>NC_140418.1:40155000-45155000 GCF_965140295.1 Lepidochelys olivacea | reverse complement strand
AACTGAGGGAACTGGGCTTATTTAGTCTGCAAAAGAGCAGAGTGAGGGGGGATATGATAGCAGCTTTCAACTACCTGAAGGTGGGGTCCAAAGAGAATGGAGCTAGGCTGTTCTCAGTGGTGGCATATGACAGGACAAGAAGCAATGGTCTCAAGTTGCAGTGGGGGATATCTAGGTTGGATATTAGGAAATATTATTTCACTAGTAGGGTGGTGAAGCACTGGAATGGGTTACCAAGGGAGGTGGTAGAATCTCCATCCTTAGAGGTTTTTAAGGACTGGCTTGACAAAAGGGGGGGGGGAGAAGATAGGATTGCTCTCTATAAATTAGGGCTGCCAAGCGATTAAACGCGTGATGAAACACTAACAGAATACCATTTAAATATTTTTGATGTTTTCTACATTTTCAAATATATTGATTTCAGTTACAACACAGAATACAAAGTGTACAGTGCTCACTTTATATTTATTTTTAATACAAATATTTGTGCTCTAAAAAAGAAATAGTATTTTTCAATTCACCTAATACAAGTACTGTAATGCAACCTCTATCATAAAAATTGAACTTACAAATGTAGACTTACGTACAAAAAAATAACTGCACTCAAAAACAAAACAATGTAAAATTTTAGAGCCTAAAAGTCCACTCAGTCCTACTACTAGTTCAGCCAATCGCTCAGACAAAACAAGTTTGTTTACATTTGCAGGAGATAATGCTGCCCGCTTCTTGTTTACAATGTCACCTGAAAGTGAGAAGAGGTGTTCGCATGGCACTGTTGTAGCCGGCGTTGCAAGATATTTACACGCCAGATTTGCTAAAGATTCATATGTCCCTTCATCTTCTTAAAAGAACTACACTCTGATGCAGAAACTACAGAACCCAAACCACCAAAAAAGAAAATCAACCTTCTGCTGGTAGCATCTCACTCAGATGATGAAAGTGAACATACGTCGGTGTGCACTGCTTTGGATTGTCATCAGCATAGATGCATGTCCTCTGGAATGGTGGTTGAAGATGAAGGGACATACGAATGTTTAGCATATCTGGCATGTAAACACCTTGCAATGCCAGCTACAAAAGTACCATGCGAACGGCTGTTCTCACTTTCAGGTGACATTGTAAATAAGAAGCCAGCAGCATTATCCCTCGTAAATGTAAACAAACTTGTTTCTCTTCGTGACTGGCTGAATAAGAAGTAGGACTGAGTGGACTTGTAGGCGCTAAAGTTTTACCTTGTTTTATTTTGGAGTACAGTTATATAACAAAAAAATTAAAAAAAAACCCTACATTTGTAAGTTGCACTTTCACAATAAAGAGATTGCACACCAGTACTTGTATAAGGTGAATTGAAAAATAGTATTTCTTTTATCATTTTTACAATGTAAATATTTGTAATAAAAAATAATGTAACATTAGCACTGGACACTTGGTATTCTGTGTTGCAACAGAAATCAATATATTTGAAAATGTAGAAAAACATACGAAAATATTTAATAAATTTCAATTGGTATTCTATTGTTTAACAGTGTGATTAAAACGGCAATTAACCATGATTAATTTTTTGGGGTTAATCGTGTGAGTTAACTGCAATTAATTGACAGCCCTACTATAAATACATCTGAGGGATAAACACCAGGGAAGGAGAGGAGTTATTTAAGTTAGTTGCCAATGTTGGCACAAGAACAAATAGGTATCAACCAGCCATCAATAAGATGATGCTAGAAATTTGACAAAGCTTTCTAACCATCAGAGGAGTGAAGTTCTGGAACAGCCTTCTAAGAGAAGTAGTGGGGACAAAAAAAACTTAACTTGTTTCAAGACTCAGCTTGATAAGTTTATAGAGGGAATGGTGTGACGAGGTTTCCTAAAACAGCATATGGCCCACCCACAACTGCTTTTAGCAAACA
Source organism: Lepidochelys olivacea (assembly GCF_965140295.1). Lineage (NCBI taxonomy): Eukaryota > Metazoa > Chordata > Testudines > Cheloniidae > Lepidochelys > Lepidochelys olivacea. The sequence goes on along the minus strand of NC_140418.1, from coordinate 45,153,093 downwards.
TCTCCAATGTCCAGAGATGGAACATTAGATGGGGAGGACTCTGAGTTGCTACACAGAATTCTTTCCCAGGTGTCTGCCTAGTGGGTCTCACCCACATAATCAGTCTCACTAGTCACCATATTTGGGGTTGGGAAGAAATCCCCACCCCCACCCCCTGGACAGGTTGGGAGAGAACTTGGGGGTTTTTCACCTTTCTCTGTTGTGTGGCGTATGGGTCTCCTGCCAGTTTGAACTAGAAAAATGGTGGATTCTCTAATTTGAAGCCTTTAAATCAAGATTTGAGGACTTCAGTAACTCAGCCAGAGGTTATGGGCTGATTACAAGAGTGGATGGATGAGGTTCTGTGGCCTGTGATGTGCAGAAGTTCAGACTAGATGATCATGATGGTCCCTTCTGGCCTTAAAGTCTATAAATTTAGGTGTAGTTGAGTTAAGAACATACAAATGGCCATACTGGGTCAGGTCAATAGTCCATCTAGCCAAGGATCCCCATCTTCTGATAGTGCCGGTGCCAGATGCTTCAGAGTGAATGAACAGAACAGTGCAATTTATAGTAAATCATCCATCTTCCAGCCCCAGCTTCTGGCAGTCAGAGGTTTAGGGATACCCAGAGCACAGGATTGCATCCCTGACTATGTTGGCTAATAGCCATTGATGGACCTATCCTCCAGGAACTTCTTTAATTCTTTTTTGAACCCCATTATAATTTTGGCCTTCACAACATCCCCTGGCAATGAGCCTCACCAGTTGACTATGCACTGTGTGAAGTAGTGCTTCCTTATGTTGGTTTTAAACCTACTGCCTATTAATTTCTTTGGGTGACCCCTACTTCTTCTGTTATGTCAAGGGGTAAATAAGACTCCCCTATTCACTTTCTCCATACCAATCGTAACTCCCCCGCCACCTTGGAAAAGAGATGACTAAACTGAATAATCCCTGTCTTTTAAATCTCTCCCCACATGGAAACTGTTCCAGATCCCTAATTATTTCTGTTGCCCTTCTCTGTTCTCCAATTCTAAATACATCTTTTTTGCAATGGGGCAACCAGAACTGCACATAGTAATCCATAGAGTTATATTGTGGCATTATGATATTTTCTGTTTTATTAGCTATCCCTTTCCTTGTGGTTCCTAACATTGTTAGCTTTTTTGCCTGCCACTGCACATTGAGCAAATGTTTTCAGAGAACTATCCACAATGAGTCCAAGGTCTCTTTGTTGCGTTTCAGCCATGTTTTTCACTTGCAGGCTTCAAATTTATCAGAAAACCTTGAACACCCCACCACCACCACACACACTTTTTATAGAAGGCGAATGGCTTCCAAATACCCGTAAGGCTACCCATACTACAGGTTTTTCTTTGTTTCGTCATTAAGAAATAACGTCAAGTTGTTTCAAGATTATGTTATTTGAATCCATTTAAGGGCCGGTTTGTGCTGACTGGAAAATGGGAGTAGAAACTTTTAAAAACAGGTAGGAAAACTGTTTTCCTCCGAATTATCCATTTTGCCCTTTGCAAACATTTATACATGCCACCAAACACTTGTACTAATGTCAATCACTCATTAGCACAATGATTTAATGACAAGTCAGTCCTGAATGTAGTTATGCAGCAGCAAAGCCAACAGAGGAAGCACAAATACATTAATGCAAAGAATCCTATATATTAACATGCTACTGCTGAATATAACAGTCATACAAATGTACTCCTAGAATACTAGGTGGTGAGAGTAGCACCATTAGGAAGGTAATTTGTTCATATTTGAGATCAGAGTTTATATTTTACATAGGATCTCAATAATACTTAGCTACAGCACCAAGAGCTCTTAACATCTGTGCGCATTCTTAATACACATTCCTTGACAGGTACCTCCACTAGTTTCTATATTTCTTTAAAGTTTCTCATTCACTGGAATGGTGGTTCTCTTCAAAGAGAAGGCATTTAAAATTCAGAAGACTTTTCCACTAGTTTCAGCATTGAAGGTTAAAACCTGTATGTTGGGTAAACACTCAGGCAATTCAGAAATCTACAAATCATGAGCCCTGCTATTTGTAAACATGGCTTAGTGCCAGAAACTTAGTAATAAATCTGGACCACAGCCAGCAGATTTTACTCTGGCAGGGACAACAAATGGATTTAATAGCAGACAGTACATTTGTTCAGGATAATAAAACATTCAATTTAAAAGGGCATGTAGGTCACATTCATTGTGTCAATTAATGCATGGTTTTTGAAGGCCAGGAAAGGTTTCCACCTTGCTGTCACATCAACTTAATCTTAAGGGCTGTTCAGAGATTCCAAGACAGAGCCAAAACATCTCCTTAGTGGAGGAAGAGGATGGGAGAAGGGAGTATAGCATCTGAGCAAGCCAGCTGACTATCCAAATATAAAGCAGAGAAATATAGGCATTTACTTACTTTTTAGAGTCCTAGTACTGCCTTAAACCTCTGTTTCCCTCTCAGATAAAGATGCAGAGGGAAGCAGAGTAGGCCTCCATCCCACCACCAACATTATTACAGCATGCATGTGTAGCGCCTTACTATCCTCCCCTAACCCCACAGATCCCTACTCCTGTTCCTAAATGATTCAGTCACCATGACAGCAATTATACTTTGTGACTCTGCTGATAAGCACAGGGAATGCCAGGATAGTTAATGCTGTTTCAGCAACAATAAGTGGGGGGGGGGGGGGGAGGAAAGGAATGAGATGTCTGTGTTTTCAAATACTGTTGAATCAAACCTATTGTTTTTTAAATCTACATAGGAGAGGGGAGACAAACACTTCCTGTGGCTGTTTCCAGATCCTTCCCCCCCCCCACCCGTGCCTATATCCTTCCGTTAAATGGATAGATTTTTTGCAGAGCAGACACTGCAGAGCAGCATACATCCCATTTCATGTGTTTCATCCCAGGCAGTTTGGTGGACAGGAAATGAGCAGAGAGGTGGGCCAAAAAGCATAGAGTCCTTAAGGTGATCATATCTCCCAGTCATAGTTACGATCATAAATCATTTTAAAAACATTTCTCCTTTTTCCCATGCTCAATTCAAACTAAAACATTGTGGTGAATGATGTAAACTTTAAAGGCACATTTGAGGGAAAAGGAAAAGTGCTCTGGTAAACAATCGACTCATCAAATGAATATATAACAGAATTGGCCACTGTTAGATCAACGGGATTTGAAAAACCCTGATGAATAGGAAGCTTTTCCTGACAAGAGGGGATGAGAAACAGCTGTGCTCCACTAACTAAGGGATACAATGTGGCTTACTGGTAGAGTGCATTGGACTAGGACCCAGGAGACCTAGTTCTATTCCCAGCTCTCCCAATGGTCAGCTGGGTGAATGAGCAAGTCACTTCACAGGTCTGTGCCCAGTTTCCCCCACTATAAAATGGAGTTAATTATACTGATCTCTGCTCTAAAATGCAGAAAAATAGAACCTTAATGGCTGGAACCCACTTCTTATAAGTTGAGGTTATGAAGATAAACATAATATAATAGAATGAGTTGTCACCCTGAGTCTGCAGACAGTCTACTACCTGTGCTGCTGCCCATAGCACCCCAGAACAGCAATAGAATGAAATTGACAAAACTAGGGTCAGTTTGACTCACAGAAGAGACAAGCACTGGAGTTATCCATAAGGCAAGATGCCCTCAAAACTGAGATTTAGAGTAGCAGATACCTGCCTTCAAAGTCAGGTGCCTGTGACATAGGATGAAAGGTAGAAGAAAAAAAACTGCTTTCCCCCTTCTAGCATCTAGAGGAGGCAAAAGATATGGCATTAGGGTTTATAACATGCCAAGTAGCACAGAAGATGGAGCATCTGAAGATGGATGATGAGAACTGTGCTTCTGTGTTCTCTAGATCAGTGCTTCTCAAGCTATCGGATGTGTGGGACCGGCCATTTTTTTTTCCCCCAATGTGCACGCGGACCGGCAGCCGATGGCTCGCAGACCGGCACTGGTCCAGGGACCACCACTTTGAATAGCACTACTCTAGATTGTACAGGTACACCTACACCTCATCCCCCTGCTCCCATCTTTGATACCAGCTTCTGGTTAATACTGGTGTTAACCTTTCAATGCTATAGTATGACCATTAACACTTTCTCCCTGAATCTCCATCAGACACGTCCCTCATCTGCGCTATGCTCCCCCTTTGATAGCCCAAGCTTTCATGCGCTAGAGCAATGCCAGCTTCTGAGACTCAGGCCAAACATGAACCATGAACTGAAATTAGTGATTATGATCATTCATTCTGAGTGACATTATTTCCCTGTAGGTGAAAGCATTTAAGAACTATTTCAACAAATTCTTATTTGCCACCATGATCTAACAACAAATGTGTTAGAAGCAAACCGCAGCACTCTAACATCCAGAGTTGATGCCCGCCATTAATAACACTACCTAGCTCTCACAGAGTGCTTTACGAGGGACGGAAATATCATTTTCAGCGTTTTGCTGATGGGAAAATGAAGGCACAAAGGTGTGAAGTGACTTGACCAGGGTCAAAATAACCCAGTGGAAGAACCAGAGACAGAACCCATTTGAACCAATTCAGTTTCTGTTATATTGCTTATAAACAGAAGTCTTTAATTTTTTATTTAAGTTTATTATGGGGGAAATGGGAAAACAATTACATAGCACTAAGTTTAGCATAGGCAAAGGCACATGAACTAACTGGTCCATTCTACTCATACAGAATCCTTGGCAAATTTCTAAATGTACTCTAAGTAAAAGACCAAGAGAACAACCAGTTCTCATCTTGCTTACTAGCTGTTTAGTTTAAGCAGACGGGAAAGGAGGCATCTTTAATTAAACAGGCAGACCTTAAATGACCTAGTTAAGCGCCATGTGTGTTAAAAGTGTGGGCCTACAATTTCTCATGGTGGAACAGGATGTTTCGGTGCAAACGCAGAGGGTGAAAAAAGCTTGCCTCTCTGCATGAAGACCAGTTCATCTAAAGGAAACAAGAGAGCAGCAGGAGTCAGCAGGTCCCTTCCGGCTACATTTGCCAGCTTTTTGCTAAATCCAGAGTTTTAACTGGATAGAATTAAACCGGACAGGCTGGTGGGAGAAGAGACAGAGGCTGCTACTTCATCACTTCCCCTGATCTCTTACTGCCCTCAAAGGCCCGAGCACGGGGTGAACCGGACCCGTTATTAAGCTAGGCCTGCAAAGCTCAAGCTTCCTGTCAATGAATGAAGAGATGCTGCTTAGATGAATAGACTGCGAGGCAGCGCTGTGACCGCCCAGCGCAGGCCGCGGAGCTGCCCCACGCCACTGCCTAGGCCGATCTGACAGACCGAGCGGCCAGGCGGGATTTCAAAATGGCCCGAGACGGCGACGCCACAGGGCCTCGGGACGCCGGTTCCCGCGGTTGGTTCCCCTGTCAGACACCGCTCCCTTCCAAACGCCGGCCCACGCCCTCCGCGCGGCGAGGCGCGGGCACCCATGAGCAGGCTCCCGCCCCCGCTCGCCCGCCCGCCCGCGCGGCCCAAAGCGCGAGGCCGGTGTCCGCCGCCCCGCCCCGCCCCCACCAGGCCAGGACGTCAGCCCCTGCGGGCCGGGGGCTGCCAGTTGTCCTAGGGAAAGTCGAGGCCGCGGGGCGACCAGCGACTGGGACACGCTCCAGGCTGAGCCCCTCGGCCCAGGAGCGGCCTCCACCGGGCGGCAGGCCCCGCTCCCCCGGGACCGGGCAGAAACCGAGGCCGGGGCTCGGCGGACCTAGCCGGGCTGCGTGTGCGGGGCGCAGGGTGGCCGGGAGCGGGCCCCACTCACTGCTTCACGTTCTCGCCTAGCGCCTCGCTCAGGTTCTTCTTGGCCACCTCCAGCTCGCTCACGTACGTCGCCATGGCTCCCTCCGGCGCCTGGCCGCCCTTCCGCGCCGCTCTACGCGGCAACCACAGCATCAACTAACTCGTGCACTGCGACTGTGTCGCTTCTCCTCCTACCTCCGCTGCTTATTTGTTTCACAGCTCCCGGCCGCGCCGCTTCTTCTAGGGGAGGTCGGGGCCGGTCACGTGACGTCCGTCGCCAGTGGTGGTCGAGTGGGAGGAGTAGTGTGTCACTGTCAGATGCTTCAAAAAGAAAAGGAGGACTTGTGGCACCTTAGAGGCCGACCAATTTATTTGAGCATAAGCTTTCCTGAGCTACAGCTCACTTCAAGGAACGCATCCGAGGAAGTGAGCTGTAGCTCACGAAGGCTTATGCTCAAATAAATTGGTTAGTCTCTAAGATGCCACAAGTCCTCCTTTTCTTTTTGCGAATACAGACTAACACGGCTGCTACTCTGAACCCTGTCAGATGCTTCAGTTCCCCAGATGCCAAGAGGAAGAGGTGGGGGAGCGCCAGCAGTCAGCGCTGCGGGGTGGGCCCGGGGGGTGGGTGGGTCAGTATCATGCAGGGCTTGTGGGGCCCTAGCAGGGCAAGATAGAGGTGGTCACGTGGGATCAGTTTTGTGAGTCAAGAAGCAGCAACCTGAGGGTGGGAGAGTTTGAGGAGTCATGGTTACCCCCTCCCTCCCCCAGTGTTTGGGGAGATAGGGGCCATGTGCACTGTGTGTGGAGAGAGAAGGTTGAGGTCGTCTCTCACGGCACAGTCTCATGGGCACAGAAGGTGCATTGCACTGCATGGGTGCCCTGAGTAGGCTCATGGATTCACTGTGTGTGAAATCGTCTCTCCCAGAAACCTTCATTGTAGGTCTGAGTAAATCATCCACCACATAGGATGGACTTAGCCCACATGAGGTATTTATTTGAATCCCAGTGCAAATTCAGAAGCTGCAGAATGCAAGCTATGGTTTAAAAGAAAATTGTCTAATGCCTCATATCATTGTTCACAAATTGTTACAATGATCCAGCGTATACTTAAACAGCCCTGGGCCCAAATCCTGATTTCAGTGCTCAGCAGCTGACTAGATTTAGCCCTTTGTCGTTTTACATAAATTCTCTTCAGTCTAAAGTCTGCATTTTTCTAATTTTGGCCCCAGTCCTGCAAATAATCCTCACTATTCATATAATAGGGTGGGGTCTAAATTAGCTTTAACACTCAAGAAAAAGATCTTGGCAGTAATTGTGGATAGTTCTCTGCAAACATCTGCTCAATGTTCTGCAGCAGCTAAAAAAAGCTAACAGAATACCTATTCGGAAAGGGATAGCTAATAAAACAGAAAATATCATTATGCCACTATATAAATGCATGGTATGGCCATATGTTGAATACTGCATGCAGTTCTGGTCGCCCCAGCTGAAAAAAGATATATTGGAATTGGAAAAGGTTCAGAAAAGGGCAACAAAAATATTAGGGGTATGAAACGGCTGCCATATGAAGAGAGATTAAAAAGACCAGACTGTTCAGTTTACAAAGGAGACCTAAGAGGGGATATGAGAGAAATCTATAAAATCATGAATGGTGTGGAGAAACTGAATAAGGACATGTTATTTACATCCTACACAACACAAGAACTAGGAATCACTCAATGAAATTAGTAGGCAGGAGGTTTAAAACAAAAGGAAATAGTTCACACAATGCACAGTCAACCTGTGGAACTCATTGCCATGGGATATTGTCAAGGCCAACAGTATAACTGGATTAAAAATATAAAGAATTGGATAAATTCCTGGAGCATAGGTCCATCAATGGCTATTATCCAAGATTGTCAGGGACACAACCCTATAGTCTGGATGTCCCTAAACTTCCAGCTACCAGAAGCTGGGACTGAATGACAGGGATGTATCACTTGAAATTGCCCTGTTCTTTTCGTTCCCTCTGAAACATCTGGCACTGGCCACTATCAGAGACTGGATACTGGGCTATTCACTGGTTTGATCCACTCCTGTGGTTATTCTTATGTTCTAAAGCCACACATGCATAACTTTACACACATTTCTGCAATGGGCCTGCTCATATGAGTAAAATTACACACATGCTTGGGCTCTGATCCTGCAAATTCTTTTCTAGCCACCAGTACATTATATGTTTAAGGAGCAACTTTTTTCCTTGTGCAGACAGCTGCACCTCTGGCCAGTAATACTATCCTAAGAGCTTTTCTCAGAGAAGCTGATACAAAAAGTTGTATTAATAGAGTATGTTTTTATAAAATGCTGCTTTTTTATTATTCTTTTTCATGTTGCTTGCTTATCCTCATACTGTCTTAATAAAGGTTAGTTGCTATTTAGAGTTAATTGTTCTGTCTTTAAAATAGTATTAAACTATTTCCTTAATGTTTGAGAACTGGGTTATGGAAGTGATGTTTGCATGTTATTGGTGTGATTCCTATTTGTATTTTGGGTAGTGGCCTAGAAGCCCTAACCAAGGGCTAGATCACTTGTTCCCAAACTGGGGGGTGTGGAAGAACATCGGGGAGGGGGGGGGGCGGGGAGGCACACCAGGATCTGGGCAGGCCCACACGGAGGGCAGGAGGGAGTGCCACCCAGAACTCTGGGTTCCACTCTGCCCCCAGCCCTGACTCAGCCCCCGCTTGGGCTCCAGCCCTAGCCCTCTCCCAGCCCCCCAGCCTCCTGCCTCAGCTCCAGGCTTCCAATCATGGTGGGGGGTGCGCACAGGTTCCATTACCGTTAATGGGGGGGCGTGATGGAAAATGTTGGGGACCACTAAGCTAGATGCGACCCCAACACGTGACAAGAGACAGCCCCTGTTTCGAGGGCTTGCACGCTAGACACACAGAGTGACGTGACTTGCCAGGGGCCGAGCCGGGATTGGAACCCAGGCGTCCTAGCCCCGGGGCCGCTGCTCTAGCCACTAGCTGCGCACCTTGCAAGGCGCGATCTGCTCCTTCGGCTACAAATCAGTGGCCGCCCCGCCTGCGGCAACCGGGCCCCGCCCCCTGCAGGAGGCTGTATCGGCTGCCGCCGCCGCCGCAGTTCCAGCACGTCGCCCGCGGGGAGTCAGGCCGACAGCCATGCCGGGACTGCTGCTGGGGGACGAGGCCCCCAACTTCGAGGTGGACACCACGCACGGCCGCATCCGCTTCCACGACTTCCTGGGAGACTCGTGAGTGGCGCCGGCCGTGTCGGGGGGGCCCGGGGTAGGGGACAGAGACCCCCACCGCCCCGGCTTTCGAGGTCTGCGGGGGTGGGCTGGCTTCTCTTCCTTCTCTCTCTAGGCGGAGCTATAGGGTTAAGAGGCTTTGGGGGGGTTCCTCTCTCCTTCTCTCTGGGGGGTTATAGGGCTAGGAGGTGAGGGGGAAGAAGTGGCTGGGCTCTTTTCCTCTCTGGCGGGGAGGGGATAATGGCTGACTGTTTGTTTCTGCAACATTTCTTACAAATCCTAAATGTTGGGACTAAGCTGTCTGGCAATCCCTTGAAGTTTGAAAGAGGTATTTCCATAGTAAGACTCCTATAGGCCAGTATTTTCACAGTCGACAGCTCCATGCATAACGTACCTTCCTGGGGAACTCTGCATAGGACCGCTAGACTGTCTGTTGTTCATCAGTGGAACACAGCAAGTACAGTAGTTAAAAGGGGACTGAGGATTTAGCTCACCATAGTTACTATTCAGTCTAAAGCGCATGTGTCTTCCATAACGCTAATAGGGAGCATGCTGTAGTGTGAAATACAAAGGGCTGTGCCCACGTTGCCAGAACATATGTTATCAGGCCAGTTGCTCAGTCTCCGAGGATGACACTTACTGGTATGAACCAGTGTGGGATTTGGAAAGAACAGGATCCCATGTAGGCTTTGAAACAGCTGAGTCATTTCTGACCTTGTGTCAACAAGCTCTAATATTTCATGTCCGATTACTCATATTAAATAACAAAAAAGGCAAACAGATCAGACAATGGAACTTGGAAACAAATCTGTATCTTTATACCCCATTTCCCCAAGGGGGACGTATAAAAGACTGTTAGCTTTCATGCTATCTGTAGAACAACCTCAGCCCCCAAAGCAGTGTGACTGAAATAAAAAGACGCTGCTGTGCCAGTTTGTTCAATATCTAATGTCCAATGTTTGTTCATCTGAAATTATAGTAACAGTCATTTCAAATGCGTTTTATGGGTCTGGGATGACGGCAGTTTCCTGGTAGGGCATTAAAAGGCAGCAATTTTTCAACATAATCTGGTGGCATGAAATTAAAGAAGATTTGAGAGAGTAAGTAGAGGAACTATGCTGCTGGAGACAGTTCACATAGCACCATGCGCTGTCAGGTGCCCTGAATGGTGGAATAAAAGGAAACGTATTAGATTTGGTAGTGAAGGAAGTAGGGATAGTAAAAAGATGAAATCTCTACACTGGGTAGGGCCACCGTTGTGTGACTTGATTTGAGCTGGAGAAGCCACTGTGATTGACTGTCACTGGACTGCTGCTGGTCCCTTAGTGGAGTTTGATGGCAGCACAAAAGCCAGCCCTGCAGAAGGGGATGGTTTTGAAATGGTCTGTGCTCATGTATTCCATGAGGAAACAGTCTGTTGCCGTAGTGCCCAAAGCTTGCCACCTGAGGGCCAAATATATTATTTCAAAAGGGCAGGAGACAGCCAAGGGGAGGGACAGGACTATGGGAATGCTCCTGGCGTTGCTCCTTGGGCTCTGGGAGACTGGTGGGAGGCCATGCACCACATTTCCCTCAGGTAGCAGCAGGACTGATGCAGAGGCTCAGGGCACAGCTTAGGGTATTTGCTTTCCATTCATAATCAAACAAATGTTCTGCTTATCACAATTGCCCTCCAGGGTCACAGACTAGGCACCACTGCTCTAGCACTCATCGCAGGATACTGGGAATCAAACTGGGTTCTCTTTATTCTATCACACCCTTCCTGTGACTTGACTTCCCAGAGCTTCAGTGTCCTTATCTGTGACATGTGTGCTACCTCTTAGGGGTATGATCTCAGTTCATTATTGTATTTGCAGTACTTTGGCCTGGTCTACACTAGAATATTAGGTTGGTTTAACTACATCCGTCAATGGTGTGAGAAACCTACACCCCTGAGCAGTGGTGTTATGCCGACCTAAATCCCCAGGTAGACAATGCTCAGTCGTTGAAAGAATGCTTGGGGAGGTGGATTACCTGCATCTACAGAGGTAGTGTCAACACTGAAATGCCACAGCAGCGCAGGTGTATTGCTGTAGCATTTTAAGTGTAGATAAGCCCTTTGAGTTCCTTGCATGGAAGGCATTGTTGAGGTGCAAAGTTTTCTGTAAACTTGGGTTGTCGTTTTTTATCCCAAGATTAGCAATGGTGGAGTGAATTGATTCCATTCCAAGCCCAATCTCTAGACAAAACTTAGCAATGCTTAGTATATTTCAAAGCACTTTACAAGGGAGGGATAAGACCATTATCCTATGTTATAGGTAGGCGGTGCTGGTGGAAATGAAGCGCACAGAGTTCATCTAAGTAGCGGGGGAAGTAAATTTTAAAAAAATCCAGATTCCTTTGGGACTAGGGTTCACATTTACATATCAGAATAATTTACCTGGCTTCTGTCAGATACAAATGGGTGTCCTGTCAGCTGACTGAGCTTGGGGGATGGAACAGACTGAGGTTTGCTATACTGGTCTCGTTTGGATGTGTAGGATGGTGGCTTTTGGATGCAGTCAGATCTAAAAATCCCTCTATTTTAAAAAAACAAACAAACAAAAAAAACCCTGTTATTGAGGGTCAAGACACCGGCCAGGAGCCCCAGCTAGTCTGTCTGTGTGTGTGTGTGTGCGCGCCAGAGAAGGGAATATCCATAAAATCAGATTCCTGTAAATGCACCACTCTTCAAAATCCATTGCTGGGTTTCTAGGCACAGTCATGGGTTTTCGTAATCCTCAGCCTGTTACCCTCTGTACATGCAGTTCAGCATTTGACCTTTGGAGGTATTCCTACTGGACTACAAACTATTTGAGCATAGTTCATTCTGCACCACTCAGTCAGCTAAATAAGCAAAGAAAGTAGAGCTATCAATTAATTGCAGTTAACTCATGCAATTAACTCCAAAAAAAATTAATTTGGATGTTTTTCTACATTTTCATATCGATACCTCTATCCCGATATAACGCGGTCCTCAGGAGCCAAAAAAATCTTACCGTCTTGTAGGTGAGACCGCGTTGTATCGGAGTAGGGAGAGGAACCGCTCCCCGCCCCAGCTCACCTCTGCTCTGCCTCCGTCTCCTTCCCTGAGCGTGCCGCCGCTGCTCCACTTCTCCCTCCCTTCCAGGCTTGCCGCGCCAATCAACTGTTTGGCACGGGAAGCCTGGAAGGGAGGGGGGAGAAGCAGAGTGGCGGTGGCGCGCTCAGGAGAGGAGGCGGAGGCGAGCTGGGGCGGGGAATGGTTCCTCTGCCCCCCCTTACTTTCTGCACCCCCCCCCCACTCACCTCCACTCCGCCTCTTCCCACAAGCACCCCGCAGCGCCGCTTCTCCCCCCTCCCAGGCTGATTGGCCTGGCAAGCCTGGGAGGGGGGAGAAGCAGAGCTGCAGCGTGCTCAGGGGAGGAGGCAGAGCAGAGGTGAGCTGGGGCGGGGGGGCCATGGCAAGTAATGGGGGGGAGGTGCAGAGGAACTGCTTGCGGTAATACAAATTTAGATATAACAAGGTAAAGCAGCCCCGCTCCCCGGAGCGCTACTTTACCACGTTCTATCCAAATTCGCGTTGTATCGGACCGCATTATGTCAGGGTAGAGGTGTATTGTATTCTGCGTTGTAACTGAAATCAAAGTGTATATATTTGATTATAAATATTTGCACTGTAAAATGATAAACAAGAAATTAGTATTTTTTCAGTTCACCTCATACAGGTACTGTAGTGCAATCTCTTTGTCATGAAAGTGTAATTTTAGAGCCTACAGGTCCACTCAGTCCTCCTACTTGTTCAGCCAATTGCTAAGATAAAAAAGTTTGTTTACATTTACAGGAGATAATGCTGCCCCTCTTCTCACTGTCTGGTGACACTATAAATAAGAACAGGTTTTTGCATGGCACTTTTTTAGCCAGCATTATTTATGTGCCAGATGTGCTGAAGATTCAAGTGCCCCTTCATGCTTTGGCCACTGTTCCAGAGGATGTGCTTCCATGCTGCTACTCGTAAAAAAAAAAAATGCATTAATTAAATTTGTGACACAGTTCTCCCCCAAGGAGTTTAATGTCCCCTGCTCTGTGTTTTACCTGCATTCTGCCATATATTTCATGTTCTGGCAGTCTCGGATGATGACCCAGCACGTGTTCTTCATTTTAAGAACACTTTCACTGCAGATTTGACAAAACGCAAAGAAGGTACCAATGTGAGATTTCTAAAGATAGCTACAGCACTCGACCCAAGATTTAAGAATCTGAGAGGGATGACATGTGGCGCATGCTTTCAGAAGTCTTAAAAGAGCAACACTCTGATGCAGAAACTACAGAACCCGAACCACCAAAAAAGAAAATCAACCTTCTGCTGATGGCATCTGACTCAGATGATGAAAATGAACATGTTTTGGTCTGCACTGCTTTGGATCATTACTGAGCGGAACCCATCATCAGCATGGATGTGTGTCCCCTGGAATGGTGGTTGAAGCATGAAGGGACATAATAAATCTTTAGCATCTGGCACATAAATATCTTGCAACGCCGGCTACAATAGTACCATGAGTACACCTATTCTCACTTTCTGGTGACGTAAATGAGAAGTGGGCAGCATTATCTCCTGAAAATGTAAACAAATTTGTTTGTCTGAGTGATTGGCTGAACAAGAAGTAGGACTGAGGGGACTTCTAGGCTCTAAAATTTTACATTGTTTTGTTTGAGTGCACTTTTTTGTACGTAATTCTACATTTGTAAGTTGTACTTTCATGATAAAGTTATTGCACTACAGTATTTGTATTAGGTGAATTGAAAAATACTAGTCTTTACAGTGCAAATACTTTTAATAAAAAATAAATATAAAGTGAGCACTGTACACTTTGCATTGTGTTGTAACTGAAATAAATATATTTGAAAATGTAGAAAACCTCCAAAAATAGTTAAACTATCATAGAATACCATCTATTTAACAGTGTGATTAATCATGAGACAGCCCTAAAAGGAAGTGCAATTGGGAGTTACTTTCAATTTTACGTTGCTCCCCATGGCATATTTTGAAAATTAGCAAGTCTATAATAGCCAAATTTGGCAGATTTTCTGCCTTATCTCTACAACAGTTTTGAGTTTTTATATTTCAGTGTTGTTACAAGTTAGCTGGGTAGTTTTCACCAGATAATATACAGTAATAAAAAGGTGCAAAGCCATAAACTCCCCTAACAACCATGCTCATCACACAGTAATTCAGATCTATGAGCTAAACTGTAACTTGTTTTGTCCCTGGGTAAACACTGCTGGTGCAGATCAAATAAGGTGGAGGCTGCACAGGCTAGTGTGGACTAATGTGTTTCATGTCTACTGTGGGTCAAGTAAAAAAAATGCTGTGTGGCAAGTACTGTATGTATCTGGGGTCAGGATTTTTCTTAGAGAAACTTGATGTTGGGATTACTAATGAGCTCACGGCATGAGGTCCTGTCACTTTTAGCCGTTATGGAGATCCCAGTTACCTAGCTAAAAGTGTTCTAAGAAATGCTTACTTCTTCCTTTTTAATTATTGAGTCATACTTACAGAAAGTTCTTCATCTCTGAAGACTCTTTGTAATAGTGCTTATGTGGGTTGTTTCCCCATTTATTTATTTATTTATTTATTTACTTATTTATTTTAAAACGGTCCTTCCCAGCTTATCAATGGGGAGGTGATGTGGCCTGGTGGATAGAGCAATGGACTGGGATGCAGGAGACCCCCCTCACCCCACCCCACTGGCCTGATAGGTGAGCGTGGGCAAGTCATGTCCCCTCTGCATGCCTCAGTTTGCCCATCTGTAAAAGAGGTTCAGGTATACTGACCACCTTTATAAAGCACTTTAATATCTACTGATAAAAAGTACTATGTAAGAGCTAGGTATTATTTATCACACCAGAACCTAGAGCCATCACGGCACATAGCTGCTAACTACTACTATTCTGAGGTTCAGTATAACAAACTAGGCCAGGACAAGACCCAGCACCTTATTTTGAAGGGGTGTCCCCATCTAGAGGTGACTGACCAGATGAAAACTGCACAGAAGGTAATAATTGAGGTTGTAAAATATCAGTGACCCTTTCAGGATGTTAATTCAGGTGACTTAGTAGCGGAGTCTTGTTCCAGTGGCACTAAAAAGGTCTAACGAGTATACTGTATACATCGGCATTAACTTTATGGTGATTCTACTTGACAAAGAAATGCAACGTTTGTCCTGGAGGATGGGAGTGGAAGTGGCAGCCACTGGAGACAAATCACTTTAAAGTTTTTTAGTTTATTATCTTTTGATATGATGACATGTGAACTGTGGGCATCATTAAGCTAATGTGGAGAGGCAAAACAGGGAGATGAGAATGAAGAGTGAGGATTGGGGAGAAGAGTTCTAAAAGCCTGAAGGGTCATTCTGCAAGATTTGCTTCACCTCAGCCTCTTACAGTGATGGAGACACAAGGAGGATCTCTTAAAGGAATTCCTTGCTCAGTTGATGAGGAGATGAACAGTGCACTTAATTCCTGAGGCCAGCAAGCTTAAAATACCATCTGCAGCTAGGTATTTCTCCGTGTGTCTAACAGATTCCTAATCAGAATCTGGGCTCATTCTGTTGCTGTTCTCCATTCTGTTCCCTTTCAGATGGGGCATCCTCTTCTCTCATCCCCGTGACTTCACTCCCGTCTGCACCACTGAGCTGGGTCGAGCAGCAAAGCTGGCCCCTGAGTTCAAAAAGCGCAACGTTAAAATGATAGCCCTCTCTATTGATGACGTTAGTGACCATCTCGCCTGGAGTAAGGTATGCTGGGGGTGAAGAGTTGGCAGCAGGGAACTCTGTGAGGGAGCCCTGAATAACTGCCTGTATTATTACTAGCATGCAGAAGGGTTGGTCTTGCTTTGTAACATAAGCACACTAATGGAATAAAGCCACTGACAGACATACACTCGTTGCCAATACATATGGTAGGTGTAGTATACACCACATTAATGGGTATGTGTATGGTATTAAAATATAAATAGATGTGTGTTGGAAAGTTATGTTAACTGAATGTACTCTGCTCTCCCTTCAGTTCTGTACACCCATACCAAGTATCCCACAACACTGCAAAGCTGAAGGCAACTTTGTCATTAGAAAACAGGAAGCCTATCAAAGCCACAATACACGAAAGGCATATGCTAGCGCAGGTTAGGTTGTACCTCTACACCCAACTAGTTTGGGATGTAGTATTTAAACAGCTAAGAAAGGAACAGAACAACAAGTTAAGGAACTGGTGGGTTGGATTTTTAATTAAGTATAAAGAGTCTTGAAACTTGTAAAAATCACACTGTAAATACTACCAGCTGACATTCATGACTTTGAAGCACACCTTTTACATAATGTGAACATGCTGTGAGAATTTGCTTCCCGGAACGAAGGTACTTCTGTCCCTTTTTCATATTGTGCTGCTTTGTATTTAGACAATAAATGTGGCTAAATTCAGTCTCTAGAACATTTTTAAGAACAAACTGTCAGTGTAGTTAAACAATTGGCCAGGCTACACCTTTTCGTCACTACTCTACCTCCACCCCAGGTTCTGGGTCTCAGAAATCTTTGCTGCTTGTAGGGTTTTTTTTGTTTGTTTTGACTCTCTCCCATGCCTGATCAGTGGGCTCAGTATTTTGATCAGAGTGCAGATATTTGTAATTTTATTAGAGGATATGACTCAGCTGGCTCAGCTCTGCCCTGTCTATCCCTCACCTTTTCTTTTCGTTCTTGAAGTGGTTGATTGTCAAGCTTTGAAGCTAAGGCTCTGCCTCCACCATATGGAAAGGAGTATGGCTTTGTATTAGTCACTTCCTTAATGCTGCCTTAATCACTCTTGTTATAGTCCAGTGTTCATGGCATCCTAATCATTCTTGCAGCACAAAATTCCTTCAAATTAGGAGCTAGGCAGGAGGGAGTTTCCTAATGTGTATGGGAACAAAATGATGCCCTCAGAGAAAAGTCAGCAATTGCTGAGACCTGCAGGATAGACTGAGAAAAGGGTTGTGGTTGATAGCCACCTGAATGTGCACTCCCAATGTGGTGCCTGGTCAAGAGAGCTGAAATTATCCTTTGTGGCGTAAGTTGGAAAATGAGTGTGAATAGGGAAGTGGTGTTATGTCTGTATAGGACTATAGTGAGACCATTACTGAAATATTGTGCACCGTGCTAGTATCAATACTTCAGAAAAGATGTGGAAATATTGGACAGGGTTTAGAAAAGAGCTACGAGTGACTTCAGGTCTGGAAAATGTGCTTTTTAATGAGCTTTGACGTTCAATCTACTTATCAAAGAGAAGACTAAAGGTGCTTTGATCATCTTCTGGAAGTCCCTACAGCGAGAAGGTTTATCTAAGAGAGGACTCTAATCCACAGGACAAAAGGCAGAACAAGATTCTGTGTCTGGAAGTGGGAGGCCGGAGAAGTTCAGACTAGAAATGCAGTGCAAATGTTTGAGGGAGGCTAACTAACTATTGGAACAACTTACCAAGGGATGTGGTAGCTTCTGTGTCACTTGAAGTCTTAAAGAAAGATTGGATGTTTCCTTTTTGAAAGCTCTGTTCTAGTTCAATCAGAAGTTACACGCTTGAGGCAGGAATTACTATGTGAAAGTCTATGGCCTGTTATGCAGGCGGTCAGACTAAGATCATAATCCTTGCTTTAAAATCTATGAATAACTTCTCCTCTCAGCTCTTGTGAACACATTTCAATCCTGACTTGCAATAACCCCAGCTCTTCCAGTCCTCCGTCCCCACAGAGTTCTACCAATGCAGCTGAATATTGGTCTCCAGCAGTCACTGCTGTTCTGTTCGTGGGTGGCTCTAGCAAATGTTGCCAATTCTCATGAACTGGGAGATTGTCTCACTGTTGAAGCAGCCTATAGATGTACAGCATTATAGAAAACTTTGAAATGTCTGTTTAATGTGCACAAGTTTCCACTGGAAACTAGAGATTAGGCTTCAAAATGGTTCCTAAAAGGAAAATGAACTAGGATTTGAATCAGACTGCTCAGTTTTAGCATCCTGGTAGGGATGGTGTGAGTCATAAACAGCAGCTGACTCTAAGACAATGGCATGACACCTTCACCAGTTGGTTAATGTGAGTTTGAGAGTAGAGGGTCACACTGGGACTATGAGCTTTTGAAGTAAGTGGAAAAGAGCCCTGCTGCATCAGAGACAGGATTAGTGAGGGAGAGATGATAAAACACCAGTGGGATGCTCCAGTGGGTTACAGCTCTTTCTTGTTAGCATCTAACTTACGAAGTATGGAAGGCTGTTCTTAACAGAAGCAAAGACAACTGATTGATTTTGGAATCATCTTTCTACATTTGATACTGGAGACAATCCACATGTCTATGTTCCTCTGGTCATTAAACTGTTGAAATGCCAGGATAGATCCCAGGAGAACTAGAGAAGTGATTAGGGTAATGCTGGAGACCCAGAGCACTGAACTGGGATGATCACAATTCAGCTCGTCTGTAAGCAACAAGCCAGGAGCAAAGCACCAAGAGACCCCTGCTCAGTTGTTGAACACAGCAGACAGCTTTAATGACCAGAGATAGCAAACTGGTTTGTAGATGAAAGCTGGTCATCATCTGTCTAGACAAAGGCAGACTGCATGAAATCCTAGACTGAGGCCTATGAAGTAAGGATTGCCCTTTAAATTGCAGCTTCTTTCGTAACTAGATCTAACAAAAAGGAGATTAGAGAAGGAGCATAATTTAGCTAAAGAGTCAGTTTTCTCAATCTGTGCTGCTATTGTCCAGCAAACTTTTCTCTTTGGATTAACCATAGAAGTGTCGGGCTGGAAGGGACCTCAAGAAGTTATTTATTTCAGCCCCCCTGCGCTGAGGCAGGACCAAGTAAACCTAGACCCTCTGACAGGTGTTTTTCCAGTCTGTTCTTAAAAACCTCCAACGATGGGGATTCCACAACCTCCCTTGGTAACCTGTTCCGATACTGAGTTATCCTTAGTTAGGAAGTGTTTCCTGATATCTGACCAAAATCTCCCTTGCTGCAGATTAAGCCCATTACTGCTTGTCCTACCTTCAGTGGATTTGGACAACAATCGATCACCATCCTATTTATAACAGCCCTTAAATTAAGCTCTGAAATAGGCTTCCAAGGGAGGCAGTGGAATCCCCATCATTGGAGGCTTTTAAGAACTGGTTGGACAAACCCCTGTCAGGGACGGTCTAGGTTTACTTGGTCTTGCCACAGCATATGGGGCTGGACTTGATGACTTTTCAAGGTCCTGTCCAGCCCCATGTTAATTCATTAATGCTTATGAAGAGCTTTGTGATAACTGGAGAAGAAGCGCTGAAGTTATATAAATTATGGTTCAACTTGCTATACAGTCAGTGTCCCATTTTATATATGCAGAAGTGACGTTTCCCTCTTGTACCAACGGAGCTTGTTCTCTAGTAGTCTAATGTCAGTGGCATCAGTCAGGTTATAACTTGCCTGCCCACTCACAAGCTGTAGTAGTCTTTATATGCAGTCAGTGAAAACATATTTTCATCTTTCAATTAAGTGATCAGAAGGAAAATTTCAGTATTTGATGTTCTGCTGATGTAAGCAAGTGATAAATAGCTTTCAGAAAGTGAGATCTTCACTCCCCAAGCTAAATGATCACTGCAGTGATCACCAACATCTGATGCTATTATTACCTTAGCAGGCATCGATGGTCCTGTTTTTCATTGCTGTCTCAGCCCAACTACCCTCAGCATCTTCAGGTGAGAAAAGCCTACTGCCATTCGCTTCACTGACACCGGCTTATTTTAACTTGGACAGAGGGAAATACCAGTGTATAGGGGAGCTGAAAGAGCCTTGGATTGTTTCACTGCATTGAAAGGTGCAGATTGCAGTTACTTTTTATGAAGCTCTGTGGCAGTAGGGGAGAGACTGGAATGACTTAGCTTCTCAGAAGTCATAACTAAATCCTGTGGATTCTTCCTCCAGGCTCAGCTTTTCCTGAATGAAGACACTTGATTGATCCAGAGTTATGTATCTGATGGGTCACTTAAAGCATTTTGAACCTCTGAACTGTTTAGCGGTGGTTCTGTCTTAGATATTGCTGCTTCTGTGCTGCTTCTCCTCTTTGTTTTACTCTCATTTAGGGGTATTTGCATGAAAAGGATTGGCTCCTTCTGGAGCAGATCTCTCAAAACAAATAATCATGCTAATAATCTTTCAATAAACAGGTGAGGAAAGGAAAAATATCATGGAATTATTTCTGGGAAGCATCAACAGCTCTAAACTGGATACATTTCAGGGGCTGTAATAGAAACAAGAATATTTACCTATATCAAAACAGTGGAGATGGCTATAGTGGAGTTTAATTTTGTTTTTCAGTTTTGATGGAGAGACTTTGAAGCTTTGTGGAATGATGCGGGATAATGCTGCATGCCTATGAATCCATCTAGCAGCTTCCTTTTATTGGGTCATTACGTTAGTGATGGGCTGCCTGGATCTAGAAATGGGTGAGACCTCTTTCCAGGCAAGCCGGTGCATTTATTGTCAAATTAGCCCTTGCTCTCTGAATGCCAAACACAGTGTAAGTTGTAATGCAGGAAGCTGCCCCTGCTAGACTGGACTGCAGCCACCAAATCATTTTCTTGAAGCTTTTTCTGGACTCCTGCCACGTGCCTCGTAGACTTAGATGAAAGTCCAGAATGCCATGTCTTCATCCACTAAACCGCTCGCTGCACATCACACCAGGCTATAGAGTAAACTTAGATCTCAGGACTTTGCTGCTAAAAATAAACTGGAGAAACTGGCAGTTGTGCACTTTACCCTCCAGACTTCCCGTGAAGCCAGTTCACTTTTTTTCATACAGAATTTCATGAGGTGCCTGGGGATTTACAATGGTTCAGAAAAGCCACAATCCTTTAATTAAAAGAGAATAATCCAGTCCAAAGACTGACCGACAGCGCAACACCAAACAGGGACTAGCGCAGCCAGTACCTTGCTGATGACTCTTGTGGTGAGAGGGTATGAAAGGCCAGAGGAAAGCTAGGACTTGGTTTAGGCACCCTGTCAGACTCTAAATTTGGAGACTCTCTTGCTCTGGATTGAACAGTCCGTTCAGTGAGCTTTCTAGATCCCTTTATAGAGCAGCACTCTGTTTAGACTCACAGACTTGATGATCATCTAGCCTGACCTACTGCACATTGCAGGCCACAGACCCTCCCCCACCCACTCCTGTAACAGACCCCTAATCTCTGGCTGAGTTACTGACGTTCTCAAATCGTGGTTTAAAGACTTCAAAGTTCAAATTACAAAGAATCCACAATTTACTTTTCCCTCCAACAGAAACAACTCAGCAAATTAAACACCAATTTGTGAAATGTTTGTCAACCTGAATCTGTGCTGCTTTGTCTGAAGGATTTCACCCAGCTCTACTCCTAGCACATTTCTGTTTTACTGCACCCACAACAAGTGTGTGTGGTTTGTTTGTTTTTTTTTTAATTTTAGTTTTTTTAAAAGTAAAAACATCAAACGGAACACTGTTTGTGAAACAAAATGTTAGATTCTGGTCAAACTTGAATTTTTTTTAACTTCAGTTCATCAAAAAAAAAAAAAAACCCAAACCAACTTGCATTTTGTTTTGGGTGAAACCAAAACAACGCTCCACCTTGTTTAGCCACCAAACCAGAAAAACCCAAACCCAATTATTCACACAGCTCTAGCTAGGAGGCTGCAGTAGAGATAAAGATTATTTCAGCCCCCAAAAGCTCACAGCTTAATTCTATACAAGATATAAATAGTAGTAACAAGACATCTGTCTAATTGTATAAAATATTGTTGCCATGCTGTGGGAATTGTAGAAGTCTTAGAGTAGCATAAAGAGAATATAGAGAGGCTTTTCCAGACTCATTAGGAGTTGAGTGGTAACAAACAAATTTAAAATATCCTTGAGGAATTAGCACCGCATTAGGTTTATGGCAATAAAGAGTTGGCTGTGACACATAACCAAAGGATCAGTCTTCACATAGATACTGATATTGTGTGGGAGACTCCGATGAAAACGGGAGAAATAGTTCAGTGCTGGTAGCAAGAGAGCTGCTGTTCTGGGAAAACATGGTCTGTTTGCCTCAGACTTTTTGCAGTTCTACAAACTATAATTGGCACAGTGGCTCTGCTCTTACTATGCTGCGTAAACACTAAGCAAGTCACTACAAACTATATAAATACATTTTTAAATGGGACTTGGAAAGGACTTGACAGACAGGGGAACCCAGGCCCACCCTCTACTCCAGGTTCCAGCTCAGGGACCCTCCAGCCAGCAATCAAAGTCTGTTCCCTTCTAAGCTTCACTGCCTTTCCCTGAGCCCTCTCCTACCTTCCTCTCTCTCTCTCTCTCTCTCTCTCTGGGTTTTCCAGCCCAAACACACTTCCGCTCTCCCAGGGAGTGACTGCAGTCCCCTTTCTGCTGTGAATTTCCTGCCTTTATAACCCCAATCTAGCTGATTCCTCCTTAGCTGGCCTCCCTCACTCAGTCAGGGGATTACTTAGCCATCTCTCAGCTGCCAGCCTGTTGGGTTAATTAGCCCCCTTCTTTGTCTTCATTAACCCTTTCAGGGCAAGCATGAGCTGAACACCCCATCACAGCCAGGCCTGGAAGATAAGTTGTTCTTACGGGTTCCTAATAGTCTCCTTGTTCACCTGTCTTTTCCATTCCAAAACCTTAAAACTTGCTTTTTAAAAATAGCCTTGTTCACTCTGCTGCCTTGAAGTCCCAAGAGCTGTCTGTGCCCGGTTCCAGAGGGGGCAGAGAGTCCATGGAAAATAGAAATGGAACTGTTAAGGCCCTGTCCATGCTGGTAGTGAAATTGTATCAGGGAGATAACTGTACATTAGTGACCTGGAAAACTTGAGTTAATAATAGCTGTGTTTGGAGCGCACTGCCCAGGCAAACTGTGCACCACTGAGCTATTTTAAACCTGCCCTGAAAATTAGACTGACGGCCTTGGTTAATGCTAGGTGGGGTGGATACGGTGTAATTTTTTCCCAGCAAATGTGCATTGCATTTTCCATTCGAATCTGACTTGGTCTGCATTCTCTCTTGTGTTTTTTACCCTCTCCAGCCAGTACTGAGGATAGTCAGGTAACTTGTCCTGGGTGTCATTGCTGGATCTAGGCCTTGACTAGAGAGCAAAGTTCCATCCATTAAAGAACAGGGGCCGAACGTATCCTTGATCTAAGTGGTGCAACTGTTACTGACATCGGCATGTGTTGTACCGGCTTACCCCAGGTCTAAATTTGACTCTAGCTGTGTGTAATGGGACCTTTTTAATTCTCAGAGGTGCGGAATCGCATGTACTGAACGATTCACATCCATTATCAGTGAGCGCTCTTTATCTGAGCTCCAATTCAAACACTTTGCCCAAAATATGGGGTCTTTCAGCACATATTGTAAGTGTGATATTGATTGATGTTGCATTGTACTACTTAAAACTAGGGCTGTCAAGTGATTAACAGCGCGATTAATCTTTTTAAACAACAAGAGAATACCATTTATTTTAAACGTTTGGATGTTTACTACATTTTCAAATATGTTAATTTCAATTACAACACAATAGAAAGTGTACAGTACTCACTTTATATTTAGTTTTGATTACAAATATTTGCACTGTAAAAAACAAAAAAAATATTTTTCAGTTCATCTCATACAAGTACTGTAGTGCAGTCTCTTTACCATGAAAGTGGAACTTACAAATGTAGAATTATGTACAAAAAAAGACCTGCATTCAAAAATAAAACAATGTGAAACTTTAGCGCTTACAAGTCCACTCAGTCCTACTTCTTGTTCAGCCAATCATTCAGACAAACAAGGTTGGTTACAATTTGCAGGAGAGAATGCTGCCTGCTTCTTCTTTACAATGTCACCTGAAAGTGAGAATGGGTGTTTGAATGGCACTGTTGTAGCCGGCATTGCAAGGCATTTACGTGCCCATATGCTAAACATTTGTCATAAGTTCAGTTATGTACCCCCAAAAAAATCTGCATTTCTAAGTTACGCTTCCATGATAAAGGGATTACACTTCAGTACTTGTATGAGGTGAATTGAAAAATACTATTTCTTTTATCATTTTTACAGTGCATATATTTGTAATAAAAAATAATATAAAGTGAGCAGTGTGCACTTCGTATTCTGTGTTGTAATTGAAATTAATATTGAAAATGTAGAAAAAAATCCAAAAATATTGAATAAATTTCAGTTGGTATTCTATTGTTATAAGTGCGATTAATCATGATTAATTTTTGAGTTAATCTTGTGAGTTAACTGTGATTAATTGACATGCCTACGTAAAACGTAACTTTCTTCATATAAAAAGAAAAGGAGGACTTGTGGCCCCTTGGAGACTAACAAATTTATTTGAGCATAAGCTTTCGTGAGCTACAGCTCACTTAGCTCACGAAAGCTTATGCTCAAATAAATTGGTTAGCCTCTAAGGTACCACAAGTCCTCCTTTTCTTTTTGCGAATACAGACTAAAAACACAGCTGCTACTCTGAAACCTTTCTTTATATAGTGTTTGTAACAGAGGTTAAAGTGCTTCAGTCATTTGTCCTATATGTACTACAACTTCTGTTGTAGGCCCTGCTGACATGAAGGAATTCAGTGTCTTCTGTCCATATTGATAAACAGAGTTTGTGTAATGTTGTTCTTCACAGTGGACTCCCCCAACAGAATAAAATCTGGTCCTTGGAAGCACAAGTCCATTCTGCCTACTGCTTTAGTGCTCATACAGAGTATTCAATTTCTCCCTCCAGTCCCTTTACACCCGGACAAGGGCACATTCAACTGTACTAAAAGGGGGCAAATTCAAAACTGATCAGGTGAAATACACAATTTAATCTCATTGTGTATCTCGCTGGCAGAGGAAGTTGTTGAGACCAAGCCTGGGGTAAGATTTAGAAGAGATGAGATGTGGATACAAAGGCTATCCAGAGCTGTTATAATCACTGCTAACATTTTTGGAAGGAATATTAAACTTTTCTAGCTTTGGAACTTATGTCGGTCTCTCAACTATTAGACTAGGGCATGACCTAACATGGGGGCAGATTATCTCACATCTGCTATGGTGGGGTGTGTACCCCTTCCTCTGAAGCATCTGGGTTCTGGCCCCTGTCAGTATACTGGACTAATTGGACCTCTGCTCTGATCCAGTTTGGCCAACCCTCTGTTCCTTTGGTTGGTGCCTCAAGGTTCTTTCTATACTATTCTTCCCCTCCCCAGGGAAAGTTCTGTAAAGGAAAATAGGAGTCATGATCTTGGGTAAGAGACTGTAATGATCCTAAATCTAGTCCCTTGGTGCCGGCTGTACCTCCCCAGGCTGCTCCCCACTGCCTGCATGCCACTGACTGATGGGGTTTGGCAAGTACAGGAAAGAAAATGTCCTCTCCTCTTGCAACAGTAGTGCACGTTAATTGCAGAGTAACATCAGAGCACTGAACGGCAGCCTCACTGGCAAGGAAAGCCCACAGCGGAGTGTGACTGAGTTATACAGGATGAGCAAGTGACCCATAAAGCTCCTTGCACATCCTACAATGAACACCAACCTGTACTTAAAGGCAGTGATCATCACAGTAAACCATCTCTTGTGACAGAGCTCTGATCGGTGCTGGGGGAGGCATTTCCTTGTCTCTGTACAAACTACAGTGAGGCTATCGCTTAAAAATGGTAGAAACCAAAGGTAGAAACCAGGTACACAGTCAGTGTGGTGGTGGCGGGTGATGGGAGAGGGAGCAAGTACCTGTAATTGTAAAAGTGAAAGAAGTTCTCTCTACACTGTAGCCCTGTTCCTCCACACATCTGCCCTCTTGTCCTCTGCTAATGTCACTCCCAATGGGTAATTACAGCACTGAGAATCGAATTCAAAATCTTGTTTAGAAAAGAATCCCCACCCCAGAAATCTAAGGTTGCCTGAGCCACGAATCCTCATTGCCTTGGCCCAGGAGTACCATGTTAATCCATACATTGAAATCTGGAGGTGTCGCTCGTAAAATTGGAGCGGATTTCTCTTCCCCCCCCCCCCCTTTTGATCTGAGTCTTCAGAAAGTGCTGAGCATGCCTGTGCTTTCTCTCCCCTCCTGCTACAGGACATCAATGCTTACAATGGTGATGAGCCCACAGAGAAGCTCCCCTTTCCCATAATTGCCGATGCAAAGCGGGACCTTTCAATCCAGCTGGGCATGTTGGACCCAGACGAGCGGGACAAGGATGGCATGCCGCTGACGGCGCGTGTGGTGAGCACAGGCTGCATGTGGGGCAGTAGTGTAGACCAGGCGTGGGCATGAATAGGGTTGGATGACATGGGGCCTAAGCCCCTGGTGCCTTGTCTATACTAGCACACTACCCCCGTGCAGCAGCCTAAGTAACCAGTCCATTGCATACGAGTGACTAGAGTAACTGACTGGCTGGAGAATGGAGCAGATCTTCAAAGCAATTCAATGAATCCTGTCCCGCTGAGGTTTGCCAGTGGGGGGGGGGGTTGGGTGGGTGATCCCTCTCCTAGCTATAGCTACCCTCAGTTGGGTAGGGAGACGGATGAGGGAGACTATCCGGGAGCCAGTTGCTTCTGCCTCCCAACTACGTGTTAGTTTGCTGATCCTGCGCTCCTTTGTCCTGCTGAGAGCGTGACGAGATCGGTAACACTCTTTGTCTGGGATCTCAAATGGGCAAGGAGTAGAACTAAACAGGGGCAGAGGGCCTCTGTGGATGCCTAAAATTTGTTTTGTGACGTTCCTTCTCCCCTCCAGCACCAACATTAAAAGACCATTATTGTCCCCTTTCAAGGTAGGGACCCACAGAGGGAGGTGGTGGTAATGCTCCACACAGTA
This sequence comes from Lepidochelys olivacea, assembly GCF_965140295.1. Lineage (NCBI taxonomy): Eukaryota > Metazoa > Chordata > Testudines > Cheloniidae > Lepidochelys > Lepidochelys olivacea. The sequence continues at coordinate 45,126,221 of NC_140418.1, read as the reverse complement.
AAATAAACCACACACCTGAAATATTAGATTCTGCATAAGAGTAGATGGCCGTTTTTCCTTTGTATGTGGCTGCATCTTTCCTCTACAAGAGATGAGGCTGTTTTATAATAAACATAGTGCCATCAATGTAAATAACACTTGTTCTGTCCTAAATGCTTACAGTCTAAAACGGACAGGACCCACAACTGCCTTTCAGAAGAGGGAGAGTATAGGGATTATGGGTAGGAAGGACGGTCCTGCTTTTGAGCAGGGGATTGGACTAGATGACCTCCTGAGGTCTCTTCCAACCCAAAGGCCTGGTCTACAGTAGTGCGGGGATCGATCTAAGTTACACCACTTCAGTTACATGAGTAAAGTAGCTGAAGTTAACGTACTTAGATCTACTTACCGCGGTGTCTTCACTGCGGTAAGTCAACGGCTGACTCTCTCCCGTTGACTCCGCCTGCGCCTCTCCCTCTGATGGAGTACCAGAGTCAACAGGAAAGTGCTTGGCTGTCGATTGTGTCTAGTATAGACACGACAAATCGACCCTCCCCCCCTCCATCCCCCTCCCCGCTGGATCGATTGCTGTCCATTGATCCAGCAGGTATTGTAGACAAGCCCTAATAATCCATGATTCTATGGAGCAGGAATTGCTTTGAAGGAGGCAGTGTGGTGGTTGATGGATGAGGGAAACTATCCATATTGGAATACCTGTCTCACTGAAATGTGGCTTACCTGACACTGTTAAATGCTTGTAGCTGATATAAATTCAGGTTACTCTTCTATTCAGATTCCCAGAGTAGCTCCTTATGTCTCTCTGCTGTTCAGGTGTTTGTTTTCGGCCCAGATAAGAAGCTGAAACTGTCAATCCTCTACCCAGCAACCACTGGCAGAAACTTCGATGAGATCCTAAGAGTAGTGGATTCCCTACAGCTGACTGCAAAGAACAAGGTTGCTACCCCAGTGGACTGGAAGGTAAATATCTATAGAGCTACAACCCAGTGCTGTAGGGCAGTTCTGGGTGTAGAGAAGGACCATTCCTAGAGCCTCTGCCCATTCTCAGGACAAGGTGAAGTTAGGTAGTTATCATACAGAGGATGTGTTAAGAGACGTGGATCGTGAGAATCCCTGCAATCCTGGGACATGCTAAGGGCACTCCTTGAGGCTGAGAAATAGAGCTGGCTGGGAGAATTCTGACTAATGTTTCATCGGAATTTTCTGATTTGGCAAAATCAGACTTTTGTTGCAACAGTCCAATTTCATCGACGTTGCGATGGAATCCAGGCATGCAGACTGCCCCAGGGCTGGGACTCCATTCCCTGGGGTGGAGAATTTGAGTTTTAATTCCTAACCAGAGCAAACCAGATCTCAAAATAGCGCAATCCTCCATGAAACGGAATTATCTTTCTCCACACAGCTCTGCTGAAAGGTGTAGTAACAGTGGGGAAAATAACGGTAACAACGGCACTGTCCACATTGCGCTCGTTAAGAGTCATACGTGGCTGGTTTAATGATAATAAGTTCTTTCCTCCTGTTATCAGTGTGGGCTCTGCAAGGCTAGGGCAGAATGAGCTGGATTCTGCTCCTGCTTGTGCATGATAAGCAGAATTGTTGTGCCAATTGCAGAGCCCAGTGCTGCCCTGGTTTCAGAAAAAAACTCTCTTGCAAACAAACCATCTGGAGTCCTCCAGAGCCCACAAAGGAGTTTTGTCTTTCTTAATCTGAGAAAGGAGACCCATGTCCTACAGAAGTTGACCATTCTGATGCTTGCATACGTTATCTGTATCAAAGAGAAGTCTCGTTTGATCCATGGTATCTTATAGACCCATCTAGGTCACTTTTCCTAACGGAAAAATCTTCATAGCTTTTCATGATTAAACTAAACAACTCTCTCCTGTCGTGCATAACACTGGGAAGACTCTCTTTTCATCCTAATTATGAAGCACTCTCTTTAAAACCCAGCTGAGTACCACTATGTGTAACTGCTGCCTTATTAAAGTGAGATCTTCTGGTGCAGGTAAAATCCACCATCTGGCTATGGGCATCCTTCTGACTTGTTATCATCTTAATGAACTGGCTAGAGTTCATCACTGGCCTTGGACTTGGGACTGCTTAAGGATAATAGAGCTGTACTACTCATGGAGTGTTGCTTTTAGCTTTAGTAGAGGCTGACGTCTTAGAACTCCGATCCTCCTGCTTCAGTCCTCACTGCTGCTGTGAAATGCCCTGTAGTTGGGGAGTGTGGTAAAAGTCTCAGTAGACACTGGGTTAGTTACTTGGTGTTACAGCATCAGCTAAGCTTCCAAAAAGAACTCATGACTTTGGCTGAGCTTCCACCTCCCGACTCTTCAGTTTTGCACTGGTGATGCGGGAGTTCCCTGTGCATTCATACAAAGAGCATGGTTTTTATACCGCTCCTATTGCTGGGGTGTTCATAAAGGATCAAAGGGAAAGGTTTTCTTTGCTGCTTCTCCGGGCCTGAGGTGTGTGGCTTTGTGGAAGAGTTATTTTGAGGGGAATTCACAAAAGCTGGGGCGCTTAATGGAAATGCTACCCTCTCTGGGAAGATTTAGGTGATGTCTACACAAGCACTCACTGCCGTATAACTTATGTCACTTGGGTGTGAAAAAGTCACCCCCTTGAGCGACATAAGTGACATGGACCTAAGCGCTGGTGTGGGTAGTGTGATGTCTGTGGGAGAGCTTCTCCCGCTCACACAGCTACCATGCTCGTGAGGGGAGTGGGGAGTAGTTAAGCCGACAGAGCTCCCTCCCATCGGCTTAGAGTGGTTGCATTAGAGTGCTTACAGTGGCGCAGCTCAACTTTTCTAGCCCGGGGTCAGCTTCCTCCTTGTGAGCAGATCAGTGGTGATGACCAGGTGAGTTGTATTGTCGCGTAGGAACTGCTCAGCAAGCTGGTGTAACGTGTTCCCCGGTTGGGAGACAAGTAGCAGGCAAAGGTGTAAAGATGAAGTCCCCCTATTTTCCCTTTACATCCTTCTGTAAGTTACTTATCTGGCTGCACCTCCTTCCTTTGCTGCTGCAGTGTTACATGTCTTGTGCACCGGCTGACTGCTGAATTGGTCCAAGTTACATTACTGATGCCTGTCTCGTGCATACCCCATCTTCGTTCAAGTCATTGCTGAATATGTCCCAGAGGCTTCATGGCAGCCAGATGTCTTGCTGCACATCTGAATATGGCACAATGGGCTCAAGCATATATTCATTTTCCACTCCTGCCTCGGCGGGGGTAACACCTCTTTTGTAACTGGTGAAGTTTAACGCTGGTGTGGAGGATGGCATGTGCACATCAGTGTATACGGTGACTAAGGCCTTAATGAAAGGGGGGGTCCGGGAGGTTAAAATCTCGCTTCTTAGCACGGGAACCTTGTAGAGTCCCTCGATTTCTCTGCTTCACTAAAATATTCCCTGTTTCTTACCAGCGTGGAGACCGTGTCATGGTTATTCCCAGCGTGCCAGAGGATGAGGCCAAAAAGCTGTTTCCTGAAGGAATCTTCACCAAGGAACTCCCGTCAGGCAAGAAGTATCTCCGTTACACCCCGCAACCTTAGAGCAAGTCACTGCCAGCAGAGATACCAGACTGCCGATCATGTGGTTTTTAGCAGAGCCGTTCACCTTGGGATGGGAAGGGCAGACAGAGGCTGCTCCAGGGAGTAGTTGTCAGACCAGTTAAACTGACAGCTGCCGTGCCTGGTGTTAGCTTCTCAGGGAGCCATCCTGGGGCTGGCTCAGAGTTGATTAGAGTCATGGCAGATGCTGGTTCTGGTAAGCCATGTGATCAGCAGCCTTGTATTATCTGCTTGAAACCAGCTGGGCAGCAGCAGTACAATATGAAATTCTTGATTATTCATCCACTTGGTACTCACTCTCCACACACCTTTATAGCTAGAAAACTGAAATGTGCTTCTCCACTGGAAACTGCTAATATATGGAAGAGGATGATGGATTTGTAATAGTGATGAACGCTTGTTCTCATGGGTCTCTCCTATTTTAATATTGGTGCTGGGGCAGGATGGAAACACTTCATGCTTCAAAAGAAAGATCCCATCCTACAATGAGACGCACCCCTGCAAATAATGATTCACAATGTGACAAAGATTATCAAAGTAGCTACAGCTGGGCTGTGAGAATTGCTGAATAAGCAGCCAAAATTGGATGGGGTGGTAGCTCATGGAATTGTCCAAGCTGCCATGTGCCTTTAGAACTAAAATTACTCTAACTTGTTAATCAAAAACTTGCCTTTGACAAGTTTGTTACCAAAGCCGATGCTGCATTAGAGGAGCTGTAGGCGCATCTGTAGCGACATGGCTTTATTGTAGACCTGTCTTTCTCATGGGGTTTTTTGCTTAGATAGTTGACGATTTTTTCTTTTGGGAGGGGGGAGTTCAACAAATAAAGCAGCATTTACCAGAAGTATGTGTAGTGTGTTTTATCTCCCCCTTACCTCAGCATGCCAACACGCACCATTAGTGCTCAAAATACATTAATAACATAGCCTTGCCTGGTAGAGTTGTGCAATGGGGACTTCCACAGGTAGCCAGAGCTCTGGATTCATGCCAGCATGGTAGTATTTGTCATCCTAATAAAACTTTGTAAATGAAGCAATTATCTCAAAATACAGGAGCCTCAACAAAAGCAAATAATAGGATTATCTTTACACGTCATACCTTTGTACCCTTACTTTCTGTATCTAGCTGAACCTACCCTCTTGTTTGCCCTGGGGAGATGCTGTATTCATTTCCATGGAGTATAAGGGCCAAAAGAGCCAAAGGTGTTAACATGACCTGGAAGCTGTCCAACTTTAAACAGTTTTAAATAAAGAGGGGGTGGGGTTTGGAAACCAGAGACTTCAGCCTGCATAGTTCATGGCAAACAGAAACAAATGCTAAAGCCTGGAGAGTCATTGATGGGGATACACAAGAGAAAAGGAGCTAAAACAAGTCATAAAGCACTTACCCTGAAAAGATTCTGTAAATCAAAGTTAGGATTTGGTTATCAAATTCACATTTAAAGAGCGATGATACCAGTTAGTCTTATTTCATCAGACCTCCCTTCTTGGGGGCTGGGCAAGAGGGGGGAAGGGCTTGTTTTGTTGCTCAGTTGCAAGATGTTAAGAATGGTCACCTTTCCTAATCGACAAACAGAGAAGCACAAAGGGGAGAGGCAGCGTAGTAAAGATGGAGGAAATACAGCTTTGTTGATATTCCCAGAGCTACAGGCAGCAGGTCAGCTACAGCCAGATGCTCTGGTCTGGCCCGTCAGTCATGATAGCAGTTACCCTGGCTCATCTTCTGGTCTGGGGTCTGGGACATCATCTGGCTGGTCTGGTCCCTCTCTACTGGTCTCTCTCAGGCTGGGCAGAGCTGGATAGGGTATCTCATCACAGTGTACTGATGCCAGGTGGTACAGATGACCTTAGCATCACGTGGAAAGCAGAGAAAGAATAGGAGGGAAAATAGTGGGGCGGGCAGGGAAGACAGAGTAGGATCTTGGGTCTCCAGCAGGAGTTTTGATTCATGTGGTCAGGAAGCCCAGATCACAGTGCGGTTGCATCATGATGCAATGACTCAGCAACCCTGGGCAAAGGACGAGAGTCCTGGTGTGGGAGCCTGATGGCCTTCCCCCTCCTCCAGGCATCCCTTGGTTGATCTGCCCCCAAAAGCCTCTTTCAAAGGGACTCAATAAAGGGGTGATGGGCAGAATAGTCCAGCCTCTTTTTTTCTTACCAATTAGGCCTAACTGCTGACATGCTGAGTTCAGTCTGTTACCTTCCAGGCCCACGTTTTTTGTTTACTCAACACAGTCCTTGAGTTGTATGACAGAGCCCCTTGTGGGCAGAGGAACTCAGCCCATTCTTCACTTTTACACGGTTTCATAGAACAGGCTTTGTTGCCTTTTCCCATCAGTGTTTTTCATGTGATTGGAACACTGATAATCTGGCTCCACTTTCCCTGCTGTTGAGCTCACAATTAGGGTAAATTTATGGCCCAGTTGGTATAACAGCTGTTTTTTGCAAACTAGAAATGTACAGCACTTTTCATACCCAAGCCCTGGACACATGGGCTTTGACCCCATGATCTCTAGCCTCAGAAGCAGGAGCCCTACCCCTGTTGTCAGGCCTCCACAGCGCACAGCTCTTCATACATTTAAAATGATGCATTTCATGCCAGGGAAGACACCTTTCACTTTTCATAACCAGTATGTGTGTGTCCAGAACAGAGCCCACAGCCTCCCCTAGCCCGCAGTCATGCCCTACACCAGCAACTCAGCCTTGCGTTTCTCACGGAAAGAAATGTGTGAATTGGTTACAAAGAGCCTCTTAGCTGCGGGTAAAAGTTTCCTATCACTTTGACTGCCAGAGCATCTTTGGGATAGCAACTTGTGATCTTTGCCACCCTGAGTCCAGTGCCTCAGCCTTGGAGCAAAGACTTTGTCAATTATGCATGAAGTGGCCAGGGCCAAAATCTATCCCCATTACCGCAGGAACGAGCGGTTCAGCTGGCACCTCGAACCTGCAAAGCCAGAACTGGCCCTGCTCATGGAGCATGCTGCCTTTTCCTGTTCTAGGAGAGGTCTGCCAACTGGGGCAGGTATTTTCACCATGTGAGAGACAGTTTGCAATTGGCAATTCTTGCAACCCATATAGACCACATCCTTGCCAGAAATGCAAGACCTAACTGGCACATGGGGCTTGGGTTCACTACTTGCCAAGGGAGGATTGCTGCATGCTACTCAAAACTTTCACCTGAGATGTTATTTCGCCACGTTTGTGTTGCACAACCATCCTGTCTGTGCATGTCAGGCACGGAGCCTGTGACTGCCTGTGCCCTGGGATGCGTTTTATCCAGCACGTACACTAGATTCTGCAGACTCAAAACCTGCATTTAAAACAAAGTCTCTTCATGGCAGGGATGTGAAGAAACCCTGCCAAGTGCAGTGTTGCCCCAGCATGACACTGCTTAGTGATGTGTAGGCTGAGTCATGTTTGTCTCCTGAGGAGGTGCTGACTCTTAACTCCAATGACACGTTGAAGGGCAAATTTCCACATAATTTAGATGTGCAGCTGTGCACCTGCTTTGTGCACACAAGTCCAGTAATTGTGTATGTACAGAGGGCAGAGATAGCACTGGGCCTACATGTCCTGCCTCTCTCCCCACTGAATGCAACTAACGTTACTAACCAGAAGTTGCGTTGCTGTGTTGAGGCAGCCCTCTCTGCTGCTCTTGGGGCAGAGCTCCTATCAGCAGTGGGAAATGTACTGTAGATGGCCAAGTAATACTCTAACTTTGTCATCCTGGCCCCTGCTTTAGGACGGTACTTTGAATCTCCCTGGAGAGTAGGCCAGGGGTGTCAAATGCAGCCCACTTCTCCAGGCCAGGCCACCTGCCCTCTAGAGCTCACCCGGAAGTAGGCAGGTCTAGCGTGTATCTTAACAGCTCTTGAGCAAGTTTAGCAAGGCCTGGCTAGAAAGTGAGAAGGTGTGTGAGGGGGCTATCTTATTACGTCACCCCTCTTGCCTGTCTAATATGGGACCAACACAGCTACAAAGCCACTGCCTGTTCCCAAGCGTCCTCTAGGGTATCCCTAGCAGTATTTTGAGGGCACTATTCCAAGAGCCAGTTGAAACTTTTCCAAGTTATTTCCCCCTCAAAATGAGATATTTTTTGCCGTATTTGTTGACGTCAAATTTTTGGCACCTTTTCAGGGTTTTTTTAAAATGATCCATTTGTTACTGATTGAAAATGGGGTTCAAGCCTGGCCGCTGCTTGCAAGGGGCTGTCAAATCAGCCAAGCTCACCAGGCCATGAAACATGTTCTAGCCGTGCCCTGTGTGAGAAGGGGTGGTACAGACCCAGGGAATCCTGCACCAGAGCCTCTCCAGCTGCCCTCTTCAGGCCCATGTAAGTCCCCCTTTGTGCTACCAGAGCAGCTTAAAGCTTTTGTGCCAGGATCTGGCCCCAGGTATCTGATGAAAGGCGATACACACTCATTAAGCATTGTGGCTGTCCCCTACAGCCTGGCTCCCTATTTGCCCTCCCATGGCAGTCCTGCTGCCAGTGGTCCCAGCCCTCTCTCCCCAAAGCTGGTGTTTGGCCCTTGCTGACCAGGGTAGAGATGGGGCAGATGGGGGAAGGTGTTTACTGAGCTGCCTCTCATTTTAGAGCTGGCCTGGAGCACTTCTATCTCTAGATCGTAAGAGGAAAACAAGAAAACTAAATTAGTTCACCTGCAAGACAGAGCCTGAGCCTGCAACTCCCCTGAGCTGCCTGGGGGTAGTAAGGTTGGAGTCTCATCAGGGAATAAAGAGAATTGGCCCAAGCTGGATAATAATGAATTTATCTGGTTCTCTTCATGTTTGCCTTAAAAAGGAGGAGTTTCACCAGTTGGGAAACTGAGGCACAGAGCAGGGAAGTGACTTGCCCAAGGTCACCCAGGAGAACAGGGGCAGAGCTGGAACTAGAACTTATGGATCATGAGGGTTCAGGACTCTTATCAGCAAGGCCAGAGGTGGGCAAACTATGGCCCGCGGGCCACATCTGGCCCACGGGACCATTCTGCCCGGCCCCAGAGCTCCTGGCCCGGTAGGATAGCCCCCAGCCCCTCCCCTGCTGTTCCCCCTCCCTCACAGCCTCAGCTCATTGCGCCACCGTGTGGGAAGCGCTCTGGGCGGCGGGGCTGCAAGCTTCTGCAGGGCAGAGTGGCAGCGTGGCTGCCAGATATGCTGCTCTGAGCCACATGGTAAAGGGGCCAGAGGGTTGGATAAGGGGCAGGGGGTCCCGGGGGGGCAGTCAGGGGACAGGGAGCAGGGGGCAGTTGGATGGGGCAGAGGTTCGGGGGTGCAGTTGGGATGGGGAACGGGGCGGTTGGATAGGGCAGAGGTTCTGGGGGGGCAGGGGACGGGGAACTGGGGGGGGAGGATTAGATAGGGGGTGGGGTCCCAGGAGGGGCAGTCAGAGGACAAGGAGCGGGGGTGGGGGTTGGAAGGGTGGGGGGTTCTGAGGGGGGCAGGCAGGGGACGGGAAGTGGGAGGGGGCGGATAGGGGTCGGGGACCAGGCTGTTTGGGGAGGCACAGCCTTCCCTATCTGGCCCTCCATTCAGTTTCGCACCCCGATGTGGACCTCGGGCCAAAAAGTTTGCCCACCCCTGCGCTAGGCCACACTGCCTCCCGTGATCTTATATTGGCTCAGCACCACCTAAACTTGAGGATGCCAGCCAGGCAATATTCTGGAAAGCATCGTTCTGGGGGCTCCTTGGGCTTTTCAGAGCTGTATCCCAGAGGCAGCTGCTGCTGTCCCGGCGGTTCTACCCATTCATCAGGGAACAGCTTCAGGTCTCAAACTCCTAAACTGCATTCCCAGCAGTATCCAGGCGATGGCACCAGCGTAACACAGATGCTGCCTAGGCCAGGTTTAGTTGGGAGGTGGGACTGGATTGCTTTTAAAATTCTACTGATTTTACCATGTTCCCCTACTTAGCTAAAAAGCATTTCAGAGTTCCTTCTTTTCCTCTTGTGTAGTGCTAACATTTGCCTGTTACGATGGTCCGTGTATTTTTAAATGGCGTTTGTATTACAAAAAATAATACAACAATAATTTCTTGGTGTTCATCAGGCTTGGGCCCCTTGTTAATCCAACTACAGTATCGGAACTTGAATTCTCTCTTTATATGTCCATAGGCTATGAGATGTAAATCCTTCAGATCTGGCTTTGGTAGAGCCAACATTTCCCAGTTACAGAAAAAATAGCTGCAAGACCCTGATCCTTGCACCAGAGCAGAGAAAGATTTTGGGGGGAAGGGGAACTCAGCCCTATTACAAACATTTGAGTGACAGGCCTAGGATACGTAGTTCAAAGCACTGGTCCATAAAGGGTGGACCAGTTTGAACCAGTTGATTGTCCTTTTTAGCCAAGCCCTTAATAAAGCACAAAGGTTCCTTCAATTCTTTTGGAAAGGCTCCTTTGCAGTGTTTTCAGTTCCTTTCATGCCTCGCTGTGACATTTTCAACAGAGTGAGGAAAACCAGCTAACCGGAGCCAGGAGTACAGAACATACACAGAATCATAGAGCCACAGGGTGAGAAGGGAAAGCAAGGGTCAGCTAGTCTAACCCCCTCCCAAGATGCAGGATATGTACATGCTTCACTTGAAGCCCATGAGCAGTGAGTCCCATTGACTATGATTGAAAAACTCATGTACTTAAAGCTATTTATGTAAATCTGTTTCTGGACTAAAGCTTACAATTTTTAAGGTGTAATTTCTTTTCTGGATCAAACTGGAGAGGCACCTTGCCCTTCGAAATCAAGAGACCTATGGCCCAGATTCAAACCCGTTGTTAGCCACCAGACCTTAATGGATTGCAGTGGAGCCCTGCCAATTTACAGCAGCTGAGGATCTGGCCTTTGATATCTGACTGGTCTAGGTTTTCTAGGTGACTTTTTGAGTGCAATGCAAGCAAACTGAGACAATGTTAAAATTCCCCAGAATTCAGAGTTATCTGCCCTCTGGACAATTCCAGAGCCAGAGAACTGCTTCAAAACTAGGTGTAGAAGATTTCACATTTCTTTTCAAGGGCACCAGCATTCGGAGAAGATATGTCTTAGTGGGATGTAGCTGGGATGCTTACAAATTTTTGCCTCCAGTCAATATAAAGTTAAATGGACTGTATATGAGGCGTAAAGGCGGGGAGCAGAGGAAAGATAAAGGAGAGTCACTTCTAGTGGTAAAGGGGAGAGGGGAGGATCTTGCTTCTTGGTGTTAACTGAAAGGCCACTAGAGAAATAGTGGCAAAGAAAAAATTAAATCAAAGCATAGTTAGTCGGAGTATTCTCATGGCTGAATGGTCTGTTGCAGGAATTGAGCCTAAGACCAGGCTAGAAGAACATACAGGCCCTTTAGCTGGAGAAGTAAAGGGTCATCACTAGGGGCTGCCACAGAGGGAAATGGGGAATGACAGTGGGTTAGGTGTGGGGGAGAGGGAAAAAGTCATTTATTTGTGGTAGGGGGCACTGAGAGTCTGTGCCGGGGAGTTAGTCACATGCCCTGATGTCCCCCTCCATCTTAGACACAGACATTAAGTGTGTTCCCTAGCCACATCAGTGCCAGCAGTGGGATCAGAACCCAAATTCTGTATGCACAATCCCCGGTTCTAAGGCACTGCTCATCCCCCTGCACCTCTGCAGATTCTCAGAGTTCCACTTGAGGGAGACAGAAACCTCTGGGTAGGTCCAGCGGGGAGTCTGGCAAGCAGAAAATCAGTGTCGGGGGTGGGTGAGCCAAGCAGATTCCAGGACAGGCCCTTTCTGCTGGCTGAGCTCCCAGTTCCATTCCTCCCCACAGTGGGAACACACCTGCACCATCACTTAAAGGCCCAGTACAGAATAGGTGCCCATTTGAAGTGCATTATTGGCCCCCTGAGAGTCCTTTCAGCTGGGAATAGGACCTAGGAAGTCACCCCTTTGGGCCTAGCTTCAAAATGGAATCTTTAGAGGAGCCCACAAGCTCAGGAAGTTAGCCTAGTCCTGACAGTAAGCATCACCTAACACTTACTCAAGTCAAATTCCATCTCCCATCATGCTGCCCAGCCCCTGGCTGCAGAGTTTCTCGCAGTCTGCTCTGGAATTGCACTCCCTTTACCAATTCCTGTTCTAAAACACTGATAAAATCCTATAAAAAGACCATGTTTAGTTGGAATAAAGTTGAGAGAACACAGCAGTTACATAAAGGTGAAAAAATGACAGGAGTGCAGAAATTACCACAAAACCACAGCATTACAAACCCAGAACATTCAGAATTAAGGTTACACTTAAAAGAAATCCAAACATGTGACAGTCCTGAAGTTAAAATCGGGCAGGGAGCAGTTTGAGATTTTGAAAAATTGGGCCATAAAGTCACAATCTCAAATTTTTGCAAACTGATAAGCCCAAACCAAATTTGGATGGGGGGTCAATGGAAACATTTTGTTTTGACAATTTTGAGATGTTTTGGCATTATTTTGACCTTTTGTGTGGAGGAGGAGGAGGAATGGTTAATTTCTATTTAAAATAACTAAAATTTCAAAATTTGAAAGTTTAATTTTTTTGGTTTGAAAAGTGCTAAACTGTGATAATTTAACATATCTAAGCTTCCACCCCCCCTCCCCTCCCCCAGTTATCAAATCAAGAGTGGCAATAAAACTGACCTGTTCCTGTGAACTGTTTTGGTTTTGAATAATCTGCATTTTTCTGAAGAAAAAGTGTTTTATCCCAACCAGCTGTACTGGAAATGAAGTTAGGACCCCAATAGCCTTAACTCTGCCCTGTAGTGACACCATGCAATAACCATACACTTCTGATTATGAAAGTTACTTTGTTTTTGTCCCAGATTACTGGAAGAAAGACACAAGGGTGTCGTTCATATTCCTCCCCCCACAACCAACCCCCATGTTGCCACCACAAGGCAGGTTTAAAGGTTATTTTGATGCCTGAACTGTTGACCTTTTCTTTCTCCTGGCCAGGGGTTTTTCAGTTAGACGTGGACAATTATCTCAGAACTGCAGCAATGCAAAAACAGTCACAACCACTGCCTAGAACCTCTCATGCCCAAATCCAGAACATCAGGCCATTATCCCCAGAGTCATACTGCTTCCTCCCCACTCCCCTCAAAAAGGAATTGTGACTCACACACTGGGTGTTATTTCAGAGTGTGCAGGACCTTTGTTTTCACAAGCAACTGGAGTACTGGGTGGGCACGGCAATGCAGGAACTCAGATTCAAAGCATAAAATATTATGAGACCAGCGTGACATTTTGGGGTTTCATGTGTGTAGCATTGAAAAATACCTAGAAATCATAGAGGATGCAAATGGAGTTTGAAAGACACCTTTCCTTTGCACATCCAAACTGATGATTGTCAGGAAAAAGAGCCAGCAAACTGCTAAAGCCGTCGTCTACAGGCATCTCCCTGCGTCAAAAGATCTGCAGTCGAATGCCCTTCAATTTCCCATGGAAAGAAATTTGTAAACAGCCATGAGGTGTCCTCTCTGAAACTGAACAGAGGCCAAAGTGATATGCAGAGGTCACACACCCCCAAAACACAGTCAGCACTAGATGCATGTTCACTGCTCTCTCACTGAAAAGCGTTTGGGAAGCAGGCATGACATATTAACCAGGAAAGACATATTTGTATTTGCACTGCAGACAAGTACTTGGAAGAAATGACAAACACAGCAGGTCCATCCATCATCATCACAACTGCACCCAGCCCCAGGTTACCATCTTACCCATGAGACCAACCTTCTTTACAGGATGAGCCTCCTTCAAATGAGAGCTTATGTCAAGCAGGGGTAGATCTAAAGGGCCAGAGAAACACAGCTATCTAAGATCTAAGTCCAAGTGGATGGCCAAGTAGCTTGGGGTTAGCTCTGGTAGAAAAACTAGGTGAGGCAATCCCAGCTGCTTCCTACTAGGAGCCATTCTCCCATTTGTACACAGCTCCTTGGGCTGTTTCAGTCTCTCGTGTATTTCATTGCCTTGTCTGGTTTCTTGCAGACTAACATTATATGTCACTAGAAGTGAATCAGTTCCTCCTTGCCTCTCCCTAGTCAGGCCAACAGCAGATCGCAGAGGCCAAAACAAGCTCTTTTCTTGGGCGGTCAAGGTGTTGGTTCCAGGAGTCAGTGAGCCATTACATGCTGAAAGGAGAGTGGCCTGGATTCAGGGCCTGGAGCACAGCAGGGAACATGGGAGCAAGTAGTGCATGAGCAAAGGGCAAGCAAGGAAGAACAGTGGGTTTGGCAGCTGACTCTGAAAGTGAGTGGTGGGGAGGAATTTGAAAAGCCAAGCACATAATGCATATTCATCCATATGCAAATTAGGGTATTAAGAGATTTGCATAAATTTTCCAGATTGCTGGACCTTCTGCTGTCACAAGGATAAGCTCTGACCCAGCAGGTCTTTTCCATCTCTCATTGCTAAGATGAGCCGTGCAATATCCCAGTGGGCCCAGCCGGAGGCAGCGCACACAGACCCCAAGCTGCTGTTTACATATCTGAGAACACTGTCTATTTGGTATCTGTTCAGTCCCTCACTCAGGCTCTGGTGACATTCGATGCGCAGGAGACGTTTTATAATGAAGATGAAGCCTTTCCCCACCTAGGGCTCTTCTTGATTTTGTTCACGTATGTTGCAAGACCCGCCCTCGCTCATGTGACTAACAGCTTAAGACCAGGGGGAATGTGACCGTGTCTCTGGCTGCAGAGGCTGCATTATGGAACCAGAAGGAAAGTTAGCCGGAGGGCCTGGGGACCCGAAAGGATGGCCTGGAAGGGTGCAGGCCTAGAACCCAGGGAGCTGTCCTACGTCCTGGCAAGCATCAGCAGGCCTCACTGAGGAGCTGTCTCCGGTGCTGATCTGACTCAAGGCTTCTTTGGGAGCTGGAGGAACTTCCCAGCAGATTCCTCCAGAAGTGGAAGGAGGAGGGGAAACAGGGCTGGATGAAGCTCATTCCTTGTTGGAAAGCCAGGAGTAGAGAGGCCTTGCATGTGTACATTATTTCTGGCACAGAGAAGACGCCCTGCTCAGGGGGTTTGCAAGACAGCCACAAAGCAGCTGACTTGCACCCTCATTGGTTCCGGATAGTAAGCAGCACTCCGCCAGTTCTACCCACAGGGCTGACATTGCTGAAGGAGGACGTTTTCCAGGCTGCTGAGTCAGGACACCTCTGCAGCCTATTGCACTACAGGGAAAAGACTGCAGGTTACCAGGCTGTCTCCTGCTGAAGAGTCCAAGGCTCTCAGAACTCCAAGCAAGCCCAGAGCCTGGAAGATGCTGCTCCTCCAGGACTACTCTGGGTCACGCTGCAGCCAAAGAGTGGAACTGTGAGTCAAATTCCCTTAAAATGAATGAGGGGAGGAAAGGACAGGATGGGGTCAGACACCCAAAATACATCAGCACAGGGGAAATGTAGTGTTTTATTTACCAATGCAATGACTGTGTGGGGTGGTGGGGCATAGCTAGACCCCCATCTAGATTGTAGGAGGCCTCAGGTGAAGGGGGCAGGTAACACAGGTGAAGGAATGTCTGCTCACATGAGCACACCTTCTAAAACTCCATTCAGTGGGGAACTCGTGTGAAGCTTTCAGCCTGAATTGAGGTCCCTTGGGTCTGGTTTGCCTCTGCAGCTAGTCAGCCCCCTTCTCTGGCCACTTCCCCCAATCCACCCCTCTTCCAATAGGTGCTCTTCTTTGTTCTAGCCATTGATATAACTTGTCCAGCTCACCTTCTCTGGCCAGGAGGAAGCATGCACCCACTCCCTGAGGCCCAGATCCCACCTGTTAACCTGCACAGAGACATCCCCCAGGCCTACACTGACCCCTCATGGTGTGGCCAAATTTGAACTGAAGTAAATGCGTTCTGGCCATTTTAAATTTCCCCTGGGATTCTTTCTACTGCCTGATTCACACCATTTAGTCTAGCTGGGGCCCGCCCCAGAGGTGAGTGCGTTTCAGTGGTGAGTAGAAGGATTACATACATATGGCCTACTCCTGCCAGGAGCTGGGAATCTCCTGGAAGCTGATGGGTACCCTCATTTCCCACTGAATCCCCCCCGGACCATGCAGGATCTGGGCCCTGGTTTGTCAGCTGCCTTGGGATGCCTTTTGGTCCTGCTTTGAGCAGGGGGTTGGACTAGATGACCTCTTGAGGTCCCTTCCAACCCTGATATTCTATGATTCTATGAAAGCTGCTTTAGGCTGTGAATACAGGATGTTACAGTTACTGCCCAACACAGTTCCCTGGGGACAAGTGCCCGCATCCCAGTGGAGCTACATCGCCAGGCCCACATGGAATTCACTAGCTGCATGTTAGGATTTAAACCCAAGTGTCAGTGTCCCACGGCCCTAGGTTAGTCCCTTACCCCACTCTGCCCAAAGGGGTCCATGCTACTCTCCAAGCACTTGCCCCTGCCTGTGCTTTTGGGTTCATTTACTTTTGAACAAGGCCATGTCTACACTACAAAAGTACTCCAATTTTACAGAAGTCGATTTTTGGGAACAGATTTTGTAAAGTCGAGTGCATGCGTCCACACTAAGCACATTAATTCGGTGGTGTGCATCCACAGTACCAGGGCAAGCGTCGACATTCCGAGTGGTGCACTGTGGGTAGCTATCCCACTGGAATTCTGAGCTGAGCTCCCAACGCCTGAGGGGGCCAAAAATTTGTCGTGGGTGGTTATGGGTAAATGTTGTCAGTCAACCCTCCCTCCCTCCGTGAAAGCAACAGCAGACAATCATTTCACGCCCTTTTCCCTGGATTGCCCGAGCAGACGCCAGAGCACGGCAAGCATGGAGCCCGTTCAGCTCACTGCAGCAGTTATGACCATTGTAAACACCTCGCGCATTATCGTGCAGTTTATGCAGAACCAGCACCTGAAAAACCAGGCGAGGAGGCGACGGCAGCGCGATGATGAGGACATGAACACAGATTTCTCTCAACCCACAGTCCCTGGCAATTTGGAGATCATGGTGTTACTGGGGCAGGCTCATGCTGTGGAATGCTGATTCTGGGCCCGGGAAACAAGCACAGAGTGGTGGGACCGCATAGTGTTGCAGCTTTGGGATGATTCCGGCCCAGAAACTTTCACATGCGTAAGGGCACTCTCATGGAACTTTGTGACTTGGTTTCCCCTGCCCTGAAGCACAAGAAGGACAAGATGAGAGCAGCCCTCACAGTTCACAAGCGAGTGGCAATAGCCCTGTGGAAGCTTGGAACGTCAGACAGCTAACAGTCAGTCGGGAATCAATTTGGAGTGGGCAAATCTACTGTGGGGGTTGCTGTGATGCAAGTAGCGAATGCAATCATTGAGCTGCTGCTATCAAAGGTAGTGACTCTGGGAAATGTGCAGGTCATAGTGGATGGCTTTGCTGCAATGGGATTCCCAAACTGTGGTGGGGCTATAGACGGAACCCATATCCCTATCTTGGGACCGGACCACCAGGGCAGCCAGTACATAAACCACAAGGAGTACTTTTCAATGGTGCTGCAAGCACTGGTGGATCACAAGGGACGTTTCACCAACATCAATATAGGATGGCCGGGAAAGGTTCATGACGCTTGAGTCTTCAGGAACTCTTTTCTGTTTGAACAGCTACAGGAGGGATTTCTTCCCAGACCAGAAAATAACTGTTGGGGATGTTGAAATGCCTATAGTTATCCTTGGGGACCCAGCCTACCCCTTAATGCCCTGGCTCATGAAGCCGTACACAGGCATTCTGGACAGTAGTCAGGAGCTGTTCAACTATAGGCTGAGCAAGTGCAGAATGGTGGTAGAATGTGCATTTGGACGTTTAAAGGGTCGCTGGCACAGTTTACTGACTCGCTCAGACCTCAGCGAAACCAATATTCCCATTGTTATTGCTGCTTGCTGTGTGCTCCACAATCTCTGTGAGAGTACGGGGGAGACATTTATGGCGGGGTGGGAGGTTGAGGCAAATTGCCTGGCCGCTGAATACACGCAGCCAGACACCAGGGCGGTTAGAAGAGCACAGCAGGAAGAGCTGTGCATCAGAGAAGCTTTGAAAACCAGTTTCATGACTGGCCAGGGTACTGTGTGACACTTCTGTTTGTTTCTCCTCGATGAAAACCCACCCCCTTGCTTGCCTCTAAATTCCCTGTAAGCCACCCACCCTCCCCCCTTCGATCACAGCTTGCTTGCAAAGGAAATAAAGTCACTATCATTTAAAAATCATGTATTAATTTATTATAAAAATAGGGAGATAACTCACAAGGTAGCACAGGTGGGGTGTGGGAGGAGGGGAGGAGGGGAGGAGGGAAGGAAAAGGCCACTTTAAAACTTGTTGAATGATAGCCTTCTGTTGCTTGGGCTGTCCAATGGGGTGGAGTGGTTGGGTGCCCGGAGCCTCTCCCCCGCGTTCTTGGGCATCTGGGTGAGGAGGCTATGGAACTTGGGGAGGAGGGAGGGCAGTTAAACAGGGGCTGCAGTGGCAGCCTGTGATCCTGGTGCTGTTCATGAACCTCCACCAGACGCCAGCACATGTTCTTTTGATCCCGCAGTAGCCCCAGCGTTGCCTCACGTCTCCTCTGATCTTCCTGCCACCACCTCTCCTCAAGTTCATCGGCCACTTGCCTGTACTCTGCTATTGTGTCCCTCCACACATTCTGCTGAGCTCTGTCAGTGCCGGACAACTGCATCGTGCGTGCGTTTTTTTTGCCACCTTATCTGAGATAGTCTTTGGGACAGAGGAGGGAGGCTTGAAACATTTGCATGTTCTGGAGGAAAAACAGGGAATGAAGTATTTAAAAAGATACATTTTATAGCACAATGGCTATACTCTTTCACAGTGAACAACACTATTCACATTACATAGCACATGTGATTTTGGTACAAGATCACACTTTGCATTTTTTTGAGTGCCTGCGGCTTTGGTGTTAGAGATCACACATGCAGTGCCGGGCAACAGAATTCGGTTTGCAGGCGGCCATGGTAAGCCATAGTCTTTCGGCTTCTGCAACCTTCGTAACAGCAGCGCCCTCCTCTCCCATACCAAGCAAAGCACGTTGAGTTGGCCATTTAGTGCCGCAGTTTTCCTGTTAACGTGCAGCAGCAGAAACCAAACTAACCACCCCCCCTCCAATTCTCTGGGATGATTGCTTTACCCCTCACCCCACCGCGTGGCTGGTATCAGGGAAGATCCCTGCTAGCCAAACGCAAGCAGCTCAACATCAATGCCCCCCCCACCCCCGCCACACCACATAGCTGACTGCGGGGAGGATTTCTTTTCAGCCACAGGCAAACAGCCCAGTAAGAACGGCCACCTCTGAATGTCCCCTTAATTAAATTCCCCTATTTCAACCAGGTTACCATGAACGATATCACTCTCCTGAGGATAACACAGAGAGATAAAGAACTGATGTTGCTTGAATGCCAGCAAACACCAGGACCATACGCTGCCAGGCTTTGTCATGCAATGAAACCAGATTACTTGCTACTAGCATGTTGTGGTAAAGTGTCCTGCCATGGAGGACGAAATAAGGCTGCTCTCCCCAGAAACCTTCTGCAAAGGCTTTTAGAGTACCTCCAGGAGAGCTTCATGGAGATGTCCCTGGAGGATTTCCCTCCATCCCCAGACAAGTTAACAGACTTTTCCAGTAGCTGTCCTGGCCATGAATGCATCCCAAGACCTCAAGGCTACTTAATCATTAAAAAACGCTTGCTTTTATAACATGTATTATATTTTAAAAGGTACACTCACCAGAGGTCCCTTTTCTGGCTTCGTTGGGTTGGGAGGGTATTTCAGTCAGGGTGATAAAAAGATCCTGGCTGTCGGGGAGAACAGTGTGCTGTGTGCTCTCCTCAAGCTTGTCCTCCTCCTCCTCATCTTCCCCATCCACAAAATCCTCAGGCATGGCGGAGAGTATCCCATCATCGGAGTCCACGGACAGGGGTGGGGTAGTGGTGGCGGCCCCCCCTAGAATTGCATGCAGCTCAGCGTAGAAACGGCATGTCTGGGGCTCTGTCCCGGAGCGTACGTTTGATTCTTTGGTTTTCTGGTATGCTTGTCTGAGCTCCTTAAGTTTCACACGGCACTATGTTGCGTCCCTGCTGTAGCCTCTGTCCCTCATGGCCTCAGAGATTTTTTGAAATGTTTTGGCATTTCATCTTTTGGAACATAGTTCTGATAGCACAGATTCCTCTCCCCATACAGCGATCAGATCCCGTACCTCCCATTTGGTCCAACCTGGAGCTCTTTTTCGATTCTGGAACTGCATGGTCACCTGTGTTGGTGAGCTCGCCTGGCCAAACAGGAAATGAGATTCAAAAGTTCCTGGGGCTTTTCTTGTACACCTGGCCAGTGGGTACGAGTTCAGAGTGCTGTCCAGAGCAGTCACAATGGTGCACTGTGGGATAGCTCCCAGAAGCCAATACCTTCGAATTGTGTCCACACTAACCCTAATTCAAAACAGTGATGTCAATTTCACCGCTAATCCCCTCGTTGGGGAGGAGTACAGAAATCGGTTTTAAGAGCTCTTTATGTAGAAAAAAATGGCTTCGTTGTGTGGACGGATGCAAGGTTAATTCAATTTAACGCTGCTAAATCCGACATAAACTCGTAGTGTAGACCAGGCCTTAGTCTGTCTCAAGATTGACACGAGCTTTCATGGTCAGCATCTGGCTGGTCATGTGATTCCCATTTCCGTACAGCCAGGGGTCCCAGCATATCCATACCAACACACACCCCTGGGAGGCCCTCCTGCTATCCAGCTGGGATCTAGTCACTCCCCATGTGGCCCTATGGGAATGGCGGAGTGATCCCAATCCATCTTCTTGACCCCCAGCTTGAGAACACTGGCTGTACTGGTGGGTGTGGATGAGTTGAACCCTTCTCTGCTCACCCGTGATCGAAGCGCTGGGCATTTGCACACAGCCCCTTTATCGACCTGTCTATTACCATCCTGGCATTTTTAGACTGTGGGTGGGGAACAGGTGGCATCTTATTCTTTCATTATAACCCAGAGCATGCCTTGCACAGCCACTGAAGAGTTCCAGGGCCTGGCAGGGCTTCCCAGCTGCCACATTTAATGGCAGGTAGGTAGTGCCGCAGAATCCATCCCCGTCATGCTGCAGCTGGAATTGACACACTGCTGGTTCTAATCCACGGGAACGAATGCGGCCTCATGATTTACCTTTCAATCCCTTTCAGCTCCCTTTTTAACGGCTTTACACCATTCTGGAGGTGGTTGCTTCCACCGGTCAGATCCATTTCCCAGGTGGGGTTCTGGACACATCAGATCAGTTGCGCTGCATCACATACCTTGGTAGTATTTATAGTGCAACTTAGGTTTCAGAGTAGCAGCCGTGTTAGTCTGTATTCACAAAAAGAAAAGGAGGACTGGTGGCACCTTAGAGACTATCAAATTTATCTGAGCATGAGCTTTCGTGAGCTACAGCTCACTTCATCACTTAATGATCACAAAATGAGTCTATCCTATGCCACCAGCCCATTTAGTCTAGTTATTTGCGATACATAATACCACTTTCCACATCTAGCCATTAAATAGAACTGGCAAGGAAAAGAATTCTCCTCTCCCCAATCCCAGAAATTTTTCTTCTCTATTTTGAGGGGTTTCATCACAACTGCACAGTCTCCAACATGGAAACTTTTGCGGGGAAAAGTTTCCATTTTCTCTGAAAGTCATTCCCCGCCCCCCAAGCTGGGACAAAACATTCTCTGCCAGCTCAGCTATCGGGCTGGGATCCTACATTAGAGCCCATCACCATAGCATCTGTTCTCCTCTCAAGCCCTTGAGAAAAAGACATATCAGGAATAGTGCCTGCCATGCCAACAGCTGGGAGTGAAATATTTGATTGGCAGTTCTTTGCACGCATGGTGAGTAATGGTGTGTAATTGGGTACACTCAACTCCTGGCTGCTCTGGGACTTAGCTCTTTCCAGATCTGTCGCTTGTTTGCATGCCCTGCAGCCCCAATCTGTCTGTGACTGGGGTGCTCCCTGTGGCCATGTCACTTGTTTTTCTCCCATCCAGGATAGCAAAGTCCCACAGGACAAACTGCGCCCTGCAATCTTCAAAGCCACCACACTGAATGTGCCACTTCCCCAGTGGCTGGGAGGAGAAGCCGAGCCCCTCCTCTACTCCAGGTTCCAGTCCAAGGACCCTGTGTCTAGCAATTGTTTGTTCCCAGACCCTGTTGCTATTTCCTTAGACTCCGTCTATCGCCCCGCTCCCTGTGTGTACCAGCTCAAACACCCTCCTCCCAGAGAGTGACTACAGACTACTTCCCAGCAGCTCTCTATGCTACCAATTTCCTGGCTTTCTACCAGCCCTGCCTGTTCCTTCTCAGCTGGGCTCCATCACCAATCAAGCCTGTCAGGCCCTGGCTCTCCCCCAGTTGCAGCGTATCAGGTTAATTAACTTAATTTAACCTGTTCTGCCTTGTGTGGAGGGGACTCCTCATCACAGGGAGTCAAATAAATGAGTTTTGCATTTAATTCTGAATGTTAGTGTTCATTCTTGTTTCATGCGGCAGTGCTTGTCACATGAAACACTTGCCACAAGCTTGTCCCCCTCTCCTGAGTAAATTCTGTCTTCTGCATGTCGGACCCTCCCCCACTGGTAAAATGGTTCCATTGTTTCAGTGGAGAGCTCTAGCAAGAAGGCATGATTAAGACAGAGACCATCTCAGAGAACTAAAGACAATCTCCAGAAGGGCTTTGAATATCAGGGAAGACACCAGAAGCTTCTCAGAGCACTTGCTGTATGTTAATGAAGTCAGCCTCACAACACCCTACGAAGTATAGGTACCCACTATCATCTTTCATCTTGGATAGAGACAGACACCGAGGCTCAGAGAAATTAAGTGACTGACCCAAGGTCCCATAGTGAGGCAGAGCTGGGAACTGAACACAGGTCTCCCAAGTCCCAGTCCTGAGCATTTCTCCCAAAACTCTTCCCCCTCACCAATAGCTGAAGAAGGGGAATTGCAGGAGATACTTTCCCCAGTTAATGCCGGGGCTAGGAAGCCAGAACCCCAAGCTCCATTCCTGGAGCTGCCCTGTTTCGGCAGAGTTACTTTACGCTCTGGGGAGCAGGGATGGCAGCTGGAAGAATTGCACCCCTCGTGGGGTGAGGAACTGTAACCGTAAAGGGCTGAGAGCTGGCTCTGGCCGGAGCTCTGGCCATGCACAACTGCTATTCTTTTGCTATATTGCACGGGGCATCTCGCCGCCTTTCCTTCCTTCTGCTTCTTTTCTCCCCTTTTCCCGCCCTGAGCAGAGAGTTTCCCGGGGAGGATTAACCACTGGCCTGGGGGGAGCTGGGACCTGAACATTCAGATGCGGTGCACTCTGCTGGTTTGCTCTTGCCAATTGTCTCTGGGCGAGGGAGCCAGCCTTGGCATCCCTCCGCTGTGGCTCATTTTCCCGTCTGTGGCTTGGATCCGGAGCAACCAGATGGGCTGACGCCATTTCGCTCACTCCGCCCCACTTACTACGCAGAAGAGCAGATGGGATACGGAGCCTGTGAGAGTCTCCTGTCTGCTCCCGGCCAAGATTTCACAGGCCCTCCGAATGCGGTCTGTGCATTGCGTGTCTGTCGGGTTCCTACAGGAGCTGGGGCCAGTGGCTACACTACACCGGTGTCCTGAGTAGGTGCAGAGTGTGTCTGAGTGAGGGTGGGTGGGATTTGTTTACAGACGAGTCCGTTAGGGAGCATGTGGAGGAGACAGGTACACAGACGTGCTACACTGAGTGTATGGGCTGCATATATAGGACGTGTGTGGAACACACATGGATCCGTATGGGCACAAAGGGTAGATCTGGTCTAGGGCGTATTTATGTGTTGTGGGCAGGGGTTTTGCACTGGTGGGTGTGTGTAAATGCATGGCCTCCTCCCAGGTGCCCCCGCCCCCAATTCTGTGGCCTCAGGGTACCCTGGTAATGACCTCATGCCTCAGTTTCCCTTGATTCCTCAAGTGGACTCAATACAGCCTTTGGCGCATATAAATAGCCCCTTTGGGGGTGGGGGTAATTTATTGTTACCATAAGTCCCATGACCATAATCCCCCCAACACAGTCTAAATAGTCCATTGCTCCTAACAGTGCAACCCAAGTATGGCTTCGGTATCTCTCCCCACACCCCACGCACCCCAATTACTTCTCCAGTGTCGCTCCCCAGGTCTCACCCCAGCCATGGCTCTGGTGTCTCCCCACACCTCACCCCAATCCACAGGTACTTCTTCAACCTCTCTCCACAGGCCTCACCCCACCCCTCTAGCTGGGGTGTTCCTGTTTCCTATCTAGGCAGGACTCCAGCTCCTGCCTGGAGACATCAGCAGACTCCATTGGTCCCCAGCCTCCAGCCCACTCTGGCCATGGTCTCTGTACTTGGGAATCTTAGAATATCAGGGTTGGAAGAGACCTCAGGAGGTCATCTAGTCCAACCCCCTGCTCAAAGCAGGATTAACCCCAAATAAATCAGGCGAGTAAGTGACTGCCTCACACTTTCACCAGCCCCATCTCACTCCGCTGCTCAAGCCAAGAAGGCTTGCCCCTCCCTCCTTCCAAGCTATTCCCTCCCTGAGGCTCCCAGCCCAGCTCTGCTCCTCCTCAGAGCTCCTTTTATTCTCAGGACCCTGTCCAGCTACATGCTGCCTCTGAGCCCTCGCTGCTCTCTCAGGAGTCCAGCTTCTGAGCTCCCCAGTCCCAGCCATACAGTCTCTGGCAGCTCTTACCTACCCCTGACTCCCACCCAGGCAGCCCTGGTTCACTAGCTCTCTCCCTGGCTCTGCTTCTCCCGGGTCTTTTAGAGCCCCCAGGTGCTGCTCTGCCTCTTAACTGACCAAAAGGCAGCACCTGTCCCAGCACAGGACCTGCTTCATGTACAAATGTGTCATGGAGTAGGGAAGCAGCCAGCTGCCATGAGAAATCCCCATTTTTCGGCTGTTTTTGACTGGCGTGGAAGAGCTGGATGGCCTGAAAATCACCGGACTGACCCTGAGGACAAAGGACGATGTTTGTTTGCGCAATGTGTGAAGAAGATTCCTCAGAGGGTCTCCGAGGGCCTGTCAGTCCCCGAGGAACCCGGCCACTGGTAGCATGTGTGCAGGCTCCTGCTTCCCCAGACGCTGTAGGGGGAAGAGGCTCCAAAAAGGAAGCGATTGGTTTATTCCAAGCTTCAGTCCTGCCAGTTTTGCTGCGGTTCAGCTCTTTGTGTCTCCCAGGATTGTGCACTGGGAAGGGTAACTTGGCTGGAGAGCAAAGAGGCTGATTTCTTCACAAGGAGCAATATCTGGGCCAGATGGGCCATGCAGACGCTGCTGATGGGGAGGTGGGGGGTAGGATGTGGGGCTTCCTTATAACAGCTCCTTGCTGTGGAGTTGCTGCTAATGGAGAAGGGCTCTGTATTTAGAGCACTCAGGGACTTACATCTGCTCTGATGCCCTCCTATGTCACCACATGATGCTCCAGGATCCAGCTGCTCCAGCCATCTGCAGCCAAGGCTAAAAGACATCAGGTATAGTTAGGATCTGGAGGTGACATATAAGTATTAATTAACGGTGTAACACAGGGCCTACAGGCCTGTAAGATCTTTAGCTTAGCCAAACAAAGCCTCAGACCTAAAACAAGACTTGACATGAGCAAGTAAGTAACCTGTATAACCTGGAAGTGACCCTAGCTCATAAGTTGTCACAATGACCCTGTATCACAGGATGTCTTAAGAGAGAATGCTGCATGAAGTAAGTGTGTTACACTACTAACCTTTCAGACATATATATTGCAATGTGCCAATTAAAGCCAGTTATGCAGTGGTTCTCAAAGGGGGGTATGCTGGGGTCTTCCTGGGGGTACATCAGCTCATCTAGATATTTGCCTAGTTTTACAACAGGCTACATAAAAAGCACTGGCAGAGTCAGTAGCAACTAAAATTTCATACAACCGATGACTCGTTTCTACTGCTCTATATACTAGACACTGAAATGTAAGTACGATATTTATATTCCAATTGATTTATTTGATAATTATATGGTAAAAATGAGACAGTAAGCAATTTTTCAGTACTAGCGTGCCGTGACACTTCTGTATTTTTAGGTTTGATTTGGTAAGCAAGTTGTTTTTAAGTGAGGTGTAACTTGGGAGTATGCAAGACCAATCAGATTCCTGAAAGGGCTACAGTAGTCTGGGACCGTTGCGAGCCACTGAGAGTATTTTGGGGATTTCGCAGACAAAGGGTATCAGGAATGTGCTAGCCACAAGTTGTTCTGGTGATTGAGTCATGTAAATGTAACAGGCATAAGGGGAACGATGAAAAACGGGGCATCTCAGAGGTTGTGGGGGTGTGGAAGTTCAAATAAGGAAAAGGGGTAAAATATGTCTGAACCCCAGTGGGTATCCGTGTGACACACTACAAAGGCTGTATCCCAGTCTGTGTGCCTTGGGAGACGCCAGGATGACACGTGCGGGTGATGATGGTAACGATGAAGATGAGGAGGAGAAAGATAAGGATGGACACTTCCAGTTTCTTTGCAAAGGATGGAGTGAGTTTCTGAGCGTTCTGATGCCAGGCGTCTTGACCAGCCTGTATTATCTCTGCTGGGATGGAGTGTTTGTAATTTTGCTGGTTGTGCTAATAAAAATATTACAAGGTCAAAAGGCCTTTCCTAAGTGTGAGGGTTGCCCGTGCACATGGGGGCTCTCATCACAGCGACAACGCCAATAATTCTCAGTCTCGAGGCACACCCCAGCCAAACCACAGAACACAAACTGGGAATGAATACCTAATCAATAGATCATGCAACATTTCCCCCTTGGAACCATGTGAAAGGGGACAGGAAGCTTCCACCATTCCACAATAACCCACATACACTTGACCTGTGTATGGATCGTCCTTTTATTATGTGTGTGTACAGCACCCAGCACCAAGGGGGGCCAGTTCCTGGATGGAGCCTCTCTACCCATTGCTACAATAACAATGCATGGATAATCTGCACCACTAACACTGACGTGATGGTTCTTCAGCTGCCAAAACTCTGGCCTCTCCCACTTGCGCTAAAGGGAGAGAGCAACTTACCCAGGGGGGGTCAGTTTGGCTCCCAGGACGATTCAAGAGCTTTGACAATGCCTGAAACATTGGAAACCTTGAGAGGGAGGGAGCGACTGCAGGGGGATGAGTTCTTTTCTCAGGACTGGGCATACAGTCTCCAGTGGGCCAAAGCACTTTGCATTCTGTGGTTTGGCTGGGCTGTGCCTTGAGTGAGACCAAAAATTATGATGTGAGTTTGGGGCTCCTGACTCTGGATTTTCAAACCTGTGGGGCTGGCACTATTGAAGTCACCTGGGCTCAGCTCTACCCAGGTATTTCTGTGGGGGTTTGCAGCTCCCCTGAGTCTGCACCTCACCCGGCTTCAAGCTGCTTATAACATCTTGTGATAAATGAAAGGCGGGGAGTGGGCGGGTTTGCTCCCTTTTATAGACACCCAGCCAACCAGTTAGCTATAAAATCCCTGTTACTAGCTGTTCTCTTTACCTGTAAAGGGTTAGAAAGTCCATAGGTAAAAGGGAGGGAGTGGGCACCTGACCAAAAGAGCCAACCGGAGGGTTAGAACTTTTTAAAATTGGAAAAAACTTCCTTTGTCTGGCTGTTTTTGCTCTCCGGAGAGAGGGGACAGAGCAGAGACAGGGTTGGAACTATGCTGTAAAAAGCTTTGAGCAAAGTGTGAAAATCATCAGATCATACCTAGAACCTACGCATTTGAAACCCCAGATATGTAAGTAGATCAGGAAATGTCTAGGAAGACCCGATTAGGTTTATCTCTTTTATTTCTCTATGGCTTGTGGATTTTTCTGTGTTAACCAGAGGTGCTTTTGTTTTGCTTGTAGCCTTTAAGCTGGACCTCAAGAAGCTATCTTGATGCTTAATCCTTGTAATTGTTTTTTTTTAAAACCTAGCAAAAAGCCTAAATTGCAGATGTATTTTTTTCTTTTTGTTTTTAATAAAGTTTACCTTTTTTAAGAACAGGATTGGATTTTTGTGTCCTTGTGACGGGGTGGTCCCCCCGCCATGCTTTGAAGGGCTTAAAACACAGCCCTGGGAGAGGGCTGAGAGGGAAAAAGCTGGGCTGTTTGGGAAAACAGCCACAGCTGTAGCCTGTGTAATTAGGGCCCAGCTGGCCCTCATAAAAGGGCAGTGGGCCAGAAAGAAAGAGAGACACTCTCTCCCTCGCTACATGGAGAGAGGAGGACCTGGCCGCCTTAGAAGCTGAGGCGGGTACCTAGGGCAGAGCAGAGTAGCGCAGCACTGGGGAAGGGCCGAGGGAGCTGGGGAGCTCCAGCCGAGCAGAGCTGCAGGCTGAGGTAAAGGCTCACAAAAGGGTACTAAGGCTGTAGAGGAGCAGCCCAGATCTAGACAGAGGCAGCTGGTCTGACCCCCCTTGCCAATGGTAAGTGGTACAGACTGCAGTCTGCCCCAGGGAGCGGGGGCTAGATGATGACTGACAGTAGCCACTGAGGCAAGGGAGGGATAGGGGTTGGGGGTTCCCCTGGGGAGGGGAGACCCAGACTGATGGGGTACTGCCAGGGGGCAGAACCCTAAGCTAGAAGGGCACCAGGGTCCGGGAGGGGCACGGGGCCAGCGGCAGGCAAGACATTGACCGGCAGAGGGTGCTCCTGGCTGAAAAGAGCTAATTCCCTGGACAACCAGCAGGAGGCACCACAGTGGTGATTCGCCACCCCATGACAGACCCTAAGAGGTTTGTGCACATGTTTAATTAGCTGCTGTCAACAGCTGATTTCCTTTGTTTTCTTTCTCGGCTCTTTCCTGGAGGGGGTGAAAGGGCTTGAAGGTACCCTACAGGAAGGAATTCCCAAGTGCACCTTCCTGGGTTCTCAAAAGGGGGTTTTGCACTTGGGTGATGGTCAGAGAAAAGCTGTAACCTTCGGAGTTTAATACAAGCCTGGAGTGGCAAGTATTAATTTTTAGAGTCCTTGGGGGGGCCCCCATCTTCTGCATTCAAAGTGCCAGAGTAGGGAATCAACTTTGACACATCCTCCCCCATTTGTAGCGCGCCAGGGGGTCACCAAGTAAAGAAAGGTCCCCTCTCTCTCTCTCCCCCCCCCCCCCTTTACAAGGGAGTGACAGAAAAGCAAGGCAAGAGTTGCCTGGCACTTGGCACTTGTCAGCTGCTCTATTGTCTGTAATGAAGGCCTACATCCAGCCTCTCCTCTTGAGGCATCCTCTTTACAGCTGGTCCATGCAGGGGCAGTGAGGCCTGCATCTCCCTCTGGACTGATCAGTCTCTGAGACCAGCAGTCTCTGAGAGGTAGCCTCTTCCTGTTCACCACCCCTTCCTGTGGCAGGTTTTCCCTTTCCAAGCCCCCATGGCAGAGCAAACCTTCCAGGAGCAGCTTGCTAGTGCTGAGCCAGGCAGAAGAGTGGGCTAGTCTCCTCCCCACCAGAGAGCGGGTGTGCCCCTTTGCACTTACACTGAGATCAGTGGGAGCCAGGAGCCTCAATATATTCAGGGATCTGGGCCCTGACATCTGTAGGCCAGCTCCTCCTAGCTGCTCTGACTTCAGTGTCTGTCAGATCACAGCGCCTTGGAGCTGGCCCGCGGTCTCAATTTGTGAACGTATTGTGCGTAAGAATTGCTCTGATGTGTGGTTTAGGGGAACGCATTGCAGCTGGAGCTTGGGTCACAAGCTGCTAAATACAACCACGGCTTGAAGATTTACACTCCAGCGGGTGTTACGTGTGCAGTGGGGTGGGTCACTTGGGCAACAAGCTTGCACTTTTGTTTGATTGTCCCAAGTCAGTAACCTGTTCAATGCCTCTGGAATGACTTCACTGTTACCGGCTGGCACAGGTACTCACAGCCCTCCCTCTCTGGGTGAAACCCACTCCTGTGCCAAACGCTCCTGTAAAGTCTATGTACCACTTCAGCCCTCAGAACAGAGCCCCAGTGGTGCATGGCCCTTGTGCTGAGGGTGAATTTCACCCTAAGAGGCGAAAAACCTGGTTGGACAGAAGATTGCAGAAAATGTTCAGGGCTGCAGTGGTCACTGGACTGGGACTGAGGTGACCTGGACTCTGCGGCAGGCTAAGAGGACAGGACACAGAGGGTCAGGCTACAGGAGGAGCCTAGCTTACTGGGGCACCTGGTGCTTAGCAATGCAAGCTGAGATAACACTGCTTCTCCCCCCCCCCCCCATACTAGAACCTCAGCTGGGAACTCTGGCCTCTCTCTCCCTGAGCCTGCAGTTCTGTTTCCTGCAGCTCTGGCTGCATCGCTGGCCGCTCATGAACCGGGTGCTATTCCCAGCACTGCCGTGGTCGTAGGCAAGTCCTTCCCACCCCGGTCTCTTCACACTGCCACTCTTCAGGGCAGGCCAGGCCCTGTGTGCACGTCCAGCACCTCGCCCAGGGGGTTCCAGATCTCAGCACTGCCCTCGGGTAAATAATAAACGGGGCTCTGTGAAGGCCCCCAATGGAAGCTGCAGCCTGCGGGAGTGAGTGGGGAGCTCCAGCCTGGCCGCCTCTCTAGACCTGCAGGGTCTGTTCGTGGAAGGGAGCTCTCTCTGCGGAGCGCTGGCAGGGGCAGCAGGCAAGTCAGGAGGCTGAGTGAGGACTTGAAGGAGAGAGGGGCATACAAGCTGCTGCTGGCAGGATCTGCAGCAGCACCCGCAGGGCAGAGGCTGTGAGGAGGCCGCTGAGACTTGGAGCCGAGAACCTCATGGCCAGACAGCTGAAGGTGGGGTCTTAGGAGCTGCCCCCCAGGCTCTTAAAGGGGAAGTTGCACACCCATTTGTGATGGAGGACTGAGGCCTGCCTGAAGAACCCCTGGGCATGAGGTTACACGTGCACCACTCTGTTGCACTGCCCTGAAGTTACCAGGTTTATCTTTGGCTGCAAGCGACTGTAGCCCCTCGGTGACTGGTACTCTTTCCCCCCCCAGCAAAGTATCCCCTTGACTGAGCACTTAGCGGGTATCACCCAGCGCTGGAGGCTCCGGGGGCTAATGGGCGAAGTGCCTTCAGCAATTGCTGCTGCGCTCTGGGCATAGCTAATGCTGCTGAGTCACTGATGAGGTTGGGGAGTCCCAGAGCGGGCAGGCGATGCGTGGGGAGTGGCATGGGTGGGGGGGGTCAAGTGCCCTCCCAGATTAGCCTGGCCGGGAGGGAGTGGGGCTCTACCTTTTCTCCCTGTGCCTCCCCCTCGCCCTGGCTAAATTGGCTGCTCTCCATGGCAGCCAGGTAGGGAGCAAGACAAAGCTGCAGCTGCCTGAGAGAGCCTGGCTGGGAGGCAGAGATGGACTGCTCCCTTCCTGGGCTCAGCTGCAGGGGGGTGTCACTCGGTAGGGGAGACACATGGGGCGGTCACATGTCCTCCCTTTTCCTCCCTTTTAGCTTGTGCCCGCCCCCCCCCCCCCGGGTTGTAACTCGTCCCCAGAGAGGGGACGGACAGTAGTGGCAGTGCAGGGAGTGGATTTAGCCCTCTGCGTTGGAGATAGAGGGTCCATTGGCATTTAACAGAGGCGCTGGTGTCTTCACAGGGGCACATCAACTCCCCTCGCAGACACTTCGCCTTCCTAGAAGGCTTCCATAGTATTGCCCCAGCTGTGCGGATCCCATGTCCTTGTGAGCCCAGGAAGGGAGGCTGGGGTTAAAATAATGGAACAGCATTCACTGAGACATTTGGCAGGCTGGGACCTTACCTGTTGACTTTCCCATTCGCAAGCCTGACATCATCTCCTGCCTGGAGTGAGGAGAGGAGCCCTTTGTCCCAGCTGGCCAGAGCCTTGATGAACCAGAGATCCTGAGAGGCATCTACACAGGTGAGGGATGGGATAAAGCACCTCTGAACCCATCGACGAGTGAAATTAAATGTTGGGACCCAGGGAAAGCGGTGTGAGCATCCCCAGCTCTGCCTCCTCTTATGAGCTCTGCAGAGGCAGGTCTCGGCTGGAGATGTGCAGTGTTTGCCATGGGTCTGAGCAGTCCCTTTGCCCCTGTGGGGGATTCACCCCCTGAGTACCGTTACGCCCATCCAGTCTGGCCGCCTCAATCATCCAGGCCAGACAGCCTCCTCTGGAGAATCCTGCATCCAGCCAGGGCTGGATTACCCAATCGGCAGACTAAGCACGTGCTTAGGGCACCAGCAAAGCAGGGGGCACCCAAAAAAGATTATTATTTTTAGCAGGCCATATCTCAAAATATGGGAATGCTGGCAAAGGTAACCCATCATACTTATGCAAGATAATATGTGATGAACTCATTGGTCTAATGAATGACAAAGTTCGTTCAGCTATTGTGGATGAAATAAGTACTGCTGGGTACTCCAGTTTATCTGTCGACTCTACACCTGATCTTTCACATATTGATCAACTGAGTATTGTACTAAGATGTGTGTCTCCGACAGATGAAAAACCAGTTGAATGATTTATAACATTCCTCCATTTGAAAAGCCACACTGGTGAAGAAATGGCAAATCAGGTACTGCATTATCTGTGCCAAGTTTGCAAAATAGATTTCTCAAAGTGCAGAGGTCAACCTTCTGACAATGCTGCCAACATGTCAGGGCATTATCAAGGAATGCAGAAGAAGCTTTTAGAACAGAACAAATATGCCATATTCATACCACGTGCTGCACACTCTCTCAATCTTGTTGGCCGCAGTGCTGTTGATTGTTGTCTGGTAGCAGGAAGTGTGTGTTTGTTTTTGGGTTTTTTTGTTTTTTTCCCCTCTCAACAGTCCAGTTACTTCATACATTTTTCTCTGCCTCAACACACGGATGGGCAGTTCTTAAAACATATTTGGGCAATGATCTTGTGTTAATCTTTCTAATACTCGCTGGAAGGCACATGCAATGGCAACAAGTGCAATTCTGGAGTCCTACTCAGATTGTGGATGCATTAGAAAGTATAGCTGAAGACCAATCACAAAAAGGAGAAACTATACAAGAGGCAGAAAACATTGCAAACAAGATGCAAGAACTAGAGGTTGTATTCATGTTGACCATGTGGAATGAAATTTTACAACACTTGTACCACACAAGTCAAGCTCTCCAAGAAAAAGAACTGGATTTGAAAACATGTGCAGACCTCTGTCCATCATTAGCAGACCACTTACACACTTTGAGGAATGATTTCCAAAGATTTGAAGACATATCAAAAGATATCTTGCCTGATACTAACTACAAAGAAGCCCAGTCCCGCAAGTGAATCAGGAAAAAACAAGCAAATGATAGCAGTGCAACAGAAACAGCATTGAATCCTAGAGACAAATTTCGCGTATCTACTTACTACGCTATAATTGATACACTTGAAGCTCATATGAAGAGGAGAGGTGAAGTGTACAAAGAAGTATCAAGTAGATTTTTCTTTTCTAAACAACATGGGCTTATCTGATTAACAGTATTCACAAGGTTCCCAAAAGCTAGTTGATTCATACCCTGTTGACTTGAACATGAATCTCTGTGGAGAAGTACGGCAGTTCCACTGTTATATGCACGCAAAGTTTAATGAAACAGGAAGAATGAAATTCAGTCACATTGTATTCCGTCTTTCAGTATTGTGTCATGAAGATCAATGTGTATTTCCAAATGTAGAGCTCACACTACATATTTTTCTAACGTTGATTACTAACTGCTCCGCAGAAAAGAATAAAAAACCCTCAGAGAACAACAATGTGTCAGGACAGACTTGACTTGACTCACTTTTCCTATTGTGTATGGAAGCGGACATGCTTTGTCGAGTCAGCTTCAATGAACTTATCCAGAATTTTGCAATCAGAAAATCTAGAAAGAAGCTATTTTAATTTCAGCATACATGTAAGTTTTTTTTGTATCATTTCAAAAAATAAAATTTTATTTTACACTATAGTATTGTTTTTATTTTGAATTACATATGGGGGGGCACCATAATCTTTTCAGTGCTTCGGGCCTCTAAAGGTCTTAATCCAGCCCAGTGACTAGTGACTGAGCCAGAAAGGATCTTAGGAATCCAGAGAGAGAGACCCTGGCAGCCCCCTCACTCTGTCACCTTCCCTTCACTGTTCCCTTTCCTAGCTGCCCTCTCCCATCTCCTCCCCTCGGCAGATGGATGTTGTGCATTCAGCTCTGGGGTTCGTGCCCTGGGAGCAGTGGTTATCAGTAACACACCTGTGTGCGGTTCCTATTCCCGAGGTTCCGTTTCCCACCCCCAGGGGACAGCTCGTGCCCAGACGGCCTCTTAATCCCAGATGATGACTGAATTGTGTCTCCAACCCAAGAGTCTCACCTGGGAATCCCACCTGGAGAGCGAGCAAAGCAGTGGGCACTCTCTGGAGCTGCACAAAGAGAAACCCCCTTTGTGCACTGACAGTGGGGGGCATCACAGCTGGTACTGCATCAGACACACACCCCCCGGATAGAAACCAGCTGGGCCACATCCTCTGGGCCCTGTCCCACCAGACATGTTCTGCATCACACGCCATTCGAGGCATGTAGGGTCAGCCATGAGTTGTGGGCTCGGGGGAAGGGAGCACATTCCTGGGCTGATTGATTGATTGGGAATCATAACAGTGGGCCCCGGGGTGGAAACCAGAAGAAGATTCCTGACTGCACCACTGGCCTGCTGGGTGACCTTGGGCAAGTCACTGCCTTGCTCTCTGCTTCAGTTTCCCTATTGGTAAAATAGGGATAATGTTACGGACCTTTTGTAAAACACTTTGAGGTCTAGTGATGAAAAGCACTAGATAAAAAAATAAGAGCTGGGTCTTATTATTTTATTAAGGAGCAGCATCTTGGGTTTATTGACCATTGCTTAGATGCCAGTGATCATGACTTGATTACATTTGTCATGTGCAAACAGAATAATGTCCAAACCAATATAATTATGTGGTGGAAAATTAACCACGTGTTGTGTTTGAAATCAGAATCACCTGAGGATCCTTTATTCAAGTACACATATACAGAGAGAGTCAGCCATAGCTGCTCTGCATAAGCAGAAAATACAGGAGTTTATATAGCTGAAAACTACAATTTGTTAAGCACACTTCCTTTAACAGAATTTTCCTTTATTTGACATATAGTGCAAGATCTAACAGTAGCTTTCCTTTGTGACAAAGTTCCTCCTCTGCCTTGGTGGGTCCTGCGCTTATTGGTGGATTTGCTCGCCTCAGAGATTCACGCTAGCCCTCAGTTTGGCCACTTTCGTGGCTCAAATCTGCTGTTCACTCAGTTAGCCTCATCACTGGCCAGCATGGGGAAAAGGAGGAAGAAGAACAATCCCCACAGTCTCTGCTGATCCACCTAGTAGGTTGGGGAACAGGCCAGAGATCTTCCCCTCTGGTGGAACCCACAGTCCAGGTCAACTCCTCCGGTATCAAGTAGGGAGATGAGGGGGGATGGGGGGAACCCAGGCCCGCCCTCTACTCTGGGTTCCAGCCCAGGGCTCTGTGGATTGCAGCTGTCTACAGTGGCTCCTGTAACAGCTGCATGACAACTACAACTCCCTGGGCTACTTCCCCATGGCCTCCTCCCAACACCTTCTTTATGCTCACCTCAGGACCTTAGTCCTGATGTCTGATAATGCTTGTACTTCTCAGTCTTCCAGCAGTATGCCTTCTCACTCTCAGCTTCTTGTGCCTCTTGCTCCCAGCTCCCTGCACGTACACCACAAACTGAAGTGAGCTCCTTTTTAAAACCCGGGTGCTTTGATTAGCCTGCCTGTCTTAATTGATTCTAGCAGCTTTCTGATTGGCTGCAGGTGTTCTAATCAGCCCGTCTGCCTTAATTGTTTCGAGAAAGTTCCTGATCGTTCTGAAACCTTCTCTGTTACCTTACCCAGGGCAAAGGGACCTACTTAACCTGGGGCTAATATGTCTGCCTTCTATCACTCTCCTGTAGCCATCTGGCCTGACCCTGTCACACCTTATTTGGGATATAGCAAAACAAGCTTTTCCTGTTATTGACAGGTTGTTCTTTGTGGTTAATGGGTTTTTCCTAATTTCTAGTTGTTAGGGTTACATTTCTTAAGCTGTGCTGTTGTAACTGCCCCACAATGGAATTTTCCTCAGCCTCTTCTTATGCTTTTACACACACACACACACACACACACATAGAGTTAGCCTGACCAAAGTTTTAGGCCTACTTGGGAGGTTTAGGCCTACTGAATTGTTCCTCCACAATTATATCTACACTTCTGCTTTAAAAGGGCCAGTTTCACAAAGCTAAAAACAGATATGGGTCAGATGAGCTGGGAGAATGCATTCACAATTTTCTGATTAAATCCTATTTTGGGGTTGTATAAAAACATTGAACTAGATGCCCCAAAAGCCAGAATCCCCCAAGTCAGAAAGCAGGTTACACAGGTGAAAAAATCCAGCCACTTGGCTTAGAGGAGAAGTGAAATGCAGCTATAAAAAATACAATATGTAACATGGGACAAAATATACATTAGACGCTAGGAACTGTAGAAAACTGCTAAGGGAAGCAAAAGGACACAAGGAGATTATCTATGTCCAGCCAAGTTAAGGACAATGAAACCTGATTTTAAGAATATTCAGAACAAAAGGAAACCTAACAATGGTATTTGTCCATTACTAGGTGGAAATGGTAGAGGTGACAACAATAATGTAGAAAAGGCCAAAGTGTTCAATAAATATTTCTGTTTTCCATTTGGGAAAATGCCAGATAACATATTCATGTTATATGATGGTGAGAAATACTTTCTATTCCAACAATGACTAAGGAGGATGTTAACTGCAGCTACTTTTAAAGCAGCAGAGCCAGATAACTTGCATCTAGGAGTTTTAAAAGAGTTGACTGAGGAGCTTGCTCACCCATTAATGTTGATTTTCTATAAGTCTTAGTACACTGGGGAAGTTCTGGTCTCTCTGGTGAAAGGGAAGGGGAAAGTTCCTGGACTGTTCTGGTCCCTCTGGTGGAATGGAAGGGGGGAGAGATGTCCCGGATGGTTCTGGTCTCTCTAGGGGGAGGGAAGGGGGGAGATGTCGTGGACACTTCTGGTCTCTCTGGCGGATGGGAAGGGGCGAGACATCCCGGCTGGTTCTGGCCTCTCTGGTGGGAGGGAAGCGGGGGAGGGAGACGTCCTGGCTGGTCCCGGTCTCTCTGGTGGGAGGCAAGCGGGGGAGGGAGACGTCCCGGCTGGTCCCAGTCTCTCTGGTGGGAGGGAAGCAAACGGGGGAGGGAGACGTCCCGGCTGGTCCCAGTCTCTCTGGTGGGAGGGAAGCAAACGGGGGAGGGAGACGTCCCGGCTGGTCCCGGTCTCTCTGGTGGGAGGGAAGCGGGAAGACATCCCGGCTGGTCCCCGTCTCTCTACTGGGAGGGAAGGGTGTAGGTGTCGCAGACACTTCCGGTCTCTCTGGTGGAAGGGAAGTGGGGAGACACCCCGGATGGTTCTGGTCTCTCTGGTGGGAGGGAAAGGGGAAGACGTCCCAGCCGGTCCTGGTCTCTCTGGTGGGAGGAAAGGGGCGAGACATCCCGGATGGTTCTGGTCTCTCTGGTGGGAGGGAAAGGGGAAGACGTCCCAGCCAGTCCTGGTCTCTCTGGTGGGAGGGGATGGGGGGAGACGTCCCGGCTGGTCCTGGTCTCTCTGGTGGGAGGGGATGGGGGGAGACGTCCCAGCTGGTCCTGGTCTCTCTAGTGGGAGGGAAGGGGGAAGACATCCCAGCCAGTCCTGGTCTCTCTGGAAGGGAAGCAGGGAGACGTCCCGGCTGGTCCTGGTCTCTCTGGTGGGAGGGATGGGGGGAGACATCCCGGCTCGTCCTGGTCTCTCTGGTGGGAGGGAAGGGGTGAGACATCCCAGATGGTTCTGGTCTCTCTGGTGGGAGGGAAAGGGAAAGACATCCCGCCTGGTCCTGGTCTCTCTGGTGGGAGGGAAGAGCGGAGACATCCCCGGCTGGTCCTGGTCTCTCTGGTGGGAGGGTGTGATGAAGTGGGAATATTCTTAATGTTTTGTCTGAATCGTATGTGCACCTCAGTTTCCCCTGTGTGTTAGTCAAGTAGCTAGGTGGTCTGACAAGGGTGTTTGATCGTTGCAGAGACGCCTAGTGGCCTGGTGTGACTGCCAGCTGGCTGCCTGGGCGCAGACAATGGCTGACACACTGTATCCTGGCAACTGATGGCTGGGGCCCATCTCCTGCGAGAGCCAGCTGGAGGCGTTGGAGAACAAAGTGAGAGATGGAGGCCAGGGGACCTGCTTGCCAGGGAAAGAGACAGAGAACAGAGGAGGGAACTGGCCATGACTAAGGCTCGGCTGCTGGAAGCAGGTCTGTCTGCAGTTGGGGAACTTGACAGGGGAGAGCTCTGGGCTCAGAGTTCCCCACCCTGCCCCCAGGATGGACTTTGCTGAATGATCCTAATTTCTGTGCTAACAAACTCTGCTCTACACTGTGTTCCTGACCACTAATAACCTGTCTGTATTACCCGCTGGCTGGGGTCACTGCTGACTGCAGGGGTGGGGTGCATGGCCTTTGGGAGGAGTGATGCTTCTCCAGGTGTCCCATCCAGAGGGACTCCCTCTGGGGAGCTCATGGAATGGAGCAGGGCACTGAGCGCTCCATGGTCAGACCCAGGAGGCTGCGCTAGGCAGAGTGAGCCCTGAGGGTGTCATGCTGCAAGAGGGTCCTGCCTGAATCTCATTCAGAACAGTTCTGGAGCACTGAGCCTGTGCACCCGTGACAGAGGGGAGAGGGAAGAGTTTCTGGGGGAGGGGGAAGAGGTCCTGGCCAGTCTCTGTCACCTGGGGCTGGCCCTTGGAGATGAGGAAGAAGCAGGAATTGAAACCACCAGAGATCAGCACAGCAGAAATGGGAGCAGCGGCTCCTCCTGGAGCTTCGGCCCCTGGGAGTCCCCAGACCTGGCTCCCTGCTTCCCTGGGCCACCATCTCCTCATGCTGCCTCCTTCAGCCCTGCTGCAGCCGGGCCCACACTGGGAGGAGAGGCAGTGGCTTGGTGAGGACATACATGTGTCACGTGACAATGTGAAGGGTGGGGACGTGGGGACCCCTCTGGACACAATGCATATGTCAAGCAGGAGCCTGCTGAGGAGGAAATTGGGAATGTAGCAGGTGCAACCTGGGCCCTGTCCCCAGGAAAATTCTGGGTGCGCCCCGGCCTCATTCTGCGTCGCATGCCATGAATGTTCCTAGGCGCACACACTGCCCTTGACAGCATCTCCATGTACAGACAGCACAGCCTGGAGCACGGAGGGCGCCATGCCCTGGAGCTGAACTTCCCCAGCCCGGGACTCCTCGGAGGAGCTGGCAAATGTACACTGGAAGTGGGGGCTGCTGGAGGCCAATGGCCCCCTGCACGGGAGGTGTCATAAATATAAAGGGAAGGGTAAACACCTTTAAAATCCCTCCTGGCCAGAGGAAAAACCCTTTCACCTGTAAAGGGTTAAGAAGCTAGGATAACCTCACTGGCACCTGACCAAAATGACCAATGAGGAGACAAGATACTTTCAAAAGCTGGGGGGAGGGAGAAACAAAGCCTCTCTCTCGGTCTGCGTGATGCTTTTGCCGGGGACAGAACAGGAATGGAGTCTTAGAACTTAATCTAGCTAGATATGCATTAGATTATGATTTCTTTAAATGGCTGAGAAAATAAGCTGTGCTGAATGGAATGGATATTCCTGTTTTTGTGTCTTTTTGTAATTTAAGGTTTTGCCTAGAGGGATTCTCTATGTTTTGAATCTGATTACCCTATAAGGTATTTACCATCCTGATTTTACAGAGGTGATTCTTTTACTTTTTCTTCAATTAAAATTCTTCTTTTGAGAACCCGATTGTTTTTTCATTGTTCTTAAGATCCAAGGGTTTTGGTCTGTGTTCACCTATGCAAATTGGTGAGGATTTTTATCAAACCTTCCCCAGGAAAGTGGGGGTAACGTTTGGGAGGATTTGGGGGGGAGAAAGACGTTTCCAAACAGACTCTTTCCTAATAATATAATACAGCGAAAGTCCCAGGGCAAAATGTAAAATAGTTTGTACCTTGGGGAAGTTTTAACCTAAGCTGGTAAAAGTAAGCTTAGGAGGTTTTCATGCAGGTCCCCACATCTGTACCTAGCGTTCAGAGTGGGGAACGACCTTGACAGGAGGCGACACTGGCATTACCAGATTGTTCTGTGGGAGCTGAGCCCAGGGAGGTCTCAGCACTGTGCAGGGATGGGGTGATTCTCTCTTTGTGGGGGGCGACTCAGCAGGGGCTGGTCTTACCCAGGAGCCAGCATGGCATTGGGGGAGCAGTGCTGCTGGGTGTGCCACCCTTGGGATGAAACCCTGAGCGCCTGTGCCTGGTAGCTCACCAGGCATGATGCAGGAGCCAGAAGCATCAGCACTACCCTGGGGCGGGGGTAGGGCTGGTTCTGCACATTGTGGAGGTAAACTAGGGCAGAGGTTCTCACAACACATTTTTGGTGGCCTCAGAGTGTGGCCACTAACTCTTGCTGGTGGCCGCTCCGATGGTTTTTCCTAAAATAGTTAATTAACTTTTGCAGACTCAATAATACAAATAGTGCACAGTTGTCTCTATTCTTTCTGGGACCTACACAACGTAGAAACACAAATAAGGTGCTTTGCATGTTCTTGTTTTTTTCAGAGTAACAGGCGTGTTAGTCTGTATTCGCAAAAAGAAAAGGAGTACTTGTGGCACCTTAGAGACTAACCAATTTATTTGAGCATAAGCTTTCGTGAGCTACAGCTCACTTCATTGGATGCATACTGTGGAAAGTGTAGAAGATCTTTTTATACACACAAAGCATGAAAAAATACCTTCCCCCCACCCCACTCTCCTGCTGGTAATAGCTTATCTAAAGTGACCACTCTCCTTACAATGTGTATGATAATCAAGGTGGGCCATTTCTAGCACAAATCCAGGGTTTAACAAGAACGTCTGGGGGGTGGGGAGGGGGTAGGAAAAAACAAGGGGAAATAGGTTACCTTGCATAATGACTTAGCCACTCCCAGTCTCTATTCAAGCCTAAACTAATTGTATCCAATTTGCAAATTAATTCCAATTCAGCAGTCTCTCGCTGGAGTCTGGATTTGAAGTTTTTTTGTTGTAATATCATAACTTTCATGTCTGTAATCGCGTGACCAGAGAGATTGAAGTGTTCTCCGACTGGTTTATGAATGGTATAATTCTTGACATCTGATTTGTGTCCATTTATTCTTTTACGTAGAGACTGTCCAGTTTGACCAATGTACATGGCAGGGGGGCATTGCTGGCACATGATGGCATATATCACATTGGTGGATGTGCAGGTGAACGAGCCTTTGATAGTGTGGCTGATGTTATTAGGCCCTGTGATGGTGTCCCCTGAATAGATATGTGGGCACAGTTGGCAACAGGCTTTGTTGCAAGGATAGGTTCCTGGGTTAGTGGTTCTGTTGTGTGGTATGTGGTTGCTGGTTAGTATTGGCTTCAGGCAAGGACTGGCCTGTCTCCCAAGATTTGTGAGAGTGTTGGGTCATCCTTCAGGATAGGTTGTAGATCCTTAATAATGCGTTGGAGGGGTTTTAGTTGGGGGCTGAAGGTGACAGCTAGTGGCGGTCTGTTATTTTCTTTGTTGGGCCTGTCCTGTAGTAGGTGACTTCTGGGAACTCTTCTGGCTCTATCAATCTGTTTCTTCACTTCTGCAGGTGGGTATTGTAGTTGTAAGAATGCTTGATAGAGATCTTGTAGGTGTTTGTCTCTGTCTGAGGGGTTGGAGCAAATGCGATTGTATCACAGAGCTTGGCTGTAGACAATGGATCGTGTGGTGTGGTCAGGGTGAAAGCTGGAGGCATGTAGGTAGGAATAGCGGTCAGTAGGTTTCCGGTATAGGGTGGTGTTTATGTGACCATCGTTTATTAGCACTGTAGTGTCCAGGAAGTGGATCTCTTGTGTGGACTGGTCCAGGCTGAGGTTGATGGTGGGATGGAAATTGTTGAAATCATGGTGGAATTCCTCAAGGGCTTCTTTTCCATGGGTCCAGATGATGAAGATGTCATCAATATAGCGCAAGTAGAGTAGGGGCGTTAGGGGATGAGAGCTGAGGAAGCGTTGTTCTAAGTCAGCCATAAAAATGTTGGCATACTGTGGGGCCATGCGGGTAACCATAGCAGTGCCGCTGATTTAGAATCATAGAATCATAGAATATCAGGGTTGGAAGGGACCTTAGGAGGTCATCTAGTCCAACCCCCTGCTCAAAAGCAGGACAAAATCAGGACCTTCTGATTTGAAGGTATACATTGTCCCCAAATGTAAAATAGTTATGGGTAAGGACAAAGTCACAAAGTTCAGCCACCAA
Organism: Lepidochelys olivacea; assembly: GCF_965140295.1. Classification (NCBI taxonomy): domain Eukaryota; kingdom Metazoa; phylum Chordata; order Testudines; family Cheloniidae; genus Lepidochelys; species Lepidochelys olivacea. The sequence continues at coordinate 45,084,423 of NC_140418.1, read as the reverse complement.
GTTAGCCATGACATTATTGGGGATAGTGTTCTTGACGGCTTGTAGTCCATCTTTGTGCGGAATGTTGGTGTAGAGGGCTTCTACATCCATAGTGGCCAGGATGGTGTTATCAGGAAGATCACCAATGGATTGTAGTTTCCTCAGGAAGTCAGTGGTGTCTCGAAGGTAGCTGGGAGTGCTGGTAGCGTAGGGCCTGAGGAGGGAGTCTACATAGCTAGACAATCCTGCTGTCAGGGTGCCAATGCCTGAGATGATAGGACGCCCAGGATTTCCAGGTTTATGGATCTTGGGTAGTAGATAGAATATCCCAGGTCGGGGTTCCAGGGGTGTGTCTGTGTGGATTTGATCTTGTGCTTTTTCAGGGAGTTTCTTGAGCAAATGCTGTAGTTTCTTTTGGTAACTCTCAGTGGGATCAGAGGGTAATGGCTTGTAGAAAGTGGTGTTGGAGAGCTGCCGAGCAGCCTCTTGTTTATATTCCGACCTATTTATGATGACAACAGCACCTCCTTTGTTAGCCTTTTTGATTATGATGTCAGAGTTGTTTCTGAGGCTGTGGATGGCATTGTGTTCCGCACGGCTGAGGTTATGGGGCAAGTGATGCTGCTTTTCCACAATTTCAACCCGTGCGCGTCGATGGAAGCACTCTATGTAGAAGTTCAGTCTGCTGTCTTGACCTTCAGGAGGAGTCCACCTAGAATCCTTCTTTTTGTAGTGTTGGTAGGGAGGTCTCTGTGGATTAGTATGTTGTTCAGAGGTATGTTGTAAATATTCCTTGAGTCGGAGACGTCGAAAATAGGATTCTAGGTCACCATAGAACTGTATCATGTTCGTGGGGGTGGAGGGGCAGAAGGAGAGGCCCTGAGATAGGACAGCTGCTTCTGCTGGGTTAAGAGTGTAGTTGGATAGGTTAACAATATTGCTGGGTGGGTTGAAGGAATCATTGCTGTGGCCCCTTGTGGCATGTAGTAGTTTAGAAAGTTTAGTGTCCTTTTTCTTTTGTAGAGAAGCAACACACCCCTGGAACCCCGACCTGGGATATTCTATCTACTACCCAAGCTATTACCAGCAGGAGAGTGGGGTGGGGGGAGGTATTTTTTCATGCATTGTGTGTATAAAAAGATCTTCTACACTTTCCACAGTATGCATCCGATGAAGTGAGCTGTAGCTCACGAAAGCTTATGCTCAAATAAATTGGTTAGTCACTAAGGTGCCACAAGTACTCCTTTTCTTCTTCTTTTTTTGGTTGCTTTTTTTTTTTTTTTTTTAGACTTGTTGGCTAGTAAGTCTGCTGTGGAAAGTGATATTAACATACAAGTATCACTTTTCACAGCAGCAGACTTACTCAGCCCTGGCAAGCCCAGGGACAAATTAAGCCCTGGATAGGGAGGTGAGTAGGAAGACAGTGTGGGCCAGGAGCAATAGGAGGGCCGGCGGCTAGGGAAAGCACCTGCCGCTACATGGCCAAGGCCCGAGCCCAAAGCCCCATGGCTGGATTCCAGGGCCCAAGCCCAAAGCCCTGTGGCTGGAGCCCGGGGCCTGAGCCCAAAACCCTGTGGCTGGAGCCCGGGGCCTGAGCCCAAAGCCCTGCAGCTTTGGGGAGACAGTGCACTGGGAGGGAGGGAGGAATTAAACCTCCTTTGCTCTCTTCTCCTACTGCTCCTGCCCCCCCACCAGCTGAGCCTCTGCCCAGCAGCTCTCAGGCAGAGCTCAGCAGAAAGAACAGGGAGCAGTAGTTTAAGGCATTTCCAGTTTTCACCAAAATCACTCAAGTTCTGCCTGTTGATGCCTAAAACATTTCCCAAAATGGGAGACTGTATCGGCTGGGTATTACTGTCCCGGATCCCTGGTGCCTGGGGCATGCCCCAGCTGTCAAACAGTCCCTTGGAGGAGTCCATCAGTGTGCCACCCCTCATGTGACCCCACTGTTCCTTGAGGGCAGGCCCCATGGTCTCAGCATCTCTGAGATTGAGCCTTCGGGTTTCAGTCCCCCTGCTTCATTCCAGGAGCTCTGCCCGGCGAGTCCCACAGCCATAGGCTTCTGGTGAGAGACTGCCATGCTCTGCAGGGACTAACACACTGCAGCACATATTTGCAGGAACCCTCATGCCAAGCAGCATCCGCAAAGCAGTCGGGTTCCACGGGCAGCTGGAACCTAGCAGAGGGAGTCCTGAGCTTAGCCTGGCGAAATGACGCTTAAAGCATCCTCCAGTTGGCCAAGCCAGAACAAGCCACAGCCAAGCAGGAGCAGCTCCGTCTTAGGCTCTGTCCCCCTCTGACAGTCCCAGGTGGGAGCAGCCAGCCTCTCCAGAAGCCCACTCTTGTAGTGTATGCGCAGCTTCCCTGCTGAGAGGTGGCAGGGAGGGAAACCTCCTTCCTCCCCATGGCTGGTTGCTGGGTGTGAATGTTCTGGGAAGCTGATACCGAGTCACTTTCAGCAGGTTCCAGCCAGCTCCTTAATGGCCCATCCATTGCGCCCCAGACTGCTTGGCGACCCTGAGACCTCAAGTCTCCTGTGACGGCCCAAAGCAAACTTAACCCTTCTCCCCGGGCTGGGGGAAAGTACAGTGGGAAACTCAGGCACCCATTGGAGTAATAAAAATATTCCAGAAAATCCTCACTTTGTCACAGTTCCATCCAGGCTGGCAAAGCAAGAGAGAAATGCTGTCATGTGGACTCGTATTAACTTGGCCTGTTAATATCTGTGACTGGGGGGAAGGAGATTCAGAAACAGAGAGAGACGCTCAGCCCTTTGGGCACAATTAGCCCAAACCCTTCCCAAGGCAGACGCGCTCCTTACAAACCAGCGTTGGCATCTGCTTCCTATGGGGGATGTGTTTGTAGGACTACAGGGTTTGCCATGGTGGCATTGGCTCTATCTCCCTTTCCCCAAAGACGTACAACACACACTTACTGGCTGCTGCCCTCCCTCCCCGAGGTGGCTCCGTCTGATCCAGGTGGGGCGATCTGCAGGTTCCTATGCAAAGAAAGATTATCCTGCTCTGAGCATTACTAGGCCAGACACCTTCACCTCCCTCGGCAAAGAGCCCCTGCTGCCCCTCAATTGACACCTTGTTTCTGGTTCTCCTGTCCCGCTTCTGCCAGCAGGGGAGAGCACAGAGCATAACACACCCACGCCACCCTCCCGTCCTGCAGCCACCAGGTCACCTTCTGGGCCTGGTCCAGCTCCTGGAAACCTGCAGAGAGAGGGGGACTGAGCCCAGGCTGCTGTTAGACCCTGGGTGGGAGCAGTGGGGACATGAAACCACCTAGAGGAGTTTAACGAGTGGGGCGTCATCTTGGGCAGAGGAGCAGATGGTGCCGTCACCTCCCTTGGAGAAGCCAGGCGTTGTTCCCACTGGGTGGGTCCTGGTCCCAACCCAGTTCCTGCTAGACAGGGGTCCCCATCTCAAAAGCTCCAACCCCACCTGTGCTAACCGCCCATCCTTGGCAGCCACAGCACAGCCTCAGTCAGGCCTTCCCCTCTCTGCCCAGAGCGGGTCCCCCAGGGCAGGCTGGTGAGGGGCATTGGCAGAGGGTGAGGCGGGAGAAGTTTGAGCTGCAATCAGTTCCATCCCCTGGCAGTGCATCCATCTGGGGGGCTGGTCCACTCAAGCACCCCCATCCCGCCCCCTGAGGCCTCTCCCTAGACTGCTGTCCCAGGTCTTTCGAGCCTGCAGAGGCTGAACAGAACTCAGACACTGCAGTCCCTGGGCACACAGCCTCTATTCAGCACCCCAGGCTGAGAGCTCTGACCATGCAGCACCTTGCCCAGCCCCTAGAACAGTGGTCCCCAAACTTTTGACGGTCATGCCCCCCGTCTCTGTGTTCGTGCCCCCCCCACCCTGAACCAGGGCCAGGAGTGGGGCCAAGGCTTCCAGGGGGTGGGGGGCAGGGAAATGGATGCAGACAGGTGTAAGAGGGATGAGGCTGGGGCTACAGCTGGGGGTCGGTCTGGGTCTGGGTCTGGAGCCAGGGGCTGAGGCTGGGGACAGAGTCAGGTGCAGGGCTGGGAGCTGGGTCTGCAGTTGGGGGTGGGGGTGGAGCAGAGATGGGGGTGGGGTGGACCAGGGCTGGGTGGCACTCCCTCCCGCCCCCCCCTTAGGGGGCTTGCTGGGCCCACTGCACTCCCCCAAATGTTCCTCCATGCCCCCTAGGGGGTGCACCCCACAGTTTGGGGACCTCTGCCCTAGAACCTATGCTGACCCCTCAGGTTACCCCAGAGCTTAAACACACCCTCTCACCTCTTCCAGGATCCCACTGAAGGTGTGAGCCTGCTGGGTGCCAGCTGACCTCTCTTGGGGGGCCTGCGAGCAGGGGGAGCTCATAACACACACGCACTTGGCACAAGACTCAAACGCAGCACTGCTCCTTACTTACCAGCATGCAAAATACACCGTTCTCTACCAGACTCCCAAACCTGGCTTGCATGTCCCCCCTCAGTTCACTCTGCTCTCCAGAGGGTGCTCTGGGCCGGGCTCAGGGTGGCCTGGGCTCCTCCAGCCTCCTTCTGCTGCAGGGTGTGGCTTGGGGTCTGAAACATGGATCCATCTCTCCTCCAGCTCACCCCCTAGGGCTGGCCCATCGCCTTCCCCTCTGCTGTCCAAACTCCCTGTGAGTGCCACTCCGACCTCTCCCAGGAGTCCATTTATAACCCCCAGCTTAGTCACCCCTCTCTCTTTGTCCTGCTTGGGGAATTTCCACTCCCCAAAACCCCAGCAGATCAACTTGGCCAGACTGGTTTCCCAATGCAAGCATCCTCCTTAGCATAACTATTACGTGGTCAGAGCACAGTCGTTAGAGTTAAGAACTCCCCATTGGCCTTGGTCTGGTGTGGATCCTGCCCACAATGGTGAATACTAGGGCTGTCAAGCAATTTAAATAATTAATCGTGATTAATCACACAATTAAAAAAATAATTGTGATTAATTGCATGATTAATACTATTTAATAGAATACTATTTATTTAAATATTTTTGTATGTTTTTTACATTTTCAAATATATTGATTTCAATTTCAACACAGAATACAAAGTGTACAGTGCTCACTTTATATTTGATTACAAGTATTTGCACTGTAAAAAACAAAAGAAACAGTATTTTTCAGTTCACCTAATACAAGTACCATAGTACAACCACTTTATCACGAAAGTTGAACTTACAAATGTAGAACTATGTACCAAAAAACTCTGCATTTAAAAAAAGAACAATGTAAAACTTTAGAGCCTACAACTCCACTCAGTCCTACTTCTTGTTCAGCCAATCACTCAGACAAACAAGTTTGTTTACATTTACGGGAGATAATGCTGCCCGCTTCTTGTTTACAATGTCACCTGAAAGAGAGAACAGGCGTTCGCATGGCACTGTTTTAGCCAGCGTCGCAAGATGTTTATGTGCCAGATGCGCTAAAGATTCATATGTCCCTTCATCTTCAACCACCATTCCAGAGGACACACATCCATGCTGATGACGGGTTCTGCTCAATAACCATCCAAAGCAGTGCAGACTGACACATGTTCATTTTCATCATCTGAGTCAGATGCCACCAGCAGAAGGTTGATTTTCTTTTTTGGTGGTTTGGGTTCTGTAGTTTCCGCATCAGAGTGTTTCTCTTTTAAGACTTCTGAAAGCATGCGCCACATGTCATCCCTCTCAGATTTTGGACAGCACTTCAGATTCTTAAACCTTGGCTTGACTGCTGTAGCTAGTTTTAGAAATCTCACATTGGTACCTTCCTCGTATTTTGTCAAATCTGCAGTGAAAGTGTTTTTAAAATGAACAACATGTGCTGGGTCATCATCTGAGACTGCTAGAACATGGAATATATAGCAGAATGTGGGTAAAACAGAGCAGGGGACATACAATTCTCCCCCAAGGCGTTCAGTCACAAATTTAATTAACGTATTATTTTTTTAACAAGCATCATCATCATGGAAGCATCTCCTCTGGAATGGTAGCCGAAGCATGAAGGGGCATACAAATGTTTAGCAAAACTGGCACGTAAATACTTTGCAATACTGGCTACAAAAGTGCCATGTGAACAGCTGTTCTCACTTTCACGTGACATTGTCACGGAGTCACTGGGGCGATGCTCTGGAACTACTCTGTATGAAGCCAGCCAGGACTCTGGAGGAGCATTCCTCCTCTCTCTGAGCATACTGTCTCCAGGGCAAGAAGCTTACACAGTTTCGACCTTCCTGGGTCTCACCTTGGAGCATTCAGCATCCCCTTCCACACCATGCACTTCCCTTAGTGAGTCGGCCTGGGCAGGGCTCCTGGGGAAGCCAGAGGGCCCTGCACCCCAACTCCACAGTCAGACGTGACTCTCAGCCAGTATAAAATGGAAGGTTTATTAGTCGACAGGAACACAGCGTAGAACAGAACTTGTTAGCACAGAAATTGGTGACTTTCAGCCAAGTCCATGTTGGGGAGTCCTGGGCCAGGTGGCCTGGATTCCCTGTCTCCCCGTCCCCCCAAGCAGACTGCCAGCTTTCAGCGACCCAACCTCAGACACCCCCATTGCTTCTCCCCCTTCTCTTTCTCTTGTTTTCTGGGCAGTCACCTGGTCCTCACCTGGTTGCATACCCCTCCTGGGTCTCAGGTTACGAAGGGCACCAGTCATAGCATATGTGCAGGCATCTGGAGCAGCTTCACCTGCCCCAGAGGTCTCACCAAAGTCACACACCCCTAGTCCCACCACTGAGATACTGGTGCAGCACACAGGGAAACTGAGGCGCACACAGTATTCATGCAAAACACTAAAACTCACATAGGCTTAACAGTAAGACTCACATACAACATAACAAGAGAAAATCCCCACTTCAACACATTGTAAATAAGAAGAGGGCAGCATTATCTCTGGTTTGTCTAAGTAACTGGCTGAACAAGAAGTAGGACTGAGTGGACTTGTAGTCTCTAAAGTTTTACATTGTTTTGTTTTTTAGCGCAGTTATCCAACAAAAAAATATACATTTGTAAGTTGCACTTACACAATAAAGAGATTGAACTACAGTACTTGTATGAGGTGAACTGAAAAATCCTATTTATTTTATTTGCCATTTTTACAGTGCAAATATTTGTAATAAAAATAATAATGTAAAGTGAGCATTGTGAACTTTGTATTCTGTGTTGTAACTGAAATCAATATATTTGAAAATGTAGAACAACATCCAAAAATACTTAATACATTTCAATTGGTATTCTATTGTTTAGCAGTGCAATTAAAACTGCGATTAATCACGATTAATTTTTGTAATCGCTATTAATTTCTTGAGTTAATCACATGAGTTAACTGTGATTAATTGACAGCCCTAGAGAATACACAGCTGTAGGGGCTTTCCATTTCCTAATAACAACTTCATAGTATTAGCCAGCATTCATAAATTGTACAGAGAGACCCTCCAAATTGCCACAGGGGCATGTGCTCTTCACAGGTAGAGGCCAACACCGCATGGCTCATCCTCAGATGCTCTGCACCAACACAACTCTCTGGTGCAGGCAGCTCCCTGCCATGGGGAGCGAGAATGATCCAGGTCTTCTCAGCTCTGCAGGGAGTTTTGTCCTGGTGCAGGAGGTCTGGGCTCCCCTCTTTAACCTGTCCCTGACTTTTAGCTGTTTTGCCTCTTCTCACTACTGGGTTTACAATGGCGCTGGGCCCACACTCGAAAGGGGCCCCGGCGCCCAGACCGTGGCCCCACCTCCCCCCACTCCACCTGCACTCTGCCCGAGGCCCCGTCCCCACTCAGTCTGTTCCCCTGAAGACCCCGCCCAGTGCTTGCTCCTCTCTGCCCCCTCCCCCCATGTGAATGGCAGGCAGGGCCTTGGGGGGAAGAGGCCAAGCGGGGGTGGGGCCTCAGGGTGGAGTGCTTGGGAGGCAGGGACACAGTCCAGGTGCTGGGACCCACAAAAGGTTCATTCTGCCCTGCCTCTGCTGAGTTCAGGAACAATCTCTCCCTAGGGGGCTGAGAGGCTGTCACAGCAGTCCCTGAGTTACTGGTCCTCCTGAGAGCCTCGTGGTCCATGGCCTGGGTTGGCCGTGTGGATGCAGGCACCTCTGGATTCCTTGGCCTAATCTGTAATGTTTGTGCCTCTTTCAGGAGGGTCCTCTGCTCCAGACAGTACTGAAGAAAAAGTGTGTTTAAAAGCAGCCTTTGAAGGAGGCCTGAGCCCTTGCAGCAGAATGTGGAGCCATCACTGCACGGTTTCAATCGCTACGACAGCTGGCTGGGAAAAGGTTTTCCTGGGAAAAATTTTGAGATTTTGAAAATAATTCCTGTTCTACGTTGCAATGAAACCAAACAGGGAGTTGAACTTGGGTCTGCTACTTCTGAGGTGAAGGCCTTGACCACTGGGTTATTGGCTACTCTGAGGTGAGGCTCTCTCTCACCAAAATTCCCATCCAGCTGTGGTTGCTAATGGTACAGGGACTGCTCCAAGTTTCTGCATTTGAATCTGGGTCTTAATGCAGCATGGCTCAGTAGCAAGGAGGAATGGAGTAGGAATAATCATAGCAGAAATATGCCAGAATAACGTAGTGGCCGTCCAAAGGAAGAGTAACCAGCTGAAGACAGTTAGAATAGCACTGAGCAGAGAACAGGTATTTAATGTTAGATGCGGCTACATGCGTCATATTGGTCATACAACTGAGGAGAAGGGGGAATTCTAGAGAGTGCTGCACCATGTGATAAGGGCTGTACTGCAGGCTGAGTGCTTGGTTATCAGAGACAATTTCCACGGACGTGTGTGAAAACACAGTGAGGGCTCCGATGATGGTCAAGGAGGACGAGGCTTTGGAACAGGAAGCAAAGCTGGTGAGGATATCTTAGAGTTAGCCAGAGCCCGTGGCCTGAGTCTTGCCAATACAGTCTTTGTAAAGAGGGAGAAGCTCTTAATTACACACCAGGGTGGTGTCAACACATCCCAGCTCAACAGCTTCCTGAGAAGAGGAAGAGTTCTAAAAAGCGTGAGACTGTAAGGTGATGCCAGAAGACCAGACTGTGGAGCGACATAGACAGTCTAGGGGAGGGCAAAAAACAAGCTGTGGAACAAAGGACAGCGTGGCGGACGTTCGTGGATAGCGAAGTTGGTCGAAGATAAGGATGAGGTTCTGCGGAGGTTGGACAATGACCACAACAATACCAAGGACGTTTTGTGGGAAAACAGCCAAACAGATTACGGGAAGTGGACAAGCTGCCCAAAAGAAAGGAGGTAGATCCGAGTTACCCAGGAAAGAATTTTCTGTAGTATCTGGCTGATGAATCTTGCCCATATGCTCAGGGTTTAGCTGATCGCCATATTTGGGGTCGGGAAGGAATTTTCCTCCAGGGCAGATTGCAAGAGGCCCTGGAGGTTTTTTGCCTTTCTCTATAGCATGGGGCACGGGTCACTTGCTGGAGGATTCTCTGCTCCTTGAAGTCTTTAAACTACAATTTGAGGACTTCAATAGCACAGATATAGGTGTGAGGGGTTTTTTTTTTGTAGAAGTGGTGGGTGAAATTCTGTGGCCTGCGTTGTGCAGGAGGTCAGACTAGATGATCATAATGGTCCCTTCTGACCTAAATATCTATGAATCTATGGCAAGGACACATTGTGTCCAACAATGGGCAGGAGGCAGGGAAGAAGGAGGAGGAGGACAGGAGGCTTAAGCGATGCCAAAAAGTGGAAAGTGATGAGGAAACAAGCTGGGAAAGAAAAAGGTGAAAGGGCAGCGGTGGAAGCTAGAGGTCAAGCATTTAAAGGTTTTTATGCAGGACTACTCACAAAGGAAAGGGGAAAAGGAATACATAGATTAGCCAAGATTAGGCAAAGAAGTACAGAGCATTTAGGAGATGAAAAGGGAAGACTGCTTGCGGAAGACGGTGGGAGAAGGGTTAAGTTTGCTTTGGGCTAGTGCAGGAGACGTGAGGTCCGGGGGTCGCCTTGCAGTCTCAGGCGCAATGGATGGGCCACTAAGGAGCTGGCTGGAACCTGCTGAAACGCATGTGGTGCGACCAAAGCCCCTTCTTGTCCAAACAGGTAAATGCCAGATCTCTGGAATGCTCTGGCACAGGGGTGAGCAAACTTTTTGGCCTGAGGACCACATCTGGATATGGAAATTGTATGGTGGGTCATGAATGCTCACGGTTCCTGGCCAATGGGAGCTGCGGGGGCAGTGGTTGGGGCAGGGGCAGTGTGTGGAGCCCCACGGCTGCCCCAACGTGTAGGAGCCAGAGGGGGGACATGCCACTTATTCTGGGAGCCGCGCGGAGCCACGGCACATGCGGAGCAGGCCCCAGACTCCGCTCCCCGTTTAATCCGAGCCAGATTAAAACATCTGAAGGGCCAGATGTGGCCCCTGGGCTGTAGTTTGCCCACTGCTGCTCTGGCACCATGCGCCTCGCCAGTGCTTCCCATGCTGTGTCCATGAAACCTGCTCTGTGGTTGACCAAAGGCTATGTAACAAGGGAGCAGTATCCTTTCCAGCTGCCATATACCTGTGCCTCTCGTGCTAGGCAGACCATGGGAACAGGAGTGCCAGCAAAGGCCCCTACACCAGCGGTAGTCAATAGGCAGACCGCGGGCCAAATCCGGACCGCCAGATGCTTTTAAACAGAACCTGAAATCCTTCTACTTACTTATTATCATTATTATTGTTATTATTTTTTAAAATTTTCTCTGGAGTGTGGACCTTGACTGTACCTTGACCAAGAAATTTGGACCTTGATAAAAAATAATTGACTATCCCTGCCCTACATGGCTCGGGAAGGCCATCTGCTCAAAGCCAGCCAGTATTTCGGGGCCCTTAGTAATCGCCACCACCCTTGGGCAAACCACAGGAATAATCACCTCCCAAACTTCCATCATCACAACACTGATGGTTGGCTTGTCACCACCAAACTGACCAGCCACCAACCTGCAGCAGTCTGGGGCAGCCAGCTTCAATATGGCAATGGCAACCCATTTCTGGACTGGTATAGCCTCCCAGCCTCCTGGGGCTCAAGCAAGCTCCTCACATGGCTCCTGTTTCCTGACTTGGTGGGCTAAAAACACCTCCACACACAGGTCGAGGACAGACAAGTTCTCCCACAATACATTACAAAACAGTTCAGAGTGTGGCTTGGTTTAAAAATTGCCAGATATGGAGAATCTGCCACAACCGTTTGCTATTAAAAATTTGTGCCTTATTTCCAATCTGAATTTGTCTGGCTCCAAATTCCAAAGATTGGATCTTGTTAGAACCTTTGCCTGCTAGATTGAAGAGCCCATTATAAAATTTCTCCTTTGAAGTAGGTACTTAGAAACTACGATCAAGTCTAACCTTCTCTTTACTAAGCTAAATAGACAGAGCTTCTTATGTCTCACCATAAGGCAGGTTTTCCAATCCTTTCATCATTCTGGCAGCTCTTCTCTGAATCTCTCCAATGTTTCTACATCCTCTTGAACTGTGGGCATGAGAACTGGACACAGGATTCCAGCAGCAGTCACACCAGTGCCAAACACAGAGGTGAAATAACGTCTCTGCTCCTCCTCAAGGTCCCCCTGCTTATACATCCAAAGATCACATTAGCCCTTTTGGCACAATGTCACATTGGCAGCTCACGTTCAGCTGATTGTCCAAGATGATCTCCAAGTCTTTTTCAGAGTCGCTGCTTCCCAGGATCGAGCCCCTCCATCCAGTAAGTGTGGCCTGCGTTCTTTGTTCCTCGATGTACATTTACATTTGGCCATATTAAAACACACATTGTTTGCTTGCACCCCATTTACCAAGTGATCCAGACCGCTCTGTATCAATGTCCTGTCCTCTTCATTATTTACTATCCCTCCAATGTTTGTATTGTCTGCAAACTTTATCAGTGATGATTTTTTGCCTTCTTCCAAGTCATCGATAAAAATGTTAAACAGCGTAGGGCCAAGCTCCGATCCCTGTGGGACCCCACTGGAAACACACCCATCAATGAGGATTCCCTGATTACAGTTACCTTTTGAGACGTCTCAGCCAGCCAATTTTTAATCCATTTAACAGGTGCCACCATGTTAATTTCATTTCTTCATCAAAATGTTGTGTGTTAACAAGTCAAATGCCTCACAAAATTCTAAGTATACTACATCAATGCTATTACCTTTCTCAACCCAACTTGTAATCACATCAAAAAAAGATATCAAATTAGTTTGAGAGGATCTATTTTCTATAAACCCATGCTATTGGCATTAATTCTACTACCCTCTTTTAATTTTTTATTGATTGAGTTGGATATCTACCATTCCATTGTTTTGCCAGAGATCAATGCCAGTCTGACAGGTCTACAATTATCCAGGGTGTCCTATTTACCCTTTTAAAATACTGGCTCAACATTAGCTTTCCTCCAGTCCTCTGGAACTTCCCCAGTGTACTAAGACTTATAGAAAATCAACATTAATGGGTGAGCAAGCTCCTCAGTCAGCTCTTTTAAAACTCCTAGATGCAAATTATCTGGATCCCCTGTTTTAAAAGTAGCTGCTGTTAACATCCTCCTTAGTCACTGTTGGAATAGAAAGTATTTCTCACCATCATATAACATGAATACATAGTCTGGCATTTTCCCAAATGGAAAGCAGAAATATTTATTGAACACTTTGGCCTTTTCTATGTTATTATTGTCGGCTCTACCATTTCCACCTAGTAATGGACAAATACCATTGTTAGGTTTCCTTTTGTTCTGAATATTCTTAAAATGTGATTTTATTGTCCTTAACTTGGCTGGCCATAGATAACCTCTTTGAGTCCTTTTGCTTCCCTTAGCAATTTTCTACAATTCCTAGCGTCTAATGTATATTTTGCCCCATATGTTACATATTGTATTTTTTATAGCTGCTTTTACTTCTCCTCTAAACCAGGTGGTTGTTGTTGGCTTTTTTTTCAACTGTGTAGCCTTCTTTCTTGCTTGGGGAATTCTGGCTTTTTGGGTATCCAGTACAATGTTCTTATACAACCCCAAAATAGCATTCACAATTTTCTGATTAAATCCTTTCTCCCAGTGCGTTTGACTCATTACTGTTTTCATCTTTGTGAAATTGGCCCTTTTAAAGCAGAAGTGTAGATATAATTATACTGGTTTGGACATTATTCTGTTTGCACATGAGAAATGTAATCAAGCCATGAACACTGGCATCTAAGCAATAATGAATAAACCCAAGATGCTGCTCCTTAATAATAAAATAAAAATAAAAAATAAGACCCAGCTCTTTTCTAGTGCTTTTCATCACTAGACCTCAAAGTGTTTTACAAAGGTCAGTAACATTATCCCTATTTTACCAATAGGGAAACTGAAGCAGAGAGCGAGGCAGTGACTTGCCCAAGGTCACCCAGCAGGCCAGTGGTGCAGTCAGGAATCCTCCTCCTCTGGTTTCCACCCCAGTGCCCCCCGTTATATGATTCCCAAGCAATCAATCAGCCCAGGAATGTGCTCCCTTCCCCCGAGCCCACAACTCATGGCTGACCCCACATGCCTCAAATGGCGTGTGATGCAGAATGTATCTGGTGGGACGGGGCCCAGAGGATGCGGCCCTGCTGGTTTCTATCAGGGGCGGGGAGAGAGGACTGTTTGATGCAACACCAGCTGTGATGCCCCCCCACTGTCAGTGCACTGATGGGGTTTCTCTGTGCAGCTCCAGAGGGTGCCAGCTGCTTCGCTCGCTCTCCAGGTGGGATTCCCAGGTGAGGATTCTCAAGTCAGAGACACAATCACATCATCATCTGGGCTAAAGAGACCAACTGGGCACGAGCTGCCCCCTGGGGGTGGGAAACAGGGAACCTCAGGAATAGGAACCGCACACAGGTGTGTCACTGGTAACCACTGCTCCCAGGGCATGAACCCCAGAGCTGAATGCACAACATCCATCTGCCGAGGGGAGGAAGTGGGAGAGGACAGCTAGGAAAGGGAACAGTGAAGGGAAGACAGAGTGGGGCAGTTACAGAGGTCTCTTTCTCTCTTTAGATCCCTAAGGTCCTTTCTGGCTCAGTCACTAGCGACTGGGCTGGATGCAGGATTCTCCAGAGGAGGCTCTCTGGCCTGGGTGATTGAGGCGGTCAGACTGGATGGGCGTAACGGTACTCAGGGGCAAAGGGGCTGCTCAGACCCATGGCAAACACTGCACATCTCCAGCCGAGACCTGCCTCTGCAGAGCTCATAAAAGGAGGCAGAGCTGGGGGCGCTCGCGCCGTTATCCTTGGTCCCAACATTTAATTTCACTCGTCGATGGGTTCGGAGGTGCTTTACCCCATCCCTCACCTGTGTAGATGCCTCTCAGGATCTCTGGTTCATCAAGGCCCTGGCCAGCTGGGACAAAGGGCTCCTCTCCTCACTCCAGGCAGGAGATGATGTCAGGCTTGCGAATGGGAAAGTCAACAGGTAAGGTCCCAGCCTGCCAAATGTCTCAGTGAATGCTGTTCCATTATTTTAACCCCAGCCTCCCTTCCCGGGCTCACAAGGACATGGGATCCGCACAGCTGGGGCAATACCACGGAAGCCTTCTGGGAAGGCGAAGTGTCTGCGAGGGGAGTTGATGTGCCCCTGTGAAGACACCAGCGCCTCTGTTAAATGCCAATGGACCCTCTATCTCCAACGCAGAGGGCTAGGTCAGCAGCTCATAAGCTGTGCACCACTGAGCTACTCCTGGCACAGGGCTGAGGCTCTGACAAGGTGCATTAGTGGTATCCCCAGCCTGGATTCTCCTCGGTGCTGCAGCAGCTTCTTCTGAGTTACCAGACCAACCCACCCCTAAGCACCCTGCATGGTGACCTCTGCAGTATAACTGCATGTCAGCAAATTTGGGGGTGATGTCACAACCGGGGGAGTAATAATCACAGGCAGACAGAACTGAACTGCAGGCTGAGCTGAGGAGAGCAGTGCAGTGCCGGTAGATAGGACTTTAATAGGACTATACCTAGGTGGAGAAATAAAAAGCACAGATCCCAAAGAGGGGGATCGGAACCAAACAGTTGCAGCCATCACATAAGAGCAGGCTTGTATTAACTGACTCCCTTAATTCCACTGTGCTATGTAGTTGCAGGCATCAGTCCCGGGATGTTAGAGAGACAAGGTGGGGGAGGGAAGAGCTTTCACCAATGGTCCAATAAGAGAGAGGAGCGTTGGAGCCACACAGGAATCTGGGCCTGTGTTACTTTGCAGTGGACACTGGCAAGCTCGCCCCAGGCTCAGTATGCAGCCCTCTGCCATAGGTGGGCACCATTCACCCAAGAGCTACGGGAGGGATGGCTGTGTCAGTACCTGGGCATGCAGGCGTGGGAGCTGGGCAGCGTTATTGCAACACCAGCATCTGACGCTTGGTCCCCGGGAGTGCAGCCAGCTCACTGGTACACCGATTGCAAACAGTGCCCTGGACCTTTCCATGGGGGAGCAGCGCTCACTGGCTCCCAGGCGCCCCTGGCAGGCTGCACTTTGCAGGTGCTTCTAGGTTGCACCCACACCCCATTTTCTAGTGCAGACAATGGCCCTAGCATAGGAGGCTCTCCTCAGCGAACCCCCTCTCAAAGCTGCTCTAGCCTTGTGGTGACCTGCCTCTCTGGGAGGCTCAGCCAGGCCACTTACAATTCTTCCTTCGGGGATGACAGAGCCCAGTGGCCTTATGCTCAAGCTTTGATCCAAGTCCTGCCACCCTGGAGTCCACCATCTGTCTCAGTGGGCCTGGAGGAGAACCCAGGCCCTGCTGCTCTGTGCCAGGCACGTGGAAGGATGCACACACATGGCTTTTGCTCTAGAAACCACCACTTGAACTTGATAGCCTGGCCAACTATTGACTTTCTCCTAATCCCCCTCAGTGGGTTGAGATGGAGGAGAAAGTAACGGTAAGACAGCTTCAGAAGGATGTACATGCCTCAGCTCGCCTCCGCCTTGGTCAGGCAGGCAGTGGCTTTGGCTAGTAGTCGATGCCTTCCCGCTGGCCGTGGATACAGAGGAAGCATCCCTGTCCTTAGATCTAGCAGCAGCTGGCTGGGATCATTACGTTTTGTATTACTGTAGCACCCAGAGGTGCCAGCTGAGAGGGGCTTTGCTCTATGCTTGGGGCAGTGACTGTCTCTCACCCTGTGTATGTACAGCCCCTAAGAGCTCAACAACCAAAGGTGGGAGGGGAAAGGGACAGGGGATGGGATTGGGACAGGGTCACACTCCGGACTCACAGTAAAGCCCAGTTTCCTGAGCCTTAGGACCGTGTCTTATGCTCTGGCTTCCTATTGGCTTCTGGGTGGGGGTTAAGCTGTAGGTTGTGGTCTATAAGCCCTAAATGGCTCAGGAGCTGCTGATCTAAGAGACCACCTCTCCCCCTCATGTGGGCAGGGTTGCTCCAACCAAAGCCCCCTTGGTGTGGAAGAGAGGAGTAGTTGGCTTGGTGTTCTCCAGGAGGGGCGCTTAAGTCTGGAATTTGCCCCAACCCCACAATGTTTGGGGGTTGGGTGTAGGTGTGGGGTTGTGTGCAGGGTCAGGGTCCTGGGGGAGCCAAAGAGGGGTCACTTCAGGCCTGCCGCATGGCTCCTTTTGTGCTCTGAGAGGCTGTCTCTTTGTTCTGGCTCTTTGTGATATTGGCAGCTGGGGTTTAGCACTGTTTGTCCCAGGCTCTGTGCCTCCTTGGCAGACGCCCTTGTGTGTTTATTTTGATTTCAGCTTAAGCTTGCCTCTCCTTGGCACACTGCGCCCAAGAAGCAGACCCAGCACGGACAACAGTCCACAAGCAGATAAGTCAAAATGCACCAGGCGGGCTTGCTGGCTGGCTACCACAGATTCACTGTGCTGAACCAGCTGAACTAGACACAGGGATGACTATCACCATAATGCTCTCCAGCTACAGGCAAGCGTCTTCCCTGCTTAGTCTGGTCCAAAGAGCACAGTTCCGCCCTGCCATGAATATCTGAAGAAGGCACAAACTTATTACAACATCACTTAACATCATTCTAATCTGTTTATCAGGTCCGTGAAATACCCATTGAATAAATAATGTCTTCACTCCACTAACATACATCACTGCCTGGTACAATCAGGACTCTGAAATGATCGATTAAAAGGACCAGCCCATCTAGGGAACAGATTTGCTGTACGGTAAGCAGAGAGCCTGGAATTAATAGGTTTCTATTTCATTATAAATACATAGCCTCTTGTTTGGGTGAAAAGTCCCCACCCATAATACTGCACTCGGGGCCCCTTACACACTGAGCAAGAGTCGTGCTAAACACGAACACCCTGGCTCTTTCCCAATGAGTGGCTGAGAACCTACCCAGTGCCTCCTGCTCAGAGGCCTCTGGAGGTTCCAAGGAGGGATCAAGGCCAAAGGGCGCTAGGTGCTGTACACACATATGACATAAAGAGGGTCCCTGCCCCATCCAACATCCTTACAGCCTAAGGGCAAGACTAGAGACAACATGGGAGTCCAAGGAACTCAGTCACAGTCAGTGATGAAAGTGGAGGCGAGCGGTTGCAGGGAAGCAGATGCTTGGTCTCATAGATGCATGGACTTTAAGGCCAGGAGGGACCACCAGCTTGTCTGATCTCCTGCACGTTGAAAGCCACAGAACCTCACCCACCTGCTCCTGCTTGCTCCTCAAGCTTGGCCCAGGCCTGCTGGAAGATGGCACATGGTTGCCTAGCTTTGGAGGTAGCAGGACTGGGTCTGGGATGCTGGTTGGCTCAGTGCCACATTCCAGCAGGGCTCCAAGCCTTCAGACCGGTCCGGGAGAGACGATCAGAACCAGCATTTCTTAGCCCTTTGCCAGTGATGGAGAGAGCAACAGGCTTTGTGCCCTGGAAGTGTGAGCAAAGCCTAATAGAAGATGAAAGAATTGAATGATCAGCTGGCTGGGTACCAGCGTTGCTAGGCCAGAGAGATGTCTTTGCAGTGACCCTGCCCTGAGAATGTCAAAAGACACAGCCCCTTCCGCCCCCCAGCACTGAGCCTTCCAGGACTAGTGTTGATGGACACCCTGCCAGGGTGCATCTGCACTACAATCGGAAGGTGTGACTGCAGCACATGTAGACACACGTGAGCTAGCTGTGGTCTAGCTAGCTCAAAGAACAGCTGCAAAGCTGCAGCAGCATGGGTGGCTGCACAAGCTAGCCCTGCATGCCCAGTACCCTGAATAGGGTCATATACTGAAAACTGTGTTGGAATTGTAGGCTGTCACTTTAATTTGTATGGGGTTTCCTGGTCCTGCCTGCAGGCTCAGGGGCTCTGTAGGAAAGTGTGTCATCAGAGCCAGCCTACAGCAAGATGGGGTGGGGTGTGGCTCCACTGCTTTAGGGAGCAGCCTGCTTTGTCTCTCTCTGTTTTAGGGTTCTTCTGTGTTCTCGTTCTGAACCCTAAGAAATAGAGTCATGGAATCGTCTTAGAGGATTTGATATTTTTATCTAATCTCTGTGTGTGCTGTGAAACATAAATGAGAAAACTGGTGATGAGAATGGAATTATTAGAGAGAGAAAGCAGGCAGCTGCCTAAGGCAGAGAGATAACTCACCAACCTTGCTCTTGGCTGGCTCTGAATAGACAGACTTTGATCACATCCACAGTTCCCTACAGACCCTCCGCCCCATCCTGCAAACAGGACCACGAAACCCCTTACAGCAGGGGTTCTCAAACTGAGGGTCGGGTTGTGAGGTTATTACATGGGGTGTTGTCAGCTG
Organism: Lepidochelys olivacea; assembly: GCF_965140295.1. Taxonomy (NCBI): domain Eukaryota; kingdom Metazoa; phylum Chordata; order Testudines; family Cheloniidae; genus Lepidochelys; species Lepidochelys olivacea. The sequence continues at coordinate 45,065,784 of NC_140418.1, read as the reverse complement.
TCAGCCTTCACCCCCAGCCCCGCTTTGCCTCCAGCATTTATAATAGTGTTAAATATATAAAGAAGTGTTTTTAATTTGTAAGGGGGGGTCACACTCAGAGGCTTGCTATGTGAAAGGGGTCACCAGTACAATAGTTTGAGAACCACTGCCTTCCATGCAATACAACACAGGTACGTACCTGAACGGCTGCTCCAGCATCACTGCTACTGTTTGAATCATGTTGTAATCAACCTGATTGCAGTGTAAACCCAATATCTGTCTGTTACTTCACATTGTTTATTCCCTTCTGCACCCTAAGGTGACACTATCCAGCCTCAGTGATTTCCTGCATTTGAGTTTCTCACGTTGCTCCATAAATTCCTCCTTTGACACTTCAGCATCTGCTAAACCACATCATGATTTCCTGTGGAACGTGCCTGTGGAATTGCTGATTTCCCTCAGCGTCTTCTCCGGGTACAGCTAGGGAGCATGTGACAAATCCACCTTCTTCACAAAGCCAGACCTCAACAGCAGGGGCCCAGATATCAGAGGTAGGAGTGCAGGCTCCTCCAGCTATAAGGGATCGGCACCTAGGGAGCAGGGAACAGCCTCTCCTGTGGATGCCTAAAGATGGATTCCCAAAAAATGAGGCCCTCCAAATTAGAGGCCAGTTGGACATTGAGGCCCACATGCCCAGCCACAAACCCAACTCTGGATCCACCACTAGGCCCAACATCTCACATGCTGCCCACAACACGCGGGTAACGTCTCCAGCCCTCTTGCTGCATAGTTCAGAGATTGCAGCTGTTCACTTCCAACTTACAAAATCCAGAGAGCACATTCCCTCACCAGCCATTCCCATCTGAGCAGAACCTGCCCAACCTCCATGGACAGACCAGAATTTTTCATCTAAAATCAGGACTTCATCAAAAACTAGATTTTGGGGTGAAAACATTTCTTTTCACTGACTTGTTTAAAAAAAAAATTCAAATGAAACATTTCAGAAAACAACCAGACTTTTTTTTTGGGGGGGGGGTAATATTTTATAGTTTTCATTTTAAGTTTCTGGTGAAATTCACACCTTCTCTCAGGTATTGCAACTTTCACTTTTTTTAAAATAAAACTTTTGTCCCAATTTTCCAGTGGGAAAAGAAAGGGGGGAAAGTTTTACTTTCTCTCACTTTTTAATTTCTTTTAGTTTCCCTTTCAAATGTTTGAATAGGGGGAAAAAAATTTAAAAAGCCAAACTTCTTTCTGGGAGGTACTCCTTGCTTTCATTCCCTTTTTTATTCCCTCCCAATTTTTTCCAGTTGAAAAAGAGAGAAAACGATTTTTACAAAGAAGGGGGACAAAAGCTACATATTTCCCAGTTTTCAAATGGAATTCAAAATGCAAATTTTTCAATACCAAACTGCAGCATAGGGGACTATGTTAGTATCCTTTTAAATAGTCTGCAGGCCCTCTATTGGTGCTCATTGTGTTCTACATTGCAGAAGCCACCAGACCCCAGTCAGCAGACTTGGCGAATCTGTGTATATTTAGTATGCACGGTTATCTGGGACCCATACAGTCTCTTCCTCTTGCTTTTGTTCTGTATGGAACAAAAGACACAACTGAGATAAGAAGGATATTTTCACTTAGTTTCATTTTGACATTTTTTGTTGGAAAAAATGTTGAATGAATACGTTTTGTTCCAAATTTTCCACGGGAAAACCCCTGCTGATTTTCCAGCCAGCTCTCCTCTTGTTTGTATTCAACTTCTGTTATTTTCACAGAGGAGCCAACCCTTCCCACACACACAGCCTGCGTGAGCAGGGAACCAGGCCGGCTGCCAGAATTTCAACAAAGAGATTCACAGAGTTTAAGGCCACAAGGAACCACCAGATAATCTAGTCTGACCTGTACAGCACAGGCCACTAAACCTCATCCTTTTCCCCCTGTGCAGAACCCAACAAACAGGATTAGACTGATGTATTCCAGCCCCCTGGCTGTTTGCTATTGCAGAGAATAGGAGGGACCAAGGTGCGCCAAAGCCCATGGCCTCTGCAATGGCAGGGAGCTGGTTTGGGGAGATATACCCAGATACTCACACCAAACCCTCTGATGGGGCTGCTCCCCAGACAGAATCTGGCCTCCTGTTTGTGCAATATTTGACCCTCGCTCTGTGGTATTACTGTCTTGGTTAAATCTTCTCTTTCTCTCTCAGCTGCTCAGCTCTTGCGCCCTAAGCAATTTCAGCAAGTCAGCAGATTGACCTCCAGGCCCGGCTCTGAATCAGCCACGCATTCTTCTCCAAAGCAGAGAAAACTCACCGCACTTTGTCGTTATTGTCAATTATTTTGTAACAGCAGCACTCTGTCATTTACCAACTGGATTGCCACTCGGATCAGTGCGCCCTCTGGATATGGGCTCCCTGGTCCAAACTCATCCCTGATACCAAACTCCATTGAAGTCAATGAAAGCTGCACTCAGTGGAGTGCTAGAGAGCCAGAAGCAAAGGGGATCAAACCTTCCCTTCTCAGTTTCTGGCTCCCCTATTCCAAAGAGAATAGGACTGACCTGTCTACCTAGGCCTGTTTGTTACAGAGCAGCATCTGGGGCAACAGGTTGGTTTTCCAGGTAAAGAGATGCATCGTTGCAGTAAGGTGAGCAATCAGCTCCACGGAGACGCAGCAGGGGGGCTGTGTTGTGAATTACCTGGCTAATAGCACTCAGACGCCTTCCAGGGTTTGCTGGTCTCTCTCCTCAGAGGAATGCAATGGCATTACGCTGAGACTGGGTGGCAACCGCATTCCCAGCGGCCCATCTGTTTCCAAGTAGCTAAAGGAACATTATTTTGATGCACCTTAGAGACTAACCAATTTATTTGAGCATGAGCTTTCGTGAGCTACAGCTCACTTCACTTCACGAAAGCTCATGCTCAAATAAATTGGTTAGTCTCTAAGGTGCCACAAGTCCTCCTTTTCTTTTTGCGAATACAGACTAACACGGCTGTTACTCTGAAACCTGTCATTATTTTGATGCAGGCCACACCTCCAGCAAACATCCCAGAAGCAAAGCTCAGAGCTACTCTCACCGCAGTTGCATGTATTGACTGCTACCCATGGGCCGCATGGCTTAATTTACTCTTCCTCCCCACAGCAGGTGCCTTTCCCGTGGTTCCTCGCAGGATAACCACGTCAGTAATTAATGGGTTTAATTTCTGCAGCTCAGCAGGATGCATCCATCTGCTGCTTTTTTCTTCCCGCCATTAAGAGATTCCTTCCGCGTCAGACCAGGAAAATGGACCTGCCTTTCTTTGTATCTAGAGGGGAGTCAGGGCTATAAAATCTGCCACATCCCACAGATCCCTCATGGCGCCACACTCTATTGGAATAGGAGAGGGGCATGCCCATTTCTCCTGATGCAGATTTTATGCTACTTCATTACTCACCTGGTAGGGGGCGCCAGAGAGAGGCTGGGCTCATCTTCCCTTACTTTCGCTGTAATGCACATGTGCAGAGGAACGGTGCTGTGGCTAAGGCACTAGATTTGGGATTGAAGAGATTGGGATTCAATTCTTTGTTCTGCCACAGACTTCCTGTGTGACCTTGGGCAAGTAATCTAATTGCTCTGTTCTTTCTCTGTAAAACAGGAATAGTAGCACTTCCCTACCTCCCAGGGGTCGTGTGAGGCTCACAACATGGAGACCATGTACCTATGCAGGCAGAGGACACGCTGTAAAGGGCCAGGGGACACCTGAGAGGGCATTGGCATGACACTTGAGTAATTCCAGCCCAAAAATTGGGGGCAGGGGTTCAAGAATCTGGCTCCCCAGATGACCTGGCTTCCCAGTGGCCCCAGGAACCCAGTGAGATTGCCCTTGAGGCTCCAGAACAGCTCCACGTTTACCACAAGGGTCGACATTAATAGCACAGTGATGGTGGCAACACATTGCACTTCTGGATTGTAATCCCAGTGGCCCAGACCCAGAAGTGGTCTCAGGTTTGGCCCCCAGCTATGCAGGACCTAGACACCCACCCTCCTTAATGGCACAGTGTCAGTCCAAGGAGAGTGGGACTCCACAACATGCATGTACCATTCCCTGCCATCAGTGCTCCTGCAAGAGGAGGGGACCTACCTAGCCCCTACAGAGAAGCAACAACCCCAGTGACGAATAAGAATGAGGTCCTGGGGGGCTGGCTTTGTAAATCAATGACAGAAGAAGGCAACATCCCCCCTTATACAGTGCACACCTCGCCAGCAGTGAAGATGCTTGGCTTGCAGGTCTCCATTTGAATCGGGTTTCCTTTGTAAAAGATTGTTTCAAGCGATGCCAGGGAAGCACAATAATAATTGACAGAATGGAAGTGAACATGTAGGAAAACAGCTGGGTTCACAACATGCCCCTAATAGTACAGTCCAAAGGGATCAGGGGCATCAGGATTTGATTCTGCCTTCCCCTCCATGTGGGTGAGGTCACCTACCCCAGCAGTATCGTCAGTTTGAAGGGGTATGAAATCCTGAGCCCCGAGCCCCCGACCTGCAAAATCAGGAGATTTAAATCAGTATTCGTCTTCTAGGGTTTTGACCTTTAGGGGGTGCCTGCTTCATGTTTCCAAGCTTTTCTGCACACCCATGTAATAAAATGAGAGTCCATACCCCAAACGCCTCACTCTTCTCCTCCCGCTCAGTCCCTAGGGAAAAGCAAGGCTTGGGCACGTCCCACAGGAAAAGAATAATTCTATGGATTTATTTCAATTGGTAATATACACATACAACCCCCCCACCTCGCCACATAGCCTCTTGGCACAGCAGTGCCAGCAAGGGGATGGTGTATGTATATCACTTGAGCCCTGTTCTCTCTGACATGAGGGCATCAATCACCTCTTCACTAACACGCCCTCTATTTGCAGATAGGCCCCAAAGCAATGGCTCTCCAAAGTCAATAGAGGAGAACAGGAATGACAGAAGGTAAAGGATCCCCCTTGTCCTAGCTCAGACATAGGTGAGAGGTTTATTGCAGGAGTGGGTGGGTGAGATTCTGTGGCCTGCATTGTGCAGGAGGTCAGACTAGATGATTATAACAGTCCCTTCTGACCTTAATATCTATGCCTGGTCTACACTAGGAGTTGAGGTCGAATTTAGCAGCGTTAAATCGATTTAACCCTGCACCCGTCCACATGACGAAGCCCTTTTTTTTTTATTTAAAGGGCTATTAAAATCGATTTCCTTACTCCACCCCCGACAAGGGGTTAGCGCTGAAATCAGCCTTGCTAGGTCGAATTTGGGGTACTGTGGACACAATTAGACGGTATTGGCCTCCGTGAGCTATCCCAGAGTGCTCCATTGTGACTGCTCTGGACAGCACTCTCAACTCAGATGCACTGGCCAGGTAGACAGGAAAAGGCCCACAAACTTTTGAATTTCAATTTCCTGTTTGGCCAGCGTGGCAAGCTGCAGGTGACCATGCAGAGCTCATCAGCAGAGGTGACCACGATGGAGTCCCAGAATCGCAAAAGAGCTCCAGCATGGACCCAACGGGAGGTACGGGATCTGATCGCTGTTTGGGGAGAGGAATCCGTGCTATCAGAACTACGTTCCAGTTTTCAAAATGCCAAAACATTTGTCAAAATCTCCCAGGGCATGAAGGACAGCGGCCATAACAGGGACCCGAAGCAGTGCCGCATGAAACTTAAGGAGCTGAGGCAAGCCTACCAGAAAATCAGAGAGGCAAATGGCCGCTCCGGGTCAGAGCCCAAAACATGCCGCTTCTATGATGAGCTGCATGCCATTTTAGGGGGTTCAGTCACCACTACCCCAGCCGTGTTGTTTGACTCCTTCAATGGAGATGGAGGCAACACAAAAGCAGGTTTTGGGGACAAGGAAGATGATGATGATGAGGTTGTAGATAGCTCACAGCAAGCAAGCGGAGAAACCAGTTTTCCCAACAGCCAGGAGCTGTTTCTCACCCTGGACCTGGAGCCAGTACCCCCTGAACTGGCTGCCTCCTCGACCCGCTAGGCAGAGAAGGGACCTCTGGTGAGTGTACCTTGTAAAATACTGTACATGGTTTAAAGTAAGCATGTTTAATGATTAATTTGCCCTGGCATTTGCGGCTCTCCTGGATGTACTCCCAAAGCCTTTGCAAAAGGTTTCTGGGGAGGGCAGCCTTATTCCATCCACCATGGTAGGACACTTTAACACTCCAGCCCAGTAGCACGTACTCGGGAATCATTGTAGAACAAAGCATTGCAGTGTATATTTGCTGGCGTTCAAACAGCATCCGTTCTTTATCTTTCTGTGTTATCCTCAGGAGAGTGGTATCATTCATGGTCACCTGGTTGAAATAGGGTACTTTTCTTAAGGGGACATTCAGAGGTGCACATTCCTGCTGGGCTGTTTGCCTGTGGCTGAACAGAAATGTTCCCTGCTGTTAGCCACGCGGATGGGTGAGGGGCTAGCCACGTGGTAGGGGGAGGCAAAATGCGATCTTGGAACGAAAGCACATGTGCTATGTATGTAATGTTAACAGCAAGGTTTACTGTGAAAGAGTGTACCCATTGTTCTATAAAATGTGACTTTTTAAATACCACTGTCCCTTTTTTTTTTCTCCACCAGCTGCGTTTCAAGGATCACAGGATCTTCTCCTTCCCAGAGGCTAGTGAAGATTAGAAGGTGAAAAAAACACACTCACGCTGAAATGTTCTCTGAGCTCATGCTGTCCTCCCACACTGACAGAGCACAAACAAATGCATGGTGGCAGACAATGTCAAAGTGCAGGAAAGCACAAAATGACAGGGAGGAGAGGTGGTGGGCTGAAGAGAGGGCTCAAGCTGAAAGGTGGCAGCAGCATGATGAGAGGAGGCAGGATTCAATGCTGAGGCTGCTGGAGGATCAAACTAATACGCTCCAGTGTATGGTTGAGCTGCAGAAAAGGCAGCAGGAGCACAGACCACCGCTACAGCCCCTGTGTAACCAACCACCCTCCTCCCCAAGTTCCATAGCCTTCTCACCCAGATGCCCAAGAACACAGTGAGGGGGCCTCCGGCCACCCAGCCACTCCACCCCAGAGGATTGCCCAAGCAACAGAAGGCTGGCATTCAATAAGTTTTAAAGTTTTAAACTTTTAAAGTGCTGTTTGGCCTTGTCCTTCCCTCCTCCACCACCCCTCCTGGGCTACCTTGGTAGTTATCCCCCTATTTGTGTGATGAATTAATAAAGAATGCATGGATGTGAAGCAACAATGACTTTATTGCCTCTGCAAGCGGTGATCAAAGGGAGGAGGGGAGGGTGGTTAGCTTACAGGGAAGTAGAGTGATCCAAGGGGCGGGGGGTTTCATCAAGGAGAAACAAACAGAACTTTCACACCGTAGCCTGGCCAGTCATGTAACTGGTTTTCAAAGCTTCTCTGCTGTGCACCGCGCCCTCCTGTGCACTTTTAACCACCCTGGTGTCTGGCTGTGCGTAACCAGCAGCCAGGCAATTTTCCTCAACCTCCCACCCTGCCATAAACGTCTCCCCCTTACTCTCACAGATATTGTGGAGCGCACAGCAAGCAGTAATAACAATGGGAATATTGGTTTCGCTGAGGTCTAACCGAGTCAGTAAACTGCGCCAGTGCACTTTTAAACGTCCAACTGCACATTCTACCATCATTCTGCACTTGCTCAGCCTGTAGTTGAACAGCTCCTGACTACTGTCCAGGCTGCCTGTGTATAGTTTCATGAGCCATGGCATTAAGGGGTAGGCTGGGTCCCCAAGGATAACTATAGGCATTTCAATATCCCCAACGGTTATTTTCTGGGTCTGGAAAGTAAGTCCCTTGCTGCAGCCGTTCCCACAGATCAGAGTTCCTGAAGATGCGAGCATCATGTACCTTTCCCGGCCATCCCACGTTGATGTTGGTTAAACATCCCTCGTGTTTGCTTACAGCACTTTTGAAAAGTACCCCTTGAGGTTTATGTACTCACCGGCTTGGTGCTCCGGTGCCAAGATAGGGATATGGGTTCCGTCTATGGCCCTACCACAGTGAGGGAATCCCACTGCAGCAAAGCCATCCACTATGACCTGCACATTTCCCAGGGTCACTACCCTTGATAGCAGCAGATCTTTGATTGCGTGGGCTACTTGCATCACAGCAGCCCCCACAGTAGATTTGCCCACTCCAAAAAGATTCCCGACTGATCGGTAGCTGTCTGGCGTTGCAAGCTTCCACAGGGCTATTGCCACTCGCTTCTCAACTGTGAGGGCTGCTCATTTTGGTATTATTGCACCTCAGGGCAGGGGAAAGCAAGTCACAAAGCTCCATGAAAGTGCCCTTACACATGCGACAGTTTCGCAGCCACTGGGAATCGTCCCAAACCTGCAACACTATGCAGTCCCGCCAGTCTGTGCTTGTTTCCCGAGCCCAGAATTGGCGTTCCACTGCATGAACCTGCCCCATTAGCACTATGATGCCCACATTGCCAGGGCCTGTGCTTTGAGAGATTGTCTGCCGTTGCCCTGATGGAGGGAGGGGCGACTGACAACATGGCTTACAGGGTTGGCTTACAGGGAATTAAAATCAACAAAGGGGGTGGCTTTGCGAGAAACTGAATGGCCCCCTCAAGGATAGAACTCAAAACTGGGTTTAGCAGGCCGTTGATTTCATGGAGGGAGGGAGAAGAAAATGAATACAAAACCGAATCTAGTCTATTTCTTGTTTTGAGCCACTTCATCTATCTTTATGCATCTTGCTGGCAGCAGACTGTGCAGGATGACCGCTAGCCATCGTCATCTCCTGGGTGCTCGGCAGAAGACGGTGCAGTATGACTGCTGGCCATCATCATCTGCTGATTAAAAGACAGTGCACTGGTGGTAGGACTCAATCGCCATGAGACGAAACTTAAAAGGGAAATGACCTGGCTGAGTCATTCCCATGTTTGCTCAGGAGCCCCTGACCTCATTGAGGTCGGTTAAAAGAGCATCCAGGACTACATCGATGACAGCTACCAGTCATACTGCACTGTCTACTGCCAAAAGGCAATGAACTGCTTCTTTGTAGCAATGCAGGACCGCGTCTGCCAGCACCCAGGAGACATACGGTGACGGTTAGGTGAGCGGGCTCCATGCTTGCCGTGGTATGGCGTCTGCACAGGTAACTCAAGAAAAAAGGCACAAAACGATTGTCTGCCCTTGCTTTCATGGAAGGAGGGAGAGAAGGGGGGCCTGACAATATATACCCAGAACCATCCGTGACAATGTTTTAGCCCCATCAGGCACTGGGATTTCTACCCAGAATTCAAATGGGCGGCAGAGACTGTGGGAACTACCCACCGTGCAATGCTCCAGAAGTCGACGGTTGCCTCAGTACTGTGGACACACTCCGCCGACTACATGCACTTAGAGCATTTGTGTGGGGACACACACAATCAACTGTATAAAAACGCTTTCTACAAAACCGACTTCTATAAATTTGACCTGATTTCATAGTATAGACATACCCTATGAGTCTATGAGTCCATCCTAACACTGCCTCCAATAGCCTATGGCAGGAGACTAGGAGCAGTGAGTTCCCTGAGGAGGTACAGAAAAGTATAAGGAGGGCTGTCCATCAGGGCCTGCAACTGAGACCCTCCCAGTCAATTCTGGTCCTCGAGAGCTTCAGCACAATTCCACAACCATTTGCCAAGGAATAAGGTCTCAGGATTTGGTCCTGATTCAGCAAAGAACTTAAGCACCTGGCTAACGTTAAGTATGAGTAGTCACATTGACTGCAGTGGGACTACACACATGCATACACTGAAGCATGTGTGGAAGTGTTTTTGCCAAAGTGGGACCTACATTCACAAAGCCCCTCCTTGAATTTGCAGCCACTTTGAGGACCTCAGCTCGAAGAGACTCTTCTTTCTAGTCCTGTTTCAGAAAAAGATGTAACTCAGTAACCAACCCCCTTAATGTAACCAACCAAGAGATAGGGACAGAGCCCCATATTAGCCATGAGAGATGGACTAAAACCAGAACATGGCATCTGAAGCCCTTTGGTACCTGAACTTTCAGGTTTTGGCTAAAACAGGAGCTGAATGCAAGCCATGTCTGGTTTGAATTAGGTCTTGCAAGATCAAACTCCCCAACAGAAAGCCTTGCAAACCAACCACCATTTAGACCATCAACCGTGTGCTGGGAGATGGGATAAAATGGAGACACCTAATGGTTGGGACATGCAAAGCCAACCAAGGACATTTCACAAAGCTAAATGAGATGCACCCTTAGGTTGGCTCCTTGCTGATCACCACAGTTCTCTCTTCTCAGACCACACAGGAGTTTATTTAAAGATGGATATTTTCCTTGCATCTGCTGCCGTTGTATAGTTCACTCCAAGAGGCACATGGTACCACACCTTTAAGAAAACTCACAAACACTCAAAGAGGACACTTTTTTCAAACACATACTGAACTGTTTGTTTAATCCCAGAGAAGCGAAATGCAACATCTGTTTGAGTTTTTAACAACATCCAAAGACAGAAGAGTCAGAACCCCCTACTCATTAAAGTCATTTTTGTTTAAGGCACTCTGCAAAACCAGCTTTCATCTTTTCTTCCTTCTGATTTTCCCACCGCGGCAGCAGAATACCCGATTTTTTTTTCTTTTCTCCAAAGTAACACCCACATGCTCCTGCTCTTCTCATCATCTCCGGAAATTGGCAACATCAAATACAGCATGAGTCAAAAAGAAAAAAAAACAACAAAGGAAGACACAGGCAATAAACAAATAAGAGGAAATGGGGGAAGGATCAGAATAGCCAACTGCTCCCAGGTTTCTAGGAAAAGGGTCCTGGGGTCTTATTTTGCATTGGGGTTTACATGATTTTTGTTCACCGTGTTTTACCATGTTGTACAGGAAAGATTGGGGCCAGGTGAAGTCAATGCTAAGGGTGTGGGAACTGGGTAACTCTCTGGGCAAGTGTGTCTGGATTGCTGTCGACTGCAGCCAAACACATATTTTCCCTAAAAGAAGGGTTGTCGTCGTCGTCGTCCCCCGCCCAAACTCACACAGGGCCCAGAGGCTTTTCAATGCGCTGGTGGTTTACAAAAGTAAAATGCAAATAAATAAATAAATAAATAAATAAATAAAATAAATACACATACATACATACAAACAATACATAAAGTGGAAGCAGCTTACAGTTACACTGGAAAGTCCCAAATTGTTTCAAATGCAATTCTGGCAAAAGGTTGGTTTGCTTTTCAGAAAGCAAGTGCATCCCTACACGAGGGTTTTGCTGTGTGAGACACACCCACAAATATATATCCCGACATTACAGAATACACACGCGCACACTGTTTATGAAAACTCCTCTAGAGCGTAAAGGCAATACCTTGTGCATAGTGTCGAAGGATTTAGGGTGCACAGCTGCCACAGTGTGACTCAAAATGGTCTCAGGCAGGCATGTTGCATTTGGTTGGTGATGGCTGAATCAGATGCTTCTTCTAATCCCCCACCCTGGGTCGGCAAAATCTGCCTGGACATTTCATGAGAACAGATTCTCTTGTGAGGTTTACGGCTCCTCTTGCTTCTGGCTGGTGAGCCTGCTGAGAGAGTAGCTTTTGGGGGCATAACTGATGCAGCCAGCGGAACTCAGTGAAGCAGAGGCACGGCTGTGAACATGAAATGTCAGAGAGGAGGGAAGGTAACCCAACATCTGAGACCCTTCCAAAAGTCCCGGCATTCCGGTTTGGTTCTAGCAATGGGAGGAAGTTTGCAGGTTCCTATTTATGAGAACTGGATCCCCCCATCCTTCCCTGAGATATGAGATGCTGGCTACAAGAATGGGCAGTAGAAGAAGGAAACAAAGTTTCCACCAGGAAATGTTCTGATCTGGTAATATTCCACCTCTGGGGGCTTTGCTGACTTCAGCCCATGCCTCCATGCATGCTCACTGCTTAGGGCCCAATGTACATCCCACTGAAGTCAATGGAAAGACCCCCCCACTGACTTCAATGGGCTCTGGATCAGGAACTTAGTAATTATCTAACTATACGTATCTCATGCCCATTCTGATCTGGTTCTTCAACTGTATTGTAATAAAGCCCACCTGAGAGATCTCAGCGAGAATCCAGCTCTTCTCTGCTGAGTGAAAAGAAAATGATATTCCCCCAACGGGATTTCAAAGATATCTGAAGTAAAAGGCAGAGCCGTGCTAGCAGCCAGTCTAAAGTGTCTGACCATGCATAAAGCGTGATATCTATATCAAACCCAACCTTATGTTCACCCAGCATGTCTGCTGAGACAAACTATCGAGTATCCCTCATCCCGAACGTGCAACACAGATGCATACACATGCACTTGAAAAATGAATCTGCAATGGTTCTGTATACACTGTTCGGCTCAAGACAATGAGAAAGCAGGAAGCTTCTCCGCTTGAGATGAGATGAGATGCAGGAGGGGCTGGATTGCACCACATAAATATTCTCTAATCTGCTCAGGAGTATCGTATGAATTGTGTAGCTGTTTGTTGTCACGAATTTGGATCCCTTGGTAGCTGGATAGCTCCCTGCAACCTGCTCGTTTGCTTTAATATTTTTGTTGTGTGATGCTTAGATACCATGGTGATGGGCACGATAGAAAAACCAATGATAGAGAACCATACATGAACATATCAATAAAATGGTTATTATCCTAACATTTTGCACTTGCAAAGCATCTTCCATCCATGGAATTCAAAACAGCACCGTACAAATGAATTTATTCTCACAATGTAGCCTTACAAGCCCCGGGAATACCATTATCCCCCTACTGCAAATGGGGAAACTAAGGAAAATTAAGCGACTTGGCACTGAGTTGGGAACAAATCCCAGGTTTCTCAAGTCCCCGTCCTTGGCCTTAACCCAGAAAGCTGTTCTAAAAAAGCAAGATGATTGGCTGATGAAGACATGATTAGGCAGAAACAGGATCTAGCCATTAACCTATTTCACAAGAACTCCAGCAGGTGCAGTCATGCCAAACACTTGCAACCTCACAACGCACTGAGGGTCTGAGGGGTCTGGTATGACATGCATTATTGCTTACACAGGTTCCATTTGTGCCATGCACAAACTCTCACAAAGTTGGTGTGTAAAGCCCAGTGAAAAAGGTATTTCACTCTCTGCCTGTGACCTCGGTTCTCTATTAAGCTTTACTGTAGTGGCTTAGTGCAAAACTTTCATAAGTTTTTCAAAATCCTTTTATAAGAAAGGTCCGTTTTCCACAAAGGGCATCACAATGAAAGCTGCCATTTTCCCCTAATTTCCCTAGGTGAGGGGCTCCCTGGAGAAGCACTTTTCCTGATGGATGTGCAGAGCTCTGGAATACTCTGAGAGTTTCAAGTGAAAACAAAAGCTTCCAGGGATGGGGGTTGGTACTTCTCTTTAAGGGTCTCAGTAATTATAATTAAGGCTGTGAGTCTGTCACGGCAGGCATGGAAGTCACGGATGCCATGACTTTCTGGGATCTCCATGACTTCTGCAGCCGGCAGGTGCAACTGACCCCAGGGCCGCCCAAGGACCTCAGGCAGCCCCAGGGCCAGCTGCACTGCCCCCGCAACAGTGGCAGTCCTGGGCCGCCCCTTGCCAGCAGTAGCACAGTGGTCACAGGCCCCCGCCAGCAGCAGTGCGGTGGTACCGGGCTGTCCCCCACCAGTGGCAATGGTCCCGGACCACACCCCACCAGCTGTGGCTGACATGGTCCTGGGCTGCCCCGCCCCCGGGGGGGCCCTGGAGCCTCCCCTCAGCACCAGCAGGTGCCCCAGAGACCCCCCTCCAGAACACCAAAGATTTAGTCAGGGGTATACTACAAGTCATGGACAGGTCAGGGGGCCATGAGTTTTTGTTTATTGCCCATGACTTTAACTAAAAATGCCCATGACTAAATCTTAGCCTTAATTATAATTTTAATGGATGGCAGATATGTATACTCCTTAGCCCACTCTCTGAAGACTGGCTCCTCCCAAATATTGCATAAATCTTCCTACTTAGCAGAGACCAAACAGAAGCCACCGTGATACAGGGAGCTGCTGCACCAGACTCCCTCCCCTAGAGACCTGGTTTCAAATGAGTCTTTGGTCACAAGCAAAGCTATGGTGCTGGACCTCAACTCTTGGTGCGCAATGGACGTTTGTCCACATCATACCACAAAATTACTCACGACTGGGCACGGCTGCTTTGGAAAGGCCTACAGAGGGAACAGGCCGGGGCCTAGCAGGTTAGAAAGCAGTAGTGGTGATACACTAGGGGGGTGGTCGCCAGTATTGGGCCAGAAGGGAGTGGTTCAGGTCAGGACTGAGGTACAGCTGAGGAGCAGAGCGTAGGGGACACTGACATTGTACCTGTATCTGGACAGTTCAGTTCTGATTTTCATAAACATTAAAGTTAACCAAAAAAACAGCCACTTATTGACTTGCTGCCCTTTACATTTTGGGAAACCAGAGCAAAATGACTTGGGGGGGGCGAGGGGGCGGAGCCTGGGGAATGAGAATCGTCATGGGGCAGATCCCCAGTTGGTATAAGTTAGCCAATGCCACTGATGTCAATGGAGCTACATGGATCCCCACAACCCAGCAAATCAGAGGTTAAGTAATTAGGCTTCACTATGTAAATATACCCTGGGAATGTCTGACAGGGCCAATCAATCAAATGTAATTAAACAATAAAATCCATTAATCAAAAATGGGAAAGCATCAGGTCTTTAGGATGGGGAAGGGAATTATACATAAAGTGGCAAAGTGAGAGCACCACAGTTTGCAGCTGTAACTCCTTGCAGAGTGGACACTGCAGCATTCACGCAGGTCTATGAACACCAACATCTGTTTCCAGTTCCCCCAATGTGCTACAATGGGAGTGGAAAGTCCTCCAGATTCCTCCCTTGCTTGCAGAGAAGGAAATGGAAAAGGCGGCCTTTTGCCCTGCTCAGTCAAGGTACTGATACTTTTCCTACTGAATGGGGTGATGTCTTGTGGGACTTTAAAGCTAGACACACAGCATTGGGAATCAGGGTTTGTCTACACTACACAGTTAACTCAACCTAGCTTAGGTCAACTTACAGCCACAATGGTAATTACTGTGGTTTTTCATGTCCATGCTACCCTCCAGTCGGTGGTGCGCGTCCTCATCAGGAGTGCATGCACCTAGTTAAGAGGGGCAGTCTGGTGGGCTGGGAGCCCAGGCTCTCAGCTCTGCGTGGAGCTCCACACTGGGGACCTGGAAGCCCAGCTGGAGAATAGGGAGCGGAGAGCCCAGGCAGCAGCTGGGCTCACAGCTGGAGCCCCCCACCCACCCTGAGGTGACAGCCTGAGCTGTGAGCCTGGCACCGGGTTCACAGCAGGGAGCCTTTCTTGTCAATTTCATGGCTGCCTCAGGCTCAGAGCAGCAGCAGGGCTCACAGCTGAAGCTGTGAAATTGACAAGAAAGGCTGGTAGGCTCCAAGTTGTGAAATTGAGTCCAGCAAGGGGCCCACAGCTGCCACAGTCACTCCAGAGTGCAGGGCGGGGGCTCCAGCTGTGAGCCCAGGAGCTGTGAAATTGACAAGAATGACAGCCAACAGCGGAGGTAAGTAACACAATGTCTACACGGACACTGTGTCACCCGAACTACACCGACATAAGTCCTGCGCCTCTCCTAGAGGTGGAGGTACTATGTCAGTGTGGTAGAGCACTTACATCGCTGGGAGCAAGGGTGTAGTGTTGACACTGACATAATTAGGTTGACATAAGCTGCCTCACTTTAACCTAACTCCGCAGTGTAGACCATGCTTCAGTCTCTCTCCTAGATTCTACAGTCGAGACCCTGTGCAGTTGTGCTCATTTCAACGGGAGCTTGCTGTCCTTAATTGACATGTATACTAGAAGCTCAGGGAAAACCCACTCTAAAAATTAAGTAGCTGAATAAATAAGTTAATAGAATCAATCAGCATTCTCTTCCCCATACCAGGGCAAGACTTCTGCTCCCTTACACCACTCTTGTGGGACCAGGCTAAGTGGGGGACCTGCGACCATTAAAGTTTTAGGGTGAAATCCTGGCTCCATCAAAGTCAATTGCCAAAACTCGCATGGAGTTCAATGGGGCCAGGGCTTATCCCTCTGTTTTTTTCAGTATGGCAAGTGCTGAAGTGTCTTCAAACCCTAGGAGCAGCAGAGATTGCAGCTGTAGACTGCATCTGGCCATGATCGTTCTCTGCAGCTACAATGCTAAACGATAGCGGCTGACTCAGAAGAGGAGCGGTGGGCATGGCTCGATGGCTAATGGGGAGCCCAGCTAGGAGAGGCTGCCTCTCCCAAACAGAGAATGCTCAGGAACTTTTTTCTTCACAAGGCCCCTTCCTGAAAAGAGCTAAGAACCAAACACCAATCACTAGCCATATTCCCCACAGGGCTTTTCCTAAGCTATCTGACAGCACCCAGATCTGCTCCACCAGGCAACCCTAAACAAGCCCAGGGATTAGCAGGAGCAGAGTAAATGGAGAACTAGGGTTGGGCAATGTAAACCAGATGCCAACCTCAAACTCAGCCATTCAGACACAAGTGCTCCTAACACATGGGCCAAGCACCCACACTGGGCCCATGTTTTCCAGACCAGTGCTTCCCAAGTTGTGAGTTGGGGATCCTTTGAGGAGCTACAAAGGGTTGATGGTGGAGCCACGAATGTCTGGGTAAAAATGTAATTGCTAAGCCAGTTTTTTTCTAATTAAAAGACTATTAAGCTAGGCTTAAGGTCTGTGTCTTATGCTGCTGCTGGTGGCCTCTCTGTGGCCTCCACTCTGCCAACGGGCCTTCAGCTGAGACTCCTTGCTGGGGAAGCAGGCAGCTGGAAGTCTCTCAGCTGAGAGGCCCTGCTGGTGCAGAGGGAGGCCTCCAGTGCTGGTAGCAGCAGAGAGGGGAAGAGGGTTGATAGAGAGAGAGGTGTATCTTAAAACTGTCAACTGATCACACACTGAAGAACAAGTTTTCAAATCTAACAAGCCAGGAATCCTGAATCTCTGTTAAAGGAGAGTATGAAGAACTCAGTGCTGAAACTCTGAAAGTGCTACTTCCATTCACTTCCAGGGATCTGAGAGCCAGGGTTTCCAGCAGTGGCTCCAGTGAAACCCAAACAGAAATAATTTAAACTTCAAAAACAACTTACGTCTGGTGCTATCAGAGATTCAACCAAACAGTGCGCAGCTCTGCCATTCGAAACAGGCCTGCTCTTCTCACAACAAGCTCAGACTGTGTCCCAACACACCCCAAAAGCTGTATTTTCTAGTTATAGTTTTAAACCCTCAGATTACATCTGATTATATCATTAATAAACTGTATAGAATTGAAGAAAGTCACAAAACCATCCTAACTCTGATGTCCTGAGTTGGGAAAAGAAACGGTCTTTGCTGGCAGGGCGCCATCAAGCCTTAACATATCTGTCAGGGAACCACCATACTAAAACGTTTGAGAGCCAATGCTCCAGATCATCCAGCAGCTCCTGTTAGGAACAGTGGAAAGTCCCCCACATGCAAATGAGGGTGCTCAGCTCTCGTGAAAACTTGCCTTTTAACAGGAGATTTTCCACCAAGGCACAGGCTCAGTGGGGCCTACAGAACCTGAAGAACCTATGGGCACTAATGCTCCTGCAGTGAAATTAACAGCATCTCTCTAAGCTAACTAACTTCCTTCCTTTCAATCATAGATTCATAGAATATCAGGGTTGGAAGGGACCTCAGAAGGTCATCTAGTCCAACCCCCTCCCTTTCCTATCCAAGAAAGCTTTTGACGAATGTGGTATTTCAGCTGCTCCCATGACTTTGATTAACCATCTTTTTAGCTCAGAGGTGCAGGTGTATTCACATCTCTGTGCACTGAGCACAGAGTCTGGCATTGGTTTTGTTCCATTTCAATAAGCCCGTGCAACCGCAGCAAGATCAAAATGCCTCACTGGCCCCTCTCCCTCTATTTCTGTTCTCACATATGCTGGGCAAAGTCATCTCCACAAGTGACGGCTGTAACCAACTTCACCTCCCAGCTTTTGTGTTAGGGATGTTAGCTTAGGAACAACAGATTCCAAATCTCACAGCTGTCAGATTCCAGCTGTGCAACTACTGTTCTCCCAGAATTCCTCGAAAGGCTTGCATTTTAAATCCACTCCAACAACACTGATTTCATTAGTGATTGCATTCCTCAGGCCTTTTAGCAATTCTGAGAAGCTGGCTGGTATTGTGGGTTTCTCCTTAAAATGGGGAGCAGCGGTTGCCCAAATTGCGGTTCCAGTCTCAATCTTCCAGACCAAAATGCAGAACATGAACTTTAAAATGATTGGGCAGGAAGCCCAAAATGAGGGACAGAGCAAAATCTGTACAATTGAGAGAGTTTGGAATGAGAAGGGATTCAGGAGCGGGACCAAGCAGAAGTAGCTCCAATGACAAATACCTTTACAACAGCTGAGACTCTGGCCCCAAATCTTACAACCTCAGGTCAAAATTTTCCAAACTTAGAAACTAGAACTGGCTGAGAAATGGGAACGTTATTTTGTGAAAAATGCTGGCATTGTTTCCACTTCACAGAGTTAGAAACACATCCCATTTCCATTTTTCTCAACATTTGAGTTTTGGGTTTTTTTGTTTGTTTTTAACCAAAATTGGTTTGAAAATTTTCCATGTTCCAAAAACTACATTTTAAATGTCAACAATGATTTAAAAAATATTTTGATAACATTTCCAATTAAAATGTAAATAAGACAGAAAATGTCAAAAAATGGAAAATTTTGATCATGGCTTTTTTTGATGAAACTTTACATGGAAAAATTGGCAATTTTTCCCTGAAAAACTTTTGTATGAAAAATTTCAGCCAGCTCTCAGCCAGCTACCTCCATATTTAGGCACCTAAATAAGTAGGCTGATTTCAGATGCTGTAAACTAGGCCACCACAGCTGAAAATGTTGGTCTAAGTTTGAATTTCAACATTCCTGGTGTCCAAAAAGATAAGAAATCAATAACTAACACCAAATATTACTGAGACTAATAAAGGGAGAGACAAGAACATGGGATTTTTGGTCTAGAGTGGTGTGAGGGGTAAGACCCGAGTCTACTGGCTGCATATAAGAGGTGTGGGGTCGAGCTTGGAAAACAACCTACTTCTCCATGCCAGTTTTAAGGGCACAGTGTCATGCACCCCAGCTGTCCGGAAGCCGCACTGGAGGGCTGAAGGTCTGGGGAAAATTCAGCACATCCATGTTCAGAAGTTTTGAAGGATCTGCCCTGAGCAGACAGGCACAGGCATGGCCTCCGGGGGCCAACAAACTGGTGAGAGCATGGAGTTCTCAAACTCACCCTGTGGAAGCCTAGCAGTCCTGTGCATCTGCAGGTGCTACCAAGGGATGGGAAGAGAAAGGCTGCTGGTGCACCACCCAGAGATGCGGATAGGCTGTAGGAGGTACACCAGAGCCACAGGGATGCAGGGCAGCTGAAGCAAGCTCGTGACTCCATGTGAATAAAGGCTGACTGGGATGGTATTAATGGATGCATGACATTGCAGCGCTCTCTCCACTGACTCCACCCAGAGCAGGTCTGCTGATGGCCAAGGAGCCCAGGGCAGGGGGACATAGCACAAAGAGACCTTTCCTGGGGTGAAGAAGAAGCCTCCTGAACAGATTTCAGCTCGCACTCGCTTCATCTCCTCTGTGGGTCCTCAGTAGCTACTCTGTACCCTGGTCATAAGAATCAAATTCCAGAGAGGTTTGCTCAAAAGACCCTGGCGTCACTGGGCAGGTACCGTTCCCAGTGATCTCAAAAGGGGCTTAGCCTGCACAGACACCACAGAAACCCTGAACATACCAGACACCCAAGTGCTCCTATGGAGATCCTGTATGATCCCTGCTATGCAAAAAGCATGAGGCTCATAAGCAAAGTGGGGAAAATGTGACAGAACATCAACTCCATAAAAAGGAGAGTGGAGCCCTGGATTTCAAAGCAGTGAAATCACTACTGAAATCGGCTTAAAAATCAAGTCAGAAAAGCAGAGCTAACACTGTAACAAGAGTTTTCTGCAAAACTGTCAGGAGAACCTACCACCAATGTACACTAACACCCACAGCACACGAATGGTGCCCAGTAGGATATGCTCTGAATGAATGCAGGCATAATGGGGATCTTTGAACCATGGAATTATTATGAGTGGTTTCTTTGTTCAGAAGCCTAAATTCACATAACAACAGAAACTTAATCTCTCGGTAATAGAGAGATAAACTGCTTTTCAGAGCAATAATCCAAGGTTTCAAGAAGTCACTGGGCTCATGCTGGAAGGGCAGATACAGCCGTTTCCAAGAAGAATGAAATCAGTATCATTTCACAATATCTAGGACTCAATAGAGTTCCTCTGGATTGGAGTCAATACTAAGGGAGTCTCTGGACATCCTGCAGAGATATCCTTTAAATTAGTAGCTGGGTGAAGATGCTATAGATCACCTCTTAGTCACACTGGGCTGAGTAGTTAGCGATGCCTTAAAATGGTAACGCACATTCGGTTTATAAACCACACATTTTCTGCATTTCTCTTGTTTTGCTTCCTGGTGACTGAGATGGGGAAACGAGCAGCTTTGTTTTTAATGCTTTGCGTCTTCTTCCCTACCCTCTGCATCTGTGCCCAGAAGGTGGGAGCACTGCTACTTCTGTTCCTTGCTGGAACACCTCCACTCACCAGCTCCCCTACACTGGAGGGGCCAGATAAAAGAGCCAGTCACTGTGCATGGGGGAAAACAGCACAAGTTATGACTGTAATCCCTTGCACGGCTCCCCCTCTAAGCTATGGCCCCTCCCTGACAAGGTGCTCCTGGGGCAGCCTCCATGGAGGCAGCACTGCTGTCCAGGGGCCAGCAGGAATGCAGACACTCTTTGTCTTCTGCATATCCTCCAAGACAGGCTAATATGGTGAACGCGCTGCGGGGCAGGGATAGGGAGAGGAGAGGCGCATCACACCCCCAGAGGAAGAACGAGTAGGAAACTCCATGAGTTTATGACCCAAGCATTTCTTCCCACTCCAGTCATGACATCACCAATCACCTTCACAGCAACCAATTGGGATGCCATTGAGCCAGGGGCCAAAGAAACTCCCGGTGGTAATGGCCCTTAAAAAGCAAAGATCATGTTATCCCCCCAAACGTCCTCATCAGAGAGTGAAGCTCAGGCTTATTCCCAAAGAGAACAGCCTCCCACCTCCCCCGGATGGATTCAGCCATGCGCTCGTGCCTGGCTAGAGGAGCATTCCACTCAGAGACGTGCACATCTAACCATCCTTCACGGAAGCTACTGTTTTGTCGCTGTGGGAGGGGAAACCTCTGAGGAGTTTTCATGAACAACTACCCCTTCCCCTTGAAGCTGGTGCAAATGCTTCCCTTTGCCCCAGCGAACGGACACGCAGGCAGTCCCCATATCCTAGCGCCATGGCTCCAAAGGCAGGTCCTGGGGCCTGGAAGCACACTGTGCGCAGACCTTTAGTTGCGCTGCTCTGTAGGCGGTTAGGGTGAGGCTTTCCACATGAACAGCTATTCACGTGGAAAACGAGCAAGAAATCCAGCTTCTTGCAATGGACTCATGTACGTGAAGGAAGTGTTTGAATCCTGGAGTACGTCCAAGCCTTTCGGATATCATGCAAACACAGTCAACATCTCCCTGGTTCTCCCTTTGCTGGGTGAACAGACATTGCTCATAATTTGTCATTTGACTGAGAATTATTTTTGCTTCTTTAAAAGAAGGGCTTGGGGGAGAGGGAATTGGATGGCCAGGAAAGATTAGTGTATCTTAGAACTAAATTACATCTAGATTTCCCTTGGACTTCACTCAAAGGATGGAAAGAACTATGGCAGCTCCTACATTCACAACTACTCAAAACACACTGAGATGCATGCAAAATGTCCTAATTCAATCAGCTTGAAGAAATTATTCTTGGGAAGAGGAAGGTAGTTCACATTGTCCTTCAGTTCAGCACCTTGGACAGTTCCCTGTGGACTCAGAACTTGCCTGTAGCTAAGTGGAACGGATGGCATGGGTTGTTATTCCCCCCCCCCCCCTTGTAAACATTCTTTTAGTTCCAATGAGCAAGGTGATCATTTGATTATCAATCAAAACTGCATAGGTATAAAAACGTGGTAACACCCCACCCCATTGGTCAGACAGCAGGATCGAACTGGAAGACCATGAATGTCTGGTGTGCATGGTCTCCATTTCTACATCTAATTGGTTGGGAAGCAGCATTTGCCACAGGCACTGTTTAATCATATTCTCATTCCTTGCATGTTATGGCAAGGGAATATGAGTTATTCAGGTAAGAAAGCCTCTTCCAGCCAAAATAACCTGGAAGTACAGAATCTCCCAGGTATGTCATTGGAAGTCCACCAGCTGAGCAATTCCTCTTCTGTGACATAGCTTTGGCCACTACCAGG
The DNA here is from genome assembly GCF_965140295.1 of Lepidochelys olivacea. Lineage (NCBI taxonomy): Eukaryota > Metazoa > Chordata > Testudines > Cheloniidae > Lepidochelys > Lepidochelys olivacea. Next base: position 45,043,412 of record NC_140418.1, on the reverse strand, counting down.
TACCATATTCTTTCTGAATAAGGAGGAACTCTATTTCCATTCACCAGAGGACTTCCATTCTGCTTTGGCTCAGAAATCCAGTTCATTTGCACCATACCAACAGGAATGAAGTCCTCAAGCACGCACACCCACACACCATCTACTTGGGAGGTATCACTACCAAAGGCTGGCCTCGTTTGGGTCTCCACATGAGGACCTGGGCATCGTTGGCGTTGGGTTTCACTAGGGCGTTTGGTGGGATGGGTTCCATTCGGCTCAGAATCCGGGGCTGCTCCTGCTGAGTCCTTCCCACTAGTCGTGCTCGCTGCCCCAGGAGCTGCAAGGGATCCACTTCAATGTCCACGCGCATCCTCCACTTTATAGTCTGCAGGATGATCTTCTCCTTGGTGGTCATGTTCATGGCTACTAGCCACGTGGTAAAGCTTTGATCCCTCTTAATCCTGGTCAGCAATGGTACATTGCTGTCACTCACAGGGACAGCCCACGTCACACTGGGGTAAAAATTGTCATTCATACTGACTGAGAACCGGGAGACCTTGTTAGTGGGCCCAACCAAGGTCACCGTTTCCGTAGTGTTCCCATACCAGGGGTAGCTCACACCATCAGAGTCACTGATGGCTTTTACTCTCCCTTCTCGCAAGTCAGGAAGTTCCCAGCTGGACCTACGGAATGAAAACGAAAGAACCAGGTTATAAACGAAGCTGCACCAACAACTACTGGGTAGTTCCTGTAGTCTACAGCAGGGTGGGCTGATTTAAATCAAAGCAATTTAAAATCACTGATTTTAATCATGATTTAAATCAGCAAGCAGGAAACCTGGATTTTCCTACATTTTAATTGTTTTGCAATTATACAGCTTAACTTACATTTATGCAGATTATTTTTTACATTTTCATGATGTTAGAAAATGGTGGATAATGCATTTCTTATTTACCAGATGATTAATTTTGTGCTTAGTGTCAAATTCTGTTGAGACAGGAATTTGAATGCAATTAAAAATGCAAAAAACCCATAGCATTTAAATTTTTTAAATTAGTGAAATAAAACTACCTTAAATGTGTTGGATATACATGAAAAAAAGTTTATCAAAACAAGGTTTGCATTTAGAACTGATTTATTAACGCAAGGAAGTATTATTTGTAGTTAGTAAATGAAATTGATTGTTTCCTATCACTGTGTCTTTCAAGATATCAGATCCCGACAGATCTCATCCTCTCAGACCTAGTTTTTATTAATAGACTGGAAGAGGAAAACAAGCTTTCCTGCTTTTTCATCTTCCTACTGGTTTTTAACTCTGAATGAACTAATCGTTGAACTAAACTAGTTAAATACACTGAAATGAAGAAAACATTCTCTCTGCACCTGCAGAATAAACTATTTTCTGGTTATAGGTGCTTAGCTCGTGATTTCTATCAATTCAGTGATTTGACTTTCTTGAAAATTTTGGCAGTAAACATATACTGCTTATGTTTTTAAATGTAATTTATATTATTTTAATCAATTAAATTTAGACCTTAACATATGCTGTCATAATTTCACATAAGATTTCTATAAATAAATCTGTATTTAGTTTAAATTAAAAAATCCATTTTTTAAAAAAGCCATTAATTTTTATCCACCCTGGTCTACAGGGGCATTATTAAAGACAAGAAGCTCCACGCTAACACTCACAGGATGAAATGTTTAGCTGGAGAGAGAAGAAGAAAACAGATAAGAGGATAACAATTTAGTACTTGTGATCCTGCTGAATGAGTCATTGCTGCATCATCAAAATTGCTCAGGACACTCTAGGTAACATAGGACAAGCTGAACAACTCAGTCAGATCCCAGCTAGTACTTATCTAGCATCTCGATCAAAAAATCCTACCCTGCTTTTCAAATGAGTGACCAATTCCTCACAGCATGCTGGTGACAGAGACGGTCAGGCTCAGGTTTTCAAGGCCGACTAGTGAGATTTAGCCACACAAATATTCATGTTAGTCACAGATTTCAAGGCCAGAAGGAGCCATCAGATCACCTAGTCCAGTAGTGCTCAACCTGCAGCCCAAACAGCACACAGCTGCAGCCTATGTGACATCCTCAGGGCCACACAGGTTGTATATATACACATTGTGTGGATGCAGTCCACATAACACATAGAGAGCTCCATATGTGACCCACAATGGTAAACCGGTTGAGAACCACAGACCTAGTATGACCTCCAGCATATCACAGGCCACCCATCCCCACCCAGCACCACTCACTAAATCCAACAACCAAAATGAGACCAAAGTATTACAGCCCACAGGAGACCGGGGTATTATGTGCCACAGGCATAAAACAGGAGGGACCGAGGTGCACCAGGACCTGAGGCCCCCGCAACAGCAGGGAAATGAGGAAGTGAGATAGACCCAGATAATCCTGGCAGGCAACCCACATGCTGGAAAGGAAGGTGAAACCCCCCCAAGGTCGCTGCCAATCTGACCTGGGGGGAAATTCCTTCCCAACCCCACACATGGTGATCAGTTAGACCCTGAACACATGAGAAAGAACCAGCCAGCCAAGCACCTGAGACAGAGAATGCTCGGGACCACCTCAGAGCCCTGCCCTCCCCGCCCAGTGTCCCATATCTGGCCATGGCAGCACTGACGGTTCAGAGGGAGATGATAAACGAAAACTCCCACCCCTGAATATACTGGGGGGGTTGGGGTGGGGGTCGCACGGGGGAGAGAATCCCTTCCTAACCCCTGCAGGTAGGCAGCTGAAACCCTGAAGCATGCTCTTCAGAAATATAAGACACATACTGGAAGCGAGCCCCAGGGCTTCTGAGCCTTGCTCCCTACCACCACAACCAACCCTGTCATACAACCACAATCAAGAATCTGTTCCGCTCTCTCCTAAAACTAATTAACTTTGATTGGGAGGCTGCTCCAGAACCTCACTCTCTGGTAGTTAGACACCTTCTCATTTCCAGTCTGAATTTGTTCATGGCTGGTTTATACCCATTTGTAGTTGTGCCAATATTTTCCTTTAGCTTAAATAGCTCTTCACCCTCCCTGGTATTTACCCCCTGATGTAGTTACATAGAGCAATCAGATCCCCTCTCAGCCTTCTGTTTGCTAGGCTGAACAAGCCAGGCTCTTCCAGTTCCTCCCTAAGACAAGCCCTCCGCTCCCCTGATCATCTTAGTAGCTCTTCTCTGCACTTGTTCCAGTCTGAATTCATCTTTCTAGAACATGGGTGATCACAACTGTACAGGGTACTTCAAATGAGGTCTTACCAATACTTTGTTCAATGGCATGAACACCTCTCTATCTCTACTGGAAATGCCTTGTCTCATACAGCCTAGGATGTCACTGGCCTTTTTCACAGCCACATCATTAAAGGTGGCTAATTAATAGCCCAGTGATCAACCCACACACCCAGGTCTCTCTCCTCTGTTGCTTCCAACTGATGAGCCCCAGCTTGTAGCAGAAATTCTTATTATTAGACCCCCAGTGTATGACCTTGCACTTTGAACTACTGAATTTTCATCCCATTTCTGTCACTCCAGCCTTCGAGATCAACCAGATCTTCCTGTACAGTACTACTCTGTATTGACAAAGCCTCTCAATTGTGTACCATCAGCAAATTTCATTAACGCACTCTTACTTTTTCTAGCAAACTTCACTAGTAACCTCCCTCCAGTCTGATAATTCACCAGTCAGCACAACCCATTGCCTTCTCCCCTTTAGCCAGTTCCTTAGCCGCTTAACAATTCTGTACTGATCCCCATCTTCCCTAACTTAACTAGTAATTTCCAGTGTGGCACAGTGTCAAATGCTTTACTGAAGTCCACGTATATTAGATCTACTGCACTTCCCCTATCTAAAAAAAGTGTTTTTTTCAAAGAAACAAATCAGGTTAGTCTGGCATGATCTACCTTTGGTAAACCCCTGTTGCATGATATCCCCCATACCTGTTGCATTACATCCCCCTTTAATTTAATGTTAATAGGAACTGTGTGGCTAAATCCCCTAGTAGGCTTTGAAAACCGCAACTTAAGTGATCGTGACCCAAATGACAAGTGATAAGATAAGTGACCCAAGACCAGACAACAAGTCAACAGCAAAGCTATTTCCTGGAGTCCAGTTATTTGCCTTAGCCACAAGAACCTCCTCCCCTATGCACTAACGTGAGCACGAAGAGAAGGTCCTTCAGCTCGGGAGCCATTTCCCCACTGCAGGGAGCAATCAAGTGCCTCCTACAAGTACAAGTTCAAATTCTTGGTTTCTTTGCAGATTCAGAATCATTGTGGACGGAGGTCTTTGCTTTGCCAACCCAGCTGTAAATTAATTCAACTGCAGTCTAACTGGTTGGGCAAATTTCACTTCCAAGTCCGTTAGGTAGCGCTCTCCCTCATCGGCTCTCTTCTGGGGAAAGTGGCCTTTTCTACCTGCCAGAGTTGCCACTCATCCACTCCATTAACAGCATAATCCGGGAAGCAGTTGCCAGAGTTCTGAGGCTGGGTAGGGAATATTTTCCTTGTACTACCGTGAGAACCAAATCCCTGCAAAGCATCCTGGGAGAACAGTCCAGATCAGATCTTGCTGGAGTTAAGGTAGCAGAACTCTGAGGGGTATCCAGAAGAAGAGAATTATTCTGCGCCTATTTGGAGATCCAGGATAGTTTAGATTTTGCAAAATGCCCCATAACAAGACCAAGTACCGGATCTCTCATCCTCCTTCTGAAGTTGCCAGAAATAGAATTTTTTTTTCCCCTCTTTTTAGTTTTCTGAATTAATTTATTCTGATTTTTAAAAGCTGTTCCCTGCACCAGGCAAACACACAGCCATCAATCATTTTGTTACTGCCCCGTCTTAGATCAGGTAAGCACACTGGACACTGAAGGGTCTTTGCTCTGAAAGGTTAGCATTATCAATGCAAGGTACCAAGAAAGGGGAAGGGGGTCAGAAGAGGGTACAAATACAAGTGCACTTGGCTTTTATTGAAGTCTGTTGTTAATTCAGAGCTTTTGCCTGTAACAGTTGTGAGGCCAACAGCTGCCTACAACTGCATCTCCTGGCAAGTGACAGCTGGGCTACAGTTTCCTGAGATGTCGATAAAATCAATTCTCTCTGACATTCCCATAGACTCACGAGTCAGTGCAAAAACTACTCACGAAAGCTCATGCTCAAATAAATTGGTTAGTCTCTAAGGTGCCACAAGTACTCCTTTTCTTTTTGCGAATACAGACTAACACGGCTGCTACTCTGATACTCTGACCTGTTAATTGAATGCAAGGATTTGGGTCATGCATTCACTTGCTAAAGCAGCAGGCAGGCAGGCAGCACTCCAGAGACGCAAAGCTGCTCTTCCCTTTCCCCTTGAGTTGTTCTTTTTCCTCGCACAGCTCAGTGGCACAGAGCCCACCATGCCACACCCAAACGTGGTACCACTGAACAACCCAGGATCCAAGCCTGCAGAGCGCGCCAGGCAGGAACATTCTCCAACTGCTGAGCCAGAATTCAAGAGCAAAATACTTTTACATCTTGCTTCTTTTCTGGCATTTTAGATAAAGGTGACTTTTTACAAAAGTTGGCACTTTTAAAATAACAAACGAAAACTTTGAAAGGCACCAGATTACACGGTGTGTTTTCCTCAGGGCAGGCACAGAATCATAGAATATCACGGTTGGAAGGGACCTCAGGAGGTCATCTAGTCCAACCCCTTGCTCAAGGCACTCCAAACCCTCCAAGGGTTTTACTTCCATCCATTCAAATTGCAGAGATGCACAGAATTTCGGGCCAAGAGAAACCACTGTAATCATCTCATCTGACCTCCTGCATACCACAGATCACAGAACGTCAACCCCCTTCTGTAAGTAACCTGTACTCTACTTAGCTAATAACTTAGGGATGAACTAGAGCTCATTGTTTAGAATGGCATCCAAATTCAATGTAAAGTCTCCAAGTGGTGACCAATTTCCCACCTCCCCCGTAAGCTGTTCCAGACATGCTAAACAGTTGCATTCTATTCACAGTCTGAATTTTTCCTAACATCAGATTCTAGACACTACATCTTGTTACAAGTTGGCATCTTCCTACGTAGGTCTAACCTTGATAAAGTCACCTCTTCACCTTCTTTTTGATAGGCTACGTAGCTTGTGCTCTGTTGTAATAACTGGGCCTACAAAATTACCCTAACTGTGAGCTCAACTGTGAAAAGTAAATGAAAGTCCATCAAATGTCACAATAACCTATTAACAACAAATGCTGATGGGAAAAGGTGTAAAAAACACAGAGTGAATTAGCCCAAACAAAAAGGCCCACTGATCTAACTCAAGGGCTGCGCTAAGATCACGCTTTGTAAACAAGAAAAGTGCTGAACCAGAAAACAGTGAACCAAAGTTGGTATGTTGGAAACTAGGCCTAACTGGTGGACAAAATAAGGAGAGGAGAGGCTATTCCACCCATCACTGCCCTTTGGAGGTACTCAAAAGAGAGACTGGGGGTGGGGGGGTGGGAGAGAAACTGTCCCTGTAACACCAGCTGGAAGCTGAAAATAGGGGACAGAACAAGATTCATTATCAGGGTTGCCACCTTCTTCTGGGACCCTGAACCTTCTTCATGTTAATCCTGAAAGGTGCCCTGACCAGACCAGGCCAGAGAGAAGGGAGCCAGGTGACATTTCCACCTCCACTGGCTCTGGCTAAATCCCGAATATCATCCCCTACTCCTCGAGTATGTCCTCTTCCTTCACCATATTAATTCTTCTCTTCCTAATCTTTCTAACTTCAAATGTCTTTCTAACGTCTAATAAGAATCTGGCTTAGCCAGTCAAGACTGCATATTTTGCAGCCCTGCTGTGAGCCTGTGACCAGAAAGAGCAGCTAAATGCAATGTCTAAACAGCCTTATGCTGGTAGGAGTTTGCCAGGTCTCGGTGCTGCTGATCAGACCATGTGCTGGGCCTGGGTTTCTCCAGCAGTGAGGTTGCAAGTGAAAGTTAACACCAGAGACAGCAGCTGCATTTTCTGTCTTTGCTGTTCTTTCCTCTCCCCTTTTGTGTGTCTTTGTCTTGTCTTCATGCTAATCCCCAGAGCCAAATGCAAGTGCCCTGACTCCTGCCCCACTGAAAAAGCAGCACCTGCTTCCGTAGGCACCTCCTCTCCACCGCATGGAATTTCTTGCAGTGGCAGGGCAGGCTTTGGTCCTTGGTGTAAAGAAGGGGAATAGAAAGAGGGAGCCAGACTGTTCTAGCCTGTGAGACAACAAGAGAGGCTGCTTTCCACAGGCAAGCCATCAATTCTGCCAGAGCTCACTGTCAGTATCACCCCCGCCCCCGAGCTGCTGCTAATGGCAGTCTGAGAAACCATCCCTGGAGTCACCGCTCCCGTGGGGCAGTCTGCATAGTTGCTCAAAAGACAGCTCAGCAAAGGAAGCACCTCTTCAGGGACAGCTTTTATTTATACATCTGATGAAGTGGGTTCTAGCCCACGAAAGCTTATGCCCATAAATTTGGTAGTCTCTAAGGTGCCACAAGGATGCCTCGGGTTTGTTTGTTTGTTTGTTTTTTGCTGATACAGACTAACACTGCTACCACTGAAACCTTTTATTTAGGGTTATCCTAGATCTCACAAAACAAAGACCAGCTCCCTGTTCCCTACTCCCATGACATGCACTCTGCCCAGTCATCTAAGATGCCTTGGGCAGACCCCTGTGCAAACAGTTTCAACTGCGCCTTGAGTTTGGATCTGAACCCACATCTCCAGAGGTGACAGGTGAACAGTCCACGCACCGCTGTGCATGTGCACACTCACACTTGTCACTCACCAGATCACACCATCATTAACTAACTCCCTAGTCACCTGTTGATCTCACACCCTGATCAGAAATCAATGTATTTCGGGAGGTGCCATCACACAGCACACACGGTGCACACTGCAAGAATCAAATCTGAATCAAGTCGTCACTGCAAAGAAATCAACGCCAATCCCTGCCTGTTTTCACAGCGCCCAACGAATGCGTTTTTAGCTCTTTACAGACCTTTAGGGGAGGGGAGAAATGTTTCCAGAAAGAATTGATGACCTCATTGTATCGCAGAGAAATCCCTCAACCAGTGCAGGGCAAGTTCAGCACATTTCCCAGTTGCAGAGCAATTATTTAAACATGGCCAGAGTGATGACTCAGCAGGACTCATTCCAGTGCATTGCAGCAACTGTGTCTAAACCAGCAGCTCCTACTCCCCAAAGGAGGGTGGGGAGAGGGACAGGGAGAGACAGCACCCTCTACATGCCACTTACAAGTTCCCTGAAAATTCACAAAATGAAAGCGTAGGCACTGGCTATATCCATCACCATTGAAAAATCTTTTTTTGTCAAGAGGAAGGATAGCCTTGTGGTCAAAACACTCAACTAGGACCTTGGGCAAATCACTCTGGCCCCAATCCCTCAAATCAAGGTTGCCTGGACAAGCTTAATTCAGCCCCCTTGTGATATGCATTAAGATACAGTCATTAATTGCATGAAGACATGCAAGTGTTTCCACAGGACCCCTGCCTTATTCAGTGTACAGGACGGATGTCCTCTTGGGAGCAACAGGGTGGTGTCGTGAATAAAGCTGTTGTTTGTAGGACCCCTACCTCATTTGCTACAGAACCTAGAAAATGAGACGCAGGTACGTACAGGAAGAAAATGGATGGTTATTGCAATTAATTGTCACCCAGGGAAGATGGGTTCTATCCCTGCCTCTGCCACAAATTTCCTATGGGATGCTGGGCAAGTCACTTAGACCAAAATGTTCACCGATGGTCACTACTTGATCTAACCTGTTGCTCATTTTCTGAGCACTCAACTGAAGCCTGATTTTCAGACGTGCTGAGTGTGAACAAATGGAATTCAAGTCAATGGGGCAGATCCTCAGCTCATGTAAACTGTCCTGGTTCTATGGAGCTCAGCCAATGCAGGCTGTCCTACCCCCCATGAAGCGAAGATAGTCACAGCAACTGAGGGTCTGCTACTAGCTTGCACCAAAAGTTCACTAGTGCACTTTAACTCTGCCACAGTTAGCAACAGTGCGGGTGCCAAGCCTGGATAAGAGAGGAGGGTTCTGCAGTTGGGTTTGTGACCCACTCAGATAAAACCTTACCGCACCAAAAATAGTTAAGTTAAACCAAAATCTGAGGATGGTAGGTGCAGCTGGAACTCAAAACCCAAGTAGGACAGAACTCAGTGGCAGCTGAAAGGAAGCCGAGAGCTCAAGACATTGAATCCTGACAACCAAATCTGAAACAAGAGGAGGTACATGGAATGTGTGTACTTTATACAGTACGGGAAAGCTAGCACAGGTTACATGAGACATGAAAAAATACCCTCTGAATGTACTTGGCCTCAGTGAGACAAGATGGGCAAGGAATGGCAAGCTGGCGTCAGGCGGTGCTACAATCTCACATGGGGAAGGCCAAAGAAGAACTGGCAGAGGAGAGTGAGAGAGGATACTGAATGTGGTGGCATCACCTGGGCAGAAATGCCACAACTAGCGAGTGACCATAATCAGGGGGGAACTGGACTGCATGGTGTGTCAGCGGCACAGCAGTGACAAAGATCTAAGGTAAGTAAGTGCACTTTGATCTACCTCACTCTGAAACATGAGTAGGTAGCTTAATGTGCAGTAGCAGGACCCACACAGCCAGTTACTGGACAGCTAGCACATGGCAGATTTACGCCCAGGTTACCATGCGCAAACTCTTTGTCTAGACAAGTCCCCCAAATCCCCTAGGGACTTGGCTATTGCTATGGACTATACATAGAAGATTCTCAAATACTATGGTGATGGGCAACAACAGAAAACCTTTCCATCTACACAGAAAACTTACCAGTATTACTATACCAGTATAATTATACTGCTATAGCTTCCCATATGGATTCTCTTATGTGGAATAACAGATTTTCAGTTTTGCTTATGTTATATAATAATCCTAGTAAATTTCCCCATGTAGACAAGATCTTAGACAGATGAAAGATAGTATGTGAGTGTCTCAAAATCTAGGGCAATGGAGGCCATATAAGTAACTTAGCTAATGAGATCCAGTAAGAGAGGCTTTTATTAGCATGCTTTTCACAGAACACGCCCTAGCCCACACTCACATGCTCTGTTTCACTTTGCAATAAGGAGGAATCAGACTAGGTATCAAGAACTAAACTTATAAGGAAAAAAAAATCCCATGTAACTCCCATTTGCAAATAGCATTACTGTATACTTCTGCATTTGTATCCTTCATAGTAAGCTCCCTGCAGAAACAAAACCAAGCTGTATTTTATAAAAGGGGGACTTAGAACCCTGAAAGAATGGTGAAACTCTTCGCGTCAAAAAACAGAACAAAAATGTAAAAGAAAACAAGGGAATTCAAACACAAAATACTGCATTTAAAATAATGGTATGACCCAAGTGGAGAAAAGGAAGGAATTACTCCAGATGATAATACCTAGCTCTTTTCCTCCATAGACCCTATAACACTTCACAATCTCCACAATCTGCATCCAAGTGTCACAATCTCCCTTTTACAGGACACAGAGAGGAGAGTGACTTGCCCATGGTCGCAGAGCAGTGGCAGACAGCCCAGGTTTCCCAAGTGCAGTGCTCTATCCACTAGGAAACACTGCCTTCCATTATGTACCCAAACAATGGATATAACATGGTCAGATGCTTCCCTCTTCACCCCAACACATACACTTTGATGTTTGCTTTTAATACAGCTACACATTGAAGCAAGCCAAAGCTAGCAGGCGCTCTTATATTTGAACCTCCTGCATTCTGGTTTACACCCAAACTCAGACCTGGTCTATGCTGCAAAGTTAGGTTGACGTAAGCTACCTCTCATCAACCTAGTTGTGCAGGTGTCTACATTTGTGCGTGTCTCCCGCCAATGCAAGTGCCTCATCATGGCGACGCAGTAACACGGCCATGTACTGATGCTGACGCAATGCGAATGTAGACGCTGCGTAACCTGCGTTGACCCTAACAGTCCTCCAGCAGCTGTCCCACAATGCTTGACAATGACTGCTCTGGTCATAATTGTGAGCTCCACTGCCCAGCAGTCATGGAGACCAGAGGCCACCCTTCCTTGTTTAAAAACCTCATGAATTTTTGCAATGCCTTTCCTGGATTGCCCAGCTTGGCGAGCACACCCAGCTCTGGCCTGGAACAGACAGGAGGTATTGGATCTCCTGGGCCTGTGAGGAGAAGAGGATGTGCAGGCACAGCCCCAGATCAGCCAAAGAAACATGGACCTCTATGAGCAGATTGCACAGGGGAAGCAGGCAAAGGAGAACAGGGACTGGCAGCAGTGACCATAAGAACGGCCAGACTGGGTCCGACCGATGGACCATCTAACCCAGTGTCCCGTAGCCAGTAACCGAGGCTCCCGAGGGAACGAACTGAACAGGCAATTTCATGCAGTCCCGCTTCTGGCAAAGCGAAGGAAACACGTCAGGCATATCAGAAGGCAACAGTCAGTCCAAGGCCGAGCCACAAACCTGCCACTTTTACATCAAGCTTCATGCGTTGCAGGGACTGCCCCCACCAGCCCACAGAGCAGACCTGACACCTCCAAGGACCCTGAGACACACACCCCTGCCATGAACAGCAAGGACAAGGAGGTGGAAGGTGGACACGTGACTGAGGGAGGGGGCAGCTATGCTGCGAGCCAGGACCTGTTTGAATCTCCGCTGCAGTCCCGGCAGTCGAGCATGGACGAGCCCGATACAGGGGAAGAAGCCTCAGGAAAGTGTGTAAATACATTTATCATTACTGATGGCTCCCAACCCCAGCGGAACAGGACACAGCTAATGACTTTTTATTAATTTACTTGTACTAGTAAGAAGTCGCAATACGACCTGTAGACTTGGGGAGGGAGGGGGGGGAAGAAGGCTGTGCAGAGCAGTTTGTTTATGTACAGGGGGAAGTCCCTTGACTCCTCCTAAGAGATCTTGATGAAACCCTCATGGAGGTCCTCTGCAATCCTCTCACAAAACTTTCTTGAGAGAGCAGCCTAGTTTCTTCCTTGGCAGGAGGACACTTTCCCATGCCACTCCACAATAATTTCAGCAGACACCACTCTAGTAAACAGGCTAGCAGCCTACAGGCCCAGGCAGCTTTAGAACACCAGCAGCAGCTGTGTTCTCTGTTTCTCTGAACCCAGGAAGCTGAATAGCAAATACCATCTCCTCAGCCACCCCGGACCCTGAATGGGGCATAATAATAAGCAAAAACTTCCTCCGCCAAACCCGTAACCGGAGGCTGCAGCTGTGCCAGGGCAGGCTCAGCCTTCCCTGAGCTATTATACCTGCCACCCATAGGAGAGGGAGATGCACCAGGACACAACGGGGAAGTACCACAAGTAGCACAGATGCTGCAGACTCCAGTGGACCTAAAGGTTCGACAATCACAGTCTCGCCTCCCTTTGCAGCCAGCGGAGAACTCCATTGCATCACCTCCCTACAGCTTCCACCAACACTTCACAGGGCATCAAGGGTCGCATCCCCACCCCTACTGTTCTGCACCAGGGGACAGTAAGGACAACCCAGCTTCACGTACATTGACCAGTGAGAGCCATGGTTCCTGTACGTGTAGCCGAAATGAACTGAAATGAACACGAATGTTCTTTCACCTTGTTTGGTTCTTTTCCTTTATTTCCAAAGTCTTTACTGTATTTGTTCTTTAATTGTATACAGTGTCTATGCACTGGTTTTGGTACACAATAAAAATCTATTTCTGAGAATGTAATTCATGTTTATTTCACAAACTATGATTCCCAATGCCTAGTATTACTGAAAGTGCCCAGCTATTTGATACTATACAGAACTCATTGGATCAGTGACAAACAGTGCAATAATTATAAAAGTACAGCACGTACCACAACATTAGCAGGTGCATTAGCAAAGAGTATTATAATCCCAAATTTGCACCAAGCACCACATAATTCCTAACAGCCCTCGAAACACAGACAGGACCAGGTGAAGCATAGTGCACCACACTGCACTACTGGGACTGACTGTTAAAATGCTCTTTCAAAGCCTCCCTTGGCCAAACAGCTCTGTGCTGAGCTTTTGAATACCCTTTGCATCTGGCTCTTCAAACTCAGCAGACAGCTGCGCCACCTCGGCTCTCCACCCTGGCAGCAACTTTCCCCCCTTAGCTTCACAGATAACATGCAGAACACAGCACGCAGCTAGAACCATGGGGATGTTCTTTTCTCTGAGAACCAATCTTGTGAGTAACCACCATCAGCATCCCTTCGATCTACCAGAAGAGCACTCAACTATCATTCTGCATCTGCTGAGCCAGTAGCTGAATCTTCGCTTGGTGCTGTTGAGGCGGTTGATGTATGGCTTCATGAGCCAGAGGAGCAAGGGGTAGGCTGGGTCCTCCAGGTTCACTACTGGCATTTCAGCACTGCCAGTGATAAATCTGTCAGTCAGGAAAGAAAGTCCCTGCTTGCAGCTTTCCAAACAGTCCTGTGTTCTTAAAGGTACAAGCATCATGCACCTTCCCAGACCAACCAACTCTGAAGTCGGTGAAGCATCTCCAGTGATCCACCAATACTTGCATGACCATAGAAAAGTAGCCTCTCTGTTGGTGTACTCTGTGCCAAAGTGGACTCGTGCCAAAATAGATATGTGTGTGCTATCTCCCCACTGCAGTTCAGGAACCACATTGCGGCAAATCCATCCACTATGATTCTGCACGTTGCCGACAGTCACAGTCCTGCATAGCAGGAGACGATTAATGGCCCTGCACACTTGCATGACAATGGCCCCCAGAGTGGATTTCCCAACTCCAAACTGAATTCTGCTAACTGGCAGCAATCTGGCGTTGCAAACTTCCACAGTGTGAGCACCTCTTGCTTCTCAATTGTCAGCGAAGCCCAGCTTGACAAAGCCCTGGCTGGGATGATTTAGTTGGTGTTGGTCCTGCTTTGAACAGGGGGTTGCACTAGATGACCTCCTGAAGTCTCTTCCAACCCTAATCTTCTGTAGTTCATTCTGGTGTCCCTGCGCTGGAGGGCTGAGGCAAGCTGGACACACAGATCCAGGAATGTGACCTTCTACACCCAAAAGTTCTACAGCCACCACTCGTCCTCCCAAACCTACATCGTGACGTGAACCCACCAGTCAGTGCTCGGCTGTCAGGCCCAGAAGGAGCTCTCCCAGTCGGCAGCTTCTCTATGAACACCACCATCCATCTTCAATTGGTTTTTGCTATATCCCACAGCAAACGTCATTTCCCCTCTGCTGCAGTCCTTCTTGCTCTGCAGATTCCAGAGGAACACGCGTCCTGTATTTAAAACACTCATGACAATAGTGCAGAGCTGTGCAGGCTCCATGCTTCTGCCAGTGAATATTTGTAGGATTTTTAAAAAAGGGGCAAAAATTGTGGGATAGGGATGCCATTATGGGAAGGAGAAAGTTGCATGATGGGAATTGACCCCTCCCTCCCAGTCACTGCTGCACGACTCATTTTTGCCTCACCATGCAGTGCAAAAAATCTCCCAGAAGACAGCGTGCGGGAAATTGACAAGTTGCACACTGGTATACCGACCCAGGGTGCACTGCGCTGTGCACTGACAAGCATTCCTACTGCGTACACACAGCACTGAGGCAAAGAGGTGTGTACATATGCACACAAGCTGAATACCAGCGGTGGTGCTTTACGTCGACGTAATTTACATCAACCAAAGTTTGCAGTGTACACATGGCCTCAGAGACTACAGCAATGCACATTACAGAAAACCCCAAAATACAGAGAACTTCAGATTGAGGGGGGTGGGGGGTGGTTGGGGGGTTTTTTTTTTTTGGTCCCTTAATAAAATCTGTTTCAAGGAGCAGCTTGATTTTTCTGTACATTTTCCTTGTGTAGGAAGCACTCGGAACTTTATAATGTAGAGCCACACACAGAAAGCCTGATTCTTTATTGCCCTACATATCATGTCCTCATTTCACTCCGGCAAAGCAAGCATAAAACCCTACCATTTCTTTACTGGGAAGCATTTTACAGCCATTTTGTGCAGGAGTAAGCAGAAGCACGAGGTACACAGCATAAGACAACAAGGCTCCTAACAATGAAGCATGCAATGTTCAGACAGCCGAGGCACGACCTCTACCCAGCAATACAGTCCACGTTCACTCAATTGCACACACAGCAATTATAAATTCATGTCCATTTGCACATGCAATGCACCCAGATGCCAATGCAGTGAGTATACTACAAGTCCATAAAATACACATCGCCTTTTTTAGGCTGTGGAAAACAAGACTCCAACACAACAAGCTAAGCACATGGCTCCATTTTTCAGCACTCTCCCAAGTCATCAGCACATACTCATTAGCCTGGAAAAAGTAGGTTTTTAATGATGCAGAACACGAACACAAATATTCCTTTTTTAAAAAAAAAAGATAGAATTCATCTACTATAAAAAGCCCCCTCTACGTTCCCACAACCCAGCTGCCAGCATCTAGAGAAGGACATACTAGCCAGAGGACAGCCAGAGCAGAGTCATCAACTGATAAGAAACTGGAGCCTCCTACAAGTGCCAACAACTTCTGATAAAACACTAAGTCCACCTCCGGTTTTAAAAAGCACTCAGATGGTGCAGTCTTTCTATAGCCTTTGACTCGAATTCCTGAAGCATGACTAGTATTACATTTAAGCACCCAGCAGACTAGAACCAAAACCTACAAGGCACCTTGGCTTCATTTTAATTGGTTAACCTTTGAACACTTGGATTGATTCAAGATAGCTCTCAGGGACTCGGTTATGGATCTGGTTCGTGAATCACTGGGTGAAGTTTTCTGCCTGTGTTATGCAAGAGATTATCATAACAGCCCCGTTTGGCTTTAACATCTATTAATCCAGAGGACCTTTACAAGCCCACTACATAGAAGTTTTAAGACAAACCTTGCAAGCCACGTCTCACATTCAAAAAGGAATTGTTCCTCACCAGCTGTGTATTGCGCAGAGACTGTTTGTATTCATTTAACAGCTAAAACAAACAAAACACCTAATCCACTTCCTGCCCTAAAATGAAATTCAGAGGACAAAACCATAGGCAATCTCAGCTCCTGTCGACTACACCAAGCAGTCAAGACCACATCTCCTGCTTGGGGTTGCATCAGTAAGAGGCTGCTCGTTAAGACGGAAGAGGATCTGTGCAGCATAATAGCACCATACAGCAGCGCACATTTGTGATTAGGAAGGCCCGAAGATTAAAGGGTATTACTGACACTAGTACAGGGCTCTTCATTCTCTGTAAGAGAATGCCCTCAAGCCTTTTCCAACAGTTCTTTCAGTAGGGTTTTATGCAATGTGCCTAATTTAGTAACATTACGCTAGTAGTACAGTCGTTCCCTATGATAACTGGGTGTCAGCATAGTGATTAGGTGGGTATCAGCAGAGCCTGCCAGCTCCCAGCCAGGACACGCACACAATGACAATTCCACAAAGCACTCAGAGGAATGTGGATCTTTCAGCTCTCTCTGGTTCCACAGGAGGTACTCACCAGGGTGACATTTGTCAATGAACACTACAAACAAAACAGAATGGGACACCCGGATGCTCTGCATTCATGGGGAGGCAGGAAATCCCAGCATTAACAGGAAGACTTCCCGCACAACTCCCTTCCACGCAAGCAGGCAGAGAGAATCCGAACCCGCCTTAGCATTCCCAGGCAACAGGCAGGGAAGCAGTTTTGCTCACCCCTATTCTACCAAGTTGAGCTGCAACACACACACACACCCAGAGCAATAAATGGCTGGCAGGATTCCCACTGTCCTTGCAATGTTCATAGCTTAGCGCTTTCTCTCCTTGCATGCTCTTAAAGTGACAGAACCCTTCCCTTCTAGTGCTAGGGTGCAGAGTGGGAAATGGGGGGGGGATGTGGGATGGGCTGTAGGTGTCCTGTACATGCCCAGGCCACTGTAGGTGCTGTAAGCGATGGGGAGAACGAGTGGGGGGAAGGGGGATTGGAAGGACAAAGGAATGTGGAGGGGGTGGGATAACTGCAGTCCTTTACATGCTCAGGTCACTGTAGGTGTTGTAGGGAGTGAGACTGGGGGTGAGAGTCTTTTACACAACCAAGTTGCTGTAGGTGTTACAGGTTGTGGGGTGCATGGCGGGTATCAGGCAGATGTGGGGGTGCAGAGGGATGCAGGGGTTCCTTACATGCCCAGGTCACCATAGGTATTGTAGAACTCCGTGTGTGGGGGTAGGGGTGCAGGAGGTTCCGTGTGTGGGGGTAGGAGTGCAGGGGGATATGGGGGTATTGGGGGATGCAGGGAGTACCGGGGGTTCCCTTACATGCCCAGGTCGCTGGAGGTGTTGTAGAACTCCATGTGGTTGGGGGGGTGGGGGATGCAGAGTGGGGGGTATCGGGGTGCAGGGCAGGATGTGGGCGTGCCGGGGGTCCCTTTCATTGCCTGGTTGCTATAGGTGTTGTAGAACTCCATGTGGTTGTGGGGGGGGGGGGAGCTGGGCACGATGTGGGGGTGCAGGGAAGGATGTGGAGGTGCTGAGGGTCCCTTACATGCCCAGGTCGCTGTAGGCATTGTAGAACTCCATGTGGTTGCGGGGGGGAGGGAGGGAGGAAGGGATGCAGGGCAGGATGGGGGGGTGCCGGGGGTCCCTTACATGCCCAGGTCGCTGGAGGTGTTGTAGAACTCCATGTGGTTGCGGGGCGGGGGGGTGCCGAGCGGGGGGAGGGGTACCGGGCAGGTTGGGGGGGTGCAGGGCAGGATTGGGGGGTGCCGGGGGTCCCTTACATGCCCAGGTCGCTGGAGGTGTTGTAGAACTCCATGTGGTTGCGGGGGGGGGGGGGTGCCGAGCGGGGGGAGGGGTACCGGGCAGGTTGGGGGGTGCAGGGCAGGATCGGGGGGTGCCGGGGGTCCCTTACATGCCCAGGTCGCTGGAGGTGTTGTAGAACTCCATGTGGTTGCGGGGGGGGGGGTGCCGAGCGGGGGGAGGGGTACCGGGCAGGATGGGGGGGTGCAGGGCAGGATCGGGGGGTGCCGGGGGTCCCTTACATGCCCAGGTCGCTGGAGGTGTTGTAGAACTCCATGTGGTTGCGGGGGGGGGGGTGCCGAGCGGGGGGAGGGGTACCGGGCAGGATGTGGGGGTGCAGGGCAGGATGGGGGGGTGCCGGGGGTCCCTTACATGCCCAGGTCGCTGTAGGTGTTGTAGAACTCCATGTGGTTGCAGGGAGGGGGTGCCGAGCGGGGGGAGGGGTACCGGGCAGGATGGGGGGATGCAGGGCAGGATGGGGGGGTGCCGGGGGTCCCTTACATGCCCAGGTCGCTGGAGGTGTTGTAGAACTCCATGTGGTTGCGGGGGGGGGGGGGTGCCGAGCGGGGGGAGGGGTACCGGGCAGGATGGGGGGGTGCAGGGCAGGATCGGGGGGTGCCGGGGGTCCCTTACATGCCCAGGTCGCTGTAGGTGTTGTAGAACTCCATGTGGTTGCGGGGGGGGGGGTCGAGCGGGGGGAGGGGTACCGGGCAGGATGGGGGGGGTGCAGGGCAGGATCGGGGGGTGCCGGGGGTCCCTTACATGCCCAGGTCGCTGTAGGTGTTGTAGAACTCCATGTGGTTGCGGGGGGGGGGGTGCCGAGCGGGGGGAGGGGTACCGGGCAGGATGTGGGGGTGCAGGGCAGGATGGGGGGGTGCTGGGGGTCCCTTACATGCCCAGGTCGCTGGAGGTGTTGTAGAACTCCATGTGGTTGCGGGGGGGGGGGTGCCGAGCGGGGGGAGGGGTACCGGGCAGGTTGGGGGGTGCAGGGCAGGATCGGGGGGTGCCGGGGGTCCCTTACATGCCCAGGTCGCTGGAGGTGTTGTAGAACTCCATGTGGTTGCGGGGGGGGGGTGCCGAGCGGGGGGAGGGGTACCGGGCAGGATGTGGGGGTGCAGGGCAGGATCGGGGGGTGCCGGGGGTCCCTTACATGCCCAGGTCGCTGTAGGTGTTGTAGAACTCCATGTGGTTGCGGGGGGGGGTGCCGAGTGGGGGGAGGGGTACCGGGCAGGATGTGGGGGTGCAGGGCAGGATGGGGGGGTGCCGGGGGTCCCTTACATGCCCAGGTCGCTGTAGGTGTTGTAGAACTCCATGTGGTTGCAGGCCTGCACCCAGCCCACCACCCAGGTGTGGCGGCGCGGGATGGGCGGCATGGTGCCCCGGGCGGCGGCGCGGAAGTAGGGCGTGCGGTAGCGCAGCACGACGGGCGAGCTCTCCTCGATGGCGGTGGCGCCCGGCTCGATGGTGGCGGACACGTCGCTCAGGACGATGCTGTCGCGCCGCACGCGCGCCTTGCACGCGACGCTCTGCAGGCAGCCCATGGCCCTAGGCGGGCCCCGGCCCGGCTCCCCGCGGCCGCTGCTCCGGGCTGGGCGGGGGCGCAGCGCCGCCGCCGCCGGCCGCCCCCGCCCGGCCGCGCATCGCAGCCTGGCCCGGCCGCTCACCTGCGACGCCGCCGCCGCCGGGGATGATCGGCGGAGCGGGCGCGGTTCGCGGCGCCGCGCGGGTCCCTCGCCGGCTGCCGTCCGCCCCCCCCCCCCCGCCGCACGCGGCGCCGGCTCGGCCGGGGGCGGGGAACCGCGGGGCACGTGCGCGGGCGGGGGCAGGGGCACGGAGGGGCTCAGGTGGACGGCAGGGGCTCGAATGGGGGTACGGTGGGGCTCGGGGGCTGGGGCATAGGTGTTCACATGGGGGGCAGGGGTACAGAGGGGTTTGAGTGGGGGTGGGGGGATAGAGTTGAGGGGGGCGGGGGGAAGAGGCAGGGGCTCACATGGGGCAGGGGTGCAGAGGGGTTCAGATGGGGCACACAGGTAGAGAGGGGCTCATGTGGGGACCGGGGCTTACAGTGGGGTCTGGGGTTGAGAGGCTCAGGTGGAAGTCCCAGGCAATGACAGAAGTAGAGGGGGACAGGCAGGCAGGGACTTGCATGGTAGTGGGCCCATGGCAGGGGTGAGGCAGAGTCCCCAGGGTGCAGGGGTTCACGCGACAGGGTGGGGCTTTGGCCAAGGGATAGCTCAGGGCACATGCACAGTGTTCAGGAAGGGGGCTGGGCCAGTGTGTATGCATGGCTCCTGTGGTGCCTCACACAGCGTGGGGCGGGGAGAGGGAGTAGTTCATATGTGGTGTGTCGGGGGGGGGGGGAAGGGGTGTGTCAGGGCACACGTGCAGTGCCTCACATTGAGGGTGTGGGTGGGTGGTTACGCCTCAGGTGTCTGTGACTGAATGCACCCCTGTATTCACACCCTACCTACTAATGTGACAATCTTTGTGCAAATTATGCCATGTGAGGTATCATTTGAAAACTAACAACTCACTGGACCATAATATCATGATGAAATGTGCAGTAACAGTAAAGCTGTGAACATTATCTGAAATCATGGCTAAATTGTGTTTACCAGACAAGTCTGGGGAGGGTGTAAACTAGTTTCTTAAAGACAAAGGTCAAGATGACACTGTTAGCCAAGTTTCAGAGTAGCAGCCGTGTTAGTCTGTATTTGCAAAAAGAAAAGGAGTACTTGTGGCACCTTAGAGACTAACAAATTTATTTGAGTATAAGCTTTTGTGAGCTCACGAAACTTATGCTCAAATAAATTTGTTAGTCTCTAAGGTGCCACAAGTACTTCTTTTCTTTTTACTGTTAGCCAGGTATCATTAACGCTTATGGGCCATCACCTGTCAAGTGGCCATTCTTTGGCAAGGAAGACAGGTCGATCAACATTGGACCTTTTTCACCAGGAGACTCTAACCTCAACCTCACAGCAGGAAAGAACTTTATCTAGGGGTAACGTAACACTCAGGAAAATGCATTTCAAAGGCAGACTGGACTATAAAAGTGAGAGTCAGGATAAAAACTTCCCAAGCTCTCTTTTCCTAACTCTCTCTCTTTCACCTGAAGACAAAAGAAACAGCCTATGGACTTTGAGAGAAGATCCTGACCTGAAACTTGGAGAGCTCTGTTGCTGGAAGCTACAACAACAAAGCATTTGTAAGGCACCCAAAGTTGCAGGGCAGGTGGTGACACAACCCCCCACTGGTCTGGATTGCACCCTGAGTGTCCTAGTACCACAGGGCAAGTTTGGTGTGGCTCATGTATTGGATGAGGGTTCGACTGAGGCTATTGCAGGGCTCCTGTGGGCCCTCCCACAGTGGTGTGGGGTAGGTGATACGGCGGGGTATGCCTGGCCCATGCAAGGGGGAGTACAAGACATGGCAGCCCAGATGCAGTGGAAATGAATGAAATCCTGCTCTTGGCCTCACACCCTTTGGAGCAGTTACACACCAAATAAAAGGGTTTAATGCCTTCCTGAAATCTTTCCAATACTGACACTAAGCAGGGCAGAAAGCATTCCTGCAGGTGACTCAGCCAAGGTAACACAGGGAGTCAATGGCAGAACCAAGGAGAGAGCTCAGCTCTTTACCCCTGTGCTATGCTTGAAGCACAAGACCATTCTTCCCCTTACAAGGGAACAGGACAGGTCACAAAATAAAAAGGAGAAGGGTGGGAAGGAGGGGGTTTGACAAGGGTACAAAGGAAATCCCATTGTGTTCCATGCAATAGAAAGGACAGCTCAAAGGAAATAAGGACAAGTCACAACAGAACTGCCTTCCAAGGTCCTTACTGTAACAGGGTATATAGGTACCTGGAGGCCCTGTGGTCCTACAACACCCTGGCCCAGGAATGGAGCAGTGAAGGTGGATCCTCCATGCCTCCCTAGAAAGGCTTCAGGGAGGCAGCCAATCAGAGCCTTGCAAGCGCAGATAAAAGGAGCTGCAGGGTCTGAGCAGGTCAGTCCCTGTCTGGGACCAGAGGGGTGAGGAAGGACTGGAAGTTGGTGAAACTCCAGGTAAAGAGGCTGGCAGGGAAGACAAGAGACCTGGCTTAACAGGGATATGTCAGAACCCAAGGACTGTAACCCTATGGCAAAGGCAGAAGATGATGGGATTAAGTGGGAAGGAGCCCAGGGAAACCATAGCATCTAATTGATGAAGTTAAAGGGATCACTGAATGCTGCCTGTAGGGTCCCGGCGGTGGGGGGGCCAAACTAGTGGGTGGGCCATGGTCCCTCCACTGGCAACTGGGGAAGTGGCCTGAGCCCTGAAAAGGGGATAAGACTGTACTGAAAGTGCAAGAAAGGGGCTGGAGTTTAAACAGGCCCAGAGAGGACCAGCCATGTGTTGGACTTTGTTACTCCAGAAGGGGACTGAACTGAAGAGATGACCTGGTTGGAGAGCTAGGACAGTGAGAACTGATGAAGACTGAGTTTCCTGTGAGAAAGCCCTGGGAGCAGTGCTCTGTAACAGCGCAGGGATGGACTTGAAGTTAGCCCAAAGGGTCTGAGAACTGAGCCCAGAGACAGGGCTAAGGGCACAGTGATAAGCCTTGGTGGTTCATCCATTGTTGATTGTGTGACTTGGCTAGAGGGCTGAGCCACCGAGGACCTTGTTCAGCAAGGGCAACAATGTACAAGGGGTGCCAGTACCAAAAAAGAAGTTCAGGATCACACCTAGCCAACAGGTGGTGCTCACAAGAGGTGAGTGCCCCCCCCCATGTCACTCATTAGCCACACCACTGTTCTCATCCATTGATGTTCTTGTACCATATTCATCACTGTGTCTGAGCACCTTCCAGTAGTGCATAAAACAACTTGACTAACATCTGTCATGTGTGTTCTCTCATCCTTTCTCCAGAGAGAGTTCTGTTTTTGAAATGTTTATAATATGTATATACACACAAATGCACACTGCTATATATTCATGTTGGAGAAGGCAGATCAAAGAAACGTACCTTGCAGAAGGTGGTGAGGTTTGTGAAGGTCCTTCATTCTTAGGGAAGTTAATTCCACAGACAGGCACCTGGCCCTGAGAAAGATCTCTCTGCTGCACAGATGAGCTTTCCCCTTATTGTTGAGAAATCCATGGGGCCAGAGGAGTGGAGTTGTTGACCATGGTCTTCAACCCGGAGGTTTAGATCTTTTTAGATCTCTTGCACCTTGATTTGATAGTCTAAGGGCTTGGTTCATATCTTCAAGTTCATGTTGGAACCAGAGCAGGGAGGGGAGAAAGGGCTCTGATGTGCTTGTGGTAGGCTGAGTTTCAGAGGAGACACATGGCAGCATTCTGTACCGGTTGGAGTTTAAGTGCCAAATGCTTCATGCCCACGTATGTCACATTGCTCTAGACCAGCTGAGAGGCATTGAAGTTGTGAATAACGGAGGCCAGGTCATTGTCCACCAGCATGGGGTGGATGGCCTCTCCCACCCGCATAGATTCACAGTTAGAGGTGGTCCTAGCATCCTGGGGTGACTCCTTAGAATTTTTTTTTCCAGTGTTTACATTTTTTTTCCATTTAAAATTGAACGGTCTAAGCCTTCTAGCTTCAAAGAAAACTTTCCAAGGCCTTAATGCTCGTGAGGAAGGCATCATGGCCCTGGCAGGGAGAGGGGCATGGAGAAGGGAGAGGAAAATGTCATGAGAGGGCCAGAGCTGCAGCTGGAGTAAACTGGCAATCGGACAGATCCCCAGATGAGGTAAATCAGCAGAGCTCCATTGACTTGCATCATTTGGGAATTTTGGCCCACAAGATCTCACCAGTGATTTGCGAAGAGTGCTCTTTATTTATCTTTGGTTTGGGCTACAGAGCAGGTCTGAAAAGGGACTAGTTCCTTTAGAGGCTTTTCACAGTAACAGAGCAGAGGTTTTCCCAATCAGGCATTGAAGCTATATGTGCCTTTGCTTTACCTTCACTGCCACTGTGTTGTTGGCCTTAACTTGCCCCTGGTGGGGCTGGTTTAGTCACAGAAAATCATGTTCAGAAGCAAATCTTCTGGCCCCTTTTGAAACTTTTCAGCCCTTCCTCTGGGTGCTTTATAGACCTTCCCAGCTTTATCCAGGCGACCCCCTGAGAGCTATCACTAACTACTGAGTCCACAGGCTCCTTACAAACTGTAGCCCTGTTGGTCATGATGACTCCTGGGCTCTGTCCATCATCTGGACTAAACCAGGCACAAGCAAGGCTGTGCCCAGTTCCCCTAAGGGCCAGCCTTTGAACAACTGGTGTTTTGGCCTGTGGATGTGCCCTTGGTCCAGTGCACCATTACAGTCAGAAATTCAGGCATGGTATCCCATGTTTTCCCTGCTAGATTCTATGGCCAAACTGCAGTTAGTAAGACTGTAAAATCACAAATATCCAGCAAGAGAACTTGGTTCATTGACTGGAGGAGTGACTCTTATGAATGGGAGGAAAGCAGTGGGGATGAAGGAAACAAACTAGGAAGAGAAGTTGAAGAGAACAGCTAGGGAAGGAGAGAAAATGCCAGAAAGAAATGGAAATTGATGAAGAAAAGCTGCACAGCATGTGAGGTTTGAGATGAGCATATTTAATGTGTTCAGCTATATTGTATTAAAGTGGTTCTATAAAGCAACTCATAACTTGGTAATATGCAAGCTCTTTAAGTCATATTTCTGCTATGTGCAGTTGCTAGCACCAAACAGGGCCCTGATCCATGACTGAAGTCCTTGGGTGTTTCCACAATGCAAACTAATAACTAGTGTAAATGCACAAGCAAATGAGCTGTTGCCTTTAGGCCCCTGGCGACCAGGGGTCAAATGGGAGTGACTTGTGATGGCTTAGCAACCTGGTGTCTTCTTCTGCCATCTTGTGCTCTGGAACAACACAAACTCTTCTTTAAAAAATAAGGATCTCTCCACCCCCTATGGCCATGATGAAAACCATGTGTGATTTCCAAAGCAGCCTTGTGATTAGCAATGGAATCTTAGTACTTGGCAAATCCCTTCCTCAAACCTTAGTCTTATTGGGATCCAGGAAGTGGGTGGGCAAAGCCCGCCCAATGCTAAAGGATCCCCCCCAGCCTAAGAGAGGGGTCCACAGGACCTGGAAAACCAAATAATTACGGGGGACAACTAATGAACAACAGGGACAGGAGTGTGGTCAAAGGATCAAACGAAGGGAACCGGACAGGGACACCGAGCAGAGAACCCCAGACAGCGCCTACTGCTCCTCAAAGGCGTCAAGGGAGTCAGTGGACGCCGCCCAGAGGAACTCTGCCCGGAGGCGTGAACGGACGGAGGATCAGAAATAGGCCCCGCAGCCACAGGAGGCTCCATCGGCCAACCTTCTCACCCTGGTTTTATAGATGGCCACTTTAGCCAGGACCAGGAGTCCTCAAAGCTAGTGCTAGGGAGTGAAGGCTTTCCTTCACTGCCTGTCTTTGTGACCATGCCCGCCTGTCATGAGAGGTGTCTGACAAAGGCAAAAGCTCCTCACCATAGTGTCAGAGCGGCTCTGGTGTTAGACTGGCTCAGCATGGTCCCTAGTGGACTCCATGGAGTCCCTGGCTTTGCTCCCTGCCCAGGTTATGGGATGTTCTGCTTGTGGGGAGGGGGATGGTGGGGGTTGTAAATATCATTCTGGTCATGGTGGGAAGGTTTTCTCAAACAAGGAGGTCATGCAGCATGAGCTGAAGGGCGTCAGGCTCTTTGGAAGCATGTTGCACACTAGATAGCCTCACTTTATCACTTAGATGAGGAAGGGCTTCATCCCCTGCCAAAGAAGTCAAGCAGAGGCTCCACCCTGCCTCATCATGAAGAACCAGGTGTGTTGATTGTATGCCTGAATTTATGGTTATTTGCTAAGCATTTCATTAAATAAGTTGCATCAGATGTCACGCGTGGAGCAGCACAAAACTTGGCAGCTGTGAGGAGGGAAGCTTGAGGCCTGGGCATGCCTGGCATCAGCGAAGCAGGAAGCTGGTCCCTTATGTTCCTGCTGTTCTGCACTTTGTCCCAGGTTTCATGACCTTCACTGGCCCAGAAGAGCCTCTGGCACCTCACTGGCAGCTTGGAGATGACTTCTGATGGAGAAATCTCAAAATGTAAAATGAAGCTATTCTGCTGTAGGCCTGTAGTGTCTGTACCATCTCTGTACCTATTGGAGAGGCACTGTCATCCCTGTAGGCCATCTTTGTCCTCTGTCACTCCTTTTTGTGAGCACTCACTCCCATTGTTCTGCATTGAGCTCTAAGTAGACCAAGGTTTGCAAGCATATTAGTTCCTAACAAAAGCATTTCTCCTCTGCTTGAAGTGTTTCCCTCTTAAGATCTGAGCAGACAGAAGAAGAGAGAGTGGGAAATGACAAAGTGCATGGCACTAAATTTGTATGTGCAGCACATCTTCCTGGTTTGCAAAACTGACGAGAGACTTGAGATGATCCCTTTCCTACTGCAAGTATTCCAAAGTGCTTTGCTATTTCCCCTTTCCACAATTCGGATGCACCTCAACTCTGACCTGCAGCAACATCTGCTACTCCAGTCCTGAACCAAAAAGCCCACTTTATAACTTCAAAGCAGTCACATTAGCTAATTGGTTCTCTTAGCCTCCACGAGGCAGATAATTACTGTCCCTGGTTTAGAGATGGCAAATTTGAGGTGGTTTGGAGTGAGCTTGCCAGAGGTCGCATGAGTCCATTGCAGAGCTTGGTTTGGAACATGGCAGTCTCCGGGGCCTAGATTGTTACAGGCATTTAGGTGCCTAACTCCCATTGACTTCAGTAGGAGTCAGGCACCTAAACACCTTTCGAGAACTGGTCCGGGATGCTAGTCTGCAGGAATGAAACTATGATGAAACCTTCCTGGTTCAGGTTAAAAATCTTAATGTCCAAATGTTCTTACCCGGGTTACTAGTAACACCAGTAATGATGTTTGAGATGCTCAAAGCGGAAATAAATCTTGATCTTAGGTGCTTCTCCTTGTGCTGTTTGGTTTTGCTTTTCTACATTTTTCTATGCTTGTACAGTCTATTTTAGTCTGTCACTTTCACTTCCTGATCCATTAACAATGATAAAGGGAGTGGCTGACACCAGAGAGAGCAGCTTTTGTTTTTAAGAAAAAGGAGGTGGGGGAGGAAACTGTTTCCGCTGGAATTGTGGGTTTTTTGTTTTGTTCTTTTTTTTAAAGGAAACACATCCCTTGGTCTCGCTTTGTGTAAAAAAAATTTTGCACTTATTACGTTTTGGCCTAAATTCAACCCAACTATGGTTTTTAATTTGATCCAAGAGCTCTAAGTTACACCCCACACACTCCAGGACACACCTTTCTGTGTGTGCTGTTAGCTAGACTCATTTCTCATGTCTTCCCAGAGGCATGTTTTTGACCAGACCACTTGTTTTCTTCTCTTAATCTCCCCCCCCCCCCCACCCAAACCAGTTTCTACATCCCCCTAATCAATGCTGTGCTTGTGGCGAGGTGGGAGACTAGTGGCACCTTAGAGACTAACCACTGTTCCTCAGACGTTCCTGTTAACTGCTGGAAATGGCCCACCTTGCTTATCACTACAAAAGGTTTTCTTCCCCCCACCCCCCCCCACCCCGCTCTCCTGCTGGTAATAGCTCATCTTAAGTGATCACTCTCCTTACAGTGTGTAGATAACACCCATTTTTTCATGTTGTGTGTGTATATAAACCTCCTCACTGTATTTTCCAGTGAATGCATCCGATGTAGTGAGCTGTAGCTCACGAAAGCTTATGCTCAAATAAATTGGCTAGTCTCTAAGGTGCCACAAGTCCTCCTTTTCTTTTTGCGAATACAGACTAACACGGCTGCTACTCTAAAACCTGCAGGGAGAGAGCACCAAGTTTGTAGAGAAAGCTTAGGCTGCTTACGTCTTGTTGCTCACAATACAAGGGAAAAGGAAAGGCTCTCCGAACTGCCTCCAAATACACCTTTCTGATATCGAGGAGCCCAGAGTGGAATACGGTGTCTTTCCTAGAGCCCCGCTCCCAATAGTTTTATTTCCACAGAAATACTCAGTCTTTTAAGTTGCTCAGATCTACTGCAGAAAATTGGTGCCTCCATCCAGAATCTGTATGGCCCAGACAAATAGTCAATGAAGCACTTGCCTTCATGGAACATCCGAGACAAGCCTACGTATTGCTCACTAGGTCTCCTTTCTGTGTGGTGAACGTTACCCTTCCTTCCATCTGTTAGACAAGCCAGAGCTAGGCTTTCAGCCTCATTTTGACTTTGCATCTTGCTCTCTCACTCTCTGAGCCA
The DNA here is from genome assembly GCF_965140295.1 of Lepidochelys olivacea. Lineage (NCBI taxonomy): Eukaryota > Metazoa > Chordata > Testudines > Cheloniidae > Lepidochelys > Lepidochelys olivacea. The sequence continues at coordinate 45,015,336 of NC_140418.1, read as the reverse complement.
CAGAACCTTTTCCTTCTGCTTGATGTGACAGGCCAATATACGCCATGAAGCTATCCTCTGTTCTGGTGTTGGTGCTGATGCTACTGAAAAAGCCAAATGGCAGCTTATTACATGAATTCCTCATAATTTAAATGCTTATGTGGAGATTTGCAAGTGATTAATATTTGAAAACTACTATGTCTTTGATCTTGCCTTAGGATCCTTGTACAGTGTGGTGTTTTTGTTGTTTTTTGCATTGCAAGCTCTTTTGAGCTGGGAACACACTTTTCCAGTAGAAAGAACTTCTTAATCAATTAGTTGTGAATAATCCTGTCTCCCCTGAATTTTGGTTGCCATTCACACAGCTCTCCATAACCCGCCCTTTGTCTGGGAAGCATCCTAGAGCTGTGGAGTTGCCCAATGATGCTCAAGGCTGGAGTAAGCCATTTCAAGCACCCAGGCATGCTCTGGGAAGGGGAATGTGGGGCTGCTCATGTACTCCATCTGCTGGGCTGCAGGGGTCCTGCCTATACTCCTCTTTGGGCAGACGCCTCTTGCTCCCCAGATCACCACTGCCCTTCTGAGGGCAGGCAGCTGTCTGTTTTGGAGGAGGAAGGACCCAGCACCAGCCCAGCTGAGCAGTGAAGAATGAGGGGGGATTTGATAGCTGCTTTCAACTACCTGAAAGGGGGTTCCAAAGAGGATGGATCTAGACTGTTCTCCGTGGTAGCAGATGACAGAACGAGGAGTAATGGTCTCAAGTTGCGTGGGGGAGGTTTAGGTTGGATATTAGGAAAAACTTTTTCACTAGGAGGGTGGTGAAACACTGGAATGCGTTACCTAGGGAGGTGGTGGAATCTCCTTCCTTAGACATTTTTAAGGTCAGGCTTGACAAAGCCCTGGCTGGGATGATTTAGTTGGGGATTGGTCCTGCTTTGAGCATGGGGTTGGACTAGATGACCTCCTGAGGTCCCTTCCAACCCTGATATTCTATGAACCCAGGACCGCAAGGTTCATGGGAGTAGCCACACTCCAACCCTCCACCTGGCAGCCTGCTGACAATGGCTTTCCTGGGACCCATGAAACCCCGCCCCAGTGTTGATGCTCCAATGCAAGATCTGATTGACAGAATCCCTGATTGTCCTGCTGGCCTTACTTAAGCCAGCAGCAGTAACAGGAAGCTGTCTGAACAACTTGGATCCACCCTGCTCTAGAGTGTGTCTGCTGTGTGCTTTCTGCTCCTTCATTCCCTGGCATCCCAACCCAGTGTGACTCCTGGTTTTCTTTGTCTCCTGCTTCTGACCTCCCAGCATCCTGGCCAGCTGGCTCGTGTCTCATGACTGGGTTTGGCTGCCTGTGACCCAGCCATGATACAGAGTACTTTGCATGGGGGCCCCATTGACATAGCCCTAGCAGAGCTGTGATAGGCTAGTAGCAATGAGGAGAACCCCCACATACAGCATCCTGTGCGAGGGTGTTGGTGGTTGGGGCAATCCAGAGCAGCAGGTTTCAGGGTTGAGGTGCATAAGGCAGTTCACACACCCACAGCTAGTGTTTCAGGCTCATACAGACGCTGCTGCATTGTTTATGCTTGATTCATGGTTTCAAGCTTTTTTTTTTTCTGCAGCCCTGAGGGTTGGAACCATGGACATTAAAGTAGAAATTCTGATCTATCAAAAGCTGGGACCCTAGATGTTTTTATTTTGTAACTATATGGATATATTTTCTTATTGACTCGGCACTAGGAGTTAAGTGACTTGTCTTTTTGCCCAATAACACATAATGGGTTAAGCTCATAACTGATTATTTGAAGTCGCCAAAATGGATGTGAATATTTTTTTTCCCCTACTGACCCAGCTCTAGCAATCACCAGGAGCAAGTCAGCATTTGCTAGCAACTAGTGCATGGTAGTATCCAAGACATCCCAGTTACTACGGCCATTTCCTGTATTAACTACGGGGGGACACGGTGTCTGCTGGAAAATGCTGAATCTTTATTTGGGACCATTGCAGATTGCCACAGCCATGGAGAAGGGGTTCCCCAGGCCCAGTAATCAAACCAGCGCCTGTCCACTTGATGCCTTGGCCTGTAGATTCAGGGTCCGCACACTTGAGATGGGCTTAGTTTAGAATGCGTTGGCTAACTCCAAATCCCAGACTGAGACATAAATTGCCCTGGCGCACACAGAAAACAGTGCTCTGACATTTATGTCCCTGTACCATACATGGACTGGGCCCAGGGCTTGCTTAGCCACACCATCATAAGACCCATTAACACTCTGCCAGAGTGGCTGAGGTTACCTTAAATCAGGTCTCTTGCACACAGTGCCACCTAGTGGATAAGTAGTATAATACAGATTTGCATTCTGCTACGCTGACTGGCTGTCTTCTCCTCAGATCTGCAGAAACATAACAATTAAAATGCCTTTCCTGTTTCCTTTGCAGCAAACTGCCTAATTACCACCCTGCCTCTGCTTCCTTCAAGTTTTGCTCAAGCTGCAAAACAGCTGTAGAGTGCTGGATGCAAATGCAGTGTTTGGACAGGCTGTCATATCAGCACCAAGGACTCTGTTGCCTTAGCGATTATCTTCCCTAGCAGTGATAATTTCCTAATAGGCTGGTTTCAGAGTAACAGCCCTGTTAGTCTGTATTCGCAAAAAGAAAAGGAGTACTTGTGGCACCTTAGAGACTAACCAATTTATTTGAGCATAAGCTTTCGTGAGCTACAGCTCACTTCATCGGATGCATCCTCCATGAACTTATCTAATTCTTTTTTGAACCCTGTTAGTTTTGGCCTTCACAACATCCTCTGGCAAGGAGTTCTACAGGTTGACTGTGTGTTGTGTGAAGAAATGCTTCCTTTTGTTTGTTTTAAACCTCCTGCCTAGTAATTTCATTTGGTGACCCCTAGTCATCGACCCACTCCCAAGGCTGCTATCTTTCTAATAGCTTCTTATCTATTTAGATGTATAGAAATTGGAGGCACCCATGACATAACTCCAAAATACATCTAAGCCCAGCAGTACAGCTTAACATAACCCAGAGCCACGGGGCCAGACATCTTAAAAACTCCAAACCCCTCCATCCCTTCCCCACTCTTAGACCTAGACAACTGGCTCCTTCAACACTTCTCAAGCTGCCAGTTTAAAAATACCTTGCTTATCCCTAGTGCATGGTGGGGTGGACATTAGGGAAACAAAAGTGCCATCCAGCATCAAATTCTTGTGCCAAAGCCAATGAGATAGTGTTGGTTGGAAAGTAGCCAGGGGGAATATTGGGCACAGTGCCCTTCCTGTCATCCAGCTGACCCCTCTATTCCCCCATCAGACTAAATGTAACTCTCTAATGGAAATGGACAGGTTTTGACCTCCTGACAGTGCCCCTGAGAGCTGAAGTGAGACGGGGAGTCAGCATGGCTGTAAGGGTGTACTCCTCTAGTCCCCACGGCTGCCAGGGATCCGCTGGACACTGACACCAATGAGGGAATCAAATTGAGCTGAGTGCAATGGGGCTTTGGTGACATGAACCTACCTGTGCAAGTTAGGGCTCATTCTACCAGAGTCCAGGCAGCCTCTGCTGCATCTCTTGAGGTATCCCAATTCAAAAATGTTTGTAAAATTGCTACTTGGAGTTCCATTCACACCTTCACCCTGCACTATTCCCTATTGGAGGGCTCGAGATCAGACACTTGTGTTGTAGTTGACTATGAGCACCACATGCAAGACACAGGTTACTGCTTGTGAGTCTCCAGAAGTGGAATCTATGTGGGCAATCACTCAGAGAAAGAATATTTACTACAGCAACTGTGCAGGCCCTCTCAGAGGTCCAGAGAGGCCTGGGCACTTCCAGCTTTTGAGGCCCCCAGCCATAATAAAAATAAAAAATGACAACACATGAAAACAAAATAAGACAGCAAAAAGGGACATAATTTGAATATTTCTTTTATTTAACAAATGCTTTTCTAACCTTTTTCTGTGCAAATGCACTAATTACTGAGGAAAAATCTTGCTTTTGTGCAATGTCACCGTTGATATTAAACATGGCAAGCCCATTCAAATGCTCTTGTCCCATAGTTGAACGGAGATAGTTCTTGACCTGCTTCAACACGTTAAAGGTGCATTCACCTGAAGCCACTGATGCAGGCAAGCTGACAAAAATATGCAATGCAATTGTGATATTAGGAAACACTCCAGAGAGTCCACATTCAAGTATTTCTTGAAGCAATTCCTTTGGCTTGCAATCCAATTTACAGTTAATGGAATATATTTGTTTGAGGAAGATGACCTCATCACTGAGATCTTTTGAGATTTCTTTGTTGTACTGTTGCTGAAATTGTTCAGCTGCAGAAAGTAGATCTTCATTACTCAGTCTGTTGAACTGCCAAAGAAACCCTAAAAGGGTACAAATTAGTCGCAGTGGCTCAAATCGATGTGTAAGACCTGATTGAATAGAGTCAATGATGACCAGGAAGACATCTGACCCGCTGCTCAGCATCGGATTCAGTAGGTAAAGTGCAACTGGTGGAGAACTCAGATGAAATGCCAATATTCTGTGTTCCTAATTTGGACTCAGTCAGGATCACATCCCATTGTTCACGAATCTGTTGAATGTCATTGATAAGACTTTCAATGTTATCCCTCTTAACTTCAAGTGTAGCATTGCGTGCTTCAATTACCAGATTAGTAGCTTCATCCACAAAGATGATATCAGCATGCATTCAAATTTGGACATGTGCTTCTGAATAGACTGAAATTCAGTTCGAGCCTGTGCAGTGAGACTAAGAGATTCCAGCTCATTTAAAGCCTTTCTCACTGAATTCAAATGCTGTGCAACTGGTTGCACACCATCAATCCATGCAGACCATCTAGTTTTAGACATCCCATGGCGTGAAACAGGAAGATATTGCTTCAGAATTTCCTTTGTGGACTGCTACTGAAGAGTTTGTATGTTTGCTGAGCCGTTCCAAAGTAAGTAATTGCCTCCTTGCATGATTCAGCACGGTCAACACCTACAAGGTTTAGTGTGTGGTTTCCAGAGCTGGAGAAAATACAGTTTGAATTATGCTCAAGCAGAACTGCTTGTACACCTTTGTACTTCCCAGCCATATTAGATCCATTATCATAGGCTTGAGCAATGCAGACTTGAAAATCTAACTTAAAACCTTCTAGAATTGTTAGCACTTGAGCAGCAATTTCTTTTCCAGTTTTCTCATGAAATTATCAAACAAAATAAACCTTTCTTCAATTTAAAATTTTGAGTTGTCTACAGTCTTAACATATCGAATAACCACAGTAGTCTGTTCCTTGTGAGAACAATCTGGAGTGGCATCAACAATGTTTGAAAAATACTTGGCATTTCAAATCTCATCAAGAATTGTTGTTTGTACGAATGACCCACATAGCTCAATAAGCTCATTTTGTATGTGTGTGGAGAGATAATTGATTTGCATGCGCTTTTGACTCCTGCGATTCTCAAACACATTTCGATAACATGCTCTGATAAAAGTGGGTCATATTTGCTGAGGAGCTCAACTGTGCCTAGAATGTTTCCAGCTGCACGATCACCAATACGTTGACTGGAACCAAAGAGAGCCAATCCCCACTCAGAAAGAAAAAGGATGACATTCAGGGTGTGCTCAAGAAGTTTTTTTTTTTTTCCAGTTATTAGTTTCTGTAGAGAGTTCAGTCAAGAGTAAATTCTCAACTGAACTTTCAGCTGATGGTGCCCTACTGGCTGATTTCCATCAGCACAGTTTTCTTTGTGTGACGTTGAATTCTCATGTGATGATACTCGGTCTTTCAACTTCCTCCAACCTCTGATGCTCCATCCTGATTGATCAGAGAGAACTGATGCATTTGCAGCACTTTTGTTCAAATTGAAGCAGGGTGCACAGTACAGAGATTGTTTTTCAGTACTCCAGCATAACCAGTCTCTTGTGCAGGTCTCACCATTTGGAAGAGTTTTTGTCAGCAGATGATTAGGGAAAGCAAGATTATCAGCATCTCATGGAATCTTACTTGGAATTTCAAAACAACTAATTTGAAGAAAAGACTGCATTTGGGCAGCATTGCTCTTTTCAATAATTCCAATGTCAGTCACAGTCAAACCTGTAGTACTCATGAATTGCTCTTGTTGCGTAAGATCTACATCTTCCTGTTGCTATTGAGTTTCTTGATTGTACACAGGATCTTCTGCCTGCATCTGTTACTGTTGGCACATCTCCTTCTTGACTACTGTCCTCATGTTCAGGTATTGGCATTGAAATATCACCTGTTGCAGGTGCAGAGTTTTCATTAACTGTAGCATGGTTTGTTGGGTAAGGTGTGTTTTTTCAGTGGTTTGAGAAATGAAGTTTATTGGCTTTGAGCTCTTAGCAGCTGCTTCACTCACTTGTTTTCTCCGTCTCTTGCTTGCACCACTTTCAGATCTCCTTCTGTTACCTGCACACATTAGGGCACCCCACCTTTTCCCAGTCCATAGGGCTCCAGGCATAACCTGGTTAATTTAGGCACACCCACCTTTTCCAAATTTGTAGGGCTCCAGGCAAAAAGTACCTACCCGTACCCAATTTGTAGGGCTCAGGGTGTAACTAACCTGGTCGATTTAAGTACCCACACCCTTTCCCAAAACGTAGGGCTCCAGGTGTATACTACTATTGCAGGTATGGAGGACCTTTTACCAGTGAAAGAGACTTACACAGTAATATCCTTATTCTCTATTATTAACAATTCCCAAAAACAGAATGTACACATACAGTGCTCCTCACTCCCAATAATACAGATGAACTTTTCTTGATAGCCAGTCAGGATCAGGTTCAGCTGGGGGACTCCAGTTTCTGCACGGTGTGATTGGCAGAGTGTTGAGGTCTGGTAGCTCTGATCTTTGGGGCTGGGGCCTGGAGCTGGATCCCAAAGAACTTCCTTTTGGAACCCAGTTTATATAGTGAAATTGGAGTCCTTTTTAGCTATCCCTTAACCAATTATTATACTAAAATTTTACTAACCAATCGTAACATAGTGTACCAAAATTCTTTAACCATCCTAGCCCACCACCACCATAATTAATTTGCACCTAGCAAAATTAATTATGTAACAGACAGAAACAATTAAAGAACCAGACAGAGACCATACAGATAAACAATAGGGAAGTGGGGGCTATAGTGACAAAACAATAAGGAAATGAAGATTTCATAACCACAACTACTGAGAAGTGGTTTCTTGCCAGACAGAATGCCATCAAACTAAGTTTTCTTTAACCATCTTAAGATTTGTTTCTTTATCTGGTGATAGTGGGTGCCATTAGGACGGGGTCTCCTCCTTACCAGCCTGATATTACATTGTTTTAATGTAATTTAGATGGAATGTGAGGTTATGAATTCCTGCTTCTTAGCTAATGGCTGCTGCTCGGCTGCTCTTTAATCTGGCTGCAGACAAAGGCCTTATCCTTATACTTCATAGTGATCTATCTGGTCAATATGTAGCCTATCCACACTTGAAATATTCTGCTGTAAATAAGTAGCTTATCTACACTTGAAATATTCTACTGTACACAAATACTGAATGGTACACACATGCTGAAAAGACTTAAAATGAAGAAATACTAATTAAGAACACAAAATGAAACAGTCAGACAGGTTATTATCTTTATCACTGAATCAAAACTCAAGCATGCAAGGTATAATAGAACAGGCTGAGCTGAAGACAAAGGGATGTCATAGATACAGACAGAGGGATGATGTCCAAAAATTTCAAACGTGTGTCCTCACGAAACTCACTGTAAAGATTGTCTTCACAAATTTTCACCTTGAATCTGGGCCTGTAGACTACAAAAGCCTATGATAATGACCAAGCTAGGTCTCAACCAACCAACCAACCAGTCACCTCTTTTATCTACCATATGAAGATAATAATGAGGAATTCTCACACATAAATAATTCCTTGGTCAACTAGAGGTAAAACTATAAAGACACTAAAATGTAACAATTCTCTACCTTTCAACATGCACTTGATCAAGCACCAGCCACTAGTAGTGGTTTGTTTATATAATCAGCTGAGCTGAGAGGACACATTCATCACGGTCTAATCTTGTGCCATCAGAACCAATATATTTTTATTAATATTTATGAACATTTTTAACTCTTTAATATGACCATCTAGATCAGTTAACAAAAAAAATGTCTTTTACCAAATCACATCTCTGATTTGCTTAAATTTACAGCTCTAAGCTGAGAGAGTGTCACATTTTGGTCCAATAGGGATGCGCATAAAAACAAGTTGTGAAACTTATCAAATGCCAAAAAGTTAACAAGTGTCTAAATTCGAGGTCCCCTTTGAGCTTGAGGCCCTGGCCAAAAGGTCCTCCTACCCCCCACCCCAATTGGCCCTGACGAACATTTATTTGCTAGGAACTGGAGTGAGACTAGCATATGGCCAAAGAATCAGGTGACCACTCGAGGGGTTCAACAGCACAAAGAACATCAGGGTGTTGCCGGCACCCAGTGCCGAGAGGCAAAACAACAGCAGGGTGTGCTACCTGGTGTGCTTCACCCAATAATCACAACGGGGTGGAGAAGCAGAAAAGTTTATTTGAAGTTTCAAAAAGGTACAGGGAGAATAGAATCTCAAATCCTGCACACAGAGCAGGAAGTTACACAGGCTTTTATACATCCTTTCTTCAGCATACTTATCCAATAGCAAGCTGCCCTAAGTATCCATATAGCCAGTCAACCCAGTTACCAGCTAGTTCCCTTGTTTTTTGTATCATTTGTTAAACTATACATAAAGCTGCTTTATTCAGCATTTTTCTTCCATATTTGCCCTGTTTGGCCTTGTTTAGTTTCAGGCAGTCTGACTCTGCAACATATTGTTGCAGATCCTCAGCATAACTGCTGTGAGCGCCTTCAGGCGGGGGGGCCAAGGACACTTGGGCCTAGTACGCAGAGCTGCTGCGAGTGCCTCCAGGCCTGGGGGGGGAGAGAGGGCCAAGGACACTTGGGCCTAGTGCGAGGGGGCTTCATCGACACTCGTGGTCTTCCATCCCCTCGAGTTACCTAGTGGCCATGCCCCAGTGTCCCCAACAAGGGTGTCTGCACCACATGCAATGCAGTAGGGATTCTTGGAAACAGCACCGGTAAAGTTGCTTCCTCCTTGGCAGTGGGATTGCTGGGAGGAAACCCAGTGTATGAAATGCTACAAGGGTAATTTAACAAACCCTATAGGTATCCTCTACGTCCACACCTAGAGCAATCAGCAGCTGCAGGGCTGCGCTACTGCGTCCCCAAGGAGGGAGGCAGGGAGCAGCCCATCTGCTCTGCAAGGCACAGGAGCTTCCATTTTAATCCTGAGGCAACCAAAGCTAATCCTGGCAATTACGCTGTCTCCCCCACATCCCACCATGCCCCCCCTTCCCACCCCCCCGGCTGGGAGCACTGCAGCACTGACTGAAACATACACACGCTCCAGAATGACTGCAATGGGACTGCACATGGCAGGGACAGGACTGAGAGCCAGCAGCTCAGAAGTAGATATTTAATGCTCCGCAGTGCGAGGATGCACAGAGAATATTCAGTGCAGTTAATGCTGGGGAGAGACCAAAGCCCCATCACGGTGTGACCATGGGTAATCACAGTGCTCAGACCTACCAGCTTGTGCTTAGTTCATCTACTCTTTGGGACAGGGAGAGCCTGTGTGTGTGTGTCACAAAAAGGCCCTGACCCCAGATTGGGGCCTCCCAGTTCTATTGTCAAAAGACCTGTCCACTTCTAGTAACAGTTATTTATGTGATTAGCAGAGATGAGACACTAATTGTTTACCTCAGTATAACTAGGTGAGGTCAGCCCCAGATGGGTGGTTGTAGGATTGATCTCCAAAAACTACATCAAGGTAAAAGCTACCTGTGCCTCATCTCATCTCCACAGTGAGAGGGTTAACCCACGTTATTGCTTGTGCTGTAAAAATGCACTTATTTGGGCAGTGAAGACATAGCCAGAGTGGAGAAAGGGAATCTGAAATCTTGCTGATAGTAACCTGACTACTGAACTTTGCACAATCTGTAAACTGGGGTGGATCTGGCACTAGTCTTGTGGGGTTGTTTCCTGCCCATTAACCAGCTGGCTATTCTGAGAGGCAGGAAGAAGAGAAAAATCTCTCCCATCAGTCCCCAAGCTTCCTCTCTTCCCCTGCATGAATAGGAGGGGGAGAGCAAACACACACAAATACCAGCCTGGTGTGGCCATGCCATGGAAGAAGAGTGGAGCCAATGTGTCCTCACTCTCCCAAGCTGGAAGAAGTCCCCCTAAAGGACAGTGCACAGCTGAGGCTGCAGGGCAGTGCATGCAACCAGAAAGGGGCAAAGCCAGGGGCCAGCAGCTCTAGACAGCAGCTTTCCCTGGAAGTTTATTGTATACAACAAAACCCCATGAGGATATCTTCCAGCACTAAATCATGATCCAGAGTTTTTATTACAGTTAGAGGGAGGGGTATAGATGTGGAACAGGATGTCAGCAACTGCATAACACAGCCACCAGGGCAGGGACTGCTGAGACATCATGTGGAAGAGTTGCTTCTCCACTTGGATGAACTGGGATCTGCAGGGAGGGGCTGAGATTCCTCCTAGGATTCCAAAACCCTGAATTTTTGGGACAATAGAATCTTTGACCCATTGGTCCATAGCACCCAGAGCCACTAATCTCTCCCCACGAGGGGAGAAAGTTTGGGGAACTCAGCATTGCAGTGATGTGGCAATCTCTCACAGTAACTGTTCCCCTAGAATGGGCTGCTTCTCAGCTGGGAGATGAAGAGGAGAAAGGGGGAACATTAGCCAACTCAACTGGGCAAGTCAGAGCAGTCAGCTGGCCTTTATTTGTGTCATGGGATCACTTGGTCCTCAGGTTCAACTCAGTTCCTTTTGTCACTGATACCATTTAACGATTAAACCCTGATAATATGCACCCTTTATCAACACAAGAACCATATGGTTAGATAGAGCCCAGCTGTTTTTATTTCTTCACCTGTACTAGTCGTGGGCTTAGTGCAGAATGCCACCAGCCTCAGCAAAAGGCTGAGGTACCTTAATTGCACATTTGATATGGACAAATAAGGGTGATGTTATCTGAGAAGCGGGCCGGAGCATCATCAAAAGCCTTCTCTTTGAAATGCTAATGTTTAGATTGGCACAAAAAAAAGGTATTAATTGATTGCATAGAAAATCTGCCCTGCGGGTAGCTGGCTATTTGGGGGTACCTTTGGCTGTTTGTTCAAGAGATGCAGATCTAAAAATTCATGTGAACAAGAGAGTGGGAAGTTCAGGCAGGAGGACGGAAAAGGGTTGGCAGCAAGCACACTGCGTGAAACCTTGTTATGGGTCATGTTAAAATCTCGTTCTGACTGATGCGTGAACATACCCTTCCTTTCAGGTAGTTGTAAGAGTCAATTAAGGGGCCACACCTAAAACAAGGCCTAATAGAATCTGCCCAGAAACTAGCACCATGTGGGCGAGGAGGTTCCACAGAGTGTTGTGACCAGGTGTGTGAGAACACATGGAAATGAAGAACTGCCAAGAACAGAGAGGCAGAGGCAAAACAGCCAGAAAGCCAAGCAGGAGCCAGGGAGCACAGCGTGACCCTGGGGAAAGCTAGACAGTTTCTTTTGAGTCTGTTGGCTGATGAGGCTTGGGGCTGCAAGCTAAGAAACTGCTCCTTTTGTTGTTCCTCCTGTGTTCAGAGAAGCAGGACATCGTCCATTCCTGGTAGATAAAGGAGATTGCATCAAAGAAAATGCCAACCTCCATCAATTTCTACTTTTAACCAGAATATCCCCAGCACCCCAAAGCTGGACTAGCTGCTCAGGTCAAAAAGGGGCAACAATACAATAAGGAGGGGTTTCTCTGCGCCATCCCTTTTCATGCTGTTGGGAGCTGCAGTGCTAAAGCCGTAGGTGGAGACATCTCCAGAAAGGGCTCATCAACATTTCAGTGACAACCAGGATTTGGAAACCAACGAAGGGAATGGGCCCTGTAACTAGTTACATGGAACATGGTTTGCTTTCATGGAACACGGACATTCCTCTGCTCTCTCTTCGCCTGCTAGAGAAGACCTTGATCTGGTAGAGATTTTTCTTGGTCTGTAAATATGATTTGGTTCGGGTTCTTTTGCATCTTAGGTGAGTAACAATTTAAACATTTGCATTTGGCAGAATTTACTCAATACAGTTCTGTCATCAACTAAATTTAAACTCTGTCTGTGGGTTAGCTGTGTTCATTGGCCGAGTGAAGCAAGGCACTTCTCTCAGCTTCATGTGTCACAGACAGACAGAGAAATAATGTTGGAACATTGCATCTAATTGTGAAACTTTGGGGGTCACCCTAAGTGTCTTTTTTGCAGGTTTCCTTTGTGGACAAGTATTGACATCCAATACAAAGTGATTTTTCAATACTGAAAAAAATAACCCACTGACTGCACACCCCTTCTTGTTCCCGACCACTCCACACTGGTACCAACCCTACACTGGCAAGGCAAGGGTTAACAAACTGCTTTGGGCCCAAAAACTCACCCTTGTTGGGCAGCTCCCAGTGGAGGGAGCATTCAAAAGGGAGCAGCTCAGCTCAGTCGGGGCTGACGAAGGAGAACAGTCCTGTGCTGCCAGCTGGACTCCAAGCTGTCTGGGCTGAGCCTTCTAGCTGCATCATGGGAAGCCAGCTGCCAGTCATGGGAACAGAAGAGGATGACAGCGGAAGAGCTGCCGGAGATGGAGAAAGGCTAGGAAGCGACACAGGGGATGTGTTTGGGGATATGGAGACTTGAACCCTGGATGAGGGTATCTGATTTTGAAGGGCCCTGAGTCAGAACCCAGTGGAGTAGGGTGGGCCTGGGTTTCCCTACCCTCTGTGTTCTCACTGCTGGGCAATACTGCCGCTGAGTGCAGAGGTCCCTTCGACCCTCATCACCCCCTTGACAAACCCGTATGCGTTATCATCGAACAGTTACAATCCATGTTCAATAGGCCCACATCCTGAAAAAAATCTTTCCCCAAACCCCTCTTCTGGCCTTTAAACAACCTCTCAACCTTGCCAAGCTGATCATCAGACGCAAGTGTCCCACAGACCAGGAACCACCAACTCAAAGCAGCACCAGACCCTGCCAGAACAACAGATGCAAAACACTGCAGACACAGCTCCACTGCTATGATAATCAATACCTCCCACAATACACCTTTCAAGATTCATGGGTTCCACACATGCCTATCACAACATGTGGTGTAACTCATCCAGTGCACTACATGGATGTGGGTGAAACCAGACAATCACTACGCTCTCAAAGTAACAGCCGTGTTAGTCTGTCTTCGCAAAAAGAAAAGGAGGACTTGTGGCACCTTAGAGACTAACCAATTTATTTGAGCATGAGCTTTCGTGAGAAGTGAGCTGTAGCTCACGAAAGCTCATGCTCAAATAAATTGGTTAGTCTCTAAGGTGCCACAAGTCCTCCTTTTCTTTTTACGCTCTCAAAGGAACTTGCACAGAAAAATGATAAAAGACAAAAACACCCTATCACTGGTGGGTGAGCACTTTTCACAAAGTGATCACTCCATATCAGATGTTTCAATACTTATCCTCACAGGAAACCTGCATGACACCTTCAAACGGTGAGCTTTGGAAGTGAAATGAATAACTCTCCTAGACACCAGAAACCATGGCTTAATAGGGACACCGGTTTTGAGACTCATTACAACAATTTGTAACACACCACACAGCCTGTTACCCTTAATTACGCACTTCAAACTCTTTATGCATAGCAATCTAACCCCCAATTGCCCACTTCATTTCAAGCAACCTCCTCCAACATGCCTTATTGCTTCTGTTTAACAATCTGTCCCAATTTGTAGTTAGCTCAGACATTCTGCTTCCTCCCTCAGACCTGAGGAAGAGCACTGTGTAGCTTGAAAGCTTGTTTCTCTCACCACAAGACGTTTGTCCAACAAAAGGTACTACCTCCCCCACCTTGGGAACAACACAGCTATAACGACATTGCAAAATGCACGAGGTTAGGCAGCCCAAAAATAATTGATGTACTTTAGCCACTAGAGGTTGCTAAACACCATGGAAGTCTAACCAGCTGTAGCTAACATTTGTGTTAAAAATCATAAGAGATCCCATTTTCCTGCCCACGCAAATCCCTCTGTGCATACATGCTTTGGGGCTGCAGAGGGAGCTAGGCACACCAAGTTTCTTGGGGAACATATGGCCACGTGCAGAGCCTATGTGTGAGTTGTGGGCCTGGCCTGAGGGGTAGGCATGCATCGCATATTTTCAGAATAGCCTGGGGGCAGGTAGGGTGACATGAGCCTGGCAGGGGTTAAGCCAAGGGAAGTAGGCCAAGAGGTCTCCATTCAGGCTTCCACTGGTTGCTGGACCATCTGCTACAGGTCACAAGAGGCAGCATTTGTGATGTCCTCTCTCTCAGCTGAATGAACTATGCAGTGATAACAGGAGTGAGGTGGAGCAAACTCTTACTTCAGTAGCTATAATTAAACAGATGAGACTTGGGATCCGAATGCTGAGAAGACTCATGAAGTATTTGTACATATCTTAGGGCTTGTCTTCCTTACCGTACTAAATCGGCACTGCTGCACTCGATGCAGTGGTGTTGATTTAACGGGTCTGGTGAATATGAACTACGTTAACTGAGCATTAACTGAAAGTATGACTGAAATGTGTTTACCAGACAAGTCTGGGGGTAAGGGCTTAGACCCGTTCCTCAAAGACAAAGGACACGCTGACACCTCTAGCCAGGTGTCATCAAAGCTGATTGGCCATCACTGCTCACGTGGCCATTCTTTGGCAATGAAGGGGGGCAGGAACGGATCAATCTGCCTTTTAGCAAGCAACAACATGGAACCTCTTTCACTATGAGACACAATGTCTCTGTCCTCACATCAGGAAGAAACTTTATCTAGTCCAGGGGTCTCCAACCTTTTTAAGCACAAGATCACTTTTTTAATTTAAGTGTAATTTAACTTTAAGCAACCCAGGATCTAACGCCTCTTCCCTGAGGCCCTGCCCCACTCACTCCATCCCCACTCCCTCCATCGCTTGCTCTCCACCACCCTCACTCACTTTCATTGGGCTAGGGCAGAGGGATGGGGTGCGGGCTCTGGGCTGGGGCTGTGGGGTTCAGAGTGTGGGAGAGGGTTCTGGGCTGAGCCTGGGTCGGGGGGGTTCAGGCCGCACGAGTGGGTATGGGGTGCTGGCTTTGGGAGGGGGCTCAGGGCTGGGTCAGGGGGTTGGGGTGCAGGATGGGATGAGAGGTGCAAGTGCAGGGAGAGAGTTTGGGTGCAGGAGGAGGCTCTGAGCTCAGGTAGGGGGTTGGGGTGCAGGAGGGGATGTGGGCTCTCGGGGAGAGTTTGGGTGCAGGAGGGGGATGGAGCAGGGCATTCAGGGTGCAGGAGGGGGTTTGGGGTGCTGGCTTCAGGAGGGGGCTCATGGCTGGGGGGGCTGCGTAGGTGAGGGGTGCGAGCTTACCTCAAGCAGCTCCTGATCATTGGTGCAGTGGGACTAAAGGCAGGCTCCCTGTCTGCCCTGGCCCCGCACCACTCCCGGAAGTGGCCAGCACAAACCTGCAGCTCTTGGAGGAGGGGCAGGGGGCACATGGCTCCGCACGCTGCCCCTCCTTGCCAACACCACCCTGGCAGTTCTCATTGGCCACAGGTCCCCTCAGCACCAGCTCCACAGCCCCATTTAGCTGGGAACGGGGAACTGCAGCCAATGGGAGCTGCCAGGGTGGTGTCTGCAAGGAGGGGCAGCACATGGAGCCATGTCCCCGCCTCCAGGGGCCACAGGGATATGCCAGCTACTTCCGGGAGTGGCGCATGGCCAGGGCAGGCAGGGAGCCTGCCTTAGCCCTGTTGTGCCACCCTACTTTTAGCGGCCGGAGATCGCGATCGATTGTCAGAAGCTCCACAATCGACCAGTTGATCGCAATCTACCGGTTGGTGACCACAGGTTTAGAATATATAGCAGCCTTGCATGGCTATTTTATATACTACTGCTATATAACCTGCTGCCCCACTAACCAGCTCAGCTGTGAAAAAATGACTTTTAAGTGGTAAAAAGTGTTTTTAAAAATATTGTGACAAATAGATGGGGAAACTGAGGCACGGAGAAGTGAAGTGATTTGCCCACGGTCACCTCCAGAATCCAGTGTCAAAGCCAGGAATAGAACCGAGGCCTGAGTCCCAGTCCAGTGCTTCCCATCATAAATCAATGCATTTAGTATTCAGAGCCATATTGCAGTTATATAGAATGAGATGTTTTTTAAACTCAATTTTACTTTATGTTATACCTAGAAATCCATTTCCATTTAAATAGAGGAAAGAAATTCCACTTTTCCAGCATAGGGATTCATGTGCATATCTTTGTTTTTCTTATTTTCCTTTGCTCCCTAACGAAAGACTTCATGGAGACTGAAGAAAGTCAGCGACGGACATTTGATTTCTCCAGCTCATCACATATTTATATAACCAAAGTGAAGTCTGTCTTCTGTTAGAAGAGAGTGGAGGGCAGAGTAAGGATTTTTTGTGTATGTTGTTAGATCCAAATGTTGTGTGGAACCTGTGTTGAAACAATAGCATAAAAAGAATGCAGCTGGAAGTCATTAAAGAAACTTACAGTGGACAATGCTTAAAGCAGGATAGAATTTCTGCTTTATTTCTTTTACAATATCCAAGTCAATCAAATGCTGCTTTTCTAAACTGGAGCTGGTCTTATGAATATGCAAGGAAGAAAATAATTCCACCCCTTTACCTCCCAAAGGCAATTCCAACTCTCTCTTCTGAAATATCCCCCCACCCCACCCCCAGCATGTCAAAAGAAGCCCCAGCTCTCCTGCCCCCATATTTGTGAGTTCACATTTATTTTATTTTGCTTTATTATTTTTCCACAGTAACAGCTGGAAAATTCTAGCTTCTCTCTTACCTCAAAGAGCAACAGCTAGAACATTTGCTAGTGGTTAGATCGGTACAGTAAGATACAGTGCTATAATTTAGCATTAAAAAGAGACTAACTACAAGACTTGGGTTACAAATGAATGCTAATCTTTTGGATCCTATTCAGTCTTCAAATATGTTTCCCTGTGGATACACTGCTTTCCCACTGCAGCCAACAGTAGAAGGGTAGAGTGCTGCAGTGTCCTTCCAATAGCACCTGCCAATTTATGCCTTGAATGCAGTGGTAATAGCCAGCTAAATGATACGGCAGTACTACCTCCTTCCTCTGTTTTTCTGACTACCTCCAACCCTCTCCTACGTCCTCCTTCTGCATAGCATGTCTGATGATGCTGAGACCTGGAAACTTGATCCTTTATTACTCTGCTGAGGCCCAAACAGATTCAAATTCTTTTCAAAATGTCTATAAAGGAAAATCTACTCTACCACACAGTCAAAATCAGCTGTTGTCCAGAATACAATTACAAGTCTTCCAAACTGAAATAGTTAATAAATGACATATGTAGTTGTGATGAGTTGGATCACAGAAACGCCCTTGGGGCTGTCAACGGATGAGCCAAGACTACTTTTGCCCCTGCCTTCCCTGCCAGTTTGGGACTCCAGAACCCCGCCTGGTTGTGCCAGACACACTTGCTGGCTACAAACACAGACCCAGATCTGGACCACATCCCACAAACTGCAGGCTTAACTGAAAGCAGCTTAAGAAGCGTTCTTGTCTCTAATACTCAGATACTCAACTCCCAATGGGGTCTAAACCCCAAATAAATCCGTTTTACCTCTGTATAAAGCTTATACAGGGTAAACTCATAAATTGTTCACCCTCTATAACACAGAGAGATATGCATAGCTGTTCCCCCACCCCCCCAATATTAATACATACTCTGGGTTAATTAATAAGTAAAAAGTGATTTTATTAAATACAAAAAGTAGGATTTAAGTAGTTCCAAGTGATAACAGAACAAACTAAATTACCAAACAAAATAAAATAAAACACACAAGTGTATGCCTAATAGAGTAAGAAAGTGATTAGAGATGAAACCTCACCCTCAGAGATGTTCCAGTAATCTTCTTTTACAGACTAGTCTCCTTCTAGTCTGGGTCCAGCAATCACTCACACCCCCGTGGTTACTGTCCTTTGTTCCAGTTTCTTCCAGGTAGCCTCTCCACCCCCAAAGGATATCTCTTGAGCCAGCGGAAGACAAAATGGAGGGGTCTCCCAGGGGCTTAAATAGACTCTCTCTTGTGGGTGGAGACACCCTCCTCTCTCTTATGCACAGTCCAGCTCCAAGATAGAGTTTTGGAGTCACATGTGCAAGTCACATGTCCATGCATGACTCCGTTTTTACAGGCAGCAGCCATTGCCCGCATACTATCTTGAATGTTTCCAGGAAGACTTCTTATGTGGATTGGAGTCTTCCAAGATCCATTGTTCGTTAAGTGTTTCTTTACTGGCTACTTAATTTGCACATTCCTTTCTCAAGAAACTGACCAAATGCTTTACTAAGGCTACTTAAAATCAAGCAAGCACACAGCTAATATTCATAACTTCAAGTACAATAATGACATATGCATACAAATAGGATGAATATATTTAGTAGATCATAACCCTTACAGAGATATGTTACATAGCATATGTAGCATAAAACATATTCCAGTTATGTCACATATATATTCATAAGCATATTTCCATAAAGCTTTATGGAGTGCATTGTCACACCCTCTTCCTGAACTTACTGCCAGAGACTTGGACACTGTCCATGGCGGAGGCAGTACATGTAAAATCCCTGTTTGTTTTGGTCCCACTCCCTTTTAGTACCTTTAAAACATATGATGTCATTCATAAGTGTTCTAGCAAATTTGGGGGTTCCTGGTCCCCGGATGCCTGAAAACAGGTTAGGGTGTAGTATTGCTAACAGAATGCAGACAGCAATATCTGTTAAAGTGTAGGTGTCTTGGCATTTAGCCACAAATGCCATGAGGTGATATGCCTCAGTTTCCCCTTCCACACAGCAGCCTGGGCCTGTTATGCTCTTACTGCTGTGCCAAGCTTCCAACCTGTTTACAAGTATAGGCTGAAAAGTAACATGCTTGTGGAGCTGTCTTGTCACCATCCCTAGCATGTACAACAGGTTTTTCCACAAATTTAAAGGGTTTACCACTAGTATTAACTCCTTTGTTTTGACCCACAGATGAAGTAGTAAAAGACACAAGATTAACAGCAAATCTACGGCTTTGTTCACACAGTGTAGCTTGTTTAGTGTCTATTACATTTTCCAATTCCTTTGTGTACCATGATAGGTGCTCTGTTGCAGATACTTCTTCTTTGGAGAAGGCTTTTAATTTAGGCATATGTTTGAGGCTTTGGCAAGGAAAGGGTGTACCGCAACCCTGCCTGTCCTGGGCCCCTCCCTCTGGAATTTCTTTGGGCTGGACCCCACACACTTGTGAAGTTTCCCTAAGACAAAGTTTTTCTTCCTCCTGCCTTGAAGAGACAGTTTGATCTCTTACAAGCGTAGCAGGAACATCTTTCAGTGGAGTGCTTTGGATTGGTAATACCCCTTTGGACATCCCACTTTCTCTTCCCAAAAGGTTAGCTGGGGGGGCTCTCCCCTCCAGGAGATCTTACCCCCAGTTTTCCCTTAAACCCTGATCCACAGGAGAGGGGTCTGGCATTTTAAATGCAGATTTTTCACCCTCCTCCTGGGAAAGACCCTCCCTACAAAAGGTGGGCGGACTCTCTGGCCTCCCCTCACCTTCCGTCTGGACTTCCCTCTCTGGACTCCCCTCTGGGTCAGACACTCCTGTATCCCCGGCTGTGGGCTCACAGCTACCAGCTATGACAGACCTGTTTCACTCAGGTTGGGCTTGCTTCCAGCTACAGAGTCCTTAGGGTCTGTTCACCAGGACCCCAACTTCCACCTTCGGGACATATGTCTCTGTGCACCCCAGGGCAGGCCCTGTCCCCTGCTGACCTGCAACTTCCTGGCAGTCAGCAGCTGGGATGGCCTCCCTGTTACAAGGTGGAATATTCCCCTCCCACAGGCAGATGATTACGGGACAGGAGCTGGCTTCATCCAGCCCCTCCCTCTGGGACTTGCCTTGAGCTTTGGGGCTAAGGGAACTGGTTACAACCATCCCTGCCCCCAAAGCTACATTCTTTACTGCTGCAGAGGTATCTAAGGCCTTGGCTACACTTACAGATGTACAGCGCTGTGAGTTAAAGCCGCCTTCGTACAGCTGAGCAGGGAAAGCGCTGCAGTCTGTCCACACTGACAGCGCACTGGCGTGGCCACATTTGCAGCTGCATTGGGAGCAGTGCATTATGGGCAGCTATCCCAGCATGCAAGTGGCTGCAACGTGCTTTTCAAATGTGGGGGGGAGTGTGACAGGGAGCGTGGGGGAAGAGAGAGTGGGTTTTTGGGGTGCTGAGTGTGTCAGCATGCTGTCTTGTAAGTACAGACCCCCCCACTCCCGCCTCTCTCTCACTCACTGAAAGCAAACGGCAGCTGTTTCTTTTTTTCTCATAGACAAGATAAGCAGCCGCTCCCCAAACCGGACCCCAACCCCACACCACCTCTCTCTTCGAGCAAACATTAGCTGTCGGCACTCCAAAGGGAGCCCCCCTGCCTGCCTCTCACTCATTCAAAGCAAACGGTAGCTGTGTTTGGTTTTTTGAGAAGCAGCCTCCAAAAGGGAGCTTTGAAACGGCACTTCCGCGTCTGGAGTTCACAACAAAACAAGAGAGAATGTTTCAGTTAAAAGGATTATGGGGAGTTTCCGGAGGTCAATCAGTGCGTAATCACGTTACTCCCCATTTACACTGGAGCTGGAGCGTCTCAGCCAATGCGCAACAGCTGTTAATCTCCTCGGGGAGGTGGAGTACCAGCAGCACTGTACGAGACACAGCGCTGTACGAGCCTTGCCAGTGTGGACGGGGAGTGAGGTACAGCGCTCTGGGTAGCTTTATTGTGCTGTAAATCGCAAGTGTAGCCAAGGCCTAAGACGACAGAATGTCTGAGCCAGCTAAGTTAAGAGCGAGAACAGCCAGGGAACAATTTACTAACAATTGACAAGATAAATTAAGAATATAGAGATGAGGAGTTGGTGCAGAAAGCCCCATTGTGTGACTGTTGTATTCAAAAAGTGGGTTATATGCAGTTGTGAATTTGTGAGCTTTGTGAAAGGTGCAAGGTGGGATGAAATTTTGCAGGTAATGCTGCACTAGCTTACAGTAAGCAGGACCCACACCTTCTACAGGAGGAATTAATTTATGGAAGAGTACACTGGGATAGAACGATTATGGGATCACAATGAAGGTTGAAAAAAAAATGAGCCCTACCACCATTGTGCGCACACATTCTGTAGTTTGGGATTTCTGTTTTTTGTCACTGACATCGCTGATCGTCCAAGTAACCTCGAAGCACAAAACTATCTTAGGGCTGAAATTAGAAAATGGGGAGGGAAGTAACCCTTGTAGGAACCAGAGTACCACAGGTGAACAGACATAATGATGCTCAAACAGGACTTAAGAAGTACTCCAAATAAGGATTAGGAATACTGAGGCTTGCAGTAATGTGGTATAATATCCAAGAAGAGCAGCAGGCATCTCCACTGGAATGCGGAAGATGAAACGGCCAAGTCTTCCAGACAGAGAAATAAGAGAGTTTCCAGCTTGAGTTGGGTGTGGGGCTGTTGTAGTTTCTAAGCTCAAAGGGAAAACCATAAACCCTTCCTAGCTCACTGCAGTTGGTTCATACACTGTAGGTGTTTTGTTTTTCCAACACACTTTTTCATTTCTTCTACTCCTGTTGCCTCTGAGCTGTTATTTTCACTGCGTTCTGCCTGCAAAGAAGCTCCTGCCTCTCATCTATTTTAGTTATCAGACCCAAAGGAGGCCGGGCAAGCAGACTTGTTAACACAAATGGAAAACAGCCACGGAATGGTAACTGGGAAGACTTGGTGATCAGTAATGTAATGCTAATGTGTGCTTCTGTGCTTTGTGCTCTGATCTTTCAGAAAGGCACAAAGAATCTGAATAAATACTGTACACAACAGCCTTAGTGTGTTCTCCATTATTGCGCTCTCTCTCCAATCTTTGCAACTGGGCATTGTTAGTCATACATGCCACATATGAGATGGACTTCTATTTGGTGGCCACAGAGCAGGGGTGAAAGTAAGTCCAGTGACTTACCAGTACTCTGGGGCCAGCTGTGGCCCCTGGAAGGGGCGGGGCCTAGGGCGGAAGGGGCAGGGTTGAGGGGGTCAGAGCCAGCCCCAGCCCACCCTGTAAGGAAGTGCCTCCCCCCCACCGGGGTAGCAGCAGCAGCCGCCCGGGGCTCTGGGGGCTATTTAAAGGGCCCGCGGCTTCCCTGCTTCTACTGCCCCGGTCCCGGTCCTTTAAATAGCTGCCGGAGCCCTGGAGTAGCGGCGGCAGGGCTCTAGTGGCTATTTAAAGGGCCGGGGCGGTAGTAGCAGGGGCTCCAACAGCAGGGCTCTGGACGCAATTTAAAGGGCCTGGGGCTCCAGCCACTGCTGGGAGCCCCAGGCCCTTTAAATTGCCCCCTGGGGAAACCGGGCTGCCCCAGTATGGTGCACCGGCTCTTAGTGGTACGTCGTACCGGGGCGTACCGGCTTACTTTCACCTCTGCCACAGAGCTAGTGGTCTCAGCCCAGTTTTGAGTTGGCAGATATCCACATTATATGCAAAAACAACCATTCACCAACACATCTGAATAGACTGAGTGGGAATGGATGCTGGACTACCCACTGTCCCCTAGAGGTGATCCTTCCATGTCAGGGCTGAGGCACACCAACGGAGCGTGGGAAAGTTTGCACTCTTATTGTTTATACAATTCCACTCCTTTGAAGAAACAGAGGACTTCAGCATCCTGGTTCATCAAGCTGACACGTTTCACATGTGTAGTAAATCTGCTGAGTTTCTGTTTCCCTCCTTCCCTCACAATAAATGACCCTAGAGCTCACCCATTAATAGCTCTGTACAGTATCGGCCAGCCAGGAGGATGGAGAAAGGAAAGCAGACATTACATATGACTAACAAGACCTGTTGAATTGTTACCATTTGGGAGCCCATTAAAGCATCTTCCCTGAGAAGAAAAAAAGTCAAGTTTGGGAACTATCTAGTTGCCAGGCTAGTGACCTTCCTTTCTTTTGCAAAACAAAGGAGACCGGGCCTTGGTAGCCGAGTGTAACAACCCCAGGGAAGGGCAGCTTGGCAGTTGTGAAGAAGCAATGCAGCTGCATGTGGGGCCAAAGTATTCAGAGGAAGGGCTGGGAGCCAGGTCAGACGGCATGTGTGGTAAACATTCATACAGCATTACAAAGATATGGTCTCTAACTGTAAATTAGAAAAAAAAAACCCCAAACATAACAACTGCCACCACAGACCCTAAAGACAGGAAGTGAATAAAGAAAAGAGGGAGGCAGGTTAATAAAAACAATAGTGCATGTCATTATCTAGCAAGTGAATCATATGCTCATATGCAGGAAAAGGGAAGGAGACAAAGCAAAGGTGGGTTTTGAGAAGGGATAATATGGAGCTGTGTGGGAAAATATCCCCCTCCCTCTCTTTACCCCACAGAATGTTTCAATTTTTCATCAAAAAAACCAAGAACCTGATAAACATTTTGTTTAAAAACTGAAATGTCTTTTGCTGAAAAGGAAATATTTTCTAGTGTGGGGTTGTTCATTTTTCTTGCAAAATTAATTTTTTGGACGGTTTTTGTAAAAATTTTCTTTGAACAGAAATGCCAATTCTCTGCCAAGAAAATGTTTTGATAGAAGATGCTTTACCGGTCCTTGGGGAGTGAGGATCCTGGTGCACGGGAAGAGAGAAACCATTCCAGGTGTCAAAAGCAGTGAGGGGAAAGGGCACAAGAACAGGAGGAGCTACAGGAAGTGACAAAGTGCGGGGGGGGGAGAAAATGAGGTGAAGTGAGGACTAACAGGTGAGGAGTGATGAGACAGAGGCAGAAGCTGGGCTGTGCAGGTGATTAAAAATTAGGGTGAAGAACTTCAACTTTATGCAAAAAGATAGATTTAGTGAAGAAGTGGGAGTGGGGTGAATAATACGGTCACAGCAGTTGGAGAAGCTGGCTAATTTAGCTTCAGGGTATTCGATATTAGATAAATTGAAGAAGGGAGAAGCAGAGGTGGTTTCAAAGAACATAATCTGAAAGCTAGAGGAATTGAACAAAGAACGTCAAGAGAGTGGCCTAGAGAAAGAACAGGTTAGAAGAGTTTCAGAGTAACAGCCGTGTTAGTCTGTATTCGCAAAAAGAAAAGGAGTACTTGTGGCACCTTAGAGACTAACCAATTTATTTGAGCATGAGCTTTCATGAGCTACAGCTCACTTCATCGGATGCATACCGTGGAAACTGCAGCAGACTTTATATACACACAGAGATCATAAAACAATACCTCCTCCCACCCCACTGTCCTGCTGGTAATAGCTTATCTAAAGTGATTATCAAGTTGGGCCATTTCCAGCACAAAATCCAGGTTCTCTCACCCTCCACCCCCCACACACAAACTCACTCTCCTGCTGGTAATAGCCCATCCAAAGTGACCACTCTCTACACAATGTGCATGGTAATCAAGGTGGGCCATGTCCAGCACAAATCCAGGCTCTCTCACCCCCCCCCTTTTTTTTTTCCTGGACACACACACACACACACACACACACACACACACAAACTCACTCTCCTGCTGGCAATAGCTCATCCAAACTGACCACTCTCCAAGTTTAAATCCAAGTTAACCAGAACGTCTGGGGGGGGGGGGTAGGTAAAAACAAGGGGAAATAGGCTACCTTGCATAATGACTTAGCCACTCCCAGTCTCTATTTAAGCCTAAATTAATAGTATCCAATTTGCAAATGAATTCCAATTCAGCAGTTTCTCGCTGGAGTCTGGATTTGAAGTTTTTTTGTTTTAAGATAGCGACCTTCATGTCTGTGATTGCGTGACCAGAGAGATTGAAGTGTTCTCCGACTGGTTTATGAATGTTATAATTCTTGACATCTGATTTGTGTCTATTTATTCTTTTACGTAGAGACTGTCCAGTTTGACCAATGTAAATGGCAGAGGGGCATTGCTGGCACATATCACATTGGTGGATGTGCAGGTGAACGAGCCTCTGATAGTGTGGCTGATGTTATTAGGCCCTGTGATGGTGTCCCCTGAATAGATATGTGGGCACAGTTGGCAACGGGCTTTGTTGCAAGGATAAGTTCCTGGGTTAGTGGTTCTGTTGTGTGGTATGTGGTTGTTGGTGAGTATTTGCTTCAGGTTGCGGGGCTGTCTGTAGGCAAGGACTGGCCTGTCTCCCAAGATTTGTGAGAGTGTTGGGTCATCCTTTAGAAGAGCCAATCTAAGCCTTATGGAGAGCTGTGAGGGCAGAAGGCTGGGAGAGATCTGGAAGCAGGATGAAGCTGCTATGACTCTAGAGACAGGAGAGATTGTGGCCACAATATAGTCAAAGAACTGCGAAGGACCTAGAGGTCCCAGAGCTTTCAAAGGAAAACCACCAGCAAGTGCTGCTGTACTCTATGAACAGCCAGGGCAGACAGCCTGCATTTTGAATCCCATAGCAGGGCAAGGGAGAAGGGACGGCCTCCTCTCATAAAGGAGCAGGAACTAGACATGACCAGAAAGTCCCTGGGTTGGGTTTGGTGCAGCTAGGAAATCTCTCTCTCTGTGTCTGCAGGAGGGAGCGCAATGAACAAGTGAGTAACAGCCCTATGAGCTTGGCCACTAGAACAGAGGATGGGCACAATGGGTGTTGCATACTCAAATTGAAGGTTGGGAAGGGGGTCACCTGACTGTTGTCCTTAGGGAAGGCCTTCCAGCCAAGGGGAAACTGATTTAGTCGAATTGCTCTCACACAGAAATTTTGTAGAAGGGTCCCAGAAAGGCTACCTGCAATGCTGCTCAGTCCAGACACCTAAGATGATGCTGAACTCTGAAATGAACATAACCCAGTTTTCAGTAAGCAGAAAATTTCAGTAATCAGTTTGATAAAAAATATAAATAGAAAATGTCACAAAAATTGTCAAAAAGAAAAAAAAATTGTTTTTCCATGAAAAGAATGATTTTCCAGAAAAGGCTATTTATTGTCAGACTGTTCCTTCCAAAAATGTTGACTAGCACTCTTTAGGACAGAGTTCTTAGCTGAATTCTTATTGGGACAGGGACATAGTTTTTAGGAAGGCAAACAATACCTCTGAGAGAAACTTGCTGGTGCCTAACTTAACATTTCTGGCCTATGTCCTAGAATAAGCATTGGTGGCATAGCCACAGGAACACCCAGACAAAAATGGACATGTCAGATAAAAGCTCGTTGGGATTCAGGCAAGAACATAGTTCTGAGCCTTCCCTTATCATGAAATAGCTACTTAGCACAATGGATAAAGGATGGCGCAGTTACCATTCAACTACCTGGGAGCCCCCAAGCAGAATTTTGAGTGGCTCACCCAAAAGTCCTCCTTTGGACTCCAGCTGCAACACAGCCTTCTGGACCTCCTTCAGAATGCCTTTGCTTGTAAAAGAAGAGCCAGATTCAAGCCTTAAATGGGGACATCAAAACCTACCCCATGATTGTTGTTGATGAGCTGCTGCAGCAGGTGGTCTTTTTCTCTTTGGTAATACGGTTTTCTCCATGGCAATGCATATCTGTTTCTAGTATTGACTCTTGAACTTTAAAAAACTCAATTATTTGTTTAATTTTAAGCAGCCTTCCTCTTCTGCCAATAAGTGCCCTCTACTCTTCTCGGCCAGGACCTGCTGTCATTTTCATTGATCTCTCTCTCTCCATGTATTTAAAAGATCCCCTGGGAGTATGTCCAGTCCTGATGGCTAAAACAGAAAGGTGTCTTCCTCAGACCATTCAAAGTGAACACCACAGCCTGCTGATTTCAGCTCTTTGGGTTCCTATTCCTCCCTAATATTTTCAGATTTCCAAATACTGTTCCAAGGTTTATGTGATTCCTTTAATTATGGCATGAAGTATAGGCACAGGCATGCCAAGAAACCAAAAGTTACCTGGAACGTGTTATTAGAAAGAATTACAGAGGCCTGCTGCATCATTTGAGAAACATCATGAAAAGTAACTGAAGTAGGGAGTGCTGAAGATAGATCTGGCTAGTTTGCAGTAATTAAGTTTGAAACATTTTTGGGGGTGTCAAATTGCAATGCAACAGTGACATGATAGACTTAAGACTGAGATACTCATCGGGTCACCTTTGAGTTACCTGAAAGTGCATAAAAAAGCATTTTTTCCATCAGTTAAGTAAATACTGTACTTGAATAATCAGATGTGGCTTATTTTAAGATAACATAATTGGCATATATTTTGTCCTCATTATGCACTCAAGCTTTTGCCTTTGTTTTCAGATATTTGGTTTAGAAACAATGCAGTTACAGCTATTTGTAAATTAAATACAGCGCATGCTCATCAGTTTGCTTTCCTTAACTTGTGTACATATTCAGGGCCCCACAATTAAATCTCTGCACATGTAGTTTTCTGACAATGGCAGGAGAGGATAGTGTGATAGAGATGGATTAAGCCTAGCAATATTTTAGAACAGAAGAACTTTCTTATTATCATAAAGAGAAAATATATATCAAAATCTCCAGTATTCAGCAACAAAATGGCAAAATGGCCCTAAATTCTGCAGCAAGGTCTATCCAGTGACAACTGAACTTAGATTCTATAATGCTCTGCTTAAATTTTAATTGGGCTTACTAATCACAGGGTGTTTTTCAGAGCCCTAAGTGTATGGCTTGTGACAAATTACCGGTATGATTATGATGGGTCCTGCACTTCCTCTTCTTGGGGGGTTCAGGCCACAGTTTCCTGCCCCTGAACTAGGGTATCTACTGTCCCTCTAGTAACCCAGAGAAGGGTAGTGGAGAGGGAAGGACCTGGGCCCGCCCTCTACTCCTGGCCCCAGCCCAAGGGCCCTAGGGATAGTGGTAAACCACTTGAACTAGTGCTTCCTTCCCCTGGGCTACTTCCCACTCCTGTTCTTCAGCTTGGGGGGCTTCCTGCCCTCTCTCTCTGCACAAGCCAGATGTCTCTTTACCTAGGGTCTTGATCTTCTAGCCAGCCATGGCACTTCTCCAAACTGCTCTCCTGCTCCAACTCCTTCCCCTGGCTGATTGAAGCAGGTGGTTTTTAAAAGGTGACTAGCTTCAAGTGCTTTTAATTAATCTATAGAAACCTTTCTTCCCTCTACAGGGTATAAGGCTTCTCCTCATCCTGGGACTTACATATCTCTCCTAGATCACTCTCCTGCTGCCTTCTGGCCATGCTGTATCACAGGCTATAACTCTTAGAATCAGGTTTGGAACTGTGAATTTACTTTGGACTGTGAGTTCACAAATGTGGCTACTCTTTCCAGGAACTTTCCTCAATAATTTGTTGAAAACATACCCACCACCAAAGCTCGTTCACTCGACTGTTTCCTAAAAGTGAGCAGGAAAAGAGTGCAAATCCAGTTGAAGTACTTTTATGAAAAAGTGATACTATCTAAACCTTTTTGTAGTATTCTTCCATCTCTATTTTAGAAGACTCTAGTAGTACTATTACCAATGTAAGGCTAGACTCACGCTGGGTGAGATATCTTAGTGTAGATGAGAGTGAGTGTTAGTGGGGTAAATGTGGTATAATCTCACCTTGTGCCTCCCTGATCCTGAGGTTGGCTGCAGGCTGGCCCAGTTTCTAGCATAGTTCAGAGCAATCTCAAGGCTTTGTTCAATTATGTCCAAACTAATGCTCTTCTGCTTCCTTTGGGAGGAGTTCTTCAGTGCCCTGTGTCCCTAAGGTGTCATAAAGCAGCCATCCTTCCTGTGCATTTCCTGGGCATTGTGGCCGGTGAGTGTCCCCAAGAAGTGTTAGGAACCTCAGCCTCCTCCCACCCCGGCCGCCAGCCACCCTTTGTGAACCTTTGGGTGGAAAAACTCTTCCACCTACCACCTATAATTGGCTGCCCTCCCCAGTGATCAGGTTATGCTCTGATGTCTGTTTCTGTAAGGAAAGGACCTAGAGACCCTCTCTCTCGCTCTCTGGTAATGAAAAGCCAGGGTTCCAGTGCCATTAAGATTGCTGGAGCAGGCATCCTTCTCAATTAAAAACATCAATAACTTTAAAATTTGCACTGCAGTGAATGAAACCTCAGGGCTGAGCCCTCGGTCTTCCCTAAAGGAGTCAACAAGAGGGCTCAGCAAACGTACACATACGTCCCTCCTGCTTTCCGCAGGATGGTTTTACTATGGAATGGCAAAACGCGATAGGATGTTTTGCCCTCTGGTGAATGTCTCTCTGTGACAGGGACCCCACCCACTCCCACTGCATGTATAGAGCCCATCAAAGTGCTTCTCGGGGGAGGGTTACGTTCTCATGAGCCTTCGGTCCATTGTGGGCTCAGCTTCACAGAGCTTGACGGGGTCCATCAAGAGAGTCAATGCAGGTTTCTAAAGTTGCCAGCTTATCTCCTTGCAAAAAGAGAACTCAGAGTGCGACCCCCTGTCAGCAGCCTCCGAACCAAACCACTAAGACCACTTTGGGCCCAGACCTACGGTTTGGAGGCTGATGGGACTTTTTTTTGGTGTATTTTCGATGGGGGCCTTATAATGGAAACTCAGCTGTAACCTAAATGTGAACAGCTGCTGTTCCCCTCTCCCCGGAGTGACTCAGCTGAGAACAAAGGGAGGAAGGGCAGGAAGAGGCAATTACAGTGTCCTGGAGCACTTCGCTATTGACGCATAGTGTTACTCATGCAGAGGCATCTGTGTCAGCATGGAGCCCTGCACAGAAAGGCTGGGAACCAGATGTGCACAGAGAGATGCTTGTCACTAATAGTGCTGTTTCCGTGAAGCGTTTTTATTTAGAGTCCGCTCAGGGCACGAACTCTGTTAAAGTCATAGGAACAAGTGAAAGGAGAAGTCAGAGTCTCTGAGGCCCAAAGGGACCCCTATGATCACCTAGTCTGTCCTCCATAGAACTTCTCCAAAATAATTCCTGGAGCAGATCTGTTAGAAAAACATCCCATCTTGATTTAAAAATTGCCAGGGATGGAGAATCCCTCATGACCCTTGGGAAATTGTCCCAATGGTTAACTACTCTGTCAAAATTTTACCCCTTATTTCCAATCTAAAGTTGGCTAGCTTGATCATCTAGCCACTGGCCTGCATTCTACCTCTGTTAGCGGGATGCAGCTAACAGCTTCTGTGGAGATAGTGCTGCCAGATCTGCCAGGCTGCAGTCGCTTTCAGAGGCAGCAATCTAGAGAGGCCCTCTGGTTCATCATCCACCTTGCCCAGGTACTGCAGCACAGATAGGACTTTGCGGGTGGAGCCGGGGGTCTAGACTGATGCAAATTCTTGTCCCAGCTGAGCAGCATGACAGTGCACCTAGCCCTCAGGTTTCTTCCCATGCCAGCGCGGCTCCTGGGCTCCTTGGCCAGGAGGCCTTGTGCTTGGCTGAGTAGAGGAGGCCAGTCCCCACAGAGTCAGGAGAAGAAGGCAGCCGAAGATGCTTTTGGAAACTGTGCTTTGCCCAGCTCCTCTTCCCCCAATGCCAGGGTGTGAAAGGGGATTGATTTAAGGCAGAGGTGGGCAAACTATGGCCCATTCGCCACATCCGGCCTGCAGGACCCTCCTGCCTGGCCCCTGAGCCCCTGGCCCGGGAGGCTCGCTCCCGGCCCCTCCCCCGCTGTTGCCCCTCCTCCACAGCCTCAGCTCACTGCGATGGCGTGGCAGCACGGCGGGGCAGCGAGCTCCTGGGGCAGCCCAGCTGCAGAACCCAGCCTGACCCGGTGCTCCAGGCAGCACGGTAAGGGGGCAGGAAGCAGGGCGGGTTAGAGGGCAGGGGAGTTCAGGGGGGTGGTCAGGGGTTTTGGGGGTGGATAGGGGTTGGGGTGGTCAGAGGGCGGGGAACAGGGGGGTTGAATGGGGGCAGAGGTCCCGGGGGAGCAGTCAGGAAGGAGAGGGGAGGTTGTATGGGGCGGTGGGGGGCAGGCAGGTGGCAAGCAGGGGGCAGCGGTTCCGGGGGCAGTCAGGGGACAGGGAGAAGGGGTGGTTGGATGGGGAACGGGTCCCGGGGGAGCAGTAAGGAAGGAGTGGGGGGGTTGGATGGGGCGCTGGGGGGCAGTCAGGGGACAGGGAGAAGGGGTGGTTGGATGGGGCAGGGATCCCAGGGGGGCAGTCAGGAAGGAGGGGGGGTTGGATGGGATGGTGAGTGGGGGCAGTCAGGAGCAGGGGTTCTGGGGATGGTCAGGGGACAGAGAGAAGGGGTAGTTGGATGGGGCAGGTGTCCGGGGGGGGCATCAGGGGGCGAGAAGCGGGGGTGTGCAGATAGGGGGTAGGGGCTGGGCCACGCCTGCCTCCCCTAACGAGCCCTCCATACAATTTCCGAAGCCCTCAGGCCAAAAAGTTTGCCCGCCTCTGATTTAAGGGGTAGCTCATGGATCATCACAGATTACCCGCCACTGCGGGATTTCACCTGTGGCTGGAGACAGGGCAGGAGCGGAGCAGGGCTAGGACCAAACGACGATCAGCAAGCCTGGTCAACATCGCTCCATTGACTTCAGCTGATCTGTGCTGATTTATAGCAGTGGAGGATCTAAGCCATCATGTCTGCCTATGTACACGGAGCCCGGTTTAAAAACAGCTGTGGTCTTTCCTGAAAGCCATACTCAGCTGCACTAGTTGTCTAGCAGACTTTACAGGTAATATTTTCATCCCTGACTACGTCCCACCAAGCAGGGTGACTGGGCAAGCACTGTTGGTGCAAACACGTGTCCACATGCAAAGACAGGCGTGTGTCTGCATATGAGGAATACCCATCAGCCCCCAGCACATAAGCAAAACCTGTTAGTGTGAACAGTGATGAACAAAGGGGAAGAAAATGCTTTGCACTGTATCACAAATCACTCTTTTCAAACATATTTCAAAATACATTTTTCCACTGCTCATTCCCCTCTTCCTAGGCCCTTGCAGGGTTTTCTAAAGAACTCCTAGATTTTGAGGAAAGGTGGGAGAGAAGGCAAGGGAATCATTAGAATCACTGGAGGTAACGGTGCTATTCACTGGATACCACAGCACTGTGGATTTAGGGAGAAGTAGCTGTGACAAAGACACAATACAGGGTAGGTTTTTTCTTCAAATGGGAATTGGGTGATGGTTTTTGGATGTTGAAGGGAATCACCAAAGACTGCAGTGGAGACATACCCAGTATCTCCGCTCACTATTCTAATGGAAGGTGATTGACTGCAGCTGATGTGCACATACCTGAGTTAACTGTAATCTAGCTCACTTGGACCCTGGAGCAGGGAAGCTGTGGCAGCGTGGGCTTGAGCATGGACTGGCCCCGTGAGTCACAACGTGAGGTTCCAGGTGGCCTTGTTTCACCCTCCCCCCCGCCCTCAGTAAATGAGGTTTCATCACATTGTATCTCTATGGTGCCACAATCCTACCATTTCTCCAGGCCTCCCTAGAGTCTCCCAGGAAAAGCAGCCGGGGGAGGAGCCAGGCCCGTGGCTGCGGCAACAATCACTGCTGCATTGTGACTTATCTAGGTCCAGGAGCGAAACTTTCTGCATCATCCATGTGAATGGGGGGGGTGATGGCAGGGAGAGCCGGGCTTGACTGGAGGCGGCGGGAGCAGGGGGGAGCCGGGCTAGGAACAGAGCGGGGGGTGGGATACCCTGGATAGCCAAGCTGGGACAGGGGGGAGCCGAGCTCAGGGGGGTACAGCTGGGCACAGGACTTCAGGAAGTAGGGGAGCAGAGGAACTGGGCTGGGGAGGGCTGGGAGAAGCCAGGCTTGGAAAGGAAAAGAGCTGGGGAGGGGGGGCAGAGGTAGGCAGGGATGGCTGGGGGGAAGGAGTCAAACTTGGGAGGGGGGCAGGGCTGGGCTGAGGGAGGAGGACTGGAGCCTGGCTGTGGGGGCAGCAGAGGTGGGCAGGGATGGTGGGAAATTGGCAGAGGGATGGGGATTAGCGCCTGGAATACAATGTCACAATGAATTTGGCTCAGGGAGATTAAATGACTTGCCTAAGGAAACGCAATGAATCAGCGGCACAGACAAAGATAGAACCCAGTGAGCTGCTCTAACCTTTAGGCAACATGATATTAAGTGTTCCCTAAATTTAGGCATAAAGGGCCATTATTTAAAGGAACCTCAGTTTGGCCTCCTTTTCAGATTGTTGCATATGCAAATGTGTGCAGAATTGTGTGCCACAAATGTAGACTGTACTGTTCTATACCTTGAGGGAGTGTCTTGGAACACCCATATTCCTCATTTTTATACAATCGTGATCTTACATGTTAAGCATGCCTTGTAAGGTAGCAGGGGAAAGATTATGATCTGCTGAAAGTCATTTCTCTATCCATATATGAGAATTGTGTTGTATAGTTGTCACTAAAACATGCTGTAAGTTGGGGAATCAGCCAGATATTAGCTCCCCAGAGGCAACAGCAAGGAAAGTAGCCAGCACCAGGGTGGGGTGTCAAACAAGTTAACAACCCATCAACAGCCACTGTCCAACAAAGGAGCTACATTCACTAGCAAGGCATTGTGAGAGACAGCCCTGGCTGGAGAGAGTCAGGGGGCGCACCGGTCCCACAATCCCAGACTGCACCCCGGGGATCCCATCACATAGAGCATTGGGGTTCTTTTAGGGATTGGCCTTGTTTTTGGCCTTGTTTTGAAATAGGATTAGCTTGGGTTTTTTTGGCTTATAGTGAAAGCGAGTTGCTTTATTTACAGCATGAGCGGAACAGGTCGGCGCCCGGCCCCTGAAGCAGCCCGTCCCGCCACGCCGTGCCTGTCCCCAGCCTGTCCTGCGCCGCCAACCTGCGGGGTCTCCTGGCGGCTGGGCATGTGAGCTGGGAAGTGCTCAGCCTGGGGCACCGCCAGGCCCCTCCTGCGGCTCCTAGAGGTGCCCAGCCACAGC
The DNA here is from genome assembly GCF_965140295.1 of Lepidochelys olivacea. NCBI lineage: Eukaryota > Metazoa > Chordata > Testudines > Cheloniidae > Lepidochelys > Lepidochelys olivacea. Next base: position 44,981,390 of record NC_140418.1, on the reverse strand, counting down.
GTGCCCTGGCTAGTGGGCACCCTGTACTGGATAGGCCACAGCGAGAGCCCAGCGGGCTGCAAGGTGCTGCTCAACCTGCTCTTCAGTGAGGGACCGGGGGGGGGGGGACACTCTCCCCTCTCATAGCAGCTGGCTCGGGGCCCAGGCTTGGCAGAGCAGCAGGCAGGGGAGAGGCTGAGTCACATCCCCATGCCACCCTCCCTGCGGCTGAAATGAACTGCCATGCTTGCTCATTTGAAAACACTGAAGGGTCAGTGGGATAGTCTGAAACTCATCAGTGCTTGTTGGAATCGGCTGCAAGCTCTTGCATTACCATATCCTCTATAGCCCTTATTCAGAGTTCCAAAAGACAGGTCCCAAGGTCATTCTCTTGTTTTCAGGCTAGCAGAGACACGGAGGCTGAGGAACCACCCCTCCCTCTCCAGAGGGGCTCATGCTGGCTGAAGAAGCCAGCTGGTCAGGCTCTTAATAGAATAGCCCATGTTCTCCCTCATGAAGGAATGGCATCTGTTGTGGGACTTCTGAAGGAGGGAAGGAAGAGGATCTTAGGGTGGGAGAAGAGGCATTCTCTATGTATAAACTATCATATCCTGGCAAGTCCTGGCCTGCCAAAGAACATGGGGTGTCTAGGACACATTGATAATGAGCTGTTTCCTGTTGGTCTTAAATATGCATTGTGATGTGTAAGTGTGAATCTAGAACTAGGATAGTCCTTCGAGGCAAGGCGGTGTAATAAATGAAGGGGTGGGGGGTAGCTCCCTTTTATGGACACCTAGGTATGAAAAATCATCAGTATCATACCTAGAAACTACTCATCTAAAACCCCAGATATGTAAGTAGATCAGAAAATGTCTAGGAAGATGTGATTAGGTTTATCTCTTTTTATTTCTTTATGGCTTGTGGAGTCCTCTGTGCTAACCCAGGTGCTTTTTGTTTTGCTTGTAGCCTTTAAGCTGGACCTCAAGAAAGCTATTCTTGATGCTTAACCCTTGTAGTTTTTGTTGTTTTTTTTTAAATCGAGCAAATGCCTAAGTTCCCAGATGTATTTTCTTTCTTTTTTTTAATTAATAAAATTTACCTTTTTTAAGAACAGAATTGGATTTTTGTGTCTTAAGAGGTTTGTACACGTGTTGTTTAATTAGCTGGTGGCAACAGCTGATTTCTTTTTTTTTTTCCTCAGCTCTTCCCCAGAGAGGGGGTAAAAGCGCTTGAGGGTTCTCCACAGGAAAGAATTCCCAAATGCACCTTCCTGGGCTCTCAAAGGGGCTCTGCACTTGAGTGGTGGCAGCATTAACCAATCCAAGATCAGAGAAAAGCTGTAACCTTGGGAGTTTAATACCAGCCTGGAGTGGCCAGTATTAATTTTTAGAATCCTTGCGGGCCTCCACCTTCTGCACAAGAAGTGCCAGAGTGGGGAATCAGCCTTGACATGGTGGCAGAGCGGTGGGATCATTTTGAACCAGAGGCACAGACCTTAGGATTTTAAAAGGACACATTTTTCCTTTTGGCAGCCTGCAAAGCCAGGGAGTTTGTTTGGTTTTTTTTTTTTTCTTTCTTTTCTTTCCTTTGCTGCCCGAGGGGGAACAGGCACGCTGTTAGGGGGCTTATTCCTTCACCCACTTACTTCCCTGGTCCTTCTCGCATGAACAGAGAGCAACAATACCCGAAGTCCAAAGGTGCAAACAATTCGATGTTTATTGGGGTGAACTTCCAGCAAGCATGATTCCAGTTTCCTTCCTTAGTATCCTCCTTCCCAGCTCTGACACCACAGAGCCTTACACCTGTGTCCCTGTTCCCATTCCTACCCTTAGCCAAACATGATTCCAACTTCCTTACTCCCATTCCCTGTTCCCATTTCCCCCTTTAGCAAAACATGATTCCAATTTTCTTACCCCCATTCCCTGTTCCCATCACACACACCCACATGCCCACCCCCACCCACCCCCAGTCACTTCCTCATTGACTACAGATTATATAGTAAAACTTGAGTTCTGCTTAGCTATACCTTAACCAATCATTTTCCTGAAATTTAACTAACCAATCCTAACATATTGTAACATGATTATGTAACCAATTATATCCCACCACCTTAATTAGTTTACACCCAGCAAAATTAATTATACAGCAGACAGGAACAATCACAGAACCAGACAGAGATTATACAGACAAACAATAGCAAAGTGGGAACTACAATGACAAGACAACACAGAAGCGAGGATTTCACATCCCAGCTATTGATAAGTGAGTTCTTGCCAGACAGGATGCTATCAAACTAAGTTTCCTTTTACATTTTCTAGGCACTTCCCTTTCTCTGGAGGTGATAGGAACTATCAGGACAGGATTGTATTCCTAACAGCCGAATAGCACCTTATTTCAGTGTGACTAGTTTGGAATGTGAGGATGTGACTGTTCGCTTCCTAGCTTATGGCTGCCTCTGCTGCTTAGCCAAAGGCCTTAGCCTAAGAACAGGGCCTCAATCTGTCACAGTAAAAGAAGGCCCTTACACCAGCAAACAGTGATTTTGATTCTTTCTTTTATACCTCTATCACTAGCCAAGCGATAAGAATACACCTAAATTCTTAGAGTATAGGCCTTTACAGACAGGCCTGAATATCTATATCCTAACACACGCAAAGGGTTCAGCCTGCCAAGCCAGGGAGTCCAACAAGCAGGGTTTTTTTTCTAGCGTTGTGGCAACAAAATAGCTAGGCCTGTGCATGAGGTTGCGGTCAGCCACCGGAACCCTAGGGCAACCAGTCTTCCCAAAGTGGCATGCCACGGAGAAGACAGACCCAGATCAAGCCCAGACATCCAGCTCCATGACAGAAATGCAAGGAGGGGTTGGGGGACCAGAGGTTTCCCTGGAGGGAAGGGTCAGCCCTCCCCAACCCAAAATCCAGGTGCCAGGATGGAGGGATGCCCTTAACCCAGGCTGAGTTCTAACTGCAGAAGACAGGAATTTCTTCCTAGAGGTGAAGTGCTTGGAGGCAGAGGAGAGGAGAGAGATGAAGCGCTTGGAGGTGGAAGCAGAGGAGAAGCGCTTGGAGGTGGAAGCAGAGGAGAAGCGCTTGGAGGTGGAAGCAGAGGAGAAGAAAGAGATGAAGAGCTTGGAGGCGGAAGCAGAGGCAAAGTGGTCGGAGGTGGAAGTGGAGGCGAAGCGCTTGGAGGCGGAGGCAGAGGAGAGGAGAGGGGCAAATCACTTGGAGGCGGAAATGGAGCTGAAGCGCTTAGAGCTGGAAAGGGCTAAGCTGGGTCAACCAGGTAGCCCTAGCAGTCCTCCTCTAGGTACCACTCCCCATTCCAAGAAATTCACCACATACAAGATAGGTGATGATACAGATGCCTTCTTAGAAAATTTTGAAAAGGGCCTGCCTTGGGTGCAACATCCCTGCAGACCAGTATATGGTGGAGCTGAGGCCACAACTCAGTGGACTCTTAGCAGAGGTGGCAGCTGAAATGCCTAAAGAACACATGAACGAGTACAAACTTTTTAAACAAAAGGCCAGAATTAGGATGGGGCTAACACCCGAGCATGCCCGTCGGCGGTTCAGAGCCCTAAGGTGGAAACCAGACATGGCATTTTCTCGACACTCCTACCACATCGTAAAAAATTGGAGTGCCTGGATATCAGGAGCAAATGTTACATCTCTGGAAGATCTGTCTCTCCTAATGCAAATGGAGCAGTTCTTAGAGAGTATTCCTGAGAAAATAGAAAGATACATCCTAGATGGGAAGTCCAAAACTGTAATCGAAGCAGGGGAGATCGGAGCCAAATGGGCAGAGGTGGCAGAGAAGAAGAAAGCTAGTAGTTGGTGGGGATACCAGAAGGGGCAACCCAAGATGACACCCCACCATCGGAGTCAGCCCAAGGCCCCACCTCGCAAGGAGGAGCCCTCTACACAGCCTGGGAAACCCCAGATACCCACTCATCCCAGCACCTTTGTAATGATGCTGCCTTTGGTGGGACACTTCTGAGAGTATCAATTCAGGACAAATTGCTTAGAGCAGGGCAGTTACCAAGGCTGGGATTTCTTCACTTCTAAGGCACACCAAAACAGCCAGACAGAGAAGACTTTGGTTTTACCCCACTGGCTAACCATAAGTCATACAAGCAATTCCCTTAGACACTCCAGTTTCCCAGTATCACCACCAATGCCACTCGTTATGGGGACGAATGGTTATGAAAACCAGTACCCCAGTAAAAGAAAAAAGGTTCTCCCAATCCCAAAGGACCAAGCCCCAGACCCAGGTTAATATATAAGTCAGATCTTACCTACAAATCATGCTGTTGCCAATCCTTTAGAATCTAAAATCTAAAGGTTTATTCATAAAAAGAAAGAAATATAGATGAGAGTTAAAATGGGTTAAATGGAATAAATTACATACAGTAATGGCAAAGTTCTTGGATCAGGCTTGTAGCAGTGATGGAATAAACTGCAGGTTCAAATCAAGTCTCTGGAGTACATCCACAGCTGGGATGGGTCATTCAGTCCTTTGTTCAGAGCTTCAGTTTGTAGCAAAGTTCCTCCAGTGGCAAGAAGCAGGATTGAAAACAAAATGGAGGGGTTTCCAGGGTCTTTTATATTCTCTCTCTTGTGGGCAGAAACCTCTTGGTTCTCCTGTGCAAAATTACAGCTTCAAGATGGAGTTAGGAGTCACATGGGCAAGTCACATGTCCATGCATGACTCAGTTCTTTACAGGCCGACACCATTGTTTACATGTTAGTTTGAACGTTCCCAGGAAAGCTCAGATGTGGATTGGAGTCTCCCAAGGTCCATTGTCAGTTAAGTGTTTCTTGACTGGGCACTTAATTTGCAAATTCCTTTCTCAAAAAGCTGACCGAATGCTTCACTGAGGGCATGGCTACACTAGAAACTTCAAAGTGCTGTCGCGGGAGTGCTCCCGCAGCAGCACTTTGAAGTGCGAGTGTGGTCGCGCACGAGCTCTGGGAGAGAGCTCTCCCAGCGCTCCTGGTAATCCACCTCCACGAGGGGATGAGCTCTGAGCGCTGGGAGTGCGGCTCCGAGCGCTCAGAGCCTGTTTACACTAGTGCTTTAAAGTGCTCTGACTTACTGTGCTCAAGGGGGTGATGGTCACCCGCAGCCAGGCTAAACAGGCCTCCACACCTAACTCCATTCCTGAGCCTCCTACAAGGACCCAGTCTGTGTCCCCTGATACCACAGGCCCAGGGACCCAGCCAGAGGTAGTGGAACCAGACCCCAGAGTCTATGGCAGCAGTAGTAGATCCAGATCCTGGAATCCATCCAGAACCAGCCCAAGGAGTGGAACTGGTGGAGCAGTCAGCACCAGAGCCTGTGCTTGAAAGCCCACCAAAGTCAGGGGAGCCAGCACCAAAGGGTGCCACAGAGCCTGCACCTGCTTCAGCAGCTAAACTGGCACAAGAAGCTCAACCGGAGCCTGAAATACAACGTAACGCACCAGCAGAAAGCGGTTCACAATCGATGGAGACACCCCCATCACCTGCATCACTTCCAGTGGGACCAAGCCCAAGTCCACAACCCAGCAAGGAACTAATGTCTCCAGCATCAAGGGAGCAGTTCCAGGCAGAGCAAAAAGCAGATGAAAGCCTCAAGGGAGCTTGGAGGGCAGCATGGAACGACCCACTGCCTCTCAGCTCTTCTAATAGGTCCAGGTTTGTTGTAGGAGGAGGACTCTTATACAAGGAAACCCTTTCTGGTGTGCACAAGGAGGACTGGCATCCTCAGAGACAGTATAGGGAACTAAGTATAGGGAAAAGCTCTTGAGCTTAGCCCACAGTCACCCTAGTGGCCATGCTGGAGTGAATAGGACCAAAGACCATTTTGGAAAGTCATTCCACTGGGAGGGAATGGGCAAGGACATTTCTACCCAGGTCCAGTCTTGAGAGGTGTACCAGAGGGTGGGAAAGCCCCAAGACCAAGTCAAGGCCCCTCTCCAACCACTCCCCATAATTGAGGTTTCATTTCAGCATGTAGCTGTGGATATTGTGAGTCCTTTCCCTAAGGAGACACCCAGAGGGAAGCTGTGCATACTGACTGTGACGTTGCACTCCATATGTTTTATGAAAACATGCTTATGAGTGTGAATATGATGTAACTGGAATATACTTTATGCAAAAGGTCTCTTGTAAGGTATCATTACAAAGCTTATGGTCTGCTGAGTGTGTTCATCCTGTTTGCTTGCATGTATTACTTCTTTGTCTGGAGTTAGAAGAATAAGATATACTCTTGTATTACTGATGTAAACATATTAAATGGAAGCAATTAAGAGTGCTTCAGAATCAATGACCTGTAAATGGCTCTGTTTACTTGCAAACCTTCCTGGGTACATGTGGGCCAGCCCAGGAAGAATGGAGGCTGAGGCCTCACAGGACATGTGAACATGTCACCTGATATTGAAATCCATCTTAAACCTGGTGCTTTTCCATTTAGAAGGAGGGGTGGGGACCCAGAGAAACAAAGGATTCCTGCCTTGTGCCAAAGCTATAAAAGGGGGTGGAGCAGGACAAGTGGGGTCCTAGTCATGAGAAAGCCCCTGCTTGCCATCTAAGATGTCTGCTGGAACTAAGAAGGACTGTACCATGGGAAAGGATTGGGCCTAGACTAGGAAGGAGTCTAGTCTGTGAAAGAAGCTTATTGGAACATCTCTGGGGGTGAGATTTCATCTGTAATCAGTTTCTTAATGTATTAGGCTTAGACTTGCATGTTTTGTATTATTTTTCTTGGTGACTTACTTGGTTCTGTCTGTTATTACTTGAAACCACTTAATCCTACTTTTTATACTTAATACAATCACTTTTGTTTATTAGTAAACCCAGAGTAAGTGATTAATACCTGGGGGAGCAAACAGTTGTGCATATCTCCCTATCAGTGTTATAGAGGGCAGACAATTTATAAGTTTACCCTGTATAAGCTTTATACAGAGTAAAATGGATTTATTTGGGGTTTGGATCCCATTGGGAACTGAGTGTCTGGGTGCTGGAGATAGGTACCTGCTGAGCTCTTTTTCAGTTAAGTCTGCAGCTTTGGGGGCATGGACCAGATCCTAGATCTGGGTTGCAGCAGGCTAGCGTGTCTGGTTCAACAAGACAGGGTTCTGGAGTCTCAAGCTGGCAGGAAAAACAGGCTCAGAGGTAATTTCAGCACATCAGGGGACAGTCCCAAGGGGATTTCTGTGACTCAACCCATCACACTGACCTTCATGGATTTTGCCACCTAATGGCCGGAAGCAGTAGCTCTAAGCTAGTTGTTCTCAAAGTCGGTCCGCCACTTGTTCAGGAAAAGCCCCTGGCGCGCCAGACTGGTTTGTTTACCTGCCGTGTCCGCAGGTTCGGCTGATCACGGCTCCCACTGGCCGCGGTTTGCTGCTCCAGGCCAATGGGCGCTGCGGGAAGGGCGGCCAGCACGTCCCTACCCTTCTGGCTCTGTAAATCTGTTTCTTCACTTCACCAGGTGGGTATGGCAGTTTTAAAAACGCTAGATAGAGATTCTGTAGGTGTTTGTCTCTGTCTGAGGGATCGGAGCAAATACTGTTGTATCTTAGAGCTTGGATGTAGACAATGGATCGTGTGATGTGGTCTGGATGAAAGCTGAAGCCATGTAGGTAAGTATAGTGGTCAGTAGGTTTCTGGTATAGGCTGGTGTTTATGTGACCATCGCTTATTAGCACTGTAGTGTCTAGGAAGTGGACCTCTTGTGTGGACTGGTCCAGGCTGAGGTTGATGGTTGGAAATTGTTGAAATCTTGGTGGAATTCCTCAAGAGCCTCCTTCCCATGGGCCCAGATGATGAAGTTGTTATCAATGTAGCGCAAGTAGAGTAGGGGTGTAAGGGGACGAGAGCTGAGGAAGTGTTGTTCTAATTCAGCCATAAAAATGTTGGCATACTGAGGGGCCATGAGGATACCCGTAGCAGTTCCATTGACTTGAAGGTATAAATTGTCCCCAAATCTGAAATAGTTGTGGGTGAAGACAAAGTCACAAAGTTCAGCCACCAGGTTTGCCGTGATGGTATCAGGGATGCTATTCCTGATGGCTTGTAGTCCATCTTTGTGTGGAATGTTGGTGTAGAGGGCTTCTACATCCATAGTGGCCAGGATGGTGTTTTCTGGAAGATCACCAAAGGATTGTAGTTTCCTCAGGAAGTCAGTGGTGTCTTGAAGATAGCTTGGAGTCCTGGTAGTGTAGGGCCTGAGGAGAGAGTCTATATAGCCAGATAATCCTACTGTCAGGGTGCCAATGCCTGAGATGATGGGGCGTCCAGGATTCCCAGATTTATGGATTTTGGGTAGCAGGTAGAATACCCCTGGTTGGGACTCTAGGGGTGTGTCAGTGTAGATTTGTTCCTGTGCTTCTTTAGGGAGTTTCTTGAGCAGATGGTGTAGTTTCTTTTGGTAACCCTCAGTGGGGTCAGAAGGTAATGGCCTGTAGAACGTGGTGTCAGAGAGTTGTCTAACAGCCTCTTGTTCATATTCCAAACTATTCATGATGACTACAACACCTCCTTTGTCAGCCTTTTTTATTATGATGTCAGAGTTGTTTCTGAGACTGATGGTACTGTGTTCTGCACGGCTGAGGTTATGGGGCAACTGATGCTGCTTTTATTAAAGACTGTATCCTAATACAAACACATTAGGGGGCTGACTTAAGGTTGAAGGGGCAACCTGAATTCTGGCTTTTCCTAATTTCTGAGTGCTTGACTTTGCAACCTTCATGTTCTTTTAGCATAATTTATTGAATGTAATATTGTCATAAATATACACAGGGCAGCTGTACTGAATTGCCTTACCTGTAAGGTTAATCAGTTCAATTAACCTAGTTGGCACCTGACCAGAAGGACCGATGGTGACTGGTGCATGGGAAGTTTGTTCCCGCACAGTGGCGCGCAGGGCATTCTGCTGACAACCCGACTCCTGGCAGCCCCAACTCATGCGCTGTGTGGGTGAGAGAAAGGTGAGACTCTCTGGCCAGGGGAAAGCCGGGTTTCCTGCAGGAAATGGGACAAGCAAGGACTGTAACATGGTCCCTGCTGGAGGGGAGAGAACTGGAATTTCACACACACACAAGTAATATCTGCACTGGCGCCCCTGGCAGTGAGCACCACTAGCAGATTCACAAATAATTTACAGGGAAACTTTACACACCACAACCCATCACTGCCATACTGCTCATGGTGAACCTCATTGGTTTATATATAAGTTGCCCGCTGTTGTTCTCCTTTTCCTGACCTCTGCCTTTAGATCATGAGCTCCTTAGAGCAGGAGCTGTCCGTAAGTTCATGGAAAGCATTTAGCCCATACTAGGCACAGTATCGTTCAGTGCCTTGTATGAAGACAGAGGAAGAGGGTGCTTCCCCCTTCTCAAATAAGGAGTGCTCATACTGATGTCCAGTTCCTAGGGGTGCACACTGGAGGCAATGGGTCAAAAGCAGGACTGTCTTTTTGCTCTGTGTATGTGCAGTGCCTCACGCCATGGGGTCCTGATCCGTGCCCTAGGGTCCTTCTTTAGGCTTTCCAATAATACACATCATAAGCCCCTCTGGCTTAATAAAAATCTGGTTCACCTGTCACTCCACACCCAGTCCCATCTACAGCCGAGTGCCCATCTGAGACAGTTATAAGCAAACAGGCCACAATCTGGAGGGTTTCTGTGTTTTCCATAAAACACGGTATCTCTGTCTTCTGCTCCTTCAGCTGCCTCTCCCAGCAACTGGTCAAACATGAATCTTAAAAGTGCCACTTTCTTTCTTTCTTTCAAAAGAATTACTCAGGATTCACATTCCTGGCTCTAGAATTGATGGGTTGGTGGGAACCTTGATTCACAAATCATCTCAGCTGAGTGGAGAAACTCTACTCTCTGCACTCTGAATGCCTGTACTAGCTACTGGGCTACATGCAAAGTGTCCATGTGCATGGCAGGTGTGAAACGGCTGTATGCCACAGAGGGGTGCTTAGTGCACTCCCTGCACACACCACCACAACTGATTTTGTGTTGGTCACCCTGTACCCATCCCCAGTAAGGTGCTTCCATTGACAGATGGACAAACAACCAGCTGGGCGCTTTTGCTTGGGCATAAAATAATTATTTTGATTTATGTAAAAGAACGAAAGGTTAATTTGAAGGGCAAAAATTGTTTTTTAAGTCACCTATGTTGGGCTAGATCCCCATCTGGTGTAAATGGGCATAGCTCCAGTGAAGTCAATGGGGCTACACTGATTTACATCAGCTGAGAATCAGTTCCACTCTTTTCAAAAGCAATCAAGTTTTGTTTTCACATGGTAATTAATGTTTGAATGCTTTAAATACCAGCATTGGCTGGTCCTTCTAGCTCCCCAAGCCACAAGTGCTGCTGATGCCACTCCATGGCTGCTGGTGGAGGGATTTGTCTTCTAATTCAGCCCATATCCACCATCCTTTCACTTCCTCTGCTCCTCCCTGGCCAGCTGCATCCATTGTCAAGATCCCGCACATGTAGATTTTCAGCAAGCAGCTCTATTCTCAAAGCCCTGGCTATGCCCATGGAAAGGTGACCGTCTATTCACCAGGTACAGCTAGAAACTGTACCATGCGCAAGGCTATTCAACACCAAACTATGTTTAAAATCACTGAAACATTCAACAAACCTGTAAATGCAATAATAACGACTAAATGCCCAGGCAATGGCTCAATGGCGCATGCTCTTTTAAACCCTCTGGAAGGGTTGCATCTGTCTCTTTGCCTCTTGCACACTGAATCTGCTCACTACGGCTTTGCATATTTTGTTAATCTAAGGTTACACCACCCTGTAGTTCACTCCTCTCTCATTGGCTAAGACACACTAGGAACGGGATGGAGAAAAGGGTTTACTGCACGCAGAATAATAAATAATAATAAAAACCTTGGGAGAAAGGCCAATCAATAACTCACTTCTGATTCCACATATTCACTTGCTTGGGAGTCTGCACAGTGGTAGTATTAAGACACGGCTTGGCAGGGACCATAGATGAAATCACTCTCATTGATTATGTTGTTATTTTTATGAAGGGCAGCTGTGTAATGCACAGAGCTATAGGTCTTGGCCCAGAGAATGTGCAGTCTATGAAATGGACATGACAAAACAAGATACCTGGAGAAACCCACAGGAGGATTCATGTTTTAGAGTGGTAGCCGTGTTAGTCTGTATCAGCAAAAACAATGAGGAGTCCTTGTGGCACTTTAGAGACTAACAAATTTATTTGGGCGTTAAGCTTTCGTGGGCTAGAACCCACTTCATCAGATGCATGGAGTGGAAAATACAGTACCAGGTATATATACATAGTACATGAAAAGACCGGAGTTGCCTTACCAAGTGGGGGGTCAGTCTAACGAGATAATTCAATTAACAGTAGAATACCAAGGGAGGAAAAATCACTTTTGTAATGGTAATGAGGGTGGCCCATTTCAAACAGTTGACAAGAAGGTGCGAGTAACAGTAGGGGGAAATTAGGTTTTGTAATGACCCATCCACTCGCAGTCTTTATTCAGGCCTAATTTGATGGTGTCAAACTGTCAGAACTGGAATTAATTTGCAAACTGGACACCATCGAATTAGGCACAAACACCATTTGCCCTTCCCCCTTGGTGTGTTTGTGCGTGTAATGGACCCTCGCTCACCCCAGGGGAGGGAGGCCACTCCGCCCAGTCCTGTTTGGCCAGAACCAGAGTCCGCAGAGTCTAAAGCCCGCAATAGGGCTGGGCGACACACAGTCTCTGTCAGGCATTAGCCCGATCTGGGTGACTCAAGCTGCTGGCACTTAAACCGAGTCTGTAAGTGGGCTGGGGCCTAGGCTTGAGGAGGCTCAGGCAGTCCATAACAAAACACAGTCTCGGGGCTGGCTTTAGCCTGAGCAGGGCTCAGGCAACCAGCCAGCCAGCAGTCTATATGCAGGCTGGGGCCTGGGTTTGTAAAGGCTCAGGTGGCCAGCAACAGAGTCTTAGGGGATGGCTTCAGCCTGGGCGGGGCTCAGGCAGCCAGCAAACAACCCCATCTTAAGGGCTAGCTTCCACCCAGTCAGGGTTCAGGCAGCCGATAACCAACAGTCTATCAAGAGACTGGGGCCTAGGCTGCTGGAGGCTCAGGCAACCCGCATCAAAGAGTCTCAAAGCAGCTGGCTTTAGCCTGGGTGGGCCTCAGGCAGCCAGCAAACAATACAGTCTCAGGTGGGTGCCTGGGGCGGGAGGCGCCTTCTCCACAGCAGGAGCTTCCCAGTACCAGGCAGGGGTGTTCCCCCTGGCATGGGGGCAGGGGGATGCGGGCCCACCCTACTCCACTGTGTCCCAGCCCGGGGTCCTAGCAGGGGCAGGATCGGCTGCCCCTGCATCAGTGGGGATCCAGCCGCAACACACTGCCACCCCGGCTCTGCAGCCGACTGCTCCGGGCTACTTCCTGCCTCCCCAGGGGTTGGTACCCCTGGCTTCCAGGCCTCGTCTGGCTCCTCGGGGTACACAGTGGCAGGCACTCCAGGCCAGTCCTTGTCAGGATCTGGGGTGCTGCAGAACCACCAGAGCATCCTTCTCTACCACAAGTTCTACCCTGACTAGGCTGCAGGGCCTGCCTTTTATACTTCCGGCCACACCCCGGTACTTCCGGCGAGGGGGGCGGGGCAACCTAGGCTCTGCCCTCCAAGGGGAGTGTAGTGGACCCTCACTCCTCCCCCCCCGCCCCCCGAGGAGGGAGCCAGGGGTGAAAGTAAGTCGAATGACTTACCCGTACGCTGGGGCCAGCTCTGGCCCCCGGAAGGGGCGGGACCTAGAGCAGAAGGGTCGGGGCTGAGGGGGTCAGAGCCAGCCCCAGCCCACCCTGAAAGGTAAGTGCTCCCCCTCCTTCTCCAGGAGCAGGAAGCAGTTGGAGCCCTGGCCCCAGGGCTCTGGGGGCTATTTAAAGGGCCTGTGGTCCCCTGCTCCTACCGCCCCAGTCCTTTAAATAGCCCTCGGAGCAGCGGCGGCGGGGCTCCAGCGGCTATTTAAAGGGCCTGGGTGGTAGAAGCAGGGGAGCTCCGGGCCCTTTAAATAGCTGCTGGAGCCCCGCAGCCGCTACCCCAGGGCTCCAGCAGCGGGGCTCTGAAGTCAATTTAAAGGGCCTGGGGCTCCAGCCACTGCTGGGAGCCCCAGGCCCTTTAAATTGCCCCCTGGGGAAGCTGGGCTGCCCCAGTATGGTGCACTGGCTCTTGCCCGTATGCCGTACCAGGGTGTACCAGCTTACTTTCACCTCTGGAGGGCGCCCACTTGGCCTCACTACAGGGATTGGTCAGTCTGCTCTGGCTGCCCTGCTGGCTGGTGCTCTCCCCACCCTGGGCTGCTGCTGGTTGGAGCTCCCTCCCTGGTCTGCTGCTACTGCTGAGTGTTGGGGGTATTGCCGGCCTGCCCCCCCCACTGCCTTCAGAGGGAGAAGCAGGGGCCCCTCCACCACTTATGGGTCCCTCCTGCTTGGCTAGCTGACTGCTGCTTCTGTGTCGGAGTACTGCTGCCATCAGGGAGGAGAAAGAGAGGGACATTGTGGAGGGGGTTTGCTCACAAACGGAGTGACTTTTAACATCTTTGCTCCTGGCATGGTGGCAACTCCCGTTGCCGTTGTGGGGAGCAAGGAGGAGAGGCGTGGAGCCCTCTCCCTGGCCCATCTGCTCCCCCCCGCCACCACCACACCACTTACCAACTGGACCCACTCTTTGCCCCTCAACGTGGCTGTTTGTTTCTCCTCTTTCACCACCTGGGACTGTTTGCAGCAGTGAGCAACAAGGACTGAGCTACACAGGTGCACGTGCCTCACCACCTTGGACTTACCCCCCTGAGCAGCATTGGGCTAGTGGGGACCCCCTCCCTGCTGTGCCCCCCAGCCTCCCTGCATTAGTTAGCTCCTTCTGTCCCTGCAGCCTGCCCCGCCCGCCCCTTGCTACTGCTTTGTTCTCCCCTCCCCCCATTTTCACTTTGACCCTCTGGGAGTTTTCCTTTCTGTTCGTTTGCCTGCCCAGACTCAGCATTTGTTAATTTGCCTGCCCCGCCCCAGCCCTTTGGTGTTTACTACCTGCCCTGCCCCAAATTTTGGGTTTTGGTTTGGTTGCCTACCCAGCCCTTACACTTGCAGATCCCTCCTGTGATTTGCCTGCCACCCCCCTTTTCCCCTACCTTCTCTTGCTCCCCCCAGTTCAGCCCCTCTTACCTGTGTGCCCATGCCCTCTCCCTAAGCACTTGTGCCCCCTTTCAGTTATCCCCCACACTGTTCACAGCCCTCCTGATGCTATTGTAGTTACTCCCCTTCCCAGTACAGCTGGAGAAGCCGGTATCCCTATCCCGTAACTGTGCCCCCCTTTTCGTCCCTGCGTCCCCCCACCGCTGGTGCCCACCTCCCCTGCCTGCAGCCTAGCGGGGAGGAGTGGTTGCTTTTTCCCTCCCCCCCCCCGTGGCCCCTGTATTCCCCCCAACCCACCCCACCCACACTGGTACCTCCTTCCCTGAATACAGCCTAGCAGGGAGGAGGGGTTAGCCCTGTTCCCTCTCCCTCATGCCCCTGCCCCTCCCGCTGGACTCTCGTCCTCTGCTGCTACCTAGCAGGAAGCAGCATCTGCCCCTTGCCCCACCCCCATATTAGTACCGCCTCCTGCTCCTTGCTATAATGGAGGAGGACCCGGCCCCTATCCCTGCCTCTGTCCCTATTCCTGCCCCTGTTGATCCTGTGGTCCCCACTTTGCCACCACCCCTGCCCACTCTTGCGGCTGACCTCTCGACTGTCACTGGTCCAGACTCCACTGCTGCCATGGCTGCTGCCCTCTTCTGCTTAGGGGGAGCCCACCCCTTCCACCGGGAAAAAGGGCCAGGGGAACAAGAAGGGCAAAGGCCCTGCCCGGAAAGCAAAACCTCCTGCGGGCAGGGCCAGCCTCCCCGCCACGGCCCTGCCACCGCCCCTCCTTCCTCTGCCATTCCTTCCGCTAGCTCTGGGGGTGCTCCATCCCAGGCCCCCAGAGCGTACGCCCAGGTGTCCACCGCCCCTCCATGCGCCACTACACCATCCGCTCCAACAGCTGCCTCCAGTACCATCTCTGGTGGCCGGGGTCCCTTCCCCTCGCTGACCAGGAGGCATGGCGTCTGCTGCCTCATGGTGCCTGCCTCGCCCCACGTCAAAACTTACTTGCAGGCGTTGGCACCGGTGGTGGGGTCCGCGGCTGTCGTGGTGGCCTCCAAAATGTATGGCAAGGTCGTGTTCTTCCTGGCATCGGAGGCCACCACTCAGGAGGTGGTGGAGAAGGGCCTGGAGGTGGGGGGCGTGTCGTCCCCCTAGACCCCCTGGAGGACCTGGGCGTATGGGTGGTGCTGACCTCCGTCCCACCCTTCGTCCCCAGTGCTGCCCTGTTGCCTGCCCTCTCCACCCTGGGGAAGCCCATCTCGGTCATCAGCCCTCTCCTGCTGTGCTGTAAGGACCCAGCCCTCAGTCACGTTCTGTCCTTCCGCCGGCAGGTGCAAATCCAACTGCCGCTGGCGGCACGTGACGGGGTGGGGCTTGAGCCCTACCAGGGGGCCCACTACCGGGTCCACTACACGACAAGGGAGGCCCAGTGCTTCCTCTGCTGGGCAATGGGGCACGTCCAGAGGGACTGCCCCCTGGCCCGGCATGGAAGGGTGCCCGAGACCCCCAGGAGGGTGCCGGCCCTGTCATCGCCGGCAACCTTAGTGGCCCAGCTACCAATGCTGCCCCTCCATCTGCTGCCGTTGCCCCCTCTTGGGCCGTGGGGACAGCTCCCTCGCCGCACCCAGAGGAGCGGGCGGGTCTCGCTTCAGTCAGCTACAGTTCGGTGGGGCCCATGGAGTAGAGGGTGGTGAGATTATTGCCAGCCAAGGGAGAGGGCCAGCCCCGGGGGGAGGTTTCCCTCTCCCCGCACTGTCCCGCCCTTGCTGCCCCGAGCTCCAGAACCATCACTCTTGCCCCCTGGCCCTGCCCCTGCTGACTGGCCCTCCACCTCCACCTTGAAGGGCTCAGTGCCTGTCCAGGGGAGTGCAGTCCTCGTAAATCACGGGCTCGATCTCTCCCCTCCGAAGAGGAGGGAGAGGAGGCCCCCCCGAAAGATGCTGTGGGGGGCTGATGTTGCCGCACTGTCCACCGTGCCCCCAGAAGGAGCCCAGCAGGAGGCGCTGGCCATGGAAGCCAGGGCAGCAGACGGGGGTGGTAGCACCCCCCTCGCGGAACTCCACCCCCAAGGAGGCCTCTGCAGGAGTTCCCCGGGCCCCTTTGCCACCTGTGCCCCCTGCCGCTGCTGATGCCGGGGCAATTGTTTCCCAGCTTACTGGCGGGGAGGACTCTGGGGCCGCGGGCACTGATTTTACCTCTATATTTGAGGAGATTGAGGCCCTGGGTCTGACCCTGGTCACCCAGGGGGAGGACGACCCCTTACCAGCGGGCCTTGATCTGGGCAGCAGCTTAGTCCCACTGCCCCCTTCTCCTCGCTCCCCCCACCCCAGGCTGCCACCCCTGCTCTGGTCCTCGGGGCACCCCTGGCCCTACCCGTCTACCTGGCCGCAGATGGCATCTCAACTGAGGCTGCAGAGCTCCTCGGGGCGACGGCTGATGCTGAGCGACTGGGCCCCAAGCCTGCAGGCACACCCTCCACCTCCCAGACAGAGCAGCTAGCTTCCCCTCCGGAGGGGGGGCCCATTGAAGACTCCACCATGCCTGATGCCGTGGTTGCGGGTGACGCGCTTGTCGCAACTCCCATTCCCAGCGTTGGTAAAGGCCCCCCTCCCGTCCCTGTCCCCTCGGCCCGAAACCCCGGTCGAGAGGAGCTGCACCCCGGCACCTCAGCTGCTGGGAACTGAAAACCCACCTTTGTTCCCGCTCCCACCCCATCCCAGCCTCTGATCCTGCTCCCACCCCTTCGCCTGCCCTAGTCCCTGATCCTGCTCCGGCCCCAATCCCTGCCCCGATCCTGCTCCTGGCCCCTCTCCTGGACCCAATGCATGGACCGCCCCTCTCCCCTCCACTTCCCATGCTGTTGCCCCTCCCAAGGTTTTCTCGTTTCCGCTGCCAATGGGCATCCCGCAGGGGGCGGTTTTCGTGTATCCCTTTCCTGACATTGTAGGGGCTGCACTATTCCCTATGCCACCGCCTCCCATGCTGGGGATGGGGATGGGCTACCCAGTGCAGCCGCGCCAGGGCTTGGCCCCTTGTTTGTCCATCTCCACAGGCCATGAGGACCTCTCAGGGTCCCCACTGGAGGACGGTTGCCGGTTTGCTACCGCATCCCCCTCTGCTCTGAGGGATGAGCTGCACCACTTCCTAGTGGACACCCGTGGCTTAAAGGGCAAAGTGCAGCTTGCTCTCCAGCACTGGAGGGACTTCCATCATTTCCTCTGGGCCATGAAGGCCCTTTTAGGGGAAGGGAAGGGAGAGAGACCCAGAGGCAGGACATCGCGGCCTACCAGCGGCCCGCACTTTTCGTGACTCCCTGCTGAGCTACGGGGTCAAAACCGGCTTGTTGCGGGGCCGATGGAGGGCCGTCGACTCCCCTGCCCGTGAGGATCCACCCCAGCCCTCTGTATGAAAGTAATCACCTTTGCCACCTTAAACACCCAGGGCTGTAAAGTGGGTCTCCAAAGGCGCCTGGTGCTCTCCTTCCTTCGGGAAGGTGGGTACTCTGTGATCTTCCTGCAGGAGACACACACGGCTCCAGCCGTCAAGGCTAGCTGGCGGCTGGAATGGGGGGATGGGATTTCTTTCAGTCACCTCAATGCCCATTTGGCTGGGGTAACCGCCCTGTTCTCCTCCAAGCTACGGCCCAAGGTGCTGGGGGTCGCCAAGGTAGTGCCAGGCTGCCTGCTGCACGTCCAGGCCTGTGTGGAGGGGCTGGCGTTGAACTTGGTCAATGTCTAAGCCCCGAACGCAGGCCTGGAATGGGTGTGTTTCTTTCAGCAGGCGTCGGCCTTCCTCGGCACCCTGGATCCCCACAAGTGCCTGGTCCTGGGCGGGGACTTCAAGACCACCCTCGAGGACTGGGACCGCTCAAGATTCGCGAGTTCCCCAGCTGCCGCGGGTGTCCTCAGGGAGATTGTGGACCATCACTCTCTGATGGAAGTCTGGTGCGACCACCACCCAGACGACGATAGCACCTTTAACTATGTCCGGGTGGAGGACGATCGGTCACGCCACTGCCGGTTGGACCGTATTTATTTGTCACGTTTCCATCTGGCACGGGCCCATGCCTCCGGCATCTGGCCGGCCCTGTTCTTGGATCACCACTTGGTGACCGTGATGGCCTCTCTCAGCTTGGAGAGGCTGGGGCCGGCCTATTGACATTTTAATAACAGCTTGCTGGAGGATGTGGGCTTTGTGGCGTCCTTCCGGGAGTTCTGGCTGGCCTGGTGGAAGCAGCGGCACGCCTTTCCCTCAGCAAGGTGGTGGTGGGATGTGGAGAAGGTGCGTGCAAGGCTCTTCTGCCGAGACTAGTCCCAGGGCGCCAGCCAGCGGAGGGATGCATTGATAGGGCTGTTGGCGTGGGAGGTCTTAGAGCTAGAGAGGCATCTGGCCTCTGGCACCGAGGATCCACCCCTCTGCGCAGCATAGTGGGAGGAGCTCCAGGCCCTGGAGGACCATCGGGCCCGGGGTGCCTTCGTTCAATCCCGCATTCACCTCCTTCGGGACAGGAGATGGATCATGGCTCCCGCTTCTTCTATGCCCTGGAGAAAAAGAGGAAAAGTGTGGAAGGGCCAGGGCCTTCTACGCCAGCCTCTTCTCCCCGGATCTGACCAACGCTGAAGCCTGCAAGGTGCTCTGGACCGAACTCCCAACGGTCAGTGCAGGCGACTGAGACCAGCTGGAGCTGCCTCTCTCTCTGGCCGAGCTCTCGGAAGCCCTTCGTCTCATGCCCACCAACAAATCCCTGGGCATGGACGGGCTGACCATGGAGTTCTACCACGTGGTCTGGGACGTCCTTGGCGCAGACCTCATCACCATTTGGGCTGAGTCCTTGAAAAGTGGGGTCCTCCCTCTATGCCGAAGAAGGGGCACTGTAGCGGGGTGGTCACCCCGCTCTGGTCCTGAAGGGGTTAAAGCAGCCCTGGAAAGGGCTGTGGCTGGGAACAGCTAGGCTGATTGGGGGAAGCAGCCACAGGTGGGGCCACACCCCAATCAGGCCACAGCTGGCCCTTATAAGAGGGCTGAGAGCCAGCAGCTGAAGGAGTCTCGCTCTAGCTTGGGAGTGGGAAGGGCTAGCTGCCTGAGAGCGAGGTACCTGAAGTAGAGCAGTGCTGGGGAAGGGCAGAGGGAGCTGGGGAGCTCCAGCCTAGTAAAACCCCAGGCTGCAGGCCTTGCTAAAGGCCTACAAAGGTACTGGGGCTGCAGAGGGGCAGCCCAGATACAGGCAAAGGCAGCAGGTCCTACCCCCTTGCCAACGATGAGTGGCTATTACACTACAGTCTGCCCCAGTGAAAGGGGGCTAGCTGATGACTGGCAGTAGCCACTGAAGCAAGGTGGTCTAGAGGGTTGGGTTCCCTGGGAGGGGAGACCCAGAGTGGGGGTCCTGCTGGGGCAGAACCCCAGGGAAAAAGGCACCGGGGTTCAGGAGGGATACGGGGCCAGTGGCAGGTGAGACACCTGCGTGCAGAGGGCGCTCCAGTGCTGGTGAAGAGCTAATTCCCTGGATGACCAGCAGGAAGTGCCGCACCAGCGAGTCTCGCCTCACTACAGGGACCACTGCGACCTACGGAACTGGCATCCCATTTCACTCCTCAGCACGGATTACAAGGTCATAGCAAAGGCTATATTGCTGCTGCCTGGGTCTGTGCTGGCGGACGTGGTCCGTCCCAACCAGATCTACACCATCTCGGACTTGACCATCTTTCACAATCTATACTTGGTCCAGGACCTCTTGGAGCTGGGGATGGTCTGTCGTTCGCCCTCCTGTCCCTGGACCAGGAGAAGGTGTTCGACAGGATGGACCATGGGTATCTCCTGGGCACTCTAAAGGCGTTCGGCTTTGGGCCTCAGTTCGTGGGCTTTCTCCAGGTGCTGTACGCTGACGTGGAGTGTCTGGTCAGGCTCAACTGGACCCTGACCGAACCGGTCAGCTTCGGGCAAGGAGTACGGCAGGGGTGCCCCCTCTTGGCCCAGCTGTACACTCTGGTGATTGAGCCCTTCCTCTGCCTCCTCTGCCAGAGGATGTCGGGGTTGCTGCTTTGGGAGTTGCAGCTGCGGCTGGTCCTGTCGGCATTGCTCCTCGTGGTCCAGGATCTGGGCGACCTGGTGCTAGTGGAGGTTTGCCAGGCCGTTTACTCGGCGGCCTCCTCTGCCCAGGTCAACTCGGTCAAGAGCTCTGGCCTGGAACAGGTGGCAGGCGAGCTCCCTCCCACCTGCGCTTCAAGCCATCCAGTGGAGCATGGGTCCGCTGTTCTATCTTGGCATTTACCTTTCCGCCACGCATCCTTCTCCGCCAGAGAACTGGCAGGTTTTGGAGGCCAGGGTGGATTAGTGGCTGCAGAGATGGACAGGACTGCTCCAGTGTCTCTCCCTGCAAGGGAGAGCGCTGGTGCTGAACCAGCTAGTCCTGTCCATGCTCTGGCACCGGCTCAACACCCTGAGCCCGGCCCCGAGGATCCTGGCCAGGCTCCAGAGGCCAGCCCTGGAGTTTTTTCTGGCCACGACTGCACTGGGTCTCTGCAAGGGTCCTGAGTCTTCCCCTGAAGGAGGAAGGACAGGACCTGGTCTGCCTTTGAAGCCAGATCCATGTCTTCCGCCTCCAGGCCCTGCAGAGACTCCTTTATGGTGCAGGTACTCCAGCATGGAGCACACTGGTGCACACCTTCCTTCTCCACCTCCGAGGGCTCTGATATGACCAGCAGCTCTTTTTTTTTTTTTTCTCCACCTGAAGGGTCTTCTGCGAGACCTCTCAGAGCTGACAGTCTTCTACCAGGACCTCCTCCAGACCTGGAAGCTCTTTTCGACGACCAGGTCCATTGTGGCCACCGAGGGGGTGGACCTCCTCGAGGAGCCTCTGCTACACAACCCCAATCTACGTGTGCAGGTAGCAGTCTCCCTCGGTGCACCAGAGGTTGGTCCTGGCACAAACCACCAGGGTTGGAGACCTCCTGGACTATGACGGGGGGGTCTGGGTGGATCCCCATGCACTCGGTTGGCGCATGGGGCTCTCCACGCTTCCGACCCCCCTGCGCATACTCCTTGTCGCCCATTTATCTCATCTTCCTGCGGTGGGCCCTGCAAGAGGGTGATCCCTGCCCAGCCCTCAACCCAGGCCCTCCGGACCTTTTTATTGGGTCCCTGTTCTATGAGCCCCTCCCCCCCGCCTCGGCTTTCCTGCTCCCATATTTTGAGCCGTCTGTGCACCCTGCAGCCGGTTCGCCTCTGAACCGCGCCCAGGGACCAACTGTACACACTTGTGCTCCACACGTTGCATTTCCTAACCCTCATGTCCCGCCCCAACACCAAATGGCGGTACTACTTACCACCTGTGGAGGGTGAGGAGCCCCTGTGGGCCAGTATCTATTCCACCCTGGTCCCACGACCCACGGGGGATATCAGTTGGTGGCTCCTTCAGTGGGGAGATTCTTGAAGGGGAGTTACATGATCACACAGATGGGCAGGCCCAATGCACTTTGCAGCAGTGGTTTGTGCAGGTGACGGGCCGTGACCTTCCACAGCATGTGAGGGCTTGGTCCCATGAGCAGTGTGGGGAGCTGCTGGAGTGGAAGTGGGGAGCAGGTCTGCAGGGGGCCCAGCATTCTGCATCGCTATGTGGGCATGGTGCATGCCACTGGTGAGGGCAGAGGTATTTTAATGTGTATCTCTTGGAGGGGTTCAGCAGCCGAGTCACCACAAAGGCAGGGAAAGCATGGTGCCTCCCTCTGTGGGCTGGCATAGTCCATAAAGACTGTTCCTCAATCAATGACAGGGTTAGCATGTTGCAGGATGTGCTGGAGCACAGGGAAAATGGGCCAGCTGCAATGAAACAATTGTCTGCAACAAATGATTGGAGCAGCTCTAATTGTAGCTGTGCTGACATGGGCTGCAGCCAGGGGACTGGAATGCATCATGTTTGTATCGTGAAATGTCTTGTGTGTTTTGGAAGAGCTGGGCCAAATGTGGGCCAATGTGTGTGGCCCTAGGGTAAGTAGGCAGAAGTCACCCAGTGTCCCTGTGCCCTGTTTCTGGAGTTCTTCCTCCAGTTGTGGTTCATCTGTGACCTAACCCTGCCCTGGGGGAATCATTGGGCCTTTGGCTGCCTGTAAGTGTTGCTAGGGCCCTTGTGCTGAGTGGCTCTACTGGTGTTGGATCAGGAATCGTTTTGGTCCCTGCGATGTGCACGCCCCGGTAATGCTGGCTGTACCCCCTGGGAGCAGGTGATGGGAAAGCCACATCCAAGGCAGAGGCACAGGCTACTAGATCATATTTATGCACAGCCAGGCAAGCCATTGCCCCACTATGCCCACAACCCTGTCTGCTTTTCCCCCTGGGCACGCTTACAGATGGGACCAACAGAGCCACTCTCTTGGTTAGCACACAGTGGGATGCTCCCTAGGCTGTAGAAGTGATGCACGGGGCACCCACCACACTCTCTTCTGGCATGTAACTACCGTGGGAACGCTAGGTCGAAGCAGAGTGCCTTCCAGATGTTCTGGGGAAGACAGGCTTCTGGCCAGTTTGGTCCCTGTTCCAGATTCATGGACCAACTGCCATGAGAGGGCCATCTCCAACACTCCTTGGACTCACCCATGTGGGTGGCAATGGGCAGTGAAATGTAGCAGTCATGGAGACTGAGCTTGTAAGTGTAAGCAGAGTCAGGATGAGCTCTACCCTGACATCTGGTGGTGAGTCATGGTGGGTTGTGGAAAAGAACTTCAGGGGCTGATCTCATTTGCATAGGCACACCCACCCTGCCTAGATGGTCACTTTGGCTGCTGTAGGAGCCCCAGTTTCTCTGTTATTGGGGCAAGAATAAACTGTTGTTATCCTGATTATGTGAATCAAGGACACAGGAACTGTACTTGGCCTTTTGTTATGATGAAGGGACTCGCCATCAACTAAGCAGCACTCGCTAGGCAAGGGTCATGGGTTCCAAAAGCCAGTGAAGGGAAAGAGTTTGGGGACAGGTATTAATACCTGGTGGTATGGGCCCATGGGTGAGGGCCTTACATGCTAATTGTACTTTCTCCTCTCTCCACTGTGGAACAGCAGAGTTAATTTTGATTCTATTAGGAATATAGTTACAGGCTGTTGAGCTGAATTCACTTTGGGCTAAGGGTGTATCAGTACTGAGGCTTCCCTACTACAAGCTGAAATCACAAAAGAGCTAAACTTACTAAGAGCTGAAATCGCTGAGTGTTGTGTAAAGTAGTGGGGGAGCCTGAAGATATATGGCAGAGCAGTTCATGGCAGAGCAGAGCAGCTGGTGGAGCAGAGCAGTTTGTGGGATGGCGAGCAGAGCGGCTGGTGGAGCAGAGCAGTTTGTCGGATGCCTGGAGCAGCTCATGGGGCGGCTGGCAGAGCGGAGCCCCATGGAGAGGTGGGGTCATCAGCTTTGGACCATGTAAGGTGCTCCTTAGGGCCCCCCCCATCTCCACCCAGGTTGGGAGGTAAAACTCTGCAGATAAACTTTTGAACTCTGAGGCTGCCCTGACCAGGGACAGAGACTTTTGGGTCGTTGGACTTTTGGAACTTTGGGTGATTTTGGGTTGCTGGACTCAAGAACCAAAGGGAAAGGACAGGCCCCAATTTGCTTGGGGTGGGTTTTTTGCTCATGGGTTGTGTTATGAATCCTGTTGGTGGTGTTTCCCCAACATAATGCCACATTGTTTCTCTCTGTTATTAAAAGGCTTTTTGCTACACTCAGACTATGTGCTTGTGAGAGGGGAAGTATTGCCTCTTGGAGGCGCCCAGCGGGGGTGGTATATATTTGTCCCAGGTCACTGGATGGGGGCTTGAGCTGGTTTTGCATTGTCTTATTGGAATGGAACCCCTAGATACTGAACCCGGCCCTTGTTGCTGCCAACTCTGACAGGCAGAAGGGTTACATAAGGATAAAGCTTTTTCCTGTAGCCATATTGTAAGGTGTAAGGCCTTTGTCTGCCGCCATATTAGAAAAGCAGCAGCCATTAGCCACGAAGCAGAAAGTTACATCCTGATAAGAGGGCGGTTCTGTCCTAATAGCACCCACCATCACCAGATAACAAAACAGATCTTTAGATGGTTCAATAAAACTTAGTTTGATAGCATCCTGTCTGGCAAGAAATCCTGTATCAATAGTTGTGGTTGTGAAATCCTCATTTCTTTATTGTTTTGTCTTTATGGTCTCCACTTCTCTATTGTTTGTCTGTATGATCTCTGTCTGGTTCTTTGATTGTTTCTGTCAGACTGTTACATAATTAATTTTGCTTGGTGTAAATCAATTAAGGGGTATGATTGGTTAAAGAATTGTTTTACAATATGTTAGGATTGGTTAGAGAATTGTTTAGTAATATTTTAGTAAATAGTTGGTTAAGGTAAAGGACTCAAGTTTCACTATATACTGGGGTCCAAGAAGGAGCCCAGAAGAAGAAGAATAGAAAGATCTGGAAGAAAAAGAACTCCCCTCTAAAACACAGATTAAAGCTGCTAAGAATCCTCTGCATGACTGTGACATGCAGCAACCAGAATCTAGACGAGGCTGACCTTGCCTGGCCAACAGGAAAAGTCCACCTGCCTGATCAGGATTGGTGAGCATAGCATTGTATGCTTAGCATGTGTATTCTGCTTGGTAATTGTTAATAAATAGAGGATAAGGCTATTACTGTGTAAGGCTCTTTCACTGGTAAAAGGTCCTGCAAACCCACAAAGAGTACATCCTGAGCCCTAGGAATTGGGTAAGGTTGAGTGTCTAAATTAAGAGGATTACGCGTTGAGCCTTTGAAACTGGGTAAAGGTGGGTGCCCCTAGAGTGTGCAAGTAACAGAGAATTTTGTGCAGGTAACAAGCTGGGCCCTTATGTAGCTGGGGCCACTTCTATGGAGGGTGTTGAAGATCAGGGCAGCAGCCTCAAACTGGACTCAGTATTCAACCAGGACCCTGCACAGGGAATGAAGCACTGGGGTCATGCAATCTCAGCAGCCTGGGCTACTAACTCAGTGGACTGCTGCATTTGGAGCAATTTTATCCCTTGGGATGCTGCATTGCGCTAATTAAACCAGGAGCTCAAAACTCTGTAAATCTCCAGGGCCAAGTCCCAGAGGAAGAGATGATATCACCTGGCCAGGCCCGCCTTTCCCATGCTGTACTTGTCTGTGTGTCTGGCAGCAGAGTCCAGGGGGATCCAAATGTTGCAGATTAATTTGATAATCTGAAGGCAGACACCCTTCACACAGAGCATTGTCCTGGAGACTGGAAGGTCCAGAAGATGTTCATTGTCCCCACCAACTTCACCTCCATCTTCACTGGGATTAGCTTCAGCCAGCTGCTGTTCATACAGTGCTGATGCCTCCCATGCATTTGGTTGCCTGGGAGCAAGTGCCAGAGAGGTGTATACAGGAGGCACCATTTTCCAAAGTACCTAAGTGCCTTAGGAACCTACGTCTTAGTCTCAAGTGACGAGGCACATGGGACGTGCAGTGAGATTGACTTGCAGTGAGATTTGGGCCCCTAGATGGCTAGATGACTTTTGAAAATGGGACTTGGGTGCTCGTGAAAATATTATGGAGGGGAGGCAAGTCTTTAGAGGAACTTGTTATCTGAGGCAATGCAGTTGAATGGGAGAGAAATGAACCTCTATGATGAACCAAGGACTCCGTTCTGTTCACTATATGTTCCTATACCACCCTTGCCACCGTAGTGTCTGAGCACTGTCCTGGCGTGCTTTAAGTGATGTGACTAACATGTGGGTTTGTTCTCTCTCCCGCTGGGGGTAACTGTGCATGCAGTGGAATATTTGGGTTTGACAGGAATTTTTTCACTGTTGTATGGAGACAGCTGTTGTATCCCTACTCGGAGAGAAGGGAGGTGTTTCTTTCCAGGCCATGCCACAGGCACGAGAAGGGCAGAAATTTCCTTCATTCCACCAGAGGAAGTGGTGATCTCGCCAGCATCACTGGAGCTGGGTGGAAGCTTTATCCAAAGACCCAAAACACTTGCACACTGTGCCAGAGTAAATGATGGCCAAGAATCTCACCAGGTGGAAGCCCCTACAGCCTCCCTCTGAAATGGAAGAGGGATACAAGAGGTTTGGGCTTTGGAACTGAGTGAACAAGGGAAGTTATCTGCAAACACCGTGGGGAATTCTGGCTCATGGTTTGGTCCAAGTTTGTTGTTGTTAATTTTTCTATGAATATTTGTGCAGCCAGGTTTGATTTTGCACAAATGCTTGGAGAAACTTTGACTCACATGCCAGTGCATATTGGTGCACAAGGAAACCTGTTCCTGTGAGTCAGGACAGGATCTGTTTCCCCGTACAGTATATTCAGATACAAAAAACTCTGCTTAGTGGATCAGTGAAGGTTAACTCACGCAAAGTAATTGTGCCTCCTTAGCTCAAGTGGTTAACCGCTATTCAGGCCTTTCTTTGGTCAGGGCCGGCTCTCCCCTTTTTGCCACCCCAAGCAGGTGCCGAATTGCCACCACCACGAGTGGCTCAAGATAGAAGTTGCTGCCGATTTGCTGCCGCTGGCGGCTGAAGAGAGAGGATGCCGCAGAATTGCCGCCGCAGCGGAAACACCCAAACGGCACATGGACGGCCGCCCCTTGCAGATTACCACCCCAAGCACCTGCTTGGAACGCTGGTGCCTGGAGCCAGCCCTGTCTTTGGTTCAACTGTGTGTATTTACAAATAATGTCAGCAAAATCCTGTTTCCCTGGACCCAGTGGGAACAAATAGCAGGAGGCAGTTTCCTTGCTCAGTTTCCAGGCCTGCCTATCCTGTGCCCCAGAGATCTCCCACAAAGAGCTGCATAGACAGATACTTGATTTTCTGTTACATGGCTCTGTGTTAACTTTCATGTGTTGCCATCTTGCATTGAAAACCATGATAACCAACCTGTGACATATTTTGCCAAGGGTAGTTCTAATAAACTGAATGCCCGTGGGGATAGGGGGATGAAGTTTAAGTTACTTTGTTCTTAGACCTCTGTAATAGCACCTAAGGACCCCAGACACGATCAGGACACCGCCCCTGCACCCCACTGTGCTAGGTGCTGTATAAACATAAAAGAAGAGACAGTCCCTGCCAAGAACAGTTTACAACCTACCATGATCATTCCAGATCAAAGAGCCTTAGGATTGTCTGCACAGGAAAACTGACCAGAATAGCTGTCCTGGAATAACTATCCCATTATAGCTCTTCCAGGAAAACACTCTTATTCCGAGATACAATTATCCACAGAGTTACTGCAGAATAGCTATAGCCCTTTATACTCACCCCAACCTTATTCCAGAATAACTTCCCCATAGAGACAAGTGCTTACTGTGGTTTAGTATCTTTGGCTGATCCAGAGCCAAGGGGTCTGTTAGAGAATACAAAGAACAAAGCCATTTCTGGGAGGGATGCCTTTGCTGAACTGCTTGGCTTATGCAGAAGGTTTGGGATTCTTCCTGAGGTAAAGCTGTAAATCATGTGAAAATAAGAGGTATGTTTTCCCTTCTCAGGATCCCTCCACAACGCTTGGTGCTGCCTCCTGAGACAGATGGCCATGGCCAAGAAGGAGGATTGCAGTCATCGATGGTGGATCCAGTGGACTGTGCACCATTAAATGCTGTTTGGATGATGGGCTGGAGCCCACCTGCTTTGAGAGAAGTGAAGATATGGGGGGACTCTGGAGGTTCAAGGTAGGTTTGAGTTCATCATGAGTTTGGGTGCTTTTCTTAATTATGGCTATTATTTGTATTGCACCTCTTGTGCCACATGGTGTACAAACCCAGAACAAAAAGACAGTCCCTGCTCCAAACAGACTGAAATTTATGTATCAAATTGTATTATTATTTCGACCAGATGAAAGCCCATGCTGTCACACAGATATGATTTGTAAAGTCCTCCTGTGTGTAAAAAAGCCAAAACTGGCTGAGAAACTTAAAAGCAGGATGGTAACAGATTGTCAGTCGCAGCGATGTCTGAACCTGATGATAGGGTGAGCAAGAAGAACTCTCAACCATGCTTGTAGCTGTTTCCATCACTTCACACTGACACAGCAGACATTTTAGGGTTCATAGTGACAATCCTGGAATCTTATTATATAGCAGCCGTGTTAGTCTGTATTCGCAAAAAGAAAAGGAGTACTTGTGGCACCTTAGAGACTAACCAATTTATTTGAGCATGAGCTTTCATGAGCTACAGCTCACTTCATTGGATGCATTCGATGTATTTTCCACTGAATGCATCTGATGAAGTGAGCTGTAGCTCACAAAAGCTTATGCTCAAATAAATTGGTTAGTCTCTAAGGTGCCACAAGTACTCCTTTCTTTTTATTATATACAGAGTATCACAGGTGTGTTCAGGTATTAAAAAGGTCTCTGCCCAGAGGAGGCTGCAGGGTAACATAGTTGCTGGCGAGAGTCTTTTCCACTTATCTGGAGGATGCAGTCACCTCACCCAGAGTGCAATTGTGGCTCGGGTTTAGAGCCTGATCCAAGGCACATTGAAGTCAGCGGAAAGACTCCCATTGATTTCAGTGGGCTTTGGATCAGGCCCTTGCTTCTGACGATCGTGTTGTTAGGAGGCTGAAAAGGAAGGGTCAGCACAGAGGGGCTTCAGCTCATAATGAATCCTTTAGATGGGAGAACAAAAAACCTGATTTATCCAACAGTGGGACAATGTTCCTTTCACAGGTGAGCGAAGGCTTCTCCCACAGCACTGGTGCCAGAATCCACAGGCTTCCTTCAGACAGATGGCCCCATCCTGCTTCCACTGAATTCAGTGGCAAAACATTGACTGCTGTCCAATGGCAAAGTGCACTCCCCCTGCAGCAGATGGTCCTCGCCTTTTCCTTCTTGGGGTTCTAGCAGCAACCACAGCAGCAGCTGCAGCAAGCAGTCTGGTGGTCCAGGCGGGCAGAAAGGACCCCTCTCAGGTGGTGGTGGTGGCGTCCACACAGCTCGCAGGCCCCCCCCCCAGGGGCTGTAGTTGGAGCAGTAGCAGCACCCGAGGGTGGGGGGGGTCCAGCAGCTGGCCAGCAGAGAAGAGGGGGCGGTGTCTGGCCCAGCCAGGGGAGCAGCTGGAGCAGTAGCAGCAGCAGGGAGAGCCAGGGTCTAACAGCAGCAGTACCCAACAGCAGGAGCAGCAGCCCTCTTCCTCCTACTCCCTCCAGGCCAGAGGGCTACAGGAGTGTGATCCTTCTGGGATCTGGGAAGTGAGCGGGCAAAGCCCGTCCACTGCTAAAAGATCCCCCCCCAGCCTAAGAGGGGGATCCACAGGACCTGGACACCAAATCAATCCGGGGGACAACTAATGAAATAACAGGGACAGGAGTGTGGTCAAAGGGTCAAACGAAGGGAACCAGACGGGGACACTGAGCAGAGAACCCCGGACAGCGCCCACTCCTCAAAGGTCAAGGGAGTCAGTGGACGCCACCCAGAGGAACTCTGCCCGGATACATGAACAGACCGAGGATCAGAAATAGGCCCCACAGCTACAGGAGTGCGATAGAAGGGAGAGATTGGTCCCAGGTTAAGCAGGTCCCTTTTCCCTGGGTAAGGTAACAGGGAAGGTTTCAGAACAATCAGGAACTTTCTGGAAACAATTAAGGCAGACAGGCTGATTAGAACACCTACAGCCAATCAAGAAGATGCTAGAATCAATTAAGGCAGGCTAATCAGGGCACCTGCATTTAAAAAGGAGCTCACTTCAGTTTGTGGTGCGCATGTGAGGAGCTGGAAGCAAAAGGCACTAGGAGCTGAGAGTGAGAAGGCGTACTGCTGGAGGACTGAGGAGCACAAGCATCATTAGACATCAGGAGGAAGGTCCTACGGTGAGGATAAAAAAGGTGTTGGGAGGAGGCCATGGGGAAGTAGCCCAGGGAGTTGTAGCTGTCGCACAGCTGTTCCAGGAGGCACTCTAGACAGCTGCATTCCACAGGGCCCTGGGCTGGAACCCGGAGTAGAGGGCGGGTCCGGGTTCCCCCCAAACCTCCCAACTCCTGATCAGCAGAGGAGGAGTTGACCTGGACTGTGGGTTCATGTAAACGGCCAAACTGAGGGCTGCCGTGAATCTCCGAAGCGAGCAAATCCGCCAATAAGCACAAGACCCACCAGGGTAGAGGAGGAACTTTGTCACAACTGGTGTGAGAAGTGAGATTTGGTGTGTACAGCATGGAGGAAGGAGGGTGTTATTTTAAAAAAGAAAGAAAGAAAAGGGGAGCGGGTTTATTTTTTTTTTCACCACAATGGAGGATATTAGTGTGGGCACTGATACAAGCCTTGGCTGCCCAGCAGGAGGCTACCTGTGTCCAGGCAGCCGACCAACAGGAGGCAGTGTGACTGCAGCAAGAGACTAATCGCCTGCTGATGGACTAGGCTTCTCAAAACTGCGCTATGTTGCAGGAACTGGTAAACCAGGTAAAGGCCCTTTCAGGGCTGAACCACGGCCATGATGGGACACAGATCATGTGGGCCAGCAATTGGCTGCAGAAAATGATGAGGGAGGACGATGTAGAGGCATACCTCCTGGCTTTTGAGAGGACAGCCCTGTGGGAGACTTCGGCCCGAGAACAGTGGTCTGGCATGCTCACTCCATTCCTGTGTGGGGAGGCCCAGAAGGCCTACCATGATTTGCCTGAAGAGGCTGCGGCAGACTACCCCCAGCTGAAAGCGGAGATTCTGGCCAGATCTGTAGTAACGACTGCAGTGCGGGGCCAGCAATATCATGAGTGGAGGTACCAGGAAAACAAAACCTTGTGGTCCCAATTATATGACCTCATCCATCTCGCATGAAAGTGGTTATGAACTAAGTTCCGGAGTCCGGAGGAGATACTAGAGGTACTTGTCATCAACCAGTACATGAGCACTACCACCAGACCTACGCACCTGAGTAAGCCAGAACGAACCCACCACCTACAACGAGGTTGTCGCGCTGGTAGAAAGGCGAAGGACGGCGAGGGAGCTGACCCGACCAGTTAAGGAAGAGGAGTTAAGCACCCCGGGTTAAACTAGCAGCACCAAGCCCTAGACTCCGGTGACTGGGCCACCAGGAAAGCCAAGGTGGAAAAAGAGAGGGGCGGAAGGCCCACCAGAAGCCACAAAGAGTCGGAGTACTGAGGGAGAAGAGGATCATGATGTTAGAAGGCCCAAACCAAGAGACCAAAGGAATGCCTAGGGCCCCATACAGATTGTACACCTGCAGGGAGTGGGGACACATAGGTGCACAGTGTCCCAATGCCGAGGAGCCTATGCAGTGTAACCTGGGGAACTGGGCAGATCCATGCTCCCTAATCAACCTTGTGGGGGTCTCACTAACCCCACATATGTACACCATGTGATGAAGTGGGATTGTTCTTAATGTTTCCTCTGAATACTATAGGGGTGTGTGACAGGTTTCAATCGGTCTACCGAGCCCCTAGGGGGCGATGGAGAGCTATGGTCCCACGGGCAGGCCTTAGTGTCACCTTTCGGGCGCTGGGGAATTAGTGGAAAAGGTGTGCCGGCACGGGTCGGCGGCGCACGATTCTGCTACCCAAGGCGGATTGGCCGGGGTAGGGGAACGCAGGCCTACCTACCTCCACTGCGTTCCAGCCTAGGGCCCTGACAGTGGCGGGAGGCGAAGGTCCCGCCGCTGGGTCAGCGGGGAGCCATCCGCGCCCCGCTGACCAAATACACCCACCACACGATGCAGTTCTGCTCCTGGGCTACTTCCTACCCGGTCTCTCAAGCGGGCCTCTCCAGTCCCTCCAGCTCGTCCAGGTATTCAGCTGCTGGCAGCTCTCGCTCCCCCTCGGTGTTGGGCTCACGCTGGCCTGGGTTACCGCCTGGCCCCTCCAGGTCCTCCGGGTACTCAGCAGCTGGCAGTCCTGGTCGCCACAGGCCTTCCCTGGGTTAGCAGCAGGGTCTGGCGGGAGCAGCCTGTGTCTGTCTCCCTCCCTGGTGCTCTCCTCACTGGGCAAAGGGCCCCGCCCTTTGTACTTCCTGTCCCACTCCTCCCCTTCCGGGGATTGGCAGAAGCTTGGTCTGGCCCCGCCCACTCAGGCTGAGAGGGTGGCTCTTTACACTCTGGTGCGGAGGGAAGCCACCCTGGCTCCCTACAGGGTGCCTCAGTTTCCCCTATGCATTTCTTAAGTCTCTAGGTGGTGGGATAAGGGAGTGTAATTGTTGCAGAGCAAAAGGCCAGGGTACATAAATGGCCGACACTCTGTCTCCTGGCAACTGATGGCCTGGGCCCTTCCTCCCTCCAAGATGATAGCTAAAGGGTCGGAGAACAAAGGAATCAGGTGACCTCCTGGCCCAGGAAAGAGACAAAGCCCAGAGGAGGGGGGGCTGGAGGGGGAGTCAGTTTGGGAATGGCTGGGGACGAGGAATGAAGTGCAGACGTGTTGTCTGGCTCACTGCCCCTGAAAATGGACCTGGCTGAGCGGTCCTGTTCTCTGTACCTATAAGCTCTGTTTTAGACCATGTTCCTGTCATCTAATAAACCTCTGTTTTGCTGGCTGGCTAAGAGTCACATCTGACTGCGAAGTTGGGGTGCAGGACCCTCTGGCTTCCCCAGGACCCCGCCTGGGCGGATTCACTGTGGGAAGCGCATGGAGGATGCTGAATGCTCAGAGGTCAGACCCAGAAGGTGGAAGCCGTATGAGCTTTTTGCCTTGAAGATAGTCTGCTCACAGCGAAGAGACTTCACCAGAGTCCTGCCTGGCTTTGTAGGGAGCAGTTCCAGAGTATTGTCCGGGGATTCTGTGAGACACCAGACCAGTGAAACTAAATGGGGTAGAGACCATGGCACTGGTTGATTTGGGGAGTGCTATCACGCTTATCTCAGGGAAACTCGTGAAGCGTAGTCAGTTGCTGTAGGCTAAATGTACAGGGATAACATGTGGCCATGAGACAGTTAGTTACTACCCCATCCCAGTAAAAATTGAAATCCAGGGGAACACTACTGAGGTAGCAGCAGGTGTAGTCCCTAAACTCCCATACCCGGTGCTCATAGGGAGGGACTTCCCAGAGTTTGGAGACTGACTCGCAGTAGGAGGATTGGAGAAAGGGGAACCCTGAAGTTAGTGAGGCATCCACAGTAGACTGTCAACCCCCAGTCTTCTCTGAAATATCCCCAGATTTGTTTTCCATTCCCAGGCGGGGTAGAAAGACGAAAAGGGAAAGAAGGGCAGCTAAGGCCTTGGGAACCCAAATACTGACCCAAAGCCAGAGGGTCGCTCTCGTAGGTAGGCGGACCTGAGCAGCTGAAAAGGAGGCCACCCAGGAGGGAGAAGCACCCAAGTCTGACCCACACCCTAACGCCTCTGAACCAGTAGAGGCAACAGAGACTGGTCCCCTAGATCTAGGGCACATTAGCCCCGGGAGAGGAAATTTTGGACGGGACCAGGCTGAAGACCCAAGGTACGACAACATTAGGAAGGAGATGACCGAAATAGATGGGGTCCCCGTGGAAGGGAAAACCCAGGGACCAGGACCCTACTTCATAATGAAGAAGAATCTCTTATACCTGGTTGCACCAGTACAGGGGCAGAAGGTACAACAGATCCTAGTACCTCAAAAACACCAGAATGCTGTATTAAGTCTTGCCCATAGTCATCTTTTTGGGGGGTATTTGCGGGTAGAGAAGACCCTGGCATGGGTCCTGCGACAATTCTTCTGGCCCAGAGTACATGAAGTGCGGAGGTACTGTGCGTCCTTCCCAGAGTGTCAGCTGTACAGTCCCCGTCCACACTTGAGGGCACCTTTAGTCCCCTTTCCCATCATAGAGGTCCCCTTCGAGCGAATAGTCATGGACCTAATGGGACCCCTGGAGAAGACAGTCTGGGGCCACCAATATATACTTGTCTTTCTGGATTATGCTACTCGCTACCCAGAAGTTGTCCCCCTGCGGAACACGTCCTCTAAAACGATAGCCAAAGAGCTGGTGGGGATCTTTGCCTGAGTGGGGCTACCAAAGAAGATATTAACAGATCAAGGAACTCCATTTGTGTCGAAGCTAATGAAGGATCTCTGTACACTGCTCCATATACATACCCTGAGGACTTCGGTCTATCATCCACAGACCGATGGGCTGGTAAAAAGGTTTAACTGAACCCTCAAGGCTATGATAAGGAAAGTAAGTCGGGATGGGAAGGATTGGGACACTCTACTACCTTACCTTATGTTCGCCATCTGGGAGGTACCTCAGGCCTCAACTGGGTTTTCCCCCTTTGAGTTATTATACTGGCACCACCCCTGTGGCATACTAGATATCGCAAAAGAAATCTGGGAAGAGGAACCCAGTGAGGGGAGAAATATAATTGACCATGTGTTGCAAATGCGAGACCGGATAGCCCGGGTCACCCCTATTGTACGGGAACATTTGGAAAAGGCGCAGGAGGCCCAGTGAATCCATTACAATTGCCAGGAAAAAGTCCAACACTTCCAACCAGGGGATCAGGTGATGGTGTTGGTACCCACGGCAGAAAGCAAGCTTTTGGCCCAATGGCAGGGGCCCTATGAGGTGGCTGAACCCATGGGGGAAGTAACCTACAAGGTGCGGCAGCCGGGACACCAAAAACAAGAACAGATTTATCACATTAACCTCTTGAAACCTTGGCACCAGCAAGAGGCATGTGTAGTGGCTCAAGAGGCCCCAATCCAGGGAAATAACCTACATGAGCAGATCAGGATATTCCCTGATCTGATACCAAACCAGAATAAAGAGGTAACTGAGATGACCAACCGGTACCAGGACGTATTTTCAACCAAACCAGGCTGGACCACCGAAGCATATCACCACATTGTCACAGACCCTGGGACAAAGGTAACTTTAAGGCCCTACCGGAGCCCGCAGCAAAAAGGGAGGAGATCAAGGCAAAGGTAAAAAGGATGTTGGAACTGGGAGTCTTAGAAGAGTCCCACGGTCAATGGTCGAGCCTGATTGTGTTGGTGCCCAAACCCAATGGCACCACTAGGTTTTGTAATGACTTTCACCAGCTGAATGAGATATCCAAATTTGATGCATATCCCGTACCCCATATTAATGAGTTAGTTGACTGCCTGGGCAATGCCAGATTTTTGACCACCCTTGATTTAACAAAGGCATACTGGCAGATTCCCCTTGCCAAAGAGGCGAAAGAAAAGACAGCATTCTCTACACCAGAGTGTCTGTTTCAATATACTATTCTTCCTTTTGGACCGCATGGGACACCTGCCACCTTCCAGCTTCTTATGGACAAGCTCCTGTGGCCCCATACCAGTTATGCAGCTGCGTACCTGGATGATGTGATTATTCACACCCCCGACTGGGAGACCCACTTGAAAAAGGTGGAAGCGGTACTGGACATGCTAAGATGGGCCGGCCTCACAGCCAACCCAACCAAGTGTGCTATAGGGCTAGCTGAGGCTAAATACCTTGGCTACATTGTAGGAAGGGGCACGGTCAAGCCCTAACTAAACAAACTAGAGGCTATCCAAAATTGGCCCCGGCCGAATCGGAAAAAGCAAGTCTGGGCATTCCTGGGTGTGTGGGGGGGTACTACCAGCGATTTATTCCCCATTTTGCTACCAGAGCGAGTCCCCTGACAGACCTGACAAAAGCCAGGGGTCCGGACATGGTGAAGTGGACTGATGCTGCGGAAACTGCAATCACATATCTACGGACAGCCCTCTGCAGTAACCCTGTGCTTATAGCCCCAGACTTCAACAAAGAATTCATTTTACAAATAGATGCATCTGAAGTAGGATTGGGAGCTGTCCTATCGCAGATGGTCGGAGACGAAGAACACCCAATCCTCTACCTCCGCAGAAAACTCCTCCCGAGAGAGCAGAAGTGTGCCATGGTTGAGAGAGAGTGCCTTGCTGTGAAATGGGCCATGGAAACAATACGTTATTACCTGCTAGGATGACGGTTTACCCGTGTGACTGACCATGCACCCCTCCAGTGGATACAGCGAAATAAAGAGAAGAACACAAGGGTGACCAGATGGTTTCTGTCCCTACAACATTTCCAATTCACCATACAACACTGGGCTGGAAGCCACCATGGCAATGCAGATGGCTTGTCCCAGGTACACTGCCTGACATCCCAAGTTGCCCAATCCTGTGGTGTTGAGCAGAGGTGGGGGATATGTGACAGGGTCAGGCCAGATGGCTACAGGGGAGTGACAGAAGGCAGATATATTAGCCCCAGGTTAAGTAGGTCCCTTTTCCCTGGGTAAGGTAACAGGGAAGGTTCCAGAACAATCATGAACTTTCTGGAAACAATTAAGGCAGACAGGCTGATTAGAACACCTGCAGCTAATCAAGAAGATGCTAGAATCAATTAAGGCAGGCTAATCAGGGCACCTGCATTTAAAAAGGAACTCACTTCAGTTTGTGGTGCGCATGTGAGGAGCTGGGAGCAAGAGGCACTAGTAGCTGAGAGTGAGAAGGCGTACTGCTGGAGGACTTTTTTTTTTTTTTTGAAGCAGAAAAGAATTTTATTTGTGTAACACTTACAAAGAATCACCAAAAAGGATAAAGCAAAACTATGCAACAAAACAAAAGCAAACACAAGGTATAACACAGCAGCCTTCAGGAGGGAGAAGTGTTCAGGTTAGCCTGGGCCCAGAGCAGGGGGGCTTCCTCGACACTCGTGGTCTTCCACCCTCCTGAGTTACCTGGTGGCCTAGAGTGGGGGGCTTCCTCGACACTTATGGTCTTCCACCCCCTCGAGTTACCTAGTGCCACGCCCAGTGTCACCGATTATTCCTCTCCTGAGAGTGCCCATCAAGATGGGCATGGCTGCAGGGTGGGCGGTTTGGGGGTGGGGACGGACGTACACCCACGTGTGATAGGACCCCTCCTAGGTGACAGTGATGATGGTATCCACAGTGGCAACGGCTGGGGCCTCTTGCACTTCCCCCTCAATCAAAGGGTCAGACAGAGGGAACCGGACGGGGTCACCGAGCAGAGAACCTCGGACAGCGCCCACCGCTCCTCGAAGGTGTCAAGGGAGTCGGTGGACGCCGCCCAGAGGAACTCCGCCCAGATACGTGAATGTACTGAGGATCGGAAAACGGCCCCAGAGCTACAGGAGTGCGATAGAAGGGAGAGATATCGTTTCCTGGGTAAGATAACAGGGAAGGTTCCAGAACAATCATGAACTTTCTGGAAACAATTAAGGCAAACAGGCTGATTAGAACAC
Organism: Lepidochelys olivacea; assembly: GCF_965140295.1. Classification (NCBI taxonomy): domain Eukaryota; kingdom Metazoa; phylum Chordata; order Testudines; family Cheloniidae; genus Lepidochelys; species Lepidochelys olivacea. The sequence continues at coordinate 44,944,121 of NC_140418.1, read as the reverse complement.
CTGCAGCCAATCAAGAAGCTGCTAGAATCAATTAAGGCAGGCTAATCAGGGCACTTGCGTTTAAAAAGGAGTTCACTTCAGTTTGTGGTGCGCATGTGAGGACCTGGGAGCAAGAGGCACTAGGAGCTGAGAGTGAGAAGGTGTACTGCTGGAGGACTGAGGAGCACAAGCATTATCAGACATCAGGAGGAAGATCCTATGGTGAGGATAAAGAAAGTGTTGGGAGGAGGCCATGGGGAAGTAGCCCAGGGAGTTGTAGCTGTTGCACAGCTGTTCCAGGAGGCACTCTAGACAGTTGCATTCTACAGGGCCCTGGGCTGGAACCCGGAGTAGAGGGCGGGTCCGGGTTCCCTCCAAACCTCCCAACGCCTGATCAGACACAGGAGGAGTTGACCTGGACTATGGGTTCATGAAAATGGCCAAACTAAGGGCTGCCATGAATCTCTGAGGTGAGCAAATCCGCCAATAAGTGCAAGACCCACCAAGGTAGAGGAGGAACTTTGTTACAATAGTCAATATTCATAACTTCAGATACAAAAATGATACTTGCATACAAATAGGATAATCACATTCAGCAAATCATAACTTTTCCAATGACACCTCACATGACTTATTTTGTATAAAATGCATAAATATGCCATAATCATATCATAATAATATCACTATGAAGAATATGGGCTGCAGTGTCACAGATGTCTTACTAGATACTCTCATGAAGGTGGAACACACAGCAAGCAATTATCATAAGTCAGATATTTCTCATCAGCTTCCAGCCAAGACAGAAGACATCTCCATCTACCTTTCAGTCTCCCAAGTATACATTCCATTGTCATTCTGCAACTACCAAGATGACAATCTAACAGCTCCTTTCAGTTATCCAAGTGTCCTGTAAAAGGATTCGTCAACCAGGGAAGCAGCTGGGTCTCTAAGAATGACTAGAGGAATAGCAACGCCAGCAATGTTCATAGAGATCATAGAGTTCATAATGTGTGTTCAAAGGCCAGATGATTCACAGTGAAACATTTTGATTGTGGACAGCAGATACTTTAACACAAAGCAACTCAGGTTACCAGCAAAAAAGCTGAAGTGTAGACAAGCCCTTGGTCTCTTCAGCCCAAATCCTAAAAGGAGTTTAGGTTTCTAACTTCTATTTATTTCAATGGCCATTAGGAGTCTAAATACCTTTGAGGGTCTGGGCCTTTGTATTTCAATTCTCCAGCTGTATGACGGGGATAGAAGCACTGCCCTACCTCACAGATGGGCTGTAAGGATAATGATGGTGAGGTGCTCAGATAAATCCCAGAGACAGATACAGGGGCAGCTGCCATTTTGTGAGGCAGAGTGCACAGAGCCAATGCCAGGCAAGACATACTCTCTGCTCCCTCAGGAAGATGTTGCTGTCTTGGTTTGCTGCTTTTCCTTTATTCTGACTCTGTTTAGGCATCTCCTTTTTAGGCATTCTACTGCCTTCCTGTTTGAAATGATCAGCACAGCTCCAATTTCATATACACTGCCTCCGGTCCAAACGTTATTTCATGCAGGTCAAGGAGGATACAGTCAGTGCTTTAAGGCAGATCCTCTGCCCTGTTCTGCTCACTTTGCACTGCGCCAGTGGCACAAAGGGAGCAAAACCCACCCACAAGTCCCGTGCAGAAGGTGTAGAAGCAGTGTAGCTCCCACACCTCCTTTCCTCATAATCTCTGACACAGAGGTGGTGTTGGAGGTGAAGGGGAGAGTGGCTGGGGTAGGATGCTCTACCATCCCAGCTAATAATGAGTCCTTAGGGGCACACTGCCAGATGGTTCAGTTAGCGTTGCCCTCAGACTGCTCTAATCTGGGCTGGGATCAGGGAGCCATGACTGGCTGTTGGTTCTCAGCTTCTTCTCCTTTCTCCCCCTTTCCTGAGCTTCTCTGGATAGCAGTGTACATAGAATCATAGAATATCAGGGTTGGAAGGGACCTCAGGAGGTCATCTAGTCCAACTCCCTGCTCAAAGCAGGATCAATCCCCAATTAAATCATCCCAGCCAGGGCTTTAAGGTTTAAAGGCTTAAGCCTGACCTTAAAAACTTCTAAGGAAGGAGATTCTACCACCTCCCTAGGTAACGCATTCCAGTGTTTCATCACCCTCCTAGTGAAAAAGTTTTTCCTAATATCCAACCTAAACCTCCCCCACTGCAACTTGAGACCATTACTCCCTGTCCTGTCCTCTTCTACCACTGAGAATAGTCTAGAACCATCCTCTCTGGAACCACCTCTCAGGTAGTTGAAAGCAGCTATCAAATCCCCCCTCATTCTTCTCTTCTGCACACTAAACAATCCCAGTTCCCTCAGCCTCTCCTCAGAAGTCATGTGTTCCAGACCCCTAATCATTTTTATTGCCCTTCGCTGGACTCTCTCCAATTTATCCACATCCTTCTTGTAGTGTGGGGCCCAAAACTGGACACAGTACTCCAGATGAGGCCTCACCAATGTTGAATAGAGGGGAACGATCTCGTCCCTCGATCTGCTCGCTATGCCCCTACTTATACATCCCAAAATGCCATTGACCTTCTTGGCAACAAGGGCACACTGCTGACTCATATCCAGCTTCTCGTCCACTGTCACCCCTAGGTCCTTTTCCGCAGAACTGCTGCCTAGCCATTCGGTCCCTAGTCTGTAGCTGTGCATTGGGTTCTTCCGTCCTAAGTGCAGGACCCTGCACTTATCCTTATTGAACCTCATCAGATTTCTTTTGGCCCAATCCTCCAATTTGTCTAGGTCCCTCTGTATCCTATCCCTGCCCTCCAGCGTATCTACCACTCCTCCCAGTTTAGTATCATCTGCAAATTTGCTGAGAGTGCAATCCACACCATCCTCCAGATCATTTATGAAGATATTGAACAAAACCGGCCCCAGGACCGACCCCTGGGGCACTCCACTTGTCACCGGCTGCCAACTAGACATGGAGCCATTGATCACATAGGCTCCACATAGGAGCTCCTCTAGAGTCAGATAGAGCCAGCCAAGCTCCCATCCTACTCTCCTTGCAGGTCCTACACACAAGCAGGGAATGCAATGGAGAAGCCAGAACTGCTCTCCTCCCTCCTGTGATACTGCTGGCAGACAGCAGGGGAGCTGCATTGCAGCTGTACCAGGTAAGGCTCAGCGAACTCTCAGGGGGCTCCCATCAGAACTGCTGTACGGGAAGCCATGGGGAGGCAGACAGGGAGGCCAGGCACAGCACCAGACCTGATTCAGACACTTCACTTCCAGCATAAAGGGGCTGGTCCAGAGAGCACACTGCCAATTTGTAACCAAACCTCCACTATCTTCCTAACACTGTTGCCTTTGAAGCCCTCAGTTCAGAGACTTGAGGGTAACCAGTAGCCCCTGGGCTATGGTTGGACAACATTGCTCTGCAAAATGGTTTTAAAAAGCCCCCAGACATTAACATCAGCTTCTTCAGCTCAAAATAAGCAAACAAGGGAAACAGATAATCCTTACTACTGTTAAGGAAAAGTTAGCATATGTGACTCCATTTTGGTTTGGAGCCCACCATTGTCTAAAAGCAAGCACATCATGCACCAGGAGGAGTGTTCCTTAGATACTGCATTCCTGTGAAAACGCTCCCCCTTGTTTCCAGCCTGTCTCGACTCCCAGTTTCTGTTCTTTGTCTGTTCCTAACTCCCTGCCTCCTGGCCTTGATGTGAGCCTCCCATCCTGATAAGAAAGGCTACTGGTGCATTGCTTTAGAACCATGTTGTGTAGTTGAAGTAATGGTCTAGCACGGGGAATGTACCTAGCAGGGATAGGTGGTAGACAAGGGAAGGGTTTGTCTATTGGCTAAGGTTTCCGATGCACGAGGGCAACATGCTTTGCTAAAAGATATATAATCTCTGTATAACCTGCATTCGGGGTCCCCTCCTGATTAGCAGGGGGGCACCACGCTCGAGCGTAATAAACTTAGTATCTTTGGGAACTCTGCAGTTGTGGACTTTGTTCGTGTGTGTCAGCCTAGACTTGAACTGTGCGTGACCTATGGGGTATAATTTGCAGCAGTTCCTGTGCGTGACCTGTCAGGTATAATTCGTAGCAGTTCTTGTGCGTGACCTGTCAGGTGTAATTCGTAGCAGTTTTGGCAACCACGAAGGGACTCTAGGCTCACTCCAACAAGCGAGACTACACTCCTCCTCTCGGACAGCTCCAGCTGGCACAGGGGGAGTTCACCTTTGAGAACTCTGAGGAGCGGGGGTATGAGCCGTCGCTTAGGCGATAAGGTGGCACATTTTGTGTCCTTTTTGGTAGCCCATTATGGGTTCTGGGCAGAGTGTAAGTAAGGGGACCCCTTTGGCTGAAATTCTTGAGAACTGGGGGAATATTTCTGGTACCCATGGGTTAGGTAAAAAATAAAAAAAAAGCTGTAATCTTGTGCAAGGTTGAGTGGCCAGCACTAACAACTCAAACACCTTTCGAATGGCCACCGGATGGTTCCTTTGCTGGGGAAAAATTAACAGCGCTTAGGAAAAGGTTCGAAGACAAAGCTCCAGCCCAGATGGATTATTGGTGTAAGCCTTCTGCCTGTCAGAGTTGACAGCAACAAGGGCCGGGTTCAGTATCTAGGGGTTCCATTCCAATAACACAATGCAAAACCGGCTCGAGCCCCCACCCGGTGACCTGGGACAAATATATACCACCCCCGCTGGGCACCTCCAAGAGGCAATACTTCCCCTCTCGCAAGCACAGAGTCTGAGTGTAACAAAAAGCCTTTTAATAACAGAGAGAAACAATGTGGCATTATGTTGGGGAAACACCACCAACAGGATTCATAACACAACCCATGAGCAAAAAACCCACCCCAAGCAAACTGGGGCCTGTCCTTTCCCTCTGGTTCTTGAGTCCAGCAACCCGAAATCACCCAAAGTCCCAAAAGTCCAACGACCCAAAAGTCTCTGTCCCTGGTCAGGGCAGCCCCAGAGTCCAAAAGTTTATCTGCAGAGTTTTACTCCCCAGTCTGTGTAAAAATGTGCCGGTGGGGGGGGGAGAGAAGAGGTAAGGGGCACCTTACGTGACCTGAAGCTGACTACCCCACAGCTCCACAGGGCTCCGCTCGCCATCTCATGAATGCCTCCGCTCTGCTCCGCTACACTGTCTCACAAACAGCTCCGCTCACCGTCCCGCAAACTGCTCTGCTCCACCAGCCACTCTGCTTGCCGTCCCACAAACTGCCCCACCATATATCTTCAGGCTCCCCCACTACTTAACACAACACTCAGTGATTTCAGCTCTTAGTAAGTTTAGCTCTTTTGTGATTTACAGCTTGTAGTAGGGGACCCTCAGTGCTGGTGCACCATTAGCCCAGAGTAAGCTCAGCAGCCTGTAACTAGACTTCTAATGGAATCAAAATTAGCTCTGATATTCCACAGTGGAGAGAGGAGGAAGTGCAATTAGCATATAAGGCCCTCACCAGGGGGCCCATGCCACTAAGTATTAATACCTATTCCTGGCCTCTCTCCATTCACAGAGTTTTGAAACCCACGTCCCTTGCCTAGCGAGTGTTACTTAGTTGATGGCGAGTCCCTCCATCATAACAAAAGGCCAAGTGTAGTTCCACTGTCCTTGATTCCCAAAATCAGGGTAATAACAATTTATTCTTCCTGCCCCAATAACAGAGACACTGGGGATCCCACTGCAGCCAAAGTGACAATTTGGGCAGCTATGGCCTCATTCTAGGTGGGGTGGGTGTGCCTATGCAAATGAGATCAGCCCCTGAAGTTCTTTTCCACAACTTGCCACACCTCACCACCAGATGTCAGGGTGGAGCTCATCCTGACTCTGCTTACATCGGTATGTGTGGGACAACTGGGCTTATACGCGTGTGAAAGGACGTCCTCTTTCCTCCTCCTTTTCTTATTCATCTCAGGGGTCTCCAGCCCCGCTCTGTGCTATGCCTGCTTCTGCCCCTCCTCCGGCTTACCCTCGGCTTTCTGACTTATGCCCGTCACCTCCTTGCTTGCCAATTGACCGTGCGTTCTGTCCAGGTGACAAGCCTCACGGGGGAGGACTCGGGTAGCCCTTGTGAGTGAGAATATTTAAGAGAAGAGACCAGGAGGGCTGGGGGGCTAGTTAAGAAGCCCACCCTCCTTGTTAAATTGATAGTGGGATAAAGCTGGTGCTCATGGAAGGACAGTTCAGAGAGAAAAACAGGATCAGGCCCAAGCGGGCAAACAACAGATAGAGAGATTGGAAAACAGGAAACTTGGAGGGCATAGTGGAAAAAGAAGAGTAAATAATTACAGGAATGGGAAACGTAAATCCCGGAATAATACTTGGAATGGTAAAATCTGAGTTGATTGGGTGTAGTTTTGGGAGATAAGCAAGTGATTTAAGAAAGGAAAGTAAGAAGTTAACTCTGTAGTTGCTGGAAAGAATTAAGCAGTTAAACTTTGTGAAATTCTAGGAAAAAAAGAATTCTTGGTTTCTTTGCAGCCATTTTTGAGAAAAATGGGCCCTTTTCTAAAGGACTGAAATTATACAGTGCTACTTAATTAATATCTTATCAGGCTCCAAGGGGCTACAATAGGTGGTGTCTTCCTTTTCAGGTCGCTGTGTGTTTGACAGCAGGAGTTAAAAGTAAAAGGCAATCAAAAGTCTGGTAAAGTTTATTGTGCCCTTTTTAAAGTAAGAATCTTTAAGCTGTGGATCTAAAAGCAAGCCGAAAAGCATTTGTTTTAATTTAAATTACCTAACTGATAAGGTAGAAGCCACTGAAACCGGGGCTGTCTATGAAACAAATACAAGAAAATATGGGTAATTCCTCTGTTTTGCCTGCAATTAACAAGAGTATTTGTATAAAAAGGAGATATTTTAAGCAATAACTGACTGCCCAGAAGGGGTAGATCTATGTTCTTTTTGTTTTTCAGAAAATCAGAGAAAACTGATGCCAGCTGAAAAGCAATTCAACATATCATGAATTTACTGGCACAATAGGAATTATGTTCTGTGTTTTGTGTTTGTCTTGTGGCCAGAATTGCTGTGTTTAATTTTTCATAGGACAGTTTAGTTTAAAACTAAATAGAAGGGTTAAATCAAAATGCAGTATCTAAGGAACACTCCTCCTGGTGCATGATGTGCTTGCTTTTAGACAATGGTGGGCCCCAAACCAAAATGGAGTCACATATGCTAACTTTTCCTTAACACTAGGGACAATGAAATATGTGTGGGCAGTTTGCACAGTATGCAGGAGGAAGGGTAGGATGCAACACAGTCAGCCACCATCCCAACACAAATGCATGCATACATCATCAGTAAGGCTATGTTTTAGTCATGGGTATTTTTAGTAAAAGTCATGGACACGTCATGGGGAGTAAACAAAAATTTACAACCCATGACCTGTCCATGACTTGTATTATATACCCCTAACTAAAACTTAGTCTGGGTGCCGCGGGTGCTAGGGGAAACGGCCCAGGGGGCACCGCAAGTGCTGGGTGGGGGTGTTTCCCAGGACCCCCACTGGTGCTGGGGGGGGGCAAGTGGCGCATGGCCTGGGACTCCCACTGGTGCTGGGAAGGAGGGTTGCCAGGGCCAGCATGCTTCTCCCCTGGCTCCGCACAGTTCCCCAGAAGCAGCTGGTGCATCCCTGCAGCTCCTAGGGGGAGGGAAGGCAAGGGGAGCGCCATGCGCTGCCCCTGCCATGAGTGCGGGCTCCACAGCTCTCATTGGCTGAGAACTGCAGCCCGTGGGAGCTGCGGGGGCACTGCAAGCAGGGGCAGCATGCAGAGCTCCCTGACCCCTTTGCCTAGGAACTGCAGGGACATGCTGGCAGCGTCCGCAGAGCCCCCCACACCCCTTGAGGTCAGCGCCGCTCCTCACCCCAACCCTGTGCCCCAGCCCTGAGTCCCCTCCCACACCTAAACTACTGCTGCTGCTAGGAGGAGGGGTGTGCGGTGGCCTGAGATTGCCCCAGCAGCACGAGTGCGGCGGCCCAGGAGCTGCCCGAGCTGCTTGGGCAGCCCTGGAGCCAGCTGCAGCAGCCGCTGCAGAAGTCACGGAGGTCATGGAAAATCACGGAATCCGTGACTTCTGTGACCTCCCTGACAAACACGCAGCCTTAATCATCAGCCACGTCTCAAAAGACACAATGTGCCACAGTCAGGCCACCACCAATGGGAGTTCAGGATGCAGAAGTGTGTTTGGAGCACTGGGCATGTGTATTAGGAGGCGCGTGCATTATGTTTCAGATTTCTGCTGTGAGATTGTTTGCTGTTGTCCTGATTTCCAGTATTGCCAACCCCAAACATTCAAAGGTAGCAAGTCAGGCCCCACAAAATCATGAGATTGGCTTAAAATCACGAGATTACAAAAACAATAAATTTGAGGTGCCCTTTGTCTCCTGGTTTCTGATTCTTTACCGGGCTTCACCTTTTCCAACTTTCCTCTACAACACCCTGCCCCACCCCATGGGGTAGGACCCCCACCCACCCTGCAGCATACGAGCCTCCAGCCCCTTGCACTCTCACCCCACCCTGCTCTGCCTCAAGTGGTAGGACGGAGCCGTCCTCCGAACCCACCCCCCGGGGAAGGACTGGACGGAGCCCACGCGGCCCGCAGGTCCGGCCCCTCCTGGTTTCCAGGGTGACCGGAGCGAGGGCGCGCGGAGTCACGTGAGGCAGGCGGAAGCGGAAGCGGAAGCAGGCGGCCGGGCTGGGGCCGCCGGGCGGGCGCTGAGGAGAACCGGACGGGTCCGTGCCTGGCCGCCATGCCCAGCCCCCGGAGCAGCCCGTCCCGCCGCGCCGCGCCCGTCCCCAGCCCGTCCCGCCGCGCCGCGCCCGTCCCCAGCCCGTCCTGCGCGGCCGTGGCGCTGCGCTCCCTGCTGGCCGCCGACCTGCGGGTCTCCCGGCGGCTGGGCGTGTGCGCCGGGGAGCGCTCGGCCTGGGGCAGCGCCAGGCCCCTCCTGCGGCTCCTCGAGGTCTCCGGCCACGGCGTGCCCTGGCTGGCGGGCACCCTGTATGGGCTGGGCCGCAGCGAGAGCCCGGCGGGCCGCGAGGTGCTGCTCAACCTGCTCTTCGGTGAGGGGCCGGGGGAAGGGGCGCCTCTCCCCTCTCATCACGGCTGGCTCGGGGCCCAGGCTCGGCAGAGCAGCGGGCAGGGAAGAGGCTGAGTCACCACCACCACCCCCCCCGTCACCTACCTGAGAGCTGCTTCCCGAGAGCCCAGGCTGGGGCAAGTCACCCAGCAGGGCGTATCCCAGCCAGCCCTGATCTGTGCTGGTATCCCAGCCCTGCCACTCTTCTGCCAGCTTCCCAGGGCCCTGCCTCCCTGTGCCCCAGGGCAGGGGCTGCACTCAGCAGGGCTGGGAAACCAGTGTGCCATGCAACCCCTGCCCCATGGGGATCTGCCAAAGCTGCTGCCACAGAGACTGCTTCAGCAAGCTGGCTGCCAGCTCTTCCTGCATCTACACGGTTCCCTCGTCATGGCAGTCTAGGGATTCTGACTCGTGGTCAATTCAGGCAAATGTGCCTTCAGTCATCCTAGGGACACAGCACTTTTGGGGCCATCCCAAACATGCTTGGGATGAGATATCAGTGTTCTGAAAAGGTGGCACATGCTTTCTTCTGTTTCTATGAAACAGCTGTTCTGCCATATCTGGGCAGGTTCTGATAATCTAGATTTATATGGCCATAGTGCTGTGAGCTAGGGTACACCTGAATCCTCCAGCTGGAAATCCTAACCTTCAATGGGGAGTCCAGCATGCAGGATTTCTGGAAGTGGCTTAAGTGGATGAATTTAGTGTTTATGAAAGTAATTGAGGCACTAATAGTGCAGCTGCCTCCAGCTCAGCATGTAATCATAGTCTTGGTTGAGTCACTCAGTTGTGTCAGTGAACCTGAATCCCAGCCTTAGGCACGCCCTGGTATTACAGCTTCTAGACCCTCCCAGTTGTAGACTGCCTTTCATCCCAAACTATGTGGTGATTTTGCAATGCATGCAAACCACTTTCATCATCACTTTATTGTCCATTTTGTTTTCAGTAGCAGCAGCACAGGAGCTGATGCCAGCTCCCTATAGCTCAGCATGTAATCACAGTTAAGGGAAGGCTACGTTTTAGTCATGGATATTTTTAGTAAAAGTAAACAAAAAAATTCACGCCCTATGACCTGTCCATGACTTGTACTGTATATCCCTAACTAAAACTTGGGCCAGGGGAGTTCTGGGAGGGCAGGCCGGGGGTGCTGGGGCGGTAGTCTGGGACCCCCACTATTGCTGGGAGGTAGGCAGGCGGTGGAGGCATGTGGCCTGGGACCCCCACTGGTGGTAGAGGGTTGGCGGGGCTGTCAGGCTCCCTACCCACTCCGTGCAGCTCCCTAGAAGTGGCCAACATGTCCCTGCAGCTCCTAAAGGGGGGCTCAGCATGCTGCTCCTGCCACAAGCACTGGCTCCGCCACTCCCATTGGCCAGGAACCTCCACCAATGGGAGCTTCAGGGACGATATCTGCAGGCAGGGGCAGTGCACAGAACTCCCTGGCCCCTCTGCCTAGGAGCTGCAGGGAAATGCCAGCCGCTTCCAGGGAACCCCCTGAGGTAAGCGCTGCCCTGCATCCCAATCCCCGGAGCCTCTTCCCACACCCAAACTGCTGCTGGCCCCAGGGCTGCCTGGAAGCTCGGGCAGCCCCAGAGCCAACCACACTGGCCGCTGCAGAAGTCACGGAGGTCATGGAAAGTCACGGAGTCCATGACTTCTGTGATCTCTGTGACAGACATGCAGACTTAATCATAGTCTTGGTTGAGTCACTCAGTTGTGCCAGTGAACTTGAATCCCAGCCTTCAGCATGCCCTGGTATTACAGCTTCCAGATCCTCCCAGTTGGAGACTGCCTTTCATCCCAAACTATGTGGTGTTTTTGCAATGCATGCAAACCATTTTCATCACCAATTTCATTTTCAGTAGCAACATCCCAGGAGCTGATGCCAGCTGTGCCATTGCCCATTCTATAAACACAATGGACTGCTACGCCTGCTCCCTTGAAAAGATTGAAGGGTCATTGGGGTAGTAGTCATCAGTGCTTGTATGAATGGGCCGCAAGCTCTTGCAGTACCATATCCTCTGTAGCTGTGATTCAGAGTTCCAGAATACAAGTCACAAGGTCATTCTCTTGCTTTCAAGCTAGCAGGGACATGGAGGCTCATGCTGGCTGAAGAAGCCAGAAGGTCAAGCTCTCCATGGAATAGCCTCCGTATCCCTGCTAGCTTGAAAGCAAGAGAATGACCTTGTGACTTGTATTCTGGAACTCTGAATCAGAGCTACAGAGGATATGGTACTGCAAGAGCTTGCAGCCGATTCAAACAAGCACTGATGAGTTTCTACTACCCCAATGACCCTTCAATCTTTTCAATTGAGCCAGACGTAGCAGTCCATTGTGTTTATAGAATGGTATCTGTTGTGGGACTTCTGAAGGAGGGAAGGAAGAGCGGGAATGAAGAGGATCTCAGGGTGGAAGAAGAGGCGTTCTCTACATATAAACCATCCTATCCTGGCAATTCCTGGCCTGCCAAAGAATTATACTGAAAATGAGCTGTTTTCTGTTGGTCTTAAATGTGCATTCATAGAATCATAGAATATCAGGGTTGGAAGGGACCTCAGGAGGTCATCTAGTCCAACCCCCTGCTCAAAACAGAACCTAATCCCCAACTAAATCATCCCAGCCAGGGGTTTGTCAAGCCTGACCTTAAAAACCTCTGAGGAAGGAGATTCCACCACCTCCGTAGGTAACCCATTGTGATGTGTAAGAATCTAGAGCTAGGAAAAGAGGTAACAGTTTAGAACAGGAATCCTTTCATCCCTTCTGAAAAAGGGATTTGTGGGAGCCCTGAGTTGAATGGTGAGCGGAAATGCTCCACAGAGGAGAAAAGCATTCTGGCACAATGAGCCAGTTCTTCAGCTGGTGTAAATTGATGACGCCCCCTTGACTTTGAAGGAGCTAGGCTGACTTACACCTGCTGACAATCTTGCCCAGTGAGTTTGGAGGCTACTTGTGGAACAGCGAAGGGCACGGTACTGCACCAAGCCCCAGGTGGCACTAGGATGGCTGTAGGTACACACAGATACACGCATAGCCAGGAAACCTATGCTATATTCTGCCCACATACGTGTTTTCATCATGCAGATGGAGTTGGTGCTCATCCTAAATATTTTGTTTGCTTATTACTTTGATTCTGGGTTTCAACAGCAGCATTATTTATCCCTGGGTTAGTTTTGGTTAATTTCTATGACACACAACGTGGAAAATGACCCCTTTGTATTTATCTCCTAGCTTTGGTGCTGGATTTAGTCCTGGTGGCGGTGGTGAAAGGGCTCGTGAGGAGAAGACGTCCCACTCACAACAAGATGGACATGTTTGTCACTATCTCTGTGGACAAATATTCCTTCCCATCAGGCCATGCTACCAGAGCTGCCATGGTGTGCAGATTTGTCCTACACCACCTGGTGCTTGCCATTCCTCTGCGGGTCCTGGTGGTTCTATGGGCCATCATTGTGGGCATCTCCAGAGTCATGCTGGGCAGACACAACGTGACAGACGTGGCCTTTGGCTTCATCATGGGCTACATGCAGTACAATGTGGTGAAGTACTTCTGGCTGTCGCCCCTGAATGCACCTGCTCTCTTTGGAGCGTGGAACCAGTGATGGCCATAATGAAAAGGAAGAGGCACACATTGCAGTGTCTTATGCTGCTCAGAGAGCGTGAACCGGGACTGGATGAAAGAATCATCATAAGCCTCATCTGACAAGCAAGATTGACAATATCAACAACATCATGCTTCATTCTGCGGGATATGTGGACTCAGGCTGGGACAAAATGAGATCTGTTGGAAAGCTATTCTTGGTGCCATCTTGCTCTCAATGTGCTGCTGGGCCAAAACATGTACCAGCCCATACGGTTGCACTGGCCATCCCAGGATACGATCGCTCCACATCTCCAGGTGCTGTAGAAGTCGGACGGAGATCTGCATATTAGCCAAGCAGCTAATTCTTATTTTCTTGGTATTTAAGAACATGCATCAGTAAGGTCTGTGGTTAGTAGAAATACTGTAAATCAGCACACAGCAGAGGATGCCTGTAGTATAGCTGGCTTACTATCTCATATAGCAGAGGTGGGCAAACTACGGCCCGCGGGACCGTCCTGCCCGGTCCTTGAGCTCCCGGCTGGGGAGGCTAGCTCCCGGCCCCTCCCCCGCTGTCCCCCCTTCTCCCGCAGCCTCGCTGCGCCACACCGCCAGCGCTCTGAGCGGCGGGACTGGCTCTGGCCAGAAGCTCCTGCCGCTCTGAATGGCATGGTAAGGGGGCGGGGAGCAGGGGGGTTGGATAAGGAGCAGGGAGCAGTGGGCGGTTGGGTGGGTCGGGAGTTCTGAGGGGGGTAGTCAGGGGGTGGGAAATGGGAGGGGGCGGATAGGAGGCAGGGGCCAGGCTGTTTGGGGACGCACAGCCTTCCCTACCCGGCCCTCCATACAGTTTCGCAACCCCAATGTGGCCCTTGAGCCAAAAGGTTTGCGCACCCCTGTCATATAGCATAAATAGTAGATGTGACTTCTTATAAATATTGTTAGATAGTTACTTCCTGAAAACAGTCCCTCTGTGCTGTAAATGTACTAATTGGTGCTGTTGCGGCTGATTAATAGTGGGTGTGCCCCCTAGTGGCTTTAGTACATTATTCTGACTCAACCCATTTGTGGGGTGGGTGCACTTCCTCTGCTGCCTCTTCTATAACCTTGAGATTACCAAGGTTTTGTAATCGATTCTTTCTCCTTCTGAAGCAGCCTGCCCCTCGCTTGCCAGCTACATTCCAGTTACAGAGCCTCACTTTGTCAAGTGGGTGGCTGGTTGGAAAGGTAAAGGCATCTGCTTTTGAATATGTTGGGAATTGGCAATTTTGGGAGTGGAAATGCACAAATAGGGTTTTAATAAAGTGTGGAATGAGTACTCTGGGGTATCTGTACCAGCTCTCCTTTAGGCAGGGTGCAGTTTGTCACTGCAAACAGGAAAAGGCTGTCCTAGCAGTTGGGTAAGCAGAGCTCCCTTTCATGTATTCTTCTGTCATCAGAGCAGGGCATTCGAGCACAGTTACTCCCTCTTACACCTCAGTTGAAAGGCAGACAACATGCAAACAGTTAATGCCACATGAGGACACATGGTGTAGACTGTTTAGGTCTTTAAAAATAAATAAGCTCCATTGAGATCCTGATCTCAGGTATGTAGGCCCCAATTCAGCAAGAGGCTTCAGCATGTTAGCCGGTGACTATTCCCATTGATTTCCATGGGATTATTCATGTTCTAAAATTTCGGTATATTGGTTATAGCACTGCTGTCCACTACAGGAAAAAAACAATCAAAATAACAGTGGAAGTGATGTGTGCCAAACTATATTTTGTTATTTTTGTCTATTCTATGAAGCTGATTGTATCTAAGCAAAATCAATTCTACAATAAATGGAGCTCTATGCTTGCTGAGACAAATAGGAAAGAACATAAATGTTGTTGTGTAGAGTGGTGATGAAAAGGAAATTAACAAAGTAGCCAAAGAGGCAGAAAATAAATTCTTTAGCTAGAGCACTGGTGGGAAGTTCTTCTGGGTCTGTTAGGCCTCCAACAAGGAAAAGCTATGCAAATAGTTTCTTTGCATAGCCAGTGAGGAGGAAATACCCACTAGATAGTTATTCTTTTGGGGTTGTGGAGGGAAGGCACAGTATCTGAATTGAAAAAAAAGAGATTGCAGAACTACATGAGAAATTAAATTCCCAGGGGCATATTGTATTCATGCAAGAGATTTGGTGGAAAGAAAAAACTAAGGTCACTTAAAAAAAAATATGTGCCATGCAGTGTAATGTATCCTTAAAACCAATTACTGTACCAGGAGTACTAATGATCTATTCCAGTATGGCAATTCCTGTTTTCCGAAGCACCTGAGAGATGTACAGATAAAGGGGTGGGGGGAATATTAAAGTAAAAATAACAAATCTGTGATCTAGCTCTGCATTCCTCCAGTACATCAGTCATGTGGCCTTGAAGATGGACATGTGTAGGAATGTGTGGAGAACTGTCTTGTCCTTATAAATCTAATATAAAGGATATGACACCACAAAGGTGTATTATCCCATAGAGTTACCTCAAGAGATGAGCCTGTAAAGCTTTCTAATATCCCCGAATGCACCATATGGTAAACATACTTTGGAATAGAAACAAGACTTCTGAGCTTTGTGAGTTAGTATCTAGCTTGATGACTTTGTGGTGCCAGGTTGTGTAAAAAGTCTGCAGGTGAGCAACAGTGCTCTTGCCTAAAAGGTAAAGATTGTGACGGGGAGAGGATGTGGGTGCCATTGCCTTGTTCAAGAAGGATGAGTTCAGACTGGAACAGGTGCACAGAAGGGTTACTAGGATAATCAGGGGAATGGAGAGCCTGTCTTACACGAGTTTCAGAGTAGCAGCCGTGTTAGTCTGTATTCGCAAAAAGAAAAGGAGTACTTGTGGCACCTTAGAGACTAACCAATTTATTTGAGCATGAGCTTTCGTGAGCTACAGCTCACTTCATCAGATGTAGCTCACAAAAGCTTATGCTCAAATAAATTTGTTATTCTCTAAGGTGCCACAAGTACTCCTTTTCTTTTTGTCTTACACAGGAGACTAAGGGCACATCTTCACTACAGAGCTAAATCAGCACTGCTGCAATCGATGCAGCGGCATCGATTTAGCAGGTCTGGTGAAGACATGCTAAATTGATGGGAGAGTGCTCTTCCATTGATGTCTGTATTTCACCTCCCTGAGAAGCATAGGGTAAACTGGTGGGAGAGCATCGACACAGCACGGTGTAAACACAGCGGATCTAGGTACGTTGACTTCAGTTACATTAGTCACATAACTGAAGTAGCATAGCTTAGATTGATTTGCCACAGTAGTGCAGACCAGGCTTAAAACAGCCTGACTTGTTTAGCTTAGCAAAAGTCATGCTGAGAGGGGATCTGATTGCTCTCTATAAACACTTTAGGGGTAAACACCAGGGAGAGAGAAAAGCTATTTAAGCTAAAGGACAGTGTTGACTCAAGAATAAATGGGGATGAACTGGCCAAGAATCAGTTTAGGCTGGAAATTAGAAGAAAGTTTCCTACCATTAGAGGAGGGTGGTTCCAGAGCAGCCTCCCAATAGGAGCAGTGGGGCAAACAACCTAACTAGTTTTAAGATGAAGCTTGATAAGGTTATACACAAGATGATCTCATGGGGTTGCCTGCAATAGCAGGGGACTGGACTCAGTGACCCAGGAGGTCCCTTCCAGTCCCACGTTGCTATGTTTACAGATGTAATTAGCTCTCCAATTTTAAGACAATTGGGCAATAACTGACCTCGCTGAGAAGATACAGAGATATTAGAGCAGCTGGTTTCTTGTCAATGGTCACATGCCAACCTCCATACAAAGAGGGTGAAAGCATTTCATTCCGAACTCTGGTTTTGATGCTCTCATAACTTAGGCTTTAAATTGCTGTTTTTCTGCTCAGCTAAAGTGAATTCACTTGGAAAGCTTCAACAAGATGATTTTAAGTGAGCCTTGGAGTGTGCACTTGTCCCTTTTAGACAAATACTGGATGCTGTTTTCATTCTTATGGCTGTGCAGGCCCATTTTTCCTAAAATGTTTTTTGCTCCCCCGTTGTCATCTGAAAGGATCCTGCAGCGGTCCAGAACAAGTCCACAGAACCTTGTGGTCCAGGTTACACAATGCTACTTGTGATGTAAAAATCAGTGTGGATACCTTACCCTTGTCCATGACTAGTGCGAACACAGATATGAACACAGCCTCCATCCCCTGTCCAGATTGGAAAGCAGAGGAGTGGGGTCAAAATATCCATAGAATTGAGATCTAGTTGGACTTGTCCTCATTTCTGTCTTCTAAAAAGAAAGGAAGTTCTAGCAGTGACAATAATTGCCATATTTTAGAGTAGCAGCTGTGTTAGTCTGTATCCGCAAAAAGAAAAGGAGTACTTGTGGCACCTTAGAGACGACCAATTTAAATTTGTTGGTTTCTGAGGTGCCACAAGTACTCCTTTTCTTTTTGCAAGTAATTGCCATAGTTGGTAGCTAATATCTAGAGATGGTTTACTAAGCAAGTTTATACTCTCAGCTTGTTCAGACAGCTGTAAGGAGACTGTCAGAGTGTAATCTATGAATTAAAGATAGTTTTGGGTGCCATGCCTGCCAATCTTTATGGCTTTCAGATCAGTTTTCTATATCTTAAAATGCTGTGCTTTGTTTCCTCCCCCCGTTATGTGAAAGAACCACACAAACTGTAGGGAAATGGACTCTACCCAAAGTGCTGGTATGTGCACAGAATGCAGGTAGAGTACACAAACAGAAATGTTTGTCTTTGATGCTTCAGTGGCTGTAATCTTAGATATTACTGGCTGTTTCCAGAGAGGGGTGAATTTTTGTTTTAAATTGAAAGTGTCCCTTTAGCAATCCCCGTCAATAACTTGTCTGATGTTCACTGCAGGGTATCATTTGTCCTTCTGTAAAAAGTTTGGTATGAACATTACAAGTTCTCTGTGCCTTCACTGTCTGGGTGACTCTTAGGTGTGTGCCGGCATCACTAGCAAGAAAGTAACTATATCTTGCCAAAAGATACAAGACAGAATAGGAACTAATTCTCCATCCTCCTAAGGCCCCTTTACAACACTCTGGTGGCATAAAAGAGGCAGAATCAGGCACTGGGAAGTAATCCCTCCATAAGGGGGTTTCCCCACTATTGCAGCCCTACACCTCTCCACTCCAACAGGTTATAGACATATGGGACTGTCAGCTCCAGAATATGGGGAGTCCAAAGTTGGCTAAAGCTACTTTCTCCCCCTGCCTCCCTTCCTGTTCCTGCGCTCAGCTCTGCAGAATGAGGGACTTAGTGCATTCGATTTCTAGATATACTGGAGTAAATGTGGCCTAAATAGTTGAAGAATTCTAAGATGTTTACAGAAAATTCCTTTGAGTGTTTTTTTTTAAGTATGTATTAACTCTAGAAGCCTAAAGGCCAATATCACATACTATCCTACATTTTTATACTTCTCATCATTTGTAATATTGTCAGAGCTTAAAAATAAAATGTCACAGCCAAGGCTAACACTGCTAGCTTAGCAAATTAAGCGCTTGTCTTTTATTGGAGCTTGAAATGCACCTAATGTTCTTATTTACTTTGGGGACTGTGTGTTGTACAATGTGTGATGGCTACAGCTCTGGGAGTGGGGTTTGTAAACCTCAAGCCCCCTCTGCTAGGTACAGTTCTGTGTACTTCCTATATAAGCAATGCCTATTTCCCCAGCTGTATGTTAATGTTTTTAGTGTGTTGTATGTTAACACGTTTCAGAGTAACAGCCGTGTTAGTCTGTATTCGCAAAAAGAAAAGGAGTACTTGTGGCACCTTAGAGACTAACCAATTTATTTGAGCGTGAGTTTTCGTGAGCTACAGTTCACTTCATCGGATGCATACCGTGGAAACACGCT
Source organism: Lepidochelys olivacea (assembly GCF_965140295.1). Classification (NCBI taxonomy): domain Eukaryota; kingdom Metazoa; phylum Chordata; order Testudines; family Cheloniidae; genus Lepidochelys; species Lepidochelys olivacea. Next base: position 44,925,617 of record NC_140418.1, on the reverse strand, counting down.
CCACCTTGTGGCCACCAGTTTTCAATATGGTCAGACTTCAGGGCTGATTAGGCCGAGAGTGGTCAAAACCACTTTAACCCCACATTGAAATCTTTGAGCAATGTAACTTTTCACAAAGGCCTTGGCCTGGAAACAGCATGTTCTTAGTGCTGGATTGAAGGTACAAACATCTGATTTGCTCCCAAACCAAGAAGACTTTGAAAAGCACAAAGCTGCCAGCCAGGACCTTTGCTGCATAATGATGCATGCAGCCCATTTACCAGCTAATGTCCCAAACCACATAACTCAGCAAAACTGTCTTCATCCAAAATGCCACTAGATTTCCTTGCTAGAGCAGAATTTGCAGTGTTCTCATTTGAAACGCATTGTCGCAGCTCACTTAACTACAAGAGTTATTGTCTGTCAGACCCATCTGTGCAAGGAACTAGTTATCCAAGTGTTTAAATAAAGTGGATTATTTACTGTAGTGTAAAGCTCTTGTGTATATTACTTTGCACTTATTTTGAGCATGCAGAGCTCTCATCCCCTCTCCAGGCCTGCAGAGAAATGTAGGCAGCACTTAGCCATTAGTATAGTGATTTATAGCAATGTAGTCAAGCTGAATGTAGTGACCTCAGGTTGTATTTTTCAGCTCTTCTCTGGTTTTAAGTCTTTCAGTGAGTTTTAATAAGGTGGGAATGTGTGTTCATGCTTATCTGTGACGTATGTTTTTCTGTGTATTGTGACTACTACTGTGGAATCAAAGATGCCTTGTTTAGATTAAAGGATCAATCATTCCAACTCACCATGGCTCATGTGAGCTGATGTTTCACGCTCCTCTTTCCTGGTTTGCACAGCTGCCACTTATAACACAAGGTAAATGGTCTGTCAGTCCCCTCATGCACACCCTGCTTTAAAGCCCTCACTCCCCATGCTTCCCTTCCCAGTGATTCCTGTCCCCATGCACCTCCCCTGCCTCCTCACACTCCCCTCTCTCCTTCCCTGTCTCATGCAGGTGGGGAGAGTTGGCACAAGACCTGGAGCCTGTTGTCAAGGTGGCAGTCTCCTCTCTATTCCTGGGGTCCTCTCACCCAGGCCAGAGAGGGGACTGCCAGAGTGGGTGGCTCGGGCTGCCTGGATCCAGCTCCTCTATGGGTAGCCAGAAGGGAGAAGGAGCAGAAGAGTTTTTGCGCTGCTGTGGAGGAGCCGTGTAGACATGGAGCAACCAAGTGGTGGCAGGCACCCTTGTGTGGCACTCCCTGCTGGGGCTGCCACCAGCATTTATTACACATCTGCTCTTGTCCCCAGATGCCCCTGCAAGAGGGGCCCTGCTCTACCCTGTGCTGATGTACAGAAAATGTCTCCCGCCTCAGAGTGTTAAACATCCCCAAACCTAACCCACTCCTGAGATTCAAAATATTCCCAGGGGGAGCCGGGAAAGCCCAGCCATTCTTTCACCCACCTGCCTTGCTTTCAACCCCATGTCCTTGTCCACCATGGGCTTCTCTCCCCTCCTCTCTTCTGAGGGCAGTGCAGCTGGGCCAGCCCTCTGTTCATACCTCTCTGTGGGCTGGGTTCCCCCAGGAACTGGATCCAGAAGCTGCTTGGCTGTTTCCAGCTGTGTGGCCTTTTAAAGGACTTGGGGGAACTATGTGGCTATAGCACCGGGAATCTGGGGGAATGGGACCAGCAGGCTATGCCCTGGAGATGTTGGGGTGGATTAGCAAGCTGCTGCTTATCCCAAGGGACATTACCACAGTACAGTAGGTAAAGCGTATGAGGGAGTAGGGTCCATAGGGATGGCTAGATGGTTGTGGGGACGAATAAGGATCAAGGGTGGGAGAGTTACAGGTTTGGCTAATTCAGCAAAGCTTTCTAACCACCCCTGCCCCTTTGGATGCTTAGATGGATGCTGAGATGGATGCTGAGCCTGTTCAGGATGGCTAGCTGTGCTCATCAGCTGCCCTTTTTCCTCAGGAGAGCCGGCTGAGTCATCCATAAGCAACAGAGTGGATGAGTTTGGCCTCTGTTTGTATATTGCCTTCAAACTTGCCAGCATTTCTCAGATCCATTGCTTCAAAATTATTCGCTGAATAACATCTGCAAATAATTCTTTGCCTGCCTTTAATGAGTGAGACATTAACTGCTTGCAGCCCTGGCTGGATTCATCAGGAGAGCTGGGTTCTGTTCCCAGCTGTGCCCCAACCTGCTGGGTGACTGGCGCAAGGTCACATCCCCTCTGTGTGCCTCAGTTTCCTCTCTCACTCTTTGTCTGTTTCGAGTACAGACTTTCTCCTTTGTGACTGTGCAGCAGCCGGTGCAATGGAGCCTTGAGATGCACTCTGCTAATACAGGTAATACTAACAGTCAACCACCATCTGACAGAGGAGAGATGGAGGAGCCAGAGAGGCACTTTCTACCCCAGCGAGAGAGACTTCCTCAAACAATCAGGAATCAGAAAAGGCATCTGATCAAAAAGGACAAGGAAAACCTGTGCCCGGGAGAAAGGAAAGAGAGGTCTTTCTGCTACATAGCAACCTCCCACTTGGTCAGAAATGGACACCCCGTCAAAGAGCAGGCTCGGTGAGTTGCTAACGGTAAGCAGATCTTACCTGGGTTGGTCTCTTTCTTACATGGCCACAGGTGCAGCAGGTCCCATAGCTCCCCAGCTTCAGCCCAGCTTCCCCCAAGGCTCCACACACACCATTCCAGAGGCCAGCAGATTGGATTTCAGGCCAAATACACACATGGCATATTCTCTTTCAAAACTACATGAGCCCCACTGGGCACAAAAGACAGACTCAGCCGTTCAATGCTTTGGTGTCAAATCATCTGTAGGATTGATGGGGAGGCTCAGACACTTCCGAAGGGTGGTTACTCTTAGAGTTAAACAGTCTCCTGCAGAGCATGCAGCTCTCCAGGTCCCATCCAGACGCGTCCACAGGCAGCTGGGGAGAGAGGTAGTGGTAAGGTTGATCCCTGCCTGTTGGCAGCTCCTGAGTCTGGCCCGTTAAGGCATATGCTCAGGGCAGTCCTATTTTGTCAGAAGAAATCGATTTGTACCATGTCCCCTTTACCAAGTGGCCACAGTTTGGGGGCTTGGTGGGTCAGCTTCCTGTTTGAAGCAGGGATCAGTGAAACAGGCTAGTGTTTTCTTAGAGTGATTTGTGTATTTACAGATCATGTGTCAGGGTTGCAAGGCTGGCTGCAGCTGCACCTCTGTCCCTCCCTGGTCTCTCTGCGTGTACCCCTCAGGTACCAGGCCTTGTGCCTTTACCTCTCCTGGGGTGGAATTCTGCAGTTCTCCCATGCTTAGACCGGGGCCTGGGCTACAGCCCCCTGTGTACCAACTGTGTTCACCCCATAGGTCCAAGTGGGTGTGGCACCTGCAGTTCTTCCCAGAGGGAGTCTGTGCCCAAAGGGGAACAGAGCGACCAAACAACCTGCCTGAAACCAAAAGTCATGGTCATGTAACAGTAAAGCAAAGCATTCAGAGAGAGGAATTTAAACCAAGTCTGCCCACATCTCTCTCTCCTCACAGCCTGCCGTCCCATGAGGGCAGTCTAGGCTGGCCTCTCTTCTTCAGCACTCCAGCGGATGTCTGGATTCCCCCAAACAACAATACCTGAACAGCCCCACTCTGGACAGAGAGTCCCTTTGTAAACAGCTGGAGTCCTTCTGGCTCCGAGACCTATTCCTGGCCTGCCATTGTCTCTGAACAGCCCACGAGTGTTTGCACCAATGTGGATTATCGTGAGCCATTATGAGTCCTTCCTGCGTGTTTTCCTTACGGCCCCCCTGTTAAACTAATATAGCCATGCACTAAACATCAGCTAGACCACATCAGGGGGACAGCCCCAGCTCACACAGGGGTCTCCACCCTCACTGCTACACCACTCCCTTTGTAGGAGGCACAACCCTCTCTGGCCCACAGCTGGTTCCCTGAGAGATGGAGCTGTGAATGGAAGGCTCCCCTGCCTACTGCCCGGCTCATCCCAGTCAGGACAAGAGAGCAGAGGAGTGGGTTGGGGCTTGAACCAGGAGGGGAAAATGTGGGGCTGACAGGGTAGTTTGCTCTCGTGGTCAAAGCTGAGAAGGAGGCAGAAAGGAAAATAATAATCATTCCTAGCCCTTATATAGCACTTTCCATCAGCAGAGCTCAATGGAGTCAATGTCATTATCCCCATTTAACAGTGCAGGAAACTGAGGCACAGAGCAATGAAGTGACTTGCCCAAGGTCACCCAGCAGGCCAGTGGCAGATCCAGGAACAAAACCAGCATTGATTGTAACGGGTACCTCAGTGACCACGGGACCAGCCCAGAATCCCCTCCTCTGGGGACTCTGTTACCAGACAGGACATGATCAGTCTGCAGGTTCTTGAGAAGTCCCCTGGAAATGGAGATTTGAGGGATGAAAAGCTGGCTCCAGTGATGTCAATGGCAAAACTCTCGGTGGAGCTAGGATGTTACCTGCGGCCCCAATCCCACCCTGAGAACTGGGCAGCAGAGCCCTCTGTATCCTATCCTTACCCTCCAGCATATCTACCTCTCCTCCCAGTTTAGTGTCATCTGCAAACTTGCTGAGGGTGCAATCCGCACCATCCTGCAGATCATTTATGAAGATATTGAACAAAACCAGCCCTAGGACCGACCCTTGGGGCACTCCACTTGATACCAGCTGCCAACTAGACATGGAGCCATTGATCACTATCCGTTGAGCCCGACAATCTAGCCAACTTTCTGTCCACCTTATAATCCATTCATCCAGCCCATACTTCTTTAACTTGCTGGCAAGAATACTGTGGGAGACCATGTCAAAAGCTTTGCTAAAGTCAAGGAACAACAGGTCCACTGCTTTCCCCTCATCCACGGAGCCAGTTATCTCATCATAGAAGGCAATTAGATTAGTCAGGCATGACTTTCCCTTGGTGAATCCATGCTGACTGTTCCTGATCACTTTCCTCTACTCTAAGTGCTTTAGAATTGATTCCTTGAGGACATGCTCCATGATTTTTCCAGGGACTGAGGTGAGGCTGACTGGCCTGTAGTTCCCAGGATCATCCTTCTTCACTTTTTTAAAGATGGGCACTACATTAGCCTTTTTCCAGTCGTCTGGGACTTCCCCTGATCGCCATGAGTTTTCAAAGATAATGGCCAATGGCCCTGCAATCACATCCCTCAACTCCTTTAGCACTCTCGGATGCATCGCATCCGGCCCCGTGGACTTGTGCTTGTCCAGCTTTTCTAAATAGTCCCGAACCACTTCTTCCTCCACAGAGGGCTGGTCACCTCCTCCTCATGCTGTGCTGCCCTGTGCAGTAGTCTGGGAGCTGACCTTGTTCGTGAAGACAGAGGCAAAAAAAGCATTGAGTACATTAGCTTTTTCCACATCCTCTGTCACTAGGTTGCCTCCCTCATTCAGTAAGGGGCCCACACTTTCCTTGACTTTCTTCTTGTTGCCAACATACCTGAAGAAACCCTTCTTGTTACTCTTAACATCTCTTGCTGGCTGCAACTCCAAGTGTGATTTGGCCTTCCTGATTTCACTCCTGCATGCCCGGGCAATATTTTTATACTCCTCCCTGGTCATTTGTCCAATCTTCCACTTCTTGTGTGAGCTTCTTTTTTGTGTTTAAGATCAGCAAGGATTTCACTGTTAAGCCAAGCTGGTCGCATGCCATATTTACTATTCTTTCTACACATCGGGATGGTTTGTCCCTGTAACCTCAATAAGAATTCTTTAAAATACAGCCAGCTATCCTGGACTCCTTTCCCCCTCATGTTATTCTCCCAGGGGATCCTGCCCATCAGTTCCCTGAGGGAGTCAAAGTCTGCTTTTCTGAAGTCCAGGGTCCGTATTCTGCTGCTCTACTTTCTTCCCTGTGTCAGGATCCTGAACTCGACCATCTCATGGTCACTGCCTTCCAGGTTCCCATCCACTTTAGCTTCCCCTACTAATTCTTCCTGGTTTGTGAGCAGCTGGTCAAGAAGAGCTCTGCCCCTATTTGGTTCCTCCAGCACTTGCACCAGGAAATTGTCCCCTACGCTTTCCAAAAACTTCCTGGATTGTCTGTGCATGGCTGTATTGTTCTCCCAGCAGATATCAGGGTGATTGAAGTCTCCCATGAGAACCAGGGCCTGCGATCTAGTAACTTCCGTGAGTTGCCGGAAAAAAGCCTCGTCCACCTAATCCCCCTGGTCCGGTGGTCTATAGCAGACTCCCACCACGACATCACCCTTGTTGCTCACACTTCTAAACTTAATCCAGAGACTCTGAGGTTTTTCTGCAGTTTCATACTTGAGCTCTGAGCAGAATCATCCAACAACTGGTTGATGCAGAGAAAAAATTATACAATTCTTGGACAAATCCAAAAAAATAAACTGCTTCAACACAACAATCCATGGCAGACTGGCCAACAAGGTTGAGTGAGTATACAGCACATGGTATGTAATCAACCAAAGCATTGCGCTCTTTTATCTTTGCCTGCATCCCTGAATATTTGCCACTCATATTACTTGCATTGTCATGGCTTTGGCCATGACAAAGGCTGATGTCAATCTGATTTTTGGTGAGGAAACCAAGTAGGTATGAGGCAAGTTTCTCCCCTGTGTGGCTGGTGATGTTTATGAAGGTCTTGAAACGTTCAGCTGGTCCAATGGGTAGCACATAATGCAAGATGACAGTCAGCTGATCTACATGTGACACACCCAGTGTCGAGTCGACAGACACTGAAAAATATCCTACATCTTTGATCTCATCTACAATGGCTGATAGCATCATCTTTGCCAGCAGTGCAATGAATTCTCACAAATAATCTTTGATAAATATGTTGTATGGCCTTTTCCATGATTTGCGTGTTCATTGATGTGCTGAGCTAAGAAAGGGTCAAACTCAGCGATTAGCTCTAAAACACCAAGGTAATTGCTATTGTGTTTCGATCCAACAGTCTCATCTGCTCCACAGAATGGCAGATCATGCTCAGCAAGAAAAGCTATGGTTTCAACTACGCATCTGAGAACATTCTTCCAATAAGCACAAGCTTCCAAAAACTGGTTTTTCATTTGGGTATCAATTCTGCCACTTTCTTTCAGGCATGGTAGCTGCTAACTGACCATGTATGCTGCTTACTCCTTGCATGATTGGTAATGTATGCAGTATTCTTCAATGAAGCCTTCGCAGACCATTCCCCACTTTTTATTGCTGCCTGTTTTCTGATACCAAAAACAGTATACCGTCTTCTTAGAAGGCGAATAGATGAGCCATTCTCACTTGTCAATCTGTTTGTTAGGCTTCAGATATTCAAATACTGATTTGGTCAGATGAGGATTCTGGCTGGTTTACTCTCACTTTGTCAATGAAAAGTCAGCATCTAGATTCTCAAAAAGAAAAGGAGGACTTGTGGCACCTTAGAGACTAACCAATTTATTTGAGCATGAGCTTTCGAAATAAATTGGTTAGTCTCTAAGGTGCCACAAGTACTCCTTTTCTTTTTGCGAATACAGACTAACACGGCTGTTACTCTGAAACCTGTCATCTAGATTCTGGCATTTCTGTGGACCCTTCTCAGTCCAATATGCAATGAGATCTTGAGAAGTCATGTCCCACTCGCCTGGATCGTTGGAGAAGTCTTCAGAGGAGTGGGGTGAGACTGCAGCTACAGGCTGCTCCTTTTCAACAGGCGCAGGTGCGGCGGGTTCACTTGGTATTCACCTGGACTTCCTCATCACCAGACTTAGTAGGAGGAAAAATTGTTAGGCAAGGAGGAGTACCTTTCAGCACTACATCTTGTCTTTGCCATCTTTCTTTGGCCTCCTTCAGTTTCTGCCATCCTCCTTTCTTCAACATTGTTTGTAATGTCCACTGTAGGCCTACTGTGTACAAAGTTCAATATTGCTTGGGCCCACAAACAGTTACTTAGCCCACAAAGACAAAATCACAACCACCAGAAATTGAATTCATAATCTTGATGGATTAATTTTGTACAAAGCAATATCTAAGGAGACAAAAAATTTCCGATGACTACACTGCTGTCACTCAGCTGTTACTTCAATATGTAATGGAGAGCATAAGGCTATAGCCTTATTAGCCTATGGGTTAATCCGGCCATGCTAAGGACCCTAGCCATGGAACAGGACCCCCTGGAGTGAGGCACTGCGCATACACAGAGCAAAAAGAAAGTCCTGCTTTTGGCCCATTGCCGCCAGTGTGCACCCCTAGGAACTGGACATCAGTATGAGCACTCCTTGTTTGAGAAGGGGGAAGCACCCTCTTCCTCTGTCTTCATACAAGGCACTGAACGATACTGTGCCTAGTATGGGCTAGATGCTTTCCATGCACTTACAGACAGCCCCTGCTCTGAGGAGCTCACAATCTAAAGGCAGAGGTCAGGGAAGGGGGAACAACAGCGGGCAACTTATATATAAACCAATGAGATTCACCATGGGCAGCATGGCAGTGGTGCATTGTGGTGTGTAGGAATAGGGTAGTTTCCCTTTAAATCATTTGTGAATCTGCTAGTGGTGCTCACTGCTAGAGGCACCAGTGCAGATATTTCTTGTGTGTATGAAATTCCAGTTCTCCCCTCTCCAGGAGGACCCTGTTCCAGTCCTTGCTCATCCTGCCCCCTGCAGGAACCTCAGCTTTCCCCCAGCAAGGGAGTCTCCCCGCTCTCTCACCCACACAGTGCATGAACCAGGGCCGCCAGGAGTTGGGTTGTCGGCAGACTGCCCTGCATGCCACTGTACGGGAACAGACTTCCCATGCACCAGTCACAACCACCATTTGCCCTTCCTCCTCGGTGTGTTTGTGTGGATTTAGTAAGCCTGGTTCTCTGGGACTCAGCTGTGCCTGGGCGGGGGGTGTTGTCTTTTCCTATTGCTTCTGTTGTGCAAGGAGCACAAGATGCAATGTGGCTCTGTAAGAGGGACTGAGCTGTGGATGTGGGAAGGGCCCATGGATGAGATCAGACCGCATCTGAGGGTTGCAGGGGAGAAGGGGATTGTGAAGGATCCACAGATGGGTGGACAAGGGCATTGGTAGGGACAAGGCAATGCAAAGCTTGATAAGGGAGGGTAAGTCGGGAGCAGCAGAGTTTTACTGAGTCTTGGAGGTGGTGACAGGAAGCGTAAATGTGATACGATACTGGATGGGAAACCAGTGGGGAGATTCCCGAAGGGGAGTTAAGTGATCACACAGATGGGCAGGGCCAATGCACCTGGCAGCAGTGGCTTGTGTGGATGACCGGCCGTGACCTTCCACAGCATGTCAGAGCTTGGTCCCATGAGCAGGCGCAGGGAACTGCAGGAGTGGAAGTTGGGAGCAGGTCTGCAGGGGGCCCAGCATTCTGCATCACTGGCGAGGGCAGAGGTATTTTAATGTGTATCTCTTGGAGGGGCTCAGCAGCCGAGTCACCACAAAGGCACGAAGCTCCCCTTGTGGGCTGGCATAATCCATAAAGACTGTTCCTCAATCAGTGACAGCATTAGCATGTTGGAGGATGTGCTGGAGCACAGAGAAAATAGGCCAACTGCAATGAAACAATTGTCAGCAACAAATGATTGGAGCAGCTCTAATCGCAACTGTGCTGACATGGGCTGCAGCCAGGGGAATGGAATGTGGCATGTTTGTATCATGAAATGTCTTGTGTGTTTTGGAAGAGCTGGGCCAAAAGTGGGCCAATGTGTGTGACCCTAGGGTAAGTAGGCAGAAGTCACCAAGTGTCCCCGTGCCCTGTTTCTGGAGTTCTTCCTCCAGTTGTGGTTCATCTGTGACCTAACCCTGCCCTGGGGGAATCACTGGGCCTTTGGCTGCCTGTAAGTGTTGCTAGGGCCCTTGTGCTGAGTGGCTCTACTGGTGTTGGATGATGCGCACGCCCTGGGAATGCTGGATGCACCCCTTAGGCACAAGGGGATGGGAAATCCACATCCAAGGCAGAGGCACGGGCTGCTAGATCATATGAATGCACAGCCAGGCAAGCCATTGCCCCACTATGCTCACAACCCTGTCTGCTCTTCCCCCTGGGCATGCTTGCAGATGGGACCAACAGAGCCACTCTCTTGGTTAGCACACAGTGGGATGCTCCCCAGGCTGTAGAAGTGCTGCACAGGGCACCCACCATGCTCTTCTGGCATATAGGTACCGTGGGAACGCTAGGTCGAAGCAGAATGCCTTCCAGATGTTCTGGGGAAGACAGGCTTCTGGCCAGTTCAGTCCCTGTTCCAGACTCATGGACCAGCTGCCATGAGAGCGCCATCTCCAACACTCCCTGGACTCACCCATGTGGGTGGCAATGGGCAGTGAAATGTAGCAGTCATGGAGACTGACCTAGGCCCTTACATAGCTTGGGCCATTTTCATGAAGGGCATTGAACATCAGGGCAGCAGCCTCAAACTTGACTCAATATTCAACCAGGACCCTGCACAGGGAATGAAGCATTGGGGTCATGTAATTTCAGCAGCCCTGGGTGCTAACTAAGTGGGCTGCTGCATTTGGAGCAGTTTCATCCCTTGGGGTGCTGCACTGCGATCATTAAACCAGGAGCTCAAAACTGTGTAAATCTCCAGGGCCAAGTTCCAGAGGAAGAGATGATATTGCCTGGCCAGGCCAGCCTTTCCTATGCTGTAGCTGTCTGTGTGACTGGCAGCAAAGTCCAGGGGTACCCCAGTGTTGCAGACCAATTTGATAATCTGAAGGCAGAACAGGGCATTGTCCTGATGGCTAGAAGTTCTAGAAGATGTTCACTGTCCCCACCAACTTCACCTCCATCTTCACTGGGATTAGCTTCAGCCAGCTGCTGTTCATACAGTGCTGATGCCTCCCATGCATTTGGTTGTCTGGGAGCAAGTGGTAGAGCAGTGTATATAGGAAGCACCATTTTCCAAAGCACTTAGGTGCCTTAGTAGCCTAAGTCTTATTCTCAAGTGATGTAGGCACATGGGAGGTGCAGCGAGATTGACTTGCAGTGAGATTTGGGCCCCTAGATGGCTAGATAACTCTTGGTAAAAGGGACTTGGGCTCCTAAAGTCACTTTAGGCACTCTTGAAAATGTTATTGAGGGGAGGCAAGTCTTTAGAGGAACTCGTTATCCAAGGTGATGCATTTGAATGAAAGAGAAATAAACCTTTATGATGAACCAAACGCGTAGAGGCTCTGGCAACCCAACAGGAAGTGTCCTGCTCCTGAAAACTCCATTCTGTTCGCTATAGGTTCCTATACCACCCTCGCCACCATCGTATCTGAGCACTGTCCCAGCGTGCATTAAGTGACATGACTAACATGTGGGTTCGTTCTCTCTCCTGCCGGGGGTAACTGTGTGGGCAGCAGAGTATTTGGGTTTGATAGGGATTTTTTCACTGTTGTGTGGAGCCAGCAGGTCTCTGCAGCAGCTGTTGTATCCCTATTTGGGGGAGAAGGGGGGTGTTTCCTTCTAGGCCATACCACGTGCATGAGAAGGGCAGAGATTTCCTTCATTTCCTCCTGCCAGAGGAACTGGTGATCTCGACATCACCATTTCCGACCTCATCACTAGAGCTGGGTGGAAGCTTTATCTGAAGACCCAAATCACTTGCACACTCAGATGGACAAGGATCTCACCAGGTGGAAGCCCCTGCAGCCTCTGTCTGTAACGGAAGAGGGGTACAAGAGAGTTGGGCACTGGAGCTGGATGAACAGGGGAAGTTCTCTGTAAACACCGTGGGGAGCTCTGACTCCTGGTTTGATCCCCGTTTGTATGGTTTGTTGTTCATTTTTCCATGAATATTTGTGCAACCAGGTTTGATTAGCACAAACGCTTGGAGAGAAACTTTGACTCATATGCCAGTGCATATTGGTACACACGGACACCTGTTTGTTAACCAGGTCTGTGACTGATGGTAGCCATTGCACCTTCCAGCATAACAGTACATGCATGGGAATGAAAAATTAATCCATCCGTCACTACGCACCTTCTTCTCCATGCAGAGGCACACGCTTGCCACTACCACGTTGTCCATACACCACAAGCAGCACCCCACAGCTGACTCACTAAATGTCTAGCACGTCCTTCCTCAAATACCCCCATAGTTTGCGCTGAGTAAAATCCTATGTTCATTTACCATGAGTTAGTGAAACACTGGATTTAGTCTGACAAGTGTCTGGTGTTTGCAAGTAAGGAAATTATTTTTTAACTCATGGAGGTAAATCTTGGGTTAGCAATTAACAGATGCCAAGTTAATGTGTTACTTATACAGGACCAAGAGTACAGCTCCCTCCTATAACGGGGGGGAACAAAGGATATGATTCTAGGGTAGAAGGCAGAAATTGACTGCGTGGACTCTGGCAGCACTGCTGAGCCAGCAGCTACTCGGGAGAGCAGGTACGTGGAGTGACTTACCTAGGTGCTGTTTCTGTAGCAGGTGCAGCGTAGTGTGGAATAGCACAGGAGTGTCCAGTTATGGGTTTGGCCAGGGAGTTTTAAGGAACAGCGCCAAGGGATTGTAGAATCCTAGCATCTGTGGGTCTTCAATGTCTGTTGGGATAGTAGGTGCTTTACAGCATGGCCAAGAGTTTTAGAAGTGACTATTCATTTTGGCAGCCTGACTAGAGACACCTTAAAGGGGCTGGATTTCAGAGGGTGGGTGCCCAGCACTCTCTCAACATCATATACTGTTCAGGTGACGCCAGCTGGTCCCCCCAAATCTTTGGGACCGGACCCTGTCGTCCATCTTACTCAGGAAAAATGAGCTTTCTAAACAAATCCTGCCTTGGACAGGAGGAGAGAGGCACTCCCTGAGCCGTTGGTAAGGTGCCAATTAAACAAGGTGTCGTGATCATTGCATCCTACACAGTTATGGACTCCACTGCTTGTCCCCAGCCCACACACAACATTGCCTGTGGAATCCTGCCCTTAGGCACGGAGAAGATGCACCTGCCAGGGTTTATGCAGTCCTCCTTGGTGCTAGGTTAAAGCCAGTGGAAGATTTATGGCAAGGTGTATCCAGGGGTGAAAGTAAGTCGAGTGACTTACTGGTACACTGGGGCCAGCTCTGGCCCCTGGAAGGGGCGGGCCCGAGGGCGGAAGGGGCAGGGCTGAGGGGGTCAGAGCCAGCCCCAGCCCACCCTGTATGGTAAGTGCCCCCCTCCTTCTCTTCCTCCTCCTCACCCCCCTCCCCCACTGGGATAGCAGCAGCAGCCTGGGGCTCCGGGGGCTATTTAAAGGGCCCGGGCTCCCCTGCTTCTACTGCTCCGCTACTTTAATTAGCCACCGGAGCCTTGGGGAAGTGGCGGGGCTCCAGTGGGTATTTAAAGGACCAGGGCAGCAGAGGCAGCTGGAGCCCCTCCCCTTTAAATAGCCCCTGGAGCCCCCGCTACGCCAGGGCTCTGGGAGCTATTTAAAGGGCCTGCGGCTCCCCTGCTTCTACCGCCCCGGTCCTTTAAATAGCCCCTGGAGCAGCGGTGGCGGGGCTCCGGCGACTATTTAAAGGGCTGGGGCGGTAGAAGCAGGGGAGCTCCAGGCCCTTTAAATAGCCGCCGGAGCCCCGCAGCCGCAATCCCAGGGCTCCAGCAGCGGGGCTCTGGAGTCAATTTAAAGGGCCTGGGGCTCCAGCCACTGCTGGGAGCCCCAGGCCCTTTAAATTGCCCCTTGGGGAAGCCGGGCTGCCCCAGTATGGTGCACCGGCTCTTGCCCCTACGCTGTACCGGGGCGTACCGGCTTACTTTCACCCCGGGTATAGCCTGCCAAATGTGTCTATGTTGTCTCTGGCACTGGTGCTCCTTCTGTTCAGAGTGAGCACTGATCAGCAGCCTTTTCCTGCACAACAATCTTCCTTAAGAATGACAGAAATAAGACCCAGGAAGTCAGCTTACCCAGACTCCCACGCTCTCCTCTCAGCAGGGCCGGCTCTAGGATTTTTGCCTCCCCAAGCAAAAAAAAAATTTGACCGCCGCCGCTTTTTTTCCGTGCCCTCCCACACCCCCGTCTCCGCTCCAATTCCGCCCCTTCCCCAAATCCCCGGCCCCGCCTCCTCACCCGGGTGTGTCTCATTTCCCCCCTCCCATTGCTTCCTGCGGCTCCCCCCAGCAACCCCTAGCTCACCTCCGCTCCGCCTGGTCCCCTGAACGCACCGCCGCTCCGCTTCTCCCCCCTCCCTCTCAAGCGGTGGTGGAGCGGCGATGGTGGAGCGGAGGCGAACTGGGGCGGCGGGGGCACATTTCTAGGGGCGGCAGGGCCGGCGCCAGAATGACACCCCTAGAAATGTGCCACCCCAAGCACCTGCTTGGTTTGCTGGTGCCCAGAGCCGGCCCTGCTTCTCAGTCCAGACCAGAGTCAGATTTTTTTCCTATGGTACTTTTTTTTATTGCATTCTCCAGTCCAGTTTTAAATGGGACTTCTCTCGTTTCCCCTGCTCTGTGGTTTTGTAGTTCTCACTGCCAGAAATATGTTGTTATATTTAACCTCATTTGTCTTTTCCTCAGGTTATGCCCATTTTACCCACTTGGATTCCACTAAATAAATCTTCTCCATCACAGCGTATGTCTCTCTATGGGGTGTGACTGCAGCATGTGCAGACATATTCGAGCTAGCTTTAATCTAGCTAGCTCAGGTACTGGAGCAGTGAAACTGTGGCAAAGCCTGCCTGGAAGCCTGGGTAAAACCCTATCTGCAATCACACCCCATGACCGCAATATAGATGTCCCCTTTGTGCTTAATCTTGTATTATCATATTCCTCACACCGGCCTTACTTAACCCACATTTACCTGTTTTAATCTTTCTTTAGCAAGATTCCTAAGAGGACTGGACATGTTGTATGCAGACTTGCATTAGTTAGGATTTAAAAGAGTTGCATAGAGAGAGACTCTATTCTCTGTTACACAGCTCTGTGTTAGCTTTCATTTGTTGCCATCTTGCACTGAAAACCATGGTCACCAACCTGTGACATATTTTGCCAAGCGCAGTTCTAATAAACTGAGTGTCCATGTCCACAAGCGGATAAAGTTTAGGTTACTTTGTTCTTAGACCTGTGCAATAGCACCTAAGGACCCCAGACGTGATCAGGACATAAAAGAAGAGACAGTCCCTGCTAGGAACAGTTTATAACCTACCATGATCGTTCCAGATCAAAGAGCCTTAGGATTGCTTGCACAGGAAAACTGACCAGAATAGCTGTCCAGGAATAACTATCCCACTATAGCTCTTCCGGAATGGGTCTCCCTGGGGACACACTTATTCCGAGATACAATTGTCCACACAGAGAGTTACTGCGGAATAGCTATAGCCCTTTATATTCACTTCAACCTTCTTCCAGAATAACTTCCTCATGGAGACAAGTGCTTACTGTGGTTTAGTATCTTTGGCTGATCCAAAGAACAAAGCCATTTCTGGGTGGGATGCCTTTGCTGGACTGCTTGGCTCATGCAGAAGTTGTAGGGATTCTTCCTGCGGTAAAGCTGTAAATCACGTGAAAAGAAGAGGTATGTTTTCACTTCCCAGGATCCCTCCACAACTCTCAGCACCTCCTCCTGAGACAGATGGCCATGGCCAAAAAGAGGATTGCAGTCATCGGCAGTGGATCTAGTGGACTGTGCACCATTAAATGCTGTTTGGATGATGGGCTGGAGCCCATTTGCTTTGAGAGAAGTGAAGATATCGGGGGGCTCTGGAGGTTCAAGGTAGGTTTGAGTTCATCATGAGTTTGGGTGCTTTTCTTAATTATGGCTATTATTTATTATTTGTATTGCAACAGCACCAAGCAGCCACTGTCAAGCATCAGGACCCTCTTGTGCCAGGTGCTGTACAAACCCAGAACAAAGAGACTGAAATCTACTTATCAAATCGTATTATTATTTCGACTAGATGAAAGCCCATGCTGTCACACAGATGTAGTTTGTAACGTCCCTTTGTGTGTAAAAAAGCCAAAAATGGCTGAGAAATTTAAAAGCAGGATGGTAACAGACTGTCAGTCGCAGCGATGTCTGAACCTGGTGATAGTGTGAGCAAGAAGAACTCTCCGCCATGCTTGTGGCTGTTTCCATCACTTCACACTGACACAGCAGACATTCTAGGATTCAGAGTGACAATCCTGGAATCTTATCATATACAGAGTACCATGGGTGTGTGCAGGTATTAACAAGGTCTCTGCCCAGAGGAGGATGGCAAGGGTCTTTTCCACCTATCTGGAAGATGCAGTCACCTCACTCAGAGTGCAATTGTGGCTCTGGTTTAGGGCCTGATCCAAGGCACATTGAAGTCAGTGGAAAGACTCCCATTGATTTCAGTGGGCTTTCGATCAGGCCCTTGCTTCTGACAATCGGGTTGTTAGGAGGCTGGAGGGGAAAGGTCAGTGCAGCTTCAGCTCATAGCGAATCCTTTAGGTTGGAGAAGAACAAACCAGACTTATCCAGAAATGGGACAATGTTCCTTCCACAGGTGAGTGAAGGCTTCTCCCACAGCTCTGGTGCTGGAATCCTCAGGCTCCGCTCAGACAGATGGCCCCATCCTGCTTCCACTGAATTCAGTGGCAAAACATTGACTGATGTCCAAGGGGCACAGACAGGCAGGAGTCCACAGCAATGACAGGCTTCCTCTCCAGCTTCCTTTGCCCCAGTGAACTTCTGCTGCGTGGCTCACCCTCACCAGGCTGTTGTAGGGCTTCCCGTTTGTGCACGTCGATTGCAAATCTCTCTCCCTGCCACACCCTCGGTGTGGATCATTCACACCATCACGCGGAGACAGGGACATGCTGGCAAATGCCACCAGAAGAAGCTTTCCAGAGGGTGTGGTGTCAACACAGGGCATGGAGGGTGTTTGTTTGTGTCCAATAGGTGAGAAGGGGCTTGTGGGGGCTGAGGCTGTGCATGTGATGGGGGTGGGGTAGAGGGAAAGACCTGTCGTGTGTGTCAGCAGGTGCTTTAAATCAAAGATGGAGAGAAATGTATAGGATGCTCAAGGTATAGTTCTGCGGAGCAGGGAGGCTGCCACGGCAACAACTGTATTAGGGGAGATCACACCACCTATGTTTTCATGCTGCCTTCATTGCTACAGCTGTACTTTCCAGAGTCAATATTCAAAAGCAATGTCCATGTTCTCCCGCTCCTGCAGGAGAATCCCGAAGAGGGCAGGGCCAGCATCTACAAATCTGTCATCATCAACACCTCCAAGGAGATGATGTGCTACAGTGACTTCCCCATCCCGGCCGATTTCCCCAACTACATGCACAACTCCAAAATCATGAAGTATTTCCGCATGTACGCCGAGCACTTCGACCTTCTGAAATACATCCGCTTCAAGGTGAGGAGAGCTGGCCCAGAGAGCAGGGATAGGACTCTCTCTCTCTCTCTCTCTCTGTGAACGCGCATGCACAGGTGGTGAAAGACCTGGGTGAAAGAACCCGCTCCTCTCCCCCCGATGAGGAAACATCTCACACTCATGGAACAGGGAGATCCTTTTGTCTGGGGGCTGCCTGGCAGAAGTTACAGCCCAGGTCCCAGGAGCTGCCATAGCCCTACTCCCTATAGGAGCCAGTGAATCTGCAGACGCTGTGAGGCAAAACCCAGCAGAGCCCAACTGGCCTCCTGCTGCTGGTCCCAGCTGTGTGCTGGCCTTGTGCTTCCTGGCTGGGTTGCTGACTCAAGCACGGGGAGGAGGTTAGCGTCAAGGATGAAATTTCCTGGTGCCAGCTAAGTGAGTGCCCTTTTCCTACCAGACCACTGTGGTCAGTGTGACAAAGCGCCCGGATTTCTCCTCCACGGGCCAGTGGGATGTTGTCACGGAGTCTGAGGGGAAGCAGGAGTCGGCTGTCTTTGATGGGGTCATGGTTTGCACCGGCCATCACACCAACGCCCATCTGCCACTGGACTCCTTCCCAGGTACGTCGCAGAGCGGGAAGGGAAAGGGCCTTAGATGAGCCGTGACTTTCCAAAGGGATAAATAGAGGGAAAGCAATGAGCACGTGCTCCCGGGCTGGTGCTGGGACATCCTGAAAGGTGCAATTCAGAGGACACAAAGCCCAAATCGTTACGTAGCTTCCAAAGCCACAGGCAGTACAGCAGATACACCGAGCCACTCAGGAACATGCCAGTGAGGGAAGAAGAGCAGATACAGTAGTCATGTAGCTCTATGGCAGTGGTTCTCAAACTTTTGTATTGGTGACCTCTCTGAGTGCGACCCCCTCTTATGAATTAAAAACACATTTTTTTAATATTTAACACTATTGTAAATGCTGGAGGTGAAGGGGGGTTTGGGGTGGAGGCTGACAGCTCGCAACCCCCCACGTAATAACCTCACGACCCCAGTTTGAGAAGCCCTGCTCTATGGCTGTCTGGCTTCTCTTGATGGAAGAAAGTACTTTCTTCGCTGTTTCAGCTAGCACTGCGGTATCAGACTCTTCCCTTTCTGTTAGGGGTGCTGAGCCCCAGGAGCTTTATGAACCTCTCAAACTGCTTTTTGGGGTTGGCAAAACTGTTTCCTGATCACAAACTCATTTGAGCCTGTGCCCCTTCCCATCTGCCACTCCAGCTACTCAGAACCTCTGGTGTTCCAGCCACAAGCCAATCTGTGCCGTGTGAAATTTAATACTGCAAAGTGCAAGGTCATGCACTTGGGGACTAACAACAAGAATTTTTGCTATCAGTTGGAAGAAACAGGAGGAGAAGAAAGATTTAGTATTGATTGATCGTGGGATGACTGAGCTACCACTGTGATGTGGTTGTGAAAAAGGCTAATGCAGTCCTAGAATGTAAGCAAGGCATTTCCAGTAGAGACAGGGGAGAGTTAGCACCATTCCATTATACAAGGCGCTGGTGAGACCTCATCTGGAATACTGTGTGCAGTTCTGGTCTCCAATCTTTAAAGAAGATGTATTCAAACTGGCACAGGTGCAGAGAAGGGCTACTAGGATGATCAGGGGAATCTTATGAGAGAAGACTCAAAGAGGTTGGCTTTTTTAGCTTAACCAAAAGAAGGCTGAGGGAACATATAATTGCTTTCTATAAATGCATCAGAGGGATAAATACTAGGGTGGGAGGAGAGGAGTTATTTAAGTTAAGTGCCAGTGTGAACACAAGAACAAATGCATATAAACTGGCCATCAGCAAGTTTAGGCTTGAAATTAGACAAAGGTTTGTTACCCTCAGAGGAGTGAATTTCTGGAAGAGCCTACCAAGGGGAGCAGTGGGGGCAAAAAACCTAATTGACTTCAGGACGGAGGTTGATAAGTTTATGGAGGAGATGGTATGATGAGACTGCCTACAATGGCATATAGTTGATACATGACTGCTAGCAGCAAACATCTCCAGTGGCTGGTGATGGGACACTAGATGGGAGGAGTTACTGATAGAGAATTCTTTACCAGTTGTCTAGCTGGTAGGTCTTGCCCGCATGCTCAGGGTTCAACTGATCACCATAGAGCTTTAAACTAGGAATCTGGGGGAGATGGTTGGAAGATGTCCAGGTAATCTCCACGCCAGATTTTAACATTGAGAGGGAAGAAAACGAAGTAAGAAAGGATACAGCCGTGGGTAGGAGAATGGACACAAGGAGGAAGGATAGTGTACATACCAGTCTAATAGGTGATACTGGCGGTAGAATGCCTGTGCCTAATTGGGTAAAGAATGTGAGCAAGGCCAAACAGCAAAATTAAGATGTTTGTACACCAATGCGAGGAGCCTAGGTAACAAAATGGAGGAACTACAGCTACTGGTGCAGGAAGTGAAACCAGATATTATAGAGATAACAGAAACATGGTGGAATAGTAGTCATGACTGGACTACAGGTATTGAAGGGTATGTGCTGTTTAGGAAAGACCGAAATAGAGGCAAAGGTGGTGGAGTAGCGTTGTATTTCAGTGATGAGGTAGATTGTAAAGAAATAAGAAGTGATGGAATGGATAAGACAGAGTCTGTCTGGGCAAAAATCACATTGGGGAAGAAAACTACTACAGCCTCCCCTGGGATAGTGCTTGGGGTGTGCTATAGACCGCCGGGATCTGATTTGGATATGGATAGAGCCCTCTTTAATGTTTTTAATAAAGTAAATACTAATCGGAATTGTGTGATCATGGGAGACTTTAGCTTCCCAGATATAGATTGGAGGACAAGTGCTAGTAATAATAACAGGGCTCAGATTTTCCTGGATTCGATAGCTGATGGATTCCTTCACCAAGTAGTTGCTGAACTGCTGTAAACTGCTGTAAACTCAGGGGTTGTACCGTATGACTGGAGAATTGTTAACATAGTTCCTATTTTTAAGAAAGGGAAAAAAGTGATCCTGGTAGCCTGTTAGTTTGACATCTGTAGTATGCAAGGTCTTGGAAAAAAATTTGAAGGAGAAAGTAGTTAAGGACATTGAGGTCAATGGTAACTGGGACAAAATACAACATGGTTTTACAAAAGGTAGATCGTGCCAAACCAACCTGATCTCCTTCTTTGAGAAGGTAACAGATTTTTTTAGACAAAGGAAATGCAGTGGATCTAATTTGCCTCGATTTCAGTAAGGCATTTGATACAGTTCCACATGGGGAATTATTAGTTGAATTGGAAAAGATGGGGATCAATATGAAAATTGAAAGGTGGATAAGGAACTGGTTAAAGGGGAGACTACAGCGGGTCCTACTGAAAGGTGAACTGTCAGGCTGAATAGAGGTTACTAGTGGAGCTCCTCAGGGATCGGTTTTGGGACCAATCTTATTTAATCTTTTTATTATTGACCTTGCCACAAAAAGTGGGAGTGTGCTAATAAAGTTTGCGGATGATACAAAGCTGGGAGGTATTGCCAATTTAGAGAAGGACTGGGTATCATACAGGAGGATCTGGATGACCTTGTAAGACTGGAGTGCTAGTAATAGGATGAAATTTAATAGTGAGAAGTGTAAGGTCATGCATTTAGGGATTAATAACAAGAATTTTTGTTATAAACTGGGGACCCATCACTTGGAAGTAACAGAGGAGGAGAAGGACCTCGGAGAATTGGTTGATCACAGGATGAGTATGAGCCGCCAATGTGATATGGCCATGAAAAAACCTAATGCGGTCTTGGGATGCATCAGGTGAGGTATTTCCAGTAGAGATAAGGAGGTGTTAGTACCATTATATAAGGCACTGGTGAAACCTCACCTGGAGTACTGTGTGCAGTTCTGGTCTCCCATGTTTAAGAAAGATTAATTCAAACTGGAACAGGTACAGAGAAGGGCTACTAGGATGATCCGAGGAATGGAAAACCTGTGTTATGAAAGGAGACTTAAAGAGCTTGGCTTGTTTAGCCTAACTAAAAGAAGGTTGAGGGGAGATATGATTGCTCTCTATAAATATATCAGAGGGATAAATACCATGGAGGGAGAAGAATTATTTAAGCTCGGTACCAATGTGGACACAAGAACAAATGGATATAAAACTGGCCATCAGGAAGTTTAGACTTGAAATTAGATGAAGGTTTCTAACCATCAGAGGAGTGAAGTTCTGGAACAGACTTCCAAGGGAAGCAGTGGGGGCAAAAGACGTATCTGGCTTCAAGACTAAGCTTGATAAGTTTATGGAAGAGATGATATGATGGGATAACCTAATTTTGGCAATTAATTGATCTTCAATTATTAGCTGTAGATATGCCCAATGGCCTGTGATGGGATGTTAGATGAGGTGGGATCTGAGTTACTACAGAGAATTCTTTCTTGGGTGTCTGGCTGATGAGTCTTGCCCACATGCTGAGGGTTTAGTTGATCACCATATTTGAGGTCAGGAAGGAATTTTCCTCCAGGGCAGATTGGCAGAGGCCCTGGGGGTTTTTCGCCTTCCTCTGCAGCGTGGGGCACGGGTTACTTGTTGGAGGATTCTCTGCACCTCGAAGTCTTTAAACCACGATTTGAGGACTTCAATAGCTCAGACATAGGTTAGGGGTTTGTTACAGGAGTGGGTGGGTGAGATTCTGTGGCCTGTGTTGGGCAAGAGGTCAGACTAGACAATCATAATGGTCCCTTCTGACCTTAAAGTCTATGATTCTGTGATTCTATGATTTGGAGTTGGAAAGGATTTCCCCGCAGATCAGATTGGCAGAGACCCTGGCAGTTTTTCACCTTCCTGTGCAGCACGGGCCATGTGTCACTTGCAGGTTTAAACTAGTGTAAATGGTGGATTCTCTGTAACTTAAGCCTTTAAATCACGATTTGAGAACTTCAGTAACTCAGCCAGAGGTTATGGGTCTATTACAAGAGCAGTTGGGTGAGGTTCTGTGGCTTTTAGTGTGCAGGAAGTCAGCTTATATGATCATCATGGTCCCTTCTGGCCTTAAAGTCTATGAATCTATGCTGGGGCAGGAGGGAAGACTCCCCTGAAAGCTTAGCTGCTACAGCAGAGTCTCTTGTATTCGTTTTATCCCTTCCCTTCTTTGCTCCTTATCCCCACACCTCGCACTCCGTTATTACTCTGAGGCAAGGCTCCAACCCACACACCAGCTCCTATACACTGGGTACCTGGCCAGAGCAGTGTAAAGAGCCCCGAAAGCCTCGGTTCCAGCTGGGGGACAGTTCCTCTGGTACAGACGCTGCAGAAGATGGCTATATGGCTGCCTGTACAATCCCCGGCTTGGGGGGCGTGCCAGGGGACAGGCTGACAGTGGCGTTAGCCTCAGGGTGGAAATCTAGAATGCAGCACTGTGGTTCATAGGGGAACGTGGGGAACTGCCATAACTTAGATAGACCAGGGGCATCTCCAGCCCCCCAGAGCAGCTCAGGGTCAGAAAGGTGCAAGACTGATTTCAGTCCATCTTCGCTCAACCTTTCCCCTGGGGTGATGGGTCTGTGGTGCACCTCTTAGAGGTGCAGCCCAGAATGTCACTCTGGTCCCCACCCACACAGTCTCCCTCAAACAGGGGATATCCCCCTCACTGTTTGTGTTGAGCTCCAGAACCACAATGTTCAAGTGGGCAAAGACACAGGCCAAACACCCGTACTGCCCAGAGCCTAAGCTGCTCCGCTCTCTCCTGGCAGGGATTGAAAAGTTCAAAGGCCGCTACTCTCACAGCAGGGATTACAAGAACCCTCAGGCATTCTCGGGGAAGAGAGTCATAGTGATCGGCATTGGCAATTCAGGAGGGGACCTGGCCGTGGAGCTCAGCCATGAAGCTGATCAGGTTTGGTTCAAGAGGACGGCTCTCTCGTTCATGGCACAGTGCAGCACCCCCCACCTCACTAGGCTAAAGGCAGCAGCACTGACCAATACACCGCACCACCACACAAACCCCAGAAACACCTAAACTAAGGTCCTGACCCAACCTCTGCTGAAGTCAATGGAAAGACTCCCATTTGAAGCAGCCCCTAAATGCAGAGAGGAGATATGAAAGTTTATTCGGTTCATCAGAGTTAGTATCAAAGCGTCATCATGGGCAATCTTCACTTACCGAGTGGATGTAATGGACATAGGGAATTGCCTACAGCTGTTAGTTGTTTGGCAGCTGCCATCTTGGCCTACAGCAGGGATGGAACTAGGCCCTTCCAGAGCTACACTCCACCAGGAGCTAGAGAGACCAGTGCTACAGCTAGGGACTGTAGCAGAGTCCTAGCCACTGTAGACTGGGTACAGGGTGGGACACAACGCACACCGACCAGCAGGTTATCCACAATGCTGTGCCCTCAAAGTAGCATGTCCCACTTCCTCATTAGCCCATCTGTCCCTGCCTACCTGAACCTTGCATAGAGTCATTGGGAGGTGCCTGCAGTGACATCCCTACCAGCCTTGCAGGAGACCAGAGATGGCAGGAAATCAGACGTGGCCAGGGAAGAGCTGGGTGTTGTGTTGAAAGATGTCAGAAGCCTCCTTGGTTTGAAGACTAGAGCAGTCACTTCAATACAAGAGGGTTTGGGCACAAGCTGCAGGGGAAATAAATGCAGAGGAAGGAAACAGAACTATGGGCAGATGAAAGAAAAGGTGGCAAGGTTTAACAAGGAGAACAGGGTCACTAGTGCCCAGAGCCCTTTCACAGCAGGTCCAGCCAGCTGCCCACTAGCAGCCCAGCGTTCCCCAGGGCATCCCAGAGCATCAGTGTGTCTAGCAGTGACAGGATGCACAGCAGAAGTGGAGGGTCAGGGAAGGTCCCTGTAATGAGACATGTCGCCCCCTATAGGAACGTTCAGTGATGTCTGGGTTAAGGATACTGATCTGGGAGCATGGGCCAGTCGTTTCCAAAACTGTCCTAGGCCGAGGCCTGTCCTTTGTGTGATCCCACAGTGCCATTCGCTGGGGTTGCACACAGCCGTAGACTCCCTTCTCTGGGTGCGTGGCAGATGTCCAGCCAGAGCCTGACAGCAGGGCTCTCAGCAATGGGGCAGCACAGACCGTGACACCACAGAGCCCACAGATAGCAATGCGGTGTCGGCCCTAAGCACTGGCTGCACCCTGCCGGGCATAGAGCAGACAACTGCTATGTGCAGCCTGCTCTGTTACACAGCCAGGGACCGAGGTCACAGCTCAGTGAGGTTCCTAAGAGTTCCAGCCAGGCTTCTCTCTGAGATCCCCAAAACCTCCAGTGAGACTACAGCTGGGAGTCGGAGGCAGGGGATGTCAGTGGAAATCATGCCTGGGGGGATGCCAGTGGGAACCAGGGCCGAGTGGGCAGGGATGAAGATTAAGACTGTCAGCTCTTTGGGGCAGGAACGTCCCTCACAATGTGGCTGTACAAGTGTCCAGCACACTGGAGTTGATCTCAACTGGGGCCTGTATTACTCACCCTATTGCAGATAATAACTCATGACCGTAACAATCCCTGACAATGCCATGAAGTGCCAAGTAGCGTGACCCAGTACAGTATGTGTCAATGTCCAAGAGAGCTCTCTTTCTCCACTGTCTAGGTCTTCCTCAGCACCAGGCGTGGGGCATGGGTGCTGAATCGTGTTGCGGAGCAAGGGTACCCTGTGGACATAGTGCTCTCCACCAGGTTTAAAGCCTTTTTCAAGCAGATGTTGCCTACATCCATGGTTAACCAATGGGCGGAGAACATCGTAAATGCAAGATTCAACCACGCACACTATGGTCTAAGGCCTCAGCACAGGTGCTTTCAAACACCTCAGCCTGCTGAGGCAGGATGACAAATCATTGGCGTTAGATATAAAACACTGAGGTCTTGACTTCTCCCTTCCACCATCACTGCACTTGGGTAGGGGTGGGAGGGTAATTCTGTGTTTCCTGTGTTCTGGCACCAAGAAGGGCCCAACCCAGCTGTCAGGGTATGTTAGAGCATCCTCAGAGCTTACGCCCTCCTTCCTGTGACCATTGGGAAGAATGGCCATAGGGCGGTACCTCCTGCCTGGGGGTAACCTCAGGAGGCTGTTTCTGCCCCCTTTAAGGGTCCATTACGCTACTGGAGCCATAATGGACACCAAGCATCTTCAAATAGCCTTTTGCACTCATGCTGCTAGTAATACGGCTGTGCTGCCTGAGCCAAATTCTAACATTGAGACTAGTAACAAAGGAGAGGAGACCTGATCATCGCACTGATCCTCCCCCACTTTCAGAGGTACGCCATTTGCCCAGACAGATCTTGACACACTTTCTCTTTGCCATGCAGGATTATGAGCCAACACCCAACTATCAACGATGACCTGCCGAACCGCATCATCTCTGGCAAAGTGCTGGTGAAACCGAACATCGGGGAGTTCACTGAAACTGGCGTCATCTTCGAAGACGGCACCAGAGAGGAGGACATTGATGCAGTTTTCTTTGCTACGGGATACAGCTTCTCTTTCCCCTTTCTCCAGGACTGTGTCAAAGTGGTCAAAAACCAGGTCTCCCTGTATAAATTCATCTTCCCTCCTCACCTGGAGAAGCCAACTCTGGCTTTCATTGGTCTCATCCAGCCACTGGGGGCCATCATGCCCCTTGCAGAACTCCAGAGTCGCTTGGCCACACAAGTGTTCAACGGTACGTGAACCAAAATGCAGGAAATAGCCCGGGGTCTCTGGACTATAGAGCTCTCCAAAACCCTAAGCCTGTGTTAGTAAAGAGCCTTGCTGGATTGGTATGGTACTAGCTGAATTCAGCAGAGCTGTGCAGTCCCTGGGCTGGCAGGTGGCAGCAGTACCCGTATGAGTGCCATGATGATGAGCCAGCCCATGTCCCTCTCCACGATAGTGCTGTTTCAATCCCAAGTATTTGAGGTGGTTGGGCCTTCACTCCTCCCATTTTGGAAGCATGGAAGCGTTGTGATCCCAGGAAATGGGGGAGAGGAGTCACAGGAAGTACTGAAGCTGTGGGGGAAGGAATCTCAACTCTAGATCCAGGCAGGTCCCTGACAAAGATAGACAGGCCCGTCGATAACAATTCCAGGCCCCAGAGCAGAACAGTCAATGGGCCCCCAGGCCCGGTGTGGTGTCGCCACATGGGGGCGGAGCTGGATCACTTGCGGCAGCTGGTGCACGCACGCACAAGCCACGCCCGTGCGGACATGGTCCGCCTGATATTTGGACTGTGCTGCACCTCTGCTGGCTGGTGCCCAGTGAGCTGCTGCCGGCTGTGCTGCTGGTGCCCAGTGAGCTTCTGCCAGCTGCGCTGCTGGGCGTGCTACCACGGCAGCAGCTGGGGGCCCCAGGCCCTTCTAAATCGCCTGAACCCCTGGGCAGTTGCCCCCTTTGGCCCCTCCCCTGACAGCAGGCCTGAAGATAGACTGTCTTACCGCCACATCTCTCACAGAATCTGGCTGCCCACTGTGCTCCAGGAGCTCCAAGCTCTGGACTTTGGGGACACAAAGTCATCACGGCCTTCCCAGCCCAGGGTGCAGTGCTTCCTGTAGGAAACAACGACTTCCCCCATCCCTCACACACAGAGCTCTCTCTGGAAATGGCTGATCCCCCTCTTGAAGGAGCCAGACACATCTCTGCTCATACTCTGGCTTTTCCCTTCTAGGGCAGATCAGGTTGCCCACAGCAAGCGACATGATGGCCGATATTACACAGAAGAAAGACGAAATGGAAAAACGGTAGGAACCTTTATGTGAAGTAATAATTACTGGGCATGCTTGGAAGGAGTCTTTCCCTGAGAATGTCTTAAGTTTCTATCATTCTCTAACATACCTCCAATGTGTCATCAATTTGTTGTAAAGAGTAAGGTATTTCCAGCTTTAGCTCTCTTCGTTAAAATTTATCTGTAAACAATTATTTGATCTGGAATTCTTCTCCCATCTCTATCTTCCTTCCACACATAAATGTGACATAAAAGAACAAGATTAAATATTATAATTATAGCTGTAGAAAACTAAGCAGTATGATCCTCATCCCTATCCCCCAGATCGTGGCTGAATCCAGCAGCGAATAGGGGAGAAAATCTTGTTTCAGCCAATAGAAGGAGATAAGGACTCACCCTCTCTGCAGACATCCCCCACCTGGAGAAGTTCTTCCTAAGACTGTCAGATCTTCTGGCACTTGAGCCCCACGTTAGGCACCACTTTTAAAATCAACCTATATAAAACTGACGGTGGAGTTGGAAGACGGGGCTTTCAGTGCTAAAAGCACATATCTTACCAATTGAGCAAACTCCATTTAGCAACCACATAAATCTCTTCTGGAGACCTGCCATTAGAAGGGGGCAAAGACACTTATACCCACCTGGCATGGGTTACGACTTCACATGGAATCGTGACCCAGCTTTTCCTTTAATTCCAGTTATAGTGGGAATTAATTCCAGAGGCAGAAATTCTCCAAATTTGGTGCCCCTCAAGAATGTCATTTCCTGGTCAGTGCAGTCTCCATTTGATCACACTACAAGGGCACCCACACATCTCTCTCTTATTTCAGGTATGTAAAAAGCCCGCGCCACACTATCCAAGTGGATTATGTTGAATACATGGATGAACTTGCCTGCCTGGCAGGAGTCAAGCCCAACCTGCTGTCTCTCTTCCTCACGGATCCAAAGCTTGCCATGGAGGTTTTCTTTGGCCCCTGCACGCCATACCAGTACCGCCTGAGAGGGCCAGGGAAATGGGATGGAGCCAGGAAAGCCATCCTGACCCAGAGAGA
Organism: Lepidochelys olivacea; assembly: GCF_965140295.1. NCBI lineage: Eukaryota > Metazoa > Chordata > Testudines > Cheloniidae > Lepidochelys > Lepidochelys olivacea. The sequence goes on along the minus strand of NC_140418.1, from coordinate 44,897,671 downwards.
ACGGATCATTAAACCTCTGAAAACCAGGGCAGTAGGAGATTATACCCACCACACCTCAATGCCCAATTTGTTTAAGATAGTTGGTGCCATTGCTCTCTTTGCTATAATTATTGCTTATTTTTAAATTCTTATTCTCTACATGGTTACACAGGAAAAGGGGATTATGTAAAATGTGATTACCTGGTTTCTGTTGGTTTCTAATTTGCTCCCTGCAACTTTATCACACATCCAGTGTAACCGTCCACTTCCACTCATGTGTTGAGAATTTCCTCCCTCTCAACTATTGCTGCTGATTATTTTGTCTGCTGTCACTGTCTGCTGTTGTGTTAGAGATCTTTGGTTCCATTAAGTATTCCTTAGGCTGCTAGCTGGTATGATTATAAAGACCACAGACAGGCACAGATGTCAATAGCTCAGGAAGTTTAAGTGGGGCCATTGTGACATGAGACATAATCAGTCACCACCCTTCCTCTATAGGTAATCTGTATGCAACAATTCCATTGCATTGTAATGTCTCAGCGGCAGGAAGGAGACTGCACACATATGTCAAGAGTTCTCCGTGGTAGGCTACTGGGCCCAACTCTCACTGCTCTTTTACTGATTGCTTGGCCTCTTGCTAGTTTGGGCACCAGTGCCTGAAATGGCACTTCTGCCTTGGATCTACTGCACATTGAGGTGGTGCTGCTGGGGTACCTGAGGCAGGAGCACAGGGGAAGCCCTTAATCTGCAGAGACATTGGGATTGAGGGACTTAATGAGTGGGTGAAAATGTAATGGAGTGTGGGGTTGAATCCAGAACAGTGAGGGGTTGTGCCACCACTTGCCCCGTAACCCTGGGTCACAATGCTTTGTTGTTGTAGCTCACAGCCTGGGATGCTCACAGCCACCCGACAAACATGCAGGTCTCACCCTGTCTGTCTTGTGCTAGACAGCCCTGGTTCAGCAGCTCTGACCCCAGAACTGTCTACAGTTCCTCTCCGGCTTCCACCAGCCTTTGTTACAACCAGCAAGGTGGCCCCAACACACTCCCAGTCCTGAATTTCCCTAGCCCAGGTCCTCTGTAATCTCCAGCCTTCTCCTGGACAGTTCAGAGAAATTATAAGGGCCATTTCTTCCTCCAGAGACACAATTAACAGCCTCATTAACTGGAGCTGACAATCACTTTAATTCAAATGCAGCACTGTAGGTTTCAATTAATAGTAAAACCAGTTCATTAACAAAGGAAGATAGGAATTGAACTGAGTTCAAGTATGAGATAAAGTTAGAAATGATTACAAGCAAATAAAAGTGAAAACATCTCTAAAACTTAATCTAGCAAGGTACAATCTTTGCCTAAGCAGGTTTCTCACCTATATTCAATTTCTGAGACTGCAGCCCCCCGTTGGATGAAGGCCCCATCTTTCTCAGCTTGTAAGAGCTCTGTTCTGTTGTGTCTGTCAAATGATGGCTGCCAAAGATGGCTTCTGTCTTTGCTTGAATCTTCCCAAATTCAATGACTTTGTTTCAAGAAGCATGATGACCTCATGCTATTCTTCCCTTTTCTGTGGGCTTCTGTCATAAATATAAAGGGAAGGGTAAACACCTTTAAATCCCTCCTGGCCAGAGGAAAAACCCTTTCACCTGTAAAGGGTTAAAAAGCTAAAATAACCTCGCTTGTACCTGACCAAAATGACCAATGAGGAGACAAGATACTTTCAAAGCTGGAGTGGGGGGGCGCAAAACAAAGGTTCTCTCTATCTGGGTGATGCTTTTGCCGGGGACAGGAGTGGAGTCTTAGAACTTAGTAAGTAATCTAGCTAGATATGCGTTAGATTCTGTTTTGTTTAAATGGCTGATAAAATAAGCTGTGCTGAATGGAATGTATATTCCTGTTTTTGTGTCTTTTTGTAACTTAAGGTTTTGCCTAGAGGGATTCTCTATGTTTTGGATTTGATTACCCTGTAAGGTATTTACCATCCTGATTTTACAGAGGTGATTCTTTTACTTTTTCTTCAATTAAAATTCTTCTTTTAAAAACCTAATTGCTTTTTCATTGTTCTTAAGATCTAAAGGTTTGGGTCTGTGTTCACCTATGCAAATTGGTGAGGATTTTTATCAAGCCTTCCACAGGAAAGGGGGTGTAGGGTTTGGGGAGGATTTTTGGGGGAAAGACGTTTCCAAGCGGGCTCTTTCCCTGTTATATATTTGTTAGATGCTTGGTGGTGGCAGCAATAAAGTCCAAGGGCAAAAGGTAAAATAGTTTGTACCTTGGGGAAGTTTTAACCTAAGCTTGTAAAAATAAGTTTAGAGGGTTTTCATGCAGGTCCCCACATCTGTACCCTAGAGTTCAGAGTGGGGAAGGAACCAGCTTCCCATTCCCTGTATGGAAATGGGGCTTCCATTGTTTTGCTTCTACCATATTTAATTGACAGATGAGACAGGTAGATAGCTGCCTTCTATCCTGTCTGGCAGCGAACCTGTTTCTCCCTGGTTGGCCACAGACTTTAAAGCACAATATCATTAAGTATCCATATTACCTCCTACAGTGTTAATATAGACATCTCACATTGCTATTAATCATGAATGTGTCATTAGCTTTCAACAAAAACCTCACTCTATGCATTTTTATCATACAGTAGAATTCACCTGCTTATCACTGGAGGTACAGCCCCCTTCTTTACAGACCAGTAACCCTTTGCAATGTCTTCCTTGAAAAGTAAAACTCGGACCAAGCTTCTCTCTCCTGCGGGGTGTAGACTCCATGCTGTCCTCTTCCCAGCTTGTTAGCATGAGGTTTGCTTTCAACCCTTGTTAGCTTGATGAGTCTGTTCACGTGATATGTAAACAAATTTTCATTGTCTTTCAAATTCCTTTGGAAGTAACTCCCAGATGGGGAAAGCACATTCCTATGTCTCGTGTAGATCCATTTCCCAACTCCACACAGTTGAGTCATAATTCCAGTGTATATTGCTGGAGCTATTAATATCCACTGGGTACATACATCAAGCAAGAACATTGTAATGCTGACAGGCCAGCGGAATAGGAATGATGTTGTCTTCACTTATCTGTAACCTGTTGAACACTATTGCATTATAATATGTATATCCCTGCACTTAATTAACCCTAGATCAAAGGTCCAGTCCTTTATCGGTGTGGCCAACTATTCCCATAGGTTTGTAAAGGGGTTTAGTGACATTGTGGCCCCCATAACAGACTTTATGAAAAAGGGAAAACAAGACTGGATGGTATGGACAGAGGCTTGTGAGAAAAGCTTCCATAATATAAAAGAGGCTTTGCCTAAAGAGCCTGTTTTGATCATCCCTGATTTCAACAAACCATTTGTGCTGAGTACTCATGCTTCTAATATTGGATTGGCTGCAGTGCTGAGGCAAGACTGAGCGTAGGTACAAAAGACATCCCACTGCCTTCTTAAGGAAAAACTGGAACCTCACTGAACAAAATTATGCTGTCATCAAGAGAGAGTGCTATGCCATTGTCTGGGCTGTTAAGCAACTCAAACCTTATCTGTACAATAAAATGTTTTAAGTGACCATACCCCTTTAAGTTGGCTGCACTGAGCTAAAGGAACCAATTCTAGATTACTTCATTGGAGTTTGGTTTTACAAGAATTTGACATGGACATAATCCATAGCAAGGGGAAGGAAAGTGCGGTTGTGGATGCCTTATCAAGAATTGGGGAACCCTGCAATGTATTCAGAAGCATAAATGACACCTGTTCCTACATCAGTTTTGCATTGGGGGTGTGATGCTGGCTGGCCAGTTCAGGTCAGAGCAATAGGACAGTTCACTTTGGTGGGAATATCAAAGAAAGATTAAGTGTACTAATTCACTCAGGTGTGTATTTAGTTCAAAGGAAATGGGAATGATGATGTCTTTACTTATCTGTAACCTGTTGAATGCTATCGCATTACATTATGTATATCCCTGTGCTTAATTAACCCTAGATCAAACGTGTAAGTTAGTATTAGGATGACTAAACATTTGATATGTAAACTGCATAATAACTAATGAAATGTTACTTGCATTGTATTCACTTATCTATCCCTATTATAATGTAGTGGCAGACAATTGCATTACTACTCCTGGGGGAATTCTATGCCAAAAAATTAAAAATTGTGCAAGATTCTGCATATTGTCAAAATAATGCAATATAATCACACCAGTTTCACTTCTTTTGGTAATTTTTTTAAACTAAAACCTTACAGAAAAAAAATCACAATAACTGTTCAGCGTTTGAAAGTTAAGTTACAAAAACTTGGTAACCAATACTCTGCATTCCAGTTATAATCCTGGATTTTCATTTCAATTATGTTACAGAACACCAAACACCAAAATAAAAGTAAAGTAGAATGTCATTTTAAATTGCTCAGACTTTCACACATGAAAATCATACTGTTTTCCTAATCATTGTCCTGCATTTTTTAAATGGGTAATTAAAATAGATCCTGAGCTGTAATCTAACCCCGCTGTGCCACTCTGGCACAGGGAAAAAGTGAGAAAACACATCGATTTTAAAGAAGCCTTATTGAGGGCACAGGAACAAACCACGGCGATGTGCAGAAAGAATAGCAAATATGGCAGGAAACCAGGTTGGCTTAACAGTGAAATCTTCGGTGAGCTTAAACTCAAAAAGGAAGCTTACAAGAAGTGGAAATTTTGACAGATGACTAGGCAGGAGTATAAAAATATTGCTAGAGCATGCAGGGGTGTAATCAGGAAGGCCAAGGCACAACTGGAGTTGCAGCTAGCAAGGAATGTGAAGGGTAACAAGAAGGGTTTCTACAGGTATGTTAGCAACAAGAAGAAGGTCAGGGAAAGGGTGGAACCCTTAATGAATGGCAGAGGCAACCTAGTGACAGAGGATGTGGAAAAGGCTGAAGTACTCAATGCTTTTTTTGCCTCAGTCTTCTAATGCCTGACTAATCTAATTGCCTTCTATGATGAGATAACTGGCTCTGTTGATATGGGGAAAGTGGTGGATGTGATGTATCTTGACTTCAGCAAAGCTTTTGATACGGCCTCCCAGAGTATTCTTGCCAGCAAGTTAAAAAAGTATGGATTGGATGAATGGGCTGTAAGGTGGATAGAAAGCTGGCTAGATTGTCGGGCTCAACCGGTAGTGATCAACGGCTGGATGTCTAGTTGGTGGCCGGTATCAAGCGGAGTGCCCCAGGGGTCAGTCCCTGGGGCCTGTTTTGTTCAATATCTTTATTAATGATCTGGATGTTGGGATTAATTGCACCCTCAGCAAGTTCTCAGATGACACTAAACTGTGGGGAGAGGTAGATATGCTGGAGGGTAGGGATAGGATACAGAGTAACCTAGACAAATTGGAGGATTGGGCCAAAAGAAGTCTGATGAGGTTCAACAAGGACAAGTGCAGAGTCCTGCACTTAGGATGGAAGAATCCCATGGACTGCTACAGGCTGGGGACCGACTGGCTAAGCAGCAGTTCTGCAGAAAAGGATCTGGAGATTACAGTTCACGAGAAGCTTGATATGAGTCAGCAGTGTGCCATTGTTGCCAAGGCCAATGGCATATTGGGCTGTATTAGTAGGAGCATTGCCAGCAGATTGTGGAAAGTGATTATTCCTCTCTATTTGGCACTGGTGAGGTCACACCTGGAGTATTGTGTCCAGTTTTGGTCCCCCCACTGCAGAAGGGATGTGGACAAATTGGAGATAGTCCAGTAGAGGTCAACAAAAATGATTAGGGGGCTGGGGCACATGACTTATAAGGAGAGGCTGAGGTAGCTGAGGTTATTTAGTATGCAGAAGAGAAGAGTGAGGGGGGATTTGGTAGCAGTCTTCAACTACCTGAAGGGGGGTTCCAAAGAGGATGGAGCTAGACTGTTCTCAGTGGTGGCAGATGACAGAACAAGAAGCAATGGTCTCAAGTTGCAGTGGGGGAGGTCTAGGTTGGATATTGGGAAACACTATTTCACTAGGAGGGTGGTGAAGCACTGGAATGGGTTATCTAAGGAGGTGGTGGAATCTCCATCTTTAGAAGTTTTTAAGATCAGGCTTGACAAAGCCCTGACTGGGATGATTTAGTTGGGGATTGGTCCTGCTTTGAGCAGGGGGTTGGACTAGATGACCTCCTGAGGTCCCTTCCAACCCTGATATTCTATGATTCTATGATCAGGGGAATGGAGAGCCTGTATAAGAATAGTAAATATGGCAGGCAACCAGCTTGGCTTAACGGTGAAATCGTAGCAGATCTTAAGCATAAAAAAGAAGCTTACAAGAAGTGGAAGGTTGGACATATGACCAGGGAAGAGTATAAAAATATTGCTCGGGCATGTAGGAATGAAATTAGGAGGGCCAAATCACACCTGGAGCTGCAGCTAGCGAGAGATGTTAAGAGTAACAAGAAGGGTTTCTTCAGGTATGTTGGCAACAAGAAGAAAGCCAAGGAAAGTGTGGGCCCCTTAATGAATGAGGGAGGCAACCTAGTGACAGAGGATGTGGAAAAAGCTAATGTACTCAATGCTTTTTTTGCCTCTGTCTTCACGAACAAGGTCAGCTCCCAGACTGCTGCACTGGGCATCACAACATGGGGAATAGATGGCCAGGCCTCTGTGGAGAAAGAGGTGGTTAGGGACTATTTAGAAAAGCTGGATGTGCACAAGTCCATGGGGCCGGACGAGTTGCATCCGACAGTGCTAAAGGAACTGGCGGCTGTGATTGCAGAGCCATTGGCCATTATCTTTGAAAACTCGTGGCGAACAGGGGAAGTCCCGGATGACTGGAAAAAGGCTAATGTAGTGCCAATCTTTAAAAAAGGGAAGAAGGAGGATCCTGGGAACTACAGGCCAGTCAGCCTCACCTCAGTCCCTAGAAAAATCATGGAGCAGGTCCTCAAAGAATCAATCCTGAAGCACTTACATGAGAGGAAAGTGAGCAGGAACAGTCAGCATGGATTCACCAAGGGAAAGTCATGCCTGACTAATCTAATTGCCTTCTATGACGAGATAACTGGCTCCATGGATGAGGGGAAAGCAGTGGACCTGTTGTTCCTTGACTTTAGCAAAGCTTTTGACATGGTCTCCCACAGTATTCTTGTCAGCAAGTTAAAGAAGTATGGGCTGGATGAATGGATTATAAAGTGGATAGAAAGTTGGCTAGATTGTCAGGCTCAACGGATAGTGATCAATGGCTCCATGTCTAGTTGGCAGCTGGTATCAAGTGGAGTGCCCCAAGGGTCGGTCCTAGGGCCGGTTTTGTTCAATATCTTCATAAATGATCTGCAGGATGGTGCGGATTGCACCCTCAGCAAGTTTGCAGATGACACTAAACTGGGAGGAGAGGTAGATATGCTGGAGGGTAAGGATAGGATACAGAGGGCTCTGCTGCCCAGTTCTCAGGGTGGGATTGGGGCCCAGGTAACATCCTAGCTCCACCGAGAGTTTTGCCATTGACATCACTGGAGCCAGCTTTTCATCCCTTAAGTCTCCCACAGTATTCTTGTCAGCGAGTTAAAGAAGTACGGGCTGGATGAATGCACTATAAGGTGGGTAGAAAGTTGCCTAGATTGTCGGGCTCAACGGGTAGTGATCAATGGCTCCATGGCTAGTTGGCAGCCGGTGTCAAGTGGAGTGCCCCAGGGGTCGGTCCTGGGGCCGGTTTTGTTCAATATCTTCATAAATGATCTGGAGGATGGTGTGGATTGCACTCTCAGCAAATTTGCGGATGATACTAAACTAGGAGGAGTGGTAGATACGCTGGAGGGCAGGGATAGGATACAGAGGGACCTAGACAAATTGGAGGATTGGGCCAAAAGAAATCTGATGAGGTTCAATAAGGATAAGTGCAGGGTCCCGCACTTAGGACGGAAGAACCCAATGCGCAGCTACAGACTAGGGACCGAATGGCTAGGCAGCAGTTCTGCGGAAAAGGACCGAGGGGTGACAGTGGACGAGAAGCTGGATATGAGTCAGCAGTGTGCCCTTGTTGCCAAGAAGACCAATGGCATTTTGGGATGTATAAGTAGGGGCATAGCGAGCAGATCGAGGGACATGATCGTCCCCCTCTATTCGACATTGGTGAGGCCTCATCTGGAGTACTGTGTCCAGTTTTGGGCCCCACACTACAAGAAGGATGTGGATAAATTGGAAAGAGTCCAGCGAAGGGCAACAAAAATGATTAGGGGTCTGGAACACATGACTTCTGAGGAGAGGCTGAGGGAACTGGGATTGTTTAGTCTGCGGAAGAGAAGAATGAGGGGGGATTTGATAGCTGCTTTCAACTACCTGAGAAGTGATTCCAGAGAGGATGGTTCTAGACTATTCTCAGTGGTAGAAGAGGACAGGACAAGGAGTAATGGTCTCAAGTTGCAGTGGGGGAGGTTTAGGTTGGATATTAGGAAAAACTTTTTCACTAGGAGGGTGGTGAAACACTGGAAAGCGTTGCCTAGGGAGGTGGTGGAATCTCCTTCCTTAGAAGTTTTTAAGGTCAGGCTTGACAAAGCCCTGGCTGGGATGATTTAATTGGGGATAGGTCCTGCTTTTGAGCAGGGGGTTGGACTAGATGACCTCCTGAGGTCCCTTCCAACCCTGATATTCTATGATTCTATTATTCTATGTAAGGAGAGTGATCACTTTAGATAAGCTATTACCAGCAGGAGAGTGGGCTGGGGGGAGAGAAAACCTTTTGTAGTGATAAACACCCATTTTTTCATGGTTTTTGTGTATAAAAACATCTTCTGTATTTTCCACAGTATGCATCCGATGAAGTGAGCTGTAGCTCACTAAAGCTTATGCTCAAATAAATTGGTTAGTCTCTAAGGTGCCACAAGTACTCCTTTTCTCCTTACTCTCACAGAGATTGTGGAGCACACAGCAAGCAGTAATAACAATGGGAATATTGGTTTCGCTGAGGTCTGAGCGAGTCAGTAAACTGTGCCAGCGACCCTTTAAACGTCCAAATGCACATTCTACTACCATTCTGCACTTCCTCAGCCTATAGTCAAACAGCTCCTGACTACTGTCCAGGATGCCTGTGTACGGCTTCATGAGCCATGGCATTAAGGGGTAGCCTGGGTCCCCAAGGATAACTATAGGCATTTCAACATCCGCAACGGTTATTTTCTGGTCTGGGAAGTAAGTCCCTTCCTGCAGCCGTTCCCACAGACCAGAGTTCCTAAAGATGCAAGTTCCTAAAGATGCATCATGTACCTTTCTTGGCCATCCCACATTGATGTTGGTGAAATGTCCCTTGTGATCCCCCAGTGCTTGCAGCACTCTGAAAAGTACCCCTTGCGGTTTATGTACTGGCTGCCTTGGTGGTCCGGTCCCAAGATAGGGATATGCGTTCCGTCTATATGCCTTCCCACCACATTTAGGGAATCCCATTGCAGCAAAGCCATCCACTATGACCTGCACATTTCCCAGAGTCACTAACCTTGATATCAGTAGCTCAGTGATCACGTTGGCTACTTGGATCACAGCAGCCCCCACAGTAGATTTGCCCACTCCAAACTGATTCCCGACTGACCCATAGCTGTCTGGCATTGCAAGCTTCTAGAGGGCTATCACCACTCTTTTGTGAACTGTGAGTGCTGCTCTCATCTTTATATTCTGGCGCTTCAGGGCAGGGGAAAGCAAGTCACAAAGTTCCCAAAGTGCTCTTATGCATGCAAAGGTTTCGCAGACATTGGGAATCGTCCCAGACCTGCAACACTATGCGGGCCCACTAGTCTGTGCTTGTTTCCTGGGCCCAGAATCAGCGTTCCACGGCGTGAGCCTCCCCCTTTGCCATCAGAATGGCCAAATTGCTGGGGCCCGTACTTTGAGAGAAGTCTGTGTCCATGTCCTCATCACTCTCGTCACCGCGCTGCTGTCACCTACTCGCCTGCTTTTGCAGGTTCTGGTTCTGGTTCTGCATATACTGCTGGATAATGCATATGGTGTTTAGAGTGGTCACAACTGCCGCGGTGATCTGAGCAGGCTCCAAGCTTGCAGTGGTATGGCGTGAGCAGGAGAGCAGAGTGGCAGCGGAAGCGGCAGGTGGATGATGATGCTGACAGCAATATGGCGCCCGCATGGAAAAAGACATGAAACGATTGTCAGCTGTTGCTTTCACGGAGGGAGAGAGGAAGCAAGGGATAGGCTGGCAGCAGACGATGCAGTATAACTGCTAGCTCCTGGGTGCTTGCTGTGCTGTTGGCTGGGAGAGCAGCCTGAGGCAGAATGGCCCCCTCAAGGATTGAACTCACAACCCTGGGTTTAGCAAGCCAATACTCAAATCACTGAGTTATCCTTCAGCCAATATTCCAGGCAGGACTGAATCTCCATTTGATAAAACTTAAAGAAGAGAATGACCTGAGTCACTCCCATTTATGTCCAGGCGCCCTTGACAGACCTCACCGAGATCTGCCAGGAGCACCCATGTCTGCCCAGGCTCCGCTGACCCACCAACCTCACTGAGGCCGGCCAAGAGCACCCAGGAGACAACGAGGACAGCTACCAGTCGTACTGCACTGTCTGCTGCCACAAGCCAATGAGCTGCTGCTGTGTCGCAATGCAGTCCCACGTCTGCCAGCACCCAGGAGACATACGGTGACAGTGAGCTGAGTAGGCTCCATGCTTGCTGTGGTATGGTGTCTGCACAGGTAACCCAGGAAAAAAGGGGCGAAATGATTGTCTGCTGTTGCTTTCACGGGGGGGGGGGGGGCTGACGACATGTAACCAGAACCACCGGCGACAATGTTTTTTGCCCCATCAGGCATTGGGATCTCAAGCCAGAATTCAAATGGGTGGCGGAGACTGCAGGAACTGTGGGATAGCTACCCATAGTGCAGTGCTCTGGAAGTCGACGCTCGCCTCGGTACTGTGGACACACTCCGTCGACTTAATGGTCTTAATGGTCTTAAGTGGAGACACACACAATCGACTGTATGTAACCCTTCTGCCCATCAGAGTTGGCAGCAACAAGGGCCGGGTTCAATATCTAGGGGATCCATTACAATAACACAATGCAAACCGGCTCAAGCCCCCACCCAGTGACCTGGTGTAGCCAGACAGCCAGCCCCCCCCCTCTCAGACCAGCATTGCTGGAAACACAGGAGGAAGCAGGAACAGGGCACTTAACATATATTCCAGCACAGCCTTTGAAGCTGTGAAAGCACAGGTGTGCTGCTACAATGTGCCTCTGGGAACAGATACAACGATTAAGCTCACAGCAGGCAGAGGCCCTGTGACAGACATGGCTGTTAGCCCCTACTAAATAGCGTGATGCACACACACCAACATCCTAGTTGGGAAAATATTTACCCTGATAAAAGAAATGTCCAGTAGTCGACACTTATTGTTTCTCTCCTTTGCAAGTGTAAACTACTCTTGCGAAAGCTGGCGTCACCCCGACAGACCAGCCTCAATTTGGCATAAGAAAGGAGAAAGAGAATAAAGGAGTACAGAGGTATAAGTAGGGGACCTACAGCACCATGATTTTTGAGTGCTTTTCACTATCTATCTGCTGGTCAGATAAGTGACAGCCTCCCAAGGCTTCTGCAGCTAAGAGGGTCCTTACGCCTTGTCCCTTATTCGTCTTTCCGCGGAATTGAGTGACCGATCCTGGCTTGGCACCGCTGGAATCGAGAGATGCAAGGAGGGTAAGAAGCACCCACACCTGATCTCCTATCTTTAGTGTACACATATTTTGAAATAGAGCTCTATACTTTGTTTTCTTTTCTTTGGGATTGTGGCTTCAGTTTTGTAACTTGTTTGTGTGTGTAACATCTCTACATTTAAATAAGTAGGCACTAGCAATTTTGTAACCACATGATTAGAATCTAGCTTAATAAATTTTTGGTAACCATTTATGCATAAGCCTGACTTGTTTTCTCTGGTTTACTGTAAAGCAGCCAACACAATTAAAGAACCTCAGCCGTTTTGGCTCTAAAGCCTGGCCATTAGGTGAGAGTACTAAGAGCCTAGCGTTGAGTTGTGCCGCCTCCACGGGGCAAACTCTTGGGGCACCTGTCAGTCAATCCTGGCTGCCCGCTGCGAAGGAGCTCTGAGCTCTAGCAGTTAAAGTCACGGGTGTGGAGAGGCTCTTAGTGCTGCCATTGGGGCACCTGTCAGTCAGTATTGACTGCCCGCTGCGAAGGAGCTCTGAGCTCTAGCAGTTAAAGTCACGGATGGTATAAACGGGCATAGCTGGCACCTCACCAAACATCCTTGGCCGTCGGCTAACAGAAATTGGCGTCACGAACAGGATTGTGATATAGGCTGCACTACAGTAACACAATGAAACCAGTCATGATAAACACCACAGAATTCCCTGAGCTAGAGAAAAGTTTGACCCAAGAGGGATGGGGAAACCCTCTGTGGAGCAAAGAACTGCTGGAGAAATATTGGGGAAAACCAGCAGAGATCTGGCAGCATTTCTGTAACTGGAGAACTGCCTGCAAGATGAAGAAAGGGAAAGGAAAAGGTGCTTGTATATGGCTGCTTACTAACGTTTGGCAAGCTGCCTGTAAGGATTATCATGGTCTGGCAATAGAATTTAATAGGCTGCAACAGGAAAGGGACACACTGCGCCAGGAATGCCAGAATTTAGATACCAGAGTAAGAACACTGAATAGGGATATGGAACATCTTCAGAAAAGATTACTTCCCTTAATTGAGAAAGAAGGGATAGAACGAAGGGAAAAGCTGGAGACTAAAACACGCAGTATCAACCGGGCTAAAGTTGAGACTGCTCTCTGGCTAGACCCTGAGGAATGGGATGGAGACATTTGGGATTCAGCAAATGAGTCCCCCTCCTCTGAGGAGGAAGGTCCCTCTGTAAAATTAAGACCAGCTATCACACATCACAAATCAGAAGAACATGAGGAAAATTTGAGTGGGGCAGAGCTGGATGAAGAAGGGGATGACAATTATCCATCCACCTCTTCAAAAACAAAGAAGGGAGGTAAAAAGGGAAAAGGGAGTAAAGCTCCAACACACTTTACCAAAATTACCACCCGCCAATATACTCCCATGGAGTTAAAAACAATCCAGGGAGATTTTGCTAAAAAGCCTGAGGAAGGTATAATAGAGTGGCTGGTCCGCCTCTGGGACACTGGGGGTGGATATATACGCCTGACAGCCCAAGAAACTGAGCGCCTTAACTTAGGTGCAGGAATATTCCTGGAACACTCAGAGGGGAACACCCCTAAAACACTTTGGTCTCTGGCTTGTCGATGGGCAAGAGGAATTTACCCAGCAGACCGAGATGAACCCACAGTAATGCACTGGACCAACATAGATGAGGTAAAAACAGCTCTATTAACTGTGGCTGTTATTAGCATGCTTGGCCAAAACCCTCAAGAGTTAGCCTATGAAAGCCCATGGGAGGGTCAGGTAGATGTAGATGATCTCAGACCCCTGCTTAAGGGAGTTCCGAGTAACCACAGGGCTATGGCACTGTCCCTTAGATCAGAAGCTGCAGCACATAACAGTACCTTTCGGGCACTGCTAAACCTTCTGGTGTCATACTTTAGAGAATTCGGAGACATCAGAGCACTGACAGGCAAAGCTAAGATGCGTTCCCTTCAGGGAAACAAGGGGGCACCATCTAAAGGACATAAAAACAAGCGAGAGCCAACCCAGGAGGAAAAGGAGCTTAGAGCCAAGTTGTGGAGACAATGTCTGGCTTTAGGTTATCCCAGAGATGTGATAAATGGACTGCCCACAGAGCGGCTAAAATTATTCACCACCTTTAGAAGAGCTGACTGGGAGACAACTAATGCTACTCCCAGTGCACCTCTGCAGCTCTCTCCTCTTTCCCCACCTGCAGACACCCGGTATACTCCATTGCTGCAGCAACTGCAAGAGTTACCAGAGCAGGGAAACTAGCTTGCGGGGGTCAATCTCCTCTCCTAATAAACCAGCTTAAATCCAAAGAGGAGAAAACAACAGCAAAAGACCCCCGGATACATGTAACTGTAAATGACAAACACATTATTCCTTTCTTAATGGACACAGGGGCTCAAAGGTCCATGATTAAGCGAGAAAGTTTTCAGGGCTTGCCACCTACTGGCCGAAAGCAAGTACTTGTTACAGGGGTAAATGGCAGTACCATAACTTACCCATTAGTTAAGATAAAACTGGATATCCCATTGCAACCCCACCATCAGCCCCGAAAATATGAGGTGATTTTGGGCAATGCCAACATACTGGGCATGGACGTTTTAAGAGGAAAGAAGGGAAGGATTAATGGGGAAAGATGGGCTTTTGGAGTCAGTTCTGTTCCTCATGCCACCCACCTGGAAGAGGAAAGCCCTCCCCACTATTCTGTAAACTTACTGAGCAGCGCACCTGCTCTCCCGCCCTCAACAGTAACAAACATAAAGCAGTATAATGTCCCAGCTGAGGCCATAAGCCCTGTTACTGACCTGATCAAAGATTTGGAACAGCGAGGAATTTTAATTCGTACCCACTCTCGCTTTAATTCTCCTGTGTGGCCCATCAAGAAACCAAATGGCAAATGGAGACTCACTATAGACTATAGGAAGCTAAACAGTAACACTGGACCATTAACTGCAGCAGTCCCTAGCATAACAGATATTGTAAACACCATACAAATCTGGGATAAACCCTGGCTAGCAGTATTAGATGTAAAGGACATGTTCTTCATGGTCCCTTTGCAACCAGCTGACCAGGAAAGATTTGCTTTTACTTGGAAAGGTGTACAATACACTTTTACCCGAATGCCACAAGGGTTTAAACACTCACCCACTATTTGCCATGGGGCACTGGCAAAGGTCCTAGATGACCTTATACTGCCACACAATGTACAAACTGTGCAATACATTGATGACATCTTAATAGGTGGGAAAACCTCAGAAGAGGTACAGGAGGCTATGAATCAAATCAAAGGAGCACTAGAAGCCCTTAATTTAGAGTTACCAGCTGAGAAATGCCAAGGTCCCTCCCAAGAGATAAAATTCTTAGGTACTGTATGGATGGGAGGTAGGAGGTCTGTGCCTAATGACACTGTGCAAGAGCTAAATCAGGCACCCTCCCCTGAAAGTAAAGATCAATTGAGACAGATTTTGGGAACCCTGGGGTTTTGGAGAAAACATGTACCTGGCTTTGCCATTATAGCCAGACCATTGTACAATTTGTTAAAGAAAAGTGCTGCCTGGGAATGGGCTCCTGCCCATGAGGAAGCCCTCAGGCAACTGATAGGGGAGATACACACCTATCAGGCTCTGGGTCCCATACATCCTGAAGCCCCATTCCATTTGTACCTAACTGTGGGAGCCACTGGAATGTCTTATGCTCTCTGGCAAGAAAGTGACACTGCTCCCAGACGACCAATTCAGTTTGGTTCCAAGTCATGGCAAGGGTCACAGGCTAACTACACGCCTTATGAGAAGGTGCTTCTGGCAGCTTACACAGCCTTGAGAGAAACTGAGGAATTAACTCAGGATAAGGACATCACAATTCACACTCCTCTTCCAATCATTAAACCTATATTGGAAGGGAAAGAGTTACCACCTGGTGTAGCACAAAAGATGACTATCCAAAGATGGGCACTTTACATACACCACAGGGTAGGGAGTGCAGACACTGCACAAAACCCCACTATGATTCAGGAATCCCTATGGAAAGTAGGAATGCCTGATGAATACCGCCTACCACCACAGCAGTCTCCCATTAAGGATGCTGCCCCATTTGATCCTTCTAAGCCTGAGGGAGTATGGTTCACTGATGGCAGTGCCAGGCTGGTAAAAGGAAAATGGAAGGGAAAAGCTGCAGCAGTGCCTGCAGACACCTCTGCAGCACCCCTAACTGCTGAAATTGATGGGTCAGCACAACTTGCAGAATTGGCTGCAATTAAACTGGCCTGTGAAGCAGGAGCCACCGCAGTATATACGGACTCCTATGCGGTATGGGCAGGTGCCACTCAGTGGATCACTAACTGGAAAAATAACCACTGGGAAATAGGAGGTAAACCAGTCTGGGGACTGGAATACTGGAAGTGGTTATATCAGCATGCCCTGCAACAACCCCTGTCTATAGGACATGTCTCAGCTCATCAGAGGAATAATACCCCAGCTGCACAGTTAAACAATTTAGCCGATGCAGCTGCCCAGCTCTTTACCACACAAGTAGAATGGGAACGCTTATATTCATGGTTACATGATAATTTAGGACACACAGGAAGTGATGAGTTAGTGCGGCAAGCACATATCAGGGGGTGGCCTATCACCCACAGACAGGCTAGAGACCTGGTACAAGCCTGCACTATTTGTGCTGAGACTAGAAAACATATAGCAGAAGGACAAAGGTTTGCCAGGCTAAGAGATGGAAAAACACTATGGGCAACCTGGCAGGTCGACTATGTCGGACCACTGCCCACTACAAGGCAGAGGTGGAAATACATCTTGACTGGAGTAGAAATTGTTTCAGGGATTGGTTTTGCATATCCAACCCGATTGGCAACAGGGTTGTCCACAGTTATGGGACTAAACCGCTTAACAGCAATTGTCCCAATGCCTCAAGAAATCCAATCAGATAATGGTTCGCATTTTAAGAATAAACTTGTAAGGGAATGGACCCTTAACCATGGAGTCCAATGGACCTTCCACCTTCCATATCGACCTCAATCTAATGGCATGGTCGAGCGATGGAATGGGTTGCTAAAGAATCACTTGAAGCCTACTGATGGCACATGGGGAGACAGACTGGACGAAGTGGTGCAGAGATTAAACAACAGACAGACTCCTACAGGAAGTCCAATCAGCAGGGGATTCTTCCCTACAGGGAAAGCTATCTCCCCTGCCAGAACACCACTGCACAGTTCCAAGTATGCTCCCGGAGATACTGTTGTGATTAAACACCCAGCCCTGGGAACCTTTACCTGCGTTTTGCATGCCTATAAAGAGAAAGGTGTATGGAGTGCCTTAAATGCTGATAAAAGGCTAATAACCATTACAGAGGCTTGGATCGCATCCAAGACCGGCTGACCATGTGATTTATTGCAGGAATGGTCCCATGGTTCCGAGCAACCTGCCAGCTAACCTGTCAGCAAAATGGACCATGCAGCAGACCTGTTTGATCACTAGAGACTACTATGGACTGTTGATATATTTGCCATTACTTATAATAGCAGGTGTAATTTTTGCTTTTGGTTTTAAAATAAGTTTTTTAGCTAGAACACGACCCACCAGAGATATGTTCCTGCAAGCCCTCATGATCCTTCTGTTGGCTCCAGTCACCTTGGCAATACCAGAACATCCTCTTCGGGGAGCAATCCAAACCATCGCCTCAGCTGCTGGTGCTACAAATTGCTGGATGTGCACCTTGCTAGATTCAACCAATGGACTGGGACTTGAATTTGTACCACTCAGCCTAAATGATTGGTGGAACAAAAGCGACATCTTTCAGTGGGGACCAGCATGGTACACCAACAACCCTCGCAATGACTCGGGGGAGGTGGGACAATGGCATCGCACTGTTTGGGGACAGCCTGTGGAATATGTAACGGGATCATCTAAAGAAGTATACCCTATTTGTTTTGAAACTCAGGGTGACATACAAATGGGTAGTCTAAATAAGCAGCAATGTGCCCATACAATTGTATTTGATCAGAAAAGTGGGGGTTGGACTACCTACCCACCCATGAGCGACAAAAGAACTTTAAAATGTTGGAAAGGTCCCATCAATGGCACACTTGAACATAGACCCCTTTTTAGTATATATAATGCCACAATTGTTCCCCTGAATATGAGTAGATACCCTGAAAGCAGAGATTGGTATGACCAATCACTGTTCTTTATTCCCAGTTCCGGACACATTTATAACCCATTGCTAATCAAATCTATTAACTCCTTATTAGATCAGTGTAATGAAAATGGACTTTTTCGCTCAGATCAAATTTTAGAAGATTTGTTAATAGTTTTGCTCTGTACTAACATTAAGATGGGATATTGTGTTCCATATCACCAACCCATACCTAAACCTGAGGGGGGCAGGTGGCACAGAGGACCTTATTCACCTATTCTTAGTAAAGAACCTGGCTTGTTCTTTATTTGTGGGGACAAGGCGTATAAATATCTCCCTGTAGGTTGGACTGGAAGGTGTTCACTGGGACATGCAGTACCCGAGGGACTAACAGTACACCCTCATGTTAATGCCCCCAGAATAACAAATCTGGGAAGTTTTATACACCGGTCCAAACGAAAGTTCACCTACAACCCCCTGATTGAACGGCCCTCTGGTTTTCACCGATTTACACGTGCACTTATACCTTGGTTAGGTATAACTGAGCTCGAGATGGCAATAGCAAATGTTTCTGGACAATTGGAAATTGCTCTGAATCATACTGCTGATGCATTAGGGCTTTTAAATGAACAACTTCAGTCTGTGGCCCGATATGCTCTGCAGAACAGAATAGCACTGGACGCTACACTAGCCCAGCAAGGAGGAGTGTGTGCTGTCATCAACCAATCTTGTTGTTTTTATGTAAATCATTCAGGGCAAATAGAGCAAGATGTGGTTGCTATTAAAGGTGCAGTTAAAATTTTACATGCAGTGGCTGAGAATGGACAAACCTCATGGATGCAATGGTTAGCTCAACACTTGGGATTCTCCCTCTCCCCGTTTTTACATTCGGTTGTGAATACTGTTTTAACCATTTTAATTATTGTAATTGTTTTTTGTGTAACTTTATGTATTATGAAGCGTTTGATTCAAACTGCTCTGTCCTCCACACAAATCAGATACCTAGAGCTAAAAAGGGATCCTACCCAATTCCGCGAACCCTCATCCTCTAATTTGGTTGTTGGGTATTTCTAGATTTCCCCAAGGAGGGCAAGAGGTGCTGGCATCACCGCCACCTTGCAATCTGGGATGTAGTGTGGTGCATCAGGGGGTGGAATGTAGCCAGACAGCCAGCCCCCCCCCTCTCAGACCAGCATTGCTGGAAACACAGGAGGAAGCAGGAACAGGGCACTTAACATATATTCCAGCACAGCCTTTGAAGCTGTGAAAGCACAGGTGTGCTGCTACAATGTGCCTCTGGGAACAGATACAACGATTAAGCTCACAGCAGGCAGAGGCCCTGTGACAGACATGGCTGTTAGCCCCTACTAAATAGCGTGATGCACACACACCAACATCCTAGTTGGGAAAATATTTACCCTGATAAAAGAAATGTCCAGTAGTCGACACTTATTGTTTCTCTCCTTTGCAAGTGTAAACTACTCTTGCGAAAGCTGGCGTCACCCCGACAGACCAGCCTCAATTTGGCATAAGAAAGGAGAAAGAGAATAAAGGAGTACAGAGGTATAAGTAGGGGACCTACAGCACCATGATTTTTGAGTGCTTTTCACTATCTATCTGCTGGTCAGATAAGTGACAGCCTCCCAAGGCTTCTGCAGCTAAGAGGGTCCTTACGCCTTGTCCCTTATTCGTCTTTCCGCGGAATTGAGTGACCGATCCTGGCTTGGCACCGCTGGAATCGAGAGATGCAAGGAGGGTAAGAAGCACCCACACCTGATCTCCTATCTTTAGTGTACACATATTTTGAAATAGAGCTCTATACTTTGTTTTCTTTTCTTTGGGATTGTGGCTTCAGTTTTGTAACTTGTTTGTGTGTGTAACATCTCTACATTTAAATAAGTAGGCACTAGCAATTTTGTAACCACATGATTAGAATCTAGCTTAATAAATTTTTGGTAACCATTTATGCATAAGCCTGACTTGTTTTCTCTGGTTTACTGTAAAGCAGCCAACACAATTAAAGAACCTCAGCCGTTTTGGCTCTAAAGCCTGGCCATTAGGTGAGAGTACTAAGAGCCTAGCGTTGAGTTGTGCCGCCTCCACGGGGCAAACTCTTGGGGCACCTGTCAGTCAATCCTGGCTGCCCGCTGCGAAGGAGCTCTGAGCTCTAGCAGTTAAAGTCACGGGTGTGGAGAGGCTCTTAGTGCTGCCATTGGGGCACCTGTCAGTCAGTATTGACTGCCCGCTGCGAAGGAGCTCTGAGCTCTAGCAGTTAAAGTCACGGATGGTATAAACGGGCATAGCTGGCACCTCACCAAACATCCTTGGCCGTCGGCTAACACCTGGGACAAATATATACCACCCCCGCTGGGCGCCTCCAAGAGGCAATACTTCCCCTCTCCCAAGCACCTAGTCTGAGTGTAGCAAAAAACCTTTTAATAACAGAGAGAAACAATGTGGCATTATGTTGGGGAAACACCACCACCAGGATTCATAACATAACCCATGAGCAAAAACCCCACCCCAAGCAAATTGGGGCATGCCCTTTCCCTTTTGTTCTTGAGTCCAGCAACCCCAAATCACCTAAAGTCCCATGACTCAAAAGTCTCTGTCCCTGGTCAGGGGAGCCCCAGAGTTCAAAAGTTTATCTACAGAGCTTTACCTCCCAACCTGGGTGGAGATGGGGGCGGAGGTAAGAGGCATCTTACATGATCTGAAGCTGACCACCCCACAGCTCCATAGGCCTTCGCTCCGCTCCGCTCCGCCAGCCGCCCCACAAACTGCTTCGCTCAGCTCCACGGCCCACACGCAGCTCCTGCCGTCCCACAAACTGCTCTGCATCCCACCAGCAGCTCCCACCATCCTATGAACTGCTCCATCAGCCTGTCCACAAGGCACTCCAGCCATCCCGCAAACTGCCCCACCATATATCTTCAGGCTCCCCCACTACTTAACACAATGCTCAGTGATTTCAACTCTTAGTCAGTTCAGCTCTTTGGTGAATTCAGCTTGTAGTAGAGGAGCCTCAGTGCTGGTGCACCATTAGCCCAAAGTGAGCTCAGCAGCCTGTAACTAGACTTCTAATGAACTCAAAATTAGCTCTGATATTCTACAGTAGAAAGAGGAGAAAGTGCAACTAGCATGTAAGGCCCTCACCAAGGGGCCCATACCACCAAGTGTTAATACTTGTCCCCAGCCTCTCTCCATTCACACAGTTTTGGAACCCATGACCCTTGCCTAGCGAGTGCTACTTAGTTGATGGTGAGTCCCTCTATCATAACAAAAGGCCAAGTACAGTTCCAAGCACAGTTCCCATAATCAGGGTAATAACAATTTATTCTTCCTACCCCAATAACAGAGACATTGGGGATCCCACAGCAGCCAAAGTGACCGTTTGGGCAGCTATGGCCTCATTCTAGGCGGGGTGGGTGTGCCTATGCAAATGAGATCGGCCCCTGAAGTTCTTTTCCACAACTTGCCACACCTCACCACCAGATGTCAGGGTGGAGCTCATCCTGGCACTGCTTACATGTATAAAATCGCTTTCTAAAAAATCAACTTCTATAAATTCGACCTAATTTCGTAGTGTAGACATACCCTCAGAGTTGGTTCTGGATACAACTAAAGCCCAGGAAGGGAATGGTCCTAAGTTTGTGTCTGCTAGGGAGAATGGCACTGAAACTAGGTTGCATCCAGTTAGTGTCTTAGCAAAATCCCAGAGACCAGACAATTCTGGTGCTTGTATTTTGCCTGTTGCCAGTGTGTTGTTGGGAAAGGGTGTAGCAACTCTGTCGAATCAGGGTGATACCCTAGTCAGGGCACAAGGAGAGCAGAAAGGTGATTTAATTGTGTTACGTACTGACAGTTTGACAACTTGTAGCAAGAAGGAAAAGATTCCTGAACTTGTGTGTGGCAAAGGGAAGGAGAATGCTTCTAACCTTTTATGTAGTGAGCAGCAGATCTGAGGCTTGGGAGCAGAATTGAGTGGGACAGACTTCCTTGAAGGCTGGGGGCACAACTGATGATGGGCCTGGGGGACAGCACAGATGTGGGGGCAGAATTGATGGGGGACTTTGAGGAGAGAGGATTTCTTGGGGGATGGGTGAAGAATTAATTGAAGGGCGGGGGGGAATGGTCAGATGTAGGGATGAGGAAAGAGCTCCCATTTCCTGGGGAAGGCGCAAAGGGGCTGAAGTGTGGCAGGTCGGCTGCAGGAACCCTGTAAATCCTGTCTGTTAGTGTAGCAATTACTTTATTATGCAACTGAGCATTTTCAGCAGGAGAGAAGCCCAGGAGTGGCCTCCCTGCTCAGGAACTCAGTGCCTCAGACAGCCCAAACAGAGAGTGGCCTTGACTCAGGTTGTTCCTTCATTCGGAGCTGGCAAGCGATTGCGACTCCTCTCCAGCTCTGAACTGCGCCAACAGGGACGCGGCCCAAGGATCCCCCCCTCCCAGGTGGCTGGCAAAGCACTCTGAGGCCAGACGGCATGGCACAGAAGAGGGTTGCAGTTATTGGAGCTGACCTTTGTGGACTGAGCTCCATTAAATGCTGCTTGGACAAGGGGCTGGAGCCCACCTGCTTTGAGAGAAGCGATGACATTGGAGGGCTCTGGAGATTTGAGGTGGGTCTGAGTTTCTCTCAGTCCTGACTTACTTGGTGGGGTGGAAATGAAAGGGTTTCCAGTCTGTCCCAGGGGAAACATTCTCTACGAGCATTTCTCTGCATGCTCCAACCTCTGCTTAGCATCAAAACAATGCAGGGCCAGTGGCCATGTGTCAGACTCCACCACAGCCTTACTGCGCTAGGGAGCTGTACAGTGCTGCTAACACCAATTCAGCTCCGCTGCACTTAGTCCACCCCCCCCCCATGGGAGCCCCAGCACAGCCAATGTAATCAGTGTGGCACTGAAAAAGGCTGTTGCAGCCAGCACTCTACCTGCACCAGGTGCTGCTGAGGCAGTTCTAGCCATGGGGGAAGAGTTTGCATAAACACTCTCATATGGACCAGGCTTCAGGCTCCCTTAGGCCTCTGTGCACCTGCTACAGGTCAGACCCAAAGGCAATGGGAGCTTTCCATTGACCCTGGGGGCTTTGGATCAGGCCCTTACCAATGTGTGAGGGAGCCTGCGGAGGTGTAACCAGTGTGCCCAAGGCGCGAGTTAAAGAAGGCCCCCTCTGCCCTTCACATCCACATTACATTGTGTTTCTGCTGCCCCCTTCCCGCTCAGTGCTGGCTGAGGCTGCCTAGTTTTTCCGATGACCGGACTCCTCTCAGTTTTGGCTACCATAATGTTTATGCTGATACGTACATGCCAGGAAGTAGATTGGAGTATAAATTACCGAAGGGAGTCTCAGTTGGGGCAGAATACCTACCGCACCTCTTAGAGGTGCAGCCCAGAATGTCACCCTGGTCCCCCTGCACACTGTTTGTGTTGAGCTCCAGAACCACAATGTTCAAGTGGGCAAAGACACAGGCCAAACACGCTAGCTCAACCCTAGCGCCCAGAGCCTGAGCTGCTCCGCTCTCTCCTGGCAGGGATTGAAAAATTCAAACGCCGCTACTCCCACAGCCAGGTTTACAAGAAGCGCCAGGAGTTCTCGGGGAAGAAAGTCATTGGGATCAGCGTTGGCATTTCAGGAGGGGACCCATCCTCCCACCCCTCTAAGTCCAGCCCCTATCCCCACGTCTGCTCCTTCAGGGGCTCCTCACCCCTATCTGTCCATGCCCAGGCCTGGTGCACAGAGGAGGGGTTGAGGCACTGTCCTGTCTCTGTTGCACAGTAGTGGAGTGGGAGGACAGGTGAGGTGGCTTGGAGCTGTGGGGTTCTTTCCTCTCCTCCAGTGAGAACATCTTTATGTTACTGATGAGAGGGGACTGGGCCAAGAGCTCTGCTTGCAGCAGCGCTGGTTGGTCATTCCGCCTCAGGATGCAGGCAAGGGGGTCAGGCAGCCAATCAGAGGGTGATTCCCCTGCATCATGGCCAGATGGCACCAGCTCCAGCCAATCCTAGCAGAGTGTGGGGGTCCACGGAGAGCCCAGCTGAGCCCAGTCACTGTAGGAGGCCAGTGGCAGGGAACCAGCTGCTGCCAATGATGGTGGGGCAACTCTCCACACCTGACCCTGCCAGGACGGCATCTATGCTGCTCCCTGCCTGTCTTAACAAGGGGAGGCTCCCAACAAGTGCACTCCCAGGGGTGACATCTCTACATAAGAACATAAAAACGGCCATACTGGGTCAGACCAACCTTCCATCTAGTGAACATTCCTGGTGAACAGTGGCCAATCAGAGCTGCTGCAGGAGGCAGGCAGAGCTCTCATGCCTCCCCTAAGGAGCCCACTGTGACATTATTGACATGAACTGTGACCATATAGATCATTGTTGCAACCAGGGTCCTATGGTTGCACCAGGTCTTGTACAGAAGAGATCAAGTGGGGTGCCTATGGAAAGGTTGTAGTTTGCTGGTTATGATTATGCTGTCTGTATGTGTGTATCATTTTTGTATTTGAAGTTATGAATATTGACAATGCACTTGTATCTCAATGTGTTTGATTCTAAGTAGCCTTAGTGAAGCATTTGGTCAGCTTCTTGAGAAAGGACTATTCTCAGTAAGTGCCCAGTCAAGAAACACTTACTGACAATGGACTTTGGAAGATGCCAATCCACATCTGAGCTGTCCTGGGAATGTTCAAACTAACATGTAAACAATGGGGTGTCAGCCTGCAAAAAGCTGAATCATTCATGGAGATGTGACTTGCACAGGTGGCTACAAACTCCATCTTGTTGCTGTGACTTTGCACACAAGAACAAAGGGGTTTCCACCCACAAGAGAGAGAATATAAAAGGCCCTGGAAGTCTCTCTATTTTGTCTTCAACTGGCTCAAGAGATGGCGTCTCCACTCCAAAGAGATGCCTGAAAGAAACTGTAATAAAGAACAATGACTACGGGGGTGTAACTGATTGCTGGACCCAGGCCATAAACTACAACGTTGGTCTGAAAAGGATTGGGCCCAGACTAGGAAGGAGTCCAGTCTGTGAAAAAAGCTTATTGGAACAGCTCAGAGAGTGAGACTTACCTGTATTCAGTTTCCTACTGTATTAGGTTTAGACTTGCGTGTTTTGTTTTATTTTGCTTGGTAACTTACTTTGTTCTGTCTGTTATTACTTGGAACCACTTAAATCCTACTTTTTATACTTAATAAAATCACTTTTACTTATTAATTAACCCAAAGTAAGTATTAATACCTGGGGGAGCAAACAGCTGTGCATATGTCTCTATCAGTGTTATAGAGGGCGGACAATTTATGAGTTTACCCTGTATAATCTTTATACAGACTAAAATGGATTTATTTGGGGTTTGGATCCCATTGGGAGCTGGGTGCCTGGGTGCTAGAGACAGGAGCATTTGCTAAGCCGTTTTCAGTTAAGTCTGCAACTTTGGGGGTGTGGGTCAGACCCTGAGTCTATGTTGCAGCAGATTAGCATATCTGGGTCAACAAGACAGAGTTCTGAAGGCCCAAACTGGCAGATAAAATGGGCTCAGAGGTAGTCTCAGCACACCAGGTGACAGTCCCAAGGGGGTCTCTGTGACCCAAAATGTCACACCCACATTACACTCACAGGTGGGGAGGAGGAGCAGAGAGACCCAGCAGCTCTGCCCCCTGCTCCCCGTCCTGTGAGCAATAGGGATAGGACAGTGCCTCTGTCCCCACTCCTTCCCCCTTTAGCATCTGACCTGGGCAGGCAGGGTAAAGAGCTCCCAGAGCAGCATGCAGAGCAGAGGTGAGGCTGGGGAGCAGAATTGAGTGGGACAGACTTGCTTGCAGGCTGGGGGCACAATTGATGGGAGGTCAGGGAGGTGGAACAGATTTGAGGCAGAATTGATGGGGGACTTGGAGGAGACAGGATTTCTTTGGGGGATGGGTGAAGAATTAATTGCAAGGCAGAGGGATTGGCAAATGTGAGGGGTGGTGACAGAGACCCCATTTTTTTTCAGAATACTTTAAGCATGGTTAGAACGGCTAATGAGCCTTTCATGGGAAGGGTGCTCAGGGGCTGAAGTGTGGCAGGGCAGCTGCAGGAACCCTGTAAATCCTGTCTGGTAGTGTAGCAATTACTTTATTATGCAACTAAGCCAAGCTGCATTTACAGCAAGAGAGAAGCCCAGGAGTGGTCCCACCCCTGCTCTGATCCTCCCTGCCCCGGAACTCAGTGCCTCAGACAGCCCGATCAGAGAATGGCCCTGATGCAAGCTGCTTCTTCATTCGGAGCCAGCAAGTGATTGCCACTCCTTCAGCTCTGAACTGCACCAACAGGGATACGGCCTGAGGATCCCCTTCTCCCAGGTGGCTGGCAAAGCACTCTGAGGCCAGACGGCATGGCACAGAAGAGGGTTGCAGTTATTGGAGCTGGCGTTTGTGGACTGAGCTCCATTAAATGCTGCTTGGACGAGGGGCTGGAGCCCATCTGCTTTGAGAGAAGCAGCGACATTGGAGGACTCTGGAGATTTGAGGTGGGTCTGAGTTTCTCTCAGTGCTGACTCGCTTGGTGGGGTGGAAATGAAAGTGTTTCCAGTCTTTCCCCCAGGGGAACATTCTTTACGAGCATTTCTCTGCATACTCCAACCTCTGCTTAGCATCAAAACAATGCAGGGCCAGTAGCCATGTGTCAGACTCCACCACAGCCTTACTGCGCTAGGGAGCTGTACAAACATCTCCAGTGCTGTTAACACCAATGCAGCTGAGCTGCACTTAACCCCCCTCCCCCCTCCCGAGAGCCCCAGCACAGCCGGTATAATCGGTGTGGTACTGAAAAGGGCTGTGGCAGCCAAAACTCCACCTGCACCAGGTGCTGCTGAGCTGGTTCTAGCCATGGGGGAAGAGTCTGTAAAAATACTCTTGTGTAGACAATGCTCCATGCACCTGCAACGGGCCGGACCCGAAGGCCAGTGAAGTCAATGAGAGTCTTTCCACTGACCCTGGAGGCTTTGGATCAGGCCCTTACCAATGTGTGAGGGAGTCTGCAGAGGTGTAACTAATGTGCGCCAGGCCTGAAAGAAGGTGCGAGTTGAAGGAGACCCTCTCTGGCTTTAACATACACGGTTTAACGTGCTTCTGCTGCCCCGCTCCCTGCTCAGAGCAGTTTACTTCAGCTTAGATTCTCTGATGCCCTGTTTCCTCTGAGCTTTGCCCACAGTGATGTTATGGTGAGATTTCCCTACTAGCAAATAACCTGAGGGAGTCTTAGCTGGGGCCATGTCCCCAGGGTTCTACCCCCCTCCCCGATTGTCCTGGAGTCTCCAGGAATTAAAGATTAATTTTTAATTTAAGGTTATGTCTTGTGAGGAAACCTGCAGGAATAAGTCCAACCAAAATTGGCAACCCTACAAGTTCCTGTTGGGGCAGGGTCCCTGTTAATCTGGCTGGGGAGAGGTATACACTTCACCAAGTTAGGGCTTGGCTTCACTGCTGGAAAAAGTCTGCTGTTCACCTCAGAGTAACTCACTTGAGGTAATAAGACAGTGAAGACCAGGAACTTTAGTTTTCCTGAGAGGTAAACAGCCCTCTGCCCCCTCCAGGGATTGAGTTAAACTCATGGTCAAAATAACATGCCTGGTTTTCACTGAGGGTTTACCTAGAGAAAAACTCAGGTACATTAGTCTCCATGAGGTAAAAAATTCACCTTTTTTAGTAATGAAAACAAGGCCTTTGATTCTTTCTACAGTCACTTGGTCTTGCACGTGATTTAGGTACCTGGCATAAAAGTCAAATAGTTAAGAAAATATGTCACCTTGAGGAAGACATGGTTTATCTCAGGAAGGACTATAAACCAGTGCCAGTAATTCTATACGCTAGAAATGACTCCAGCCAGTAACCTATTTTTTATTATCCCTTCCTAAATTCACTGTGCTTTAGGTTTTCCTATGATTCTTGCAAGTTCAAGACAATCATATGATCTCCTTGTTCCTGCTGGTTTTATTTGTCATCCCCACAGGGGATTTAAAGAACATTTAAAGAAATGTCATTGTGTTCCCACTGCACCCCAGGCTAATGTCACATGACAAAGACACTCAAAAGATGACTGTCACCTCAGCTTTTGCAAACGGAGTCAGTAATTCTGGCTATTTAACTTGTAGAGCTTTAGTTCTTTGGGAATTCACATAGTTAATGTTACACTCCATAATGTTCTCCTGCTCCCTACAGGAGAATCCTGAAGAGGGCAGGGCCAGCATCTACAAATCTGTCATCATCAACACCTCCAAGGAGATGATGTGCTTCAGTGACTTCCCCATCCCGGCCGATTTCCCCAACTACATGCACCACTCCAAAGTCATGGAATATTTCCGCATGTACGCCGAGCACTTCGACCTTCTGAAATACATCCGCTTCAAGGTGAGGAGAGCTGGCCCAGCGACCAGGAGTAGGAGAGAGAGAGTGAGAGAGAGTGTGCACATGCACAGGTGTGCAAGATCTAGGTGAAAGAATTCCGCCCCCCCGTAAGGAAACATCTCACACTCATGGAACAGGGAGAACCAGAGGGGCTGTTCTGGGACCTCCTTTCATCTGGGGGCTGCCTGGCGGAAGTTACGGCCCAGCTCCCAGGAGCCGCTGCAGCCCCATTCTCTGTGGGAGCCAGTGAGCGCGCAGAGGCTGTGAGGCAAAACCTAACAGAGCCCAGCTGGCCTCTTGCTGCTGCTCCCAGCTGTGTGCTGACCTCGTGTTGCCTGGCTGGGTTGCTGAATCAGGCATAGGGAGGAGGTTAGTGTCAGGGACTCCATTCCGAGGGAATGGATGAAATTCGCTGGTACCAGCTCTGTGAGTGCCCTTTTCCTTCCAGACCACAGTGGTCAGTGTGACAAAGAGCCCGGATTTCTCCACCACGGGCCAATGGGACGTTGTCACGGAGACTGAGGGGAAGCAGGAGTCAGCCATCTTCGATGGGGTCATGGTTTGCACCGGCCATCACACCAACGCCCATCTGCCACTGGACGCCTTCCCAGGTAGGACGCGGAGCGCAAAGCTAATACTAAACCCTTTGTGTCTCCCTGCGTCTCCATATGTTATGTTCTAGTTCCAGCCTCTCCATCCCCTCACGTGGCCTGGGACCAGAGGGCTTTCCTGATGGAGAAGGTAGCAGATCTGCAGAGGCTCCTAGTGGACTCCCTGTTCTGTGCTGGAGGCCTGGACTCTGGAGGCAGCATTTACAAGAGCACTCAGCATTAGAGCTGGTCGAAACTCAGAATTTCCATTTCACAAGAGATTTTGAAAATTAATAGTTTCACATTTCAATTATGACACAATCTGAAGGCTTTGTGATCAAAGAAATAAGGTATTTCAATCATTACTAAATAGTACCTGCCCTTACCAATTTTAAAACTAACAGATTAAATGAAAATCAAGTATTTCAACTGTGATGTTCTATTATGCAATATTACTATTGAGAATTTATTAAGTAAAGTAAAAATAATAAAATGAAAAAATGAAAAATAATAAGTTAAAAATTTGAAATGAAATTTCCAAGTTCTGAAACAAAAGTTCCTTGGTAT
The DNA here is from genome assembly GCF_965140295.1 of Lepidochelys olivacea. Classification (NCBI taxonomy): domain Eukaryota; kingdom Metazoa; phylum Chordata; order Testudines; family Cheloniidae; genus Lepidochelys; species Lepidochelys olivacea. Next base: position 44,868,412 of record NC_140418.1, on the reverse strand, counting down.
ACATGGTCACAAGGGTTAAAATGAAGGTGGGGCTTGCAGAGGTTATGAGCAAGGAAAAGCACATCCAGAGCCAAATCCAGCTGCATATTAGACCCCCAGAGGAGTGTCATCAACAGCTCAGTTTCCTTGTGCAGTCCAGCTTTAAAGGTAACCTATAAAAGGGGAGGGGAAAACTTGACTTCTGCCCTAGTTTGCTTCATTTAATTTAAAGTCCTGAAACGCTTTTTAAAGATTATTTTTTCTGCTTGTCACTTGCATTGGAAATCGAGGGGTCCCTGTCTACTCCTGGGGGCTGGAGAACAAGCAGGATGATGACATCACATATACCAAGGATGTGGACCTTGAGTCCACTCAGAGGAAAGGGATTTGTACTCAGTTTTACACAATCATGGATTATCTAACTGCTGTGTGTAACTCCTGCCCAAGGCGCAAGGAATGCTGCAGACCCTTGCAGTCCTGCTATTCTCTTGAATCTTGGACCCCCAGGACAATGCAGGAGGCATGGGGCACACCCACAGCTGCTCCGCTCCTTCTTTGCAGGGATCAAAAAGTTCAGAGGCCGCTACTTCCACAGCCGCGATTACAAGAAGCCCCAGGAGTTCTCGGGGAAGAGAGTCATTGTGATCGGCGTTGGCAATTCGGGAACGGACCTGGCAGTGGAGCTCAGCCACACCGCAGCTCAGGTTTGGTTTAGGGAATTATTTTACGCCACGGAACAGTCAGAATGTTGTGGCTTATCACTGTGTGATTTCTGCTGACTCATCAGCCGAGTGCTTTTTTTCCCCCTCATGTCTACACTTCCCCTCCAGAGTGCAGCCATACTCGGGGCCCCATTCCCCTCTCCAATCCACACTGGGGGAATCTTCCACTTCTTGTGTTTGACCCCCATGTGGAATTCCCATGGATTTCAACGGTGTACCGGCAGACTGAGCAATAGAAGGGGGCAGTGAAAAATGGGGAGCAGATCTGGAAGGCCCACCTATTGCCGGCACCCAGTGCCGAGAGGCAAAACAACAGCAGGGGTTGGTTCGCTACCCAGTGTGCTTCACCCAATAATCACAACGGGGTGGAGAAGCAGAAAAGTTTATTTGAAGCTTCAAAAAGGTACAGGGAGAATAGAATCTCAAATCCTGCACACAGAGCAGGAAGTTACACAGGCTTTTATACATCCTTTCTTCAGCATACTTATCCAATAGCAAGCTGCCCTAAGTATCCATATAGCCAGCCAATCCAGTTACCAGCTAGTTCCCTTGTTTTTTGTATCATTTGTTAAACTATACATAAAGCTGCTTTATTCAGCATGTTTCTTCCATATCTGCCCTGTTTGGCCTTGTTTAGTTTCAGGCAGTCTGACTCTGCAACATATTGTTGCAGATCCTCAGCATAACTGCTGTGAGTGCCTCCAGGCGGGGGGACCAAGGACACTTGGGCCTAGTACACAGAGCTGCTACGAGTGCCTCCAGGCAGGTGGGGGGGGCCCAAGGACACTTGGGCCTAGTGCGAGGGGACTTCATCGACACTCGTGGTCTTCCATCCCCTCGAGTTACCTAGTGGCCATGCCCCAGTGTCCCCAACAACTCCCCCCTTTGAGAACACTCAACAGCCTTGGCTCTGAGTTTTCTCACTTGGGCTACTTATTTCTTTACAATAGGACTTTGCATAAGCACTTTGTGATAGCCCTGAAGAGAATGACTTATTAACTTTTGCAAAAGGGCCCTGACACATGATACTGCACAGCATAATACCATTAATACAAGCAATACAGGAAAGAGAAATGTCAATAACAGGCTAAACAAACCACCAAGCCAAGACGACAAACCCCAGCCTGAAAACAAGGTTTGCAACCAATCGCTCTCTGGGGCAGTGTAGACAACCTGTGCTCCGGCTTGGGCATGGGCCTCAACCTGTACCACCTTTTCATAGATTTCATATACACAACATCAGGGCCCGACGAGGGCACAAACCTCCCCTTGGGATGCCAAGAGATAGTCCAAAGCCAGCCTGTTTTGGAGGGAAAACGTCCTGAGCTGCTGTACCTCTTTATTTAATGTTTTTACTGCTGACCCTAAATCACTAACTGAGTCCTCTAACTCTAGGGCCACTTTCTCAAGTACCATTTGCAGCCTTACAGTATAGCGGCCTATGCATGCCATGGCTGGCCCGGTAAACAGTGGCGCTATTCCCAGTACAGAGCACCCTTCAAGCTTCTCAGTTGAGAGGGAATTCTTCATATTGCCCTCCAATGCCGTAGTCAGTCGCCGCAGGGTCTTTTCTCGTGACTCAACAGAGGTATCTCGGGCATTTCTAATCTTTCCTTTCAGCAGTGTGGCAGTTATGGAAAGATGAGGAACTCCATGAGCTATATAAAAGCTACCTGTCCAGTTGGCTGGCAGCACCTTTTAAGCCTTTCGGCCCACATACAAAATAGTGACCCTGTAGGGCCCAGTAAGGACTGTTTCTTAAGGGGATTCCTGGGATATTTAAGGCTGCTTTGGCTGCTTTTCCAAACAGTTCATATGCCCCTAAGGGGGCATCCCATCCTCCTGATTGGGTACAAGTGGGGGCGTTTCTAATTGTGCCGTTCAAATTACACTCGCCATAGGGACCACTACAAACCCACCATTGGCTTGCTACATTGGAGATATTAACTGGACAGCAAGTTATATTTCCAAACCCTTTTTTTGTGGTAAGATTATTTGTAAGAGTTTCCCTAAAAGGGGAGGAACCATTACACCCACATTGTTGGCCTCCCCTTTTGGTCTTTATCCAATACTCATCAGCCCACTGTGTAATAACACAGGAGCTTTTTCCCACAGGACGCCCATAGTAATCAGATTGGTTTCGGGTAAAACATAATACTCCCTCCGTGAGTACAGCAACTGAATACTCCTGGTCCTGATAGGTGGCTTGCTGTAAAGAGGTCTTATTCCAGAATGGCGAGTCCGTTCTTTCCTGCTCTTTGGTGGTGGCTAATTCTGCTAGGGTCAAGGGCAGCATGTCAAGGAGCATTCCCGTTTTGGGGGACAGTGGAGTTGGAGCACATACCCAGCAATCAGCCTGGTTTGTTAAAGTAGCAAGATGGTGCGCAAGCGAAACAAAGGAGTTATGCTCCCGAGATGCACAGTTTGGAAATACCAATACAGAGAATAACAATGTTACCCAACTAATTATTACCAGAGTCTTCCCAACCCAGGGTCTCCAGTACCTGGGTGGGCCCATTTTAGCATTAAGGTGCCCGCTATTTGTGTCTTTTAAACAGTAGCTTTAGCCCGAGATTGTCACTAGATGAGGAGTCAGCAGGTTGGACGGTCCACTGTCCTGCTGACGAGGGGGCGGGTACTGCCTTCAGACGAGAGTGATGGATCCAGTTCTTGTGGCCCTCGATCTTTGCCGCTGTATGGGAGGTCAGCAGGACGGTATAGGGTCCTTTCCACTTTTCCTGGAGAGGCTCGTCTTTCCAGGTACGAACAAGCACGGAGTCACCGGGCTGTAAGGAGTGGACGGGAGAGTCCAGGGGGAGAGGCTGGGAATCCTTGGTATACCTGTGGAGAGACAAGAGAACAGCAGACAGGGAACACATATACTGTGACAAAAAAACATTACACAACTCCCATTCCCCTGACAGAACCGGGGTGCCGTTCATAGGCCATGCCCTTTCAAACATAATTTCAAAGGGACTGCCCTAATCTACCCTTTGGGAGAACGCGGATACGGAGTAGGACGAGGGGCAAAGCATCAGGCCATCGCAGTGAGGCTTCTTGGCACACTTTTGAGAGATGCCGTTTAAGGGTCTGATTGGTACGCTCCACTACACCAGTGGCTTGCGGTCTCCAGGGCGTATGGAGTTTCTAGGGGATCTGTAAGGCATGTGAGATGCTTTGAATGATTTTTGATGTGAAGTGTGTCCCGTTGTCAGATTCCATCCACAGGGGGAGTCCAAAGCGAGGAATGAGCTCCTTAACAAACTTGAGGGCCACTGTCCTGGCAGTGCAGTTACGGCATGGGAAGGCTTCTGGCCATCCGCTGAACCGATCCACTATGACAAGGAGATATTTGAACCCTTGAGTCCGGGCAGCCAGGGGTCGGAGTGCGGAAGTGATAAAGTATTTTCCCATTAGTTGGATAAGTGCTTCCCTGCCAGCATGAGTGGTTTGATGTAGTTTCTGCAGCATTGACCGGATCAGGCCCTTTGGTAGGAGGACCTTCCCTTCTGGGGAATGGAGCCATCCCTCCTTTTCCCGGAGACCGAGTTTGTCAGTTAGCTGTCTCTCCTCCCCAGAGTACTGAGGGGTTGGAAGCTCCCCTACTGATGGGATAAGGGCATGCATATGGGCATTCACAGTCTGAGGGGATGGCAGGGTGGCAGCATGCTTAGCCTCTCTATCTGCCCGGGCGTTACCTCTGGCCACATCTTGATCTTCCCTTTGATGGGCTTTACAGTGTACCACCGCCACTTCCAAGGGAAGTTGTATGGCTTCTAGGAGCTGGAGGATTTGGGGCCCGTACTTGACTGGGGAGCCTTGGGCTGTCAGCATTCCCCTTTGCTTCCATAGGCCAGCATGAGCATGCAGCACACCAAAAGCATACTTTGAATCGGTAAAAATGTTGACCCGCTTTCCTTTTGACAGTTCAAGTGCACGGGTCAGGGCTATTAGTTCGGCAAGCTGGGCAGAGGTCCCAGCAGGCAAACCTTCAGCTTCCACAGTGTCATGGAGGGTCACAACAGCATAACCCGCCCTCCTTTGCCCATCTATTACAGTACTGCTACCATCGGTGTACCACTCATAATCTGCATTTGGGAGGGGTACATCCTTTAAATCCAGACGGCTGGAGTACTGGGCATCTATGATCTCTAAACAGTCATGTTTCTGTTCCTCTGTTTCTGGCAAGAGGATGGCTGGGTTAAGGGCGGGGCAAGGCTGTAAGGTGACTTCAGAGTTCTCTAACAGCTTAGCCTGCTACCGAGCAATCCAAGCCTGGGTGAGCCAAAGCCCTCCCTTTGCATCCAATAAGGCTTGGACCATATGGGGAGTATAGATTTGCATAACCCCTCCCAATGTTAGCTTCTCGGCTTCCTCAAGCACTAGGGCAATAGCTGCGACCGCCCGTAAACATGCCGGCCAACCCTTTGCAACCTGATCCAGTTGCTTAGAAAAATAAGCCACTGGACGTCTCCACGCTCCTAACAGCTGTGTGAGCACTCCTAGGGCCACCCCCTTTCGTTCATGTACATATAACTGAAACGGCTTAGAGAGATCCGGCAGGCCCAGTGCCGGGGCTTCCATCAATTTTCTTTTCAGGATTTTAAATGCCCTGTCAGCCTCTGGGGTCCAAGAGAAGGGGTCATGATCTGCTCCTTTTACACAGTCGTATGGGGTTTAGCCCACAGTCCAAACTCTGAGATCCATATCCTGCAAAAGCCTGCCATACCCGGAAATGCCCTGAGCCGCTTACGATTACTTGGGGTAGGAACTTGACAGATAGCTTCCTTTCTTTCTTTTTTTTTTCTCGCTTGAAAGCTGACGCTCCCCTTGCCTTAGCTGTAACCTGATCCCTCTACCTCAGACAACAGAGTTCTCAGGAGGATATTACAGTTGTCCCAATCCAGCTTGTGACTACTGAGGCACCCCTCAAAGACTGAAATAAACCTGCTTGGTTTCATGGAGAATTCCCCAGCTTGTGTTTTAAAAGCTGCTAAGTCTATTGGATTGAATGGCACATGGGTGTAAACTTGCATAGTGGTAGCCTGACATCCCTCTGCCCCTGGGCAAGCAACAACAGTCTCGGTAAGCAAAGGATAGAGTCCCACCGAGGGGGCAATCTCTATAACCCGAGGCATCCTACCCTTATAAGGTGGGGGTGTGGGGGCCGAAGGGGACACCAGCTCTGCCATTACAGTGGGGGTGGGAGTCTGGGGACTAACATTAGCTACTACCAAACCAGTCAGAGTAAAATTACAGCTCTGCAGAATTACAACTCTGTTCTATCTCTTAAAGCCATAAACGCTTGTGCATACAAATGTTTATTCCATTTACCCATTCACTGACAAAACAAAACTAATTGGAGGATCATGTTGTAATTAATTGACCCTCCTGGTGGCCACCACTCCTGGTCCTCTAGTTGATATTGAGGCCAGTCAACTGTACAGAATCGTTTTAATTGGCTCTTAGTCATCGGATTTGCACCAAATACCTTCCAGTTTGCTAGAATGCACTCTAGGGGCGTACACCATGCCCTAACCCCTGAGCTCTGTCCCTGTCCCATACCTACAGGGTAACTCTGGGCGTCCCCAGGTTCCAACAGAGCAAACAATCGGGATTTCAAAAGGTTCCTACCTTATCCAAGGGACCGGTTCCTCACCATCACCCGCAGCTGCTTCTCCCCTATGTCCAAGGGACTGGTTCCTCACCATCGTCCACAGCTGCTTCTCCACTATATGAGTGCGTTGCACCGTTGTGCCCTCCGGGGTCGATCAAATCGCGTCTCCTCCGAGGCCCCCAATGAACTCACCGGTGCGCGCTGGGCGTCGGTTCTCGCCACAATCCTCGACCTCCAGGAGGGGTCCGGGCAAGGCTAAATAGCAGCCTCGTCGCCCACCCAGGGACGCCAAAAGCTGTTGCCGGCACCCAGTGCCAAGAGGCAAAACAACAGCAGGGGTTGGTTTGCTACCCGGTGTGCTTCACCCAATAATCACAATGGGGTGGAGAAGCAGAAAAGTTTATTTGAAGCTTCAGAAAGGTACAGGGAGAATAGAATCTCAAATCTTGCACACAGAGCAGGAAGTTACACAGGCTTTTATACATCCTTTCTTCAGCATACTTATCCAATAGCAAGCTGCCCTAAGTATCCATATAGCCAGTCAATCCAGTTACCAGCTAGTTCTCTTGTTTTTTGTATCATTTGTTAAACTATACATAAAGCTGCTTTATTCAGCATGTTTCTTCCATGTCTGCCCTGTTTGGCCTTGTTTAGTTTCAGGCAGTCTGACTCTGCAACATATTGTTGCAGATCCTCAGCGTAACTGCTGTGAGTGCCTCCAGGCGGGGGGACCAAGGACACTTGGGCCTAGTACGCAGAGCTGCTGCAAATGCCTCCAGGCAGGGGGGCCAAGGACACTTGGGCCTAGTGCGAGGGGGCTTCATCGATACTCATGGTCTTCCATCCCCTTGAGTTACCTAGTGGCCATGCCCCAGTGTCCCCAACACACCCATGCAGACTTGCTCAATCTGCTATGCATCAAAGTTCGTACCCGCTCTGCTTTGCCTAGGGAGCCTGTCAGAGACATCAGGCCTACAGCACATGCTGGGGGAATGCTGAATTGAGAACCCACACCGGCTGTGTTACCATCTGTTAAAACACTCCGCAACCTAAGTGAGCAAGGCCAGCAAGCCTCTGAGTCGATGTTGCTCCCAACAAACAGCCATTGAATTCCAGTACTACTGGGGATAGAGCGTGTGCCCCAGACACAGTTCATATCACTCACCTGCTTTTTGATCTGCAGGCACTTTATGGCAACTAGGGAGAAGACACAGGCATTTCCCTACAGCTATAGGCATTTGCTCACAAGTACATGCTTATGCTTATGACATGGTTTGTCTAGGCAAATGCCTGCCTCTAAGGGCATGGCTACACTTGCAGATGTAGAGCACTCTGAGTTAAACCAGCCCTCGGACAGTGCAGCAGGGAAAGCACTGCAATGTGTTCACACTGACAGCTGCAAGTGCACTGGCGTGGCCACATTTGCGGCACTTGCAGCGGCATTGGGAGCGGTGCATTATAGGCAGCTATCCCACGGAGCACCTCTTCCCAGTCTGGCGCTGTGGCTTGTGGGAAGGAGGCGGGTGGGTGCAGGGCATTCTGGGTCCTTTCCCAGTGCCCCGTGATGCATCGCTTCGCATCCCAACAATCCCTGTGCTTCCATCCACATTTGGCGCCATCTTTCAACATGTTTTGTACTGCACACTCTGTCTTCCCTTTCGGTCTGTGGGAATGGATCCTGAACTGCTGAGGAATATGCTGATGAGTCTCGCCAGCACATCACGAATTGCAGTCAACTTATTCCTTAAGCTACAAACTGACAGTGAGGAGTCCGACGATGATGTCAACTCACATGACAAGAGATTGCTTGTGGTATTCATAGACATTCTCGCCACCGTGGAACGCCACTTTTGGGCTCAGGAAACAAGCACTGAGTGGTGCAATCACATCATCACACAAATCTGGGATGACGAGCAGTGGCTGCAGAACTTTTGGATGAGAAAAGCCACTTTCATGGGACTGTGTGCTGAGCTCAGCCCCACACTCCAGCGCAAGGACACGAGATTGAGAGCTGCCTTGCTGGTGCAGAAGCAGGTGGCTATTGCAATTTGGAAGCTGGCAACTCCAGACAGCTACCAATCGGTCGCTAACCAGTTTGGAGTGGGAAAGTCGACAGTTGGAGTCGTGTTGATGCAAGTTTGCAGGGCCATTAATCGCATCCTGCTCAGAAGAACCATGACTCTGGGTAACGTGGGTGACATTGTGGCTGGCTTTGCACAAATGGGTTTCCCTAACTGTGGAGGGGCGATAGATGGGACGCATATTCCAATTCTGGCACCAGCCCACCTAGCCTCTGAATACATAAATCGGAAAGGGTGTTTCTCTATGGTTCTCCAGGCGCTTATGGATCACCGTGGGCATTTCACTGACATTAAAGCAGGCTCATCCGGAAAGGTGCATGATGCATGCATCTTTTGGAACACTGGCCTGTTCAGGAAGCTACAAGTCGGGACTTTCTTCCCAGACCAGAAGATCACCGTAGGGAAAGTCGAAATGTCCACTGTGATCCTTGGAGACCCGGCTTACCCTTTAATGCCGTGGCTCATGAAACCCTCCCTACACAGGGAGCCTTGACAGCAGCAAGGAGCAGTTCAACAACAGGCTGAGCAAATGCAGAATGACTGTGGAGGGTGCTTTTGGCCATTTAAAGGACTACTAGCACTGTCTGTATGGCAAGCTGGACCTGGCCCATGACAACATCCCCACGGTTATATCCGCATGCTGTACCCTCCATAACATTTGTGAAGGGAAGGGTGAATGATTCACTCAGGCATGGACCTCAGAGGTTTGACACCTGGAAGTTGAATTTGAACAGCCAGGGAGCAGGGCTATTAGAGGGTCCCACTGCGGGGCTGCAAGGATTAGGGATGCTTTGAGGGAGCAATGTGATGCTGAAAGCCACCAGTAACGTTTGGTGCCCTGCACGGGACTGAAGTGTAATGGTTCCAATGTTAGTAGGAATATGTGTTTGCTACATATGATGCACGCCTGTTGCTTTCCTGGGCTACGGTCTCTTTTACTTAATGCAATAATAAAGAATGTTTTCAAAGCCAAAAAACTCATTTATTGAAAAGAAACAACTGCTTGGGAAACAAAGGACATGCCACATCTGTGCTGTGTGGGACGAGGGAAGGGGGTGGGGTGGGGAACAGGACAATCAGAGATTTGCGTATGTCCTGTTATCATACTCAGCCTTCCTGTCTGGAGTGCCATGCAATGAGTGCTGCCCTTCAGGCTGGCTAAAATGCATGGTGATGGGGGTTGAGTGCAGTGGGTAAGGGTTGTAGGTCGCAGGGCTGAGTGGTGAAGCTACAGGTGTTGGAGGCTGCTGGCAGCACTAAGAACCCGGATGTGGGGGAAAGTGAGTTGGTGGTGACAGGACACAAGGAAAAGAGTTCTGGGACAAGGGCTGCAGGGGGTGTGCAGGGGCAGATGTGCTCTGCCTGCATTGCTACAAGCGCCTGTATCAAGTCTGCTTGGCGCTCCATGATGCTTAGCAGCCACTCCGTGCTTTGGTGCCGGTGATCCGCATTCTGCTGGCGGGCCCTTCTTTCACTCTCCTGCCACTCCTGCACTTTTTGATATTCATTAAGCAACTGCTGCCTTACTTCATGCAGCTTGTCCTCTTTGCAGAGGCTTCCTGATTCTTTGGAGTCTTTTGGCCAATGATAACAAGGACAGCTGAGATCTCAAGGTTGCATCTGTAAAGCCAAAATGCAACACTTAACAGAGGTAGCATTGTTCACACCAGACATAGCAATGATTCAGTTGTACTTAAAGACAAGTAGAGTGTACACAATATCAGAAACTGCCCGTCCCAAAGCGAGCACATATAACCCACAGGAGCCCCAAAATGGTGAATAAGCACAAGGGCAAGGGGGACTGATTGTTTCATGGCCATACTGACCTCTGGGGTTCTATGCCTTGGGGAGAGCCAACAGCTGCAGGGGGCCCCTATACTGAACACTGTCCCCACATTTTCCACAGTATGAGTTCATCCTGGAAGATCTCTCGCTGCTGAGGATGACTTGGGAAGCAAGGGCGGGTCTTCTACTACAATGCAGTTTCTACCCTGGCCCATATGCAGCTTACCTGTGTGCAGCAATGGTCCCCCTTCCCGTCACGGCACAGTGGCGCGGACATGTTAGCCTGACTGGGACAAAGAGCACAGTAGCTCTGCCAAGGAACATGCATATGTAAGCGTATTGCCCAGCTTCTGCATGAGACCTTTGAAGAGATCACAGAGGCTGATTACCACGATGTGAGAGAGCACATAGACCCCCTATTCCACATCTAGGCATGCATGTAGCCATAACCCTCTTTGCCCCCAAAGCCCGCACCAAACAACTTCCTTCCCAAAATAAAAGCCACTTACTGGGCACCTCCTCTGCTGTTTGTTCTTCCCCAAGCACCATCCGCTATGATTGGCTACCTTCCTCCTGGCTTGAAAACAGCTCCAGGCTGCATGCATCTAGGGATGCTGGAGTGTGCCTCTCCTCCTCAGCACCCTCGCTCCCACTTTCCTCCTCCTCCTCCTCCCTTGTTGAACTGGGCTCTGAAGTGTCCATGGTGGTCCTCGGAGTGGAGGTGGGGTCGCCCCCAAGTATTGCATCCAGCTCTTTGTAAAAACAGCAGGTCACAAGAGCAGCACCAGAGCAGCTGTTTACCTCGTGGGCTTTGTGGTAGGCATTCTGCAGCTCCTTCATTTTAACCCTGCACTGCAGTGCATCCCAGTCATGGCCCCTTTCCATCATGTTCCATCATTTTGCACAGCTACAGACTAGGGACCGAATGGCTAGGCAGCAGTTCTGCAGAAAAGGACCTAGGGGTGACAGTGGACGAGAAGCTGGATATGAGTCAGCAGTGTGCCCTTGTTGCCAAGAAGGCCAATGGCATTTTGGGATGTATAAGTAGGGGCATAGCGAGCAGATCGAGGGACGTGATCGTCCCCCTCTATTCGACATTGGTGAGGCCTCATCTGGAGTACTGTGTCCAGTTTTGGGCCCCACACTACAAGAAGGACCCTTGGGTGGGGTACCTTCAGTCCTGCTGGGGCAGGGTCTTCCTTACTTCGGTTCTCTAGTCTTTCAAATCTCACAATACACCTCCAAGCTCCAGTCCTCTCTCCTTCCTCCTCCTCCCTGACTGACTGAAGCAGGGGGTTTTATTAGGTTCCTGGCAGGACCTTAATTGACTGCAGGTGCTCCAATTAACCTGTAGTAACCCTCCCTAGTCTACAGGGAACCATGCCTTAATTAGCCTAGGACTTATATATTTCCTCTCTACCACTCTCCCACTGCTCCGTGGCCCTCCTGTATCACAATATCCACAACACTACCTCAGTGTCCACCTTCAAATCCTCCACTGCCATGAGGCCCACAAAATATGTGACAGTGGTTAGTGTGCAAAGTACTGCTTATCACGCTGACCAGTATTGTCTCATTGTCTACTTGTACTCACTCCCGAGTCTGTCAATATCCATCCATTGTCTCTTGTCTTATACTTAGATTGTAAGACCCTTAGGGCAGGGACTGTCCTTTTGTTAGGTGCTTGTACAGCACCAACCACAATGGAGCCTTGATCTATGACTAGGGCTCTGAAGCACTAAAATAACACAAATAATAAATGAGAAAAATAGAATATGTACATGCCAAGTAGCAGAACACACCGAAGCACAAATGAAAAGCCAGAGGCACACAACATTTACCTGTGAGTACCATAGCTAAACCAGCAATGGAAAAATTCATGGAAATTAAGTCAGCCAAGGACAGAAACATGGAAAGCAAGAAACAATGCCAGTAATGTGGCAGCCAGCATAGGTATAGCAAATAAACAACATTCGGGCAGATATGCAGAAACTGCAGTGAACCTAACCATTATGCTGAAATGTGCAGAGAAAGCAGGAAATTACAGAAAAGGATTCCTCAAGTAGGTTCATTGATGTTAAGGCCAGAAGGGACCATTGTAATCATTAAGTCTTGTGACAGATTTCATAGAATCATAGAATATCAGGGTTGGAAGGGACCTCAGGAGGTCATCTAGTCCAACCCCCTGCTCAAAGCAGGACCAATCCCCAATTAAATCATCCCAGCCAGGGCTCTGTCAAGCCTGACCTTAAAAACTTCTAAGGAAGGAGATTCTACCACCTCCCTAGGTAACGCATTCCAGTGTTTCATCACCCTCCTAGTGAAAAAGTTTTTCCTAATATCCAACCTAAACCTCCCCCACTGCAACTTGAGACCATTACTCCTTGTCCTATCCTCTTCTACCACTGAGAACAGTCTAGAACCATCCTCTCTGGAACCACCTCTCAGGTAGTTGAAAGCAGCTATCAAATCCCCCCTCATTCTTCTCTTCTGCAGACTAAACAATCCCAGTTCCCTCAGCCTCTCCTCAGAAGTCATGTGTTCCAGACCCCTAATCATTTTTGTTGCCCTTCGCTGGACTCTCTCCAATTTATCCACATCCTTCTTGTAGTGTGGGGCCCAAAACTGGACACAGTACTCCAGATGAGGCCTCACCAATGTCGAATAGAGGGGGACGATCACGTCCCTCGATCTGCTCGCTATGCCCCTACTTATACATCCCAAAATGCCATTGGCCTTCTTGGCAACAAGGGCACACTGCTGACTCATATCCAGCTTCTCGTCCACTGTCACCCCTAGGTCCTTTTCCGCAGAACTGCTGCCTAGCCATTCGGTCCCTAGTCTGTAGCTGTGCATTGGGTTCTTCCATCCTAAGTGCGGGACCCTGCACTTATCCTTATTGAAGCTCATCAGATTTCTTTTGGCCCAATCCTCCAATTTGTCTAGGTCCCTCTGTATCCTATCCCTGCCCTCCAGCGTATCTACCACTCCTCTCAATTTAGTATCATCCGCAAATTTGCTGAGAGTGCAATCCACACCATCCTCCAGATCATTTATGAAGATATTGAACAAAACCGGCCCCAGGACCGACCCCTGGGGCACTCCACTTGACACCGGCTGCCAACTAGACATGGAGCCATTGATCACTACCCATTGAGCCCGACAATCTAGCCAACTTTCTATCCACCTTATAGTGCATTCATCCAGCCCATACTTCTTTAACTTGCTGACAAGAATACTGTGGGAGACCGTGTCAAAAGCTTTGCTAAAGTCAAGAAACAATACATCCACTGCTTTCCCTTCATCCACAGAACCAGTAATCTCATCATAGAAGGTGATTAGATTAGTCAGGCATGACCTTCCTTTGGTGAATCCATGCTGACTGTTCCTGATCACTTCCCTCTCATGTAAGTGCTTCAGGATTGATTCTTTGAGGACCTGCTCCATGGTTTTTCCAGGGACTGAGGTGAGGCTGACTGGCCTGTAGTTCCCAGGATCCTCCTTCTTCCCTGTTTTAAAGATTGGTACTACATTAGCCTTTTTCCAGTCATCCGGGACTTCCCCCGTTCGCCACGAGTTTTCAAAGATAATGGCCAATGGCTCTGCAATCACAGCCGCCAATTCCTTTAGCACTCTCGGATGCAACTCGTCCGGCCCCATGGACTTGCCCCATGGATTTCTGTTACCAATCTGCCTGAGGTGTCACGTGATCAGGCTGAGGCTGCAAGATCATTTGGGGAGGAGATGACAGAACACACCAAGTGTCTAAGTTATAAAGCTTTACTTAATAAAATAATAAAACAGCAGAGAGTGATGGGTGCTCCCCACATCACTCAGAGGAAGGAAGAAAGCGTTAGTGCCCCTAGCCCTAACCCACTTTCATACTCACACACGCCCTACCCGAGGCTGGCCAGGCCTGGGTGTAATGTCAGAAGAAGAGGGAGAAGGGTGGATGGGAGTTCTGTCCTGTGCACACAGGTCTTCCAGGGTCCACTGTTGATCTCTGATTGGCCTCAGCTCCTGGGAGGGTTTTTAAGTCCCTGGGGTCTTTTGGAGGCATCTCCTTTTGGGACCTTTGTTTTTCAAGCTGTATGTACCAGTCCAAACCAGCCTTTCATGGCTTCTTCAGATTTCCCAAAACACTCCGGCTTTAGGGACACTACTTTGGTTGTTTACCCCCCGCGTTGGCCTTCACTGTCTCGCTGGGTTTTAAAGCCCCTGCAGGTTTGTGCAGCTGAATCTCTCTTTCTCACGGGTGGTTGGGGATGAAATCCAGGCCCCCACCTTTCTTGGCGGTGGCCCAGCATCAATCAGCCTTGGGAGCCAGTGTCTTATCTTCAGACCTGTAGCGTCGAGTTAACCCATTCCTTTCTCCCTGCTTCGGCCTGCAACCTGCTAAAGAATCTTTCACTCCACACTCACCCATTTAATCCTTCCCTGAAATGCTTGGTAATGCTTGCAACAGTGTTAGCAACATACAGTGCTGATTAGCGTCTCCCAGGGGACCCCCTGAGGGAGGGGGCCATTGGGGTGTGACAGTCTGACCTCCTTTACAACACAGGCCAGAGAATTTCCCCAACTGCTTAGAACAGATCTTTCAGAGAAACATCCACTCTTGATTTAAAAGTTGTCAGGGATGGAGAATCCACCACAACCAGAGGTGAAAGTAAGCCGGTACGGCATACTGGCAAGAGCCAGTGCACCATACTGGGGCAGCCTGGCTTCCCCAGGGGGCAATTTAAAGGGCCTGGGGCTCCCAGCAGTGGCTGGAGCCCCAGGCCCTTTAAATTGCCTCCAGAGCCCCGCTGCTGGAGCCCTGGGGTAGCGGTGGTGGGGCTCCAGAGGTTATTTAAAGGGCCCGGGGCTTCCCTGCTTCTACCGCCCCGGCCCTTTAAATAGCTGCCGAAACCCCGCCACTGCTACCCCAGGGCACCGGGGGCTATTTAAAGAGCCAGGGCAGTAGAAGCAGGGGAGCCGCAGGCCCTTTAAATAGCCCCCAGAGCCCTGGGGTAGTGGGGGCTCCAGGGGCTATTTAAAGGGTGGGGGCTCCAGCTGCCTCTGCTGCCCCAGTCCTTTAAATAGCTGCTGGAGCTCTGCTGCTTCCCCAGGGCACCAGCAGCTATTTAAAGGACCAGGGCAGTAGAAGCAGGGGAGCCCCGGGCTGCTGCTGCTGCTAACCCGGTGCAGGATAGGGGGCCACTTACCTTACAGGGTGGGCTGGCTCTGACCCTCTCAGCCCTGCCCCTTCCACCGTAGGCCCCACCCCTTCTGGGGGCCAGAGCTGGCCCCAGAGTACCGGAAAGTCACTTGACTTACTTTCACCCCTGACCACAACCCTTGGTATGTTCCAGGGGTTAATTACTCTCACCATTAAAAAATTTTCATCTTATTTCCAGTCTGAATTTGTCTAGCTTCAACTTCCAGTCATTGGATTGTATTATATCTTTCTCTGCTAGATCGAAGAACCCATTAATAAATATTTGTTCTCCATGTAGATATTTATAGACTGTAATCAAGTCACCCCTTAATCTTCTCTTTGATAGACTCAAAAAGCGCAATCGATTTAATTTATCACTGTAAGGCAAGTTTTCTAACCCTTTAATCATTCTCATGGCTCTTAGAATCTTAGAATATTAGGGTTGGAAGAGACCTCAGGAGGTCATCTTGTCCAATCCCCTGCTCAAAGCAGGACCAACACCAACTAAATCATCCCAGCCAGGGCTTTGTCAAGCCGGGCCTTAAAAACCTCCAAGGATGGAGATTCCACCACCTCCCTAGGTAACCCATTCCAGTGCTTCACCACCCTCTTATGAAACAGTGTTTCTTAATATCCAACCTAGACCTCCCCCACTGCAACTTGAGACCATTGCTCCTTGTTCTTCTCTGAACCCTCTCCAATTTATCAACCTCCTTCCTGAATTGTGGGCACCAGAACTACATGTAGGATTCTGGGAAGGGTTCGATCAGTGCCAAATATAAAGATAAAATAACCTTTCTACTCCTACTCAAGATTCCCATTTAAGCATCCCAGAATCTCATTAGCTCTTTTGGCCACAGTGTCGCATGGGAGTTCATGTTCAGCTGTTTAACCACCACAACGCCCAAATCTTTTTCAGAGTCACTGTTTCCCTGGATAGAGTCCCCCACCCTGTAAGTATGGCCTACATTCCTTGTTCCTATATTTATACATTTACATTCAGCTGTATTAAACTCATATTGTTTGCTTGCATCCAATTTACCAAGTGATCCAGATTGCTTTGTATCAGTGACCTGTCCTCTTCATTATTTGCCACTTCCCCAATTTTTGTGTCATCTTCAAACTTTATCAGTGATGATTTTAGGTTTCCTTCCACGTCATTAATAAAAATGTTAAATAGCATAAGGCCAAGAACTGATCTCTGTGGGACCCTACTGGAAACACACCCGTTCAATGACGATTTACCATTTACTGTTACAGTTACTATCAGATAGCCAGTTTTTAATCCCTTTAATGTGTGCCATGTTAATTTTATATCCTATTTTTTTAATCAAAATGCCATCCAGTGCCAAGTCAAACACCTCATAGAAGTCTAAGTATATTATGTCAACCCTATTACCTTTATCAAGCAAACTTGTAATCCCATCAAAATAAGATATCAAGTTAGTTTGACAGGATCTGTTTTCCATACACCCATGTTGATTTGCATTAATTACATTACCCTCCTCCAATTCTTTAATAATGGAGTCCCATGTCAGCCTATAATTATCCAGGTCATCCCGTTTACCCTTTCTAAAAATTGGCATAACATTAGCTTTCTTCCAGTCTTTGGGAACTTGCCCAGTCCTGCAAGACTTATCAACATTACTGGACCAGTGAGCTCCTCAGCTAGCTCTTTTAAAACTCTTAGATGCAAGTTATCTGGACCTGCTGATTTAAAAATGTCTAACTCTCATGGCTTTTGTTTAACATCTTCCATATATACTAGTTGAATGGAAAGAATGTTATAATCACCATATAATGAGACTATATCATCTGAAGAAGAAGAGCTATTCTTAAGTACTGTAATGGAAGAGGCTGAAAACTCAAAAGATTGGCTAATTTAAATGTGCACAAATGGCACTTATATGTAAGACTGAGTTTGTCACTGAGGTCACGGATTCCGTGACTTTCTGGGACCTCCATGACTTCTGCAGTGGCTGGCCCGGGGGCCTCCTGAGCAGCTCGGGCAACCCCTGGGCCGGCCACACTGGCCGCTATTGGGGAAGTTTTGGGCCACCGCACCTCTCTCCCCCAGCAGCAACAGGAGTTTGGGTGTAGGAGGGGGCTCAGGGCTGGGGGTTGGGGCAAGGGCTCTGGACGGCACTTACCTTGGGGCGGGGGGCCTCCCCAGAAGCAGCAACATCCCACTCCCTCAGGTCCTAGGCGGAAGCATGGCCAGGCAGCTCTGCACACTGCCTCCACCTGTAAGCACTGCCGCTGCAGTTCCTATTGGCCATGGTTCCTGACCCCAACCCCGAGCCCCACTGCATGGGAACCCCTACCCTGCTGCATCTGTCGTCTATTTGCATAAATCCAAAGTAAAAAGCAGCTATCCTTCAAGGACTGTATTTAGTGAGTACTTTGCAGGCAAAGTGTACTAATGTAACAAATCAGTGCAAAAACCATAATGGGTTTTGTGTTTATAATGGGTACCAAGCTACCAGTTCTCTAAGTTTGTTAAAAGTCTGCTTTTCTGAAGTCCATTGTTCTTATTCCGCTGCTCTGACTCCTTCCTTTCCTTAGAACCATGAAATATATCACTTCATGATCACTTTCACCCAAATTGCCTTTCACCTTCAGATTCTCAATCAATTCCCCCCTGCTGGTCAGAATCAAGTCTAAAATGGTTGCTCTCCCCCTCCCCCCATTACTTCCTCCACTTTCTGAAACAAAAAGATGTCCCCAACAATGTTCCGTCTAATTTTTTCATCCATGTGTGGAATGAATTTTGTTATGTGCACCAATATCAAGATGATGTGCACCACCAGTAGAAACAAAAAACCTAGATATAATATATATTTTTAAAAAGTTATCACAGGGATTATTACTGCAGCCAGGACAGGTTTGGCATTTTAGAACTCACTACTAAAAGAACTGAATTTAAACATGAGAGAGAAATAAAATTCTGAAATGCACAGACCAGTCAAAAACTAAAATAACAGCACCTTGAAAGAATAAAATTATAGAGAATATATGTGCATTGCAGGAAGTACCCAGAAGTAACAATAACAACACAAGTATGCGTTGGGAGGTGAGTGTGAAAGAGACAGTGTGTGTGTGACAGAGGCTGTGTGTGTGAGAGAGAGAGAGAAACACAGAGACAGTGTGTGTGTATGCGTGAGACACAGTGTGTGTGTGTGTGTCTGTGAGACACAGTGTGTGTGTGTGCTGGCTGCTGGCAAAGTATATGAGTGACCGTTCACTGTCTCTTTAGGGACACAGGCACTCACCAGCAGGCTTGTTCAGACCGCAGCAGCTGCCAGCAGCTCCCTCCCACTCCTGAGCCCTGTCCCCCTCCCCTGCTCTTCAGAGATGGGGTACTTGGGGGGCAGGGGGACACCCTGACATCAGTGCCCCCCCCCAACTCTGCACAGCAAGCAAGAGGGTCCCGGAAGCAGCTGGCCAGGGGCTCCAAGGCAGAGGGCAGGAGCAAGGCAGCTATAGAGCAGCAGTGGGAGGGGCACCTGAACACACATCGCTGGACGTGCGGGTCTCTGCTAATAACGTGCACAGCACTTGATTGACTCTTGGGCAGCCGGATAGCTTAGAGAGAACGTAGGTCCCCAGTACGTTATTGGACACTTTGTGTTTTGCTGTATTACTTTTCCAATAGACATCTGGGAAGTTAAAGTCCCCCATTACTACCAGGTCTTGCGTTTTGGATATTTCTGCTATTTGTTCTAGAAATGCCTCAATCACCTCCCGTTCCTAATTTGGTGGTCTAGAGTAGACCCCTACCATGATGTCACCCCTATTTTCCCCCCTTTTATCTTTGCCCAGCGTGTTTCAAATGATCTGCTTCCCACCTCCTTCTGGATCTCAAACAAACTTCCTCCATTTTTCCCCCTACCTATCCTTCCTGAACAACTATCCCCCTCTATACCAACATTCCAGTCATGAGATTTATCCCACCAAGTCTCTGTGAATCTAAATGTCATAACTTAGCTTATGTGCTAATACTTCCAGTTCCTCCTGTTTATTCCCCATACCCCTTGCATATAGACATCTAAGATGTTGAGTAGATTCCTCTTGTTGTTTGGATGACCCTATGGCAGAGGTGGGAAAACTACGGTCCACAGGCCAGATCTGGCCCCTCAGGGCTTTGGATCCGGCCTGCGGGACTGCCCCCCGTGGTGCCGCAGGCCCTGTGCCACTCTCAGAAGTGGCTGGCACCACGTCCCTGGGGCGGGTGGGGGCAGAGGGCTCTGTGTGTTGCCCTTGCCTCCAGGCACTGCCCCCTGCAGCTCCCATTATCCGGGAACAGGGAACCGCAGCCAATGGGAGCTTCGGACAAGGTACCTGGAGGCGTGGCAAGGGCAGTACGTGGAGCCCTGTCCCCCGCCACCCCACCAGGGGCCGTGCAGGGTTGTGGTGACAGCCACTTCCCGGAGCGGTGCAGCAAGGGGCCAGGGCAGGCAGGCAGGGAGCCTGCCCTGGCCCCAGTGCACGCTGCTGCCACACCGGAGCCGTTTTAGGTAAGCAGCGCCAGGCTGGAGCCCAAACCTGTCCTGCACCCCAACTCCCTGCCCTAAGCCCCCTGCCTGCACCTCGCACCCCTCCTGCACCCCAACCCCCTGCCCTGAGCCCCCTGCCACACCCTGCACCTCTCCTGCGCCCCAACCCCCTGCCCTGAGCCCCCTACTGCAGCCCGCACCTCTGTGCACCCCAACCCCCTGTCCTGAGCTCCCTCCCGCAGTCCACACCCCTGTTCTGAGCCCCCTCCTGCACTCCACACCCCAACCCCCTTCCCTGAGCCCCTTCATACATCCCACATTCCTCCTCTGCCCCAATCCCTTGCCCTGAGCCCGTTCTTGCACACTATACCCCCTCCCATATCCCGCACTCCCTCCTGCACCCCAACCCCTTGCCCCGGCCCTGCATACAATTTCTCCACCCAGATGTGGCCCTCGGCCCAAAAAGTTTGCCCACCCCTACCCTATGGTAACTTTCCATGTCTCTCCCCCAACATCTAGCTCTCTGTTAAGGTGGCCCTCTTCTATGTTTACCTGTGCTTTTGTCACCTGGCCTCTTTGAACCTACTTTAAAGCCCTCCTCATTAGGTTGTGTGAGTTGGTGTGTGAAGATGCTCTTCCCCTTCTTGGTCAAGTGGACCCCATCTCTTCCCAGCAGACCTTCTTCCCAGAGCAGCCTTCCAAGGCTGAGGAAGCCAAAGCCCTCCCAACTACACCATCTGGGCAGCCAAGCATTCATCTCCAACGATCAACGGCTGTGCTCGTCAGTAAGAGAGTTCACATGGTTAGGCGGCCAGTGTGGTGAGACCACCTCCCAACATGTTGACTAGCATTGTCTCATCATTTCCTTCTCCTCCCCTGTCTGTCAGCCTGTCTCCACCTGTTGTTCCTTTGCGGTAGGGAACATCTTTTTAAAAAAATAATTAATACATGTAAATGCCTCATTTCTAATAATAGTACGTTACTACTGAAGCTTGTGACATGGTATAGAAACCCTGCACTAGCATGGAAGGGGTTAAGGAGCTGCTTTGGGCTAGGGTAGCCCTGCTCCATCACACCTGCAAATCGGGCCAGGAAGAGGAGTTAAAAGGAAGGAACTCCACTCAGATGGGGGCCACCCTGGGAAGGGAATAGGCTGAGCTTCTCTGGCCCTGGAGAGAGGGCTGACAGCCTGCAGAGCTGCTGTCCTTGCAGAAGGAGGGTGCAGATCCCTTGAGCTAAAAAGGGGGGGAAAGACTGAGACTTGCACTGGAACCCAGTAACCTCTGACATGGACACTTCAGGGGCTTCTGAAGTCAGAGGCTCATACCCTGGAGGGAGCTGCTTAGAGACTTTCCTTTCCCTTTCCCTTTCTTGTGTTGAACCTAGTTTGCTGACTGATTTGTTGCTTCACCTGGAAGGCTGAGAGGGGAAGAAATAGTCAAGAGACTTCAACCAGAGGGTTAAGCACTGGCCTGCTAGAAAAACATAGTAGGAATATTGGATTTGCGTGTGTGCACTCCCCACATAGCCCTGAAAGGGGGTGCTGCACCATGGACACGGGAATCATAAAGAAACACAGCTAGATGTGAACCATTCGCTCCCATGAGAATGGTTCTCAGCCAAAGAGGCTCTTGGCAAGTAACTCAAAGGCCTGTGGTTTCCAACAGCTCATTTCTCCCTCTTTCAGGTTTTCCTTAGCACCAAGCGGGGTGCATGGATACTTGGTCGGATTGGAGAAGAAGGGTACCCCCTGGACACAATTTATATCACTCGCTATATGGAATTCCTCATGCGCATTGTGCCTCTATCCCTGCTTAACTACTTTGCAGAAAAGAAACTGAATGCAAAATTCAACCATGCAATCTATGGTTTGCAGCCTGCGCACAGGTGAGCTGGGGAGATCAGGAGACTTTCTCCGGGCTGTGGAGCCAGGAGGGGAAGGATCATGTTCATTGCGCCCACACGGACTCCACAGGAGAGTGGAAAGCTGGGGCCTGTCAAGCACTGGAGAGAGGGGCAGAGCTCCTCTTAGGCAAACCTGCAGCTAGAGTCTCTAGGGCCTGGGTTCAATCCCTTGCTGTGCCAGATTCCCCCAGCCAATCTCTGTCCATCACCTGGGGCCCAGCTCTCATTGCTGCTGCTGCTATACCAAATCTGTCAGCATTTGCCTCACCTGGGGCCTAGCTCTTATTCCCACTGCTACCATCCAGAACATCCCTATCCCTCTGGTTACAAATATCCTTGTGGGATGTAAATGCCAAGGAAGGGGAGGAGTCATTTTGCGTGATATGTGGGAGTAAACAGAATGGTACTGGATGACATCATTAAGGCCATGTCTACACTTACAAGCTTACATTGGCGCAGATGTACTGATACAGCTGTGCTGCTGTAAGATCACTCGTGTAGCCGCATTATCCCGATGAGAGACGGCTCTCCCATTGATATAGTAAAACGAGCTCAATGAACAGCAGTAACTATGTCGGCAGGAGACTGCCTCCTGCAGACATGGTGCTGTGCGCATGAGTGCTTATGCTGGCAAGACTTACATTGCTCAGGGTGTTTTTTCACACCCCTGAGCCACAGAAGTTTTGCCAACATAGGTGCTAGTGTAGACATGGCCTAAAGAGATCATTTAAGCTGAATACCTGAAAGAACTTGCAAATGGCAAGCTGTTAGACCAGGGAATTGTTTGTTATTATTTATTCATTGATTTATGGTAGCACCAAGGAGGCCTACTCACAGACCAGGATCCCACGGTGCAAGATGCTGGAGAAACAGAACAAAAAGAGTTTATCAGAGGAAGTGGTGAATGCATAGACTGGACAAAGCAATAGAATTCCTTGCATGGAGCGATCCTGCACGTGCAGCAGGATGGACTGAATAACCTGAAGTGTCCTTCCCACAACTTCCAGTTGCAGTATTAGCACATTCTGTGTGAGAGGAAATAGTTCTCTTTTCTCTGGCAGCCTACTGCCCTGAGGAAGGTCATCTTCTGCCCAAAGAGATCTTCACATTTCTTGTATTTCCCTTGTGCCATTCAGGTTTTTCAGCCAGCACCCAACCTTCAACGACGACCTGCCAAACCGCATTATCTCAGGCAAGGTGCTGGTAAAACCAAACGTCAGGGAGTTCACCGAAACCAGCGCCATCTTTGAAGATGGCACCAGAGAGGAGGACATTGATGTGGTTGTCTTTGCTACGGGATACCGCTTCTCTTTCCCCTTCCTCGGGGATTGTGCCAAAGTGGTCAAAAACCAGGTCTCCCTGTATAAATTTGTCTTCCCTCCTCAGCTGGAGAAGCCAACTCTGGCTTTCATTGGCCTCATCCAGGCATTGGGAGCCGTCATGCCCATTGCCGAACTCCAGGGTCGCTGGGCCACACGTGTGTTCAAGGGTACGTGAACAAAAATGCAGGAAATAGTCTAGTGCCTGCTAGACAGAGAAAGCACAGACATTTCCAAGGAAATCCTAAAGCCAGTGCTGTTCAGGTGGACAACCTGCCATCTTGCAATATTTCCGCTGCTCTCCCTCTTTCGTCTGCTGTCTTCCTACTGAAAGGTGATCTGGTTATGTTTTTTGCTTCTTTGTGACGGATACAGGCCAGTTTATTTTATTTTGGAAACTTTCTGTGAAAACTGTCACCTCCCCCAAAAAGATCATTTCCAGCTCTGCTCTCTGTGTACTCCTGCACCCTTCCTCTTTTTGTTGGTGCTGGAGTCTGGCTAGCTTTCTCTTACCCTCTGGCTGCAGATACTTTGCACTTTTCTCACGCCCTCTCCTTTGCACACCCACTCCCCGCTCCCTACCTTTTGAAGTCCAATGCAGCCTTGATGGGGGCAGGAGGTGTTGCTGAGGGTTCAAGAGCCATTACTCTCTAGGGTTTATTTGGGGGCAGGGGAAGAGGGAGGAGGCACAAACAACTCTTTTTTTCCTCTGGGGCTCTTTATCTTTTCTTTGTTCCTCTTATTGCCCAGGAGCTGTTCTCTCTGTGTCTGAGAGCACTTCATGGATCTCCCTTCTGACTTGGGCTTCTCTTTCCTAGGGCTGAACAGATTGCCTTCAGCAAGTGACATGCTGGCTGATATTGCCCAGAAGAGAAAGGAAATGGCAAAACGGTAGGAACTATGACGTGAATCAGTAACAGCTGGGCATGCTGGGAAGGCACCAGGGCAGTCAGCTCTCCACCCACTTCTGCCTATTTCCCTGCTTCACTTTTTGCTTCCCTTTATCCCCATGAGGACCTTTAGCCAACAAACATTGCATTTCATGCACCCATCCTCGAGGTCTCCCGGGGAAGTATGTCCCATCACAAAGAGTGAGTAAGAAGCGGGGTCCTACTGAGCCCCAAACAAGGAAAAATGATCTGTGTGAGTAGGTTTATCCATCTGCCCCAAATATTCTTCCCTCTTTCTTGTTACAGAATTTTATCCCTCACATTCTGCCTTGCTGCCACCACCTATTCCTCTCTCTCTCTCCCTCTTGCATCCCACATTCCCCTGCCTCCCTATAGTTTTCCTATTTGTTGCCCTTTCAGCACAGAGGCAGCTGTCTTCACTTAGGACACTATATGGCTTCCATTGTTCCCAGTGGGATTGGACCTGCTGACCCCCTTTACTGGGAGCAGCCTGTACCTCTTGAGAAATCTGTAAGGGGAATGATGGCCATCTTGACTGAGGGCATTCTTTGGCTTCAGTCACACTGAAAATAATGGGAGAAGGCAGATATATTGAATATATATTGAAAATTGCTCACATCAAACTCTCAATCATGAGGTCATAAAAACCTTTAAACCCCAATTTCCTAAGAATATTACACACCTCATGCTAAAATTGCAAGTGTTGACAACTCTGTGGGTGGCTGGGTGTTAATTTCCAGCCCTTTTACTTTGCTGTTAAGCACTCCTCAGGATTGTGCAGCAACTTAGCTTTTAGGAGGGTTGGCCCTTCAGCTCTACTTAAACACAGAGGGTTGAATAATTTGGGGAAGCTCCAGGTAAAGATTTTAAGTAGAAGGCCGAGTAAGGTCTGAGGCCAAAGTTGCTTTAGAGAATGTATCCAGCTCTTCTAAGGAGAATGAAGTACAACTCATCCCTATCCCACACAGAAGATCAACGTGCCACTTGTGTCCCAATTACGGCCCAAGAGATCTCTGTGCAGGGGTGAATTTCTCTCACAGTCAATGAACAGAAAGCAGCTCTAATCTTTGTAATGAATGGGAGTCATCCAAAGGAGCAAGAGTACATCAGCATCTCCTTCTCCTCACATTTCAGAGAGGGATAGAAGCTCCTTACCCCTCAGGAATGTCATTTCCTGGTCAGTGCAGTTTCCGTTTGACCACACTCCAGAGACACTTGCACTTCTTTCTCATTTCAGGTATGTGAAAAGCCAGCGCTATACCATCCAGGCGTATTATATCCCATACATGGATGAAGTGGCCTGCCTGGCAGGGGTCAAGCCCAAACTCCTGTCTCTCTTCCTCATGGATCCAAAGCTCGCCATGGAGGTTTTCTTTGGCCCCTGCACCTCATACCAGTATCGCCTGAGAAGGCCAGGGAAGTGGGATGGAGCCAGGGAAGCCATCTTGACCCAGAGAGAACGGATCATTAAACCTCTGAAAACTAGAGTCCTAGATGATTATACAGGTGCCTTGGTGCCTTACTACCTTCAGATTTTTCTCATTGTTGCTTTAGTTGCTGTAACTTTTGCTTATTTTCCTTGGTCCTTTTTTCCCTTCTGACAAGTGTCATTTTTCAAGCTGCGAGTCCAGTTCATGGTTTCCCTTCTTTCCTTTGCATTCATATGGGCAGACTGGACTATGGTGGGCATCTCTGAATCTGTCTTCTGTGTAGGGTAAACTTGCTCTAATGCAAATGCAAAGTCTGCAGTAGGGGTGCACAAGGCCTGTTAAGTCCCATTCAAGCCCTGTTTTGGAACCCCACAACAAGTGATATAATAAGAGGAAATCCCTGACCATTCCCAAAGTCTCCAGTGGCCTGGTTCAGGCAGTGTGACTGGAGATCAAGGGGCAGGCTGGCATCTTGGCTGGCATCTTTGCTGACAGATTCATAGTTGGCTGGTTGGTGTCCATGGTGAATCGAGTCATGGCTGATTCCCAACCTCAAGTGCAGGAGGGGCTTGTGGGCTCTGTTGTCTTCTAGTTCTTATGCTTGCTACAGCTTCTGGGTGCTTAAGCATCCTGGATCAGAGCAGGGCTCCAACTCAATTTCAAGAGTCTGCCTGAGAGAACCAGAAAATGGCTTCCTCTCCATGTAGCTGAGAAAAACTCCTCCCCCTCAGGTGCTCTCTTGGGTCCCATTGTCCCTCCACAGAGCAACCCACGGCCCAGTCCACCCATCACTGTTGTGTGTGCTCTCCAGCAGGCAGGCAGACTCAGTCGCTATGCTGTGCTTCTCCCTAAAGGAGCTGCATCTACAGTCCCATGCTGGCAGGGGCTACAGGTCACTTTAGGGTGGAATTAGGGACAAGGGTGTCATGGAAGGCAGCAGCCCTCGGGCCCTGGGGGAGCAGGAGGAGCTCTTGGAGCCTGGCCTGAGTTAAGGCTTGGTAAAGACTTGGTGCCTCGCACATGGAAGAGATGGAGCCCTGAGTAGAGGGAAGGGTCTGAGCTCTATAGACCACAGAATCCCTGTCTAGGAAGGACTTTGGCTCAGAGTAGGTTTGTCCCAGCAGCACACAGCTATTCAAGCAAAGCTAAAGCAAAAGTCTTGCTGTTATTGTTATCTGGATCTGTTAAGTGTGTTTAATTTGGTCAGTCTGCTTTTCTGAACACACTTCCATTACTTCAGCCTGACCAAGTAAACCTCTCTGTTTATGTGTGATCCTTGCATGTGCCCTTCCTAGGGAAGCCTATAAAGTGACGGGCTCGAATAATGCTTGTCAGGTGGTGGTCACAGCTACTAACCATATACTTTGTGTGTGATGGATCACGCAACCCTCATTCATGCCTATCTAGGACAAAGGAGGGATGATGAGAGTCTGAGATTTTTTTGAGGAAACAAAATGGCTCATTGCCACCATCAAACACGCTTAGTCTACTAAGGACCATTGCCAGCCAGAGTGATCTCACTAGACAGTGTCCTATCAGGTGTTGTGAGGTTCCCAGCTCAACCCCTGCTGCAGTCCTCAAGGGAAGGGCTGGCTGGAGTGGGGGTGGCACAGGGGCAGGAAGAGGCGGGGTGAGGGCAGAGCAGGGGCGGGGGCTTTGGGGAAGGGGTGAAGTGGAGGCGGGGCAGGGGCAGAGGACAGACGGGAAGAGGCGGGGTGGGGGCGGAGCAGGCGTGGGGGCCATGGGGAAGAGGCGGAGTGGGGGCGGAGGCTTTGGGGAAGGGGTGAAGTGGAGGTGGGGCGGGGGCAGAGCAGGGGTGGGAAGAGGCGGGGCGGGGGCAGAGCAGGGGCGGGGGTTTGGGGAAGGGGTGAAGTGGAGGCGGGGTGGGGGCGGAGCAGGGGCGGGGGTTTGGGGAAGGGGTGAAGTGGAGGCGGGGTGGGGGCGGAGTGGGGGCGGAGGCTTTGGGGAAGGGGTGAAGTGGAGGTGGGGCGGGGGCAGAGCAGGGGTGGGAAGAGGCGGGGCGGGGGCAGAGCTGGGGCGGGGCCATGGGGAAGGGGTGGAGCAGGGGCCGGAGCAGCACGCAGCTGCTTTGGGCACCAGGAATTTCTTGGTGCCCGACACGGCTGCATACTCCGCGTATGGGTCCGGACAGCCCTGGGTCAGAGCGGGTGCGGACAGGGGGTCTGCTCCCTCACGCCTGGCCCAAATGCCTGACTCTTCCCTTAGCCGCAATGGCCGCCCTCGCCCGTTCGTCACCTCACCCATTATTTTCAATCGGGCTGAAGCCACGTTGCCCCCGGTTAAGATGGCCGCCCTTTCCCGCGAGCGTCTCCAGGGTAAGAGGGCGGCCGCCCCCGCCCTAGTAAAGATGGCTGCCATCTGCCATGGGTTGCAATGTGACTGAAGCCTCAAAGAAGATGGCGGCTGCCCCAGGGGGCGGGCTCCGAAAGTCTTTCCCCTCCAGCACCGCCCTCGGGCTGAAGCGCAGACCGCCCCGGAGCGGGGGGGCACCCGCACGCCTTACTCTCCGCTCCCAGAGCCATAGAGATGCCGCCCCCCCCCCCCGGGCAGATAGAGTGTCCGTTCCACGAAGCAGCGCGAGCGGCCGTCCAAGGTTAGCGGCGTAGAGCCAAGTCCCGCTTCCTGCCCTGGCCATAGAGGAGCCGGGGGGAGTTGGACAGAGCGTCTCCCAGCCCGGCCATAGAGTGGCTGCCGGCCGTCGCCGGCTCGGGGGCGTCTCGCCATTTTAGAGGAGAGAGGCGGAGGCCGAGCCGAGGCCAGGTACTGGGGAGACTGGGCCCCCGGGGGGGGCCCGCGGAGCCTGGGGCCGGGCGGTGGGGTGGAGCCGCGTTAGCGGGCGGCTGTGAAGCTGCTGTGCCCGGGGGGTGGGGGAAGCCCCCCGCGTCTTGGCGGGGGTGGGAACAGCCCCCCGGGGTGTCACACTGCGAACAGGTGCAGATGAAGCCTTGTGAGGGAGCCGCCCCTCACCTCCCTGGTGGCCAGGCCTAGAGGAGGGAGGTTGGCTGGTTGATGAAGCTCTGACCTGGGGTATGAGATAAGAATCAGTTCTCTGCTCTACTCCAGACTGGGTGTGTGATCTGGGGCCAGTCCTTCAGTCTGTCTGGGCCTCCGTGCCCCACCTGGGATTGCCTTTCCTCACCTCACAGGGGGGTAAACTCATTAATAACAATCCCTAGCCCTTATCTAGCATTCTTCATCACCTCAGAGCACTTTGCAAAAGTGCTCAGTATCTTTTACAGATGGGGAAACTGAAGCAGAGAGTGGGCAGGTGACTTGCCCAAGGTCACCCAGCAGGCCTTCAGCAGAACTGGGACTTGAACCCAGGTCTCCTGAGTGCTTGTGCTGCTTAGATACCAGTGTGATGGGGGCTGTAAAAGCAGGTAAATGGAAGGAGGCTCATCCATCTATATAGGGCAAAGGGGCAGGTAAACGTGTGCATGGGGTGGGACAGTGCTGCAACCACCTCCTGCTACTTTTGGGTGCTCAGACTGAGATACCTTGAGCCTGACTTTAAGAAGTGCTGCACTTGTACAGATGCCTCTGGGAGCTGCAGGTGCTCAGCATCTGAGCATCCAGGCATGTTTCAAAGTAGAAACCCAAATTTAGGCCTGGTCTACACTTCAAAGTTTTGTTGACATAACTATGTCAGTCAGGGGTGTGGTGGTTTTGGTTTGTTTTGCTGACATAGTTATGCTGGCAAAAGCTTTTGAATAGATGCAGTTATAGATGCCAAAAAGTCCTTTTGAAAGTATAGCATGTTTCATTTGAGGAATCATGATAAGATATAGCTACAGAAGAACTTTTGTTAGGATAAACTGCACTAGGAGGGCTGGCCAGTATAACTGTACCTGTATAATTACACTAGCGAACCCTTTCTAGTGTAGACAAAGCCACAGTTGATATGTCTGGAAATGTTGGCCTTAAGCTTTGTGAGTCATCCCTGTCTGGTAATTGTGGTTCATGGTAGTTAACCTTTACTTTTATCACAGCAACTGGTGCTCTATAAAACATTCATTCATCTACTTCTGTGCACTATAGTGAGATCTAAGTAAACAGTGTTTGTAAAGTGGTATATAAGGGTAAATAGTATTAGGACTAATCAGGGGAAGAGATGGAAATAGAATTCAGGACATACTTAGGAACTCTGCACAAGCTTGTCCTCTGTGTGAGCTTTATAACCTGCAGGTCAGGGCTACATATGCTTCCTAGATCCCTGAAATTGGTATGTGTTCAGAACACCAAGAAATGTCCTTACACTGTAAATACCTGAAAATAGCACTTGAGAACTAAATAGTCCTCACCAAAACAGGCTGGAGGCAATTGTATGTAGAAACTATTAATAACAAAGAAGGGATGGACTGACTATTAGAACAAATGTGGCTTTACTAATCTGAACTGTTTTGAAGTTATGCGGAGTCAAAAAAATAACACATTTCCATCTTGGACCCTATATCTCCTGAAAAATTCTGCCTTCCTATAAATTAATTCCTGTGAAATTTCCAGTAGGATTAGATAGATTTGATGAAGTTACTGTCAAAATCTAGTTTGGTGGAAGTCTTGCTTCAGTCTTAATCCTGGAGAGACTAGAATTTCTCCCTAAATTGCAATTCATTGATTGGCTTTTTGGTTTGTTCCCCCTTTAAAAGCTTTATAATATCAAAGTGAGAGTTAATGTCCAAGGATGCTTGAACGTGGCGAGTGCATATTGTTTGTGTACAATATCCTATTACAGCTGCTTGTTCCTGAATTGTCTTGACATGTGTTTGACTACAGGTCTATGTTCTCTCACTGCTGTTTGTTATTATTATTGTTGTTTGTTACATCAAGTCATGTAATTGTTGTTTACCAGCTATGTAGGTAACAAAATTCACTTGCTCTGTAGGGTGATTCAGCTAAGTCTCTTAAAGATAATAATATCAGTGTTAGTCTGTACCTTGTCACTTTCTATAAAACTACATAGTAAATTGGGTGGGGTTTTTTGCTTTGTGAAGAAATCTAAAGATTATTTTTAAAAAAAAGATAGTTTTCCCTAACAACTTAAATGTAGCTTCTCTTCAAAAACTCCAGTGTCAACATGTAACTTTGCCTTTTATGCAAAGCTCTCTCCAAATAGTGAAGATTTTAATTTTGTGGGGAAAGCAACTATTCACTACAGGTTTCAGAGTAGCAGCCGTGTTAGTCTGTAGCCGCAAAAGAAAAGGAATACTTGTGGCACTTTAGAGACTAACCGATTTATTTGAGCATAAACTTTCGTGAGCATTTGTTAGTCTCTAAGGTGCCACAAGTACTCCTTTTCTATTCACTACAGTAACACCAATAATAATACGGTATTACTTGCTTGCTGTCCCCATGACTTGCTCTGCAGATCTGTGATTGTCAACATAGTAGAATTCAAGGCATGTGAATGGCACTGTAAAATTAACTAGGTAAAGCAAAAATTCTGTAGTAATTAGCTGTTGGGAATCTGTGTGATGACCGTCAGAGAATGAAAGAGATCTGTCCAACTTGCTGAGTTTCTTACAAGAAGATGTGTTCCCCTCATGTTATCTGGACTGGTGATCAGTTAGGTCATGCCAATCCTCGACTCCGGGAGCCATCCTTACCCTGCTTCACTGTGAGAAACCCCACTCCCAGGCTGTTCCACGCACAGCCTCTAGCATGTAAGCTGTTCCCAGCTATGTGAGTGATCACTTTTGGCCAGCCACTGCTTGGATTGTGCAACCGAATGAACTAGCTAATATCTCCGGTCCCAGACACAACCCTAGGAACCTCCATCTTGCAGTGTCCAGTTATGCCCGCTGAATGCTGCAAGCTTATATGAGTTTGTCAATTTAACAAAGGCTTGTTATCCCAAGTGGAGTCTCTGACATGCTTCAAACCAAACACACTGCTTCAGGTAGAATAAACAAACAAACTTATTAACTACTATCAAGGCTGATTCCCCACTCTGGCACTTCGAGTGCAGAAGGTGGAGGCCCACAAGGATTCTAAAAATTAATACTGGCCACTCCAGGCTTGTATTAAACTCCCAAGGTTACAGCTTCTGTCTGACCTTGGACTGGTAAATGCTGCCACCATCCAAGCACAGAACCCCTTTGAGAGCCCAGGAAGGCGCACTTGAGAATTCCTTCCTGTGGGGTACTCTCAAGCCCTTTCACATACCACCACCACCCCCCTCTTGCCCCCCGTCCAGGGAAGAGCTGAGAAAGAAAAACAAAGGAAATCAGCTGTTGCCACTAGCTAATTAAACAACATGTGCACAAACCTCATAGGACACAAAAATCCAATTCTGTTCTTAAAAAAGGTAAATTTTATTAAAAGAAAATACGTCTGGGTACTCAGACTATTGCTAGATTTAAAAAAGAGCAAATGCAACGATTAAGCACCAAGAATAGCTTTCTTGAAGTCCAGCTTAAAGGTTACAAGCAAAACAAAAGCACCTGCGGTTAGCACAGAGGAATCCACAAGCTGTAAAGAAATAAGAGATAAACCTAATCACGTCTTCCTAGACTTTTCCTGATCTACTTGCATATCTGGGGTTTCAAATTAGTCGTTTCTAGGTATGATACTGATGGGTTTTCATACCTGGCCCAAGCTTCTTACAACATAACTGCTGCTTTGTCCCCTTCTCCCTGGGAGAACAACCACAGACAGACAAAAGGGAAGTTTTTTCTCAATTTAAAAAAAGTTCTAGCCTTCCCATTGGCTCTTTTGGTCAGGTGCCCACTCACTTCCTTTACCTGTGCATAGCAGCGAGACTTTTAACCCTTTACAGGTAAAGCAAGTAGAGAACAGCTACTAAGAAGGATTTTATAGCTGGCTGGCTGGGTGTCCATAAAAGAGAGCTGTCCCGTCCCCCCCCCCCTTCATTTATCATGAATACAGAAGAGAGATTTTAAGTGATTATAAGTCAAAACAGTCAATTTTGCAAACCGCTTTTTGCTGTGGTTCAGCTCCTGTCCTGAAACTGATGTTGGTGTGGCTGGTAAATGATTAGTAAATGCCCGTGCTGTATCAGCATCCCCATCCTTTTATAGTAAAGCTTCTCATAGGCACCACGGTGTTGGCCAGGACATTGCAGCTAAATTCCATCTTGGGTAATTCCATTCTGTCTCCTTAAAGTCTCCTTGTAATTTCAATTAGGCACAGGATTCTTCTTCCCTACACAACAGTTTATAACGAGAAGTGTTGCTGCGGGCTGTCAAACAGCTGCTACCTTCACTCTGTGTGGCTGTGTTTTCTTGCTGGGTGTAGGGTTTCTATGTGCAGTCTGCAAAGCCCTTTGGAATCCTTCAGGGTGAGAGATGCTCTAAAAATACATCTCTGTTGGCTGTGGTACATAATTATTTTCAATTAATGCAAAACTGTTCTAGTATTCTGACTGGAAATTCCACTAACCCTCATGCAAATAATTCATTTGGCAGAAGTGTTTTGTTGCTTGAAAAACTTAAATGATGGATTGAAATCAATCTACGCTGACATGGGGGGCGGGGGGTTGGAAAACCAAGAGATCTCCCTTCCCGCCTGTGGGTATGTAGTAGGCACTGGGGCATTGTGTTTTCTCCCCTTTCCTTCAGTCAGGTGCAGAGCTGCCATGGGAAACACCACTAGTGATCGACTGTCTGGGGAACGCCATGGCTCCAAATCTCACCGCTCCGATGGAGCCAGTAGCACCCATTCCACGAAGGATCATCCCCACAAGATCATGGTGGGCAGCACTGATGACCCCAATGTTTTCAGCACCCTTGACTCCAAGGTATGGGCTGAACTCTCTGTCCTATTCCCCATCCTTACAGGATAATAACCAATGATACAGGTCACCATATTGGCAGCTCTGCTGAGCTCATTTTCTAGCAGATCTGAGTCAATGACATTTGTCTATTTATTTATTTATTAAGTGCCTAATTACCTTGCGGTGTGTACAATATACCCCACTACAGTTAGTGCTTAGGGGTGATACAGTGTGTATAGAATGCTCCTAGTCAAAGGGTAGCAGGAAAAGGGGCCCATTTAGAAGAAGGTCCAGAGAATAGAGTGAGAAGAGGACACAACGCAAAGGCTGTCATTTAGCTTGGACAGAGAAACCAGGAAATGACTTGGGCACGTCCTCAGCTGGGGTAAATTCTCTCCGCTCTATTGTCTGAAATGGAGCAATAATAATGTAATGCCAGGTGCAATGCTGCATCTCAGACTCCAGAGTCTAGGGGAGAAGGGGGTCATCCTCCTATTGAAGACAGTGCATAGATCAAGGAATGTGGGAACGGAGGCATTTGGATTCTACAGCAAGGAGGGCTGTGTAAGTGCCTAGATCCATGAGGTGGCAAAGGGGTCTTGTGTCTTGGACACAGAGGTTGTTGGTGAGGGCAGTGGAGAGGAGGGGTGAAGTGGAGAGGAAGTCAAAGCACTGGAGTAGATGTCGGGGGGGGGGGCAACAAATGGAGTAATCTGTGGTGCATTGTGGAGCTGGAAAATCTGCGCTGCTCCTGCTCTGATGTGTGCTGAAGGGCTATGGGGGAACAATGTGACTGGAGAGCTAGCCCTGATCCCTGCTGTATCTGCACCTTGGCTAGGCTGTGGGATGGCTCTTGTTTCCTTCATGCAGCTTGCTGGGGAGAAGGAGTTTATGTCATGGCAGCATGATCTGGAAGAGTCAGTAAAGCCTTCACAGCAGGCTCGTCCCACTGTCATCCGCTGGGCTGATGGAGGCAAGGAGGTCTTCATCTCTGGGTCCTTCAACAACTGGAGTGCCAAGATCCCACTCATCAAAAGGTATTTCCTCTCTCTGGGAAGCCTTTGTATGTGCAAGTCACAATAACTTGAGGAAGAGGGGTGATAAATTATTTAACCAAAGTGTTTTATATTTAACCAGTTCCCTCTACTAGATTTCTCACTGTTCTTCGGGGCTGTGTTCCTTAGCTGAAGTATGGACTGGTGAATTTTTATGGTTTTATTAGCCAAAATAGCTTTGAAAACCAACAAAATTACAGCAAGTGAAATAAAGTTGGTTATAAAGTCTACAGTGTCAAAAACTGAACTCCACTTGAGACGTTGCTATCTTCAAGAAGTAATAAATCAGTTCAATTAATTCAAGGACTTAGTCTTGGTAACAAAACCATGCTAACTTCCCCAGTTCTATACCAATCTGGGCAGATGATTTTGGTGTCAACATGGAACTACAGATCGTTGAATATGGATTCTTCCAAGCATATCTTCCAGTGGCATTATGGGACTGCTTGGGGCAGTCCAAGCGAAACAATTCTAAGATAGAATTTAGAAATTTTGGCAAGTTCCTTAATTATCCAAGCTGTGCCACAAGCATGCCCTCATCCAGTGCATACATTTGTATGTGTGTGGTGTTGGTTCAGGTTGTGTGTGAATGTACAGGGCAGGTGTAGGTGGGTGGGGTAGGACTGGTCTGTGATGTGTTGAGATGTCTCTCAGTGCGGAGTGTCTCTTAGCACAATGGTTCTCAACCATGAGTACACATACCCCTGAAGGTACAGAGAGGTCTTTCAGGGGGTACATCAGCTCATCCAGATATTTGTCTAGTTTCACAACAGGCTACATAAAAAGCACTAGTGAAGTCAGTGCAAACTAAAATTTCATACAGACAGTGACTTGTTTCTACTGCTCTATATACTATACACTGAAATGTAAGTACGATATTTATATTCTAATTGATTTATTTTATAATTCTTTGTAAAACTGAGAATGTAAGCAATTTTTCAGTAACAGTGTGCTGTGAAACTTGTGTATTTTTATGTCTGATTTTGTAAGCAAGTAGTTTTTAAGTGAGGTGAAACTTGGGGGTAATCAAGGAAAAATGAGACTCTGGAAGGTTGAGAGCCGCTGTCTTTGCACTGCAGGAATTCTGTCTGTGCTTTCCAAATCAGTACTGTGTGAGCTGAGCTTAGGCACTAGGAGGCTCGAACTATCTGGGACCGTTGCTGTGTCCGGTGACCCTGTGGAAGAGCAATTTCTGCGGTGCTATTTCTGTAACAACACTGTCTTGTTCTTCTCCTCTCTCCTTTCAGCCACAATGATTTTGTTGCTATTCTGGACCTGCCCGAGGGTGAGCACCAGTACAAGTTTTTTGTGGATGGCCAGTGGGTTCATGACCCTTCAGAGGTAACTCTCAGCTGTTTTCTCTCCCCAGAGACAAAGTGAGTGCTCCTCTTAGGCTCAGTATGCTGCCTCAGCGCTGCGGAAATGCAGTGTGCACCCCATGCCCTAGGCTAGTTCAGCCTATCCTCCCTCCTTCTGCTGTAACATTTTCTTTCATTGGCTAGGATGGTACAGCACCAGCAGCCCTCACCCTGCTTTGACTCGTGCGGCACTGATTGTCCCTCTCTATACTCTGGTAACACGTTGAGGCTGTTTCACCCCATAAGCATTTCTGTGCATGTAGCTAATGGAATAGCCTCTGCATCCATCACTTGATTCCATGTCCCAGCCCCTTGCTTCTTAGGACTAGCATTACACCAGATTCCTCCCTGTGGCCTTGAGTCCCTCATGCAGCAGTCTGGGTTTGAAATTAAAATTAAGGCATTTTTCTTTAACATTGCCTGGGCAGAGGTGCAGAGAGCAGGAAGGGATTGGGGGACATTGTAGGGTGAGGAGGGGTAGGGATGGGAAATAAGATACCAGTTCCACTGATTTATTCCTTCTGGGGCCTAGCTCCGTGCTCAAACAGATCATGTAACCCTACTCTAGATCATCTGGTGACCCTCAACAGTGTTAAAAGGGGCAGTTGGGGACCAGAATTCCTTTCAACCAGTTTCAGTGTAACCATCCAGACTAGGGCATCTGGTTCCCTTAATCTTCTCACTCAGAAGTGATGCCTACAGCTGATAAAGGGGCAATGTGATGAGCATAGTAATCTAGTTATCTGCTGGTAGGAGGATGGGTCTACAGAAGAGGATTATTAAAGCAGAGTGTGGGGGTGGAGTTGCATAGATTGCCAAAATTGAGAGTAATTGGAAAGCGAAAGGGTGTGAACAGTGAGAAAATGCTAATGAGGCATGCCTGTGAGCTCCTGTATTTAGATAAGAGTCTGAAACTTCTGCATCCCAGAGTCTAGCAGGGCATTCTTCAACATAGTGTCTCTTGAGCCTTGGGCAGCTCTTGTGGGTTATCTGCTCTACCTCTGCCTCTTGGTTTGACACACAGATGGGTGATGTATGTGCTACTGTAGCAGGGGGATAGATAAATGAGATGTGTGATTGTCCATGTGCAGGTGGGGGAGAGAGGGCTGGGAAGAGTGTGAGTGTGTCAGTGGGAAGGGGATGTAGGTAGGTAGGAGGTAGATCACTGTCTTCACTTTTCATTTCAGCCTGTGGTCACCAGCCAAATGGGCACCATTAACAATCTGATTCACGTCAAGAAGTCTGACTTCGAGGTATTTGATGCATTAAAGGTGGATTCTCTGGAGAGCTCAGAGACTTCGTGTCGAGGTAAATTTCTCATGGCACTCCGTGCGTGCTGACATTGACTGTGACACATGCCTCTTTCCTCCTTCAAGACTTGCTCAGAGCTCCTATGACACTGATTTCACCGAAGGGGAATGAGCCCCTTGAGTTGGAACTCCAGCTGACAGCTGCGTGGGTGCCTGACACGCAGCTGTGAGGAGTAGTGTTTGTTGTTATATTGCACCATTGCCCAAGGACCCAATGCTGTGCAATGCACACACTCTGAAGAGCTTGCTGTCTGAGTGTCTTGTAAGTGCGAGTGATTTAGTTGTCTGATCTGAGCCTTATAAGTGTGAATGGGGGGGTCAGTTGTGTGAAGGTGCTGAGGTGCCAGAGTTTTTTAAAACTGAAATCTAACACACTAGATTTGCCAATTTTAAGCATTATGGCAGTGTTGGAATGGAATTTAATTAGGATAACCCCTTTTTAGTGAGTCCAAGGAGCACTGGCTTACTAATGTTATCACTTTTACCTTGGACGGGGTTTCTCCAACCAGGACACTTGGTGCTTTTAACCAATTGGCAGTTTATTAATTCACCCAGAACCACATAAATGGACAATCAACAATTTATCAACCAAATGTAGATACAAGCAATAATTTAGGCCTGTACTGAACACAAAATACGCATGCAGTCATGTAATTAACATAAACCAGTGTGAGGAACAATACAAATCACCAAAATTTCTTCTGATATTTTCTGACAATCATCAGTTATCAATTCTTTAGTCTCTGTAATACATAGATATTAAGGTCAGAAGGGACCATTATGATCATCTAGTCTGACCTCCTGCAACTGCATTGCCAGGCCGCCCAGAGCATTGTGCCAGCGGTGCTGCACGCTGAGCCTGCAGGGGAGGGAACAGCAGGGAAGGGGTCGGGAACTAGCCTCCCGGGCCAGGAGTTCAGGGGCCAGGCAGGAGGGTCCTGTGGGCAGGAGGGTCCCACGGGCTGTAGTTTGCCCACCTCTGATGTAGATCATTTGAGAAGCCCATCTGCTGCTGCTGATACATCTTACACAGCAGTGGTTTTCAAACTTTTTTTTCTGGGGACCCAGTTGAAGAAAATTGTTATGCCCACAACCCAACAGAGCTGGGGATGAGGGATGAGAGGTTTGGGGTGCAGGAGGGCCTCTGGGTTTGGGGGGGGGCTGGGGCAGGGGGTTGGGGTGCAGGAGGGGGTAAGGGCTCTGGGCTGGGGATGAGGGGTTTCGGGTTTGGGGGGGGCTCAGGCCTGGGGCAGGGGATTGGGGTGCGGACTTACCTCCGGTGGCTCCTGGTCAGCGGTGCAGCGGGGGCGGGGCTAAGGCAGGCTTCCTGCCTGTCCTGGCACCATGGACTGCACTGCACCCTGGAAGTGGCCAGCAGCAGGTCTGGCTCCTAGGCAGAGGTGCGCGAGCTGCTCCACGCAACTCTCGCCCACCGGTGCCTCACCCTCACCCCTCCCCTGGCCAATGGGAGTGTAGAGCTGGTGCTTGGGGCAGAGGCAGCGTGTGGAGCCCCATAGCCCCCCTGCCTAGAAGACGAACCTGCTGCTGGCCGTTTCCGGGGCACAGCGCAGTGTTGGAAAAGGTAGGCACTAGCCTGCCTCAGCTGGGCAGCACCCCTGATGGGACTCTTAACGTCCCGGTTGGTGGTGCTGACCAGAGAAAGGCAACCCAGCGTGTTACATGTCGCAACGCACTATTTGAAAAACACTGTTATACAGAGGCTTATGCTAGAGTGGGAAATAAGTGCAATGTGACTCTCAAATAACCCCTTCAGTGCAGCCCCTTAGTATGGTCCTGGCACCTAGATGTATCCCCATTGGAAGCCACTGCTTGCAGAAGGTGTTGCCAAGGCCATGGAGTTGAGATGTTCTGTTGCACATGTCTGCTCTCTTGGACTTGCAGCCCAGTGCCAATCCAGGGTTAATTAAAGAAGCCAGTGCTAGAAAGACCCTGCTGTGTCCCTCTAGTCCATGCCTGGGGGCCTCAGCAGGTGTCACTAGAGCTTTGTCCAGACTCACTTAAATTCTTCTCAAGTGATGAAGCTTCTGACACTTCCCTTCACATCTCCTTGGTGTTTTGTAGACCTGTCTAGCTCCCCACCAGGACTCTATGGCCAGGAAATGTATGTGTATCGACCTGAGGAGCGCTTCAAATCCCCACCCATCCTCCCTCCTCACCTCCTCCAAGTCATTCTCAACAAGGACACCAACATCTCTGTGAGTAGCAGCCTCGCCCTCTGAGTGGGCACATAGCTGGGTGTGGAGCAAGCAGGGGAGTTTGTGCTGAACGCTAAGAGGCTCTGCAGTAAGAGCAAAGGTGGCAAAAGGGTGCCCCCCAAAGTTCTGCAACATGTCCTGCTGCAGTCCTCCTACCTGTACAGCCTGAGGGCATCATGGATCTCAGCATGCAGTACTCCACGGGTTCTCAAACTTCATTGCACTGCAACCACCTTCTGACGACAAAAATTAGTACACAACCCCAGGATGGGGGACCGAAGCCTGAGCCCCGCCACCCCAGCTGGGGGGGGGGGGGGTGGGCAAAGCCCAAGGGCTTCAGCCCCAGGTGGGGGGCCTGTAAACTGAGCCCTACCACCTAGGGTGGTGGGGCTTGGACTCGGGCTTTGGCCGTGGGCCCCAGCAAGTCTAATGCCAGCCCTGGTGACCCAATGAAACAAGGTTGTGACCCACTTTGGGGTCTTCTATCTCAATCCAAGCAGACAGCCCTTGCTGTGTGCTGGTCAAAGCAGGCTGTACCTCTGCTCTGTGTTGGCTCCTTGCTCTCTGTGGTGCAAAGCCTGAACTCCATCCTTGCTCTAGACAGTAGAACATTGCTAAAATCCAGAGTGTAAGTCTAATGTCCACTGACATGACTGATTCCTGCACACCCTAAAATGGCCTGGGGTTGGTGTTTGCGAGTTGTTTTCGCATGGAGAGCCTGTCTGTGGCTGCTGCTCCCAGTTCCCATTCACCTCTGTAAACTGATCCTTCTCCTTGTTCTAGTGTGACCCAGCTCTTCTACCAGAGCCCAACCATGTCATGCTCAACCACCTCTACGCACTCTCCATTAAGGTAAGTGGGGGTCACATGGCGGGGTACCTACTTCACCTGTGAGGGCCTAGGAGAGGCTCCTGCTTTTATGATCTTCTCTTGCTGCTACAGGGTGTTGTGATGTGTGGCCCTGAAGTCTACACAGCAATGAAACGGATGCACAGCCTGAGCTGGCTGCAATGGGCCAGCCGCAGGTTTGTCTTTGCTGTGTAGAGAAATCCCGGAGCCCTTCTTCAGGTCTGGGAAAGGGAGCATCACTGCTAAATGCAAAGTGGAACAGATTGTTTAGCATAGGTAGCATATATTGTAAGGGACCATACCAGGTAGAGTGGCCTGTTAATATCCCTGCAGTCATAGGACAAAAAGAGGGGGTTAAGTGGGCTACAGTTTGTTGTAGTAAGCCCCTCTGTTGAGGGAGCCAGGGGGCACTGAAGCAGTTGGCACTGGCAAACTTTAGTGGTTCAAGGTGGACCAGGGTGTAGGACCGTGGGGGCTGGAGAGGCAGTGGGGCTCCCTGGCCTGCTGCCTAGTCCAGTTCCAGCCTGGCTCCCTCGTTCCACATTGGCCTCTAATCTTGTTCTACTCTGTCCTTCCTATTAAAATACACACTCTGAAAAGTGGAACTGTCTGAATCCTGCTTACGTACAAATCACATCGCAGCCTGAGTTATGGAGCTTCTGTGGTAGCTGGAATCTGCCCACCAGCCAAAGGGATTGTCAATTACGGGTTAATTTTGTGGGTTTGTTTACTGGGCAGACACCCCTGCACGCCCCTGGCAATACAGAAACTGGCAAACAGGCAGAGTGCCAGCCCAGAGCTGAGTGACTGAGGCAGAGCAGGAAGCTGCAAGGCTCATTCTGGGATTGATGGTGAGGTGCATGCGGCTTTGGCTTCCCAAAGTCTGTCCCTGCAGCTGGCCTAGCTGCTGTTGCTGCGCCATAGGAGGGGAGGAGGCGAGGCGGCTGGGCTGGGGGCTCTGCCGTCATCCTGGGTGGCTGGGGTTGGAAGGGCTGGAAGACCCTGACTGCTCCCTCCTTGCCTTGTGGAAGGTTTTCACTATTGTCTCTGAGAACAGCACTTCTCTGGGGCAAAAGCAACAGCTTCAAACACGGCTCTGTCGGTCTGCCCAGCTCAGTCTCACATGGGCTCCAGTGTCTT
This sequence comes from Lepidochelys olivacea, assembly GCF_965140295.1. Taxonomy (NCBI): domain Eukaryota; kingdom Metazoa; phylum Chordata; order Testudines; family Cheloniidae; genus Lepidochelys; species Lepidochelys olivacea. The sequence goes on along the minus strand of NC_140418.1, from coordinate 44,827,289 downwards.
CCTGAACTCCCCAGCCCCTCCCACTGGTCCCAGGTGCCTGTTGACCCCTGCTCATCACAGCTTGCAGGTGCTGTGCTTCGCTGTCACTTCCATTGCTACCCTGTAGTTCCCCCTGGTATGTCCAGAGACTCCATTTGGGGTGAATCAATGCAGAACGTTTTGGGCAGCTCTCAGGGAAGGTTCTCATCTGTCCCACCCTCACTGGAGCTTGGGGGCAGGGAGGCAGAGCAGCCTGGCACTCTGCCTTTGCACCCCCTACGAGGGAGTAGGGAGACCTGCATGTGTTTAGTTAAATAGGTAACCGATTCAGCCAGATTCACTGTGCCGATAGGCATTTTTCCAGGATGTGTAGTTTTTGTCGGAAAACTTCCGACAGCTCTAGTGCCAGATGCTGCTGCCTTCCAGCTTGCCCAGAGCGCTGCTACCAGACCCTCCTGTCATCCACAGCCTCCTTGCATGGCCATCAGGATCTATCTTGGAATTTATCTCCAGGGACTTGTCTCTGCTCGTCTTTCTGTGCCGCTCTCGGATTCCTCTGCTCCCCTAGCACTGACCTTTCTCTCTGCCTTCTTGCAGTCTAGCCAGCACAAGAGCAGTCTCTGCAACTGCTGGTGCTAGCAACAGCTCCCTGTTCTCTGTCTCAGTGACTCTCCTCATCTCAGATCTTGGCTAGGAGCTGTCTCTCCCCCTTACTGCATCTGTGTAACTGTCCCGGCACTGAAGTATCCTGGGGCCGTGGTGCATCTGTGATCCACATAACTAGCACTCAGCTCTGTTCTCTTGCAGGATGGTGTAATGGTGCTCAGCGCCACTCACCGCTACAAGAAGAAGTATGTCACCACTCTGCTGTACAAGCCCATCTGATCGTGTGCCTCGCTGCATAGCACACGAGGAATGCCACGTTGTCTGCACGCACTGGGCCATAGGCCTACGAAGAACTGGTGGTTGGCTCTAGCTGAACCTGGCAGGGGTGGAAGGGGATGAGCCCAGCCCTGCTGGGTGTCTGAGCTATTCCCTCAGTATTCTGTTGGTGAGATTTGATTTGACCCTTTCATAGCCTCCCTCTGTGGAGTCCTCTGGCTTTGCTGAGTTCCCTGGCTTGGCCTGCTGCCTGGCTCCCAGCGAGGGAGTCACAGCAGGGAAGGAGCTGCTGAAAGCTCTTCCCCAGCCCCTCTGCCTGTAAAGGCTTTGGCCAGTTCCTCCAGCAGTTGCCTGCGGTGGGGCAGAGCCATGTCACTCTCCCTTTGTACCCCATGCCAAGGCCCTCCAGAATGGCCTGCCTCGGGGCAGAGTGCAGGGGGTGTCTGCAGGCCTGGGCTGGCTTCCTACCTCCCTGCACTCAGCTGATGGGACTGGAACGTGCACCTGGCTCCCCTGAGCAGAGACCAGGGTTAGTTCCAACACCACACACACACTGCATCAGAGGATTCGTTCCAACCCCCCACCACCACCACATACACACACTATCCTGCCTGCCTCAGGCATCACCACCCCTCTCGAGCTGTGGGCCTAGGCCCCAGAATGCTGAGCCTTGACTTCTGTGGGGCCAAGAGGTGAGAATTTCCCAGGTTTAGGCTATGGCAGAAGGGTTCAGTGCTGCCCTCCTGGCCTGTGTAGCATAGGAACTGCAGCTGTGACAGAGCAATTAGTGCCCCTGAGAGGAAGAGCCTGAGCTGCTGAGATGTCTGTTGGCTGGAGCCTGGGAGCTCGCTCTCCTGCTGGGTCCGTGGCCTTTGCACAAGCTCTCACATGTTTCCCAAGTGCCAGTCTGGATATTTTGTGGGAAGAACGGCAGTGCTAGTGGCCAGAAGCTGCCAGGGCTGCTCTGTCTGGGCAGGAGGCTCTCACATGCACCGGGGTTCTTGGCCTGGAAGCTGATCTCGCTGTTGGGACGACAGTCTCCTGCCCCATTGTGCTGAAGTGGCTGGTTCCATCTTGGCTAAGAGCTTTCCCAGGGTCCCAGTGCAGCCTGCCCCCCACTGAGCCCCTTCTCTCACTCTTCAGTGCAAGGTTCTGCCACTGCCGCAGGCTGGTCTCCACAGAGCTCACTGGCTCTGCAGCCCTTCTTTCTGGGGGGAGCGCTGGTGGTTGAGCTCAGCCTCCCTGGTTCACTTATCCTGAGGAATGTTTAGTGAGTGTCATTGTCACAAGCCTCTGCCAGGTTCAGCTATTAGCTTGTGGGTGTGGGTGGGGAGAGGGCACTGCCATTGTATGCCGTTGCACTTTGCCAGTCACAAGGAGAGCACTGGCTCCCAGTCCTCTTGGAGTACCTCCAGGGGAGGGGGGGTTGCTTTGGGTGATGGTGAGATGAGCATGGCTGTGCATGCATCGTAGCAGCTTCCAGCGGGGCCACAGCTCTGCTGGACCCTGGAAGGGCCACAGGTGCCTGTGTGGGAGGCCAAGCTGGACACGCAGTAGCAGCTTCTGCCCAGCCCAGTCACGCCAGCACGGCCATAGTGCTCACTGACCAAGAGGGAAATGTCTGCTTAGAGGGGAAAAGGAGGCAGGGCCAAGCCCGTCCTTCTGGGGCGGCTGCCTCTTCCCCCTTTGGGGCGGGGAGGACTTGGCAGTAAGGGCTCGCTGACGGGTCAGCCCAGCACTGCTGCGGAGCTGGGAAGGGCAGGCACTGGCTGTAGGCTGTTGATTGATTAATTCTTGCTCTCTGTGCTGCGGGGTCTGGTCACTATTAGGGCTGGTGCTAGCGCTAATGGGTAGGAGAGATGCTGGCTACCTCAGGCCACACCAAGAGCCAGAGGCTCAGCTTGCTCCCTAATAACTGTCCCGGTGAGCACCTGTCAGCTGCAGGGGGCAGAGGGCCAAGTGAGGCAATGCTGCCAAGCTGTATTGGGCTGCTGCTGTCAAGGTGGAAAGCCCAGAGTCTGGGTGTTGTGGCCACTTAGCTGCCACTCTGCAGCGAGGCATTGGGGCTTGGCTAAAGGAAAGGGCTTGGACCAGGACATGCTGACAAGGGCTCCAATTGCCAGCCCCTCACAGTCCCCAGTCCTGGAGGCAGGGGCCTAAGAGGGGCAGGTCTCCTGGTGCTAGGGTCACACACCCAGGAGAGCTCAGCCTACCACAAGGGGGAAGCAGCTGAGCCCCTTGTCTGGGCCCAGGCCTGTAGCACAGCAAAGGAATGCAGAGTGGCTGTCACAGCTGGCGCCTGCGTGTCAGGTCCCTGCATGCTGCACGGGGGTGGTGGAATCCCCAGCATCGAGCTGAAGGCACCCCCTGGTCCCGGTCCTGCCCTGCCAGAGCAGCAAGTGCAAAAGCCCCAGGAGGCCCTGCTGTCAGTGCCTGTGCTGTAGCTCCTGGCTGGGCTTTCCCGCAGGAGCTGCAGCAGATGCACAGGGCTAGTGACGCTGTGGGGGGGAGGTTCGCCTCAGCCCTTTCTGATAACAGCCCGGAGAGCTGTTTACTGCTGAACACAATGGCTGGTAGCTGGAGCGAGGGGGCTCTCTCATGCCCTGGGGGCTCTCTCATGCCCTGGGTTTGGCCTGCTGCTGGCTCTGGGATGGGGGTGCAAGCCTGGGTTTGGGGTGGGAGGGACACTACATGTGCCAGGCTCCCTTGCTGATTTGATGTAACTTGTAAAGCCAGGCTAAGATGTTGGCCCAAAAATGTGACTAATAAAGTTTGTTGCAGAAGTTGGAGGGACCTCATCTGTGCTGTGTCTGCGTGCCAAGGAAGAGGGGCTGCACCAAGGACCCAGGCTGGCCATTTGTGTGGATGGAGATGGCTGGCCCCTGGCCTGTACTGAGCCAAAACTGGCTGTGGGTGTGTCCAGTATCAGGGCTGGGGCTGCCCCTGTGAGCATGTGCCCCACACTCCCCTCTTCCTGCCAGCACAGCCTTACGCAGGTGCTGCAGGGAGGCCATGCTTATGCGGGGCAGGTCACTGCAGGGGAAACTCAGCCAGACTGGGGCAGGGGGGCAAGCTCTTCACACTGGTGTCCTTGTCACTGTGCTGATAGTGCACCCCTCTCCCCCTGGGAATGGCTAGGGGTGTGGGGATGTGGGACAGCGCCCTTGAGGCTGCCTGCCCCGCAGCAGCCTTCATTGGCAAAGCTGTGGGAGCAGCCTGGGCTCCAGTGGAAGGGGAGTTGGGTTGTGGGGGAGGCAGCATCACTGACATGCCACTATTCATTAAGGTCCTTGGAGGCCAAAATCTACAGTAGCCAATGGACAAAAAAAGTTTATTAAGGACTCCCCCTGAGAGGGAGCCCTGCATTTCTTACAACTTCATTTCTTCTCAAAGTTGGAGCCACTTTGGCCCCATGGGGGGCCTGCCTTAGCCCATTCCCCCCTGGGTTACACTCAGTCACTATATACATATCCTACAGCAGAGACTCACCCCAGACAAGGTTGGCCAAGCTGGGGGGGCCCTTTCCAGTGCTGCTTTACAAATGGTTCCCACCAAAGCAGGCCTAAGCTGGGTATGTCTCCCCGCAGGGCCCCTGGGGGGCAGCAGCAGTTCAGCTCTAGCTAACAGGGATTTCACACTTTGGTCATGTTGCCTCAGAAATTGCTTATCGCCAAATGAATGGGTGAAGTGACCAGCAGAGAAGGGTGAAAGCACCCTGACCTCCCTGCTATGCACTGGTTCCAGCATGAAAGACCTGCAGGCAAAGCTATGCTGTATTGCCAAGCAGCATAAACACACACTGCTCTCTGGGGCTTGTTTTCCTCAGAGCAGGGTGGATGGAGCCTCCCACCCCTACAATAACAGCTGCATCAATAACCCAGCTTGGGAGGAAAACAGCTCGCAAGCAAAATGCTCCAGGCCACAGGAGCAGCACCCTGCACCGTCTGCTGCTTGCATGGAGGCCACCTACCCTGTCTCCCTGGCATGGGCAGGGGCAGAGTACTGGTCTAACACACGCATGGCTATGAGGTTCCACAACAGAGGGAGTATGGCAGCAGGATGATAGGCCATGCTGGGGGGAGAGCGAAATCACTGGGAAAGCAGCTTCGCCAGTTACCCCGGATACATTTCCTAGCAGTTTAAGAGTGATTAATCAAACGCGCATGGCTCCCTGGCCGTGCGGTACGAGACAGGTCTGGTGGTAGCCCAGGGGCCAAGCCTAATACAGTCTACGGCTTGCTTCCATGCAGAGGGGTTCAGCGCCAGAGCCACACACCAATGTGGGCTCGCTGTGGGGGCACAGCAGTTCTTGCTGGGCCTTGCCCGGGAGCCATCGCAGCCAGGCTTGGTGCTCAGGAGCTGGGAAGGTGAACAAAGCAGGGCCAGCTCTGGTCCTCCTGCCGCTTTAGGGTGTCTGGGTGGCTCCTCTTCCTTCTATGCTCCTGGCGGGCCAGGATCACGTGGCTGGGGTGCTGGGACAAGCCCACCGGGATTTCCCCTGGAGAGAAAGTACAAGCCAGGCTGAAGATAGGGAGCAGTCAGCCATCAGACGCTACCCTCCCCCGCCACATGGGGCTAGGAGCCCAGACACATCAAACCAGCACCACTGAAGCAGCTGGCAGCACTGGGCCTGCTGCAGCATCATGGGTGCAGGAGGAAGGGGTGCCAGACTGGACAGAGGGATGGCAGGGACAAGCCTGCAGAGCAGCACCCAGGACGCTCTTGCAAGCTGACTATGCTCCCCCAGGCAGCCCCCCAGCCGTGAATGCCCTGCCAGCTCTCCCCTGCATCCAGCCACTCTCTCTGCTGCAGCCAGCACTCCCCACAGCCCTGCAAGTGCCGCCATTGCGGGACAGTGGGCAGCTCTGCACCCAGTGGCCACAGAGGAGCAGCAGCACCAGCATCAGGCTGAGCTGCCTCCAATTCCACAGCCAGCCACTCAGCTATTTGCGCAGCGGGCAAAAAGCCTCCCCTCCCTTCCTTTCCTCCCCAGTTCCCTGCAGGAGCATGGGAGCATATGTGAGGCAGGGGTGCCCACACCCCAGACACAGCCCGCACACAAGAGGGGCAGGACCCTTCGCCCTAGGAGCTCCGCAATCGGAGGCTCGAGGTGGGCCATAGGGGCTCCGCACATGCCAAACCAGGCCTCACCCACAGCCCTGGCGGTGCTGGCACTGTATATTTGCCGGAGCAAGAATTTTGGGGTCTGTTTGACTGTTATTCTTATGTCCTTACTAACAGATGTGAACAAAGCCATTGTATGTTGCATCTGCCTAGAGCCAGATGCAGTTTATAGCATAATGAGCAAAGATAAGGCCTAGAGGTAAAGCGTTGGTGGGAGCTCACTCCTCTCCCAAGCTGGGGTCAAACCAGGCAGGAGGAGAGGTGGGGGAGGAAGGAGTAAGAAACACTAAAAGCCAAAGAAATGGTGACCCTGGCCGGAGCACCACCTCACTCCCTACCCCTCCCATGGGGTACAGAAGAGGTGGTACCGAAGGCCCCAGACTCACGACCCTCCAAAACGGAACATGACCATAACTTGTAAGGGGTGGGACCAGGGGTGCGCACTAAGCCTGCTAGGGCAGGGGGCACAAGGGCAAAGCCTTACTGGTGGACACAGTGTGGACTTGCTTGGTAACCCCAATAAACATCGCACTGCCTGCACTTCGGACTCTGGCCTTCTGCTTTCTGTCTGCGTGAGAAGGACCAAGGGAGGGCGAGGAGAGGCCCTAACAGCCCCCACCCACTCGTCACATGGCACCTCAATCCAGCCCCTCCCTGGCCCAAAGAGACCCACCACCAGTGTGTGTGTGGGGGGGACACACCTCCCAGGGGAACAGGCCTTCCTCTAGCGCTTCCAGCCGCTGCTAGGCTCTGGGCCCTGCCCATGGCAGAGCTGGGCTGGGGCTGCAGGCATCCTCACCATGGGAGCTGGGCAAGGCCAGAGGCTCTGCCCAACCAGGGCGGTTCAGCGCTGCACGGACAGTGCTTCTTGCTCCTCTGCCTCGGCCCTGCTCCCATCCCACAGCCCTGGATGGCACCTGCCAGACCCCGCTCCCTGCCCGCGTGCCACGCAAGGAGGACAGGCCCCTCCATCACTCTGCAGAGCGACCCTGCTGCTCACAGGGTGCACCAGCCTGGGCCGTTACCTGTGCCGATGGAGGGAGGAGATTTGACAGAGGAGCCCTGGGGCTTGCTCTTCTGGAGAGACTCAGGAGAAAGAGAGAAATGGGGTGAGAGACCCCCCTGGGGATGGGCTGAGACCCCACCCCCAGGGACAGGGCAAGAGAATGAACCCACCTGGGGATGGGGTGAGAAGAGAGACCCCTGGGATGGGGTAGGGGGAGGGACCCACTGCAGGGGTTGAGGGAAAGGATGGGCCCTGCAAGGCCCCTGCACCCCCCTCAGGCTCCTCCCCTTCAGTCTACACACCACCCCCACTCTCCATCCGCACCAGAGCCAGAGCTCTCATTCCCCCCCAGTGGCTCTGCTCCCTTCTCCCTCCCCTCCTGCCTCCCTCCTCCCGCTCAGCCTGAGCTCAGCCCTGCTGCACTCCCCAGAGTCAGCTCAGAGCTAGGACCCTTCTCCCCCCAGTCAGGCACCCCCCTGCCAGCCTCAGTCCCCTTGCCTTGGCGTTGCTGCCTCCCCTGAGGAGCCCTGGCCCTAACTCACCTCCAGGTTTGTCCTTGCTTTCCTCAGCACGGCATGAGTTTGGGTCACTGCAACAGAAAGGGGGTGGGGGGATCAGAGTGGACACCGCTCCCTCCCGACCCCAGGGAAGGGCTGTCAGCTGCAGGGTGCTGGGGCACAGTCATTGCAGGATCCGCCAGAGCAGCAAACCCCAGCTGGCTCCAGCTACCTGAGCAGAGAGCAGCGTAGCCAGGCCTGGCCCATGCTGGGCCCATCTACTTACTGTGCTCCCCTGCTCCAGCCCTATGGCCGGGGGCTCCAGCACAGACAGGACCCCAGCAATGCCAGGCTATACCTGATAACAGCGGGCGGGGACAGAGGGATGATGGGGCCAGCTGGCTACCAGGCACTGCTGGGGCCACCCTGCAGTGTCTGTCTGTTATATTTGGTTTGCATTGGAGCCATGGCCCCTGCCACAGGATGGGGATGCCGGCCTGTTATGACTGACCCATGTCAGGTGGCTGGCTGAAGGCAGGATGCTCCCAGCCCTCCAGTCGCAGACTCTATGCAGAGCCATGTTCTGGCCCCTTTGGTGGGAGGTGCTGGTGTGTAATGACGGACGCCGAGGGGAGTGGGGACACTCTCTGTGCCCACCATTGCCATGGCTATGCCCACCTCCCGCCCCACCCCAGGCCCGTCCCACCAGGGCACCTACAGTGGCTGACAATGAAGTGCTCCATGTTGTCCTTCAGGCGGCAGGTGTCCTGCAGGCGCTCAGCTGCATTTCGGAGCAGATTCTCCTGCTCAGCTAACCTGGCCCTGAGCGCCAGGAGCTCGTCCTTCATTGCCTGCTCCTGGGCAGAGATAGGGGCACAGTCAGCAGGGGCCATGTGCCTCTGCAAACCACAGCCTGGCTCCCAGACACCCCGGGTCAGGCGCTTGCCCCCTCCCCTGCTGCCCAGGGCCATGGCTCAGCATCCCAAACAAGGTGGGTTAGTGTGAACTACCGCAGCCTCTGCTGGAGGACAGACCCTGCTCGAGGGAGCCGGGGCTAGCCCCTTGCTCCAGCAGGCCCACAATGCGCAAGCCTCCCATACCTGTGCAGACAGAGCAGTCCCCTAGCGGCTGGCAGCAGCAGGCCCTATGCCCTGTCTGGGCTGGCCCGCAGTGTGCCAGACTGGGCAGAGCGATGTGTGATTGGGATGGTACTGCCCGGGCAAGGAGAAACATCACCCAGCCCTCCCATAGGAGCACCCAGTGGAGGGCTCCCCTCACCCAGGAGTGCCCCATCACCCAGGCAGGCTCCTAATCTCCATCTGCTCACAAGCTGCCTGGACAAGCCCTGCCCTCCCATCTGTGGGAGCCTCTGATTCTCGGGGGCTGCCTGGGCAACCACGGGGGGACATTGGCATGATCTACGAGGGCTGCCAGGAGGGTGCCACTCACTGCGGTCTGCTGCTGGGCCAGACTGGGGGCTGCTGGCAGAGCTCCTCTCCAGAAGGTGGCAAGCAGGGAGGCGCACCGCTGCAGGAGCTGACGCAGGGCACTCGTGGCGCTCAGGAGCTGCTGGACGCTGCCCTGCTCCAGGGCCTGGCGGAGGAGAGAAGACTTGTTGCAGACACTGCCCTGCAGCAGTGATCACAACAAACGCAGAGCCCCGATGCACCTGGCTTTCACGGGAGGGCACTGCCCAGCACAACGGCCCAGGTTCCCAATAGCCCGTTGCCAGGCTGGCCCCCTCTGCGCCAAAATAGCTCTGAAATCAGTCCCAGAAGTGATGGAAACAGGTCCCATCTGGCCCCCTTCCCTGGGGCCAGTGCCTCCACCTCCCTCACGCTCTGGCCAGCCTAGCAGTAAATGCCCCGTCTCGGGGCACCCAGCTGAGTCCATCGGGCAGATGATGGTCTCTCATGCACACAGGTCAGGACAGACCCCCATGATCCTTTCCAGCCATCTCCAGTGCCCCCCAGAGCCAGCGTTCCCCAGGAGAGATGGAGGGAGCAGCCTGAAACGCTAGCTTCCTGGCCAGGACCACGAGTGGCGTTATGCAGGGCTCTGCCTGCGTCTCCCCTGATCCTTCCCTTCTCGACAGAGGGCTCAGAGCAGCCTGGCCCTTCCCGATGTCCAGGGAGAATTACCTCAGTGCCACGGGGCTCCAGGCTGGGCATGGTTAGAGCTGGCCGCAGGAGAGAGGCCATCTGGTGGACCATCGTTTTGCCCTCCAGGATCTGCTGCTTCAGGGCACAATAGTCATCAACGTGGCCAATGACCTGGCACCCGCCTTTGCTGGCAGACGAACCGCTTGTGGCGTCTCCCGCCGGTGCAGGGCCACTCCTCCTTGCCAGAGGGTCATCCATGGGCAGCTCTGGAGCAAAGAGGGGTCAGCACTGCTGGTGTCCCTGAGAGCCCGTCAGGGCTGCATTAGCCCAGCACCAAGAGGGGGGTTAGCACCAGCATGTACGTAGCCCAGGCTGGCACTTCCCTAGCCCCTCACTCCCCATGTGCCCCCAGACAGCTTGTTCTGTTTGTCCAGGCTGTCCTAGGAGCAACAGGCCACAATTTCCTGACACACGAGGGAGGCTGGGTGCCCCCAGTTTTGGGAGCCCAACCTGAGCCACCTTAGGGGGGCTGATTCCAAGCAGTGCTGGGCCCCCGTCCTCCCAAACCCAGGACCCTTTAATGTAGCTCAGGCTGGACTCCTGCAGTCACTAGCCATCTCTGAAGCTCTCGACCATGACCTTTCCCGAACATGCATCCCGCAGCTCTACATCGCCCCAGCCCTCACATCGCTACTTCTCCAGGCGGCGCGGGGCCAGCTCTCCTAGCCTCCTCCGAGCTCAGCCCACCGCTCGGATCCCGCCGCACGCCCAGCTCCGATGGGCCACCAGAACGCCATGCTGTATGGCTCCCACCGAGAACCTGCCACCTGCAGATTCAGCCTCTCTGTGGGGAGGGAGGGGTGCCCGCTGTGGCTTTGCACTCTCCTGGTTCCCTGCTGGCATCCCAGCAGCAGGGCACAGCTCAAGATGCCCTGTGAGACATGGGCACAATGCAGGGTTCACCCGGGGGAGGGGATAAAGAGAAACACTTTCATGCCTTGGCCTCATGACAAGGGGAGTGTGAAACTCAGATCCAGGGAACAGGGGGTTGGGACGCCGCTTGCAAAATGGGCCCTGCATGCTCTTCAAATCCAAGGCTCCCAGAGCCATCTCCTCAGGAGGTGCTGGCCTCTCTCTGCCCCCTGAGGAGTCTCTGCCTCAAGCCTGGAAGGTCTCTGTAGCTCAGCGGGTTTCAACCTGTGTCCCGTGGACCCCTGGGAGCCACAGACTATGGCTAAGATTTCCAAAGAGGTCCACATCACCATTCAAAACATTTCAGGAGTCCATAAAGGGTGAAAAGCACTGGGCTAGCTCAAGCAGGAATCCCTGGGGGAGGGTCTCCGGCTCATGCTATGCAGGAGGTGGGACAAGATGGTCCCTCCCAGCCTTAACACCTTGAGTGTGACCAACCAACTCTCTCCTTTGGGCTCCCAGCCCCGGAGCGCTCCAAGCGTCCCGCCCTCACTGCCCATGGGGCCCGGGCCAAGCGGCCCACACTCCAGGACCCTCCACAGCGGTGGCCCCGCTCTTCCCCAGGCGAGGGTGCACATCCATTACCTTTCATCTGGTGGGTGAGCAGGGCCGGAGCACTAAGCAGGGCGGGCGGGGACAGGGGAGCTGGGGAGCTCATGCCAACATCCCGAACTGGAGGAGAAGAGCTGGAGTCTGCAAAGGCGAGATGACAAAGGGGCCATTTACCAGGTTAATGGCACTTTGGCCAGGCATCAGGGCACCCGAGGGGCCAGCGGGGTCCAGAGGGGCTGGTGCAGCCTCTCTTACCTTGCAAGGGCTGCCAGTCGGGCGTAGCCTGGTGTGCAGCGCACAGAGGGGCGGCGCTTCCCTCCGGCTGCTGCCGTGCCAGCTGCTGCCTCAGGGCGCTGTTCACCTGGATGCCACGCAGCAACTGCCTGCGCAGAGTTCGCACCTCTGCCAGGAGGGCGTCCAGCTCGCTGCTGAGAGGTGGTCTGCGATGCGCATCTCTGCTGCAAGCTGCCAACACACACAGCTGCTCTGTCGCCAGCCGCGCCTTCCGCTCCCTGCATGCTGCCCCCCACTGTACCTGCACCCCCATGGATCCTCTCAGCCCTAGCCACCAAGGGTAGTGAAGAGCAGCCCTCAACCAGCCCCGGCTTAGCATGGCAATACGCTGGGGGCACGAAAAGGCTGCTCAGTGTGCTTGGTGCCTGGCCACATCAGCGTGGGGTTGAGGACTGCCAGGGTGGTGAGAAACACGGCAGGGATGGGGTCACTAGTCCAACCCAGCCCAGCCACCGGTGGGGTTCGGGGGACAGAAATCCCACCACGCTGTGGTCTGGAGATGCACAGCCAGGCCCCCAAAGGACCCGAGCTCTGCCCCGCGGGTCCCGGCTTGCACCTCAAGGGTTCAAGGTGTTAATGGCCATCCCTCCCACCCCCACATATTCCACAAAGTTCCCGGCAGAAACCTCAGCTTTGTGCTTGACACCACACGGGGGTGGGGAGCACAAAACCCCACGGGTCTGGAAATCAGCTGTAGGTCCATGAGCCTGGCCCTGGCAGGGTCCCCAATGTAGGGCCTGTGCTGGGACCCCTACACCAGCTAGCAGGTGAGCGACATCAGCTATCGGGGCACTCGACCTCAGATCCATTGTAGCTGTCTGGGCATCAACCCACAGGCCAGTGGCTGCTGTAACGTCTGGTAGGCGCAGAGGCTGTTTGCCAGGGCAGCTTCTGGACCGTGTGGAGTGGGGAGGGCAGGGCAGATCGTGGACAGGGTTGGGGTGGGGCAGAATCTGGACAGTGTGGGGGTGCGAGAGGTGGCACAGATCCTGGACAGGATCAGGGAGGGGAGGGCAGGGCAGATCCTGGACTAGGTAGGACGGGGAGGGTGGGGAGTCCCTGGCTCACAGGTGATCTGGGTGGCAGGCGTGGGGTGGGGGAAACCCCAGGGAGAGCTGAGCTCAGGCCCAGGCAGTGCAGGAAACAGCTTCCCTCCCCGCATCTCCTGCGCCTGGTACGGGGCATTCTGCTCCCCACCTGAGGGACCATCTCTGGGGGCTCCTCACTGTAGGCAGGTGGGACCTCACCACCACGGGGGACAGAGCATGGGGCCCTAGGGAGCTCAGGGGACAGGGATGGAGCTGGCTACGCCCACCATGGCCTGACCCCATCCCATGTCCCTGTCCCTGCCCAGAGCCTGGCAGCTGGCTGGCAGCACAACACAGCCCACAGAAGCCTGAGGAGGGCAGCCAGGACACCCACCCCAGCACCAACCATGGTGCCTCCCACAAGGGGACAGCAGGCAGGACAAACCGATCCATGGGGTTGCTATGATGGCCAGGCCCGTGGATTCCCAAGACAAGCCAGCCCTGCAGTGCCACCAGGTATGCCGCCCTGCCGCTGGGGCAAGGCTGGGTGTGTGCCCCCTGCCGTCAGTGCCGCAGAGCGGGTCTGAGATGGCGCTGTTGGGCTTGTTTGGGAGGAGGGCATTTGGTCAATTCAAGCACACTGAGACATGGGGCCGTGCTCTAACCAGTAGGAGGTGCTGCCCCCGCTCCGGAGTCAAGGGCTGCACTGAGCTGCTCCAGATGGGCTTCCCAGTGCAGAGGTGGGCCTGGGCGGCAAGGGGGACAGCAGGGCCCTCCGGAACCAGAGCGCTGGGGCACTTGAGATTCATAGATAGATATTTAGGCCAGAAGGGACCACCATGATCTACTCTGACCTCCTGCACAATGGCAGAGCTGGCCCCAGCGCAGCAGGCCGGGCAGGACAGGCTGGCACGTACCTGAGGGAGCGGCCTGGGAGGAGCCGGAGAGGGTCTCGTGGACACGCAGCTCGGCGCAGAGGGCCTGGCAGAGCCGCTGGTTCTCCTCACACTGCTGCTGAAGGCGTGGCACCGTGCGCGCCAGCCTGCAGGGACAGAACAGCCGGGGTCAGAGGAGCCCAGCCACACACCAGAGGCACAGCCACATGCCCCCCACACACACACACACGCCCCTCTCCTGCTGACCCCCCCGTGATGTCACAGTGCGGAGCAGCGACATCACAGCCCTTAGCAATGGTGCCACGACAATCCCCAGTGGGCCGGGACCCCGTGCCCCTCGTGGCCACACCCCTTACAGCGCCACGCCTCAGGGCTCCGAGACCATGGGTCCCAGGGCTTCACTCCCACCGTCACCTCACCTGCAGTTGTTCTCCTGGAGAGCCAGCCGCTCCTCCCGCAGCTGACAGCTGCTCTGTCGCTGCTCTGCCAGCTCCTCTGCCAGTGTCCGGTTCTCCGCCTCAGCCTCCTGCAGCCTACAGCGCGTGGCCTCATGCAGCCGCTCCAGCTCTGGGGGGAGAGCCCTGTTACCCACCGCCCCGGGGAGGGAAGAGCCCCATTACCCTCCACCCCGGGTGGGGAGGAGAGACTCCCGTTACCCAGGGAGGGGGGAGGAGGGGTGTGATGAAGCGGGACTGTTCTTAATGTTTCCTCTGAATAGTTTGGGGGTGCCTCAGTTTCCCCTATGCAGTTCTTAAGTATCTAGGTGGTGGGATAAGGGTGTATGGTCGTTGCAGAGCCCTAGAGGGCAGGTGTGTGCAGGGGTCTGGACACAGAGAATGGCCAACACCCTGTTTCCTGGCAACTGATGGCCTGAGCCCTTCCCCCCTGCAAGGCGAGAGCTAAAGGGTTGGAGAACAAAGGAATCAGGTGACCTCCTGGCCCGGGAAAGGGACAAAACCCAGGAGAGGAGGGGCTGGAGGGTTTTTCAGTTGGGGGCTGGCTGGGGACATGGAGTGAAGCGCAGACGTGGTCTGACCCACTGCCCCCCAAAATGGACCTGGCTGAGGGGTCCTGTTTTCTGCACCTACAAGCTCTGTTTTAGACCGTGTTCCTGTCGTCTAATAAACCTTCTGTTTTACTGGCTGGCTGAGAGTCACGTCTGACTGCGAAGTTGGGGTGCAGGACCTTCTGGCTTCCCCAGAAGCCCCGCCTGAGCAGACTCACTGAGGGAAGCACACAGAGGGGCAGAGGATGCTGAATGCCTTAAGGCCAGACCCAGGAAGGTGGAAGTTGTGTGAGCTGGGTGTCCTGAAGACAGTCTGCTCACAGAAAGGAGACTTCCCCAGAGTCCTGACTGGCTTCATAGGGAGCAGTTCCAGAACATCGCCTGGGGACTCCGTGACAAGGGGAGAGCCGCATTACCTGGCAGCTGGGGGGCAAAGCCCAACAGTAACGGCCACGGTGGTGAACGGGGAGGGGAGGGGCCACATGCCTGGAGTAGGCAGGGCCCAGTGCCACATGGCAGCACATCTAGGGCGCTTGATGCCCACAGAGGTAGGACTGTGCCCAAGGGGATGGCACCTGCCCATGCATCAGGCCTGCTCTCCAATCTGCATCTGCAGAGCGAGAAGCTGTAGGAGCCGCAGCCGCCAACAGGCCCCGATGGGGGGGCGGATCAGGGAGGCCCCTACCAAAGCAGCAAGGCCCAGCTGGGTCTGGGGGCCTCCTGCGGTTCTGGGCCCCCAGGAGCAGGGTCTGCCCCACACATAGAGAGAGCCCAGATCTAGAGCCGGGGCTGGCACTGAGCGAGCTGTCCTTGGGCTGCACCTCCTGCAGAGGGGCTCGTGCCAGGCAGTGTGCAGCTGGCCACCCCCTGCCCCTACCTCTGGAGAGGTGAGCAAGCTGGAGCTGCAGGCTCTGGTTCTCCTCCCGCAGGGCTCGGGTCTCGCTGCTCACCGGGGACGCAGACTCCAGCCCCTGGATGTAGATGTTGGTGGGAGACCCTGGAACAGGAGCAACCGTGACATCCGGGGCAATGCTGCCAATGCTCCCTGCCGGAGCCCCTGGGCCTCTCCCAGGGTCTGCACCAACTGCCCACTGCTGTGTCCCGAGGCTGGCCATGGCCAGCCCTCTGGGAAGCCCTGGGCACTCCACCCCAAGGCTGGCCACCCACCCGCCCACACTGAGCAGGAGGAGAGAGGACGGAGCGGCTGTGGAGAAGAGACAGCTCGGCCCCATGAGGGGTCCCCCGCCAGGATCAGGCCCTGGGAAATGGGGGCAGGGAGCAGGGGACAGAGAGCTGAGCCCCAGCCAGATCCCTCCCTCCCAGGGAAGCAGGTGTGCCCGCCCACCTGGGGGTTTGCGTTCTAGAGACTTGAGCGGACAACAGCGCCCTTGAGCCCCTCCCAGCCCCACAACCTTTGGGTACTGGGGTTGCCAGGTACCCCACCCAGATCCGCACCCTGTGATTTTTGGGTACAGGGGTTGATGGGTTCCCCTCCCAGGATCCCTGCCCCAAACTCTCTGGGCAAGGGGGGGTTCTGGGTTCTCCCCCCTCCAGATCCCTGCCCCACACCCACAAGGCACAGGGGGTGCTGGGTTCCTCTCTCCCCCCCCCCGGGTCACTCCCCCACACTCTCTGGGCACAGGCGGTGCTGGGTTCCCCCACCCCCCCGTCACTCCCCCACACCTTCTGGGCACAGAGTGCTGTGCCCTGCCAACCCTGGGGGAACGGAGCACCCTGAAGTCCCGTCCCGTACCATTGCCCTTGGCGGTGGCGGCGAGGCGGTTCTCCAGCTGCTCCCGCAGCCGATCGTTGATGCAGATGGACTCCTCCAGGCGCTGGCGCAGGCTGCGGATCTCCGCCAGGTGTCCTTCCAGCAAGTCAGCACCTGCAGCCGCCAGTGGAACAGAGAGCTGGGTGGGATGCCAGGGCTCAGTCGGGAGCAGGCCAGGAGGGCACGATGCTTCCTGAGCACCAGGGCCACCTCCCTGCGTGGGCTGGCCCCTGTCCCCCACGGCCCAGGGAGCAGGACGCGGGTAAAGGAAGCTGGTTACAGAGACAGGCTGGGGCTGCTACAGGACAGAAGGCACACGGCCCCTTTCACGCCTCCCTCAGGACACCCACCAGACCGTGCTCCCTACGAAGGCACAGTTCTGCCCTCCCCCAGCCCATGGTTCCTCCCATCCCCGCGGCACGGCTCTTACCAGTCAGCTTGTGGCTGGCCGGATACCCGGAGGGTAAGTGCCCATAGAGGGCCCCCGTGTGAGGCCGGGCCCAGAGGGGGTTGTTCTCCGGGAAGGCAGCCCCTGCTTTCCTGTCCAGCTGGGCGGAGCTCTGCAGCGGGCGAGACTGTGGGGCAAGATGGGGAACGTGGAGACAGCGGGAGGTGCTGGCTTCCCCAAAGTCGCCGGCCAGTGGCACTGGTTTGACTGGTGGTGCGGCAAGAGGTCCCCCTAGATAGATGTGGACAGAGGTGGGTCCGGAGCCCACAGAAGGGCAGGGCTGGTTGCCACCCCAGGGATGAAGGCAGGACCTACCCCAGAGAGACTGCCCAGAGGAAGTGCCCGGACAGGAAGACCCCGAGTGCACATGCCCAGCTTGGAGCCACTCGTGGCTCTGCTGAGCGCCACCCAGGGACGCCTTCCCCACTTGCCCCAGGCCCTGGCTCGTCCTGGCAGCCCAAAACATTTGCTCTTCTTGCAGGCTCTTTGTTGGCCCACTGGCCATAATCCGAGGGGCAACCTCAGCAGCCCAGATGGTCAGTGCCTCTGCCCAGAGGCCTGTCTGCAGACCAGGGCACACTCACAGATACAAAGGCCAGAGGGGACGATCGCTACTGTCCGTTCTGCACTGCTCCATAGCCAGGCCAGAGAGCCCGCACGCCACCCCTGCATGAAGCCCAGAAGCCGTAGGAGTGCTGTGCCTGCTAGGCCCCGTTCTCAGTACAGCCCACTGGCATCCAACAGCAGCGCACACGTCACACCCGTTGGGGCAGCCGACATCCCCGCTGTGAAATACAATGCCTCGTGACACGCATGCCGCAAAGCACTGCAAGCTGGAGCAAGCCGTGGCACCGACCCACAGGGCACTGGCAGGCACCAAGCTGAGCCAACACGCTGCCATGCATCGGCGAGGGCTGGGGACGAGCAGCAAGAGATATGGGGTATCAGGCCAACAAGCTAAGAGCACGCAGGGAGCCCAGCGCCTTCCCAGCCAGCCAGCCAAGAGCCAGCCTGCGTTGGGGTGGCATCAGCATGGGGCTGGGCAGCTTGGAGGAACTGGGGAAAAGGGAGACACCCAGGGTCAGTCCGATCCAGGCCGGCTCAGCTGGGATATGCCCCTGCAGTGCCTGTTAGGTGAAATGAGTCAGGGGGTCTCAGCGCAGATCCTAGTGACCCTAGCCAGCCGCCCCACCTCAGCCAGCAGCAGCTGGCCCCACCACTGGCTGTCTCGGCAGAGGAGCCAGCTGCTGAGCTGAGTCCTGCCAGAGCCAGGCTGGGCACATGGGCTGGGGCTCCTTGGCAGACACCAGGCATCCCTGGGCTCTAGCATCTCCAGGAGGGTTTCTCACATCCTGCCGCTCCCTAGCCTGAAACCCACTCTGCCCAGCTACATTGGGGCCTGGCATGATTCCTCCATGCACTATGGGGCTGGAGGATCCCCCCTCCAACCCCAGTCTCTGCACTATGGATCTGTAAGGCGGGGAGGTCCCTCTCTCAGGTCCTATCCCCGCCACCCAGTCTCTGCACTATGAATCTGAAAGAGGGGGGAGGTCCCCTTGTCAGCTCCTATCCCCCCCCCCCCAATCTCCACAGTATGCAGGAGGGATTCCCCCTCCAAGTTCCCAGCCCTGCTCCCCCAGTCCCTCTGCATAAGCAGCTTCTCCCTTGCTTGTCCTGGAGCTGGGAATGACTATTTCTCCAGTCTCCTCCCCTCTGCAGTGCCCACCCCCCCAGACACCTGCCCCCTCCCACCTCAGCCTTGCTGGTGCCAGTGGGCCCAGACCAGCTGATGCCTCTCTCCTGCTTCCTCCCTTGGGTGGCTCCCTGGGAATGGGGCTGCAGCAGGAGCAGCTGGTTGGGTGAGGACAACGTGTGCCCAGGACAGACAGACAGAGCAGGCATGGGGGGCTGCGAAAGCCATGCAGAGCCACATGTCAGGGGGAGGCAGAAGAATCAAGCCAGAGGCGCTCACTTTCTCCCAGCTGCTTCTGCAGCATGTGCAGCTCCTGCTGCGCCTCGGCCAAGGAGAAGACAGGCGTCCCGCAGCAGCCCAGGAGAGCAGGGGGGGCGGGAGGAGGAGGGCCGAAAGGCAGGAAGGAGGACGGCCCAGGGGCAGGCGTCAGAGGGACGCTCAGTGGCTTGGACAAGGAGTCAAAATGCAACCCTAGAGATGGGAGAGAGAGCAGAGATGGGGAGAGAGATTAGCCAGCCTAGGGGTGCAGCTGGCACTGGGGCTGCCTGGAAAATCCAGCCACTTGGGTGAGGCAGCAGTGCACCCCCCACAACCATACCGGCCCCCCGACAACTGGGGCCAGGCCGCACCGCGGCCCCTGGACCGTACCGGCCCCCCGACAACTGGGGCAAGGCCTAGGATTGCCAACTTTCTGATCGCACAAAACCGAACTCCCTAACCTCACCCCTTCCCCAAGACCCCTCCCCCTTCCTCGCCTGCTCAGTATATTCCCCTTCCTTTGGTGGCTCGCTCTCCCCCACCCTCCCTCACTTTCACTGGGCTGGGGCAGGGGGTGAGGGCTCTAACTGGGGGTGTGGGCTCTGGGGTGGGACCAGAAATGAGGGGTTCAGGGTGCGGGAGAGGGCTCTGGGCTGGGGCAGGGACTTGGGGCAGGGGAGTGAGGGCTCTGGGAGGGGGTGCAGGTTCTGGGGTGTGGCCAGGGATTGGGGCACGAGGTTGGGGCGCAGGCTTACCTCCAGCAGCTCTCAGTCAGTGCGGGGGGGGGGGGGGGCTAAGGCAGGCTTCCTGCCTGTCCCGGCACCATGGACCGCACTGCACCCTGGAAGCAGCCAGCAGCAAGTCTGGCTCCTAGGCAGAGGTGCGCAGGCAGTTCTGTGCGCTGCTTTCACCCACAAGCACCACTCACCCCAGCTCCCATTGGCCGGAAACCAGCCAATCGGAGTGCAGAGCCAGTGCTCGGGGTGGGGGCAGCGCACAGAGCCCCATGGCCTCCAGCCTAGGAGCCAAATCTGCTGCTGGCCGCTTCCGGGGCGCGGCGCGGTGTCAGAACAGGTAGGAACTAGCCTGCCTTAGCCAGGCAGCACCGCTGATGGGACTTTCAATGGCCTGGCCGGCAGCGCTGACCGGAGCTGCCAGGGCAGTGGCAGATTTAGAGTTATTGGGGTCCTGTGCTCACCTTCATTTTGGGGGCCCCTCCTTGGGACCCAGCCAAGAAAAAGAATATTTTCTCATTTCCCGTCAGCCCCCGTTTTTTATTCTTTTTTTCTTCGTCTGGCCAGAAGTTAGGATGCAGGAGGGGGCTCAAGGTTGGGGCAGGAGGTTGGGGTGTGGAGCACTTACCTGGGGCAGCTCCCATTTGATGTGAGGGGTGCAGGTGAGAATGTGGGGGGGGGTGTAGGAGCTCCCGTTTGGTGCTCAAGGTGGAGATGTGGGGATGGGTGTGCAGGAGTCAGGGCATGGGGTGTGGGGGGTATGTGTGGTGGGTGCAGGAGTCAGGGAGGGCAGGGTGCCAGAGATGTGAGGGGGTGCAGGATCAGAGCATCTCACGGCAGAGGGTTGGGGGAGTATGTGTAGGAGGAGTGGGGGGGTCCTGCCTTTGCTCCGCCCTGCCCCGATTCCACCCCCTTCCCCAAGGCCCTGCTCCCGCCTCTTTTCCACCTCCTCTTCTGTGCCAGGGTCCCTTTTCAACCGGGTGTTCCAGTCAAAAACCGGACACCTGGTCACCTTAGCCAGGCCGCGCTGCACCCACCAGGGCCCTATCGCCCCCCGACAACTGGGGCCAGGCCGCACTGCACCCACCAGGGCCGTACTAGCCACTCAATGACTGAGGCCAGCCCACACCGCACCCCCCAGGACCCTACCTGTGCCCTGACAACTGGGGCCAGACCGCACCATGCCCACCAGGGCTGTTCCAGCCCCCTGACAACTGGTGCTAGGACACACCGTGTCCACCGCAGTCAGACTGGCCCCCCAACTACTGGAGCTGGCCACACTGTGCCTCCTAGGGCTGTACTGGCCCCTGACACCTGAGGCAAGGCCATGCCATGCCCTCCTGGCCATACCGGCCCCTCAACTCTCAGGGCCATACTGGCCCCCCCAACAACTGGGGCCAGACCGTGCCATTCACTCCACAGCCATACCGGGCCCCTGACAACTGGGGTGAGGCCGCACCATGCTTCTTGTGGCCATCCTGGCAACCAGGGGGAGGCCATGCCGTGCATCCCGTGGTCATCACAGCCCCCCAACAGGGCAAAAACACTCCATACATCCCGTGGCCATTTCAGTCCCTCCCGCCACCCCAACCAGGGGAGGCCACTTTAGATTTAGTTTTGGTGAGTAGTGAGGACCTCATAGAAGAAATGGTTGTAGGGGATAATCTTGGCTCAAGTGATCATGAGCTAATTCAGTTCAAACTGAAGGGAAGGATTAATAAAAATAAATCTGCAGCTAGGGTTTTTGATTTCAAAAGGGCTGACTTTCAATAATTAAGGAAATTAGTTAGGGAAGTGGATTGGACTGAAGAATTTATGGATCTAAAGGTAGAGGAGGCCTGGGATTATTTTAAATCAAAGATGCAGAAGCTATCGGAAGCCTGCATCCCAAGTAAGGGGGAAAAAAATCATAGGCAGGAGTTGGAGACCAAGCTGGATGAGCAAGCATCTCAGAGAGGTGATTAAGAAAAAGCAGAAAGCATATAGGGAGTGGAAGAAGGGAGGGATCAGCAAGGAAAGCTACCTTATTGAGGTCAGAACATGTAGGGATAAAGTGAGACAGGCTAAAAGTCAAGTAGAGTTGGACCTTGCAAAGGGAATTAAACCCAATAGTAAAAGGTTCTATAGTCATATAAATAAGAAGAAAACAAAGAAAGAAGAAGTGGGACCGCTAAACACTGAGGATGGAGTGGAGGTCAAAGATAATCTAGGCATGGCCCAATATCTAAACAAATACTTTGCCTCAGTCTTTAATAAGACTAAAGAGGATCTTAGGGATAATGGTAGCATGACAAAGGGGAATGAGGATATGGACTTAGATATTACCATATCTGAGGTAGAAGCGAAACTCAAACAGCTTAATGGGACTAAATCGGGGGGCCCAGATAATCTTCATCCAAGAACATTAAAGGAATTGGCACAAGAAATTGCAAGCCCATTAGCAAGAATTTTTAATGAATCTGTAAACTCAGGGGTTGTACCGTATGATTGGAGAATTGCTAACATAGTTCCTATTTTTAAGAAAGGGAAAAAAAGTGATCCGGATAATTATAGGCCTGTTAGTTTGACATCTGTAGTATGCAAGGTCTTGGAAAAAATTTTGAAGGAGAAGGTAGTTAAGGACATTGAAGTCAATGGTAAATGGGACAAAATACAACATGGTTTTACAAAAGGTAGATCGTGCCAAACCAACCTGATCTCCTTCTTTGAGAAAGTAACAGATTTTTTAGACAAAGGAAACGCAGTGGATCTAATTGACCTGGATTTTAGAAAGGCATTTGATACTGTGCCACATGGGGAATTATTAGTTAAATTGGATAAGATGGGGATCAATAGGAAAATTGAAAGGTGGATAAGGAACTGGTTAAAGGGGAGACTACAGCGGGTCCTACTGAAAGGTGAACTGTCAGGCTGGAGGGAGGTTACCAGTGGAGTTCCTCAAGGATTGGTTTTGGGACCAATCTTATTTAATCTTTTTATTACTGACCTTGGCACAAAAAGTGGGAGTGTGCTAATAAAGTTTGCAGATGATACAAAGCTGGGAGGTATTGCCAATTTAGAGAAGGACAGGGATACCCTATAGGAGGATCTGGATGACCTTGTAAACTGGAGTAATAGTAATAGGATGAAATTTAATAGTGAGAAGTGTAAGGTCATGCATTTAGGAATTAATAACAAGAATTTTAGTTATAAGCTAGGGACGCATCAATTAGAAGTAACGGAGGAGGAAAAGGACCTTGGAGTATTGGTTGATCATAGGATGACTATGAGCCGCCAATGTGATATGGCTGTGAAAAAAGCTAATGCGGTCTTGGGATGCATCTGGCGAGGTATTTCCAGTAAGGATAAGGAGGTTTTAGTACCGTTATACAAGGCACTGGTGAGACCTCACCTGGAATACTGTGTGCAGTTCTGGTCTCCCATGTTTAAGAAGGATGAATTCAAACTGGAACAGGTACAGAGAAGGGCTACTAGGATGATCCGAGGAATGGAAAACTTGCCTTATGAAAGGAGACTCAGGGAGCTTGGCTTGTTTAGCCTAACTAAAAGAAGGTTGAGGGGAGATATGATTGCTCTGTATAAATATATCAGAGGGATAAATACCGGAGAGGGAGAGGAATTATTTAAGCTCAATACCAATGTGGACACAAGAACAAATGGATATAAACTGGCCACTAGGAAATTTAGACTAGAAATTAGATGAAGGTGTGTTTAACCATCAGAGTGATGTTTTGGAATAGCCTTCCAAGGGAAGCAGTCGGGGCAAAAGATCTATCTCGCTTTAAGATTAAACTCGATAAGTTTATGGAGGAGATGGTATGATGGGATAACATGGTTTTGGTAATTAAATATTCATAAATAGGCCCAATGGCCTGTGATGGGCTATTAGATGGGGTGAGATCCGAGTTACCCAGGAAAGAATTTTCTGTAGTATCTGGCTGATGAATCTTGCCCATATGCTCAGGGTTTAGCTGATCGCCATATTTGAGGTTGGGAAGGAATTTTCCTCCAGGGCAGATTGGAAGAGGCCCTGGAGGTTTTTCGCCTTCCTCTGTAGCATGGGGCACGAGTCACTTGCTGGAGGATTCTCTGCTCCTTGAAGTCTTTAAATTACGATTTGAGGACTTCAGTAGCACAGGTGTGAGGTTTTTTTTGTAGGAGTGGTGGGTGAAATTCTGTGGCCTGCATTATGCAGGAGGTCAGACTAGATGATCATAATGGTCCCTTCTGACCTAAATATCTATGAATCTATGAACCCCATGCTGCATCTCCCATGGCCTCCTCAGCCCCATGACAACCAGGGGACAGCCACACTGCACCTCCAGCAGCTGTCCCTGCCCCTACCGCCTGCGGCCATCAGGGCTGGCCCTGGTGCCCAGGTAAATCCGAGCAGCTGCCCTGCAGGAAATGGAGCTCTTATCCCGGGGGCCAATCGGCTGTGACCCCTGCCCGAGAGGGAACATGGCCCTAAGCTAAACTGAAGCCGTCCCTCATCACACGTCCCCCCATCGGTCCCACACTGCCACCAGCACTCCCGCAGGTTCACACCTTGGCATGGGGCGGCCTGGCAGGGACGCCAGCTCTGACAGAGCCCTGCAGCGCTCACACTCTCTGCACCCACCTAGCAATCCCCTAGTGCTTTTCCCCAGCAACGGGCCAGGCCCAGTCCATCCAGGGTTGGAACCTGCTTCTGAACAGCCGCGCAGAAATCCCACAGACGCAAACTCCTGCTTGTCCAGCCAAGGTGCAAACCACAGCTGGTATCTGCTCCCGCCGTGGGCTCCAGCTAAGCCCCTACCCCAGTTCCTGCTGCAGACGGCAGCCTGCTAGCAAATGGGGCAACAAGAGCCACCTGCGCCAGGCAGAGCCTGGCCAGGGAGCCAGTTACAGCCAGACTGGGCTAGAGCCATGATCACCTCTCAGGGTAACCAGCCCCCGGCCACTCTGTCCGTGCCCCCAACCATCTGCAAGGCACGTTCTCACCCACAGACACTCCCACAGCCTGGCTCCCTGCCTCCATGCCTTCCAGCGCTGTTACACCCCAGCCCTGAGAAGGGCACGGCAGCAGGGGAACCCCCAGTAAGATGCCACCAAGTTAAAATTCTCCACTCATGGTGGGCCAACGATGCCAAGGAGCCAGCCATGGTGGAGCCAGCTTTCACCCCTCTGTAAACGAAAGGTGGTTGGAGGGGAGCAGCTTCCACCCCTTGGGACAGCCCCTCCAGGACTGGCCTCTGAGCTCTGCTAACCCCGCCCGCAAAGCCATTATCCCTGCTGAAGCCCTGGGGTGGCCCGTACCTGTGCGTGTCTGGCTGCCGTCCATGGGATGGTGCTGTGAAGATGGCCCGGTGGGGAAGCCTCTGATGGACTCTGCTGGAGCCTGGTGGGGTGCAGCGGCAGGGGATGGGCTGGATGCCAGAGCAGCAGGGTGAGTGACGTCTAGAGACCCACAGGTGAAAGAGAAAGGGTCATGTCAGAGAGCCGACGCCACAGTGCAGGCTCACGCACCAGCGCCCAGCTGCATCCCTAGTGGCTGGGGCAATAGCCACTGCAGCCAAGGCAGGCATAGCGCCTTGACGGGACCCTCGCCCTGGGGAGGAAGCGCGTGACCCAAGCTCTCTAAAGCAGGTGCAGAGGGGGGAGACCGGACATAACACAGCCCCCGGGCCAGCCAGCCGGCGTCTCTGCACTCTCCATAGAACAGCCCCTTGCTGACCCGAATCTGAATGGGCTGGGGAAGTGGGGTATTTCCCCGAATTCCTACGGCACCCCAGCACAGATGGGAGATGCACACGCATGGCGAGAGCCTGCCTCATAGACACCCGCTTGCTGGCCACAGGGAGCAGGGCACATTGGACAGCCTGGGCACCGCGCCGAGAGAGGTTCTGCGTGGAATCCTGCAGCGGCTTCCTGGTGACACTGGGCAGGCTGCTCAGAATCTCTGGGCCGGATCCTGATCCCAGTTACACTGGTGTAAACCTACAGCAAGCCCCCTAGCTCCAGCAGAGCCACTTTAGAGTCACACTAAAGTCCAAATCAGGCCCTCCGTGCCTCAGTTTCATAATATGCAAAAAGGAGACCACACAGCAGTACACCTCTCCGCGGTGTGTATCTCTGATCTATAGGGCTTCCCCCCACCCCAAGCCTGGCTATGGAAAAGGGGCCGGTGCTTCGGCTACGAACCCCCCACAGCAGGCCCCTGTTGACCGACTCAGGCTGCGGGCCTCTAACACTGCAGTGTAGATGTCTGAGTGTGGGTAGGGTGGGCCCCAGATTCCTCCCCACTTGCGGGGTTTCCATTTTACAGCCCCACAGCCTGAGCCCCATGGGCCAGCTGCGCGCATCTGCAGCCTGGACATCCCCACTGGTACGCAGAGCACAGTCCCTTTCGCAGGGGAGGGGGGAAGAGGACTCAGCTATGCCTAATGGGGCGTGGCTGTCAAGAGGCCCAGGCAATTGGGAGGCAGCTGTGGGTAATCAGTGTCCCAGCAGCTACTCCCAGGGGATGGGCCATCTAGGTGCCACCAGCCAAGTGCACCATTGGGGTGTGGCTTGTGAAGCCCTCTAGCTGCCCTGCACAGCCCCTGCTGGTGTGTTCCAAAAGGTGCCTAGTGCACACAGCCAGAGGCCCCTTTAACGCACACTAGGTACCTTTTGGAGCACACCAGCAGGGTCTAGGCAGGGCAGTCGGAGTGCAACACCTTTTAAAAGTCACAAACCCTCTGGCCTGCTTTGCCGTGCCACGTAGACAAGCCCCAGGATCTCCTCCATCCCCTTCGCTGGCTTTGCAACTGCCGACAACCCAGCCTGTCCAGCATGCTCCCTCTCCTAGCGATACCAGTAACCCCTGAAATTCTGAGAACCAGACAAAACTACCATGGAGAGAGCCAGCTCTCCAGGCTTTCTGTGTCCCGCTCTCTGTCCACTCTGTGTCCTGCTGCATGATGGAGGCCAGGCTGGGCTCTCAAAGCTGGAGTGCACTGGTAATCAGTTCACTCAAGCTATTTAGCACATTTGTAAAGGCTACAGGGGTTCCTCCCACAGCTCTAGCCAGCCTGCGAAGTTTGGTGGCTCCCCCAAGATGTTAAGTACCTCGTGTTAATTGGCAGTCAATTAATCATCGCCAGGTCCAGAAGCCACTGAAGACAAGTGCCACCTCCCTTCCCTCCCAGCCAGCTTCCCTGGTGTTTGGGGGCAGCTCTTCACACAACCACCCAGGGGAGAAAAACAGTATTTTATAGGATAACGTGGTTGAGTGGCAGGGGACTCCAGGGCCAGAGGCAGCCAGGGAACAACTTCAAACAGCCTCGATTCCAAGCTGGCAGCATCCCGAGAATTCACAGACGTCTGACAGCACCTTAAGATGCTTCAGAGGGAGGAGCTGGAAGGGTCATTATGAGTGAGGCGATGCAGCTGTGTCACTGTCGTGATTACGCGGGAGAGCGCGCTCTCCCGTCAGCATAGCTAATCCACCTCCCCAAGAGGCGGTAGCTGTGTCGGTGGGAGACACTGCGCTGTCTACATGGGAGGCTAAGGTCAGTATCACGACGCTGCGCAGAGGCGTGAAGAATCCATGTATTTATACCGACAATGTCTGTAGCATAGACCTGGCCTGAGCCAAGCGTAAGTCCTGCCCAGAAGCACAGAAACCCCCCTAGAGGGAACATCTGAGAGCGTAAGTAACAGATAACCCAGAGAATGATATGCAGGGATTGGGGCAGAGTGAGGGAAAAACCCCAGTAAGTGCCATCAGCCTTCAAGGGCCACACACCTGCCCATGGCTCCCTTGGGCTGGCAGTAAGACAATGCCCGTGCGCTCTTGCTACGTACATACAGCCTCAGGAAGGGTTCTAGTTCCTTCCCCAGGATCAGTCCCTCTCAGGGGGTGCAGGGGAGGAGTGAAGAGGGCTCAGCTGTGCCCAGTGGGGCGTGGCTGTGACATTAGCCAAGAGGCCCAGCCAATTGGGAGGCAGCTGTGGGGTACCCCAGGTACCCCCGTTGCTCTCAGCGGCCCTGCACAAGCCTGGATCCTGTGAGACCCACTGGCCGTGGTGGGGAAGGGCTAGTGTGCTGCGGGGTGTTGTTTTATTTTGCAGAAGCCAGCGGCAGATGGACTAGCTGGGATGGAAGCGTCATGGGGCTGCCAGAATCAAAGACTCATCGCCTGTGGCCTGGAGGTGAGCCCTGAGACACTGTGGGGAAGGGACCAGGCTCAGGACACTAGAGACCAGTTCCTGTTGCATGCCTTGGTCAGCCCTGAGAGTGCACAGAGGGCTCGGGGCAGTCTCCCCATTCTGTCAGCCCCTACCCGGGCACAGTCCATGGGATACAGAATCGCCCAACTTTACCTGTGAGGCGCCGGGACGGCCGCTCGCTGCGACCCCCCTGGAGCTGGCTGTACTCGCTGGTGGCATCCCCGTCGGAGCAGGCCTCTGGGCCGTCAGACAGGAAGGAGGTGCTGCTGTTGGAGCGGGGTGACTCAGAGAGGGCACGGCTGCTGGATGGGGTCTCGCAGCGCTCCTGGAGCTTGGCCTGAAGGGTCTCAATCATCCTCTCCTTCTCCCGGAGCTCCTTGCTCAGCCTGGGAGTGAGCACACGTCAGCCCCGCATCTACACGTGCTTACAGTGCACATGCCCCATAGTAGGGGTGGCCTCGCATAGTGCCCTGAGCCTGTGCATTCCCCTGCCCCCTCTCTCTACAGGGTCTTATGGCCTTGTCTTCAGCACACCCGGCTTCCCACTCACTCTCAAGTATCTGGGCCATCCGCCCACATGGGCCCCTTCCTGCTCTCATGAGGGTGTTCCTCACTAGAGGCCCCCGCACCCTGAAGTGAAAGTCTTCAGATGCCCTGTCCCAGGGTCCTGGGCATGGCCAGGCCCATGCACATAGGGGCGCAAAGGAGACAGCTTTGCAGGTATTAGCGTACGGGCCACTAGCCAATGTCTCCCTTGGGCTGGGAATGGGCTCCACCGGCCTATCTGCTCAGTCTTACGGGGCTAGTAGAGGAGGGGCAGCCCTGCACAGCTGGAGAGCCCCGGGAGGCCCTCAGACTCCCCTTTGCCAGCAGCCAGTCAGCGAAGGAGAGGCCGGTGCCCTTTGCTCTGCAAGGCAGCCTGAGCCCCATGCAGTGTGGCAGGCACCCTGCCAGAGCAGACATTCCAGGGCTCCCTGGAATCACCCATGTGGCTACCTGAGCGCCACGAATTCATGTCCAGTTTTATCCTCCACGTCAGAGCGATTCCCTGAAAGCAAAGCCAGAGGGTTCTTGTCAGGGGTGGAGGGCGGCACAGCACCAGCTCCCCTTGGGCCCCCATGCCAGAGCACAGCACCCTCCCTCTGTGACACCGAGAGACCATGCCCCACTCCGCCCAGCACCACCGACGAGGACAAGGGCTGGCAGTCTGACGGTGTTGGGGCCTTCTGCCCCCTGCGCTCCAGGCCAGCCATCCTCGGAGGAGTGGCCATGCAGCTACACTGGACCAGGGCAGCGCTCTCCATGCCAGGGGGTAACCCCCCATCTGTGGGACCCTGGCCCCCAGCCAACTCTCAGCATCTCAGGCCTCACCCTCCGGCTCTGCCCAGCAACACCCTGACATGGGTGGGGCGCTGGAGAGATACAAAGGGACCTTCCCTGGCACATGCAGGGAAATGCTGTTGTCGGCCAACCATGAAGACAGCAATTGCCGGAGGAGGGCAGATGGGGCTAGCGCAGTCTCCGACCATGGGACACACTAGTTGCTGCAGTGGGCAATTATGGGATAACAGGCCCTTGAGGGACTTTCCTTCCAAGCCCGGTCATTCCCCAAGGTAGGCAGGCCCATGTCCCCTCTCATGTGGTATTAAGATTAGCCCTGTAGCTGTGGCTGTTCTCTCTCCATATAAACATTCATCCTTTGGGGAATCCTCCTAAGCTCCTGGCCTCAAATGAGATCTAGTGGCAGTGAGTTCCGCCAGCTAGCGGAGCCCCCAAATCGGCATGCTACTCAGCCACGCACTGCTGCTCAGCTTGCTGCTCAGCCTCTCGGCCAGCTGGCCACCTTGGGCCAAGTGCTCCCGAAAGCTCTGGCCCATGTGGTAGTCGATGTCGGTGCCTCGGAGAAGCTCCTCGAAGGATTTGACGGTGTCCCTGAGGTGCTGGGAGAGCAGGTGACACACGCTGCGCCCCTCCCGCATCTTCTGGCGCAGGTGAGAGAGCTCCCGTGCCTGGGCCTGGATCAGCGAGTCATATTTCCTGCCAGGGGAGAGGGCAGGAGAGTTAGCCAGCCAGAGGGGGAAGTTAGCTGGGCAGAGAGGGCGGGGGGAGGGACGGCACCCCAGCGTAGCTGCTCTCAGACCGTCTCTCCTCAGGGCAAGCAAGCTGTCAGAAGAGGCGCCGGCCTCATCTCCAGACAGCTGAAGTCTCCACAGCCTCTGGCCTGTGCAGCAAAGGCAGGCAAAGCAAGGCCGAGAACAGTGCCCTGCCCGCCCTGACACTCAGCCTCCTGCTGGCAAAGGGCCAGGCCCTGAGGTCCCTAACCCTGAGACACAGGCCCGGGCGGGGGTGCAGGTTCTGAAGGATCCCTCAGCGGCTGCCCGAGGGCACTCGCTCCGGGCATGGCTGTGGAGAGCAGAGCCCATCGCCCGGAGATGCTCTCACCGCCCCAATGGTTCTAGCCATGCTGAGTCCGTGCCAGGTTGTGCCTCCCCTTTCTGGGCCTTTCACCCGCTGCCTGCTGGAGGGGAGGATGCCAGAGTTAACTGACACCTGCCCTGGGTGCATGGCCCACATGGCCAAAGTCTCAGCTGCTGTAACTCAGCATCACTTCCTGGAAGCCATGGCCAGCTCCCTGCAGCTGAGGGTCTGGCCCGGCAGGCCTGTCCCCCTCCACCTGCTCTGGAGTCTATCTACTCCCTACCCTGGCCAGATGGCAGAGCGCAGCTCCTCAGGCAGCACCCCTCCTGCCCGGGGCCCAGGCAGCTGAGCCTCCAACAGGGACACCCTGTGGACGAGCCATTTGAGATCTCTGCTGGCCTGGAGCGCAGGGGGGCAGACGGCCCCAACACCATCAGACTGCCAGCCCTCGTCCTCGTCGGTGGCGCTGGGCACCAGCTTGCGGAGCCGCTCGGCACCCGAGGCGTAGTCACTGGTGCTGGAGAAGGAGCGGGTGCGGTGCTGCAGCCTCTGGAGTGCCTTGTTTGAGTTCTGCAGCTGCACCTTGAGCTCCCGCACATGCTGTTGCAGAACAGCAACGTCTTCCGACTGGCCCCAGCACAGGCCCTCCCGCGGCCCCAGCCGGCTCAGCTCCTCCATCAGGCCGGCCTTGCTGAACACATCCGGTTCCTCGCACTCTGGGGAGGGAAAGGAAGGCCTGAGGTCTCAGGGTGCCCAGCCCCTGCTGCTGGGGGTCTAAGCCCCATGGAGAGATGGGCCAGAGGGATTTGTGAGAGCAGGAGAGCCACACACAGGCCTCCGGCGGAGGGACTGCCTGGCACCAGGGAGCCCCGGGCAGCACTGGGCTTAGGGCTGGGTAACATCACTGACACTGCAGAGCACCAGAGAGATTTTCTGTAGGTCCCACAAGATGAGCAGCTTGTTTTAAAACAAACTGCCGGTAACCAAGTGGTGAGGGTGCCTGTGCCGGTGGGCTGCTGGGCACGGGACGGCACCGGGGGCAGAGCTCCAGGGACTGGGCCCAAAGGCTGCCATCTCCCCCCAGCCCTGCCCCCTCCCCACTTGCTCCTTACCAGGGCTGGGGGTCTCCTCCCGGTCGGCCTCATTTTCACTCCTCCCACACGTCTCGTAGCCCAGATCCTGGAGGTCCACCTGCACCTGCTTGTTGTCCTGCTGCACCGAGGGCTCGCCTGCTGGGGCAAAGAGCCAACATGGCAGCCTTGGCCTCTGGCGTGAGTCCAGTGGGCCTAGGACCCCATAGGGGCTCTGCTGCCTGCTGGGAACACGCTGCCTCCTACCTGGGGCAGGGGCTGCGTCTGTTCGGTGTTTGTGCAGCGCCCAGCATAGCAGGGCCCCAGCCCAGGGATAGATAACTGTAGTGGAGTCCCACAGACCAAGGGCCCCACTTGTTCTCCCTTGGCCCCAGTACAGGCGACTGCCGCTCCACACAGCTCCGTTCCAGACTTTGTCTGTGGTTCTGGATTTTCTCGCCCGCCTGGCCTCAGCCCAGCTCCCTGGGATGCAGGAAGGACAGGACCCTGACTGTCCCCGGTGCAGAGGGAGAGGGGACCCCAGTGCAGCTCTCCCCCACCCCACCCGCCAGCACCTGGCGTGAGACCGACTCACTGAGCAGGGTCCTGTACTGCTTCAGCTGCTCCGCCTGGGCCCGCACTGTGGCCTCTGACACGGCCAGCTTGTCCTGCAGCTCCTGGTTGCGCTGCCGGCACTCAACCAGCTGCCCCGACGGCCCTACCCCGGGCTCCACCAACCGTTGCCAGCTGCCCGCAGGGCTGCCCTCCATCTGCTGGGAAGGAAGGAAGCAGTGACACAGCCGCTGGCCAGCCCCCTCCGCTGATGCAGCTGGAACAATGAGTGTGTGAGTCACCTAACTAACCCCTGGCCTTTCCCTCCATCGCCTTCCTGCCCCACCCATTCCCTCAGGCTGCAATGGGGCGGGGGGCAGCCCCAAACACAGTACAGGCACCCAGGACCCATTGCCTCCCCTCACCCGCCCGGTGAGAGCTTGGGGTCCGGAGCCAAAGCTGGGGGCAGAGTCACTGGCAATGAGACAGAAGAACAGAGTGCACAGACAGACAGGGGACAGGGCACAGAGGCAGCAGACAGACACACGGACAGGGGAGGGGGCACAGAGGAGGCAGACAAACACACAGACTGAGGACAGGGCACAGAGGCGGCAGACAGACACAGGGCATGGGGCATAGAGGCGGCAGACAGACAGAGGGGACAGGGCAGAGAGATGGCCCACGTGGGCAGCCTCTCCTGAAAAGCCGGCTGCCCTGGCAGGTGCAGACGGGGAGCAGGCTCTGTGGCAGGTTTGAGCTCTGCAAGCCAGGGGGAGTGAAGGCAGCTCTGCTGCGTCATTCTGATCACTGGGAAGGAGCCTGGGCTGCCCCAGGTGCTCGTATTGCCCTCCCTTTCCCCCAGCCCAGCTGGCCAGGGAAGGTGGCATGAGGTTCCCTTTTACTGCAATGGCTTCTAGTTCAGGGGCACCCAGGGCTGGCTCCATCCCTCTCGTGGCATGGGAAGCCAACAGGCAACCAGAGAAGGCTGCCCCCTGCTGGCCAGGGTGAGGCTCCTTGCTGAGGGCTGAACCCTCTCCCACTCCCAGCCCCTTAAGCCAAGGGAGTTACCTGGCTTATGCCCCTGTGGGCTTGGGGTGGTCCCAATTCCACCACCTGGGACCCAGGGCAGGGCCTCTTTGCTGGGTCCTCCTGGAGCTGCCCCTCCAGGGCTGGGCGCTTCCCAGGTGCCACCCCCAT
Organism: Lepidochelys olivacea; assembly: GCF_965140295.1. Classification (NCBI taxonomy): domain Eukaryota; kingdom Metazoa; phylum Chordata; order Testudines; family Cheloniidae; genus Lepidochelys; species Lepidochelys olivacea. The sequence continues at coordinate 44,794,615 of NC_140418.1, read as the reverse complement.
CTCTGCCCGGAGCTGGTCGATCTCCGTGGCCATGCCGGTGATGAGCTGGGACGGAAACTTGCTCTCTCCCTCCAGGCAGTTCGGCACCAGCTGGTCCTTGAGGAGGGTGACGACTGTCTCTGAACTCTGCAGCTTCTTGCTCTGGGTATGCAGGGCCTCCCTGGTCTCCGCCTCGTCCTCCCAACCCTCTGACAACGGGGCTTCCCCCAGCCTCTCCTTCAGCTCTGCGGTCTCCAGGCACAGACTCAGCAGGGCTTTCCTGCAGGGGACACAGGGGCTACCGTCAGCATGGGGAGCCTGAAATGACCCAATCCCAGAGCAGCTCCCCATGTCTCCTCTCCACAGATCCCCCAGCCCAGAGAGGGCTGGAGAGTTCCTCTTGCCCTGTTCTCTCCAGACCATTGATTGCCCTCCATGCTGTGTTGGGAGGGGCACTGGGCAGCTGCACGCCAGGCCAAGTGGCTGGCAGGACTCCTGGCCATTCCCAATGCCCCTGCAATGATCGTTGCCTGGCCTGGCACCCGACCATATCCCCATTCTATTCACATCTCTCCATTGGTTCCCCCGTCTCCATCACACACAAACCATGGTCCTCCTTTTCGCAGCCTCTCCCCAGCCACCCCATCATCCCAGTCAGCAGCAAACCATCGCCTCCCAGCTCTGCTGTGCCCAGGGCGCCAGCCGCCATCGCCCACGTGTTACATCTGTGCTGCCCCTCGCCTGGGAGATGCTTCCCCCCGACCACCTGCAAAATCCCCCCCCCCCAGCTGCTTTCGAACCCTCCCTTCAGGATCCATACTGCCGTGACCCCTGCAAAGAGTCGACTAGCCAGGCCAGTGATGAGCGGAGCCCACTGCCCAGTTTTGTCTCACTGGCTCCTGGTTCTCCCCAGTCTGTGTCCAGCTCGTGTCTCCTGTCTGATATGTAGCTTGGCCGCTCCAAGGGGCAGACACTGACTCTGTCTGTGTCTGGACAGTGCCAGAACCATGGCCTGGGCCACCACTGAGCTCCTAGGTACTAGCACAATACAGATAGTAATGAAGGGGAGCCACATGGTGCCCGACAGGGAGCAGCTGGAATCCCTCCCCAGGATGCCCCCCAGGCACAGACTCTGGCCGCTCCGCACTCCACTGAGGGCCCCACCCTCCTCCCAGCAGCACAGCTGGCTTTTGGGTGCAGACCAGCCCCAGCCCACCTCTGCCCCCACATGCCTTTTGCCACGGGGACGTGCTAGGCAGGAGAGAGAGGTTGCCACACAGAGGGGTGGCGCAGTGCATGGAACCACTTCCTTTCTCCACTGGCAGCGAGAGGTGGAGCACCACCGGGCCGGAGCCAGGAGAGAGGCCCACGCCCTCTGGAAACTTCTTCAGGATCAGGAGGCTGTAGTGCAAACTATGGCCCAGGCCCGCAGGTACCGGAAGAGAGATGCGCTGTGCAGACGTTCACATCGCCCTCTTCTCTGCAGCCACTGCCCTGGGCCTCAGCCCATATTGCCCTGCCAGCACCCTGTGTCTCCCCTGCCCACAGATCCTCCCATCTAATTGTGATTCATCCCCACCTCCCTCCCCAGCTGGCCAGGGCTCTACGGTTGTCAGCTGGACATTGCAGGACACTCTCTGCCAAGTCCCTGGAGGTTTCTGTGACCCGGGACATGCTCTACCAGGCCCCTGTAGGTTCTGTGACCCAGAATGCCCTCTGCAGTTCTGTGATTTAGGCCATGCCATGTTTGGAAAGCTTTAGCCCATAGCTAAGTCAGGGAAGGGGGAGGTTTCGCTGACATAGGGGATGTCTACACTGCAGTCAGACACCCATGGCTGGCCCGTGCCTGCTGATTCAGGCTAAGGGGCAGTTTAATTGTGGTGTAGAGGCTCAGGCTGCAGTCCAAGCTCCTAGACCTTCCCACCTCGCTGGGTCCTAGAGCCCAGGCTCCAGCCCAAGTCCAAATGTCTACACTGCAATTAAATAGCCCCTTCGCCCCAGCCCCTTCACCTGCATCAGCTGGCATGGGCCAGCCTGGGGTGTCTAATTGCAGTGTAGACATCCCCTAGTTAAAGCAGTGAAACCCCTCTAACATGGGCGCAGTTATCCAAGGACAACAGGAACACAGTCCAAAACAGAGCTTGTGGGTACAACCAGGACCCCTCAGTCAAGTCCTTCAGGGGGACAGGGAGCTTAGACCCCAGCCCTGGGGTTCCCTGCATTCCTCCACCCAGCCCCAAACTGAAAACTAAACCCCCCCAGCAGGCTCCCTTCTGCAGCCTCTGTTCACATTCCTGGGCAGAGGTGTTACCTTCCCCTCCCGGCTCAGGTTACAGGCTCTCAGGTCTCCCATCCCCAGGGCACATTCCCAGGTCAACACTCTCCCCTCCCTTCTGCGTCACATCGTCACAGACATCCCCTAGTTAAAGCAGTGAAACCCCTCTAACACGGGTGCAGTTATCCAAGGATAAGGAGCTGTGTAGCTTATTTCACTTGGCTTATTTCACTGAACCAGAACACACCACGCCAGTGTAAGCACAGGATAACTGTGGCCATGCTGGACAAGAAGAGGGCATTATAACATCTTCCATGACTAGTACAAGGGGCAGTACAATAAAGGCCCAGTGAAAGTATAGCTGCCCTACTACTACCTCAGTGTGAACTACTGAAGGTTATTGGTTTCAGAGTAACAGCCGTGTTAGTCTGCAAAAAGAAAAGGAGCTGCAGCTCACGAAAGCTTATGCTCAAATAAATTGGTTAGTCTCTAAGGTGCCACAAGTCCTCCTTTTCCTGAAGGTTATTGGATATGCTTGGCAGCCAGGAGGGGTAGCAAGCCTAAAGAAAAGGCTCCTAAGGGGTGTATTGGAAACTGCTTTGGGTGGAACTGGATTAGGAGTTAGAATACTGGATGCTACTAACCTAGAGGTATTGGCAAACAATGGAAATCCCACCAGTGCATCCTTATCAAAATTAGGAATGGGGCAACAATTATTTTCTAAAATACGGCCAGTATGGCAACAGCAAGGTAAAAAGGATTTATTACTTTTAGCAGAGGCTATGGGAACTGTGATAAATGAAGTGGGGGGAGCTCCCTTTTATCAACACCCAGCCAGCAGCTGTAAATCCCTCTTTGTAGCTGTTCTCTAATTGCTCTACCTGTAAAGGGTTAAAAAGTCTCACTGCGATGCATAGGTAAAAGGAAGTGAGTGGGCACCTAGGCAGAAGAGCGATGGGAAGGCTAGAACTTTTTAAAATTGAAACAAGACTCCCCTTTTTCTGTCTATGGTTGTTCTCCCAGAGAGGCAGACAGGGAGCAATTATACTGTGAGAAGCTTAGGCCAGGTATGAAAAATCATCCGTATCATACCTAGAAACTATTAATCTAAAACCCCAGATATGTAAATGGATCAGGAAATGTCTAGGACAGAGGAGGGGGCAAACTACGGCCCCCCGGCCACAACCAGCCCACAGGACCCTTCCCTCTGGCCCCCAGACAGCGTGGTGAGCGGGGTGGAGGCTAGCCCCGGCCCCTCCCCTCTGCTTCCTTCCCTCCCTTGTAATCATAGTTCCTCCAGCACCTGGGCAGCATGGCTGCAGCTCCAGCTGGGCGGCAGGGCTGTAGCGCAGCCAGACCTCATACTCCAGGGCAGCACGGTCAGGGAGAGTTCCGGGGGGGGAGGTCAAGGGGCCTGGGCCCTGCTGCCAGGAACAGGGGTAGAGCAAACCAGGGCCCGCCTCCACCTCCAGCATGCTTGGCCCCTGTCCCCAGCAGCCAAGCCGAGACAGGGAGCAAGCCCTGCCTGACTGCCAGGGAGAGCAGCCAAACGAGCAGGGGAAATGCACTGGGAGAGGACTGAGCCCCCCTTTCCCCTACCCCACAGGTAACATGGGGCGGGGGGCCCCAGAGGGGCAGTCAGGGGGTAGGGAGCAGGGGAGATTGGATGGAGGGGTCCTGGGGGGGATGGTCAAGGGGCAGAGAGCAGGGGTGTTTGGATAGGATGTAGGAGTCCCAGGGGACAGTCAGGGGTGGGGAGCAGGGGGGGTTGGATGGGGGTGGGAGTTCTGGGGGGCTGGGCTGGGGGCGGGGGCCTTCCCTACCTGGCCCTCCATACAATTTCTGTACCCAATGTGGCCGTAGGGCCAAAAAGTTTGCCCACCCCTGGTCTAGGAAGACACAGTTAGGTTTCTCCCTTTTATTTCTTTATGGCTTATGGATTCCTCTGTGCTAACCCCAGGTGCTTTTGTTTTGCTTTTAACCTTTAAGCTGGACCTCAAGAAAGCGATTCTTGATGCTTAATCCTTGGAGTTGTTTTTTTTTTTTAAATCTAGCAAAAGCCTAAATTCCCAGATGTATATTATTCTTTTTTTTATTAATAAAATTTACCTTTTTTAAGAACAGGATTGGATTTTTGTGTCTTAAGAGGTCTGTGCACATGTTGTTTAATTAGCTGGTGGCAACAGCTGATTTCCTTTTTTTTCCTTCTTCTTCCCCAGCTCTTCCCTGGGCTGGGGGTGAAAGGACTCGAGGGTACCCCACAAAAAGGAATTCCCAAGTGCGCCTTCCTGGGTTCTCAAAGGGGTTTTGCCAGGGCTGCCCATATGGGGGGGGGGGCAAGTGGGGCAATTTGCCCCAGGCCCTGGGCCCCGCAGACAGGGTGGGGGCAATTTCGGTGACAATTCAGCGGCGGGTCTTTCAGTACCTCTCTTCCTCAGCAGCGGCACTTCGGCGGCAGCTCAATCACTCCGCTTCAGCCTTCTGCGGCAATGCGGCGGCAGGTCCTCCTGTCCTCTTCTTTCTTCGGCGGCACGACTTGGGTTTTTCTTTTTTTTTTCTTCGCCGCTTGGGGTGGCAAAAACTAACTTTTTTTTATGGAAGGGGCCCCCCGAAATTGCTTTGGCCCAGGCCCTCTGAATCCTCTGGGCAGCATGGGTTTTGCACTTGGGTGGTGGCAGCATCTACCAATCCAAGGTCAGAGAAAAGCTGTAACCTTGGGGTTTAATACAAGCCTGGAGTGGCCAGTATTAATTTTTAGAGTCTGTCAGGGCCCTCACCTTCTGCACTCGAAGTGCCGGAGTGGGGAACCAGCCTTGACAGGAACAATTCAAGGAAATGTGTCCTTAGCATTAGCCTGTACACAGGCCCAAGGAATAAGTCAGCAATTGGTTGTCCAAATGATTCAGGAAGGCAAGCAAGGAAATTTGCTTTTGGAAATAAAGTTGTTGTTAGAAAAATGTTACAGGATGGGAAAGACAATTAATGGCATAGTGCAAATTGGTAAACTTTACACTGAATAGAGACCAAATGGTTCTATGACCATATGTAGTAAAAGAACACCCCTGTCTAACTACTGATATATATCCAGCGGTCTAACTACTGATATATATCCAGTTGTACCCCTAGGAGTCCCGCTAGCAAAAAAATTTGGTTATGTATTCCGCTGATCATCATTCCTGGGCATATAAAGAACATCAACAATGGAAAACCATTGACATGTTTCAGTGTGTGGCCCATGAAAATTTGGGATGTGTGCGTGAGGATCAAAATTTACAAAAAAAGAGATCAATGTTTTTATGCTCAAACCAAAAGGGACCCAAAGATGTACATTTGATATATTCATTGAACAAAAGTCAGTGTTATATATGCAGGAAGGGGATGTGTTTGTGTTAGGAATCACTGTGCAACGGTAGTCGTATAGTATAAGGAATTGTATTTTATGACTTATTTAGTTAATAGATGTTTTTGCACTATTACAAAAATTGTAAGTTGTGATTTTGAATACTATGTTTCCCTGTGGACTGTAAACTACTTAAAGTTTAAACCACAGTTGTATCACAATGTAACACCTGTAACCTTAGAATTGAGGTTCATATGGCCATGAATAAGACCATGTTAAGGAAATTGTTGGCCCATCCTATGTTATATTCACATCTACAACATGTTGTGCAGACAGGAAAGCAAATATGTATTGAAGTACTGCATGATAATACAAAAGTCATCCAGGAGCAGAAAACTATTGTAGATGCAGGAGACCACTCTTGCTGGGAAACACTGTTAGGGTGGTTGCCTACTGCAACTGGTATGCTAAATATAGTGGTTCACCCCATCGTGGTGATCATTGGAATCCAGTTGGCTTGAATAGTGAGCATAACAGCTTTGGCTTGCTGGATGAAGAGAACTGTTCAGAGAATACAGGAAGCTGGCATACAAAGTCAAATAAGGCCCTTGTTAATTATACCCAGGAGGCAAGATCAAGCTCAACAGGTCTGAGTGCTGGACTCCTGTAATAGTAATGATGGCTTTGGTAAAAGTGTCATTAAGGGGAGGATTGTAAGGTCTGAGGCCTTCTTCTACAGTAAGCAGCAGCAGCAGCCACATTAGGAGAGTAGCAGCCATGAGCTAGGAAGCAGAGAGTCACATCCTCACATTCTATCTAAATTATATAAAAACAATGTGAAGGGCTGTTAAGGAGGCTCCTATCCTAATAGTACCCACCATCACCAGACGAAGAAACAGATCTTAAGAAAACTTTGTTTGATGCATTTTGCCTGGCAAGGAATCACTTATCAACAGCTGTGATTGTGAAATCTCTATTTCTTTATTGTTTGACTTTACAGTCCCCACTTCTCTATTGTTTATCTGTAGGTTCCCTATCTGGTTCTTTGATTGTTTCTGTCTGTTGCATAACTAATTTTACAAAATTTAAATCAACTAAGGTGGTGGGGTCTGATTGTTTTGTAATGGGCTAGGATGGGTGGAAAACACTATTCTGTGGGACTTCAGTTTAAAATGATTGGTTAAGGCAGAGCTAAGCAGGACTCAAATGTAACTATATAAACTGGGGTCCAAACAGAAGTTCTCTCGAACCTAACCCCAAGACACAGCCCAAGATCAGAGCTGCCACACTCCAGCTTCTGCACAGTGTGATTGGCAGGGTGTAGGAGTCCCCGGATGACCTGATCCTGACTGGCCACCAGGAAAAGTTTGTCTGCCTTATTGGGAGTGGTGAGCATTGTATGCTTAGCATGTGCACTCTGTTTTGGTGACTGTTAATAAATAGAGGTTAAGGCTATTCCTGTGTAATGCTCTTTCACTGGCAACAGGCCGCACAAACCCACAGAAGATTAGGCCCTGAGCTCTAGGAAATGGTTATAGGCAGGTGCCTTTTGCCGGGAGCCCTAGGAAATGGGTAAGGGTGGGGGTGCCAAAATTAGCTAGGTTATGCCTTGAGCCCACAGAAGGGTAACTGTGAAGTGCCCTAAAGTGTGAGGGTAACACAGAGTCTGTACTCCCTCCTTGCTCTGCAGCCTGATGCCCTCACATGCTCTCGTGACCCCAGGCTCTCATGCCCAAATTGCATCGGCCTGTCCTACCTGATGGGAGAGAGATATGAGAAACCAGCTTCCTCCATCAGAGTCTTCAGTTCCCACAGCTCCCCTACCACCTTCGCCTTCTGCTCCAGGAGCTGCTGGTTCTTGGCTCTGACGCGGAGGAGCTCTGCCTGCAGGCTGCTCTCCTTCTCCAGGGGAGCCAGGGTGAGGAGATCGGGTTGCACTGCCTTGGCCACCGGGCTCTTCTCAGGAAGCCCTTGGCTGGTCTGGAGGGGAAGCATGGTGCCATAGGAGAGGTTACTGTGAAGGGCTTATGTGTCACTGAGCTGCCTGGGGCAGGGCTGGATGGTGCCCAGGGAGGCCTTTAAAGCACTGACCCTGCAAGCTGCACCCAAAGGCCTTTGGTTCCTGCTAGATTTCTTCACCAGGCCCTGGTTCTCAGCTGATCAAAGCAGACAACCTGACTCCCAGCTGTTTAGCAATGAGCAAGTCTCAGGTCAGCTGCACAGCTCCAAGACGATCTGCCCTGGGTCCTTCCAGGAGCTCCCCTGGCCACCCCACTCTGGCCGAGCTCTGGCAGCACCTCAGCAAAGCGGCGCATCTCTTGGACTCACCTGCTGGCTTGCGGGTCTGGGCGGCGCCTCCCCCTTGATACCTTCAGCACTGACGTCCCCGGCGTACTCCCGTCCAGGCTGACCTAGCAGAGACACCAGGCTGTGAAGCACTCAGAGTGAGGACAACCCAGGCTCTTCCAACCTCATCAGCGTTCCCACTAGCCCAGCCGCTCTGCAGGCACCCAGTGTGGGGAACGCCGCCAAGACCCCACAGTGGCTAGAAACAAAGGACTGAGCCAGGCCACTTGCTCCCACCCTGGGATATGGCCCCACTCCCTCCCTGCGCCAGGCACCCCCATATGGCTCTGGAGGCCAGTCCCTGTCCCTGTGGGGATGCTGCAGGGAAGTCTACCTGCACTCCCCGAACCGCCTCTGGGCCTGGAGCAGCAGTATGTGAGGCTGACCCAGCCCTGCCCAGGAAAATACCCACCCCAGCAATCTGCACCCCATGGTGCCCTCTGACACAGCCAGCCACCGGCAAGCTAGGCCCAATTCCCGGCTTCCCAGAGACTCAGGACCACGGGCCCTTCTGCAGGAGATGCCCTGTGCGCATTCCTGCCCTTTCCCAGCAAACAAGACCGACATGCATTCCCCCCCCACCCCGCCCCCACACAATGCCATGCATGAGGCCCATTCCCTCCCAGCTCCCTGCAGTTCCACCCATGCCTGGATGGCCTCTCCTCGCTCCAGGGAGCCTGAGAGGGAAGGCACGCAGCTCCCAAGCTAAGTTCCCTGTAAGCTGCATGGCCGTGCTGCCACACAGCAGCCTATTTAGCACCATGCAGGTGCTCAGGGAACCCTCCCAGGGACCCGCCGTGGCTGGGGGAGGGGCGCCCTTCCCTGGGCCTAAACCCAGCCCGACCCCCAACCTGCCATGGCTGGGGTGGCACTCCAGCCCCAACTATGCCACAGCCTGGACCTGCCACAGCTGGGGTGGCCCTACCCTGGTCCAAATGTGGCTGGGGTGGCGCGGCCCGGATCCAGCCATGGCCAGGGTGGTGTTTCGTGGCCCGGACCCAACTGTAGCCGGGGCAGTGCGGTGTGAACCCGGGTGGCTGTGCCCAGATTCAGCCGCAGCGGCCCAGCCCAGACCTGTCACAGGGCACCCTTCCCAAACCCAGCCCCGGCCCAGACCTGCCGCGGCTGGGGCACCCCACTCTGAACCTAACCCCAGCCGGACCTCCAGGGGCCAAGGGAGGGGCACATATCCTGCAGCCCCAGTCCCAGAGCTGCCGTGGTGGGAAGAGGCAACTTCCCCCCCCAGGCCAGGTGCACCCCAAACTCCTCATCCCCAGCCCCACCCCAGAGCCTGCACCCCCAGCTGCAGCCCTCAACCCCTGAATACAACCCTCTACCCCAGCCCTGAGTCCCTCACCCCCGGCCCCACCCCAGAGCCCATACCCCCAGACGGAGTCCTCACAGCCCTGTACCGCAACCCTCTGCCTCAGCTCTGAGTCCCTCACTCCGGGCCCCACCCCAAGCTGGAGCCCTCACACCCCTGAATCCCAACCCTCTGCCCTAGCCCTGAGCCCCCTCCCACACTTGGAACTCCTCGGCCCCACCACATGAATTTTGTTATGTGTCACACATCACCTCCACACTGGTGCACATCACAAAATTCATTCCACACATGGGTGGGAAAAATTAGAGGGAACACTGCTCCCAAGGCCCAGGGGAGGGTGCTAGACAGGCAAGGACTCCAGTGCAGCTCACGCTGCAGTGCTGCGGACCCAGGGACACTGCATGCCCTCATTACAGTGCAATGACAAGCAGAAGAAAACTGCAGGCACAGTGATCGGCCAAGAGGGCTCTGGTCCAAAAGGGAGAGGAGAAGTGATGAAGGTGGGACCCAATGGGACCCCAACCGAATGAGCTTTTCAGTAACCCTCTGGGTCAGGACTGGAGCTATCAGGCGCTACTGCAGTACTAATAGAGGATAATAAGTGTTACAAGCTCTCTGCTCCCTGGTGCCCTCACCCCAGACAGCTTACCGCACAGCCAAGGGCTTCTCTCAGCCTCCAGGCACTCTTCTGCCCAAGAGCACCAAGCCTCACAACCACCAAGGCTCCGCCAGACTCTGCTCTGCCTGTCAACTGTGGTTCCTGACACCGGCTGCCTAGAGCTTGGCAAGACCCATCAGGACAGGAAGGGAAAAGCCAGGAACTGACAGGTCACCGGCTGGTCCCAGGGCAGCAAGGAGCCCAGCAACAGGCCATTCCTGGGAGTGAACATCTCAGGGAGGTTTGGCGTCAGCCACAGGAAACAGCAGCGCTGCGCCTGATCCTCAACTGGTGCAAATCAACACCACTCCACTGCCTTTGACAGATCAACACGGACTCCCACGTGCCGTGGACCTGGCTCTGCCTGCTCCACTTTCAGCAGCAAAAGAGAGAGGTTCCAGGGCAGAGTGAATCACCCCAGCACATACCCAGCCATCTGAGCATCAGTGCTGCAGGCCGTCCATCGCCCCAGGCTGGATCGCCCACGTTTAGCACCAACAGCAATGAGGGCAGAGCGCTGGAGGGGAGTGCTGTCCTTGCCATGCGGCTGACAGGGCTCTCCTCCCTCCACAGGCTGGCAGAGCAGGGTGCTGGCAGCAGAGCATGGTATGGTTGCTCTGCTTTAGTCCTATTGACTCAGCCAGAGCCAGGCTGCCTCTGGCCTATCCCAGGGTCATGGCAACCCCAGCCTCTCATGGGGTATCACTGCGAGGGGGTCAGGGTCCTCAGCCTCCCCCAGTCCCTGGCTGTTTCTCAAGTTACAAGGTGGGGAGCCCCGGTTTCTTGTATCGGAGGCTCTCATTCACCAGGGCTCACTCCCGGGGTCTTTGCTTTTGGAAAGGGCGGTGCAGCTGCTCCAAGGTTGGCTGGAGATGGTTGTGCCCCTCACCCACCTGCCCTTCCTAGCCCACCCCGCAGAGTCCCCAGCTTCTCAGGGGGTTGCACCCAATAGCTGGACCGGGGGGCGAACATACAGGGTAGTCTCCAGGCTCTGATTCCCTCTGCCCCACTGCCCGCCCTGGCTCTCGGCATGGGTGCGGGAGGTGGCCCCAGATTCTTCTATGGATTGTGAGGAGGGGGCAGCAGCCACTTCCAGCCCCAGAACCAGGAGGTCAGACACAGGGCAGCGTACAGCCCCGCACCACAGAGGGTGCTGAGGGAGACACCCTTGTCTGTCCCACAAGGAGGGCCCAGGGCTTTATCTGAGCCTAGTTAGGGAATATGTTAATGGGACAGGAGACCCTGCGACCTGGGCGAAGCACTGCGGCTATCGGGAGTGGCCTGGTGGGCAGCAGGGCAGAGCCACCCCCAATGGCTGGAGCAGGGTGGGACAGTTACCTCTGCTGACCATGGGATGCCAAGCGCTCTCCAGTCTTTCCAACTCCCACTGGACCAGAGCTGGCCAGTGGGCTGCCAAGTCTGGGATCCACCCTCTGTCATTAAAGCAACACTGGGGATTTCAGGGGAAGACAACTCCTCTCACACAGCACCTGGCTAATTGTCAGTGCCACACATGGTGAGAACTGCTGCCTGGCCATGGCAGAAGCTAAATTGATGCCCTGAAGCATGAGACTTGATTACATTTATTTTAGCTCCTTGTACATAAACTCACAGATTCTAGACTCTGACATACAGGCAGTGAATTCAGAAACTGTGTGAACAGAGCTTTTCTTTGCTCTGAATTTAACACCATTTATGCAAGAACCAGGGGTTTTTCCTGCTATGTGAGGCAGAATGAGCAGAGGGACCAGTCGAGCTTCTAAATTTCCCTTCACGATGTTCAGTATCTCAATCGAGTCTTTTCCAAGCCTCCATTTTCTCCCCACCCAGCCGTCTTTGCAACCTGTCTTGGGACAGGCACCATTTCTTTTTCTTAAAAGTCTATCAAAGCTGAGCCCAGTTCTGTCCCTGTTCCAAGGTACTCATGCATCCTAGTTCACTTACACTGGCCAGATGCCCTCTGGAGCCACCTCTGACAGCTTCTCCATTCCTATCCTCAGAGGATCCCATCAATTCAGAGACCAGCAATAGAGCTGAAAAATCCAGTCTATTTCGTTAACATGCCTTGCCAGGCACTTCCCCTTCTGCCTTCTAGTGTTATTAGCGAACTCCCCCAACTCAGTGCTCTGCTGCCTTTTCCAATCAGTCTATTTCAATGGTTTGCACTCCTTTGCTCCCACTAGAGTTACAGTTGCAAAAGTTTCCACAGAGCTCCCCGTTTTCACATGCCCAGAACTTTCTGCAGCAGCCATTCTCCATGCTGATGGAGAAATCCTGACTCTGTTGAACTCAAAACTGACTTCAACAGCATCAAGATTGCACCATTGGTCTTGGCATTGGGCTATCCTCTCCCCTCATGTTTTAATGTGGGCAGAGCCCCAGAGGGAGCTTTTCCATATAACAGTGTAAGTAAAATACACTTTTCAGACTTCAAGGCAAATATAAGAACAGCCGTAGCGGCTCAGACCAGAGGTGCATCTAGCCTAGTATCCTGTCTTCCAATATTGAGGGAGTGAACAGAACAGGACAATTTACTGAGTGATCCATCCCCAGTCATCTAGTCCCAGTTTCTGGCAGGCAGATTTAGGGATTATTTAGGGAAAATTAAGATGGCTCTTGTTTGAATCAGGGCTCCAGCAGCCAGTGCTGAGCACTGTCCAGTTGAGGATGGACTTGCCATGTATTCTGGATAGGCCAAATATTTCACAGACAGCCTATATTTAGAAATGGTAGAGAGAGGTTTTATTACAAAACATTCAGTGCTATTTTTATCCTTCCATGCTAAGGCACTTGATTCAGATCTGCTGCCCTCTGCACTAACTTGCCTATATACTTGTTTGGAGGGATCCATACACAGCAGGACAGACACCCAGGAAGGTACATGTGGGTGCCAGTGAGTTTAATCTGTCTCCCCACAGCTCCGATTTATGCAGTCTCTCTCAGCTAGCTGTGGGCTGCTGTGCAGATCAAACCTGCCTGAGCTCAGAGCATTCTGACCACCACATCCCTTCTTGCTCCTCACATACCCCTAGGCTGGGGGATGAGAGGGGAGAGCAAAGGTCCATAGCTGGCCCTGCACTGGGGGAAGCCCCGACTTGCCTTCAGACCCCCATGTCCCACTGGAGTGGCACACAGGAGCTGTAGCAGCCAGGGCCCTAAACCTGTCCCAGGATTCCTGCTGCTGTTTCAGTGGAGCAGTGAGGGACCATCTCCTCTCTGTTCCATCACAGTCATATAGACAGTGCCTATTCTCACTGGTGCTTTCCAGCCGTGTCAGATACAAACCTGTCTGTCTGCCCACTCAAGTCCCCCACTCTTTTTTTGGCATTACACTTTCCCCATGGCTCACTCCCATGAAATAGGCGGGACTTAGTTTGCCCAAGATGCATTAGAGTTGCATTTTCCAGATCAAGTCTTTGTTTAAAATGGCCTGTGTGCCATTCTAACAGCAGCTGGTTTTCACACGGCCTGCCAGTACAGTATCACTGCAAATTTCAGGGTCATTTCCTGCTAGTCCAGCTCATTCATAAAACCAGCCCTAACACTGATCCCTGCAGCACCCTACTAAGAACCACCTCCCAGCCCCACGTGCTGCCGTTTCTACCTTTTGGTTCTCTCTGTGCTAGGGTCCGACTCATGCCAGCTACTACAGTTTAGACACAGTTGTTACCAGCAGGCCTCTACTGCAGTTTCTTTGAGCAGTGAGAACTCTCTCTCTCCCTTTCATACCATATAAGTACAGCCTGCTGCAGTCTACCTGGGGTATCGGACGTCTCTAAACAAAGCGCTATACCGGCATTCTGAGGATTCATTGCTTGAAATCCCCCCTGCTGCTTATTGCTCTTGGTTTCAATATCCCTTCCATCTCTATAGATCTTTTTTCTCTTAATATCTGGTCCAACATTTTGCTATGGAAAGAAGTTGAACTTACCAGCTGGTAATTGGCAGGCCTGCTCTCCTTTTCCTGACTTGAAGATTGGATCCACACTGGCTTTTCCCCATGCTTGTTCAAATAGTTAGCCGTTAATTTCCCTGTTAGTCTAGGTTGCAGGTGACTTGGACTCACTGGCATATTCTGCAAAGCATTCCCTCTCTGCTCTGCAGCGATCACTAATTATCAGAAGGGTTTCCTTTACTGCCTAATGGGCCAAACAAGTTTACATAGTGAGATTTTAAAAAGCAGTTTCCTAGCTCCAACATTTTCCTTCCCCTTCTCAATACTTACTCTAATTTATTTGCTCCCCTAGTGTATTAGCAAAGCCCTCTTTTGGCTAGCCTGGCATTGCTCTGCCCTTCTGCAAGCCGTGAACAAGCCCCACCCAGCATCTTTTTGAACTTCACATCCTGGAGCAGCCCTTTGCAAAGCTGGGGCGGGGGGTGGTGGGGGAGTCACGTCCTATTCCTTGCACTCTCCTGCACGGGGACAAGCATCATTTGCTAAACCCAAGGTTGTGAGTTCAACCCTTGAGGGGGCCATTTTGGGATCTGGGGCAAAAATTGGGGATTGGCCCTGCTTTGAGCAGGGGGTTGGACTAGATGACTTCCTGAGGTCCCTTCCAACCCTGATATTCTATGACAACTTCTATGCACTCTGCCAGGTTCCCCTTCTGCAGTGTCCCTATGTTTGCTCTCCTGTCCAGCCGCACTCAGGGAGCCTGATCCTCCTCAGGGCCCTCCTGTAGCCAAACCTGAGAGAAAGAGCCTCTGAATCAGCTGCATTACCAGGGTCTCCCCAGTAATTTCCTCCGGGACCCCAAGCAGGTGGGGAGCATATAAGGCCCTCAGTGTAGTCTCCCTGGATCCTGGGCCTTAGAAAAAGGTGAGAGCTCTCCCCAGCTCAGCGCATTTCAGGATCAAGCCCCACAGTGAATATTCTTATCTTCACACATCATTCCCTTCTGACCCTCAGCCAATACCAGTCAGCCCTGACGATTTACTGCACTCAAGCTTCCCCTTTCGTGGCTTCAGTCTTTGGCAAGGCCGCACTGGGATGATTTTCACTATCATTGTCTGAAGAGTCATGGCAATAAATCCACTTAATTGCGATGCTTTCCCCATTTCCACGACCCTTGGGAACGTGGGGTCCCGCACCCAGGCAGCCTGCTGGCTTCCTACCACTAGGACAGCTGTTTCTGGCAAAGAGCAAAGGGGCAGTATCCTGCTGCTGGGGCTAGCAAGGTGCTAGTTTGGCCCCACTCTTAGAGCAACCTCAAGCCTCTCCTAACCTGCTCCCCACTGTCCACATCCTCCAGGGGCCACTCAGTAGCCAGGAATAGCTGGAGGAATGCGCTGCTTTGGTCACACCCACTTTAGCATGTCACAGGGGAGGGGGGCTGCAAGAGGGCACCTGAGTGAGCTGCTACATGGGTTCTCTGCACATTGGGTTTTCCTCCTGCACAGAGGGGAATGCCCAGGTAGCCAATTAAACCAGCTTTATGAGCCTTCGGCACCTCCACAGCACCCATGAGTCAGGCCCGTAGATTTTACTGGTTTTCCTGTGCTTCTGCAAACTCTCTGCACCTCTATTACAGTGTCTTAGCTAGCCTCCCCACAGAGCTCACCACCTGTCCAGGCAGGCACAAATATGGGGGTCTAAAAAGCAGGCAGACAGGGTACCAAATTGCTTTGCAAAACCTTGCCCAGCTGAGATTGCACTTGTAGCACCTAACAGAAGAGGACCGAGTGCGGTAGTAGCACAAGGCTTGTTCTGCTCCCATCCATGTCAAAGGCAGCAGGAGCAGGCCCAGTTTTGTGATTTCCCTCATCTCTTAACATATTTGGACCCTTAGAGCAGTTTTAGCTGGTGCACATCAACGCAGCTCCCCTGAGGGCAATGGGGCTGCATGAGGCACACCAGCCAAGCTGGCCCCTTGGTGCCACCACACCTGGGAAACCTGCAGTGCACCAGTTGTGTCCTTCTGAAATTAATAGGCAGCAGGTTTAAAAACAAACCAAAGGAAGTATTTTTTCACACAACACAGTCAACCTGTGAAACTCCTTGCCAGAGAATGTTGTAAAGGCCAAGACTATAAAAGGGTTCAAAAAAGAACTAGATAAGTTAATGGAGGATAGGTCCATCAATGGCTATTAGCCAGGATGGGCAGGGATGGTGTCCCTAGCCTCTGTTTGCCAGAAACTGGAAATAGGCGACAGGGAACGGATCACTTGATGATTACCTGCTCTGTTCATTCCCTCTGAGGCACCTAACATTGGCCACTGTTGGAAGACAGGATAATGGGCTAGATGGATCTTTGGTCTGATGCAATATGGCCGTTCTTATGTTCTGGCCCCTGGGATTTTTAAAGCAATAGACCTTGGTCATCTCCAGTATGGAGCAATCTTTCCATACCATGTATGGCTGCTTTTTATATAGCACAGCTCATCCTCTCAAGCAGCCTAACCTAGCTCTCTCACACAGCCGGGAGTCAGGGTCACCCAATGGCATGAAATACTAACACCACTCACCTTCTTTTACCAAGCCAAGTATTTCAGCTGACTCAGTTGAAGTTTTAAGCTTCCAGCATTAGCATAAAGACACTTCATACCGAATATTGCCACCGCCTTAGTCTGAACCTCATTGAGTTGCAACCCTGCTTTTGGGGGGAGGGGATGGCTGGGAACAGATGGGTGGACACCAATGCTTGTCTCAGAATATCCTTCAAATTCACTCTCTCTGACACACGCACTGAGACCCACCCATACTCCAGTGAAGTGCTCCTTGGTTGGGACTCTGTCTGCTCTTATTTAGCACATCCATGAATGACTAGGGAAGAGCAAACAGAGCTGTGACAGACCCCCGCCCCAAATGACAGCAACTAGGAGGGATGTGGCCTACGCTCCAGAAGAAACAAATCACTCAAGAGGTCCCTTCTGAGGTTAAAAACATTGTCAGGAAATAACTCAAGGGGAATCAGATCTGAGAAATGAAAAACAAAGACAGCTGGAAGGGAGAAAAGTATCTAGTGGGAGATTATGGCAATAGGAACACAAAGATGTGACAGGACAGCAAGCCAGCGATGAGCATGCGATGGGGCTGGAAAGGAAAACCCAATGGGATTGGGAGCTGCATGTGCAGAGCAGGGAGGTATGGGACCCTGGTGTGCATGAAACTAGCCTATTGTGTTTGACAGAAAGTGGTGAGTCATTAACAGGCAATCATAGGAGAGAACTGGAGCAAGGAGACAAGCAATGCAGCTGAGCAGGGCGCTGGAGACATCTCTGCAGCTGGGGCTGCCTGATGCCCAGAATAATGGGGCCTGAGCCTGCTGTAAAGGATTCTTTGTACCAGAAGAGCCCAATATGCACTGCTTCTTTAGATGACAAAAAAAGGGGTAACTTGGTAGAAGTCTACCAACACCTAAAGGGTGCAAAAACCCTGCGGAGAGGGGAATTATCCAGGCCCGGGGAGAAGCAACAGTTTTTTAAAAAGGAGAATTGAAACAATCAGGAAGACGGGTCTGCCAGGGAGATCTGTCCTTAGACCATGGAACAGACTTCCTGGAACAGCAGTCCCATCGCTGCTGGTATTTACACTGGCCTGGACAAAGCGCTGACGCTACGCCACAGGGAAGAACTCCAGAGAGGCTCCAGAGGGAGAGTGGCAGTGGATGGGCTAAAAATAACCTACCAGGTAACTGTTAGGTCACATATTTGGTCCCTTCTGGCCTTGGAATCTATTAATCTCACCATCTTTGCCATCTCTGGACCTAATTCCCATTGCCTTGCACCAGTGTAGCAAGTGTAAATGCTGCCTGAGTGCGAAGCATGGTACCCCCATTCTGGCTGGCACAAGAGACTTTAAGAGCAGTATGTACTGATAGGGGTGGCTACAGGTAACACAGACAGACTCTGGAGAGAGCACCTTTTAACAAGGAGATGGCTTCTCTGGGCCTGTGGGTGAGCTAGTCAATGGACAAACTGTTTATTTGCAGCTACAGACGAATGTTTAGACTCCACCGTCTACCTTTGCAATGGCTTCTGGGATAACCAGGGAACCAGGACTGGCACAAGAATCAGGGCCTGCATACTCTGCTCCCCCCTGCCCTCAGGAGATCACTGTTGGCTGCTGGGAATTCAATTTTCAATCCAAAAAAATGGGGAAGGATCAGAAGATTGGAGAAAAACAAATTTTCCACCATGTTCCCCCAAGGAAAGAAAAGGGATCTGGCCATTCTCCTTTTGTACCCCGAGAGTAAAATAATAGAGGATGGGGGAAACCACTACACATCTCTCAGCTATCAGAATCATGAGCAAGCAGGAACCGTGCATTGGTACATCAAGATTTTGCCACACAAAGCCGAGTGCTTTTTTCACTAGGCTCAGTGGCTGAAGGGATGTAGCAGACACGCTATATTTGGACTTTATAAAGCATACAATACTCTCTCACATCATCATACTCTTAGAACTGAAGTCAGCTTTGGTATAAATACTAGTATGTGGATAGAAAGTGGTCAGAAGGGCCATCCAGAAAGGTTAATGACAGATTATGCTAACCCACACAATAGCAGTGCTGGACAGAGGGTGCAATGGGTAGGCTTAGCTACAGCCTATCTTTATTTATGCTGGGAAGGGGGGCACAGGCAGCACCGGAATGAAATTCAGATGAAACTAAAATGTGGGAGGGGCAAGAGGGAGACATACTCCAGGCAGAAAATACACGGTTCAGAGAATTGACGACCTAGTGGTTAGGGGACTAGCCCAGGACTGAGAGAACCCTAGTTCAGTCCCCTGCTCTGCAACAGACTTCCTGCATGACCTTGGGCAAGTCACTTAATCTTTGTCAGTTCCCTAGCTGTAGAAGGGGGCTAACAGTAGTGCCTGACCTCCCAGGGAGTTATGAGGATAACTATGCTAAAAGGGTTTGTAAAAAAATCCTTTACATAGAGCTAGGAAAGAACTAAACTCATACATCTGGGGGAAATGGTCCAAACCCCAGCTCCAGGGTGCGCTGGGAGGCCAGGATGCTGAAAGAAGCAAATCAGACACAAGGCTGCAGCGTGACAAAACTGGAAAAAGAAAACAATGCAGACACAGCTCAGGGCTGCATATGTAAAAACATCATCACAGCACCTGTCCACTAGGCCATGCTGATTCAACTTCATTCTGTTCCTGGGCACATTACCAGATACCGACAAAGTGGAGAGAGTCAGTTCAGAGAGGGGTGACAGAGTTAGCAGGGTACTGGATTGATAAGGAAAGATTAAAAGACCTAAATCTGTCTGAGATGGCTAAGGGGGAACACAACAGTAACATCTGCAGGGTATAAACAGCACAGAGAGAGAGAGAGACAGCATGATACACAGATATATCTAGGACTGATGGGATGAAATTAAGAAAGGGAAAATCTAGATTAAATATTAAGATAAACTTTCTTGGTAATGAAATGTATTAGGCTGCGAAAGCAGCCCCCAGAGTAGCAATGGAATAGCTATCTATCAGCACATTCAAGCAGCAGTAAACACGCATTGGAAAAGTCCTGAATTGGCCAGTGGCAGATGGCCCGGACACACTTAACCAGGGCTTTTCCATCCCTGCCTAGACTCAAAGGTGGAAATGACAAAGTAGGGAAGAGGATTAAGACACATGAATGGTTTGATCTCCTCCTGACAGAAGCATGAGAGCTGCTCTATCCCGTCTACATGAATGAGGCAGGGTGCAGGGAACAAGGACACTGAAGGGAACTGCAGCTCCTCAGCCCTGGCTGTTATTGCTCACTGTTGAGAAGATGGTCCATATAAACGTGTAAGAGAGGGAAAGCGGGTGACTAAGTGATGTACTGGATCTCATCCTACCCCTGCTCACAGAGAACATAAGAAGTGGTAGATTTCCCCTCTGCCACTCATAAGAGATGACCACTGAAAAGCTGGTGTGGGAAATGCCTGCTGGTTTGGCTCTCCTGGTTTAGAGCAGTAGGAATACCTTTATGAAAGAGAAACACGGAGACCCTGGAATAAACACTCCACTCATACCCACTTGCAAAACAGCACAGAGCCGCATGAGCCCAAAGGGGTCCTACAGCTTGACCTAAAGTTTTCAAAGCAGTGGACTGGAGGGACCGCACAAGCTGAGAACATGGAGCGGAGGCATCATGTCCCATGCCAC
This sequence comes from Lepidochelys olivacea, assembly GCF_965140295.1. Taxonomy (NCBI): domain Eukaryota; kingdom Metazoa; phylum Chordata; order Testudines; family Cheloniidae; genus Lepidochelys; species Lepidochelys olivacea. Next base: position 44,774,592 of record NC_140418.1, on the reverse strand, counting down.
CCTGATAGGAACATGCCCTGTCAGGTCAGACTGGGCTTTATCACCCCAACCGCCCCTCAGCCCTTTTGTCTTGAGGGCTGGGAACTCTTTCCTTTTGCTGCACAGAGAAGCTTGCGGACCATTACAACCCACGGAGCAAAGCTTAGCCCAGGAGGAATGAGTCACGTTTCAAGGCTGGCAGAGAAACTGTCTCAACCACAGAAACGGAAAAGATTCCAATCAAGGGTTCCACATGAGCTGGATCTGACTGTAGCCTAAAACGGGTCATTTCTTTGTTAGCCCAAGAGACGATATCAGTGATATAGCAACTACCAAAAAAGGCCCTGGTTGGCCAGGTAATCGGTGACAAAACAACCATTTCCCTCCTCTCTGGCTGCCACTGTCCTTGTCAAAAGGGCCCAGCTCTGTCTGCAAGGGAGAACGTGCTTCTCCCAGACACTTGCTTTCTCTTTACTCTGCCATGCAGTTGCAGAGGTAGCCGTTGTCCTATGAGCAGCACTTAACTGACCGGGAAAGATTAGGGGGAAAAAAACAAACAAAAAAAACCCCATGCATTTGTGAGATAGCACAAAACATTTAAAATCGCTTTCATAGGGAGGGAATCTTTATTTGGCCCATGGGGAGAGGAACGAAGGGAGGAGTAGGAGAAAGATGGAGGAGGATCAACTAAAATGGAATGACTCAAATGTGCAAATACATTTCATAACCTCCCCTGAAGGGCCAGAAACAAGTACATAGACGAGACACACATGGGTTGCATAGATCGCCATTTCCAGGGCAGCTCTAAATGCACCACTCCTATCGTATCATTAGTAACAAGTCAACCCTCCCAGAGTCAGTCAGCCAGGCTTGCTCTGTTAGTGACCAGTTTCCATCCAGGGCAGGTGGCAGGGTGAAGGCCAGAGCTCAGAAGGCATGCTGGGGTAGGACTCTCACACTCTGCTGTTCCCCACCTCCAAAGGCGCCTAGGGTCTCCAGCCTGCGCAAATGCTCCATGCTTCTGCCAAGAGCCTCTTCCAGTCGTCCACGGAGTGCCTGGGCCCTCTCCAGCTCAGCCTGCAGAGTCTGGCCTCTCTCAGGGCTAATTAGACATGTCATACAGAAAGGGAAGAGGGTTAGACAGGCTTCACAGAATGTCCACATCAGCAAGGATGCAGAGCAGTGGTGGTTAGACGTGAGCCAACACTTACTCAGAGCACTGCTCATCAGTGCTCCAAAGGTAGATCCAGCGTCGGCCTCTTCTGCTTCTCTTCTAACTTTTACCAGAAACAGCTGCAGGCGCTAGGCCCCAGCACCTCCCTCCCACATGGGTCAGGCACAGACTCCTACACCCACGGAGCAGTTCCCCCAGACTCACTCCCAATCCTCTGGGAAGCAGGGCAGGGACGGTGGCTTCCTGGCCATCACTAGTTATCACCATTGACCCAGGTACCAAGAGAAACTCCATGTGCACATGGCTCCTTCAGCCCCGCAAACTGCTCAGCTCCCCACCACCACCTTGGAAGGCACAGGGTTTGCATGGTGGAGGGTAGCAACATCAGTTACGCTGTTATGGAGGGGAATGACCTGGACAAACCACTAGAAGCCCCCAGCAATTTTCAGATCAATGATTTAACAAAGGGACGTGCAGCCTCTCAGATGTCAGGAGACTAGGCCAAAGGAGCAGGAAGAAATCAAGGGGAGAGAAGAGAGAATCTGAAAGGAGCATTAGAGCTCTGGGGTGTGATTAACTCCTGCTGTCTCGCCTGCCTCATGTGATCTCCATGGGAAGGATGCTGCCTTTAAATCAGCCACTCCCCAGCAGCAGCCCACCGAATAGTTCCCTGTTCACACCGGGTCAGCCCTTCTGCAGCACACACAGGCTCACGGACATGCTAGTGCTTCAACTTTTCCCGTTGAACAAGTCCTCTGGAGGGAGTGCAGCTCCAACACCTCGCAGGACCACACGGGCAGTGACAGCACAAGAGCAGCCCGAGGGCCCCCTACCTGTTTGGGTGAGTGTGGAACTTCACCAGACTGCTGTACAGCTGCCTTTCTGCTTGCAGAGCTTCATTCAAACGACTCCTCTCTGCCACCAGCCCTTCCAGCATCAGCAACAGCTGGGGAGAACGGAGGCAAAAAGCAACAGGCACAGAGGTAGGAGCTCAGCAAGGCCTTCACCCCCACCTAGACACACGTGAGAGGCAGAGTCCAGCCAAGAGACTGGAGTTGGTCATGTCAGGGACATGGAGATGAGATGCTGACCTCTGCCCTTGAGGGGGATCCAAACCACCTCTCTGTGCCACAAAGAGGGTCTGAGCCCCTCTTACACCTGCATGTACAGTGGCACACTCCCTCCCAGGCAAAAGCATTACAGTGCAGAACTGGCAATAGAGAACTAACTAACTGCAGGAACTGGAAACAGGCCTCAGCCTGCGGCCCATGAGATATCCCCCCTGCGGGAGATTCCATCAGAGCACGTGCTACCTGTTGCCTTCTGTTCCCTGTAGCCTCCTGTCCTCGTGACTCTGCTGTGACTACTTTCTCCCGAAGCACCAGGACTTCTTGGGTCAGTCGCTCCACAGCTGGGATTTCTTCAGGGTCAACCAGCTGCATCTGCAGGTCCTGAAAGCCAAGGAGAGCAGAGCTGGCTGGAGATCAACAACAGGAGACACCTCTTGAACGTCATACAAATCAGTGGGAGCTGGAGTTACAAAGGTCCCTAGAGACACTGGAGATTAGGGTCTCTAACAAGGGGAACTCCTATCCCTTCCAAGGGTGAGCCAGATAATTCAGAAAAAAACCACATTCAGGCGGTGTGCAGCACCAACATCCCAAAGCAAACCTTACTGTTGCTTTGTGCTAACAGGAGCCTGGCTCAAGACTCCAGACAGGATGCAAGGCACCCTGCATGCTCCAGAACTCCTAAACAAGGTCCAGGATGCACAGCAAGCGCACTCCAGGAGAAACGAGATCACCAAATAAGCATCTGGGCAGAATGCTGGGAGACTCCTCAATAACGAGATGTCATAAGGAGCCCTGGGTTTCCAACTCTTTGTGTTTTACAGGAACCATGGAGCGAGGCCCAGGATGCCAAGCCCAAGATGTTACAAGATCCATGCATGAGACCTCGACTACAGCTCGGGAGTCTCCTCATGCATCCACCTCATTGCTGATCTCTATGGAAACCTTGCTTCCTGGTTCTGACATTTTACAGTACACTGGAAGCCAGCTAGAGGGCTCGAGGTGGGGGGGGAACTGGAGGTTCTTCACTAGCATCCCTGGGCAGAGATGATCAGAGAGTATGTCAGGAGAACTGTAGTGATCCCACCTTTATAAGGTCCTCTTTGCTCTGGATCTTCCTGGTCAGGGACTCAATATCTGAGGCCTGCACCTGCAGCTCCTCCTCCTGTGCTGTCACCACAGATTGAAGAGAAGAGAGCTCCAACTACAGAGCAGAGACCACAGGGTCAGCGAAAGCTCTGCAACCCAGACACATGCCATAAACCCTCCATGTCACTGCCCCAATCATCCCACCCCCATGCCCCTAAGCTGTGGTGCTGGCCAGAGTCGTGAGTGACCTCCTTTACTCCGTGCAACACTACACGTTGTACAATGTCTCCAGAGTCTAAAGACAACATTTCTGAGAAAGGCAGAGGAGGGCCAAACCGGCCCAGGAAGGAAACTTACTTTCAGACTCATCAAGTCAGCACTGCGACCCCATAACCAGACCCTTTGTTCACCCCTCTATCAAGAGAGGTGCCTGTGGAGTTGATGGTCCCGTTGCCATGGAGATTAAGGACCAGCGTCAATCTGTCAGCTTCATGACTATGACACCACGTGGGGACAATCCCTAGTCCAGTGGTTCTCAACCTATTTATCATTGTGGACTCTGCTGGGCTGCAGGTTTAGAACCACAGTGTGCTTCCCCACAAACCTCCCTCCACAGATCCCTAGGTCTAGTGCCTCCCGCCCAGAGATCCCTTCACAGAGCAGGGCCAAGAGTGGGCAGGATGGCAGTGACCCCAGACCCTGCTGTGCAGGACTGGGCAGCAGTCCAAACCCTGGACTCGGCCACGTGGGGCTGGGTTGTAGGGCAGCTGGCGGCAGCCCGGACCCCAGCCCTCACCGAGCCAGCCAGCAGCCCCGGGCCCTGGACCCCACCAGGCTGGTGGGCAGCTCCGGACCAGCTGGACCACTGCGCTGGGTGACCAGGCAGCCAGGAACCTGGACCCCATGTGGACCAGCAGCCCGCTGGTTGAGAACCGCTGCCTTAGTCAGTAGTGAGGCGTAAAGGTCGCTACACCGGAAACCAGAGCGTCCCCAGGATAAAGCATGGGCCAGCTACTCACAAATGTAATGAGCTTATTTCCTAAACTGAAACCATCTAGATATCTCTGGGGTGGAACACAGCAGCAGTTTAACAGTACACTGCTTGTGACAGGACATGAAAAAGAAACCTATATCCAACAAAAATACAAGAGGACACAGGGAGGCTGAATGTAATCGCCAGAGATGGAATCTGACTAGGACACCAGGGCTAGCACCTTCCATTCCCACGCAGGGTGCTACAGGGTCCTCACCAGAAACCAAATAATTAATACTCTATGCTTCCAGGCTCAGTACAAACACTGAGCGAGAGACAGCCAGTTCCCCACAGGGTGGGAGTATGAACACAGCATGGCTGTTTGAAAGCAGACCAGGCTGGATTTGGTCTTGAGTGAAATAAGCCTCAGACTCCAGACGCTCAGGGTCTCTCCACATACTCACCCGGCTTTCCCTTTCCTTTCTTGCCATTAGCTCCAGTTCCTCTCTGGCATTAACAAGCTCCTTCTCCAGCTCGGCAGCCGTCTCCAACAGGCCTGGAGAGGAAACCACAGCCCAAAAAGTTACACTAACATAGGGCTTGAATCGTTTACCAGACACACCCTGGTTTTCTAACTGCAAGCTTTAGAAACAGAATCGCTTTCCAAATTAGAGCTCAAATCCTTAACAGAACTGGACTGAGATGGATTTTTCAAAGCCTTTTCTAATGCTCCTGCTCCCATAGTGATCCTCAACTGCCAGCCGCCCCAGAGTCCATTCCCGATGCCCTCCCCTCCAGAGTCCAGTGGCCCCAGCCCTGGGAAAATTCCAAGTATCCCCTACCACCCTCCCAGATTAACTGCACTCCTCCCAGTCAAGGAGGGCAGGACATTCTGATTAGCCCAGTGATCAGAAAACACCAGCTCCCACTCCCACACCAACTTCCTCCACTCAGCACTGGAGTCCAGAACCCATCAGTGATTCCTGAGCACCAGTCTCCCATCCCAAATCTAAGCCACAGTCATTGAGTGCCTCAAGTTTTATTCCCAGTATCACACCCCTGGGGAAGGACGACTCCAGTCAATACTCCTGGTTAGAGTTCTTTGGTGTCTTTGCAGGCTGTTTGTCACATGAGACAGTTCTCCCCATAGCAAAAGCCTTGTACGGACTGGAGAGAAGCTGCCGCTGTACTGACCTTTCTCCATCCTGAATTTGCTGTCCTCTCCCTTGGAAATTCCGGTAGTGGTAGCATTCCCACAACCTCCTGGCAGTAATTCCTGAAAACACAAAGCGATTCCTGGTTTTACCCCCTCAGAGATCACCCTGGGCACCCTGCACAGTTCAGACCCCACCACCCACCTCCAGACCTCACAATCCAGTGCTAAGACCAAACACGACACATGCTCACTGGTGTCACAAAGACCATTGGCCAAATGGGGTTTTCAGTTATGAGGGAGCTGACCAGAGGACTGTAAGTTTTTGGGGCTCCCAGATCCCAGAGGAATGGACGGAGACAAGCGCAAATGGGATGAAAGCTTAAATCTGGTGTGACAAACAAGCCTGGGAAGTCAGGAAAGGGACTCCAAAGAGAGGCGTCCAGAGCAGGAAAAGGGGTTCTTGGTCACTGCGTTTGGGTTAAACCAAGGGGGACTATGTAGCAGGGACACCAGAGAAGCGGCTGCAGCAACAGTGCAAGAGATGATCTGAGATAGCACTACGGCTTTAATAGCTAGAATGAAGAGGAAAGGATGAACCAAAGCTGCTGTCATGAAAAAGCAGCAGGATTTAGCAATGGTCTGGTTGCAGGAGGCACACAGAGGAATCAAATATGCCCACAGGCTGCATGCATGGGCAACAGTGCCGGGCGATTTTCCATGATGGGTAGCAATCTTCAATCAGAGCCTCTCCTTCTTCCAAACATCTGCTAAATCGGACACTCTGGAGGTGCTGACAGTGACAGTAAAGGTTACAAAGCCACTCCCAAGTCAGCCCTGTTTACGCTCCCCCAGAGCCCTCTGAGGAACTTCTCTGGGCTGAGCCATACTAGCTAGCTACGTAGCAGAGATATTTCTCTGTGCAACCCAGCATCGAGAATTCAGAGGTTAACAGTGGAGCTCAGCCCAGAGGCACAATTTTGGAAAGGTTAAGGAAAGTCTTTCCAGCTCATTGTGAGACACTGGGGAGTGGAGACAAACCACCAATGGCCTACTAGCCCCTTCTGGCCTAAACTCCATGATTCTAAACTCTGTGACATGTCTTACAACTTTAAACAAAAAGCAGATGTTTGTTCACCAAGAAACAACTGAAATGGTTCCAACAAAAGCAGCCTGGCTCATGCTCAGTGATAAAGGGTATGACGTTGCTCTCCATAATGTTGTATGGAAATATGCTTATGAGTATAAATATGATGTAACTGGAATATGCTTTATGCAAAAAGTCTCTTGTAAAGTGTCATTGCAAAGGTTATAATTTACTGTGTGTTATTGAGTGTGTTCATCCTATTTGTTTGCATGTATTATTTCTATGTCTGGAGTTAGGAGAATAAGATATAAACTTGTATTACTGATGTAAACACATTAAGTGGAAGCCTTTAAGGGTGCTTCAGAATCAATGAACTGTGAATGGGTTTGTTTACTTGCAAGCCTTCCTGTGTTCGTGTAAGCCAGCCCAGGAAGAATGGTGGAATCCATCTTAAACCTGGTGCTTTTCCATTTAGAAGGAGGGGTGGAGATCCAGAGACACAAAAGATTCCCGCCTTGTGCCAAAGCTATAAAAGGGTGTGGAAGAGAACAAAGGAGGTGGCCAGTCATGAGAAATCCCCTAGTTACCACCTGAGCTGGAACGAACAAGGACTGTACCAAGGGAAAGGACTGGGCCCAGACTAGGAAGGAGTCTAGTCTCCAGAAGTAGCTTATTGGAACATCTTTGAGGGTGAGATTTTACCTGTAAAGATTTCTTAATGCATTAGGCTTAGGCTTGCATGTTTTTGCTTTATTTTGCTTGGTGACTTACTTTGTTCTGTCTGTTATTACTTGAAATCCTACTTTTTATACTTAATAAAAGTCACTTTTGTTTATTAATTAACCCAGAGTAAGTGATTAATATCTGGGGGAGCAAACAGCTGTGCATCTTTCAGTGTTATAGAGGGCGGACAATTTATGAGTTTACCTTGTATAAGCTTTATACAGAGTAAAACGGATTCATTTGGGGTTTGGATCCGATTGGGAGCTGGGTGTCTAATGCTGGAGGCAGGTGACCTGCTGAGAAGTTTTTGGTTAAAGCCTGCAGCTTTGGGGGCATGGACCAGACCTGGGTCTGTGTTGTTGAGCCAGACACGCTAGCCTGCTGCAAGGTAGGGTTCTGGAGTCCCAAGCTAGCAGGGAAAACGGGCTCAGAGGTAACTTCAGCTCGTCAGAGGACAGTCCCAAGGGGGTCTCTGTGAGAGAACCCGTCACAAAGGGGTTCCCAGCAAAGTGGGTTTAAAAACACTTGACTATTGAGGATGAAATAATTAAATGTGGGTACATGCGACAGGCTCTGCTAAGAATTAGCAGGCTTAAAATTAGTTCTTCCTGCTCCCAGCCAAGGCTGGACCATGACTTTCTGGGAGGTTGATTCCCGCCCTGCATCCTTTTGGGGGCTCCAATACTGCCCACACCAGCAGTGTCTGCTCTCAGCAGATCTGTGGGGAAGGGGCTGCTGAGCGACTGAGAAAAAGCTGTGGAATTCAGATCAGGATGTTCTGATCTCAGCTGGCCTCCCCTTAGCAGGGAGGGTCTTTTCTGTTTGTGCCTAGCACAACGGGGTCCAGGTCTATGAGTGGACTCCTAAGCACTACAGCAATACAAATAGTAAATATCAACAGCTGCCAAGGGCCTCCATGTGACACGCCCAGTGCTCAATCACTCCTCCCTGCCAAGTGCATCTCATCACCCCCTTCTGTTATCTCTCTGCATCTGCTTTCTTCCCACAGGCCTCTCTCTCCCCTCTGCTGCTACAGCAATCACTTCTCTTCCCCGTCCTGAGGCAGCATGCAAAAGACAGAACAATCCAGTGCACAATTCCTACTTGAAAGGGCTGCTTGTCTTTCTGGAGGAGGATCCTGCTATCAGCTGCTAGGTTCTTCCCCAGCTCCTTCTCCACCAGCCGCTGGCGCAGGAATTGTACTTCACCACTCTTTTCTGTCAGAGCCTGCACCATCTTCTTGGCAGCCACCTGACGCAGCGGGAAAGCAAGGTGAGAGAAGAGAAGCAGAGGTGACAAAGAGTTGGGTCTCAGGTGGCCACTGGCACAAATCGTGGCCCTGACTCCTTGCTCTGGCAACATAAGGACAGATTTACCAATCACTTGCTGCTGGATGGAGATCAGGAGTCCCAAGCCAACCCTAACAGGAGACTTTGCTATGGGCTTTGTGGCAGCACACATAACAATCAATGCTACAGCACTGCCATCACAGCCCCCTGCTTTCACTGACCCAGCCTTTGCTGCATAACTTTTCAGCAGTGCTACCAAACCTTTGACTGGGATGGTGAAAACTCACCCATGGCATGGGGGCTGTGGAGTGCAGCAATATGGGAGGAGGCCTGGAAGGACAGAGGGGATGAGGATAGAAGCTGGAGGAGAAAAGGGAGGCAAATGCTGTGAGGAGATAGCTGGGAGCTTGGCTTTTTAATCCTGTTGTTAAAAAGGGAAATTCAATGCAAAACTCCACTGACATTTAAAACTGACCACAATGCACAGAACGCAGGCAATGCGGAGGGTAAGACTCTTGTGGCAATATTAACTCCCTGGTAGTGCACACAATAGTCCCGAGTACTAGTTTGACTGTTAAATACAGCTAATATACAATGGCCAGAGCTCCCCCCATACTGCCCCTCCACCCTTCTGATTCTAGGCAGGGCAGATGGCTCCACCCAGCTCTGGGAAAGGGCTCCAGGGTTCATCCTTCCCATGACTACTGGCCAGGCAGTGGTGGTACGTGTGCACACAATGCCCTGTGAATGTGTACAAGCCGAAATCTGCACACCTTCCTCTCCCCAACCCAACAATATGCACATGCAATCCCTGATCTGGGTGCACAAGAAGTGCTCCCAGGTTTCACAACGTAGGTCTGTGGGGCACGTGGACAAGCAAACGCTGCTCTATGGTAATAATTCTGAGAATTTCCCACAGACAACACATTGATATTTGTAACCTTACTCTGTATTAACATGGGCGAGTGGGATGTTCTCACTATTGTGTGGTTCTGAAACATAAAAGACACTTCCTGCAGCTCCCTGAATGGCATCAGAGACTGCAGACCAGTTTCCACACAACAGACCCATCACAGCCATGCTGGTCGGCGGCTGCTCTGAGCACAACTCACTCGGCTTTGCTGCTCCCGGGCACTCACGGCTTGAAGTAGCTCCCGAAGTTCAGTCTCATGCTCTCCAGCCTGTCTGTATCGGTCACTCAGGAGATCCTGCAGCATCCTCTCCTTACGCTGGAGACGCAAGCACAGCTCCTCCACAATCTCACCCTGCCCTGGGCCCAGCTTGCAGAGCAAGGTTGCTGTGAGCTCCTAGGGGAAAAGGAGGGAGAAAGGGGTTGAAATGTTCCATCTCCATGCTCAGAGAAGCCTGGCACTTGGGGATGAATGGCTGTGCAGCCTGGGAGCACCCCTCTGATCATGTGTAGTCACCATCAGAGAATCTACGCACAGCAAGCATTTATGCCAACGCAGCATTGCGAGAGCCTGCCAGGATTCCAGGGAGCAGCTTTCCTGGCTCGCCCCCGCTCTTCCTGCAGCACATATGGAAGGGGCTGGGCCATGCATGTCACTCAAAGGCCAATGTGCCTCTGTGCTTCCATTCTGTAGGGAGAGCCTTTGCTTCCACAAGCTGGCAATTGTTGGTGCTCTCAAATTGAGGACTATGCTAGTTTAGATATTTTTACATCGCCTCCGATGTGCTCCCTCCTCTGCACTGCGGCCGAGAGCACAGAAATTTAAAAAGGTGACACACTGGGGAATCTCCAAGAGGAGCAGAGCAGGGCTAAGAGTCCCACCCACCCACACACACCCCGCCCCACCAAGTCAGGGTAATGAGTCTGACACCCCCTCCAAGGGGAGCAGGATGGCACAGCGGCATTGAGTGAGTGGCCCAGAGGCCTGGCAGTAGTGCTCAGGGATCCCACCCGAAGACGGAATGGATGGAGGCACTGCAGCAGGGAGCATGGGCCTTACTTCCACTTCCTTGTTCCTGTCATGCAGAGAGGTCTGCAGCTGCTGTATTATCCCCTCCTGCTCCTTCTGCCAGCTGCTGGATTTCGCCTCGACTTCCTCTTTCAGCCACTGGAGGTTCTGGCAGGTTGCCGACACCTGCTCTAGTTCCAGCGTCTTGGCTTTCAGCAGGCTCTCCATGCTCTAGGGACCAGAAAGAAAACCAGGAACACACTGAGGCCCAAGTAGTTTCTTGTGCACTTAAGTAAACAGGATTGAAACTATTCAGTCTCTTCTACCCTTTTGTGCAGCCCCAAACAGCCATTACATTCACTCCCTAAGGAAAGTTTCCACCTCAGCATCCAGCTGAGAAATGCCACATGGAACAATTAGTTTAACCACTTCCTTCCCCAGATGCAGGAGGCCATCAGAAAACTGCCTCGTGGGGAGGGATGAGGATGTATGCCAGCCAGTATGCTAAGCAAACACTCACCAGAGAAAAGCCAGGAGAATGAATAAAGGATTAGCAAACATGCCTTATAGTGACAGACCCAAGGAGATCTATTTAGTTTAACAAAGAGAAAGTTAAGGGGTGACTTGACCACAGTCTATAAGTATCTACACGGGAACAAATATTTAATAATGGGCTCTTCGACCTAGCCGAGAAAGGTCTAACACCATCCAATGGCTGGAAACTGAAGCTAGACAAATTCAACCTCGAAATAAGGCATAAATCTTTAACAGTGAAGCTAATTAACCATTGGAACAATTTCCTAAGGGTCATGGTAGATTCTCCATCACTGACCATTTTAAATCAAGATCTTTTCTAAAATTGTGGGGCAGGTCTCTGGCCTGTTTAATGCAGATCAGACTAGATGATCACAGTGGTCTCTTCTGGCCGTGGAATCGATGAGGCAGCCAAAGCACTAACATAAGGGGCTGGCCACACCAATGGAATGAATGCTGTGGCAAGCTGAGTCGGGAGCTCTGCTGATCACCGACACCATAGGTGCACTGCACAGGGAGGGGCTCACGCTTACATGAATGGTGGCCTCATTGCTGGACAGGACGCTGCGCAGTCTCTCCAAGTCGTGCTCCCGCTCTCTCTCGGAGAGATGGAGCTGTCTCAGCTCTTGCTCTCTCTCTTCCACAGCAAAAAATTTTTGATCTATTGCTCGCTACAGGGAGAGAAAAGGAGACGTAGAGGTCATAGAGAGACTCCCTTGCGTGGGAACAGCATCCTGAATTCTCTCGCCATGCAGTCGACTTCACACTAGGTGGGAGAACTCAGCTCACTCTATGGGGGTGGGAAAGTGGGAACAGCCCCAGGGAAAGGGAGAGGAGGGGATACCAACCCGGGCAAGGGAGGTCAAAGCACAAGGGATGCTGTGCCTACCCACCCCCACAGGACCCCAGGGACTGAGCTCAGGGAAAGGACAGGGAAGATTGTGCTGGAATGTCCTGTGCTTACCTCCAGAGCAGCATCTCGGTCTTTGACTCGCTGCTGCAACTTCTCCAGCATAGCGTCAGTCACCACAGGGTTCTTCTCCAAGCTCTGCCAACACTGCAGAAGTTCCCGGGATTCCTGAAGGGGCCCCATAAGCACACATCAGCACAGACACCAACATTACTGAGCCAGTACCAGGATTTCTGAGGTCAGAGCAAGGAAAGGTCAGAGAACTTCTCTCTGACCTCACTCTCCTCTCTCCATACTCAAAGGATGGCTGAGTCCACAGGTCAGGTCAGTGTTATTCTGTCTTATTCCCTCCCCAGTTAGGGCTCGCCAGTACGACTCAGCCCCAGCTACAGGTCCCTCCCTGTGGCTGTAGCCAGAGGGTTGCCCTCAGACTCCAATCTCTCTGACGACAGGCCCTGGAGAGCTGCACATAGTCACGTGGTTGCCAGCACTCAAATTCCAAGGTGAGCTTAATCCCTGATTCGCATAATTTTTCACCTCACCTGCAGAAGCTGTTCTTTGTGAGCCAGCCTCTGGCTCAAACGCTGAACACGCTGCTCCTCGGCCCGGATCTCACAGCACCTCTCCCCCTCCAGGGTCCGCAGCTGCTGAGCCTTGTGCTGCAGCTCTGCTTGTACCTGCTGCACAACACCGCGCAGCTCCTGAAAGGAAACACACTTCTCACTTCTTTGCCATAAGATACTCACTTCCCCACTAGAAGCCAAAAGGCTAACAGGAAGCCCTGTCAGTCAGTCATACCAAAGATGGAGACAGCCTCAGGAGCTGCTGTTATCCTGTTAAAAACAAGGAGTCTGGTGGCACCTTAAAGACTAACAGATTTATTTGGGCATAAGCTTTTGTGGGTAAAAAACCCCACTTCTTCAGAAGCATGTTTACCTTGTGAGATTCAACAGGATAAGGGTAGGCTGGGCTGCAGGAGAGCATACCACAAGTTCAGTAGGATTCAGATGTTATAGGCTTCTGTCATTCAGATCAGAAAACTGAGAGCCTGACCTCCTTCCACAGGAGATGGGGATGCTAACCCTTCAGCAAACATATGGATGGAGCACCGAAGAATATCTCCACGTGGTTCGGCTTATGGAAGCTAGGCTCAGTACATGTGTAGCACACATGTAGATGGAGATAGGGTTTCCACAGCTGCATGGACAGATGTCAGTGTGGACCGTGGCTGAGTATGTCTCAAGTTGCGGGTTCCTATTCCCTACCTCCATTGCTACGGAGTTTTATACATTTCCACATAGACACATCTGATTACTTACCTACATGCTGAGTAGGAGTTTTGTACAGCACAGCCACCAAAGCAAACTTTCAAACATTTATTACTTCTTCTTTGAAATTACACAGAGACATTTAGTGATTTTTAAACTCTAAATCCGTCCATCTCACCAAAGTGACCAGCCACATTCCTCTTTAGTTCCACGTATTATTTTGTGCCCAGCGCAAGAACGGTGCAACTAACTCTTAACTTCTTCAGAAAGTCACTATCAAAGTGGGTCCAACCACATGAAGTTTGGTAGTGAAACTGACAAGCAAGTGGAATTGGGGTTCTGCACTCAATTCCCTAACTGCACTTTTTTTTCCCGCAAAGTGAAAATTTGTTGGTGACGGCACAACTTTAAAACTGATGAAAACTTTCAACCTCAACTCTGGCTAGAAAAGGGGATTTAAAAAATGGTTCTTACATGCACAGGAAAATTTTTAAGTCTACCCCAGCTAATCCACTGAAGAAAGAGGAATACAGCATCACAAAAAGAAACAGGACATTTGTACCAGTTAAAACATACCAGTAAGTGCCACTACTGATCCACTGTATTCAGTCTCTGCACTGATTGTGTGCACGTACTACTGAATGTAAGCTAACATGAATTAGACAGAGAATGCACAGCACAGTACCCACTTAAGACATTCAGCTAATATAAGCATTATGAAGGTCATTGGTTTGTATTCTTCATATGCAAAAACACTTTACTGTCATTTGCATGTGGCATCAGGCCATGCTCAACTGCTGAAGCATGCCGTACCTGATTGTGTTTCCATGACACCTCTTTCAGCTGCTGTTCCTCCTGCACAGCAGCCTCAAGAAGCTGGGTAGCTCTCCTGGCTTCAGCCAGTTGGTGTTCTTTCTGCCGCTGACCCCTCTTCAGCTGCTGTATCTCCAGCTGGGTGCAGAAGAGTGTGTTCTGCAGATCTAGCAGTGCCATGTGCTGCTGCTGGGAAGGGGATAGCCCCTCCGAGGTCTGACAAGATAGAACAGAAACGTGAGAGTGTTTAAGCGTGAGCTCACGAGAGCTGTTCAGAACAATGAAGGAGCCTGTGACAGTGAAATACCCAACGCTTTTCAATTTTCTTTTAAAGGCAAAGGCCCCTCACTTCTGGGGGATGGAGGGGCCCACAGGGAAGTACCTGCAAATGTCCAAGCTGGCTTCTATGTAACATGTCTCGTAGTTTGGCCATGGTCTCATTCTGCCCTTCAATCACATGATACAGCTCCTCTGTCTGCAAGATAGGGGATAGGACACCCAACCGTTAGCAAGCCCCACACCTCAAGGAGTCTTGGGCACAGATTGCCTCTGCCTGTTGTAAGTGCTTTGACAGAAACAAGTCACAGGAGAAATGAGCAAGGTCCAAGGATGACTGAAGGGTTCCTTCTGAATTGCTGCTAGAATAGCATGCTTCCCTGCATCCACATTTCCTATACAAGGGCACAGCACCGGCCCCCCCCAGCAGTGCTAGTTACCTCACTTTCTTTGCTCTTCAGGGCCTCATTCAGACTCTGGATTGTACGATCTTGTCTCTGGGATGCTTCCTGGACAGATTTTAATTCAAAATTCATCTCATTTAGCTTTTCCTGCAGCAACTGAACACAGAGAACACAACGGTTTAGTTACCAAGCCCAAAAGGTCCTCAAATTGCCCCCAAGAATCCCTCCACACCATACTGAGTCCACAGAGCCCAGAGGTTCCTCTTTATTTCCCCAGACCAAGATCAAAGTGGCTCCCTCTGAAGCCTGGCTCTGCTGCTCCTGATCTGGGTGGAGAAAATAGCAACAAGGCAATGCAAGGCCTTCCCTTCTTTCACAGGGACTGAGGCCAATTTCCAGCCATAGGTGCTGACTCTGGGGCTAGAGCACCCATGGGGGAAAAAATGGTGGGTGCTGAGCTCCCACTGGCAGCCTCCCCATCAGCTTCTTCTCACCACCCCAGTGGGCCCTGTGGATCAGTGCCTCCCCCCGCCACAATCAGCTGCTTCGCAGCATGCAGGAGGCTGGGAGGGAGGGGGAGGAGTGAGGACATGGTGTGCTTGGGGGAGGGGACTGAACTGGGCAGGAAGAGGTGGGGCAGGGTGGAGCAGGGGTGGGAAGAGGCGGGGTGGAGCCTTGGGGGAAGGGTGGAGTGGGGGCAGGGCCTGGGATAGAGCTGGGGTCACGCAGCCTCCGGCACTTTGGAAAGTCAGAACCTGTGCTTCCAGCCCCCAGTGATCCAGTCTGAGGGAGGGGCTGGAATCCTGCTTACTCTGTCTGATACAGTCTCCAACACTCAGCTGCCTAATGCCATTCCCAGTTTTGATTACTCGTTTCCCCAACCCTTTCAAAAGGGGAGGAGAGGTTCCAGCCCTTGGTACTCCCGGAGATCTGGAACCTCCGAACAGAACCCACATATCCCAGAGGCCACTTCCTTTCCCTCCAACTCACCCAGTACCGCTAGAGCATTACAGCTACATATTTACACTCTTCCTCCCTTTCTCCAGGTAGCACCCTCCATCCAGCCACTCACTCTTGCAGCAACTGCCTGGATTTAGGTAACACCATACTCGAGCAAATGCATGGTCCATCCAGCCCAGTGTCCTAGCTTCAACACAGCGAAATCCTCCCCAATGAGTCAGGACCACCTCAAGCTGGTGCAACACCCATGCTCTTTATTCCTGTGTCTGGTCCCCACCACCAAGCTCCAAATATTTACAGAGTATTTACAGGTTTGGCCTAGCACAGGCCTCCATGGCAACAGGGTAGCAGGCTCCTGGCTCCTTCTGAGCCTACTCTCCTTTTTTGGCCTCCCAAGCATTTAGCCCCTGTTAATGAGGCTGGCAGGTGGGGCCAGTTTCCAGGCCAGTCCTAGCTAGTTACCCAGCCCCAACCCATTTCCCTGATTGGGGCTGGAGTGGTAGGTGCTGATTAGGGGTTCCCCTGCCACACAGAAGTTTTGCAACATCATGGCTGGAGGGGAAGGCTGGTTTATGCCCTGAAACATGAGTGCCAAAGCACCTCCTATGTTTTCATCCTCACTAGTGTAATAGAAGATAAATCTTTTCTCAATCCTGCTCAATTGCTTCCATAACAGCATGTGGAAGTGACTTCCACAGATTAAGTTGCTTAATAAAAGTGTTTATTTTAATCAGTTTTAAATGTTGCCTTTTAAACATCTTTTATTGTGAGAAGGTAAATATCTATAATGGCCTTGATACCACACTCATTCTCAAATACTCCCAAATGACCATCTCTATACTGCTCATTAATTTATACACCTAGCACGTTACCTCTTATTTGGCTTCTTTTGAAACTAAATTGCCCTTGTCTTTTTAATTCCACACCCCTAATCATTTTCATTGCTGTTCTCCAGACCTTTCTCTTTTGGAGTTATCCTTCCTGAGCAAGGCTGGCCAAACTGAACTTAAGTGTTCCAGCTATGGACGACAACGGATTTATACAAGAGCACTGTAACAGACTATGTTTAGCAGTGTTAAGAAAGGGGTGGTAAAACACTTTGCAATTTTGCCTGCTGCTGCACACTGAGCAGAAGTTTGCATGGAGCTGTTCACAATAACTTCTGTGGTGTTTTCCTGATTGGTTACAGTTAATTTACAACACCACAATGGGCATACATAAAACCAGCTATGCCTTCCCATGTGTATTCATTTAACCTGCCACTAGGCTGGCCATCTTCTTGTTCAGCTAATTTTTAATTCATGCCCTTTAAAAGGATGCTAGGGCAGGCCCCTCTGCAGGCTGACCTCCTTCACCCCACACCAAAAGGAGGCCAGCTGTCTCCATGGCAGTTTCCCTCTCTTTGCCTGCAGAAGGCTCACCATAGAGAAGCAGCAGCCAAGAAGCCAGAGCAGGAGGGGCAGGCAGTGGGTGGAGCTCAGGGATGTAGGCATCTTTCTTCCAATGGCTCTATGGAGTCCCCCTGGCATAGGGGAAGGTCTTTCAAACACTGCTTTAGAACTAGCATAAGGAAGGAAGCTGCATAGCATAGCTATAGGAAAGGAAGCACATCCTAGCCTTGTTGAAGGCCAATAGCACCATCTCAGTTTGGGCAACTTCCAGTGCCTGCAATGACCCTTCATGGCTATTGCTAATTAAGGTAAACGAGAATCCTCAAGAAGCTGAACGTGCTGCCAGTGAACAAATACCTTGTTGGTGGAATTGTACTGCTGGATTTTGTCCTGCAGCTCAGCAGCGTGCGATTCAGACACATGCCCACTCGCCACAGAGTCACACTGAGTCAGCTGCTGATGGTCCTCAGGCAGATTCTGGAGAGACAAAAGAGAGGATGGGTGGCCTGAGTCCTTTCTTGGTTTCTGTTCAGTGCTCAGAGTGGTGGTGGCCCTCCTAACCATAGGCGCCAACTCTGTGGGTGCTCGGTGGCTGGAGCACCCATGGAGAAAAATTAGTGGGTGCTCTGCACCCACCAGCAGCTCCCCACCCCACTACCCCAGCTCACCTCCACCTCCTCCCGAGTGCACCTTCCCCACTTCTCCCTGTAGCACCCAGCGCTTGCTGCTGCAAAAGAGCTGTTTCGCAGCGGCATGCACTGGGAGGGAGCAGGAATGCAACACGCTTGTGGAAGAGGCGGGGCCAGGGCGGGGATTTGGGGAAGGAGTCCAATAGGGGCAGGGATGAGGTTGAGTTGGAGTGGGGACTTTGGGGACACGGTTGGAATGGGGGCGGGCCAGGGTCGAGCACCCACCAGCGCCGGAAAAAGTTGGCGCCTATGCTCCTAACGTGGATTTCAAAACATCTGCTCCTTATAGCCACCTTCTCAACATCCTGCCACCTGCACCTCCACCCTCTCTAGCTGCATGTCTGGCTGATCCTTCAGGGACCTCCTCCCCTTCCAAGGGTCTGTTCTTGGCCCACTGTTCTCACTTTACACCCTCTCACTGGGTGATCTCATCTGTTCATACAGCTTCAACTACCATCTCCAGCCAGCAACTCACCAATCTACTTCCCCCACTCCAATCCCGTCCCTCCCGCGTGCCTAGCAGTCAGCTTAACATAGCCAGAGCTGAATTTAGCTTCCTTCTGAAACTCCCTTCACCTTAGACCACCACCAGTTCCTCAGCATATAACCCAGGATAATCGCTGCCTCCTCCCTTGCCATCACACCCAGCCAGTCCTGACACTTCATCATCAGGACCTGACCTTTTCTGTCCGACCTAACAGCAAACACTCTTGTTCAGGTCCTTACCTCCTGTCCCTATTACTGTAATCTTCTCAGGGGCTTCCCTGGCACCCACATCACCCCCTTCAATCCATCCAAAATGCTGCTGCTACTAAGATCACCTTCCTCACCACCGGACTGGAACCTATTTCCCACCCTCTTTGAATCACTAAACTGGCTCCTGTCTACACAATGTCCAGCCCAAGATTCTTGTAATCACCCTTCACGATTCTCCATAACTTAGCTATCTCCTTCTGCACTCCCCATGCACTGCACTGATCTCCTCCTTCCACTCCCCGTGATGCCAACCTCAGTGCCCTACTTTATCCACAAATATCATTGCCTGCTCCCACAACATGCATGGAATGCCCTTTCTAAGATGATTTGTGAGGCCAACACTTCTAGTTCGGGTCTCCCCACTTGCTTCTGCCACTAGGCCTGAAAAAGTTAGCCAAGACAGACATCAATTTACTTGGAAAGCAAAGAAAAAGAAAAAAAAACACACCTTCCTTGTCGCAGCATTCTGTGTGCCAGCCAGCACCCGCTAAGTAATCACATAACAATCTGATTGACACTTCTGTCATCGCCCTCCTTACTGTCTCACTCCTTCACATCAAATTAGGCCTGTAAGCTCTCTGGGGCTGAGTTCAGACCCATTCTGTCTGGAAGGTGAGAAGCACGCTTTTGGGTATCAGCAGCAATAGTAAACAACGATTATCAGGGAAAATGCAGCCACTGCCCAGATTCACTATTGCCTTCCTGCTGAAGATTTAAGAATGCCTCGGCCAGACTTTCTGGAGTAGGAGCAAGGAGACAACAAAGCCAGCTCCAGGCAACCCTACACACAGCTCACATGGCAGCTCACTTTGACTAGCTCTATTTCACTGAGTTTTCCTCTCCTATGACCATAGGAGATGGGTGGCTCAAAGGAGCGGGTGCTTCCCCAGCAACAGCAAGCATACAGAAGCCCTGAATGCCTGGGGGCAGCACAATGCTCTTCAGCCTTTGAACACTGGGTATTGTTTTCTCTCTGCTGACTGATGTTTGATTCCAACCTTCTCCTGCTTCCCCCCCCCACCGCACCCCCATTCCTTCTCACCCTCCTGGTCCAGTCTGATATTTTTCTTTGCCTTCCTCCTTTATTCCCCACTCCCCGCCTCATATTCTCGCCCTCCCCCTCAATGACCCTCTTCCCCTTCTTTCATCCCCCTCTTCCACTTTTCTGCTCCTGTTTTCTGCTCCTGCACCCCATCCTCTCATTTGCTCTCCCTCCATTCTTCTATAATAAGCTAAAGGGGGACAAAAACTGTACCAACAAGTCTATGACTAGCACCACCCTGACCACTTTGCTTGAATGCGATATTCCTTCCCCTCCCAAGCCTTTAATTTTTCCCAGTTTCAGATGTAAGCTCTTCAGGGCTGGGAGGCTGGACCCTGTGCTTGTACAGCAAACAACATGGTGGGGAAATGATCATGATACCTGGCAATATAAATAAATCAAATAGCAAGAGCTGCCGAGGCACTGCTGCATTCTGTCTCTGGGTTGCAGTGAGATACTTAAGCACCAACATCTCTGGTAGATTGGTGAGAGTGTACATGACCTCTGAAGGATGGAACAGCACAGACTGCTGCTGAAGAGCAGAAAAAGGGGGAAGGAACCTTAAGGCAGCTCTGACAGCCAGAGATGACCCATATTCTACGAGGAGGCTGTTAACAAGAGTCACGCTGCTGGGAAAGCAATACAAGGAGCCCTCTGCATTTGAATAATAAAAACCTAAAAGTGGCCCAAAGCACTGACTGCAGTCATAGCTAGATGAGATCAGCTAGCCGCTGTGTCACAGCTAGTTACTGGTTAGAAAAATCAAGAATTACTGGCCACTTGTTCTTCAGTCCCTCTGCTTTTGTAAGAGCCTAACATCCTGCCCCAAATAATAGATTTGAAAGGTTTAAAACAGATCATTTTGGCTGAGCTTTGAAATTTGGTCTAGACCTAGTCCTCAGGAGGGACAAGAGCCTTGCTTGGTTGACAGCATATTTAATGCTGTAAGCAATGGGGCCAGCAATCACTTCTGAACAAGTGCCAGGGACTTAAGGTTTTAATAAAGCTCTGCACTCTGACAACCCTGCATATTGTTCTACCTGGCCTGACCAGGAGCCCTTGAGCACAGACAGAGGCTGCTGCTAGCATATCTTACAGGAGGCAAACTGTAACTTTTTAGTTAGGCTGCTGAAAAGGCACAAGAAAAAGCATAAATTCTCCTTCCTCCCCAATTACATTATTTTTAAAAATTAATGTATTTGAATAATTGATACACATTAGGAAATTTAAAAAAAAAAGAGAGAGAGAGAGAGAGCGCGAGCACGCCATGACCAACTTAGAAGAGCCAAGTCGTGGCACTTAGGATCTGCCATCCTTAATTCTTCATTACTGGGGCACTACTGCACCAAAAATAGAATCTCTGCACCCCAGAATTTTTTCTACATTGGCATTTTCTAAGTTTTCCCCCGCAGTGCACCTGCGGCAGGAACAGCAGCAATAAGAGCGTTAGCATAGATTGCCCACTTGCCTTTCATAACCACCATGTTGTCTAACCCTGCCAAGAGCAGGTTTGCACAGAACAAGGGTGACAGCACTGGCAGCCAGTTTATGCCAGCATTGTTGCTACTGCCTCTGGAGCTGCAAGGCTGAAAGCGGTTTAACATTTTGCAGAAAATGCCAGTGCCAACCAGGCTTAAGAAGTCATCTGCCTATCAGCTCTTAATGCTCTGAGACATCCTAATTGCGATGAATGAACCTAAAAGGATTGCTATTCTAGGCAAGGAACAAAGATAAGAAGCGTATCAGCTTCTTAGGGCAATGCAACTCCTGTGATCAGCAGATTTCCATGTTAATGGAACGAACACAATATTTGGTTCTTGAAGAGTTGTTTTCATACTGGGGAAAAGAAGGAAAAAAACATTTATACAACTATTTACTTTGCTGGCAACTGACTTTCCATTTCTAGTATAAAAGCCATCTAGAGAGTGTGAGTAAGAGCTTTCTCCTTCTGCCAGATCCAGCACTGAATCCTTGAGTGCTGGTGATACCATGGCAACAAAATGTTAAGAAATTGGAAGTTGCAAATTCAACATGATGAATCACTGCAGAGACAGACATGTGACAAAGGCTAGAGTTTAGAAAAACCTTTGTAAATAACTCTGAGATGTAACAAAGATGATAAGACATGAGAGAAAGCCAAGCCATTTAAATCCATATACAAATTAATGTTTGTTCCACTCTTTAAAGATGTGCATTAAGAAAAAAAAATCTTATTAATTCTGTACAAATGTCCCCAGTAATGAAAAATGAGCAGTCAGGGATATAGAGACTATAGAATAGGGCAGAAGCTGCAGCACCGTTCCTCACTAGAAGGTTTTTCAGGTGGTGTCAGCAGGTCTTCAATCATGAGCTACAAGTGGATTGGCACTGAATTTGTTGCTTTTGTCAGTTTGTGTTCCTCCATTGCACAATTTCTAGCCTGTCAATAAAGGCACGTCATAGCTGATGCAGAAACAGTACAGGTCTCTGGAAAATGTCAGACTAGAAAAAGAATCAGCAGTGCTCTCTGAATAGGAAATGTATCCACTGGCTACAGTTGCCATAGTAATAAACAAGCATCTTTCTAGTCCCAGAGGCTAGCTGGCACATTAGACAGCACTAAGACTGCTAATGTGAATGCAATTAGACTGACATGGATATTCCTGAATTGAAGCTGACTAGGGCTTTCTATTCATTAACATAGTAGTAAAGTAGTTACAGGTGTAGTTTTCTGGCCACATACTAATCAGGATTTTAAGGCCTGGCAAAACAGAGAAAATCCAGAGCTATATGTGGACTGGAATCAACACAGCGGGCAAGACACCTGGAATTCCTCTGAAAGCAGAGTCTTCAACTCACAGGCTTTTGGTGGCATCTGCCACTAATCACTTGAACTTTTTAAAGGATCAGGAGGCAAACCAAATATCTAGAATGCCAGCCCTAAAATCATCCACTGAAGCAAATCCATCTCAAAGATGACAGTCTCTGTAGGTAACATACCAGTGTACTCCTGTGTGCTGTGTACATTTGAGGACTGATCCTTCGAGGGAGGATTATAGTTTAGGACTCTGTCTGAGAGGAGAAAAATTCCTGATACATCAGAACAGAGCAGTTATAAAGGCCAAAAGAAATCAGCACTTAGAAGAGGTCTCTGGCAGTTTACAATTCCCTTTAGTGGAACTTACACATTTAAACCAAGTTATAGAGAGTAGCAAGGGAAAATAAAGTAGCAGTATCTGTTTGGTAGGAAACTAGAGGCAAACTAAGACTCAGACCCACACTAGTATACAGTCTTTGGAAGTAACAGGAGAGAGAGAGAGATGTGAAGACTCCAAGCCCCAGAGGGCTCACTTCTTCAAAACACAGCAGGGAGACAATACCTGATCATGGAAAAGGAACAGACTGCATAGAGGGGGTACAGTTAAATAGTTAATAGGCAGCGACCTATTCCTAACCTGAGTTTGGCTACACTTAGCTATCCATATGATCTCAGCACATCTGAATCCACAGTGGTCTCAGGATCAGTATTTTTTTAAACTAATGTTGTACATTGACCTCTACCTGTACCCGAAGCGGCAGATAATCTTCACAGAGATCGTCCCACAGCTCCTGCAGGTCAGAAAGCTCCAAGGGAAAGGGTTTTGTGGCTGCACTGAGGAAACCAGAACCAGCATTCACTGAGCCAGGAAGAGCACTTCCATCCACCAGGTCACGGCTAGGCTTGGAACATGGCAGGATGGATTTCACTAGAATAGGTAACCTGCTCCCTCTGGGACTCTGAACAGGCTTGTAGTCAAAAGCTTTGATCAGGCTAAGGGCTAGCTCCAACCTATTCCCATACAATGACGAGTTTGGAGTAGTACGGGCATCTGAGGAATCATCACACTTCTCGCTCCCTTTTACACCTTTGTCTGCTTCCTCATCCTTCTGTCGTGGAGGGCTGACCTCCACCGTTGCGTCCAAAGATTCAAAAGAGGACCCAGGAGTCCCCTCCTCCATGCTTTCTTCTTCCACAGGCACCTTGTTATTTCCTGAGTCAGCAGTTATAGGTTCACAAACAGAGGATTCCTCATTGCATACGCTAGCTGGCCACCTGGTGGAAGGCCCACAAGAGATACTCCTGGCCACCTTTCGTGGGACTCTGCAAATCGCTTCATAGTCAGCATCTGCAACACGTAACACAGCACAGCCATGGCATCGCCTTGGGCGGTTACCCACACTCTCCGAAGTGTGACAGCTATGCGGTTCTAGGATATGTTCGTCATGCTCTGTCCAGCATTCAAATCCAGAATAGGCAAAGTCCTCCTGAAGAAGGGCCGTGTATCTGATATCAGGCAGGCCAGAAATGTCCACAGTCACATCCCCAACAACTTTGTCATCAATACCAGAGTTTTCATTATTCCTCTTGTACATGCTGGCAATGCAAAACTTGAGACGATCCTTCTCCACCAGCAGCTTCTGTAAACGCTCGATGGAGAGGGCTTCGATGCGAGCGATGACCGTGTCAAACCTGTAGATGCGGTCCAGCATGAACGCACATTTGCTGCAGGCAAATTCAGCTTTGCCATCTCGGCAGAGCTCCTTGCCCAGGACATGGGAGAGAAGCACCTGCAAGTTGAGCTTGGCAGCCGTGTGGAATATCCAGCGTCTCTGGTTGCCACAGAGCTCCCGGGCGCAAATCCGGCAGATCTCCCTCATCTTCCTCCTTAGCACCCAGACCCACACCCACGCCTGCTACGGGAGTCCTCCCTGCTCACTCAATAGATCTCCTGGGGGCATTCACTGGGACCCCCTCATCTCACAGGCTCCCCCCCACGTTGGGGCCCCCCCTCACCCCACAGGCTGACTCCAGGGATCCTTGACCTCACAGGCTGCCCCCCACCCTGGAGATCCCCAATCTCACAAGCTCACACCAGGGACCCCTGACCCCACCTTAGGCTCCCCCTGGCCCCCCAGGCTGACCCCCTTATGGAACACCCTGACCCCTCAGGCTGTCTCAGGGACCCCTCAGGCTTCCCCCAGAGTCCCCCTGACCCCACAGCCCTTCCCTTGGCGATCCCTGACCTGACCTGACCCGACCCACCCCACCGGCACCCCGCTTGTGGCTCGGGGCGGGGCAAGGCGCGGCCGCGCCACGACACCTCCCGCCGCCCGCGAGGCACCTCCTGCCACTGAGGCTCTTTGATTACGGCTCAGATTTCAAGATGGCTCCGCCGCGCATGCGCGCCCGGCGGGGATTTCTGGGAGTTGTAGTTTCTATCCTCCGCTCACAGCCTAGTAGCGCGTGCGCAGAGGGAGCCGCGCTGTAAAGCGGGCCAAAGGATGGTACAGTCTCCCCCAACCCCGCCCCAGCTCTCATGGGAGAATCAGCACAAAACCCAGCAGCCAAGAGGATCCTCAGCGCCACACAGAGAACCCCCCCTCCCCACAGCACTCCCCCGCCTGAGCAATGCCCTCTGCAAACCAGTGAGCATGCCATGCAGTGCCACCTGTCCTACCTTCCTGCAGCCAGGGCCTCTCACCACCTGCGGTGCCAGCCACCCACAACTCACCACGTGTCCTCACCCGCTGCCAGCCACCAGCCACTGTATGCCGCGGCACTTCCCACCTGTCGCCCAGGTACACGCACATCACCAGTCTCCTGCTACCAGCAGGCCCTGGTACCACTCGACCCACATGTCAGTGCCAGCCACATGTTCCACCATTGCGCACACCCCCAGCACCAGCCACACTTACCAATGGGCTCCTCACTCTACCCAGCATCACATGCCGACAGGAGTTGCCCAACACTCAATCCTATGGGCTGCTGATCACTACCTACCAACCAAGCCCAACCAGTACTAGCGCCCTCCTCCCAGGGCTCCAGCCAACACATCCAACACCCTGCAGCACCTAGATCCACCTGCCATGTACCCCCCACCTGCTCACACAGCTCCCTGTGCCACTATCCCAAAGCCCTGCACAATAGTAGCACCCACTCTACCCAGTACACTGCCACTTTCAGAGCTAAAACTTTAGTCGTTCAGGGATGTGAAAAAAACACACCCCTGAGCGACAAAAGTTTTAGCGCTGAAAAGCACCAGTATAGACAGCGCTTTATCACTGGGAGCACCACAGTGCCATCACGGGGGGGTGAGGGAGAGAGGACCATTGCTACAGACACGCAAGCCGCATAGGGGTCAGGGCAGAAGCCGCAGTCTTGGAGAAGTCCCTCCCTTGATTCCCTGCTGACCCTCAGCAGCGAGATATCTTCTATAATGATCACATCCTGTGGAAAGTATGGGGATAGGAATGATTATCAGCCCCCGCCCCAGTACTGGATCTCTCCAAGAGCCACGTGCCCAGTGTACAGAAGGGTCTGGGAAGACTGATTTATCCTGCCCCTGCTGCTACTCACCATCTGGGGGGTCTTGTGGCTCATGTGTGCTTCCCTGGGGTCAGCCAGTTAGTGACAAGTGTGTGAGTACTTGCTGTGTTTTAAATCACCGAATCAGTGTTCTCTGTGTTGTAAAAAATACTGCTTCTGTAATATGTTGTGTTTAAACTTCACAGAGATGACCTTGGGAGCCCAGCCTCTCTCTTTGTTACCAGTGGCTGAACGGCTGCACAGAATTAGAAAGCAGCCAAGAAGAACTAAGGAGGACTTTCTGCATGATGTTACAATGCACTCCACAGGAATTGAAGGAGTGGCACGACAGCGAGAAGAGGGACTGAAAGGAGAATGACAGGTTTCAGAGGAGCAGCCGTGTTAGTCTGTATCTGCAAAAAGAAAAGGAGGACTTGTGGCACCTTTGTTAGTCTCTAAGGTGCCACAAGTCCTCCTTTTTTTTTTTTTGAAAGGAGAATGCGGAACACCAGAATGAAGCCACGGAGCCGCTCTTAAAGGTTATGGAGCTACAAGCAGACATGCTCCAGGTGATACTAGCTCTTCAAACCGAACAGCTCTGCGCCCACCCTCCCCTGCAGCCGCTGTCACAAAACTCTTTCCCATGCACCCCCCAGACACCGCTAACACACTCTTATCAATCTCCTGGATCCAGTCTATATCCCTGGCATTCCACTCCTCCCCCATCACAGTCCAGCATTGCGGACTCCCACTACTCACTGCACTCAACACCCATCCCTCTGCAGTTTGGCCCTGAAAAAGTACAGTACCCGCTGCATTGTACTCCAAAGAAGAAGGTTGGATATGATCCCTGGACATACACAAATCTTTAGCCATCCTGGGACACCCCTTCCCCCATCCCCCTCACTGATGATGGGTTTTTTTGGTTTGCTTCTCTCCTCCAGTTGTTGTTTTTTAATAAAAGAATTGTGTTGGTTTGAAAGCAATCATTATTCTATTAATTGAAAGCAAAAAGAGCCCTGCAAAGCAACATACAATTATGTTAAACCCACATATTGCATCGTCAGCACCAATCACCTCCTAGCATTACAAGCACTGCACTCCCAAGTATAGCAGCAAATATTAGCGGCTTTCAGCTTCAAATTGCTGCCTCAAGGCATCCCTGATCCTTGTGGCCCCGTGCTGCGCCCCTCTAATAGCCCTGGTCTCTGGCTGTTCAAACTCAGCCTCCAGGCGCTGAGCCTCTACAGTCCAGCCCTGAGTGAAGCTTTCACTCTTCCTTTCACAAATATGATGGAGTGTACAGCACGCGGCTATAAGCATAGGAATATTGTCATTTGCCAGGTCCAGCTTCCCATAGAGACAGTGCCAGCAGGCTTTTAAACAACCAAAACCACATTCAACAATCATTCTGCACTTGCTCAGCCTGTTGTTGAACCTCTCCTTGCTTCTGTCATGTTGCCCCATGTATGGCTTCATAAGCCACGGCATTAAGGGGTAGGCAGGGTCTCCCAGGATCAAAATGGGCATTTCGACTTGCCCTATGGTGATCTTCTGGTCCGGGAAGAAAGTCCCTGCTTGCAGCTTCCTGAACAGGCCAGTGTTCCGAAAGATGTGTGCGTCATGCACCTTTATGGACCAGCCTGTGTTAATGTCTGTGAAACGCCCACGGTGATCCACAAGCGCCTAGTGAACAATTGAGAAATACCCCTTGCGATTAATTTACTCAGTGGCTAGGCGGTCTGGTGCCAGAATTGTAATATGTGTGCCATCTATCTCCCCTCTGCAGTTAGGGAAGCCCATTTGTGCAAAGCCATCTACAATGTCACGCACGTTGCCCAGAGTCACGGTCTTTCAGAGAAGGATGCAGTTAATGGCCCTGCAGATTCCCGTCAACATGAGTCCAATGGTAGACTTTCCACTCTGAACTGGTAAGTGACGATCAGCAGCAGTCTGGAGTTGCCAGCTTCCACAGTGCAATTGCCACGCGCTTCTCCAACGACAGTGCAGCTCTCATTCTCGTGTCCTTGCATCGCAGGTCTGGGGCGAGCCCATCACACAGTCCCATGAATGTGGCTTTCCTCATCCAAAAGTACTGCAGCCACTGCTCGTCATCCCAGACATGCATCACGATGTGATCCCACCACTCAGGGCCTGTTTCCCGAGCCCACAAGCAATCTCATGGCACAGCTACTATGCGTGGTGAGATCAATGTCACACTCTTCTTGCCTTTGCAGTTTAAGGAAGAACTCCACTGCCACTCGTGACGAGTTGGTCAGAGCAAGCAGCATACTGGTCAACATTCCTGCAGCCCGAAGAGGCAGGGTGCACAGCACACAAACCGTTGAAAGATGGCGCCAAATGTGGACGCACAGGGATTGCTAGGATGCGAAGCGATGCATCACAGGGCATTGGGACAGGACCCAGGATGCCTTGCAACCCCCTCCGCCTTCTCACAACTCTTAGCAGCAGAAGAGAAATAGATGCTCTGTGGGATAGCTGCCCAGAGTGCACCGCTCTGAATACCGCGGCAAGTGCCACAAATGTGAACACGCTATTGCGCAGGCAGCTGACAGGCAGCTGCCACACAACCGCGGTTTCCCGTCAATGCTCTCTGAGCAGCGCTGTAACTCCCGGTGCTGTAACTCTGCCAGTGTAGATGTGCCGTAAGTGTAAGACAACAAGCAGATGGATACAGCCGACAAAGGGGAGAGTGTGACCCAGGGATCTCTTGATGCCAACTGGCAGTGGACACAGGCGATGCACTGGATTCTACAGGGATCCCTGTGTCAGACACATGCACAATAATTCACTAAGGGGTGGTAGGTGAGGTCTCTCTCTCTCTCTCCCCAAGAGCCCACGGGTCATCATAATCATTGCAAAATGTGTGTACGGATAATGTTTAAGGAGTTAGATAACTGTACTGAAAACTGTTCTTAAAATCAGGGAGGTGAGGCAGGTCATCAGAAGGTGACAAACCTCAGACACGTTTGTTACAGGCAGGAAGTGAAAGATGCTTATCTCTGCATCTGATCAGGTGTGTATTGGGGGCCTCCCAATGAATGCCTGTTCACCTACTGAACCAAATGTCAATCAAGAGATTGTGAAATCTTCATGAAAGGAAACATATAGGAAGAGAATGGATTGTGGGGGTATAGCTGAGGATGCAGAGACACAACCTGGATCTTTCATATGGGAGGCAAGCTGACAGCATGACATCCTATGAATGGAAGATCACAGCCAGTGCTAGCTGTAAAATGCAGGAAAAATGCCTTTTGCTCTGTAAGGCATGACAGTAACTAGCTAAGCATCAGGGGGTAGCTGTGTTAGTCTGTATCCACAAAAACAGCAAGGAGTCCGGTGACACCTTAAAGACTAACAGATTTATTTGGGCATAAGCTTTCAAGGGTAAAAAACCAGTTCTTCAGATGCATGGAGTGAAAATTACTGATGCAGGCATATATATACTGACACATGAAGAGAAGGGAGTTACCTCACAAGTGGAGAACCAGTGTTGACAGGGCCAATTCAATCAGGGTGGATATAGTCCACTCCCAATAATTGATGAGGAGGTGTCAATTCCAGGAGAGGCAAAGCTGCTTTTGTAGTGAGTCAGCCACTCCCAGTCCCTATTCAAGCCCAAATTAATGGTGTTAAATTTGAAAATGAATTTTAGTTCTGCAGTTTCTCTTTGAAGTCTGTTTCTGAAGTTTTTTTGTCCAAGTATGGCTACTTTTAAATCTGTTATAGAATGTCCAGG
Source organism: Lepidochelys olivacea (assembly GCF_965140295.1). Classification (NCBI taxonomy): domain Eukaryota; kingdom Metazoa; phylum Chordata; order Testudines; family Cheloniidae; genus Lepidochelys; species Lepidochelys olivacea. The sequence goes on along the minus strand of NC_140418.1, from coordinate 44,745,008 downwards.
AAGACTGAGGTGTTCTCCTACTGGCTTTTGTATGTGACCATTCCTGACGTCCGATTTGTGTCCATTTATTCTTTTACACAGAGACCGTCCTGTTTGGCCAATGTACATAGCAGAGGGGCATTGTTGGCACATGATGGTATATATAACATTAGTAGATTCTGATTTGATAGCTGCTTTCAGGATTTGATAGCTGCTTTCAACTACCTGAAAGGGGATTCCAAAGAGGATGGCTCTAGACTGTTCTCAGTGGTAGCAGATGATAGAACGAGGAGTAATGGTCTCAAGTTGCAGTGGGAGAGATTTAGGTTGGATATTAGGAAAAACGTTTTCACTCGGAGGGTGGTGAAACACTGGAATGCGTTACCTAGGGAGGTGGTGGAATCTCCTTCCTTAGAAGTTTTTAAGGTCAGGCTTGACAAAGCCCTGGCTGGGATGATTTAGTTGGGGATTGGTCCTGCTTTGAGCAGGGGGTTGGACTAGATGACCTCCTGAGGTCCCTTCCAACCCTGATATTCTATGATTCAATGATTCTAGATGTGCAGGTGAATGAGCCCCTGATGGTGTGGCTGATGTGGTTGGGTCCTCTGATGGTGTTGCTAGAGTAGATATGGGGACAGAGTAGCCAACGAGGTTTGCTACAGGCATTGGTTCCTGGGTTAGTGTTTCTGTGGTGTGGTGTGTGGTTGCTGGTGAGTACTTGCTTCAGGCTGGGGGGCTGTCTGTAAGCGAGGACTCGCCTGCCTCCCAAGGTCTGGGAGAGTGAGGGATCGTTTTCCAGGATAGGTTGTAGATCGTTGATGATGCGCTGGAGAGGTTTTAACTGAGGGCTGTACGTGATCGCCAGTGGTGTTCTGTTATTTTCCTTGTTGGGCCTGTCCTGTGGTAGGTGACTTCTGGATACCCATCTCGCTCTGTCAGTCTGTTTCCTCACTTCCCCAGGTGGGTATTGCAGTTTTAAGAATGCTTGATAAAGATCTTGTAGGTGTTTGTCTCTGTCTGAGGGATTGGCGCAAATTTGGTTGTATCTTAGGGCTTGGCTCTAGACAATGGATTGTGTGATGTATCCTGGATGGAAGCTGGAGGCATGTAGGTAAGTATAGAGGTCAGTAGGTTTCCGGTATAGGGTGGTGTTTATGTGACTATCACTTATTTGCACTGTAGTGTCCAGGAAGTGGATCTCTTGTGTGGACTGGTCCAGGCTGAGGTTGATGTTGGGGTGGAAATTGCTGAAATCCAGGTGGAAATCTTCAAGGGCCTCCTTCCTGTGGGTCCATCTGATGATGTCATCAATGTAGCGCAAGTAGAGGAGGGGTGCTAGGGGACGAGAGCTGAGGAAGCGTTCATAAAAATGTTGGCTTACTGTGGGGCCATGTGGGTACCCATAGCAGTGGAATTGACTTGAAGATATAAGTTGTCCCCAAATCTGAAATGGTTGTGGGTGAAAACAAAGTCACAAAACACAGCCACCAGGTGTGCCGTGGCCTTAGCAGAGATACTGTTCTTAACAGCTGGTAGTCCATCCTTGTGTGGAATATTGGTGTAAAGAGCTTCTACATCCATGGTTTCCAGGATGGTGTTTTCAGGAAGATCACCAATGCATTGTAGTTTTCTCGGGAAGTCGGTGGTGTCTCAAAGATAGCTAGGAGTGCTGGTAGCATAGAATCTGAGGACAGAGTCCAAATAGCCAGATAATCCTGCTGTAAGAAATGCCTGAGATGATGGGGCGTCCAGGGTTTCCAGGTTTATGGATCTTGGGTAGCAGACAGAATACCCTTGGTCGGGGCTCTGGGGGTGTGTCCATGTAGATTTGTTCCTGTGCTATAGCAGAAAGTTTCTTGAGCAGATGGTGTAGTTTCTTTTGGTAACCCTCAGTGGGATCAGAGGATAGTGGCCTTTAGAATGTGGTGTTGGAGAGTTGCCTGGCAGCCTCCTGTTCATAATCTGACCTGTTCATTATGACGACAGCATCTCCTTTCTCAGCCCCTTTGATTATGTCATCAGAGTTGTTTCTGAGGCTGTGGATGGCGTTGCGTTCTGTACGGCTGAGGTTATGGGGCAGGTGATGCTATTTGTTCACAATTTCAGCCTGTGCACGTCTGCAGAAGCACTCTATGTACAAGTCCAGTCTGTGATTTTGACTGTCAGGAGGAGTCCAAGCAGAATTCTTCTTCTTGTAGTGTTGGTAGGAGGGTTCCTGTGGGTCAGCGCATTGTTCAGTGGTGTGTTGAAAATATTCCTTGATTCGGCGATGACAAAAGTAGGCTTCCAGATCAGTGCAAAACTGTATCATGTTTGTGGGGGTGGTGGGGCAGAAAGAGAGTCCTCAAGATAGGACAGACTCTTCTGCCAGGCTAAGTGTGTGGTTGGATAGATTAACAATATTGTTAGGTGAGTTGAGGGTACCACTGTTGTACCCCCTGTGGCATGTAGGAGTTTAGATAGTTTACTGTCCTTTTTCCTCTGTAGAGAAGTGAAGTGTGCATTGTAAATGGCTTGTCACATTTTTGTAAAGACCAGCCATGTGGAAGTTTGTGTGGAAGGTTGGTTCTGTGTGAGAGTCTCCAGTTTTGAGAGCCCATTCTTGATCTTCTCCTGTCTGCTGTACAGGATGCTGATCAGGTAACTAGCTAATTACATCTAGGTTCTAGAATGCATGTTATTATTTTATATATAACCAGAATACTCCAATACTTCTACTTGCTGTCACTTGAATCTCTAGCCTTTGTTAAATAAAACCTGTACCTGTTTTCACTCTAATCATGTCTAAGTGCTGGGTGTGAAGCGGCATGGTGGTCTGAGGTGGTACTGGTAAGCTGGGGTACACTGCTTCTCTGGGAGCAGCGCATCGGTAAATCCTGTGAGGGGCCAGTGAATCAGGGGCTGGACATTCCAGGGAGATGCTCGGGGGTTGGAGTGTGCCCACTGCTAACCTGGAGAGAGAGATCAGGGCCTGTGTAGGCCTAGAGGGCGTTACTTGTGTTGCTGTGGAAGGTGGAGTTGGGGAGCTGGCCTATGGCAGGTAAAGACAAGGCCTCCTCACGCTAATCGTAGGTGGTAGCCAGGTATCTCAAAGCCCTGGATACTTCTGGGGAAGCATGATAGGGAGCATAACGAAACAGTGAGACAATACTGGTCAGCATGAGATAGAAAGGCCTCAGCACACCGGCTGCCTAACCCCTGTTGGGTTTCTCGGAGGTCATGGCAGAGTGGAGTTTGACGGAGGGGTTTGGAGGACAGTGAGTGGGATGCTCCTCCCAAGCGGAAGGGTCAGTGCGGGAGAAAGCATAGAGGAGCCTGTTGAAAATGTTTGAAATGGGCAATGGAGATGGGCCCCGCTCCTGGCACAAAGGCTGGGAATTGGTCTCTCCGTTCTGTGTAAGATAGGGGTGTTGTGATGTGGACTCTGGATATGCACCTCCAGACTCATGCCAAAAAGGCCACTGCAGAGCACACATGAGCTGATGCAGGCAGGGTTCAGGCTGAACAACTTAGTGAAAATTAGAAAAAATGTTTGATAAAAAAACAATTAACGGCAGAGTAACAAATCAGCAACCCCACGAACCCGAGTACGCAGCCATGGAGGAGAGAGGAATCCAAACGAGGGCCCAGTGATTCCAGCCTTTTGTGTACAGAGAGGAGGAGGAGGTGGGGTAATGGACTGCCTCACCTGCTGAGGGAAGAGGCAAGCACAGGGACCCTGATTGGTTGCCCTTCCGCAGTAGGTGAGGTAATGGATCGGTCAGGTGGAAAGTCCCCTCGAGGCAGGCACGGATTTCCCCTGGGGGCCCATAAACAGGTCAGAGAACTTGTAATCTACGGAGAAGACCCATGGAGTTGGCAGATCAGTGTGCCAGCTGCCAAGGCACAACCTGTGCTCTGGGGCACCAAGCTGCTCCCACACTGTGCCACCCAGCAGGACAGGGCACTGCAGAGCACGGAAGCGGAGCTGCCAAAGGGAGGCTTTTTCATGCCGTGTTTTTAGCAGGCAGAGGTGTTGGCTGCCTGGGGTCTGGCAGAGGAGGTGCAGCCTGCACCCTGCTGTAGCTCCCCAGCTCGTGATTGTGCTCCAGGCTCGAAGCTTTCATAGGCCCTTTTGTTTGCAAAGAAACACTCCACATGTAAACACAGCAAAATGGAGATGCTGAACTGATACAGGTTTATCTACACAGCAGGAGCCCTCAGCTCAGAGAGCTGAGCTTTCAGGCCTGTAGATGGTGTCTGGTCCTGGGCCAGCTGGAACCAAAGATCTCAATGCAAGAGAGGCCTTGAGGCATGGACCCCTACCTATCTATAGAGTTTTCTACAGCACCCATCACCTTCCTAATGAGTGCACCACCATGAGCAGCACCAAACACCCACAGACTCATCTTAGAAACTGGAAGTGCCAGAGGATTAGCGAACAACAATGTTGCTATTAAGAGAGAAGAAGAAGCTACATGGTTCAAGCTGACCCCAGTAGCCCTGGGGCCAGTGGTAGCCAATACAGCGATCCTGGGGAAGCAATATCCCTGACAAGGACAGACTGCTGGAGCAACAGGGGGCGCCAATGTTCCACAGCAAGAACTGGTGTGAGACCCCAGCTGCCAATCACTCACTCACTCACTCACTCACTGACTCACTCACACACACACACACACACAACCACAGTTTGGGGGACCGGCACCAGCCATATGCAAGAGCCCAGGCCCAAGACAAGGGATCTGTTGCAATTAGGATCTCGCATATGTCCCTTTCCTTACAAGCAGCATTTCAGCTGCCATTATTAAAGGACTGCGCCTCCTGGTATTTTGACATCAGCAGGAATACCTCAAACTGAAGAACCATAGGTGAGTTAATTCCTAATATCAGAGTCTTGCATTTGTGCATTTGCCAAAAGATTTCTGAGTACCACTGTCAAACCCTTTCCAGGAACACAGGTCAATCAGGATGGAGAGTGTGGAGCCCTCCCAGGTGTTCCATATGTCCAAGGTTGTTAAATCCCAATTCAGCTCCAAGTCTGATATAAAATATAAACACGTCCCTTTCCCCCAGGCACCACCAACAGAAATCTACATCACTGATCAGTAATAGTTCTGTGCATATGCCACATCCGCAAACCCAGGTTCGTCTTCCCTCTCCATCCTTGCTGCTTTGGTGTCTCTGTATCCTCGAGAGTGCCTGGGCCCTCTTCATTGATGTTGGGGCTCATTCTCTGTTGCCCTTCCCACAGTCTCTGTACCTTAGGATGCAGGCAGTGAAGTTTGCCTAGGAGTAACTGCCCAGCATAAGCCTCCAAGAATGTGGCTTTGAGGAGGCAATATATTCAGAGAACTCCATCAGCTGCTGGTTAGTAATCTAGTTTGATCCCTTCATGGCACTGAAAGCCTTACTGATGCTTGGAGCTAGCTTTTCAGAGGGTATTTTAAGACCTCAGTTTAAAACTGCACATGTAGGCAATAATTAGGAAGAGCAAGAAACATTACAGGGTTAGACCATAATTCTCTACACATTATGGTCTAATTCTGTAATTTTTCTCTTTTTTCTTTTTCTTTTCATAATTGTAAACAAGCCACAATGCAGCAAGACAACCACAGATATACCAGGGATTGGAAAATACAAAGTTATTACAGGCTTATTAGCAGTTGCCTGGCTAGAGTTATTATCAAGGTCTTCTGATTGAAGCTCAGCAGTTTAAAGACTGAATTCTGCCCTCAGTAATACTTGAGCAATGTTAGACGGAGGGTACCAGAGGACAGAAGGCACAGCTGCCCTCGGACCGAATTCCCATCTTTTAGGGAAAGGCACCATTCGCTGCCAAGCAGGGGAATCTAAAGATTTCCTTTGACGCGGTCAGGAGGCAACTTCCAAACCGGACTGTTACATGCATTTCACTTGAGCACTGGAGCGACGAGATTTGGTTGGGTGTGACATATTTACCAAATTGTCTTGTTTGTCCCTCTACTTGTCAGTTTCAACAGGGTAGTTTTTTGGGTGGGTGAGTCATTTGTTGCCTAAATATGCCAGGCAAGGATTAACCCCCCCAGAAAGCAGGTGTCCTTAGAAACTGGCTCCAGCCTTCCCACTAGGAAGTCTCAGAGTGCTGCTACCCTAGAACTTGCACCGGATCTCCCTAAGGTGTAGCTATAGGAGAGTCACTGGCATGGCCTTTGCTACCGCTGGCTCCAGGCAGCAGGAATTACAGCTTGGAGTGTTTGTTCATCAAAACACAAGGCAAGAACTGCCAGCCCCAGGCTCCATCTAGTTCAGCCTCTGACAGAAGCCAGGAGCAGATACTTCAGCAGAAGGTGCAGAGAACCATGGGGAGGAGAATTATGGACTCGCTCAGCACCGGGGAAGTTCCTAGCTGTGTCAGTTAGAGGCTGGTTTATGTTACGAAGCAGGAGGGTTTGTATCCTTTGTACAGCCCATTGTAAGAGGGTTAGAAAACAATTCTACCCTGCTGCCTGGTCCACACTTACCAGATAAACTGAGCCAGTTCACTTCTGGTGCCACTCCACTGCGGTCACAGAGGGACAACTGGCCCAGTGCCTCTACCCAGGTCAGTGGGAACTGGTTTTAAAGCAGTCTCCTAAAAGGGGACTTGTGGACAGGGAGGGACTGGGAGAAAAGGCCCCCAAATCATGGCTACTCTCCCCCACCCCCTGCATGCCCACACACACACACACACACACACAGAGCCTTATGAGTTAAATCCAACCTATTGAGTGATTTGCTAATTGATGCACAAAGTGTGACCAGGAGCCCCAGTGCCAGGTTTCCACTGGCAGAAAATAGATTTGGCTTCAATGGGCTGAGAATAACAATAAAGAACACAGTGCCACCCAGCTCTTATCAGCCCAAGATTGCAAAGCCCTTTACAAAGGAGGCCAACACCATTACCACCATTTTACAGATGGGGAAACTAAGGTACAGGGCAGGGAAATGACTTGCCCCAGGTCACCCAGCAGGCCGGTGGCAGAGCTGGGTCTAGAGCCCAGGAAATGGCCCAGCTACATGTGTAGCAGGGACACGCTGGGAGGCCTCAGATTATCCCCTGCACAGCTCCCATCTCACCTGCACCTCCTTTTCTCTGGGCTCCTCCAGACGCTGCAGCAGGTTCTGCTTCTCTGTGGCCAGCAGCTCAATGAGCTGCTCTCTGGCACTTAGCTCCTGGAGCAGCTCTTCAATGCATCTGCCAAGGAGAAAATGGTTTAGTTACCTTGGTTAGAAGAGGAGGATCTCCGCTAAAGGGCTCTGTGCACAGCACAGGACCCAAGGCGGCTTCACATCACATTTGCAGAACTGATTCTGGGACCAGCCAGGGTGTGGGCCAGTCCCAGAGTAAATTAGAGCAGCCTCAGGGTTGCTCTAACTTACAGCTGACAGCTCCTAGGCCAAGGGGCTGTTCCTGGAACAGTCGGGAGTGTAGCGACCTGCCGGCTACACACCTTCCCCCATCCATGCCTCTGTGCTGGAGGTGCTGCAAGGAGCCGGGGAGTGCACAATCACTATGCTCTCTGTACAGCACCCAGGGAGTCCCCTTATGTGGCTTAACCCATCCCACCCAGCCACTACCACCTGCTCTGCGACCACCTGGCTCAGCCAGACACTGCCCCCTAGCAGGATCACAGAGGGCTGACTGTGTGGGGGCTCGCAGAGCCCTGACTCTGCTGGATGCCAACCCCCACCCCATCCTGTGACCCTGCTCACCCAGGCAGTGACTGGTCCTGCTGCCATGCGGCCCAGTGTGGTGCAGCAAGCTCCGCTCTGGGGTCTCCGAGACAAGGATCCCTCTTCTGAACCCCCCAGCTGGGCTGCCTGCTCTGTGGGCAAGGGGGCACGAGCCAGGAAGCAGCAGAGGCAAGTCAATGGAGTGACCACAGCTACCTACTTGTCCTTCTGGGCCAGCGCAGCATAGTGATCATCATGCAGAACCTGGGCTCCTCTCTTCTCCTCCTCCTTGGTGAGCTTCTTCAGCTTCTCAGTTAGCTCCAGGCAGTGTCCCTTCTCAGCCTCCGCCAGTGCTGCCGTCCTCTCCGCCTCGCTCTTTGCTAATCTGGCCTCCTGGGGATGGAACGTGACATGAGCAGGGATACTTGCGCCACCCCAGGCAGAGAGCCACAACCCCATTGGCTCGTGAGCGGAAGGAAAAGCAGCAATACCAGTGGGTGGCTGCTGCATCCAGTGAGACCAGACGTGCTCCCTGCTGTAAGCTGCAGGGTTTGGGCGGAGGATGAAGGGCTGGGCCTATTGACCTGAGCTGCTGTAAGTGACGACTGAATGAGGGCCACGCTCCAGTCGCTAACAAGTGATGCATCAGTGCTAGCGTTCACGGGACCTGCAGCTGACATTAACGTTCAAGTCCCACCAGGACCTGCACTACAACCCATCCTCTTCAAAGTCAGCTTCAGACTGTCTCTGTGAGGAAGGGGCTCCCTGCTGAACTGGGACTAAAACCCAACAACTGCGTGCCCTGGAAAAACCCAACAGCTGCGTGTTCACTCGGAGTAGGCTTACTGGGCATCTGCTAGGGCTCTGGGACTCTGCAACTCGCTCCCCACCTCCCCTCTGAAACAGCCTGAATTAGACGACATGCTGCAAATGACACCTCTTAGAGAGGACGTGAGCTCACGGCTGGGGTACGAGTGCTTCCCACAATGATGGAGGGCTTTCTGGAGGTGGCTGGAATGCCACTGGGATACAGCTGTGTTGCTAATGACGTGTTAGGGTGCCCAGAGCTGGGGCTGGGCAGCTTTTTGTTGTTATTTCATTCTAAAGAAATAATGAGGCCCCGCTTACAATGTACCATCCCTATGGGGCCACATGGGGAAGAGCAAGGGATACTGAGTGCAGGCTGCTGGTGAGACAAGTGCAAATTCCTCCCTGCAAAACACCATCAACTCCTCCCAGGACACTCGCTGCCTTAAATCCAAGAGAGGAGAAAAATCACAAGAATACAAAAAAGATTTAAAATCCCTCCCCCGTGATTTTAGGTGCCTCTATCCTTTTCACTGCAGCCATGATCCCCTGCCCTCATTTACAAAACCTCTTCACTCCGGTTCTTTGTTTTAAAACCCAAGAAAATTAAGTGAAAAATAAAAAGCCCTATGTGACTGTGATGGGAAGGTTAAATGCAAACAATGCCATAACAGCAACAAGGAAGGTTCTCCTAGGGCCAGCTGCGCTCCCATGGTATGGATTACATCATGGCCAAGATGTTCAAATATAAGGTGGCTCCTAAATCTAGATGTAGGCTCCTAAAGAGGTGGCCTAATTTGCAGAAGTGCCAAGCACTCAGCAGCTCCCAAGGACTTCAGCTGCATCTGTGTAATTATTGTATGAAGGAGGAAGCTGCGTATCTTCCCTAGAACCGATGGAGTCATCACAAGTCTGTGTCCATGACCCAGGGGAGCCTCCCAGAGATGCCAATCTCTGCTCCTGTCGAGGGAGACAAGAGCAAGGACAACACCAAGCTAGGAGGGGGAGGCTACGCTGACAGGCTCTCTTGTACCAGGACGGCAGAGCTGCCCTTCCAATGGAAAGAACAGGAGGTAAGGGTCAAGGGCCATGGAGCCTTGCGACTGGTTTCTAATACCCTGAAGATAGCCACTCTGGGGGCCTGGCTCCCTTACCCATACGCTGTGGGAAAAGAGAGAACCAGCTGGAGGGCTCAGAGCTCTGTCTGCTGTAGATACAGAGGGAATAACCAGCGGGAAGGAGAGCAGCTGGGGCCTCGGATTTGTTCCCAGTTTCCCGTGGGCTAAGGGGAGTCCCAGGGGACCCTGAGCTCCATTCCCCATAAGCAAAGAGAAGTCACAGGGGCCAAGAGTCCTGCTCCTCATGTCCCGTGGGGGCCTTGCTGTGGGGCCCAAAGCCCATCCCATATGGCAGGCCCAGAAAAACTGAGCCCCCTGGGATTTGGGGAAGAAACTGAGACTCCAGAATGGGCAGAGGGGGCTGGCAAAGAGAGACGGGCCCCACTTGGCCCTGGGCGGCTCTGTACTCCTCTTCCATGGCTGATGCCGCACAGCTGGGGCACATGCCCCACCCCACTCACCTCCTGCAGGAGCTGGATCTTGTTCTCCAGTAGCTCCGACACGTGCTCCGTCTCCTGCTGCCTCTCCTCATACCGACGCTGGAGCTCTGCTTCATTGCGACTCGTCACGTTCTCGGCAGCCGCCCTGCAAGACATGGCACCCACCTGTCAGAGCAAGGGGCAGCCCTGGACCACCCAGCGGGGGCTAGGCTGCAAGTCAGGCTGTCACCTCGGCTCATTCCACTCTGTCAGTGTCACAAACGGGGCTCAGATCTGGTTCCACCCAGATCGGCTCTGGGAGGCCCCACCTGGTGCTAGCAGCACAGGGAGAGCTAGGGCAGACCAGCACGTACAGCCACACACCCACTGCTGCGCTGAGTGGGGTGAGCATGGGAGGAATAGCAAGGGCTGCTCTATTCCGTCGCTGCACCAGGGCCACAGCAACAGCTGCAGACTGCAGAGAGCTGAGCATGGCCTGCTGGTCCCCAGCACCTAGAGAGGGACTGGGGGGAGGATGGGACACTAAGCCAGCTCCCAAAGGATCTGGGCCTGATTCCGCTCTGCACCAATTTGATGGCACAGAATCAGGCCCCGTAGGCTCACCTCTCCCCAGGTGGGGAGCCAGGTTCCGGATCTGAGCCTGGTCTCCAGCTTCAGGCAGTCAGGTCTGGGGCACGCTACACAGACACCAGACGATGTACCAACCCCTCTGACCCATTCCACTCTGGCCCCCACAGTGCAGGCAGTAGGAACAAGGAAGGTGTGAGGAAGCAGGAACACTGAGGCCCCAAGCAGAGTGGATGGGCCTCCTGAGCATCACACCAGCTAGCCCCGGCTGGGGAGTGGCGAAGAAGAAGAGGAGCAGGGGAAGGACCCTAGCATTCTGGAAAGGCACCTGTGAACCAGAGGGGACACACTTTCCCCAACTCTGCTGCTGCCAATCATAGGGGGGGAGCTAATTCTGTTCTGGGTGGGGGCAGCCTCCCCTCACTGTGCAATGCTCCTGGCATCCCAGGTACTGCATGCTGCCGGGCTGTCTCTCCATCCCTCTTCCCTGCCATTCCAGCCAGGTTCCCCTATGGCCCCCACTGCTGCAGTACCCTTCTGCCAAGAGCAGCAGTATGACCTGTGCACTCCCCTCCTGCAAGCTTACAAGGAAATCCAGTGTAAGCTTTCTGGGGCAGAGGCTGTCTTTCCATTCTGTGATTGCCCAGCATATAGCACCATGGGGCCTTGGTCCCTGACTACAGCTCTGGGATGCTACTAGGTTTCCATTCAGTTGCCTGCCAGGCTGGGATAGAAGGGGTGCAAACATTAGATCTAGTTGCCTCTCTTTTCCCATACTCTGCCTAGATCACTTGTCTTTCCGGACTGTTCAGAGCCATGTCTTCATATGTGTAGTACCTAGCATAACAGGGCCTCGCATTCAGATTGGTGTCTCTGGACTCCACTGTAATATGACTATTCAATGGAAACAAAACGTTTCCTTCTCTTCACCCACTGAAGAGAAGATCTGATTTCAGAATTTCTTGTTGTCCCCTGTCAACTCCATCACCAGACTGAATCACCCCTCCCCATCCTGCTCACAGCGACTGCAACATCAACCGTTCTCCTGGGGGCACAGCGCTCAGGACATGGCAGGTCACAAATGGAAAGGGCATATTTTAAAATGGAAAGGTGACTGTCATGTGAGCAGCTCCTCATCCGTGGGTTCTATTCCTGCTTTGGGGACTTCTATGACACTGACTTTTATTTTTAAATACAAAAGCTTTGCGAAGTAGCAGGGGTGGGGGAGAGAGTCACAAGCTGAAAAGCCCATGGGATCCCATCCTGTTTGCAAACAGACTGTGCTCCTGTCCTATGCGCAGAGTCAGGGATGTGCCCCCAGCCAGCACAGGAATCACCCTGCCCTCTGGGAAACAGGTGGTGCCCGATTATTTTTAGTTTACAAACAGCTGTGCTTGCTCATGCTGCGTCTAGAATGTTAAACAATATCAGCCTCTAAGCCTGCGTCTCCCTGCCTCCATTGAGACGTACAGCACATATTCAAACCCTCTCCAGTGCTCACAACTCTTGGGATTTTGGAATGAGCATGGGGAGGGGGTCTTCAAGCCCGAGCTCCTGGAGTCAGGTGATTACATGAGACCCTCAGCTTTCATGCAGAAAACAAAGTAAGTTATGTGTCCTCCTGGTTGCAGAGAAAAACACGAAAATGTGGCCTGAGTCAACCCTGAAGACTCAGAAACTAGAAGACAAAGAAACCCAACCCAATATTTGTTATTGTGAAAATATCATGATTTCTAAGCCAACTGCGTGATTTTTTGGGGGGAGGGGGAGGGGTGACTCATGATTTTTCAGTGCTTGGAGCTGGCACTACTGCCTCACTCTGCCGGTTCTCCTAGTCCTAGTCCTTCCTGGCTGGGGATGGGCTGAGAAAGGGGCCTACAGGGAGCCTGGGAAACACTCTTTCAGGGCAGGGAGATTAGCAGGATGCCTGATGCACTGAAAAGCAAATCTCTGTTAAACAAACTGTTTGGAACACAAGCCCACGGAGCTGCTCTTACAGGATCTAAGCCTGGACATTATTTTTGGGTGCCTGAGGGTCCTTTGCCTGCGTTATTCAAAGAGCACGTCCAGTCATGGGGGAAAAAATTAGACCTGAATGTAAAAGACTCCTCTGCGTGATGCTGTGCAAAAACCACCTCCAACAGGGGCACGAGAGCAGCTCTCCTGCAGCTGAGCTCCCCTTGGACAGCTTCCCACCTCAACAGTGTTACCCCCGCACACCCCTCCATGCAACCTCATTGGTAGTTTTAATTCCACATGGATGCCTGCACTCTTCAGACTGAGCTACTGTCATCAGCGAATCTCCCTGTCTGTACAGCAGAGCACAGGCTCCTGGAAAGCAAGGCCTCCATCTCAGAGAATGAGAGGACTTGTGGCACCTTAGAGACTAACCAATTTATTAGAGCATAAGCTTTCGTGAGCTCACGAAAGCTTATGCTCTAATAAATTGGTTAGTCTCTAAGGTGCCACAAGTCCTCCTTTTCTTTTTGCGAATACAGACTAACACGGCTGTTACTCTGAAACATCTCAGAGAATGAGATCCAAACTCTAACCCAGGAAACTGGCTGGGGTGTGAGCAGGGCCCTAGAAGCACCAGCCAGGTCTCCCTGGACAGCCCTTCCAGGCGTCAAGAGCACGCTGCTCTCACAGCATCACCGTATCCTGCCTGACCCTAGAGGGATGGAGCAGGGCTCTCAAACAGCAGCACATCTCCCTCTGCAGGAGCCAGAGACATTCCCCCTTGGCTCCTCGCAGCTGAAGAAAAGCCCCCAACCCTCCCAGCAAGGGCAGGGGCGGGGGGAGAAGCCAGGAGTGTGCGCCCTGGGCTTCCCACCAGGCAGCTGCCCTTGGACCTCTTGGCCACCTGTCTTTGCTAGTGGGTGTAGTCCTTTGGCGAGCAGGCATCTGGTGGAACCAGTAAAGGTTACAGACTGAGATCTGGCCCACGTGTGGTGAACAAGGGGTTAAGACAAAGAGCGATAGCTCAAGTGAGGGGGAGGGGTCTATGGAGGTGCCACAGCCCCAGGGATCAGTCCTGTGCAATTTGACACGGGAGACCCAGATGGCACTGAATGGAGTCGGGCTGGGGCAGGGATAAGGCAGAGGCTAGAAACATGAGCTGACAATCAAAGCACAGCTTTGGCTGGCACAAGGCAGCTAATGCACCGAGGGGAAACGATCGGGAAACGATCGATCAGTGGGAAGAGACCGCGGCTGAGCACAGAGAGCAGGGGAGAGGGCCGCAAGGGAGACTGAGGTCGCAATGCGATATGGCTCCAGAAAGCCAGCGCTGGAGACAGCCTGTCCCTCAGGACTCTGGCACCACCACACCCAGAACAGCACACCCGCCTCCAGGCCAGCCACCCCAGGACGCGTCTCAGGTCTCCAACAGGCTTTGACTCGCAGGGGCTTACCCACTCCCTCCCTTCACAGCCACCCCGTTTTCCAGGCACTACTTCAAGCAGAGCTGGGGGTGGGGTGTCACACCTCCAGCCGTGGTGCAGACCTGCCCTATGGGGGTTAGTCTCCAGCTGCGAGGGGCTCCTAAGGCTGGGCACAAGGGGCGTTACCTGATGATGATCCAAGTGTTAGTGCTAACAGCTGGCGGGAGCCCCAATTCCAGCTGGACCGGAGAGGGCAGAGTGGGAAACCTCTCTGAACCGGCAGGAGGCCGGCCTAGCTGGCTTGCTCGCTGTAAGGCTCAGCACATTCTGCCACCCAGTCAAAGTATTTCCATTTTCAGAGCAAAGTAATCGTCGCTAATCAGATACTGTGAAAAATCTCCTTGATGTTCCTGCCTGGATGGTGTTTCTATCGCCCCCTTTTCCCCCCCTCCCCCACTGCTCTGCTTTGCCCACCCTGCACCCTTAGCTCCATCCACCCCCCTTCACTGATCTGATGCACCAGTCTCACACGTACCGCTCCAGCTGCCAATGCATGTCTACACTACGAAAGTACTCTGATTTTACAGAAGTCGATTTTTGGGAACAGATTGTATAAAGTTGAGTGCATGCGTTCACACGAAGCACATTAATTCGGCGGTGTGCGTCGTTGACATTCCGAGCGGTGCCCTGTGGGTAGCTATCCCACAGTTCCCGCAGTCCCCGCTGCCCATTGGAATTCTGGGCTGAGCTCCCAACACCTGATGGGGCCAAAAGTTTGTCACGGGTGGTTATGGGTAAATGTCATCAGTCAACCCTCCCTCCCTCCGTGAAAGCAACAGCAGACAATCCTTTCACGCCCTTTTCCCTGGATTGCCCGAGCAGACGCCAGAGCACGGCAAGCATGGAGCCCGTTCAGCTCACCGCAGCAGTTATGACCATTGTAAACACCTCACGCATTATCGTTCAGTTTATGCAGAACCAGCACCTGAAAAACCCGGCAAGGAGGCGACAGCAGTGTGGTGACGAGGACATGAACACAGATTTCTCTAAAACCGCGGTCCCCAGCAATTTGGAGATCATGGTGTTACTGGGGCAGGCTCATGCCGTGGAACGCTGATTCTGGGCCCCGGGAAACAAGCACAAAGTGGTGGGACTGCATAGTGTTGCAGGTTTGGGATGATTCCCAGTGGCTCCAAAACTTTCGCATGTGTAAGGGCACTTTCATGGAACTTTGTGACTTGCTTTCCCCCTGCCCTGAAGCGCAAGAATACCAAGATGAGAGCAGCCCTCACAGTTCAGAAGCGAGTGGCAATAGCCCTGTGGAAGCTTGTAACTCCAAACAGATACCGGTCAGTCGGGAATCAATTTGGAGTGGGCAAATCTACTGTGGGGGCTGCTGTGATGCAAGCAGCCAACGCAATCATTGAGCTGCTGCTGTCAAAGGTAGTGACTCTGGGAAATGTGCAGGTCATACTAGATGGCTTTGCTGCAATGGGATTCCCAAACTGTGGTGGGGCTATAGACGGAACGCATATCCCTATCTTGGGACCGGACCACCAGGGCAACCAGTACATAAACTGAAAGGGGTACTTTTCAATGGTGCTGCAAGCACTGGTGGATCACAAGTCCCCGGGCAATGCTCTGGAACTGCTCCCCATGAAGCCAGTCAGTACTCTGGGGCAGTCGCCTTTCTGTGAGCAGTCTGTCTTCAGGACACACAGCTCACACAGCTTCCACCTTCCTGGGTCTGACCTCGGAGCATTCAGCATCCTCTGCCCCTCCGTGCGCTTCCCACAGCAAGTCCACTCAGGTGGGGCTCCTGTGGAAGCCAGAGGGTCCTGCACCTCAACTTCGCAGTCAGATGTGACTCTCAGCCAGCCAGTAAAACAAAGGTTTATTAGATGACAGGAACATGGTCTAACACAGAGCTTGTAGGTGCAGAGAACAGGACACCTCAGCTGGGTCCATTTCTGGGGGCAGTGACCCAGACAACCACGTCTGCCCTTCACTCCATGTCCCAGCCAGCCCCCAACTGAAAAAACACTCCAGCCCCTCCTCCCCTGGGTTTTGTCCCTTTCCCGGGTCAGGAGGTCACCTGATTCCTTTGTTCTCCAACCCTTTAGCTCTCGCCTTGCAGGGGGGAAGGGCCCAGGCCATCAGTTGCCAGGAAACAGGGTGTTGGCCATTCTCTGTGTCCAGACCCCTGCACACACCTGCCCTCTAGGGCTCTGCAATGATCATACACCCTTACCCCACCAACTAGATACTTAAGAACTGCATAGGGGAAACTGAGGCACCCCCACACTATTCAGAGGAAACATTAAGAACAGTCCCACTTCGTCATACAAGGGACATTTCACCAACATCAACGTGGCATGGCCGGGAAAGGTTCATGACGCTCGCATCTTCAGGAACTCTGGTCTGTTTAAACGGCTGCAGGAAGGGATTTACTTCCCAGACCAGAAAATAACCTTTGGGGATGTTGAAATGCCTATAGTTATCCTTGGGGACCCAGCCTACCCCTTAATTCCCTGGCTCAAGAAGCCGTACACAGGCACCCCGGACAGTAGTAAGGAGCTGTTCAACTATAGGCTGAGCAAGTGCAGAATGGTGGTAGAATGTGCATTTGGACGTTTAAAGGGTCACAGGCGCAGTTTACTGACTTGCTCAGACCTCAGCGAAACCAACATTCCCATTGTTATTGCTGCTTGCTGTGTGCTCCACAATCTCTGTGAGAGTAATGGGGAGACGTTTATGGCAGGATGGGAAGTTGAGGCAAATCGCCTGGCCGCTGAATACGCGCAGCCAGACACCAGGGCAGTTAGAAGAGCACAGCAGGAAGCGCTGCACATCAGAGAAGCTTTGAAAACCAGTTTCATGACTGGCCAGGGTACTGTGTGACACTTCTGTTTGTTTCTCCTTGACGAAAACCTGCTCATTTGGGGGGGAAGGGGGGGTTGCCTCTAAATTCCTCTTAATGCCTCTAAAACTTGCCACCCGCCCTCCCCCCTTTGATCACAGCTTTCTTGCAAAGGAAATAAAGTCATTATCATTTAAAAAACATGTATTCTTTATTAACTGATTATAAAAATAGGGAGATAACTCACAAGGTAGCCCGGGTGGGGTGTGGGAGTTGGGTAGGAGGGAAGGAAACGGCCACTTTAAAACTTCTTGAATGACAGCCTTCCGTTGCTTGGGCTGTCCACTGGGGTGGAGTGGTTGGGTGCCCAGAGTCTCTCCCCCATGTCCTTGGGCGTCTGGGTGAGGAGGCTATGGAACTTGGGGAGGAGGGAGGGCAGTTAAACAGGGGCTGCAGCGGCAGTCTGTGATCCTGCTGCCATTCATGAACCTCCACCAGACCCCGGCACATGTCTGTTTGATCCCGCAGTAGCCCCAGCGTTGCCTCATGCCTCCTCTGATCTTCCTGCCGCCACGTCTCCTCACGTTCATCGGCCACTTTCCTGTACTCTGCTGTTGTGTCCCTCCACACATTCTGCTGAGCTCTGTCAGTGCCGGACAACTGCATGAGCTCAGAGAACATTTCATTGTGCGTGCGTTTTTTTTGCCGCCTTATCTGAGATAGCCTTTGGGATGGAGGAGGGAGGCTTGAAACATTTGCAGCTGCTGGAGGAAAATAAGGGAGTGAAGTATTTAAAAAGATACATTTTATAGAACAATGGCTATACTCTTTCACGGTGGTCGCATTTTGCATCTTATAGTGAGGGCCTGCGGCTTTGGTGTTAGAGATCACACACGCAGTGCTGGGCAACAGAATTTGGCTTGCAGGCGGCCATGGTAAACCATAGTCTTTCGGCTTCTGCAACCGTCATAACAGCAGCGCCCTCCTCTCCCATACCAAGCAAAGCATGTTGAGTTGGCCATTTAGTGTTGCTGTTTTCCTGTTAATGTGCAGCAGCAGAAACCAAACTAACCCCCATCCCATCCAATTCTCTGGGATGATTGCTTTACCCCTCACCCCACCACGTGGCTGGTATCAGGGAAGATCCCTGCTAGCCAAACGCAAACAGCTCAACATCAATGCCCCCACCCCCATCCCCACCCCTGCCACACCACGTAGCTGACTGCGGGGAGGATTTCTTTTCAGCCACAGGCAAACAGCCCAGTAGGAACGGCCACCTCTGAATGTCCCCTTAATTAAATTCCCCTATTTCAACCAGGTTACCATGAACGATATCACTCTCCTGATGATAACACAGAGAGATAAAGAACAGATGTTGCTTGAATGCCAGCAAACACCGGGACCATACGCTGCCAGGCTTTGTCATGCAATGATACCAGATTATTTGCTACTAGCATGGCGTGGTAAAGTGTCCTACCATGAAGGACAGAATAAGGCTGCTCTCCCCAGAAATCTTCTGCAAAGGCTTTTAGAGTACCTCCAGGAGAGCTTCATGGAGATGTCCCTGGAGGATTTCCCTCCATCCCCAGACAAGTTAACAGACTTTTCCAGTAGCTGTACTGGCCATGAATGCATCCCAAGTCCTCAGGGCTACTTAATCATTAAAAAAACGCTTGCTTTTATAACATGTATTATATTTTAAAAGGTTCACTCACCAGAGGTCCCTTTTCCGGCTTCGTTGGGTTGGGAGGGTATTTCAGTCAGGGTGATAAAAAGATCTCGGGGAAAACGGTGTGCTGTGTGCTCCCCTCAAGCTCGTCCTCCTCCTCCTATTCTTCCCCATCCGCAAAATCCTCAGGCATGGCGGAGAGTATCCCATCATCGGAGTCCACGGACAGGGGTGGGGTAGTGGTGGCGCCCCCCCCTAGAATTGCATGCAGCTCAGCGTAGAAACGGCATGTCTGGGGCTCTGTCCCGGAGCGTACGTTTGATTCTTTGGTTTTCTGGTATGTTTCTCTGAGCTCCTTAAGTTTCACGCGGCACTATGTTGCGTCCCTGCTGTAGCCTCTGTCCCTCATGGCCTCAGAGATTTTTTGAAATGTTTTGGCATTTTGTCTTTTGGAACGGAGTTCTGATAGCACAGATTCCTCTCCCCATACAGCGATCAGATCCAATACCTCCCGTTCGGTCCATGCTGGAGCTCTTTTGCGATTCTGGGACTGCATGGTCATCTGTGCTGATGAGCTCGCCTGGCCAAACAGGAAATGGGATTCAAAAGTTCCCGGGGCTTTTCCTGTACACCTGGCCAGTGCATCTGAGTTCAGAGTGGTCATAATGGTGCACTGTGGGATAGCTCCCGGAGGCCAATACCTTTGAATTGCGTCCACGCTAACCCTAATTCAAAACAGCGATGTCAATTTCAGCGCTAATTCCCTTGTTGGGGAGGAGTACAGAAATCGGTTTTAAGAGCCCTTTATGTCGAAAAAAATGGCTTCGTTGTGAGGACGGGTGCAGGGTTAATTCGATTTAATGCTGCTAAATCTGACATAAACTCGTAGTGCAGACCAGGCCTGAGTTGCTATTAACTCTCCCCTCGAGTGCCGCAGGCCTGGCTCTCACTGCATAGAGCTTTACGCCCCAGGACAATGGAAAGGGCTTTCATCAGCTGGGAGGCAGAGCCAGGTCAGCGGGGAACCGGGGCTGTCCACCAGGATCCCTTTCCCTTCCCCTGTGCCCTGCTCCCACAGTGGTGGTGGGCTGGTGGCCCAATGCAGGGCCTAGGGGAGCGCTACGCTGAGAGTCTGCTGAGCAGGTGGCTCAGAAAGATCCACAAGGCACGTAGGCTCTGTCCTCGCAGGTGGGAGCCATGCTGGGGGGTGCTGTTGCTTCATGCAAAGAACGAGCATTCGGGCTGCACAACGGCATTATTTACGTTTTCCAATTGCACAGCTGGAACCAACAGCAGCCAGGGCCCGGAGGACAGTGTGGCCTGCCCTGCCCCGGCACTGCCATGCCTCCCAAGACGTAGGGTGACCACTGGGCCCCGCAGCCTTACACAGCACCAGCGGCTGCTCTGGGCACAGGACTGGGGAATGGTCTGGCTGCTGCACAGGAGGAGGGCAGAGAGCGGGTTGGAGCTGGGTTTGCTCGTCTCCCCCTCTCAGCATCATGCCCTGAACAAGGGCGGCAGGTTTGTAGAACGCTCAGAGCAACCCCCCCCCACCCCCGCCTAAGGCTCTGTGAGGGACTTTGGGTTGGGGGAGGAGGTCTGGGGTGCAGGCCCTGGGTTGGGGCAGGGAATTGGGGTGTAGGACGGTTGAAAGGTTGGGCTCTGGGATGGAGTCTGGGGTGCAGGCTCTGGGATGGAGTGTGGGTGCTGGGTGCAGGCTCCGGGCTGGGGCACAGGATGGGGGTGCAGGATGGGTGGAGGGGTGCAGGCTCTGGGAGGGAGTTTGGGGATGGGAGGGACTGCGGAGGGAGGGGATGCAGGCTCTGGAACGGAGTTTGGTTGTAGACTCTGGGCTGGGGTAAGGGGTGGGGGTGTCGGAGGGAGTTTGGGTGCAGGAGGGGGGTGTGGGATGGGGGTTGGGGTGCAGGCTCTGGGATGGAGTTTGGGTGCTGGGTGCAGGCTCTGAGCTGGGGCAGGGCCTGGGGGTGCAGGAAGGGGTGAAGGGTGCAGGCTCTGGGCTGGGGCAGGGCCTGGGAGTGCAGGAGGGAGTGAAGGGTGCAGGCTCTGGGAGGGCGTTTGGGTGCAGGAGGGGGTGTGTGGGAAGGGAGTGGGGGTGCAGGCTCTGGGACGGAGTTTGGGTGCTGGGTGCAGGCTCTGGGCTGGGGCACAGGGTGGGGTGCAGGATGGGAGGAGGGGTGCAGGATGGGTAGAGGGGTGCACGCTCTGCGAGGGAGTGCGGAGGGCTGGGTGCAGGCTCTGGGACGGAGTTTGGGTGCTGGGTGCAGGCTCTGGGCTGGGGCACAGGGTGGGGTGCAGGATGGGTGGAGGGGTGCAGGATGGGTGGAGGGGTGCACGCTCTGGAAGGGAGCGCGGAGGGCTGGGTGCAGGCTCTGGGACGGAGTTTGGGTGCTGGGTGCAGGCTCCGGGCTGGGGCACAGGGTGGGGTGCAGGATGGGTGGAGGGGTGCACGCTCTGGAAGGGAGTGCGGAGGGCTGGGTGCAGGCTCTGGGACGGAGTTTGGGTGCTGGGTGCAGGCTCTGGCCAAGGGCTGGGGGTGTAGGAGGGGGTGAGGGGTGCAAGCTCTGGGACAGAGTATGGGTGCAGGCTCTAGGCTGGGGGTGCAGGCTCTGGGAGGGAGTTTGGGGGCTGGAGAGCGGGTGTGGGCTCGGGGAGGGGACTGCCATCACATGTGGCTTCCTTCCTCCCCTGCTCCCCCTCGTCATAGCCTCACTGGGGCTGCCCTTTGCCCAGTGTTTGCAGGAGTGGTGGCGGGGGGTGGGGTGGGGGGTGGATCACAGGGTCAAACACTGCCGAAGCCCCAGCAGCTGCTCAGGTGAGTCAAGGAGGTCCACTCCAGATGTCTCCCGCCTGGTGCCGGGAGAGGGGAGGGGAGGGCTGCCAAGCACGTGTGGGTGCCTCCTCCCCCTCCCGAGGTGCAGTAGCCGCGGCAGCTGCCTCGGCCTGCTGCTGGCGTTGCTCTTGTGCTGTGCTGTAGCTTTAGAGCAGCAGAGGCCAGGGAGAACCGCGCCGCTTTCACTCAGACAGGGGTGCTCCCAGGGCGGACGCTCTGGACTCGGGGCTGCTCCAGGCAGGGCCAGGGGAGAGACCCTGCTCCAAACATTGGTGGAGCAGGGCCTCCAGCCCTGAATATTGCTGGAGCCCGGGCACCACAAGGGAATATAACTCACCGCCCCCGGCCCTGAGGATGAGCACCTTTGCAGGGCTACAAGGCCTTGCCGGCTGCTTATGGACAGTGTCACTTACCAAGCCTTATCTAGGGCCTGCTGCTTCTCCTGGAGCTCTTGCTTCAGACTCTCCACTTCCACCTTCAGCTCGATGTTCTGGGAGGAGGAACAGACAGGCAGTTACCCTCACACCCCTGGTGCTCCCTGGCCCTGCCACTTAACCTCCAACCCTGCGCAGGGCCTAGGGACCCCCAGCTCCCATCCCTTCCTGCACACAGAATCATAGAATATCAGGGCTGGAAGGGACCTCAGGAGGTCATCTAGTCCAACCCCCTGCTCAAAGCAGGACCAATCCCCAACTAAATCATCCCAGCCAGGGCTTTGTCAAACTGGGCCTTAAAAACCTCTGAAGAAGGAGATTCCACCACCTCCCTAGAAAACAAATTCCAGTGCTTCACCACCCTCCTAGTGAAAAAGTTTTTCCTAGTTTCCAACCTAAACCTCCCCCACCCCCCAACTTGAGACCATTATTCCTTGTTCTGTCATCTGCTGAGCCATTTACTCCGTCCCACATGTAAGCAGTTCCTGTCAGAGATGCTCCATCACCCTGGTACTGGACAGCCAGGTCACCCGCAGAGCAAAGGCCCTGGGTTAAGCATCTCCTCTCAGCCCTTTGTCTCCCAGCCACAGAAGCTGGTTGCCTGGAGGAGAGGTTCTCCCCTGCAAGTCTCCTGGCTACCAGACACAGCCGCTGGGAGCCTATAACAAATCATAGAATCATAGAATATCAGGGTTGGAAGGGACCTCAGGAGGTCATCTAGTCCAACCCCCTGCTCAAAGCAGGACCAATCCCCAATTAAATCATCCCAGCCAGGGCTTTGTCAAGCCTGACCTTAAAAACTTCTAAGGAAGGAGATTCTACCACCTCCCTAGGTAACGCATTCCAGTGTTTCACCACCCTCCTAGTGAAAAAGTTTTTCCTAATATCCAACCTCAACCTCCCCCACTGCAACTTGAGACCATTACTCCTTGTCCTGTCCTTCTACCACTGAGAATAGTCTAGAACCATCCTCTCTGGAACCACCTCTCAGGTAGTTGAAAGCAGCTATCAAATCCCCCCTCATTCTTCTCTTCCGCAGACTAAACAATCCCAGTTCCCTCAGCCTCTCCTCAGAAGTCACGTGTTCCAGACCCCTAATCATTTTTGTTGCCCTTAGCTGGACTCTCTCCAATTTATCCACATCCTTCTTGTAGTGTGGGGCCCAAAACTGGACACAGTACTCCAGATGAGGCCTCACCAATGTCGAATAGAGGGGGACGATCACGTCCCTCGATCTGCTCGCTATGCCCCTACTTATACATGCCAAAATGCCATTGGCCTTCTTGGCAACAAGGGCACACTGCTGACTCATATCCAGCTTCTCGTCCACTGTCACCCCTAGGTCCTTTTCCGCAGAACTGCTGCCTAGCCATTCGGTCCCTAGTCTGTAGCTATGCATTGGGTTCTTCCGTCCTAAGTGCAGGACTATGCACTTATCCTTATTGAACCTCATCAGATTTCTTTTGGCCCAATCCTCCAATTTGTCTAGGTCCCTCTGTATCCTATCCCTGCCCTCCAGCGTATCTACCACTCCTCCTAGTTTAGTATCATCCGCAAATTTGCTGAGAGTGCAATCCACACCATCCTCCAGATCATTTATGAAAATATTGAACAAAACCGGCCTCAGGACCGACCCTGGGGCACTCCACTTGACACCGGCTGCCAACTAGACATGGAGCCATTGATCACTACCCGTTGAGCCCGACAATCTAGCCAGCTTTCTACCCACCTTATAGTGCATTCATCCAGCCCATACTTCTTTAACTTGCTGACAAGAATACTGTGGGAGACCGTGTCAAAAGCTTTGCTAAAGTCAAGAAACAATACATCCACTGCTTTCCCTTCATCCACAGAACCAGTAATCTCATCATAGAAGGCGATTAGATTAGTCAGGCATGACCTTCCTTTGGTGAATTCATGCTGGCTGTTCCTGATCACTTTCCTCTCATGTAAGTGCTTCAGGATTGATTCTTTGAGGACCTGCTCCATGATTTTTCCAGGGACTGAGGTGAGGCTGACTGGCCTGTAGTTCCCAGGATCCTCCTTCTTCCCTTTTTTAAAGAGTGGCACTACATTAGCCTTTTTCCAGTCATCTGGGACTTCCCCCGTTCGCCACGAGTTTTCAAAGATAATGGCCAATGGCCCTGCAATCACAGCCGCCAATTCTTTAGCACTCTCGGATGCAACTCGTCCGGCCCCATGGACTTGTGCACGTCCAGCTTTTCTAAATAGTCCCTAACCACCTCTTTCTCCACAGAGGGCTGGCCATCTACTCCCCATGCTGTGATGCCCAGCGCAGCAGTCTGGGAGCTGACCTTGTTCGTGAAGACAGAGGCCAAAAAAGCATTGAGTACATTAGCTTTTTCCACATCCTCTGTCTCTAGGTTGCCTCCCTCATTCAGTAAGGGGCCCACACTTTCCTTGGCTTTCTTCTTGTTGGCAACATACCTGAAGAAACCCTTCTTGTTACTCTTGACATCTCTTGCTAGCTGCAGCTCCAGGTGTGATTTGGCCCTCGTGATTTCATTCCTACACGCCCAAGCAATATTTTTATACTCTTCCCTGGTCATATGTCCAACCTTCCACTTCTTGTAAGCTTCCTTTTTATGTTTAAGATCCGCTAGGATTTTACCGTTAAGCCAAGCTGGTCGCCTGCCATATTTACTATTCTTTCGACACATCGGGATGGTTTGTCCCTGTAACCTCAACAGGGATTCCTTGAAATACAGCCAGCTCTCCCGGACTCCTTTCCCCTTCATGTTAGTCCCCCAGGGGATCCTACCCATCCGTTCCCTGAGGGAGTCGAAGTCTGCTTTCCTGAAGTCCAGGGTCCGTATCCTGCTGCTTACCTTTCTTCCCTGTGTCAGGATCCTGAACTCAACCAACTCATGGTCACTGCCTCCCAAATTCCCATCCACTTTTGCTTCCCCCACTAATTCTTCCCAGTTTGTGAGCAGCAGGTCAAGAAAAGCTCCCCCCCAGTTGGCTCCTCTAGCACTTGCACCAGGAAATTGTCCCCCACGTTTTCCAAAAACTTCCTGGATTGTCTATGCACCACTGTATTGCTCTCCCAGCAGATATCAGGAAAATTAAAGCACCCATGAGAACCAGGGCGTGCGATCTAGTAGCTTCTGCGAGTTGCCAGAAGAAAGCCTCATCCACCTCATCCCCCTGGTCTGGTGGTCTATAGCAGACTTCCACCACTACATCACTCTTGTTGCTCACACTTCTAAACTTAATCCAGAGACTCTCAGGTTTTTCTGCAGTTTCGTACCGGAGCTCTGAGCAGTCATACTGCTCCCTTACATACAGTGCTACTCCCCCACCTTTTCTGCCCTGCCTGTCCTTCCTGAACAGTTTATAACCATCCATGACAGTACTCCAGTCATGTGAGTTATCCCACCAAGTCTCTGTTATTCCAATCACGTCATAATTCCTTGACATCACCAGGACCTCCAGTTCTCCCTGCTTGTTTCCAAGGCTTTGTGCATTTGTATAGAAGCACTTGAGATAACCTGCTGATCGCCCTTCATTCTCAGTATGAGGCAGGAGCCCTCCCCTCACAGACGTTTCTGCCTGTGCTTCCTCCCGGTATCCCGCTTTCCCACTTACCTCAGGGCTTTGGTCTCCTTCCCCCGATGAACCTAGTTTAAAGCCCTCCTCACTAGGTTAGCCAGCCTGCTCGCAAAGATGCTCTTCCCTCTCTTCGTAAGGTGGAGCCCGTCTCTGCCCAGCACTCCTGCTTCATGGAACACCATCCCATGGTCAAAGAATCCAAAGTCTTCTCTCCGACACCACCTGCGTAGCCATTCATTGACTTCCACGATTCGACGGTCCCTACCCAGGCCTTTTCCTTCCCCGGGGAGGATGGACGAGAACACCACTTGCGCCTCAAACTCCTTTATCCTTCTTCCCAGAGCCATGTAGTCCGCAGTGATCCGCTCAAGGTCATTCTTGGCAGTATCATTGGTGCCCACGTGGAGAAGCAGGAAGGGGTAGCGATCCAAGGGCTTGGTGAGTCTCGGCAGTCTCTCCGTCACATTGCGAATCTTAGCCCCTGGCAAGCAGCAGACTTCTTGGTTTTTCCGGTCAGGGCGGCAGATAGATGACTCAGTCCCCCAGAGGAGAGAGTCCCCGACCACCACCACTCGCCTCCTTCTCTTGGGAGTGGTGGTCGTGGAACCCCCAACCTCAGGACAGCGCATCTCATGCCTTCCAACCAGCGGAGTCTCCTTCTGCTTTCTCCCCCCAGACCTTCCCACCAAATCTCCCACCTTCTTCCTTGGCTGGTCCCACGGAGGCTGCTTTGGGGTTTGTCCAAATCCAGCAAACCAGCAATCCCAAAACGCTGACTTTTCCAGCACCCCAGCTGGCTCTTCAAGACCAAAACATCTCTGCAAGCATTTATACCAGGCTCCTTGCTACCTCCGCTGAGCAGCTAACCCCACCACCACATGGGCCTGATCCAATACAACTATACCCACTGACTTCGAGAGGCCTGGATCAGGCCCCCTCTAGGTAAAATAGGGCCTAGTGTCTCCCCATCCCCAGCAGCTGGGCTGTTGTCCCCAGCACAGCTGTCTCCAGAAATGGAAGCTGAAGGAGTAAGTTTCATGTTTACTACAAAGCAGCAAAACCTGTGGTCTAAACACCAAGTGAGCAGTTTCTGCTGCACCTAGCTACGCTGACTGCACCTGGATCCCCTGCAAGAAGGGTGGACAGCTGCTGTCGCTCTCCTGCCCAGCCCTGGAAGGAGCTCCGTCCGCACCCCCGCTCCCGGCGAGTGGGTCAGACTTCTTCGGGGGTTGGACAGGAGACCGGTATGGTGGCTGCAGGCGACTCAGTATGCAGCACTCTTCCCCTGAGTCAGAGCGTCCTGTAGCATGGTGCTAGGTGGCTCTGTGCAGCCGGAGGGCTGGCTTTAACAAGAGACAGCACACAAAACTCTTTCCATTTATGGTCACGGGGGGGTTGGTTGTTTTTCTTATAGCCAGGGGAAGGGGTGAACCCCAGCATCCTGGCCAGGCTCCAATAGGGACCCTTATGTCCTGCTTCCCTAAATCCACCCAGCAATTCTCACTCGATCAGGGGTCCTCAGGACAATTTTTTTGGTGGCCTCAGAGGGCAGCCATCAACTCTTGCTGGTGGCAGCTCTCACACTTTTTCCTAAAATACTTAATTAGCTTTAGGAAAAACAAATAAATACGCACGTGTACACGTCCAAATCATTGTAGTTTATTTATTGCTCGCGAGTAAGTCTGCTGTGAAAAGTGATACTTGTATGTTTGTTAATATCACTTTTCACAGCAGTCTTACAAGCTAGCAGTAAACATCTCACTTTTCACAACAGACTTACTCAGCCCCAGCAAGCCTGGGGACAAATTAAGCCCTGGATGCGGGGTCGGGATAGGCAGCAGGGGCCAGGGGCGATGGAATTGGGACGGGCTGGAGGAGACAATGCGGGGCCAGGGCCCGAAGCCCCGCAGCCGGAGCCCGAAGCTCCGTGGCTGGGGAATGGGGATGGAGCCTGAAGCCACACGGCCAGAGCCCGGGGCCCGCTAACATGCAGCCAGAGCCTAAAACCCTGTGGCCAGAGCCTGCTGCACTGCCACCCCAGGGGTGAAGCCCAGAGCCTGAGCCCCACTGCCTCCAGCATTGTGCCCACCTGTCTCCAGAGGGGGGGCAGGTCCCAACCCCTGCTTGCAGCCCCAGCAGCCAACACCCAGGCAGTTGATCCAGGAACAACAAAGAAGGGGAGTGGCCGCTGCCTTTCCCCCACCCCCAATCACAGCCCAGGAGACTGTGGCCACAAGAAAAGCTCATGGTGGCTGCATGCAGCCACAGTGGCCACATTTGAGAAATGCTGCACTAGACACCTCAGTGCCTCACTTTTGAAGATGGAGATTTGTCTGGGACACCTCCCCTCCCCATGCCAGACCCACATGGTCCCAGATGAGCTGGACAGGCTGGTTACAAGAGACAGAAGGTGCAGGACAGAAAAAGGGCCCTGCAGTGCGCTGGGAGCAGCCTGCCCCATTGGGTGTCTGTGCTGTTTAGTTAATTTCCTCCCACAGGGGCAGGTCCCTACATTCCCTGGAAGTGAAGCTCCCCTTGTTACCTGCAGTTCCCGCGGCTCTGTTCTCTCCAGTCCCTCCTCTCATAGTGCCTCATCCTGCCCTGCTCCCACCTGTTCCGGGCAGCTGCACCCCGGGCCCTGCGCTCTGGAGCTGGTGTGGTGCATGCAGCGAAAGACTTGACATTCTCATGGATTCTAGGCATAGCTGGGGGGAGAACATGGGGGTGCAGTGCACTAGCTGGCATGGAACTATGCTACTTGGTCTTGGAACGGGGTCTGGAAAGGGGACAGGAAGAGGGAGTCGGGGAGAGGTTTTGATAAGTGCTTCGCATGGATTAATGCGTACAACGCATCCACACCCCTCCAGTGACTGGGGAGAATCCAGAGAAGGGGCCCAGACTGCACTGTCAGCCTGACTTTCCACCCATTCACACCACAACAAATTTTTTCAAGGTGCTACGTGACCCAGTTGCTTTTGAGCTGCTGGTCTTGGGGAGGGGAGCAGCACGGATGGGGGCAGCTGGGCCTGGCCCACAGGTGGGTGGTGACAGGCCCCGCCCCACACGGAGAGCACGAGTGGGTATTCATGGTGCCAGTAGAAAACACTTGGCCCATCCCCAAGTTCAGAGTAAGGCAGGTTTGGCTGTGGACGAGCATTCACAGCAACACAAAGGACCTCTGCTCTGACAACTGGGTGCGGGCAGTGTGGGGATCTTCTCGCCCAGCCACTCTGGTTCCCATCCCCTCCACAGCACTATCCTCGCTGCCTGCACCACGGCCCGCCCTCCCGCACCACGCTGGGAACACACATTGAGCCAGAGCCATCAGCTGTCATGGGGCTCCAGTGTTCCCAAGCTACGCCCTCACTTGCTCTGCAAGGCCAGGTGAGGACGAATGACTCAGCCCTCCAATATGGGGCTCTGTCTTACCACAGGGGGTGCCTGTGTTAGGGCCAGAGCTCCCCCGCTTCTCCCAGCTCCCAAAACACGACAACAGCCCCCAAGCAGCCAGGGCACTGGATTAGTGGTTGCTGGGGGTCCGCTACCTGCTTCCCTTGCTCAGAAGCCCCCAGGCTACAGCGCGCAACTAGCTAACAAAGGGCACGAGAGGAAATTTTTGCCTCTGTCCGTTGTTCACACCCTGCCTTGCTTCCTGGTACTTCCAGTCAAGCCGCTTTTCTTTCCTCACCTAACACCACCAAAAGCAGCAGCCAGGCACAGAAACTTTTGACCCAGTGGTATCTGAACCCTATAGCACATGGATGAATGATGCCACCACATGGATGAATGATGCCACTCCTCCAGTGTGTTGCACCCTCTGCTCAGTCCCAGACTCGCAGCATCCCCACTTATCCAGCAGGCACCAACTGGGCCCAAGAACCGGACAAGTGATCAAAGAGATACAGGTTTCAGAGTAGCAGCCGTGTTAGTCTGTATCAGCAAAAAGAAAAGGAGGACTTGTGGCACCTTAGAGACTAACAAATTTATTTGAGCACAAGCTTTCGTGAGCTATAGGTCACTTCTTCGGATGCAGAGATACAGGCTCTCAAGTGGTTTAGTAATGCAATGACCAGACAACGCAGGGAACCAGCACTGCCAGATCACTCTCTCAGAGCCAACCCAAGTAAGTGTTAAAGAAAATTATCCCCCTTTGACAGCCAACATCCAGATTGGACTACTACCACCCATGATGCAGTGCCAAGGCAGGGCATACACTCTCCAGTCCTGACCGTTAGCTAAATAGCCAATCACAAAGAGACAAACACATGGTTTAGCTCCAAGTCATCCCTTCTGGGCAGGGTTTAGCATCTACGAGGCTGCTTTAACCCACCTGGGCAATAATCTCTGGCTACACTCTCTGGCCCGGCAGTTTTGCAGGCAGCAACCTTACAGCCATAAGAACAAAGGCTACAAGCCCCAGAGGATTTTGTGAGAGCCCCTCCCTGGGCTCTCTGAGCAGCACCGAGCCCTTGTCACTCTCCCTAGGAGGCGCTGCATCCCTGATTCAGCTGCAGCAAGTCAGCTCCCAGCTGGTAGCACTCTGGAGCAGCTTTTGAGCCCAGGCTGTTGTCTGGTGCAGCAGGGCCTCCACCTAGCATACTGCTGGAGAGGGGGGCGGTCTGGGAGGCTCCCCTCCTGGAGGGGCCAAAGGATTTGCACACCCAGAATCTACTCTCCCTTTACACTGGTATAAATCAGGAGCAGCTCCATTAAAGTCAGTGCAGTTACCCAGTGTAAACCTGTAAGAAGAGGTTCAGGCCCCTAATCAATCCCATTATAAGTGGGAAATCAGTGCGGCAGGGTGTGAGCCTATCCACACACTGCACAGAAGCCCCTTGCCCAGAGACGCCTGGCCTAACCGAGTGCCCAGGGACTGCTTCCTTCCCCGTCTACCTTTCCTCCCATTTCGCTGGGTACTACCGGAGCTGCTACGATTCGGTGGCTCTGGGGCAATATCAGAGGACAGTGTCAGCAGACACTGTCAGAGTCAGCAGGCTTCCACGAGGTGCAGTGACCTCGTAGGAAGGAATCACCCTCTTCCCTGTATTCCCCGGCCGGTCAGGGGAATATGCTGCAGCCTGGCAACGTGCTGTCACTCAGTATTTCCTACACCCAGGCCTTACTCAGTCTCTACAGCAGCCAAGGCCCCCAGGGCCCTGCCTGGAACCACGCTGCAATAAATGAAGGTGGGGAGCTCCCTTTTATGGACACCCAGCCAGCCAGTAGCTGTAAAATCCCTCTTAGTAGCTGTTCTTTAATTGCTCTACCTGTAAAGGGTTAAAAAGTCTCACTGCTATGCATATATAAAAGGAAGTGAGTGGGCACCTGGCCAGAAGAGCGGATGGGAGGGCTAGAACTTTTTAAAATTGAAACAAGACTCCCCTTTTGTCTGTCTGTGGTTGTTCTCCTGGAGAGGCAGACAGGGAGCAGCTATGCTGTGAGAAGCTTAGGCCAGGTGTGAAAAATCATCGGTATCATACCTAGAAACTACTCATCTAAAACCCCAGATATGTAAGTAGATCAGGAAATGTCTAGGAAGATGTGATTAGGTTTCTCCCTTTTATTTCTTTATGCCTTGTGGATTCCTCTGTGCTAACCCCAGGTGCTTTTGTTTTGCTTGTAACCTTTAAGCTGGACCTCAAGAAAGCTATTCTTGATGCTTAATCTTTGTAGGTTTTTTTTAATCTAGCAAAAGCCTAAATTCCCAGATGTATTTTCTTCTTTTTTTAATTAATAAAATTTACCTTTTTTAAGAACAGAATTGGATTTTTTTGTCTTAAGAGGTTTGTGCATGTGTTGTTTAATTAGCAGGTGGCAACAGCTGATTTCCTTTTTTTTTTTTTCCTTTCTCAGCTCTTCCCCAGAGGGGATGGGGGTGAAAGAGCTTGAGAGTACCCCACAGGAAGGAATTCTCAAGTGCGCCTTCCTGGGTTCTCAAAGGGGTTCTACACTTGGGTGGTGGCAGGATTTACCAATCCAAGGTCAGAGAAAAGCTGTAAGCTTGCGAGTTTAATACAAGCCTGGAGTGGCAAGTATTAATTTTTAGAGTCCTTGCGGGCCCCCACCTTCTGCACTTGAAGTGCCAGCGTGGGGAATCAGCCTTGACACAAGCACTTTGTCATACACTGGCCCTGGTAAAAATAATGTAGAGCGGCTAGTCTGTCCGAGAGAAACCCTGCATGCTGCAGTGGGCCAGTCGTTTCTCTCTTCCCCCTGCGGCTGGGGTTGGGCAATTCATCTCAGCAAAAATGCGCACTATCCCAGGCTGCAGTGGGAGGCTCTGGCAGAAAGAGCTAAGGAGGGGTATTGGCTCTTCATCACAGCCTCCAGCTCACTGACACGGTGGTACCACACTGCCTCAGGCAAGAGTGAGAGCAATCCCGAGCTGCCGTCCTTCAGAGACGATGACCTGGCTCTGCCCAGGGAGAGGACTGAGTCTAGCACAGGTTTTAAATAGCAAAGAGGGATAAACACAGGCTCTAACGCCCCACCGCAAACAGGGATGGACAGCCAGGGCCGTGGGGGAGCTGTTGGGCAACGCAGACCCGCTGCAGTGCCCTGCAGGGGTGAGTCCCCGCTGAGCTGAGTGCTCTGGGGCACACAGGCAGGAAAAGGGCTGAACGCAAGCAGACACCATGGCAAGTTATTAAGCCACCAGTCTGCTGCCCAGCCAGGATGCCTGCTTTGGAAAAGATACATTTCTCACTCTGCCTCCATGCACAGCACATGGATATGGCAAGACTCTGCGATGCCCAGCCGCAGTCCTGCACAAGGGGATCTACACCCGAGAGGGTTTATTATGGCACGTGGCTCAGATTCATCTGTCCCCACAGAGATTGCTGAGCATCTGCAACTCCCTAGGGACCCAGATAGTTCTGTGCCCCACGTGCCTGTGCACAGCGGCCTGCATCTCCCTTTTCCCAAATGCAGCAACCCCTTGCTAGCCCCCCCGGCCCAAGCTAGACAGCTCCGCTTCTTCCTTGACACTTTCCACCTTTCAGACCCTCACAGCTGTCTAGTTCCCCCTCAGCCACCATAAGCCAAGCCCTGCCAACCCCAGCATCCTTTTGGTGGCTCCTCTCCGAGCCCCTTAGATTTTGCATGAACCTCTCTGGCATTAGAGTGGAACATACCCCTCAGAGTCCACTGCTGCCAGGGTGAGCTAGCCCCTTTATGGGGGTGGGAGGGGTGTGGCTCTGGTTTTGCTCACCTCCCCAGGTGAAGGGGATGAGAGTACAGGGGTCACGTGATGGGGGAGCATGTGGCTGAGACCAGGACTGCCATGGGAGATAGAAGGACAGCCTGCAGGGGCAGGGGAGACAGCAGATTTAGGAGTGCTACTAAAGAGCAGGGGGAGCTGCTTCAAATGGGCTGGCTAGGAAGGCCAGGAAAGGGTAACAGGGTGGTTTGGGCTCAAGGGCGGACCGCCCAATGGTTTAGGATGCCATTGCAGGCACCACAGCAGAGGGAGGGGTCTCCTGCTGCTGCCAGTCCATGAAGTAGGGCAGACACTTCTACCAATGAGAGGCAGGAGGAGCTGACGGGAGTCCAAAGCTCACCCCAGTAGACAGGCCCCAGGCTGTCATGGAAGAGGGCAGACCCTGGGAAGATGGGCTGTTCCTGAAGAGCATGTTTGTGCTACGACTGGATTCCCTTTGTTCACTCCTAAGAAGTAAGCTCCACCTTGGCTGGGACACCACGGTGCTGCTGCTAGAGAGCTGCACCTCCCCTCAGAGCCCCACAACAGCTACAAGCCTCTGGGTGACTGACAGGGGATGCCGGACCTGATACCACTGCTTCAAGAAGCGTCAGTAGCTATACTTAGAGTCCAGTTTTGTACCAGGCAGCTCTCTGTCTCGGTTAGCAGCATCTAGATAAGCCAATGCTGTGTGATAACCACCTTGGGGAGCAGTATTACAGCCTTGGTCTCATCTAGCCACAGCCAACAGCCATGTGCATCTGAATGTTCAGTGGGAACCTATTATGTGAGTTAATTCACTGTTCCTTTATGTGCTCCCCCCCGAATCCGTTTGTCACATCCACCTGGGAGCTCTCTGGGGTGGCCCCATCTCTTCATAGAATGCCAGCACATGAGAAGCCTGGCCCCTAGACACCACCACCATCCTGCTAAGGAGAGACTGGCTGCCGTTGGTTCCTTTCAGCTGTCTGGTGTCTGACGGAGCAGTGAAACACTCACATCAGCAGAGCACGCGGAAAGTCAGCTCTGGATCTGAGACGCTCTCAGTGGAGCATAGTAACACGCAAAGCTGGCTCATGAGCCATTGAAGCCAGTGAGCAGGATTGGGCCCCATGTGCCCCAAAACAGATCAGGGCAGATGTATTTCACCCCATCCCACCATGATCCAAAGCAGCTGAAGTTGTCAGAGACAGGGCTAGCTGGGCTTCGGGTCTGAGCAAATCTGGCACCTCCGAGGTTCCAAAACAGCTTGTTATCCAGCTTGGGACAAATGCAGGGGCTGCCACTTAAAGCAATGGCAGAACCACTCACGCTTGCCATGAGTTACTGACTTATCTAGGATGCTCATCACCATGGTATCGAGCCACCTCAGGCTTAGCGAGCTAATCCTCTGGAGGCTAGGAAAGGGTTATTATTCCCACTCAAAAGATGGGAGGCAGAGAGATGGGTGACTTGCCCAAGATCACAGCCCTGTAGCATGGCTGGGAATAAATCCCAGACTGTCATAGGACAGGGCCCTTTCTCAAGCTCACCCTCCATAGGTGTCTTAGCCATGCTAATGGTGAGATGGGGTGTCACCAGGGGCCACTGAGTCAAACTTGCCCTGTCTGCAAGCCCAGTGCTGTAGCTACATGCAGTTCTGTCTCTGGCTGAAGATTTAGACTAGCCTGTCCTAACTGAACAGGTGATGGTCAGGGTGCAGCCGCCCAAGGGAAGAACAGAGGGTCCAAACCCCAAAGAATAAGCAATTGAGTCAACTGGCTGTATACAATGTTGCTGTGTATAAAAATGTCAAGGAAGGTCTCTTCTGAAAGCTGGTCATGTTCTGCACTTGACAGCCCCAGAGATGCATAGACGGGCCTGTGGTCATGAATCCATGTATCTGGGTAGATATTAAACCGTGCTCCTAACCTGTGCTGCAACGTTCAGCCCCACCTCTCCATGGGAGGTGGTCAGCCTGGCGGCAAGGGGCTGCATCCCCAAACAGATGAGACTAGCTCCTAGCACCAATGTCAAGGCTAAATCCCCACTCTGGCACGTCAAGTGCAGAAGGTGGGAGCCCGCAAGAATTCTAAAAATGAATACTGGCCACTCCAGGCTTGTATTAAACTCCCAAGGTCACAGCTTTTCTCTGACCTTGGATGGGTAGATGCTGCCACCACACAGTGCAAAACCCCTTTGAGAACCCAGGAAGGCGCACTTGGGATTCCTTCCTGTGAGGTACCCTCAAGCCCTTTCACCCACCCTCTGGGGAAGAGCTGAGAAAGAAAAAACAAAGGAAATCAGCTGTTGCCACCAGGTAATTAAACAACGTGCACAAACCTCTTAGGATACAAGAATCCAATCCTGTTCTTAAAAAAAGGTAAATTTTATTTAAAAAAAGAGAGAGAGAGAGAAAGACAATACCTCTGGAAACTCAGGCTATTGCTAGATTTTTTTTTTTAAACGGGAAACTACAAGGATTAAACACCAAAAATAACTTTCTTGAGGTCCAGCTTAAAGGTTACAAGCAGAACAACAGCACCTGGGGTTAGCACAGAGGAGTCCACAAGCCATAAAGAACTAAAAAGAGATAAACCTAATTACATCTTCCTAGACATTTCCTGATCTACTTACTTATGTGAGGTTTTAAATGAGTAGTTTCTAGGTATGATACGGATGATTTTTCATACCTGGCCCCAAGCTTCTTACAGCGTAGTTGCTGCCCTGTTCCCTCTCTCTGGGAGAACAACCTCAGACAGACAAAAGGGGAGTCTTGTTTCAATTTTAAGAAGTCCTAGCCTTCCCATTGGCTCTTCTGGCCAGGTGCCCACTCACTTCCCTTTACCTATGCATCGCAGTGAGACTTTTAACCCTTTACAGGTAAAGCAAATAGAGAACAGCTACTAAGAGGGATTTTATAGCTAACTGGCATGCTGAGAAGCTCAGCAAAGGTAACTTGTATGAGAAAAGAGAGTTTTATCTACTGTGAAAGGATAACACCTGAGGCTGCAGCTTTGGTTGTTTTCTGTGTAGCCTCTCTGTGTTCTTGTCCCCTATCTATTTCAGCTCTGAATCCGGGGCTGTTCTATTAAATAACCCTTGTGTTTATTTTTACCCAAGCAGGTCTCTGTTGTGCAAACTGTGTGGTGTGTGCCAAAGTGAGCTGATAAGTAGGGGCCAGTTTCACTCCTGCCGGGGTGACGATCCAGAAGGGAAAAGGCCCTGTGTCTGCTAGTTAAGAACTCAGGGTGGATGGATTTGGAGGGACTGGGGACCAGAAGGGCTGTTGGAGGGAACTAGGCTGCTGGAAGATCAGGTGGTGAGACGCTCATGCCTGGCAGTCAGCTACTGGTATCAGGCTCTGAGCCAGAGCAGCACAGCATTAAGGCACCCAGGGTTACAGGGCAGGTGGTCAGAGACCCCCTGACTGCTCAGAGTGATCCCCAAACTGTCCCAGCATGAATGGGACTC
The DNA here is from genome assembly GCF_965140295.1 of Lepidochelys olivacea. Lineage (NCBI taxonomy): Eukaryota > Metazoa > Chordata > Testudines > Cheloniidae > Lepidochelys > Lepidochelys olivacea. The sequence goes on along the minus strand of NC_140418.1, from coordinate 44,709,002 downwards.
ATGCCAGCATTGTCAAAGCTGGATGTCTAAATTTAGGCATCTAAGTGACTGACTTAACAGAGGAGCCCAGCCACCCCCACATTCAGTCAGGTCACTGATATGTGTCTAAATTTAGTCGCCGCTGTTCAGACCAATGACTTAAGGGCCTGATCTCGGCTGTGAGCCCCCGGCTGCGTCCCAAGACACCGAGACAGGCAACACAAAAGATCTCCAGGGGCAGTGGGAGGGAGACGCCAGGCTCTGTCCTCAATCTGCTTCCTGCCTGCTGCCCACCCAGTCCACCCCCCCGAAGAGCTCTCCAGGGGGGCTGGGAGGGGAAGGAAATGGGGTGACACCCCAACTCCACCTGGTCCAAGGGCAATCACACCCACAGCCCCCCTCTGGGTACAGCTCTCAGGGGCAAAATCTCAGCCACACTTGTGCATTTAACAGTTACAATGAAGAAGTGATTACACAGATTACAGATCACTGTCACAGATGCCTGGGACCACATGCGGGGTGATGGGGAAGGGGGTGTAAACTACACCCAGCAGGCCCCTGAGTCTAAATGGGTGTCACGTCTTCACCTGCCCCCCCCCGCACCAGTGTAAGGCCCCTAAACACTCACTTGGACTTAAACTCTCAAACATCACAGGGTGTAACCTACACTCTGCCCCGACACATCACTGCTGGATTTAGCCCACTGGGTGTAAAGCAGCAGCCTGGAGCCTCCATTAGTGACTCACGTGCCAAGGCGCCAGCAGAGAAGAATGTAGCAAGAAAAGCAACTAACAGAAGGGGACAAGAATGTGTGAGCTCACCCAGCGCAGCCTCTCTGTACACTTCATCCTGGCTCCATGAAGGGCAAGTGACAGGCTCCCTTGAACATTCTCAGCACTACGGGCGGCATACGTAGGGCTAAGAGAGTTTGAGCTTGAGCATGTCCAACTCACTTCCCCACCTCTCTCAATGGGAGACCCTTTTAGAGAGTTCAGTGGTTAACTTGCCAACGGCATTACAATTTGGATTCCCTCCTGCCCTCTACTGCTCTGACTGAGCTACATTATGTTAAGAACATAAGAATGGCCCTACTGGGTCAGACCAAAGGTCCATCCAGCCCAGCATCCTGTCTTCCAACAATGGCCAGTCCCAGAAGGAGTGAACAGAACAGGTAATCATAGAATATCAGGGCTGGAAGGGACCTCAAGAGGTCATCTAGTCTAACACCCTGCTCAAAGCAGGACCAATCCCCAATTTTTCCCCAGATCCCTAAATGGCCCCCTCAAGGATTGAACTCACAACCCTGGGTTTAGTAGGCCAATGCTCAAACCACTGAGCTATCCCTCCCCCCCCAGGGGATGGATCATTAAGTGATCCATCTCCTGTCTCTCATTCCCAGCTTCTGGCAAATAGAGGCTAGGGACACCATTTCTGCCGATCCTGGCTAATAGCCTTTGATGGACCTATACTCCATGAATTTATCTAGTTCTTTTTTGAACCCTGTTATGATCTTGGCCTTCACAACATCCTCTGGCAAGGAGTTCCACAGGTTGACTGTGCGTTCTGTAAAGAAATACTTCCTTTTATTTGTTTTAAACCTGCTGCCTATTAATTTCATTCGGTGACCCCTAGTTCTTGTGTTATGAAAAGTAGTAAACAACACTTTCTTATCTACTTTCTCTACACCAATCATGATTTTATAGACCTCAATCATGTCTCCCCTTAGCCTTCTCTTTTCCAAGCTGAAAAGTCCTAGCCTTATTAATCTCTCCTCATACGGAAGCCATTCCATACCCCTAATAATCTTTGTTGCCCTTTTCTGAACCTTTTCCAATTCCAATGTATCTTTTTTGAGATGGAGCAACCACATCTGTACACAGTATTCAAGATATGGGCGTACCATGAATTTATATAGAGGACACATATTTTCTGTCCTATTATCTATCCCTTTTTTAATTATTCCCAGCATTCTGTTAGCTGTTTTAACTGCCGCTGCACATTGAGTGGATGTTTTCAGAGAATTATCCACAGTGACTCCAAGATCTCTTTCCTGAGTGGTAACAGCTAAATTAGACCCCATCATTTTATATGTACAGTTGGGATTATGTTCACATCATAAACACACACAGAAGCTAGATAAAACCACCAAATACTTTTGCTGGAAAGCCGTGATGCAACATGACCTTATTTCTTAGAATTCAGAACAAGAACACACAAGAACCCAAAAACAGAGAGCAACAAAGCAGGCTGCTCCCTACAGCAGAGAGGCACAACTCACCCCATCTTGCTCAAAGCTTACTTCTGGGGGAATTCTGCACCACTGCGCATGCACAGAATTCATGTACCCAGCAGATTTCTTTTCTTCCTGCAGAAAAATTACTTTTGACAGGGAAGAAAAGGGACGCTGCAAGAGTGGTCAAGTGCCCCTCCCCAGCAATACAGGTACATTGTTTCAGGTGCCCAGAGAAGCTGGCAGATAGGTAAATCACTGCAGGGGAGAAGGGGGGCTGGGGATGCCCCAGCCCTGTCTCCTATCCTGCATCAGGCTCAGCTGGTAGTCCCGGCTGGGCTGAGGAGGATGAGGAGAAGCAGCTGGGGCTGGGTCAGACCCACCCACAGAAACCTCCCTTGGGTGCAGGAAGCTCCGCAGTCCATTCCTGCCCCCCGCTGCTTCCTGCTCCTATCACTCCTCAGCTGTGGGGGGAGGGGTCACTGTATCGGGAGCTGCTTCCTGATCCGCCCAACCCCCATGCATCTGAACTCCCCCATATCCAGACTCCCCCCACCAAGCCTCTCCCCCACACACCCAGAACCCCCATACGAGCCCCACACACCCGAACCCTCACCCCACTGAGCCTCAACCCCCACACCCAGACTCTCCTGCTGAGCCCCATCGCCCTCTGCATCTGGACTCCGATGAAGCCCCACCCCCCTCATCTGGACCACCCACCCCTGCACACAGACCACCACCCCTCAGCCCCCCACTGAAAACCCCATCCCAATAAGCCTGCCCCCCGCGCCTGGATCCCCACCTCACTAGGCCCCAAGCAGCTGCATCCGAATCCCCACCCCACCAACTTCCATTCCCCCAGCATCCAAATCCCCCCCACTGAGCGCTCCACACCCAGATGCCTGTTGCCAAGCCCCATCCCCCCAGACCTTCCCACTGAGCCCCTACCACCTTCACCTAGACCCCCCTGCAGAGTCCTCCTGTCCCTGCACCTGGAACCCCCCAACAAGATCCTGTGCATCCAGATTCCCCACATACCAGGAACCCCCACTGAGCCGCCAGCACCCAGATTGCCCCACGCAGAACCCTCTCACTCCACACCTGTGTCCCCCCACACTAAGCCACTCCACACTTGGATCCTGCCCGGCTGAGCATGCCTGACCCACACCTGGTTTGGGGGCCAGGGCTGGACATGCATGCAAGACTCTGTCCTTCTCACTCACTATCTTGGTGCTCTTGGCACAGAAGGGCAGGGCCCAGGGGTGTATCTGTGGCAGGCCTGGCTTTTGCACTGTATCAGGGTTGGATGCAGGCTCACCACCAAGTCCATGTCCCGGGGGGTAGGGGCTTCAGGGTGATCTCCCACCTCTCTGTGCTCCCCGCTACAATGCTAGAGCCTCCATATTTATTTAATGACAAATAAAATATGCAGAATTTTAAAATATTGTGGGCAGAACTTTTATTTTTTTGGTGCGTAATTCCCTCAGGAGTAGAAGCTGCAAACTAACTGCAGCTAGGCTCAGATCGCACGCTTCCCTGCAGAGCGTCCGAGCCTGCAAGCGTGACTGGAAACTTACCCAAACCCCAGCTTTGCAAACCCACACAAAGCGACAGCTTGATATTCCAGTACGGTCCCCAACGCACCATAAGCCAGTCCTAAGTTGTGCAGACCCTGTGGTTACTACAAACCAACTCTCTAGGCACTGGGTCCCTGATGGTTGCTGTAGTAGGGACAGGAGCTGCCCAGAGCAGTGTGCTCTTCCCTGCCATAGCCACTGCTTAGTTCTCTACCTTAAATGTGAAGCCCAGGAGCGGCAGTTAGCATACCCTGAGCTGCCTGGCTGAACACCCCAGCAACACTTACTGCCTTGGGAACAGAATGTACAACTCCAGCTGCCTGCCCTCCAGAGCAGAGATCAGCTGTTCCCTGCACAAAGCCCAGTGTCTCCTATCCGCCTTGGCCTCCTCCTGGTTTTCGGCCACATAGGCTAATCTTCTACCTGCTGAGTGGGGTCTGTTGGGAGGGGGCCAAGGTGGTCTGACCAGAGCTGGGTGGGAAATGGCTTTCCTGTCTCACAACAGTTTGAGATTTCAAAAGAGTTCCTGTCCTGTAACAGGACAAACCTGGGACCTTTTGAAGTTTTTTGATAATAAAAACAGAACAGTCCAGGGTCAAGTCCCTGTTCCAAATTAGGCAGAGCAGGGATTTGAACTTAGGTCTCCCATATTCATGCTTTAACCCCTGGGCTACTATCTATTCCAGGGTAGGTGACTATTCCTCTCCCCTCCAAAAAAAACCCCAGCTCTCCTGGCCCAGGGAAACCTTTCCCCATGAACGTTTTCTCAAAACTGGTACATTCCAGTGGACAGTTTACGTTTTGACAAATTGCCATTTTCCAATGTGTCATTAATAAATTCCTGACCCACTCTAGCTGAGCTGGGCTAACGCCAAACGTACTTAGCACAGGTTTGGAGCGCTGCTGCTGAAGGTGTCCCATGCAGCGTTAAATGCCACACCTTTGCTACATCGCATTAAAGGTCAGAAAATGTAATTGCATGGGAGGCAACTCAAGGGACTTCCTGGCACGATCCCACCTGAACAAGGGCGCAGCCTGCTCCTGGAGAGTGCCTGGGTGTGCAATGGGGTTCTGCACACTCCAAACATCAGATGAGCTACTGTGCACTGTCGAACTTGGACCCATCTTCCTGCCCTCTGGGCAGAGCAATACACTGACACTCAAAGCCCAGATCACACCGCATTCTACCAGCTGCCATGCTGCAGGCTGTGGGTAATGCTCCAGCCAGTTAGCTCCACACATCCTCCCAGTAACCAATCTATTTATAACTCCAGCTACCTGGGAACAGCGGGCGGCTCCCTCGCCATTGGCTGGCAGCGCCTGGCCCATTTTGCCTTCACTGTGCTTTTCACACACTGGAGGCAGAGGAGAGCTGTCAGCACTTTGCCTAGGTCTCCCACAGTGCAGTTCACATCCGCTCACATGCAGGGATGTATGTGCATGCACATGAAAATGTGTGTGCAAGGGTGTGAGAATGATGGCACACACTGACACACCTCAGGGCAAGTGTGCAAAGACTTAACGGCAGTGTTTGTGTGCACAGGGTGTGGCTGCACACAGACAGGCAGGAGTGTGTGGATGCATGTGTGAAGGTAGCCCTGTGTGTGTCTAAAGGTACTTATGCATCTGCGCATACTCGAATGCACACGCACAACGGGTAAGCGTGTGAGCAAATGTATGTGTGTGAAATCAGAATAACTACCGCTGGCTGCAGTGCAGAATGCGCTTGCTAAGCGTGAGCCTGTTTGCATTCTCACCCCCTTTTCCAGCTTTCTCAGCCAAATTCCTTTGAGCTGAATTTTGCACACTTCCCCCTCCCCCATCTCAGACCCCCTGATCACTGTACCTGGCTTCGAGCTTGTGCATACAGCGCCCAATCGTGACTTCTTTACCTGAGGCAAAGTGGGGGTTGTGGGAGCGACCAACACTGGCCTCCTGAAATGAAAGCGTGTTCTAACCTTCACCATGGAGAAACTAGCATCCTTCCCTAATGCCAGGAAATACCCGATATAACAACATGGCCAAGTTCATGCTGCTGCAAAAACCTTCCTTTCCTACATGTCTTAGCTTCAAGGACCTTGATTTTTCAACCATAATGATTAAGTGAGAGTGGGACTTGCCTTACCAGGCACGCTTCGTTTTCTTCTTTCCTTCTGCTCTTGTCACTTAAATGTGATGTGGGGGGGTGGGGGGGAGAGTATGGATGGATTAGACTAAGTATGAAACAGTGGGCTGGCTTGGTAGGGCTGCACAAGGGTTAACAAGGTGAGGGATCACCCATACTGTAACACCCAGGTCTGGGTTATCTTCCCATCCGAGTCAAGGATTTGTCTCTGTCCTGCAAGGGGCCACCAGGGGTGGGGACGGGAGCCCAGAGTTGGGAAAGTCCCTGTGTCATACCGGGGGATCGGTGTGTACCTGCCTCACACACCCGTGTTGTCCCAGGACCTAGCCAACGCTGCAGTGAAGGAAGCTGAGGAATGTTTACCCCAGATAAAAGGGGGGGTCACTGCGGGGATGAGAGAAACCATCTGCTGCCTTTTACTGCGCTTCTCCCCATGGCATGGGAGTACCCGGAGGGAGTCTCTCGACTGGCGAGGACTCTTGCTCCGATCACCCCACCACTCTGATCCGTGGGGCCAGAGCAGAGTCAAAAGGCTTCTTTTCCGTGCACCAACAGCTCCTGTTACACTGACCCTCTCGCTGCCTAATTACACGAACAGCTGCTCCTTATTTTTCTTGTCAGTGAGAGCAGGGAGGGGACATCCTGGGCAAGGACATTATCAGCGACAATGGTAGGGCCGGCCAGCACAGGGGCCTGGGGCCCAGCACAGAGACACCAACTCTCGCCATACGTGGTGTTACTCTTAAAGCCCCAGCTCCTGGAGTCCTGTGAATAGGTGAGACGCTCAGCTTTTGCTCTTAGAAATAAGACTCTAGCCCTGGTGCTTGTGGAGAAACACAATCCCCAAAGAGTCGGCAAATTTTTAAAAATCCCAATTCCTAATTTTTAAAAAAATCAGGATTAAGCCACTGGTGGGGTTTTGGGGGGCCTGACTCATGACTTGGAAACCCTTGGGATGGGCAATACCGACAGCATGAACTGCATGGGGGGAGCAGTGAAGGATGGCTCAGGAGCCGGGGCAGCATGGACCAGTGATAGACGTGGAGCAGAGAATCAGTGGGGTGGGGGCTAAATGGGGACAGATCATGGTGAGAGGAACAAGGGGGCTCTGGATAGAGGTTGGGGGAGGGTGGGTCTGTGCCTGCTTTCCTCCCATCAGGCCCTCACCAGAGACAGCTGTGGATGGAGCTGTGGAGAGGGGCTGTTGGGGGGAGGGAGCTGGCCTTCGGGGGGTGGGGGGATCCTCCACTGGCTCACAGAAGCACCCAACTCCCTGAACCCTCAGCCGCATCCCCTGTATTTGGTGGCTCCCCCATTGCTAGTTTATGGGGATTTTTGCAGAAGGCCAGAAAGGGCTGATGGGTGTATCAATGCTGAGTCCCTGACGTCTCCGATTCCCACCCCAGTGCCCAGGCCAAGACACAGCCTGACACCACCCTCCTGCTCCCCCAGCACACGCACACACCATACCCTGGCACTGATCTGAGGGACTGGCTGAATAAACCCCTCAACCAGCGCCACCCCCACCCCTCTGCTTAGCGCCAGAAGCCCCCCAGGATGCAAGAGCTGAATCCCCCTAAACTACACCCCCAGCCTCGGATCCCCTTAAAGACATGGTCCCTGCACCCCTACCCCTGTAAGTGACAAACTGCTCCACCTGGTGACTGAACTCCTCTGACTGATTCACCTGAGCCTAGCCCAAAGTCTGTTTACTGAAGAAGTCCTCTCTTCACCCCACTGGGTCCCAGTCCCTCGGAGACACCAATCCACCCGTTGGGCCTGGATCCCGTTAACCGAGAACCGTGTGATTCCTCCCCTCCCCACATAGCACACTGCTGACACACCCTCGCCCCAGCTCCTACGACGCCTCCCCTCCACCCTCACCCCAAATCCCTTCCAGTGAGACCCCATCCCACTAACAATGCTCTGGAGCTTCAGACCCTCCCTGGCAGTGCCGGCCAGGACCCAGACCCTGCTGACCACCCCCCACCAGGCCTACCCCAAGGCACCCAAGCCCCCGCAGTGCCCTGCGGGGCCCGAAGACGCCGCGGCTGCACCATCCATCCCAGCCTGCCGTACTCACCCGCTTGTAGACGTCCTCCCGGCTGGCCTCATACTTCTGCTGCATGCGCTCCTCCAGGAAGTAGATGCGCAGCTTGAGGCTGAAGTTCTCCTTCTTCAGGTCATTGAGGTGCTGGGACAGAGTACGGTAGCCGTTAGACATGGTGGGTGACCCATGGAGGGGGGCATCTCCACACCACCCCCCTCACTCAGGGGACATTGCCAAGGGAAGGGAATGAGCCAAGCCCCCGGGAAGCTGCCCCAGCCCACGGCGGCCTACGGAGACATGGTGGGGAGGCTGCAGCGCTCCCGGTTGGAGCCTCCCCACAGCTCAGCAGCTCCCACTGGGTGCAAGAGTGCAGCTCGCTTTCCTTTTTTACCTCCAGGAGATATCTGTGGAATCCCTGGCAGGGGAACATCCTGCATGGACAGACACAAGTGGTGTAACCTGATCCGGACAGCGGCCCTAGCGACTCCACGTCCACCTCCCAGCCAACTGCAAGCCATTAATGGGAGCCTGGGGCCTGGCCAGCAGAGACCCGCACAGGAGGGGAGAGGGCAGCTAGGAAACGTGATGAGGACGCAGCAGGGAAGGGAGAAGAGAGAATATTCCCCACCGATCCCTCAACACCCCAGTGTCCACCAGCTGAATCTCCCAAAGGTCTCCCCTCCCCCCTCCCAGAGCCTGGCCCCAGCCAATCCCATGGGAGACACAGGTAAAGGCCCAGGGCAGGTTCTAATTGGTGTCCTGCTGACCTCTCTTGTGCAAGGTGCATAATGCAAGGAAGGGACGGAAGAGAAAAGAGCCATTTACCCCAACTGCAGGACCCAGGCCAGTGAGAGAAAGGATGACAGCCACCCAGAGGGCACCACAATGTGTGACACGCGATAGGCCTGGCCAACAGGCAGCTCTCGGAGCTGCTGGATAGCAGTAAGGCTAATTCCCACTCGGTGAGAGCCCCTAGGGAACTGCCTTGCACCGTGCCCTGTGTGTGCAGACTCAGATCTTCCAGCGCAGCACTGAAAGGGCACCAAGGTCTCCCACAGAGCTGCAGCCAGGGATGTCCCTAAACACCGAGCCTGTGTGTCTGTCTGCCATTTTCCAGGAAGGAAGGTATAAAGAAAAGGCTTTTCTCCAGTGTGGAAATACTGAAACACCCCCCATTCACCCACCCCGTGGCTGAAAGGCAGAAGATCAAGGCTCCTATTTTGAGCCTCCAGTGAGGAATGCAATCAGAGCCAGGTTTAGCCAAAACACAGGGCAGGAGTTTAAAGTTCAAAGCCTTGATATTACAGTCTGTAATTCTTAATTGGCCCCTAAACAATGATATGAAGTAACTACGCGTAGTCACACTGCAGCGAAAACCCCTGTGCAGGGCTGCAAAGAAGTGTAAGGGGGCACTGGGGCTCCGCACAGAAACAGGATATGCTCCCTGACAGGGCTGCGCTTTGCCCCTCCCTCTGCCGGAGACCTCACTGTGCACAGACAATGGTATTATATCATTCAGAGAAGGGCGAAAGTCATCCCTCTGCAGGGGGCTGGCCCGAGCTTTCTGCAGAGGGCAGATGATTTGGGGGTCATTCCTTCAATGCAGGTGGCAAAGAGAGTGATTTGTTTTATTGCTGCCTTGGGGTCAAACTGGGCATTTCCCCTGAACCCAACTGAAGTGTGATAGCACCCTAAGAAAGACACAGCTGATGCAATCCATCTCATGTGTTAACAGCAGCCTTCCTTTGAAGGTTCTATGACTGTTTTCACAACACATGCAGTGTTGCCAACGATTGTTATTGTACCATGAGTCTCACAATATTTGGGGTTTCCCTTCAAGCCCCAGCCCCCAGAGCCCAAGTGACTTAGTGAGAAGCTCAGTTGTCTTTTTGTTTTTTTACATATAAGTTTCCAGTGCTCCTGGCTGCAGAGAAAAAGCGAGCCGAGTACTCCCCGAAGGCACAGAAGCCAGAAGGCAAATAAAGAGAACTCCATTTTCTTTTTAATTTCATAAATTTTTTAAAACAGTCTCAGTCCAGGAGTGGGGACAGACTCCATTTTTCAGCAGTTGGGGTTGGCACTAATATGACATGTACCAGCTCCACTATCTCCAAGTCACTCACGCACTGGAATCCCGCTTTTCTTTCACCAAGAAGTGCTCTGTGCCCATGTTAGCTCTAATCTAACTCAGTTCCAGGAGGAAAGTGACCGGCTTCCTAAACCAGCTCCCTATCTCCAGGTCTGGAAAGCCTGTGGCTGGGGACTTTGCTTTGCCTTCTCTCACCGAATGCAAATAACATGCAAGGAGCCCAGTCATCCTGCTGCTGCACCACTCTGTGCCATAGCTAGAAACTAGTGCACGCAACGAGTTGTTGACTGGTCCGCCCCCCAATATAGTCCAGTATTGCACTGAATAAAAGTCTTCTTCTGGATTAGTTAACCCTATATTCCAGCAAATGGAACTAGAGGGTAACAGGGTTGATGAAGCAGCTCTGCGTTAGATCTAACCTATTTTCATGTGCTCCCTCCGCCCTTGGAGCCTCAGCCCCTGCAGGGCCCGAGCGAGGGTACTGCTTCCTCCCCCAGCCCTCCCCAAAGAAAAAGAACAGAAATACTTATTGAACACTTCAGCCTTTTCTGCATTATTGATAATTCTACCATTTCCATCTAGTGATGGACCAATACCATTGCCAGGATTCTTTTTGTTCCTAATATGCTTGCAAAACTCCTTCTTATTGTCCTTTGCTGGCCATAAAGGTCTCCTTGTGTCCCCTTGTTTCCCTTATCAATTTTCTACTTGTGGTGGGGCGGTTGCCCCACCCCCTGCGAAAAGGGCTGGAACAGGAATTTGAGGCTGCACAGACCAGCAGCCAATCAATAAAGGCCTGTGGAGGGCCAATCAGGGGAAGGAAGAGGCAGCCAATCAGGGCTGGGGGAGGCCTTATATAAAGACGGCCTAGCAGCAAAGAAGGCAGTCTTTCCCTGACTAGTGAGGGAGAAGGACAGGCTCCTGAAGCAAGGAGCCAGCACCTTGGACAGAGCAGTGCTGGGCAGGCTCGGGGGAGCAGGAGAGGGCTCCAGCCCCATTACCTGCCAGGCTGCAGACCCTGCTATGAAGGGCCTAGAAGGTGCACAGGGCCAAAGGGAAAGTGGCCCAGGGAAGAATAGGTGGACAAGAGGGGAACAAAGGAGGGCAGAAAGAGGCTGCCACTAGAGGGTCCCTGGGTTGGGACCCAGAGTAGTGGGTGGGCGGGCCTGGGTCCTCCCCTTACCCCCTTATACTGCACCTGGCCACAGAAGACAGTGGCCAAGACAGACTGCAACTTGCCCCTGAGCTAAGGGGCTAGACTTTGGGTTGTGGTTGGCCACTGAGGCAGGTGCAAGTCCCAAAGACTGCTGTTAACCCGCCACCCAGAAGGGGGTGTGTCTGGAGTAGTGGGCACTGTCAGAGGGCAGTGTCCTGAAGCGGACACTGCTGAGTGGGGAGCAACGCAGGTCTCAGGGCAGCAGAACAGGCAAGACACCACGTGCTGAGGACGCTCTGCAGCAGACAGAGTTATTCCTGGAACAACCAGTGGGAGGTGCCAGCGGTGGTGAGTCTTGGCCCTGTCACGCTACTATTCCTAGTTTGTTATTTATATCTCTATCAACTTCCCCCTTAGTCTGGGTGGGATTGGAGCACAGAGCAGTTTTGTGGGAGTTCTGAAAGGGATGCTATTTCTGCAAGCTAGAGTGTGTCCTCTTCTCCCTGTCCAAGAGGAGTATGTCCATCTCAACTCCTTCTCCCCTAGTAAGGAAATAACCCACTCCTGTAACCCAGTCTCTTCTGGTCATTTGGAAGCCACAACACTGCTCATTGAGCTGGCACAGGCCAAAGGCGCACAAGGCTACAGGCTCCAGAGAAGATCAAAGAGCTCTGAGAGTTGAAGCTTCAGTCCCAACCAACCCATCAAATCACTCTCCACCCAGCAAGCTTCATGTGGATCCAGGAGGCACTTCAGTGCAAAACAGAGGCTGCACAGGGCTGTGAAGATGAGGCTCAGCATGGTTGGGACTCCTCAGAACCACTATTATATGCTTCCAGCAATGGATGAAAGCAACAGGATGCTCACAGAGATGCAAAGGGAATTGGGACAGACCTTGATGAGAGAAATAATACAAGGCCCTAAACAAATAATCTGAGCCAGCAGACAAAAGAGCAAGGTAAACATCACATTAACTGTCCTGTTTGCAATAGGAATAACAGGCTGGGTCTGCAATCCCCCATGTTATCCAGCCCTTGCACCTGCAAAGTTCCTATCGACATCAGGACAAGTTTGGCCCCAGAGTGGGACTTACCTTCTCAAAATCTCGCAGGGTTTGGGTCTGCACTACAGGGCCCATCTCCAGGCCAGTGAGGACATGAGTCTGCATTAGAGGGCTCTTCTCAAGGCCTGGCGGAGTCTGAGCCGGCACTGGGTGAGGGGCCGCCTCAAAGTCTCCCAACATAGGTGTCTGCCTCAGGGGATCCTCATCGGAGATGTCTAGGGTCCCCTGCTCTGGGGCATCGCAGAGAACAGCTGGAAAGGGAGCACAGAGGAAACGCAGGTGAAGTGTCTGTTTCATACACACGCTTAGCGAGCAAACTGGATCATACCTCCAGATAAAAACTGCATCAAGCTGGAGTTAAAGCACCTATCAGTAATTTAAAAGTAAATGCCCTCAGATGATGGCTAACATTGCCTTACAGGAATGCTGAAATTTTCCCACTTAATCATTGGAAATTCAGAGTCAAGGTTAAATTACAAAGCGAGGCTAATATATGAAATTATGGAAATGCACTAGTTAGGCACCCAAACAACCTTTACTCTTCCCTGGAGCGAGCCACAGATCTTAAGGTTAGAAGGGACCATTGCACTCATCCACTCTGACCTCCTCCATCATGCAGGCCAGAGAACCTCACCCTAGGATTCCTGCATCAGGAATGCCAGCCTCTAAACCTCCCTTGCTACATCCCTCACACATCTAGGTTTAGAGCTGGATTTGACATGCCATCATTCACGCCAGCAAGTGTTTGCAGCATCACATCGGTACAACATAAACTGGGTTATTTTGGGATCCAAGAGCTTTTCGTGTGGGCTGGGAGAAGTTCCTAGAGAACGGTCATGGCCATTTTAATTCTCTGAGGTTGGTGCACTGGTACAGGGGTCACGCCATGCCCATCTCCCAGTTACCCCATCAGTTTTTCATAAGGGCTTTACAAAGCCAACAGTCTGTTGCTGCAAAAACACCTACAATTTAGAGTAGACCCTGTCCTGGCACCTCCAATCTCTGTCACTCAACTCATCCCTTTATTCTCATCAAGCAAGTGCTATAATATCATGATTGGGGTCTGGGAGTATTGTCTCTGTAGATACAGTAAATACTGTGTATAACTGGTGCCTTAGTGAAGAACAGGGAATTACAGCCTGCAGGACTAATCAGGAATTTAGGAAGTCCAGCTTTTTCTGCACCCAGATTTTGCAAGCTGTACAACTAAGAATAATTTGTTATGCTCGAGGATGTTGGTAGCTGCCAAAAAGCAGGTCTTTGATCTATGGACAGTCACAGACTTTGCAGAAGTTGATGGGTATGCTAGCTGTCCTCCATTCTGGCTAAATGGAAGAAGCATTTAAGCTTCTTTATGGAGAAAGATAGCTGAACAAGACACCACCCTGCAAAGCACTGGCCACATGGAAGACCTGAGCAAGAACTAACTCAGGGAATATAGGAGTTTCCCTGGGAACTGATGGCAAATGCCAAGGGCTGGGGCAGTAGCAGATTTAAAGTTCGAGGGGCCCTGTGTGCAACTTCAATCCCCCCCCTCCAAGAAAAAGAACATTCTCTTTTATCTCCCCCTTACCCCCCATTTTTCATACTTTTATTTTCATTTACTTCCCATTACTTTATAATATAGAAGGACGAAGGAAAAAAAAAGAGAGGTACCTTATTGGGGCAGGGTGCAGGTGCGGGCTCTAGGAGGAAGTTTGGGTGCAGGCTCCAGGCTGAGGGGGGAGGGAGGCAGGCAGGGGGGTGGTGCTTACCTTGGGCAGCATGGCTCCCAAAGAGAACCGGCACACCCCTCTGGCAGTGGCTCCTAGGCAGAGGGGGGCAGGGAGTCTCCATGCTCCACTGCCTGCAGACACTGACCAGACTGCTCCCATTGGCTGCAGTTCCCGGCCAATGGGAGCTGCAGAGTCGGTGCTTGGGGTGGGGGCAGCATGCAGAGACACCCGCCCCCACCCCCTCCAGGGGCTGCAGGAACATGCCGGCCGCTTCCAGGAGCGAAGCAGCACGGAGGAAGGGAGGCAGAGCAGGCAGGGAACCACCTTAGCCCTGCTGTGCTGCGGCTGCTTGCACATCTCTGTGCACCCCTTGGGGGAGGGGGGCAGCAGGTCTCCACGCACTGTCCGGGGTAGGGGCAGAGCATGGAGCCACCTCCCCGCCCCGGGGCACGCAGAGACCTGCTAGCAGCCGGCCGCTTCCAGGAGCGGTGTGGGGCCACAGCATGCAGGCATCCACCAGCTGGGACTCAGGCGCAGGCTGTCAGATATTCGTCCTGCATTTTGGGGGCTCCCCTGTCATTGGGGGCCCCGTGCCACTGCACGGTCTGTTTCATGGTGAATCCACTCCTGGGCTGGGGCACTAATTGAATGGCAGAGATGAGTGTGAGAAGTCAGGAGAAAGTCAGAGAAGCAGGGGTCATGTGTCCCCGAAAGGAAGCCAAAAGAGCTTCTTTGGCACAGAGTGCTGGCTGGCAGCAGGCTTAGTATTGTCAGCCAGTAACTCCCTGCTGTTGGTTGGCCCCACCATGCATTCTTTGTAAATAAACAGGGTTGCACCAAGGAAACATTTGATTTGTATCATCAGTTTCTCCTCCTAAGGGAAACAACCCGACAAGACCCCATATATTGACTAACCACTCAAGCTTAAAGGGCCAATATTATCTAGCCTTTGTGCTCACCCAGGAGTTGAAATGCTTTGTGATGGATGGATAAGGTGGTCTCTGAGTTCCTGCGTGGTTTCTCAGGGCATCACTATAGGGGTCAGTTAAGGCTGTTTACTTGACCTTCTCTGGATTTCATGGGCTTGTTTTGTTTATAACTACAGTAAAGAACAGAATTACCGGACACGTAGATAAACACAATATGTTGGGGAAGAGACAGCATGGCTTTTGTAAAGGGAAATCATGCTTCACCAAACAAGCACATGGACAAGGGTGATCAGGAGGATATAGTGTACTTGGACTTTCAGAAAGCCTTTGACAAGATCCTTCACCAAAGCCTCTTAAAGTAAGCAGTCATGGAATAAGAGGAAAGGTCCATTCATGGATCAGTAACTCGTCAAAAGATAGGAAACAAAGGGTAGGAATAAATGGAGAGAGGTAAATAGTTGGGTCCCTCAAGGATCTGTACTGAGACCAGTGCTGTTCAACATACTCATAAGTGATTTGGAAAAGGGGGTGTGCAGTGAGGTGGCAAAATTGCAGATAATACAAAATTATTCAGAATAGTTAAGTTCAAAGCTGACTGCAAAGAGTTATAAAGGGATCTCACAAAACTGGGTGACAAAATGGCAGATGCAATTCAGTGTTCAAAAGTGCAAAGTAATGCTCATTGGAAAAAATAATCCCAATTATACATACAAAATAATGGGGTCTAAGTTAGCTGTTACCACTCAAGAAAAAGATCTTGGAGTTATTGTGAATACTTCTCAGAAAACATCCACTCAAGCTGCAGCAGCAGTCAAAAAAGTGAACAGAACGTTGAAAATCCTTAAGAAAGGGATAGATAATAAAACAGAAAATTCATAATGCCAAAACTGAAATCCCTGGTACGCCCACACCTTGCATACTGCCTGCAGTTCTGGTCACCCCTTTCTCAAAAAAAGATATATTAGAACTGGAAAAGGTACAGAGAAGGGAAACAAATTTGATTAGGTGTATAGAACAGCTTTCTTCTGAGAAGAGATTAAAAAGACTGGAACTGTTCACCTTAGAAAAAAGAGATGCCTAAGGGGCAGATATGACAGATCTATAAAAATCATAAATGTTATGGAGAAAATGAATAGGGAAGTGTTATTTAGCACATCACAAACCCAGGAACTAGGGGTCACCCGATTAAATTAATAGTCATCAAATTAAAAACATACATAAGGAAGTAGTTCTTCACAGAACACATAGTTAACCTGTGGAACTCTTCATGGATGTTGTGAAGGCCAAAAGTATAACTTGTTCAAAAAAGAACTAGATAAGTTCATGGAGGATAGGTCCATCAATGGCTATTAGCCAAGATGGTCAGGGACATGACCCCATGCTCTGGGTGTCCCTAAACCTCTGACTGCCAGAAGCTGGGACTGGACAACGGGAGGGATCACTCCATAAATTGCCCTGTTCTGTTAACTCCCTCAGAAGCATCTGGCACCGGTCATTGTCAGAAGGCAGGATACTAGGCTAGCTGAACCATTGGTCAGACCCGCTATGGCCATTCTGATGTGATTACATTACAGCATTGTTTCAGGGTTTTTTATCCTGAGCTCACTGATAGTAACCCTCAGCTTTACCCAAAGCGTCAAGTATTTTGTCTGAAGTCATCCTCATGTCCTTGGCAGTTTGAATTGTCTGACATGTACCAGAAACAGATCAGCTTGGGGAGCCCCTGAGCTCTGCTGTCCAATGGGACCAGCTGAGCCAGGCTGCTCTGCAAGTCACAGGTACCAGAGAGCCAGGAAGCACGGACACCTATGAAGCGTCAGGGGTTGGCATGGTACTCAGCCAGCTTCTTATTGCACGTCCCTGCTTCCTCAGGCGCCATACCTTGACTCCAGCCCTTGCCCCTGCGGCACCCCTGAAGCCCACAGGCCCTGCTGCAGGCCTCAGTGGGCCAGCAGGAACCATACGCACAACACAGACAGTACTAGGGTCCCCAGCAGTTCCTGGGGACTTTCAGGAGCCCACAGGGAAAGAAATCTGGGCCTGGGCCTGGAATCAAGGTCCGGACAGGGAGCCGGAAAGCAGGGGAAATGGTTGTGAGAAGTGCACTCGTTCCCAAGCCAAAGAAACAGAACATGGGCAAGAACTCTCTCTTATGTACCAGAGCACCTCACATTCGGATGTATTTCCCTGGGGGGAAAGGTGAAAATCCCCATTGTGCAGCTGGGAACCGAGACACAGAGACACTAAATGACTTGGCCAAGTCACACAGGAAGTCTTTGGTGGGGCAGGGTGGATCAAGGTCTCTCAAGCCTCCTGCTAGCACCCTAAACCACTGAGCTACTCTTGCTCTCCTATCTCATAAGGGTTATAATGGAAGATTGGTCACTATGCAGAGACAGAGTCTGCATGATCACATGACAACACATTAAGAGGAAAAGAGATCTAAAAACAGCTGGAGGGTAATGGAAGCATGAGTAATGTGCTGGAGTCTGTAACTAACTAGCTATCCCAGACCAACTGGATTGCTTTGCTGAGGGAATTACAAAGTTAGTGGATCAAGGTTACAGCGTACTCAAAAGAATAACATGAATTAGCTAGAATACATGTGCTGCCAGATGAGGTAGAAGCTGGCTGAACGACCACAGCGGAAGGGTCATTATAAATGGCCACGAGTTGCGCTGGAGAAAGGTGACCAGTGGGGTACACCAAAGTTTGCTGCTAGACCTCCAGTGCTAACTGGGATGGGGGACACACAGCACACTCCTGACATTTACAAGGGTCTTGGGAGTGGGCAGAGCGAAGAACACAGATCAGAGGCGCCCACACAGACAGCAGGGCCATGCCCGACCTGGGAGCAGGCCAGCTCTTCAATACAGGGCAGTGCTCCTTACCTGTCAAGTGACTGGCTCCGGGCACCATCTCCTTCCCGTCACCATCACAGCAAGCCCTGCAGAGAAGAACACATGGGGCAATGTCAATAGACAGCACTGCACAGCAGGGCTGGGTTCCCAAGGCAGAAAGCTTCCCTTCTTTTACTGACCGAGACCCCAATAATGACCTGTGGCACTGTCCCCTATCCACAGAAACCACCCCGCCGGCCACAGATCCAGAGAGAGCCCGATACAAAATCCCAGCATCCCCATTCAGAGTGTCCCCAGCACTGTCCTCCCCAAGTATCTCCATACGGGGAGTTCCAAGCACTCAATGCATTCCCCATCCCACAGCACTATTCGAGCAGTTCGGTGCCCAGAGTTCACTCTAGGGTTGTTCACGTCATGTTCAAGTAACATGTTCAAGTAGTCCTGCTAGCAACACTGCCCAGTTGTTTATTTCTGACTTTGGTTTAGTGTCTCATCGACGCTGGGAACTCTGGCTGGGTACACTGACAACAGACTTATCAGCCACTTTCTCTAGGCCTGTCCCGAAGTGGGGCTTGGGGAAGCTCCAGCATGTGGCATAAATAGGATGGCTCCCCGAGGAGAGAAGCCTGACATCTCCTAAAGGGTGTAGGTGCTGTGACAGAAATGGAGTGATACACAATGTTGTGGACACCGTAGGAGCTGCAATGTACAAATCTTATAATATTTATACTTGGAGACATTCTGGGACCCGCCAGACCACAGGGCTACAAGCAGTTTCGAAGTGCTGTGATTACTGCAGAGAGGAGGCACTGTCAGCAGCTGTCTAGGCGTTCAAGCTGGCACAAAGGGATGCAAAGGTTACATCTGCACAGTGGTCGGAGGGGTGACTGCAGCCTAGGGCACACTTGTGCTAGCTTTGCTCTAGGTAGCATGGCTAAAAATGGTAGAGAAAACATGGCAGCCTGGACCCCAGCAGAGGCTGCACAAGCCTCCCTGGAACTCCGGGTACGTACTCACATTGCCCCATGTGGTGATGGGCTAGACACCCCGTCTTCACTGCTGCTTTTAGCCATGCTCGCTAGATTCCAGCTCATGCAGGTGTGCCTACCCAAGCTGGAGTCACCCTGCTCCAAGCTGCAATGTGGACATACCCAGGCCCCATGGAATGGTGCTTTCCCAGTCAAGGGAATGGCAAGCATCAGGGGAAAACACCCATTCCATTGAGCTTGCTCCATTATTTTAAGATCTGTTCTCTCTCAAATGCTTTTGTTCTAAACAAATGCTAATTAAAGGAAGCTGTTGGGTCACTAATTCTCACTGTCCTGTCCTGGAGGGACAGAATTGCAGAGTCTGGGCATACACCAGACCTGCTGAGGTACTCACAGTGGGCTGAACCCAGCTCCTGCTCTGAGAGTGGCAGGATCGCCTGACCCCACCCTGAGAGGTGATGGCCAGAGCTCCCATGGGGTGCTCTCGGAGACACCAGGAGGGCTCAGAGGTGCAGTCCACCTGATAACCGGGACAGGCACTACAATTAAGGTAAGAGCTGCTGCAGTTGAGGCTGTCATGCAAGAGGAAGAAATTCAGGTCCTGATCCCACACTGAGTGCTGTGCGGGCAGACCTCTGAGCCCATGCAGTGTTCACTGCAAAATGAGGGCCTTGGCGCATGGGGCTGGGTCACGCATTATGGACTGGCTGCAATTCACGGAGATTCCTCCTCCATGAGCCGGCTGAACGCCCAGCGCTGCTGAGTTTGCAGCCTGCCTAGTCCTGTGCATGGCAAGAACCTTCTGTCTTCAGTTGC
Source organism: Lepidochelys olivacea (assembly GCF_965140295.1). Taxonomy (NCBI): domain Eukaryota; kingdom Metazoa; phylum Chordata; order Testudines; family Cheloniidae; genus Lepidochelys; species Lepidochelys olivacea. Next base: position 44,689,423 of record NC_140418.1, on the reverse strand, counting down.
TTATAACTTTGCTAAACTGTAACCTTGGGGGCTGAAATGTGCCACATTTCGGCTCTGCTGCAGCTTTCCATTTATTGCTGATACGTTTGATTTTCCAGCAGCTCTGCCAGTTTTGAGAACTGACATAGAGGGGCAGGCGGGAGGCAGCACTGCCAGTGTTTATAAAGGTTATCTGCAACCTTTCCTCAGAGCAGCTCAGGGTTTGACAGCAGGAAGTTAGAAACCTGGCAGGGGTAGGAGGACAGGTCTGGGATCAGAGCCGCCCGGACCTTTTGCTGCTCCAGGAAAGTCTGTCCAGACCTGGCCAAATTACAAGCCACAGAAAAGTGTTTGTGTGTGTGGTCCCTAATCCCATGAGGGGCCCTGTCTGGCGCCAGACAATAAGTGGAAGGACAGCAAAGCCATTGCAGGTGGATGGCAGAGTTGAGATGGAAATGGAGGTGCCCTCAGGACAGAGTCACTCTAGACCCATGAGCAGCTCAGATTCCCTCAACTCAGACTTGAGTGGGTCTGTGTGAGCTGCTGGCAAAGAGAAGAGAAATCCAAGCCCCCCTTGGGAGGGGAGGGAGGAGGGCACAGAGGGCTCCTCCTGAGCAGGGCCGGCTCTAGGATTTTTGCCACCCCAAGCGAAAAAATTTTTGGCAGCTCCCACTTTTTTTTGTGCCCCCCCCCCAGCTCCACCCCAACTCCACCCCTTCCCAACCCCTTCCCCAAATCCCCGGCCCCACCTCCTCCCCCAGACGTGCCGCATTTCCCCCCCCATTGCTTCCTGCAGCTCCCCCCCCTGCAAGCCCCCGCCCTATCTCACCTCCGCTCCGCCTCTTCCCCTGAACACGCCGCTGCTCCACTTCTCCCCCCTCCCTCTCAGGCGAGGGAGAGGCCGCACGTTCAGGGGAGCAGGTGAAGAGGAGGTGAGCAAGGGGGGGGAGAGCACAGGAAGTAATGGGGGGGGTAGAGGAACCGCTCCCCGCCCCAGCTTGCCTCCGCTCTACCACTGTCACCTCCCCCGATCTTGCCGCTGCTCGGCTTCTCCTCCCTCCCTCCCTCCCAGGCTTGCAGCACGAAACAGCTGTTCTGCATGCAGCAAGCCTGGGAGGGAGCAGGGAGAAGCGGAGCGGTGGCAACGCGCTCAGGGGAGCGGGCAGAGGCGAGCTGGGGCGGCGGGGGCACATTTCTAGGGGTGGCAGGGCCGGCGCCGGAATGACACCCCTAGAAATGTGCCGCCCCAAGCACCTGCTTGTTTTGCTGGTGCCTAGAGTCAGCCCTGTTCCTGAGCAGAAACTCCTGCTACCCATCGGACTCAGCCTTCTGCCTTTTCTGCACCACTGCATTAACCTCTTCTGGCAGCACGCCCCACCTGCATGGTGAGCTCTGCTCCTTCCTCATTTGAGGGGCCCTGCTCAGATGCTATGCGAGCAAACTAACACAGAGCACAGTGCTGGCCCAACCCCCCAGCGGGGCCCTTGTGCCCAAGGCAGTGGAGGTGCATGTGTCCCGGTGAGCAGAGTTCATGCACCCAGGAGCATGAGGCTGGGCTTGTGGCCCGGCTTTGATACAGAACCAAACACTGCATTGGCAAACTTTTCTGCAGGAGGAATCTTCCAAAGAAAACATGGCAGGCTCCAGGCGGAGCTACCAGTGACCTGATGTCCTGGGACAGAGACACACGGGAGTCACTAACTTCCTGCCTGTTTGCGTATTCCTTTAACAAGCCCTATGCCCCCAGGGCTGGGTGGGCAGTGGAAGGCAATGGCGTCTATTACAGCTGGAAGGGCAACAGCTCCTCCTGGCGCTCAGGATTCCTGCCTCGGCCAGGCCGGTCATTGCATCAATAAGCGGTGAGTTACGGGATGGGAAGAATGAATATACTTGGGGGATGGATTTCTTGGGGGCAGTGAGGATTGGACAGTTGGGGACACAGGGGAACCCCCCCTCCCCAATTTATGGTGGGGGACACAGAGCTGCTGCCTCCCCCATGGAAAGAGCTGGGGAGATCCCCCAACCATGCCCTACTCCCCAGTGGAGAGATAGGTCAGTAGATGCTGGGGAAGTGGGCCTGCTGCTCCCCCTGGAGACTGCAGGGTGCAAGACAGAGAAATCTCAAGCCACTGGCCTCCCACCAAGAACAGGGCATGCCCCTTCATGCAGCCTCGCTCTGGATCTCCACTGCAGAAAGACAGACTGAGACCCAGCGCTAGAGACAGCAGCAACCTGCATGGAACTGGGAGGGCGGAGCCCGAGTTGCAGGAGGGAAAGGTTAGGAGGAATCAGTCCGCGTGCACATGGTTGGCAGGCTGGCTGCAGTTGCAGCACCTCTGTAAATAGATCTCTTGACAAAGAGCCAGTTTCATTTCAGAAACAAGGAGTCCTTTCATGCTATTGCCCAGTCGGCAGGACGTCAAAGAGTGCCTGTACCTGCATGAGCCACAGACATACCCCACTCCCGGCTCGTCCCTACCTTTGACTGCTTTAACTTTGCAGCCCTCACAGTCTCCTAACACAGCGTCACCACATCTCTTAGGAAATTCCGTGATGTGGATTCATTGGCCCAGCCACCCCCAGACCGCCCTTCTCTACACAGGCTGAGCTCCCCTCCCATGAGGTCACCATCCATGCCTATGCAAAGCCAACAAGGGACATGGCTCTGACCTGGTAGTGTCTTAACTTCCCTTTGCACAGGTGTAAGTGACTCTGCAAAATGCAGGGCAGTGGGGGCCCGTTAGGAGCTGTCCTGTGTACCTCCGGAAGTCACAGGAGAGCTCTTCTCCCCCGTGAGTTAGGAGCTACGAGGCAGGAGCTTACGCAGGGCACTGCTTCCCCTGTCAGACACACACACACACACGCAGTGTGACCTTCCCCAGTTCATGTACAATTCATGAGCTGAGGAAGAAAGCTCCATACCAGAGACACTGCACATGCACAACTCTTATAAATCCCACAGCAAGGGTATACACAGGAAATCAATGTAATCGGTTATTTACCAATTAAATAAATACACACACACACACACACCCCCAACAGAGAGAAGGGAATGCTCATCACTTTACACAGCATTAGACAAGTACATAGGCAATGAGTTCCCTAAAGGAGAAACAGCATTACAATTTACTAAGCTAAAGCACATTAGTAGGGGAATAAAAGAGAAAAACTATCTGCCTGGCAGCTGCAGAAGGAAGAAATTCAAAATGAAACTAGGATGAAATTTACCCTCATGTCCAAGCAGCTGATCCATGCACCTCCTCTCAAGCCAGGGCTGACGCAGTGGGGTCCCTGAATTGGGGTGAACTGTCTTTCATTCACCACACACAAAGAGAAGTTAGCATATTTTATGTTTTTATGTTTCAGGAAGGTTTCCATGACTTCACTGCTTTGCATCCAGAAACTTAACACGTAGGAACCAAAAACACAAAGAGACAAAGCAGGCTGCTCCCTAAGGCAGAGCGGCACAGCTCACCCCCCTTGCTCTTTGCAGACTGCCTGCTGAAGGCCCAGATTACATGCTTCTCTACAGAGCCCCTTAGCCTGCAAGCAGGCCTGGGAAACACCTTACACTTAAAGTGATAGCTAGTCATTTTAACCCGATTCTCAATACACCACAAACTGCACCCTTAATGAACTATTAGACGAATCAAGAAATTAACACCACATCCCCCTCACACAGTTTGAAAAGTTTTATCACACTGTCTAAACTGTAACACAAGAACCTATACAGACGTAGAGAGCATACTTAGCTGAGACCAGTTCTCTTCCACTGTAAGAGAGGATAACTGGAACTAGGCAAAATGCTAACTGTAGCGGGTCAGTTACCCCGCTCCGGTGGAAAAAGCTAGGCTGAGTGGGGGAGCAGCCACAGCTGGGGCCATGCCCAATCAGGCCACAGCTGGCCCTATAAAAGGGCTGTGAACTAGGAGCTGGACTAGTCTCTCTCCAGCCTGGGAGGGAGAAGGACCTAGCTGCCTGGAATTAGGGAGGGCAAGGCAAGGCAAGGCAAGGCAAGGCAAGGCAAGGCAAGGCAAGGCAAGGCAAGAGGAGCTGGGGAGCTCCACCCTGGCAACTCCCCAGGCTGTAGGCCTTGTTAAAGGCCAAAGGCAGGTACTGGGGCTAAAGAGGTGTAGCCCGGGGTTAGCCAGAGGCAGCTGGTCCAACCCCCTTGCCGACGATGAGTGGCCATTACAGACTGCAGTTTGTCCCAGTGAGAGGGGCTGGATGATGACTGAGGCAAGGTGGGTGTAGAGGGTTGGGGGTTCCCTTGAGAGGGGAGACCCAGAGTGTGGGGGCACTGCAGGGAGGCAGCACCCTGAGGTAAGGGACACCGGGGTCCGGGAGGGACATGGGGGCCTGAGGCAGATGAGACATTGGCCAGAAGCAGGCGCTCCAAGGCTGGAAAGAGCTAATGCCCAGAACGGCCAGCAGGAGGTGCCACACCAGTGAGTCAAACAACCTGCTTCACTAACGTTTACATGTTTCCAAAGCTACATTCCTCTTCACTTGGGGAAGCTCCTGGGGAGCTAACCCGAACATTAGGAGGTTCCTAGATCACTCCTGCATTCACCAAAGCATCAAGCTCTGTGATTAAAACACCAGGAAGAAATGAAGCACACAAATCAAGGGATTTCAAGAGCTAAGCTGTGACAGCAATATTCCATTTTTGGTACTTTTTATTCCTATTAGCCCTGCGGAGCCAATGCGCTGAGGGTCTGTCTTTGTGGCAAAAAAGGGTGTAATGTGTAGAGCTGGGGAGAGCTCAATTGCTGTGAAATCCTACTGGAGACAATTACCAGGCACAGGTAATTCTCAGCGTAGCTAGTTGCACTCAGCCTAACTCCTCCATGTGGCATTTATCTCAACTAGCTATGTCAAAGTAAGCACTACCAGTGCCTTATCTCCACTAGGATTTTACATGGAGTTAGGTTTTAGGGGCAGAGAAGACACAGGGTACATCAACACTGCAAGTTCAGGGTCCTATTTCCAGCTCAAGGAGACGCACTCAGCTAGCCCTCCTCGGGCTAGTGTGGTAAAAATACAGAGCAGCCACTGCAGCGCAAGCAGTGGGAGCAGGTAGCCACCCTGTGGATGTACCTAGCGTCTCCGCTGGGCACACACTTGCCATCTGTGAGGATGTGACGCAGCAGGGAGGGGGGAGTGTTGACCTGGGAATGTGCCCTGGGGATGGGAGACCTGAGAGCCTGTAACCTGAGCCGGGAGGGGGAGGGGGCAGTAACACCTCTGCCCAGGAATGTGAACACAGGCTGCAGAAGGAAGCCTGCTGGGGGGGGTTAGTTTCAGTTTGGTGCTGGGTGGAGGAATGCAGGGAACCCCAGGGCTGGGGTCTAAGCTCCCTGCTCCCCCAGAAGGACTTGACTGAGGGGTCCTGGTTGTACCCACAAGCTCTGTTTTGGACTGTGTTCCTGTTGTCCAATAAACCTTCTGTTTTACTGGCTGGCTGAGAGTCTCAGTGAATCCCAGGAAGAGGGGTGCAGGGCCCGGACTCCCCCACACTCCGTGACACCATCTCACCGCTCGTGCTCCACAGCTACAGTCTAGTTTTAGCACCCGAGCCCAGGAGAGTTAGCGTGATTCTGTCTCCTCACGGGGCATTGTCCACCCAGCTCCAAGGGTAGATACAGTGTATATCCATAGGTGCCAACTCCATGGGTGCTCCAAGGCTCAAGCACCCACTGAAAAAAATAGGGGGTGCTCAGCACCCGCAGGGCCAGATTAATCTTTTGTGGGCCCCGCGCTCTGCCCCCAGGCCCTTCCCCCACTCAGCCTCTTTCCCCCAAGGCCCCGCCCACCACTCTGCCCCTAGACCCCACCCAAACTGTTCACCATATCTCCGTCAGACAACCCCACTGAGGGCACTGGGCCTCCGCAGGGAACTGATGGGCTCATTCAAAGACAGTGGGGTTGCACAGATGTCCCCGAGGGGCTGGCGTGGTGCTGCCGAGCTACACTTCACCTGGGACTCTGCTGAAGGAAGGAAGGATCCCATTCAGCTCACAGCCTTTGCTACATGGGGTCTTTCGGGTCAAACATTTCCCATCATTGCTGCCTTGGGCTCAGCTCCCTCCAATGGTTGCAACAGCGAGAGCTCCAGCGGTGACATGGCAACAGAGGCTGGAGGGTGGAGACCTGCTCTAAGCAGGGTCACACAAGGTAGGGAGAGATTCCCGACCGGGGCAGGGGAGAATTCCCCCAGTGCAGGAGCAGCACATGGCATGGGAGCCAGGAGGGCAGGGGCTAGTCAGCACAACTGATGTGGCTGGAGTGTTTCCACCCATCTTCCGCTCTAGGTGCAGTACAGAGCGCTGGACACAGAGGATGCAGCTGAGAGACACGCAAAAACAGCTTCCTCTCGCTCCATCCCCAGCGCCCCACTAACGCAAGCCTCCAGCCCAACTCTTCCCCCATTCTCTCTCCCATGCAAAGGCTAGCAGAAGGGGGGGCTGGGACAAGCATGGTCTCAAGGTTACAATCAAGGCTCCAGTGAGGCCAGGTGGGAAGCCCATTTGACAGCCACGCACCCCTCCCCAAGAACGCCCTGCACCAGGGGATTAAATGGGCGATGCTTAGCTTACTGGTAGTGCAATTGTCTATGGCACTCAAGCTGAGGCACAACCAGACATAAACATGACATATCTGGTCTCATTTCCTCACGTCACCTTCACCCCTACAAATCCACCTTCTTAAGAGCCCTCTCCCCCGCAGCCTTCACGCCTGCTCCCACTCCTCCTGGGAGCACATAACGGATCAGAGCCAGCCTCGGACACTACATCAGTGCAATACTACGGCTCTCACTGAAACAGAGAATTAATGCTTTCCTGGGAACTTTCCCGTGCCCACCTTGTCTGCCTTGGAAAGGTCCCAAAACAGCTATGCCGGAATAAGAGTAAACCCACACAGGGCTTACAATGAAATAACTATTCCAGTCAATGCTCAAGTGTATGCCAGCGCTTAGAAACTAATCCACAAACTTTATACAAGGATGGCTACACCCACCACTGAACCAGCAGCCAGGGCTCTGAAATGGAACCTGCCAGATGTCAGCCAGCCCAGCACTTCCTGAAGCACCTAGGTGTTCCTTCGGTCACCCATCCACCAGCTGAGAGCGCCCCCTTCCAACTACTGATCCCGACCAGCCCAGGTAGCCAGTGAGGTCTGGCAGCCTCACAGCTTCAAGTATGGCTTCAGGACACCAAGCACTACCTTATCTGACTTGTCTATGGATTGGCCTGGGGTAAAATGCTGCGTTAGCGGGAGAGGAGCTTTGCTGGTGACACAAATGGTTCTAACAGGCCTGCCGTGCTAACCCTCTGTCCAGTGCACATGGACTAGAGCTAAGGTGCGCGTGAGCTACCATGGGGGGGGTGTGCTGCAGCCAGCAATGGGGCTCCCACCCACATGGCATGCTGTAGGGGGCAGCACAGCCCGGGATGGCAGGGTGAGGCAGAGAGGGATCCCAAGAGCCGCTCTGAGAGGCAGCCTGCATGGGGTTTGCACAGGAAAGTCACATTTACAGCCCGTCTGTGCTAAGTCAGCTTAGGAGGCGAGAGGGAGAAGCCAGACCCAACACTTACTTTTTCCTTGTCGCAGCCCCTTCCATCTTGCGGCCCCTCTGCTCGCTCCTGGGGACAGCACCTCACCGATCCGCATAGGGAGAAGAAGGGCCCAGGTGTTTCTAGCTAAAAGCACAGCATCTCCCTGCAGAGGAGCCAGTCTCCTTCCTGCCTGGTTTGGCGCAGAGAGTCTCTATCCGAATCACAGAGCACAGGCTGTCCCAAAGCAGCACACCTCGGAGCAGGCAGGCCAGGAGAGCAGCTGAGCACAGAGGACTCACACAGACTCCCAGATGACTGGCTGGCACGGGTTTCTCAGCACAGGCTGAGCTGTCAGCTCTGCCGGAGGTGGAGCCTCGGACAGTCATCAAACAACTGCACTAGCGCCCTGTGTGCTGTGCACAGCTACCCCCCAACCGGCGTAGAGCAACAAGGAGTCCATTGAAGGGGAGCAGGACCCGAGGCACCTGGAGCCCACGGCATTATGCAAGCTCCTGGGGTGGAAAGCACAGCCTCCAGCCCCACGAGTGCAGAGCTGCGAATGCTGCCAAGCTGATGAGAGCCAGCCTGCTTTCTAAGCCCCCTGCCCACACACATCAGATGCCCAGAAAGGAGAATCTTGAGTCCCCCAGTGGGTCCCTGCTGGATCTGCCACCCTCCCAGCCTTTGTTCCCCCCTTGCCGTGCAGGATCCTGTCTGAAGACGCCATGCACCCGTGACATGTGCACACTAGGTTCTGGGGGTAAATGGACAGCATTACCCAGAGAAGCCCAGCTGATTATTACACCTGTGTCACAACTCCATGGAAACGGTCTCCAGTGGGGGGGGTCACGTCTCAGCAGCATGTTGTTTCGAAGCAGGCTGCCCCCCCCTCAACACCCCATGCTGCACATTCCAGCACTCCGGGCAGGCTATTCTTGGTCTGGTCTCAGCCTGTGGTCTGGACAGGAACTGGGCCTGCAGCAGTCTGGAATTATCCAAAGGACGGCCACAAATCCTGTCGCCCACAGAGGGGGGACGGTGAAAACGCACTCCGAATGGTGGAGACGCAGAGAGCAAGACAGCCAGACGTCGGCTTTGTTACACAGCTGCTTTCTCTGCATCCCCAGCCTCCCTGCTGGTGCGTCGCTGGCTGCAAACGACAGAGGCTTCTGTCCAATGCCATCACCCCTGAACAAATGCAGCTCACACTCCAAGTCAGCCGGACTGATTAGCAGGCTGTGGCGGCTGTACATTCCCATCCCGGGGCTACCAAGTCCATCTCCACAAGCAGTACATGCAGGCCTATGTCTGCACACTCGGGTTCCCAGAGTTCGGCACCTCAGCATCAGGGGCCCGGTGAGCAGAGATGCTGGCACCTGCAGCTCCCCCAGCTCAGATGGGAGCTGTGGGTCCCAACATCTCGGAGATCACGCTGCTTCTGTTCTGATGCCTAAATGCAGGGCAAAGGGCCTAGGCTTAGCCCCCACATTTGAAAGGTCTTGGGGAAGTGACTTGTCCTAGGTCACTGTCAGAGGGCAGAGGAGCCCCCAGCCAGGTTCCTGGCCTCCAGCCCCAAGAGCACCAAGCTGTCTCCAGGGGGAAGAGGCAGGCCGCATAGCGCTGTGCCCCTGCACTAGTGGATCCCACCAGCCTGTCACTGGGTGCAAACCCCAAGGACCTGGACTTGGGTCACCAAAGCATAGGAAGCCACGTGGCTGACTGAGCCCAAATAGAGGCCTGGGGAGCAGGCACCCCGGGACCTTTTTAACAGGGGCTGGGCCAGGAGAGTTGCACTCGCCTGGAGCATCGTGGCCAGAAAGAAACTAACCTCCCTTCCCCCAGCACAGCTGGGCCTGAGGAGGTGGCAAGAGAGGCCCAACGCCAGCAAGGAGCCAAGCAGAGAGGTGTCACAATGCTGCTGAAGGGAGGCTGGGTGGCCGGGCTGGGGGAACCCACCCAGCAGCTGTAAGGGGCAGACACGGGTCCAAGCAGGAGGTGGGAATTCAAGGCAGCCTGGCAATAGAAGCAGTGGGAGCAGTGGATGAGTCACTGCTGCAGAGAACCCAGGGAGGGGCTACCAGGGAACCGTGCCATTCTGTGACAGGCCAAGGGCAGCGCCCAGGCTCCAAGGGGCAGCTCCAGACATGGGTCACAGAAGGCAGCTGGGCAGCCGTGGGGCTGTAGCTCAGGGAATCAGGGGAAATCACCAGGAGGGGAAGGACTTGGGGGAGGCAGCCCAGCTGCTGCAACAGGAGAAGTCTGGTCCCCCAGATCCCTCTGGGGGAGTCAGGTCAGTGGCAGGGTAGCAGTGGCCTCTGCCATCAGCAGCTGCAGGGGGACCCTTGGGGGAAGCAGAAGAAGGAGTTGAGCAGCTACTGCGGGACCGAGTTTCAATACAAACCCCAGTGCAGCTGGCCTGAGCTTTTCACAGGGGGAGGGCAGCAGCGGGGGCTGGAGGAAGAGTTGGACTCATGTCCTCAAGGCGGGGAGAGATGAGAGGAGTTGGTCATGGAGTCAGCGCAGCTTGGAAGAACCTGTCTAGCAGGACAGGGTAGCCAGAGTCCCGTCTGGACAAGCCAGACATCATCATGTACGGCTGCCAGACAAGCTACTGAGCTACACATGTCCAGGATATCAGACAACCCTACTAGCCCCACAAGCCAGAAGATTTCTGCCCGCAGAGAGAGGCCCATGCTGTCTGTATAGGGGCAGCACAGGCCTGTAGGAAAAGCTCACCCTTATACCCACCATTGAACCTCTACTCAATAACCGGACTGCCATGTGTGTGACTCTGGTTCAGAGCCAGTTATACCTGTCAGAGAATCATAGAAGTGTAGGACTGGAAGGGACCTCGAGAGGTCATCTAGTCCAGTCCCTTGCACTCAAGGCAGGACTAAGTATTATCAGATTCTAGACCATTTCTGACAGGTGTTTGTCTACCCTGCTCTTAAAAATCTACCACTTTCCCACCCATCTACAAGGCTTGTTACCATGTCAAAGAAAGCTATTAGGTTGGTTTGACATGATTTGTTCTTGATAAATCCATGCTGACTGTTACTTATCTTCTTATTATCTTCTAGGTGTTTGCAAATTGATTGCTTTATCTTTCCGGGTACTGCAGTTAAGCTAAATTCCCTGGGTTGTCCTTATTTCCCTTTTTATAGATGGGCACTATATTTGCCCTCTTCTAGTCCTTGGAAATCTCTCCCGTCTTCCATGATTTTTCAAAAATAATCACTAATGGGATATCTCCTCAGTCAGCTCCTTGAGTATTCTAGGCTGCATTTCATCAGGCCCTGCTGCCTTGAAAACATCTAATTTATCTAAGTAATTTTTAACATGTTCTTTCCCTATTTTAGCATCAGATCATACCTAATTTTCACTGACGTTCATTATGTTAATTGCTTCTAACCTTTTTGGTGAAAACTGAAACAAAAAAAGTCATTTAGCACTTCTGCCATTTCCACATTTTCTGTTATTGTCTTCCCCCCTCATTGAATAATGGGCCTACCCTGACCTTTGTCTTCCTCTTGCTTCTAATGTATTTGTAGACAAATGTCTACAAATGTCTTTATGTCTTTAGCTAGTTTAATCTTGTGTTGTGTTTAGGCTTTCTAATTTTGTTCCTACATGATTGTGTTGTTTATGTATATTCATCCTTCAAAATTTGACCTAGTTCCCACTTTTTATAAAAGACTCTCTTTTTGAGTTTCAGATCACTGGAGATCTCCTGGTTAAGCCAGGGTATTCTCTTGCCATACTTCCTATCTTTCCTACGCAGTGGGCTAGTTTGCTCTTGTGCCTTTAATAAAGTCTCTTTGAAAAACTGCCAGCTTTCTTGAGCTGTTTTTCCCCTTTGACTTGCTTCCCATGGGATCTTACCTACCAACTCCCTGAGTTTGCTAAAGTCCGCCTTCTTGAAATCCATTATCTTTATTGGCCTGTTTTCCCTCCTACCATTCCTTAGAATCATGAACTCGATCATTTCATGATCACTTTCACCCAAGGTGCCTTCCACTTCCAAATTCTCAGCCAGTTCCTCCCCGTTTGTCAAAATTAAATATAGAACAAATTGACTCCAACACATTCCAAGAACTTGTTGGATAATCTGTGCCTTGCTGTATTATTTTCCCCAAGAGATGGCTGGGTAGCTGAAGTCCCCCATCTCCACCAAATCCTGTGCTTTGGATGATTTTATTAGTTGTTTAAAAGGAGCCTCATCCACCTTCTCTTCCTGGTTAGGTGGTCTGTAGTAGACCCCCCCACCATGACATCACCCTTGTTTTTTACCCCTTTTATCCTTACCCAGAGACTTTCAGAGACTGTCCTAGCAGCCTGCCCCTAAGAAAAGCACCTGCATTGTAAGACCATGGGTACCACTACAAGGGCTTGCCTTGTTATCACGCCAGCTGTGGCAGGAGCCATGTCCCCGAGGGGGTTCCCAGAGGGGGGTATACACCACAGCACTGACAGCAGCTTACGCCCCAAGGCCGGGGGCGTCACCGTCACTGAGCCTGTAAGGAACACTGGCATTCACCATTGGCCTGCTCCCATTGCCTCTCATGGCGAAGGATCGAGCCACATGTGCAGCTATGGGAGCAGAGAAAGAAAAGGCTGGCTGTGAGAGTGACCCCACCCGCCTGCACTCCTCTGAGCAAGGAGGCCAACCACCGCAGAGATGGGTTCTCAAGGGCAGAACAAGGAAACCTTGCCAGTCCCAGCCTGAGCTCACTCACCCTTCACACACACCAGGAGAGCGCCTTGGCCAAGGAGGCATGGAATCAGGCAGGCAGTTTGGTCAGGAGCTGTACAGAAAGAACACCGGGCTCGTGGCACCAGCTCCAGTTATTGGCCCAGCTTACGTGGTATCCTGTCTGCAATGCTGTACATGGGTGCTGGGGGAGGGGAATCCCTCTCTGACCCCCACAAGGGGCAGCTGATGCATCAAGCTGTGCATAGGAAACGGTCCACCACAGAGTGAGAACCTAGTGCCAGCACTCTCCCTGCTTCCCAGCCGGGGAGAGTGATCTGCCAACTGCCTCAGAGCGGCAGCAGCTGCTTCGGCCTTTCTAGGCGCGGGTGACAGCCAGCGGCATGGAACTGGGTGCGTGTCAGAGATCAAATCCACTAGCAAACCCCAGAGCAATGCAACCAGACAGGTGTTCCACACAGCCAGTCTTTGAGGAGCTCACCCCATCACCCCCAGAGACAGAGCTCTCCTCTCTAGGCTCAGCTCCATCATGTGTCAACTGCAGAGAGTCACAGAAAGAAGCCTGTGGTGCTAACACTGAGCCAGGTACTCTGCTTGTTTCCCTTATTCCAGTGACATTTCAACACATTGATTTTAAACATCCGTGAATCTCCTGAAACTATTTTCTTCAGTCTGGGCTTGACTCTGCTGCCAGGGAAACAGTCACAAAACACACAAAGCCTAAAGGAAATGGGCTCCGGAGTTTTGAAGCCAGGAGTGGTTGAAGTTGACATGCCAGTTGTCATGCTGGCCACGAAGGCACTGCAGACCTCTCTGTAGGCACGCACCTACTGACAGTGAAAAATGTACACCGCATGCTCCGTAAGTAACTTTCAGACTGTAACCAGGCCAGCTACCTCCCGTGTGCCTCCTCGTGGCCCTGGGTCATGCTACAGGCAGCCTGCCTCAGTTTCCCCTCTTGGTCTGTTCAAATAAACTTCATTTGAGGCTTTTTCCTGGTCAAAAAATAGCCCTCCTTGGAGACTGGGCTTATGAATACACAATAAACCATAAATAAAACTCAAAACACCAAAACCAAGTCCACGCATAGATCCATACAACCTAAGATGTCTCTTCCTCTTCCCAGGACTTTCTGTCTGGGGCTTCTGCAGCCTCCGCTCTGCTTGGTCAGGGTCTCTCCCAGGCCACTGTACCTAGAGAGCTTTCCTCCCTCTCCACAGGCTCTGCCACAGCTGCCAGGAGCTTTTTCCCCTTCAGTGCAACTTCCAGCTGCTTTTACATTGGAATCCCTGATTCCCCCCAGATGGGGCTCATCCTCCTTGTCAAGGCTGGCTCAGCCCCAGGCTCTCCAGCCCTGGGGAGGCCACCCTGTTGCACAGACCTTCAGCCAATGTTTTTTAAACCAAGCTAGTCTTCAACAGTGTCACATGTCATCTGTTTTTTCAGCATGCCCCTCCCTAAAGTGTGACTATTTTGAAACAGAAAAATGTTTTCTTCTCCCCCTCATTCAACTCAAAAACAGCAGAAGAGGAATTTTCCTCAAACTGTGCAGGAAAAAAAGAAGCAGCACTTTTGGCGAGAAATTGAGCATGACAATTTTCAGCCCCAAAAGGTGAATGTCTCCAAAAACGAAGCATGTAACAGCAGGGAGAATCGAACAGAGTCAAAACTCTTCTGTAACCTTAACTATAGCAAAGGCCACTGAGCACTCCCTGAAATCAGAACCATCCCTTTGCACCTCCTGACTTTGGGTGCAATAGAAATGCTCATCCTTCCTCTTACATTAGGAGATATAGCTAGACAGGCAAGTGTGGGAGCTGTGCTGGGGGGACAGGAGACAATCAACTAGGGCATGGGGAGTTGCTGTTCTCCCCTGCAACGTTTTGAGAGGCCAGGTGCAATCTGCTGCCTTTTAGAGGACCAAGGCATTTCAAAATACTAATGCTACCCAAATCAAAAGGCAGGATCTAATGCTCTGAGCTAGGGTAACTTGCCAGTGGCACATTACGTCCTGTTAAACCCAGCAGCAAGCTTTGCACACCCCATCACAGGCCTTCAGAGGCCCTCATGCTTTCCCCAAAATACCCGCACACATTCAACTAGCCAACACAGGGGTGCTGGAGCCAATGCCCATGCCCCATTCACAAACAGAGCGGTCTGAGGAACTTGAAGATGCACTCGCACCAGGAACTTGAAGCCCAGACAGAACGATGTTACCAATATTGCTTCCTCGGCAAAACCTTACAGCGTCTGACCCCGAGCCTATTCAGAGGGTGAGGGAGGGACTCTGCAGCAGGGACAGCGCTGACGGTTGCTGTAAGGAGGCAGGCAGGAGGAGGGTCCCTGTGAGTGGCAGTGGGCCGCTGGGATCAGGAAGATGCAGCTGGCAGTTCTTGGAGGGCAGGTGGAGGAGTCCCGGGAGCTGAGTGAGACGGAGCAGGGCTCTGAGGTGGTGCAGCAATGAGGGAGGGAGGCGGGGTGCTGTGAACCACATGCTGCCCTAGCTGGCTGAGAAGAGAACCCACAGGTGGGTCCCAGCAGCAAAGGGCCCGCTTCTCTGCCTGCACACCATGCATCAATGAGCTCAGCTCCTGAGCTTCGGGGGCCAGCTGTGGGGAGGTCTGAGAGCGGTCACAGTGGCACTATGTTGGGGCACTTGGTTACAACCCAGCAATCCCCTCCTGCCCAGCCACTGAGACCAAGCCCCGTCCCCACACCTTTGCAGGCTGCAGCCCAGTGGAGTGACATGGTGATCCCGCAGCGTGGGCTCACACCGATAGGGGAGCAGGGACATTGTGCTACAGCCCGCATAGCACCAGCCCCGCCAAGGACAGAGCGGGAATCCAAGGAGATACGGCTCAGCAGCTGCGGCATGAACTAGCCCCCTGCAGGGCAGGAGGCCTCAGAGGTGCAAAAAGGGACTTTGCCCTTATCCCAGCCTGCAGGGCAGCAGCAGAGGGCCCAGTTTGTGCAGCCCCGGCCCAGTTTGTGCAGCCCCTGCACCGAGCACATCCCTGACAGTAAGAGCTGACACAGGGACTCGGGCCTCCCAACACAGCTGCCTAGGAAAGGGCCCAAAGTGCAGAAAGGCTGGCTGGCTCTGCCTGCAGGGACCACAGCAGCATGGGATCCCCAGATCACACCCCCACTGGGAGCCAATAGTCCTTCTGTGGCTTCCTCCAGCACATCAGCCCTCTCCCGTCTGCTGCAATGCCAGTCTGCTCTGGTCACCTCCGGCCTTGGCCCCAATTGCCGCCCGCCAGCCCCTCCGCTGGCTCCCTCTGGCCCTCCTTAAACTATGGCCCATCGCAGCCCCATCCTCATCTCTGGACCCTGGGCATCACTGCCCTGCTCCCCCACCAGTGATGCCAGCCTCTTGGTCGCCATCCCACCTTGGGCCACCCTTCCTGCCCCTGCTGAACCCTTTCCCCAGCTCCTGGAGGGCAGTGCCCCCACCCCTGTTAATAGAGAGGGAGAGTAGGGGGAAGCAGACACCTGCAAACTAGACATCATCCTGACAGTGCACCCCCATACTGCCCCTCTGCCCCCATCCATGTCACCCTGCCCCCATCGCACTGACTGTCCCCCAGTCCGGATCACCCTGCCCCCCATTGCACTGACTGCCCCGTCACACTGACTGCCCCCCAAATCCAGATCACCCTGCCCCCCATCATACTGACTGCACCCCATCGCACTGACTGCCCCCCAATCCAGATCACTCTGCACCCCATCACACTGACTGCCCCCCAGTCCGGATCACCCTGGCCCCCATCGCACTGACCACCCCAATCCAGATCACCCTGCCCCCCGTCACACTGACTGCCCCCCAAATCCAGATCACCCTGCCCCCCATCATACTGACTGCACCCCATCGCACTGACTGCCCCCCAATCCAGATCACTCTGCTCCCATCATACTGACTGCCCCCCAGTCCGGATCACCCTGGCCCCCACCGCACTGACTGCCCCCCTATCCAGATCACTTTGCCCCCCATCACACTGACTGCCCCCCAGTCCGAATCAGCCCGAGCCCATAGCTCACCTGCGGCCCGGAGTCCACATCTCGGCTAGATCCAGCCCAGGCGCTTCCCGGGAAGCAGCAGCAGCCGGGGCCACGCGAGGCAGGAGCCCAGGCTGTGCCGGCCCCGGCTGGGCTCCTCATGGGCTGCTCCGGGAGCCGGGCTCCGCTCGCGCGTCGGCTGGGAAGGCGGCTCCGCAGCCGGCGCCCTCGGCTCGGCCCAGCATCCTCCAGCCAGGCATCCCCCAGCATCCGCCCGGCATCCTCCAGCCGGCATCCCCTCCTCACCCCTCCCCCGGCAGCTCTCACCAGTTCCCCCGCCCCCCCAGCATCCCGCATCCCCCCGCCCCGGCCCAGCATCCCCCCTCCCCCGCCTCCTACTCCCCAGGGTCCCTCTGCCCCCTCCTCCCCATCCCGCATCCCCCGGCTCCGGCCCAGCATCCCCCCTCCCCCTGCCTCCTACTCCCCAGGGTCCCTCTGCCCCCTCCTCCCCATCCCGCATCCCCCGGCTCCAGCCCAGCATCCCCCCTCCCCCTGCCTCCTACTCCCCAGGGTCCCTCTGCCCCCTCCTCCCCATCCCGCATCCCCCGGCTCTGGCCCAGCATCCCCTCCCCACCGCATCCCTCTTCCCCTCTCTTCCCCCCAGCATCCCTCCTCCCCGCCGCCTAGCCCAGCATCCCCCACTCCCACGGTCCCCAGAATCTTCTCCAATGCCTCTCCCTGCACCCTCCCCAGCATCCCCTTCCCCCACCCCTCTCCCCTGCACCCAGGCATCCCACATCCCCACTTCCCCTGGCCTCCCCAGCATCCTGCATCCTCCTGGCATCACCAACCCCTACCCCACCCAGGAGCCTGCCCGCATGCCCCTTCCCCCACCCCCGGCATCCTGCATCCCCCCACTCCCTTCTCCCACCCTGTTCCAGCATCCCCCATCCCTTTCCCTCCTCCATCATCCCCCATCATCCTGTCCCTACTGTCTTCCCCTACCATCCCCCTCAGCATCCCCCACCACATCTTCATTTCTCTTACCATCCCCACACAGCATCCCACCCTACCAGTCCCCCAGAACATCCTGGCCCCCGCATCCCCCTTCCCCATATGTCTTCCACCCCTCACAGCAACCCCTTCCATCCCCTGCCCAGCATACCTCCCCCTACCATCCTCTGCCCCCATCCCACCAGGCCCTCACTTCCCAGGCACACTGAGCCATGCATGGCCCAGGCCAGACCCCATTATAGGCGCCTGCACTGCGGCTCACAGAAGACACCACTCCCCTGGTCTTACAGCTTGGAAGGGATGGCAAGGGACAGCTCAGGGAAATGCCCAGCTTTCTGGCACCAGGTGCCTTAGGGGCATGAGAAGCTGCCTAGGCTCCTGCGGGGTCTGCACTGTGATGAGTCCCATGCAGCCCAGCCAAGGGCAGTGCTGAGCCTGCAGGATCCGCAGTTCTGCTAGTGACCCAGCCATCCCTGCCAGCTCCTGGCTATAGAACGGGGGTCCTTGCTCAGGGATGCTGAGGATGCCCTGGGTGAGGAGGCCTCATCCTCTCACATCACTTTCCCTTGTACAAGATGCTCCCAGAAGGCTGTGCAATGGGAAGGGCAGAGGTTTGGGGACTCACCATCCCTATCCTCTCCTGTGAAACCTAGGGAAGCCAAATTCTGTAATCTCCAGGCTTTTCCACCCCTGGCCAGAAAGGGGAGAGGATCTGCAGCAGTATGAACCGGGGTGACATCCGGAGTGGCCTGCTATTCCCCCAGCCCACAGAGGGTGGTGTGGAGTCAGGGCCTTTGCTCGCAGGCCATCCCAGTGGAAACTCTCCTCCAGGAGCAGGACAAGCAGCAGTGATGGCATTCCCACCCTGCGTGTTAGTGATCTCTCTCTCTCTCTCTCTCTCTCTCCTTCTCTCTGATATTTCTGGGGCCTTTGGGCTCTACCATCTACTGGACTGAAATCCAAGCCCCCAGCCTCCAAAGCACTGTATTAGCCAGAGTGGCAAAGCAGACAGTTAAACAACATTTTCAGATGTGGTCTCCGGTTTTGGAGTGCCCAGTGCAAGATCCCCGAGGGCTGCTTTCCAGCAGTGCTGACCACCCCTCTTCTGTCCCGCACAGAATCACACACACCAGATGCCTCTGTTGCGAGCGTTGGCCTTCCAGCTGAATTGCACGGATGCGACTGAGGGTCTGGCCATGCTCCCTGCCATCCAGGGCTGCCCTGGGAGAGAGCGCCGCCGCATGGAGAGAGCACTCTTCCCTTCACTGTGAGAGGGGAGGCTAGCTGAAACACAAGGGATGCGATTGTGTTTTGTTAGCGCTGGGTTAAATGCAGCATCCTAACACAGTTTGAATGTGGCCAAATGCCAAGGGAATTGTACATTGTTATAGGGGCCAAAGACATTTCAGACCAACCCAGCATTTAAACAACAGGGACACAGCATAGCAAGCTATAAATCTCTGACCACATGCTAGTACAGTGCTATGCAACCACAATTTCAGCATGGGGCTCCCTAGCATGAGGTCTGCCCCACAGTGACATGACAGTCCCCACTCAGAACACACATCCATCAATCCAGTACTCTCCCCTACCCCAAAAGGCCCATCTGTCCTTCCAGCATCAGCCCCTTGGGGAAGTTCCCAGGCTGGGAGCCAGCAGAGGATGTGCGTACAGATGCGACATCCCCCCGGGGGCAACAGGCAGATGATCGTGCAGCAACAGACGCAGCTGGGGACTGAGTCCTATGCCTGTGATGGGTCTGCAAAGCAGCCTGCAGGGTTATGGTGCTGTAGCCACATTGACATTAACTGCTGTGTAAGTGAGCTGATGTTTTGCTCTAGGAGCATGACCTCAGCATCCGAGGCTGGTTAGAGTCTAGCACTGGTCAAGAAATGCCAAACCTTTTCCACGGGAAATTCATGTTCATCTACATTTCCAATGAAAACTGATCTTTTTTTCCAATGAAAAAAAGGAAATAAAAAAGGAAAAATTGGGGGGTTTGAAAATGATTTTCTTACAATTTGGGAAAAAAATTCAATAAAAACTTAATATAATAAAAATGAAATTTTATTGCATAAAAGGATGAATTTTCAAAGAAAAGCCAATGTACATTGCAGTTACATTTTGACAGAAAAACGTCCGCCAACTCCCACAGCGTCTGAGGGAGACCCTTGTAATAATAACATCCCGTCGCTCGTTTCAGCTGTAGATCTCCAAGCACTTCCCAGAGCAGGGGAGTACCATTAACTCCATTTTACAGATAGTGGCTGGCCCAGGGCCACGCAGCAGGCCAGTGACAGAGCAGGGACTAGCATCCAGATTGCTGGGTCCCTGGTCAGTAACACCTAAGGCTAACCTAAGCAGAGTCAGAATGAGCTCTACCCTGACATCTGGTGGTGAGCTGTGGAAAAGGACTTTAGGGGCTGATCTCGTTTGCATGGGCACACCCACACTGCCTAGACTGCTTGCCCAAATGGTCACTTTGGCTGCTGTGGGATCCCCAGTCTCTCTGTTATTGGGGCAGGAGTAGTAAAGGGTTGTTATCCTGGTTATGTGAATCAAGGACAGTAGAACTGTACTTGGCATTTTATAACGGAGGGACTCACCCTCAACGAAGTAGCACTTGCTACGCAAGGGACATGGTTCCAAACCACCAGAGAATTGAAAGAGGTTGGGAACAAGTATGTGTACGTGGTAGTCCTCTCCTTCTGAAAACCCTAAACACTATTTTGACCCCCTTTTTTCCTTTCTCTCTCCCCACAGCGTAATAACTAGAGCTAATTTTGGCTCTATTAGGAGTCTTGTTATATGCTACAGAGCTGAAATTGCTGATACCTAGGTCTAAGCATTAGATTTACTTTGGGCGAGTGGTGCACTAGCACTGATAGTTCCCCATGCTACCAGCTAAAATTCACTGAGAGCTGAACTCACTAAAGAGCTGAAGTTGCTGGGGCGGGGGTTGAAGATAAGTTGGTGACTGGATGGTTGGTGAGCAGAGTGGATAGCTGGGCAGCTGGTGGAGAGGTGCGACTGGCGATGAAGACTACAGCAGAACCCCATGGAGAGGTGTGGCACTTGGCCGTTGACCCAAGAGCAGTGGAGCATGTAGGATGCTCCCCATACCTCCCTCCACTTCGACCCAGGCTGAGAGGTAAACTCTGCAAATGAACTTCTGAATTCTGGGGGAGCTGCACTGACCAAGGACAGAAACTGGGGTGGGGGGGAATTGGGTTTCTGGACTTAAGATCCTGAGGGGAAAAGGACACTGCCAAACTTACTTGGGGTGGGTCTTTTGCTCATGGTTGGTGTTATGAATCCTGTTTGTGGTGTTTCCCCAACATAATGCTGCATTGTTTCCCTCCTTTATTAAAAGGCTTTTGCTACACTCAGACTCTGTGCTTGCAAGAGGGGAAGTATTGCCTCTTAGAGGCACCCAGTGGGGTGGTATGTAATTGTCCCAGGTCATTGGGTGGGGGCTCGAGCCGGTTTTGCATTGTGTTATTGAAACAGAACCCCTAGATACTGAACGCAGCCCTTTTAGCTGCCAACTCTGACGGGCAGAAGGGTTACACTAGATTGCAGCACGTCTGACATCCCTGGCCAGGGAGAGTTCTCCAGATAACCCAGGGCCCAGGAAAACCCTGCTCCACCCACCCACAGAGCTGCACCCCTCCCCTTCTGCCTTTTCCCTTGCACCCAACGCAGATGCTACTGTGGAGGGAACAGGACCAAGTGGCACCCGTGTCCCCCGAGTGAGGGAAGCATTCCCACCAGCGCTCCCTGCACAGGGGAATGAAGAGTGAGGAAGAAGATGCCTGCTCTATAATGCCTCCACTATTGAGGGCACCTGCCCTCAGCTCAGCCGCTCCATCTCCCTTCTGGGCCCTTCAGTGCCACTGCCCATGTAGCTATGGCAACAAGGGACCCATGTCCCTCTGCTACCTGCCAGAAGGTGGCGCCCGGTCCTAGCAGACACAGACCCGGCCTCAGTGACCCATGCATGTGTACCTGAGCTCCGGGCACCCATTATGGCAACTCAGCTGCCCTAGGAATGAAGCCTCATGCCCCCAGCTAATCTGTCTAGCTACACAGAGATCCCCCCAGTGCTGCACTGCCTCCCGAGCTAGGGTAATCACAGCCCCCATGGACTTGGCGCTAGCTCCCGGGCATCAGCTCTCCCTGCATGAGCATGACCTCCCCCAAATACTACCTCCCACCAGAACGATGCCACTAGCGGCCAGTGGGAGAGTCTGGCGCATGTGGGACACAGAGCAGTGGACTGTGGAAGTCACGGACACAAGAGAGAAGAGACCACAGGCCTCAATGCATACAGAACTAAATGCAACAGTCAGCTCTGAGACTTAGCTCTCCACACACTGCACCACAAATGCACACACACACAAACCCATGAAATGAATCTACCTATTTCTGCTAGAGGTGGGGACGGCAGAGAAAGAGATTGTTGTTGTTATTTCTGGTTTATAAGGCTTGAGCGGTGTCCAGTACTATGTGGGGGTGGGGGGGATCGTGGCAGACAGACAGAGGGATAGACAGACTTAATCCACAAGCACTGGCCAGTGAATGCAGTCAGGGGCCTGGGCAGCCATACAAGGCCAAAGCAGGAACTGCCCAGGAGGTACCTGTAACAATAATGTGGTTTTATGGCTGTAACGTTAAACCAAACAGTTATTTACCCTTCTAACTCCCACCCATGGGACTGCTGGTCTCAAAGTCCTGCACTGAACACATTCCCCTGTGGGCTGAGCAGCAGGGTCAACAAGAGAAGTTTAATATTAACCACTGCAGCCAGCTCCTGTACAAGTGTCCAAGGAGCTGTGTAATTTGGCTGGGGTATTCGTTCAAATGTCAGGCAAGAGGGAGCTGCTAGCTTGAGAAGCACAGCCCAGTGGTTAGGCCACGAGCCTGGGACATTGGAGTGCTGGGTTCAAGTCTCTGCTCTGCCATAGACTCTCTGGGTGACCTTGGGCAAGTCAATTAGCCTGTCTGTGCCTCAGTTTCCCCTCTGTACAATGGGGCTAATAGCACTGTCCTCCCTCTCAGAGGGGTTGTGTTGAGGATAAACACAGATACTATTCAGACACTACAGTGATGCAGGCCAGATAAATACCTAAAACAGAGCAGCAGTCTCAGGTTCAGTCCTGCAGATAGACTCCCCTGTCACTGGTCAGCGATGTAAAGGCACATCCTGGTGCTCAGGCTGAGATGCCTTAGCCCAGGGAGCTGTAACCCACATTAACCTGGTCTGTGCCCCCCTCTAGTGGCTAGACAACACAAAGCAGTGAGGTCACTACAGCCTCAGTGCTACCAGACCCGCTCCTATATCTGGGAGGAGTGGTAGATACACTGGCGGGTCGGGATAGGATACAGAGGGACCTAGAAAAATTAGAGGATTGGGCCAAAAGAAATGTGATGAGGTTCAACAAGGACAAGTGCAGAGTACTGCACTTAGGAAGGAAGAATCCCATGCACCCCTACAGACTAGCGACCGAATGGCTCAGCAGCAGTTCTGCAGAAAAGGACCAAGTGGTTACAGTGGACGAGAAGCTGGATATGAGTCAACAGTGTGCCCTTGTTGCCAAGAAGGCCAATGGCATTTTGGGATGTATAAGTAGGGGCACTGCCTGCAGATCGAGGGACGTGATCGTTCCCCTCTATTCGGCATTGGTGAGGCCTCATCTGGAGTATTGCGTCCAGTTTTGGGCCCCACACTACAAGAAGGGTGCGGAAAAATTGGAAAGAGTCCAGCGGAGGGCAACAAAAATGATCAGGGGGCTGGAGCACGTCTTATGAGGAGAGGCTGAGGGAACTGGGATTATTTAGTCTGCAGAAGAGAAGAGTGAGGGAGGATTTGATAGCTGCTTTCAACTACCTGAAAGGGGGTTCCAAAGAGGATGGATCTAGGCTGTTCTCAGTGGTAGCTGATGATAGAACAAGGAGTAATGGTCTCAAGTTGCAGGGGGGGAGGTTTAGGTTGGATATTAGGAAAAACTTTTTCACTAGGAGGGTGGTGAAGCACTGGGTTACCTAGGGAGGTGGTGGAATCTCCTTCCTTAGAAGTTTTTAAGGTCAGGCTTGACAAAGCCCTGGCTGGGGTGATTTAGTTGGGGATTGGTCCTGCTTTGAGTAGGGGGTTGGACTAGATGACCTCCTGAGGTCCCTTCCAACCCTGATATTCTATGATTCTATGATCTCCTGCAGCAATAGTAGTTTCTATTTGGAGACCCACAGCTGCTGCCATTCCAGCAAGGGAGGGGAGCAGAGCCCTCCTTGCCCCATCGATCAGGCCAGAGGGCAGCACCCAAACCCTGTGTGGATTGCCAGGACCATTTGCACAGAGGATCCCTGAAGTCTTCCTTTGCTGCTGCCAGGGAGGGCCCTGTTAAAGGGGCATTTCCCCATCCTGGGGCTGGTGGCAGGGCAACTTGCATCCTGACCCCCGCACCCCATCCCCAGCTCACAGCCCTGCAGGGCACCCTCTGCGGAAGGGGAGAGGGTAGGGAGATGCACTGCCCGCAGGGCGATTTCCTGTGGGATGGGGAGAGTGGTGCCATGGAGGTAGGTGACAAGAGGGATGGGGGAAGGATCCCATGTGGAAGGCCTCTTCCCCTGAAGGAGGCAAGAGTTACACCCTCTATGCGCTGTCCACCCTTTGCACAGCTGGGCTGGCTCACCTCACTGGTGCACCAGCATGAATTCAGTGCAAGGCTGTCTCCTGCTGTGGGCTTGCTCTGAGTTCACACACCTGGAGCACTGCAAACAGCATTGAACCAAGCAGGAGGCATAGAACCGCAAAGCCCCTGCTTTTTCACTACAGACCCTTGTGCCACTCACTGAGTACTGTCCTGCCTGCACCCTGGATGAGGCTGGCACCTGTGGAAACAATGGCATGAGATCCTCCAACTGGGCACTGGATCCTAATGCCCATAAGAAAGTGCAGAGTGAAGGCTGCGAGTGCCACCTTAACTGCAGCATTTCCTGGCTTAGCAGGCTTCCCCCCCACTCCCCGGATGTTCCTAACAGAGTCTTTTTTAAACATACTTTGCTTGCTTTTGCTTAAAAAACATTGACAGAGAAAGGAACGACATGTGCCATGACCTGCACTGGAGCAGAATTCACCCAATGCAGAAAGGCAACACCACACAAGGCCTGTGCACCTCCGGCATCCTGCTTCAGCCCATAGGACACTCACGGCCTTCAATGGGAGTTGGATCAGGTCTATAGTCCCTAGTGAGGACTGTGCCCAGGCCAGGATTCCAGCCTCAGTTTCACTTTTTGCAGGAGTCCTGTTGGAAAGGGATTGGTTAGAATTGTTTTCATCATTATAAAAGCAGATTCCCTTCCCCTGCCACTCCCCACACTCTCCCTTAAGTCAACAGTGGGTCGAACTCTAAAAACCAGTCCCTAGGGGTTGAGCCCTAGCATGGGAAATTACACCTTGAATGGTGAATTACTTGGAAAGCACAAATGTGGGGAACAGGCATTTATCACTGGAACTGCTCTGCAGTTCTAACTGTGGCTGGCATGGTCTTCTTTTTATACCTAGTCACCTCCAGTGGTTGATTAAAACTCCTGGAGCCTTTCTTCACTGAGCGACTGAACTCTGGAGTCCACAGACAAGGGCCAAACTTTCCTTTCAGTTACTCCTGATTTCTACCATTAGGAGAGCACAATTTCCACAGCTCCTCCCACCCCCGCTCCTCAGCCAACAGATTGGAGCAGGAACTGAGGTTATTTCAGGCAAATCTGGGCTGGGTCTCCTCAGCAAGATATCTGAACTGGGCTTTAAAGTTAAACCTTCCCTGGATTAAAGGAGTACATCTTTGTTGTGTCTTCAGTGTTCCCAAGGAAAGGGCTAGGACAGAAGACACTTAAAAGCAGCAATCTCATTGCCAGACACAAATAGTTTAGTTTGGTTTCCCCACTCCCTCAGGAACAGCTTCCTCCCCCACGTAGGTCAAGGGGTCAAGCCTCCTCTCATTGAGGGTAGCCAGCCCTAGCTGCTTCTGAGGTCAGGGAGGGAATAACCTGCCCAAAGGGTCAGTTTCTTCCTGACCCCTATCATCTAGTGGTTGGTTTATAGCCTGCATGGGAGGGTCTATGGCCCTGATGGTTTTGTCTCCTGGTCAGTGTAGCTGTGGATGTTCTCACTAGCCATATAAAAGTCTAAATCTATTTTGGATATTCCTAAGCGCTTGGTCTCAATGAGATCTAGTGGCAATGAGTTCCATAGACAATGCTTGGCGTAAAATGTATTTCCTTGTATCAATTTCAATTTGTTGCCTTTCAATTTCTTTGACTTTCCCCTTGTTCCTGGATTGTGAGTGTGGGTGATCAGGAGCATGTCATTTGCCTTCTCTGAGTTGCTCCGCACACCTCTAGTGTCTCCTCTGGAACCTGCATGGGGCCAGCCTTTTCAGTCTCTCCACAGGAAAGTCATTCCAGGCCTCTGTCCATTTTTGCCAGCTGCCTATGAACCCCTCTATTTCTGCTCTCTTCTTTTGGACAACAGGAGCTGGGTACTGTACTGCACTCGTGTCCAGGAGAGTGCGTCCTGTTGGTTTCTATAATGGCATTGTTCTCATCTCAGTCTTATTCTCCATCCCATTCATTCTGTGTTCATCCTGTTCTCCCTCCCAGCTGGGACACAGTCCAGCCCCAGATTGTACCGCTGCACCACATCCAAGAGAAGGCTGAGGAGGGACCTGATAACAGTCTTCAGACATGTTATAAAAGACAGTGATCAGCTGCTCTCCACGTCCACTGAAGGGAGGACAAGAAGTGATGGGCTTTATCTGCAGCCAGGGAGATTCAAGCTAGATAACAGGAAAAACCTCCTGACTTTAAGGATGTGTCATGGGGTGCTCCACTCACTGCTGGTCTGATGCCTCCTCCTGGTCGCTCTGGGGATTAGCTCTCGAGGCAGACGCCCCCCCTGCGGTTTGGACATCATCACTCTGACTCAGGTCTGCGGCTCCTCTCACTCCAGGACCCTCAGCATCCTCTTCGTGATTTAGCCCTCTTGCTAGGTCACTCAGCGTTCCCCCTTCCAGGTTTCAGACCATCAGCAGTCCTAGGCAGTCAGCCCATTCACTGTCCCAGTGTCATTCCCTCAGTGGCTGGCCTGCCCCCTCCAGGTTCCAGTCCTGGGACCCTCAGCTCAGCAGTTCTGGGCTCTACCCTCTCTGCTCCTTCCCTGGACTGCTTCCTCCCACACCTGGTTCCCCTTCTCTCTGGGAGTACCTGCTCCAAGAATCCTCCTCCCAGCGGGGGACTGCCCTTTCTCTGCAGCCCGCTACCTGGCTTTATACGCCCTGACTGTCCCTACACACCTGAGCCTGTTCTCTAAGTAGCTGTCTCCAGCCAAAAGCTCCCCTGTTTACAGCCTAATTAGCTGCTGGCCCCATCTGGCCCAATTCCTTCTTGGAGAGCCAGTGTGGGGATTTCACCCATCACAGGATGGTTAAGATCTGGACTAGGCTCCCAAAGGAGATTGTGGAATCCCCATCATGGGAGGTTTTTAAGAACTAACAGCTGCCAGAGATGGTCTACGGCTAGGTTTACTCAGCCCTGCCTCAGCACAGGGGGCTGGACTTGATGACCTCTCGAGGTCCCTTCCATTTCTATGATTCTACAATACACCCAGCTAATCCCAGGTCCAATCCTGCTCCTGTTGGTGTCACAGGAGAAACCCCCATTGAGTTATCTGGGAGCAGGGGCAGGCCCCGTGTATTTAGACACTGGGAGTGGCTGCTGCATTGAGAATCTGACAGGGGGACCTGTCTGGCCTCTGCCATCATGACCCAAGTGTATAAACTACCAGGCATTGCTCAACAACATGTGTAACTCACCAGCCCCACTCCACAGCCAGGGTGAAGAATGCTACTGCAAGAGTCTTTATCCAAAGCTGACGTAACAGCCGCGGAGACTCAACAATTACCCTTGCTGCGGAAGCAAGTCAGTCTGCACCCAGGGATTACCCCTTGGGATTAGCAACTAGTCCTGCCGTGGTCCTGCCTTTACATACTTTCTAGCAGGCGCTAAAGGCTAGCTCACAGCAGGCTTGTAGGTAGTTACACAGCATGGGAAGGGAGCAGGGTGCAAGGCAAGTACAGCAGTAGGATCTCACGGCCAAGGCTGGTTCTGCAATTGTAGCTGTAAAGACACATTTTCTGGGAAGGGAAGGCAGAGCCGAAAGGGTTGCAAGACATTTCCTGGGCTTGCCCTGGGAAGCCATCTCCTCCAGTGCGCAGCACCCCTGCTCAGTGGGCAGCAGAGCTCCCGGGGAACAGTGGAGGGTGGCTGGCCCATTCTACCCTGCCCTTTGCTCAGCAGCTCTGCTCCTCGCAGCATTCCAGGGCAGCGCTGTTACACCAGTGTCCGAGACAGGCCAGCATTTCTAAACTCAACAGTCCAAAGTCCAGCTCCTCAGTCCGCGTGCAGACCCCTGGCTTAGTGGCCTAACTCCCATGGGGCTGCCAGTGACAGCAGCAGAAAGTGCTGCACTCAGCATTTCTGGAATCCCATCCGCATGGTCGGGTGCCCAAATACCCATGAGCTGAGCTTTAGGCACCTGCATCTGGCAGTGCTGGCCTCGTTTTGCACTCCTGTCAGCCCTTCAGCCCCATACAGCTCGGGAGAGCAATCAGGACCCCTCACAGGGCCTGCACCAGTGACAGAATTGTTAACTCAGGCCACCTACGTGACCCCATTGTCGTCAACTCCTGCCCCCAGTTACACAGCTACACCCCCCCTGGAGGCAAGGGGTTGCCCCTGTGTGCCTGGCAGCCGCCCGTGAACTTAGATTGCAAATTCTTTGCCCCGATGCACAAGCTGCTGATGGCAAGAAAACAGAGGATGGGAACTGGGCAGTAGCTGGGTCACAGTTTGCTCTAAACAAATGGTGACAACAGCTGCATCGGAACTTCTCACCCTACAACCAGGAAATGGGGCAGCAGAGTTGCCAACCCGAAACATTCAATAAATCATGAGCCAGGCTCAAAAGTATTGTGAGACTGGCTTAGAAAATCATGAGATTTGAAAGTAAATCTTTCTGTATTGGCCCTCTTGACATCTGAGCCTCTGGCATCACATTTTCAAGCTTCTCTCTGCAACCAGCAGGGCCAGCAACTTTTTTGAAAAACAAAAGCCAAGATTCACTCGCGTGGCTGTGGGCTTTCAGACAAACACCAACTATTGTGTGAAACTTGTAATCAGATTCACAAGTCAGTAACACAGAGCATCCCATCTAAATATGTTCCAATTAATATACATTAAAAAAAAGACACACAGTGAAGGTTTTACAATTAGGATCCAGATCTGATTGTTAGAAGTTGTATTGGGTAAAAAAGCCACATTGCAGCCATTCAGCAGGCAGATTTGAGCTCACTTTAAAAGCCATCAATGCCATAAAGATGCTCCCCCCTGCCCCACTCCCAAAGCGTCACTTCCCAGTGAACCAGCCACAGGCTCTGATCCTTCAAATGCCTTATGTATGTGAGTAACTTTACACAGGTGAGCAATCCAACTGGAACAGGACTGTGCCCACTGACTTCAAATGGGACCCACTCAGTGCTTGCAGGATCAGGGCCTGGGCATCCGGATCTGCTCCCACTGAAGTCAGTAGGGCCCAGATCCTCCTGGGAATTACACACTCCAATGCTTTTGAGGATCTGAGCCTGGGTGTTTTACCACTGGTTTCCACTGGAGCAGGACTGGACCCGACATGTAAATATACCATGTAACTGGCTGCAGTCTGGTTAAAGAAACAGAAATTTGAATCCTAATGAATAATGTTCTTGTCTTTTCATAGATTCCAAGGCCAGAAGGGACCATTGTGATCAACTAGTCTGAGCTCCTGGGTAAGTCTGTTGAAAACCCTCTTTCCTCCTGGCTAGCCCCGCATGGGCCATAGGGAAGCTTATGACCTGTAGATATCAAAGGGGGCTTTGTTTTTTCCTGAGTGGCCGGTGGGCATGACTGGCAGGTCATGTGGACGTCTAACTGGGGAGATTGGACTGTGCATGTCCTGCCCAATTGGAAGCTTGTGATGGGAGATATTAGAACTAGCCTTGATTTTACAAATGGGTCAGTGGTGGCCAATGGTGGGAGGGACGAATCATGTGGATCCTTATCTGGAAGGCAGCGTGTTTTCTTTGTGCAACTCACCCATCCTGGACAAGAGTTTCCTTTGCAATGGCAGAGATGATGGACAAATCACCTTTACTGGGGATTCCTTCTTGCCGTTCCTACTGTTCACAGCATTCGACCTTGTCACAAGCACGAGGAGCCAAGAATGACGACTCTTCTATGGCATGGAGGAGAAAATGGAGCTTTGGACAATCTACTCTGGTCCTTCAATTTTTAAGACGAGAGGCAGAGAAGGCCGTCCAGCCACAAAATAGAAATTCTTAACAGCATGCTTTGCCTCAAATCACAGCAAAAGTGATTGGGAGGAATACGAGTTCCTAATCTAGAGGGATCCTGATCTCAGTTACACCCACGTACCGCTGGAGGGACACTGGTGACCCCAGTGGAGTGACTCCAGATTTACCCCAGCATCACTGAGGACAGAATCTGACTGTCAGATGCTTGCCCCTCTCCTGAGCGGTTTTCCAACTCACTTTGCAAGAACGGGCAAGTGATGGGTGTGCTGCACTTGAAAGGGGGAGGGTTTCACTAGTGTAAAGCTACACACCCACCCCAATGAGCTTTGCATAAGCCCAAATCCTGCCAGGACCTGAATCCCGACTGGCCTCCGGGGGCTGGTTTTCAGCCAGAGGAATCAAGTCCCAGAGGCCTTCAGTGAGACTGAGAGTAATAACACTCCTACCATAGCACTGATCTCACAGCCCTTCCATGGGAGGCTCTCTCTACAGACACGGGATGTGTAGGCCCCTGCCAGGGAGGGAGACCTTATTAACCCCACTTTGCAGGCAGACCAACTGAGGCCTGGGGGAGCTGAGCTGCTGGCCGGGTCTCTCTTCCTCCACAGGGCACAGACCACCTCCAGGGGAAGGGCCCCTCCCCGTTGTAAGGAGGCAGAGCCTGGGTCCTGCTGTGCAGGGCAGCCCCAGCCCAGGTGCAGGGCCGGCAGCGGGCTCCTGTGCGCCCTTACAGGTCCCCGAGCGCCTGCTCCCGGGCCCGGGGCGGGACGATGTGCCCGCGGCTGGCAGGGCAGCGCTGCCCCGCTTGCTGGGCTGGGGGAGGCAGGGGCGGGGGTGCTGCGGAGCCGGGGAGTGACAGACCGGGGCGGGGCTAGCCGGGTTTAGGGAGAGCTGCGGAGCTGGAGGCGCAGCTCCCGGATTGCCAAACGTGCAGCCGCCCGTCCCCGGCTGGTCGCAGCCGTTGCGCTCGCCATGGCCTTCGCCACGCTGAGCAAGGTGCTGCTCAGCGACAGCCTGGACCCCTGCTGCAAGCAGCTGCTGCAGGCCGGCGGCATCCAGGCGCTGGACAAGCCCAACCTCAGCCGGGAGCAGCTGCTGGCGGAGATCCAGGTGGGGGCTGCCGGGGAGCTGCCTTGCTCGGCGGGGTGCAGGCTGGGCAGAGGACGCGGGCTGCTCCCGGGTGCCAGCTGGCCCGTGCCCGGCACAGGGCCCCGAGTCCTGGCTGGCTCGGGCTCCGTGCCGCGCTCCCCGCCCCGCGCCTGATGCAACAGCCGTGGGTTTTGCGCGGCGCGGGGACTGGAGGCCTGGGCCGGGGGCCGGGGGCAGGAGCTGAGGCGACCGTCCAGCCAAGGGCTGCACGTGCGGGGTCGGGTCCAGCCTCTGCTGGGGAGCCCTGCCCCCCCTCCCGCACCGCCCCAGCCAGAACCCCCCAGAGCCAGTGGGCCCCCCAGCTCCCGTGCCCGGGGTGGGGGCTAGGCACGCTCAGCGGGCATGGGCGGGGAGAGGGGCTCCAGGAGAGAGGCAGGGCGCCAGCTGGGGGCAGAGCAGAGGTTTTGGTGGGAACCGGGGCTCCTGCAGGCAGGACGAACCGGGGCTCCTGCAGGCAGGACACCCAAGGCTCCCCCCTGTTGGGACGTGTGGGTCTCTGCCCCTGGGGCAGCAAAACCCTGGGGGAGGGGGCAGCGTCAGACTGGAACCTCGCCCAGGGACGGGGTAGAGTCTCTGACACTTTGCACCCGGCTTGGGGCGTCTCTGTCTAAACCCCAGGCTCTGGGCTGGAACCCCTGGGGGTGGCTCCTGGGGGCCTGCTATACTGGGGTCAGGCTGGCTAGGGGCCCTTCTGGCCTTAAGACCCACACTACGGGGTGGGGGAGCAGTGGTTTATGGAAGCGGGGGAGGGCTCTGGCCTCCTCTTCCCATCCGCTCCGGCGCTCACTCCTTCAGGACTGCGATGGGCTCATCGTCCGCTCGGCGACCAAAGTAACCGCAGACATCATCCAGGCCGCTGAGAAGCTGCGGGTGATCGGTCGGGCCGGCACCGGTGTCGACAACGTGGATGTGGAGGCAGCTACGAGGAAGGGCATCCTGGTGATGAAGTAAGAGCAGTGTGACTCCAGGGCAGAGCTGCTTCTTCCCGCACAATGGCTGTGCTGGCCTTGGCAACGTGTGTCCAGTTTCTGGACACGTGTGTCCGAGGTCAGCGCTTGTGTGCATGGGAGGGGGGCAGCATCTGAGCAGATCCAGGGTGCATACCTGCAGATGTGTGGGCATGTGGTTCCCCTGCTGCCATGCCATTACTTAGAAAAGGCTCCAGGGACTAGACAGGAGTTGAAAGGGGCACGGTTCCATTCCCATTCTCTCTGAGCATGTCTCGTGGGGGGCACAGGGCTCTGGGTCAGGTCCCAGAGGTTTAGCAGTGCAGCTGGCTCTGAGGGTGCTCCTGGGTGGTCCGCCTAGGGCCACGTACCTTTTTTTTTGTACTTAGTTTTCTGCTGAAAATGCAGTTTGGGGCCAAATTCAGCAAATTGATTCAGCCAAAAATGGAGTGAAACTTTGAAAACGTTTCGCTTTGACTTTTGCAATGGAGCCTTTTGACGTTCTGTTTTGAAACAACTTCTGAAATCCAGCTGAACTTGGTTAAAAAGCAAAAGTTAAAAAAACTCTTGAATATTAAATGACAAATTCATTTTTGAGTCAAACAAAATGTTTTGTTCTTCTGGGTTTTTCATGTTGGCCACCAGACTGACAGATTGGTTATTCACTCATGCTCCAGCCCCCCCTTGCTCTGATGGGCTGCTTGGGGGAGGGGGCAGTGTCCCCCAGGGCAGATCCCCCGATGTTAGTAGGTTGTGGCAGGCCCCGAAGAACCGATCCCAACTGCAGAGCCTATGCAATGGGGCATGGGAACAAAACGAGATGCAGTTGGGGAAACACAGCTACCATGGGGATGGCGGGGGTTAGAATTGACCCAACCCAGCTGTTCAGCAGGAGGGAGAAAGTGGGGGGCAGCACGGCTGGAAGAGACTAGATGTTGCAGGCTGACGTGACAGCGGCAGACGGAGCCAGCGAAGCACTGAGTTCTGTGCCCGGAGGCCCCTGCCTTGGAGTGACAGTATAGTCAGTGCTGCCAGTTCAAAGCCATCATGGCTAGGAATGTTGGCAAGTCTCATTCAGGCTGAGTGTCCGCAAGCCCTGGGAAAGTGACTGCAAGGAGCACTCCCAGGCCTGCCCCATGGGGCCCACCAGGGCTCCCCTGTCCCCGATGTCTGTGCTAACCCCAGTGTGCTCTGCTCTGCCCTCAGCACGCCCACTGGGAACAGCCTGAGCGCAGCAGAGCTCACCTGCGGGATGATCCTGAGCCTGGCTAGGTGAGCACGTCTGCCCCCCAGGGCAACCGTCACCCGTCATCCCCTGTTACTGCTTGGGGATCTCAGGAATAGCACACAGCCCAAGTCCTCCACACAGTGCACTGTGCTTGGCTCATCTGTGCTCGGCCCCAGCATGTGCCTCTTCCCCATGGCCCCTGCCCTCAGCATCCAGCTCCCACCCCACCCCTCCCTTGGAGCCCTGGGACGTCCCCTCTGACCTGCCCCAGGCACAAAGCCAGAGCACCGACTCCCCATCTCCTCCACTGATCCATAAGCCCTGTCTCCCCATCACCCCCGCCAGCACGGAGCCTCCGGACCCACTGCCCCCAGCATAGGGCCCTGGGTACTCGGCTCCCACCCACTCCCCGGCACTGCCAGGCACCCTGCAGAGAGCACCAGACATCCAGAAGCCACTGGCTCCCCATCCCCAGCCATGTGGCTCTGAGCTCCACACCCAGCAGGGAGCCACGGGACCCTGCCTGTGTCCCACTGGCATGCTCCTCCCCACCACTGAAAGGCAGCTTCGAGTCCCTCTGCACTGCCCACTTCAGTCACGCTGGCATGCAGCCACCATTACCTGCTCCTCATCATTGCACCCACCCACCCCATCACTGCACCTGTCTTCCCCCGCCAAGAGCCCCCAGGGCATCCACCCCCCCATCACTGCTCTTATCCCTCCCACACAGAGCCCCCAGGGCACCCCCTAGTCCCTACCATTGATTCAGCCCCTACCTAGAGCCCTGGCACCTGGCTGTCCCCTGCTCACAATCACTGCCACTGGCCCCCAACTCCAAACTACCCACCCATGTGCCCAGGTCCTTCCACAGCCCACGACCCCCACACACCAGCTGGGGAAGGGTGGAAAGGAACAAAGCCACCGCCCTGTAGCCCTGCAGAGCATGGACCCTGGGGTGAGTCGACACCCACAAAGCACCTCTCTTCCCCCCCCACACCTCCCCCTGGGGCTCATATGCTCTGCAGGGCACTGACCCCACAGTGGGCATGCCCCATGCCGGGGGCACAGACACAAGAAGCGCCCCCTACCAGGCCCCACAGCCCCCTGGGGTGCTGGAAGCCCCCATGGAGTGTGGATTGCCCCGGGTGGCTCAGCCAGGGGCTGCAGGCTCTGCTGACCACGATGCTGTTGGTGTTTCAGGCAAATCCCCCAAGCAGCCGCCTCGATGAAGGAGGGGAAGTGGGACCGTAAGAAGGTAAGAGTCCGGTGCCATCTCCGTGGCACTGCTGGGGGGGTGGGTTGCCCTGGAGCCTCTAGTCACAGCCCTGTCTGCGTTCTTTGCTCTAGTTCATGGGAATGGAGCTTTATGGGAAAACCCTGGGCATCCTGGGCCTGGGCCGCATCGGGAGAGAAGTGGCCACCAGGATGCAGGCCTTCGGGATGAAGGTAAGGGTGGGAGCAGGGAAGGGAAAGGGTTAACCTGCCCAGAGGCTCGGTTGGGTTGGTGAGGTGAGGGCAGGTCGTGCCCAGGGAGGGGGAGAGCGAGGGTTAATGTGCCCATGCTCCTCCCGCAGTACACACAGGTAGTGGGGGGAGGAGGGGATTAATTCTTCCTCCAGCCAGGGGAATGGAGGAGAAAGGGTTAATCTGCTTCTCCGTGCAGCTGCAGCCCCTGGGGGGCGCTAAGGAGGGGGCTGCTCTGTCTGTACCTGCCCGGAGCCTCTCTGGGGACATGGGCATCTCTTGTGCCTCAGACTGATGTGACTATGGAGCAGTGCCCAGCCAGGAAAGGCAATGGGGGAAGCTCCCCTTAACTCTGCCCCTTGCACTCCTACGCCACAGCGCATCCGTGGGGCCGCGGGCAGCTGGGAAGGCAGAGACTTGCCCTGTTAGCCAGCAGTGTGCGATGGGAAGGCTGGGAGCACGGCGCTGACACTGTGGGGGAAGCTCCCTGTGCCTGGGTGCTGTGCGGATTCTCTGGCGAGAGCAAAGGGGC
Organism: Lepidochelys olivacea; assembly: GCF_965140295.1. Taxonomy (NCBI): domain Eukaryota; kingdom Metazoa; phylum Chordata; order Testudines; family Cheloniidae; genus Lepidochelys; species Lepidochelys olivacea. Next base: position 44,654,437 of record NC_140418.1, on the reverse strand, counting down.
GTTAGTTACTACGCGGGGCGCGCGCCGCTTCAGGCAGCAAAGGCAGCCTCCAGCCAGGATGCAGCCATGGCCCAAGTTGGACTAGAGCCCAGCCAGCCGGGACAGGGCTCTGGGTCTGCTCAGTAAGGAGCGCCGGGTCAGGGCTGCCTCTTGCTCCCTGTGCATTGGTAGCTCTTCCCCCTTCCGCCCCCAGGGGGCACCCTACCGAGCCCCCTCCCCCCGGCCTTTTGCCCACTGGGCTTTTTCCCTGCTGCACCTCGGAAAAGGCAGGGCAGCCCTCAGGACGGGCCCCCTACTGCCCAAGGTCCCCTCCCCCAGGGCTTGGGGGGCCTGTCACCCAAAGCTGAGGAGGTCAGCTTGGGCTGTGCGAGTGGCTGTGGCTGTGCTTAGACCATAGGGTACGATCCCATCATCACACCCGAGGACTCGGCTGCCTTCGGTGTGCAGCAGCTGCCCTTGGAGCAGATCTGGCCCCTGTGCGACTTCATCACAGTACACACGCCGCTCCTGCCCTCCACCACAGGTAGGGGAGCAGGGCCCAGAGCAGCCACGCCAGCCTCTGCCTCTCCCCTCTGAAGGCCGTGAGATTAACAGGGCTTGGGGGCTGGAGGGGAAAACAGGCCTGGGGGAGAGTCAGATACAACCCCATGCAGGACAAGATGAGGGCCCCATAGCAGGAGATCTGGATAACAGTGGTCATGGGAGCGGCGGGCTGGCAGAGCTGTGCCAGAGGGATGGGGGGCAGCAGTAAGGGGGCTGGCGCATTGGCAGAGCCATGCCAAGGGGCAGGGCTGGAATGGCAGGGGCAGCAGTCAGGAGGGTGGCAGGTTGGCAGAGCCATGGTAGCCCAGTGCACAAGCTCCCATCCTCCTTCTGCCAATAGCGGAGCCCAGCCAGGGTGAAGGGGGGTCCTGTCACTCTGACTGCGGGCTCACAGCTAGGCCCTCCAAGGAGAACGCCCCAGCAGTGAAGGGAGATGGAGGCAGGGGGATGCTGAGGCGGGGGATGGGATCGCAGAAGAGAGGACTCTAAGGGACACTCCCCTAGAGCACTCCCTCTGGCCTGGACTGGGGTGTGTCCCTCCCAGGGCTCAGGCCAGTAGGTGCGTGCTCTGCTGCCAGCCGGGACCAGCTGCACACAGTTAACTGGGATTCCCTGGGAGGTGCGGGTGGGTCCAGGGCAGCCCACGCTGGGAGGAGAGCCAGGCTGGCTAGCTTGTTGTCAGACTCTACCCCCCTGCTATCTCTCCCCAGGGTTACTGAACGACAGCACCTTTGCCAAGTGCCGGCGGGGGGTGCAGGTGGTGAACTGTGCTCGAGGGGGCATTGTGGATGAGGGGGCGCTGCTCCGGGCGCTGCAGTCTGGCCAGTGTGGGGGAGCCGGCCTCGACGTCTTCACCGAGGTAGGTAAATGGGGCCTTGGGCGGAGGCGGGACCCAGAGCACATTCCCCCATGGAACTGCCACAGCAGATGGGGGCCCTGGCCCCAAGCCAAGGCCTGCTGCCCTAGGAGGGGGGTGGGCACAGAAACAGAGGGTCCGTCCCAGATGCATGACCTTGGGCCAGGCCTGAGAGGTGCAAAGGAGCCTGCCCCTTGTTCATCCCCACTCTGCTGCCCAGGGTGGGTTACTCCTGGCCCATGTAATGGTCTTGTAGCTCCTTGGGGGTAGCGGGTGCAGAGCCCTGGCCCCATGCCCTGGCTCGTTCACTGGCCATGGGCTCCACTCCGCCAGGGCTCAGGGCCCTGTGCCTGCTGTTGGGTTTGACACCAGGGTTCAGCTGCTTGGAGAGCATTACGTTCCAGCCCTCGCAGCCACCCTTGCTGTTGTAGCCCTGAGCCCAAGACCTGTAGGCCTGGGCTGACTCTGCTTCCCCCTACCCAGCTGTGACACTCACTTCCCTGGCCCCTGGCAGCCAGCCCCCACCATGCAGAGGCAGCCCGCCTGCTCATCTGCACCCGGCTCTGGGGAGGAGCTGGGGCCCAGCCTTGCCAGGCCCTCAGAAATGGCCCATCGGAAACTCCGTAACATTCCCAAACCAGCCTTAATTCTGTGCTCTGCGTGGGAGCGAAGTCTCCCCCACCCTGTGCAGGCCATAGGGACGGGACACCCCCCCTCATGCTGGGTACTACACCCCTGCTGTGCGCCAGCTGTACCCTCCCAACCTGTATCGGCCATTGGGACTGAAATGCCACTCAGGCTACTCAACCAGCCTGCAGCCCAGGAGCTGTGCCCACATCTCCACCGTGCTTCGCTGCAATGCCCCTTCAGGCAGGGCCACTCACCTGGAAGGCGGCTCGGGCTAATGGGACAGGCTGTGTCTGCAGGAGCCGCCCCAGGACCGCACCCTGGTGAACCATCCCAACGTGATCAGCTGCCCCCACCTGGGCGCCAGCACCCGGGAAGCACAGAGCCGCTGTGGCAAAGAAATCGCCCTTCAGTTTGTGGACCTGGCCCAGGGGAAGGTGCTGGCTGGCGTGGTGAGTGAGGGGGCACGGGGAGGGACGCAGGCTGCGGGCGAGGATGGGCGCTGCCTCAGCAGAGCTCTGAGCAAGCAGACAGCCCTGCCAACAGTTAACTGAGCATCTCATGCTGCCTCAGGTCCTGCCTCTGCTCCAGGACTCAGATTGTGTGTGGCCTAGTTGCTAGAGCACTGGACCGGGACTCAGGAGAACTGGGTTCAATTACTGGCTCTGCCAGCTGGCTGACCTTGGGCAAGTCACCACCCTGCTGTGTGCCTCAGTTTCCCCATCTGTACAGTGGGGGTAATGCTATTGCCCTCCCCTGTAAAGTGCTGGCAGATCACTGCGTAAAAAGCACTTTACAGGAGCTAGCGAGTGGCATTCTCCCTTCCTATCAGCCCACTATGTATTCAGCCCCCTTTCCTCTTCCTCCCTCTGCCCACAGGTAAACGGCCAGGCTCTCAGCAGTGCCTTGGAACCTCAGACTAAGCCCTGGATCGCCCTGGCTAAAGCCCTGGGTGTGCTGCTGCAGACATTGGCCAGCCCGGTGAAGGGAAGCGTGCAGGTCTCCACACTGGGTGAGCTCGCAGGGCTGGGTGGCAGAGCTGGGTTGCTCCTCTCAAGCGGTGGTGCTCTCCAAGAGCTGGGTGGGCAGCATGCTGGCCCTGTGTCTCTGCCCTTGTGCTGACACAGCAGTGCCGCAGAGAGGGGGTGCTGTGCAGTGCCAGGGCTGCCCTGGGCAGAGCAGGACAAGGCATGTAGCAGCTGAAGCTATGTCTACACTGCATTGTGGTCCCGGGCTTAGCGTTTCCAAGTCCATGCTTGAGCATCCAGTCCACCCTGCACTGTAAACCTGCATTTACAATTGCTGGAGCCAGGTCTCACCTGGCCATACTGCACTACACAAACCTTCTGGCTTGACCTGCATCCTCACTGCAAAATGTCAGTTTTACAATGCAGTGTAGACATCCCCTAAGGGCCCAGGCCAGGGACTAACCAGCAATATCCTGTCTGCTCCCCCCCCGTCTCCCCTTTGAGGGAGAAGAGGAGAGTGGGCTGGAAACTTTTCATCAACTCGTTTTGAGGGGGAAAATTCCACTTTTGTCTAAATTAAACATTTTTTTAAAATATCACTTTCAAAAAGTTCTCACACGGGGAAAAATTTTCATTTTGTAACATTTCCAAATTTTGTTTGTTAACTTCAAAACCTCTTCGAACGTTACTGGATGGGGTTTTTGATCGTTATATTTGTACATCATGCACTACTGCTCCAGCCCCATAGTGAAATGATGTACAAACGTAACAATCAAAAACCCCATCCAATAAAACTGGAAGAGGTTTGGAAGTCATGTTGTGAAATAATGCACAAACAAAACACTTCAAATTCCCCAGACACTCTTCCCAAACCTGTTTGAAATTCACATTTCACGGGAAATCTTGAAAACGTTTGTTTTCGGTAAGATTTGGAACACAAATACATTTAGAAATGTCAAAACTTCCTGCAAAATGGAAATTCTGAGTGTCCACCAGCTCTAGGAAGGAGCAGAGTGGGGTTTGGTGGGGGGCGGCTGGACCTGCCCTGGCTTCACACAGTGCGGTGGAGGAACAGCAGCAGGAAAGGGGAAGCCAAGCTGGGGAATAGTCTCCAGGGGAAATGGCAGACACCCACTTGCTCTGGAGTTATGAAACCAGGTTGGCCAAAACTCTGAAGCAGAGGCTCCCAAGCTGGAAGGCAGTGAGCGTGGGTGGACCTATGGTGCTAGCTGCTCATTTACATTTGTTACTCTGCTCCTGTCACTTCTCCAGGGGAGCAGCTGCTGGAGCTGATGGGATGGGAGGTGATGGCAATAGGCAGGGCTGGGCCACATGAGTGGGAGCGGGACAGCAGAGTCCTTGTATTAAAACGTGGCCTCTGGCAGGAAGCAGTGAGAGGAGCCTGGCATGGGGTGGGGATCTACTGCGGCTGGGGCTCTGCTAGCGTGTCTGTGTAACCCTCATGACTCCCCGCACCTGCAGGAGTGCCCTTGCAGAAGGCCGGGAGTTACCTGAGCCCTGCTGTGGCTACCGGCCTGCTAGAAGGAGCAGAACAGAAGGATGTGAACCTGGTGAATGGGCTGCTGCTTGTCCAGGAGGCTGGACTGAAGGTACACGGCTTGCCTGGGACCCCAGTCACACAGCCAGGAGTCAGTGCACATGAGGTCTCCTCCCTAGGTCTCTTCACTGGGCCTGCCTGGTGTGGGGCAAACTGGCCCGTCTGCCAACACCAGAGCCCACCTCTATTTCGTCATATCCCCCAGCAGGCACTCCCTGCCCCTGCACTAGCGGGGCACCCTCCCACCTCACCCCTTACACGTAGGCAGGGACACCTGGCATCTGCTGGATGGTCTCCCCCTGTAGGACCCCTAGAGGGGGCCCTGACCAGCCCCAGCCCCTGGCTAGCACCAGCTGGGTGTTCTCTGGCCTGCAGCCCCTTCAGACGGTGAGAGGGAAAGGATGGTCCAGGGCTAGGGCTTCAGAGACCCGGGTTCAATTCCCTGCACTGCCACAGATTCCCAGGGAGACCATGGGCAAGTCACTTTGCTGTACCCTGGGGATAGCTGTACCTCCTGGGGGCGTGGAAGTACCACCGCGATGACATGGGGCTGCTGAGCGGTCATCTCCCCTCTCCCCTTCAGGTCACAACCACTCACAGCAACGCAGTGCCGGAACTGTACACCGGTGACAGCCTCCTGCAGGTCACCTTGCAGGGGACCCCCTCCAGTCTAGTGGGCTCAGTCCAAGGCAGCACCCCCGTCCTGCAGGAGCTCAACGGAGCCAACTTCAAGCAGCCGGTTCCTCTCACTGGCCACCTGCTGCTCTACAGAGCCAAAGCTGCCAACGCCAGCACGCTGCCTGCAGTGATCGGTGAGGAAGGAGCCTGCCTGTGCCACCCCCAGTCCATGAGTTACAGTTAGGCCCTGAATGTCCCACCTCACCAAGGGGAGGGGTAAGATCCCACCCTGACTGCTGCTGCCTCTCTGGGGCCAGCATTGTGCCGGGCTAAGTTAAGAGGCTGCAGGGCCTTAGGCAGCCGTCGGAGTTACCAGGGGGAGCGGTGTGCCCCGGCGGGGAGTCCTGGCTCAGACAAAGCCTCAGTCCTGAGAAGCAGGAATGTAGGGGGCTACAGGTCCATGATCCACCTGCACCAGTGATGGGCTCCCGGTCTCTTGGACCCCACCTTGTGCTCCTCATCCAAGGCATTCGGTTGGGAAGATACAGGGGAAAGGGTACAGTGGGGGGATTACAGGGGAGTTCCCGGCAGTCGTTTGGGAATGGGGGCGGGAGGGGAGCATGATGGGAACTGAGGGCCAGGGGTTGTGAGAAGGCAACCTACGGCTGTAATGAGGCCACCTGCCTCTGGCAGGCAACGGCTGCAGCAGGAGGTGGGGGAGTGACGGGGAAGGCAGGGGCCGGGTATTGCTTTGCCATTAAACATCCCCTACTCCTGAAACAGGTTTGACAGACAATGGGCCTGGTGTCCCAGAGGACCTGTCTGCACCAGCCTGGGCTGCTTGGCCATGCTGGCCAGAGGGCGAGCTGAGTTTTCCATTGATTATGAGGGAAGGCTCAGGGGCTGCCAGCCCCATAGCCACAAGGGACTGCTGCTCTCAGCCTTGTCCTGCCCCCGCAGAAATGTTCAGTGGGGTGCTAAGTCACGGCAGGGCAGAGCCAAGGGCTGTGTTGCTGCTGGGTGCCCTTGCCCCAGCAGGCACACAGCGTGAGCTCTCTGTGCTGTTCCCATCTGCAGGGCTGCTGGGGATGGCTCGGGTACAGCTCCAGTCCTACCACAGCTCCTGTGCTGTGGCGGGAGAAGAGTGGAGCATCTTGGGAATCTCTTCAGCAGTCGGGGCCCTCGGTGACGTGAAGCAGCATGTGACAGAGGCCTTCCAGCTCACACTCTAGCCCTTTACAGTGAGCTTGCAGCCGCTTCCCAGGGGAGCTGTTCTCCCAACAAAGCCAGGCCGGGTTCAAGACCAGCATGCAACCCCTCCCTTGGCAGCACTGTGCCAGCCAGCAAGCTCAGCTGGGGCCAGGCACAGCATTGGTTGTAGTTAGGAAATCCCAGCACAGTCAATACAGCATTTGGGAGGAGAGCGTGTGCTTGTGTCTTGTGTCCAGTGTCCTGCAGCGGCCCAGGGCGGGAGGGGAAGAGGTCACAGGGTATGCTGGGGGTGAAGCAGGAGTTTGCCCGCAGCAGGGAGAATGTCTTTGCGCGCTCCTGTTCCCCTGGCAAGGTCACTGTTACACTGGCACCACAGCATGCCCACAGTGCAGGCTGGCACTTTACAGCCCTGCCCTGGCAGCATAGATCCAGCCTCTCTCCAGCTGCTTAGATGCACCCAAAGGAGAGGGGCCAGGAACACCTCCAGACTTGGCCCCAGGCTCTGCTTGTGGGACCGTAAAAGGGGCAGCTGCCTCCCAAGTGACCCTTCCTGGTCGCTATAGAGCGGCCCTGCATCCGTTTACCCGCTGCAGGGCTCCTTAAATAAACTCCAGACCTCAGCCCTTAATACATTCCCCTTGTGAGTCTCATTGGTTTATGTAGAATTCAGACCACCACTCAACGCTGGGGCTTCCCAACCTTCTAGCTGCAGCCTAGTTCTTCCCTGCATTTGGCAGGCCCCTACTTGGGTGGAGTCTGACATCACACATGTTCCTGCAGCCTTCTGCTCTCTGCAGCTTCCTCTTCTGCTGCTGTAGACCCCAGGTGCCTTGTCTTAAGACCGACTGGACAGCAGGTAATTAGCCACAGGTGCACTGGACACCACCCCCACCCACTCTTAAAGGGACCAGTCAGCCTGTGACAAGGATTCAGCCACCAGTCCCAAACTGGAACAGATGCTTTGCTGGACTGACGTGCCAACGTTCGCAACACCCCTGCCCTTGCCGAGTTTGGTTCAGACACTCTGTAAGTCAAACTCCTGTGCCAGTTTTCTTCAAAAGTGGTTTGGCTGGAGATGTGGTTGAAATTTAAAAACCAAGCCCTGCTTGAAGTCTAGGTGAGGCTGGCTAGAAGTGCTTGTTTATACTACAGGCTGAGCTGGTGCAAGTGCCAGAGTTAAGGTTACAGAAACTGTTTCTATTAGAATCCTATTTGCATGTCCTTGTGCTTTTTGCGATGCTCATGTTATGGGGCTGAACTATTCTAGACTTGACCTCAGGGCCATGCTTGATTGTAGGAGACTAACCTACATCTCTCCAGCCATATTCAAGTTAAGAACGGGGGAGTTGGAAAAAAGTTTTGCCCATTTTTAACATGCTGAGAGGGCCTTGGCACCTCCTCTCTCTCCCTGAAAGAGAGATGGTGCAAAAACAACTGGCCCTTTCCATAGCAAATTTGTCACACAGCTCTTCCCTGTCAAGTCCACGCTTTGCTGGACTTTAGCATATTCTACTGTAAAATGAGAGTTCGGACCATTAGAAAACCTAGTGAGTGCATATACTACAGAACACATGCATAAGGTGACCTGCAAGAGGGGCTGAGCCCTCGTTTTCTGGCTCCATAGAGAAGGCCTGACAGCATTTCTGCCTCTCCCATCCCTAAAAAGGGGAGGTGTTCTGCAGCGGTACACCTTTTTGTGTATTAGACTGCAAGGAGGAGCAAGCCTGCACAAGCCCTAGAGCAAGGGTGGGCAAACTACAGCCTGAGGGCCAGATACAGCCTGCGAGCTGCACCACACTGCTCAGCCCCGCTGTGTCTGGGGGCTGGACCGCTCGGCCCCACTCCGGCCGAGACGCTGGGTTGGGGGCCACAAAACGCAGCTCTCGAAAGCCACGGCATGGCCCTACTCCAGCTCCTACGTGCTCCAATGGGAGCTGCAGCGGATGGGGCAGTATGCAGAACCACCTGGCCGTGCCTCTGTGTAGGAGCTGGAGAAGGGACTGCTCCGGGAGCTACTTGAGGTAAGCGCCGCTCGGAGCCTGCATCCCGCTCTCCACTATCCTCGATTCCAGCCCAAATCACCCTCCTGCACCCCAAATCCACCCCAGAGCCCGCACCCCCTCCTGCACCCCAACCCCAATTTTGTGAGTATTCATGGCCCACCATACAATTTGTATTGCCCAATCTGGCCCTCGGCCCAAAAAGTTTGCCCACCTTTGCCCTAGAGATTAAGCTGTGTAACGCTTTCCATTATACCTCTTGTTTTCATCAGTTTAGAATGTCATCAAACTAACCCCTCAGGCTGAAGTTTCCCCAGCTGGTCACTGCCACTGGTTATTTTTTTGAGAAAAAATTAGGTCATCCTTTCAGAATTAGGTTTAAAAATCTTCTCATTTCCTCTTAATATATGTATAAGTTTTAAACCCATTTGAGCATCACCATCCTTGGCGCAGGAGCGTTACAATTTGGCCAGGGGCAAGTAATGCGCTCAGAGGTGCTGCTTCGTATCCTCATGGACAGCTGTGATCAAGTTAGAGGCTGCAGAAATTTACCATTTGCACGTGCTCAGTAGAACTTGCTAGACACTTGCTCTTAGTCTCCTGGGCATTCTAAGTGGACTGAGCTGGCTCCCAAGCCCCAGGCAGCCTCCTGCATCATTACCAAGCCATTGCACAGACAAGCGCAGAATTATTTTTCCACCATCGAAGTATTCTTTGGCTAAGGGAAAGGTGGGCAAGGTTGCGAGCCTGGAGAAGACTGAGTTCTAATCACAGCTCTTCCAGTGACTGGAATTAGTTGTCTGCACTGCACAGCCTAGCCCTTATTACAGAGCAAGATCTCCTAGTGCTTGCTGAAGTGGCAGGGCAGGAACATTCTCCTCCATACCCATTTTGCAAGCCTGGGAAATCCAGATCTCAAATATGGCAGATCCCAGAATCCTTCACTTAGCCATACTGTCTCTCAGATGGAATGTGACAAATCTGTGTGCTGGACTATGACGTCTACAATAAGACTGACTCCTGCACAGCCAGCATCACAAAATGCTGGAGGATGCAATAATGAATGGACATCATATAAATGCAAAGAATAGTTAAACACAGCACTTAGCCGCCCCCATCTCCTTCCAGAGGAGGAAGTCAGGAATAGAAGTCAGGAGTTCTGATTCCCAGCCTCCTACTGTCTAGCAAAGAGCTGTGCAGCCCACTGGTTCAGCCTGTTGCCTCCCCTTTAGGGGCTCACACACACAACCTGAGACTCCACAGCACTGTCTGAAGAACAGCCTCACCAGCATGACCAGATCATTGCACCACCTGGTGGCAGTAACGCTGTCACCCCCCCCACACACACAGATGAGGGCCTCTCATTTAACTGTGGCTTTTGGTTTCCCTTCAGTGTGATGTCGCTGTGTTTGCCTCCGCTATTGATAATGACTTTATTTCTGTATGCAATACAAAGTAGTACAGCACTACGCCAAGTGACATCGTCTGAGCCATTCTTCGTAGGCCAGTTCAGCCAAAGGAAAGCTAGCACCACCCCTGGAGGGAGGAGCTAAGGGCCGCTAGGGGAAAGCTCTGAAGAAAGGAAGAGAACAAAAAAAATCTATCAAATTTTAAGCCACCCTAGAGGAGAATTTCAAACAAAACCTGCGGACAGGCTCTGGCTCTGTTCAGCCTAGATCAGCATTGCTCTGAAGGCTTATGGAATTTATTTCTTTTCAATAGCACCCTGTGGTTTGCTCCCATTGAGTCTACTGGAGCTGGCCAAAGGGCGGGGGGGCGATCCGCACACACCCAGGTTATCACCCTGCCACTGCAGAAATGTACTCCTCCAGCAAAGGGGTGCCAAACGGGAGGGACAGAATGAGCGCCTGGCATCAGAGAACATCCTAAACCAGGCACTGACGTGGTCGAATGGTGTGAAGCTCTCAGCCAGGCACGCAGGGCTGCATTAGCTCTATGGGGCCCTTCAGCCAGGTATGCAGTCCCTGGGAAAAGCAACCAGTCTTTCCGTTTACGATAATGGAGCCAGGGTGTTTGCAGTTGGTGCGGTGGGAGCCTGTGGGCTCTGTGTTGGTGGTTTGGCCATTGCCTTGGGATCTGCTCTGACGAGGCTGGGCAGGTCTACAGGGACAGAGCAATAAGAGTGGATTAATTTGCTGTCTCTCTCCCACCCCTGATGGTAGCTCACAGCCTTGGTACAGACCCCAGCTCCCCCCACCTAGGACACCAGCCCAATAACTGCAGCCTGGGGCGGGGGGTGGGGCGCTCTTTCCTCCTTCAGAACCCGTCCAACCCCAGCCACTTCAACAGACAGGAGCCGGCCCATGTTCTGGACACTTGACAGTTTCCTCCCCCCTTTGGGGAAGGCGTTAGCCCCTCTCACAGTGCACAGCAACAGTTTGTTTGTAGCACACTTGCTCCAGGAGAGCTAGCGCAGATATGTCTCTTCCAGCTGGGAATCACCCCCCCAGCTCCAAGTGCAAATAGGCATGCAGCATATGCGGGTAGAGGGACCAGAGAACCAGAGTCCTGCTGCCCCAAAGTGCCAGCTAAGCCCCACCCCCAGGGTCCGTCAGCCCCACCCAACTGCTAAGCCCCTCCCCCAGGGTCTGTCAGCCCCACCTAGCCGCTAAGCCTCTCCCTCTGAGCAGTTCTGTTGAGTCCTGGCACTGAGTCCTACCATCCTCCTAGAGCTGGCTGGGAATTTGTCTGCATGATTTTCCAATGGAAAATACAGTTCTGGAAACTTTTCAGTTTTCCCTTGTGAAAATCTAAGCAAAATATTTCATTTCAGGTTGGTTTGAACCAAATCAGAATATTTCAGTTTTGAACTGACCCAAAATGTTTAATTCTGTAGCAGTTCAGTAAAACATAAAGCTGTATTTACATGTCGTGGCACGTTGCCTTATGGGAGTGGTAGTTCTGGCCCCTTTCTCTCCCATGGGCTGGGCCCCTGGAGCACTACATCTCCCATAAGGCATGAATTTCACACTGACCAAGCTATGTGGTGGCTCATGGGAATCACATGCTGTTATGGGAGATATAATCTGACCAGGGAGCCTGGCCCCCAGTGAGGACAGGTGACCCCCACAAGGCAATGTGCCACTGTAAGGAAATACAGTTTAATGTTGAAATGACTCCGAATAGAAGCATTTTGATGTGAGGAACGTTGAAAAGTTTTGCTTTATTCAATAACGCTGAAACGCAATGTTTAGACCAGGGTGGGCAAACTTTTTGGCCCGAGGGCCACATCTGGATGGGGAAATTGCATGCAAGGCCATGAATGTAGGGCTGGGGCAGGGGGTGGGGTGCAGGAGGGACTGCGAGATGTGGGAGGGGGTGCAGTGTGCAGGAAGGGGCTCAGGGCAAGGCGGTGCAGAGTGCGGGAGGGGGCTTAGGGGCTCAGGGCAGGGGGTTGGGGTGCAGGAGGGGTGTGGGGTGCGGCAGGGGGCTCGGCGCAGGAGGGGTGTGGCAGGGGGCTCAGGGCAGGGGGTTGGAGTGCAAGAGGGGTGCAGGGTGCGGCGGGGGCTCAAGGCAGGGGGTTGGAGTGCAGGGTGCAGGAGGGGTTTGAGCTGCGGGCTCCGGCCCAGCGCAGCTTACCTTACCTTGAGTGGCTCTGGGATGGCAGCAGCATGCAGCCTGCCTGCCCTGGCCCCATGCCACTCCCAATAGCGGCCGGCACCACGTCCCTGCAGCCCCCACAGGAGGAGGGCGGGGGCAGAGGACTCTGCACGCTGCCCTCACCTGCGGGTACCTCCCCCGAAGCTCCCATTGGCTGTGGTTCCCCGTTCCCGGCCAATGGGGGCTTCAGGGGGTGGTGCCTGCAGGAGAGGGCAGCGTGCAGCCCTCTGCCCCTCTCCCCCAGGGGCCGCAGAGACATGGTGCCGGCCGCTTCTGGAAGCTGGGCCAGGGCAGGCAGGGAGCCTGCCTTAGCCCCGCAGCGCCACAGGGGTGGCAATCCCGCAAGCCAGATCCAAAGCCCTGATGGGTCAGATGCGGCCCGCGGGCCATAGTTTGCCCACTCCTGATTTAGACCTTGCTGTTCAATGGGAAATTCCAACCTTTTGTCCCATTTCAGGACCAAACAAAAGGTTGAAATGTCAAGATGGAAATTCCCAATTTCACTCAGCTCCCCTCTGTGAGCTCCTCTCTCCAAGGGCATTTTCCCCCTGCTAAACCCTGCCCAGATTTAGAACAGTGTTGCATGTTGCTGGGTAAGGAGTGAGAAACTCAGGCTCTATGCTGGCAGCAGCTGCTGGGTCACTAGCACTGAGTAAGGCAGCAGGCAGAGCTGCCCTCAAAGAGCAGGTGAAGACCGAGAGGTGTTAATGCACTGAAGTGTCTACACACACATGCAAGGAACATGTGAAACGAGGAAGAAGAACTAGAAGAGCCCAGACTGACCACCAGCCAGTCCCTTTTTGCATCTTGCCAAGGATTTCACAGAACTCAAAGAGGGACTAGACCTTTATCTGTCTATCAGGGGAATCCAGACATATGATCAGCAATGACAAACATTTGGGATGGGACACCAAACCTGCTGCCTCAGGGCGTAAGCCAATCTCCAACTGCTGGAGACCAGGATGAGACCCAGTATGGTGGGGAGATTACATGACCTCTGCCTGTTGTGAGGTTCTTACACCTTCCTCTGAAGCAACTGGCTCTGGCCACTGTCCAAGACAGGAGATTGGGCTAGCTGGACCAGGGGTCTGGCCCTTCCTAATGTTCTGATGAGCACCCAGCTGCTGGATGGTCCCAGACCTTCTCTGTTCCCACTGGAATCATCCTTGCCTTGTGGAAATCTCCAGAGTCCCTGTTCTTCCCATGCCCCAGGAGAAATGGACTCAGAAAGGAAGTTCCTCCAAGTACTGCCTTGATTCCCTGTTCCTCCACCCCACTCGCCCAACTCCCCATCTGCCTTTGTTTGTCTTGCAATCACCAGGCCCCCAAGGAGGATTCAGACCCACCTGGCAGCCTGTCCCCCCTAGAGTGGCCTCCTGGCATACTGCCGGCGGTGTTTGTCATCAACTCGCTCCAGGTACCAGGTGCCAGGGAACAGGTCGTCCTTAGAGCCCTGGGGAGTGTGGTTTACTGCAGAGAGAGGAACGGGATTGAAGCGTGGCTGCTCCAGGGTGCTGCAACTGTGGGGCAGGATCCCCTGGTGCTGGGGCTGTAAACAACCTGGCAGCATTGCCACGGGGAGAGGGGCAGCTGCTGGAGGCGTGACCCTGAGGTCTGGATCTCCCTGCAGGCTCCCAGCACAGTTCTGGCTGGGCAGCCCTGGCAGGGATGAGATTATATGAATGCTACAACTGGGAACAGCTGCCAGGTCTCCTGACTTCCAGTCCTGGGCTCCAGCTACTGGCCCCCGCTGCCTGCAAATACACTACTTGGGAGCCGGAAGGCGCTCTGGCCAGACTGGCTCCAGAAAGCTCCAGCCAGCCAGCTCTCCAGCACAGACACTAGATGATGGACGCAGCACATCTGAGCTCAGTAAGGCTCCTGGCAGGTGAGGGCCTCAAATGATCCTCCAAAGCCTTGGCCTGCACCTCCACTCAGAGGTTGCGGGAGAGAGGGGGGTCCCATGCTTCCCCAGCAGGGAAGAAGGGTACTTAGGGCAGAAGAGACCTTGTTTCCCTGGACTTAGTTTGTACAGAATCAAAAGAAGAAGGAGGGCCAGTGGTAAGGGAGCATTGCCAGGTAATTAACGAAGGGATGTGTGTGTCCAGCTGTTCATGGTGGTTTAGCAAGGGGGCCAGTGTCTATTGCAGGATTAGGATGTCAGTAGGAATTTCTCCATCGTGCCTGGGACACTGAATCTAAGGCCAGCCTGGGTGAAGAGACACCTGCCCTTTTTCTGTTACCCCAAGGGTTTTCAGGCATGTCCCTAGAGGGGACCATGTGCGGTTCCATGTGTATTGTCTGCCAGTAACTTGCAGCTGCCGGAGTTCACTGATATGCACTGATGTTTCCTGGATGGCCATCACGCAGATTCCACTCGGATTCAGCCCCCCCAAGCAGCAGCAGGGGCTTCCCAGTAATAGTTGCCATTGGCAGGGGTCGCAGGCCCGAACCTGCACCCTCCTCCACTCCCACCCACCCTTTGAGAGGAGCTGGAGGTGCTCAGCATGACTGAAAATCAGGCCCCTTCCTGAGGATTTAGAGGCCCAATATTAGGCAGTCCAGCCCCACTGAGGTGTCAGCACCAGAGTGCTGGCTGCAGCTGGGCCCTCTGACTGTGCTTCCTCACCCAGGTGATGGGTTTCCTCTCTCTGCTTCATGATCTCTGCAAACTCCTCTGGGGGGACCTGCTTCCGGGCATCCAGGCGAGTCTGCAGGTCAGAGAGGCTGGAGAGCAGCTTGTCCAGGGGGGAACCTGGCAAAGAGAGAGTCTCCTGGTGAGAGAGCGAGCAAATCAGGGCTAGGGAAGCCGAGAGTACCCAAGGGATCCATAACCAATGAACACTGCCCCATCAGGTCGCAGATCCCCTGCAGGGGACGACGGGTGTCCAGGTAATTCCCCCTGCAGACCAAGGCTGTCCCCACAGGCCCTGTACACCATCTGTCTCCTTCCCCAGGTGGGCAAAGCCATTCAGAAGCCGACAAAGAATCCCTAATGAATCTCACCTCACCACACTGTGTGGTGGCCTGAGCTCCAATCCCAGCACC
Source organism: Lepidochelys olivacea (assembly GCF_965140295.1). Lineage (NCBI taxonomy): Eukaryota > Metazoa > Chordata > Testudines > Cheloniidae > Lepidochelys > Lepidochelys olivacea. Next base: position 44,639,386 of record NC_140418.1, on the reverse strand, counting down.
CAGCTCGGGATGAGGGTGGAAGCCCAGCTGGGACAGTGTCCCTCCCTAGGGCTTTCTGAAGTCACACTGTGAGTCAGGTCACATTCCAATCTTAGCCAGCTGCTGAGGGGCCTGCCCACACCCACACCATGGACAAGCAACCCCTTAACTGCCCCCCGGGTTTGTGCACCTGCCTCTGGAGCAGTGGGTGCTGGCCGCTATATCAGTCAAGAGTGGCTGGATTCTGGATCAGGTTTGCTGTGGCAGTTCCAGGGTCCCCCTTTACTGCCGCCCACTGGAAGGCAACCCCCCAAAACCCGTTCAACACGGGGGTTGTCCAGGCCCACTCTCCGGCCCCCACCCTGCACTATCTGCTCCTGCACTCAGGATATTTACAACCATGTCCGGGCTGGGGACTCAGGAGCTCCCCAGGCTTAGGGCTGGGCTGGGAACCGAAGCCTCATCCCCAGGCCAGAGCAGGCAGGATGACCCTCCACAGCCATCACTGCCACCTAAGGCATCCGATGACAAGCGAGGGGAGGAAATAGGAAGGGACTCACCTGGGGCAGCATCCTGCGAGACACGCATGGAAAACAAGCTTGCAGCCAATCCCGAGCCATAGGAGAAGGCCCCAATCCTGGAGCCAGCCAGCTGCTGAGCAGAGTATCTGTGGCAATTCAAACCAAGCTGTCAGTGGAGAACATCCGTGCTAAAGGGCAGACGCCTCAAATCCTGGGCGCTACCCACACGGCCTGGCAAGCTGACGTCCCAAGGGGCAGTGTGCGGGCTGTAGGTGAGCTACTCTGACCCAGGACATGCTGGAAATCAGAGATTTTATTTTAAATCAGTGGGGGGCAACCAGAAACGGCCCCCGGGCTGAACCTAGGCTGTACCTCCATAAAATAGAAAAGATCCCCCTGCATGACAGCAGGTAACCCCAGGAAGCGGGCAGAGAAGGGCAGAAGAGTTTTGCCTCCTGCTCCTGTCACTGGCGTTAAGGACTGTGGGATCCAGGCGAGGAGCAGAAGCAGGTTTTGGAGTTGCAAGTGGGCACCGCTGTGGGCTGATTTGGTGATGACGAGTGAGGTAAAGGAGCGTCACCTGCGTCTGAGCCACCAGGAAACCAGATCTGCAGTTACTGCAGGGAGAAACTGTCTCCAGGCTTTCCATACCAGCAGGCTCCCTGAAGTGGGGCCTAGAAGGATCAGGTTCAGACATGCCTCAAGACAGCAGCTGGGAGAGCATGCATGAGGAGCCAAGATACCCTGGTGATGGGCGTGATAATAAAAACCAGAGGCTAGACGAGCAGCACTGCGGGGAGCATTAGTGTGCATGAGAGCAGGGAGAGCAGGGGACGCTGCTGTGTCTTGGGCAGAACTAGGAGCTGTGGGGGAGAGAGTGCGCTAAGGGCCAGGCGCAGGCAGGCTCTGTAAAGCACAGTTAGCACCATCATCCTTGAAGTGCACGATTGCCAACCTGCAGGAGCAGGGTCTACCCCACCCTCAGAGGGGCTGAGTCTTTTCTTTCCCCTCTGCCTCTGACACACACTGGGTCTGGTTAAACGGCACCGATAACTTGGATTTAATTGAAATTCCTGTGGCTGCCCTCGCTGCTGGGAGAGAAAGCCTCTGCTCTCTGAGGGGGGCAGGGAGCAAGCAGATGGAGCCATCCATCTAGCTCCATGAAGCCCACCCAAGGAGGGTGTCTCCGGGGCGTGGTCTCCCTCCCCTGACAGGTGCACAGAGCTGGGCATGCAGTTCCAGGCAACTCTATGCAAGGAATGAAATAAAAAGACCTTTAAAGTTGCAGAGTGAAGCACTGAAAGGGAAAAACCCACAGACAGGTCATGGCAGAGAAAAGGTCACTGTGCAACCCTGCAATGTGCCCCCTTCTCGGGCCGAGCTCTCCTGATGGGGAGTAACTGCAAGTCAGGAGAAGGTTGCAAGAACAAATATTTTATAATGGCAAACCTCCCCCACACACACACACACCTGCTCATGTGTACACACATACCCATTCTCACACACACGCATGCACTCAAGCATCTGCCCACTCACATGCACGCACAGGAACGACTGAGCACACATACCCCACTGCTCTCAAACACGCACATGCTCGCACGCCTGCCTGCTTGCACGCACGCACGCTCACGCACACACACATACACGCGCGCATGCCCACACACCGCACAAACGCCCACTCACACACATCCACATGTGCACACATACTCTTGCTTGTGTGCGCACACATACTCTTGCTTGTGTGCACACACATGCCCAACCACTCCAGCACGCACGCACACACACACACACACACACACACACACACACACACACACACAGAGCTTTGGTACTCGAATGGCTGAGTCATTTTTGCTCCAGTTTTTAAAAAAACATAACCCCAGGCAGAGACCTGGAAAAATCACAGCTCTTCTTTCAGTCTTCCCTGCATTGCGGCTCAGTAGCTGAGAAAGACCCTTTGGACGAGGAGTAACTGCTGCTCAGCACAAAGGCTGCAGGCTCAGACCCCAACTGAAAGTCGGCTTTGTGCCCAACCCTTTGGCTTGTTCTCTGCCGGGCTGTGGGAGTCCCAAGGCTTGGGGATGCAGGGGTGGGGCAGGGCTCGGCGGAAAGGGATGCTTAGAGTTGGCACTCACTGTGCGAGGAGGGAGGCGAGGCAGCCATACATAGACGGGGTGTACATGTTGCCATTGCGAGAGGAGAGGAGCAGCGAGGGCTTGGTTTTCTGGCTGAACATTTCCAAGCTAGCTTTCTGAAAGGCCTTCTCCACATCCTTGTCGGAGTAGGTGTCTTCCAGCTTCACCCCCCTGGGAAGAGGGAGGAGGAGGTTCACTCGTGGGTTCAGCAGCCAAGGGGATCAACTGCACTGAGAAAACGCACCAGCTGCCCAGCACGAATCCCCTCTGGCTATCCGTCTCCCCACAGCGGACTGTGTGGATAACAGCAAGGGTCGATGGCTGGCAGCTCTGCAAATATCGGCTACTGAAGTGCCGCCAGCCTGAAGTCCTGCAGCCCTGTCTACTCACATTGCACCCTGCTTGAATTTGCACAGTCCCTACTGGGGAATCGCTCCCCTTCCTGGACAGTTGCTGCCCCCGGAAGAGAATCTCACCTGCCTGATGGGCCATGGCACCAGCTAGGGAAATCTCACACTCCCCGGAGCCCGGCTAGAAAGTCTTGAGCCCCTCGAACAGCTGCTGCTCCCACACCCACTTTGTGTTTCCATTTTTAGCCATCGAGCTGGGTGACATGATACTCATCATGCCTTTGCTGCCAGTGCAGACATGGACCTGCTGTGTTCAGCCTCATGCCAGTCACTCAGTAGGGATGCAGAGCAGAAAGGAGCACTCAGCATTATCTGAGGAGACGCCTGCAGCTGGCATTAGAGAAACCTCAATACCCCCGACACAGAACTGTCATTCACCAAACAGCTACCATCCCCCCATGGAAATCTGACCTGCTGCAAAAGCCCACGTGCCCTTTAGGGACACCTCTGTGCCCCACGTGGTCATGGCCTCCGTGGGAAATCTCACCTGCCATAGCAGTAGTACAGCTCCCAGACAGCAAACAATTCCATCAAGGCTGGGAGTGCAGACCTGTTACTTGGGGTGAAATACAAGTGGGATGGTGGCGTTCTCCCAAACTCAGGAAATTCAGAAGGTAGGGTAAAGTCAAACAAATCCACACACGTTACAGTCTGGAAATGCAGCTAGGCACCCAAACAGCCTGAACTTTGCCCCGTCTTGGCCTCTCCCCAGACAGTGAACTCTTGGACACAGGGTGTACTTGAATGTGTTATTTTTAACAGCGGAACTAAATCTCTCTGCGGCAGCGAAAAGCTGAACTCTGCCCCATGCTGACAAGACGAGAACCGTAGGTGACAGATGTGGCAATTACCTGTGTATCCTCACCAAGCTTGACTGAATCAGGTTGAAGCATTTTAGGAGTTCACTGTATTAAAAATGAAAATGTTCATGTATTCCTGGGGGGTTGTCTGGAATGTCTCTAGTAGGGAGCCGGGACGAATGTAAACCCTGGCAGTGTTCTGATCTTCAAGGGACTCTTTGAAACAATGGGCCTGTCATAAATATAAAGGGAAGGGTAACCACCTTTCTGTATACAGTGCTATAAAATCCCTCCTGGCCAGAGGCAAAACCCCTTCACCTGTAAAGGGTTAAGAAGCTAAGGTAACCTCACTGGCACCTGACCCAAAATGACCAATGAGGGGACAAGATACTTTCAAATCGGAGGGGACGGACAAAGGATCTGTCTGTGTGATGCTTTTGCCAGGAACAGATCAGGAATGAAGCCTTACAACTCCAGTTAAATTAGTAAGTAATCCAGCTAGAAATGTGTTAGATTTCCTTTTGTTTAATGGCTGGTAAAATAAGCTGTGCTGGATGGAATGTATATTCCTGTTTTTGTATCTTTTTGTAACTTAAGGTTTTGCCTACAGGGATTCTCTATGTTTTGAATCTGATTACGCTGTAAGGTATTTACCATCCTGATTTTACAGAGGTGATTCTTTTACTTTTTCTTTAATTAAAATTCTTCTTTTAAGAACCTGATTGCTTTTTCATTGTTCTTAAGATCCAAGGGTTTGGGTCTGTGTTCACCTATGCAAATTGGTGAGGATTTTTAATCAAGCCTTCCCCAGGAAAGGGGGTAAAGGGTTTGGGGGGATATTTTGGGGAAAGACGTCTCCAAGTGGGCTCTTTCCCTGTTCTTTGTTTAACACGCTTGGTGGTGGCAGCATAGGGTTCAAGGACAAGGCAAAGTTTGTACCTTGAGGAAGTTTTTAACCTAAGCTGGTAAGAATAAGCTTAGGGGGTCTTTCATGCAGGTCCCCACGTCTGTACCCTACAGTTCAGAGTGGGGAAGGAAACTTGACAGGGCCAGACAAGACTGAACTTTTAGTTGAGTAGGTTTCCCAGGAAATACTTGTGGGGGGAGGCAACTTCTCATCTCTGGCCTTTCTCTTAACTGTGCCCTCAGGAGTAACCTATTGTCTGCAGCTCACCTGTTATAGGAGGACAAGATGAGAGGTCCCAGCTGGATAAAAGAGGGACTCACAGATTCACTGGTGGGCTTGCTCTCAGCCAAGGTGGTTATGGACCTATAACCACAGAAAAGCCACTTGGAGGGGCTTGAATGACTGTTTGCCTGCTAGAGCCCTTGCTAGAGACAGGGGGTGATCTCTGGTGAGCTTATTAGCTTGAGCATAGGTTCCTTTATGGTTTGCAGTGGTTTCTCTGTAACACTTTTATCTTAAGAATAAATGTTCTTGCTTAGAAAGAGCTAGGTGGTAACTCAGCTGTGAACAATTACACTGATCAGAGCCTTTGAGGAGAAAAACAAACCAGGTGTGTTTAGGCCACCTGACTTGCTGGGGGATTCACAGTGTAGGCAGGGAATGATGCAGCCAGAAAAGACAGGAGGGAGAGAAACACGTGTCTCTGCCCCAGAGAGGTGACGGCTGGGGAGCAAGAAGCCTGAGAGTGAGTGCCCTGGCTGGACCATGGAAGGGGAATACAGGTGCAATTGCCCTTAACTGTGAGATCACACAAGTATGATTGAGGCTTTTTCATGTTTATTGACTCAGATAAGATTAAACTGATTTTAAAAGGCATATAGTGTCCTTGTAGCTGTGTCGGTCCCGGGATATCAGAGAGACAAGGTGGTTGAAGTCATATCTTTTATTGGACCAGCTTCCAAAAGATATTACCTCCCCCACCTTGTCTCTTTAAAAGCCTTATTGTTGTTTTTTCCCCCATTTTTGGCATCCCTTATGTGGGATTGGGATGGTCTCAGCTGCACATACACACACCCTGCACAAACACACAAACGCCCTAGTTCATGCCCCCGAAATCTGACCTTTCTGTTGAGTAGAGCTGATGCAATGGGCAGTTTTTGAAAAGCTATTTAGACTGATGGCCATGTTTTGCCCCTATTTCTCATAACTGAAAGATTGTCACAAAGAATTTACCCCATTTCAAAATGGCTCCCATCTCCCATTGTTCTCCATAGGACTGAAACTACAGCAGCACTCAGGGAAGATGGCGCTCCCCCCGGGTGTGCGGAGGCACTTCCGTCCCACTGAGGACAATAGGAGATAGCAGCCATTTTGAAAAAGGGTAGTTCATGGACTTCTCTAGTAGACCACTAACCTTCAGCTAGGGTGGCCAGATATCCCAATTTTATAGGGACAGTTCCGATATTTGGGGCTTTGTCCCATATAGTTTCCTATTTCCTGCCCCCGGTCCCGATTTTTCACACGTGCTACCTGGTCACCCTACCTTCAGCCTCTGCAGAAGGAGAAACCTTCAGTTATGAAGAATGATGGGGGGGAAATTATCATGAATCCAATTATTTACCTTCCTCTGCAGCCTGGGGCATGGGTCTCTTGCAGGTTTAAACTAGTGTAAATGGTGGATTCCCTGTAACCTGAAGTCTTTAAACCATGATTTGAGGACTTCAGTAACTCAGCCAGAGGTTAGGGATCTGTTACAGGAGTGGGTGGGCAAGGTTCTGTGGCCTGCCATGTGCAGGAGGTCAGACTAAATGATCACCATGGTCCCTCCTGGCCTTAAAGTCTATAAGCTGGAGCCTGTGCACAAGATTCCAGGGCGTTTTAACTCCATGGGAAGTTTGAAGAGTCAGTGTTATTCTGTTACTGAGATTATTAGGGGCAAAAAAAAGTCTGGTGTAAAATTAAAAATACCTCCTTTAAGAAATGCAATTCCTAAACTAATAGATTGCCTTGTAAATTCTCTGAAAGTTCATTCTGCTCTCAGAGAGCAGCCACTCCAGGGATGGGAGGAGCTGCTGTATTTTCATACATAACAAAGTGGTTGAATCCCTGCTTTCAGTGCACAGCTCCGCTCAGGCTTCATTACTGAGTTGCTACCAATGCTTCCTTGGCAAACGACAATCTGTAGCTCTTCGATAACAATCCTCGTCTCTCAAGAGAAAAACGATTCTCCCAAAGAATCATTAGCCCCAATCCAGCCAGGATAGCCAATTTGCCACAATGCCTGCAAAACGCCTGACGCAGCTAGGCAGTCAGTGTGCTGAGACCCCTGCTCATCACACTGACCAGCATTGTCTCACTGTTTCCTTCTGCTCCCTGACTGTATCCACCTCTTGTCCTTTGTCTCACACTTAGACTGGAACTCTTTGGAGCAGCTCTTTGTTCCGTGTCTGTGTGGCACGTAGCACAGTGGGGTCCTGGTCCATGACTGGGGATCTCTCAGTGCTGCTGCTACATTCCTGTCCACTGACTCTGGCTCTATGGTCACATGCACTCAGCACTCCCCCAAACCTCAACACAGCAAATAGCAGAGAGCCACGTCCCACCTGACCGCAGGCATCCCTTGAGGTAGGAGCCCTACTCGTCCCAACATCCACTAGCTAGAGGGCTCAGACCCCTCTGAATGCCTGCAGCTCCCATGCGAGCCTTGCCCCCGCCCCACCCTCCATGTGCCAGCCTCCCCAGCTTACAGAGTCGAGTGTCTGCAGACCCTCACACTGAAATGCTGCCTGCCATAATGCATCAGCCCCTGCCAGAGGAGTAAGACGTACTCTGACGCCCAACACCCTGCCAGGGCACCCTTTGCCTCCCCATCACCTGCCGCCCTCGCTAAGGAAATCACACACTCACCCCAAAAATCTTCCTACAATAACCTCCCCGCTGAGCGTCCGCAGCGCCCCAAGGAAAAAACAGTTCCCACCAAGATGCTCCTAACAAGGCCTAGTGGATGGAGCATGAGACTGGAACTCAGGGGACCAGGTTCTATTCCTGGCCCTGCCACTGGCCTGCTGGTTAAGTCACTTCCCCTCTCGGAGCCTCAGTTTCACCATCTGTAAAATTGGGAGAATGCTGCTGAACTGCTTTGTACAGCTCTGCAGATGACAAGTGCTAACTTAAAGCTGGGTATCGTTATCAACAGACATTGAAAAAGAATCTTTCCCTGCACAGTCCCTATGGGGGATGTACCACAGATGTGTGGACCACACTCCAATTTTCTGCAGCCCCCACTAGCGGAATTGCCCCTCCATGGATGTCGGCAGCCCAGAGACTCCCACACCCCTGGCAGAGGCCACTCCTGCTCTGTAGCGCTCACCCACCTGAAGGCCTGCAGCCCTTTGTAGAGGCCGCTCTGTGTGTCGGGGTTGGGAGCTGCTAGGAAGTCGTTGAGCATCATTCGCCCCACAGACTTCTGCACCAGTTTGCAGAAGGGCGTGTGGAAGATCATGAACTGGAAGTCTTCCAGGGTAAAAGGTTTGTCCACCCCCACTGCAGCAGAACAGGAGACAGAAGCCACCCATTAGAGACCCATCAATCCCACTCTGCACAGAGAGCCGCAGCACTTGCAGCAGGCACTGAAGGCAAAGACCCATAGACCTGCCCCACAGAAGGCAATGGGATGGGTGGGTGGGGAAGAGACCCACAGCCTTCCAATGCTGCATAAGGAGACACCAACAACCCCATGGATGCCAGCAATGGAGACAATATGGGGAGACATATTCACCCTCATACTAAACTAGGGCAGGAGAGTTCCTCACAGCTCTCTGGCACAGAGTCTCACCCTTCCTGCTGCAGGAGCTACCTTGAAAAGGGACTGGCCCCTGGAGCTGGAAGGGCTCTCTCGATCCAGCAAACTATGAGTGCTGCAGACTCAGCTACCACTACCTGGGCTCAGTCTAGGGGCCTGTTCTGTTCTGGGGCAGTGGGCTGGTTACAATGGCTATTCAGCACAAGCCCATGCAGCCAGGCGCTCACACTTTTGTCCGATGGGGAAGGCCCTCATGGCTCTGGCATGCTGCCGCCAGCGAGCTCCCCGGGCACAGAGCCCTGGATGGGTCACAGCAGGGAAACATGGGTTATAAACTCTCCTCAGATGGAGGAAACAGCACCCACCATTTCAACATGTGCTGTCTGTCTGATCACCGAGCCAGGCCTGGCCCCTGGCCTCGCATTAACTAGTTTCTTTCCAACCGCTCTCCCACCACTTTGTCTACCAGCCTGGTCAGAGGCCAACAAATTACAGGTTCATGGACTTCTGGTGTCTCCACTTCCTATCCCCACCAATGCATTCCCATCACTCTTGGCCCCTCCAGTCTCTGACCTCTTTGTCCTCTTACCCAGAAATCCACAGGCCCTACAACATGGGGTGGGGTGGGGGAGACAGACACAATGGGGGTGGTGGGGGAGACAGAGAGACATACTGTGAGCTCCACAGAGGCAGAGGAGCAGGTACCCCAGCTGACATGGAATAATAGAAATGTCCAGCAGGAAGGGACCTTGAGAGGCCATCTAATCCAGCCCCCTGCACTGAGACAGGACGAAGGAAACCTAGACCATCCCTTACAGGTGTTTGTCTAACCTGTCGCACACACAAGATTTCCCACTTCACTTGTAGGCTCTGTACCTTTCTGCCATTGGCTCTGGATTTTCTTGCGGTAGATAGAATAGCATTGATCCAGGGCCCGGAAATAGCACTGGATAGAGAGTTGCCCATCCACCATGGGATACTCTGAAGCCAGGTCTGGTTTGTAGAAATCATATACATGTTCCATGTGGGTTCCCCGAACACCTTGGAGGAGAGAAAACAGGCTCACCATTGCGTATTGGAGACAGCAGGGGAACAGAACCTCAAACCCTCTCCATACCAGCCCCCCACCTGCAACGAACCTCTCAGCCAAAACCCACCACAGCCCTTTACACACAAAATATTCATCCCGTAAAATTCACAAAATTATATTTCATGAGCCACTTTTCCACCTCCTCTTCCTGCTCTGACCTCATTCTATAGCCTGCATATTTGAGATCTTTTCTATGAAAAGAACCTTCTCTGGATACACTGGAAAGGTAGGTAGATTCTTCTACCATCCCCGTCCGTGTAGTATCTGAGCACCTTCCAGTTGTGCATAACGCAACACGACTAACATCTTGTGCGTGTGGCCCACTTTCTCTTAGCCTCCCTCTAAAGGGGAAATTCTGAGTGTGGCGGAGTGCTCGGAGTGTTTTTATATAAATATGTACGTGCTGCTCTGTGCTTATAACAGAGAAGACAGATCAAAGAAATGTGTTGGGCACTGGGAAGGGAAGGTGGTGAAGGATGGGATGGTCCTGGGTTCCTAGGGGAGTTCATTCCAGCTCAGCCCCCAAGAAAGCTCAGTCTCCAACACACACACGAGTTTTCCCTTATAGTAGGGAGGGAGGCCTGAGGTGCAAAGTTGTCGACCACAGTCCTCATCCTGGAGCTTTAAGCCTGGCCTCTTAGATACCCTGGGACAAAGCAGAGATCGAGCACCTGGAAGGTAAGGACTGAGGCAGTGTCATAAATATAAAAAGAAGGGTAACCACCTTTCTGTATACAGTGCTATAAAATCTCTCCTGGCCAGAGGCAAAACCCTTTCACCTGTAAAGGGTTAAGAAGCTAAGATAACCTCACTGGCACCTGACCAAAATGATCAATGAGGAGACAAGATACTTTTAAAGCTGGGGAGGGACAAAGGGTCTGGCTGTCTGTGTGATACTTTTTCCGGGAACAGATCAGGAATGCTCTTCATAACTCCTTAAGTTAGTAAGTAATCTAGCTAGAAATGCGTTAGATTTCCTTTTGTTTAATGGCTGGTAAAATAGCTGTGCTGAATGGAATGTATATTCCTGTTTTTGTGTCTTTTTGTAACTTAAGGTTTTGCCTACAGGGATTCTCTATGTTTTGGATCTGATTACCCTGTAAGGTATTTACCATCCTGATTTTACAGAGGTGATTCTTTTACTTTTTCTTTAATTAAAATTCTTCTTTTAAGAACCTGATTGCTTTTTCATTGTTCTTAAGATCCAAGGGTTTGGGTCTGTGTTCACCTATGCAAATTGGTGAGGATTTTTAATCAAGCCTTCCCCAGGAAAGGGGGTAAAGGGTTTGGGGGGATATGTTGGGGAAAGACGTCTCCAAGTGGGCTCTTTCCCTGTTCTTTGTTTAACACGCTTGGTGGTGGCAGCATAGGGTTCAAGGACAAGGCAAAGTTTGTACCTTGAGGAAGTTTTTAACCTAAGCTGGCAAGAATAACTTTAGGGGATCTTTCATGCAGGTCCCCACATCTGTACCCTAGAGTTCAGAGTGGGGAAGGAACCTTGACAGGCAGTGAACCCGATATTCTATGGGAAGCTGGCATAGGGGGCAGAGGATGGTTTGTTGGGCCCATGGCATCCCATGTTGCTGAGGAGATGTGATGCCCTATCCTATATTAGCTTGAGTTTACTAAGTGCTGCCGGTTTCATGGCCAGGTGTACCACACTGCTGCAGCCCATCCGAGAGGTGATGAAGGTGTGTACAACTGGGGCCAGGCTGTCATCTGCCAGCATGGGGCAGAGTTCCCCAGCCAGATGGAGATAGCAGAAAGTGTTTCTCATGGACACTGCCACATGAGAGCTCAGCGTCAGCAAGGAATTCAGGAGCTCCCTAAGCTATGGACTAAGCTGACCAGTTGTGCCACCATGGCTGCAAACTCCTCAAAGTGCTTCCTCTGGCCGCCAGCACTGGCCATCCTGGTGACAGTGGTGTGGTTGTATGTGGTGAAGGAGAGGCAGAGCGGTGTGTCATCTGCATATCGCTGCACTTGAGTCTATGTCCTCTGACCAATTCACCTAGGGGCTGCATGTAGATGCTGACTTAGGATCAGGGACTCCACCGGCGATGGGTTCAGAGGCAGCAGTGCAGTTCCCTATCACTGCTGCTTGAGTGTGTCCCTACCGGATGAATTTAAACCATTTTAGTGCGCTCCCCGGGACCTGTCACCTCTCAGAGGCAGGACAGCTGTACCTCACGGCTGACCGTGGGGAATGCTGCAGAGAAATCAAGGAGGCTGAGATTGGATGTCTGCCCTCTATCCACTGACAGCAGGAGTTCATCCAGCAGTGCCACTGAAGCACTTTCAGGCCCATATCCTGCCCCGAATCCAGATTATGCCAGGTCTGGAATATTAGCTTCAGTTAGATGGGCATATAGTTGGCCTTTGGTTAATGACTCTGCAAGGTTGCTCAGGAGTGGGAGATTGATACTAGACGGTGCCCAGCTAGAACCGATGTGTCCAGGGCAGGTTTCTTCAGTGCTGCTTGGACGGTTGCGTGTTTGAAGGGGGAAGGGAAGATTCCTTCCCTGAATGAGGCTGGTTGCTCAGGACTCTCCTTCACTAGCCAGGAAGGGCCTGGGGTGGATTCAAGCTGCTGTAGGGTTTCCAGCCTTCCCCGAGGAGTGAATGTGCTGAACTCCAGGAATGGGCTGCTGGTGGCTGGATACAGGCAGAGAGGGCCCTGTTTTGAAGCCTTCCTGAACGGGCATTAACATTTCAGTGCAGCAGGACAATGGTTCTTTGCAGTCCTTGGCGCTGGGCTCTGGTGCAGGCTGTAGGCCCTCAGGATTGAGGAAGCTGTTTACCATCCTGGACAGCTCCTTAAGGCAGCTACTATGGAGGCAGATAGGACAGTTCAGGGCCTGTAATACAGCCTCAGCTTAGGCCTGGGGCAGCTGTGTGTTTCAATCTGCTTCAGCCTTCATTTTCTGCCATCCACACTCCAGCTCAGAGTTGGGAACAGCTGGGTGACAGAGATGGAGGGGCTGTGGGGGTGGGGAGACAGTGTGTCAGAGGTCAAGGTGGAAGTACCAGGATGATGATTCACCGGTTCCTCGACTCCGCATTCTGTGCTGGGCGGGCGGCTGTGCTGGAATTCAACAGCATCTAAGAGGCTGTGTGATCAGGTCAGGCTCACGGGTCTTGTCAGAGCTCTCACAGCTGCCCGGTCGCTGCCTGACGGAGGTGAAGTTCCAGCCCAGCCAGTGACTGGGCTGTGATGTGATCAGCAGCGAATCGACTCCAAAGACCTAGGTGTGACACACTGTGTGGGTTGGACCAGAGACAGCCTGTGAGATCCGAGGGCTGCAAGTGAGGACTTTAGGCTTTAGCATTGGAGGCCTTGTCAGCACGCATGTTAACGTCTCCCAGGACACCAAGTCTGGGGCATGCGCCAGCATTGTTAACAAGGGTCAGTGTAGTGAACCCGTAGTCTGTCTGTGAACGTGAGCTCTAGGTTAGCAATGGCTCCTGGTTCTAGCATCCGGTAAGACAAGGTCATCTAAAGCCATTCATCAGAGGTACCTCATTTGAACTTGACCTTTGCAGAGAAGACAAATGAAGTGCCACCTGGTTCCTGGCCCTGAGACAGGCTGGGGGAGACAGTGAGCCAGCTGTGATGAAGTGGGGATTCTCTTGGGTATTTCTTGGTTTTTCAATGGTTTGCAATGCAGACAGGGTGGGACTCAGTTTCCCTGGGTGTTACTGGTTTAATGAGATGATGGGAGAGGGAGTTTGTTGTTACAGAGGACCAGCAACGGAACTTGGGACCCAAGCCAATGGCCTGGAGAACGGATACCCCAGCAACTGGTGACCAGGAGGCCCAGCTTGGGAATCTCAGCCAGTTCTAGCCAGTGGGAGGTCAATGGGCTGCAGAGAGAGAACCCCGGTGACCTGACCAGTCAGTTCCAGCCAGTGGGGAGCAAAGGACGGCTGAGAGGAGAAGAGGCCCAGGCCACACTGTTTACCACGACAGAAGACAAAGGACAGAGGCGGGACTTGGGGGAGGTGTTATTGGATGCCCAGCTGGAAAGCACGGTGGCTCAGGACTGGAGGGAGAGAGCAGGCAGAGCCCACCTGGATGCAGGGGAGACTTAGATGTACTGTGCTGAGGGAGGGCCCTGAGAGTTTCCTATGCTGCATTCAGATGCTCAATAAACTCTCCTGTTTTACACTGGCTGAGAGTCGCTCTGGTCTAGAGAACAGAGTTGCATTATTCCCTCTGGGAGCGGAGGATCCAGGGGTCCAGAGCGAGTGGACTCCCTGAGGGGGCCCACGGTGAGAGACAGGCGTGCTAAGGCTCAGAGAGGTGTGATTCCAGGAGGGGGAGGGGTTTAACCCCGGAGAGAGAGTGGACCCCTGAGAACGGCTGTCACACTGAAGGGGGTTCTCCCCAGGGACCGTACGGGGCCCAGCGTGGGCACGACCTGTGAGTCCGTGACACCAGCGCGCCCACCCAACCTGGTCTCTGTGACATAGGCGGTCTCTGGGACTACATCACTGACAAGGACATGTATTGTTTGCTGGCAGTGGATCTCACACAGATCAACATGAGTCTGAGTTCATACAGCTTCGCGCTGCCTGCTTCAGGCCTGCGGCTAGGAAGCTTCCTGAGCTGTGCACAGGCAGCAGGCGTCTGATATCCGCGCTCTTAGATTGCTCTGTTTTCTTGTATGATTCATCCCAGCTTGGACAGTGACGGGTAAGACAGAGGGCTGTGTAATGCCTGCTCCATTTGCCACATGTCAGGGAAAAGGTGTGTTTGAACCCTAACACACTTGAGTCCTGGGAATGGGCACAGCTAAAGTAGCCTGTTCCTGGATCAGTCATGTTGGCCAGATTATGGAAAGATCTCAGCTTCTCTGGATCTTTGTATTTATTTATTTTATATCTCTTGTATACTTCCAGTCCTTTGTTCTTAATTAGGTCAAGCCACATGTGTACTGGGCCTGGGACAGTTGTGTCCATGGTTTGTAATTTGGCAAGATCTTCCAAAAAACCCTTTATTTGTTTTTGCAAATTTAGTGTCTCTTAGTAAAATCCTTTGTTGCCTAAACCATATGCTCCGTTTCCATCAAAGCCCTTATGCTTATGACAAGTTTCACCACACTTATGCTAGCTGGATGGAAATGCACAGACACAGGGCCAGCGTCTCAGCTGGTGAAAGGTGACATAGCTACACTGCCCTCAGTGCAGCCAGGCCAATTCACACTTGACACATAGTTTCTCTGAGAGTGCCACCACATATTTTTGAAGCTGGGGCTTCAATCAGTCTCTCTTTATTTAGCCAACCACGAGGCTGATGGCGGCTGTGGAAATTCAGCAATTCTTCGCAATTAGCTTTAAGACCATGTTACATGTTGCGTCATGTCATGGGGCGTGTAGATCCCATGTGGACCTGGCAACCAAGGAGTTACTAGAGGAACTGCTGATCAACCTTGATCAGCAGCCTCACAGCAGTTAGGAGAATAACAGAGCTGAAAAGCAGAGCGGTTGGTGGCTGCCAGAGAAGGCAAGCAGGCCAGGGACCGAGGGTCCTGCCAGGAAGCTAGTGAGAGGCTGCCCCAGAATGACAATGACCCATAGACAAAATAGCCAGAGCCACAGGCTGCAGAAACCGACAGACCCAAGGGAGGTAGGAAGAAGCTCAGGGCACAGCAGGAGAATTGTGGAGGACTGATTCTGCCTGCCTGGATTCAGGGCCCTGAGTTGGACCCAGCGGACTGGGCGGGCCCGGGTTCCCACACCTACCCCTTAACAGCCAAAGGGGGTTCTCGGCCCCTTGAGGACAAGGCCCAGCTAACCCCGCCAAGCATAAGGGGAAGTCCATAAACCCCAGTAGGATGGAAATTAACGTCTTTGACCCCAGAACAGGACTACAGAGAGTCAGAGAAGAAGAGTGGACTGACCACCCCGCTGATCCAAGCGGACTTTGTGCAGTGCCCTGTCTGGCCAAAGGGAGGCACTGACGCACTGGGGCACCACTCCAAATGTCTCTTTCCATGAGGTTTAAGTAGTTCTGAGGAGCCAGACATCAGGCTTGTAAGATGACTGCACCTGAGAAGTTCTTTCCTCTTTTACATTTTATTTTCATGAAGGCCTCCTTTGCACAATTCACCTCTGCATGGAGGAGACTGCAGCAGCTTGGACTTGGTACTCGACAATTTTCTTTTCATACACAGACTTAGTGGCCAAGATTTTGAAAAAAGGAGCCTAGAATTAGGCTCTTATGTGCCTACTTATGAATTAACCCAAGTTGAGTGGGTGCTGAGCACACAGCAGCTCCCACTGACTTCAGACCAAAACCATAGCCCTTACTCATTACTGATCATCTTATTAAGAGCCAGGAAGTGCCCCATGTCCCTCCCTCATCCTGAAATATGAATTCCACAGGAGACCAATTGCTGCAAGGCTCAGGAAGGATTGATGTCCGGAGACACAACCTGGGACCACGTGTCTCCAGGGCTAAGCTGCCCCTGGACAGTGGCCTATTCCTGGAACCCTGGGCAGCTCTGGCCAAGCACCAAAAACTCCTAGGAAAGACAAAGTCATTCTATTAACAGTACCAACCTCTCTCTAGCACCAGGGGGGCCTCTGGTCCAACCAGCATCGCTACAGCTCCTGCCCCTCCTGTGGGACGGGCATTGCCAGTGGCATAGACTGCAATGTCACCACAGACCACCACTGCATAGCGCCCTAGGGTAGGGTGAGAACACAGAATTGGTTAGGCATAAACATGAAAAAAATCACATGCAAGTCTAAAACTCTGTTTATCCCTCTGCCAAAAGTTACACTGCGGTTAAGTTTGCATATATGTAAGGTGGAAAAATCCCTTGAGACTTGTAACCTGCAAGGGAAACAAAACTGAGCATGTGCCCTTTTCACCACCACCGCCTTGCTTTGATGGATAGACCCTTTGATGGATAAAGGGGGCCTGACATGTTTAAGTTTTTTATTTAAAAAGGTTTCTTCCTCCTTGTTTGTATGTTACAAATTCAGAGCGGCCTAGCCAGGAAGCCTGGGATGCTGCCAGACAACTCGTGCAATCAGGACATTACAAGACTCAAAAAAGTGGCACCCAAGGTGAGATGAAGGGTTTAGTCCATGTTTGCTTTTGTTAGCATCGACTTCACTTCAGCAAGTAACATGTCGAGGGAAGGAAGCCTTTGCTAAATATGCAACATCCCTGCAAGAGAGAACAACAGACATCCTCTGAAATAGCCAAGAGGTCCTACAACCAAACCAGGGAAGCCCAGAGCCAGCACTGAGTCTGGATCCTTTTAAGGCAAGGACACAAGGATAACTTTAGAAGCCTTTCCAGCCCTCTTTACATCCTAAAAATCAAGAAAAGGGCACAAGTGCAATTTTGCGGGGAAAGAAAGCTTTGAAAGTCACCTTTAAAGTCCCAATCTGCCAAGCAGACGTTTACAGGGTCCCCTGTGCAGAAACGGCATGGCCAAACTGCCATGGTGACATGGTTTCAGATGTCGCCTGCTGCCTTACTGTCACAGATGTGCATCTACCTACCCCACAAAAAGGGGGCAGGGGTTAGGACTATGGAGACAGGACTGTGGAGCTCTGGCACTACAGAGGCCGGGCTGCTTGCCTGGCGCTTGGCCATGTTCCTCATTATGGGAGACAACAGGGCTCAACTCTTTCAGCCTGAGGGCTGAACATGCTTAAAAAACATCAAGTGGCCCCAACCAGCACAGAGCGGCCCATCCCCTGCTATTGCACTGCTTGGGATGTCTGCTCTGCATTAAAGCAACTAGAACTTGTACTGAACAACTCTGCTTCCATCTGACACTGATTTAACGGCAACAGAAGCCGGAGCCTGCTGTTCCCTACAGCACTCTCTGAGGCTGCAGGCCGAGCCGGGCATCCCCGCTGCAAGACAGAGTTGGACCTTTGATCTCTGCAGACACTCCCCAAGTCCTTAGGTAATAGTAGCTGCTCCACACCCAGGGAGCAGAAACCCTGGGCAAGCACCTTGCTGGTGATTCCCCGACCATGAGGAGGATTCCCCAGTGAGTGTAGCTAATTCCTGTGCCTCCCTCCTCGCAGCTCCTGGTGCAGCCAAGCTCCCAGCCTGCTCTCCCTGTAGCTCCAATGCAGCAATGGGATAGTCAGAGCTGTTTTCCTCCCTCCTGTGATACTGCAGGTAGCCAGCGGGGGAGCTGCTGAGCAGCTGCACCAGACAAGGCCCAGTGGCTGCTCAGGGGGCTCCCAGCAAGGCTGCAGTAAGGGAAGCCATGGGGAGACAGGGAGGCCAGGCACAGCACCGGACCTGATTCAGACACTTCAGTTCCAGTATAGCAGGTCCAGCCCAGAGAGCACACTGCTGGTTTGTAACCAAACTAGGGTTACCAACTTTCTGATGGCAGAAACCAGAACATCCTTGCCCTGCCCCTTCCCTGAGGCCCTGCCCTTGCTCCACCCCTTCTCCAATGCCCGCTCCCACTCACTCCATCACCCCTCCCTCTCCTCCTCCCTTGCTCACTCGCTCATTTTCACCCGGCGCAGGGCGTTGGGATGTGGGAGGAAGCGAGGGCTCCAGCTGGGAGTGTGGGCTCTGGGGTGGGGGCTAGGGATGAGGGGTTTGGGGTTCAGGAGGGGGTTCAGGGCTGGGGAGGGGGTTGGGGTGTAGGAAGGGATGAGGATCCAGCTGGGGGTATGGGCTCTGGGGTGAGGCCAGAAATGAGGGGTTCAGGGTGCAAGAGGAGGCTCCAGACTGAGGTGGGGGTTGGGGTGTGGGCTCTGGCTCGGGGTGCGAGCTTTGCAGTGGGGCCAGCGTTGAGGGGTTTGGGGTGCAGGAAGGGATGTGGGCTATGGGCTACGGCCGGGCAGGGCTTACCTCAGATGGCTCCCTGAAGCGGCAGCATGTCTGGCAGCTGTGGAGCAGTGCTCGGGATGGGGGCAGCGCGCGGAGCCTCCCTCACCGCCCCTGCACCCTGGGGTCAGACATGCCACCACTTCTGGGAGCCGCGCAGAGCCACGGCAGGCAGGGAGCCTGCCTTAGCCCCGCTATGCCACCAACTGGACTTTTAACATTCCGGTCAAAAATCAGACACCTGGCAACCCTAAACCAAACCCCCACTATCTTCTAAACACTGTCTCCCTCAAGGCCTCAGTTCAGAGCCTGGAAGGCCACCAGTTTGGGGTATCAACCACTATGAAGCCGGGGCAGCCATTCCCCCAAGAACCTGCCCTACTGCCACTGGCCATCTCTCACTGGCAGCCCTGGCTGGGCCCCGGGTGGCAGAGCAGTGGCATCTACACCCATGCTAGCTGGATGTCACTCACCGTCCCAGGAGCTGGACTCCACCCAGTCAGCAGAGTTGAAGAGGGAGGCTGTGCCTCCATAGCAGGCGTTGGTGGTGTCGATGCCTTCAACGTCCGTGTTCCCCGAGTCCTGGAAGAGCTGCATTAGGACAGTCTTGACGGCCTTGGACTTGTCAATGATGGTCTCTGTGCCGACCTCCAGCCGTCCAATGGAGTCCCAGGAGAGGCGGCTGCGTTCCACAAGGCGCTGCACCACAGTCAGGCACAGGGAGTTAATGTCCTCGTGGGCCGAGCAGAAGCCCATCTGCTTCTGGCCCAGGCCCAGGGTGTACTTCCCGGCTTCCACACCATCATACTTCTCCAGCTCCACTTGTTCTACGTACTGTGAAGGGAAGTAAACCTCCAGCGCGAGAATCCCCACGTCCTTTGGCCATGAATCCGACCGAGACAAGTGCTCCACAGAAGCAGTGGAGAAACTGAAAGAGAAGGAGAGTGCTGAGCGTCCTCCGACATGTGGTGGGAGGAGATCACAGACTCCCCAGGGGCACAGCCAGCTGCATGTGTGCACGCACAGACCTAGTGCAGGCCACGGAGGCCATACCAGACACCTGAGACTGTGACAGCATATAACACACGCTGTCCCAAGACAGACCCCAGAGGAGACAGCAGACCCCTCACGAGCAGTGATATCTGGCTGCACACCCTCACCCAACACAGACTGGAGAGCCAAGAGAGGGCACAGCAGCCTCCTCGCAGGCAGCAATCTGTTAACTACACAGCCCGTCTCAGAGATGTCCCCATTTGCAGATGTCTGCAAAGCAGCAGCAGGGGCCCCTCTCCACACATGCACAGAGCTGCTTTGATTCGTGCTCCAGAAGGGAATCTGCATGTTATAGAACTTGTCCCCACCCCCACCCCCAAGGCAGTGTTTGTTTTATTCCAAGACACCCCTTGTTTTCAGTTACAGCTAACTAGAGTTGCCAACCCTCTGGGATTGGCCTGGAGTCTCCAGGAATTAAAGATTATGTCATGCAATTAAATCTCCAGGAATACATCCAACCAAAATTGGCAACCCTATTACTAACAGCTCTGTTTGTTACTCTACTTGGAGAAGAACAAGCTTTTTTGCAGCTCTGAGTAGTCCGTTCCCCCAGCTGGTGAAGGATTGTTCCCTCCAGTCCTCTTGCCAGTCGTGTGTTAAATGGACAAACTCAGGGGGCTCCCTTCTGCTCCTTGGGGTGTTATTCCACGGCCTAACAGATCTCCTTATACTCCATTACATTGCCTTTACCTACATTCCCTACCACTACTCCCAGCTCTCTAGTCCTCTCCTGCTCTGTTGTTTACACCCTAATTAGTTCACGTATAAAAGGGATCAATTCATAGGCCATGGTCAATGGAGAGGCTCCCATTGTCTTCACTGGCTTGGCATCAGGCCCAAAGTGCTCTGTACAGTGAGTGCTCCATGTTACTATTCAAATCACGTCACTATTCAAATAATCTTTGCAGCTTTCCCTCAGCTCCAGCCTGTTGCTGCCCTTCTCTGAAATGCTTCCAAAAATTGTCATCCTTCTCTTTGGGGTCCAGCTGGATGCCCCTCTGCACGGATACTCCAGATGTAGCTACACCACGGCTGCAGAGAGAGGCTCTCTCCCCGCTCTGATGTGGGACAGGGTGGCCTTGCATGTGCAGCCAACCCAGACTGCAAACTTGGGTCTAGTTAGCTGCCACCCTCCCGCCCAGGTCTTCCACCCGTCCTGGGTCCCAGCACTCTCCCTCCTCCTGCATACCTGCCTTTGGGATTATGTCCCTCCACTCTGTTATTGTCAAACCCCGGGCCCTTTGTATTACTGCTCTGTCCTCACCCTGCTCACATCCCCTCCTAATGCAGTACCAGCTTTGCACTGCGCTCCCTTCTCCCAGATCTCAGTGTGGCTGTTGTGTCAGACCCCCATTCCCTGGCAGTGCCAAAGCCTCCCTCATGCTGGAGTGCAGAGTACAGCAAGTCAGGTCAGTCCCCAGCAGAGAGCTATTCAAACACACTCCCAGCTGACTGGGACTGAGCTGCCAGGATTCCCGGAGCGTCCCAGCAGGGGCGAAGGAGAGTGCCCCATGTCCCGACCCTCAGGCCTAGCTCCCCAGTCTGCCCCTCACCTGGCCTGCTGTGCAGCAGCTGTGAGGTGTGCTGGCCGAAGAGGCCACTCCTGCCTCTTCAGCGCTTGCTTCACTTGCAAACAGCGCCTGGTTTGACTGAAGAGGCGGAACATTTTCCCCAGGCTGATGGGCAAGTAGCAGCAGCGAGGTCTCTTCCCCGGCCCCGCCAGCACTTATATAGATTCCCTGCAGCAGGGCCAGGCAAAGTCCCTCCCTGTACTTATCAAGGGAGCGAACTGTGTGTGCTTCACTCATTGCTCAACCAAAGGTCACCGCACACTGGCCAACACGACAAAACAGGAGCACCCTTTCCCCACAGCCCCCAGGCCCTCCTTCACCACTGCCTCCTGCACGGCCTTGCTCCCCTCCTCACCTCCTTTCCCAGCGCTGCATCTCCCTGCAGGGCTCGCCTCATGCCCCTGGGGCCTGCCTCCACCACAACTCCCTCATCACCACCCCTGCCCACCCCACGCTCTGGGAGGAGGGAGGGCTGCTGAAGGTTCCAGGCTGCACCTGTTACCCCCCCCCCCAAAAAAAAGCTCCCCCAGCACCTGAGAGAGGGTCAGGTACCTCAGGGGATGGGACACGCCAGGGAAAGCTGCATGCTCCATGGTGCCCAACTCAAACTCATCCAGCTGAATGTTTGCCAGAGGGGCTCTTTCCCCAGCGTGTTCTCTGGCACGCGGAGAGGTCCAGGGGCAGCGGCTGGGGAACTGTCAGTGGAGAAAGACAAAGCTAGACACTTTTCCAGAAGGAAAAAATCTGTCCAATTTCTCCATCCCGGCTCTGAGAACCAGCTTGTCAAGTTTCCCCAGCCTACAGCTAAACAGGGGCCTGTTACACAAGAAGGCAGTGCCTGTGTCAATTGGTTGTGTCTGAAACACTGTGGGTCTTTGCATGGAAACAGTCTTACGTCTCCAGACCCCCTGACAGCTGAGTCATGGTCGCAGCTTGGCACCCCTTTGTACTGTACATGGCACCCTGCCTATGGCCCAGCCCCACAGGAGGATTCAGGCTCCTAATTCCTACTGATTCCAATGGGAGTTAAGAACCTGGAACCGGGCCTGTGTCCCCAGCCAAACTGAACCTGTCCCATCCAGGGCCCTGCATGGAGTGTAACTGTGCAGCCACCAAGATGGTCGCATCATTCCCGCCTCTTTGGAATTGCTGGTTAAGAGCCTCCTGGTCCTCCACACCAGGCTGGTGTTCTGTGACCTCCCACTCCAGCACCCTCACACCCTCTGGCTACCCAGGGTCTCTCTGCCCAGGGACTGGCTGAGGTGGGTGGGAGGCAAGGACGTGTAAGAGATGAGAAGTTGCTTGCTCCAGGGTTAGGACGTGTAAGAGATGAGAAGTTGCTTGCTCCAGGGTTCTCCCCTAGAGCCCTCGGATGGGTGGCCAGCCAGAGAGGCTGGGAAACCCAAGGGGCTGTGTGTGAAGTGGTAGCTGGGGTGATGTGCAGGGGAGGCAGGTGACCCTGTGGAGATCTGGCCCTGCAGATGGATAAGGGCTGGCCTGGGACTTAGCCACATTTCTCATTTATTGTCTGTTATAGCAGTGCCCTGCAGCCTCCTGCTGCCCCCCCCCCGAGATCAGGGCCCCACTTAGGACATCTGTTTTACGATCCAGCAAGGGAGCACCACCTGCAGGGGGAGAAGCAGCCAGAGGGAGAGGGCAACAGACGGGCCAGCAGAGCGCCCCATCTGAGCACTAGCAATCACTGTAAACACGGAGTGACCAGTGCTTATGTCAGGGTGTGTGCGTGACTGTTAAACGACCCCTGTCTATGCTGGGAGTAGGGGAGGGGAGTTGCTTTTAGAATCTCAGCCTGTTTCAAT
The DNA here is from genome assembly GCF_965140295.1 of Lepidochelys olivacea. NCBI lineage: Eukaryota > Metazoa > Chordata > Testudines > Cheloniidae > Lepidochelys > Lepidochelys olivacea. The sequence continues at coordinate 44,616,474 of NC_140418.1, read as the reverse complement.
TATTCTGGTTAACGTGCTTCCTCCCTTCCCTCCCCCGCCGCACCCTTCCAGATCTCTGCCTGGGGCATTTCCAAGGCTTTGGCCCAGATATGGCCTGCTCTAGAGCTCCTTGAAGTCCAGGCGAGTCTTTCCATTGCCTTACAGGTGCCAGGTCCTCAGGGCAGAGGACTAAGCTCCCCTTTGTACTGCAGTGGGAGCCAGGCCGTAACTGCACTCCCCTGTCATGGTTGTAATTCTAGCTCTCACTGTGCATTAATCTGTAACCACGCTAGCTGCTCTCCCAGGTCTTGTGCCCAGGTGATGACCCTTCCTATCACGGCAGCTTGTCTTCCTGCTACTTCTACGCTTGGGAGCTCCCGAGCCGGCGGCCACTCATCTTTGCTTCCTAGTTGGGGGGTTGGCAGGGAGGGGGCGGTGGGCACATGCAGCACGGGGCAGTGGTGCCCCGCAGGCCAGTTTGTGAGGGAAGCCTGCACACCCCCACAGCAGCGCTGACCAGCTCCGGGAAGGGAGGGGTTGTTTTGCTGCTGGGGGTTCTGTTGACAGCAGAGTTCAGGCCAAAGGTCTCCTTTTGTTGTCTCACAGTCCCCGGGTGGATGTTTACAACAGGCAGCCTCAGCGCTGGCCTTTCTGAATTTCTGAGGGGATGGCTTTGCCACCGGCATGTTTCCTACCTCAGGCTGGTGGCTATAATGCGTTCGCATACACATCTCACAGCTGAAGAAACACGTGATTATGTTTGCAAAGCCAAGCATGCAAAAGTTAGGAAATGCCACAGTTACGGATACTTGTGCAACCTTAATTCAGCCCCTTTGTGCATATTCATTATGACACGGTCTTTAATTACATGACCACATGCCATCTTCCCCACAGTCAGTAGATGGGCAGTTATTCAGTATTTCCTTATTCTCTCCTCAGACTTTATTTGCCACATACCATCCAAACCTTGCTCAGACAAAGAATTATTCATTTCCTTCCCGGTGCTCTCCCCACAGCATCTGAGTGCTTCAGAGTCAGCACTGGAGCTAACTTCACAACAGCCCTGTGAAGGGGTGGGGAGGGTGATATTACCCCACTGTACAAAAGGGGAACCGAGGCACAGAGAGAGTAAAGCCAAAATTGTCAAAAGTGGCCACTAATTTTGGGTGCCAACCTTGAGACGCTTTGGGCCTGATTTTCCAGGGGACTAGCTGTTTGAGAGCCCTTGATATGTTCAAAGTGCAACTGCCATTGATGTCATTGAGTGCTCAGCTATTCTGCAAACCTGACCTCAGGGACCCACACCACTAGAAAGTGAAGGACACACACTGAGTGGACACCTGTGAACATTTTGGTTTAAATGACTTGCCCAGCATCACACAGAAACTCTGTGGCAGAGGCAGAGATAGACTCCAAATTTCCAGGGCAACATTCGACTGCTTAACCCATGAAACAACCTGCAACCCCCTGCCTTGTGTGTGACACCCCTGCCAAATTCTGCAACAAATGAGGCAGGAGTGCTGCAGACAACAGCCCCCTTCACGACACAGCCCTGATTCATCCCCAGAGCAGGTCCATGCAGGAACAAGGCAGGGTTCCCTGGAAAAGATAGTATGTGATTCTCAGGCTGGTGGATTTAAACTTGAAGAGTGGTCAGTTTGGATGAGCTATTACCAGCAGGAGAGTGAGTTTGTGTGTGTATGGGGATGGGGGGGATGTGAGAAAACCTGGATTTGTGCAGGAAATAGCCCAACTTGATTGTCATGCACATTGTGTAAAGAGTTGTCACTTTGGATGGGCTATCACCAGCTGGAGAGTGAATTTGTGTGGGGGGGTGGAGGGTGAGAAAACCTGGATTTGTGCTGGAAGTGGCCCACCTGATGATCACTTTAGATAAGCTATTACCAGCAGGACAGTGGGGTGGGAGGAGGTATTGTTTCATATTCTCTGTGTATATATAAAGTCTGCTGCAGTTTCCACGGTATGCATCTGATGAAGTGAGCTGTAGCTCACGAAAGCTTATGCTCAAATAAATTGGTTAGTCTCTAAGGTGCCACAAGTACTCCTTTTCTTTTTATGTGATTCTGTAATTACAGACTGCATCAATATGCATATGTACAAGAGGTCAAATTAAGGTCAAATGGGCAACCCTAATACTGGCATTCCCTGACTTTTGAGTGCTTGGGCTTTGCAACCTTAATAGCTTTTAATGTAGTCTCCTAATTTTAAAAGCCTGAAATTCAAACATGTCAAACCAGACTGACCCCCAGCTTAGGTCATCAGAGGGGTTCGGCCCTTTGGATCCACACCACAGATTTCTACCACTTGATCTAATGGAGTAATCAGCAGCAGTAGACTGTTATCCTCTCTAGGCATCAGGCAGTATAGGGGGATGACACACACTTTGCCAGGAGTTTCACAGATGTTTGAAAAGTAGTGTAGACACTCAGGGTTCCTGGGTTCTGTTCCAGGTTCTGGAGGAGACTGTGCTTTAGCGGATAGACTCCCCTGCCCCTATCCTTCCCCACATCTCGCCTTCTGTCCTGCTATCTGCCCCCAACGTTCTCCTGCTCCATCCCTCTGCTCCTGTACTCCCGCTATCTGCCTATGTAGCCCCGAGATGCTGACTCCTCTCTTGGCTCCTATCCAATCCCCTGGCTCCTGCCCCTCTGCCGCCCCACTAGCTCCTGCTTCCCGCTGTTCTCCCCCAACCTTCCAGCCAGTGTCTCCCAGCCCCCTCTGGCTTTTGCAACCCCCTCTCCCCAGGTCATTCCACTCATTTCCCACCCTGCATTCTAAGTGAGACTGCACCCTCCCCGTCCTCACTGCTTTGGCACCAGTAGAGGGAAAGCACTGCACCCAGGAGAGAGTCTCCCTGCTTCCAGTTCTGGTGCTCAGCACCACAGCGGCTCTCAGCAGCAATTGCAGAGAAAGTCCTGCTCAGCCCATGCAACCCTGGGCTGGAGCGTGCCCAGTCGCTCTATGGGGATAGCACCTGCACAGCCTGGTCACACATAGGAGCTATGAGGGGCTGGAGCATGCTCAGTGCAGATGGAACGTTCAGAGACTTCAGCTCCCAAGCGCGAACCAATCTCTGCTGAGCATGTGACTGAGACCTTGCTGATGTTGGCAACTTGGCCACATTTGGCCGGCTTTTCATGGGAAACCCAGATGGCACCTTCCAGACACACAGGCTACACCCTGCCAAGAAAAATCTCACTACCCATTTGCAGTTAGCATGGGCAAAACAACATATTATCACCTCCTCTACCCCTTGGAAATGGCTGAACCTTCCCCAAACTATTCCGCTCGAGGCAGGCACCTGGCACAGGAAATATCACTTTAAAATTTGGTAAAGTTACAAGCCACTGAAAACCAAGGGTTATAATGGGAAGTGTTGGGCAAACGAATAGCTAGGCATTGCCACCTGTGGCACCTAGAATATGGAACCCACTCTTACATTAACACTTCCTGGGGCACACCCGTGCCTGACAAATGGGCTGCGGAGCCTTGAACCTCTAAGTGACCAGTTTGGATCCAGTCAGGAGGGTGGGTGGCTGTCAACTCCAGCTCCCACATCACCAATTCACCGCCATGCTTAGCACTCATTGGCAGACCCAGCAGAGTGGCCAAGAACCGCATGGCCCATGGAGACTGAACTACTCCATTCCCAGGACAGCGGCTCAAACCAGGGACCAGGCCTGCTGGCAGGGCAGCATGTGGGGGATGGATGCTTGTTCTGTAGCTAAATCTCAGCTAGCTCCGCCAGTACAAACCTCTCTGCACGTCCTTGTTTATGCTCAGGAATCAGCACCAGTACAGCTACAGGGATCCCTGACTTGGGGCTAATCTCCTGCCTTGGCAAGGCTGCGGCCGCAGAGAGGAATATCAGCATTCCATTCCACAGACTGCTCATCAGCAAGGGCTAGCAGAGCCACTGAGAAATAAACTGGCTTCACAGCACACACCACTGCACTCCAGTTTCCTGACACAAATCCAAAACTCTAGGCTCACATTGTTATTGGCAGCACAAGAAACCCATTTTCAAAAGACATGCCCCGCTAGAAGGTGGAAGTATTTAGGATTCCTGAATACCACAGCTGTCCAGAGAGCAGATTTTACTGGAACTGAACAAAAGCAGATCAATTCTAGATATCTTACAGTTTGCTCCATTAAATGTATGGTTCAGGCTCACCTCAAGAAAGTAATGGATTATGGTGCCATTCCTTTTTGCAAAACATTTGTGATATTAAAGATGTCCACAGCTATTGCATATTGTGGTGTATTGAAAAGTGTGTTAAAATTACAAGCGATCACTTTGGGGTTTCCTGATCATGCTTGCTGGTGAGGGGGCTTTGTAGGGAAGCGAGCCACCTGGGTCTTCAGCAGACACTCTGCAAAGATTTCCAGGAAGGGCATGTTCATAACCCCGTTCGGCGAAAGGACAGCTGCCTGTGAAAGGGTACTGTGACAGGGTTCTGGAAACCGCTCCCTCCCTCCAGCCCCAGCTGCTAATGTTTCACTTCCCAGCAAACTTGGAGAAACGTTACTTTCACAGGGAGCTGTTTTCCCGAGGTCACAACTGCAGGCCAGCCCATGAATGTACAAGGGGAAAACACAAGGGCTCATTCTCCCGCCAGTGAGCCAACAAGTTGCCATAGAAACCCAGGCAGGGCTCTGACGAAAGGCCACGCTGGCATGGCCCTGGAACCTTTGAAAGGTTCTTGTCTGGTTTGGAGTACTGCCGAGTTCCCTGAAAGGGAGTGCCCACTTTGCTGCTCACCCTCATGCACGGCCCCTGAGCCTTAGAACCACACTTACCCCCAGATGGATATATTTTGCATGCGTGCACATAACTACACCCACACCCACCCACCTCTCACTGAGGTGTACCAATCGTTGCACCCACAGGTTCCTATGCTCAGAAATGCAGAACCCTGGAGCCAAGGTTAGAGAGCTAGTTACAATCCCCAGCCTGGTCAGTTTCCTGATGAACAGATTGCATGCCTCCGTTTGGCTCCTTGTAAAATCTTCACCCCACCTTTAGCCCTTTGCAGGTTGAACGCCATGAATGCCTGAGATCAGACTGGGATCTAACACTGGTAAAGCCAGCCTGATTCACTCCCAAACTCTACAGCCTAGCTGCTCCACAAGGGACTCCGTGCCCATTACAAATTTCAACAGCCAAACTTTCTTTGCAACCCCGTTCGGCGAAAGGACTGTGTGGATTTAACAAAACCAAAACCAAGGAAAGGGGCTTTCGCTTCCTAAGGCAGCAGACCCATTTCATTTCAAAGAGTGCCCTTCAGCCCATGACCCAGCAATTCCAGCCCAGAAGGGGCCTTGCTTGGAAAGCTCTGCGGCATTCATCGTGGACCTAGCTGCTCATCATGGCTTGGTGCATACTAGGGACAAAGGGTCTCAGGCTTCTGGCCTGGTGGGTGGAGCCAAGTCCAAGTTCTGCGGCTGTGCTGGGACAATGCTGGAGAATGTGGTAGCAAACGCTTTCAATAGCTTTTCCTGGGTAAATGCTGCCTGTGAGGCTTCCAGGAACATGTGCCCCGTTTCCAGAGTGACAGGCACAGCAGCACACATCAGCTGACATCTGAACGTGCCTGGCTTCCCATCAGACGAGGACCAAGGCCAGCACTGTTCCCGGCGTGGTGCAGTAGTCACGCATTGCTTCTTTGGCCAGGCGCACGCCTATAATCAAGCTCCTGTTCACTGGCTGCACCCAGCAATTCTGGGCCCAGCTTCTCCATGGCTGTTGAGATCTTTCAAGTTAAGCCAGATGGCAAAATGCAACTCTGGGAGCCCTCCATCCCATTTCAACCCAGATGAGAGACATACTGGGGAAAAGGACGTGATGGGAGACACATACACACCTGCATCTGCTCTGAAGGCCCCAGCATTCCTGGGTCACATATGCCACGGGGCTGACTTTTTCACCCTTACAATGACAGCACCAACACAACCATAGCAAAGGAATCTGATGAGGCTACAAAAAAAAGTGATCGGGAACAGTCAACATGGATTCACCAAGGGCAAGTCATGCCTGACCAACCTGATTGCCTTCTATGATGAGATAACTGGCTCTGTGGATATGAGGAAAGCGGTGGATGTGATAGATCTTGACTATAGCTAAGCTTTTGATACGGTCTCCCAAAGTATTCTTGCCAGCAAGTTAAAAAAGTATGGATTGGATGAATGGACTATAAGGTGGACAGAAAGCTGGCTAGATTGTCGGGCTCAATGGGTAATGACCTATGGCTCGATGTCTAGTTGGCAGACGGTATCAAGCAGAGTGCCCCACGGGTTGGTCCTGGGGCCGATTTTGTTCAACATCTTTATTAATGATCTAGATAATGGGATTAATTGCACCCTCAGCAAGTTTGCAGATGACACTAAGGTGAGGGGAGAGGTAGATACAATGAAGGGTAGGGATAGGGTCCAGAGTGACCTAGACAAATTGGAGGATTGGGCCAAAAGAAATCTGATGAGGTTCAACAAGGACAAGTGCAGAATTCTACACTTAGGAAGGAAGGATCCCATGCACTGCTACAGGCTGGGGACCGAATGGCTAAGCAACAGTTCTGCAGAAAAGGACCTGGGGATTACAGTGGTGAGAAGCTGGATATGAGTCAGCAGTGTGCCCTTGTTGACAAGAAGGCTAACGGCATATTGGGCTCCATTAGTAGGAGTGTTGCCAGCAGATCGAGGGAAGTGATTATTCCCCTCAATTCAGCACTGGTGAGGCCACACCTGGAGTACAGTGTCCAGTTTTGGGCCCCACACTACAAGAAGGATGTGGACAAATTGGAGAGAGTCCAGCGGAGGGCAACCAAAATGATTAGGGGGCTGGAGCACATGACTTACGAGGAGAGGCTGAAGGAACTTAGGTTATTTAGTCTGCTGACGAGAAGAGCAAGGGGGGATTTGATAGCAGCCTTCAATTACCTGAAGGGGGGTTCCAAAGAGGATGGAGCTCGGCTGTTCTCAGTGGTGGCAGATGACAGAACAAGGAGTAATGGTCTCAAGTTGCAGTGGGGGAGGTCTAGGTTGGATATTAGGTACCACTATTTCACTAGGAGGGTGGTGAAGCACTGGAATGGGTTATCTAGGGAGGTGGTAGAATTTTCATCTTTAGAGGTTTTTAAGGCCCGGTTTGACAAAGCCTTGGCTGGGATGATTTAGTTGGGGATTGGTCCTGCTTTGAGCAGGGGGTTGGACTAGATGACCTCCTGAGGTCTCTTCCAACCCTAATAGTCTATGATTCTATGAAAATAGAGAGAACTAGAAAGAGCACGTGCAGTCCCTGCAAGAGTCCCATGGCCCATACCCCACAGGCTTAGACAGAAGCGCTAAGTGTCTGCATGTTGGTGCTGGTGCAGCCCAGAGGGTTGATCTGCAGGGTGAGGAGGAACCAGTCTGCGCAGCTCTGAGCCCTGTTGCAATGTAGGTGAGAGGCCACAGAGAAATGTGTGCAAAAGGGCAAGGCCTGAGGGAAAGACTCATTGAAAGCCTTGGAATGAAACTAAGCTGGGGCCTGGAGGGTTCAGGGGATTTGGAAGGCAGGCAGGCTGCTGTAGGCATGGCATTATGGAATTTCACCCTAGCTCCAGCATGCAGACCCTGGCTCAACTGAAAGCAGGGAGAAAAGGCTGGCGTTAAGGTTTTCCTAGGAATATTGACTGAGTCATGTTGCACCTCTGGAGGATTTTCCAGCCCCCTCTGTCTTGTTACATGCAGTTTAATATATTTCTGTTTCTATTCTAGTAATAGGATTTTATGTTTGTATTTTGTATAATTTAGAATGAAGGATAAAGAATAATAATGTAGCATGTGTTTAATGTATTGGTGTATGATTTGACCATATCCCACCAGGAACCCTTTCTGAAAGCAGAAAGGAATGGCCTAATACACCATTGGTAGAGATGCATCAGCCAGAATCTGTGTCTGAGCTGATTTCAAGGCAGTGTCAGTCCTTTAAGGGTCACCACTTAGTTGTAGGTTTAGCATTTTCAAATAAATAAAAGAATGCAATGGTTGTTTATCTCTTGCATTGCAATTTGATGTTCCTGTTCAAATGTTCTGTGTAAATCAGTTCTGTTTTGTGTGTGAATGAGGAATGTGTGTGTTTAGAGATAAGTGTGAAGGCCATCACCAGACCAGATGTTCTAGGGAGGAACCGAAGACAGATGTAAAGGTGCCAGGAGGTTGCAAACGCCACTATTGAAATGTCAGAGGAGGGCAGATTAACGATTTTAAAGATGAGACAGGCACCTATCAATGGGGACAAGAGAGCTGTGATCAAAACCAGCATGGGGTAACTCCCTGAGAAACTTTATGAAAGAACTAGATAAAGGATGAGAAGAACAATTTAAGAAAACAAGCACTTGTCAAACTACAATTGATTACAGCATGACGGTGCAAAACTCACTGATCCCAGTGAAGGAAAATCACTATATAAACAGGGTACCTTGCCATGAAACTTTGGGTTCATCCTGCCAAGACTTCCCCGGACCATTGTGTCGCGACCAACAGAACCTGGCTCCCTCCTATCCGTGCATAGGCGCCAACTCTGTGGGTGCTCCGCGGCTGGAGCACCTACAGGGAAAAATTGGTGGGTGCTCTGCACCCACCGGCAACTCCTCGTCCCAGCTCACCGCTGCCTCCTCCCTTGAGCGCACCATCCCTGCCTCTCCTCCCAGTGCTTGCCACCACAAAACAGCATCACAAGTTGTGGGAGGGAGAGAGGAGGAGAGGGAAAATGGCACGCTCAGGGAAGGAGGTGGGGAAATGGCGGGGCCGGGGCGGGGATTTGGGGAAGGAGTCCATTAGGGGCAAGGACGGGGCAGAGTTGGGGCAGGGACTTTGGGGAAGGGGTTGGAATGGGGGCGGGGCAGTGGGGGGAGGGGGCAGGGCAGGGTGGAGTTGGGGTGGGGCCAGGGGGATGCAAGTACCCACCGGCGCCAGAAGAAGTTGGTGCCTATGTACCTGTGATCAACCTAGCTGGCCACTAAATTAATCTGGACTCTGGACTGGTAACTATAACATCGACTGGCGGGACAGTGTGTATGTAATTGAATACATATGCTAATTGTTGTATCTTCAATAAATGCAGCGTATTGCCTTTTCCCCTGAAAAAGATCCTTTGTGCTTCTTATAAGCATAACATTTTTGGTGGAGAATTGCGAAAGGGGGAAGACATGCACTGTGATGGTTGAAAATACTGCTAAAAGGTATGCCATATGTATAAAGTGATTGATCATTCTGGTGAGCACACCCCCAGCTATAGAGGTGCCAGACAATAGGGGAAGGATTAGAGTTCTTGCTCCGACCTGTCTGTCGGGGAAAACTATATATAAACTGTTTGTACAAACTCTCTAGGTTTATAAACTTCTGGTCGTAGAGAGGGAGGATTAGGTTTCTTTGCTCCTACCTGTCTGTTGGGGAAAAATAGCATAGGTGAATATACCCTCGGTTGTAGCAGGGTCGAGCCCAAAAGGTAGGGGGCTTAGCATTCCCCCTTCTGCTCTCTCAGGCAGAGTTTTTAGTGGGTATAGACTTTTTGTGTTGTCTAAGTCCCAGCACGAGCACGGGCATGGAAAAGAGATTCATAAAGAAAATATGTTCAAGTGGTATTTTCTATGTGAGACCCAACTCGGAAGGATATAGGAGTTTTGGGCAAATACTTTTTGTGAGACCCTGAACTCTGAAGGATATAGGAGTGTGGGCAGATAGTGATAGCACCTGGGTACAAATGTTTAACAGGAAGCAATCCAAAGGCGAAACCTCCAAGGGAGGAGGACAAGGATCATTACCTTTTGTTCAAGAGATTGCTCCTTTTAAACAGATCTTGCTGTGTTAAACCAAACTCTGAAGGATATAGGAGTTTGGGTAGGGTAGGTTTAAGTAATATTGTTGTGATTTTACAATTTTAAGAAAAATGTTTAAGAAAAGGGACCAGGAGGTGCGGGGGCTAGTTGAGGAGCCCACCCTCCTTGCTAAATGGTTAGTGGGACAAAGCTTGTGACCATCCGAACGAGGAAAACAGGATCGAGCCCAGACAAGCAGGCAGGCAACAGATAAAAAGATTGGAAAACAGGTTGGGAGCCCTAAGGGGCCTAGCGGCAGGAGTAAGTAAGTACAGGCATGAGGATTTAGATCCCTGGGACAATACTTGGAACTGATGTCTGGGCTGATGGAGGGGTCATTTTGGGAGCTAAGGAAGTGATTTAAGCAACGAGAGCAAGACATTAACTCTGCAGAGGCTGGAGGGAACTGAGCAGTTGAATGTTGTATGTTAAAAAAGAAAAGTGTTATAGGAAGAGAATTCTTGGTTTCTTTGCAGACATTCTGAAGAAAAAATGGGCCAGCCCTTTTCCGAAAAAATGTCTGTAAATAATTCAGGCAAAGAGACAGTCTGATTTAAATAATTTGACTATGGACAGTTTAGTCAAATTCATGAAAAGAACAAAAGGGGTTTCTATTGAAACTTAATTACCCCCAAATGTATACAAATGTAATCTATGTACAGCTATGTAAAAAATTAAAGCAGTGTAAGAAATGTTAAGCAAAAGAGTATGTATGCATCTCTCTGTGTGTGTATAAATATATTGTGTAAATATGTGAGGTTTTAAGAACCTAAATCAACACTCCTGGTTTCTAGCTTTAAAATAAATTGGTTTTGTTTTGAAATAATACCACTAAAATCCATTTGAATCTTTCATTCAAGGTTGCAAAACTGAGAAATACTTTTTGCCAGACACAGGTAACCAGTGTTGTTTGTCTTTGGTATTTAGCATTTAACCCTTAAGGTACCTTAATGCTTTATAATGTTAAATATCTTTTTAAAGACCAAAGTCGTGGCTGCAGCAGGGCAGTCAAAACCAGAAGAATGGGAAAAAATTCTGGATTTGTTTTTTGGTAACGAAATAGCAGATAAGAGCTGAAGTAAAAGAATACAAAATTTAAAAAAACAGTGTCCCTTTGGAACAACAGCAAGGGTGAAGTGCACACAAAAAAAGCAATGTTAGAAACACTGAGCCTCAAGGTGGCTCTGAGTAATCAGACTGTCACTTTAATAAAAGGTACATAAAAACTCTGTGAGCACAAAAGAAACAGTTACACCTTATGTAAAAATTGATATGGCTAATATAATATTATGGAAGTTGAACTATGAAAGGAATGTGCACTTTTCCCAGGACATGTTGTTGGATCATATTAAAGAAGTTCTGTATTAAAATCACAAATGAGTTTGATTCCCCAGAGTTTAAATTCCAGGGTATTACTAATTAAGAGGTCTCTTGGTTTTTGGTACTGTTTCTCTCCCTCTATGTGTGAAACTTGCAAGCTGCTAATTGTGTTAGTACATTCGAAGACAGAGTCTGTTCTCAAAGCAATTCACAGAGAGACTCAAAGCAATACTCTGCAACAACAGAAACAGCACCCAGAGACTCCCCGCCCTTTTGTTGTATTAACAATTGTGATTAAAATAGAGATAGAGGATGTATGTGGATAATAACTGAATGATCAGGGAGGTGCCAGCCTAAGAATCCAGTGTCCGTCGGCTGAAGAAGGCGTCAAGTGGAAATAACCAGAGGACCCCCCGGAGGGCAGACTGGAATCCACTCAACAGCCTCAAGAATGGGAGAACCAAAGAACAAGATAACATCTTGGAGCCGTCAGGAATGTGCTATCTGCTGATTGATTCAGCAACAGCATGATGAAGCAATTCCCATAGACTGGCATAGGAAGAAATTCCTATAAAAATAGACTCTAAAAAGTGAGAACTTTGGGGTCTGATTCTGCAAACCAACTTCCAGGAGCATCAGATGAGCATCTGACAAGGCCCTGCTCCCTCCTCATGTCCAGGCCACCTGGCCAGTGGCTTGGCATGAGCAACTCTAAGGCTGGTAACTATGATAACAACCTTGCAGAACCTGTGTGTGTGGGTGTGTATGTGTGAATGAATGTGTGAATAAATATGAGATTGAATGGAATGTTATAGCTATAACTAACTGCTTACTATGATTCTTTCTGTATTCACAATAAATGTGGTATTTTGCCTTTTTCCCTTTAATAAGATCCTGCTGGTTTTTATTTTATTGGTACAACAATGTGCAGTGTATATTGTAGAAGGGGTAAAATAAATGCAAACAAAATATGCTACTTAATTAAAATCCTCTTAGGGCTCCAAAGGGAGCCACAATAGGTTGTGTTTTCTTTTTCAGATCGCTGTGTGTTTTGGAAGCAGGAGTTGAAAGTGGAAAGAAATCAAAACTCTGGTGGAAGTTGATTGTGTCCCCTTTAAGACAGAGTCTCTGAACTGCTGATGGCTTTAGATCCAAAAGCAAGCCAGAAAGCACCTGTGTTGATGCAAATTAACTAAACTGAGAGAATTGCCCATGAAGGGCAGCACAAAGGAGCAGCACATAAAGGACTTACCTGCTCAGCAAACAAAGTACCTGAAACCAAAAGGCTCAAATTACTATCCTCCAAAGGAAGGTGGAAAAAGGAGTCAAACCTAAAAATGAGAGAGGGACAGGTTAACCCTAAGTGTGTGTATATATACACACACACACACACACACTTTGTGTATGCAGTGCTAAAATCTGAAGACAGGTTCAAAAGGGGTCTGTTTATCTGCATGACACCCCTACCTTTTAATTCACCCAAAACCCAAGGCTATAATTAAATTTAAAAGCCTATGCAAAGATTTCAAGAGGACATTGAACACACTGGCTTCAAAAACAAATTGTCTCAATAAAAGGCCTGGTATAACAAGATACTTCTAATAGATTTCTTGTTAATATTAAACATTAGTAAGCATAATACTATTACACAGGCACCACATCTGACCTACACCTGCCAGGCAGGCATGCTAACATTGCTACAAAACCCTGCACTTTTGCATCCTTTCCATTGAATATGCTGTTGCCACTGCACAGGTAAAATGTGACAGGGCTGGCCTGGAAACCCATATCTGAACCCCATACACACCATTTGGCTGAGTTCATCTTCACAGCTCAGCCCCATCTCCAGCACAATCACAGATCGTTGGGTGGGGGAAGGGGTTGCTCACAAGTAAAGCGTTATAACTTCGTTCCAGTTATACTTCAGTGAATGGGGTTAGGGACACAGGGTTTCCCACACTGCCCCCTGCCAACCAATAGCAGCAGTGGTTTACTGCAAAGCAGGATTAGCAACACATTGGTTTCTGCTGTGGGGTTGTCAATTATCTGTTTACAAGTCATTTGCTATTCAGCCACTAGAGCCCTATGCATGGTAGAGTTTCAAAAGCAGGACATGGTTCTTGGTAAACAAAAGGAAACAAAGCAGGAACTCAAGCTGTGTGGAAGCCTGTTTGTTTGCAGCTGTAGTAATTTTCCTCTAACTTCATCCCATATAAGGTGGGGCCTTGTCCACATATAAAAGTTGTACTACTTTAACTATAGTGTGGACTCAGGCTATGTCTATGCTACAGACCTTTTGCCACCTTACCTCTGTCAGCTTAGCTATGTTGGCATAGCCCCCAGCATCAGTACAGCCTTCACCGCCAGGAGTTTTTCTGATGATGTGCATCTGAAGAAGTGGGGTTTTTACCCACGAAAGCTTATGCTCAAATAAATTTGTTGGTCTTTAAGGTGCCACCGGACTCCTTGTTGTTTTTTTGGATACAGACTAACACGGTTACCTCCTGATATCTGATGATGTAGGAACCCTCCTGCCCCGAACGATGTTAGCTATGTTTATAGAAGCACTCTTTTGCTGACATAGCTCCATCTACACTGGGGCTTTTGCCAGCATAACTGTGTCACTAAGGGATGTGTTTTTTCACCACCTGACTGTCACAGAGTCCCTGGGCAATGCTCTGGAACTGCTCCCTATGAAGCCAGTTAGGACTCTGGGGAAGTCTCCTTTCTGTGAGCAGACTGTCTTCAGGACACCCAGCTCACACAACTTCCACCTTCCTGGGTCTGACCTCGGAGCATTCAGCATCCTCTGCCCCTCTGTGCGCTTCCTACAGCGAGTCCACCCAGGCGGGCTCCTGGGGAAACCAGAGGATCCTGCACCCCAACTTCACAGTCAGACTTGACTCTCAGCCAGCCAGTAAAACAGAAGATTTATTAGACGACAGGAACACAGTCTAAAACAGAGCTTGTAGGTGCAGAGAGCATGACCCCTCAGCTGGGTCCATTTTGGGAGGCAGTGAGCCCTCCTCCTCTGGGCTTTGTCCCTTTCCCGGGTCAGGAGGTCACCTGATTCCTTTGTTCTCCAACCCTTTAGCTACCACCTTGCAGGGGGGAAGGGCCAGGCCATCAGTTGCCAGGAAACAGGGTGTTGGCCATTCTGTGTGTCCAGACCCCTGCACGCACCTGCCCTCTAGGGCTCTGCAACGATCATACACCCTTATCCCACCACCTAGATACTTAAGAACTGCATAGGGGAAACTGAGGCACCCCCACACTATTCAGAGGAAACATTAAGAACAGTCCCGCTTCGTCACACTGACCAACAGAGCTATGCCAGTACCAGTTTTACAGTGTAGCCCAAGCTTCAGTTATATCAGTATACGGGTGCTTTATAGCAGTATAGCTATTCCTTTATAGAAAAGCAAATGAGCCAGCATGGCATAAATGTGTCCACATTAGGGCTGTTACTAGCATATTTCAGGGGGGAGGCGGGAAATTACCCTCTTAATGCCCTTTGATGGACTGATCCCAGCTGTCACAATGAGGGCTGTATCTTTGCAGCCCTTTTTAGTTTTTTTAAATGAGAGCTCAGAATTTGCAGAGCGTCATTAAAATTGCAGACGTGATTTTTTTGTAATTCCTCCAATTCTCTCTCCCCCTGCTGCTATTTTGTTGCAGAGGAGTCTGCAACTGCGTGTTTCAATGTGACATTGACAATCTCCTTCCTGCGAACTCTCTCAGCAGCAGCTCACAGAGGGAATATGTAGGGACAGGGAAAATATGTGGGGTGTGACTGAAAGATCCAGAGCAAAAGCCTCTCGTAAAGAGGACTGACCTCTGGAAAAAAAGCCAGGGTATACAGAAAACCAATCACTGGCTCAGCCCTGGCTAATCCAGCTCACACCTTGGTGGGGGAGAAGGGTGGATTGAAATTGTTGGAGCTGATGAAAACATTTCCAGTGGAATATTGGTCCAGTGGAAATGCTGTTCTGTGTATTTGTCTTGGGAATACATCAGTTTCATTTAGCTAAAATGAAAAGAGCATTCCGATTGGGGCAAAACTTCCCGTTTTGACAGTTTTGAAACAGAATGATTTGACTTTTTATTTCAAAAAGACTGCTCATTTTGCAATTTATTTTATATTATAAAATATGTATTTGATGTGGAAATCAAATCTAAATATGAAATGAATCAAACACCATTTTGGGGAAATTTTATTTCACAAGAAATTTTGAAATTCTTTGGTTTTGTTCCAGATTTGGAACTAAACACATTTTGAAATCCTTGAATTGCCCATGAAATGGAAATTCCAGTTCCTGCCCTGCTCTATTTCTGTATTTACCCAGAAGAGAGAATTCTAGGTGCAGCAACGTTTTACTGCTTAAAATCCATTGTGCCCAGGTCCGCAGGGGACGAACAGCCCTATGGTCTGGCAGTCAGTTGGAATATGGGAGCTTGTACCCCGGAGGCAGACCCATGGGGTGGTGGTCACCCAAATCAACTCTGCAGTGACAACACAGCCTTAGAACATTTCCTCAAAGAGCCCCACCTGGACCTCTGCAGCAATGACGGACTCCATTTACTTTTCCAAGCTACTCTACGTACCACCCAGCAGGAGTCGCTGGGCCCTATCCCTCTGCTCCAGGGACACAGGGGGTACCGCTGCAATGCCCAGGCTATTTGGTCTGAGCCACACGGTGCCTCCCACAGCCCACCCCAGATAAATTTGATCCTAACAGTTATCAAACCAGCCATGCACACCCAACCATTGGTGAAAGCCAAAGTTTCCCCTCTGCTACCTGACCACCTTACCCCCACACCAGACCCAAAGCAGTATGCCTCCCGGCTAGCCCTGACACTGGCTGACCCACAGCTCCTCCCTCACTCTGATCCACCCCAGCCGTTAGGGGGCTTATTCCTTCACCCACTTACTTCCCTGGTCCTTCTCGCATGAACAGAGAACAACAATACCCGAAGTCCAAAGGTGCAAACAATTCAATGTTTATTGGGGTGAACTTCCAGCAAGCATGATTCCAGTTTCTGTCCTTAGTGTTCCCCTTTCCAGCTCTGACACCACAGAGGCTTACCTGTGTCCCTGTTCCCATTTCCCCCTTTAGCTAAACATGATTCCAATTTCCCCACCCCCATTCCCTGTTCCCATTTCCCCCACCCACTTCCTGATTGACTGCAGACCATATAGTAAAACTTGAGTTCTGCTTAGCTATACCTTAACCAATCATTTTCCTGAAATTTAACTAACCAATCCTAACATACTGTAATATGATTATTTAACCAGTTATATCCAACCACCTTAATTAGTTTACACCCAGCAAAATTAATTATACAGCAGACAGACACAATCACAGAACCAGACAGAGATTATGCAGACAAACAATAGGGAAATGGGGACTACAATGATAGAACAAACACAGAAATGAGGATTTCACATCCCAGCTATCGATAAGTGAGTTCTTGTCAGACAGGATGCTATCAAACTAAGTTTCCTTTTACATCTTCTAGGCTCTTCCCTTTCTCTGGAGCCGATAGGCACTATCAGGACAGGACTGTATTCCTAACAGCCCAATAGCACCTTATTTCAATGTGACTAGGTTGGAATGTGAGGATGTGACCGGTCGCTTCCCAGCTTATGGCTGTCTCTGTTGCTTAGCCAAAGGCTTTAGCCTAAGAACAGGGCCTCAGACTGTCACAGTAAGAGAAGGCCCTTACACCAGCAGACAGTGATTTTAATTCTTTCTTTTATACCTTTAACTAGCCAAGTGATAAGAATACATCTAATTTCTTAGAGTGTAGACCTTTACAGACAGGCCTGAATATCTATATCCTAACACTCCACCCCTTTTTTTCCCTTTTTCTTTTGGGATCCTCCTGCCCAGGTATCCCTGGAAAAGCATAGGACATATGGCGACACATTTCCTGATAGGGCCAGGCATCAAGGTGGAAGGTGTCGATATTCCATTTGTCCCACTGCCCCTTGTGTAGTATAGTGCCCTGGACCTTCTCTCATACGGGCATACCACACCTATTCCAATTAATGTTCCAGACTTCCCATTACAGTGGGCCTGAGAAGGTTGGGTCCAGGTTGTCTAGTACACTGTAGGGTTTGGAGGGCTTATTACTTATAGGTTATCTCCATATGCAACGTTAACACAAGCACAGTTAACAATACAAAATCCACAGCAACACCGAGTCCTGACCACTGCAGTATGATCCAACATCCGAGACACCCCCAAAACACTGCCTCTCCTCCTTTGACAGGGTCATGATCTTATGTGTCCAGTTGCTGGCAGTTGCAACAAGCTGTCCCTACAGGTTTTGCTTGCTTTCGTCCATATCATAAGTCCATTGAATGTTCACAGAGAAATGGGATATTGTCCAAACCAGCTTGACCACTTGGTATGGAATCAGGCTGTATGCCCTGGTTTGATTATTCACAGCAATAAGATTCACAGATTCATTTGTGCACCAAAGTCCAGAGAGCAGCGTATAGATGGGTGTATTTTGGTTATGGGCTGGTGTAATTGTGCCCCCAGTCATATGTACATTCCCAGCAAAACACCTTATACACAGTACACCCAATTGTCCACCCCTTGCATAGGCCATTGATCTTGCTCCTCCATAGTCATAGAAAAGGGGCACATCCAAACATCTCCTGTTGATTTACACTATTTTACACACCCCTCCATTGATTCCCAGTGAGCTCCTCCCCTTCTCATTATTTCCATAGGGCTTGTGGGGGCCACCTTAGTTGCCGTTCCATTTCCAGGTACCACGGTAGCTATTACACAGGTGTTGGCCTCATAGTTGAGCATTTTGCATTCCCATACACATCTCCCCCCCCCAGGGTCAGTCTTTTGAAGCCATCCCCCACCCATGTCATGAGGTTTTCTGTTCATTAAAACACAACAATGCTAGCAACAAGACAAATACAAAACACAGATCCATGGTATTCTGGGTTATTTTTCCCGCTGGCGCCAGCTTGCTTGTAGTGTGTCTGAAAAACAAAAGAAACAATTTCCACCCCCATGGTGGGGACAGATTATTGCTTAATAATAATAATACCACCACTTTCTTTTACAAATTTCCTTGCTAATTGCAGGAAAAACAGAAGAATTACCTCCAGGCTGTCCTTATTTTGTTCTATAGTCAGGCTAGTGAATTACCCCACTTACTGCTACCTGGTCATTTATGAAATCCATGAGGTGGTGTACCTCAGTTTCCTCTCTTGTACAACAGACCATGTTTGTAATAGTTTCTCTGCTGTACCAAGCTTTCAGTTTATTTTCAGGTAATAGCTGAGACACAGCTTCAGATTTTAGCACTGTACGTACACACACACACACCCCTTAAGTTTAACCTGTCCTCCTTATTTTCAGGCTTGACTTGTTTTTTCACCTCCCTTTCCTGGAGGGCCATAATCTGAGTCTTCTAGTAGCTTGTTTGCTGACCAGATGTATTCATTATTTGCAGCTCCTTTGTGCCCATCAGCTAGGTAATCTGCATTTACACAGAGATTTACTAGCTTGCTTTTGGATCCAAAGCTATTAGCAGCTCACAGATGGTCTTAAAAGGGAAACATTTTACTTCCACTAGAGTTCTGATTACTTTCCACTTTTATCTCCTGCTCCAAAACACACAGAGATCCGAAAAAGACAGCACAACCTATTGTGGCCCCTTTTGGAGCCCTAATAGGATTTTAATGAAGTACCATGTTTTGTTTGCATTTCTTTTACCCCTTCTCCAATATACACTGCATATGTCCTGGGAAAATGCACATTTCTTCCATATAGTTTAACCTCCATAACATTATATTAGCCATATTAATTTTACACAAGGTGTAACTGTCTCCCCCATGCCCACAGAGTTTTCATGCACACCCACCAAAGCAACAATCTGATCCCCCAGAGCCACCCCAAGGCTCAGTGTTCCCATCATTCCTCCCCTTTTCCTTTTCTTTTTCCTGTGCACACACACAAAGTTCTCTTTTGCCTAACATCCCTTGCACTGTGATTACCAAAAGCCAAAGTTCTCCCTTTGCTACCTGACCACCTCACCCCCACACCAGACCCAAAGCAGTATGCCTCCTGGCTAGCCCTGACACTGGCTGACCCACAACTCCTCCCTCACTCTGATCCACCCCAGCCACCAGAGGGGCTCCCCTCCAGCTTCAGAAACCCTCTGCAGCAGGGACTGGCACATTCGCCGGACCAGCTGCCAGCTAACCCTGATTTCAGATCGAGCACCCACAGCTGCAGAAAGTGTCCCCACCTTCCGGAGCCGAGGGGCCCAACACACACAGCCGCAGTCAGAACTGAGGGGACTCAGGGTTGGCTCTCACACTGCTGGCAGCCTGGGGCTCTCAAACTCTTCAGGGCTCTGCGTGGAGCTCTGCCTCCTGCAAGCCTGAGCTGCCCAGTGCCTGCCTTTCAGCAGCTGCTGGGCCCGGGTGCCCGCCCCTGTGTGGAAGGGTGTCTGCTGCCATCTCATGGGCACCCTCAAGATTTTGTGGGATATTATTTCTAGGACAAGACAGCCTGGGGGCCAGGGGAGGTCCAGACACCCAGCACGTCTGCAGCATCCTGCGCATGGCACATCATGTTCAGGGAACACCTCTGGCCACAGTGCCATACGGGAGGTCAGCCGAGATAGCCCAGTGGCCCCTTCTGGCCTTGGAATCTAGGAATCTGTAAGTTGGGCAGCCAAAACTTGAGGCCCCTGAAAATCAGTAGCTATTTTTGGAAACCTGGCTTTTATTTTTGAAAGAGCTTGGTGAGTGATTATTCCCTGGCCTTCCTCACAGAAGAGGGAGCGCAAACGCTGCTCCCTCCCAGGGCTTCTGGCTGTGGACTGGCTAGGTCACAAGCAATAGCCAGAAAAACTCTTGGAACAATTCTAGGAAAAGTCAGGATCTAGGTAAGAGCCTGTAGTAAAACCAGACCCCCCAGGCTCCGTCCTTCAGAGCCCAAGCAACACCTGTAATATCCAGTGTCTGCACCGCTCTGTTCAGTGCGCGAACCCGAGTCTGTCGAGCCAGGCTGGGTGGCTCGCTCCTGCTGGCTCCAAAGCTTTCGAAAAATGTGCAAGCCTGTGGCGGAGGTCATAAGTAACTGAAAAAAACAGGGGCTTACAATGGGAAGTGCCAGGCCACATCGAGAGGAGACCATTCCACCAGCACTGCCTATCATTAGCCAGAATAATTCCCTCCCCGCATGTATTTGAAGCCAGGGAAGTCTGTGCAAATCTAACCCACATCCTGCCCCACAGGTGCTCTGATATGAGAGCCATGGACACAGCATAGAGTCCTGGATTTGGGGAACGGACTGTTCTGGGGCACCGGGTGGGATCCCTCCTCAGGCACATGTGGGATGTGACTGAATTGGGACGCTCTTCTGGGTCTATTGATAGTGGGATGGCCAGTGGGACCTTGCCGGAGTAGCTGCCCTTAGATGGAGAGAGTCCTTACCACAGTGCCAGCCCACCTCCGGAGCACCCGGATGTATGTGTAGCAGCTGGACTTTTGGGAGACCCATCCGGCAGGACAGTCAGTTAAGTGTACAGCTTCTGCGTACGAAAACAGCAATAGAGGGTTACCCATGGCAACTGCATCCTCCCGATCACTGAGCATGCTGTGTGTGGCGGAGTTAATCGCCAAGTGTCAACCTGAGCAAAGCAGAGCTGGACGTCAGGCCCCCACTCCTGGATTACACCTATGCTCTGCTCTACAGTTACACACTGAAAGGAGCGCTGCAGAACTTGCTTCCTCCAACAAGCCCCAACGACTGACACTATATACCCCCCTCTCAAATTCAAGTAGCTCCTGACTCCGATGGCCATTGAAGCATTAACTGATGCCCACCCTGCAGCAGTGGCCACAAATACTTCCTAGCTCAGCTAGCCAGAAACCCAAGCCCATTCCTCTTGGATGCAGACTTGGCCACGGAGACCCAAGCTTGTGTCACCTCTGGATACCCCTGAAGGCTGTCCAGACAAGGCAGCCTGTTTACTGTCCATTACTTCAGATCCAGGAAGCGTTCATGATTCTGGGCCTTTATCTTCAAAACTGACAAAGGCTGAGCTCTGTCAAAACTCAGCTCTCCCTACCCTTCTCCACAGCAGCTGTGCCTCTTGGGAAGACAATGGCTGGGGGAGCCCAGCCACCATGAGAGGGATGGCAAAGGGCATTGTTTGTGGCTTGCACCATGCTGTGGAGCGAACTCCCATCCAAGGACAGGCATAGTAAATCTGTACTGCGGGGCACGATTAGACTCTATTGGGCGACATTCCTTTAACAGGAAGTGGGAAAGACTCTGCAACCTGCCTCTTGGGCAGTAGGGTTTATGTGGTGTATTCCAGGACACTCTGCTTAGAAGCATGGGGAAGGGAGCAGGAGTTTGAACACGAGCTCTCCACTGTAGGACTGTTGTGGTTTCTTTGTCAACCTTGCTCCGGAAATGTGCAATAACTCAATTTGATGATGTGATCTCTTGTTGCCTATAATGACCAGGAATGTTCTCCCCTGAGTACCCCATTAAGGAGGCACTCCATGAATTTTGCATAGTTCCTTTTCCAGGAAATACAGAGCTGTGCAATAACTCAATCACTCATTAACTGTAAGGCTTGGAGCAGATCTCCAAATATTTTAATATTAACTCGTGTCTTGTTACTCTGTTTTGGAGTAATTCCCACTTCCCCTCTAGATGAACTAGCCCATTTTCCTAGATGAACCTTGACCATGTATGGAGTGTATGGTTACTGACAAGATCTGGTTCCATCGAGTACCTCAGATAAAGCTTCCTCCCCTAATTCAGAGCTTTGCCATGAGGGGGAACTCGCTGACAAGGCCAACTCCTGCCCCCAAGTGGAATGGGTCAGAGTGCTGGAGTGCTCTGCATGGGGCTAAGGGAAGGACTCTTCTACCCTGAGCCATGGTCCCATCTGTGACAGTTGCAGCCTGGGCCAGCAGCATTCCCTACAGCTGCTGCACTCTGCAGGGCAGTGGAGCGGGGACTGTGTCCTTGTATATTCACCAGCCCAGGACCCCCTACCCCATCCCCAAATCCACCCTCTTACTGCAGGCAGAAAGCCTCCTACCCCAGCACTGTGGGCCTCATTCCCCTTCAGATCACGGCGCTTTATCCTCTCCCAGATCTATCCTCCCTCCACTGCACAAACCCCCATCCTCTCCCATGGGTCGCACAGCTCAGATCTTCTTTTGCTCTAGAGGAATGTGCAGGAAGCAGCTTGTTCTCGTTGGGGGGACCTCACCACTCTGAGGCCAGATCTACACTAAAGAGCCTATGCCAGAAGAGCCCTTTGGTGGAGAGGGGATTCACAGGGAGTGGAGTGCGGGCCGCCCAACAGGAGACTGAGACCCAGGCCCCAGAAGCTGCGGAGCAGCCCCATCAGGTACCAGTGGGTAGTAGCCCAGGGAAAAGAGACACTGGTCCTGTTGTGTTACCAGGAGGTGCGGCAGTGACCCCACATTTCCTCACCAATCCTGTGACGGGATCACCTGTCATGTCTAGGGCCCGGGCTGGGACACAGTGGAGCAGGGTGGGCCTAGGACCTCCTGCTCCCGGCCCTGCACGAGCGCTAGCCCCTTAGGCCAGAAAGTCTGGGCCGCTACTCAGCCGTCTTTGCTCAGCCCTCAGCCAAGAGGCCTGAGCTACTACTTGTTCAGTTGTCCAGCCACAAGCCAGGATGCTCGATAGAATAACCCAGCGTGAGCACTGATTCCCTGACGCCGCATAAGGGGGAGCCCCTGGCTCTGTGACACTGGAACTTTACAGAGATCTGAACCAATCAGGGGACCAACATGTTGTCAAAACTGATGAAGGCGCTATAGACCTTAAAGACATCATTCTATCACCCTCAGATGGACAGGCTAGTGGAGTGCTTCAATAAAACCCTAAAAGGGATACTGCAGAAGTTCGACGCTGAGAACTCGTGGCATTGGGATCAGTTGCTCCCACCCCTCCTTTCTGCTTTCTGTGAGGTGCTGCAAGCCTCCACGGGGTTCTCACCATTTGAGCTTCTGCACAGGAGACAACCCTGGGGGTGAAGGACATCCTCTGGGAGATGTGGGAAGAGCAGCTACCCCTTAAGCCCAATGTGGTCCAGTTTGTAATCCACCTGTGAGAGGATGTGGAGAGGCTAGGGACATTTGCCCAGGCAAACTTGCTGCAGGCCCAACAGAACCAAGAACGAACCTAAAACAGAAGGGCCCAGATGAGAGAGTTCAGGCCTGGGGATAGGATTCTGTAGCTTCTTCCGACCTTGGAGTTGAAACTGATGATTTGATGGCAAGGCCGATTTGAGGTAGTGAGGAAGGTAGGGGCAGTTAATTATCAGCTACACCAGTCGGAAAATGAAGGAAGACACAAATTTATTACTTCAACCTGCTAAAAGCCTAGTGTGAGCAGGAGGGACTCCTCACATCTCTACCTGAGTCGGAATTTGGCCCACACATGCCCCCAGGACAAGACCCTGGACCAGTTCCACTGGGAGAGAACCTCCAGCTGGAGAAAGAGTGCCAGTCGCAGCTGCTGACAGAAGTCTATCCCTGGACGTTCACTGTGCTGAATGTTCACCTGAGAACGCCCAGCCCCTGCTGAGGAAGATGTGGGAGGTGGTCCGCCAGGAACTACAGACTATGTTGAAGATGGGGGTAGTCAAGGAGTCCCGTAACGAGTGGTCAATCCACTTCTGCATTGATTTCCGGAGGGTGAACACTATATCAAAGTTTGACATGTACCCTATGCTCCAGGTCAATGAGCTACTAGCCAGACTGGGGGACACCAAGTATATATTTACCCTTGACGTAACAAAAGGTTACTGGCAGATTCCCCTAACTCCCAAGTTGCAAGAAAAGACTCTCTTCTCCATGGTTATTCCAATTTGAGACCCTGCCCTTCGGCTTACATGAGGCTATGGCCACCTTTCAGTACCTAATGGATAAAGTGCTCCACCTACATGTCACATACACTGACAACATCATCATTTACAGTCGGAACTGGAATGGCCACCTAAGGCACATGATGGCGATATTACAGGCCCTCCAGGAGGCAGAGCTAATACCTAACCTGGTCAAATGCAAGCTGGCCAGTTGGGAGGTGACATACATAGGCTACCGAGTGGGGGGCGGGCATCAAAGACTGCTAGTCAGTGAAGTACAGGCCCAAAAGCAATGTGCCACAATAAAGCAGGTGCATCACTTCGTAGGCCTTGCCAGAGACTACAGATTCTTTGTGCCCAATTTTACCACCATTGTAGTACCCCTGACTGATGTAATAAAGGACACCAGCCCAAAGCAGATCAGGTTGTCCACAGTTTGTGATAAGGCATTCCGGGAGCTAAAAGAGCATCCTGAGCTCACCAAGAGGTTCACACTACATATGGATGCCTCCGATATCGACAGAGGGGAGCACCCTGTACTGTATATCAGTCGGAAGCTGTTCCCATGAGAAACATCCTATTCAGTCACTGAGAAGGAGGCTGTCAAGGTTCCTTCCCCACTCTGAACTCTAGGGTTCAGATGTGGGGACACTCATGAAAGACCCCCTAAGCTTATTTCTACCAGCTTAGGTTAAAACTTCCCCAAGGCACAAAGTCTTTGCCCTTGGATTAGGTAAAACGCTGCCACCACCAAGTGTTTTAGACAAAACAGGGAAAGGACCACTTGGTCCAATTCCCCCAAAATATTCCCCCAAGCTCTACACCCCCTTTCCTGGGGAAGGCTTGATAATAATATTCTCACAAATTGGTACAGGTGAACACAGACCCAAACCCTTGGATTTTAAGAACAATGAAAAATTAATCAGGTTCTTCAAAGAAGAAATTTATTTAAAGAAAAGGTAAAAGAACCACCTCTGTAAAATCAGGATGGTAAATACTTTACAGGGTAATCGGATTTAAAACATAGAGAATCCCTCTAGGCAAAACCTTAAGTTACAAAAACACACAAAAACAGGAATATACATTCCCTCCAGTACAGTGAATTTACAAGCCAAAACAAAGAAAAACCCTAACACATTTTCTAGCTAGATTACTTACTAACTTTACAGGAGTTGAAGGGCTTGCATTCTTGATCTGTTCCTGGCAAAGGTATCACACAGACAGACAAAAACCTTTGTCCCCCCACCTCCAGATTTGAAAGTATCTTGTCCCATCATTGGCCATTTTGGGTCAGGTGCCAGCGAGGTTACCTTAGCTTCTTAACCCTTTACAGATGAAAGGGTTTTGCCTCTGGCCAGGAGGGATTTTATAGCACTGTATACAGAAAGCTAGTTACCCTTCCCTTTATATTTATGAGCAGCGAACAGCAGAAAGGCTAACAGAGGGAGTTTGCATGGGATCTGTCTGAGAGGAGGTATGCTAAGGGCTGCATTAAGGAGACTGTGTTAGTGAGTATCTGAGCGTCTGTTGTGGGGACAATTTGACAGTTTTACCGTGTGCTTGATTGGTTGTTTGAAAAGTGTGAATTGGGAGTGCTTTTGTCCAGGTGAGCCTTGAGTGAGCCTGACTGTTATAAAAAGCCAGTCAGCTGTGAACCAGCTGAGCAGTGAACAGCAGAGAGGCTAACAGAGGGAGTTTGCCTGGGGAGAGCCCACTGAGGCTTACATCTTGCCAGCTTCTCTGAGTAGTTACTACAACTTCTGAGGAAGCTCGTAGAAGGAAGGTAATATGGATGGGGAGTGTTCAGCTGATGTGACCTGCACTGGATGTGCCACGTTTGTCTTTCTTCCACAGGACAGAAGTGACTTTGTCTGTACAAAATGCAAGCTGGTCTCCACATTGGAAGAGAAAGTTCAAGGTTTGGAGCAACAGGTATCGACCCTGCGTTGCATAAGAGAAACTGAAGATTTCCTGGACAGACGTCAGGATATATTTCTACGGACACAATGTTCTGAAGATTCAGAGCAGGCTGCACTGCAGGGACAGGAGGAGGGTGAAGAAATTTGGCCGCATGTGACCTCCAGAAGAAGAAAGGGGAGCGTCCATGTACCAGCAATGCAGATACAGGTAAGTAACCATTTTCATGTTCTCTCCACAGGTACTAATGCGGAGAGTGGACTAGATGATACATCTGAGGGAAGGGAACAGAAGGAGACACCGCTGATTGGAAGGCATGAGATGCACTGTCCTAAGGTTGGGGGTTCCACGACCACCGCTCCCAAGAGAAGGAGGCGGGTGGTGGTGGTGGTCAGGGACTCTCTCCTCAGGGGGACTGAGTCATCTATCTGCTGTCCCAACTGGGAAAGCCGAGAAGTCTGCTGCTTGCCAGGAGCTAGGATTCACGATGTGATGGAGAGACTGCCGAGACTCACCAAGCCCTTGGATCGCTACCCCTTCCTGCTTCTCCACGTGGGCACCAATGATACTGCCAAGAATGACCTTGAGCGGATCACTGCAGACTACGTAGCTCTGGGAAGAAGGATAAAGGAGTTTGAGGAGCAAGTGGTCTTCTCGTCCATCCTCCCCGTGGAAGGAAAAGGCCTGGGTAGAGACCGTCGAATTGTGGAAGTCAACGAATGGCTATACAGCTGGTGTCGGAGAGAAGGCTTTGGATTCTTTGACCATGGGATGGTGTTCCAAGAAGGAGGAGTGCTAGGCAGAGACGGGCTCCACCTAACGAAGAGAGGGAAGAGCATCTTCGCAAACAGGCTGGCTAACCTAGTGAGGAGAGCTTTAAACTAGGTTCACCGGGGGAAGGAGACCAAAGCCCTGAGGTAAGTGGGGAAGTGGGACACCGGGAGGAAGCACGAGCAGGAGCGCGCAAGAGGGGAGGGCTCCTGCCTCAGACTGAGAAAGAGGGACAATCAGCGAGTTATCTCAAGTGCCTATACACAAATGCAAGAAGCCTGGGAAACAAGCAGGGAGAACTGGAAGTCCTGGCACAGTCAAGGAATTATGATGTGATTGGAATAACAGAGACTTGGTGGGATAACTCACATGACTGGAGTACTGTCATGAATGGATATAAGCTGTTCAGGAAGGACGGGCAGGGCAGAAAAGGTGGGGGAGTTGCATTGTATGTAAGGGGGCAGTATGACTGCTCAGAGCTCCGGTATGAAACTGCAGAAAAACCTGAGAGTCTCTGGATTAAGTTTAGAAGTGTAAGCAACAAGGGTGATGTCGTGGTGGGAGTCTGCTATAGACCACCGGACCAGGGGGATGAGGTGGACGAGGCTTTCTTCCAGCAACTAACGGAAGTTACTAGATCGCAGGACCTGGTTCTCATGGGAGACTTCAATCACCCTGATATCTGCTGGGAGAGCAATACAGGGGTGCACAGACAATCCAGGAAGTTTTTGGAAAGTATAGGGGACAATTTCCTGGTGCAAGTGCTGGAGGAACCAACCAGGGGCAGAGCTCTTCTTGACCTGCTGCTCACAAACCGGGAAGAATTAGTAGGGGAAGCAAAAGTGGATGGGAACCTGGGAGGCAGTGACCATGAGATGGTCAAATTCAGGATCCTGACACAGGGAAGAAAGGAGAGCAGCAGAATACGGACCCTGGACTTCAAAAAAGCAGATTTTGACTCCCTCAGGGAGCTGATGGGCAGGATCCCCTGGGAGAATAACATGAGGGGGAAAGGAGTCCAGGAGAGCTGGCTGTATTTTAAAGAATCCTTATTGAGGTTACAGGGACAAACCATCCCGATGTGTAGAAAGAATAGTAAATATGGCATGCGACCAGCTTGGCTTAACAGTGAAATCCTTGCTGATCTTAAACACAAAAAAGAAGCTCACACAAGAAGTGGAAGATTGGACAAATGACCAGGGAGGAGTATAAAAATATTGCCCGGGCATGCAGGAGTGAAATCAGGAAGGCCAAATCACACCTGGAGTTGCAGCTAGCAAGAGATGTTAAGAGTAACAAGAAGGGTTTCTTCAGGTATGTTAGCAACAAGAAGAAAGACAAGGAAAGTGTGGGCCCCTTACTGGATGAGGGCAGCAACCTAGTGACAGAGGATGTGGAAAAAGCTAATGTACTTAATGCTTTTTTTGCCTCTGTCTTCACGAACAAGGTCAGTTCCCAGACTACTGCACTGAGCAGCACAGCATGGGGAGGAGGCGACCAGGCCTCTGTGGAGAAAGAAGTGGTTTGGGACTATTTAGAAAAGCTGGACGAGCACAAGTCCATGGGGCCGGATGCGCTGCATCCGAGAGTGCTAAAGGAGTTGGTGGATGTGATTGCAGAGCCATTGGCCATTATCTTTGAAAACTCATGGCGATTGGGGGAAGTCCCGGATGACTGGAAAAAGGCTAATGTAGTGCCCATCTTTAAAAAAGGGAAGAAGGAGGATCCAGGGAACTACAGGCCAGTCAGCCTCACCTCAGTTCCTGGAAAAATCATGGAGCAGGTCCTCAAGGAATCAATTCTGATACACTTAGAGGAGAGGAAAGTGATCAGGAACACTCAGCATGGATTCACCAAGGGCAAGTCATGCCTGACTAATCTAATTGCCTTCTATGACGAGATAACTGGCTCTGTGGATGAGGGGAAAGAAGTGGACGTGTTGCTCCTTGACTTTAGCAAAGCTTTTGACACGGTCTCCCACAGTATTCTTGCCAGCAAGTTAAAGTAGTATGGGCTGGATGAATGGACTATAAGGTGGATAGAAAGTTGGCTAGATTGTCAGGCTCAACGGATAGTGACCAATGGCTCCATGTCTAGCTGGCAGCCGGTATCAAGTGGAGTGCCCCAAGGGTCGGTCCTTGGGCCGGTTTTGTTCAATATCTTCATAAATGATCTGGAGGATGGTGTGGATTGCACCCTCAGCAAGTTTGCAGATGACACTAAACTGGGAGGAGAGGTAGATACGCTGGAGGGTAGGGATTTTTTAGGATACAGAGGGACCTAGACAAATTAGAGGATTGGGCTAAAAGATATCTGATGATGTTCAACAAGGAGAACTGCAGAGTCCTCCACTTAGGACGGAAGAATCCCATGCACAGCTACAGACTAGGGGCCGAATGGCTAGGCAGCAGTTCTGCAGAAAAGGACCTAGGGGTTACAGTGGACGAGAAGCTGGATATGAGTCAACAGTGTGCCCTTGTTGCCAAGAAGGCCAATGGCATTTTGGGCTGTATAAGTAGGGGCATTGCCAGCAGATCGAGGGACGTGATTGTTCCCCTCTATTCGACATTGGTGAGGCCTCATCTGGAGTACTGTGTCCAGTTTTGGGCCCCACACTACAAGAAGGATGTGGAAAAACTGGAAAGCGTCCGGCAGAGGGCAACAAAAATGATTAGGGGACTGGAACACGTGAGTTATGAGGAGAGGCTGAGGGAACTGGGATTGTTTAGTCTGCGGAAGAGAAGAATGAGGGGGGATTTGATAGCTGCTTTCAACTACCTGAAAGGGGGTTCCAAAGAGGATGGCTCTAGACTGTTCTCAGTGGTGGCAGATGACAGAACAAGGAGTAATGGTCTCAAGTTGCAATGGGGGAGGTTTAGGTTGGATATTAGGAAAAACTTTTTCACTAGGGGGGTGGTGAAACACTGGAATGCGTTACCTAGGGAGGTGGTGGAATCTCCTTCCTTAGAAGTTTTTAAGGTCAGGCTTGACAAAGCCCTGGCTGGGATGATTTAGTTGGGGTTGGTCCTGCTTTGAGCAGGGGGTTGGACTAGATGACCTCCTGAGGTCCCTTCCAACCCTGATATTCTATGATTCTATGACAGAGGCTCTGACAGTAAAATGGGCTGTGGATGCCTTAAAATATTATTTGTGGGGGAACCCCTTTCTCTTAGTGGCAGACCATGCACCATTACAGTGATTACATTCTATCAAGGATACCAACCCCAGGATCATGTATAGGTACCTCTGCTTGCTACCTTGCAGCTTCCAGACATGTCACAGGGCTGGGAAGAACCATAAAAACAGACTTTTTTTTGAGAGCCGGGGGTGGTGGTAGTGCAAGGACCACAAGGCAATGCCCCGGCACCTGATCTGAGGAGGAGGGTCTTTGATGGGGTGTATAATCTCCTCTTGGACAACAGAAAGTTAAAAAGCAGCTCTGAGCTCAGGAGGCCCTACCCCTCCGAATCCTGCTGAGCACGCTCCAGTTGGAGGCAAGATTTAAAAGGGCGCCGGCTGACTCAGTTTTGGGTGGATAGAACAGGGAGAAGAACCTGCTCTGAGAGCTCCAGAGGGGGACATAGACAGATTCAGATCAGAAAAAGGAGCACTGGTGTGTAGCAGCTCTCACAGGTCTGAGACGGATAGTCCACCTGCAAGGTAGTGCTTGCAGGGACAAATTGCACCACACTATGGGGAAGCGGGAGATACGAAGTGGCCCAGGGAGGCTGATTTGAGGCACTGCAAGGTGAAAGATGCTGGCCAGGCCTCACAGGGCACAAGGTCAGAACCCGGTGGAACGGGAGGGCCCAGGTTCCCTATCCCTCCTAGGTGACTACTAGGCAGAGTGACCACCAGCGGCGGTGACCACTAGGTGGCAGACAGCAGACTCGTTCACACTGCCCTTTAACTATCTGGTGGCAATCACCTTTATGTATATTCCACACTTTAGCTTCCTCTCAGAGCTAAAGAGTCAATAGGCCCGTCCCAACAGGTGAGACATCTTGTCTGGTGAGCATTTATTAAGCTAAGGCTAAAACACACCATTCCCAGGAAAGGAAGGCTCTAATGCTTGATAAGGACATTTTCCAACTATTGTTAGTTTCTCAATCCAAACTCCCATAATTCATGGATGAA
This sequence comes from Lepidochelys olivacea, assembly GCF_965140295.1. Classification (NCBI taxonomy): domain Eukaryota; kingdom Metazoa; phylum Chordata; order Testudines; family Cheloniidae; genus Lepidochelys; species Lepidochelys olivacea. The sequence goes on along the minus strand of NC_140418.1, from coordinate 44,585,560 downwards.
CTTATAGCTAAGGAGAACCCCTGCTGGGTGACAGAGTAGAGTAACTCCACCTAGCCACCCTTGCCCTTTGGTCTCCTTTCTGCTAATTAAGAGCCAGAGGAGAGAGAAAACAAAATGTGTGTTTAAAGCACTTCGGAATAACTTGCTCGTGACCCAAGAACCTGAAACTTCCAGAGGTCAAACATCCAGATACCTCAGGAAGCCTAAATATATAAAATCTTTCACCCCAGCTTAGAAACTGTACATTTGTTTGCTGTGTGACTCAGATCTATGTCCCTCTGTGAAAAATCTGTCATGTTCCTCTTCTAATGTAATGTCTCATATCTGATGCTAAACCTTGAAAGATGTGAAGTGAAGAGTGTTAGATATAATCAAACAACATATGCACCATGTCCACTAGATTTACAAGACTATAAGGGGGTTTACTTGTTTTCCTTGTAAATGACTTTGGCACCTTAAAAATGATGCAAATTGTATTGCACAAACAGGAAGGTTGAAAGATATAATCACTTCACCAGGGTATAACTTTTGGATTTTAAGAGAAATAGCTTAGAAAGGGGGATCCAACTGATAGTCAGGGCTAATAATGAAATACAATCCATGAAATGAATCAAACCCTCAAACTAATGAAGAAATTTGTTATACACTGATGCCGTCTACTGGATATTGCCAGAAGCAGCAGAGGAAGTAAGGAAGCTGAAAGACAAGAGCCATTTGGTTAATGGCCAATAGGAATCAGAGGGTTGCCCCCAGCAAGCTCTGAAATCAAGGAATTTACAGCTGAGGTCAACTTGTGGAACCCCAGAGCCTGCTGAGTTCCCATGCGGGAAGGACTCGCCCTCTTCCAGGGTCACAGAACTAAGCAGAGCTCGCTGAGCCCTGTGTGGAAAGAACTCTCCCCCATTCCAGGGTTACAGGATAAGAAGTGCTGAGATTTCATTTCAGACTGTACTTCTTCTGCTATTCTTTAATATAAATAAGTGAAGTTACCTGATTAGTCTACACTATCTAGTGAACATCAAGTAGCCATACAGTATTTTAGATTGTAACTAAATGCTGTATGAACATTTTCCTTTTTAAGTCCAAGCAAATTGGCCAAACAGAGATCTGAACCAAAACTTTAACCAATCGCTTTTAATAGTCTAAATTTGTCCCTTTCAGAGCAAACCATTAACATGTTGCACTGTCTCCCAGCTTCAACAACAAAGCTGCTGCTGTCTTTTTTTGTAGCATCTGTACTTTCCAGCATCAGGCAGTCAACAGAGTGACACTAGCAGAGGGAGCAGAAGACAAAAGCCAAGTATGGGTAAGATCAGAACCATGTTTTCAAATTACAGATGAGCGGAGTGTACAGGATGGAATCATATTTCGAGGACACAGAGCTGTTGTCCCCGCCACACTACATAGGGATATTATGCAAACAGTACATGCCTCACACCTGGGCATTGATAGCCTGCTGACACAAGCTCTAGAGTAGGTTTACTGTCCAGGAATGAATACACAGCTCCGTCCCTTGGTAGACACCTGCCGGTAGTGTGAGAACCACCAGCAGAAAGAGACTGTTACCACAGGAGCTGCACCCCCGACCATGGGAAAAGGTGGGAGCCAACTTATTGCCCTTTAAGGAAAAGCAGTCCTTGATTACAGTGGACTACAGTTCTGATTTTTGGGAGGATGATGTCTTGTCTGATACAAGAAGTAAGTCAATGACTGGCAAATGGAAGTCCACTTTGTGAGAGGCCTGTATTCACCGACAATGGACCTCAGTTTGCCTCAGAAGCAGTCAGGGAAATTGGACTCAAAGGGGTGTTTGACCACCACACCTCCCTCCCTCCCCAGCTACCTGTGGACTAATGGGAAGGTGGAATCTTCTGTGAAAATAACCACAAGACTATTTGTTACACAAGGCTGTTTCTTCTGGTTCAGTCATCTGGCTAGCATTGTTGGCACACAGGAATACCCCATCACAGGGTGCCAACACAGTCCAGAGCAGGCAGAGATGGGTCAATGGACCAAAACCCTCCTACCAATGAGGAGAGGCCTGTTGTAGCTAGAAGGATGAGGATACTGCTGTGATGGCCAATAATCAGAGCATGCAGGTGCTAGAGTACGACAGGTCAGCCAAGGACCTACCGGCCCTGGAGACAGGCACTTGTGTGAGGATCCAGCCATTAGAGAGACACCAGAAGGAGAAGCCTGAAGGAGCTGTGAGGGATGCAGTGGCACCCAGGTCATATGAGGGGACTACACCAGGAGGAGTCCTCTGAAGGAATGGGAGACATTAGCCAGCAGACACAGTTCCCAGAGACTGCCTCCAGAGACCATACCAGAATGGAGAGCCAATACCCTCCGGATGCCAGCCACGCAGGGAGGGAGGAGACTCCACAGAAACAAAGTTTGCTAGACTTGGAGACAGATGACAGAGACAGGTCACTGCTGGTGTGGTCACCGGTTGAGGAGCTCACATTCTCTGAAAGACTATGTAACCAGCTGAGTCTGTGGCAAAGATGAGACTCCAACTTGGCTCTGTGTTAGGAACCTCTGGCTAAAGCCACATGGGGGGTGGGCATCACTTATTTGTGTTTAATGTTTATATTAAAATGGTTGTAATCAGTGAACTGGAGTCAGAGGGCCTTTGCTCCCTGGAGGGGCTGTTATTGATGGGACAAAAAGTGGAACAGGGAAGCAATTTAGCCACATGGATGGAGCAGGGGACGGTTTAATAAAGTTTAATTTGCTCAACCTAACCTGCGTTTAGCGTTCAGCTTCAGCTCTGCGAATTCCCATACAGACGTCCCCTTCCTGCAGGGAGCTTTGAAGCGCTAGGACTGGCTCTCTGGTCTCCCTCCAGGGACAGCAGCCTGCTCAGGGCAAGGCCAATACTTGATGACACAGGACAAACATCAATGAATTGTTTAATACACTCATGAGCCCAACCAGGAAGTGGTGCCTGGCAATTCCGCACATTCACACATTTTATTGGGGTGGCTGGAAACTCAGCCAGCCTGCCACCCTCAAGAGAGAGGACCTGACAGACTAGCATCCTGTGACTGGCGTTTGTGAAGGTCTGAGAGAATCAGGAACAAAGACCCACTACATGTGATACAACACCACAACACTAGCAGAGATTAAGAACAGTCAGAACAGCAGCTCTGTTTAACACTGGGGCCACTTTAAAGGGACTGGATTTGGACACCTGGCATCTTCTTACAGTTGGAAGAATCAATGCAGCTGAGGTTCTCCGGGGCAGCCTTCAGAAGCCTGCAGGCCGGGGCCCTGTGACAGAAGAAGCTGGCCAGTCTTCCCATTGTGTGTTTCTACAACGCCTAGTACAGTGCGGTCCTGGTCCATGGCGGGCTCCAAGATGGTGCCACCATACCAACACATCCGGCTGAAGAGACCTGCACTTCAGCTCTCCAGTGCTTAGAGACTTAGGCACATGGCCATTTACAGGCTGAAGTAGCGGGGCCAGAAATCCCACAAAGTGCTGTCTTGCTGAGCACATAGCCGTAACTCTCTGATTGCAACAGCTGGCTACTGTTGAGTCAAGTCCTTATTAACTTCTCACAGTAAGTGTGACAAGTGTCTGGGGAACGGGATTGCAAGTCTGTGTTTGTTTTTGTGTTTGTTTGCTTGCTGAGGAAGTATCCGAGCGTGTGTTTGCTGGGGGGGCAGTGTGAGAGCCTGAGTGAGTGTCTGATTGGCTGCTAGCCTGCAGGGGGCGGGCAGTAGGGTGTCTGTTTGTTTGCGACAGGGAAGCCTGGCTGTTTAAAAATAGCCAGAGCTTCGCGAACCAGCTGAGCGGCGGAGAACCAGCTGAGCAGCGGGGACAGCAGAGCAGCACACAGCAGGAGTTTGCCTGGGACTGGTAAGTATCCGAGTGTGTGTTTGTTTGCTTGCTGAGGAAGTATCCGAGCGTGTGTTTGCTGGGGGGGCAGTGTGAGAGCCTGAGTGAGTGTCTGATTGGCTGCTAGCCTGCAGGGGGCGGGCAGTAGGGTGTCTGTTTGCGACAGGGAAGCCTGGCTGTTTAAAAATAGCCAGAGCTTCGTGAACCAGCTGAGCGGCGGAGAACCAGCTGAGCAGCGGGGACAGCAGAGCAGCACACAGCAGGAGTTTGCCTGGGACTGGTAAGTATCCGAGTGTGTGTTTGTTTGCTTGCTGAGGAAGTATCCGAGCGTGTGTTTGCTGGGGGGGCAGTGTGAGAGCCTGAGTGAGCGTCTGATTGGCTGCTAGCCTGCAGGGGGCGGGCAGTAGGGTGTCTGTTTGTTTGCGACAGGGAAGCCTGGCTGTTTAAAAATAGCCAGAGCTTCGCGGCGGAGAACCAGCTGAGCGGCGGGGACAGCAGAGCAGCACACAGCAGGAGTTTGCCTGGGAGTTCGCCTGGAGGGAGCCCAGTGAGGCTTACGTCTTGCAAACTGCTCTGAGGAAGCTCATAGTAGGAAGGTGATATGGAAGGGGGGGGTTCAGCTGTTGTGACCTGCACTGGATGTGCCATGTTTGTCTTTCTTCCACAGGACAGAAGCGACTTTGTCTGTACAAAGTGCAAGCTGGTCTCCATACTGGAAGAGAAGATTGAAGGTCTGGAGCAACAGATAACAACCCTGCGTTGCATACGGGAAACTGAGGATTTCCTGGACGAAACTCAGGATAGGCTTCTAGGGGCACAAAGCTCTACAGACATAGAGCAGGTTGCACAGAGGAGCCAAGAGACCAGTGAAGAAGCTTGGCAACATGTGACCTCCAGAAGAGGTAAGCGGAATGTCCGGGTTCCAGTAACACAGACACAGGTAACTAACCGCTTTCATGTTCTCTCCACAGGTATCGTTGCGGAGAGTGGACCAGATGATATGTCTGGGGCGAGAAAGCAGAAGGAGACTCCGCTGGTTGGAAGGCATGAGATGCGCTGTCCTGAGGTTGGGGGTTCCACGACCACCACCCCCAAGAGGAGAAGGCGGGTGGTGGTGGTCGGGGACTCTCTCCTCCGGGGGACTGAGTCATCTATCTGCCGCCCTGACCGGGAAAAACGAGAAGTCTGCTGCTTGCCAGGGGCTAAGATTCGTGATGTGACGGAGAGACTGCCAAGACTCATCAAGCCCTCGGATCGCTACCCCTTCCTGCTTCTCCACGTGGGCACCAATGATACTGCCAAGAATGACCTTGAGCGGATCACTGCGGACTATGTGGCTCTAGGAAGAAGAATAAAGGAGTTGGAGGCGCAAGTGGTGTTCTCGTCCATCCTCCCCGTGGAAGGAAAAGGCCTAGGTAGGGAGCGTCGAATCGTGGAAGTCAACGAATGGCTACGCAGATGGTGTCGGAGAGAAGGCTTTGGTTTCTTTGACCATGGGATGGTGTTCCATGAAGGAGGAGTGCTGGGTAGAGACGGGCTCCATCTTACGAAGAGAGGGAAGAGCATCTTTGCCAGCAGGCTGGCTAACCTAGTGAGGAGGGCTTTAAACTAGGTTCACCGGGGGAAGGAGACCAAAGCCCTGAGGTAAGTGGGAAAGTGGGATACCGGGAGGAAGCACAGGCAGGAATGTCTGTGAGGGGAGGGCTCCTGCCTCATACTGGCAATGAGGGGCGATCAACAGGTTATCTCAAGTGCTTATATACAAATGCACAAAGCCTTGGAAACAAGCAGGGAGAACTGGAGGTCCTGGTGATGTCAAGGAACTATGACGTGATCGGAATAACAGAGACTTGGTGGGATAACTCACATGACTGGAGTACTGTCATGGATGGTTATAAACTGTTCAGGAAGGACAGGCAGGGCAGAAAAGGTGGGGGAGTAGCACTGTATGTAAGGGAGCAGTATGACTGCTCAGAGCTCCGGTATGAAACTGCAGAAAAACCTGAGTGTCTCTGGATTAAGTTTAGAAGTGTGTGCAACAAGAGTGATGTAGTGGTGGGAGTCTGCTATAGACCACCGGACCAGGGGGATGAGGTGGATGAGGCTTTCTTCCGGCAGCTCACGGAAGCTACTAGATCGCATGCCCTGATTCTCATGGGTGACTTTAATTTTCCTGATATCTGCTGGGAGAGCAATACAGTGGTGCATAGACAATCCAGGAAGTTTTTGGAAAGCGTAGGGGACAATTTCCTGGCGCAAGTGCTAGAGGAGCCAACTAGGGGGGGTGCTTTTCTTGACCTGCTGCTTACAAACCGAGTAGAATTAGTGGGGGAAGCAAAAGTGGATGGGAATCTGGGAGGCAGTGACCATGAGTTGGTTGAGTTCAGGATCCTGACGCAGGGAACAAAGGTAAGCAGCAGGATACGGACCCTGGACTTCAGGAAAGCAGACTTCGACTCCCTCAGGGAACGGATGGCCAGGATCCCCTGGGGGACTATCTTGAAGGGGAAAGGAGTCCAGGAGAGCTGGCTGTATTTCAAGGAATCCCTGTTGAGGTTACAGGGACAAACCATCCCGATGAGTCGAAAGAATAGTAAATATGGCAGGCGACCAACTTGGCTTAATGGTGAAATCCTAGCGGATCTTAAACATAAAAAAGAAGCTTACAAGAAGTGGAAGGTTGGACATATGACCAGGGAAGAGTATAAAAATATTGCTCGGGCATGTAGGAATGTTATCAGGAGGGCCAAATCGCACCTGGAGCTGCAGCTAGCCAGAGATGTCAAGAGTAACAAGAAGGGTTTCTTCAGGTATGTTGGCAACAAGAAGAAAGCCAAGGAATGTGTGGGCCCCTTACTGAATGAGGGAGGCAACCTAGTGACAGAGGATGTGGAAAAAGCTAATGTACTCAATGCTTTTTTTGCCTCTGTTTTCACTAACAAGGTCAGCTCCCAGACTGCTGCGCTGGGCATCACAAAATGCGGAAGAGATGGCCAGCCCTCTGTGGAGATAGAGGCGGTTAGGGACTATTTAGAAAAGCTGGACGTGCACAAGTCCATGGGGCCGGACGAGTTGCATCCGAGAGTGCTGAAGGAATTGGCGGCTGTGATTGCAGAGCCACTGGCCATTATCTTTGAAAACTCGTGGCGAACCGGGGAAGTCCCGGATGACTGGAAAAAGGCTAATGTAGTGCCAATCTTTAAAAAAGGGAAGAAGGAAGATCCTGGGAACTACAGGCCAGTCAGCCTCACCTCAGTCCCTGGAAAAATCATGGAGCAGGTCCTCAAAGAATCAATCCTGAAGCACTTGCATGAGAGGAAAGTGATCAGGAACAGCCAGCATGGATTCACCAAGGGAAGGTCATGCCTGACTAATCTAATCGCCTTTTATGATGAGATTACTGGTTCTGTGGATGAAGGGAAAGCAGTGGATGTCTTGTTTCTTGACTTTAGCAAAGCTTTTGACACGGTCTCCCATAGTATTCTTGTCAGCAAGTTAAGGAAGTATGGGCTGGATGAATGCACTATAAGGTGGGTAGAAAGCTGGCTAAATTGTCGGGCTCAACGGGTAGTGATCAATGGCTCCATGTCTAGTTGGCAGCCGGTATCAAGTGGAGTGCCCCAAGGGTCGGTCCTGGGGCCGGTTTTATTCAATATCTTCATAAATGATCTGGAGGATGGTGTGGATTGCACTCTCAGCAAATTTGCGGATGATACTAAACTGGGAGGAGTGGTAGATACGCTGGAGGGGAGGGATAGGATACAGAAGGACCTAGACCAATTGGAAGATTGGGCCAAAAGGAATCTGATGAGGTTCAATAAGGATAAGTGCAGGGTCCTGCACTTAGGACGGAAGAACCCAATGCACAGCTACAGACTAGGGACCGAATGGCTAGGCAGCAGTTCTGCAGAAAAGGACCTAGGGGTGACAGTGGACGAGAAGCTGGATATGAGTCAGCAGTGTGCCCTTGTTGCCAAGAAGGCCAATGGCATTTTGGGATGTATAAGTAGGGGCATAGCGAGCAGATCGAGGGACGTGATCGTTCCCCTCTATTCGACATTGGTGAGGCCTCATCTGGAGTACTGTGTCCAGTTTTGGGCCCCACACTTCAAGAAGGATGTGGATAAATTGGAGAGAGTCCAGCGAAGGGCAACAAAAATGATTAGGGGACTGGAACACATGAGTTATGAGGAGAGGCTGAGGGAGCTGGGATTGTTTAGCCTGCAGAAGAGAAGAATGAGGGGGGATTTGATAGCTGCTTTCAACTACCTGAAAGGGGGTTCCAAAGAGGATGGCTCTAGACTGTTCTCAATGGTAGCAGATGACAGAACGAGGAGTAATGGTCTAAAGTTGCAGTGGGGGAGGTTTAGATTGGATATTAGGAAAAACTTTTTCACTAAGAGGGTGGTGAAACACTGGAATGCGTTACCTAGGGAGGTGGTAGAATCTCCTTCCTTAGAGGTTTTTAAGGTCAGGCTTGACAAAGCCCTGGCTGGGATGATTTAACTGGGAATTGGTCCTGCTTTGAGCAGGGGGTTGGACTAGATGACCTTCTGGGGTCCCTTCCAACCCTGATATTCTATGATTCTATGATTCTATAAGGGCTGAACAGAACCTGATCGCTCAGGCACACAGGAAGCTGGCGGAATGAGCTTGGAGGGAATGTGTCAGCAAGCCGGATGGGGAAGCTCAGGGAGTTAAGTGGTTTGCATGGGAAAAGTTCACAGCAGATCACAGACCTTTGCAAGCAGAAAGTTACACAAACTGTGCAGGGAGAACCAGGTAAGTGTCAGAGAATCAAACAGTCATGGCGGAAATTCACAGTTCTCTTCAATAAACTCTAATGCCAATAAGGGAAATGGATACTTGAGGGCTCTCTTCCCTTGACCCTCAAGGGCTATGCCAAAGTAGTTTGCCTTAGTGCTGGGGCTCCAATCACCAACCAGTGCCCCAGTGGACTAAGGAGCCTAATGAAAATGGTGATATTTGCACAGTGGGGCCTGGCCCACTATTAGGGCTCTGAGACGCTATGATAATACAAATAATTAATAATAATACCCTGCTTTAAATGATATATTTCTAGATATTCCAGAAATATCCAATTCCATGGGGCTTTTAAAATCAGCAATCTCCTCCTTTCCTTGGGCCAGCCGTACCATTATGTACAAAACTGTGAATATCTGGGGAATCTGTACATGTGCAATTTATGAACTCTGTGGGAGATCATGAACTCTGTATCTTTACCCAAACTGCAAACTCCATTTTAATATGCAGTTTAAATTGTATTCTCTGTTCTCTTACCTCCATGGTGGGCTGAAATACCAAGGGGTGGTGACCCTGCTAGCAAGGAAGGGTCACATTTTCCAGAGCTTTAAGAAAATTTTAACTTAAATTCCATGTGCACAAAAATACAAAACAACACGAGACTCTGTCTCTGATAAACAAGCCATTTCAAATGTCAGAAAAAAGCACAACAGCCACAGATAGGCTCTGGCAAGACGTAGTGAAACTGGCTCAGCTTTGATAGGATGCCACCAAATCCAGCCCTTTTGGATCAAAGTTTCCTCTTTCATTCCAGCAGTAGCTATGCTATGGAAACCTGCAGCCTCTCCACTAGTATCACCAGTCACAGTGTTATAGAGCGTCACTGATTTCTCAGAGGCTGGTGGCTGCAGAGCAGATTGCAGAAGCCCACTGGAGAGTGAACAGTCCAGAGTCCATCTGGATGGCCAGAATATGGAACACACGAGTAATGGAAAAATTGACACGTGAAGAAAAGGAGCCTTCCTTGAAATGTGCCCCCCTTTCTTAGAATGCTCTGCAAAGGAATTCTCACTTACCTCCAGGCCACAGAGACTGCGCTACATACTACATATAGAAACTGAAGGGGGAAATGGGTGTTAGTAAAATAAGCTTTAACAGTGAGTTCATCTTTTCAAGTGGGCTGTCCTTAGGATTTGGCTCCACAAACTGCTGAGCGGCTGCAATTCGCCACCACAGGAGCTGCAGGTGCTGTCTCAGCATTTGGCCCAAGGAGGGTACAACTGAAAAGGCTGAGATGCTGTAACAGCCTTCATAGAAAAACAATGAGACTCTAGCATGAGGGCCAGCTCTGAGAGAACACAAAGTCTGCCTGCTGAGCACTGCCCATGCATCAGCTGGGAGAAGGATGAATCCTTTAGATTACTGCCTGGGTGGGACCAGAACTTGTGGTGGCTCTGTTCCATTTCCTGGCAGACCACACAGACTGGACTGTGTGTGTGTATATTGTGGGGCTGCTGGAGTGCTGCACAAGTGGATGAATTCCCAGCCCTTCCTTACCTTGCCTCTTCTCCCTCCTTTGTCTATCTCCGAGGAGGAAAGAAAGTAGTGGGGGAAAGAGGGGATTGGTTGTCTTGGGTCACTAATTCCAAGTCCCAGGAGATTTCTCTGCAGCTCTAAGTTGCAAGGAGCCAGCTAGACTCAAGATCTAGCTTACAGGGAAGGAAAAGGAAGATGGCTTCCATACTTTGCTTAGAGGCAGAGAATTCCAAGGAAGTCCAAAGTCCCAGAGCCCAGAACTGGTTCTGCATTCCAAGGGGGAAGAGAGTCCTGGACACCCAAAGATCTAGAGCAAACAGCAAGTTACGCTTTCTTTAAAGGGGTCTGCTTCATTGACTGCTTGTGGCTGGAATACTAAGACTTACTGTACTTAAGTTGGAAACTCTAAACTCTCCATGTGTTGAGTCCCCACAGAATTACTAACGCGGTAGGGAACTTGCCAGGGTTTAGGATTTGAAGAGTCACACATTGTATTAGTATTAAAAGGCCTCTCAGACAACAAAGTGAGGAGGCTGCTTCCAAGTCCACCAAAAAGAGCCCTCCACCTATGAGCCGGGAGGACTAACAAATACAACGAGGGGAACGCGGAGGCACTTTTGAAAACACACCAATGTTCAAAAACAAAATGAAACCTTTGGGTTTGTTTTTGCCACAAAAGAAGTGTGTGAAATCTTAGTGGAGACTGGCAAAGGGAGCTCTTACCTTTACTGGGATGAAGCAGACGTACTCACTCTGACATGAGGTTCTCCGTGAGGAAGCAGGGGAGGCAGCACCATAGGAAGCAGCCATTGCTGTGGGCCAAGTCCGTGCTCTGTTGAACTTATTGGGGCCACTAATACTGTTCATCAAAGTGAGGAAGGGTCATGCAACCTGGCTTTGTACCGCTGGATTCAAGAGAAAAGGAAGCCATGAAACCATGGGTGGTTACACTGGAGAGGGATGGTCTACAGTGGAAAACTGATTACTTCCAGGAATTTCATAGCTGAAATATGGGAGAAATACAGCACCTGGAGGATTCCTGGAAACCTCTCAGAGAAGTGGTTGGTTAGTTGTCTCTTCTAGAAGATAACACTGCTGTTTTGTTTGACTATTAAACCCTGACCATGACTCCTATCACCCTTATCACTGTGGGGTGATATTACATGGTTACCAGTTTCAGCATGTCACGATAAGCTGATTTCCTTTGTTTTCTTTCTCAGCTCTTCCCTGGAGGGGGGGGGGGTGAAAGGGCTTGAGGTAACCCACAGGAAGGAATTCCCAAGTGCGCCTTCCTGGGTTCTCAAAAGGGGGGGAGTGGGTTTGCACTGGAGTGGTGGCAGCATCTACCCATCCAAGGTCAGAGAGAAGCTGTGACTTTGGGAGTTTAATATCAGCCTGGAGTGGCCAGTATTAATTTTTAGAATACTTGTGTGCCCTCACCTTCTGCACTCCAAGTGCCAGAGTGGGGAATCAGCCTTGACACTGCTCCAGCCCATCGTAACTAATGTCTTCTCTTGTCACCAAAAAGGACCATTATTACCACCTTCGATACCATCTAAAAGACTGTCAAACAAAGGGTTTTTCCCCTTCTAAAAACTCTATCAAGCTGAAGGGCACAAAGGATGCTGTTAAAATGAAAGCCTTATTTAATCCTTTATATTTCAAATGCTTTAGCTCTTTTCTCTTCCTTTCTGTATCTTTAATAAAAGGATTTGTAATGGTGTGTTTGCCATGGTACTAAGCAGGCTGAGGTCTGTGTATAAAGCCCCAAACCTTGTTTAAAACTGTTTAATGCTGGACAGTGACTGGATTATGTTAACACCTTTGACCCAGATAGTCCATCTAAATTAATATAACAGTAGCAGCTAATACAAGTAGACCCACCAACATCCGTGATTCTACTCAGGATAAGACGCCACGCAACAGGAGTAAGGCTGGAAAAACCAGGCCTTGAATATCAATATATCCTTCAATTTTCAGGTCTTCTCTTCAGCTTACTTGCTCTTGAATGGAAAAGGAACATACATTTTTTTGAAGAGCAAAAGACACACCAGGATAAAACACGACCCCAGAGGTGAACAAAATGGTACTGTAGGAGGCAGATGGCCTGCTGGTGACAGCACAGGCATGGGCATCACTAGACTCACAGAACCCCTATTTTATGAACTGATTGAGGAGTTAATAAAATTGAAAAGTTCATAAAATCCAACATTTCAAAACGACAGTAGTTATGTTGCATAAATTGCAGAACAGTGCACCTCATCGCTTTCTTCTTGTTCTCCAAACCACAGCAAAGCAACTTGTAATGCACTGAGGCACGAGACTGCAAAGGAACATTGGCTTGCTCTTCATCGACATCACTTTCATTACGTGATTGTCCCCACCGTCCGGGGATAACTTCTTCATATAACTGGTTGTTAGATCGAGCTGCTCCTGTACTATCCCCTCTGCCACAGGCTTCTTCTGAACCAGGGCAAGTTAGTTTGCCACTCTCTGCCTCAGTTTCCTCACCTGTATGGTGGGAATAATTCTTGCCTCTCTCACCTGGGGATGAGATGCTTTGATATTCTCAACTGGAAGGAGCTGTCTAAAGTACAAATCATTATGGGCCCAGATGTACCTCCTACATCCATGCATGTAATCCCTTCTGCACTACTTTTTCCATCATGAAGATCCCACTGGGCTGGCTGGTGGATGCACATCATCTCCTCACCATCCCCACTGTCTTTTTGGTCTGTGTTTGTACAGCACCTAGCACAATGGGCTCCTGGTCTGTGACTAGGGCTCCTATGCACTATAGTAATGGAAATAAGAACACTACTACAACTACCTGGGTAAAAGATATTATAACATGGGACGGTGTGATCCAAGGACTGGATGCCTCTGGATGCCAACTGGCAAAGGGCATGGGGTACACAGATCCTCTGGGTCCCCCAAAAGAATACCATGTAAGGTATCTAATGAAAGCCTGTGTCACACTGATCATCATAATCATTGCGAGATGTATGGATGGAAAATGGGAGTTATGGATATACACTGAAAGCTATAATCTCGAGGCCTTGTAGTTAAAGGTAGGTCATTCAAAGGTATTGTGCCCAGTGATAAACTTCTCCAGACAGGAGGTGGGAGATGCTTACCTCCCCTGTGCACTATTGTGTCTTACAAGAAGTCTATTAGCATACTGAGTTACATGCTAATGAAGAGCTGGCAGAAAGAGGTAAACAGTGGAGGGGGGGGACCCTTTTTTCAGGTGAAGCTCAAAGGTCTGGTATATCTGGGTGTATAGAAACATACCCTCACATCCTTCTCTCTGCAAAGACAGGCTGCCAGTGAGCTTAATCTTATGAAAGGGAGATCTCAGCCATCCTAGTTGAAAATGCTGGGAAAAGGAGTTGGGGTAAACGATCCCACCGGAGGCAGGGGAATGTTTTGAGAATTACGTTTAGGCTTTAGAAAGCATATTATAATTGTGTTTTATATGTAGCCATTTGTTTCCAATATTCTTACCCACGTTCACTTGACTGTCTGTTGATAAACTGATTCTTGTTTTCACTAGAGAGAGAGACCGCGCGTGCGAGAGAGACAGCGAGCAAGCTGTGTGTTAAGCAGAGCGGGGATCCTGAGTTGAATCTAGTAAGCTGGTGTGTGCTGTTCAGTGAATCGAGGGCTGGGCACCGCAGAGGGATGCTTGGGGATGGCGTGTACCTATCGCTAACCTGTACAGAGAGCGAGGCCTGCAGAGGCCTGGCAGGCAGTGCTGGTGCTGCCAGAGGCTGGCGTTTTCAGGGAGCTGATCCACAGTAGGCATAGACATGATGCCCTCATGCCAAGGGCAGGTGGTGGTGAGGTGCCTCACAACCCTGGGTACCCCTGAGACGTGTCATAGGACACCCCATCCAGGACAGAAGCCCTTTTTTAAGGGGGATCCCAAGTGCAGCTGACACCAGGGTGGTTGGGAATGGATGGGCCTAGTTTCCTGCCAATCCCTGGCTGGGGATCTGTAGGGTTTGGGTACTGGCCACAGGGTCTGTTGTGCAGTGATGGTGGTGCCCTTCCTAACACCAGTCTGGGAGAAGTCTGACGGGAACCTTGGAGATTTCCTCCCCCTTAGGAGGGGATAAGGGTTTCATCAGGGGAGGAGTGAACACTGAATACTGGGTGGGCTCTTTGTGCCCTGGCCCGAGATGGAGGTGTAGGGGACACCATGCAGAATTGGCCAAGTGAGACCATGTATAAGTTTGGGCAGAGTGGCAGCTCGCAGCTATGGCAACGAGTGAAAACACCGGTACGCAGACACTGGACATATACTCTTTATTTTGGGGATAAAAAATGCTTATACATTTTGTAGCAATTATTTTCATAATAGACTTTTTTTTAAAATGTAAAAATAAGCACATATTTTCCTGTTATTACTGTAGGAAAATGCTGCTGTGTGAATGGTTACTGCTTATGAGATAAAATACCACCTTAAGGAGATCTCAGCTTTACCAGAAGTATAAAAGAGGCAGAAAGGGACATCGTTCGAACACACCAGATGCAAAGAACATACCTGTCTTGAAATGGCTGCCAAAGTTTAAAAGGCACTTGGGGTTATTTAGGGCTAAAAGGCAAAAGCCCTTGGTTTCTTTGGCATTTATTTAAGCAATCCTTGATTATTTCAGTCCCAAGCCCCCAAAAGGCTGAGTTCTATCTCCTTCACAGTACACACCTCAGTGTGGGCGGGGAAGAGAGGCTGTGTGCGTCAAAAAGCATTAAACAAAAGAATCAGCAACTTCAGCCCAGAAAGGTGGCCCACGGAATGATTCCTGCCAGGGCCCTGCCTTCATGTACCTTTGAGTCAAAAATCAAAAGAAAATGCATTGTGCTCCTAACTTTACTAGGACAAAAGTATCACTCGAAATACTGTACCTGGTAAAATGTGCAGTAACTGCTGCTCAGAGAGGAGCAGACTCCCTATCTTTTGTTGGCAGCAAAATAGTGCTCAAAAATCTCTTTGGAATGTTCATTTGCAGGGATCTCCTGAAGAGGTAGAATTAATGCGACTTCTAGGAATTTACACTTCTACCCTTGACTTGTCCAGAACCCTGCAGGGAAGTGTTCTCACAGGGCAGTACAGAGATCTGGACAAGAGGAGAAGCAGCTCTGTTGTCCAGTTAAGGCTCGATGAAAGCTGGGTTTTGCAAACCCACTAAAAATTTAGAGGAAGCTGCAGTATAATTCCTACTTGTCTTGTGGGATCACACGGGCAACAGCATCACAAGTGTGCAGTTTTGGTATGTGCTGAAGCATATTGCAGAATCAATGAATCCATCTGCTCAGATGTTTCAGATGATGGTTTCTGAACTATTTGGTCTCCAACTTAACCAACTTCCAATTTTAGATGAGGTGCAACTAACTAAAGCCTAGGAAGAAGACTCTAGCATTCTTGCCTTCTAGTGGACAGCACTATATTAGGCTGTTCTGATCACCTCCAAAGGGCATAAAAGGGTCAATATGCCCTATCCCCAGGATTGAGGGTCACATTAACACAGGTGAATGGTACAAAAGGACAAAAATGCTGCATATACATGATTACAACCTAGCCACCTCATGATACAGCACAGAGAGACACAGCACCCAACCTGCAGGACTCGAGAGCACCACAGTCAAACACATTTGACTCTTAGCTGTGATACTGTGTAATGGGATCAGGAATTTTTGGTGTGGGGTCAGGAAACTTCCTCATGCTTAAGCTGAGGGTTTTCCTGAACTACGGCTTCTTTTCTGGGCAGTTTCCTCTTTGAGAAAAGGTGCCTCTGTGGGCCGGCCCTGAGCCCTGGCATTCACGGCAGAGTAGTGTGAAGGAGGGGTCTGACTTGTCTGTGCAAGGTGGGAGCATGGAGGGTAGAAGCTGAGGTAGAAGTCTGACCAGGTATTCAGAGGAGGAGAATGCCATGTAGACTTGTCTGAGAATAAGTCAGGGGCTGCCTGCTGGAAGAGTCAACATTGTACAAGCACTCCTGTAGGCAAGGGTTCAGGAGGGCCTAGGCACTGCATTAGGGAAGAGCTAGGCAGTGGCGGGAGGTGGCTCTAGACAGTTGTCCTCATGTCTATGGCGGCGATTTGGTTAATGGACAGGAGGAGTTCAGGACATTGGTCTAGGGGAGCCATGGGAGGGTGACAGCTCAGATCACAGTCAGAACCAGTAGTTGTGGGGAAAAGGGAAGAATCTGGGATGGTACCAAGGGGGTGTCAGAAGAGCAATAGGGTAAAATTACAGTTATTTGAGGTTGACTATGAGGAAGCTGTAACCAGAAGAAGGATTAAGCTGAGCAACAGTCTCTCAAAGAAAGTGGCGGAATAAGTTTAAAAGCAGACTGGACAAAGTCTAGAGAATATCATATAGAGAGCAATCACGCACTAGTCCCTGGGGAACTGGCTAGAGGTGGGCCAACACATCTTCCCCATCCCCAGCTTCTCTGATTCGGGAAGCGTAAAACCTACAGCAATCACAGTTCTTCCAACGGAAGGCGGGTGGTGGATGGGCGCATTCAGACTTTTGAACACTAAAATGGTTCTTCATTTCCATCCTGGGTGACTGTCATGGGAACCGCAGTCAGCTCAGCTTCAGCAGCCATTTTAACCTCTTCAGGCATAAACCTGCATGTTGCTCCGCTGCTGCTCTGACATATGTGCTGCAGGCCCTCGCTGGTTGCTGCCGAGGCTGGGGCTGGTGGCCACATCAGACCAATCTGAGGCAGAGTGTGGGGACGAGCTTGACCATTGATCAGGTGACTCAGGTGATGGAGTCAGATATGGGTGTTCCCCTGGCAAGTGCCTGGTATGGCTGGGAGTCCTCTCTGTGGCAGAGGAGGAGTAGCTGTGCTGAGATGGCGGAGTGGGGTACTTTCCCACTGAGCTCTGAAACTGGTGATAGGCTGGGAGGTTTGTCTGAGCTACTTGTCCATCCTGCTGAGGAATCACTGCCATGGGAAAGGAGGCACTTGGCAACTGAGCTAGATCTGGTACCTGGTACATGGAACTAAGAGGACCAGCTATATTCTGAGCACAGTTTACCTGTGCCTGCTGGGGCATTGCCTGCTGGTTTATGCCACCTTTGGGAACCAGCTGGAAAGTCATAATAGGTGGCAGTGACACTCTGGAGACTCCGCCGTGCTTCACATCCGTTTGAATCATGCCACTCTGCTGAGGCATGCTGGGGTGAGAATGCACTACCTGGGGGACCATGCCAAACATCTCATTATACTGTGATTCATTCATTTCCATACGACTCATCCATTCAGCAGAAATGTTAACCGGCCTGAGCCGATCGAGCCCACAGTTTGGAGGGGTGATTCTGTGCTGAGAAAGCAGCTGGCTGACTGAAGGAAGCATAGTGCTGGATCCACATCCCAGGGGCTGCTGCTCATGGAGGTTGGAGAAGGACATGGTGTGTGCAGCCTGTACTGATGTGGCAGTGTGCTGCGTGTGTGGGGACGAAGGTAAAACCCCTGGTGATGGCATCACGGGAGACGGTGTTGGTTCAGATACAAAAGCATGGGGGGATTCCAGGGAATCAACTGGTGAGAGGGTCACTGAGCTCTCAGAAAAATGCCCCTTGCTTTCACTCACAGATTTCTTCCCCTTCCTCTTTGCATCCTTGGAGAGATTGGTGGACACCAGGCCCTTGGCACTTGGTTTTCTTGGCTTCTTGCTTAAGGAAGCATGTTTCAAATTGAGGAAGGATCTATTTGGGCCACAGATCACTGGCGAGAGGGCTGAGCTCAGCATGGTGCCAGGATGCCCAGAAGGGCTATGGGTCAGGTTGTACTCATTCAGAAGGTGCACAATGTCATGGTGCATCCGGTCCTGTGCCACATCTCGGGGAAGGCGATCCATGTGGTCTGTGATGTCTCGATTGGCAAAATGGTCCAACAGGATTTTAGCTGCTTCAAAACTCCCTTCCCGTGCTGCCAGGAAAAGCGGTGTCTCCTCCTGAAAACACAAAGAGGAGACATCTCAATAGCTTTTGTGATTACTGTGGATCTAGGGGAAACAATGTCGACTGAGCAAGGGGCAATAGGAGGAACTGCAATCTGTGAGTGGGGAACAGAGTTGGAATACTCCACACACAAAATGCACTACAATTCCACTGAGAGGAACTAGCCAGCACGGCTTCAGGAGGGACTGCTCAGTGAACTATGGGAGAAATAAACTCCCTGCATTGGAAACAGGGGAGTGAGAAGGGAACCAAACAAGAATACAGTCAGCAAAGGCTTGTGTGGGAAAGAAATGAGCCCCCAGCTGAAAGAATGGCCTGTCGTTAGACACTACTGGAATGTGGGAGACCTGGGCTCACCTGTGAACCAGTCTGAGTCCTGGCTAAGGGGGAGTGAGAAGTGGGACTTGAGGCCAATAAGAGCTTCTGGGTACCTGGCACTTTTGAAGAGTCAGGTCACTTAATTCCTAAGTGTAGATTTAGAAGCCTTGCTTCAAGCACCTAGTTTTGAAAAATCTTGGCCTAAATCATTTCCAACGGCAACAGCCCAGCTGCAAAGCATGGAGCTAGTTGGAGAGAGACGGGGCTGAGTGACCAGCGGTGCAGACCATGTGTGAAGGGACACCCCTACTGAGCATACACAGCTGTACCTTGTTGTCCTGCATGTCTCTGTTGGCTCCGTTTTTCAGCAGCACTAATGTTGCCTCCACATTGTTAACAGCAGCAGCCCAGTGAAGAGCAGATTTACCTATGGGGAAATTCAGTCCCTTCAGCAATAAACCAATGAGCAAAGTGGGAGAGGTGTAATACAGCATGCCCAGGGAACAGCTGAGCCTGGCAACCTACAAATCTTCCCAGTACAGTAGTCAGCCCTGCAGCCTCCATGATGTGCTACACCTTGGTATGACCACCTGTGATACACCCATCTGTCCCCACAAAGCTGCAGAAAGTCCTAGCAGGCTCCCTCCATGACACCCAGAACCGCCAGGCGCGTTGCAGAAAGTCTCAGTCCAACCTCCCATGAGACTCCATCTCACTACATGCAATGGGACAGTCTCTCTAGGAGTCTCATGTTCTGTACGCTTGTGAGATGCTGCAGAAAGTCTCAGCACAACCGTCACCACTGTCCCCCCGCACAACTCTCCTCCATACATTTCAGGCATCTCCAAACAACCCACCCTATGTTGGCCAGTCATTCTGCAGTGTGCTGCACTTAATCACTACAAAACCCACCTGTACAGGATACCCTCTACCCTGTTTATTCTTCTAGCTCCAGTGTTATCAACAGTGCAGGTTTTAGCGCTTTGTTCCCATTCTACACCCTGAGAAATGGTCTGAATACAGAAGCCCTCAACCCCCAAGGCCCCGCAATACCATGATCATCCACTGCATTGACATCAGCCTGACAGTTGATCAGCTCGGCCACCATTCCTTCCACAGCCAGTCGGGCAGCCAGAATTAGTGGGGTTGTGCCATCGTTCATCCGCACATCCAGGTCCGTCACTCTGTTACGGATCAGGATCTGAGGCACAGGGGAAGGGTGATTTTTCAATTCCATTAAGAAATAAGACTGAGAATTAATGAGAAACTTCAGAGAAATGTTGTATTCATGTAGCAATATCAGGGCTGAAATATGAGGACTCAGAATAGGCAAGATATTAACAAAAAAGCAAGTGAAAACTGAATAATTACGTGCAACATAATTACGTGTGTGTGGAATCCTGAGTTACTAATATCAGAAAAAACTAGACCTACAAAGAACCTTCATCCTTTTACCCTTGGTCCAATGCATTGCTCACAGTCTGAGAGCAGCATGGCCAAGGACACAGTACATGCCCAGATGCATCCTTCTGGGTGGGCAGGCAGATGTGCCATGCATTGCAGTTGCCTAACGCCACTATCTCAGCTAGTGTCCTAAAAGGGATTCCTTAAATGGTTTACCTGGAAGACACCCTGTGCATCAGCTGCCACAGCTGCATGAAGGGGAGACCGGCCCATGTTGTCTCGTGCATTAGCATCAGCACCAGCGTCTAGTAAGCGTTTTGCTGCATCTGCTCTTGAATAGCGGGCTGCTAAATGCAGTGCCATCTCCCCAGTACGGTCTGTTTGGGCTTGCAGGTTGGCACCTTGATAAATCAAGTCTGTTATTATATTTGCTGAAGAATCTTCCATTTCTTCATCTTCGTCAGAGCTGCCCACACGGAGAGATGCCAACATGAGTGGAGTGCACCCATCTGCAACAGAAGAGAAGTTTGAATGGTAACACCTGCATAACAGCAAAGGAAAGCAGATTGTGCCTGTTCCTAGCACCATAGATCCTCTCCTTCTGTGCACTTGCACTGGGCCAGTGACAATCCCTTCCTTCCACGTCGGTGCATGCAGCTCCCTTTTACCTGTTCGCGCTGTGTTATGCTGTTCACATTTGGAAGGCTTTCTTCCCAACCACAGGGCTAGGAACTTAGTTCAAATGAAAGCTTAGAGACTGCAGAATCTGATTGTTTAGGCCCCATGCTCACCAAGGAAACTTTCCTGCTCATAACTGTTTCCCACTTAGTAGCTATCACGGGGGTCAGAAAGGAAATATGATGATGTTACAACAGCAATAAAAGAAGGGGGATCCAATAATCATTACAATTGATGAAAAGATTTCCATACATTTGGATGAGAAAACTGGACCAGGCCCTGAGTAAGAACGTCCCAGAACATGCCGCAGATATTACAGTATACGAATGAAAATGATCTTTAGTGCTGTACTAGCCAGAATAAAAGTCAGAGCCAATTCTCTTGCTCCCAGGAATCACTTCAGCATAGAACAGATCACACAGGGCCATGCAAGCTGATGAGAGAGCTTCAACTAACCACTTCAAAGGCCAGCAGAACACTCCCAGTGCATCTAGTCAACCGGGAAATACTGGAGCATAAGGGGAAAGTTTCTTCCTAAACTTAAGTGATCACTTGATGCTCTAGTTAGGAGACTGCCAGTAACAGAAAAGATGAAAGTCACAAGGGCTGTCTGAGTTATGGTGACCAAAACTGATCTCAGTTCTCAAGGTGAGGACATATCAGAGAACATAAGACCACTACAGTATCAGCTGTAATATTATTCCTCTGTCCCTAGGAGACAGCAGAATGTCATATACACACAGCTGACCAAGGCTGCTTGTTAAGTAGATGTCTTCTTGTTTGTGCAGATTAATGGTATAAACTCATGCTCTAATGTCAGAAGGAAATCCTCCCCCCAACTTCTACGCAGACTACATGCTCTTGTGGAGTATAACCCTGCTCAACAGCCTCTCAGCAACTGCTGGCACAGATCAGTGCAGTAACACCGCTACCAGACTAGATGAGCTCTTGGTCATAGGCGCAGAAACTAGGGGTGCAGGGGATGCTACAGCACCCCCAGGTGTTACGTGGGGCCAGTAGCCCCACACCCAGGCCTCCACTCCCCAGCCCAGGGCTTGGGTCCCGGCTGCCAGCCCTGCTTCCCGGCTGCTGGCCATGTGCCTGGGGTCCCCCTCCCAGGGCTCTGCTCTTGGGGTGCTGGCCCCGCTCCCTGGCCACTGGCCCTGTGCCCACGCACATAGCTCCTGGGGCTCTGCTCCCAGGGTCCTGGCCGCTGACCCCACAGCTGGGGCTCTGCTACTGGCCCCACATGCAGGGTCCTGGCTGCAGGCCCCGTGCCCAGGGCTCCACTCCTGGCCCTGTGCCCGTCCCCAGCCTTTGCCCCCTTACCCCTGTCCGGGTCCCCCACCTCCTGGAGACACGGCACTGCTCCCAGCCCCAGCCGGGGAGAGCACGCCGACAGGGGTAAGGGGGCTGGCTTTTAGCACCCCCACTATTAAAGGGTTCCAGCGCCACCACTCCTGGTTATTTCCAGGATAGCAATTCATCCTTCATCTCTGCTGCAATGGTACCTTGACCACCGCCTCTGGGAGTTTTAGTGCCTTAATGGACTTCCTAGACTGTCTTTATGTATTGTTCCTTGTCCTACCATTTTCTGATACTGTCAATTCCCTTCCTTTATTTCACGCTATACTCCAAGCAATGCAGACCACGAGTCTGTCTTCCCGGAGTCTTTTTTCTAGACTGCATAGTAGGTCTCTCTCTCTCTAGCCTTAGCTCTTGGTCAAACTTTGTGTAATTTTGCTGGTGTCTCTGCATGTTCTGCATCTTTACCCTGCATGAGGACTACAAGTTCTCACTGTTTTAGGTGTGGTTGTTCTAATGTTGGGAGAAGCTGGCAGGAGCCCCGGGGAGAGTTCTCTTTTCATAGTGCTACAGTTTACTCCAGACTGACCTGGACCTCTGACATTGACATCCAGCCCATCCACTTCCTGATCCTCCTGCGGTGGTGTAAGGGCTAGAGATGGGGTCCTACAGATGTCAGCTGCTTCTAGATGTTGCTGTGTCCACTGGCGCTGATCTACCTGCTCCTCTCCATCTGACAGCAAAGCTTGGTCTTCAGCCTGCACAGGGAAAATAAAAGTTTATTTCAAAACCCAGTCAAATAGCAGCAGACACTTTCAACACTGGTTTTTAAAACAAGCGTCTCCATTTACACAGCGTGGCATTCTTGAAGTTGAAGTTCCCACTGTGCAAGAACTGACCTGGATTTACAAAGAGATTAGCATTGCCAAAGCTTCTCTTTTCTCCTTTAGAGTCTGGAGGTCTGTACAGGAAGGGGCTCTGGCATGAAGTGATTTTGTTCCTGTTCTGCACTGGAGCAGTTACCCTGATTTTAAGATTTGCGGTTTGGACAGTGTTAACTTTTAGAAGGTTTTTAGATGTTCAGGATTAAGGGGGTATTTTGGGGGAGGGGCATGTTACAGAAGTACCAAACCTTATCCCAGGTAGAACAAGAAGAGTCTCAGTGGTTAGAAGGCAGTGTTCAATGCCTAGCACCTCTTACCTTTGCTCTCTTAGGCAGAGGTCCTCCATTGCCAGTCCAGTGCTCGCTGGGACTGCAGTCAGTCAAATTACCCTCTGTAGCTTGAACAGACAGATTCCTAAATAAATGGGAGAATGTGTGTCACATTGCAGACTGACAAAGTGAGAGCGGGATCACTAACACTCTAAATTTAACTAGTTGTGTGTATGTGTGACGGGGCATCTGCCTCACACTGGCTGGTAAGGGGTTAATGGAGCCCTAGGGAGGCTGCGTGGAAAGCAGACAATAGGAGAGGGGCTGTTCAGAAAGCAGCCAATCAGGGCCGGACAGGCCCATATAAGAAGAGCTGCAGGGCAGAAAGCAAGTTCAGTTGCTCCCTGGAGCTCAAGGAGGGAGAATTGGCTGCCTTGCAGGAGGAAAAAAAGCTAGCACTTTGGACAAGATAAGGGGAGTGAGAGCAAGCTCCTGGCTGACTGCTAGCCTGCTGAGGCCCTGAGGTAAGGACGAAGATAGTGCTGGGCTGCGGGGAAGTGGCCAGGGAAGTAGACTAAGAGGTTGGAAGGGATGCAGCATGTGACTGCCATCTATAGGGTCCCTGGGTGGGGAATTGGAGTAGTGGGTCCCTCCCCCACTCGCCACTGAGGAAGTGGCTGGACAGTCAAACTGTGGTACTGTCCCCCAGAATGGGGAGCACAGTGTATGGCACAACCGGAGGGCTGTGTCCTGAAGAGGATGCCGTGGTCCTTGGAGCGACATGGGTCCAGAAGCAGAAGTGACAGTATGTGAGGCACCACAGAAAGAGGGCACACTGGCTAGCAGTGCTGATCCCTGGGACGGCCAGCAGGCGGTGTCAGACTGGTGAGTCACACCCTGTCACACGTGGTGGAGAATGTGGGCAGATGGTCACCCCTGATATAAGGGAAGGATAGAGGCTGCGGGGACAATTGCCCATCACAGAGATTGCAGAGACTATTTGAGAGACAGTGGAGGTGGAGACACAATGGAGATGCAATATGTGGAAGCATGTTTTGCTTAGGGCTTATATACCCTCCTAGACTGGACTTCAAAGTCCATGCCCCTGCGAAAAGGGGCCAAAAAGCAGCAAGGGCAGCTTCAAGTCCTGCTGCTCCAGGTACTCGAAACCCAACAGAGACAATGGGAGGCACAAGAGTACCTGCAGACCTATGACCCAGTTAGCAGAGCAGCAGCTGAACCTATTCAAGTTGTTGCGAAGGGGAGTCCATAGAAACTGCACGGAGCAAGAGGGGATGCAAGGCACCTGGAACAGGAGGCTAGGAGGATTCTATGCCTGTGGGCAACAAGTACACTGGAAGGCAGAGTGCCCCTACAGGGATAGGGGACTGAAACCTCACCCAGAGAACAGGAGGAAGGTAGGACCCAGGAGAGCCCCACCTGTGGGGAGAACAAGGAAGGGATGGGCGTGTTGGGCCTGTGAGCAACAGGTGCACCTGCGAAGGGAGTGTCCGGACCTCAGCTGTGGCGTCAAGACTGGCCCCGGGGAAGCGGCTAAGCAAGGGAAGGAACATGGGAGGCCCATGGCCAAAAGGAGGCAAAGGGCTTCCTGTTGATGCCATGAGGAGGGCTGTGTAAGAAGATATTACCCCCTTAGGAGAAGGTGGATTGAAAAGGACTGTGTCAGAGACTGCCCAGATGGATGAGGCAGGGAGGACTGTGGACCTGGTAGTATGGAGAATAACATGACTGGGACAGAGGGAGCCTGACCTGCTAAGTGGGAAATACTCTCCTAGATAAACTTTAAACACTCTTTACATCTGATTTAATCACCCTTGCAAAGGTGGCATCCATAGCCTTGCATAACAGACTTCCATTGAACTGGAGACTGGTAAAGGCTTTTTGCCATCTAGCCAGGGATGAGATCTCAGAAATTGTCCTGCAGCAAGCAGGCTGGAGACCTGGTGGAATCCAGAGTGGCCCTTATGAGGGGTAGGATGTAAAATGGGATGAATGCAGATTTAACTTCAGATCTGAAGGTGGTGCAGGTCTCCTGCAGCAGTGTGAACTACCCTGCTGACTACCGACTGAGCTCTTATGAGCCATTTGCCCAGATATGGATACTCCTGCAACAGATGAGTCACAATCGCTTCCACGCACCATGTCAATACCCAGTGTGCAGGGAAGGATCTTGCACTGTTCATTTCTTGCCCACTGAGAACGTGACATGTTTCTTCCATTTTGGGAGGTAAAAGCAAGCACTTTTAAGGCCGAGGGCCTAAAACCCACATGGGGCTTGTAAGCAGGGATTATGGTGCACAGAGAAGCCACACAGAATAAGACTTTCCTCAGTTATTCATGCCATTTGGAAAAGGCCAGAATAGGGGCTAGGCTATGATTTTTTTTGTTGATGCACAATCACGCTTCATGATTTAAAATTCACAGAGTCAGACACCAACCCTGATAGGTAACATCTAGTTTATCCCCTAGAGTGTAGTGCAAGACTGTTACCTACAGTGGGTTTTCTGGTGCTTTATGCAATCTAGTTTTAAATTTATCCATGGGCTGGGACTTCCATCTGTGACATTATATGAGTTATCAAATGAAAGACCATCTCACCTGAACATCTGAACAGAGAAAAAGCATGAGAAATTTTAGACTGACATGTAAATTCACCCCACCCCCCAAAGTTTTAAGTACCTTTAATTAGGGACTTATGCACTACATGGTGGTTTGGTTGGCTCCCAAAAACCTAGCATGCATTAGCATAAAGGCATTCAATGACCCAGTAGAGACTTACTTCAGTCCAACTGCATCTTCCCCAACTGGCTCTCTGCGCTTGTGGTTACTGGGGTCCCGGCGTAGAACAAAACCCTCCGGAAGCCAGAGGGAGCCATGCTTGCGCTTTCTCTTTGCCACAAGCACACCCAACAACAGGATGAAAAGGATGATCACAGCTGCCACAGCAAGTAGGTAAAGCAACTGGG
The DNA here is from genome assembly GCF_965140295.1 of Lepidochelys olivacea. Lineage (NCBI taxonomy): Eukaryota > Metazoa > Chordata > Testudines > Cheloniidae > Lepidochelys > Lepidochelys olivacea. The sequence goes on along the minus strand of NC_140418.1, from coordinate 44,559,587 downwards.
TTTTCTTTGGTAGCCATGGTTCACCTAAAAATCCCAATTAAAATACAGCAAGGTAAGTGCTTTTTTGGAGAGCAGCCTTCAATCCTCCTTTGCTCTTTTTGTACATAGGGTTTCCTTCTTCATGAAGGCAGTGATTTTTCTCTACTTCACAGTGGGTTTAGAACAAAGGACGCCAAGGCCTTAGGAAGTTCAGACTCTGGCTATGCACAGTAAGTTCTGACAAGCCAGTATAACTGTACAATGAACACAGCACTTTCATTCTATCGTCTAGCCTTTGTTATATGTTTTTCAGAGTGCGTTTTAAAAGGTTGTAGGGCTGCAGAAAGCAAATTCTGAAGAAGTGTAACACTGCTTGGAGTTCATGAACAAGCTGCACACGGCTTCATGAACAAGATCTTCAATAGGTGCACTCAGTTGTTTTGACGAAGATCCTGTTCTTTTTAAAAAGATCCTGTTCTTTGCTCATCTGGTTCAAGATATCTATTCCCAAATCAAGTTTGAGAGATCAGATTTTAAAGTCACAACACTACTAGGTATAAAGAAGTTGTTTCTGGTCAAGTGCTGAATCTTGTAACTAGGGCTCAGGTTCTGGTGGAATCTAGGGAAATTCTGATTTGGAGAAGAGGAAATTTCTGGCAGGCTGAATTTTTATTAAAGGCGCCTATTTAAATATCAGCTCAGGGGGGTTGGAATGTTTGAATGAGTTCTAGCAGACAGATGTGATGGTCAAAGGTGTGTGACAAATCTCTCACAAGGCTCTGCAACTTATCACCTCCACATATGCATTTTACAACTCGTTTTACACTCCACACTATAAAATGTAAAAAAAATTCATCACATGAAGTGTACCACACATGCACATAATGGCCACACATACCTGTAAGGGGGGGGGTCAGTAAATTAGCCCGCAATATGACTAAGTTTTTTGCAGGATTCAAGAAGCTGTATTTGAACAGTAAGGTGCAGGCAGGTGTTGAAGTGCTAATCAACAATTAAAACGTGCCATTTCATACATTAAATCAAGCATTTACTTCTTTCATGAGCCAGACATATCCCCCATCTCTTCCAACGTTACTTACTTTGGACAGACACAAAGGGGTAGGGCAGCATGCCCTTGATGGCCTGAGCTGCTAAGAGAGCTGCAGCGGCTTCTGTGCTCTTAAAGCACTGGTCTGAATCTTCAATACATTGGCGATTGTCAATTTCCAGGAACACCTTTGTGCTGCAGGAACAGAATTAAAGTGCAGAGAAGTAAGCAAAGGAAGAGAGAATTGGTCCTTCTAAATGGTGCATCCCTAAGTTAAAATTTAGTCTCCCAGGTTAATTCTTCCAGCCTAGCATTGTATTTAGATCTCCAACGATCTCCATAGTTTTATACTTCTCCTGTGGCAGAACATAGACATATTTTAGGCCACAAATACTGCATACATCTGAGCACACCTCACACCCACAGTACCTATCAATACAGTCTCACTAGTGATGCACAAAGGAATTCACTCACCCAATGACCTCCTGTTCAAGTTCTCTGGGCTTGCGAGTGCCCGAGAGCGATCGCCGACTCCGTGATGCCAGGCTCTCCCCATAGTACGGGTACACCATGGGGTTTCCCTGGGAGTCCAGTTTTATTCTCAGGTTGGTATGAAGAAGGGATCCTAAAGTCCGCAGGAAACTGCGGGCATCACTGAGCAGCTGATCGGGGGGCATCAATACCACAATAATAAGGGTCCCTTCTGCCAGTTTCTCAGCTTTGTCACCAGCGCAGTCCAGGCCATCCCAGCCACACTCCTCACTGTTACAGCCCTGGTCACAGCGCCTGTCTGCATAGTGATCTGCACAGTACTTATCATACCTAGGAGAGGGGCATGGGGTTACAAACAGCAGCACACCAGTGTTTCATTATACCTCTAGTCTGGGGCCTGCAGAAGAGGATACAAACCTTTCCCCACTAGCTAATCAACTCCAGTCTGGGTTCAGATTGAGGAGAAGACTGGAGGGGCTGTGGCATATCGGGTGAGGTATTTCACCTCTGGGGTGAAGCTGGCCCCAACTCTGGTTCTGAGTGGGTGGAGGAGATGTAATACCTGTAGGTCATCTGGTTTCGTTAAAGGGAGAGAATTGCTCAGTCCAGTAAACGGTCCTGCACCCAGCATGGGGATCAAGCGACTGGTTACCATGGCAAAGCTGCAGCACCTGCTGCCTGCTAGTGATTAGAAAGGAGCACCCCAGGAGTTCAGCTGTGGGTCTCACTCCTGTGCCAAGTTTGTATGGGGTAGGAGTCAGAACACGAAAAGACACCTATAAGTTCATTTTCCCCAGGACCTCAAGAAACACTCTGCTCTGGTTGGAGGGGTTTGCTCTAGTTTGAGTTTCTTTGGGAAGTAGGAGAGAGGTGCAGACTTTGCACTATGTTCAGTAAGCTGCTTTGCATGCGGTGTCACTGAGCAGACTATGTAACTTTGCCCGTAAACACACATCTTCCAAAAGTTATTTCCAAAGAAAGCTGAAAAACGGATGAGAGAGGGAGAGTTCTTTGATGCGGGGGGCCTAGCGAGGGTGCAGAGAACACGCGCCCTTCCCAGGGCTGCGGGGGGAGAGGCAGCACAGGCCAAGCATTCAAGCTGTTAGAAGCACTAGCGAGAACTTTGTGTTAGTTACAGAGATCTCAGCAGTCAGGAGCAGGCCTTACTTGCATAGCTTGCTATTCTGCTGACACCTGAAGTTGTCGAAAAGGCACTCGGGTGTGTTACAGAGCTCGTCGCACTGGCCATTGAAGTGCTGCCAGCAGTTCAGCGAGGAAGAGCATTTGGCCCAGGGATCCTCCACTGTCAGGGAACAGTCACCTCCATCCCACTGGCAGGCGTGCGTGTTACAGTCCTCGTCGCAGTAGCCATCTTTTGCTCTTTCTGCACAGTGTTGGCCCAGACAGCCCAGAGGCTGTTGGCTGGGGCGCACTGAGTGTTCACACTGGCTGCCTTCAGACTGATCTGGACACTGGCAGTAGTAGTAAGGTGGCTGAGTCCTGGGATAGCAGCTTCCACCATTCTGGCACGGCGCACTGGCACAGCCTGTACCAGTCTGGCATGCCGTGCCAGCTGAGAGCTTTGGGCAGTAACATCGGGGCCCAGAGGATGTCTGGATGCATTGCTCCCCTTTCTTGCATTTCACTTGCCCACAGGCACTGTGGCTGCCAAACTCACATTTAAACCCAGAATAACCCTATGAGAAAAGTGGGGAGATCAGACTGATTAATGTTCTTAGGGCTGGTGAAGAGATTTTGGTTATGTCATGCACAAGGGTGCACAAACATGAGTTTATCTATTTCACAGACCCAACCCCCATGTCAACTCCTGTATCCCTACTCCAGGAACTTGTGGAGCTTTCCTAGATCTAACCACAGACACACTGGTTCCTGGAACCTCCAGGACTTTGAGCAGAAAGCCCACTAAGGAACTGGTCCCTACACCAAGAAGCTTATCTATCTGGCCTTGCCTTACAAGTCCATAGTGCACCCTTGAAGTGCATGTGCTATAGTTAAGGTTGCAAGACAATCTCCATCAGAATCTCATTTTCTCATAAGATGATAATTGTCAAGAATTTTCACACCTTTGGGGCTGACATTTCCCAGGATTGATCACTGAATGGAGTTGCGTGTGTACCTGGTTTTGACAAGCTGGAACACATTTTCTTTTGTTTTTTATTCATGAAAAGGGCTTAGTGGAGTTCTGTGTAAACAAGTACTCAACGGAGCAGCAAAAAACCTAACACTAAATGTCTAAAACTATCTTTAGGACAGAGAAGTTGGCTAAGCTTTCTCAGAAGGGTACTGCTCGGGATGGGAATGGCAAATCTCAGCTTACCACCTGTGGCATCCAGAAGGAACTGACTGGTGGGTGGGGCTGCACGCCTATGCTCAGCTGGGAGGCACATGGATGCTAGTGCAGCTCCAATGGACACAGCTTCCCACAAAGTTCAGAGGGTGCACACTTCCCCTACAGCAGGGATCAGTGCTCGCCATACTCAAAGAATAAGCAGTTTGATGGATGCTTTGAGGATCTTTGCGCTGCTCATGAGCGGACGCTAACTGACGGGGCTCACTACCTGCTGCCACCGGGACTTACTGTACAATAAAGCCAGAAAATGTGGGGATGTCTGAGCTAAAACATGCCGTGTAAGGGCATGGCACTTACTGGAGGACACTGGCAGATGAACCCATCAGGCACGTGACTGGCAACAGCACAAGTACCACCATTCTGACAAGGCTGCTGGGGACACACATCTGTTACGGTCTCACAGCGACGACCTGAGAAGCAGACACACAAGGGAAGGAGAGCACACACAGTTAAAATCAAATGGCTGCTCAATCCTCCCTTTATTTTTCAAGAAGAGACACTGACAAAAGATCCTCCACCAATCCGCAAGCGTCATTCACTCTGTGATTCTAAGTGTCCCTGAACTGTGGCACCTGGGGTGGAGCTGCAGAACGCCCTCTGGACAGTACCTAGCGGTACAACGTAGCTCGTGTTCCACATTCAATTCTGGCCATATCACCAAAATGGTATCAAAGAATTGGCAGCAGTCAAGAAAAGGGCAAAAAATTTGATCATGGATTTGGATGGAGCGATTTATGGAGAAAGTTAAATATGTATGGCTTGTTTAAGATGGCAGTGTTCAGAGAAGTAGAAATGAGAGTTGTGCACCCCTCAGATAATTGTAAACACTAAGGAGGGAAAGGATTTAGGGTAATGAATTGGGAAAAACTAGGAATATGAGATTAGGATAGATGAGATGAATATCAGGAAAGATGAATATCAGGAAAGAACTTCCTGGCAGTGAAGCGTATCAGGCTGTGGAATTCTCTCCAGCGGTATTTACGGAAGTCCCATTGCTCTAAGATCTTAAAACCAGACTGGCTAAAACAGCAGAAGTCTGTGGGGTGAACAATCATGGATTGTCACGGAAATGGACCGGATAACCTATCAACTCCTAGAGAAGGGCAGGACAATAAGGATAATGTTTTGATCAAGTCAATGGGAAACTGGGATAGCATTTCCAGATACTCACCAGTGAAGGCACTGCGGCATACGCATGTATAATCATTGACCAGCTGAATGCAGTCTAGGCTACCATGAGGGCTACAAGGGTTGGAAAGGCACTCATTAATATCCCCCTCGCAGCGCTCGCCTGCAAAGCCTGGGAGACAGTGGCACCTGTAGCCCCCAATTTGATCAATGCACTGTCCTCCATTAAAGCAAAGGGGTCCTCCCAGATCTGAAGCACAGTCATCAATGTTCTCCTCACAAAGATGGCCTGTTAAAACAAGTGAGAGAAACCAAACCCTCAGGCATCACGGCCTCATTTCTTATAGTTAATTAAGTTACCAAAGTCGACCTTCCATTTAATACCAGATTCACCTCGGTTAGGATCCCTGCCCAATGCATTTACTTCAGCCTCAGATCATCCCCAATGAATGTGTGGGTTAGATTGAGCCAGGTCTCAGTGGCTTTCGTTTAATTTAGGGTTTATATATTTTTTAGAAAATTTGATTTAGTCCTATGGTTGAGGAATTATCTTTCAAAGCGATTGTTTGCTGAAACTGCCAGACAGTTCTGTATTGTCACTTGAAAGGCTAAAAACTACCAATATTAATTTAGTTTGATGGTAACCCTGAAACCTGATGACGAGAGTTTGGATCAACATACTTCAAATCATCAGCAATGGAACAAGTTGACAGAAGTGTCTGTGGATAGAATACAGACTCACGACTGGCAGGGCACCACTGCTGGGCATCTAGGACAAGCCTTGGACATTGCTAGGGATGGTAGTTCCATAAGTTCCCCTCAGCAGCTTGTTCTGTTTAACCTATTCTATCTGAGGGTCAGACACTGTAGGGAAAGTGTACTAAATCCATTACTGGTTCTGCCTCAGATAATAAGATATAGGATTCAGCTGAAGAACCAACCCGTAACTAATCCAGTTGAACCATATTTTCCTCATGCTTTACACAGAATACTCCAATTTATGTAACTCACTAGAATCTTTGCTCTTTTGTAACACCCTGATATTACTGACTCATTTGTTATCCACTATAAGACCCCAAGGCCAGCCAGCATCCCAGTTTTTATTTGGGAATTTGGCTATTCCTTCCAACATGGACCATTTTACTCATATAACTAGCATGCATGCCCCGCTTTTATCCATTAAACTTGTGACCCTAGCAAAAACCTGGTTTGATATGATGTATTAGTACCTGTTGCAAGAGGCATGAAAGGATGAGAGAACGAACAGTGGTGATGAAGGAAGCCAAAGAGCCTAGGTGAAAGAAACTGTGATAGGAACACAAACAAACAGAATCCACAAGAATTCTTTCCTCCCTAGCACTTCAACAATGTAGTTAATGCTGCATACCCTTCACAGGGGAAGAAGTTAATGGGGCAAGAAATGTCTGCTCTCATATGCAAGCTTGTATTGAAAGCTATGTTTTGAAAAACAGGTGACGAAGAAGCCAGAACGGAAGTAGTATGTTGTTAAACCTTAACTCTACTATAATGCAATTTTGTTTAAGAATTTCCTTTAGGGACGTTCAATATATGAAGACTTTAAAAAAAAAAAAAAAAAAAAAAAAGAGAAAAAAAAAAAAAGAATTCTACCATGTACTCTCTAATGGGTTCAGTAGTAGCAACCTTACATTTTTTTCCATTTAACTTTTGGGGATAGATTCAGTTACAGCAGCAGATTTGAGCCCCACTGGAGCAGTGAAAAGTAGCTGCAGTGTATTGGTCAAATAACAGAAAGCAGCTGCAAATCTGACTTATCAGAACAGCACAAAGAAGCCAGAGTGCACTGCTGCACTGGGCCCTTAATTTGCAATTAAATTGTAAATGAGGGTCGCCGGAAGATGCCCAGAGCGCTCTGCGAAGCCCAAAAGCTCGTGACTGGGACTGTCTCTAACGCAAACCTGGTGGACCAGACCTCAGTGGATCTGTAAAAGATCCTCACAAAGGGGGCTGTCTCTGCATGGCATCGCTCAACAAACAGCCTGCCTGGGTCTAAGGTTGTGTGCCTCTGAACTCATTCCTTTGAGCTCAGAACTCATTTTCCTTTGGACATTTTCCTCAGGATTAGCCACTCAGCAGCATCTGCAAGTTAAAGAACTCCAAGAGAATGTGTATGAACTCAGATACACAATGTCCAAAAAGCAAGGCTTGAAAACAGCTGGTATCTATACATACGTTGTACCAGCAACTCTGAATGAAAGCTGAGCTTCTGACGATAAAGGGCAGGTCTGCTCTAAAGAATTATTTCAGTATAAGGAAGGAGGGTGATGCTCTCCCGCCAACATAGCGCTGTGCACACGAATGCTTATGTCGGTGCACCCCCGAGTGACAAATTTTGCTGACATAAGTGCTCATGTGGCCTGAGTACCTTTCCCAGACCTGAAGAAGAGCTCTGTGTAGCTCAAAAGCATCTCTCTCCAACAGAAGTTGGTCCAATCAAAGATATTATCTCCCCCACCTTGTCTCTCTAAGTATCTAGACAGGCAGACAAAGGCCATGTCTATATGTACAGAGCTGTAGCAGCGATACAGCTGCACCGCTGTAGCACATCTGTCAAGGTTCCCTCCCCACTCTGAACTCTAGGGTACAGATGTGGGGACCTGCATGAAAAACCCCCCTAAGCTTATTTCTACCAGCTTAGGTTAAAAACTTCCCCAACTTCCACAAATCTCGGTTTGTCTTTGGACTGAGGTATGCTGCCACCACCAAGTGATTTAGACAAAGAATCAGGGAAAGGACCACTTGGAGTTCCTATTCGTACAAAATATCCTCCCAAGCCTACACCCCCTTTCTTGGGGAGGCTTGAAAAATAAACAAGGTGAGCACAAACCAGACCCTTAGATTTATAGGACACTAAAAACCCAATCAGATTCTTAAAAAACAGAACTTTATTATAAAGAAAAAAAAGTAAAAGAAGCACCTCTGTAAAATCGGGATGGAAGGTAATTTTACAGGGTAATAAGATTTAAAAAAACAGAGGATTTCCCTGTAGGCAAAACTTAAAAGTTACAAAAAACAGGGATAAACCTCCCTCTAGCACAGGAAAAATTCACAAGCTAAAACAAAAAATAAACTAACGCATTTCCTTGCTTTACTTACAATTTTTGTAATGTAGATGCTTAATTCAAGTAGGGCTTTGGGAGATGTATTTTCCCTGTCCTGATTCCTCGCTGACCGGATAGAACCAACAAAGAGAACAAAGAAAAAACCTTCCCCCACAGATCTGAAAGTATCTTCTCCCCTTATTGGTCCTTTTGGTCAGGTGCCAACCAGGTTACCTGAGCTTCTTAACCCTTTACAGGTAAGGAGGGATTTTATGATACCCTTAGCTGTATGTTTATGACAACATCTGATGAAGATGCTCTCTGCCAATGGTAGAGAGTTCTCCCATCAGCAGAATAAAACCACTTCCATGAGCAGCAGAAACTCTTTCGCCGACACAGTGCCGTGTACACGATTGCTTATGTCGGTGTAACTTATGTCACGCGTGGGGGGAGGGTGTTTTTTCACACCCCTGAGCGACATAAGTTATGCCAACATAGCCTAATACTTAGGTGTATAGGATTGAAATGCAAAATGATCTTTGAACTGGAGTAATGGGCTGAAAACAATACATGGAATTAAATAAAAATATAAAGTGGTTCACATAGGAATAAGTGATTATCTAGACTGGGGATCCTTGCTGGGCACTCATACTAGTGTGTGATCTGAGTTGGAGTAGAGTTTAATAACACACAGCAAGTGGTTTATGTAGTTATATAATCCTGTTTAAGGTCTGAGTCATCTATTCAGCTCTACCTGGCACAAATTTGGCCTTACCTGGAGAACTGTGCTCCAGTAAGGGCATCACATTTCAGAAAAGAAACTGAAGAAGATTCAGAGGAAGATAAAAAGTTTAAAACTGGTTTGGGAAACAAAATCTATGCAGAAAAGCTGAATGAACTGGGCATGTTTAGTTTGGAAAATGACTAAGCAGAGATAAATATTTGCTGACTAGTGAAAACATTTGATCCCATGTGCACTTTATAACACCTTTATCTATATCTACTATGGCAAAACTAACAGTAGTAGCTTAATGTACAGCAGGGAAAATGGAGATTAAATTGAGCAAACGTTATATCAAACACACTATCAATGGAGGTTATGGAATCACCATCACTGAAATATACAAGCTTGCCAACTATTAGATGACGATGGGGTAATCAAAATCAGTCTGGTTGCAGTGGAACAAGTTAGACCAGTTTTGTTCAAACTTCCTTCCCAAAAAGGATTCCACGACTGAGGTTAAGTGGAGGCTGAAATCTTAAGAACTTGAAGAAGAAAGGACACTGGAGTTATGCAAGCACTAAACACACTTTTTACACAGCTAATACCATCCTGGTTAAAATAGTCCTGATGTTATAATTTATCCAGTTCCTTTTTTAAAGGTAACAGGGAAGATGTGTGTCTCTCTCAGGCACTCAGAGCGCTTGACTTGACAGCCCTCTTCAGGAGGAAGTACAATAAGCCCTGGGGACTCTATGGCATTAAAGCCAGTCTACCAGAACAGAAAGTGACTCTTTTACATAATTGCTGAATTTCCTACCCCGAGTTCCTGGTGGACAGGAGCACATGAAATGATTGACAAGATCAATGCAGGTTCCTCCATTCTGGCAGGGCTGAAACTGGCATTCATCCACTTCATACTCACAGTTGACTCCTTGGTATCCTGGCGCACACTATCGGTATAAAAACCAAACAAGTGTAAATAATCTTCACCCAGAATGAACACGGTAGCATACTCTGAGACTGACATACCCTAGGCTAAAACAGGACAAAATACTCTGTGGGCCAAATGCTGCCCTCATCTGTTGCTGTGCAACATCAATTATTTCAGTGGGACTGCAGAGGTAACCAAGCACAGAATGTGACCAAGGAACTATTGAACTCCCCACTGAATGTCTGAAAGCGAATGATCTTGTTCCTGTGGACAGCTTACAGAATGCACATGAGAGAGGCAAGGTAGGTGAGGCGATATCTTTTATTGGACCAGCTTCCGTTGGTGAGAGAGACAAGCTTTTGAGAGCTCTTCTTCAGGTCCAATAAAAGATATTACCTCCCACACCTTGTCTCTCTAATATCCAGGGTCTGACACTGCTACAACTACATTGCATACAAGAATCTCACATGACACCCATGGAACTCCTGATTAGATTCAGCTGCTGTAGAAGTTGACTTGTGTTTTAAGTGTTATGTAAATGCAAACCCCTCAGGAAACGTGCCTCCAAGATCCTGCATGTACCACCATTCTCAAGGGCCTGGGAATGAGGGTTGGACACAATAACCTCTGGAATCAATCTACACAGCCCTGTATATTGGCCATAGAGGTCAGGGAGAGCACTTGGAGGCACTTCCCAACCTGGGAAGCAAGTGAACCCCACTTCCCTAGCAAGATGAGTATAGGAAATCTCGTAATATGTTCTAGTTTCTTTTCATGTAATCACAAAAGTTAGGGATGGGAGAGGTGAAGAAATCCATGCCTCTGGGGGCATAACATTTTAGTAACTAGCTACCATATCGCCTTATACTGAATACTGCCGGAAGGTCCTTCTGAAGTGTTGCCTCCCTCCCTGCCAGTATCCAAGTTTCAACTTATTTTCAGATGTATTAGCTGTGTTTTTCCCCACATCAAACCTTGTTTTGCTGTTTGACCACATTTCTAATAGCTTTAGAGCTCTTTGGACTTTGATTAACTGGTACATAGAACTCTTCCCGTTAAATATAATCGGAAAATGTCATTAACATGGCACTTACTCTCCCCTAGAAGGAGAAAGGGCCCAACACCTTCCTCTACCCTATGAGGGGACACACACTGCTCTTTAATTGCTTATAGTTCAGGTAATTGTCTTGGGTATGTCTTGTGCATACCAAACACAACTTGAGTAAGGGTATGTCTACACTTGCAAAGTTTTTGCACTGTAAGTTTCACTGGTGATAGGGAACCGGTGAAAGTAAAGCACTGGTTTGTGTACTCACTTAATTCCTCAGGCATCAGAGAGCATTTACATTAGCAGCACTTCCATCGCTGATGAGAGCTGCACCCTAGGGCAGCTATCCGCAGTGCGGCTCTCTCCAGTTTGACGATGGGTCTTGTGGGAAGAGGGGGCGGGGGTGTGATCGCGGGACATGCTGGATCCCTGCACAGTCTCCTCTCCCCAAACACTGATCAGCTCCAGCAGCTCAGCATGGCTCCAGGCAGGGGATCCTTTGCTCTCTGGAGCAGGCATTGTCACCTGGCCAGATAAGTGAGCACTTGCCAAGAAAACAGGAAGGGGAGTTTCAAAGTTCCCGGGGCTTTACAGGGGGAGGGGTGGATGTCTGTTTACCTAGCAGCAGAGCTACTGGCCAGAGTGGTCACCTAGGCACTGTGGGATATCTTCTGGAGGCTAAAAGCTGTGCAAACAGGAAGAATGTGTCTTCACTTGCACATCACCACAAAAGCATCACCGGTAAGAGCTGTACACCTCTCCTGGAGGTGGTTTTCTTTTTGTAGTGAAACTTCTGAGTTTCACTGCAAAAAGTCACTGGCAAGTGTAGATGCTCTCATGGTTTTTGAGCAAAAAAGGGACTTTTGCCACTTTAAATGGCAAGTGTAGACATGCCCCAGGTCTCAGTGTTGTTTGGAAAATGATCAGATACACTTGCAAAGGACCTGGTAACCATTATGGGAAACAGATCACAGTAAAAATGATAGGATGTGAGTGAAGATTTGTACAATGAAAATGGAGGTGAGTAAGAGCTAAGCATCTTCCTTTTGTCCCTTGTGCATCATCCAGCTTTACCTCACACCGATATCCCCCGAGATAGTCACTGCAGGTGGCACCATTCTGGCATGGATTGGAGGTGCATTCGTCCAACTGCTCTTCACAGTAACTGCCAGTGTAGCCCATGCGGCACTGGCAGCGATGACTGTTTCCCACATTAAAGCAAATGCCGGAATGCTGACACAATTGGTCTACGGGGACTCCTAGAATAAAAATTAATTAAGCAAAGTAAGCAGCCATCTCAAAGTAACATTTCAGAAAAAAAGCTCCCAAGTGCCCACATAGTCGCGAGTTCACCTGGGAATACTTACAGCTAGACCCAACCTACACAAAACTTCTATACCAGGAACTATTCTTTAAAACAAGACTGTTCACCCTGACAAAGAATCACCCTGATTCTGGACAGGACACTGCCACTAGCCCCATGGCAGACAATGACTAACAATGCCAGCTTGGATACTTTTATTCATATCACTAGATAATTTACCACTTGGTGAGTCTCTGCATCTGAAATGTACATAAACCTAAGTTTGCAAAGACTGGTTTCCACCCCATCCTCATCACCTGCTGGAGAAGCCCTTCTCACCCCTTGTATTGAGAATGCCTGTTCCAGACATTCTTGGACCCCGCCTTGGATTTGTTCCAAAAAGACTCTTCTAGGAAGACTCTGCAGCACATTCCATTTACATGAGGTTTTTTCCATCTGCATCATTTGAATTTGGTAATGGAGTATGGGCCCAAAAGTTGTAGGCAGATGAAGCATCTACTGACCAATATCACTTAACCACATATTTAAGGCATCAGATGTGTAACAGACCTCTCATCTGCAAGGAGGGCAGGGTTTCAACTTGGTCTTTTGGGGATTCACCAGAAGGGCACAAAAACAAATTAGCCCAACACCATTCAAAGGAGCAGTCCTTACAGAACAGAGATTACTGAAACCCTGAACACAGACTTAGAGTAGTGTGAGCTGTTGTAGCTTTCCCTGAGAACTAGTCCCTAACTAGGGAGAAGAAAAGTGTTCAGTAAACAAACTGAAGGAATCAGAGGGAGTTTGGACTTAATGCTTCAATAGGTGGAAGGGACAGAGGGTATCTGGGGGCCATATCTCCTTATAAAACCTCACATAGAGCCTTCCACAGCTTAATACTGCTTCTCTGTGGCCTGATAAGGGCCAACAAGTCCCAGATTCCAAATGCATCTCAGGAGGGGAGATCCGCAATGACAATACTTTGAGAACTACTGTTTGCTACAAGCACAGAAGAGCACTACTTACCCCTCTGTGAAGCAGCCACCTGACAGGAGACGTTGGGCACGTCACAATAGGCACCAGTCCAACCAGATGGACAGATGCATTGAGACTGAGTTCCCCTCTGGATGCATGTGCCTTTGTTCTTACAGGGAGACTTGTTGCACAGATCCTTAAGTGTCTGAAAAAACAGATCAAACAACTGAGAAGTACAAAAAGAGTATTCAAAGCAGTAGGTTGGAGAAGGCACTGCAAAGGAAATTCTCCAGCCAGCTAGCCAACTCCTTGATAGGACCAGTCTCTACGTCCCTGAATCCAAATGTGTGCAATGTCAGTTTTTCAACTTCGTCCCTCTATGCCAGACTGGGACAGTGTCACCTGCCTGAGTCTTCCTCTCGATGAAACCTGAGAGATACCTTGCCCCAAGAGGGTACTCTAATCTCAGCTACATGCTTCCTTTGTCCAGGATGCTCCAGGCACTGAGAAAGGAAGCATGCTGCCCACTTTTGAGCTCTCCCCTGGGACCCTCCCTGACGGAACCAAGGTGATATGTGCCATCAGCAAAGTGAGCAGGCGGACAGAGAAGTAACATTACCAATGGAAGTATGAAGATTTAATTTCAATGATGATTTGCTCCAATGTTTCTCACATACAACCCCTTGGAGAATTATTTTTGCCTCTTCCCAGGCTCCCACCTTCACATTAACAGGAAGCCTCAGTAAGTCAACAATCCCAGAATCCACATTTTTCACTGAATCCCCGCCCCACAGTTTCCTCCTTTTCCAGGAGGGAAGTGAGATGTTGAAGTCATTTATGCTCTTTGCCTCCACCACCTGCCTCGTTAGCTTCTCCTGCCTATTTATTCCCCCCTTTGCAAGAGCTCATTCTTTCTGAATTCTCCTACTTTCCTGCAGTTTAGTTTAAATTTCCCCACCATTCCAAACTCTTGGTAAAAGGATCAAAGAATACTGGGCCTATTGATTTCTTAAACATAAACAAGGAATGCATTGTTCAAAAGAAAGAATTTGCAATTTTGTATGAAAGACACAAAACAACTGAGTTCCCATTCAACTAATTAGGCTTACCACTCCACCATATCTGTCCCGAGATAACAATAGAGACAAGGTGGGTGAGGTAATATCTTTTATTGGACCAACTTCTATTCGTAAAAGGGACAAGCTTTGGAGCTACACAGAGCTCTGCTGGGACCAACACGGCTAAACCACCACTCCAAACAACAATCTGAGACGACTATACACCTTTACCAGCTTATTTGCTTTCTCAGCACCTAGATGTGAATTATGTCAGCCTCCTTCTCAGATAGATTTGGGAGAGAAATCTGGATCGTTGAGTATTAAAGAAAGGAATGAACTCAGGATTATATCCCCCCATCCGTGTTTTAGCCCTTTCTTTTCTGGGCTTAATCTGTGACCTTTGCACTTGTAATGAGTTATTGGTTACTTAACATACTGGTTTCTATAGCTTCTCATTCCTTTTATTTAGTCCTTGCTGTTCCAGCTCTTCGTTAATTATATCAAACCTACTTTCCATAGAGACAAACTATAATGTCTGCAGCCTGTAGACATTATATCCCCTTGGAGAATCATTTTTCTCCACTATACTCTTCAATGGAGTTAGTAAATTCAGGGAGTCTAGAGTTCCTTGTCATATACAATGCATGTTATGATATGATCAAACTCCTCCTTGTGTTCATTGTGGAAACAGAAATTTCCTCAGAGGTCTACCCAGTAACATTAAGTATTTTTCCAACCAATCACAAGGTACATGATGGCAGCAGAGGAACTACTGAACTTTACAGTATTTTGGGACTATCTTTAATGCTAGGCTTCTTGGTGAGATTTTAAGTAGCGTGCAGAGACTCCATACACCAGGTGTTCAGACTGAGAAGTTCTCATCTTTTACATGTTATTTTCATGGCCTCTGTAAATGGCAAAGGCTTTACTGTCATACTTCTCTGCATTATTGGACACCACGTTGTGTTTTCTTTTTCAAATGTACAAACAGTATTGCGTATTTTCCTGTGTGGGTGCTTGTAGCCATCATTGGGTTATTTCTCATGTCTGACTAAATATCTTGCATCAATCAGTTGTTGTTGGGGTTTTGTTTTGTTTTTTATTAATTGGCAGCATCTTGCAGCCAACCTGCTAGGTTAAGTGTCAAGCAGTATACCTAATACTAAGTTCCAAAAATTGCTCATGGTGTTACAAAGCCATGTAAGCATAAGGGAAACTTGCAAAATTCTCATGAAGTTGCAGTCTTTGCCTGGCAGTTTTTATGACACACTCAGATTGTCTATAAATGACAGAGCTCAGCAGCCTTCTCTTGAATGAAGCCAATGCTGAAGCTCACTGTTGCAAGGCTGGAACAGAGACCTAAGGCATCATGGCTATGTTTCAATTACAGTAGCATCACAAATATGTTACTGGCAGAATGTAACTTAGTGCTCTACGTCCATGTCAATAAGCCAAGTTTCATTCAATGACACATCTGATTTTGAACTAATACAAATAGATTTTCTGCACTTAAAAGAACTGAGTGGCAAGACTGAGATAAGCACAAATCCTTTTGGAAGTAAAATTCAAACACTGTTTGAATGTTATCAGCGTGATCAGTTTTGATTAATTCAGTTCAATTGCTTGCTTCCTACCACTTCCTTAAACTTCAGTCATGTTAAATCAAATTCATGCAGAGATGTTTGGTAATCACTGCTGAATCTTTTGCAGAACAGAGCAGCAGCTTTGACGTTTATTACAGGTACGGTACAATGGGAAACCCCACTTACTGAATACAAAACTGCTTCACTGTGCTACTTTAGTCTTACTGAATCTAACGTACTGGATGATCATGTCAGTTATTCCCGTACAAGAGTTCCTTTGATTGTTTGTGATCCAGAGAGGATGTTTGTTTCAATTACCTTGATTGGCTCTTTGTGGAAAAATTTAGTTTGTTTGGGATCTCACAACTGCATCTATCATAGGGCTTGTCTACACTTATAGTGCTGCAGCGGCGCAAATGCCCATGAAAACGCTACCTATGGCGAATGGAGAGCGTAGGTAATCCACCTCCCCGAGAGGCAGTAGCTGTGTCGATGTGAGAAGCCCTCCCGTTGACACAACGCTGTCTACACCAGGGGTTAGGTCGGTATACCTCACGCAGGGGTGTGGAAAATCTATGCTCCTGAGTGACATAGTTATACCAATATAAGTTTGCAGTGTAGACTAGGGCATAGTTACCAGGAAAGTTACTACATAGTTACTACAGCTAATTGTGGGCTTTGTTACCCAAAAAGTACTAGACACAGTGAGCTGTGTCTACACCAGCTGTACACTTTTTCTGCTGTGTAACAGTTCAAATGAAAATGTTAAGTGAGAACGGACCAGACAAAATAATTGCTGTAACAGTCTGAACTCAATGCCACTTACTTGGCAGTCTTTCCCAGTGTAACCCAAGGGACAGATGCATTGGTAGGTCCCCAGGCTATCCACACAAGTCCCTTTGTTCAAACAAGGATGGGAATCACATTCATTAATTTCCATCAGGCAGAAGGCCCCAGTGAACCCCACCGGGCACTGGCAGGAAAAGGAGTTGATCCCATCCACACAAGTGGCTCCATTGAAACAAGAACTGAAAAACAAATAAGCATGAAAACAAAACTCAGCTACAACAAAATGCAAGTTAACCGACAGCCAAAGATTTTGTATAGGATACAGACAATAGAGAGATAAAGAGCTGGATTGGATCATCTGCTCTGTCCCTTGGCGGGCCTACAGCATACTTACTATGGCTTTGTCAGTCCACTCCACTGTTTGCCATACTGTGAATTTTGTGCTGTGCTAGAGCCACTAGCCTAGTTCTCCAGAGGCTAGGGTTCAGTGTGGGCAGAAGCATTCCATACCAATGTGTAACCATGTGACCAAAATACAGAGGAACGAGTGCTATTTAGGCAGAGGAGAGTTCTCATGGTGGTGGGGTTAGAGTTGGTGAAATGCTATGGCCTGTGTTACACAGCAGGTCAGACTAGATGATTATAATGGTTGGTCTCTTCTGGCCTTACTCTCTGCAACTTTGCCCAAGTGATTCCTGCATCAAGCCCATGACTTCTGGCTGAGCTAGAAGCATTTCTCTGGAGAGACACCCAATCTCAATTTAAAGACAAAGTGATGGAGAATCCACTATATCCCTGGATAAATTGTTCCTGGTTAATTACCCTCACTTTAAACGGTGCATCTTATTTCCAGTTTGAATTTATCTAGCTTCTGCTTCCAAGCAACTGGCTCTTGTTCGCTCTTTGTTCGAATTCTCCTCTCCATGTAGATCACAGTGTATAAGTACCAAGTCACCTTTTAGACTGAAGCTCAGTCTATTTTGTTGATCAAAGACAAGTTTGTGAGGCAGGTTTCTCAGACCAGAGAGCACCATGGGCGCTTTGGGGAGCGGGGACACCAAACCATATTTTGCTTCCTGAGTCTGCAATATCTGGCTATGGACCCCAGAACACACAGGAGTGACCCCTGCTTTACATTTGCAGAACAAAGCCCTGGCCTCTGAAGTTTTAAATAACCCAAGCAATAAGGATTCCATTGCTTGTCTAGAAAGACTATTCAAGAAGGTTAAATCTCTTATTAGCCTAAATTTTCCTCATCTATATTTGATTCTATTACTCCTCAGTAATACCTCTGCTTCCCAGGTGTACACAGCTTTCGGTTGTGTTTTGTAGACAGAGTCACTTTTATTGCACCTAGCCAAGTTTTACATATGTAATTCCTTTAAACTTTCCTCAAATCAATGCCTTTTGCCGATCTACCCTATTACTAGTTTTGCTGCTTTTCTCTAAATTCCCTCCAATGCCTCCAACTTTTTTTGATTGAATCATGTTTGAATCAGAAACACCCGTTAAAGAATTCTTGTTTTTTGAATCTCTATCAAGATGTTCAATGGTAGAAGAAATTTAACAAACTGAATGAGTTTATCATAGCAAATGGTGTAGAGTGGCAAAATTGCATTTGTGTGCTCTGACAGACCTTACGCCCTGACTGGGAAATTTGGTCACGGTGCTTTGGCAAAAATTCAACTGGCACCTAATGCTAAGTTCACTTGCTGCTGTATTCATTGTGAGGCACTACTTGCTAAAACTGCCTGTCAATCTGATAGTGATTCTGGATCAGGCTTTAAAGGTTTTATTAAAACCTGAGTGTTGAACTCATGCTTATTTTCAGTTAGGAGAAAAGAATTGGGAAGCGATCATCAAAAACTTCTCCACAAAATTCATCCTGACCTCTCTCCTGAGATCAGAGACAAATGCCTGAATTTGGTCACCTAGTTTAATGAAAACTCTCCCACCAGTGTAACAAGTGAGAAATGGATCTGGGACCCATTTTCAATACAAGACAATACCCTGTCAGGTGGCTTCTCAGCAAAGGGAAAGGAAGAGGTGATTGTCATGTGATGGTGCATTTAAACTCAAATTCAACAAAGTGCAGCTCTGTGACTTTTGGTTGAGAAAGAGGGTATGTCTACACTGCACAGTTGTTGCCAAAACTTTTGTCTTTCACGGGTACTTAAAAAAGCCCTCCACGAAAGACAAAAGTTTGGCCGACGCAAGTGGCAGTGTGAACGTGGCTTTGTCGGCAGGAGCGCTGGAAGTATTTTGTCGGCAAAAGTGCCGACAAAATACTCCTGAAGAGCATTCACACATGCTGACTTTTAGTGACTTTGTCGCTAAAAGCTGCGTAGTGTAGACAAGCCCGGAGAGAGGCACTTTGCTCTGGCAGAGCTTTGAAATTTTGTTATGCCCTTGAGCACTATGTATCTATGTGAGACTTTTTTCTACCTTTATCACTATTAACACCAAGTATAGGATGAACCTCAGTGTAGCACCAGAACTTCGGCTGAAGCTCACAATTCTCCCCTGACAAAGCAGCTATGTTCCGTGAGGCAAGCACACCCTTTACTTTTTTGTCTTCTCTGAGAGCTACTCAACATGTTTTGTAATTTTTCTTGATTTAAATTTTGTAAAAGGGAAGCAAAATGAATTTTGGCCCATATCCAACAATAATCCATATAAACTTCCAACTTAAATGATACAGTTAAAAAATCAAGTTATTGATGTAGTTCAGTAGCACACCAAAATATATCAATATGACAAATATGTATTGATTGTTTCTTGCAATTTCAGTAACACAAAAGAGAAATAATAATAATAATCATGGCGGATTGTAATAATAATGGCTGCTTCATTGTGTTTCTTTTTGATTCGCTGTCTAACAACCTGAAGGGCTTGAAAATGATGTCATAATAGAACATTTTAGGCTTCCCTAGACATTTATTTTACTACACAGTCTGGAAATACTAAAGTCACACTTATGAAGAGCTAAAAAAAATGTCCACAAAATGGAAAAATCTGCATGTGGTACTTCAAACGTAAGTTTGTTTGTTTTTTAAAAAGATGGCATTGTGACGCTCTGTACCTCGGGGGAACACCCAACACCCCCATGTTCATCCTTGTAAAATGATTGTGTGGTATCCAATGCAAAGTTTGTCATGTTGGCTGTCTTCAGAAGTCTCATGATGCACTGAGCATTGTTGTTACAGTAATGTTATAGTAAGTTTATAGGTTATAATTTCATGTACGTAGTTATGAGGCTGAAAATGTATCCTTATGGCTTAAAATAAGCCCAGGCAAAAACTCTCCAAGAGCAGAGAGGCAGTTCACACCTCATCAGGGCAGGTATGGGACAAACCCAGCTCAGCCTCACAGGAACAAAGGACCCTGGCCTAGGCAGCAACAGAAGAATCTGTTGGACTCTCGAGTGAGTCACCCCCCTTCCTTTACCCAGTTTGGGACTGCAATGAGGTAATGCTCACCTGACTCTGAAGGGGGGTGGGGACAAAGCCAAGAGGGAAGAAAGAACATGATAAAAGGGTGAGACATTTGCCATGCTCTCTCTTTCTTCCACCTACATCTACAGACACTATACTAAGCGACTGAAGCGCTGATCAAAGGGGAGAGCCTGGCTGAAGGGCAACCAACCAGCCTGTAGTGAGAAGCACCTAAGTTTGTAAGGGCACTGAAAGTGTTACGATCAGCTTAGAATGCATTTTGCTTTTATTTCATTTGCCCAAATCCGACTTGTTATGCTTTGACTTATAATCACTTAAAATTTATCTTTCATAGTTAATACGTTTGTTTATTCTACCTAAAGCAGTGCATTTGGTTTGAAGCATGTCGGAGACTCCTCTTGGGATAAGAAGCCTGGTATATGTCAATTTATTTGTTAAATTGATGAACTCATATAAGCTTGCAGTGTCCAGTGAGCATAACTGGATACTGCAAGACGGAGGTTCCTAGGGTTGTGTCTGAGGCCAGAGATATTGGCTAGTGTCATTCGGTTGCACAATCCAAGGAGCAGCTTACATGCCAGAGGCTGTGTGTGAACAGCCTAGGAGTGGGGGGTTCTCACAGCAGAGCAGGGTAAGGCTGGCTCCCAGAATCAAGGATTGGAGTGACCTAGCAGATCACCGGTCCAGATAACACCAGAGGAGAATGTCACATGTATATGAACCAATAAAGTTTGGGAGCTGCTGACTAATACATCTTTCAGGAAGATTTTCCCCCAGTTTAAGTTCTCTTAATTTTGGTCCCATTACTCCAAGTTAGTTCTACTCAGTTCCTCTCCTTGATGCTTACACCCTTCCAGACACAACATTTGAGGAGTTATGTCCCAAGCCTCCTAGTTGCCTCTTCATAAGCTCTTAATAGTGCCTCTATTTTTTAATTAGCTTCCACTGTTTTCAGTCCGTAACCTTGAGTTCTCTAGTTCAGTCTGTATTTTCCCTGTCTTCCTCAGAATCGGCAACTCCTTTTTAGCTCCAGCTGCACATTTCAATAGTGGTAAACTCCCTCTTCACAATCACAACTCACAAACTCCCTCCTCACAAACATGTTAAAAAACATCAGGCCCACCCCCAATGCCTGTATTATCCCACCAGTAACCCTCCCCGCCCCACAGCTTGGTACAGGGTTAATCAATCTCATTTGTTTAGTCTTAACTTTTCAATCCATAGAACAGTGATCCTATCCAAGACAATATGAATTAATTTTTCAGGTTACACTGAGACAGTGGCAAATACTTTATTTTACATCTATGACATTCCTTTTATCCACTAATTTAGTAATTCTATCAATAAAGCAATCCTAACCAAAAAAAACCCAGTCACATGTGGCAATCTTATGCATAAACCTCCATTGTAAATGTAAACTCATTTGCTTTCCAGACTGCTGGTACCTTCCCAGTAGTCCATTGTATTTCAAAAATATGAAGTGGATGGTTCAATAAGTTTTAGCCAATTCCCTTAATATACTAGGATGCATGCTTCTCAGCTGAGTACAAGAGAGACAAGATTAACTAAATGCAACAGCACTGGAAGTGTGTCTCCCTGTGGAACCGGGTCACCAACCAAAGCTCCTTTGCTGAGCAGAATCAAGCAGGAACTGATCACAAAATGGAAGGGAGCAATATTCATACCCACATGCACGAGGCGCACAGCCTACTGGTAACTGGTAACAGTGGACCAAAACTTCTGAACTATGGGATTTGCCACCTGGACTTGCACAATAAGCACAGACGCAGACGTGTAGTTCTATATGAGCTGGTACCTTTGGAGAGCATAGCCTTCTTGCAAGCACAAGCTAGGCAAGCATCCGTGGTCTTTGAGGCTCAAGCTTGTCCCAGCACCACCACGCAGGAAAACAGCAGTCCCCAGGGTTGTTCCTGAACACGACTGCCTTAAGCCACTGGACAGCATTCTGTCTCTATTCTCTCCCTCCCTCCATATTTAAACATATACTTACCTCTCGGTACACTCATCAATGTTGTTCTCACAGTGGGTCCCCTCAAACCCTGCCTGACACTTGCAGGTGTAGCTGTTGACGTAGTCCGTGCAGGTGCCTCCATTCTTGCATGGTTCACTCAGACATTCATTTATGTCTGTCTGACACTTATCCCCCTGAAACCCAGGCAGACAGGTGCATAAGAAAGAGTTCACCCCATCCACACACGAAGCTCCATTCTGGCAGGGATCTGCAATAACAACACACTATGTATTACAATGGATATATAAATACCGTGGCAGGGCCAGGTTCAGCTGCACTTATGCAAAAGGGCTACAAAATTTCAAAAACAAGTGCCTTTTTACACACTTTTTTGACCCAATCTATATCAGGGACATAATTTGAATTCATAGAATCGTAGAATCTCAGGGTTGGGAGGGACCTCAGGAGGTCATCTAGTCCAACCCCCTGCTCAAAGCAGGAAAAATCCCCAACTAAATCATCCCAGCCAGGGCTTTGTCAAGCCTGAGTTTAAAAACCTTTAAGGAAGGAGAATCCACCACCTCCCTAGGTAGCCCATTCCAGTGCTTCACCACCCTCCTAGTGAAAAAGTTTTTCCTGATATCCAACCTAGACCTCCCCCACTGCAACTTGAGACCATTACTCCTTGTTCTGTTATCTGGTACCACTGAGAACAGTCTAGATCCATCCTCTTTGGAACCCCCTTTCACGTAGTTGAAAGCAGCTATTAAATCCCCCCTCGTTCTTCTCTTCTGCAGACTAAACAATCCCAGTTCCCTCAGCCTCTCCTCATAAGTCATGTGCTCCAGCCCCCTAATCATTTTTGTTTCCCTCCGCTGGACTCCTTTCAATTTTTCCACATCCCTCTTGTGTCTGGACACAGTACTCCAGATTAGGCCTCACCAATGCCGAATAGAAGGGAATGATCACGTCCCTCAATCTGCTGGCAATGCTCCTACTTATACAGCCCAAAATGCTGTTAGCCTTCTTGGTCACAAGGGCACACTATTGACTCATATCCAGCTTCTCGTCCACTGTAACCCCTACGTCCTTTTCTGCAGAACTGTTGCCTAGCCACTCAGTCCCTAGTCTGTAGCGGTGCATGGGATTCTTCCATCCTAAGTGCAGGACTCTGCACTTGTCCTTGTTAAACCTCATCAGATTTCTTTTGGCCCAATCCTCTAATTTTTCTAGGTCCCTCTGTATCCTATCCCTACCCTCCAGCATATCTACCACTCCTCCCAGTTTAGTGTCATCTGCGAACTTGCTGAGGGTGCAATCCACGCCATCCTCCAGATCATTAATTCTATAGGATTATCCCATAAAGGGCGAAACTTTACACGAGGCTCTGATCAAGAAAATACTTCTGGGAATTTAGGTTTATTTTACAAGGTTCTCATTCACCCAAAACAAAATCAATGCCCAAGCTCTGGTCCTATTCCCTTCATGAGCACTAAATCTCAACCCTACCCCCTCACAACCCAAACTTCTATAAACAGACAACACAACCAAAGGTAGCTTCTCTGTCCCGATAGCGCTCTGTCCAGGCTTCTAGACAACAAAACCCCTTCCTCAGACACTGTGATTCTGAATACATCTGTGCTGAGATTTGATCCAGCATAACCCATGCTGCTGTCTAGTGCGGTAAGGTTGCCCTCAGAAGCAGCACTGAGGCAGGGTGCTCCCCATAGGGGCACTGAAAGACCCACACACCTCCCTGTCACTCAGATCCATAACCTAGGTGTGTTCTTCAACTCAACCCTTTCCTATCCATCAGAATAGCTAAAAGTCTTGTCCAGGTACTCATTCCCTACAACCTTCTCTTATCCTGCCTAGACAATCCCCCCCTTCTGTCCATTCACAGTGCTGCTGCTGCAAAGACCATTTTCCTAAATCAGTTGCTCTGACCTTTTCATCCCTCTATTTGTCTCCCTCCCACTGGCTCAACCTTTTCCATTGCAAGCAAACTGCTGATCATCACTTTCAAGGCCTAACCCTAGCCAACCTTTCATCTCTCATGCCATTGAGATGTCAGCTCCCACCTCCACTCTGCCAAAGATGCCAGCCTTCACAACACTTCTTACAATTTCAATCAAGCACCTTCGTTCTTCCTTCCATGCAGCCCCAGACATATGGCCGGAGCTTCCCATAGCCACCTGCAAAGCTACCTCATCATCCTTCAAGTCCCTCCTTGGCATTATTCCTAAGAAAAAATGTAACGGCTAGACAGCTGTTGTGCTGAGATCACAGCCTGTCATGCTCACTGTTTTCTTGTGCTCCCCTGCCTGCATCCACCTGTTGCCTTATATTTAGGCTGTAAGATCTTTGGGGCAAGGAACTTCTTTGTTACATTTGGAGAGCACCTAGCACAATAGGGAATTGATCTATGCTGCCACAATACCCATTTCAAAAATGAAAAGCAAAATTAAGGCTGCACAGTTAGAAACTCTAGTGAAGAAATACTAAACATCAGTACAATTTGTATTCTGTCTTCTTGTGCAGGTGCATCAAGACAGAGGCTTTAATTATGGAATTAAAGATTACACAATATGCATCCAAGGATTCACCATTTGAGAATTATCTTCATATCTTTAAAGTCTGCAGTGTAAGAGGGAGCACCTGCACCCATTTAAAGCTCATCGGACTATTGCAGAGACAAGGACATAAAAGCCAGACCCTTGGCAGCTATAAAGGACTGTGCCTATGGCAGCCAGCCCTTTATGACTGCAGCTGAAAGCTAGACATTTCAGTTGTCTGCTCAGCATATCTACAAACAAGTTCAGGGGACTCAGCTCATCACTTTGGCTCCACTATTGGATAGGTTATTTGGTTCTGGGGTTAAAAACACTCTTGGCCCCACAGGAGGAAAGTTTTCATTACTACCATAGCCTACTTCATTTGGAGAAGTTTGCAAAGTCTCTTAATTTCTTGCTGGGTGTGTTTTAATGAATAGGGATACGTGTTAGACAAATCTCCTGACTTTACCATGAGACAGGGAAGAATACTTAAGAATTGAGAGAAATTTTATAACTATCAAAACAGGCAAGACAAATACATTTTTAAATGTAGCATATACAAGTGTCATTTTACATTGGCGCCAAGGACAGGGACAGAGCTAACAATCTAAAGCCATCATTCCAGTAGACAAGTCTACAAGATCGGTACACCAAATCAAAATAACATTTTATTAATACTGACTCTTTTCTATCTCTTTGTTCAGAAGAAGGCATTCAAAAGAAGAGGCTGAACCAGAGATGCTAAATCTGTCTCTGCAACAGCATTTGAGAGATGGATCTGGAGAATCACTAATCTCCCTTGGGTGAATATTACTACCATACATGCTTAGAACCCTATCTGGAAACTTCATACATTTAAATCATTTCCCTGAAAGCTTAGCTCTTTGCTATTTGTCTGAGTTATTTCTGCAAAAAATGAAACTTTCTTAAAAGGACATTGTCAATTTTTAAAATAATTCACTAATTTAAGAAAATTCAGTTTATGATACAGCTCTGTAAAGCTGTAAAACGTGAACTTTTAAACACAAATCTTCCCGAAAAACATGAAGTGTTTTTCTGTTCCTCTGTCGTTTATAAAGGATGGGTTCAGGAAGAGAAAAATCTGACGGTATAGTTAGTTTCTTTACTTCTGGCTATCTAAGACGTTACTTTCACTTCAGTAGGCACAACATTTTCAGACAGATGTGAATCTCAATTTGATGGTGTCCCTTATGAATGTGTGTAGAACATTTTTACACTTTTAAATTCAAAACTTGAGCATAACTCCTACTGTTTTAAATACTACAGCCAGCTTCCATCAGAGAGCAAGCAAAGGGCATTTCAGCTCCAAAAATGGAAGTTTCACAAAGTTGAACATGTTTGAAATAAAGGATAACAACAGAAACTGTTAAGTGCATCTACCAATAGCAGTCATCAGTACCACAGCAAAGTTGTTTCTAGGGCAAATAGGAAATTGCCTGTTTCAGAGAACTAGCCATTTTGCACTCACTTGAAAGGCAGTCATTAATGTTGCTATCACAGTCTCCTCCAGTGAAGCCTGGGCGGCATTCACACAAGTAACTGCCTTGAGTGTTATGGCACACAGCATGATTCTTGCAAGGCTTTGACACACACTCATCTATATCCACTGTACATCTCTGACCTGAAACAAGAAAGGTTTTAGAACAAGACCTTGGAGGTTAAGATTCCAGTGATGCTGCTGCTTAAACTCAGAATGGATGAGTGTCCCTCCCCATCCCATTACCTTCCCAGCCAGCAACACACTGGCAGGTGTAGCCCTCTGAGTCAGGAGATTCTTGGCAGATTCCAGAGTTCTCACATGGATCAGGAGAGCAGGGAGACAGCACAAGCTGGCAGTTCACTCCTACAAGAGGAAACGAGAGAGGAAAATTGTTAAGGGCTTATTATACCTAAGAAGGAAAAATGAAGAGATTATAATCCAAAGGATTATCCAGAGGGAAGTGGACTGTAATCCATGCTGGAGGAGGGGAAGATCACTGCTGTTCTACCTGGTGTTGGCTACAAGAGGTGGTTAAATCACTGTGACCCAAATAGTCTGAGGTATTTTGGGGGAAGGAGAGAGGACAGGAGGCTACAGCAGTCAGTCACCCAGGGCGATGGGTCTGGAGCAGATAGCAGGTTTAGAGAGGAACCTCTGGGTGACCTAGACAGGCTGTGAGCAGCTTAGTAGTGGAGAGGTGGCAGCATTTAAAAGAGAGAGGTAGAGTCTGTCTGTTTCACTCAGACAGACCCCATACTCATGATGCTGGGGGTTAGGGAAAGTTTTAGTATTTTGCTCTCCTGTTATTATTCCCTTACTTCCCATCCTTTTACTTCCTCCTCTGCTAGCATTACGTTCCTGCTACACTTTTCAGTTCTGACATTTTCATTTTCCTCTTTTCTCATCCTTTTGATATTTGGCCAGGTCTGTGTATGTGACATGATTGTCAGAAGAAACTAACCAAGCCAAGTCACATGCAGACTCTTAAAAGCTGTTCATTTTTGTGTGCAACACACTGAACGTTTAAGTGAAAGTTTAGCTTTCATAGCAATGCATCCGATGAAGTGAGCTGTAGCTCACGAAAGCTTATGCTCAAATAAATTTGTTAGTCTCTAAGGTGCCACACGTACTCCCTTTCTTTTTGCGAATACAGACTAACATGGCTGCTACTCTGAAACATAGCAAGGGATGCGTTTCTGTGGCAAATGCCTCTGCTGCGGAATGGTAAAAATATCTGGTGCTCAGAATGCAAGCTCCTGTGATTGATTGAGTCTGCACACCATATTCAGAGAAATGTGGGGCTGGAAAGGACTCCAAAAGGTCAGCTAGTCCAGCCCGCTATGCTGAGGGTGCTTCTGACTCTGGTTGAATCTACAGCTGCCCCTTGACAGCACCAGTGGTCACAGGGTGATCAGACAGCAAGTGTAAAAAATCGGGACACTTTTGTTTTTCAGGGGCTGGGTGATATAGTTGCCTATATAAGACAAAGCCCCTAATAGCAGGGCGGTCCCAATATTATCGGGACGTCTGGTCACTCTAAATGGTCAGGAGTGCTTTCATTTGTCTCAGCAAGAACATTATGACTTTTCCAGATATCACCATCTCCACAAGTATCTTTGCCTTTGTCACAGGAAGACTGTATTTTGCAATGTTCTCCACACTGGGCTACTCCTGAAAACCACTATAAAACTTCATAGGGTACAGAATGAGACCATCTGCTTACTGAGTGCTCTGTAGATAGAACATGTGCTCTGTAGTCTGCATTAAATTTCTATGCATTTCCAGCTTGTGGTTCAAGTGTTTTTGACATAGTCCTAAATTATTTGGGCTTTGGTTACCTTCAAAGTCAACTGTCGGACACGCCATTTTTATGTTCCTAATTCACCAGTCACATACTCTGGTTAAAAAACCAGTCCAGTGCGTTAAACCTTGTCAAGACCTATTCAATTAAGTTAAGTAGCCACTTTTAAGACAAGAGATGTGGAAATAGTTAATAGGTGTTAATGTGGTGAAAATTCTTATGAGTCTCATTGCTCAAGAGTTAATTGTGCCAACCACCTCCAATGTGGGAAAAATGCCTGAGGAGGCCATAGGTCAGACCTCTAATGTCTGCAGTGGAAAGGGCTTTTAATTTAGAGGGAGTGCCAAAATTGGTGCTCTAATAGAGAACAAGTCTGAACCATAATTACGGAGAAACTCCCTGCTCTTTGTAATAGACTTACAAACACTATTTTTTGACAGGAATTACACCTATAATTGTATCATGCCTATATTATCAGATTGTTTTCAATTCAAATATCACTCGAATTTTAAATTTCAGAGGATGGTATTGAGATTATCCCTCATGTTTCATTTAGTTTAGTAAGAAGATTGTTGCACTAAGATGCAATAAAATGGAAGACAACAGAGCTCAAAAAGTCATCCTTCAAGTTCACCTTTGAATCCTTTCCTGCAGGTACATCTGTATCCATTCACCAGACTGTCACAAATTCCTCCATTCTGGCATGGGTTTGACAGACATGCGTTCTCTTCTACTTCACAGTCTGTTCCAACCCAACCAACGTCACAGAGACATATGTATCTGAAAGAAAATAGCATGTTTCAGTACTATTCTGAAGGTAGGCAGGTAGATAACCTGAAAGGGGAGGGACATGGAGATGATTTTTTGTTAGAAAGATTCATGAATCATTTTTACCTTAGTCACACCAGTGATACAATTTCCTTAATATTAAAACCAACCCAATCTTTAAAGCTACATGCCCAGTATTAGTTATCTTAATAAAATACAGCTTTTTTCCACATCACGCTTTTCTTGGCAAGCCATCTCAAAATGTTTAGTAGAAGCTAAAGAAATGACAAGGTACAAGCAAGGAAGAAAGATGGCTTTCAAATCCAAATAGAGAGAGCTGATGAAGTGAAGCGATTCCAGATGAAAGCAGCCAAGAGAAGTGGCAATCCACTCCATCAAATTCCAAAGCTTAATAAAGGACAGCAACACTCCATTCACAGGACAAGGAATCAAGGATCTGGTGAATCATTATCTTTCTACTCTAGCCTCAACCACTGACACAATGCCCCTCCCCTCACATCACCCACACAGATCTCCTTGGTTTTCTGGCATCCTGTGCCAAATGAAGAGGGGCAGAAACTCAAGAGATGATGGCAGAAAATTAAGGTTGAGAGAAAGAATTTCTTTAAGCCTAGGCTGAGGCTGCATTACAGATCAAGAGAATCTTCCTATGAGCTTCCATAGTAGCTGCCCTAAGGAGCTATCCAGGGTGGTAATCAGGTTAATCAATTCTGAGTGCTTACAGCCTGCACCAGAGCCCAGAACTAAGTGCTGCAAAGAACCATCATCCTGCTGTGCTACAAAGATCACTCACATTTGAATGGTGTTGTCAGATGCCACTGGTGTGGTGCTCTGCTCTGTCCAATGTGGATAACAGTCAGCTATGTGCATGTGTTCCCTCTGTGTGCTGCCCCAGCTCTGCGCAGATAGCTGACACAGCAGACCCCGAGAGAACCCCCAATGACCACAGACTCCGATAAGGTACGAAGGCACCCAGCCAAGTTTATTGTTAAACGAAACACAGTCTTTAGCTCCCCGGATCAGATGTCTACAGTTCTGCTAGTACATATGTGCTCCCTGACAATGGACACTCCATTGCCCCCTAGGCCGGACAAAGACACTGCCCCAGGGATGTACAAACAAGTTACACATCACTCCTGACATATTGAGGTGCAACCCCTCTACTTAACAAGGTACAACCCCTCTAAGTAGCAAGGTGCTGCCTCTCACCTTGTACATGTTGTTTCGAACAAAACAACTCTATCCATCATATAACCCTTTTGCCCCCGTCTTTAGGATGGGTCAGCTTGTTCCTTGTTCTATATGTGGAATGTGAAAGTATTGGAGTGTTCTGATATCTAGTGTCCAGTACCTTTTAGCAGCATCAGCCCTTTCCTTGCCAGTTTCTGTGAGCAGGGCCTGCCTCTGGCTCACAGCTTAACTTTGCTTTATGTTAGCGAAGTCTTGACCATTACTTTAGCTCAGGCTTTAGACCTTATACTGGGCCTCTGATACAAGGGCTTATGTTTCAGGGCCTCATCTTACTACAAACAGCTTCTCAAACAACATGGGCCCTCTCCACCTGTACCCAACAAACAACAGCCTGCCTGCATTCTGGGAGTGAAGCAGATTCACTCCTTAAGGAAGACTGGAAACCCTAAAGGAGCTTGAACCCACCCCAGGCTTATGAAAGAGACTCATGGTGCCACTCCTGACCAAAATACCCAATGACTCAGTCAGAGAAGGAATCTTTCCTTTCTCCTTCAAGCATGCAATAGTGTGACCAGTACTGAAGAAACCTGCCCTGGACACATTGGTTCTAGCTGGGCACTGTCTAGTATCAATCTCCCACTCCTGAGCAAGCTCGTAGCGTCGCTAGCCACAGGCCATCTAACTGAAGCTAATATTCCAGACCTGGCACAATCTGGATTCGGGGCAGGATATGGGTCTGAAATTGCTTCAGTGGCACTGCTGGATGAACTCCTGCTGTCAGTGGATAGAGGGCAGTCATCCAATCTCAGCCTCCTGGGTCTCTGCAGCATTCCCCATGGCCAGCCATGAGATACTGCAGTTCTGCCTAAGAGACATGATGGGTCCAGGGGAGCACACTAAAATGGTTTAAATCCATCCGATAGGGACATAAACAGTAACAGGAAACTGCACTGCTGCATCTACAGAAGTTCCAAAAGGATCAATTCACTCTCTAGTCTTATTTAACACCTATACGGAGCCATCTGAACAGATAAAGAGGACATAGATTCTTGTGCCAGTAATATGCCGACAATACAGTTCTATTTATCCTTCACCATACACCAGTACCACCAAGATGGCCCAGTGCTTGGATGAGATCAGCTCATGGATGAAGAACAGCTGGCTGAAACTGAACCCGGGCAAGACAGAGGTGATGTTAGGAGCAGAGAAAAGCATTCTGAAGAGCTTTCAGCCACAATGCAGTCTCCTCTGATTGAAGGTTCACAATTATTTGATTCAGTCTGTTTAGGAGGGCTCTTATGTTCTTCCCGGACCCTAGGCTCTTACCTAGCAGCATATGCAAGTAATGCTTTGTGTCACCATCTCTGGTTGGCTAGGAGACTCTGCCCCATCTTGGCAGACGATGACCTCGCCCCTGTTGTACATGCTTTTACCACCCCTTGGCTGGACTGCAACAATGTGACATATCTGGGCATAAAGCTCTCAGCCCCTATGAAACTCCAGCTAGTACAGAACACTGCAGTGCCTCTCAACAATACGGGATACCGCAAGACCACTAAATCTGTCCTCTGCTCTCTATGCTGACTTCCCCTAGAATATCCAGTTCTCATCCTTATCTTAAAGGTGCACAAGGGCTCAGAACCAGAATATCGAAAAGATGACCTAAAGATCCAGGATGAAAACCGAGGTCAACAACTCTACTCCTCAGGCACAACAAAACACTTTACAATTGAGGTAAAGTTTGTCTGTGTGCCAGGCAGAACTTTCTCAAGGGCCAGTCTAAGAGTTTGGAAAGAAATCCCGCAGGAACTAAGGACCATCCCAGACCACTCCAAGGGTGAGTCACACTTCACCTGTATTCTCTAATATAAACACACAGCCACATGTACAATAAAAACCCTACCAAAACTAAGCACTGCACTGCACACACAATTTTTCTCCGGGGGAGAGATGAGAGAACAAAGCACATATGAGACACAGCACTTAATGTACTACTAGAAGGTGCTCAGATACTACGATGATAAGCATGGCATAAGAATCTATAAAGAATGGCAGGGGCAAGATTGTATGACCAGCCAGAGGCTCTGTATTAGAATAGCACAGAAAACTACCTGGGATGAGCTGCAGCTAGCCCCTGGTGACTGTGACGTGGCCATGATAAGCTGCAATATAAACAAGTTTGGACAGTTGTCTAATTAAGAAATAAACTGGGGAGAACCAGAATCTTCACAGCAGATGATATTTAGGGTATTTATTGAAAAACTGTCATTCAAAGGTGTTTAGAGAAGCTGTGACTGCTCATTAACAATAAGCCCAATGGGCAACCAACCAATAAGAGAACCAAGCAGGAACAAAAAGGTCAATTTTCTTCATTGCAAATGACACATTTAGCATATGGCACTCCAGATGCAAGGAAGAAATCCCATCAAAACCAACTACTTTCAAGCACAGAAACGCTCCATATGTGTCAGTGCCCTCCTGCTCTTATCACTCAACAGTGGTCAAGGCCTGAGGCAGATTTTTCCATAAAAAACATTGGAGAGAAGTGTTTAGAAACTGGTCTTAAAAATAAAGATTTTATAGTCAAAAAGCCCAAACCTACTGAATACTTTGCATGTATATAGCATTTTGTACACGAGGATCTCAAAGCACTAAACACGATGCTGGAACTCACCCACTGACATCATTTGTGCAGTTTCCATGTACACAAGGGTTACTAAGACATTCATCAGCTTGTGAGTGACAGCTGGGTTGATGGAAGCCTTCAGGACACAGACACCGAAATCCATTCATTTCATTTACACATGTTCCACCATTATGACAGGGACTGGAGATGCATTCATCAATATCAATATTACACCTTGGACCTGAAAAGAATATTACTTGTTAACGAGTATTTCTCACACACAACTTTACCATGCATACATACAGAAACATTTGTCAAGATTCAGTGACTCATCATCAATACAAAGTTAACATACGGCAAGGTACAACAGCTTTGACTCAGGTTTAAGACTATGGGAGTTTAAAGCATTCAACATTTTTGAAAGATAGGGGTGTTGGTATCAGGAGCAGAGCATCTACATCTCATAGGCCTTCTGGAACAGTTAAAGAGCTACAACAGAATTGCCACAGGAACAAAATTATATACATTCTTTAGGAGGATTGAAAATTATGTAATTGTACTTTGCCTGGTGGCATCTTAAAAAGACTAACAGATTTATTCGTTACTAACAGCCGTGTTAGTCTGTATCCACAAAAACAACAAACAGTCCAGTGGCACCTTAAAGACTAACAGATTTATTTGTTAAATAAATCTGCTAGTCTTTAAGGTGCCACTGGACTGTTGTTTTTGTGGATACAGACTAACATGGCTACCCCCTGATACTTGTACTATGGCTGGTGCAACCTTCCTGGGTTTATCAGATAGGCAGTTACCGTTTCCACATTTCAGTATTTCTTGAATCCCCACCCATTCCTTCCATAATGCCTGCAGTGCATCTAGATCTTGTGTATATTAAATAAAAGAGTATACTGCTTCTTATTTTCCCTAACCCCTGCCTACTTGCCATCTATGCTTAGACTGCAAGTTCCTCAAGTGTCTGTTCCTTCCTGTGAGTCTGCAAAGTGACTGGCATAGATTGGGCACTACAATAAGTTTAAAAAAACCCAACGTTCCAGGCCTTAAAAAGTGAATCATCTATTTCACACTCCAGCTCGTGCCCTTGACCTGAAGGAAACTGCAGGTCCTGAATACTGGAATATTCTGATTCACAAGTGTGCTGAAGTATTTTAACAGCACAGCAGCAGGAAGGTCAATGGGCGACTAACATGGCACCCAAAGCTAGAGGAGGTCCAAAGGCAAGAGTGGTCAGGAACAAGAAATATGGGCTGGATGAATGGACTATAAGGTGGAGAGAAAGCTGGCTAGATTGTTGGGCTCAATGGGTAGTGATCAATGGCTCCATGTCTAGTTGGCAGCCGGTATCAAGGGGAGTGCCCCAAGGGTCGGTCCTGGGGCCGTTTTTTTCATTAATGAACTGGAGGATGGCGTGGATTGCATCCTCAGCAAGTTTGCAGATGACACTAAACTGGGAGGAGAGGTAGATACACTGGAGAGTAGGGATAGGATACAGAGGGACCTAGACAAATTAGAGGATTGGGCCAAAAGAAATCTGATGAGGTTCAAGAAGGACAAGTGCAGAGCCCTGCACTTAGGACGGAAGAATCCCATGCACAGCTACAGACTAGGGATCGAATGGCTAGGCAGCAGTTCTGCAGAAAAGGACCTAGGGGTTACAGTGAACGAGAAGCTGGATATGAGTCAACAGTGTGCCCTTGTTGCCAAGAAGGCCAATGGCATTTTGGGATGTATAAATAGGGGCATTGCCAGCAGGTCGAGGGATGTGATCGTTCCCCTCTGTTCGACATTGGTGAGGCCTCATCTGGAGTACTGTGTCCAGTTTTGGGCCCCACACTACAAGAAGGATGTGGAAAAATTGGAACGCATCCAGCGGAAGGCAACAAAAATGATTAGGGGACTGGAACACATGACTTATGAGGAGAGGCTGAGGGAACTGGGATTGTTTAGTCTGCAGAAGAGAAGAACGAGGGGGGATTTGATAGCTGCTTTCAACTACCTGAAAGGGGGTTCCAAAGAGGATGGATCTAGACTGTTCTCAGTGGTACCAGATAACAGAACAAGGAGTAATGGTCTCAAGTTGCAGTGGGGGAGGTCTAGGTTGGATATCAGGAAAAACTTTTTCACTAGGAGGGTGGTGAAGCACTGGAATGGGCTACCTAGGGAGGTGGTGGATTCTCCTTCCTTAAAGGTTTTTAAACTCAGGCTTGACAAAGCCCTGGCTGGGATGATTTAGTTGGGGATTTTTCCTGCTTTGAGCAGGGGGTTGGACTAGATGACCTCCTGAGGTCCCTTCCAACCCTGATATTCTATGATACCTCATTCCCTTTGGGCTTAGTTATGCCTCCATATTTTTTTTTAAGTGAATTTCCTTCCTTCAGGTGGAAGTTAAAGAAGATTTGTCAATAGAACTGCATAAAATTAGTAATATCTTTTTGGGGCTATTTCTGAGAAGAGATTTTGGATTAGTTCTGATTGGAATCTTTCAGTAAAAATAGTGACATATTAGCTGAAGGGATTGTTTTAACAGGACATTCAGCATGTTCCCTCATGTGCATTAATTTTATGAATCCATTATGCAGTCTGGCTCACAGCAGGCAAAGCATGTACTGACCTTTTAGACAAAGACCATAGGACCTGAAGAAGAGCTCTGTGTAAGCTCAAAGGCTTGTCTCTCACCAGCAGAAGCTAGTCCAATAAAATATATTACCTTACCCACCTTGCCTCTCTAATATCATGGGACTAACCCAGCTACAACATTGCATAAAATATTAGGAGCATTGGGGCTGGTCTGCTGTGATGTTTAGTTCAGATCACTAAAACAATGGGCCAAAAATATTTCTTTCAATTAGCACATTTGCAGGATACAAATGATTTTAATACAAACAGAACAATTTAAACCATGAAATAAACTCCATCCAAGCAGGCTGGCTGATGGGGACTTCTGCACCAGTACTAGCTGGATAGTAGCTGTGCACATTATAAAACTAACGGAATGTTTCATATTTGCAGAAGGAAAGGGAAACATTTAATTTGTATACAAGTTGGCCCAATTTTCCAAGTTCTGTTCAAACAGAGACCCCTTGCTATGATGTACAACTTTATTGTTCCAATAAAGAAACTGTAAGTAAACCCACTGACTGGGACTTTGGATCATTATTTCTTATGAAGCTGAGTCATGTGAATTGGACTAAATAACCCCAAAAGAATTACAATTCATGGCACCAAGCTAGAACATTTCTTTAGCCAATGGGCAGAATGTGCGCTGAAATTAAGAGATACTGAGACTCATTAAGAATATGAATTATTTCTTGAGACATCAAATAGGCCATTTGCTATCAACGAACAAAGAATTTCTCTTAGAACAGGTGTTCCCAAACTTGGTTCGCGGCTTGTTCAGGGTAAGCCCCTGGTGCACCACGAGACGCTTTGTTTACCTGAGCATCTACAGTATGGCCGCTTGCAGCTCTCAGTGGCTGCAGTTCGCTGTTCCTGGCCAATGGGAGCTGCGGAAAGCAGTGCAGGCTAGGCCACCACTTCAGCTACCGTTTTCAGGTAAACAAAGTGTCTCGTGGCCCGCCAGGGGCTTACCCTGAACAAGCCATGAACCAAGTTTGGGAACCCCTGCCTTAGAAGGAAGAGACCATCCTCCTAGGGGAGAGATGATTATCTTCAAGGCAAAACTGAGGACAAATATCAGTTAAATGAAAGGTTTCAGAGTAACAGCCGTGTTAGCCTGTATTCGCAAAAAGAAAAGAAGGACTTGTGGCACCTTAGAGACTAACCAATTTATTTGAGCATAAGCTTTCGTGAGCTACAGCTCACTTGAAGTGTCACAAAAGCTTACGCTCAAATAAATTGGTTAGTCTCTAAGGTGCCACAAGTACTCTTTTCTTTTAGTTAAATGAAAGTACATTTTACCTGTAAATCCAGGCTTGCAGACACAATCGTAGCGATTAATGCCATCGATACAGACTCCATAAATGCAGGGGTTACTTGCACAGTCATCCAAGTTATTCTCACAGTTCACTCCTGCAAATAAATGTGATGAAATTCAAGTGAAAACCAGACCGACCCTAACATACAAACAACAATGCTATAAGTTTCCTGAAAACAGCCAAATTCAAATTGCAGTAGTCAAATTGCTTAGGCACGACAAGGGGATGCATATGATTAGATATCGTTGCGGAGAGTGGACCAGATGATATGTCTGGGGCGAGAAAGCAGAAGGAGACTCCGCTGGTTGGAAGGCATGAGATGCGCTGTCCTGAGGTTGGGGGTTCCACGACCACCACTCCCAAGAGGAGAAGGCGGGTGGTGGTGGTCGGGGACTCTCTCCTCCGGGGGACTGAGTCATCTATCTGCCGCCCTGACCGGGAAAACCGAGAAGTCTGCTGCTTGCCAGGGGCTAAGATTCGCGATGTGACGGAGAGACTGCCGAGACTCATCAAGCCCTCGGATCGCTACCCCTTCCTGCTTCTCCACGTGGGCACCAATGATACTGCCAAGAATGACCTTGAGCGGATCACTGCGGACTATGTGGCTCTAGGAAGAAGGATAAAGGAGTTGGAGGCGCAAGTGGTGTTCTCGTCCATCCTCCCCGTGGAAGGAAAAGGCCTAGGTAGGGAGCGTCGAATCGTGGAAGTCAACGAATGGCTACGCAGGTGGTGTCGGAGAGAAGGCTTTGGTTTCTTTGACCATGGGATGGTGTTCCATGAAGGAGGAGTGCTGGGCAGAGACGGGCTCCATCTTACGAAGAGAGGGAAGAGCATCTTTGCCAGCAGGCTGGCTAACCTAGTGAGGAGGGCTTTAAACTAGGTTCACCGGGGGAAGGAGACCAAAGCCCTGAGGTAAGTGGGAAAGCGGGATACCGGGAGGAAGCACAGGCAGGAATGTCTGTGAGGGGAGGGCTCCTGCCTCAGACTGAGAAAGAGGGACGATCAGCGAGTTATCTCAAGTGCCTATACACAAATGCAAGAAGCCTGGGAAACAAGCAGGGAGAACTGGAAGTCCTGGCACAGTCAAGGAATTATGATGTGATTGGAATAACAGAGACTTGGTGGGATAACTCACATGACTGGAGTACTGTCATGAATGGATATAAGCTGTTCAGGAAGGACGGGCAGGGCAGAAAAGGTGGGGGAGTTGCATTGTATGTAAGGGGGCAGTATGACTGCTCAGAGCTCCGGTATGAAACTGCAGAAAAACCTGAGAGTCTCTGGATTAAGTTTAGAAGTGTAAGCAACAAGGGTGATGTCGTGGTGGGAGTCTGCTATAGACCACCGGACC
Source organism: Lepidochelys olivacea (assembly GCF_965140295.1). Classification (NCBI taxonomy): domain Eukaryota; kingdom Metazoa; phylum Chordata; order Testudines; family Cheloniidae; genus Lepidochelys; species Lepidochelys olivacea. Next base: position 44,521,881 of record NC_140418.1, on the reverse strand, counting down.
AGGGGGATGAGGTGGATGAGGCTTTCTTCCGGCAGCTCACGGAAGCTACTAGATCGCATGCCCTGATTCTCATGGGTGACTTTAATTTTCCTGATATCTGCTGGGAGAGCAATACAGCGGTGCATAGACAATCCAGGAAGTTTTTGGAAAGCGTAGGGGACAATTTCCTGGCGCAAGTGCTAGAGGAGCCAACTAGGGGGGGCGCTTTTCTTGACCTGCTGCTCACAAACCGGGTAGAATTAGTGGGGGAAGCAAAAGTGGATGGGAATCTGGGAGGCAGTGACCATGAGTTGGTTGAGTTCAGGATCCTGACGCAGGGAAGAAAGGTAAGCAGCAGGATAAGGACCCTGGACTTCAGGAAAGCAGACTTCGACTCCCTCAGGGAACGGATGGCCAGGATCCCCTGGGGGACTAACTTGAAGGGGAAAGGAGTCCAGGAGAGCTGGCTGTATTTCAAGGAATCCCTGTTGAGGTTACAGGGACAAACCATCCCAATGAGTCGAAAGAATAGTAAATATGGCAGGCGACCAGCTTGGCTTAATGGTGAAATCCTAGCGGATCTTAAACATAAAAAAGAAGCTTACAAGAAGTGGAAGGTTGGACATATGACCAGGGAAGAGTATAAAAATATTGCTCGGGCATGTAGGAATGAAATCAGGAGGGCCAAATCGCACCTGGAGCTGCAGCTAGCGAGAGATGTCAAGAGTAACAAGAAGGGTTTCTTCAGGTATGTTGCCAACAAGAAGAAAGCCAAGGAAAGTGTGGGCCCCTTACTGAATGAAGGAGGCAACCTAGTGACAGAGGATGTGGAAAAAGCTAATGTACTCAATGCTTTTTTTGCCTCTGTTTTCACTAACAAGGTCAGCTCCCAGACTGCTGCGCTGGGCATCACAAAATGCAGAAGAGATGGCCAGCCCTCTGTGGAGATAGAGGCGGTTAGGGACTATTTAGAAAAGCTGGACGTGCACAAGTCCATGGGGCCGGACGAGTTGCATCCGAGAGTGCTGAAGGAATTGGCGGCTGTGATTGCAGAGCCACTGGCCATTATCTTTGAAAACTCGTGGCGAACCGGGGAAGTCCCGGATGACTGGAAAAAGGCTAATGTAGTGCCAATCTTTAAAAAAGGGAAGAAGGAAGATCCTGGGAACTACAGGCCAGTCAGCCTCACCTCAGTCCCTGGAAAAATCATGGAGCAGGTCCTCAAAGAATCAATCCTGAAGCACTTGCATGAGAGGAAAGTGATCAGGAACAGCCAGCATGGATTCACCAAGGGAAGGTCATGCCTGACTAATCTAATCGCCTTTTATGATGAGATTACTGGTTCTGTGGATGAAGGGAAAGCAGTGGATGTCTTGTTTCTTGACTTTAGCAAAGCTTTTGACACGGTCTCCCATAGTATTCTTGTCAGCAAGTTAAGGAAGTATGGGCTGGATGAATGCACTATAAGGTGGGTAGAAAGCTGGCTAGATTGTCGGGCTCAACGGGTAGTGATCAATGGCTCCATGTCTAGTTGGCAGCCGGTATCAAGTGGAGTGCCCCAAGGGTCGGTCCTGGGGCTGGTTTTATTCAATATCTTCATAAATGATCTGGAGGATGGTGTGGATTGCACTCTCAGCAAATTTGCGGATGATACTAAACTGGGAGGAGTGGTAGATACGCTGGAGGGGAGGGATAGGATACAGAAGGACCTAGACCAATTGGAAGATTGGGCCAAAAGGAATCTGATGAGGTTCAATAAGGATAAGTGCAGGGTCCTGCACTTAGGACGGAAGAACCCAATGCACAGCTACAGACTAGGGACCGAATGGCTAGGCAGCAGTTCTGCGGAAAAGGACCTAGGGGTGACAGTGGACGAGAAGCTGGATATGAGTCAGCAGTGTGCCCTTGTTGCCAAGAAGGCCAATGGCATTTTGGGATGTATAAGTAGGGGCATAGCAAGGAGATCGAGGGACGTGATCGTTCCCCTCTATTCGACATTGGTGAGGCCTCATCTGGAGTACTGTGTCCAGTTTTGGGCCCCACACTTCAAGAAGGATGTGGATAAATTGGAGAGAGTCCAGCGAAGGGCAACAAAAATGATTAGGGGTCTGGAACACATGAGTTATGAGGAGAGGCTGAGGGAGCTGGGATTGTTTAGCCTGCAGAAGAGAAGAATGAGGGGGGATTTGATAGCTGCTTTCAACTACCTGAAAGGGGGTTCCAAAGAGGATGGCTCTAGACTGTTCTCAATGGTAGCAGATGACAGAACGAGGAGTAATGGTCTCAAGTTGCAGTGGGGGAGGTTTAGATTTGATATTAGGAAAAACTTTTTCACTAAGAGGGTGGTGAAACACTGGAATGCGTTATCTAGGGAGGTGGTAGAATCTCCTTCCTTAGAGGTTTTTAAGGTCAGGCTTGACAAAGCCCTGGCTGGGATTATTTAACTGGGAATTGGTCCTGCTTTGAGCAGGGGGTTGGACTAGATGACCTTCTGGGGTCCCTTCCAACCCTGATATTCTATGATTCTATGATTCTATATCAGCACGTGGTGCTCTGAGTCCTCGTCTACTAGTGTGGTGAAACTCCATTAAGGTGAATAGAGTCAATGAGTAACAGGAGAATTTGTTTCCTTGTATCTAATCAGCAGCCTTCCAGCATAAGAATCAGCCATTTTGGACACAAGAAAAATATTTTTGCTGTTTTACCTGTGTACAGTCTGAGAGGGACTGCCTCAATTCTGAGGATGGGGAAGAAGTGAATTAGTTGTAAGAGAGAATACTGCCCAAGTATACAGAGTACAACAAACACTACTTGTATTGTTACAGCAAAAACTGTAGCAAGAACAGTGGAGAGAAAAGTGTAGCTCTAACTAAATGTGCAAGTAAAGCTTTCAACAGCATCAAGTCTGATGCTGCAATATCTTGGATGTGTTATGGTGTACATTCCAGTTTGTTAATGTATGAAAGGCTAAACTCTTAACACTGAAATAAAAGTTGTTTCAAAGTGGCAGATTTCATGCCATTAAAGTCTGTAATTAAAAAAAAGAATTTTAGCAATGTAGTCCCATTGACTTCAATAGGATCATTTGTGAGAGTGACATTATATTACTGCCTAAGTGTTTGCAGGATCAGGGCCCTTTAATTCTCAATATTTTATTTTTTTCCCTATAGCAATTTTCCCAAACAGAATGCCCTTACTAATACTTAGATTAAAAAGGATGGGTCAAAGCCTTGTAGCATCCTTGACTCACAGATGTTCAATCCATTAGACAGTGGTGCTGGTTGCAAACACAGCATGAGCTATTTGTCTATCAATTTTATGTTTGTCTTCTCACTGTAAGGATGCTAATGAGGCCCTGGATTTGCACTTTGCAGCACAGATGAGCATTTTAAGTGTGAAATTTCTTAGTATTTCATATTTTACACTGATACTTCCTGCTAACAATTATCTAACTAAAGTACAAAAGACCCACTTTAGAAATTTAAGATTATAAAAAGGGAAGTAAATGACTAGCTACATGAAGATAAAAAATGATAATTTCTGATAAGAGTGTGACTTTTTTTAAAGTCTTGAGTTTTATCTGCCCTGCCATCTTATGCTTTATGTACCTGAAGTGCCCAGGAGACAGTTGCACTGATAGCCATTCACCAAGTCAATGCAGCGTCCTTCATTGAGGCAGGGGTTACTCTGGCATTCATCTACCTGCTCACTGCATATGGCACCCATGTACCCAGAATTGCAGACACAAGTGTACGAATCAATTCCATCCTGGCATTCACCATGGTGGCAAGGGTCAGGGTCACAGTTGTTGATATTCTCTTCACACAAAGTGCCAGTAAAACCTAAGAGAAAAATGAAGAGCCGTGATTAAGATGCTTAGAGATATATTATATGATGTCCTCTGCACTGAATATCAAACACAATAACACAGTGTTTGTCATAAACATAACGGAAGGGTAAACACCTTTAATACCTCCTGGCCAGAGGAAAAACCCCTTTCACCTGTAAAGGGTTAAGAAGCTAAGATAACCTCGCAGGCACCTGACCAAAATGACCAATGAGGAGACAAAATACTTTCAAAGCTGCGCAGGGGGAGGGGGGTGACAAAGGGTTCTCTCGGTCTGTGTGATGCATTTGCTGGGACCAGAGCAGGAATGCAGGTCAGAACTCCTGTAAAAAGTCAGTACGCAATCTAGTTAGATATGTGTTAGATTCTGTTTTGTTTAAATGGCTGATAAAATAAGTTGTGCTGAATGGAATGTATATTCCTGTTTTTGTATCATCTTGTAACTTAAGGTTTTGCCTAGAGGGACTCTCTATGTTTTGAATCTGATTACCCTGTAAGGTATTTACCATCCTGATTTTACAGAGGCAATTCTTTTACTTTTTCTTTAATTAAAATTCTTCTTTTAAGAACCTGATTACTTTTCATTGTTCTTAAGATCCAGGGGTTTGGGTCTGTGTTTACCTATGCAAATTGGTGAGGATTTTTATCAAGCCTTCCCCAGGAAAGGGGATATAGTGCTTGGGGGGATATTTGGGGGGGGGGGGGGGGAGACGTTTCCAAGTGGGCACTTCCCCTGCTCTTTGTGTAACACTTTGGTGGTGGCAGCGTTTAACCTAAGCTGGTATGAATAAGCTTAGGGGGTCTTTCATGCAGGTCCCCACATCTGTACCCTACAGTTCAGAGTGGAGAAGGAACCTTGGCAGTGTTCATCATAACAAATTAGCAAAATTGTATTCAGAATATACAGAACTGTTTGGGCACCTAACCTGTAACCCATCTCCCAACCCCAGAGAAGCCAACAGACCCTGTATGGTGCACAAAGCACAGTGTGCCACAGAAAAAGCTGCATAGATAATCTTTGCAACAGAGACGGATACCTAGAATGCATTCAAATCTGAGCAATTATGAGGAAAATGGGGAGGAAAATATTCAAATTACTATCAGAACTGTTTATTGACATCCATATGAAACAAACTGAAGACAATCCCTTCTCTTACTAGACTACGAGTAATAATACTAGATATTTCCACTATCCAGCAGCCCAGAGGGCTTAACTCTTGTCAATACAAGAAATTAATGCACAGGCCTTGAAAAAATTGACTTTTTCACTGAAGCTTTCCTGGAGGTCTGCAGAAAAGGTAAGTTTTAGCTCAAAAATCTTTTAGTCCTCATGGCTGGCAAGAACCTTTAAACACTCCAACCATGAGCCAATTGTAAGGTGATACACTGCTGTCTGCTAAAGGCTGCTGACATGCACCTCCTGTGCCTCTGCGCAGTAGAGAGTTCTCCATATTTAAATTTATTAATTAGAAAGCTGACTGAAAATATTATTACAATACTACAGCTATTAAATTTAATTACTATAAAGTGTCATACCGCACTGATTCATTCCTTTAAACTGAAGGAGGCAGGACAAGCATTTTTCACCCTGGCTTAGAATGATTTAGTCCTAGGTCTAGGAATTGCCAGGTACATTTTTCAGGCCCTGTTAATGCACTATTATAATGTGGGTGCCCTATAATTTGAGACATTTGGAATTACAGCAGACAAAGCCCTGGAGAACATAGTCGGGGATGATCCTTCACATGGAGCAGAATAGAGGAGTCCTGGTACAAAATCTTTTTTTCTATCTATAATGAATGATGCCATGCAAGACACTTGCTCTCAGTGTCTCCATCACAGAAATGGAGGGAAAGAGGAAGCCAGGGACATAGCAGTTCTTTAAACAGACACGCTAGTATTTCAACTGCATGGCCATTCACAGTTGCTTTCAGTCTCATTTCCTCAAAACTGCCCATGTTCATTGTACCCCATGTCTTTTTTCCTTTTCTGGGAAATCCAAAGTCTCTCTAGGGAAACAGGCCCCAGCCTGTGTGCCCAAAATCAGCACCTGCTTTTCAAGGTCCTGCATGTCCTCAATCTAGTTAGCACTCTGATCCGGTGTTGCCTTTTCCTGGCACTCCTTGAACAGCCCACCCTTCTCGTATTGCCGCTCCTCCTGGCACCCCTCCAGTCAGGTAGCCCTGTATTATATATGGCTGCAAACCCCTCTTTCCCCTCCCAGCAGCCTTTGCTAAAGATTAATAACTAAGGCTCCCCTTCACACTGAGTGAAAATCAGCTGGACCATGCCCTATCTTGAGTTAGGCACAGACTTTCCACAGCTGCTTGCAAGTCCAGAAAAGGTTTGGGTTTTTTGTTTTCCTAGTTTCAGAGTAACAGCCGTGTTAGTCTGTATTCGCAAAAAGAAAAGGAGTACTTGTGGCACCGTAGTCTCTAAGGTGCCACAAGTACTCCTTTTCTTTTTGTTTTCCTAGTGACATTTATTCTGTCACAATCAGTATTCAAAAGAGAATTCACGTGGTAACAACGCCTCTTCTCTGGCCTAGAGCCATTGCATTCTGATATTTCTGAAACTTTTCCTCTTGCATCTATTGCATTCCCTGTGGAATTAGCTATTAAGAGGTATCACGTTGCTTTAAAACTGCAAGCCATCGTAGAGACACACAGTTTACAAGTTGCTACCATACCCATTCACAATGTTCTGACAAGAGTCTCGAAGAGGGTTTCTTAATCCCTGGAATTACACACAAAATAAATGCTACTTCCAGAATTTTCATAGAAATGCTTAACACGGTCAAAAGATGGAATAAGAGAGATTTATGGAGGCAGAGATACAGTCTAGTCTCAGGAACCTGATACATCATTCTGTAACTGGGATGACGTGGTCTGTGTGTGCCAGGTTCATTTTAGAGGAACAGTATCAAAACACATCCTCCTGCATATTCTTTCAAACTCATTAAACAGAGAAAACTGATTTTTTCTTTACCAGGAACCACAAGCTCTAGAGCTCCCATTTCTAGCGGTTGTTCTATAGCAATTCGGTCTTCTTTTGAGATACTGATGTCTGAACAAAATCTGGAGTAAAACTATGGCATAGTCTGCAGTGTGATATCTTGTCATATCGTATGATGCAGAGCCATTTCTGAATAAAGAGAGATGCTTCCCAGTCAGCCATTGGCTTGTGTTGGATTCATAGATTTTAAGACCAGAACGACTTTTCATGATCATTTGCCCTGAACTCCTATGTAAGAAGCCATGCAATTTCACCTAGCAATTCCTATGTCAAGTCCAATAACTTGTAGTTGAACTAGAGAAAGTCTTTTAGAATAACAGCTAGTCTTGATAATAAGGACTTCATGTGATTGTAAATTTACACAACTCTTGATAATTTGTTCCACTATTTTAGGACTGTTCTGCTGTTTCTTGCATAGTCTTCCTCTTCCAAAACTGTTGTGAACCTGTCCCGATAAAGCCAAATAGCATTTTGGTAAATTCTGTTGTTTCTAGTAGAGCCAACGTGTTAGGTGCTGTAAAAACATAATGGAAGGCAAGGCTCCTGTCCCAAACAGCTTAGTGTCTACTCATTCCCTGTGTAGCATTATTAGACTATTCCTGGCACCCTTTGCCACTTCCCTTCTTTGGGGAAGAGGACTTGCCCAACATAAAATGAGGACCAAAAAAAAGGAAGGAATGTTTTATTTAAGTCTGATCTAAAGTTAGGGGTTCAGTTCTCTGGTACTTTTAGGATGTCTCGGGGCAAGTCTGTCTCTGTGGATTCTGTACAGAGCAGAGTACGTTATTGCTGCTAAACAACTTATCTTACCTTAGCCGCTTTTTAAATAGAATTTGACACTTGGGATGGATTCACTGATAATAAGCCAAAATGAATCCATCCAGACTAAGAGTGCCTGTCTGAGACAGTGGCAGCTGCAGGGGCCTCTTTCCTTGTACCACAGTTCCTAGAGCCTCAAGAGCCCCGGTGATGTGGGTTTAAAGCATCAGATGTTACAAAGTGGGAAACTGAGGAACAGGGGTAGGAAACTTGTTCAACACCTTTGGAAATAAGTGGCCAAGATCAGTCCAGAATAAGAGTCTAATTGACCCAGTCCTAAATGAAGCCTCACCCAGCAGTTTCTGCTCAGAGCTGAAGAGTTAAGGCTGGTCTTAGACAGCTCTAAGGCACCTGCAACCTTCTGTTTGAACTGACGTCTTGTAATTTTTATAGCTATATCAGGCCCATTAAAAAGCTATGTTAAAAAAGTTTAGGCTGGAAAGTCATGTACTTAAGTTAGGAACTGTCACATTTGAGGTTGCAAATGCAACCTATGAGCTGAATGTCACCCAGAAGAAGATGGTTTTATCCTTGGCTCTGCCATGGAGTTCCTATGTGACCCTGGGCAAACCACTTAAATCAGACTTTTTGGCAGGTGGCTACTAACTGTGTACCACATTTCCTGGGTGTTCAACTTTTAAGGCACTATGTACGCTCATAGCCCATTCCTCACAGTTATATTAAGTAGTTTGGAAGCAGACAAGCAGGAAGCAATACAGTATAGCATTGCTCTACCCATCTTTCTTGGTCTCAGGCAGTTTTCACTTGGGCCCATCCTGAAGTCCCAAAGAAAGCATTCCATGCTGGGGAATCCCCGAATGGAAAAACACCAATAAATAGGGACTCTTTGTATGGAAAAAGTGATGACACTGAAAAGTGAAGCTAGACTTCCTTCCAGGCAACTGTGAATCCTTTGGTGTTACAAACCAGGGGACTTCTGTCCCTAAGAGACACTCAGTGCTGCCCTCTGCTGCAGAGAGGTAGGCAGCAAAGATTCCTGGAAAAAAGACCTTCAGAGACAGCACAGACCTAATGCTTCACTGCCCATCTCTGCTCACTACATAGGCTGCACATTCTACTTTCTATTCAAGGGGCTCTAGCCACTGCGCTGAATGTGAGAAGATGTGACAAGGCTAACCTGTGGCACACTGGCATTCGTAGCCATTTGGATAATCAATGCACTTGGCTCCATTTAGACAAGGTGTGCTGGAGCAATCATCAATGTCGATCTGGCACACAGCTCCAGTGAAACCTGAAAGGCAAGAGGAAAGTGAGAATCCTGAAGCTATTCAGAGTAGAATCCATCCCCTGTCCCTTCCTGCTCCTCAAACAGGCCCACCTGAAGAACTGGCCAATTTGCAGCTTTTCAACCAGCCAGTTTTTCTCCTTGTGACTGCCATTTTGGCTCCATAATTTAAGCTCTCATTTGTTAGATCTTTAGATTTTATGGTTAAGAAGAAGAGTGTTGAATGTTAACAAAGAAATGGATACTGGCCACCTGCCAGAGTCTGCAGACAGCCTGAAATTGATTCTGGAGAAGTGTGAACTCTTCTCATTAACCGTAATGAGTTGTTAACTCTGAATCCTAATGATACTTTCAATGTCATATTGTTAGCTACTTACCTCAAAGTAAGAAGGACAATCATTATGATTAGGCTTAGAAGAATTCAATTTTTTAAATAATGTCAACAGATAGTATTGATGTTCATTTTTAAGCATTTTTTCTATTTTTATCAATTTAAATTTTCAAAGTTGCAGGAAATTATGGAGGGGTCAGACAATAATTATTTAATGAAAGTAGACATTTTGAGAGTCAGAAAGGTAAAGCTTTATTAACATTAAAACATTGTCAACATCACGTCAAAATATACAAAGTAAATATTCTTAAATAAAAGAAGAAGTTTTCAGGAAATATAAGAAAATGCTGCTTATCTGTGAATTTTGATTATAGTCAATGGAAATACTTTTGCTGTGAAATCAACTTTTACCTACATTTACCGACAAAAATCAAATCCTTCAATGCCTAAATATGATCTCTGAAACATCTCACTTTGAAATGAACAAGCTTGGACTTGAGTGGAGCTTTAGAGAGTACCACCACTTTTCTCCCCATTAAATCTCTGAGCATAGCGTCAATTGCATCAAAGAGTAGGCAGACTTTGGCAGATGTATTGCTCAGGATTAATTCTTAGCAAATCTTTAAAACTGCTCACATATAGTTTAGTAGATCCAAACTGTGTTTCATCATTAGCCCGCACCCCTCCCTGGATTAACTGGTTCCTGGTCCAGCAAAACACCCTGCCAAGAGGTAACTTCTATCCTCCAAGTCAAAAGGGCAGGAACAATCTTTGTGATACTCAGGATATGTCACACTGCAAGTGAAGGTATGCTTATAGTGTTCATCTGACTGGCACAGGTAACAATGGCAATGAGGACATGTTGGCACAGGTTAGCTGGCCCAGTTTCAGCTCACCTGAGACTCTGGGTACCTACTTAGGTTGCTGGCCTATGCCACAGGCAATGCCTCCACATCTTCACTGCTATTGTTATCCACCCTAGCTAGATTAAAGCAAACATGGGCTTGCATATCTGTACTTTAGTAATACTGTAACTTGCAAAGCAAAAAGAAAAGGAGTACCTGTGGCACCTGACTAACAAATTTATTTGAGCATAAGCTTTCATGAGCAAAGCAATACATCTTCATTTGCAGTGCAGACATGTCAGAATAGGGCTGGCATGGAACAACAAGAACAAAGCAAAGGGAGGACCCTCCACAGTGGTATGCTTGGGAAACAGAGGATGCCATCAACAAAACAACAAATGGAGGAGACTTCGGGCAGTCAAAGTGAGGAACTCCACATGAAGAAATAATTCATCTATTTCTAACGCATCCCCTTAGCCACAATTACAGCTAAGGCTAACACAGCAGTATGGGATGCACTGTACAGCACAGGACAAGATGTCCCCATGCCTTACAACGCTTTGTTATTGATAACGCCTATCAACAAGGTAGTAGATTGTGTCAGTTATGGTGATGCAGTGGCACCAGGAGAAGGGAAGAGAGGACTCAAGAACTACTTCTGGGGGGAAGGGACTGAAGGAAAGTGGAGATTTCCCTGGGCTGGCCCAGGAAAAAAAGCATTTAATTCTCCCCCGGTTGGCTTACAAGACATTGGACCTTAACCTGGTGACCTTGAACCTGGTGCTGGTCCCTTAGATGAGCAGCAGCCCCTTTCTGCAGAGAATTCTGACTCCCTGTACTGTGCTAGCGACTTAACCATGTTGTGTTGCTGAGCAAAGGCTCTCACCTAAAACCTTGAGGAAGCCAAAAAAAATTATGTGGAGGATGAAAACTGGTTCAAATTAAAATAGATTTAAAATATAATCTCTACAGACTTTGGTCTGTAATTCACCATGACATTCTTAACAAGTGAAGTCATGGCTGTAGCTGCTGTGTAAAGCTACATGTTCACTCTTAACATTTGTCCAGTTAAATGCACAGTGTTAATGTTGCATCAGGGTAGTTGCATATTAAATTTATTTAGCAAGTATTACAGCTAATAATTTCTGTTCTCCTTTAAAGGAATTCTAACTTGGGCATGAGCACTCTGCAGGGAAGGCACATCCTGAGCAGATTTGCATTCGCTCCATTCCAACAGTCTGTTGTGCCCTTTGTAAGCAGAAGTAGAGGTGGTGCAGGAGAGGAACCCTTACCAGGTGGGCAGACACACTGGAAGCGATTGACTTTATCCAGACATTCTCCATTGTTCACACAGGGATTACTCTGGCATTCGTTAATCTCCAGTTCACAGTGCACACCTTTAAACCCTGGAAAGGATAACAAGGAATGGCAGAAAGGCTTTAGAAAGTGCTGGGATGTTGGCTACACCTTATTCCAGGACTGAAAATCAAAACTAGATTTAACTGAAGTAGAGATTCCAGTTTGTATTGTCATTTTTGATGTAAAGAGACCATACTTTAAAGGCATAAATACAAGAGTTACAGTGGAGTTTTCAACTTGAACATTACATTTTCAGAGCTGCATGCATGATCTCCCAATATCACATTAAAGACAGAAATCTGAATTAAAATGTACCATTTTCTTCTGCATGCTGAAAAGAGACAGAGACAATTATGTTTTTAATGATTTGGGAGGTGACCAAATACACTGGTGCCCATCAACAGAGTCACTGACAATAAAAGGAGATAATTTACAAAACAAAAGAAAACTTTAACTCAGCAGGTAGTCACTCTGAAATTCACTCCCACGGGAGGGCAGGGTCAAAATACTGTATGTGGATTTTGGAAAGAGTGGAGCAACGCCTTCATTTGTTACTAGACTTAGTGAGTAAGACTTACTAAGTCTGGTTAAATTCACTTTATGTTTCAGCGTGTCAGCTCATTACCTAGTGGAGTCATGAAGGAATGGTTTTTCTGTATTTGCATATCACTGCACAATTGGCCAAGGGCATACCGGTTTTTTCCCTGAAGCACTGGGCATTGGTCACTACTAAAGGGAAGTTAATAGGTTGGACAGAGCATTGGTGTACTTGATGTGGTAAACGCTACAGAGTAAAGATTTCAAACATGTCAGAAAATATTTTTAATAGTGATATCTATCAGTCTATAGAATAGCTTCCCAATCTACTGGGAACTGAATCACTTGCAACATTGAAAACCTAGACTTGACAAAGCCCAGGAAATTATCCAAAACCAAAAGTTAAGATACAAAGAGGGTTAAGAAGTAACCAATTTGTGTGCTTGTATTTAATTTAACAAGCTAGGCCTTGCTCACTAACAAATTACAAACTAGTTTCTCTTTCTGCTTCACACCACCCTGCTTTCTCCTCCCCTCACACACCAGCAAGACTTCACAACCATCTGCCCAGAGCAAATCATCTCCAGTGACTTCATTCAGCACAGCTCTTGGGCACTCCCATTACACTCTGGCACAGTGGACAACCCTCCTCTTCCTCACACTTCTGAGCTTTTCTATCTTTGCTAGAAGCCCCATCCCAGCTTGGAAAGTGTCCCCTTACCTGGCATGCACAGACATGTGAACCCTCCAATTTTATCCAGGCAAGTGGCATCATTCTGACATGGTTCGGAAAGACATTCATTAATGTCCAGTTCACAGCGAGGCCCTGTGTACCCCTTCAGACATTCACAGTGGAAGGAGCCTTCTGTATTCACACATTTCCCGGCATGCTCACATGGGTTGCTGTTTGCTGCAATAGACATATATTTATATATCAGAATCTACTTTTCTGGTCATGACAGCCTCAGCACCATCTCCAGTCAGGCCTTTCTCGTGCCATTGCCTCCTGACAAGAAGCGTAGGGCAGAAAGGACTCTTCTTTCTACTGTGAGGTGCCTGCTGCCTTTTCTGTACCTGAGGAAAAATTCAATGGCATCCTGTTTTCAGATAGGAAGAGAAATTTCCCAGCCTTATCAACAGGTCAAGAAGAGCATTCTGGTCTGTACCACTGCTCCTCTCCTCACTCCCATGGAGCTGAAGATGGCATTGACAGAGGCACCCAACCGGGGATCAGGGCACTCAAGCCTCTTTGAAGGCCTCATATCCAAATCACCTCTTCAACTTGCCCACCCACTTCAGGGCTGAGGCCTTCAGGATGCTCCTGAGCCCAGGTGACAGCCAGGCCTTTGCTACCTATCTCAGTCAGACTAGCCTTTAGGGCCCTCTCCTAGAGGAGCTTCACACAGCATTCTTGTCCAAGGTAGGGTAGAGGAGTAAAACTCACTCAAGGAATTGCCCTCTCCAGAAGACACCAGCACCAGGTATGCTGGTTAGTGATGGTCTTCAAGAGGTACTATGGGCAGTGGGCACACACAAAAATCTCAGTGTCAAGGTTGAAAATGTGTTAGACAAGCCCCAAAATATTAGCTGTGCAAAAATTGCAACTTCTAAACAAATGGTAAGAAGTCTGGAAATGTAATTAAAGAATCTAGCTGCTTCCTTGCTGTTAGACATAACATCATTAACCTCTACCACATGAAGGACTGAAACAGCTGACATATAAACTCTGAGGCATTATCCTCAAAATAGATTTGACACAGAGATGGTCCAAAACAACCAAACAGGGAAAAACAAGATCTCATATAAATGGAAAGGTTATATCTGTTTGCTCAGGAAACAGGTACACTGACCCTAAAGTGCTACAGCAACAACCTGAACTGGATGGAGAATCAGACATCCGAGATAAAAAAAAAAGTACCAGTAGCAAAGAGAAAAGTGGTTCTTGAGAGAGCACTAAGTGGTCTAAGTAACCAAGCATCAACATAACTGATGAGCCCAAGTGACCAAGAGCCACCAGGAGCAAGTGGGCCTTTGTCAGGGTCATTCTTCTGCACACTGGGAGCTGCAATGGAAAAGCTGCTTCTGTTATCTAGTCCATCCCTCCATGTCCTGGTGCAGACTCAGTGGCTGATGACTTCATTGGCATGTAGACCCAACTTTGGGGTCCACTTTGGAAAGAACAAACCCACACTGGGTGAGTGAGCCAATCAGCAATCCATTTTACTCCTCCTGCCAGATAAATGAGCTTAATCCCAGGGAACAGCTGCTGTTGGGGCAGAAGTAACTGGATCACTGCCTTTCCTTATTTCTCCCAGCAGCGAAATGAGACTGTTATCACAAACAGTCCACTGGTATCTGAACCACCAGGAATAAACTGGAGAGGCGACAACAACACTATAAAGATTGCAGATTAGGCTATATTGGGAAAAACTGTGATTGCCAGTAATAAAAAAGGTCATACTGGGTCAGACCAAAGGTCCATCTACCCCAGTATGGTATTCTGTCTTTTGACAGTGGCCAATGCCAGGTGCCCCAGAGGGAATGAACAAAACAGGTAATCACCAAGTGATCCCTCCCCTGTCGCCCATTCCCAGATTCTGGCAAACACAGGCTAGGGAAACCATCCCTATCCATCCTGGCTAATAGCCACTGATGGACCTATCCTCCATGAACTTATCTAGTTCTTTTTTGAACCCTGTTATAGTCTTGGCCTTCACAACATCCCCTGGCAAGGAATTCCACAGGTTGACTGTACATTGTGTGAAAAAATACTTCCTTTTGTTGGTTTTAAACTTGCTGCCTATTAATTTAATGTGGTGACCCTTAGTTCTTGTGTTATGAGAAGGAGTAACTAACACTTCCTTATTTACTTTCTCCACACCAGTCATGATTTTATAGACCTCTATCGTATTCCCCCTTAGTCGTCTCTTTTCCAAGCTGAAAAGCCCGTCTTTTTAATCTCTCCTAATATGGCAGTCGTTCCATACCCCTAATAATTTTTGTTGCCCTTTTCTGAACCTTTTCCAATTCCAATCTATCTTTTCTGAGCTGTGGCGACCACATCTGCACACAGTATTCAAGGATTTATGTAGAGACAATACAATATTTTCTTATTATCTATTCCTTTCTTAAGGATTCCCAACATTCTGTTACCATTTTTGACTGCCACTGCACATTGAGTGGATGTTTTCAGAGAACTATCCACAATGACTCCCAGATCTCTTTCTTGAGTGGTAACAGCTAACTTAGACCCCGTCATTTTATATGTATAGTTGGGATTATGTTTTCCAACGTGCATGACTGTATTTATCAACACTGAATTTAATCTGCCATTTTGTTGCCGAGTCACCCAGTTTTGGGAGATCCTTTTGTAGCTCTTCGCAGTCTGCCTGGAACTTAACTATCTTGAGCAATTTTGTATCATCTGCAAATTTTGCCACCTCACTGTTTACTCCTTTTTCCAGATCATTTATGAATATGTTGAATAGGACTGGGCCCACTACAGTCCCCTGGAGGCAGGGGTGAAAGTAACTTAAAGGACTTACCGGCATGCCGGAGTCCTGAGCGGAGGCGTGGCCTCAACCAGAAGAGGCGGGGCCTTTAAAGATTTAAAGGCCCCAGGGCTCCAGCTGGGAGCTCCAGGGCCTTTAAATCACCCCCGGAGCTCCCAGCTGCAGAGACTCTGGGTCCTTTAAATCACTGCCCGAGCCCGGCTGCCTGAGCCCTGGGGTAGCAACGGCAGGGCTCAGGTGGCGCTTTGAAGGGACTGGGGCTCCCCGCAGCGGCTGGAGCCCTGGGCCCTTTAAATCACCGCCGGAGCCCTGCCACTGCTACCCAGGGCTCCGGCAGCAGGGCTCGGGAGGCGGTTTAAAGGGCCCAGGACTCCAGCCGCTGCAGGGAGCCCTGGGCCTTTTAAATCGCCAGCCTGGGGAACCCGGTCCAGTCCAGCACGGCGTACTGGCTCTTGCCAGTACGCCGTACTGGACCGGACTGGCTTACTTTCACCTCTGCCTGGGGGACACCACTATTTACCTCTCTCCATTCGGAAAACTGACCATTTATTCCTACCCTTTGTTTCCCATCTTCTAACCAGTTACCAATCCAAGAAAGGACCTTCCCTCTTATCCCATGACAGTTTATTTAACTTAAGAGCCTTTGGTAAGGGACCTTGTCAAAGGCTTTCTGAAAATTTAAGTACACTATATCCACTGGATCCCTTTTTTCTACATGCTTGTTGACCCCCCCACCCCCTCAAAGATTTCTAGTAGGTTGGTGAGGCATGATTTCCCTGTACAAAAACCATGTTGACTATTCCCCAACAAATTATTTTCATCTATGTGTCTGACAAGTTTGTTCTTTACTATAGTTTCAACCAGTTTGCCCGTACTGAACTCAGGCTTACCAGCCTGTAATTGCTGAGATCACCTCTGGAGCCCTTTTAAAAAATTGGTCTCACATTAGCTATCCTCCAGTCATTTAGTACAGAAGCTGATTTCAATGATAGGCTACAGACTACAGTTAGTAATTCTACAATTTCACATTTGAGTTCCTTCAGAACTCTTGGGTGTATACCATCTGGTCCTGGTGACTTATTACCGTTGAGTTTATAAATTTGTTCCAAAACCTCCTCTAATGACACCTCAATCTGGGACAGTTTCTCAGATTTGTCACTTAAAAAGAATGGTTCATGTTTGGGAATCTCCCTCACATCCTCAACCGTGAAGACCGATGTAAAGAATTCATTTAGTTTCTCCACAATGGACTTATCCTCCTTGAGTGCTCCTTTAGCATCTTGATCGTCCAGTGGCTGCACTGGTTGTTTAGCAGGCTTCCTGCTTCTGATGTACTTAAAACATCTGTTGAAATTACTTTTTGAGTCTTTGGCTAGCTGTTCTTCAAATTTGTTTCTGGCCCTCCTAATTATATTTTTTACATGTCATTTGCCAGAGTTTATGTGCCTTTCTATTTTCCTCACTCGGATTTAACTTCCACTTTTTAAAGGCTGCCTTTTTGCCTTTCACTGCTCCTTTGACTTTGTTGTTTAGCCACGGTGGCACTTCCTGGTTCTCTATGATTTTTTAATTTCGGATATACAGTTAAGTTGAGCTTCTATTATGGTGTCTTTAAAAAGTTTCCGTGCAGCTTGCAGGGATTTAACTTTTGGGGCAGTACTTTTTAATTTCTGTTTAACTAACTTCCTCATTTTTGTGTAGTTCTCCTTTCTGAAATTAAATGCTACTGTGCTGGGCTGCTGTGGTGTCTTCCCCGCCATAGGGATGTTAAATTTAATTATATTATGGTCAATATTACCAAGAAGTCCAGCTATATTCACCTCTTGGACCAGATCCTGTGCTCCACTTAGGACTAAATCAAGAATTGTCTCTTCTCTTGTGGATTCCAGGACTAGCTGCTCCAAGAAGCAGTCATTTAAGGTGCCAAGAAACTTTATCTCTGCATCCCGTCCTGAGGTGACATGTACCCAGTCAATATCGGGATAGTTGAAATCCCCCATTATTATTAATTTTTTAAATTTTAATAACCTCTCTAATCTCCCTGAGTATTTCACAGTCACTGTCACCATCCTGGTCAGGTGGTCAGTAATATATCCCTACTGCTATATCTTATTATTAGAGCATGGAATTCCTATCCATCGAGATTCTATGGTACTGTTTGGTTCATTTAAGATTTTTACTTCATTTGATTCTACACTTTCTTTCACATATAGCTCCACTCCCTCACCAGTGTGACCTGTTCTGTCCTTCCGATATATTTTGTACCCTGGTATTACTGTGTCCTATTGATTATCCTCATTCCACCAAGTTTCTGTGATGCTATTATATTAATATCCTCATTTAAAATGAGGCACTCTAGTTCACCCATCTTATTATTTAGACTTTTAGCATTGGTGTATAAGCACTTTAAAAACTTGTCACTTTTTAGCTGTCTATTACATGATGTAACTGAATGGGAATTTTCTTCATTTGACTGTTTCTCATCAGATCCTACCTGTATTTGATCATCTTCCATCCTCTCCTCCTTACTAGGTCATAGAGAATCTCCATTAGTAGATCCTCCCCAAGGGATGTCACTGTCCGAACCATGTGCTCCTCCACACCTGCCGGCTTTCCCCCAGCCCTTAGTTTAAAAACTGCTCAATGACCTTTTTAATTTTAAGTGCCAGCAATCTGGTTCCATTTTGGTTTAGGTGGAGCCCATCCTTCCTGTATAGGCTCCCTCTTTCCCAAAAGTTTCCCCAGTTCCTAATAAATCTAAACCCCTCCTCCCTACACCATCGTCTCATCCACACATTGAGACCCTGCAGTTCTGCCTGTCTAACCGGCCCTGCGTGTGGAACTGGAAGCATTTCAGAGAATGCCACCATGGAGGTCCTGGACTTCAATCTCTTTCCCAGCAGCCTAAATTTGGCCTTCAGGACCTCTCTTCTACCCTTCCCTATGTCACTGGTACCTACATGTACCACGACCACCGGCTCCCCACCAGCACTACACATAAGTCTATATAGAAGTTTAGGTTCTATAATTATATGAGCCAAGCAAAGGTCCTAATGGAGAATCAATCCTATTGAGACTCCCTGAAGAGAGTATGAACCATAGAATTTAAGGCCAGAAGGGGCCATCAGATCATCTGGTGGGGTTTATTAGATATGCAGAAGGAATGGGATAGAAAATATGGAAATCATGCCATTATATAAATCAATGGCATGCCCCCAACTGGAATATGGTACAGTATTACTGATTTCAGTACATCAGAAAGAATTGGAAGGGGTTCTGAGATGGATAAGAATTATTAGGGACATAGAAAAACTTCTATGAAGACAATGGCTTGGGAGCAGACAGATAAGATATACAAAATAAATACATACATGTATACAAAATATACAGAGAAGATTCATTGGGATCTTAACCCTGTCTCATAACACAAAACCAGAGTCATTCAGTGACATTTAAAGGTGGTATATACAAAATGGTTGAGAGGAAACATTTTCCAATTAACATAATTAGCTATGGAACTCATTACCACAAGATGTAATTGAGGCCATAAGCTCATCAGGTTTAATAAGGATTAGAGATATTATATGGATGACATGAATATCCAGAGCTATAGCAGTAAGTATGGGAAGAGTTATGGAAGGAATACAAGCTCTCTTGCTTCAACCTCTAAGTATTGGGGATTAATTGGAAACTTCTGTGAGGGCAAGTATCCCATAACTGACTACGCAGGGCTTCTTGCACCTTTCTCTGAAGCAGCCAATACTACCCACTCTCAGAGACCGGCTTCTGACTAGATGGATCTCTGGAAGTCTGGTACTTCTGAGTTTTGATCTCAGTGACAGACTCCAACATCTGGGCAGTCATTTAATTTCTATTTCAGCTTCCCATAGAGAAGTGTTTCAGAGTAGCAGCCGTGTTAGTCTGTATCCGCAAAAAGAAAAGGAGTACTTGTGGCACCTTAGAGACTAACAAATTTATTTGAGCATAAGCTTTCGTGAGCTACAGCTCACTTCATCGGATGCATGCATGCGATGAAGTGAGCTGTAGCTCACGAAAGCTTATGCTCAAATAAATTTGTTAGTCTTTAAGGTGCCACAAGTACTCCTTTTCATAGAGGAGTGGTCATTCTAGCCTACGTTTCAGAGCTGGAGAGAGGTTACAATGTTCGTAAAGTGCTGTGAAGATCAAAAGTACGACGCAAGTCTTAAATTGTTGATGGAACAATGCAAAACTGTATCCTGGGCCTTTGTATCACATAGATCACGTACTTCACCAAGCTGTTCCTCCATCAGTTTCTCAAGTAGAACAATCCACAAACCTACCTATTAGCAAAAGCACAAAGAGCAGATGGGAACTCACCCATAGCACACTCATCCACGTCGTCAGTACAGTCTGCTCCTTTATAGCCTTGGGGACAGGTGCAGATGTAGTGTCCATTCAGAGGGTTGGTATCACACAGAGCTCCCATCAGGCATGGGTTGCTAACACATGCATCATCCAAGTGGCACAGGAGACCTACAGAAGCAAAGGAGGTCACACTAAGCAGTTCATTGAAAAGAATAAAATCTCTTCATCAGGTTGCACTACACATTTAGCATTCCCCACACTGATTTTTTTAAGGTCCCATTTCCCATGCCAAGAGGCGACTGGAACCATGACAGAAGATGATGTCTTCTGCAGACATTTGCCATTGGAATCTGACCATATACTGTACAGCATAATAAAATGGCATGTCATACTGCTGTGGTTTCAAAGCGTTTGTCAGTACTCCTTGTATGCTATAATGGTTTAGTGTTTAAAGCATCAGCTGGGAGCACCTCTTCCTCTTTCTCTCCCCGCCCCAGCTAGCATGGTACATCTTCTGGTGAACACACCAATGCAGCTCCCTTCCTCAGTCCTCAACCTGCTCAGGAGCTATTGCATAGCCTCCAGACTGCCAGTGCAGCTCCCTTGGTATGTCAATGCTCTTAGCTTCTTATCTACACCTGCAGGGGATTCCCCACCAGGCCAGGTAAGGCAGCTTTAAAGCACCACTCCTCCTGTACGAAGCCACGTCCCAGTTCCCCACTTTAGTTGTATGGGTGTGTTATCTCAGAGGCACAGGAGCTCCAAAATCCAGTCCCCCCATTCCTGGGCTCTGGTTTTATAGACAAGCTGTATTCCAGTTCTTGCACAGGGCCCCATCCAACCATACCTTCTCAGGGTAGTACAGCCCTCACAGGGTCTGCAAGTAATTCTTCCTCCCTTAAATAAGGGATCACAACGGTCTTTCCCCTTGGTGTGTGCAGGGTGGCCAGTTTATCCTGCCCTTGGTCACAGAGGAGTCCCTTACCACCCACAGGGTGCCATCAGAGAGCATTCGGGCCCCACACAGTGATGCAGCTGCCTGCCCTGAAGTCCAAACTGCCCCAGTTTCTCCTTGTCCAAGGCCACTTCCTCCACACTGCCCGAATGTGCCAGGGGGCCTGGGTGTGAGCCAGGATCTATCCCTGTGCCATGTGCACACACAAGGACAGTTAGGGTTGTCCTGTTAGCCTTCATTTATGCTTTTAAGCACTTCTATTGGAAGCCTCAACGTTAAACAATTATAATCTTACTGTTCACAATTTATCCTGTGACAGGCCAGATGCTGGCTGGTCTTTGCACAGGTGAGGAGGGTGCAGAGAGTATAAGAAACCTTCCCTTTCACTTGTGCTCCTGCATGCATGGCTAGGAACATTCCCAAGAGAGGGTCCTCTTCCACACAAGTGGTGGATGGTCACAAAGAGGAGGGTGCATTACACCCTCTCACCGAACAGGGGAGCTGCTCCTGCAGTGTGAGCTCCCTAGCCAGAAATGAGTAACACTTTTTAAAGTTTTTTAAAAGGTACATTTTAGTTTACTTTAGAAATGGTACCCTACACCTCTAGCTGTCCGCCGGCAGCACAGAACAGCAATCCCAGAGCTATGCACATTTCTCATCCTTACCTGTCTTTCCTTCTGGACAGATACATGTAAATGAAGCCACACGATCAATGCAAGTGGACCCGGCAGCACAGGGAGTATTGAAACAGTCGTCAATGTTCTTACTGCAGTCCTCCCCGCTCCAGCCATTGACACAGACACAGCTGTGGCCTCCATTGTGGTTGGTGCAGGTCCCTCCGTTCTGACAGGCGTTGGGCTGGAGCTGACATTCATCCACATCCTCAGTACAAAACTGACCTGGCAAGTCAAGAGGATGAGTTTAACAGAATTCCAGGGAAGCCTTCCACAAGACGCCATTCCACTATCTGAGGGAGAGTCAGAAATCCTGAATACGGGACAGTTTGTGGAATAGAAAATGACAGTCTTGGGAGTACTTCTAAGAAAAACATAATTGATTAAACACACCCAGGTACCCACTATTGCTTTAACCTCTAAATGGAGGTGACCCATGCATTGCCAAGTGAAAACAGATATACTTGCAACAAATAAGTCCTTTAGGCTAACAAACAACTTCATCAGCTTACCAGTGCCCTGTCTGAGCAGTTAGTGTCCCAATCCAGTCCTTAGCAGGCATAGCTATTAACACAACTATCATGTTCACAGCCTCAACAGAAAGGCTCCTGGCCATTTAGTTATTGTGACAATGAATTTTCCTCCAGCCCTAGAAGGGGAGGCACACTGCACGTCAAAGGGGAGGCACACTGCCTTGGAAGAACATATCGTGACAAAGTTCCTCCTCTACCTTGGTGGGTCTTGCGCATATTGGCGGATTTGCTCACCTTGGAGCTTCACGGCAGCCCTCAGTTTGGCCGTTTTCGTGAACCCACAGTCCAGGTCAACTCCTCCTGTGTCTGACCAGGAGTTAGGAGGTTTGGGGGGAACCCGGGCCTGCCCTCTACTCTGGGTTCCAGCCCAGGGCCCTGTGGAACGCAGCTGTCTAGAGTGCCTCCTGGAACAGCTGTGCGACAGCTACAACTCCCTGGGCTACTTCCCCATGGCCTCCTCCCAACACCTTCTTTATCCTCACCATAGGACCTTCCTCCTGGTGTCTGACAATGCTTGTGCTCCTCAGTCCTCCAGCAGTATGCCTTCTCACTCTCAGCTCCTAGTGCCTCTTGCTCCCAGCTCCTCACACGCACACCACAAACTGAAGTGAGCTGCTTTTTAAACCCAGGTGCTCTGATTAGCCTGCCTTAATTGATTCTAACAGCTTCTTGATTGGCTGAAGGTGTTCTAATCAGCCTGTGTGTCTTAATTGTCTCCAGAAGGTTCCTGATTGTTCTGGAACCTTCCCTGTTATCTTACCCAGGGAAAAGGAACCTACTTAACCTGGGGCTAATATATCTGCCTTCTGTCACTCCCCTGTAGCCATCTGGCTCGACCCTGTCACAATATACATGGGGATATGAGCAAGGAGTAGTTTTGCAGATACCTATCCTAGGGGTATCTGCATCATGTCTCTGGACATGACCAGTATAAACTAGATGTTGCTAGAAGCCTGAGCAGACTCAGAGTATGTCTACACAGGAAAACTGCACAAGACTAGCTTACCCAAGCAAGCTTGAATCCAGCTAACACAAGTACCAATAGTAAGGGCAACAGAAGTGTGGGTTTCAAAGCAGGCTAGTAAGCCGAGTACATATCCAAGTCTGTGCTGGGCCTATATTACCTGTTCTGAACCCCGTGCTGCATGTCTTCACTGCTATTGTTACTTGTACAGGCTGGATTCAAGATAGCACAAATAGGCTAACCTGTGCAGAACTTTTACTGTGTAAACATACCCTCAGTCTAAAGTGCATGCTCCTGGAGTTAAAGATCCATTAAAGATGCTGTGTTTCTCTTGCCTTCTGAGTGTTAACTTATATCCAGTCAAAGACTGACTGATTATTTTCTCCTCTAAGTCCACTGAATTTGCAAAGAAAAGTCTCAAGAAAATGGCATTAGCTTTAGCCATGCTTTGAAATTTTTCTCAACAGCTTGCGGGCTGCAGTGAAAGCACCAGAAGTGCAAATGGCCTTTTTTGTCTGATAGGCTTAGCATCAATCCAGGTGTATAATGCCTGTCGTGACACCATGCAGTAAGAATGAAGGCATTGACTGTGGTCCTGGAGTAGATTAAACTGATTTTAAAGATCTATATCGAATGTATATACATATTTTTCCCATCATGGGGACACTACTTTGCAGAGTTAAGGTTGTTTGGGTGATTTAACTGTGCATTTCCAGACTAACATGCCTGCTAGTTTAACCTTCGCTCTGAATTTCCTGGATCCATAATGCTAATTTGTGGGATAACTACAGTCCACTAATAAATGCTCTAAATTATTGACGTGCTCAACTGTAGCTCCATGTTAATGTAGTTTGTCACAGCAGTTCCATATTTAAATTATAAATATGAGCCATAAACAAGAAACCAAGAGAACACTACCATGTTTTATGACAGAACACTAACAATTTGAAGATATGTAGTGTTCATCCTGAATTTTTTTTTCAAATTATAACTTTCAGTTCCAGATTCAGTTAGGTTCTGG
Source organism: Lepidochelys olivacea (assembly GCF_965140295.1). Taxonomy (NCBI): domain Eukaryota; kingdom Metazoa; phylum Chordata; order Testudines; family Cheloniidae; genus Lepidochelys; species Lepidochelys olivacea. Next base: position 44,497,897 of record NC_140418.1, on the reverse strand, counting down.
CCACTTCACACTGATTTAGAGCAACACAAGGCAACTGGAGAGCACTGCCCAGTTAAGCTGGGTTTACAGCTGCTTTGAATCACCAGAGCCTTGGTGTCTCTCTCCTTCCTGCTCACCACATTTTCCTCCCCCCAACACGCAAATTTCCTTTTCCTCCTGCACCCACTTATATCTTCCTGAACATCTTTCCATGGTTTCCCCTCCAGGCTGAGTAATGCATCAGGCCGTTTTTGAGGAGACAGTTCAAATTAATCACTGCTGCCAACTCTTGGGATTTTATCTTATCTTGCGATATTTAGTGTTTTTTAAAGCCCCAACTCCTGGACTTGTGTGAATACATAAGAATTTCAGTTCTCATTTTAAAAAGTTTCCAACCCTCCTGATTAAGGAAGAAAAGCTTGAAATCATGCCCCAAGCATAACCCTAGAGGTTCAAAAACCAGAAGGTAAATCAAAACCCAACACGTATTTTTAAAAGCCTTATGGTTTTTAAATGCTTGGTTTTGGCACTACTGGATTAGTGGTCATTTTTCTAGTTACTCTTCATGACTGGAAGCTATTCTCTCAGAAGTTGGCATGTCTTCAGAGAAACTCAAGGACTGCCCTCTTTCAAAGTGGTAATCATCATCTATTGTTCTTAATGGGACTGAGGACACGGGTTGCCTTTAGAAAAGATGGTCACTGCCTCCCATTGTTCTCAATGGAAATATAACCCCACGTCCTCAGGGAAGATCCTGGCCCCTGAGCTACCAGAATGGGGAAGAGGAACACTGTGAGGAGGTGATGATGGATGGAAGCTGTGCCTAAAGAAACCTGTGGCTTCGGTCTCAGTGAATCCTGGGATTGGGAGTTTCTCTGAAGATTAATCTTCAGCCTCTGCTGACAAGTCTTTAGTTAAGAATAATGGGGAAAGTAACATTAACCCTAAATGTCTTTTAAAAACTGTTTTAAAAAAAATCTATCCCTTGCACAAGATATTCAAATTTTACCTCTGAAAATTTGCATAGACAGACTAAGCCTGAGCTGAGATTGTGAGGGACAAAAAAAAGCTCTGAAATAAGGAACAAGTCTAAAATACTTAGTCAATGGAGTTTCTCCAGATGTATCTGTAACATAGCGTGACAAAGCTCTGTCCTTGCCTCCGTGGGTCCCATGTTTCCTGGTAGATTTCGCTAGCCTCAGAGGCTTACTGTGACCCTGCACATAACCCTTCTGTCTCTAGAGACAAGGGTCACAGTCTACTGAGCCATTTTCATCATAAGCCAGTGAGGGAGGTGAGGAGAAGTTATCCTTCCTTGCACAATCGCTGTTGTCTCCCAGTCTCAAGTGATTAATCAGGGGACAAAGGTGGGTGGGGGGAGCCCGAGCCCACCCTCTACTCCGGGCTCCAGCCCAGGGACCCTAATAGTATCAGCTATGGTAGCTGACCTTTTAGAAACATGACATGTACAATTCCCTGGGCTACTTCCCTCACAGCAGCCCTCACTTCCTCAAGCTCCACTCAGGGCCTCCTTCCTTGTGCCTGATATGGTGCGTACTACTCAGCCTCTCCTACAGCGCAACTTCCTCCCACAGCTCCTGACATGCACACCCACCTGACTAACTGAGAGGCTTTTAACTAGTTTCAGCCAGCCCCTGATTGGCTTCAGGTGTCCCAATCAAGCTAGCGTTCTCCCTGCCTTCTGGAAAGTTCTTAATTGGCCCCAGGTGTCTTAATTGACCTGGAGCAGCTGCCATTTCACTTATCCTGGTACCAGGGATTTGTTTAGCCAGGAGCTAATATATCTATCTCCCACTACTTTTCTATAGGTTTCAGAGAAACAGCAGTGTTAGTCTGTATTTGCAAAAAGAAAAGGAGTACTTGTGGCACCTTAGAGACTAACCAATTTATTTGAGCATAAGCTTTCGTGAGCTACAGCTCACTTCATCGGATGCAACATTCTATAGTCATCTGGCCTTGCCCCATCACAATAGACTGGAATCTGGACCAATGCAACCTGTAAGAGGCATTTGTTGTATATTTGCAGTTATGCACAATATGAATTGGTGAAGTGTTGTTGGACAATGCTTTAAGCACAAACATGCTATGAGCAGGGGGTTGGACGAGATGACCTCCTGAGGTCTCTTCCAACCCTAATCCTCTATGCTTCTATGCAAATTTGGGGAACTATGCAACTCCTTAATAAAAGGAAAGCTCATACACGGAATATAAAATAAGCAGGGGATGCACAAGTGTCAAGGTTCCCTCCCCACTCTGAACTCTGGGGTGCAGATGTGGGGACCCGCATGAAAGACCCCCTAAGCTTATTTCTACCAGCTTAGGCTAAGAACTTCTGCAAGGCACAAATTCTTCCTTGTCCTTGAACATCATTGCTGCCACCACCAAGTGAGTTAGACAAAGATTCAGGAAAAGGACCACTTGGAGTTCCTGTTTCCCCAAAATATCCCCTCAAGTCCCTTCACCCCCTTTCCTGGGGAGGATTGAGAATAATATACCAACCAAATAGGTAAACAAGGTGAGCACAGACCAGACCCTTGGGTTTTAGGACACTAAAAACCAATCAGGTTCTTAAAAGCAGAACTTCATTATAAAGAAAAAAGTAAAAGAAGCACCTCTGTAAAATCAGGATGGAAGGTAATTTTACAGGGTAATAAGATTTAAAACACAGAGGATTCCCCTCTAGGCAAAACTTTAAGGTTACAAAAAACAGGACTAAACCTTCCACTTAGCACAGGCAAAATTCACAAGCTAAAACAAAAGATAATCTAACGTATTTCCTTGCTTTACTTACAATTTTTGTAATCTTAGATGCTTATTTCAGGTAGGGTTTTAGGAGAAGGTTTCTTCCTGCCTGGTCCCTCTCTCTGTCCTGAGAGAGCACAAACAAAGAGAGCACAAACAAAACCTCCCCCCACAGATTTGAAAGGATCTTCTTCACTTATTGGTCCTTTTGGTCAGGTGCCAACCAGGTTATTTGAGCTTCTTAACCCCTTACAGGTAAAGGAGGGATTTTATGCTGTATGTTTATGACAACAAGTTTCTCCAAGAAACCACTTCAATCTTATTCTGACCCACATATTTGCAGAGCCAGAGAAATCAGGGAAATGAAGACTGGCTCTAACTGACCTTGTACAGAGTAAGCACCTAGTCCATGTAGTATTTCAAAACAGAAAACAGACAGAATAAGACAACAACCTTCAGCGCTAAATGTTTATTGACTATGAAACAGAGGTACTTTCTGTGCTTTTGTTTCTTGGAAGTCATCTGGGATTAAGTTCTCCAAGAGCAACTATACAGAATAGGATACTTTAGATGTACATTATTTCTATGGCTCCCATTTGCAGAGCAAACACTTTTCCGATATCTCTGATGGGATTTTTGAAAAGGGCAGCTTTTGATCAGCACAAAGAAATTTTATATATGGCCATAATGGCCAGGTAGCTGACAGCTCTCAAATTTAAGGACACCAAGGAATATTTTTTTCTTTCCAGCACATTTAATCATGTAGGCTGTTTTCAGGGGTTGAAGACATGTTCCCAGCTTTATGCACCTCTTTCACAGCAGAGTCTACAAGGTCAGCCTAGTGCAAGATGAAGAAAAATTAGAAACTCTTCCTGGGAACCTGGCATCAGTGCTCAGATTTCCTTGGTACAGAAGGAAGAGAGAGTCAGGGTGATTCCAGACTTCCTTACCTAGCACCACCAAGCCCTCATTGATATCTCCATACCTCTCTCTAGGAGCTCCAGGATGCCAAAAAACTGTATGGCTTCATTAGCAAGGCAGCTGCAGAGATAGAACCACAGCCACTGCGCACACTAAGTTCTGAAAAACTGAGGCATTACCTGGAGATGAGGAAGCAGCCGAGAAACATTCAGAGAAACAGTAGCAGATGTACCTCCAGAAAGCATGTCCCATTGGCTCTTCTCCCTCCACCAAGAATCCCACTCCACATCAGTAGCAACATTTTCAATTTTCTTCACACAAAGCTATTTACTGAATTCTACCCAAATTCATGAACAGTTTTGGTGCCCCCAAAAATACATTTTTCAGTGAATTTACTGTTTACCGAAAAACCCCCACCCAGCTCAAGTCAACACCCCTCTCCCCACTAATAATACCCATTTAGATTTAGCGCTTGTCTTCACTACCGGGGTAAGTCGACCTAAGTTACACTACTCCAGCTATGTGAATAATGTAGCTGGAGTTGACGTAGCTTAGGTCGATTTATCCTAGTGTCTTCACTGTGCTGCGTCGATGGGAGATGCTCTCCCACGAACTTACCTTAATCTTCTTGGGGAGCTGGAGTATCGAGGTCGATCGGAAAGTGCTCTGCTGTCGATTTTGCAGGTCGTCACGAGACCTGCTAAATCGACCCCGCTGCTGCAATTGCAGCAACACCGATCTCCCGTAGTGAAGACCAGACCTTATTTTAGTGTTGAAGACATTTAATAGGACAGAGGCTCTCAAGAACTTCCTGGGCTCTCCAGACTCCCTTTGGAGTTCATTTGTGATCAAGTATACCAATGCCCATTTTCCTTAGAAGCAAGTTCACCAAAGCACTAAGCTCAGATCTAACTGGTATTGAGCACCCTTCAAATAGATAGACCTGTACAAAACCTTCCACAACACCAGACCTCATCCAACACTGCAGAGAGGAAGACTGCTTTGGAGGGAATATTAGAGAACCTGATACCACATATCCTAAGGAAGAGTAGTGGTGGATCAGTGCAGAACATGATTCCAGGTCATATGACATCATCTACAAGCTCAGAGTGTCTCACGGGGGCTTTGCCAAGTGGATCAGATAGAAAGTCCAATAAAGGAGACAGATCCCATCAGCCCAGGTGTGGAGGCCCTATTCTCGAGGGATGATCTGGGGAATTACAAATCAGTAAATCTCACATTTGTATCTAGTGAATCGGTTGAATGGATCCTTTAAACTAGAACAAAAACATCTGAAAGATATGACAGGGAAAGGAAAGTTGTCTTTCGCCAATTAGACTTGCATGCATGTAAAAGCAGGGGACAAATGAGAACCAGGTGATGTAATTTACATTTTCAAAAACCCTTTCACATGATCCCTCACAAGAGGCTGTTAAAGAAACTAAGTAGTGATGGGGTGAGAGACAAAGTGCTGTCATGGCTCAAAAACTGGCAGACACAAGAAAATAGTAAGAATAAGTGGTCAATTTTCATCATGATAAAAGGTTAACAGCACAATGTCTCAAGGATCTCCATTAGGTCCAGTGTTTAACATCTTGTTAATGATCTGGAAAGGTGGGCAGAGCAGTGAGGTAACAAACTTTCCATATGACAAAGTTATTTATGTTAGAGAAACCTAACCAAGTTAGGTGAACAGACAACACAATGGCAAGTGAAATTCAATGCTGATAAATGCAAGGTAATGTATATTGAAGGGGAAAGTCAATGAAGACCTCTGTTCAATGGGCAAGTGCAGATGAAAAAGCTAACAATTTAGTATAATGCAGAATATATATATGTAAATCAATGATGAAGCCTCATCTGGAACACTGTATACAGTACTTCCCACCTCGAAAAGGGTATTGAAATAGAGAGGTTTCAGACACTGATAAGAAGACTGATTGGTGCATGGAAAACTCCTGTGGCAATAGTTTGAAGAAATGGATTGATTACCATTGAAAGGAGAGAAAGAAGGGACATGATAAAAACATATAACGTAATGGATAGTCTAGCGAAGGTAGATCAAGACATTCTGTTCTCCATGCCTCATAACACAAGAACAAGGGGACATTCAATGAAATTGATAGGTGGGAAATTCAAAATGTGTCAGAGGAAATATTCCCATCACATGCATAATTAAACTCTGGAATTTATTGCCACAGAATGTCACTGAAGTCAAGAATTTTGAATCTGGCTAAGAGGGATGGGTGTTTTATGTAGGTTTAATGCAATCTCTGTAAGGGATTGAGAGCTTCATGGTGGTGCAGATTACCCCACAACTGCCTACGTGGGGCATCTTGCCCCTTCCTCTGAAGCATCCAGTGTCTGCCACCATCAGCGAATAAATAATGGGGCTGATGGACCATGGGTCCGTTCTAACATGGCAATCCTGTGTTTCAATGTCAGAGTCTTTTCTCAGACTCTCCTAGGGCTCAGGATCAGATCTCATGGATCCAATACATCAGATGAACGCTGATTCTGAGACCCTAGAACTCATTTCAATAATTCTCCACCAGGCACCATAGCCACGACTACCCCTCTCAGCCTGGGGGAGGCTTAGTGGACACATTATTTACATCTGGGGAGGCTTTTCAAGAAGAGGTCTCCTCAACTTATGCACCACCACAACACCTTGCTGGACCCATGTCTTTTGATCTTTCTGAAGAATTTGTAGGCATCGCAAGCACAGCCACTGGCAGCAGAGTGGTTCTTCCCCAAGGCATAAAAAGCACCTTTTAGGCTTATCTGAAACAAAGAACTTACCCGGATGATTAGGAATGGCTCCTAAATGCAAGGGTTTTTGATGATCTGCCATCTTGGGCAAAGCTGGAGGCAACCCAAGATAGGAAAAACTACCAGTGTGTATCTATTATCAAATATAAGACCTGACTCTGAATTGCATCCCTGATTTAGGTTAGATATAAACTACAATCATTTTAAGATAACATGATGGAAAACAAGGATAATTTCATGACCACTCCATGAGGCAGACAGAGAAACCGAGGTACTGTTAGAGGGGATTTTAAGCCTTCTGACTTAAAAAGTTGGGCTTCAGTGAATTGTACATGCCCCTAACCGCCAATTATTGCCCGAAAACAGTTTCATGATCTAGTGGTTGCACATGCAGCTCCTCCTGGGGGCCTCTTTGGAGGCACTAATATAAATGAGAAAAATGAATGATGTGGAAAGTCACTGGTGGTATGAAATGATTGGGTGCTCTGACAGGGTGGTGGCTGGTGAAGTGCTTTGGGATGGGATGGTGATGGAGAAGTGGTCGAAAGGAGATACATCACCACATTAAACCACTCTTCATCTTGTCCATCCCCTCTCTCTTCACCTCCTCTAGAAAACACAGTAAACTTGGAAAAGACCTAGTAAGTGAAGAGATCTGTAAGACAAAATACAAAAGTCACAAAAATGCTCCATGTTCTCAGACTAATACAGCAATGTATTTTTAGTAATTACCTAAAGACATTAATCACCTCATTATAAGGTCTGGTCTTCACTTGAAGGGGTTTCCTGATATAGCTGTACCAGCAACCTGCCCCAGTGGAGAGACAGCTTATACCAGTTCCCCAAACAGACTACATTATATGAGCAAAACAACATTTTTGCTGGTATAACAACATCTAAGTAGGGCTTCCTCATAGCTATGTCAGAGGGGAGGGAGAATGGTCAACACAGCTATGAAAGCCAAACTTATAAGTGTAGACCAGGTCTTAGTAGGAGAAAATGACCAAAGATGATGTCAGCAGGAGTTAGAACAACTGTCTTATCTGTTAGTCTCATCTCACCCACCAATCCAGACTCAGTACCGGCAGTCCAGCCCTCTTCATCTTGGAGACAAGTTTATGCAAATGTCATTCAGTGCCACTGTTCAAGCCCCTCAAGAGACTGCTTGGCACATTCAAAGAGTACTTCCAAAGCTGGAAGATCACTACGAACATGAGGGAACAAGAGGAACATGTGTTCTGGATTGGCAGATGTTCATTCTACCAGAGATCATCTAACATATTAAAGTTGTACTGTTTCCTTAGTGGTCATCTGCTAATCCAGACTCATTATTGGGAATTAGCAAGCAGCGCAGAATGATATTGAAGATCTGATCGATATTTCATAATTCATACTCAATGCAATCTTAGCTAAAGCAGGAATTTAAATCCCTTTGATTCCAGACTTCCTTACCTAGCATGAATTTACCCTCAAACTGTGGATGAAGCTGAATGTGGATGGCAGACTCCAGGATGAATTGTGGTCAAGTACGTGGGAATCCTTTCTGGGATCTCCCAGAATTTGCATCCCTGAGCTGCAGCTCTGCCACCTTTGCAGGGTGCAGTGTGCCCTCCCCCAACAATGGTTAGCTCTGCCAATTTGTGCAGGGAGTAGAAGAGAGAAAAGGGATCATAATCCAACCTTTCCCCCTCCCATCCCTGCCCCCTTTTTAACAGCTAACCCCCAATGGAGATGCTACAGGGAATAGGACTGCACTCTCCCATAGCTTCTTACCAGCTTCTGTACATTTTAGTGCAAGGGTGATCATTGCTTCTTGCACTCCCATGGAAGGGCCTGCCAGCATCACAAACATTATACCAATCACTGTTGGGTAAGGATTTAAAATTTCTGAAAAGTTAGAAGCAAATATATTCAGTAGTTTAGGGCTCAGTGAGCTGATTACTTTGAGATTTCAGGGCCAGTATCACCTTTCTAACTGGGTTAATTTAAAGGCTTTGTTTTATCACTTGAAATGTTATGGAGAAGTACTATGGTGCTGAAAATTATCCTGTGCATAGTCCATTTTTTGCCCCCACAAAATGAGTATTACTTGTTACTGTATCTATTTCTGCAACAGAAACTGAAGAAAGTGGTTTCTGTGAAAAGAGTAAATTTAAACATGAGAAATGAGAGCACAAGATCTTACAGCAATTTTTTCACTCTATCTCTTTTATATTTGTCAGCCTTCTTGGCAGAGAAAAGTCATGCCACTTCAGGCTGACTTGACCAAAATTGCTCCCGGAGGCTGCCAGCCACACTGTGGCACTTTCATTCACCAGTACACAGGGCAGGCTCATGCTCACGGAGATTAAAAGGTGCCCAAATCCCACTGTAATTATATAGGAGCTGGGATGCTTAACCCTGTGGGTTCCTTTGAAAAATCCTGCCTAAAGCTCTGCTCCCTGGTGCAACAGATGAGAAGCACAGGACCAGAGTCACAACAATTGAAGTAAGAAAGCATCGACCCCCCATGCCTGAAGAGAAGCTTAAAGTAAGAACGGTTTGACAGAGACAAATCCACTTCTTGAGTACAATCCAAGCTGAAGTTAACCAGTGGATTCAGCTGCCCTGGCCCCATATGGTTGTACATACACTTCACTTGAATGTAGATGCCCCTTAGATAAACAGGTGCACTCTCCACCTTAAAAACCATGGATTGCTTTGTCCATGAACAAAGGGCTATGGTAAAGCCCTGATGACATCTAAAAACAATGGCCACTGTGGTTGTCTACTAGCCTTTTATACTTCCTCTTCCTGTCCCGCCCCTCTGCTTCCAGGATGTGGGGCCTGACCCTCCTGGCTCCACCCACCAGACGGCTTGCAGCATTCCCTCCGTGTCTGCCTCTGAGGGTTTCCTTGTTACAGAAGCCTAGAGATGATTTTGGGGGAGCTTCACCAAGAACCACCTGAGAAAGTTTGCCAATGACAAATGCAGGAAGTTGCCTGACATCAGGGTTTACCTGCAATGACAGGTAGACCACAGTTGAGCTTCTTGAAGGTGAGAGCAGCTGATCATTACTGACTACAACAGTTTCTGGATATTGTGCAATGAAAGCATGATTGATTCCTCAGAGAAGAGGAGTAAAGGAGAGGAAAAACCAAGAGCATTCCCCAGCAAAGTGGGGAGTCTCCACAGATTGTTAGCTTTGCTGCAGGGGCAGGAAGACTAGGCTGAAAGCACCAAACTGCTTCCAAGGGCTGAATTTGGGCACCAACAGAGAAATTCATATTTGCAATGTGAGGTGGGCCAGACTACAAAGAATTGCGCCTGGCAGATGGCTTCTTCAACAAGTAGGGGCTTTGATACTACACAGTCCTGTTCTTCCCAGGATGCAGCACAGATTACATTAGGTATCCACAATACTGCTCCACACAGGACATGGCACAGAGATTAAGAGTGATTTGCTATAAAGGAGAAATTCAAATTGCAAACAAACAGTTTAAATTGGACTCAGCTTGACAACCAAACTCTACAAGAGGAGGCTGTGGAACAACACTACGAAGGCTTAGCACTTACATCCTCCAACCATTTCACAAAACGTAACATCTCTATAGGCCAAGCATAGTAATAAGCTTGCCTACACATACATAAATTGTGACCACACTTTTTCCCAAAAAAGCGATAAGTGGAGCGGCACTGCATCAATTCAAGATCATCCCACAGGATTTTGGCTTCCAAAGCAGTGCCTACCTTTACTGAATCATAAGAGACCAGCAGTATGAGCTGTCACTTTCAAAAGAGACTCCATGAAACAGTTTTTGCTTCCCAGCCCATCTCAGTTAAAAATTAGCAAAGCTCTACTCTACAGCCGTAAACAGTTGAAAATTAGTTTGGCTACACAAGAGATGCTCCATGCCTCACCAAAACACTCATGCAAGACATGTAAAGATCTGTTCCTGCAGCTCCATATCTGGTTATTTTAAGAAATCCCAACCACAGAAGTATCCAAACCCTGCAGGGTTGATAGCAATAATACTTGCATTTACCCAACATTATTCACTTGGATTTGAGGCACAATTTAATTCTGAGGATGTCTCAGTGGGCTTGTAATAGTAGCATCCTCTCTGAATGTTTATGTGATAACCATACTAGATTATGGTGAAGTAGTAGTAACATTAAACAAAGGATGACCCCCAGCTGTGCTGGATGGGCATGGAATATTGGCAACATGTCAAATTACCATGCAAAGATTCAAGACAGAAAGATACATCCTGGTGGGAAACTCATGCTACAGCATTTAGATGACTCTCTAAAGAGTAGCAACCATGTCTTTTGTCTGAAGTGCCCAGTGCACTTTGGACACAATATAAAATAATATTTATCTAATTTAATTTGACATGGGAGAATGACATGGATATAAAAAGTGAAGATTCCCTTAGCATGAAAAGTAGTTTGCTACATTCATGGGAGATGCCAGGTAAAGACTAACATTTCCAAACAAATTTTGTTGTGAAAATGAAGCTAAGGTTCCAGGAAAGTATCATTGGATTGAATGTGTATTCCTTTAAATGAACATTATGAGTTAAAAATTAGAAACGAAAAAGTTCAGAGTCAAGGTTAACCTAAAAGAAATCCAAATCACTGGAAGTGTGAACATTCAATGTTAAAGCAACTCTGCCCTCATAGGTCTTAAAAATTTGTGCACCATAAAGCATTGAAAATGTGTGCCAGAGAACGTTAATCTTTTGTGTTTTGTACACATGCTCCTCCAATACCACCTGTGCTGTTTGATCACCATACTAACCTTTGACAGGTTTCAGAGTAACAGCCGTGTTAGTCTGTATTCGCAAAAAGAAAAGGAGTACTTGTGGCACCTTAGAGACTAACCAATTTATTTGAGCATAAGCTTTCGTGAGCTACAGCTCACTTCATCGGATGCATACTGTGGAAAATACAGAAGATGTTTGTTTTTATACACACAAATCATGAAAAAATGGGTGTTTATCACTGCAAAAGGTTTTCTCTCCCCCCACCCCACTTTCCTGCTGGTAATAGCTTATGTAAAGAGATCACTCTCCTTACAATGTGTATGATAATCAAGGTGGGCCATTTTCAGCACAAATCCAGGGTTTAACAAGAACGTCTGGGGGGGAGGGGGTTAGGAAAAAACAAGGGGAAATAGGCTTGAACAGAGACTGGGAGTGGCTAAGTCATTATGCAAGGTAACCTAAGTTAATTGTATCCAATTTGCAAATGAATTCCAATTCAGCAGTCTCTCGCTGGAGTCTGGATTTGAAGTTTTTTTGTTGTAATATCATAACTTTCATGTCTGTAATCGCGTGACCAGAGAGATTGAAGTGTTCTCCGACTGGTTTATGAATGTTATAATTCTTGACATCTGATTTGTGTACATTTATTCTTTTACGTAGAGACTGTCCAGTTTGACCAGTGTACATGGCAGAGGGGCATTGCTGGCACATGATGGCATATATCACATTGGTGGATGTGCAGGTGAACGAGTCTGATAGTGTGGCTGATGTGATTAGGCCCTATGATGGTGTCCCCTGAATAGATATGTGGACACAGTTGGCAACGGGCTTTGTTGCAAGGATAGATTCCTGGGTTAGTGGTTCTGTTGTGTGGTATGTGGTTGCTGGTGAGTATTCGCTTCAGGTTGGGGGGCTGTCTGTAAGCAAGGACTGGCCTGTCTCCCAAGATTTGTGAGAGTGTTGGGTCATCCTTCAGGATAGGTTGTAGATCCTTGATAATGCGTTGGAGGGGTTTTAGTTGGGGGGTGGGGGAGAAAAAACCTGGACTTGTGCTGAAAATGTCCCACCCCGATCACCACACACATTGCAAGGAGAGCGATCACTCCACACAAGCTACCACCAGCAGGACAGTGGGGTGGGGGGAGAGAAAACCCCCTGCAGTGACAAACACCCATCCCCCAATGACCCGCGTGTACAAAAACAAACATCCCTTGCATTCTCCACAGCACGCACCCGACGAAGCGAGCTGCTAACCTTTGCTCTTTCAATGTAAGTGCTACAGTTACAAGATCTGGCCACATTTTAGCTGTTGTCCAGTGACACTGATAACTGATCGCCACCTGCCATATGACCTGTTTCAGTAAGGTGCCAATACCTCATGCAAGGCACTTAATGTCCTCAGTGCTTCACAGAATCGAGCCCTCAGTTCAGAGTAGAGGTAGCAGTGAAAATGCTGAGGTATTGCTGAAGGTGGAACTGCTTGTTATGGATAAAGCAGTTTGGGTTGTATACATTCATATACATTCAGCTTTCATTCTGAATTCTCATAGCGTCTAAAGTCTGCAGGGTCTAAAATGCCAGTGTTTTTGAAAGGTAACATACACAAAGCTCTGATGTGCCCACAACCTTAACTATACCTTAAAATGAAGGTAATTCCCACACAAACCTTTTCTGTAAAATTTTAGCCTGGTTCTAGAGAGCAAAGGGGATAAGGTATGCAGCATTCCTTCCCTTCCCTTTGCTTTTGCAGAAGGGGAGCCTTGTTAATGCACATGTAAGATCCTCCAGAGAATACCCATCTCCTGCAGACCTTAGGATGTACACAGGAGGAGGGCTCTGCCTGGGTAAACGCTTCTGCCCCTTAAGGGCCTTCGATGGATCATGAAAAACTTCCTGAGCCTAGCAGCCCACAGCCCAAGGTGCTCACTGTTGGGAACTCCAGCCTTTGCCTCTGAAAGCCTTGAGAATTTAACCATAGCCCCAACCTTCCCACAAGCCTTAGCAAGCTCATGGCCTATCAGGAACCTCTCCCTCACGTGAACTGTAGGATGGGCTAGTCAGCAGCCCCTGCCAACAAACCTGTATGCCTAGCTAAGGTCATGATGCCCCAACAAGGCAGAGTGGCCTCTTCAGTGGACTATTGCTAAGTGTCATGAGAGGGGTCAAAAGGATACCCCATAAATCTAAGGCTCAGGAGGACCCCCAAATCAGCTTAAAGCTTGCAGATGCTATAGGTCAAAACAAATCTTTTAAGGTCTGCAGCGTGGGGCAAGCATGAGAGCTCAAAAGGTTCACTCGGGTTCTCCCACTGAGTGCCTCCCTCATGCCCTCCAAGGCCCCTGCTCTCTCCAGTTCCGTGCTCTGCAGGTCTCCTGCAGGTTAGGGCTAGGAGAGGCAGCCACTCTTCAAACATGAATTATTTTTCTCCACTCTTTTCGTAAGCTTGGACATAGAGAAAAGTGTTACAAGTCACACTGTGGGACACCTCACTCGCTGATGTGTTTTCACTTAAAAACAAATTTTCTGATTAAGTTCAATTTTGGTGGAAAGTTATTTTCCATTTACAAGCCTCCTTTATGACTGTTTACAATGAGGCTGATTATCTGTACCAGGAAAAAAAGCTAGAAAGATTTTATGAAACCTTCAGTCTCCAGCAGCCAAATTCCCTACCTTACGCTTGCCTGAGCTGCTGATCCAGAGATTTTCGTATTTAAAAAACTTTAATATGGCCTAATCTAGCGTACAGCTTTGAAGATTACTAGATCTCATAGGAAAGTACAATTAAGCTTTGTTTGTTTGTTTTTTAAGGAGCAAATCGCATTAGAGGTCCACAAGAGTACAAGAAGCCTGTGTTTAGGGTCATAATTCATGAACAATTTGTAGGAAAAATTCTACATTGGCTCCAGATGTAGTCTACTAGTTTTGCAGCTGTTTCTTTACTGGTGGATTTTGAAGTGGGGGCAAAATTACATTTAATTAAAAGTCAGTTGCAAACTAAGGAGTGGCTGGTACCGCACCATAATCACACTGATGCATTTACCTAGCCCTGGTCTACACTACGAGTTTAGGTCAGATTTAGCAGCGTTAGATCGGTTTAGCCCTGCACCCGTCCACACTACGAAGCCATTTTTTCCGACTTTAAGGGATCTTAAAACCGGTTTCTGTACTCCTCCACAACGAGCGGATAAACGCTGAAATCAACCTCGCTGGGTCGAATTTGGGGTAGTGTGGACGCAATTTGACAGTATTGGCCTCTGGGAGCTATCCCAGAGTGCTCCATTGTGACTGCTCTGGACAGCACTCTCAACTCAGATGCACTGGCCAGGTAGAAAGGAAAAACCCAGTGAACTTTTGAATTTCATTTCCTGTTTGGCCAGTGTGGTGAGCTCATCAGCAGAGGTGACTATGCAGAGCTCTTCAGCACAGGTGACCATGGAGTCCCAAAATCGCAAAAGAGCTCCACCATGGACCAAACGGGAGGTACTGGATCTGATCGCTGTATGGGGAGATGAATCCGTGCTATCAAAACTCTGTTCCAAAAGACGAAATACCAAAATATTTGAAAAAATCTCCAAGGGCATAAGGACAGAGGCTATCACAGGGACCCGCAGCAGTGCCAAGTGAAACTTAAGGAGCTTAGGCAAGCCTACCAAAAAACCCAAGAGGCAAATGCCCGCTTGGGGTCAGAAACCCAGACATGCCACTTCTATGATGAGCTGCATGCAATTCTAGAGGGTGCCCCTACCACTGCCCCACCCCTGTACTTGGACTCCTGCAAGGGGAGAGTCTCACGCAACAGGGATGAGGATTTTGGGGACGAGGAAAATGACGAGGAGGTGGAGGTTGAAGATAGCGCACACCAGACAAGCGGAGAAACCGTTCTCCCTGACAGCCAGGAATTGTTTATCACCTTGGAGCCAATATCCTCCCAACCCGGGCTCCTAAACCTTGAAGGCGGAGAAGGCAGCTCGGGTGAGTGTACCTTTATAAATATAATACACGGTTTAAAAGCAAGCGTGTTTAATGATTAATTTGCCCTGAAGACTTGGGATGCATTCGCAGCCAGTACAGCTATTGGAAAAGTCTGTTAACGTGTATGGGGATGGAGCGGAAATCCTCCAGGGACATCTCAATGAAGCTCTCCTGGATGGATTCCCAAAGCCTTTGCAAAAGGTTTCTGGGGAGGGCAGCTTTATTCCATCCTCCACGGTAGGACACTTTACCACAGCAGGCCAGCAGCACGTAGTCTGGAATTATTGCATAACAAAGCATGGCAGCGTATGGTCCCAGTGTTTGCTGGCCTTCCTGCAACATCCGTTCTCTGTGTTATCCTCAGGAGAATGATCTCATTCATGGTCACCTGGCTGAAATAGGGGAATTTTATTAAGAGGACATTCAGAGGTGGCCATTCCTGCTGGGCTGTTTGCCTGTGGCTGAACAGAAATCATCCCCGCTGTTAGCCACGCAGTGGGGGGAGAGGTGAAGCAATCATCCCAGAGAATTCAGTGTGTGTGGGGTAAGGGGGCGGGCAGTAGTTGGGTTTGTGCTGCAAGTTAACCCGAAAACCGCAGCCCCTTCTTTTAAATTGCCAAGCCATTTTAAAGGGCAAACCCAATGGGTGCTTGGTATGTGAAATTAGGGTGCTGCTGTTTGAAACTGTTTCCACATGTTAGGAAAGTTAAAGAAGCCAAAAGACTGTGGCTTACCATGTCTGCCTGCAAGCCAAATTCTGTTGCCCGCCAGCCCTGCGTGTGAGATCTCACACCATACCGGCAGGACCTCGATATAAGAGGCAAAATTCGACCTTGTAAAGAAACCACACATGCTATGTAATGTTAACAGCTTGGTTCACCATGAAAGAATCCACCCATTGTTCTCTAAAATCTCTTTTAAAGTCTCTTTTTAAAGATGACTAATCTCCCTTTTTTCCCCACCCGCAGCTGCAAATGTTTCAGCGCTCCCCCTATCATCTCAGTCCCAGAGGCTATCAAAGATTAGAAGTAAAGAAAAAACGCACTCACAATGAAATGTTCTCTGAGCTCATGCAGGCCTCCCACACTGAAAGAGCCCAGCACAATGCATTGCAGGAGACAATATCAGAGTCCAGGAAAGCACAAAATGAATGCAAGGACAGGAGGGATGAGCAAGAGGAGAGGAGGGATGAGCGAGAGGAGAGGTGGCGTCAGCATGATGAAAGGAGGCAGGATGCAATGCTGAGACTACTGGAGGATCAAACTGATATGTTCCGGCGTATGGTTGAGGTGGAGGAAAGGCAGCAGGAGCACAGACCACCGCTGCAGCCCCTGTGTAACCAACCACCTTCCTCCCCAAGTTCCATAGCCTCCTCACCCAGATGCCCAAGAATGCGGTGGGGGGGACCTCCAGGCACCCAACCACTCCACTGCAGAGGACTGCCCAAGCAACAGAAAGCTGGCATTCAATAAGTTTTGAAGTGCAGTGTGGCCTTGTCCTTCCCTCCTCTCCCCAGTGCTTCTCTCGTCCCCCACCCCTCCCGGGCTACCTTGGCAGTTATCTCCCCATTTGTGTGATGAATTAATAAAGAATGCATGAATTTGAAACAATGACGACTTTATTGCCTCTGCAAGTGCTGATCAAAGGAGGGAGGGGAGGGCAGTTGGCTTACAGAGAAGTAGAGTGAACCAAGGGGGCGGGTTTTCATCAAGAAACAAACAGAACTTTCACACCATAGCCTGGCCAGTCACGAAACTGGTTTTCAAAGCTTCTCTGATGCGCAGCACACCTGCTGTGCTCTTCTAACCGCCCTGGTGTCTGGCTATGTGTAATCAGCGGCCAGGCGATTTGCCTCAACCTCCCACGCCGCCATAAACATTTCCCACTTTACTCTCACAGAGATTGTGGAGCACACAGCAAGCAGTAATAACAATGGGAATATTGGTTTCACGGAGATCTGAGTCCGTAAACTGCGCCAGCGCGCTTTTAAACATCCAAATGCACACTCTACCACCATTCTGCACTTGCTCAGCCTATAGTTGAACAGCTCCTGACTACTGTCCAGGGTGCCTGTGTATGGCTTCATGAGCCAGGGCAATAAGGGGTAGCCTGGGTCCCCAAGGATAACTATAGGCATTTCAACATCCTCAACAGTTATTTTCTGGTCTGGAAAGTAAGTCCCTTGCTGCAGCCGTTCCCACAGACCAGAGTTCCTAAAGATGTGAGCGTCATGTACCTTTCCCAGCCGTCCCACGTCCCTTGTGATCCACCAGTGCTTGCAGCACCATTGAAAAGTACCCCTTGCGGTTTAAGTACTGGTTGCCTTGGTGGTCTGGTCCCAAGATAGGGATATGCGTTCCGTCTATCGCCCCACCGCAGTTAGGGAATCCCATTGCAGCAAAGCTATCCACTATGACCTGCACATTTCCCAGAGTCACTACCCTTGATAGCAGCAGCTCAGTGATCGCGTTGGCTACTTGCATCACAGCAGCCCCCACAGTAGACTTGCCCACTCCAAATTGATTCCCGACTGACCGGTAGCTGTCTGGCGTTGCAAGCTTCCACAGGGCTACCGCCACTTGCTTGTGAACTGTGAGGTCTGCTCTCATCTTGGTATTCTGGCACTTCAGGGCAGGGGAAAGCAAGTCACAAAGTTCCATGAAAGTGCCCTTACGCATACGAAAGTTTCGCAGCCATTGGGAATCGTCCCAGACCTGCAACACTATGTGGTCCCACCAGTTTGTGCTTGTTTCCAGGGCCCAGAATCGGCATTCCACGGCATGAGCCTGCCCCAATGCCACCAGGATGGCCACACTGCCGGGGCCCGTACTTTGAGAGAAGTCTGTGTCCATGTCCTCATCACTCTCCTCACTGCGCTACCGTCGCCTACTCACCTGCTTTTGCAGGTTCTGGTTCTGCATATACTGCTGGATAACGCACGTGGTGTTTAGAGCGGTCACAACTGCTGCGGTGATCTGAGCGAGCTCCATGCTTGCCGTGGTATGGTGTGAGCAGGAGAGCAGAGTGCCAGCAGAAGCGGCGGGTGCATGACAATGCTGACAGCAATATGGCGCCCGCACGGAAAAAGGCACGAAACGATTGTCAGCCGTTGCTTTCACGGAGGGAGGGAGGGGTAGGCTGGCAGCAGACGGTGCTGCTGGCTGGGAGAGCTATCCCTCTGGCAATATTCCAGGC
The DNA here is from genome assembly GCF_965140295.1 of Lepidochelys olivacea. Lineage (NCBI taxonomy): Eukaryota > Metazoa > Chordata > Testudines > Cheloniidae > Lepidochelys > Lepidochelys olivacea. Next base: position 44,479,546 of record NC_140418.1, on the reverse strand, counting down.
AGGACTGAATCTCCATTAGACAAAACTTAAAGAAGAGAATGACCTGAGTCACTCCCATTTATGCGCAGGTGCCCCGACAGACTTTACCGAGGTCCGCTGGGGCACCCATGTCCGCCCAGGTGCCCCCGACACACCTCATTGAGATCTGCCAGGAGCACCCATGTCTGCCCAGGTGCCCCGACTGACCTGACCAAGGCTGGCCAGAGCACCCAGGAGACGATGAGGACGGCTACTAGTCACACTACACTATCTGCTGCCACAAGGCAATGAGCTGCTGCTGTGTAGCAATGCAGTCCCACGTCTGCCAGCACCCAGGAGACATATGGTGATGGTGAGCTGAGCGGGTTCCATGCTTGCCATGGTATGGCACCTGCACGGGTAACCTATGAAAAAAAGGCACGAAACGATTGTCTGCCGTTGCTTTCACGGAGGGAAGGAGGGAATGGGGGCCTGACGACATATACCCATACCACCTGCGACAATGTTTTTTGCCCCATCAGGCATTGGGATCTCAAGCCAGAATTCCAATGGGCAGTGGAGACTGCGGGAACTGTGGGATAGCTACCCACAGTACAACACTCCGGAAGTTGAAACTAGCCTCAGTACTGTGGACGAACTCCGCTGACTTAATAGTCTTAATGGTTTTAAGTGGGAACACACACAATCGACTGTATAAAATCACTTTCTAAAAATTCGACTTCTATAAATTCAACCTAATTTCGTAGTGTAGACATACCCTTAGTTTTGCTCTTTATGAAGGCCAGAATCATCTTACCATTCAACAAGACAGCATGTCCTGTAGGCTGCTCTCTTACATCTTGTACAATATTTTCCTGACCACCACACAACTTTGTACACAGTACAGTTGCATTTTTATGCAGCTGTGGAATGTGTGCTATAGCTGTACAGTGACAGCATCCTGCAGCAGTCACACAGGCACAATCCAAGTGAAGATTCAGTCACATGTATTTGGTGCAATTATTTTTTTGTTTTATATTTATTTAATGCTTGTGAAAGTCTCAATGGGTGTCAAGCCATAGAAAAGAAATGGCATAGCAGGAGTAACATACGATTCCTATATATTCTCTCTCTCTTTCCCCTCACCAATATACCTTATCCCTGATCTGTTCGGACCACCACCCAGTGGTAAAATGGGAATTAATCCTCCATTGTTGTGGTGGCTTTGATGTGGTCACCATCCGCTAAGAATGTCACTGACACTCACCATCACAGGCTACTCAGCAGGTGTTAACAGCTTTCAGACACTCCCACCCTAAACTAGATTTAAACTGGTGAGTAAAAGCTTTTGCATCCCAGTCCTATGAGCCACTGAGCCCCAACAGAAATACGTTACACAGTACCTACCTGTCCACTGTGGGAGGCAGTGGCAGTTGTAAGTGTTCACACCATCCACACAAATCCCGCCGTTCTGGCAATTATGATTTGGGCAGTCATCAATATTCTGCTCACAGGTGCTTCCTTCAAAGCCTGGCCAAATTTGAAACACATGAGACTAAAATTATTTTCAGGGGTCCGTTAAAGAGGATTACCTGTCTGTGTGAACTGGTGTTTAACATGCTTTTCCTGTTGGTCTAGCTCCCTGCTGCACAATGGAGCAACAGTCTGAACCAAGACTTGTCAGTAACAATATTCTGCCATTACTGAGCCCAAAGGGCTTGTACAGGTAGGTTGGCTTGTACAGGTAGGTTGGCTTGGGGGAAATGGGCCGGACCAAGCAACAAGAACATATCCCAGGAGTTATGAACATCAGCAGTTTAACTGGCCCCATTCTAGGCAGTACCTGGTGGCTGGTCCCCTACTATCTTTCTCTGCTCTCTTTATAGACTTCCCTGTTGCCTTAATGGAAACATGCTGCAGCAGCTGTTAGTGCCTCTTGATAATACCTGGCTCCCAGGTGTGTCTACTTGGATTAGCTTCATCTCACCCAACCTATAAACTAAATCCTGAAAGAAGAACTACTACTCAATAAAAACTCAGGTAGCCTCTTAAAGTCTGCAACCACCTTCCCAACCCTCGCCCCCTCTGGTCTTTACAGTTATAGGGCTCGCAGCTGGCCTCTGCAAACAATACTTACGTAACATGGCATGCACATGAATGGCTTGTTCTCTTCATTTTTATAAACCTTTCCTGTTTTCCATTTTAGTTTCTCTCACTAGCTATTCTCTTTCCTTTTGGCTGGTTTGGCTCATTCTTCCTCCCTTCCCCTATATTTAGTTGCCTTTTATGTTCCAGGCCAGTGCAGAATAGCCTTCCTGCTTGGGGACTCCTTCCTGCTTGTATTCTCTCCCCAGTCTTACCCACCTGTACCCTCCTCAATTTGATTTTCATGCCCTGACCACTTAGGGTGCCTGAAGAACCCAAGGCACTTCTCATAGGAAGCTATCCTTGTACCCCGGCCAAACTCCAACTCACTTACATCACGCCTCCTCAAAATCAGCCTGCAGTTTCTGTTGGATAAGGCATTCTTCACTTCTTGTACTAAAGGAGGCTGCATTTCAATGTGGTTGGAGTGAACAATTCCAGAATATATAGCTTGTAAATCAGATTAGTCTCTGAGGATTTTTGGATTATTACAATGACACAACTCCTTCATCCAGAGCATGAACTCTTCCCCTCGAGTGTCAGTGTTCTGTTGTGGACACCTCAGAGCTAGATTAGAGAGGTGTAGCTCTGATGCCAGCTCTGCAGCAGTGCCTCCCTGTATCTGATAGAAGGCTCCCAAGAAGTGATGGTCATGGGCTCCCCTACCTCACAGACTTCAGAGCATGGTGAACATTAGATCAAATAAATCCCAAACTGAACAGGTTTCACAAGTGTACTCACAGGACCAGGCATCTAAGACACATTGGAACAGGGGCGGCCAACCTGTGGCTCCGGAGCTGCATGCAGCTCTTCAGAGGTTAATATGCGGCTCCTTGCCTAGGCACTGATTTCGGGGCTGAAGATATAGATGCTAACTTCCAATGTGCTGGGGGGTGCTCACTGCTCAACCCCCTGCTCTGCCCCAAGCCCTGCCCCCACTCCACCCCTTCCCCCAAGGCCCCTGCTCCTTCCCCTGAGCCTGCCATGCCCTCACTCCTTCCCCCTCCCCCATCCTGCACACGTGAAACAGCTGATTGTGGTGGGTGGGGGGAGGAGGCGCTGATGGGGGGGGGCTGTCGGCAGGGAGGAGGGGCTGGGGAGCGGATGGGGCACTGCTGACATATTACTGAGGCTCTTTGGCAATGTACATTGGTAAATTCTGGCTCCTCAGGCTCAGGTTGGCCACCTCTGCATTGGAGAGTCAGGACAACCTGCTTTTGAGTTCGAGGTCGCACAGAAATTAGGCTGTTTGGAAAAGTTTTCCAACCCCTGATTTTTCCAGTTGTCTCATCTCATGAATACTGAGTGCACCCCCAAACTTCCCCAGGTAAAATTATTTTGTAAGAAGACAAGATCATTGTTCACATGCTGCACTCATGCAACCAACATGAGCAGCAAACACGCCCAGGACCATCAGCTCCAAAAGCTAAAGTGCCAGCCCCCAGAGCTAATGAGGAACTTTCATTGGCTTTGGTGACATTAGGACTTTCCCCGTTCTCTAACAGGCAAGGCCCAGAGGAGAACTGTACATTTAGCAATTCCACTGTACCTCATATGAATTTCAGGTGCTTTGATGTGTGTGTAAAATTAAAGAGTAAAAAACACAGAAACAGAAGAAAGCTATTAAATCATGGAGCACGTCCCATGTTTGAATCCTACACTACATTTACTGTTTAGTCCTCTGGGAAATCTTGTGAGGGGAATAAATCACTATTTCCATTATACAGATAGGCAAAATGAAACCAAGGTTGAGAGTTGTATTGTAGTCCAGGGTTTCTCAACCCGTGGGTCAGACCCAAAACTGGGTCACCAGAATGTTTCAAAGGGCTGCGTGGCAGCTCCTGTGGCTCCTTGTCCCACGGGGCTGGCTGGGCTCACTCCCTGCTCCAGGCACTGCAACCTCTGGGGTCCCAACTCCACTCTGGTTTGGCCCAGTCGTCATGACAATGGGAGTCCGGGTAGGCAAGATTTGAGTCAGTGGCCCTGCAATCCCATGAACCAGGTCACAACTCCACTCACACAAATTTGGTCCTGTCAGCGGGGCGGGGCCAAACCTGAGCAGTGCTGCAACCCCAGAGGTTGCAACACCTGGAGCAGAGAGCCAAACCCAGCCAGCCTCACAGTACACGAGCTGCAGGAGCCCGGACTATGGGTGGGGTGAGTGCCGGGCAGGACCCAACTCTGCCAGTGGATAGAATACAACTGAAACCACCCCAAGGCCTCCACCCCCAGACTATTTACTGGGTTGTGACAGGCCATAAACATTTACAAATGGGTCCTGAGCCAAAAAAGGTTGAGAACCACTGATCTAGCAGATTAGCAATCTATCTAGCAAACAGATAGCAGCCTCAGAAGCAATTTAAGCAGGTATTGCTACACTCGGATAAAATGGGGCCCAACCAAGTCCCATTCACCCCAGCACTTTCCAGGCCAAACCTATGTAGGGGAAACCCTGCTTTGGGGGCACTAGGACAATGTGGCAACTCCTCTCCCCAGGGCCACATGGCTGTGGGGAAGAAAGTGCAGGGAGGAGCCAGCTACAGACCAAAGCCAGTAGAGCAGCTGCAGAAGCAGGGGACGTCAGACATAGAGATCTATTTTCTACAGGATTGACTGGACATTGCTGTGCAGACTGGCTGTTCGCTCCAATCCCCTCTTCCTTCGTCTTTTCATCTCAGCCTGTCTCCACTCCTGCCCTTCATACCTCCCCACCTCTTTTTGTTTAGCAAATCTCCTCACTAAACCTCAATCCCAAAAAAGTTAAAAGAAAAACTGTGGAACTAACCGGATGTTTGCAGGCCACCACACTGATCACTATGCTTGTATGTTATCCTCTCCCCCCACCCTTTGTCTGGTCTATGGAGATGGTAAATGCTTCAGGGCAGAGATTGTGTACTATTGCTGTCTGTACAGTGCCTAGGACAATGGGGCCTTGTCCTTGCTGGCCCTTGGCACTACCACAATTAACAGTGACCCTAGTTCTCATAGTTGACTTGCCAAAGGCAACGCTGCAAGTGACTTCTGTGCTTCAGTTTCTTCATAGGAAAATACTGATATCCACATCTGCCTGACTTGCAGAGGGTTTGTGAGGTCTAAGTAAATAACACCTGCAGAATACTACTAAGAGCAGCCAGTGGAAGAGGAAAAAGAATAATTTACCAACTCCTGGATCCTGTCCTTGCATTTATTTGTTGATGCCAGCAACACAGGACAACAATCATTAGGGAAGCTGCATGTCAGTTAGATCAATACAGCAACTCAGCATGAAACGAAAGTACTGTGTGCACTTTATGAAGCTTGTGCCAACTTCAAACAGGCATTACAAGCAGTGCATAGCATCCTAAATATTTTTAAAGCACACATCTCCTGGTACACATTTCCTAAAGCACGCACATGTCAGGTACTGTTTTGAGCAATGCAGTGCGTAAAAAGTGTATGGAAATGGCTTTGAATAGAAACCACCAGCCTCAACCACCAAGCTTAGTCAAAAGCCCCAGGCACCTTACCAAGGACAGCAGATCAAAATGAATGTGAAGCATGAAGGGCCACACTCTTGTGGAGTTCCAGCTCCAAAAATGCAAGTGGTCAAGTTTTTTGGTAACTTCTGATCTCCCAAATGCCCCATCCAATTTTCTTTATTTCAATCCTTATAAAATACAGCTGAAACTTTAGTAGTGTGATTTTTATGCCTATTTCAGGCTGTACACACTCGGCAATACTGTGGCTGAATTTGTAGCAGAACTCACCTCTTGCTGCAGAATTGTCCTAAAGTTCAGCTTTAATTGTTAAAAGGTTGCTCACCCCGTTCTAGCCCAAGGCACTGATTTCTAGCCCTTCTGGTCAAGGTGCATGTTTGAAGTTCTCAGCTTCTAAAACAATGCATTTATGCCAGCCTGAGTCTGCCACAAGTCTGAATTAATGCAGAGGAGCAAACTGCCCCATTCATGTCATTCAGGGCCCCATGGACTGACACTGCAGCTACAATACTTAGTATTTTTCCAAGATGCCACAGAATTCATTATTTTGCTGCATCCAGACACCTGATGTTTTCTGTCTCCCTGCTCTGTTGGGAGCAGCCTGCAGCTGGGTACATACTCAGGTGGCTAGCCAAAGCCACTTTTCATGCTGCTGCTGCCACACTGCTATCTTTCGCATGCTAGCTTGAGTGGAGCTAGCCCGTCTGTCTACTCTCACTGGGAAGTATGTTCCCAACGGCTGTGTAAACATACCTTTAGAGAGATTAGTGTCTACCAGTACCACAGGAAAAGCCCTGCATCACACCAGGCAGGATAGACCGTTCTATTTAATACGCCTTTTCTATCACATTTCTAGGATGTTCTGGTTTAAATAAAGAGCAGTTTGAGGCCACAGTTGTATGACATGGTACGAAGCGCTAACAAACACATGAAGTTATTTCCTCTTTCTACAAGGTATTCCAGTTCTCACACACAGTCTGTTCTAGTCTGACAGATTCTTTCCTGGACAAGCTCTTGGAATTCCCTAGGGTTCTTATCTTAGTGAATTGGTAATTATTGTGATGGATAACAATGAATAGTCACTTTCCCAGCCACGAACTTCCTCTATTGACTTGTTTAACATTCTGTTGCCAAGTCAACTCCTTATTTGTCAGATATTTACAGCTATAAAACTCATTCTCACCACAATTAAAAGGAGTTTAAAATGCTGCAAGTTAAACATCTCTCATAAGTGTAATTTACTAAAACTGACTGACCTGAGAAACTTTCCATCTGTTTAGAATTAGGGATTGTCTACACAGCTTTTATACCAATTTGACTAAAACTGGAGAAGAATTTACTTAGTTAAACTGGTGCAACCTCTGGTGTGGATGAAATTATACCAGTATAAGAAGTGTTTACACTGGCATAGCTTTTGGTAAATTTACCTCTAGAATGCAGGAATTTCCCTTGATTTCAGCTATGTGACATAAGTAATTGCAACATTTGGATTATATAAACACACACATATGAGTTGGGAACCTAAAAGTTTTACAATCAACTATACTGTGCATTCAGAGTAGCTGCATCACTGAAGAGAATACTATTGACACCACTGTAACTGCTCAGCCATTACTCCTTGTTTTCAAGCCTTTCTAGCTTCTCCCTCAATTCTCCATTGGTGCCTCACACTCTTCTGCTGGCCCCTTTCCCTCCCGCTCCTCCCACCAGAAGGGGTCAGAATTCAGGCCACCAGGAATCATCTCCCAAAACATCAGGACGTTTCTTGGTGCCTTAGTTGCACTGGGGTGAGGAATGCCGGGATGCTTTTGCCTTCACCTGGGCAGTCAGTGGAAGTACCCTGGCTCACCAACCTTTTTTTCTCTTTTGATTTTTTTTAAATGGGAAGTTTTGTAAACCAAGTTACAACAACACAACACTGCCAATTTAGACATGAATGTCAGTCAGGACATACAAAGGAAAGGCTCTCAGAGCAACAAGAACTCACCCACACTGTACATGTTGTGTAATGAGACACATTAACAGTAACTATCAAAATGATATGTGGGTGCACTACTCTGGTAACTATGTTGTCATTTCCTGACTATATTTAAGGTCCAGATTTTAACCAGAGAACACTGGTCTGCAGGGAAAAGGTGCAAGACGCTCCCATCCAACCTTGCGTCCCTGCAAGAAAGGGTAACTTCACTCATGTGAGCAGAGCAGTCCCATTGGTTTTGCAGGATCAGGGCCTTAGAACTTCTTGTTCTCTGTTTTCCTCTGCAATGGTTCTATCACAGAGGTGGGCAAACTATGGCCCGTGGGACCATCTTGCCCGCCCTTGAGCTCCCAGCTGGGGAGGCTAGCCCCCAGCCCCTCCCCTGCTGTCCCCTCTCTCCCGCAGCCTCAGCTCGCCGCGCCGCCAGCGCTCTGGCCCGCTGCTCCTGCCAGGCAGCGCAGTTGGCTTTGGCCAGGCGGCAGGGCTGCGAGCTCCTGCTGCTCTGAGCTGCATGGTAAGGGGCGGGGAGCGGTGGGGGGGGGGGGTAGGACAAGGGGCAGAGGATCCTGGGGGGCAGTCAGGGGACGGAGAGCAGGGGGCGGTTAGATGAGCGGAGGTTCTGGGGGGGCAGTCACGGGACTCGGAACGGTGTGGGGGTTGGATAGGCATGGGAGCCCTGAGGGGCCTGTCAGGGGGTGTGTGTGTGTGGATAGGGGTCGGGGCAGTCAGGGGACAGGGAGGGGGATTGGATAAGGGTCTGGGGGGGCAGTTAGGGACGGGGGGTCCCAGGAGGGGGCGGTCAGGGGACAAGGAGCGGGGGAGGGTGTTGGATGGGTCAGGGGTTCTGAGAGGGGCAGTCAGGGGCGGGAAGTGGGAGGGGGCAGATAGGGGGTGGGCGCCAGGCTGTTTGGGGAGGCACAGCCTTCCCTACCTATCCCTCCATACAGTTTTGCAACCCTCATGAGGCCCTCGGGCCAAAAAGTTTGCTCACCCCTATTCTAGCACAAGGCATAACAAAACATTGGGCACCACAGAGGTCCAATAGCTCCAGTTCAAGGAACTGAAGCTTCACTGATGAAGCCTGCAGAGCCTGCTAACCATAAACGAAGTCTTTCTTTAAAAAAAGAGGGAAATTAAAAGGCAATAGGTTAACATGAAAGCAACACTAGGCTGAGAAATCAAGCTGTCTCAGACGTCGGTAAATTTGAGCAATCTGTTTCTTCAATAATATTAACTGACATATTCAGCCTTTTCACCTGGGCCCCAGAACCCACCCATGTTTTCTTACCATGACCCTTCCAGTCCTGTGATCTTTAACCCCTTTCTCCCTCCCTATCACTAGACTCCTCCCCTTTCATATTAGGAAACAGTGAGCCCACGCAACTAAGCCTTCATCTCAGCTCCCTTCCTTATCCAAACTTATGTTCCTTTTGTCCTAGCCCCCACATCACTCCAATATTGTAGGAGGACCATATATCAGAAATAACCAAAACTTAAGTGCTTGATTTCCCAGCTTCACCACTGCATTCCAGCTGGGTTTTGGGAAGGACTAAGTATTTACCTGGCAGACAGTTACACTCATAGGTAAAGTCATTGGTTTGATGACATGTCCCTCCATTCATACATGGCGATGGTGAACATGGCACATAGGTGCTCTCACAGCGGTGTCCTCTAAAGCCTGGCTTGCACTGGCATTGGTAAGAACCGAGCAAATTGTGACAAGTTCCACCGTGTTGGCATTGTCCTGGTATGGCACATTCATTTACATCCATCTCGCACTTTGGGCCAATATAGCCTGCTGGGCAGGTGCAGGAGAACCCACTTCCAGATGTGATGCATGTACTTCCATTGGCACATGGCTGAGACACACAAGCATCAATCCACTGGCAGTCCTTTCCTGTAGGACCAAGACATGTGTGAACTTCTGTCAATCAGAAATTGTTTGGATGGAAGATGTAGACTTCTCTCCCTCCATCCCCATGACACCCCAAAGCTGAGATGTCTTTCTGCACACACCAGCTGTGTACTCTACCATGTTACAGTTAGATCTAAAACACAAGCATTTCCCATTGCAACCACCAATTTGATTTAGTTCTAACCTGTTTAGGTGGGAGCTGCAAGATAGAGAACCCTACGATTTATGAGAAGTAATCAATGAGCTGGAATGATACTGCACTGCTGACATTTACTCTCCTCTCCCACCTGGTCTTCAAGGATAAAAACAGGATTCTGAATCTCCCCTTGACACAGAATTAAGCTTCCCTACAGAAAGCTGTTGCTGACTAAAGTTGCTCATTTAGCTGTTTTTGGAGCTTGCCTACATGGGGCAGTTATTCTGGAATAAGATACAGCATGAATTTAAAGTGCAATAGCTATTCTGGAATAACTCCTGATATACACAATCTCTTCCAGAATAGCTGTTGAGGTCAGTTTCCCCACTTGACAAGCACTAAGAGATTAAAATACATTCATATTTTTAAAGTGTTGCTATGAAGGGTGAGAGGCCCCAAATTTGGCTTTAAAAAAAACAAACAAAAAAAAAATCTTTTCATGCTATATCTCCTAGCTCTCATTTCCAGTGCAGAAGCTATTAGTTTGACAGCATATTAGGGTAACACTAGAACATTTTTAAGAGGGTACATCCAGCTTAAAGGTACTTCAAATGGGAGGGGGGATGACTAAGGACACAATTACAAAGTCCCACCTGTGTAACCTGGTGGACAGACACACTCATATGTGTCCTGGAGAAGCAGTTGGCAGGTCCCTCCATTTAAGCAGGGGTGAGACACAAAGCAGATGTGCGATTCAGAGTATCTGCAGTCCTCTCCTGTGAATCCTAGAGCACATTTACAAGTGGCTTTTCCGACCACAGATGTGATTTCACAAGTTCCTCCATTCTGACAGGTATGGCTTTCACAAGGGTTTCTGTACTGACAGTAGTCTCCAAGAAAACCCTCTGGACACCTACAAGAGAATGGAAATCATGATTAGCAGTGTGTTCACACTGATCCTCACAATGCAAGCTACTACTGTGAAAGGTCCCAGTACTGGCACTATTAACACCCAAAGTCTTTCCTACCTAGACAGCAACATTACAGACCCTAATGCATAGACCGTATTTGTTATTTATGGAAAGCCCTTTTGTTATTTATGACTGTCCAAAGTGAGCATCCTGAAAGTATAAGGTCGTAACATTAATTCATATATAAAACTTAATGAATCTCCAATTACATTTAATGAGGGGCAAAAACATTCTGTCCCACCCTCCCCGCCCCTCCATACGACTGATGGACAGACAGATACTGTCTCCCCATCCCTTCAATATTTTTAAACTTGAGTATTAGTTAATTCCATTTTGCTATACCTAATAATGTCCTCTGCAGAAGTAAACAACCAATCTGAATAACAGATATTATCCATCTCAAAACCTTTAGTGTACTTTTCCCCTTACAACACCACTGTGAAGTAGGAAAGTGCTGTTATCCCCACTACACAGATAGGGAGCTGAGGCTGTGACTTGTCAAAAGTTGAACACGAAGCCTCTAGCAACACAGGAACTGAACCTGGGTCTCCCAAGTCTCAGGCCACAGGCACCGGCTTCCTCCTTTCGCCAGGGGTGCTCAACCCCTGCCCAGCCTCAGGCACCGTCCCACTCACTCCTTCCCCCAAGACTTCACCCCCAGCCTGCCTCTTCCCGCCCAGTTCCACCCCCACCCCCGAGCACACCCCATCCCCACTCCCCCCCTTCAACTGGCTGCCAGTGGGTGTGAAGCGCACCCACAGAGTTCATAGAAGGTGTTCATAGAATATCAGGGTTGGAAGGGACCCCTCAGGAGGTCATCTAGTCTAACCCCCTGCTCAAAGCAGGACCAATCCCCAGCACCTATGTCCCAGGCTAACATTTTAACCCAGGGGTAGGCAAACTACGGCCCAAGGGCCAGATATGGCCCCTCAGGGCTTTGGATCCAGCCCACAGGATGGCCACCCCTGTGGTGCTGCGGGCCCCACGCCACTCCCAGAAGCGGCCAGCACCATGTCCCTGCAGCCCCTGCGGGAGTAGGGGGCGCAGAGGGCTCCACGCGCTGCCCTCACCCGTGAGTTCCACACCCGAAGCTCTCATTGACCACGGTTCCCCATTCCCGGCCAATGGGAGCTTCGGGTGTGGAACCCACAGGTGAGGGCAGCGCGTGGAGCCCCCTGCGCCCCGCCCTCCCAGGGGTCACAGGGATGTGGTGCCGGCCACTTCAGGAAGAAGCGCGGGGTTAGGGCAGGCAGGGAGCCTGCCTTAGCGGTGCAGCACCGCTGCCACCCCGGAGCCACTCCAGCTAAGTGGCGCTGGGCCGGAACCCGCACCCCAACCCCCTGCCCTGAGCCCCCTGCCGCAGCCCTCCTGCACCCCAACCCCGTGCCCTGAGCCCCCTGCCGCAGCCCTCCTGCACCCCAACCCCCTGCCCTGAGCCCCATCCTGTACCCCAAACCCCTGCCCTGAGCTCCCTGCCACACACCCCTGCATCCCAACCCCCTGCCCTAAACCCACACCACACCCCGCACCCCAATCCACTACCTTGATCCCCCTCCTGCACCCTGCACCCCGCACCCCTGCCCTGAGCCCCCTGCCACACCCCTCCTGCACCCCAACTCCCTACCCTGATCCCCCTGCCACACCCTGCACCCCTCCTGCACCCCAACCCTCTGCCCTGATCCCCCTCCTGTACCCCGAACCCTTGCCCTGAGCCCCCGCCACACCCCTCCTGCACCCCAACCCCCTGCCCTGATACCCCTCCTGCACCCTGAAGCCCTGCCCTGAGCCCCCTGCCGCAGCCCACACCCCTCCTGCACCTCAACTCCCTACCCTGATCCCCCTCCTGCACCCCAACCCCCCACCACACCCCGCACCCCAACCCCCTGCCCTGAGCCCCCAGTACTGAGCTCCCTCCCACACTCCGCACCCCTCCCTGCACCCCAACCCCCTGCTCTGAGTCCCCTCCTCCACCCCAACACCTTGCCCTGAGACCCTTCCTGCACACTGCACCCCCTCCCACACCACACACTCCCTCCCGCACCCCAACCCCCTGCCCCAGTCCTACATTCATGGCCCTGCATGCAGTTTCCGCATCCAAATGTGACCCTCGCGCCAAAAAGTTTGCCCACCCATGCTTTAACCACTAGACCAGGGGTTCTCAAACTGGGGGTCGGGACCCCTCAGGGGATCACAAGATTATTACATGGGGGGGTCACAAGCTGTCAGCCTTCATACCAAATCCTGCTTTGCCTCCAGCATTTATAATGATGTTAAATATATTAAAAAGTGTTTTAAATTTATAACAGGGGGTCGCACTCAGAGGCTAGCTATGTGAAAGGGGTCACCAGTGCAAAAGTTTGAGAACCACTGCGCTAGACCATCTTTCTTCCATCTCTAAGAAATACAAAAATAAACTGGTACATTTAATGATAATTGGGGCAATATTATAAAGATTTATATGTGCAGAATCACTATTTCTCACTAAGCAAGACTTGTGTAAACACAGTGCTGTCAGTGCTGTAATCCATCTGCTGACTGACCTTTGGACTAGGAATTTTCAATCCATTTTGAAGCACTGAGCAGAAACTGCCATTTATTTCCTTCAGCTAAAGGAGCAACCTGCAAAATGTACATCAAATAAGCCAAAATATCAAAAACGCAGAGAAAAATGGACAGTCAATCTGCAGATTTTTCTATATTCTAGATGGTTTGATGAGGAATCAGAATATGTACATCTTGTTTAAGAGGCAACTAGGGGCATCAGACATGACACACAATACAAATATTTTAGGGATGAACTCCAGATGCTCCATTTTCCCCACTCCAGGATATGAGTAATTCCAAATTAAGTCAGCGATAGTTACTCAGATCCAGGGGAGGGAGATTCTGAGTCCAAGAAGAGTGATTAGTTCTCTAGTGAGGTTCAAGGCAAAGTATCTAGCGGCAACAGAACTGAAATCAACTGTTTACTAATTTGTTTAAAATGCACACATCTGATGGATTAAAAACTGTCTGGTCTCCAAATGCAACTGTAACCAGGGAGTCATCTTCAAGCAGGTATGTTTCTAGTGTGGTTCCACATGGATCCCAGTGGCTGAAAGTTGAAGCTAGACAAATTCTGACTAGAAATAAGGGCACATTTTTTAAAATGAGAGTAAGTATCCATTGGAACAATTTACCGCGGGTCATGGTGGATTCTCCATCACCAACAATTTTTACATTAAGATTGATGTTTTTCTAAAAGTTCTGCTCCAATTCAAACATGAATTAACTCAGGGTTAACCTGTGGCCTGTGTTACACAGGAGGTCAGGCTTAATTACCACAATGGTCTCTTCTTGTCTTATCATCTGTGAAAAAGCTTTGGATACATGTACAAAGAGGAACAGTTCCATGTACTATAAATAAGCAGCATTGTCCTAAACTGAAGATCTTCTCCATCCATCCCCCCAAACTAGAATTCTCCCATAACCCTCTTTAATCTACTCCTACCCTTCCACACCAGAAAAAGTCTGGCAGAACACAAAAGATTTGCAGGGTGACCCAAGGTTAACAAGTTTGGGGAAGCAAATTCTGAAATTGAGGCTCCTTCTCTGAAAATACTCTGCTTCCTTTGGGGCTGATGGCTCAAGCTCCTCAGTTGATCTGAACTGCTGTAGATGCCTAGACTTTAAGGTCTGAAGGGACTATTACGATCATCTAGTCTGATCTGCACATCACGGGCTAGAGAATCCATTCCTATAATAGACCCATAGCCTCTGTCTAACTCACTGAAGTCCTCAAATCTTGACTATAAAACTTCAAGTTACAAAGAATCCACCATTTACTCTAATTCAAACCAGCAAGTGACTTGTGCCCCATGCTTCACAGGAAGGCAAAAAAATAAAATGGTCTACTCCCAGCCAACTTGACCTGGTGGAAAATTCATTCCCGACCCCAAAGATGGTGATCATTTAGACCCTGAGCAAGTGGGTGAGACCCACCAGCCAGACACCAGGACTGCAACCAGGCTAGGTATAAATAAGTATGGAAGTAAGGAAGGTATAGAGAATGCTGATTTACTGCATAAGCATTATGAGACAATATACTCTGAGAAACAGAAGACCCTGCACACATGCCCCATCATGTCACTAGAAACGTGGATCAGTTTATGCCTGGCAACTCTGAGGACTACAGTCAAGCTGATTTGAATGCTTCTAATCCACCAGCCACTGCTGTAAATTTGGATCAGTTTCCGTAGTAATGAGGCACAGAAAGATTTGCTTTTTCAAGTTCTTTACATAAAAAGCCACTTGTCCAGAGAACAGCTTAAAATTATAGCAGCTTGTGTCAGCTCCAAAATGACAGGCTCAGAACAGGAAATAATACCCTTTCCAAACAAAAGCCACTGTTTCTCCTCGTTTTCCATCTAACCCTCAGGAACAGTGATGGGAGCATGAAGTTGGTCCTGGCACTTTCTAGAAGCACGTGAGCTTTCTTTGTCTACTTCTGCAAGAATTTAATCATTTACTTAAGAACAAGTTTCACACATAGGCTATTTCCAATTATGATTTTTGAAAGCTACAAAGAATTTGAAGTGGAAAAATGTGTTATGGGCTGCTTCAGCCCTGCAGCTGTTTATAATTAAAGCTTCTCCTTTACTCTCTCTGGGCTACTTTCCAGCACAAATACTTTAGTCAGAACTTAGTCCAACCCACTTTTTTCCTTCACAGCTCCAGTCTGCAATTACCTACAGTGCCTTAGTGCAGGCTCTCAAAAAGTTTCACAATAGATGTTCCCCTCGCTAAACACTGTAAAGATAGTTATTCAAATAAAAAAAAAAAACAGCTGGAAATCCAAGGAGTTGGATTCAAACAATGCTGTCAATGCCAAAGAAACAGAACCAGCAGAACACATGGAGGCCGCTGATGCAGTTGTGCTACCAAAGTTGCTGTTTCTCCCCAATGTTGTGTTTATCCCTTCTGTGGGGTCCTTTGAAAGAAACGTCCTTTCAGTTTGAATGGCTGTTCTTCGCCAGACAGTACTACATCCATTTTTGGTACATTCACCAGCTCAGTCTATCTGACTGCAGATTACTTTAGCTAATCTTTCCAGATGTTTGGTTTTCATGGGAGTTTCCCATTCAGGCCTAAGGATATCATCTGGGGCTGCACAGCAGGAAGCATATAGTTCTAATTTGGTATGTGAAGGGAGGAATTTCCTAGAATGCTTGCACCCACTTGACACTCCCTTTGTTTTGATTGGAGGATCACTGGAGGGAAAATGCAGGCCCCACGACAAAGTTGACCCAGTTTGCAAATATTCTGGGACAGATTTTACTCAGTCTTTTCCTTTTGACTCCCATACAGAGTCAGGAGGAAAAACAGGATTCTCTGGTTAGTTTATCCCTCTCTTCTTACTATTTTTCTTATAAGCACTTTGGGGCAGGGACTGTCTTTTTGTTGTGTGTCTGTACGATGTCTAGCACAGTGGGGTCCTGGTGCATGACTTGGACTCCTAGGTGCTACTGCAATACCAATAAACAAACAACAAAAGGACCAGAAGTCTCTATGGTGAGACTCAGCTTTGTGTTTCCTGCCCACTTGGGCCATGGGCAGCTTTTTGTCCCCATAGCCCAACTCCAGAGAATGTTGGGAGACTAGGGAATATAGTGCCAGCTTCTTCCCCTGGATTGGGGGTTGGACTAGATGACCTTCTGGGGTCCCTTCCAACCCTGATATTCTATGATTCTAGATGGAAAGAGTGAGCACTTCTCCTTTTGAGGAGCTCCTCCCTTTCCTTCAGCCTTTAGGATTTCCTTCCAATCCCTAAAGGGAGGGGGAAGGGGGTAGATCAAAAATCTCATCCTGAGAGGGAAAGGCCACCCCCTATTCTGAATTCAAGTTTTAAGCGGATGTTTTCCGCTGATTGATCTGGGACTGACCCTGGCCCCTGAAAGCCGGTCCTGTGAAGACATCCACTTCAGTTCATGGAGCTCTTCTTTGTAGGCTGGGCCCTGCAGGCACTATCTCTCAACCCAGGTGGTCCCTGCAGCTGGAATCTGATTGAGAAGAGCCAGCTAAGAAGGGCCTACTTGAAATAAGAGCTGGCCAAAGTGCTGGAGAAGAGGATGGGCTAAATGAATTCAGATTGGCCTGGAAACCCCTTACCACCATCCTGTTGCTCCACAGGACCCAAACTGCTTTTAAGTCCTTCCGCTGAGCTTGAAGGCAGGAGGCAGTGCAGCTTCTATCCAAGTTTTTGATTTGCATATAACCATAGAATTCAGCTTATGGTCAACATACCATCCCGCCCCAAGCAGAGGCAGGGGTAGGACATGGCATTGCACAAAACTTGGCAGCTGTGTTGGGGAGGTACCTGGCATTTGCTCAGGGCCTGGGGCTGCTGGGGAGGTTACTGTGGTGAACAGTGTGATGGCGAGCCTGTGGCTATTGTTGCATTTTTGATCTTGTGGGTTTGGCAAAAGTCAGAATTCAAAAGAGACAGAAATTGGCTAAAAGTCTTTAAAAGTTTTTTTTGGTCTATCCTCTGGTGTATGAGCATGCACACCCCAACCCTCTGCCTACCCCTAAGTGCATACAAAGTGTACAAAAATGCAGGCCATTGCACAAGGCCCTGTACAAATTTAGCAAGATGCCCCCTTCTTCCACAGCACTTCTAACAGCTGCATTCATTTCACTGTCTGTTCTGAAAACTCAGGTCAGTGATACCCCGAACAATACTTTATAATTTAGGCTGTAGGCCTCTTTAGTGGAGTTCTTTGCTGTCTAGGCAAGTGCATTACTACTTTTTACAGCTTCTTTGATTTCTAACTGTGTCAATAAAATCCATTTGAGAAAAGTATTTCAGTATTTAAGAAAAGACACCTCAGAAAGAAAATTAATTCTGACCTCAGGATAGACAGAAACAGGAGGGAGGAATTTGCCTAACTACAAAGTCAAGGATAAAGGAGATTAGAAGCACCATCAAACAGTGCCATAAGAAAACTGGCACAGTGGAAACGGAGCTACCCAAAGCATATATAAACCAGTCACAAGAGCCGTATGCTTTAACAGAATATACAGGATCCAACACGGCTTTAACATCAGGCGCAGGATCTCCATCCCCACCCTGAAAGAATTAACCGCCAGAAGTTGGCCACGTTAGAGAAGACTTTTTCTAACCTAAATCCAGGTTTCTTTTTAAGCAGGACATGGACAGTACAGAATTACCATTCTGATGACAGTGGTTTCAGTACTAAGCTGTCATTTTCTAGCTGCTTTGCCAAGCATTTAGACTAGTTATTTTGCTTATGAACATTTTAGTCGAACCCAATTTTTATTCAGTGTATATCTACCTATGATGTACGGGGCTTCTACTTCATCTGTCCATTTGTTCCTCACGGATAGTAATTTAAAGCTGTGGTTGTTTGCAATACATCTGGCTGGTGGTGGCTTTAACCATTTATTTGAAAAAAAAAATGTATGATTTAAAGCTGTATATAACTCTTGCTATTGCCTTTCTTCTTTCTGGGAAAAGTCCACTGCAGGCCCTAAATCTTCCCCTACTCCCAGCCTTAACAAGTTAGTCTGATAACACACTGGAACAAACAACTCTGTGGAGAGAAGAAAGAGGAAGACAGCCTCTCATTAACTTATTGCCAAACAAAGGAAGTACTGCAGCAAACTCAGAAAACACAACCAAGTGGGAGGGGTGGGGATTTAGCTAACTAGTGAGTGACACTGGAGAGCTCACAGTCAGCCCACTTGCCCTGGTCTGAAAGCTCAGCTTCCTGAACACAATGTTTCTACTCTTGCAGCTATAAAAATATTTCAGAAAATAGTTTAGGTTGCCCCAGCAGATGGGAAGTTCCCCTATTAAAAGTTCCCCATAGTTATTGCAAAGGAAAACAGGATGCTAACAGCCAACATGGAAATTCCACCTTAAAGGACTGAGTTTGAGTTTTCTGTTACATTTCCTTCCTCTCTGCAAAAAACAAACCATTCAACCAGAACTGGAAATTTGGTGCAAGGTCATACAGGTGTCAGAACTTGCACGGCATGTCTTCAGTTTTCATTGGTGCCTTTAGAAGGATTGAGCTGTGAGACTGGGAGTAAGGAACGATTGGGCCTGCATTAGACTTTTACCAGAAAAGAAGGCAGGCAGCAGCAAGAGTTACAAACACCACTAAATCATACATTTTTGTCAAACGATTAAAGCTACCACCAGCCAGAAGTATTGCCAGCAATCGTAGCTTTAAATTACTTGGGTGTCCCTCTTGACACATATGCTTGACAGTGAAGTGAGCAACAGTTGGATTTAGTAGAACAACCAACAGCGTCAAAATCTTAAATGAGAAATTTAAAGTAGCTAAGTTACCAGGTGTATTGAAAACTGTCATATAGTCAAGAACACGATTAATAGGACTATATCAAGATGGAGACGTTTGTAACAAGGTACAACAGGGACCAGTGTTGGAATCAGTTTTATTTAACACCTTTATTATGATCTACACACCTCGACAGACACCTGATTAATAAATTTACAAGTGGTGCTGATTGGGAGCAATTGCAACACCAGTCACAAGACAGAAACAAAGTTATTTAACAGATAAGGAGAGAAAGTAAGCTTTAGCTCTAAAAAATGTCACTCATACATCTGGGGCAAATAATCGAAAGCATGGAAACAGAGGTGAAAGTAAGCTGGTACGCCCCAGTACGGCATACCGGCAAGAGCCAGTGCACCGTACTGGGGCAGCCCAGTTTCCCCAGGGGGCAATTTAAAGGGCCTGGGGCTCCATGGGGCTCCCAGCAGTGGCTGGAGGCCCAGGCCCTTTAAATTGCTTCCAGAGCCCTGCTGCTGGAGCCCTGGGGTAGCGGTGGCGGGGTTCCAACAGCTATTTAAAGGGCCTGGGGCTCCCCTGCTTCTACCGCCCCGGCCCTTTAAATAGCCTCCGGAGCCCCGCCGCCTCTACTCCAGGGCTCCAGAGGCTATTTAAAGGACCAGGGCGGTAGAAGCAGGGGAGCCCCAGGCCCTTTAAATAGCTATCGGAGCCCCAGGCTGCTGCTGCTGCTACCCCGGTGGGGGAGGGGGAGCACTTATTTTACAGGGTGGGCTGGGGCTGGCTCTGACCCCCCCTCAGCCCCTCCCCTTCTGCCTTAGGCCCTGCCCCTTCCGGGGGCCAGAGCTGGCCCCAGCGTACCGGTAAATCACTCAACTTACTTTCACCCTTGGATGGAAAGGAGAAACTTGGAAAGCAATAAGGGTGAAAAACATAAGAGGCGATAGAGGACAGCAAGTGTTAGTATGCAGTGCATAATGGCTGCAAAAAAACCCCCATCAATTTGTAACTGAAAAGGCATCCCAGTATAGGGAGATTAGGATTTTCCCTCTACACATCTCAGGTGCAATTTCACAAAATACTGCTTTCAGTTTTGGGCACCCTATCAGAAGAAAGATACTGATAAGTTGACGGGACTTTAGAGATGGGTTACAAATATTCAGGGGCAGGAGGGACTGATTTATGAAGAAAATGTTGAAAAGAGCTAAATATGAATAGCTGGTTACTTAGCCAGCCTAAGTAGGTGGGATGAAATCTACAAATATTTGAAGAATGTAAGCACCAAGAAGAGAGGATTTCAATATGCTACAAAATGGTACTACTAACATTAATGAAGTAAGCAAGGCTTGAAAAATCCATTTACCACAGGCAAATGGGAAGCTGACTTTAGCAAATGAGGATGACCAACACCATCAACTGCTGCAGAGGTGAAGCTTGCTTTTAAAAAATGTCCATCTTTGTAGTTGCAAAGTTAACTTACCAAAAGTGAGTTGTGTTCAAACAGGTACAATGTCATTTTCCAGAAACTACAGACGGCTCCAGTGCACCTGTTGCAGTTTAGAGATTTTCCATACAGCAGCAAAAAGCAAAGTCACATTTATAACAAGGCTGCATGAATTTGCCAGGAAACCAACCCTATGAGCTAGGAAATACTAGGTGGGTTCCTGTGACCCAGTGCTGAATGGGGCTTTTTACTCCCACTCAGATAAAGAGGTGACAAAACCTATGGTGGTTGGCACCAGAGTTCAGAGGAACCCTGCAAATAGCTAAGTTTGGCCTGGATTTTGGGCTGTGAGTTCCTTTTGTAAATAAAGCCAAGCTGCTGGAAGAGGAGTGAGTTCTCACCTGCTACAAGTTACAGATGTTTTGGAGCAGGATAGGGAAATCTGCCCATAAGGTTCATCACTTTCACAGCCTCTATTCCTAACTTAATGTAAAGAAGTCAAACTATCAAGGCCCAGTCTAAGAACCTGGTCAAAAACTAACAGGTTTTTAAGTTAAACCTTAAGTTAAGGGTAAACTGCTAGCCAGAAAGTTTCAAGCTACGCTTTAGAGCAGTGGTCCCCAAGCAGTGGGGCACGCCCTGGAGGAACGTTCAGGAGCGTGTATAGCAGGGCCTGGGCCAGCTCCCATGGCGGGGTGTGGAGGGAGCGCCACTCAGTCCTGCTCCACCCCAGCCCAGCTCTGCCCCCAGCCCAGCTCTGCCCTGGCTCCTCTCTGCCCCCAGCCCAGATCTGCCTTTATTCCCTGTCCGGCTCCAGGCCAGATCTGCCTCTAGCCCCAGTTCTGCCCCCAGCCCAACGTCCTCTGCTGAGCCAACTGTGGAGTAATGGGGAGGAGGGGCACGGCCAGATTTATAATTGGTCAGGGAGCAGGGGGAAATAGGAAAAGTTTGGGCACCATGGCTTTAGAGACATGCATCACCCAAGTATGAGGACACATTCAGACAGTGCTCAAAGGAGAACCAGAGTAATGCAAGGAACTATTTTCAAGAGCTCGGTAACAAGTCTTTCCATCTCTAATCTCTATTTTTCTGTTCTTCCACATGTACGCAGCCTACAATCCAAAGGCAACCATGGGTTTAAAGATTCTTCATGTCAATCAAAAATTCACACTAAGCCTGAACCTGGCCACAGCCTTTGGGTCGTTTTCTTTATGTGTTAAAACTGGATTGAAAAGCAGAGGAGAGGAGAGGATTAAAGTAAAGCTTACTTACTTGCAGTATCCTGTGCCATTGCGATAGGAGATGCATTTTCCTTCATTGATACAAGGCTTAAAATCATCTAGGCACTGTAAAGCTGAAAGAAAAGCAATGGAGAGTTAAGCCAGTAATCATCATACATCATAGCAGTATTAAAACACTGAAGTGTTTAATATTTAAAACTTCAAAAGTAGCCCAAGGGATTGCAAAAAGAATCAAATCCACAATGCTTGTGTAGTGGAGCAACATAGGGGGAACTAAAAACATCTAGTTTCTCTTAACAGACAGACTTTCAAAACAAAGCACAGTAACTTTAGCAAACAACAAAGACAGTAGCATTACTTCAATGTATAGGACACAGTGGTTTCAAACTTTACACCTTGGGTTTGGAGCCACCCTTAAATAAAACAGCTCCTGATGAACTTTCTACTTAGAATATCCTGCACCACACTCTTTTTCCATCCCTTCTTTCCAATCTCTAGGGACATATGCATTAAAAGAGAGGCTCTGTTCCTCAATATCTCACATACATTTGCTACTCTCCAAATTAATCCAGAAATTGCTAAAACATCACAGTTAATGTGGCAATTATGATTGATCAGAAGATTATGGCTGGGAGATAAACAGGAGCAGATTAGCTCTTAAGAAACAAAGATTTGTATAACAGAATCTACATACTGAGAAGGAAAGACATTCTGTAGACTGAATTTAGAGACTTTTTAGCGAGGCATCAAGCATGGTCTAGTGCAGGTATCTCAAACTCAAATCACCACGAGGGCCACATAAGGACTAGTACATTGGCCTGAGGGCCGCATCACTGAAACCTTTTCATACAATAATACAAAAGCATAGTAAAAAATGAAGAATAATATAGTATGATATTAAAAGTCAATGTATTAACTTTTTTAAAACTGTAATGTGAAGAGGGGTTTTAATAAAATATAAAGACCTGTAACTATTCCTTATGTGGTCAGTAACACTGATGACGATCAACATAGCTCCAATGGCAGGAACTTTTAAAAGTAACTATGCATACAAAATACATTGCCACTTTTAACAAAAATTCTTCCCAACTACTCACAGCAAAGAATCATACATGCTGAACTTCATACCTCAGGCTACTCGTCTAGTCCCTGAGGCCCCGCCCCTGCCCCGCCTCTTCCCACCCCAATTCCAACCCCTTCCCCAAATCCTCGCCCCAGCACCGCCTCCTCCCCTGAGCGCGCCGCATCCCCCCTCCCGCTAGGAAGGGGGGAGGAGGGAGCTTGGCTGCTGGTGGAGTAGGCGACTATGGCGGGCCACAGGAAATAACTCCACAGGCTGCCTGCGGACCGTGTGTTTGAGACCCCTGGTCTAGTGGATAAGGCACTAACAGAATAAGGAGACCTAGGTTCTACTCCTGGTTTTGTCACTTGCCTGCTAGATGGTCTTGAGCAAGTCACTCCACCTCTGTGCCTTTTTTACCCCCACTTGTCCCCAAGACCTTTGTCTGCCGTGTCTATTTAGACTGTCAGCTTCAGGATACTGTGTGTTTGTAAAGCACTAAACATCACTGATCTTGGTTGAGGCCTCTAGGAGCTTCAGTAATGTATTGCCCCGTCTCGCACTGCTATTCTAGTCTACAGAACCACGTGTTCCACGCGCTGCAGGACAGGCAGCCCCTTATTTCAGTTTTGCTTTTGTTGATTTGTATCAAATCCTGAACATTTAACTTCAGCTTCTGTATTTGGATTACTTGTTGTTGAGTGAAGCAGACACCTATATTCAGGAGTAATTTGATAAAACAGAGGTGGAGGGGGAGTCCTTGTCCAACCAGCCCTTAGGGTCTGAATTCTGGACACGAATTTCTCCAACAAGGAACGGAGCTACTGGGCTGCCCCAGACACAAAGCAACAGAGGCAGAGGAATCAGGCCTACTAAAGTTTCTCAGCATCCAGTTCCAGTTACATCTGCAACCAGACAAACTCAGAAAGGACTGCAGTTACTATATCAGGCTTGAAATGTTATTTCTCAACAATCCTTGAGCGTGTAAATAATTCATATACCCTATGAGGTGTGTAGGAACACTGTACACTTGCAGCCCCAAGAAAATAAAATAAAACTAAGTCCAATATCTAAAGCTACAGCAATTCTATTCCTCACAAAATGTGAATGCCTGTTTCTTATTAACTTGATTTCAGAAAATGAGCCTCTGCTCAGTAGTCAGGAAATGAACAAAATTCCTCTCTGAGCCCCTTACGATAACCTATTAGGTCAGGGTTACTAGGCAACAAGAGCTTTAACACAGATTTACAACAATTATTTTCCAGCAACTGTCAAAAAAGTTCAGTCCGATTACAATTTGCACCCATGACCTACTCTTCCTCCAATTACCAGCAACATCCATAGCTCCTACATAGTAAATGGCCACATAACCCACACCCCACAGTTATATTTACAACTGTATCTCTAATATTACTGGTGCAGCAGCCTAACTGCTCCCACAGCAAATGTTAAGTTTGGGCCAGTATGGTTTTTAATTGTAAAGGGTCTGGGCATTTAAGATTTAGCAACTTCACCCTCTACGGTCCTCCATTATCCTCTGAGTAGGACAAGAAATAAAGTAACCATTAGCAAATATTAATGGACTGGCCCCGGGAGACAGAGGTGTGTGTTCATCATGTGTCTCTACCTCAGAGTGCTTGAATTTTCAACCTACCCACACGAGAAGGCCAAGACAATGACAACCAGAAGATTTGGTTTATTTCTTCTTCACCAGTACTTGCAAACAGATTTCCATATTCACTTTGAAGCCTTGTCACTACAATGAAAACTGACTATTTGACTTTTTGTAACCCACTCAGAAGTGTAACTAGCATTTGGCCACCAATATAGACTTAACTTTCAATAGCATCTTGGCATGGCCAAGAATAAGGAAATAAGAGCTTGTCTGCATTCAGCTTTTCTATAAAGACCCTGCAGACCCGTGAAGCAAAGTAGAGCAGCACAGGCAAAGAAGAGTAGATTCTTACAGTAGGAAGAAGTATGTGCAGCCTCTGTCCCAGTTTATCAGCCCAAAGACTGGTACAGAAGGAAAATGATTAAGTCCCTCTGTGTTCTCAACAAAATAGCATCACCTTGAACTGCTGCCTAGCAGATCATTAAACCACTGAGGGTTATGTTGTCAGATTCAATAGTTGTACAAATTGGACAGTACAAATCAAGCATTTAACTGTAGTACATGATAGTGCATGATAACCCAATACTCACTAAACAGAAGTGAAAGCAACTACTTTGTGTACTTCCTTCAGCTTGGACAATTAAAATAGACTATACAAAAAGATTAAACAAAAACAATCAAATGTAAATAAGATTAAAATTGTTCCAATTACATCACAAATATCTAAAATTATTGAAAGAGGTACTCAATTAAAAAGCTAAAATAATTTAACCTGAAAACATTCTTTTAAATGCACAAGGGAAATTAGAGTCTATGGCTCCCCTAGCAAAATTAGCTTCTTCTCTGTGCAAGCACTGCTAAAATTACCGTGAAATTCAGGAAGACAATTTAAATAATGAACACAAAGAAATAAGCAACTTCAGTTACTTTGTTTACATCAAAAGCCATATCTAGGCTACCTTACCAAGCTATGCACAAGAGTCAGAAAATAAAAGTAAAGCTTCCAATAAACATTATATTAAGGTTATGCTAAACATTGAGTTAACTGAAAATTTACTGTATGCTCAACATGAAGGAAGAGGGTATTATCTGGAAAGACAAAATAGACTGACCAGACCTTTCTTCTAAAGTTGCACACGGACCAAGTGGATCAAACAAGGTTTTTGAGTCATGTTGTCACTGATTCTTACCCCTTGTCTCACAAGATCCCTCCTGCCTTCATTAATCATTAGGTTAGTATATAACTGATCTGCCTCTTCAGCCTGAAAGAGCTTGCAACTTATCCAAGGAGGCTGCTATGACTTCATCTACTTTTCTTTTGTCAGAAAATCTGTTTTCTTAGAGTACATCTTCACAGCAGCATTCACTTGGGTGATAGGCGGCTGGGTGTGAGCAGCCACAGTACAAAGCCACATCTGAATTACTGTGTCCTCACTGGTGCTGTGAGGACACAAAAATCCCAGGACAAGAGTGGTTTTCAGTAGAGTTTTATATGATGACAGATATTAGATATCACTACAGGTAAGCTACAAGATGTATTTGAGTTTGTTATCTAAACAAAATATTTAATAGTCAATCTCTCTCCTATCCTCAATCAGCATATGAATTTTTCCTTACATTATTTCAATCTGAAAAATATACATGTCTTGGATACATACCAGCCATTACAATTAATTATGCCATAATGAAATTTCCCACTTAAGGCTCTAACCAATATGGATACCAAAAAGAACGTGAGTAACGATAATAAATATCTCCCTCTTGTCTAGTGTTTTTCATCAGCAGATCTCTAAGCACTTCACAAAGGAGATCAGTATCATTATTACATTTATAGATAGGGAAACTAAGGCACAGAGAGAAGACAACACCTGCCCAAGGTCATCCAGCAGGCAGAGACAAAAATAGACCCTCGGTCTTCTAAGTCCCAGGCCACACTGCTGCTTTGTATGGTCCAATAAGTTCCCAGAAAAAAACAAGAAAAAACTCTATAGACCCACTCGAAGAGAGACTGGCAGTACCAAATTTATTAAAATACCATTGAACAGCTAAATTAAAGTTATCAGCTTTGTACCATGGTGACCCCAGTAAACATGGGGTGGAAATCAAACAGGACTTTAAAAATAAATGTAGTGCATTGATTTTTTACCTGAGAAATAGAGACTAACACAAAAAGAAAAATATCCACGTCCCATGGTGACAACTGTGGATACGGAATTTGATATAAACAGGTAGACCCTGCCGTCCCCACTTACAGCCATCAGAAACAATCTAGAATTTCAAGGATTATGTAATCCAATAGATAATAAATAGGAGGGAAAAGGGTACACACAACCATCAGAGAGCTATTCTATAATAAAATTATGGATATTAATACCATTGAAGAACTCATGGGGAATATTATTATACCAGTCTGGGCTTATTTGTTACTAAGGCATTACATGAAATTCTATTTAGGAAGCCCAAGTTTCAGGAGACCATTAGCAAGGATAGAAACACTGATTTTGGGAAAAGACCTCTGAAACAGCCTGGGATAACACAAAAGGTATAATGCTGGTTATCTCCACATGGTATAAGGAAAAATTACTGATGGATCTAGAACAGTGGTTTTCAACCTTTGGTCCACGGACCACTGGTTGTTCACAGACTATGCCTAGGATTTCCAAAGGGGTCCACGCCTCCGTTTGAAAATTTTTAGGGGTCTGCAAATGAAAAAAGGTTGAAAACCTCTGATCTAGAAGATAAGACTACCTCTACAGAAAAATGGAAAGAGCATCTAAAATAAATATCACTTTGGAAGAAAGGGAAAATATCTGGAGAAAGGATCAATACCTTATCTATTTGTGTATACAAAATATTTTACCAATGGTACATCACTCCATTTAAGTTAAGGAAAATATATAAAAAAGGAGCCAAATGCTGAAAAAGATATGAACGAATGGGGACCTCTCTGCATAAAGGGTGGGAATGCCCTAAAATTTAGAGAAAAAAACAGAAATAGAATTTAAGTTAACTAGTTAGGCTATCCACAAAACCCATGGTAAATCTATCAGATTACAGTACAAAGAAGAGTATTGACTCTGGGAAGGACCCATTGATAAACAGAATTATTACTAGCAGCCAGATGGTGAGATAGTTCACTTTTGGAAAAGGACAGCTCCTCCAACAGTAGTGGCATGGAGAAATAAAGTACAGAAAATTCTTTTAATGAGAAAATGATAGCCTTATATCAGGATGAAGTCGATTTTATAATTACTGGTTACCATTTTGGGAATCTGAATAAGCAAAATACAGGTAAGGTGTTGCCAAAATGCAAATGAGTCTTTAAAGGCAGCAGACATTGGTTATGATAAGATTTGTTAATACTTGTATGAAAAGTTCATGTATGTTAATAATGACAATAAAAAGTTTTTGAAGAGGGAAAGGCCTTTTAAATCAAACTGATTAAACTTTGTTTTGCTTCTGTAGAGACTTATTTAACTTCAGTGATTAAAAAAGGATTAATTCACTCAAAACGTTAAATATTCCACATCTTCAAATAAGGTATTAAGAGCTCACAACGTCCCCTAGACCTCCCACTAATCCTCCAACAAAACCAGGAAGATTAGACTTTATACTCCTGACAGTTCTATGGAAAAACAAGCAGAATGCTAATTAAGAAGCCATTCCAGGCATTTTTATACCCTAAAGCAATAAAAAGACCACAAGCCCAGTATTTTCAAATTTTTTCATCTCACTTAACATAGCAGAATGCGACTTCCTCCCACTGTGTTGATCTTCCTGGCTTCTTATGTTACTGTGGGTGTAAGATTTTAACACCTTTAGATATATCCACAGCTTATCTAGCTAAGACCAAGAGGAAACCATGAATCAGACGAGAGAAGTACTCAGATCCTTGCATGGAAATTGGTAAAGCCCCAGCAACTTTCTTCACTATAGGTGGTTTGAACAGAAGGATAAACTAAAGATCCTCAGCAGGGCACTAAGTCCTCATTTCTAGAGAAAGCTACTATGGTGAGATTCTGTACATGGGAAAAAAAAGCTTGCAATACAAGACACTCCCAAGGTATAAGCTTCCACAACACTGGAGAAAACTCCATGAAACTAACTGTTCTCAGATATGTTGAAACCACTGCCCATGGACATCAGGAGCAATATCTCACAGTGAAGTTTCCTCTACACTGTTCATCCCCTTGATCACTATCAGGCTTCAGCAAGTTCATCTGGATGTCCTTACAAAGAGCAATACTATTCCCGCACCCACACCAACATTACATGAGACTGATCAATAAGGAAGGGGTGTAGCTACAGGTGGGCTGGAATTAGCTCCGAGGCCCACCCAATCCGAGCCTGAGGTATGTCGGAGGCATACTCATGCTAGCTCAATGAAAAAAATAAAACAGAATACAGCCACGGAAGTGGTAGGAGGGACTGGTCACCATAAGTCCATGCCCGTTTGAGACACTGGGTACATACTTGGGGTAGCTAGCCCCGCCTGCTGCTCATGATGCCTTGGCTACACTTCTGTTTTTAGGCACTGGCCCAAGCAAAGCTAGTGCAGTTACATCTATGCAAGCTCGGAATCAAACCCCCAGCTTGAATGTATCCAGACTTTATGGGTATGTCGACACCACGTTCATGCTTCCAACTGCAATAGATGGACTTGTGCTAGCTTTGCTTGAACTAGCATGCTAAAATAGCTGGCCCTGAGTCCAGGTAGGTTTGTACTTGGTGGCTAGTTAAAGTATAGCTAGTGAGTGTCTGTTTAGTTCAGCTGGTAAGCAGAAGCATGCTCCCAGCTGCAGCACAGACATACCCCAAGGCTCCCTTCCCATCCCAGGACTCTCCCTTGGTCGACGAGCCTGGCTGGGCTGAGGGGGGCTCCACAGTGCGACTGGCAGAGAAGATGCAGAGCCAGGGCAGGAAGGAGCCTCTATCTGACTTCAGGGACAAGGACAGATGGACAATTCCTACCCACAGGCATTGGGGTTGGCGGGGAGGGACGCAGCATCCATTTATCAGTAAAGTGCGAGGTGAAGACTGGCTGGGGCTTTGGTCTCCAACCCTCCAACAGGGCAGGGATTTATGGTGGGGAAGGCATTTCCCAGCTGGCTACAGGCACAGCAACACAGCCCAGGGCACTTCCCTTCCCCGTCCTCTCTCTACCCACCTTTCTCTCCCCAACCCCTGGCCATCTTCCCAGACCCACCCATGGCTACACCCTGGGGCAAACAGGAGACACACACCCCACCATGAAGGAAAGTGGAAATTCAGTCTCCAAACCTGCAGGCTTGCCCTGAGGACAGATCGCTGTCCAGCCACCGTAAGTTGAGCCCACCCTTATCCACACCCTTGCAGTAAGGTACTGAAAGACCATGAGTCCAGTGTAAATACTCTGATGACATTCAGCTGTGAGTTTCCTTCATCAATGCAGCCCATGCCATCACCACAATTTTTCCAAGCACTAGGAAGGTCAGTGAAGAGCAGCTGACTCAAACGGAACATGGGAAAGACAGAAATGTTACCAGAGAGCGGTAAGAAATTTGAGGAACACGAGAGAACATCAATTCTTCCTTGAACCGAGGAATCCGAACAGTGCTCCTCAAGGTAGCCCTGGGACCCTGCTGGATTTCCCACTGCTCTGAGGCACTCATTGCATTAGAAGCAAGGAACACTTTCTACCATCTGGAGTGTGTTGAGCAGCAAAACTACAGCTGCAGAACACCTTATTAGCGGAGATCAGACAGAGACCAGCCTTGCCCATGTTTAAGTAAAAAGCAAGGTTTACCTCTTTGATAAAGAAGGCATTTGTGACGTTGTACTCCATATGTTTATGGAAATATGCTTATGAGTGTAACTATAATGTAACTGGAATATGCTTTATGCAAAAAGTCTCTTGTAAGGTATCATTACAAAGCTTCTGATCTACTGAGTGTGTTCATATTATTTGTATCAATGTATCATTCTTGTATCTAAAACTAGAAATATGAAGCATTACTCTGAGGTCCTATTGTAATTATGCAAAGTGTGGGCCATTAATGGTGGCTTGGGATCTTGATGGCTCTCATTAACTAGAACAACTGGTTGTAAATGGCTCTGTTTACTTGTAAGCCTCCCTGTGTTGTGAGAGCCAGGCCGGAAAGAATGGAGGCTTGGGGGTCTCACAGGACATGTGACCATGTTACCCGGTACTGAAATCCATCTTAAACCTGGTGCTTTTCCATTTAGAAGGAGGGGTGGGGAACCAGAGACACAAAAGATTCCCACCTTGTGCCAAAGCTATAAAAGGGGGTGGAACAGAACAAAGGGGGCTGCAGTCATGAGAAATCCTCTAGTTACCACCTGAGCTGGAACTAACAAGAACTGTAACAGGGGAAAGGATTGGGCCCAGACGAAGGAGGAGTCTGGTCTGTGAAAGAAGCTTATTGGAACGTCTCTGAGGGTGAGATTTACCTGTATTCAGTTTCTTAAATGTATTAGGCTTAGACTTGCGTGTTTTGTTTTATTTTGCTTGGTAACTTATTTTGTTCTGTCTGTTATTACTTGAAACAACTTAAATCCTACTTTTTATACTTAATAAAATCCCTTTTGTTTATTAGTAAACCCAGAGTAAGTGATTAATACCTGGGGGAGCAAACAGTTGTGCATATCTCTCTATCAATGTTCTAGAGGGTGGACAATTTATGAGTTTACCCTGTATAAGCTTTATACAGAGTAAAACAGATTTATTTGGGGTTTGGATCCCATTGGGAACTGGGTGTCTGGATGCTGGAGATCGGTGACTTGCTGAGTAGTTTTTGGTTAAAGTCTGTAGCTTTGGGGGCGTGGACCAGACATGGGTCTGTGTTGCAGCAGACTAGCGTGTCTGGCTCAACAAGGCAGGGTTCTGGAGTCCCAAGCTGGCAGTGGAAAACAGACTCAGAGGTAATTACAGCTCATCAGGTGACAGCCTCAAGGGGGTCCCTGTGACCGAACCCGTCACAACATTCTTGCAGTAACAGTAGCTTCCCAGGGTGACAAACTGGGGAGAACGAAGAAGAAAACAGCAAAAGAACAATCATGCATCCCAGGAACATGGGAAGTTGAGAGAAAATTGCCCTTTCTCCAATGTACAGTTACCAATGATAGTAGACATTTTACAAAAGCCTAAAATAGATTACGTAAAGGTTTGCCAACTGAAATGTTGAAAGAACTCCAGAGGGATGGAACAGTACAGAGCTGATGCCACAGACTTTCTAAAGAGAAGAGAGATAATTTAGAATTTTCAAGTGGCCTCTTAAAGAAAAATTCTTGACTTCATAGGAAAAGAGCAACAACACTATGGACTTTGCCTATAGTGCATCAAAGGCAAAATTGCTAAAGGACCTTTAAAAGAACCATACTGAGAAAAGAAAAGAACTTGCAGAGGCAGAAATCCTGGTTAGGCCTCATAGATTCAAGAGTCTAAGGGATGAACCTCTGACTACATCTAATGAAGCAAAGGCTTGTCCCACAAGCTCTCAGACTCAAGACCTTAGGTCCTGCAATAATCCCTCTTCAGCCTTCCTCTCAGTCAGAGCCTGAATAATCAGATGCTGGTGAAGACCTATCTTTTTGCCTTCCCAAGTGCAGAACTGGAGACTAATGCCCAAATTCCAGAACTGGAATTAAGGAATTTTTGTTCCCAATTCAGACAGTTCAGTCACTGCCCATGGCATCACTTTAATGATTAAGCTCAAATTAGATATTTTTCATTACTAATCAGAGTACTCATGCCTCATGAGAAACTCATATCAGAAGAAATGTGATTTGGACCCAGACAATCACTCCCTCAGTTGTATGAACGACAAACCCCAGAAAGAGCCCCTCCCAAGCCCCTTCCCCCTGCAGCAACAAACACGTGTCCTAACAAAACACCATTCCTACCATCAGATGTAGAACTTCACAAATGTCCAGCCTGCACCAGACTGAAACTAGGGACCTAGAGGTGAGGAACTCCATACCCAGATACCAATTCCAACATGCAGTCATCCTTAGATATTTTATAATTTATATACCATGACTGAACTGTTAGGACAAGATTTGCTTTTATCATGATGACTGCTTCCCTGAATGGTTTATTTTGTTAAGAATGCAACCCTTTATTAGCTATAAAGAATTAACTATAAAGGTAAAGTTAGAATACACAATGAACTAGGGAGTGAGTTATATGACTACAGTTTCTTTATCAATAGATCCTGTCCTATTGCTGTATCATCCTTACAGCCATTGCTTCCTGCATTCCCATAATTTTCAGACTGAAAGAAGTTCTTCTAATACACAAAGCCAAAACACTATTTAAAAACTTAACAACCAAAGTTACAACACAATGTATTTGGTTAAAACAGAAAAGCTTTAATAAAGTACCCTCATTTAGTAACTAACATTTTAGTTAATACAATTAAAGATCTAAAGAGAAACTGACGTCTCTATGGAAACTTTGAAAAACGTTTGATATAGAAATAATTATGCTTATGTTGTTCTCTCTAAAATTGTCTGTCATTCTTTAGTGCTAATGTTAAAAAGGATTTATAAGAGTTTCTACCCTTCCAGAAAGCATAATCCGATGCTTGTCATCAGCATTATTTCCATAACAACTACCAGTGATGTCGCACATATAGGACTAAGATATCCCGCATGGAAGAAATAGCAGAAGCTAATATACTATTGAGATACAAAGCTTCATTTTCATCCTTACACTCTTAGAGGGCATATGCTCTAGAAATAGAGTATTTTCCAAATAGAATGTTTGATTTTTTTCTGGAGATCTCAGAGGACTGTGTGTTAAGTATGACACAGTCATTGTTCCTTCCAGAGGGGCTTTGACAAGATGCTGCCCTCATGTTGACTTGACTCTAGTTGGCACGATGACCTTTGAATGAGCTCATAGAAACTAAGACTACGTAACTACAAAGGGCTTTTTAACATAGATGCTTTGAAAAGTAGGCTCCCGTTTTCCAGCCTGGGTGACATGCCCTGAGGAGGAGTGTGCAATGCCTCAAAGTTAATGGTCATCACTCCCCACATTCCTTAGATCCATGAATCCTAGCCAACAGGACAAACTTGAAATACAAGGGATTGAAGTGACATGCATCTAAAAATTATGTCCACTGGGTATTTTAGATAAAATTTCCTATTCCAAAAGAAACAAGTGTTCTAAACTCGACTGTTCTCCTTTCACTGCCTCAAAACTTGATAAACAATGTACATCCAAATTCCAGCCTCTCAAGATCAATATAACTATGACAACATAGGTTACAGTGCAACACCTTTTAACAAGCAAATTCAGCAAGACCATTCACAAGACACAAATGTACTGCTCCCTTTCACAATATGAACATTTTTCTGAAAATAGGATGTTCCAATCCTATGCAACGTCTATGAAAGAAAAGTATCAGTTGATTTATAGTGTTAGTGATTTAAAGACAGCACAAATAAACTACAAAACTGATTAAGTTGACAAGAACTTCCTTATCTAACTAAAGAGACTCAAAAGCCAAAGGCCATCTTCCAAAACCAAGCATAACTTACCTCTTTAGCCTTCCCATGCCCCCTCCAAACTTATGTCAAGAGTTCAAGTCTTGGGATTGTTAGCAAGAGCATTCCAGCGGATATTAAATGCTTAGATGATGCATAATAAGAGAAAGGTATAAGGTAGCTAGGCTCAAATAATGAAGGGTTTTGTAAATCTAAATCATACCTTGAATTGCATCTGGAAATAAATGGATAGCTAATGAAGTCCACAAAAGTGCAAGGATACTACTTAGGCACACCACTCCTAAGTAAGCAGGCCACTAACTCCTGCAATAGCAGAAATTTCCAAATGCCTTCCAGAGAAGCCCCATGGAGAATGCACTGCAGCAGTTCTATCTAGCAGTAACAAAGGTGTTGAGAACTGTAGCATGGTCTGCATCCAAGAGATAAGGATGCAATCTCCCACACAGGAAAAATAAAAATGCCTATGTTCGCCTATTACTTGCAGCTGTTTGATCAAAAAAGGCCCCCAAACTGTGAACATCAGTAACAATCATCAGATATATTCTCTCACTAGAAAAAGCAGATGTTCCTGACATCACCTCCATCTCCCAGAACCTACCATCACTTCAATCTTTTATAGATTGCGCTTCAGCTCAGCCACTCATTCAAGCAGGAAAAGCAAGTCACTACACCACCTGCATTGCATGAAAAGACAGAGCTGAGTAGTCCAGATCATAACATCTATTTCATTCTGCATTAAGCAAAAAGGCTGGCATCAGAAACTTGTGGCTCCTTGCACAAGAACCCTCAAGGCAGTTAAATACCCATCCAAAAATACTTTTTGAGTGGCTCCATTCTTTCCTCACAGTAGTTCCAATTACTTCACTCCCAAGGACCACAAGTGGGTCAACGTTAGAGTTGGTTGGGAATCTGACAAAAAAGCTGATTTGTCAAAACCGAAACATTTGCAGGAAAAGGTCAGTTTTGACAATTTTTTTACTCCATTTTTTTGAAAATTAAATTTTGAAATTGTCAAGACGTTTTGTTTGGACATATTCAAAAAAATCCTGATTATTTTTCAGTTCAAAATAGCTTTTCACTTTGAAGTTTAATAGTAAAAATAAAACACAGAAAACAGTTTACATCAAAGTGACCTGAACCAAAAAAAAATTTCAAATATTCGGTTTGTGAACATTTTTGAAATGTTGACTTTTCAGCCCAAGTTGGGAAAATTTGTACCTAGAAATTTTTCATAGGCTGGGAAAAGTATTTCTTGCCCAACACTGGTGAATATCATCTTATGACCAATGGTATCACTGAAAGATCAGCATCAACAACTAACCTTTATCTATCACTAGGAAGAGCCTCGACCAATAATGCAAGCTCAGTCTGCATACTACATCCAGATCTAAAACTGACTGAGAAATCTAGAAAGTCAGATGACATCAGATGATGCCAGAGTTATTTTTCCCCTCAGCCTTCTTCAACCTTTTCCAGACAGTGAGGTCTAGAGACAACAGTAGTTGGAGAAGTTTAGTGTCAAGAGAGTTTCTTAAGCAAAGGTGGAAGAATCATTAGTTTGAGCAAAGCCAGCATCTTACAGCCCCACAAGGAGGCATTAACTATCTCTGCAAATAATGGTCCCAACATCCACCACAGGTTTACAACCAAGGACACTGATCCTTTCAAGGCTGTAATCTCACCTCTCCAATCACTACTGAGAAAAACTGGCCAAAACATACTAAGGAAATAATTTTTGCCTCCGAACATAGCTCTACCATCATAGAGGAAGATAACCCAGTCCAAAATCAGACTAATCCTATCCACAAAGTAAATGGAACATTTCTCCCAGCAGGCAAGTGTTGACTGTTTCCAGGTGTGGGTAAAAAGAAAAGGAGTACATGTGGCACCTTAGAGACTAACCAATTTATTTGAGCATAAGCTTTCGTGAGCTACAGCTCACTTCGTCGGATGCATACTGTGGAAAGTGCAGAAGATCTTTTTATACACACAAAGCATGAAAAAATACCTCCCCCCACCCCACTCTCCTGCTGGTAATAGCTTATCTAAAGTGATCACTCTCCTTACAATGTGTATGATAATCAAGTTGGGCCATTTCCAGCACAAATGGAGGGGTGGGAGAGAGAAAACCTGGATTTGTGCTGGAAATGGCCCAACTTGATTATCATACACATTGTAAGGAGAGTGATCACTTTAGATAAGCTATTACCAGCAGGAGAGTGGGGTGAGGGGAGGTATTTTTTCATGCTTTGTGTGTATAAAAAGATCTTCTGCACTTTCCACAGTATGCATCCGACGAAGTGAGCTGTAGCTCACGAAAGCTTATGCTCAAATAAATTGGTTAGTCTCTAAGGTGCCACAAGTACTCCTTTTCTTTTTGCGAATACAGACTAACACGGCTGTTACTCTGAAACCTCTCAGGTGTGGGTAGTTTATATTAATCAGACTACTCAGGGCCCAAGAGTGAAGATGCAAATCTTCACTCTTCACCACACCATGGCATAAAATTGCTCAAGTTCTCGCTTTCCATGCCACAACTGGTCAAACCCCAAGCACAATTTCCACCCCCAGTGTATTAATTTCTTCCGTCCACTTCTTTTGTCATGTCATCTGTACAACAAGGTCTTGCTTACAACGCTCCTGCTAATACATCCCAGAATGATGTTTGCTTTTTTGCAACAGTGTTACACTGTTGACTCATATCTAGCTTTGTGATCCACCATGACCCTCTGATTCCTTTCTGCAGTACTCCTTCCCTGCAGTCATTTCCCATTTTGTACGAGTGCAATTAATTGTTCCTTCCTAAGTGGAGTACTTTGCCTTTGTCCTTACTGAATTTTATTCTATTTTCTTCAGACCATTTGTCCAGTTTGTCCAGATCATCTTGAATTTTAATCCTATCCTCTAAAGCACTTGTAACCATTCCCAGCTTGGTATCGTCCTCAAACTTTATAAGTGTACGCTCTATGCCTTTATCAAAATCATTGATGAAGATATTGAACAGAACGGGACCCAGAATTGACCCCTGCAGCATAGGCACTGACTCCAGGGGTGCTCCAGGGCTGGAGCACCCATGGGGAAAATATAGTGGGTGCTCCAGCCCTGGGATCAGTGCCTCTCCCTCCCCCACAGCGCCTCTCACCTGCCAGCAGACCGCACTGATCAGCTCTTCCCCTCCCTCCCAGCACCTCCCACCCGCCATGATCAGCTGTTCAGCAGTATGCAGGAGGCACTGGGGGCAGAGGGGGAGGAGCAGGGACAGGAAGAAGCGGGAGGCAGAACGGGGTAGGAATGGGCAGAGGCAGGAACAGATAGGTGGGGGTGAGAGACTGGGGGAAGGAGTGGAGTGGGGGCAGGGCCTGGGGCAGAGCAGGGATAGAGCACACCCCACCCCAGGAACAGAGGCAGTCAGCACCTTTGCCCTGCAGGACCCCACTTGACAAGAGCAATGGTCTTAAATTGCA
The DNA here is from genome assembly GCF_965140295.1 of Lepidochelys olivacea. NCBI lineage: Eukaryota > Metazoa > Chordata > Testudines > Cheloniidae > Lepidochelys > Lepidochelys olivacea. The sequence goes on along the minus strand of NC_140418.1, from coordinate 44,442,312 downwards.
GTAAGGGTGATCTAGGTTGGACATTAGGAAAAACTGACCTGTCAGAGTTGTTAAGCACTGGAATAAATTGCCTAAGAAGGTTGTGGAAATCTCCATCATTGGAAATTTTTAAGAGCAGGTTAGACAAACGCCCACCAGGGATAGTCTAGATAATACTTAGTCCTGCCATGAGTGCAGGAGACTGGACTAAATGATCTCTCAAGGTCCCTTTCAGTCCTACGATTCTATGATTCTAAGGCAGGTATCGGCAACCTTTGGCATGTGGCCCGTCAGAGTAAGCCCCTGAAGGGCCAGGCCGGTTTGTTTACCTGCTGTGTCTGCAGGTTTGGCCAACTGCAGCTCCCACTGGCCCTGGTTGGCTGAACCAGGCCAATGGGGGCTGCAGGGAGCAGCACAGGCCAAGGGATGTGCTAGCCGCCCTTCCAGCAGCCAGCATTGGCCTGGGACGGTGAACCGCGGCCAGTGGGAGCTGCGATCGGCCGAACCTGTGGACGCAGCAGGTAAACAAACTGGCCCAGCCCACCAGGGGCTTTCCCTGGTGGGCCGCGGGCCAAAGGCTGCTGATCCCTGTTGTAAGGCAACCTGTGAGGATGGCATAAACGAATGAGAAATTTAGAATTCGTTGTATTGATAATAAAGAACAAAAGACTGATTAGTGTACTGAAGGCCATCAACAAATTAATCTACCAAAAAGATTGCTTCTCAGAGAGGTATGAAATCCAACAGCAACTATCACTCTCAAGACAACGTGAGCTATATTCTCCATCTGGACCAGAACACAGGTGCAACCTGACCTCTCCCAACAGTCTCAAGAAAGTAATAGTGAAATGATGAAAAATAGTGTGATCTTCAGCTCTACAGACCTGTTCACATTATTTATACCTTAAATATTTACTAAACACATAGTTAAAAAGAGTCAAAGTAATTTTAAGAAGTCTGTGTGTCTCCAAGTAGCTAGAGCTACTGTCTCAATGTGCTGTAATATTTATACTGCTTACTATATTTTTCACTCCATGCATCTGATGAAGTGAGTTTTAGCCCACGAAAGCTTATGCCCAAATAAATTTGTTAGTCTCTAAGGTGCCACAAGGACTCCTCGTTGTTTTTGTCTCAATAGGGGCCTTCAATTTAATAATTGAAGAAACTGTGCTTCTCAAAACCTAGTTCTTTTTGTTCTAGTTTTTTCCTTTAGAAAGCAATGGAAATTACAGCATTTCAGTTGTTTTGTTTTTATTTTGCTAATTTATCAGGTTTTCTTATTTTTAGAGAACCTAACCATTTTCAACTGATTTTCCAATGTTTCCAAATTAAACTAAAGCTCAACCTTTAAATCATTTCTTTAAACAATATATGTTCAAAAAGCAGGGGCTTCCAGATTATTTATTCATTATGTGTTTAAGACACTTAGTGAAATGAAATTACTAGTCTTGTTACTCAAGAGTTTCCTTTAACAAGTTCAACATTCACAGTATTGTACACCAAGCTATGCTCTTAAATACTTTAGGTTTAACCTTATTGTGACATAGACATGCCCAGGCAGGTATATTACACCTGTGTCTAACCATCTTCTCGATAATTCATCGTAGGGGGTTGTGCATGGTCTCTGCCAAAAACTAAGAACTAGCTGATTGTCATAGTTATTGCGCATTGTATGGGAAATATTTTAAGAGAGATGTAAAATGTGAACAATTCTGTTCCAAAACTGTATGAGATGAAGCATGTCACTTGAGGAGAGGTGGGTCTCAGAACTAACTCAATCAAGAGTTTTAGAGTAACAGCCGTGTTAGTCTGTATTCGCAAAAAGAAAAGGAGTACTTGTGGCACCTTAGAGACTAACCAATTTATTTGAGCATAAGCTTTCGTGAGCTACAGCTCACGAAAGCTTATGCTCAAATAAATTGGTTAGTCTCTAAGGTGCCACAAGTACTCCTTTTCTTCAATCAAGAGTGAGAGCAGTCAACAACTTTCAACCTGATCTAACACAGCCCTGTATTTACAGGCTGGACCAAATGCAGACTTGAGCATTTACAAAGGAAAAAGAACCCCAAGATGAGACTGAATAAGGGATCCTCAGCTGAAGTTAATGAAACACTCTGATTCTGAACAGGGACAAAAGTCTGGAACCGTATCAGAGACAAAGAAAAGGCACAAGACATTATCCATTACAGAGGCAACACTCTGCCAGCGTGAGTGTTTCCTGAAAAGTAGATCCCAACTCTCTAGATTGGACAAGTGCTGTAAGGACTGAACACTGGGAAGAAATACCTTATTAGATGGGAACAGAACTTGTTAAAAATTATAGGCTCGAGATTTGCATTTCATGTAAATCTTGTGTTTCCAATCCTTTTACTTATATCTATTTTGGATCTTTATCTTAGTGTTGTTAAATAAACTTCTATCTGGATTTATTATAGACATGACTTGCCTTGCACTAAAGAAAGTGTTGAACTGAGGTGAAGCTAGTGAACTGGGGGGCACTGCTTCCATGGAAGCAGTGGAATAGTGTACATTGTGCGGGTATCCGGAAGATAAGGAACTGGGCACTTGAGCGTATCAAGGTGGGACACGCTAATTACCAGCCACTAGAGCGAAAGAGTGGGATTTATGAAGCCTGGAGCATTTGTCCTCCCAGTGGTTGGCAGATTTGAGAGAATTTTTCCCATTGGGCACAGACAAGGTTGTCTCATGCTGTAAGCAGGTGGTAGTGATTCATCCTGCTTACACTCCCAATAGTGTCACAACTACAACACGCTAAACACACTAAAGTAAATGAGAACTGAGGGTGCTCAGCACCTCCCAGGACAAACTCCGCCAGAACTGGTTATCTTTGGCCCTCAAGTGGTACTCTGCTCTTCTTCAAGGAGCACCTTAAAGTCAAAATGATTATTTTAATTCCCTGTGTTGCTACCATGAACACCTTAAATTAACAATGGATTAAATTGTTTTAATGGAGCTTTCATTATTTACTCTGCACTTCCCTAGCCAAAATAAGAGACTAGAGTTTTTCCACTTTAGTTTCTGGTCAGATATGCTGCCTGGCTCTCATGCACTGGCATTAAGCAGTTGTGTTTGCTAAGTAAACACTACAGGGACCCAGCCTAGCATCCCAACACTAAGCTGCCCCTATTGATTTTTAGAGTTTCATTAACACATCCCTATTTGTATTGAGGCAGGCTGGCCGTCTTTCTCCCTGCCCCCAGTCTGAGGGGCTGGCAGAGGCAGTGGGTGCTCTCCTCTTTCCGTGAGCATCCCCGCAGGCAGGATGCGGGGACGAGCCTGGGGAGTTTCAGGGATGTTGGTGAAGCCCCATCATAGTTTCCAGGCCTGGCAGCAACCCCTGGGGCAGGGAGGAGAAGAGGTCAGATTCCAAGGACACAAAGCAGGGGGCTCAGGATGATTGGGGAGGAGTGAGCTCCCCAGAGACCCCCAAACCAAAGAGACCCCAAAGCAATGGGACAAGATTGAGTCCCCCATAAAGACCGTCCCATAGCAGGGGGACTACAAAACACCGGGCGGCGATAGTCCCTAGAGACCCCTGCTCCAAAGGGACCCAAAGGCAATGGGGCTGACCCCCCACACTGAGGGGACCCCAGGACACTGGGGAAAGGCTGAGACCCCGCACCGAGGGGAACCCCAGTCACTGGAGCAGGGACAGTCCGCTGGGGAGACCCCCACGCTGAGGGGACCCCAGGACACGAGGCCCGCCCCGCGGAGCCCGGCACGGGACAGGCTCAGCCCCCACCACCTGAGACCCCCGTCCCCGGGCAGGGCAGCCGCCCCGTCCCCTCAGCGCGCCCCCTAGCGGAGGCAGCCCCCGCCCCGCACTCACCCGCCGCCGGCTCCCCGCGGCTCAACAACAGCAGCAGCAGCATCAGGAGCGCCCCGAGCGCCGGGCCCTGCTCCCGCATCGCCCCCCGAGCCCGCGCCGGAGCCCGCCCGGCAGCGAAGCGGCGGCTCGGGGGCCGCGCGGAAGGATCTTTCAGCAGCGCTGCGCGGAGGAACTCGGCTTCGCAGGGACTGGCATTCGGCCCTCCCCCGCTTCCTGCGCGGTCGGGCGGCTCCGGCGGCGGGGATCGCGGCGCAGCCCTCCGGGAGCGGCCGCTAGGGGGCTCCGGGCCGGGAGCCGCAGACCCGTGGGCACCCGGCAGGGCGCCCTGTGTGGGGAACTAGACCCCCCCCCCCCTCCAGCCACGGGGCCCTGTGGGGGAGCGGAGCGGGACCAGGCGACCCCCCCCCTCCAGCCACGGGGCCCTGTGGGGGAGCGGCGGGACCAGGCGACCCCCCTTCCTTCAGCCACGGGGCCCTGTGGGGGAGGGGGGGGACCAGGCGACCCCCCTTCCTTCAGCCACGGGGCCCTGTGGGGGAGGGGGGGGACCAGGCGACCCCCCTTCCTTCAGCCATGGGGCCCTGTGGGGGAGGGGGGGACCAGGGGACCCCCCCCTCCTCAGCCACGGAGCCCTGTTGGGGAGCGGGGGGGGGACCAGGGGACCCCCCCTCCTCAGCCACGGGGCCCTGTGGGGGAGGGGGGGACCAGGGGACCCCCCCTCCTCAGCCACGGAGCCCTGTTGGGGAGCGGGGGGACCAGGCGACCCCACTCCTTCAGCCACGGGGCCCTGTGGGGGAGGGGGGGACCAGGGGACCCCCCCTCCTCAGCCACGGAGCCCTGTTGGGGAGCGGAGCGGGACCAGGCGACCCCCCCCTCCAGCCACGGGGCCCTGTGGGGGAGCGGCGGGACCAGGCGACCCCCCTTCCTTCAGCCACAGGGCCCTGTGGGGGAGGGGGGGGACCAGGCGACCCCCCTTCCTTCAGCCACAGGGCCCTGTGGGGGACCAGGCGACCCCCCTTCCTTCAGCCACGGGGCCCTGTGGGGGAGGGGGGGACCAGGCGACCCCCCCTTCCTTCAGCCACGGGGCCCTGTGGGGGAGGGGGGGACCAGGCGACCCCCCCTTCCTTCAGCCACGGGGCCCTGTGGGGGAGGGGGGGACCAGGCGACCCCCCTTCCTTCAGCCACGGGGCCCTGTGGGGGAGGGGGGGACCAGGCGACCCCCCTTCCTTCAGCCACGGAGCCCTGTTGGGGAGCGGGGGGACCAGGCGACCCCACTCCTTCAGCCACGGGGCCCTGTGGGGGAGCGGGGGGGACCAGGCGATCCGCCACGGAGCCCTGTGGAGGAGCGGGGGGACCAGGCGACCCCCCCCTCCAGCCACAGAGCCCTGTGGGGGAGCGGGGGGAACCAGGTGACCCCTCTTCAGCCACAGAGTCCTGTAAGGGAGCAGGGGACGACGACTAGACAGCCCTCCCCCTAAGACAGGGAGCCCTATTGGGAGAGCCAGGTCAGAAGGGAACTAGACAACCCCACCCCCACAGGGAGCCTATGGGGGATAGGGGGAACTAGCTGGCCCTCCCCCAAAGCTAGGAAGTCCTGGGGTGGGGGGTCAGAAGGGAATAGATGGCTGTCCCCCTAAGTCAGGGAGTCCTATTGCGGGGCAAGGGAACCCAACAGGCCAGCTGGACAGGGAACATCATGCTTCCCAGGCTGTGAGGGACTTCACTATCTGCCATGGTACAGCTCCACCTACCATGCCATGGCAACACAAGCCTTGCCCTCTAGGCCTCATTAGCACCCCTGGCTCTGCAGATTAGGGCATGCATGCTCCAACCCCTGCATCCTCCAAGCATCTCCCTGGAGGGTCTAGTCCCTGATCTCTCACAGGATTCCCAGCCCACTGTTCCCAAAGGAACTGTATTCTCCAGCTTACCAGTCCAACTCCCATCTCAGATCAGCGCTCGGCTTTACACACAGCACTTAGACATGTTTACAGTGAAAGTAAGTACAAGTTTATTTAACAATGAGTAGAGATTCAAGTGAAAGCAAGAAGTAGTATTGGAAACACATGGCTACATATAAAATAACACAGTCTAGAGCCTAGATCAACTTAAATAGATACTTTCCTGTCTTATCGAGCAGGGGTGGGCAAAGTTTTTGTCCTAAGGGCAACATCTGAGTATAAAAATTGTATTGCGGGCCATGAATGCTCACAAAATTGGGGGTTGGGGTGTGGGAGGGGGTGAGGACTCCAGCTGGGGCTGCGGGCTCTGGGATGGGCCCAGAAATGACTAGTTCAGGGTGTGGGAGGGGGGCCCGGGCTGGTGAGGGCTGGGGATGAGGGGTTTGGGGTGCAGGAGGGTTCTCTGGGCTGGAACCAAGCAGTTTGGAGGGTAGGAGGGGGCTCTGGGCTGAGGCAGGGAGTTGGTGTGGGGTGGGTTGAGGGCTCTGGCTGGGGGTGCAGGCTCTGGGGTTGAGGAGTGCAGGAGAGTGCTCCAGGCTGGGACCGAGGGGTTCAGAGGGCGGGATGGGGATCAGGGCTGGGGCGCAGGTTGAAGGCTCCAGCTGGAAGTGCAGGGGTGGGACTGAGGATGAGAAGTTTGGGGTCCAGGAGGGGGATCAGGGCTGGGGTTGGGGCAAGGGGGAGGGGTTCAGGGGTGCAGGCTCCGGGCAGCGCTTACCTCAAGCAGCTCCCTGAAGCAGTGGCATGTCCCTTCTCCGGCTCCTACACAGAGGTGCAGCCAGGTGACTGCGCACTGCCCTGTCCACAGGTGCCACCCCTGCAGCTCCCAGAAGCAGCGGCATTCCTGCCTAGGGCTCCTACACGGAGGCATGGCACCAGCCATGCAGCTCTGTGTACTGCCCTGTTCACAGGTGCCACCCCTACAGCTCCCATTGCCCATGGTTCCTGGCGGGAGTTGCTTGGGGCGGGAGCAGTGTGTGGAGAGCCCCCTAGTTGCCCCTACGTGTAGGAGCTGGAGGGGGGACATGCCACTGCTTCCAGGAGCCGCGTGGCAAGCCCCCAACCCCAGTCCCCAGCTGGAGCACCACAGCGGGGCAAGCCCCTGACCCAGCTCCCCAACAGGAGCTTGAGGGCCAGATTATCATATCATATATATTGCCTCTATATAAATCCATGGTACGCCCACACCTTGAATACTGCGTGCAGATGTGGTTGCCCCATCTCAAAGGAATATTGGAAATATATTGGAATTGGAAAAGGTTCAGAAAAGGGCAACAAAGATGACTGGGGGTATGGAACAGCTTCCGTATGAAGAGAGATTTATAAGACTGGGACTTTTCAGCTTAGAAAAGAGGCGACTAAGGGGGGATATGATAGAGGTCTATAAAATCATGAGTGGTATAGAGAAAGTAAATAAGGAAGTGTTATTTACTCCTCATAATACAAGAAGAAGGGGCCACCAAATTAAAATAATAGGTAGCAAATTTAAAACAAACACAAGAAAGTATTTTTTCACGCAACGCACTGTCAAACTGCAGAACTCTTTGCCAGAGGGTGTTGTGAAGGCCAATACTATAACAGTGTTCAAAGGGGAGCTAAATAGATTCTTGGAAGATAGGTCCATCAATGGCTATTAGTCAGGATGGGCAGGAATGGCGTCCCTAGCCTCTGTTTGTCAGAGGCTGGGATTGGGTGACAGAGCATGGATCATTTGATGATAACTTGTCTGTTCATTCCCTTTTGGGGCATCTGCCATTGGCCATTGTCAGAGGACAGGATACTGGGCTTGATGGACCTTTGGTCTGACCCAGTATGGCCATTCTTATTAAAAGGCCTGATGGGCTGGATGCGGCCCACGGGCCGTAGTTTGCCCACCCCTGTTATAAAGCAATGCTCACCCAAAGTCCTTCCAGTGTTTTAAAGCCAGGCTTGGTCCTGATCCTTTTTCCATGAGACAAGTCACGCTGCCTGCTTTCCTTCTCTAGATATTACCCAACACTCCATTGTCTTTACTCCTAAACAGGATCCCCTCCTACAGTTTATTTCTTCTTGTCAATTTCCTGTCTTGAAGATTTCACAATCTCTTGATTAGCATTTTGGTTCAGCATGGAAACAGGCATACATTGTGAGACATTCAAGGCCCAATATGCACCTGAGAGAGGTGTCCTGCTTGAAAGGAACCTGACAGACATGTCACCTCCTTGTTAAACAGCCTTGAGAACATAATTTTCTGTTTAGATACAACTCCTAAAATATTATCCGTCCATACATTTTACATTATTTTGATCTCCAGTGGGCTACTGGATCTTGGTAGAGACCTCATGTGCCACCTGTTAGTGAAGTAACCACGACTGTGGTGGAGCACACTCACCCTTTCATCCAGCTGTAATGTCGCCAGGAACCTCAGCTCCTGTGTCTCCTACTAGCCATCTGCCTCTGGCTCCAGGTCTTCCGTGACTGAAACCTCCAGCCAACTCAAAGTTCAAACGTCTTCCAGGGTATCAAGAATAAATTCAAATGAATCTGGGTAATTCTGCTGCTACTTGAGCTACTGAAGTCTTTTCCTTCTATTTCCAAAATCCTAGATCTCAGGACTTCCCTTGCAGGATCCTGTGCTGTCCCCATTATATACTGTCTGTTACCCAAACCCCGAGTTTCAGGCTGCTGCAGGGTATTGTCTACACTGCAGTAAAACACTTGCAGCTGCCCTGTGTCAGCTGACTCAGGCTCATGGGACTTGGCTGCAGTGCTCTAAAACTGCATTACAGACATTCAAGCTCAAGCTGGAGTCTGGGCTCTAGGACCCTCCCACCTCACGCGATCCCAGAGCCCAAGCTCCAGCCTGAGCCCAGATGTGTATACTGCAATTTTATAGCCCCACAGCCAAGCCCCACAAGCCTGAGTCAGCTGACACAGGCCAGCTGTGGGTGTCAGTACACCCAGAGAGACTTATCTCCTCTGCAGTCTGCCCAACTGAGCTCCTCTAGTCTACTTATTATGGCTTAGCTCCACCTTTTCTGGCCAGGAGACAATTAGCTACTCCCCTCCTCAGATACAGACCATGACTAAGTGGGTGTATTTCCTACCCTTGCAGGTGATGAGGTGAAGACCCATCACATATCCACCCCTCTTCAAGGTAGTACCTATCAGGGTCCATTCTCTTCTACTGTATGGGACTCTGCAGTTAATCCAGCTTTTTCCTCTAAGTCATGTACCTGCTTGAACAAATGACTTTCATCTAGCACATCTTATAATATTCTTTCCAGTATTCTTTATCTTGGATATGTATTTGCAGGGCCTCCTCTGCAGCATTCTCTTGAAGTTTTCAGATATGTGTACTCCCGACAGCTGATCCAGCCTTCTGCAGGTCACCTTTGGGGCAGCAGGTGTTAAACTCATTTCATATGGTGGCCTGTCACTTGGCACTGGCCACATTCAGCAAAAGTGATTAAAATCAAAATAGATAAAACATGGTGGTAATTAATTTATTTTAATTTTTGTTTGAAGGGGAGTCTGCCAGTCTACATGCTGCAATAGGCATTCCCCCTTTGACTTATTTGCAGTTTCTTTTTCTTTGACTGGCCAGGTTGGGGTATCTACGCTCCAGCTGGTGTGTAAGCACTCTTCAGTGCCATTTCTGCTTGCTTGGATATGTACCAGCTTCCACCAGACTTGTACTTCTAAATCCCTCCTACCCTTGACAAAGTGGTTCTGTGCTTCTATGCAAAGTTTTGCTGGAATGCTTCACCGGAGTCTGGACTATGGCATTGTGATTTGTAGAGTGCATTAGTATGTTGCACTTCAACTCCTGCAGGTGGACCCTACTGACATGCACTTAATGTTCAAGAATGCACATTGATGGAGTCCTGTTTGAAACATACAAAGGGGGAGGGGAAAGGGATGCTAGCAAAACATATATGCAGTTTTATTATAAAGTTCCAACAGTCCTGCAACCCAGCCATCATTAACTTGCTGATTTCCTAGAGGTGTTGAGGTGCAGGTGGGAATTGTTTAAGAGAGGGTAGTGGTTGAATGCTGCTTGCATCTGTTCTTCAGTTTACCTTTTGGCTTCTGCACAGAGGAAGTCATAGACCTTCTGGACACAGACAACCAGGGGTGAAAGTAACTTAAAGGACTTACTGGTACACCAGAGTCCTGAGCAAGGGGCAGGGCCTTTAAATCCCCGGGTCCTTTAAATTGCGGCCAGAGCCCCTGGCCGCCTCCGCTACCCGGGGGCTCTGGCAGCAATTTAAAGGGCCTGGTGCTCCGGCTGCTGTCAGGAGCCCCAGGCCCTTTAAATCTCCAGTCTGGGGAAACTAGTACAGTCAGTGGTGTACCGGCTCTTGCCAGTACGCCGTACCACCTCTGCAGACAACCTGCATATTCAAACATTAACTATTGGTCTTCAATGCCTCTTCAGCAAGGAACAGATCCAGCCAATAGTCCTGTTCCTTCTGAGCCTTGTGGTGAACAGTTGGTGTACGCAAGCACCTACCTACTGCTAGATTACCATTGCCCAAGCATTTTAGCCTACCAAAAGGTACAACAAAGCAGGGTAGACAAGGGAACCAACTGACGCAGCCAAATGGGCCTTGAAGTGCACAGTGGTGCAGCAAAACTTTATCCTAAGTACTAGCTATTTAAGTAATACTAAAAAGACCACCAGAAGGCAGAAGAGTAAAAAGGAACAAAGAGGTTCCTTTTCTGAGCTCATTGGGTGAGGGTAGTGCATCTCGGAATTGTGGGCACATATAACCTACTGGAAAGTAACTCCCATTACCTCATACTAGCTGAATGTGCATGAGAAGTCAGGATTCATAGGTCAGGGTGGCGTTGTGGCATCACCTGTTGGATGGGCAGATCTGGTTTAACAGCTGGCTCTGGCAGAGAACACTGCCTCAGATCTCAGGAGAACATGTGCATAATGGAGGTCACTCAGATGTAGAACAATTTCAAAAGACTTGCAAGGAGTCAAGAAACCAGTAAAAACTCCTCATGTAACACACTAGGCTGAGGAACTTCCTGGGGAAAGGGACAAAACAAAAGAACCAACCAGCCAGCACATCATCAGAGCCCTGAACCTCCTCTCTCAGCAGGCAAAACTTCCATAGACTGGAATGGTTGATCAGATTCCAGGCAGAGAAGACAGTTTGTGCTGGAGAATCCTGTTCCCTGAGAGAGGAACTGCAGAGAGCATACTCTGAGTCCTGCTCCTCTGCAAAAAAACTCACCGACCCTCTTCTCCTCACAGCATTTCCCCTGGAGAAATGAGAGCAACAACAGGGTGCATGAGCACATGCTCCTGTTTTGAGGAGACATGCTGTCCTTCGCCAGAGAGTCACTCCTCGGTTAAGCACTGACTGGGCAATGCCTCTTCAGGAGTAGGATGGCTTTAGAGAAGAATGTATACTTGTCTCTGTCATTCCTGAAGGAGAACATCATCCTATTGAATGGAGTTCTGACAGCCCTTCACAGATGGTGCCCAGACCAACCTTGTCCCAGATCCAAAGGAGCTCCCCTCATATCCATCTGCAGTGAGGACCTGAACCATTGCTCAGAAGGAATCAGTTGCAGCCCTGGGCTGTATTTGTATTGCTTCCTCTTTCTTTAACATCACAATCCCTCACTTCCAGAACCACCTCAGCTTTCCTTCCTCTAACCCTCCTGTTTGAGGGCAGAGGAATGCAGAAGTGAAGCTTCTTCATTTTCCAGTTGGGCCTTGAGCTTGAGTGCTCAACCCCAGCCATAGGACAAGTCCTTGGGTCTCTCCAGCACTGAGAGCCTGGCAGTGAAGAGAACTCAGGACAACTTTGCCTGAGTCAGAGGCCATATCAGCCAACTCCCTTGGCACAAGTGAGTTTAGTTGCTCCCGTCTAATGCGGAATTTGTATCCTCTATTGCAAATACAGTACACAGAGGAGACAGTACTCATTTGTAAGCAATGTAAAAGTGAACCTGTAGGACACGAGGTCTGTAGTTCTCTCTAGATGTCTACTGATCCCCTCTGTTGGATGGGAGAGATCAGGAGTTTGGGAATAGCTGGCTATATGAGGAAGCTGATTTGGCACCTAGTCAAGGGTTCATGTCAAGGTTCCTTCCCCACTCTGAACGCTAGGGTACAGATGTGGGGACCTGCTTACTTTTACCAGCTTAGGTTAAAACTTCCCCAAGGTACAAACTATTTTACCTTTTGCCCTTTGACTTTCGCTGCCACCACCAAACGTCTAACCGGTTACTGGGAAAGAGTTGTTTGGAAACGTCTTTCCCCACAAAATCCTCCCAACCTTTGCACCCCACTTCCTGGGGAAGGCTTGATAAAAATCCTCATCCATTTGCATAAGTGACCACAGACCCAAACCCTTGGATCTTAAGAACAATGAAAAAACAATCAGTTTCTTAAAAGAAGAATTTTAATAGAAGAAAAAAGAATCACCTCTGTAAAATCAGGATGGTAAATACCTTACAGGGTAATTAGATTCAAAACATAGAGAATCCCTCTAGGCAAAACCTTAAGTTACAAAAAGACAAAAAACAGGAATATCCATTCCATTCAGCACAGCTTATTTCCTCAGCCATTTAAAGAAATCATAATCTAACGCATATCTAGCTAGATTACTTACTAAGTTCTAAGACTCCATTCCTGTTCTGTCCCCAACAAAAGCATCACACAGACAGACACAGACCCTTTGTTTTTCCCCCGCTCCAGCTTTGAAAGTATCTTGTCTCCTCATTGGTCATTTTGGTCAGGTGCCAGCGAGGTTATCCTAGCTTCTTAACCCTTTACAGGTGAAAGGGTTTTTCCTCTGGCCAGGAGGAATTTTAAAGGTGTTTACCCTTCCCTTTATATTTATGACAGGCACTTAGTCAAGGATTGTGTGAAAATAAATTACATTTTGTCTTTTAACTTTCCTCACAGTGCCCATCCCCACTGAGGAAGAGCTACATGCCAAATCTGAAGCTTTCATAGATTCATAGATATTTAGGTCAGAAGGGACCATTATGATCATCTAGTCTGACCTCCTGCACAATGCAGGCCACAGAATTTCACCCACCACTCCTAAAAAAGACCTCACACCTATATCTGTGCTATTGAAGTCCTCAAATTGTAGTTTGAAGACCTCAAGGAGCAGAGAATCCTCCAGCAAGTGACCCGTGCCCCATGCTACAGAGGAAGGCGAAAAACCTCCAGGGCCTTCCAATCTGCCCTGGAGGAAAATTCCTTCCCGACCCCAAATATGGCGATCAGCTAAACCCTGAGCATATGGGCAAGATTCATCAGCCAGATACTACAGAAAATTCTTTCCCGGGTAACTTGGATCTTACCCCATCTAAAAACCCATCACAGGCCATTGGGCCTATTTACTATGAATATTTAATTTCCAAAACCATGTTATCCCATCATACCATCTCCTCCATAAACTTATCGAGTTTAATCTTAAAGCAAGATAGATCTTTTGCCCCCACTACTTCCCTCGGAAGGCTATTCCAAAACTTCACTCCTCTGATGGTTAGAAACCTTCGTCTAATTTCTAATCTAAATTTCCTAGTGGCCAGTTTATATCCATTTGTTCTTGTGTCCACATTGGTACTGAGTTTAAATAATTCCTCTCCCTCTCTGGTATTTATCCCTCTGATATATTTATAGAGAGCAATCATATCTCCCCTCAACCTTCTTTTAGTTAGGCTAAACAAGCCAAGCTCCCTGAGTCTCCTTTCATAAGACAAGTTTTCCATTCCTCGGATCATCCTAGTAGCCCTTCTCTGTACCTGTTCTAGTTTGAATTCATCCTTCTTAAACATGGGAGACCAGAACTGCACACAGTATTCCAGGTGAGGTCTCACCAGTGCCTTATATAACGGTACTAAAACCTCCTTATCCCTACTGGAAATACCTCTCCTGATGCATCCCAAGACGACATTAGCTTTTTTCACAGCCATATCACATTGGCAGCTCATAGTCATCCTATGATCAATCAATACTCCAAGGTCCTTTTCCTCCTCCGTTACTTCTAGTTGATGCGTCCCTAGCTTATAACTAAAATTCTTGTTATTAATCCCTAAATGCATGACCTTACACTTCTCACTATTAAATTTCATCCTATTCCTATTACTCCAGTTTACAAGGTCATCCAGATCCTCCTGTAGGGTATCCCTATCCTTCTCTAAATTAGCAATACCTCCCAGCTTTGTATCATCTGCAGACTTTATTAGCACACTCCCACTTTTTGTGCCCAGGTCAGTAATAAAAAGATTAAATAAGATTGGTCCCAAAACTGATCCTTGAGGAACTCCACTGGTAACCTCCCTCCAACTTGACAGTTCACCTTTCAGTAGGACCCGTTGTAGTCTCCCCTTTAACCAATTCCCTATCCACCTTTCAATTTTCCTATTGATGCCCATCTTATCCAATTTAACTAATAATTCCCCATGTGGCACAGTATCAAACGCCTTACTAAAATCTAAGTAAATTAGATCCACTGCGTTTCCTTTATCTAAAAAATCTGTTACTCTCTCAAAGAAGGAGATCAAGTTGGTTTGGCACGATCTACCTTTTGTAAAACCATGTTGCATTTTGTCCCATTTACCATTGACTTCAATGTCCTTAACTACTTTCTCCTTCAAAATTTTTTCCAAGACCTTGCATACTACAGATGTCAAACTAACAGGCCTATAATTACTTGGATCACTTTTTTTCCCTTTCTTAAAAATAGGAACTATGTTAGCAATTCTCCAATCATACGGTACAACCCCTGAGTTTACAGATTCATTAAAAATTCTTGCTAATGGGCTTGCAATTTCTTGTGCCAATTCTTTTAATATTCTTGGATGAAGATTATCTGGGCCCCCCGATTTAGTCCCATTAAGCTGTTTGAGTTTCGCTTCTACCTCAGATATGGTGATGTCTACCTCCATATCCTCATTCCCATTTATCATGCTACCATTATCCCTAAGATCCTCTTTAGTCTTATTAAAGACTGAGGCAAAGTATTTGTTTAGATATTGGGCCATGCCTAGATTATCCTTGACCTCCACTCCATCCTCAGTTTTTAGCGGTCCCACTTCTTCTTTCTTTGTTTTCTTTCAAAACCATTTGAGCACATGGTTGGGGTTCTTCATGCTTATCTACCACAAACATACATGGATTTTGTTCTAATTTACCAAACTTCCCTGTAGGGTGCGACTAACTGTGTAAATTCAGAGCCACAGAGACTATTATGACAGATGTCCTAGGTCACATGCATATTCAAGAGAGCAGAAATTCTAGTAAGAAGAACCTACTGATGAAATGTGGAATCAGTTGCTTCAAAGTCTGAGCATGCCTGGGTCTAATAGCTGCAGCTATGGACTACTGACCAGCAAACCAGACCCTCCTTTGAATGAGGTGCTGTGGCCAGGTAGCAGTAGTGAATGCAAAACAGGTACATGTGGTTACACTCAGCGTAAGTGTTTAACTGGTGACAACACAGATATGACAGCAGAGTTAGTACAACTTCTAAGTATTCAGAAACCTCCAGTGTTAACTCTTTCAGAGCCTGCCGGTGCAGATGTGTTCAGTCGTTCGGAATGCTAGCTCCTGAGGAGACTGGCTGTGGAGGTACAAGGATGCTAGAAGCTAAAGGGTGCAGCAGTTACTGTCTTGACAACCACTAATGTAGAGAGACTGGAAACTATTAAGCTCCCCCGCCTCCAGTGGTGCACTTCACATCACTGAACCTGATTCTGTATGCCTGACAGGATAACTATTTCTCTCAAGCCTTAGCCATCAAACCTGTTGCCCTAGGGTGATGGGGAAATGGGAAGGATAACTGCATGGAGGGAAGAGCCTGGCTCACTGACAGGAAAGATGTCCCTACCTAACCTCTCTACAAATAAAACTAGAGATACTATTCATGCTGTTATCTAAAGTCTGTTTGTATTTAGCCTGTATGGAAATAGCATGCAAAACAACCAACCTTCCTCCCCCAGAGGAGCTGGCCATGAAGGAAGGGTAGCTGGAACCTACTCTGCTCAGGATTCTCCATCAAAGGGGCACAGACTGTGGAGTTTTACACTCTGAGGCATCACTTGAAGGGCTGAGGTCTGACAGATGAACTGGAGGCTCCTCAGTCATGGTGATCAGAAGTGAGTTTAGGGGGCTAAAGATAGTGATGAGGATTAAGCCTTCTTCCACTCTGGCAGAGCTCCAAACCATCACAGCATGTATGGTGGTTCCCCATCCGTCAGTGCACAACAGAAATTCTTCTGGCAATTGCTCAGATCTCACTTTTGCTGCAACAGCTCTGTTCTGTTGCAGCAAGAGAGACTGGATTTCAGCAGGGCTAACGTGGTAGTGACTTTTTGTTTCTCTGAAGTCAGCTGCCTATTGCCTACTGCCAACTTCTAGCCACAGAAGTCGAACGCCCTATCATTTGAAGAGTCTGTATTTCAGGCTGCAGAAAATAGACATCCTCATTTCCGAAAGGTCACGCCAGTGCTAGTACAAAAATGTTCTCAGTAAACAGTGAAAAGCCCCAATGTGTTTTTTTCTTTCAACATCAAAACAAATCCCTCCACACAAGCTCAAGTTTCAGCATTGCTCAGCTTCCCTGCCCTCTGCAGTGGGATGGGGTAAAGGGCAAGTCATCCCAGCACCTCATCCCACAAGCCAGATGCAGTTGCAATATGCACCATTTTACCAGCCAAATGGGGAAGTTGAGTTTTCAGAAATATGTTGTGGCTTTTGAGAAAAGTACTAACTGACACAGAATCTCCAGCAATTTCATTCCTGCTTCAACCAAGGAGCGTGCCCAGCGACACCCCTACCCCATCCTTGAGGCCAGAGGCAATTGGGTCAATTCTTTCAAACTCCCACTAAATACAATGAACCATATCAATCATACTGTTCCTTCCCTTCCCCATTCCTGGCACCAGCCAATCAAAACTACCATGAGGAATGCTGTGCTTATGGCATTGCTCATACTGCAATGCTCCAGAAGGCTCATCTCACAGACTGAGAAATAAGCGATGGGGTAGAATATTTAAATTGGGAAACAGCTTCAATTTCTTGCATTTCAAAGTATGCCATCCCCCTCCCTCTGCACTGGCGGGCACCCATTTCTGTCCCCCGTCAGAGTTGGCCCCTTTGAACTCTGCGTGGAAGCAAAGCTAAAGACTCAATGAGCCTCAGAAACTAAGATCTAGGGCCGTGCACTAGTCCAGCTATTCATATTGTGAGATTATTCAGTCATGTGACTGTATGGATTATTTCAGGTATGCATTAAGTACTCATCACTGCTGTTGTAATTCTAATTTACTAAAGGGCAAAAGCAAAGACCCAATAAGAATTCCTCAGGAAACATCATTTTAAAAACCCACCTTTTTAATATTTGTAAAGCACTCTGGGATCCTGAGATGAAAAATGTCAAGTGCAAGATCCATAGTAGATGAATATTCTTAGAAAGTTTGAGCATCCATTTTACGAGTTGGGGGATATATGCATTCTCTGTTGTGAAAACAATCTTTGATGAAAAAATCATAGCGATAGCAAAATGGCTGAAGTCTGCAAGTAAGCACTTGGGCATGGAAGTAGTCATCATAGCCTTGGTCTGGAGAAAATTGGTTTCAATTTGACAAAGCAATGAGTGTTTGAAAAGTCAAGTCAACATCTTGCATGATAAAGGTGAGTAAGGGTCTGACCCAGCTCCCATTCAAGTCAAAAACAAACACCTGTAAGGGTAAAGCATTGTCCTTACATCCACTCTGCAGGTGAACAGACAGATGTATGGATAACTAAAACATGTAGACAGGGTGACTTTCTGCATGCCACAGGGCAATTCACTAGCAGTGTAAAACAGCCTAGTGCTTAGTTAGGAAATGGTACACTTGGTACAATGCCGCTCAAAGCTCGTCTACAGCAGGACAGTCAGGAAAGTTGAGATGAATCAAAAAAAGCTGTGAAGCTAATGTGCATTAAATCCTTGTCAAGATTCTCTTTTTCATAAGTAAAGTGGATTTAGCTGGTTGTAGCTTAATCCTCCTTTGAGGATGACTATGGTACTTCTGAATGAGAGCATCCAGACAGGGGTTTTACTGCACTTTCAGTTACATGCATTAACTTCACAGCTTTAACTATCTTAACTTGCCTGACCCTCCCCCTGTAGACAAGTCCTCAAGCAGGGCTGCCACATATTGCACATCTCTGTGATACTCGCACATTTGTCACCTGTTCCTGCAGCCCAGCAGAGAGGCCAAGTATTAGCGGAGCTACACAAATGGCTGCAACTGCAGCTCACAGCCACAAGAGCCCACTGTAGTGTCTGCTCCCCTATTGCATCACAGCTGGGAAGGAGCTACAACCACCAGTGGGGAGAGGTCCAGCCCCTCCCATCTTAATCCCAGCCAGTCCCTGCCAGCATCCAGCTTCCCTTGACAGCTGCCATCTGGCCCTCAGCTTCCCCCCAGCACCCAGCTTCCCCCAGCAGCTTCACCCCAACACCTGTAGCCAGTGCCCAGTCATGCCTTCAGTTCCTGTCCCTGACAGCCTCCCAGCGACAGCTGTCAAGTTCTGTGCAGCGCTATGTCCAACCCCTGCTACTGCTTGAGGCATGATGCATTCCCTTTGAGCTTAAGCTTAAAGTCGCTTGCAAACTGACTTGTTAGCTTGCATAAAATGTCTCACATGGAGTGGCGCAAAACTGGGCAGCTCTGTTCAGGAAAGCCGTTCATCCAATAAGGTTAGAGATGGATTTTCACTCAAGGGGTACCCTCTGAAAGTGTAGTTGTGGCTGGGGCTGGTTCCCCAAATTGCAAGGGCTCCCTCTCTTCCCTCCCAAGCCTAAATTAGCACAATCTCCAGCTGCTATCAAGCAGCCTAGCCCATGACTGGCTTGGCCTTTTCACGGTTTACTAGTGGTCCCAACCAAACTCACATTAGCTGGATGTGAGCAGCGCATAAGCTGCTGCTCCTCTTTACCTTCAAAGATCTGTATAAGTCAGCTTCTGTTTGCATCTCCCCTTTCCTACCCTCTGCCCAAGCTTCTCTTCTGCCAAAATCAATTCAAGGATACCGAGGTTACGTGTACATTGCACCAGGGAGCAAGCGTCAGACCCCATGCGGACAGACTCACACAAGCTGGGCTCGAGCTAACGCGCTAAAAATAGCAGTGTGGACATTGCAGCTCAGGCTCTTAAGCCCACCTAGCCTGCTGTGTTGGAGCTCAGGTGACTTGCCTGAGCGACTGCCCAAGCCACAGCATCAACACTGCTATTTTTAGCGCGTTAGCTCAAGCTGAGCTAATGTGAGTCTGTCTACCCGGGCTGGTAGGCACACTCCCTGCCGCAGTGTAGACATACCTCAGGGCTCCCTGCAGACCCAAATAGTTGATTCAAATTGTGATGGGGATTACAGCATGAGAGCATGGCAGCAACAGGAGCTGGGAAGCCCTTGAAGCTGCCTCGGTCAGGGTAGTGGCTGCAGGACCAAAGCAAATAGGGGAATGGAGGATGGGTGGAGGGAATCCAGATGGGACAAGCTTCCCCCCTCCACCAGAAATGAACTCTAGTATCCCCATGTCCTGCCCCACTTGTCTGAGCAGGGGCTGTGGACCAGGTAGCAGCAAGACACAGTGGTTGGGCAATGAGCTCTGGCTTGCTCTCTGTGGTCTAGAGGACTCTGCTAGCACAAAAAATTAACACCACTGTTCTCTCCCTTGGGATGCCGCACCCACAGTAGGTTTGGTAGCTTGTATGAGCCAGCTGGGAAAGGGTACCTACCATCCACTCCAGGCACATTGCACCGAGCTTAAAAATACACAGCACACAATTCCAGCAGCAGCTGCTCTCAGCCACCTACCCTAGAGCAAACCAGGGAGTTCAGAAATTAAATCCATCCTTCCCCTACAACTGGCCACCCTCCCCGTTCTCCCCACTTTTCCCATCATATTTGGGGTCAGGAAGGAATTTCTCCCCAGGTCACATTGGAAGGGACATTAGGGATTTTCCACCTTCCTCTGCAGCACAACTCACCTGCTAGGATCTGGGCATATCCCACCTAATCAATTCCCTGCCATGGCAGGTGCCTCAGGCATTGGAGCACCTCGGTCTCTCCTTTTCTCTGCCTATGGCCACAACAGTTTAGTCTGTGGACTGATTTCAGAATGGTCACAGTGTTAGTCTGTATCAGCAAAAAAAAAAAAAAAAAAAAGAGTACTTGTGGCACCTTAGAGACTAACACATTTATTTGGGCATAAGCTTTCATGGGCTAAAACCCACTTCATCGGATGCATGCAGTGGAAAATACAATAGGAAGATATATATACACAGAG
Organism: Lepidochelys olivacea; assembly: GCF_965140295.1. NCBI lineage: Eukaryota > Metazoa > Chordata > Testudines > Cheloniidae > Lepidochelys > Lepidochelys olivacea. The sequence goes on along the minus strand of NC_140418.1, from coordinate 44,422,222 downwards.
AACATGAAAAAATGGGTGTTGCCATACCAACTGTAACGAGACCAATTAATTAAGGTGTGCCATTATCAGCAGGAGAAAAAATCCTTTTGTAGTTATAATCAGGATGGCCCATTTCAAACAGTTAACAAGAAGGTGTGAGTAACAGTAGGGGGAAAAATTAGCATGGGGAAATAGTTTTACTTTTGCAATGATCCATCCACTCCCAGCTTTTATTCAAGCCTAATTTAACGGTGTCCAGTTTGCAAATTAATTCCAATTCTGCAGTTTCTCATTGGAGTCTGTTTTTGAAGTTTTTTTGTTGGAGAATTGTGACTTTTAGGTCTGAAATTGAGTGACCAGGGAGATTGAAGTGTTCTCCGACAGGTTTTTGAATGTTATAATTCTTGACGTCTGATTTGTGTCCATTTATTCTTTTGCGTAGAGATTGTCCAGTTTGGCCAATGTACATGGCAGAGGGACATTGTATGCCATCATGTGCCAAAAACCGGAACTGGAATTCTTTTCCCCCTACTGTTACTCACACCTTCTTGTCAACTGTTTGAAGTGGGCCATCCTGATTATCACTAGAAAAGGGTTTTTTTCCTCCTGCTAATAGCCCACCTTAATTAACTGGTCTTGTTACAGTTGGTATGGCAACACCCATTTTTTCATGTTCTCTGTGTGTGTGTGTATATATATATATATCTTCCTACTGTATTTTCCACTGCATTCATCCGATGAAGTGGCTTTTAGCCCACAAAAGCTTATGCCCAAATACATTTGTTAGTCTCTAAGGTGCCACAAGTACTCCTCGTTTTTTTTCTATGGACTGAAATGCTTTGATTTAGCTGAAGTTGTTGGGCTCAGTGTAGGGGTATTTGAGTGGAATTCTCTGGCCTGTGTTATGCCGGTCATACCTGACGATTGAATGGTCCATTTTGACCTAAACTCTATGACACCATCTCTCTTGCTTTTCCTTGTGCCTGGCAGAGGCTACTGCTGGGCACTTACCAAACTGTCTCCTTCAGAAAGCACCCAGAGACACAGCTGTGCATAGGATCCTCCAGCTCCAATGCCCATAGCCCACTTGGACACAAGGCCCACTAATCTCTATAGGGGAATCTGAGCCTAAATTCTGCAGCAGTTTCACATACATCCCAAAATGGGGGCTGCATTGATTGCATTATTCACTTTCATATTTAATGCAGTCAGCCCAGCAGGCCCTGCCTGTTGGATATTCAACTGACTTCTTTTTACACTCCTTCCCCCTTAAGGTAGTCAGTGCACTGCAGGTTCTGTAATGACAGTGCACAGCTGCACGTGGGGGAAAGAAGAAGCTACAGGATTTGGCAGCTGGGTTGGGGGCAGTTGGTACCCAGGAAAGAGTGGGTGGTGACTTGAGGTTCCAGAACAGTAGCTGGGCCAGAGGCCTGTTCTAATATCAGAAGGAGATATACTTCTTACCATAAACTGTAGGGCTGATGAGGTTTGTAAAACCCATCGATGCACTGCTTCTACAACTGCAGGACAAGTCTTTGAGATGGCAGAGGAGCAACACCTTTTGCTGATGTGTTAACAAACCACAGCTTGTCATCACCCCCACAGCTCTTCTAAATGGGGTATGCAGCGCAGGGCATCTAGGGGACACAGTGACTTTTGCGGTTGGCATGAGCTTCCACTTCCTCATCTTTGCTTTCGGTTCAGTTCTTTCCTGTTTCATTGCGAGCAGCTGTCTGAACCAAAACCTCAGCCTGTACAGCTTTGCAGAGAAGGTGCATGACAGCAGGCTACCCTTTGCTTCTGTGTTAGAAGGCCAAGCAGAGATGGCAACTTGATGGGAGGGTTGTGGTTGGGGTGGTGGAGCAACAGATAGTTTGACCTAAATATACAAGTGGTGAAGTGGAAAGGAAAATGTGGATGGTGGCTGAAGGCTGAGAGAAGAACATATGCCTGGATTAAGAAGTCCCAGGACCTTCTTGAGCTGATGGTGGTGGTAGTGATTGGCAGGGGCCATCAGTGATAGGATGCTTCTGGCATGGCTGGGGACACTAAGAGCAGCAGAAGAGGGATTAACTGGTTCACAGAATACTGCCACTGCTTTTGTGGAGCATTTTGTGGTAAGTGCTATCATACAGGACTCTTGGAAGGTCAACACATCAAAGAGGGTGTGCCAGATCTATGGAACAGCATGGCAGAGGTGTTTCACCTGGCCTTGCTGATACACAAAGAAAAACTGATGCTGCTCAGATGTTCAAAATCTGACAGAAAACAGACATGGAAGAATCCAGTGGGAAGGAATGGAAAACAAGACTGGAAAAATCATTAAATGAGAAATTTAAATCACAAAGGCAGAGAAAGGAGCTGCAAATGAAGGCTGATGCAAGAGGCAAAAACATTGAATGTCTACAGTATTGATATTACAAAAGCACTACTCTAAGAAATGCATGACAGGAAAGTTGATGCTGAGATAACACAGGAAGAGACTCACTAAGGGGACTATTTTTCTGCTATTTTAGGGGTTTCCTGTAATCCAAAGGTATTGGGGGAAAACCCCTAAGAATATGCGCTCTATACAGAAATAGTATCTAGCTAACTGATGGATCTGAAAACATATGGGTGTATTTCTAGTGGCGACCTGCAGGGATTGGTTCTTAGCCCAATATTTAATTTTTCAATGATCTAGAAGAAAACCAAGTATTGCTGATAAATTTGTATGTTGTCAGATTGGTGGGGTGCTAAATAAGGGGGGAAGTGGCTGACACAGAGCCAGCTGAATTACTTGGTATACTGGGCACAGTCAAATAACATGCATCTTAATTAGGGCTGTCAAGCAATTAAAAAATTAAATTGCAATTAATTGCATGATTAAACAATAGAATACCATTTATTTAATATTTTTGGATGTTTTCTACATTTTCAAATATATTGATTTCAATTACAACACAGAATACAAAGTGTACAGTTCTCACTTTATATTTATTTGATTACAAATATTTGCATTGTAAAAATAGTATTTTTCAATTTCCCCATTGCAAGTTCTCTAGTGCAATCTCTATCATGAAAGTTGAATTTACAAATGTAGAATTATGTAAAAAAAACCCCTGCATTCAAAAATAAAACAATGTAAAACTTTAGAGCCTACAAGTCTACTCAGTCCTACTTTGTGTTCAGCCAATCGCCAAGACAAACAAGTTTGTTTACATTAATGGGAGATAATGCTGCCTGCTTCTTATTTACGTCACCTGAAAGTGAGAATAGGAGTTTGCATGGCACTTTTGTAGCCGGCATTGCAAGGTATTTACGTGCCAGCTATGCTAAACATTTGTATGCCCCTTCATGCTTCAGCCACCATTCCAGAGAATATACTTCCGTGCTGATAACAGGTTCTGCTCGAAAACCATCCAAAGCAGCGCAGACAGATATGTTCATTTTCATCATCTGAGTCAGATGCCACCAGCAGCAGATTGTTTTTCTTTTTTGGTGGTTCGGGTTCTGTAGTTTCTGCATCGCAGTGTTGCTCTTTTAAGACTTCTGAAAGCATGCTCCACGCCTTGTCTCTCAGATTTTGGAAGGCACCTCAAATTCTTAAACCTTAAAACTTTAGTTGACTGAGTGGACTTGTAGGCTATAAAGTTTTACATTGTTTTGTTTCTGAGCGCAGTTATGTAACAACAACAACAAAAATCTACATTTGTAAGTTGCACCTCCACAATAAAGATATTGCACTACAGTATTTGTATGAGGTGAATTGAAAAATACTATTTCTTTTGTTTGCCATTTTTACAATGCAAATATTTGAAAAAAAAATAAAGTGAGCACTGTCAAGTTTGTATGCTGTGTTGTAATTGAGAGATATATTTGAAAATGTAGAAGAACATCCAAAAATAAATTTCAATTGGTATTTTATTGTTTAATAGTGCACTTAAAACTGCGATTAATCGTGATTAATTTTTTTTTTAGTTAATCGTGTGAGTTAACTGCGATTAATCGACAGTCCTAATCTTCATACACCCAAATGCAAGCTCATACATTCAGGAACAAAGAGCACAGGATCTACTTACAAAATGAGGGCCTGCACTCTGAAAAGCAGTAACTCTGAAAAGGATTTAGGGGTCACAGTGGACAAACAAGTCATCGTGAGCTCCCCGGGTGATGCTGTGGCAAGGAGGATTAACTCAATCCTGGGATATATAAACAGGACAACATCAAAATATTACTTCTGCATATGGCTATGGTGAGACCATTATTGGAACCCTATGTTCAGGTCTTTCAACACTTAGAAACAATGTTGAAAAAATTGGAAAAAAGTTCAGAGAAGAGCTCCAAGAATGACTCATGGTCTGGGAAATGTGTGTTAAAGTCAAGACTAAAGGAGATTTGCTTAGTTGATCAAAAACAAGAGGCGATTTGATCATGGTCTAAGTACCCACCTGGGGACAAGATCTGATACTAGAGCAGGACTCTATCTAACAAGAGAGACTACAGCTCAGGATGTTGGTAAATGAAACAAATTATACAGTAGATGGAAGCCTCTTAGCTAGTACAGGAGTCCCTCATTAAGTGTGATCAGTTACTTCCCTGTGCCCCCTCAAATCTACAAAGTGTGCCAAGAGTAACTTCCTTCCCAAGAGGGTAATGGAGGGTGAACTAATTCCAGCGAAGTGAAAGCACAATTGGTGTCCTTTGCTGTGACAGCACTGCCCCCTGCTGGAAATAAGGTATAATTTTTTAACAAGCAAGGATAACTCACCATTGGAAGAAGAAAAGGAGTACTTGTGGCACCTTAGAGACTAACCAATTTATTTGGGCATAAGCTTTCGTGAGCTACAGCACAAGTGAGCTGTAGCTCACGAAAGCTTATGCCCAAATAAATTGGTTAGTCTCTAAGGTGCCACAAGTACTCCCTTTCTTTTTGCGAATACAGACTAACACGGCTGTTACTCAAACTCACCACTGGAAGAGTTTGTCATGGTGGATTCTCCGTCACTGGCAATTTTAAAAATCAAGATTGGATGTTTTTTAAAGATCTGCTCTAGTTCAAAAGAAATTGTTCTGGGGAGGTCCTGTGGCCTGTTTTATACAAAAGATGATCACAAGGGTCCCTTCTGACCTTGGAATCTAGACAGTGCATTTCCCCCACCCGTGTTACATATAAGCACTGAGCTTTGTGTATGATGCAAACAAACAAAGCAAAACAAGCATTAAATAAGCTATAATGCAGCACAGTCCCCAGGCAAGAAGTGAACAAAGGATTTTGGATGAGATAAGAGGAGCTCATTCTGGCATCCTCTAGCTTGCACAGTAGCTTCCATGCAAAGGTTGAGAAATGTACCCCATACACTCTGGCTTTACTACAGCAGGGCCTTGTGCAATCTCTGAGCTGCCAAATCAGACACACTGTTTAGAAAAGAAAATAACCCCTGCCCTGCTTCCCCCCGCCTCCCCTCCCCTCCAACCCGGACTCTCCCATTGCCAAAAAAAGTTGGGGAGAGGCTGTGCAGACAGGATAGTGAAGCAGTTTGGTCTGGAATGACTGCATCTGAAATGTATCAAGTGTATTGACTTGCCAAATATAAAGGCAAATGTCAAAATGTTCTGTGTGTACCATGAAATGGGTAATAGGTTTCCCCTAAGAAACTGATTAACTTTATCTGGCTTTACCACTGACAGGCATTTATTAAATGGATGAGCCTATTACTGTTGTTCCTCTGAATAAACTGCACGTGGGTCTTGGGAAGCTGGTAGCCCACGTAATGTCTCAGTAACACACAGTGGCTGACTGACATGTCATCTTTGGAAGTTAAGATTGACCAAGGAAAGTCTGGCCACAATTTGCTAAAAATGGTATTTTCTGCATTGAGACATAGTAAAGTAAGCTCAAAAAGTCTGAGTCTCCTCTTTTGGCTGACTCTGCGGTATATGGGATGTGATGGAATTCGAGAGTTAGATTCTCTTATCAAACAAAACTGAACCTATAAAGCAGTATGGCCTCCCTCCTTAAACTAAACAGCAGAATATCCTCATGCTCTATGGGAGGAGAGAGAAATGGACAGAATATAACAAACTGAACTTATCTTAATTCAGTCTTTTGAAAGGAGTAAATACCTTAGTGGGTCAGTTTACACCACAATTAAACAGCCCCTTAGCCCAAGTCCCACAAGCGCAAGTCAGCTGGCACTGGCCAGCTATAGGTGTCCAATTGGAGTGTAGGCAAACCCCTGAAACACAGACACCCCCGCCCCCCTCACAGAAAAAGACTGCAACTAGTTAGTTAAGAGAAGAAAATAAGAGGAGCTAAGATACAGGTATAAAAAAGTGAGTGGCATAGAGAAAGTAAGTGAGGGTTTTCTAATTCACTCTTAACAAAGAGCACGGGGACCATGGGAGTAAAAGGAATGTCTTACCTGGGGAGAATGACCATTGTTTCTACTTCCCTCACTGGTAAGTTGATTTAAGCTTTCACACATTCTCCAGGTCTTTTCCCCCTTCTGCAGTGACAGCTGGGCCCTCTGATGGTTTCTCGAGACAAAGGGGAGCTCCCACCTTTGGCCCAAGCTAATGAAGCAGGCGTGTGATCTGGCCCTAAACTTCCTCTGCTTTTCTTTCCTCAGGCTACAATCTTCACTTCTCTCTGTGGATATGTCTATGCTACAAGCACTACAGAGGCACAGCTATGCTGCTGTAGTATAGATACTAAAGCCACAGAAGGGTTTTTTCCCATTGCTGTAGTAAATCCACCCCTTTGACAGGGAGTAGGAAGGTCAACAGAAGAATTCTTCCATCAACTTAGCTGCATCTGCCATGGGAATTAGGTTGACCTAACTACGTCACACAGAGCATGACATTTTTCACAGCTCTGAGCAATGTAGCTAAATTGACCTAAATGTTAGGTGTAATCCAGACCTGAGATGTCTCCAACTCTGGATCTCTACCCAGACTATACCAGTGTACTTCAGGAAAACCTGGTGCCAGGCTCCAGTTCTGGCTACTTGAAGGTTCTGTGATGATGCCCAAGTGACCCTCTCTGACTGGTTGCTGTTTAGGCCTCTTCCCAGCCTTTGACTGGAGAGATCCAAAGCTCCAGGCCTAGTTTCCTCCTTCAGCATACTACAGATTTTGCCCCATCCTTGCTGTCTCCTGCTCTGAGGTAAGGGAGCTGCCTCCATAGTGCCCATTCTCCCAACACCTCTTGGTGTGAGGCCTACAGGTCCCAGAATAACTCTGTTTTGGACCGAAGGCAAGGCAGTGTTGGACCTGGAGTCCATCTTATGGGACATATAATCAAGTCAAAGGCAGCCAATTTAAAACAAAGCACAGTTAGCAATTGGAATGCATTGCACTAGATATTAATGTCAAAATCTTAGGATTCAAAAAATTGGGAATTGTTCATGAGAACATGCAGAGTTCAGATAACCAGGATCAAAGTTAAAAAGGACAAAACACTCAGGCTTCATAGCATAAACTTACGGACAACTGCCAGGGGGAAGGCGAAACCTTCCCCCTTGTGGTTGTGGAATCATCTACAACCATCAGCTTCGGGGTTTCCTGTAACTTCCTCTGTAGCATCTGGCGCTGATCACTCCCAAACAGGACACTGGTCTGAGACACTGTCACAGTACAGGGTACTCTAGTTGCATCCTGTTTTTAAGATCATCTGCACCTTGGAAAGGGCTAGGGAACAATATTTTTAAAATGAAAACAAATTCCGAGTACAGTTCTATAGCAAGGGATGGATTCTTCAGCAAATTCAAAGCCATGGACTGCATAGGGCACTGACTAGTTTGTTTATTAATTAAGACAACTTCTCAGAGCCGAGACCTACCTAAGCTGCAAACTGCTACACAAAATAGCTGCAGCTACATACATGTTACTCTCCACATGCATTTATGGTCACAAAGGCAGGCTTTGGGCCCACCTGTAATAGGTAACATTAGAAATATTCCCGCTAGGGGCTAGAAAAGGACAATGGCATTTGCCAAACTCTACCCAACCTACAGGCAAAAAATTGAACCCAGCTTCAGGTGAAGGGCATGCTCCACCCTAGGTATAAGCCTACTCCATTAATACAGCATTTACCAAGTGGCCTCTGCCAAGTTCTACCCCAGGACAAATTGGACCATGAGAATGAAGGAGAGGGTGTTTTTTTGAAAACACTGTACATGTAGACAGGAAACTCCACACTAAAGGAAATCAACTTTTGCAAGTGTTTATTTCACTGTGACACTGGGGATGCAGCAGGCAACTGCTCACTGAGCTGCCATTCACTGCAAGAGAGAGTTTTACTCCCTACAGGTCATTACAGAATCTAGACGTGGTGTCTGCTCACCTTTCAGTACCTAAGTTACACACAGACCTACATCACTTGTACATTCATCTGTTAGGGACACAACTTTTAAGAATTTAAAAGTACAGCTGTCTACAAACAAACAAATGGAAACATCATGCAAAAATCAGAAGATGAGACTAACTGACAGATCAGGTTTGCAAGTAGATCGGCAGACAAATTCTAGTTGCCTGCCAACAGGAGGAAGAGAGGGGAGACACTGAGGCTTCTTTTCGCTCTTATGTCCTACCTTACTGTAGGAGACAATCTATGGTTACAGCTTACACTTTCAGAGTTGCAGCAAATTAAGTGTTTTCTGAAGATGCTGAGGAACTTTGAATTTTTCCTTCTGTTATGTCTGTTCTATGAGAGTGTTCACTTGCTAGATAATGACAGAAACAGACACCTTACTGTGGAAAAGGTGGGGGATGCCTGTACAGAGCTTTGATTTAAAAAAAAATAAAGCCTAATAAGCAAGACAAAGTTTCTCGCACTTGGACCAATAAAATAAAATTTAAAAAAATCACATCATGATGGAACTATTTACATTATCTAGTGAGAAACAAGTTAAGAAATTAAATGCTGTAGCCCCACATTATGAATTTCTCTTCAGCTAGTTAGATCTTGCCAACAGAAGTGGAGAGAGGGTGACCACAGGGAGAACAGGACATTAACAAGGAATCTTGGTTTTTAAAACTCAGTACTATTCTTTATCACCAACCTCACAGAAACGTGAAACTGAAACGTTTCTTTAAAGCAACATTCTACTTTTTCTTCACCACCACACATACTGGGCTGTTTTTGTAGGGTAGTTTGCAAGTGCTGGAAAGCTAGCGGTAGTGATACACTGGTTTGAGGAATAGAGAATGTTTACAGAGGAGAAAGAAACAATGCAATGATTCTGGAGATAGCTAGATGGCAGGAAAACAGAGATGAAATTGTTTGCATTGTGCCTGGGCCAGTGCCTTTTTAATTACACCAGCAGACTCTTCTGAGTCACGTTAAAACAAGCTCTTATACACAACTGCCAGGAAAGTGAGATTTACAAACTAGTAGTTTAATTTTGTAGAAGTCAGTGATAGTAGCCTTTCACTGTCTCTCTTAAGACTAAATATAATGTAATTTTAAGGCATAATTTAATATCCATTTATTCCTAAAGCAATTGAAAATGTAACAAGCAAAGATGTCAGACAATGAAAACCCAACAATAGCTAGTTTGACAAGGGTGAAAGCCATTACAATATGTACAGTGCAGAATCAGCCTTCAAACAAGGGAGTCTTGTTTTAAAAAAGCAAATGCAGACCCAGATTCTAGAAAAGCAAACATTGCAGACACAAGGAATGTTCATTAGAGTCCATTTCCCACTAGAGCTACTCTTTAAAAGGGAGGAAGAAGTGACTGTTGCCAGTATCGCCTGATTAGGATAAACTTCACTGATTAACTGCTCCAGGACACATCGAACAGCACTGTTAATGAGTTTAGTACACTGGGAGGCCACACTCTACAGAGTCCCTAGTGTTTAGTGCCTCATAGGAAAAGCCTCTAGTCCACAAAGACTACTTTATACCTATGATTAAGATTCACTAAGCAGTGTAGTACTCCGGTATCATTTTCAGGACACACCCTTAAAAGTGACAGTCCAGTGTGGATTCTAATGCACATCCCTGTGAACAAAGTGTGCTGCACATGTACACCTGCCATGCTACAGGATCTCCCTCTCCAGTGACTGCCAACATCTCACAGCCACCAGAACCTCACATAGACTATTAACATGATAAAAAACACAGCTACAGCTGCCAGTTTGGCATAGGTGGAACGCATGTTAAGATACTTTGCATCCTGACGGTACTTCTTGGACAAACTGGACAAGTTGTTGGCCTTAGAATCCAAAGCTGTTAAGGAAGAGAAAGTGGAAGCAGATTAGTTGCAGGATAAACAATAACAAGACACTCCCACATTAGTGTTCATAGATAATTGCAGCTGCTCTATTGGAGCTTCATCTGATTTATTGTGCATCCCCCGTTCCTCATGTTCTGAAGGATTCCTACATTAAACTTGTCAGTCAAGCCACAACACAATGCAATCTAAATGGTTTACCTCCCCAAACATAGAAGGGACAAGAGTAACTACAGCAGCAGGAGCTTCACCAGCACCTTCAAAACACTAGCACGCATCACTCCTGTCCTTGACACACATCACTAACATTCATCTTCACAGGACAAGAACAGCCCCAAGCCCACAAGGGGCTTTGGCTCCTCCCAAAGTAGGGTTACAAATTGCCAGATGGTTTATGATTAAGGCTGTAATTCTGTCCTGGAAGTCACAGATCCCATGACTTTCTGCGACCTCCATGCCTTCTGCAGTTGTGGGTGTGGCTGACTTCAGGGCCGCCCCATGGCCAGCTGCACCTGCTGCTGCTGGAGTGACCCGGGGCCAGCCACTTTGGCAGTCCCTGGGGCCAGTGTGGCTGGCTCTGGGGAGCTCCCAAGCAGCTGGAGCAGTGGCCCCAGGGGTGCCCGGAGGACATCTGGAGAGTAGTCCCCAGGAGCAGCGGCCGGGGGGGCAGCCAAACCCCAGCACTTGAGCAGGGCCCGTCCCCAGCAGGGGCCCCCAAAGCAGCAGTGTCCCAGAAGTAGAGATTTAGTCAGGGGTATTTTTGGTAAAAGACAGGTCATGGGTGCCTGTGACCTGTCCATGACTTTTACCAAAAATATCCCATAATACATCTTAGCCGTATTTATGGTGTAGATCAGACAAATGAAAATGCACTTTGAGCCAGACATATATACTATAAGGCCATCTTGATTCAGGAGGCCCTCTTTGCTACCCAGTCTCAGAATCCTTCCCTCAGCCATCTCCTGCCTGATAGCCTCAGAGAGAGGAAAGAGTTTCAAAAGCTGAACTCCATGTACCTGAGAGCGCCTCTCCTCGCTGTAAGACTTCTTCAATGTTGGCCACCATGATTCTCTGCACATCCTGTAACTCTGTATTGATGGAGCCTAGGTTCCTTCTTGCCCGGCTGTCGATGTAGAGTTTTTTGGTTTTCTGGATGTAAGTGTCTGGAACAAAAGGTAGTTGTCAACATGAAAAACTTTTCTCCCAGCACTTCCTGCCTGCCATGCCAAGAACACCTGTCGAGCCAGCTTCTACCTCCTTCCCTCCACAACTGCAACCACCACCACACCCCTTACCCCGCTCTGAGTAGATTCCAACCACCCAACCTCAGGGCAGCATACCCCAAGGACAATTTAACAACCCCTTCCTCCCCTGACAGGCACAAGGAGCACTGATGACTTGTTTTAGAGCATGTTGCATCCTGCATGCCTACACCAGGGACAAAGCACTTGACAGGATGGGTGCCCTTTGGACTTAGAAAAACAGGCCACCCAGAAGAGGACATGTACATATAAAGCCAATTAGCTCAGAGGTTTCCTCAATGCTTAATGAATGGTGGCTCCACCATGCTTCACACCCACTTCCCACACCTCTCCAATGCTGCCAGAAAAGTACAGCTGAGGGCTGTTTTGGAAGTGACCTCAAGTGAGAGGAAGTTTGTGTTAAAGGGTGGGAAGCAAGCCAGCAATCAGGGGACAATCACTGCCTAGAGTAACAATATGGCTGCCTACGGAGCATGAGCATCCAGTGCTGTCTACCTTTTTCTGGGCTACCCCAGTGGCAGAACATTGCAGAGAGAGTGAGCAAGGTGCACACAAGTGCTAACAAGAAAAAAAACAAGACTTAAAAGCAGAAAGTTGGATTGTAGGAAATTTGTCATTTCCCCTACCATTTCTCCATTCACGTACCTGGCATTTCTGGCCTCATAGAGAACACCAGATTTCTCCACTGTCAGTGGTAAGTTCCACGGCCTGAGCTAGGAGAGACTAATGTGGCCAAACAAACAGGATGTTTATTAATTATTCTCAAGGGGAAGGACCTCACCGAACTCAATGAAGGAATAAGGCCTGGAGACCGTCGGCACCTTCTTTCCATGCTGTTCATCGAACTCGGAATACAAATCCTCCAGATATGCAAAGGCCAGCTTCTTGGGGAAGGTGGCCTCACACAACACCAGGTAACACACCCCTTTCTCAATAACATAGCTAGAAGAGAACAAACGGGACAAATTTTAACCCTGCCCCTGTAAGACACCACTTTTCCCTTTCCCATCTTTCTTCCTCTATGGTGGAGTGCCCCAGCCTTTGGGTTTATTATTATACTACACACAAAAGCATACCAGGTATCGCACAGCACAGGTGGTTTCATACGTGTGTCTCCAATATTCAGATACCTTGTCACTGCACTAAGCCTTTCCTTTCCTCTGCAAGTACCATAATCTCCACCTTCTCATCCTCCTAGGAGACCTTTATATGAGACATCATATTGGATGACTGGCTGGAACGCAGAATCCTAGGGCCTGACCCTGCAAGGTGATGAGAGCAGGCAATGCCTGGCAGGTTGGAGCCCTTAATGAGGAGTGGGGAATGACTCTTTTCAGCAAGCTCATCTTACCAGGACATAGTAAAGCATTTTTATTTGGACTTTGTAGCCATGAAGGCAGCTGAGTTGGCACAAACCAGCATACTACAGTCTAGTCCTAGCATTCCCTGCTAAAATGAACTATTTGTTTGGGGTGAATATTGTAGTCTAAGTTTCAGGTTCTCAGGGCATTGCTCAGGACAGAGTTACTCTACTGCAAATACCATGACTGAATTTCCACAGATTTACACGTTAGGCTTCATTTTAAATCTTTCTGAATGCCTTAGTTTCTCTTTTCTTTTCCCTAATTACAGTGTTATTGAGGCCTCAGATCCTGGTTTCAATCCCTGCCAAAGGCTTTTAACTTCATTTTAACAAAGTTTTGCCTGGGAATTTTCTTAGTGTTTCTGGTTGTTGTTTTAAAAAGTCCTGACATTGGACTGAGCAGAATAAGGGACATTCCCCTCTTCCTGCTGACATTCTGTCATCTGAAGGAGGCAGGCCCCACACTCCCATGCCCTTTCTGGCAACAAAATGGCAGATTAAATTCAACATTGACAAGTGCAAAGTAATGCACATTGGAAAAAATAATCCCAAATGGTGGGTTCTAAATTAGCTATTATCACTCAAGGAGGATCTTGGCATCACCCTGGACTTCTGCTCAATGTGCAGCCGTGGTAAAAAAGCCTTACAGTATGTTAAGAACTATTAGGAAAGGGAAAGAAAATAAATCAGATAATATCATAATCCCACTATATAAATCGACAGTAAATCCACACCTTGAATACTGTGTCCAGTTCTGGTCACCCTATCTCAAAGAGGATGTAGTGGAACTGGAAAAGGTACAGAGAAGGGCAACAAAGATGATCAAGGGTAAGGAATGGCTTCCGTATGAAGACAGACTAAAAAGATTAGAAAAGAGACGACTAAGGGGGGGGGATATGATAGAGGTCTATAAAATGAACAGCATGGAGAAAGTGAGCACAGAAGTGTTATTTAGCCTTTCCCATAATATAAAAACCAAGGCTCAGGTGATGAAGTTAACAGGGAGCAGGTTTAATATAAACAAGAGAAAGTACTTTTTCACATAATGCACAACTGACCTCGGAACTCATTGACACAGGGTATTGTGATGGCCAAAAGTTCAAAAAAAGAACTGGATAATTTAATCAAGGATAGGTTCATCAATGGCTATTAGCCAAAACAGTCAGGAAGGCAACCGCATACACAGGGCAACCCTAAACTCTCACTACAAAAAGCCAGGAGTGAAAGATGGAGTGGATCACTCCATAATTGCCCTGTTCTGTATAATCCCCCTCAAGCTTTAGTACAGGCCACTGTCGGAGCCAAGATACTGACCAAGTTGCACCATAGTCTGACCCAGTAGGGCAGCTCCGTAATGTATGGGAGAGAGGATATGATGTACAGTGAACAGGAGCATGCATCTTCTCCTGAAGGTCAGCAGGAAAGGGGGGAATAGGGAGAGAGACTATTGTGGCACCTCCTACAGAGATTCAGAAGTGCACAGGAATGGGTCGCCAACTGCACCAATCCCCTGGCAATCAGACAGATAGGTGGTCAGCCCCGCACAGCCTGAGGAGACTAGTTGGGGCACCCCAAACTCCACCCTGGGTGAGTCTTAGGCATAGGACTCCATTTTGCATACACAAAGCCTCACAGAGGCAAGCTGAGAAACAGAAATGCTGCTTGTCCATGGGCTGCTGGGACTTCAGGTTTTGTTATCTGACAAGAAAGGGCGATTGTGCCAATAATTTTCACACTCATTCACATGTGGGTTAAGATGAAATATAGTAGCTGGTGTGACTGCTTACTGGCACTTTGCTGCATTCCACTTGTTTTGTTTTTGACTCATGAGCCAGGGTTTAAAACCCCCCCCCACCACACACACCCCTTTTTTAGTGTCCAACTATCATTTGTTCTTGTAAGTTTCGTTTTGTCCTTACTTTAGTGTCAGTTTGAGTTCCCATGCTAGTAAGGAGAATATGTATTTTATTTCTAATTCAAGTACAAATCTGATTGGATAAAGTCCACTGGATTTTTAGATTTAGATCTGAACATACAGACTAGCACTTATCTACCCCTCCACTAAACAGTGCTGCTTGCTGTTGTTTATGTCTATTACCATGTTTGTTCCCCTTCCAGCCAGTAGTACAGCATACCAGAGAGGCCTGAAAAGCACCTACACTGGATGCGGATATGATTAAATAGCCCAAGTCATGGCATGCAACAGAGCACACGTGTGTGTTTGGGGGCTTGTTTTAATTTAAATAACTGTGGAAAACTCGTATTGTAGCACCACAGTGATACAAGACAATGAGGACATATTCCCATCAATAACAATATAACCTCTAAGGCAGGTTGCCTAGGGCAGGGAAGGGCAAACTTTTTGGCCTGAGGGCCACATCGGGGTTCCAAAACTGTATGGAGGTCCGGGTAGGGAAGGCTGTGCCCCCCCCCCAAACCCTAACCCTATCTGCCCCCCTCCCACTTCCCGCCCCTCTCAGAACTCCCGACCCATCCAACCCCTGCTACTCCTTGTCACCTGACCACCCCCTCCCGGGACCCCCTGCCCCTAACTGCCCCCCCCGGACTCCACCCCCTATCCAGCCCCCCCAGTCCCTGACTGCCCCAATCTCTATCCACACCCTCGCCCCCTGACAGGACCCCGGGGACCCCACCCCCTATCCAACCCCATACCTAAAGCCCCTTTCAGAATGTGGCCCTGCAAACATGGGCAGAGGACTCAGGAGGAGCAGGGGCAGCGGCACAGCCAGAGAGAAGCAGTGGTTTCACCCTTCAAAACACCGCTTCTCTCTGGCCGACTGCGCGGCTCTCCAGTGCTCCTCCTGAGTCCTCCGCCCGCGTTCACCATGCTCCCACCACCCACAACGCCCCCCCTGAGGCTGCAGGTGAGCCTCCCTCCCATGCCCCTGCAGAGCAGCCCCCTCCCGCGCTGGCGACACGGCAAACTGAGGTTGCGGGGGAGGAGGGACAGCAGGGGAGGGGCTGGAGGCTAGCCTCCCCGGCCGGGAGCTCAAGGGTCAGGCAGTATGGTCCCGCGGGCCATAATTTGCCCACCTCTGGCTGAGGGGTTCAAAACTTTCATCAGGCATAAGCACTATTGTGGATTTATTGGCATTAAATGTAACTTGTAAGTCACCCTTCCTTTTCTCTTTACTTAACACCTATATGTAGTGATTTAGCAGACTTAATTTTTACATTGCCATAATGGGCCAATTCTTTTTTCAATCACTAGGCCACTGTGTGGAATCAAAGTTTTGAAACCATACAATAGCCTGGTAAATCTGGTATCCATATGTTCAACAGCAGCTTCAAGCATAAAGATCTGATTTTTCCTCAGCTTAGCCTCTAGAGAGCCAGAAATGTTTAAATCCTTCAAATTTGCCACATTCAAGAATTAGTTTTTAGACACAGCGGCCAGGATTATCTGTTTTTGTTCCAGTCCCAACATGGCACTTACTAGCTTTAGTAAAAAGCCTCAAACAATGGGCATTGCCTTGAACACTAAGAGTGTAGTCACCACTGTCCACCATGAAATAAAATATACTCACAGATTAGCTTCTTGATTTCCCTAAGAAAGCCCCTAACTTGTTCTACATCAGTCCATGACCCAGTTTCTACATTATGTTCCAAAACAGTGCTAGCTAAGCGATCGTTTCTGATCCTTGTCTTCAGTGTTCTGGCCTGACTTTGAACCCAACACATATACTGGATCCCTCCCGGCATAGCTCACAGTTACCTCAAACCATTATCAAGAGTTTGAGCAATCCATAATCTTTCAGGATTTGAAGAGTAAAATGAGAAAACATATTTCAAAACAAAACCTTTTAAGATAGGGATAATCTCCTATGAGAGATATAACAGCAAGCTAAAGGTAAGTACAAGAAGAGTACAATATCTTCTCTAACACGGTCTCCTGCCATATGCACAGCCGCACCATCACACTTTAGGCCAGCCGGATTTGATCTGAGCTCTCCTGCCTTGATCTCTATGTTTCCCAGAGCTGTTTTTACTCCCTTTGTGATATTAACTGTTTCAGATTCCAAGTTTTCTATATCGGCAGAGAAAGCACACAGATTTCCAATGCCGCATAGCATTGACAGCCCAGATTAACCGTAATATCAATTTTCTCACATAACTGCTTGATTTCTCAACTTTAACACCGCATTAACACTTTTTTGTCATAAAATTTAACACAGTATAAAATCATGTAATTATGCATTTTTGCAATGTACGTATGTAAGGGGACAGATACACAGTTGGCCACCTTTAACTTTTTGCATTCTTGATTTCTGAATGTTTATCTGTGCAATCTTAATTAATATACTTTTGGAATTTAATTTCTTATATTTATTTTAAGAAAGAGAAAAAAAACCACTTCTTTAGGCGGCACCAGCTAGCAAAGGCCAATGGTTGCCTTTTAATGGAACTAGTAATCTGTGCACTTAAAGACTTATGACACTAAAATCAGCCAAAGGTCAGCTAGTAACTAATTTCACAAAAGACTACATAGGCACTTATCACCTGCATAAGTATCAGTGTGTGTACTCACATGCCACGATAACTGAGTTGGTTGTGAGGCTTTTGGACTTTAATCTCCAACATTAAAATGACCGAAGAAAATTCTTCAAACCTGGTTTTGGGTCTCAGCGAGAGCCAAATTTTCTTCAAACTTTGTCAGTTTCAAGGCTATTCATATTAACACCTCAGCACATTTGGAGAAGTGCACGTTTCATTAGTCATGCACATATCTTTGCTCCACAACGACAGCTGTCATTGCATTTTTTACTCTGCACTATGTTATTTTAAAGGAGTTAGAACTTCAGTTAATGAAGAACATTTTTCCCTTGACCAAGCTAATGCACTAGCCACTAAATAAGCTTATTTTAGGCCAAATCTCAAACACCATTTTTTTCCATGCAGCATTATCAAAAGTTTCATTAGAATTTTTGTTTAAAACAAAAACTGATTTTCTTTTTCATCTGTGACTTTATGTCTCATCCTAAAAATGGCACCAGCAGCAATCTGCATCCCTTAACAGCTGGCTGAAGAACAGCTTCAATGCTGACAGGGCAAAGTCCACCTTCCCTGCCTACTCACCCACAACACTTCCAACACCCCTCAACTGCTTCTCTAAGATCTCCCATAGAAATACTGAGCTTGGCTGAATTTTCTTAGCTTAACAGCTCTGATGAGATCAAAGCCACTGCAAGGTGGTTGTAATTCATAAATAATTGTGACCAAAAAAATGGATAGCCTTTTTTGATAGTTATAAGTCTGCTAAGCAAAGAAAGTCATAGACACTACATAGCAAGAGCTTTACTATGATTTAGATATAATCTTCCCCAGGCATCTCAGTGGAAGTCAGAATGATGTTTGGATAATACTGTGGTATGGAAACAAATGACTGACAGATTGATTGCAAACTGGGAAGAGGTATCAAGTAGCATCTTTAGAAACAGAAATTATCAACACAGGAATTGCCTGACTGGATCAAATCAGTGGGCTACCTAGTCCAGCATCCTATTGCCAACAATGGCCAGCACCAGACTGCTTTAGAGAAAAGTGGAAAAAATGTGAAAAAACCTGCAGTAAGTGATTATGTGTTAACCCATCTTGAGGAAAGCTGCCTCCTAAGCCCCAAACATTAGAGACTGGCTTTGTGCCACGAGGGTGCTTCCAAACAAGGGTTTTTAACTTGAGATCTTTTTACCTGTACTTTTTTTTAAATCTTGCTACCATCTTGTCCTCAATGAGACCCTGTGGCAATTAATTGCATTGAAAACCATTTCCTTTATCAGTTTGGACTTTGCCACCTTTTCGTTTACTTGGATGTTCCCTTGTTTTTGTGTTATGAGAGAAGGTGATTAGAGGTGCCTCTACCTACTCTATAACTTTCATCATTTTGTATACTTTTATGTCCCCTCTTATTAATCTCCTCTCTAAAGATAGCAAGTCAAATGTTTTCAATCTTTAGTATAGAACCTAGGAGATGCAGGAGTTAAAATTATTCCCTCCAACCTGCATAGCTTTGAATGTGTCAACATTTCACTTCAACTGCCACTATGCTGCCTAGCTTGGTTAGGTCCCTCTGAAGTACATCAGTCTTCTCAGGTCTTGCCTAACCTACATGATGTTGTGTTGCCTGCAGATTTTCCCAGCTCGCTGCTTACCCTGAGCAAGTCTGCTAGAACTGTGTTGTACATTAGTAAGATTTGAAGATGACCCTAACTTAGAAAGGTTTACAATGAAAGCAAAGGGCAAACATTATGGAAGGTTTTAGAGAGAGACAGTGAACTCAAATGGATGAGCTAAATGCAGCTATGACACTTCGGGATACTAATACTAGACAAAAGTGTATAAAACATGGACAATGCTTGCTGGAGAGCAGAAATGCTGAGGAGATTCAGGGAAATAATGGACAACAAGTTAGATGAGTTTGCAGTGCAAGGATGATACATGAAAGGATATGCCATAGTGGAATGGAGAGAGAAGAGAACCTTGTGTAGGAAGAATCAACTTTGGTAATGCTAACCTAAGTATAGATGGAACACCTCACTATTAAAAAAATATATTGATAAACCTCAGCGAATCCAAAGGACAACAGATGCTAGAATGATTAGTGGGCACAACCTGTAGACAAAACTTAAAGGGAGCCAAATATATGCAGTCTACAGAAAAGAGAGTGGGGGAAAACAAGAACTGGATAGGAATGCACGAAGTCTAACAATGCTAGAAAAGAAAAGAAATTTTAAAATGATTGAAAGCATATAAAAGGAAACACTCTCTCTGAGCACAGGTTTCCCGTGGGCTGGTGGGATAGTTTACTGACTCTTACTCTTCTCCAATGGCCCAATTTCTAATATACCTCCAACATCTCCTGGAAGTACTTTTCAGTTTTCTATAAACGTAGGTTGGGTTGCCTACATTGTCCACCTTAATCTCGACAGCATGTTATACTTACTGGAAAGCCATGGATCCTGCTTCTAGGGTGCATCTGGTAGGCGACTGTTCATTCAACTTCCGGAAAAGCTGTTTAGCTTGGCTCTGGTATTGCTGGAGGTCCCGACCTGACTGAGAAGGGAAAAAAGTCTATTAGACATGGTTCTACCATATGGCAGAATGAACTGCAAACAATATAACAACCTCTTACAGGGAGGCCCTTTTCCCACAAGGAAACTAACATGATATCCATAGCTAACCTCAAACAGTTTTACCAGAATTGGATCTGAAGTCAATGGACACAGCCAAACTAAGTGGTAGGTGCTGGTAAATCTCAGGAATCTACCTCTGATGAATATCTCAGTCACCATTTAGGAGGTCCCCTAGGGAGTTTTGTTTTGTTTTTTGTAGCATCTCTTGGTCTTGGTCCAGAGAAGGTGCTTCAGTCTCTCTGCCCTGAGGGAGAGGGGAAGAGTTCGTGATTCACAGGGTATGTCTATACTGCAGTATCAGCCCCAGGTTTGAACTCAGGCTTAAGCCTACCCCACCCCCATCTATCTACACACAAATTTTGCTAACTCAGAACTTGGACCCTGGGTCCCAGTACCCCACAGGGGTGAGGGTGCAAGTCTGAGTCAAACTGGAACATAGGGTTCAAGCCCTGTTACTTTGTAATGTAGACACAGCCCTGCTGGACTCATGCTCTGCCAAAAATGTCTTACAATTCCACAGGCCAGCTATCTTTGTCCTCTGGACAGTCAAGGTTTCCCACGTGGCACCATGAACAAAGTGGACACATTTTGGGAGGGTGCTAAGAAGTCCGGGATAAGGGTGGTTGGACTCAGACCGGCATAATTTAGTGGATGCTGGAGCCCCAAGATGGGACCCAAGGTTCAACAATTCCTAGAGTTACAGGAATGAGTATAAATGGTCAAGCCACAATTAACAAATCCTGGGTCTGTTAACTTGAGTTCTACTAACCTGGGCTTACATTGCACTGAAGACATACTGACAGGATCTCTCTCTCCAGAAGTAATACTTGCACACTTTTGAGGGAGCAAGCTAAGTGAGAATCTCACTGACGGGTGGGTCTTGGTTTCTTACACAGTTTTGATCTACTTTGGGATTTGAGTGCTAGAAGGATCTCTAGGAACTTCATTGATACTGGGGGAACTCATGGTCTCTCTCTCTCTCTCTCAGAGTCTAGATGCCGGGGGAAGGCAGGGTGCCTAGATCTTGGTGCCAAATCTAGCCGCCGCCTTTCTTAAGGGCTACAAGGCTTGGTCTACACTTAAAAGTTAGTCTACATACCTATATCAGGCAGGGGTGTGAAAAAACCACCGCCTCCCGACATTGCTATGCTGAACTAACCCCCAGGGCAGATGCAACTATGTTGATGGAAGAATGCTTCTGTTACGTAAATCGTTTGGGGAGGTGGCACCCCTACCCAACAAAAAAGACGCTTTAATTGATGTGGGCTGTGTCTGCTGTAGCCTATAAAATAGGTTAAATAAAAGTTAGATTTAGGTTTAAGTTAGTCTAAGTGTAGACAAGTATGGAAAATTAAACCTGGTAGTGTAAAAAAAGCTAAAAATAAATTGGAAAAAAAAGTAAAATAAAAAACTGAAGGTAGCAAACACAAGACCCAAAGTTATGTTGTGGCTATGTTTTGGTTATAAATTGTTTTAGCAGGATTTTTAATAAACCATTTTAAAATTTAAAAAACACTTATTAAAATGATCACATTAATATAGGAGTGGCCAACCTGTGGCTCCAGAGCCACATGCGGCTCTTCAGAAGTTAATATGTATAGGCACCGACTCCAAGGCTAGAGCTAGAGGCTCCAACTTTCCAAGATGCTGGGGGGTGCTCCCTGCTCAACCCCTGGCTCTGCCACAGGCCCTGCCCCCACTCCATACCTTCCCACCCCTCCCTGAGCCTGCCATGCCCTTGCTCCCCCCGCCCCAGAAAATACTAGATGCATCCAATGAAGTGAGCTTTAGCCCACGAAAGCTTATGCCCTAATAAATGTGTTAGTCTCTAAGGTGCCACAAGTACTCCTTGTTCTTTTTGCTGATACTGACTAACAGGGCTACCATTCTGAAACTGATGCAAGTGTTAATTTAAATAATGCATAATGTAAAAAGCCAATAAAAAGGTGGCAAAAATGTAAATCAGGTTACAGGTAGGTTTAATGTTAATGAGTATTATAATTGGTTATAACAGAAGTAGCCTTGCTGAATTGGAAAAGAGCTCCAACTAACATTAAAAAGGTACCGTTAGGTTCCAGAATTATAAGGCTGTACTTTGCTCTGTTGTCAGTGGACTAATCACCCACTAACACACTATTTAATCTATTGCTATTTCAAGTCTCTCTCTTGGTGCCAGGGAGTGGGCGAGTCTAGTCTCCAATGGGGTCACAGTGCAAGAAGAACAGTGCCAAATGTCATCAACCTTGCATGAAACTCACATTTCCCAGCACAGTCAAACACTACCACAGCCTTCTGAGGGCACACGTCCAACCCACCTAGGGTCTGCTTTGTAAGCTTCCACACAGCCTCTGTGTCCCCACTGGGATGGATCTCAGTCTGAGGTGGCCTCTGGGCCAGGAAGGGGGAGTGTGCATCTGGGGGAGGGTTCTGGCTTGGGAAGGGGGGCCCTCTGAACAGGGACAGGAGGGATCTGGGGAGGATCTCGGGGCCAGGATGGGGTGCTTGGGGGGATCTCTGGGCCGAGAGAGGGGAGAGCAGGAGGAATCTAGGGGGCTCTGGGCCAGGAGAGAGGGGATTGGTGGGGGAGTGTCTCAGGAGCGAGGGGACTCTGGGTAGGGAGAGGGAGAATCTAGTGGGTCTCGGGGGAAATCTAGGATGTTCTGGGGCGGGGGGTGTCTCGGTCTCTCACCTGCTCATCCTCCTGCATGGAGGCGGCCAGGGGGAGCCCATCCGCCACCCGCGCGATCATAGTCAGCAGCACCATGTTTGCGCCGCTCCAACGCGGGAGCCGCCGCTACCCGGCCCCACACCCGCCCCACCTGCTGCCACCCTCTGACTGGCCTCTACTACTGAGGTGGCCGGAAACACCCAGCGCAGCATCCGGGCCACGCCACTGGAACTGCCGGGTTACTTCCGGTCCGCTGCCGAACTCCATCCGACTTCCATCCACTTCCGGTGGGAGCGGCCCGAGGAAGGGGGTGACCCGTGGGCCGAGAAGGGAGCGACTCGAGGGGCTCAAAGCCGGGAGATCCGGGCGGGGCGGATGTTGGGCCGCGCTCCACTCAGGAGCGGAGTAGGGCGAGGCGATAAATGAGGCTAGGGCCGGGGAGGTCGGGCTTCCCAAGGCAGCTCGGCCCCGGGTGGCCCCCACTGCCCACCCCGCACCGGTGCCTGCTCCCGCTCCCCCGGGAGGTCTTCACCCGAAGGATACGTGGGCTAGGCCCCCCCGCCCCGAGCAGGCCCGACTCCCGCGTGGGAGGCCGGGCCAGCGGTGGACAGCCCTGACCCCGTTGCCCATCCCACTGAAGAAGGAGCTGAGGCTTCCCGCTGCTGCCCTGCGCTTTACTGCCTGTTTTTGCAGAGCCATCCCATGTGGGGCTGACGAGTTTGTTGTCATGGCCTCTCAAAGCCTGGTCTAGAAATGCTGTAAGTTCGGCACAAAACACGATGTCTGGTGATTCCGTGGGCAGCCAAGGGTTCCCTTGCATTTTGTTCACATCTCCCTGTAGTTACTGCATTGTATGTATGATGTATGTGCTGTGAATACCCAGGTAAATAACATCCTCTTTTTACACTGAATTTGTGTGGTCACTCGTTCTCAGGTGTCTAACTCGGCAAATCTTACCGTTAACTCCCCCTTCACTTTGGTTTCCAGAGTGAATGGCTATAGACTAGAGTAATTCTTGACTTATCTAGTACTTAGTTATAGTTGATGTGCTAGGTTAAAAGCTGGGGCACAGTAGTTCTTGGAGTTAGTTGCCTCCCTTAGATGGCATTTTAATATCTCGGAAGATAATGACAAATTAATAATTAATAGACTTTTAAGGGCAAATGGGACCAAAATGATCATTAGAATGGCCCTACAGGGTCAGATTAAAGGCATGTCTACACTATGAAATTAGGTCCATTTTATAGAAGTCGATCTTTAGTAACCAATTTTATACTGTCGATCATGTGTGTCCCCACTAAGCACATTAGGTCGGTGGAGTGTGTCCTCAATACTGTGGCTAGTATTGACTCATGGAGTGGTGCACTGTGGGTAGCTATCCTACAGTACCCACTGCCCATTAGAATTCTGCGTTAAGCTCCCAATGCCTGATGGGGCAAAAACATTGTTACAGGTGATTTTGGGCATGTGTCTTCAGTCTCTCCTCCCTCCTTTAAAGCAATGGCAAACAATCGTTTCATGCCTTTTTTCCTGGGTTATCCATGCAGACACCATAGCATGGCAAGCATGGAGCCCGCTCAGCTGCAGTGCTTTTGTGAGCATTGTAAATGCCTCACGCATTATCCTGCGGTATGTGCAGAGCCTAGCTAGGAACCACCCGCATGAGGAAGATTGTGAGGCGAACATGGACACAGACATTCCTGAAAACACGGGCTGTGGCAATTGGGATATCATGGTGTCAATGAGGCACGTTTATACAGTGGAACGCTGATTCTAGGCCCAGCAAACAAGCACAGACTGGTGGGACCGCATAGTGTTGCGGGTTTGGGATGATTCCCTGTGGTTGCGAAACTTTTGCATGCATAAGGCCACTTTCATGAAACCTTGTGAGTTGCTTTCCCCTGCCCTGAAGCACAGGAATACCAAGATGAGACCTGCCCTGACAGTTGAGAAGCAAGTGGCAATAGCCCTGTGGAAGCTTGCAATGCCTAACTGCTACCTGTCAGTCAGGAATCAAATCGGAGTGGGCAAATCTACTGTGGGGGCTGCTGTGATGCAAGTAGCCAAGGCAATCACTAACCTTTTGCTAACAAGGGTAGGTTTCATAGTAGCAGCCATGTTAGTCTGTATCCGCAAAAAGAAAAGGAGTACATATGGCACCTTAGAGACTAACAAATTGATTTGAGCATAAGCTTTCGTGAGCTACAGCTCACATCAGCGGATGCGTTCAGTGGAAAATACAGTGGGGAGATCTTTTATACACAGAGAACATGAAACAATGGGTGTTACTATACACACTGTAACAAGAGCGGTCAGGTAAGTTGAGCTATTACCAGCAGGAGAGGGGGAAAAAAAAATTTTTTTTGTAGTGATAATCAAGGTGGGCCATTTCCAGCAGTTGACAAGAATGTGTGAGGAACAGTAAGGGTGGAAAATAAACGGGGAAATAGTTTTACTTTGTGTAATGACACATCCACTCCCAGTCTTTATTCGAGCCTAATTTAATGGTGTCAAGTTTGCAAATTAATTCCAATTCAGCAGTCTCTCGGAGTCTGTTTTTGAGGTTTTATTGTTGAAGAATTGCCACTTTTAGGTCTGTAATCGAGTGACCAGAGAGATTGAAGTGTTCTCCAAGTGGTTTTTGAATGTTATAATTCTTGATCTCTGATTTGTGTCCATTTATTCTTTTACGTAGAGACTGTCCAGTTTGGCCAATGTACATGGCAGAGGGGTATTGCTGGCACATGATGGCATATATCACATTGGTAGATGCGCAGATGAACAAGCCCCTGATGGCATGGCTGATGTGATTAGGCCCTATGATGGTGTCCCCTGAATAGATATGTGGACACAGTTGGCAACAGGCTTTGTGCAAGGATAGGTTCCTGGTTTACTGTTTTTTTGTGTGGTTGCTAGGTGAGTATTTGCTTCAGGTTGGGGAACTGTCTGTAAGCAAGGACTGGCCTGTCTCCCAAAATCTGTGAGAGTGATGGGTCATCCTTCAGGATAGGTTCTAGATCCTTGATGATGCGTTGGAGAGGTTTTCGTTGCGGGCTGAAGGTGATGGTTAGTAGCGTTCTGTTATTTTCTTTGTTGGGCCTGTCCTATAGTAGGTAACTTCTGGGTACCCATCTCGCTCTGTCAATCAGTTTCCTCACTTCCCCAGGTGGGTATTGGAGTTGTAAGAGCGCTTGATAGAGATCTTGTAGGTGTTTTTCTCTGTCTGAGGGGTTGGAGCAAATGCAGTTGTATCGTAGAGCTTGGCTATAGACAGTGGGTCGTGTGGTTTGGTCTGGATGAAAGCTGGAGGCATGGAGGTAGGTATAGCGGTCAGTAGGTTTCCGATAATAGGGTGGTGTTTACGTGACCATTGCTTATTAGCACTATAGTGTCCAGGAAGTGGATCTCTTGTGTGGACTGGTCCAGGCTGAGGTTGATGGTGGGATGGAAATTGTTGAAATCATGGTGGAATTCCTCAAGGGCTTCTTTACCATGGGTCCAGATGATGAAGATGTCATCAATGTAGCACAAGTAGAGTTGGGGCATTAGGGGACGAGAGCTGAGGAAGCGTTGTTCTAAGTCAGCCACAAAAATGTTGGCATACTGTGGGGCCAAGCGGGTACCCATAGCAGTGCCGCTGATTTGAAGGTATACATTGTCCCCAAATGTGAAATAGTTATGGGTGAGGACATAATCAAAGGGGCTGAGAAAGGAGGTGCTGTAGTCATAATGAACAGGCCGGATTATGAACAGGAGGCTGCCAGGCAACTCTCCAACACCACATTCTAAAGGCCACTATCCTCTGATCCCACTGAGGAGTACCAAAAGAAAGAAACTACACCATCTGCTCAAGAAACTCCCTGCTACAGCATGGGAGCAAATCTACATGGACACACCCCCAGAGCCCCAACCAGGGATATTCTATCTGCTACCAAAGATCCCTAAACTTGGAAACCCTTGACGCCTCATCATCTCAGGCATCAGCACTCTTACAGCAGGATTATCTGGCTATTTGGACTCTCTCCTGAGACCCTACGCTACCAGCACTCCTAGCTATCTTCGAGACACCACCGACTTTCTGAGGAAACTACAATGCATTGGTGAT
Organism: Lepidochelys olivacea; assembly: GCF_965140295.1. Lineage (NCBI taxonomy): Eukaryota > Metazoa > Chordata > Testudines > Cheloniidae > Lepidochelys > Lepidochelys olivacea. Next base: position 44,395,474 of record NC_140418.1, on the reverse strand, counting down.
CTTCCTGAAAACACCATCCTGGCAACCATGGATGTAGAAGCTCTTTATACCAAATATTTCATACAAGGATGGACTACAAGCTGTCAAGAACAGTATCCCTGATAAGGCCATGGGACATCTGGTGGCTGAGCTTTGTCCTCACCCACAACCATTTCAGATTTGGGGGCAACTTATACCTTCGAGTCAGTGGCACTGCTATGGGTACCCGCATGGCCCCACAGTATGCCAACATTTTTATGGCCGGCTTAGAACAACGCTTCCTCAGCTCTCATCCCCTAGCGCCCCTCCTCTACTTGTACTACATTGATGACATCATCATATGGACACATGGGAAGGAGGCCCTTGAAGAATTCCACTTGGATTTCAACAATTTCCACCCCACCATCAACCTCAGCCTAGACCAATCCACACAAGAGATCCACTTCCTGGACACTACAGTGCAAATAAGTGATGGTCACAAACACCACCTTATACCAGAAACCTACTGACCGCTACACTTACCTACATGCCTCCAGCTTCCATCGTAGTCACATCACATGGTCCATTGTCTACAGCCAAGCCCTAAGATACAATTAAATTTGCTCCAATCCCTCAGACAGAGACAAACACCTACAAGATCTTTATCAAGCATTCTTAAAACTGCAATACCCACCTGGGGAAGTGAGGAAACAGATTGACAGAGCGAGATGGGTATCGTTCACCTGCACATCTACTAATGTGATATATGCCATCATGTGCCAGCAGTGCCCCTCTGCCATGTACATTTGCCAAACCGGACAGTCCCTATGTAAAAGAATAAATGGACACAAATAGGACATCAGGAATGGCAACATACAAAAGCCAGTAGGAGAACACCTCAGTCTTCCTGGACATTCTATAACAGATTTGAAAGTAGCCATACTTGGACAAAAAAGCTTCAGAAACAGACTTCAAAGAGAAACTGCAGATCCAAAATTCATTTTCAAATTTAACACCATTAATTTGGGCTTCAATAGGGACTGGGAGTGGCTGGCTCATTACAAAAGCAGCTTTGCCTCTCCTGGAATTGACACCTCCTTCTCAATTATTGGGACTGGACTACATCTACCCTGATCGAATTGGCCCTGTCAGCATGGTTCTCCACTTCTGTGGTATCATAGAATCATAATAGTGGAATATCAGGGTTGGAAGGGACCTTAGAAGGTCATCTAGTCCAACCCCCTGCTCAAAGCAGGACCAATCCCCAATTTTTGCCCCAGATCCCTAAATGGCCCCCTCAAGGATTGAACTCACAACCCTGGGTTTAGCAGGCTCAAAGCATTGATCCATCCCTCTCCCTGTAACTCCCTTCTCTTCATGTGTCAGTATGTTTACATCTTTCAGAGTAGCAGCCGTGTTAGTCTGTTTTCGCAAAAAGAAAAGGGAGGACTTGTGGCACCTTAGAGACTAACACGTTTATTTGAGCATAAGCTTTTGTGAGCTACAGCTCACTTCATCCGTTGCATCCGAAAGCTTATGCTCAAATAAATTGGTTAGTCTCTAAAGTGCCACAAGTACTCCTTTTCTTTATATTTACATCTGCATCTGTAATTTTCACTCCATGCATTTGAAAAAGTGGGTTTTTTACCCACAGAAGCTTATGCCCAAATAAATCTGTAAGTCTTTAAGGTGCTACCGGACTCCTTGTTCTCTTTTCAGGTTCCTGTCCTCTGTATGTTCCTCCCACATCCCAGGCTCTTCCACACATTTACGAGTTCTTTCTCCCTATGGTTCCCCAGCCTTTCCCGAAACATCCTCGCATCTCTCCTGTCTTATTTTCCTCATGCAGGTTTGTTCTGCTTCCTTCTCTAAACTTCCACTCTCCAGGCTCCCCACGTCTCGCAGACTTTTGCCCTGCAGGCCCTTGTCCAAGCTCCTCCTCTCTTAGCCTTAAGATCCTCCCCTTCAACTCTCCAAATGCCTGCCTTTCCCCAGGCTCTTCCACTTTCCTTCTGCTGACTCCTAGGCTTCTTCTTCCTAAGCACCGCCCCGTGGACTTCTGTCTGTTTCTCTCTCCCCTTTCCCCAAACTCCTCCCTATCTGCAGGCTCTGAAGGGTGAAGACAAAGAGCCATTCTTTAAATAACAACTCGAGTACTCAAACAGGAAGCTTCTACCATTACTGAGCTCCCCGCTGCAACACAGCCTTATCTTCTCTGGTAAGGCTGGAAGACCCGGGACTCAATAACCCCTCCATACAGACCGGTCCCCTCTTCGCTCCGAGTCCTGTACCACCGCCCAGCCACTGCACCTTTTCTACCGGGGCTTGTACTCCAAGCTCCGCTCTCCCATAAGCCCCGCCCCTTATCTACCTAGGCCCCTCCCTTCTCCACGCTCCTCCCTCACGCCGCGCTCTGGCCCCGCCCCCTCCATGTGACCCTGGCCGGCCGCGGTAGGCGCGGCGTAGTGACCGGTCGGGGGGTGCGTTCGTCTCGCTGCAGGCGGCTGCCGGCTCCGCTGCGGGAGCGAGGCGGCTGTGGCGATGGCGGCGGAGCGGGGCCGCCTGAGCTTCCCGGGCGGCGCCGGGGTGCTGAGCCGCCCGGTGCCCATGAACCTATTCGCCACCTGGGAGATCGACGGTTCCAGCCCCAGCTGCGTCCCCAGGTTAGCCCCGGGCCGAGCCGCCGCCCCCCTCCGCTCCCGGGTAGGCCTGCACCGGGGCAGCCCCTGCCGCGGGCTGCCTGCAACCCCCATGGCGGTCCGGGCCCCGTCCCTGCCCCCAGGCCAGGCCGAGCCTGCGGGCTCCCCGCCCACAGCGGGCCAGGCGGGGCAGCCCCCCGCACCCCGTGCCCCCGGTTCCTCCTCCCCGCGGAGCCCCCTTCCCTTCCAGCTCTGGGCCGGGGGGAGGGGGGGTCCGCAGGACCCGTGAGAGCCCTGGGTGTGCTCCTGACGGGTCCCCCGTGTTGGTCCTGGCTGCCCTGCCCCGGGAGGCTGCCCCGGCGTGGGGGGGACCTGCCCCGGACCCCCTGCTAGGCGGGGAGAGCCTGGCTGTGTTCAGGGCGCGGGGCCCAGCTCAGGGCTCGGATTCAGCTCCGGATGTGCCGTTAGTTAGCACTGAGGTGGGGACCGCTCCTGCAGGCAGGCAGTGCCCCCCGCTCCTCCGCAGCCGTGCTTGTTCCCTCACAGACCGCTCAGCCCTGGGGCTGCTCTGGGGCATGTCCGCCTCTATGCACCTGTCCTGCCCCACCTCTGTACCCAGATGGGCAGCCTAAGCCCCAGCTGTGTTCCCTAGATGCGTGCCTGTGAGGTCTGTACCTGGAAGGGGTGGGGAGGAGGGAGCATGGGGTTAGGGTTGTGTGTCTGGAGGGACTGGGTGAGTGCCTTGTGGGTGGACTGGAAAGGGCACTTATTGTTGGTTGGGTGGTAAGGCATGTGAATTGACATGAATGGGCAGGGGAGGCTTGGTTTAGCTGGTGACATCCTGGCTTTCGGGACTGCATCTGTTGATTAGCTTCTGTTTGCAAATTCCTTAATTTTTAATAGTACTTACTAGCATCTTCCCGTTCGTTACTTGTTATTTATTTGTGTGGGTATTAGTTGTTCAAAAATGAACTGGCATGAGAACACCTTAAGCTGTGTGAAATGGGGCTTTGTGGTGGGTGGGATGATGGAAAAAGCGTGTGGGTGGGAGTTTAGCTGGGCAGCAGTGCACCTTACTTGCATTGTCACACTGGTCCCATTGTTTAGCCCTGACATCTCCCTCATGCTCCCCCAGCCCAGATAAACTTCTGTTGTCAGGGTTTTTATGATCATAACAGAAGAAAAAACATAAAAGCAAGCTTCCTAAATTAATATCAAGTCATGTTTTCTTGTTTCTAGAGACAAATCCTCAGCCTGGCTTTTTATGATAAAAATGACACAAACTGGATGTGAACAATGGGCAGACAGGTTGATGGATGGAATGCTGTGAACTAGGCATTCAGGGAACTTTGGCAGGCAGCAGCACTGGGAGGAGAGTCACTGGGGAACCTCCACTGCTGAGCCATGCTCCCTAGACTCATGTCATTGTCTGTGTTCCCTTATCCCAGTACTCCAGAGATGTCTGTGTTCAACCCCAGGCTTCAACGGTCCATGAGAATAGGAATGCGACCACAGGTAAACTACAGGGTCTAAAGAAAAGGAGTACTTGTGGCACCTTAGAGACGAACAAATTTATTTGAGCATAAGCTTTCGTGAGCTACAGCTCACTTCATCGGGTTTAAGGGACTTCAGGACATGAGGGGCATAGAATCTGGAGGTTGCCTGCTTTTCATTTTCACTGCTGTTCACTCAATAAAAAGATCTCTGGCTCCGTGTGCAGAGTAAACAGGTGTCCCAACTTCGTTTGGTGCTCCCCACCTTGGGGTAGATTAGCAGATAGTTGCTGCTCCCTTTACTCTTTACCCATTAGTACTCAATTAGATTGAGCAGAGAATATTGGGTTGGTGGGCTGCTGCCCTGTACATGTGAGCTGCTCTCACAGCCATTTTCACCAGAGGCCAAATTGTGAGCATGGTGAGCTTTCAAGTAATGGCCTGCTGCTTTACTTTAAGAGGGGCAGAATGTTTGCAGCTTTCCCTATTAACTCTGACCCCTTCTTTTGCCCCTTGTATGCCCTCTTCCTGAAATGAGTCTGCCACACTAGTTGAGAAATGCACAAGCTTTTAATCAGTATCTTGTAACAGTTTTGTCTGAATATGTTATACCAGATGTCTAGGCTTCTGGTAATCGGGCTGAAAGTGCATTTCCATTCTAACAAGCTCTTTTCACTTGCTCATAACTCTCCAAACTTTCTGGGCTGATATTTCCATGCTTGGTATCTGCCCAAAGGGGAGTATATTTGAATGTTTGAGGAAGATCCCTTTATTTGTCGTCTTGTTTGTGTAGGAAAAAATATTCTCTCCTTTTTTTTTTTTTCTCAGCAGGGTCACACCAAAAACGACGGGGTTTTGGCAGGTGACAGTGACAAGAGTTCTTGAAGTGCTACTGTCTTTGCTTGGTTTAGGGGGAAACAAATGAATATAGGAGTGAAATCACCAAGTATGCCCAGTAATCTAACATTTTAGCAGACACCCCAACAAGCTCTGTATTTATTGTGACTTTAAAGTAGCCTGAGAAGACTCAAGGTGTGTTGTCAGGTTTCTAGTGTGACAGTTTGCATGAGTGTGATCATCACTTTTTCAGTTAAACACACACACACAACAAAATCCTTCAAATCCCTACTTTAGCATCAGGAACAGGAGGAGATTGTTGGGAACTGGGAGAAATTGTAGTTCCCACAATTATAAGAGACCTCCACAATTCTGGCTACATTCTGCAAATTAAACTCTGAAAAGTTTTCTCTTGCTGCAATCATCCAATCTATTTATGTACATGATGATTCTGCTTTTATAACTCAGCCTTGTTAAAAAAAAAAAAAAAAAACAACAACAAAACCTAAGTACCTCAAGGAGGTGTGTATTTCAAATGGTGACTGGGATTAGTTGGAGGCTAACATCACTAGAGACCATTTTTATTTCTAAAAACCCAAACAAATAAAATACAAAGTGAGGGCTGGGAGGAAGGCTGAATTTGGCTGGGTGGAGGTTGGTAATGGCTGGGGGACTGATGGAGATGGCTGCAGAAAGCTGGGCATAAGAAAACTTGAATTTGTGTGTGTGGAACTGGGGTTTGAGGGAAGCTGGGTTATGGGAGTGTCTGGGGATATCTGGGAAGGAAACTGGATTTGTGAGAGTCTGGGGATAGAAGCCATAGGGCACATTGTGAAACCCAGTGGGTGTCTAAGGACTGGGGGCAACTGAGACCTATTTGGTGGTTGGTGCTGGGTATGGGAGTCTGGTCGGTTCCACCCTGCCTCCTCCCTGTGGTTGCTGTCACTGCCTGCTCCTCATGGTGCTGTTTCCAGGTCCAGCAGGGGGAGCAGCAGACAGAAGCTGCTTGGCTGCATGCTTCCCCCCCAGGTGCCACAGCGGCGTCTGGTGGCCGAACCATAATTGTCAGATGTTGCTGCAGCCCATTTGGATGCAGAATATTCAGTCTGGGCCGTGGGAATGCGTGTCACCCTGCAGGTGTGAATTTTGTGAGAGACGTATGACACTTGGCAGGTCTGCAAAACGCAGTAGACTAATAAAAACACTGAGTGCACAGCCAAAACTAAGTCAGAAGATTGAAAAGTTGAGGTTCCTACAGAAACATTAGTTTGGTGTCAGTGCATCTGTATTTTATGCTGCACATTTTAGAACAAACAATAATATGCTACACAGTTAATCAGAAATAAAAAATATTCCGTGTGTGTGTGTGTGTGTATATATATATATATATATATAAATGCTGCTGTGTTAAGTTGTTCAGTGAACCATTATTAGCCTTTCCTGGCTGTTTTAACTCTACCTGTTAACATTACATCAGACTACTGTTTTGCATTTCATTGTATGTGGTGCAGTGCTACATAAGAACACAAAGGTGTCTGTGATTGGAGAGGGCAAGATATTAAAAAAAGGAGTGCTAAAGTTACTTTCCTAAGACTATATTTAAGTTCAGGCACTCATCTTTGAAACTTTTGACCATGAATATTGCAAGTATCACCTCCTGGGATGCAGGAATGTCCTTGAGACATGCTATAATCAAAAGGTGACATTAGAAGACACAGTATACTCTATGAGAATGAGAGCTCCCTCTTCAAGCAGACATCTGTGAATACATGGAGGAGAGTGGAGAGGAAAATGGGCTTGGTGTTTTCCTTTGGATTTTCATTGGCTGCAATTTCTCTTCTGTGCGCCTGTTGACTTTTAAGACTCTTCAAACTCCACTGCTTTGAACTCAGTAAAAAGGCAGAGAATGGGTGGAATATGCAGAAGGATCATGCTTTGGGAGGGAACATTTCCTTCCCTTTTAAAAAGTTTAGGTTAGTGTAGATAAATCTCTAGAGACATTTGTTTCCATTTCAGAGACATTCCTACCCTGTTGGCATACAGCAATAGAGGGGAGCAGTGATTGGACCAGCAAGTGCTTGCTTTATTGGAATACATAATTGGGGCTAAGTGCCTGCAGTTATTTTTTTTCTCAACACACACACGCACTGGGGAATGTGACATATTTTGGAATGCTTTTGTGGACAAGAGCTTGCCAATAAAGGAAATAAAAGGCAACGGTCTCATTCAGTGAATTGCCCTGTGTAGCTGGTATGAAGCCTTGAGTGTTGTGGGTGGACTGGTACACTGAGAGTTGATTGACTGGAATGCTTTGCTCATTTTGTCCAGTTGATCGCTGATTAGCAGACTTTGTGGTGGATAATATATGCAATATCACTCTTCACAAGGACGAGAGGAAGATCTCCTTTTAGTTTTGATTTACTGGAAGTCCAGCCAGTTCATGTGGACTTACTAAAACTTGAAGGGCTAAGTATCTAGTTGCTTTATGGGGAGAAATGTTCTCAGAAGCCATATTTAGTTTGTGAAAAAGAGTGGCAAAGAACCATAGTTTTCTTCAGTGACACATAGCTCAGTTATCAGAGTAACAGCCGTGTCAGTCTGTATTCGCAAAAAGAAAAGGAGTACTTGTGGCACCTTAGAGACTAACCAATTTATTTGAGCATAAGCTTTCGTGAGCTACAGCTCACTTCCTCAGATGCATATCGTGGAAACTGCAGCAGGCTTTATATATACACAGAGAATATGAAACAATACCTCCTCCCACCCCACTGTCCTGCTGGTAATAGCTTATCTAAAGTGATCATCAGGTGGGCCATTTCCAGCACAAATCCAGGTTTTCTCACCCTCCACCCCCCCACACAAATTCACTCTCCTGCTCAGTTAAATCTTTGTGTCCCCTGTGCTTGATTCTTTGTACATTAGGTGGAAGGGAGTGTGGTTTCTCTTTGAAAGAGAGGGATCAGCTTCTTTGTGTAACAAATGATTTGATGTGCTTGTTCTTCTGTTGATCTCAGCTGTTTTTTTTTTTAAAAGTACTTTGTGGACAGTTGTTGCTGTATGTATAAAAGTACTTCTGTGGTATTAGCGACCATAATACCTCAGTCATGCAGAGCAGGCTGTTGATATCACTCCATCAAAACCATATGCTGCAGCTATGTTAAAACTATGTAGCCTTTCTGGATTTTAGCCCTCTGGCTTCCTACCCATCTGATAGTGACAGACACAGCTTTCCTTTATGTATATAATAGCTTTCTTGGGCCTGATATTTAGAGGAATTGGGTATGTGTAGCACCCATTGCCTTAAATTGGAGTTGTGGGTAATCGGCTTCTCAGAAAATCAAGTTCCTTGTTTCAGTCATTGCAATCACATCACTGGTGTTATCTTATCAACAAAGAGTCTTGACAAGTATATTTCAGAGGGAAGAAGCTGTCTACCTGTTTCTTCCCTACTAGTCTCACTCTTGTGCAGTGAACTGCTGTTTTTAGAGGAAGGATATATTGCATAACATTTCCTCTAAAACTTTTAAAAAATGATTTTGAGAAAAGAAACTAGAGTTGTATGTTTCTCGAATTATGCTGCTGGTTCAAGAGGCAGCATGGTCAAGTTGTCTGAAGACAGAATTTGCAACTGTAAAATCCCAACTTCTCATTCAGAGTTTGCCACTGACTTGTATGATTTTAGTTAACTGCTCCTGCCTCAGTTTCCCCAATCTGAAAAATGGAGATTCATTTGTTACCGTTTGCAAACTGCTTTGAAGGTGGAAAGTGCTGTGTAAGTTGGCTATTCTACTATGGTGAATGCGACAACCTCCCCATTTTGAGAGAACATTTTGAGTTCTCTCACTGGGAGATTGAGGGGGATGGCTGGGGAAGTGGAGGAGGTGGTCTCAAGACTGTAAGAGACTGTCTTGCTAAGTGATCTCCAGAATAAAAAATGTGGTTGGATTAATATTTTCATCCATGACAGGGTTTGCATTAGGCTATTGATCTGTTTCCAGGATGTTTGAAAGCACTCAAACTTGGTCTCGCACATACATCTTATTGGGGTAAGTTTGTTTCCTCATACATCACTGGGAGAAATCAAGGAAGCAAACTGAATAGAGCTCAGAAGAAGTTAGTGTTATAAATAAGCTGAGATTTCTTTGTTCATCAGTGTAGTGTATGAGCACTTCAGTGTTAACTTTCCTTCAACACACATAAGAGGTAGTGAAATATTATCTCCATTTTGCAGATAAAGATCTGAGGGACAGAGAGGGGAAAGTGACTTGCTTTAGGTCATCCAGGAAGCTTTTGGTGAAGGTGGGAATAGAACTGAGTTAGCCCAGTGCCTTAAGTCAAAGACCAACCTTCAGCTGATCATGGGTCACTGGGGTGAAGGAAAGCAAAAACTTGACAGTTAGGAAGAAAGATCAGAGGGAAAATATGGAGCGTCTCAACCTAGTCACTCCACATATAGTCTGTGCTTGAAGAGGAACTGTAGCCCAACAAATGAGCAAGAAGCAAATGCTGAAAACTTTTCAGAGTGCCATTATGTTCCTCTGTAAACCCTGGTCTGTATTTTCTAAACGCATCTCATAGTTTGCCTTTGCATGGGAAGTTGGCCTGTTAGTCTGCTTATTTGCGTCATGTCTTGGCAGCTCTTCTAATTCCTATGGGCCAAATTCTGCCACTCTTATGACTGACCTTCTTGGGAGGGTAGTTACTATGGAATTAATGATCATCTGCCAAATAATGCTGCATTGCCAGGCCCGCTGTTATCCTCAGTCTTTCTCTTAGCTTTAGTGAAAATCCTGGACTGAAGAATTCCTCTGGGCCTCTAACAAATCTTCCATTTTTTTTAATGAAGCTGGGATCAGAAGAAAAAGAGGGAGTGGAGAATTGGAGGCGAATTTGACTATTGGGAGACCAGCAAGCTTGGATAGTGGTCATGTTAGTTTACTTCCCCGTGTTTTCTCTCTCCCTGAAAGCTACTGTAATTGTTATCCAGTCTTTACTGTCTTCTCCGTCTTTCAGTATAACATGCATTGCTGTTGTCATTTGGCTGATAAATGCCATTTCTCAAGCAGTGGTGTGGGATTTTTAGTCCAAATGGATCTTAATGCAGACAATAAGTGGCTGAAATCTAATTGAAAGTGATAACATGAAGCTCATCTTGTAGTGAGGTTTAATTGGATTACAGTAATATACAGTAATTGTGTGGAGACTCACAGGGCATGGAGCCAGTTTCACCATGAGAGAATGGAACCTCACTAGTTGCTAGCTTGTTTATTGAAAATTGGGTAGTCACCGAGAGAATTGGCTGATAGGTAAATAAACAAGTGTTTGGAAATGAAGGTACGCGTAACCATAGATTCATAGATACTAAGGTCAGAAGAGACCATTATGATCATCTAGTCCGACCTCCTGCACAACGCAGGCCACAGAATCTCACCCACCCACTTCTGCGAAAAACCTCTCACCTATGTCTGAGCTACTGAAGTCCTCAAATCGTGGTTTAAAGACTTCAAGGAGCAGAGAATCCTCCAGCAAGTGACCCGTGCCCCATGCTACAGAGAAAGGTGAAAAACCTCCAGGGCCTCTTCCAATCTGCCCTGGAGGAAAATTCCTTCCCGACCCCAAATATGGCGATCAGCTAAACTCTGAGCATATGGGCAAGATTCACCAGCCAGATACTACAGAAAATTCTTTCCTGGGTAACTCAGATCCCACCCCGTCTAACATCCTATCACAGGCCATTAGGCCTATTTACCATGAATATTTAAAGATCAGTTAATTACCAAAATCATGTTGTTCTATCATACCATCTCGTCCATAAATTTGAGTTTAATCTTAAAGCCAGGTAGATCTTTTGCCCCCCACTGCTTCCCTTGGAAGGCTATTCCAAAACTTCACTCCTCTGATGGTTAGAAACCTTCGTCTAATTTCAAGTCTAAAATTTCCAGTGACCAGTTTATATCCATTTGTTCTTGTGTCCACATTGGTACTGAGCTTAAATAATTCCTCTCCCTCTTTGGTATTTATCCCTCTGATGTATTTATAGAGAGCAATCATATCTCCCCTCAACCTTCTTTTAGTTAGGCTAAACAAGCCAAGCTCCTTGAGTCTCCTTTCATAAGACAGATTTTCCATTCCTTGGATCATCCTAGTAGCCCTTCTCTGTACCTGTTGCAGTTTGAATTCATCCTTCTTAAACATGGGAGACCAGAACTGCACACAGTATTCCAGGTGAGGTCTCACCAGTGCCTTGTATAACGGTACTAAAACCTCCTTATCTCTACTGGAAATACCTCGCCTGATGCATCCCAAGATTTCATTGGCTTTTTTCACAGCCATATCACATTGCCTTTCATGAGCTGGAAGCGGTGAGTCAGGATCTCCATCTCACCCAACTATTTCAGCCTTTCTTTGAAAAACTACCTAGCAAACTCATAGCAGCTCATTCCACACAGTTGAGTGTCTTATCTAGATCAGAACCATGCCGTGGTAGCTGTGCGGTGACTGGCTGGGCTGCTCATTCTTTCTCTTACCCAATTGTTGCCAGTCAGAATTCCAGGCTTTAAATGCTTTCTGCTTGCAGGACAGATGTCTGTTTCAGATCAGCAAGTCCAAAGCTTTTTACATCTTTGTGCCATATATTTGACTGGGAACGATACCACTTGTGCAGCCTTTTCTCCAGGGGTTTGGTGGGACGAAGACATTGCTCCATCTGTTCCTCCTTGAGGCATTAAATGTCAGTGCAACTATTGTGGGACAAACACAGACTGGCTTATTTCAGCTCCTTTGGTGCAAAAATGGGGAGAGAAGCATGCAGTATAATGGGGTGATAGCACAGATATAGTTATTTTTATGACCATAGTGCAGGGGTGGCCAACCTGAGCCTGAGAGAGAGCCAGAATTTACCAATGTACATTGCCAAAAAGCCACAGTGATATGTTTGCAGCCACGCCCCTCCCCCCAATGAGCTCCCAGCGCCTCCTGCCCACCGGCAGCCCCGCTGATCAACACCTCCCCCTCCCTCCCCACCCCTCCCAATTAGCTGTTTTGTGGCATGCAGGAGTCTGCTGGGGGCGGGGAGGAGGAGCGAAGGCATGGCAGACTCAGGGGAGGAGGCGGGGGCTATGGCAGAGCCATGGGTTGGGCAGTGAGCATCCCCTGGCACATTGGAAAGTTGGTGCCTGTAGCTCCAGCCCCAGAGTTGGGACCTATACAAGGAGCTGCATATTAACTTCTGAAGAGCCACATGTGGCTCCGGAGCCACCGGTTGGCCACCCCTGCCGTAGCGTCTAGGAGCCCTAGTCTCAGATCAGGATTCCATGATGCTAGGTTCTGTACAGACACAGAACAAGAAAAAAGAACAGGAGTACTTGTGGCATCTTCGAGACTAACAAATTTATTAGAGCATAAGCTTTCGTGGGCTACAGCTCACTTCATCGGATGCACAGAATGGAACATATAGTAAGATACATACATACAGATAAGTTGGAAGTTACCATACAAACTGTGAGAGGCTTATATATTTATTCAAGTGACACCATCATAGGACCTAATCACATTAGCCACACCATCGGGGGCTCGTTCACCTGCACATCTACCAATGTGATATATGCCATCATGTGCCAGCAATGCCCCTCTGCCATGTACATTGGCCAAACGGGACAGTCTCTATGCAAAAGAATAAATGGACACAAATCTGACATCAGGAATCATAACATTCAAAAACTGGTAGAACACTTCAGCCTCTCTGGCCACTCAGTAAAAGATTTAAGGGTGGCAATTTTGCAACAGAAAAGCTTCAAAAACAGACTCCAAGGAGAAACTGCTGAGCATGAATTAATATGCAAACTAGATACCATTAACTTGGGTTTGAATAGAGACTGGCAGTGGCTGGTTCATTACACATATTGAATCTATTTCCTTAAGTTAAAAGAAAAGGAGTACTTGTGGCACCTTAGAGACTAACCAATTTATTTGAGCATGAGCTTTCGTGAGCTACAGCTCACTCCATCGGATGCATACCGTGGAAACTGCAGAAGACATTATATACACACAGAGACCATGAAACAATACCTCCTCCCACCCCACTGTCCTGCTGGTAATAGCTTATCTAAAGTGATCATCAAGTTGGGCCATTTGTTTCCACGGTATGCATCCGATGAAGTGAGCTGTAGCTCACGAAAGCTCATGCTCAAATAAATTGGTTAGTCTCTAAGGTGCCACAAGTACTCCTTTTCTTTTTGCCCTTCGCTGCACTCTCTCCAATTTTTCCACTTCCTTCTTGTAGTGTGGGGCCCAAAACTGGACACAGTACTCCAGATGAGGCCTCACCAATGTTGAATAGAGGGGAACGATCACGTCCCTCGATCTGCTGACAATGCCCCTACTTATACATCCCAAAATGCCATTGGCCTTCTTGGCAACAAGGGTACACTGTTGACTCATATCCAGCTTCTCGTCCACTGTGGCCCCTAGGTCCTTTTCTGCAGAACTGCTGCCTAGCCATTTGGTCCCTAGTCTGTAGCAGCGCATGGGATTCTTCCATCCTAAGTGCAGGACTCTGCACTTGTCCTTGTTGAACCTCATCAGATCTCTTTTGGCCCAATCCCCTAATTTGTCTAGGTCCCTCTGTATCCTATCCCTACCCTCCAGTGTATTTACCTCTCCTCCCAGTTTAGTGTCATCTGCACACTTGCTGAGGCTGCAATCCACACCATCCTCCAGATCATTTATGAAGATATTGAACAAAATTGGCCCGAGGACTGACCCTTGGGGCACTCCACTTGATCCTGGCTGCCAGCTGGACATGAAGCCATTGATTACTACCTGTTGAGCCTGACAATCTAGTCAACTTTCTCTCCACCTTATAGTCCATTCATCCAGCCCATTCTTCTTTAACTTGCTGGCAAGAATACTGTGGAAGACAGTGTCTAAGCTTTGCTAAAGTCGAGGAACAACATGTCCACTGCTTTCCCCTCATCCACAGAGCCAGTTATCTCGTCATAGAAGGCAATTAGATTAGTCAGGCATGACTTGCCCTTGGTGAATCCATGCTGACTGTTCCTGATCACTTTCCTCTTCTCTAAGTGCTTCAGAATTGAGTCCTTGAGGACCCGCTCCATGATTTTTCCGGGGACTGAGGTGAGGCTGACTGGCCTGTAGTTCCCCGGATCCTCCATCTTCCATTTTTTAAAGATGGGTACTACATTACCCTCTTTCCAGTCGTCCGGGACTTCCCCCGATCGCCATGAGTTTTCAAAGATAATGGCCAATGGCTCTGCAATCACATCCACCAATTCCTTTAGCACTCTCGGATGCAGCACATCCGGCCCCATGGATTTGTGCTCGTCCAGCTTTTCTAAATAGTCCTGAACCACTTCTTTCTCCACAGAGGGCTGGTCACCTCCTCCCCATGCTGTGCTGCCCAGTGCAGTAGTCTGGGAGCTGACCTTTTTCACCCCATTATAATGGAAACCTTGTTGCGACCTTCACTGTGGTGGTACTATTGCCACACCATAATATTGCTGTGCCGCATCAGGGCCAGGGTAGAGTTATTGGTGTAAGCTGGGGTCCTTTAGATCAAGGGGTTCCCAACGTACAGCCTATGCTGATCTTTTTTCAATTTTCAAAATGCTCTAAAAACCACATGCGTGGCAAGATTATCTTGAGTACTGGTACTCCAACAGGGGCTGGGGTACCTTTTGAGAGAAGGGGGAGAACATCCACTGAGATGTTCCCAGGAAGTCTACTTGTGCTCATGGTCCCCTATTATTCCCGCTTCCCCCCAAAACAGGGGAAATTAATGCCCTCAGAACTTTGTTAATGCAGAATTAAGGTTGATCAGGAACCCCTCCTACCCTTCCAGAATGTTGAGTGCCTGGTACTCCTGAAAACCATGAAACACAGATCACATGGCATCCACCCCCATTATGCAACCCTAACTCTGCCCTCTTTCAGTGATGTCCTGCCTGCTCTGATGGATACTGTCGCACTCTATCCATATGATACGGAGCACTGCAGGGACACAGCACTTGGGTATATTAGGAGAAACTGTCAGACCAGGTCCTTGCTAAAGCAAAAGTTGTGGGAGATGAGTTTAGTCAACACAAGCTGGCTACGCCTATTCTTATCCTCCGTTTCACCTGTTCTGCCTAGATGACCCTCAGGTGTCCAGAGTTACCTACACTTGTTCCAAGGATCCTCTCTGGAGCATCACCTGCACTTACCTCTGTACCAGCCTGCTGCCAATTCCTGTGGCAAGAATAATCTGTTGTGCTCCTCTGCTTGCAGAGCAGACATCACTCAGCACAGAAACTAGTGGTTCATGATCCTTCTGGGTGTAGATGCATCTCTCCATGTATTGCAGTGTGAGCTATTGTGACCTACTGCAAGTAATCCTTGCACCAGTGAATGCAGCTTCCCTAACACACTGAAGGGCTGTTGGAGTGCAGGCAGATGAATGGGAGAATACAGTTCTGTGGGGGACAGCACCCCACATAAAATGACACCTACTTCATGTCTGCTTATTACGGGACAGCCCTGGCTGAAACATACTTACAGTCTATCCCCAGTGGCGCTTGCTAGCTTCAGGGGGCAGAGTGAAAGTTGCAGGGTGAGCTGGCATTTACTTAAACCTCTGAAAGCTACAAATTAGAGTTAAAGTACAAGTGCATTTCATGTTCTGGAAGGGTTCACAGCCCTGCCAATCAACTTTAAGTGAGCGTTAACCAAGTTTTTGGACACTGAATCTGAATTTCACTCCGGTCTGAGGCTTGTCGAGTTCTAAACACTCTCCTTGGGTCCTCTCTGGCTCCAGGACCAAGAAGTATCTGGGTAACATTGGCACAGAAATAATAATAATACTTAGTTCTTAGAATCTGAAGCGGTGCTTCAGTGCTGTGTGCGTAGGATCCAATGGAGTGGTCCAAGTGGTCATGCCTTAGTGGGATCCAAGCTATACATTGACTGGGGTGGATGGCATGAGAGCTCTTGATTGGTTCAGACTCTTCTACTGCTGATATTGGCACTGCAGATCCCCATGGTACGATCGTGTGCCCTGCGGTGCACCTGTGGAACTCATTTAAAATGTTAGCCGTTGGCTGAGTGCGTACATGCCCATCCATGTGTCTCTCTTTCTGGAACCCAGGGTATATAAAGCACCCAGTCCACAGTTGTTCTCTTTCTGCCAGCCTGAATGAATGTGGAATTAAGTTGTCTCCTGGCATTGGGCCTCATCCACTTGGATATTTTAGCCTATTCCCAGCCAGCCTTTCTTCCTTCAGAAAGTTGTATTCGAATTGGGAAAGGTACAGAGAAGGACAACAAAAATGATTAAGGGAACAGCTTCCATATGAGGAGAGACTAAAAAGACTGGGACAGTTCATCTTGGAAAAAAGACGATTAAGTGGTGATATGACAGAGGTCTATAAACCATGCATGGTGTGGAGAAAGTGAATAAGAAAGTGTTATTTACCCCTTCACATAACACAAGAACCAGGGCGTCAACAGATGAAATTAACAGGCAGCAGGTTTTAAAAAAAACAAAAGGAAGTAGTACTTCACACAATGCACAGTTAGCTTTTGGAACTTTTTGCCAGGGGATGTTGTGAAGGCCAAAAGTATTAGATCAGCTCGTGGAGGATAGGTCCATCAATTGCTATTAGTCGTTAGCTATGGTCACATCCAGAGCATGGGGCTGTCCCTAAACCTCTGACTGCCAGTAACTGGGGCTGGATGATGGGATGGATAACTCAATAACTGCCCTGTGCTGTTCATTCCCTCTTAAGTATCTGGCATCTGTCACAGTTGGAAGACAAGATACTGGGCTAGATGAAGTATTGGTGTGACCCAGTATGGTCATTCTTATGTTCTCTACCAACCAGCATTACAGTTTGGAAGGAAAGCATACTCTTCCGTGGCCCTTTAAGAACTGCTAATTACTGACAGTTATTCTTTGCTACTCCCTCTAGACTAAGAGATACCTGGTGGGAACTTATCCTGAAGACTAAGAAGTTGGAATTTCATGACCTTTGGAATGTTGGCAAGTTTTAACTTACTCTGTGAAGGGTCTCTAATTATCTGTTAGATTCAGTGTCTACGTCCTTGGGTACAAACAACATTTCTTTTCAAGCCCTCTTGGCTATAGAATTCTAGGACCAGATTAGTGGTTTCATCACTTTATGAAGAATGATCCAACTTATAAGTGTCAGTCGTCTTTCTGATATCAGACTAGTCCTTACCCTGCTCTTCAAGCAGTTTGAGTCCAGTGCAGTTCACATCCTGGTCAATCTAGAGAAGAAAATATAAAGAGCTCACCCAAGATGTAGACTGGCTTTTCTGTAGGTCCAGCGAAGTCGCACTTATTGTAAAGGACTGAACTAATTTTAACTCCATCTTATCGTTATTCACATTTTTACAAGCATGCAGGATCCCTTCACATCAGTGGGTCCTGGAATTATCCATTGGGAACACACACTTCAACTTGGGGTCAACTTCTTTTTCCATCCTTCTTGAGGAATCTTTCTGATGGACTGTTGAGAGATGAAGTGCAATCTCTTAAGGAAATGGAGGCTATCATGCCACATTTCTAAATCTAATACCCATACTTAGCAACTTTACTATTTGTCATTTTTGCATACTTTACCTGATTTCTTTGTTACACTGGTTTGCGATACCATTATTGATTTGTAATGGGTGCAGTATAAGAGCAGGTCTTACAGCCCATTTCCGCTTCCATTGAAGTCAATAAGAGCAAGATTTGGTCCCTAGACTTCAAATACTCTTCTCAAGGTATGTTTTAGTTTTGGCACATCAGTGTAGATTAAATATTTAACTAGGCTATTCCACCTTTCGGAGAGCCACTGATAAGTAACTTATTGCATTATCTCCTAGACTTCTTGTCAGAGAAAAGCATTTAGTTGTATTAGCAGTATTTTTGAGTTCTTGTTTTTCTACATGAGACAGTATAACTAACTTGCATCTTTCATTTGGAGTATTTCATTTCACTTGTGATTCTGAAGAAGCTGGAAATGGCCCTTATGTTTAGAATGCCTAAATCCTTCCATTATAAAATATTTGTGTGAACTTTTCTGAGAATTTCATACTTCCATTGTTTGCCCTAGGCCTCTTATATTTAATGGGGGATAGTCTTGGGGCCAGGGAGGTATCTTTTTCAGATCCCGTGAAATTCTGTTAAGATTGAGTTGTGAGCTCTTAAAGTGCTATTTCCCATCTGTGGCTTGTAGTGTACAGCTTGATGATTTTTATTTATTTATTTTTTTTTTGGCAGCTTGTCAGGAACCCTGAGTGTTCCAAAGCCTTGCACATGTGCCCCAGCCTAGATACTGCAGTACACATCCCCCTGGCAGAGACTTGGGCCAGGTGCTTTGAAAGAAGCTGTAGAGTCAGGGAAAGGGCAGAGAACAAAGCAGGGCTGTGCTAGGATCCTGTTTTCCCACTCATCCTTCACTGAGTGATGCAGGGGTCCAGTGGGAAAAAACTGTATCATGTAATTAAAGACTGCATCATAATGTAGAGGACTGAATTAAGGTTCCATTGGCAAGCTTAAATCTGGCCATTCCTATCTTTTGAGTGCTCAACCTTGTAGCCTAAACTTTGTTTTACTATAGTTCTTTGGGATGTAATTGAATCTACTTTCTCTGACTTCACATAAGAATCTGTCTGTATTAAATGCGTGCCACTGATTTCTAACTAGCCATGTGCAAATAAACTGAAGATTGTGACTCCTTTCAAAAGCTGACATAAAGACGTGTATATTGTATGAATTAATTTATAGGAACTCGGATATTGACATTGTTATTTTGAACTAACATAATTGTAAGCCTTATACTATAGGTAGCACATGGGTATACTATAATTGCTATACACATAGATTTACAGTAACGTTCATATTTGATTTTATGGACTGTCTGGAATACAGCAATAGTGCCTGGGTGCCTGAGAACATACATTTGCCTGTTTTCATATTGCATGTGTTAGGCTACTTAAGTAGCAAAAAAGCCCCTTGATAACCTATTAATGCTGCATTCATTTCAGTGATATACTTCTGGATTTTTGAGTAAGTCAAAGATACTTGATATTTCCAAAAATACAGGATTTTATATATTAACTGTGCAAATAGTCTTAAATTGCTATTCAAATCTACAAATTCAGACTTCTAGATACATTTATTAAAGACTTTTGGAGTCCTGTAGAAATTTATTGTGAAGCTGTATTCATAGGTGTTCAGTTTTTTTTTTGGCTTCAATTTTTTCTAAACATGCCACACTGTAACTGCATGTTTAAACATATAAACCCTGTTTCCTAAACTTTTATCTTATGTTTTCAGAATTTAAATTCTGGAAATGTTTGTGCTATATACAGTAAAGGGTTTAGCCAGTAACTTAGAACACTGTTTTTAGGGCACAAAAATATATATAATATATGAAGATTCACAGGAATTAAATCAGGTGTCATCTGACTTTTTACAGTTCATTTTGGAACATTGATCTGTATGATCTTTTGTTATGAGGAGTAAGAAAATGGCACTGGTAACCCTTGAGTGCTTGCTAGCAGACTTAATGTATTTTAATTTAACCAATTCTAGAAAAAGTAAAATAAAAATCCTATTTTAAAGCAAGGAATCAACCACATTTTAAATGTGGTCCTTCCTGGGTGCTTACATCTAGAATCAGAGTAAATGGGGAAAACTCCAGCAAAAAGCTTATATGGTTTTTATGAGTATCATTCATCTCTGGCATTGCTGTCTTGTTCTATTTTTCAAATCCTCTTCCAAAACCAGCACTGATTTTGATTTGTGGCTCACAGAATTTGCTCCAGGTTCCTTATGCCTGTCCCAAGAACCTACCTCAATGGCCTCTGCCTCTGATCCAGTTGGCAGCAATTTTCTGTGTAAAAGGGATCAACCAGAAGGTCCAGTTTCATGTTACTCATGTCTTGCTATGGGAAGAACTACTTTTGTTTGCTGTTCTACCTCTTCTGTTCACTGCACCTGTGCCACTGAGCTGCCCAGCTGTTTTGATGGGAAATTGAGATCTTAAGTCTCTCTCCATGTCAAGAAGGGTTTGTATCTCTCTGACCTTGCTAGGATTGCCCGTCTTATTGCACTTGTCTCTTTTAGGTTGTTGTGGCTTCTTGCAGGCTGCAGTAAAACACCTTCTGCCCCTCTGCCCTGCTTCAAGATCTTGCAGCCTTTCTAGCTTCTTTGTATGTCACTAGGAAATTAACCTATTGCTGAGTCCTGCTAAGATCTAAAACTGGTGTATCTCAGACACCAAAATAGGTTAGAGAATTTGTCTTTCCTGATATGTTTAGCTGCTAAGTGTGATGGGTGGTTGGTTTACTCCTGAGGCAAATCACAACCAGCTCTCTGGATTAAAAATTGGTTCATGGAGCCCTTTTGAGGTGGTGAGCTTACATAGTTTGTGGTATGGAGCCTGCCAGTTTGTTTCGGCAACTGGCCAGTTTCAGTGTGTGGACAGGACTTTTTCCAGGGAGCTGGCAACTATCTTGCAGGGGTGTATTTAACTAATAAAAGATTATCCAAAGACAGCTTATTTTTGGCTAGTAAATTATAGTGATTCTGCTGCTTTTATTCTGTATGTGTGCTTAATCTATATTTCCTCTCAAAGTGTTTTGTTATTCCAGGGTAGTAATTTAAAAAAAAAAACTTCATCTTGATAGTACCAAGCTGCTGACTTCTTTGAACTGTGGGTGTAGTAAGAACATAAGGGTGCAAAGAGCAGATCCCAGAAAAATTAACAAGGGGGGACGGTCCATACTTAAATGTAAAAGGATTCAGTTCTTCCTCCTGGCTTGCACCGGGGCATGCTTTACATTTTGAAAGTTCATCTGGGTTCCTAGGCTTACTTTACATCATTATCCATTTGGAAGGTGTATAAGAGCTACAAGCAAGAATAAGACAACTATCTGTGTTTGTGTAACGTGCCTGTTTGAGCTCTGTGGAAACTGGAGATTAGTCTCATGTTCATGATTTCCATTTTTCAGCTCCAATAAACCCACTGTACCTGGTCAGTTAAAAGGTGCTGCTACCTTTGTTCTCCTAAAGGGAGTCGCAGTTGTTCAGTTTTGACAGTAAGGCATGGCACTAGTTGGGGGGCCAGTTTCTTGTCCTTTTCAAGAGGAGCAGTTTCAGCACATTCTGAACGATGGGTGGGAGTGATACCTACAATGTGGTGAACTTGTAGAGCAAACCCTAGATTCAGTGTAAACCTATGCAATATTTTACTTAACTTTGCTGCTTCTTCCCCCACCTAGCCCTCTGTTCCTTCCACTCGGATGTCATATTTCGGTCTGGTGGTGGTCAAACTGCTGATGGTTCATATTTTAGCAGGAAAAAATGCTCCTTGTTGGGATTTTGGTATGTCTGCATACAATGAAAAATGTTGAGTGGGCTGGGTTTAATTTCCAGCAAATTTGTATCAACTTCTGGGAGCTCTTTTGTTTAATAGAAATTCTTCTCTACTTTTCTCTCCCCCTTCCCACCCTCCACCCAACCTTCTCTACAAGGCTTGCTGAGGTATAGTTGATTTAATCTTATGACTGAAAAGAAAAATGCATGGATGCAAATATTTTGTATTTTGAAAGGGCTTCATTGTTAAAGCTTGCTTTCAATGGACTCTGTCTTGTTTAAAAAAGCAAGTAGCTAATGTCACATCCAGACCCTAGAACTTAATAGTGAACGTTACTTTGTAAATGATGCTTACTTTTAAATTGCCAAGCCATCAAAACACTTCTGTATATGTAGGTTGGAAGTTGAATGTGGCTAGGAATAGTCCATTAAGAGGTAGCTGTTGTTGGAGTTAGTGTGTGAGGTGACCCGAACTGGCAACAATTAGGTTTTTGTCTTGTTTGCTGCGTTACGATGCACAAGGAAGATGTGAAGGATGGTGGTACAAGAAAAAAGGTTATTTTAAACCTAAAAACATCAGCAATATCAAGTCTTGCCTTCCTAGTTCCTCTGGAGGTCTCCAGTGGAGAATCTGGAGGTGTAATTAGGAAGCTCTGTGCCCTAGTTAAGGGGTGAAGGTATTGGATCCAAGGGCTTGTGTGCACACAAGCTGTACTGCTTTAACTATACCGATATAAAGTGGCACAATCCCCTAGTGTGGACACAGTTATACTGGTATATATGTACTTGTACAAGTACAGCTATTCCTGTTCAGGAAGGGGAATAAGCTATACATATTAATCTTTTGTATTACAGTAGTGCTTAAGTGCCAACCAAGAATGGGGCCCCATTGTGCTAGGCTCTGTACAGAGTAGCATACAGTCTTTGTCCCAAAGAGTTTACAGTCTAAATAGACCAGCCAGCCACAGGGTGGGGAAGGGGTATAACACACACACTGTGTGAACAGTCTGACGGCAGCAAACATGTTCTATAATATCTGGTTTTTTTTTAATGGCTTTAGTTAGGAGGGGATCAGCTAAATGAAAAGAAGAGGGAAGGAGACAGGGCAGTGGGGTAAAGCATGGCATCGGGACTTGAGCGAGCAAACAGCCAGTCAGAGAAACTGAGGAAGTCCATTCAAAACTATAGGAATTCTCTGAATCTCCAAAGGATCCTGCTTCGCTGCCTTCTGCTCCTGCTGGCAGGAGTCTGTTATAAGGCATATTATATTGAGAGAGCTGCAGCCACACTAGGAATTGTTTTAAAAAAAAAAAAATCGCACCTGAACGTTATACTGGTACAAAAAACCTGTGTGTTGACCAGCCCTTAACAAAACAGCTTTTCTTCAGCTGTCTGCATATTAAGCAAAAATGGTCATTAACAAAAAAGACTGAGCCAGAAAAATAACTTCCTTTCCTTTAGGTTTTCCTTTTTTCGTGTATCAGTCATATTCTAACCCTGCTGGCTTGCTAGTCATCCATAGGATTTGGGTTGGAGGCACCAACTTTCGCGGGGCTTTACACACCCATGGCCTGGAAATGTCAAACATGCTTTTTACTCTATTGTGTTTAACAAGGATCAGTGCCTATGAGTGTGCCTTGGGGAGAGGAACAATGGATGTTGGGAGCCAGAATGAACATCTACTTTCAGATAAGCCAGTGTAATTCCAGAGTATCTGTACTAAAATCCCTGGAGTTACAATAATTTTGTAGGTTTCAGAGTAGCAGCCGTGTTAGTCTGTATCCGCAAAAACAAAAGGGGTACTTGTGGCACATTAGAGACGAACCAATTTATTCGAGCATGCTGCATCCGATGAAGTGAGCTGTAGCTCACGAAAGCTTATGCTCAAATAAATTGGTTCGTCTCTAAGGTGCCACAAGTACTCCAATAATTTTATAGCTTTCACTGAGAGCGAATTTGTCATGTTGTTCATTGTACATTCTCTAATACTTACTTAGTTATTGCTTGTATTGGGGTAGCACCCAGCAGCCCCAGTCATGGCTCGGGTCCCCATTGTGCTAGGCGCTGTACAAACACAGAGCAGAGATGGTCCCTTTCCCAAAGAGCTGACAGTCCAAATACAAGACAAGGAAACACATGGATACAGACACAGGGATTACAAGGAAACACATGCAATATTGTCTAAATAGACAAGCAGATGCAGGGAGAAGAACTTGTATGCAGAATATTTTCATTAAAAGTTGCACGAGAAATCAAAAGAAGAGTCTATGCATCTATATGAAAGGACAACTCTTGTCATTACAACTGTGCTTGTGGTTTTATTAAGAGCAAAGCACCAGTGTACTTCTATGGAAATTTTAATGGAGCAAGACTGTCTATATGGGCCTGCAGTGAACAGTATGGCATATGTATATCCTGTTCCGTATTCCCTAGTCTGGGATGATGGGATAGGTGATAGAGTATCTGAAAAGCGAAGTGACCGAGCATACCGTAACTCCCCTGGTAACTGCCATCTTAAACATGTTTCAAACTGTTGCACACCACAACAAGCCAAGCTAGTGATCTTAGAATAATGTGATCATAGTGAAGTCTTGACATAGTTTTGACTGGACAAGGAGCAATGATCTCAAGTTACAGTGGGAGTCGTCAAGGTTGGATATTAGGAAACACTATTTCACTAGGAGGGTGGTGAAGCACTGGAATGGGTTACCTAGGGAGGTGGTGGAATCTCCATCCTTAGAGGTTTTTAAGGCCCAATTTGACAAAGCCCTGGCTGGGATGATTTAGTTGGGGTTGGTCCTGTTTTGAGCAGGAGGTTGGACTAGATGACCTCCTGAAGTCTCTTCCAACTTTAATTGTCTAAGATTCGAAGACTCTTAACTTTCCCTGTTTGCTCTACTTTCCCAGCATGGGAAGCTGTCACTCCTAAAATCAGGCCTTTCTTTACTGACCCAGTTCCAAAATGATCACCAGGTTTTCCAAGTTGTTGCTTAAATAATCCCAGATTATAGACTTCACTCAGTAGTGGTAAATCCATGCTCCCACAAAATGCTTGCCCTGGAGAAGCATTGCTTTGTGAAGAAGCTGCTCAGTGGCTGGGCAGACACCAACCTCTGCAAACTCAGAGGACATTGCTGAATATAAATCACTGGAAACCATACTCTGCATCAGCACTGAATTCTGTTCTTGCTGACTCAGATGTGGAACTGGAGAAATTGACCTGATAATTTGTTTAACTTTTGTGGCCATGCATATGAAAATCTGCTCTTAACTCTTTCATCTTGTGCTCTCCTTGGCTCTACAAGAATGTATTTGGTACACCCTTTCATGCAAAAGTCTCATGGTGCTTGGCAAACATTAACTCTGTGAAAGAGCCTGTGATGATTGTTGCTTCACAAAGGGGAGAACTGAGGCTCAAAACTGCCTAAATTGAGTCATTTGTGGAGTTGGATGGAACCCAGGAGTCTTGACTCCCAGTCCTTTGGTCTGACCACTTAGGAAGCATTCCCAGTATTCCAAAATGAAGCACTAGTGACTAATAAATTTAAACAGTCAAACCTGAGAATAAAACCTGGCTATTTGAGGGGCAAGGAAAGCCAGAACAGATCTTGACTGTCTTGAAATGTTGTAGCTGTGTTGGACCCAGGATATTAGAGACACAAGGTGGGTGAGGTAATATCTTTTAATGAACCATCTTCTGTAGTTGATCCAATACAAGATATTACCTCACCCACCGTGTCTCTATCTTGACTGATAGATGAGATTCCCTGGGGTTCTGTCCTGAAGCCAGAGGGATGATATCCCTTATAGAATAACCTAGCTAGTGTAACTGAGGAGATACCCTTGTGAAGGATTGCTGTATGTGCTCTCTCATAGTTTCTGCCACCTTTCTGCCATTCTCTCTTCCATCCTTTTCTGCCTCTCTTATTGTGCCTCATTTTTTTGCTCTCATTTTGTGGCTCCCACTCCCTCCTTGCTCAGTAGAAAGCTGCTTGGGGTTTGGGCATCCCACAGTCGTTCTGTGGTGCAAAGTCATGTGTTCTTGCAGCTTAGCTGACCATCATGGGAGCTGAGAAGAAACAATTGAGGCTGCAGGTTGCTGCCCACATCTTTAACCCTGTGCAAAGGAACTGCTCCTGGGGTTGACTGCATTATAGGCGGCTTTGGGTGAGGTAAGAGCACAATGCTGGAGATTCTTAAAAAACCAGCCCCTGCTTTATAAACAGGCAGAGAAGTATTTTTGCTTTGGAAAGGTGCAGATTCAATATCGTGCAAATTTCTCCACTCACTGTTCTCTGCCCTATATGCCTTTGTCCCTCACTAACCTTGGATGGGGAGACGTTGGGCTAGTTCTAATTTGGAGTTTAGCTATGCTTTCTGCCTCAGTAGTTTGTGAGGGTGAGTTAACAGGTTTTTTTAAAATCTCAAAATCAGTTTGGTTCTAAATTTATTTTGAACGTACGGATTAAAGATGCTTTATATGCACAAAGTACTTTTCAGTAATATATCTTACTTGGTGCTTTACATCAAAAGATCTCAAAACACTTTACAAGAGTCAGTGTCCTTATCCCCATTTTACAGAGTAGGAAACTGAGGCACAGAGCCTAGCAATTTGCCTATGGTCACCCAACAGACCAATGGCAGAGCAAGGGATAGAACCCAGATCTTCTGAATCCCAGTCCCATGCCCAATCCACTAGGCCATACTGCCTCCCTATAAATGTAAAACTTGTTAATGGAACTTTAATATTGCAGAGTTAAGGAATTCCAGATTTATGGTTAAATATACATCCACTGAGTTTATGCTTTAAGATACTGACTCGAAATACACGACCTCGACAGATTAGAGAATTGGCCTGAAATCAACAAGATTAAATTCAATACAGACAAGTGCAAAGTACTACGCTTAGGAAGGAAAAATCAAACACACACAACTACAAAATGGGGAATAATAGATGACATGCCAGTACTGCTGAGAAGGATCCGCGGATTATGGTGGATCACAAATTGAATGAGTCAACAATATTATGCAGTTCCAAAAATATAATTTTGCATTGTATTAACAGGAGAGTTGTATGTAAGACATGGGAGAGAATAGTCCTGCTCTGCTTGGCACTGATGAGGCCTCAGTTGGAGTGTTGTGTCCAGTTCTGGGCTCCACACTTTAGAAAAGACATGGACAAATTGAAGGCAGTCCACAGAAAAGCAACAAAAATGATAAAATGTTTAGAAAAACTGACCTATGAGGAAAGGTTTAAAAACAAACGGGGCATGTTCAGTCTGGAGAAAAGATGACGGAGAGGGGACCTGATAAGTCTTCAAATATATTAATATAAAGGGGACAGTGGTCAATTGTTCTCCACATCCACTGAAGGCAGGACAAGAAGTAATGGGCTTAATTTGCAGCAGGTGAGATTCAGAAAAAAAACTTTCTAACTCTCAGGGTAGTTAAGCTCTGGAATAGGCTTCCAAGTGAAGTGGAATCCCCATCATCGAAGGTTTTTAAAAACAGGTTGGACAAGCACCTGTCACGGATGGTCTAGGTTTACTTGGTCCTGCCTCAACTCTGGGCCCTGGACTTGATGACCTCTCGGGGTCTCTTCCAGCCCTATGTTGCTATAATTCTATCATTCTCAAACTACCACAGAATCATAGGTTTCAGAGTAACAGCCGTGTTAGTCTGTATTCGCAAAAAGAAAAGGAGTACTTGTGGTGCCTTAGAGACTAACCAATTTATTTGAGCATAAGCTTTCGTGAGCTACAGCTCACTTCATCGGATGCATACTGTGGAAAGTGTAGAAGATCTTTTTATACACACAAAGCATGAAAAAATACCTCCCCCCCCACCCCACTCTCCTGCTGGTAATAGCTTATCTAAAGTGATCACTCTCCTTACAATGTGTATGATAATCAAGGTGGGCCATTTCCAGCACAAATCCAGGGTTTAACAAGAACGTCTGGGGGGGGGAGGAAAAAACAAGAGGAAATAGGTTACCTTGCATAATGACTTAGCCACTCCCAGTCTCTATTCAAGCCTAAGTTAATTGTATCCAATTTGCAAATGAATTCCAATTCAACAGTCTCTTGCTGGAGTCTGGATTTGAAGTTTTTTTGTTGTAATATCGCAACTTTCATGTCTGTCATCGCGTGACCAGAGAGATTGA
Organism: Lepidochelys olivacea; assembly: GCF_965140295.1. NCBI lineage: Eukaryota > Metazoa > Chordata > Testudines > Cheloniidae > Lepidochelys > Lepidochelys olivacea. The sequence goes on along the minus strand of NC_140418.1, from coordinate 44,368,000 downwards.
AGTGTTCTCCGACTGGTTTATGAATGTTATAATTCTTGACATCTGATTTGTGTCCATTTATTCTTTTACGTAGAGACTGTCCAGTTTGACCAATGTACATGGCAGAGGGGCATTGCTGGCACATGATGGCATATATCATGTTGGTGGATGTGCAGGTGAACGAGCCTCTGATAGTGTGGCTGATGTTATTAGGCCCTGTGATGGTGTCCCCTGAATAGTTATGTGGGCACAGTTTGCAACGGGCTTTGTTGCAAGGATAGGTTCCTGGGTTAGTGGTTCTGTTGTGTGGTATGTGGTTGCTGGTGAGTATTTGCTTCAGGTTGGGGGGCTGTCTGTAGGCAAGGACCGGCCTGTCTCCAAGATTTGTGAGAGTGTTGGGTCATCCTTCAGGATAGGTTGTAAATGCTTAATAATGCGTTGGAGGGCTGAAGTTGGGGGCTGAAGGTGATGGCTAGTGGCGTTCTGTTATTTTCTTTGTTAGGCCTGTCCTGTAGTAGGTGACTTCTGGGAACTCTTCTGGCTCTATCAATCTGTTTCTTCACTTCTGCAGGTGGGTATTGTAGTTGTAAGAATGCTTGATAGAGATCTTGTAGGTGTTTGTCTCTGTCTGAGGGGCTGGAGCAAATGCGGTTGTATCGCAGAGCTTGGCTGTAGACGATGGATCGTGTGGTTTGGTTTGGATGAAAGCTGGAGGCATGGAGGTAGGTATAGCGGTCAGTAGGTTTCCGATAATAGGGTGGTGTTTATGTGACCATCGTTTATTAGCACTGTAGTGTCCAGGAAGTGGATCTCTTGTTTGGACTGGACCAGGCTGAGGTTGATGGTGGTATGGAAATTGTTGAAATCATGGTGGAATTCCTCAAGGGCTTCTTTTCCATGGGTCCAGATGATGATGATGTCATCAATATAGCGCAAGTAGAGTAGGGGCGTTAGGGGACAAGAGCTGAGGAAGCGTTGTTCTAAGTCAGCCATAAAAATGTTGGCATACTGTGGGGCCATGCAGGTACCCATAGCAGTGCCGCTGATTTGAAGGTATACATTGTCCCCAAATGTAAAATAGTTATGGGTAAGGACAAAGTCACAAAGTTCAGCCACCAGGTTAGCCGTGACATTATCGGGGATAGCGTTCTTGACGGCTTGTAGTCCATCTTTGTGTGGAATGTTGGTGTAGAGGGCTTCTGCATCCATAGTGGCCAGAATGGTGTTATCAGGAAGATCACTGATGGATTGTAGTTTCCTCAGGAAGTCAGTGGTGTCTCAAAGATAGCTGGGAGTGCTGGTAGCGTAGGGCCTGAGGAGGGAGTCTACATAGCCAGACAATCCTGCTGTCAGGGTGCCAATGCCTGAGATGATGGGGCGCCCAGGATTTCCAGGTTTATGGATCTTGGGTAGTAGATAGAATATCCCAGGGGTGTGTCTGTGCGGATTTGATCTCATGCTTTTTCAGGGAGTTTCTTGAGCAAATGCTGTAGTTTCTTTTGGTAACTCTCAGTGGGATCAGAGGGTAGTGGCTTGTAGAAAGTGGTGTTGGAGAGCTGCCGAGCAGCCTCTTGTTCGTATTCCGACCTGTTCATGATGACAACAGCACCTCCTTTGTCAGCCTTTTTGATTATGATGTCAGAGTTGTTTCTGAGGCTGTGGATGGCATTATGTTCCGCACGGCTGAGGTTACGGGGCAAGTGATGCTGCTTTTGATGCAGTCTCTACGTAAAAGAATAAATGGACACAAATCAGATGTCAAGAATTATAACATTTATAAACCAGTTGGAGAACACTTCAATCTCTCTGATCACGCGATTACAAACATGAAAGTTGCGATATTACAACAAAAAAACTTCAAATCCAGACTCCAGCGAGAGACTGTTGAATTGGAATTCATTTGCAAATTGGATACAATTAACTTAGGCTTGAATAGAGACTGGGAGTGGCTAAGTCATTATGCAAGGTAACCTATTTCCCCTTGTTTTTTCCTACCCCCCCCCCCCTTCAGACGTTCTTGTTAAACCCTGGATTTGTGCTGGAAATGGCCCACCTTGATTATCATACACATTGTAAGGAGAGTGATCACTTTAGATAAGCTATTACCAGCAGGAGAGTGGGGTGGGGGGGGAGGTATTTTTTCATGCTTTGTGTGTATAAAAAGATCTTCTACACTTTCCATAGTATGCATCCGATGAAGTGAGCTGTAGCTCATGAAAGCTTATGCTCAAATAAATTGGTTAGTCTCTGAGGTGCCCCAAGTACTCCTTTTCTTTTTTCATAGAATATTAGGGTTGGAAGAGACCTCAGGAAGTCCTCTAGTCCAACCCCCTGCTCAAAGCAGGACCAACTCCAACTAAATCATCCCAGCCAGGGCTTTGTCAAGCCGGCCTTTAAAAACCTCTAAGGATGGAGATTCCACTACCTCCCAAGGTAACCCATTCCAGTGCTTCACCACCCTCCTAGTGACATAGTTTTTCCTAATATCCGACCCAAACCTCCCCCACTGCAACTTGAGACCATTGCTCCTTGTTCTGTCATCTGCCACCACTGAGAACGGCCTAGCTCCAGCCTCTTTAGAACCCCACTTCAGGTAGTTGAAGGCTGCTATCAAATCCCCGTTCGCTCTTCTCTTCACCAGACTAGGTATGCCCAGTTCCCTCAGCCTCTCCTCTTAAATCATGTGCCCCAGCTCCCTAATAATTTCTGTTGCCCTCTGCTGGATTCTCTCCAATTTGTCAACTTCCTTTCTGTAGTGGGGGGCCCAAAACTGGATGCAGTACTCCATATGTGGCCTCACCAGTGCCGAATAGAAGGGAATGATCACTTCCCTCAATCTGCTGACAGTGCTCCTACTAATGCAGTCCAATATGCTTTTAGCCTTCTTTGCAATAAGGGCACGCTGCTGACTCCTATCCAGCTTCTTGTCCACTGTAATCCTAGGTCCTTTGGTGCAGAACTGCTGCTTAATCAGACCCCAGCCTGTAGCAGTGCATGAAATTCTTCCATCTTAAGTGCAGGACTCTGCACTTGTCCTTGTTGAACCTCATCAGATTTCTTTTGGCCCAATCCTCTAATTTGTCTAGGTCACTCTGGACCCTATCCCTACCCTCCAGCATATCTACCTTTCCACCCAGTTTAGTGTCATCCGCGAACTTGCTGAGGGTGCAATCCATCCCATCATCCAGACCATTAATGAAGATGTGAACAGAAGGGGCCTCAGGACCAACCTCTGGGGCGCTTCACTTGATACCGGCTGCCGACTAGACATTGAGCTGTTGATCACTACCCTGTTGAGCCCGACAATCTAGCCAGCTTTCTATCCACCTTATAGTCCAGTCATCCAATCCATAATTTTTTAATTTTCTGGCAAGAATACTGTGGGAGACCTTATTAGAAGCTTTGCTAAATTCGAGATATATCACATCCACTTTTCCTCATATCCACAGAGCCAGCTATCTCATCATAGAAGGCAATCAGGTTGGTCATGTGTGTCTTGCCCTTGGTGAATCCATGTTGACTGTTCCTGATCACCTTCCTCTCCTTCAAGTGCTTCAAAATGGATTCTTTGAGGACCCGCTCCATAATTTTTCCACCCAACTACGTTGTACAGGCAATCCTTGACTTTACGACATTTGAGTTATGGTGAATGGCACTTATGACGTTTATAAATTGACAACCTGTTTTGACTTTACGCCGTTGGTTTCAAATTTACAATGTCGATTTTGACTTAATAATGCTCGATCCAACATTGTTCTTATGGGAAAACTGAGTTATGATGTTTTGACTTAAGACGTGATTTTTAGGAACCAATTGCGTCATAAATCCGACGACTACCTGTAGTAGCATAATTTTTTTTCTACATCTGGAAAGATTGTGAGCTCGTTGGTTTAGGGTCCATCTTTATTCTGTATCTGTACAGCACCTAGCACAGAGCGTTCCTTCCGGACCCATGGCTGGGGCTCCTGGCACTACCAAAGTACAAAAAAAAGTAGTCAGGAAGCATCTCAAACATTTTTTCATTCTTTATCTTTTATGTTCTCACTGAGGTTATTTTAATAATTTAGTCAGCACCCAGGTGTTACATTTTGCCAGACATGTAATCTTCAAGGACACATGCCTCTGAATAAGATGTATTTATGAGGAACACCTTGAGAGATACCATAACAATGGGACAGTCCTGGGACTGGGAAATCTCTTTAAATACCTTTTTGTGTGGGAAGATCGCAGTCCTAAGTTACCCAGAAAATATTACTGGACAGACACCAAAGAGAGTGACAGCCATGTGCTTGATTCCCCAGAGGAATGACACTTACCTTGAGCACAATGGCTCTGTGTGGATAGCTGGTTGGCCACAGGACAAACTGGGGAGAGAGGATGCTGTGTGAAATAAGTTTATGCTGTTTCACTGTAACTACACAGATTGTACCTACCTATGTTAGTTCTGTAGAGTGTAAGACTAGATGTGCTGTGCATTGTTTATTTGGCTTTACTATAATTTTTCTATTCTCAGTAAGTCTCTTACTACAACTGATGTGAAGACTATTTGAGAGTTTCACACAGACCATCAAGAAGAAGTGAGAGAATGTTATCTCTTTGCACACGCCGAAGTTAAGGAAGGGATGTCTGGAATCCTCTGTCAACAAAGGAGTCCTTGATGTGAGGCTTGCTGCCATCGTGGCTGCATTCCTCATGATTCACAAGAAACTCCTAATCAAGAACAGCATAAGGGGCTTCAGGAAATGCTGATCTGTGGTCTGTTCCTTGCACAGTCACAAACTTCCTCCTGTGCGACTTCATGCCAGGCATTTCAAATCTTTTAATGCGTCTGAGTTCATTATCATGTCTGTAATATGGGGATAATATTTACCCATCTTCTCATAGTGGTTTTGGTGTGCCACATCACTAGATAGTTTGTCCAGTCTGTGCATTGAGGCAGGCTCCTGCAGAAAGATGTGCATGTGATCCTATAATTAAAAACTACTATAATGCACAGGGGCAGAGTTAAGGTTTTATGGGCAGCCATAATTCTTGACATTTTCCTGAGGCTCACCTGCTTCACTTTACAACTTGAATGATCTTACTATAGATTTGTATATGGAGTGCAATTATTAAATGGGTTCACTGCTTATCTGAGGACATAGCTGCAGATCTTAACTGTGTTTCACTGTGTGCATATATAAGTATCTAAACTAGATGCCTGTCATAATGTGCACAAGCTCATCATGCAGAGTTTGCACATGATTAGCCACTTTCTCCATGCCTTTCGAAGCTCGGTAAAGTCACGGTCAGGCTTCTTCATGTAGGTGGTTAGAGTAGAAGTATAAATAACAGTGTACCTCTCCTTCCATTTAGAATGCATTGACACATGATTCTATAACCCATTCCATTTTTGCCTGTGATTTACTATCTTGTAACAACTCTTTATTCATTGTTTTGCCTTCTTGTACTACAAGCACGGTATATATCTATTTCTAGATACTACCTGCATTATTCCTAAACAAAACTACACCTATTGATGAAATGCTTCTAGTATATATTTTATTCTGTTTCCTCAGTGCCTCTGCCATTCTGTTTTTAATTTTATACTTCATACACCAAATCTATCCTTAAGAAATCTTGTGTTTTGACCTTTTACTCCTCATGTATCTTCAGTATTGAAACTATTAATGGCGGTTTGAGCATTGCAAGTCTCTGAGCACTGAAGAATAGAAGTGGGACACAGCACTTGTGTGTTCATTTGAGTTTGAATAGCTGGTTACTTTAGATAAGTCACTTTTTTATTTAAAATAGTCGAATTTCTCCAAGAAAAACTCCTTTTTCAGTTTGTTATGCAATTGATTGTTGCCTTTGGGAAAAATTCCACTAATAGTGTTGAAAAAATCTAATATCTAAATAATATTGAATACCTGCTTGCCAGCTAGGATTGTTTGACAGCTGCTGAAGAGGATTTGAATGCTAGACCAAAAATGCAAATGTTTCCACAAACTTAATAGTCACATTCTGTCTGATACGCTGCTGTTGATATTAAAGTGACTCTGCTACTGAGTGTCTTTAGTAACTATTGAATGATTTGATTAAAATTTCCTCTTAGTGAAGTTGTTGTAGGCTACAGTGGAAGGTGCCAAGCAAAGGCTGAGTGGCCAAACCTTCCGAACTTCTCATCCAGTGAAAGATGCAACCAAACTTAAAACTCAAGTGTTGTAGCATGTAGTAGTGGTTTTTCTTGCATGCACACTGTGACAGGTTGGATCATAGAAACCCCCTTGGGGCTGCCAACTGATGTGTCAAGACTACTTCTGCCCCTGCTTTCTTGCCCTGGCAGCCTGGGACTCCAGCACCCTGTCTTGCTGAGCCAGACACACCAGTCTTCTCCAACACAGACCCAGGGTCTGAACCATGTGCCTCAAAGCTGCAGACTTAACTGAAAGCAGCTTAAGAAATGTTCTTGTCTTTAACACTCAGATGATCAACTCCCAATGGGATCCAAACCCCAAATAAATCAGTTTTACCCTGTATAAAGCTTATACAGGGTAAAGTCATAAATTGATCACCCTTTATAACACTGATAGAGAGATGTGCACAACTATTTGCGCGCCCCCCCCCCCAGGTTAATTATTAAGTAAAAAGTGATTTTATTAAATAAAGAAAGTAGGATTTAAGTGGTTCCAGGTAGTAACAGACAGAACAAAGTGAATTATCAAGCAAAATAAAATAAAACACGCAAGTCTAAGTCTAGTACAGTAATAAAACTGAATACAGATAAAATCTCACCCTCAGAGATGTTTCAATAAGTTTCTTTCACAGACTGGATGCCTTCCTAATCCTTTCCCCTGGTACAGCCCTTGTTCCAGCTCAGGTGGTAGCTAGGGGATTTCTCATGATGGCTGCCCTCCTTGTTCTGTTCCACCCACTTATATATCTTTTGCATAAGGTGGGAATCTTTTGTCTCTCTAGGTTCCCCCCCCCCCTCCTTCTCAATGGAAAAGCACCAGGTTAAAGATGGATTCCAGATCCGATGACATGATCACATGTCACTGTAAGACTTCATTACCCACTTGCCAGCCCACAGGTATGCAGGAAGACTTACAAGTAAAACAGAGCCATGCACAGGTTAATATGGTTAATGGGAGCCATTAAGATTCCAAACCGCCATTAATGGCCCACACTTTGCATAACTACAATAGGACCTCATAGTTATATTTCATATTTCTAGTTTCAGATACAAGAGGGTGGTCATCCTATTATACAAATAGGATGACCACATTCAGTAGATTATAAGATTTGTAATGATACCTAACAAGAGACCTTTTGGATGAAGCATATTCCAGTTACATTATATTCACACTCATTAGCATATTATATAATTTTATAAAAGAGTGCAATGTCACACACAGAGCCTCACAAGTTGAGCTCTCTTGAAATAGAAATGCTCATTTTGCAATGGCAATATGGATTCTTTAAGGTGGAGCATGAGATAAGATATGTGTGTACAGGGAAGCTCCAACGAGGGAAAATTTTGTTTTAAATATCAGTGGGGAAATAACTCATTGAGATCAGCTTGGGAATGAGTTTTCGTAAGGAAAATTGCCTAAAAGGAGGTGGGATCAGAACAACTTGATCAGTCTGAGAAGCACCTTTTGGAAAAGGTCTAGGGACCAGCCCTCCAAAAAGGGGGAATGGACTAGCTGGCCTAACTATATGTACATTATTGCCAGCCTAATCGCCATAGAATCATAAATGTTAAAGATGAAAAAGGCTGGCTAGGGGTTGTCCCATCCTTCTCCTTGCCAATGGAGAAATTACCGCCAGTGCATTGTCAAGTGCTTACTCTAGTTGAGCCTTGATTATCACCAGAGATTCCATTGCTTCCCTTGGGAGATCACTCACTGGTGAAGTATTGGCTAAATTCATTAATTTAAGAGGTCTTTGGGGCATGGAGCTTGTCTACTCTATTTGTACGGTGGTGAGCCCACTGCCAGCACTCAGGAAAATTTGGTAGTCTTTCAGCTGAACTTCTTTAATTTCATCTGTTGCCCCTAAATAATTTCTCCACATCCTTGGTGCTGACAACTCTCAAATATTTAGACTGCTGTGATCATATCAACCCATTCAATGTCACTTAGACAAGCCGTGTGTCTGTTTCTGTCACTACTTAATCTCATCAGATTCCTGGATCCTATTTTGCTCTTCTGGAAACTTGTTCCCAGCTTGTCTGCCCCTTTCTGCGCACTTTCATAGACAGCTCGGCAGTCTGGAAGCAAAAATATGTCACCCAAAACATTCAGATATGGAAGAAATTAAGGGAATAGATGCCTGGAATAGACTATAGCCTCAACCAAAACCATGTAGAGCATTACTTCCTTCCCTGCACCAGAGCACAAATGCTTCTGGGTATGCAGCACTTTGTTCCCATAACGTTGCGAGGCCCTATCTAATCTGTTGTCTCTTTCTCATATGATTATCTAGATGTCTTTCCCTACATGTAATAGCTGCATTTGTCTGTTTGTGAGAACCTTAACTGAGGGTTTCCCTGGGGGGAAGCTGCTGCTGCGCAAGGTGCTTCCTAGCATCCAGCGGACTGTGCCTGTGTGCGGTAAGCCAGGGGCACCTCCCAACCACTGTACACTGTACTGTACTGCTTCTAAAGTCCAGGGACCTGTTCACGTGGCTTTTGGACTTCATGGCATCAGCGCTGGCTACTCCACAAACCTCAGAAAATCTGACCAACTTTCAACCCTAATTGGTTTACATTGATTTGCAGACCCAGAGACCAACTGTTTGTGGGCGTTGCTCCTTCTCTTCTCAGCGCTGAACCAGTTCAACCCTGCTTACCTGAAAGATCCAACAAGATCACAGCCCAACAGTCTTCTAAGGCGGACTTCAGGCTGTCACTCTATCATTTAGTGACCATAACACAACTGAATTACTGTCTAGCTGTTTAAAGCTTCAGTGATGAGACTTGCTCTAACTGTGTAGTCGAGCAGTGGGCAGTATGCATAATGCTGTTGAATAAATGCTGGAGAGCACAAAAACAGGCTGACCAAGGCCAGTCACCTCACTGAGTTTGACTGCGTTCAAGCAGACTCACTGGTTTGAGTGCTCAGACTCTCTGCCTTGAGAAACTGGCAAAGGATTTGCCAGGGGAGCAGTAAGTGCTGTTTAACGACCCAGATTTTTGACTCTGCTCTCAAGAGGGGGGCGGCTTGCTGTTTGGCGTACTTCTGAGGGATTAGGGGGAAAGGAACAAACAAGCCAAAGGATGAGCACCGTCTTATTTGTTGTCTCATGGGAGCGGAGAGTGAGAGTACGTGCCAGCTAATCAGCTGCTGTGGGAATGTTTTATTGTTAAAACCGCTGTTGCCCTAAAGCTGGGGTAGGGTGAGAGGAGAGGTTGCAGAGAGGGGAAAATACTGTAAAAGTCCAAATCTGGTTGGTTTTTTCTTTAAACCTTTTTATTTATTTATTATTATTGAAGTGCAGGTATGAAAGAGAAATGGCTATCTAGCTCTGTGGGAAATTCCATAGGTGCTCTGAGAAGAGTGTATTTCTCTGGCTCTGTAGTATTGTCAGAGGAAAATCTTTGTGTGGGGTATTCTGTCGTTTGCAGCTAGCTCTTGGTGGATCAGTGAGTTGTCAGAGCCTGATGGTCCCTGTGGATTGCACAGGCTTTGCCTGCAGCTCCCGTTAATGAGATGGGTTCAGGGTGTTTGGAACACTTCTTGCCAGCTGACTCAGTCACTAATAGCAGGGGTTGCCTTTATGCATTTTTGTAGAACATTTTAAATGAGCAATCCCTCTGAGATATTAGCTGTACTACACTCCAGTCGGGGGGTGAGGGGGAACTAGCAACACAGAAGAAGGTTGAGTGAGGAAGGCACGAAGGAGATTGGGGAGGGGAGTTGGCTCATTTTGAAGCACTTGGAGGAGAGGAAGGTGATCAAGAACAGTCAAGATGGATTCAAGAGCAAGTCATGTCTGACCAACCTGATTACCCTCTATGATGAGCTGGCTCTGTGGATATGGGGAAAGCAATTGGCGTGATATATCTTGACTTTAGCAAAGCTTTTGATATGGTCTCCCACAGTATTCTCGTCAGCAAGATAAAGTATGGATTGGATGAATGGACTATAAGGTGGATAGATGGTCGGGCTCAATGGGGTAGTGATCAATGGCTCGATGTTTAGTTGGCAGCCGGTATCAAGCAGAGCGGCCCCAGAGGTCGGTCCTGGGGCTGGTTTTGTTCAACATCTTTATTAATGATCTGGATGATGGTATGGATTGCACCCTCAGCAAGTTCGCAGATGACAGTAAGCTGAGGGGGAGAATAGACACTGGAGGGTAGGGATAGGATCCAGAGTGACCTAGACAAATTGGAGGATTGGGCCAAAAGAGATCTGATGAGGTTCAACAAGGACAAGTGCGGAGTCCTGCACTTAGGAAGGAAGAATCCCATGCACTGCTACAGGCTGGGGACCAACTGGCTAAGCAGCAGTTCTGCAGAAAAGGACCTGGGGATTACAGTGGACAAGAAGCTGGATATGAGTCAGCAGTGTGCCCTTGTTGCCAAGAAGGCAAACGACATGTTGGGCTGCATTAGTAGGAGCGTTGCCAGCAGATCGAGGGAAGTGATTATTCCCCTCTATTCGGCACTGGTGAGGCCACATCTGTAGTAGTGCGTCCAGTTTTGGGCCCCCCACGACAGAAAGAATGTGGACAAATTGGAGAGCATCCAGTGGAGGGCAAAAAAAATGTTCAAGGGGTTGGGGTACATGACTTATGAGGAGAGGCTGAGGGAACTGGTCTTGTTTAGTCTGTAGAAGAGTGAGGGGGGATTTGATAGCAGCCTTCAACTACCTGAAGGGGGGTTCCAAAGAGGATGGAGCTTGGCTGTTCTCAGTGGTGACAGATGACAGAACAAGGAGCAATGGTCTCAAGTTGCAGTGGGGGAGGTCTAGGTTGGATATTAGGAAACACTATTTCACTAGGAGGGTGGTGAAGCACTATTTATCTAGGGAGGTGGTGGAATCTCCATCCTTAGAAGTTTTTAAGGCCTGGCTTGACAGAGCCCTTGCTGGGATGATTTAGGTTCTGCTTTGAGCAGGGGGTTGGACTAGATGACCTCCTGAGGTCTCTTCCAACCCTAATCTTCTATGATTCTTGCTCCAGCTGGGTATCCTTTCAAGAGCTATTTCCCCCTGCCATTATCCCCTTTGATTTTCTGGCACAATTAGATTGCTTATAACTTAGGGTGTTTTCTAGTGGAAACCTTTCTTTGTTCGCAGAATACATTGTGGGGAGCTGCTCTCTGGCTGTGTTCTATCTTGGCTTTCTAGTTCAATCGTATTCTTCTGTCTCCTACCTACTAGGTCAGAAAGTACACATTTACCAGCCAGACAAAGGCATTGATCCATGATGCACCCTAAACGGCCTGCTTTCTTCCAGTTTATAATGTTTTGACTGCTGTCATCAAGGTCCCATATTAAAATTCAATTTTTCCATGCTGTGGGGCTTTAGAGGGGAGGCAGCGTGTCCTAGTGACAGGAGTACTGAACTGGAACTCTCAAGATCTGTTTGTGTTGCTGGCTCTATTGGCATTTCTGTGTGACCCTAAGCAAGTTTCCCCATCTGTGAAATGGGGCTACTTATAGTGATAACCTTTGCAACGTGGTTTGAAAGAAAAAAGCACTATATAAAAACTAAATATTATACTTCACAATGCTCTCTGGCCTCTATTTCAGATTGCAAATTCTAGTGTGGACAGGACACAAACATCTTGCTCATCATGTGTACCCTTAGGTTGTGGTCCTGGAACCCAATAGTTGTCATTTCTAGAATCTACTACTGTTAATGTTGCTTAACTTCTTTGTACCTTGTTTCTATCCTAAAATGGGTCTAATACATTCACTAATATCGGCAGAGGATCTGAAAAATCAAATAGAAAGTATAACTGCAAAAATCACTTTTTATGCATATGATGGATTTAGGGACCAGTCAAGCCTGAAGAAAATGGCTTTAGCTCCTTTAAGCATCAAAAGTTTAAAGTCAGGAGGCAGTAAGTTTTTCCTTCCATTTCTTTCCAGACTCGGCTCCTGCCTATAAAGTTGGACCATGCTGTTTCAAACATTGAACTGATTTTCTGTAAACTTGACTTTGTGGGATGTTTTAAATCTCAAAACTCTAAAGCTTTGAAGGCTGTATGCACTGTAGCTGTATGAAAGTGTGTGGAAAAATTCCTGTTTATTATATATTTGTATTGATTGTAAAGCGCACAAGGGGGAGGAGTTAATTGTTATAGTTGAAAGCTCAACCTTTCTTGACCCCTGTGGGTTTCTCCCTTTTAATAGCGCATTATTAATGCTATTTTTGTGCATGACATTTCCTTATTAAACATTAAACACTCCAGTGGCATTTCTTTTTAAGCTGTAAATTTGTGTGATCTGGAACTGCTTGGCTTGGTGCCTCCTGAATGAGTTACCTTCCTTGACTAAAATTACTGTATCCCGGCCACCATTGATTAAGGCCTCCAGAGCACATGGGAAATGTACCTCTTTGCCTCTTCCAACCGGGGTGTTGGATCAAAGCTTATAAACTCATATTTTCACAGCCGATCACCATTTAGTGCTCTGTCACTATTCAGCTGATAAAAATGCATGCATTCCAGGCCCTGAGGACATGTACAGTCTCATTTTTAAAAATATGAATGAAAATTCACTGACCCAAAGAACTTAAATTGAGCATCCCACCAAAACTAATGCTTTCTCCTCAGACCTCTTGCACTTATTTGAACCACCCATGCAGAGCTTGGAACAAATAGACTTGTACTATACTCAGCAGATTCAGGCTTCACTAGCCAAGTGGGGAAGGGAGGCCCAGGGCTGGTCCCCCTTCACTCAATGACCTGCTACGATTTGCTGTTAAAGCACCTGATCTCTACAGCCATAAAATCTTAGGATCTTAAGAGTCCCTACCATTATAATGAAGCTGTTTCCAGACTTTCCCAACTATTTTTGAGTTTGAGGACAATGAAAAATACTCTTCCTATTGGAAAAAAAAAAATCTCAAAGGTTTCTTGAGCAGGGCTGCGGTCAAAATGGAAGAGAGTTGAAAGTTGCAACTAGGCATGGAAATAGTCCTCACTGAGAAGGTGTTGGGTAGTCTTGTCCTGGAAGAGATGGGTTTTGATCTGTGAGCCTTTGAATTACAGTAATTTTCATCTATAGGTTTTGGAGTTCCTTACCAAAGTGGGCCATTAGCCCCATTGTGTATCTAAGCACAGACCCATAATTGCTGAGAGGCCTAAAACATGGGTACAGCATGTCAGAAATCAGGGCTTATACCATCTGTTGCACTGTAACTTTCACCTGTATCTGTCTCAGTGATCCTATCTGTAAATGGGACTGACACATGGCAACCCAAGGACTCGCATAAGAACTGATTGCAAAGAACTAACATGGCCAGTCAGTGGAAAAGGTGGGAAAAGCTCAGGACTTCACAGTCTGAGCCTTAGGCCACAGAACGTTTTGGTGAGATTAGGATGATTATTTTCTTCCTTCTCCCCCTTTCCTGATACCTGGGTTTCCGGAAATACTGGGAAGATCCAGCCCGGTTAGGAGTCTTTGCGGAAATAGTGAATTAAATGCTACTAAACTGCTGACATGTAGGTGCTGCAATTAGTTCCTTAGGCGCATACTTAACAAACTTGCACTCTGCTAGATAGGCTGTCTGATTTTTTTTTTTTCAAACATTCATAACTTGGTCAAATCCATTTCCTCAGAAAAATGCTTCTTATTCAGACTCCAATGCAAAATCTCTCTTCAGCTGTTGACTTCAGCTGTTGGCTTGTATGCACAACAATTCTTTTATTTTTTTATGTAAAAATGCTGTTCCTGCCCCTCTTCTCGTTTAAGTGGCTCAAGGGATTTTTCTCAAACAAAATTTCACCTTGGGAGACGGACTGTGGAATATGTGAGGCCAAAAAGTGACACGCTCAATGTATGGAACGTAAATAGGGTTATAATGGAACGGTGCTTTGTATCTTTAAATGTAGCAGTTGCTGCCTGTGCCTAATATAATTATCTGAGTGACAGAAGCAAAGCAGAGGTGGAGCTGCAGATCTATGCAAATCTGTATGAAAGCACAAAAGTCTCATTGTGTCGAATTAATACTTTGTATACAGAAGGTGCTTGTTTTGGGTGGTGATGTAAAATCTCAGTATGATACGTTCACCTCTCTTTTGACCATCTCCAATACGTTTGTACAAACAATGTCCACGTAGAAACACAGATTCCCTGAAAGCAGCATGTCCACTGGTTGAAATTTGTAACTTCTCTAGAGGATCGGATATGTGTAACTTCTGTCATAAGAGACTATACGTGCAGAGGGAACCTGCCTCTGTAGAGTCTGAAGTGCAAGATCATCTTGGCTGTTAGGGTTCACTTTAAATCTGTGATCTGGGTATCAGGATAAGATGTCCTGTCTCTGTTGCTCAGGGAGAGTCTGATTCATTAGAGCAGGGGTGGGCAAATGTTTTGGCCCGAGGGCCACATCTAGGAATAGAAATTGTATGGCGGGCCATGAATACTCACAGAATTGGGGTTGGGGTGCAGGAGCGGGTGAGGGCTCTGGTTGGTGGTGCAGGCTCCGAGGTGGGGCCAGAAATGAGGAGTTCAGGGTGTGGGAGGGGGCTCCATGCAGGGGTGAGGGTGTGTGGGGGAGGGCGGGGGAGGAGTTTGGGGTGTAGGAGGGTGCTCTGGATTGGGACTGAGGGGTTTGGAGGGCAGGAGATGTATCAGGGCCTGGGCAGTGGGTTGGGGTGCAGGAAGGGATGCAGACTCCGGGGTGGGGATGGAGATGAGGGCTTTGGGGTGCAGGAGAGTCCTCCAGGCTGGGATCGAGGGGTTTGGAGGGTGGGAGGGGGATCAGAGCTGGGGCAAGGGGTGTGGGGAGAGGCTTAGGGGTTCAGGCTATGGGTGGTGCTTACCTCAAGTAGCTCCTGGAAGCAGCGGCATGGCCCCCACCTCCCATGGCCCCCTCTGGTGTTCCAATGGGAACTGCAGGGGCAGTGCCTGTGGATGGGGCAGTGTGCAGAGCCTCCTAGCCATGCCTTTGCATAGGAGCCAGAGAAGTGACATACTGCTGCTTGGAGCAGCCCCCAAACCTGAGCCCCAGCTGGAGCGGGGCAAGCCCCAGACCCCGCTCCCCAGCGGGAGCTTGAGGGCTAGCTTAAAATGGCTGGCGGGCCAGAGTTTGCCTACCCCTGCATTAGAGTCTCAGTCTAGAGCTTGGCTCACTTGATCTAGCAGCTGGTTCTTCCATCCACATTCCTGAGTTTCATGGGGTTTAATTAAAATGCAGGTCTTTAATTTTTAATTTTGTTTCCTTTCTGTTGGTCAAAGATCTCTGTGTGAGTGAAGTCTTGGAGCAATTATTGTGCTCCCCATAGAGAAAAGGACATTTAATTCAGTGAGCCAATTTCATTCTTAGAGGTATATTTTTCTGCTTTTTATACCCCAAGGCACACAAACAGAATTATCAAATTAATAAACAATTTGCTACCTTTTTGGTTACACTGGTTGTTACTTGTTTCAGACCTTAACTGCCAAAATGTTACCTTCCCAGCAGATAATTGCTATTCTAAAGGCAGACAGCATGCGTAGCGAGGCCGTCAGTACACACCATTCCATTTGGATGTAGAGTACTTCTTGTTCCAAAAGGTGGAAGGAAATAACCTGGGAGCAGCCACTATATGCTTGATTCTATTTAACTGGGAGGAATTAGTTGTGAATCTGAAGGTTTAAAGGCAACTCGGGAACGTGAATGATAGGCTTCATTATCCCAAGGAAAGGAAGGAGGGACCGCAGAAGAATAAGGACAATGAACTTCAAAAAAGCAGACTTCAACAAACTCAGAACTAGGAGGTGAGGTTCTATGGCAAGAAAATCTGAGGGGAAAAAGGAGTTCAGGAGAATTGGCAGTTTTTTCAAGAGACAGTATTAAAGGCACAACAGCAATATATCCCAACGCTAAGGAAAGATAGAAAGAATGATAAGAGGACAATATGGCTCAATTAGGAGCTTTTTAATTACCTGTAAGTTAAAAAGGAATCCTGCAAAAAGCGGGAACATGGATGAATTGCTAAGGATAGGTACAAAAGAACAGGAAGGAAAGCATGTAGAGACAAAATCAGAAAGGCTAAGGCACAAACTGAGTTACACCTGGCAAGAGACGTATAATAAAAGGTTCTATACATACATTAGGAATAAGAGAGAGACAAAGGATGGGGAAGGAGAAAGAATAGATGACACCCTAGGCTGAGGTGTTCAATGGCTAGTTTGCTTAAGGCCTTGTCTACCACTTTACAGTGCTGCAACTGTCTCGCTCAGGGGTGTGAAGAAACACACCCCTGAGCGCTGTAATTTTCAGCGCTGTAAAGGGGCAGTGTAGACAGTGCCCCAGCTCTGGGAGCTACTCCCCTGTTGGCAGTGCTTTAATGTCGCTAGTGAAGACGTACCCTAAGTCTTCTCTAAAATGTTAATTTTGTTTGGATGCTTGAAGCATTTAATATTAGCAAGGAGAGGGAAGGAACACAAGCCAGAACAGGGAAAACATGTGAAAGAATATTGTAAGCAAGTCCATGGCCTGGCGATATTGACCCTAAGCTTAAGGTACTTAACTGTATAAAGCAATCTCAGAACTGTTAGCAATTATCTTTAAGAATTTATGGAGGACAGGTGAGGTCCCAGAGAACTGGAAAAGGGCAAACATAGAATCTATCTTTTCTTTTAAAAGGAGAACACAGAGAACCTGGCGAATTATAGACCAATCAGCTTAACTTCAATTCATGGGAAGATACAGACCAAATGATCAAAAAAGCAATTTGTGAGTGACTAGAGTGTAATAGAGGGATAATAGCCAGCATGGATTTGACAAGAACAAATCATCTTAATTTCCTTCTTTGGCAGCATGACACGCCTAGTGTATTGGGAGTTGGGAGCAGTAGATGAGACTTACCTTGATTTTAGTAAAGTATTTGAGACCGTCCCACATGACATTCTCATAAGCAAACCAGGGGAAAGTGGTCTAGAGCAGTGCTACTCAAAGTGGTGGTCCATGGACTGGTGCTGGTCTGCGCGCACATTGGAAAAAAAAATGGCCACCCATTCTCAGCTTGAGAAGCACTGGTCTAGATGAAATTACAATAAGGTGGGTCCACAGCTTGTTGAAAAACCATACTCAGAGTAGTTATCACTGGTTTGCTGTCAAACTTGGAGGATGTATCTAATGGGGTCACGCAGGGGTCTCTCTCTTGATTCTGGTACTAGTCAATATTTTAATTAATGACTTGGATAAAGGAATGGAACATGTGCTTATAAAATTTGCAGATGACACCAAGCTGAAAGGGGTTGCAAGCGCTTTGGAAGAAAGGATTAGAATTCAAACTGAAGAATTTTTCTGAAGTGAACAAGATGAAATTCAGTAAAGACAAGTGCAAAGTACTTCACTTAGGAAGGAAAACTCAAATGCACAGCTTCAAAATGGGAAATAACTGGTGAGGCAGTAGCACTGCGGAAAAGTATGTGGGGGTTATAGTGGATCATAAACTGAATATTATGCAGTTGTAAAAAGGCTAGTATCATTCTGAGATGGATTAACAGGAGTGTTGTATTTAAGAAACAGAAGGTAACTGTCCAGCTCTGTTTGATGCAGGTAAGGCCTCAGATGGAGTATTTGTTCCAGTTTGGGGCACCACACTTTAGGAAAGATGTGGATAAATTGGGGAGAGTCTAGAGGAGAGCAAAAAAATAAGGTTTATAAAACCTGATCTACGAAGACAGGTTAATAAAAACCTGGGCACGTTAGATAATATTTAGTCTGGATAATACTTAGCCCTGTCTCAGTGCAGAGGGCTGGACTAGAAGACCTATCAAGGTCCCTTCCAGTCCTATATTTCTTTGATTCTTTGTTTAGTCTTGAGAAAAGAAGACTGAGGGGGGACCTGAAAACAGTTTGCAAAGATGTTAAGGGCTGTTACAAAGAGCAGATGGATCAATGGTTCTCACTCTCCACTGACAGTAGGACAAGCAGTAGTGTTAATCAGGGATTATAATCAGTAATGCAGTCAGGGAGATTTAAGTTAGATATTACCTCTAAGGCCTGGTCTACAGTATGCTGTTATTTTGGAATTAGCAGAGTTAATTCGAAATAAAACTGATTCCGTCCACATGACCAAACCTTTTTTTTCCCGATTTAAAAGGCTCTTTAATCTGATTTCTGTACTCCACCTCGGCAAGTGGAGTAGCGCTAAAATCGAGATTGCAGTTCCGGGTTACAGGTACTGTGGACGCAATTCGACGTTATTGGCCTCTGGGAGCTATCCCAGAATGCTCCCTTGTGACCGCTCTGAACAACACTCTCAACTCCGATGCACTAGCCAGGTAGGCAGTAAAAGCCCCAGGAACATTTGAATTTCTTTTCCTGTTTGGTCACCATCAGCACAGGTGACCATCAGCACAGTCCACCACCACAGGCGACCATGCAGAGTCCACCATCACAAGAGACCACGTAGTCCCGGATTTGCAGACGAGCTCCAGCGTGGTCCGAATGGGAAGTACTGGATCTCATTGCATGTTGGGGAGACAAATCTGTTATGGCAGAACAACGTTCCAAAAAAAACCCCACAAATAAGTACGCTAAAGTCTCCAGGGCCATGACGCAAAGAGGCTACTACCGGGACGCAGAGCAGTGTCGTACAAAAAGAAGGCGGAAAAAAACAAACTCGGGACTACATGTTCGCTGAGCTCATGTAGTCCTCCCGCACTTACAGGGCCCAGCTGAAAGTGTGGAGGTAAACAATTGTGGAGACCCGTAAAGCATTAAATGAACAGGGAGAGGAGGGACGCGCGCGATGAGAGCAGGCAGGATGCTATGGTCAAGCTCGTGGGGGAGCAAACTGACATGCTCCGCTGTATGATGGATCTAATGCGGGAAAGGCAGCGAGACCACAGACTGCCACTGCAGCCCCTGAATAACCACCCTCCCTCCTCCCCAAGTTCCATAGCCTCCTCACCCAGACTCCCAAGAACACGTGGTGGGAGGCTACAGGGACCCACACATTCAACCCCAGAGGATTGCACAAGCAGCAGAAAGCTGGCATATCCTAAATTTTGATTTGGTTTCTGGGCTTGTCCTTCTCTCCTCCTCCACCCCCCTAACCCAATACCCCCTCCCCCGGTGTACCTTCTGATTTCTCTCAATGTATTGGGAACAAATAATAAAGAATGTTTTTTTTAAACAATTGTGACTTTATTTACTTTCATATATATATATATATATATATATATATATATATATATATAGGGGGTGGGTAACTTCAAGAGAAACAAACACAACTGTCACACCGTACCCTGGCCAGTCATGAAACTGACTTTCAAAGCTTCTCTGATGTGCAGTGCGCCCTGCTGCGCTCTTCTAATCGCCCTGTTGTCTGGCTGTTCGAAATTGGCGCCAGGCGAGTTGCATCCACCTCCCACCCTGCCATAAATGTCTCCCCCTTACTCTCTCAGATATTGTGGAGCACACAACAAGCAGCAATTACAATTGGAATATTGGTTGTGCTGAGATCTAACCGAGTCAGTAAATTGCGTCAGCGCGCTTTCAAATGTCCCAGTGCACTTTCTACCACCATTCTGCACTTGCTCAGCCTACAGTTGAACTGCTCCTTACTACTGTCCAGGGTGCCTGTGTACGGCTTCGTGAGCCATGTCATTAAGGGGTAGGCTGGGTCCCCGAGGATAACTATAGGCATTTCAACATCCCCAACAGTAATTTTCTGGTCTGGGAAGTAAGTCCCTTCCTGCAGCTGTTCAAACAGACCAGAGTTCCTGAAGGTGCGAGCGTCATGCACCTTTCCCAGCCATCCCATGTTGATGTTGGTGAAACGTCCCTTGTGATCCACCAGTGCTTGCAGCATCATGGAAAAGTACTCCTTGCTGTTTATGTACTGGCCACCCCGGTGTTCCGGGGCCAAGATAGGGAAATGCGTTCCGTCTATCGCCCTGCCGCAGTTAGGGAACCCCAGTGCATTAAAGCCATCCACAATCGTCTGCACATTTCCCAAAGTCACTACCCTTGATAGCAGCTGGTCAATGATTGCGTTGGCTTCTTGCAGCACAGCAGCCCCCACAGCAGATTTGCCCACTCCAAACTGATTCCCGACTGACCGGTAGCTGTTGGGCGTTGTAAGCTTCCATAGGGCTATGGCCACTTGCTTCTCAACTGTGAGGGCTCCTCTCATTTTGGTGTCTTTTGTGCTTCAGGGCAGGGGACGGCAAGTTACAAAGTTCCATGAAAGTGGCCCAACGCATACGAAAGTTTCGCAGCCACTTGGAATCATCCCATACCCGCAACGCTATGCGGTCCCACCAGTCTGTGCTTGTTTCCCAGGTCCAGAATCGGTGTTCCATGGCATGAACTTGGCCCAATGCCACCATGATCTCCCAAACGCCATATGCCATGCTTCTAGGAAGGTCTGTGTCCATGTCCTCATCAGTATAGTAATCACACTGTCGTTGCTTCCTCACCCGGTTTTGCAGGTACTGCACGTACCTCTGGATAATGCATGAGGTATTTACAATGGTCAAAATTGCAGCGGAGAGCTGAGCGGGCTCCATGCTTGCCGCGCTATGGCGCCTGCACAGGTAATCCTGGAAAAAAATCCCCCCCCCCCACCCGAGCTGAAGCCCAAGCTGAGGCCCCGCTGCCCAGGCTTGAAGCTGAAGCCTGAGTAACTTAGCTTTGCAAGGTTGTCTGTGGTGTCGGACCCTGGGCCATTGCCTTGCTTGCTACCCCCTAATGCTGGCCCTGGCTTTTAAACTATTGGATATGCAGAAAAACAGTTGTGGCAAAGGTGGGCCGAGGAGTTTTTATAGCATGTTGTGGGGGGCCTCAGAAAAAGTTTGAGAACCCCTGGACTAGGAGAATTCTCGAGGTCTCTTCAAGCCTTACAAGTCTATGATTCTATACCTTCAGAGGCTGAAGGAAATGGGTGAAGACCAGGCTTCTGTTTAAAGCTAGTGTCAGACTCTCACATCTTTACTTTAGAAAGACAGCCTTTTATATTCATTGGACCTGTGTTTATTCTGTAGTAGTTTGTAGCTCTAATTGATGGAGAATCTAGGCAAGAGCCTCCAACTCTTTTATGGAAACCTGGCTTATGATTAAGGGAAGGCCCAAGGTTCCATTTCAGATTCAGAAACTGAATAGAACCCATCTGTCCTCCCAATGGATATTTAAGTGCCTTGAGAAAAGCAAAAAACACAAAAGGTCCCTGCCAATAAAAGCTGGGAGGGGAAGTCAATCCCAATCCCAACCTTGGCGTAAATGAAATGAGCAAGAATAATCAAAATTATGTATCTATTAAATGCAAAAATTGCATGATTGCACAGTTAAAATAAACAAGGAATACAAAAGTGAGGGTTCTAAGCTTTTGTGGGTTTAACTATACATCTTGAACCCACCTGTGTGCCTTGAACTAGCTATGCATTCACATACTCAGTTACAGGTGGATGCTGAAACGAGTGCACGAAAAATGTTCTGCTGCACATGCGCAATATGCAGTTTTGAAATATTTACAAGTCATTCAGCCTACTTCTGTCATCGCCCTTGGTGTCTCTTGCAGTATTGATTCCAAGTGTCCTCCTTCCTATTGGATAGCTGTGTACTAGATTATTTTTCCCTGTGTATGTTGAGTGCATCTTTCCAAGCTGAAAATCATTTTTTCTGTTTCAAATCTCTCTAGATCACTGTATTTTTGTCCTTCCTGGTGTTAACTCCTCTCAGTTTAGTATTGCTCATGAAATTTAACATGCTTATTGCAACATTTTCTAGTTAGTTAATAAAGATGCTAAGAGCAGACAAATGCTGATCTGCGAGACTTAGGTATCACTAAAATTCCAAGCAGATGGACAAGAACACAAAGGGGGTGATACCTTTGTGCCTCCTTTTTGGATAATCTTGGTGCTGTTCTGTGTACACATCTGTACATGGAGGCCCCCCATTGGTTTTAGCCACTGAATCCACTGTTCGTGCATTACTCCAAATGTGGCTGTGGCTGCAATCAATATACCCTTAGAATAACCTTTAAAAAAAATTTTTTTTTTTTTGCAAGCGTTAGTCTCCTCCCATTTCCTACTTTGATTTGTAAAGTAACAGATAGGTAGAAGCTAGACAAGTTAGACCTGCAATAATAAACACACTGACTGCATGAATGATTTTTACACTGTGGATTTCTCTGAATCTCCTCCTCTGCTAGAGGATATAAATGCTTCATTGTTCTTGGTGCGAAGAGCCTTTTAGTACCAGTTGTCCAGCAATCATGGATAAAGAAAGCAGATGTATCTCATGTCTTTTTTTAACTGCTTTTGTTTCCCTGATCACTGTGAGAGGCTTTCTCAGGCAGCAGTGCTGCATGGGTTTGATCAAAGCTTATAAATGACTAATTGAAAGAATGTCAATGGAGAACAGAATGCTCCTTGTATATTTCTGTGTGCGCTGAGAGCACAATTGTTTCTTTACGTAAGTTTTCCCTTCTTAAGCTTTGGGTATGATGGACAAAAAGAGCAGATTGTTTTGGTCTGTCAGCAGAGACAATGCCTGTCCTGTTATACCTCTGCTCTCATCACCTGACCAGCCACAGCTCTGTGGATTTTGGCAAGCAGGGGGGTGTGAGTGTTCTCCAGCTACAGCATTACAAAGAAAACAAATGGCATCACAACGAGTTCCTGACTCTGCTGCAGCATGCATGTGCTTGACACTTGACATTTCTTTTGGGACGGGGTGAGGAGCAGAGGCCCCTTCCCCTCCCTCAATCTGGAGTAGGGGACAGATTTATCTCTTTAAAAAAAAGAAAAAAGAGGAGGACTTGTGGCACCTTAGAGACTAACAAATTTATTTGAGCATACGCTTTCGTGAGCTACAGCAGTGAGCCATAGCTCACGAAAGCTTATGCTCAAATAAATTTGTTAGTCTCTAAGGTGCCACAAGTTTTCCTTTTCTTTTTGCGGATACAGACTAACACGGCTGCTACTCTGAAACCTGAGATTTATCTCTGAATCACTTCTAATTAGTGTTGGCACACAGTAAAAGCCAGATGTGCAGTCAAAAATACTGGGCTTCGCTCTCCTCTCCCCCTGTTTCTGCCTTTCTGTGCTATTTCCTTCCCACTTTCTGTCAGTTTGAGCTTCCACCTTTCTGTGTGGATGGACTTGGTGTGTGAGAGCCTCCATTCTCCCTTTTGCCCTTTGTCGTCAACTGGCTAAGGAGGGGCTGAGTTTGTCAGTTTTACATTGCTGCCAATTCCTGTAGTATCTGAGCACCTCTCCATCTGTAATATATTCATCTGCACAACATCCCTCTGGGGCAGGGCAGGGCTGTTATCCCTGTTGTACACATGGGGAAACTGAGGCCCAGAGGTACTATGAATTGTCCCAGTGTTGCACACATTTCTGTGTAAAATAGATGATAATGCAGCCCCTTGGAGACTTTGTAGTTCTCTGGATCCTTTGCGGGGTAAAACCTCTATGTGGAGTAGAGCTTTTCATTTTATTTTACTTGTTTATGTTGGTTTGTTTTCTGGGGTTTTGTCCATGGTTGGTGTTGGGGGTGCGGGGAGGTTGGGTGGAAGAGGGTGTCAATGTTCTGAGTCTCTCTCATGATGGAACATGCATGTGGGTCCCTCTGTAGCCTGCCAGCAGGAGGGGTTGCTAGAAGGGCCTTTGCTCTTTCACATCTGCTCTCTCTTAGGGGCTGAGTGCACTGCCTTGCCAGTCTCCAGTTTGGTCTGATGTGGGGCATTTTTCCCCCTTTGGTAGGTGTCTCTGCTCCCAGCATGGAGTATGTGCTGCTGGTCCTGCTGAAGTGATAAGCACCAGGGAGGGAGAGGAGCTGTGGAAGCTTAAGACAATGTTGGCACAAGAACAAATGGAACAGTGGCCATGAGTATATTTACGTTGGAAATTAGGTTTCTAACCATTAGAGGAGAGAGGTTCTGGAGAAACCTCCTAATAGGGGCTGTTGGGGCAAATGACCTAACTAGTCTGAAGCTGCAGCTTGATGAGTTTGTGACCAAGATTATATGATGGGGCTGCCTGCAGTACCA
Organism: Lepidochelys olivacea; assembly: GCF_965140295.1. Taxonomy (NCBI): domain Eukaryota; kingdom Metazoa; phylum Chordata; order Testudines; family Cheloniidae; genus Lepidochelys; species Lepidochelys olivacea. The sequence goes on along the minus strand of NC_140418.1, from coordinate 44,343,864 downwards.
GGGGACTCAGTGACCTTCAAGCCCTATGGTCTGATGTTCATACAGTGCTTGCAGGAGTAGCAGCCAGGGAATGAAACCAACACAGTATGGATCAGTTTCACTTCTTGCTCTTGCTGGGTCAGGAAGTGCAGTGTACAGGTGTACGAGAGACAAGGTTCTCCGCTCTTACTGGGAAAATAGGATAGACACACATGGGAAGGAGGTGATTGGATCAACTATCTGTTGATCTCTTCTGTTATAAATATAAATGGAAGGGTAACCATCTTTCTGTATACAGTGCTATAAAATCCTGCCTGGCCAGAGGCAACATCCTGTTACCTGTAAAGGGTTAAGAAGCTCAGCTAACCTGGCTGGCACCTGACCCAAAGGACCAATAAGGGGACAAGATACTTTCAAATCTTGGCGGGGTGGGGGGAGGGGAGGAGGCTTTTGTTTGTGCTCTTTGTTTATGTGGTGGTTCTCCCTTGGGACTGAGAGAGGCCAGACGGATTAGGATGGGTTGGAGAAGATGGATTTCTAAGCATAACTCATGCTGAGGAATGGCAGTATCTGTGATGACGAGGACTGTCACCCCCCCCCCCAAACAAATATATCAGGCACAGGCAGCCCAAGTGTGGAGAGTTAGGAAGATAGCTCCAAAGAGACTGGAGTTCCTGTTGTTCTCATAGTGAATAGAGAGATTTCAGAGTAACAGCCGTGTTAGTCTGTATTCGCAAAAAGAAAATGAGTAATTGTGGCACCTTAGAGACTAACCAATTTATTTGAGCATAAGCTTTCGTGAGCTACAGCTCACTTCATCGGATGCATACTGTGGAAAGTGTAGAAGATCTTTTTATACACACAAAGCATGAAAAAATACCTCCTCCCACCCCACAGTCCTGCTGGTAATGGCTTATCTAAAGTGATCACTCTCCTTACAATGTGTATGATAATCAAGTTGGGCCATTTCCAGCACAAATCCAGGTTTTCTCACCCCCTCCTCCCCCACACAAACCCACTCTCCTGCTGGTAATAGCTTATATAAAGTGACCCCTCTCTTTACAACGTGTATGATAATCAACTTCAAATCCAGACTCCAGCGAGAAACTGTTGAATTGGAATTCATTTGGAAATTGGATACAATTAACTTAGGCTTGAATAGAGACTGGGAGTGGCTAAGTCATTATGCAAGGTAACCTATTTCCCCTTGTTTCCACCCCCCCCCCCCCCGACGTTCTTGTTAAACCCTGGATTTGTGCTGGAAATGGCCCACCTTGATTATCATACACATTGTAAGGAGAGTGATCACTTTAGATAAGCCATTACCAGCAGGAGAGTGGGGTGGGAGGAGGTATTTTTTCATGCTTTGTGTGTATAAAAAGATCTTCTACACTTTCCACAGTATGCATCCGATGAAGTGAGCTGTAGCTCATGAAAGCTTATGCTCAAATAAATTGGCTAATGAATAGAGAGAGGATCTGACGGAACCATGCCCACCAAACACCAAGCCAAATGGTAGAGCTGTAAGGCTCCTAGGAGAAGTCATACCTAGGAGCTGTGCTGGGAAGAGGTGTCTGAGAAGTGGCTCAGTAAAGCAGGATCTTCCCTGAGTGTGCAGAGTGGAAGGGCTTCTTTCTGGCCAGTCCAATATTAAAATCCAGACACTAATGCTTGTTTCTTGATATTAACACTTGTGTATTGAAATAATTCCATCCGTACTTTATACAAGGAATTATTTCAATGCACAATAGTATCGGATCACTAATGACATCAAATAACACAAGAATGGGGGTCACCTGATTAATAGGCAGCAGGTTTGAAAAAAGGAAGTACTTCAGACAGCATACAGTCAACCTGAGGAACTCGTTACCGGGCAATGTTGTGAAGGCCAAAAGTATAACACTGTTCAAAAAAGAATTAGGGCATATCTACACTTGCCTTTTAAAATAAGAAAAAGTCCCTTTTTTTTTTCACAAAAAGCATGGGATACACTTGTTAATGACTTTTTGCAGTGAAACTCAGAAGTTTCACTGCAAAAAGAAAACCACCTCCAGGAGAGGTTTACAGCTCTTACCGGTGATGCATTTGCAGTGATGTGCAGGTGAAGACACATTCTTCCTGTTTACGTAGCTTTTAGCCTCTGCAGGATATCCCACAGTGCCAAGGTGACCACTCTAGCCAGCAGCTCTGCTGCTCTGATGCCAGGTAAACAGACATCCACCCCTCCCCCTGTAAAGCCCCAGGAACTTTAAAACTCCCCTTCCTGTTTCCTTGGCAAGTGCTCACTTATCTGGCCAGGTGACAATGCCTGCTCCACCGGAGCAAAGGATCCCCTGCCTGGAGCCATGCTGAGCTACTGGAGCTTATCCATGTTTGGGGAGAGGAGGTTGTGCAAGGACCCAGGATGCCTCGCCATCATCCCCCACTTCCCTCCCTTAAGACCCATGGTCAAACTGGAGAGAGCTGCACTGTGGGATAGCTTCCCTAGAGTGCAGCTCTCATTGGGGATGGACGCGCTGCTAATGTAAACACTCTGACGCCTGAGGAATTAAGTGAGTACACAAACCAGTGCTTTACTTTCACTGATTCCCTATCACCGGTTAAACTTACAGCAGAAAAACTCTGCAAGTGTTGAGAAGTTCATGGAGGATCAGTCCATTGGTGGCTATTAGCCAAGATGGTCAGGGATGCAACCCCATGCTCTGGGTGTCCCTAAACCTCTAATTGCTAGAAGCTGGGACTGGATAGCAGGGATGGATCACTCCATAAGTTGCCCTGTTCTGTTAATTCCCTCTGAAAACATCTGGTACTGGCCACTGTCAGAGACAGGATAGTCTGTTAGATGGGCCACTGGTCTGACCCAATATGGCCATTCTTATTTTCTTAACAGCTTTGAACAAAGCAAAGTAGCAATGAGTGGAGCGTGACACTACTTTCATCTGCTTGGCATGCCAGCAGCAGGGGACAGAGGGAAGAGCTTAAATCCCTCTCATGTTTTTCCATTTGGGTGACCAGAACTGCTTATTAACTTTTAAAAGAACTCATGAAAACAACAGTTGATAAACAGGTAGAAGTAGGTCTTCATGGGCCTGGAGTTGCAAAGTGAAACAACCAACAAACTTGAAAATGTGCAACTCTGAATTCTATTGGTTGTCTGGCTTTAAGAGCTAGTTTTTTAACCTAGCTTGTGGGTCAGTAGTCTGTACTCTGTTCTCCAGTACATAAAAGGAAAAGGAAGAAATTCATCCCAAGGGCATGGTGTACCTCCAGCGTGCTCTGACTTCATGTCCTGTCCTTTTCCAGGCGTAACTCATAGCTGTTTCTCCTGTGTTCTTGCTTGCAGGTTGTGCACCTTGACTTTAAAGAAACTGGTCGTCTTAAAGGAAATGGATAAGGAGCTCATTTCTGTGGTCATTGCAGTCAAAATGCAGGTAACTTGCATTTAATACTTAGCCTTAAATGGTAAGAGCAACACAACAGTTGCAGTGTTAAGCGCTGAAATGTCAAGAAATATGAAAATTAAGGTTGCATTTTGTAATGCATGTGTACAAGGAGACTATCACCTACTGTTCCACGAATACAATACGCTGTTTCGGTACCTGTGCAGTGTTAGGTTCATGAGTAAGATCTTAACATTTTTTCCTTTCTTGTGTACTTCCACTGTCATAGTATTAAAATATATCTTCACAGAGTGAGTTAGACTTCCCATCATTAAGGCCAAAAGTAGCTTTTTATTATGAAACTGAGTTTCTGCTACAAACCCTCATTCTCCCAACTTCATCAAAACTCAACCTCTTGACCTGTTTTACATGTTACATCTTGTCTCAGGGCAGAACAGAGGTTTTTTCCCTCATAGAGAGCTTAGGGGCAGTCAAATGGAGCTACAGAAGGACGGGAGTTAACATGCTCCCTCTTGCACTTTCAAAGGATTTTCCTTGTGTTTTTTTGCTTCATAATAACTACAGAATCACTGCCCAACTGCACTGCTACCGTAATCCTGGTAGAAAAGTGACTTCAAAGGGGTGCAAAATGCAGGAGAATGGATATCACTTGACTTAAAAATAATGTATATTTTAAAGTGTATGAACTTGCGTTGCAAGTGTGTTATATGGACCTGTAAGTGTCTAAATTAATGCATTGATTTTATACGTACATTGTGTACATACGTCGGTGTGCATGTAGGCAGGAGCTAAGCTGGGAAGGAATGGGGTCCATTCCTGGTCTACTTGTAAGCTCAGCTTAACATACAGGGAGTCCTGTCACTGAACAGTGCTTAAGCATTGTTTGAAAGCCAACATGATTTCCAGGCATAAAACCTCACTAATCTTGAGCTGAAGTTGATTAAATCTGCTGCTGCAGCCAAAACCCCTGCAGAGAACTTAGTAGTTGTCAAAAAAAACCAAAAACGTTAGCCTGAACATTTAAACTTAAAGGGTTCATCTTACAAGAAGACCCAGAATATTCAAATACAGAGCTATGGATTCAACCAGCTGTCACTGCCACTCTGAGAACAGCGAGAAACTCTGCTACAACCTCATCTGTGCATGTTGAGGCTGTCAAGTCCTCGTTTCCAGCAGGCCCTAGCAGCTCTGTTGCTATTTGGAGTACCGGTTCTGTCACTTCCTGCTTTAAATTAGAAAATATTTCCGTCAGATTTCCTTCATCCCCTCCCTTCTCTAACGAACAGGCATCCAAGTAGCTTTGTTAGTTCCTCGTGCAATTCCAGAATGAGGGAGTTCAGTTCCCAGAACCTCTATGTCAGGATGTCAGGAAACCGATTTCAGTGCCCCTTATGGGAAGGTGTCTTGAAGTTTGGGGGAGATAGGGCCCTGCACCCCCCACTTCCTGCGATTCACCCGTGACACTCAGCCAGCCAGTAAAACAGACTTTATTAGATGACAGGAACACAGTCCAAAACAGCGTTTGTATGTACAGAAAACAGGACCCCTCAGTGAGGTCCATCTTGGGGGATAGGGAGCCAGACCCTGTTCTGGCCTTCCTCCATTTCCCCAGCCAGCTCCAAACTGAAACTCTCCCACCCCTCCTCTCCTCTCCATCTGCATTTTCACTGACCATTTCCGTCTTAGCCAATTGTTTCCCTGGATTCAAATTCAAATCCTCGGCCATTACAGGAGCAGGGCCTGGATCCTGTCCCAAAGACACACAGTCACCCCCCAACAGGACCGCACAGCCGATATCCTGGAGAACCCAAACTACCAGCCAGCCCGACCCCTCCTGCACAGGGATCTGGCCCATAGGCAGGTCGTGGGCCTTCATCCCTGGGACCTTCACCCAGGTCACACAGCCCCTCAGCATGTGGTGAGGCTGCACCACCTGGGGCCTGACAACAGTTCTCTCTGTCCCAGGATCTCGCCACCCCAGGAATGTCTCCTCATTGACCACCACCTTCCGCTCCCACTGGGGGTCTGAGAGGCCTGTGCCCAGGAGAGTCCACGCAGACACATAGGCCAGGGCCAGGAGTGGAAGCCTGTCCACCAACCCACCCATCTGGCTGATGGCGTCTATGGCCTTGAGACCCAGCAAGGGAGCTAAATACCGCGGCTTTTCTGCAGGGTCCCCCTGGTTCAAATCGCCAGCCTGCTCGAAGGCAGTGAGGTGGGCATCCACATCTCCCCCCGACCCCTTAACCAGGGGCAGCAATTTAGTATCGAGGTTCCCTGCAGTGCTGGCACCCCGGTGTCTATTCCCACTCACCCCTGGGAAGTCCACTATGCCTCTCCGCTCCACCATCAGCAGTTCATGCTGCTGCTGCTTCTCCTGCAGCTCTTTCTTGGGCTCTCGCTGTCTCTCATGGTCCTCTTGCTCTTTTGGACTCTGCTCCAATCCCATCTGTGTCTGATCCCCTGATGGGGAACCTGACCGTGAAGACCCCCGTCTGGTCGGGGACAGGAGTCTTGGGGATGCCTGGCTACAGCTACAGCTGCTCCCAGATCCTCTTGTAGCCCCATCTGGGTCAGGAATCTGCTCCTTAGAGCAGTCATCGTCCTCCAGCTGCACAACTAACTGTGCTTTGGTGAACTTTCCAATATGTAACCCTCTCTTTTTGCACAGGTTTACAATGTCCTTCTTAAGGAGATGGTGATAGGCCATCACTTCATTGTTCCCAAGTTGCTGTGGACTCGCATGCCTGTGTGCTCTCAGCTCCCCATGGTTTCCAGGAAGAACCCCTAGTGTGCTAGCCCTTCTCCAGGTCACCACCTCTCTCCCAGGGTCAAGCCGCAGACTCCTCTGCCCCTGAGATTGCTCTCTGCAGTCCCCAGGGAGACCCCATTACTGCAACAGTCCTCCTCTCATCCAGGGCCAAGCCACAGGCTCCTCCGCCCCTGAGACTGCTCCCCGCAGTCCCCAGGGGGAATCCATTACTGCAACAGTCCTTCTCGCTGGTCACACTCTCCCAGGAGTTAAGCTAAGCGTAGCTTCTCTGCCCCCTAAAACCGCTCCTCTCTGAGACTTCAGCACGCCTGGTCCTCGTCAATCACCCTTTGTTTTACTGCTCCCCAGTCACTCACTGAAGGAAGCGCCACCCAGGGGGTGCAGTACATCCCACCACTGCCACCAGTTGTCACGAAGTTTGGGGGAGACCGGGCCCTGCACCCCCCACTTCCTGTGATTCACCGTGACTCTCAGCCAGCCAGTAAAAAAGAAGGTTTATTAGACAACAGGAACACAGTCCAAAACAGAGCTTGTAGGTACAGGAAACAGGACCCCTCAGTGAGGTTCATCTTGGGGGGTAGGGAGCCAGACCCAGTTCAGGCCTCCCTCCATTTCCCCAGGCAGCTCCAAACTGAAACTCTCCCACCCCTCCTCTCGCCTTTTGTCTCTTTCCCGGGCTAGGAGGCCACTTGATCTCTTTGTTCTCCAACACCTTCAGTTGGTACCTTTGCAGAGGAGGGGCCCAGGCCATCAGTTGCCAGAAGAGAGGGTGTCAGCCATTCTCTGTGCAGACCCTATCACACTGGCCCTCTAGGGCTCTGCAACAAATACACACCCTTATCCCACCACCTAGATACTTAAGAACTGCATAGGGGAAACTGAGGCACCCACACAGTATTCAGAGAAAACATTAAGAACACTCCCACTTTGTCACAGAAGGAGCCAAGGGATTTATTGAGCCCCTTCTCACAGGTGAGGAAGGGGCTTGTGGAGAGGGGTTCCAAGGTTCCATAAGCAGCCCCAGAAAGTGTACACATGGGCATGCGTGGTCAGCCCCAGAAAGTGTACACATGGGCATGCGTGGCATCTGGGGCTCGTATCACTTAGCTCTGTTCCACCGCTCACGCTCCCAGATGATGGTCCTGTCACTTACATGCGCCCTTCCTGAAACTGAGCAGCGTGTGAAATACACACAGAACACCATGGGTGTGCCAAATTTCAGGTCTGAAGAGGCAGCTGTTTTCACTGTAGGGAGTTTTTCCTTAAGTTTAAAAAAGAAAAATCCTGTGGTATAGACAGTAAAACAGCAAAAGTAGCAAATTCCTGGCAAGTATTAAGTATATGGGGGGAAAAGGGCATGACGGAAACAGTTTGAGTACTTCTCAGGCCCTTGTCACTATAGCATTTGCACACCTCCCACTCTTTAATGTGTTTAACCTCTCAACCCCCTGGTGAGGCAGCGCTATTATCCCAATGTACAGATGGGAAACTGAGACACAGAGCAACTAAGTGACTTGCCCAAGGTCCTGCAGGAAATCTGTGGCAGAGCAGGGACTGGACCCCTACTCTCAAGTCCCAACCTAGAATTGTAACCACTGGACCATCCTTCATCTCATCCATCATTGACCTGGCCTTGCATAATCCCCAGATGGCCTTTGTAGGGGATGTGACAGCTACAGCTACTGCCTTGTATGTGGGTGCCAATGAGCTGACTTTGTACTGTCACCTAATTACCATCCACATTTATTTTGTCCTATGATGAACTAATTGAAGGTGGACCAGTGTCTCTGCAGTGCCACATGCGGTCAGTAGGTTTGTGGTCTTGACATATTTGAATATTCATATGTGCTGATAAAACTCTTTTGGGGTCACTTGGTGCACATGAGCTCAAGTTCTTCTTCGAGTGATTGCTCATGTGTATTCCACAATAGGTGTGTGTGCTCGCCATGTGCACTGGTGCCGGAAGTTTTTCCCCTAGCAGTACCCGTAGGGTAGAGCGCCCCCACGACCCCTGGAGTGGCTCCTGCCTGGCATGGTATAAGGGGAGCTGCACGCTCCCCTCACCCTCAGTTCCTTCTTGCCGCCAGTGAAGGTGCGTCGGAACTGCTCAGCTCCAGCTTTGCTGTAGCTCATCCCCAGAACTGTTTGTTTGTTCAGCGTTAGTACCTGTAGTTAGTTAGCTGTTTAGTTAATTAAGTTAGTCAGTGAGTCCAGGCCGGGGCATGCCCCGCACCCCGGGGTTTAGGTCCTGTGGCTCTTGTAGGCGTTCTATGCCAAGAAGTGACCCACACGGAAACTGTTTGCACTGCTTGGGAGAAACCCATATCCGTGAAAGGTGCAAGATTTGCAAGTCGTTTAAGCCTTGGACCAAAAGAGAAAGGGACATTAGACTCCAGGCCATCCTGATGGAGTCAATGCTGACCCCGACCCCGGCATGTCTTCCGAACTGGTACCCGGCACTGCGGTGTCGGTACACGGCAACCCTCCGGTGCCATCGACCAGTCGGCACTGCTCCCCATCCATGGGGCAAGCCAAGAGGGCCAGGAAGACTCCCTCTTCACAGCGGTACCGAGGGAAGTCTGGGACTGAGGCTAGGCCCATGTCAGGCAGTCCTTGATCCCCACCGGGCCCCAGGCCTCCGACTCACGTTGCGCAGAGAAGCCCGGCCCCTTTGGTACAGGCCTCTCCGGATGTCCGGATGCTGTCCACTCCTGAAGCCCTCCAGGTGTCCCGGGATGTTATGTCCATGCCAGTGCCCGGAGCGCCTCCGATGTTGGCCCCATGCTCCAGAGGTAAGCCGCCGCTGGGATCTCCACAGTCGCCTACGGCCCGGTACTGGTCTCAGTCGAGGGAACGTTTCCAGTTCCGATCACCAACCAGCAATTGCTTGGGGCAGTGTCCAGGTGGATTGCCCTCGACGCCGACCGGACTGTCTGGCTGGGTTCCAGCCGGCTGGGACTCGCAGCACCTCTCGTCCTCAAGGAACGAATATCGGCGGGATCGTGGCGGATGTCGCCTTCAGTCCTAGTCTTGGAGAGGGTACCGCAGTCGATCACAGCACGGTCGTTGACGCCGTTTCCTCTCGGACTCCCGTTCCAAGTCTCCACCAAGATATCACAGCCCCGGGCATCGATCGCCGGCGTTTCACTGTCGCATGTCCGCTCATTGAGGCTGTTCGCAGAGCAGCTGTTACCGCCGGTACTGGTCCTCCATGTCGAGATTGCGATCCTGTGGCCATCGTAGATCCCGGCCCCTCCGCTCCTCCCGGTCCAGAGACAGCAGCAGATCTTATGCCAGACCAGTCTCTATTCGTAGCCGTCCTTCGATGGGCCAGGCCAGACAACCCGAACAGCTGACCCTGCTGGTGCCACAGCAGGTGCAGTGGCACTGAACATTTTGGCCAGACCAATGGTACCAGTGGGCACCGTGGCCTCCAGTGCAGCCCCAGTGGCAGCTCAGTCTGTGGCCGGAGCTTCGGAGGCACCGTTGGCCTCCCTCTCCAGTGTCCCGAGAAAGGAGGTGGTGGGACGTGTGTCTTCGGCACCGTGCCCAGAGTCTGACCAGGTGGCGGAACCTCCTGTGCCAGCCGACACGCAGAGCATCGCACCGGCCTCTTTGCCCCGCCTGGAGGAGGCAATTGCGGCCCCGCCCCCCTCCATCCCGCAGGAGGACTTCAGGGCCCACCAAGAACTCTTAGAGGGTGGCTGCAAGCCTCCACCTCCAGGCAGAGGAGATGGAGGAGCCCTCAGACTCTGTTTAATGTGTTGTCCCCATTGGCACCGGGAGGGAGGCCTTGCCTCTCCATGAAGGGGTGGCTAAGATTTCAAATGCCTGTGGCAAACACCAGCCTCATTGGCCCCTATCTCTAAAAATGCGGAATGCAAGTACTTTGTACCCGCTAAGGGGCATGAGTACTTGTATACCCATCCGGCGCCCAACTCCCTGGTGGTCGAGTCGGTCAACCGCAGGGAACGGCAGGGTCATCCAGCCCCGAACCCAAAGAACAAAGACTCTTGGAGACTGGAGTCTTTCGGAAGGAAAGATGATTCATCTTCAAGCTTCCAGTTACGAGTGGCAAACCATCAGGCTCTCCTGGGCCGTTACGAGTTCAGTCTGTGGGGCTCCCTGCCCAAGTTTGAGGACTCCCTCCAGGAGCGCGATAGGAAGGAGTTCAAGTGGAGTGGAGGAAGGGGCAGCGGCTGCTAGGGCGTCCCTACAGGCAGCCTGGGATGATGCCGACACGGCCGCACGATCAATGGCCTTCGCGGTGTCCATGAGACGGGCGTCATGGCTCCTGCTTTCTGGGCTGTCCGGTGAAGCTCAGTCTTCCATGCAGGATCTCCCGTTTGACGGGAAAGCTCTGTTTGCGGAGGAAACAGATACAAGGCTGCATGGCATGAAAAACTCCCACATGACCCTCCAGACTCTGGGCCTCTATGTCCTGGCTCCAGCAAAACCTAAGTTCAAGCCGCAGCAGATTCCCACCCAGGCTGCCCTCCCAAAGTACGAGGCCGCCCATAAGAAGCAGCGGGACTATAAGAGATGCCCTCAGAGGCAGTCTCGGCCTGCCCCCCAGCCTGGGTCCTCCAAGGGCAAGCAGGCAGGGAAAAGACATTTCTGACTGGATGCTCGGGGGCATCCCACCAGTCCTCATCAGGGATCCACCTCCAATAAAGCTTCCCTTTTCCAACTGGTGGTGTGCTTTCCTCACAGAATGGTCGCAGCTAACCTTGGACCGATGGGTCCTCAACACCATCTCCGGGGTTACACCCTCCAGTTTACTTCCTCCCCGCCCAACCACCCCCCCGCCCCTACCCCCCGTGTGGGACCCCTCGCACGAAGCTCTGCTCGAGCAGGAGGTGGGCCAGCTCTTAGGTCTAGGAGTGATATAGATGGTGCCCGAGGAGTTCATGAGCAAGGGGTATTGCTCCCGTTATTTCCTTATCCCGAAGGCCAAAGGGGGGCTCAGGCCCATTCTGGATCTCCAAGGTCTGAACCAGTACATGGTGAAGCTCAAGTTCCACATGGTTTCCCTGGCCTCCATCATCTCCTCCCTGGATCCCGGGGACTGATACGCTGCCCTCGATCTACAGGACGCATACTTCCACATCCACACATTCGAGGGGCACAGATGCTGCCTCCATTTCGTTGTGGGACAGAATCATTACCAATTCACAGTCCTCCCGTTTGGTCTGTCCACTGCCCCCAGGGTGTTTACAAAATGCTTGTCGGTGGTAGCGGCCTACCTCAGATGGCAGGAGGTCCAGATATTTTCGTATCTGGACGATTGGCTTGTCAAGGGCAGTCCCCCCTTCCTCCCCCCGTCGCAGGTGAGGGATCACGTGGCTCTCCTCCTCTCTACATGCGCCACCTTGGACTTGTGGGTAAACAATACAAAGTCCATGTTAGTCGCGGTCCAATGCATAGAGTTTATCGGGGCGCTCCTGGACACAGTGTCGGTCAGGGCCTCTCTCCCGCCAGACAGATTTGAGACCCTGAAAGCTCTCATCGACTCAGTCACAAGGTTCCTGGTTACAACAGCCAGGGTTTGCCTACAACTCTTGGGTCACATGTTGGCATGCACGTACGTGGACCTTTACGCCAGACTCAGGATGAGGCCCCTCCAGCTCTGGTTGGCCTCGAAGTTCTCCCAGGCCACGGACAGGATGGACAAAGTTCTCACCGTGCCGGACTCTGTGATCACCTCCCGACAGTGGTGGTCTGCCCCAAACAACGTGCTCCAAGGGGTACCGTTCAGGGACAGGGCCCCGTCGTTGGAGCTGGTGTCTGTTGCGTCGTACCTGGGTTGGGGGGCCTATGCGGGGATCTTTCAGACCCAAGGCCTGTGGTCGGCTTAAGACCTGACCTTACATATAAACGTCAAGGAGCTCAGGGCGGTGTGGCTGGTGTGTATGGCCTTCTGCTCGCACCTGGAGGGCAAGGTAGTCAAGGTCCTCACTGACAACATGGCCTCAACGTTCTATATCAACAGGCAAGGCGGGGCCTGATCCTCTGCCGTGAAGCCCTCAGGCTGTGGGACTTCTCTGTAGCCCACGACATCCACCTGAAGGTTTTCCATCTACCGGGTGCCCAGAACAAGAGGGCAGATCACTTGAGCAGGGACTTTTCCTTGCAACACGAGTGGTCCCTCTCCCCGGAAGTGGCCCACTGGCTTTTCCGAAGGCGGGGAACTCCCCAGGTGGACCAGTTCGCGACTCGGCAGAACCGGCAGTGCCCCTGGTTCTGCTCCAGGTTGGGGCCTGGGAAGGGACGCTATCTCCAATGCCTTTCTCCTGTCCTGGTCAGGCCGGCTTCTCTACGCCTTTCCCCCGTTCCCTCTAATCAGGAGGGTCCTGGAGAAGATGAAGACGGACAAGGCCCGGGTCCTCCTGATTGCCCTGGTGTGGCCCAGGCAGCATTGGTACAGGACCTTCACAGGCCTGGCGGTAGCTCCGCCGTGGCCGTTGCCACTCCGCTTAGACCTGCTCTCAGGACCAGGGCCGCCGCCTCCACCCCAACCTGGCGGCTCTTCACCTCATGGTGTGGCTGCTCAGTGGTTAGGTAGAGAGGAAAGGATGTGTTCAGAGCAGGTTCAGTGCGTTCTTTTCGAAAGTAGATGGCCCTCCACTCGCTGTGCTTATTTGGCAAAGTGGTCCCGGTTTTCTAGGTGGGTGGCGGATCAGGGTGTCTCCCTGGTGACCGCCCCGTTCCAGCTTATCCTTGATTACCTCCTCCACCTCTGAGGGCCCAGGGCCTGGCGCCCTCGTCAGTCAATGTGCTCCTGGCAGCCATATCGGCCTTCCATCTGCTGGTGCAAGGGCACAGGGTATTTTCTCATGCTATGACTGGCCAGTTCCTTAAGGGTTTGGACCATCTTTTTCCGTATTCTAGACCCCTGGTCCCGCAGTCAGACATAAACGTTGTGTTGATTCGCCTCATGGGGCCACTGTTTGAACCACTGGCCACATGCTCCTGGTCTCACCTCTCGTGGAAGGTGGCCTTCCTGGTTGCAATCATGTCGGACAGGCGAGTCTCAGAGCCCTGACCTCCAAGCTGCCATACATGGTCTTTCATAAAGACAAGGTCCAGCTCTGCCCACACCCCATGTTCCTCCCGAGAGTGGTCTCTGCTTACCACATGGGTCAGGACATTTTTCTACCGGTCCTCTGCCCCAAGCCTCATGCGTCCAGTGAGGGGAGCGCTGTCTCCACACTCTCGATGTGCGGCAGGCTCTGGCTTTCTAGCTCGAGTGGACCAAGCTGTTCAGAAAGTCCTCGCAACTGTTCGTCGCCTCGGTTGAGCATGCGAGGGGCCAGCCGATTTCCACCCAGTAGCTTTCCAATCGGATCACTTCTTGCATCTGTTCCTGTTATGAGCTGGTGGGGGTTCCCCCGCCGCCCATTGTGAGGGCACACTTGACTCGGGCGCAGGCCTTGTCGGCTGCCTTCATGACCCACGTCCCCATCCAGGACATTTGTAAGGCCGTCACATAGTCTTCGGTTCACACGTTCACTTCGCACTATGCGATTGTTCCCCAAACCAGGGATGACGCCGGGTTTGGCAGGGCTGTCCTCCGTCCTGGGAACTTGTGAACTCCTACCCACCTCCAACAGATATAGCTTGGAATCCCCTATTGTGGAATACACATGAGCAATCACTCGAAGAAGAAAAGACAGTTACCTTTTCCATAACTGGTGTTCTTCGAGATGTGTTGCTCATGCCTATTCCACATCCCACTCTCCTTCCCCTCTGTCAGAGTTGTCTGGCAAGAAGGAACTGAGGGTAGGGGGAGTGTGCAGCTCCCCTTATACCACGCCAGGCAGGCGCCACTCCAGGGGCCGCAGGGGGCACCCCCCCTACGGGTACTGCTAGGGGAAAAATTTCCGGCACCGGTGCACATGGCGAGCACGCACACCTATTGTGGAATAGACAGGAGCAACACATCTCCAAAGAACACCAGTAACAGAAAAGTAACTGTCTTTCCTGATATGAAGGCTGTTTTCAGATGTCAGTGATATCAGATTTCCAAGTGCATGAGCTTTCAATCTAGTGACTTAATCCTTTTTTTTTATAAAGAGAATTGCAAAGATATGGTGTTACAAACACATCTTGGATTCCTTCAAAAGGGCATGACAAAATTCCATCTTAACTCGCCCATCTTTGTCAGCCTGTCCCCGTCCTGGGGAGACCCTTTTCGACTGTTGTTCAACAGCATTTCCTGAGACTTTATCAGACATTCAGGTCCCTTTTGTCTGCTTTGAATACAGTGGTGTATTCAGGAGGCAGCTGTGTTGCTCCTTTATTATATAGCCACTGTGTGGCGTAACAAATAAAGCCGCTCTGTCACAACTAGAAGGAGCTCTGGCACTGACAGAACATCAGTGTTGCTAACTGTCATGGTTGCAGGGCTGGGTGCCCCTCTCCCTTTTCTCAGCTGAGTGCACACCCTCAGGTGACAGGCCTCTTGCCTTTACTTCTCTTGGGGTGGAATTTTTCAATTTTCCCATTCTTAGAGCAAGCCCTGGGATACAGCCCCATGGGCATCCACCAATAACCTACAGGTCTGACTGAGTTCAGACACCTGCAGTTCTTCCTTCAGGAGTCTGACCAGTTGTATACAGAGACCAGACAGACTTCTTAAAAATCCAAGTAGTGTTTAACGGTAGAAATAAACTATTCAGGGACGATTTGAAAACTGTCTACACGCATGTCCCCTGCCTCAAGGCTTGCAGTCCCCAGGTGGTACAGCAGGCAAATCTACCTTCTTCAGACAGCCCTGACTGAATAGCTGTCTTTGTCTGGTTTCCCCTGAAACATGATCCCCTCTCTTGAGGGTCCCTTTTAAACCCTGCATAGTTCTTCTGTGTTCCTGGCCTTTGGCCCTTCCGTAGGCTCCCCAGGAATCAAGCCGGAGTCTTTGGAGATAATAGCTCTGCCACTGCTCCTTAGCAGCCCTGAGGTGTTTGCTGTAGCGTAGCTTATCTTGAGCTCTTTTTCCTTCCTGCTTATTTTTGCTGACAGCTCCCTATAGAGTTGCATGAATATAGTCACATGGTTAGCATGCACTATTCATACATTAGTGGTGCTCCGAATCAGTCACATCAGCTCTCCCAGTTGTATTGCAAGTCTGTGTTTCTCTTAAAGCCCCAGCCGCCAAAGTCATTTGATTAGGTGAGAATCTCAGCTTTCATTTTAAAAGTTAATTTATATCTTTAATGGTTGCAGAGGAGCTGGTAAACCTGACCTAAGGACTCAAAACCCAGCAGGCAGATAAAAAGAAGCCTCTATTTATTGGCTTAAAAATAAAAAAATATAATTTTAAAAAGAATCACATGTTTGAACATTTGGGGCTGGTACTGCAGGAATATTGCTGTATGCCACTACTGTATTACTAACTGCAAATCTGTCCAAATCCCCCAATGGCCAAGTACTTTGCTTTCATCTGGGTAGGCCTTTGTTGGGGGAGTGCACAGTCACTCTGTTACTGGTATGCTCACAGCATAAACACAGACAAGTTAGATACAAAGGGGTTCTTGCTGGAAGGCTGCAGTATAGCACAATATTTTTCTTAGAATTCAGAACAGGAACACGTAAGAACCCAAAGCTAGAGCAACAAGGTGCGGTGCTCCTGAAAACAGACACAACTCACCTCCACTTTACTGTGAACTGTCTGTAGACTCACTGCTGCTGATCCTAGATTGTGCACTTCCCTATGTAGCCCCCCAGCCTGGCAGCAGGACCAAGAAACCCCCCAGAAATTTCAAGTGACAGCTTAGTTTTAAGTTTTCCATACACTACTGTTACAATCACTTGGTCCATAGATCCCTAAGGAGGTGTTCCCATATCCTCAATAAATGGTACCAGTCTGGGCGATCCCACCATGCAGCACATGAGCCATTCCTGCAGCTACTTCTATTTCTTTCAGATGAAGCCTCATCTCCCCTTTATTGGCATCCGTAATGGTTGTTTGAACAGGCCTCCCTCCCTGAACAGGGAGCCCACTTCACTTGCAGACTACCAGCTGCTCAGCATCCTAGAGCCCCACTGTGTCCCTGCTTTGCTGGGAGAAGCTGCTGCTTGCCTTGGTGTTGCCTGGTGTAGAAATGGGTTTGGCAAAAGGGGAGGCAACACAAGGGGAAGGGTGGTTGGAGGACAGGGTGTAGATGGTGTCAGGGAGCAGAGCAGGACTAGCTTCAAGCTGGACTAGCTTCTGCTTCCATCCAGCAGCACCATACAGTAGAACCTCAGGGTTACAAACACCAGAGTTACAAACTGACCAGTCAACCACACACCTCATTTCGAACCGGAAGTAGGCAATCAGGAAGTAGCAGAGACTGGGGGCAAAGCAAATCCAGTATAGTACTGTGTTAAATGTAAACTACTATAAAAAAGGGAAAGCAGCGTTTTTTTTCTGCATAGTAAAGTTTCAAAGCTGTATTAAGTCAATGTTCAGTTATAACTTCCCAAAGAACAACCATAATGTTTCGTTCAGAGTTACGAACGTTCGAGTTATCAGCAACTTGCATTCCTGAAGTGTTCGGAACATGGAGGTTCTACTATCTTTTCACTACAAACCCTGCTGTCTGCGAGAGTGCCCCCTATTGATTGCGTCCAAACTTTGGCAATGAGCCAGGTTGCACTAGCCAGTTCCCAAAGGGTGAAAGGAACAAGCCGGGACTAATGCTCAGACCTTTACTTGACCAGGTTTTCTTTCTGTGTAGGGCTCGAAGCGAATACTACGGTCTCATGAAATTGTGCTGCCACCAAGCGGACATGTGGAAACCGAACTTGCACTAACTTTTTCACTACAGGTAACATAGTAACAAAGTCCAAAGTGAATGTGCTCATCTGATTTTTGCATTAAACCAAGTTCTGATGTATTTGTTTTAACAAGTCTTCATGTAAATGTTCCTCTGAAATAATTATAGGCAGTTCTGGCAATGGCACCTGTAGTCAACGCTTTTTCATTATAAGCTAAAAAGCCATTTAGGTTGAAATTTTCCATGTGATGGAGTTTCTGCCTCAGGCTGAATATTTTGGGACATTTCAGCAGAAATGGTCTAGCCACTTCCAAGAGCAAGACTGGAGAAAAATAGCTGGTCTTGCCAATGTTAAATTCTTACAGCTGATTTGAGGAGCTCTAGCACCTCCATGCTTTGGAGCAAAGATTTGAAACTTGACAGGGCTAGCATTGGAGTGGGAGGTACAGTTTTCTGTTCCTGTGGAAATCAATTGGATATTGGCAAATTGTAAGCTTCTGAAAATGGTAGTTTCCATATCCTTAGTGGAGTTTGGGGCTGGGATCTAAAAATCGCTGAAAATTGTCGGTACATGCTCAGTACGAACCCCCAGAATGCACAGTGTGTGTCCTGCTCAGCAGCAGCGTTCCCTCCAGCAGAAATGCAGAATGTCCTGCGCTGGGGTATATGACATTATCCTTCCCCTGCATGCAGTCTGTTACCTAGCTTGGATCTCATGCATCCAGGAGTGCTGCAGGGCTGAAAAACTGCCCCTTCAATTGCTGCTCCTGGTTGCTGGGGCTGTTGCAGGCGCAGGTGCTAGGCAGAGCAGGAAGGCTTTTTTCTGTGCTTCCATTGCTCTCCTTGCTAGCATCCAGGTAACGTGGAGGGAGAAGGAAGAAGGGGCAGGCCTGGGGATGAGGGGGAGCAGGATTAGGAGTCGAGCAGTCTTTGGGGGATGAATAGAATGAAGAAAGCCATTTAATGGGAGCAGCTGCCTCAGGCTGGCCTGCCCTTTTCTCTCCTCCATCTCCAAAATCCTCCAGCATTCTTCTCTGCAGTTGCTCCTGGGGTGGCTTTGGATTTCCCACTAGCTTTTTCAGGATCCCGCATCACCAACTTCTGCTAGGTGTGAGAGATGGGCTCCTTTCTCCTCTCACGCTCTTCCTACTGCTCTGGGGTACCCTTGTGGGAAAATAAGTGACTGCTCTTCAGTGACAAGGAATGCCACACATGGAACAGCAGCCTCCTGGCTGGGAGCTGGCAGGAGGCCATGAGGTCTAGTCCGACTCTTCCACTGACTGCTGTTAATTCTAGGCACTCAATTGCCCTTACCACAAACCAGGCCTCCTACCTTAGACTAGTGTCATCCCCCACATTTTACAGAAGGGAGTAACTGGGAGGCTGCATAAAATCCCCTTCTGCTAGAGTCAGGAATGGAACCTGCTTTAAAACTGCTTTAGAACAGGAGGAAAACAAGAACCACAGGCGCGCACACAGAGTTCTCTGATTGTTAGTCACTTGGCAACTTCGGATTCTGCAAATGCTGTGCTTGCTTTTAAAAAATAAAGCTCTTGCCTTTTCCCTTTTATGGGAAACATTAGCTTGGCCACCTTTCCAGGGGTGGCACAGTGGGAGTTTCGCCTAAGGAGCACTAAAATAGGGCCCTCACCAAGCTCTGCCAGTGCATGATGCTATAAATTAATGGTAGATGGATATTAAGTCTTGCCTTTTTGCCGAGATTAGACAAATCAGGCTTCCTGCGGATATAGGGATGCAGGTCTCCTGCTCTAACCACTGGATGTGCTGCTCTGATCTTCCGCATGCGGAAAATGAGGATGGAGGCTTGTTTGCTATGAGTGAATTGCACTCTTAAGGGCTGAGAGCGGTCCTTGTGGTGAAGACGGCGTGCCCTAAGCATAGCAAAGTACAGGCTAATGAGACTCAGAAATGTTGCTAATCTGGAATAGCCCCATTTGGGGAATGCTTAGAAGTTTTGTTTTTTTCAAATTTGCTGAACTGTTTGGCTAGAAAGAAATAAGGTCCCAGTACAGTGAGGTCTGGACAACAGATAGGGTCTTTCATACTCCAAAAGCAGTTAAACCCTGTGCTACACATGGGTAACGAGAGCAGAGGGAATGGGGATAACTGCGATAGTGCTTTTGTCATCTGTTGCCTGAGAATCCTGGGAGCTGCCAAGCCAAACTGAGACATTGAGATAGGTGCTTACCTAGCCCTTCTCTGATACAGGCTGAGTTAAATGGGGCCTAACTGCCAAACAAGTTTTCACTGCAGAGTGAGTAGAGGCAGCAAAGCTGTAGCTCAAGAATAAAATAACATGCAGCTCTGAGAATTTTTCTTCCAGGTGTTGGCTAACTGTAGATGCCCAGTCTTGCAGCAAACCAGATCTCCTGAGGTGATTAGGGGTGAAGTGAGACACTCTCCCTCACCCCATTCCACTAGGAGCAAATGCTTTTACCTCACATAGCTGGCTAAGCATATGGTTTTCTAGGACTTCCAGTTACCCAATAGCTGGAGGCAGGATTTGGCTTCTCTTCGGTCTGCATTAATACATGCACTCAGTTAAGAGAACTATAGCTACCAGGGAAATAGGCAGCGGTGAGCACACTCTAAATCTTCCACTTCCTCTGCACCTGAGGTTTCTCCTCTTTACTTCTCTGACTTGCAGCATGTATCTTTTGGACATCTCATGGATGCACTGAGTTTTAATTTACCCTTCTAGCTTAGAACACACCACCGTTTAAAATGTGGAGTTGTAACATGTAGAACACTGTCCTACGGTCCATCAGGGTCAATTTGCATTGACGTGTTTGGGAGTTCAGTCTGAGCAAGGGCTGCAGAACTGTGCCCTAGACACTTAGACTCACTGTGTTTAAGGTCAGAAGGGACCATTGTGATCATCTAGTGATTCTAGTCTGACCTTCTGCATGTTGCAGGCCACAGAACCTCACCCACCCACTCCCGTAATAGACCCTTAACCTCTGGCCGAATTACTGAATCCTCAGATCATGGTTTAAGACTTGAAGTTACAGAGAATCCACCATTTACACTAGTTTAAACCTGAAGTGACCCATGCTGCAGAGGAAGGCGAAAAAACCCCGGGATCTCTGCCAGTCTGACTCAGGGAAAATTCTTTCTTAACCCCAAATATGATCCTGAGCAGGTGGGAAAAAATTCTCTGTAACTCAGAGCCCTCCCCCTCTAGTGCCCTGTCTCTAGCAATTGGGGATTTTGAGCTTTTATGAAATGAAACCGGAGAGGCAAGTGTGATGCAGTGA
Source organism: Lepidochelys olivacea (assembly GCF_965140295.1). Classification (NCBI taxonomy): domain Eukaryota; kingdom Metazoa; phylum Chordata; order Testudines; family Cheloniidae; genus Lepidochelys; species Lepidochelys olivacea. Next base: position 44,323,673 of record NC_140418.1, on the reverse strand, counting down.
GAACTGGTCACTGAGACAAGGTGAGGTTCTCATAGATTACATGAAGGATTTGTGGTGTTATGCACAGCAATGTGTGGGATGTCTTTCTGAAATGGCATAGTAGGATTTTAATGACGGGCACCGATTGTCTTTTAATTAGATGACAGCTTGAAGGTACTTTGTCTCTGAGCTAATAACCACAGCCTGGGCTAGATAAAGGCCGAAACCTAAGGCCATGATGTTTGAGAGACTTCCTAGGCTGAGGGTTGTTGGCCCAAATGCCATTACTGATCCTGGGAACACCTTAAGTTATGTAATGCTATCAGTCTCCTGACCTGTGCGCCTTGCCCAGCTCTTGTACCCTTCACTGTTCTGATTTGCTCCTGCTCTGAAACTCCCTAGAGCCTAGAATTTAACCCAGGATTCCCTTGTCTCACCATTCCTCTGCTGTCAGCAAATGTGAGCGAAACCCGCTGGCAAAGTGTCCCATCCCCCTCTAGAGCTGATCCAGAGGATGGCAATTTATTACTGTTGGTCATTTGTTCAAGTTACAGAGGTCTGTTTGATGGATCTAAAGTTCCAACCTACTGGTGACCCATGCTGATATCAATAGGATGCCACATGAGGGATCTTCCTTTTCCCAGTTTTGATTTTTAAAACCTAGGAAATTACACTTACACACAAACATGCTACATTAAAAAAACATTCAGGTTGCAAATTCAAGCTCTCAAAATTTAGGATATGCCTGAACTCAGGGGGACTGGTTTAGGGTTACACAGGCCCATCTATTATATATTTTTAGTCTCATTATTTTTCTGCAGCATCCCTGCTTCATTCAGTGCACAGGATGGATGGTGCTCTCGGGATGAATCGGGTGTGTAACGAAGGAGGCTGTTGTCTATAGGGCCTCTACCTCAGTTATTGCAGAAATTTGAAGGTGTGTGGTGAATGAGGCAGGGGCAGGAAAGCTGGGTTAGCACAGCTGAATGCTGCCCTGGAAAGTTGGATTCTATCCTTTCCTCTGCCACAGAGTTGCTGGGCAAGTTGTTTAAGACGTGATCTCTAATGATGTTCCTCATTTTCTTGGTGCGTCACTTGAACTCTTTGGTCTGATTTGCAGAAATGCTTTGAAGTGCAGAGTTGTGCTTTGAATGTATGAAGTATGTATGTATAATGCTAAGTGCTCTGAAAAATCAGGTCCTAGGGATCTCAAATTGGGCACCTAAAATTCGTGGATACTCTTGACCTTAGTTTCCTGGTGCCTCAGTTCCCCGTCTGTAAAATGGAGATAATAGCACTGTTTATTTCACAAAAGTATTGTGAAAATAAATTCATTATAGTATCTGAGTGTTTCACATACATTAGTGATGAGCACCATAGAAAAGCCCACAAGGCAATTAATAATTGTATTTTCAGAGTAGGGTTTGAATAGTGTGGCCCAGGGCTAATTTACTGCATGCATTGAGCAACAAGGGAAAAACATTGTGTGGCTGCTCATTCTGTGAGCACTGTCCATCCTGTGCACTGAATGTGTCACAGTAGAAAAATTTGCAAAAAGAAAAGGAGTACTTGTGGCACCTTAGAGACTAACCAATTTATTTGAGCATAAGCTTTCGTGAGTTACAGCTCACTTAAAAATTATGTGATCATGTATTTAAAGACTGTATCATAATGCATATGCCCAGGCAGGTCAAATGCTTGACTTTGCAACCTGGCTGTTCTTGTAACATAGTTCTTTTGTGTGTACTATATCGTTATGTGAGAAGGTGCTTTCCCATGTGTATAGACTCCATTTTAAATGTTTATTGGTTCATAATAAAACTGGATCTTGAATACTGATTGAAACACACAAACTCTCGGGGCCCAGCCTTTCTAGAATATGTGAATCACAAGTTGGGTATCCTGGTTCCTGCTGGGTATCCTGCCTCCCCTGGATCTCAGTGTCGGACACTTCAGAAAGGAAATTCCTATAGACGATACCTGGCCCTGAAGTGAAGGCCAAGAGTTCTCAGCAGGAACAGCCATGTAGTTACTAAAAACAAAACCCAAATGTTGGAAGCCCAGGGTATTAATCCTGACAGCACCTCAGTCACACTGTCTAGCCTTGCTGGTGATGACAGGACACAACTCTGACACCCTGAAGAACAAGCCAGACTCTGGCAGGCTTGTCAGCACCTGTGAGGTCAGGACTGGCTCTTGAGAGAGAACCATTTGGTGATTAGTAGGGCTGTCAAGTGATTAAAAAAATTAATCACAGTTAAACAATAACAGAAATCTAAAAATATTTAAATAAATGGCAATATCTACATTTTCAAATATATTGATTTCAATTACAACACAGAATACACAGTTGACAGTGCTCACTTTATATTATTTTTGATTACAAATATTTGCACTGTAAAAAACCAAAAGAAAATAGTATTTTTCAGTTCACCTAATACAAGTACTGTAGTGCAATGTCTTTATCATGAAAGTAGAACTTACAAATGTAAAATTATGTAGGAAAAAAACAGCATTCAAAAATAAAACAAACAATGTAAAACTTTAGAGCCTACAAGTCCACTCAGTCCTACTTCTTGGTCAGCCAATCGCTCAGACAGACACGTTTGTTTAACTTTTGCAGGAGCTAATGCTGCCGGCTCCTTGTTTACAATGTCACCTGAAAGTGAGCACAGGCGTTCTCATGGCACTTTTGTAGCCAGTGTTGCAAGATATTGACATGCCAGATGCGCTAAAGATTCATATCTCCCTTCATGCTTCAACCACCATTCCAGAGGACATGGTCCCATGCTGATGACGGGTTATGCTCAATAACAATCCAAAGCAGTACCACTGATACATGTTCATTTTCATCCTCTGAGTCAGATGTCACCAGCAGAAGGTTGATTTTCTTTTTTGGTGGTTTGGGTTCTGTAGTTTCCGCATCTCAGTATTGCTCTTTTAAGACTTCTGAAAGCATGCTCTGCACTTCGTCCCTCTCAGATTTTGGACGGCACTTCAGATTCTTAAACCTTGGGTCGAGTGCTGTAGCTATCTTTAGAAATCTCACATTGGTACCTTCTTTGCGTTTTGTGAAATCTGCAGTGAAAGTTGTAGTGTTCTTAAAACTGAGTGCTGGGTTATCATCCGAGACTGCCATAACATGAAATATATGGCAGGATACGGGTAAAATAGAGCAGGAGGCATACAATTCTCCTCCAAGGAGTTCAGTCACAAATTTAATTAACACATTTTTTTTAACGAGCATCATGAGCATGGAAGCATGTCCTCTGGAATGGTGGCCAAAACATGAAGGGGCATACGAATGTTTAACATCTGGCAAGTAAATGCCTTGCAATGGTAGCTTAAAAAGTGCAATGCGAACGCCTGTTCTCACTTTCAGTTGACGTAAATAAGAAGTGGGCAGCATTATCTCCTGTAAATGTAAACAAACTTGTTTGTCTTAGCGATTGGCTGAACAAGCAGTTGGATTGAGTGGACTTGTAGGCTCTAAAGCACGGGTGGGCAAACTACAGCCCACGGGCCACATCCGGATAGCCAGCCAATTTTATCCAGCCCTTGAGCTCCTGCTGGGGAGCAGGATCTGGGGCTTGCCCTGCTCTCGTGCTCCAGCCGGGGAGTGGGGTCGGGGGCACTCTACATGGCTACCAGAAGCAGCAGCATGTCCCCCCTTTGGCTTCTACACAAAGGGGGAGCCAGGGGGCTCCGCATGCTGCCCCCACCCCAAGCGCTGCCCCTGCAGCTCCCATTAGCTGGGAACATCAGCCAATGGGAGCTGCAGGGGTGGTGCCTGCGGACAGGGCAGCATGCAGAGCCACCTGACCGCGCCGCTGCATAGGAGTTGGAGTGGGGACATGCTACTGCTTCTGGGAGCTGCTTGAGGTAAGCGCCACCCAGAGCCTGCACCGCTGACTCCCTCCTGGGCCCCAGTCCCAGCCCTGATCCCCCTCCTGCCCTCTGAACCCCTCGATCCCAGCCTGGAGCACCCTCCTGCACCCCAGAGCCTGCACCTCCAGCTGGAGCCCTCACTCCCTCTCACACCCCAGCCCAGATCTCCCTCCTGCCCTCTGAATCCCTCAATCCCAGTTCGGAACACCATCCTGCACCCCCAGTTGGAGCCCTCACCTCCTCCCCCATGCCATGCCCCAACCCCCTGCTCCACCTTCTGAACCCCTTGGTCCCAGCCTGGAGCACCCTCCTACCCCTCATCCCCACCCCAGAGCCCGCACCTCCAGCCGGAGTCCTCACCCCCCCTTCCCACATCCTAACCCTCTGCCCCAGTCTGGAGCCTCCTCCTGCACCTTTTAACTCCTCATTTCTGGCCCCACCCCAGAGCCCGCACCCCCAGCCAGGACCCTCACCCCCTCCACAAACCCCAACCCCAATTTCGTGAGCATTCATGGTTCGCCATACAATTTCCATACTCAGTTGTGGCCCTCGGGCCAAAAAGTTTGCCAACCCCAACTCTAAAGTTTCGGTTTTGAGTGCAGTTATGTAACAAAAAATCTACATTGGTAAGTTGCACTTCCACCATAAAGAGATTGCACTACAGTACTTGTATGAGATGAATTGAAAAATACTATTTCTCTTGTTTATCATTTTTACAGTGCAAATATTCGTAATAAAAATATCAAGTGAGCACTGTACACTTTGTATTCTGTGTTGTAATTGAAATCAATATATTTGAAAATGTAGAAAAACATCCAAAAATACTTAATAAATTTCATCTGGGATTCTGTTGTTCAACAGTGCAATTAAAACTGTGATTAATCTTTTTGAGTTTATTGCGTGAGTTAACTGTGATTATTCAACAGCCCTAGGGGTTACACAGATCTCTGCACTCTTGCAAATAGCTGTCAGCAAGACAGAGCACAGGGATTCAGTTTGTCTACTGAGAAATAACCATGAGGACGTTGTGCGCACAAAACTCCTGCCATTCAGTAAGTTGCTTACATGAGAAATAAACATACAGTTGAGGATCAGGCTTCCCTGTGCTGTGATTGGCTGGGCCAGTTCCTTTCTTGTATAATGGACATAGGTCAATTGAGGTTTATGCGAACTGATTTCCCTTCCCAGCCACCCAAACAAGCTCATGTTCTGTTAGAGACCCATTGAAAGCACTTCTGCAGAGCTGTGTTTGTAAGATGAGTAATTATTTTGGATTCTTCAGTGTTGTGAGGGCAGAACCAACAGAGTGGTGAAAAGAGAATGTTTGGCTGTAAAAACTGGCCAAGAGTGTTCAGTCAGAAGTACCTAAAGCTTGGCCTTCCTGGGAACCAGTGCAGAGTACTAGAACAAAAGATTAGATGAACTGTAAACATCTTTAAAAGCACTGGGACTGGGCGAGGTATTTAACTTTAAGAAGCAAAAGTGTGTGTCAGCTGTAAACGGGGTAGCTGGGAGCTAGTGGCAAGAAGTGTAACGTTTTTTCAAATTGTATTCTGACTTCAGTATCCTCACTTCTTGAAAAGAGAAGGCAACAAGCTTCAGATCATGCTGCAAAGGAGGAAGCGATACAAAAACCGAACGATTCTGGGCTACAAGACTTTGGCAGTGGGCTCCATCAACATGGCCGAGGTAGATGTTCATCAACACAACTCAAAGCGTTCGGATGGAGTCAGCCAGCATATGCCTTCTATCCTCAGTTTAAATCCAAGGCTACCATTCTTTTCTGAGAAAAGTACCTAGATGACTTTCATATGTGTCTCACTTTTCAAGTGTACCAAGGTTTATAGGGCAAGAGTGTTAATGGAAATAATATAAAGTAATAAATGCTATGTATTTTCTATAAAATGTAAGCAGGAAAACCAAGGGCTGGCCTATTTCTCTTATGGTTTTTAAGGTTCAGGCTCAGTTTCAAGTACTTTGCCCAAATATGCTGTCGCTCCCCTTGTCTTTAAAACATGCTTTGGCATGAGAGAGTTTAAGCGCTTCTAATAAATATTCTTAAAAAATAATGCACAAGAACAGTCAACCAAAGATGCAGTAAATTTAGTTCAATTGAGCTAACATCTGTCTGTTTCTTGAATTCTTGAACATAGATAGCACATTTTTCTCTTACTCCATCCAAATACATTAAGGTTGCAAAGTCAAGCATTTCAAAGTTAGGAAATGCTGAAATCAAAGTAGCCTATGCAATCTTAATTCTGCCCCTTTCTGCATGTGCATGATGATAGTTCACCCTGATTGTATAATTTCCACCATTTTCAGTTGGGCTGTTCAGACATTGAAATCTTTAGTTTTACTTTTCATGGTCATTCTTGTTAATACAACTTGATTTCTTGAATATTCATGGAAAGCAGATGACCAAAGGAAGCTGACTTTCAACTTTGAATCAGCAGTTGTGGGAGATGCTTATGGTATCCACTGAACTTCAGTTAGCTTCACACTAATTCTTTTATTCCCTAATCTACGCAGCTGTGTACTTATGAATATTAAAAATATAGTGTTAGAAGCATTGTGTAGCAGAAACCTGCCATACTACACTTAGCATAGAAATCTTCCAGAAAATATCATTCCATAAATTTAGTTCCATCAGTGGAGAATTTATTGCAAAATGAAATGGTTTAACACTGCAATTGTGCTAGGTTGTTGTGATATTAGATAATTGATTGATTTTATCTACAAATTATTTATTTTGTGCAAACTGAGCTGTTAAACGGAAATACTTTTTCACTTCTGCATTTGAGTTTCAGTTAAATCCTAATTTTTTACCTTTTTGTCTTTGTCTTGTATCATGTTTGGTTCATTGTTAATAATTGGAAATTAAACACTAAAAAATATGAGCATCACTCAAGTAAGCTCACCAGCATATCTCTTTAAAATGTTAAGCATTCACTGTTGAAATATAATACTTTTTCTTACTGCTTTGCACTTCTGACAGCAGAGGATATGAAAATGCTAAATATCTATGAAGTATTTGCAATGTGTTTGAATCTAAAAGAGGATGTCAGCTGGAATTTTTTTGAAATTCACTAACTTAAAAACATCTAGTTTCTGATAGAGCACCCTATAAATAGTACGTCCTGGAATTTTTAGTTCCTTAATTTTTACAAGAGTTTTTCTTCTCCCCGCTGATGTCAGATGCAAAACTGAACAGATAGGTTAAGGATAGGAGGGGTAGACTGGTGGGTCACCAACACAAAGGTGGCCAATTGAAGCTTTGAGTGGATGAGGTCACCCAGGGGGAAAGTGGAGAATAGGAGGGGGCCAGATATAGAGTCCTGCGGAACACTGATAAAGACCAGGAGGGGAGGTGCGACTGAAAGGGCATTTGGATGGGTGGGAAGAGCACAAGAGGGACAGTCTTGGAAGCCTAGAAGAGAAACTATAGGAGGAAGGTATGATCATCATCATGTTGAAGGTGGCAAAGAATGGAGAAGCAAATTCCATTTTTTATAGAACCACAAAGATGTCCCTTTGTCTGTGCTTTCACCAGTTCTCATTGTCACATCTAGGTTGCCAGCTGTTTGGGGCAGGGACTTGCTTTTTTCACTTTGTTCTGTAAAGCACCTAACATGCTTGTCCAGGGAAAGGTCACTGCGGATGGTTTCTGCAGCTGGCTTTAAAGTAGATTTGGAGGTTTTTTTGTTTGGGAATTCATGAGAGCTGGATAACTTAATGATCACTAAAATTAGTACCCAGGCAAGCTAACAGAATAATAATGAGGGTAATCCAATAACATGCTTCAGTGTGATCTGATCACGTGTCAAACTGAAATCTTCTGTCCCTGCCACTTCCTTGAGTTGATAACCAAGTAAATTCTGAAATAGCATTAAATAGTGTCTATAACTGGTTGTTCTTCTAGACCCAGGCATTTGAGCCTTCTTGCATACCCAGAGTAACTCATTAAAGAACTCTTCCAATATTAGTGGATGGGAATCAGGCCCACAACATTTAAATATAAGACTGTTACTTCCCCAATCCCAGGTGATGCAGCACCCGACTGAAGGAGGCCAGGTTCTGAGCCTTTTCAGTAACATCAAGGAAGCCACAGCCAAAGTAGCAGAGATCTGGATCTTCTCACTGTCTAGTCAGCCAATAGACCATGAAGACAGCACCATGCAGCCTAGCCAGAAGATCAAGTCCACAGGTAAAGATATGCCCTCTATTGAACTTCAGCCCATCTGTTTCCTCTCCCGTTTCTTCCCTTCCTTTTTCCCGAAAGCCCACCTGGTTGGAAGCTGCCTCAACTTACATTTTTGTGATATAAATACAACAGAAAAAAACTAAACAAACTGGCCTTGTCTCTGCCACCACCTTGCTCCCTTCCCCACCATGTCAAATCCCCTTCTCCATCCCTCCACCTGGTCTCTTCAGATAGCATGAGCTTTCAGGCATGGACTGCCTTATGTTTGTAAAGTGCCTGTCCCAGTGGGGCCCTCGTCCTGCATGGGACCTTCAAACATCACAAATAACGTGCCACTTCCTGTATTTTGCTGATAACCAAAAGCTTCAAGGAGGGTAGGGCTAGGAAAGAGAAGTAGTAAATATCATTTAAAAAAAACAAAACTACAATGTGGTCTAGGTTGGGAGGGGTGAAGAGGAACCAAAACAGAGCACTGCAAATAACCATGGAAATCAGCTTTGTTCTCCTCCCTCTTCCATATTCTCTGTGAAGTCAAATCCTCTCTGACCTAGGGCTTGTCTACTGAAGATGAAGCTAAACCACAAAAAGGCACTCTCAGTAAAGAATGGTTTCAGAGTAGCAGCCGTGTTAGTCTGTATCTGCAAAAAGAAAAGCTTGAGTTTATGCTCAAATAAATTTTAGTCTCTAAGGTGCCACAAGTCCTCCTTTTCTTTTTTCAGTAAAGAATGAGTGTGTCCATGTGGGGAGCTAGCCTGGAATAGCTACAGTGGACTAGTTATCATGTAGACAAACCCCTAGGCTTCTGAGATCCTGTGCTCCATTGGTTCTTGATAAATTCTCATCTGGCACGAGTTCAGATTTCCTTACCTCTTTACTATGTGTCACAGGGTGTCTGGTCTCTGCAGATAGACTGAGCCCAGCTTCCCTAGATGGGAGCAGGTGAGTCTCATCCAGCTAATTAAAGGGGGCTGCGCAACACCTGGGCCTATAAAGGGCTGCTGGTAGGCAGCTGGGGAGGAAGGATGGAGACAGGCTGAGATGTGGTCAGATGAGGCCACACTGGAGTGGAGCTAACTGCTGTGGTGGGTCCCTGGAGCAAGGGGGCCAGGGGCTCCAGGAAGAGAGGGGAGCAGACCTGGACAAGGCAAGGAAGCTGCCAGGAGCTGGAGTGCCAGAGACCCCTGGGAGGAGTGGCCCTGAAGCTTGGGGGCCAGGTATTGACTTAAGACTGTCTTCTGTTTAACCTTTGTTATAAAACGTTGTAAAAGAATAACCCACAGCTGAGAGTGGGTGTGGCAGCATATGTTCGAAGATGGGGGTATAGCAGCGGCACCCAGTGACACCATGACAATAGCATGTAATTATTTGACATTTGGGAATGGATTGTGGGATGGGGGTGGGGGATGAGGGTTTGTAGCTGATGGTATATAGTCCTCACTCTGAAGGTTAATGTTTAATGGTAGAATTGCAGGCAAACGGAGTTAATTTCTAGGACGAATCAGTACCAGTTCTTAACAGTGCTATAACTATACTGTAATATGAAAGAGGTTCTCGAGATGTATGTAAGGAGAAGCAGAATTGGGGCCCATGGTGTTCATTCCCTTCTGTGTTGCATCATACACAAGCACCATCATAAGGGAGCCATAGGAACCCCATTTTGCAGTTGTTTTTCTAGGGCTCCATTTCTTCGCACTCTCAGCATTAAACGAAGAGCTCACTACAACACCTAAACAGAATATAGATTGGTTCCAGTTCCTGGTCTCGCTTAACATTGCTGTTTGGAACACACGTTGTCATGAGCACTTGGCATGTTCACCATACACTTGTTTACACCAAATACTGTAACAAAAAATAATAATCTAAAGAAACTCTCTGCAGGGTCAAACCGAAGTACAAATGGGAAGCACAACACCAAAAGTTAAATGAAATAGTATGTGTATGCATCAATAGACCACAAACCTGACTCCTTACTGACATGAGGGGGGACAGAGGACACTCTCAAGGACACTTGAGAGCTGAAGGACACTCCAAGGAAGTAGAGACGTGTTTGGAGCTGGTGATATTTTGAACTGTTGCTTTGCTGTTAGACACTTAGGTAATATGGGGCAATGTGGATTGAAAATTTCATTAGTAAGTTAGATAGAAATGTTTATCTCCTTGTCCTGTTTTTGATTGGTGACTGTTGTATCAACTGGCTGTTACAAAAACCAAGATGAGAGGTTCTTCCATAGAGAGCTTCTACTGCATGATCTCTGGAGGCTAGACTCTACTGTTACTCTGGTTTACCTCACATGACTAAATCTTGCACACTTCTAGAGAGTAAGTTTATGGGTTGTTTTAAAAAAAAAAAAAGTGATATCACTAAGAAGTGACAGGTTTGTAACATGTTAGTGCTTGTTCTAAATCAACTACATCTTGCTGTGGAGTCACCAGGTTCTAGGGTTGGGCTAGCCCAGTGGCTGTCAACCTTTCCAGATTACTGTACCCCTTTCAGGAGTCTGATTTGTCTTGTGTACCCCCAAGTTTCACCTCACTTAAAAAATCAGACATAAAAATACAGAATAGTCAGAGCATACTATTACTAAAACATTGCTGACTCATTTTTATCATATAATTATAAAATAAATCAATTGGAATATAAATATTGTACTTACGTTTCAGTATCTAGTATACAGAGCAGTATAAACAAATCATCATCTATGAAATTTTAGTTTGTACTGACTTCGCTAGGGCTTTTTATGTCGCCTGTTGTAAAACTAGGCAAATATCTAGATGAGTTGATGCACCCCTTGGAAGACCTCTGAGTACCCCCAGCGGTATACATACCCCTGGTTGAGAACCACTGGGCTAGCCAACCCAACCACATAAGCTACTCTTCCAAAACGCACTCACGGTAACAGTCTAAAGTAAATGACATTATTAACTTCAATTATCTGAGCACAAATATGTGATTTTTATACAGTGTGCATAAAAGATCTTGGTTTCCATGCTTGGAGGCCTTCCCTTTACATGGCTTCTGTTCTCTGTACCTGCACTGTGACAGGATAATGGCTTAATTCTGAATTCAGATAGGAAGTCCATGTTGCAAGATACATGGGCATGCACCACACAGTGTACGAGATGCCTAGTTGGAGTCCAGAATAGAGTGAGACCATTTACTTGGTGTATCATTTCAGTAAAGAACAGGCTCTTTTTTTCCCTCAACAGATTTGGTCCTGCATACCAGTTGTGCCTGGTTAGGGGAACAAATCCTGGGGAAGTGTGTAGCTTGGGTTGCCCCATGGGTAGAGGCTGAGTGATGCCCATTCCATCTTGGACTATATGCCAGTGGTCCCTACTTATTTCCTAAAGGGGTGGACATGCCAGACTGGCTCCCTGTGGGGGAAGGACTCACCTGCATGCCAACCTTCTCTACTTTGCGGTCAAATTTCCTGTCTGCTAGCTGAGTATTTCTCCTCTTCCCTTTCTCTGTGGGAAGTTCTCATCCTACCTGTCTAGTGCAGCTAAAAGATACACCCTTAGTCTTCTCTCCAAATGTTCATATTCCTTGATTCTAGGAATGTTAGCCAGTGTGAATTTTTTGAAGTTTGCTCTCCTGAGCATCAAGGCTTCCCCTTCTTTCCAAAGGGAGTCTTACAAGACTTTATGTGCTTTCCTTACCTTACAGATAACTATTCTGAAGAAGAGTATGAGAGCTTTTCTTCTGAGCAGGAAGCCAGTGATGATGCTGTCCAGGGACAGGTACTGTATGTGAAGCTGCTGTTCAGTGCTCTACAAAGGATTTCTTCCCCAGAAGCGCATAAACTGATAATAATCACTCTTTGCTTAACTTTTAACAAGATGGATATATGGCTAAATAGTCCAGTGTACAAGCAACGCCTACCACTTCCTCATTGGGGGGTGGGGATGGGGGGTTAGAGGGGATCCAGGCCTGCACACTACTCTGGGTCCTGACCCAGGGATTCTTTAAATACAAGCCATATGTTGCTTCCCTTTAGTAGTTGCTGCTTCTCCCTTGGTCTCATCACCTGATGGAGTTTTCTCTGTTCCCTGCTTGAGCAGGGTCTTGCAGGCCACCTCACCCGGAGAGTTCCTCTGTCTTCCAGCCCTTCCTCACCGCTCAGGTCCCAGCCAGGAACTGATGAGCTCATCTCCTGCAGCTCCTTTTAACTGAGCCTGCGGTGCTCTGATTGGCTCCCTCCCTGCAGCCTTTCTAGGCAGGCCTGGGGGACCCACCTTTGCCGTTCCTTTTCTGGGGCAGGGTGTGGTAGGACCGTGGAAAGCCCCAGCTGGAGGCCTCGAAAAACCTGTACAGCTTGTCACAGGGCCCTAGAGCCTAGAATTAACATGGTCAATAACTTTTAAATCTGTACTTCAGTGGGTAGTTGTATGTGGTGAGAGATTATTTTTTTCCCCAGTGTTTTCCCCTTCCTTTGAACTCTGTGCAATTTGGACATCCATGGATAGAAAGATAGTCACAACCGAGATCTCTGCTTCTTAAGCAGCCTCAGCCTCTGATGGGTCCAACTGTGGCAAGAAAGATGGTGGAACTCTGCCACACTCCACCAATGTGAATCGCTGTAATGAGACACTGCTCATGATAGGTCGTGCAGATATTCAAAATGGAACTGTGCAGCTCTGGGCTGAGCTCTGGCTCCAACCTTGGCTCTGCATCTTCTCAGTGTGTGGAAGGTGAATTGATGGTGTCTCCTGAACGCCATCAATTTGTGGCACCAAAATGGGGGGATTGCTCTCTGTAAATGGTCCGGTCTGTGGCCTTCCCTCTCCTTTCCTTACATGAGGGCTGAAATCATTGTGTTGACTTTTAAATGATGAATTACCAATAGGCCTCTGAGTTATTGTCTCGCTGGCACAATGAGGCACTTGACACCTCTTCAGGGTATTCTGGGCTGTCTGCTGACTCCTCTTGGCACTGGGTATTCCGCTTACGTTTTGGGGTCTTTGTACCATTGCAGCTAGAGACTGATGTAAGGGAAAGCTGAGATTCCAGTGAACAGGATAGTGGCTTCAGAGAGGTGCTGGTATTTGTGTGTTGACGTGTCTGAGCCCTGGCTGCTCAGCAACATGCTGCACCCCTAGGGTTTAGTTCTGCCTGCCTTTTCAGCACTCCCTTCTCTATGCAAGATCAGTAAAATCCTTAGCTGGTCTTTACTCAGGGTTAAGTCTCTGCCTCCCCAGTACTTAAAACCTTGCTGAAGGGAGCTACAGGTGAAGACTGAGGGCATGTCTACACTACAAGCTTAACTCGACCTATGTTAGATCCACTTACAGCCCCCTCAGAAGTTACTGCAGTTTGTCATGTCCCCACTGCCCTTCTGTTGGTAGTGTGCATCCTCATCAGGAGTGCTTCCACTGACTTAAGAGAGGCAGTGGAGGGTGCTGCAGCTGCTGCTGCCCCCTCTCCTCCCAGGCTCCCAGCAGGGGGCTGGGAGCCTAGAGGTTGGTTCAGAGTGGGGAGCCTGAGCATCAGCCAGGCTCTAGCTGGTGCCTCCCACCTATGCTGGGATGACAGCCAGGTATGGGGTTCGCAGCATGGAGCCTTCTTCCAGCCTTTGTCAATTTCATGGCTCCAGCATGGAGCTGTAAAATTGACAAGAATGACAACCGACAGCTCATGTAAGCTAAGCAAGGTCTACACAGAAACTGCATCACCCTAACTACACTGATATAAGCCCTATGCCTATTGTGGAGGTGAAGTTATGATGTCGATGTAGTAGGGCGCTTACATCAGCGGGAGAACGTAACAGAAGAATGGCCATACAGGTTCAGACCAAAGGTCCATCCAGCCCAGTATCCTGTCTACCAACACTGACCAATGCCAGGTGTCCCAGATGGAGTGAACCTAACAAGTAATGATCTAGTGATCTCTCACCTGCCATCCATCTCCATCCTCTGACAAACAGAGGCTAGGGACACCATTCCTTACCCATCCTGGCTAATAGCCATTAATGGACTTAACCTCCATGAATTTATCCAGTTCTCTTTTAAACCCTGTTATAGTCCCAGCCTTCACAACCTCCTCAGGCAGGGAGTTCTGTAGGTTGACTGTGTGCTGAGTGAAGAAGAACAAGGGAGCAAGGCTGTAGTGCAGACACTGACATAATTAGGTCGACCTAACTCTGTAGTGTAGACCAGGCCTTAACCAGTTTCTCCTGTGCACCTGTATAATACTAATCACTCCCTGACACGTTTTGTTGCACAAACGAAACATTTCACATCATAATAATAAAACAGCCCTTGCTTGTTCTTGAGGCAAGTGTAAAACCTAACGACTCTTTCTGTGCAGGATTTGGACGATGATGAATATGAGCTGGGCAAGCCAAAGAAGCAGCGGAGATCGATAGTAAGAACGACGTCCATAACCAGGGTCGGTGGAAATTAGTTTTACTAACACTGAATGGGTTTGGCCAGGATGTGCATGCAGCTCAAGAGATTTACAGAGCTATTTACACAATGGTCCCAATGGCGAAATCAGAGATAATCACAGGAGGTGGGAAAGTCCAGAACTAAAATCTAGCCAAGTGATCAAAGTACCAATCAAACCACAGCAGATACTGACAGCCTTATCTGTGAGTACCATCTTGTATCACTTGTGTTACCTGTAAGATGAGAGGACCCCCATGAAAATCATTTAAGGGTGAAATTGACCTAGTGCAGAGGCTAACACAAGATCCATGCATATGTAAGCCTCCGAGTAGGCTTGAAGTAGGGCATAGGCCTTTTACTGGCCCTCTACATGAGGGTGGATTCAGCCCAGATAAGAATTCCAAAATAAAATAATGGAGATGAGGTATGAAATAATAAAGTGGGTTAATGCAAGATGGCATGTGTGTAGTTCAGGCTGTAGGACTTGTCAGATACTATTGTCTGGTAAATGATATGCAGTTACATACTGTGTCATAATAGATGCACACATGGGGCCAGAGTTAAATTTTAGCATAAAACCTTAACTTGCCTTTGAGTGCTGCAACCTTGATGATTTAGTGTTTTTATATACAGTATTTGTGCCATATACAAGATTACCATAACTCTAGGTACTGAGATAAATACCTTTATTGCAGCAACCATGGAATAAGCAGGATTTACTTTGGACCTTAGAGTAGATCTGAAGGGCAGTCTACACACTTATCTACCTCCACTAGTACTATTTCTGACATCAAACATCTGAGAGAGTTCTGAATAGGCCACATTTTTTTCAAATAAAAGGAATCTGCCACCAAAAGAAGTTTCTTCTTCCCCTAAATGAGGATCACAAAAAATCATCAGATGCTGATTTACTAGCTGTTCAGGCCTGGATCAGTGACATTTACAAAATATTTACAAAATTTTTAAATATCTTGTGACAGAATTATGCATCTTGACCAGTAAGTAATGCAGCTTTCTCATGACATAAATCATTTGTTTCTAGTCCTGGCATTTAATCAGATACTGGATCTGAAAACTGCAATCCCATAACTGAATAAAAAAATCATAAAAGCTGCATTTTCTAAACTAATATTTCTGTTAACTTTTTTTCACAGGGGAAGAGGCTCATATGCTAACTAATAAGGCAGCCTGGCCTTAGAGGCAGACCGATTCTTAAAAAGAATAAAAACTTATGAGAGAACTTTCTAAATAGACTTTGTCTAGACTCTTTTGGTGCTTGCAGAATATGGCGGTGGGAGGGGAGAAGGACGCATTGTGGAAAGCTGAGTTTGAGATGGCCTGTGTAACTCCAGATGACACAGCCCCTTGACAAAGATGGTCATCCATCCCCAGACTTATGTCAGTGAACAATTTATACCACAATTTGTGCCATTCTATCATTATACCCCACACAGTGCATATTTATGAAAACAGTTACAGCCTGCATTTCACAAACCAGGGTATAAATTCACTTGCTGGAGGGGAACTGGGTATCTAGTGGCTTTGTTATGGTCATCCTAAACTCCTAACTAAAAACTGTACCTAATAGTATCCACACCATGGTGTATGTAGATAATGCCAAGAACTTATTGGTAGGGCCCTACCAAATTCACAGCCATGAAAAACCCATCACAGACCATGAAATCTCGTCTCGTGTGCTTTTACCCTCTACGATACAGATTTCACGGGGGAGACCAGTGTTTCTCAAATTGGGGGTCCTGACCCAAAAGGGAGTTGCGGGGGAGGGGCGTTATTGCCACTCTTACTTCTGCGCTGCCTTCAGAACTGAGCAGCCAGAGAGTGGTGGCTGTTAGCTGGACGCCCGGCTCTGAAGGTAGTGCCCGCCCAGTAGCAGCACAGAAGTAAGGGTGGCAATGCAATATCGTACCATGCCACCCTCACTTCTGCACTGCTGCCTTCAGAGCTGGGTGGCCGGAGAGTGGCGGCTGCTGACTGAGGGCCCAGCTCTGCAGGGAGCAGCGCAGAAGTCAGGGTGGCAATACCACACCAGGCCATCCTTCTGAGCTGCTTCTGGCGGCGGCTCTGCCTTCAGAGCTCAGTAGTACTGCAACTTTTCTCTTTCTCCCCACCCCCGGCACCCCACACACACACACACTAACCTGGCCACCTTCCCACAACTCCTTTTTGGGTCAAGACTCCTATAATTACAACACGGTTCAATTTCAGATTTAAATAGCTGAAATCATGAAATGTACGATTTATAAAATCCTATGACCATGAAATTGACCAAAATGGACTGTGAATTTGGTAGGGCCCTACTTATAGGCAAAGATTTTCAAAAATCTCCTGAGGTCATATTTAGGCATGTTTAATTTTTTTCAGAAGGTTGGTAGGAGCTGCTGGGTGCTCAGCACTTCTGAGAATCAGGCAGGTGCTTAAATATAGAATTAAAAGCCCAACTTCAGGCTCCTCTTTTTGAATCTCTTGGCTGGACTCTGTATGAACACAGACACTAGACGTTGCAGTGAGGGAAATAGCCAGCAAAATGAGGAACTAGCCTTCACTAAGGGTGGGACATTGCTTTCCTCCATTCAGAATAGCTGCCACTCTTACATACCCATTCAGCTAGCTCATGCCAGTTCTCTCAGGAGGTCTAGTGAAAACATGTATGGGCCAGAGTTTTGCAAAACTTGTTTGCTAAAGCCAAACGTCCCAGGATTGTTTAACTCTCTGCAGATGTTAAGATTAGTTTCATCCTGCTGCAGGCTGGGGGTTTATGGGTTTTGCAAGAAATTAGGCAAAACCCAGTGCTTTGGGTTGTATTATTTTGAGTGAAGCTCTACATTCAGAGCTCAGGAGGCACAGATTCTGGCAAGCCAAAAGGCTTGTCAAACACTAGGACCCAACACCCCCCATTCCTCCCAAGTCGTTAAAGCTCCACTGTTAGGGTAAAATACTCTGCCAAGATGATCTGCAGATCTTTGCTATGGAACCAACTTTCCAGTCACCCACATGGGGGAAACTGGGACACCCCCATCAACTGTAAGAGTTTGTGTGAAAACTCCCTGCTCCCTTGTGGAAAAGGGTCAGTTGTATCTCTGAAGGCAGGTGGCACTTCTGCATTAAGGAAGCAGAAAAACAGCCTGAAGCACTCACTATATTCATCAGCTTGTGACTAACTGGCAGGCTAAAAATGTTGTCTTTCCACTAGATACATAAATACATGGCTAGCTGAATGCAATGTTTAATGTATCTTGGGGGCCCATAGAGATGTAATAAGGCTAAACCAGTCAGGGCTGGAATTGAGTTGTTGTGAATATGAATAGTATAGCATGTAGCATGGGGAATTCTGCTCTTCTTGGGGAATGGCACATAGGTAGGCGGAAGGGCAGGGGTGCTCCTTGGTTTGTGGCTCAGCCCCATACATGGTTCTACCTAGGAGCAGTCAGTGTATCCATTTTTAGCTGTGGTGGCGCGCCTCTGCATTCCCTCTTGCCGTATTTATGTAAAAGTGTTCTTGACTTACAGCAACAAAACTTCAAGCAGAAAGTGGTGGCGTTGCTGAGAAGGTTTAAAGTCTCTGATGAGGTAAGTTAGTTAACACTCACTTATACCTCAGACATGCTGCTTCATGAGTTCAGCTTATTTTCAGGCTGTTTCTCCTCCTTTCTCTCTTTTGCTTTCCTTCCTTTCTTCTCACATCTGTACTGGGAATGGTCCCGAGTTCCCCAGTGACTTTGCCCAACATTCTGAAGCTTTGTTTGGACCTCAGTTGAACAGGGCCAGTTCAGTACTAACTTCAAAAAGCCATCAAGATTTTCTGGATGCAGTTTTGTCAAAGATTTAAAAGACACTTGTGCACCCACTTGCTTACAGACTGGTTTGTAATCATACCTGACCCTTTCAAGGACTAGTAGTCTGGTGTTTGTTGCCCATTATGTTAGATCGCAGTTTATTTTCTTATTGCCCTTATTATAAAAGCTTAGCAAAATATGCTGAGGAAACAAAAAAATCCCCAAGACAGTAAACCATCCAGTGAAAGCTGAAAAAAACGACAGAGACAGAAAAGAAAATGTAAGCAAACTTTTAAAAAGCATCCGATGCAAGTGCAGCCCGACAGTTCACACAATTTGAACTGCCCCATCCATATGAAACGCACCAAACACAACCACCGTGTCCCCGTAGAGGTAAATAAATGGTCCCACGGGAAAGTAACTAGCCAGATGATTCAGCTGAAAGCAACTCATTCCACCTTGGTACTTTATTCTTCCAAACATAGCTGCTAAGGGAAAATAAGGCACTTGACCCCTCTGGTGCCCCAAGCTGATGGATTCCCCATATCTCATGGCACCAAGTAAACATCCTTGTCAAAATCACTGTTTCCTTGCTATCCAGTCCTTAAGTAATCCTTCCGTCTGTAAAGTACTGTTCCATAGACTCTCACTCCAGCCATGTTGGCCTCCATACAGAACCCGTGCTATGTAGGAGGCCCCCTGTTTGTGGCAGGTGCAATACCTGCAAAATAGACTGTTCTTCCATGGATGGAACGCCCTAAATTTACCCTCCCCCCCACCTTTCATTCCTGTTCCTACTAAGGAAAAACAACTCCGCAGGAATAGTATTGTAGCTGAGATCTGGGCTAGCTGCACTGCAGCTGTTCAGGAGAGAGCACCCTCTTGTGCTGGCTTTAGGATTGGCACCAGACTGCACCCATCTCAAGATCCTACTCTAACTGTAGATGTTTTGTTCCTGTCAGTCTCTCACATGTGAGGAAGCTGATGGAAGCTTTGGTTTATGGACTTTCTACTAGATTTTTGTTAACCTTCAGTTTGCTAATGAGGGAAATCCCATCTGGATATAATCTTTTATTCCTTTAATTGCTTGCAAATAATATAATGAAATAAGTCAGAAGGAGCTGGAGAGTCCATTCAAGGTTAGGTGACCTGGATAGAATACAGGATGGAATATTATGTACTTTTTATACTGTTGGTAGAATATTTATAATGGGCTCACACTCTAAAGTTACATTTATAAAAGGGCTGTTAAATGATCAGTAAATATTTTAATAACTAGTTAAAGATTCTTAGTCTGACAGGTGAATAGGTTGCTTATAACATCTATAACCACTTTTACTGATATGCTTATAAATCATCTATAATATGCAGAGCTCATGTCTGTAACAGGCTTAAACATCTATGAACCCTTTATAACCTATAAATGGAACTTGCATACAGAGTGACTCACAGTGACGTATTCTGAGATTGGCCTGAAATTTGGGGCCAACAGAAATACCAGCCTATTGTACAGCAGTCGCTGTGTGTGCTGAAATGACTTGGGATGGATCTGTCCCCTAATCATTTCTGCGCTGCCTGGTTGTATCCACGTGTCTTGTGCTTAGGTTCTGGATTCAGAGCAGGACCCAGCAGAGCATGTGCCGGAAGTGGAGGAAGACTTGGATCTTCTGTATGATACACTGGATATAGACAACCCCAGTGACAGTGGCCCTGAAATGGAAGATGATGACAGTGTCCTCAGCACTCCTAAACCAAAGTTAAAGTAAGGGAATTTGGCTCTGGTGTTGGTATGGGCTTGAAGAAGCCATAGGTAAAATTAATTGGTTGAGAAACAAAACAATGCTTGGCTGCTAAAGTGCTCTACAGCCTCCATTTCCAGCTAAGAGTTTGGAAATATTTTTTTTGGAAGTGGGGGGGAATTGAAAATGAATCCCCTCTTACACCATTTATAATTACGTGTTACATTCATTCCATTCCTACTTTCCTTTTCTCCTTGACCTGGCAATGGGTCACGGTATGTATTTTAACCACAGCATGAAAGATTTGCACATGCTGGGCAAGAGTTTACATCTTATCCCGTTAGCCCTGCTCTCATCACATCCTGTTGTTAAGTGTGCTGCCTGGTCTTATGCATTGCAGACAGAACAGAGGAGGGTGCTATTTGATGCCTATGTCAGACAGATGGAGGTGCAAAGTGCCCATTGGCAGTAAGTGGAACTAAAAACTATATGCACACATCCCCCTGCTGGGGAAGAGGAAGAGAGGATGGGAGAAGAATGCGCCAGATGGAGTCATCAGACCAGAACCAGCAGCAATTGAAAGTCGAGAGAGGCCAGGCTGTGAGGGAGTGTATGGTAGGTCCAGGAGGAGGAGGGTGAATTATGGGAAAGGTTGTTAGATGCCATTGTGAGATGGCTTCAGTGGAGTGGAAAAGATAGAAACCAGACCGGGGTGGAGTTGGAAGAGAGGAATTTGAAGCAGTGGTTGTCAAGGGCACTCTCAATGAATTTAGAGGAGAAAGGAGATGGGGCAGTGGCTGGAGAGGCAGGTGAAGTCAAGAAGGGCGCTTTGCTGATGGGGTTAATTGGGGCATGCCTAGATTTTGAGGGGAGCAAGCTAATCAAGACAGCAAATGGAAGGGAAAGCGATAGCCAGGTGGGGATTGTGTTGAGGTGAGTGGAGGGGGTTTGGGGGAGAGAGCAGACAAGGAGCCATGGGATTGGGGAGAATGAGAGGCTGTTGGAAGCTGCAGAGGCAGGGAGAAGGAAAGCCAAGGGAGATCTTGTAAAGCTGTGTCTTTGAAAAAGGTGGCAAGACCTTGTGTGGGAGGGATGGTTTCAATGGGGAATCAAAGGCAGGAAATGAGTGCCAGGAGAATTGTTTTACAATGAGTATGCCAGGCCTGACAGAGGAGAGAACCTAGTATCATTTAATGTTCCGATGATGAAAAGCTAGCATTCCAGTGAGTCAGTATGGTCTGTGTTAAATGGATTAAATGCCAGCTAGCTGATAGGTTGCAAAATGTAATTGTTAATTGGGGAATGATCAACTAGAAAGGCTGAGAATCTGTTCCTGGTCAATGCTATTCAGTAATTTGTGAATGAACTGGAAGAAAATGTAAAGTCTATTGCTGACAGTTTGCAGGTGATGACACAGACTGGTAGCAGGTAAGTTACTAGGACAGGTTGCTTGTAGAAGGACATAGACCACTTGGTAAACTGGGCAAAGTCAGATATCCATCTTCATGTGGTCAAATGGAAGGTCTTACATCTACGAACTAAAAATATAGGATATACCTAAAGAATGGGGGACTAAATTATGTCAAGAAATGTTTCTGCAAAGGGCTTGCAGGTGATGGTGGGTACATTGAAAGCTTGTGTTCAGTTGATTGGTGCTGGGGTTAAAAGGGCCAACTCAGCATTTGGATATAAACAAGGAAATATCGAATAGGAAGGTGATACTATTACCTCTTCATGCAGCATTAAGGAAACTGTTTCTGGAAGCCTGCGTTCATTCCGGTGTCCACATTTTACAAGAAGGTTGAAAAATTGGAGGGTTTATAAAGCTAAATGATTTGCAGAATGGAAAACATCTCTAAAATGAGAGACTATTATACATTATGATCAAGTAACCACTTAACCTTCTTTGTTAAACCAAGTACCTGTGTTGGCAGAAGACCTGATAAGAGATGGTTCTTAAACCTATAAGACAAAGGCATGACAAGAGCCCTTGGCTGGAAGCTAAGCTACATAAGTTCAAACTGAAAATAAGGTGCAGATTTTTAAAACTGAGGCTGATTTGACTATCAGAACAGATTAAGAATTTACTATACCTCTTGGCAATCATTTTAACTTAAATCAAGACTCGATGTCTGTCTAAAAGATACATTCTAGCTCAGCCAGAAGTTTTGGGGGGCTTGGTGCAGACTCTCACAGCATGAAGCTCTATGGCCTGTTATATAGAAGGTTGAACTGGATGATCACAGTGCCAAGAGCATAAAAATCTATTTAAATTTCATTTCAATTTGATAAGTCACTTTAAGGCCTGAAGTTACTGTAATCTCTGTGGCTCGAAAGCTTCTCTTTTGCCACCAGAAGTTGGTCCAATAAAAGATATTACCTCAACCACCTTTTCTCTATTATCTGTTAAAATAAATTAAATGCTAAATCAGTTACTTCTCATAGACTTGAATGAGTTAAAAGCTGCTTTTTATATAGAGTCAGGGGACAACATCTCTACTTTTTGGGTCAGTCTTTATAAATACGGCACAGTGTCAAGTACCGCGTTATGTACAGTCTTTATAATAGTGTGAATGCTGGGGTACACTTTTTTCCTTATCATAGAATCATAGAATATCAGGGTTGGAAGGGACCTCAGGAGGTCATCTAGTCCAACCCCCTGCTCAAAGCAGGACCAATCCCCAATTAAATCATTCCAGCCAGGGCTTTGTCAAGCCTGACCTTAAAAACTTCTAAGGAAGGAGATTCTACCACCTCCCTAGGTAATGCATTCCAGTGTTTCACCACCCTCCTAGTGAAGAAGTTTTTCCTAATATCCAACCTAAACCTCCCCTTATGTCAGTACAGTACTTCCAGTTTGTGTAGAAAAGCATTCACTTTAGTTCCGTTGGGTTTCAGTTGAGCAGAAATACTTGTAGTTTCATGTTTACAGTTAAACCATCAGTCATCTAGTGTTCTTCATTGTGTAGCTTTAATTAGATTTCAACAATAAGGGTTGCCAGGGAATCTGAGGGTCCTTTTCAACTTATTAAAAAGTTTGGTTTTGTATATTTTTAGGTGAATTCCAATTTTTTTCCAAGTGTAGCTTGACACTAATCATAACTTAAAAGTTCATTTAGTAAATCAGAAATACATCATTTACCATTGTGTAGCATTAAAGATGTAGAAATTAATCATCTGAATAAGTGTAAAGTTGTATGATAGCCTAAATCTGTATAATTATAGTGCAGCCTCCGGGTTAGGAAAAAATACCAAACCTAGTGTAAAGAGTATATGAATCCAATCAGCAAGTTCTAAAGGTTATACCAACCGTGAGAATGAACTTTCCTTGGGAAAATAACTAAAGTACAAACAGAAAAAAAATAAATTAAGATTATCTACGTGCTGATGTAAATCATGATGAAAAGTGGTGAGTTAAATCCACCCTGCCATGGTGGTCCCTTCTGGCCTTAACATCTATGAAATTTCAGGTTGAGGGACATCTACGTGTCTGCAGGGCTTTCTCCAGAGGGGGTCGGAGATGCAGGAGCAGGATTGGTGAAGCAGATTTTGAGCGTGATTCAGGTTGCAGGGGCAGATTTTGCAGTGGAAGAGAGAGACAGTGGGAGTGGAGGGAATTGGCAATGGAGTCGGCAGGGGAAAGGGGGACTGAGTGATATAGAAGCCATGGACATGGGTGGGTTAGAAGTCGAAGAGCTGGGGGGGCGGGGGAGTTGCAAGAAATGAGGATGAAGTGCAAGGAGGAAGGAGAGAGTAGAGCTGACTTTCATTCCACATAGTTTAAAAATCTGAATTAATCCTGGGACCAGTCATCTGAGGTTGGCACACAAGAGCTCCGCTTTTACAGAGTGGTACACTTAGAGGTAAGGGACTGGCTCATGGTTGCAGTCAGTCACTAGCAGAGCTAGAATCAGGATCCCGGGTTATTCTGACCCCCGTTCCTATGCTCGAACCATCAAACTCTACTCTCCGTTCTTCCTCCGACACAAATGGCAGCTGCTAACAAATCCCTGATGAACTAATGAGGGGTGGGGGGGCAATTACACCCTCTGGATATCTGTCTGATTTTAGATTAGGAGTGTGGGAGCAGTGGCCATTGGTTTCTTTCTCAGCAGATAACCATATCTTCTGTCTGTCTTGTCTTAGACCATATTTTGAAGGCCTGTCACACTCCAGCTCTCAGACAGAAATTGGTAGCATCCACAGCATCAGAAGCCAAAGAGAGCCATCAAGTCCTGTAAGTCACTGTTTCCAAAGGGTTATTTATTGGCAGAATGATGTTGCTACAGCACGGTGTACTCTTCCCAACCAAATAGCAACATTTCACCTGAAATAAATTTACACTAGCCAAGCAGTATTAACCTGCCATGTAGTTGAATGTGTTCAACCTTGATGATCATGCTGTGCTGTAATTCATGCCGATACCAGCCTCTTTCTTTGTGTCTAATTCTGCATAGCTGGTGAGTGAGGCATGAATCCAGTGCTAAGAGAGCCTGGGTAAATTTAAAAAGCAGAGTTGCAGAAGTTTGAGTTTCCCATGGCAGTAAGTTAGACTGCATGTTTTGCCTGTTTACGATGTTAAAAGGTTTACTAAACAATCCTACATTCAATTCCACATAAGAACCGGAGTAACAAATGTTTCCTGTAGGAGCCTTAACTGCTTGAGCATTGCATGCATGTGTCTGTGTTTAAAACATTCAGATAGCAGTGCCCATCGGGGCAACCACACCCCACCTATGCCCTCTTGTGGGGCCCCTGACTTGTATATGGGAAGGGTTGAGTGCCATCCCAAATGCACCACAGTTATGTATGATGTCTGTAGTCAGGACAGGACTCAGAGGTGCTCTCAGGTGTATATGAAGTAGGGCTTTGTTCACAGGCAGGAGTAGTTTTAGTTGGGGTTGGGATTCGGTACCTAGAACCCTTCAGGCTGAACTAAGAGGTGGTCGTGTGGCTGCCTTGGCATGGCTCCAGGGTGGGCGGAGAGGGGTGCTGCTTAAAGGAAACTGTTTTGGGGGCAAGGTGCTGTTGTGCAGATGGCATCTTGGGTTTTGATGTGAACAGTCAGGCTTGGACTTTGTCTGCTCTCCTTTGGCAAGAAGCCCCATAAAAAAGGTCTTGATGCAGCCAACATTCTGCCCCCAGCACCTGCCTCAGTCTTCCAAGCAGCAGCATCCCTGTGAACCATTATGTTTGTACCTCATGTGTGACTCTGTCTCTGGCAGACTCAGACCCTGTCGATTAAGGAAGCCAGTGGAGCCGACAGAGCAAGGGTGTTGAAGGTGGGCTGCTGTGTGCTGTTGTGCCCTCAGTATCAGTTAATGTTCAACCCCGGGCGGTATCAAAACCACTGCTGGAGGCCTTGTGGGGGTTGGTATCTCTGCGGAAAGAGGCTTTCCCTGACAATAGTTTGCCAGGCTATCTTCTGTTATGGCTTCCTAATTGACAGGTGTTTTAGTGAAACATTTCATTGTTTAAATTGAAGATCTGAGGGCGGTTCAGGTTCTGTGTATGTTAGCCTTGGACTGGCAAGGTAGTGACCACCTAAACCTCCTGTGAATACTGCCCAGCAGCCCTCCATTGTGAATCTGGCTTGGAAGCAGTGAGGTATGAAGTGCACATCTGTAGGGGGCGCTGTGCGCTCTAGTGCAGGGGTTCTCAACCTTTTCTTTCTGAGGCCCTCCAACAAAATCCCAAATGAATTAATGGGGGCAAAAACTCCACAGCCCATCTTTGCCACAACAACTGGTGTTCTGCATAGAAGAGCCAGTGCTGATGTTAGGGGGTAGCAAGCAGGGCAGTTGCCCAGAGCCCCACAAAGCTAAGTTGCTTGGGCTTCAGCCCTGCTTGGCAGACCCCCTGAAACCTGCTTACGGCCCCCGGTGGAGAGCCACTGCTCTAGCGTGCCATGCTTTGATGACTTTCTCTTGCCAAACAGGTAGAAGTGCCTGAAAAGACAAAGAGCCCTGGAAGCAAACATCCAGGCGACAGTATCTCTGACACTGTGTCTTATGTAAGTTTAAAAACTCATTTGGTAACGTTCATCCAGTAGTTTGTGTTCGCTATCCGTCATGCACTGGGTGGGCTTTGTCTATATCATCATGGCAAAGCCCAAAGGGACGTAGCCTTGCAGATCAGTCTCTAGCTAACTTCTTAAGATGGTCTGGCTGGGGGTTCAGTTTATGTCCATTCCTGGCGATCTTATCACACCATGAAAGCTTTTGTTGTGAGTAGCTGATGTGGGTGGAACATGGTTGGTGTATCTGCTAGAGCCAGGGAGAGCCGAGGATTTCTGTGGCTTTTCACATCACTATTTGTGTTTGTAGGAGCCTAGCCAGCAAGACTCCCAGGAAGCAGAACTCTCCACGCTGGATGTGTTCATTGAGAAGCTCCCACCAAGTGGAAAAATCACCAAGACAGAGTCTCTCATTATTCCTTCCACCAGGTAACACCCTAAGCAGCAATAGCAGCAGGCATCACATCTGCTATTGGAACTGGCTAATATGGTATGGAAGCGCTTCATTTTTTATATAGTGCACCACTTCAGTTTATGCAGCAAGGGTAATCAGCTGTCTTTGGTCACACTTATCTGACCCCCATTACATAGTATCTGAGTGCCTCCTCAGTCCTGTGAGGTAGAGCAGTGTTCAGCCCCTGGAATAAGGGTCTCATTTCATCAGCAGAGGCTATATCTGCAGGATTGGTGTGATGGTCTTCCTTCCACGCTTCCTCAGCTAGGATGGTAGCTGGCTGGGACTTGGCTCCTTGAGGGCACGTCAAGGTGAGTGTGGATGGGGTAGGAGCTGGGAGGTGCAGTTCTCAGAGACCGACTCCAACCTGCAGGATGCCTGGGATGGAAGGAGTGGAGGGACTGCAGGTTATGTGGAATATTGAACTGAATCATGTTCTGACAATCAGGTCCCTTTTGAGAGGTGTCATGGTGGACAGCCAAAATTATTAGTCTCTTCTGACAACGTGACCATCAAGCTGAAAGATCAGATGTTCCTTATGAACTGCTCTTGGAGGTAGACACAGTCACTTACCAGTTCCTATTGGCTTGTAGTGGTGACAGCTGTTTGGTCTATGGGTAATAAGGTGCTGGATCTCACTCCAGTTCCTAGCGGACAGGTGTCATTTGCGTAATGGGACAATTTCTTGGGGAGGACATGGTCCTTTATTTGATATTATTTGATGATGGAATGTGATTAATTTTGTGGCTTAGTTTGAAAAATCCCCTTGATAAATTAAAACTGATAGGCAGTAATTGGCTCCCTTGTAGGCATTCTTAGAAAAGAGGCTGAATAAGCCATGGAGAATCTGCTATCTCCCCACTAGAGGTGATGGGCCCTCCATGGTGGGTGATGTGTGTTGGCAGGGCAAAGGGGAGGATGTTTCTATTGCTGCTTCCTGTACTGTAATGGCAGGGACCTTAGGCCCCAGGGCTGCTAATCCAAAGACATTCACCAATACTAACATCAGACACCGGACAAAGTTTATATACAAATGATTTATTAAAAAATTGAAGTGGTCTAGCTGCCTTGTTTGTCCAGCAGGGCAGTTTGAAGTCACTGGGGTTAGAGTAGCTTGGATTTCAGGGCTACCTTCAGTTAGTATTTCTGATTAGTCTTTCTCAAGCAAAGTGCTAGACATTCCTCTGGGGGGCAGGTTCATAAACTATGGAGGGGCAGGAGGTGTCTTGGGCTGTTGGCGGGTCTCTGACCTGAGCACACTATGCAGAATCCCCTTGATGCAGCTCAGGATAACCCTTCTGGCAAACAGCTTCTCTGTGGCCCTGAGTGAATGGAGACTGTGTAACCATTGCAATTTAGCAGGACAGAAGGGAAGCAAACTGGTCGCCGTGGGAGAAGCACTTCACTGAAGGAAAGGCAGCCAGCGAGGCCACAGAATGAGAGGGCAAACAGCCTGGACAATGAGCGCTCTCCAGACACCAGGCACCACCTGCAGGTGAGATGAGCTCCACCCCCTTCACAACCTTCCGCTGTGCATCCTTCCTCAAAACATCCCCTGTGGCTCCTGTTCCACCGGCCTTCTCCCCTCTG
Source organism: Lepidochelys olivacea (assembly GCF_965140295.1). NCBI lineage: Eukaryota > Metazoa > Chordata > Testudines > Cheloniidae > Lepidochelys > Lepidochelys olivacea. The sequence continues at coordinate 44,295,625 of NC_140418.1, read as the reverse complement.
AAGGCCAGGGATGTGGCTCCACCGGTACACAATGAGTTGAATTTTTTTCTCAGCTGATATCCCATTTTCTGACTATTCTCGCTGCTTTTGGTTAGTGCATTGCTTTATATCAACTAGGATGAGACTGAAAAAGACTGGGGCAAATGGCAGCAAAAAGAACTAAATGGTGATCTCTTAAGACTAGTGATCTCTTGGTGATCTCTTAATCCCCCAGGAAATGCCTAGTTTGAAACAGAGGGGTTCCCTAAGGTGATCCAGTGTCCATAGCACAAGGGGGGAAACACAAAAAGCCACATCAAGTCCTCAGAATCTGGGTCAGCTGACCCAGTCTCGCGTTAAAGAGCTAAAAAGGGCAGCGTAGACATTTCCGCTTGGTCTGGAGCCCGGACACACGGACACACACACACGGACACACACACACACACACACACACTTCCAGAGCCCAGACTTGAGCTCAAGTGGGAATGGCCACACTGCTGGTTTTAGCCAGACTGTGCAAGCCAGAGCCAGTTGACTGGGGCTCTGAGATTCATTGCCACAGGTTGTTTTGCAATGTAGACGTACCCAAAGTGGTGTTTCTAGCAAAGTCCCTACTCTGTGTCCTGGGACTTTTATTAGCCACAGAATTTGGTAATATTGGACCCAGAAAAAAAAATTACTGAAAATCTAGCCCCCCAGCAGTGACTGTATTTGATATTGGTTGATACAACTACTTTGTTGTTGTGTGTCCTTTTGTCATCACGGAATCACTGACAAAACAAATCCCAGCTACTTCAGTAGTATGTGGAATATGTGCTTTGGAAATGTTACTGGGTCTCTGCCTCATCATGCGGTAGAGCTCCCAGCTTCTATAAAAAACAGGGCTCTTGGAAGTGATGGAAATAGAACATAGTCTTATTTGTGTCTTTCATACAGAGCATCTCCGAGAACTTCACAAAAATAACGCTGCTGGTTCAGATCTATGAGCAGTTTGTCCCACTGTTCCATTCTCTGTTTGGGGTTTTTTTTTTTGTATTCACAGATTCCAAGGAAAACTGTGTACGATCAGTTGAATCACATCCTGATTTCTGATGACCAGCTACCAGAAAATATTATTCTTGTCAATACTTCAGACTGGCAAGGCCAGGTAAGTGCAGAACAGATGCTGAGCCCTAGGTTTTCCCGCAGGCAATTCCTGTTGCTCTCTGTACAGGGCAGGGAGGACAGGATTTTTAGCTTACATAAAAGGAAGAGCGAAGCAACCACTAAGGTTCATATTTTTCTATTTAGTAAATGGGTCTGATAGTATTTGGGAGTTGTGGCAGCAGGTAACTCATGGGCCGAGGGATCTTATTTTCACAGAGAATTATTGCACTTCAAGTGGTTTGAGCATTGGCCTGCTAAACCCAGGGTTGTGAGTTCAATCCTTGAGGGGACCATTTAGGGGTCTGGGGCAAAAACTGGGGATTGGTCCTGCTTTGAGCAGGGGGTTGGACTAGATGACCTCCTGAGGTCCCTTCCAACCCTAACCTTCTATGATTCTATGATTCTAAGGCGGTTCTTAACATGAGCCTTCCATGAACACACCCCCTTCCACTTAAGGTGGCACTCTCCTGGGTTAATCAGATAAATTTTTTCCTTGCTCGTTGGAAATGGCTGAACGGTTTTTTCTCTCCAGGACACTTGAAAGGAAACCCTCAGAAAATGAATTGAGATGGGGTACTTGGACGGGGGGTGGGAGGAAGGGGATGCCCAGCAGTACGTATTCACAGGGACTCTCCTGGCCCTGTAATGGAGTGGAGGAGCAAAGGATAAAATCTTTGGATGCTACAGAACTAGCATAGGAGGGCAGTGCTAAGAGAGGCAGGGAATGTGTCCAGTAGAAGTGAGGAGGGGGGCAAGCAGAGTACGAGTGCAGCAGTCAGATACTTGATGTCATAAAAGTGAAATAAATGAGGGCAGGATTAACTAATTCAGTGCTAGGGCTAAGAATTTTGGGCACAGGTAACAGGTGCAAAAAATAACATTCCTGTGGGAACCTTAAAGTATCACCCCCTCCTTGCATGCACGCTCATTTGCTAAATGCACCTTACACCTTAAGTGGAATATGTAAATACTACCATTGCGCTCTTACTATGGTGCTCGTGCTTTATTTTTACATCAGGGAGATAAGGCTTGTTTGCCTTTTTCAGATCAAGTTGCACTCCTTTCCCACCAAACTAGACACGTTTAAAAAACAAACAAAAAAACAGAAAAAAGTGTGGAAAGTGCCTGATATTATAATTCATAGACCTTCTCTATAACACTTAGAATGGTCCAGTATGGAGAATGGTGGTACGAGAATCATGGGCTTGCTAGCCTTACTGCAGGTGAAATTGTTGATCTGTGTGATATTTAGACCCTGATTCTGCAGAAAGCAGGAGTGTTTAATGGAATCTAAAAGAGCAGCTTGGCAGCAGGTGAGTGGAGTGGTGCTGTTTGGCCACAGGACTTTCCCCCATGGTGCTCCGCGCTTTGTGTGGATCAGATTGGCCTACCCCATCCACATGCTCCAGGCATGAGGCCTGCGGGGCAGATGGTACAGCAAAAGAGTGGGGTGGAGGAGAACTGGGTAGTAAACAGACAGTCTCAGCATTAGCCAGTGGAGCTGACATGTGCCCAGGCTAAGTGAGGGAAACATGAAGTTGTAATTAAGGCTTTGCATGGGGGATGTGGAGGGGAGACACTAACTGTTGTACTTGTGGCATCGGATGCATCCGATGAAGTGAGCTGTAGCTCACAAAAGCTTATACTCAAATAAATTTGTTAGTCTCTAAGGTGCCACAAGTACTCCTCTTCCTTTTGTGAATACAGACTAACACGGCTGCTGCTCTGAAACCAGTCACTAACTGTAGTGTTTCCTTAGCAGTTGGAAGCATTGGGTGGTTCTTCTGGAGGTGGAGTCTGTCGCTGTCAAGGAAAATGTGCTGTGTGGGCATCAGGGTACAGTCAGAAGAGTCCTGTAGCTGGTTTCCTCGCGTTTTAGGGTGTGAGAAGGGGAGGATGTCCCATTTGCCAACTCCTCATCCCTTTTAGATTGTTTCTGGAATGGTAATTGCAGTGGTTTAGTCTGCAGCAGCTCTTGTTTTAATCAATAGCAGCCTTTGTGGGGAACAGGGGAGAGAGGCTGCTCTAGCTATGCTTCTGTAGCAAGAAACACAAATTAGCTTGTGTTCTGTGCAGGAAACCTGGAGTGAACTGTTTTGATTTTGTTTTTTAAAGGGGGTGGCGGAAGGAGGGGGTTGGTAATGAGCTATGTGCTCTGATGTTCCAGTTGCTGGAATCCCACCATGATTCTGCTCTCAGAAGCTCTAATGAAACATCTGGTGCGATCTGTTTGACACCTTGGTACCAGAAGTGGTACATTCTGGGGGAGATGTCACTGTGCCAGCCAATAAGACACACTCTTAGGGCATGCCTGTGCTGCATTCACCTGGTTGCAGCTCTGACAGGTGTAACCGGCTAGCTTTAATCTAGCTATCATGGCCAAAAATAGCAGTGAAGACTTGGTGGTGCAGACCCTGGCAGTATGTCCCAGCCTGGAACCTGGGTACATTCTTGTGTTGCTAGCACAGTGGCTCGCTGCCACTGCATCTTCACTGCTATTTTTAGCCGTGCTAGCTAGATTAAAGCTACTGTGAGTATACCTACCCGGGCTACAGTCATGCTTCTGATTGCAGTTCGGACACACCTTAGAAGGGCTTTTACTCCTGGAAGAGGTGTCATAGAAAACTGCAGCATGGAGTGCAGCCAATAATTCCAGGAGCTGGAAACGCCTATGTCTGAAAATACCCCAGCAGGGCAAATTTACGTGTATATGTGTTTCTGACTAAAAGTTTGGGTAAAATCAAGTCCTTTTGGCAGAGCTTCATAACATGTTTCGTTGTCTTCCCAGTTTCTTTCCGATGTCTTGCAAAAACATACCCTGCCTGTGGTCTGTACGTGCTCTTCTGCTGATGTGCAAGCAGCTTTCAGCACGATTGTCTCCAGGATACAGAGATAGTAAGTTCACGTTTTATTTAGTGTTAAATTATTTAAATTTAAGTACAATAAGATGTCTGTTCCCCACCTCCAGACAAACTAATGATGTAAAATAACCATATGTTCACAGGGCAGACTAGAGAGCTACATACCACAAAACTGAAATGAGTTTTCCCTCTAGTAATTGATGTAGTCAAGAAATATACCCCACCATCTAAATCTCATCCATTCCCTAATGTCCTAGCAAGCTGATGGTCTTTGCAGCATGCCCTAAAGGTGAAAAGACACAGCCTATTTGGATCAAGAAGGGGAAGCAATTCCCAGAGCCTAGGAGATCTCAGGAATTATGCATTGCCAGAAATCTTATACTGAGGGGTTCTGTAGAAGTACCTCCACTGACCCCCAGCTGTGTTGTTCTAATGGGAAGGGGGACAGGTAGCTAGGACCCAGGCTGTCTGGGTTTTGTAGGTCACAATTTACCCCTGAGCTTTATCTTCAAACCCCTGCAGTTGGTTCAGTGTCTGTCCAAACCCAGGTCTGTGTCCTGACTGACAGGGATCCAGGAGATCCAAAGCACTTACTTAATGGGAGCTGTCTCACCACACTTTCTTCTGTAACCTTGCTCAGAAACGGGAGATTGGCTCTTGAACAGGAATGAGCCAGTTTAAGGTCAAGGGATGGCTTCTTCCCCCATTTGGAGTGGTGGGGGTCCCTCCCAGGGAGGTAGGGGTAACAACACAGCCCCCATATTCCCCCAGATGCCACAGCAGGAGTACTTATTTCCCAGAGAGGAGCTTGTAGCCAAAGCGGGGTGGCTCCTTTAGTACTCAGTAGCAGCCTGGGTATATCTCTGCTGGGGTAGTGCTGGGAGGACCCACCAGAGCAGTGGGCCTCGGAGTTAACATCTTCATCGAGATTAACAGGACAGTTCACGCCTTCCAGAGCTATTGTTTTGGGCTTCCTGCAGACTCAGGCACCACACTGGTCTTATTTTCAAACTTTAATCACGAGGGCTTGAAACTCATTGCTCTAAGGGAGTATAACCATGCCTTCCTAGGTCACAACTGAAAATACCAAATTCAGGACAAACTGCTGAGAAATAGGGCACCCCTCCTCTCCTCCTCCCCCCCCCCCCCAAAAAAAAACACTTGGTGGTTATTCTCCCATAAGGTATACCAAACCAGCAACAAAAGTAAACTTCTGTTTCACCACATTGGCTAATAAGTCAGAAAAGCAGTTTCCTTCGGTATTCCAGTCCCAGATTCAACACTCAGACACCAGACTTAAAGATTAATGTTTTTTTAAAACCAGTTTCATCAAACAAAAGGTGATTCTAATCCCAAAGGACCAGCCCTATACCCAGGTCAATATACAACTTCAGATCTTACCCAATAATCACACTGTTGCCAGTTCTTTAGTATCTAAAATCTAAAGGTTTATTTATAAAAAGAAAGAAAGAAAGGTGAGAGTTAAAATTGTTTAAAGGAATCAAATACATACAACAATCACAAAGTTCTTGGTTCAGGCTTGTAGCAGTGAGGGAATAAACTGCTGGCTTAAGTCAAGTCTCTGGTTGCTTCCAAATCATTGGAACATCCTCAAATTCCTTGGTTAGAATGCTTCCGGTAGTATAAATTCATAGTCCAGAGGTTTGAGCAGGAAAGAGGCAAAATGGAGATGTTTCCAGGGCCTTATGTAGCTTCTACAATGTGGAGGGAAACCCATTGTTTCAAACAAAGCCCTCAGCACAGCTAGTGGAAAATCACAGTGAACAAAATGGTTTGGAATCGCAAGGGCAAGTCATATGTCCATGCATGGTTTCGCCTAGGGCTTGTCTACACTGGCACTTTACAGTGCTACAACTTTCTTGCTCAGGGGTGTGAAAAAACACCCTCCTGAGTGCTGCAAGTTTCAGTGCTGTAAAGTGCCAGTGTAGACAGTGCACCAGCTCTGGGAGCTATGCCCCTCGTGGAGGTGTGTTGTTTTGGTTTTTTTTGTTTGTTTTTGGTTTTTTTAGAGCGCTGGGAGAGCTCTCTCCCAGCTCTCTCCCGCAACTACACAAGCCACGTTAAAGCACGGCCACGGCAGCACTTGAACGTTGCCAGTGAAGACGTGCCCTTCGTTACAGTAGTAGCCAGTACCTGTACTCCAGATGGAACATTCACAGGAAAGTCCATTCATTAAGTGTAGATAGGCATCTTCTGTGGTCCATTATGAGTTAAGTGTTCCTTGATGAGCCATTTAATTTGACTAGTTCCTTCAGGATGTGCAGGCTAAATACCTTGTGGGCGTTACCCCAGGAGCAAGCCTATTTGAAATACAGGTATAGAGTCAATGCTCATAACTTCAAATACAAAAATGATACATGCATACAAATAGCATAATCATATTCAGCAAATCATAGCCTTTCCATGGACACCTTACTTGACATAATTTGGATAAGATTTGTTGAAATTATATAACAGTGGTAGCAACAACAATCTACACGGTCATGTTTAATCTCAGACCCCAGAAACTGAGGCCATAGGCGCAGTCTTGTAGTACCTGTGTCTTAATCTGGTGCTGGGAGGGACCACAGACCAGTCACCACACAGACAGCTCAGATTAACAAAGCCATACATAACTCTACATAAGTGTGTCTGGGATCCTGTGGATGCGATAGTGGAAGCAAAGAACCATTTCTTTGCCTCCTGCACAGCCACAGCATAACAAGTGAACTCTTTATGCCCCAGATGATTCGCTTCAGCCAGAGACTTCGGCTACCAGTACTCTAGCAGAGTGAGCGGAAGTTGTTACCCCTCAGCAACATGAGTGCAGGGATAAGACCGAATATTTGTGGATAATTCTCTGCATACAGTCAACTGTACATCATTCTCAGTGAAATTTGTTGCGTATAGTAAGTCTCTGGTTCTAAGCTTAATGCCCAGTGAGGAAATCTTTAGAAGTCTTGGAAAGGAAACTGATGGGAAGATTTTTTTAACATAATTTGTAAAAATGTGAGAGTAAAGGTATGTCTGAGCTGCAAGAAAACACCCGTGGCTGTCCCATATCAGCTGACTCTGGCAGTGGGGCTAATTGCAGTGTAGACATTTGGGCTTGGGCTGGAGAGTGGCATCCCAGAAGACCAGGCTCCAACCTGAGCCCAAATGTCTGCACTGCAATTCTGCAGCCCCTGAGCCCTGCAAGCCTGAGTCAGCTGACATGGGCCAGGCCCGGGTGTTTTGTTTCAGTGCAGACATCCCCAAAGTCACTAAAGGCAGCAGTGCATGCTGGGGGGGTGCCTTTTCGTCATTTTTCCCAACACGATTGGTAATAATTGAACCCTACACAGAAAACCCAAGTACAGGCTTTCATAGCTTGGAAAGAGTTGGGGGTGGGGGGGGGGGGGTGGAGAGAGAGCAGGGAGAACAGTTGAAAGTTTGTTTCTGAAGCAAATGGTACATTTCATTAATACGTTTTAAGATGTTGCTCAGTGTAAGATTGTCCTACATGCTAGAATAGCTCTTTCCTGTGTGGCAGCCATTAACTAGATTGTCTATATCAAGCAGTCTTCCTGACTTACTTTAAAGTACTTATTTAGAAGGCAAATGATAAATATGTTCCCTCTTTTTTTTTGTCTAGCTGTAACTGCAATTCTCAGCCTCCAAACCCCGTTAAAATTGCAGTGGCCGGAGCCCAGAATTACCTCAGTGCTGTGTTGAGGCTCTATGTAGAACAGCTGTCTCACAAAACCCCGGACTGGCTCAGCTACATGAGATTTTTGATCATCCCACTAGGTAAATAAGTCACTATTTTCTTCACAGAAAGATGAATGGCTTAAATCAAGTGCGCTCTCACAGGAATTGCCTTCAGGAAATCCTGGTTAGGATGCATTCCAAAGGCCACATTCTTGCTGGCCATTAAATGAGACAAATATTGCACTGCTATAGTATTTAATATATATATTACGGTCCTGTCATGGTAGTGAATTTCATCTTTACGTTCCTGATGCTAAATCCTAAACTATTGTTGGGAAGCAGCCATTAATCATTCATATTAAATGCAGAGGATTGAAATGAGCTCTCCCAAGACAGAGCTATGTTACAATATTAATCCTCTTGCAGTGTATTTTTAACTTAAGTGTATAATGAACTTTTGTGAATGTTCTGCTCGCAATCCTGTTCACAATTGCTATGATTTACTACGGTGCAAGTGGTGTTTGAACTAATGACTGTATTCTGGACTCTTATTTCTGAGATTGCAGCTCAAGATGTTTGTAGAAAGTAACTGAGAGGCTGTTGAACTCAGAGTATGGTTAATACTCAGTTAACAGGAAGCACCTTTAAATTGTTACATGTTTTAAATGGAAAAGAAGGAAACTACAAAAAAACTAAATGGGCTCTGAAATTGCTGAATGATAAACTGAGGGGGAAAAAATTTTGGCCTTTCCTTCTACCTTCATAGAATCATAAAATATCAGGGTTGGAAGGGACATCAGGAGGTCATCTAGTCCAACCCCCGGCTCAAAGCAGGACCAATCCCCAACTAAATCATCCCAGCCAGGGCTTTGTCAAGCCTGACCTTAAAAACCTCTAAGGAAGGAGATTTCACCACCTCCTTAGGTAACCCATTTCAGTGCTTCACCACCCTCCTAGTGAAAAATTTTTTCCTAATATCCAACCTAAACCTAAATCTTCAATTTAAGACCATTACTCCTTGTTCAGTAATCTGCTACCACTGAGAACAGTCTAGATCCTTCCTCTTTGGAACCCCATTTCACATAGTTGAAAGCAGTTATCAAATCCCCCCCTCTTTCTTCTGTTCTACAGATTAAATAATCCCAGTTCCCTCCGCCTCTCCTCATAATATTATACCAATAAAATAAAAACCAGCAGGATTTATAATCGTCAGTGTCACCTTCTCTGTAGACTATTCAAGAGAAGGTACTGTGAGGCAATTTGAGTTGTGTGATTCCAATTCATCCCACATACATGATCCTAGTGATGTATCTTTACTACAAGTTTCTGGGGCAACAGGCAAGGTGAGGCACACCCACTTTTGAGGAGTCCATTCTGTACAACTTCTAGTGTCCAATAGCTTTCCTCCCTCCCCAGCTCACTGGCTTGAGGTCCAGGGTAGCCAGAAGGATCCCATGTGTAATATGGGAAGTGAGCTAACCTTCCATACCTTTGCCTCCAGGGACTGTTGGTGTGCAATTTTGACAAAAATTGCTCCCAAATAAAAGTCTGGTTTTACAATACTGGAAACGTATTGCATCCTTTCATATTGATAAGTGTCAAACAATTATCTATTTCTTTGTTTTATATTAGGCTATCCTGTAGCTGGGACAGAGAGCTTAATTTATTCTTAATTACCTGCAGGTCTGCAGTATTTTTTTTTTTTTAACACACAACAGTGCTAGCAACAAGACAAAGCATAGAACACAAAACACAATTTCTATTGTGACAGTAGATTCATGGTATTGGGTTGCTCTTCAGCTGGCATCAGCTTTTCCTGATTTTCTGAAAGACAAAAAGAACATGTTTCTACTTCTTTTGGGGCGGCAGATTATTGCTTAAAATATTTCTTTTACAAATACCCTTGCTGATTGCAGGCAAAACAGAGGAATTACCCACATATTTTCCTGTTTGTTCTATAGGCAGGCCAGGTTTCAATGGCTTCTATCTTTTAAGGGTTATGGGGAAATTATCCCACTGTTTAGTCATTAAATCCCTGAGGTGGGGTACCTCAGTTTCCCTTCTTATTCAGCAGACCAAGTTTATAATGGTTTTTCCTGCTGTGTTAAGCTTTAAGTTTATTTACAGGTAATAGCTAAGAAGCATCACTATCATTTGACCTTAAAGGATTTTTCCAAAAATCATACACACTATACATTGTTATGGGGTACTTATCATTAAATTTATTAAAGTTATCTTGTTATACCATGCCTTTTATTTAGACAATTTGTTTGCTAACCATGTATGTCCTTTATTTGCAGCTCCTTTGTGTTGCTAGTTCTTTCCTTTCTTTATCATTTAGGTAATTTGCATTTTCACAGGCGCTTCCTGCTTGCTTTTGGATTTACAGCCATCAGCAGCTCAGAGACTCTATCTTAAAAGGAACACAATCAACTTTCACCAGAGTTTTGATTACTTTTAACTTCTGCTTCCAAAACACACAGCAATCTGAAAAAGGCCACGTCTACACTACCCGCTGGATCGGCGGATAGTGATTGATCTATTGGGGATCGATTTATCTTGTCTAGTGTAGACACGATAAATCGATCCCCGATCGCTCTGCTGTCGACTCTGGAACTCCACCACTGCAAGAGGCGGAAGCAGAGTCGATGGGGGAGCAGTGGCCGTCAATCCCGCGCTGCGAGGACGCGAAGTAAGTGATTCTAAGTCGATCTAAGATACCTCAACTTCAGCTACGCTCTTCTCGTAGCTGAAATAGCGTATCTTAGATCGATCCCCACCCCCAGTGTAGATCAGGCCAAATAAAACCCAACCTATTGTGGCTCCCTTTGGAGCCCTAATCGCGTTTTAATTAGGTAGCATGGTATGTTTGCATTTCTTTTGCCCCTTCTACAATATACACTGCACATGTTCTGGGGCAAATGCACGTTCCTTCCATAGCTTACCTTCTATAACATTATCCATACCAATTTTTACATAAGGTGTAACTATTTCTTTTGTGTTTAGAGTTTTCATGTACTTTTATCAAAGTGACAGTCTGATTACTCAGAGTCATTTTAAGACTCAGTGTTTCTAACATTGCTGCTTTTTGTTTTGTGCACCTCACCCCTGCTGTTGCTTCAGAGGGGTATTGTCTTTTTTTAATTTATTTTTTTTAAACTACAGCTCTCATCTGCTATTTTGTTACAAAAACAAACAAACCAAATAAACAAAAAGAATCCAGAATTTTTTCCTATTTTCCTGATTTTGAGTGCCCTGCTGCAGCCACTACTTAAAAACATTTTAAATTTTGTAAAGCACTGAGTTACCTCTTAAGGATTAAATGCCAAATCCCAAAGCCAAACGACACTAATCACCTGTGCCTAACAAAAAGGTCTGTCAGTTTTGCAACTTTGAATTAAAGAGTCAAATGGATTTTTAGTGGCATTATTTAGAACAAAACCAAAACCAATTGGTCCTTAGAACTTTACATATTTACACACACACAGATAGATACATACACATTTTCTATTCCTTAACATCCCTTCCACACTGCTCTATTTTTTACATCTTGCATTACCTTCATACATTTGAGGCAGTTAAGTTCCAGTAGAACCCCCTTATGTTCTTTTAGCAAATTTGACGAAATTGTCCAGTCAAATGATTTTTATCGGACAGTTTATTTTTGTCTGGCTTATTTACACACATTGCTTTGGAAAAGGGCCCATTTTTGCTTCAGAATGGCTGCAAAGAAACCAAGAATTCTTTCTGTAACACTTTTCCTTTTTAACATTTTCACAAAGTTTAACTGCTTAATTCTCTCCAGCCTCTGCAGAGTTAACTTTTCACTCTCTTTTCTCTTTGTAATTATGCCTGGGGGTGCCCTACATAGGACCTTCTCCCCCTTCACCCGCTGTAACGGCTGCTACCTGTTTAGTGGCAAAGCCCAATTTTTGTCTGACTCTTAATTAGTGACTCTCAACGACTATGATTTGCAGGTGCTCTGCCCTGCTTCAAGGTTAATTTCTTTACCATACCTTGGAGCACATGATTCTCTCTTTCAGTTTTCTCAGAGGCTTTAGCTTGGTCTGACAGGAATCTTTCTCTCTCTCTGCATTCCTGAAGTGCCTCTTTCACTATTTCCAGCTGACTCTGGGTATTTGTAGCCAGCACCTTCCAATTGTCTGCTCCCTTTTCCGTTTGGTTTAACTTTTCCTGTAAAGATGCCTTTTCCTCTTTACATGAAGACAAACGGAGGTAAGAATCCTAACATGCCTCCCACAACAACCAGATTGCTGCTGCATCTCTTTTGGCAGTACTAGAAGGTTTGTATATGCGGATATACTGAGCCAGTCTATCCTCTAGATCCGAAATAGTGCAGACATCAGCTAGGGCTTGTTTAGTCCAAGGACTGTACCCAAATTTTTGAAGGATTTGTTTAAAAGGTGTAATTTCTTTAACAAAAGGTGGGGTTGGAGTTGCTTCTGACTGCATTCCTCCTTCTGGTACTGGCTTGCCCTGTTTTCTTTTAAACATCTTAACACGGGTATTTCAATCTTTGTCACTCCTGGTATTATTCAGGGAGTGACACAGCGTAGATTCTGAAAACGTAGCTTATCAAATGTCCTCGTCACACCTGGCACAGGTCAGCGAGTGACACAGCCTAGATTCTTTGATCCTGCTACTCCTTGTTCCAGCGAGCAGCACTGCCTGGCCCTTAGGCCTTCTTGTTGCTCCTGATACTTCAGTGAACAATAGGACTTGGATTCTGTAATCGTAGCTTAGTAATATGAGCTCTGTATATTTTACCTCTGCCTTCTGGAGGTCAGAAGGCTAATTAACCAAATAGAAATGCCTAGCTCAATAGAGGAGCAGTGTGCACACCAATATTTACAATAACTGAGGTTTTTTACCAATATTCCTCCTTTCGCAATTCTCCACCAAAATGTTATACCAACAAAATAAAAACCAGCAGGATCATATTAAAGGGGAAAAGGCAAAATGCCACATTTATTGTGAATACAGAAAGAATCATAGTAAGTTCGTTATAGCTATAACATTCCATTCAATTTCATATTTATTCACACATTCATTCATACACACACAGGTTCTGCAAGGTTGTTGTTATAGTTACCAGCCTTAGAGTTACCACTGGCCAGGTGGCCTGGACACGAGGAGGGAGCAGGGCCTTGTCAGATGCACATCTGACACTCCTGGAAGTTGGTTTGCAGAATCAGACCCCAAAGTACTCAGTTTCTAGAGTCCATTTTTATAGGAATTTATTCCTATGCCAGTCTATGGGAATTGCTTCATCATGCTGTTGCTGAATCAGTCAGCAGATGGCACATTCCTGACGGCTCCTGTGCTGCCAGATGTTATCTTCTTTGGTTCTCCCATCCCTGAGGCTGTTGGGTGAATTCAAGTCTGCCCTCCCGGGGTCCTCTGGTTGTTTCCACTTGTCGCCTTCTTCAGCCGATAGACACTGGATTCTTAGGCTGGCACCTCCCTGATCATTCATTTATTATCCACACCAAGCATCCATCCACATACATCCTCTATCTCTATTTTAATCACAATTGTTAACAAAGCGAGATAAATACAACAGAAGGGCGGGGAGTCTGTGTGCTGTTTCTATTGTTACAAAGTATTGCTTTGAGAACAGACTCTGTCTTAGGATGTACTAACACAATTAGCACCTTGAAAGTTTCACACAGAGAGGGAGAGAAACAGTACCAAAAACCAAGAGACCTCTTAATTAGTAATACCCTGGAATTTAAACTATGGGGAATCAAACTCATTTGTGATTTTAATACAGAACTTCTTTAACATGATCCAACAATAAGTCATGTGCTCCAGCCAACTAATCATTTTTGTTGCCCTCTGCTGGACGCTTCCCAATTTTTCCACATCCTTCTTGTAGTGTGGGGCCCAAAACTGGATACAGTACTCCAGATGAGGCCTTACCAATGCCAAATGAAGGGGACTGATCACGTCCCTTGATCTGCTGGCAATGCTCCTACTTATACAGCCCAAAATGCCATTCGCCTTCTTGGCAACAAGGGCACACTCCAGCTTCTTGTCCACCATAACCCCTAGGTCCTTTTCTGCAGAGCTGCTGCCTAGCCACTCAGTCCCTAGTCTGTAGCGGTACATGGGATTCTTCTGTCCTAAGTGCAGGACTCTGCACTTGTCCTTGTTGAAGCTCATCAGATTTCTTTTGGCCCAATCCTCTAATTTGTCTAGGGCCCTCTGTATCCTATCCCTACCCTCCAGAGTGTCCTCCCAGTTTAGTGTCATCTGCAAACTTGCTGAGGGTGCAGTCCACGCCATCCTCCAGATCATTAATGAAGATATTGAACAAAACCGGCCCCAGGACCGACCCTTGGGGCACTCTGCTTGATACCGGCTGCCAACTAGACATGGAGGCATTGATCACTACCCATTGAGCCCGATGATCTAGCCAGCTTTCCATCCACCCTATAGTCCATTCATCCAGCCCATACTACTTTAACTTGCTGGCAAGACTGCTGTGGGAGACGGTGTCAAAAGCTTTACTAAAGTCAAGGAATAACACGTCCACTGCTTTCTCCTCATCCACAGAACCAGTTATCTCGTCATAGAAGGCAATTAAATTAGTCAGGTGAATCCATGCTGGCTGTTCCTGATCACTTTCCTCTCCTCTAAGTGCTTCAGAATTGATTTCTTGAGGACCTGCTCCATGATTTTTCCAGGGACTGAGGTGAGGCTGACTGGCCTATAGTTCCCAGGATCCTCCTTCTTCCCTTTTTTAAAGATGGGCACTACATTAGCCCTTTTTGAGTCATCCAGGACCTCCCCTGATTGCCATGAGTTTTCAAAGATACCTTCCTATCTCCCTCCTTTCTCTCTATGTTAATGACATCCCCACTGCTCACCCAGGCTCTTCTGCAAAATCCCATATGTAGCTGTGTGCAGGAAAAAATTAGCTCATTGTTGAGTTTCTCTTCATTATTTCAACTCCTAGGTCATTCTGGCTGACATGATCACAACACACATTTGAAGTCAGCCTAATTTTTCTAGTGTCTAAACTTTCAGACTATGAATGAAAAACTTCAAAAATGTTAGTGATGAGAAGATCAAGGTTCTTGTTATATTCACTGGGAAACAATTACACATGTTCTAGAACTGTCTAGAAGCCTGGAGAAGAGGAGTGGGGGGATAGATTGTAGAGAGGGGCTTGGCTAGTGGATTGAATCAAATGTCATTGAATGGATAAGCAAGGATGGAGTTATGAGCTGGGTTTGCAAAAATTTAGGCGTTTCTGGGAACCGGGCTGGCCACTTGATAACATAGCTCTGTATAACAGTGACTAGTTGAGTTTTTTCAATCTTAGTTTTGAATTCAATAAGTGGTTGTTTCCATTTCAACTGTAGTGAATGTGAAAGCTACCGATCTGTACTATAAACAGGTGGTCCGTGACAACCATACATCAATGTATCAATTTACCTGATTCAGCATTCTAAAGGAGGTGGTAGAAGTCAAGTGATTGAATATCCTGAAGTAATGAAAGCAAATAATACTTGTCAAGGGAAATCTAACCATAGTCAAGAGTTAAAGTATCAAGATAGAATGGTTAGTGTTCATCTCACTGGACAGAAAAATCTTTCGTCGGGATCAAATGTGCCATTGAATGAAACTTCTGTATATAAATGCAGAAGTGCCTGATCCTGCTAGAACAAGGATGGGCAAACTTTTTGGCCCAAGGGCCACGTCTGGGAATAGAAATTATATGGCGGGCCATGAATGCTCACAAAACTGGGGTTGGAGTGTGGGAGGGGGTGAGGGCTCTGGTTGGGGGTGCACGCTCCAGGGTGGGGCCAGAAATAATGAGTTCAGGGTGTGGGAGAGGGCTCCAGGCTGGGGCGGTAGGGAGGGCTCGGGCTCAGGCTCAGGCTGTGGGCTCTGGGGTAGGGCTGGGGATGAGGAGTTTGGGGTGTAGGAGGGTGCTCTGGGCTGGAATTTAGGGTTTGGAGGGCGGGAGGGGGATCAGGGCTGGGGGTTGGGGCTCAGGGGGAGGCTCAGGGTGCAGGCTCTGGGCAGTGCTCACCTCAGGTGGCTCCCAGAAGCAGCAGCATGTCCCTTCTACAGCTCTTACGCAGCGATGTGGCCAGGCGGCTCTCTACACTGCCCCATCCGCAGGTGCCAGAGGGGGCCATTGGAGACGGGCCATGCTGCTGCTTTCGGGAGCTGCTCCCTGGCAGGTGCGCCGGAGGGAGGGCCATGCCATGGCTTCTGGGAGCTGCATGGAGTGGCCCCCGACCCTGAGCCCCAGCTGGAGCGCCGGAGCAGGGCAAGCCCCAGATCCCGCTCCCCAGCGGGAGCTTGAGGGTCGGCTTAAGACGGCTGATGAGCCAGATGTGGGCTGTGGGCCGTAGTTTGCCCGCCCCTGTGCTAGAGACATCATAAATGCCATTATCACTGAAGCAGGGCTGTGGTGGTGATTTAAGTCAGTGGTTCTCAACCAGGAGTCCAAGCCCCTGGGAAGCCTTGAGCAGGTTTCAGGGGGTCCACCAAGGCCAGGGTTAGATTCACTGGAGCCCAGGGCAGAAAGCCAAAGTGCTGCCATATGGGTCTGAAGCTCAGGGCCCTGATCCCTACCACCCCGGGCTGAAGCCGAAGCCTGAGCAATGTAGCTTCATGGGGGGCCTTGTGGCATGAGACCCCAGGCAATTGCCCTGCTTGTTGCCCCCTAATACTGGCCCTGGCTTTTATATGCAGAAAACCAGTTATTGTGGCACAGGTGGGCCGTGGAGTTTTTATAGCATGTTGGGGGGGCCCTCAGAAAGAGAGAGGTTGAGAATCTCTGATTTAAGTAGAGCCGGACAGGAAACAGTTTTCTGGTCCTATAAAAATTTTTTGAGAATTTGAAAAAAAAAATTCCTATCCTGAATTGGGCCCAAAAGTCTATTTCATATTTTCATGAACTGAAAAAAAAAATTATTGGATTGGTCAAAACAGCTGGTTTTGATTTCAATTCTTTTGAATTTGTTTTTTTACTATAAATCAACTTACGTTTCTAAAGTGAAAAGTCTTGGAACATTTTAGGATTGAAAATGACAAAATGGGATGTTTTGAGAACTTTAAAATGAGATATGGGAAATCTGTTGAAACAGACCCTTTCCTGTGAACAGTTTGTTTTGATGAAGCAGTGTTTTCCAACAAAAGACATTTACTTAAAAAACACCCAACCAACTCTATGTTTTAAGCACCGGTTCCCAACTTTCCATCAGCTCTTCAGCATCAACTTCATTCAGGAGCCAAAGAATGGCTAAGATCAAGCATTGTTTATCCCATAAAAACACTGAAAGGCAAAGGCTTAAAGTTACAACCTCTTTTATGACAGGTTTCAGAGTAACAGCCGTGTTAGTCTGTATTCGCAAAAAGAAAAGGAGGACTTGTGGCACCTTAGAGACTAACCAATTTATTTGAGCATGAGCTTTCGTGAGCTACAGCTCACTTCATCGGATGCATACTGTGGAAACTGCGGAAGACATTATATACACAGAGACCATGAAACAATACCTCCTCCGACTCCACTCTCCTGCTGGTAATAGCTTATCTAAAGTGATCACTCTCCTTACAATGTGTATGATAATCCAGTTGGGCCATTTCCAGCACAAATCCAGGTTTTCTCACCCTCCACACACACACTCACTCTCCTGCTGGTAATAGCCCATCCAAAGTGACGACTCTCTTTACAATGTGTATGATAATCAAGGTGGGCCATTTCCAGCACAAATCCAGGTTTTCTCACCCCCCGCCCCTCCAAAAACCACACACACAAACTCACTCTCCTGCTGGTAATAGCTTATCCAAAGTGACCACTCTCCCTACAATGTGCATGATAATCAAGGTGGGCCATTTCCAGCACAAATCCAGGTTTTCTCACCCCCCCCCCCCCACCCCCATACACACACGAACTCTCTCTCCTGGTGGCAATAGCTCATCCAAACTGACTGGTTAGTCTCTAAGGTGCCACAAGTACTCCTTTTTCTTTCTCCTTACAATGTGTATGATAATCAAGGTGGACCATTTCCAGCATAAATCCAAGTTTAACCAGAACGTCTGCGGGGGGGTAGGAAAAAACTCTTATGCTGGTAACATTGCCTTTAATGTAGTGCAGAATGAACAACTGAAAAAAATAATTGAATCATTTTCTGGTGAATAGTTTCCTTCAGAGAGACTTATGCTCACAGGTTCACTGCTAGGTGCTGCATGTAAAAAAACGAAGGAAAAAAGAGATATAAAAAAAAATCACATTGATATTAACGCAATATAGTCGAAGGTTAGAATTTGTCCTATTGTGGCTGTGAATGTCCACATAGGAAAAATGCATTCCAGCATAATGCCATTGATTCTAGAGTTGAAAAGACCATATCCAAATGACTGAAGATACCCTCTAGGAATGCAGAGAAAAATATGACAAGAAGACCTTCTCTCCTTTGTTGTTCTGAACAAATGGTGAATTTCTCAGAAGTGTTCATTTTTATTACTGGTTTCCATAACATCCACCTTGTGCTATTTGCTTTACAAACTCAGAAGAATTCATCCTCTGCCCCAAATTCCTGGTGCATGGGTATTCAAAACACTACTTAAAACTCATTGAGAAAGAAGTAACATGTAGCACAGTCCTAAAACTTGTTGTGCGTGACATGTTGAGAAATTCTTTTGCAACCACCAGCAGCCTTCTTTTTTGTTGTCCAGAAAAGGTTTAATGCCCCAGCTTCCAAAGAAATGCAGGGGAACTAGAGAAGTTCTTGTCTGTTTGCATTCAACACCACAGATGTGTTGAAATTTGCACTGGTATGAGGAGGATTTTGATTGGAAACATGGTATGCTTTTTACACAACAAGGGATACTACAGAGCGTTCATTACAAATGAGGTGAATTTGGGGGAATTTTGGCAGATATAGGCTCATGACACAAATGTCAATGTGGGTAGCTATTTAAAGAATTGGAAGCACACAAGGATAAAATCGAGAGATTTGGAGAAGCTATGGAACCTTTCCATTACTTAGCCAACACGACTAATCCAAAATACAGAAAATATTGGTTGAGCAAGGAACAGCAGAGGCTAGAATGTGACTGATAGAAGTTACAATCCTGAGTTCTGTCCTCCTCTATCATTTAAAATTGAGTATCCAGATTTCGATCACTAATCTGGTTTTGGAGGAAGCCGTGAAAAAGCCCATCTCAAAGTGGTGGAAGATTTCCGACACCTCAGGAGTCAGAATTGCTAACTCCAGAACGTAGTTTTTAAATGCCTTGACCACCTCCTCAGCCAGCTCTGTGTTAGTCAACCCTTTCTCTAACCCTGCAAATCTGAATGTAGTAAAACTTCGTAAAGCTTTTCAGTAAAGTTGAAAAAACAAATACACTGATAAAAGTGTGTATTTAATGACTGATAAGAGCAGTAGGTGTAACTAGTTAGTTGTGTAGGGACACATTTAGCGAGTCTGCATGTGTGTGTTCCAGTAGAACTGCAAACTTTTCTTTGCTAACTCTGTTTACGTTTCACATGTCTCGTTAATAAAACCTTGATTTTTTTTCCCATTGCTTCTTTTTTTTTCCCCTAAGGGGGAAAAAACCTGAGGTTTTTCTTGGTTGAATTAAATTGCACCCTCCCTGTTTCGGAACAGATGTGATATGAGTTAGAACAGAATTTAGAGGAGAGGGTATCTTCTCTGAATACAAACACAGACAGTATATCACAGCTCTTTTGAGGACAAGAGCCCTGGTGACCTGCAGAGCGGAAGGAAGGATCTGATGCACATGCGGCTATTAAAGTAATTTGCAAAATTCCCTTTGGCTAAAGCGGGAGTAGGAGTTGAGTCACAATGGAAGAGCTGAGTCACAGAGTCTCACTATTTTACAAGTATTTTTCTCCTCAGCAGTTTCTCAGTCCTTGTTTTCTTCGGTCTCTTATTTTTGCTTTCGTTTACACTTTAGAATGTTTAGATCTGCTCAAGGGAGTCAAACTGAAGCAGCGTCTCTGATGCTGGAAAACAGTTGGACTCCTGTACTAAGAATGTTTGATCTGAGCAGCAGGGATTATACTACACAATTGGAACAGAAAGACTTGCATCACCACAGCTTGGTTACTGAGAGAACAACTCCATTTGGGGATCTGTCTGCATTGCGATTGGCTCTAGATATCTAATTTGCATCTCTGCTGTGTGGTTTTTTCTGTTCATCTGAAGAATGTGAGTTTCTGTACGATGGCTGCCTGATAGGCATCATTAGCTAGAATGCCAGGAAAACCATAACTGGGGAGAAACCCATGTGGCTGTGCTTCTGTGCTGACGTCAGTGTGAGCTGCAGATGCTCATCGCTCCTGAAAATCAGGCCACTTTTTATCTAGGATCCTAACTTTAAACACACGAGTCTGAAAACTTTGGCCTAAATTGCTTTCTGTTGCAATTGAAAACATACTAATGGAGCATCTAGATAATTTTATTTTGAACTTAAATTCTTTCCATACTAAGGGCTTGTCTACACTTGAAATGCTACAGCGGCACAGCAGACACTACATATGCCGACGGGAGGGGTTCTCCCATTGGTACAGGTAATCCACCTCCCCGAGAGGTGGGTAGCTAGATTGATGGGAGAATTCTTCCATTGGCAGAGTGCTGCTTACATGGGGATTTAGATCGGCTGACCAGCTTCGCTCAGGTGGATTTTTCTGATCCCTGCACAATGTAGCTGGGTCAACCTAACTGTTTAGTGTAGACCAAGCCTAATACTGTCAGTATGTTCAGCATTTGGAGCAACTGGCTTATTTTTCTCTCCTCTTAGGTTCTCATCCAGTGGCGAAGTATCTAGGCTCTGTAGATTACAGGTACAACAACTTCTTCCAAGACTTAGCCTGGAGAGATTTGTTTAATAAACTTGAAGCACAGACCACTGGTAAGAGCCTGTTTTAATTTTTGGGGTGCATGGAGCAAACAACTTGATTGAGTTAGTAATGTTAGAAAATTGCAAATAAATGCAAGAGCTACAAATCTAAGAGTTCAGAGAATTTCACTGTCTTCCCTTCGCTCTCCAGTTCCATATTGCTTTTTCAGATGCTGACTCTTTTGGAGTCTTAAATGTCATTCTTTGTGGTCTTCCACTGCCACTCCAGGAGATTCAGTGCCTTTCTCAGGATTTCTGTATTTTCCCCCAGATCTTGGTTGGTTGTTTTTTTTGTTCCGGGGTCCTCTCCATCACTTTAGCCAACTACCCACAGTAGCTCTTAAGTCTTTCAAGAGTTCCTCAATCCTCTATAGTCTTGACTAATCTAAATTGTTTTAGAGACACACGATGGGGGAGGTAATATCTTTTATTGGACTAACTTCTGTTGGTGAGATAGACGAGCTTTCACCCTTACAGAGAGCTCTTCTGTTTTTTATCATTGTCTCAAAGTAGATAATATCCTTTGCATGTGAGAATAATCCTATTTCTGAAGCCTGCTGGAAGCATCTGTTCCAGTGAAAGACACCCTTTGTCACTGCCCCAACCTGAGTGAGAACCAGCCTGTGTCAGATCAGCAACTAGTTCCCATTCTGTTCTCAAGCAGTTCAACCAGCAAAAAACATGAATGGGTCACTTTACTAGGGAACTTTCCTAACAAGATCACATGGGACCAGATCTATAATGCAGATTCTTTTTACTTCTTTGCTCTACATAACGGTTTTTCCCTCAGAAGCAGAGTAGAATGTAAACATGTTGTTATGCTCTGCCATTCTCACTGAGGTTACATAAGTTATTATTTAGACAAAAGGAATGTACACACACTGCAGATGCATGCATTGGCAACCTGAATTCTGTCCTTTTGTGTATGTGTATTGTGAGAGCCTTTCATTACACAATCACATACTATTCCTAAAATGCCATATCATTTTTCTACAACCTGACACTCTCTTCTAGGGTCTCATCATTTTTATTCTTGTATATAACATTCATTTGCCAAATAGTTTTGTAAGTGATCAAGATAGAATTCTGTCATTCCAATCCAAAGTTCTCGATATAGTTATAGTCAAGTTATAACCCTCAAATGATGGTTCCTATTTTACTCCTGAGGGAATTCTGCACCACTGCGCTTGGCAGAATTCATGTCCACCACAGATTTCTTTGCTTTCCTGCGGAAAAATGACTTTCTGACAGGAAAGCAAAGGAAAACTTCAAAAGCAGTCATGCACCACTCCCTAGCAGAGCAGGTACATCGTTTCAGGCACCCAGAGTAGCTGGCAGAGAGGTAAATCACTGCAGGGCTGGGGACACTCCAGCCAGTGGCTCCTACCCTGAGCAGGGATCAGCTGCTAGACCCATCTGGACTGGAGGCAGGAGAGGATAGGACTTCCTCTTCCTCTGCAAGGAGTGTCTGGTTCTATGTCAGACCCACCCCCAGAAACTTCCCCCAGCTGCAGTAAGCTCAGCATCCTCCCCTGCTTCCTGCCCCCATCGCTCCTCAGCTGTGGGGGGGAGGGGTCACTGTACGGGGAGCTGCTTCCCCATCCACCCAATCCCTGTACATCCAGACCTCCCATACCCAGACACCCCTGCCAAACCTCACTGGGTACATACAGAACTCCCCTAGCCCTCCATACCTGAACCCCACCTCACTGAACCTCAACCCCTGCCTCCAGATCCTTGCTGTTTGTTTTCCAAACGGAAGTGAGATTTCTGTATCAGTGTCTGTAGGCCCATACATGGTGCAGACGTGGTTATGAGGCTGTGCAAGACAACATTACCTTTGTTTCTTCTTACCCATGGTCGAAGTCTGAATTCTTACAGTTTTTTGTTATCTTCTACAGTTTACTGTTAGTATAGTTTCTCACCCTTGCCCGTTTGGGGCCTGGTCTCTGGGGGATTATGCCCCATGTTCTGTGGTTCAAGAACTGTGCTTTGCCTTTGCTCGTTCTCAGTGAGCAATGAGTACCACCCTTGCTTTTACTGTCTCAGGGAAGCCCATCTTGCTGTGAGATTTGCGGGTCTTTCCCACCGCGGAGTTGAGGCTTGTCTGCTCTGTTTCAGTAAGTTCCTCATGGAGGAGGTTCTCCAGCTGTATGCACCGTTCGATCCGGGACCATAGTTAATGGGCAGCAAGCAGTCTGGTACAGACCTGCCTCCTGTGCTCCCATGCCCAAACAGGCAGAATCAGGTACATCTCTACCCCGATATAATGCGATCTGATATAACACGAATTCGGATATAACGCGGTAAAGCATTTCCCCTCCCTCCCAGGCTTGCGCAAGCCTGGGAGGGAGGGGGGAGAAGCGGAGCGGTGGTGTGCTCAGGAGAGGAGGTGGGGCGTAGGTGAGCTGAGGCAGGGGGCGTGGGGAGGGCCACAGCAAGTAACCGGGGGGGGGTTCAGAGGAATCACTCCCTGCCCCAGCTCCACTCCGCTCCTTCCTCCCTCCCAGGCTTGCTGTGCCAAACAGCTGATTTGCGGCAAGCCTTGGAGGGAGGCGGGAGGAGAAGCGGAGTGGTGGCAGCACACTCAGGGGAGGAGGTGGGGCGGGGGGGGGGCAGGGCAGGGAGCTGCTAGTGGGTGCTCCAGCCCCAGAGTTGGCGCCTACGGCAGAAGCATGTCTGGCTCTGACATTCTGGCCAGGGGGTTGGATAAGGGGCAGAGGGTCTCGGGGTGGAGGGGGTGTCAGGGGACAGGGAGCAGGGGGGGTTGGATGGGTCGGGGGTTCTAAGGGGTCAGTCAGAGGTTGGGAAGTTGGTGGGGGTCAGAAAGTGGGCGGGGTCAGGCTGTTTGGGGAGGCACAGCCTTCCCTACCCGCCCCTCCATAGCAAGTTCGATATGACATGGTTTCACCTATAACGCAGTAAGATATTTTTTGGCTCCTGAGGTCCGCGTTATATCGGGGTAGAGGTGTACTTGTCCCCCAGTAAGGGTGGACTTTGTCTTCTCTCACCTGCCCCTCCTTCATTGGTGATACACATGGCAAATAAACACTTGAGACAGCACACACATGGCTCTGCCCCTCCACACAGGGCAGCTAAATGCCTGGATCTTCTGGGCCAGAAGGTCTTCTCTTCCATAGCATTTTAGTTTCACATTACTAACTACCAGGCTCTGCTGGCAAAGTATGCCTTTACCAACTGTGCCAAGCTAGTAGAGTTCCTGGATGACTTGCCACTGGACAAACGGCAACACTTCCAGGTCCTGGTACAAGAAGGTTGCCTGACGGCCAAGGTGACCCTCCAGGTTTCAGTCAAAGCAGTGGACATGTCCTCCTGCTCCCTCACCACCAGAGGTAGTCATGCACCGGGAGTTGTGGCTACAGTTCTCCAGCTTCCCATGGGAGGTCCAAGACCTCCCTTTCAACCAGGACAAGCTGTTCTTGTATAGGACTGCTGAGTCCCTTCACTCCCTGAAGGACTTGAGGGCGATGCTTCAATGTCTTGAGAGATACTCCCCAGCAGAGGCAGCAATGACAACGCTCGGGACCCCGGTCCTTTGCGCTGTACCAGACCCCTTGCCCTGCTATCAGGATGCCCCCACAAAAGCACACAAGTCCCAGCGGCCTCAGCCACTGTCACAGCCACCTCTTCCTCCTTGCCTCAACAACCACCTCAGGCACAGTTTTGACACGTGCATCGGGAGCTGCAAGCCCCCCACGTCACCACCCTCGGCCCCCTCTGTCACATTTGGGGGCCATCTTGCCCTTTTTGCCCACAACTGGGGCAAGCTTACCACAAACCATTAGGTGCTGGAGATTGTGTGGCACCGTTACTCTCAAGTTTCTTACCTTCCCGCTGCACCTGCCCCCCGGACTCGTACAGGGGATCTCTCACATCACGCCCTCCTGCAATGCAGGGCACGCACCTTCCTAGCCAAGGGTGGATGGAACAGGTAGTCAATCCCTTTGTTGGCAAGGAGTTCTACCTTCTGTACTTTCTTATCCTGAAGAAGGACGGAGAGCTCCCCCTTCTCAACACCTCTATCAACAAGACCAAGTTCCATATGGTGATGCTCACCTTGATCTTTCCCTCCCTTCTCCAGGGAGTCTGGTTCACAGCTCTCAATATGAAATATCAACATCTGCCCAGTCCACTGCAAATTTCTTTATTCCGTGTGGGCGCCAACCACTAGCAGGTCAGAGTTCTCCCCTTCAGTATAGTAATAGCCCATGGGCATTCACGTCACGTCCTCCCATGCCAAGCTTACATCTGCGATTCATGCTCTTTGCTCTCTCCTCACTACGCTTGGCATTTATATCAACGAGAGGACAAGTGCTGATTTCTTCACGCAGATGATCCACTTTATTGGTGCCCGCCACATTTCCATGGTGGCTCGTGGCTTTCTCCTGGTGGACTGCTTCGCTGCGCTGATGGCTGTGGTGGAGGACCTACACCGCAGCCCCTGCACTATGGTGTGCTGCTGCCTCCTCGGGCACATGACGGCCTGCACCTATGCAATGCTGCATGCCCGCTTGCACATGCGCTGCCTCCAGATGTGGCTCCTGTCAGTTGTCCAGCCCCATAACGCCCTGCTGGATAGCCCACTGCTTGTCCCATGGTCGGTTTGGGCTTCCCTCATATGGTGGCCCAACCCTTCCAAGGTGCTCATTAGCACTCCCTTCACTGCGCTGTCACGACTATCCCCCTGACCACAGATGCCTCCCTCGCTGGTTGGGGCTTTCATCTGTGCACACACACCACCCAGGGGGTTTGGACGCAGCGTGAGGCCTGCATACACATCAACGTACTGGAGCTCCGACCAGTCCGCTTGGCCTGTCTGTCCTGGCCTCCCACCCATGCCGCTCATGTTCAGCTCCTCTCCGACAATACCATGGCTGGCAGTGGCCTATATCAACAGGCAAGGGGGCACCAAATCCCTGTCACTCTGTACGGAATCCATCTACCTCCAGAACCAGTGTATCCACCGTGCGGCCTACCTCCTGGGCATGCGGAACTCCCTGGCCATTGTGGTCAGCCAGCATTGGTACATCAGTCACAAGGGGGAACTCCATGACCCCTCTCTCCACTCCCTCTGCCATACCAGGGACATCTCTCGGTGGGACCTTTTTTGCCATGTGCAACAATCACAAGTTCCCCCTGTACTGTTCACTGAGGGCCATGGAGCCTGGCTCCCAAGGCAGTGCTCTCCTGCCTTGCTGCAGCAAACTCCTGCCTTCCATCCCCATTCATCTCCTTCCCCGGGTCCTACAGAAGATCTGACAAGACCCCAGGCCACGATTATCCTAATTGCCCCATTCTGGGCCAGTCGGTTTTGGTTTCTGGATCTCCTAAGATACTATGCCTGCTCCCAGACCTCCTCACCCGGGACCAGGGGCAGTGTCTGCCACCCCAACCCTGGCCTCCTTCATCTCACAGCCTGGTTTTTGGATGGGACTCAGGAATAGACAAAGTCTGTTTGACACCGGTGTGACTCATCCTTACGCACCGTAGGCAGACCTCCACCAGAGCGTCCTACACGGTTTCACCCCCTGGGCTCGACACCATCTCCACCCTTGCCATCCTGGACTATCCCCACACTTCTTCATGGTTATTGCGGACAGATCCGGGGGCCAAGCCTCTCCTCCCAGCACATCTCGAAGTGGGTCTCAGCACGCATCCAAGAATGCTATGTGCTAACACCATGCAACCTGGCTGGATTACGGCACACTCAACGTCGTTGCAAGTGGCCACCTCCACCGCCCTGGCTGATGTATCGTGGCATTCTGTGCACACTTTTCACCACCCACTATGCCATAGCCTGAGAGTGGCAGCTGATACAGCTGTGAGTTGCGCCGTCCTCCAGACTGTAATAGCCCTTGCATCCTCGCACCTCCCTCTGCAATGATCATTGCTTGCTACTCACACGCACTTGGAATACATATAGGGCCCATCACTCGAAGAAGAAGAAGAAGAGGAGGTTACTTACCTGTAACTGGAGGTTCTTTGAGATCTGTGGTCACTATTTGTATTCCAGTACCCGCCCTCCATCCCCGCTGCTATGGTCATCAGTAAGAGGATGACTGGGGGAGTGTCATCCTGCGCAGCCTCATATAACCTCACCTGCACCACGAGGCTACGTGTGGTGCATGTGTGAGTTGATGAGCACTGCTACAGAAATCTTCTGACTGAGTTCATGGTGCGCATGTGCACTTGTGTTTGGAATACAAATAGGAGCACACATCTAGAAGAACTTCCAGTTATAGGGAAGCAATTTCCTCTTTTCCATTACTTTTACAATTAATCATCAATACTGATGACAACATTGACGTAAAAATTCACCATACACACTTCACACAAACCTGGACTCTGACAAGCACAAGCTTACAAACTTTCAGTTTCTCACTAATATATTTAATTTTTAAACTCTAAAGTATTTTATCATTGATATTCCTAACCTGGCATTTTTCTGTATTCTCAGTTAGGAATTCAGCAGGGCTATGAGAGTTAATTAGGAAGTCAGGTTGTCCAGAGACTTCAGTGAGCAGAGCAACTCTTTAAGGTACTGGGAACTAAGAGTGTAGGCATTTCCCTTATTTAGCTCCTTAAAGTCTTGAGGGAGAAGAATGGAACTGGCTCACAGATGAACCAGTTCAGCATCAAAGCAGTTGCTTTAGCATGTAGGGTTTTCAGCAAATAAAGCTACATATATAAAGCTTTGCATGGCAGACTTGTTGGCAATCATTCATTCCATACCAATGCACTTTCCCAAACATTTTATTTGAAATCTATTCTTTCCTGAATTGCCCAATGTTCAGTTTTGTTTGGGCATCTACAAAAGTCATTGGTCATAGGCTGCAGAGAGTTAACTTTTCGGGAGAAAATGCCGAAGTTCTTAGATCGGGAAAAGAAGGTCAGTTTTGATTAGTTTGTGTCCTTGTTCTAGAGTTTAAGTCTCAGGGGAAAAAATAGTCCATGGAAGCACATAAGGTCAGCATAGCTTGTTGCTATTGAGTTGGTGGCTGTTGGATAAAAATAAAGCTTAGAAAGAAACTCTCCTTGGAATCCCAACAAAGTTGCAACTGATGTCTTCCATACGGTATGTATTATAGTCCAAAGTCACACCGATTTTTCTCTTCAGCCAGCAGCACTGCCTTAGTTGCTAATGAGACTGGCTTACCTCCAAATTTAAGTGAGCTATATGTGCCCGTAAAACTTTTCTTTATGCCTGTGTAAGAACTTACTATGTTTTCCCTTGTAATGAACTCCATTTATCTGGCATGCACAGGCACGTGTAGTGGTGCATGCATTACTTCAAGGTTGAAGAAGAAAATGTGATCTTGTACTGGATGAGCACATGCAGCATGACCTTCCATAGCTGTGCATTTTACAGATAGAGAGAACTCTGTGTAAAATTGTGCTTTATAGAGTGGAATTTTCAACAGGTTGTAATTTATTTAAACAAAATCCGTTTTCATTCTACTCGGTGCTTTATGAGCATTGGCCAAGTCTGAAGTTTTTTCGTTTTTTTAGGAGTAATGGTTATTTTTTGCTGCTTTTCCTTACTGAAAGTTTCTCCAGTTGCTGAAGAATGACATTCCTCAAAGACATTCAAGAACTACTACCTTTTTTCAAAATGGCTGCCATTTCCTGCAATGGGATTTGGGCCACAGGTGCCCTCTGTTGATAAATAGGCTCTCTTTTGAATTGGCTACCAAATGGGAGTGAAGCCTTCAGGGAAGTTCATTCTCATTGGAAGCCATGATTGGTGATGGCCAAGCCAGAAGAGGGCATCCTAGTTCATGGCTCTCAATCCCATTGAGAACATAAGGAGATGGCAGCCATTTTGAAAGACAGCAGTTCTTTGTGAACTTCTCTGAAGAAAGTTTATGAAGAATGACCAAAAAAAAAAAATGAATTGTTAAGACTTCTTCAAATGTAGCCAATGCACACAACTTCAGTGAGTTTTAACATATGGGAAGTCTGAATTTTCATTATTTCCATTAATAACATTCAGAACAAAAAATGGTCTGACAGAAATTTAGCATCCTGTAAAACCCATCTTAAATTATTTTTTAACTCCTAAACTAATAGGTTTGCTTGTGACTTCTCAGAAGACCCATTCTGTGCTCAAAAAAGTGGTGCCAAAAGTTTGAGGAGGATACTTGGTACTCTTCGTACGTAAGAGGCCGAATTCCTATTTTAAATGCAAAACTCAATTCAGCCTTCACCATGGAATCATGGCTACCTCTGCCAAAACACTGTTTTTTCCTTCTATGCTTCTGTGTGAGGGGAACCAGCATTTTGGGTCTTTTCAGAAGGCCGATGCTGCATCCCCTTGGGGGTAGAGCCTTACACCACACCGTGGGTGACCCCTTTGTTCTCCTTTTCCCAAGGTCATTGCCGTAGCAGAAGTCATGCACTCAGCTCTGAGGACTAGAGAAACTCTCATGTTGCTATGCAGCGGTGCCTCTCCTCTCTTCTCTAAGCAAGGGGTGCTGTTGAGCCACACACTGAACTCTTGGGGAGGAGCACATGGCATTGATCTTGTTAGTCTTTCTTGCTGTCTGCTCTGGTTGGCACCTTGTTTTGAAACGTATCTTTCTTTCTAAATTTGAGTCCCTCTTTTCATTACCCAATTCTTGACCAAGCGACTGACAGTGTCCCCTATTTTTCTTTCTTGCCCTGGTTGATCTTGCATGATTTAATTTGCTGGTGACATTTTGCAGTTTCCATTAGTGAAGAATAGTCCTTATTCTGCTCCTGTCTCTTCTTTTCATTCTATTGCAGTTCAGGAAACACCAGATATTGTCTCCAGAATAACCCAGTATATAGCCGGGGCAAACTGTGCACACCAGTTGCCTATTGCAGAAGCAATGTTGACGTACAAACAGAAAAGGTACGTTGTTTCAGTAATGGTTTCCAAAATGTCAGGAAGTCCACGGAGGATGGGGGAAACACCACTTCATTCTCTTGTTACACACAAATATAGCTGGCCACCTCAAAACTGTTTGAGAAACAACCTGTAAGAGCTGCATATTCAAATCAAGAACTCTTTCAAGGAACAGTCCCTGGCACCGTGAGTGTCGTCAGCTAGATAGCAGATGACAGATCTAGAACAACCAGAAATTTGCCTTACTTTCTTCAGCGCAGTTGATATACCTGAAGAGCAAAGAAGCCTGGGAGGAACCTGTATACCTGCTTGGTCTCCGGATGCAAAGGAATTCAGATATCTGGCTTTGCTTACAGTGCCAGTGTCTGAATGTTTTGTGAGGGGGAGCGCTCAGACCTCAGAGCATGAACTCTGCCTAGCCCTCGACCAGGGTGTCTCTGAGGGGTCCTGGCCTCTGCCTCCTTAAGAATTGGTGCAAAAGCCTGGGTAGAGAATACTGCCTCAGCGCCCATCTGACAGGTGAGGGAAGGAGCTGCTCCTCTCCTTGGCAGCTACAGCATTACTGGGGTCCCAGTCAGGACGGCTGGAGCTCACCAGGGTTTACTTCAGCTTTGGCATGGATATGGGGCTTATGAGATGTGGGTTGAGAGGAGAGTATGGGAGTCAGCAAACAGGATAGGAGCAAAGCGGGAGCGGGGCAGAAGCGGCTATGCCCAAGTATAGCAGTGAGGATGGGGGACCTATGGGAGTGAGGCCCAATGTGTTGGCATAGGAGTTTTCTTATCTGTTTAAGACGAAGTAATCCAATATTAGCAAGATTGAGTTCTTGTATTTCCTGATTCCTTCAGTTCTCAAGGTAGCTTTAACTCACCTGCGTTACTTTTTCAATTAGTGACAAAAATCGCAAATATAGCGTATATGCCACATGGGTGAGGTAAAGCTGAGTTTAATGATACTTCCTAAATTGGTGCAGAACTTGTGACTTTAATGGTACACTGGTACCATGGTAGTTACTTCACATTCAATTTTTATAGGAGTAGAAGCTAAATTTACAAGCAGTAATTACTCGTTATTTTTCTTTCCTCTTTGAAAGTTGGGAGCATATTTGTTTGCAATCCTCTAATTGCTCCCCATTTCTTTCTGGAAGTAACTGAAGTGGTTCAATAAAATCCTTAGTTCACTCTCATAGCCCCCTCAACTAGATATCTCCAGAGCTGCCGATTTAGTAAATATTTGAATACTCTAACCTGCTTGTCTCATTAGCTGTATTTTAATGTCTCCCTTATTTCCTGCCCAAACTTTCTTCTGTAATATTAACCTAATAACACTTTAGCCATTTGGTTGCTTAGCCATTGTAGCACCATGATTGATTGTCTCACTCCTGATTTATGAATGAAACTGCATTCTTTCCACAAATAGCAGGAGAAAATTCTAAATCTTTTTACTACAGCATTAACTTGTTCTTATATTGCTGCCTTTGTCTTTCCTGCATGCTTTAACTATTGTATTCTTGTTTGGTTCCCCCTTGACTTCTCCATTTCTAGTACCGGTTCCTGTTTATAATGAGCACTCCCATTTAACCAGTTTACCCACTTTGACTTTCTGCCATGCCCAGGTTGACTGATCTAAGAATCAAGTTTGCAAGTGGTACTTTGTTGAAAACGGTCTGACATCTAGCTAGACGTCACATGTGTTTCCCTGGTCAACAGCCTGTGTGACCTCCTTACTAGGAGGATAATTCTGTCTGAGATCAGCTGTTCAGATTTCTTTAAAGTGTGCTGGTTTCTATTTACACCCATGTCTGTCCACCCCATTCCATCAAGCTGTCTTTTATGATAGATTCGGGCAGTTCACGCAAGCCTGTAACAGAGCATAGTTACCTTACTCCACCTTTTCCCTTTTTAAAGATAGGCTTAGCATTACACCCTTCAGGTCCTCTTGGTGCACTGTGCCTGAAGCCATGCAAAGGTTGCTTGGTCTGTCTGGGGCTACCTTGAAGTGAAATAATGAAGAATTTTATTTGGTTCCTCAACAATTGCCACAGGCCCTCACTCCCTGGTATCTTCCTCAGTTCCTGGCTAAAATGTGAGGTCATTAGAGTTTCTGGAATCTATTTATGGATCTGTTCAAACAATTTCTGCTTTCAGCCAAGTACCACATAGGGAATTAGACAGGTTAGGAAAGCAATTTATCACATGGAGTGATGGGAAATTATCTCCCACCTCTGGTTTCCTTCAGAAACTGTGCTCACTGATGGCAGTGACTTGGAGGAATTATTTTTTAAAGTAACATATACAAGTAGGGCTCCATTAGCACTACCCAAATGAATGTATTGCTTTCTATCATAAGTATAATAACGTGTTCATTTTTTCCTTTGGTTGCTTTCTGAAAAGGAAAAAGAGCTTTCATTTTGATTTTACCATAAGGTATCCATTCTTTAGGTTCCCTTCCCCATTCTGTACCTTCTGTACTTTTCCTGGGCTGGTCTTTCATGTCTTGTTTAACAGCTCCTGCAGGTCTGGGTTGCTTAACTTGTGCTTCAGATTAAATTCTGTTTGTTCCTTTTCACACTCCTGCCTCTGGTGGCAGAATGCACTGTTCCAAGGACCACAGAGCCAATTGTTTGGGGAACCGAAATGCAGGTTTCACAGAAAATAAATTTAAGAATAGAAATGTTATCCAGAAAATAAAGAAGTTTGGCCAGTGTCACTTGAGGACATGAGAATGTGAAAGTGAAACTAGCCAGTCTTGGTTCCTACTGTCAAAACTGAGTTAAGCAAATGATTTTAATAGGTAACATGTATGTAGAAGTGATTTAGAATTGTGAAGTATTTTGGTTTTAATATATCAGTACAGGTAAGGTTATTATAAACGTGGCTTTTATGTTGATCATGTGCCTTTTATCTTCTAGTCACAGCTATTAGGGGGTTTACTGTGGTATATAAAGAATCCACACTAAACCAAGGTTTTAAGTGTCACCAGTAGTGTAATTTTAAAGAATGTTCTTTGTTCCCAACAATGGCACCAAGTGTACTCCCTAAGTGTACGTCTATACTAAGAGAAAAGCTCTGTGACACAGCCGTGACTGACCCAGGCCAGCTAACTTGGGTTGCAGAGCTAAAGGTTGCTGAGCCTGAGCTCTGGGACCATCCACTATTGCAGCGTCCCAGAGCTCAGACTCCAGCCTGAGCCTGGATGTCTGCCAAGCAGTTTTTTAGCCCGTCAGCCCAAGTCTGCTGATATGGGCCAGACGCAGGTTTTTTATCTCTGTGTAGACGTACCCTGAGACTACAGGTTTTGGAACCTCTTCATCTGGAGTAGAAGCATGTGGGTCTTTCAAGATTACAGGCCAGCTGTTCCCTTCCCAATAACAAGTTGAAAGAAGAGAAATGTAGCTCCTGGAATGGAAGCCTCCATAAGTTCAGGCTAGCTTTTGCATATTCTTCAATCTAAGACAAGGTTGTGGGGCGGGCAATCGAGAATGTAGCAAGAGTAGCAGGAGGCATTCGGTTCTCTAACCCTAGTTGGTGTTCGTGGTCTGACAGATGCTGCATTCTGCCCCAGTTCTGAACTGTCCAGTGACCTCTGTTCAGTGTTCCAGTCACAAGGCCTTGTAGAGCTCTCAATCTCCGTACTGAGCTGAGGGAAACAACTTCTTCGAAGCTACTCATTCCTTTGGAGGAAGCAGCTCTATTCTACAAGCTCAATGAAAATTGCTTTTTAGAAACACTTTAAAAATCTTCCCAGCATCCTGGCACTTGCTCTGTTCAATAAGCTCTAGTGATTTGAGGACACCAAAACCAGAGAGAGAAACCAGTCTCCAGAACCTAGCCATATGTAATGAACTGCTTTATATAACTTGTTTGCTGCCAGTTCCTAACTTAACTGACTTCTGCTCTCCTTCCCACCCAACCCGCCCCGCCACCCCTCACCACTTGTTCTGTTTGTCATGGCAAGACTGAAGCATGTACTGCCTGTGATAGACTGCATATTGTCTGAAAGCTTTGCCCCGTTTCTTTGGAGCATCCGCTGACTTTCCCAAAATACAGAGACTTGGGGAGAGGAAGGGGTTTAGGGAGAAAATGATTTGCTGTATTTTGTCTCTTCTGGGTGATGTACTCTCTGTGGTGGGTGGGTGTGGTGGTGGTAGGGTTGGGAGGAGGAGAAATGCTTTAGTTACGGAATAGCAGAAGACTGCTGCAGTCCAGATGAGATTAAATGGTATCAATGGGAAGGGTCATTTACTTACCATGTACTTAGTCATCTTTCACGTAATGCTGATGACCAGGTTTCATACAGACAGACTACGCCCAAAATGTGGGTCAAGGGAGCTACACTGCTCAGGGCTGTGAAAAATTTCACTCTGTATAATGTAGCTAGGTCACCCAAACCCCATTAGAAGAACTATTCCATCAGCCTCGCTACTGCCTTGTGAGGGGGTGGATTTACATCAGAGATGGAAAAACCATTCCAGGGCTGTAGTAAGTGTCTATATGACCAGCACTACTGGTGCGTAGCTGTGTTGCTGGAGCACCTTCTGGTTTAGACATACCCTGTTCTCTAGAAGGAAACACTCTATTGTACAGAATTTTTGTAGGCTTTAGTTGTCATAATTGGAACACTTTGTCTGCCAGTGGTAACTCACAATAGTTGTCCAGCCAGGTCATCGAGCATTCATGGCAGTGGACAACAAAGTTAGTGTTGCCCATGGTAATTCTGAAGCCTTGGGGCTTCTGGATCTCATTTGCATGAATCTAGGCTGCAGCTTGGCTTTGGAAATGAAAGCACTGCTCACTTGTATTGGGGAATCTGTCATTTACTGCCTCTTTAAAAATGTAGAGTACATTTGTGATCTGTAAACAAATTCTCTACCGCTCTATTGCAAACTGAATGGCCCCAGTTGTCATCCCATGCATTAAAAAAAGCACACTGGGTAGAAGGGTAATCAATGCTTTTTTTGCCTCTGTCTTCATGAACAAGGTCAGTTCCCAGGCTACTGTATTGGGCAGCACACCATGGGGAGGAGGTGACCAACCCTCTGTGGAGAAAGAAGTGGTTCGGGACTATTTAGAAAAGCTGAACGAGCACAAGTCAGATGCGCAGCATCCGAGAGTGCTAAAGCAGTTGGCAGATGAGATTGCAGAGCCATTTGCCATTATCTTTGAAAACTCATGGCGATCGGGGGAAGTCCCAGACGACTGGAAAAAGGCTAATGTAGTGCCCATCTTTAAAAAAGGGAAGGAGGAGGATCCGGGGAACTACAGGCCAGTCAGCCTCACCTCAGTCCCTGGAAGAAAAATGGAGCAGGTCCTCAAGGAATCAATTTTGAAGCACTTAGAGAAGAGGAAAGTGATCAGGAACAGTCAGCATGGATTCACCAAGGGCAAGTCATGCCTGACTAATCTAATTGCCTTCTTTGACGAGATAACTGGCTCTGTGGATGAGGAGAAAGCAGTGGACGTGTTATTCCTTGACTTTAGCAAAGCTTTTGACATGGTCTCCCACAATATTCTTGCCAGCAAGTTAAAGAAGTAAGGGCTGGATGAATGGACTATAAGGTGGATAGAAAGCTGGCTAGATCGTCGGGCTCAGTGGGTAGTGATCAATGCCTCCATGTCTAGTTGGCAGCCGGAACCAAGCGGAGCGCCCCAAGGGTCAGTCCTGGGGCCAGTTTTGTTCAATATCTTCATAAATGATCTGGAGGAGGCATGAACTACACCCTCAACAAGTTTGCAGATGACACTAAACTGGGAGGAGTGCTAGATACTCTAGAGGGTCGGGATAGGATACAGAGGGCCCTAGACAAATTAGAGGATTGGGCCGAAAGGAATCTGATGAGGTTCAAGGACAAGTGCAGAGTCCTGCACTTAGGACGGAAGAATCCCATGCACAGCTACAGACTAGGGACCGAGTGGCTAGGCAGCAGTGCTGCAGAAAAGGACCTAGGGGTTACAGTGGACGAGAAGCTGGATATGAGTCAACAGTGTGCCCTTGTTGCCAAGAAGGCCAATGGTATTTTGGGCTGTATAAGTAGGGGCATTGCCAGCAGATCGAGGGATGTGATCATTCCCCTCTATTCAACATTGGTGAGGCCTCATCTGGAGTACTGTGTCCGGTTTTGGGCCTCACACTACAAGAAGGATGTGAAAAAATTGGAAAACATCCAGTGGAGGGCAACAAAAATGATTAGGGGACTGGAACACATGGCTTATGAGGAGAGGCTGAGGGAACTGGGATTGTTTAGTCTGCGGAAGAGAAGAATGAGGGGGGATTTGATAGCTGCTTTCAACTACCTGAAAGGGGGTTCCAAAGAGGATGGATCTAGACTGTTCTCAGTGGTAGTAGATGACAGAACAAGGAATAATGGTCTCAAGTTGAAGTGGGGGAGGTTTAGGTTGGATATTAGGAAAAACTTTTTTACTAGGAAGGTGGTGAAGCACTGGAATGTGTTACCTAGGGAGGTGGTGGAATCTCCTTCCTTTGAGGTTTTTAAGGTCAGGCTTGGCTGGGGTGATTTAGTTGGGGATTGGTCCTGCTTTGCTCAGGGGGTTGAACTAGATGACCTCCTGAGGTCCCTTCCAACCCTGATATTCTATGATTCTTTGAAGGGTGAGCAGAGAATATGCCGGAAGAGTAGCACGATCTGTGCCCTGCACCCTCCCCTCTCACTCCCTAGCCATGCTCTTCTGGGCACGTTGGTAGTTGCTTGGGGTGTGGTAGCAGCCATTCCCCATGTCTGACTAAGGAGAAAGGGAGGTGTTTGAAATACTGTGAGGTCAGCTCCCTCGACAGCAAGAAGTGGAAGTAACACTGGTACGGGCCTGCTGCTTTTGATGAGGTCCCCCTTACTGGTCACCAGTGAGCTGATTGGCTGCAGGCCAGTGGGTCAGTGCAGCATATTGCTGACCCTGGTCAGAGAAGGTTGGTGGAGTATTGGACTGCTGTGGCCTAGAAAGCTGCCTTCAGTTTAGTAGGTGTTAGTGACACCAGCAGCATTGTACCAGTGCCAGGCCTATCCACTGGAGGTGGCACTACTGACCTGGCTGCTGCAAGGCAAGACCCCATGCCCTCCTTGCACCATGGTAGTTAATGCTGCCGGAGCGCGTCACATGCCAGTGAGCACTGAGCAGCCCAGGATGTCTGAAAGATATTTCCCCTCGCCACGGGACACACTGCCCCAGGGCTCAGCACCCAACACTGTCTCTTCCAAAGCGCAGGCTCTGAAGCTGCCAGATTGTATGCTGGAATCTAGGGGGGAGCCTGCAATGGAAGTTTTGTTCAAACCCCCCACCACCCCACCCCCAGAACCATGCCTCTTTTTGGCTCAGCCATGCCCACCTGTTGTGGTTGGCATTGGTGAGAATCTGT
This sequence comes from Lepidochelys olivacea, assembly GCF_965140295.1. Lineage (NCBI taxonomy): Eukaryota > Metazoa > Chordata > Testudines > Cheloniidae > Lepidochelys > Lepidochelys olivacea. Next base: position 44,258,779 of record NC_140418.1, on the reverse strand, counting down.
GGTGGCACTTGAGGGAAAACATGACAGCATTTCCTCTTTGGGGCACTCTGAGGGAATAATTTGATGCATTTTGTGCCCTTGACCTCTCTGAACTGTGCAGCAGGGGGTAAATGGGGCTGAAATGTGATGTTTTACTACATTCTGTTGTATTGTCATGATTGCCAATAGCTGCATTCCAGGAAAAGTTGCTGGTTTTGCAAGGGCTTATGGTCACTCTAATAAGAATTTTACATCTTTTGGGAGACCAAGAGCACTCGCATATGGTGTGCTACTGTGGCAGAGATGGAGCCTATAGCATGGCTTAGGTCAGATGGTAGGGAATGCCATGGATTCTCCAGTGAGTAACCTGGAACCCAGCTCCATTACTGCATTATCGGAGGTGGCAATGAAACGAGGGCAAACAGATGGCTAGATCTGTGAATGACTTGAAAAGTGCCTCAGACACGAGAGGACCCAGAGTGCCCATGCATGTGACATGGCCCAGGAGTATGACAAACGCTGAAAATGGTCCGAAGTTGCGGAGAAAGACTGACACGCTTCCCACCCACAGGGAGAAATCAAATTTGGAAGTGAATCTTCCAAAGAGTCTAAATGACTTTTGGCCATTTCATCCATTTATTCACAATGCAAGTTGATGAAATCAAAACCAGTATTTTTGTGACTGTCATCTGCAGTAAATTAGCCGCAAACACTGATGCCCTCATCCCTAAGGATGAGAATTCTGGGGTGTGGAGTGACTGCCCTGCATGATGCTGCTGTTGGCACTTGGCCTTCAACCAGTGTAATGGGCCACAAAGACCTCACCTGGTGGGACAGAACTGCTACCCCTTTCTCCTGCTGACCATATGGGGGCATTACTGGAACCGAGAGCCTGGTTTTGGACCTCCGACTGTAAAATCAAGCCCCCTCGATACATTCGGTGTCACGCTCTGTATTAAAGTTCCATTTATAGTGTATAAAGAGTTAATAGGTGTTTTAATAAAAGGCTAACAATTGACTAACCAACCTTAAGTACTTGTCCGGCACCTATCACTGTAATAGGTTAGTGCCTCACAATCTTAATGCCTTTAACCTTCCCATCCCTGTGACTAGAAAAGTGGTGTTATCCCGCTCTGCATGTCAACTGGTTACTTAAACTCAAACACCTTCTGCTGATTTGATTGCCCTCTGTAGCATACTCCTCATGTCTGTAACAGCCGTTAAGAACACCCGTTAATTGTTTATTCACCCTTTATAAATGGAAGCTTAATATACAGTGACCACATTTTGCAAGATCAGGGCAGCTGTTTAATTTCTTCACTATCATATTTAAAATCCCTGTAGTTCTAGGTTACCCTTCTTGACTTACTATTTCATCAAAATCTTTTCTAGTGCAAACTAGGCCTTCGTTGGGCTTGTTTAGCCAGATGAAGCCGACCTGATCCCCTGTTCCTTTTTTTTCTTTTGGACAAAGGCTGGCTTGTAAGACTTATTCCCCACTGTTTGTTTGGGGAAGGGAGGGAGATCAGCAGCCCCCAATTCCAGCTCCTGCCAGTCTCATCCAACCTCAAGAACCAAAAGTTAAATACAAGAGATGTATCAGATGAAGGAGCCTGGGACTGTGATTTTCAAAGCCACTTTAAAAAACAAATCACACCATAGAATTGGTTGTTCTGATCTCTAATCTGGTATGTGTTGTGTCAAATACTTCAGTACTTCCTAGCAGTCCTGATTACTGGTACATTACAAGGTTGGGCATTCAGTCATCTCTCCCGATAGAATAAATTATTATTTTAACAAGGACTTCAAGAAGGGAATTTTACTTTCATCCACTTTTTCCTAATCTGTTTTCATCATTTAAAAAAAAAATTGCCTTTTTTCCCAGTGTAACAGTTGGCTAACTGCTAAGGCTTTCTGTGGCACAGATTGTTTCTGAGCACCACTTATATGTATGTCCATCCATCCTGCTGGTGTTTTTCTATTAAAATAATTAATAGACATAAAAATAAGCAAACTTCTATATGGCCCACAAGAACAATATTTAAAGAAGAGCGCATTCTTCCAAACTAAGTGATTTTGGGTTAATGCTTCTAACTGAAATCTGTTCAGTTGTCATTTTAAGAAGCATTAATCAACTGTCAAGAGCAGTAGTTAAGAAATGAACCATTACTTGCCATTTAAAATGGGCAAATTACTATTTTAGAATCAAAGACATCTCGGCTTTCCCTGGAAGGCATCTGCTCTGTACTTGCATTTGTCCTCGGCAGAACTGAGCAAGTGTTCTGCTGCAACGGCGTTTGGTTTAAGTTTTTTAGTGCTTAAAGAGAACTGGAATAGCAGCAAGAGTAAGAAGATGATACTCTGGTACTTTCATCATCCCACTGAGTGACCAGGCAGTGTGAGGCTGTCAGATGAGGACAGCACTTATCTACTTGTAGCTGAGGAAGGAAAGGACTGAGATTCCATTGCTGTTTTATCTCAACAGCTCTACAACTTCCATAGTCCATTAGAGATTTCTCAGTAGCACTTCCCAGTTTCTCTGCTGCGTACTCTAGCAGGTTTTGTTCAGGGAAGTTTCTAGAGGTTTAATGGCAGGGGCTAGCACTGGAGTTAAAAGGGTGTGATGGAAAGCCTAAATAAAGGACACGAGCATCTGTATAATTAGTTCTTGCTCAGCGTGGCTGAAGCATGAAGAAAACAGCTGGGTCGGGAAGTGAATGGAGCCTTGGTTCCACCCCAACACTCCTACCAGCTGAGCCAGTGCAAGGGTAAGTTGCACCATAAGAAGGGCTATGGTGTAACACCCCCTGCCGGTGAAACACCCCCTGCCCCTGAAGCAGGGCGGGAGCTGTGCCTGAGTCACACATCCCTCAGCTGCGTGCCACCTCTTACACACGGCTGGGAGGAAGCTGTCTAGCCAGTCCGACTTGTACAGTTGTCAGCATTTTTCATGTTTCCGCACCTTTTCAGAGGATCTGCTGCAGAGAGCACCACGGGGCGGCGTGTTTCTTTTGATGGACTCCATGTCTTGAGTGTTTGAGCCGTGCTCTGCAGTAGTACAGGCTACAGCAAATGCCTTTCTTGACGGAGTGCAAAGCTCCCAGCATTCAAAAATCGCGAGATTTAAAACTCTCCCACCTGCTTTCTTCAACTTCAGATTCAGCCTCAGATGTGCAAGCGCACACTTCAGGCCTCTCCAGTGGCTGCTTGGAGAGTGACTCCCCTTGCCCTCTCCTGACCTCTGCCATTCTGTCCCCATCCCTGCACCTCTCATCGTGTCCCTCCATGGTGCCCTGGAGCAGTGGTCCCCAGCCTTTCTTGTGGGAATAGCATACTGCTATTTCCAGAAGACTATGGCAGGCGCCGGACACCCTGCCGCCGAAATGCCGCCGCAGAGATGTGGCAGCGGGAAGAAGCGTCGCTGCTGAAATGCCGCCGAGAAATGGTAACACTTCTCGGTGGCATTCTGGCAATGGGGTGTCCTGCGGGCTCACAAAAATGCCCCGGCGGGCACCATGGGGCCTGCGGGCACCGCATTGGGGACCCCTGCCCTCAAGCTTTTTTCCCACCAAGCACCTTCCCTTCCCCCTCTCCTACCCATCACTTCTCCCTCTTGTCTCCCTGCCTCCCACGTGTGCCTCCTGCTCCCCCTCCTTCCTCTGTGCCACCACAGCGCCACGGATTTCTTCTCTCCCCTCCTCCATGTTTCTGAATTCTGGGCAGGACTGATATACCACCTCCTTCAAAGTGTAAGTCGTGTTATTGCCGCACTTGGGGCTGTATGTGGGACATCTTGTCTGTGTCCCATTACACTGTCTGGGTGAGCCACCTGCCTCTCCTCCCAGCCCTCCTGAAGTCACTATTTCCAGTTTGCTTCCTAAACATCAGTGATCTTCCAAGAGCATTCTGTTCCAGCTCTGGGTCTGGGCTTTGTTTGCGTTGTGTCTCACTCAGGGTGTAAGCTCCTTGTGGCAGTGTTACCTGTTTTTGTGCATGTGTGTGTCTGGTGCCACACAAGTAAGGTGTCATGGCTTGTTAACCCATAGCAGGCTGACTGCTTTAGTGATTCTGGGATTTGCAAGGTATGCTACTCGACTGCAAAGTGGGACTCGTGAAGGCAGTGTGTTCCGAGAGCTCCAGTTATTAGTAAGTAACCTGCAGGTCTCTGTATGCTGGTGATGTATGTTGTGGCACGGGTTCATTTCTTTGCAGTAGGAAGTCATGTGTATGAGTATAGCTACTGCCATGTCATTAAAGCATGTTTCTCTCTCCAAAAAAACAGCAAGGGAGTGAGAGGGGGGGAAAACTTCCTCTTTTATTTTAAGAAGACTTCTGAGGAGGTGCAATACTCCCCAGCTGGTGTGGGCTCTCGGAGTATTGTCAGAGAGACACTGAGAGAAGAAATAGAATTGGCGCTTGCACATTTTCAGTTCCTGCTGCATGCTTGATTGAAACAGTAACATGAATTTTTTTCTCAGCATTGAAAGAACTTCTTATTAATCACTCTCTCCTTGTTACTTCTAGCCCTGATGAAGAATCATCCCAGAAGTTCATTCCCTTTGTTGGGGTGAGTATTTGCTTTGATGTGCAGGTTAAAGTTTGGTGAATTTCATAAAACAAGGTTGATTATTAACAATCTCACTTGGATCCATAGATTCTAAGGCCCCAAAGGGATAATTAGATCATCCAGGCTGACATTATATGGTATAATACAGGCCATAGATTTTCACATAGTTACCCCTGTCCTGAGTCCAGTTCTTGTCTTTAACTAGAGCTAATCTTCCAGAAAGGCATCCACTATTGATCTGAAGACTTCAAGAGATGAAGTGTCTATCACCTACCAACCCATCTACAAAAATTTGCTTTCTGAAGAGGGTTTCCTCTTCTTAAAAAAATGAAACTTACCAGTAAAGCCCTTCCTGAAATTGAGTTGAGGATTTACCTGGAAACTATTCAAGTTGAGAAAAGTCTTACTCTTTTTTCTCTCTGCAGCCAACTCTTGGCACTTCATATTACAAATTTGTGTACCACTTTACCTGTAGCTGCACAGAATTGTGTGGTACCTAGTGCGTGGTAAATAGAATCGTAGGACTGGAAGGGATCTTGAGAGGTCATCTACTCCAGTCTCCTGCACTCATGGCAGCACTAAGTATTATCTAGAGTTTAGACCATTCCTGACAGGTAAATAAATTCCCTAAAATCAGAAGTGTTATGCAAAGCAAATCTAATGCTTAGAAAAGAAAGTCTTTATTTAAATTAACATTTAATTACAAAATTGAGTCACTTTAAAGCCAGAACACCCACAGTTAACAGCCTCAAATGTTACCCTGCCAGCATAATATTGCATATAAGGCATGCATATTACATCACTGTAACTTATAACTCTGATTCAAAATGAAATTTTACCAATAATTTCAAAATGAAAACATGGCCTTTTTGAAAAAGAAACTTACAAATTCTATAGCTGCATTTAAGGCTCTTTAAAAGGGAGTGGAGGGTGGATTAGCCCATCCCCTCATTATTTTATTCACCCATTAAGCCTAATTTCCAAGACACCAAATTTGGTTCATTGATTTCCAGTCCCCCACTTGTTAAAGTTATGCCTGGTACAGTCCTGGAGTTATATCAGCATTCCTTTTTGGCTGTTCCCTTTTGCACCTTTTCCCACCAGCACTTGTTGCAGGTTATTGTGACCCTTCATGAACTTTCATTCACTTTCTACAGTTGAGCTCACAATTAGGTTAAATGTGTAGGCCCGGTTATCAGAACAGACCACGTTAAAAACACGCCCATTGGGGTGGTAATTCCCACATAGAATTTCTTTTGAGGCTCCATTTAATATGTTGAACTAGTAGGACTAGTTATTGTGTGATACTAAGCCAAACTCTTTATAAAGGCCCAAATATATTATCTCAATGCATGTACCATTATCAACCAAATTTACAACCTCATCAAAAAAATTAAGTTTTACAAAGAGCTATTTTCCTTTAAATCAAGCTGCTTGTCATTAATTACCATCCTTTACTTCTTTACTGATTGCATCCCATGTTAGCCTTTCCATGATCTTGTTCAGGATCAAGGTCAGGGTAAAAGGCCTATAGTTACCCAAGTCATCTTGTTTTACCTTAACTGTTGAAATGAAGTGTTCTGGTTTCGGAATACTTTGTATGAAATCTGCTAACCTTCCACTTTTCTCAGTACTAGTATGTTAATATTCAAACCATGTGACTGAGAGCTGGATGACTCCGGCCCAATATCCAGCCTATATCTAAATCTTGCATTTCTTTCTGCATAACATCTCTAAGATCCAGCCTTGCCTCTCTTATGCATCCACATAGCTAAAACTCTTGTCCAGGCTCTCAGCTCTTATTTTGCTTACTGCAACATCCTCTCTGGCCTTGGCAAGATTGCATTTGTCCTGCTGTTACCCATTCAGAATATTGCTGCAAAGATTATTTCCTAGCTCATCATTAGCCGTGTCACCCCCTCTCTTTTTAATCCTTGCCCTGGCTCCCCCTTTTCTGTCACGTCAAATACAAGCTTCCCTTCTCCATTTTCTAGGCCTTGCAGTCAATTCCCAGCCTCTCATCTCTTGTTTGCTATCGAGCTGTCAGTGCTCTTCTATTGGCCCGTGATACCAATCTCCAATGCCCACTTGTTAGATGTTCCCACTGGCACCTTTGTACTTTCTCCCATGCTGCCCCTTGCACCTGGGAAGAGCTCTCCTGTGAACATCCGAAACCCTACCTCCTTCTCCACCTTCGACTCCCTCCTCAGAACTCTCCTTGGTCCTGAGGCCCACAAAAAACTTGACAGCCGCTAAGCGGTTGGTGTGCAGAGACCATTGCCTATTATGCTGACAAATATTGTCTCATTGTTTACTTGTACTACACTGTCTGCCTATACTGATGTTGTGTCTGGTCTTGCACTTACAACGTCTGTTCCTTTGGGTAGGAGGTGCTATCTTTTTGTTCTATATGTACAGCACCTAGCACAATGGGGTCCTAGTCCATGACCCGGGCTCCTGGTTGCTGTGGCTAAATTCTTCGTGAATGAGTCGCTATTCTCCTTACCCTGCCATTGTAGGCATGCTGAGAGAAATAGTAACTTTTGTGTTGCCTGCCCTTCTGGTGCTCTGATTCTCTTGCTGACATGTTTCACAGGAATGGAGCAATCTTCCCTTTCTCGGGTTTACTTTTTTCTTGGTTAGGTTATTCAGTCCTCTCCAAGGTTCTGGTATAAATCCATTTAATATTATAACCTTAAAGGATGACTTGTTGATTTCTCTTCAGCCACTAGATGTCTCTGCGTCTCTGTTTTTTTGTTGCATTTTAGTATCTTCCCTTGCTTTTTATGAGGGGGTGACTTGTTCTTCCTCCTCCTTCTGACCATCTTAAGTCAGCTTTTGTGTGTTTTGTGTAGATAAGTAGTACTTCCAGCTATAAGTGACAAAGTCCCAAACCCCTTAGAGCTCTTAACAGGTCTTATCCTAAGGCCGACCTATGGTTCAGGTTGACCTTGCTTTCACCTTCATGTCTTTTTCTGTCCTAAGATGTAGCCTTCCCAGGAAATCTGCCTTTGCAGCTCTACTGTTGATATGCTCCTTTATTAACTAAGATACTAATCTCCCTGAGGCTGTGAGGTGAATTGCACTGACTTTTCCATGACAAGTATTCTCATGACTTTGAGTGTCATGCAAGCTCTGGGATCAATGAATTTTTCTGAGTCATGGCTGACTAATGGGTGTGTGTCCTTACGTGAAGTGTTTCAGCTCTCCTAATGAAAGGGAGAGGAGCTAAGATGTTAGGCTTGAAGTGATATGAACACTGCACACAATACAACTTTTTCAGGTTTTTATAAGAGTCTCCTCTTGACTTAAATTTAGTTCTCATTGTAATTTGCCAAATAAAGTTTGAAGAATACTGGTTCAGCAGTTCTCACGTTGACTTATTTTAAATTAGCATTGTTTCTCTATTTTAAATATGGAAGAAGAACATTCTCTCGAGAAAGACGAAAACTTTCTATTTTGCATTCATAAAACTGCCAAGTTGAAACACTCACTTATTATTTATTAGCCCCGGCACACTCTTTAGCCTCAGGGCCCTGGTCACACTCAAATTTAGGTAACTACATACTGCTGTCCTGATTTCCCCTTCCAATTTCATAGATTAAACCCACAAGGAACCATTGTGATCATGGGCCACAGAATTTCCCCCTGCAATTCCTGCATCAAGCTCAATAACTTGCAGGTGAACCAGAGAACATATTTTTTAGAAAGAAATCCACTGTTGATTTGAAAGCCCTGAATTGATGGAGAATCCACGCCGTTCTCTTGTAAGTGGCTGCAGGGTTGCCACCCTTACCTATAAAAACTTGTGGCTTTTCCCAGTATGAATTTATGAAGTTTCCACTTTCAGTAAGTGGGTCGTTTTATCCCTTTTCTATCTTAGGGTATGTCTGCACTAGAATCACTACAGCATCACAGACGTAGTGACAGAAAGGGTGCTTCCCTTCCTGTGGTAAATCCATCCCTCTGGGGGCTGGTCTCCACTTGAAATGCTACGGTGGCACAACTGCAGAGCTTCATTAGAGACCCCACCTATGCCAACAGGCCGGGTTTTCCTGTCAGTGTAGATAATCCACCTTACAATAGGGGGTGGCTAGGTTGATAGAACAATTTTCTGTGACCTAGCGCTGTCTACACTGGGGGATAGGTCGGCATAACTACGTCTCTCAGGAGTGTGAATTTTTCATACCCCCGAGCGACATAACTAGGTCAAAATAACTTTTTGCGGTTGACCAGCCTTTTGAATCCTGTACTATTTAGATACTTCGACCATGTTCAAGTCACCTCTTAATCTTCTTTTTGTTAAGCTAAATAGATTGGACTGGTTTAATTTTTCACTGTACAGCAGGTTTTCCAGGCTTCAAAATCATTCTTGTGGCTCTTCTCTGAACTCTCTTTAGTTTGTCAATATCCTTTTTGAAGTTGGACATCAGTACTGGATATAGTATTTTACTAACGGTTTTGCCAATGTTATATACAGAGGTAATTACACATCACCTACATTCCTCTACTTATACATCCAAGGGTCATCTTAGCCCTCTTAGCCACAGTGTTGCAGTGGCATCTTGATTTTCTATGATTTTTTAAATCAGTGGTGTGTGGTACTAAGCTACAGAAGTCCAAGAATGTTATGTCAACACAACTCTCTCAAATCAAATTCTTAGCTTCATCAAGAAACAATACCAAGTTTGTTTGAAAAGGCCTGTTTTTCATAAAACTTAACTGGCATTTAATTCTGCTACCATCTTTAATTCTTTACTGATTGCCTTATTTAACCATTCTATTATTGGTGCCCAGCATTGATGTCAAGCTAATTGGCCTATATTTACACAGATTACCCCATTTACCCGTTATAAATATTGGCACAACACTACCTTTCTTCCTCTGGAACTTCCCTAGAGTTCAAGTTTATTTAAAATGAGCATTGAGTGTTCATTTTGTTCCTTGGCCAAATCTTTTAAAACTGTTGGATACAAGTTATACTGCCCTGCTGATTTTTAAACATTTTTAACTTTGGAAGACGCTGTTTAACAGTTTCCTTAATTAATATTTGATTGGAAAGTGTTTTTTCACTGTATATGAATACAGCACCTGGCTTCTTTCCAAATACAGAGCAGGAATAGTTATTGAATGCTTCTTCTGCCTTGTCTGTATCAGACAGTTTTATCATCTTGCCTAGTGATAAATTCCTGATACGTTTAAAAAACATTGTCCTTAACCTTAGATTTTTTTCATTGATATCTTTAGCTTTCTTTATCTTATATTGCATTGCATAACTTCTGATTCATATTTGTTGCTGTTAACTTTTCCTTTTCCCCATTTGTTATACTTTGTCTTTATTTTGTGTTGCTGCTTTCACTTCCCCGCTAAACCAGGATTCTTTAATCAGTGCAGCCACCTTACATGATTGTGGAATTGCAGATCAGATCATGTTCACTTGCACTTAAGTAACCACTGATTCTTAGTTCAGTGATCAATTCATCTTTATCCATCAGAATGAGAGGTCTACTGTAGAATTAACCGGTGTTGGTTGCATTAATTCTAGTGTTAGAAAATTATCATTTAAATCAAGGGTCTCAAACTGGCGGCCCACAGAGTTATTTCCTGCAGCCCACCATAGGCATGGACTCCACCAGCAGCCAAGCTCCCAGGAGCGGGGACGTGGCACACTCAGGGGAGGAGGTGGAGAAGAGGCGGGGCCAGGATTTGGGGAAGGGGTGGGACCTCATGGAAGGGGTGGAGTGGGGGCGGGGCCATGGGGGGGCTTTAACCTAACTAATTCTAAAAGTAAGCGCATGTTGTTTGAGTGAGGTGCATTACTGAGTGTTTATATTTTATTAAAACCCCTCTTCACATTAGTTTTTAAAAAGTTAGTACATTGACTTTTAATCGCATACTATATTACTCTTCATTTTTTTCATTTTTGACTATACTTTTGTATCGTATGAAAAGGTTTCAGTGATGCGGCCCTCGGGCCAATATACTAGTCCTCATGTAGCCTTGTGGTGGTTTGAGTTTGAGATCCCTGATTTAGATACTGTTTTCTTCCTAAAAGAAAAGGAGTACTTATGGCACCTTAGAGACTAACAAATTTATTTGAGCATACGCTTTCATGAGCTACAGCTCACTTCATTGGATACATGCATCCGATGAAGTGAGCTGTAGCTCACGAAAGCTTATACTCAAATAAATTTGCTAGTCTCTAAGGTGCCACAAGTACTCCTTTTCTTTTTGCGAATACAGATTAACATGGCTGTTACTCTGAAACCTGTTTTCTTCCTGGCCATCCCATAGTGTTGGGGTAAAGTGTTAAACAGAAACTGTGTTGCACCCCAGATGTGACTGAATTTCAATGGTAGTTTAAGTGGTGTAGCCAAAAATGGTTTTCTATTGTCTTTCTGCTCCCGTTCCTATTCCTAGGGGCAGCAGGGGACCGATACGGTCTCTGGTATAAGTTTGAGCAGTCTCAGGGTTGATTCAAGTTACACTGGCTGATAATCATCCCAAGGTTCCATGCTCCCTTTACAGGGGGACAGGGGACTGTTGTAGGATGACCAGATGTCCTGATTTTGGGGTCTTTTTCTTATATAGGCTCCTATTACTCCCCCAACCCCTGTTCAGATTTTTCACACTTGCTGCCTGGTCACCACCGACTGTTGTTAAGTTGGTATAGCTTGTTGTATGCCAGACAGGGATTTCTATCACCAGTAGAGTACTCCTGCCCACTCGAGCCATCTTTCTGGCCCTTTTGCATCACCAGAGTGATAGGAAAGCGATTTGTGAGACCAAGCCTCTGGCTCACAGTTTTTCAAGTGATGGAGCTGACCAATACATATAAACTCAATTGTGTTTTCCATTCCAGGTGGTAAAGGTTGGAATAGTGGAACAGTCCTCAGCAACATCAGGTAATAGAACCTTTGTCTGCTTTTCATTGCCGTCTGTAGCATTCCAGATTGGAGCTGTAATATCTACATTATGGGAATGCATGAATGCATAGGTTTAGTGGCACAAGGTCAGAGTTAGCAATCATGGCATGTTAGGGCTTGTTGACAGGGTGAAAGTTATGCCAGTATAAGGTAGGGTGTGAATTTAAAGCGCTAAACTCCCCATGTGGATGCACTATTCTGGTATAAAAGGGCCTTTTTTCTGGCTTCGTTTATGTCGCTTTGGAAGTGATTTAAGTTCAGCAGAAAAAATCCACTCTTATCCCAGAATAGGTATGTTCACATGGGATGTTTATGCTGGTATAACTGGAAAAATTTTGGTGTAGACAACCACTAAAAAAAACATGCAACATCAGTGTAAACTTGAATTCAGTGCCTGGGTTCATTTGACATACATAGTAATAAGGTTCAGAGTTTGTTTCCTGATTAAATCTGTAAGCCACTTATGTGCACTTGGAGAACAGCAGCTCAGATTCTAGCAGCCTGTTGTGCTGTCACAATCTCATTGCAGTCCTCCAACAGAAATAGGAGTGGAGGATATTCGCTAAAATTGTCACACATGCAAGAACTACATGAAAAGAACAGTTAGGGTTACATAAGCAAGCACTCAAATGGAATTAGGGAGCTCCATGCAACCTTAATTCAGCCCCTTGTGGGTCTGGATTGATGGTCTTTAATTACATGATCACATACTATTTTGTCCACAGGATCTGCCTTATTCAGTGCACAGGATGGACAGCTATTCAATATTTTACTCCTGGGTGTTCAGCGTGAGGCCTCAGGCTTTATGGACTGCACAACCCTGCACTGATGACAGAATTACTCATTTCCAAGTTGGCTTTTCTATGATGCTTGTCACCAGTAGTATCTGAGTGTTTCACAAACATAGATTAATCTTCATGACACCCCTGTAAGGTGAGGGGGTATTGTCCCCATTTTACAGATGGAGAATCGAGGCACAGAGATTAACATCTGAAGTATCCACTAATTTTAGGTGTCCAATTTGAAATGCCCAGGATCTGATTTTTTCAGAGTATTTGGCATTATATAGCACTTTATATGTTGCAAGCACATCTCCCATTGACTTCATCTGCAGCTGTGAGTGCTCAGCACTTCCGCAAATCAGAGCTCATGGTTTTAAGTTGGGCCCCAGAAAATGAGGAACTCACAATTAGTGATCACCTATGGAAAGTCTGGTTTAAGTGACTTGTGCAGCATCATTTTGGGATGTATAAGTAGGGGCATAGCGAGCAGATCGAGGGACGTGATTGTCCCCCTCTATTCGACATTGGTGAGGCCTCATCTGGAGTTACTGTGTCCAGTTTTGGGCCCCACACTACAAGAAGGATGTGGATAAATTGGAGAGAGTCCAGCGAAGGGCAACAAAAATGGGTCTGGAACACATGACTTATGAGGAGAGGCTGGGGGAACTGGGATTGTGTAGTCTGCAGAAGAGAAGAATGAGGGGGGATTTGATAGCTGCTTTCAACTACCTGAGGTGGTTCCAGAGAGGATGGTTCTAGACTATTTTCAGTGGTAGAAGAGGACAGGACAAGGAGTAATGGTCTCAAGTTGCAGTGGGGGAGGTTTAGGTTGGATATTAGGAAAAACTTTCCCTAGGAGGGTGGTGAAACACTGGAATGCGTTACCTAGGGAGGTGGTAGAATCTCCTTCCTTAGAAGTTTTTAAGGTCAGGCTTGACAAAGCCCTGGCTGGGATGATTTAATTGGGGATTGGTTCTGCTTTGAGCAGGGGGTTGGACTAGATGACCTCCTGAGGTCCCTTCCAACCCTGATATTATATGATTCTATGATCATATAGTACTCGGTGGCAGGGGCAGGGATAGAATCCAGTTCTCCAGGGCAGCGTTTGACTGCCTTAACCATGAGACTGTCCTTTCTCTTCCTGCCTCATTCACTACAACCCTTCCAAATTCTGCAACAAATGGAGCAGAAGTGCTATAGACAACAGCCTCCTTCACTACACAGCCCTAATTCATCCCCAGAGCAGGCCCTCCTGTGCACTGAATGAAGCCGGGGTTTTGTGGAAAAAATAGCATGTGAGCACTGCTCAGTCTCAGTCCCCTCCACTCCAGCTTCTTGTTCAAGTCTTTGCCCCGCCGTACCAGTTCTCCCCCAGCACACTGGCTCCTCGTCAGATCTGTCTCCTCCCCCTTTCTCCTGCCCAACTCTCCCTGTGGTCGTCTTGTTATCTTGGTCTTGCTCACAATGTCCAACCCCCATCTAGTTTCCCTCCCTGGCTCCCAGTCTCCTTTATCAGCTTGACAGGCTCCTTGTCCCAATCTACTCCAGGTCCCCTCTGCACTCAAATCAGGCAGCTTCCTCCTCCATGCTGCCTGGGCTCAGCAAGCGGTCATCTGCTTTCAGTTCAGGAGCCCAGACCTGGCATAGTCCAGAGCTGCAGCTCCAGGGATAGTCCTGCTCACCTTTGAGCTGGAGCATGCTCAGTGCAGATAGAATGTTCAGGAAATTTAGCAGCTAAAAATCTAAGAATTCTTTGAGCAAACTGCAATTTTCAAAGGCTTCTAACTTGGTCAAATTTGAGCGGATTTTCATGGGAAAAGCAAATGATACCTCCCTGATACAAAAGCCAACCCCTACTAATTTTTAGTCCCTTTTCCAAAGCGTGGGGGTGCTAGAGCTCTTTAAAGAAAGTTGCCAGAATGTCCTAACCTTATTCTCTGAAACCATTGAGCCATTTTGGCTGAAACCCCCCCACCTCCCCTCAAAATCGGACACCTGGCATTGAAAGTTTCAGCCCAAGCAATTAGCAAATTGAGCTTGAGATGTACAAACAGCTACCAATATCCTCTGTACATCGCCGCCCTGACACACACTGTTACCTTAGGAATGTTTTAGTCTGCTAAATTGCTGCGACTGTTTCTTGTATCCCTCCACCAGTAAAGCCACATGCCTTGTTACCATGGTCTGGATTGGCCCTAGACCTGTGCATGGAGGGAACCCTACATATGTGGCTCTCTTTCCTACACCGCAGGACTCTGCCATGTACTTGGCACCATCCCATCCCACCCTATCCCTCTGGAGGCTTCTCCGCAAGGTTCAAGGGAGTGAGTTCAGGAGGCCTAGGGCAGATGGAGTGAGGGAAACAGGTGGGGAGAAGACGTGAATATTAGTCAAAAATAATACAACAGCAGGTTGTATTTATTCTCTGCAGCTCCCTGTGCCCATCTCAGGGTTTGAGGGTCATCTGTGGCCAGGACGCTGGGCGCTGGAGCACCACAGAGGCCCACAATCTTAAGGTGGATGGCTTTGTTCTCCTGTATATCCCCTTAGCTCTGCCAGGTTTTGGTTTCTTCTGCAGAGGACAAACCATCCCCATTGGGACACTCTGGGAGGAGGCCTACAAGAGGATCCTCAGACTTCCCCCGGCTATTGCCACGGGACTTTCTGTGACGCTTCCTTGGGTACCCAGGGCTGTGAGGCACCTTGCTACCATGTGACTTTAGTGTGAGGAAGCAGAGTCTGTATCTGCCAGGGATCAGCTTCCCAACTCCACTGACCCTGGGCAGCACCAGCCCTGCCCTCTGGGCCTCGGAGGCCCCACTGTCGCTCTGCAGGTTAGCAGTTGGCACACTCCTGCATTCTCTGAGCGTCTACCTGGAGTGTCCAGCAACTGCTCCATTGGACACTCGCAGCATTCACAGATTCCCTGTCTCAAAGGAACAGTACACCCCCGTTTACCAGTTCCACCTCAGTTCACCACCCCGCTTCACACAGCACTTAGACAGGGTTATAGTGAAAGCAAGTATACGTTTATTTAACAAAGGATGGAGATGCAAGTAGAAATATTGGAAAAAAGGGTTCTTCGAGTGATTGCTCATGTGTATTCCACAATAGGTGTGCGTGCTCGCGACGTGCACCAGTGCCAGAAGTTTTTCCCCTAGCAGTACCCATAAGGGGGAGCCCCCCCGGCAGCATCTTCCTGCCATGGAAAAAGGGGGGGCTGCGCTCCCCCCACCCTCAGTTCCTTCTTGCCACCAGTGGAGGTGCGTCGAAACTGCTCAGCTCCAGCTTTGCTGCGGCTTGTCCCCAGAACTCTTCATTTGTTCAATAGTACCTGTAGTCAGTTAGCTAATTTAGTTAGTTTAGTTAGTCACTGAACCCGGGCCAGGGCATGCCCAGTGCCCCAGGCTTTAAGTCGGACGGCTCTTGTAGGCGCTCTATGCCAAGGAGCGACCTGCACGCGGATTGTCTGCACTGCTTGGGAGAAACCCATATCAGCGAAAGGTGCAAGCTCTGCAAGTCTTTTAAGCCCTGGACTAAAAAAGAAAGGGACATTAGGCTCCGGGCCATCCTGATGGAGTCGGCACTGACCCTGACCCCAGCATGCCCTCCGAACCGGTACCCGGCACTGTGGCGTCAGTACGCGGAGACCCTCTGGTACCATCGTGCAGTGGGCACTGCTTCCCATCCACGGGGCACGCCAAGAGGACTGGAAAGACTCCCTCTTCACAGCGGCGCCGAGGGAAGTCTGGGACAGAGGCTAGGCCCATGTCGGGTAGTCCTTGATCCCCATCAGGCCCTAGGCCTCCGACTCACGTTGAGCGGAGTAGCCCGGCCCCTTCAGAGCAGGCCTCTCCAGATGTCCAGATGCCATCTACGCCCGAAGCCCTACAGGCAGCCAGGGACATCATGTCCATGCCAGTGCCCGGAGCTCCACTGATGTCGGCCCCATGCTCCAGAGGCAAGCCGCCACTGGGATCACCACAGTTGCAACCGGCCTGGTACCGGTCTCGGTCGAAGGAACGTTCCCGACACAGCTCACCATCCAGCGACCCTTCAGGGCTCGGTTCATGTGGATCACCCTCCACGCTGGCCAGACTGTCCGGATGGGTGCTGTCTGACCGGGACTCCCAGCACTGTCCAGATGGGTGCCATCTGACCGGGACTCACAGTCTTTGCAAAGCGAACATCAATGGGACCATGGTGGACGTCGCCATCTGTCCTCGTCTTGCAGGAGATACCGCAGTCGGTCATGGCATGATTGTCGACGCCTTTCCCGCTCAGACTCCTGTTCCAAGTCTCCGCCAAGGCACCATAGCCCCGGGCATTGATAGCCAGCATCTTGCCAATGCGGGTCCACCCATCGAGGCTGTTCGCAGAGCAGCTACTACCGTTGGTGCTGCTCCTCCATGTCGAGATCGCAGTCCCGTGGCCGATGTAGGTCCCAGCACCGCCAATACTCCCGGTCCAAAGGCAGCAGTGGACCATTCGCCAACCTGGCCTCCCCTCGCAGCCGCCCATCTTCAGGCCAAGCTAGCCAGCCCGAACAGCCAGCCCCGCTGGTGCCACAGCAAGTGCAGTGGCACCAAGCATCGTGGCCGGCCCAGTGGTACCAGTGGGCACCGTGACCTCTGGCGCAGCCCCTGATGCGGGCTCGCTCGGTGTCCGGGGCCTCAGAAGCACCGTCGGCGTCCATCTTTAGACCGCCAGAAAAAAGGTCGGTGGGATCTGTGTCCTCGGTACCATGCCTGGAGTCTGACCCAGTGTGACAGGGTCGGGCCAGATGGCTACAGGAGAGTAATAAAAGGCAGATATATTAGCCCCAGGCTAAGTAGGTCCCTTTTCCCTGGGGAAGGTTCCAGAACAATCAGGAACCTTCTGGAGACAATTAAGACAGGCTGATTAGAACACCTGGAGCCAATCAAGAAGCTGTTAGAATCAATTAAGGCAAGCTAATCAGAGCACCTGAGTTTTAAAAAAGAGCTCACTTCAGTTTGTGGTGTGCGTGTGAGGAGCTGGGAGCAGGAGGCACTAGGAGCTGAGAGTGAGGAGTACAAGCATTATCAGACACCAGAAGGAAGCTCCTATGGTGAGGATAAAGAAGGTGTTGGGAGGAGGCCATGGGGAAGTAGCCCAGGTAGTTGTAGCTGTCGCACAGCTGTTCCAGGAGGCACTCTAGACAGCTGCATTCCCTAGGGCCCTGGGCTGGAACCCGGAGTAGAGGGCGGGACTGGATTCCCCGCAAACCTCCCAACTCCTGGTCAGACACAGGAGAAGTTGACCTGGACTGTGGGTTCACGAAAATGGCCAAACTGAGGGCTGCTGTGAAGCTCCAAGGCGAGCAAATCCGCCAATAAGCACAAGACCCACCAAGGTAGAGGAGGAACTTAGTCACACCAGGTGGTGGATCCGCCGGTGCTGGACGACACCCAAAGCACCGCACCCGCTTCGTCCCATCCGGAGGAGCTGATTGAGGCCCCGCCCCCCTCCGTCCCACAGGAGGACTACCTGGCTCACCAAGACCTAAAAAGGGTGGCAGCAAGCCTCCACCTCCAGGCTGAGGTCCTCAGACTCCCTGTTCAATGTGCTGTCCCCTTCAGCACCGGGCAGGGTGGCCTTGCCACTCCATGAAGGGGTGGCAAGAATTTCAAATGCCCTGGGGTAAACACCAGCCTCGTTGGCTCCCATCTCTAAAAAGGCGGAGCGCAAGTACTTTGTATCCACGAAGGGACACAAGTATCTGTATACCCACCTGGCACCCAACTCCTTGGTGGTCGAGTCAGTCAACCACAGGGAGCGGCAGGGGCAACCAGCCCCGACCCCCAAGAACAGAGACTCTCAGAGGCTGGATACTTTTGGGAGAAAAGTTTATTCGTCGTCAAGCTTTCAGCTACGAGTAGCAAACCATCAGGCTCTCCTGGGTCACTACGAGTTTAACCTCTGGGAATCCGCAAGTTTGAGGACTCCCTCCGGGAGTGCGATAAGAAGGAGTTTAAGGTGCTCGTGGAGGAAGGGACTGCGGCCGCAAGGGCATCCCTGCAGGCTGCTTCGGATGCAGTAGACACTGCCGCACAGTCCATAGCCTTGGCGGCATCCGTGAAACAAGCATCATGGCTTCTGCTCTCTGGGCTCTCCAGCGAAGTGCAGTCGTCAATGCAGGATCTCCCTTTCGATGGGAAGGCTCTGTTTGCTGAGGAAACAGACACACGGCTGCATGGCATGAAAGACTCCCGCACGACTCTCCAGACCTTGGGCCTCTATGTCCCTCCTCCGGCAAAACCCAAGTTCAAGCTGCAGCAGGCTCCTGCCTAGGCTGCCCTCCCGAAGTACGAGGCCGCCCACAAAAAGCAGCGGGACTATAGAAAGCGCCCGCAGCGGCAATCCCGGCCTGCCCACAGCCTGGATCTTCTAAGAACAAGCAGGCGGGCAAAAGGTGCTTTTGATGGGATGCTCGGGGATACCCTGCCAGTTCTCAGCAGGGACCTATCCCCAGTAAAGCTCCTTTTCTCCAATCGGTTGTGTACTTCCTTCCCGGAATGGTCGTGGCTCACCTCGGACCGGTAGGTCCTCAGCACCATCTCCTGAGGTTACACCCTTCAGTTTACCTCTTCCCCACCCAACCGCCCCGTCCCTTCCGGGGGACCCCTCTCACGAGGCCCTGCTCAAGTAGGAGGTGGGGCAGCTCCTGGACCTACGAGCTATAGAGGCGATGCCCGAGGAGTTCCGCTTTACAAAGTGTATGGCGGTGGTAGCGGCCTACCTCAGATGGCGGGCGGTCCAAATATTCCCATATCTGGATGACTGGCTAGTCAAAGGCACCTCCAGGTAACAGGTTAGGGATCATGTGGCACTCCTCCTGTCCACATGTACTGCCCTGGGCCTGTTGATAAACAATACCAAATCCACATTAGTCCCGGTCCAACACATAGAGTTTAGCAGGGCGCTACTGGACGCAGTGTTGGCCAGGGCCGCGACCCTGAAAGGACTCATTGATTCGGTCACAAGGTTCCCCGTGACGACAGTCAGGGTTTGCCTGCACCTGCTGGGTCACATGTCTGCGTGAACATATGTGGTCTATCACGCCAGACTCAGAATGAGGCCCCTCCAGCTGTGGCTGGCCTCACAGTTCTCCCAGGCCACGGACAGAATGGACAAAGTCCTCACCGTACCGAACTCGGTGATCACCTCCCTGCGGTGGTGGTTCGTCCCAAACAACATGCTCCAAGGGGTCCCATTCAGGGACAGGTCCCCATCATTGGATCTGGTGTCCGACGCGTCGGACCTGGGTTGCGGGGCCCATGTGGTGAACTTTCAGACCCAAGGCCTGTGGTCGATACAAGACCTACCCCATCATATAAACGTCAAGGAACTCAAGGCGGTGTGACTGGCGTGTATGGTCTTCTGCTCGCACCTGGAGGGCCAGATAGTCAGGGTCGTCACAGACAACACAGCCTCGATGTTCTATATCAACAGACAAGGCGGGGCCCAATCCTCTGCCCTCTGCCACGAAGCCCTCCGTCTGTGGGACTTCTGTATAGCCCACGACATCTACCTAAAAGCCTTTCACCTGCCGAGCGCCCGGAATGTGAGGGTGGATCTCCTGAGCAGGGATTATTCCTCTCAGCACGAGTGGTTTCTACACCCAGAAGTGGCTCACCATCTCTTCCGAAGGTGGGGTACTCCCCAGGTGGACCTATTTGCAACCCAGCAGAACTGATGATGGCCCCGGTTCTGCGCCAGGGAGGCCTAGGGAGGGGCGCTATCTCCAATGCCTTTCCCCTGTCCTGATCAGGCCAGCTGCCTTCATGGCCCACGTCCCCATCCAGGACATTTGTAGGGCCGCCACGTGGTCTTTGGTTCACATGTTCACCTCACACTATGCGATCGTCTCCCAGGCCAGGGATGATGCCGGGGTCGGCAGGGTAGTACTCCGTCCCGAGAACTTGTGAACTCCTACCCACCTCCAACAGATATAGCTTGGAATCACCTATTGTGGAATACACATGAGCAATCACTCGAAGAGGAAAAGACAGTTACCTTTTCCATGACTGGTGTTCTTTGAGATGTGTTGCTCACGTCTATTCCACATCCCACTCTCCTTCCCCTCTGTCAGAGTTGTCTGGCAAGAAGGAACTGAGGGTGGGGGGAGCGCAGCTCTCCTTATACTGCTCCAGGCAGGTGCCGCTCCAGGGGTCACGGGGGGGCGCTCCCCCCCACAGGTACTGCTAGGGGGAAAACTTCCAGCACCGCTGCATGTGGCAAGCACGCACACCTATTGTGGAATAGACATGAGCAGCACATCTCGAACAACACCAGTTATGGAAAAGGTAACTGTCTTTTACATATACAATAAAATCATAACATGCATTCTAGAGCGTAGACTTAAAGAACAAGAGACTCGTGTCTTGCAGAGTATTACTCACCCCAAATCCTTGCAGCGCTTTACAGCCAGGCATGGCTGTCATCCCCTTTTACCTAGACAAGCATGTTTGTCAGTTTGCCTCCTCTGAACTATTCAGTGTGTCCCTTTGTGTTTCAAGATATACCAGACCAATCCAATGTCTGTGTTTGTCAATAGGACATCCTCCTGCTCTTTGTTCCTTCCTCTAGGTTTTGCAATTTCTAACTTTTCACGTGGTTCAGTGTGCAAATAGGCCTACAGTGTGTGGCATACATACACAAATGGTCAGATGGCGGAAGAGGCCTGTTACTGCCTGCCTGAAAGGAATTATCTCCACAGTCTGGCACCTCCTGGTGACCTGCCTCAACTCCAAGACCTTGAGAGCATAATTTTCAGTATAGATACATAGCTCCTTTACCATAATCCATACACACATTTCACAATGATTATGGCAACCAGTGGGCTACTGGCTCTCAGTAGCGATCTCACATGCCACCCTTCGGTGAACTATTATGCAGATACCCAACCCTGGGAATCCCTGTAAATCCCTGTGCACCCCCAGACCCTCTGCCAGTTGGCACCTAGGTCATACTTTCCCAGGAGGAAAATATCTTGGCTTCTGAGTCCAACTGTGCAGGGTTCATAGGGCAGGAGAGACTAAAGCTGATCTGTCAGAACACATGAAAAATGATATTTTAGTGTTACTGCATGAGCCTGACTCTTTGGGCCCTCTGTAGAGCTGGACGGGAGCACCGGGCCCTGTTGGGGGAACAAACAAGTTCCCGTTTGTAGCCCTGAAAGGCCATGAGATACCCGACTCTAGCACTGACATGTTAATGTCTAGAGAAGCTGCACTGATTTGGCTGCACCAGCCATGTCCTGGGCCTCTGAAGGAGGGAGGGGGGGAGAGGAGGGGACGGGAGGGAGAGCCCACACCGGTGGGCGGAAATATGGAGCAGGCCCCTGGGAGGCAGCACATTTTTCAGATTGCATCCATTAGGAGTTCCCAGTTGGCTCCAGGCAAGTGTATTAGTGGGGGATGAGGTGGGAAGTGGGGGTGCGAGTGCACGTGCTTGCACGTAACGTCAAATGTGGAACACCCGCCTGTGAAAGCAGGCCATTCGCACCAGGCGGCAGCAATAAAGAGCACAGGGGCTGCTTTTAGAGTTCACCTTAACGTCGTCGTGGGGCTGGGCTACATACAAACATACGCCAGTGTAGTTAATTTACTTGGAATTAACTGTGTCGATTCAAACAGAACATTCTTAATCCTAAATGAGCGGCCACACAGGCCTTGTCTACACAACAGAGTTAGGTCAATGTAAGGCTGCCTACGTCGACCTAACTCTGTAAGCGTCTACACTAAAACGTAACTCCCACCGATATAACTTCCACTTTACCAACTGAATAACTTCACTTCTGTGAGAGGCGTAGCTCTTAAGTCGACGTAGTGAGGTCGACACAGTGTCAGTGTAGACGCTGCGTTACTTATATCGCCTGTTGCTGCCTTTCGGAAACCATTCCACAGTGCCTCACACTGGCAGTTAAATCAGTGCAAGTGCTGGTTAGGACGCACACTGCCAACACAAGGAGTGTAGTGTGGACGTGTACAACCAATTCAACTGCGACAGTGGCTCTATGTCAACGTAATTTAGGTCAACTTAATTTTGTAGTGTAGACTTGCCCATAGACTTGTTCTGAAATATCAGGTATGAAATAGAAGTGAGTTTGGTGCATGTTTGTGTAAAGACCAGCTCTTACTTGGGCTTCAAAGTTCCAGCCCCAGGCAGGTGCTTGAGAAGGGGATCAGCTGGAGACAGCTTTCCGGTGGTGGTTCCAGCAGCACATTAGTTTGCATTGCATATTTGTTCATAGCAGGAAAAAACACTCAGCTCTAAAATGTTCTTAACAAAATGACCAGACAACATTGCAGCCAGGATCTGCCGGGATTTTCTTGATTCTGACATTAAGGCTTTTTGGGTGAGTTTTGGGGGTTTGCCAGTGAAACAATTAGTTTCTCATTTGCTAAGTGTCCTGGAGCCTTCACCCTAGAGTGTTAAACTTTGGCAAAGAGACTATACTGGGATTTCAGTAGGCTCTGCTGAATATCTTAGGCCAGGTTTACTATAGGGATTTCTGTTGTCTGCAGCCAGGCCTTGAACTGGGGCTTGTGCTTGTGCACATCCCTAGCACAGACACAGCCTTAGTAATTGACCACAGAGCATGTGGAGTGATTTTTCTTTTTGTTAAATTTTTTTGCCCAAACTGTGCAAATCAGTGACAGTTGACACCAGCTTTCCTACCATAGTCAGTTGCAATATAAATAACCCAGTTCAAAAAAGGCAGGTTAAGGTTTGTCATGCTGGGAAGGACTGTTTTACCCCTCACCCATGACTCAAATGGCTTGAAGAATTGTATTCAAACTTTAAACCTGTGGGGGGGGTGGGTTTTATTAAAGGGATGGTTTTAAACCAGCACCATTATGGATATGTTATGCTGATTGTTAAACCTGGCTCATACTGACAAATATACAGAGAGAACCAGTTTTAAACGAAGGCCTTATCTACATTACCACATATGCCAACAAAAGTTATGTCACTCGAGGTTATGAAAAAACACACCCCTGAGCGACATAAGTTTTGCTGGCATAAGTGGTAGTGTGCGCAAGCTATGTTGGCAGGAGAGCTGCTACTGCCCGTTGGTTTTATGATGATGGGAGAGCTCTCTCCTGCCAGCATAGAGCGGCTACATGAGCAGCAATCTTACAGTGGGGGCAGCTGCATCGATACAGCTGTGCCAATGTAAGCTTGCTAGTGTAGACATGACCTAATAAGTGTCCTAGCCAGGGGTTTGCACTGGCTTAACTAAATCTGTTTTCTAAAGTGCTATATGCTAAACTGATGCAACTTCTATGTAGGCAGGGCCCAAGTCAGAGAGATTTTACCCCAAAATGTGGACGTCTGGCAAATTCTGCACATGTTAACATGGGAAACTGTCTTGCAACCTTAAGTAGAGCTCTGCATGCTTTGTTGGTGCTGTAGGCCAAGCTTATAGCACACCCCAGGGCTCCTGTATCCCTCCATTCCCACCTCCCACAAACTCCCTGGCTGGCAACTTCCCATCCCCCTGTTTCAGAGACTCCCTGCAGCCCTCCCACGCCCTCATGCCAGGCGATCTCTGTGCCCCCATTTCTCACATGCATATATGCCAGGGGTTGACCCCTATGCTCCATACCAGGATCCCGCACTGTCGTCCCGTCCCCCCACTACCCCCACCAGGGATTCTGTGTTCCCCTTTCTCCCATGCCTGAGGCTCTGTCTGCACCTCCCCACATTCTTCTTGTTTCTCCTCTTCTCTTTCAGGGGGTCAGTATTTTTAAACTGTCTGGGGAAGATGGGCTGGTTGGAGATAAAGGGTATTGTGCTGAAACATGCTAGTGGCTGCCCTTAGTCAGCACTTTCAGAGGTGCCTGAACCTGCTAGCTTTGCTAACCAGATACCAGGGGGACCCTGTGCCATTTCTCCCGTTTTGGCTTTCTGATTTTCACCAGAATCAATAGGCTTCATCCCACTGATACTTAGAATATGCCTTGAAAGTTTGGAATTTAAATGCCACATCTGATCAAAGTTGTTGCGTTACATCCAGAGAAATGCCATTAAATGGAGTGTGGTAATATCTTGTATTGCACCAACTTCTGGTGGTGAGAGACAGCAAGCTTTTGAGCCGCACCCTCGGGTCTGGGAAAGGTGTCTCAGCTAAATACAAGGTGTAACAGATTGTTTAGAGTAGGCAGTTAGCATATATTGTAAGGGACCATTTAAGGTGAAATGACCTGCTAACACCTCTGCTGTCATAGGACAAAAGGGGGGGGGGGTTGGTGGTGTACCTCATCCACCTCACTGAATGCCCCAGTAACTCTGTGGGTGAAACCAGACAATCACTGCACTGTCAAATGAACTCGCAAAGGAAAGCGATAAAAGACAAAAATACCACATCACCGGTGGGTGAACTCGTCTCACAGAGCGATCACTCTGACCTCTCAGTCCTCCTCCTCAAAGGAAACCTGCGCAACGCTTTCAGAAGATGAGCCTAGGAGCTTAAATTCATAACTGTGCTACACAGACACTATGGCTGCCTACGCTGCGCACCTTACAACAGCGCAGCTGTGCGGCTGCACCTGCATCGGTGTAAGGTTCAACGTGTAGCTGCTCTTTGTTGCCGGGAGAGAGCTCTCCCGGCAACAAAATAAACCCACCCCCAACGAAGGGCAGTAGCTTTGTCATTCGGAGAGCGTTTCCCGCCAGTGAAGCGCTGTCCACGCTGGCATTTTTGTTGGTGCAAGTTATGTCAGTTGGGGGGGGGGCTTCAAACCCCTGATGGACAAAAGTGCTAGTGTAGACAAAGCCTAAAAATGATGGACTGAACAGACACACTGGACACGAACCCTCCTGTTTTTTGTCCTATGATTGCAGAGGTGTTAACAGGCCACTCCACCCGGAATGGTCCCTTGCAATATGTGCTATCTATTCTAAACAATCCGTTTCACCTTGCATTTAGTTGTGAGGCTGGAAATATGTTTCCCAGACCTGAAGAAGAGCTCTGTGTAGCTCCAAAGCTGCTCTTTCACCCACAGAAATTGGTCCAATAAAATACATTCCGTCCCCCACCTTGTCTCTTTAATACCTAAGGACCAGCATGGCTATGACAACGCTGCCAGGGCCGTCCCTACCCATACACAAAGCAAGCAGCTGCACACTGCTGCAGCCCCTGCTCTGCCTCTTCCCCATGGCTCCGTCCCTGCTCCACCCCCACCCCACCTCTTCCTGCCCCTGCTCCGGCCCAGCCCTGCCCTCACTCCAGCCCTTCCCCTGAGGACTGCAGCAGGGGTTGGGCTCCCTGCACTCACCAATGGTGGTAAGCGGAGGTACCTGGCCCCAGCCCGCTCTGCGCCGCCAGCGAGTGCTGGGGGCGGTTCCCCCCCCGCCCCTCAAGCCCTGAGGCTGGAAGCAAGGGGAGCAGAGCGGAGCGGGCTGGGGCCAGGTCGCTCCACTTCCCACCGCCCCGTGAGTGTGGGGTCGGGCCCGCCCTGCGCTCACCGGGCAGCAGGAAGTGGAGTGACCTGGCCCCAACCCATTCCGCTCCGCCAGCTCGTGCTGGGGGGCAGTTTCCCCCCTGCCCCTGCAGAGGCCTGGGGCCAGCTCCCCATCCCCCCACAGAGGCCTGGGGCCCCACACAGCCCCCTCCATATGGGGAGGCTGCATTAATGCCTGTTGTCATGGCTCTGCCGCCACGTTGCATATTTAAGTCTGCCAGCACCCTTGGAGGTAGGTAAGTATTAGAGCAGCCTGAAAGATGGGGTGCAAAGGCCCAGCAATTAGGTGACTTACCCAGGATCACACAACAAGTCGGAATCAGAATTGGGAATAGAACTCAAGTGCCATAAATCTGTCCTTCAGATACGGGGCAAGACACCTTCTCATACTCCACAGTCCCTGATGTTTTTGTCTACTGCACATCCTTCCAAGGCGCGCCTGTACCCATTGTTCTCTGTGTATTAGAGCCTTCTCCTCTGCATCTCTTCCCATCTGGAACAGCATTCCCATGTCTCTACTTCCAGACGCCTCTCATCTGAGGCCTCATATGGAAGCATCTCGTCTCCATGCCTCTTAATTTCTCTCTCTTGGCTGTTGTACTAATTCCTTAGAGAGCTTTGGGAACAGGCTGCATGTTGTAACACCACATTGCTCTTATACATGGTGGAGCCTTCTGTCAAAGAGACTCAAAGCTCTTTACAAATGTGAAGATGGCATGGGGACTCCACAGGGCTCCCCTTGTGGAGTTTCCTCCTAATTCCTCCCTTTAGGAGAGGGGGATTTGCCCCCCACTCATGCACACACTTTCAATTAAAGCAAGGGGTTGGCTCCCAAACCATGTGGACACCACCTTGTCCTAGTGGTACAGGACCATCCACCTAACCCTCCTGTGCGTTTTCACTGCCTCCTCCCCCCTTTTAAGAGAAGTTCTCAGCAGAGGGGGTTCCATGGAAAAGCTAACAAGCATGTTACCTTTGTGTGGATTCCCTGCCGGGGTTGAGGGAACAATGCATGTTCCTCATTTTCCCCTCCCTGGCCCGACCCCCTTACTACACAAGAATCCTAGCTCCTGCAGAGAGCACTGGGAGGGCTGTGGAAGTGGCTGGCCATCTCCCTTCTGCAGTGGAGTTGAGATCTGCATACAGTGTGTTTCCTGTAATGAGCTGGGGGAACAATCTCGCCCTAGATGACTCTGCTTCCCAAACCACCAGTGAGATCAGTAAATGGAACAGTAACTCCATTTGACAGATGGGGAAACAAGTTAGATGAGTGGCCCAGGGGGTGCCGTGAAACAGAGGCAGGAAGAGACAATGGCCTAGGCGTAAGACTGAGATCTACTAAGAGAGAGACTGCACTGCATGGTGTTCACCAGCAGGAGAACCCAGGTGACGAACACAGACAAACGGTTTGACTCATTCTCTTTAAGGTGATTCCGATGACGCAGCTCCCTCTAGTTCCAGTGTCCTTTCCTCTACCCCGCCTTCTGTGTCTCCTGCTGTGAAGGAAGCTTCCCCCACCCCACCTTCCTCGCCATCTGTCACGGGCAGCTTCTCTTCCTCCAGGTAAAGCACCTTCTGCCTCTTTTCTCTCCCTGTATTACCCAAAATATAGTAGAAATGAAATCTCTTTGTAAGGAATACTGCAGCCCTCCTTCCCCCACGTGCAACTCCCATCTCCTCAGTCATCCCTTTACATTCTTTTAGCCTATTGCCCTGTGGAGATTAACCCTGCTTCACTTCAGAGGAATTAACTCGTGGATACTGGGAGGGGTCAGGAACTGATGGGAGGGTCATAGGGGCTTCATGAGGGTCAGGCTGAGTTTTCTTTGCTGCGTTTGGCTGGGAGGGGGTCAGGTCGTTTGGCAGAGTGCTTGCCTACATACATTCATCTGCAGCACTCTCTGAGGATACTCATCTGCAGCTTTACCTCAGGTTCTGTTAGTGTCCTCAAACGGGAGTCTTGTCTTGGAGGTCTCCAGTTGGCCTGGAGACCTAATACATCGTGTCTTGGAGAATGTGTAGAAAGCAGGTATTTCTCTGGGCCTCCTGGTGTACTGCCTTTGGATTTTAGTAAAGCATTTGATACCGTCAAGAATAATCCATGTGATCGTAACTACTGGAGCAAGGGCCATCACAAAGGATAACAGGACACCCCTGGAATCCATGTTAGGGTCTGGCCTTATTAATGTCCTGGATGGAGATGCTCCCTGTATTTATACAGCACCTTGCACAGTAGAGCCTCTTTCTGATTGGGTCCTTGAGGTGCTGCACAATGCAAAGAAATAACAATGGTCTAGGAGGAGGAAGTAAGAAGCATGTTAATGAAATTTGCAGATGACACTAAATCTGGGAAGAGCTGTGAAGACCAGTCCAATAAATAAGAGGGACCAAGGAAGATTAGAAGCATGGGGAGATTAAACTTGATTTGAAAAATGGAAGCTAACAAAACTAGGAGCAAATAATCCAGAATACTCAGTGGGAGAGAGGGAATTGGGAGACAGTAAATGCAGAAAAACCTGGGGCATATTAATGGAGACTAAATTAAATGAGTTTTGTAGTGCAATAGGGCAGCAAAAAGCCAATGTAATTTTGGGCTGGATTCACAGCTCTCATCCTGAGCTGGGATGTATCAGACCAACTCAGTACAGATGTGGCATCAGTCAGTTCTGGCTACTTCAGTACTAAAGATATGGAAAAATTTGAGAGAAGAGCAACACAAAATTGAGTTATCAATAGCTCAAAACCATAGGATGTTGGGTTGCCAGGGAAATTCCACAAGACTGGAAGAGTGCTAATGTCAGTATTCAAAACTGGAAAACGGGATGACCCAGATAACTATAGGTTGACTAACCTGACATCAATCCCAGGCAAAATAATGGAAAAGTTGATGTGCGATTCAATTGATAAAGAATTTGAGGACAGAAATGTAATTAATCCTAATCAATGTGGTTTTATGAAAAACAGGTCTTGTCAGACCAACCTGATTTTGTTCTTTGAGGGTACAGGGCTGGTTGGTACAAATAACTGCAAAGATTTAATATACTTGGGCTTTGGTAAGGCATTTGAGTTGGTAGTACATGGCATTCTGATTACCGAAATAGCACGATACAATATCAATAGAGCACATGTTAAAGGGATTGGGAACTGGCTGACAGATGTCAATGGGAATCTTTATCAAATGAGACTGTTTCTAGTGGTGTTCCCCAGGGATCGGTAGCAGGCCCAACACTATTCAGTATTTTAATCAGTGACCTGGAAGTAAATATAAAATCACAGCTGATAAAATTTGCAGATAGCACAATGATTGGCGGAATAGCAGATAACGATGAGGACAGGGCAGTCATACAGAGCGACTGAAAAAGTTATACTCCTAGGAACAAGGAAGAGAGTCTATAACTGTAGGGGGAACTGCATCCTGGAAAGCAGTGACCCTGAAAAAGATCTAGGGGGTCATGGTGTACAAGCAACTTCACATGAGCTTGTGTGATGCTGTAGCAAAAATGGCCAATCCAGTCCCTGGATGTATAAAGAGGCATAGTGAGTAGCAGCAGTGAGGTGATTTTGCCTCTGTATATGGCATTGGTGAGACCAGTGCTGGAATACTGTATGTCCATATTTTTGAAACGATTAACAAATTGAACCACAAAAATGATCTGACAGCTAGTGAAAATGCTAAGGGCAGATGTGGTACTTCTGCTACTGATTATGGGGAGTCTCAGTGACTATGGGCAGAATTTAGCCCTAAAAGCTTATTTTTTGTATGTGTTCTGCTGCTACACAAAGTGGAGTTAAGTGCATTAAAAGTTACCAACTAAACATCTTCAAAAATGCCAAAATTACAGAGGAGCACAAATCTCATTGAAAGTCCATGGGATTTATCATTTACCTCCCTTCACCATAGAAGTGTTGTGCAGCCTAATCATTTAGTTTAATGATCTTCAGATGGAAGATGCTGTATAATGGAGAATTATTAAGGACAAGGCTTTGGAGGAGAAGCAAGCAGTAGGACAAGTCCACCTCCTCCTCCAGGCTGTTTGACTTGTAAGCTCTGAGCTGTAGCATGGCAAGTGAGGGAGGAGGCTCCCAGGAGATGGACAGGCAGAAAAGCAGAGAGGAGGAGAAGCATCTGTTGAGGGCTTGCTCAGGTATGGGGTTCAGTGTGAGTTATGGGAAGGTAGTAGGGAGGCGCGGTAGGCGTGTGGCTTGAATATGACTTCAGATGCAAGAGGCATCTTTCCCAGTGCTGGGATCATTTCAGTGCAATAGCCTATCTGTGCCTCCCCAGGTAGAATGAGATTGGCTTGAGTGCAGGGCTCCCTGCTTCATAAGCTTGCGTCTCCAGTTTCATTTTGCCAGGCGCACGTTAACTATGGAGGTGTCTCTTTAGAAGGCCACGTTTGTGTTGCTTTTCATTTCCTCGCACACCAGTGGATGTTTCCTCTGGTGGCAGGCAGTTGGCGAAGGACCAGTCAGGACCGGAGGAGATGGCACCAATATTTTCATATGGGGAAGGCTTTGCTAGGCGTCTTGAGCTGAATTCAGGCCCGTCATGCAGAGCAGCTGGTCCCCTCGGCTCCCATTGACTCCAGTGGAATTTTTCAGGGCTCAGCATTTCTGGAAGTCAGGCCAGTGTTAGTCACTATCTAAATCCCCACTTGGCTTCCTTTATGCTTCCAAACTTGAAAGCTTTGGCCTTGGTCTGTGTGTTCCCCAGCCCCTTCTTCCTCTTCTGGGAGAAGACTGCAAGAGCCTCGTGCTGAGGCGCCATCTCTTGTCTCAGCCACAGGAGCTGTGGCTATCAGCACAGGTGAAGTGAGTTCTCACACCCCTCTGTGGGGAAGGAAGTGGAGGAGGTCCTCTGCAGGGCACCCTCCATTCCAGACCTGAATTCTGAGTCACCTCACTTTAGCGCTCTCTGTCTAGAACCTACTCTAGGCCTGGTCCCAGGAGAGATGGCAGAGAGTTCTCTCCAGGACCCCTGCCTCCCCACCACACCCCCCTCCTATGGCTGGGGCCATCGCCTGTATTCCCAGATGCTCCTCTCCCTTCCTTCCTCCCAAGCAGCTTCTGAAGGGGCCCGCCTCTTCCTCAGTCTTTCTCTGTCTCACCACCAAAGGCAATTCTCCCTGTGTGACTAATGCCTGAGGCCCTGCCCCTCGTTCCCCTTCCTCTTCAGAAGCCTTGTGTCTGCTATGCAAGGAGAGTTTCTCCCACCTCTGGTATGACCCAGCCTCTGGAGATTACCCCCCATGAAGGAGGAGAATGCAGGTTACTGATGTGAAAGAAGGGCCCCTAAGACAAGGTCGCCCCGGTCCACTTTGTTAATGCTGCACTTGCAATGTGCTACTCCAAGTGTAACTGCACCTCGCTGTAAACGCTGCTTGGGGCTGAGCCTATGGAGCCAGATCCTGGTAAGGTACTGTGGTCCCCATGAGTCTCATGCCGAATTAGACTGAGACTTCTAGTTTCAGGATACTCCTTGAAGAGAGGAAGATAGTGCTTATCTGCCCAATGAGTTACTGCGCCAGGGTGTGAATCTACCTGAATGCTGGGACTCTCAGTATGTTGTAGCCATGTCCGCATGGGAGGTTACTGCACGGCAGGCTGATGCACTGTACACTCTCATCCTGGCTTGCCGTCTGACTAGCCTTTCTGTCCCTCAGATACCTCAGCAAGGGCTGCCACCTACTTCATGCAGAGGCTGAGAAAATCCTTTTGTTCCATGATGGTCCTCTTTGGCCATCTTTTCACACTAAATATGTTCCTGCTTCTGGCTGGCCTCTACCTTAGCCAGCCTGCTCAACCCAACTTAAAGCCTGTTCCAGGAGGTCCATGGACTGACTGGGGAGACGACTCTGTAGCTAGGTCTGCAGAGCAGCCATCTAGGCCCACATTTTCACCAAGCACTATCAGCTGGATCTGTCTGCATTGGGGTCTGAGGAGTTGGCACAGAGTGCCCCAGCTTTAAGACCATTTTCCAAGGTGTCACCTCGGTGGGGAGTACTCCTTCCTTCCTCTCCCCAGCCTGCCCCACTGCACCTGTCACCTCAGCTTGCGAGTTTCCTGCTCCCTCCTTGGGCCATTTTCAGCACTAGGGAGCTAAGCCACAAACTTTCTTCCACTGCCAACTGGGTTTATGTGACTTTGCTCCCCTGCGACAATTTCCTCCTAGGTAGCCCCTGGGGCTGAGGAAATGGGTGAAGTGACTCGTGTAGCCTAGGCTAAGCAGATTTAGCTGATGGGTTTTAGCAGCTATTGGCTGAGAAGCCTAAAGGCTCAGAGTGTCTGAATGAGGGCACGATTGGTGCCAAATTTCTTGCTCCTGATATGTTCTTCACTGCCTGCCTGATGGCAGCAGAATGGGCCCGCACATGTGTCCACTCTGGAGAGCCAAGCCACAGAACAAACATCCACTGGTGAAAAAATTGTGAGACAGTTTTCTCCACAGGGTCAGTGCATTCTGCATAGCCTTTCCTGTGATCGTCTGATATGGCCACCACGGTAGACCGTGTTTTATTCATTTGCTCCACCCACTGGCAATTTCTCAACCAATTAACAGACTTATCTTTTGTAACTAAGTCCCCCTGTGTGCCTAAAATACCAAGCTGGAGTGAGTTTTGCACCATGTCCTGATGGCAGCCAAGGTCTGACTTTGGTAGCCCACAAGGGAAAGTGATTGTCAAGCTCAGGATTGTATTGAGGTAGTGAACTACCAAGACAGGAAATTCCTTTTCCATGGGTTGGACTTTGTGAGCTACACAGCAGATGTGACTCTAGCCAGACTGATTTACAGTGCAGTCACCCAAAAAAGTAACTGGCTGTTCTTTCTGAAGAACAGTCCGATAGTTATTCTCAGGATTGCAATTAAAACAAAGGAAAAGGAATTCATTAGAAGTTGCCTGATTAAATGTAATTAGTAACAGTGATCCCTGGCTCATGTGCCACGTAATGGAGCTTCCTTGACAATTGTCTTTCATGAAAAGATCCTAACCTCCTTGATCTACCCTTTGATAAGTGGCTAGTTGTTTCTGGGTGCTTACCCATTCTGAGAGATGTCCGAGGGGTGTGACTTGCCAAAGAAGCTGAGCACTCGCCCTCTGAAAATCTGGCCACCTTAAGGAGTCTCAGGTTGGGTAGCCAGCATCCCTAGTCACTTGTGAAAATGATGGGCCCTTGATTGACAAAATTTCCATCAAAATGACAGTCAGCATGTGGAAATGATTCTTTGCTCCCATCTTTTAGCCAGAGCCTTGGTGCTGAGCTGATGGGACTGCAGGTGGATTACTGGATTGCAGCTCAGCCCGTGGAGAAGAAAAGAGACCCAGAGAAGAAGGACTCTTCTGCTGCCAAAAACACACTCAAATGCACTTTCCGGTCTCTCCAGGTCAGCAGGTTACCCACGAGTGGAGAGACCACCAGCACTCCAACAATGTCAATGACAGTCGTGACAAAGGAAAAGAACAAAAAGGGTAAGAGGGGGAGGGGATTCAACTTGCTGTTCTATCAGGTGTTGCTGATGTGTAAAAGGTGGACGGTTGTACCTGTCCTGGCTTTCCAGGTCTGCCCGGGTTCACTGTGTGATGTCTTAACAATAGAACTTGCTCCTCGGCCCTGAAATGCCATTGTTAGGCCTGCTGGCTTGTGGCCCTAGAAGCAACCTTATTTTTGTGTTTTGGGGAGTGACTCCCCGTGTTGCTGTGTTTGGTGCCAGCAAATCACACCACATTGGGTAGGTCTCCTGATCCGCCTTTGCCCCTGTGAAATAAAAGCTGGTTGCTGTACCATGAGGTAAGCCAAGGCCACTGAATAATTGAACACGCAACAAATCATGAGCCACCCAATCTCCCGGGTGGACTTTGGCTGGGTTTTTTAGGGTGGGGTTATTTTGCTTTTTCCTTATCAAACCCAA
The DNA here is from genome assembly GCF_965140295.1 of Lepidochelys olivacea. NCBI lineage: Eukaryota > Metazoa > Chordata > Testudines > Cheloniidae > Lepidochelys > Lepidochelys olivacea. The sequence continues at coordinate 44,225,123 of NC_140418.1, read as the reverse complement.
GCATTCATTAAAACAATATCTTGCCCTTTCTGCTGCAGGGCCATTTCTTAAAGGACTCCATGCACTGTTGCTCCATTAGCTTTAGACTTGTAGAAAACTTTTTCCAGGCATGGGTGCACACATTTTGCCATAATGGATGTCTGTGGTCTAAAGATGGCTAATACTTGACGTTTAAGGTGAAGATACCCCTCGTGCCCCTAGCCAGCTATACGATTGTGACAATTGCTGGGCATCAGTTGAAGGCCTGAAGCATGAGATTGAATTCCTCTGTTCATTATTGCAGGTAGAGATGTATTAACGGTCATACAACTATCTAGCCCTTGTGTTGGACTCAGTATCATCCTGTACCCTTGTTAGATGATTTCACAGCAGTGATTAACAGAGACTACTCTTACAGCTGGTTTACACAGGGAATCTATTGTGAAATAAGATATGGTGTGAATTTAAAGCGATGGATTAATTGGAAGTGGATTAAGTTAAAGGTACTCTTAGTTTACTATATAAGCATCCACCCACGGAGCTAGTGCGGAATAGTCATTCAGGGCTGTTTCCTCGTGTAGACAAGCCTTTGGATTCCTACTGTTCGTTTGTTGGGAGAAAGGGTTGGAGGCGAAGGAGGATGGGGAGGTGGTGGTCATACGGCAGGGTATGGGTAGTGGAGGGAGGGTAAGAATGGGAAGGTGTGAGAAGAATGTGGAGAAGAGAAGGGTGGGGCTGGATAAGAGGGTACAGCAGTTGTGCTGCTAGTACTCAAGGGAGAGTATGTCACAGCACCCCCACCTCCCCAATTGAAGGTATCCTCACACCTACAGGCTTCAGTCCAATCTTCTCTCATAAGGACCTACCTGCTGGAAACCCACCACCAAAATGTGGAGTGGGAGGAGCAACGCAGAGAACTTGCTGCAGTTCTTGGGTCTTCTGAGCCTCTCTTCCTTTTTTCCTTTGCAACTCCCCTGTGTCCCAGTATGGTGCTACCAGCCAGCCCATGATCCTTCAAGCTGTTAGAAGGCCTCTGCCTACCTCCCCCCATTTCCCAGCTCAATGCAGAACATACCTGTCCCCCACTCAGACAAGGACCAGGCAACCAGGAAGATCCATGGAGGTGCCAGGTCTCCCACTTCCCTCATTCCCAGAGCAGAGAGTTCTGGCAGGCAGCTGGCCACCTGAGTGCCAAAGCCGTGGTGACATGGGCTTTTCTGTCTCCTTCCCCTTGGACAAGGAGGGACCATAGCATGACTGTGTCTGTGAGAACGAGTCTGAGGAGGAGAGCAATATGCTCATTCCCAGCAGGGTGAGTCAAAACAGCCTCAGTGCAACCTTCCACAAAACTCGGGCCAGCCCTAGAGAATACACTAGTAGATGTGAGAGGTTCACTGCTCCCCTAGGGGAGAAACCAGGAGTGGGACCATTCCTGAACAAGTGCTATGTTCTGAATGTCCATTCAAATGGAAGCCAGGACAGCATGAGCTGGCTGGACTCTCGGCACTGAGGACTGACCTCCCAGACACGTCCCCCTATGCGGAGGATGGCACACTATCAGATCAGACATCACCTTGATAGACTCTAAACAGCAAGGGGAGACAAGCAGGGAACTGATGGAGGCCAGCCAACCCCTCCACTGGAAGGAAACCTGCCCATGTGAGGGTATGGAGCCCCCTGGCATACTGGCTCAGCAGCAAAGAGTTGGACTTACCCAAATGAAGAGTAGATCAAGGGGTGCTCAGCTGGGTGGTGTACCTCAGGGGAGTAGCAGTGGGAGAACTCTGGGTGGGTACCATCTCCTCCCTGAAGAAACTTGGTGCCAAGACACCAAAGCATGTAGCCCTTCCCACCCCAGAGGGGGTTGGGAGCAGGTCACAGCAACCGGCAGAGAGCTGGGTCCTGTTTCAAACAACAAAGAGACTCATCCTCTTCCATCTCTTCACTGGCCTCTCAGAAGACAGCTACACAGGACAGAAATCAAATCCAGCCAGAAGGAAGCGCACACCCCTTTCTCCTTCCCAGGCAGGTCCCTGTGCGCTGTTGACTTGCCCTGGTGGGGCAGATGAGTCAAAACATGAGGTATCTAATGTGTGCACTCCTTCCCTCCACCCCCGAGCATTTACCCCTATGCCTCAGAGGGCAGTTGCAGCCCTGGGACTCCAGGCAGAGAGGAAGAGGCGCAATCTGTGTCTAAGATGGATTTCCCCCACCACTCCCCAAAGGGCACGGCGTGCCATTGAACGTGGCTGCAGAAAAGATCATTCAGGCTGGAGCATCCCCGTATGGAGCACTGTTGAGTAAACCACTCGCCACACCTCAGAGATCATCGTGGTGATTCACCTCTGACACGACTGTGGTGGAGAGAGGGGTCTCTTTCCCCTTTCCCCTTGAAAGTAGAGGATGCCCTCAGACTGTCTTATGGGCACCCCAGGCTTCTTGGGCCTCTATCTCTCACTCCAGGACAATCTGTTATGGCACTGGCACAGGCACCAAGAGGATTGGCCTCCAGATGTCATCAACAGTTTCTGATCACTCAATGTCCCTGTCACGTCTTTCACTGCAGACGTATCAGCAGGCACCATCAGACAGCCCAACAAGGGCAATGGCAGCTGTTCTGTTTTCAGGCACAGCCTGGGGCTACATATGTGGTCTGGAGACTCTGGCTCAGCAGCTCCTGGGTTTAGCGGAGACCCACTGCCCCCTAAAAAAAAAAAGGGGGGGGGAATGCAGTTGTGCACTGCAGGGGAAAAGATGCCCCACAACCTTTTCTCCAGCTTCAAAAAGAATTTGGACAATGCACATAATTGACCTTGAAGCCTCCCTTCACCAGTCCCGCAGAAGGGACTCAGATTGACTGGAGGAAACCACACTTTCAGCAGAGGATGAAAAGTATAACAGGACGTCAACCCCTCCTTGCCCTCTTCCAGGCAACACCAGCATTGCCCAAGGAGGAACAGAGACAAGCAATTGGTGGCAGGCTCACCATCTTCCACACCAGGAGAGAACACGCCTTATGAGACGAGTGGGTACTGAAAACTGTCCTTACACAACACCCCTTGAAACCGATACCAACGTAACCTCAAGATTCACTCTGTGTCTGACATACAGGGACAGCAGACTCTTTCTCAGAAGAGTTCTCAAGGACAGTATTCCATCTTAATCATCCACAAGAAATCAGAGGGTCTGGGCAGTGCTGGGCCAGAAATACTCTCCGAGCATAAAAAGCACACTGTTCCACATGGTGACGTAGCATGCCATAGCAGCAGGAATGCTGCCCAGGAAATTCAGGGCATCAGGAGACCTGACCAAAGCCACGTGCAGCACCTGCCAGAGATTCCTGTGCTGCATTTGTGATGGAGCAATGCTCTCCTTTGAATCATAGAATCATAGAATATCAGGGTTGGAAGGGACCCCAGAAGGTCATCTAGTCCAACCCCCTGCTCGAAGCAGGACCAATTCCCAGTTAAATCATCCCAGCCAGGGCTTTGTCAAGCCTGACCTTAAAAACCTCTAAGGAAGGAGATTCCACCACCTCCCTAGGCAACGCATTCCAGTGTTTCACCACCCTCTTAGTGAAAAAGTTTTTCCTAATATCCAATCTAAACCTCCCCCACTGCAACTTGAGACCATTACTCCTCGTTCTGTCATCTGCTACCATTGAGAACAGTCTAGAGCCATCCTCTTTGGAACCCCCTTTCAGGTAGTTGAAAGCAGCTATCAAATCCCCCCTCATTCTTCTCTTCTGCAGGCTAAACAATCCCAGCTCCCTCAGCCTCTCCTCATAAGTCATGTGTTCCAGACCCCTAATCATTTTTGTTGCCCTTCGCTGGACTCTCTCCAATTTATCCACATCCTTCTTGTAGTGTGGGGCCCAAAACTGGACACAGTACTCCAGATGAGGCCTCACCAATGTCGAATAGAGGGGAACGATCTCGTCCCTCGATCTGCTCGCTATGCCCCTACTTATACATCCCAAAATGCCATTGGCCTTCTTGGCAACAAGGGCACACTGCTGACTCATATCCAGCTTCTCGTCCACTGTCACCCCTAGGTCCTTTTCCGCAGAACTGCTGCCTAGCCATTCGGTCCCTAGTCTGTAGCTGCGCATTGGGTTCTTCCGTCCTAAGTGCAGGACCCTGCACTTATCCTTATTGAACCTCATCAGATTTCTTTTGGCCCAATCCTCCAATTTGTCTAGGTCCTTCTGTTTCCTATCCCTCCCCTCCAGCATATCTACCACTCCTCCCAGTTTAGTATCATCCACAAATTTGCTGAGAGTGCAATCCACACCATCCTCCAGATCATTTATGAAGATATTGAACAAAACCGGCCCCAGGACCGACCCTTGGGGCACTCCACTTGATACCGGCTGCCAACTAGACATGGAGCCATTGATCACTACCCGATCAATGGGTAGTGCTTCCAGTCTTCACAAAATATGGAGATCCTGGTGGGACAGCTCCAGGCCAGGGGGCATGCATTTGTTTCTCTGTGTAGATGACATTCTCATCAAGGCCAGAACCAAGAGGGAATTGGAGGAGGCCACAGAGGCAGTGATAAAGATGCTGCCAGCTCACCTGGGAGAGTATTTAGGTATGAGTAGAGACGTGATTCAGAAAGGTGGGAGGAGACCTTGTCATTCATACAAGCAGCAAAAGACCGGGCAGTGCACAGTCTCCCCAAACTGTTAGGCTGATACTCAGCTGTTTGGAGATCTTTCATGGGTGTTAGAAACTTAGATTCAGGATGGATCACTAGGACCCTTCACACTCAAACATGAGCAAGAAATGGTCTCACTCTAAAGCTAGGAGGGGACCAGGCTGATGGAAATGCCACAAAAGATAAACTCACTCTGGTGATTGAGGGGGGAACGCCTACCCCAGATAGTCATTAAGGCTGATGGCAGCCTGGCAGGCTTGGGGCCAGGAATTTCCATTCACAAGTTGAAGTCAGGAACAACATCGACCGGCTGAGGATTGATCTCGTAGGTGTATCCCCCATTCTGAGGATCGCATGTGATAATCCAACCGGAGACATTGACCTTATAGAAACAGCAAGAGAAGACAAGAAGCAACACACCAAAGGCCAGATGACTGCTCAGTTGGTCTGAAAAGCACCTGTGCATACACGGGGCACCAAGCACCTAAGCGAGGGGCTCGACAGAAGAGATGGAGCAAAAGAGTGAATGGAGAATGAGGTGTACAGCTTGGGTGTAGTGTGCACCATGGAAACACCAAGGAGAGCTATTCGCCCTGCAGCAAACAACTAGACAAGGAGATCCTGTTTCAGGACCTCTGATGTGAGAGTGCTGAAATGCTCCCCTGCCAAGAGTGCTACTGCGGATCGGGGTCTAGAGGCATCAGGGACTCCGATTGCACCAGAGAGGATGTGGATGTTGGAAATAACAGGAACAAGAACATGGCCCAGTGAAACTACTGACTCCACTGAGGATTGATCATACATCTCCATCCTTCCAAGCTAAACCACACAGCAAGGGATACTGACAAAAGGCTATCGGTGCCTATTAAAAGGCTGTTAGCCTCAAGAATGCAGTCAGCCACAGCAGTATCCTCCCATACGTACGGATCTACTTCAGCTACTGGTGTAAGGGGGGAGGAAGGGCTCTGTGTTTATCACTAGGATCCTCCCAGGTCCCTGACAGAGTGCAGGCTGCAGAGATGAGCTCTGACCCAGATTAATCAGACCAGCAGGTTTCAAAGGGCAGCCTCCAGTTCACGTGTGCCCCACCTAAAGTTTAAACTCCATTCTCCAAGTATGACCAGAACCACCTTTCCAACCTAGGAGCTCAGTCTTCTTCCTGTTCCCTGTAAGGCTGTAAACACAGGAATATTTCAAAAAGGAGGAGGATTGTTGGGGAGCTGAACAATGTTTGAAGTTTAGACGTGGGGGGGGGACCCAAATACTGGAAAGCCAGGAAATTACACTTTCTGGGAAATCTATTACCAGTGAGAGGCACTTCTAGAATTCCTTTTCCTTCAGGAGTCTTCTACAACAGCTCTCCACTGGGCCTGCGCATGGGCCTGAAAAAATAATTCTCCAAGAGCTGGGGAGATAGCAACTGCCATATTGCAATGGACTGTGAACACATCAAGTCTCCAGCACTTTGTCGAATTGTGCTAGTCAGCACTTGGTTTGAAAATGTGCTGTGTTGCAGCAAATGGCTTTGGCTTTTCAATAGCTGGTAACTTTTTCCCTCGAGGGGATCTATTCTTGCAATGAGCCCTGCATGGGTGCCCCATTGCAGTGTTGGGCCAGAGTTAATGCTGAGCAGATGCCACATCACTCAGGCTGGGGTGTCTAGGGTGTTCATCCCCAGTTTGGAAGCAATTTTCCTGGAGCCAGATGGTTAATTTCAGATTCTTAATTCAGATGGATCCTGAGACCTTGGTACCTTTTTTCAGAAAAGCTTCCTAACCTTTCCCCTCCCTGCCCAGTTCCATTCTTTGCAGGAGCTCCCTTATCTCGGCTGTCCCTTTGAGCAGCTGTTGACCTGGTGTTTGTGTAGTGAATATGCACTAGTTGCCACATTCAGCTGCAAGTGAGGATAACATCTGGGGCTTTCTGCTCTAGAAACCTCTTGCAATAAGCAAGAATCTCCATGGGAGCACAGCAGATTTTATATCATTTGAGCCAACCACCAAAGCTCGCAGTGCACAACTTTGTCTTAATAGACTGGATATTTTCCCAGCAGGGGAATTGCCCTAGGGGGATGAAGGGGAGACTTATAGCAACGAAGACTTTCAGAGGCAATATGAATTACTTTGGGGCTCTAAAAAGGTCCAGTTAATACGGCTCACTTTGTAAGGTGGCAATGCTTGGTAAGTAATTCTGTGAACTGGAAATGTTAATAAGCATGGGGAGTACCTGGCCATTCAAACTCCTGGCAAAGAGGAAAGTTCAGACTTCAGTGTATTTTTACTTAATTCTTTCAGTATAACTTCTTGTGGCTGGTAGAGATCAAGCATGTTTGGTTTGATTTTCTTCTAGTGATGTTTTTGCCCAAGAAAACAAAAGACAAGGAGATTGAGTCTAAGAGTCAATGCATTGAAGGAATTAGTAGATTGATTTGCACGGCAAAACATCAGCAGAATATGCTGCGGGGTAAGTGCTGAATTATTGCATCATTTCCAGTAGTAAAAGGGAGCATTTTATTGCTAATGATGGCTCTAGTACCTGTAAGCCAGCCATCTCAGTGCTTGACCAGGACGTGCTGGTCTGTGACACAAAGCAGACTTGAACCTGGTGGATCTGGCTGCAGGAGGATTCTCCCGTCATGGGGAAATCCACACATGGCATAGAGCCAGCCAGCCACTAAACCTTAGGTTCTCAATCTGGGAGTTACTAACAGGTCTCGGAGGGCATGACAGCCCTCTTTTTCCTTTGTAGCTAGGTGGGAGAGGAGTCCCAGAAGTTTTATCTTGTAACATGGGTTCACTGTTGGGAACAGGTTGAGAACTACTGTTCTCAACTCTTCTGGGTTATAAGTGTTGATTCTGGAACAAACCAGTGGTCCATCTTGTTTGCTCTGGTTGTGGCCTCTACATGATGTTTGAGAGGAAGAGAATTTCTCCATAATGCATGCAGGCAGTCAACAATAATTTCCCACTGTTGGGGGTGGGCAGGGAGACGACTGGCATATTTTCCCAACCCAGCTGCTGAGCCCTTTTCATTTGATCTTCAGGGCAGCAGAAGAATTGACTGGGCCGTCTTCCTAATTTTTCTACTATCTAGCTGTCAGTGCAGCATCTGTTTCCTGTACTGACTGAGGAAGGATGATGTGATGGCATAGAATTCTGGCATAGGGATTCTCCAGTGTGTCTGTTTTGCTGGGTGCTTTTTGACCTGCTTCCTTGTTCTATTCTTCCCCTGCAGTCCTGATTGATGGCGTAGAGTGGAATGATGTGAAGTTCTTTCAGCTGGCAGCACAGTGGTCCTCCCATGTCAAGCACTTTCCCATCTGCATATTCGGACACTCCAAACCTAACTTCTAACTGCTTTCAGCGGGGCGGCTTTCTGCCTGTGTGGAGACTGCACACCCAGGAGCCAGGAATCTGAATGCCAACTCTGACTCAAATCTGCTTGCTCTCTCCTGCAGATTACTTATAGATGCGCCTGGATTACTTCTGAATTACTTTTTTCTATTAATTCTTAAGTTTACTACAAGGAAAGGAAACCCCTTGAACAAAGCAAAAAACAGTCTTAAGTAGAGATGTACCGATAACATGGAAATTACCAGGAGAACCTCCAGAAGTGGGGTGACCTGCTGGAGAACTTAAGAGCAGATAGCTGGATAACTGCACTGCTTATTAACCTGAAACCTCCTCGGTGTGTTTGTGGCTGGGTGTTCTGGATTGGGCTTGAGTGGTTTTTGAGGGGAGAGTGGGAGGTACTGGGAGGATTAAGTGTTTTAAAATGTTTAACTCTACCCTCCCAGACTTCACATTAAGAAAGTAGAGCCTGGTTCACCACCAAATAGTTCAGGTACCAAGAATGTGAAATACATTGCGCTGTCTGTCAAAAACCAAGCTAATAACTGAGGGAAACCCTGGGATTCTCCACAAGTGAAGAAATGCCAGAGGGTCATTGTTTTAAGGCCAGCAACTGAAATGGGCAGGCATGTTAACACTCGTGCCTGATTCAGGTTGGGCAGAGACTGAAATACAAAGTATGAAATGTCTGTTTTAGGAATCCCATTGCTCCAAGTCCATCCCAATAACCCAACCAAGCCCATCCCAATGCCCCCTGCAGCCCGTAGCTGGATTTGAAGGACACCAGTTCAGTGGGGTTGTAGCTATTTAGTTTTTCACACAGATTATGCACATCAATAAAACCTTGCCCGGCCTCTCATGAGAATGGATTTTTACAGGTGCAAATATTTTTAATGCTTTTAAAAAAGATTGATTACGTTGCTAAAAAAGACAGCAGGAAAGATCAGCTGCTGTCTAATGAGTCAAGCACTAGTCCACTGGCTAGTTCCTGTGCTCCTTGAGCCCTTACACATGAGCAGCTGCATTTTACACCAGCTACATTCACACCCACACAGCAAAAGCACATGTGCATGTGAAAGCACTTAAAGTACCAGCTCACAGCAAACACGCCACCTGCATACCTCATTCCGAATGTGCCCTCTCGTCTAGGCAGTGTGTACAAGATTCCTCACACACACACACACACTCCAGATGGGAATCCCTTGTTTAGGGGCCCCCTCCAGCCATGTGAGCTGCTGCCGCCGTTTCCAAGGCAGGAGGCCATGTAGCAAAGCCAGCTCTGACAGCAGAGACAGAGAACTTAGGCTTGTCTGGACTGCGTTGGAATGCCTCGTGCCCGGATTGTGTCACCTGAGGGGTCTCTCAGCTATTCTAGATCTTTGACTCCAGCAGTGCACCTGTGTTGCACAATGCACCCTTAGCCAGCTGGGCCACGTGCCGGCTTAGGATCCATCCTGCAAGGGGCTGAGGGGCCTGCCACAGAAAATGAGGGTGGAGGAGTCAATCAGTGCCCCTGTACTTCCTGTGGGCTTCTCTCCATGGGAAAGGAGGTACTCCAGCAGGATACAAGCTTGCAGCTAGCAGAACCCACCATTCAGGGATTAAGGATTTACTGTGCAAAACCAGCCAGTGCCTGTGTGAAATGCACTGGCCACTACAGCCTGAGCACTACTGCAGCTCGCGAGGGGGAAGCTGTAACCTAGGTATGTTCTCCTTTCCCCTTCCCTTAAAATATCACAGTGCTAGTCCATTCCCAGGGTATACTAAAGCAGCCTGAAGGTTGCTCTGATTTACAATGTCAGTAGCCCTACAGGGCTGTGTCAGCAGCAGGGGATCTCTGGAGCCAAAGGAGGCTCAGCTGCTGGAGCCCCTGGCTCCCACTCACATTTGCAGCGGGGTGTGTGGGTGGTGTAGGAGCTACTGCGGCAACTCTCCTCGCTGGGAATCCTACCCTAGCTTAGGACAGAGCTTTGCTCTGCTGAAGGGGCATCAGGGTGCTCTAACTGGAGGAACAAGGCTCTGATCCTTCTCACCACCGGCTTAACCTGGTTTAGCTCCCTGGAGTTGAGTGAAGCCCTCCTCTACCAGGCATGGTGCACACTACACTGGTGGCAGCCGCACGTGGACTGAAATTCCCAGGGGTGGAGCCTTTGCCCAGAAATCCTCCCCCATCAACCCTGCAAGGAATTACACTACAGCAAAGTTACCTGTAACCCTGCTCTACTCCTCCAGGGGGTCCCAGGGCTGGATCTGTGGGGCTCCCCTGGCAATACAGCTCCAGGGAGGAGCCTCCATGCAGATGCTGCCAAACCCAGGGGCTCAGGAGCTAGAGCTTGTTTTCTTTGCAGAGGAGCCAACACCCCACCCTTGGAATGAGCAGGGTGCAGCTGCATAAAGGGAGCCTCCTGGGGGTTCCAGTCTCATGGGCAGGCGTTTGCACTGCTCAGGCCTGTGTTCAGAGATCCCCAGAGTGGCTCCTTCCCCCACCCTCTCAAAGGGACAGCAATACGTTAAGCATTTTTCAGAGTTCAAATGTTCTGGGACAATGACTGACTGAACAAAGATTTGCAAATGGCTGGGGAGCCTATTCCACCTTGCGTGTGGGTCACGCCCCAGGAAGGCGCATCCTGCAGGAGGGGTTTCGTTGACTTGGGCAGGACTTCAGTGGGCAGCTGGGGGGGTGTTCAGCTAACGGCCCTGCTGAGGTAGTGAGAGTGCCCGGGGCCCTAAATGAGAACAGTGCCTCCTTCTTCCCCCTCACAGTGAAGAGGAGTATCCGCAGAGCAAACAGTACATGCACCTTCCCTTCACTGCTCAGGTTACTGGTTTAGACACGTGTTTAATAAGATAGAAACTTTCTAGTGCAATTTCAGCCATGTCCAGGAATTGACTCTCATCAGACTGGCAGGGTCCTCAGCAGCCCAGCAATGCACACTCCTCTGAGAAGCTGGGCAGGTCAGTGCACAGATCCGCACACGAACGCTGATGCAGCTGGTGGGGGGTTACTGTAATCTATTCACTCGCTTATGGCAGCCCTGAGGAGAGGGTAGGTTTTCCCTTTAACGCTTTGTAACAGGAGCAGAAAGAATCTCTAGCTTCAGCATAGTGGCGGCTGACGCGTAGGATCTTGCAAGGAGGCTTGTGCCTTGCTCTGGGTTAGCGCAGTGTTGCTTGACAGCCACAACTTAAGAATGAGCACACGAGCACATCAGTGTTCTTTATTGAAGCTGTTGTCTCAGGACAAGCCTTTTAATGAAGTCAGCAGTTCAGATTCTTCCTTAAATCCCTCTTCCCTGTGTAAGTAGAGTGACTGAAATCCAGTCTGATTTCAGTCCCACGGCTTATTCTACACCAGCGCTGGCAGAGACCCTTGCCTGACTTTCATGGCCCCTGCAGCTCTGCGGCAGGCTTAGACTGGCTATTTGCAATAACTTTGTTTACCGGGGCAATGAAGGATTTGACACTTTGCTCCTCTTTGTATTTCAACCTACTATAGAGAGACGAACAGTAGCCAGTATGGGACTTCATGGCTCCTGCCTATCAAATGTATGTTGCCCCCTTTCTTACTATGTGTAACGTTTCATGTGGATTAGTTCTTTATTTTAATTACATTTTATGAAATCTAATTCACCAGAAAACTTTCTGCCTGCTTGGTACCCATGCACTTGCAGACAGCACAGTTTGTTACCTCTGGCAAGCTGCTATTTGGCAGCACAGCCATCTGCAGTGGGCTCTCTGCTGTAGCAAGGCTTCCAAGGAAACCCTCCTTGAACCCTCAGGCTGGAGTTTTTAGGGTGGCAGAACTGCATTGATCTTGGGAAAGCTTCATTCTTGGTGGTTCGTCATGGTCCTGCCCTGCCTCATAGCCAAGGGTTGGAGCTGGATTCCCTGGGAATGTTTGTTAAAGTTTTATACAGTGGTTACTTTCTCTGAGTTTCTTCACACAACTAACTTCGTCCCTGACCACTAGGAAAACTTTCTGGAAGTCTGAGCGCTGAAGCTCTGCAGTAACAGAGTATTACAGCAGTCGGGCTTTGCAGACAATGTGCTGCTCCATAGGAAATGATTTTGATAAAGCAGTGGCAGGAGCCTCCTCTCAGGGTGAGCTGAGCTGAGCTCCGGTCTCCCACGTGGTGCTCTCCCACCAACCACCAATTCCAGGGTTCACAGGAAGTCACTCTGAAGAATTGGGCTGTGTGCCAGCTTGCTGTGACTCTACCATTGTACGCCCTGTGGCAGAGCTGACCGGGGGGGGGGGGGGGGGAGGTGCCAGTTCTTGTTCTTTCAGTTCTCTGAAAGGGGCCATCAGGATATCAGGGGGCTGATGATCACCTTCGCGGTGATGAGTGCAGAAGACTGACCCTAATGGAGCAAGAAACCCTGCACAGCCCCAGTTTTAAAACTCTTTATGGAATAATGAAAAGAGACCTGCACGAACCTCCACCAGAGTGTGACTCGAAGGAAACTCATTTGCTTTATCTCATTGGCCTGAATCAGCCTGCTTTAACTGGAAATCTAGAAGTCGCTTTTATTTCGGCCCCTGGATTTCTAGCAGTGAACAGGCAGAGGGGTGGGGAGAGAGCTGACTGCCTAGTTTTCAGCTGGTTGCATGCCACCTTGTCACCTTTAAACTTCCCCCCCGTTTCCCACCTGTGTTGGGATTGCTGATATCTCCTTGCCTCCTGCAGGAATGTACTGTAGTAGCAGATCCGTTTGATTCCCATTACACACTGACCCGGGCCTTGATACTGACTGACTGCTCCATGGAGCCCCAAGCTGTGACTCCAGCACTTTCCTGTTGGCAAAGCTGCCATTCCCCTGTACTGGTGTTCTCTTGGGAGACTGGCCCCAGCCCTTCCTTGGAGGTGGGATCTAAGGAGGCATCCCTAGTAGGCTGGCCAAGTACTGGAGCTCTGGTTCTACACTTCCATGGCTAAATGAAATGCAGACGTCTACCATGGCAAGCCAGGGAATATCCTTACTAGTTTTGAATGCTTGCTGGAATTGCATTTATTTTTCTTTGCCCTAAAGAAAACAGCAGCTGGAGCAGCAGTATTCACTTAACCTCTGACTTTCCATTAATTTCACCTGCAGTTATCAATTGCATATAATCCAGTCACGTTTTTCTGCCCAACCCAACAACAGCCCCATTGAGCAGTTTATATCTCAAATGTAAGTATAAAATTCCTCTATTACCTTAGTTTGAGGATACTTATCAACCTCCCCTTGGCTTCATTTTGCTGCTTTTATTGGCAAGCCTTGTTGTCATGTCCTAGAGAGGAGATCTGAGGGTGGAGTAGTAGAATGGGAAGTTTTTGTGGTTTTGTATAGAATCGCCATACCCACCTGTAGGCCGGTTGATCCAGCTAAAAACCAAACTGACCAGCATTGTTCCATTAATGTCTCTAAAACACTCTTGTTGACCTGTATATCCTGTTAGTCTTGGGCTAGCTATCGCTACCATCTCGGATCAGTCTGGCCACGTGTTTAGTATCAAGAAAATATTCTAAGAATCGTTCATTTTGAGGGTTCAAGAAATAGTACTAGATGCCTTGAAACCTTGTAAGCAAAACATCTTGGTGACAATAGAGAGCCTGTATTCTTTCCCTGTAGTTTGAAGTACTGAAAAGACAGGGGCTTCTTACTTCGGATGGAAGCTTTGTTTCAGCTCAGATCCCCAGGATGTAAAGTCTGAAAGCTCTTGGCAGTAGGAACATCTTGGTGTGTTTTCTTTCTTCATATTGTTTGCTTAGAGATGCTGAGATGATTAAAAACCCTCCATTCAGTGCACTTCCATATCCTGGCCATTAGAACTGTGGAGACTTGCTAAAACTCTAGTATGACCTTCTCACTGGGATGCCCAGTGTGAGAGGTGATCATCTGAGCACAGCATCTCCCACAGACCCTGATGATGCTCCTTTGGCAAGTTTCTTGCAAAGTCACGGGAGTGATGAGCTCTCCTGGGTTTCTGTGGAGTCTTTAGGACTTGATGCTAGAGAGGAGGAGGAGCCATAGTTTTGCAAGTAGCAGGACATTAATTCCTTTAAAAGGAAGCACATCAAAATCCCGGTCAGGTTGGCTTCCCCTTCTGTATAGCCGGATAAAAGGAATCCCAGAACTTAGTGTGTCTGACTGGCATGCAGTGCATCTTTACTCAGAGCACTCTTTAGGAAGCACCTTGCTCGTGTGGGTACACTAGTGTGTGAGATAGTCTGAGCAATGCTTGCTGCACATGTGACAATGTCAAATGAAGGGATGTTACCACTGTAGATTTCTAAGTTGTCCATCTGTTTCATTGTTGTTTTGTTTGGGTTTTAGGTTTTATATGAAGACAAATTAAATGTAAATAGCCTTTTTTGGAACGAACTGCAATGTGCGCAACCTCATCGACTATTTTATGGTACTAATGCAACACTAATAAAACTGGACATGAAAGCACACTCACGTCCCAGGCATCTCCTTTGGGTGGGAGCAGCCGTCCATTTCTGTGCCGGTGACCTGGCCTGAATTGAAATGGCTGCATTTTGTAGCGCTGTATGCTTGGGTTGGATCTGTCTATACTAGGAAGTTAACCAGCTTTGGAAATCTGTTACTAGCGGACAGTCTTTGGAACGGCTTAGCTGCTAGAGTAGATGGGAAAAATTTCTTTTTCACCAGTACAGTACGTAAGAGTGAGACAGGGTGGAAGCAAGTCTCAGGGATGGTTTGACAGAGCTGGAGACTTTCTGGTACTGCCTATGCTAGCAGCCAAAGCATTCTCAGCACTGGCTCAGGGAAGCCACTGCTGCTACCAGTTGTGTTGACAAGACCAAAGCATTTCTTTTGATGGTCAAACGGCACTTGAGCTGGCTTCTTTACATCAGTGGCTTTTTTTTGTGCCCACATGATGCTATTCAACAATATTTCACACCCCAGGATAGAGCAGGATTACCACAATCCCATCCCCTTTCCCCTGTGTTGAAACAATTGTGATCCTTGAGCTCTTCTCCTGCAAGGAGTGTGGAGAACAATGTGCGTGACCCTGTCTTTTGACAACACAGCTTCCGCATCATCACCACCCTCACCATCAGAAAACAGTGTTCCTTAGAGATCATCCAGAAGATGCTTAATTTGTTAGCTGTTTGTCACCCCTTCCATCTCAACAGCCACATTCAGGCCTCACAGCCAAAGCCCATCCCCAGCCTTCCATGATGAACCTGAGCTCCACCATCTTGCAAAAGCCAAAATCCCAGAGTATTTCCTCCAGTTTGTTTCTGAGCTGCACACAATCAGGGGAGCTAAGCCTCCCAGAGCATGCTCCCAAGATGTCAGATTGGCCAGGAAGTGAGTTGCCGAGTGTGTGTTCGTTTCTAGGATGGTAAGTGGGAAGGAAGGCAGGCCTCGCTGCATCTGATCACAGGGCATCATAGAAATGTAGGGCTGGAAGGGCCCTCAAGAGGTCATCCAGTCCAGCCCCCTCCACTAAGACATTCTTTTATTGGTGCTCAACAATGAGGCTGAGGGTTTTGTCCCACTAACTCAAGTGCACACCAAATTGCTAACCAAACCTTTGCTACAATAGCACCTAGAGGCTCCGATGGAGAGCGCTAAGCATTGTGCACACACGAGTCCCTTCCCTAATGAGCTCAGTCAATACATAGGACAAGGGAACAGGTGCATATAACCAATGGGATTGAGAGGGACAAGGTAAACCACTGTGATTAACATCATAGACAGAAGTGTTGGCAGGCCAGCTACAGAGCCATTGTAGAGGGTTCCGTAGGCAATATGGTGGAATTTGAAAGGAGCATATCTTGATTTGCAGATTTTTAGGGGCAGCTTCCCAATCATAGGGGCTATGTGGGCAAAAGCACAGAAGGAGAAATTGGACTTAGGTCACAAAAGTCTGGTGGCATTGGCAGAGCAAAGGTAGGAGTCAGTGGCTCAATGGCATGTGTTGTTGAGAGGGAGGGGATTGGCCAGGAAGGCCCTAAAGCTGAAGACTATCCATTTGGGTGTGGTGCCATGGAGAAAGGGGAAAGAAAGAAGAGGTGACAAGCCAAGAAGATTATCTTAGTAGCAGCATTTTTAATGGACTGGATGGGAGCAAAATTGCAGTGTTCGTGACTGCAGAGGATGAGGTAGTAGTAGTAGTCTACTCTAAACCCGTGCTGATGGTGATGAGGGATGGACAAATTTTAGTTGTAGATGGATAATATTGAATCCTGGAGAAGTATTGGGTGTGTGGGTTTAAAGAGAGGAATCTACCTGTGACGGGAGGTGGGAGAGAATATTGTAGGTAGGAGGGACCTGTTGGAATTTGGTCATTTTATACTTGAAAAATTAGAGGGATGGTGGTGAGATGGGGGGCATTAGGTAGATTTTTGTCAACTTGGAATTTCCATTGAATGGAAACATCTGACATTTCAAAAACTATTTTGTTCAGATTCAGAACAAAAACTAGAAATGTCAGAATTTCCCATGCAAAGGAAATTCCCCCCCAAAATTGCTTTGGAAAAAAAACAACCATTTTTTTTAGTGCCCTCGTGACCAAGATGGAGTCTGCTCTGCAGGCAGCTCTGGCCAAGACATGGCGCATGCAGGAATGCAGCAGGAAAAATCCCTTCCACCCCAGGGGCACCTGTTTCAAACCCCCCAGAGTGAACACACACACCCACAGGAAAAGCACAATAAGTATAACAAAGGGAAATATTTATTTACAGAGGGATGAGAGGAGAAAAACAACCAGGGGAAGTATAGGGGAAGCAGTAGAACAGGGTTGCATCCAAACCAAGGCCCCTCAGGCCCAGTGGTAGCACAGTCTGAAAGGGCAGACACTAAGCAGTGTGTCTGCACACACAGTTCAGGAGTCCTGAGCAAAGTTCCAGTTCAGTGGTAGGTCTTGGGTGCTCCTGGTCGTCTTTGGCGCCCGTGAACTTTCCCCAACAAACCTCTTCGGTGCCCTCTTCTGCTACTCTGTGCCAAGCCACACAGAGCGATCACCTCCCGCACTTAACTAGCTACAGCCTCCCTCCTTATTCCCAGTGCAGTCACAAGCCCCAGTACTCAAGCCCCACAGCCTGTCCTCCTTAGGTGATTCCTCCCTGACATAGTGCTCCGGGCTCCTGTCCTGGGGTGTCCCCCACCGGTGGCCCTGTCCTTCCCAGGCAGGTTCTTTCTGCTTCACTTCATCCTGGGTCTCCAGGCTGCAGCCCTTCTCTCTCCCTAGCTCCAGAGCCATGCCCCTGGGTTTCCCTCTTTTCTCTTACTGCTCCCCCTCTCCCCTAGGAAAAAAAATTTAAAGGGGCCATGCTCTCTCAACCCCAAAGGGGTTACATTTATTTTATTTTCATGGAACAGCAGCCAGCTGCCCCTGCCTTGTGAGAGACTCCTTGAGCTGCCCCTGCCACAGAGCAGAGACCCTAGGCCTTAAGAGCCCTGGTTCAAGCTGGGGCATCCTGGCCCTGGAGCAGCAGGCCTCCCCCCAGGGGAGGTGACCATAAACCAGGGAGAAATTTGCTGGGACTCAGCCTGTGGTTTGGCTACAGTTTGGCGAAACCAAAGTGTTTTCTTACAACATTTTGGTTTCAGTGAACAGGCATTTTCTGACAAGTGTTTTGTCAGAAGATTCCTGTCCAGCTCTAGGTTTACGCAGGGAGTTGGAGCTGAGGAGAGAGATCTCTGGAGGCCTCTGAGGATGGAGAAGTACAGGTGCTGGGCCAGGAAAATGGCAGCGCTAGAGGAGGCATGTAAACTCATTGTTGGGGAAGTCGATATGGCCATGGGATTCCTGCAAGAGGAAAGGTGGTTGTTGGGGTTTAGCCGAGGGTAGGGTACTGGTGGGATGGACTCCCGCTAGGGAAGAACACAGAGTAGGAACCAGTGCCTGAGCTGACCGGCATGAGAATGAGGCGGGGTAGACATAGAGAGAGATGGAACCAGCGTGAGGAGGAAGGGGCAGGTGAGTGATGCTGAGAGACCGTTAGACAGGGAGACATTGGCAATAAAGGTGAGGGAGCAGTGCATGGTGAAGACCTAGTCAGCTGAGTGGCCACATTGATCCACGGCTACAGATAAAGAAGGTGGTGAGAGCGAAAATGTGTGGGACTAAGGGCCTAATAGGACAGCAGCACAAAAGGGGAGGAATAGCTCTACATCTCTGCCATACAAGCTGTTATGTTCACAGCATACAAACAGAGAAATTAGATGGGGAAAAATGTTATGTTGCAATATTCCAGAAAGAATGACTGTATATCTTAAAATGCAGAACCCTAACGCACAAGAACCCAAAGCAGAGAGAGAGACAAAGCAGGTTGCTCCTTAAGGTAGAGAGGAACAACCCACCCACTTTGCTCTAAGCTGGTTCTTTGCAGACTGACTGCTAAAGTAACAAAACACAGGCTTCCTACAGAGCCCCCTAACCTGCAAGCAGGACCAGGAAGTCTCCATAAAATTTAAAGTGATAGCTACACTTTTAAGAGTTTTCAATATACCACCCCAGATAAACTGTCTGTTGAAAGCAGCCCTGCCCAACCTCTGCCACTAGTGCAGCATCCAGCTCTAACAGTGACTCAACTCACGGCTGTGCGGTCTGTGACCAGATCAGAGCTCCTGGCCCTATCTCTGCTTTCTGACCCAGAACAGCCTGAGTGTGTCCCAGCATGCAGCCAAGAACATAGAATTACAACAAAGGGGGGGAGGGATAAGGGAAGGGGGCGGGAGGATTAATTTGAGAGAAGAAGAGCTAATTATGGATCTCTTGGTGAAGTGATGAGGACTGAGCAGTCTACAAATATTTGCGGGGTCTGAATACCATGGAGGGAGGACGACTATATATGGAAGTACAAATAGTAATAGGAAGAAAGGAAAGTTTAATATAGCTGGTTGACCGGGGAAGTTCCTCATGGTGAGGTGTATCAATCTGTGGAATGGACTCTCAAGGGAAGTTGTGGTCTTCTCAAAACCAGCCAACCACACTTCTTCATGGGTGAAGCTTTCCCCTGTGGCATGTACCTTTTGAAACGGGACGCATGAGCTCACTGAGAAATCCAATAAAAGCAGAATGTTCATTCGACAAGTGGATGAGTCCTGCACTTAGGACGGAAAAATCCCATGCACCGCAACAGACTAGGGACCGAATGGCTCGGCAGCAGTTCTGCAGAAAATGACTAGGGGTTACAGTGGACGAGAAGCTGGATATGAGTCAACCGTGTGCCCTTGTTGCCAAGAAGGCCAATGGCATTTTGGGATGTATATGTAGGGGCATTGCCAGCAGATCAAGGGACGTGATCGTTCCCCTCTATTCGACATTGGTGAGGCCTCATCTGGAGTACTGTGTCCAGTTTTGGGCCCCACACTACACGAAGGATGTGGAAAAATTGGAAAGAGTCCAGCAGAGGGCAACAAAAATGATTAGGGGACTGGAACAGATGACTTATGAGGAGAGGCTGAGGGAACTGGGATTGTTTAGTCTGCGGAAGAAAAGAATGAGGGGGGATCTGACAGCTGCTTTCAACTACCTCTAAACTGTTCTTAGTGGTAGCTGATGACAGAACAAGGAGTAATGGTCTCAAGTGACAGTGGGGGAGGTTTAGGTTGGATATTAGGAAAAACTTTTTCACTAGGAGGGTGGTGAAGCACTGGAATGCGTTACCTAGGGAGGTGATGGAATCTCCTTCCTTAGATATTTTTAAGGTCAGGCTTGACAAAGCCCTGGCTGGGATGATTTAGTTGGAGATTGGTCCTTCTTTGAGCAGGGGGTTGTACTAGATGACCTCCTGAGGTCCCTTCCAGCCCTGATATTCTATGATTCTATAAGTAGCTCTCCTCTTTCCCTGTTCTCATGAGTACTCCTAGCTCACTGAGTCGACATCATCACCCCGCTGTGGCAGGACTCACCTGAGGAAGAGCATTCCTTCTATAGTGCGGATTCCTTCCTGCAAGCAGTGGGAGCACCTAGGCTGCGGGGAGATGCTGGTTTGAGGGCCAATACAACAAATCATTTGGGGATGTTTATGATCCAGGGCAATTTTTAAATAGTGTCTGTGCTGAACTGCAGTCTGCATAACCTGGAACCACATTCTAATCCGTGCCCGGCTTGACTTCAGCTGGTAACACCAGATACAGGGTTCTGACCCTAAACATATTGTGACAGACCCAGACCAGTGGGGTACAGGAGTCTGGTAGAAGGCAAATGTACTGGGCACTGGATGAATAGTTTTCTGTTCCCTGAGTAACCAGAGCAGGGGCTGCACTAGAGCAATCAGGAACCTTCTAGAACCAATTAAAACAGGCACACTAATTAAGACACCTGGAGCCAATTAAGAACATACTAGAATCAATTATGGCAGGCAGACTAATCAGGACACCTGGTTTAAAAAGGACCTCCCATCAGTTAGTGGAGGGTGTGCAAGGAGTGAGAGAGGTGTGCTGCTGGAGGACTGAGGAGTACAAGCATGATCAGGCTTCAGGAGGAAGATCCTGCGGTGAGGATAAAGAAGATGCTGGGGGGAAGCCATGGGGAAGTAGCCCAGGGAGTTGGAGTTGTAGCTGTCATGCAGCTAATAGAAGAGATGTAGACAGCTACTATCCACAGGGCCCTGGGCTGGAACCCGGTGTAGAGGGCAGGCCTGGGTTCCCCCCAATTCCTGATTGGACACAGGAGGAGTTGACCTGGTCTGTGAGCAACACCAGAAGGGAAGGTCTAATTTAGAAAGGGATCTGGCCTGTCTCCGACCCACTAGGTGGGACAACAGAGACTGCAGAGATTGTTCTCCATTTTCCCCCATGCTGGCCAGTGATGAGGTTAGCTGAGTGAACAGCAGGTTTGAGCCTGTAGCAGAAGCAGCCAAACTGAGGGCTGCCGTGAACCTCTGAGGTGAGCAAATCCGCCAAAAAGTGCAGGACCCACCAAAGCAGAGGAGGAACTTTGTTACGACATGTTGAAATAAGGAGACCATGGAAAAAAAATCCGTACCCTCCCTGGAGCTGGGGGCCTCGGTGATGGGCTCTTTCTTGTGTTTTATGTACTAAACCAAAGGAGACGAATGTGGACGGAGTTCCATGCATGGTGGAAGGTATCAACCAGGGTGGACAAAGAGAGAAAGGTGCCCGGACCAGCATACAGATAGTGGAAATGAGAATTGAGCGTAGGAGGGCAACGGCTGGGAAGGGCACCGAGATTAAGCATGGCCTTGGGAGGCTGAGGAGCTCTGATCTGATGCAGTAGGAAGCTAACAGAGGGATTGAAAGAGAATGTGATGCAGGGAGATGATTGCCTCTTATCACTCCTGTCCATCGAGAATGGTGCTGCCAGACAGAAAGGTGCAGTAATCTAGTAGAGAGATGACTGGGGGCATGGAGACATTTTAATAGTGGGGTGAGGGATGACAGTTGGATTTTGGAGAAATTCAGAAGGCCCTAGAGAGAGACTAGATACATGAGGAAGGGAAAGGCAACCCAACAACTGAGCTGGGGCTGTGGGCCTACAACAAGAACAACAGCTGTGAGGTGGCTCTTGGAGAAAGAGGCTGGGGGCAGAGAGTAGTTCAGGTCAGGAGCGACCATCTGTAGGTGGGGTGTGGACGTCCAACAAGAGATGTTGGAGGCAGCTAGACATGTGAGACTGGAGGGAGAGGGACAGATTGGTGGTAGAGAGGTGAATTTGGCAATTACTGGAGTGGAAAGAGCAACTGAAGTCCTGGAAGAAGGTAAGATTATCAGGAGAGGGAGGAAGGAGAATGGAACCATGAGCCATCAACAACTGGGTGAGAGGCAAGATTGGTGGTGTTGCCAGCAAGGCCCCAGTGCTAACACACGGCCTTCATTTCAAGCAAGTGCACAAGTCCCACCAAGATGAGTGGGGCTTTTGGGCTCTGCTTTCAGCACTTGCTTACGAGCATTGCTCACTAGGGATGGCTTGCTAAGTTGGGGCACTGGGAGAGAACAGCACACATACAGACTCTTGGGAAAGAGGGGCAGTGGAAGAGGAGATACTTTGATCAACAGTGTCAGACAGTGGAGAGACCCAGCCAGGTGGGTGGGGGAGAGCTAGGGGGCACCTCCTTTGTCAGAGAAAGGAGCAGATCTCTGACCACCTTGACCAGGGCAATTGCTGCACCTTTGCATAAATCTGTCTCAGCCAAACAGTATGGTAGCAAAGGTGGGAGCTCATCTCGAATGAGGGGTGAACTCTAGTCCCTGCCTCCCAATTCACCTTGGTAAGGCATGGATCTCAAAACCTAGCTTGACCCTTTTAAATGCTAACCTTATTAAAACACAGGCTTGCCCAGTTTTTTCCCTTTTTAACCCAAGTATGAGATGGAATAATAGGACCTTACTGCAACCCAAGGAGAAGAGTTAGGAATGTGAGAGTTAAGCTTCTGCAGCAACGCTAACTTGGCCACACTACACATCCAGTCTGGTCTGTGGCAGAACTTCTGACAATGTTAACATCAGTATGGGGTAAAATAGGCCGTTTGCAGTGTTGCTGTAGCTGTGTTGGCCCCCAGGATTTTAGAGAGACAAGGTGGGGGAAGCAATATTTTTTTTTATTGGACCAACATCTGTTGGTGAGAGAGAGAACTTTTGAACTACACAGAGCTCTTCTTCAGGCACCATTCCCAGTCCCAAAGAAGAGCTCTGTTTAGCTCCAAAGCTTGTCTCATTCACCACCAGAAGTTGGTCCCATAAAAGATATTCCCTCTCCCACCTTGTGTGTCTCGGTGAAATAAGGAAAGCTGGGACTGAGAATAGGCTCCCAGATTGAAAAGGGCCATGCTTCTCCCTGCACATACTAACATGCAGACTATGATAGAGCATGGCCAAGTGAATGTGGCACTCAGAACCTGAACATCTGCATGTCCTCGTGATTCTTTATTTTAACATGAATTGTGCGGCTTTCATGTTCTAGGAAGGTAGCTTTTTCTGTACTTTAGCTACAGTACATCCACTAGGGGGCAGATGTGACGTATGTCTGAGAACCTTCTTTTTGTAGAAGTAAGAAGAAAAGCTAACTTTGGTCTGTCTGCATACACACCCATGGCATAATTATGTCTTGCCCTGTTATCAGAGGTCGAAGTGCTATTATTACAATGCCTTTAACAAGAAGTTTGCGTGGGGAGAGGAGGAGTTGAGTTGTATTTTAAAGTAAGTATCTTTTGTGGAAAGAAACTTTTCAAATTCAAACCTTTTTTCCTTTCAGGATTGCAACCGCTAACTAAATTTTCTCCTGTACTGAAATGGGAATCTCTGCCTTCCCGCAGGGATGCCAGGTATTTGTGATCTGTGAATATATACTTATTTCTTAGTTGTACAATTCTTTGCACTTCAGTGGATGGATAAATTGTGGAATGCATGCCTGCTCTTGTCTGACTGAGATTCAAGAGACCTACATTCTGCACCTGACTCTACTATGGACTTGGAGAGTGATCTTGGGCAGAACACTTTAACTGCTGTGCCTCAGTTTACCCATCAGTAAAATGGGGATAATACTAGCCCTGCTCAGAGGGTGGCAGCTGCCGGTTGGAGTTTTGAAATCTTGAGATGGAGGGCAGTAGAGAATGGCTGAGTGTTACTTTACACATAGTCAGAAAGTATGCAAATCCCTGTACTCTGCCTAAGGCAAACCAGCCCTCAGAACTGCTTAACCCCACACCCCCCCAAAAAAATGGCTGCCTCATACTTGAGGAAAGATGAGCATAGAGATGCTCTCCTCCTGAGAGGTTTCAGAGTAACAGCCGTGTTAGTCTGTATTCGCAAAAAGAAAAAGGAGTACTTGTGGCACCTTAGAGACTAACCAATTTATTTGAGCATAAGCTTTCGTGAGCTACAGCTCACTTCATCAGATGCATACTGTGGAAAGTGTAGAAGATCTTTTTATACACACAAAGCATGAAAAAATACGTCGTCCCCCCCACTCTCCTGCTGGTAATAGCTTATCTAAAGTGACCACTCTCCTTACAATGTGTATGATAATCAAGGTCGGCCATTTCCAGCACAAATCCAGGGTTTAACAAGAACGTCTGGGGGGGGGAGGGGGTAGGAAAAAACAAGGGGAAATAGGTTACCTTGCATAATGACTTAGCCACTCCCAGTCTCTATTCAAGCCTAAGCTAATTGTATCCAATTTGCAAATTAATTCCAATTCAGCAGTCTCTCGCTGGAGTCTGGATTTGAAGTTTTTTTTGTTGTAATATCGCAACTTTCATGTCTGTAATCACGTGACCAGAGAGATTGAAGTGTTCTCCGACTGGTTTATGAATGTTATAATTCTTGACATCTGATTTGTGTCCATTTATTCTTTTAACGTAGAAACTGTCCAGTTTGACCAATGTACATGGCAGAGGGGCATTGCTGGCACATGATGGCATATATCACATTGGTGGATGTGCAGGTGAACGAGCCTCTGATAGTGTGGCTGATGTGATTAGGCCCTGTGATGGTGTCCCCTGAATAGTTATGTGGGCACAGTTTGCAACGGGCTTTGTTGCAAGGATAGGTTCCTGGGTTAGTGGTTCTGTTGTGTGGTATGTGGTTGCTGGTGAGTATTTGCTTCAGGTTGGGGGGTTGTCTGTAGGCAAGGACTGGCCTGTCTCCCAAGATTTGTGAGAGTGTTGGGTCATCCTTCAGGATAGGTTGTAGATCCTTAATAATGCATTGGAGGGGTTTTAGTTGGGGGCTGAAGGTGACTGCTAGTGGCGTTCTGTTATTTTCTTTGTTAGGCCTGTCCTGTAGTAGGTGACTTCTGGGAACTCTTCTGGCTCTATCAATCTGTTTCTTCACTTCTACAGGTGGTATTGTAGTTGTAAGAATGCTTGATGGAGATCTTGTAGGTGTTTGTCTCTGTCTGAGGGGTTGGAGCAAATGCGGTTGTATCGCAGAGCTTGGCTGTAGACAATGGATCGTGTGGTGTGGTCAGGGTGAAAGCTGGAGGCATGTAGGTAGGAATAGCGGTCAGGAGGTTTCTGGTATAGGGTGGTGGTTCTGTGACCATCGTTTATTAGCACTGTAGTGTCCAGGAAGTGGATCTCTTGTGTGGACTGGACCAGGCTGAGATTGATGGTGGGATGGAAATTGTTGAAATCATGGTGGAATTCCACAA
The DNA here is from genome assembly GCF_965140295.1 of Lepidochelys olivacea. Classification (NCBI taxonomy): domain Eukaryota; kingdom Metazoa; phylum Chordata; order Testudines; family Cheloniidae; genus Lepidochelys; species Lepidochelys olivacea. The sequence goes on along the minus strand of NC_140418.1, from coordinate 44,200,052 downwards.
GGGCTTCTTTTCCATAGGTCCAGATGATGAAGATGTCATCAATATAGCGCAAGTAGAGTAGGGGCGTTAGGGGACGAGAACTGAGGAAGCGTTGTTCTAAGCCAGCCATAAAAATGTTGGCATACTGTGGGGCCATGCGGGTACCCATAGCAGTGCTGCTGATTTGAAGGTATACATTGTCCCCAAATGTAAAATAGTTATGGGTAAGGACAAAGTCACAAAGTTCAGCCACCAGGTTAGCCGTGACATTATTGGGGATAGTGTTCTTGATGGCTTGTAGTCCATCTTTGTGTGGAGTGTTGGTGTAGAGGGCTTCTACATCCATAGTGGCCAGGATTGTGTTATCAGGAAGATCACCGATGGATTGTAGTTTCCTCAGGAAGTCAGTGGTGTCTCGAAGGTAGCTGGGAGTGCTGGTAGCGTAGGGCCTGAGGAGGGAGTCTACATAGCCAGACAATCCTGCTGTCAGGGTGCCAATGCCTGAGATGATAGGGTGCCCAGGATTTCCAGGTTTATGGATCTTGGGTAGTAGATAGAATATCCCAGGTCGGGGTTCCAGGGGTGTGTCTGTGCGGATTTGATCTTGTGCTTTTTTCAGGGAGTTTCTTGAGCAAATGCTGTAGTTTATTTTGGTAACTCTCAGTGGGATCAGAGGGTAATGGCTTGTAGAAAGTGGTGTTGGAGAGCTGCCAAGCAGCCTCTTGTTCCTATTCCGACCTATTCATGATGACAACAGCACCTCCTTTGTCAGCCTTTTTGATTACGATGTCAGAGTTGTTTCTAAGCCTGTGGATGGCATTGTGTTCCACACGGCTGAGGTTATGGGGCAAGTGATGCTGCTTTTCCACAAATTCAGCCCGTGCACATTGGTGGAAGCACTCTATGTAGAAGTCCAGTCTGCTGTCTCGACCTTCAGGAGGAGTCCACCTAGAATCCTTCTTTTTGTAGTGTTGGTAGGGAGGTCTCTGTGGATTAGTATGTTGTTCAGAGGTATGTTGGAAATATTCCTTGAGTCGGAGACGTCGAAAATAGGATTCTAGGTCACCACAGAACTGTATCGTGTTTTTGAGAGTGGAGGGGCAGACAGAGAGGCCCCGAGATAGGACAGCTGCTTCTGCTGGGCTAAGAGTATAGTTGGATAGGTTAACAATATTGCTGGGTGGGTTGAGGGAACCATTGCTGTGGCCCATGTAGTAGTTTAGAAAGTTTAGTGTCCTTTTTCTTTTGTAGAGAAGCAGTGTGTGTGTTGTAAATGGCTTGTCTAGTTTTAGTAAAGTCCAGCCACTAGGAAGTTTGTGTGGAAGGTTGGTTTTTTATGAGTGTATCCATTTTTGAGAGCTCATTCTTTATCTTTCCCCGATTGCTGTAGAGGATGTTGATCAGGTGGTTCCGCAGTTTCTTTGAGAGCGTGTGGCACAAGCTGTCAGCATAGTCTGTGTGGTATGTAGATTGTGATGGATTTTTTACCTTCAGTCCTTTTGGTACGATGTCCATCTGTTTGCATTTGGAAAGGAAGATGACGTCTGTCTGTATCTGTACAAGTTTTTTCATGCAGTTGATAGATTTCCACTCCATACGGCTAAATGCAGTGCCTTGCATAATGACAGGTTTCAGAGTAACAGCCGTGTTAGTCTGTATTCGCAAAAAGAAAAAGGAGTACTTGTGGCACCTTAGAGACTAACCAATTTATTTGAGCATAAGCTTTCGTGAGCTACAGCTTACTTCATCGGATGCATACTGTGGAAAGTGTAGAAGATCTTTTTATACACACAGAGCATGAAAAAATACCTCCCCCCACCCCACCCCACCCCACCCTCCTGCTGGTAATAGCTTATCTAAAGTGACCACTCTCCTTACAATGTGTATGATAATCAAGGTGGGCCATTTCCAATCATACACATTGTAAGGAGAGTGGTCACTTTAGATAAGCTATTACCAGCAGGAGGGTGGGGTGGGGTGGGGTGGGGGGAGGTATTTTTTCATGCTCTGTGTGTATAAAAAGATCTTCTTCTACACTTTCCACAGTATGCATCCGATGAAGTGAGCTGTAGCTCACGAAAGCTTATGCTCAAATAAATTGGTTAGTTTTCAGGGGAGAAAGATAAAGGAGTACTTGTGGCACCTTAGAGACTATCTGACTTCATTCAGCAGAAACTGAATTTGTTTAACTGAGCTCTGAGCATTTGAAACTGTGTTCTCTGCCTGAGCCAGAGAGTCCTTTGTAAGCTTGCCATGTGTGCTCCTAAAGAGTGTCATTGTGCCGGGGGTCGGTCTCAGTCATTAAATGTTCACGGATGTGCCCAGTCCCCAGAGTTGCTTCAGCCAGGCTAGATGATCATCTCCAATGCTCCAAGTAAGCTATTGATGGTATAAAAAGGACGATGACCATGCTTGCTGTCATGACAACACTGGAGTGCTCCCTTGGCTCATGGTACTGAGTCTGGAGGCTACAGCCGGTCAGTTCTGGTCCCACTCCAGTGAACTGGGAAGCCATAATCACTTTTGTTGTTGGGGTGGGGAAGAGTAGCAGCTGTAACCTACACCAGGGAAGGGCAATGCAGAACTGGCAGCTTCCCCCTCTCAGCTGTGTTTATTGAGTGCAGCTGAGAATCGCACCCCCTTGTGAAATGGACAGTGTGTGTGCCCAATCCCAACAAAATGCAGAACCCGCAGTCAGAGACCCATATTGGAAATGTTGGCTCCAGAATTCCCATTGACCACGGGGTATGCTGAGTAGGTTGTAAGATGGAGGAGGGGAGAAAGAAGAAACAACCGGGAGAGCAAACACCCCAGAACATAACAGGAAATGTTGTATGTAAATGAGAAACAGGAAGCCATGAGTCACTGGAATCAGCGGGCTCCCAGGCAATAACATAAGCAAGTAAGGGAGATGAGGACTCTGCTAAGATGTTAATGGACTTCTCTGCATCAACCTTTGCTACAGAGGCTGTTGGGGAGATGCTCGGCCTAGAGCTCCTGTTTTCAGGTGTCTGACTGAGGTGTCAGAATAAGAGGTGATGGACTAAATACAGGGCCTGAGCCTCAGCTGCTGTTTATTGGCATAGTTCTGCGTCAGGCAATGTACTATTCTGATTTGTACCAGCGGAGGTTCTGGCCCCGGATCGAAAAAACAATGTGAATGGTGTTCGGCAAGAGCTAGTTTCAACTGTGCAATGAATAGCCAATCAGACTGGTTTAGTCTATTTCTCTGTGTGCAAGGTACCCACAAAATGTGTCTGTAATAATTATGACTTGTGGCTATGAACAAATACTTGCCTATGGATTCCTCTGCAATGTCTGCTGGTGTTTGCCCTCCATAATTCTGGCTAAGTGATTGGTCTTCTAAGTCACATGGTATTGTTTCTGTTACCTGAAATTGGGCCAGCTAGTAAGCTTAGGGAGGACTAATGACCCACCAGAGTTTGGCAGAAAGCGGCACATTTATTATACTGATAGCTAAGCTCAGAAGAAGGGGGTGGGGGTCACACTCACATACTCACGCTCCCAGGTCAGGTACAGCACTGGAGATGTCAGGATTCTTCAAGGCAAGTGTCCCACAGCGCAATGATGGATGGTGTGATGAAGGTAAGTCTTCCTGAGGCACGATGGAATGCAACGCCGTGAACCATTGGCCAGGCGGTCCAGGTGAAGGGCCTTCATGGGAGGTACAAGCTTGTGAGCACACTCCTGAGCGCATGGCCCCTTCCCCTTTAAAGGACCTGCTCCTCGTGGCCTGCAACTAGAGATGACTTGGCTGCGTCTGGTTGGTCACATTCCACCTTGGCCAGTGCCCGTGCAGTGTCCGTGCATTAGGTGTGAGAGTACTGCCTAATTAGAGTCCAGACACCTTGTGTACCTGGGAGCTCTTCTGATCTTCCTGCTGTTCAAGCAGCCCATTCATCCCACAAGCATTCCAGGGGGGAGGGGGAAAGCCACTTCACAGATATTCAAAGAGGGAGAGGAGACAAAAGGGCGGGGGAAGGTGTAACAGACCTTTTGAACATACAGGTTATACATAGCATACAGATAGCTGCTGCTGCTGCTACAACAGTTTCTTTTGTCTGATTGGAAGAACTAGAGTTCCTGGATGGGAATGGTGACTAAACAAAGCTCAGACAGTGTGATGTTGCTCAGGGAGAGGTGGTGGCTCATGCCGCACGTACATTGGACAGTGCGTGTTGAATGAGGCAGCTGGTCAATATTGATGTGACCGGGATCCTAGTGGGGGGCCAGATATGGTCACTCAATTAGGGTGAACTGCAAAGAATGGGGCAGACAATCCCCATAAAGCTGGTGGATATTCCAGTACTTAGATTTACCAAGCCAGCATAAAACAGCTTCTTTACTACCTTACTGGTTACTCAGAAGTCCAAACAACACTGTTCCCTTAAAGTGATCCAGCCTCAGGCCTCCATCCAGGTACCCACATCAAATATGATGAAAATTTCTGTAAATTTTGTTTCATCATATAGAAGAGAAGGTTCTACTAATCCCAAAGGATTGGACACGTTCTCCCCCCCAAGTTATTGAATATTCCAGATATTACCCAAATTCACGTTAAAGCCAATTCTTATTACATAAACTAAACTTTTTCCAAACCCTCTCACTTTTCTTTTTTAATAAAGATCAATATACATACGGACATGAGTTCAATTCATTGAAGTTCAGATTCATAGCAGAGAGGGTGAGCTTTGTAGTTGCAATGAGTTCTTTCAGAAATAGTTCACAGGTTATAGTCCAATGTCCAAATATCTTATTCAGGGTGTACCAGTATAACTGGGACCTCAGTTTTGTGACTCAAACTCCCCCTGATGAAGCCGAAGCAGATCTGAGATGACAGAATCAGGACCCAAGGATCTTTTATACAATTTCATGTCTTTTGACAAGTTGAGAGTTCAAAAGGTAATTAGCATGACTTTGAAGGGGGTCTGTCACCGGTACTTAGCTGTAGAATTAACATAAGGCAATTTGCTTGTTCTTCCACCATTCAGGTTATTTGCCATACCTTTCAAAGAGATGAATACAGAGATATCCTGTGTTTACAATTCATTCAAATGATAGGATGTTCTTTTGACCTTTGAATTATCAGAATATATAGAATCCTAGCATATCAGGGTTGGAAGGGACCTCAGGAGGTCATCTAGTCCAACCCCCTGCTCAAAGCAGGACCAATCCCCAGCTAAATCATCCCAGCCAGAGCTTTGTCAAGCCTGACCTTAAAAACTTCTTAGGAAGGAGATTCCTCCACCTCCCTAGGTAACCCATTGAAGTGTTTCACCACCCTCCTAGTGAAAAACTTTCCTAATATCCAACCTAAACCACCCCCACTGCAACTTGAGACCATGACTCCTCGTTCTGTCATCTGCTGCCACTGAGAACAGTTTAGATCCATCCTCTTTGGAACCCCCTTTCAGGTAGTTCAAAGCAGCTATCCAATCCCCCCTTGGTCTTCTCTTCCGCAGACTAAACAATCCCAGTTCCCTCAGCCTCTCCTCATAAGTCATGTGTTCTAGTCCCCTAATCCATTTTTATTGCCCTCTGCTGGACGCTTTCCAATTTTTCCCCATCCTTCTTGTAGTGTGGGGCCCAAAACTGGACACAGTACTCCAGATGAGGCCTCACCAGTGTCGAATAGAGGGGAACAATCACATCCCTCGATCTGCTGGCAATGCCCCTACTTATACATCCCAAAATGCCATTGGCCTTCTTGGCAACAAGAGCACACTGTTGACTCATATCCAGCTTCTCGTCCACTGTAGCCCCTAGGTCCTTTTCTGCAGAACTGCTGCCTAGCCATTTGGTCCCTAGTCTGTAGCGGTGCATAGACGGGGATTGTTAATTACATTGTTGACCCTCCTCATACATATGTAAATACACAAAAACACAAACATCATCTCCCCACGTCTTTTGAGGGTTATTTATTTTGCAGGATGTTTAGCCATTTCTAGCCATGTGTCAATTGGTGGTTTTTTTTTTTTTTTTTTTGATCCTCATTGTTTAGTAAGTTATTCTGTATCATCCAATTTGCATATTGAGTGAATCGGGGACAGGAGCTGCATGGGTCACCTTAACACTAGCGATTTGACTATGAGTACTTCACTCTGCAGCCTTAATGTCCCTCTATAATGGGTTGTTTTTGTGATGGAATAAAACACATTAAATACCATGGAGTATTTGTGTTGCAATAAAGCCCATCTAGTCTGGATGCTTAAGGCACTGCACCTGCTGTTCTCATTGTGCTGGACTAGAGAGCCATGTCTGACAAAGTTTGACATTTACTGGGGATGGAGGAGGATGCTTGACCCTCCCTGTCCAGGCAGAGGAGGATGCACGTTTTAGGCCAGGTTCCTTGGCACCCAGAATTACCTGAAAGGGTTTTTCCCTTCCCTTCTGTTAGGACTTTGTCTCCTCTAGGAGGAGTAGGCTACTTTATGTTGACTCAGGTGTCAAAGGGAGGATATGACATACTGGGGTAAAATTCAGACCACGGAGGGCTGCATCACCCCTGTCCTGCAACCTTGGGCGCCTTACAATGGCTTGCTGAAGTAGTTCCCACCTGGGCCACTCACAAACAGCCTTCCCATATGCAAGCCACACACTGTCTGTGTGTAACTGCAGCCTGCCAGCTACACCCTGGCTCTCACCAGCCTTGGTTATACTACAGGGTGACCCCAACGCAGCCCCAGTCCTGGATCTTCTGTCAGAAATGTATGTCCTATACTGCCCAGCCATCTCCTAGAGAGGACAAATATTTTAAGTTCATTATTCCTTTAAGGGAATAATATATCTGCTTATTACTTTAAATGGAGTTACCCAGACACTTCAACTTAAGCACACTGAATTAGATAAGACAGTAAAACAAAGTTGTTAACTACAAAGAGAGAGAGATTGTGAGTACAAGTAAAAGAGGCATAGAAGACAGAAATGGTTACAAGAAAAATAGATAAAACACTTTCTAGTGCTAACTTAGCAAACTATATGAGATTCAAGAAAAATTTCTCACCATATGCTTCCAGCAAGGTTACTGACCAAACTCTTCAGGTCAAGATCCCTCCGCCCCAGAATCCAATGGTGGTTCTCCTTCGTCATCTTCGGTGCAATGCCAAAGGCAGACAGGGAGAGAGAGAGAGGTGCCTTGGAGTGGTGGTCCTCCGTTTTATAGTTTCAGTTACCTTCTTGTAAAATATTTCCATCAGAGCACCAGGAGACAAACCATCCTGATGTGTAGAAAGAATAGTAAATATGGCAGGTGACCAGCTTGGCTCAACAGTGAAATCCTTGCTGATCTTAAACACGAAAAAGAAGCTTACAAGAAGTGGAAGATTGGACAAATGACCAGGGAGGAGTATAGAAGTATTGCTCAGGCATGCAGGAGTGAAATCAGGAAGGCTAAATCACACTTGGACTTGCAGCAAGCAAGGGATGTTAAGAGTAACAAGAAGGGTTTCTACAGGTATGTTAGCAACAAGAAGAAGGTCAAGGAAAGTGTGGGCCCCTTAGTGAATGAGGGAGGCAACCTAGTGACAGAGGATGTGGAAAAAGCTAATGTACTCAATGCTTTTTTTGCCTCTGTCTTCACGAACAAGGTCAGCTGCCAGACTGCTGCAGTGGGAAGCACAGTATGGGGAGGAGGTGACCAGCCCTCTGTGGAGAAAGAAGTGGTTCGGGATTATTTAGAAAAGCTGGATGAGCACAAGTCCATGGGGCCAGATGCACTGCATCCGAGGGTGCTAAAGGAGTTGGCAGATGTGATTGCAGAGCCATTGGCTATTATCTTTGAAAATTCATGGCGATCTGGGGAGGTCCCGGATATCTGGGGAGGTCCCGGATGACTGGGAAACAGGCTAATGTGGTGCTCATCTTTAAAAAAAGGGAAGGAGGAGCATCTGGGGAACTACAGGCCAGTCAGCCTCACCTCAGTCCCTGGAAAAATCATGGAGCAGGTCCTCAAGGAATCAATTCTGAAGCACTTAGAGGAAAGTGATCAGGAACAGTCAGCATGGATTCACCAAGGACAAGTCATGCCTGACTAATCTAATTGACTTCTATGATGAGATAACTGGCTCTGTGGATGAGGGGAAAGAAGAGGATGTGTTATTCCTTGACTTTAGCAAAGCTTTTGATACAATCTCCCCCAGTATTCTTGCCAGCAAGTTAAAGTATGGGCTGGATGAATGGACTATAAGATGGATAGAAAGTTGGCTAGATTGTCGGGCTCAACGGGTAGTGATCAATGGCTCCATGTCTAGTTGGCAGCTGGTATCAAGTGGAGTGCCCCAAGGGTCGGTCCTGGGGCCAGTTTTGTTCAATATCTTCATTAATGATCTGGAGGCTGGCGTGGATTGCACCCTCTGCAAGTTTGCAGATGACAGTAAACTGGGAGGAGAGGTAGATACGCTGGAGGGTAGGGATAGTATACAGAGGGCCCTAGACAAATTAGAGGATTGGGCCAAAAGAAATCTGAAGAGGTTCAACAAGGACAAGTGCAGAGTCCTGCACTTAGGATGGAAGAATCCCATGCACCGCTACAGACTAGGGACCGAGTGGCTAGGCAGCAGTTCTGCAGAAAAGGACCTGGGGTTACAGTGGATGAGAAGCCGGATATGAGTCAACAGTGTGCCCTTGTTGCCAAGAATGCCAATGGCATTTTGGGCTATTTAAGTAGGAGCATTGCCAGCAGACCGAGGGACATGATCGTTCCCCTTTATTCGCCACTGGTGAGGCCTCATCTGAAGTACTGTGTCCAGTTTTGGGCCCCGCACTACAAGGAGGATGGGGAAAAATTGGAAAGCGTCCAGCGGAGGGCAACAAAAATAATTAGGGGGCTGGAGCACATGACTTATGAGGATAGGCTGAGGGAATTGGGATTGTTTAGTCTGCGGAAGAGAAGAATGAGGGGGCATTGGATAGCTACTTTCAACTACCTGAAAGGGGGTTCCAAAGAGGATGGATCTAGACTGTTCTCAGTGGTAGCAGATGACAGAACGAGGAGTCCTGGTCTCAAGTTGCAGTGGGGGTGGTTTAGGTTGGATATTAGGAAAAAGTTTTTCACTAGGAGGATGGTGAAACACTGCAATGGGTTACCTAGGGAGGTGATGGAATCTGCTTCCTTAAAGGTTTTTAAGGTCAGGCTTGACAAAGCCCTGGCTGGGATGATTTAGTTGGGGTTGGTCCTGCTTTGAGCAGAGGGTTGGACTAGATGACCACCTGAGGTCCCTTCCAACCATGATATTCTACAATTCTATGTTCCGTGCTGACTTTTTTCACCTGTTAGAGCTTTCTTTGTTTTTCTTTACTGCTCGATGACTCTGTTTACTACCCAAATGCAAATTAAGGCAAGCACATAATCCTTCCTTTGTTTAGGACAGACCTGACTTCTGCCTGGGCAGGGCTGTAGGGTTTGGAACATGGGTTAATAACATCATACAGGGGAATCTTTTAATTTAACATATAGTGTTGCTACACACATTTTATCAGGACAATACCAACCAGCAAATTGAGTTTTCAGATGATACCTTACAAAGTCTACCTTGTACAAAGAGTATTACACTACTATGCAAGGTGTGAATACAGAGGTGTATTCAGTCACAGAAGGGGTCATGGCCGTTTTCTGAATGGTGCTGCTGACAGAGCCAATGATATCGGCTGTAGAAAACTCACTCACCTTTGCTTCCTGGCATGAGGTGAGAGGAAGGAGAAATTGCTAGCTACAAGGTATAGGAAATGAATATGGAGGTCTGTCAAGCATTGACTGACATGGAGGGGAGCAAAAGTACAGCTAGGTGTGTGTGTGTGATGGGGGAAATCCTGGATTTTCTGAATGAAAAATGAACTGAAGTCCTCTTGGCAGTCTGCATTGAAGATTCTTCACAAGGAAATGGTCTAGATTGCTTGCTTTGTTTTTTAGGGTTTCACCTGGACAGCTTCTAAAGTCTCCAGGATGCTCATGGAGTGCTGAGAATTGGGGAAAATATATAAACCCCTTCGAAGAGTAATTCCCGAAACACTGCAAAACATTGTAAAAGACACCAGACCTCATGGAGGACACCACTTTCCAAGCTGTTTCCAAGGTACAATATTCCCATGACAACAAAAAATGAAGAAGTTTTCAAAATGTTGAAATCACTTGGCTTTCTCAGATGTACAAATCAAGAATATGTTGTCCAACAAGCCTCACACTTGCAAAAGCAAATTTTAAAACTTCTCCAGCAGAGGTGTATGACCAAAATTTCAGGTGGATGGAGTTAGTTCTGGTACTGTTCAAGTGGAATCAAAATAGGACTTATAACAAAGGAACCTCCACCTTGGCTACTCACAGGTGAAAGTGATGTTCGTTTTCTCTAATTATCTCCAGTTTACTTACAAGATTGTAGGCAGTGTGTAATTCACTGAAGCTACACAAGGCCAAAGGTTGCTGCTGCCGAAGCTAACTGAGGAGCACACATAGCCAGTATTGAACGTATGCAGTTGAAAAACGGGTCTCATTCTTTTGAGAGGGAGCAACTTGTGTCAGGGGTCCTTGGTTGCCAGGGGTCCTGAGATTAAATCTTGGGCAAACCATCTGAGATGGAGAAGGTGGTACCTTTTAAATCATATAAAATATTTCTTCAGACTAACTTATAAAATCCTTCACATGGGGGTCATAGGCTCCAACACAATGTCTTGTTGATAAAGCAGTCTGTCTAAACATTTAAGTTAAAACTATGCAACTTTCCCAGGTTTTAAAACAGATTTAGTTAAATTTGTATAAACCCCTGTGTGACCTAGGAAATAGAGCACTGGACTGGGATTCAGGAGACCTGATTCTATTCCCTGCTGTCACTGGACTGTTGGGTGATCTTTGGCAAGCCACTTAACTGCTCTGTGCCTCAGTTTCGCCATCTGTAAAATGAGGATGATGATATTGATCTCCTTTGTAAAGTGTGTTGAGACCTACTGATCAAAAATGCTAGACAACAGCTATCTAGGCTACTATTTTTTCAGTATAAGAATGTTGTTGTTTTTTTTTTCCAGTTTAGCTTAAGTCATACGGAACAAACTATGGCACAGCAGATTTAGATTAAATCTCAGGATAAACTTCCTAACTGTAAGAACAGTAGGACAATGGAAGAGACTACCTAGGGAGGTTGTGAAAACTCCTTCATGGGAGGTTTTCAAAAGGAGGCTGGATCACCATCTGTCTAGGATAGTTTAGATACAAGTCCTGCATCTTGGCAGGGGATTAGACCCTTGCGGTCCCTTCTAACCCTATGGTTCTATGAAATTTCAGCTTAACTGCAACAAGACTTTCTAAAACCAAAATAAGTATCCATACACACAGGGTTTCCACCAACTTAACTAAATCAGGTTAAATTCACACCTTATGTTAAACTGGGGCATCTTCCTCAAGTAGACAAGACCTTAAATTCAGGTCTGGGGTTCAAATTCTCAACATTGCCTGTAAGAGTGTGAAAGCTGTAGTCCCTTGAAATTTGATGACTGGCTCAAGCCTAAATCATGTGAGCAGAGATTTTCAAAGGAGCATAAGGGATTTAGGCACCAAAACACATTAAAATTCAGTGGGAGTTGGGTTTCCTGAAAATGCCAGCCATGATTCTTCCCTGGATGTACACCATATATGGAGTCCAAATCAGAGTTCTGGCTTTTTGGTCCAGTTCTCTGTCTCACTTTGGATATAGTGTAAGTGATGAAGAGTTCAGTGCCTATTGGCTTAGACATTTAAAAATATCCTGAACTGAAGTGTGCCTGGTCCTCTCCCTTCTGGTGGCCAGGCCTTTCATAGAATCATAGAAGATAAGAGTTGGAAGAGATCTCAGGAAGTCATCCAGTCCAAACTCCCACCCAAAGCAGGACCAACACCAATTAAAGCCTTAACTGGGATGATTTCTCAAGCCGGGCCTTAAAAACCTCTAAGGGTGGAGATTCCACCACCTCCCTAGGTAACTCATTCACCACCCTCCTAGTGAAGTAGTGTTTTCTAATATCCAACATAGATGTCCCCCACTGCAACTTGAGATCATTGCTCTTTGTTCTGTCATCTGCCACCACTGAGAACTGCCGAGCGCCAACCTCTTGGGAACCCCCCATTCAGGTAGTTGAAGGCTGCTATCAAATCCCCCCCCCCACTCTTCTCTTCTGCAGACTAAACAAACCCAATTCCCTCAGCCTCTCCTCGTAAGTCATGTGCCCAGCCCCTGATCAATTTTGTTGCCCTCCGTTTTCCATCCAAAAGTCAGTACACACTCGCTCTCTGCTGCTGTAGTCCAGACATTCAGCATGAAATGATATGTGCCTTAGAACAATGAATGGACAACTGTCGTGGGGGTAGTGAGAAGGAACAGGGATGGGGTCAGGAGGGAGGGCATGTACTGCAGAGACCATAAGCTTGGTTCTGCCTGAGGGGTGGGATGGAAGGAGGGATATGGAGGCCAATGCAGAACAAAGGTGCTGCCGTTAATTGGCCAGAGTCAATGTATCTGAAAGCTTTCTCCACACAAAACACCTTGTTGTGCATGCACGGTTTTCCCTGTGGAAAGGTTTCAGGTCTAGAGTTCACTCTGGAAAGGGCTCTCAGAGAGAAGGTATTTTTTTGTCTAATGCTTATCCACAAAGTAGTCCTTCCCCAGGAGGTGCAGATGTTCATTTTCTCTATGAAAGAGGCCAGATGCAAAGGTTTTTTCCTTTCAAAAGATTCACACACATGAGACTCCATATGCAAGGTCTCAACAGAATGTTTTCTGTCAACAGAGCTTTAATGACAAATACTGGGCCAGGCCCTTTGCCCTGTCCCACAGCCGAGCAGGGGAATCCTCTAGCCCAAGAACAGCCTTCCCTTCCATTGATAAGCACAGGGACCAGCTCCTCTCATTTGCAATTGTATAACATCCTTGTGATAACTGCACTTATTGTTTTACATGGAAAATATCAGGAAAGTATTTCATGCTTTTTTTGGGAGGGTGGGGTGCCCTGTATTTTAAAGCAATTCAGCATCTGGAAAGGAGGAGGAGCCAGCACCATGTGACCTGCTACCTCTTCATTTCCTGCTAGCAAGTGCCCAGTGACCACTGTTTTGAGAATCTTTGGGAGGATTTTTCTGTGTCCTATGGAAACAAACGATCAGTTCCACCAGCAGCCTGAGAGAAGCAACCTAACCGCCTGATGCATGTTCAGATACAATATGAATTGTGATGTCATTTAATGAGACAAGGTTTTGTTAGCAAAAACAAAACGATCCTGAAGATGGACATTGAGCATGCGCCGAAGTGATTTTTTTCGATCACATGTAACTTACTATCTAACCATTTTTTTTCTGTGTTCTTTACAGGTCAGATTTAATTTAGAAATGGCTGAGCAGTGGCACTTTATCTAGATGGAACACAAGGTAGTCAGATTTTAAGACAGCCCCTTCTCCCCCAATAATCAATCACCTTTGGGCACATATCAAGTATGGAAAACATGAGCACCATAGCTAATTGTATTAGAAAACTATGCAAACAGGTATTTAGACTGCATGCTATTATGCAGCCTTATCTACTGGTATGACAAGTGATCATGTGCTTGCTAAAAAGTATTAACCACTTCTTGTCATGCCAGCTAGGAGTTTTATTGCAGAATTTTAACAAATAGCTGACATAAAACTGCCCAAAATGAACACTGCTCTCACCCACTGCTACTGCTTACAGGAGTTGTACTAGGTGTACAGTACCAGCAGTAGGTTAAGTGGATATTAGCAACAATACTATTACTTTTCCAGGAGCAAATGTCCAATGCAGGGGTAGGCAACCTATCACATGTGTGCCAAAGGTGGCACGCAAGGAAGGCCGGTGCAACCACTAGGCAAACTAGGCAGTCGCCTAGGGTGCCAAGTGGTTGGGGGTGCCAAAAAGCAGTGCCCTGGCTCGGCAGGGAGGAGCCGCCTTCCGGAGGCACCAGAGAGCCACAGCGTTGGCTTGCGGGGGCGGCGAGCCCCAACCATAGAGGAGCCGCCACAGTTCAGGGGGGCAGCAGCCCTGCAAAGACAGTGGTGCTGCCAGGGGGGCGCACCCCTCGGGGGCTCCTGCAGGCCGCAGCAGATGCATGCGGGCGGCGGCCCCTGTGTGTCCCCTGGCTCCACCCTCGCCACGCTCGGGCTCTGCAGCTCCCGGGCATGTGAGCCGCTGATGAGGCACGGGGCCCTGAGCCCGCTCCTGGAGGGGCAGCGGCGGCTCACACGCCCGGGAGCTGCAGAGCCCGAGCACGGCCAGGGGGGAGCTGGGAGGTGCATGGGGGCTGCAGCCTGAGCAGGCGCACCCCTTGGTCTGACAGGCATGGGTATAGTAAGGGAAATCCTGGCCGGGGGGCAGTCAGGGAGCAGGGGGAGGGTTGGATGGGTCAGGAGTTCTGGGGGGGCTGTCAGGGGGTAGGGAGTGGTTGGATGGGGCGTGGGAGTAACGGGGGTCTGTCTGGAGGCGGGGGTGTAGATAAGGATTGGGGCAGTCAGGGGACAGATAGCGGGGGGAAGTTAGGGTGGGGGGGGCTCAGGAGGGGGCAGTTAGGGGACAAGGAACAGGGAGGCTTAGGTAGGGGGTGGGGTTCTGGGTGGCAGTTAGGGGAAAAGAGGCAGGGTTGAGGGTACTGAGGGGGGCAGTCAGGGGGTGGGAAGTGGGAGGGAGTGGATGGGGGCAGGGCTAGGGTGGGGCTCTCCCCGTCCTCTTTTTTGCTTGTTGAAATATGGTAATCCTAGGCAAGAGGGAAGCTGGGGGGCGCATGGGGGCCGTCGCCCGCATGCATCGGCTGTAGCCTGCAGGAGCCCCTGGGGGGGTTGCCGGGTCGCAGCCTGGGCAGGAGGGGCACGGCTGCCCCCTCTAGCAGCGCCACCACCTTTGGAGGGTTTCTGCCCCCCTGCTCTGCGCTGGCTCCTCCATGGCTGGGGCTCGCTGCTGCCGCAAGCAGGACGCTCTGGCTCTCTGGTGCCTCCGGAAGACGGCTCCTCCCTGCCAAGCTGCTGCAGTGGCCCAAGCTTGGCAAAGCCAGTGAGTGGACTCGGGGTGGGGGCTGCCGGGGTGGGGTGGGGAGGGAGGGTTCATGGGGGAGGGGGATGGGGGGCTGTGCAGCCTCCACAGGAGTCAGGGGGTGGGGAGGGTGGAACCTGGTCTGGGGACCAGCCCCTGGGCACAGCTGGCCCCTGGGGTCTCTAAAGCCTCATTGGGATTTGCCCCTCAATGAACCAGTGTGCGGCGTGGGCTACAAGGTGGAAGTTTCGCCTAGGGCGCAAAATATCCTTGCACCGGCCCGTGGCAAGCTGATTTTCAGTGGCACTCACACTGCCCGGGTCCTGGCCACCGGTCTAGGGGGCTCTGCATTTTAATTTAATTTTAAATGAAGCTTCTTAAACATTTTAAAAACCTTATTTACTTTTACCTACAACAATAGTTTAGTTATATATTATATACTTCTAGAAAGAGAACTTTTAAAAACAGTAAAATGTATTACTGACACTCGAAACCTTAAATTAGAGTGAGTGAATAAATGAAGACTCACCACACCACTTCTGAAAGGTTGCCGACCCCTGGTCCAATGTATGGTAACAAAACTCATATAAAAACTAAACCAAATAACTTTATCTTGCATTTTACTGAAAGCTCAGGTTCTTTCAGATAAGCAAGTTCAGCTCTGGGAACTTATGGTGACAACATCTCCACTGATTTTAACTGCCATGGTGGAGTGTGGAGTATGGAGTGAGAGGCACCTCTCAGATAACAAGACCCCCCCCACTGAGCTGCAGCTGGAAGCAAGAAAGCCAGGGCAGAGACTTGAGTATAGGTGTTATCTATCCATGTTGCCTGTGACTCTCTGGAGATGGGCAGCTGTGTCCTCTATTCGAAGGAACTCCCAAGTGGACTTTAGAAGTAGTCACAAGTAGAGCACACTGCAGCAGTCCAAGATGGAGCTGACATGATGTAGATGAGAGTTGTTCTATCTTCACTGGAGGGGAATGGATGTAGGGCTCTGTCCAGAGCCCGATAGTGAAAGGGAATATGATCCACAGATGGTGTTTGTCAAGGATTAGAAATCAGCCAGGAAGTAGGAATCGAAGAGTAGTAACAAAAATCATTTGCAACTTGAAAAGAGGTTAATGGGTGCCCACAAGCATCTGTACCAGGAGGACTGGTGGTGTTAAATAGCTTAATGATTGGGGAAAGGGGAGGAACAGTGAAGTATCAGTTTGTGATGGACATGCAATTATTGGGTAGATTGCCCAAGCACTGTGATTGGTGATGCTGATTTCCTGGGATCTGTATCCAAATACAGCACTTATAAACAGAGTGGTGCTGTTAAAGTCGAGAGCTGCACTAGTGTTAAATTAAAAACTAATTCAGGGGTGGAGATGAGTTGTAAGGATTTATAAGATCGTTACAGTTAAGTTAGAGCAACTCAGGGTCCTGTTCGTTAGTGCGGGGAGACATAAGTTGTCTGGGCAATTTAAAGCCAATACTAGCTACAACAGCAAGGTGTCTGTGTGAGTGTGTGTAGGGGGACCACTTTTGTTATAGGGCCCATTGCCCATACCCACCTAGACTAAGCCACATCTGTTCAGAAAGGCCCAACACAAATGCACAGAAGAAATCCCACTGTTTCTCAGAATGAGCAATAGGAGAGAATACTGTGATCGTGCATTACTGAGACAACAGAGTGCTGTGCAGCTAGAGTGCCTATTATGAAAAGATAGGGGCATACCTTTATTTGTACAGACGAAGCTAAATAAAACTGGGGATGAGGGGAGAGGTATATTCTTCTCATTTGATACAGGACCAGGGAGGGTGAGAAGTTGGGGAGAAAGGTGGCTTAAGTTTTCATCACCTTTGCAGCCTCTTTCTTGTGGAGTTGGCTCAGGGCCACTTTAGTTCCTGGTGCAACATACAGCAGTCTAAGTTGGTGTCAACGACACCCTGCTGCTTATAACCCCAAGAAGTTGTTCCAACATCTGGGGATTGCCCAAATGCGCCTACACTGGAACGTTGGGTAGGAGGGAAATGGGGGAGTCTGTGTAGAGTCATTGCCCTAGCGCTGTGTCACCTGGGGGATTCCCAGGTAGATGGTTAAGCCTGCTTTCTGGCTGTGTTGTGCCACCAGAGCAACACAAAATAGCTGTACTGAAGAGGAGAATTAGGGGCTTCCTTTCTAAATGATCAGATGCAATACTATTCTTCTCACTAGATACAGCTAGAGGAGTCTGGCAAGTACGGCTCTTTCCTGGCAGTGACAAGCCGACAATTGTATCGCTGCTTGGCAGATATGGCTTTCACTGCCTCCTGTTCAGCATTCCAAATATCTCAGAAATCATCCAAAGAGAAACGAGATTCGATGCAGCCAGCAGGGAATGAAGATTTATGTGGATGACATCATAGGTAAGGGAAGTCTGTGGAACAACTTAACCTAAGGCTAAAGCAAGTTCTGAAGGCTACGGAGAATGTGGGAATAAAATTATAAAGATATATGTGACGACAAACCGGCTATGGTTCTGAGGACATAGGATTGATAAAGAAGGGATGAGGTTAGCAATCGAAACAAAGCCATAGCTGAAAAGTCGCCTCCTACAACGTATCAGAACTGGGGCAGTTCCTCTATATGGCTGAATGCTGGAGAATCTTCATACTTAATCATTCTCAAAAGGCCAAGTCCTTTATGAATTGCTTAAAACTGTGTGTGTGAATCTGGAATAAAGCACAGAGGCACACTTGTGGGGTTTTAAAATATCTGCTGACCACATTCCCAATATTGGTATTTTATGATCTACAGTTCTTTCTGCAGATGCTGGTAGCTATGGTATTGATGGGTTGTTACTCTAGTTACAGAGATCGGTGGAAATTGAGCAATTAGAATATGATTTAGAAAAATACTGGTTTGAAATTTTCCAAGTCAACTAGAAGACTTAGTCCCAGAGCATTTGTAGGGCTAAATAACCTAGAGGGCTTTGCAAATCTTGACCTATTATGCATTCAGATTCCAAGAGCAGGTGTGCTCAAAGAGAGAGAATGTTTAGCAGGCATGTGGCCATGTAAGAGAGTCACAGGCCACTTGCGTGAACTTAATAATGTCATGTTGGTGACAGACCACAAAGTGCTTGTATTTTTAATAAACAGTATAGACCTAAACAAGATACATATTAAATACCAGAGATTGCTCATGTGTTTTGAGATATAAATGTATTGCAGAATAGGCACATAGGTGACTGTCCACCTTGTTAGAAAGACGAGAGAGGTGACTGAGACTGCACTGAGGAGCCCTAGTAATCACCCAGCTTCTCCAGAGGTGTGGGATGATGTAGACGCCCACATATGTGCTACTTAGCATATCCAGTCACTCTCACTACAGAACTAATTCAAATAGCTGCTTGCGCTGATGCACCACCAGAAACCACGGTTATGGTTGGCTTAGTTACTTATCAGAGGTTTAGCATCCAGTCTATGATTTTTACATAATGAGAGGTGAACTTTCTGAAGACGAAGGTCTGATTACGTACAGCATTTGTAGTGTGTTCTTACAGTCTTTGTAAAGGATACATAAGGAATATTAGGCCCTCAGAAATGCTGGAAGGAGCCCTAATGTCCGTGTGATGGCCCACTGTAGGGTGAAAACATGAATCTTGCAGAATGACCCGACAAAGACAACTCAAAGAACTTCCCATTGCTACAGGGCTACCTGATAGGCTTTGGAAAAGAAAACTAGATGTGTGTGAAGAGGAGACATGCCTGTTTGGTAACCACTGTTTTTCTAGATTTGTAAGAAGTCTACTTCTTGATAGACTGGGGGTGGGCAAACTTTTTGGCCTGAGGACCACATCTGGATGGGGAAATTGCATGCACGACCATGAACTAGGGTTGGGGTGCAGGAAGGGGTGTGGGAGGGGGTGCAATGTGCAGGAAGGGGCTCAGGGTAAGGGGTTGAAGTGCAGGAGGGGTGTGGCAGGGGGCTCAGGGCAGAGATTGGGGTGCAGGCTGGGTTCAGGGTGCAGGCTCTGGCCCGGCAGCCGGGCTAAGGTAGACTCCCTACCTGCCCTGGCCCTGCACTGCTCCTGGAAGTGGCTGGCACCATGTGTGGTGCTCCATGGGTGGAGGGCAGAGGGCTCCGTGTGCTGCCCTTGCCTGCAGGCAGCACCCCCTGCAGCTCCCAGCCCCAGGGAACAGCGGCCAATGGGAGGTTCGGGGGAGGTATCCTCAGGATTCAGCCCGCAGGTTGCTCATCCCTGTGCTAGACCCACTGGTCAACAGGGCTTAGCAAAGTTAAAAAGATCTTTTCTCAATTTGACATCTGGAAATAGTTTCTGACAATGGACCATAAATTGCCAGTTCTGAATTCCAACTTTGGGGGATATAGTGCATCAAGGACATTAACTCCAGACTTCACCACCCACAAAGGAATGCAGTGGCAGAGAAAACAGTACATATTAGCGAATTCTACAACAAAAAGACCCCATACTCGCTCTGTTGAGCTGTAGGGCAAACCTCCATGTTAGTCATCAGAGTTAACTCAGGGCAGCTGTTCGTGGGTTGACAGCTAAGAACAACATTGCTATTCTCAGAGGTAAATTTTAGGTCTGAGTGGCCCTGGTCAAAGGATGTGAAGCTGAGAGGTGCCAAATCTAAAAGGTGTTTTGGCTTTCTTCTTTAACTGTCAGAATGCTGACTGGAGCTTACTCAAAAGTAAACTAGGAAACTCAGTCCTGAAAAAAATTCGATGAGAAGTACTGAACACCACCAGCTCCTAACAGTGAAACAAGCCGCACACAGCGATTCTATGTGGTCAAAACTAATTAAGGAATTCGGTACAGAGGAAGTATATTCAGCTGGTTCCAAGCCCAGCAGGACTGACATGACCCTATCTGCAATGGTACTATCACCACTGCCGTAGTGAAAGCAGGTAATCCTGTTGAATCCTACTGAACAGCACTTTCCCTTTCTCGTATTTGAAAATTCAAGTGACTCAACTGGACAAAACCCTCCTCAAGGTCAGAAGACAAGACCTAACTGTAGGTGAAGCTGGGGTCTTTAATTTTTTTTTTTTTTTTTTTACATTTTTTGTTACCTTGTTTACACTGTGGGGAAAATGTGAGGATATGTTTCCTTAAATCTGTAGCAGAAAGCCAGGCAGGGGGAGGCTGAGGACAGTTGTAGGAGAAGCACTATAGGGAAACGGAGAGAGAACAACTTTAGGAATAATTCTGTTTTCTTTAGTTTAATACAGTTCTGTGTTAGAAGAAAGTAACTTTTTCTGTGGGGGCATGATGCTAACTGCTTGGGTTTAGGAACTTTTTCATGGTCACATGACACTAACTGCTTGAGTTTAGGAAGGAACTCTACTTGCATGGTCATAATATTCCTTAATTGGTTCATTGGAGTTTTACTCTATTTCAAGCACCTAGTCCGGTACCCAGCTGGTGGCAAGACAGATACAGAGATATAGATTATATAGAAAATAAATAAAAAATCTAATAATAGGCTAGGATCACCTGTCGACCCAGTAGGCCCATGAAGCAGCAGTACATTTTGGCAAAGGTCAGGCATACTCCTTCAATTGATGGTTCAGCTCAAGCCTCCATTCATACATCTTGATGTTTTCCTTTTGCTTCCATCTCATCTGGATCGTGATGTAGTCAGTTCTCCTTCAGCTAGAGGCTTATCTTGGTCAGGCCTTGGGAAAATAATGATGTTGTATAATACAACTGCATGGACAAAAGCCTTAGTGCTTAGTATCATCACCATATTGTTTCTACTGCAGCCCTTGCCCCCTTCAGGGATCTCTTGGGTGCCTCTCCTCATTGCCAACTCTGTGCTCCCTCATGCAGGGGTTCCCTTTCCCCAGCCCAGCTGACCAGAATTGCTGCCTCCCTCAGGAGGAACGTCCTCACACAGGGGCAGAGACCTGTTCTTGCTTTAACTCTGAGCACTGCTCACTGTCTGCTGCAGGGCGTGGAGCAGGTGTGATCTGACCGACAGCAGCGGATGGCAGCTGGTGCCCTTTGAGTGGATGAGTAGGCCTAAGGCTACCACTATTGCCTCTACTCCTTTGCTCCATTCTCCTGCCTCCTTTTCCTTGCTCTTCTTACCCCATCCCCCAATTCCCTCTGATATCCCACTCTGCCCCCCGCTGCCTCTTCCCCTCAACTCCTTCTCCCCACTCTGGCTCCCACATACTCCCACTTAGCTCCTACCTTCTCTCCCCCACATTCTGGCCCTTGCCCTCCCAATTCTGCCCACTACCCCCCATAGCTCTAATCTGCCCCCCACTCCTCGCATTGCCCCCCCATTCCCCCCTCGGCTCTAATCCGCCCCCACTCCTCGCATTGCCCCCCCATTCTGCCCCTTGGCTCTAATCTGCCCCCCCACTCCTCGCATTGCCCCCCCATTCCGCCCCTCGGCTCTAATCTGCCCCCCTACTCCTCGCATTGCCCCCCCATTGCCCTCTCGGCTCTAATCTGCCCCCCCACTCCTCGCATTGCCCCCCCATTGCCCTCTCGGCTCTAATCTGCCCCCCCACTCCTCGCATTGCCCCCCCATTGCCCTCTCGGCTCTAATCTGCCCCCCCCACTCCTCGCATTGCCCCCCCATTGCCCTCTCGGCTCTAATCTGCCCCCCCACTCCTCGCATTGCCCCCCCATTGCCCTCTCGGCTCTAATCTGCCCCCCCACTCCTCGCATTGCCCCCCCATTGCCCTCTCGGCTCTAGTCCGCCCCCCACCCCTCGCATTGCCCCCCCTTCCGCCCCTCGGCTCTAATCCGCCCCCCACTCCTCGCATTCCGCCCCTCGGCTCTTATCTGCCCCCGTTTCCCCCCTCGGCCCGAATCTGCTCCTCACGCTCCGCCCGCACAGTCCCCGCCCCCCCGGCTCTGATCTGCCCCTGACCCGCACCGCCTCAGTCCAGCCGCCCGCTCCCTGGCCGGCGCGGCCCCTTTAATTCCCTCGCTCCCTTCCCCCTCCCCCTCCCAGCCGCTCCAGCCTCCATTTTCCAGCGGATCCGGCACCTGGAGGCAGCGGCGGCGGGAGCGGCCCAGACCCCTCTGCCCGGGCATGGCTGCCAACATGTACCGGGTCGGAGGTAAGAGCCCCCCCACTCCAGGGGCCCGGGTCCCCCTCCCGCCGGCCGCTCCTCCCCGTGGGCGAGCGGCGCGTCACGGGCCCCCCCACCCCGCCGGGAGCAGGGGGAGCCCGGGCAGGGGGCCGGCGGGGGCAGAGTTGGGGGCTGGCAGGGGACGGGTGCTGTGGGGTCAGGGGGCTGTAGGGGTGCGAGTAGAATCTGGGGTGGATGTGGGGCGGGGCTGGGTGGGTTTGGGGGTTGTAGAGCTGGGGGTAGAGTTGGCGGCTGGCAGGGGACGGGGGGTGGTGGGGGTGGGACTGGGTGGGTTTGGGGATTGTAGGGCTGGGGGTAGAGATGGGGGGTGGTGGGGGTAGATTCTGGGGTGGGACTGGGTGGGTTTGGGAGTTGTAGGGCTGGGGGTAGAGATGGGGGGTGGTGGGGGTAGATTCTGGGGTGGGACTGGGTGGGTTTGGGAGTTGTAGGGCTGGGGGTAGAGATGGGGGGTGGTGGGGGTAGATTCTGGGGTGGGACTGGGTGGGTTTGGGAGTTGTAGGGCTGGGGGCGGAGTTGTAGGGCTGGCCGGGGATGGGTGCTGTGGGGTCGGGAGGGTTGTAGAGGTGGGAGTAGAATGTGGGGGGGCAGAGTTGGGGTAGATTTGGGGCTACAATTGAGGGGGGGGGCTGAGTGTTTGGGTGCGGTGGGGGTGGAGCTGGGGGGATGGCAGAGGATGGGTTCTCTGGGGCCAGGGATTGTAGGTGTGGAGGTAGAATTTGGGGCTGGGGTTAAGGGGACTGTGGGGGCTGGGTATGTTTAGTGATTGTAGAATGGTGGCTGGCATGGGATGGGAAGAGGGTTGTAGGGATGATGTGGGGAGGGTTAGTGTGTGTGGAGTTGGGGGAGAGGGGGTGGGTGGGGTTTGGGGATCTGGTGCTGGTAGGGGGTGGGTGTCATGGGGCTGGGAGGGTATTAGGGCTGGGGAGTTGGAGGGGGAAGGTTGGCTGGGGTGTGTGTGTGGGATGAGGGCTTGGGAGGGGGTAGGGTTGGATGTGGTTCAGTGCTGGGGGTTGTGGAACTGGGGAGATGTGTGGGGGCAGAGTTGGGGGTGGGGGAGCATGTGGAGCAGAGTTGCAGGCTGAGTGTTGGGAATGAGCTTTCAGAGTAGAGTTGTGGGTTGATAGGTATGTAGGGGATGTAGGAGTGAGGAGGTGCTTGTGTGTCTTTGCATGGGCTGAGGTGGAGGACAAGGAGAGGCCTTCTCAGTAGCTGGTACAGTGCGGGTGGGGCGTTGTGGGTACATGGAGAATGGAAGTTTGTGGAAATAGTTCTGCTGGTTTCTGTCTTCCTCTCTCTCCACCATTGTTTTATGGTGGCTTTTGCTTGACTCCTACCTCTTCCCTTCTAGGCATCCTGCTCAGAGTCCCACACTTCTGTCTGACCAATGTTTAACTCATGTGAGGAGAAAGAAGAGGATACAGGAGTATGGGGTTGAATTTTAGGGAATTTAAACTTTGAAAGGGTGGCCTGGTGTGGATTCATCCTTAACTGGTTTCCTGGATGAAAGCTGTGCTGTGGAGCTTTCTTATTCCTGGGAGTGAGGTGGGGAGGAATAGTACAAGGGGCTTTTGTTCTGTATCAGTCCCCTGCATCTAAGAATGCCCCATTTCTTTTGGCGTCCAGAGGCCATTATGGTTCTACCAATTCCAGGAAAAATGGATTAATGAAGAAGATATGGCAGGAGTGACAGGCAAAGCAGAGAGTGGCAGGAGACCAAGTCCCAGTCCTGGCTTCCAACTACTGTCCTTTTTGCTTATCTCGCTCCACTCACCTTGGCCTACCTTTTACTATTCCCTTGCTTTTGGCTTCCCATTAGGTACCTGTTACTTTGTCATATCTACCCACTCCTCTGATTATATTTGGCTTGGTGAGGGGGTATGATGTGGCTCCCCTCTGTTGTAACTTTGCCTCTTTGGCTTCAGAGAGTGCTGAGCATAACTGCTATGGATTGGGTTTACTGAGGGCAGGATTGTGAAGGAGATAAATTGTAGGGGTTTGTGACTCTTCATTCCTGTTGTGATTTATAAAACAGATTATTTCGCAGGGATTGACCATTTGTTTGGCATTTAATGTCAGTCTCACAGGTCTTGCTGGAAGCTCATCTCTGGAGCATTGAATGCCAGGAACCCTGTTGTATGGGTCATATTGTTTAGGGAAAGGCTGTTAACTAAAGCTACCACTCTCCATTATTTTACATATGGATGGGGCCTTGACTTGACACACATTACAAGCCCTATATGGATGATCCAGCAGTCACTAGATGACTATTACAAGACATTAGTTCAGTCTGAGCTAATGAAGTAGGTTGTGTTGCTTGTATCACCTTGAAAGGAGAGAACCTCCCATTTCATAATTGGCTATGTGTGCACATCTTGAAAGGGCCATCTTCATACATTTCTGATTCCCTGCTGAATACTTGTTTTTGGTCGTCCAGGCTTATTGTCAGGAGTTACTTTAGCATCCATGGGAATTACTCCTGGGGGAATTCTGCGCCACTGCGCGTATGCAGAAGTCATGTGCCACACAGAATTTTTTCCTCTGCAGAAAATATATTCTGCTGGAAAGGTGCTGCAGTTGTCTTTCACTCACTGGGAACTGCTGTGGCACGAGAACAGAGCGGCCGCTCTTGGGTGGGAACAGTCCCAGCTCAGATAGGTAGCCTCTTTCTCTTCCCTTTCTCACAGCGCCTAGTCCATGGGGCCAGGTCAGGAGGAACGAGATATGGGTGGGGGGATGGACAGTGTGGGGCACATGGGGCTTCTGGGGGGGGGTCACCGATGGGGGGGATAGATGGGTGGGGTGCAGGGCCACATGGGGATGGGAGGAGGGTAGCTGAGTGGGGGTGCAAGGACACATGGGGGTGAGGGAGTGCAAGGACACATGGGGCAAGTGTACCTGACTGAGTGAGAGACTAGGGGTCAGCCAGGGTCTCATGGTGGAGGCTCCCTAACAATCCCTACTCACCCCCCCCCAAAAAAAAAAACAAACAAAAACAACAACCCTGTTCCATACTCCTCCAACCCACACCCAACAACCCTCCCAAGTTCACACCCAGGCTCCTTCCCAGTAATGACTTCCTTTTCCCTCAGCTCCTCCATTACCCCTGACTCCCCCAAGCCTCTGCGCTGCTTCTGTAGGATGCGGTAAATACATTTCTGTATTGTAGTTTAAATGAATTATTATTCCGAGTTGTGTATTAATGTGCCTAGTAAGGAATCTGTTTGTCAAAAAACATTTCCTGAATCTTTTTTGTTGTCTGTAACAATACAGGCATTGTTGCTGAAAGGTATTTTGAAATAAATTAGCAAAATAATTGAGACTTGCATGATTATATTATTATTTTGACAAATAAAATATGCAGAATTTTAAAATATTGTGTGCAGAATTTTTTGGTGCGGAATTCCCCCTGGTGTAGGGAATGATGACCCTGGTATATTGACTCACGATCCAATGGCTGCCATAATCATAATGGGTCTGTACTAGATAGATGGCAATACTTTCTAAACTTACTTTGATGATGGGATTGGCAGAAGTCATAGTGAAGATTACTTTATTATGGTCTTGTCATAAACTTGTGCAAACTGTTTTCAGGGCTCACCTTTGCTGCAGCAGATGTGTGGAACCTATTTTATTTCTGTCCTTGGAAACTAACAGCATTTTCTAATATAGACTACAATGCACCTAGTGGACCACTCTGTCATCCGATGAAGTGAGCTGTAGCTCACGAAAGCTTATGCTCAAATAAATTGGTTAGTCTCTAAGGTGCCACTAGTACTCCTTTTCTTTTTGTCTTTATGTGAAGCTTTCCATGGTGTTCTAGGATTTTGTACTCTCCAGATTGGATTACTGCAATGTGCTTTAGTTTTAGGTCACACCTGAAGGCTTCTAGAAACTTCTGCTGGTTCTGGATATGTTGCCATCTTAGTGGTGTTTGTTGGATTGGCCATATTAGTACACTTGTGTCAATACATTCCACAGACTTTAAATATCTTCCTGTGTATCACTTAAAATATTAATTTTCTTTGAATCCTTTATGGTTTGGTCCTGATCACTTTGTAGATATGTCCTTTTACACCAGGGGTGGGCAAACTTTTTGGCCTGAGGGACACAGCGGGGTTCCAAAACTGTATGGAGGGCCGGGCAGGGAAGGCTGCGCCTCCCCAGTCAGCCTGGCCCCTGCCCCCTATCTTCCCCTCTCCCCCACTTCCCACCCCCTGACTGCCCCCCTCAGAACCCATGACCCATCCAACCCCCCCTGTTCCTTGTCCCCGGACAGCCCCTTCCTGGGATGCCCCCCCCAACCGCCTGCCTGGGACCCCACCCCCTATCCAACCCCCCCGCTCCCTGTCTCCTGACTGCCTCGTCCCCTGACAGGCCCCCTGGGACTCCCATGCTTATGCAACCCCCCTGTCCCCTGACCGCCCTCTGCCCCATCCAGCTTGATTGCCCCCCGGAACCCCCTGCCCCTTATCCAACTCCCCACCCCCCCACTCCCTTACCATGCTGCTCAGAGCAGTAGGACTGACAGCTGTGCTGCCTGGCAGGAGCTCGCAGCCCCGCCATCCAGAGTGCTGGCGCCAAGGTGAGCTGAGGCTGCGGGGGAGGAGGGATGGCAGGGGAAGGGCTGGGGGCTAGCCTCCCCAGCTGGAGCTCAAGGACCAGACAGGATGGTCCCGCAGGCCGGATGTGGCCCACGGGCTGTAGTTTGCCCACCTCTGTTTTACACTATCATGAGAGTTGAGATCAGTTAGGAAGCAATTTACTGATAGCTCCAGACTTGTATGTGAATGGGGCTGGGTACAGAGCATTCAAGGTGGGGCACTTTAAATCTAGACTTCACTTCTTTTGTTCTACAGAGCCTGAGTTACTGGCCTTCAAGGTATATTGCAACACCTCTTGATTCGGGCTCTTTTGTTCGTGGTCGTCGGCGGGGGGCTGGGGAGGAGGTGTAAGGTGGCTAGGATGTTTTTTTTTTAATGGCTTAGGTGACATGTCTAAAGTTTTCTGGAACTGACATTGCAAATATAACTTGTTCATCTGCCTGAGGGGTGGGCGGTGTCACAAATAGGGTTTATGCATTTATAGCCATCCTCAGAAGGGGACACCATCAACTTAGTCACTTATTTCTGAAAATGTTGAACCTGTTACTGATGTTGATATCACATAAGATTATTATAACTGAAAGAGGTTAGATAACTTTTCTCTTTCACCAGTTTGATTAGTTGTGTACACTTGGCAGCACTTTGAGTCCAGTCAGTTCCACAAGAAGTAAGAACATAAGAATGGCCATATTGGGTCAGACCAGTGGATATCTAGCTAGTGCCAGATGCCTCAGAGGGAATGAACAGCGCAGGTCAATGTATTGAGTGATCTATCCCCCGTTGCCAGTCTCTACTTCTGGCAGTCAGAGGTTTAGGGACTTCCAGACTATGGGGTTGCATCCCTGATCATCTTGGTTAATAGCCTTTGATGGACCTATCCTCCATGAAACTCTCTAATTCTTTTTCGAACACGGTTATAGTTTTGGCGTTCACAACATCCCCTGGCAATGAGTTCCCCTGATTGACTGTGTGAAGAAGTACTTCCGCATGTTTGTTTTAAATTAAGTAATTTCAGATGAGTCTCTGGGTCTTGTTTAATATTAAGGAGTAAATAATAGTTCCCTATTGACTTTCTCCATACCATTCAGGATTTTATAGACTTCTATCAAATCTCCCCTAAGTCACCTCTTTTCTAAGATGAACAGTCCCAGTCTTTTTAGTCTCTCCTCATATAGAAGCTGTTCCATACGCCTAATCATTTTTATTGCCCTTTTCTATACATTTTCCAGTTCTAATGTATCTTTTTTGAGATGGGGCAACCAGAACTTCAAGCAATAGGTGTGGTTGTACCATCAATTTATACAGTGGCATTGATATTTTCATCTTAATAGCTATCCCTTTGCTAATGGTTCATAACGTTTTGTTAGCTTTTTTTTTTACTGCTGCTGCACATTGAGCAGATGTTTTCAGAGAACTATCCACAACGACTCCAAGACCTTTCTTGAGTGGTGACAGTTAATTTAGACCATATCATTTTGTATGTATAGTCGGGATTATGTTTTCCAGTGTGCTTTACTTTGCATTTATCAACATGGAATTTCATCTGCCATTTTGTTGCCCAGTCACCTAGTTTTCTAAGATCCCTTTCAAAAAAGAAAAGGAATACTTGTGGTACCTTAGAGACTAACAAATTTATATGCTCAAATAAATCTTAGTCTCTAAGGTGCCACAAGTACTCCTTTTCTTTTTTGCGAATACAGACTAACACGGCTGCTACTCTGAAACCTAAGATCCCTTTATAACTCTTCACAGTCAGCTTTGGGACTTAACTAAATTACTCAAGATAGTTTTTTCTGCAAACTTTGCCACCTTACCATTTACCTCTTTTTCCAGTTCATTTATGAATATGTTGAACAGCACTAGTCCCAGTACAGATCCTCAGGGGAACCTGCTATTTATCTCTCTCCATAGTGAAAACTGACAATGTATTCTTACCCTTTGTTTCCTGTCTTTTACCCAGTTACTGATCCATGATAGGACCTTCCCTCTTACCCATTACAGCTTACTTTTCTTAAGAGCTGTTGGTGTGGGACTTTGTCAGGGACTTTCTGAAAGTCCAAGTACACTGGATCACCCTTCTCCACATGTTTGTTGACATCCTCAAAGAATTCTAACAGTGTGAGGTGTGATTTCCCTGTACTAAAGCTGTATTGACTTTCCCCCAAAACATTGTGTTCATTTATGTGTCTGATAATTCTGTTCTTAGTTTCAACCAATTTTCTTTATACTGAAGTTAGGCTTATTGGACTGTAATTGCCAGGATCACCTCTGGATCCTTTTTTAAAAATCGGTGTTATGTTAACTATTCTCCAGTCATCGGGTACTAAGGCTGATTTGAGTGATAGGTCACATACCACAGCTGGTAGTTCTGTGGTTTCATATTTGAGTTCCTTCAGAACTCTTGGATGAATACCATCTTGTCCTGGTGACTTATTACTGTTTGTTTAATCAGTTTGTTCCAAAAACTTCCTTAACTGACACCTTAATGTGGGACAGTTCCTCGGATTTGTCACCTAAAAAGAATTATTCAGGTGTGGGAATCTCCTTCAGATCCTCTGCAGTGAAGACCAATGCAAATAATTTGTTTAGCTTTTCTGCAATGGCCTTATCTTCCTTGAGTGTTCCTTTTAGCATCTTGATCTTTCATCCTTTCACAGCTTGTAGGCCTGTATTGTATATCAAAAAGGGTGAAAGAAAAACACTTAATTACCGTGGGTTTACAATTTTTATTATAGTACCTGATAAAACTTTTAAGGCTTTGTCTACACTAGCACTTTTGTTGGTAAAACTTTTGTCGGTCTGGGTGTGAAAAAAAACACTCTGACCGACATAAGTTTAACCAACAAAAGTGCTGACGTAGATAGCACTGCGTCAGCAGGAGAGGCTCTCCTGCTGACACAGGTAATGCCGCTTGTTGGTTTTTTTAAATTATGCTGGCAGGAGAGCTGTAGCGGTACAGCTGCTGCTGTAAGGTCCGTAGTGTAGACGTAGCCTAACTCTCTCTCCTGTTTTTTAAATTGACTAGATATTAAGTTGAGTATCCCTCTTTGTAAGGTTGCCTAAGCATTTCCATTCCAATTGGTCCTTTTCAGTTGTGTACATTTGTCATTCTTTTTTCAGCCAGAAATTTTCCATTTGTGTCCTCTTACAAAGTGGGGGTGTCTGTGTGTGTGTGTGTGAGAGTGAGAGAGAGAGAAATTTCAAAACCGATTTTTAGATGACAAAAGCAGCGTAAAATACGTTTACAATTATTAATCAAAAGAAAAATAAAGCATATTTTAAACACTTCAGTAGTTTAGGGTAGGAATTTGAAATTTGATACTGTGTATTCCTGGGTAGGACTTCAGCCTTTTTTTAAAATAGTTTAGTGTCTGCTTTTATTTGCAGAGATCTAATAATCTTTTGACAATAATGTGGTTGTGATGTCATAAAAGATAAAAGATTAGTTAACACCGTGTCAAATGGGGGAGGGGGTTTGATACATTGGACTCTCACTATTTTATTCTTCTCTAACTTACAAACTTGATTCTTAAAAAATTCAGCCTTTTCTGTTTTTCTAGTGAAGTTTTAGTAAGAGTCTTGAGTATCATGAGGTCTCATAGTACTAAGGCTCCATTACTTTACAAAATTAACTACAGTAGATCTCGAATACCATGAAGTATTTTTGAAACATCATTGCCTTGTAAAACTTTGTGTTCTCACTAATCCGTAATTGGCCTGTTGGACTGTCCATCATTACAGTAGAACCTCCTTAATTCTTACTAATTACCAAACAATTAGGAAAATCGTGTGAGAAGTTTAACGCTGAAACCCTTTTTTCAGTAAGAAAGTCCCTTTTTGAAGTAATTTTGATTACTCTAATTAAAGTTTCATACTTTAAAATCGTGCTTAGATGAGTGATTTCCATTAGCAGATAGCAAGTTTCTCTTGCTGGAAGTAGAAAGAAAGCTTTTTAACAAATACCCAGTAGTTGTGATAGAAGCTAATGATAAATTGGTGTTCAGTATTCAAATCTGAGCAAATGTAAGCCTTGAATATTTCTAATAAACCTTTTCTCATCTACTTTTAGTAACATCATAATTTTGTGGTAAAGCCTAAATTGAACTTAATATGAAGAAAAAGTGTTGCTCACCCTTTCTCAAAAGCTACAAGAAATGTATCTCTCTTTTTTCAGGAGAATTATTAGAGCAGACTAGGATTATTTAAGATGCATTTTTTGACTATTTTTCTTTCTTGAAATTTAAAATACAACCTACAAAGAAATTCGCCCACTGTTCTGTTTATATATACTTTCCTAGTTGCAAAAGTTAAAGTTGCAACTTTCACTCACTCACTCATAAACTTCTCAAACTAGACTTAGTCCCAGTTGGTTGAAAATATTCCTCTATTCAGAGCTTTTGAATCTTTCCACATATTGCTCTTTTTGACTTTCATCTTGGGCAGATCTTTTCTAACACAGGGACTTTGCAAGGCCCCCAGTAGCCTGTTTGCTGTTAGAATGAGCAGTCATATTTGAAACAGACTATGGAAACCACATGATCAAAAAATTCAATCCTGCAAAACAAAATAAGTCTCTTATAGAGTCTGGAGCATCTTCAGGGCATTGAGCAAAAGTATATACCTGACTATTTTTGGGGTATGTCTATACTTTGTCTATAACTGTGCCAGCATAGCCCCATAGTGTAGATGGAGGCTGTGCTGACAGAAAGGGTTTTTCTGTTGGTATAAGAACACCATCTTGATGAAAACCCTCTCTTGTCAAAATAACTTCAGGATAGATATAGCTATGTCAGCATAGCTGCGTGAATTGGGGCGTGGTATTTTCATACCCTTGGCTGACGTAGCTATGCTGATATAACTTTTCAGTGTAGACTGTAGACCTTGTTAGAGCCTAGGCATGGCAAAGAGCGTGAACCAAAGGAGGCCTTGTCAGAATAGTAACATCTCGGTATCAACTAACCAAGTAAGCACTTCCTGACTAGAGAGGATGGTCAAGATTACACCGACCCCTGCTAAAGATAAGGAGGGGTTGACAGGATAATGGTTGAGGATGTTTTGTTTCAACTAGCAGGTACAAGGTGTAAGGATGGTAACAATATCAGACGTGTAATAGGTAACATGTTTGTTTCAGTGTATGAAAAGCAGAAATCATAGGAGGGGCAACTTTGTATTGGCCTATAAGACAGCATTTTGTTATGTTGATTGCACTGATACCTTGTTGCAGGCAGGCATACATGTTGGTGTAACTGTAGAGCCAGGGCACTAGGACTGTGTCCTGTTGCTAAACCTGGCCAGAAACCTTGGTCATTGAACCGAGCCTGTGGTCTTGTCTTTAT
Source organism: Lepidochelys olivacea (assembly GCF_965140295.1). Taxonomy (NCBI): domain Eukaryota; kingdom Metazoa; phylum Chordata; order Testudines; family Cheloniidae; genus Lepidochelys; species Lepidochelys olivacea. The sequence goes on along the minus strand of NC_140418.1, from coordinate 44,168,008 downwards.
AAGTGACAGAGGTCCGCTGAATCAGCAAGCTGCACTCTCTGCTGGTGCAGCTAGCATCTGAGCTCCACAAACAGTATAAATGCACCAGCACACCCAACAGCGTTAACAGTGGTGACCCTAACTGTTGATGTGGTGAGCTGACCACTCTGAGGGTCACAACCTGAGATGGCAGAAAACTTGAAGCTAGAAAATCCCCACAGACAGCATAGGAGCAATGCACCAGCACACCCAATAGCACTAACAATATGGGTAGAGGTTTGAGCTCTGTCACTTATGGCAAAATAATTTACTTTGTGTGCACTTCCCTGGATGTCGTCAGGCACTTCAGTTTAGCAGAGAAGCTGGAACATAGGGTCCAGTCTCTTATACTCTTTGGCCTTGTCTTCACTATGAAAAAGAATGCGTCCTTACCTTGAGTTAAATAACAGGAGGTAAAAGACAAGTGAAGACAAGGCAGTTTGTAACTCACACATGAGTTAACAGGCTGCAATAAACTCAAGGCTTCTCCATAGTCTTTAACTCAATCTGATACCTTGTGTGAAAACTACAAACTGCCTTCTCTTCACTTAAGACATTAGTTAACTTGAGTCAAGAAACACCTTTTTGGTGCTTTAATATGGTACTAAATAACCTCAGGGGCTCTCCTTCTGTAGCCTTTGGAAAAAAACCTTTTTCTTAATGGCCATCTTAGTTATCTAGAGGGTCCTGTATTTTAGGCTCTTTAGAAAGGAAGCTCATGCTCAGAAATGAATTCTTCTCTTTGTCCTTAACAGCTGGTGTTAAGGTTCCTTCCCCACTCTGAACTCTAGGGTACAAATGTGGGGACCTGCATTAAAGACCCCTAAGCTTATTCTTACCAGCTTAGGTTAAAAACTTCTCCAAGGTACAAACATTGTCTTGTCCTTGAACCATATGCTGCCACCACCAAGCGTTTTAAACAAAGAACAGAGAAAGAGCCCACTTGGAGACGTCTTCCCCCAAGCCGTACACCCCCTTTCCTGGGGAAGGCTTGATAAGAATCCTCACCAATTGGTACAGGTGAACACAGACCCAAACCCTTAGATCTTAAGAAAAATGAAAAAGCAATCAGGTTCTTAAAAGAAGAATTTTAATTAAAGAAAAGGTAAAAGAATCACCTCTGAAAAATCAGGATAGTAAATACCTTACAGGGTAATCAGATTCAAAACATAGAGAATTCCTCTATGCAAAACCTTAAGTTACAAAAAGACACAAAAACAGGAATATACATTCCATCCAGCACAGCTTATTTTACCAGCCATTAAACAAAAGGAAATCTAACACATTTCTAGCTAGATTACTTCCTAACTTTACAGGAGTTGGAAGGCTGCATTCCTGACCTGTTCCTGGCAAAAGCCATCACACAGACAGATGAACCCTTTGTTCTCCCCGCCCCCTCCAGATTTGAAAGCGTCTTGTCCCCTCATTGGTCATTTTGGGTCAGGTGCCAGTGAGGTTATCTTAGCTTTGTAACTCTTTACAGGTGAAAGGGTTTTGCTTCTGGCCAGGAGGGATTTTACAGCACTGTATACAAAAGGTGGTTACCCTTCCCTTTATATTTATGACAGTTGGCCCACCATAAAAAAGGGAAAACTTGATAAGAATAGCAAGGGTCACAAAAAAGCAGGCACTCAACACACTTTTCAGGCAACAAGGATATTTGCCTTGGAGGCTGAGGTAGCTGAAGAGGGAACTTAGGAAAGGTTGTTGTCCAAATAGTTTCAAAATGGCTGTTGTGAATCTTAGATATACCACGAAAGCTTATGCCCAAATAAATTTGTTAGTCTCTAAGGTGCCACAAGGACTCCTTGTTGTTTTTACTGGGAACAGCACATTCTCAAGAGAGCAAAGCTTAGCAGAAGGGCACTAAATCCAATATAAAGGGTTTTATATCTGCCTCCAAAAAGAAATTAAGTATATCCGTCCTCTTGTTGCCAGACAGTAATCAAGTATTAATGGAAAAGCCACTGCAAGCATAAGACATTAATTAAATAAGCTCCAAAGTTTGATGAAAGACCAAGGCCCACTAAGAAGCTCTATTGTGTGTCAACATGTCTTGGTTCTAAAACCTGATTATGATGGCATCCTATTCACCTTTGCATCTTCTCCTCTGAGATACTAGATGGATATTTCCTGGGTAACTTGGACATTGAAGGGAGGTCATTGAAAAGGATAGTTTTCTGTCATCATACCTCTTGTTTTCAAGAAAAACTTTTCAGTTTGAAAAATATATGAGCATGTAATACAAACTGAATACCTGGTATAAAACAAAGGACATAATAAAAACCCAATCTGCCAATATACCTGATATATTAGGTTCCCTACAGGGTGTTGTGTCTTAGCGAGCCTGAAGTTAAAATGCCTTATACAAACATGCTTCAGCTGTCTCTAGGACACTGGGAATGGGTTAACGGGGATTGATTTCCTGACCACAGCATATGAATGATTTTGGAGAGCAAAAGTGCTTCTTAATTCTCCAGGTAGTGCTTAATCTTGTTGTTAGTGTCCTTATAGAGTCCTCTTTCAAAACCCTACTAACACTCAGTGTCTCTATCTTACCTTCAAGTTAGAATTCCTAGTAGCAATTATACCATTTCACAGCTAAGAACCTTACTTATGGAATCTCACTAATATACCTGTCTACCACGCAGGGTGGACCAATGTTATTGTAACTGCTATTTGTCATCAGTATGGAGAGGATGTGCTTGTTTCCTTATTTCCCCTGCCTGGTGCACCCAGCGGGGGTGGGTGGGGGAAATGAGATTGACTGGATGGAAGAAGGGCATTTAGAGCACTGCTAGGATAGGAAAAGGTTTTTGCAAAAATACACAGATCTGCTCGTTCTCTATTATCTGGCAGTCAAAGAGGGGTGGGGGGAACCCTTCAAATTCTTCCAGTGCTACATTGTTAAAGCTGTGTATTAAAAAGCTTATAAATTCAAAGCTATTAAACCTCCTGGAAAAACTGTGGTCTAGATTAGTGTGTCTATTTTTGCAGCAGAAAGTTCTGATTTTTCCAATGAGGAGATTTAAAAGGTGGCTGTGGGTTTCTGGTCATACATTTTTCTAGACATTTATAAACTAGATATACAGTCTTTGCTGAATGCTACCTTTTCAAGGGAGGTACGGATTTCAGCAATCCCACTTAAGACAAAATAAAGTTGTTGGGTTTTTTTTGTTTTCCTCTCTCTTCAGCTGTGTACTACTTTTGAGTAAAAGACATTGTCACAGAGTGCCTCTGCTGTTTAAAATCCTAGTTTAGGGAGTGGTGACCTAGGCTATTGCTAGACAGATTTAAAACTGACTCACCTTGTTTTCCTTCTCTCAATGGTCAGATTAATTAGGCCATTCCACCCTAGGTGTAAATTTTCCTCATTCTGAAGAAAGTGGAATGGGGATATGTGATGATTAATTTGGAATTTAGATGCACAATCTTAGATTCATTAAGGGGAGAAGCTAGACTGATAGTGGCATCTCCCTGGTTATTGATGTGGCCCTGCCTCCAGCTCTGCAGAGCAGAGGGGAAATCCCTTATTGGAAATAGTGAGCCTAACCACTGAGAGAATAAATTGCTCTTTCAGGAACCAACCATGTATGCATAAATATGCTGACTTTAAATCTGTCCTCATGTTTCAAAGATGGTCATGTCTTTGCAAATTTCTACTCAGTTTTCCTCCACGCACCCCTTATGGAGATCTGGCCTTCTCAAATGCATGGGTCCTTCCCTCGTGCACGTACATACTCCAGTTTTTGTCGTCTGATTTAACTATTTTTCCCCTCTCCTGGGTATGTGTCTCATATCAAATGTCATCATGTGGGTTTACGCTATTGTAATTGCGAATAGAATTTGGCCTAAGATAATGCACATCTCCGCTACACTCCTGCCATGTTTAGTGTGCATAGGGAGCCACTACTCTTGCAGTACATAGTCTCTAACCGGGTGTTCTCTGCGTGTGTGTGATTATGTTTATAAAGACTGTATTTTAGGGTATTTGTATAAGGAAAGAGCCAAAACTAGGGGTATTCCTGTAGTCCATGACACTTCTTGACTTGTGAATGTTTGTTTGCATATTTAGCTTTCTTTTAAAGTAATGGAGGTTTTACGGGGTGGAGATATTGAATTTATTGTATATAATTATATATACACACTCATCCTAGTTTTACAGGTTTCAGAGATACTTCCTATACTTAAAATGGGGACTACTGCTACCTGCTGAAGTGAAGAAACAGATTGACAGAGCCAGAAGAGTACCCAGAAGTCACCTACTACAGGACAGGCCCAACAAAGAAAATAACAGAACGCCAGTAGCCGTCACCCTCAGCCCCAAACTAAAACCTCTCCAGCGCATCATCAAGGATCTACAACCTATCCTGAAGGACGACCCATCACTCTCACAGATCTTGGGAGACAGGCCAGTCCTTGCTTACAGACAGCCCCCAACCTGAAGCAAATACTCACCAGCAACCACACAACAGAACCACTAACCCAGGAACCTATCCTTGCAACAAAGCCCGTTGCGAACTGTGCCCACATATCTATTCAGGGGACACCATGATAGGGCCTAATCACATCAGCCACACTATCAGAGGCTCGTTCACCTGCACATCCACCAATGTGATATATGCCATCATGTGCCAGCAATGCCTCTCTGCCATGTACATTGGGCAAACTGGACAGTTTCTACATAAAAGAATAAATGGACACAAATCAGACATCAAGAATTATAACATTCAAAAACCAGTCGGAGAACACTTCAGTCTCTTTGGTCACTCGATTACAGACCTAAAAGTTACAATTCTTCAAAAAAAACCTTCAAAAACTGACTCCGAGAGACTGCTGCATTGGAATTAATTTGCAAACTGGATACAATTAACTTAGGCTTGAATAGAGAGTGGGAGTGGGTGGGTCATCACACAAAGTAAAACTATTCCCTCCACCCTCCCACCCCCACTGTTCCTCAGATGTTCTTGTCAACTGCTGGAAATGGCCCACCTTGATCATCACTACAAAAGGTCCCGTTCCTCCTCTCCCCCCCCCCCCCCCCCCGGCTGGGAATAGCTCATCTTAAGTGATCTTGAGATCTTAAGTGATCTCATTAGAGTGTGTATGGTAACACCCATTGTTTCATGTTCTCTATGTATATGAATCTCCCCACTGTATTTTCCACTGAATGCATCCAATGAAGTGAGCTGTAGCTCACGAAAGCTCATGCTCAAATAAATTGGTTAGTCTCTAAGGTGCCACAAGTACTCCTTTTCTTTTTGCGGATACAGACTAACACGGCTGCTACTCTGAAAACTGCTAGAACTGATATTATTGCAGAACCAAAACTTATTCTAACTCTCTTTGTGTGCGTGCATGCACATAGAAGTCCTTAGCATCTAGGTGGTATGATAATGTTGCCTTACCTGGATTCCAGCAAGCAGAGTGTTGGCTTCCTGCATAGTCCTGTATGCTTGTGTAAGGTCTAAAGGTTGAAGGCTCATTGGGCTCTTCGAAGAAGTATGAGAAACTAAAAATGCCGATTCATTAATTGGAAGAAAAGGTATTTGTGAAAGTGTTGCATGTGCTGCATTTTGTTTATGTAAAATGGCTGCTGTTTCTCTTATAACTACTTGTCTATTCATGAAATTATATCTGAATTATTCTGTGTGGACACACACATTCTCGAGTAAGGCTATTCTAAGCTAAAAACTTTGATGCAATTTACACTGGCTTAAAGCTTGCTGCAGTTAGTATATCGCGTGTGCATGCTCAGTAGGCGTGCTTGTGTTGTTGCACAGTGCAGAGCACCATGAGTAGGTATCCGTGTGCAACTTGCCATCCAGCACACTGTCCTTTGGGAAGTTTTGACAGTTCAAGGTGGGGCAGAAATGAGCCAGGAAGGGGTGACTGGGAGCAAGGGTTCAAATTCCCAGAGTGCAGCTGTTTACATCACATAATGTCACCTATATTCCAAAATTTCTGGGCCTTTTTAAAAAAAAAAAAATCCCACAAACCTGCTCAGCCTTCGTTGCTGTTCACCATCTCTGACACAAAGCATGGCGCCTGCATGGCTCTGCACTAATTGTCGTAAGTGTTCCAAGCACAGGATGCACGATCCTCTGGTATTTGCAGAACTGTAAGAAGAATCGAATCAGCAAGGAACATGGTGATTTCTTTGAGGAGAGATTGCTGCGGGACATAGCGAGAACCAGTTCAAGGTTATTGGTGGGATTCACAGAGCAGCTGCAGATGGTGAAGTGCTGCTTCTGGGAAATGAGCACTCACTGGTGGGATTGCATCATAATGCAGGCTTGGTATGATGAGCAATGGCTGCAGAATCTTCCCCACCTCCTCTTCCTTTTTGTTCATGCTAGGGGTCTGTGATTCGGGCTTCTCGGCAGTATCCATGGTGGTCTTCAAGTTGGTAGCAGGGTTTCTAAAAAGTATGTCATGCAGTTCTTTGTGAAAGTGGCAGGTCTGAGGCTTGGCACCAGATTGACTGTTGGCATCCCTGGCCTTCTGATATGCCTTGAGCAGTTCCTTTGCTTTCACGTGGCACTACTACTGGTCCCTGTCATACCCCTTCTCCTGCATTCCCCGTGCAACCTGCTCTTACATGCCCACATTACTATGGGTGGTCCGTTGCTGTGTGTGCACAGCCTGTCCTCCGCACAAGCCCAGGAGATCCAACATCATCTGTCTACTTTAAGCAGGAGTGCGTTTGGAGTGTGTAGTCAGCATGGTCAGCTGGTCGGCTGCATGTAACAGTGGAGAGTTGCTAGGTGTGCTTGCCAAGCTGAAAAATTAGGAAAAGACCTTTCAAAAGTTCTCAAGGCTTAAAAGTGGGGATGGGCTTCTGGTCTCCATGATCTCTGGGCAGTGAAGTTCATAATTTTGACCAGAACCGTCTGTGTGGAGCTTTGTGGTACAGTGGCAGGAGGACTGTTAGGGTTGACACAAGTATGTTCACTCATGCTGCGTTGGCCTCAGTACATTGATTGTGGCTCAACACCCCATGGGGAAGTGGTGTTACTGCATCGCTGTAATGGGGCACTTACATTGGTGGAAGACAAATTTAGGTGTAGACACATGCACGGCTAAGTCAATGCAAGGTGGCTCATGTTGACCTAACTTTGTAATGTAGACCAGGGCCTCAGAATGTCCACACACACAGTTAAGCCCTTACGTATTCCAAAACCTGGAGGTAGAAAACCGAGATTTCCTCCAGCAGCTTACAGCTGGTCTCTGGATTCTGAGGCTTCAGAACTCCAAGTGGAGTCTCTGTAAATTAACACAGTGGAGTGTGGGATGTTAGTCATTGGCAGAGGTGCTGCAACTTACGCAGCAGTAATAACATGCTGTGACTGAGTAGCAGCAACCCATACTGGAGCTAAGATATTGGATGGGGCAGACTGTACTAGTAATAGGGAATTTGTTAATGACCCAGAGGCATTCCCTGAGATGTTTGAATGACTGTCAGGAGACCACTGTTGTTTGTTGGCCTGATGGCAGCACCAGCAGGCATGTGGCACACATTTGACAACATCAGTGGAACCTGAGGTATCTGGTGATTAGTCGTACTACTTGTACCTGGTACTCATGGACCTCATCATTTGTGAGGTATTCATATACTACATACACTAATGAAAATATCTTCAACTGTCCTGTGAGGCAGGAAAATATTATTTAATTTCCATCTTCACAGCTGGATATCAGGCATAGAGAGGTTAAATGACTTGTCTAAGGTACCACCTGAAGTCTGGCAGAACTGGAACTGAACCCAGGTGTCAGGAGTCATGTTCCTGTGCCTTACCCACAAAACCCACCTCTGTGTGGCATGAGGATATCTTTGGTTGCTAAGCCAGTTCCATCACAATCCACAGTTGGAAAAAGACTTCTAAATTTGTCCAATACAGTTGTAGTAGGCACACCTAGTGTTCTTGTTTTTCACTCCTCAACATCCTTTAGAGCAGGGTTCGGCAACCTATGGCATGTGTGCCAAAGACGGCACGCGAGCCAATTTTTAATGCCATTAAAAATTCTGCCTGGCCCGCTGTTCTCCGCCCCCCGCTCTCTCTCTTTGCAGGGCAGACAAGCTTCCCTCTCCCCCCACCTCTTCCCCCAGCGTGCTGGGTTCCTGCTCCTCCTTCTCTCCCTCCCTCCCTGCAGCCGATCAGCTGACGGCCCTTGCTACAGAAGGGGAGAGGGAAAAGTGGAGCCGCAGTGCGCTCTCTGCTCCGGGGACCTTGGGGAAGGAGGTGGAATTGGCATATCCCCTCCAGCCCCCTGCTGTGAGCCACTCAGGGCAGGGGGATGGGAGCACCCCCACGACTCCAGCCCTCTGCCCTGAACCCTCCCACAACCCCAGCCCTGACTCCTGCACCCTCCTTACACATCCCCACCCCTACCCAGAGCACCAAATGTGAGCTCCTGCACGTGCGCACGCACATAGACAGACAGACACACACACACACACACACACACACTCCCACCTGCACCCCTCACACCAAATGGGAGCTGCCCAGGTAAGCGCTCCACACTCAAACCTCCTGCCCCAACCCTGAGCCCCCTCCCTCATTCTAGCTCCTGGCCAGACCCTGCACCCGAACCTTCAGCCTGCTCCTTCATCTCCAGCCCTGTGCTCAGCTCACTCCCACCCTCATTTCAGTGCAGAGAGAGAGGAAGAGAGTGGCTAGAACCAAGGAGAAGGTAGGTATCTACTCTATGTGGGCAGGGCTGGGACCCCAGACCGGCAGCAGGCTGAGCGGGGCCAGCAGCCAGGACCTTGGCTGGTAGGAGTTGGCGGACGGAACCCTGAGCGGTAGTGGGCTCAACCACTCAGCCCACTGCTGGTCTGGGGTCCCAGCCACCGGCCCCGCTCAGCCCGCTGCTGGCCTGGGGTGAACGGCCCAGGCTGGCAGTGGGCTGAGCGGGCCGGCGGTGTAAGATCAGCATTTTAATTTAATTTTAAATGAAGCTTCTTAAACATTTTGAAAACAATAGTTATATAATATATAGACTTATAGAGAGAGACCTTCTAAAAAACGTTAAAATGTATTACTGGCATGCAAAACCTTAAATTAAAGTGAATAAATGAAGACTCGGCACACCACTTCTAAAAGGTTGCCAACCCCTGCTTTAGAGAGAGAAACCCATAAGCTTTGTGTGAATGTTCTGGAAATAAAATGTGAGTCTGAATACTCTTTAAGACCTTCAGAGCACTTCTCGTCCAAGCTAAGGCAGACACTGAAGTATCTACACTTCGTATACAAGCAGAGAGGAATAGAATCGCACCACTTTGTGTGGGGAGCCCTATGGAGTGGGACCCGGCAGTATCCCAGAGGACATTTCTTTTTTTGTTGTGTAGGCAGAAAACATAACCTGAGCTGGACTGTTAGGATGTGATACCTTTTACTAGCCTCATGAAAAGTCTTTGGTTTAGGAGATGGTCGACCCAACCTTTTTTGAGTTGGGCATTCTGGAGATAGTTGCACTCATAATGTCTGGGTATTCGTAGTATTTTATAGCACCCCCCAAGGTGTGCTAGGTAGTTCACAGAAGACTTTGTAAATAGTGGTCCCTGGCCTGAAGTGTTTCTCATCTAAAATTCTGAAGTGACTGAAAGTGATGGTGAGGCAGTAGGGAGAGAGGGACAAGGGTTGGAGCAGTAGGCCCACATGGATATTGGCCATCTTAGCTGTGTAGTGTGCGTGAGGGTATATAGGTGAGTCAATAATTATGGCAATTGTAGAAGTATTTTCTGTGGACACTGAGCTTACTGGCATTCTGCTTACAGTACGAATAGACTACTCTGTCAGGGACAATTACTCTATCCCCTAGGGAAATTGATATATGCCTTCCCACAGTTACCTTCTGGCTACAAAAGTCTTGATCCAGCTTGTGGCCCAGATGTCAAAGTGAACAAACATTTTCTGTGTTCAGTTTTGTAAATGCGACTCACAATTAGCATCTTCAGGAGGGAGGGTGTTTTCTCTTGCTCTTTCTTTGTTGACAGTAGATTATTGGTTAGGATTCAGGTGCAGAGTGTGGGTAGTGAAGAGGAAAATCACATAGAAATCTCCAGCTGTGGTCCGATTGTTTTACCCCGGGGCAGCTATAAAGGTGGAGGGATGTAGAAGGTCCAGCTTACTTCTTTTGAAAATCGTTATCCACAGATTCTATAGTCAATGGAATATCTAGCAGAGATACCGCTAATTGCATTATGTATGCCTGTTAATTAGGTAGAAGAGGTACTTTCCAGAGAGAGACTTTTTACAGTAGACCTCTAATTAAAATAGAAACTAGACTTCAGTCATCTGGTTACAAATAGCTGTACAAATCAGCATGTAATATGCTTCATGCTTCTACTTACTTTTATAGAATATATTCTAAATAATGGAAACTAGAATAACTACAGAGAAATGTGAGAAGGAGGAGGTTTTGAGAAGATGACTGAGATGTTTAAGTTGGATATTGATTAACATCAGAAGAAAATGAGAACTTAAATTCTTAAGATACTGTGGGCCTTTTATGTCTTGACTGTAGATTAAATGACCCATTGAGCCAATGTCAGGATGTTCTCTTCACCATCTTTTGCTGATGACTTCATTTCTAGTGTAGTCTTCCTAGAGTTCTGACATCCATGAACTAAAGGCTGGCCCACCTTACACAGTATCCATAAAAAGAAGGTGGTGTTACATCCAGTACCCCAAATTTTTATCAAAGATGGTCTTTGGGGTGAAAAGTCAATCAATCCATCAGCCTGCCTTATTCTTCAATGCCTTATTCCCAGAGAAGAGCAGGCTGTGGTACTTATATCGGTATATAAGCATCTGTAATTGTTACTTTTCCGCAGAGTAATACAGTTTATCTCAGCAGTTAACACAATTTCTCTCCCAAAAGATTTCAGTTATTGGGCAGACTGCATTATATAGACCAGAAATTTATTTATATTAGACAGACAGAATTCCAGAGTCTTGTGTGCTTAACTGAAACACTCATCCTTCTGTGGTCTCCAGACTGCAATGTTCCAGCCCAAACTATTCTATGTAGACTCATCACTCAGTATCTGAGTACCTTCCACTAGTGCATTAAGTGACCTGATAACAGCTGTCACGTGGTATTTGTTCTTTCATCCTCCCTCAGGGGGAAAGGTGTGGGCAGTGGAGTGGTTTTTGTTTTACTTTTTTTTAATATATGCACACACATGCTGTCCTCCATTTGCTGCTCTGTTTACCCATACTGTAGAAAGCTACATTGTGCCTGAGGAGGGAAGTTATCAATCAGTCTTCATCAGTCATTAGGTGCTCTCTTAGGTAACTTAAGACCAGGTCATTGAACATCTTGAAGACTGAATCCTTGAACTCTGACACAGAATTCTGCGAGAAGCCAGTGTAGAGAGTGGAGGACAGGTTTGATGTGTGTGAATCTGAGGAACTGTTGCAGATTGAGGTGTCTTTAGAGGAGGCTGTGACGTTGCACTCCATACGTTTTATGAAAATATGCTTATGAATGTGAATATAATGTAACTGGAATATGCTTTATGCAAAAGATCTCTTATAAGGTATCATAACAAATGTTATAACCTACTGAATATATTCCTCCTCTTTGTATGTATGTATGATTCTTGTCTGAAGCTAGAAATATGAAGTATAACTCTGAGGTCCAATTGTAATTATGCAAAGTGTGGGCCATTAATGGTGGCTTAGAATCTTGATGGCTTCCATTGACTAGGACAATTGATTGTGCAAGCCTTCCTGTGTACCTGTGGGCCAGCCCATGGATAATGAAGAATGAGATCTCACAGGACATGTGACCATTTCACATGATACTGGAATCCATCTTAAATCTGGTACTTTTCCATTTAGAAGGGGGGGGTGGGAACCCAGAGAGACACAAAATTCCTGCCTTGTGCCAAAGCAGGGGGTTGGACTAGATGACCTCGTGAAGTCCCTTCCAACCTTTTTTTTTTTTGGGGGGGGGGGGGAGAGGGGGAAGATAGCTCAGTGATTTGAGCATTGGTCTGCTAAACCCAGGGTTGTGAGTTCAGTCCTTGAGGGGGGCCATTTAGGGATCTGGGACCAAAAAAAAAATTGGGCATTGGTTCTGCTTTGAGCAGGGAGTTGGAATAGATCTCCTGAGGTCCCTTCCAACTCTGATATTCTATGATTCTATAAAAGGGAATGGAACAGAACAAAGGAAAGCCAGTGATGAGAGAGCCCCTGTTTTCCACCTAAGATGTCTGCTGGAACTAACAAGGACTGTACCAGGGGAAAGGGGGGGAAAGGAGTCCAGGAGAGCTGGCTGTATTTCAAAGAATCCCTATTGAGGTTACAGGGATAAACCATCCCAATGTGTCGAAAGAATAGTAAATATGGCAGGCGACCAGCTTGGCTTAACAGTGAAATCCTTGCGGATCTTAAACATAAAAAAGAAGCTTACAAGAAGTGGAAGATTGGACAAATGACCAGGGAAGAGTATACAAATGCTGCTCGGGCATGTAGGAATGAAATCAGGAGGGCCAAATCGCACCTGGAGCTGCAGCTAGCAAGAGATGTTAAGAGTAACAAGAAGGGTTTCTTCAGGTATGTTGGCAACAAGAAGAAAGCCAAGGAAAGTGTGGGCCCCTTACTGAATAAGGGAGGCAACCTAATGACAGAGGATGTAGAAAAAGCTAATGTACTCAATGCTTTTTTTGCCTCTGTCTTCACGATCAAGGTCAGCTCCCCGACTGCTGCGCTGGGCAACACAGCATGGGGAGGAGGTGGCCAGCCCTCTGTGAAGAAAGAAGTGGTTCGGGACTATTTAGAAAAGCTGGACGTGCACAAATCCATGGGGCCGGATGCGTTGCATTTGAGAGTGCTAAAGGAGTTGGCGGCTGTGATTGCAGAGCCATTGGCCATTATCTTTGAAAACTCATGGCGATTGGGGGAAGTCCCGGATGACTGGAAAAAGGCTAATGTAGTGCCAATCTTTAAAAAAGGGAAGAAGGAGGATCCTGAGAACTAGGGGCCAGTCAGTCTCACCTCCGTCCCCGGAAAAATCATGGAGCAGGTCCTCAAGGAATCTATCCTGAAGCACTTACACGAGAGGAAAGTGGTCGGGAACAGTCAGCATGGATTCACCAAGGGAAGGCCATGCCTGACTAATCTAATTGCCTTCTATGATTACTGGCTCTGTGGATGAAGGGAAAGCAGTGGATGTATTGTTTCTTGACTTTAACAAAGCTTTTGACACTGTCTCTCACAGTATTCTTGTCAGTAAGTTAAAGAAGTATGGGCTGGATGAATGCACTACAAGGTGGGTAGAAAGTTGGCTAGATTGTCGGGCTCAACGGGTAGTGATCAATGGCTCCATATCTAGTTGGCAGCCGGTATCAAGTGGAGTGCCCCAAGGGTCGGTCCTGGGGCCGGTTTTGTTCAATATCTTCATAAATGATCTGGAGGATGGTGTGGATTGCACTCTCAGGAAATTTACCGATGATACTAAGCTAGGAGGAGTGGTAGATACAGTGGCAGGTAGGGATAGGATACAGAGGGACCTAGACAAATTGGAGGATTGAGCCAAAAGAAATCTGATGAAGTTCAATAAGGATAAGTGCAGGGTCCTGCACTTAGGACGGAAGAATCCAATGCACCACTACAGACTAGGGACCGAAGGGCTAGGCAGCAGTTCTGTGGAAACGGACCTAGGGGTGACAGTGGACGAGAAGCTGGATATGAGTCAACGGTGTGCCCTTGTTGCCAAGAAGGCCAATGGCCTTTTTGGGATGTATAGGGGCATAGCCAGCAGATCGAGGGACGTGATCGTTCCCCTCTATTCAACATTGGTGAGGCCTCATCTGGAGTACTGTGTCCAGTTTTGGGCCCCACACCACAAGAAGGATGTGGAAAAATTGGAGAGAGTCCAGCGAAGGGCAACAAAAATGATTAGGGGTCTGGAACACATGACTTATGAGGAGAGGCTGAGGGAACTGGGATTATTTAGTCTGCAGAAGAAAAGAATGAGGGGGATTTGATAGCTGCTTTTAACTACCTGAGAGGTGGATCCAAAGAGGATGGTTCTAGACTATTCTCAGTGGTAGAAGATGACAGGACAAGGAGTAATGGTCTCAAGTTGCAGTGGGGGAGATTTAGGTTGGATATTAGGAAAAACTTTTTCACTAGGAGAGTGGTGAAACACTGGAATGTGTTTCCGAGGGAGGTGGTAGAATCTCCTTCCTTAGAAGTTTTTAAGGTCAGGCTTGACAAAGCCCTGGCTGGGATGATTTAATTGGGGATTGGTCCTGCTTTGAGCAGGGGGTTGGACTAGATGACCTCTTGAGGTCCCTTCCAACCCTGATATTCTATGATTCTTTGAAAGGATTGGGCCCAGACTGGGAAGGAGTCTAGTCTGTGAAAGAAGCTTATTGGAACATCTCTGAGGGTGAGATTTTACCTGTAATCACTTTCTTAATGTATTAGGTTTAGACTTGTGTTATTTTGCTTGGTGACTTACTTTGTTCTATCTGTTATCACTTGAAACCACTTAAATCCTTATACTTAATAACATCACTTTTGTTTATTAATTAGCCCAGAATAAGTGATTAATACCTCGGTCAGCAAACAGCTGTGCATATCTCTATCAGTGTTATAGAGGGTGGACAATTTGAGTTTACCCTGTATAAGCTTTATACAGAGTAAGATGGATTTATTTGGGGTTTGGATCCCATCGGGAACTGGGTGTCTGGGTGCTGGAATTAGGTGACCTTCTGAGCCGTTTTTGGTTAAAGTCTGCACTTTGGGTGTGTGTGGTAGGGGGCTTATTCCTTCACCCACTTACTTCCCTGGTCCTTCTCTCATGAACAGAGAGCAACAATACCCGAAGTCCAAAGGTGCAAACAATTCAAAGTTTATTGGGGTGAACTTCGAGCAAGCGTGATTCCAGTTTCCTTCTTTAGTGTCCCCCTTCCCAGCTCTGACACCACAGAGGCTTACCTGTGTCCCTGTTCCCATTTCCCCCTTTAGTTAAACATGGTTCCCATTTCCCCCACCCACTTCCTGATTGACTGCAGACCATATAGTAAAACTTGAGTTCTGCTTAGCTATACCTTAACCAATCATTTTACTGAAATTTAACTAACCAATCCAAACATATTGTAACATGATTATTTAACCAATTATATCCCACCACCTTAAGTAGCTTACACCCAGCAAAATTAATTGTACAGCAGACAGAAACAATCACAGAACCAGACAGAGGTTATACAGACAAACAATAACAAAGTGGGAACTATAATTACAAAACAATACAGAAGTGAGGATTTCACATCCCAGCTATTGATAAGTGAGTTCTTGCCAGACAGGATGCTATCAAACTAAGTTTCCTTTTATGTTTTCTAGGCACTTCCCTTTCTCTGGAGGCGATAGGCACTATCAGGACAGGATTGTGTTCCTAACAGTCCAGTAGCACCATGTTTCAATGTGACTAGTTTGGAATGTGAGGATGTGACCGGTCGCTTCCCAGCTTATGGCTGCCTCTGTTGCTTAGCCTAAGAACAGGGCCTCAGACTGTCACAGTAAGAGAAGGCCCTTACACCGGCAGACAGTGGTTTTGATTCTTTCTTTTATACCTCTATAATTAGCCAAGTGATAAGAATACACCTAAATTCTTAGAGCATAGGCCTTTACAGACAGTCCTGAATATCTATATCCTAACAATGTGGACCAGACCTGGATCTGTGTTGCAGCAGGCTAGCATGTCTGGCTCAACAAGGCAGGGTTCTGGAGTCCCAAGCTGGCAGGGAAAACGGGTTCAGAGGTAACTTCAGCATGTCAGGTGACAGTCCCAAGGGGGTCTCTGTGACCGAATTCATCACAGAGGTTTTGGAACAAATGGATAAACTAAACAGTAATAAGTCACCAAGACCAGATGATGTTCACCCAAGAGTTCTGAAGGCACTCAAATGTAAAATTGCAGAACTACTAACTGTAGTTTGTAACCTATTATTTAAATCAGCTTCTGTACCAAATAACTGGAGGATAGCTAATGTGACACCAATTTTTAAAAAGGGCTCTGGAGGTGATCCTGGCAGTTACAGGCCAATAAGCCTGAGTTCCGTACCGGGCAAACTGGTTGAAACTATAGTAAAAAAACAAATTTGTCAGACAGATAGATGAACATAATTTGTTGGGGAAGAGTCAACATGTTTTTTTAAAGGGAAATCATGCCTCACCAGTCTACTAGAATTCTCTGAGGGGGTCAACAAGCATGTGGACAAGGGGGATCCAGTGGATATAGTGTACTTAGATTTTCAGAAAGGCTTTGACAAGGTCCCTCACCAAAGGCCCTTAAGCAAAGTAAGCTGTCATTGGATGAAGAGGGAAGGTCCTCTCGTGGATTGGTAACTGGTTAGAAGATAGGAAACAAAGGGTAGGAATAAATGGTAAGTTTTCAGAATGGAGAGCGGTAAATAGTGGTGTCCCCCAGGGGTCTGTACTGGGACCAGTCCTATTCAACATATTCATAAATGATCTGGAAAAAGGGGTAAACAGTGAGGCGACAAAATTTGCAGATGATACAAAACTACTTAAGATAGTTAAGTCTCAAGCAGACTGCAAAGAGCTACAAAAGGATTTCACAAAACTAGGCGACTGGGCAACAAAATGGCAGATGAAATTCAATGTTGATGAATGCAAAGTAATGCACATTGAAAAACATAATCCCAGCTATACGTATAAAATGATGGGATCCTTTTTAAACTCAGGTGCCCTGATTAGCCAGCCTGCCCTAACTGATTCTAGCAACTCCTTAATTGGCTCCAGGTGTCCTAATTAGCCTGCCTGCCTGAATTTGTTCCAGCAAGTTCCTTCTTGTTCTGGAACTGCCCCTGTTACCTTGCCCAGGGAAAATGGACCTGCTTAATCTGGGACTTCTAACACTCTCCTGTAGCTATCTGGCCTGACCCTGTCACGGCTCAAAATATTTAATAATGGACTCTTCAATCCAGGAGAGACTGATATAACATGCTCCCATGGCTGGAAGTTGAAGCCAGACAAAATTCAGACTGGAAAGAAGGTGTACCTATTTAACAGTGAGAGTATTATCCACTGGAAAAATTTACCAAGGGTCGTGGTGGATTCTCCATCTCTGGCCATTTTAAAATCCTGATTGGCTGCCTTCTAAAAAATCTGCTCTAGGAGTTATTGTGGGGCAGTTCCCTGGCTTGTGTTGTACAGGAGGTCAGACTAGAAGGGGCTGAGAAACAAGCTCTGTACTAGTGCTTCGTCCCCTCAATCCCCCTTTGTCAGACCAACTGATATTTTCCCAACTGTATCAGAACCTTTAGGCTCCCCATGTTCCATTGTCCATTTGTGAGCTTTAGCCCCTAGCTACAGATACAATTTTCTGAAAATGATGACAGTTGGGCAGGTGGTGGTAAGGAAATATTGCACCCCTTTGTGCAAATTTTGGTGAGGAAACCTACAATAGTCTTAGTAATCCTATAGCATTAAAGTTGTGGGAGATGAGTTATTGATGTGACCAGTTTAGTTTAGTTTTCAAACTTTTCTTTTTCTTTGTCAACCCCCTTTTCCTCCCAGTGTTCTGGAAGATGCATATAATTGATGGATAATGTGGTAAAGGAACTTTGTTTCCTAATCTCTCTCAATTCCTGAGAGAGGCTATGGGAACTAATCACATTATGTATGGGTAGTTTCTGATTCACCAGTGAGGGTAACTCATCTTTACAAGAGTCCCCCACCCTCTAAAGCACCATTTTAAGAGAGAACTCACTGAATTTTATGAGTTCACTGAAGTGTCTCTTTGTCAGAATATTTGTACTCTAGTTGGAATCTTAAGAGCTATTGAGAGAATGCGAATGCTGTTCCACCCTCTGCTCTTTGGACTTTTTTTTACTTGATTTGTAGTGCACATTCTAATAATTAATAAAAAAAAAGGCTAAAATAATATAAATATTTCCAACTAGCTTCAGTAATGTGAACTGGATAACAATTATCTTCACCTATTTAACCTGTGGTGGGCCGCTTAATGTGTGTGAGGCTGATTTGAAACATGTATGGTAAGTGTTCGGTGTGTATATAAATTAAAGTTGAAGTATAAGACCTATTGGCAAATAAAAGCTTTATGGTATCACTAATGTTTTGGTGCAATGGTTTAAACATACCCCCAGTGAGTATTTCATTGCAGAGAGTTTGCTACTGTTGATGCTTGGTGGCTGTCCACCACCTACCTTTCTGTAGCCACTCAAAAGGTCACACCTACCTATCTGTAGTCTGTTAGTGTGGGTGATGCTGAGATTTGGTTACAGATACTTATAATGGACTTGTAAATTGTGCTGTACTGTTCACTTCAAATCTAGTTTGTTGGGGTTAAAAAAGAAACAAACTAGAAATCCTGCATCTGGTATATTTGCAACCATAAATTGTAAGTGGCTGCTTTACGCTAGCTTTTGACAAGCCTATAATCTCTAATGATAAAACTGTTTTATTTACCCATGCCAGATTTTGTAATAAGATCTTGTATTAGATGCACATTATTAAAATTTTTCAACTAAGGTTGTCATTTTATTTTACATTCTATTGTTTGAGAAATAGTATGCAAAATGTAATTGAAGGTTTGTAATACCTACTTATACAGGGGTGGAGTTAAGGTTGTGTGTTCAGATGAAAACTTTGACGTTTATTTACTTTTGGGTTCTCAGATTTTCAATCTTACAGTTCATGAATGTAATTTCTTTGCACTTAGACCCAAATCCTCAGCCTCAAACTGAAAGTCTAACGTGTACCATATTAATTCTCTAAAGCCCTTTTAATCCAGAGAATTAAAGGTTTGTCAGTTTACAGCCCAGGGAGGAGATGATGCTGAGTGGCCTGAAGGTGTCCACTACGAAGGGAAAAGTGATGATGGCGTGGAAGAGGTGAACCTCTCCATGACCCTTGGGCATATGCAGCGACAGCAGATCAAGGAGCTGTGCGCTAGCTACGCGCCAACATTCTCAGCCACCCCAGGACTGACTCAACAGGCATACCACTCCATTGACGCAGGTAATGCTCGCCCAATTAGAGCCCAACCTTACCGGGTGTCTCCTCAAGCTAAAACTGCTATAGAATGGGAGATCCAGGATATGCTACAGATGGGTGTAATCCGCCCCTCTGGCAGTGCATGGGCATCTCCAGTGGTTCTAGTTCCCAAACCAGATGGGGTGATACGTTTTTGTGTGGACTGCTGTAAGCTAAATGCTGTAACTCACCCAAACAACTATCCAATGCCACGCACAGATGAACTATTAGAGAAACTGGGACGGGCCCAGTTCATCTCTACCTTGGACTTAACCAAGGGGTACTGGCAGGTACCGCTAGATGAATCCACCAAGGAAAGGTCAGCCTTCACCACACATGTCGGGCTGTATGAATTTAATGTGCTTTTGGGCTGCGGAACGCATCCACCACCTTCCAAAAACTTATAGATGGTCTCCTAGCGGGATTGGGAGAATATGCGGTTGCCTACCTTGACGATGTGGCCATATTTTTGGATTCCTGGGCAGAACACCTGGAACATCTACAAAAAGTCTTCGAGCGCATAAGAGAGGCAGGACTAACTGTTAAGGCTAAGAAATGTCAAATAGGCCTAAACAGAGTGACTTATCTTGGACACCAGGTGGGTGAAGGAATTATCAGCCCCCTACAGGCCAAAGTGGATGCTATCCAAAAGTGGCCTGTCCCAAAGTCAAAGAAACAGGTCCAATCCTTCTTACGCTTGGCCGGATATTACAGGCGATTTGTACTGCAATACAGCCAAATCGCCGCCCCACTGACAGACCTAACCAAAAAGAAACAGCCAAATGCCATTCAGTGGACCGAAGAGTGTCAGAAGGCCTTTAACCAGCTTAAAGCGACACTCATGTCTGACCCTGTGCTGAGGGCCCCAGACTTTGACAAACCATTCCTAGTAACCACAGGTGCGTCCGAGCGTGGTGTGGGAGCAGTTTTAATGCAGGAAGGACCGGATCAAGAATTCCATCCTGTCATGTTTCTTAGCAAGAAGCTGTCTGAGAGGGAAAGCAACTGGTCAATCAGTGAAAAGGAATGTTACGCCATTGTTTACACTTTGGAAAAGCTACACCCATATGTTTGGGGACGGCGTTTCCACCTGCAAATTGACCATGCTGCGCTACAGTGGCTTCATATCGCCAAGGGAAATAACAAAAAACTTCTTCAGTGGCGTTTAGCTCTCCAAGATTTTGATTTCGACATACAACACATTTCAGGAGCTTCTAACAAAGTGGCCGATGCATTCTCCTGTGAAAGTTTCCCAGAATCAACTGGTTAAAATCGTCCTTGAGATGTGGAAAATATTGTTAGTCTTTATACAGTTAGTAGTATATTTAGAGGTGCATGTCATAGAATCATAGAATATCAGGGTTGGAAGGGACCCCAGAAGGTCATCTAGTCCAACCCCCTGCTCAAAGCAGGACCAATTCCCAGTTAAATCATCCCAGCCAGGGCTTTGTCAAGCCTGACCTTAAAAACCTCTAAGGAAGGAGATTCTACCACCTCCCTAGGTAACGCATTCCAGTGTTTCACCACCCTCTTAGTGAAAAAGTTTTTCCTAATATCCAATCTAAACCTCCCCCACTGCAACTTGAGACCATTACTCCTTGTTCTGTCATCTGCTACCATTGAGAACAGCCTAGAGCCATCCTCTTTGGAACCCCCTTTCAGGTAGTTGAAAGCAGCTATCAAATCCCCCCTCATTCTTCTCTTCTGCAGGCTAAACAATCCCAGCTCCCTCAGCCTCTCCTCATAACTCATGTGTTCCAGTCCCCTAATCATTTTTGTTGCCCTTCGCTGGACTCTCTCCAATTTATCCACATCCTTCTTGAAGTGTGGGGCCCAAAACTGGACACAGTACTCCAGATGAGGCCTCACCAATGTTGAATAGAGGGGAATGATCACGTCCCTCGATCTGCTCGCTATGCCCCTACTTATACATCCCAAAATGCCATTGGCCTTCTTGGCAACAAGGGCACACTGCTGACTCATATCCAGCTTCTCGTCCACTGTCACCCCTAGGTCCTTTTCCGCAGAACTGCTGCCTAGCCATTCGGTCCCTAGTCTGTAGCTGTGCATTGGGTTCTTCCGTCCTAAGTGCAGGACCCTGCACTTATCCTTATTGAACCTCATCAGATTTCTTTTGGCCCAATCCTCCAATTTGTCTAGGTCTTTCTGTATCCTATCCCTCCCCTCCAGCGTATCTACCACTCCTCCCAGTTTAGTATCATCCGCAAATTTGCTGAGAGTGCAATCCACACCATCCTCCAGATCATTTATGAAGATATTGAACAAAACCGGCCCCAGGACCGACCCTTGGGGTACTCCACTTGATACCGGCTGCCAACTAGATATGGAGCCATTGATCACTACCCGTTGAGCCCGACAGTCTAGCCAGCTTTCTACCCACCTTGTAGTGCATTCATCCAGCCCATACTTCCTTAACTTGCTGACAAGAATACTGTGGGAGACCGTGTCAAAAGCTTTGCTAAAGTCAAGAAACAATACATCCACTGCTTTCCCTTCATCCACAGAACCAGTAATCTCATCATAAAAGGCGATTAGATTAGTCAGGCATGACCTTCCCTTGGTGAATCCATGCTGGCTGTTCCTGATCACTTTCCTCTCATGCAAGTGCTTCAGGATTGATTCTTTGAGGACCTGCTCCATGATTTTTCCAGGGACTGAAGTGAGGCTGACTGGCCTGTAGTTCCCAGGATCCTCCTTCTTCCCTTTTTTAAAGATTGGCACTACATTAGCCTTTTTCCAGTCATCCGGGACTTCCCCGGTTCGCTACGAGTTTTCAAAGATAATGGCCAATGGCTCTTATCTTATCAATGTGTCTTATTAACTGTTTTTTCCTGGAGCTCCAGGAAGAAATCACAGCCAGTGTTCCACCCTGTCTGTGATTTGGGGGGTCGTGTCATAAATAGAAAGGGGAGGGTAACCACCTTTTTGTATACAGTGCTATAAAATTCTTCCTGGCAGAGGCAAAACCCTTTCACCTGTAAAGGGTTAAGAAGCTAAGATAACTTCGCTTGCACCTGACCCAAAATGACCAATAAGGGAACAAAATACTTTCAAATGTGGAGGGCTGGGGGAACAAAGGGTTCATCTGTCTGTGTGATGCTTTTGCTGGGAACAGATCAGGAATGCAGCCTTCCAACTTCTGTAAAGTTAGTAAGTAATCTAGCTAGAAAATACGTTAGATTGTCTTCTGTTTTTTTGGCTTCTGAAATTTGCTGTCCTGGAGGCAATATGTATTTCTGTTTTGTGTCTTTTTGTAACTTAAGGTTTTGCATAGAGGGATTCTCTATGTCTTGAATCTGATTACCCTGTAAAGTATTTACCATCCTGATTTTACAGAGCTGATTCTTTTACCTTTTCTTTAAATAAAATTATTCTTTTAAGAACCTGATTGCTTTTTCATTGTTCTTAAGATCCAAGGGTTTTGGTCTGTGTTCACCTGTACTAATTGGTGAGGATATTATTATCAAGCCTTCCCCAGGAAAGGGGGTATAGGGCTTGGGGGGATATTTTGGGGGAAGATGTCTCCAAGTGGGCTCTTTCCCTGTTCTTTGTTTAAATCGCTTGTTGGTGGCAGCGTACCAGGTTTTTAACCTAAGCTGGTTCCCAAGGCAAGAAAGAAATCTGTGCCTTGGGGAAGTTTTAACCTAAGCTGGTAAGAATAAGCTTCAGGAGTCTTTCATGCAGGTCCCCACATCTGTACCCTAGAGTTCAGAGTGGGGAAGGAACCCTGACACATGATTTGAGTATTTTAGTAACTCAGCCAGAGATTAGGGGTTTAGGAGTGGATGAGGTTCTGTGGCCTGCAATGTGCAGGAGGTCAGACTAGATGATCACGATGGTCCGTTCTGACTTTCAAGTCTGAATCTATGAGAGCTGTGTGGCAGATACACACTCAGGTACATCGCCCACCACCACTCAGTGCATGCCCCCTCATAAGAAAATTCACTAGTTCTGCTGTGGGGGTGGTTTCCTCTAATTTAGTTATTGTTCCATTAATTCTTAATGTTTGTAAAGTGCTAAATATTGTTACTCCTTCAGACTGCCTGTTCTAGAATTTGTCACAGTGATTTTAACCCTTCGCTCCTACTTCATGTAATGTACCGGGCTGGTGTTTTCTTGTGATTAAAAAATGACACTTTGGGGTTCAGATAATACAGATAAGATTCAAACATTGGATCCTTTTCCAAACCAAATACAAATTCCAGACCTTTGAGGTTTGTCCATTGCTAACTCTTTAAATTTTGCATCTATTCAGAGTTTAAGAGGAAGTGGCTGTTGCAGAGTTAGGAAGAGGGTTCAGTCCTTGGTCCTTCATGCCAAGATAATGGTAGCCAACCTAAGGAGCTGGAGATACTCTTTCTGATTTCATGGAGTGCTGTTAGTGTAGTGTCCTTACACTTTATGATTTTTAATCATTTATGCAACACGAAGTATGTGTGTGTTGTGATAGTTGAGCCTTCCCACGCAACATTGTAACTCTTGTCATCACATAAATGCAACTCTGCATTGTCAAGGTGTCCTGCCCACATTTTGTATCTCTGTAACTTTACGTGAAAGATTAGACCCTGTTTTTTATTCTTAGTACTCTGGTGCATGCTTGCTGACTTCATTGGGGATGCACTGGTACACCGACTACAGAATACCACACTCTTGTCTAGCTGTTGAGAGGGGGTCCAGTCAACTCTGATTTATTAGCTCTGCACTCCCTACTGTTCTCCAGCACCTGTTGGTTGACAAGTGAATTGTTGCACTTATCAGTGCTCCATTCGCTCAGTTACACAACTTGCAGACCTGTGGACTCCAACATGCAGTGCCCTAAAAAGGCCGTATAATCAGCGGTTGAGTATCATTACTATGGGCAGTTAGACAGGAATGTTGTGGGACCAGGGTTCAGTTCAGTGAAGCCTGAGCATACTCTCCTATTCTTTTCTACCCTTGCTCCCATTGAATTCAGCCTGGATTACTCTTGCAGCAGGGAATTTCATCATATCATGGGTGTCTCACTCCAGAGGCAGAGAACCTCTGTTCTGTTCCCGTCCCCTTGAACAAGAGGGAAAAGAGAAGAATCTCTGGTATTACAGACCATTTTTATGAGAATTTAATATGGGGGCCAAAGTCGGGCTTATAATTGAAAACACTTCTCACCTCTAACTATGAAAGTGCCTTTGCCTCAACAAACATATAACCATGGCAGGTCCTGCCAGTGTGCTCAGGGCTGATTAAGACATGATTCCTGCCCTGAGGGGTTGTTGAGCTTAAAATCTAAATACAAGTGAGACACAACTTCCTTTTGGATCGCCCCCCCCATCTTCAATTTAGTAGATTATGATATCAAGAGCTACTTTAGTTGGACCTGGACAAGAAATCCATTAATGTTCAATAGACAGGGGGCCAGTATCACAGGATGGCTGGCCCTTTAAGGGGAGTTTGGCCCAACCCCATCTCTGACTAAGCACTGTCTCCCACAGAGGCTAGGGATCGTAATAGGTGGAAGATTACCTAGTCCTCATAAAAATGAGCAAGAGCTCAGTTGCTAAGGAAAAATGCAGGGAGGTAGTCTCTAGGTGGAGGAAAAGAACCCAATTTATAGGAGACTCTCTAAGGCAGAGGGCCTGAGTAGTGTAATCCTGTGGGGAGCAGACTCTGAAGGAGAAGGGAGCAGACAGTCTCACCTTGAGTCCAAGGCAGACAGCTTGTGGAGTGTAATGCTGTAGGAATTAGATAGGTCCGTGAGGAGACCAAGTCAGGGAAAAGAGCATGACTGAGATGAACATGTGCTGTGTGGTTTTATTTTGAAGAAATAAAATCAACACCCTGAAAAAATGGGGACTAGAATCCTAAAGCTGGTGAGTGTTCTTTGGTGTGTGGGCTGATGAGAGAGCTCACTGTCTTACAGGCCCTTAAAGTATATTTAAACTTAAAGTAGGAGCATATAACAATTAAGTATATTTGATTGTATCCCATTCCCCCACCTTTTATATATTTTGTCTTAAATTACAAGGTCTTCGAGACAGTCCGTGTCTTGAACTCTCTAAATGTACAGTGTCGAGAAGTTTTGCCTCAGGGACAGATCACTGGACTGGGACAAAGGAGACCTGTGCTCTGTTCCCAGCTCTGCCACTGGCCCACTGTCTGACCTTGGTCAGGTCACGGTCTCATTACGTGCCTCAGTTTCCCTATCTGTAAAATGGAGATAATACTAACCTCCTTTATTCAGTGATTTGAATCTACTGAGGAAAAGTGCTTTATAAGAGCTGGATATTATTACTCGATCTCAGAGTTAGGCGTTCCCATGCCGCCCTCCCATGGGGGATTAATATTAAGTCATATGCATGGTGATAGCACTTTTACTGACCTGGCTTACATTTATGGGGTTTACAGAAGAAACAAATTTTGGTGAGAGATTAGGAAGGGAGAGGGTGTCTGTGGATAAAGAGGCAGTTTCAGGCATAGAAATAAAGGTAAATAAGAATCAGATAAAGAGAACAAGAGAGAAATGAGGCATTATTCATAGGTGGAGCAAATGGGAGAGAAGACAGGCTGGGGGACAGAATTAAACCAAGTCTTGAAGACAAGGACAAGAAGCTAGAACTTGATATGGAAGGAGAGAGGAGGCAAGTAAAGGGACTTGTAGGTGGGGACATGGTCTATCACAGGGAGATATCTTAAACATTGCTTTCTGAATGCACAGGTGGCAAGAGAATTTCTTATGTAACTTACCCCATTTTGAGGGTGGGATTTTACAGCCTTCAAATGTCATCATTGCTGGTTTCTTATATTAAATGTTATGTGAAGTTAGACTGGATTATGATTATGCATCTCTTCACATCCTGTATAATCTTCAGTTACTGGATTTAGATGGGTCACTGGAATTGTGCTTGCTGCTAAAATGAAAGTAGTGCAGTGTCATTTTGTCATTTGGGGTTTTTTAAGCAATGCCATTTCAAGTGTTTATACTTTGAAGCAAAACATACTTCTTAACTTTTGTTTTCCTTCTGTATTTTTTCAGATTATGTCTACTTCGAAAATTCTTCAAGTAACCCTTACTTGATACGAAGAATAGAAGAACTCAATAAGGTAATGCAGTGCTAATGTTTTTTCCCAGGTGTCTGAAACTGTTGACTGTATTTTCTGATGTTGTTTGATTTGAAAATAACTTAATCTACTTTTACCTCCCTTTTTATCCGTTTGAAATAATTTGCAGTATTTTTTTTTAAGCTGCTAGCAACTACAAAATATTATACCACCTGATCATTGCCTGGAGTATCTGGGGGCAGTCACTCATTCAAGAAGTGCTTGTCATGTGCTGTCTGCAAAGGCCAGAGAACACCAACTAAAAGTTATCCTGATGGTGACCCTACCCTCCCACCTTGGCCTATCAGACAAGGTTTAGTCTGCAGTTCTTAAACTCTTGGTGCTGTGATTGTTTGATCCAAAGATGAAATATTAGTTGGCCTGGAGAGAGGATGAAGAGCCTTATGGTTTGAACTCCCTAGGAGCCTCTCTTATGAGGAAGAAGTAGACCAGATCCTCAAGTCAACCAGCTGAAATCTTTCTCTTCTCATGGTCCCTGGAGCTGGTGTATTGTTTTAGTGTTCTTAGTCCTCAGAACACTCTTCTTGCTTGGAGATGAAAAAGTAGCATGATAGGCACTGCCATTCCAGTAGAACAGATGAAAGGTTGTAAGGGGGCCGGGGAAAGGAATCTGAATCCTTTGGTACTGAGGATGAATTTCAGCACAGAGATCCTATTCTGAAGCCCTCGACTGCTGTCCGTACTATACAGTGTCATTTTAGATTTAACTCCGAGTAAAGTCTCCTGTGGAGGAAGTTTGTGTCCCCTCCATGGTGGACACAGTGATAACCTCCTCAGTATGTGCTAAATGTGGTTATCAAAGGCCTTGTCTACACTGTCAAATTTCTGCACAGTAAAGCAGCTTTCTGCATTGTAACTCCCGAGGTGTATGCACCGCCGAGCCACTTAGAGCACAGAAACTGTACAGTTGCAGCGCTGTAAAAAACCACCCTGATGAGAGACGTAGAGCTTTCTGCGCTGGGGCTACAGCGCTGCGGTGCCAGTGTAGACACCCTGATTGATTACAGCGCTGCAATTGGCCTCTGGGAGGTGTCCCACAATGCCTCTTCTTGCCTCTCTGGTCATCAGTTTGAACTCTACTGCCCTGCTCTCAGGTGACCAACTGTGAGCCCCATGCCTTAAATTCCTTGGGAATTTTGAAAGTCCCCTTCCTGTTTGCTTGGTGATGCATGCAGTGGTCTCAGCATATCTTTCCCGATGATCATGCCTGCTCCACGCACCAGGCTTGGAGCAAAGCTGAGCTGCTATACCTCATCAGCATTTGGGGAGAGGAGCCTGTCCAGTCGCAGCTGCTCTCCAACCCCAGCCACGCTCCAGCCATGGGAATTATGACACCTATGGACAGATTTCACCATGTATGACAGAAAGGGACCATGACCAGGACACACTGCAGTGCAGGGTCAAAGTGAAGGAGCTGCGGAATGACTACCATGAGGCGCGGGAGGCAAATCACCACTCCAGTGCTGCGCCCATGAGCTGCCAGTTCTACAAAGAGCTTGATGCGATACTCTGTGACCCCCACCTCTGCTGCGAAGGCCACTATGGATGCTTTGGTGGCTTGTGTGCTAGTCGAGAGTGGACTGAGCCAGGAGAAGGAAATCTTGGATGAAGATGTGGAGCAGGAGGGGGACCCAGAGGCAGAGAGAAACTCTGAGGTCAGATATGCATGCAGTCAGAAGCTCTTCTCTACCCCAGGGGAGGCTAGCCAGTCACAGCGGTCAGAGCTTGGTGAAGCGCAAACAGGAGAGGAGGCCCCTGGTAAGTTGCTTTGATTTTTAGGAATCGCTGAAGCAAGGAGTGGGGCAGGAGGGTTGCAGAAAGCAGGCTTGTCTGTATGATGCGTGTACCACCACATGCCTAGTCTGAGCAGCAGAACAGGGTATTGATTGACTTCCTCACTTCACGGGAATCTGCCTCAGATCTCCATGAAACTCTCATGGAGATAGTAGCAATCCACTGCTGCAGGTTCTTTGGCAGAGCTGCTTTGTTTCTTGCCCCATTAAAGTTAACTTTCCCAAACCATTCTGCTGTCATAGAATCATAGAATATCAGGGTTGGAAGGGACCTCAGGAAGTCATCTAGTCCAACCCCCTGCTCAAAGCAGGACCAATCTCCAACTAAATCATCCCAGCCAGGGCTTTGTCAAGCCTGACCTTAAAAATTCCTAAGGAAGGAGATTCCACCACCTCCCTAGGTAACGCATTCCAGTGTTTCACCGCCCTCCTAGTGAAAAAGTTTTTCCTAATATCCAACCTAAACCTCCCCCACTGTCACGGGAGGGTGCAGAGTTGGGGACCATTGCTGCACAAAGGAAAGCCACATAAGGGCCAGGGTGGAAGCCGTAGTCTTGGAGAAGACCCTCCCTTGATGCCCTGCTCACACTCAGCAGCAAGATTTCCTCCATAATGATCACAGCCTGTGGAAAATGTGGGGCAGTAATGATTATAAGGCCCCCCATACAGTGCTCACTCTCCCTAAGAGCCACATGCCCAGTGTACAGCAGGGTCCTGGAATACTGATTTGCCCCTGCGGTTACTCACCATTTTGGGGGTCTTGTGGCTCATGTATGCTTGCCTGGGGTGAGCCAATTAGTGACAGGTATGTGAATAGTGGCTGTGTTTTAAATCACTGAATCAGTGGTCTGTGTGTTGCAAACAATACTCCTGTAAAATGCTGCATTTTTGGCTTCACAGATATGACCTTAGGAGCCCAGCCTCCCTCCTTGTTGTTGCCGGCTGAATGGCTGTGCAGAATTAGAAAGTGGCCACGAAGAACTAAAGAGGACTTTCTGCGTGATGTCATGATACACTCCGTGGCCAAAAAATATAAATTGAAGGAGTGGCGGGACAGTGAGAAGAGGGACTGAATGGAGAACATGGTGTGTCAGAATGAAGCCCTGGAGTGGCTCCAGGTGCTACTAGCACTGCAAACCCAGCAGCTCTGCACCCGCCCTCCCCTGCAGCTGCTGTCACGAAACTCTTTCCATACGTCCCGCAGACACCGCCAACACGCTCTTATCAACCTCCTGGCTCCAGTCTGTACCTATGGCATTCCAGTCTTCCCCCATTACAGTCCAGCACTGCGGACTCCCAGTACCCACTGCACTCGACACCCATCCCTCTGCAGTTTAGCCCTGCTGAAGTACAATACCTGCCGTACTGTCCTCCAAAGGAGAAGGCTAGATATAATACCTGGACATATACAAATCTTTAACTGTCCTGGGACCCCACCTCCTCCTGGGACCCTCCCTTCCCCCATCCCCCTCAGTGCTGATGGTTTTTTTGTTCCTTTTTGTTTTATTGTGTCTCTTCTCCACTTGTTTTTCAATAAAAGAATTGTTTTGGTTTGAAAGCAATCTTTATTCCGTTAATTGAAAACAAACAGAGCCCTGTAAAGCAACAGGCAATTTTCTTAAACCTTCATAGTGCATCGTCTGCACCAATCACAATCCCGTCCTAGCATTACAAGCACTTCACTCCTGAGCATAGCAACAAATAATAGTGACTTTCAGCTTCAAATTGCTGCCTCAAAGCATCCCTGATTCTTGTGGCCCCATGCTGTGCCCCTCTAATTGCCTTGGTCTCTGGCTGTTCAAATTCAGCCTCCAGATGCTAAGCCCCTCCAGATGCTAAGCCCCACCAGTCCAGCCCTGAGTGAAACTTTCACCCTTCCCTTCATAAGTATTATGGAGCGTAAAGCACGAGGCTATAAGCATAGGAATATTGTCATCGGCCAGGTCCAGCCTCCCATATAGGCAGCACCAGCGGGCCTTTAAACGGCCAAAAGCACACTCAACAGTCATTCTGCACTTGCTCAGTCTGTTGTTGAACTGCTTCTTGCATGTCAAGGTGTCCTGTATATGGCTTCATAAGCCACGTCATTATGGGGTAGGCAAGGTCTCCCAGGATCACAGTGGGCATTTCTACTTCCCCTACAGTGATCTTCTGGTCTGGAAAGAAAGTCCCTGCTTGCAGCTTCTGAACAGGCCAGAAACACTCCTATGAACACTTCTAGTTCTTAGGAAAGTAAATGGTTCCAGACCAAGTGTGGTATTTGGACCTATTGGCAGTTTCATGGGAACCTTTCTCCCAGTCTTACAAAGAGGGTCAAATACTCAACCCAGATCTAGAAATCTGCCATTTTGTGTCTTGGTTTATGGGTCCTCACATTTTCAGAATAATCCAGAACTGTTAAATATTTGAGATAAACTTGGTCAAAGTCTTCAAGCCTTGCACCTGAGACCACTGTGCCTCTGATTGGAAACGTTTGTATGTGTGCACATAAGTGTTGCCTGATGTTTCTAATTCTAGATCATTTGATAAAATTAAAGATCTTGATCGTTGTCCTTCCACCATTGAGGTTTTAATAGCGACCTTATATATTGGACTTTTATTTCCTTGTGCATGGAATGTCACTCCTCATTCATCTTTGGTTTTCTGGGTGGGCTTTTACATCTCTGTTCCCCAAACTGCCAGTCTAAGCAACGTTGAGATTTAAATCTAGATCTTGCAGAACTCATCAGTGCACTGCTCTGGGATGCTGTAATTTTTTTGTTTTCATCATTCAGGCATTTTGGGGAGAAAAGTCTACAAGAGAATTCAGATCTGCTCAGAGTTCATGCAAATAGATAAAACTATGCGAGCAAGCCTATTTATTACGAACAGAAATACACAGTCCGCTCAAAAATTGTTAGGTTTATTACCTTATTTTAAGAAAAATGAGTCAAAAAATACAAAAGCTCACCCTTTTTCATATAGTTGTCATTGACAAAAATCTTGCTGTCTGTCACATTTTTATTGTTGCTCTTTTTGGAATTTCCCTTGAGCTACTTACTCTTCAGTTGGGAGAATCTTGCACATGTGGTATCAACTTGGCGGGTTCTTTCTAACCCTTCAAACTCTGAAGGGACAGAGGAGGGGAACCTTTTGGAATTGTTAGTTATCTTGCAACTTAAATATTTTTTATTATACTTTTTTGAGGCATTAACTTCTCAATAAGAAGAAAGGAGAGCAGCAGAATACAGACCCTGGACTTCAGAAAAGCAGACTTTGACTCCCTCAGGGAACTGATGGGCAGGATCCCCTGGGAGAATAACATGAGGGGGAAAGGAGTCCAGGAGAGCTGGCTGTATTTTAAAGAATCCTTATTGAGGTTACAGGGACAAACCATCCCGATGTGTAGAAAGAATAGTAAATATGGCAGGCGACCAGCTTGGCTTAACAGTGAAATTTTTGCTGATCTTAAACACAAAAAAGAAGCTCACACAAGAAGTGGAAGATTGGACAAATGACCAGGGAAGAGTATAAAAATATTGCACGGGCATGCAGGAGTGAAATCAGGAAGGCCAAATCACACCTGGAGTTGCAGCTAGCAAGAGATGTTAGGAGCAACAAGAAGGGTTTCTTCAGGTATGTTAGCAACAAGAAGAAAGTCAAGGTAAGTGTGGGCCCCTTGCTGAATGAGGGAGGCAACCTAGTGACAGAGGAGTGAAAAAGCTAATGTACTCAATGCTTTTTTTACCTCTGTCTTCACGAACAAGGTCAGCTCCCAGACTACTGCACTGGGCAGCACAGCATGGGGAGGAGGTGACCAGCTCTCTGTGAAGAAAGAAGTGGTTCGGGACTATTTAGAAAAGCTGGACGTGCACAAATCCATGGGGCCGGATGCGTTGCATGCGAGAGTGCTAAAGGAGTTGGCGGATGTGATTGCAGAGCCATTTGCCATTATCTTTGAAAACTCATGGCGATCGGGGGAAGTCCCGGACGGCTGGAAAAACGCTAATGTAGTGCCCATCTTTAAAAAAGGGAAGGAGGAGGATCCTGGGAACTTCAGGCCAGTCAGCCTCACCTCAGTCCCCGGAAAAATCATGGAGCAGGTCCTCAAGGAATCAATTCTGAAGCACTTAGAGGAGAAGAAAGTGATCAGGAACAGTCAGCATGGATTCACCAAGGGCAAGTCATGCCTGACTAATCTAATTTTCTTCTATGACGAGATAACTGGCTTTGTGGATGAGGGGAAAGTGGTGGAAGTGTTGTTCCTTGACTTTAGCAAAGCTTTTGACACGGTCTCCCACAGTATTCTTGCCAGCAAGTTAAAGAAGTATGGGCTGGATGAATGGACTATAAGGTGGATAGAAAGTTGGCTAGATTGTCGGGCTCAGCGGGTAGTGATCAATGGCTCCATGTCTAGTTGGCAGCCGGTATCAAGTGGCGTGTCCCAAGGGTCGGTCCTGGGGCCGGTTTTGTTCAATATCTTCATTAATGATCTGGAGGATGGTGTGGATTGCAGCCTCAACAAGTTTGCAGATGACAGTAAACTGGGAGGAGAGGTAGATACGCTGGAGGGTAGGGATAGGATACAGAGGGCCCTAGACAAATTAGAGGATTGGGCCAAAAGAAATCTGATGAGGTTCAACAAGGACAAGTGCAGAGTCCTGCACTTAGTACGGAAGAATCCCATGCACCACTACAGACTAGGGACCGAATGGCTAGGCAGCAGTTCTGCAGAAAAGGACGTAGGGGTTACAGTGGACGCAAAGCTGGATATGAGTCAACAGTGTGACGATGTTGCCAAGAAGGCCAATGGCATTTTGGGATGTGTAAGTAGGGGCATTGCCAGCAGATCGAGGGACGTGATCATTCCCCTCTATTCGACATTGGTGAGGCCTCATCTGGAGTACTGTGTCCAGTTTTGGGCCCCACACCACAAGAAGGATGTGGAAAAATTGGAAAGAGTCCAGCGGAGAGCAACAAAGATGATTAGGGGACTGGAACACATGACTTATGAGGAGAGGCTGAGGGAACTGGGATTGTTTGGTCTGCGGAAGAGAAGAATGAGGGGGATTTGATAGCTGTTTTCAGCTACCTGAAAGGGGGTTCCAAAGAGGATGGCTCTAGACTGTTCTCAGTGGTAGCAGATGACAGAACAAGGAGTCATGGTCTCAAGTTGCAGTGGGGGAGGTTTAGGTTGGATATTAGGAAAAACTTTTTCACTAGGAGGGTAGTGAAACACTGGAATGCGTTACCTCGGGAGGTGGTGGAATGTTCTTCCTTTGAGGTTTTTAAGGTCAGGCTTGACAAAGCCCTGGCTGGGATGATTTAGTTGGGGATTGGTCCTGCTCTGGGCAGGGGGTTGGACTAGATGACCTCCTGAGGTCCCTTCCAACCCTGATATTCTATGATTCTGTGAATTACTTGGATTCGCTAACTTTTTTTTGGGAAGGTTTTGGTCCCAACTAGATTACAAACGGACTGGAAAGTTGTAAGAGTGGTAAATTATTCTCTGAGGCAGTATGCAGTCCCCAGTGTGAGGCTGGTTTGCTCTCCTACTGAAACTGCTGCCCTGAGACCTAGGCATGACAATTCTGCGGGAGAAGCAGAATTACAAAGAAAAGACCAGATTCTGATCTCCTTACTCCTATTGAATAGTACCTGACAGCACCACTTGGATCAGTGTTTAGAGTAAATGGGACACTTGTGGAATAAGGTTCTACTATGTTCGAGATAGGATCAGAATCTGATCCTGTGTAGGTTTTTTTCTTCATTTCTGTATAAGGTCATCTGGTCCATTTGGTTAAATCCTTGCTTAATCTACAGATAAGGTTAATTAAAATTGCCTGCCTCAGGCAATCAAGATAAGTGGGTGTGAGGTCAGGAAGGTGTTTCCTGGTGACATCCTTTGTGTACAGCCCAGTCTAATTTCTCAGAAGCCTTGTGAGATCTTGTTTTTCTTCCTCTGTACCATCCAGTATAGACCATGACTGAGAACAAGAAATGGGATTTAGAACAATTGTCTGTTCTGGTATGATAACTTCTATTTTTCAGTATTGTAGATCTGCAGAACACTTGCTTAGTGTTTCATTTTCTATAGAAATGCATTCTATTCGTAGCAAGGTTCATGTGTTTGATTGGAGTACTTATGGCTAAAATTTCTAAATACTTCAATGGATTTCTAGTGTAGTAGTTTGAGATCCAGTTTTTTATTTATGCCCAAGAATAATTTTTCTACTCACTGTTACAGACGGCCAATGGAAATGTGGAAGCAAAGGTGGTGTGTTTCTACAGAAGAAGGGACATATCGAGTACGCTTATTGTACTGGCTGACAAACATGCAAGTAAGCTTGTTTATTTTAAAACATTGATTTTAATTTCTACATTTGGATGAAGTGGTGATACATGCATCTTTAAAATAGCATCTTGGAGCTAGGTTATTTTAAATTTATGATCCCCATCCTAAGCAACTAAGTAGCATCTCCAACAATTAGTTGTATCACTTGATTGACTGAGTTCTGACCTTTTCATTTAAGAAACAAAGGCCTGTTGAAAAGTCAATTGACTGGTGTGTCATTTGGTTGTCACAAGGGGGGTGTGTGTGTGTGTATAATATATATGTGAGAGAGCGCAACATCTATTATTAAACGTAACTGTCTCTCACTCTCCCATTGGGCTGAATAAAAGTGCCTGGCTCTGTCTATGTGAAGGTGAATTTCATAAAAACATTTGAGGAAAATTACACGAATTATTAAGTTGCTTGGGAAAGGAAAATATACGCCTTACATTTAAACAACAAAAACTGGTCATACTCTGTTTGCCAGTAACTCAAATCTTAGATCATTAAAACATGGCCTGTTAGTTTTCTATCAGAAATTGTTTCTTTGACAGGTTTAAAAATTAGTTAAAATTGTGAATATTGTCAAATTTGCCTTTGAGCATGTTTAGTAGAACTTCTAAAAGTTAGTGATCTGGGGACATCCCACCATTATGCGATGTCTTGAATTTATGGCCTCTGTTAGGAGGTTGTTAATTTCCCAGCTGGATGGAGGTCTGAAGAGAGCTAGTTGCTGCTTAGTGGTTTGAACACTGTAATAATTCTGTTTAAAAATAAATGAGAATTTTTAGTTTCATGATTAAGCATTGAAATGTTAGGAATGTAGCAAAGTTTTTTGTTCATGCAACCTTCACTTGGCCTCCCTTTTGTGTATGCCTTATGAAAATCTTTACTTGCATGCTCACAAACTATTCCTCAGTATGCTATGCCATAGTTTTTCTCTTTAGCCTTCTAACTACATGTATGTATCATCTTGTGGGACTGTATGCTCGTCTGTTTATAACAGAGTTTCATAGGAAGAATGCATGGCATATCTACTTACGTAGAGCGCAGTTAATTTAAAAAGAAAATAAGATACCCAGCGCAGCAATGGAGCTTAGTTAAATGTGTAGCTTCTTCTAGTATCATGTTACTCTGCATATTCCAGAGAGATGCTTCTTGTCATTTTTTATTTTAAAAAAAAAAGTAGTTAAACTGTTGCTGAAGTATTTAGAGTAATTGGGAGAAGCTTATACATAAGTTTTCCTTAAATTACAACTTAAAACCTTTAATATCTATGCCGGTTGTCACTATTATCTGTCTTTAAATATGCTACAACTGTTTTATACCATCAGATACTAAGTACTTTGAAATGTGCGTACATTTCAATGTCATTTTAGTGAGAAATTTTCACTTGTGCATATATTAACTATCAGATCAATAGAGTGCAAATTCGGTACACTTGTTAGCGAAACAGTTTAACAATATTTTAACATGCTTTTTTCCCAGTATATGATGTCTCATTTGAATTTCCCTAAAATAGAATAAATATAGATATGGAAATGACAGATTAGCTAGCCATCTACTTAAGTCCTCAGTCAAACAAGAAATAACAAAAATGTTCACTAGTAATAAGTCTGACTTCCTTCCAAAGCAGCTGAGATCATAGAATCATAGAATATCAGGATTGGAAGGGACCTCAGGAGGTCATCTAGTCCAACCCCTGTTCAAAGCAGGGCCAATCCCCAATTTTTCCCCCCGATCCCTAAATGGCCCCCTCAAGGATTGAACTCACAACTCTGGGTTTAGCAGGCCAATGCTCAAACCACTGAGCTATCCCTCCTCCCGATACTATAAAGATGTGGGTGCTTTTTAGGTCAATTTAAATTTTAGGACTATGACACAATACATTACTGTGAAGGGGTGCCTCTATCTATAAAGGAGGAAAAATAACCTGTTAAATGACATGAGTACTGATATCAAAGTATTAAAATACGTACCTTACAAATCCATCTTCTTCCTCGTAATGATGAAGCCAAAAATCTGAGTACTACACTTCTGAATACTGCCATCATGCCATTGGAAAGGCCCAGTAAAATTAGACCTGGGCATGCTCTCGGCCTTCCAAATAGCTTTTTTTCATATTGTTTGTAATAGGTTTGAACGTAATAGAATCTGTGGGCTGTACTCATGCAATTATATCTTGGTCTATGAATTCATATGGTACTGGTATGAGATTTGGTCACGTTTTAGGTGATTTTTTTGTGGTCACAATCCATAGTTTTACTGATTCTCTCTCTCGTGCCATAGCTGTTCCATTGCTTAGGAATGCTGAAGTTTAATACAAACCTCCCTGCAAACAAAGTAAATATGGTGACTTGTTAATGTGTGTCTCCGTTCAATAAGTTGGTAAAGGAAGTGAGAAGGAATTGTTGAAACTTTGAGGATGAAGATGAGAAATCTTGCTGTTAGCCACTGTTAGCCATTCTTTGAACCTGCAAGTACATATTTTTTTTTTTCTTTTTGAAATGAAATGAACAATTTTGATCCAAATGGAAACTAGATCATTGTTTCACTTTCATAGCTATTTGGAAGATTGTCAGGAAGATCCAACTATAGAGCAGTGCTATTAATGGAAACATCACAGAAACACAGACAATGTATGTCAGTTTAGATTTCCTTTTCTGCAGTTGTTCTGTGTTGTGTTATTTTGGTACAGGTACCAGTTCATTCCCCAAAAATAGATTTTTATTTTATTTTATTTTATTTTGAATGGTCCTTTTTGTGTGGCTTCAGTTGTTGCTTTTTAAAAGTAAAAACATGCATGTGGTTAGCAATCAATACTTTCTAAATATAATTTATAATCAAAATATTATGTTAAAAAGACTATAAATAGTCTGCATGTTGCAATTAAATTACTCCTAATTTCCTACAAAAATTCTAATACAAATACTTGATCAGAGAGAATTAACATTCTTACTGATTTCTGAGTTGATTGCATAATCCCTTTTCATAAAGTGTACTGCTGCTTCATTTTGTTGCATTTGCAGTAGACGTACGTATCTGCATCACTGATCTTTTAACTGCCTTTGTTCAGCTGATTAATGAAGCTGTGTGACTGCAGACCCTTCTGGATTAAATCAGTCTTGTAATTTCTAAGTGTTAGTCTGCTACTGATGCCTTTATAATTTTAGACCTACCAATGATAAAACTATGAAAAAGAAACTAATAATGGGCAAATATGTCCTACTCAAATGTTGTGCAATTTAGCAAAACTTTTATCTATTTCTCACTTTAAATAGAGGTATGGAGAGAAAAATGACACTGATATTCAAGTAAATAAAAGTAAAATAAATAGGAATAAAATAAAATTTTCAGTATAATCCATCAGATACTTGAAAATTAAAGAAAGATTCAGGGGTTTTATTTTGCAGCCATTTTCCAAGAGGAGAAGTGACTTGCCTTCTGCAGGGATGTTTATAAGTTTATACCTAACGTATGGAATATGATTCATATGTCTGAACTGCAAACTTAAGTTTTTTTTACCACCTGATGTGAAACTTGTCTGGGGTTATGGTTGAATAATGATGGTTGCTATACCTTTTCTCGCAATTTCCATTCTTTAGATTCCATAATCACTTAATAAATTATTCAAAGGAAATGCAGCTATCTCAGTGGTAGAACACAATTCCTATTTAACAGGTCTACAGCAAAACTGCACAACAGTTTGGGCAGAAGGTGGGGGCCCACAAGGACTCTAAAAATTGCCACTCAGATGTTGCCACTAGCTAATTAAACAACACGTGCACAAACCTCTTAAGACAGAAAAATCCAATTCTGTTCTTAAAGGTAAATTTTATTAATAAAAAATAAAGAAAATACATCTGGGAACTTAAGCATTTGCTAAATTAAAAAAAAATACCCAACAACCAAGGATTAAGCATCAAGAATAACTTTCTTGAGGTCCAGCTTCAAGGTTACAAGCAAAACAAAAGCACCTGGGGTTAGCACAGAGGAGTCCACAAGCCATAAAGAAATAAAGAGAGATAAACCTAATCACATCTTCTGAGACACTTCCTGATCTGCTTACATATCTGGGGTTTCAAATGAGTAGTTTCTAGGTATGATACCAATGATTTTTCATACCTGGCCCCAAGCTTTACAAGCATGGTTGTAGCCCTCTCTGCATGTCCCCAAAGAACAACCACAGGCAGAGAAAAGGGGATTTGTTTCAATTTTTAAAAGTTCCAGCCTTCCCATTGACTTTTGGGCAGGTGTCCACTCACTTCCTTTTTCCTATGCATAGTAGTGAGACTTTTTAACCTTTTACAGGTGAGCAATTAAAGAACAGCTACTAAGAGGGATTTTATAGCTACTGGCTGGCTGGGTGCCCATTAAAGGGAGCTACCCACTGTAACAAAGCGGCCTTTGGCAGGACACCACTGAGAGTATCAATTCAGGACAAATTGCTTAGAGCAGGGCATTTACAGCCCAAGGCTGGTGTTCCTTCACTACTGAGGCACACCAAACCAGCCAAACAGAGAGGACTTAAGTTTTACCCCACTGGCTAACCAAGAGTCATACAAGCAATTCCGTTAGACACCTCCAGTTGCCCAGTATCACCACCAGCGCCACTCCTTATGGGGATGAATGGTTATGAAAACCAATACTCCAGTAAAAGAAAAAGGGTTCTCCCCATCCCAATGGACCAAGCTCCAGACCCAGGTCAATATACAAGTCAGATCTTACCCACAAATCATGCTGTTGCCAATCCTTTAGAATCTAAAATCTAAAGGTTTATTCATAAAAAGAAAGAAATATAGATGAGAGCTAAAATTGGTTTAAATGGAATCAATTACATATGGTAATGGCAAAGTTCTTGGTTCAGGCTTGTAGCAGTGGTGGAATAAACTTCAGGTTCAAATCAAGTCTGTGGAGTACATCCACAGCTTGGATGGTCGGTCATTCAGTCCTTTGTTCAGAGCTTCAGTTTGTAGCAAAGTTCCCCTAGCGGTAAGAAGCAGGTTTGAAGACAAAATGGAGACGATGCAGCTGCCTTTTATAGTCTCTTGCCATGCGGCCTGTGCTGCTTTTATTCCAAACACAAGCTGCCCATCACATGGCTTGAAAGCCTTAGAGTCTTCTCCGTAGGCATGCCCCTGCATGCCTTGAGAGTCATAAGGTGTATCTGCCTTCTCTCAATAGATCATTTGTGTAGTTGGTGGTCCTTAATGGGCCATCAAGCAGGCCAGCCAGTGCTGATGCCAAAGTGTCTGGGGTGTTACCCAGAAGCATAGCACAAGTTTGAAATACAGACAGTATAGAGCCAATACTTATAACTTTAAATATAAAAATGATACCTGCATACAGATATCATAATCATAACCAGCAAATCATAACCTTTTTATAGGTTTCAGAGTAGCAGCCGTGTTAGTCTGTATCCATAAAAAGAAAAGGAGGACTTGTGGCACCTTAGAGACTAACAAATTTATTAGAGCATAAGCTTTCCTGAGCTACATCTCACTTCATCAGATGCATTCAGTGGAAAATACAGTGGGGAGATTTATATACACAGAGAACATGAAACAATGGGTGTTACCATACACACTGTAATGAGAGTGATCAGGTAAGGTGAGCTATTACCAGCAGGAGAACGGGGGCTGGAGGGACACCTTTTGTAGTGATGATCAAGGTGGGCCATTCCCAACAGTTGACAAGAACGTCTGAGGAACGGGGGGGATAAACATGGGGAAATAGTTTTACTTTGTGTAATGACCCATCCACTCCCAGTCTTTATTCAAACCTAAGTTAATTGTATCCAGTTTGCAAATTAATTCCAATTCAGCAGTCTTGACCTCCTTTGTACAAGATTTGGTGCCACTATAGGACCTTGGTTGCAACAATGATCTATACGGTCACAGTTCATGTCAATAACGTCACCCCCCGTTCATTTATCACATCATACCATGTCAGATCAGTAGTCCATCTGTTCCAATATCCGGTCTGTGATAGTGGCCAATACCAACTGCTTAAGAGGAGGTGCAAGAAACC
Organism: Lepidochelys olivacea; assembly: GCF_965140295.1. Taxonomy (NCBI): domain Eukaryota; kingdom Metazoa; phylum Chordata; order Testudines; family Cheloniidae; genus Lepidochelys; species Lepidochelys olivacea. Next base: position 44,127,695 of record NC_140418.1, on the reverse strand, counting down.
CCATTATAGACCATTCTAAAATAACACGTTACCTGCCTGTAGGGGAAACGTCTTCCTAACCTTTGATGTACTGGGGCGTGTGTGTATGTATGTATCTATCGCTATATATAAATAAAAAGAATATACTACTTTTTTTTTCTTTTTCCTGGTGAGGGTTGTGTGGAGAGTAGGGAGGACCCAGACCTCCTTTTCCTCCACAACAGGTTCCAGCTCATCCTGGGGGATTCCCCAGCGTTCCCAGGACAGTCGGGAGATATTATCCCTCCAGCATGTCCTGGGTTGGTCTTTGCCCTGTGGGATGTGCTCACTGTAGTTCCAACGGAAGCCTGCCACGGGCATTCTTATCAGGTGCCCAAACCACCGCAGCTGGCTCCTCTCGATCCGGAGAAGTAGCGGTTCTACTCCCAAGGCTCTCCCGAATAGCTGAGCTCTTCGCCCTGTCTCAAAGAGTAAGCCCAGCCACCCTGTGTAGAAACCTCATTTCCGCTGCTTGTACCCACGATCTCGTCCTTTCGGTCATTACCCAAAGTTCATGATCCTAGATCAGGATCATGTAAATGTAAATCTTCCTGTAAATCGAGAGCTTCGTCTGAGTAGTCATAGAATCATAGAATATCAGGGTTGGAAGGGACCTCAGGAGGTCATCTAGTCCAACCCCCTGCTCGAAGCAGGACCAATTCCCAGTTAAATCATCCCAGCCAGGGCTTTGTCAAGCCTGACCTTAAAAACCTCTAAGGAAGGAGATTCTACCACCTCCCTAGGTAACGCATTCCAGTGTTTCACCACCCTCTTAGTGAAAAAGTTTTTCCTAATATCCAATCTAAACCTCCCCCACTGCAACTTGAGACCATTCTGTCATCTGCTACCATTGAGAACAGTCTAGAGCCATCCTCTTTGAAACGCCCTTTCAGGTAGTTGAAAGCAGCTATCAAATCCCCCCTCATTCTTCTCTTCTGCAGGCTAAACAATCCCAGCTCCCTCAGCCTCTCCTCATAACTCATGTGTTCCAGTCCCCTAATCATTTTTGTTGCCCTTCGCTGGACTCTCTCCAATTTATCCACATCCTTCTTGAAGTGTGGGGCCCAAAACTGGACACAGTACTCCAGATGAGGCCTCACCAATGTCGAATAGAGGGGAACGATCACGTCCCTCGATCTGCTCGCTATGCCCCTACTTATACATCCCAAAGTGCCATTGGCCTTCTTGGCAACAAGGGCACACTGCTGACTCATATCCAGCTTCTCGTCCACTGTCACCCCTAGGTCCTTTTCCGCAGAACTGCTGCCTAGCCATTCGGTCCCTACTCTGTAGCTGTGCATTGGGTTCTTCCGTCCTAAGTGCAGGACCCTGCACTTATCCTTATTGAACCTCATCAGATTTCTTTTGGCCCAATCCTCCAATTTGTCTAGGTCCTTCTGTATCCTATCCCTCCCCTCCAGCGTATCTACCACTCCTCCCAATTTAGTCAGCTCCTGCTTTACCACCGCGGATTGGTGCTGCCGCACATGTTGATCTCATGCTCCCACTTGTCATCACTCGTGAACAAGACCCCTAGATACTTGAACTCATCAACTAAGGGCTGCTGCTCTCTCTTCCTTCCTCCCCCCGCCCCCTCCCCACACACCTGGAGAGAGCAGTCCACTTTCTTCTGGGAGTGGACCTTGACATCTGATCTGGAGGTGCTGATTCTCATCCCAGCAGCTTCACATTTAGCAGCAAAACGTTCGAGTGCACATCAGACACTGCAGTCAGAAGAAGCAAAAAGGACAGCATCATCTGGAAACAGCAGAGATGTCACGTCTGAGTCACCATACCGGTTGCACTCCACAGCTCGGCTGCGCCTTGATATCCTATCCGTGAAAATCAGGAACAGAAGTGGGGACAGGACACACCCTTGGTGGAGTCCAACGCCCACCTTGAACGAACTCTGCTTAATGCCAAGAATACAAACACCATTCTATTCCAGAGAATAGAGGGACTGGATAGCATGCAAAAGCGCCACTGGCACCTCATGCTCCCACAGCGCTTCCCACAAGACATCTCAGGGAACATGGTCATATGCTTTCTCCAGATCTACAAACAAAGGTAGACCAGATTAGGAAACTCCCACGACCCCTTGAGTATCTGTGAGAGAGCAAAGAGCTGGTCCATTGTTCCATGGCCAGGATGGAATCCACATTGTTCCTCCTTGAATCTGAGGTTCAACTAATGGGCATAAGCTCCTTTCCAGTCTTCGGCCCAAAGTCCTCTGGTACCAAGTTCTTTTATGAGCAACTTTGTGTTCAAACATGGTATTCGTTATGGAGACTCCATGACTAGCACAGAAGTCCAATAACAACTCACCTCTTGGGTCCAGACCAGGGAGGCTGTTCCTCCCGGTATCTCCATCGTTCCCCACATGAACTTTGAAGTCCCCCAGTAGAATTATGCCTTTAAAAAAAAATCCTATGTAGTATAACTGTGGTGGTGATCTCAGTAGAGATTAAAAAACAAAACAACCACCTGCTTACATACCACTCAGGGTCCCGTGTGATTTTTTTAATAGGCTTATTAGACATGGAAAAGACCTATTGGATTATCTAGTCAATCGATGCACATGAAGCATTCTTCAGTATGTCATCTTAAGTTTTTGTACAGTCTTGTTATAAAAGTCACAAGTGATGGTGCTTCCACAACTACTTAGATGATTTTGTAGGTTAATAGCACTGATTTAAATAGCTTTTTCCAGATATTCAGCCTAAATATTTTTTCCTGTTTCATTGTTTTCTCATCCTATCGTTCTTACTTAAACTAAGAATATTATGCTAAATTCCTCTTCTCCAAATATTGTAGTCTCTCCTCCCTTTTTCTTATTGCTTAGCCAAGATGTATATATTAGCTCTTTTACTCTTCGAGTCCATTTTATGCTTGCTTTTGTATTTTTTCTGAGCTTTTTTCCAGTTGCTAATATTTTATAGTAATGTGATGCCTAGAATATAAAGGCACTTAGCCCTTCCTCCCTCTCTGATTACATATACTCCACCACGCATTGATCCGTATCGCATTGCAAGCTTGTCTCTCTCTCTCCTTTATAGTGACTATTACTATGTACATATGAAGATGGTTGATTACCTACTACCTCTAGGTCTCTCATAATTAGAATTGTTGCTTCTCGACTTTCTCCCTCCAATTGTATATCTGCATTTTCTAATTAATTTTCCCTACGTTTATTAGCTTTCACTCTTCCAAATTGATTGAGAACTTGGATAGAAGAAGTGACAATCTGCCTGTATCTCACCTTATTATTTCTTTGTTTTTACTAGTGTTCAAGTTTCCTTCCAACATAGTAACCACACACTTTTTTAATGCACTAGTAATGGTCCTTTTTCCAATTCATTAATACAGACGTTAAATAAAACTAGACCTAACACAGATCCCTGCAGAACCCCTTTTGGGCACCTCCCTACACTCGATATATTGCATGTTCCTGTTTGTGTAAAGCGTTTGTTTTTAGTTTTCAGTCTGAGTGTTCCAATCCTAGATAAAATCTTACTTGAAAATTAATTTCTTACGTAACGATGTATCAAATGCTTGTTAAAATCCAAGTATATTGTATCTACTGTGTTCTATAGTCACTTATTCTGTAACCACCATAAAAGCAGTCAAATTTGTCTGAGAAGATTTGTTCTTTAAAAGGCTATAATAGTGCCTTTTTCTCATTTGGTCACTCTGTAGGGTGGTAATCCACTGCATTTATGTAACATCTGAGTAATTGAGCTGTGTGAGGATGAAGCACACATAGGCTTCAAAGGTGAACTCTGCTTCCCAATCTGTGGCCAGGGACAGCCCCTAGTGCAGATGCTGAGTCTTTCTGCATGTGCAGGGTGTGCAAAGGTACCTTTGTGTGGTCACTGCACCATGGCCAACCCTGCACAACTTCAGTGTGGTGCTGAGGGCTTTGTGTTGGCCATTTGCTTATACTAGTACTAAATTCATCCTATGTTCTCTACACTTTTATTATGTATAAATTCATCAGATTCATGCTTTTCAGTATTAAAGGAGTCTCAGCAAGAGGGGCAAATATATTTGCATACAGCTTTTTTTATTCTTCAGAGTTCCTACCCACTTCTATTATCAAATGCTTTAGCAATTTTGTGTTGGGTTTTTCTTCACTGTTACCGTATAGGAAGTCTTTCTTTCAAGTGTACTGTATTGTGCCTTTTTATTTTGAAAGGTTGTGCACACCAGGGCGAGCGCAAAAGGAAATGTGTTGCTTCACAGCCTCCATGTTACATTTACAAAAATGAGCCAAACAAATAAAAGACTACTTGGATTAAGTTCTTGGTTGAAGATGAAAAAAATTGCAGTTTGAGATTAAATTTGTTTTTGCTAGGCTTCATTTTTGTGTGTTGTAGATTTAATTGACAAATAGTGATTAATACACATTTTTTTTAAAAAAAAGCGTGAGGTTTTCAAATACACTAGAGCAGTGGTTTTCAAACTTTTTTTTCTGGTGATCCAGCTGAATAAAATTGTTGATGCCCATAACCCAACGGAGCTGGGGACAAGGGTTGGGAGGGGCTTGGGACTGGGGCAGAGGGTTCAGATGTGGGGGTGAGGGCTGCGGGGTGGGGCTGAGAATGAGGTGTTCAGGGTGTGGGTGGGGGCTCTGGGCTGGGGCAAGGGGTTGGGGTGTGGGAGGGGGTCAGGGCTCTATCCTGCCAGTGCAGGCTCTGGGGTGGGGCTGGGGATGGGGGGGGGGAGCTCAAGTCTGGGTCAGGGGATCAGGGTGCAGGATTTGGGCATGGTCTTACCTCCGGTGGCTCCCGGTAGCGGTGCAGCTGGGGTGCAGAGGCAGGCTTCTGTCCTGGCACTGTGGACCGTGCTGTGCCCTGGAAGCGACCAGCAGCAGGTCTGGCTCCTAGGCAGAGGTGCGCAAATGGTTTTGCGTGGGGTAGCACTGCCTGCTGTTGGATATTAGTAGTGCCATTACAGTAGCTGGCAAGGTTGGCCCTAGGCATTTAGTTGGCATCACCAAACTTGTTCTGTGACTCTACTTAATGCTGTGGTTGGTGTGAGCTGCCTATTTCAATGGGCTGCAACTCTTGGCTACAGCAGTAAGAGACATAAAGGAAAATGACTTAGGTACCATGTATTGTGGTTATTTATGGTTTAATTATGGTCTTGTGAGAATGCATTCCAATTGGCCAAGCGGTACCATTTGCAATGTGTGTGATATTAAACTTTTTTTCCCCCTTGTGTAACTAGGGGAAATGGAAGAAGAGATGGAAAACCCAGAAATGGTTGATTTACCAGAGAAACAGAAACATCAACTAAGGCATAGAGAACTGTTTCTCTCACGACAGCTGGAATCTTTACCTGCCACACACATAAGGTAATGACTTAATTCTTCTAGCACTGTTTAGTCAAGAAGCAAACAGTGCAATGTTAGTCCAGTATTCTTCCTGTGTAAGAATAAACTTTATGCAAAAGTTAATAATACCATTGTATATATCCTAAGTGTAACGTATTTTTTTCATAAAATGTGATTTCTTTCTTTTTTAGAGGCAAATGCAGCGTTACTCTGTTAAATGAGACAGAATCCCTTAAATCATATCTGGAACGGGAGGTATGAATCCATTTTGCAAATTGCAAAGTTTCACCAGGTTATTTTGCCACAGTTTAGTATTGGTGGCTCTCTGCAAGTAGCCCAATTATGAGGTTTTCTTCTTTTCTCATTTCTGGGGTTTATTGGGTGTTGTCAGGGCCACTAAAAAACATTAAGGTCAATAAAATTGTCTGGTTCTGCAATTTTCATTTTGCTGTAAAAATTTTTGTGGCTCTAGCAGGCAAAAGCCCATTGTTTAAATATATATTTGTGACAACACTAAACCATTCCTCCTCTTATAAAAGAAACCATACTTATTTTGCCAGCCCAGTAGTCTGAAAGTTCAAAGATTAAGATTCACCTGTTGACAGGAATAAACTGAAATACATAATAAAAGTTGCTGTTAGCAACCATTATAGTTGAGACTGCAAAACAGTTTGCCCTATTTTTGCAAGGTCATTTTCTGAAACTACCTACTGAGGCTGAAATTTTGGTTGGTATCTCTTCAAAGTTAAATTATTTCTGGAAGGTTCAATCAAATCTATTCTTGAGTTATAGGAAAGTGTGTGTGTGGGGGAAATACCCCCTCTTTTTTTTGGGGGGGTATCTATTCATAAATTAATTTTTCTAACCAATCTATTTTTAATGCAACAACATAACTGCTAAAGCGTCAAACTTGAAGCTAGGATTAGACTTTCAGTGGTAGTGAGAGTCCTTCAGAATTTTTATTCATTCTTCTTAATGAGGAGCATGTGCTCTAGTAAGCCTGCGAAAGAGAAAACAAAGGTTTTAGACAATTACAATATTACTTGTGAACAAACTCAGTGGACATCTGCTGAAGTTTTAACAGAGGTCATTGAAGCCTCATCTCTTCTATGACGTTAGTGCACATACTCTCACTTTCTAGGCTGATGGATGCAAAGACAGTTTGTCATATTGTGCACACTGGAAAATTTTATATTATTTTTCTGATTAAATGCACCGCATACTATATTATTTGATGCTGTAGAATATATACATCATAGGATATAGAAGCTATTTAAATTGGCTGAATTAACATTATATTGGAACCCTAGGGCTACATTTTTGCTAGTGACTCAATTTTTGGTTATCCAGATTGCTTTTTAGGAAATGTCAAGCACCCACCCTCTGGATGTCGGGCCTATTAAAGTAGCTCTAGCTGAACACCTAAAAATTGGGGCATTCCAAACCACTAGTATCTGCTTAAGATTTAGGCCTTGGACCTTACTTTCTGATATTTTTGTGAATTTAAACTGTGCAGCCTTAATCTTATATTAACACATTTATGTGTGTTTAATTTTAGTTACAATTGACATCTCTGAGCTGCCCGCTGGTGTCAGCAATCTTATTGGAATTTGACCTGACTGTCTGGGAGCTTCGTTTCAGAGATTAGCAAGTTTTTTTTTTTTAATTTTATTTATATGGTGAGGTAAAAGGGAATTTTAGTATGAAAGTAGCATTACAAACATCTGCAAGGGTGTTGTCCTTTGAGCAGACTTAAATGTTACATAAGTATGAGAGACAGGAAAAATCTATTGATTGAAAACATTATGCCAACAGCTGTTAACTTGTTTAAAAAATGAAAACAGGTCTTGCACATTGTAAACTGGAATCTGTTCCTTGATCAAGCTTTCTTATAAACACATTTCTAACCTACTTTAATACTTGTTTAATAGTCAGAAAATTAATTGAATCTATTATTCATGTTTAAGATTTTTTTAAAGAAGTTACTTAATTGCTGAATATTCAGTTTTCTTTTCAGAATGTTAAACTAGAAACATGGCGAGTCTCGCCTAAGGCTGCCAAATGGACAGGTTGTTAAACAAGGCCCATTGAATTCAGAAAATGGTCACCAGCAGCAGGTAGCTGAGAAAATGCCAATTGAAAGCGCAAGTTTAGAAAGCCTAGTTAGTTTCATAATTCGATAATACTTAGTTGCTTAGTGCTCTTCATCCTACAGATCTTGAGATGCTTTTCAAAGGAAAGAAGTATATTTATCCCCACTGTAGAGATGGATAAACTGAGGCAGAGGGGAACTGACGTGCCCACGGTCATGCAGCAGTTTAGGTGCAGATCTGGGATGAGAACCCTGGTAACTTTCCCTTTGAACTGTCAGAATTCTGGGCTGAGTGATGTTGGCTATTTTTAAAACTGAGCAGGCACTTTGGGAAGAAACTTCACACAATAAGAGAGGTTTCATAAAGGTGTTCTGTTACCACAGCAAGGACCTGTTTCAGTGCTAACAAACTTAGTAGACATAGAAGATAGAGAGAAATGAAGAGTTTTAGAAAACATGTGGGTGTGGACAATGGAGAGAGCAATGAAAAGAAAGGGCTGAAGAGAGTGAGGAGAATAGGAGACAATTGCCCTCCCATAAATTCATAATAGGTGGTAAAAAGAAAAGGAGTACTTGTGGCACCTTAGAGACTAACCAATTTATTTGAGCATAAGCTTTCGTGAGCTACAGCTCACTTCATCGGATCCTTATGAAGTAAGCTGTAGCTCACGAAAGCTTATGCTCAAATAAATTGGTTAGTCTCTAAGGTGCCACAAGTACTCCTTTTCTTTTTGCGAATACAGACTAACACGGCTGCTACTCTGAAACCTGTCATTATAATAGGTGGTGTAATACCTGCCTATCCCTTTCAACCTCCTTACCTTTTCTCCCCCATCCCTGAAAACCTCACTTTCAATTTCAAATGTGGCTGCCACTGAAAAAGGAAAAACAGTGTCCTAGAGATCTGGAATCTGGCCCCCACATATGGTGTCCGCTCCCAGGGGAGAGGGAGTCAGACCTGGCACTGTGTATCCAGTAGTAAGTGAGACAAACAGGCTGAACTTCTGGGGGAGGTCATGGACAAAACAAAAGTGATCTTCATCTGGGTAGTGGAGATTTGCTTAGATACCCCTTCCAATGGAAGGTTTTGTTAAACTCCTTGGGACAGGCTAGCACTGATACCACTGCTGGTTCAGATTGCATTTGGAAGAGGGGAAGAATAAGGAGGAAGAGAAGCGTGGGGAGAATCTGAATTTACTGTCGTCGTTGATCGCAAAGAGGCTTGGGATGAGAACACAGAACCACTTACAAGGGTGGCAGAAGCACTTAAGCTAGTCTTTCCTCCTCCACTCCAGGCAATGTTTTATGTCCCCAAACTATTTCATTGCCTTGCAAGCATGCATCCAGCAGCCTGGGAGAACTTTGCGCCATGGGTGGTTGCCCAGGCTGCTCACTAGTCTGTGAATGGCCCTGAAAAGGAAAAATAAACTGTAGTATGTTTCAAATGTGTTTTAATTGAGCTGGCAAAATCTAATTAGCAAGACAGTTAACTAATTAGTGTTTCTGACCTTAGATTAGTTGTGTACGACCAACATCTCTTGATTTCTGTATCTTCCTTAAAGAGATGTGGGGGGGAAGGGGGAGAATATCTTTTTATTGGACCAACTTTTGCTACTGAAAGAGACATTCCTTCATGCTCTGTGCAAACTTGTGTCTTTCACCAGCTGGAGTTGGTCCAGTAAAAGATCCTCAGTCCAATACAGCCACAATAACACTGCAAACAACAAAATATTTTCCTGTCCATTTCAGCCATATTTTTTTCTGGCCATTTCCCTTTCCCTACTTTTCTGTAATTTCCTTTGGCTTTGGTCTTTGGCTAACATTACTGACAAACTAGGGAGGGGCCAGGGTCAGAAAGGGACATTCAGAACACATCTGCCACACCTCATTTTCTTCATAGTTCAATTCTAATTCCAGCAATCCATTTTGATTTTTTCTAAACATGTTGAGCATAAATGATATTTTATATATTTTTAATTTTCTCTTCTCTTCCTTTCAAGAATTGCTGTGAAAGAGGTATATACAGTTTTTACGGCTAAAATGAGCACAGACTTTGTGAAAGGACTGTACCATTTCTTGTGTAGGTTTGAATGTAACTTTTTCCAGCATTTTGACTCTTCTGAAAATGGTCTAATGTGACTTCCACTACCATGTGGTATAGAAGAGTCCATCTGGCCTTTTGAGATGACGGAACTCTCAGCTCCCCTGGAGTATGCTTTGCATTTGGATTCCAGTAGGAGTGAGACTACATTGGTACAAACTTAATTCCACAGGAGTAGGTTTTTGAAAAGCCTGTTAAACGAGCAGCATGCAGCTTGTGAGAAGAACTTGTGTTCTTCCCAGTGGTGTCTTGGAGGAAGATGGCAGGGGCTTTGTTCCATAGCTTGGGGCAACAGGCTCCCTTGCTCAGGGATCCCAGGTGTCCATCTTCCTTCTAATGGGTGAGAGGAGGACTGTAAGTCAAGGCAATTTTCAGTATTTTAGATCTTTATGTTGATGAATCTGCTACCAAACTTAAGAAAAACAGAACTTGGCATATTTCTTTTGGGAACAAGGATGAGAACAGTAGAGAGGGTTGGGTTTTTCTTCCTAAACAGAAATGGAAAATGTTAGTTTTGTTTTGTTTTTTTTTTAAATAGAAATGTGTTTGGGAGTTTCAGTAAGTAAATATCTACCTTCTCTAGCCAATGAAACGTACAGTAGCCAACTTACTGGCAGAGGGAAAGAAATGTAAAAGAGTTACAACAGGACACTAAAAATGCAAATCCCACATGACACACCATTTTTTCCAAGGCTAAAGTTTTTAAAAATGGATGCTAGGAGTTGGCTCCTGGATCAGATCTGATTTTCCAAAGTGTGGTGAGCACCCAAATGCTGCCAATAGAGGTCATGGGAGGCGATGGTTACAAGGCACTTTAGAAAATCTGTCTGTTTACTTAGGTGCTGAAATATACAGCTAGAAGCCTTTAGAATCCAATTTTTGAAAATCTTGACTGGAGAGACGTTACAAATCAGAACTGGGGTCTGTGTTGTAATAGCATGCTGCACGTACATTCTGCCTATGCCCTACTGCTGACATGTCCCTTCTTTCCCATATTGGCAGGGGTGGAGGGTAGATGTCAGAACTGGTGGCAGAACCATCTCACTGCTAGCAGAAAGTTCATCTTCACAAGCAGTATTCTTCTCTGGCCATTTTACTGCTTTAAGGAGTGGACTGGAGTATCTGGCCTCCTGAGCCTATAGCATGACATGCTACATTGCTTTGCTTGAGAATTTTCTGGGCAATCTGCCTGAAAATGATGACTGTTACACTAGAGATGGATACTTTTGGGGCTGAAACACAAATAAAACACTCACATTTGTAATACTGAGACATGCAGAACAAAAACTCCCTTTACTCTTGTTTGTGACAATACTGACTTAAATGTTTTATAACGGACAAGATGATGAGCCTAATCCTGATCAGCACTAAAGCTGCCTTGCACTGCTCTTGCATCAATTACATTTACACCCTCACTGAGGCCCCTTTGTACTGTCAGAGTGATGTAAAGCACCATTAGTGTGCATGAGTATTAGACCCAATATTCTCATTTAGATTCATATAGGCCCTGCTCCAATGACTATTCAAGTCCAAACGAATGCTCCCATTTTCATGAATGGGCTTAGGATCAGGGCTTTGTTAAGCACCAGCGTCATGCTCCATACTGTGCAAGACACAAAATAAGACTCTTAACAGGCTTGGAGAGTTCAGTCTAAAGTGGAAATAGGATGGGTGTTCCGTCTGCTGCTGGAGATCAGGATTGACTCTTTCCTTGCTATCGAGACTATTCAAAAGTTTAAAGTTCTTGGATTTGGTAACTGGATACCATGATTATTGGTGTAATAGAAATACAGCGAGATGGGGGAAACTTCATAGATCCTTTCTTATCAACCCTGGATGTGCGTGTGGTATGTGTTTGTGCATGCAAGTGGGGCTCAGGAAGCAGAAGTGACTTGCAGTTGTAAGCCTTCAGGCTACAGTAGTCTACCAAGTGTATGAATGTGCGTTGTGACCTAGCAACGGCTTCTTCCGTTCCTTGGGCTTGTACAACTTATTGTCCCCATTGAGGCTCAAAGTGAGCTGGAGTGCACAATACCGCCATTCTGCAGCACTGCTTTATTTTCTCTGCCCTCTACAGCTCCATGTATGGGCAGCAGGGAAAGTATGTTGTGAGAGGAGTCCACATACCGTCGCAGTGTAGGTAGTTGCCAAAGGGCTTATTGGTTGCTCTCTGGAATATTGCAAGGCACGGTCGCATTTTTAATTGCCTCAGCAGTGCCATATCGTGTAGTCTTCTGCGAGAGGAGGAGAATTCACTACCATCGCGTATTGATTTTAATGGTTTTGTTTCGATCCTTATACCGTGTATGTGTCACATTTTTCCGGGATGTTATTCATTGTGGTGCCAGACCCCCATTTGCATCACACAAGAGGAAATTGTGCTCATGTTAGCTGTAACAACTGTATATGTGTTCCTAAGTAAATGAAGCCATTTTGGAGGAGTATTGTTTTATTTTCACAAGAAAGTCATAGCATTTCATTTTGTTTTTTAAGACTGGTGTTTGGTTTATAGTTCATCCACCTGATTAAAAAAATATAGATTAAAAACTGACCACTAGCTACCAATAATGTTGCTTGCCTTTTGTCTTTTTTTGTTTTGTTTTTAGGATTTCTTCTTTTATTCACTAGTGTATGATCCACAACAAAAGACTCTCCTAGCTGATAAAGGAGAGATTCGAGTTGGAAACAGATACCAGGCAGATATAACAGACTTATTAAAAGAAGGTAATTTCCATGATTTTGTTAGAATTGTCAAGATACCTTGTTGAAAATGGCCTTGTTTTGTTTTATTTTTGGAATGGTCTGTTGGCTCATGGGTTATGGAATCTTTCACCTCAAGGTAACATGGTGGGTACTATGTCGTGGTTTCTTAGAGGCTAATGTGGTGTTACCAGCTGAAGGCAATTAGTTGGGTTTCAGTCCAAGCTCAAGTGGGCAGCTGTCCAGGTCATAAAAGCTGTTGAAACAAATTGGATTAATTGGTTCCCTCTGAGCCTATTCTTTTTTTTTTCTTTTTTTTTTAAATAAGATGTCTGAGAATTGCCAAATTTTCACCACGCCCATGAAAGGTGTTTTTGTGTTCTGAATCAACCCTCTCCTCACACCAATGGTCCTTTTCAACCCGTCGCCCATAAAATACTGTCTGCTCATTACTCCTGGGTGCCAACAGCCATCTAGCCACCCATCACTTTTGGCTGTGATGCTGGAACTCTCACTTATAGAGCAGGAGCGATTAAGGATTTGCTGGCATTCCAGGACAAAGGAAATTGTGGGGATTTACTGCCGTCTCCTGATGTATGTAAGGGAGAAGAACTGTAGGATTCATTGTCCCTTTTCTTGCATGCCCAAGGAAAGGGAGCTGGAGCTCTGGGGATGTTTGCTTTCAAACACTCCCAGGCCCTGAAGGAGGGGAAGCAAACAGATATTCCCTCTTATCCCCTCCGGTTTTCTGTCTCTCTCCTGGGGTGGGGGTGGGGGTGTTCTTTCCTTCCCTTCTCTGGGGGGGGGGGGGGCAGCTGTGAACCACAGTACAAGGATCTCCATCATATCTTCTGAATGTGCCATTCTTCTGGCCTGAGGTGTGAGGTAACATTGGTGCTTTGATCTGTGCTTGCTGACATTGTTTAGCTTAGTTTTAGACCAGGCAGAAGGGGTGGATCACAGATCAGCATTTGTTTGCTCTGCTTGGGAAACTGGTATGTTTCAGCTACAACTGGGCTAGCCTCCCAGCATGAGAGGAGGAAGAGTTAACCTTTATGAACAGTCCTCTCCACACATTGGGAAGACAGGGCTGAGGGAAGAAGGATCTTCTAGAGAACAAAAGGGAGGCCCATGTTTGCTGGGCTGGGAAGAGAAGAAACTATAGTGAGGGAAGATGGTCCAGGAAAAGATTTACCAAACTGTGTGCTGATGTCCTTCATACAGCTCCACTCCCCCACACAGCGCTGCTACCACCCCCCGCCCCCTCCCCCATCAGTTGATGAATGTGTATTGCGGGGACTGGAGAGAGTTTTTGTGATGAAGGGAGAGAAAAAGAATGGGAGGAAGAAAGGTAAAAAATGTAGGGGAACAATGGAGCAAATGACACAGGGAAGGTGAAAGTAAAAGGTTTGATAGAGGAAAAAGAGGTACACTAATATAGAGACTGTAAAATGTGGCAAGCCTTAAAGTGGAGGAGAAGTGAAGGAATAATAGCAATGAAAGTGTGCATTAAAAATTTATTTAATGGATAAATGAGTGTGATATGCATACTGTGTGGAAAGATCCCAAATTGTCAGCATTCTGTTATCATTGTCAATCACATGGTGTGTTTGAACTTTATGCTCCAGCATGAACTTCCTAGTATTTCTAGGGGTTGCTTGGGTCATTTTTAGAATGGAAAATACAGTGATATGTAAGAATACATTTTTGTTTAAAAAACATTAAAGTATGCAACATCTTTCTATAGACATAACACACCAAACATATAGGCCAACTTTTTCTGCATGACATGGTGAAAAAGTTGTCCAGACTGTCATTGTATTGCACTTTTGGCCCACATCCCATTATCACTGATCAGGTGACCATATTGTCTGGGCAGCAGTTACAAGTCCACTTCTCCATGTGCCACAAGACTTGAAAATGGACATTATTATGGGATAGCGTGGATATGAACAGACTTAAAAAAGTTTACCAGATATCCTGACTACTAGCGAAAGCTGATCCAGTGTAATCTAGGGACACAGCTATGGTGGGAACATAGCCTATATCTTGCAATAACCGTGGCAGAGCAGATAGCTGTGTAGCTGGGTTGCAGTTGCCACAGGCAAATGCGTGAAAGGCTTTCCAGCCATGGCGACACAAACAGCAAGATAAAGTGCTTTAATAGACCAAGGGCCTGGCAGTTGCATAATTTTGGGGTGAGATGAAATACGAAGAGAAAAAGCTTTTATTCTTTCTGAAAGCTGCTATGCCAAAACATTTCTAACTTGCATTTCAACCAGGTGAAGAAGATGGAAGAGATCAATCAAAACTTGAAACAAAGGTTTGGGAAGCATTTAATCCGCTAATAGACAAACAGATAGACCAGTTCTTGGTGGTAGCACGGTAAGAAAATTTGGCCTTTCCTTCGGGAAAAAAACTAAAGAATTTTTTTTTTTTTTTTTAATTTTGGTGGTGATTTCTTGTTTCACCTTCTCCTATCCCAAACCCAGTGTTCATGTTTGTTTCTCTGTCTTCTGGTATGAACTTTTTTGGTTGTTGGTTCACTTCTCCTTTCTGAAAAAGGTGTGTTTCGCTTGCCTAAATGGGGTATGAGACTGAATAGTTGTTCCCAATCTGAGACACAAAATGCAGATGAAATACAGGCATTATGGACAACCATATCCTGGGAGTTTACTGAAATACCTATTTTTAACATTTTGATGGGAGTGTGGTAAGTGTTTTCAAATAGCATTGCTAGATTATGTAGATACAATTTATTTTGGGGCAAAATCTTCAAAATCTGTACAGTTAATAGATGTTGAAAATGTACATTTTTCCAGCTCAAAACCCCACCCCAATCCATGATGATTTTATTTAAAAAAAAAAAAAATCTTGATCTCATTACTCTGAAATGTTTTCATGAACATAGCATGTATTTGAAAGTTTTTCACAGTAGACCCATTAGGCTCCAATTTAATTCTGTGAATGAAAACTTAATTCTAAAACATTAAATGAAATTGGTGAGACTATCAAATTTCTTCTTGTGCCTATCAGGTAAGTTTACAGAACTGTCTGAAAGCCTGGAAGGAAAGGGGAATGGGTGAAGTAATTGGAGAGAGGGGTGTGGTTAGTGAATGGAGTCAAATGTCATTGGATGTTGAAGGGAGGAGAATGGGTGGAGTTACGAATTGTTAGCGGAACTTGGGGTTTGTGAGAATCTAGGAACTTCTGCAAGTTATGCAGGGCATCTGATAACGTGGACCCTGATTCAGAAAACTGTCAGTTCTGTTGCTGATGTACATTGCTGTATAGGAATGATAAACTAAACATGTCCCTTTTAAGTGTTTTGCTGAATTGGGGTCATGGTTTTAAAAGATATTTAGCTTTCCTATTTTTCACTTGTAAGTGTTCGTTGTGTTGAATTCACGAGATGGTGGTACCCATTCTAGCACTGGTTCAGGAGAGCATTCCTAATTGAAGGCTAGCACTTAAGCATGTGCTCAAACTTTTCTGAAGGCTGTTGATGAATATTGCAAAAAAGTATTTAGCATTTACCAAACATCAGGGAACATCTTGTTTATCCTCGTCCTGGTACCCTCACAAGGAACGTACAGGTGGAGATACCTTGATGCATGTTGTTTGCAGATGATATCCTTCTATGCAGTGAGGGGAAATATAGTTTAGAAGAGGATCTTGATAAATGGAGAGATGTGTTGGAGAGACATGGATGCAAAATAAGCAGAGGAGGAAAAGAAAAGTATGTGGCATGTAATGTGAACGCTGAAGAATAATGGTTGAAACTAGGTGGGCAGACAATACCGAAAACGCAAAGTTTCAAGTATCTGGACTCCAGACTCTGGGGAAAGGGACGGTGAAATCAGAGCTTAGATAATAAATGCATGGCTCAAATGGAGAGAGATAGTGGTGTAATGTGTGACAGGAAGATACCAATAAGATTAAAAGGGAAAATCTATAGAATTGTGGTCTATCCAGTTTGAAAGTATGGCTGGGAGTATTGGGCAATAAAGAAGAAACATGAGCAAATGATCACTTCCACAGAAATGCGAATGTTGAGATGGATGAGCACTGTAAACAAGAGAGTCCACATGAGGAAGGAGTATGTTGGCAGCAAGATCAAAGTAACACTCAGAAATAGAAAAAGTGAGGGAGTGCAGGTTCACATGGTTTGGTTATGTAAAATGCAGTACTGACAACTATGTGGATAAGCATCTAACAGATCAAGATGGAAGGAAAAAGAGGCCAACCCAAGAAGAAATAGTGGAATGTCATAAAGGAACACGTTAGCATGTAGTGTGATAGAGGATACGGGACTGGAGGACTTGTAGAGTGAACACATTTGATGCAGTTAGCACAAGCGAGAAGAAAAAACCATCAGTGTAGGAGTTTAGCATGTTGAGTAAGATGCTGTTGAAGGGCATAGTAGGGAACAAACGAGTGAGTGAAGTGAAATAGTAAAGGGAAATAATTCTTCAAAATAAAATGCCAAATATTGTTAAGAAGCAAGATGGAAAGGGCTCATACTCATCTCAGTGTACACAAAATGGTTTATTTTCCTGATTCTCGAATGTGCTATTGAAGGGAACGTTCATCAATATTTTAAAAAATGACTAGCGATTTTTGCTTGTCCAGTTTGGGACAGCTTAAGGTGCTAGACTGAGTGCTCGGACCAACTGGGGAGCCAAGGGTTGACCTCGGTTGGCTAAATTGAAGTAAAAATATTAGCTTGTATCTATACTACAGAAAATGTCAGAGTTCGCTCGGGGTTAGCTAATGCTTGTTTGTCGTTTGCTAACACGTTTTTCCTTATCTAGATATACCCTTTCTTGTCCTGCATTGTGGCTGAGCTAAGATGAATTCACTGTGGAATTCATTGGCTTTAGTAAGTTTTGTGTTGATGCTCCCACAGCATTTCTGCTTTCTGTGAAGAGTGTGAGTAGAGAAGCAAAACTTACTAAAGCTAACCTCAGACACACCACAGTGGATTCTAGTGGAACAGTGAGAGGGAGGAAAATGGAGAACAGATAATTGGGGAGCAACAGCCAGTGGGAAATAAGGGGAAGCAAATGAGGGAAAAGGGGAGAACACACTTTTTTTTTTTTATTTATATAAATAA
The DNA here is from genome assembly GCF_965140295.1 of Lepidochelys olivacea. NCBI lineage: Eukaryota > Metazoa > Chordata > Testudines > Cheloniidae > Lepidochelys > Lepidochelys olivacea. Next base: position 44,110,333 of record NC_140418.1, on the reverse strand, counting down.
TAGTATGCTTCTTGCCAAGACTCCCACCCGCTGATATATCTGAGAAATTTGGAAAGACCTGACAAGCTGGGTGTGACAAGTGGTGAATGTGGATATGGTAAAGGCTGGGAATGAGGAAGGTCATGTGAGTTTGGGGGCGTAATGAGTTTATATAATGGGCATTCCTGGAAAGGCTGGAAAGAAGAGTTGGATTGCTATCTCCCTCCCCCTCCACCGCCAACTATAAATGTAGGACATAGGTTGCAGAATGTGAAACTGTTTAAATGTGAATAGACTGTCTTCTGAAACTTTCTTAGAGGGATGATGATTGGATCACTGCTGTTCCTCCTTCCACCTGTTATCTTGGCAGCTATCTCTTCTCCTTCGTGCCTTCAGTTAATTAAAAACTGCTCTTATCTTCATGGAAAGGGTTTTGATGTGCCTGAAACTTGATGTAGATCAGGTTTCCAAGTTCCAGGCTGACCTAGCCATATCTCTTGCGGGGTGGGGAGACAAGGATACACTCCAATGTGATCCCCGAGAGTTTGTCTCTCTCCTTGTGCCTCCTGCTATGCATGAACGTAACTTAAGGCCTTGTGAGCTAAGCAGAATGAAGCATATGTAATAGCAAGCCACATGATGAAAAGGATCTCCGGCTCAGAGCCAGAACATAACTGTAAGTCCTGATACGACGAATGACAGCGCTGTTCACTGTGAGCCTGCTAGCCTCAGAAATTGTGTGTGTGGATTTTCCTGTATTCACTTTGCATGCAAGATTAATATTCTCTTAATCCTTTTCAGCTCCGTTGGTACATTTGCCCGGGCCCTAGACTGCAGTAGTTCTGTCAGACAGCCAAGTTTGCACATGAGTGCTGCTGCAGCTTCCAGGGACATCACACTGGTAAGATTAAGAGGATTTTGAGAGAAATGTAAAATATGCACCTCTGCTACAGCAATAGGCACATGTAAGGATGGACAGGTGGATTGTGATCGAGATTCAGCTACTGCTTTTGTAAAGGTACAGTTAGGTAAATGCTGCAATTAGATTACTGCCAACCATTTTTGAATTTTATTGCGATGTTTCCTGCCCAGTGCTTAGTCATCTCCTGTGGTACACATACTAAGAATCAAATGAAGTAAAAATCTTAAATGAATCCACATGTTCCATAGAATCTCTATGGGTAGTAATTCCATGCTCTAATAAGAATATAACAGTAGGGATCTATTATCGACCACCTGACCAGGACAGTGATAGTGACTATGAAATGCTAAGGGAGATTAGAGAGGCTATCAAAATAAAGAACTCCATAATAATGGGGGATTTCAATTATCCCCATATTGACTGGGTACATGTCACCTCCGGACGAAATGTAGAGACAAAATTTCTTGATACTTTAAATGACTGCGTCTTGGAGCAGCTGGTACAGGAACCCACAAGGGGAGAGGCAATTCTCGATTTAGTCCTGAATGGAGCACAGGATCTGGTCCAAGAGGTAACTGTAACAGGACCGCTTGGAAATAGTGACCATCATAATATAACATTTAACATTCCTGTGGTGGGAAGAACACCTCAGCAGCCCAACACTGTGGCATTTAATTTCAGAAAGGGGAACTGTGCAAAAATGAGGAGGTCAGTTAAACAGAAATGAAAAGGTACAGTGACGAGTAAAATCCCTGCAAGCTGCATGGACACTTTTCAAAGACACCATAATAGAGGCTCAACTTAAATGTATATCCCAAATTAAAAAACACAGTAAAAGAACTAAAGAAGAGCCACTGTGGCTTAACAACCATGTAAAAGAAGCAGTGAGAGATAAAAAGGCATCTTTCAAAAAATGGAAGTCAAATCCTAGTGAGATAAATAGAAAGGAGCATAAAAACTGCCAAATTAAGTGTAAAAATGTAAAAAGAGAAGCCAAAAAGGAGTTTGAAGAACAGCTAGTCAAAACCTCAAAAGGTAATAACAAAATGTTTAAGTACATCAGAAGTAGCAAGCCTGCCAAACAACCAATGGGGCCCCTAGACAATCGAGATACAAAAGGAGCACTTAAAGACAATAAAGTAATTGCAGAGAAACTAAATTAATTCTGTGCTTCAGTCTTCATGGCTGAGGATGTTAGGGAGATTCGCAAACCTGAGCTGTCCTTTTTAGGTAACAAATCTGAGGAATTGTCACAGATTGAAGTGTCATTAGAGGAGGTTTTGGAATTAATTGAGAAACTTAACAGTAACAAGTCACCAGGACCAGATGGCATTCACCCAAGAGTTCTGAAAGAACTCAAATGTGAAATTGTGGAACTATTAACTGTGGTTTGTAACCTGTCCTTTAAATCAGCTTCTGTACCCAGTGACTGGAAGATAGCTAATGTAACGCCAATATTTAAGAAGGGCTCTAGAGGTGATCCTAGCAATTAGACCGGTAAGTCTAACGTCAGTACTGGGCAAATTAGTTGAAACAATAGTTAAGAATAAAATTGTCAGACACATAGAAGAACATAAATTGTTGGGCAAAAGTCAACATGGTTTCTGTAAAGGGAAATCATGTCTTATTAATCTATTAGAGGTTTCAGAGTAACAGCTGTGTTAGTCTGTATTCGCAAAAAGAAAAGGAGTACTTGTGGCACCTTAGAGACTAACACATTTATTTGAGCATAAGCTTTCATGAGCTACAGCTCACTTCATTGGATGCATTCAGTGGAAAATACAGTGTGGAGATTTATATACATAGGGAACATGAAACAATGGGTGTTACCATAGACACTGAGACGAGAGTGATCACTTAAAGGTGAGCTATTACCAGCAAAAGAGCGGGGGGGGGGAGCATTTTGTAGTGATAATCAAGGTGGGCCGTTTCTAGCAGTTGACAAGAACTTCTGAGGAACAGTGGCGGGGGGGAGGGGAGGAATAAACAAGGGGAAATAGTTTTACTTTGTGTAATGACCCATCCACTCCTAGTCTCTATTCAAGCCTAAGTTAATTGTATCCAGTTTGCAACTTAATTCCAGTTCAGCAGTCTCTTGTTGGAGTTTTTTTGTTGAAGAATTTCAACAAAAAAACTTCAAAAAAAGACTTGTCAACTGGTAGAAATGGCCCACCTTGATTATCACTACTCTCCTGCTGCTTAAGTGATCACTCTCGTTACAGTGTGTATGGTAACACCCATTGTTTCATGTTCCCTATGTATATAAATCTCCACACTGTATTTTCCACTGAATGCATCCAATGAAGTGAGCTGTAGCTCACGAAAGCTTATGCTCAAATAAATGTGTTAGTCTCTAAGGTGCCACAAGTACTCCTTTTCTTTTTAATCTATTAGAGTTCATTGAAGGGGTCAACAAACATGTGGACAAGGGGGATCCAGTGGACATAGTGTACTTAGATTTCCAGAAAGCCTTTGACAAGGTCCCTCGCCAAAGGCTCCTATGTACATTAAGTTGTCATGGGATAAGAGGGAAGATCCTTTCATGGATTGAAAACTGGTTAAAAGATAGGGAACAAAGGGTAGGAGTAAAAGGTAAATTTTCAGAATGGAGAGGGTAACTAGTGGTGTTTCCCAAGGGTCAGTCCTAGGACCAATCCTATTCAATTTATGCATAAATAATCTGGAGAAAGGGGTAAACAGTGAGGTGGCAAAGTTTGCAGATGATACTAAACTGCTCAAGATAATTAAGTCCAAAGCAGACCGTGAAGAGCTTCAAAAAGATCTCACAAAATGAAGTTTTTGGGCAACAAAATGGCAAATGGAATTTAATGTGGATAAATGTAAAGTAATGCACATTAGAAAAAATAACCACAACTATACATACAATATGATGGGGATTAATTTAGCTACAACTAATCAGGAAAGAGATCTTGGAGTCATTGTGGATAGTTCTCTGACGACGTCCACGCAGTGTACAGCGGCAGTCAAAAAAGCAAACAGGATGTTAGGCATCATTTAAAAAGGGATGGCGAATATCTTATTGCCCTTATATAAATCCATGGTACGCCCACATCTTGAATACTGCATACAGATGTGGTCTCATCTCAAAAGAGAGATACTGGCATTAGGAAAGGTTCAGAGAAGGACAACTAAAATGATTAGGGGTTTGGAACGGGTCCCATATGAGGAGAGATTAGAGGCTAGGACTTTTCAGCTTGGAAAAGAGGAGACAAAGCGGGGATATGGTAGAGGTATATAAAATCGTGACTGGTGTGGAGAAGTGAATAAGGAAAAGTTATTTATTTGTTCCCATAATATAAGAACTAGGGGCCACCAAATGAAATTAATGGGCCGCAGGTTTAAAACAAATAAAAGGAAGTTCTTCACACAGTCAATCAGTGGAACTCCTTGCCTGAGGAAGTTGTGAAGGCTAGGACTATAACCAGGTTTAAAAGAGAACTAGATAAATTCATGGAGGTTAAGTCCATTAATGGCTATTAGTCAGGATGGGTAAGGAATGGAGTCCCTAGCCTCTGTTTGTCAGAGAGTTGAGCTGGATGGCAGGAGAGAGATCACTTGATCATTACCTGTTAGGTTCTCTCCCTCTGGGGCACCTGGTATTGGCCATTGTCAGCAGACAGGATACTGGGCTGGATGGACCTTTGGTCTGACCCAATATGGCCATCCTTATGTTCTTAAGTAACTGTCTTGAAAACAACAGATTAGTTGGCTGTGTGAAACACGATAACTTTGGAACACCTGCATCTGATCAATTCCAAAAAATCAGGGAATATTCTAGCTATCTATGGGTGAAAAAGATCAGAACAGAAAACTTGGCTATCAAATGTATTGTTCCCTAGTAGTATTTGCTCAATTTCAGTACAGACTGTTCCTTCTCTATTCTGAGTTATTTATAACTAGAGACCTACCAAATTTATGGCCGTAAAAAACACGTCACAGACAGTGAAATCTGGTCTTTTGTATACTTTTTCCCTATATTATACAGATTTCACAGGGGAGGCCAGCATTTCTCAAATTGGGGGTCCTGACCCAAAAGGGAGTTGCAGGGGGCTGGCAAGGTTATTTTAGGGGGGTCACAGTATTGCCACCCTTATTTCTGCGCTGCCTTCAGAGCTGGGCAACCGGAGAGCAGCGGCTGATGGCCAGATGCCCAGCTCTGAAACCCTTCCCCGTCAGCCGCAGCACAGAAGTAAGGGTGGCAATACCATACCATGCCACTCTTACTTCTGCGCTGCCGCCTTCAGAGCTGGGTGGCTGGAGAGTGCCGGCTGCTGACTGAGAGTCCAGCTCTGCAGGCAGCAGCGCGGAAGTAAAGGTGGCAATACCACACCAGGCCATCCTTTCTTCTGCGGTGCTGCTGGTGGCAGCTCTGCCTTCAGAGCTGGGCTCCCAGCTAGCAGCCACTGTTCTCCAGCTGACCAGCTCTGAAGGCAGCACCATTGCCAGCAGCAGCACAGAAGTAAAGGTAGCAGTACCACAACCCCTCCTTTGATAATCTTGAGACTTCTTTTTGGGGTTCTTTTTGGGTCAGGACACATACAATTATAACACCTGACATTTCAGATTTAAATGGCTGAAATCATGAAATTTATGATTTTTAAAATCCTGTGACCATGAAATTGACTAAAATGGGCTGTGAATTTAGTAGGGCTCTATTTATAATAAAGTTCACCAAGTGGTAGTATTGTGATATAAAGTAATGTTTTACAATCATTTGAATTTAATGAGACAAAAAGGAAAATTCAAGCTGTGTATCAACTTCCTGACAATGAGATGCATGAATTTGTTGAAGAGTCTCCAAAGGAAAGTATTGGAAGCCCCAGTGCTTGGGTCATTTCAACTGAACAGGACAAAGCACTGTAGAATAAATCCATAATGCACAAAACTGTAAGAACAGTCAAGGTTCCTAAGGGCGAATAACCTGTACCTTAAAACCACCAAAATTAGGAAATAGAGTAAGGCCTTCACCCTGTATCATCTCTCTCTCACTCATCACATCCCTACTCCAAGCAAATTATCCATTATCAACCACAGACAAGGTTAACTCTGCCCTAGTTGGTGTGGTTTTGATTGAGGTGTGTTTGCACTTTGGAACTTAAACTGTTTTTAAGGGATTTTTGGTTCTATATTAGGTTGTAGTTAGTAAGATGCATTGATACGGGTTTTTTTGTTTGTAATGTAATTGCTATTGATTATGAGTAAAAGAAGATGCACGATAAATTTGAGTTTGTGTGGCTTGCCCTCAAAGGCGCCCTCACCTCTGCTCCATCCATGGATGGAATCTAACAGGGCTTTCCCATTAGAGGTTTCTACGATTGTACCATTTCATTAGGTTTTTATATCTAGTGACTGAATCAGATTAGTGCTGGAGTAGATGAGTAGAAATTATGGATATGTGGGATCAACTTTTCCAAAAAAATGCCATTACTAGACGATCATTTCACCCATTTACTAGTAGTGAATGGTCAGTCTAGGACTGGGGAAGTTCTTACTAATGTATAGTAGTAGAATATTTTACCCCCCTAATTACAGCATGTGGGATATGTATAACACATCTGATTCTTGTCGCTAGCTTCATGTCTAAGCATTTTACTATTTGTATGCCCATCTTTTGTTAATTTTGTTTTTTTTAAACTTCTGTTTAGTTCCACGCTATGGATACTTTGCACAGAAATGTCTATGACATTTCCAAGGCGATCTCTGCCCTCGTGCCACAGGGTGGGCCAGTCCTGTGTAGGGATGAAATGGAAGAGTGGTCTGCTTCTGAGGCAAATCTCTTTGAGGAAGCATTGGAAAAATATGGAAAAGACTTCACTGACATTCAACAAGATTTTGTAAGTATAGATGGAGGCTGTGCAATTAAATTGTGCTCTGCTCTGGGACTTCATCTCAAACAGAGTCTGAGCTAGAGTGGCACTTGGCCTTTTGTTCCTTGAATGACCTGAAGTGGAACCAGCACAGCATGATTTTACCTACCCTCTGCCCCACTTCTGAAGTGAAGGCACTGTACTTGAATGGCATTTATTTTATATGGCCACCAAGAATGGTTGGTTCACCTAATAGGCACTGACTGGCTTCTCTGGTAGGAGGAATTATAGTCTATAAAACACTTAACTGAAAGGCTTCTGTCAAAAGATTCTTGTGAATTTCAGTGAGGCACTAGTTTCTTGTGATGACTGTGGCTTTTTCTTCATGTCCCTAGCTTCCATGGAAGTCCTTAACCAGCATAATAGAATATTACTACATGTGGAAAACTACAGATAGATATGTTCAGCAGGTAAGAGAAATTCAGCACAGTCCATTGAATTTTAAAAGGAGCTGCCTTTGTCTTTAAAGGAGGAGTATTGCTGCTTTGAACTTCCCCTTGGGAATCAGTCCAGCAGGTGGATTTCACAGTGCTCCAAAGCACTAGAAATACCTCCCTTGCCACAGAAGTCTTCAGCCATCCTATAGAAGTCTGAGAAATATGTGGGTTTGCCATGTGTGTTCCTATCACATATGCCCCTTAATTTCCTGTCTGTTAGAGAAGCTTTCAAATGACTGATTTGGAATTTGTCTCACAAGTGTGGGAAGGGGAACAAAACTAAAATCTTTTTATGTTTTTGTATTTAAGGTCAGCATTAATTTTAGCAGGAAGTTACCCAGGAATTTCTGTGTGAGAGGAGGATGCTGTGTAAAACAGCCCTCCCTTGGCTGTTCCTTACTTCTGCCTCCTCATGGCTCCCAGACTGGAGAACCAAGTGCATGCTGTTCATATGGAGTTGCTTCCCTGCAGTTGGAGTATTGTGGGAGGAGGTTGATGCCTGGCATTCCTTAACCCGCACACTTACCAGCCAGTTTTGGCCACTATTTGCACTCATTTCCTCCATGTTTGTCTAACTGTGAAGATAAGGTGATCCCTTAAATAGTCAGAATACAATACAGAAACATAAAAATGGGTTCTGTAGAAATCTGGTTACTGAAAACTAGCTGTAAGTGTTGGGTAAAGTGGCAGAAAGGTTAGTTGCAAAGGAAGATAAAATGTGGATCAGTGTAGGTATTTCTGATATACCCATCACCATAATATTTAGAAATACAATGAGGAGTCCGGTGGCACCTTAAAGACTAACAGATTTATTTGGGCATAAGCTTTCGTGGGTAAAAAACCCACTTAAGATGCATCTGAAGAAGTGGGTTTTTTACCCCTAAAATCTTATGCCCAAATAAATCGGTTAGTCTTTAAGGTGCTGCCGGACTCCTCGTTGTGTTTGTGGATACAGACTAACACAGCTACCCCTCTGATACTTGATGTAATATTCAGATCTAATACACTTACAACTGGATTGTAAAATGGAGTGCTTGAGAGAGAGAAAGTGTACGACAGTCATATTCTGCTAACTCCCTCCAATGGAGACTTTGCCTGAGGGTAAGGATATATGGCTGGGCCATGTGTATTTGGCCTGGATCAGACAGATTACATAATTCACTCACTCACTCACACACATTACACCCCCCCTCCCAAATGCTTTTCACATTGACATCCTCAGCTCGCCACTGACTGTCTAACTCTTTCTGTGAGGCAGACGTAGACTGATTCCCCCTCCCCTTCCAGCAAGATAAAGAGTTAAGCACTAGGAACATGGGACAATGAAAGAAGTTGGTGTGATGGGGATATGTTGACAGGAACCTATCCCTTTTCTTTCTCTCTCTCCACTGTGGGCACCTCTGACACAGTATCATAGAATCATAGAATATCAAGGTTGGAAGGGACCTCAGGAGGTCATCTAGTCCAACCCCTGCTCAAAGCAGGACCAATCCCCAATTTTTGCCCCAGATCCCTAAATGGCCCCCTCAAGGATTGAACTCACAACCCTGGGTTTAGCAGGCCAATGCTCAAACCACTGAGCTATCCCTCCCCCCCCAGTAGTTAGCTGCTTCTTCACTGCTATGTGTGGCTATCATTATGGGGTTAGATACTGGATAGGCACACTTTCCCAGTACTGCTGATAAGGAATCTGCTTGTCTCCCTCCTTTTGTAAGGTACTCCTTGATTATTCAATGAAAACTCAGCCCCCTTGAAGTGGGGGCAAGGTGGCTGTTCTCTGTGAGAAGTCTGTCAACCAATCAAAACTGTGCTGCTCACTGCCTAGTTTATTAGGGTCAAAATTGTATATCTGTCTGCTCTCTTGTGTATCCCTGGCCACTGACACTGCCCTGCACCACACACTGAACCAAACAGCTGAAATTAGATCAAAGTATCACAGCCCACAGCAGATTAGACTGTTATGTGCCACAGTCAGAGAATAGAAGGCACCAAGGTGCACCAGTGCCTGAGGTCCCCACAGTGTTGGGGAAATTCTTGTGAGATACAGCCAGACAATCCTGGCAACTGACCTGCAGCCATGTGTTGCAGGGCAAGGTGAAGAACCCCCAAGATCACTGCAAACCCTTGGGTCTAGCCCTTGACCTTAAAATCTCCAATATGTGTGTTTCTGCTTGATTTACAAACTGCAGACCTTTTGTTTACTAGATAAATGGTGTGATAACCCTATGCTACTAACTTATTTTGGGAAGGTCTCAAACACAATTTGTATATGTTATGGAAACAATGCATAGGATAGGTATAGCATCTCCTTTTTGAACAAAAATCTCTTCACATTCTCTGAAATGATGCAGCTGGTCAGGAGAGTGAGTGAATAAGATGTTGTACCAGTTCAGGTATATTCTGGTTGGGTATGAGCTAACAAGGAGGACAAGCCCAGAACACTTGAGATCTTTCTTTGAGCACACGCATTCCTGTTGGACTAAAAGAGGATGCAATGAGTGTCCTTTATGAGAAGTTGTCTGACTGTAGTTTTGGAAATGGATTGGTTGAATTCACAGAAGATGCTTTGGTTGACTCTTAATGCCAATGATTTTCAATGGATATTTCTGTGTCAGAAAGGGAATACATGACAGCCGCTAATGCCAGGAAGTGAATTTCATTACTGTTCATTAACAGACCTGTAGGTGCTAGGGGTTGAATCGCCAGACTCCCAGCTAAAATGGTGTGAACATTCGTCTTTTATTTTTTGTTTTTCACTTTAACTTTCTCTTTTGTATTTAAGAAACGATTGAAAGCAGCGGAAGCAGAAAGCAAGCTAAAACAAGTGTATATACCCAACTAGTAAGTATCTTTCCTTATTGATGAATTTCCCATTTCATTATGGATGTTTTATATAGTAGCATTCTCCTTTGCCTGGCAGTATGATGCACTGATTTTATTTGTAAAACTGAAATAGAGTAGCCATCAAATGTCCATGCCAGAACAATTAACAAACTGGATTATTAAATAGGTGAGTAAGGAGGAGTTCTGGTTTTGAAGAATAAATTAGCCATCAGTCTAATTTGGATATATGTTCATCACCTGGAATATGTACTCAATAACTCTACCATCTGTTGAGTCCAATGGAAGGCATTGTATTGTAACAGACTGACCAGAAAATGAGCATCTGTAGCTATTTTTATAGCCTACTGGCCAGAGGATTGAATGCACATGTAAATGTCGTCTCTGGCCTTTTAAGTGTCTCAGTTGTGTTTTTCTTACCAGACACACTGGGCAAAATGATGGCTGTTATTAGCCAGGGGAATGCATGGAGCTTAATGCCTCTTGTGCTCTGGGTGGAGCTGGCTAGGAGTGCGCAGCCACTGCTCTTCCTAGTGCCATTATACTGCTGCTTGCACATGCATGGAAGGCAAGGCCATGTTCCTGTCTTGCCAGACAACTTGGGCAAGGACTGCTTTAGACAATGCTGGTGGGCTTCCTCCTTGGACTCCCAAGGTTAAGATTGCCTCGTGCATGGGTGCACTGTGGGTGGAGGGACTCTTTGTGGTCTCTTCACCCCCATATAGCACAGTGACACAGGGCTGGCTATAACTTGGCCCTTAGAATTTTTGAGCCGTTTTAATAAATACAAAATCTTTCTTAGTCTTATTTTTCACATAAAATATGGATTGGTGATTTTGGTAGATCAGGAGTGTAATGGCCAAAAAGGGGTAGCTAATAGTTGCTGAATAATAATAGTTCTCTTCCTCCTCTAGATTTTGTTGGCTGGGAGATGACTCCTAGAAATGGTGTTTTCTGGTGCTTTGTTTGATTCAATTCTTAAAATCCAATGCAGTGGGACTTCTGCCACTTCCCTTTGGAGTCTGTTTCACAGCATAGTATAAATTACTCTTAGGAAGCTGCTTTTGGATGAGGAACTCAAATTAAGAAAGGGAAAATTTCTTCCCTTTACTCCTAGACATACTTCTATGTGTGCTACCCTAAATAATTCCTCTCCCTCCTACCCTTCAAATATTTAAGAACTCTTTTTTCATGTGTCCTTTCAGCCATAGCTAAATCAAAATTTATATATTGAGCTTGCAACTCGATCTCCAAATCCCTGATCATTTTTGTTACTCTCTTCTGAATTCCTTGCAACATGCCAATATCTATCTGGTAACAATGTCCAAAATGGAATGTAATATTCAGAATGAAGTTGAATACAATTTTTCTCCCATTATTATTCAGTGGTAATGTCCTTTATGGAAGCTGATACTATTCACGGTGACACAGGATATCAAATTAGACATAAATGCGTAATATGATAAGACAGCAAAACAAATGCCATTTTAGACTGAAGATACAAAGGATATTAACAAAAAAGACACATTATTCCCCCTCTCAGTTGCTTTGGTCACATAATAAATGAAATTGTTCATAGTTTTCTGTACGGGTTGGTTAATTTCCTCTATTTGTGTGAACGGTTTGCCTTTTTCCCCTTTTTCCCAACCTCAAACATACATGTGAAAGTATTCTGTTATTTGCAATGACACTGTCATACCGTGCAGGATACATCTGTAGGCTCCTTACTTATATGCTCTTCTTCTGATGTGCTAAGAATTTTAAATACCATGAGCCTCATTCATTAAAATCTGATTCTCTTGGTAAGGGCTGTAACCTCAGTGTGCAGGTGATGGGACTGCACACTTGAAGCCTGCCATCACAATTCTGCTTGCCCGAGTGGGGAGAAGCCTATTCTGCCCCATGCTGCTTGATGCATTGTTGAGGATAGTGGAGTTCATTGGGTAATCAGAGCTGGCTGAAAATTTTCCAACAGAATGCTTATCTGTTGGAAAATGCTGCTTAGGTGGAAGAAATGTTCCATGCAAATTGTGTCTTCCCACAGAAATGTAGCAGGTAAGCTGGTGAGAGCGTGACTGTCTACCTGTTTCCTGCCAGCCTGGGCTCCCTCAGCCCCTGGGCAGTCTGACTCCCAGGGAGCTGGGCAGCACAGAGAGCTGAGCTACCTGGAGAAAGCCAAAAAATTCTTCCAGTTCTCCTGAAATGGAACTTTTCAGAATGTTTCCTCCTGTAAAAGAATTCAAATTTTTTACTCTTTATCCCAATTTGTGGTAATGAATTTTCTCCCACAATCAAAATTTTTCATGAAATTTTACAGTCAGGTCTACCAGTTGGCTAATCTGGGGAAGGCTTTCACACCCCATTCCCTACTCTGCTTGTTACCCTCAGCACAAGCACTCATGCAGCATTCTGGTGAAGGGACAGACGATGGATGGAAGAGTCCAGTCTGCAAAGCAGGGACCTTCAGCTCTGCTTCGCAGATGCCTTTCACCTTCTCCCCTGCACACAATACTAAGGCATGAATGTACAGGTGACTTGAATGGTAGTGTACTATAATTTACATAGTAAGCCTTTAAGCAAGTGTAGCATACACTGTCCTCCACTTCTGACCTTCTCAGCATGTATCAGGAAAAGCTGCAATTCTGTGCACAGCCCTCTTCTCTCCCCCAAGGGCTATTACTGCCTGCCTGTCAAATTTCAGATCAAGACATGGAACTGAGACCACTCATGACATTGATGGATGGGTAGAGGTCATGTGCTTGTTCTGATGGATTTTTACTACATTTGGACACTGGTTCATTAGGTTATGGCAGGTGTGGGAGGAGTTGCATGGCTCCACTCATGCTGTAGTGATAAACATACTACAAGTACCTAAATGCATAGAAACACAACCTGGTGTGGCATTGGCTGGTTAAACTACTGTGCTCATTTGTGTTTGAAGATTTAACAATAATGATCCATGTTTGTCCTCTTAGGAATAAACGATTGTCACTTGCTCCAATGCTGACAAAGACCCACCTACAAGCAAGTAAAGCTGCTCAGTGTTTGCCCTAGAATTTGACTGCAAGGAGTGATCTAGAAAGCCCTTAGGGAATGTGTGCACTGCAAAACAACAAACACACACATACAAAAAACCGCTACAGCAATGAGTCTCAGACCCTGGTCAACTGACTTGGGCTCATGCTTCAGGGCTAAAAACAGTGTAGATCTTCCTGCTTGGGCTGGAGCCTGAGGTCTGAGACCTTCCCTTCCACCCCCTTGCTGGGTTTCAGAGCCTGGGCTTTGACCTGAGCAGGAACATCTGCAGTGCTACTTTTTAGCCCTGTAGTTCAAGCCCGAGTCAGCTGATCTGCGTTCTGAAACTTGCTGCCAGGGGTTTGTTTGTTTGCTTGTTTGCACTGAGTGCATGTACCCTAAGTTAATTCAGGACACTTTTCTCTCGGTCTCTGGGCACTTCATCTGATGGAACCCTAGTTTTCTCTTGTGCTGATAGAGGGAAAGGCACTTGAGAGTTGGTAGGAAGAGAAAATAGCGCCAAAGGTGTGGTGTGGTGTTAACTGTCTGTGGTTCTTGTATGGCCCCCATTACCAAAGTAATAGGCAGAGGTGCCTCTTAGTCTTTAATGTATTTATCCCCACAATGCCCTGTGGGGAAGGGCAGTGCTATTAACCCCATTGTACAGATGGGGAATTAAGTCACAGAGAGACTAAGTGACTTGCCTAAGGCTACCCAGAGACACTATGTGGAGCATCAAGTTGAACCTAGATCTTGAGTCCCAGAAAAAATGCCCCCTACCATTGGACCAGCCTTCCTCTCCTCTCAGACATGATTATGGGACAGACACCTACAGTAGATAAAGGTGAACCACCGTTTGTAATGCACAATAGTGCCTTTCACCCTGAAGGAATCAATGTTGTGTATCTAATATGTCTGTCTACTGCACTGCTACAGACTAGGGATCGAATGGCTAGGCAGCAATTCCACAGAAAAGGACCTGGTGGACGAGAAGCTGGATATGAGTCAACAGTATGCCCTTGTTGCCAAGAAGGCTAACGGCATTTTGGGCTGTATAAGTAGGAGCATTGCCAGCAGATCGAGGGACATGATCGTTCCCCTCTATTCGGCATTGGTGAGGCCTCATCTGGAGTAGTGTCCAGTTTTGGGCCCCCCACTACAAGAAGGATGTGGAAAAATTGGAGAGAGTTCAGCAGAGGGCAACAAAAATGACTAGGGGGCTGGAGCACATGACTTATGAGGAGAGGCTGAGGGAACTGGACTTGTTTAGTCTGCAGAAGAGAAGAATGAGTGGGGATTGGATAGCTGCTTTCAACTACCTGAAGCGGGAGAACAAGGAGTAATGGTCTCAAGTTGCAGTGGGGGAGGTTTAGGTTGGATATTAGGAAAAACTTTCACTAGGAGGGTAGTGAAGCACTGGAATTGGTTACCTAGGGAGGTGGTGGAGTCTCCTTCCTTTGAGGTTTTTAAGGTCAGGCTTGACAAAGCCCTCGCTGGAATGATTTAGTTGGGGATTAGGTCCTGCTTTGAGCAGGGGGTTGGACTAGATGACCTACTGAGGTCCCTTCCAACCCTGATATTCTATGATCCTATGATTCTAAGGAATACAAAAATAAATGGCAAAAGCAACAGCATTGAAAGAATATTTGAAAATGAAACTTGTATTTCACTGAGTTTGAGTCACGTGTGCTATAGAGTAATTCCTCCAGGAAATTTAGTAATGCCACGCTTCTTGTACTTTCATTATGCAAAAAGAAAAGGAGTACTTGTGGCACCTTAGAGACTAACCAATTTATTTGAGCATGAGTTTTCGTGAGCTACAGCTCACTTCATCGGATGCATATCGTGGAAACTGCAGTAGACATTATATACACACAGAGACCATGAAACAATACCCCCTCCCACCCCACTGTCCTGCTGGTAATAGCTTATCTAAAGTGATCATCAAGTTGGGCCATTTCCAGCACAAATCCAGGTTTTCTCACCCTCCGCCCCCCCCCAAACTTACTCTCCTGCTGGTAATAGCCCATCCAAAGTGACCACTCTCTAGATAAGCTATTACCAGCAGGACAGTGGGGTGGGAGGGGGTATTGTTTCATGGTCTCTGTGTGTATATAATGTCTACTGCAGTTTCCACGGTATGCATCCGATGAAGTGAGCTGTAGCTCACGAAAGCTCATGCTCAAATAAATTGGTTAGTCTCTAAGGTGCCACAAGTACTCCTTTTCTTTTTGCAAAGACAGACTAACACCTCTGAAACCTTTCATTATGCAGTCTGTTTTCCTGTGAGGTGCTGCATACTGGGACAGAGAAAACAAAAAGACAAGGCAGTTGTAGGCAACAGCTAGCAAATAATAGGAAGTTTTGATCCCTTATTTCTGTACATAATAAAGAGTTGTCTTGAAACTGGTCTTGCTCATCAGTAAGATACAACATCAGCAAGAACTATTCCCATTGGTATATGTATTCAATACATTTTGAAGAGATTCCATGTAGAGCTCTGCAATGGGACTAGGATCCTGCAGGTCACAGAGGAAATGCTGCCATAATAACAGGAGTGAGTAAAATGTACTTTGTTGCAGGTAGGGTTGGGTGGGCAAAAAAACCACTGCAGGACAACACTAAATGTCTCGCATGTTTGTCATAAATAACATTTCAGCAATGTAAAGCAAGTTTTTCCTTTCTCTCTCTCCTTTTTTTTTTTTTTTTGAATAAAGGTTTTAATACTTAACTTTAAGTGAGGGATAGAAAGAGATTTGTCGTCTATTCTAACAGGAGTTGAAGTATGTTTTTTACATAGTTTAAGCAAGATTTGTTCTTTTAGTAGTAAAAATTGTCTGAATTCAGTTTTTTTACTTTATATACCAACCTTTTTTGTGGGATTTAAGGTTTTTGCAGGTGGGAGCAAAATAGAAATGCAAGAAGCAATGCAGGAGCAGGTGGGAGTGCGTATTGCAGGACGGGAGTGGGATTAAAAGAATAGTCCCATGCAGAGCTCTAATTCCATCTTCCTATCCATTCCAATCTACCACCACCACTATCCATTAATAATCCTGTTGTAGAGAGAGATTTTGCAGAGATTGTGCTTAAGGTGAGATTGGAAGACTTAGGAAATCAACCAGGCATGAAGAAGTAGTGTGCTTGTTTCAGAGACTGCTGCTAACCATGAAGACACGGAAGGCAGTCTAATATTCAGATGCAGGGAATGAACCGGATAATAGAAAAACTGAGGGACGGGGGAAAGTCTATGGAGGAACTGAAAAGCAGGAATGACCTTTTTGTGCCAGATTTTTCAATAGAAAGGAAACCATTGTAGCTTCCTGTATCTTCAGTTGTGGGAGAAGAGATATGTAGTGAATATACAGAAAGTAAAAAATTAATATGCAAAATACAGAAAAGGGGAGATGTTTGTAACTCATAATAGTATTTAAATGCATAAATTCACTTTAAAAGTTACTTCCTTTGCAATTTCACTAAACTGGCAGTGCTTGTGGATCAGTATGGTAGCCGGATGCATATGACCTTATTGTTGCCACTTATATACAATGAGAGAAGACAATATTTGGTTTGCAAGCAGTGACTTAATTTAGTCTATATACTTGGACACTAATTGAACTTTGTTGTAACAGCCTTATTCTCAAGAATGACAACAAAGGTGCTACTATCAACTCATGCCATGTAGTTAATATTTCAAATATAATTGGATGGCTTTATTAATGTGAATTTGGTGTCTCTCCTTTCCTGGTTGGTCAGTATCTCTAGTGCAGATGTAGCATCTCTTTATTACAGAATTTAACCAAGCAGACTCTCCAGGATGCTGTGGAAGTCGTATCTCAGTCCTATTTGCTTTCTCCTGGGAGGGCATCACTTGCTCTAGCTTATGGTACCGATCTGGTGGTATTCTGGATATTTAGCAAGTTGTATCTGGGGGCAGGACTTCTGGAAATAGCACCATCAGGATAGGAAAATGGAATCTGGCATGGCTCCTCTGGTTCTTGCTTAAAGATCTGTATTACTTTATATTACAAAGGAAGGGCATGGAGAAAATCTAGTAAATGTCCCATGTAGTCCACAGTTTCCAAGAAGGATTTCAACCAATACTTTCTTTTCATTGATATTCTCAGATAGAAGGCGCTAAGTTCATTTACAAACACAACAAATTTTGGTTTACAAAACCTCCGTGAAAGAGGAAATTTCTCCTTGTCAGCATTCTAACAAGGGTAGTCGGGGCCAAGGGATTCAATGGGGGCAGCTGAGGCTGGGGGTAGTGGAGGTATTCGTAGTCAGGGTCCAGGCCAGGGTCGGTACTAAGGGTCAGAGTCCAAGTCACGTTTCAGGATTGCATCAGGAGGCAAAGTCCAAATGAAGTTGAGGTCAAAGCCAGGAATTTAGGAGCAGGAACAGTTGTGGCAGCCACAGGAGATCTGTACTGTTGCCAGGACACTTCCTGGAATGCCCTTGGGTTTATATGGGGCAGGGAGCCAATCAGGAGCCATGGGGCTGCTGTCTGTCAAACTCTTGAGGTGGAACTTGCCATGGTCTGGATCCGCAGTAGGTCACAGGAAGTGGAACGCAAGCTGGTTACTGCTACTGCTGGGTGGCAGCATGGAGATGTCAGCTGCCTGGATTCTAGATTCACAGGGTCTTACATTACCCAATCCAGGGGTGTCCCCTGCCAGCCCGGGTTTGTCAGGATGGGCCGCATGGAAAGCTGCCGTGAGGTTGCTAGGTGATGGGCACTCCAAGTGTGTCTGTTATCCGGGGGAGTTCCACATTTCCCAGAAATGTTCCTTCTGTTTGGCCCTTAAGTCCAGGGCTAGGAACAACATAGAGATAAAGCTCAGACTGTTAGCCATGGAATGCTCCTCCTTCCCCTGTACATCTCACCCCGGACAGATCCAGCACCATGTTGAGGCTTTGATCCCTAAGCCCTTTAGTACCCATCAACCCTTAACCTGGGGGCAAGGCTACTCAGGAAGACCAGGTCTTTAAAAAGCCCACTCTTAAGTGACCAGAGGAGCTAGCGAACAGGGGAGTTTGTGAGGGAGTTCAGTGGGGGAGTGGGAGGAGGGGCTAGATGCACTTAAAGCCAGAAACACCCCCAATAAAGACAAAACATCAACAAAGGAACAAGCTGCAGAGTTTAAAAAAAAAAAAGAATGCAGGCAGAAGTTCAGCGACAGAGTGGGGGCTAGTCCAGCAACAGGCTATCCAGTTTATTGCACCCAATGCAGCATGTATGGTTGCCTGTGTGTGCATTCGGTACAGGAAGCTCCTGGCCCTCAGAGACCATGTACAGGCTTTGGAGACCAGAGTTGCTGAACTGGAGGAGCTAAGGGAGACAAAGAGGTACGTAGACGAGACTTTCCGGGACATAGTAGAATGGTCCAACTCCCGGTCTGATAGTCTCTGTGCTGTTGAGAAGGATGAAAGTCTCAGGGATGGAGAACATCCAACTGGAGCAGAGGAGGACGATCCCATAGTTGAGACCCTCCTTCCAGATGATGATGTAGTATCCTCTTGCACTGAGGATACCTCTCCGGGGGTGGGGGGGGAACGGACTCCAGTTATTAGGAAGAGGCAGGTAATAGTTATGCGGGATTTGATCATTAGAAACATAGATAGCTGGTTTCAGAGTGGTAGCCATGTTCGTCTGTATCAGCAAAAACAATGAGGAGTACTTGTGGCACCTTAGAAACTAACAAATTTATTTGGGCATAAGCTCATGAAAGCTTATGCCCAAATAAATAAATAGCTGGGTTTGCGAGGACCGGGAGAACTGCATGATGACTTGCTTGCCTGATGTGAAGGTTGTGGATCTCTCGAGACATCTAGATAGACTTGTGTAGTGCTGGGGAGGAGCCGGTGGTCTAATACACATAGGTACCCATAAGCGCTGACTTTTATTTTTCCCAGTGGGTGCTCCACCCCCACTCTGCCCCAAGGCCCTGCCCCACTCCACCCCCTCCCTTGATGCCCTGCCCTCACCCTGCCTCTTTCTGTCCCTGCTCCACCCCCTCCCTCAAGGCCCCACCCTCACTCCTTCTCTTCCTGCCCCTGCTCCGCCCTCTCCCCTGAGGCCCCATGCCAGCTGCCAAACAGCTGAATGGCAGCGGCTGGTGGGTGTTGATCACCCCAGCTATTTTTTTTTCTATGGGTTCTTGAGCCCTGGAGCGCACATGGAGTTGTTGCCTATACCTGATTCTCTCCTCACTTGTAGCAGTTTAAATCAGGAGCAACCTCAGTGAAACCAGTGGAATTACACTGGTATAAAAGTAATGAACCACAGGTGGTTCACCGGCCTGGGAAGCAGTCTGAGTGGTGCTGTGGTTCGCCAGCAGATATAAACCAATCTGACAAGCCAGAGAAGGCACATCAGACTGGCAGTGCCAGCAGGAATCTGAAACACACTACTTGAGTTGAGGAAGGTACTAAGCAGGGGGCGTAGCTGGCATAGCTATACTGGCAAAGGCACTGTAGTGTAAAAAAGACCTGCATTAACCATGTTTTGGGGCTGTTAATTTCCCTTGTTCCTTGAGGAAGAGGTTTTCATGAGGGGGGCATGATTGGAGGGCATCAGTGGGAGGGGAATGATCTGCCACTTTAGCTACCAGTTCTGCCCTCCTCCTGGCCCCACCATACTCCTAGTAGGGCTGGAAGAGCCATGGGAAGAAATGAGGATGGTAATTGGTGGGCTGTGAGGAGGCTGGAGGCAGCAAGAGGAATAGCAGGTAGTCCCAGACTTTGTGTCTACTTGAGGAAGGAAGTGGCTCTGCACAGCCCTCTGCAGTACAGGAGTACTGTTCATGTGTGGAATGGGCCATTCACCTCAGTGGGGTGTGCTCAGATGAATTAGGATGCTCCAAAGAGATGAACAGTCTAACACAATAGCTCTGGGTGGTGTGAAATGACCCATTCATCTCAATGGGAGTTCCCCTCTATCTCAGTTTCAGTTGTGGAATTCCATTGTTCAAGGTAATCTCACTATGCATGTCAGTTTTATAGCAATTGGACTATTAACATTTTCTTCTTCTTGCGGGGAGACAGTGTCTGAGAAACACCTGAAGCAAACTCTGTGGCTATTTTCAAGACAAGATTATTTTGAGGGCCTCTTCCCCTAATCAGCTTTCTCTTACCCTAACCTATTTTGTTGTGCTCCCAGCAAACTATTCTGTATGTTTCAGAGTGGTAGCCTTGTTAGTCTGTATCAGTAAAAACAATGAGGAGCCCTTGTGGCACCTTAGGGCATGGCTACACTTGCAGATGTAGAGTGCTGTGAGTTTAAACCAGCCCTCAGAGAGCGCAGTAGGGAAAGTGTTGCAATGTGTTCACACTGTCAGCTGTAAGCGCACTGGCATGGCCACATGTGTGGCACTTGCAGTGGTGTTGGG
This sequence comes from Lepidochelys olivacea, assembly GCF_965140295.1. Taxonomy (NCBI): domain Eukaryota; kingdom Metazoa; phylum Chordata; order Testudines; family Cheloniidae; genus Lepidochelys; species Lepidochelys olivacea. The sequence goes on along the minus strand of NC_140418.1, from coordinate 44,089,860 downwards.
AGTGGTGCATTATGTGCAGCTATCCCACAGAGCACCTCTTCCCATTCTGGCCCTGTGGCTTGTGGGAAGGGGGTGGAGGGGGGCGGGGCATTCTGGGCCCTGTCCCAACTTCCCTTGATGCATCGCTTCGCATAGCAGTCCCTGTGCTTCCGTCCACATTTGGTGCCACTTTCAACGTTTTTTGTATTGCACGCTCTGTCTTCCCTTTCAGTCTGCGGGAATGGATCCCGAAGTGCTGAGGAATATGCTGATGGGTCTTGCCAGCATATCACATTTGGCAGTCTACTTACTCCTTAAGATACAAACTGACAGTGAGGAGTATGATGATGTCGACCCGCATAACTCGTATGACACAAGATTGCTTGTGGCATTCATGGACATGCTCACCCCCATGGAACACCGCTTTTGGGCTCAGGGAAACAAGCATTGAGTGGTGGGATCACGTCGTCACACAAGTCTGGGATGAGGAGCAGTGGCTGCAGAACTTTTGGATGAGAAAAGCCACTTTCATGGGACTGTGTGATGAGTTCGCCCCCACCCTGCGACGCAAGGGCACGAGACTGAGAGCTGCCCTGCCGGTGGAGAAGCGTGTGGCTATTGCAGTCTGGAAGCTGGCAACTCCAGTCAGCTACCGATCGGTCGCTAACCAGTTTGGAGTGGGAAAGTCGACAGTTGTAATCGTGTTGATGCAAGTTTGCAGGGCCATTAATCAAATCCTGCTCAGAAGAACCGTGACTTTTGGTAACGTGCATGACATTGTGGCTGGCTTTGCACAAATTGGTTTCCCTAACTGCAGAGGGGCGATAGACGGCATGCATATTCCAATTCTGGCACCAGCCCACCTAGCCTCCAAGTACGTTAATTGGAAGGGGTGTTTCTCTATGGCTCTCCAGGCGCTTGTGGATCACCGTGGGCATTTCATTGACAGTAATGCAGGCTGGCCCAGAAAGATGCATGACACATGCATCTTTTGGAACACTGGCCTGTTCAGGAAGCTGCAAGCTGGGACTTTCTTCCCAGACTAGAAGATCACCGTAGGGGAAGTCGAAATGCCCCCTGTGATCCTTGGAGACCCCACTTACCCTTTAATGCTGTGTCTCATGAAAACCTACACAGGGAGTCTTGACAGCAGCAAGGAGTGGTTCAACAACAGGCTGAGTTGGTGCAGAATGACCGTGGAGTGTGCTTTTGGCTGTTTAAAGGGCTGCTGGCGCTGTCTGTATGGGAAGTTGGACCTGGCCGATGACAACATCCCCATGGTTATAGCCACGTGCTGTATTCTCCATAACATTTGTGAAGGGAAGGGTGAAAGATTCACTGAGGCATGGAACTCGGAGGTTCAACACCTGGAGGCTGAATTTGAACAGCCAGAGAGCAGGGCTATTAGAGGGGCCCAGTGCGGGGCTGCAAGGATTAGGGATGCCTTGAGGGAGCAATTTGAGACTGAAAGCCAACAGTAATGTTAGTTGCCCTGCATGGGACGGCAGAATGTTAGTAGGAATCTGTGTTAGCTACACTGACTTGCAGGGCCTGTTGCTTTCCTGGGCTAAGGTAACTTTTACTTAATACAATAATAAAGAATGTTTTCAAAGCCAAAAAATCCATGTATTGAAAAGAAACACAACTGCTTGGGAAACAGAAAGGGCAAGGGGATGGGGAGGGGAACGGTTCAATCACAGATTTGCGTATGTCCTGCTATCATACTCTGCCTTCCTGTCTGGAGTGCTGCATTTCAGGCTGGATAAAATGCATGGTGATGGGGGTTGAGTGCAGTGGGTAAGGGTCATAGTTTGCAGGGCTGGGTGGTGAAGCTACAGGTGTTAGAGGCTGCTGGTGGCAATAAGAAACCGGATGTGGGAGAAAGTGGGTTGGAGGTGACATGGGGGCACAAGGGAAAGAGTTTTGGGACAAGGGCTGCAGGGGAGATAGACGCGGTAGTGCTGCGCCTGCATGGCTACGAGTGCCTGTATCGAGTCTGCTTGGCGCTCCATGATGCGTAGCAGCCACTCCGTGCTTTGGTGCCGGTGATCCGCGTTCTGCTGGCGGGCCCTTCTTTCACTCTCCTGCCACTCCTGCACTTTTTGATTTTCATTAAGGGACTGCTGCCTTACTTCATGCAGCATGTCCTCTTTGCTTCTATGTGGCGTCTTCCTAATTCTTTGGAGTCTTTTGGCCGGTGATAACAAGGACGGCTGAGATCTCAGGTTTGCATCTGTAAAACCAAAATGCAACACTTGAAATGCAGCATTGTTCACACAAGACAGAGCAATGATTCGCCTATACTTAAAGACAAGCAGAGTCTACACAATATCAGAATTTGCCCATCCCAAAGCGAGCACACACAACCCACAGGAGCCCCAAAATGGTGAGTAAGTACAGGGGCGTGGGGGACTGATTGTTTCATGGCCGTACTGTCCTCTGGGGTTCTGTGCCTTGAGGAGAGCTAACAGCTGCAGGGGGCCCCTATACTGAACACTGTCACCACACTTTCCTCAGGAGTTCGTCCTGGAAGATACCTTGCTTCTGAGGGTGACCTGGGAAGCAAAGCAAGGGAGGGTCTTCTACTGGTCTTCGCATTATTCAATGCGGCTTCTGCCCTGGCCCATATGCAGCTTGCCTATGTGCAGCAATGGTCCCCCGCCCATCACGGCACGGTGGCGCGGACGTGTTAGCCTGACTGGGACAAGGAGCACAGTAGCTCTGCCAAGGAAACTGCGCAAGCGGATTGCCCAGCTTCTTCATGAGACTTTCGAAGAGAGCACTGAGGCCGATTGCCGCGATATGAGAGAGCACATCAACGCCCTATTCTGCATCGAGGCATTCGTTCAGCCCTGACCGTCCTCGGCCCAAGAGCTTGCACTGAACAACTTCCTTTCCAAAATAAAAGCCGCCTACCAGGCATCACCTCTGGTGTTTGTCCTTCCCCAAGCACCAGCCGCCGCAACTGGCTACCTTTCTCCTCACTTGAGAACAGCTCCTGGCTGCATGCATCTGGGGATGCTGGGGTGTCTTCCTCCTCCTCAGCATCCTCGCTCCCGCTTTCTTCCTCCTCCTCCTCCTCCTGCCTTGTTGAACTGGGCTCTGAAGTGTCCATGGTGGTCCTCGGAGTGGAGGTGGGGTCGCCCCCAAGTATTGTGTCCAGCTCTTTGTAGAAACGGCAGGTCGCAGAGGCAGCACCAGAGCAGCTGTTTGCCTCATGGGCTTTGTGGTAGACATTCTGCAGCTCTGTTACTTTAATCCTGCACTGCAGTGCGTCCCAGTCATGGCCCCTTTCCATCATGTCCCTTGATATCTGCCTTAAGGTATCATAATTCCTACGGATGGAGCGCACCTGGGACTGGACAGCTTCCTCCCCCCAACCACTGATGAGGTCCAGCACCTCGTCATTGCTCCATACTAGGGATCGCCTGGTGTGTGGAGGAATGGTCACCTGGAAAGATGCACTGAGAGCACCCAAAGCCTTGCTGAGCAAATAGGAAGGGGATTTTCAAAATTCCCAGAGAATGTAAAGGGTGGGTCTGACGGTTGGTCACCTGAGGGCAGGGCCGTAGAGTTCAAAGTGATGACCAGAGTGGCTAGAGCAGGACACTCCTGGAGGCCAATCAGAGCGCATGAATAGACCAGAGCATCCACACTGGCGCCATGGCGCTCCAGCCGGGGCACATCAAGTGTTATGCTTCTTATCGAGGTGGATTACCAGGAGCGCTCCAGCTGCAGAGTACGGGCGCTCTACGTGCTTTGCCAGTGTGGATGCGTCATGAGTTAGGGCACCCGGGGCTGCTTTAATGTGCTCTAACTCGCAAGTATAGCCATGCCCTTAGAGACTAACACATTTATTTGGGCATAGCCCACGAAAGCTTATGCCCAAATAAATGTGTTAGTCTCTAGGTGCCACAAGGACTCCTCATTGTTTTTTCTGTTCTATGTGTACATGCAGCGGTGGAAAGGAACAAATTTTCATACCCAGATCCAGTGTTTCAGCCGCACAAAGTCAGCAGTTACCCTGACTTTGGGAAACTAGGAACGTAAAGGATAATTTTATTTTTAAAGGTGATCTGTAAAGGGGCAATAACTTGAGACTGTGCCTTTGTTTGATTTTCTTCTGATGTATAAAGAAGGCATGAAGATTCGGGGTCTAGGTTTTTGTTTTGTCTGTATGTTTGTTTTTTGTTTTGGCAAGGGAAGACAGGTTTATGTTGCCTCCTTTTATATTAAAAATCCAGATCCTGTCTAGCCTGGGGGACTCATGCTTTGGCTTTGCTTAGACTAGAGTTGGTGGTCCTGTTACAATTTGAGCTAATTGGTCGTACATGCTAATTGTGTTGATAACTGAGGCTCTCCACAAATGTTTGTTCTGGTGCACATTATTTTGTGGTTTGCCTGAAGCTGAGCCACCACATCCTGATACTTTGTCAATTGCTTGTTAAGTGACTGTAAATGCTAATCTAGATGCAAACATTTGCAGTCAATTACAACAGGAGGACAAATGCTAGTCCAGACAAAGCCTATGATAACAGGAGAACTAGTGAAATGATAACATCACAAGAGTCAAGAGACAGTAAATTGAGCAATGGAGAGGGGAAGGGATTTTAAATCATATTTTGAAAATCTTGGTTTTGTCTGATTTTGTTAACACCTATTTAACTTCAGTGCCAAATGAGTATTTTGGATAAAGGATGCATGGGTACAAGGGAGGGATGAGACACAAATTTTCTCCCACATTTGTACTATCCTGGGGAGCCAGGACAGGCCCCCCCTTCTTCTTTCCCTTAATTTGCACCCCTGAGGGCAGATGCTTCCCCACCTACGCAGAGACGCTCGGTAGAAATGGGGGAAGGCAGTGGCAGTGACTCTGCATGTCCCACACCCCCAAACTGCACCCATGGTGGACTTCCCTCTCCATCTTCTGACATGGCAGCGCAGCCCCCCGCCCCACTCCTGCCAGGCTCCCTCTGCCTGAAACAGGACTTATCTAGTGCTGCCTGCAGTTGGAGCCCGCTGGGAGCTGGATCTTGCCCAGGAGATTTAGGTGGGAGGCGGGGTGACCCAGGTGAGCAGGGTCTTATTGCTGCTGACCAGGCTGGTCTTCTACAGAGCAGAGGGAGCCCTGCGCTCTCCCCCGTCACCCACCTCTAACCCTGGCTGGAGCAGTGGAGCAGTTACCTGAGGCTGCTGGAGGAGGGGCCAGAGGTCAGTCTCTGCCGCAGCAAGCCCAGAGGCTACAAAAGTTGAACAGCTCATAGGCAATTAACACAGCCCTCTACCAGCTGTTTGGTGTGGGTGTGGCTGCAGCACTATTGGCGGTGGGTGCTAAGCACCCACTAATTTTTTTCCCCTGGGTGCTTCAGCCCTGTAGCACCCACAGAGTAAGCACCTATAGGTACCAATGACATAGGGGGGATAGGAGACAGGTCCTGGAGGCCAAATTTAGGCTGCTAGGTAAGAGACTGAAGTCCAGGACCTCCATAGTAGCATTCTCTGAAATACTTCCAGTTCCACTTGCAGGGCCAGTTAGATAGCCAGAACCTCAATGTGGGAATGAGACGATGGTGTAGGGAGGAGGGGTTTAGGTTTATTAGGAACTGGGGACACTTTTGGGAAAGGGGGAGCCTATATAGGAAGGATGGGCTCCAGTGAAACCAAAGTGGAACCAGATTGCTAGCACTTAAAATTAATGAGGTCATGGAGCAGTTTTTAAACTAAGGGCTGGGGGAAAGCTGACTGGTGCAGGGGAGCACGTGGTTTGGACAGAGGCATCGTTTAGGGGAGATCCCTTAGGATCTGATGAAAAATAGTGAAATGAAAAAAAGTCCCATTCAATTACATCATGTAATGGCAGACAGCTAAAAAGTGGCAAGTTTTTAAGTGCTTATATACAAATGCTAGAAGTTTAAATAATATGGGTGAACTAGAGTGCCTCATATTAAATGAGGATATTGATATAATAGGCATCACAGAAACTTGGTGGAATGAGAATAAACAATGGGACACAGTAATACCAGGGTACAAAATATATTGGAAGGACAGAACAGGTCGTGCTGATGGGAGAGTGGGACTATGTGTGAAAAAAAGTGTAGAATCAAATGAAGTAAAGATCTTAAATGAACCAAACTATATCATGGAATCTCTATGGATTGTAATTCTGTGCTCTAATCATAAGAATATAGAAATAGGGATATATTACCGACCTCCTGACCAGGGTGGTGATAGTGACTGAAATGGTCAGGGAGATTAGAGAGGTTATAAAAAATAAAAAGTTCAGTAATAATAATGGGAGATGTCAACTTCCCCATATTGGCTGGGAACATGTCACCTCAGGATGGGATGCAGAAGTCAAGTTTCTTGATGCCTTTAAATGACTTCTTCTTGGAGCAGCTAGTCCTGGAACCCACAAGAGGAGAGGCAATTCTTGATTTAGTCCTTAATTTAGCACAGGCTCTGGTCCAAGAGATGAATATAGTTGGACCCCTTGGTAATAGTGACTGTGATGTAATTAAATGTAACATCCCTATGGCAGGGAAGACACCACAGCAGCCCAACGCTGTAGCATTTAATTTCAGAAAGGGGGGACGACACAAAAATGAGGAAGTTTAGTTAAACAGAAATTAAGAGTTACAGTGCCAAAAGTGAAATCTCTGCAAGCTGCACAGAAACTTATTAAAGACGCCATAATAGAAGCTCAACTTAAATGTATAACCCAAATTAAAATACATAGTAAGAGAACCAAAAAGGTGCCACTGTGGCTAAACAACGAAGTAAAAGAAGCAGTGAAAAGCAAAAAGGCATCCTTTAAAAAGTGAAAGTTAAATCCTAGTGAGGAAAATAGAAAGGAGCATAAACTCCGGCAAATTATATGTAAAAATATAATTAGGAGGGCCAAAAAAGAATTTGAAGAACAACTAACCAAGTCTAAATAAAATGGGTGAACTAAAGTGCTTCATATTAAATGAGGATATTGATATAGTAATAGCAAAAAAAATAACAAAAAACTGTTTAAAGTTCAGCAGAAGCAGGAAGCCTGCTAAACAACCAGCGGGGCCACTGGACGATCAAGGTGCTAAAGGAGCACTCAAGGATAATAAGGCCATTATGGAGAAATTAAATGAATTATTTGCATCAGTCTTCACAGCTGAGGATGTGAGGGAGATTCCCAAACCTGAGCCATTCTTTTTAGGTGGCAAATCTGAGGAACTGTCTCAGATTGAGATGTCATTAGAGGAGGTTTTGGAACAAATTTATAAACCCAACAGTAATAAGTCACCAGGACCAGATGGTATTCACCCAAGAGTTCTGAAGGAACTCAAATGTGAAATTGCAGAACTACTAACTGTAGTCTTTAACCTATCATTTAAATCAGCTTCTGTACTAAATGACTGGAGGACAGCTAATGTGACACCAATTTTTAAAAAGGGCTCTGGAGGTGATTATGGCAATTACAGGCCGGTAGGCCTGAGTTCAGTACTGAGCAAACTGGTTGAAACTATAGTAAAGAACAAAATTGTCAGATAGATGAACATAATTTGTTGGGGAAGAGTCAACATGGTTTTTTAAAGGGAAATCATGCCTCACCAATCTACTACAATTCTTTGAGGGCGTCAACAGGCATGTGGACAAGGGGGATCTAGTGGTTATAGTGTACTTAGATTTTCAGAAAGCCTTTGACAAGGTCCCTCATCAAAGGCTCTTAAGCAAAGTAAGCTGTCATGGGATCAAGAGGGAAGGTCCTCTCATGGATACGAAACAAAAGGTAGGTATAAGTGGTCAGTTTTCAGAATGGAGAGTGGTAAATAGTGGGGTCCCCCAGGAGTCTACACTGGGACCCGTCCTATTCAACATATTCATAAATTATCTGGAAAAAGGAGTAAATAGTAAAGTGGCAAAATTTGCAGATGATACAAAACTACTCAAGATAGTTAAGTTCCAAGCATGCTGCAAGGAGTTACTAAAGCAGGGGTAGGCAAACTTTTTGGCCCAAGGGCCACATCTGGGTATGAAAATTTTATGGCGGGCCATGAATGCTCACGAAATTGGGGGTTAGGGTGCGGGAGGGGGTGAGGGCTCTGGGTTGGAGCCAGAAATGAGGAGTTCAGGGTGTGGGAGGGGCCTCTGGACTAGGGCTGGAGGGTGGGGTCAGGGGTGCAGGCTCTGGGCGGTGCTCACTTCAAGCAGCTCCCAGAAGCAGCGGTATGTCTCCCCCTCTGGCTCCAATGGAGAGGCGTAGCCAGGCGGCTCTGCATGCTGCCCCGTCCGCAAGCGCCACCCCCACAGCTCCTGTTGGCCGCAGTTCCTGGTCAATGGGAGCTGCGGGGGTGGTGCTTGGGATGGGGGCAGCATGCAGAATCCCCTGGCTTCCCGTATGCGTAGGGCCGGGGGGGCGGGGCATGTCGCTGCTTCCAGGAGCTGCACGGAGCCACAGCATGCGCGGAGCAGGGCAAGCCCCAGACCCCACTCCCTGGCAAGAGCTCGAGGGCTGGATTACAATGTCTGAAGGGCTGGATGTGTCCCCCGGGCTATAGTTTGCCCACCCTTGTACTAAAGGATCTCTCAAAACTGGGTAACTGGGCAACAAAGTGGCAGATGAAATTCAATGTTGATAAATGCAAAGTAATGCACATTGGAAAACACAATCCCAATTATACATGTAAAACGATGGAGTCTAAATGTGCTGTTACCACTCAAGAAAGAGGTATTGGGGATATAGCTCTCTGAAAACATCCACTCAATGTGCAGTGGCAGCCAAAAACGGTGAACAGCATGTTGGGAATTGTTAAGAAAAGGGATAGATAATAAGACAGATAATATCATATTGCCTCTCTATAAATCCCTGGTATGCCCACATCTTGAATACTGCGTGCAGATGTGGTCGTCCCATCTCAAAAAAGATATATTGGAATTAGAAAAGGTTCAGAAAAGGGTGAGAAAAATGATTAGGGGTATCCATTTGAGGAGCGATTAAGAAGACTGGGAATTTTCATCTTGGAAAAGAAACGACTAATGGGGGGATATGATAGAGGGCTATAAAATCATGACTGGTATGGAGAAAGTAAATAAGGAAGTGTTATTTACTTCTCATAACACAAGGACTATGGCTCACCAAGTGAAATTAATAGGCAGCAGGAAGTACAAAATACAAAAGGAAGTATTTTTTCTCACAATGCACAGTCAACCTGTGGAACTCCCTGCCAGAGGATGTTTTGAAGGACAAGACCCTAACAGCGTTCAAAAATAATTAGATACATTCATGGAAGATAGGTCCATCAATGTTTATTAGTCAGGATGGGCAGGGATGGTGTCCCTAGCCTCTGCTTGCTAGGAGCCTCCACCACATTCTATGGCTGTCGACTTTAGGCAGTCTCAGGATTTCCTTAGAATGGAAGTAGACACCTTGCAGATCCCTGTGGAGGAGGCCAAAGATCAACAACATGAGCTGCTAGATATTTTGCACTCTGCAACACTCTCCAGAGTGATGCTACCTATTAATGAGGCTCTTCTGGATCTGGCGAAGACAATCTGGCAAATGCCTGCCACTATTCCATTAAGGTGTAAAAGGATTGTTAAGTATGATGTGCCCCTTAAGGATTCTAACTTTTTATTTTCCCATCCCCACCTAACTTCCTAGTAGTGGATGTGGTGAATGAAAGGGGTAGGCAGCAATTTTTGAGACCTACCCCATCTAACAAGGATCGAAGGTGGCTGGATTTCTTTGGACAAAAGTCTTACTCGGCAGGGTTGCAGAAGTTCTGGATTGCAAGATACCATACCAAGTATGGCCAGCATACAACTTTTACTAATTACAACAAGCACAGGGCTTTTATTGAGCAGCTGCCACATATCTGCAGGGAGCAGTTCCAGTCTGTCGTTGCCGAGGGTCAGCTGTTGGCCAGAACAGCTCTCTGAGCGTCTCTAGTTGCTGCAGATAGTGCTGCCACATCCATCTCTGTAGCAGTAGTTATGCATCGGGTATCATGGCTCCAACTTTTGGAGTTTCTAAAGAGGTTCAGAACACAGTAGAGGACCTCCTTTTGATGGTCATAAGCTTTTCTTGGAGACACAAATGATTCCCTGCACATGTTGAAGGGCTCTGGGGCTACCGTACATTCCTTGGGCATTTACACACCTACAAGCAAGAAAAGTTTTAGTAGGTCTCAGGCTGCCCAGAGGTCATGCCCTTCTCAGTTCTTGGGAGTACCATAAACCCCCAGAACCTCCCAGAAAGAGAGACAAGTTTCAGAGCAAGAGGGCTGCTCAGCCGCCCTCCAAGATCACCCAGGCGTCCTCTAAACAACAGTTTTGATGGATTGGTCTAGGGTTGGATGACGACAACTCTGGATTTACAGTTTGTGCGCTCTAGACCACCTCCCTGCCTTTGGGGACTGTCTTGTCCATTCTGACCAGGTTTGGGAGTGAATCACCATGGACTGATGGTTCTTGAAGGTCATAATATTGGGATATACTATCCAGTGTGTCACTCCTCCCTTTCACCCGCCTTCTTCACCCCTCTTCAGGGACCCCCCTCACAAGTTTATACTGAGGAAAGAAGTAGACTTTCTCCTACGACTAGGAATGATGGAACCAATCCCTTCCCCTCACAGGGTCAGGGGCTTCTACTCAAAATATTTCCTAGGGCCAAAGGAGGACAGAGGTTGGAGGTTGACCTTGGATCTGAGACTGATAACCAAATTTGTAAAGCCTCAAAAGTTCAGGATGGTGACTCTAGCAACTTTAATTCCTTTACTAGAGAATGGGGTTTGGCTTTTGTCCCTCAACCTACAAGATGCCTACTTTCAAATAACTATACACCCATCACACAGGAAATGCCAACGATTCATCATAGACTAAGATCATTTCAGTTTTGAGTGCTCCACTTCGGCCTATCCTCAGCTCCAAGAGTGTGTTCAAAGGTTCTAGTAGTAGTGGCAGCTTACCTTAGGCAGGAAGTGATACTGGTCTTCCTGTACTTCCACGACTGGCTACTCAAGAGCAACACCTTTGAGGCAGTGTTATCGCCACCCAGATGACCCTTGCTCTGTTCCAAGAGTTGGGCCTACAGTTGAATGTAAAGAAATCCATGCTGGTACATGTACAAAGTATACAGTTTATAGGGGTATACTCGTACCTCCCTTTGGACAGATTTGTGATCTTGTCTGGTCTGGTAGGGACAATTCAGGGAAGCCCTCTGATCACAATAAAGTACTGTCTTCAACTCTTGGGCTGTGTGGCAGCTTTTATCTTTGTGACCAGTCACACAAGGCTACACCTCTGCTGCTTCCAAGGTTGGCTAAAAGCTATCTATTCTCTGAACAGGATCACTTTGGACAGGGACACTTTGGATAGGCAGGTGACAGTCCCCTTGCACTTACAGAACTCCCTAGACTGGTGGAAGAAGCAACACAGCGTTTGTGCGAATATCCCTTACTGTCCCCCAACCCTAACAGTGACTAACCCTGATGCTTCGCTGTTAGCATGCGGGTCCCACCTCAACACCCTCGTGGTTCAAGGCAGATGGACAGCCCTCAAAACCAATCTCCACATCAAACTGCTGGAGCTAGAAATCTCTGATCAAGGGCTCAAGAGGTACATGCACACTTGAAGTAGAGCACCCATAAGGGGACACCTCTTGAAGAGCCATAGTCACAGCACAGGAAAAGTAACATTTATTTGTGGCATAGTTGAAAATAGACCCTCTGCCTCTTGACTCATCATTTTATGGCCTTAGCCCCAAGACCATTCTTCCTCCCATTTAGGTAGGACTATTTGGAGACTCCGTATAGACTAGAAAAATTTCCATGCATGATTATATTCTATCCCTCTTTTGTAGCTGTGTTTAAACGATAGTGATCTGTACTTTTAATGCTGGTGGAGAAGGATCTTACCAATACCTAAGGATACTTTAACAAACATTGGACTTTTTTTTTTTCTTTTTCCACAAGTGGGCACATGTTTTCAGATACACAAATTAATGGCCTGACAAATCTTTACATGCAGTAAGGGGAGAAGTGCCATTCTCTTTTAGCACGATGTTATATTCCAAAGTGCGTTTCTCATGACAGGACCAGAACATCTGGTTGTACGTACCTGGATGACTGAAACCATTCCAGTGGTGGTATTATACTCAGTCTTCTAAACAATAAAACCAGTTTAATCTTTAGCTACCACATGTCTTGGGCACACAAGTTTCTCCTTTCCAAAAAGTAAGACTTCAGTTCCTGCTCCCATGTTAATTTAGTGCTATCAACCAAGTGCATAAGGTCGATCACACATTGGAAAAATGTCAATGTTTTGTGAGCTGTTTGTCAATTCATGATCTAAGGGAAGCTGGGAGCCAACACTTCTTACAAGGATCTTGTCACTTTAATAGATTAAAATGTCAGAAGCGGCTATATTATGATCACCTGGTCTGATTTCCTGCATAACAGAGGCCAGAGAATTTCACCCAAGGATTCTTGCATCTAGTACACATACTCCAATTCAACCACAGATCTTTTAGAAAGGCATCCAGTTATGATTTAAAGACTCCTCCAAGTGTTGGGAAAGCTTACCATACTTGTTGGTAATCTGTGTAAAATGTGCATCTTATTTGCGGTTTGAACTTTGCTGACTTCATCTTCATTAAGTAACAAATAAATTGATTAACAAGTTAACTTAATTAGACTGTACCAGCCTTTGAAGAAATATAAGGGTTAAGTGCTTAAGGTAGAGTACTTAAGTCACAATTGATTTCATTATTCAGATGCCTGAGGTAGCATGCTTATGAAGAAAAAGTTATGTTATTTACCGTAAGTGGAGTTCAGAGAGAGACATTCAGATCATCCCCAGGTTTTTTCAGTATGTCAGTTTCACAAGACAACCAGGAGTGAAGGAGTTTGGCCATCGTTTCCCTTTCTAAATGTGATCTTAGCACTGTGGGACGCATATATCAAGGTGTGTCATCCTAGTTAATTGTATGTGGTTTCTGGAACTGTGCAGCATAGCATTCAACAATAGTAATAGTGATATAATATCACCAAGCTCTTATAGTGCTTTTCATCAGAAGATCTAAAAAGGCTTTAGAAAGGATCATATCATTTTATAGAGGGGGAAACCGAGGCACAGAGGTGAATGACTTGTCCAAGGTCACTCAGCAGGCCAGGTGGCAGAGCTGGGAATAGAAACCCAGGTTTCTTTGCCCTAGTCCAGTACTCTATCCACTAGGCAATACTGCCTGCCAGTAGTGTGACTCTGTAGAGATAATACTTTTCGAGAACCCCAGCTACCTTTAAATCTAGTTATATTTGCACAAAATGAATTTTTGGTGAAGCAGAAGCTACTTGGAGGTAATTTTTAATATGGCAGCAATCAACAAAATGCAGACTCATGCGAAGGTACCATATTCCATTCTTCTCCTTCACAAAATTGCCTTTGCGGGTCTCCCAGGGTTGGAGCGTCAAGCCGTGACTTACAAATCCCAGAACCATTTCAAATCCATTAATAATCAATCATTAGAGACATGAAAGTGCATCAGCTGAAGAAAAGAACAATTGAACCAAGATTTGAAGAAGGTCCCTGTTGTTAATTCTTCTTTTTCTGCCTTGCCTGGGGAGCCCTGCAGACCAGAAAAGTCCAGAATGTCTGTAGAACTCAGCAATACACAGACCTTCCCCCTCGCCCACACTTCTTCCTCTCAGTAAGCCCACTATGTTGTACAAAAGAGAATGTAACAGGTCAGTCTGAAGCTTCTCCTGCTCTTGGAAAAGGCTCCCCTGGTCACTTGTGGAGCCTTTATGGCCCTTGTGTGCCACTGTAGCAGAATCTGCATGTAACTGTTTATAAAAAAAAACAAAACCATTGTGTGTAGGCATTGTCTCTCAGTGACTCCCAATCACATGTAATTAGTTCCAAGTAAAAAGATTCTTTTTTCTAACAACCCTGGAAACACAGCGATTGGGGAGTTTTCTCTTTCCCTCGTATCACCACTTGTCTTATAATTTGGCCTAGAGAATCTTTCTTATTTATGCCTGCCCAACCCCATTGTCTCAAGAATAATTCCATATGCAATCTCATTGCCTTTGATTGGTTTATACAGGTATAACTGATTGGAATTTACTAACTCTTTATGTTGATGCTTCATCAGAAGGAATAGACTCTGGCTTTCTGCTGTGTTGGCTTTCACTTAGTGAAAAGTAGTAAACTGTGTCACTGAAGTCAGCAGATGAGATGCTGAATACACATACAGAGCAGTACTGCTTTGTAAAAAGGTATGCAGCCCAATGGTCTACACAGGCACATTAATGCACAGCACATGAGTGTGCTTTAGAAATCGCATCCCAGTAGAGTGTCTTCTACTATTTATGAAAGCCCTAAATGACTAGCCAAAAGTCACACAGGAAGTCTTGGAATTGAACCCAGATCCCCTGTGTTCCAGTCTGGTACCCGAACAAGTCTAATTCTGTTGTGGTTTTGTTGAAGGGAGTGGTAAAATAAGGTCTGTAAATGAATCTGATTCTACATGTTGGCTTGGAGCTCCATAATCTCTGTGCTAAATGGGATGGTATGGAGCTCTTGACCTTTTAAGATGCTTCCTTTCACATTTCTCTTAGGAAATTGCACAGGAAATACCTATGAATCAGATGGAGAAAACTGCTGTTTGTACAAGGTATTCCCATTTGGGTTATCTGAGGATTCAGTTTACACCTTTTACTCTGCAGTTCTTTTTAATACTGTAGTGGCAGTAGGTGCTTGTTTCAGGAGGGCAAACTTTGAGTCTGAATTAGTACTTCTGAGCTCTTGCCTGCAAGCTTGCCCGTCTACTACAGAGAGACAGGATTTGAAGAGGCAATTTTCTGAAGGAGAAAGAGAGGCTACTTTACCATGGAATTCTCTGAATCTATTGCCCTTGCAGATCCACCTTGACTTTCCCTCCTTCCTCACTTCTTTAGAGGCTTAAGCAGAATATTGTTCAGGCAGAGAGGAACAGAGGGATGTGTGTCGATATGGCCCTTTTGTCACCTAGATCAGAATGTTTTTGGATCAGTAATCAAGGTGTACTCATGACCAGAATGGTTAACTGTTTTTAAGTGGTTCTGAGACTCCTGAGAAATGGCATGAGACTTCTACAGTATGATCTGCAGAGGAAATGTATTCAGAGAACTCTAATTACTGGTAAGTAACGTTTGTTGTTTTGGAATTCATAAACATGTGAGAAATGCAAGTCTTCAGTTTTAAGCGTCTGGGCCATATTTTTTTGTCACATAGGAAAGTTACTTGTCACAATCAATTAATTTCCCCCCTTTTTTTTTGCTTTGTGTTTTAAGTAACAAGCCAAACCCCAACCAGATCAATGTAAATAATGTCAAACCAGGAGTGGTAAATGGTACAGGAGGACAGGCACAGAACACGGGAGCAGGACGGGCCTGTGAAAGCTGCTATAGTAAGTGATCTACAAATGTAGCAATTGTGCAAGAGCAGCAGAAGTACTCTAGCACTAAGACTAAAGTAAAGCTTTAATAAGTTAGCATGCAGGGTGGGGTGTGGGTGAAATAGGCAGGGTTTTTCTTCATGTGAATGTTTCTAAGTTTTTAGAGTGGGTAGATTTTTTTTGTAAATAACTGTAAGAGCTGATGTTTCCTGTGAAATAATAGATGGCTCCTGAGTGAAGACGAGTCTTTAATTCACTGGAGAGCCCTTGGTGATGTTTTCACAGCTTTATAATGGTAGTGGAAAGTCCAAAGAGCATGGTTCCATCCTTATATTCACTATGGTCTCATCTGCTAATATGTCTTATCCTAATAGGCTTCCCTGTCTTTTATGGAGAGCCTTTTAGATGTGCTAAAACGTAGGACTGTATGGAGAGTCAAAATGACTGACTCTTTCTCTTCCCTAAGTAAAGTTGGGGAGGGGATTTCTAAAATAGAGGGGGAAAAGTTACAGTGCCCCCTTCGGAGTTACAGCATAAAATATCTCAAAGGCATTACCAGGAAATTTCCACATCGTAATGACTTACTCATTTTACTGTTTCAAATGATATACTGAAGAGTATAACTACTTGAGCTAACGTAATTATAAGAGACAAGGTGGGGGAGGTAATATCTTTTATTGGACCAACTTCTGTTGCTGAGAGAGACAAGCTTCTGAATTTATACAGAGCTTTTCTTCTGTGTAGCTTGAAAGCTTCTCTCTCTCTCTCTCACCAACAGAAGTCGGTCCAGTAAAAAAAAATTACCTTGCTACCTTGTCTTTCTAATATTCTGGGATCACCATGGCTATAACAACACTGCAGAATGCCATTATAAAACATTTAATGATGATGAAATTTGCCTCATTTCTGATACAGCAAGCTTATGATCTAGTTTTGTTACCTTGTGAAGCTGAAAGGTCTTTTTCTCCTTTGAGATTTTAAAGATGGTTGTAAAGGCTATAAACTTTGAAAATCAATTCTGTTTAAGAATATATATATTTCCACCTTTATTATCCCTAGCCACACAGTCTTACCAGTGGTATTCTTGGGGTCCCCCTAACATGCAGTGTCGTCTCTGTGCATCCTGTTGGACTTACTGGAAGAAATATGGTGGCTTGAAAATGCCAACGCGATTAGATGGAGAGAGACCAGGACCAAACCGCAATAATATGGTATGTGTATCCAGTGTAAAATATTATGGTATGTACATCCATTGCAGGCGGCTCAGTACTTCAGGTTAGGGAACCAATGCTCATTCCAATCAACAGTAATGGAAAAAGTATCCCTTATTCCTGCCACACACAACCACATCAAATAATATACAGTAGAATCTCAGAGTTATGAACACCAGTTACAAACTGACTGGTCAGCCACATGCTTCATTTGGAACCGGAAGTATGCAATCAGGTAGCAGCAGAGACCAAAAAAAAGCAAATACAGTACTGTGTTAAATATAAACTACTAAAAAAGGGAATGTTTAAAAAAAAACAGACAAGGTAAGGAAACTGTTTCTGTGCTTGTTTCATTTAAATTAAGATGGTTAAAAGCAGCGTTTTATTTTCTGCATAGTAAAGTTTCAAAGTTGTATTAGGTCAATGTTCAGTTGTAAACTTTTGAAAACAACCATAATGTTTTGTTCAGAGTTACAAACAGCCTCCATTCTTGAGGTGTCCGTAGCTCTGAGGTTCTACTGTACAACTGTTTAAAGTCTAAACCAACAGAATTATTAGTCAGAACTTGGCTTTTATATGACATGGTAAGGATCTGGCCTGTGCAATAATTGGTACATCATCTTTGTCCATGTGTAGTTAAGTATGTACACCTTAGCCCAATGCCAACTTTCTAAGATATTGAATGCTTAAATTGGTCCACGTTAAAGTATAGGGCCAACGTTTTCAAAAATGAATAGTGGCTAGCGAAGAGCCACAGCAGTGAAGATGGGAGAAGGAGTGGAGGGTTGTGTTATGTTCTTAGCTTGTTGAGTCTTCCCTCCTAATCTCTGCCTCCCACTCTTGTCTTTAGCTCTATCTCTGTGGCTTTCCTTCAGTGTGTATCAACTCCAAGGGTGTAGGTGGAAATGACTTGTAGAATGGACTATGTATGTGGTGTTTACTGATGCTGGTTTCTGGTTTTCTGCAAATTTCTAATAAAAATCAGTTATGAACAATAAAAGTGCTTGTGCTTTTTCCCTTTTCCCAGAGTCTTCATGGTGTGCCAGTGCGAAACAGTGGGAGCCCCAAATTTGCCATGAAGACACGACAAGCCTTCTATCTGCATACAACAAAACTGACAAGGATTGCCAGACGCTTGTGTAGAGAGATCTTGCGTCCTTGGCATGCAGCAAGACATCCCCACCTGCCTATCAACAGTGCAGCAATCAAAGCAGAATGTGAGTATTTATCCAGACATCCAGCTACTTACTATGAAATTGGGAAACCAGAATTTGAGATTAATTCCTTTGGGAAAGCCTTGAGTTGGATCTTTCAAGGGTACTGTGGCTAAGCACAGATGACCTGCTGTTACTTATTTCCTTTACAGAAATAGCCTAACTCGTCACACTATTATCAAATAACACATTTGAAATTGCTCAGCTTTTTTTTACATGTCACTTGTTTGCCAGTATGTAGCACATTCCTTTGCCTGTGTGTACACTTGCCAAAACATGCACCTACTCTGTAAACATCCTTTTTTACTAAAAAGCGCTCCAAAGAAAAGTTGTTTTAGACTAAGTTAATGTCTAAGACTCCATTCATTTTTAATAAGAAAATAAATGTTTTCCCCAATCCCAATATTGTCTTCACAGGCACAGCACGCTTACCAGAAGCATCAGAAAATCCATTGTTGTTAAAGCAAGTTGTTCGAAAGCCTTTAGAAGCAGTACTCCGGTATTTAGGTAAATATGCTACAGGCTAATTCGCCTAACTGTTTGCATATTTTCATTGTTCTGGATCTAGAAACCAGGGCTGGGTAAACTGATCTGGAAAAATAGGATTCCCTTCCCACCCACCCCCAATTTTGCCCATCTCAGGAAATAAGGCAATAAACTTTGGTAAGGTCCTGAAATGTTCAGTTTATAGACTATTGTTTCCTCCTCTGGAACAGAGGAAAGTTCAAAATGGCCCCTACAGCCTTTCTCCTCTTCACACTACGTAGAGGTGTGATGGCTCAGCAGCCTACTATCCACCCTACCATATGTGAAACTCCTCTTTAGCAGTCATGAGGCAGCCTCTGGTGTCTGAGTGAGAGGCCTTCTGCTTACAATCCATAAATGTGATCGGCAGGATGCAGTTGGCTGGTCCACAATCCCACTCTGGTGCAGTCTTAATGTAACTCCTACAATGGGATCCACTGTGCAGCTTCTTCTCAAGTCTAAAAGGCCAAAGGGTACAGAACTTTTTCTATGAAGTTCTGATAATAAGTGCTATGCAGGAGTTATAGAAGGAGACTGCAGCTCTGCTGTGGGCCTCTCCTTAGCATCATAATCACTACACAGTAGGCAAACGTCTGATAAGGATGTCATCAGAGTTTAACAGAAAATGAGTTGGTATTTGCTTGCTTGACCTTTCATGCCTTTGAGGGTAAAGTTTCTGTAGTGGAAGAGGTTTAACTCGAGAAATTATGGTCAGTGAAAGATTAATAGATTTCAAGGCCAGCAGGGACCATTGTGATCATCTAGTCAGACCTCGTGCATAACACAGGCCACAGAACTTCCCCAAAATAATTACTAGATTGTTAGTTCTTGCATCCAACTACTGATCTCAACAAAACATGTAGGTGCCAGAGGTGGTTCAGTAGGTAGTCCTATTCCTCCCAAGTGAGTTTGAATCATGACCCCAGGGTGAAGTTAGTATCTATTGTGCTGCTGGAGGTTCTGTCTTTCAGACTGCACAAAAAAGGAAGGTCTGGATCACTTATGACCATTTTAAAGCAGTCAAACAAAACCCCAGACTGCTTTCCTCTTTTACAAAAGTAGGGGAATTAATTCGTGTCCTGTCCAAAAATTCCTTCTGCGGTTTTGTTTGGATACAGCATTCTTCTCCTCCTGTCCTAAATAGTTTAGCATTGTTTTGTGCTGTTAAACATCCATCACAGTCTTCCTTAAGAGTGGATGGCATGATTTCAGGTGTGTATAGTTTGCAATGTGAAAAGTGCTTTGGGATCTTTGAAACAAATGGCTATTTTATTAGCAACTTTTATCCAAGTAAAAAGAAAAGGAGTACTTGTGGCACCTTAGAGACTAACAAATTTATTTGAGCATAAGCTTTCGTGAGCTATAGCTCACTTCATCGGATGCATTCAGTGGGTAATACAGTGGGGAGATTTATATACACAGAGAACATGAAACAATGGGTGTTACCATACACACTATAACGAGAGTGATCAGGTAAGGTGAGCTATTACCAGCAGGAGAGCCGGGGGTAAAAAATCACTTTTGTAGTGATAATCAAGGTGGGCCATTTCCTGCAGTTGACAAGAACGTCTGAACAGGGCGGGGGTGAAATAAACATGGGGAAATAGTTTTACTTTATGTAATGACCCATCCATCCAAGTTTTTCAGTAAATAGAAGTGAAATTGTGCTTAATTTGATCTGTTGCTGTTTCGTATAAATATATTGCTCTCTGCAAATTATCATATAATCACACCTGAACCATACATTGCCTTAAAGAAAGATCCCATATCTGGGAATGCTGTCAAATTAATATTGCAGTAAGCCATGATATTTTGTTCATTAATTGGCTGTTGGTGCATGCATTGAGTGTGTTGTGGGGCAGAAGGGTGAAGGCCCTATGCTTTACCACAGCCCGTACTGGCATCAGAGTGGCTTATTAACTGTTTCTTTTGTATTTAAAAAAATTATGGTACTTAATGTATTGCACCCTTCTACTATTCAAAATATAAGGATAAGAGAAATAATAGGGGAAAAGGCTACAGAAGCCCTGCTTGTAATATTTTTGATGTAGATATTTTTAAATTAGTTGTTTTAACTTCCTTCTCTTCTCTCATTACTTAATGTTTGTTTTTGTAGGTAACTGAACTCCTTGGCCCCGCTACCCTCTCTAGTGTCCTATGACCTAGCTCTCTCTCCACTGCAGTTTGTGGCCAGACAGCCACTCTCAACTCACTTTCTGTTGAAGTTGAAATTTAAGACTCCCAATTTTTTAATTAAATAACCATTGAGTTTAAAGGGACCAGAGGCCACAAACTGCTCCTGAGGGCCTGGCAGGTGGCGCGGGTGGGGTCCCGGGGCAGTTGTAAAACTGTCATGCTTGTTCCTGGCCTCCTCCTCCTCCAACAGACGCTGCACAGCCTTTTTCCAACTAGCCTGGTTAGTTTAAATACTGAATTTGGGAGCCTTAAATGAGCACCCAGAACAGCGCTCTAACATGAAAAGCATCCTCTAGCCACTTGTCTAGTCTTCCTGAGTGGTATGGATGGGGAAGTGGCATTTTCCCTGTGGAGACTAGCTTTGGTATCTAGAGCACTGTTCAACTGTTTCTAAATTCCATAGAGTTGATTTGGGAGTTACTTTAAGGCTCCCATTTCAACAATTAAACTAATTATCTGTTAACTTTGATAGGAGGTTGTGAAGTCAGTTTTGTTTCTTTGAGTATTTTTATTTATAAAACATAAGCTTCTGTGCGTATATTGCGTTAATATTCATTAAATATGGTTTGTCTGCTTTTGTTCTAGATACAGAACTTAACAATGAAAATATTCTGTAATAATAAATATCCCAAAAAACTCCCCAAACTGTATACATGCAGCACAACCAAAATGTAGCCACTAAAGGGAGAGGAAATTTTGCTATGGAATCCTAGGAAAAAAGCCCACTCTTTATGAAGAGTACCATAGGATCTTTAATGCTCGCACAGGATAGGACCTTGGTTTTTAACGTTTCATCTGAAAGCAAATGCTTCAGTGGTGTGATAGATTTCAGTGTGGCTCTTAGACAGGAAGACAGAGCCATTCTCCTTTTGATGTAACTATCTTCAGGAGTGTTGTGCTGCTACTTGCTATTACAGAGTCAAAGCTGTGAATCCATAGTTAGGACTGAGAAAGAGCAACTCATTTTAAACCCCTGTTTTCAGTTGCTTGTAACTTTCTCAACATCTTTTCCTTTGGCATGCCATGCCTGATCTCTGCCTCAGCCAAAAGGTTAGATTTAAATTCTGTGCATGTTCTTGATAGTTTTGTTTTAAGTCGTCAATGGCTTGGCCAGTTTAGGAACTGCATTTATAGAATACTGATGAAATTGGCAAAGTTATAACTTCCGGGTAGCCTGTGGGTGTTGCATGACTTCTTGAAGATGGCTTCTAATATAGAGCAGCCTAGAAATTATCCAGAATTAGTGGAAAACATAGTTTTAGAAAAGGATACAAAACAGCCTTTTAGCACCTATTTTAGGATTATATTGCAGTGAATATTACAGCACAAGTTAAGCATCCTTAATGAAGTTTGAATTCATCAGTATATTTACAGTGCTTTATATAAGTAGCAATCTTCTGTTAGACTTGGGGCCAAATTCAGAAGTGATATATGTGGCAATTTGTGTTCAGACCTCTTTTCACTAATATAGATTCCTCTGCATATCAATAGAGTAGGCGTAAGTCAGTATAAGGCAGTTTGAATGTAAGGCTTTCTGTTAGCATAAGAGGGGTGTGCCTTACATTATCTCTGAACTTTTCCCTTTGTGTTTGGGTTTATAGTCTCCGTATATCTACTGATAAAAATAACACATTGCTGTTTTTATAACAGAATCTCATCCATGTCCTCCGAAACCAGACCCTGTAAAGAGTTTGTCCAGTTCTCTTAACAATCTGACTCCTGCCAAGTTCACACCTGTCATAAACAATGGATCCCCAACTATCCTGGGAAAAAGAAGCTATGA
This sequence comes from Lepidochelys olivacea, assembly GCF_965140295.1. Taxonomy (NCBI): domain Eukaryota; kingdom Metazoa; phylum Chordata; order Testudines; family Cheloniidae; genus Lepidochelys; species Lepidochelys olivacea. Next base: position 44,067,537 of record NC_140418.1, on the reverse strand, counting down.
GCAACACAATGGGATGGATGGTAAATATTTTCTAGTACATGTACATTGTCATCTGTCGGATGTTTCTTGTGTCTTCAAGCAAAGTATTCCTGTTAATTATTTCCATTTCAGTATTTTGTAAAGAGTATGGCCAGATGGACAGCATCAGTCCTTATTCCATGGGAGATTGCTTTTTTTTTTTTTTTTTTTTAAATTTTAGGGGCCTTCATAGTTTTGAACGAGAAATGTTATGATTTATTTTTCTCTTCTTGCAAAGACTGATTTGATTTTGCTTGTGCAGGCATGGATGTGTATGATCTGAGTAGTACATTTATACAGAGCTGCTAGGCTAGTGGAACTCTGCCTACTTTGACCATGTCTTGATGTCAGGCTGATCTCAGCCTGGCAAACATGAGAGAATAAGACAGACCTCTTTTTTTATTACTATTACTACCATGGGAATTACTACAGAAAATTTCCCAGATAGTTTTTCCTCTTTCATTAAGAATTTACTCCTCCTTTCCTTGTTGGCCCTCTCATTGAGAGTCTCCTCTCATTATTGATGGGACTCACCCCTTCCTTCGCCCCAGTAAATAGCATGGGTTAAGGCAGCATGTGCTTGCAGCAGGAGATGGAGGTATGGTTCTCCTGGCATGGAGTCCAGGGCTCTGTCCTGAAGAGCTAGCCATCAGCTGAGGATCGCAAAGCAGGGAAAGTGCCACTGGCTCCTCAGTCAAGAATGAGAGGGCCTATTCAAATGGCCTTAACAGGAATAGGAAGGTGGGGAACGGCTCAATTAAAAGAAGGAGCAGCTGCAGTGTGGGACATAACAGTGATTGTGACAGGGTGAGAAGAAAAACGTAGTAGCTTCCAGCTTTCTCAGAAGTGAGCAAAACTGGCTGTCATGCCTTCAAAGACCTCCTTTGGGAGTGAGACCAGATTCTCTCCCATTCTGCTCCATCCCCAGAGCTTTCAAACAGCACAGTAAATTTATCTTGCCATTGCATTTCAATGCAGCCACACTGGGTTTTTTCCCCGTTCAAATTTATTCTTAGATTAAATTAGCATTTATATTGAAGGCAAATTACACAAGCAGCAATGGACATCTTACTGTTTGTTTTTAATATTTAACTTTTAAAAAAATGCTACTGTTCAGATTGCTGATTTGGTGTTTTTTCTCTTTTTTGTTCACTTGTGCTCTGTCAGGGAACGTGAAGAAGCGCCTATTGATGCCTAGCAGGGGTAAGACCTCAAAGCTGCGCTCAGCTTATGCTAGGAGAGTGTGATTTTTAGTTTCATCTGTTGGCTTCTCTAGTTTGCTTGTTCTGCTTTGTGGCTACTAATGCTCTGTGTAAATTGTGTGTTGGTGTCTAAGTGTTCTGTGAATAATCTCTGTACCCATGGTCTGCTAATTATTTTTCAGCCTTTTTTCACATGTGGGGCGAGTAATGGTACAACCATAGTTGTTGCATGGAAGTGGTAATGAAATCAAATACTCACTTTATGCTACTAAAAATCCCCAAATTATCCGACATTGTTCTAGCAGTTTTGTAAAAGCTATTGAAAGTTTAGGAATGTAACAACAGCTTGGGTGGGTTTTTGGTTTCACTATATAACCTTAGAAAATGTAGGCGTCAAATATTCTATATGAATTTAAATATCAAACACATACAGATCAAAAAAGAGGCAAAATCTAGTAGGATATACTCTGCGTTTTAGTCATGACCCTTCATAATGTCAGCGACACTGCTAGCTGTTTGATTGGCCAGTGCTGCTGTGTATCTCTATCTTTAGCAACCAAGTACCTGTAAGTATAATACTTTGCTTGTACGTAGCGCTTTTAATTCATAGATCTTCAAGTACTTACCAGGTTAGTAAGAATTATTCTTCTTCCAGTGCTGGTCCTATGCATATTCCATTCTGGATATGCATGAACTCCATGCACCTGGAGTCAGAATTCTTGCAAGCAGCATCCATTTATATTTGTGTGTACCCTTTTCCGCCTTGTGTTTCCAACTGTGGGCATAAAAGGGTGAAACGGACTGGCTGCCTCTCCAATTCCTTCTTACTGCTGCATGGCCTGGGTCCAAACCTCAGTGTCCAGAGATCTCCTTTGATTTCTTCGATCTGTAAATATTTCAAAGATTGCCTTTAGTGCATTTTGTATATAGTTATTTGTAATTAACTTATTTTAATTGTTTTTAGCAAAGATTTCTAGTTAGATATAGTCCCTGGCTTGGGGAAACCTCTTCCCCTGTACCTGTATCCTACCCCTGTTCCTCCTCTGTCAGTGACGACGATCAGCACTGCTCGTTCTGTTTCAGGGAGGCACACGATGCTCTTTCACTAGCCATATCCGGGAGGAGTGGGAACTTCGACTTAAAAAGCATCTCATGGAGTAGGTCGTGAGGCCACAGTTGGACCCAGGCTGAGGGATCTTGCCATACATTGGCCTGAATCGATACACAGTGCACCTCCCACCATGAGGTTCACGGGTACTTCTTCAGCACCAGGAAATGTACTTTCTAGTCCCCAAAAAAGAAGAGAAGCTGGAGACCTGTCCTCAATCTCCACAATCTCAACCACTTCATGTGAAATTTTAGCTTGCGAATAGTCACTCTGACATCAATAATCCCATCCCTGGAAAAGGATATTTAGTTTACAGCTCTTGATATGAAGGATGCTTACCTTCACTTGAATATTCACCCTGCCCACAAGTGTTTTCTCAGATTCATGGTGGGCACTGACGACTTCCAACACAGGGTGCTCCCATTTGACTGTGCCACTGTCCCCCTTGTCTTTAGCAAGGTCTTTCTGGTAGTAGCAGCTCTTTTCAGATGGAACAGCTACACCATCTTCTCCTATCTCAATGACTGGCTTCTTCTTGCCAGGATGTGTCAAGAAGCCTATAAGTTGACCTCATAGAATCACAGAATATCAGGGTTGGAAGGGACCTCAGGAGGTCATCTAGTCCAATCCCCAACTAAATCATCCCAGCCAGGGCTTTGTCAAGCCTGACCTTAAAAACCTCAAAGGAAGGAGACTCCACCACCTCCCTAGGTAACCCATTTCAGTGCTTCACCACCCTCCTAGTTAAAAAGTTTTTCCTAATATCCAACCTAAACCTCCTGCACTGCAACTTGAGACCATTACTCCTTGTTCTGTCATCTGCTACCACTGAGAACAGTCTAGAGCCATCCTCTTTGGAACCCCCTTTCAGGTAGTTGAAAGCAGCTATCAAATCCCCCCCTCATTCTTCTCTTCTGCAGACTAAACAATCCCAGTTCCCTCAGCCTCTCCTCATAAATCATGTGTTCCAGTCCCCTAATCATTTTTGTTGCCCTCTGCTGGATGCTTTCCAATTTTTTCCACATCCTTCTTGTAGTTTGAGGCCCAAAACTGGACACAGTATTCCACATGAGGCCTCACCAATGTCAAATAGAGGGGAACGATCACATCCCTCGGTCTGCTGGCAATGCCCCATTTTATGCAGCCCAAAATGCCGTTAGCCTTCTTGGCAACAAGGGCACATTGTTGACTCATATCGAGTTTCTCGTCCACTGTAACCCCTACGTCCTTTTCTGCAGAACTGCTGCCTAGCCATTTGGTCCCTAGTCTGTAGCGGTGCATGGGATTCTTCCGTCGTAAGTGCAGGACTCTGCGCTCATCCTTGTTGAACCTCATGAGATTTATTTTGGCCCAATCCTCCAATTTGTCTAGGTCCCTCAGTATCCTATCCCTACCTTCCAGCATATCTACCTCTCCTCCCAGTTTAGTGTCATCTGTAAACTTTTTGAGGGTGCAATCCACACCATCCTCCAGATCATTAATGAAGATATTGAACAAAACCGGCCCCAGGACCGACCCTTGGGGCACTCCACTTGATACTGGCTGCCAACTAGACATGGAGCCATTGATCACTACCCGTTGAGCCCGACGATCTAGCCAGCTTTCTATCCGCCTTGTAGTGCATCCATCCAGCCCATACTTCTTTAACTTGCTGGCAACAATACTGTGGGAGACTGTGTCAAAAGCCTTGCTAAAGTCAAGGAATAACACGTCCACTGCTTTCCCTTCATCCACAGAGCCAGTTATCTTGTCATAGAAGGCAATTAGATTAGTCAGGCATGACTTGCCCTTGGTGAATCCATGCTGACTGTTCCTGATCACTTTCCTCTCGTCTAAGTGCTTCAGGATTGATTCCTTGAGGACCTGCTCCATGATTTTTCCAGGGACTGAGGTGAGGCTGACTGGCCTGTAGTTCCCTGGATCCTCCTCCTTCCCTTCTTTAAAGATGGGCGGTACATTAGCCTTTTTCCAGTCATCCGGGACCTCCCCCGATCGCCATGAGTTTTCAAAGATAGTGGCCAACGGCTCTGCAATCACATCCACCAACTCCTTTATGACTTATGAGGAGAGGCTGAGGGAGCTGGGATTGTTTAGCCTGCAGAAGAGAAGAATGAGGGGGGATTTGATAGCTGCTTTCAACTACCTGAAAGGGGGTTCCAAAGAGGATGGCTCTAGACTGTTCTCAATGGTAGCAGATGACAGAACGAGGAGTAATGGTCTCAAGTTGCAGTGGGGGAGGTTTAGATTGGATATTAGGAAAAACTTTTTCACTAAGAGGGTGGTGAAACACTGGAATGCGTTACCTAGGGAGGTGGTAGAATCTCCTTCCTTAGAGGTTTTTAAGGTCAGGCTTGACAAAGCCCTGGCTGGGATGATTTAACTGGGAATTGGTCCTGCTTCGAGCAGGGGGTTGGACTAGATGACCTGGGGTCCCTTCCAACCCTGATATTCTATGATTCTTTAGCACTCTCAGATGCAGCGCATCTGGCCCCATGACCTTGTGCTCTTCCAGCTTTTCTAAATAGTCCCTAACCACTTCTTTCTCCACAGAGGGCTGGCCACCTCCTCCCCATGCTGTGCTGCCCAGTGCAGTAGTCTGGGAGCTGACCTTGTTCGTGAAGACAGAGGCAAAAAAAGCTTTGAGTACTTCAACTTTTTCCACATCCTCTGTCACTAGGTTGTCTCCCTCATTCGGTAAGGGGCCCACACTTTCCTTGACTTTCTTCTTGTTGCTAACATACCTGAAGAAACCGTTCTTGTTACTCTTAACATCTCATGCTAGCTGCAACTCCAAGTATGAATTGGCCTTCCTGATTTCACTCCTGCATGCCTGAGCAATATTTTTATATTCCTCCCTGGTCATTTGTCCAATCTTCCACTTCTTGTGTGAGCTTCTTTTTTGTGTTTAAGATCAGCAAGGATTTCACTGTTAAGCCAAGCTGGTCGCCTGCCATATTTACTATTCTTTCTACACATCGGGATTGTTTGTCCCTTTAACCTCAATAACGATTCTGTAAAATACAGCCAGCTCTTCTCCTTAATGCTTCAGCCACTTTTCTCTCTAGGAGTCACACTTTTCCAAGTTCAGAGAATCCTTGCTCCAATGCAGACTATAGACTTCATGGGGACCACTTCTAGATTCACTCACAGTGAGATATTATCTACCAAGGGACCGGTTTTGCACTATGAACAACTTGATAGACCAGGTTATGCGCAAATCTCAAGCTCCAGTGAGAACTTTTCTTTCCCTCTTGGGGCACATGGCTTCATGCACTTACATTACCCCATTCGCCAGAATCCACCTATGTTTCCTTCAGATGTGGCTCCATACAGTGTATTCACCAACCAAATGCAGCATAATTACACTGGTAACAATTCCTTCGAGTAACATGGTGGAAGATCCTCATCAGCAATGTGTGGGCATCCCCTTCCTACCATCCTTACCAGACAAGATGATCATTACACGCATCTCTCTCTTAGGCTGGGAAGCCCACATGGAAAGTCATATGGCACAGGGCACTTGTACACCAGGATGCACACCAACCGTCTGGAACTTTGAGCAGTCAGAGAAGCTTCGAAGGTTTTTCTGCAATTTATCCGGTCCCACCATGTCCTCGTAATGTCAGACAACATGACAACCACCTCTTACATCAATAAGCAGGGAAGGGTGAGATCCATCTCCCTGTGTTGAAGCAGTCACCTTAGGGAATTGGTGCATCAGGAATCGAATCACCCTGTCGGCAGCTTACCTTCCAGGAACTCAGAATGTGTTGGTAGACACTCTCAGTAGGCCTTTTGTGGTCAATCGTGTGGAGATTGCATAATTCAGTGGTTAACGGAATCTTTGCTCAATGGGGGACCCCAACCTAGGATCTCTTCTCTTCCCAAACAAACAGGGAATGCAACATCTGTTGTTCCAGAGGAGTTCTGGGTCTACACTTCTGGGGAAATGCTCTCCTTCCCTGGTCAGGACATCTGACCTATGTCTTTGCTCCCTTAGTACTCCTGCCTCAAGTCTTAAGGAAGATTTGACAGGACAGGGTACATGTCATCCTCATCAACTGCTATTGGCCGAGACAGTTTTGTTTCCCAAATCTCCTTCTAATGTCAACTCATCCTCTGATTAGCTTGCAGTCCTTTCCCAGTCTTTTGACCCATGAGAAGGGCAGAATCAAGCATTCTAGCCCTGAAGCACTCCATCTCATGGCTTGGTTTTCGGAAGGACATCAATACTAGAACATTCCTGCTGTGAAGACTTACAAATTAGCCTTAACAGCAGAAAAGATCATAGAATCATAGAATAGAATCATAGAATATTAGGGTTGGAAGAGACCTTAGCAGGTCATCTAGTCCAATCCCCTGCTCAAAACAGGACCAACACCCACTAAATCACCCCAGCCAGGCTTTGTCAAACTGGGCCTTAAAAACCTCTAAAGATGAAAATTCTACCACCTCCCTAGATAACCCATTCCAGTGCTTTGCCACCCTCTGAGTGAAATAGTGTTTCCTAGTATCCAAGCTAGACCTCCCCCACTGCAACTTGAGACCATTGCTTCTTGTTCTCTCATCTGCCACCACTGAGAACAACTTAGCTCCATCCTCTTTGGAACCCCCCTTCAGGTAGTTAAAGGCTGGTATCAAATCTCCCCCCACTCTTCTCTTCTGTAGACTAAATAACCCCAGTTTCCTCAGCCTCTCCTCGTAAGGCATGTGGCCCAGCCCCCTAATCATTTTGGTTGCCCTCCGCTGGACTCTCTCCAATTTGTCCACATCCCTTCTGTAGTGGGGGGACCAAAACTGGATGCAGTACTCCCGGTGTGGCCTCACCAGTGTCGAATAGAGGAGAATAATCACTTCCCTCGATCTGCTGGCAGTGCTCCTGCGAATACAGCCCAATATGCCATTGGCCGTCTTGGCAACAATGGCACACTGTTGACTCATATCCAGCTTCTCGTCCTCTGTAATCCACAGGTCTTTTTCTGCAGAATTGCTGCTTAGCCCGTCGGTCCCGAGCATATAGCGGTACATGGAATTCTTCCTTCCTAAGTGCAGGATTCTGCACTTGTCCTTGTTGAACCTCATCAGATTTCTTTTGGACCGACCCCTGGGGCACTCAGGTTGATACCGGCTGCCAACTAGACATTGAGCCATTGATCACTACACATTGAGCCTGACAATCTAGCCAGCTTTCTATCCACCTTATAGTCCATTCATCCAACCCATACTTTTTTAACTTGCTGGCAAGAAATGCTGTTTCACCAAGTGGAAGCATTTTCCCACCGGGACACAGCAGAAACACACATTTCCTGAGTCAGCAGATAGTCCCAAATAAGGGGACTGTCTTCTTTCCCTCAGTTCTGTATGAGTTCACATGGCAGCAATTGGTGCGTGGCATCCACCATTGGATGGTTTTTCAATAACCGATTGACTGGCAGATTCTTGAAGGGCCTAATCAGAACCTTCCCACTAGTAGAGAAACCTACTCCTCATTGAGGCTTAAACCTTGTACTTTTGGCCCTCTCAAAGCCTTCCTTCAAACCATAAGGTGAGACATGGAACGTGTAGGTATGAATGAAAGTTGCATTTGTTGTGGCCATCGCCACAGCCAGTAGGGTAGGTAAGCTGGGAGCTCTAATGACAGATTTGCCATACACTGTACTCTGAAAAGATAAAATCTCATTACATTTATATTGGAAATTCCTCTCCTCCAAAGTAGTTTAGAGTTTCACATAAACCAGTCAATCCACTTTTCTGGGTTTTTTCAAAAATGCACACATCTGAGGAGGAGAGGAAACTTCATTTCCCCCAGCTCTTACTTTCTACCCGCAAAAGACAAAACCAATCAGAAAATCACCTAGAGTGGTTCTCTCTATATCAGAACTAGTCCAAGGTCAAGCTATCCCAGAGATTCTCTAAATGGATCTTGGGCTGTATCCTGCTTGGTTACCAGTTGTTGCATCTTCCTCCCACTCATGGGGTGAGGGCTCATTCTGCAAGACTACAAGCAACTTCAGTGGCATCACTTCAGGAGGTACCATTACTTGACGTTTGCAGGGCAACTACATGGAGTTCCATCCACACGTTCGCAAGGCATTATGGTCTAGTGCAGAATATCTCCACTGACACATCTATTGGGACAGCAGTCCTCATGTTTGCACCCTCCTCCTACTTAAGTACTGCCAGTCAGTCATCCACACTGGAGTACACATAGGGATCAGCACTCGAAGGAGATGAAGTTACTTACCTTATACCACATGGAAGTTCTTCGTGATGTGTGGTCCATATCTGTATTCTATAACCCACCCTCCTTCCTCTCTGCTTTGAATCTTTACTGGATTCACAATAGAGCAGGAACTGGAGAGGCAATCAGTCCATTTGGCTGTTTATGCTCTCGGTTGGAAACATGAGGAGGGCAAGGATGCATGCATGGACCAACACATACTGCTTGCAAGAATACGCTGGTTCTGGGTGTGTGGAGAGCATGCGAATCCACAATGGAATACTGATAGGTACCATAAATCTCAAAGAACCTTCAGTTACTATAAGGTAAGTAACTTCTTGTCACAATTTTGCAAATGGAGAAACTGAGCCAAATTGGTCTTAAGTGATGTCCCTACACACCAAGAAAATGAAAGAGCTGGGAATAGAACCCAGGTATCCTGACTCCCAGGCCGTTGTCAATGCCATGACACCGCATTGCTCATGTAGACAACAAAATGTTCTACTGTGCATGTACAGAACATAATTTTCAAAGGATCTTGGCTATTAAATCATTTTTCCTACTAAGCAAAGATGCTTCTGTTCTAAAGACTGTCTGTGTCAAGTTTCACACTTCCATTTCTTACTGAAGCTGTTTTTTAAAAAGCATGGCAAGATTCTCATTTCCTCCCTGGTCATAGCAGATGGAAAATGTTTTCCCCCCATTAAAAATTGAGAAAAAACTCATCTCCTTTGGTGAGAAACCAACCATGGAGAGTTTTTTGTTCTGGAATAATTTGGAAAACTATATTTAGTAAGAGTGACTGGCATCTGCTGTCGACGGTGCAGTGAAACCAGGCTATTAATGCAAGTTTAGGTTGTGTTCAACACAAATCAGGCAATGTAAAAGTGACGGTTTGCACAATAAATATTAACTCAGCTGCACTGTACATCTCTTGAATATTAAGGTTACATTAGCAGCCTAGTTAGTAATTGAAAATATATACATGCAGTATGAGTACATTAGAGTTAGCATAAGAAGAATCTATTTTCTGATTCTTAACTGTGCATTAACATAGCTCTCAACGTCATTTTTAGTGTTCTTGTTTTTGAGGGTGAATTTCAGTAAAGTAATAAAGAAAACTCTCCCTGTTCACCCATTAAGTCTCCTCCTCCTGGGCCGCCGCCACTCACCATGCCAGAACAAAGGGATGTTCAGGGGAGCTCCAGCGTGCTGAATAGCTTGCTGACTTTCTGCAGCTCCTGTTGATAAGATGGTTGTGGTCATGATTTCCGCTTCCTGCTAAACAGCTGATCATCAGTGAGGGAACTGCTGAGTCACTCAGCAGCTGAAAATCTTCAGAAACCCTGACCAAGGTTGTCTGGCCTCAGGGTGGGAAGTGGAAGAAGAGAAAATCAATTCCTCCTCCTATAAGGTGCAGCCTCTGATAATGTTTTGCTATTAGAGGTGGAGAATCCCTGAGGTAGGGTTCCAAAGTGTCCACTTGTTGGTTTGAAGATTTTACTATGTGTATTTCAATGACACCTAAAATCTCTCTTTTGAAAATTACCCCAGACACAAAGTCCCTGGTCAGACTGGATCAAAAGAGTGTTGTGTGGTTCGTTCTTCCCCCCCTTGTGATGTCCACTGGGCTGTGTTGACATTAGATGCTATTAAAATTTTAGTAGATGTGCACCTTCCATACCCACAAGCCATCATTTAATTTCTTATCATTTTTTATCTGCAGCTTCTAAGTAGCTCAGTGGTTCGTTCCAGGAACCTGCCTGCTCCCTTTCTGCATTGTGTTAGCTTAGATATCTTGTGTCTAGTTTAAAAGTAGTATAGAGTTGTTGGTTTAGACTTAGTTTTTATAGGGAAAATATTTTGGAAACTTTCCAATTTATAAATTTTGAGTATTTTCTGATTTTTAGGACAATGGAAGCCTCAACCCCAGTAAGAAAACAGGGTCTAAATAATGTGGACCTGATCTGCTTGGCATAGGAGAGTGAGGGCTGGTGGCATCATGGAGCCATCTCTGGTTCCCTGATTCTGTGAGCTGGTCTGCGCTGGTCCCCGTGTAATTTAGAGCAGCCGGGGACTGGGATGGGCCCAAAGTTCAAAATGCAATCACTTTTACACTGAGACCACTCCCAAAAAGAAAACATTGGAAAAGGTTTTAGGAAAGTGAAGATAGGGTTACTGCAAATCCTGTGTTACCAGAAACAGACAGGCAGGATATCCCTTGTAAATAAAAAAAAATGCTGGAACTGTGAACATCTACTTACTATTGGGAATCCTTTTTTTTCTAATGGTCCATTATATAGATTGCTGGGCTGGCTCAGACGTTTTTGTCTTGGGTCTGTGCTAGAAAGAGGCACAAAAAGAAACAGTTGGCATTTTCAGATGCTGTTACACCAGTACTGAGGAGTAATGGGGCTAACATAAATAATATTTGCTTCCAAATTACCTATGGTATGTTGGTCTCTGGGTTAGGTGTATAGAGCCACCTACATTAGTGAAATCACCTATCTCTCCCCATCTAACATACTCTTTAAGGGGCCATTTGTGAAATGTATTTCCAGCCACTGTGGACAGGCAAAGCTGCTTCAGTTGGCTTGCTACATTGTAGCCCCTGGAAATGAATTTGCTCCCCCTGAAGGAGGGTGATATAACTAATGTCAATCAGTCCTGTTTTGAGCAGGGGGTTGGACTAGATGACCTCCTGAGGTCCCTTCCAACCCTGATATTCTATGATTCTATGAATGTGGGAATAGAAAAAATAGATCTTGTCAAACTAACTTGATTTATTTTAATGAGATTACGGGTTTGCTCGTTAAAGGTAACAGTGTAGATGTAATGTACTTAGGCTTCTATAAGGTATTTGACTTGGTACCACATGACTAAAGCTAAGATTACGTCATAGAGGTCATGTAAGTTATGGATTTTGTGACTTCCAGAGACCTCTGTGACATTTTCCACTTCAGTCTTGGAGCTGAATTTATTTAGCTTAACAAAGAGAAGTTTATGGGGTGACTTGATTCGTCTATAAGTACCTATGTGAGGAACAAATATTTGACACATAGCTTTTCAATCGAGCAGAGAACTGGTATAACACCAGTCAGGGCCCTCACTGGGGGTGTGTGGGCCTGGGACAGCCCAAGCCCCCACCGCACCTCTTCCTGCCCCCAGCCCAGCCCATCCCTTCCCACAAGTCCCAGCCTCACTTCTTTTTGGCTTCCACCCCCTCCCTTGAGCAATGCCAGGAGCTGGTGGAGTGGGGCGGGCTGGGGCTGGATCACTCACTACTGCCCACGCTAGGCCCCCCGCTAACCTCCCAGGCTACCCTGGACCCCGTGTCCTGAAGCGCGGGGCCCTCCAAAACATGGCACCCGCGATGGTTGCCCCATTCTGTCCTAAGGATGGCATGGCTCTGACTCCAGTGGCTGGAAGATGAATCTAGATAAATTCAGACTGGAAATATGGCATAACAGTGAGTAATTAATCACTGGAACAAGTGTCATGGTTGTTTCTCCATCACTAGTCATTTTAAAATCAAGATGGGATGTTTTTCTAAAAGATCTGCTCTAGGAATTATTGTGGGATAGTTCTCTGGCCTGTGTTATGTAGGAGGTCAGACTAATTGATCACAATGATACTTTTGGCCTTGGAATATATAAACCTGACAGTGGACAGCACCAAGGTGCCTTTGCTGAGTTTCTGTGCTAAGGCTCTTTGGTACTTGTGACGGGTGAGATCACAGAAACCCCTTTGAGACTCCCACCTGATGTGCCTAGACTGCCTCTGAGCCCATTTTCCCAGCTTGGGACTTTCCCATCAGCTTGCCTTGTTTGAGCCAGACATGCTGGCCTGCTGCAAACAAAGATCCAAGTCTGAACCACATCCTCCACAAGCTGCAGGCTTAACTGAAAGCAGCTTAAGAAGTGCTCCTGTCTCCAGCACTCAAATACCCAGCTCCCAATGGGTCCAAACCTCAAATAAATCTGTTTTACCCTGTATAAAGCTTGTACAGTCTAAACTCATAAATTGTCCACCCTCTAGAACATTGATAGAGAGATATGCACAGCTGTCCCCCTCCCCCCGGTATTAATATTTACTCTGGGTTAATTAATAAGTAAAAAGTGATTTTATTAAATACAAAAAGTAGGATTTAAGTGGTTCCAAGTAATAGACAGAACAAAATAAATTACCAAATAAAATAAAACACGCAAGTCTAAGCCTAATACAATAGGAAAGTAAATGCAGGTAAATCTCACCCTCAGAGATGCTTCAGTAAGCTTCTTTGACAGACTAGCCTCCTTCTAGTCTGGGTCCAGCAATCACTCACACCCCTGTAGTTATCGGCCTTTGTTCCAGTTTCTTTCAGGCATCTTTTGGGGTGAAGAGCTGGTGGCATCATGGAGCTATCTCTGGTTCCCTGATTCTGTGAGCTGGTCTGTGCTGGTCCCCTTGTAATTTAGAGCAGCCGGGGACTGGGATGGGCCCAAAGCTCGAAAAGCAATCACTTTTACACTGAGACCACTCCCAAAAAGGAAACATTGGAAAAGGTTTTAGGAAAGTTTTTGGGGGTCCAGGTTCTGGGGTTTTAGGTTTTAGGAAAGTTTAGGTTTTGGGGGTCCAGGTGCTGGGGGGATAGGCTAAAGCAGTCAGCTGAGAAACTATCAGCTGGACAGGTGTGCATGTGGCCAGGAAGTAATGCCACAGGTAGCCCTTTAATACAGTTAGGATGAAAGAGAGGATATCTTGTGGGAATTGGGGCCAGGATTTTCAAACATGGGTGCTTGAAGTCAGACACTTAAAATCATTATATAGGCACATACGTAAGTGACTTGCTTTTTAGAAGGTTCTAACACTTTTCGCTCCCTTTTACTTCATCTGGAATTGAGGCTGTTCAGCACCTCTGCAAATCAGGGCACATATTTAGGTGCCTAAAATATGGATTTAAATGCCTTACTTTATGCACCCTGATTAGAAGATTTTGGCCTCAGATTTCTCTCACCTTTAATGTCGGTAGTCAGAGGTCAGAAATGTAGGACTTGCTTGCAGTATCATAATTTGTAATACAGAAATGGAACACCCTAAATGCAATCTGATGCTTCTACACCAGGTAACACCTCTCTCAGAAAAATACAAGTTTAGAATGTTGTCTGTTCTTTGTGGTATGGATTTTAGGTCTTTATAATGATAAATGTTATGTTCCTTTATCTCTTCTGTTTATATTTTAATACTGTGAAAGATGTGGACAAAAATGCTACTGCCTTGTTATAACTCATAGTAACAAAATAACTGAGCCAAAATAATTCCAGCCCTATGGAAAAAGTAACATGAAGTAGCTGGTTTTATCCCTTCACGTAAATCTATATTAACCTCAACTAATAAATCCCTCATAGCATGAGGTGGTAGTAACACTTGGGATTTTTCAGGACCAGAATCCTTTCGATACGTTTATTGAAGGGTTAGGTCTACATTTAATAATATGATTGGTGGTAGCAACATCATTTCCACATCAGCAAATCCAATGTTGGGTTTACTTGCAATTAATTTAAATTGATATTCTTTTACTTTTATCTCAGCTCTGCCCCTCAAACCTGATGGGAGAATTTAACTCTAGACATTTAAGAATTAGAGATTCAACCTCGTAATACTGAAATTTCATCTGAGTTTTTAAATGGGGGGGAAAATGACATTTTTCTCTGCACCATTGCAGTCTAGCAATCTAGCCAGCATCTCTGTCTTCGTTACAGCCAAACTTTGTAAAGTTTGGAATATGGATTCATCTGGTTAAGCATCAAAAACTAGTTGCCGCTCAAATTATAGGAAACCTTCCAGAAGCACTACAAAGCAGTTCACTCCCCTTTCCCGCACAACACTCCCACTCTTCACCCACAGGCCCTGGCTAACCTGTTCTATTGCCACCTTCAATACTCTCAGCTTGTGGGAGAAGCTTAGTGGTTCTATTTCCAGGAGTGGTTTCTGAGAAACCTGTTCTCCCTCAGAAGCTAGTGGAGGCAATTTCTGAGCATAGGAGACCTTCCCAGCTCCCTGTTTGTCAGGAGAGTAAAACTCCCCACTGGGAAAGATGAGGGCCCCCTAACTACAGGCTGTTAGGGTACCTTAGACATATGTCCCTGATCATTATCTAGTGGGTCTACACGGAATTTGCTCTTACTGATACCCAAAAAGATGGAGGCCTTCTGCCCAGCCTGGATCTACGAGACTTTAGTATTTCGGGGTGGGGATCCTACCTCCCTTACAGGAAGAAAACTGACTTTGGGCTCTGTACCTTGCAGATGTTTGCTTCGCAGATTTCTAATAACGGAACAATACTGACAGTTCCCTAGATGGGGACTCTATTCCCCATGACCCCCAACTGTTTTTCAGAGTCATTGCTTCCTAGGATAATCAACTGAATGTGAGCTCCCAGTGCAGTGCTATGGCCAAAAGGGCTAATGTAATCCTGAGAGAGATAAATGGGAATATCAAGTAGGAGTAAGAAGTTATATTTCCTCTGTATTTGGTACTGGTGTGACTAATATGGGAATACTGTGTCCGTTTCTGGTGTCTACAATTCAAGAAGAATGTTGTTGAAAAATTGGAGAAAATTGAGAAAAAGTTGTGATAATTTAAAAATAGGAAAACATGTCTTAAAGTGAAAGACCCAAGAAGCTCAATCTGTTCGTTAAGCTAAAGAGAAGGTTGGTGAGGGACTTGCTTAGTCTATAAGTACCTACATGGGGAACAGAAATTTGATAATATAGGGGTGTTTGATCGGTCAAACAAAGGTATAACTAGATCCAATGGCTGGAAGTTGAAACAAAACAAATCAAGACTAGAAATAAGGCATAATTTTTTCACAGTGATAGTAATTAACCATTGGAACGATTTACCAAGGGTTACATCGGTTCTCCATCTCAGGATATCTTTCCATCGATGGATAATGGATATGCCATAGTTCAACATCAGCTGTGGGACTTGAAGCAGGAATTAATTCAGGGAAGTCCTTTGGCCTTTGTTATGCAGGAGGTCAGTGTAGATCTTAATCTTAGAGAAGAGTGAGGGGGGGATTTGATAGCAGTCTTCAACTACCTGAAGGTGGGGTTCCAAAGTCGATGGAGTTAGGCTGTTCTCAGTGGTGGCAGATAACAGAACAAAGAGCAATGGTCTCGAGTTGCAGTGGGGAAGGTCTAGGTTGGATATTAGAAAAAACTATTTCATCAAGAAGGTGGTGAAGCACTGGAATGGGTCACCTAGGGAGGTGGTGGAATCTATATCCTTAGAGGTTTTTAAGGCCCAGCTTGACAAAGCCCTGGCTGGGATGATTTAGTTGGTGTCAGTCCTGCTTTGAGCTGGGGGTTGGACTAGATGACCTCCTGAGGTCTCTTCCAACCCTGTTCTTCTATGATTAATGGTCCTTTCTGCTTCCCCCCCCCCCCCAAATCGGTGAACTCTATGTATTGCCTTTTGGGTTGGCTTTTGTGCCGCATATATCTTACAGAAAGTATAGTTGTGGCTATGTACTTATCTGGATCAAAGAGAGAAGTTTGGATGGGCAGTCAGCCGTCACCGGGCTGCCAAAATCACAATCATTTAAAATGAACTAGCAAAGTCTCAATTTGTCCACCCAGAAACAATTTAAATAAACCAGAGCCCTGATCTCCGCCACTTCATTCAAAACCTTCCTGCGGCCGGACAGGAGCCTGGTTGCAGTGGTCCTCCAAAGTTAGCAGATATCTTAGTGCAGATGTTGACCCAGATGGCCACAACAGCATTTGTGGTACACGATGGCATGCCTACATGAGAGAACCCTTAGTTGAAGCTGTCAGTGGTGTCAAACCACACAGAGAAGTAGAAAAAGATTCAGACCCCGAACAAAAGGAGGAAATGGCAGGTCTTGGAGACATACCTATATGCTAAGAATTAATTATTAAACAGATCTGACTCTGGTCAAGGACCTGGATTCAAAAATTCCTGCAGCAGTGGCTTATGGCCATGGACCCTAAAATCTCTGCAGTGTCCATAATGGTGAATATAGTTGCTGGCAAGCAAAATAAGTGCATGGAAAGGGTTGGTGGGGGACTGAATGGGGGGAAGGATAGCTCAGTGGTTTGAGCATTGGCCTGCTAAACCCAGGGTTGTGAGTTCAATCCTTGAGGGGGCCATTTAGGGATCTGGGGAAAAAATTGGGGATTGGTCCTGCTTCAAGCAGGGGGTTGGACTAGATGACCTCCTGAGGTCCCTTCCAACCCTAACCTTCTATGATTCTAAGACTTCTTTCTTTGAAGATGAATGTCTGTGAGCTCACAAGAGATTGCAGGAACTGGAAAGAAGATCAGAAGAAATAGGGAAAAGGCATTCAGATGCACGGAAGAGAAATGGAAGAAGTCCCCTCCGCACAGTGAGGCCTCCAAAAGACAAAGAAGGAAACTCCCTATTTTTTTTTAAACTGATAAGCTTGGCCTGATCTGTAGACACTGGGGGGCTGAATCTGGACTGGGTTCACTGTGTGCTAGTAATGAGCAGCCGTGGGCAGTCATTCTGCAGCTCAGTAATTCTGCAGATAAACTACAGATCTTGGAAACCCCACAAATATGCAATACTGTGGAAAGACTGAAAGGTAAGATTTAATTAGGATGGAAAATTAGTCGGGGGAAGGGATCAGTTGTATGGATGCGAGCGTTGAATCCTGTGAAAAGCTCACACGGTCAGTTAGAGAGATAATGGCTTGGTAAAAAGTCTGTTCAACTGCACAGAGCACAGTTTGAAATGAAGGTCAGGCAGATTCAAAAACATAAAGGAAGTCAGCATGCTGGGCTCCCCTCCCTCCACATAATGTTCTGCTCAGTGGAGATTCGTGAGCTGCCGTTGCACAGCAGGGCTGAGTCTGTGCAAGGGGAAATAGAAGGAAACATTTTCAACTATAGAAAAGAGCATGTTCTTTTTGGCCAAGTAGAAATAAAGCAAACATTGACGAGAGCAGAACAGTGTTTCAGGGCAAATTTCCCCAGCCTTGAAAATAAACTACTCAGCAAGTCTTGGTATTTAGATAGCAATGGAATACAAGTGTTCTCTGATTCTGGATTCCACTGGCATTCTCTCTTACTGAAATGCAGTTCTGAACTGTAGGAAATCTTTCAAAATGTAACTTCAGTATTATTGAGGAGATAGATTTACTTTTATCTATACATATGCTAACCAGACACAGCCAATATTGCTATAGTTACTTAAAATCATCTAAAAAGAAAAGGAGGACTTGTGGCACCTTAGAGACTAACAAATTTATTTGAGCATAAGCTTTCATGAGCTAATCATCTAATTATTCCCAAATAAGTATGAGGAATAGAGTTCATGACTGCTCTTAAGAATATTGGTAGATCTCATTTATTCGTTCTAGATCTGGTTTTTGAATGAACCCTGAAGACTATTATGCCCGAAGCAGAACTCTTACTCACTGACAGCTAGCTTGGGCTGTGCCCTTATATAGCCATTCTGGGGCATACGAGAAAGTAAGGGTCTAGCCACAATAGCAGCCTGTGTGCTCATGGGAGCACAAGGACTGCATCCAAGATGCTTCTCCCCAAGGAGCTACTGTGGGGAGAATGGGTGGAGCCATAGCTTCACCTGCTTGCATGTGGGTTAGTGGAACTGGCTGGATTCATGAGGACAAGTATTCTATACCCTTCTAAAGGGATGTAGTGAATCATTGCCACCAGCATGACTGGAGCGATCCAGGCAGCATTGTTCATGTTGCCTCCCAGTGCTTCCTGCTGGGATGGTGAGCCTATGCAACACCCCTGGCTGTGAATTGCATGCTAAAATCACTCTGTCCTTTAGAAGGCTCTTCTCCCCTCTGCACGCATGCACTTAGGAGATAAACCACTTTGTGAGAAGCATGTTGAACTGCATGTCCTCAAGGTACAATATTTATATTACAGTAGTGCACAGAGGCCCTGTGCTGGACTCTGCACAAAGTTAAGCCTGAGCCTTGTCCTGGAGAGCTTAGTCTAAAAAGATCAGGGGCAATGGAGACAAGTATATCATTTTTATATTTATAGCAAATGCTGAGATACATAGATAAATTTTTCCACCTGCCCTCAGCCTAACCATTGTACGCTGATTAGGTTTTTATTGGTAGTGTGGAAAATGTAGGTCTGGAGAGAGACTGCCACCTTCGCCTCCAAATTTCATGGATCTATTCCGGAAGGGCACTCCATCCATATAAGGGACAGCATGGAGAAAGGCACAGAGAGGTTTGTTTAGAGTGACCAGATAGCAAGTGTGAAAAATTGCGGGGGGGGGGGGGGGGGAAGGGTATAGTTGTCTATATAAAACAAAGTCTCTGTCAGGACGGTCCCGATAACATTGGGATGTCTGCTCACCGTAGGTTTGTTTGAAGAGAATCATAGGACTGGAAGGGACCTCGAGGTCATCTAGTCCAGTCCCCTCCACTCATGGCAGGACTAAGTATTCTCTACCATATCTAGAAGACCAGGGGCTGGCATCATTGACTCAATTAAGGAACAGGGTAGTGACAGTATAAGAGATGCGTGAATCTGTAGGGAAGGGACAAAGTTGTGAATTGCCTTGAAGATGACAACTGGTAGCTAGGACTCATATTTGTTATATAGGGTTCAATTTGTTTGTCCCAGGTTGGAGAGTAGCATGTAATTGAGCTGCTTTCAGTTTCTGTCATCCAGATTTGACAGCTCCTAAAGAAACAAGATTTTAAAGTGAACTTCTCTCTTCCTCCAGGACCTCACATCTAGGTAGAGTACAGTAACTCCTCTCTTAACGTTGTAATGTTCCTGAAAAATGCGACTTTAAGCGAAACGATGTTAAGCAAATCCAATTTCCCCATAAGAATTAATGTAAATGGGAGGGGGGGGGGTTTAGGTTCCAGGGAAATTTTTTTTTGCCAGACAAAAGACTACACACACAGTATAAGCTTTAAACAAACAATTTAATACTGTACACCGTGATGATGATTGTGAAGCTTGGTTGAGGTGGTGGAATCAGAGGGTGGGATATTTCCCAGGGAATGTCTGAGTGCTAAATGATGAACTAGCAATTGGCTGAGCCCTCAAGGGTTAACTCATTGTTCTTAATGTAGCCTCACACGCTACAGGGCAGCACGAATGGAGGGAGGGGGAGACAGCATGGCAGACAGAGACAGAGAGACACCCTGTGTGTGAGAGAGAGATGCACATTTCCCCTTTAAGTATGCTGACACCACTCTTAAGTACACTACCCTGTTAAGTTAATTAGCAAGCTGGGACAGCAGCAGCTGCTGGCAGAAAGTTCCCTCCGTCCTGAGCCCTGTTGTGTATGCCCCCCCCCATGGAGATGGGGTATGTGGGGTGCAGGAGCAGGGGGGAGGGGGACACCCTGACATTAGCCCCCTTCTCCTCTCCCCCCACTCCCCCCAGCAAGCAGGAGGCTTTGGAGAGCAGCTCCAAGGCAGAGGCCAGGAGCAGCACATGGCAGTGGGGGGAGGGACAGCTGAACTGCTGGCAATTGATAGCCTGCTGGGCAGCTGCCCTGCGGGGAGCTGATGGGGGGGCTGCCAGTCTACCCTCTTTCCAAGCCCCCACCAGCTAGCTCCAACGGGATGCTCTTCCTGCAAGCAGTGGACAAAGCAGGTGGCTGCCAAGACGTTATAAGGGAGCATTGCACAACTTTAAATGAGCATGTTCCCTAATTGATCAGCAACAAAACAAGGTTAACCAGGATGACTTTAAGTGAGGAGTTACTGTATAAGAATAGGTTTCAGAGTAGCAGCTATGTTAGTCTGTATCTGCAAAAAGAAAAGGAGGACTTGTGGCACCTTAGAGACTAACCAATTTATTTGAGCATAAGCTTTCGTGAGCTACAGCTCACTTCATCGGATGCTATTTTAGGGATGAAGCTGACTACTGCTGACCCATTATGGACTAAGCTCATCTAATCATTAGTGGCCTTTCTCATGTGGAATAGGACCTTACTTCACAAAGAGTTCCATCTGATTCAGTGGGACTACTTGTGAAGCAGGGTGCTACCCAGTCCGAGCGAGGGCATCGGAACATGACCATGTAGTGTGTTGGTAACAAACTGATTCAGTATAAACAGCTGTAGTACTGAGCATTTCAGGATCTACTGTACAAGACCAATAAATACATAATATGCAAGGATAGTGGATGGATGTGGGCAAAGAACAACTTTTTTTTATGTCCAGAGAATCCAATCTGGCCTTTGTTTTATCTCGTATTTGGAGAAAATTAATTTCTATTTTAATCTTGCCTCATTTTGTGTAATATCAAACATTCTAGAAACTCGGTCACTCTTGCTCTCCATTACCATCAAAATAGTTATTTTGTTTTTCTGCTTTTAGTTCATATAATCTTTCCTTTTTTAACTTTAAATCTTTTTTTTCCTTCTCCTTTGCCAATCTTGGTAGGAACTTATTTAGGTAAGTAACTTATAATTTTAACTTTGTACGCACAACAGATTTTTATAAGAAACCATTAGTCTAGCCTACATGCCATTCAGTATAGTCTACATACTGTTCTGCTAGTTGCATTTCTGTACTTACACTCCTGCAGGTTCACCCACTGCACTTTTAAGGTGATGGGCATATGACAATTTGTTCACAGCTCCAACAATGTACAATACTGGCACTATTTTCTCAGCAATTAAAGGAGTGGTCTATATAATTTCCATTATTTATTTATACACACCCCTTCTCTCCCCCCCCTTCACTATTTAAAGTTAAGCTTGAAACTCGTTTTGCAACTTGAAAATGAAGTCTGTTTCCTTATCAGAAAATGCTGACTCTGTCATGTGCACACACTGGTTTGTTATGGTTTGCTCAGGAATGTGGGACTGCTGCTGATTTTGTTGTTCTTGAGAAGAACAAGATCCCGGAAAAGGCATTGGTTTTTTTGGGTTTGGTTCTGTTTTTGGAGAGGGGCAGGAAGATGGAGAAAATGTGTGTAAAAATATTACATGGACTTTGAAAACAAATCTGTGTATTTTAAAAGGTAGCTTAGATTTTAAACTAACTAGTTTTGACAGTGTACCTTTCCGTTTTCTATGTACATGGCAGTTTATCACAGCTGCATTTCTGAATGAGTTTTCACACTGCATGTATTACATGACAGCTCTCTTCGCAAAGAGAAATAAATACGAAGATTAACTTCTTGCTGTGCTGATTGACAAAAAGAGGACTTGGGCCTATGCGAAGTGGATGTGCATTTTGGGGGAGCAAACTTTAGTGCATTGTGTACTTGGCCATGCCAAAGTGTATGGGAGTGAGTTAAAAGTTCTGTGTTATAAATTAGGCCATTCCAAGGCATGCCCTAAATGGTTTGGTGTTAGACTGTGGTTTTCCTTGGGACTAGGTCTGTGCTTCAGAGGTTGCTTGTGGGGAGCTGCATGCTATCTGCTGGTGGAGGAGAGGGATTTAGGCAAAGATTTTTGTGGTGCTGAGGTAAAGTTGATCTAAAATGAGGGTAAGAAAAGAGGAACAGAAAGGAGCTTAGAGATTTCTAGTTACATGAAATAGTGACTAGCAGAAGGAGAGGTGCTCACTTTCTATTCTGACAGGTTTCAGAGTAGCAGCCGTGTTAGTCTGTATTCGCAAAAAGAAAAGGAGGACTTGTGGCACCTTAGAGACTAACCAATTTATTAGAGCATAAGCTTTCGTGAGCTACAGCTCACTTCCTCAGATGCATATCGTGGAAACTGCAGCAGGCTTTATATATACACAGAGAATATGAAACAATACCTATTCCCACCCCACTGTCCTGCTGGTAATAGCTTATCTAAAGTGATTTCCAGCACAAATCCAGGTTTTCTCACCCTCCACCCCCCCACACAAATTCACTCTCCTGCTGGTGATAGCCCATCCAAAGTGACAACTTTGTGTAAAGAGTTGTCACTTTGGATGGGCTATCACCAGCAGGAGAGTGAATTTGTGTGGGGGGGTGGAGGGTGAGAAAACCTGGATTTGTGCTGGAAATCACTTTAGATAAGCTATTACCAGCAGGACAGTGGGGTGGGAATAGGTATTGTTTCATATTCTCTGTGTATATATAAAGCCTGCTGCAGTTTCCACGATATGCATCTGAGGAAGTGAGCTGTAGCTCACGAAAGCTTATGCTCTAATAAATTGGTTAGTCTCTAAGGTGCCACAAGTCCTCCTTTTCTTTTTACTTTCTATTCTGCCACTTCCTGACTTTTGCCTTAGTGATATGTTGGAAGGTTCTCCATTTGCTAGACGCCCAGGTGTGAATGAATACTTCACAGGTTAGATTCGGGGATTTGGCTCTCCCACCTTTTGGCAGTGACAGGAGTGCATTTTGTAGAGGTGCTGCGGAAGGAGTTTGCACTTCTGTAACTGGTAGGCAATTTGGGGGAGTGATGCCACCACTGTGGCACAGCGACGACTTGCTGGACTCCGTACAAATATGGATCGTGTCAAATAGAGCATGCACTTGTGTGCTCTTGCAGATTTCCTCAGGAAATCAGCTATGCTAGCAAGTTTCCTCTGTAGTATGACAGAAGCTAGACATCTCACTCTGATGCTGTGCAGTCAGGTGGGTGCAGTGGTGAGTGCTAACTGTTCCTTGGCCCCAGCAGCACTGCAGGAGATTCAGAGTTGACTGCTCCCAGGAGTATTGAACTCCCTCAGGTCAGGTATCTATTAGATTCATTAAAAAAGGAGGGGTAGGATTGGTGTACAGGGGGCAATGTTTCAGTATGATGGCTTTTTTTTTAAATTGAGATCTAATCTAGGCTTTAAATTTGCCTTTATCTCATTGGAGTAAATTAAATAGAAATGGAATTGAGCTGCAGTGAAATAGAAATTCATTGACTCCTGGATCATCTTGGGAGGAAATATATCCCCTTGCAACTCTGACACTCTAAGAAAGGCCAGTCATAAGATCATTATAACCTATTTTGTGACTACTCCCTGTGAAGCAAGCTGCCCTGCAGAATAGGTCTTATGCCAGAGAGCAAAGGTTTTGATGCCTGTGCACTATTCAAGAGCTGAGACATGCTTTGAGGGCTTCATGCACTGTCTGTAATATGGCTGCTAGTTCTATAGCCATTTCATATAACATTCCAGAATCATTTGTGGCTAAGGAGCTCTAGGTTACCTGCAGAGGTGCAGGCAAGTTCTTAACTTAATTTGACCTCTTGAAGTTCCTGTGGTGGTCATATTTATCTCACTCTGAGGCTTTAGGAAAATTGAAAGGCAGCAGACCACTCTCCAGGGCGATGAGTTTTTTTCTTATTGTTCTGTGGAAATAAATCCTAATCTTCGAGATTTCTGAAAGCATCTTAGTTTCTGTAGCCATCTACCTTGTAGCTTTCATCTCTAAAAAGAGGGAAAATCTGGTTAGTCAGGGGAAAACGTATGGTCATCAACAGCCTTCCTCCTCCGTTTTGGATTGTCACTGAATATCCCTTAGAAGCACACAGCTTGACAGTACGCCAGAGGAACTTGAAATAAATCCTGTGTTTTCCTAGGTTTCTCTGCTTTTGCGGGCAGTCAATGCCGTATTTTCAGGTTTCAGAGTAGCAGCCGTGTTAGTCTGTATCCACAAAAAGAAAAGGAGTACTTGTGGCACCTTAGAGACTAAAAATTTATTTGAGCATAAGCTTTCATGAGCTACAGCTCACTTCATGGAAGTCTATACCTTCAGACAGTTGGGTTTTAGAAAAGGGTTATCCCAGAGCCCCTTCCCAGGGATCCCTATAATGAGACACTGTTAAGAGAAAAAGTCTCCTTTTAAATATAGAGGGCTGTAGAAGGGGTGCCAGAGCCGTCTTCATTTTTGTCCCTAATATATATACTTAGGTCTAAGACTTCAGTTTGTGTGTCTCCCCCTCACTGCCTCATTGTGTGTGTTTGGGGGAGAAGGATGTCTGTGTTCCATTCTCAACCCCTGAAAAGTTGAACAGCAGCTCTGAGATTATATTTGGAATATGTTATAGCTATGGTACTGTATCTCTGCTACTGTGAAGCAATAACTATTGATAAAGGGTGCATTTTAAATGGCCAGCCATTATTTCTAATGTAATTTTCTGTCATAACACAATTAGTTTTTTAAATGGCTATTGCTGTATTTTTTCTTGTCTTCTACATTCCAGGTATATATAGATTTGTTGAAAGGGAGTTAAGTATTGGTGTGTTGCCTATAGATATCTTAACATCAAACATAGTGTAATAGCAAGGCTATAAAAATTGCTTTGAAAAATGTATCTATTTTATGTTGCTGATTACTGGATCAGCGAAATGATCAACTGTATAACATGGCTCACTTTTTCCTGGAAGGAACAGCTTACTTTTGAGGTTGTCCATAGGTTGGATGCTTAACAGGTTTTTTGGTTGTTGTTGTGTATGGACTTGAAGCACAAACTCTTGGAACCAGCAATGATTTCTGCCCGGCTTTCACCTCTGAGTCTTGCTTTTGTCACTCTCAACATGTGACATCTGTGTCTTCTCACCGTGGAGGATCTGAGTTACTACTGATCTTGGAACTTGGGAATAGACGTGCTACTGACTACTGCTTGTACACCAGCATCCTCCTTTGCCCCAGTAGCTACCTCTCCTCTCTGAATGGAAATCCTTTGACATAGCTGCCCCTATTGCCCTGTCTTCCTTGGCATCAAGTGTATTCAGCCCTGTGCCTTCCATCCACAGAGCTCAAAGGTATTCACAAACGTCAGCTGGTTAACCCTTTCAAATACCCCTGTGAGCAAGGACAGTATTCGCCTCTTTTTGTAGAAAGGGAAACTGAATTACGGGGTGACGACGTGACTTGCCCAAAATCACACAATGGATAAAATTGCGGAGCAGTCACTAGAACTCAATCTCCTGACTTCCGGTCCCACGTTGCAACCTAATGACTGTGCTCTTCCCAACAGCTCTGTCAAGCTCTTTGTCTACATCAGGGGCCTCAAACATGCAGAGGCCTGCGGGGTTATTTCTGGCAGCCTGCCGAGCTCCCTGTGCCCTCCCCTGCCCCTCTGGAGTTATTTGCTGTGGGCTGCCAAGGTCCCCTCCCCCCAGCACACTGTGTCCCCGCTCCTCTGCCTACCTCCAGGTGCTTCCCGTTTGGTGACGCTTAGCACTTTCCAGGGGGGAGGGGCGGGGAGGGGAGCCACACACTCAGGGGAGGAGGCAGAGAAGAGGTGGGGCAGGGGTGGGGATTTGGGGAAGGGGTTGGAATAGGGGAAGGGAGGGGGCAGAGTTGGGGTGGGGACTTTGGGGAAGGGGTTGGAATGGAGGTGGGGAAGGGGTGGAGAGGGGGCGGGGGGGTGTCAATGATGTGGCCCTCGGGCCAATGTACTAGTCCTCATATGGCCCTCCTGGTGATTGGAGTTTGAGATCCCTGGTCTACATCAACTGGCCATTCCTGCTACTGCCCTTTGAATGTGACTGCTGCTTATGTGGAGACTTACATTCCCTTCACCAACAGAACTCCTTCCTCATACTGGATGTATCACTGGTTTCAGAGTAGCAGCTGTGTTAGTCTGTGTTCGCAAAAAGAAAAGGAGGACTTGTGGCACCTTAGAGACTAACCAATTTATTTGAGCATAAGCTTTCATGAGCTACAGCTCACTTCAGCATCCGATGTAGTGAGCTGTAGCTCACGAAAGCTCATGCTCAAATAAATTGGTTAGTCTTTAAGGTGCCACAAGTCCTCCTTTTCTTTTTGTGGATGTATCATTGGTTGACATCTCCTTCATTAGAGAGACAAGGTGGATGAGGTAATATCTTTTATTAGACCAACTTCTGTTGGTGGAAGGTACACTCTTTCGAGCTAAACAGAGCTCTTTCAGGTTTGGGGTCATCTATCTTGTGTCTCTAATACCATGGGACCAACACAGCTGCAACAATGCTACAAACAATCATTAGGTGATCTCAAGCTCTGAAAGTGGATGCTTAAGCACTGAAGTGCCAGAAAATGAAGACGTGTGCATAGGTGCTGGAACTGGGAGTACTGCCCCACCTCCTGGTTTGAAGTGGGTTCCATCATCTACAGGGTTTATAGTTTGGGTTCAGTGGCTCTCAGCATCCCCTGATACAAATTGTTCCAGCACCCCTGCATGTGTGTGTTTGTCTTCATACGTTGGTAGTTACTTATATCTGCCCTTTTGCAGGAAGGTGCACTGTTACCATAAATGATGCAAACTACAGATTTTACTGCAATATTACAGTTAAGACCACCCAAGCACTCAAAAAAAGGAAGTCCAACAGTTGTATTTTTTTCCTGAAACATTAACTTGGCCTCGTTGTATATCCTATATGTTTTACTGGTGTTCTTACTAAGTATGTTAGGGTTTATGTTATATAAAGGAATCTTCAGATGTAGCTGGTTTTGACGTAGGCATCTATCTGAGGATTATGGTTAGAATCTTTTAAAACAGGAGCTGTGTGGTATGTGTGTGAGAGAGAATTGTTGCCGAATTCTCAAATAGCAGCAGGGACTTTGCTCAACCATATATTTTGAAATAAAAGTTCACTTTTGGTCAAAGACCAAACAAGGAAAATTTCAGGCTAAAGTCTGTGTGTAAGCAAGGTTATAATGGAAATCCATTTTTCAGCTAGTGCAGGCACTAGTAACTGCCACTTATAATACACATTCTCTTTGTGTCTAGAACAGTTCCTTTCTGAGCCAAAAAGGGGCCCAGTGATGCTCATGTGCATTGCAGTTGATGAAATGTGATTAAAGTTTTGGGAACGTGCATGCTGGCACAAATTAACTGGACATAGGTAATAATAAAAAAATCATTTGAACTGACCATAAAGTAGTAAAAATGTGGCATGGAAAAGATGCATTAGGTTACCTAGGCCATTCCCTGCCATACCTTTGCTACAGCTCTGTACCAGGACTTCATTCTCTTACATACTGATACTTGTGTGTGTCCAGTAATATTCCTGTTTGTTTAGAGCCCTGGTTCAGTTTACACACTTGCTCTGCACTTAAAACATGGACCTTTCGCAATGCGATGGAATATCTAATACTGTTACTAGACTACCATTTACTATATCAGATCATTGTGCCTGTAATATTTGTGTTGTTGGAGTATCACCTTGTGTGATGGAGAGATTGCTGAGTTCTATGACTGTCAGAACTAAGATATTGGAAGTCTTTACTTGTGACAGGTTCTTATGGACTGAGCAGTTCAGTAGATGAAATCTGATTGTACATCCAGGAGATAAAATAGCTCCTCGGATTTTCCCAGATGATGATAAAGATTTTGCTTTTTGCTCCCTTGATAGTGCAATACCATCCTTTTATCTTTAAATCGTAAAATCAGAAAACTGGAGATGTTCTCAAGCTATTAAGAAGGGGCTTCCAGATCTGAAAGAGGGGATTTGATTTTGGTGGTAGTTTCCCATGTATTGTCTAGTAAGGCATGAGTGAATGGAGAATAAAGTAGGTAGCATATTTAAACTTTTTGGCCTTGTTTTTTAGATTGCGTTGTTAGGGATGCTGTCTTCTCAGTTATCCCTCAAGGAGGGAAAAGATTAGGGTGGTAGAAAACGGCTACATCATAAAATCAACCCAAATGCAAACATAGTTGTGTTTGTTTGATTTTGTATTTTTTCTGTCTTGGAAAATCATTGCTGTCTTACGAGCTCTATTCTCTTTCCTGTTTGTTAGGTCTGCCTAACCACGGACAAACCAGACAAATGGTAAGAGAATGTTCATTTAAACCAAAAAGGGGGGTGGGGGAGGGGAAAGAAAAACCCAAACCATAACTCTCTAGATAGGCTTTAAAAGGGTGATCTAGTTTTTTCTGCTTTTACTATTCACAGTTATTCATACGTTATCCCTTTTTTTTTCTTCCAATTAGCCAGGATAGTTTTCTGTCTGAAAAACAGATCTGGGTGTTTAAATGAAAAAAGACACAGTGCAATCTGTATCAGTGAAATTCTGTTTTGAATGGAACGCTGTGTGTGTCCACTCATACAGCAGTCAAGAGAGTGGCTGTTTACAGCAAAGCCCTGAAATGTGTTTTAGGTGGAGTGTGTTTCATTGATGGAAGAAGGGATGACATGACGGAAGGGTTTTTGTTTGGCAAATGGTTTCTTATTTTTTAGACAGTTGGTGTGCAAGTTGTCTGCTGAGCATGTGTGTGTTTTTAAAAGTAAAAAATCATTTTAGCCTTTCATCCATTATGCTGAGAGCTTTATCAGGCGACGGAAGCAAATAGCCAGTCTAATTTATGGGTTTCTGGCAAAGTGCTTTTCATGGAGTGGTCCTGGGGTCCAATTCACCCCCTTTCAGAGGGCCAGCACAAGGGTGAAGTGCCACTTTAAGCCATCAAAATGGAATTTAATGGCACATAGTCCTTGTTCTAGGCCTCTTCAGTGGGAAGAATTTTGCACCCTGGAATTTTTGCCACAAAGCACCCTTTCATGGTATTACTATATTGGAATTTGCCCTGTTTGGTAAATTGCCACAATGTACTAGTGTGAATGGAGGCACTCAGAAATTAGTAAATCTGCAGCAGGTCTGAATGACAGTTATTGAATAATGATTGAGTATTATCAAATCTAATGCTTCTGTCTTGGGTAGAGTATAATATCTTATGGCCAGGATTTAATTTTGTCATGCTATTTTAGTTGTAATAAGGAAGCAGATCATTTTGTTTGTCACATTAGCATTTGATAAGTAGTGGTGAATTGTATTTTTAATTGAATTCAGTTTCACCTCTTACTGCAGAGGAGACTGGCTACTTGTTTGTGTCTGCTGTGTAAACAAACTCGCAGTGTAGTGGGAGAAAAATAAGAAATGGCCAAATCCCCGTCACCCGCAGGGATAAAAATGCTGCAATTTCTCACTGCTCTGCTTGTGTGATAAAATGTTCTACTGAAAATGAAAGGTCCGTGTTTCAGGATGTAACAGTTGAAGTGATTGCTCTGTTTGGGGAGAGAAAAGGTAGATTTCAAGCACAGTTCCTACTCTTGCCCAAGCATTTCCGAGAACTTTCACTGCCATCATTCTCCTGACACTTAACACAATGGAGAAAATAGTCTTCACACAGAAATGAAAAGGACTCTCCTTCAGAAATCTGGAAACACGATATTTCAAACATTGTTCCCCACAGCACAAAAGTAAAAGCTGAATTTCTGAAAGTATTTTGATGGCTTGTTTTGGTGCTGAAATTGTCTGAAATACAAAGGAGGCAGAAAAACGTTGAGAAAAAATAAATTGTCTATGCCATTTATGTAATATAAGTGTGGCAACTGCCTCCAGTTTTCAAGGAGTTAAGAAAGAAAAGGATTTAGCTCTTTTATAGACTTGTATTGTCTGAGGGAGAATAGGAAAATGCATCCAACTCTAAAGCAGCCAATGGCATTTATACTAGGGCTGCTACACTATATTGTCAAACTTTTTTGAGAGAGAAAATTGGGTTTTTGACTAAATGAAATTTTCACAAAGTATCTGATTTCTGCAGAAATTTTTAATTGTCAAAAAAAACCCTTAGATTCCTTCCCCTCACCCAATATTTCAACTTGGGTATGCTAGCAGAGTACCTCTCGGGAGTTGTAATTTAGGTGCTTCATGTTTTCATTCTGCTGTTACAGGGTGGGCTTCCCAGTCACACTGCATCTCCTATGGTGCACCATGGCCAGGAACTCCCATGATACACCACCTCCCCTCTCCAAGAGGGGTGATCATAATGCCTTATGGGAGATGTACTCTTCCATGAGGCACTGGGGCTGAATTTCCTAATCAGAATTTTTGGTTTTTGGCTACAATTTTTCAGGATTCCAATTTTTCCCCCCAAATCAAAATTTTCCATGGACATCTTAGTTTTCACAAACTTATTTTCACTTTCATCAAAATTTTCTTTACCACTATAAAAAAACTTTCTGGACAATTCTAATTTGCGCACCTCAAACTTTCAGTGCCTGATTCTGCAACTTCAGTCCGTTATGAGCGCTGTTAATTTCTGTGGGATTATTCTAAATAGTACTTACCGTGAGTACAGGTGGCACAACTGGATCCCAAGTGATTCAGGACAACTATACTTGAGTAGTTTAATTCCTTGCATGCCCACACCTGCATCTTTATAAAGCTAGAACTATAATTTTCAAAGGAGTGGCAAGGGCTAACTTCATAAAGTGAGTTCAGTATATGTGGGGGCATCAGAATAAGACCTATCACAGTGAGACCTTCTAATGATCACCTTAAGGTTTCAAGTATCGGGGTAGCTGTGTTAGTCTGTATCCACAAAAACAACAAGGAGTCCGGTGGCACCTTAAAGACTAACAGATTTATTTGTGCATAAGCTTTTGTGGGTAAAAAACCTCACTTCTTCAGATGCATGGAGTCATCTTAAGGTTTGTTGTTTTAGGTTTCCTAAAAGAATTTTTAACTATATGTTGCCCTACTTAAAAAGGAACATCCTTAAAGCAAAAGGGATGCAGGTGAGTGTGAGAGTTTGTCAGATTTTTAACCTTAGAGTCAGATTTTTAAATTTTACTAGGTGTAAATCCAGATTTCCTTCTGAAATTCAATGGAATTATTCCACATTTACAGTAGTGTGACTGAGAGCTGCATCTTGACTCAGTCTTCCAAACTCGATGTGATCCGTTTGTGTACAAATGTAGGTTAACTGGCCATACAGTTTTTCTCCTTTTTTTACCACAATCCTGTCCTATTGTAATTTTAAGAGGACCTCAATCTTTAGTACTAGTGGCCAGTTGCTTTTTCATGAAATTTACATTCACTCATGGGAAGGAGGGGGAGAACTTGCAATTAACTTTAATATCTGATTTGGCAGCTTTAAGTCCTTCTCTCCTCTTGTTTGATTGTTTATCACATGACACCATGGATTAGCTACAGTCCATAATTTTACTTCTTTATATATTGTTAGGGACCAAGCCGAAACTTGCTGCTCAATGGGAAATCATACCCAACAAAAGTCCGATTAATTCGTGGTGGATCCATGCCTCCAGTGAAAAGGAGGAGGATGAATTGGATTGATGCTCCGGATGATGTGTTTTATATGGCCACTGAGGAAACCAGGTAGGGAATATATGCCAATCAATTGATTCTCACTGGGGAGCCTGACAAACTCCTTTTGGTTTCTACTTTGCATTTATCATCCCTAGCACTATTCATGCACACTGATAACATGTGTATGACTGCTCAGAAAGTCTCTTCACCAGGCCTGGTGTTGCATTTTTAAAAACCCAAGCAGCTGCCTACGGTGTTTCAATAGAATGGATCCCTGGCCAACTGTGTGCCACCGCAGCACTCGACAGAAAGTGGATTCATAGGGACCTAGGACTGGAAGAGACCTCCTGGGTCATCAAGTCCAGTCCCTTGCTGTCACAGGCAACTCATTATATAATCCCGGTCATAAATTTATCAAGCTCCATCTCAAAACTAGTTGGGCTGTTTGCTGCTCCTACTGTTGGGAAGCTTTTTCAGAAGCTAACTCCTCTGATTGTTAGAAACCTTCTTCTCCCTGGAACTGAACACTGCTCCTATGAATGCTGTTGATTTGAATCGGAGCAGGTGTGGATTTCTCTGTTGACTTTGAGGCCCAATGAAGTGAAGAGTGTTATCGTTACTTGGATTGACTTGGTCACCTGCTGAGGTGATCTTCCCTGAATCAGCCAGTAGTTGAGGCAAGGGTTTACCTGGGTTCTCTGCCTCCTTTAAGGAACTGCTATGATCGCCAAGCTTTTGGTGAATATTCTTGGTGCTGTGGATAGAGCAAAGGGTGTAGGAGCCTGTACTGGGAGTGACATGTTCCTACCAGGAATCTGAGGAGTTTCCTGTGGACTGGCTAAATGGATACTTGTAAATAGGCATTTTGCAGGTAGAAAGCCACAAATCAGTCTTGAGGGTCTAGGGCAGGGGTTCTCAAACTGGGGGTTGGGACCCCTCAGGGGGTCGTGAGGTTATTAAATGGGAGGTCACGAGCAGTCAGCCTCCACCCCAAACCCCGCTTCGCCTCCGGGATTTATAATGGTGTTAAATGTATTAAAAAATCTTTTTAATTTATAAGAGGAGGTTGCACTCAGAGGCTTGCTATGTGAAAGGGGTCACCAGTACAAAAGTTTGAGAACCACTGGTCTAGGGGAATTGTGGAAGCTAGAATTACCATCCTGAGTTTGAAACAGTGGATGAATCTAAGATGTTGAAGACAGCCTTCTTTCTTCATTGGAATGAGAAAATAACTGGAATAAAATCCCCTGACCCTGAACTCTCTGGGCATCTCCTCCTCTGCTCTCAGGTGTTGAAGGTGTCACGGAGTGTGGGGGAGTCCGGGCCCTGCACCCCTCTTCCTGGGATTCACCGTGACTCTAAGCCAGCCAGTAAAACAGAAGGTTTATTGGACAATAGGAACACAGTCTAAAACAGAGCTTGTGGGTACAACCAGGACCACTCAGTCAAGTCCTTCTGGGGGGCAGGGAGCTTAGACCCCAGCCTTGGGGTTCCCTGCATTCGACCAGCCAGCACAAAACTGAAACAAAAAACTCCTCCAGCAGGCTCTCTCCTTTAACCTTCGTCCAGTTTCCCCGGCAGAGGTGTTACCTTCACCATCCCCCTCCTGGCTCAGGTTACAGGCTCTCAGGTATCCCATCCCCAGTGAAACTCCCCTGCCACATTCCCAGGTCAACACTCCCCCCTCCCTGCTGCATCACAGAAGGCAGTCCATTTCTTGCTTTAACAGTATCTTGTGAGGGTCCCTGAGAGAGAACAGGGAAGGTAGGAGGAGAAGGGGTACGAAGGGACTGGAACTGAATAGAATACTGCTTCTTCACAAGCACCAGGACCCAGTGGTCCAAGGTGATTACAGTTCAGGCTTCCTGAAAACATGAGGGTTTACCAAAGGGGAGGAGAGGTGGAAAGGAAAATATCCTTGGGTGGTTCTGTCAGGCTCTCCACATGGGCATCAAATCTGCTGCCTTGTGGAAGCACCTGATTGTGGGGGCAGCTGAGGCAGGGGGTCATCTTCAATGGAAGCTCTTTCTGTAAAATTCATGCAGAAGGGGAGAATGTGGAGAAAAACAAAAGTGAAACTTCAGAAATACAAGATTTTGAATACTAAATAAAAAATACTGATTTGGAATGAAAACTTCAATTTGAATATTTTAGGAAGAAAATGAGTGTTTGTGACCAACTTTATAAAAACATTTCTGTATGTAAAAATGTGGGAATCTCCTTTTTCCAATGGAATAAATTCCTTGGCTCCATAGCAGTCAATGGCAAAGCTTCTGTTGGAGTTGATCAGGTTTTCACCTCTTCTTTCTAGCTCTAGAAGAGCACAAGATACCAAATATCCAGGTAATGACATTTTTGCACATAGGAAAGCTGTTGCAAACACGGGATTGAATATTACCCATTCTTGGGCTTGGGCCTGTGTAATTTTGGCAAAGAAATGCCAGGATTTTCTACTTTTGTGACAAACTCCTTTTTATTTTCACTGTCTGTAGGAAAATTCGCAAGCTGCTTTCATCCTCTGAAGCGAAGCGAGCCGCCAGACGCCCTTACAAGCCCATTATCCTCCAGCCAGTCCAGGCAGTCCAGTTACGACAGCCCATGAATGATGAACCCATAATCATTGAGGATTAAAACAAACTGAGCAGCCCTCACAATGCCAGTGGGTCTGCCTGAAAGAATCTCTCTCCCGATACACACTTGAGGTTTTTATGGCTACTGTGTTGAATGAACTGCTGAAGACTGGAAAACTTTAAGGAACTGTTCTGCATCTTTTAAATCCCTAAAAGGAACTCAGCCCCATCTGAGCCCTGATGACCACAGACTGTGCGCTCAATCTCTTGCGCATGCTCTTTCCTCTCCTCTCCTCTCCTCTCCTCTCCTCTCCTCTCCCTTTTTTATTTTTGGTAGCCTATTTTCCCCTCTTGCTTGTAGATTACTCTGCCTTTTTGTAGACATGTGGGAAGGAAGGTCAGTTTAACTTATTAAGAGAACGTGGAATAGTAATTTTTAGCTTTGTTTCCTCTGACCTTTGAAGAGCTAGACTTCTTTGTTTTGTGACTGAGCTCTCATTGCTAACCATTTTTACAAGGCTGTGTTGTAAGATTTTTGTGTGTGTGTGTGTGGACGGTGCCATTTTTTTCTTTTTTGTTATTTCTTTTGTAGATAAAGTTCTGATCTGTAACTCAGATATTTGGAAATAGAGGATTTGAAAGCCAGCTACAGGTTCAGCTAGTTTTCTTGGTCCTGTCCCTTGTGTTTTTTGGATAATTTGGCATGGCCAATTTTGCTTGTCCTCAGGCACAAGACAGAAACAACTCAGGCTGAAAAAGGAGTGAGCTAAGAACTGAAGAATCTTGCAGAACATTACACTAACGCTGAAGAACTGAGGCCAGGTTACTGTAACTAGCTGTTTTATTCCAGTCAGTCCCAGGGAGATCTGGCCTGTGGCGTTTTTCACAGTAACCAGAATTTTGTGTGCTGCCTTCTGTCTGCTTCTGGAATCCTACGTGCTATTATAACAACAAGGACCAGCAGTAGGCCCTCTAGTGTAATGAATTGCTTTTCTCTGGCTCCAAGAGTCAAGTCCACTGATGCCCAGGGACATTTTGCTTTGAATTCTGAACCTATTTGTGCATCAGTGTTTTTTGAACACACCTCTCCACAGGAAGCCTGGTTTCTGTTAAATTACATTACTGTACATTTCCCATTTTGAAGGGAATTTCAAATTAAATTACAACTGGGTTTTAATTAGAACAGACTGTGTCTGAAATTGTTTTCCTCTTGACATTTTTGTGTTTGAGGTTTTTCTTTTTTTGCATCTCCTGAACTTATTGTGTATTAGCAAGTCTGTAATTTTTTTCGTATGTCTTCTCATGGCAGTGCATTTGCTTAATGCCCTGCTTTGTTTTGACAGGTTGTAAACTATCATTTGCAACTTGTGTTGATCTGTATATGTACCTGCCTCAAACAGACACAGCATGTAATAATGCCCAAGTCATTCCACATGTGTCAGCAGTGAGATGAGCCAAAGTTGTATTTGGGTTATCACAGTCCAGCCGTGATTCTGTGCAACACTGCTACCCCTTTGGGTGAGGTCAAAAGGAATCTCCGCAGAACAAAAACAGTTCAGTTAACTTTGCTTAATAAACCTGGAACCCGAGCTTTTGTGAAACTGCTGGTTTTTTGTCTATGTTCTGAAATGTTAACTGAAACTTGACCTTTGCCAAGGCACCATCTGCCTGTGGAATGTGGAGCTGCACCTGCTTCCTAGAAATTGCTTTGATTGAAAAGTGCTTGGATAACTCTGCTGCTGTGAACTAGAACTTCTTCACGTGATTGCTCTGTCAGTCTGTTATTTTGGGCAAGCCTAATTCATAGTTTGATCCCACCAATATACTTAGTGTATGTCTGTCTACGTTTTAAAATCTGCGGCAGCAACTCAGAGTCCAGCTCTTCAGACTTAGGGTTGCACTTCGGCACTAAAAACAGGTATGTAGACATTCTGGCCTCGGTTCTGAAACTCATCCCGCTCCCCAAGCTTCAGAGCCCGAGCCTGAATGTCTACATAGCTGTTTTTAGCGCTGTAGCATTAACCCAGGCTCTGAGACTCACTGCCAGGGATTTTAAAATGCAGCGTAAGCATAGTCTGAGATACTGCTAACCTTTTTGAGTCTGGAAGATTAAATTATTTTTAACTCCTGTACCATGGCTCTTTTAGGGTTGAGGGGACAGGACTCTGAAAACTGCCCTTCATGAAAACAATAGATTCGACAGTGAAGCTTTTGAATGATCCTATTGCATGTGTGACCTATATCCTCAAACTGAGCAGGGGTGTAAGTGTGACATGGCAGGATAGAATCCCAGTGGGTTAACTTCTGAATATGTGGCCATTTAAATATTTCTCTTCTGCATTAACTCACTACCAGGATGAGCAAAGTTAGTTCAGCTGCAGTGCTTTCGAGTGGGGACAACCTGATTCTTGTAGTTTGTACTATTTTTGCTGCCGCCACATACTTTATATTTTCCCTTCACTGCTGACCCCCAACTTCAAAAACCAGAGAGGACAGCCAGGGGTTGAAAGAAATGTCAGATGTGCAAGGCAGCCATGTCCAGTAGCATGGTGTGTCCTAGGCCATGGTGGAGTGTTGGTGTAGTAATACCGATTTGTGCCCGCAATACCACTTCCTGCACTAACAGTTTTAATTTGTTTGTCACGCACATGTGGCATAACTCTACCCTTTGCATGTGAGGTCTGATGAGCGACACTGCCTCAGGCTGTTCGCTATAGGAAGGCCTCAAGTCCAGTGGCATGTGACTTTCCTCTAGGAGGAGGAGAACAACCTGAAGTGACTACTCTGGAAATTGCAAAATTAAGTCCTTGTAGGCCACTCTGAAAAGACTCTTTATTTTTAACTTATCACTTCAAGATGGGATGCAGAGATAAAGTTTCTTGACACCTTAAATAACGGCTTCTTGGAGCAGCTAGTCCTGGAACCCACAAGGGGAGAGGCAGTTTTTGATTTAGTCCTAAGTAGAGCACAGGCTCTGGTTCAAGAGATTATATAGTTGGGCACCTTGGTAATAGTGACCATGATGTAATTAAATTTAACATCCTTGTGGCAGGGAAAACACCACAGCAGCCCAATACTGTAGCATTTAATTTCAGAAAGGGAGACTACACAAAAATGAGGAAGTTAGTTAAACAGAAATTTAAAAGGTACAACCCCAAAAGTGAAATCTCTGCAAGCTGCATGGAAACTTTTTGAAGACACCATAACAGAGGCTCAACTTACATGTATAACCCAAATTAAAAAACCTAGTAAGAGACCCAAAATAGTGCCACTGTGGCTTAACAATGAAGTAAAAGAAGCAATGAGAGGCAAAAAGGCATCCTTTAAAAAATCCTAGTGAGGAAAATAGAAAGGAGCATAAACTCTGGTAAATGAAGTGTAAAAATATAATTAGGAGGGTCAAAAAAGAATTTGAAGAATAGCTAGCCAAAGACTCAAAAATTAATATCAAATTTTTTTTTTACGAACGTCAGAAGCAGGAAGCCTGCTAAAAAAACAGTGGGGACGATTGAGATGTTAAAGGAGTACTCAAGGATGATAACTAAATGAATTCTTTGCATTGGCTTCACGCCTGAGGGTGTGAGGGAGATTTCCAAACCTGAGCCCTTCGTTTTAGGTGACAAATCTGAGGAACTGTCACAGACTGAGGTATCATTCAAGGAGGTTTTGGAACAAATTGATAAACTAAACAGCAATAAGTCACCAGGACTACATGGTATTCACCCAAGAGTACTGAAGGAACTCAAATGTGAAATTGCAGAACTACTAACTGTAGTTTGTAACCTATCATTTAAATCAGCTTCTGTACCAAATGACGAGCGTAGCTAATGTGACACCAATTTTTAAAAAGGGGCTCTAGAGGTGATCCTGGCAGTTACAGGCCAGTAAGCCTGAGTTCAGTACCGGGCAAACTGGTTGAAACTATAGTAAAGAACAAAACTGTCAGACAGATAGATGAACATAATTTGTTGGGGAAGAGTCAACATGTTTTTTTAAAGGGAAATCATGCCTCACCAATGTACTAGAATTCTTTGAAGGGGTGTACAAGCATGTGGACAAGAGGATCCAGTGGATATAGTGTTCCTAGATTTTCAGAAAGCCTCTGACAAGGTTCCTCACCAAAGGCTCTTAAGCAAAGTAAGCTGTCATGGGATAAGAGGGAAGGTCCCCTCATGGATGGGTAACTGGTTAAAAGACAGGAAACAAAAGGTAGGAATAAATAGTCAGTTTTCAGAATGGAAAGCGGTAAATAGTGGTGTCCCCCAGGGGTCTG
The DNA here is from genome assembly GCF_965140295.1 of Lepidochelys olivacea. Taxonomy (NCBI): domain Eukaryota; kingdom Metazoa; phylum Chordata; order Testudines; family Cheloniidae; genus Lepidochelys; species Lepidochelys olivacea. The sequence goes on along the minus strand of NC_140418.1, from coordinate 44,029,185 downwards.
TACTGGGATCAGTCCTTTTCAACATATTCATAAATGATCTGGAAAAAGGAGTAATAGTGAAGTGGCAAAATTTGCAGATGATACAAAACTACTCAAGATAGCTAAGTCCCAAGCAAACTGTAAGGAGCTACTAAAGGATCTCTCAAAACTGTGTGACTGGGCAACAAAATGGCAGACGAAATTCAGTGTTGATAAATGCAAAGTAATGCACATTGGAAAACATAATCCCAACTATACATATAAAATGATGGGGTCTAAATTAGCTGTTACAACTCAGAGATATTGGTGATATAGTTCTGTGAAAACATCCACTCAGTGTGCAGCGGCAGTCAAAAAGCAAACAAAATGTTGGGAATCGTTAAAAAGGGATAGATAATAAGACAGACAATATCATATTGCCCCTATATCAATCCATGGTTCACCCACATCTTGAATACTATGTGCAGATGTGGTCACCCTATCTCAAAAAAGATACATTGGAATTGGAAAAGGTTCAGAAAAGGGCAACAAAAATTATAAGGAGTATGGAACAGCTTCCATATGAGGAGAGATTAATAAGACTGGGAGTTTTCAGCTTGGAAAAGAGACTAAGGGGGGATATGACAGAGGTCTATAAAATCATGACTGGTGTGGAGAAAGTAAACAAGGAAGTGTTTACTCCTCATAACACAAGAACTAGGGGTCACCAAATGAAATTAATAAGCAGCAGGTTTAAAACAAAGACAAGGAAGTGTTTTTTTCATACAATGTGCAGTCAACCCATAGAACTCTTGGCTAGAGGATGTTGTGAAGGCCAAGACCACAACAAGTTTCAAAAAAGAGCTTGATAAATTCATGGAGGATAGGTCCATCAATGGCTATTAGCCAAGATGAGCAGGGATGGCATTCTTAGCTTCTGTTTGCCAGAAGCAGGGAAGGGGCAACAGGGGATGGATCACTCGATGATAGATTACCTGTTATGTTCATTCCCTCTGGAGCACCTGGTATTGACCACTGTCAGAAGACAGGATACTGGGCCAGATGGACCTTTGGTTTTACCCAGTATGACTGCCAAGCCCTCTCAGAGGTCTAGAGAGGCCTGGGCCACTTCCAGCTTTTGAGGCCCCAATCTATAATAAAAATAAAAAATGACGACACATGAAAACAAAATAAGGCACTAAAAAAAGTGAGACATAATTTGAATATTTTTTTATTTAACAAATACTTTTCTAGCCTTTTTCTGTGCAAATGCACTAATTATTCAGGAAAAAATCTAGCTTCCATGCAATATCACAGTTGATATTAAGCATGGTGAGCCCATTCAAATGCTCTTGTCCCATAGTTCAACAGTGATAGTTCTTTACCTTTTTCAACACGTTGAAGGTGCGTACAGCTGAAGTCACTGATACAGGCAAACTGACAAATGCGCAATGCAATTGTGATATTAAGAAACCCCAGAAAGTCCAAGTTCGAGTATTTCTTGAAGCAATTCCTTTGGCTTGCAATCCAATTTAAATTCCAATTCATGGAATATATTCGTTTGAGGAAGATGACCTCATTACTGAGATCTTTTGAGATTTCTTTGTGGTACTCTTTGCTGAAATTGTTCAGCTGCGGAAAGTAGATCTTCATTTCTCAGTCTGTTGAACTACCAAAGAAACCCCAAAAGGGTACAAATTAGTCACAGTGACTCAAATGACCTGTAAGACCTGAATGAATAGAGTCAATGATGACAAGGAAGACCTTGATCCTATAATGCTGCTTGGTATCAGATTCAGTAGGTCAGTTGCGATTGGAGAACTCAGATGAAATGTCAATTTCTGTGCTACTAATTTGGACTCAGGATCGCATTCCATTGTTCACGAATCTGTTGAATGTCATTGATAAGACTTTCAATGTTATCCCTCTCAACATCAGGTGTAGCATTGCGTGCTTCAATTACCAGATTAGTAGCTTCATCCACAAAGATGACATCAGAATGCATTCAAATTTGAACATGTGCTTCTGAATAGACTGAAGTTCAGTTCGAGCCTGTGCAGTGAGATTGAGAGATTCCAGCTCACTTAAAGCCTTTCTCATTGAATTTAAATGCTGTGCAACTGGTTGAACACCATCAATCTGTGCAGGCCATCTAGTTTTGGCCATCCCATGCAGTGAAACAGGAAGATATTGTTTCAGAATTTCCCACCTTTGTGGACTGCTACTGAAGGATTGAACATTTGCTAAACAGTTCCAAAGCAAGTAATTGCCTCCTTGACTGTGCTGAATCATGCAACACCTACAAGGTTTAGTGTGTGGTTTCTACAGTTGGAGAAAATAGTTCAAATTATGCTCAAGCAGAACTGCTTGTACACCTTTGTACTTCCCAGCCATATTAGATCCATTGTCATAGGCTTGACCAATGCAGACTTGAAAATCTATCTTAAAACCTTCTAGAATTGCTATACTCAAGCAGCAATTTCTTTTCCAGTTTTTCTCGTGAAATTATCAAACAAACCTTTCTTCAACTGAAAACTGAAAATTTTGAGCTGTCTACAATCTTAACATATCGAATAACCATAGTAGTCTGTTCCTTGTGAGAACAATCTGGAGTTGCGTCAACAATGTTTGAAAAATACTTGGCATTTTGAATTTCATCAAGAATTGTTGTTTGTATGAATGACCCACATAGCTCAATAAACTCATTTTGTATGCGTGTGGAGAGATAATGGATTTGTATACTCTTTTGACTCTCTTGCGATTCTTGAACACGTTTAACATGCTCTGATAAAAGTGGGTCATATTTTTCTGAGGAGCTCAACTATGTCTAGAAAGTTTCTATTTGCATGATCACCAGTACGTTGACTGGAACCAAAGAAAGCCAATCCCCACTCAGAAAGAAAAAGGATGATATTCAGGATGCACTCAAGAAGTTTTTTCCAGTTATTCGTTTCTGTAGAGTTCAGTCAAGAGTAAATTCTCAACTGAACTTTCAGCTGATGCTGCCCTACTGGCTGATTTCCATGCAACATAGATTTTTGTGTGACGAACTCTCATGTGATGGTATTCGGTCTTTCAACTTCCTCCAATCTCTGTTGATGCTCCATCCTGATTGATCAGAGAGAACTGATGCATTTGAAGCACTTTTGTTCAAAATGAAGCAGGGTGCACAGTACAGAGATTGTTTTTCCGTACTCTAGCATAACCAGTCTCTTGTACAGGTCTCACATTTGGAAGAGTTTTTGTCAGCAGACGAGTAGGGAAAGCATGATTATCAGCATCTTGTAGAATGTTACTTGGAATTGCAATCTTTTCTTAAAATTAGTTGTTTTGAATTTGGGCAGCATTGCTCTTTTCAATAATTCCAATGTCAGTCACAGTCAAACCTGTAATACTCATGGATTGCTCTTGCTGCGTAAGATCTACATCTTCCTGTTGCTGTTGAGTTTCTTGATTGTACATAGGATCTTCTGCTGCTGTTGGCACATCTCCTTCTTGAGGTATTGGCATTGAAATATCACCTGTTGCAGTTGCGGCGTTTTCATTATCTGTAGCATTGTTGGGTAAGGTGTTTTCCAGTGGTTTGAGAAATGAAGTTATTGGCTTTGAGCTCTTAGTTGCTGCTTCACTCAATTGTTTTCTACATCTCTTGCTTGCATCACTTTCAAATCTCCTCTTCATAGTGATCTATCTGGTCAATATGTAGCCTATCCACACTTGAAATATTCTGCTGTAAATAAGTAGCTTATCTACACTTGAAATCTTCTACTGTAAACATGTACACAAATACTGAACGGTACCCAAATGCTGAAAAAACTTAAAACGAAGGAATACTAATTAAGAACACAAAATGAAAGCGTCAGACAGGATATTATCCTTATCACTGAATCAAAACTCAAGCACGCAAGGTAGAATAGGCTGAGCTGAAGACAAAGGGATGGCATATATATAGTAAACACAGATACAGACATGGGGCTAATGTTCAAAAATTTCAAAAGTGTGTCCTCACGAAACTCACTGTACAAGATTGTCCTCACAACTTTTCACCTTGAATCTGGGCCTATAGACTACGAAAGCCTATGGTTGATGGCCAAGCTACCAAAGTAGGGCTCAACCAACCAACCAGCCACACCTTTTAGCTACCATATGAAGATAATAATGAGGAATTCTCACACACACAAATAATTCCTTAGTCAACTAGACGTAAAACTATAAAGACACTAAAATGTAACAATTCTCTACCTTTCAACACGCACTTGATCCAGCACCAGCCACTAGTAGTGGTTTGTTTATATAATCTGAGAGGACACTTTCATCATGGTCTAATCTTGTGCATCAGAACAGATACATTTTTAATTAATATTTATGAACATTTTAAACTTTTATATGACAAAATCTATCAGTTAACAAAAATATTGTCTTTTACCAAATCACATCTCTTATTTGCTTAAATTTGCAGCTCTAAGCGAGTGTGTGTGTCGCATTTTGGTCCAATAGCGATGCACATAAAAACAAGTTGCGAAACATATCAAATGCCAAAAACTTAAGTGTCTAAATTTGAGGCCCCCTTTAAGTTTGAGGCTCAGGCCAAATGGCCCTCCTGGCCCTCCCTCTGACTGGCCCTGATGGCCACTCTTACGTTCTTTAGTGTCTGATTTAATGCCACTACCAGCTGGCAGTGAGGGTTATTGCTGATACTCCTGTTGTACTGTATTATGTCATGTCCACTCGAACATACACCTGTGTTCAGGGATCTCAGCCTGGAGAGATGCATTTTGGTTTTCAATTGAGAAATTACAGATAAAGTCTAATTTCATACTATATATGCAACGAGGAGTCCAGTGGCACCTTAAAGACTAACAGATTTATTTGGGCATAAGCTTTCATGGGTAAAAACCCCACTTCTTCAGATGCATGGAGTGAAAATTACAGATACATGCATAAATATACTGGCACATGAAGAGACAGGAGTTACCTTACAAGTGGAGAATGAGTGTTGACAAGGCCAATTCAGTCAGGGTGAATGTGGTCCACTCCCAGTAATTGATGAGGAGGTGTCAATACCAAGAGAGGGAAAATTGCTTTTGTAGTGAGCCAGCCACTCCTAGTCCCTATTCAAGCCCAAATTAATGGTGTTAAGTTTGCAAATGATTTGTAGCTCTGCAGTTCCTCTTTGAAGTCTGTTTTTGAAGTTTTTTTTTTTTTTGTTGAAGGATGGCTACTTTTAAATCTGTTATTGAATGTCCAGGGAGACTGAAATGTTCTCCTACTGGCTTTTGTATTTTACCATTCCTGATGTCTGATTTATGCCCATTTATTCTTTTACAGAGAGACTGTCCAGTTTGGCCAATGTACATGGCAGAGGGGCATTGCTGGCATGTTATGGCATATATCACATTAATAGATGCACAGCTGAATGAGCCCCTGATGGTGTGGCTGATGTGTTTGTGTCCTCTGATGGTGTCGTTAGAGTAGATATGGGGACAGAGTGGGCAACGGGGTTTGTTACAGGGATTGGTTCCTGGGTTAGTGTTTCTGTGGTGTGATGTTTAGTTGCTGGTGAGTATTTGCTTCAAGTTGGGGGGCTGTCTGTAAGTGAAGACTGGTCTGTCTCCCAAGGTCTGAGAGAGTGAGGGATTGTTTTCCAGGATAGGTTGTAGATCGTTGATGATGTGCTGAAGAGGTTTTAGCTGGGGGCTGTAAATGATGGCCTGTGGTGTTCTGTTGTTTTCCTTGTTGGCCTGTCCTGTAGTAGGTGACTTCTGAGTACCCATCTCGCTCTGTCAATCTGTTTCCTCACTTCCCCAGGTGGGTATTGTAGTTTTAAGAATGCTTGATAAAGATCTTGTAGGTGTTTGTCTCTGTCTGAGGGATTGGAGCAAATGCGGTTGTATCTTAAGGCTTGGCTGTAGACGATGGATCTTGTGATGTGTCCTGGATGGAAGCTGGAGGCATGTAGGTAAGTATAGTGGTCAGTAGGTTTCCAGTATAGGGTGGTGTTTATGTGACCATCGCTTATTTGCACTGTAGTGTCCAGGAAGTGATCTCTTGTGTGGATGGGTCCAGGCTGAGGTTGATGGTGGGGTGGAAATTGTTGAAATCCAGGTAGAATCCTTCAAGGGCCTTCTTCCCGTGGGTCCAAATGATGACATCATCAGTGTAGCACAAGTAGAGGAGGGGCTCTAGGGGACGAGAGCTGAGGAAGCGTTGTTCTAAATCAGCCATAAAAACGTTGGCATAGTGTGGAGCCATGTGGGTACCCGTAGTAGTGCCACTGACTTGAAGGCATAAAGTTGTCCCCAAAAGTTCTTCTACATCCATGGATGCAAGGATGGTGTTTTCAGGAAGATTACCAATGCATTGGTAGGTAGACTCAGGAAGTCGGTGGTGTGTCAAAGCTAGCTAGGAGTGCTGGTAACGTAGGGTCTGAGGAGGGAGTCCAAATAGTCAGATAATCCTGCTGTAAGATAATAAAATGTAAGACAATCCTGCTACCAATGCCTGAGTTGATGGGGCATCTAGGTTTCCAGGTTTATGGATCTTGGATAGCAGATAGAATACCCCTGGTCAGGGCTCTAGGTGTATATCTGTAGATTTGTTCCTGTGCTATAGCAGGGAGTTTCTTGAGCAGATGGTGTAGTTTCTTTTGGTACTTCTCAGTGGAATCGGAGGATAGTGGCCTGCAGAAGGTTGTGTTGGAGAGTTGCCTGGCAGCCTCCTGTTCATAATCCGACCTGTTCATGATGACCACAGCACCTCCTTTGATTATAATGTCAGAGTTGTTTCTGAGTAACAGCCGTGTTAGTCTGTATTCGCAAAAAGAAAAGGAGTACTTGTGGCATCTTAGAGACTAACCAATTTATTTGAGCATAAGGTTCGTGAGCTACAGCTCACTTCATCAGATGCGTACTGTGGAAAATACAGAAGATGTTTTTATACACACAGACCATGAAAAAATGGGTGTTTATCACTACAAAAGGTTTTCTTTCCCCCCACCCCACTCTCCTGCTGGTAATAGCTTATCTAAAGTGATCACTCTCCTTACAATGTGTATGATAATCAAGGTGGGCCATTTCCAGCACAAATCCAGGGTTTAACAAGAACGTATGAGGAACAGTGGGGGGGAAAGGAATAAACAAGGGGAAATAGGTTACTTTTTATAATGAATCAACCATTCCCAGTCTCTATTCAAGCCTAAGTTAATTGTATCCAATTTGCAAATGAATTCCAATTCAGCAGTCTCTCGTTGGAGTCTGTTTTCAAAGTTTTTTTGTTGAAGGATAGTCACTTTGAGATCAGAAATTGAGTGACCAGAGAGATTGAAGTGTTCTCTGACTGGTTTATGAATGTTATAATTCTTGACATCTGATTTGTGTCCATTTATTCTTTTACGTAGAGACTGTCCAGTTTGACCAATGTACATGGCAGAGGGGCATTGCTGGCACATGATGGCATATATCACATTGGTAGATGTGCAGGTGAACGAGCCTCTGATAGTGTGGCTGATGTTATTAGGCCCTGTGATGGTGTCCCCTGAATAGATATGTGGGCACAGTTGGCAACGGGCTTTGTTGCAAGGATAGGTTCCTGGGTTAGTGGTTCTGTTGTGTGGTATGTGGTTGCTGGTGAGTATTCGCTTCAGGTTGGGGGGCTGTCTGTAGGCAAGGACTGGCCTGTCTCCCAAGATTTGTGAGAGTGTTGGGTTGTCCTTCAGGATAGGTTGTAGATCCTTGATAATGTGTTGGAGGGGTTTTAGTTGGGGGCTGAAGGTGACGGCTAGTGACTTTCTGTTATTTTCTCTGTTAGGCCTGTCCTGTAGTAGGTGACTTCTGGGAACTCTTCTGGCTCTGTCAATCTGTTTCTTCACTTCAGCAGGTGGGTATTGTAGTTGTAAGAATGCTTGATAGAGATCTTGTAGGTGTTTGTCTCTGTCTGAGGGGTTGGAGCAAATGCGGTTGTATCGCAGAGCTTGGCTGTAGACAATGGATCGTGTGGTGTGGTCAGGGTGAAAGTTGGAGGCATGTAGGTAGGAATAGTGGTCAGTAGGTTTCCGGTATAGGGTGGTGTTTATGTGACCATCGTTTATTAGCACTGTAGTGTCCAGGAAGTGGATCTCTTGTGTGGACTGAACCAGGCTGAGGTTGATGGTGGGATGGAAATTGTTGAAATCATGGTGGAATTCCTCAAGGGTTTCTTTTCCATAGGTCCAGATGATGAAGATGTCGTCATCAATATAGTGCAAGTAGAGTAGGGGCGTTAGGGGACGAGAACTGAGGAAGCGTTGTTCTAAGTCAGCCATAAAAAAGTTGGCATACTGTGGGGCCATGCGGGTACCCATAGCAGTGCCGCTGATTTGAAGGTAAGACTGGGAATGGTTGATTCATTATGAAAAGTAACCTATTTCCCCTTGTTTATTCCCCTCCCCCCCCCCCCACTGTTCCTCAGACGTTCTTGTTAAACCCTGGATTTGTGCTGGAAATGGCCCACCTTGATTATCATACACATTGTAAGGAGAGTGGTCACTTTAGATAAGCTATTACCAACAGGAGAGTGGGTTTGTGTGCGTGTGTGTGTGTGGGGTGGTCTATATGGCTGAGGTTATGGGGCAAGTGATGCTGTTTGGGAGTAGACCACATCTACCTTGACTGAATTGGCCCTGTCAACACTCGTTCTCCACTTGTAATTCCCTTCTCTTCATGTGCCAGTATATTTATGCCTATATGTGTAACTTTCACTCCATGCATCTGAAGAAGTGGGGTTTTTTACCCACGAAAGTTTATGCCCCAATAAATCTGTTAGTCTTTAAGGTGCCACTGGACTCTTTATTGTTTTTGTGGATACAGACAAACACGGCTACCCCTTTGATACTACATATGAAGTAGCTTAAAGTGACCACTTGAGGGCGCCAAGCCTGCAGTTTCAGTGACTGGAACAATGTGAACACATTAATATGAACTACTAGAATGTTACTCTGATTATTTAAAATCAGACTAGGCAATCTCTAGAGGATATCCCATAGTGCGCTGGCCTCCAGGGATCACATGGCGGCTGCTGCTTAATAGGGCTTTCCTAATCTATGCTCTCCTGTGGCAGACTGCACTTAGCCTGGCCTTGGGAGAGGGCAGAATAAGATTTTTTTTTTTTTTTTTTTAAAGCACCTGCTGGGTCATGCTCTATCCCAGGAAGTGAACTATGCTGAGATTCATGAGGGGCAGATCTCACAGCCTGCATCCTCAGCTCTAGCACTCCTTAACAGCCTGATTCCCCTTACCAAAACCCTGTCAGGCCATCTCCCACTGCGATCCACTTCCTGCATCTCGCCAATGGCACTCTCTCTCCTTCAAATGGGACTTTGAAAACCATTCTCCCCCAGCAGTAGTTATGCAGGGCAGTGGTTCTTGTCGGGACCTTGTAAGCAGGGGAAGTAATTAATCACCGGAGTCCTGTCTGTACCCTACCCCAGTCAGCTGCTGGACTTTGGCCACTTCCCTAATCAGCTGTTGGGACTACTGTCCAGATGCCTTCCTGAGCTAAGGAGTAACAGTCGTGTTAGTCTGTATTCGCAAAAAGAAAAGGAGTACTTGTGGCACCTTAGAGACTAACCAATTTATTTGAGCATAAGCTTTCGTGAGCTACAGCTCACTTCATCGGATGCGTACTTTCCACAGTATGCATCCGATGAAGTGAGCTGTAGCTCACGAAAGCTTATGCTCAAATAAATTGGTTAGTTTCTAAGGTGCCACAAGTACTCTTCTTTTTTCCTGAGCTAAGTTCTTAAGGCCAAGTTCTAAAGAGACTTTTAAGGGAGTTAGCTGTAAATTACATCACATGACCTAATTAGACTCAGCCACTTAGAGATGATGTCATATCTCTGTGATTGGCACCCTCTAAGTCAGTGGTTCTCAACCAGGGGTACGTGTGCCCCTGGGAGTACTCAAGTCTTCCAGGGGGTACATGAATTCATCTGGATATTTACCTAGTTTTACAATAGGCTACATAAAAAAGCACTAATGAAATCAGTACAAACTAAAATTTCATACAAACAATGACTTGTTTCTACTGCTTTATATACTATACACTGAAATGTAAGTACAATATTTATATTCCAGTTGATTTATTTTATAATTGTATGGTAAAAATGAGACCGTAAGCAATTGTTCAGTAACAGCATGCTGACACGCTTTTGTATTTTTGTCTGATTTCGTAAGCAAATAGTTTTTAAGTGAGGTGAAACTTGGGGGTATTCAAGACAAATCAGACTCCTGAAAGGGGTACAGTAGTCTGGAAAGGTTGAGAACCACTGCTCTAAATTTTATTTTGCTGCCCATTACCACAGTATCTGAGCACCTTCCATGTAAATCAATGGCAAAGTCCCTAGCGGAGTTTATGGAGTCTCTGGCATTTCTCCCTTGATGAGGTCAGCAACATTCTGGTTGGGGGTAGGTTGTTTTTAGGGTTGGGAGGGGTTTGGAAATAAAAAGGATGTTTGACTTGTGAGTGTCACTCAGGATGGAAAGGCTGTCTCAAAGAGGAAGGCTTGGCAGCATTTCCTGAAGCTGGTCAGACTCTGGATTAACCTGATCTCCTTTGGAAATTGTCCCATTGTTGTGTCCCCTTGATTGAGAAAGCTTTGGTCCCAGCTCTCAGATGCTTTGTGTGATGCGTTGCCCCAGGGGAACAGACAGATAATAGGTCTAAATTCTGTCTTTGATGTAGCCGGGGCTTGATCCATCCATTGCTTTGAAGCTCCGAACCAAGGCTTGAACCAGCACCGGAAGCTGATTCGGAACCCATGGAGGGACTTGAACACAGGCCTGATGCTCTCAGCAGCCTCAGCCATGGAGAAGGCGGGCAGCTACATTCTGTACCGGCTGGAGTCTGTGCATCGGCTTCAGCTTCAGCAACAAGAAGTTACAGTGACCCAGCCTGGAGGTGACAAACGCTGGATCGCTGTGGCCAGGGCCCCATCTGAGAGGAAGGGGGAAGTTTCCTAGCAAGCTGGAGGTGAAAGGTGGCATTTATGGAAACTGCTGCTACCTGGTCTTCCAAGCATAGTGAGGAGTCAAACAGGAGCCTGAGGCTTTTCATCACGCTGAGAAATGGGGGCTGTCTTTGGTGGAAAGTGCAGACAGCAACTCGGCCAGCCCTTCAAAGCATTTTCTCTTTCCAACCAGCATCACAATAATCTGGCCTGGGTTCAGCTTCAGCCAACTGCTCTTTACCCAAGAGCTAATTTCCTGTAGGCACTCGGTGGTGATGGTTACATCAGTTGAGTGATATGTAGCTGAGTGCCATCAACATACTGTTGGCAGCTAAGGCCATGGTACCTCTCTCTGCCCCAGTGGCCTCAAGTAGATAGTGTGGGGATAGTGCAGATCCCAGTGGAACCCTGGAGGTGAGGGCCTTCTGAGAGCAGGTGCGGTTACCCGTCACCACTGTGAGTGCTGCTGGAGAGAAAATGAATGGAGCTGCTGTTGAGCTGGGCCATGCACTCGCTGTGTCTTGAGGTGGGTGTCCATTGTGTCAAGCCTGCAGAGAGGCCCAGCAGCATGAGCAAAGGGATCTTACCTGTGTCCATGGCCCTGAGCAGACTCTTAGTGCCACTACAGCTGTGTCTGTGCAGTGCCTGGTCTGGGCCCTGATTGTGAAGCATCCAGGATGTTGGCTAATGTCACGTTGTTGTAGGAGCTTGGTGGTTACTTGCAGTCTAACTCACATGCCGAGGAACTGGCATTGGGGGATGAAGTGGGAACAAACCATTAACATGTGAGGTTAATTAGTTTCTTTCCCTGCTACAATCCTCTATAGGCCCCTCTGCACAAGTAGCACCAACTTACGCTCAGACTGATGGTGTGTGTTCATGCACACACATCTACAATGTGACTCCGTCCTGCCCTGAGTGCTGCTGTGCAGCCATCAGGTCACTGCTAGCTTTTGGCAGAGTGCCCTTTCTTTGCCCGTACTCCGCCTGTTTCACCTTGTGCTCCTGAGAGCAAGGAGGTAGGCATGCGGTGGGCTTGAAACTTCAGCCAAAGTGTGGGAGGCTCAGACCCTCTTAACCTGCTTCACTTAACCGTCAATGGAGCATGTCAGGCTCAAAACTTGCTGCACGCTGTAATAGGACAGGCAGCCTCAAGGCCTTTGTTTAGCCAGTGCAGAGATGTTGTGTAGGTCAAACATCAATAAGCTGGTGAGTCAGTTTTACATGGTGACCAGCCCAGCTTCAGCAGCTCGGACTCCTCTCTGAGCTAGAGTGCTGGAGGAGGAGCATTGGATTCGTCTACTGACCAGGGAGCACAAGAAAATGCTCTGGGTACTCTGCGTCTACACTTAGACCAGGAACAGTCGACATGTGTTTAGACCATGGCATTTAAGAACATCTGGATCAATACGGTCCCTTGCAGCAAATCCTCGGATTGAGGAAAACCTCTTTTGGGTGCCTGTTGTGACCGGTGGGGCCCAGACGGTCTATGCTGTTTTCCTGAGAGTTCGATCAGTGAGTGAGTGCAAGGGAAACATGCTATCACTAACTCTTACAACGAGATAGCAGCATACACAATGAGAAGGAAAGATGTTTCCACTATTTAGGCAAGCTCGGATCTGGCACAAACACAGAATTTTACCTTGTTAATTGTTTTTGGTTTTTTTTTTAACATGGGGCCTTCCAAGCAAATCCAAATTTTCTAGCTCCCAACTCACCTGTGGGAAACCTATCAGAGCCTGCAGTGATAGGGATCACCCTGGATTTCTGCCCCCTGGGAAGGGAAGGCTCACTTGCTCATTTATGCCACAGCAACATCTAAGGCAAATGTATCGTACGAGCCAGTTGTCTCCGCCGCTGCGCCAGTGGAATGAGATTGGAACAGCAAGGCATTCCCATGGGATTCTTCAGATGGGTGCTGCCCCAGTCAGCCTGTTCACTTCCCACAGAATCTAAAAAAATTAGTTTGTTTTTTTTTTTTGCTCCAGGCACAGGGAGAATCCATGCCCTGAATGACATCTTGCGGCATTGGAAGCATTCCGGTTCAGACAGGAAGAATCAGGCTTCTAGGTGTCCTGCCTCCTCATTCAGCTGCTCAGACTGTCTGATGGTCCCCTACCTCTCCACAGTCATCAGGAAGATCAAGCCATAGAGGGCAATTCTGAGCGCCTTTACTGGCCCTGGTTCTTTGGCTCAAAAAGTCCCTCCACTGTTACAAGAAGACACAGTAAGTTCAGATCTCAGAGTAGCAGCCGTGTTAGTCTGTATCAGCAAAAAGAAAAGGAGTACTTGTGACACCTTAGAGACTAACAACTTTCTTTGAGCATAAGCTTTTGATGAAGTGAGCTGTAGCTCACGAAAGCTTATGCTCAAATAAATTTGTTTGTCTCTAAGGTGCCACAAGTACTCCTTTTCTTTAAGTTCAGATCATCTCTTTTCTTCTACCCTTAGCTACACAGTATGAAACCCTTTCTCCTATTGCACATGCTCATGCAATGGAGGTGGTTTTAAATGCACCCACATACGTGCTACTCCCAGCCATAGATTAATTGATTCCAAGGCCAGAAGGGATCACTGTGATCATCTAGTCTGACTTTCTGCATAGCACAGGCCAGCAGGTCTTTTAGAAAAGCAACACTCTTGTTTTAAAAATCATCAGAGATGGAGAATCTGCCACGACTGTTGGTAAGTTGTTCCAATGGTTAATTACTCTGACTGTTAAAAGATTAAACCTTGTTTCCAGTCTAAATGTCTAGCTTCAATTTCTAGCCACTGGATGGTGTTAGACTGGAGAGCCCATTATTAAATACTTGCTCCCTGTGTAGGTATCTATAGACTTGTGTAATCAAAGTCCCCCTCAACCTTCTCTTTGTTCATATAAATTGATTGAGCTCCTTGCGTCTATCACTATAAGGCAGGCTTTCTGATTCTTTAATCATTCTTGTGGCTCTTCTCTGAACCCTCTCCAATTTATCAACACACTGGTGCCAAATATAGAAGTAAAATAACACCTTTACACCTACTCAAGTTTCCCCTATTGATGCATCCCAGGATTGCATTAGTTCTTTTGGCCACAGCATCACAGTGGGAACTCACTTTCAGCTCATTATCTACCACAACCCCCAAGATGCTTTTTGGTCCTAATAAATTTAAAGACTACAGTTCAAAGTGTGTTCTCTTTGTATTATACTGTGCTGAGGGGCACCAGCTGCTTTTAAAGGGGATGGGGATAAAAGTTGATGAAAGGAAAATACTGAAATATTCATTAGTTTATAGAGAGAGATTGGATAGTCTGGCAAATCCAGACAATGGAAAACAGGAAGGGAAGAAAACTAAAAGGACAAAACTAGAGACAATCTGAAAAAATAGAAATAAGAGAAAAACATGGGGAGGAGGCTAAAATAAGCAAGAGTAAAGAGAGACTGAACACACTATGGGAAAAGAAAGAGACAACAATATGGTAGGCATGTGTGTGAGTTGGCAGAGTGGGACAGAAAGCAGAAGGAAAACTCCATTATGTGGCCCAGGCAACTGGAAATGGTCAAGATCATCCCTATAGGAAAATGGCCCCTCTCACCCAACGTAGGCCCTCAGAAAGAGAACATGGCAGTTGGATGAGGACCCTGCTTGCTTGCTGTTCTGCCCTGAAAAATGGCAGCAAAGACCTACCAGCTTGGATCTAGAGCAATGGTTTTCAACCATTTGTGGACCCCTAAAAATTTTTTTAATGGAGGTGCGGACCCCTTTCGAAACCTGAGAAACAGTCTTTGGACCCCAGTGGTCCGCGGACCACAGGTTGGAAATCACTGCACTAGATACACTGAGACACAACAGGCTCAGTCTGCAAATAAAACCTGGTTTCTTCTAACTTCCGGCCCTGAAGTCTCAAACTGGAATCTGAGGGACAAGCCACGATTCTTTTGCTGCTTATGGAACCCCTGAATTCTGCCTTCTGCCCCACCCCTGCAAATCTATTTCTTCCTTTATTGGCACCTTTTCTCAGTGGTTCTTCACAGGTGCGTTTGACTCCAAATCAAATTCAGTAAGCTGATGCACAAGAGGAAATAAATTCCAGGTGCCTCTTCCGTAGCCAGTGCTGAGGGAGTATTAGGAAACATGAATAAGGGTATGTCTGCCCAGCAAACAAAGGCCTGTGCAGTAAGTCAGAGCCCAGGTCAACTGACTCGGGGCCTCAGCTCTTGCGCAGCAGAGCTAAAAATAGCAGTGTAGCTGTCCAGGCTGGTGCTGGAGCCTAGGCTCTGAGACCTGGGGGGAAAGGGGGGGAGTGTCTCTGAGCCTGAGTATCTGCATTTGCTCACACAAAGTACAATTGCATGAGTAACTACCTATCTGCATGCACAATTAACCAGTTTGGATACACACCTGTGGATTTGTGCCTGCACACGTTTAGAGACTGGCAAGAAGTTTGGCACAGTGTATACAATCTGTTCCCCCCCTTCCCCAAAATCACTGTTATCACTGTCTGATACGGGGACAGTTTCCAGCCTCCCTGTCCTCCCACCCCAAGTTATTCAGAGTTTTATTTATCCTTTCTGGGTGGTTAAGACTCATTTTATACCCTAAAGCAGAAAGTGCATCTGTCTGCATTTCATTTTTCTCCAGTCATGACTGCTGTGCTGCCCTTCCTGGGATCCCCCTGTGCCTCCCAGTATAGCCTCACTCATTCTGCATTTGGTAACAGACTGCTGCTTGTTTTGTATATTTGATTGCAACAGGAGATTTACTAGCAAGACGCTTCTATGTAGCAATTGCTGCATTCTTCAGCGTGTAGGCAGAATGAAGTCTTTCTAGGGTTAAGTCCAGTGTCTTGAGCACTGCTTTTGAATAGGGTTATTTGTACTAATTTCAAGTTTTGACTTCTGGGAAATGTGGCCCTGTGGGAGTGGAGTATGTGATTAAATCAGACTTTTGTTTTACTGTACCAGATCATTTGGTGCTTTGTGGGGGAAAGAGTCTCTATTACTTTGATCAAGGTGCTGTCCTAGTAACTGGTTTCTTTTTCTGTATGTTGCTTTGCAGGGAGTCTGATCTTGTTTTTGGGTTTGCAGCCGGTGCAGAGAGCTTGTGATTACATAGTACCAGAGCAGGGCGAACAGTGAGGGGTGGTGTTCATAAAAGCTGCTGTGATTTCTAAATAGATTTTCCACTCCGGCTGTGTTTGCATATGTATAAAAAACGTAGCATGGGAACCGCAGTTCTCAGGGAGATTCAGTTGCACAACTCAAATGCACTTGATGATGAAACTCAGTTTAATTTGGGAGGAAGGGCTTTCTGAAGGTGAGGTTGCGCAGTCAGGGAAGAGGCGCGAGGAGAATTCTGGTGACTATTCACACGGCTCCACTAGTGGAACTGTGAATACTGAACACTTGAAGAAGCACTCGCAGCAGGCTGTTTGCCAGCAATCCATTGCTGTAAATTTGTTCGCACAAGACATTTGTTGTGAAATGTAGAGCAGGTCAAATAATTGGAGTCAGATTCGTTTTGTGAGTAGATGGTTCAGACCCAGGGTAAAGACACAATGCCCAAGACAGCTGGTAGAAGTCAGCCTCTCAGCTGACTTTAATTGAGCTGAATTGATTCACACCATTTAAAGATCTGGCCCTACGTTCTCTGCAGAGTGTTGAGAGTTATTTGTCCAACAGTGCATTGCACTAGTTCTCAGGCTCGTCCACCTGCTGAGTTCTGAACGCTGGCCTCATTCAGCATTGCCTCAGGAAAGGCCAGATTAGAGATGCTGTGCTAGGTCTTTGAGTATAAATTAGCCTAGTTCAGATCATCCTCCCTTCTTCAAGCACAGGTTGGTTGGACGCTTGCATGAGCCTTAACAAGTGGTATCCCCTTCAAAGGGCAAATAAAATGCTGCTGCTCTGTTGCAGCCGCTGCAAGGCTACCGGTGTTAGGAGACCAATTTACAGCAACACTTGCTGGTAGCTAGCCCACATAGCGGCAGCAGCAGCAGTCTCCACTGCCCACATAGCAGCAGCAGTCTCTGAAATCGGAGAGTGCGAGCAGCCTTGCCCTTTCATGGGAGCTTTGACCATCTAGCTTGGAGGAAAAGCGGAAATCTTGGCACCGGTCAGTTGAAGTGCACAGGAGCCTATACTGGCTGGACATGTCCTCAGGAATGCAGATGAGGGGGCGTGGAAGCTAACTCCGGTTCCAGAGTGCCCTTCTCTTTTATTGCTCACCAGCTGCATGTCTGCAGAGGCAGTTGGTGTTTTCTCTGAACAAATGTTTTTCTGGGCCTTGGAGCCCGGGCTTGCATTGCTCAGAAAGATTCAGTTTTCCCCTACTTTTGAAGAGCTCTCCAGGTTGAACAGAGCTGGACCTACAGATGAGGTTTATTCATTTTCCTCATGACAATGATTTTGTCCTGTCTGCTCTCGCTGAATCCAGAGAGGTTTCTGGCTAGGGTTGTGCAGGTTCTGGATTCTGTCATAACTAGCATCTTCTGATGGCGGTGATTTTCATTCTTGGGCATAGCTTTCCAGCCCTCAGGACTTAACTTTAAACACCAGGGTTGAAAGTCTTGGCCTGAATTCAGGTCCTTAAAGAAGTGTCCACTTCTGCTAGGTTGATAGGTAGCAAGCACCCAGCAGCTCACATTGGCCTACGTGTGGCTTCATCCATTCAACTCCCCCGTGGAAAACAGAGAGTTTGAGCTGCTTGTGCTCGGTTTGTGCTCTTCTCAAGTGTGGGGCTCCTGTGTCCACATTGCGTGTCTCACCTCTGTAGTCTTTCCCATCACATTGGATGAGTGGGGTCATGGCTCCAGTCACCCTCCAACTCCACCTGATGGTTGGCGTGCAGCGAGCTAGCATTGCATTTAGTATGCTGAGCCACAGAAAAGCACCGAAGGCCTCTGCTCTCGGTGGGTTCAGCAGTGAAGAAGCTGCTACTGGTGCTGGACAGGGGCTGGAAGGTCTTGGCATACCCTCAGATTCTGTTGATCTACAAAGTCAGGGAAAGACAGAGCCAAGATGCAGCTGATAGCCATGGCTCAGACTTTACAGTTTCCAAACTCCTGAAGCGAATGTCAGAACCAGGAGTTCTGCTTCCCATCCATACCCGCTCTCCCCTCTTTGGGTTGGAGTGAGATTCTTCACCCAGACCCAAAGCGCCTCAGGCTGACCATGTTCTCCTAGTGTGCAGAGAGCATTAGGCTGGGGGTGTTCTACTGACAGCCCGCAGATCCTACTGGGGAAAAGAGAGGGTTTCAGCCACACCTACCTGTTCAGTACATTGGCAGACTTTGCATCTAGGCAGTACTAAAGGAAGCAGATCTGAGATATTCTGCTTTTGCCTTTGCCTTAGACTGTTAAAACCATTTATTAGAGTCCAATAGGTACTCTTCCATTTTGCTGCACAGGCCGATGGGCTCTACTCACCTTACAGCAGCCATGTTTTTGAAAGGCTTGTTTCATGATTCCTTCTCGTGAGAGCCATCTCTAAGGGACTGGCCCCTTGTTCTGGATAAGCTTGTAGAGCTACCATATGAACCTCTGTTCCACTGTTCTCTACAGCTTGTCTGTGAAAACAGATACAATAGCTGCCACCAGAGAGTTGGAGAGAAACAGGCCCAATGGCTGATCCTCGCCACACCGTGTTCCAAAAGGAAAACATGGTCCTACGTCTTTACCCCAACTTTTTGACTAGGTTGTCTCCAGTTTACATCAGAAATCAGTCCAGTCCACTAGCTGCCTCTTAGCCTCATTTGCCTCCAAGGATCCCCGTACTTCACAGAATGCACAGGGCCTTATGACGTTGTTGATATAGGACCACACCTATCCACAATTACCCCAAACCTCAGTCAGGGTAAGAGCAGGAATTGTCCCAACTCAGCTCAAAGGCTGTCCAAATGGATTAGACTAAGTCTACACAGTTTTCATGGTCTAGCGGGTTTACAGCCCACTCAGCTAGGTCTATGTCTGCCTCCACAGTATGCTGTTACACTGTGCACATTACTAGTATGTGTAAGGCCACTACATAGAGCTCTGGCCCTTTTTACACAGCTTGGTCTCTAGGACAGATGTCCATCGGAATCAGCTATCTTGAATCCCTTCCAGTATTCCTCAGACCTCTTTCCATGGCTCACTGCTTACTTCCCCAAGAATGAGGATCCATATGGACAATTACAGAGGAAAATAATTACTGTAGTAAGTGTGTAGCCTGGAGACTATCGTGCTGCAGGTGTAGCATAGAAACTACATGCTATAGACTCTTGGGCATGGTGGCGAAGAAAGAGCCAGTAGTTCATTGTAGCTATCAAAGATAAAGGACTTTCAAATTTAAGTCAAACGTACCTTTTAGGGGATCTTAAATTTCAGTCTTAGGAAAGTCACCCCCTTCTAAACTCTGCCCGTAAGGGCAAGATGGCACCAGCCTGAAACCCTTGAGCTGAGGTCTAACCACCCTGCATCCTGACTTAGACTGGGACCTTGGCCTGGAGATGTGGGTCTCTAATGTAACAGAGCCGAGTATCAGCCACTTTGCCATAGTCTTTGAGAAGGACCACGGGTTCTGTAGCCCCTGCTAGCAGTATGGTTCTGCATTCCCTCCAACAGCTAGCCTGCATAGAGGTCTATGGCTGCTGCCGTTTCTGTGTCAGGAGATTTGGCTGTTTAGCTCAAGTGGAAGAGGCTCATGCTTTGCTTAGATCCAGAACTTATTGGTTCAGTCCCTGCTGACTACCAGAATGAGGGTGGTGGCAAATGGGACTAGGTTGTCTGTAACCATTAGCCTGCACTCTGCTTCCAGCAGCAAGAAGAGAAACCAAGAATCCTAGTGTGTCTCAGGCAGTGGTGAGCCCACTGGCAAGGCAGGGTTCTCTCTCCCTCTGTGTGAGACAATGCATAGGGGATAATAGCACACTCTCACCTCAACATTTACTTCACTAGCTGATGTGGGAAAAGTCTACGCTGTGAATTTCAAGGGTGTGGGTTCAGACCCTGCAGATAGCCCATGGGGGGTGAAAACCAAACCGCGTATTAATGTTACTGTAAGAACCCTGGTGTGATTATTGGAATGATGTATGTCACTAACCACTTTAATTAGACTGAATCTGGGTGTTGGGCTAATATTTCTTTGTTGCACTTTTATTATTTGTAGGTGGTTAATGGGAGCTGCCCCTTTAAGACCAGGGTGTGGCTGGCCATGTGACTGAGACAGAGCAGTGAGTGAGCCTGCCTAGGTCCGCTCCACAAAGGTCAGAATTGGATTTCATAAACTTATCGTGGAGCAGCCTCATTCCCTAAGAAGTCAGATGGGTGCTGGGGGTCGGGGGCTGGGTGCCTCAGGGCATGGCCATTCAGCTATAGGGCACCACTTGGAATGCTGACCTGCTCAGCAGAGATTACCTGCAGTTCCCATCTCATGGACGACTGGTAGCTCCTTCACAATCAGAACTTGTGTTGCTGCACACACCATTCAAACCTTGCACTGGATACACAGGTTTTAGTTTCCTGGTGCTTTCAAAACATCTGAGTGCTCTACAGCTACTGATTTATCTTCACCACACCCTTGTGTGATGATGGGCCCCTCTTGGACAGCTGGGGAACTGAGGCGGGAAGATTGAAGCCAAAATTGTCAAGTGTTTGCTAATTTTGGGTGAGACACCTAGGCCCTGATTTTTTTTTTTAGAGTACTTAGCATTTTTATAGTATTGTGTGAGTTCAAAGCGCAGCTCCCATTGACTTCAGCGGCCGCTGTGAGTACCCAGAACTCTGGCAGATCTGGCATTCTCAAGCGAGGCTCCCAGAAAACGAGGAACACGATTAGTGTGAAAAGTCTGGTTTAAATGACTTCCTCAGCATCACACAGGAACTCTGTGGCAGAGGCAGGGAGAGAATCCAATTCTCCAGGGCAACATTCGACTGCCCTAGCTCCAAGACTATCCTTTCTCTTCCAGAAACCCTCTGCCTTGTTTTAGATTCATAGATACTAAGATCAGAAGGGACCATTATGATCATCTAGTCCGACCTGCACAATGCAGGCCACAGAATCTCACCCACCCACTCCTGCGAAAAACCTCTCACCTATGTCTGAGCTATTGAAGTCCTCAAATTTTAAAGACTTTAAAGTGGTTTAAAGACTTCAAGGAGCAGAGAATCCTCCAGCAAGTGACCCGTGCCCCATGCTACAGAGGAAGGCGAAAAACCTCCAGGGCCTCTTCCAATCTGCCCTGGAGGGAAATTCCTTCCCGACCCCAAATATGGCGATCAGCTAAACCCTGAGCATATGGGCAAGATTCACCAGCCAGATACCCAGGAAAGAATTTTCTGTAGTAACTCAGATCCCACCCCATCTAACATCCCATCACAGGCCATTGGGCCTATTTATCATAAATATTTAAAGATCAATTAATTGCCAAAATCAAATGAGGGAGGAATCTTACAGTCTCCTTCTCTGCCTAACCCTGATCCAGCCTCTGTACACGGTTGACCCTGTGCAGTGAATGAGGCAGTGGTCTGCGGTTGTCTAGAAATGCTACATGATCATTTAATTAGAGACTATTGCAATGCATATTCTGCAGCTTCTCCCATGTTTGACTGCTTCACTTGCAACCTAAACAAGCAAACATTCTTTTAGCATAGCTTTTTGTGTGTAATTCCTTAGGTTTTAAAGAGGAAAAAAGATAAAACCAGATTCTGTTAAGTACAGCCCCCGTATGATCATGTAATTAAAAACTACCATAATGCATATGCACAAAGGGGTATAATGAATGTTACTTGGGTGTGCTTAATTCCAGTATTTCCTAACTTCTGAGTGCTCGATTTTGCAGTCTTAATGATTTAACAGTTATTTATGTCATTTCCTAAGCTTCTAGAAAAGCAAACTTTAATTAAAAAAATCCATCATGTGGAATCATATTGATCCCTCATAGGTAATCGGCAGGATTGGAATGTTTAGATCAACAGCACAAACATCTACTCCTTGAGTTAACAGTAATTGGAAGCAGTAGTAGGCTGTTATCCACTGCTAGTTATTGGTTCACAGAGGTTAAGACACCCAAACTTTGCCAGTGGGTTTCACAGCTGTTTGCGGACCAGCAGAGGGATGTTGGAGTCTGAAATCCTGGATTATTTTCTAGGTTCTAGAGGGGAGAGTCCTCTAGTGGTTATAAAAACTTCTCCGCAGCATCGCTTCCGTTCTTCCTCAGCTATGTCCCTCAGTTTCCCTGCCAAATTGAGTCCCTGCACCAAAACACGAACAGTTCTAGTGCCTCCAATGGATCACCTGAGAAAATTTAACAAAGCAAAATATTTTTCCCTAATCTCATTCTTGGAAAGGGCGGTACCAGTTTGCTCTATTAGCAGAAACCCAGCATGGGTTAAATTCCAGCAAATGCTTATAGTTAGGCCAAGTTATAAGCAACTGAAAACAGTCATAGAATAAAAAGTAGTAGGCAACCTTAACTGTAGGGGCCACTGTCAGCTCGACCTATATTTGTTCAAGTAATCAAGTAAGTTCAGAATTTAGAATCGTAGAAATGTAGAGCTGGAAGCGACCTCAAGAAATTGTGTTAAATTAAATTAACATTTCTAGATTGAAAGTAGCTTAATACAATAAGTCACATGCAAAAAATCCCCCTTGATACAATATGGAGGTTGCCCAGAGAAGCATTCCAAAAGTAAAGAAGTGCCAATCTTAAGGATGAACCCACAACCTGAAGTTTGCCTATGTCTCATTACTCAGTCTTTACATGCTATACTGTAAGTAGTAGTCTCTTCTATGTACATGTAGGATCTACTAATATTTGTGTCATCCTTATGCACAATGGTAATCTTTAATAACTTAAAGCCCAGTTTAGTGACTTCTATGGACTTATATACATAATAGACAACAAGACCTTGTCATATTCAGTGTATTTACATTTTGTGCAGTGCAACTTACACACCTCATCATAATTTCCCCTTCCCCTCTTTGGGTGCAGCTACTCTTCTGAGCAATATTTTACTAATTGGTGTAATGGTTTACTAAGGGTGAAATTCATGCCTGTGCTCCGGTGGAGGGTGGGGGGGGTGGGGGTGCAGTTTCACTCTAAATGTTGCTCAGAGAAATACTCCCGGAGCTTGTTTTTCCTCTAACTCACACTGAATTTACAAAAGAACTCCACTGAAGTTTCATGGTTGAAGTTTGGTTAAATGAGGCACACCAGACCTATAGAGTTGCATTAGCAGGATGGGTATTCTAATGCTGTTTGTTTTACAGTGGGCAAGGTGTAAGTCAGCGTTGACTTCAGTGGCAGCTGTTCCAGTTTACACTGTGGGGATCTGGCCTTACGTCTTATATCTAGATATGTATGTTGTTCTGTGAGTATTGGATGTAGTTAGAATATGGTAAAACGAATTGTTTCATACAGTTCGTTGTGCCCTTGTTTATCCCTCCCATAATTCATAGAATCATAGAATATCAGAGTTGGAAGGGACCTCTGGAGGTCATCTAGTCCAACCCCCTGCCCAGAGCAGGACCAATCCCCAACTAAATCATCCCAGCCAGGGCTTTGTCAAGCCTGACCTTAAAAACTTCTAAGGAAGGGGATTCCACCACCTCCCTAGGTAACGCATTCCAGTGTTTCACCACCCTCCTAGTGAAAAAGTTTTTTCTAATATCCAACCTAAATCTCCCCCACTGCAACTTGAGACCATTACTCCTTGTCCTGTCATCTGCTATCATTCAGAATAGTCTAGATCCATCCTCTTTGGATCCACCTTTCAGGTAGTTAAAAGCAGCTATCAAATCCCCCCTCATTCTTCTCTTCCATAGACTAAACAATCCCAGTTCCC
Source organism: Lepidochelys olivacea (assembly GCF_965140295.1). Classification (NCBI taxonomy): domain Eukaryota; kingdom Metazoa; phylum Chordata; order Testudines; family Cheloniidae; genus Lepidochelys; species Lepidochelys olivacea. Next base: position 44,005,440 of record NC_140418.1, on the reverse strand, counting down.
TCAGCCTCTCCTCATAAGTCATGTGTTCCAGACCCCTAATCATTTTTCTTGCCCTTCGCTGCACTCTCTCCAATTTTTCCACATCCTTCTTGTAGTGTGGGGCCCAAAACTGGACACAGTACTCCAGATGAGGCCTCACCAATGTTGAATAGAGGGGAACGGTCACGTCCCTTGATCTGCTGGCAATGCCCCTACTTATACAGCCCAACATACCATTGGCCTTCTTGGCAACAAGGGCACACTGTTGACTCATATCCAGCTTCTCGTCCACTGTCACCCCTAGGTCCTTCTCTGCCAAACTGCTGCCTAGCCATTCGGTCCCTAGTCTGTAGCGGTGCATTGGATTCTTCCGTCCTAAATGCAGGACTCTGCACTCATCCTTGTTGAACCTCATGAGATTTCTTTTGGCCCAATCCTCCAATTTGTCTAGGTCCCTCTGTATCCTATCCCTACCCTCCAGCGTATCTACCACTCCTCCCAGTTTAGTATCATCCGCAAACTTGCTGAGGGTGCAATCCACACCATCCTCCAGATCATTAATGAAGATATTGAACAAAACCGGCCCCAGGACCGACCCTTGGGGCACTCCACTTGGTACTGGCTGCCAACTAGACATGGAGCCATTGATCACTACCCGTTGAGCCCGACGATCTAGCCAGCTTTCTATCCACCTTATAGTCCATCCATCCAGCCCATACTTCTTTAACTTGCTGGTAAGAATACTGTGGGAGACCGTGTCAAAAGCTTTGCTAAAGTCGAGGAATAACACGTCCACTGCTTTCCCTTCATCCTCAGAACCAGTTATCTCATTGTAGAAGGCAATTAGATTAGTCAGGCATGACTTGCCCTTGGTGAATCCATGCTGACTGTTCCTGATCACTTTCCTCTCCTCTAAGTGCTTCAGAATTGATTCCTTGAGGACCTGCTCCATGATTTTTCCGGGGACGGAGGTGAGGCTGACTGGCCTGTAGTTCCCCGGATCCTCCTCCTTCCCTTTTTTAAAGATGGGCACTACATTAGCCTTTTTCCAGTCTTCCAGGACTTCCCCCGATCGCCATGAGTTTTCAAAGATAATGGCCAATGGCTCTGCAATCACATCCGCCAATTCCTTTAGCACTCTCGGATGCAACGCATCCGGCCCCATGGACTTGTGCACGTCCAGCTTTTCTAAATAGTCCCGAACCACTTCTTTCTTCACAGAGGGCTGGCCACCTCCTCCCCATGCTGTGCTGCCCTGTGCAGTAGTCTGGGAGCTGACCTTGTTCGTGAAGACAGAGGCAAAAAAAGCATTGAGTACATTAGCTTTTTCCACATCCTCTCTCACTAGATTGCCTCCCTCATTCAGTAAGGGGCCCACACTTTCCTTGGTTTTCTTCTTGTTGCCAACATACCTGAAGAAACTCTTCTTGTTACTCTTATCATCTCTCGATAGCTGCAACTCCAGGTGTGATTGAGCCTTCCTGATTTCACTCCTACATGCCCGAACAATATTTTTATACTCATTCCTGGTCATTTGTCCAGTCTTCCACTTCTTGTAAGCCTCTTTTTTGTGTTTAAGATCAGCAAAGATTTCACTATTAAGCCAAGCTGGTTGCCTGCCATATTTACTATTCTTTCTACACATCGGAATGGTTTGTCCCTGTAACCACAATAAGGATTCTTTAAAATACAGCCAGCTCTCCTGGACTCCTTTCCCCCTCATGTTATTCTCCCAGGGGATCCTGCCCATCAGTTCCCGGAGGGAGTCAAAGTCTGCTTTTCTGAAGTCCAGGGTCCGTATTCTGCTGTTTTCCTTTCTTCCTTGTGTCAGGATCCTGAACTCGACCATCTCATGGTCACTGCCTCCCAGGTTCCCATCCACTTTTGCTTCCCCTCCTAATTCTTCCCTGTTTGTGAGCAGCAGGTCAAGAAGAGCTCTGCCCCTAGTTGGTTCCTCCAGCACTTGCACCAGAAAATTGTCCCCTACATTTTCCAATTGATTCTAGTTAAATCTATTTCTGCGTTTAACAGTTAAACTAAAGTGAAAACTGGCTTTTTTCTGATTAAGGACAGAAGTTGTATGTGTTTTAAAATGTTTTTCTTTGTCTTGAACAGTACATTAATGGTAGTTGAATCATGCAGTTCTTTGAAGTCAGATGGGAGTTTGGACTGGATAAGCACTGACAGAGTGGAACCAGAAAGATTTTTATATTGCTCTCTTCATGAAAACAACATGATGTGGCTACTGAAAGAGCTCTAGCTGCTGGTTTAATTGTCAGCACCTAACACTACTCACTGTTACTGCATTTTGCTACAGTGCAGCAGTAGTCGGTTGCTTAAAATTAATGAGTTTTGTTTAGGAAATGTCTTTATTACAGGAAAATAATTAGTAAATTGTCAATATTTTGCATCTTAAAAAAAGCTACTCAACTGCTCAAATGTATGAAAGATCTTGGCTATGATGATTGGCTAGGCTTGGGTTAAAGACTGCACAATTTGGGAAAGAGGAGGCTATAAGGTATTTTAATTCATAGATATTAAGGCCAGAAGGAACCAGTATAATCATCTCTTCTGACCTCCTGAATAACACAGAGCAGAGAATTTAATCTAGCAAATCCTGGATCAAGTCCAGATCTTTTGGATGAGCTCCAGCATCTGTATTAGAAAGAAGACATCCAATCCTAATTTAAAGACTTCAAGTGATTGAGAATTCACCACATTCTTGTGCAAATTGTTGCAACAGTTACTTACATTCCTTGTTTTCAGCCAGAATTTGTCTGCCTTTTGTTCCAGCAACTGGGTCTGGTTATGCCTTTGTCTGCTAGATTAGAGAGCTCTCGCAGAAAGTTTTCCCAGGTAAATATTTCTAGACTGATCAAGACCCTTCTTAGGGAGCTCAGTCTATTTAGTTTATCCAAGGAAGGCTAAAGTCTTTCACTGTAAGGCAGGTTTTCCAGAACACAAGTAATTCCTGTAGCTCTTTCTGGAACTTTTTCCCCAATTTGTCAACATCCTTTTTGAAATTTTGACATCAAAACCAGACACAGTTTTCCCAATAATAGTCTCACCAATGCCATAGACGGAGGTAATATGTCATCCCAAATTCTACTGGACATTCCCCTGCTCACACATCCCAGGATCGCATCACCCTGGGAGCTCATATTCAGCTGGTTACACACCATGACACTTCTGTTCAGAGTCACAACTTTCCAGGATACAGTTACACATCCTGCAAATATGACTTAAATTTTTCATTCCTAGATGCATGACCTTGCATTTGGCTGTATTAAAATGTATCTTGTTCAGATGAGCCCAATTTCCCAAGTGATTCAGATCACTCTGTAAAACTGACCTCCTGTTTGCCACTCCACCAATCTTTATCAAGGATTTGGAAGGAAATGTAAAATAGTTACTGGTAAAGAGATTGACTAGCATGCCAACAACAGATTCCTGGGGGACCCCACTAAGGCCAGCTCCTTTGAGGGAGAATTCCCAGTTTACAGTAATGTTTTAAGATATAGTTTTAGTTTTGAATATTCAACATTGATTACAAATTAGCACTGTGCAAAATCAGAATGTCCTGCAATACGAAGTCCAAGTATGTTACGTTAGTTCCTTTATCAACCATACTTCTAATCTTATCCAAAAGGGTAACAAGTTTGAAAAGACCGGTTTTCCATAAACCCATGCTGCTCAACATTAACTGTGTTAGCCTTTAGTTACAGCCTTTTAGTAACTCATATGCAACAAGAAGCCAATGGGGTCATGGAGGAGGCCCCCATTTGAACTATACAGGGAGGGCACTTCTGGAAATTAAAAACGTTAGATGCATCATATGCTCCGCTCCTCCCCTCCCCCGGTAATGGTGTCTGTGTGAGGGGGTGTTCACCCCACATTAACCTCAAACTGGTTAATGGAGGACAGATGGGCCAATTAACCGATCAGGTTGCAAGATGAGGGAATTAATCATAGAATATCAGGGTTGGAAGGGATCTCAGGAGGTCATCTAATCCAACCCCCTGCTCAAAGCAGGACCAATCCCCAATTTTTGCCCCAGATCCATAAACGGCCCCCTCAGAGATTGAACTCCCAACCCTGGGTTTAGCAGGCCAATGCTCAAACCACTGAGCTATCCCTCCCCCCCTGAGGCTGAGAGGAAGGGGAAGCTCACCTGTGCCAGAACAAGCAGGGGGCTTCTCTGAAGCCAGGGAACTGATAGCAGAGAGGGGCTGCAGGGAAGGAGTCTGCAGTACCTCCTGGGGGAAGGGAGGTGTGTTTGGGGCTATAAAGGCAAGTAACCTACAGTTAATCTCTGGGAGGATGGAGCTGTGGGGCTGTCGAACCCAGAGGAGGGAGAGCCGGAAGGAGTAGGTAGGAAGGGCTGGGAAAAGGTTTGAGATGGAAAAGACCCTGGTTGCTGACTAGAGGGTCCATGAGCTGGAACCTGGAGTAGAGGGTGGGTCCAGGTTCCTCTACCAGCCCCCGGGGAAGTGGCACCATAGGGGCAGTGAATGGGAAGACTGCTGGTAAGGAAAGGCTTTGATACCCCAGAAGGGGTAAACACACAGTGACTAGCTGGAAGGCTGAGTCTCAAAGAGTGAGCAGCAGAAGGGCGGGCCTTGTACCTGGAAAGAGCTAATCCCCAGAGCAGCCTGGAGGCTGCACCACCTGTGGGGAGTGGGTGCCGTGCCAGTCCGGTTCTTTGGACCTTGGATGTGCTGACGATCCATGTTACTGACACAAGGAAAAGGAATATTGACACCAGCCTCCTCTCTGGTCTGCTGGGCAATCTTGTAAGCACCCCCGAGCAGAGCAGTACGCCTTCCCCCCAGGCTCCATGTAGTTAGGGGATGAGCAGTACCATGCAGAATTGGGTCCCTAATGCTTAATTGTAGCAGTTGCTCTGGGTCATGGTGATCAGACTGGGGGCAGGAAGGAAATTCTTTCATTTTTTTTTGTAGGCATTTTTAACCCCCCCAAAAAAAGGGTAACGAGCAAAAACTTGTTACCCTTTTTCCTCCTCCTTGCCTCTGCAGTATTGAATTGTATATAACGTAGTTCCTGTGCAATGCAGCTGCAGAACAGTAGTTATTGGTGCTCTTGTTGTTTTAGAGCTGTTTCCCCAGCCTTCCCCTGGCCAGGATGTAGGGGGTACGCCTGGCCGAGGCTGCTCTTCCTTTCTCCAGTCCAGCTTCTAAACTGGCGTAGCAGAAGTGACTGGCTGCCAGAGGCTGTCATACTCCCACAGAGGAGACTGGCTGCCAAAGGGCTGATCTCTCAGACACAAAGCATGCTTGTGTGCCCTGCCTGGAAAGTTCCCTGCCTTTATACAGCTTCCAGAGCCACGTGTGTTCTCAGTGCTACTTTTCCCCTTGCCTCTCTATTTATGGCACTTATACACTCTCCATTATTGTATTATCTAAGCACCTCTGAACTGGCAATGGATTTATCCTCCCCACCCCCTGGGAGACAGGACAGCGCTGTTATCCCCATTGTAAAAATGGCAACAGCGGCAGGGTGCAACAGAGGGTTTGTCTACACTGCAAAGTTAAACCCGTGGCAGGGAGACTCGTGCTAAAAGTAGCATCATAGATGTTCCTGCTTGGACTGGAGCCTGGGCTCTGAACCCTGGCAAAGGGGTGAATCTAAGAGCCCAAGGTGGAATGTCGACAGCGCTATGGGGCTAAAATTAGCAGGAGCCTGGGTCAGGTGGCCTGGACTCTGAGACGTGTCCCCCTTCAGGTTTTTTGGCAGAGTAGCTGTACCCTAAGTGACTTGCCCAAGATCTCATGAAGTCTGGGGCAGTTCAGGTCCCTCCTTCCTCTAATATGTTACCATCCCTGTCTAGAGAAGTAGCCGCTCCATCCCTGTCTCTCAGGGAGTGCATGGGTTAGCCTTCAGCCTCAGAAAGGAAGTGGAATTCTTCCTCGCAGCGCTTCAGCCCGGCCCAGGACTACCACCAGCGTGTCAGCAGCAGCAGCAACCCATGATACCTAAAAGGTCACTTCTTCAGTATTGCTTGGCCCCATGCTGCTGAGCACATGCCGAAGTGGATGCAATAGCAGGTCTGTGTTCATGTCATGCCACAGGTTCACCCAAGGCTCTGCCACTGCAGATAATGATGGTGACAGCTGCTCAGAGGTTCTTGGTTCCCTCGCAGGAACCGGGAGGAGGCACTTGCTCAGCACCATGAGGAAGCACTGGGTTAGCCTTCCTGACAGGAGGGCTAACGAGGGGGGTTGGCTCCATGCCGCTGTGCCCAGCTCAGGGTAGTGAGGGGGGATGGTGAAAGGGTTAACCCGAGTACCAGAAGGTGTTTGGGGAATGCATGCAGAGAATGTGCACTTTGTGCCAACCACTTAGCCATCTGAAGAGAGGGCTGTGCAAGCATCTGTCCTGCCCAGAATGATCAGCCCTGCCCTTCTCCATAAGCCTTATCTAATATTTTTAGATTCTAATCCCCATAGCGGGGCCAGATTATTCCCCACCCTGGGTTGTGTAATTCATACAGCTAAGGGGTATTGTGAGAGCCAAGGCACGGGGGAGCACAGACTTTTGGCAGGATTGCTGAAGTGCAATGTTTTTCTCCAAGCATACCCCTTGATACAGTGTTTCAGGGACCAGTCCAACTTCCTCTGCCCTTGTACCATCCACCAAAGCCAGCTGCATGCCTCCTTCAAACACATGACCGTAAGCATTGGGACCAAAGACACCAGCAGTGCTTTCTAGCATAGGCTTGCTGCAGGGATGGGATTTAACCATTCAGAGGAACCGTCCATTCTTCTTCGAATGATTGTTCCCATCCATTACAATGAGGTGTGTGCACACCGCGTGCACAGAAATCGGAAACTTTTTCCCTTAGCAGCTCCAGTCGGGATGACAAGGGAGCCCTCTAGAGTGGCGTCCTTATGGTGATGTATATAGTACCCTGCCAACCCAACCGCCCTTCAGTTCCTTCTTACTGTCCGTGGCGGCGTTGGAACGTTCTCTCTCTTGCTTGCGAGTGATCCATTAGCCTTTGTCTTCTAGTTGGAATTGTTCTTAGATAGTTATCAGTTAGTTAAATACCATTGTATTCAGGTGTCTGAAAACTAGTTCCAGCACCAGCCCTGGGCTGTGGGGCATGCCGCAAGCCCAGGGTTTCAAATCTTGTGCCATGTGCCGCAAGTCTATGCCTAACAGTGACCCCCACGACTCCTCTCTCCGGTGTCTGGGAGAGGCTCATCAGGCAGAGCACTGCAAAATCTGCAAAGCTTTCAAACTGCGCATTAAGAAATAAAGAGACTTTCGCCTTAAGCAGTTGCTCATGGAGGCTGCATTACAACCACCAGCCCCAGACCAACCAGCACTGGGCCCGGCTTCCTCAGAGCAAAGTGCCCCAGCATTGGTGCATGATCCGGCACCGCCCAGGCACCATAAATCGCCGGCACCGAGGCGGGACGACCAACCTCGGCACCAGTCGACCTCTCTGGCACTGACTAAGCATCACAAGAAAGGGGAAAGAGCGCTCTCCTCAAAGAGCTGCCAAGATGCTCAGAGAGGCTCCCACCACGCAAAGACAGGTTGCGGGCCCGAGCCAAGAACTGACACCTTCGACTCTGATACCACAGGCCCCGTTGAGTCCGGTACCCAGCGAGTTCAGTGCCGATTAATATCTGAAGGAGGTCCTGGAACACCCCTCCACGCCTGACATGTTTGAGGCAGTGAAAAACCTCATTGACCTGTTGCCGCCAAATCCCCTCCCGTGCAGGGAAAAGCCTCCAGCACCGCCTAGGAAGGTGCCATCCAGAGAGAAGCCAGCAATAGTGCACTGCTCGAGGTCACCGTCTCTGCACCGCTCACGGCACCATTCCCGTTCGAGCTTGGTGTCCCGCTGCTCCCCAGCACCCGTGACCCAGCGCAAGGTTACGGCACCGGAGGCGAACCTACCAGCTGTACCCGCGTCAACTACATGCCAGTCCATGATGCCATTGGTTGCCTGGTGCCGGAGCACAGCACCAGCAACCTTACCGCCACCGAGTGAGAGGCTCCGGTCCCGGTCCCGAGACTCTCGGTACCATTCGTGGTCCCAGTCAGCCAGGCACCGCTCCCTGACACGCACCTCGCAGCACCCTACAGCTGCTCGTTTGGCACCGCCCTGGTCCTCTCCGTCTGCATCCTCTGGCTCCAAGGCCGACTCTGGCCACTCCAGATATAGCAGGCATCAAACTGTGGCCAGCAGAGAGTCCCACTCAGCATGGCAGCCACCCTGGCCCTTCTGGACCCATGGGCCTACCATCAGCAATAGGTCACCATCTCCAGAGCCTCCAGGTCTGGGCATTCCATGTGAAGCCATTCCAGGTCTCCACACAGGCACACAGAAATGGCAAGGGAGGCCACCCTCGGATACCCAAGAGCAACTGGCGATGGCAGACCCAGTGCCCACGGCGGTACCAAGCACTACAACACCTCGAGAGGTGTCAGCCCCGTTGGGCCCTGAGGTGACCCAGGCCTATGGGGACCCACAGGAGGGTCTAGACAAGGGCACCCAGCAGCAACTCACATCCTCCTCTTCCCCAGACAAGGCAGCGGCGGGTACATCAGTCTCAGGACCGCTACCAATCGACCACAGGGCTCACCAGGAGCTGCTCTGCAGGGTGGCCCTCAATATGGGCCTCCAAGCAGAAGAAATGGTTGAGCAGGAGGATCCGATGGTGGACATCTTGGTTCCTGAGGGTCTCTCCAGAGTAGCGTTCCCTCTCATAAAGATCATACTGACAAATTACAACACTATATGGCAAACCCCGGCCTCCATCACGCCGATGGTCAGGGGAATAGAAAGGAAATACTTCACCCCATCCAAGGGCTACGAGTTCCTGTTCTGCCATCTGACTCCCTGCTCCCAAGTCATTTCAGCAGTCAACGAGACGGAATGGTAGGGCCAACAAGCCTCAGCCCCAAAGGCCAAGCGTCTGGACCTCTTCAGTAGAAAGGCCTACTCATCCAGGTGCCTCCAACTATGTATAGCCAACCAGCAGGCGATCCTTAATAGACCTAACTTCAACTCTTGGATGGCCATGTCCAAGTTTAAGGATTGCCTGCCCCAGGACTCGCGATCGGAGTTGGCTGCGTTAATCGAGGAAGGAAAGGCAGTGGCTAAGACTTCGCTACAAGCCTCCCTCTATTCAGCTGTCCCTGCGACCAGAACCACTGCCTCGGGGGTAGTCATGAGATGCTCAGCATGCTCCAGGCATCAGGCCTCCCTCTGGAGGTCCAGAACACCCTCCAAGACCTCCCTTTTGAGGGCGCAGACCTTTTCTCGAAGCAAACCGACTCCAGGCTGCACGGCCTTAAGGACTCTAGGGCCACTCTGAAGTCACTAGGGATGCATATGCTGGCAACCCAGAGAAAGCCCTTCAGGCCTCTGCAGCAGAGGCAGTATCAATTCCGCCCCAGACAGGAGCCATATCACAGGTGGGGCAGAAACAACAGGCGTAGCAGCAGAATAATGGACCTAATCAAGGCCAGAATAAACCCCAGCCCGGAAACAAGCAAGGGTTTTGAAGGCACGCTCGAGGACAGTGTACTAACACAGTCCTCTGTTTTTAAACCAGCTATCCCACTTCTACTGTGCGTTGTCCTGTATAACATCGGACCATTGGATCCTACGCACGGTACAGGTGGGATACTCCCTCCAGTTCTCCTCTTTCCCTCCCTCCCACTCACTTTCCCCGTCCCTCTTCAGGGACCCCTCTCACGAGCAATTCCTTCTGCAGGAGGCCCGTTCACTGCTCGAGATACGGGTGGTGGAGGAGGTTCTGCAGGAGCTAAGGGGAAAGGGGTTTTACTCCCGTTACTTTCTAATCCCCAAGGTAAAAGGGGGTCTCCGACCCATTTTAGACCTTCGCGGACTCAACAAATTTATGGTCAAACTCCGGTTCCGCATGGTCTCCCTAACCACTATTCTCCCATCACTGGATCCGGGGGATTGGTACGCTGCCCTCGACATGAAGGATGCCTATTTCCACATTCACCATCCATCCGGCACACCACCGCTTTCTCTGCTTTGTCATAAATCAACATCACTATCAGTTCACGGATCTCCTGTTCGGCCTGTCCACAGCCCCCCGAGTGTTCACAAAATGCATGGCGGTGGTGGCGACCTTCCTACAGAAAAGGCAGATTCAAGTGTACCTGTACCTCAACGACTGGCTACTGACAGGTCATTCCAAGGACAAGGTCCAGTCCCATGTGATGATGGTTATGGACACCTGTCATACATATAAAGAGAAGGGTAAACACCTTTAAAATCCCTCCTGGCCAGAGGAACAACCCTTTCACCTGTAAAGGGTTAAGAAGCTAGGATAACCTCGCTGGCACCTGACCAAAATGACCAATGAGGAGACAAGATACTTTCAAAGCTGGAGGGGGGGAGAAACAAAGGCTCGCTCTGTCTGTGTGATGTTTTTGCCAGGAACAGAAAAGGAATGGAGTCTTAGAACTTAGTAAGTAATTCTGTATAGCCCAATCCATTCAGCTGGAAGCTTCCTACCTTCCAGGGGTACAGAACAAGCTGGTGGATCGCCTCAGCAGGTCATACCACGTGCACGAGTGGTCAATCAGATTGGACATCATACTGTCAGTCTCCTAAAGGTGGGGTTATTCCCAAGTAGACCTCTTTGCCACCAAGAGCAACACACAGTGCCCTCAGTTCTGCTCATTCCAAAACCACAGTCTGGGCTTGATTGCCAACACGTTCCTAATCCCGTGGGGCAAGGGGCTGAAGTACGCCTTCCCTCCTATCCCGCTGGTCCTTCTCAAAATTTGCAGGACAGGGTGCAGTAATCATGATTGCCCAGTCCTGGCCATGGCAGTATTGGTACACGACCCTCCTAGAGCTGTCCGTAGACGCCCTGATAGCCCTGCCCCTCCACCTAGATCTGATCACGCAGGACCATGGGCGCTTTCTCCACCCGAACCTGCAGTCTCTACATCTCATGGCTTGGAAACTCTGTGGCTAAATCCCATGGAGAGCCAGTGCTCTCAATCAGTGAGAGATTCTCCTCGGTAGTAGGAAACCTTCCATTAGGGCTACCTACCTGGCAAAGTGGAAAAGGTTTTCCTGCTGGTGTGAACCCAAGTGCCTTCAACCGCTCCAGGTTCCTATCCTGGTTATTTTGGACTACCTCCTACACCTTAAGCAACAGGGTCTGTCCCTTTCATCCATCCATCAGGGTGCAGCTGGCAGCCATTTCAGCTTTCCATCCAGGAGAGTCTGGGCCCTAGGTGTTTTCAAATCCCATGGTGGGGAGATTTCACAGAGGGCTGGAGAGTGTGTTCCCATATTCTTGCCCGCCAGTCCCAATCTGGAACCTGAACCTGGTCCTCTCCAAACTCATGAGCCCTCTGTTTGAGCCCCTGGCCACTGGTTCCCTCCTCTACCTTTCTTGGAAGGTGGCATTCCTGGTGGCCATTACAATCGGCAAGGAGGGTGTCCAAACTGAGAGCTCTCGCCTCCGAACCCCCTTACATAGTGTTGTGATGAAGTCGGTATGTTGTTAATGTTTTCTCTGAATACTGTGTGAGTGCCTCAGTTTCCCCTATGCAGTTCTTAAGTATCTAGGTGGTGGGATAAGCTGGGTGATTGTTGCAGAGCCTCAGAGGGCCAGTGTGATGCTGTCTGCACAGAGAATGGCCAATACCCTGTCTCCTGACAACTGATGGCCTGGCCCCCTCCTCTGCAAAGGTGCCAACTGAAGGTGTTGGAGAACAAAGATCAGGTGGCCTCCTGGCCTGGGAAAGAGACAAAGGCGAGAGGAGAGGCTGGAGAGTTTTTTTGGAGCTGGCTGAGGAAATGGAGGGAGGCCCAGATGGGGCTCTGGCCTCCCTGCCCCAAAAGACGGACCTGACTGAGGGGTCCTGTTCTCTGTACCTACAAGCTCTGTTTTAGACCATGTTCCTGTCATCTAATAAACCTTCTGTTTTACTGGCTGGCTGAGAGTCACATCTGACTGCAGAATTGGGGTGTGGGCCCACTGGCTTCCCCAGGAGCCCGCCTGTGCGGACTCGCTGTGCAGAAGCGCACGGTGTGAGAAGGGGATGCTGAATGCTCAGAGGTCAACCCCGGGAAGGTCGAAGCTGTGGAAGCTTCTTGCCCTGGAGACAGACTGCTCAGAGGGAGGAGGCTCCCCCAGAGTCCTGACTGGCTTTGTATGGAGTAGTTCCAGAGCATCGCCGGTGACTGTGACAGGTGTTTCATAAGGACAAGGTGCAGCTTAGACCGCATCCCAAATTCCTCCCCAAGGTGGTCTCCCAATTCCACATAGGACAGGACATTTGCTTGCTGGTGTTCTTTCCAAAACCCCACATGAGCCCGCAACAGCGCCGCCTACATACGCTGGATGTTCAAAGGGCCTTAGTGTTCTACATAGAGCGCACTAAACTTTTCCACAGATCAACCCAATTGTTTGTTGCCATAGCTGATACAATGAAGGACCTTCCGGTCTCTGCGCAAAGCATATTGTCCTGGATCACAGACTGCATTTACATGTGCTACGAGCTGGCCAAGGTCCCAGCCCCAGCGATTATGGCCCATTCGACCAGAGCGCAGGCATCTTCGACTGCCTTTCTGGCTCAGGCCCCCCATCCAGGAGATCTGCAAGGCAGCCGCCTGATCTTCAGTGCACACATTTACAGCTCACTAGGCTGTCACCCAACAGGCCAGAGATGATGCGGCGGTTGGCAGAGCTGTTCTTCAATCAGTTGTTCCATGACTCCTCCTCTCCTCCAATGTTAAGCTTGGAAGCCACTTAATTGGAATGGTCGTGAACAATCACTCGAAGAAGAAAAGACTGTTACTTATCTCTTGTAACTGTTGTTCTTCGAGATGTGGTGTTCATGTCCATTACCATACCCACCCCCCTTCCCCTCTGTCAAAGTCAACGGCAAGAAGGAACCGAAGGGGGGCCGGGCTGGCAGGGTACGATATACACCACCATAAGGGTGCCACTCTAGGGGGCTCCCCTGCCATCCCAACGGGAGCTGCTAAGGGGAAAAGTTTCCGATGTCCGTGCACGTGGCGTGCGCACACCTAATTGGAATGGACGTGTACAACACATCTGGAAGAACAACAGTTACGAGAGGTAAGTAACAGTCTTTTCCATTACTGTCTTGCAGCAACACTTTAACTCCAACCGAGTCCTATTCCTCTCTCCTCGTTGAGGCTAAGAGATCCTCCTCCTACAGGTCACCCACCAGAACTTTTCCAAGCCATGGCCTGTTTTGTCAACATGAACACACCATGCTCCAGGCATGAGAGGAGCCACTTACATTCACCCACCTCCAGGAGGTGCTGTCTGGACAGCAACCGCCGTACATGGAGCCCACAATGGAATCCACACCAGCTCATTGTCTTACATGGGCAGAGGAACATGTACGAGTTCTTGCCAGTTGCACCTTTGCTGCTCTTCTTGCATGTGGGACTGAGCAGCCCTGGAGCAGACAGTCAAAAATTATGCTAATGTGCTATACTCAGAGACCTGCCATGATTATTCAATATTTATACCGTAGTGGTGCCTGGAACCCAGGAAGACCAGGGCCCCAGTGAACTAGGCTCTCACAAACCTAGAAAATGATTGCCACTGCCCCAAAGGAACTGCTGCATGTCTGAGCTAAACAAGCCCAGACTGTGCAATGCAGGTACGGCAGTTGGCAAACTTGCTGAGCGCCAGAAGAGAAGATGCATTTGCTCTTGACTGAGAACTCTTGAGGCAGTCATAGATTTTTCTCCTGTATTTACCTTCAGGGCAGCCGCTCCTCAGCTTGTGTGGGATCAGAGTCAAAATTCAGCCTTCAACACGTGCACCAGTGCGCTCCTTGGTCACTGCTCAGAGGGGCCTGCGCTAGGGTCAGGGGAGTTGTCCTCCTATTTATTGCCCTCCCCACCAGGCAGGACAGGCAGCTGCCTCATACAGCCTCCTTCCATACTCCCCATCCACCACCATCCCCCTACCTTCATTTACCCCGCATATTTCCCCTCAGTCTCCTGTCCATCATGTTCTCCCTGCCACACCCTCCCATCAGTCTGTCCACCCTCCCTTCCCCTAACTCCTCAGTTGCCCATCCTGTGCCCCAGCCCTTCCTCTCTTCTGCTGCCCCCACCATCCCATTCTAGCACCTCCACCTTCCCTTGTGACCTGCCTGGCCCCACATAATGAGTAAAAGGCTGCCATCTTCCCTCAGAGCAGCTGGCCTAAGCCCCCCTGGGAACAATGGATAATGGCATCCATCTTTGGTAGTGCAACCTCAATTTCATCTACCAAGGACCATGGCAGCTATCTTCCTGAGGGTAGCCTGTGCCTCCAGGCCTACTGCCAGCAAAGGGAGGTGGTGGCCATTGGCAAAACTTCCACAGACCAGGGAAGAAATGGGAAACACCTAAGAAGTTTAACAATGCCTCCAAATCACAAGACTCCCATTAAACACAGGAGTTAGCAATGCTGTGACTCTGCCCCGCCCCTCCCCCATCTAGGACCAGGCCCCAGCCTGGGGCTGTTTGCATCCTCAGACAAGGCCCTTGTCCTGTTTAGAAAACAGAAAGGAGGTGCTGATCATCGGAGCCCTCTCCTTACTGTGCCAAGCACATGCCCACGCACCCACCCACAGTCTGTGTATCAGCTGTCACTCCAATGGGGCTCTCCTTGGCCATCTTCCTCAGTCTAACCCTTGAACTCCAGATGCTGATTGACTAGGATGTTCTTGCAAGACCCAGTGATGCTCCAAGACCTGCCCTCCCCCACCCTGCTGCTCATGTATCCGATCCCCAGTATGTGGCCAAATCTGAATATCACTGACGCTTGAGCTGTGCACTAGCTTCAGCTCCTGCTCCCACAGCTTTCAGGTGGCTTTCTGGAACTCAGCTTCAATAGATGGCCAGGACACCTGGAAGCAGCCCCACTATTTAAGATATGGCACTTGCCCAGGGATCAATAGCTTCCCCACTGCCTTCCCAGGCACAGCGCACAGCTCTGTTTGCAGCAGTAAATCCTCAATGTTCTAGACTCCTGGCAGATCTGTTACCTCAGGCCTTTTCTTCCCTCCTTATCGCTGTTCCTGGTTCTCCTCTTTCATCATCATCCCTGTGACCTCAGAGCTGAAGGGGAGATTACGGTGGTGACCGGAGCTGTAAATCTCACTCACGAGGCAGCGATAATATGAGCACAGGCATCCGGCTATAAGTGCGCTCTTATCAAATACATTCCGCACAGCCAGGAGTGGCGCTGGGCCCAGCCGAGAGCACATTTCCACCCTCCCCATCCCAATATGGACGTGCTGTAGGGAGCCCAGCGGGTGGGTGGGGGTATTGTCTCCCTCACCAAGCAGGTTAGAGATCAGAGGAGTGCAAGCTCATACCTGGATGTGCTCTGTGGCACCTCTGACAGTCTGTTGTACCAAACTGGCTCTGGGTTTAGCTGAAGCTCCTCTGTGCTTGGATAGCAAGTAAATTAGAAGCAGGACACCTTAGAGCTGTGCATTCAGAAGCTAATCCAGCCCTCCATGGCTGCCAGTAATTGGACCAGAGCACAATTTCTTGGTTTGCCAGACCCAGAAAATTTATTCAAACAACTTAGGAGGCATTTGTCATAGGCCTCTAACTCAGATCTATTTATTCCATCCTATTGGCCATTTCCCCCTCCATTTCTCCCCACCTCCCCCAAGCTGTTGCCACATTACCCACCTCTGTCCAGAGGGTGATGGGCTTGCTGTCCCTGCCTACTTTGATAACAACTCGGACACAGATGCCTTTAAAGGAAACAAGCTACAAGCAGATTTCTGTAACTCTGAATATAAGTAGTGAAGTGATAAATCAATGACATATTCTCCCCCCTCTCCCCGCCCCACACACCACCTTCCAGGGCCTGGAGACAGCTGACAAACTGTGGCATGTGCTTCTTGACAGATTCCAGCTGGGAATGACTCCACTCTGTCCCATCTACCCCCACTCAGCCTGCAGCCTCTTCAGGGGGTGGCTGGGGTGGCTGCAGCTGCAAGCAGTAGTTACTAATTTTTACTCTCCATCTATGCAAGGCAGAGAACTAAACCCTTTCCTTCAGCAACAGTCCTGGACCCCTCTAAGTCCTCCTAGGCCCAAAGAAACAGTAGCCTTGTGTACATACATGGTATCCCTCTCCTTGGCTCGGCTGTCTGCTGTATTCATGTGAGGCTTCTCAAAAAGGCCTTAAGGGGAGATTTTTATTTTTAATGCAGTCAGGTCATACAGATTCCCTAGGCAGGCCTGCAAGTGGGTGTCAGGTAGGAGGGGGAAGAGTTTGAGCACAGATTGTGTGGGTTGCAGGGAGGTGGAGTTCTTCCAAGCCAGGCGGTGTAGGTTGGGAAAGGGTCCAGAGCAAAGGCAGTGGGTCTGAGCTTCGGAAAGTTTAGCTCTGAAGAGAAGCCTGAGTGGATAGAGATGTGTGTTTGTGGGAGTCTGGAGTTGCTGGAGGTGAAGTCAGAAGGGTCTTGAACATTCTGAGTCAGGAGGGGATGGAAGCAATTAGTGACTGACCATATGAGTGAATTCATGGGAGGGGGGGCAGAAGAGAAGGAAAGACCTAGATGGAAGAAGGAAAAAGTTGGGAGAGCACACTGAAGAGTTTGGAGAGATTATAGGCAGCACTTATCTAAAGTTAAGATTGTCTGACACTTATAAGACCCTGTTTTCAGTTGCCTATAAACTTTGCCATGCTTTAACCAGTTGGGTTGAAGTTGTATAGAGCAGGTTTCTGTCTCAGGCTGAACGGTTTTGGAAGGTTTCAGATTAAATGGTTCAGTCATTTCTGAGAATAAGGTTAAGGAAAACGTTTGTTTACCCTGTGCTAAATTCTTATAGCCATTCAACTGAAAAGTTCTAGAGCAATGGTTCTCAAGCAGGGGTCTCGGGGGCTGTGAACAAGTTTCAGGGGGTCCTCCAAGCATGGTCAGTGTTAGACTCACTGTGGGCCCAGGGCAGAAAGCCGAAGCCTCACCGCATGGGGCTGAAGCCCCAGGCCCTGAGCCCTGTCACCTGGGGCCAAAGCCTGAGCAATGTAGCTTCGTGGGGGCCCTTGTGGCATGGGGCCCCAGGCAATTGCCCTGCTTGCTATCCCCTAACGCCAGCCCTGGTTTTTATATGCAGAAAACCAGTTGTTGTGGCACATGTGGGCCAGGGAGTTTTTATAGTGCGTTGGAGGGACATCAGAAAGAAAAAGATTGATAACTCCTGCTCTAGAGGCTCCATGCTCTGGAAGTGGGACATAGAAACATAATGGCCATACTGGGTCAGACCAATGGTCCATCTAGCCCAGTGTTCTGGCTTCTGACAGTTGCCAATGTCACGTGCTTCGCAGAGACTGAATAGAACAGAGCAATTACCGAGTGATCCATCCACTATTGACATGAAAGTTAATTTGGGGGTGCGGTATTGTCTTGATATCAAGCTGTGCCTTCTCCTTCCCCTCTGAAAATCCATCCAAATTTGACCAAGTTATAAGATTCTGACATTCACAGCTCACATATGCGCAGTTAGAGGCCAGAAGCACTGTTATTTGAAGGTTTCAATCTGCACCGAGCATGCTCAGTCCCTGCACAACTTCTATGTGCCGCCCAGGCTATGTGTCTTCTACACCGAGGATGAGAGCGTTCATCCTTCACAAAGCTGCAGGGCTGGAGTAGGACTTCTCCTGCAATTCCTCCTATGCACAACTGGTGGGCCACCATGGTGCCAGGCACAAGATCTGAGACCAGGGGAGACTCTCTCCCTGCCTTGTTCACTACACACCTTCCAACGCCTGCAACAAATGAGGCAGGGGTCCTACAGACAATAGTGCCCCCCGATTCATCCCCAGAATGCCCCCCATCCCATGCATGCACTGAATGAGGCAGGGGTCCTGTGGAAAAATTAGCATGCACTCATGTAATGAGTGACTGACATTGCAACCTAAACACTTAACTTTTTATGTGATTTCCCCTTTTTAAAATTAAGATAAAAGGCAAAAATGAGTTCCATTCTGTACAACCAGCCCTCCCCTTGCATCAACATTAACATTTGAACCCTGGGCTTTCAGCACTGCACTTCAGCCTGCTTCCACTTAAGGTACAGGATTAACCAAGTTGGTGGCAGTGGGAGATGGCCACTGGGTCTCTGTGCTGGGTCAAGGAAGCTTAAGGGGGCATCCAGCCCCTCCCTATCTTGTCCCTGCTTCCACACACATCCCCACTCAGGAGTTGCAGGAGCTCCTGCCTCACAGGGATGCCCCCTTAAGGTGGATGAGTACAGGTTGCTGAGGTCATGTGCCCCTCCCACCCCCAAGTCCTGAGGCATTCCCAGTGCCGGCCGCACTGGTCCTTCGCTGGCAGCATGGGCCCGGCTCTTTACAATGTTTGTTTTCAGCTATTCAGTTAAAGTTAGGGTAGTTTTGAGTTATCAAAATAGCCATAACAGGTCAGACCAATGGTCCATCTGGCCCAGTATCCTGTCTGACCGTGGCCAAAGCCAGGTGCTTCAGAGGGAGTGAACAGAACAGGGCAATTATGTGATCCATCCCCAGTCATCCACTCCCAGTTTGTGGCAGTCAGAGGTTTAGGGACATCTAGAGCATAGGATTGTGTCCCTGACCATCTTGCCTAATAGCTAGGGGCCTACCAAATTCATGGCCATGAAAAATGCATCATGGACCATGAAATCTGGTCTTATATGTGCTTTTAGTCCATGCTATACATATTTCACGGGAGGGAGACCAGCATTTCAGAAAAAATTGCAGGGGGGGGCACAGTTATTTTAGGGGAGTCAGTCTTACTAACCTTGCTCCTGTGCTGGGTGGCTGTAGAGTGGCAGCTGTTGACCAGGCACCCAGCTCTGAAGGCAGCACCCGGCCAACAGCAGCGCAGAAGTAAGGGTGACAATACTACACCATGCCACCCTTACTTCTGCGCTGCTGCCTTCAGAACTGGGCAACTGGAATGTGGCAGCTGCTGATCCAGCTCTGCAGGCAGCAGTAAGGGTGGCACAGAATATCAGGGTTGGAAGGGACCTCAGGAGTCCAACCCCCTGCTCAAAGCTGGACCAAACCCCAACTAAATTATCTCAGCCAGGGCTTTGTCAAGCCTGACCTTAAAAATCTCTAAGGAAGGAGATTCCACCACCTCCCTAGGTAACCCATTCCAGTGCTTCACCACCCTCCTAGTGAAAAAGTTTTTCCTAATATCCAACCTAAACCTCCCCCACTGCACTTGAGACCATTGCTCCTCGTTCTGTCATCTGCTACCACTGAGAACAGTCAAGCTCCATCCTCTTTGGAACCCCCTTTCAGGTAGTTGAAAGCAGCTATCACCCCCGCCCCTGCATTCTTCTGCAGACTAAACAATCCCAGTTCCCTCAGCCTCTCCTCAGAAGTCACGTGCTCCAGCCCCCTAATCATTTTTGTTGCCCTCCGCTGGATGCTTTCCAATTTTTCTGCATCCTTCTTGTAGTGTGGGGCCCAAAACTGGACACAGTACTCCAGATGAGGCCTCACCAATGCTGAATAGAGGACACAGTACTCCAGATGAGGCCTCACCAATGCTGAATAGAGGGGAATGATCATGTCCCTTGATCTGCTGGCAAAGCTCCTACTTATATAGCCCAAAATGCCGTTAGCCTTCTTGGCAACAAGGGCACACTGTTGACCCATATCCAGCTTCTCGTCCACTGTACCCCAGATCCTTTTCTGTAGAACTGCAGCCTAGCCCTTCGGTCCCTAGTCTGTAGCAGTGCATGGTATTCTTCCATCCGAAGTGCAGGACTCTGCACTTGTCCTTGTTGAACCTCATCAGATTTCTTTTGATCCAATCCTCTAATTTGTCTAGGTCCCTCTGTATCCTATCCCTACCCTCCAGCGTATCTACCACTCCTCCCAGTTTAGTGTCATCTGAAAACTTGTTGAGGGTGCAATCCACGCCATCCTCCAGATCATTAATGAAGATATTGAAGAAAACCGGCCCCAGGACCGACCCTTGGGGCAGTCCACTGATACCGGCTGCCAACTAGACATGGAGCCATTGATCACTACCCGTTGAGCCCGATGATCTAGCCAGCTTTCTATCCACCTTATAGTCCATTCATCCAGCCCATACTGCTTTAACTTGCTGGCAAGAATACCGTAGGAGACCGTATCAAAAGCTTTGCTAAAGTCAAGGAATAACACGTCCACTGCTTTCCCCTCATTGACCATACCATGCCAATATGACAATGCCATACCATGCCATCCTTACTTCTGTGCTAATCCTGACAGGGTGCTGCCTTCAGAGCTGGACTCCCGGCCAGCAGCCGACGCTCTCCAGCTGCCCAGCTCTGAAGGCAGCGCTGCCACCAGCAGCAGCGCAGAAGTAAGGGAAGCACTACAATAACCTTGTGACCACCCCACAACTCCTTTTTGGGTCAGGACCCCTACAATTGAAACACCATGCAATTTCAGATTTAAATAGCTGAAATAATTAAATTTATGGTTTTTTAAATCCTATGACTGTGAAATTAACCAAAATGGACCATGAATTTGGTAGGGCCCTACTAATAGCCTTTGATGGACCTATCCTCCAGGAACTTACCTGATTCTCTTTTGAACCCAGTTATACTTTTGCCTTCATGACATCCCCGGCAATGTTGTATGTGGTTGTATGAAGAAGTACTTCCCTTTGTTTTAAACCTGCTACCTATTAATTTCATTGGGTGATCCCTGGTTTTTGTGTTATCAGAAGGAGTAAATAACACTTCCCTATTCACTTTCTCTACACTAGTCTTGATTTTGTAGATCTCACGCCATCCCTTAGAAAGTTGTTCCCGGGGTTATTTACCCTCACTGTTAAAAACTGCCACCTTATTTGTGGTTTGAGTTTGTCTAGATTCAGGTTCCAAATATTGGAACTTATGCCTTTGTCTCCTAGGTTTAAAGAGCCTACATCTCGTGTGGACTGCTCAGGTCACCTCTTAACCTTCTCTTGGGTTGCTACCAGCTCCCCCCCATAATGTAAGTGCATGTGTGTCGCTGGAGATTTTTGTTTTACTGGAGTTTTGATTCTTCCGTGGATCAGTTTGAAAAGTGTCTCCTCACTAAGGGAGCTGCCAACGAAGAAATACGTGCGGCAGCATTTTTTGTTTTAAGGGGGAGAAAACCTCAGAAGGTATTTTTGACAAACTTAGCACCACCACAAACCAGAGTAAAAAGGCTTAAAAGCTTGATTGGGGGGGGGGGGGGGGAGAAAGAGAGGGGGAGAGAGAGAGAGGTTTCCAGCACAAAGTTAGTTCTGGAATGTCTTAAAGCTGTACTTGCAGATCCAGCTTTGATTAGATCCAAGATCCTCAAAGTTCAAAGGGGTTAAAATATTGTGTTCTGGTTCTGATCCATCTCTCTAGGGCAGGACCTAGCTGTGAAATTAAGGGACGAGCTCGGACAGCCTATGAAAGTATTGTATTTAAGTCCCTGAAGACAGCTTTAGACAGGTGTCATGTTATAAACCATCATAATCCATTGCTTGTGGGATGATGTGCCACAAAATGTACATTCCACCTTTCAGCCCAGACCTGGGGGGTAAGGGAGGAGGGTGAATCGATACAGAGGCTTCATAGATTCCAAGGCCAGAAGGAACCATTATGATCATCTATAACACAGGCCAGAGAACTTCCCCAAAATAATTCCTGGAGAAGATCGGTTAGAAAAACCATCCATTCTTCATTTAAAAATTGCCAGTGATGGAGAATCCATCATGATCATTGTTAAACTGTTTCAATGGTTAATTACCTTCACTGTTAAAAATTTACACCTTGTTCCCAGTCTGAATTTGTCTAGCTTCAACACCCAGCCATTGGCTAGTGGTCTACCTTTCTCTGCTAGATTGAAGATCCCCTTATTAAATATTTAGTTCCCACGGAGGTACTAATAGACTTTGATCAAGTCACCCCTTAACCTTCACTTTGTTCAACTAAATAGACTCAAGGAGCTCAGTCTATCATTATAAGGCATGTTTTCTAACCTTTAACAATTCTTGTGGCTCTTCTCTGAACCCCCTCCAATTTATTCATATCTTTCTGAAATTGTGAGCACCTGCACTGGACACAGTACTCCAGAAATGGTCGCACCAGTGCCAAATATAGAGGTAAAATAAGCTCTCTACTCCTACTCAAGATTCCCCTCTTATGCATTCCAAGGTCATATTAGCCCTTTAGGGCAGAGTGTCACCCTGGGAGCTCATGTTCAGTTGATTATTCCCCATAACCTACAAATCTTTTTCAGAGCCGCTGCTTCCCAGGGTAGAGGTTCCCATCCTGTTAGTATGGCCTACATGCTTTGTTCCTCGATGTACACATCTAGTATTAAAAGTGCATATTGTTTGCTTGCACCCAGATCACTCTGAATCAGTAATCTGTCCTCTTCTTTATTTACCACTCCAATTTTTGGGTCATCTGCAAAATTTATCAGTAATGATTTTGTTTTCTTCCAGGTCATTAATAAAAATGTTAAATAGCATAGGCCAGGAATGGATCTCTGAGCAACTCCACTAGAAACACACCTGATCAGTGATTATTCCCCCTTCACAATTATATTTTGAGACCTACTATTTAGCCAACTTTGAATCCTTTTAATGTATTCATGTCATTTATATAGTTCTAGTTTTTAAATAAAATTGTCATGTGGTACCAAGTCAAATTCCTAACAGCCATCTAAGCATATGATGTCAACACTATTAGCTTGGTCAACCAAACCTGTGATCTCATAAAAAAAAAATCAAGTTAGTTTGGCAAGGATATATATTCCATAAATTCATGTTGATTTGCATTAATTACATTACCCTTCTTTAGTATTTTATTGAGTCCTGTATCAGCTACTCCATTATCTTGCCCAGGATTGATGTCAGACCAACAGGTCATCTCATTTACCGTTTTAAAATATTGGCACAACATTAGCTTTTTTCCAGGCTTTTGGAACTTCCTCAGTGTCCCAAGACTTGTTGAAATCAACATTATGAGTTCAGCAAGTTCCACAGCCCCCTCTTTTAAAACTCTTGGATGCAGGTTATCCAGGCCTGCTGATTTTAAAATGTCTGACCTCTAGTAGCAGCTGTTTAATGTTCTCCTAAGATACTAGCGGAATGTGAAGTGTGTTATCATAGGGTATGACTACATCACCTGTTCCCCCCCCCCCGTACAGAACAGAAATATGTATTGAACGTCTGCTTTTTCTGCATTATCAATAATATACCATTTCCATGTAATAATGGACCAACATTATTGTTAGGATTCTTTTTGTTTCTAATATACTTTAAAAACTTATTGTATTTAACTCTGCTGGCCATAGAATTCTTCTTGAGTCCCTTTTCTTTCCTTATCAATTTTCTACAGTTTCTAGCTTCTGATTTATATTAATCATCATCAACTTTTCTTCTTTTTCCCCCCCTTTTAAAAAAAAAAAGGACCCTTCACTTTCCCTCTAAACCAGCTTTGTTTAACTAACATGGGCATTGATTAACATTTTGCTTAAGAACAGTTAATAATTGGGAATATTTGTTTATTAAATTCTCCCTCCTGGCTGTTTTGGCTCAGTTGTTTTCAGCTTTGTGAAATTGGCCCTTTTAAAGTACCAAGTACATATTACTGATCTGGACTTTATTCTGCTTGCACATGATAAATGTGGTCAAGTCATTATCATTTGTGCCTAAGCTATCCATTAATATTTAGTTTGGTGATCAGTTCCTCTTTGTCTGTGAAGACAAAGTCTAATACAGAATCCCCCATGTTGGATGCAACACTTCAGTTAAGAAATTGTTATCTATAATGTTTAAAGAAAAGGAGGACTTGTGGCCCCTTAGAGACTAACCAATTTATCTGAGCATAAGCTTTCGTGAGCTACAGCTCACTTCATCGGATGCTCACGAAAGCTTATGCTCAGATAAACTGGTTAGTCTCTAAGGTGCCAAAAGTACTCCTTTTCTTTTTGTGAACAGAGACTAACATGGCTGCTACTCTGAAACCTATAATGTTTAGGAATTCCAAGGATGTTTTAGTCCTGACAGCATGAAGCCTTCCACATATGTCACTCGTATGAAGTCCCCTATGATCAAATAGGTTTTTCTCCTATGGATTACAGATATCTGTCCTCTTCCTAGTGTGATTTGGTGGTCTGTTGCAGACATCAACTATTACCCCATCTTGCGCTCTCTCTGTTAGGACATTGATCTATAAAGCATTCAAGATCATCTTTTTCAGAGGTATCAGTGACTCAGAAACAGGTAACATCTTTTAACAGAGTGCTAATTCCCCTCCCCTTTGCCCACTTGATCCTTCCTGATAATTGATTTTAACATTCTAGTCTGGGAGGGGGGTTTCCTTCCTTGCTTTGCAAGGGGCCTCAGAGTGGGAGAGGTCTCTCCAGGCTGCCCACCAATTAGTTCCCCCCGGCCCACACACACACACTTAATGCAGGGTACACCAGGCCCCCAATGCAGGCTGACACCCCATCCCCACCCCAGTACATAGAGGGGAGAACCACATTCACAAACTGTGGCACTGCTGTAGCTTCTCAGGGGGAGAAGCCAAGTTGCACCCCAGAGCGAGGAGCTCTGCTAGGCTGACATGTCATAGGGAGAGGTGAAGTAGGAAGAGCCTGGCATAGCAGCTCTGGTCACCCCCCACTTCTGCTGAGATTGGAGCCATCCTTAGGTACACACAGCTGTGTAGGGCACCTGAAAATTTGGGGCATCCTTGGGTCTTCATGTCCACCTTCCCACCTCTTCCGACCCTTCCTGCAGGCTCCCACCACAACCGGCTGCTGCAAGCTGGTGAGTCTTCCTCCAGAGGGGATCTAGTACTTAAAAGTGAAGAAGTCTTCCAGACCTATTAGTACAACAATTAGGTATTGGTTCATGGTCTCTGTGTGTATATAATGTCTACTGCAGTTTCCACAGTATGCAGCCGATGAAGTGAGCTGTAGCTCACGAAAACTCATGCTCAAATAAATGTGTTAGTCTCTAAGGTGCCACACGTCCTCCTTTTCTTATTGCGAATACAGACTAACACGGCTGTTACTCTGAAACTAGTACAACACTGAAACTGTTAAAGAGCCATTCAAGGGGTAATGAAGCCATTCAACAGGCATTTGCCAACCCCAGGTATATACTGTCAGTTTCTGAGTTTACTGACAAAAACAGTTGTTCTAAGTAAATATTACAGTAACGCACATGTTAGTCTGCAGGACCGTAGCTTAAAATTTGCTTTAAATTTATTTCATTAGTGTGTTGCTGAAGATTATAAAAAAAAGTCACATTTCTAAAAAATCCTTGCATAGATTTTTAGATGCACAATCTGTATATTCATCTTTAGCCTTAAATGCTTGGATCTTCAGACATGGATTTATTTTAAAAAAACTTTCAAAAGACCACCCTTACCTAAAATATACATGCCGTCGGGCATAAAGGCACCAGTTTAGTAATACTGCATAGGGCCCCATAAATCCTAAGGATGGCCCTGCCTGGGATAATGCCTTAATGCAGCAGCTCCTCTCCATCTTTATTCCTGCCCTCCTGAACAGGTCCTGTCAACACAGCTGCTCCGCCAGCCTCCCTGTTCCTGGGAGCATGAGGCTCCGTGGCTACAGCAGGACATGATGCAGGGCAGGGGGACAGAGCTGCTGCTGGCTGCCATGGGGGTGGGCATACCACACTGTGCCGTGCAGCAGATAGCTGTCAGTTTGCTCCTTCCATTGCAAGTTCTTCAGGGCAGGGACTGTCTCTTGCTCCACATACAGCAGGCCCTGATCTCAATTGATATCTCTAGGCACTGACTGGAATTCCAGTAATAAACTCCATGTTCCCAGCAAAATCCCAGCCAGGTGAAGGGAATGCAGCCAGCTTCACCATGCAAACATGTCTGCTGGTGTGGCACAAACCTTTCCCCAGCCAGCAGCCCCCTACCTGTTTCTTGTATCTACCCCAGGCTGGATTACTGAAAGGTTACTGAGCCTCCACTGCTTCTGGGTTCAGTTAGCTATTTCCTTCCTGGCTTGGAGCCCCCGGCATCCTTCCGTGGGCCCACCCCTAACCATTCTGGGCCCTAGAGGAACAATATATCCAGTCAGATACTTTGAAAAGGGCAGATTTGGAGTCTACCAATTAGAAAAAGAGGACTTAACAGGAGCCTAGATATTTAGGAGTCAGGGCTGCAGGAGGAGGAGAGAACAGAGTGTCAAAGATTACTCAGGGTTTGTGACTGGAGGCCAGACTGATAGTGAAAGTGTCAATGAAGCCAGGGAGACAAGAAGCAGTGTTCTGATGAGGCTGAAATGGTGTCCAGACACTGCAAGAACAGGCAGTGAATAGAACTGGGTGAATTTGCCCCCTAAAATGTATTTTCAGGGCACTGAAACTATCTGCAATTTCAGGTCAAACTCGTGATTTGCTTCAGCCAAAAAATTAAGTTGGCATATTTTGTTTCACACCCATGGAGTCAGCGCCTAAGGTGCCACTTTTGGCCAGTTAAATTTAGAAGCCCTTTTAGAACCAGTTGTCCCTCATTGAGCAACCGGTTCTAAAATGACTTCTAAATTTAACAGGTTCTAGCGAACCGGTGCAAATTGGCTCCAGCTCACCACTGATGCTGCCCCTTGGCAGTCCCCCACAGTTCTGGGTCTCCCCCTTCCAGGGGAACCCCCCACCCACAATCCCTACCTCACCTCAGTCGTAGGCTCTTGCCAGTCACCAGCTAGCCCCTGCGCCCTAGGACGGACTGCAGTATGAGCCACTCATCACAGGCAAGGCTGCCTCTGCAACTCCTGTACCTAATAGGCCTGCGACCTGGGGCTTTCCTAGGCCAGAGCTCCCCAGCTCCCTTGGCCTTTCCCCAGCCCTGCTCCAAACTGGGTCCTCTATTCAGCTCTCTGCAGCCAGGTCCCTCCCTCTCAGAGCTAGAGAGACAGTATGCTCTTCTGCTCCAGACTTCCCTGGCTTTTATAAGGCCCACTGGGTCTGTTTGGGGCGTGGCCCCCAGCTGTGGCTGCTCTGCTAATCAGCCCAGCTCTTCCCCTGCCCCAAAAATATGAAAGCCCAAGATGCTGTTTTTTACAGTCACTTTTCAGAGAAGTTCCAGCTTCTGCTCTAGGTGTTGTACACAGTGAAATACTAGCCACAAGTACCCCAATGGCCAAGACTCAAAGAGTAACTCTGAGATGGTCGCATGACTGACTGGTAAGGGTGGTGTATTGAAAACTGTTAAAATTGTAAGCTGTCACTTGAAATTCTCAGGGGGTTTCCTGGTCCTGCTTTGTAGGGAAGTGTGTGACCTGTGTCTCTTTCAGCAGACAGCCTGCAAAGAATCAGTTGAGAATGAGGTGGGCTGAGTTGTGCCTCACTCCTTAGGGAACAGCCTGTTTTCTCTCTCTGTATTAAGGTTCTGGATTTTAATGCAACTTTCCAGAAAGATTAAAAACAAACTATTCTAACTTCTCTGTGTGCTGCAGTGTAACAGCTGCAATGCTCTTAAGGAGACTTGGAAAGCTCTCCTGCTTTGTCATTTGTGCTCCCAAATATAGGAAAGCTGACTAGTGGCTGATTATGATTTGGCTGGCTGAGTAGGGCTGGCTGGTTTGTTGTTTAATTTGCAATCGTTAATAGTAATACTCTATTTATAGATCCTCTTTATCCAAGGATTTCAAGGTGCCTTGGAAAAATTAACCTTTGCACATGAAACTGGTAAATATAACAGGTGGGGAAACTGAGGCAGATAGAGGCTGGGTAACTTGCCCAAAGTCTGATAGTAAATCAGGAGCTGCCCAAGATTAGAACCCAGGACTCTGCTCCAACCCTGACTGCCATTTCCGCTTCTACCCTGCCTGATGTCTTTTATATTTCAGTATTTAAAATATTAAAATTAACATGTGAAAATCCTTGTGCAGCCATTTATGTTGTTGAACACACAGTCTGAGAAACCATACAAACTCACCCACTCTGCTGCTTTGTGCAGAAGTTATGCAGGGGGGGTTGGATAGAGGGCAGGAGAGTTTGGGTGGTGGTCAGGGGCATGGATGGGGTTGGGGGGTCAAAGGGCAGGGAACAGGGGGGTTGAATGGGAGCAGGGGTTCCGGGGGGGGGGGCAGTCAGGAAGGAGAGGATGGGTTGGATGCGGTATCAGGGGGTGGTCAGGGGACAGGGAGCGGGGAGGGGGTGTGGATGGGGCAGGAGTCTCAGGGGGGCAGTCAGGAAGGGGGGGTTGAATGGGGTGGTGGGGGCAGTTAGGGGCAGGGGGCAACTAGGGGCGAGAGGTCTGGGAGCGGTCAGGGAGAAGGAGTGGTTGGATGGGGCAGGGGTCCTGGGGGGGGCAGTCAGGAAGGGAGGAGGTTGGATGGAGCAGCGGGGGGCAGGTAGGGGCAGGGGCTCCGGGGGCAGTCAGGGGACCAAGAGCAGGGGGGGTGGATGGAGCAGGGGTCCCCAGGGGGCCATCAGGGAACAGGGGAGGTTGGATTGGGCAGGAGTCCCAGGGGGGCTGTCAGGGGACAAGAAGCGGGGGGGTTGGATAGGGAGCGGGGACCAGGCCATGCCTGGCTGTTTGGGGAGGCACAGCCTTCCTTAACAGGCCCTCCATACAATTTCAGAAACCCGATGCAGCCCTGAGGCCAAAAAGTTTGCCCGCCCCTGTCATAAAGAATACCCCCTTGTTTTGGTGCGCATGTGTAATTGGGTAATTCTGGCAATACAGAAATCAATAAATATCAAATATTAATGCCTCACGCTGTCATATTTATTCAGCCAACAAAGCCGGAAAGTGGAAGCTGCTCAGAAAATCTGGCTGCTGTTCATGGTGGATCTTTGAATGAGAAGAGGCTGAACTGACAGGCTGTCTTGCTGTGTGATTGGTGGAAAATGGGTCACTTAGCTATCAGGGGAATAATTCACTTCCCCACTGCGTCGCATTAGACTTCCAGGATACATGTGCTAGGAAAGCTCATGCTAGGCCTGGTAGACTGGAGAGCCATCAGGAGGGTGTGTTAGATCAGGGGGCTCACAAGAAAATTTTTGTCGGCCTCAGAGTGTGGCCACCAACCCTTGCTGGTGGCCACTCTGACAATTTTTTCTAAAATAGTTAATTAACTTTAGGAAAAACAAATACATATGCACAGATCCATGTCCAAATCATTGTCATTTATTTATGTAGGGTATTATTACAGACTCAATAATAAAAGTAATGAGCAGTTGTCTCTATGCTTTACTGGACCTAAACAGAACAGAAACAAATAAGGTGCTTTGCATGTTCTTATTTTTTGTTATTTCTTTTGGGAAGTTTTTTGGTTGCTTTTTTTTAATGTCTTGCTAGCTAGTAAGTCTGTTTCTGTGAAAAGTGATATTTGTATGTTTAGCACTGATCCCCTGGCCCCATCATCACCCAGGAGGCTGTGATGGCACGAAAAGCCCCTAGTGGCTGCATCTGAGAAATGCTAAGCTAGATCCATGTCCCTTCAACAGTGTTGTACTTTCCTTCCCAGTCCTGTGAGCAGGGGTGGTGGGCTGAGGTGTTGCTGAAGACGCCTCTTCTGTTCTTTACTTTGTGGCCTAGGATGCCAGTTTTGGAATTTGCTCTGCATTTGAAGGGAAAAAAGGCCAAAAAGAGCAGTTGTGATGTAACATCAATTGCTATTGCTAGGGAAACCCAGACTCCTCACTCAGGTCTTGGCAGGTAAGAGAAGGCAGAATCAATTGCCCAACTGTTGATTTTAATATGCAGCTGTACCTGTCACTTGTTCAAGGATGCTGAAAGGTTTTTCTACCTGATCTAGGGTCTTGGAGTGGATGGTTCTTCCGAGCGGTTCTAGTGCATCTATAGACAATGCCCTGGTCTACACTACAGGGTTAGGTCGAATTTAGCCACGTTAAGTAAATTTTAAAATGAATGCGTCCGCACAACCAACCCCGTTGCGTTGACCTAAAGGGCTCTTAAAATCGACTTCTGTACTCCTCCCCGGCGAGGGGAGGAGCACTAAAATCGACCTTGCTGGGTCGAATTTGGGGTAGGGCAGACGCAATTCAATGGTATTGGCCTCTGGGAGCTATCCCAAAGTGGTCCAATGTGACCGCTCTGGACAGCACTCTCAACTCCGACGCACTAGCCAGGTACACAGTAAAAGCCCCGGGAAATTTTGAATTTCATTTCCTGTTTGGTCAGCATGGCGCGCTCAGCAGCACAGGTGACTATGCAGTCCCCCCAGAATCGCAAACGAGCTCCAGCATGGAGCGAACAGGAGACACTGGATCTGATTGCTGAAGAATCTGTGCAGGCTGAACTCTGATCAAAAAGGAGAAATGCTAATATATATGCCAAAATTGCACAGGGCATGGCGGAGAGAGGCTACACCAGGGACACACAGCAGTGCCGCATGAAAGTTAAGGAGCTCAGGCAAGCCTACCAAAAGACAAAGGAGGCAAATGGTCACTCCGGGTCAGAGCCCCATACATGCCACTTCTATGATCAGCTGCATGGCATTCTAGAGGGGGACCCTACCACTACCCCTCCACTGTTCATGGACACCTGCAAGGGGGGAGTCTCATGCAACAGGGAGGAGGATTTTATGGATGAGGAGTAGGAGGAGAATGCACAGCAGGAAAGCGGTGAATCTGTTCTCCCCGGCAGCCAGGACCTTTTCATCACCCTGGAACCAATACCCTCCCAAGGCGGGATCCCCAACCCTAAAGCCGGAGAAGGCAGCTCTGGGGAGAGCACATTTGTAACTACAGTACAGAGTTTAAAAGCAATAGTGTTTAATGTTTGATTTGCCCTGAAGAATTGGGATGCATTCGCGGCCAGTACAGCTACTGGAAAAGTCTGTTAACATGTCTGGGGATAGAGTGGGAATCCTCCAGAGACATCTCCATGAAGCTCTCCTGGAGATATTCTGAAAGCCTTTGCAGAAGGTTTCTGGGGAGGGCTTCCTTATTTTGTCCTCCACGGTAGGACACTTTATCACATCAAGCCAGTAGCAAGTAGTCTGGAATCATTGCAGCACAAAGCATGGCAGCGAATGGTCCTGGATTTTGGTCACATTCAAGCAACATTCAGTCTTTATCTTTCTGTGTTAGCCTCAGGAGAGTGATATAATTCATGGTCACCTGGTTGAAATAGGGGAATTTGTGTAAGGGAACAGTAAAAGGACCACGTTCATGCTGGGTCATTTGCGCTTGGCTAAAAGGGATCATCCTGGAGCATAGCCACGCGGCGGGGTGAGGAGTGAAGGGATCATCCCAGAGAATAGGCATGCAATGGGGTGGGGAGAGGTGTGTGCTGCACATCCACCCGAAAACCGCACATCCACCCGAAAACCACCCTCCTTTGTTAAACCCAACCGGCATTACTTGCTATGGGAAAGGATGGCGCTGCAGTTTGAAACCATTCCCTCATGTTATGAAGGCGTAAGATGCCAACCCCGCAAACCAAAAGGCTTACCATGGCTGCCTGGAAACCGAATTCTGTTGCCCAGCCTTGTGTGATGTGTCACCCTACTGGCAGGCACTCAATATAAAAGGCAAAATGTGACCTTGTACCTAAAGCACATGTGCTCTCTGCTGTGAATTGCTTGATTCACTGTAAAAGAGTCTCCCTTTTGTTCTCAGAAATGTATCATCTTAAATTTTACTCTCCCTTTTTATCTCCCCCCAGGTGCAAATGTGTCTATGCTCCCCCTATCATCTGCATCCCTGAGGTTATCGCAGATTAGAAGGCCAAAAAAACGCACTCACAGTGACATGTTTTCTGAGCTCATGCAGTCCTCCCGCACTGATAGGGCACAGTTTAATGCATGGAGGTATTCAGTGGCAGAGGCCAGGAAAGCATTAAGTGAGTGCGAAGAGCAGAGACAGGAGGCAATGCTGAGGCTAATGGGGGAGCAAACAGACATGATGAAGCATCTGTCGGAGCTGCAGGAAAGCCAACAAGAGCACAGACCCCCGCTTCATCCATTGTATAACTGCTTGCCCTCCTCCCCAGGTTCCATATCCTCCTCACCCAGATGCCCAAGAATGTGGGGAGGCTCCGGGCACCCAACCACTCCACTCCAGAGGATGGCCCAAGCAACAGAAGGCTGTCATTCAAACAGTTTTGATTTGTGGTGTGGCTACAATAAGCAATGTGTCCTTGTCCTTCCCTCCTCCTGCACCTCACCCCACCTGGGCTATCTTGTCAGTTATCTCACTTTTTTTTTAATTAATAAAAAAAGAATGCATGGTTTCAAAACAATAGTTACTTTATTTCCTTTGCCAGCTGTGATCGAAGGGGGGAGGGTGGTTGGCTTTCAGGGAATTAAAATCAACAAAGGGGGCGGGTTTGCAGCAAGGAGAAACACACAGAGCTGTCACACTGTAGCCTGGCCAGTCATGAAACTGGTTTTCAAAGCCTCTGATGTGCAGCGCGCCTATCTGTGCTCTTCTAATTGCCCTGATGTCTGGCTGCTCAAAATCGGCCGCCAGGCAATTTGCCTCAGCCTCCCACCCCGCCATAAACGTCTTCTCCCTTACTCTCACAGATATTATGGAGCACACAGCAAGCAGCAATAACAATGGGAATGTTGGTTGCGCTGAGGTCTGACCTAGTCAGCAAACAGCACCAGAGAGCTTTTAAACGTCCAAAGGCACATTCTACCACCATTCTGCACTTGCTCAGCCTACAGTTGAACTTCTCCTTACTACTGTCCAGGCTGCCTGTGTACGGCTTCATGAGCAATGGGAGCAAGGGGTAGGCTGGGTCCCCAAGGGTAACTATTGGCATTTCAACATCCCCAAAGGTACTTTTCTGGTCTGGGAAGTAAGTCCCTTCTTGCAACTGCTCAAACAGCCCTGAGTTCCTAAAGATGCAAGCGTCATGCACCTTTCCCGGCCATCCCACGTTGATGTCGGTGAAACGTCCCTTGTGATCCACCAGTGCTTGAGCAGTACCCCTTGCAGTTTATATACTGGTTGGCAAGGTGGTCTGGTGCCAAGATAGGGATATGTGTTCCATCTATTGCCCCACCACAGTTAGGGAACCCCACTGCACATTTCCCAGAGTCACTACCCTTGATAGCAGAATGTCAGTGATCACAGCAGTCCCCACAGTAGACTTGCCCACTCCAAATTGATTCCCGACTGACCAGTAGCAGTCAGGCATTGCAAGCTTCCACAGGGCTATCACCACTCGCTTCTCAACTGTCAGCTCTCATCTTGGTATTCCTGTGCTTCAGGGCAGGGGAAAGCAACTCACAAAGTTCAAGAAAAGTGGCTTTACGGATGCAAAAGTTTCGCAGCCACTGTGAATCCTCCCATACCCGCAACACTATGCAGTCCCACCAGTCTATGCTTGTTTGTTGGGCCCAGAATCGGCCTATTTCAACCAGCACCACTGCCACCATGATGTCCCAATTGCCACAGCCCTTGCTTTCAGGAACATCTGTGTCCATGTCCTCATCACAATCGTCCTCGTGCTGGCGTCTCTTAGCCCAGTTCTGCACATACTCCAGGATAATGCGTGAGATGTTTACAATGCTCACAACAGCAGCAGTGGGCTGAGCAGGCTCCATGCTTGCTGTGGTATGGCGTCTGCATGGGTAACCCAGGAAAAAAAAGGCGCGAAACGATTGTCTGCAGTTCCTTTCACAGAGGGAGAGAGGGAGGGAGCTACAATTGACGACATCTACCAAAACCATCCTCGACAATGTTTTTGCCCCTTCAGGCATTGGAGCTTAACCCAGAATTCCAATGGGCAGCGGAGACTGAAAGACCTGTGGGATAGCTACTCATAGTGCACCACTCCATAAGTCGATGCTAGCCACGGTATTGGGGACACACTCCACCGACTTAATGCGTTTAGTGGGGACATACACAATCGACTGTATAAAATCGATTTCTAAAAATCAACTTCTATAAAATCGACCTTATTTAGTAGTGTAGACATACTCACTGAGATGCATTGCTGTCCAGTTACCAAGTGGTGGCAGATTTGGGGGCCTGGCAGGAGGTGAGTTTCTGTTGGAGAAGAAATGGGTTGCACAGTCAGGATGTTTTCATATTTACTTACCCGATAGATACATGCTCTGTTTACCTGAACCAGAAGTGGTCACAAATGTTGTCAGGTCCCTTTTGCAGACCTCAGGCTGTCACCACTCTCTTGATCCTGTCTGCTTAAAAACACTGTTCATTCTGTGTGGCTAGTGCCCCTCACCTGGGAAAGCCCTAGTCCAAAGCTGTTCTCCCAGGACACCAGAGGAGCCTGGGCATTAACTTTCATGCAGCTGTTCTGCATCAAAAAGAAGCCACAGAAAGGTCTAAGGCATCCACAGACAATCCCCTTAATGACTGTTCGGCAGTAGCTACTGTACAAGGTCCCTTTGCTTCTTACCAGAGAGGGTTTCACACTGCATGTGTATATTTCAGTGGCTCATAACACGCATGATTTTGGCACCATTTGCTGTGTGTGTCTGTGTTAGCCCCAAACTCCACAAGGGATGTATATCTTGATCTCACTTTAGGAAATTATATACAGCCTCAACCCACATTTCCTTGTGCCCTCTTCTCCCATAACAATCT
Organism: Lepidochelys olivacea; assembly: GCF_965140295.1. Classification (NCBI taxonomy): domain Eukaryota; kingdom Metazoa; phylum Chordata; order Testudines; family Cheloniidae; genus Lepidochelys; species Lepidochelys olivacea. The sequence goes on along the minus strand of NC_140418.1, from coordinate 43,970,886 downwards.
AGCAGTCCCTCTTTTCCACACAGTCTGGATGTCTCACTCAGAATCGGTGGCCCTTTACCTTACAATTAAACTAATAGTAAAAGGAGAGGGTAAAAAGAGGGAAGATATGAGCACTCAGCATAAAATTGAGATATTGAGAACAAACTTGACGGAGAAATCAAAGGATATGGAGAAGCAATTATTGAATTGCCTGTACACCAATGCTCGGAGCCTGGGTAACAAATGAGAGGAATTGGAATTGCTAATTAATGAGCATAAATTCGCTCTAGTTGGTATTAGTGAAACCTGATGGGATGATTTGCATGACTGGAACATTAAAATCAATGGTTATAACCTATTTAGGAAGGATTGAGTGGGTAAAAGGGGAGGGGCAGTGGCACGCTGTCAAAAATGGCATTACCTGTTTCTGAGTCTCTGATAGTTTTCTTCCAAGTTATCTTGAATGCTTATGGATCCGTGTCCTCACAGATAAAGCACAAGATGGGGCATTAATTGGTATCTGTTACAGACTACCAAATCATGCTAAGGCAATGGTTTTCAACCTGTTATCCGCTGACCCCTGGGGTCGTCCCAGACTATGTCTAAGGGGTCCGCAAAAGGTTGCCATTACCATAGAACAGTGGTTTTCAACCTGTGGTTCTATTGACCCTTGGGGGTCCTCAGACTATGCCTAAGATTTCCAAAGGGGTCTGCACTTCCATCAAAATATTTTAGGTGTCCGCAAATGAAAAAAGTTTGAAAACCACTGTGCTAGGGAACAGTATGACCATCTCCTTGTGCACCTATCTACAGTGTGTAGGGAGAAAAACTGTGTGATCGTGGGAGACTGTGAACTGAGCGACATGTACTGGAGGAGTAAACACCCTTGGAATTTCTAACCATTATCAATGACAGTTCCCTAACTCAGAAAGTGTTCCATCCAACATGGGGGAATTCTGCCCATCTGGCAGTGACACCAGAAGCACCTGCTCTCTTGGGCATTTCAGCCCTGCCCTGCCCTGCCTGGGATGGGAGCCCAGAGGAATTTTTGGGTCAGGGAGGGGGAGGCAGAAGCAGATACCATTCTCACAGGATGGGAGGGGAAAGGAGAGAGCAGAAAGAGCCCGCTCCCTCTTCCCCACCCCCATGAGCAATGCATCAGTCTGCCCTGTGCTCCCTGCTGCCCCTCCCTCTCGGAAGCAATGGGTCACTCTGCTCTGTGCCTCCGCCCTCCCTACAACACCAGGCCTGGAGGAAAGGAGAGGACCTGTAGGGACCGGGGCATGGGTGGTCATGTCTCTGGAAACGGAGCTGGATCAGAGGCAGATTGCCAAGCCAAAGTTCAGAGCCGAGAGAGTCGGGCACCAAGCCAGGGTCAGAGATAGAGTCAACATCGGAGGCAGGACGTAGGAGCAGGAACTTGGAGTGAGGCAGGAACTGGGAACAAATTAGAGTCTGGGATAAGGAGGACAGAAGCCAGGGACAGGCTGGGAGCCAGGGGTCTGGAGCCAGGCAAATAGGCAGAGGCCAATGTAACAGCCTACCAGGGGTTGTTCAGACAACTTCCTGTGCCTCTTTCTGGCTTAAGTAGCGCTTCCCAGTTAGGAGGTTCATAGGCAGGGCCCTTTGTGAGCTAGAGCTTTGTTGGCCCTCTCCGTCAATTGTTCAGGTGGGCTTCTGGGTGGTGGCCATGATCTGAGTACTGCCTTCGGCCCCATCCTCCCGCACATTGCACCCTGAGGTGGTAGTTGGCCAGGTTTCTGAGGCTGGGATAACCTCAGATATCAGCGGGAGATAGTATTAACCCTAGGAGTTCTAGGGAGGACTTATCAAAGGCACAATTTTCTACCTTCACATAGAGGCCATGTTGGTGCAGCCTCTTCGGGAAGGAATGGACATGCATCCTGTGGTGTCTGGTGTTGGCCAAAAGAAATAAAGCATGTCACCCAGGTATGCTACCATATACTGATCCAGGATGTCCCTAAGTACATCATTAATAGACTTCTGGAACATTGCGGGTGCAGTTGTTAAACCGAAGGGCATCATGGGATAGTCAAAGTGACCATAACATGTTCAAAAGGCAGCCTGCCATTTGTCCTTAGTTCTAATACGTACCAGGTTGTATGACCTCGGAGGGCTAGCTTTGTGTATAGCAGGGCAGTGCTCACATGGTCCATTAGCTCAGGGATTAGTGGTAACGGATATCGGTTTCTAATTGTGACATGACTTGGGTCCTGATAGTCCACACGTAATCAGAAGCTTCCATCTTTTTTTAAACAAAGAGGACTGATGCTCCCACAGGCAAAGTGGATTTACTTATAAAGCCCTTGGTTAGGTCCTCCTGAAGGTATGTGCGCAGTGTGGCTAGTATTCAGGCTCCGACATAGCATGTATACACCTGGCCAGAATGTCTGCTCCTGGGTGTAGCTTGATTGGCCAATCACAGCCTTGGGTGGCAGCAAGGTGTCTACTTTCTGTTTATTAGAAAACATCTTTGTAGTCGCTGTATTTGGATGGAGGTCAAAGACCAGAGTCAGCAGGCAGCTTTGCAGAGCCAGCTACCCTGGCATGCGACCCCTGGGGAACTACTGCACACTGCACACTTCCTGGGGTCAAGCAGTGCTGCTGGCAGAATTCTGAGAGAAGTTCAACTCCAGGATCAGAGGGAAATGTGGGGAACGGATGAGCCTTGGATGTCCTTGGATAGTGACTTTGAGAGGAATGGTTTCTGTGGCTACGGAGCCAGAGGATAAGAGGGAACTGTTGATCATCTCTATCAGATCCAGAGAGATCTGGCTTGGGCCACAGGGGAATCTGTAGTGGCTGGGCTGCCTCTGAATTGATACAGTTGTCTGCTGTGCCTGAGCTGATAAAGACTTGTGGTGGAGGAAGTGGTTGGGGATGACCCAGGATTTGTACTCGTAGATGTGGTGCCACTTGACGGGAGATGGTGTATGTTCCTGTCAGAAGCTCAGGTCAGGTTTCAGGGAGCATTTTTTCAGGACACTCAGGCTAGCCCCTTTCACTGAACCTGGGCTGGCTCATTTTCTGGATTCCTTTGGACTGGTTTCCTCGTGGGGCAATTGGAGGTAGCCTGACCCACCTCACCACAATGATAACACAGGTTCAGGTGTCACTGGGGCATTCTCTTCAGAGGGGAGTTGTTGGTGGCTCAGGTCTATCTGCATTGGTTCAATTGGTGGGGCAGAATCCGATAGTGGGGGGTGCAGTTGTGATGCTCCTCTTCTTTCTTCCAGTCACTCTCACAGGTACTTTTCAGTACAGATACAAGATCTATGACAGTGTCCAGACCTATTGGGGTCTTGACTTGCCAGTTTGTCCTTAAAATTGTCCCACAAGCCCGGAGCCAGATTAAGACCTTTAGAGGCCCTAAACACTGAAAAGATTATGGTGCCCCCACCATGTAATTCAAAATAAAAACAATACTATACCATAAAATAAAATTTAATTTTTTGAAATGACACAAAACTTATATGAATGTTGAAATTAGAATAACTTCTTTCTAGATTTTCTGATTGCAAAATTCTGGATACGTTCATCGAAGCATGTCCGCTTCCATACACAATAGGGAAAGTGATTCAAGTCTGTCCTGACACATTGTAGTTCTCTGAGGGTTTTTTATTCTTTTCAGCTGAGAAAAAGAGTGTTCTGTGGAGCAGTTAATAATCATCAATGATAGAAAAATATGTAGTGCGAGCTCTACATTTGGAAACACACATTGTATTCCGTCTTTCAATATTGTGTCATGAAGATCAGTGTGACTGAATTTCATTTTACCTGTTTCATTAAACTTTGCATGCATATAACAGTGGAACTGCCTTACTTCTCCACAGAGATTCATGTTCAAGTCAACAGGGTATGAGTCAACTAGCTTTTGGGAACCTTGTGACTATTGTTCGTCAGATAAGTCCATGTCATTTAGAAAAGAAAATCTACTTGATACTTTTGCTCATGCTGTAAATAATAGGAGAAAAGATCCTGGTATTTAGGTTGATTTCAGTACCGATGACATAGCTTACTGGATGGATCATGGACCAAATGACTGTCAACACCACACTTGGCCATTTGAGAAATCACGTTGGACTTTTATCAATGGCAAACAAACAAGTTATTGACTACAAAAAATATTTTTCGGCATGAAAGCGAATGGTGAGAAATATACTTGAGAATGGCTACTGTGTTCACCATCAACAGGGTCTGTGTACCGTTTTGTTTGCAAACTTTTTGCATATAAAGCTTTAACATCCCGGTTTGCTGCAGATGGATGTAGTGACTGGTGGAATACTGTTTTAATTGAACAACATGAAAATAGCACTACTCACAGAGATTCAATGTTGACATATTTAAATCAAAGACAGGGCTTTGGATTGACACAAAAATTGAAAGAACATATTAAAAGGGAGCGTGAATACTGGCAACGTCTTGCAGCGTGTTGTAGTTGTTCTTCAAACATTAGCTGAACGTGGTCTGGGGATCAAATGACACATTTGGATCATTGCAGAATGGAAATTTCTTGGTATTGTTGGAGCTTGTGGCTCAGTTTGACCCATTTTTAGCAGGCCATATCTCAAAATATGGGAATGCTGGCAAAGGTAACCCATCATACTTATCCAAGACAATATATGATGAACTCATTGTTTCTAATGAGTGACAAAGTTTGTTCAGCTATTGTGGATGAAATAAGTACTGCTGGGTATTTCAGTTTATCTGTCAACTCTACACCTGATCTTTCACATATTGATCAATTGAGTATTGTACTAAGATATGTGTCTCCCACAGATGTAAAACCAGTTCAACGATTTATAACATTCCTCAATCTGAAAAGCCACACTGGTGAAGAAATGATTGATTGTTGTCGGGTGGCAGTAAGTTTTTTCTCAACAGTCCAGTTACTTTATACATTTTTCTCTGCCTCAACACACCGATGGGCAGTTCTTAAAACATATTTGGGCAATGATCGTGTATTGAAATCTCTTTCTAATACTCGCTGGGAGACACATACTGTGGCAACAAGTCCGATTCTGGAGTCCTACTCAAAGATTGTGGATGCATTAGAAAGTATAGCTGAAGACCAATCACAAAAGGGAAAAACTATACATGAGGCAGAAAACATTGCAAACAAGATGCAAGAACTAGAGGTTGTATTCATGTTGACCATGTGGAATGAAATTTTACAACACTTTTACCACACAAGTCAAGCTCTCCAAGAAAAAGAACTGGATTTGAAAACATGTGCAGACCTCTGTCAACCATTAGCAGACCACTTACACACCTTGAGGAATGATTTTGAAAGATCTGAAGACATATCAAAAGATATATCTTGGCTGATATTAACTACAAAGAAGCCCAGTCCTGCAAGCGAATCAGGAAAAAACAAGCAAATGATAGCAGTGCAACAGAAACAGCATTGAATCCTAGTGACAAATTTTGTGTATCTACTTACTATGCTATAATTGATACACTTGAAGCTCATATGAAGAGGAGAGGTGAAGTGTACAAAGAAGTATCAAGTAGATTTTCTTTTCTAAACGACATGGACTTATCTGACGAACAATAGTCACAAGCTTCCCAAAAGCTAGTTGACTCATACTCTGTTGACTTGAACATGAATCTCTGTGGAGAAGTAAGGCAGTTCCACTGTTATATGCGTGCAAAGTTTAATGAAACAGGAAAAATGAAATTCAGTCACATTGATCTTCATGACACAATACTGAAAGACAGAATGCAATGCGTATTTCCAAATGTAGAACTCGCACTATGCATTTTTCTAACATTGATGATTACTAACTGCTCCACAGAACGCTCTTTTTCTCTGCTGAGAAGAGTAAAAAACCCTCAGAGAACAACAATGTGTCAGGACAGACTTGAATCACTTTCCCTATTGTGTATGGAAGCAGACATGCTTCGTCGAGTCAGCTTTGATGAACGTATCCAGAATTTTGCAATCAGAAAATCTAGAAAGAAGCTATTTTAATTTCAGCATACATGTAAGTTTTGTGTCATTTCAAAAAATAAAATTTTATTTTATGGTATAGTATTGTTTTTATTTTGAATTACATGGTGGGGGCACCATAATCTTTTCAGTGCTTAGGGCCTCTAAAGCTCTTAATCCGGCCCTGCCTGGATGGCATTGTTTAATGACCCAAGTGGTTTCAACAGCAGACTTACAAGAGAGAGAATGGCAATAGTCTTCTCTGAACATAGAAGCAAAAGTAATCCTCCAGCCTCACTACTTAGATATATCCCATCTTGGTAGATACTTTCCAAATCCAGTAATAATGGCTGGAGTAATTTTAAGACAACAGCCAAGGATCGCTCATGAGAAAGCCAGAGGGTTTTCCCAGGTTGGACTAATTTGAACTTCAGTCCCAGTGTAATCTTCTATATTTTCCAAGAAATTCAGTCTTTTTGGACTCTTGCTGTAAAAAGAATATAATGAAGACATTAAATGTATAGCTTTTTAAATGTCTTTTGAAGAGTCTGCAGCTCGTACTAGCGCTAGTTGGAGTAGATGGCCTCTGCAGTGCGTATAGGAGAGATTAGGGTTACACTTTTCTCTGAGCAAAGCTTATGCTCCACCATGTCTTCCAAAGATGTTTGCAGCTCCATCAAAAGCACAAGCAGCTATCTGTTTAGGGTCCCGTTGTCAAGCATTTAACTCTTCTAAGATGTGGGTTGTCACAGATGCAGCCAATCTGTCTTCTATAACTTGAACATCTAGAAATACATCTACTGTCCTACAACTGACATCAAGATAACATACACAGTGACTTAATACTTGATGACCATTTGCATTGGTGCATTCATCAGCCATGTATGCAAATTTTTGAATGTGGTGAGAGAGTTCTTCACTTTTCCAACTGTTGAGTCTTTCACTGTTGCACCACATGTGTCTAGCCAGTCAGTTGAGTTTCTTGCAGAAAGATAGTGAGCATTTGCTGGTCTTGTTCGGAACCAGTGTTCAACTTCAGGATGAACAAGTGACAATTCACTTAACATTGGCCTCTAGTTTGTAGTGTGTGGTATCTCTTGCTTAAATAGAAAGTATGATGCCACGGCCATGTTTGTTCGCGTGAACTGTGTTGTGTCTCCAGCATTCTTAACAGCCTCATTAACATTCACCGGTGTTGTCCTTGGTCAGTGGAAACTCAGAGTTCAGAAGTGCTTTCACATGAGTTCACCTCCCTGGTGGGGGCAAGAAGGCACCTTGCTCGTTTCTCCAGTTGCTCACTGTTCGCTCTGGCCACTGTTGTTCGCTGTGCCACCATTCACTCCATCAATCTGTTGCCAATGGCCCTGCACTGTCACCTTCTCCTGCCACTTGCCACTGTGACCTCTGTGAGTTGGTCTCTTGAGGTTCCACCCACCTCTCAGTGATTTCAGCTGCGCTCTCAGTGGGAAAACCTCGCTGCTAGTGCAGACTGGGCAGTCACTTCCACAGAAACACTGTCCCACAGCAGGTCTAAGCACTTAGATCTGATTATCAGTGATTTCAGCTGTAGTGGTCACTTAACACAACAAAAGACTATCTATGGAGCCTAATCAGCTCTGTCTTTAAACAGTGGAGAGGGGCAGGTCAAATAGTACTTGTGACTCAGGCAGACCATCAAGAAAACACCTGTCCCCACCCTCTCTTTTGATGCCCTCAATCAGCAAAGGCTAAGTACAGTTCTACTTCCCTTTACTCAGATAATAAGAATAACAACATTTCATTATTCCTCCCACCCTCTGTATCCTATCCCTACCCTCCAGCGTATCTACCTCTCCTCGCAGTTTAGTGTCATCTGCAAACTTGCTGAGGGTGTGATCCACGCCATCCTCCAGATCATTAATGAAGATACTGAACAAAACTGGCCCCAGGACCGACCCTTGGGGCACTCCACTTGATACCAGCTGCCAACTAGACATGGAGCCATTGATCACTACCCACTGAGCCCGATGATCTAGCCAGCTTTCTATCTACCTTATAGTCCATTCATCCAGCCCATACTTCTTTAACTTGCTGGTAAGAATACTGTGGGAGACTGTGTCAAAAACTTTGCTAAAGTCAAGGAATAACATGTCCACTGCTTTTCCCTCATCCACAAAGCCAGTTATCTCATCATAGAAGGCAATTAAATTAGTCAGGCATGATTTGCCCTTGGTGAATCCATGCTGACTGTTCCTGATCACATTCCTCTCCTCTAAGTGCTTCAGAATTGATTCCTTGAGGACCTACTGCATGATTTTTCCAGGGACTGAGGTGAGGCTGACTGGCCTGTAGTTCCCTGGATCCTCCTCCTTCCCTTTTTTAAAGATGGGCACTACATTAGCCTTTTTCCAGTCGTCCAGGACCTTCCCCGATCGCCATGAGTTTTCAAAGATAATGGCAAATGGCTCTGCAATCACATCCGCCAACTCCTTTAGCACTCTTGGATGCAGGCCATCTGGCCCCATGGACTTGTGCTTGTCCAGCTTTTCTAAATAGTCCCGAACCACTTCTTTCTCCACAGAGGGCTGGTCACCTTCTTCCCATGCTGTGCTGCCCAGTGCAGCAGTCTGGGAGCTGACCTTGTTTGTGAAGACAGAGACAAAAAAAGCATTGAGTACATTAGCTTTTTCCACATCCTCTGTCACTAGGTTGCCTCCCTCATTCAGTAAGGGGCCCACACTTTCCTTGACTTTCTTCTTGTTGCTAACATACCTGAAGAAACCCTTCTTGTTACTCTTAACATCTCTTGCTAGCTGCAACTCCAGTTGTGATTTGGCCTTCCTGATTTCACTCCTGCATTCCTGAGCAATATTTTTATACTCCTCCCCAGGGCCGGTGCAAGGTTGTTTCGCACCCGAGGCGAAACGTCCACCTTGCACCCGCCCCCCGGGAGTCCTTTGGCAGCTTCCCCCCCCAAGGCTGCCCCCGCAGCAGCACCCCACCCCGCCCTGAGGCACCCCCCCACGGCAGCTCCTCTTGGCGACCCCCTGCGGCAGCTCCCCTTGGCCCGGGGAGCTGTGTGCGGCAACTCCCTGCAGTACGGCAGCTCCCCGCCCCAGCTCACCTCTGGTCCGCCTCCTCCCCAAGCACGCTGCTGCCGCTTCTTCCACCTCCCAGGCTTGTGGTGCCAATCAGCTGTTTGGCGTGCAAGCCTGGGAGGGAGAGAAGCAGAGCGGGGCAGCATGCTCAAGGGAGGAGGCGGAACAGAGGTGAGCTGGGGCGGGGAGTGGTTCCCCTGCGCACTGCCCCCCTCATACTTGCTGCAGGTGGCCTGCCCCGCGCCCCCCTGCCCCAGCTCACCTCCGCTCCACCGCCTCCCCAGAGCACGCTTTTGGCTGGCCCCAACCACTTGGCGCCCTAGGCGACCATCTAGTTCGCCTAGTGGTTGCACCGGCCCTGCTCCTCCCTGGTCATTTGTCCAATCTTCCACTTCTTGTAAGCTTCTTTTTTGTGTTTAAGATCAGCAAGGATTCCAGTGATTTGTAACCCAACCCCAACCAAAATCTATCACTTGGGCAACACAGCTGTATTTACTAGATACCTAGGTAGATTAGGTGTGAATGTAAATCCAATCTGGTCCTGAAGCCTTTCCCCGCAGCCCCCAGCTCATCACTAGCTGTCAGGGAGACCTTATTTAGACTTTGCTTACAAATCATAATTTGAAATTATTAGGTTGGTCAACATCACTGAAATGAATGCACTGACATGGTCATAAAAAACAACAGCTGTATAAGGAAACTGTTCATACTTTTCAAATCTATTATACTTTTTCAGATACACGTATTTTATGATACACATTATATGCTTCTAAAGTGTGTATTAATGTTTCGATTTCAATTCAAATTTCCAAACAATCACTAAATTGGCAACACTGCATGTAACTAGTTCAGAAAACTGGGGGGCGGGGGTGTTGGGGAAATTCGGGGGGTAAACACGCCCATAGGGGGCATGTAGGGAAATCCCTGGACCAGGGCATGGGTGTTCAGGCCTAATGGTTATAGAGTCAGGAGCTTGGAACGAAGCCAGGGTCAGAGTTGGGTACCAAACCAAAGGTCAGAGCCAGAGATGGAGTCAGGAGTCAAGCTAGAGGTTAAAGCTGGAGTTAGTATCAGGGGTAGGACATAAGACCAGGGACCTGGAGTGAGGAAGGAGAGCAGGAACTGGGACTAGAAGAGGGTCTGAGAGAAGGAGGGCATGAACCAGGAACAGGCTGGGAGTCAGGAACAGGTAGGAAGGCAGGGCTCAGGCATCAGGCAGGAACATAGGGCCCACTGTAGCAGCCAGCCAGCCAGAGTCCTCTAGTTGGCTGGACAACTTCCTGTGCCTCTTTCTGGCTTAAGTACAGCTTCCTAACCAATCGGTGAGGCTGGATGTCTTCTCCAATCAGGAGTTTCACGGGCCGGGTCCTTTGTGACCTAGACATTTGCGGCCCCGCCAGCCCCCTTCTCCAGTCATTGAGGTGAGTCGCTGGGTGATGGCTGTCACCTGAACACTGCCTGGGGCCACTCGGGCTCAGGTTTGAAGCCTGAAATCTCTCACAGGACCCTGCTGCAGCTGCCTCCAAGGCCTAGGATGGGGGGTGAAGAGCCCCTAGGGCTCCAGGAGGAACTCATGTGGGATCTGGGGGCTGGGCAGATGTGGGGGGACACCCAGGAGAATGCTGGGATTGGGGAGAAGCTGAAAGCTCTGTCAGGCCACAGCGTGAGCTGCTGCAGCAGAGCCAGAATCACCTTGCTCAATACCTGGGGTGACACCAATTGTCTGTCTCACACACACACATACTGAGGCAAGCACCTGCATGCACACACTGAGATGGATGCACACACTGAGACAGGCGTGCACTCACACACACAGTGAGGTGGGGTAGGGAATCAAATCAAAAGACAGACTAAAGATGGACAATATAATATTTAAAAAAAGCCTGTGATTTTGCTGGGGGGAGCCTGAGTTCGGAGTTTTTGAAGTTTGGGTGATGGCCATAATGTAACTGCTTAACTATGAAACCTCTTTCTGACAGGTACTCTTTCTCACTCTGTACATTAAAATCTTTTTTTTTTAATGGGGAAGAAGAAAATCCACTCTGTATAAGCTATGAGCTCCAGCATGGGTTGCCAGCAGGGTTTGATCTCCTGCTCCATCCATATTCACACCGGGAAACTGCACTGAAAACTCATCCAGTTTCATTCTTGTTAGATTTCAGAAAAAACATTTTCCCTTCTCACTTGTCTGATTATTGCTGGGATTTGCAACACCGCCTAATGGCTTTAGCTACCTAGCTCACATTGAAAGTCATCAGTGCCCAGCTCCCTCAGGCCGCCTTTAAAGAGCCAGCCTATAACTCCAAGAAACTGTGAGTAGGTTAGGGAAGGAAGAATTCTAATGTTAATGTATCCCAGCAAGATCAGGGAGACTGATATTAGCCCTGAGAAATTACACAAGCCAAAGAGATTGTTTGATGACATCAAAATTCATTGATGGCTGTGCAGGCCATGATGAGAAAAAAAAACCGTTTTGCAACAATAGAAATACCACAGATCAACAGCCAGAGAGAAGCTTGACTACAACATGCACTCCCAGGCATACTAGAATAGCCAAATTAAATCGAAACACAAATGCAGCAGGAATGTCATGGTTCCAAACATAATTGCGGTGCTGTAGTATTGAAACAGGTAGTGTTCCAGGAGCTGCTGAGGTTGCTGTGCTTGCATTGTGTGGTTTCTATCTATTGCCACTTGAAGGTTTTTAAATGCATTGCAGGCATTCCGGAAACTGCAAGGGGACCTCAAGGTCTCAGGTGAGTGATGCCTGGAGTCTTGGAGCTGAACTAATGGAGGTGGTAAATTTCAAATCCAGTAGCTCAATGAATACCTGGAGCCTCCCCAAAATCCTTGAATATATTATGTAAGATCAGGCTACTGTTGGCAGGCAGCATGGTTGAATGGACTGTGCATGGGCTGTCAGTGAGAAACTCAGGAGTTCTAGTCTCATTTGCTATGGAGCCTGCTGTGTGGCCTTTGGCACATCTCTTAACTTCCCTGTCTAAGCTGCCTCATTTGTATAATCAGGGTAATTATGATTTATGGAGTGCTTAGTACTTCGCAGGTAATTCAGAATGATAGATCCTGTGCAGGGGAGCTTTTATTGTGCCTCAAAGTGTCATTATGAGCGTGATGTTTATACAGGCCTAGCCTAATGCACCACGGAAGTACTAAATATTGCTGCTAGGTAGAGGGTCATTTTAGAGTGAGCAGTTCCTTGTTGGAAGAGAAATCACTGACACAGACTTGAGACTCTTTTCTCTTAATTACCATGTGGACCTAAATCCTGGTCACCTGGAACAAAGATGGCAAAAATGATTGTAAGACAGTTCCCCTCGAGAAAGCCAGCTAATGCACACAGTTCTCAACATCTCTTACCAGCAACTTCTCCCTCTGACTCTGTGCTGCTTCCAGTATTCCAGCTGCTAAAACTGGGCTGGATGGAGGTTTCCAGGCCACAAAGCCACAAGCAGCAGCAGTGGCATTTGTGGCTAGCGGCACCAGTCAGGGATCGCAGTGCCAACATGTAGGGTGCTGGGGGGCGGGCATGCAATAGAAAGTTTGCAGTCTCTTTGGGGGTCAGCTTACCTATGTTGTGACAAGAAGCAACAGCTGGGGGAGCTGGACAAGCAGGGTGTGTGGTGGGGGAAGAAGGTAACAGTAAAGAGAACAAGGCGTAATACAATGAGTAGGGGGTCTTGGTGCAGCACCTGCCTAGCCAGTGCCACTGGGCTGCTCTGTAGGCAACAAGGCAGAAGTAAGTTTAACGGACTCTCCCTGAGCACATGGACTCACTCATTCTCACTGTTGAACTGGCTAGTCTATCTGGGTCTGGCTGTTAACGCCCTGCATCCAACTGCCCTGCAACACAACAGCCCTCCTTAGCTAGGTTCAACCAGCAGCCCCATCCACTGCAACATTCTTCATCCACACGGAAGTCTCACAGTCACCCATGGACCCTTTAGTGACCATGCTTGTGCCAGATCTTTTGACCAGGCCTCAGAAGAAAATATCAAGTGTTCCTAAAATGCTAACTCCATACCATATGTTTCATTCACAGTATCAGGTAGTAGTTTGTTCCAATAGATGTGGCACTAGCCTGAGGCCCTGCTGACCTGGCTGCTCTTCCCAGCTCCGCCTGCTGTGTGACCTGAGGCCAGTTGCTTTGCCGGAGCTGCTGGTTCAGAAATCCAGAGCTTATATAAAAATGGACTAATATGGGCGACAGCTGAATATGCAAGTACGTTATTAACAAACATAAATGACCAATGTCCTGGTTACCAAGCTGCTGGGTGGAACACTGTGCATTGTGCCCAAGTAACTCTGGCAGCTCCTGGGGTGGGGAGGGCTGTTGCTGTGTGATTGCCCTGGGCTGGAAAGGTGATCTGGCAGCTCCAGGGATCAGCTGAGGGATATTGTGGCTGGGTGTCCATTTGCTCCCTGGCTGGGGTGAGAAGGTGGGGAATCTTTGGCTACAGTTCACCCTAGCTGTCGTTCCAAGCCTATGGCCGTGGGTGGATTGGAAGGCACTAGGCTTACAGCTCTCTGGTCAGAATCCTCCGGCTGGTGCTCTGTGTGGTTAGACTCCTGGAGGGCTCTAAGCATAATGCAGAGCAGCTAAACCAGGAGCCTTCTGGCCAGAGCAGGTGACTAACCAGGCCTGCAGCAGCTTTCAGGTTAATACCCTCCCTGGCAGAGGTACCGCCCTGGGTCTGTTTTGTCTATCTAGATTGTAAGCTTTTGGGGGCAGGGAGTTTCTCTGTTGACATGTCTGCACACTGCCTGGCACAATGGGGCCCTGGGCCCTAACCATGCTATTGTAATACAAATAATAATTTAGCCAGGACTAACGCTTACTACAGGGGTGAAAGTAACTTAAAGGATTTACCAGTATGCTGGAGTCCTGAGCAGGGGCGTGGCCTCAACTGGAAAAGGTGGGGACTTCAAAGATTTAAGGGCCCCAGGGCTCCAGCTGCGGCTGGGAGCCCTGGAGCCTTTAAATCACCCTCGGAACTCCCAGCTGCAGAGGCGGCTGGGAACCCCGGGGCTCAGGGGTGATTTAAAGGTCCCGGGGCTCCAGCTACTGCTACCACAGCGGAGCTCCGGGTCCTTTAAATCACTGCCCAAGCCCGGCTGCCTGAGCCCCAGGGTAGCAGCAGCAGCAGGGCTCAGATGGCACTTTAAAGGGCCTGGGGCTCCTGCCGCTGCAGGGAGCCCTGGCCCCTTTAAATCAACAGCCTAGGGAAGCCGGTCTAGTCTGGCACGGTGTATCAGCTCTCGCCGATAGGCCATACCAGACCGGCTTACTTTCACCTCTGGCTTACTATAAAACTGTGTGGGCATCTCAGCCCCAGCTGCTGCTCCCGCAGCACTCCTGCCTGACCGCTTTCATACCTGGAGCAAAGAGGCATGAAGGGTCTTGGCTCTCGCTGAAGACATTGCGCCCCCCTTGCTAGAGTGCCTGTGGGATGAAAGGTTTGATTCCTGCTGTCATCCTCTCCTGCGTATGCCCTCTTTATCCTCCACAGCTTGTCCAGTTAGCTCTGAACCACACAGCCCACCATGGCAGGATGAGCCACCCTACCAGCCCTGTCCAAGTGTGCAAAGGGATAGGCCAGAGACCAGCCAGATGTCAGCCCAGACTGGGGAGATGGGCATAGAGCTACATCTGTTTGGGGATGTTTTGCATATATAGCTTCCTGGGACCTCCTTGGACTGACAGCCACATCTTCCTGCATATGTGAATCTCTGTTTTAGGAGCAGGATTAACTGATGACAACTGTTGAGTAGAGCTGAGCGAATAATTGATTTTTTCCGTACAGTGGCTAAACTAAAAAAGAAAAAAAAATTGGTTTGTTTTGAACCCAAACTGATTTTTTTCACCGTTTAGTCTCACCAAAGCGAAAAGCTGAAACCATTTGGTTTGGGTCAAAAACATGGATTTGAAACAAACTGCCGAAATGCTTTGTGGTGACATTTTCAAGAGGAGACGTTTTGTTTTGTAAAGGGGGGTAATGTAATTAATGCCAATGAGCATGGGTTTATGGAAAAACTGATTGTCAGACTGACTTGATTGCTTTTTTTGGATGGGATTACAAGTTTGTTGATAAAAGTAATAGTGTTGCTATAATATACCGAGACTTTTGTAAGGCGTTTGGCTTGGTACCGCACAAGATTTTGATTAAAAAACTGGAATGATATAAAATTAACACGGCATTACAATGGGATACATAAACCCTGCAGTGGCATGGAAGGGGTTAAGGAGCTGCTTTGAGCTGCACCTGCAAATCACTCCAGGACTGGAGGAGGTGTTAAAAAGAGGGACGTCCATGCAGATGGGGGCTGCTCTAGGAAGGGAAAAGGCTGAGGTTCTCTGGCCCTGGAGAGAGGGCTGACAGCCTGCGGAGCCCCTGCCCTTGCAGAAGGAGGTGCAGATCCCCTGAGTTGAAGAGGAGAAGAGCTGAGACTTGTACTGGAGCCCAGTGACCTCTGATGTGGACAATGACATTGCTTCTGAAATCAGAGGGGCCCATAGCCCTGAGGAAGCTGCCTACAGGTTTTTCTTTTCCGTTCCGTTGGTGTAACCCCTTTTGTTGAATACAGGCTGTTTGGTGGCATTGCCAGGGACACAGAGTGGGGAGGAGACAGTTGAGAGGTCCCGGACCGAAGCTGAGTGCCAGACAGCTAGAAAGATGCCCCACAGCATCCGCTGGGGTGGGGCTGGAGTAATTGGACTCATGTGCATGCACTCCCCATATAGCCTAAAGATGGTGCCCTACCACAGATTCATGACAGGTACACATTAAATGGATTAAAAACTGGCTAACTGATAGGTCTCAAAATGTAACTAAACAGGGAATTGTCCTTGAGTGGGTGCATTTCCTGGGGGTCCTGCAGGGATCAATTCTTGGCCCTCCACTATTTAACTGTTTTATTGATGACCTGGAAGAAAACAAAATCATCACTGATAAAGTTTGCAGATGACACACAAATTGGTGGAGTGGTAAATAATGAAGAGGACAGGTCGCTGATTCAGAGTGATCTAGATCACTTGGTAAACTAGGTGCAAGCACACAACCAGTGTTTTAATACTGCTAAATATAAATGTATACATCTAGGAACAATGAATGTAGCCATACTTACAGGATGGGGGACTCTAGCCTTGGAAGCAGCGACTCTGAAAAAGATTTGGGCGTCTTGGTGGACAATCAGCTGAACATGAGCTCCCAGGGTGGCATCGTGGCAAAAAGAGCTAATGCGATCCTGGGACATGTAAATGGGAATCTTGTGTAGGAGTAGAGAGGTTATTTTACCTCTATATTTGGCTCTGGTTCGACCATTACTGGAATATTGTTTCCAGTTCTGGTGCCCACAATTCAAGAAGGATGGTGATAAAATGGAGCGGGTTCAGAGAAGAGCCACAAGAATGGTTAAAGGATTAGAAAAAAAGGCCTTACAGTGATAACCACAAAGAACTCAATCTATTTAGTTTAACAAAGTGAAGGTTAATGGGTGGCTTGATCCCAGTCTGCAGGTACCTACATGGGGAACACATTTAATAATGGGTTCTTCAATCTAGCAGAGAAAGGTATTGCATGGGCCAATGGCTGGAAGTTGAAGCTAGACAAATTCAGACTAGAAATAAGGCATACGTTTTTAACAGTGAGCGTAATTAACCATTGGAACAACTTACCAAGGATTGTGATGGATTCTCCATCACTGACAATTTTTACATCAAGATTGGATGTTTTTCTGAAAGTTCTGCTCTAGGAATTATTTGGGGGCAGGTCTCTGATCTGTGCTATGCAGGAGGTCAGACTAGATGTCCACAATGGTCCATTCTGGCCTTAGAATCTAGGAATCTATTTCAACATAGATGGAATTTTGGTTTTCAGGGTTTTTTGACTGAAACTGTTCACTGAATTAGACTCAAATTCACAAATAGTTTTGATGCCCTGAAAAATGCATTTATCTTAAAATTTACTATTTGCTAAAATAAATCAGCCAGATGAACTGTTGGACTGAAATCCAGTATCCAGCCTAACCTGTCTCTCCCCCGCTGTCCCTTTTAATATCAGCAAGGAGCCGTCTGCCCAATACCTTTGCTAAAAACCCTAGCCAGACCCTTCTGAACAAAGAACAAGGTCTCTGTCAGATCTCCAGGGTTTCATCTTGAGTCTTCTCTCTGTTTAATAAATAGCTGAAGGAATTTTGATGCTGCAGTTGCCATGGTAACCAAGCAAAACTCTGCTGCAAGTCCCTGGGCACTGCTAGCTGTTTGATGATCTGGCAATAAATGAGGAATAATCCTTTTAATTTATTTTTGCAAGGGCTTGATGCTGCTCAGGCTTCTGTGGTCCTGGAAGGGAAAGAGGGCATATCTCTGTACCTCCCAGCTCTGGGCAGAGTCTGGACACACAGGGGTGAGGAGGGGCATGGGGGCAGATCCTTCACCCTTGGAAACAAAGGGTGGTGAAGCAGCTGTATTCCCCAGATCTCCACAAGACATGGTGGCCTGGAGCTTCTGGGGGTCGTACATCTCCCAGCAGTCCCCATATGGGATGTGACTGAGGACCCACAGTTGAGCAATGAGTGTGACAGAGTTTGCTACTCATCTGGGGTTCAAGAGATGCAGGAATTCCTCCCTTTCCTGGGTTTGTTGGCAGGAGTCAGAAGCAGGCAGGAAAGGGCCTGAAAGGCCATGGCAGGGGGAGCTCATTTGCGACTAGGCCCTGCTGCATCATACACCCCGGAGGGTGGGGCTGTGCTGACTGCTGGAGAGAGCTGCTGGCTTGGTCACAGTGTGGAGGTGACCTGGTTACTCTGGGGCAAGCTAACTGTGTGACAACCAACACTTCTGAGCTTCACAGAATTCCAGCTCTTCCAGCAAATACTAAACCCACCTGCTTCAAAGTCAGGGAACGTCTCATTAAAGACATTATCTATCCCACACTGCCCCGTGAGAAACACACTCGTACTGCGGGCAGTTAAAAAACCCATGTCATCACAACCACCTTAACTAAATGTTAAATAAATCAGCTAGAAGAGTCACCACAGTGCTAGGTTAAGGAGTGGCATTCACTGGACAAGGAGAAAATGGCTCCTGTGGAGCACTATATCCTTCATTGTACACCTGACACCATTACAGAGCTAATCTAGCCCTGCAGAGTGAGCAGCACCTTCAATACCGGCTAGTCAATGTGATGGCACACCCACCTATGTGCTCACGTTTCCACAGCCAATGCCTTACCCACTGTGATACCAGGCCTCGTGTCCAGGCTACTTAATCTTTGGGGTTTTTTAAATTATCCTATATCTGGGAAAAGCAGCTAATAATAATACATTGCACATACACAGTACTTTTACCCCCTGGTAGAGGTCAAAAAGCCGTATTTTTACAGGTAGCCTAAATAAGTACAGAGGCATTAAGCTGTTTGCATCAGAGGCACTGTGACCCAGTGGCTCAGATGTGAGCCCATCACTTCCCAGTTCAGTGTTCTTTCCCCAATTCTGCCATAGGCTTTCTATGTAACCTTTGCAAATTGCTTAAATCTTCTAGGCAGTCTGTGTGACTGCCGCCTTGTAACCTACATCTGAGTAAAATGCCATCATTTGGACTGGGTATGACTGTGCTCGGGTAGAAATAACTGCACGAGGATCATCGTCGGGGACAATCAGGCCTTCTGTTATCCCCTCTGGAAAACAGAACTGGGTTTTTTTGCTCAGACCCTCAAAGATATTTAAGCACCAAACTCCCATTGATTTCTGTTGAAGTTAGGAGCCTAACAACTTTTGAGGATCTGGGCCTTTTCATCCTAGGCCAAGTGGGAACTGATGGGAAGGACCGACTCCAGCAGTTATGAGGTTTGCCTTGACCTTTGAAAAGGTGCAGGCTAACAACAAAGACATTACCCATCAATGCCACTTTTTGCGTGTCTCAGCTTCATTGTCTAGTTTTCAAAGAAGGACTGTTTCCGAAACCCTTTGCTATTCTTGCTGTTGAAAACTGCCTCTCGCTGGAGGCAGTGTTCGAACCTACCTGTATCTCATATGGTGTGGTGGGATGTTTTCAAAGGATGCACAGAAGCATTAGATGCTTTGTAAAGGTTATCAAATGGCGCCATTTACCTATAAGTCTTTAACAGGCCTCCTTACTCAGACAAAGCAATATGTTCAGAAAAACGTCCCTAGTGTAGGAATGCGTCTGTGAGTAACGCTTTCTACCATCTTTGGCTCGGAGCCTCCACCCCATTCTGGCGGATGGAGACGTGGCCTCAGTTCTTCTTGCCTTTGTCACCTCTTGTCTGGATGACACCAGTGTGATACAGCTGGGCATGAAGCCTTCAGCCTTTGAGACATTCCAACTAGTACAGAATGCTGCAGTGCGTCTCCTCAACAATGCAGGCTCAGTAACCACCTGCACATCAAACCTGCCCTCCACTCCCTACACTGGGTTCCCATATTTATCAAGTCAGGTTCAAGGTCTTGGTCCTTCAAGGAGCTCCATGGCCTGGACTCAAGGTGCATGAAAGGGCCTAAAGCCCAGGCTGAGGTCCATGGCTGAGAACTTCACTCCTCTGCCACAGTGGAATTCTCTAGCCCAAGGGGAAGGCTTGTCTTTGCAGACGCCAAACCTTTTGTGGGGGCTGGTCCCAGATTGTGGAATGAATTCCCGCAGAAACTAAGGATCACCCTAAACCTCACCACCGTCAGCTCCAAGAGCAAGGCATGTTTCTTTGACATGCCTTCACTAATAGACACATAGAGCCACATATGTGTGTGTGTATTAATTTTTTTTCCAAAACAAAACACTCCCCTGCACACCCTTCTCCCTACGGGGCAAGGATGAGAGAACAAACCCATGACAGATGCTAGTCAGGTGCACTACAGGAAGGCACTCAGCTACTATAGTGCTGAACATGGCATAAGAACCTATGTAGAATGGATCTGGTTTAGGCGTTGGCTATTGCAGAACCCTTATGAGCAATATGTGCACACACACCCAGAGCCTGATCCTGCTCTCCATGGGTATTCAACTCCCATTTATGTGAATGGGAGCAAGAAAATCCCTCTTGTCTCCTCCTCCTGATTTGAAAATGGATGGTTGGTTCCCTTTGGAACGTTCCCTGTAGTTAGATCGCCTTCAGCTCTCATGCCCGGGCTCTGCTGGAAGGAAAGAGGTTGCAATTAAGCAAATTGATCAAAGAGTTTTGTTGTAGGTAATTTTGAGCACAATCCTGCTTCCTTTGATTTCAAAAAGAGGTATGGACCCAATCCTGCTCGTCTCCCCTATCCCCATCCTCCTCTTTGCCCTTTCACTGCCACCTGCCACCGAGGGCTGGTGGGAACCATCACCTCCGCAGCTGGCTAGGAGCGCTGTGCCCCCTGACTCACTGTCAGTGCCTTCCCATCGCACATGCCTTTCTCCTGGGCTTGGGCCTCTTAATTTGCTATCAGTTTTGCGCCTGTCACTCCCTGCAGCCTTGGGAGCTGGCGTTTCTACACATCCAGGGGAACTTGCCTTCCCTGTTCAGGTGGGGCCAGCGTGGCTGGGCTGCGGGGAGGGTGCGAAGGGGACACCTGGGGGGCCCCTGTCCTGCTCTGCCCAGGTGTTTGGGACCGGACACAGCCCCGGGCAGGGTGCAGCTCGCTCTGGGCCAGGGTCCGAGGAGCCCTGTGGCTCCCAGCCTCCCGCCCTGGCTCTGCGCTCAGCAGGGGCAACCCCCCGCTGGTGCCCGGCAGCTGTCTCCAGCCGGCCCCGGTTCCGGCCCCGCGCTCGGGGGGTGCAGACAGCGCAGCCCCGTGTGCTGAGGGGGCGCCTCGTGCAGCTGGGCGGCGGGGTCTGCTCCCTGCACCTGCTGGCGCGCCCGGCCCCCGCGTCGGTCTCAGCAGCGGCGCAGCGCGGGGAGGGAGGGAAGGCGAGGCGGGGACGGAGTCGCCCCCAGCTCGCCAGCGCGGCCAATGGGCGGGCGAGCCGGGCTGTGGGCGGCGCGGAGCGGAGCTTGGGCCGGGCGGAGCAGGGAGCCCGCACACAGCAGCGCGTCTCCCCGGCTGCGCGACCCGCGGCATGGCAGCCAAGTGCCCCCGGTGCACCAAGACCGTCTACTTCGGTGAGTGCCCGGTGCCCCCTGCCTCCCCAGCCCGGGGCATCCCCCGGGCACGGACCGGTGCCCCCCGCCCTCGCTCCCCAGCCTGGGGCACTCCCGCCCGGGAACAGGGGCTACCCCCTTGCGCTCCCCAGCCTAGCCGCAGCTCTTCCCCCCATCCCCACTCCTCGGAGGGACTAGTACCTCCCTTTCACACACGCCCCGCAGCCTGGGAAAAGGGAAGGCTACTCTCCCTCCATCCTGGGTGCAGCCCCAACCCGGCAGTAGGGGCTGCGACCCCCCCCCCCGCCCTGTATTCCCCCCCCCCTTGCACCCCCCCTCCCGAGAGCTGAGCCCATCGCCAGTCCGTGCGTTCTTCCCGGGGGCGGGGCGGGCAGCTGGTGTCTCCCTTCCCCACCCTCTGTGCACCCCTACCTGGGAATAAGGGGGCTGAGCCCATCCCCAACCTGGGTGCACCCCCTTTCCAGTTTGCAGGCTCCCCCTCTCTGGGAACAGAGGGCAGCTGAGCATGTTAGACCTTGGTCTGTGGCTCTCTGCTTGGATTTAACATGATGAGTAGAGGCTATATGGATAGGGCGTGGCAGGGAAAGGGTTAGAGCTAAACCTCTGCTGCTTTGGTTGGTTAGGGGGGAAACACCTGCGTTGTTTGTATTTGTAAAGTTGTGAGGGCTCCACCTGATCTGGTCTTCTGGTACCGGCTCCCTGGGAGAGTCCCTGTGTGCGCTTACTGGGACAGGGTGATTGGGATCTCTGCTGTGTTGTCTGATCCCCTGCCCAGATGGGTGTGCGTGGCTGGGCCAATCTCTCAAGTGCTCGGTTCTGCAGCTCGGACCAGATTTTTCAAAACAGCTCGCGTCTGTCCCACACCCAGTGTGTTGAGATCATAGACTCACAGAAAGGTAGGGCTGGAAGAGACCTTGAGAAGCTATCAAGGCCAACCCCCTGGGTTGTGCAGGGCCAAATAAACCTAGTCCATCCCTGGCAGGTATCTGTCCAACCTGTTCTTAAAAATCTCCAGTGGCAGGGATTCTACAACCTCCCTTTGAAGCCTATTCCAGAGCTTAACTACTCTTATAGTTGGAAACTTTTTCCTAATGTCTAACCTAAATCTCCCTTGCTGCAGATTTATCCCATTACTTCTTGTCCTGTCTCCAGTGGCCATGGAGAACAAATGATCCCTATCCTCTTTATAACAGCTGTTAGCTTATTTGAAGACTATCAGGTCCCCCCCCCCCCCGGTCGTCTTTTCTCCAAACTGAACATGCCCAGGTTTTTTAACCTTTCCTCACAGGTCAGATTTTCTAAACCTTTTTATCATTTTTGTTGCTTTTCTCTGGACTCCCTCCAGTTTATCCACATCTCTCCTAAAGTGTGGTGTCCACAACTGGGGTCTCAGCAGTGCCAGTAGAGCAGGACAATTACCTTCTATGTCTTACATACAACACTTCTGTTAATACACCCCAGGATATTACCCTTTTTTGCATCACATTGTTGATTCAGATTCAATTTGTGATCCACTATAAACCCCAGATCCTTTTCAGCAGTACAACTGCCTAGCCAGTTATTCCCCATTTTGTAGTTGTACATGTAGTTTTTCCTTCCTAAGTGATGTACTTTGAGCTTGTCTTTATTAAATTTCATCTTGATAAATTGAGACCAATTCTCCAATATGTCAAAGTTGTTTTGAATTTTAATCCTGTCCTCCAGAGTGCTTGCAACCCCTCCCAGCTTGGTGTCTCCCAGAAATTATATAAGCATACTCTCCACCCCATTGTCCAAATCATTAATGAAAATATTGACGAATACCAGACCTGGGACTGACCCTTGTGGGACCCCACTGGATTTACTCTCCTAGTTTGACAGCAGCCCTTTGATAACTACTCTTTGACTACAGTCTTTCAACCAGTTGTGCACTGACCTTACAGTAATTTCATCTAAACCACATTTCCCTAGTTTGCTTATGAAAATGTCATCTGGCACTGTGTCAAAAGCCTTACTAAAATCGAGGTGTATCACATCTACTGCTTCTTCCCCATCCATCAGGCCAGTAACCCTGTCAAAAAAGGAAATTATTTTGGTTTGGCATGATTTGTTTGTGACAAATCCATACTGGCTATTCCTTGTAACCCTATTATCCTCTAGGTGCTTACTAATTGATTGTTTAATAACTTGTTCCAGTATCTTTCCAGAGA
Source organism: Lepidochelys olivacea (assembly GCF_965140295.1). Lineage (NCBI taxonomy): Eukaryota > Metazoa > Chordata > Testudines > Cheloniidae > Lepidochelys > Lepidochelys olivacea. The sequence goes on along the minus strand of NC_140418.1, from coordinate 43,947,578 downwards.
ACGAAGTTAGGCTGACTGGTCTGTAATCATCTGCAAATCTCACACTGATTGTGGGTGCTGAGTAGCTTTGATCTGACCAGTATTGCCAGGATGGCGGTGCCAGGAGGCCCGCCTGAGTTAGGACACATTGACTTTCCAGAGGATGGGCAAAGTTGTTTTTGGAAAGACAGGAGAACTTGGCAGTAGTGGGAAGAATGGGAGGTAAAAGTCAGAAATGAGTTCCAGCAGCATCTACAGACAGCAAAGAGCTAGAATGCAAAGGTTAACTACATGTGCCCCCCCACCCCTCAATTCTGCATGTTGAAGTACAGAGCATTTCTCATCCAAACCATTTCCAAAATCTCTGAATTGCTTTGTTCTCCTTTACTGTAAATTTATGTAAAATACTCTTATAGCGCACTTTTCACTAATGGAGCTCACAGCACTTTACAAAGGTGGGTAAAGCAGTATTAGTTTCATTTTACAGATGGGAAAACTGAGGCACAAAGACACTTAATTATATTTTAAAAAGTGCCTTCTGAATTTGGGGATATCCATTCTTGGGGTGCCCAGCCTGAGGCACCTTGGACCCCATTCTCAGAAGCACCGAGTACCCACAGTTCCTGCTGACTGCAGTTGAAGAGATGGCTGTTCTGCACCTGTAAAAGTCAGACCCTGGGCGTCTCCGGTGGAGCATCCTGATTTTAGTGACTTTCCCCAGTTTACAGAGCTGGTCGTGGCCAATCTGGGACTAGAGCCCAGGTCTCCTGACTCCTTGCTGTGCCTTGCCACCATTTGACAACTTACCTCTTCCAATACCGCTTTTATTACGTGAAAAGTACATGGTCCAGACCGTGGCTTGGCACCAACTAGAACCTAGCTTTGACTTGCTCCCTTCTCCAACCTGTCATGGTTTTAAGAGTCCTAAGAAATACTGTTGAAGATTAGGATAATTTTAAAGGCATGGGGAATTAATCTCCATTACCCAGATCACTTTCTGATTGAATTAGTTAGCTTTGCATTCCGGCTTAGTTTTGGCTAGTGCTGCTTGCAGGTTATTCCCACCCTGGAGAATAGTTCCCATCTCCCTCCTATGATCTACTGCCATGTAGCAAAGTGTGTGGCTGCTCAAGCATCCATCTTCCCCAGTCCTTGCTGCTCCTGGTTGTTTATTTTGGTAGAGAAATACCATGGGGTTATGATAGCATCTGAGCGTTCAAAGCTTTGGGAAGGGTTGTGCACTTTCATTCCGCTGCAGCCATCTCCAAGTAAACATTGAGAAATAGGAATTTGCTTTTTCTCCCCTTCTAAGTCTTTTTGTGGGGGCGGGAATAACTCAGCCTGTTGGATTTCTTCCCTTGTGTGTGAATCTTTCCCTTTTAAGCTGAAAATACCGTGTCTGTTTTCCTGGAGGCCCCAGTCTGATGTTAGTTTCTTTCTCCCTGCTCTCTGGGTGACTCTGTTCTTGTGGAATCACTGGTTGCTGTTGGTAGTGGAGAAGACTGTCCTCTCCTGACTGCCCCAGCTGCAGTCAGGGAGATGGGGCCATATTTTGCCCAAGCAGAAGTACCCATGGGAGTGAGCCAGAGGAACCATGATCTTGCAGAGTTCACTTCCAATCTTCCCCGTTTAGGGAGGAATCAGGTCAGCATTCCCAGGATTTGTGATGAGTGGAAGCGTCAGTCCTGCAGAAGCTCTAGGCTCTTTTACTTTCCCCGCCCTCTTGCCCCACGGTCCCAGGGAAGATGGGTTTATGCAGGTGTCATCCACCCACAGCTACATAAATGAGCTGCCTAGATGCATGGAGCAGGTAATAACCTAGAGAGAAGAGACACCCTATGCTCCCTACTTTGCAGCAACAACATGCAGAAATCCGCTTGGATAGAAGCCATCTTTGCATGCCATGGGCTGTGGCTGCTCCCTTGCTCCTCCCAGCCCCAGCTCAGCCTCCGCTGCCTGACATCCCATGGAGACCTGGCTTTATTTGTGGGGGAGGGCTTCTGAGGGGTCTGAGGAAAGGGGTATAGGGGAGACTGTGCCACAGAGCCAATGCTGGTTCTATGCCAGCCAAGGTGGTCTGTGTTCAAGAGTGGCGAGAGCAATCAGAGTCAGAGCTGGTCCAAAATTTTCTGTTGAAACACTTTTTTGATGGAAAATGTTGCAAAAACAGTATGCTTTTGTTGAAATATCTTGCATATAACACCCCCCCCCCAAACCCAAATATCAAAACATGTTCATTTCTCTTGGTATGAAAACAAATCAAACACTTTTTCTGCAAGTTGGGGAAATCATTTCCTGACCAGATCTAGTCCAAACATATCAGAAAAGTGGCAGAAGAAGAGGTGTTTTCCTGCTTCTTGTTTCCAAGGCCAGTTTTTATTTTGAACTTCCACTGCAATTGACCAATAAATCACATAACCTAGTGGGAAAGCAATAGTGGAAGTATCTTCCACAGGTTGCGTGTGTGCATGAATTCCTTTATTGCCTCTTAAGGGAGACTGATTAATAAAGTCCTGCTTGTTTGGAAGTGTTACTTCCTTGTGATGAATGACCCTTGGTTATAATTATTTTAGATGACAGGAGTTGTGATTCTGAATCTCAGGAAAATGTAACCAAATTATTTTTCTCTTCCCTCTGCCTGACTTTGTTGAGATGCTCATGTACTGAAATGGGCAGCTGTCCAGAAATAACGGTAATTTTATTTATGGAAAATTAACTTTCAGTCTTCCTGTTGCCTTTTACTCCACGGAAAAATCTGGCAGATCCTGCCTCTGTAATGAGAGGGATGTGGGTGTTTCCTGAAGTGCAGAATGAGGTTAAAGTACAGGAAAACATAAAAATAGATTTTTTTTTTGTTTTTGTTTTGAAAAAGCACATTGTGGCCTGGGATGTTTTTCCCAGTAGCAGCTGGGCCATTGGTTAGTCTACCTTTTTTTTACGATGTGATTTGAAAGATCCAGTGAATACTTGTTGGGACTATTTAAGTGAAAAAGTAACTGCTTGATGCTAATTCTCCGTAGCTGACTCCTAGACCCCTAACTGCAAATAGCCCATGTTTTGGTCTCTTCCACCAGGAAGAGTTGGTGGTCACAGTCACCCTGAAGCAAAACAACTGAGTATTTCCTAAGCTACCAATACAAAAGAGAGGCCTCCAAGTGAGTTTTGCAGGGTCACTGCCTTTGTGGCCTGTGCCTGGGGGAAAATTCTGAATTGCCCCTCTCTACCAGCCTTTGTTTTCAAACTAGTGAACTGCAGAGAGAAAACTGCAGCAGCTGGCATCTTGCTGCTTCTCTGTGCAATGTTTATCACAGAATTCTGAGCTTGAATACAAAGTTAAAAAGACAAAATATGTAACAAGTACATGCGATTTATTGTCCATCTGCTGGAACCCAGGCAGGCAGATAACAAACAGGCATTTTTTGTTCTTGATTGCATTGTTCTAAAGGACCTCGTCTGGCGGTGGGTGTGTGAACGCGCATGCAATTACAGAGTCAGGGAGCTTTGCTGCAAGGGGGTGGCTTTTCTTTGTCCAAAGAAATGCCTATGGGTACATGCCAGCCCATGCCAGAGGAAGAAGTGGCCAAATAGCCCCAGAATTTAGCATTTTTGTGCAACTGGCAGCAGCAGCGAGTGCTGAGGTATTGGGGGGAAATTTTGTATGTGTGGAATGAGGAGCCTGTTGTCTGGAGGCAGCAGGGAGAGAGGCTTTTAGCTTGGGATCATTTGATTGCCAGTATTGGCCAGCGTCTGAGGTTGGAGAGTGCTTCTGAGTTGGGCGGCGGGGGGTGGAGGGTATAAGGCTCACAGCCCAGCATCAGCCTCTGTAGCTTGGGCCAGCAGTAACCAGCACCATAGGAGAAGAATGGAGGCAAGCTGCCTCTCACTGATACCCTGGGGGAGCAGTCCAAGCTTCCCACAGGGGAATCCTTGGTAAGCAGCAGCCCAGCATCACAGGAAAGGGGAACAAGTGTTAGCAAGAGGTGAGCAGACCCCTTGATCCATGGTCACTGCAGCTGGGTCTGAGCTGAGTAAACGGGCCCATTGGCTGGTGTCAAAGTGCCCAATGCCCATCATTGCTACACCGGTCATCTGTGTATCAGCTCTCCTGCCGCTGTATTTAGGAATACAATGTCCTGGCCAGTACCGCTTCCTTCTGTGCTTTGCAGAGCTCTGTGCAGGCTTGTTTGCTCTGGAGAAATTCAAGCTAGAAGAGCAGAACCAGCTCTGCTATTAATAAGTAACCACTGTCCTTGGAAATAGATGCTTGCTGTTTTCCAGTGCCCATGGCCTGAAAATCTCCAGCCCAGGCCGGCTCTGCATGGCTGAGTGTGAGGATTTTGTCTGTGCGTGTATTATAGGTTTTCTTAAAATATTGAGAAAACTCCAGCCTTCTCTTCAGCACAGCCTGCATGGCAGAGACCATATGGGTGACTTAAGCACAGCTGCTTTATTGCCAGGGATAATGCTGATGGCCTGGAAGCTGGCTCTTATATAATCTCCTATTTTGATGTCTGAGAGGCTGCTCTCTGGGTGTGTCCATCTAAGGAGACAGGGTTTCTAGCAAGTTGCCGCCTGACTCCGGTATCAGAATACAAGCAGCTGACGGGGATTTAGCTGTGAAAGTCCTAGAGAGCAGGAAATTGCCCAAAGCTGCAGAGTGGGGTGACTAGCACAGTTGTAGTGTACTTGGACAAATACTACAAATGACAGAAAATCACATAGGCCTTCCTGTAGTAGCAGCCCCTAACCTTCCTTCCTGCCTCTTCACTGGGGGTATGTCTGCAGCTTATTAGCAAACATTTCTATAGCAGTAATGGCTAAGGGTCACATCAGGGTGTGCCCACTCATAGGTACCGACCCCGTGAGTGCTCCGGAGCTGGAGGACCCATGGGGAAAAATTAGTGGGTGCTTTGCACCAACTGGCAGCCAAGCTCCCCTCAATCCCCGCCCCACCATCACCACCTCCTCCTCCCCTGAGCGTGCTGCGTCCCCATCCTCTGCCTGCCTCCCAAGGTTTCCCGCTCAGCCGCCGCCAAACAGCTGTTTGGCAGTGTTAGCTCGCTCTGGGAGGGAGGGGGAGGAGGGGAAGCTGGGGTGGGGATTTGGGGAAGGAGTTGGAATAGCAGCAGGGAGGGGGCAGAGTTGGGCGGGGACTTTGGGGAAGGGGTTGGAATGGGGGCGGTGCAGGGGTGGGAAGGGGCAGGTCCTCAGGGAAGGGGTGGAGTGGTGGCGGAGCTGAGGCCAGAGGGGGGTTGAGCACCCACGGGAAAGGGGGAAAGTCGGCGCCTGTGGCCCCACTGTGCTCAGTGCGGTGCAGATGTAAATGCAAGCTCTGCTCCCAAAGAGCTTGTGGTCTGAAAGACAAGATGCCAGTTGTTAACTGTGTTTCATAGATTCCAAGGCCCGAAGGGATGACTGTAATCGTCTAGTCTGGGTCCTGTGTAACCCAGGCCAGAGAACTTCCCTGAAATGATTCCTAGAGCAGATCTGGACAGGTTAATTAACATGCCTGGTTAATTAACCACTTGTTCCTATCACTTGATGCATCTGAAGAGTGGGGTTTTTACCCACAAAAGCTTATGCTCAAATAAATGTTAGTCTTTAAGGTGCCACCAGACTCCTTGTTGTTTTTGTGGATACAGACTAACACGGCTACTCCCGGATACTTGTTCCTACCTGTGTTCCATCCCACAATTAGCATAGACCCAGCCTTGCAGAAACCCCTGCAGGAGGTGAGAGCACCTAATATGCTGCTGTGTTTCATCCTTGCAGTTCTCAGTGGCTCCCCTCCTCCTCTGCTGTTCATTGGGAGCCAGCTCACAGCTTCTCCTTGCAGAGCAGCTGAGGGACAGATTGGGTGTGCCTGGGACTGGCAGGAGACTCCCCAGCTGAGGGACAGATTGGGTGTGCCTGGGACTGACAGGAGACTCCCCTGCAAGCCAACTAGTATCTAGTTTTTCCATACTGCTCATTAGGTCAGCAGGGAGTGAGTGGTGCTTCCATTTCTCACTGAACTGCTGATTGACAGCAGGTGTGGCGAGAGCCTAGGCCCTGATCCAGGGAACGCTCCTGTGTGCTGTGCAAGTGTCTTCAGGAACAGGAGCTTAGTTTTTAGGCTGCAAGCAAGCAGTTAGAAGGGAGCTTCATTTATTGATCACTGTCCAGAGCATAGGGAGGGGGAGAGAAAATAGGAAAGGGGAAATTGAGAGAGGGGGAAAGGAAATTGAATGGAGGGGGAAGAAAAGTTAGAGGCACAACTTGAAAAGAGGCAGATAAAATGGGGTGGCGGGGAGAGAAACAAAAATAATGAGGCAAAACAAATTTTCCATACAGTTATTAAGAAAATGTTACAGTAAAGCACAAAGAATGAATAGCTTCTGTTACATCACACGTAGGTCTGACTTTACGTATGCAGGGTCAGATCTGTGCCTAGTACCTAATATATATTACCTCTGTTGCCTTTAGACTAAAAGCCATCCTGCTCTTACTACAGCACTATGCATGCTGAAGGTGCTGTATAAGCAGTACTGAGGACAAGGGTTGGGAGACCTTGCTGAGAATGGGAGCTGGGTCCCAGGTGCCCAGTGCGGGTCAGTAGAGAACCTGCTCTGATTTTGCTTTCCCCTCTAATATTAGTGTTGGCTTTCTGCATGGCTTTCTTCCTGGTTTTGTGTGTGCCTGATGGGTTATACCAGACAAGACCCAAAGGCGGCTGGGTCAGAATGGAGTTTTGTTGGCTTTCTACCAGGATGGAGGCAGGTAGATTAAAAAATAAAATGTCTTAAATCTTGTAAAATGCAGGAAATTACATTGGACACCCTACAGATGTCCCTGGGCACATCGCTTCATGGTGATCTTTTCTGTGCTTGTGCAACCCATGTAAGGAGAGGGGGTTCTTTGTCCCCCTCTAGTGACTGGTTCTTCTACAAAGTTTGAGTCCACTAATGGACTTTGTCCTCCAGCGGTAAAGGCTTATAGCACTGAATGGCTTGGGTTCAAACCCTGCTGACAGGCCAAGTGGGTTTGGTTAAATTTGTCCACGTGAGTTTCCAGGCTGTTGCATCATCCACCCTGTTCACCCTCACCTTTCCATGCAGGCCTGAGAGGGGACAATGCCTTTCTGGGCTGGGAAGCTATTGAAAGAGTGGTGCAGGAGGGGAGTTGACAATGTCTCTGGCTTCCCTTCCTAGCACTTGAGCCCACATGGCATTTGACACCTGACTCTTTGGTCCAGTGGGCTTCCTTTGATTAATTTTAGCATGGATAATTTTGAAGAGCGGGTGACATCCTGCAGAAAAAGGAGAGTGCCTGCAATGCATTGTGGCACGGGTCCCTTCCTAGCCCTGGAAGGAAGGAGACCTTTTGTCTGCCTATTTCAGCAGGAAACCTGGCTGCGCTGCACACTGTGTTGGCAGGTGACTTTGCACCAGCAGGCCCCGTCATTCAGTTACTTCCACCCAGTGGTGAAGGGTAATTAGCAGATCTTTTGTTCCCTGAGCGAATGTGTGGCGTTATCTGTGGGTAGCTTGAAGCTCTCCGGGACCCTGCACTAGGGGTTTGTAGGAATACATGAGTGGAAGGGCAGCCAGTATGTGCAGTTTTCAAGGCTCGGATACATCGTGAAGCAACAGGTCCAAGGCTGTGGAGGGCCTCCAGCAGATGAGGAGTACACGCAGTGTGTGATGCCATGTGGACTCCATGTTTGTATTAACACTTTGGCCAGTGGATTCCTGGTGTCCTGTGTGGTGCTGGGCTCTCATCGGCACAGACCAGCCAGTCAGATTGTGCCTCCAGACCCCACTCTGCTCCTGTTTCCTCCCTTAAAAATGGGTGTTGGTCCTTGTCTCTCTAGAGCTGCAGTTCCTGGAAACTATGGGGCATACTGAAAACCTGGTGTGTTTCCATGGGAGAGGGCAAGAATGAAGAGTGTAGAACTTCCTTCTGGGGCTTGGAAGGTGATGAGGAGATGAAGCACCTCTCTGCCTCACCAAACCAACGGGCTCCAGAAAGCAGGCCCCGGTCATGAGCAAATCAGGGCAGGTTTCAGAGAGAGCTTGGCCCTAGCCATGAGCGTTATCAGTCTAGAGCCTTGTGTTCCCTGCCATGGAACGGGATGCTATAAAGACCAGTGTGGTTTCTCCCAAACCTGAGGAGAGCACAGGACAAATTAGCCAATTAAAGACATGCATGCTGGATTGGAGGGGGTCACTGACTGGACCAGCCGTGTTTCTTTTACTATGTTTGGTCACAAAATCTATGTAACTTTCTATGGACCCGTGTTGGCAGGCAGATGCTTTAGTGCTTTTTTTTTTTTTAAAAATAAAACAAGCCATGGCAACAAGATGTCAGCAGCAGCTATGATCCCATCCCTGTGGCCCCGCAGTGTGTCTGGTGCACAGAGAACATCAGCCAGAAGACTGACTGATTGACTTTGGTTTGCAGCTTCGGCAGGCTTGTGGTGGAGAGGGCTTGACAATGATAGTGATCCTATGGGCAGTGCCTGGGCTCCGAATTGGAGAAAAGATTAAAAATGTGAATGGCAGTGGATGGATATACATCAGGGTGGGGACAGAGGGGACAGCCTAAATGATTCTCAGCAGGTGGGTTACAAATGCATATAACCCAGCTAGTCAGAATGATTTCCTTCTTCCATTACCTTTCAGGGCTGTGTGTTTTTCCTGCAAGTCTTGCTGCTGTTACAGAGAGCTGCTCTGTTTTCCAGTGTTGCGTATTAGAGGAAATCTCCTGGCTAGCAGAGAGCAATGCAGAGCCTCAGCTTCAGGCCCTAGTAGTTAGCAAGCATGGAGGTTCATCGCTCAGCTGTCCTTCTCTGCCATTTTTCAGGCTACCAGCATGACCTGTTATATTTAAAAGAAACTGATTAGTTTAAAAGTAACTGATGTTGCCAGACCCTCGGACGCTGAGCTGAAGGCAGGTACACAGCAGGTGCAAAATGTTACTCAGTTGGAGTGGTAACTATTTACATTTTTCAGAGTAACAGCTGTGTTGTTCCTTTTCCTTTTGTGAATACAGACTACTTGTGGCACCTCGGAGACTAACCAATTTATTTGAGCATGAGCTTTCGTGAGCTACAGCATCCGATGAAGTGAGCTATAGCTCACGAAAGCTCATGCTCAAATAAATTGGTTAGTCTCTAAGGTGCCACCAGTCCTCCTTTTCTATTTACATTTGACATTCACCCCAGTGCAAAACAGTGCCAGGGCAATGGAGAATTGGGCCCCAACTGCCTGAAGAAGCCACTGTCTCCTGGAGGGCTTGATTCAGCTCTCACGGATGTCTGTGGGAAGCTCTCCATGGACTCCCCGGATTTGAGATCGGGCCCCCACCAAGGACGGGGAATTGAAGATTCAGGTGGTTAAACAGAATGCAGGTTGATAATTTTGGCATCTGCTGCTGAGCAGGAAGAACATGGCTGGCTTCCCTTTTGAAGGGTGGGCTGTTGCCTGCAGGAAGGAAGTCCCTGAGAGAGTGAGAGATTTAGGGCTTGTCCTGGCGAAGGGGAAAGGGAGATTTCTAGAGCATGTTAGCAACCACATTCTAACACATGAAGGTAGACAAGGCAAGTTGTATCCCCACACGCGCTAGCTGGTTGAGCTGACCTGTGGGATGAGCCTGGGTTAGACTTGAAGTTGTGTTAGAAGGTGCAAGCAACATGATCTAAAATCCTACTCCTCTCATCCTAGTCCAGACATACCGTTAGGAAAGGCCGGGTCACAGCCTGACTCTGAGCTCTCCGCCTTTGCCTGTCATCGTTTCCTCTGAACTAGTTTTGTGTATTTTTAACTCTGCTAATCTGGGTCCTGTCAGCAGCAAGAGGGGGAGAGGAGCTGTGCCTGGGGTTGGGATGTTCTTGTTTGGACACTCGCACAAATGATTAAATAAGACAGAACGGGTCCTGAGCTTGTGGGCAGAATGGTGAACCTTTCACCATTCCCTGAGTGCTGGGAAATACACTAAGAAACACAGAAAGTGCCCTGAACCGAATGCTAACGCTGCACTGCCAAGGCCCCGGGCATCAGCAAACGCCCAGGTTCAGAATGGCCGTACCTCTGTAGCCCTCCCCCTTGTGTGTAGACACTTAGATACAGGTGCTGTGGCAATTTAAAAGAATCACATCTCAGTGTGAATTTTTCTTGCTTGTATTTTGTTGAGGCTCCTGAGATGACTGTCACTGCAAGGGAGTAGGTGGGGAAAACATTTTCCTCTATTGTTTTCTTCTTTGTGTGATTGACAGCACTCTGTATGCTCAGTTCTGCTGTTTCCCCGGTGTGGTATTAGGCCCCAATCCTGAAAAGTGGTGCTGCCCTTGTACTGCAGGGAGTCCTATGAGTTCAGGCTCAGGACCAGAGCGATTAGATTTTCCCTCTGTTTGTGTGGGTCTCATGCAGCAGCTGGAGGGGGAGAAGCTTCCTTTAGAAAAAGGAAAATATGGTGATAAAGCCACAAAGGAAAATGTGATGATAAAGCTACAGAGGCTGGCAGGGGACACAAGGCTGGTGTGGTACCAACACAAGCTTAAACTTCTTTGGAGTAGAGTAAGTTTCAGATTCATGATGTCTCTTTAATTCCTTGGTCCCATGCTCCTTCTGTAATACAAAACAATATCCTACAGTTCTGACTAGCACTTTAGATAAACATAGATAGCATCTTGTGACAGCATTCTTCATTCTTACATATGGATTCCTACATTAGTTGCACTGTCCTGGCGCAGTGTATTTGCATTCATATTATGCCTGACCTGGCAAACGCTTACACATGTGAGGCACTCGATCTGCATGCATGAGAGTTTGTAGAACTGGGGGGAGGAGGTGTTAGACTTCTTATACAAAAAGCTTTTAAAATAAAGAGGCGCAAGCTGAGGTCCAGATTCTGCTCTCATTGAAGCCAGCAGAAAACTCCCATTGAAGTCCCAATAGAAAACTTCCACTCAGTGAAGTCAGTTCGATTCACCACAGATGACATGGGATGGTGCCTAGATACAGTGGTGACGGGCACACTGGAATTGCCTCAGACAGACGTGTGGGTGACATGCAGCCTGCTTCTAAGATCTGATCAGTGCAACTGCCCCACCCAAAGCCACTGCAAAGAAGACAGAAATCTACAAAAGATTCTGCCCCCCTCAGTTCTCAGAAGTCCTTGGGGGGCCCTGCCAGGGAGTGGGTTTGTGGAGGCTCAGGAACTGGGTGTCTGGCGGGGTCCCCCTCCAAGTCGGTGTCTGTGAACACAGTCCACAGTAGCAAACTAAAGTACCAGGCTCTGTATATCAGCTGCCTGGTGCAGCAGTCTGTGAGTCTCCCATCAGGCTTTTATCAGGCGCTCTCCTGGTGTGCTGCTGAGAGGCTCCAAGCTGTTTGAATGCCCCTTTCTCTTCCCAGCTGGAGGGAAAAAGGAAATGGCCTCACTGGGAAAGGACTTTGTTTTTCATACTGTTACTGGCATGGGCCTCCCGCCTGCAAATCACGCTGCAGATGGAAGATGCTCTTCATCTACCCCAGAGGAACTGGCAGCAGTTTGCCCCTGTAGTATCTGGAAGTGTTTGTAGTGGATGGAGTTTGTCCTAGTGCACATAGCCGAAACCTGCTGGGCTAGTTATTTGAACTGGAATGCTAGCGTACGTGGGTGCAGTAGGAGAAGGCTGGTGCTGAATATCACTAGCCTTCAACATTAAATGGAGTAGTATACTTTGGGGTGAAAGGTGTTGCATGATCCAAAAGAATCTCACAGCACATCACAGAATTTACAGCACAGTAGCCATACCTGTCAAGTGAATCCATTACTGAAATGCACCTACTTCTGGGGTCGAGTGAGTCAAATGCTTAACAGCTCACAGCAGTGCCACACAACACATTAGAACAAGAAGTGTCCATGTTTCAGAACCAGTCTGATTCAATTTAATAAGGAGGGTATGGCAGCCAAATGTCAAATAATAGAGAAATTGCAGTGGGCAACTGCAACAGATTCCCCAGGACAGGAGGAAAATGGGTGAAGAATTCCCAGATGAGCTGGAAGAAGAGTGCACAAAGTTAATTAAGGATTAAAGGGAATAGACAAGGGTAGCAAAAAAGCAGAATGCATTAATGCAGAGTTCTAGTGTTATTGGACAGGAAATAAAATGAAATGCTAGCTAAAGCATCTGGGGTAAAATAATCTGGAAGACAGCTATTCAGTAGGAGTGGGAAATCTGGAACGCAATGATGTAGAGACACTGGGGTAATAATGGAGCACAAATCAGACAAGCAGCGTGGCTGCCAAAAAAGGTCAGAGCAATTTTAGGCTGCGTAGCGAGATCCTGATTCTGATCCCACTCACAGTGGTGTTCTGGTAGGCTGGGAGAACTCGCTTGGAGCCATTCCTGGTTGATCCCCACAGAGGTGATAGTTCTCCTCTCCGTGGGTGAGACTACACTGCGAGAATGCTTTGTGCAAGTCTTGGAGGGACTTCAGAGAGAGAGCAACAACAGTGACTCTGGGGCCGGAGGGATTGAATTACTGGTAAAGAACGAACTATGTATGTCTTGGCTGCACAAAGAAGTGGGGACATAACAGCCAACAAATATGTGAAGGCTGGAGATGAGAAGGAGGGAGAAGAATTGTTTAGAAAAGTCCGGTTTCAGAGTAACAGCCATGTTAGTCTGTATTCGCAAAAAGAAAAGGAGGACTTGTGGCACCTTAGAGACTAACCAGTTTATTTGAGCATTATGCTTATGCTTATATAAATTGGTTAGTCTCTAAGGTGCCACAAGTCCTCCTTTTCTTTTTAGAAAAGTCCGAGGAAGTAGGGGTGAGAGTGTAATGCAGCTAAACGTCAGAAAAGATTTCCTACTGAGGGTCTGTTAGGCCACGGGATGGAGGCCAGTAGCGTAGTTCACCTAATACTGGAGCCCTGGAGGATATTCTGTAGGACGGTGCCCCCTGCACACAGGAGAGGGACAACTTGACCTAATAAGTCTCTTCTAACTCCCATTTCTGATTTCCAAAAGGAGAAGGGGAGGAAAGCCCAGCCATCCTGAGACACCAGAGGGTGGGTCAGGAGACCTACAAATGTGGGGATGCTTTGAATTTCCCAACAAAGTATTGAAGAAGGCATGAGTCCATAGATCATGCTGGAGGCTCTGACCAATGGGACACAGGTATTGGCAATGGAAGAAAACTAGGGGCTTGTAATCTTGCATGTGCAGTGGCTTTGTTGGATGTTCTGCTGTGAATGGAAGTAGCAGCTAATATTCTCAGCTGCCTGGTGTTTCTGTTGGCTTTGTTTTCAATGTAGCCTGTTACTGGGTCCCATTTTCCACTGTTATCTCCATTTCCTCTAGGCCTAGAACTCTTTGAATTACTGCTAGACACACTTCAAAGGCTTCCCTCTCTTTCAGGGTTGTTGCTCATCTTCGTCCTTATGTGTCATGCGGATCTGATCTCCCTTTCCCTTTCTACAGTTGAACACTGCTGTTTACATCAGGAATGGAGAGGCGTGGGCCCAAGGTTACAGACAGAGTCCTTTACACTAAAGGAAGGAATCCCACAGCTCTGTCCAGTTCTGGCAATGGCTAATTTTTGTGTGGCCCTTGTATTGGGTCTCACCTGTTGCTTCCCACATTTGAGCCATGGCAAGGTGACGGGCATGGATTGGAGGATATTCTTTTTAGTCTTCAGACTGGCCAGACAAAATGAATCCATTGAATCTCAGACAGGTTGTGGAAGCTTCTTCACTGGAGGATTTCAAAACAGGGCTGGATAGTCACCTGTCTTGGATGATTTAGACAAAACAAATCCTGCATCTTGGTAGGGGGTTAGACTAGCTGACCCTTGCGATTCCTTTTAACCCTCTGGTTCTGTGATCGTAAGAAGACGGGCACATACACTTAAGTGTCTTTTCCTTAGTGAGGACCAACTCCAGTCTCCAATGAAAACCCCCTCAAGGCGACAGTCCCCTTCAGTAGTTCACCAAGAGCGTTATTTAGCACAGAGTAGAGTCCAGTGGTGGAAATGCACAGAGGAAATCAAGCTTTCCACGGACCCAGGTTAAGATGGCTGCCTCTCTGTGGTGAAGCTGGGAGGACTAACTAATCCCTTCCACTTCCCATCCTGAGGAGCTGCATGCCCTGACACTACCCTCCTTTTCTGGCCCATCCTCTCTAGACTCCTGCTCTTGTGCCTTATGCGAAGGGTGGCTGCCTGGCCTGAGGGTTGGCAGGATAATGAAGGAACGAGTCTCTTCGTCTCTCGGGGTGGGGTTCTTGGAACAATCTCTCGGCAGACAGGTTTCCTTCACTAACTTGAATTTCATCTGACAATCCTGTAGTCTGCGTTTTTCCTCTTAGCAGTCCTCAGCCATAAATATCCCTGCATGGCACACTGCTTCCTGACGTGCGGTTCATGATGGGTAACACTCCTCTACCCCTTATTGTCAACTGTTGAGAATAGCCCACTTCCACCTTAATTGAATTGGCTCATTAGCACTGACCTCCTGACATTTGGTAAGGCAACTCCCATCTTTTCATATGCTGTGTATTTATACCTCCCTACTGTATTTTCCTCCCTACTGTATAGCCCACGAAAGCTTATGGCCAAATAAATTTGTTAGTCTCTAAGGTGCCACAAGGACTCCTCGTTGTTTTTGCTGATAAAGACTAACACGGCTACCCCTCTGAAACTCCTCACTTAGAGTCACACCTGTCACACCCCAGCTTGGACTCAAATTCACATGCCAACTCCTCGCTGTGCCTTTGCATGACTTGCTTTTGAATGGCAGCTAGGAACCTGGCTCCATAAGGTAACTGACTTGTTGCCCATCTTACTCATGGGAGTAAAGAGGGTGGGGTTTGACTCTGTGTGTGGGAGCCTGCCTGGAGAGGGAGAAAGCCTGTGTGAGGCGGTGATGGAGGCAAAAGAGCCTTTGAAACCTTCTGTGGCATGGCAGAATTTGCTGGGGAAAACCTCCATTCCCCCCCCTCCCAATTTAAATTGGTTGCCTTTGCCCAGTTTTTCAGAATTTCCCCATTGCTGGCTGTGGCCTGAGTTACTTTCTGTAGCTGGTCCTTGTGAAAGATGGCAGCTGAGCTGTGGGTCACAATAGCATTCCAGGGGTTGGGGCACAAACGGCTGTGGGGGGAGGGCCAGGAAAGGACTGGCCAAGAGGCGCAGTTGAGTGGAGAGCCGGGCGGGACCCGAGCACTTGAGAGGACGGTGAGGTGGTGGAGAGGAGACCTGGCCGCACGCTGAAGGTGGAACCCTCCGTAGTGTGGACGTGGGAGAAGTGATGTAGCTGAACCAAGCTATGGGAGACAAAACTGGAGAAAAGAAGGGGCTCCCAAGCCTTCTGCTTGGCTAACTGATAGGGTCAGACTGGGTGCTGGCTGGAGCCAAGACAGGCCCATGTGTAGCATGAGTTTGAGTGTCTGGAAGAGGTCTGTGATATTCTGCCAGGCACCTCCTGCTTCTCCTCACCAGGGAGGGCTGTGGAGTATAGCTGTCTGAGCACTTGTGCAGCACAGATGTGTGTGGCTTACTCCTAACTGGGCTAGCATATGCCAGAGGGCACTGGATGCAGCCGTTGGCTGGGATGGGGTGTGTGCATGCTGAAACAAAAAGCTTTCTCAGGAGCCGCAGGATGATATGTTCCCTGGTATGCCCTTGAGGGGGCGGATTGGATGGGCTCCCCATCGGTGAAACTATGAGAGCCCTGCTGAGCAAAGGCAGGGGAGTTGTATGAGCATCCGTGTGTGTGTGTCCAGTCAGACAGTGCCTCTATGTGCCCTGCCAGCTGATCACAAGGAAACCCAGCTCCCCCGCTAGCAATCCGTGGGATGTGTGTATCTAGTGACTGGCATAATGCAGGGCGGTGGCTGAGTGTAGCCCTCCTCTCCCCTTCCCAGGCAAGGCCTGCTACCTCTTAGCACCTCTGTGAAACCAGCTGGAAAATCGGATTAATACCTGGAGCCTCGCAGGAAACTAGACACTGCCTCTTAACTGAGTGTCCATGAGGTGCTGCATTGCCAGCCACTCTGCTTCTGAACGGCAGAGAACTGCGCCATGCTGGTGGGTTCGATCCCTGTTCCTCCATTATCCTTGTCCTTTGTGTGTTACTTGGGATGGTCTACTGGAGCCCTGCCATGCTGCATGCTGTGTGTGGCTGAGGACTGCTTTTCCTATGCACAGCGCCATGCTGTGCTCCGCAGGCCCTGCCCCAGATACATGCCCCCATCCTTGAGCGAGGGGAGGACTGGTAGCGATGGACCAGACCAAGCTTGCAGGTGTTGTGAGTAATCACCTGCCACCTGCTCCTCTCAGTGTAGCTTCAGACCTATTCGGTGTAGCTCTTCCTGCGGTTTTCTCTGCTCTGTGTTCTGCTGGTTGGACAGCTACTCGGTCAATTGCTGCTCACAGACCTGTGGCCTGGTAATGACATTGCTAGCTATGGGAGATGGTGTCTTCCAAGCGCAGTGCTGCAGAGGGATGCACTCAGAATGGTTGCAAACCGTGTGTGTTGCTCTTTGAAATAGTTCCCGTGGTGGTCCTGGAGGCTCATGCTCAGCGGGAGTGTGTCTGATCCGTACCAGCTGCTTCCCACAGCTGCAGCCAGGCACAGATGTGCTACTGTTTCTCAGCAGCAAGAAGATGGGGGCAGGCAGTGTCAGCAGGAGGGTCTTTACAGACAGATGGCCTGGTTTTTGTTGTGTTTCTTGTCCCTCACTGGCTGACCTGGCCTGCTCATTAGAGCAGGAGCCAATCCAAGCAGATCCTCCTTGCGTGATGCTCAGATGAGCAAGTAGCTCTTGGCCACACAGCTATGCTCTCTTTGCCAGTGTCCAGGACAGAGGGGGACATGGGAAACACGCCCTGCATACGCAGCATTCCCACTTGGGCAGAAGGAGCCTCCCAGTGAAGAAGCTGGGAGAGGGACTTCACCCTGCTGCCCTGAGCATTGCAGTGTGACCCCAGAGGGGCTGTCGGCTTTTACGTCTTTTTTCTGAGATGGTTTGCAGGAGGTTTTGGCAGCCGCTCCCATGTTTTTGCCCTGACTCTAGTCCACAGTCAGTGCTTGAAGCCAGGTTGTTGGAGCGGAGAGACACCTGGAAGAGGTGGGAGTGAAGCCTGCAGCAGGCGAGGTGCTCTCAATGCAGCCACCACAAGCAGCACATTCAGGCAAAGTGCAGGACTGAGCAGTGCGCGGATTGCCTCTGCTGTCATGGGCACCTCCGGGAGGTGCCGTTCCTGGGGCAGAGAGGGAAATGCAGTCTGATCTCCTGCGTGTGTTCACTGGGCCAGGCTGCTCCCTCGATCCCTGCTGGGTAGCACACGTAGGAGCCACCCAACAGGAGTGGTAGGGAGCTCTTGAGAGCTGAGGCACTGAGCAGCTTGTGTGCAGAGCCTCCCCTGTCCTGGCCATAGGCACGCTCCCAGAGGCAGAGACTTGACGGTGCTCCCCGTGCATGGTGCACACTTAGGTGCGGCATGGACTGGGTGAGCTGAGAGACCAAAGTGCGTGTGCTAAGACTCCGACATGCCAGGTTGCTGGGAGGCAGGCAACTGCTTGTGCCCCTGCAGAGGGGCTCTCTGGGTGGCTCATACCCACAACTCTTGATATGAGGCTTGGAGAGGCTGGGAGGCACTAGCCCTACGGGCTGATTTGTAGAGCAGCAGCAGTGTGGGTCTTTGAGGCTGGGGGAGGAAGGGTGGACACCGTTTCCAGATCATTCCCTTTTGGATCAGAACCAGGCAGAGGCCCTATAGCCCCCCAGGGGAGAGAGCTTGGGTGCCAGGCTGCAGTGGTTTCTCAGCTGCCTGTAAACCCCATTTTTAATGAGATCAAAAGGATTCTAAAGCTCTTGGGCCTGGCGTGTGCCTGTTGGCCTCAGTGGACTGCCACTGGCAGGGTCTTTGTCCCAGGGAGTGTCATAGAATCATAGAATATTAGGGTTGGAAGGGACCTCAGGAGGTCATCAAGTCCAACCCCCTGCTCAAAGCAGGACCAATCCTTTTTGCCCCAGATCCCTAAATGGCCCCCTCAAGGGCTGAACTCACAACTCTGGGTTTAGCAGGCCAATGCTCAAACAGCTGAACTATCCTGATGATCAGTTGGCAAGAGTAAACAGGGCAAATGCCCAGTTTTGCCAAAAAAGTGCGGTGTGACCTCTGGTGGGGCACGGAGGAACATGTGAGATGGGGGCAAGCAGCAATGTCAGCCCTGTGCTGGAGGGGAAGCTAGGGAGAGCGGCTTGGGCCAGCTGGCCCTGCACATGGGCAGGCAGCAGGGGTCTGGGACCGGGCCCACGTGGGTGGGGGGAGGGAGGCCACCATGGGGAGAGGGACTGTGGGCAGGCAGTAGAGGGCCTTGGGTTGGCCCCATGTACTGGGAGGGATGGGGACCTTGGGCTGGCCCCGTGCAGGTGGGAGGCAGGGAGAGCTAGGGAGAGGGGGGCCCTGTGTGCTGGTGGGCAGTGGGGGGCCTCGGGCTGGCCCTACACTGGTAGGAGTACGGGGACCTCAAGCCAGCCCCAGGCAAGAGGTAGGGAGGGCTCAGGCTAGCCCTGCGCACAGGTAAGGGGCCAGGTGGGCTTCTGGCCGACCCATGGGGTGCCCTGTTTTCCCTTTGGGAAAATATGGTCTCCCTAATGTGAGGCCCAGGGAGGGATGGGGCCACTGTTGAGTATGACGAGTGGGGACTGATCCAGGCTGGGCTGGGAGGGAGGTGAAAGCACCCCATCTGCTGTCCTGTGCTCTCTAAGCTGAAGTGTCGAAAGCTGGCATGTGGGGGTGCCAGGCTGCCATCCAGAGCATACTCCCTGGTCTCTGAGCCCAGCAGAGGCAGTGCTTTGCCTGCTCGTCAGTCCAGCCTGTGCCATGAGTTGTGGACTGGGTCTCAGTTCTGGGGCAGCCCCACAGGGTTTTCCTGGCTCTCCCTTGGAAGTGCAGAAATGCTAGTGCTGCCCTGTGTCCCCCACCCCCTCCTTCAGCAGGGCAGCCATAGCTCTCCTGGTAGGGATCCACCCGCTGTTGGAGGAGAGGGAGCAGTGACGCAGGGAGCTGAGCTTCCAGGGAACCAAGACTCCAGACAAAGGCCTGATTCATTCAGCTGGGTGAAGCTGTCTGTCATTCTGTGACCACTCCTCCATGGCCTTGGCAGGGCAGAGAGGCCTTGGGGAATACGTCTCTGTCCGGAATGGAGCAGGGCTTGGTAGTGGGGCTGGAGAAGGGCTACTGCAGCCTGTGCCAGCTGGGAGCATGTCAGCGACCAGAGGAGGGGGCTTGAAGCCATTACTTCTCTCAGGGAGTATGCTGGAGTTTACAGGAAGGAGCTAAGAGTCAGGAGATATAGACTTTCTGCCCCAGCTCTCTGACAGTGGGCAAGTTGTTCCCTTGCTCTGTGCCTCAGTTTCCCCATAGATAAAATAGGCATAATGCCTCCCTTACAGAGGAGCTGGTACTATGTATGTTGTTGATCTGCCCTTGCTGTCACTACCCCTGGCTTGGCATGGGGACAGATACCCCAGGTCCCTCCCTTTCTGATCATGTTGTAACAGATCATTGGTAGGGGAGTTGGGGTTTGGATGACTTTCCCTTTTCCATCACGAGGCTAGTTGTTGTGTGGCTCTAGGGATTCCTTAGCTCTGAACAGAGCAGCTGCCACAAGAGTTTGCTAGGGAATTGGACCCAGGAAAGCAGGCAGCCTCCCCATGCTGGTGGGGCTCAGTGAGAAATGTTGTAGATGAAGGGGGTTCAGGTATCACTTCAGGAGATTACTGAAAGAAACCCTCTCTCCACCAGGCCTGAAGTGCAGCCTCTTAGGTCAAGGTTTGGCTGCTGTGATGTCCAGCTCTTTCCTTCCCTATGCATCACCCCCTAAAATGGGCTCCTCACTGACCTGCAGGGGCTGTGCTGAGCAGAGATGTTGTTAGAGGCTGCCACGGTTCTATCCCAGGAAGGTTCTATCAGGAGAGATGTCGTGCCCAAGGCTGCCCTCTCTGCTGAGTGAGGGGCAGTATCCTGCCTGACAGGGAGCTGGCCACACCAGCTCTGCTCATCAGGCACTATATGTGTGATCCAGCTGAGGCCCCAGGATTAATTTCACAGCCAGGGGATCTGTGGCCAAAGGCAGTTGGCCACCTTTCTCTGAAGACTGTGGTGTTGTTTGAAAGATGAGCAATCAGATGTTGCAGAAGGTTAGTTTGGAAGTTGAGCATGTCCATCCTGGAGCCACAGCCTTTACCTGTTGATTGATTGCAACATGTGATATCCAAGGGCATTGCAAGTGCAGACTGCAGGGAGTAAGGCGCTTCCCTCCTCTTTGCCCACCATTGGCAATCAGAGAGTTTACATGGATCGCAAGGTTTACCTTTTGTGAGTTTCATTGCACCTTGGGCAGGTATTGCTGTTGCCAATTCCAGCAGCTGTCTCTTATATATCTTGTCTGTGCCGGTGATTATGAGTCTGGCTAAGGGGAGGGAACATGGAGTTCTTTACTGCTGCACTCTGTGCAATAAAAAACACATTGTAGTGTTTTCTGAGTGTCTTCATTTCCCCTTTTGGAGGGAACACTGAGCTTCTGTGCAGGCAGCTGGCAGAGCGTTGCTGGATTCTGAAAGTGGAACATTACATCATTGCCGCATCCTGCGCTGGAAATCTGGCTGCTAAATACAGAACTCTGGTTTGGAATTTGGTTTTTTAAAATTTTTCCTCTTCTCCAGGCATTTGGATGCTGGAGGGAGGTTCTTGTGCAAGTTACACAGCCCCAGATGCAACAAAACCTGCTCCTAGATACTGCTGGAGTCTAGCAGACCTCCTTGGTGGAGACCTGGGGACCCCTTGCTGACTCACCTCTCTGAACCTGAGGGGCAGCGGATCCAATTCCCACCTGCACAGGCAGCCTGGAGTGTGTTTCAGGTGGGCTAACAGATACCTGGCACAAGGGGTCAGCCCAAGGCCTCATACCACTTCAGCCCTGCTTAAGGTGTGTGTAGATCTGTTACCATATAGACCACTTCCAAATGGGCACCTACTTATTTGCCAGAATCTTTGCAGCAGCGAGAAGAAATCACAACAAAGGGCACAAAGCCCACTTTCCGTTCTTTCATTGGTCACTTTTCGCAGGCTGATGAGAGG
Organism: Lepidochelys olivacea; assembly: GCF_965140295.1. Classification (NCBI taxonomy): domain Eukaryota; kingdom Metazoa; phylum Chordata; order Testudines; family Cheloniidae; genus Lepidochelys; species Lepidochelys olivacea. The sequence goes on along the minus strand of NC_140418.1, from coordinate 43,926,480 downwards.
GGGCTAGTGCAGAAAAGGTCTTATGTCTGCTGGTTGGGGTGGCCCCTGGAGTACAGACAGCTTCTGCTGGGCAGCTGTGAGCTGAGACGGCTGTCTCTCCTACTCTGAGTGAGTGAGTAATATACCTGGAAAACACTCCCCCCGGACGTTCCCTAGCCCTGAGCCATGGAGCTGAAGGCCAGAAGGGAGCACTTGATCGTCTAGTCCAGGGGTGGCCAACCTGAGCCTGAGAAGGAGCCAGAATTTAACAATGTAGATTGCCAAAGAGCTACAGTAATACGTCAGCAGCCCCCCACCAGCTCCCCCACCCCACTCCGAGCACCTCCCACCCACTGGCAGCCCCACTGATCAGCACCATCCCCTCCCTCCCTCCCGGTCAGCGGTTTTGTGGTATGCAGGAGGCTCTGCAGGGGAGGGAGGAGAAGCCAGGATACTGCAGGCTCAGGGGCGGGGGCAGGAAGGGCTGGAGTGGGGGCAGGGCCTGGGGCTGAGCCAGGGCTTGAGCAGTGAGCACCCCAGGCACATTGGAAAGTTGGCCCCTGTGGCTCCAGCCCCGGATTCGGTGCCTATACAACGAGCCGCATATTAACTTCTGACGATCTGCATGTGGCTCCGGAACCACTGGTTGGCCACCCCTGATTTGGTCTGACCTCCTGGATGCAGAGGCCACTCAGTGCTGTATACAGCCTTGTTCCCTGCCAGTAGCATTCAGAATGGGTTGAATTCCCTGCTAACCTGTAGCTGCAGCAATGTCTGTACAAAGGCCATCTCTTTATCAGACTCTGAAAGCAGCTATAGCTGTAGCAGGGGCCATGTCTGAATCAGCCATGGAAAATCTAAAGGAAGAAGTAAGATTCAAGGGCTAAGTTTTACATTTTGCTCCATCAGTGGTGCAAAGGGGACAGAAGCTGGCTTCAGCTGCCCTCCCTGATTCTTTACCTGGTTCTGGCTCCTCAGCAGCCCAGCAAAAGGGATGTGCCATGGAGGGAAAAGACTGTGGCCAGGCTATGCTGCACTCTGGTGATCCCCTCTGGGGCCGTTATAGCTGAGAGCAGCCCCTGGGGCCGGGATCTGGCTTTAGGAATTTAATGCATTTTAAGCAATAGAATTACAATGTGCCGATCTGTTAAAGATGGGAAGCAGGACAAGAGTTAAGTGGGTGCTTGGCTGATTTCAGATGTCAAATCCCCATCACCCAAAACATAGGGGGCCAGCGAAGAGGACAGAACTGCAGAAGTTATGCTCAACCTGCAGCAGGTTAGTAAATCTGTCTCTGCTGTGCCATGCAAGTCATTGCTGTGCAACTCCCCAGGCTATTTTATCCCTTGGTCTTTGCAGCCTGGCTATTAAATCAGTTATGATTTGCAATGGGACAAACCAGTATGGCCTGGCATGGGAGCCCCTAAGTCTCAGACTCTTGGGTGCTGTGGGTCGAGTCTCTTTCCTGCAGCAGGTGCCTCTGAGGTCTTGAGTTTTCCAAGAGCCATGAGTCTGGCAGGTGCTTCTGAGATGCGTGTGGGTGTGTGCTCAGATACATTCCCTCTGAGTCAGCAGCATGACTGTCGCCATCCTGGATGTTGACTCTGGTGCTGGTGGTATTCCTAGGTATGCCATCAGAGCATCACCCCACTGCCAGTCCTGAGTCGCCCCTTCTGGGAGGGGTGTTCAGAAACAGCCATCTGAAATGTCCAGCTGCGAGTAGAACAGGCGCTGGGTGGGTGCGTGAAGCTGGCCGGGGCTGGAGCTGTGCTCCTGGGTTAATCCGTGATTGTTTTAGGGCTGTTGGAGCACCTGGGCATGTGATTCTCAACCAGTGTGGAGAAAGCAAATGGGGCTGGAAAGGAAACAAGAAAATGTCTCCCCTGAGGTAAGGGACATTTTTAGCCTTCATCCCAGTCATAGAATCATAGAAGATTAGGGTTGGAAGAGACCTCAGGAGGTCATCTAGTCCAACCCCCTGCTCAAAGCAACACCAATAAATCATCCCAGCCAGGGCTTTGTCAAGCCGCGCCTTAAAAACCTCTAAGGATGGAGATTCCACCACCTCCCTAGGTAACCTACTGCAGTGCTTCACCACCCTCCTAGTGAAATAGTGTTTCCTAATATCCAACCTAGACCTCCCCCACTGCAACTTGAGACCACAGCTCCTTGTTCTATCATCTGTCGCCACTGAGAACAACCTAGCTCCATCCTCTTTGGAAAACCCCTTCAGGTAATTGAAGGCTGCTATCAAATCCCCCCTCGCTCTTCTCTTCTGCAGACTAAACAAGCCCAGTACCCTCAGCCTCTTCTCGTAAGTCACGTGTCCCAGCCCCTTGACCATTTTCGTTGCCCTCTACTGGACTCTCTCCAATTTGTGACATCCTTTCTGTAGTGGGGGGGCCCAAAACTGGACGCAATACTCCAGATGTGGCCTCACCGGTGCCGAATAGAGGAGAATAATCACTGCCCTAGATCTGCTGGCAATGCTCCTACTAATGCAGCCCAATATGCCGTTAGCCTTCTTGGCAACAATGGCACACTGTTGACTCATATCCAGCTTCTCATCCACTGTAATCCCTAGGTCCTTTTCTGAAGAACTGCTGCTTAGCCATTCGGTCCCCAGCCTGTAGCAGTGCATGGGATTCTTCCGTCCTAAGTGCAGAACTCTGCACTTGTCCTTGTTGAACCTCATCAGATTTCTTTTGGCCCAATCCTCCAATTTGTCTAAGTCACTCTGTACCCTATCCCTAACCTCCATTGTATCTACCTCTCCCCCCCGCATCTTAGTGTCATCTGTGAACTTGCTGTGCTATGCTGCAGCCACGCCGTATGCACTTCCATGGCAACGTGCTGTGACATCACATTGCTTACCATTGGGATCCAATGGTGGGAGGGCCAGGAGTTGGAAAGAAGCAAAAGGCTGGGGCTGGTTGTCAGGTAGACTGAGCAGAGCCCTGTTAAATGACCCTAATGATGGGAGACCCATTCAAATTAGTAACAAAATTGGATTCCAAGAACCAACACAATCCTGGAGCAGGGCTAGTGTCTCAGAGATTCCTGCAGTTGTTCGTCTTACCCATCGCAGTTGGGTTTAATTATTCATGACCATCCTTAGCCGGCTTGTGAGCACTCTTGAGTGTGACTGGGAGCAGTGCTGAAGTCTTGGTAACGCGAGCACTCGCTCCAGCGCATCTCTGCTCTTGCTGATAGAGGGGAGGAGATGGTTGCTGTGTGTGGACGGGAGCGAGTGAAGTCCTGTTGGATCTTCAGGAAATGCAGGTGGAATGCAGAGGAAACCAGTGGACCAGGGTACAGCTGGGTAGCAATGCTGCATCTTTATAAGGCAGCCCCTCCTTTCTCTGTCCTGATGGCAAAGTAACTCTTCCAAGGGCAGCATGTCAGTGTAATGAACAGTGTGCTGGGGACTTCGGTATGTGCTCTGGTTAGTACTGACCCCGACTGGCATAAAGAGGGTCTCTGACGGAGCTGCTTCTTGCTAACTCCTCTGCACTGCAGGCCCTTGATCTCCCTCCTGCATCATCTCCAATTCCATGTGTCTGTTGCAGCATTGGGCTGGCATGGGACCCATGCAGCCATGGCTTTCAAGAGCTTTGGGATCATTTCCCCCCCATCCCCTGTGATGGGAGCATTGCTGTTGATCCAGTTCCATCCTCGCTTTGTGCCCTGGCCAAGATGATCCATAGCCAAGTGCATGTCGTAGGAGCCAGGACCCTGGTGATTGTTGAGCTGACTCTGAGATGACAATCCCACCGTAAGTAACAAGGAACAAGCTCACAAGTGGAGAGGATGTTGGGCAGGGTGCCTGCCCTCCCAGGTGTGAAAGCAGGTGCTCTAGGCAGCTGTCCAAGGGGACTCATTGCACAGGGGACAGATGCACAGAGAGGCTAAAGGAGGGCTAAGTTGACTGAGGATCTGTTTCAGAGTAGTGCGTATCTTCCCTGCAATGGAAGGTCCCATACAAAGAACTATGTTGGGGGGATTGTGAGGACGTAGAGTGAAGTGCTTGAGTCAGGAAATACCAAATTTCATGTTCCTGTGTAACCATAACTCTGCCCCATGGGAGGTCACATTATGATGCAGAGTTTAAATGACAAATGGCCTGCTATTTCTCAAACCTAATACCTTGCTATTTCTCTGCTATAGTAACATACCTGATGTCTTACTGATTTTCTCACTTCTAATGGCCATAAGTCTCTCTGGTGCTGTTTTCCATGTATGTAACGCTGCAGGGGAACCAGGGGCCTTGCTGCAGGCTGAGCTCCTCGGCCTGGAAACTGAGGAAGGGAGGCAGAACGGAGCACATGTGCCATGGTGCAATAGCAAAAGGACCAAGCGGACAGCATGGTAGACTAGCCCCATCGTTTCAGGCATACAGCTGTAGAGGAGCCCCTGGTGGCAGAAACAGTGGATGTGAATGTGGATGAGTGTACATTGTGTTGGGTGGATGGGTATCTCACTGCACATCCAATCCTTGATTAACTTATGCGAAGCCTGCACTGTCGCTGTCCCCACAGAGGACTGGCTGGATTTGGGATCTGATTTGCCCAAGACCATCCTTGAAGAGACTCACTGCAAATATTGAGCTGGCTGAAATCTCAGCATGTTGCTTGGTCCCAGGAGGGTCATGGTGAGTGGGCTGCAGTCTCAACTCTGTGCTGTGCCTGAAGCTGTACCCTGGAAGGGGACGGCGATTGTGTATTTATAGAGCATAGAGCAGATACGGCGAAGCGGCAGGAAATTGGAACTCTTTTTTTTTTCTCTCTCTGAGTGGTGATTTATAGGACTTTGAACACAAATGGGATGTCAGTGCCCTGGAAGTAGGTTGGGTGTCTCCAAGCTATTTCCTCTGTTGGGAGTAAACAATGCAGCCTGGAATACTCCCTTGCTAATCCACTGGCTGACGGCCTGGCTAAGCGGTGGCTTGTTTGCGCTCCCTTGGGGAGCCGTGGGCCCATTGTTCAGAGCAAGATAACTTTCTGTAAACATCTGCCACATGGAATCAGAGAGCTCAGCTGGGCTTGACTGCACTGTGGCCCAGCAGGATGTCTGGTTGAGAGCTTTGTTCTCCAATGGAGGGATCTGGGCTGGGCGGAATGCCCTACCCCCATCATGTTGAGGTGTACGGTCTCACTGATGTCAGAGTTACTCCTTTAACTTGAGGGGGATGACGTCTTAGCAGGTCTCCTACTCCCCAGTGACCTCCTTAACAGGGGTTGCGAGGTCCTGTTGGAGTCTCTTCCACTCCCTGGTGCCGAGGAGGAGTTCTTAGCCCGTGAGCAGCCTGAGTGTATGGCAGGTTATGATCTCAGGAGATTTCCTTCCGGGCTCTGCTATTTGTGTGGGGTGGGGGGTGGGTTTCTGAGCTTTAAAGCTCTCCTCTCCCTCCACCCCCCATGTTTTCCACTTCACCTCCCACCGCCAGGCCTGGCTTCATGGAGAATTGCCTGGTGCTGAGGTGCCCTGGATATGGCTCCTGCTGGACCCTCAGGGGTCGCTGCAGAGTGAGACAAAGTGTTCACCCCCCTGGGTCCCAGGCCTTCCTGTGTCAGAGGGTGCCAAGCGTCCCACCTCTGTGGTGTTAGCCCACCATCTTTGTGAGCATGGGCTTTGGAGACCCTTCACAGTCCAGAGTCCTTCCCTAAGGATCTGGTTACAGTGTGGTCACGGCCAGTAGCTGAGCCGTGCCTGCTCCGCCTTGTGAACAACCAGCCTGAAATATTAAAAAGCAGCCGTCCAGTGCTGCCAGACTCACAGAGAGTCTTGGGCGTGGGGGTGGAAACGCACTTGGCCGGTGGCAGGGCTGTAATGGAGACAGCCTCTTTGTCGTGATCTCTGGCCATTTCCTGCTGCAGTTCATTGCTGTAAGAGGGTGATGGCTATTGTTGATGCTCAGAGCAGTGGGGAGAGGAGAGTTCCTGATTGATGCTGCTGAAATTCAATCCAGGGGTTAGCCTGACCTTCTCTCCACCATGACAATGCTGCTCACGCCGTTTGTGCTCTGACACCAGGCTCAGCTTACAGCTTTCACGCTCCATTTCCCCTGCCAGGAGGTCTGTGGGGGGCCCGGTAATGCCAGGCAGGCCCTGTGTGCCTGCCTGTGGGGTGGCAAAGTGCCTCCAGCTGTGACCCAGGGCAGAGGGAAGCAGGTGCTTAGGAGCCATGCTTGCCTTTGGAAAGTGCTTGGAGAGACATGAAGCTGTTTAAGGCTAAGAATGGTTTATTTGTGACGTAGCTTTGGTTGTCTACAGGCACCGCAGGTTCCATCCCCTGAGGCAACTGGGAGCTGGGGGGGAGGGCATGCTCTGAGCCCTGATCAGCACAGGCCCTTGTTGCATGCTGGGCTGTGATGTGTGGTGCCGCTGTAGTGCTGCGCCCTTGTAGCTTGCTCCTCAGGAGCAGGGAATGGCTCCACGTCATTTCCCTGGGTTCGCTGATGTTGTGTTGGGGTGGGGGCTGGCTCCCTGCCCTGGATTATATGGGTCAGGGGCAGTGGGCTTTTGCGGTGACAGGAAGCGTTAGGGACCCACATCTGAACCCAGACCCAGTTCATTGCCTTCAGCTGGTTCAGCCAATGAACCTGGCATCCTTATTGTGTCTGTTCGTGTCTTCAGCCATTCTTAAACCCTGCAGCCACCCTGGGTCTCTGGTCGCTCAGTAGTGGTCCATGCCCACAGCTGTGTTCTGGTCCTGCTTCCTGCTCCTGGCCCTCACTCCTTGTTCCTGGCTCCTGCTCCTGGTTTCCTCCCGCTGGCTGCTACCCCCTGGTCCGGCTGATACTCAGGTTCTGACCCTCAGATTCATCTCTCTGCCTAGACATGGTATTTAGTGTCTAACCACAGCACTGGGAACGTCCACACTGCAGTAAAAGACCTGCAGCATAGCCGTGGCTGGCCCAAGTCAGCTGACTCGGGCTCACAGGCATTGGGCTGCGGGGTTAAATGCTATGTAGACATTTGGGTTCAGGGTGGAGCCTGGGATCTGAAACCCTCCCTGAAAATGGGGCCTCAGAACCACAGTTGCCAACTTTCACGTGGTAAATAAGCACCCTGACTTTCACAATAAGCCAAAAATCAAGCTAATCCCATTTCAAAACAAGGCCAAAACAAGCCAATCCCTAAGAATCCCAACACTCTAAGTGACTAGATTCGTCTGGCGTGCAGTCTGGGACTGTTGTGGGGCTGCTGTGCACCCCTCACTCTCTCTTCTCCCTTGCCCCTTCTTGTCCCCCCTTGCCTCTGCTTGCAGGGAGCCGATCAAAAAAAAAGAAGCAACAACCTGCAACAAGTCCAACAAGCTACAAGCCAAAAACTAGAAAACAAGCAAAAACAGTTTCTGCAGTTTCTCGTTTAAGTCTCTTTTTGAAGTGTTTTTGTTGAAGAATGGCCACTTTTAAGTCTGTTATTGAATGTCCAGGGAGATTGAAGTGCTCTCCTACTGGTTTTTGAATGTTACAATTCTTGATGTCTGATTTGTGTACATTTATTCTTTTGCATAGAGACATCAAGAATTGTCTCCCTGGACACTCAATAACAGACTTAAAAGTGGCCATTCTTCAACAAAAAAAAACTTCAGAAAGAGACTTCAGCAAGAAACTGCAGAACTGGAATTAATTTGTAAACTTGACACCATCAAATTAGGCCTGAATGAGACTGGGAGTGGCTGGGTCACTACAAAAAATAATTTTCCCTCTGATACTCATACCTTCTTGTCAACTGTTGGGAATGGCCCACATCCACCCTAATTGAATTGGCCTCGTTAGCACTGACCCCCCCACTTGGTAAGGCAACTCCCATCTTTTCATATGCTGTATATTTATACCTACTCACAGTATTTTCCACTCCATGCATCTGATGAAGTGGGTTATAGCCCATGAAAGCTTATGCCCAAATACATTTGTTAGTCTCTAAGGTGCCACAAGGATTCCTTATTGTTTTTACTGATACAGACTAACATGGCTACACCTCTGAAACCTAGCCAACAATCATCTCACAAGCCAATTAAGCCAAAACAAGCCCAATTTCTATGGGTTTGGCATGTCTGTTCAGAACCCAGGCTCCAGCCTAAACCTGAACCCAAATGTCTACACTGCAGTTTTTAGCCCTGTGAGCCTGAGTCAATTGACGTGGACTCTGAGACTTGATGCTGTGGGTTTTTATTATAGTGTAGATGTTCCCTCTGACCCTCAAGTCCTGATTCCTGGCTCTCAGCTCCGGCTCACTCCTTTGCCTTGGTAACTTGGCTCTTGATTCAGGATCTGGCTGCTAGGCCTGGTCACTTCTGTGCCAGCCTCCCGCCCTAACCATGAGGTGAGACCACCGATGGTCCGGTTCCTAACAGAGAGGCGAGGGGGAATGCCTGATGCAGCTGGGCAGCCCCCACTCAGCAGAGCCAGGGAGTCCCTGGGTGCATGTGCAATCCATATTGGATTGGTGACTCTCCCCAGTCCAGAGTCTCAGGGCAAGCCTGACCTGTGGGAGCCTTACTGCCCTGTAGATTGCACCGCCTGGTTGTGTCTCTGAGGGCCAGTGGCCAGGGCCTGTTGGGATGCCTGGCCTTGTCTGAGTTGCTGGCTCCGGGGGGAGGCGTGGACAGGAGTAAGGGGGATGCAATCCTGAAAAGTTTGGGAACCACTGTTCTAGCTTCTGGGCCAAATTCTTACGTTTCACCTGTGCAGCTCCACTGGAGTCAATGAAGATGTGCAAGTATAATGGAGAGCAGAATGTGGTCTGCAAAGTCCTTGTTACTGGGGACTTTGAGTGAACCAGAAAGGACCCAGCTCAGCTTTCAGATCCCAGATAGTGCAGGTATGACAGGTAGAAAAAACCTCTTGTCTTGCCCCCTTTTGACCCAAGGCGTTCGCCAAAGTTCAGAGACTACCAGTTTGTTTCCATTAGGAGGAGAAATTGGTGATGGATTCAGGTATTTCTTGGAGGCAGTTCTGTTTGTTTACAAAGAAGTTGCATAAAGTCCTGAACGCAGTAGGGATTACACAGCAGGAGGTAGTTTCTTTGCTTCCAGTTCCAAGCTTCTTTCCAGCTAGCACTTTGCCCAAAAACCCTTTCTTAGCTTTCTCTTAGGGTCATGCTACCAGGGCTTATTTAGTCTCACTGTGTCTGGGGTGCCTTCTCTATGTACTTCTGTGGTGTTCCAGCCCCTTCTCTCCCACATGCACAGCTGGAATCAAAATCAGTTCCCTATCCCGGTATTTACATTCACGCCACAGAGAAACCCCTCCGCCCACATAGTTCAGACCCCTAAGCCGCCTGTTGTTTTGGAGGGTGGCTCCTGTTGTTCTGGCTATCCCTAAACAAGAGGGGCATTTAATTGTTCCCTCATTTAGTCTGAATGGAAGGCAGCTGTTACACCCACCACCTCCAGTGTGGTTTTTCTCATGTTCCAGTATAACAACATGTAAGCAAAACAAATTTGACATTCCTCCCCCCACAATGAAGCCAATGAGAATACATAAACAAACCCATAATGCCATTTTCAGTCGCATTTAGAATAGAAGTGCACTTCAATCCTGCTGCTTTATTTGCCTGTTAAATATTTCATTTGGCTTTTTATGACTTCATTTTATGGCAACTTTAATTGAATTTTACCATATTCCAGCTGTTGTGCAGTGCCCAGAGTGTGTGCACCCACGTCTGTATGTGTCAGAGAGAGAGAGAAAAAACAAAAATGGGGAATTAGTGGGTGTGAAGAACAAAGACGGATCCCAGCCCTCAAGAGAAAATGGGAAAGAGGTGGGAGGCAGCGTAACAAATATACTTGGTTAGGCATGCGAAGAAAAGATAAGGGTAGCAAAATGAATTAATGCTGCCAGAAGGGGTTTGGGGTAGAACAAAAAGGACTTTCATATAAATATCTTGGGCGGAAAAGAGAGATGGAGGGTGGAGTGGGATGGAACTGATTCAGAAACAGCAGAGATACTGTGCTTATTTAGATTCCTTTTTAATAATATAAAGCACAGATGCCTGGGCAAAGAGGGAATAAGGAAGGTTTTGTCAATATGCTGGTAGCTGTTGATAAAAACCCCCATGAAGTAACCCTGATGGAGGGCGTGGGAGAATGTTGTGTATGTGTCTGCAGGTGTGGGTGACGTGTGTCCAATTTTATAATGCTGTAGGAACTGATTTATGGGTTTACAGAGCCACTGACAATGATCCATCGCATTCTAAGGAGAGAACCAAGAGATAGTAAAAAGAAAAGGAGTACTTGTGGCACCTTAGAGACTAACCAATTTATTTGAACGTAAGCTTTCGTGAGCTACAGCTCACTTCATTGGATGCACGTAGCTCACGAAAGCTTACGTTCAAATAAATTGGTTAGTCTCTAAGGTGCCACAAGTACTCCTTTTCTTTTTGCGAATACAGACTAACACGGCTGTTACTCTGAAAGAGATAGTTAAGCATTTGAAGGAAGCCGATGAGACACCAGTCCTAAAGAAAGGCAGCATGGCCTAACCCGTTTCTATCTGGTAACTCTAGCTTGGGTTTCTGCTGAAGGAAGTGGACAAACATCGGGGAGAGATCTAAGCGGCAAGAGGATGCTAGAATCCCGAGTGAGAAGTGGGCCTGGCGCACACAGCCAGCCTGCCTACTGCATTGCTCCAGTTGTGTGCTGGTATAATGCGCTGGTTCCAGTTCTGTTAACCTGGTATAAGAGAAGGGGGAATCGGATCGCTAAACCTCCCAGGCAAACACGGTGAATTTAGAAGGCTAATGGCTGACTGGAGGGCGGAGGATGGTCTTCTAGGGAAGGCATTTGGGGCCTGGGATCTTTCTCAGAGTAGGTGTGAGTGCAGTGACATGGCCTGCTAGCTGCCCAAGGATGCTGGGGGTAATGCTAAATAGCAACATAGAGCGTAGGGATGGCAGGAGGTAGGTCTGGAGCAGGGTACAGCAAGAGTCATTATGGGCAATTATTCTTCAGCCCCCTGGGCCCTCACTGGCTGGTGTTCCAAGGTTCAGTCCTTTTCCCCCTCCTGTCCAATATTCTTGGAGCTGTAGGGAGAGCCAGCACAGAACCAGGGCCGCAGTGCCAGGAGTACCTGGACAGCACACATTCACAGCACAGTCCAAAGGAGGGATTGCAGCTGTTGGGACTAAGCCCTGATGCATCTGAGGTGATGGTGGAGGAGGAGGGACCTTGCCACAGACGGCACCTGTTGGATCTGTCCGCAGCCATGGGGGCTCCTTGGCTGTGTCCTGTGCCTGAACACACAGATAGCCACAGTGTGAGAAACACCCCCTTCCTTCTGTGCCTGGCCAGGGGATGACCTTGGTCCTTTTAAACATCAACCTGATACACACTGTAGCCTTAAGACTCAGCTCCTGCCATCTCTTACACCTGGGAATGGAGCCTTGGGCTCTGTGGAAGCTATCTGTGGCCCAGAACGCAGCAACGTGGCTGCTCACTAACATGGATTGGTGTGATCACCAGTCACTGCGTGGGCTTCCCATTGAAACCAGAGTCCAGTTCAAGGTTGCTGCTCTGGCTTTCGAAGCCTGGCATAGTAGTGGCCTCAGAAGGTGTTGATAAATTGGAGGGGGTTCGTTCAGACAAGAACAACGGGAATGAGTTAAGGGATAGAAACCATGCCTTGTAGCAAGAGACTCAAGGAGGTTGGTCTATTTAGCTTAACAAAGAGAAGGTTAAGGGGGGACTGACATGGGGAACAGATATTTAATAATGGGCTCTTCAGTGTAGCAGAGAAAAGGTCTAGCACGATCCAGTGGCTGGAAGTTGAAGCTAGACAAATTCAGATTGGAAATAGGCTGTAAATTTGAATAGTGAAGGTTACAAACCATTGGGATAATTTTCTCTATCATGGCAATTTTAAAGTCAAGACGGGATGTTTTTCTAAAAGATCTGCTCTAGAAATGATTTGGGGGCAGGTCTCTGGCCTGGATTTTACCGGAGGTCAGATTACCTGATCACAACAGTCCCTTCTGGCCTTGGGATATATGAATTCCAACTCTTCCGTGCGGTGATGAGCTTGCACAACAGCTTGCTCCCTTGGGGGAAAAGTAGTCAACAAGCAAGAGGAGCCCCGTTTCCACAAGACACAGAACTTTCCCAGAACCTGGACTCAGGCTCTTGAATGTGCTGCCTTTCAACATAAGAGACCAGCACCCTTACCACATGCAAACTAAATGCAGAACCTACCTCTTCTGCATGGCTTTCCCCTCATGAGGCCCAGAGGCACAGAGGCATCCTTGCTTCACATAATGAAAAATTCTAGTAAGCTCTGCTCCTTCTAGCCAGCAGGGCTGGGGGGAGAGAGTTTGAAATGTTTAATCTTTGTGGAAGGCACAGCAAAGGGTGACCTTGCAAAGCCTAGATAAGATCGGTGTTGCTGCTGGATCTGGTCTCACATAACATCTTTGTTTAGTGTGCTGAGTGGGAGAGGAGAGATACTAGATGTATGGGCAGGAAACACAAAACGAGATTTCACTTGGCCCGGTTAAGCGAATGCATCTGGGATAAACAATCAAAGCCATTCCTGTTCAGTAGGTGGGAGAAGTCTGGGGAGCAGCGATAGAGAGACTGACCTAGGGTCAGAGAGATGAACTTGTAATGTGACTGTACTGCACAAGCAACTGTGATTTTTTTTTTTTTTTTTTAGGCTGAATACACAGATGCTTTCCAAAGTGTGTGGTTAATATCGTCCCTTACTATATATGGCTCTGATGTGACCACACCTAGGTGACTGTGTTCCTTTCTGAGCTCCTTCTCCAAGAATGCTGACAACCCAGGGCCTTTAGGGATGGATTGGACACAGCCTTGTTGCTAAAAGTCAGTTGTGTGTAAACGCTCTTTGTCGGCACTTTTGCCTACAAAATACTTCCAGCCTCGCAAGCGCTGTTAGTTTTGTCGTCAGGAGAGTGCTCCTGCCAACAAAACCGCGTTCACGTTGCCACTTGTCGGCAAAACTTTTGTCTTTCATGGCGGGGGGGGGTACCCGTGAAAGTACAAGTTTTATCGACAACTTCGCAGTGTAGATATACCCTTATTAGTGACATGGCTGTGTCGCTAAAAGCTGTGTAATGTAGACAAAAGGGGCTGAGTTGGAGTGGAAGTGCTAATGGACTACAAACATTTGAATAGCAGCGGGATCTTTAGGGCGGTACAAAGAGGTATAAAGAGAATCAATAAATAAAAGGGAACATCTCTGATATTTAGCCTGTATCTTCCTGCCAGTGAGATTATGAAATGGTTGGAATAGTCGCCAACGCCCAGATTCTCAAGGGACTCCCTCCCACAGCTGGGGCCATTTTTTTCCAAAGAGCCCAGCTCCGTTTAAACAACTACAGAATTGCCAGACCTTCAGCAGTGCTCTGCCCCCAGCAGCTCCTGCTGGGACACCCGATTTTAACATGGGGTGCTGAGCTCTCTTGAAAATCTGGAACAGTTGGAGACTCCCAGGAAGCTGCATTCCTGAAGACATCTTAAAAATCCTCTGGGACTAGCAGGCAATCGGGACTGATCCCCAAACCTACCCTTTGTATGGGGAGATCCTGAGCTCCCTCCAGTCTCGCAGTGCTGCAGAGAGGTGTGTGGGAGGGGGGAGACACTAGGCCCACCCCTGACTTGTGAGGCAGTGCCCTCTGGCAGTGCCCTCAGACCCTCCTCACTCCAGCTGTCTCAAAGGGCTCTGTTCACAGGTCTCTGTCAGTTATGCATATAAGGTTCTCACCAGGGAGAATGTCCCTCTGGGAATTGGGCTGATGGGAGGAAAAGGGGCAAATTCCCATCTTCGCTCATAAGCTCAGGTCTGCTCAGTGTTGTGGTGGGAGCGCTGAGCTACACTGAAATGTATTAGGAGTCAGCAATTCAGTAAGGAGATGCTCCTTTCACCAGGACATACCATGGTGCTGGGGGGCTGTGATGCAGGAAGAGCAGGCTGACAGATGAGACGTAAAATCCAAAGTCTTGACCATTTGTGGTTATTGATGATCCCATGATGCTTTTCACAAGCATCAGCCGTTAACTCCGGAGTCTTGGCTAAAATCTAGCTCCAGGGAATTGTAGTCTGCCTAGAGTGTAGACTTCATCCTGCAGAGCTTTTGTTTTTGTGTTTTTTGTAAAGCACCATTTATACTTGCAGAATAAAACTTCCATCAAACAAGGGATTCTTCTGCACTTCCTGACCTTACAATATGGGGAAGTGTCACTCTGAGCAATTTAACTGCATTTTGTTAGTGAGCCAAGTGATTCCTGTGCCTCTGTCTAGTTGGTAGAGAGCTGTGGGGTCTTTTGGAGTGAAAGTCAGACAATGAATTTTTCCTCCCCCGTCCTGTCCTTTAACTTTCCCTGATAAGTCAGGCTTCCCTAATAGGTCATAATACAGGAGAGAAGAGAAGCAAGGTGATTAATTCATGCTGCAGACAAAGTCAGTATGTTTAGTAATGTTTGCTAAGAGCAGTAATTGCCATTAGATACAGACTCCAACAGACCTGAATCCTGCCCCTCTAGCTTGGAGTGAGACTGCTGGGCCCTGTTCTGCAGGTGTTTGCTTTTTGCCTTCTCTCTCCAGCCAAGCTGGCTAACCCTGCTCTTTCTCTTGTCTTTCATGCAGCCGAGAAAGTGACCTCTTTAGGCAAGGACTGGCACAAGTTCTGTTTGAAGTGTGAGCGCTGCAACAAGACCCTGACCCCCGGGGGCCATGCTGAGGTAAGAGCAACATTAGAGCATCAGTTATGCATTTGCCCCACCCTGGGTTGGGGAAAACGTCCCAGCGGCATGTGAGTGGGTCTCAAGTTTGAGATGATGGAGAGTCAGAAGATGCTGTTGCTTCTGCTGGGATGGCTAGGAAGCCCACCAGGGTAGGGCTATTACCCCAATAACCGGGTCTCATCTCAGGGGATAAGAACTGGCTGTAATAATATACTAGAGGGTTGCACGCTTCATTGCTTACATAGGCAGAGCTGGACACTCAGCCACCTCCTCACCCCCCCCCCCCCATGTGGATGCACTGCCCAGCTGGGAGGCCTGGTTTGGGGGTGGGGGGGTAGGGAGTGAGGGGCCTGTAGCAGCCTGATCTCCACTCAAACCAGGCCCACAAAGTGCCTGTGTGGTGCTGCGGGTGGTGATGGCTCTCTGGTGCCCTGACCTGGAGGTCGCTGCCTCGCCCCTGTATCTCAACTTGTAGAATCATAAGTTAGGTTGGTGGAAAACAGGCTCTTCCGGTTTTATGATATTCACCAAAACCAGTAGGATTCTGCCCATTGGTACCTCAAACATTCCCTGAAATTTTGGAACAGCTTGGATGAGATTTTCAAAAGTTATTGTGTTGCAAACAGACGGAGGAATGCCATTGAGTTGAGTGTAAAGGCCTCACTGTGCTCTGCTAATTCAGAGGGTCCTGGATCTTCGGACGTTTGGGAAAGCGGGAAGCTCTTGTAGCCCTTTACTTTCCCATTGCACAGAGTGCTCCTAGTGCTACCTGAGTTATCATCCCAGGTGTTTTCACTAGGTTAAATGTTGCCCGTTCTGCCATGTGTGCAAGGTGAGAGAGCTGCTGGGGAAGGAATGGAAGATAGCACAATCACCAAACTCAAATCAGCATTTGGGAAGATGCCCTGGGCAAATCCAAGACAAGCAGTGCTGGCTCTGAGCTAGACAGGTTCAAACACAGCCTTTCCAAAGCACTCCACCCAGCCATGGTAAAGCAATAGAAAGAAAACCCTGTCTGCAGAGTCCCCACCCAGTTAAAATGAAAAGGAGTGGGTTACCCAAGCTCTCAGAGATGGGTGCAGGCGAGGCAGGAGTTGGAGATGCGGAGCTTTCCAATTTGCATTCTTCATACAGCTATTAATGGATAAGAAAATCTGAATTCATTTTCAAATGTAAATATTTGGAGAAAGATAAGAACCAAGGCCCTGCTGAACTTTGGGGAATGACCTTGCGCAGTGCCAGGATCATCTTGTTTAACTCTCACTTGGACTCCACTCCCTTCAGAAGCCCTTTAGGAACCAGTGAGCAGGGGAATTTATGGAATAGGGTTCTGAGGGATGTTGGGGGATGAAGGTCTGAATAGAGATGTTGGGTAAATGGGGCTGTGAGTGGATGGTTACCCATGGTCATGACGTATAATGGGGAGGGGTCGACTGGAGGCCCTAGAGGACCAGACGGTTTTCTATATGCCACACTGCAGATTCTCCCCTCTAAGGACATACAGCCTCCATGTAAACCTGTGCTGTGTAGCTGGAGATGACACTCCCCAGAAGGCTTGGTGGTTTTGTACTGCTTTTCTGAATCTCTTGGTTCTGGAAACCGGGCTGGATGTCTGGTAAAAGTGGGCTCCGTTGTGAGGCTTCTGGACCTTGATGCTGCTGATACGGTAGTGAACACGCCAGTCAAAGTTGCAGAACAGAACCATTTCTGTTGTAACCCCCATTTTCCCCTCCTTCCCATGCTTGATCTCAGCTGAAAGGAGAACTCCATTGGGAAACGGGAGCATAGTTCAGTCAGCCATTGCAGTTGCTATAATAGAGTGATAAATCTGGCATAGGAGCTGGAACTAGGGATGCTGGGGGTGCTGCTGCAGTCCTTGGCTTAAAGTGGTTTACAGTTTGGTTCAATGGCTCTCGGCACCCCTCTATACAAATTGTTCCAGCACCCCTGAAGTCTGGTCTCTGTTAGCCTGACCACTAGGTATTTCTCCTGCAGATAACTTAAACAGTGAAGAGTTGAAGCTCGTCACACATTGTCCTGAGGCTTGGCATCTTTCCTAAAATTGAGGGGGGACTTAAAACTAAACAAATTCTAAGAGCATAGACAATCCCATCTGAACTGAAGCTACTAAACAGAGGCAATTTCTGTTTGGGTCTTTTTTAAAAAGCAAAAACAAAAGGGAAATTAAAACCAGTTTCCCTTTTTTTAAAATTGCCAAAAAGCAGGCAATTAAAAGAATAAAGGTTGTCATGGTAGCATTGGCTGGGCCACTTTCACTTCCTGTGTATCTCTGGTATGTATTTAACAATTTAAATGGTAATAAGTTACACATTTAACAAGACAACTGGAATAGAAAACTGTCCATCTGTGCAATGACCCTTGGGCCAGATCCTCAGCCCTTGGTTTGTCCTTTGGTGCTACTTCCACAGAGTAAACGGCCAAACTCCCAGTGATTGCAGTGGGAGTAGAATTGGGCCTCCGTTACCTTCTCAGAAATCTGTTCCTCTATTCAGGGCAATAAAGGTGGCCCAGGGAAATAGCTGAATGCTTACTCTGCTCTCCAATTTGCTAATACAAAGCACACTAAAGTTTATCACACACCAGCCTTTGCAGCAGTCTGCTCCCAGTCAGCCCCCTGGACATGAGCCTGGTGTTCCCTTAAGCTCCTGCAGTCCTAGTGCCCTTTTAGCGTGTGCTATGTGGTTTCCGTTGGGGGCAGCAGCTGGTTAGGGAAAGGAACCCATGTGAGGCTCAGTGGTTCTGCCAGGCCTTTTCTGCTGCATTATGTCCTCTCCCTGCTCATGGACCCAAAGTCGCCTCCTCATTTTTAGGCAAGGTTTGCTTGATCTTGCCCCTGCTTGTCACAGGAGATGCGGGTGTATGGGAGGACCTTCAGAACTGACTTAGCAGCGTGAGCCCCATTGCAAGTCACTGAGGCACTTTTGAAAATTCACCATGCAGTGCACATAGCTGGTGCTAGACACTGCCCTCGTAGCCTTCTGCCCTCGAGGAGCTGGACCTCTGGGTAACAGATACTATGCTGAGCTCTGCCACTGGGAGCTGTTCGTTGTCAGGATTACCCTTGCTCCCACTGTTCTGCTTGCATGCTTTCCCAGCTGGTCCCATTTGTTTGTTCCTGTGGAATCAAACAGCACAGAGAGGTTCTGCAATGAAGAACTATCTAAGAGAAGTCTCTGAGTTGGGATGGTGCCGGTTTTCCCCTCTGTCTTGCTGTGAGCTTGTACTAGGATAAAGGGCCAGTGGTTCGTTGCAAAGCTTGTGTCTTTCCGCTCAGTTTTCCCTTCTCGCAGCCTGGGAGCCCCTCCCCGACGGCTGACAATCCCATTTCTGTCTCAGTGGGTTTGGCTCATTGGCTTCTTCCTTGTGTTTCTAACAGAACCCAGGCCAACAGAGCTATACTGTGATTATTGCTTCCTCCTCTGTGCTTCAGCATCTGCTGTCATTACAGTCCTTATGTTGCAGTGGCAACTACTGCAGGCAGATGTGAGAACAGTGGCACGTGGGTCTATGTCAAGCTGTTCTGTGTCTTGGAGACAGATTTATGGCACTCTGTTTTGTATTAAGACTGAATTCACAGGACACTTTACCTGTTTGTAGCAGTTTTAAGATCTGTCTGATTCCATGCTCTGCTGCTTGAGTAACAGAGCCTGTGTCGGAAAATGGTTCCTCTTGGCCTGTGTTCCCATCTTGGAAAGCTGGTGTGTGTGTGTGGGGGGGGGGGGGGGGGGCTGCTGGGAACAGAGTGTGCTGTGTCTGTGTCCAGAGGTGCACATGGAAACCTGGGAGTCCCTGATGGGGACCTGGCAGAGCTTAGCAGAAAGCAGCCTTCTCAGATGTCTCTGCTCAATCCATCTAAAGCCAGTGTCACAATAAAAATGGAAGGAGGCAGCTTTAGCTGCTTCCATGAATGGCAAACTGCAGCCTCAGCCCGAGGCAATGGCAGAGATGGCATGCCTGGAACAGGAGGGCTTCCCTTTCCTCCCCTCCAGGTGAAGACTGGAGGGCACTGGGAAAAGGAAGAGTTTATGCCATCTTGCTCAAAGGTGGCAGGTCTTTCTCTCTCCAAGGCCAGGTATAGCTTTGTGCTTGGGCTTACGCAGTCAGTGAAGTCTGGCCAAAGCACACAGGGTCTGAGCTGCAGGTGTCCCTGATCCAGGGACGAATCTGCCAGGACTTTACTGGAACACTGAGAATCCAGGTGTGGTCTGCATGGGAATAGGCTCAGCCTAAGCCAAACACCTGCTCAGAGGAAGCTAGCTGTCCCACAATCACCACTGCTGTCACTCAGTCTCTGTTTTGTATAAATTGGGGATCTGTGTCCCTGGAAGCTGGGCTGGTCTCTGCTCTCATGGCTGTCCATCTTGGTGTTACTGCAAACGGTGTCCTGTCCTGGGCTATGTACACTGCAGCTAATGAGCCACCTAAAGGGCTTGCTGGTCAGCCAAGATAGTGCCAATGATGGTAGGCTGGCAAGCTGCGTTGGCCCATCCTGAGGCCTGGCAGGCCCACTTGTCCTCTCCCCCTGCCATGTGTGAGTCCTGGGGTGGGGCAGGCTATAGGAACAATAGGAATGGCCAGACTGGGACAGACTCGAGATCAACCCAACCCAGACTCCTGTCTCTGGCAGAGACCAGCACAAGATGCCACAGAGGAAGGTGCAATAACTCCATAGTTAATATTCCTTGGACTAGGGGGGTGCTGCCCAGGCCCCCCGGGCAGCAGAGAGCTAGCATAGTCCCATGTGCACAAAGGCCGCTGCTGTGTGGCATTGCTTCCCCAGGCTGCAGATGGGGATAGGGTGACCATATTTCCCAAAAGGAAAATGAGACACTGCGTGGGGCTAACCTGAGCCTGTCCCTCCACCTGCACAAGGCTGGCTTGCGCCGTTCACCTGAGCCTCCCTCCCCATGCTGGGCTGGTGTCGCTGCTCACTCGAGCCCTGCTTGCCTGCCTGAGCTCTGCCTCCCTGGATCCTGCGCAGGGCTGGCATCGCTGCTTGCCACCCCGCATGTTCCTCCGGACCCCACTTTTTGACACCATTTTTCTTTATCAAGTTGGCAAGAGCAAATGGGACAAATGCCCATGTTTGTCAAAAAAGTCGGGATGGCCAGGACAGGGCTTAAAACAGGATGTATGGTCACCCTAGACAGGGGGAGCATCCATGGGGAAACTGTCTCTTCCTGGTGGTGCAGGGCAGGAGGCACTGGGGAAGGGGGTCCTAAAACCTGGCACATGACAGCTGCCGCGTAGCCTGCTGGGTCTTCAGGTCTGAGCACCATGGAAATGCTCTGCCCCTCTTGTCAAGACAAACGCTGGGGTGGCTGTGGCTCCTGCAAGGTGGGGAGGAGGTGCGAAGCTCTGTGTCCCCCCACTCAATCCAGGTGGCGCGGGAACAGACGGAACAGGCCACTGGCCTCAAGGGCTCTGAACTGAAAGATGCTCTCTGGCAACTGGCCCATCCTGCCCAGCCAAGAGAGTGAAGCCGGAAGCGAGTGATTATGGGTGACACAGGAGTTAGGGCGACCAGACAGCAAATGTGAAAAATCAGGATGGGGTGGGGGGTAATAGGAGCCTATATAAGAAAAAGACCCAAAAATCGGGACTGTCCCTATAAAATAGGGACATCTGGTCACCCAAATGGGAGTGTCTTTCACTCCGCTCCGATCCTGGAGCGCTGGAGAAGGCGGCTCCCAGGCACACCTGCCTACGCTCGAGGGCGAGGGGATCCCATCTGTGATAACACTGTGGAATAGAAATGAGGAGCAACAGGTGGGGCTGTCTGGGCAGGCTCCATAGAGGAGAGTTCTTGATCCCAGCTGTGGGCTGGGCTTCGCATGGGGAGGATGGGCAGAGCTGTCATGGGCCGGGGCTCCTGTGGGGAGGCTGGGCAGGGCTTTGATGTGATCTGAGGTGTAATCGTTGGATGCCCTCAACATCAGGGAGGATCCTGGGCTCAGCACCATGAGGGAAAGGCTCGGGCTTTTCCCTCTCCCAATGTCAGGGGTGCAGTGCCCAGAATGCAGTGTGGCCTGCCCGCAGGGCTTAGTAATGCATGGCGTACTGGTACCTGTGCATGGTTTGCATTGTCCCAAAGCGTGGCATACTGGCACAGGTTCTTCCTGCGCACCTCTTGGTCACTTGCTTTCGTTCTTGCTTGCTCTTTTGCTGACTGCTCCTCTGTTTAGAAACCTAGGAACCTGCCAGACCTCAAGCAGGACAACCTGAGCCCAATGAATAACAGTCTCCAGGTAGTGAGGGACCCAAGAGCAGCCGCTCCTGCTCTCGGGCTGACCTAGGAATACTGGCTTCTGGGAGAAGTTCCTGGCTGTTTGGAGTTTGATCCGAACACTGAAATGGGAAGATGGGGGAGAGGGTCTTGTCAGCAATGACATGGGGCTGGTGGTGGGGAGCGCTTGGGGTACAGAGAGCCCAGGGGATGTTTGTGGCTGTCTTTTTATGTTACTTTATATACACCATGACCAAAGCTCGGGGCTACTGCGGAGTCCTTGATCTGTATCTCAGTCTCGGGTCTGGGATCAGAGGAAGAGTGCTCCAGTCCAGACAAGCTCTTCATCCCCCTCCGATTTAGGATTCCCTAGTGTAGACCCTGCCCATTTCTGTGACTGCCATGCTGCACTGCCACCTGGGGCTGGGTGGGGTCAATCACAGCTCCTTGCACCACTGCAGGAGAGGGTATGGTAGCTGAGGCTTGAGGATGACTGGCAGAGCTTAGTGGGGCCCAAGTCTGGAATGGCAGAGGGTGATGCAGTTCAGCATGAGACGTGTTGGTGAGAAGCTGTGGGGGGACGGGCTTAGAAATGGAATAGTGAAGTACAGGGGGATGGTAAGGAGCAGAATGGAACAGCAGGAGGCGCAGCAGGTCAAAGACAGGTGTGTTGGGAGTGTGGCTGGCAGAGCTGGCGTGCTACACTGACTCCTAGTCAGACTTGTTCGTTACTCCGTTTCAGGATATGCTGCAGCAAATAGAACAATTTTTGGGGTGTGAAATGTGTGGAAAATCTTGGTACGTTTAAACCAGCAAAGCAACATGGCACGCGAAGTGTCTTGCACCTCTCCCCCTTCCAGGAAGGCTGAGAGTGCCCAGTGCCTAGCAGGAGGAGAACGCTTCTGTTGGTGACTCACCCCGGAGGCATGTGCTTTGGTTCTCCAGAGTCCCATCTGGATGCACCCAGGCCTTCCAGTGTACTGCATGGGAGGCAGCGAATTCGGCCCCTGGGGATGCATTCCACATTTACCAAGGAGACAGACACATGGCCAGTTGACTTCCTTTTTGGCTCTTTGCGGAGCGGTGTGTGCTCAGCATCCCAGCCCTCGCAGAGACCAGCTGCCAGAGCCCACAAATACTTTCTCTTTTCTTTGACTCACTTCCCACTGGTTGGTGGGAAACTGCTGCTGGGAGCTGGAATAACATTCTCTCCTGCCTGCTGGCTGTCCCAGCCCCTGTCCCACCCTGCCCCTCCAATCAATGGCAGTGCACATGCTCCAGTCCTCGTGATAAGGGCATGACATAAGGGGGGAAAACTCTTGCTCCTTATCACTCTGTCCAGAGAGAAAACTGCTTTTCCTCTAAGCAATCCGCCCCTGTTCGATAATGTGAGCAGATAATGGCTCTGATGAGGCAAGCACCATAGCAACCATGCCTGGGGAGGGACCGAGGAGGGAATGGTATCATGGCTTCCTGGAGATGTTCTCTCTTTGTCTTGCTAGTGAGACTGGGGTGCAGAGTGGAGATGGGGGGAATGAGGGCAGCAGCAGGAGAATGGCATGTATAAAGGGGTTTATTGATATGATTCGGGATGGATGCGTTATGCACGAGTGAGTTATTCATGGTGTCAAATGCAGGCTGATAATACCTTATCCAGTCCTTCCCCCTGCACGTGCCGCCATGTTGCAGAAAAGCTATTTAGAAAGGAGGGTTTGTTTGTTTGTTTTAAATGGACTGGCCCCCTCTGCTCCATCTGAGCCTTCGTGTGTGATAAGTTCTCATGGTAACGATCACTGGGAATTTCAGAGATTTTGGGAGGGGTTTTCATTCCATACGTTTTCAAACAGGACTTTTTTTTTTTAACCTTTGACGTTTTCAGCTGAATCGTTCAGTGGTTTTCTTTGTGTTTGTTTCAAAAGAAATGCATTTGGAAATATCCCCTGGTGTGACGAAACTGACCAGTTGGAAATTAAAATACCCCAAAATCAATTAAGACAGATGAGCACCGAAAAATGAAGCTATGTTGCAGCTCCACAGGCTGCACAACAAAGGGTGACCAAATTCAAAACAGAGAGCTGGAACTATGGACATTCTGACTGCTGATAATCGGACCAATTAGTTAGGGGTCTATATACGGATTTAGGGGTGTCACTTTTAAGCACCAAAGCTTGAAAATCTGACCTCTGTTTACATATACAAACTGCCCATGTCCAAGTCTAAAAGTATTATAGTAATAATGCAATCTGAACTTCACAGTAGATGGAAATCACTTAAAATAAATGGTCTGGTCTCACCAGGATGTGTGGCTCCCAAGACATTAAATAATCCCCCAAAATAAGCATATAAACAAGGGAAGTCCAATCCACAGAATACGTTAAAAAGCAAAATCGTATGTTACCGGATCCTTGTGTCATGTTGCAGAGTTTCAGCTCTGAGAGCCCGCTGAGCTGAACTGCCCGTGAGTTCTGATGTGCCCTCTCTCTCATGTGGTTATTTTATGGGATAATTGAATTCCTTTGGGAGATACATAAACATGAAACCCCCAGAATATTCACAGAAGTGAACGCCCGGGGCTGTGTATTTAGAGTGTTAGTTATTGAAATGGATGCTGTGCTCGGCTCTGGATTCAGCTGTGTGTAGCCCTGAGATACCTGAAGGAGGGCACAAGGTGCTAGTGACAGATGAGTTACATTTGGTTCAGTTAGTGCTTTGTGGTAGGCCCCTGATTCACTGGAGTGGGGCTCCACAATTCCAGCACGGGGGGCGGGGCGAGCCATCTCTGGGTCTGTACGTGTTACCAGTGGTGAGTTTGTGTTATGGATCCCTCTCAGTGTTGATCTACACAGAATATTACTCTGTAACAGCCCTCAGCGACAGGGGCTTGGTTCTTGAGCTCAAGCTGTACCCATTCATGCTTCCAGCTCTGGATTTCTGTGGTTCAATCCCCCAGTGGGGTGCTCACCTGCTCACCTCAGACAGGGGGATGTAAACCTGAGAAATCTATCTAGAGCCTTGCAAGGTCCCCTCTGTCACCACAGTATCTGAGCACCTCAGTCTTCAATGCTTTTTTCCTCACAACTACCCGGTGAGGCAGGGCACTGCTGTTTTCCCATTGAACAGATGGGAAACTAAGGCAAAAAGTGACTAGCCCAAGGTCATGCAGGGAGTCTGGGGCAGGGCAGGAATTGAACCTGGGTGTCTCAGGTCCCAGGATAGTGCTGTAACTGCTGGGCTATCAGAAAGGAAAGCCGGTGGGCTATTGATATTACTGTAGATCAGGGGTGGGCAAACTTTTTGGCCCGAGGGCCACATCTGGGTATGGAAATTGTATGGCGGGCCATGAATACTCACGAAATTGGGGTTGGGGTGCAGGAGGGAGTGAGGTTCTCTGGCTGGTGGTGCGGGCTCTGGGGTGAGCCAGAAATGAGTTCAGGGCGCAGGAGGGGGCTCCGGGCTGGGGCAGGGGGTTAGGGTGGGGAGGGTGAGGGCTCTGGCTGGAGGTGCAGGCTCTGGGGTGGGGCTGGGGCTGATGGGTTTGGGGTGTGGAAGGGTGCTCTGGGCTGGGATCGAGGGGTTCGGAGGGTGGCAGGGGGATCAGGGCTGGGGTTGGGGCATGGGAGGGTCTCGGGGTGCAGGCTCCGGCAGCGCTTACCTCAAGCAGCTCCCAGAAGCAGTGGCATGTCCCCCCTCCGGGTCCTACATGGAGGTGCAGCCAGGTGGCTCAGCGCTCTGTCCTGTCCACCGGTGCCACCCCTGCAGCTCCCATTGGCCACAGTTCCCAGCCAATGGGAGCTGCGGGGGCAGTGCTTTGGGTGGGGGCAGCGCGTGGAGCCCCCTGGCTGCCCCTAAACATAGAAGCCGGAGAGGGGACATGCCGCCGCTTCCGGGAACTGTGCGGAGCTGTGGCAGGCGCGCGTGGAGCCAGCTGCTGACCCCGCTCCCCAGCTGGAGCGTGGGAGTGGGACAAGCCCCAGACCCTGCTCCCCAGCAGGAGCTTGAGGGATGGATTAAATCAACTGGCAGGCTAGATACGGCCTGCAGGCCGTAGATTGCCCACCCCTGCTCTAGATGAAGGTAATGGTGGGCTATGGGAGGTGTTCTTGGGCAGGGCTGGAGGTCTTTTGTGAGGAACGCTGTACGTAAGAGGGAGAGCGCAGTACATCTTGCTGTGACGTTCCCTCCTCTTTCCCAGAATGCTCTGCCTGTCTGTGTAAACTGTTTGACGAGTATGTGTAACAGGACTCCCTCAATGTTGGTTTACCAATTCATTCCCTTTTTGTCTCTTCATGTATATTTTACAGACACTTAATGAACGTAAGCTCCTGCCCCTCAGTAATGCCTGGTATTGCAGCTAGTGTGTCCCAGGGATTTGGTGTCTGGCACTAGAGATGCCAGGGGAAAAGCCCCTACTAACCTCTATTTCTAACGCCCCTTCTCTCTCTCTCCCTCAGCATGACGGGAAGCCCTTCTGCCACAAGCCATGTTATGCAACATTGTTTGGTCCAAAAGGTAAGTCTGCCTCCTGACCAGCCTCCCCTTGGTATGAGAAATGGACGTCCAGAGGCAGAAAGATGAATGCTGCCCATTTTCAGGGCTGCAGTGATTCATGCAGCTATTCAGAGCATTTATCCTGTCCTAGGTTTTAACAGAAGAGTTTAGGGCCCTGACAACTGCCCCAGACTCAGGACAGCACAGGCCAAAGCTGTGTGAGGGATTCCTCCAGGGGAATCCAAAGAGCCACCATCTTAGTACTTCACAGCTCCAAATCCCACACTGAGTGGCTCCAGATCGGCAGTGAGTTCAGTGGAACTTGCTCTTCACAGAGCTGGAGGTTAGATGCTTCAGGGGAGAAGTCATGACAGCTCCCCTGCAAACCACAGGGAGGGCTGGTCGCTCAGACAGCTTTGCCTCCCAGGAGGTAAAACAGTCCCAGGAGAGAGCCATGTGGGGTAGAGCTGTGGTGGTGACTACCTCCAGCTTGTGGACAGGAGAGGGGACAGGAGGCCATTTGTAGGAGGCTGCAGACATGCCCCCTTCCCAGCTGTACATCTCGGGAAAGGTACGGTGAGAGCACATCTGGCAGGGCATGTCCCTGGGCCGGCAGAGCAGGAGTGCTGGAGAGACCGGCAGCTCCAGCCGGAGCTGGGAGTGCAGACTGGCCAAGGCTTGCCTTTCGTAATGGCCCTGTGGGAGAGGTGGAAAGACCAGAAGGGCATCTTGGATCCAACAGCCTTAAATGCTGATACTCCCATTGCAGGTGTGAATATCGGTGGAGCTGGCTCCTATATCTATGAGAAGCCTCAGATGGAAGAGCAGCCGGCTTCTGGGCCCATTGAGCATGTTCCGAAGGTAGAAGAGAAGAAAGTCAGTGGCCCACCGAAGGGGCCCAGCAGAGGTGAGTGCCGAAGTGGGAAATAGGCTGGAAAGCCAGCATGGAACTGCACTCTGCCGTGAGAACCTCACCAGCTGACCGGGGAGCTCCGGCAAGGGGGAAGGTGAGGCAAGGGAGGGCTGGGTGGGGACGGCAGCTAAGACTTCATGGCCCTGGTTCAGACCTGCACGTGTGCCACTAGCTGCTGCGTGGCCAGGGACTTAGCGCAGCGACAGTGAAGCTCCACTGTGAGTGGAATGAGGGCACTGAAGCGATTCTGGGTGCTCCCTCTTGCTTTGCATGCGCTGATTGGAATGACCACTAGGGGGCACCCATAGCACACGGTGCACGTGTTGCTGTGGGACTCTCCAGAAGGACCGTGTCACTCCAGACAGGAGCTGCTGCAGCCTGCATTCAGGTGCATGTGGGTCCACACCGTGGCCTGGATGATGGTACAGTGGACCTGATTACGCTCTGGTGGGGGTCTTTGCAGGGACTAGGCCGTATGTCCCCACTGACACAACCCCTGAGGGCTGAGTGGGTGCTATAGCAGGGGGTTGAGCAGGTTTGAGCCCACAGAGCATGTGTGTCCTTGCTGAGCTGCTGAAAGAGCCCTTGCAGGATTGCCCTGTGGTAGCCCTGGTTGAAGCTGTTTCTGATGCGGTGCCCTTTGGGTACTTACCCCACAGTTCCTGGCACAGCTCCCAGAAGCAGTGTGCTCCGGGGATAGCTCAGAAGGCACTATGGGATAGTAACAGTAGGACTGTCAGAACTATATCAGCTTGTCCACATCCAGACTGGCACCAAACCAGTTCCAGAGTGAAACCCCTTAGAGTGAGCTGGCTCATAGACCTGCTGGGAGCTCGTCTGCTCTGGCTGCTGCTGAGATGCTTATAAAGCAAAGTCGTCGCATGGGGGTAGCCTGGCTGTTGCCAGTGCATGTCCCCAGTGTAGATTCACCCACCCTTGGCCTGCCTGCCAGCTCTGAAAGCTAAAGTGCGTCACTGGGTTTGCTCCCGCAGAATTCTCCCAGGTGCTCTTGAAGGCCTATGTCTTCACTGCAAAGTTCACTCGAGTGTTGCCCGTAACTCAAGCTTCGTCCACATGCACAAACCCTTAACCTGAGTGTAGTGGGGCTTGAACTAGAGTTCAAGTGGCTGGCCTCTTGGGGGTACAGGCTGCCGCTTGCATTAGCACAGCTCATCATCTGCTAACCTGATGCTGTGTGTTGCTCGAGTGTTGTTTCTTGCTCAGTCTAACTGCAGTGAAGACATACCCTCGGGGATTAAAGAGCATTGTGAGGAGCTCATGTCTGAACTTTCTCACCCTCTGCCCTTGGGGTGCTCCCCTTCCCCTTGTTGTGCGTCTGGCCCTCCACATCTTTCACCAGCCCTAGGCCTTTCTCCCCTTGCACACTGCTCTGTCTCTCTCCCTGCCATCCCTAGCTGTGCATCTCCCATGTTGCAACCCCCCCCCCCCCCCCGGCTTGTTAGCCCTGAGAGTGTTATCTCCATGTTCATGTTCCACCCAACCTAATCTGCTTAGCAGAAATGACCATGACCGTATGCTATTTTCTTTGCACCAGAGCCATCACTCAGTCACCGATGAGCTATCTCCCCCACGCCACTTTCAAAAGCAAATAATGACGTGTACCAATGGGCTGAGATCTCGTCTGGTGGAGGATTCAGGGCAGAAGGGAGGGCGCTGTTTAATGCAGGCCCTATGCTCATTAAAGAAACTGGGGATAGATCTACACTTGAAACGCTGCGGTGAAGATGCTACTACACTAATGGGAGCACGTCTCCCATCAGCTTAGTTAATCTACCTCCATGAGAGGCAATAGCTCTGTCAACGGGAGAAGCTCTGCAGCCGACATAGCACTGTCTACGCCGATTTTTCACAACCCTGAGCGACAGAGTTATACCGATGTACGTTTATAGTGTAGACCTGGCCTGACTCTGATCTTTAATGGTAGCTTTAGCCTGTTGTTTCTGCAGCGAACAAAAGCCCCCTTCCAAGAGCACGGTTCATTGTTGGTTGCCAGCTGGAGATGGTGAGCTCTGAATTTACCTGGAGAGAGGTCCCTTGGGTGCTGCAGTAGCACTGGTGTGTGTGTGGGATCCATGTAGCTGATTTCTTTAGGGCGTTAAAGAAACTCTTCTCCTGTCTTTCAGCCTCCAGTGTCACCACCTTCACCGGGGAACCCAACATCTGCCCGCGCTGTGGCAAAAGAGTCTATTTCGGTAAGGACCAGGGCAGGCCGGCTTCCTTAGTGTTTCCTGCTTATGCCCCAGGGTCACTTGTTTGCACTGTGGGAAGTTCCTGACAGAGATCAGGGCTAGGTGCTGCACATACACATAGGAAGAGAGAGGCCTTGCCCCGCAGCACTTAGGCTAAGTGGAAATGGCCGACAAAGGATTACTAGCCCTGTTTTACTGCTGGGAAGCCCAGAGAGGATATATGACCTGCCCAAGGTCACATGGAGCATCTTTGGCACTTCCAGCAGTGGAACCCAGGTCACTGGACTGAGACTTGGGAGCCTTAGCCACAAGGCAGTCCTTCCTCTGCAGGAGGGTTTCAGCTTCTTAAATGGGGGGCCTGGAGGATGTGACTGCTTCAGTGGAGGGGGTTGTGGGGCCTTTGGGGAGGAGGTATCTGGGAGGCTAGGTCTGGGCGAGTCTAAAATCACATTTTTACCTAAATTGATGCAACGCTGTAGGTAGAGGAACAGATTGTACAGGTAGTAACATGTTTACCTTCTAAGTGGAATTGCACCACAACTAACAATAGGCATGTCTCCAACACACACATGCTCATCCGGTCACCCACGCAGAATTTGTAAGGCTGTTTGTGAGAGCGCCATCTCATGACTCCCACTAATGTTACAAAGGTTTGGGCTACATTCTCTGAAGTCAGTGACATTCTGCCAGCAGGGAATTTGGCTCTTTTGTTACCTAGATTAATATTTACATGGTCCCCGGGAGGCGCTGGAGTTGTCACTTCCGAGGGCTGATTTTACCTCTTTGCTGCTGCTGTGGTTGGGTAGGAGACAGCTTTCATTAAGGCTCAGTAACATGCTCAGCAGCATGTCAGGGTATGGGTGCAGCTGACTCCCTCAAGGGAGAAGGAAAAGACCCTTCAGTAAAGGCCTAAGCAGCTCTTTGCAAAGGTTTTATGGGATGCTAGTAACACGTCAGCTCTCCAAGAGCAAAGCCTGCCTGTGGAGAGGGTGTTGTGCAGCCTCTCGCTGCTGGAGGCCTGATTCAAGAGCAGGCTGGCTCAGCTGTCGCACTGCTGCCAGCAGGTTTCCCTCTTGGCTTGACCCAGACACTGGCTCTTTGGGCAGCAGGGCTAAGGGGCTAGGAGCCTGGCAGCTGTGGGAGCGGTGTGTGAGCGCTGAGGCTCTCTTGCCCCATGGCTAGGAAGGGGCAGTTCTCAGGCAAAGGCTCCCCTAGTGTGGCCAACTGGGATATCTGCGAGATTACCCACAATCCCTTGGGCTGCCCCAGCGGGGTGGTCTCAGCCTGCCTGTAGCTGTGTGGATTGATGCCAGTGGGCGAGCTGACGCTGTGGAACCCCCGCTTGGACGTGGTCAAGCCAAGGCAGGGAACGAAGAGCTCCCACTGGAATATGTCCCTTCTTGTCTCTGCTCCAGCCGAGAAGGTGACTTCACTGGGGAAGGACTGGCACCGCCCCTGCCTGCGCTGCGAGCGCTGCAGCAAGACTCTGACCCCTGGCGGCCACGCGGAGGTAAGGACTGAGCACATGCTGTGATCTGATTGCCCCATGTGTGCTCTAGTGCAGACTTTTGCCACCACCTCCTTCCCCTCACACTGGTGCATGTGCACGTTGGGCCTAGCGAGGGATGGGGTACGACCCCTGGACGGATGTTTCGTTCCCCTGCCCCTCTCCCGATTGCTGCCTTTACAGCAGTGATGGCCCGTGCCCTGGGGGGGCAGTGTCTGGAGTTGGGCTGCACCCAGCTGTGATCCCAGGAAGCCTGGTGTGACCCACCCAGACAAGAGGAAGGGATATGTTGGGGGAGCTGGCCTCAGCTCTGGAGCAGAGAGTGTCCTTGCACCCCTGGCTAGCATCCCATCTGACCCTCCCACCTCATTTCACACCCCTGCTGCTCAGCTGGGCACAGCCCCCTGCTTCTCGCCCAGCTTGGCCAATGGCTTTTCCGCCTGTGATCTCTCCCCGGTCCTTGGTGCTTGTTACCTGCGCCTGGGGATCACCAGGGACCCCTAAGGCAGAGTCAGTCATCTGAGTATACCCTGGCTGGCTAATTGTCTGGTGGTTTGAGGAGTCCAGGTGTAGACCCAGGCCAGTACCCAAAATCCTGCATGCCAACAGCCAGGCCTGGGCTCATGCAGTGTAAAGGGAAAAAAGATGTACTGTAGCAGTTCCGTTCCCCCAGAGCTGATCTGTCGTGGTGGCTCCCGTGCGCTAGGTGCAGTGAGAGTGGAGTGTGGGGCTGCCGGGAGCAGTCCTGGGCCTCTAGCGCTGTTTTATCTCTATGCCTCGCCATTGTTGCTGGAGCTTCAGACTCCCATCACTGCCTGCATTCAGACTCCAGCCACGACTGGAGGCCCCTTCTGCCCCCGACTGCTCCTGCTCCGACAGGTCTGAGGCCTTGGCCTCTCTCCTGGGAGGATGCTGCAGTCAGGCAGCATTTCTGGCCCTGCAACACTGGAGGGGAGGGCTGCACAAAGGGCCTGGCCTGTGCTGGACAGACACCTGTGTGCAGTGGGTGGAAAATGCTCGTGGCCTACATGGCCATGTAGCAGTGGCTGCAGCAGGGGCAGGGCAGAGCCCCGTGATGTTCTGATCCCATGACATTCTGACCCCCCACTCCCCAATGAAGGTCTCATGGGAATAGCTGCACCCCGTAATCTCATCCCAGGGCTGGGAGCACTCCCCACATTTGTGAGCTGAGCACCTCTCCTGCCATCGCGTGCTCCAGTGATCCCAGGCATGCCCACCAGAGGACAGACTGGACTTAAATGAAAAGCTGGGGCTGTTGGCTGGGGGCAGCCCTGGCTGCTGGAAGGCGAGTGCAGACACCTCGGGGAGGTTCCCATTGCTCAGCGCTGCTGGGCTGCTCGCAGCACAAAGGGCTCTGTGGATCCAAGTGATGCAGGACATCAGTGAGATGGAGTCTGTGCTCCATGCGTGCGGGACTGTATATGCCACGGAGGGCAGGTTCCAGGGGCAGACGGGCAGAGCAAGTGCTGAGCTAGCAGGGAGACAGCAGCCCAGGCCTGAGGCCATTGGCGGCGCTGTCGGGAGGCCAGGGCTGTAGTAGCAAACCAGCCACATTGGGAGCTTCAGGGCAATGGAAATCAAACCATGTCTCTCCAGGAGTCCTGTGCAGTTGGGGTGGGATGCTGGGGAGCCCACCCCCACTGTGCTGCCATGGCAAGGCTGTGCCCCGGGGAGAGGCATGGGTGAGCGGCCATCTGCATCGTGTTCTCCTGCATCTCTTGGGTTGGGATGGCACTGATGTGTGTCTTGCTTTGACCCCTCGCAGCATGATGGGCAGCCGTACTGCCACAAGCCCTGCTACGGGATCCTCTTTGGGCCAAAGGGTGAGTGTGCTGCACAGAACTGGAGGTGGGCGGGAAGTGTCCAGAGGCCAGAATGGGGGCGTGGGAGGGAGGGGTAGGTTGGAGTGTAGGGAGGGGGAGGGAGCCATGGGGCAGCAGTGACTGGGCCTGCTGCCTCTGCAGGATATTCTTCCATTTGTAAGGTCCTCACCCGCGCACCCTCCCCCCAGCTGGCCGTGCCATCTATTGGTTTGTAGGGCCCCGGAGCAGATAGCCCAGGGGGGTACTCCAGGTGCCCCAGTACACCCAGAGGCTCCAAGAGGGAGGGCAGTCCCTTGCTAACTGTGCTACAGCCTTTGCCCAGGACAGGGGAAGTGTTGTGGGGCCCATGGATGAAACGGGAGGCTTGCTGCATTTTGGAACCAGGCCAGCAGAACACAGATTGAGCACAGTCCCCTAGTTCCCTCTAGGGGCCAGGGGGTGCACGGGGCTCAGCTGGGCGAGGATCCTCTGACTCCTTCGCGAGGGCCCTTATGCAAATATTTCCCCTACTGCTCAGCCCCCCACTTTTCCATTGGCCCTTTCTGACTAACTGCTCCCCACTTGGGTTCCCTACGCTCCCAGCTCATGGAGCGGTGAGTCCTCGGCTATGGGGCATAGTTCCCTAATGTGGGAGGGCAAGCTGCTCACGTTACTAGATCCCAGGCAGGGATGGCCAGGCTCTTGGCCTTCCACTCACCCTCCGTCCCTTTTCTGACCTTCCCCTTCCGTTTCTCCACAGCCGTATTGGCTGGGGCTCTGTGCAGCCCCCAGGCTAAGGAGAGGTATCTGTGCTCAGCATCCTGCCTGGCTCTCCTGGCCCTGCCCTTACGTGGGGCTCTTTCTCTGTTGCAGGAGTGAACACTGGAGCTGTTGGAAGTTACATCTACGATAAAGACCCTGATGCAAAGGACCAGCCCTAAGGAGCTCTCTGCCTCTCTCCTGCCCGCCTGCCACAGGCCACTCACACTGCTCCCTCTTTCCTCCGCTCCCCTCTGTAGAAGTAGCTTAGTTCCAGGATGGCCAAGCCATGCGCTGGAGCAGCCCTGAGCCTGGCTGGCTACAGAGCTGTGCTCCCTGCTGTTTATATTCTGGGTGGGGCGGCCCTGCCCTCTGGATTTTATAATATAATATAAGCTTTGATGTTAAAGACAGAAGTAGAAAGTGTCTCTGGTCGCTCCCAATGTGCCTGACTCTCCTGAGCTCTCCCGTGGGGTTCCTTATCCCCCAGGCCCTCTGCCCCCTGCCAGCCATGGGATGGAGGCTTCCTGGGCATGACTGGGATGCACCTGGCATCGCAGTTCATGGTAGCCCCCTCCAAGTGAGCCCGTCGGCAAGCCCTGGATGATGTGCAGCCAGTGCAGGCGCATGCTGCATTGCAGGCTGGGGCAAGCTCAGTCCCAGCTCATCCATATCTAACAGCAGCTCCTTTCACCACTGCGGTTCCTGTTGCAGCAGGAGGACAGAGCCCCTCTCCTCTTTCTGCCCCCCACCCCTGGTAACATGGTATGGGGAGGGGGCGGGGAGGAGTCACGTGGGGAGGTCACGTGCCCCCTTTAGTTGGTTCCCCACTTTGTGTCCCTCCCATGAGTCGCCCAGCCTTGAGCAAATGGTCCCATGGCCTGCCAGCCCTCCAGCTGGGTCTGCCCTAGGCCCAATGGCTGCTGACATTCTGGGGAGGCCAGTCAGGAACAAATGGCCCATTGGCTGTGTAGGATGGCAGTCTTGCACCTCAGAAACAGTTGTGTTAAGTGCGGGAGTCGTTCCATAGGCAGGCGTTCTCTTCAAGCCCAGTTAAATGGCTTTGGGCTCCATTGTGCCCTCAGTCTGCGAGCTCTGTGCACACACCATGTAGCTGCCCTCCTGCTCATGTCCTTGCCTGGAGCCATGGGCAGAGCCAGGGCACAGCATCCTAGCTACTGGTGGGTTATGAGGCCATATGGCCTATATTCCTTTCAGTCCTACTGTAGGTGACCACGACGGCCTTGTGCTGATGAGCATGGGCGTCCCGTTTCTGGTATCTGTGCTCTCTGCCGTGTTGCTCAGGGCTAGTGCCTCCTTGGCCCTGAATCCCACCCGCCTGCCTTGTTCTCTGCAGCAGGTGGCAGAATTGGGAGCTCGGACTCTGGGAACAGCTGGGATGTACATGTGTGATGCCAGCCCCTAGTATGTACACTGCATGCCCATTCCCAACAGCTGCGAGCAACTTAGTGCACCCTCAGGACTGCCTAAACAGCTGCTTCTCCGCACTTCACTGCAAGGGGTGGTCAATCTGTGTGATCCCAAATGTGTTAGCTGGGGTGCTGAGTTTGGCCTGGGAGCTGAGGGTGCTGCTGTGGGAGCACATGTACCCCAGCCTGCACCGCCAGGGACACTGAACTTCGCAGTGCGCTGTATCCAAGACCATGGGAGGGTCCCTGTGACATGGGCCCTGCAGGGGAGGGAGATAAATGTTAGGGTCTGAGTCCATGGCCCTAGCCCGTGTTGGAGGAGGGAGCGCAGGTCCCTTTGTCTGTGCCATACAGCACACTATCGCCCTGGTGAGGGAATGGGCTGGGAGGGGCTGGTGGGAGAGTCAAGGGGTGTTGGAACAATGGCTGGAAGTTGGCTGAGTGGTGTGAAGTGTGCAGGGTTCCCACCTTCGCCCACGCGGAGGAGACTGTTCATGGTGTGTGTTTGTTTTTTAGTCTATTTATAAGTGGATAGAAATGTGCTTTCTGCTTCGGTGAATGGTGTCCCAGGTCACCCCCCAGATCACTGCACTGGCCATTCGCACTGACCCCCTATGTGGGAATTGAGAGCAAACCTACGGAGCTTGCACTCTGCCTCTAGCCTGGCCCATCACCCTAGGCTAACATGACCTGCAGGGCCAGCTGCTGTGCTCCCACCAGGTACAGGCCAACCAGAACGCACCTGAAGCAAGCCAGTAAAATTGATTTCCTGTTGTTATTGCTGACAATAAAAGTTTTGAACAACAAGTGGCGTGGTCTGACTGTGTGGGGGATGTGTCCTTGATGTCTGTCACCCGGGTTTAACACATATCAAGCACTGATGAGTCAGGATCCTTTGCTCCCCTAGGGCAACCTGGAAAAGCAGACATGTAGTAACACTCTACCTGTCTCAGCTGCTTTGTGATGGAGAGGCAGCATCTCCGACTGGGGGTTTATTCCTGGCTCTGCCGCTTTCCAGCTGGGTGACCTTGTGTAAGACTCTTTCCTGCTCTGTGCCTCAGTTTCCCCTTCCCACCCTTTCTCATGTCTGTTTAGAAACGCTCTTGAGGACAGGGACTGTCGCATACTATCTTTGCAGCGCCTAGCACAGTGGGTTGTTGATTTCAGTTGGACTCGTGATGCTAGCATAATGCAAAGGAGGCCTGACAAGTTGTGTTGGAGATCCCGGCCTGCTCTACCCTGGGTTCTGGAGAGTTTCTGGCATCACACAGGTCGGGGGGTGATATTTTAATCTAGGAGTCCTGGGCTTCTACCCCCTTCACAGATCCTGCTCTCCCTGGTATCTGGCCCTGAGGACTAGTAGAAGCTCAATGGAGCCGACTGTCTTAGCACACTGCTGTCTGGATGGGGTGAGACATGAAGGACTTGTGTTGTACAGTGGGGTTTCTGCTGGAAGCCTCCATTTGGAGGTGGAATATGCAGGAATTGTCTCTTAACTGCTTCTCATTCTCTGCACCATTTCAGCTCAGTACATGGGAAACAGTCTTAAAATCACTCTCATGCTGGCCTGTCGTCTACCTCCAACCCACACGTTTCTGTTGCTGTGGGGCTTTACTGTCTACTCAGATGCTGCCCCAGTAGGGTGCATGATGCTTCAGATCAAAGAAGGATCCTGGGAGATGCTAGGGAAGGGATGCAGTGTGACTGATACCTGGAGCAGAGCAGTGCCAGGTGCTGTACTGCCAAGCAGTGAGGTCTGAAACCCCCCCTGCTTGAGTGCCCAGTGCCTGGCTATGGGCACTTCCCCCTTCTGTATCCTGGCCAGGGAGAGGATCCCTGGAGCAAACGCCCTGTCCACATTCTGCTAAGTTGCCTTCCCTTATTTCCTGAGCTCTTCAAAGGGGCATCCCAAACTCTCTACGGAGGCCCTTTGAAATTCATTCCCCTGGGTGGGTCTGGCAAGCTGGGGCTCCTAAGCTTACACAAACATGCTCTTCTCTCCAGGGTCTGCGGGGCGGGGGGGCCTTGTCTGTTTCCAAGCCTGTAGCAAACCCCTCCAGGTCTCACTATGTCAGCTCTGTCCTTCCCTTGTTTGCCATGGATGCAGCGAAGCAGCCCCATAAGGTGCTCTCTCTACGGCATTGTGCTCTGGCAAAGAGCCACCGCTGTGCTCCTGAAGCAGCCAGAATGTATTAGGGAGTTGGGCCCCAGCAGTACACAGAGAGGGCAGCGATGGGGGGCTTTGTGGGGATGGGGGTGGTGGCTCTGCAGTGCAAGCCGTCTCTTGCTGAGAAGAACTTCCCCAGCTTGCTGTAAGCTGGTCGGCGTAAGGTGCATAGGGCCCAGCGTGAGTGGAAAAAGGAAACCCCAAGTGCTGAGAATTGGCTCCAGGGAGTATGAGCAGAGCTAGCTAAGGGCAAGCGGCCCCCTGCTTCAGAGGCCGCTCACCTAACGTTATTGGCCTCATGTGGCTTTGTAAAGGAAATTGGACCCAGAACCCAGCCGCACCCCAACGTTAACCCTCCAGCCCGAATAGCCCGGCTGGGGCTTGGGGCTGGAGTATGGTGGCTAAGCCTCAGCCCTGCAGGTGGGGGTGATGTGAAGTGGCCCAGCCTAGCAGTTCCCAGCATTGCTCCTTGTGCATGGTACAGAGGGTGGGACATGCTTTGCGCATGGCCCAGCCGCTCCCTCACTCTCTATGGAGCCAGGATTTCTGGAGAAAGGCAGGTGCAGGTAGGAACTTGGCTAGCAACCCTTGTGCAGCCAGGGCGAGAGAGCTTCTTGCTCGCCTCTCTGTCCCTGCACTGCTCTGGACAGTCAAACCCTTGGAGGGAGCTGAAAGGTGCAGGGGTTAATGGAAAAGTGCTGTATGGGCCAGACTCTAGCTAGCTGGCCTAGAGCTTCCCCTGTTTCTCAGCCTCGCCATCCCAGGCCACTCAGTCAGCTCACTGCTGAAAGGGCCATGTGGGCTGAGCCAAAACCTTCCCCTCCTGCCCCCAAAGGGAATGCCCAGCCACAGAACGTGTGTGGAAATGGGCACTAAGTAGCATTGGCGGAGCAAGCAGGGGTCCTGATGCACAGCCCAAGGTTTTGCTGTTGGTGTGCAGGCCTGAAGACAGCTCCTTGAACATGAACCAGCAGTCGCCCAGCACCAATGGCTTATAAGCTGGAAGGGACCATCATGGTCATCTCGTTTGACCTGCATGTTGCAGGCCGCACAACCTCACCCACCCCATCCTGTAATAGACCCCGAGTCTCTGGCTGAGTTAGTGATGGCCTCAAATTTTGATTTAAAGATTTCAAGTTACAGACATTCAATCATTTACTTGAGCTCAAATCAGCAAGTGATCTTGTGGCGCAATGGTAGTGTGTCTGACTCCAGAGCAGAAAGTTGTATGTTCAAATCATGCCAGGATCAGGTGTTTCATTCTTTGATTTTTGGGCAGAGGGATAGCTCAGTGGTTTGAGCATTGGCCTGCTAAACCCAGGGTTGTGAGTTCAATCCTTGAGGGGGCCATTTAGGGATCGGGAGGAAAAATTGGGGATTGGTCCTGCTTTGAGCAGGGGGTTGGACTAGATGACCTCCTGAGGTCCCTTCCAACCCTGATATTCTATGATTCTAAGTGCCCCATGCTGCAGAGGAAGTCTGCCAGTCCGACCTTGGGAAAATTCCTTCCTGACCCCAAATATAGTGATCAGTTAGACCCTGAGCATGTGGGCAAGACTGACCAGCCAGACACTGGAATTCTGTGTAGTAGCTCAGAGCCCTCTCCATCTAGTGTCCCTCACCAGCCACTAGAGATAGTTGCCTTTAGCCGACATGGCTGGGCCACATGCCATTGTTGGCAATCTCATCACACCATCCCCTCCATAAACTTATCAAGCTTAGTCTTAAAACAAGTTAGTTTTGCCCCCACTACTCCCCTTAGGAGGCTATTCCAGAACTTTACTCCTCTGATGGTTAGAAACTGTCATCTAATTTTGAGCCAACACTTCTTGAGGACCAGGTTATAGCCACCTGTTCTTGGAGAGGAGTTATTTATCCCTCTGCTGTAGTTACAGAGTGCAATCCTATCTCCCCTCAGCCTTCGTTTGATTAGCAATGCTTTGAGTCCCCTCTCGTAAGATAGGTTCTCCATGCCTCCAGTCATCCTCATAGCCCTTCTCTGCCCCTGTAGCTCTCTTAGAATCATAGAATATCAGGGTTGGAAGGGACCCCAGAAGGTCATCTAGTCCAACCCCCTGCTCGAAGCAGGACCAATTCCCAGTTAAATCATCCCAGCCAGGGCTTTGTCAAGCCTGACCTTAAAAACCTCTAAGGAAGGAGATTCTACCACCTCCCTAGGTAACGCATTCCAGTGTTTCACCACCCTCTTAGTGAAAAAGTTTTTCCTAATATCCAATCTAAACCTCCCCCACTGCAACTTGAGACCATTACTCCTCGTTCTGTCATCTGCTACCATTGAGAACAGTCTAGAGCCATCCTCTTTGGAACCCCCTTTCAGGTAGTTGAAAGCAGCTATCAAATTCCCCCTCATTCTTCTCTTCTGCAGGCTAAACAATCCCAGCTCCCTCAGCCTCTCCTCATAACTCATGTGTTCCAGTCCCCTAATCATTTTTGTTGCCCTTCGCTGGACTCTCTCCAATTTATCCACATCCTTCTTGAAGTGTGGGGCCCAAAACTGGACACAGTACTCCAGATGAGGCCTCACCAATGTCGAATAGAGGGGAACGATCACGTCCCTCGATCTGCTCGCTATGCCCCTACTTATACATCCCAAAATGCCGTTGGCCTTCTTGGCAACAAGGGCACACTGCTGACTCATATCCAGGTACAGTATGCTATTGGCCTATGCTAATAAGTATGCTAATAGTCTCTTCATGCTATTGGCCAGGCAGCCAGCCAGGGCATCAGGGTATGACACAGCTGGATGGCATTGCTGTATTAGAGAAGCTGGGGCCGGAATGGAAGGGCACTCTCTAGGGCTCAATGGACGCGTGGTGGTGGGTGGTGAGCGCCGAGGGCAGTGCTGCTGCCTGATGGATGTCAGGGGAGAGCCCTTTGGCACTGGCTGTGTCTGTGTTACGGCAATGGCTACATGCCTGCTTGGGCACGCTCTGGGATATACTGTACCTGTAGCTCGTGGCAATCGTGTTCTTGCCATGTGCAGCTGTACTGCATCTCGGTCGTTGCTTCTGGCTGTGGCTGCGCTGGGAACCAGCTTACTGCAGCCAAATGGTGTGTGATGGGTGGGTTCCTGCAACAGGACAGGTCTCAGCGTTTGGCTCAGGGGTGGCTCCAGTTTCTCTGGATGCCCTGCATCTGCCTTTCATTGCTGCTGTTTCCACCAGCCCGCATGGGTGTGGATGAAGATAGTCTGGCTTTGGTGTAGCCCACCATGAAGCTGCAGAGCTGGCTGTGTGGGCACCTCTGCTGGATGCCTAGGAACTGGGACATGAGCTGGGGCAAAGCTAAGAGGGCACGGCTGGCTCTGCTGGGGTCCAGCCTTCCCTTGGAGCTGCCGCAAGGATGAGCCCAACGTTACAGCAGCCTGGGCCTCCTCGGGAGGGACAGGAATGGCCAAGGGCGCCACAGGGCCATTCCTGGCTGAATTCTTAGCTGAAGGGCTTTTGTGGTGCACAAGGAGTATTTACTGAGCTCCACTTTCTTTGCCTTCAGCCAGGGAGGGGGCGGGATGAGGGGGAATGCAGGCGGGGAGGGGGAGGCTTCACTGAGTGGGAATTGTGAGCTGGGTGCAACTTAAACAAATACAATAAAAGGAGAGTGGCTAGTGGCCACTGCTGGGAAGGGCCTTTCAGTGGGAAGGGGCTGCGGGGGCAGGGGCCATCGCTTTGTCTCAGCTAAAAGTCTCTGCTGCTGTTGGGACAAGATCCTGGTGGCTGCACCTCTTCGTTGTACCCTCTCAGATCTGAGTTTTCGCTCCATTGCTCCTCTCCCGGGCGCCATCTCTTTAGTGTGACTGGGGCCAGGCAGGCAATGGGGGTTCCTGGCTCAGCCACTCTGCTCTGTGAAGTTCCCAGGCCAGTGCCAGCTCAGTGCCACTCCCTTCACCAGCACGGTCTGGGCTGTGGTGTTCAGAGCTCACGCCTTGCTTACCGTGCTTGCCAGAGCTTTGTTTTGCTCTGTGTTTGGTTGTGCTCAACAAGGGCTTTAACACGGGCTCATCCAGCCGCTCTGGTGGGGCAGCTCAGCCCTTAAAGGCACAGATTCCCACTACTACATCGGTCTCCTGAGCAAGGCTTGGAGTGCTGTGGCCGTTCCCTGTGGGACACTGACCTTCTGTGCATGTGGGTGGCACCACGTTAGAAAGCGCCAATGCTTAGTGAATGTGGTAGCGTGATGGCTCAGGTGCTCCACCAGCAGCAGCCCGCTCACTGGCCATGGGACGCCGGGATGGTGAGGCCCTACCACATGTACAGCAAATTCATGTATTCCCACTTTATTCTGTTCTTTTAGCAGCAACACAAAAACAAGTCCTCCTCAGAGGACTGTTGCACAGCCAGAGCAAACCGAAACTGCTGTTCTAGAGTCTGGCATGAAATTGGAGACTGGACACAGCAGCGCTAGAGTGAAATGCAGGAGGAGCAGGGCTTGCTGGCCAGCTGCTCACCCCTGGCAGCTGCATTTTTACTGCTGAGATACAACAGCTACTGCCAACACCCAGCTTCAGACATCAACACTATTCCCCTTAGGAGGCTATTCCAGAACTTCACTCCTCTGATGGTTAGAAACTGTCATCTAATTTTGAGCCAACACTTCTTGAGGACCAGGTTATAGCCACCTGTTCTTGGAGAGGAGTTATTTATCCCTCTGCTGTAGTTATAGAGTGCAATCCTATCTCCCCTCAGCCTTCGTTTGATTAGCAATGCTCTGAGTCCCCTCTCGTAAGATAGTTCCTTGGGCTCTGGGAACGATGTGGTGCTGCTAATTAGCACTCTAATGCTGCCAAGCCGAGCAGTGACTATGGGAACTTCTGCGATGGTCAGTCGCGCCTGCTGCTTCTTGGAAGAGACTGTGCTCATGCTTGGATTGGCCCAGGGGGTTCAGCAAAGTGAGTGTGTGTCGGTACCAGCAATCGTACCTTATCTATCCACACTATGGAGAGATCCAAAGACGTGTAGTGGACTGGGCATGCAGTGGAGGACTCTGCGGCTGTACCACACACCTAGCACCTGATATTTGCCGTGCCTGTACACCGGGGCCACCAGCAGTCACTGTGATCAATGGCTTTACAGCAGTGTCAAATGGTGCGATGAGGAGACTTGGCCCGACAGACTGCAGCAAGCTGCTGCCGCTTCATCTTCAGCCCACGCTAGGGCCCCATAGTGCCACTTTCAGGAATGGCCCCCTGTGTCCCTGCCCTGCAGTATGTTTGTTGCCTGTCCCAGTGCCAAGCGGGTGTGAAACTCTGCCATTGTGGTGTGGCAGGGTGCCACAGCACTTTGCCCAGGGGCAAATGGCTGCCCAAGCAGCACAGCAGGAGAGAGTTGGGCATGGTGTGGCTTAGACTGGAGGGAGCTCACCTCGGCCAGGGAGAACCTCTGGACCTGCTAAAGCACCAGTCATTGTTACATCCTCTGTATGGCAGGCCTTTGCTTAGCATTTACCAGCGCTGAAGGCCACCTCTGCCCTCTATGGGCATCAAGAAGCAGGTGAGTTGTCTCATCTTATCTCTGTTGGACCTACCCAACCCGTGCAGGGTGATACCCACACACTGGTCAGGGCCTTGGGATGAGTTTAATCCTAACCCACCAGGGCCTGACTTGGAAGGGTTTAGTCTCTGTAGACACACCCATACATGCACACCTCTCCCCAGCAACAACAGGATGGGTGGGACCCCAGTAGATATTGTCAATTGGGAGGGAGGGAC
Organism: Lepidochelys olivacea; assembly: GCF_965140295.1. Lineage (NCBI taxonomy): Eukaryota > Metazoa > Chordata > Testudines > Cheloniidae > Lepidochelys > Lepidochelys olivacea. Next base: position 43,884,526 of record NC_140418.1, on the reverse strand, counting down.
AAAGGCTCCACCGCTCTGGGCCTCCCAGCAGCATGAGGTCCCTCTTCCACAGCCTCATAAGAACTTAAGAGCGGCCATACTGGGTCAGACCAAAGGTCCATCTAGCCTTCTGACAGTGGCCAATACCAGGTGTCAGAGAGGGAATGAATAAAATAGGTAATCAAGTGATCCATCCCCTGTCACCCATTCCCAGCTTCTGGCAAACAGAGGCTAGAGGCACCATCCCTGCCCATCCTGGCTAATAGTCATTGATGGACCTATCCTCCATGAATTTATCTAGTTCTTTTTTGAACCCTGTTATAGTCTTTCCTTCACAACATCCTCTGGCAAGAAGTTCCACAGGTTGTGTGAAGAAATACTTCCTTTTGTTTGTTTTAAACCTGCTGCCTATTAATTTCATTTAGTGACCCCTAGTTCTTGTGTTATGAGAAGGAGTAAACAACACTTCCTCATTTACTTTCTCCACACCAGTCATGATTTTATAGAGCTCTATCATATCTCTCCTTAGTCATCTCTTTTCCAAGCTGAAAAGTCCCAGTCTTATTCATCACTCCTCATATGGAAGCTGTTCCATACCCCTAATCATTTTTGTTGCCCTTTTCTGAATCTTTTCCAATTCCAATATATCTTTTTTGAGATGGGGCGACCACATCTGCACAGAGTATTCACGATGGGGGTGTACCATGGATATGATATTTTCTGTCTTATCTATCCCTTCCTTAATGATTCCCAACATTCTGTTTGCCTTTTTTGACTGCCGCTGCACATTGAGTGGATGTTTTCAGAGAACTATCCACAATGACTCCAAGATCTCTTTTTTGAGTAGTAACAACTAATTTAGACCCCATCATTTTCTACATATAGTTGGGATTATGTTTGCCAATGTGCATTACTTTGCATTTGTCAACACTGAATTTCATCTGCCATTTTGTTGCCCAATTACCCAGTTTTGTGACCACCAGCTCCTCTCCAGCACTACACATACATCTATCTCGATGTCTCTAGATATCTCCATCTCTGTATGGTACTTAGATCCACCATTACATAGTTTCAGAGCCTGTCACCATCTTTTAATGTACGTAATTATCTTCTCAACCCCTTGTGGGGCACGGCAGGGCAGTGCTGCTAGTCCTATTGTACAGATGGGAACTGAGGCACACAGAGCTCAAGTGACTTGCCTGGAGTCACAGAGGGAGCCTGTGCAGAACAGGGACTTGAAGCTGGCTGTCTCAAGTCCTAGCCTAGCACCCTTTCCACTTGATCTGCCTTCTTCAGTGGCCCAATTCCCTTCCTCAGCTCTTCCTAGGCTTTAGCTGATGCTCACCTCCTCTGAGTTTCCTTGTTGCATTTGGACTGGACTGGGGTGTGCTCCCCCTCTCCTGTATGGTTTGTGCTTCCTAGACTACACCTCCCATGATGCACTGCAACACAGCGACTGCCACAATACACCCTGCAAGAAGGCTGATCATGATGCATCATGGGAGATGTAGTCAAACCAGCAAGTCTCTCCCATAAAGAAAATGGGATCGTGAGGCACTGAAGCAGAATTTCCAGATCAATATATTTTCTGCTATTGGCCAAAATACTTTCTTTTACTTAATCTATTTATTTATTTATTTTATTGCTGCCACCACAACATTTTCCACAGGGGGGAAGCGCCATTTTGCAATCTGCTCCAATTATCCATTTTCCAACCTGCACACTGGAAACAATTTTGAAACTTGTTGTGAAAGTGGCGTTTCCTTTCTTGATCAGCTCTGCCCTGCTTCCACTTGCCTCTCCTTTCTAAGGCTTTTTTTTTTCTCAAAGAGGACATTCAGAAGTCATTTCTTAATGGAAAGAACATGCTGGAGTGTGGAGCTCAAGCTGTTGCATTTGCAACGAAGTCCACAGCCATGAAATCTAAATCTGCAGGGTTCAAGCGATATGTAATGGACATAAAGGGAACTAGGAGGAATTCAGTGACAAAACAAGTCACAAAAGCTGTTTTTTCCCAGCAGCTAGTTGGAGGGATTGAAATAACAAACAGATTTCCTGAGTCAGGGCCAACTTCCCAGACACTATGAAATCTCATCAAAAAGCCATTTCTTTTGCCAGGGGAAAGCTGATGGGTGTGTTTATGTTTCAAAGGTGTCTCCATGGAGACTAGCACCCAGTGATGGGGGTGTTCGTTTGTATGTGTCGCAAACACAGCTGCTTCAGCAAGCACAGTCTCCGGGACCTTTCCTGACTCTCAGGCTGTCTCAGCAGAGATTGATGTTGGAGGAGCCAACATGGCAGTCTCCATCCTGGGAGGAGGAGGTGTGACCTTGCTAAACCATCTGCAGGGAGCATAAACTGTGGCAGGTTGCGGGCTATAATAGACCGGGAGAAACCGAAATGCCATGCTGTCACATACAGCTCCCTAGGGCACATTGTGTTTGCTTTCAATAAAGCCACTGCTGTGTATTAAGAACATCCCCCTGAGTAGTAATGCCCGCTGCAGTTTGGAGACACAGTTGTTACGTCTTTCTTCATTTCTCCACCCCAAAGTCTGCACTCAGTGCCACCACAACGGTTAATCCAGAGTGACTTCAGTGGCACGAGGCGCTCTGGCTTTATGGAGAAGCTGGGTCTGTAGCCGTAATATCCTGTTGTTAATTTATGACCAGGCATATAATATTCACCTCTTTTAACAGACTTGCTCTTCGCTAGGCCTCAGTCTAGCCCAGAGGCAGGCAAATTATGGCCCAAGGGCCATATCTGGCCTGCGGGACTGTCCGGCCTGGCCCTTGAGCTCCCAGCCAGGGAGACTCGGCCCCCCGGCCCCTCCCCCGCTGTCCCCCCTCTCCCGCAGCCTCAGCTCGCTGTGCTGCCAGTGCTCTGCACAGCGGTGTGGCTGGCTCCAGCTGGGCTGCGAGCTCCTGCTGCTCTGAGCAGCATGGTAAGGAGGGGGGGCTGGATAAGGGGCAGGGGGTCCTGGGAGGCCGTCAGGGGACAGGGAGCAGGATGGGGTTGGATAGGCATGGGAGTCCTGGGAGCCTGTCGGGGGGCAGCGGACTGGATAGGGGTCAGGGCAGTCAGGGGATAGGAAGCAGGGGGGTTTGGATAGGGGGGTGGGGTGATGGGGGGCATTTAGCGGTGGGGGGGGTCTCAAGAGGGGGCAGTCAGGGGACAAGGAGCAGGGGGGGTTGGATGGGGTGGAGGCTCTGGGGGGTGTGGTCATGGGATGGGAAACGGGGGGTTGGATAGGCGTGGCAGTCCTGGGGGGGGGCCTGTTGGAGGGTGGGGGGGTAGTGGATAGGGGTCGGGGCAGTCAGGGGGCAGGGAGCAGAGGGGGTTGGATAGGGGGTGGGGTCCTGGGGAGCAGTTAGGGATGGGGGGTCCTGGGAGGGGGCAGTCAGGGGACAAGGAGGAGGGGGGGTTGGATGGGTTGGGGGTTCTGAGGGGGACAGTCGGGGGCAGGAAGTGGGAGGGGGCAGATAGGGGGCAGGGGCCAGGCTGTTTGGGGAGGCACAGCCTTCCCTATCTGGCCCTCCATACAGTTTCACAACCTCGATGTGGCCCTCGGGCCAAAATGTTTGCCCACCCCTGGTCTAGCCCCGGGAACGCCCTTTAGAAAGAAGGGTGAGCACAGATGACAGGGCTGTGGCTCCAGCCCATGACTGGGTTAGGCACGTGTAATGATGACTTGCCACAACGTGGTGAAAGCACATGCGAAATCTGAGCTGATGGTTAGCAAGGACTTTGGGTGACTAGTGGCCTTCTGAAGGCTGGCTCTAATCTCTACTTGAATCCTGCTTTTTGTTGGACTCTTACAGCAGCACCAATTTTGCTTCACTCTCAGGAAATTTTCCCCTAACGTCTCACTCAACAAGTCCAAGTCAGTTGCAAAGCTGTACAGGGGACTGTATAGACATTTCCTGCGGGTGGTCAGAGCCCCACAGCCAGAGTCAGTGAAGCCGTGTAGACATCGTTGACATTATGAGTCCTCTGAGGGTTCTTTGAATTAATGGCCTGCCAGAACTAGCAGCTCCAGGCATTAGCAGAACAATGCGCTGCTTTGCATTAATCTCTGACATGCTGATTCAGCAGGTTACTGGAATTGCTTCTAAAAGCATCACTTAGGTGAGGCTGGTGGGTTCCCAAGAGCAAGGAGCTGTGCAAGTTTCCTCATGAGTTCCTGCAAAGCTGTGGCCCTGTCATGCTTAGTATGGCACACGGGCAATGATCCCCACTGGCACAATGGGTCTGTGGGCACCACTGCCATGGAAAACCCAGAAAAGAGAGCAGCTTTTCCAGTGCAGCTTGCTTGAACGAGAATTGTCAGGGACATGGCCAGCAGCATCCAGTGCTTAGAGAGGTGGATTCTGGGATACTAGTGCTAAAAAGGGCAGTGCATTATAGGTGAACATGTTAATTTAACAAAATGGCTGACATTGCTCCAGTGCATAGACCTCCCTCCCCCCTGCACACCTCGTTATCAAATGACACCCTTTGAAGTCCCATGGCCAGGAGTTTCAGAAGTGACTAGTGACTCGGGCACCTTCGTTTTTGGGTGCTCAACTTACAATTTGCCAGACAGCACCAGGCACCCCCTGTGCTGGCTATCCAGACCTGCGAAGGTATGTCAAGTTGGGCACCTAACCTCACCAGTCACTTTTGAAAATCGTGGCAGCATCCCCCGTGAGATTGTCTCTCTCGTGTGATTCTTCTGAGCTCTCCTTTCATGGGACTCTGCAAAGGAGCAAAGCCAGCTGAGTGGCTGCATGCTGGGATACCAGTATTTTCCTATAAAGCTTGTGAGACGCCTCAGTGCTGGCCACACAACATCCCGGCAAAGGCTCTCACTGAGCGCAGAGCTGAGTGAGATAATTGTTTTCCCCAGCGAAGAGTCAGACAATGGGATGCTGTCAGTCAGGATCTTTCATGCCCAGTCTAGTGAGTCATTGACTCTGGACTCCAATCTAATCCTCTGGGATTTAGACACACTGGCTGTCATGCTGCGGCTTCTCACACCCTGCCTCTGTTTCTGTAAGAGACTGCAGGACTGGAAGGACAATGGGCAGTTTGGGGCTACTGATGCTTCTGCATCACCCCTGGAAGCTTAGGCTGGAGGGCCCTGTGAAACTAGATGCTGCAAAAAATACTGCCCAGCAGATCCTGAGTGGTGGCTCCCTGCAGCCGTGTGATTGGCTCATGCCAGTATGTAAACCAGGAAGCCATTCTAGGGAGCTGTCTGCACACTGATGTAGCCTGCCTGCTGCTGCTTCAGAACTTGCCCTGCTGGGGACCCTCGAGTCTGGCTTCTGACCCTGGTTTGTCCCCGACTCTGCTACTTGCCGCCTGCCTGCCTGCCTCTGCTTTGCTGGTATCCTGACCCAGCACACCCCAACCCCGCTACTTGTCTCCTGACTGCAATGCCTTGAGCCTGGCCCAACCACTTTCATTCTTCCCAGGGCAACGGGGAGCTGGTCAGAGTGAATGATAGCTGGAGTATGGAATGAGGAGCGCTGGAGGGTCTTTCTTCTAAAGCTAATCAGAGCCACACCTGGGCCGATGCTGTGATGGGCCAAAGAGGAAAGCATTACCATGATGCTGAGACAAAATCCCATCACTGCACAAACGCAGCCCAGACACGCTCCCTTCTTGTACGTACTGTGAGAATGAGAGGGGAAATCAAACAAGTTCTGGGTTCCATCCTGTGCTTCCTATTTGGGGTATGTCTGCACAGCAAGTAGACACCCATTGCAGACTTGGGCTCACAAAGTTTGGGCTGTGGGGCTGTTTATTTGTGGTTGAGTCTTTGGCTGCAGCCTGAGCTCTGGGACCCTCCCACCACACAAGGTCCCAGAACCTGGGCTCAGGTCCAAACCTGGAAGCCTTCACAGCAAAGAAACAGCCCCGCAGCCCCAGCCCTGTGTGCCCAAGTTGGCTGGCATGGGCCAGCAGTGGGTGGCTAATTGCTTTGTAGACCTTTGTAGACCTTTGCTACCCACAGCAGCAGGCATACAAGCTTTCTCTGCACGCCCCTTCCATACTCATGTCACAGCCACTAGCCACTCTGTTACCAATGCTTCAGAGCTCAAGACTGGGGCTCTAGGGTCATCCTCCCTATTAAATTATCCTCCTCTACCAGCTGGCTCACCCTGGGCTGAATTTGCAGCAGCAGGCCTCTCCTGTCACGTGCCTAGTCTTTGTGACGATGCAATGTTTTGGTCATTGTCTCTTGTGCACACGTATTGGATGCCCTAAAGCTGTGTGCATGTGGCTGTACGTGTTAAGCAGTTGTATATCCAGAGGAGGAATATGGATATGCCCCTCTCCTATGACTATGGAGGAGCGGGATCAATGGCCTATTGCAAAGGGGAGGCAGTTAGGGGTAATGTATATGGGGTATGATGTATTCTGTTGGGAATGTATGCAATCCAGCAATATAACACTTGAAGGCAAAATCCTTCCAGTATATGACCAAATTATGAACTTCTATGCACTGCCACTTGGACTATGGAGCACCAATGGATCAGTGGACTTAATCATTGTAAACAATCGAACCAGCACCTACTACTCCATGCTGTACCAAGCAGCTGAATTGGTTTGGACAATACCAAATTTTACTGTGGATATTCAATGGACACACAATATGGACAAAAGTACACAAAGATTACAAGAGCAACTTGCTGCAAGTGCCAACAGTTGGACACACTTACAATACACACTACAGGATGGCGCTGACAAAATTTTAACCCTATCAAAGGAGGAGAAGCAGTGTTTTTGATGGTGGCCAGGATGTTGGACCATACTGCAGTGGTCAGGACTCTCAGTGTTGCTGTGGATTATCATAGCAGCTGGTGTATTGTTAACTGTATTTGTGTTACGTTGCATATGGAAACGATCAACGGGGGCACAACCCCCTAGCAAACAGCCACTAATTATAACCTATAAGTAATGTAGTAAGCCCTCCCCCCAGTGTACTAGACAACCTGGACCCAACCTTCTCGGGACCACTATAATGGGAAATCTGGAACACTAATTGGAATAGGTGTGGTATGCCCGTACGAGAGAAGGTGCAGGGCATTGTACTACACAAGGGGCAGTGGGACAGATGGAGCATCAACTCCTTCCACCATGATGCCTGGCCCTATTAGGAAGCGTGTTGCCATATGTCCTATGCTTTTCCAGGGATACCTGGGCAGGAGGATCCCAAAAGAAAAAAAGCGGGGAGTGTTAGGATATAGATATTCAGGCCTGTCTGTAAAGGCCTATACTTTAAGAATTTAGGTATATGTTTATCTTTTAGCTAGTTATAGAAGTATAAAAGAAAGAATTTGTGTAAGTGCCTTCTCTCACTGTGACAGTCTGAGGCTCTGTTCTTAGGCCAGTGCCTTTGGCCAAGCAGCAGAGGCAGCCATAAGCTGGGAAGCGACCGGTCACATCCTCACATCCCAAACTAGTCATATTGAAATAAGGCAATCTGGGGCTGTTAGAAAGGGGATCTGATCTATCACCTCTAGATAAAGGGAAGAGCCTAGAACGGTGGTCTCCAAACTTTTTTGATCGCGCACCCCCAGGGAAAAAAATTTTTTTGCTGCAGGCGTGCCACTGAAGAAAAAAGGGAAGAGCTGCGACAGGCGTGCCGCCAAAGAAGAAAAAAAAAAGGGAAGAGCTGCTATGCAGAGGAGCTGCCGCAGGCATGCTGGCAGCGTTCCTCCTGCCATGCACCCCCAGGCATAATCTTGCCCACCCCCTGGGATGCATGCACCCCACTTTGGAGACCACTGGCCTAGAAGATGTAAAAGGAAATTTAGTTTGATAGTTTTCTGTTTGGTAAGAACTCACTTTTCAATAGACACAGCTGGGAAACCCTTATGTCTTTATAGATGTAGTTGTGAAATCCTCACTTCTGTATTGTTTTATCATTATAGTTCCCCCTTTACTATTGTTTATTTGCATGGTCTCTGTCTGGTTCTGTGATTGTTTCTGTCTGTTGTATAATTAATTTTGCTGGGTGTAAACTAATTAAGGTGGTGGGACATAATTGGTTAGCTAAATATGTTACAATATGTTAGGATTGGTCAGGTAAATTTCAGTAGAATGATTGGTTAAGGTATAGTTAAGAATATTACTATATAAATTAGGGGCAAACAGGAAGTAAGTTGGGATTCGAAAATAAGGAAAAAGGAACTTGGATTTAAGCTTGCTGGAAGGTCACCCCAATAAACATGGAATTGTTTGCACCTTCGGACTTTGGGTATTGTTGCTGTCTGTTCATGCGAGAAGGACCGGGGAAGTCGGAGAGTGAAAGAATAAGCTCTCTAACAGTGCAAAGCTGCCTGGGCTCAGCCAGATAGCGGGTATTTTGAAAGTGGGTCAGAACAGCCCAGCTGCTGCATAGATCACCCAGTGGTGCCAGGAAATGATGAGCCAGTCCCTCCCGTGTGCCGGTCCTTGTTTGTGTTGTGCCACGCTACTGGTGGATCCTGGCCATAAACCCAGAAGAACTGGTACTGGGATGATCACCCAGTGTCCCAGTGCAAAGAGGTCCCCAAGGACCCCTGTGCCATGGGAGGTTCACTGCAGGGGCAGGCTGCAAGAAATGGCAGGGGTGCCCCTACGGTGCGCTGATCCCTGGCTGTTGTTTGAGCCCTTATGGTGCCAGAAGCCAGCAGCTCAAGGCTCTTAACTTACTCCTGGCTCTGATAGCATGATAATGATCACCTCCCAAACAGCTCAGCATGGTATTAGTGTATCTTAGTCTGTAGCACCCTTGAGTGGCTTCCCCTTGCTATATGCAGGGGAATCCCGCTCTGTGACTGACTTGGTGAAGACAACAGCCCGGGGCCAGGCTTCAGATGCTCACTGCAATGATCACTGCAATCTCCCACTGCTGTAACGGAAAGCAGTGGGAGATTTGCCGTTGACAGCAATGGGAATGGGATTGGGCCCGTGGAGGACAAGCAGCTAGAATGAGCAGGTGGTGGCGGTATGATTGAAGGTTCTGAATGCGCACAGCTAGCGTGCGTGATGGCTAGGAGGGGACTTGAGCAAGGGCTGTGAGTAGCTGAAGGGTGCAAACCCCCAGGGTGTAGCACCAGTAATGACTGTAGGAGCAAGGGGATGAAATGAAACTGAGGCAAATATCCCCACATCAAGAGCTACGCTATACATGTCATGGGCTCCCAGGGAAGTGGGGACATCCTAGTGTGTATGTGTCATCCACACTGCGTGGACACAGACATGGAGAATGTACTGTAGTGAATGATCCAGAACTGTGCTCTGAGGGGGAAGAGGGATACAGAGAGGAGGATGAACTGGGTCAGATCAATGCTCCATTTAGCAGCAGTTCTAGTTGCAAAGCCCTGATTCTGCAAAAGCTTGGGGGAGTCGAGAACTCGCATTGGTGCAGCTGGCCTGTTGTGCAGTGCTGTGCATGGAGAGGAGGAGAGAGGGGGCTGAATTTCTTCCTGATCTTGCCTGTACTGATTAGCTGATGCCCTGAGATGTAAGCTGTGACTACCCTTACTACAAACTTTATTTACAACAGTTAACTTAGAAAACCCTGCCCATATTTCAGCAGGAGTCTTTGAGGACCCAGGACGGCAGTGAATTTCACAGGCTAGCGGAATGGGGAGGGAGATCAGGGCTGGGGCAGAGAGTCGGGGCACCAGGGGGGTGAGGGCTCCAGCTGGGAGTGCAGGCTCTGGGGTGGGGCTGGGGATGAGAGGTTTGGGGTGTGGGAGGGTGCTCCAAGCTGGGATCAAGAGGTTTGGAGGATGGGATTCAGGCTGGAACAGGGGGTGGGGGCACAGAGGGAGGGTCAGGGTGCAGGCTCTGGGCGGCGCTTACCTCAAATGGCTCCCGGAAGCAGCAGCATGTCCCCTCTCCAGCTCCTACATGGAGGCGCAGCCAGGCAGCTCTGCTGCATGCTGCCCTGACCACAGGCAGCGCCCCTGCAGCTCCCATTGGCTGTGGTTCCCAGCCAATGGGAGCTGCAAGGGTGGCACTTGGGACAGGGGCAGCGTGCAAAGCAGAGCCCCTTGGTTGCCCCTATGCATAGGAGGGGGGCCATGCTGCTGCTTCCGGGAGCCATGCGGAGCAGCCCCCGACCCTGCTCCCCGGCTGAAGTACCGGAAAGGGGCTTGCCCTCCTAATGGGAGCTAAAGGGCCAGATTAAAATGTCTGGAGGGCAGGATTTAGCCCGTGGGCAGTAGTTTGCCCACCCATGTGCTAAGCCTTGCTACAGATTCACAAAAGGATTTGGCAGTCTAGTATTTTCTGCAGTTACATTAGTTGGAGTAACTATTAAGAAAGGGGATAAACCTGCTTGCTTCCATGCTGGTTATGCCAACTAGTAACTGGCTGGGTTTAGGAAGGAACTTCCTTCCCACCCAGAGTGGTGATGCTCTGCCATCAGCCCCCTCCCTTTTAAACCAAGGGGCTGTTTGCTTGCCTCCACTGATCACAACTGCAGCCATATCCCAAGGAGAGAGCTGGTCCATGGGTAGCCAAATGCCAAACTGTTTAGGCCTTCGTAAGTCAAAACCAACAGCTTAAATTCCAGCTCAAAACTAACAAAGCCGGAGCAGACTGTGCCAGGATCTCGGCCTGGAACAATGCTTAATATTAATAGTTATTTGCAGAATGAATAAATATTCACTGGAATGCGCTACCCAGGGAGGTGGTGGAATCTTGGTGGAATTTTGGGCAACAAAAATGATTGGGGGTATGGAACAGATTCCATATGAGGAGATATTAAAAAGACTAGGAGTACTTGTGGCACCTTAGAGATTAACAAATTTATTAGAGCATAAGCTTTCGTGGGCTACAGCCCACTTCATCGGATGCATAGAATGGAACATATAGTAAGAAGCTATCTATATACATACAGAGAAGGTGGAAGTTGCCATACAAACTGTAAGAGGCTAATTAATTAAGATTAATTGGTGTGGCAACTTCCACCTTCTCTGTATGTATATTGATATCTTCTTACTATATGTTCCTTTCTATGCATCTGATGAAGTGGGCTGTAGCCCACGAAAGCTTATGCTCTAATAAATTTGTTAGTCTCTAAGGTGCCACAAGTACTTCTGTTCTTTTTGCAGATACAGACTAACACGGCTGCTACTCTGAAACCTGTCATTAAAAAGACTGGGACTTTTCAGCTTGGAAAAGAGACAACTGAGAGGGGATATGATAGCAGCCTATAAAATCTTGACAGGTGTGGAGAAAATGAATAAGGAAGTGTTATTTACCTCTTTGCTTAACACAAGGACCAAGGGTCAACCAATGAAATTAATAGGCAGCAAGTTTAAAACAAACAAAAGGAAGTACTTTTCACACAATGCACAGTCACCTATGGAGCCTTTTGCCAGGGATGTTGTGAAGGCCAAAATTATAACAGGATTCAAAAAAGCACTAGATAAGTTCATAAAGGTTAGGTCCATCAACAGCTTTTAGCCAGGATTTGCAGGGATGCATCACCATGCTCGAGTGTCCTAGCCTCTGTTCGCCAGAAGCTGGGAGTGGATGACAGGGGATGGATCATTTGATGATTCCCTGTTCTGCTCATTCCCTTTGAAGCACCTGGCATTGGCTACTGTCAGAAGACAGCATATTGGGCTAGATGGACCATTGGTCTGACCCAATATGGCCATTCTTACATAAAAATGAATTATAATAATAAAAAAGTTTAGTACAGAAACATCTCGAGATAGCAATCATGTGAGATAACAACCTTGTCAAATAATGCATTTTAAAAATCTTGGCCTACTAGGAAATGTATATTTATATAAGTTTCCCAGTCACAAATCTAGCATTCTGGAGTGAAGTCACTAAAACATATTCCACCAAACAAATTCTCTGGCCGCTGTTTGTCATGCCACCGTCACTCCACTGCTCCATCCCCAATGGCCCTGCACAATCACCTTCTGCTGCCACCTGCCAGCGTGACCTTTGCAAGTCGGTCTCTTGAGGTTCCACTCAGCTCTCTGTGATTTCAGCTCTCCATGGGGGAGTCTTGCTGCTAGTGCTGGCTGGGCTGTCTCTTCCACAGAAACACTATCCCATAGCAGGTTTAAGCACTTAGACCTGATAATCAGTGATTTCAGCTCTAGTAGTCACTTAACAAACCAAAAGACTCTCTATGGTGCGTAATCACCTCTATCTCTAAATAGGAGAGAGGGGCAGGTCAAATAGTGCCTGTGACTCTTAGGCAGAAACCACACCACCAAGCAAAATACCTATGCCCCACTTGCTCTTGCTTCGCTCGGATCTGGCATCCAAACCTCCTGCTTAGCGAGTGCAGTTCAGGTAAGGATAACCAGTACTCAATTTGTACTGAAAGAGGTGCTGGGGCTTAAGCAAGTTTGTTACTTTCATAACTGACATGACAAGCCCAGAGGTCCCAGGGCTATGAACAGCCAAACCTAGAGGTGCCGGGGCTCAGCCCTGGCAAGCCCTAGCACAAATTAAGCACTGAGGGAGACCCTCTCATTCAGACAGACTAAGCACAGTTCTGCAGCCCTTTACTTACACAATAAGGATAACAACATTTCATGACCCCCACATTCAGTACTAAAATGATTTGTAACCCAACACCAGCCAAAATTGATCACTTGGGCAGCACAGCTCTGTCTGCTGGCAGACTAGGTGTGTTCATATAAATACAGTCTGGTCCTGAAGCCTTTTCACCCTCCCCTGGCTCATCACTAGCTGTCAGGGAGAGCTCATTCAGACCTTGCTTTCAAATCATAATTTGAAATGGTTAGTTAGGCCAATATAGCCAAAACATATAGCCAAAACAGATGTGCTGACATTGTCATAAATAACAGCTGTATGAGGAAGCTAGTCTTTGTTCATACTTTTCAAACCCACTATGCTTTCTCAGGTACAAGTATTTTCTTATATACTGTATATGCTTTTAACAAGTGTAGTAATGTTTCAATTTCAATTCTAATTTCCAACCAACAACTAAATTGGCAACACTACATGTAACTGGTTGACCACTGCGGGGGGGGGGGGGTGTTGGGGAAATGCAGGGGTGTGTGGGGAAATACCTGAAGCACACTCAGCTGCGAAGTCTTGAGGTGACAGAGGTGTGGCTAATTGGGGTGAGGTCAGCACCTACCAGAAAAGATTGCTCCCTTCTCATGCCAAGGGAAAGCGAAAGGATCAGTCTTGGCTACAGCTGTGACCTGTGTGGCCAAACCCCTATGGCACTCTCTGAACTGTGCTCCTTGGCGCTAAATAGCGAGGCATGGGCACTGCGTCAGCAAAGAGGGTAATCTACTCTCTGCTATGCCTTCTGTTTGCTTTCCTCCATCCATTCCATCTTATGCAGGGTGAGCCTCAACCATCTCTCATCCAAGGCTCAGTCAGACACTGAGTGCGTTATCTGACCCAGGTTGGCCCGTAAGACAGGAAAGAAGCCGATGTGATTCTGCAGAAGTTAAAGCCAGAAGGAACCATTAGATCAGCTTGTCTGAGCTTCTGTATACCACACATTTCTGGGTGTATGCATGTGTGCTCACAGCCTCTCTCTGTATGGCTCCGGGGAGACCATGTAGCTCAGCCCTAGGCAGCCCCATAGCGCAAAGATGGGCCAGGGAAAAGCAACACAAATTATGAAGGGGCTGCAGGGACAGCTTGAGATGAGAAAGGCAAAGAACTAAATTGGCCCCGATCGGCTCTGATGACTGAAGGGAGCAGGGTAACTATTATGAGTGGCACTTATGATATGTGTGAACAGCATTGTACTACAGGAGAACTGCATCAGAAAAGCAGTGTGTTTTCTGCCACAGCACAATACAATGTGGGCCTAGCCCAAGCACATCGTTTTACCAAAGTATTTTACACGTGCTTGAGTGGAGTGAAGACACACAGGTGTGCAGTGTGTGGCTGATCTGTGCAGCCAGTAGGCGCCAGGGTCCCGACTACTGCTCAGGGTCAGGGAAGGGGATTAGGCACCTGTCCGCAGGAGGGTCCCCTGTAGTGAATCTCTCCTTGCATTCAGATTCCCAGTCGTGTCCCAGCACCCTGCTTGTACTGATTCTTTAGCTAAAAGTTAATGACTGAGGGCTTGTCTGTCTGAACACGTTGTTCTTGGCATGCTGGGGTATACATCTACTGCACACTATAATCTCTGTAGTGCGCTTTAATCTGCTCCCCTTTCAAAGCAGCGTTGATCAAAGTGCACTATGGAGCTTTAAGAGTGCAGCAGCAGGGTCCCCGGCACACTACGGTGGAGTAGATTTACACTCAAGCTTGCAGTGAATGAAGTATTCATAGACCAGCCCTGAGAGACACATATGAGGCTAGGTCTAATTCCCAGGTGAGGGGGGCCAGGGCACTGGCCAATTGGCTAGTGTTAAGTGACCTACATCCCATACTAATTAGTCATTAAGTATAATGGTTATTAACATTTGCATAGCACTGTAAAGTCACCCTGTGCTTTACTGTAGTGGTTTTCAACAAAGGGTGCATGCGTAGCTCTTCCAGGGGGTACATCAACTCATCTAGATATTTGCCCAGTTTTACAACAGGCTACATAAAAAGCACTAGCAAGGTCAGTACAAACTAAAATTTCATACAGACAATGATGTGTTTATGCTGCTTTATATACTATACACAGAAATGTAAGTACAATATTTATATTCTAATTGATTTATTTTTTAATTATATGGTAAAATGAGAACATAAGCAATTTTTCAGTCACAATGTGCTGTGTCACTTTTGTATTTTTGTGTCTGATTTTGTAAACAAGTAGTTTTTAAGTGAGGTGATACTTGGGGGTACACAAGACAAATCAGATTCCTGAAAGGGATACAGTTGTCTGGAAAGGTTGTGAGCCGCTGCTTCACAAAACCCAAATCAGGTATGTTCCCTGCCCATAAGAACTTACAAATCAAACATGAGACATAGGGTGGTACTTCAGACAGGGTATAGCTGATGAGAAGGAGGGAGAAGGTCCTGCTTGGCGAGACAGGCTTTGGGGTTTATTGTAAACTGTGTTAAAATGCTATGCCACCATTGTAAATTCTTAGGGGTTTTCCTGGTCCTGCTTGCAGGCTGGGGGCTCTGTGGGGCAGTGTGCAATCTGCGTCTTCAGCAGTCACTCTGCAAAGAGCTAGCCTAGTGCAGGGTGGGGGTGAGGTGTGCCTCTCTGCCATAGGGAGCAGCTGGCTTTGTGTCCTGTTCTGGTTTTGGGTCTTGTGTGTTTGGGTTCTGGATTCTAAGCAGTACAATCGTGTTACATTGCAACCTTCCCGAAGGATAAAGCCATAAAATACTCCAGCTTCTCTGTGTGCGCACTGTGATGGTAACAGTTTTGAGGCATGATTTGAAAGAGGAGGAAAAGGAGGTTGGTGAAGGAGAAGAAGAGAGGGTTCCAGTTCCAGGGTAGAGGAACCATGGTAGAGGAGCCATGAAGCTGAGCGTGGGAAGAGGAGGGAAGTGAAAGGAATAGGAAGAGCAGAGGGACTGGAGGTGGGGTAAGGAGAGATGCAGGTGAGGGCAAGGCTATGGAGGGCCTTATGAATGAGGATTTGATGGCTGGATTTGACGCAGTGCGAGTGGAGTAGTCCTTGGGGTGGGAAACAGATACTCTCTCAGGGGAGTTCTGGACAGAGTTGGTGGGGAGAGCAAAGAACACTACTGCAGCCAGGGCAAGAGACAACCTGGGTGTGGCCAAAGGGCTTTGTCAATGGAGTTAGAGAGGATTTGGGAGCCTCTGAAAAGAAAGACCTGGCCAGCCATTTCAAGGGACTGTAACAGCACTGTGGGTGCGGGAGAATGCTCATCCACCAGAATTCCTCAGGGAGAAGAGTGGATTTGGGGGTGATAGGGAAGGGTGGGGCAAAGGAGATGTGACTTGCTTTTCTTCATAGCTACTTGTTTCCAGCCTGTACCCCCATACTGGAAAGAACAGAAGAGAGGTGCATCATGACCGGAGCTAGGGAGGAAGTATGGGGGCGTGGCCAGTGGCAGTGGGAGGAGACCAGGGTGCAGTCATGCACTCAATGGGGCAGGATTCACTATACTTGGTGTGAGGAAGCAGGCATGAGGAGTGAACCTTCCCCCATCTGCTGCTCTGGGGGTGTCCATGTGTGCAAAACTGAGCTCCCAAATAAATCGGATGAAAATCCCAGAAATGTACAGTGGTTGCTGCAATTTTCCTTTCCACCAATAGATGGTGCTGGTAACAGCTCTCTGTTATTGCACAAGTGGTGAGCCCTGCAAGGCTAGGGTGAAATAACAAGGGCTCCCAGCTCCACCATTTAGGACTTCAGCTGATCACAGGTGGGGTCAACAGTACGTGCCTCTGCATGGCAAATAGTGCGCAGTTAGGTGTATTGTGTGTGTGTGTGATGTTCACCTTCCTCTGATATCCCTGCTGTTGTCCGCTGTCGGGGCAGGCTGCAGGGATCGCTGGCCAGTTCAGAGTCAGCAGGAGGAGGGGGCCAGTGTAGAGGGACCGTGGCCAGTGGCACTGCAGGAGGAAGATGGAGTCCAGATGAAATACAAAGCGGTCAGTCAGATGCCTAAGGGGGATTGCTATGGGGCCTTGGCTCCTTTACTTCTTGGTCCTCTCTGATCTCTAAGCCTGTCGCCCCCTCTTCCCAGCCTCCCCCACCTCTCCAGGCCTGATGGTAGAGTGGGGAGAGCTACAGAGCCCTTCCCTCAGGCAGCCCAGACGTGACTTCTCGGAGCTGGGAGCCAGGCACCCAGCTGTTCCACAGAGCAAGGCACGTGCCCTGCATCGGGGCCTGGCTCTTTGCTGTGGCTGTGGAGCGAGCTTGAGCAGCGCTGGAGCTGGGGGAGTTCACTTTGTGGCAGGAGATTAAGGTGGCTACAGGGAGCAGAGGAAAAGTCCCAAATCCTGAAACAGCCCATCCCGAGGTGGGAGTCTTGGCAGGGCTGCCCTATAGGCTTCTACCAGAGCATGGTCGCCTGTCCATTGGGGTTCTGAGCCATTCTGTAGCGAGGATCAAAGCTCCACAGAAAGCATCTTGTGCTCTCTTCAGCCAATTTCTGTAGGCTCCCTATTGGTCCCATGCTGGGCCTCTTGGTCTGCCCTGGGAGTGCAGGCTCTGTTCCTGCCATCTGCAGTGCCACGCCTTGCCCGCACTCTTGTGTTATGTTGCCATGGTGACCGGAAAGCGAAAACATACTCAACCCTGCTCCTGTCAATGTTTATTTGCCATGCTGGGCGGTGGCCCCGGCAGCCAGTTGGCACATATCCACGCCAGCTCTGGTTAAAGTTAAACAGCACTTAAGAAAATGGAAAAAGGAGCCTCCCCGGGCTTGGGCTGGCTGATTACTCACATGTGGAGACTTTCAGTTACTGGGGTTTTTTACTTTTTCCCTTGACAGTTTTATTAGGGGGAAACTATAAAACAAAAATTAGATCAAATTAGTGCAATGCTCAGATGGTGCCAGAAATCAGCTGCCATCCTGTTTCTGTAACAGAGACATGGCCAGGACAGGAGCTGGCTCTGTCTCTCAGTAGTGAGCCGCCTTCCCCCCCCATGCTACAGTCACCTTCAGCCTGGCCTGGAAAACCACCATGTGCTCAAACTGGGAATCTTCAACCGAAGCCGGGCAGCAGTGTCTGCCTGAAGACTGAAGGGGTCCAGAGTTAGCAAGATGGGGGCAGCCACCTCCCAAGAGCAGGATCGAGGGTGGAAGATGCTAGACTGTGTGTGCACATCCACAGTCACATCTGGGGTGAGGCTGTGCAATGCTCACTAGGGACTGCAGCCAACATTTCAAAGGGCTGGGGAGGTTTTCTTCCGGTAGCCAGGGTTGTTCTGAGCAGGCAGATTGAGTTAAATCAAAGCAATTTAAAGCAGTGATTTACATCATTATTTATAATGCCAAGTAGAAAGCCTCGATTTAAATCATGGATTTTAATCAACTTTTCCAGTTGTACTTCAATTAGTTTCTAAAGAATGGTGCATTCCCAGTGGTAGATCTAAACACGAAACCATGTTGATTTAGAACTAAATGGAGCTTGGACACTCAATTTGGTACATGTTTTTGCTTCCTAGGAGGGATTGGCATAATGATATTTAAGCAATTATATAGCTTAGTATTTTCAGATTTCTTTTAATTGTATATTTTTAGTATGTTAGAAAATGGTGAATGATGGGTGGATTTATAGATATTCATAATTTGAGAACCGAGCCAATCAGAGCTCCGGTAGGGAGAAGCTCTAAAATAGGAATATGAGACCACCCAGGTGGGCTCAGTGGATGATGGTATCTCCTGGAGTCAGAGGCCAGGTCCCGAAACCCATGACAACGTTGCCAGTCTCTTGCACCCAGTAGCACAGCTCCTGGGTCCCCACAGAATCAAGTCCTTAATACAGTGCATGACCTGTCATGCCATATTTGTAATGCTTGACCTCCAAAGTTAGATGTCGTCCCCCCCCCCCGATTTCCTTTACATAAAAAGCAGCCTTTAACTAAAGTTTTTTATGAGGCTTATGGATTGAGCGTATTTATTTTTTATTTAAATGTTGTAAGAGTTTATAATAAGAGTAGGCCTTAACATATTTTGTATTAAATTCAGCTTGCATTTGAACAGGGCTATTTTTAAAAAGAAAAACTTATGATTATTTTCTAAAAAAAAAAAAAATCTGATTTATTAATTTATTTATCTTCAAAAACATCACCGATTTGTATTGCCCTGGCTCTGAGATATGGGTACCTTTTAAGGAGGGTTCAAGCCGAGGAGAATCATGGCCTCTTTACGTAGTGACATAGACCACAAAGGCAAAGCAAGTGATACTGTGAGACTGGGATGAATGGTGGCTGGGCTGTATTGGGCTTCCCATGAACACTGCATTGCCCGAGGGCTCTCTAATACCAGTTACCCTTCAGGTCAGTGCCAAAGGCCAAAGAGAAGCTGGAAGCTTTAGCAACCTATTAAGTTAGAAAAACCCGAGTGTTGCCATGTGGGTCGGGGTGGGGGGGGGCTGCAGAGGGACAGGGGACCTCATCTACAGGGATTTGGGTAGGAGGGAACGATACTAAGACCCAGATCCTCAGAGGTATTTTGGCTCTGAGCTTCCAATGAAGTCAATGGGAGTTAGGCACCTAAATATTTCCAAGGGTATAAGGTTTTCAGTGGAGTGAGTCCCAGTGTCGTCCAAAGGTGCAGTGAGAAGGGCAGAAATCCCTCCTATTCAGTGCCTGTTTCACAAGTGAGGCACCACTTCATGCGCTGTGCCAGCTGCAGAGGTTTTGAATTTGACATTGCCTAGGGAAATGCACCATGACCAGTGATCTAAAGCAAACAGCCCCAAATAATTGTCATTATTATCCAGTAGCAGCTGTCTCTCATACTTGGGACCCCAGCTGCAATGTCAGTATTTCTCCCAAAGTGGCAGTTCTGTTACATGTCATCCTAATCTGCCCTAGCCTTTGCCAAAACAACAGCCTCCAGCTATCTAAATAACCCTAACACTTAACAAGTCCCAGTTCAGGTTTGTCCCCTGCACAAGCTGCCTGACCTTGTATCGGAGCGAAGGAGTATGCTGAGAGAGCACAACTAGCCACGTCTTTTGTGTAGCCATGTGTGCAGCCCTAGGGCACCCTCCAACCCAGACTCCAGTTCACACCCTCCCCGCCCCCCCCCCCCCCGCTAGAATCCACGTGAGAATACAAGACAGCAACACACACATGCAGTTTCCACAATGTATAGCTACAGACAGAGTGGCCTGCTCCCTGCCGGGCCCTTGGCAGGAGGCATGACCACTCTCCTCGTCCTCTGTTTGGAGGGTAGCACGCCCCATCACAAGGATCATTGTCTTAGAGCAAGGGTGGCCCTGGGCAGTAGAGCGGTGGCTGTAGCTAGAGGCAAGGCCCCAGACCTCCTTTTCCTTTCAGGCATGCAGAGACTTGGAACCAGGCAGGAAGGGACTCAGGGAGCAGATACAGCTGGGGCTCATTGACCTGCCAGCTCCAGCTAACATGAAGCTGGGCTTGGCTAGGGAAGAGGCTGTATTATCCCACGCATGGCCAGAACAGGGGGAGCTGGGGCAGCATTTCACTCGGGAACCTAATTATTCTCTAGAAAGGGACAAACTGGCTCTTTCCTTCCAGTGCTGGGAGCGGCTGTGCCCTCGTGACAGTGCTCCATGAGTGCCGTGCCAGGAGCTGAAGAGAGCTGTGCTGCTTTCCTGTGCCTCTCTGATGCCTGTTTAATTCCTGAATTGCTCTGTCCCCGAGTCAGACCCTAGCACAGTGAAGCTGCCCTTGTCTTGACCAGGATTTAAGGGCTCAGCTGAACTAACACCTTCTAAGGCTTTGTCTGCACTAGGAAAGAGAGCAGGGTTAGGAGGTCACTGGTATCTGACCCTGTCCTGACCCCTGCTCCTTTGCTTTGCCTAGACTACACATAGGACTCTGTGTAGACACAGCAGATTACACCTTGACCCCTGCTAAACTGGCCAAGTGAAGTGTGAGCTCACTCGTACTTTAGCATCTGCTAAACTGGCTAACTTGCCTTGTCCAGACTGTAGTGTTAGAAAGCATCAGACAGAGCCAGCTGACATGACCTGACAGCAGACTTTTAAATCTTGGGGATCTAGGCATGCACCTGAGGGCTTGAGTCACTTCCCCTAGGGCCTGTCTATACGTATACACGCCCCCACTGGGTCTCCCAGATAATCATTGTACATGCAGCATGCTCTTCTCTTCCTGCCTGTGGTGGGCCCTCTTCGCTGGGTCTCCTAACTACCCCCTGCTCCAAATGCGCTGGCTTGCAGAGTATTAAGCTCCTGGGGTTTTGTGGGGGTGATTTGTATTCTACCTCCCCTGAAGCATTGAGCTCCTCAGGCCCCTTCAATCACAGACTCGCTTGGTTTCTGCCTTTCTCTGTTGCTGGACTCATAGCTCCAGTGGATGAGGGAATGGGGCGTGTGTGCACACAACCCCCAAGGCCCTCCCCGCCAACACATGGAGATGCCACAAGAAACATAAGCCTGGTTCTGTATCATTCTATGAACAGTGCTGCCTTGGCCAGCGTTTCTGCTGGGAACTGCAGAGGAAGATGCATGAGCAACATTGCTGCAAGATGTGGCCCAGAGCCATCCCAGCCCATGTAAATAACCAGTGCCGTGGCACATTTCCCACACTCTGCTTTGCCTCAGGCTGTTAATCAATACACCTGGGGGATAGCAGCCCCCTTCAAAGGGCTGGGGCATGGCTATTGATTGATGGAGCCCTGGGTACAGCTGACTGCTCTGGTCTGCCTCAAGGGGGTGGAACTGAAGTGGAGGGGGGGCAGAAGTTCAAATGGAAGCCTAGATAGCATATGCAGTGGGATTTGGTCTGGTTTCACTTAACATCTTCATTAATGACCAGGAGCAGAGAGCAAACAGCATATTAATGACATTCACAGATGCTACTGGACTGGGGAGCACCTGTTCAGAGGACAGAAAACCTTGCGTGGACTTGGAGTGGTTAGACATGTGGACAGGAAACACCAAAAGGAGATTCCTCCTGGACAAATATGAGCTAATTTGTGTGTGGAAAAGATAATCTAATCACATCTGCCCAATGGGAAGGCATTTGCTGGAAGCAGTAATGTGGAGCGCGGGAGAGGGGTGATGGCAGACTGCCAAGCTGATATTGGCCCTGTTAGACAAAGCACAGAACAGTGTGGCCATTATTCCTGCAGTTCAGCTCTGGTGCTACCTCTGCTGAAATGCTGCATCCAGTTCTGGGCACCTGTACAAGAAAGATACAGACCCAGTGCTGGAAAGTCAGTCAATAGGAGCCAAAATGACTCAAGGGTTGGAGGATTTGATTTAGGATAAACTATTCAAAAAGCGAAATAGGTATAGTTTGGCTCAGGGATGGCTTAAGAACCGGATCCAAAATCCCCTGAAATCAATGGAAAGACTCACCTTGACTTCATTGATCTTTGGCTCAGGCCCTAAGATAAGATAAGGGGTGTAAATACCAAAGCTGGAGTGGGTTTGTCGGGGGCCCTTTAAGAGGAGTCAGGGTCCTGTTTATTCCAAGACAGACTTGGAGAAGGAGCCCATCTCAGCCCCGTGTAAGTGAGTAATTAGGTGACTGGTGAGCAACTAAGTCAGTAATAAGAAAAGGAGTACTTGTGGCACCTTAGAGACTAACCAATTTATTAGAGCATAAGCTTTCGTGAGCTACAGCTCACTTCATCTGATGAAGTGAGCTGTAGCTCACGAAAGCTTATGCTCTAATAAATTGGTTAGTCTCTAAGGTGCCACAAGTCCTCCTTTTCTTTTTGCGAATACAGACTAACACGGCTGTTACTCTGAAATAAGTCAGTAATAAGCACCTGGCTCTGATAATCTCTCCAAGCATGGCAGGGGGGAGGATTGCCTAGGGAAAAGGAGCCAGCTGGGAAGAAGCTAGCTGAAGCCTGCAGCTGGCCTGAGCTACAGACTGGCTCGAGGAGGAGAGCTGGGGACTCCTGGTCCAAGGAAGAGCCTGGCTGTTCACCAGCCCGCCCTAGGAGGAGAGCTGTGCTACTCAGGAATGCAAGGAGCATAAGCCTACCTGAATTACTACCCTGGCCCAGGGGGAGGCTGTGGGACTCTGGAATGTAGGACTCCCTTGATCAGCTCCCAGAAGAAGGGTGGAGTTGAAGGGCTACTGCATTTGTACTTCTACCAGAGTTAATAAACCAGCCCCACAAAGGGGGAATCCTGGTCTCAGCCCTCTGGGCTGGGAGAAAATCAGTGCAACTTGCAGGGCCATGTTGTGCTGCAAGGGGGTGCGTTTGAGAGCAATGCCCTGTTACAGGGTTAGTTTAGGAGCACATACAGGGTAGCAAAAGAAAACATGAGACTGTGTCATGCCCCTGTTCCCCCGTGGGCATTGGGTAAGCTGTATTGCTTATGTCATTAACAGGACCAGAAAACACTTTTTGGGGAACTGTCACAAAGAGGTTCCCTTCTCTGTGTTGGCAACTCTTGTCTTCCTCTGTTCCTCCCTCCTCTTGTCAGGCCTGGTATGCCCCCTGCACCTGACACCGTTGTCATGATCCATGTCTAAAAGGGTTCTGTAAGGGATCATAGAATATCAGGGCTGGAAGGGACCCCAGTAGGTCATCTAGTCCAACCCCCTGCTCAAAGCAGGACCAATTCCCAGTTAAATCATCCCAGCCAGGGCTTTGTCAAGCCTGACCTTAAAAACCTCTAAGGAAGGAGATTCTACCACCTCCCTAGGTAACGCATTCCAGTGTTTCACCACCCTCCTAGTGAAAAAGTTTTTCCTAATATCCAACCTATACCTCCCCCACTGCAACTTGAGACCATTACTCCTTGTCCTGTCCTCTTCTACCACTGAGAATAGAACCATCCTCTCTGGAACCACCTCTCAGGTAGTTGAAAGCAGCTATCAAATCCCCCCTCATTCTTCTCTTCTGCAGGCTAAACAATCCCAGCTCCCTCAGCCTCTCCTCATAAGTCATGTGTTCCAGACCCCTAATCATTTTTGTTGCCCTTCGCTGGACTCTCTCCAATTTATCCACATCCTTCTTGTAGTGTGGGGCCCAAAACTGGACACAGTACTCCAGATGAGGCCTCACCAATGTTGAATAGAGGGGAACGATCACGTCCCTCGATCTGCTCGCTATGCCCCTACTTATACATCCCAAAATGCCATTGGCCTTCTTGGCAACAAGGGCACACTGCTGACTCATATCCAGCTTCTCGTCCACTGTCACCCCTAGGTCCTTTTCCGCAGAACTGCTGCCTAGCCATTCGGTCCCTAGTCTGTAGCGGTGCATTGGGTTCTTCCATCCTAAGTGCAGGACCCTGCACTTATCCTTATTGAACCTCATCAGATTTCTTTTGGCCCAATCCTCCAATTTGTCTAGGTCCTTCTGTATCCTATCCCTCCCCTCCAGCATATCTACCACTCCTCCCAGTTTAGTATCATCCGCAAATTTGCTGAGAGTGCAATCCACACCATCCTCCAGATCATTTATGAAGATATTGAACAAAACCGGCCCCAGGACCGACCCTTGGGGCACTCCACTTGATACCGGCTGCCAACTAGACATGGATCATATATTAACTGCTAATGTAACATGGTGGGCAGGATCAAACCTAGGGCCTCTGGAGCTTAGTGCATGAGCCTCTACTGCATGAGCTAAAAGCCATGTGTCTGTTAGCTAAGGCTGTAGAGCAGACTTCTTAATCTCTCTCTTAAATGGTCTCGGTGCCACTAGATGGGACAAAACACCACATCCAGGAGGTGTGTGGGTTACACTAACATTCTGGTCCTGAAAACCACTGTATGGCGTGTGTATCAGTATGTGCTAGAGTTACCTTCTTACAGCCTAGGCTGCCTTAGACAAAGAAATGTGCAGTTGCTTGTCTGACCAGCCTGGCAGAGACAATGAAGGCACAGTTACGTAAAGGATAAACGAAGCCATCAACCTAGTGTGTGTGTGTGAGATTGCCAAAATGAATCTCCCTCATGGGCCCATGAAGCCGGGCCTCAGGAGGGCTTCTTGCCTGCTGAAGATATCAATGAGGACAGAAAGCCATTTTGGCATCCGTTATTGGGGAGATCTAAGAGGCTAGAGGAAAAGAGGATCCTTCAGCCAAGGGGGGTGAAGTCTCTGGTATCTGAATATAGGTGAGAAACCTGCTGAGGCAAAGATTGTAACTTGCTGAAGTAAACTTTTAGTCTTAGATGGTTTTAGTCTTACTTTGGTTTGCTTGTAACCCTTTCTGTCCTTACTCCTTGTATGTGGTATCACTTAAGCCTATGACTTTTTAATCAAGTAAACTTGTTTGACTTTGTATCTAAACCAGCCCAGTGCTTTGATTGGATTGAAGTGATTGTTTGCTCTATTCAAGATACCAAGCTGCATTTTCTGTCTCTTAAAGGGGCAGCAGCTGTAACTACTTCAGTGAGTGTCCCAGGAGAGGGCTGGGCTCTGCAGGGAGACCATTTGGGGGAAGTTTGGGACTGGAGGGGAGGAATTAGAGGTGGGGGGTCACTCTGCAAACAGTGACTAGGTGGTTGAAGGCAGGTGTGACCCACTGACTGTTGGTGTCAGGGCTGTGAGCCGCAGCAGCATAGCATTTAAGGCATCCAGAGTTGCAGGTGGTGACACAGGCCCACGCTGGTCTGGGTTGAATCCCCAAGTGTCCCAGGAGCACATCCCTGCATTGGTAGGTAGCTGGGGACTATGAGCTAGTAGCTAGTGTTGGCCCCCAGTTTGTGTGGTTCTGTTACTGGCAACTAGAAGATGCTCAGTCTGAGTGGAAATTTCCCTTGCACAATGTGAAACTGCTGGACTCTGCAGTGGCTTTTACTCATCTGACTCGCTTTTCACAATGTGAACCCCCAGGGGAGATTCCCAGCTGCCCTGGACGCTGGAGTGTTCTGGGCTACAAGACTTCTCTAAACCATTGCACAAGGGGTGAAGTTAGTACAGCCCTAACCTAGCAGGGGCAGCTGTGGCCCACAGGAAGGCAGTGATGTTTGCTCTGACCCCAGGGAGAATGGCTTTAGCTGGGGCTTCACAGGAGACCTGCTGGAGGAGGCTGCCTGGGAGCAGTACTGAATCAACATATGTCCAGGTGCCCTGGTCATACCCCCAATCCAGACACTGATGTCCACTTCTGGAACAGCACTGATCAGCGCTGAGCCCTCTAGTAGAGAGGGGTTATGTGTGCCGGGGTTGCTACATCCCCTCCACCTGCCTGGGCAGACTTTCCACCCTCAGGCCCCTGTACCTGACTTTCTGCCAGGAGTTAATCTGACTTCTGTACTGATCCATGGGCCTCCTCATGCCTTGCGTCTACATCAGTCACTGCCAGCCAATGCCACATGCTTGCCACAGCCCTCCTAGGATGTGTTATTGTTACAAACCTCTCCCTTTAACCTTGTGTATCATGAGACTTGATTGTTCTTCTGGAGCTCAGCTTCCTTTGTAATTAGAGCCAGCCAGCCACGTTTTTTCCCAGGCCAGCTCACTGCTGTTTACTCCTTTGTCTGGTTTTGATCCTTCTCTAACAGGCCCCACCCCTCACTGTCCTACCTGATCCTCCTATTCTACCTAATCAATCCTGCCTCAATGTCTCCACCATGGTATGGGAGCGACCACTGCACCAGTATCCATTTCCTACCCCTTATGGAATGACACTAGGTGGACCACTTAGCTCATCCTATAGCAGGAAGTGTGATACCAGATAAGAGCCCAATCCTGTAGCTCTTACTGACCCAAGCAGGCCCACTGAAGAGAGCTGGATTACCTTGGAGAGTCAGGAGTGGTGCCATCCAGGAGTAGGGCCACGTTAAGGAGCACTGACAATAAGCCTCAGACCTTGACGTCTTTAAACCATGATTTGAGGACTTTAATAGCTCAGACATAGGTGAGAGGTTTATCGCAGGAGTGGGTGGGTGCGTGGGATTCTGTGTCCTGCATTGTGCAGGGGGTCAGACTAGATGATCATAATGGTCCCTTCTGACCTTAATATCTATGGAGACTGGGGATCCCATGACACAATATCACTAGTGTAACATCGTCAGGCACAGCCTGGAAGGTATAAGGAGCAGGCCCCACCTTAAACCACAACGGGGAGAGGAAGAGCTGCTGCTCTCCCCAGTCCTGAGGAGATTGGACTGTCTGGCCCATCTCAGCTCTCCCCACCCCCACACCAACCCACTGGACTGATCCTCCAAGCCCCACCCCAGCTGGGCTAGTTACATGAGGAGACTTGGCTGGACAGAGCAGCACAGCTGGGAAAGCTTTGCTTGACCACTTGAGCCAGCAGGGAGGTATGTGGCCCTGGGAATCACTGCCATGGCTACCACCACTTCACCTCGGGTGGCCAGACATACCCCTCCTCCCCAGGTGCCGCTGCTGCTGCTCCTCTCTGGACAGCCAGGGTAGGGGCACCCCCGGTCTTGTCAGCCTCCCTCCTGTTCACAGCAAAGGTGGCCAACCCTTGCAACAGCAGTGCCTTGGAGAGGGTCCTGCTGCCCCCAGCACCTGGAGCCCAGGGTCCTGTGGGGTGTTTTGTTAGCAATAAGTGATGCTACAGGAGGGCAGAGTTGTAGGGAAAAGATCTTTATTATGCATGCCGAGAGGCCTGTGGTCCATGCTCAGGCTGTCGGATTTGAAAGCTGGTTGCCTGACCCAGCTTGCATCGTTGAGCACTCTGGCGTCAGATGGAGATAGGTCCCTTGTGAAACCTGGCCCTCTGTCCCCAGTCCTACTCATCACGCTCCGTAGAGAACATGGGACTGGCCATACTCCTCAGATCAATTGTCCAGCCATGCCAATTTCCTGCTATTGCCAGTAGCTGTCACCAGATGCTTCAGAGGAAAGTGCAAGAAACCCTGCAGTGGACAGTTATTGGCTAACCAACCCCCTGCCTCCTCATCTGTCAGACAGAAGATGGTTTATGGCCTGAACAGGTGAGTTTGCAGTCCTACTAAAATAGCTTTATCATCACTTTCTGTTTCCCATTGCCCAAAAACATTAGCTGCCCATTTATCTTTATTAAGACATTTCCCAGACTTTTTCCTTAGGGGATGATTTGGTTTTACAGTCTACTTAATTCTGTGGTTTCCATGTACAGATTAGAATAGGATTAGCAGAGTATAAATCTCTGTGATTGACATGAATAGTTGCCTGTGTCTGCTCTTAGAACTATCCTGTTCCACATCCCAGGGCACTGGTGTTCTGTCTTGTAGTCAGAAGAATGGCCTGTCTCATTGACAGCCTTTCCATCAGATCACACCTCTGGTGGCTTCCCCTGCTCCTTTTTCTGAGCTGTTTTGTAACTTTCTTGTCAAATTAAAATCATGTGCCAAACTGTAAACGCAGTTGGGTTTTTTTTAAATTGAACTTTTTCTGAACTATGGCTAAGAGGAGAGGAATTCTGCAGAATCTGCAGCTGTCTATTTGGAGAATCTTGGAGCTCTGCTGTCTCTTGACCAGTGTCACTCTGTAGGGTCTGTTTCAATGGAAACCTTGGGAGAAGGGCTTGTGTCCAGGGAAATGGTGTTCTCATCCTGTGGTGTCTCCTTCTGCTCCTGGCTCTCCATCCATGCTGATTTTTGCACTGCCCCATGAAAACGCATGGCTCTGTCGATAACCCTGAATTGCAGCAGTGATACTAACCTGGTTAAGAGGGAGATTAGAATAATCTGCATTCTGTATATGAGCCCCTGCCCTTTGTCCTCTGGCTCTGCTTCAAAACGCTGAGCCCTAGTGTAAACAGATGCAATTCCACAACCTCACACCATTATAGCTTACCAAAACCTAGCAGCCTCCTTTGAGGGCTCCTAACCTAGGGGCAAGGAAAAGGCACCTCTCTCCTCTGTAACCCTACTCCGAGAGGTTAGAGGAGCAGAGATGGGGAAAACGTTTTGGGGGTAGAGGGGGCAGAAGACCTTCCAATTCCTCCAGCCCTCAGGGGAGCGAGGAGGGGGAGTTATTAGAGAAGTGCTGTAACATGCTTGGATAAGAGGTGCTATAAAGAGGCCAACTATATTATTATTATTATTGCTCCACAGTCCCTCTGCAGGATGGGATGAGCCCAGAGGGGATCGTTTGAAGCCTCCGCCCTCCCTGGTTTTTGCGTCACCTCCTTAACAACATTCCTTAAACAAAAACAAACAGCCCAGCCTGTATTTTCAAAGGGCTGCATGGAACTGAGTCACCTTCTCCTAGTACCTCTGGGAGAGTTTGGACTTGATGCTCCTATACCCAGCTCCACCCTCTGATTTGGATTAAGGGCTGCCTAGATAGACATTTTATCCTGATAATGTCTATGTTAGCTAAACCAAGGTCTCTAGACAAGATAAGGCTGCAGGTTGCTGAGGCTGACCCCCGCTGGCATTCTGGCATTGGCTCAGTTATTTCCCTAGCAGACACATGAACCTTGGTTTGGGAGCATTGTCCGTCAGGATATCTATTCCTGATCGTGTTAGCTGAGAGAGACTCTAAAGCCATAGGAAACCAGAGGTGTCTCACAGGCCTGAGTTGTCTGGAAAAATTCTGCAATGGCAGCAAAATGCACAAGCCATGTGCTGCTCAGACCTGCAGGAAGAGCAGATATAGCAGATTCCCCCATCCCGTCTCTGCTCCATTAACCCTGCTCCCCCATCTGCCTATCCCCACTTGCTCCCTGCTCCTTGGGGCTGCCTGAACGCTGCAGAGAGGGGATTGGGGAGATGGGAAAGAGCTCTCCCCTCCTTTCCCATCCTCATGCTCCCACATCAACCTGCCAAGAGAATTAGGTAGCCTCTCTCCCTGTGGCAGGGAAGGGTCTCACGCAGCTTTGCTCATTCTTGTAGGGTTGCACGTTTCCAGCACCACACTAGAAGGCCCGAAGCGTGGGCAGGCAGAAGAAATCAAAGCACACTGCAGAGAATCAAAGATCCACATGTTGGTGAATTAGCCAGTCGAGGGCAGTACTGAGGTGGTTCAGGGTGGGCTCTCCATGAGCCAGGCAGAACCAGCCAAGCTGCAGGAATGCTGCTCCCGAACTCCAGGGCCCCTGCTCTTGGAATAGAAGCTACACTGGGTGACAAACATCACTCTAATCCTTTTCTGAAGCTTACTCATTTGGATAATTAAATGGGTGATTAATACCATGTGGCAGTGAGTTCCACTGGCTAACTTTGTATTCCATGTATAGTTTTCTTTTCCTTTTGTCCCATTTTATTTGTTGCCTTTTAGTTTGAGAACAGACCAAATTCACTCCTGATCTAACGCCCCTGGCTTCAGTATCTGGAATTCATACAGTTCTGTGGGCCTATGCTATAGTGGCAGGGAATTTTAGAGTAAATAATATTAAAAAGTTGTGCAACTAAGGGCTAGTCAGATGATGGGACAAAGCAACAAGGAAACCAGATACTTTCATCAGTGGAGACAGAGGGGGTAAGACACCAGCTATCTATAGGGAAGGATTTGGGGATTGGCCCTGCTTTGAGCAGGGGGTTGGACTAGATGACCTCCTGAGGTCCCTTCCAACCCTGATATTCTATGTGGCATAGCTACCCACAGTGCACCACTCTGTGAGTTGATGCTAGCCACGGTATTGAGGACGCACTCCGCCGACTTAATGCGCTTAGTGGGGACATACACAATCGACTGTATAAAATCAATTTCTATAAAATCGACCCAGGACCATTCGCTGCCATGCTTTGTGCTGCAATGATTCCAAACTACTTGCTACTGGGTTGGCGTGGTAAAGTGTCCTACCGTGGAGGACAAAATAAGGCAGCCCTCCCCAGAAACCTCCTCCTGCAAAGGCTTTCAGAGTACCTCCAGGAGAGCTTCATGGAGATGTCCCTGGAGGATTCCCACTCCATCCCCAGACACGTTAACAGACTTTTTCCAGTAGTTGTACTGGCTGCGAATACATCCCAATTGTTCAGGGCAAATCAAACATTAAACACTATTGCTTTTAAACCCTTTACTGTAGTTACAAATGTGCACTCCCCAGAGCTGCTTTCTCCAGCTTCAGGGTCGGGGATCCCGCCTTGGGACGGTATTGGCTCCAGGGTGATGAAAAGATCCTAGCTGCCGGGGAGAACGGATTCACCGCTTGCCTGCTGCGCATTCTTCTCCTCCTCTTCCTCATCCACAAAATCCTCCTCCCTGTTGTGTGAAACTCCCCCCTTACAGGTGTCCACAGAAAGTGGTGGGGTAGTGGTACAGCCCCCCCCCCCCCCCCGAATGTCATGCAGCTGATCATAGAAATGGCATGTATGGGGCTCTGACCCAGAGTGACCGTTTGCCTCCTTTGTCTTTTGGTAGGCTTGCCTGAGCTCCTTAACTTTCATGCGGCACTGCTGTGTGTCCCTGGTGTAGCCTCTCTCCACCATGCCCTGTGTGATTTTGGCACATATATTAGCATTTCTTCTTTCTGTTTGGAGTTCGGCCTGCACAGATTCTTCTCCCCATACAGCAATCAGATCCAGTGTCTGCCTTTTGGTCCATGCTGGAGCTCGTTTGCGATTCTGGGGGGACTGCACAGTCATCTGTACTGCTGAGCTCGCCATGCTGACCAAACAGGAAATGAAATTCAAAATTTCCCAGGGCTTTTCCTGTGTACCTGGCTAGTGCGTCGGAGTTCAAAGTGCTGTCCAGAGTGGTCACATTGGAGCACTCTGGGATAGCTCCCAGAGGCCAATATATCAAATTGCGTCTCCACTACCCAAATTCGACCCAGCAAGGTCGATTTTAGCACTACTCCTCTCACCGGGGAGGAGTACAGAAGTCGATTTTAAGAGCCCTTTAGGTCGACGGAATGGGGTTGGTTGTGCAGATGCAGTCATTTTAAAATCGACCTAACACGGCTAAATTCGACCTAACCCCATAGGGTAGACCAGGGCTCAGACTCAGAGGCTAGATAGGTCACTGGGCTCGAAGGAGCCCCGGGAATCAGTCTTACCCCACTTGTCAGTCTCACCACTGGTCGGACAGAGAACTGCTCCCTGGTGGAGTTTCCTGAGCTGTTGAGCTGTAAAGCTCCCAAGAGAGACACTGACTGCACTGGCCATGTGGTGGGACCAACTGTGATGCTCTCTGCCAATGCAGCACTGTCACTGTGTGCTGGCCTGGGAGCACCCACTCCCAGCTGTGGCCATGGTGTGTATTGATGGGAGAGGGCTCGGGGAGCGGCTAGGTCCAGTCTAAGCATTAAAAGCAGTTTTACAATGGGAGTCATCCAATTCCAGATCGTGCTGCTGGCCTTCTGCGAGAGCAATCCCTGGGCGACAGGGTGGGATTTCAGAGCATGCCCTGGAGCTTGAGGTCTGAGCTAGGGCTCTATGGGGACTTTGGTAGAAGCCCATCAACTTGTTCTTTTGTGAAGATGGCTGTCAGTGATACATGGCAGTGGCCTTGGGGGGGGGGGAGCACCCCTTTCAACCCCTTCCCGCACCCTACTCTGTCAGACCCCATCCTATTTTGACTCACCCCTAAAATTCATTTCATGATCTATCGGGAAAATCTTGCCGCACACATGCTTTACAAAGGCTTTTGCTCCCAGCCAATGGGATGGGAGTGCATGCTTTACATAAGAGAGAATTAGTCCTGCTGAGTTCAGTGACTGTTGCCAAGACCTAGCGCTTCAGGGCTTTCATTCATAAAATCCGTTCCCCTAAGTGCCAAGGACAGCAGTCCAACTTCCCGCCTGTTGCAAGGGGTGAGATGCAGCACTGTTGGCTAGGAGGATGTTACTCAGTCATTCCTAATCTAGATTCTGCAGGAAAGCTGCCATCCTTTAAGGACCAGATGCCACCCATGGTCCCTTTCCTGGGGTTTGGTGATTATAAATCAGCACAGAGCTCTGGCTTTTACCCTGGTTTGAGGAGGACAGCAAGAGAACTGTCCTATTACATACAAGTTTATGCCCCTCTGATGGGGTCTGTCTAGCTGAGGAAGAAAGGCTGAGATTAGATCAAGGTTATTAGCTAATCCTGATTTAATCACAAGCCTGGAGCAGGGGAAATGCTCTTTACCTTCATCTATCTAGCTGAGGTAAACCCTAGGAAGAAAACCAACCTGAGATACCAAGGGGCCCTGATTTTATGGAAGTACTGAGCAGCAGCAGCTCCTGTCAATTTCACCTGGAATTGTGGGTGGTCACTACCCACAGACAACAGCCCCTGGCTGGCTGCAGCTAGGCACCTGATTTCACTTCTGACATTTTTGGCTTTGGTGCTCTGAACAGGAGGAGGATAATTGAATTCAAAACAGGCCTTTAGCTATTCCTCTGAGTTCCTTCCTAGCAAGGACAGAGGATTTCCCCCAGGAATGCATCTGGGACTCCTCAGAGGGGTTTATTCCAAAAGAAAAGCAAACCCCATAGCAAATAATAGTAATAATCAAGAAAACATGATCAAATGTTCCTAATAAGCACACATTGTCCACTCCACACCCCTAAGAATGCAGAGCCCAGGGTGTGGGGCCTGCTTCCTATCTTGACACAAACTGCTCCAGGATGACCCTGAGCAGATCCAAGCCTGGTGCTTCCTTCAGCCTTTTAAAATATGCTTTCCTGTCAGACTCAGCGCTCTGGGAATGCCAGCTGACCCCAGCACCCAGGGAAGTGGGGCTGTATATTGAGTGGGAGGATGGCTGTGTGGTTAAGGCAATGGGTGTGACGCAGGAGCTCTCTTCATTCAATGGTTCAAGAACGCAGGGGTCAGCTGAGGGCTACAGCATGACCTCAGCCAAGTCATTACATCCACTCTGAGCCCCATATCTCCCCAGGTGTAACTTGGGGTCAGTAATCCTCCCTCCTCTCATTTCTCCGTTTAGATTGTAACTTCTTCAGGGCAGGGATTGGCTTTCACTCCCTGTCTATGCATCCAGTTCTGTAGGAAACAGTTCTCCCAGGAAAACCGTCAAGATTTCAAAAATGTTCCCATTCTGCACTGGGGTGACACAGAGACCTTCCAGAGAGAGAAACCACCAACCTGCCTAGCCAATAGCCCTGTGGACAGGGCCCTCCCTGGGGATGTGGGAGACCAGGTTCAAATCCCTGTTCTGGTGGCCAATCTCTCTGGCTTTGGTTTTGACCAGAAATTCCATCTGGGACCTGACAAACCTTTCTGAGAACAGAAATAATCAAAACTGACGTGATCCCCCAGCAGGTTCTGGTGTCACCAGTTAGTGTTTTCTGACAACAAATGTTTTGTTGAACAATTCCTGACTAGCCCTAAGCATGATCTCAGCTGGAGCCCCCACCTGCTGCCCCCACAGGGTGTGGGCAGAACCGGATTAAGGCCTTTAGAGGCCCTAAGCACTGAAAATATTATGGTGCCCCCCCCATATGTTTTTCAAAATAAAAACAATATTATACCGTAAAATAACATTTTATTTTTCGAAATGGCACAAAACTTACATGTATGCTGAAATTAAAATAGATTCTTTCTAGATTTTTCTGATTGCAAAATTCTGGATACGTTCATCGAAACTGACTTGACGAAGCATGTCCGCTTCCATACACAATAGGGAAAGTGATTCAAGTCTGTCCTGACACACTGTTGTTCTCTGAGGGTTTTTTATTCTTTTCAGCTGAGAAAAAGAGAGTTCTGTGGAGTAGTTAGTAATCATCAGTGTTAGAAAAATACGTAGTGCGAGCTCTACATTTGGAAATACACATTGTATTCCGTCTTCCAATATTGTGTCATGAAGATCAATGTGACTGAATTTCATTCTTCCTGTTTCATTAAACTTTGCGTGCATATAACAGTGGAACTGCCGTACTTCTCCACAGAGATTCATGTTCAAGTTAACAGGGTATGAGTCAACTAGCTTTTGGGACTATTGTTCGTCAGATAAGTCCATGTCGTTTAGAAAAGAAAATCTACTTGATATTTCTTTGTACATTTCACCTCTCCTCTTCATATGAACTTCAAGTCTATCAATTATAGCATAGTAAGTAGATACGCAAAATTTGTCTCTAGGATTCAATGCTGTTTCTGTTGCACTGCTATCATTTGCTTGTTTTTTCCTGATTCGCTTGCGGGACTGGGCTTCTTTGTAGTTAGTATCAGGCAAGATATCTTTTGATATGTCTTCAGATCTTTCAAAATCATTCCTCAAGGTATGTAAGTGGTCTGCTAATAGTTGATAGAGGTCTGCACATGTTTTCAAATCCAGTTCTTTTTCTTGGAGAGCTTGAGCTGTGTTGTAAAAGTGTTTGTTTGTAAAATTTCATTCCACATGGTCAACATGAATACAACTTCTAGTTCTTGCATCTTGTTTGCAATGTTTTCTGCCTCATGTATAGTTTTTCCCTTTTGTGATTGGTCTTCAGCTATACTTTCTAATGCATCCACAATCTTTGAGTAGGACTCCAAAATTGGACTTGTTGCCACTGCATGTGCCTCCCAGCGAGTATTAGAGATTTCAACACACGATCATTGCCCAAATATGTTTTAATATGCCATCAGTGTGTTGAGGCAGAGAAAAATGTATAAAGTAACTGGACTGTTGAGGGAAAAAAACTTACTGCCACTGGACAACAATCAACAGCACTGCAGCCAACAAGATTGAGAGAGTGTGCAGCGCATGGTATGAATATGGCATATTTGTTCTGTTCTAAAAGCTTCTTCTGCATTCCTTGATAACGCCCTGACATGTTGGCCGCGTTGTCAGAAGATTGACCTCTGCACTTTGAGAAATCTATTTTGCAAACTTGGCACAGATAATGCAGTACTTGATTTGTCATTTCTTCACCAGTGTGGCTTTTCAAATTGAGAAATGTTATAAATCGTTCAACTGGTTTTACATCTGTGGGAGACACACATCTTAATACAATACTCAATTGATCAATATGTGAAAGATCAGGTGTAGAGTCGACAGATAAACTGGAGTACCCAGCAGTACTTATTTCATCCACAATAGCTGAACAAACTTTGTCATTCATTAGACCAATGAGTTCATCACATATATTGTCTTGGATAAGTATGATGGGTTACCTTTGCCAGCATTCCCATATTTTGAGATATGGCCTGCTAAAAATGGGTCAAACTGAGCCACAAGCTCCAACAATCCCAAGAAAATTTGCATTCTGCAATGATCCAAATGTATCATTTGATCCCCAGAAAGGCAGACCACGTTCAGCTAATGTTTGAATAACTGCTATAACATGCTGCAAGATATGTTGCCGGTATTCACGCTCCCCTTGAATTAGTTCGTCCAATTTTTGTGTCAATCCAAAGCCCTGTCTTCAATTTAAATATTTCAACATTGAATCTCTGTGGGTAATGCTATTTTCATGTTGTTCAATTAAAACCGTATTCCGCCAGTCACTAAATCCATCTGCAGCAAACCAGGATGTTGAAGGTTTATATGCAAAAAGTTTGCAAACAAAACAGTACACAGACCCTGTTGATGGTGAATACAGTAGCCACTCTCGAGTGTATTTCTAACCATTCTCTTTCATGCTGAAAAATATTTTTTGTGGACAATATCTTGTTTGTTTGCCATTGGTAAAAGTCCAATGTGATTTCTCAAATGGCCAAGTGTGGTGTTGACAGTCATTTGGTCCACGATCTATCCAGTAAGCTACGTCATCGGTACTGAAATCAACCCAAATACCAGGGTCTTTTCTCCTATTATTTATAGCATGAGCAGGTTCAGTCTCTGACACATCCACACCTTCTAGAATAATAGAATATCAGGGTTGGAAGGGACCTCAGGAGGTCATCTAGTCCAACCCCCTGCTCAAAGCAGGACCAATCCCCAATTAAATCATCCCAGCCAGGGCATTGTCAAGCCTGACCTTAAAAACTTCTAAGGAAGGAGATTCTACCACCTCCCTAGGTAACGCATTCCAGTGTTTCACCACCCTCCTAGTGAAAAAGTTTTTCCTAATATCCAACCTCAACCTCCCCCACTGCAACCTGAGACCATTACTCCTTGTCCTGTCCTCTTCTACCACTGAGAATAGAACCATCCTCTCTGGAACCACCTCTCAGGTAGTTGAAAGCAGCTATCAAATCCCCCCTCATTCTTCTCTTCTGCAGACTAAACAATCCCAGTTCCCTCAGCCTCTCCTCATAACTCATGTGTTCCAGTCCCCTAATCATTTTTGTTGCCCTTCGCTGGACTCTCTCCAATTTATCCATATCCTTCTTGTAGTGTGGGGCCCAAAACTGGACACAGTACTCCAGATGATGCCTCACCAGTGTCGAATAGAGGGGGACGATCACGTCCCTCGATCTGCTCGCTATGCCCCTACTTGTACATCCCAAAATGCCATTGGCCTTCTTGGCAACAAGGGCACACTGCTGACTCATATCCAGCTTCTCGTGCACTGTCACCCCTAGGTCCTTTTCCGCAGAACTGCTGCCTAGCCATTCGGTCCCTAGTCTGTAGCGGTGCATTGGGTGCATCTAGAACAATGTCTGTTTTACCACCAGGAGTAGGATGATCAGTTACAGTCTCGGACACATCCACAGGTTTTGGAATGGTGTTTGTTTCACCAATAGAAGAAGGGTCAGTCTCTGAAACAGCTACAGGTTTTGGAACGGTGTCTGTGCTACTGAAAGAAGATGTTGCTTCTGTTGGATTTGCTTTGAAAAATGTCAGCTTTGGAGATTTTGGAAAATTTCACTAGTTTTTTCTTTTCTTCTGCCAGTTTGTTTCTGTGCTCCACTCAGTTGGTTATGTTTCATCCTGCCCCTTATCTCAGTTATCTGAGCTTAAAAAAAAATAATTACACAATGTACACTATTTTTGTGTGTAGACACACAATGAATCAAGTACGTATAACTCAGAAGAATATATCAATAATAAAACATAAATTTATTGCAATACGTGACAGGATCTGATTTCCTCACATTATTTCGATCTATGTTAGTAGGACGCCCCCCTGGTTTAGGTGGGGATAAGTGATAAAAAGAGAACAGAAAAATGGGGGAAGAGTGTGTAGTGGAGTGTTAGGAAGTCTAGCAAAGCTCTGATTTTTCCCATGACAACTACTTTGATGGTTTTTTGAAATATCAAATATCAGATCTTTTTTAAAAAAATCTTTTTTTTTTGGGGCTGCCCCCTGCTTTGCTGGTGCCCTAAGCACATGCTTAGTCTGTCTATTGGGTAATCCAGCCCTGGCAGTGGGTGATTAGCTCCCACTGTGGCCGCGATGCCCTCGTCTCTGCTCCACCAGCGCAGCTCTGGAGCTCCTGGCAACGAATCTGGGCCAGTTTGGGGGCCTGACACCAAGTGTGCTGCTTCTTGGCTCCCAAGGGCCAAATGTCCTGAAGGACTCATGGAGCAGGTGGCTGGGGGCAGGAATGTGGGGAGCCCCTGAGTTTAGGAAAGAGCGTGGGGCAAAAATGAACAGGACACTGGGGCCAGGAGAGGAGATGCACCTGGCTGCCCCCCAGCCCCCTCTGTCCACCAGCGCCTCCACTCCACTCCAACCCCGAGCCCAGCCCTTCTGCCTCCCGTCTCGTCCCCCAGCCCTCCGCCCCGGTAGGGCAGTTCCGTCCCGCCTGTCTCCCCTCCCTTGCCCTTGTGCCAGGGTTCCCCCCGCGCCGCCACCCCAGCTCGGGGGCGGGGCTTCACAGCTGGGGGGCGGGGCCTCGGGGTGACCCTGCCGGCGCGGGCCGCGTTTGGCCGCAGAGCCGTTCGAGCAGCAGCAGTCAGCGGAGAGCCTGGTCCTCGCGGAGCTGCCACCATGCCCAAGTGCCCGCGTTGCCAGAAGGAGGTCTACTTCGGTAAGGGTGCTGCGCCTCGCCTGCCCATGCCCCCGCCATCCCCACGGGGTGCCCTGCTCCTGGCGCCCTGCTCCTGGCACCCAGCTCCCTGCTGCGGCTGCCAAGCACCCTGCCTACTCCTGCCTCGCCTTCCCCATGCGGTGCCTGCTCCTGCACACAGCTCCCTGCTGGGGCTGCCAGGCACCCTCCCTGCCCCGCCTTTCCCCACAGCATGCCTGGCACCCAGCTCCCTGTTGGGGGTGCAAGGGACTCTGTGGCTGCCTGTGCCCATGGGGTGCCTTGCCAGCTGCACCCCCTCTTTATATGGGCTCCCTGGCACAAGAGCTCTGCGGGGGGTGGCCAGAGACTTTGCCCACCCCTCTGCTCCTACACCCACCTTCCTATCCCCCTGCAGGGATACAGCCCAGCTGCCTGACCCTGAACGCAGCTTCTCAATAGGGGTGCCCTGCCTCCTGCACCCCCATTGTCTCTGCGGGCTCCCTGGTACCTGGCTTCCTGCTGAGGCACAGCCCAGCACCCTGGCAGCAGCATAGATGGGTGGGGCAGGGGAGGCCATTGCCCCGGGTTGGGACCCAGGCTGTGCTGGCTACACACTGCTGCAGCTGGTGTTTGGTTCATGCCCAGTGCTGCTGGCTGCTGTCATTGCCTCCCCCTGCACAGCTGTGTGGGAGGAGATCAGTGTTCCGGAACAAGCCGTCTGATCTGAGGACCCCCGCTTTCTGTGAGAAGGGCTCAAATCCCCCCCCCCCCCCCCCGTCTGCCTGCACGGCTCAGGGGTTCCATGCAGCCTGGAAGGAGCTGGGTTTGCAGGGTTCTGGCAGACCGGCATTAGTGCTGGTCCTCGTGTGTTGAGCTGGTCTGTGTGGGCTGCACAGATTCCTGCTAACATCAAGTGCAAGCATTGCCCCCTCTCCCCTTGTTCAGGGGCTCTGAACGGGCAGGGCTGGGGAAGGCTGACTGGCTTGGAAGCTGTGCAGAGCCATGGTGGGAGGAGGAGTCCGAGCAGGGTTCCTCTCCCTGGGCCTCCCTGCAGCCTTAGGAAGATGCTCTGATTTATGGATCTCTTGCATGCCTCCCAGCTACGAGTAAGGAGACTTGAACAGCAGCGAACTATTGCAAACAGCTGTATGCTTTACAAGCGAGGAAGGAATCGCTCTCAAAACCTACCAAGTTCTCTTTACAAATCATCATTAATAAAAAGTTCTTTGTAATTAATTCCCCTCTCCTCACACCCCCCCAATAGCCCATGCCCCTTAGGCTTTCAGATCTCTACTAATGGCTAGAGGAACTGGCAACCCATTTGTATAAACCAGTGGTTCTCAACCTATTTACCAGTGTGGGCTGCTTATGCAGCCCACTATGTGTTATATGGGCCACACCCACTCAATATGTTTGCTACCTGTATGGCCCTGAGGATGTTACATGGGCCACCGCTGTTTGCTGATTGGGCTGCAAGACAGATGCAGGTTGAGAACCACTGGTATAAACGATAGTCCTAGAAAACCAAAGATTTCCTGGTTAATTAGTGAGAAATAACAAAGCACATAAGTCACGGTTAAGATGGGGGGAGTTTCCATTGTAGTTTTAAAACTGTTTCATTGTAGTGCTTTTATACTCTTCCATTGGATTCTGAGTCCACAGACTGATACAATTTCTGATCTCTGTTGAGAGATAATATCCAAAGCCAGTGAAAATACATATGTTCTTATATAGCTGCCCATCATCGAGGAAGTCTCCCGT
This sequence comes from Lepidochelys olivacea, assembly GCF_965140295.1. NCBI lineage: Eukaryota > Metazoa > Chordata > Testudines > Cheloniidae > Lepidochelys > Lepidochelys olivacea. The sequence continues at coordinate 43,844,591 of NC_140418.1, read as the reverse complement.
TCCCTTCTACACAGTGGGGAAAAAAAATCTTCAGAATCCGAGACCACACTGTCTTCTATAAAATGAGTGAAACCGTATAAATTTCTATATGCAAGAGGTCCTGCCGTTTCTCTGTTCAGCTGCGCATTTTAGCTGAACAGTTGGACAGGTACATTATTATTTGGTGAGGGCTGTGTGTTGTTGAGGTTTGGTAGAGAAATCTAAAATAGTGTTCTTGCCATACGTTTTGCAAGACCAGCCATCCATACAATAGCAAATATAAACGTGTAACAGTTGGGAAGTTGTGTCTAGGACACAAGATTGTAATTTGGGGGTGAAAGAAGAAGAAGATAGCATAGAAAATAAAAAGTTGTTTGTGTGGGTCTGAGTGGTCAGATATGCTGACCTCTAAAAGGGAGGGCTGAGGGATGGGCTATATTTTAGTATTAAACACTAAATCTGTTTTTGATTCTGAGATGTTTCCATCTAATCTGTGTCTATTGTGTATCTTCTGTCTAACATCTAAAGAGGATTCTTCTGGCAGTAGGTTGTACTGTCAGTGACCATTTGGTTCCAGAGGCAAACATGTCAAACAACGAATACTCTGTTTTCAGATCTTTTATATCAGGGGCTCAGTTCATCAGTCCCTGTGCCTTGTGTGGTCATTTACACCAGTTCAAGGTGTGGTGTTTAGATGTTGCATGTAATTATTAGAATTGGCTGTTGGGAGTCTGAAAGGACAGGAAACAGGAAGGAAGGGGGAGGAGCTGACAGGAAATTTGCTGAAAAATGCATTTTTCAGGGCACTGAATCTGTTCGTGACTTCAGGTCAAATTCAGCAAATAGTTTCAGCTGAAAAAACCTTGAAAACAAATTTTGGAATTGTCAGTATGGTTTATTTTTGCAAATTTGGATATTTTGTTTTGAATCATCATCTTCAAAACAGTTCATTTGACCCAAACACAATTTTGGTGTTTTTTTGTTTTGGTGAGAAAACCAAAAAGGAAATCCATTTGTTAGAAACAAAGCGAATTTTTCAATTTGGCCACCAGACCAAAAACCTCAATTATTTGCTCCACTCCTAAGGATGAACGGTGATGGTTTACACCACTTGCTAGTCATGAAGGGTGACCATGAATCAGAGGCCAGGTCTTTCAGATGTCACCAAACGTACATATGAGAACTTGCAACACTAAGTTGTGTGTGCAAATGGGCACCTCTGAAAAGCTGCTCTGGGAGATCCTTCTGCAACTTATAATCATAGAAGATTAGGGTTGGAAGAGACCTCAGGAGGTCATCTAGTCCAACCCTCTTCTCAGAGCTGGACCAACATCAACTAAATCATTCTAGCCAGGGCTTTGTCAAGCCGGGCCTTAAAAACCAATAAGGGTGGAGATTCCACCACCTCCCTAGGTAACCCATTCTGGTGCTTCACCACCCTCTGAGTGAAATAGTGTTTCCTAATGTCCAACCTAGACCTCCCCCACTGCAACTTACTCCCTCTTTGTTTTCTTCTGTGCTGAGACGTCTTGTTACCAAGGCCCTTTTCTCTCAGGCTGTCTGCCCCACTGAACAGAATAGGTTAACATGGAGCCTCAGTGCTTTGACTGTCTCTAAGCCATTTGATGGGCACTGAGGCAAATCACTAGAGGCGTGGTTCAGAGGCGCTGTGTAACATGGCTGTAAGCCTTCCCTCCAAGCTAATATTTTGGTCCTTTGTTCCAACAGTGCTGTTCTTAGCTTCATCATAGCTGTTTGCTTAAGGTGGACACATTGGATGGGCAGGGAGTGAGCCACGAAGAGACTCTGGACGCTCCAGTCCAGAGTCCAACAACAGGATCAATTAAAGTGGTTCCTAAAAATTTTACATTGGAAATTAGCTAGATTCTGAACAGCAAATTCTGCCTTCAATCACAGTCATGAGTACCTGGGCGTAACAGAGGGCACCATGTAATTGTGAATATCTTATTGTAATAAGGTTACAGTGCAGAGGAGACATGCATCTGTAAGGCTTGTTTTTCTTAAAACTATCACTACATGCCTTGAACAGACTTTGGGCCTGACCTGACTTCTACTGACTCCCCTGGGTGTTGGATTCAGCCCTTGGTAAGCAGCAGATGGATGACCACACCCTGATTTGGAAGGAATTCCCCAAAAGACGCAGATTTCTGTACTGACTGAGAGTACTTAATTGGGTGACATGATCCCCCTTCCTGCTATGGGTGTATTTCAAGAGCTTTGGGTAGCTAGTCCTAGAAATAACCTTTGCTGAAATTGTTTAACTCCAGCTACTAAAACCACGTACAGCAGTTCCCCAATCTCTTGGTTTCCCCATGTCCCTGGCATAAAAATTCTGGTGTGTTTTGCTGAGAGTTAGAAGTGGGTGCTGGCCCTATAAGTACTTTATTTTTTTAAAATTTTATCAAATCTGTAAGCCATGGCCTGGGAACACATTGATTTTTTTTTCTTTCTCTGTCTTATATTTCTGGTTTGCTTGTGGGGTGTGTCATACTTTTCTGTCTACTGTGCCAGGAAAAAAAAACAAAACAGGGAATGGCTCAGAACGCAAGAATTCCAGAGTTTGTACGTTCCAGCTCTTTCTGATGGAGACTTAACTGTTTCCCCATCCATTCATATTTGCCTGTCATTTAAGGTAGTGCCTACACTAGAGAAATTTACTAAAGAATCCTGACCTGGGGTTAGCACTGGCTGGAGGCCAGGTATAGACAAGATTCTGATGGCTGAACGCATTTTTACCACCATTTTAGTTACTTACATCTGATGAAGTGAGCTGTAGCTCATGAAAGCTTATGGCAAATAAATTGGTTAGTCTCTAAGGTGCCACAAGTACTCCTTTTCTTTTTGCGAATACAGACTAACACGGCTGCTACTCTGAAACCTTACTTTCAACAGATTCAACCAAAAGGAAGTAAAAATCAGTCCTGGTGGCAAGAGCCTTGTCTACACCATTGGTGCTAATACCCATTCCAATAAAATGGTGGTAGGACCAATGGGAATTTTTTGTAAGTTTCCTCAGTGTAAACAAGGCGTAAACCTCCCCTTAAAGTACAGTTCTCAGAATGGTGACTAAAATTGGCATTGTGAAGTTTCACGTCTATGGCAGCTCATTTACTCCAGGTAACATTTGCTAAGCTTACTAGTTTAAAAAAAAAAAAAAGGTTTTAATAGAACTGTCGGCACCTAAAACCCCCGGGTCTAAAGTCAGGCTGGTTTTGTTCTGGTTTGCACATCTCTGGGCATAAACACTATATACTCTCAATCTATCGTTATTAATTCAGTTGATCAACTCAGAAAAGAATCCAGCTGTCACTTGCACAGCTGGTCTAGCCCTGCAGGGCTAACAGGAGTAAAAGATGTGGCTTTGTAAGTGCACTTAGAGAATGAGTCTGAGCAAGGAAGTGCTATTTTTATGAAGACAGGTTTCAGAGCGGTAGCCGTGTTAGTCTGCATCAGCAAAAACAACGAGGAATCCTTGTGGCACCTTAGAGACTAACACATTTATTTGGGCATGAGCTTTCTTGGGCTCAAACCCACTTCATCGGATGCATGCAGTGGAAAATACAGAGAACATGAAAAGATGGGTGTTGCCATACCCACTATAACAAGAGTTTAGTGTCCTTTTTCCTTTACAGAAACACACACTTTGCTTCTCTACAAAGTCCAGCCACGAGGAAGTTTGTGTGGAAAGTTGGTTTTTTACGAGAGTCTCCAGTTTTGAGAGGTCATTCTTAATCTTTCCCTGTTGGCTGTATAGGATGTTGCCATACCCACTATAACGAGAGTTATACAACACCCATTTTTTTCATGTTTTGTGTATATTCCTACTGCATTTTCCACTGCACGCATCCGAAGTGGGTTTGAGCCCACGAAAGCTTATGCCCAAATAAATGTGTTAGTCTCTTAGGTGCCACAAGGACTCCTTGTTATTTTTATGAAGTTAGTCATATGACCTCAGCTGTACAAGACAGAGTTTAATGCAAAGGCCAAGGAGAGTCCAAAATCAGTTGAAAGCTCCTATGTCTGAGATCACAGCAGTAACATTGATCTTGTATAAGCAGTCTCCGTTACGATCTAAGAGAGATCCAAGGAGTTGCTGTAAAAAGCCTTACTGAAATTTGTCAGGTTCTGAAGCCTTTTAGAACAACGTCTAAAGAACCGTGTTTAATTTCAGTGTAACCCTGTCAGTTTCCTCCCCGTTGAATTCTATAAGGCTTTTTCATAAAGAGGATTTGGGCTCATGCCCCCTTCCCCAGATAGTCCCTAGCCCGCTTTGTTGGAGCTACAAACAAAGGTGCCATTTCTCGCCATGATGTTGGTGTCTGTGATGTGGGGCCTGCCTGATAGGAACATTTTGAGATCCCCTCTCTAGTGATCACTTCTCTCCTGGAGTTAATGGTTACTCCTAAGTCACGGGCTCCCTACCTACCCAGGAAAGGTGGTGTAATGCCAAAGCCCTGGCAGACCAACACTCCTCACCCAGCACTGTGCTGAAGCAGCAGAGCATAGAATGGAGAGGTATTGGTTGTCCCCAAAACTTTTTGTCCCCGATCTCGGACCCCTGCCTTTTTCAGGCATGGAAAATCCACTCGAAGGTCTTGGCACTGAAAGGGTTCCTGTGGAAAGCTCAGCGTTATCACTTAATACACATCCGGGAGTGCAGCTGCTAATAACACACTAGCCTCTTTAGTAAATTACATCCTTTATGCTGTAGTTAAATTCCATCCTGTGTTCGTTCTTCTTAATGTAAACCTGTTCTGGACTAGGGGAGTAACCTCATTGTTCCTGTTGTAGCTGCCTCTGGGCCTATCTTAAGTTTGTCGTTACCTTGGAATTTAAGGGATTATTGTAACTAGTGTCAGTTGAGGTCACGGGTGGTTTTCAAGGTCAGATGCCAACTTGTGCAGAAGAATTTCTACACAATTTCAGGGAGGGATAGCTTAGTGGTTTGAGCTTTGGCCTGCTAAACCCAGGGTTGTGAGTTCAATCCTTGAGGGGGCCATTTAGGGATCGGGGGGGGGGGGGAAATTGGGGATTGGCCCTGCTTTGAGCAGGGGGTTGGACTAGATGACCTCCTGAGGTCCCTTCCAACCCTGATATTCTATGACTAGAGGAGGGCAGTCCATGCTGGGTTAGGGCTGGCTGTACTCTGGTGCTCCCTAAATTTGACTCTGTTGCCATTTTCCTTCTGCAAGTCTCCCCATCTGAACAAGGTTTAACATGAACCGTAATGAATCCATGTCAAATGGAGACACATAGGCCCTTCCAGAAAGGAATGGGGAGGTAATGATGCAGCAGGCACTTCAGAGCTCAAATCTTCCGACTGGCAATAATTTGTCTAGAAATCAGACACCCAAGCCTGTGTGAAAAATGCTTGTGCAAACCATGCTTTTGTGTGTGCAGAGCAAGTACTACGCATGCTATTGCCTGTTTTTCTGCTCTCTTCCCCCCCCCCCCCCCCAGCTGCATGGATTTTTATTTATTTTGCAAGTGCAGTATAGGTGTCTGAATTTGAAAACTGGCAGTCCCCCTCCAGGACAAGCAAGTGTCAAACAGTGAGTGAGCCCCACTGAAAGCTGGAATGAGGAATGCCCCAGTAGCTTTTGGATTTAATCATTGGGAACACACGGCATTTTTCGATGTATAGAACTCTTACAGTGACCACACTGTTTGGGTCCAGGACAAATGACAGGACAGAAGCGTGTAGGGTGCAAAAGTCCACAGAGTTTATTGAGGCAGCTCCCCACCTCCTCCGCGGCATCTTCTCTCTGTGTCAGTCTCCTTACAACTCTCTGGCCTGTCCCAGCCTGCACAGGCAGCCCCAGAGTCCTTACGTAGCAAAGCAAAGAAGCAGTGCCATGAAGATGAACTCAGTTGTCCTGTGCCAGCCCTACCTTCCTCCGGAGGGCTCCAGCAGTCTCTGCAGAGGGGCTGGGCTGGGCACAGAGGACTGTTCTCTCTGGCCAGCCAGCTCCTGAGCGGTTCTCTTCCCTCATTAACAGCCCCTCCATTACCTGACAGCGAGTACAGGTATAGCGGGGTGACTGAGAGCCCACAGCAGCTCTCCAAACCTTGCTGGCTTGGTGTGGGGTGGATATGCCCCATCACAGCCTCCTGAATGGTGCTATTTTGTTTCCGCTCTCTGACAGCTGAGAAGGTTACCTCCCTGGGGAAAGACTGGCATCGACCATGCTTGAAGTGTGAGAAATGCAACAAGACCCTGACTTCAGGCGGCCATGCTGAGGTAAGGGGTGAGGTGGCCACCAGTTCTGTGTCACTGTAACTCTTAGCTGCATCTTCCAACGTGTAGGAGAGACTTGTCTAGAACCTTTAATCAGCTGCTTCCTGTGGGCGGCAGCATAGTGTACCCTGCCTTTGCAAAGTGGATCCCCAGGTACTCCACAGCCCAAAGGGCCCATATTTCACAGTCCCAGCTCCGAAATTCTGCAGCAACATGACTTTATCCCCGCACCATGCAGTACCCTCGTTCCCATCCCCCTCACACACACTCACTGCACAGGCTCAGACTTGTAAGGCTCACTGAGGTACAAATTGTTGCTGGCTATTTCTGAGGGTGGGGTTCTCACTCTACTCTCCAGCTAGAGTGACCAGATAGCAAATGTGAAAAATTGGGACAGGGGTTGGTGGGAGCAATAGGAGCCCATATATAAAAAAGCCCCAAATATCAGGACTGTCCCTATAAAATCAGGACATCTGGTCACCCTATCTCCAGCCAGCCTGGCTCTATTCCCCTGGCCTCTGTTACTGCAGTGCTGTCCAGCTCAGACCCTCCTTCACCCCTGGAAGCAGGGAGCTTATAGCAAGCTTCAGCAGCTCATTGCCCTGGGCCTGGACCGCTGGGGGATCTCCAGGCCACCTAGCTGCCCAGCCGATGTTTCTGGCTTCTCCCTGCTCCTTGGCTGCAAGCTGGACTCCTAGTGCACGTGCTGTACACAGTAAAATCATCTCCCCCTTGTGGGGAAATATGGAGAGCAAGAGGCAGGTTGCAGCTGGCCAGAGGGGGTCTGGCTGCAGCAAAACAGCTAATGCCAGGGCAAGAAGGCTGCATTCCGTGGCATCCTGGGGCCAATGGCAAGCTCCACTGCTGTAGAATCACAGGGTGCATGGGGCCCTGCCTGAGATGAGCGGGGAGTTCACAGCTCTTGGAGCTATTGGTTCAAGTGCTTTGCAGATGCAAGCAGCCATTGCTGCATCAGTTACTCAGCTCTCAGACTTGAGGGCCAGAAATTGAATTTTAAAAGAGGGGAAGCTGAGATTCTGCAGCAGGGGTTAATTCTTTGGTTGATTCCATGGAATATAGGACTACCTGGGAGCCCTGCCTCAAAGTAGCAAGAACTCTGCATTAGCCAGCTCCAAGCTGTGGGCTTGCTGTGTGTGCGGACAGGCTGGTTTGCCAGCACCAGGCTGCCAGAGCTCAGATATACAGCTAGCCCAGTGAGCGGGGTGCCATAGTAACTGAACTAACTTGACAGGGCGGAGACACTGGGCCAGTCCAGGTCCCCTGCAGTCGGGATTTGCTGAGTTGGAGAAATCCTGTAGGGAACTCTCCATTGTGTGTAACAGGGCAGAGTGTCACTAGGATTGTGGGCTGGGTGGCGCAGGGTGCTCTAATCTTATCCAGAGACCTACATCCAGAGCAGGCCTCAGGTGAGGAGGAATGTGAGTGAACCTTAGACGAGGCTCTGATTTGGCTCTCCCGGCACGTGGCTGTTTCTTTAGTTTAGCAAAGCTGTAATGAGGTCAGGACTCCACTCGGAGTGACTGGCAGAACAATGGCAGGGCCCAGGACAGGACTGGCAGGCAGTAGGGGAGGTCACTGACACAGCTGGGACAAGAGAGCAGGGCCCAGGAGTTGTGAATCTAGCTCCATACACACAGGATTAAGAGTGGGCCTAGTGCCTGGTGCCCAGTTCCTGGTGCCTGCTTGTCTCAGACTCCCCTGAGTAATGTGGCACTGAGGAGTCTCTTCTCTCTCTGCAGCATGATGGGAAGCCCTATTGCAACCAGCCGTGCTACTCTGCCTTGTTTGGACCCAAAGGTAAGTTTCTCCATGCTTGGGGCTTCCAGCAGGGAGGGGTGGGATATTGGGTACTGGGACTGATGGTGTCTGTCTCCTGGGATTCTTGCCCAGAAGCATGATCGCATGTTCCAGCACACAGATCCATGCACACACACCCCCTGTGTCCATCCATAGCCACTCCTGCCTGAACTCCCAGCTCACAAGCCCCCCATGCACTCCCCACAGCCACTCCCCCTTAGCCCCTTATCTTCCCCCATATGTTCCTAAACTTGTGGGCAAACCGCTAGAGCCATGTGCACACCCCTTACACTTTACACCTGTCCTCCCCTTCACAATCTCCACTCGTAAGGCTGTCAGCCCACATCCTCCTGTGTGCAGTCACCCTTCGACATCTACTCACGCCTTCTTCCCCTTTCTCCAGGGGCCGGGCAACTTTCCCTTGACCTCTTTATAGGCACTGCCTCAAACTTGAATTGTGGCCTTTGGAGCAGAAGCTCTGTCTCTCACAGTCTCCAGTCACATCGGCCGGAGAGGTGCTCCTCTGGATCTGCACTGTGGTTTCTCTCTGGGTAGGATGTTCAAAAGGTCTCGAGGTCTCAACGCTGGCCCAGCTCAGAAGTCAGTGGGAGTTTTGCTTTTTACTTCAGCAGGAGCAGAGTTAGGTCAATGCTGTGGCCTGGCCTACACCTACAATTTAGGTTGAGCTAGCTTCATGCCCTGACCACTGTAGTTAGGTCAGCCTAACCCATGATATAGAGGTGGCTAGGTCGACAGAGGGATTCTCCTACCGCCAGTCAGAGAGGTGGATTGCCTGCGTCAACAGAAAGCCCCCTCCTGTCATTGTGGGAGGTATCTACGCTACAGTGCTCCAGCAGCACAACTGCAGCGCTGTAACTGTCGCTGTAGTGTAGACGTGCCCTGAGTGTTTGGAAGAAATCTCACCCTCCCCGTGTTCGGATTCTACGGTCACAGGTTTGTCCTCTGTTGCACAGGTGTAACTCTCCATGGAGCTGATGGGCATTGTACCAGTGTGAGTGATGGCACAAATGGGCCTGCTCATCTGGACATGGCACGAGTCAACTTAAGTGCTTTGGACATTTCACTGTAGTGAGGCACTCTAGTGTGAAGGTGTATGGACACTTTCACAGGCCGGCCTCGCTGCCCATCCCAGCCATGTAGTCACAGATTGAAGGGTGTGAAAACCCACAAGCCCATGCAATTTGCCAGAATATCTTAGAGGCTTCGAAGAGATGAGAATGCTGAGAAGGAATCTCAAAACTTGTAGGGCTCCAGACACTGCTACTCAGCAAGCTTTAGAAAGTTTTGAGTTTCAGGTCTGAATTCTCCCCTCTCTGCTGCCGCCACCCAAAGTCCCCACAGCTCTTTGGTTTCAGGGTCAATACGTCAGTACGCACTCCTTTGGAATGTGATTTGCTGAATGCAATTGTTGATGTGGCTTCAATGCTAGAGGCTGTGGAATTCCACTTGAATTCCTGCCCCGCCATCCACTCTGTGGCTGCTGGGGTGTAATGTGAAGTGTCATCTACAATCTACATGCCTTTCCAAGTCAGCAGGTTATTGACTTAAGCCTTAACAGCAGCTAGTGGGCTATGCTGGACAATGAGGCAGCCAGACCCCTGGCTGAGCTATGCAGCTGTTGCTTGTCAGCATGTGGGTTGGCTGGGAACATGGAATCCCTCTCTTTATCTCTAGAAGCTACAAGGGTAAAATGCCAGGCTGCGCCAGGCCATTTAGTGGGAGAACTAGAGTCAGGAGTGACTGTAGTCTGCCCCCTCCTGCCGCTAGGCAAAGGGTTCTTTTAGCAGCATCCTCAGTCTCTGGAGGATGGGACCCACTTGTATCCCCCCAAGACACCTCAGTGGGCTCAGAGGAGCTGCAGTCCTGCTGCCAGGGCAGGGCTAGCAGATCAGTAGCTGGAACCCTGATGACACCAGTTCAGATTCCTTAATTCCTGAGTATGCAGCCTGGGTAGGATTGTGGGGGCAAGGCGGGGAAGGAGAGCCCTGAGGGTACATCTACACAAAAATCAGACGCCCATGGCTGGCCTGTGCCAGCTGATTTGGGCTACTAGCTGTTTAATTGCAGTGTAGACATTCTGGCTTGGGCTGCAGCCTGAGCTCTCGGACAGCAGAGAGAAGGGCAGACTGCTCCGCACAGCTGGTTTGGAGGGTAAATTGAAAGATAACCCACACGGTGACCATGTTCCTTCCACACGCAACAGGGGTTTCCTTCCCTTAGTGCCCTGGTCTCAAGTCCCTTCCCCAGCTCACTGCTTCCAGGCGCCTGATAAGAGGGAAGCCATCACCCAGTAACCCCGTAACAAAGGCATGTTCCCCACCAGGGGTAGGCAGGTGCCTCCCGGGCTGCTAGCCTCACGCTCACCCTGTCCTGTCCTAGCCCTTCCCCTGGGCCTGGTTTTCAAAGCTTGGCACCTGGAGCTGGCTTTCCAGGAGGACTCCACACCCTTTGTGCCACTTGGCCTCTTTATGCATCACCCTTGATTCCTCCTGCTGCTCTTGCCTTGGGGTGGGGTGGAGCTGCGCCTACGGGAGGCAGTGTCTCTGCCAGGACTGCTCCCGCGCACCTTGTGCCAGTCATTGGGCTGCCCTCAAATGGCTCCCTCTCCTGGTCTGCAGGCCTGCGGGGAAGGGGCAGGCAGGTAGGTCATTCCCCAGCCTCCTTTTCAGCAGCGACTCCCCAAGGGGGAGCAGGAGCGAGCTCTGGCGGTGCTGTTGTGAACAGCCCCACAAGGCTGGGTAACGTGTACTCACACCCCAGTCCCTTTCACAGCCATGCAGGGGCTGAGTGCTGTCCGGGCTGTTGAGGCAGGAACTCCATGGCTATAGGGCTGAGCTCCTTTCCCCTTTTGATTCTCCTGCTCTTTGGAACCAATCCCCTGGGGGGAAAAGCCACTCGCTGTTCCCCGCACGTAGGCCCCCTGTAATGCTCTGTGGGCTGGGTCTAATCAGCACTTGTAGGGCTGGAGTTCTAACAGACCATGCCAGGGCTCAGGCTACCAGCAGGGGGGCTGTTCACTTCCAGCATTCTGTAGGGAGGGGCCTTACACTATGAACAGGTTTTAAATAGACATGTAGGACTGGATGGGACCTCAAGAGGTCTCCTAGTTCAGTCCCTGCCATCTGAACATGAATTTGCTGCTGCTAAAGATGAGACTGAAATCCTCTGCGTCTGCAGAGGATGGGCATGGCAGGAGCAGCTCCGGGGCTGGCTTCCCTGGGGCCTGCCTCCTGTCAGCGTGCTCCTGCTGAGCAGGGAGTTCAGCCCATGCGCTCCTTGCTTGCCCTTTCCACCGAGGCTGACAACACTGGGCCAGCTAGCTAGTGCTCCTACATTTGTGACCTGGGCTCCTGTGCCACTGAGGGACTAGGACCCCATGCCCCACTTCACACAGGCTGCTGCCCGGCTCTCAGCCCTTAGTGCACTGGGTCACTGCTGGCCACAGGCCACGTTGACCTCGTGACCGAGCTATTAGAGGCTCTGACTCTCGTTCCAGCTCCTCTGTACCCCAGTTAGTGTTTCCCTCTCTATCTGGAGGGAAGTTGGGCCCCAGTGTGTGAGTGGTTTCCATTTGAAATGTCGTATTGCAGACGGCTCTGTCCAAGTCCCATCTAAAGCCATGGTTTGGGCTGTCAGAGGTGTCTCCTAGGCTTTTGGCTCATGGCCCTGGGAATATTCAGGCTGTGGTCATCGTCCTCCCCCCAGCTTGGGTGTTGTGTTTGGTCTCTGTGCTCTGTGGCAGTTCCAGGACACTGGAAGGCATGTCTCTCACTGTACTCGCTCTTATTCATATTGGCATAGTGCCTTGGATCCCTGTTGTGAACCAGGCCCCCGCTGCACAAACACAGCAGCCCCTGCCCCAAAGAGCTGCCAATCGGTGTAAGAGAAGAACGACAGACGGCTACAGACAGTTGAGGAAATATGGGTCAGCAGGAGAGGCAGTTGTCTCATTGGCCCAAGGGCTCTTCCCGCCGTGGCACTGGTTCCTGCTCCCTGCCTCCAGCCTCAGGTGGTAATGACCCCGTTCTGGTTCTCTTGCAGGATTTGGCCGGGGCGGAACTGAGAGTCACACATTCAAGTAATCCTCAGGTAAAGGCTTCTCTTAATGGTCATGTTGCATTGTGCCAGCCCTAGCATCCTAGGCCCTGGTTTCCTGGATTCCCATTGCATCCCTGGGGCTGGCATCCTTCCTCCAGCCCATGTGATTCAGAATCTGTGTCCACAGGAAAGTGGCTAGAGTCACATGCCTTCTCTCAGCCTTGGTACACCAGAGCTAGCGTACTCAAGAGCATAGCCAGATTCACACTTCATTCTACATCCGAGAGCTCCAGTCATGCTCTGGCCAGCTTTGAATGTTGCCCCTTACGTCCTGGCACCTCTGTTCAGTTGCAACCCACTGATTAGCGTGTGTTAGATGTTCAACTTGGTGCCCGATCCCCAGAGGACATGAGTCTGTGACAGCCCCTAGCTAGAGAGCCTAGCTTTCTAACTCACACCTTAATTCTGGTGGTCCCCAGTTCAGTCCCTGGAGTCTAAGATGGGGGCTGTGACAGGCATTGCTCTGTTTCCTGGATATCCACCCAAGAGCTGCGTCCATTCACCACTGAGCCCCCCGTGCAAGCGCTATGCTGCAGCCCTGTTTTCAGACCTTTCACCTGTGTTTCCTTTTCTTCCGTCTGTAGGGCTGGATGGAGAGGATTCCTTGTGGAGCCGGAGGACAGCGCAAGCACCTTGACAAATGCATTTTTAATTCACTATGTAATTAACTAGCACATTAAAAGCAATAAATTACCTAGAGGAATTTAGCTGGCAGTGATGGGAGAGTCTCTGCTCTGTTATCTATCAGGATGTGGCGTGGGGGAGGGGAGGAGTTGGCCAATATCACTGAAAGTCTTGTGGAAAAGAGAAGGTCCCAGATCCCCTTCCAGCCAAACATGTAGCCCTGCTTTCACACCCAACCTCTAGCGGCAGGAGTCTGCAGTTGTATTTGTAGCCACTAATAAAGCCAGAATGAAAGCTGCTTCCTCGCTGTAGTAGCGTGTTCTGCTGACCAAGGGTCTCCAGGGATCAGATAATGAAGCGCTTGTGAGCTTTAAAGGACCTCAGCAGTCTTTGGATGAAGCCCATATGGGACTTGGAGCTTTGTGCTGCTGCAGCCTGCTATGCCAGCTGAGGCCTTGATCACTGCACGTTCTTACCCAAGGGCTAGTAGCCATGTCGCTTTCATCCGGCCGGCATGGAATCTGAGCTTGCCCTCCACCAAGCTGCTGCCTTGGCCAGGCGCTGGGAGAGCAGAGACATGGCTTTGGCTGAGTCCAATGAAAGTCCATCTCAGAGCCAAGCGTGAACAGCATCCAGCTGGCACTAGAGCCGGCAACCTCGCTATTCCTCCCATAGCCTCAACACCCAGTGAAACACAGTCCTGCAGCGTCTCATGTGACAGCCCTTGGGGCAGAGAAGCAGCCCCCCCAGTAACTCCCTCGGAGTCTCAAGCACAACCCCACCCCCTCCTGCCAGGCTCACCGCACAGCAAACGAAACCTCGTGGTTTGCAGTAGAGGCTGCTGATGGGGCTGGTTCTAGGGTCTCACTGCTACGAGGGGCAAGCGGGTGTCTTGGGGTCCCTGGATGCTGCTAGTTAAAAGACAACAGCCTTCTGGGAGTCCCGCCCAGGTTAAAAAAGGAACGTTTTGCTACTGGGTCAGTATTAGCTGTGATTTATAAAGGATGAAGGTTGTACATAGCTTGGCCTTTCTGATAATAATCTGGGGTCCCTTGAAGATTATTTGGGGAGGCAAATATCCCCTTTGCCTGCCCCCTCTGCTTCCGCTGTAGCTCTGGGCCTGGCTGCTGATAGACGTGGCTGCTTATAGACTTGCTGATAGACCCATTCCTAGCTCAGTTGCAGAGATGGGGGCGGGACTCGGAGGGGTTAAAGGAGTCAGATGGCATCATTTGTGCTTGACAGGTGTCCTAAGAGCAGAGAGGGAGGGCAGGCAAGAATGAGATCAGATAGCCATTTGTGTAAGGGAAGCCTTATTTCCCAGCCCTGCCTTTTCTATCTCCGCTGCTATCCAGCCCCCATCACCACAGTGTCTGAGCACCCATAGATTTCACTCTAATCTCACAATCATCTGCGAGGCAGGGCAGTGCTGGGGAATGGAGGCCCAGAGACAGGAATGGGCACAGTACTTAGGTGCCTGGTTAGATCACTGACCCACCTCAGTGCTTTTGAACCCCCCCAGGTGCTGACACCCCTTTAACAATCTGGCTGTAAGCGACGTGCCCAAGGTCCAGCAGGAGGCTTGTGGCAGGGCAGGGAATTGCCCTTAGGCCTCAAGTGCCAGGCGGCTCTCTTTACCCAGTGACCCATCCTATGGCTCATCTCGCATGTGGCAGACCCCAGTTCTTCAAGCAGCTCCAGAACCCGTGGGAGCAAGAGCAGCTGAAAGTCAGATCCGAACAGTGCTGCTGCCTCAGAGCCAGTCGAGGGTGGCCGTGAAGCAGAGGGGAATTCCCCACAGTGAGAAGGTGCCACTGTGCTGTCTGCAGCAGATTCACTGAGCGAGGCTTGGCAGCTTCTCTAGTAGAGGAAAGCCCCTACACAGCCACAGGACAGCAGATGCTAAGCCAGTGAGAGCAAGCGCTGTTGCTTTCCCCAATACTCTGGTCTCCTCCCCTCAGGCTTCATGTGTCACCAGAGTAAAGGGAGTGCAGCTATCTAGGAGCTGCCATGGAGATGACACTAGATAAATGTGGTTTCCTACAAGGCCCTCAGTGGAGCAGCCCCGGAAGACAGGACTCCAGCTCTGATCTGAAACCCCCCTAGTGCCAGCACTTTTCAAGAGTAACCCAGTGAAAGAGACCCTCTGCCCTGAGGGGGGCACCGGTGTGAGCTGATGGAGGTGATGGGCCACTCCCAACTAATGTTTAGTCTCTATGCCCCCCCTCTGAGCCCCCCAAGATAGCCAGAAACACCCACTTGGGCACACTGAGCCACAGACAGCCTGGCATTGTCTGCTGGCTGTCAGAGTAGCCGTGCGAGCCTGCGAGTTCTCTTTCGTGGATAAGACACGCCCCCCCCCCCCCCCCCGGAGATGGTGAGATTGCCAAGC
Source organism: Lepidochelys olivacea (assembly GCF_965140295.1). Lineage (NCBI taxonomy): Eukaryota > Metazoa > Chordata > Testudines > Cheloniidae > Lepidochelys > Lepidochelys olivacea. Next base: position 43,829,400 of record NC_140418.1, on the reverse strand, counting down.
TAGCTAGCACCAAGCAAAGACACAGACTCTGACACACAGATGGGATGACAGCTATTCCCATCTTAACCCTCGCCTTGCCAGATACACTAAAACAAACCCTATTCTGGGGTAAGGCACTTCCTACTTCTAAGGGCAGCTGCAAGCTCCTTGGGGAAGGGACTGTCTTTTTCTTACTTGTGTACAGCACCTAGCTCAGAGGGGTCCTGATCCCTGCTCTATCATCCTACATATAACAATAAATACCAATAATACTGTAATTGTTATAGCTGATACCAAACCCTCTACTGGTTCAGGCTGAACCTACTTCTCATCTAGAAAACATTGGACTTAAAATATCCAGCCAGGCCTCGGTAATGAATGCAAAATAGGGTTTGGTCCTCAGTTAACAATGGATGGTATTAACCAGATAAGCCATAGACTTTGCATGAGTCAGGTGCCTGTTAACTGGTTCCCTGGTCACCCAAGACAAGACTGCCCAATGAAATCCACTGGGATGGATCTGTAGGTGCAAATAATCTCTGGCCCAATTGTCAGGGAGAAGTGGCCTAGTGATGTGACAGTGAATTGTCAGTAAGGGGATCCTGCTTAGCCTGTGCTCAAGCCAGTTTAGCCTGTGCTCAGGGGTGTGGGTATGTGCTAAGAGAGGAGGGGCTGGAGAATCTGTCCCTTAAACAAAAGGACTTTAAGCAGTATAACCTAAACGTCTGACAGCAGCAGCTGACATTACCCCGCTCTCCCTAGAGTTTGGTGCCAGAACAGTAAAAAGGGAAAGCTCCTGCGAGCACCTTCTAGCACTTCACTGACTCTCCAAAATGGGACAAGACAGAACCACAGAAGTGCAACCAGACTGCAGTTGCCTGCTACTCTTTGCACCACCACTAAGCTGCAAGCATATTGCCAACTGAAGGAAGCTGTTCCTCTCTTCAGAGCTGGCATCAAGCTTAATGGGCCATTTGATGATTGTTTTTCTCCAGCATGTTGTAATGATTGGAGCCTTGTTTAAACACTCTAGAAAGGAACACATGGCTTTTTCACAGGGGAATAAAAGTCAAAATGCAAAGAAGTGAGGAAAGCTATGCAAAGAGCAGCACCTGGGTTCTCCCTTCAAAACCCCCAGAAAATGCTGCTGATAGAATTAACTCGATTAATATGATTTCACAGCAGAATTATAGTAACCTGCTCACCTGAGGATGCTCTGCCAAGCATTACAACAAACTAGCTAATCACTGACTATAATCCCCAACAAAAAACCTTTGAAATGAAAGATGATATGGTCTGGAAACCTCTCCGGACTAGCAGCAGGGCAGGGACAAATAAGTAAAAGAACAGGTTTGCAAGAGAAGCATGCTGTATTCCACAGAAGCAGAGCTGAGGACCTCATGTTAGTCTATTTCTAATGACAAAGTTTTACAATAAGCCACTAGTGCTGTACTTCTGAATATTTCATTGGGCATTGCAACATTACTTAGATTTGTACATTTTCTCACCCAAAATAACCTCTTGGTGTTCCATCTATTAAGGTTTCAGAGCAGCAGCCGTGTTAGTCTGTATCAGCAAAAAGAAGGAGTCCTTGTGGCACGTTAGAGACTAACACATTTATTTGAGCATAAGCTTTCGTGGGCTAAAACCCATGCATCCGATGAAGTGGGTTTTAGCCCATGAAAGCTTATGCTCAAATAAATGTGTTAGTCTGTAAGGTGCCACAAGGACTCCTCGTTCATCTATTAAGGCTAATGCAGATGCCAGTAAAAATGAAGGGATTTAAAGAAGCAGAACTACTTCCTTATCTAGGCAGGGATTGCGTGGTGGTGGTGGTTTTATGTCACAGGCCTGATATTGTGTCTTCTGGATTCACTTGAAGCAGAAAGTATGACAGTAAAGGCACATGTAGCCAGGCTTCTTTGGTGCTCCCAGCACAGAATTGGCTCTGCCTGGGAAGCCCTGTTTAAATGAGTGGAGAAACTGCACTTAGCTCAAATGCAGTGGTGGGCAAGCTGTGACCCCAGGGCTGCACACGGCCCGTCAGGGTAATCCGCTGGCAGGCCGCAAGACAGTTTGTTTACATTGACCGTCCACAGGCACGGCCGCCTGCAGCTCCCATTGGCCGGGAACGGCAAACCTCGGCCACTGGGAACTGCAGGCGGCCGTGCCTGTGGACGGTCAATGTAAACAAACTGTCTCACGGCCCGCTAGTGGATTACCCTGATGGGCCGTGTGCAGCCCGCAGGCCACAGGTTGCCCACCACTGCTCAAGTGGGAGTGGGAGTAGGATCAGGTCCAGGGAGGTTGCCTGACTCTGACTTTCTCTCCTTTCCTCAGACCTTTACCCTCTTTGTGCCTCGGCAGTACTCTCTATCCAAGGGTACTGAGCAGTGTAACTGTTAACATTTTTTATTGTTGTTTTTTGTCCATCTAGATGTGTGCTAGAAACTTTATAAAAACAGGTAAAAAATGTGCCCACAGGAGTGTAAAATCAAGGGCCCCAATCCTGCAAAAACTTACACTTTTATTCAACTTTACCGATTGTGAGCAGTCTTCAGTTTACTTCAATGAAACCATTCACAGTGCCGAAGGATAAGGACTTGGCTAAGTCTTCACAGGATAAAGGCCTAAATTTAAATAGGACAAAGCAAATGAACAAACCAAAGGCTGATACAGGAAGAGCTGATAGGGATTAGAATCATAGGATCACACAGTTAATCGGTGAATGACTATGTGCATTTTGATAGTGGGTAAAAATGTCTATCCATCAGATGTAACTTTTAGAATCAGGGTTCTTACTTGAAAATGTAATATACTCTAAATCTAACTTTTGTGTGTGCCTATCCTATAAACCAGTGGCTCCCAACCTTTCCAGGCTACTGTACCCCTTTCTGGAGTCTGATTTGTCTTGTGTACTCTCAAGTTTCACCTCACTTAAAAACTACTTACAAACTCAGACATAGAAATACAAAAGTGTCACAGCATGCTGTTACTGAACAATTGCTTCCGTTCTCATTTTTACCATATAAAATAAATCAACTGGAATATAAAATATTGTACTTACATTGCAGCATATAGTATATAGAGCAGTATAAACAAGTCATTGTCTGTATGAAATTTTAGTTTGTACTGACTTCAGCTTGTCATGTAGCCTGCTGTAAAGCTAGGCAAATATCTAGATAAGTTGATGTGCCCCTGGAAGACTTCTGCATACCCCAAGGGGTATATGTACCCCTGGTTGAGAACCACTGTTACAAACCATTTTAAAAAGTACATTCAAATTAGTCTATTTCTACTTGTGTTTCTATCAACCAAATACAAATGGCCATACTGGAGCAGACCAAAGGTCCATCTAGTCCAGTATCCCAGCTTCTGGCAAACAGAGGCTAGGGACACCATCCCTGCCCAATCACCGTTGATGGACCTATCCTCTGTGAACTTATCTAGTTCTTTTTTGAACCCTGTTATAGTCTTGGCCTTCACAACATCCTCTGGCAAAGAGTTCCACATATAAAAATCCACATACAGCCACATATAAAAATTGTAGAACAGTCATGGTGCAACTGAAAAATAAATGTGTGGATATATGCCGGAAACAGGGAGCATAAATGATCAATAACAGTTACTCAGTGTAAAATGTTTTCCGGTCATGCCTTATATAAAATGCATATTTTATGGTAAGAGAGAGGATGCCAGTTAATCTGGTGTAAAGCAGGAGTAATTTCATTGAGGTCAATGGGGGCACACCAGTATAAAACTGTTATGAGGACCAACTTTTATTTAAAATCTAACATGAGGTACTTTCCTTCTTACTGCCCACTCAGTGAGCTATAAGACTGAACCGGGCACCTAAAGTTTTCTGCGCTGCTTGTGATTCTCACTGCCATTCCTTCTCTCGTTGGGGTGAACTTGACTTACAATGTTCAGCAATTCTGTAATTATGGCTCTTAGCCAAGATGGTCAAGGATGCAACCCCATGTTCTGGGTGCCCCTTAACCTCCGGCTGCCAGAAGCTGGGAGTGGACGACAGGGGATGGATCACTCGATGATTTCCTGTTCTGTTCATTCCCTCTGAAGCACCTGGCATTGGCTACTTCGGAAGACAGAATACTGGGTTAGATGGACCCTTGGTCTTACCCAATACAGCCATTCTTGTACTTGCAACAGGAAAAGGGATGTACAAGCCCTCTGATTCAAGGCCCGATGAGCCCAGGGTGGGGCTGAAGCCCTGGCGTAAGGTCAGTAGCCTTTTTGTTTTAGCCTCTCCACTACCCTGGAAGGGGTGGGACTATACATGACCTGGCCGGGAGGTCTGAGTTGTGAGAAGGGGCAAATCACTTCAGGGTGGGAAGGGCTGTTGCCAGGAGTGCCAAAGTCAGAGGCTGCTGCACTGTGCCTGGCCAAGAGGGGGTGCACTGCTCGTGCGTGGCCCCTCCACAGTGTGGTTACCTTGACACAAAGCAAGGCTGGCTTTCTTCAGCTCCCTGTGGATGTTTACAGCTAGGAGAGGAAGGAGCATGAGTGTAAGGTGGGAAATCACCTTGCCAGGGATCCATCCGTTGACTGGGTGCTGAAGAGCCACTGGAAAGATGGCAAGGGGGTCTTTGAGAACGATACTCCTAAGGGTAGGGAGGGGTCTACTCCCCTGTGTCACTACCATGATCCCTCTCTAGCAAAAAAAACCAAAGGAGTAGAAAACTCTGTCCATCTGGACAGCTCTGCTCCCTTCCTTAGGGAGAGGAGTGTTTAGGAACATGTGAGTGGGAAGGCTTCACTCCAGTTCTCTTGTATGCTCTTGGCCTAAATATCTTATGACAGTGAGTTCCATAGGATATGTGGGTTGTGCTTTTTGGAAGGGTGAGAAAAGGATTGCCTTTGATCATTTGAAATGTGTTGCCTTTTAGTTTCACCAGATGTCTCCTTGCCCTGTTATTAGGAGGACAAAAAGGAGCAGCTGATTAATGCTGTTCATTAATGTGTTTACTTCTCTCATATTTCCTCTCTAAGCCATAAACTCTTCTCATATGGAAATTTTTCAGGACTTAATTTGCTGTTGCTGCTCTTTTCTGGACATGTTCTATGGGCCTGATCCAGAGCCCATTGAAGTCAGTGGAAAGCCTCTCAGTGAGTTAAATAATCTTTATACCAGACCTTATTTCTGCTATATCCTTTCCAAGATGAGATGGCGGGGATAGAACATAGCATTCCCATGAAGTCTGTACCAATGATTGAGACCACGGCCTTATACTATTTTTAGCATTACTCTCTCTTACAGTGCATTTGCTTCAGGTTTTTCATGCTTAACCACATGCTTTCTTTAAGCTATCCACAATACGACCTTTATATTTTTCCAGTGTTAACTTGTACTGAGCAATGAGTGTGAGTAATTCAAATGATTCCTTCCATTGGATATCCCCTTGCACTTCTTCACTGAATTTCATCTTCCATACTCTTGCCCAAGAACCCACGGTACATAAGAAGGGCCATATTGAGTCAGTTCAATGGTCCATCTAGCCCAATATCCTGTCTTCCGACAGCAGCTGGTGCCAGATGCTTCAGAGGGAATGAACAGAATAGAGCAATTACCAAGTGATCTATCCCCTGTCAACCCAGTCCCAGCGTCTGGCAGTCAGGAAGCTCTCTTAGGTCCTTCTATAGTTCCCCTTAGTGCTTTGTAGACTTGACCAGTCTTGGTGACTGGTTGTGTAGGGTGTGTTGGTTGGGTGGAATTGTCTTGGGGGGTGTGTGTGTGGGTCAATAACCTCATTCTGTGCTCCACAGAGTTCTGTTTGACATTGTCTCCTAGCAACCTCAACTGGCTCACAAAATGTTTCTAAAGTCTGAATGTACATGAGTTTAAGTGCTCTGTGCTAGCACACGGGTACGTATGTGTGTCTGTGTGTGTACCTGTTACACTAACAATGCACATGTGTATATGCACTTTTCTTTTTACTGTCTACACTCTAGTGGCTCAGCTGCCCACTTTGGGATTTATAATGAACTTTTTTTCTGAACATCTCCGTACATTTTCATCTTGGCTTAAATGAGCGCTTTCCCTATGTTTACCATCTCCAAAATGCCTTCACAGCAGAGACTACAGTGTAAGAAGGAGAGCTCTGTGGATACATTTGCGGTAGAACCAAACTGGCATCTCCAGGATTGGTGGGGAGTACAAGAAGAGCTGTTGTACTTCGATCCCAAGTGCAAGTGAGCCCCTCTCAGTGCCCAGTCACTGCAGGCACTCCCCCGAGCAGACAGGAGTTCAGGAGCAAGTGAACTAACTATAACATCCATAATTTCATTGGAAACAGGTGTCCACATGTTTCCAAAGCAACTAGTGATTTTTTGATGGGTAAGTTTTCAGGGGCCCATCAGCAGTGTTTGTGGCAAGCTCTGAAGCAGGCAGGTAAAAGGGTTGTGGGCTATATCTATGGGAGACCTGTGATGCTTTCAAAGCACCTGGGGGGATCCCAGGTACAGGCTTGGGAAGGAACTGGGATTCAGCATAACTTCTTCCTTGCAACTTCCTTCCCCGGGGAGAAGAAACTTCTGGCAGCCTGCTACTGGCTCAGATCTCTTGATGGATGTGACAGGGTGTTCATCCCACACCAGCCTTCAGTGGGTTAATAAGGTTGAGACAGGAGCCAATTAACTAGATAGACCACACTTTAGGGGAATTAGGCCAGACAAGCACCCCCTGATTGGGAATAGAACCCAGCTGAGCAGTAACAGGCCTATCATAAAGCCAGGAAAGAGGCAGCAGAAAGGGACTGTGGTGTGGAGGCCTGCAAGGTGCATGAACAAGTGACAGAAGGGGGCCTCGGATGTGGGTGGAGCTAATCCCCAGACACGCCCACAAGGAGGTGCCCTGATGGTAAGTGAACCCCATGACAATGGAGCAGAGCCATCCCTGGCTGCTTCTCCCCCCACCTGCTCATGGGAGTAATGCTTGGTGTACCACTCTGGCTCTCCAGTCGAGCAGCGGATGGGGCATTTACTCCCTCTTGCCCCCTGAATTACTATGTTAGGCCAGGCTGCAAGCTGCCCCAGATAGGCTTGGAACTAGGGACAAGCCCACGGCTGGGGATACTGAGTGAGTCTCTTACTGGCCACAAAAAGCATCTCTGGTGTTTAATTCCGATTGACCATTATTCCTGACAAATCCAGGACCAGGTCCATATTGCCTTCCTGCTCTCCTCCCCCACTTGCTAGCAATACTGTCAGGAATCGCGGTCTGCAGCAGAGCCAGTCTCTGGGCAACCTAACATGTAGTCGACGACACCAGCTGATTGATGGGAAGAGTCGGCAGACCAGCTCTCCAACCCAACAGCAACAGCAGTTCGGTTGACGCTTATGCCATTTGCCATGGTTACAACAGCTCCTGCCCTGTTCATAGATTCATAGATACTAAGGTCAGAAGGGACCATTATGATCATCTAGTCCGACCTCCTGCACAACGAAACCTCTCACCTATGTCTGAGCTATTGAAGTCCTCAAATCGTGGCTTAAAGACTTTAAGGAACAGAGAATCCTCCAGCAAGTGACCCGTGCCCCATGCTACAGAGGAAGGCGAAAAACCTCCAGGGCCTCTTCCAATCTGCCCTGGAGGAAAATTCCTTCCCGACCCCAAATATGGCCATCAGCTGAACCCTGAGCATGTGGGCAAGATTCACCAGCCAGATACTACAGAAAATTCTTTCCTGGGTAACTCAGATCCCACCCCATCTAACATCCCATCACAGGCCATTAGGCCTATTTACCATGAATATTTAAAGATCAATTAATTACCAAAATCATGTTATCCCATCATACCATCTCCTCCATAAACTTATCGAGTTTAATCTTAAAGCCAGATAGGTCTTTTGCCCCCACTGCTTCCCTTGGAAGGCTATTCCAAAACTTCACTCCTCTGATGGTTAGAAACCTTTGTCTAATTTCAAGTCTAAACTTCCCAATGACCAGTTTATATCCATTTGTTCTTGCGTCCACATTGGTACTGAGCTTAAATAATTCCTCTCCCTCTCTGGTATTTATCTCTCTGATATATTTATAAAGAGCAATCATATCTCCCCTCAACCTTCTTTTAGTTAGGCTAAACAAGCTAAGCTCCTTGAGTCTCCTTTCATAAGACAGGTTTTCCGTTCCTTGGATCATCCTAGTAGCCCTTCTCTGCACCTGTTCCAGTTTGAATTCATCCTTCTTAAACATAGAAGACCAGAACTGCACACAGTATTCCAGGTGAGGTCTCACCAGTGCCTTGTATAACGGTACTAAAACCTCCTTATCTCTACTGGAAATACCTCGCCAGATGCATCCCAACACCGCATTAGCTTTTTTCACGGCCATATCACATTGGCGGCTCATAACCCTATCAATACTCCAAGGTCCTTCTCCTCCTCTGTTACTTCTAATTCATGCGTCCCCAGCTTATAACTAAAATTCTTGTTATTAATCCCTAAATGTATGACCTTACACTTCTCACTATTAAATTCCATCCTATTACTATTACTCCAGTTTAAAAGGTCATCCAGATCCTCCTGTATGATATCCCAGTCCTTCTCTAAATTGGCAATACCTCCCAGCTTTGTATCATCTGCAAACTTTATTAGCACACTCCCACTTTTTGTGCCGAGGTCAGTAATAAAAAGATTAAATAAGATTGGTCCCAAAACTGATCCCTGAGGAACTCCACTGGTAACCTCCCTCCAGCCTGACAGTTCACCTTTCAGTAGGACCCACTGTAGTCTCCCTGTTAACCAATTCCTTATTCACCTTTCAATTTTCATATTGATCCCCATCTTTTCCAATTTAACTAATAATTCCCCATGTGGCACGGTATCAAACGCCTTACTGAAATCTAGGTAAATTAGATCCACTGTGTTTCCTTTGTCTAAAAAATCTGTTACTTTCTCATAGAAGGAGATCAGGTTGGTTTGGCACGAGCTATCTTTTGTAAAACCATGTTGTATTTTTTCCCTTTACCATTGATCTCAATGTCCTTAACTACTTTCTTCTTCAAAATTTTTTCCAAGACCTTGCATACTACAGATGTCAAACTAACAGGCCTGTAGTTACCCAGATCACTTTTTTTTCCTTTCTTAAAAATAGGAACTATGTTAGCAATTCTACAATCATACAGTACAACCCCTGAATTTACAGATTCATTAAAAATTCTTGCTAATGGGCTTGCAATTTCATGTGCCAATTCCTTTAATATTCTTGGATGAAGATTGTCTGGGCCCCCCGATTTAGTCCCATTAAGCTGTTCGAGTTTCGCTTCTACCTCAGATATGGTAATATCTACCTCCATATTCTCATTCTCATTTGTCATGCTACCATTATCCCTTCTCCTTCCTTGCCTCGCTGCAGGTAACCCAGCTCTGACCCTGGGGTCTGATTGCTGACTCTGGTTCTGACTCTGGATTCCTATTCCTTGCTACCGACTCCTGCTCTACTCACTAGGTCTAACTGCTCCAGTCACCAGGCATGCCATCCCAATCTCTGGCACACCGCTTGGTGTGAGGCTCAGTGCAGCCCTGACATCAGGCCAGCCATCAAGTGATGTGTCCTCAAGAGTGCCTGAAATCTGACACAGTGCGGTGTGGCGCCCGGCTCCCCAGCTATCCTCAGCACTCAGGATATTCTGGGCTTGTCACCCTCTGAGTGCAGCAGAGATCTGGCAGCCTCTCAGGGTTGGAGAAACACATCAGTTATGTGCAAGCAAAACATCTGCTGAAACCTCACCAGGGCTGGATTCTCCTACTGGAGCCCAAGCCCGCATTACAGCAGAGCATGCTGCCTGGATGCCCAGTGCTTAGCTGAAGCCTGGACTCCAAGGGTGGGCTGGTTCCTGGTAGAACAAGAGGTGAGTGGACACAGATGCAGCAAACTGTAGCTGAAGAAGCTCTAGAAGAAACATGCCCATCAGTGCACAAGGATTGGGAGATGGCAAAAGCAAATGGGAGCTTATAGCTGCCAGATGGAGTATCACTTATAGAATAGCTCTGCTCAGGATGGCTGCCAGACACATTGTCCCTGCTGCTTCAGTCTCTCTGGTCCATCTGTGCAGCGCTTGGTGCACTGATCCCTGTCTCTGGTCGCAGAAAGGCACAGTTTAAGGGGCTGCCAAGCCAGTCACAGGGCGCTAAGTACAAGGAACAGCAGCTTCACCGACTGAAATCCTGCCAGCACTCTTGGTGGTGTCACTCGATCCATTACACCTGCCCAGACAGAGAGGCACTTGGGCTTGGAACGAACAGGAAGTCTAAGATGGAGCCCTCAGCAGAGTCAGCCTTGTTTAAGTGGATGCTGCTGGAAGCTGAAGCCAAACCCAAGCGTGCGGTTGGAGAATTTAATACTACACCACATCCTGCTGTAGCTGTGGCCAAATAAACACATCAATGCATTTGGCACAGGGGTTCAAGAGGAAGAAACAGCTGCCGTAGTTTTTTATTTAGGAACCTATTTGCTTGAGCCAGGGTTTTCTGTTGATCTGCTCTGGTCCCAGAAGGGTCAGGCTAGAAGGAAGGATAAGGCTTGGAGAAATCAGATGGCCTGTAGCTGTCCATTAGCAAACAATTTTTTTTTAAATGGTAAATCTCAGCTGTCTGGCCTATGTGGCCCAGCATGTTTTCAGCCTGGCTTCCAGCACTGTCTAGGAGGCTACAGGGTTCTCCCCATGCACACTGTCTACCAGAGGCAAATGGTTTGCAGCTGGGTGCAAAGGAACAAGTGGTGACTGGACTGCGGCTGCTGGACTTGGAGACGCTGGACAGAGTCCTGAATGAAAATGAGCCCTGTCAGGTGACAGGGCTGTGACTTTTGTAACCCTGACCAATATTAGAATCATAGAATAGAATCATAGAATAGCAGGGTTGGAAGGGACCTCAGGAGGTCATCTAGTCCAACCCCCTGCTCAACGCAGGACCAATCCCCAACTAAATCATCCCAGCCAGGGCTTCGTCAAGCCTGACCTTAAAAACTTCTAAGGAAGGAGATTTCACCACCTCCCTAGGTAACGCATTCCAGTGTTTCACCACCCTCCTAGTGAAAAAGTTTTCCTAATATCCAACCTAAACCTCCCCCACTGCAACTTGAGACCATTACTCCTTGTTCTGTCATCCACTACCACTGAGAACAGTCTAGATCCATCCTCTTTGGATCCACCTTTCAGGTAGTTGAAAGCAGCTATCAAATCCCCCCTCATTCTTCTCTTCTGCAGACTAAATAATCCCAGTTCCCTCAGCCTCTCCTCATAAGTCATGTGTTCCAGTCCCCTAATCATTTTTGTTGCCCTCTGCTGGATTCTTTCCAATTTTTCCACATCCTTCTTGTAGTGTGGGGCCCAAAACTGGACACAGTACTCCAGATGAGGCCTCACCAATGTCAAATAGAGGGGAACGATCATGTCCCTCGATCTGCTGGCAATGCCCCTACATATACATCCCAAAATGCCATTGGCCTTCTTGGCAACAAAGGCACACTGTTGACTCATATCCAGCTTCTCGTCCACTGTAACCCCTAGGTCCTTTTCTGCAGAACTGCTGCCGAGCCATTCGGTCCCTAGTCTGTAGCAGTGCATGGGATTCTTCCGTCCTAAGTGCAGGACTCTGTACTTGTCCTTGTTGAACCTAATCAGGTTTCTTTTGGCCCAATCCTCTAATTTGTCTAGGGCCCTCTGTATCCTATCCCTACCTTCCAGTGTATCCTCTCCTCCCAGTTTAGAGTCATCTGCAAACTTGCTGAGGGTGCAATCCACACCATCCTCCAGATCATTTATGAAGATATTGAACAAAACCGGCCCGAGGACTGACTCAATATTATATGATTGGGGCCAGGAAATAGAATTCAGTCTCTTCTCAGTGCTCTGGTGTGTCACACCCTTCAGTGCTGCTGTAACAAACTCTGGCTCCAAAACTACCCTGTGAACTAAGACAGCACCTCCATGACCAGTAGAGGGAAAGATACATGCAGTGGGCAGGTGCCAAATTCTATCCATAGAGGGCAGTAGTGAGTACAGGTACTGACTGTTACATCCTCAGCCAATAGGAAATCGCACTACAGCATCCTGAGAATATTAAATACAGGGGCACTCCAATGCACGAAGTTCCTGGAGGTGAATTACAGGCGAGTTCAGTGCACTAGGCATGAAGAAGCAGTCTGAGGTCACGGACACAAACAGCAGGTCCATGGTCTTCCTGAACAGCTCCTAGTGTAGACAGAGACAAGAGAAGGGGTTCTCATGAGATGACAGTAGTGAAAGCCCCCAGCAGGGTATCCTGCAGTGACTGGTGCCCAGTCAGGGCACACTGAGATATTGTTGGTGGGGATCCAACTGAAAGGCAAAGTTCAAAAGAGAAGGCTCCTGGGCACTCAAATGGAGCAGCAGCAGGCAAGGGTTGGCTCGAATGAGCATCTGAAATCCTGTCCTTTGTAGGCCATGCCCAAAGAACAGATAACAGTCTACTGATATTTTTATTTATTTACCCCACACAAAGAGGGAGAAGCAGGCTGCTTTTGCTTTATGTTTGAAGGCTGGACTGAGATCAGTGAATTTGGAGGTTCATTTAGGTTTCAGTTACTATTAACATTTCCTCCTCAAGACAGGAAGAAAAGACTGCTGCTTTGGCAGTTGACAGTGGGCTAGGTCTGAAAGTCATTGGATGGAAAAAGCAGAACAGTTTCTGCAAAGGACAGAGAACAGGAAGCAGAAAGGTTTTAGAAACCAAGGAGAAAAGCCAACGACATTCTGTGGTTTTCTGCAAGACAAATGGAGAGAGAGGGAGGGAGTGGCTCTTTCAAATCAGCTCATTTTCTCCCCCTCTACCTGAAGTTGTTTGATTTATGAGACTATAAGGGGGAGCACTTTCCTGATTCCAAAAAAAGACTAGAGTTCTGGCTTAACATAGAATTCAGGATAGCAAGGCTGGCAAAGACCACTTGGGTCGTCCAATCTGGCCACTGCATTTTCCCGGCCTTCTCCTTGCCTACTTCAGAGTAACCTCTCTTCCAAACTGTTCTGCAAGACAAGAGAGAAACTTTCATGCAGGAGGCCTTGAAAACAATGTTCTGTTCCCCATGTGAACCTCTATACTGTGAAGTCAGACGCATGAGTGTATTAGTACCCTCAGTGGAGTGAGGAGCAGCCTGTTACAGTAGGATGAGCCTTATGAAGAGACTGGCTTGTAGGGAAAAGTAGGTTGGGTACTCTGAGCATGTTGCCCAGTGGAGGGCCAGGTGGGCAAGGAGGCAGGTGGAATGTGGGAACCTAAGGATCTGTGGCCACGGGGAAAGGCAGCTGCTGTGTGAAAGGGGAGAAGTGTATGAAACAACCCTGCTCCCTTCATCTTTGTGGCGTCGATGGATGCAGAGTGATACGTGCGGCCTAGGGAAGGAGGCAAAGCTGAAAACTTCAGGGGTTGTGAATGCAGAACCCAGGGGCTGCTGTGTCTTCAGAAGGAAGGTGTTTCTGTGGAAGGCCGATAGCGTCTGGGGTGTCATGAGTGGGGCTTGGGTAGTCAGGCCAATGCCTGTATCCAGTGCCTAGGTCAGGGGTCAGAACTGGGGCTGGAGCCTAAGTGCGGTCACCTGAGTTTGGGACTGGGGTCAGGGTCCTAGTACCGATGCCAAGGGGTGGGAACAGAGCCGAGGTCAAGGGGCAAAGCCAGGGTTTGTAGCCAGAGTTAGAGTTCAAGTGCTAAAGCTTGGGGCCAAAACACGGTGTCAGAGCCCGAGTACCAAAGCCAAGGCTTGGGTCTGGAGTCGGAGCCCAAGGGCCAAAGCCAAGGCTTGGGTCCGGAGTTAGAGTCCAAGGGTGAAAGCCAATGGTTCAAGCCAGGGTTGGGAATCCAAGAACAAGCTGAGCTGCCGGTCTGTCACCTGGACCAATAAGGATCACAAGGGAAGCTGTCAGTCTGGTCTTGTGAGGTGGTACTTCCTGTGGCATTTACCACATAGACCCTGTTGAGAGCATGCATGCAGCCCCACCATGGGTGGCAGACAGTGGCATGGAGATATCAGCCACCGTGCAGACCCAGGTTCTAGTCTTATCCCCAGAGAATCTCACATCTGATGGCTCAGAGAAGACAATTACATAGTTTCTGCATCCCTAGAAAAGGCAAGTTGGTGGCCATGAGGAACAACCATCGGAAAGCTAGAGGTGAGGAGTCCTGCAAAGCATCATTGGTCCAGGAGCAGAAAGGCACGTGGCAACACCTAAGAGAAGGTGGCTGTGAGCAGTGCTACCAAATGCTTGGCTTCCTTGGGGCAAAGCTGCTGGGTGACACTTTAGTTTTAAAGTTGTTGAGCTGTATTTGTCAGAGGTTTATTTATGTCCCTTTCTATGGATCTTTGACACAGCTCCCCTTTGAAATACCAACCAGTCACTTAATGGTCTGCTCAGCCACAGCAAAAACATGTAAAATCAGCTTGCTCAGCCCTATGTTGCCTAATGTGGCATTAGTCTGATGCACCATCACGACTATGTTGGCCCATTTCTTCTGTATCTTTTTGTTGCAGTCTACATGGCCACAGCTCAGGAACACGTGAGCTCAATCTAGGTTCATAAACACTTCTGTCTGGCTTCATGGCTCAGCCCATCCACCAAGTCAGGCCTCAGAGCATCATCTTAATTGCTCCACATCCAGAGTGCTAGCTGAACTCCATGCCTGGGAGGCTCAAGTCTCCGAAATGAGGAGCAAGCACAGCTTTCACCTTGGGAGCATGCCTATGTATTGGAGTCAAATCACAGGTGCTCTCCAGAAGCTCTGTTTCGCAAGGGGACATGCTCTTGGAGGGCTCCATGGTGCACTAGCTGGAAGGATGGTTGCTTTACTCCATGAAGGGCGAGTGTGTTTCTTGCATGGCCGTGTCTACCAGCTCCTAGGCTGGGCAGTAACATGATGGATCAGTTACTGATTTGAGAATACTGACCGTAGCATCATCCCATTTAAACTAGATCTTTGTGCTGCTGCGAGGATCCTGTTGTGTGAGGCACCTCAGTTCTCCCCAGAGCTGTGCTCAGCCTGAGAACCCAGAGAAGAAGAGGAAAGCTGTCCCTAGCCCTTGCTGGGTCACCTTACTGCACTCACCAAGGGCCTGGTGTAGTGCCATGCATCTGTTCTGGATGTGCTGATTTGGTGGATGTTTGTGATTGATGCTTGTTTATTCTTGTGACGTTGGGTTTCTGGAAATCAAGCGGTGTCCTCCTTTTCCCTGCAGAGAATCATGGAGTGGCACTGATTTCGGTGGGCTGGGAATGCGGGATGCTTATGCCAGTGCTAATTGGGTCATGCTTTGCTGCTTCTGCTTCCCATTCCTCTTGCTGGGGGGATGGCGAGTGAGTCAGACCATGGATACGGTGAGGCTACGCCAGGTACCCCTAACGCCCAGGACAGAGGAGGAAGCTTTAACATGTTGTCTTCATGTGATCTATATGGATGGCAATAGGGGGCTCACTGACACTAGGGCATGGAGCAGGAGGGCAGCAGTAGACCAACTGAGCCGGTGCTCTGTGCTTCCCTGGATGGAGACATCCAAGGAGCCCAGAACAGAGAATCTCCCTGCCCTCCTGGTGATCACAGCTCCTGGCCTGTCAGAAGCTGACACAACAAATCCTGCATCTTGGCAGGGGTGAGAGCAGATGACCCTGGCAGTTCCTTCTAACCCGATGGCTCTATAAGGAGGAAGTGCTTTGCACACACTTGGTCTCTGAGTACGCCATTTGTAGCTAGTATTTGTCCCCTTACAGTGCTTGTTTCTGAAGCAAAATTGTTGCTCATCTTGATAACACCAGCAAGCTCGTGAGGGGACTGGGGTCAGGAAACTTTTTACTCATCTCTTAACACCATCAGCTCACACAGCTCCTGGCACAGCCCTGGTGCTCAGTGTTATCTGGGGGAACATAAAACAGACACAGAGCAAAGCAGCCCTTGCCGGAAATTGCTCTGAGCTCATTCTGATAAGCAGGACTTCCTTACCAAATTCTGCACAAGCAAGAAAACAGGGGAACCACCTGTTACACTTGTAGAACAAACCCTGTGAAAGCAGCATCTTAACTAGCTGCAAGTTTTCAGTCAAGGATCTTTCTTTATTGTAGAGGAACACAACAACTCTCCCCTCCCCCACCCCGCAAGCTGTTTGCAGCTCCCTGTTTCCCTCTGCCCCTGCAAAGGACTGGGTTCTCTAGTCTGTCGCTGTACCATGAGGGGTAGGATGGAGATGTTGGTAGATGGGGCATGGTCTGTGTAGGGGAGAACCTCCAGGACTTGGCAGCAATTCTAGTTCATGGTCCTGACCAGCCTCATTTAGACAGAGTGACTCGGTTGCATGGCTCTGGGGGTGTTTCCCAGTGCTGCTCCAGGAATTAAGGCTAAAATGGACACTCTTTTGTTCTGAATCTCTATTTCTGTCACCTCAGTCTGTCACTAAATGAGATTAGGGGCTGCATGTTCTCCAGCTGGGGCTCAGCCGAGAAGTAAACTGTTCTGATGATTGCTTCATAAAACCCAGTTCTCTTACTTCTAGCTGAGCCTGGGAAACAAATGCATTTTTCAGGGGCTAGGAAAGTTTTCAGATCCTTTTTTCACTCTTGTAAGATCTACAGCAGGGGTCGGCAACCTTTCAGAAGTGGTGTGCCAAGTCTTTATTTATTCACTGTAATTTAAGATTTCACGTGCCAGTAATACATTTTAACGTTTTTAGAAGGTCTCTCTCGCTAAGTCTATATTATATAACTAAACTATTGTTGTATGTAAAATAAATAAGGTTTTAAAAATGTTTAAGAAGTTTCATTTAAAATTAAATTAAAATGCAGATCTTATCAGTTTAGTGTGATCCTTGCCCTTGCTTTTCCTTGCTGAGTTTTCCCATGTCCCCAGACTGGCAGCGGGCTGAGCAGGGCCAGCGTCTGGGACCCCGGCTGGCAAGGGGCTGGCGGACGGAACCCCAGACGGGCAGCAGGCTGAGTGGGGCCGGTGGATGGAACCCTAGACCAGCAGCGGGCTTAGCAGCTCAGCCTGCTGCCTGTCTGGGGTTCCATCTGCCGACCCCTGCCAGCCAGGGTTCCGGCCGCCAGCCCTGCTTAGCCCGCTGCTGGCCTGGGGTTCCGTCCATCCAGGCTGGCAGTGGGCTGAACGGGGCTGGCGGCCAGGACCCCGGCTGGCTGGGGGTTGGCAGACAGAACCCCAGGCCAGCAGCAGAGTGCCACTGAAAATCAGCTCGTGTGCCCCCTTTGGCACACGTGCCATAGGTTGCTGACCCCGATCTACAGAGTGATCTGGGTCACTTGGTGAAATGTGTGTTAATCCAACTAAATGCAAGGCCACACCTCTGGGAAACAATGTAGGTCACAGTTACAGGCCCCCATCCTATATCCTGGAAAACGGTGACTCTGTAAAGGACTTAGGGGTCATGGAGGAAACCACTGAACATGAGATCCCTCTGCGATCCTGTGGCTCAGAGAGCACATGTGATTCTTAAATGCATAATCAGGGATATATGGAGCAGAAGTAGGGAGGTGGTGTTACCTCTGCATATGGTATTGTTGAAGCCGTTACTGGAATACTGTGTCCAGTTCTGGTATCAACATTTTAAATTGGAGGTTGGCAAACTGGAAAGGGTTCGGAAAAGAGCCCTGAGAATGAACTGAAGCCTAGAAAACCTGCTTTCCAAGTGAGACTAAAGGTTGTTCTGTTTAGCTTAGAAAAGAGAAGGCTAGGAGGCGACGTGATCATGATCTATAAGTACCCCCATGGAGAGAAGATTTCTGTTAGTAGAGGGCTCTTTAAGCTAGCAGATGAAAGCATAAGAAGTTCCAATTTTTGGAGACTGAATTTAGCCAAACTTAGACTAGAAACAAGGTGCACGTTTGTAACAGTGACTATAGGAACGCCTTACCTAGGGATGTGTTGGATTCTCCACCACTTGAAGTATGACAGGGAAGCTGGGTGTCTTTTAGGGGGAAAAACAGCTCAAATTCACCCAGAAGTTATGGACTCGATGCAGGAATCAGTGCATGCAAATAGATAAAAACGCCATTGAAAGAGAGGGGCAGTTTGCACTACGGGGGGCAGGTCCTCAGTGTAAATTGTCATAGCTCCAGTTGCATCTCTCCCCGACCAGGGTGCACAGTGCCCTGCCTACACTGTGTTAATCCCAGAAAACCAGGCTGTCTAAACAGGCCCATGCCTGCTTTGCTTTCCCTTCAGAGGTTATGAACAGTCTAATGACCCACGGTTATAAATTACCACACAGCTCTTTAAGCAAGAACATTTACTCTTAAGGTGAACGCATGATCGAGAAAACTCCCTGCTAAAAAGCTTACCAGAGGTCACTCCAACTTTGGGCTCTGGGAGGTGTCAGTCCTTCAAAACCCACAGCTGGGCTTTCCCCATGGTGACAAGTTCATAACTGTCTCAGATTCAGTCTTTTCTTCATGCAGTTTGGGCCTTTGATCTTGGCCTCATGTAACTGATCAGCAGACAAAGGATTTCCTTGCTCCAGTCATGCTACGTACCTCAGGCTTTGCTGAGATTGCTTCACTCCAGCAATTCTCGATCAATTTCTAAAGGCCTTTCACATCTGCTCATGGTGTGCATACCTGTGTGCTGGGCCTGCTCAGCTTGTGTGTGGTGAAAGTGGCTTTCCCCACCTCTGCTCACGGAGGACCGTATAGAAGTACCTGTTTTGGATGGTCACTCTGGTTCTTGTTTCTATATCTGACTTCAAGGCAAATTCCTTGAGGGGAAAGAGGTGGTGTGAAATGGGCATAGCTGCATGTTTATCAGTGCACCCACTTTTCTACAAACTATGGCGGCCTGCATGCCAAGGGCAGTTCACAACTCCCTGAGATAAACTGCCTGTTTCTTTTCTCATGTATACTGGTGTAATTCCAGAGTGCCCCATTCACTTCAAAGAAGCATCTCTGGATTGCTACTGCGGTAGTCCCAAACTCCACATGCTTCTTCTTCTCTGGGGAAACTGAATGCACAATCAACTGTATGATCAGATATCTTGGAGCTGAAGGAAAGATCTGTATCAGCATAAATAGTGATTGCAAAATCATTGGTCAGTTGCAAAATATCCCTTTTATATTCAGGGTAAAAATATTCCTGATGTTATTCAGGGGGCAGTAATGTATGAGAGATCCCCTTACTGTGAGCTTATCTGCTCCCTCCTGCAAACCTGTAAATAATTAGTGCCTGTCTTAAGCACCAAGGATTATGCCCAGGAAACAGTCTGATCATAAATAACGCTGCATATGACCTGTCCAACATTATTGTATTAAAGACAAAATTGTAGCTTTCAAAGTACAGGACAAATATCAGCTAATTAAGAGCATGAAATGGAACCACTGTGGGTTATAAATGTGAGGATGAATCTGAAAAACAGTAACTTGTTTCATGTGTTGCTTCTTGAGGATAGTATAGAAAGAAGCCGTCTTCAAAGATCCTGTAAAACACAATGGGTAAATTCCTGGCTGTGTTGAAGTTAATAGCAAAACTCACATGGTTCCTTGAATTTCTTTCTTTTTTTTTTTAAAGGCCAAACGGGACCATTGTGTCATTTAGGTTGACTTGCAGTATAACACAGACCAGAGAATTTCATCCAGTTACTCCTGTATTGAGCCCAATAACTTGTGTCTAACTAAAGCTTATCGTCCATGGACTCATCCTGTCTGGATTTATTCTTTATAGTATTACCAAAGCACCTTGAAGCCCAAGGCATAGATCAGGACCCCACTGTGCTAGGTGCTGTACAGACACAGGGGGAAAAAGATGGCCTTAGCCCCAAAAATCTTATGATCCAAGTACAGGCTAACAGATGGATATAGACAGGCAGATGGTGGAGTACAAGGAACCAAAGTTGAAGATTCAAGAGATGGCGACTCCACCACTCTTCTTGATAGTTTGTTCCAGTGGTTCATTGCCCTTAAACAAAAAATTGTGCCTAATTTTCTAATTGGAATTTGTCTGGAGTTAACTGCCAGCCATTGGTTCTTGTTGTGATGAAAGGCATAACTAGATTAAAGAACTCACTAGTACTGGTACCTTCTCCCCATGAAGGTACTTGTACACTACAATCAAGTCACCTCTTGATCTTCTTTTTAATAAGCTAACCAGACTGGGCTCTTTCAGATTCTCTCTGTAAGGTATCTTTTTTTTCTTTCTAACCCTCAAAGGCATTTCCCGCCCAGCCATTGACTTCAATGTGGCCAGGATTTCTTCTAATGTCATACATAGGGCCCTACCAAATTCGCAGCCATGAAAAACCCGTCACGTACCATGAAATCTGGTCTTTTGTGTGCTTTTACCCTATACTACACAGATTTCATGGGGAGACCAGCGTTTCTCAAATTGGGGGTCCTGACCCAAAAGGGAGTTGCAGGGGGGTCACAAGGTTATTTGGGGGAGGGGTGTCACAGTATCGTACCCTTCTGTGCTGCCTTCAGAGCTTGGCAGCTGGAGAGAGGTGGCTGTTGGCCGGGTGCCCAGCTCTGAAGCAGTGCCCCGCCAGCAGCAGTACAGAAGTAAGGGTGGCAATACCGTACCATCCCAGCCTTACTGCTGCCCGGCTGCTTCAGAACTGGGCTCACAGCCAGCACTCCCCAGTTACCTAGCTCTGAAGGCAGGGCCACCGCCAGCAGAGGTGCAGAAGTAAGGGTAGCAGTACAGCACCCCCCCCCACCCTACAATAACCTTGTGACCCCCCCAAAAACTCCCTTTTGGGTCAGGACCCCTACAATTGCAACACCATGAAATTTCAGATTTAAATAGCTGAAATCATGAAATTTACTATTTAAAAAATCTTATGACTGTGCAAGTGACCAAAATGGACCGTGAAGTTGGTAGGGCCCTAGTCATACAGAACAGTCACCAGACCCACGGCCTACTCCCTGTGGCTGCTCCTCTGTTAGCCCAACCTTCTGAAAAAGAATTATTGACACTAAGCCAAACTCTTTTTCATGCCATGAACAACTCCAAACAAAATTCTAACGGCCACAGGGTAAGTCAGAAATGTTCATGACGCCCTCTGGATTTCCAGGGTTGATGGATTTTCCAGAGCCGTCTCATGGAGTGCAGGCTTTCAGAATCTCTACTCCCTGAAGCCAGGAGATGAACATTTGTTTCACAGCCACTTTCACTGCCACCCCATAGCCGGTGGAGGAGAGAGACCATGACAAGGAAGGGTAAGGGGCTGAATGACGGAGAATCGTTAGATGCTCATCTAATAGCTGTGGTGCTTCTCAAAACCTCCTTAGTCTGTGAATGTGCTTGATTTGTGAATTCAGAAAACCCGAATCTGCCACAGAAGCTATTCTCATCAATCTGAGGTATTTCCACTTGTGGCTGAAAAAACAGGAAGTGAGGGAGGGTGTGTAAAAGAAAACAAAACTGAAGTGATTGTCCTACAGTCTCAGGCAAGGTTTGGGTCTGGAGTGAACCTGTGCTGGTTCTGATTTTTATACAAGCCCATGTGCCTTTTGCTAAGAACGACTCTGAACTGTGTTTCTTTCTGTGTCACTGATGCAGCTGCTTACAGAAGTGGGAGGAGGAGGGAAAATCCACAGAATCTCGTCTGGTTTTGAACATTTTAAAACATTTCCTACCAGCTCTAGGGTTTTGTGTGTGTGTGTTTCATAGATTCCAAAGCCCAAAGGGACCAGTCTGATCATTGAGTCTGATGTCCTGTGTAACACAGGCCAGAGAACTTCCCTAATGAATTCCTGTTTGAATGAGAGCATATTTTTTTAAAAGAATAAAGTAAAACCCCATTTTGATTGAAAAATTGTCAGTGATGGAGAATGCACCATGACCCTTGGTAAGTTGTTGTAACTTTTAATTACTCTCACCGATTAAAATGTATGCCATATTTCTGGTCTGAATTTGTCTGGCTTCAACTTCCAACCACTGGATCTTGGTAGACGTTTGCCTGCTAGAGCGAGCCCTCTATCAACTTTCTGTTACCCATGCAGGTATTTGTAGTCTGTGATTGAGTCCTTCCTTTTAACCTCATTTGTTAGGTTCAAAAGAGCTCAATCTATTTAGCTTATTGCTACAAAGCAGGTTTTCTAATCCTTCAGTCAGTCTCATGGCTCTTCTCTGAACCTTCTCCAATTTATCAACATCCTTCCTGAACTGTGGACACCAGAACTGGGCACACTATTCCAGCAGCAGTCACATCAGTGCCAAATACGGAGGTAAAACCACTCCAGAATAGAACCCAGGTCTCCTGCCTCTGTCTAGTGCCCTGTCCCCTGATGGTGTGCTAGCATCTGATGTATCTGTTGTGGAAGAGCAGTAGAGAAATCTGGTTCAAACACTCCCGCTGTTGAGGGGCTAATGAAAGAAGAGTGGAATTATAGCTACGAGACAGAAGGAAAAACCAACTGAAAATACATGTATCCAAAACAGGACTGTCCTTTACTCTCTGAGGGTTCCCGTAGGGTTCCCTGGGTTAACTATTCTTCTGCTCCCAGGCATGGGGTTTTGCAGGATTCAATTTTGATCCTCCCCCAGGTTCACAGTCCCATGTGGCTAGGGAGATAGAAAGGCAGCAGGTGCCGCAGTTGATGCTGATGACATTCAACTTCATATTTCTTTCATTGTGCATTTTTTGCTTTCCCCTCTGTGCAGGGGGCTGGGTGAGGATTAGCTCAGTGGAATGTGTCCTGAGAAGGCAGAGATGGTGCTTCACGGGGGAGGGGGAAAATCCAGAGCAAATAGTGAGGGATAAAATGTCCGTCTGCCTTTTTGTTACTCAAGTGAAGGATCAAGATGCCTTATTGGACCCTTGGCTGATCAAGCGGCACCTGTGTCTGGCTGGGTGGCTGGGACCTCAGGCAGTTCTAGCTTTGCCATAACACTCCTCCACCACCACCTAGCAAGCCAGGTGCTTCTCTCAAGCACCACTGCTGGTCTTGTCCAGGCCCCTGGTGACACTGAGTCAGTTAACCCAGATACAGCACACCTCCCTGTGTGGCAAATGCTGTGAGGCTGTCGCACAGATACTCTGGTGATGGGCTTTATGGAAAGATCTAGGTATTTCCAGGTTCTGCAGCTCCTAGCTGGAGCCTTCTGACACGTTATGCCTCCAGTAAAGCAACAATGCCCCAAGCACAAGCTGCACTGCCTCTGGAAGGAGGAAAGAAATCCTGCCTGGTGGTTGCAGGGTGACTAATGAAGCATTTCCTCTCAAGGGGATTCATAAAGAAAGGAAACAAATTAACAGCCCCAGTCTGCGAAGAGCAAGGCAAGAAGATTTCACAGGGTTCCTGGAGGTGGAGGCAGAAAAACGAAAAACTGGGGCCTGGCCCCATGATTCCTTGCTGAAGTTGGAGGGAAGGGCCAGCAGACTTATGGAGATACATTGGTAGAACTGAGCTGGAACTAAGTAGATCCTTGTTTAAGGGATTGTTTTTGGCCTGTGCCTGGGAAGGAGCAACCTGGGATGGTCAATGACACAGCATGGAAATGCTGGGAAAGAGCCAATAAGGAGCAGGCTGAATGAGCTTGACAAAGGGGAGTGAGTTGTGTTGCATTTGGGGCTATTCACTAAACCTATTTTCTTTTTCACATCCTTCCTCACTTCCTGTTTTGAGCCAGGAGCAGAAATGCCCCTAGAGCGCCTAGATGGAGCCAGGCAGCAGGGGAAGGCCCAGAAGCTAACTCAAAATGGCAGCCGGCCTCAAAAAAAGTCCCAGCTTGCTGAGCTGGCCAGCTGGAGCCCTCTATAGATTAGCCAGGAGCAAAGGCCTGATCAGCCCTTCTGCTGAGGCTGAAACAGTTGTTGAGCAAGCTAGAGGTCAGCATTGGGGCACGTGTGTGCGTGTGAATTCCTCCTCTAACCTCCTGAGTGGGAGCAGGTACAATCAAGGCCTTTGGGCCCAGTGGGGGGGCGATGCTGCATGAATGAAGGAATGGAGTGACCAAGTGTTTGAGAGACCTAGGACAGGAACCGGAAAAGCCTGCAGTCTGAGGGCTCAGTGTACATGTAACTCCAGCATTGGCCCAGTAGAGAATCAGATCACCTCAAGGAGTGGCATCCTACTGCCACCTATGTTCATGGCTTACCAAACAGGAAGCCACAGCCACATCCTGGGGTGCATTTTGCCTGTGTTGGCACAGTGGGACTGGCAGGCGAGAGGCTGGCTCTTGGGGAAGGTGCTAGTTCATCCTTGACTTGCAAAGATGGAAACTTGGAGTGTGCAATAGCTGGGCTGGGGAAGGCAGAGAGGGCAAATTAGGAAACCTCCTGGCTGGGAAGCTAGGTTGGCCCAGCAGAGGGGCCTTTGATAGGGTAATAAATCCGGGATGCTCTCCATGGGGCCGGACGAGTTGCATCCGAGAGTGCTGAAGGAATTGGCGGCTGTGATTGCAGAGCCATTGGCCATTATCTTTGAAAACTCGTGGCAAACCGGGGAAGTCCCGGATGACTGGAAAAAGGCTAATGTAGT
Organism: Lepidochelys olivacea; assembly: GCF_965140295.1. Lineage (NCBI taxonomy): Eukaryota > Metazoa > Chordata > Testudines > Cheloniidae > Lepidochelys > Lepidochelys olivacea. The sequence goes on along the minus strand of NC_140418.1, from coordinate 43,804,964 downwards.
GCCAATCTTTAAAAAAGGGAAGAAGGAGGATCCTGGGAACTACAGGCCAGTCAGCCTCACCTCAGTCCCTGGAAAAATCATGGAGCAAGTCCTCAAAGAATCAATCCTGAAGCACTTGCATGAGAGGAAAGTGATCAGGAACAGCCAGCATGGATTCACCAAGGGAAGGTCATGCCTGACTAATCTAATCGCCTTTTATGATGAGATTACTGGTTCTGTGGATGAAGGGAAAGCAGTGGATGTATTGTTTCTTGACTTTAGCAAAGCTTTTGACACGGTCTCCCACAGTATTCTTGTCAGCAAGTTAAGGAAGTATGGGCTTGATGAATGCACTATAAGGTGGGTAGAAAGCTGGCTAGATTGTCGGGCTCAACGGGTAGTGATCAATGGCTCCATGTCTAGTTGGCAGCCGGTATCAAGTGGAGTGCCCCAAGGGTCGGTCCTGGGGCCGGTTTTGTTCAATATCTTCATAAATGATCTGGAGGATGGTGTGGATTGCACTCTCAGCAAATTTGCGGATGATACTAAACTGGGAGGAGTGGTAGATACGCTGGAGGGGAGGGATAGGATACAGAAGGACCTAGACAAATTGGAGGATTGGGCCAAAAGAAATCTGATGAGGTTCAATAAGGATAAGTGCAGGGTCCTGCACTTAGGACGAAAGAACCCAATGCACAGCTACAGACTAGGGACCGAATGGCTAGGCAGCAGTTCTGCGGAAAAGGACCTAGGGGTGACAGTGGACGAGAAGCTGGATATGAGTCAGCAGTGTGCCCTTGTTGCCAAGAAGGCCAATGGCATTTTGGGATGTATAAGTAGGGGCATAGCGAGCAGATCGAGGGACGTGATCGTTCCCCTCTATTCAACATTGGTGAGGCCTCATCTGGAGTACTGTGTCCAGTTTTGGGCCCCACACTTCAAGAAGGATGTGGATAAATTGGAGAGAGTCCAGCGAAGGGCAACAAAAATGATTAGGGGTCTGGAACACATGAGTTATGAGGAGAGGCTGAGGGAGCTGGGATTGTTTAGCCTGCAGAAGAGAAGAATGAGGGGGGATTTGATAGCTGCTTTCAACTACCTGAAAGGGGGTTCCAAAGAGGATGGCTCTAGACTGTTCTCAATGGTAGCAGATGACAGAACGAGGAGTAATGGTCTCAAGTTGCAGTGGGGGAGGTTTAGATTGGATATTAGGAAAAACTTTTTCACTAAGAGGGTGGTGAAACACTGGAATGCGTTACCTAGGGAGGTGGTAGAATCTCCTTCCTTAGAGGTCTTTAAGGTCAGGCTTGACAAAGCCCTGGCTGGGATGATTTAACTGGGAATTGGTCCTGCTTTGAGCAGGGGGTTGGACTAGATGACCTTCTGGGGGTCCCTTCCAACCCTGATATTCTATGATTCTATGATTCCCCGAATGAAAGGCTAATGCTGTCTCGCGGGTGTGGGCTCAGTCCTGGGTCAGGATGATGAGACACCAGGGAGCTCCATTGCTGCTGCTGGTGTGTTCACAGGACAATCAGCAAGAGACCATGAGCTACATCCGTCATCCCTGGAAACAGACAGCAAACAGTGCGGCAAGGGGTGCCATGAATGTGGTTGGTTACCACGGCACCGGCATAAACAAAGCACAGCTTGTCACCGGTTGAGTCAGACTTTGAGGAAATGGTTGTTGGTTTAAAATTAAGAGGAGAACCACACCCCAACAACCATATTCTTTAAAATCCAGCCTGCTGTTACCTGGGTGGGTGACTCACCTCTTGCCTCCAGAGAGATGGGTTCAGTTCTTCCCACTGTCCCAAGTGGAAATGAATTAAACACACCTCAACACTGCCCCTCTCTCTGCGATGACTAGTCTTTCAGGGTATGTCCACACAGCAATTAGCCCCCGCACCAGCTGACTCAGGCTCAGGCTGTGGGGCTGTTTCATTGCTGTACAGACTTTTGGGCTTGGGCTGGTGTCTTGGCTCTAGGATCCTGTGAAGTAGGAGGGTCCCAGAGCCGTGGCCTGAGCTTGCAAGTCTACACAGCAACGAAACAGCCCTGCAGCTTGAGTCAGCTGGCACAGGCCATTTGCGGGGGCTAGTTGCCGTGTAGACAGAGCCTGTGTCTGAATGGGCCTGTGCTCAGCAGGGGCTGGAATAGCAGTAGATGCTGCAAGTAGGGTGGCCACTGCACCCCCGAATATTGGCCATCCAGGTACTTCTGGAACAACACGGGCCTGACACCACCCTGGCTGCCATGACCTGTGTGCAAGGTCATGCTGGCGGGGGCAGGGTGGCATGCTCTGATACCAGACAGAGTCTTGGCTGGAGCAGGACAGGGGCAAACGATACCAAAGCCAGAAGTGCAGAATTGCCTGTGTAGCTGCAGGGACAAAGGCCCTGGGTCCCAGACTGGTAGCATGTTAGTACCAGAGAAGAAAGAAAAAAGTGTGTTTTGAACTTCAGCAAAGTGACAGTGATGGGTCTAGGACCCTAGGGGGAGAGCCTAGTACCAGGAATCTATCATGAAGGAATACGGCACTAGGGCCAAAGCTGTGAGAAAGCTCAGGCAGCAGAGAGATGGGGCTCAGACCCGTGGGAGGCAGAGAGAGTGAATGGTCCCAGTGGCAAGGGAGAGAGTCACAGTGAGTTCAACACAGTGTGGGTCCTACACGCAATGAAAGAGTCGGGCGAGGGACTCAGCCCCAGGGAGGAGTAAGGGTTTTCATGGATTCATAGATTCCAAGGCCAGAAGGGACCATTGTGATCATCTAGGCTGACCTCCCGCATAGCACAGGCCAGAGACCCTCACCCTTTGATTCCTGCATCAGTTGCAATAACTTCTGGTTGAGCTAACGCAGATCTCTGGAAGGAGACTTGCAATCTAGATTTAAAGACTCCGAGTGATGGCAAATCCACCACGTCCCCATGTTTCAATGGTTAATTATCCTCCCTGTTAACAATGTGCACTTTATTTCTAGTCTGAGTTTGTCTGGCTTTGGTTTCTGCCCATTGGATCCTCTCATGCCTTTGTCTGCTTCATCAGACAGCCCTCCGCTATCAGAAATCTCTTCCCTTTGTTGGTACCCATGAACTCTGATCAAGTCACCTCTCCATCATCTCTTTTACTAAATTGATACTAAATTGAGCTTCATCAGTCTTCTTGACTGAACCCATTCCAGGTTTTCAACATTCCTTTTCCAGTGTGGACACCAGACTTGGACGCAGTATCTACTAATCTTCCTAGTCTTCCTAGTAATCCACTAGTCTTACTAATGCTATGTCCAGAAGCTTAAGGTATAAGAACTGAGGTGAAGAGGTAGAGCCTGCTTTGGGGAATCGTAAACCAGACATTTCCCTCCTAGTTAAATCACCCGAAACCTGTCCCTGGGGTTCTGTCTTCCATTGGAAAACCAAATTTTCAATCAGGAAAATGATATATCACCTGCAGTATCATTGGTGAACTCCAGAAGTGCCCCCTCTATGGCAAGGGCCATCACTGTATGATTATCGAAGGTGCTTATCTGGCCTCCATCACTGTAGTGTCTGAACACCTCAAACTCTTTGTATTTTATCCTCATAACCCCGCACTGGGGCGGGGCAGTGCAATTAGCTCTGTCGGCCCTGTGGCCTGAAGCCTATGGGAGAAGATAACTAAGTGAGCTCTCTGATGGCATCTACTGGAGAGCAAGGGAGTCGACGGAGCAAGGCAGGGCCTCGTTTACATAGTAATTGCAGGTAGTTTGGGGACACAGGGGTATAATTTGACTAAGTTTTATACTTGGGAGCATATTATTGAGTTTACCCTGTTGGGAACCCACCTGGGCAAAGTCTGGACAATGACCGAGTATGATGTCACCCTAATGGAAACTGATGTTTGCCGAGGTGCGGTAAGAGACCCTGGCTAGAGCCAGATAACAAAGAGTGAGAGAGAGATTGCATGTTTCTGGTTTGCTACTGTGAATACTTTTCTGTGTGCTAAGGACTCTGAGGTGCTCTTAAAGCTACTGATTCTCACTTATCTACAAAAGCTGAGTTAAGAGCTGGAATTGTTTTACTGTGAGCAGAACTCACCAGAGGCTTCTGTTGGTTAGCTAGAGGCAAGCAGAGGTGAGAACCCAGCAGTCGGCAGTTCAGAGCAGCAGCTGGATTCACCCAGAGACCACAGCTCCCAGCAGGAGAGCAGCTGAGTGAGAGCAGTTTCATGCACTACAGCAGGAGCAGAAGGATTCACAGCACCCATCTGCATCAGCCTGGTGGTTCTGGGGAGGCCTCCTTGTCCTAGTTGCTGAAATCAGTATGGCAGGACAGGTGGGAGAGCCCGAGAGCTGCCTACCAACCAGGGACCCTGGTTTTCCTGGACTCTTGGAACCACAAGCTGTGAGTGAGGAAGCTGGGAACCTACAAACTGAGAGTGAGAGGCAGAGGGCAGAACAAACTGCGTCAGCCATTCAGGGTCCAATTGTTTGGGACTCTGACATGTGCTCCGTGCTCTCTGAGGTACCTGGGGGTGGAAGATGTTAAATTGTAAATATTTGTCCCACTCAAGCTGGCCTTTCCCTTTTCTCTCCCTCCCACCATAAAGTTAGTTGGTTTAAACCTCTGTGCTTATGAGCGGGCACAGATTTGCCTAGCGAAGGTGCCCAGAGTGGTTATAGGTTCCCAGATTATTGAATGGGAGCTAAAGCCAAAAATTAATAAATTGTAGAGAATCCCCTAAAATAAGGATCTGGCCCTTGTTGCTGCCAATGCTGTTGGCAGTAGGGTTACAGCCCCACTGTACAGAGGGTAACTGAGGCACAGAGATGAAATGACTTGCCCAGGGTCACACAGGAACTCTGTGGCAGAGCAAGGAACTCAACTGGATCTCCCAGGCTAGGGCTCTAACCACTGGGCCAGCATTTCCTGTCCCCATCCTGTTCTGTTCAGCAGCCCTCTCACTGCTGTGTAGCCCTGGCACTCCTACAAAAGCACTGCAGTTCCTAGAGAAGCCCTAAGGACTGGAGATCCTGAGGTCAGGCAGGTCTAGGTAGGGCCCAGGGAGGCTGGGCCAGAGAGAGAGATGGGGTAGGTCTGAGCTGGCAGGTGAGATCACTGCTGATTATAATAAGGGCCCTGATGTCCCATCTCTGCAATGTTGTGTTTGGCAGCTTAAGTGGCAAGACTGGGCTGCACTAGGCCTCTCAAAGTCTTAGCTCCAATTTGCACAATATTTGTATTGTATTATTATCTGTCCACATTATCGTGGCGCCTCAGTGCCCTGGCCATAGATGAGGACTTACTGACTTGCAAAATCTGACCTACTCCCAGGGTGCTGGCAAGGGAGGCATCTCTTAATGTCCAGGCAGATGGTACCTTGCCCTCCTGTGTGGCAGCACTAGGGGCCACGCCCCTTTATTTCTCTGCGGAGGGGATGAGCCATCCCTTCTCTCGTTTTCAGCACTTCCCATTAGCCTTGCCTCTCTGCGGGGAATCCTCTGCATATTTTCTCTGATCCTCCACCCCAGAGCTCTTCTCTCCTGCCCAGTCTCGACCCCCCCTATGAGATCATGGAACTCCTCAGGGCTCTCTCTCCCGTGCCTGACCAGCCCCTAGGTCACTCATTCTCTGCAGAGGGGCTTGTCCATGGAAGGGCGTGAATGACTCTTACACCTGCCTCCAGCATTTGGGGTAGAGAGTGTGTCTCATGGTAGCTGGGAGGAAAACCTGTCCCCTGCTTCCCAAATATCTGATGGCCAACAAAAAAGCCAGAGGCTGCAGTGGGCAGGCTGGGGAGCAGCGCAGAAAGCCTCTGGTTCCAGCTAAGCTTGTTTCCTAGTGCTCCACATGTGTGGGTTGGGTGATAGCCAGACTCCTTCAGGATGTGTTAACCTGACTCTGACAGGTGGGTTTATATGGCTGTGTAGTCAGCCTGTAAAGCCGTGAGGACAATGCTGCCACCTTCAGCCTATATCTGTTGCAAAACACACTTCTGTTACTGTAGCACGAAGGTCACAAGGTTAAGCGTTTTTATTTTTTGCATCCGATGAAGTGAGCTGTAGCTCACGAAAGCTCATGCTCAAATAAATTGGTTAGTCTCTAAGGTGCCACAAGTACTCCTTTTCTTTTATTTTTTGTGTACGTCTAGTGTGGGTTTTGTGACAATTGGAAAACTGAGCACTGGAAAACTGGATTTCCACACTGCCCAGGTGGAGCTGCCTGGAGGGGAGCATTGTGACCTCAGAGGTAAATCAGCCTGTCATCACTCCCTCCCTCTAGTTCATTTGGATACTTCAATCTCATTGGCTTAATAAATTCAGCCGATGAAACTGCAGGTCAGGAGCTTTGCCAGGAGTGTGTGTGTTCGGGTTTGGGGGGGTCAGTACTGGAATAGTGGGGGCTGCTGCTGGTCAGGAGCTGTACTGACTGAGTAGGAGAAGAGACTGAGGCCTGATCTACACTAGAAAATTAAGTTGGCTTAGCTATGTCACTCCGGGCTGTGAAAAATTCACTCCCCAAGTGGCATAGTTAAGCTGACCTAATGTCCAATGGAAGAATATTTTAATCAACCTAGCTACTACCTCTCATGGAGGTGGATTACCGATGTCGATGGGAGAACCCCTCCCGTAGATAGTGCCTTCACTGAAGCTCTACAGTGGCACAGTTGCACCTGTAGTATTTCAAGTGTAGACTTGCCCTGAGAGAAAGCTGCCCCGGAAGACCCCTGTGGTGGGGGGGCCTCTCTTAGGAGGTGGGAGACCCAAATACAATCATGTTTCTACATCAGGCAGAGGGGTGAATTGAACGTCAGTCTGCCATATACTGGAGGAGAGGCCTAACCACGGGGTTAATAGCAGACGGCACCTTCTCTGACCACTAGTCCTGTAAAGATGCCCAGAAATAAGATGTTTCAGGTTGAACAAACTTTTTCATTTGACCCAAAATGGACATTGTTTACACAGTGAAAATTTCAGAATTTTTCACTTCGTTTTGACCTGAACAGTCTGTTTTTCCAGAACTGCCAGCACACCAAAAATCAGTTATTCCCGATCTCTAACACAGCCACACTCCCATGTAATGAATCGCTCCTTCTGTTGTTTCCAGCGAGCTGAGAATGAAGGCGAATGTACGATAAAGAGTTCAGACAAAACCCTTTTGATTGCAATGTAATCCAAGTAAGCGAGCGCATTGCTCTGAGAACAGCTCCCCTGACCGTGCTGTGCCCAGACGTGTGCAGCCTAGCACTGCAGACTGCCAGTTGACACTGGGCCCTGGGGCGGAGCAGACATATCACATGTATTGACTCTTATGCAGCTCCCTTTGCCTCCATCCCAACGTTCTGGGAGGCAAGTGCCTCCTTTTTGCTGCATTTGTGGAGGAGTGTCTGTTGCTCTGGCGCCATGCAGAGCTGTTTGTCCCAGCTGGCCCTCAGCCCCTGGCAGCTTCCCAGAGGGGTCAGCATGGGAAGGAGTGTGGAAGGTGCGACTGTAGGAGAGAACATGCCCAGGGATCACACAGCAGTACTAGTAACCTGTGTTGGGGAGGGTGTGCCCTGTAACCTGTGCCCTGTAACCTGTGTTGGGGAGGGTGTGCCCTGTAACCTGTGTTGGGGAGGGTGTGACTAGTGCCAACTTGGCCCTATGGACTGAAGTCTTCCCTCTATCCCAAGAGCTGGCACAGCACAGGGAGTGGCAGTACAAGCTACCCCTCCCACTCTGTGAGTGTCAGAGCACAGGGTGCAAAGGGCTCAGAACACTGCACAGGGGCACGTGCTCAGCACCAAGTGGGGGAGTGATACCGCAGTGAATCCTCGGTTTCCACAAGCGCTTTTCTTTCCCAAGTACAGTGGGGGAATTATGGGGAGTAGGGGGAAGGATTTCTTTCTGAGCATTCGGGCTGGGATTTGCTGTACAGTGTTAATTTCAGGTGCATTGGTGCAGGTGCTAATATCCCCAGGCAGGCCGTCCTTCTGCTCTGGATCACCAACTTCTGTGGCCACCATACAGTGAGCAGACTTCTCTGGGGAGAATTGGCCATTGGTGGGTAACATGGGTAGGAACAGAGGAAGGGCAGGACTCCCAGGAGAAGCCACTCAAATCACTGGGTGGGATTGCTGTAGCATGGCCAGACCCAAGCACTGAAAAGCATGAGATTGATTGTCTTAAAAATCATGAGTGATTTTTTTTTTAAGTGTGGTGTTGTTCTCTGGCTTCTGGCAAAGTCTTTCGTGTGCACTAGGTCACATGTTCAGTCTTTTCCCCACAGTCGGGCCTGGTTTAAATTGTGTTGTGTTTCTACACAAAAGCCGGACTTTAAGAAAATCACTAAATAGGGTGAGAGCCAGCAACACTGCAGTTGCACAAGGCAGTGGGGGGAGGGAGAGGGATTAGAAACAGGCAGAGAGTTACTACAAATACCTGGAACCGTCCAGGGCAATTATTAAAATATATTTTAAAAAATGAGAAAGGTGTTGAAAGTAACATTAAGGGATAGGAGACCATTGCCAGGAGAGAGCTCCAGTTTCTCTTTCTTTTTTTCTCTTTCGTTTATTTGCTAACACACCAGGCTTATGTCAGTGCCCTGCTCATTCTGTTTTGATGGTGAAAAGAGCCATTTCTCCCCAGCCTTTGTTCTTGTCTATTTAGCCAGTAAGCTCTTGAAGACAAGGACCCTTTCTTATAAGGGCCTATTCTACATTAGAAAAAGTTTGCCAGTGTAGCTATGCCAGCAAACCCTCCTAGTGTCGCTGCAGTTTACACCAGCAAAAAAGTGCTATTGATGGTCCAGCTGATGTTGGTTTGGTGAGCGATAGAAGCTAGATCAGTAAAAGGACTTTTATGCCAGCAGAACTGTGGGTGGGTGCCAGGATAGAAATGTCACGAAAAAAAGAAGTACACCCCTGACCTGACACTGCTATAGTGGCCCATTGTAGACCTGTCTTAGGTGTATGTACAGCATCTAGTATTCTGGGACCCTGATCCTGGCTTGGACCCAGGGTCCTTTGAAAATACTACTTGTAATTCACAGTAATTGATGGAGGGTCTTCAGCTATCAGATGACATAACACAGCCTGTCTTTTAGCGCCTGATCGTGCAACAAACTCCATAGGAGCAGCCTCTTGGCTCACAGGAAGAGCCTGCCTGAATTCAGGGTGGTCCCCTGTGGGCATAGAGTCCCACCCATGTAGACTCTTTTAGAATCGTGGCTGTATTTTGGTATAATTCCTAGATGTAAATGCAAGGTTTTCTTTTAAAAAGACCAGTCATAATTTCGCTCCTCTTTCATGTGCTGGTATGCGTGAATTGATATTAGTTATGTTCATTAGCTGTTTGATAAATGAGTAGGAGTGGATCCCATTCAGAACTAAAGTAGGGCCTGATCCTGGATACTATGCCCCCCACCCCCGGAGACAGTCAGTTTGAACCCAGAATTTTTAAATACATACACACACAAAATCTTCTGCCCCTTGAGCTAAAGGAGTAAATGGCAGCAGAGATGGACAGTTAGTCTCTGTGTGGACAAACCACTGGAGGAGGACACCACACACTGCACAGCTGTTTGCTAGACAGCAGTAGAACACTGACTATCAGGATTCCTCATCTTCTGTGTGTGGCTCTGGATAGATACTAGTCTCCTGGGTGGAGAGGTAGTTAGGGACATAATTTGGCAGATTCTTTCTGAAAGGCTTGGATCTCAGGGTATGAGCACCTTCTCTCTTGGAGTTCCTACAACACTGTTTTTCTTTGCGGTATCAGCTTGCCCTATCTTTTCAAAGCCCAGCTGAAAGAATCTTTTTCTGCTGCTTCAGCCTCTAAATCTCACTCTCCTACTGCTGATGTGTATTATTCATAGCTGCAATTCTCTTATTTAAGAATATAAAATGTCTTGGGACATGAAAAGTGCTATATCAGAGAAACATATTGTGTCACTTTAGGTACACACGTATTTGGAAAGACAAGGATATGAAATTGTCCCATTAAACTCTCCAGAAATAATTGCCCAGGGTGCCCAGCCATGTCCCCCCAGTCTGACATTTTCCCCATCTCCCGTCAGCATCAGGATGAAATTCCCTTTCCTGATTGCAGAATGAAGTCACTAAAGAAACAGACCCCCTGGCTTACAACAATTATTTCAGGTGACTTTCCATAGGGTAGCTGTCTTTTTTGGAGCTACTGCAGTTTTTAATGTTGTCAGTCCTGCAGATGGCAGCTCTCTAACGATCCACAGAGCCGGTCCAACACAGGCAGCAGAAGCGTAAGCTTCACTCATACTGGCCCCTGAAACTGTGGCTCAGCTCTGCCCAGGAGCATCCCTGGCAGGGGAGACAGAAGAGCTCTTTCTCTGTGGTCTATTTGACTCTTGTCTCCTCTATTGACACTGCCAACAATGGGCCAATAATCGCCAGTTGTCATGATGGCACTTCTCCACTTAGCTGGAAAGAGCTTCATTGGTTTGGACTTTGGAAGCAGTGAGCTGAAAGTGAATGGCTTCATGCCCCAATGCCAATACCCCAAGCCACTCTCTTGTTTTAACGGGCTGAGTTATGAGAGTGAAAAGTAAAAATATTACTCCTCCCCCATCCCCAGCCCCAGCAAGCTATTAAAAGCTAGAGGAAAAAGGTGACTGTCAGGGTTGGGAGTACTGGAGTCAGTCCAGATTCCACTGATAGTTGGGATTTCCTACTTGAAAAGCAGGGAACATTAACAACTTACATTTTTGTCCTGACACTCGGGGGCCTGGGAAATGCACTGAATCATTATTAACATGACATAAAGCTTTGGAGAATGCTGAGGTTTGGGGTCAGAGGCATTCGGGGCTGGACTAAATTAGAAACTGAGTTCCCAAGAAGATTACAGACAGTTTTACTATTCTGGAATAAAAAAATATGGACTCAATCCAGGCCAGGCACAAAATATACCCCAAGAGCTGAGGAGTGAGAGAAATTCTAGCGTCCTCTTGGGTGCTGGGGCTCACTAATTCTTATTGCAATCCACAACAAACACAGCCTAGTGGCCATCTGGAAGTGTTCCATGGCTCCACACAGTTCTAAATCTGATTGGCTGGAGGTGGAGCCTTTGTCCCTCATTGAACAAAACTATGGAGGAGTAGTGGGAGATAATGTGAAAAACTGGGTGGGACCAGGTTGGGAGGGGCAGGAAGAGACAGGATAGTGATGGGGTGGGGGATGGAAAGAACACAACAGCAGTTCCTCCACTCCAAGGACTAGGAGAGGACATGTGGAATTGCCCCTCTGAGCAACCAAAGGGGGGATTACATGTTTGTGCATCAAAGCTAGTAGTTTGAACAGACAGTGATCCCGTGTATGCCCTGCTTTGTTGCAGCTTGCATGGCTCCTCAGACCCGTGCAGGTTGCAGTGGCCCAGTTCTTTAGCATGAACCAGCTCAGTGCCTCGGCAGGCAGGAGGATGTGGTGTGAGCAGGAAAGGAATGTAATTTCATTCTTTTCTCAGTCATTTCTTCTGTACTGTTTTTTTGCATTAAATTTCATATCTTTTGCTGCTTTTCTTGCCGTTTGTGCTTAAATAGATGGCTTCTTTCCCCTCTGAGTGTCCATCTAGGAGTTCAGGACAGAAGTAGTCTGGGCCAGAGTTCAGGCAAAGGACATCCCTTCAGGCTGTTCAGTGCAGAACTAGCAAGTTCCCTCTGCCCCCCACCTACTGCAATGGACTCAGAAGGAGCTGATTTGCTCCACAGATGGATGGCAGTGGGAACTAGTGAGGACCACGAAGAATGTGGTAAGGGCTGTACTTGGGGTGTGGGGTTGGGAGCCCTTTTCTGTGTTGACTCCCTGTTCTATTTGCAGATCTCAGGAGGGACCCATGAATCCTAAAACAATTTCTTCAAATGCAGCCAGTGTGCAAGATTCCAGTGAGTTTCAGCTAACTGGGAAGTTTGAAGAGTCTGTGGTGTCCCCTTACTGAGATCATTTGGGACCAACGGCCGACAGCTATTGTCCCCAAAGGACCCATTAAAAATGAATTTTAAACTAAATTACTAACCTGAAACTAATCATAAACCAATTAACAAATTGACACAGAAATTCCCAGGAAATTCATTCTGTGTTCAGAGAGCAGGAGCTGTGAGGTGGGGGCAGACATAGAATCATAGAATATCAGGGTTGGAAGGGACCTCAGGAGGTCATCTAGTCCAACCCCCTGCTCAAAGCAGGACCAATTCCCAGTTAAATCATCCCAGCCAGGGCTTTGTCAAGCCTGACCTTAAAAACCCCTAAGGAAGGAGATTCTACCACCTCCCTAGGTAACGCATTCCAGTGTTTCACCACCCTCCTAGTGAAAAAGTTTTTCCTAATATCCAATCTAAACCTCCCCCACTGCAACTTGAGACCATTACTCCTCGTTCTGGACACAGCACAATCTTCAAATAGAACACAGAGGATGAATCCCTGCTTCAAAACTCAGCCTTAACTTTACAGCTGTGACTGGCACCTCCATAATAGCGTTATCTGGCAGCTTGGACAGACAGCTGCAGAGAGTTGGCTTGCCTCCTATCTGCAGTAACAGGAGGGGCTGCAGATTAGGATTGAGGGGCACGAGTAGATTTGACTTGGGAAACTAGAAGCAGGAGCAGAGAATGAGACTCAGGTTGGAAAGATGCAGCTAATTGCATAGGAGCCAAGAACATTTAAGGAAACAGCTGTTTTGGGAGAAAATTAAAAAATTGGTAGGAAAAGGGTCATGGTGAAATTAGTGCTGGAGTCATAGCAGGCAGTGCACCTGAGAGGCATTTGCTGCAAGGAAGGGCTAGTGGTAATAATCCCTTTCAGTATAGTTGTGGTCAGATCACACCTGGAATTTCAGGTCTGCTCCTGCAGTCTGGCAAAGCTCCCATTGACTTCAGAAGTGCAGGTTCTAGCTGTCAGTTCTGGGCATCACCTCACCATACCTTAACTTATACCCTTTACTAACAGGGCAAGTAACGCAAGGAAATTAAGAAAGGGATGAGCAGAAGGAATGTTCCAGCAGGGAGATGACCAAGGATGCAGAATAGTCTGCAAATTAAGTGACAAAAGTTCCTTACTTGGAACCTTTTCAACCTGATTGCGCAAAGCACCAAAATAATATTTCAGTAGTGCAGAAGGTACATTTTTACTGTCTGGTAAGACCGAGTTAGAGTTTAAACAGACATTAAACAAATGTGCAGAAGGGGGATGCCACACCAGCCTATTTGCTATGTCATCCTTTTCCTGTTGTCAGCCCTCCCCTCCCTTTGCTTTTCCTGGTCGGACCCAATCTAAATATCGCATTTCCCGGTTCCTTCTATTAACCTAATGACCAACTCCCCCATCCCTTCCTCATGGCTTGCCTTCACCTTTGTGACCCACCTGCTGCCACACAGGATGAGATTAGCTAATTACAGAGTCCATGGAAAAGCTGACAGTAAGGCGGAAGCAGCTGTGGGGCACAGGAAGGATGGCCTTGGGCACTGGACTAGGCTACAGGAGACCAATTCCCAGCTCAACCAGCCATCATTAGGCAAGTCACTTAATCCGTCTGTGCTTCAGTTTCCCCATTTGAAAACTGTTATATTTGAAAGGGCTATTTCCCACCCCTTGAGCAGTGTGTGGGTTACTGATGGTGACCTGTTCAGCTAGTACAGCAATGAGGGGTGGGGGAGATGGCCTCTGTAAGTGTTGCTGTGGGGTCTGTGACGTTGCACTCCATATGATTTTATGAAAGTATGCTAATGAGTGTGAATGTATTGTAACTGGAATATGCTTCATGCAAAAGGTCTCTTGTAAGGTATCATTACAAATCATAGAATCATAGAATATCAGGGTTGGAAGGGACCTCAGGAGGTCATCTAGTCCAACCCCCTGCTCAAAGCAGGACCAATTCCCAGTTAAATCATCCCAGCCAGGGCTTTGTCAAGCCTGACCTTAAAAACTTCTAAGGAAGGAGATTCTACCACCTCCCTAGGTAACGCATTCCAGTGTTTCACCACCCTCCTAGTGAAGAAGTTTTTCCTAATATCCAACCTAAACCTCCCCTTATAATCTTATAATCTACTGAATGTGTTCATTCTATTTCTATGAATGTATCATTCTTGTATCTGAAACTAGACATATGAAATATAACTCTGAGGTCCTATTGTAATTATGCGAAGTGTGGGCCATTAATGGTGGTTTGGAATCTTGATGGCTCCCATTAACCAGGACAACTGACTAGATGGCTCTATTTACTTGTAAGCCTTCCTGTGAGTCAGGCTGGGAAGAATGAAGGTTTGGGGTCTCACAGGACATGTGACCATGTCACCTGGTACTGGAATCCATCTTAATCCTGGTGCTTTTCCATTTAGAAGGAGGGGTGGGGACCCAGAGAGACAAAAGATTCCTGCCTTGTGCCAAAGCTATAAAAGGGGGTGGAACAGAACAAAGGGGGCTGCAGTCATGAGAAATCCCCTAGCTACCATCTGAGCTGGAACAAGGACTGTACCAGGGGAAAGGATTGGGCCCAGACCAGAAAGGAGTCTAGTCTGTGAAAGAAGCTTATTGGAACATCTCTGAGGGTGAGATTTCATCTGTATTCAGTTTCCTACTATATTAGGCTTAAACTTGTGTGTTTTATTTTATTTAGCTTGGTAACTTACTTTGTTCTGTCTGTTATTACTTAGAACCACTTAAATCCTACTTTTTATATTTAATAAAATCACTTTTTGCTTATAAATTAACCCAGAGTAAGTAATTAATTCCTGGGGGAGCAAACAGCTGTGCATATCTCTCTATCAGTGTTATAGAGGGCGGACAATTAATGAGTTTACCCTGGATAAGCTTTATACAGAGTAAAACAAATTTATTCGGGGTTTGGGTCCCATTGGGAGCTGGGTATCTGGGTGCTAGAGACAGGAGCACTTTCTAAGCCATTTTCAGTTATGTCTGCAGTTTTTGGGGGAAGTGGTTCAGACCCTGGGTCTGTGCTGGAGCAGACTGGCATGTCTGGCTCAACAAGGCAGGGTTCTGAAGTAGTCTCAACACATCAGGTGGCAGTCCCAAGGGGGTTTCTGTGACCCAACCCATCACATTGTCCTTTCCAGCTCTACCTATTCTGAGGCAGGGAGAGGGAAGCTTGCACAGTGCTTGCCTGCTGTGTACCATAGCTGCCTCTCACCTCCTGGGTTACTAGACCTTACCAAAGCCAGTGCCACTTAAACAGATTCTAAGCACTCACTACAGTTGGTACCACACTGGGAGGAAAAGGGAGCTGAGAACAGAAGCGGTCCTGAACCCCAGTTGCCTAGCAACTTCAGCACTTCCAATTAAGCACCTAGGGTGTTTCTACAGCATGCACATGGCTTCAACATTCTCAGACACATCCTTCCTCCTCCAGGGGCTAGACCTGAATTATTGATTAGCCCACTGGTGTCTGCAATCGGCATTTATAAAGCAGCTCTGCCTTGAGTTACACACAGCTATAATCTCTCCCTGAGGCTGCCTTGCCCTACAGCAGTGCTGCAGGAATGACTGCCAGAGCTGTGTGCTTCCTTCCTTTGTCTTCTTACAGAGCAAATCCAGCCATTACTAGGAATTGTCAAGGCTGATTCCCCACTCTGGCACTTTGAGTGCAGAAGGTGGGGCCCCGCAAGGATTCTAAAAATTAATACTGGCCACTCCAGGCTTGTATTAAACTCCCAAGTTCACAGCTTTCCTCTGATCTTGGATGGGTAGATGCTGCCAAAACCCAAGTGCAAAACCCCTTTGAGAACCCAGGAAGGCGCACTTGGGAATTACTTCCTGTGGGTTACCTCAAGCCCTTTCACCCACCCTCTGGGGAAGAGCTCAGAAAGAAAAACAAAGGAAATCAGCTGTTACCACCAGCTAATTAAACAACATGTGCACAGACCTCTTAGGACACAAAAATCCAATCCTGTTCTTAAAAAATGTAAATTTTATTAAAAACAAAAAGAAAGAAAATACATCTGGAAACTCAGGCTATTGCTAGATTTTAAACCCCCCCCCCAAGGATTAAGCATCAAGAATAACATTCTTGAGGTCCAGCTTCAAGGTTACAAGCAAAACTAAAGCATTTGGGGTTAGCACAGAGGAGTCCACAAACCATATAGAAATAAATGGAGATAAACCTGATCACATCTTCTTCGACATTTTCTGATCTACTTATATATCTGGGGTTTCAAATGAGTAGTTTCTAGGTATGATACCAATGATTTTTCATACCTGGCTCCAAGCTTCTTACAGCATAATTACAGCCCTATCTGCCTCTCTTCGAGAACAACAACGGAGAGACAAATGGGGAGTCTTGTTTCAATTTTAAAAAGTTCTAGCCTTCCCATTGGCTCTTTTGGCCAGGCGCCCATTCAATTCCTTTTACCTATGCATTGCAGTGACTTTTAACCCTTTACAGGTAAAGCAAGTAGAGAACAGCTACTAAGAGGCATTTTATAGCTAACTGGCTGGCTGGGTCCATAAAAGGGATCCACCGCCCCCCCTTCATTTATCACAGGAGTAAACAGTAAGATGGAGAGCCCTTCTCTAGTATCCACAGAGCAGTGGCAATGTCTGAATCACCAAAACCCTTTCTCCGAGGTGGCTCAAGGGCATGACAACAGAACCGTTATGGTGAGGGGTGTTCTCCTGCTGTGCCCTGTTCTCCTGCTGTAATAATATCCCTACTGTTTACATGATATTCCTAACCCAGACAGATTCAGCAAGTGCATCCTGTTTCTGCCAAGGGGAACCCTTTCCATGTGCTGTCCAAACACCTGCAGGGGGCGGATCCTCACATCAGTGATTTTGATACTGATGGTGATGCGGCGCTTGGCTTTTCACAAATCCCCTGGTGGTGTGCTGGCACAGCTCTGGGAGCAATGTGCTCAAGTGTCAGTTCTCAACTGGCCACAATCTCCAGATCTGTGACTGTGGGCAGCACCCAGAGTGAGATCAGAGAGCCACATTCTGTTTAACAATCACAGCAGAGCCCCTGGTAACTGGAAAACTGGAGCAGGAGAACATGATGCATGTTGATTTCATTGTGGCTGTAAGAAGCATTTATCGCTGTAATAGTCCGCTGCGCTTTAGGTGCCAAACAGCTTCTTCAGAACTGGAGCATGTGCCATGGCCTCCTGCAGCAGCCGATGTGGCTTTCCAGAGAGCAGCCTCAAGACCAAATGTACTTAGAGGAAAGCCTGAATGAGAAAACATATCTTGCATCTTATTCCAACCACGACCAGGCTCTCATATTTCTGCTGGGATTGCCCCCTGCTTCTCTGATGGTCTCATCACACAGGTATCAACACTTGGGTCTCAGGTCTCCAGTGGCAGACAGTTCCAAAGCTCCCTATTAGAATTTCTACCCTTGTGAAGCGCTGGCGGTCGGCCAGGAGCTGAGCCCTTGCCCTGTGTTCTGGTCCAACGGCCCCTGCCCCTGCTCCCTCAGTCACTTCTTTCTGTGTTCAGCTAAGGAGCATCCCACCCCCCAATCAGCGCTGCAACCTCTCAGGCTGGCTCCAGCTCCCTGCTGTCCCTGCAAACTTGGGTTTTAATTTAGAGGGTGATTCTGTGTCTCTTGCTTGGCTTGCACTTCAGTTCCCTGGTGTGCCTCCTCTCAGCGCCAGTTTCCTTTTATCTACGGCTCTGAGATGTCAGTGCCTTCGAGGAGAGGAGGGTTTTCGGCCACTGTAGTTCACATGCATCTGCGATTTTGCTGAGCTGCAGATTGTTTAACTGGTCTTTGCCCTCGAAGGTCGATATTCCTTTGGCGCTTGGTGCACTGATTGTCTCAATGCTTTGCTGACAGTTTTCCCTTTCCGCTGTCCAAGTTCTCAGTGTTTACCGGAAGTGTCGAGTTCCCTGTCCTTTTGGCGCCTTCTTGCTTTGTGGAGACCATAGTCTTTTGTGACTGGACCTGTCTAGAAGAAGAGAAATGAGACACAGTGATGTTCAGAGGTTAAGAGTGGTAGGGTAGTACAGTGATCATTCCTGCCCTGGAGACTTTTCCCCAAGCTCTCTGGAGAAAGAGCTCCTTGGGATTTCTGGAGGCCTCCAGCTGAGACCAGTCTGTGTGATGATGCTAGCCTGCAGTGCTTTGAAGGCTCTTTCTCAATGTGGTGTCTGACCCAGTGTGTGTTTCTTGCCCTAGTAAGCAGAGGCTTCAACAAGGAAAGGTGCCGAGGTTCAGGATATTGGCCCAGGACCATCCTTCAAATCTTGAATCTCTGTGTACATATTGTGACAGGGTCGGGCCGGATGGCTACAGGAGAGTAATAGAAGGCAGATATATTAGCCCCAGGTTAAGTAGGTCCCTTTTCCCTGGGTAAGGTAACAGGGAAGGTTTTTTTTTTTTTTTTTTTTGAAACAGAAAGGAAATTTATTTGTAACAGTTACAAAGAATACAAAGGGATAAAAAAAAAACTTAGCAACAAAACAACGCAATCAAAAGGTATAACACAACAGCTTTCAGGAGGGAGAGGTGTTCAGGTTAGCCCAGGCCCAGAGCGGGGGGGCTTCCTCGACACTCGTGGTCTTCCACCCTCCTGAGTTACCTGGTGGCCTAGAGCGGGGGGGCTTCCTCGACACTCGTGGTCTTCCACCCTCTCGAGTTACCTAGCGCCGCGCCCAGGGTCACCGACCCTCCCTCTCCTGAGAGTGCCCGACAAGATGGGCACGGCTGCGGGGTGGGTGGTTGGGAGGGAGGGGGGTACACCCATATATTATAGGACCCCTCCTAGAAAACAGTAATGATGGTATTCACAGCAACTAACGGCTGTGACTGGCGGCTCTCGCTCTTTCCCTCAATCAGAGGGTCAGATGGAGGGAACCGGACGGGGTCACCGAGCAGAGAACCCCGGACAGCGCCCACCGCTCCTCGAAGGTGTCAAGGGAGTCGGTGGACGCTGCCCAGAGGAACTCCGCCCGGATACGTGAATGTACTGAGAGTCGGAAAACGGCCTCACAATCGCAGGACGCCTCATGAGCCAACCTCCGCTCTCTGGTCTTATAAATGGCTGTTTTAGCCAAGGCTAGGAGGAGGCTAACCAGGAGATCCCGCGACTTGGTGGGGCCACGGATGGGGAGTGTATAGATAAAGAGGTGGGGAGAAAAATGAAGCCAAAAGCGCAAAAGAATATTTGTGAGGAGCCGAAAAAGAGGCTGCAATCTGGCACACTCTAAATAGACGTGCGCCAGGGTTTCCCTCACGTTGCAAAAAGGGCAAGTCTCCGGAAGGGAGGTAAAACGTGTCAAAAACACGCCCGTGCTCACAGCCCCGTGAAGGAGCCGCCAACTGATGTCCCCGACGGGCCTCGGGACCAAGGTGGAGTACAGGCTGGCCCACCGAGGTTGCTCACCCTCCAAAGGTGGTAAGAGATCTCGCCACTTTGTATCGGGGCGGGACACCAGGGTGCGGGCATGAAGGGTATGGAGCGTGAGTGTATATAGATATTTCCGTGATGCAACTTGAAAACCGACCGGTTGCAGTTCATGCAGCCGGCTCGCAGTGAAAGGATGAGGGGTGTGTTGGGATCGACAGAGTAGGGGCCCGATGGAAAGGTCCGGCGGGCCTGGGGTAAGGGATGGGCGGGGCGCGCCCTCGCACAAGGCTCGGCTAACATAAGCCCGAGCGGCGGGGGTCAGAGCGGCCTCCACCTCCTGAAGCACGCGCCGGGGGGTGCGAAGGCTGGAGAGCCCCATGCGTCGAGCGAGCGTCAGGGGATCCAGCCAGTCCCCCCGGTCGTAGTCCAGGAGGTCCCCGACCCTCGTAACTCCCGCCAGGACCAACCTCTGGCGCACCGTGCGGGACTCCGCCGCTTGCACACAAAGTTGGGGGTTGTGAAGCAGGGGCTCCGTGAGGAGATCTGCCCCCACGATGGCCGCCACGGACCTGGTCGTTGAAAACAGTTTCCAGGCCCGAAGGAGGTCCTGGTAGAAATCCGGCAGCCCGGAGAGGTCTCGCGGAAAACCTCTCGGACAAAGATAAAAGAGCTGTCGGTCATAGCGGAGCCCATGGAAGCGGCGTAAAAAGGCATGCGCCAATATGCTCCACGGCGAACTACCTGCACTATAAAGGAGCCTCTGCAGGGCCTGGAGGCGGAAAACGCGGACCTGAGTGTACAGACACTTCAGGCCCTGCCCTCCTTCCTTCAGGGGCAAGTGGAGAACCCCGACAGGGGCCCAGTGCAATCCTGACCAAAAGAACTCCAGAATCAATCTCCGGAGGTGGGACAGGAAACCCGGGGCCGGGGCTAGGGTGTTGAGCCGGTACCAGAGCGTGGACAGGACTAGTTGGTTAAGCACCAGTGCTCTCCCCCGAAGGGAGAGACATCGGAGTAGCCTCGTCCATTTCCTGATCCGCTCAATCACGCCGCCTTCCAAATTTTGCCAGTTCTCCGGCGGAGAAGGGTGCGTGGCAGAAAGATAAACGCCGAGATAGAGCAGAGGGCCGGCACTCCACCGGATGGTCTGAAGCGCGGGTGGGAGGGGGCTTACCTGCCGCCAGCCCCCCACCGCCAAGCCAGAGCTCTTGACCCAGTTGACTCGGGCGGAGGAGGCTGCCGAAAAGATGGCTTGGCATGCCTCCACTCGCGCCAAGTCGCCCGGGTCCTGGACCACGAGGAGGACGTCATCGGCGTACGCCGACAGGACCAGCCGCAGCTCCGGCTCCCGCAGCACCAACCCCGTCAACCTCCTGCGGAGGAGACAGAGGAAAGGCTCGATCGCCAGAGCGTACAGCTGGCCTGAGAGGGGACACCCCTGCCGCACCCCTCGCCCGAAGCTGACCGGTTCGGTCAGGGTCCAGTTGAGCCTAACCAGACACTCCGCGGAGGCGTACAGCACCCGGAGAAAACTCACAAACTGAGGTCCGAATCCAAACGCTCGCAGGGTGCTCAGGAGGTACCCATGATCTACCCTATCGAACGCTTTCTCCTGATCGAGAGACAGGAGGGCGAACAACAGACCGTCTCTCCGCCCGAGTTCCAAAAGGTCTCGGACTAAAAAGAGGTTGTCAAAAATGCTGCGACCCGGGACAGTATAGGTCTGGTCTGGGTGAATCACGTCCGCCATCACGGACCCTAGCCGCAGCGAGATTGCTTTCGCTACGATTTTATAATCCGTGCTAAGGAGTGAGAGGGGACGCCAGTTTCGTAAGTCGCGGAGGTCCCCCTTCTTCGGCAGCAAGGCGAGCACCGCTCGTCTGCACGAGAGAGGGAGGACCCCGCCCTGCAAGGACTCAGCCCAGACAGTGACTAGGTCTGGGCCAAGGATGTCCCAGAACGCGCGGTAAAACTCCACGGTCAGCCCGTCCATGCCCGGAGATTTATTGGTGGGCATGCGACGGAGGGCTTCCGAGAACTCGGCCAGGGTGAGAGGCAGCTCTAGCCGGTCTCGGTCGCCCACGCTGACCGTGGGGAGTTCCTCCCAGAGCACCCCGCAAGCGCCAGGATCGGTCGGATCCGGGGAGAAAAGGTTTGCGTAGAAGTCACGGGCCCTCCCACACATCTCCTCCGGATCCGTGAGGGGGGTGCCGTCTTCCGCTAGAAGGCAGGTGACGTGTTTTTTGGCCCCCCTCGTTTTCTCCAGGGCGTAGAAGAAGCGGGAGCCGCGATCCATCTCCTGAAGGAGGCGGATGCGGGACCGGACAAAGGCACCTCGGGCCCGGTGGTCCTCGAGGGCTCGAAGTTCCTCCCGCTTCTCCCGGCACGCTCCGCAGAGGGACGGGTCCCCGGGGCTGGCGGCCAGGCGCCTCTCCAGCT
This sequence comes from Lepidochelys olivacea, assembly GCF_965140295.1. Taxonomy (NCBI): domain Eukaryota; kingdom Metazoa; phylum Chordata; order Testudines; family Cheloniidae; genus Lepidochelys; species Lepidochelys olivacea. The sequence goes on along the minus strand of NC_140418.1, from coordinate 43,783,266 downwards.
CTAAGACCTCCCGTTCCAACTGCTCTATCGCCGCATTTCTCCGTCGGCTGGTGCCCCGAGTGTAGTTGCGGCAGAAGAGCTTGGCGCGCACCTTCCCTAAATCCCACCAGCGCCGCACCGAGGGAAAGGCACGCCACTGCTCCCGCCAGGCCAGCCAAAACTCCCGGAAGGACATCACAAAGCTCTCGTCCTCCAACAGGCTGTTATTAAAATGCCAGTAAGCCGGCCCCGGTCCCTCTGCACGGAGGGAGACCGTGACGGCAACCAAATGATGGTCGGAAAAAGGGGCCGGCCGAATGGTGGAGGAGTGGGCCTGTGAAAGATGGAGACGGGATAAATAAATACGGTCTAACCGAGAGCGGTGCGACCGACGGGCCTCCACCCGAACGAAGGTAAACGTGGAAGTATCATCTGGGTGATGGTCACGCCAGACGTCCACTAGGGAGTGATAATCGACTATGTCTCGAAGAATGGTCGCGGCGGCCGGGCTCGGCTCGGCCCCCGAGCGGTCCCGTTCCTCGAGGGTGGTGTTAAAGTCCCCTCCCAGGATCAGGCACTCGTGTGAATCCAGGGTGTCGAGAAATTCGGACACCTGCTGGTAAAATTGCGGCCGCTGTGAGCTCACTTGCGGGGCATAGATATTAACAAAATTGACCACGAGCCCCTCCAAACGAACTCGGAGGTGCAACAAGTGGCCCGGCACGGCCTCAGTGACTCCGAGCACCTCGGGCCGCAGGGTGGGGGAGAACAGGGTCGCCACTCCAGCTTGCCAAGCCGTGCAGTGGCTAAAGTATACCCCGTCCCCCCATTCCAGCCGCCACCTATCCTCGGCGGTTGGGTCCGTGTGGGTCTCCTGCAGGAAAACCACAGAGTACCTCCCCTCCCGAAGGTAGGAGAGCACCTGGGACCTGCGGAGAGCCATCCTACAGCCCCTGGTGTTCAGGGTTACAATGATGAGAGGTGTCATGCGGAGGGCTGGGGGGGTGGGGAGTTCTCAGGGGTGGGGGTACTCATGGCCCCCGGCGGGTCGCGTAGCAACCCGTGTCCCATCCCGTGAGTAAGTAACTCTTTCCGGAAGCTGCGGGCCCGCTCGTAGGCCGCGGCACCGCCCCTCCCTTGCCCTCTACCCTCCCTCATAAGGGCTCTCGCGGCCCGAAGGAGTCGATCAAAGTCCCCCCATTGCTGGAGAGCCAGCTGTGCCCTATCGCGGGCACCACGGCATCGTTTCAAGAACTCCCGTAATGCATGCTGCAGCTCATGGGGGGGTAGGGTTACAACTCCCAGAGCAGTCCCTGGTGGGGCTTTTGATGCAGCTTCGTGGTCCGCTAAGGCGGGTAGGCAGGGTGCGGACCGCCGACGGGGTGTCTGACAGGCTGGGGTTATTAACTCCATCTCGTGCCTTGGGGCGGACGGGGATGGCAGGGGGAAAGGTGCAACTCCTGGGGAGTCGCAACTAGAAAACATAAAGACTGCTCCCTGGGGGGAATCTGCAAAAGGCGGAAAAGAAATAACCCCAGGGGCGGCGGTAGCCTTGCAGGAGGAGGGAGACTGAACCGGAATAGGGGTGGGGGCAGGGGCAGAGGTAAGGCCCTGGGCTTCAGGAGGCGCACAGCGAAAAGAAGGCGCCTCCCGAGCAGGGTCGGGGGTGAAGGGGCAAGGGAGGGGGCTCCGAGGAATGCTAGGTACTGGCTCCGGGGTGGTCGTGGCAGCCATGGCCCCAGGCGGTAAACCACTTTCCGTGGGGTGCTCACCCGGAAAGGCAGTCAGGGGGAAAGGGCATGGGGAGAGGGGGCCTGGGGTGAGATTGCCCAAATCGAGGCCGGCCGGCAGTAAATCATCCCCTCCCTGGGTGACCGGGGTCAAATCCAGGGCTTCAATCTCTGCGTACACAGAGGAGAGGCCAACTCCCACCACCCCAGGGGCCTCTCCGCTAGGGCCCGCCTCGGCGGTCACATCGGGGTTCGTTGGGAGTTCAGGTGGTATCTGGTTAGAAGGGGCTTCCCCCGGGGCTTCGGAGGGGAGGGTCCCCCGCGGAGGGGGGATTCCACCCTCCAATGCTGGTCTATCTTCACCTCCCGACACCAGCGAATGGATCTCACTCGTGGCCGAGGCGGGAGGCTCAGGGTCGGCACCTCCCTTCCTGGTCTTCCGGGGGGCTTCCGCGTCAGATGAATGCAGCGGGGCTCGAGCCCTCCGCTTGCCTCGCTTCCCCTGGACTACAGTCCAGCCCTCCATGGCGTCGTCCGGGGGTTGAGTAGCAGGGGACGGAGCGGGGCGCGGAGGCAGAGGTTCAGGGGTTTGGGGGGGTAGCGGTAAGGCAGCATTAGGGGCGGGGGGTTCTCCTTGGGGCGAGCCCTCTCCTGCACCCGGTAAAAGCTTTGCCACACCCCCCTCCATAGGCTCTGCCGAGGTGGTTACGGCAAGAGTGGGACTCCCGTGGTCGCCCGGGCGTTGTTGGAGGGGTGCCTCTTGGGCCCGGACGGGGGCAGCGGTGGATCGGGTGGGAGGGGGGGTGGTGTCGGGTGCCGGGTGGCCAGGGGTGTCGGCAACAACAGGGCCGATATCCCGCCGGGTCTCGGGGGTCTCAGGTGCCCCTCTCCCCCGGGCCAAAGGGCAGTCCCTGCGGACATGCCCTGCCGAGCGGCGGAGGTAGCACCGGGCCTCTCCGGTGGAATAAAAGACCCTATAGCGGGCTCCCTGGTAGGGAACTAGGAAGGACCCCTCGAGCGCCTCTCCATCACGCACCCCCGCCGGCAGTAAAATCTGCACTTGCCGGCGGAACGATAGGACGTGACGGAGGGCGGGGTCCTTGCAGCCTAACGGGAGAGGGCTAATAACAGAAACAAGCTTCCCCAGGGCAGAAAGAGCAGGTAACAGGGCAACATTAGGTAAAAAGGGAGGAACGGAGGTGAGGACGAAGCGAACGCCCAGATCTTCTAGCGGTTCTAGGGGGAGAAACACCCCCCCCACCACTAGGCCCTTCTCCACCGCCTCCTGGGCGGCAGTCTCCGAGGCCAGAAAGAGAACGACCTTCCCATACATCTTGGAGGCCGCCACAATGGCCATGGGTCCTACCACTTTCGCCAACGCCTGCACGTGTGCCTCCACGTGGGGCGAGGCGGGTACTAAGAGGCAACGAACACCGTGCTTCCTGGTCAGGGCGGGAAGAGGGCCCCGACTACTGGTAATGGCAGCGGAGGCAGTGGGAGGGCGAAATGAGGAGGCGGCAGGTGAGGGGGGGCCTGTCGCCACCCGGGCATACGTCCTGGGGGCCGGGGGAGGGATGGTCGCAGAGCTGGTGGAGGGAACAGCTGGGAGGGGTGCCGCGATCGATGACGAGGCCACTGTGGTGGGGGCGGCCTCTGCCACGGAGGGTCCAGCGGCATTAGCGGGGCCCTTCCCTTTTGGCCCGCTTCGATTTTTCCGTCTAACTGGGGGGGCGTTCCTAGAATCTAGTGGGGCAGGAACCAGAGCAGCAGTAGTAATCGCCCCGGTGCCTCCCACTGCCGATGCCCCAGCGGGGGTGGTGGCAGGGGTTCTAACAATGGAGGCGGTGGGGAAATCTTGAGGGGTGGGCAGGAGGGTAGATGGGGAAGGGGCAACCAATTTCGGTGGAGGGGCCTTGCGTCCCTCCTTCTCTGCCATTGTAAGCAGGGAGAGACAGGGAAACACTGGGGGGGGGGGGGGCAAAAATCGGGGTCCGGTAGTAGGGGTAGGCTATGGGGTAAACAATCCGGGGGGAGGGGGTGGGGGGAGGACAACCCACCACAAGTGTCCAAAGAGTCTCGCTTGGTTGGTTGTTATGCCTGGTCCAAAAGGCAAAGTCCAAAGCAAACAGCTGGATCCGAAGGCAGATGGCAGATTGCCAGCAGGGACGAAGCAGCGGGGGCCGTGATAGTTGTAATAGTGGTGGGGGGGGTTGGGGGCACCGATGGATCTGGGGGTAGCTCCCTGCTACACCCCTGTGCCGCCGCAGGCGCAGCTGAAATGCAGTCAACTCCCCCCCCCGAGGGTAGAAATTCAAAAGAAATCCCTCAGTCTTACGGCCTCTCTCCACGATGATTCATAGCTGCCCGGGAGTTCTCCGGCCTCTGGCGTCTGCTACAGCTGTTGGCTCTGTCCCAAGGCTCTCGGAAAAAGTCCAGGCAAAAAGCAAAACAGCTGGGTCTGGGGGGGTCCACTCCCCTCTCCGGACAGCAGGTTGGCAGTCCTCCCCCCCTCCTCCGGGGGTTTCAAGTAAGCAAGGAGCAAAGTCCAAAAGCAGGCATCGGGGGGGGGGGGGTGCTGGCGACCGGCCAGCACACTGACGCAGCTCAAAAAAACGGGAAAAAACGAAACCAAAAAAACAAAGCGTCCGGCCCAAACGCGGGGGGGGAAACTAAGCAAAAGGAAAAGTGTGAAAAATCCGGGCCGGGGGGCTTTAGGAAAGAAAGGAAAGCAAATAGCTCAGGAGCGAGTGAAGAACGATTCCGGCTCCTTAACAGGGAAGGGTCCAGAACAATCAGGAACCTTCTGGAGACAATTAAGACAGGCTGATTAGAACATCTGCAGCCAATCAAGAAGCTGCTAGAATCAATTAAGGCAGGCTAATCAGGACACCTGGGTTTAAAAAGGAGCTCACTTCAGTTTGTGGTGCATGTGTGAGGAGCTGGGAGCAAGAGGTGCTAGGAGCTGAGAGTGAGAACGCATACTGTTGGAGGACTGAGGAGTACAAGGATTATCAGACACCAGGAGGAAGGTCCTATGGTGAGGATAAAGAAGGTATTGGGTGGAGGCCATGGGGAAGTAGCCCAGGGAGTTGTAGCTGTCGCACAGCTGTTCCAGGAGGCACTCTAGACAGCTGCATTCCACAGGGCCCTGGGCTGGAACCCGGAGTAGAGGGCAGGCCCAGGTTCCCCCCAAACCTCCCAACTCCTGGTCAGACACAAGAGGAGTTGACCTGGACTGTGGGTTCATGAAAACAGCCAAACTGAGGGCTGCCGTGAAGCTCTAAGGCGAGCAAATCCGCCAATAAGTGCAAGACCCATCAAGGTAGAGGAGGAACTTTGTCACAGTAGGTCTATAGCTCTCTTTGTTGTAGTATCTGAGAACCTCACAGTCATTCATTGATTGTATCTTCACAGCACACCTGTGAAAGAGGGGAATGTTAGGCCCATTTTACAGCTGGAGAAGTGAGACAGGGTGACTATAGGACTTGCCCAAGGTTACACAAGAAATCTGTGGCTTAGCCAGGTCTTCTGAGTCCCAATCCAGTGACTTATGCTCCAGACCACCCTTCCCACTCATGTGGCACTTGGATTAAGGACACATTGAGGATAGGGGAGTGGTATGGCCTCCTGATGAGACTTGTGTGACCTGAGAAGAAAAGTATCGGAGGGGTAGCCGTGTTAGTCTGGATCTGTAAAAGCGGCAAAGAGTCCTGTGGCACCTTATAGACTAACAGACGTATTGGAGCATAAGCTTTCATGGGTGAATACCCACTTTGTTGGATGCATGTAGTGGAAATTTCCTGAGGCAGGTTGATTCTTGCTTGCATATTTATACCTGCCTCTGGAAATTTCCACTACATGCATCCGACTAAGTGGGTATTCACCCATAAAAGCTTATGCTCCAATATGTCTGTTAGTCTATAAGGTGCCATAGGACTCTTTGCCACTGAGAAGAAAAAATGATGAAATAACTAATTTATATTTTAAAATCAGTTTCCTTGAGTCTGTGACCAGAAATGTTAAAATGGAACCACTATAAACCTCCAGCTATCACAGGGATTTTAGCCATCCTTACAGCCTTATACAATCCACTGAATAATACAGATACTTTTCACATCTTGATTGGACAAACAGGTGATAATGAAGGCACCATTCACCAATCTTCATAAAGATTCTGTGACCCGCCACTTATAGAAGTATTAGTAGATGCAGATTCATTATGTTTTTGGATTTGGCCACGCCCCTCCCATTGAAATGAATGCCCAACTTCAGTCCCTTAACACAGTCTTGAAAATTTCAGCCTCTCTCTATAAACAACCCTCCGAGGTCCAGAACATCATTGTTAAGCTCAGACCTGAAGAAAAGCTCCGTGAAGCTCAAAAGCCTGTCTCTCTCGCCAACAGACGTTGTTCCAATAAAAGATGTTACCTCCCCGACCTTGTCTCTCATTGTATAGTGCCGACTTGAGGAATAACAATTAGTGTTGTGACAAGGCATCATGCATACAACTGATATATTTTTTTTTAATTAAAGCTAATGTTGAAATTATATAATACATAGGTTTGAGAAAAGAGTGTCTCTACATCTAGGTGTAGTGCTAGATTATCCACAAAGTTTGTTTTTAAAAGTCATATGATTCCAATATGATACAAATAGTACATAATCAGCAATAACCCAGATTTAGGTGAATAAATTTAAGAATACAGTTTAGATATTAGCATCCAAGTATTCGGGTACATCACTCATGAAAAGTTGTACAGAGATTTTTTTGTGGAAAGCAAAATATATCAATGAGTGAAGATTGTCCCTCAGTATTTGAGAATTAGGTAGTTTTGTCCATTTAGAAAATACAATCTATCAGGGAAGTATTTCAGTTACTTTCCCCACTGCGCTTCTCATCGGCACTCCAGCTCATCCCTCCTGGTATTGCTGATGTCCAGTGATGTGTTCTATGTAGATGTCTCTTGACCATCTGATGGCATCCGACACCATGAGTTGCTGCATCAGCCGAGTGTAGGGTTGACCGATTTCTACATGCAAGTCTGTACAAATTCTTCAGCTGTAGAATGCAAACTTCTACAGGACCTTACAAAACGCAGATGACAAAGGGAAGATGAGGATGGGAGTGATATGGACAATTGACTTTGATATACTGGCTTTTCAAACCTTAGAACAGCCTGGACCTGACAACTTCCACTAGCCCTAAGAAAACATTCTTGATCTTAAATAAAAAGAAAAGGAGTACTTGTGGCGCCTCAGAGACTAACCAATTTATTTGAGCATAAGCTTCCGTGAGCTACAGCTCACTTCATCGGATGCATACTGTGGAAAATACAGAAGACGTTTTTATACACACAAACCGTGAAAAAATGGGTGATTATCATTACAAAAGGTTTTCTCTCCCCCCACCCCACTCTCCTGTTGGTAATAGCTTATCTAAAGTGATCACTCTCCTTACAATATGTATGATAATCAAGGTGGGCCATTTCCAGCACAACTCCAGGGTTTAACAAGAACGTCTGAGGAAGGGGGGGGTTTAGGAAAAAACAAGGGGAAATAGGTTACCTTGCATAATTACTTAGCCACTCCCAGTCTCTATTCAAGCCTAAGTTAATTGTATCCAATTTGCAAATGAATTCCAATTCAGCAGTCTCTCGCTGGGGTCTGGATTTGAAGCTTTTCTGTTGTAATATTGCAACTTTCATGTCTGTAATTGCATGACCAGAGAGATTGAAGTGTTCTCCGACTGGTTTATGAATGTTATAATTCTTGACATCTGAGGGGAAGGGATAGCTCAGTGGTTTGCAAAAAGAAAAGGAGTACTTGTGGCACCTTAGAGACTAACCAATTTATTAGAGCATAAGCTTTCGGAGGGGTTGTGAGTTCAATCCTTGAGGGGGCCATTTAGGGATCTGGGGCAAAAATTGGGGATTGGTCCTGCTTTGAGCAGGGGGTTGGACTAGATGACCTCCTGAGGTCCCTTCCAACCCTGATATTCTATGATCTATGATTTGTGTCCATTTATTCTTTTACGTAGAGACTGTCCAGTTTGACCAATGTACATGGCAGAGGGGCATTGCTGGCACATGATGGCATACATCACATTGGTGGATGTGCAGGTGAACAAGCCTCTGATAGTGTGGCTGATGTTATTAGGCCCTGTGATGGTGTCCCCTGAATAGATATGTGGGCACAGTTGGCTTTGTTGCAAGGATAGGTTCCTGTGTTAGTGGTTCTGTTGTGTGGTATGTGGTTGCTGGTGAGTATTTGCTTCAGGTTGGGGGGCTGTCTGTAGGCAAGGACTGGCCTGTCTCCCAAGATTTGTGAGAGTGTTGGGTCATCCTTCAGGATAGGTTGTAGATTCTTGATAATGCGTTGGAGGGGTTTTAGTTGGGGGCTGAAGGTGACGGCTAGTGGCGTTCTGTTATTTTCTTTGTTAGGCCTGTCCTGTAGTAGGTGACTTCTGGGAACTCTTCTGGCTCTATCAATCTGTTTCTTCACTTCTGCAGGTGGGTATTGTAGTTGTAAGAATACTTGATAGAGATCTTGTAGGTATTTGTTTCTGTCTGAGGGGTTGGAGCAAATGCGGTTGTATCGCAGAGCTTGGCTGTAGACAATGGATCGTGTGGTGTGGTCAGGGTGAAAGCTGGAGGCATGTAGGTAGGAATAGCGGTCAGTAGGTTTCCGGTATAGGGTGGTGTTTATGTGACCATCGTTTATTAGCACTGTAGTGTCCAGGAAGTGGATCTCTTGTGTGGACTGGACCAGGCTGAGGTTGATGGTGGGATGGAAATTGTTGAAATCATGGTGGAATTCCTCAAGGGCTTCTTTTCCATGGGTCCAGATGATAAAGATGTCATCAATATAGCGCAAGTAGAGTAGGGGTGTTAGGGGACAAGAGCTGAGGAAGCGTTGTTCTAAGTCAGCCATAAAAATGTTGGAGAGTGATCACTTTAGATAAGCTATTACCAACAGGAGAGCGGGTTTTTTGTTTTTTTTTTTGGGGGGGGGAGGGGAGAAAACCTGGATTTGTGCTGGAAATGGCCCACCTTGATTATCATACACATTGTAAGGAGAGTGATCACTGTACATAAGCTATTACCAGCAGGAGTGTGGGGTGGGGGAGAGAAAACCTTTTGTAGTGATAATCACCCATTTTTTCATGGTTTGTGTGTATAAAAACGTTTTCTGTATTTTCCACAGTATGCATCCGATGAAGTGAGCTATAGTTCACGAAAGCTTATGCTCAAATAAATTGGTTAGTCTCTAAGGTGCCACAAGTACTCCTTTTCTTTCTGCAAATAGAGACTAACACGGCTGTTACTCTGAAATTGATCTTAAATATCAGAGGGATCTTCTGCAACCAGCTGCATGACTAAAGGGCTGAAGGATATGCAAAAGGAAAGAAGACTGGAAACTGGCGTCACTGAAGCGCAGAGTTAAAAGTTCTTTCTGCTGACAGAACTCCACATAGCTCTCCAGCCACAATGCAGGCTAACTCCTGTGTTAACTCCATGGAAGGCCGGTGCGACTCAGTTGTGCACCCAGATGGGAACTGCTCTAATTTCAGAAGGGAGTTCATAGAATCAAAGAATCATAGACAATTAGGGTTGGAAGAAACCTCAAGAGGTCATCTAGTCCAACCCCCTGCTCAAAGCAGGACTAAATCGTCCCAGCCAGGGCTTTGTCAAGCTGAGCCTTATAAACCTCTAAGGATGGAGATTCCACCACCTCCCTAGGTAACCCATTCCAGTTATTGTGTCTGAACCAGTCCACTGCCATGCAGCTCACACAGAGCGCAACATCAACCTCTGGCTCTCACAGTGTTGGAACCTCTGACCCATGCTCACCCTGCCAAGGCTTTGTCAGACCGCCTGTCTGACACCCACACTGTCTGTCTTTGGGTATGTCTACACTACAGAATAAGGTCGAATTTATAGAAGTCGTTTTTTTAGAAATTGGTTTTATATATTCGAGTGTGTGTGTCCCCACAGAAAATGCTCTAAGTGCATTAACTCGGCGGAGTGCTTCCACAGTACCGAGGCCAGAGTCGACTTCCGGAGCATTGCACTGTGGATAGCTATCCCACAGTTCCCGCAGTCTCTGCTGCCCATTGGAATTCTGGGTTGAGATCCCAATGCCTGATGGGGCTAAAACATTGTCACGGGTGGTTCTGGGTACATATCGTCAGGCCCCCGTTCCCTCCCTCCCTCTGTGAAAGCAAGGGCAGACAATCGTTTCGCGCCTTTTTTCCTGAGTTACCTGTGCAGACGCCATACCACGGCAAGCATGGAGCCCGCTCAGGTAACCGTCACCCTATGTCTCCTGGGTGCTGGCAGACGCGGTACGGCATTGCTACACAGTAGCAGCAACCCCTTGCCTTGTGGCAGCAGACGGTACATTACGACTGGTAGCCGTCATCGTCATGTCCGAGGTGCTCCTGGCCACGTCGGCTGGGAGCACCTGGGCAGACATGGGCGCAGGGACTAAATTTGGAGTGACTTGACCAGGTCATTCTCTTTAGTCCTGCAGTCAGTCCTATTGAACCGTCTTATGGTGAGCAGGCAGGCGATACGGATTGCTAGCAGTCGTACTGTACCATCTTCTGCCGGGCAGGCAAGAGATGAGAATGGCTAGCAGTCGTATTGTACCATCTTCTGCTGGGCAGGCAAGAGATGAGGATGGCTAGCAGATGTACTGTACCATCTTCTGCCGAGCAGCCATGAGATGTGGATGGCATGCAGTTCTTCTGCACCGTCTGCTGCCAGCCAAAGATGTAAAAGATAGATGGAGTGGATCAAAACAAGAAATAGACCAGATTTGTTTTGTACTCATTTGCCTCCTCCCCTGTCTAGGGGACTCATTCCTCTAGGTCACACTGCAATCACTCACAGAGAAGGTGCAGCGAGGTAAATCTAGCCATGTATCAATCAGAGGCCAGGCTAACCTCCTTGTTCCAATAAGAACAATAACTTAGGTGCACCATTTCTTATTGGAACCCTCCGTGAAGTCCTGCCTGAAATACTCCTTGATGTAAAGACACCCCCTTTGTTGATTTTAGCTCCCTGAAGCCAACCCTGTAAGCCGTGTCGTCAGTCGCCCCTCCCTCCGTCAGAGCAACGGCAGACAATCATTCCGCGCCTTTTTTCTGTGCGGACGCCATACCAAGGCAAGCATGGAGGCCGCTTAGCTAACTTTGGCAATTAGGAGCACATTAAACACCACACGCATTATCCAGCAGTATATGCAGCACCAGAACCTGCTATGAAAGCGATACCGGGCGAGGAGGCGACGTCAGCGCGGTCACGTGAGTGATCAGAACATGGACACAGATTTCTCTGAGAGCCTGGGCCCTGCCAATGCATGCATCATGGTGCTAATGGGGCAGGTTCATGCTGTGGAATGCTGATTCTGGGCTCGGGAAACAAGCACAGACTGGTGGGACCGGATAGTGTTGTAGGTCTGGGACGATTCCCAGTGGCTGCGAAACTTTCGCATGCGTAAGGGCACTTTCATGGAACTTTGTGACTTGCTTTCCCCTGCCCTGAGGCGCATGAATACCAAGATGAGAGCAGCCCTCACAGTTGAGAAGTGAGTGGCGATAGCTCTGTGGAAGCTTGCAACGCCAGACAGCTACCGGTCAGTTGGGAATCAATTTGGAGTTGGCAAATCTACTGTTGGGGCTGCTGTGATGCAAGTAGCCCACGCAATCAAAGATCTGCTGATATCAAGGGTAGTGACCCTGGGAAATGTGCAGGTCATAGTGGATGGCTTTGCTGCAATGGGATTCCCTAACTGTGGTGGGGCCATAGACGGAACCCATATCCCTATTTTGGCACCAGAGCACCAAGCCGCCGAGTACATAAACCGCAAGGGGTACTTTTCAATAGTGCTGCAAGCTCTGGTGGATCACAAGAGACGTTTCACCATCATCAATGTGGGATGGCCGGGAAAGGTACATGACGCTCGCATCTTCAGGAACTCTGGTCTGTTTCAAAATTGCAGGAAGGGACTTTATTCCCAGACCAGAAAATAACTGTTGGGGATGTTGAAATGCCTATATGTATCCTTGGGGACCCAGCCTACCCCTTAATGCCATGGCTCATGAAGCCGTACACAGGCAGCCTGGACAGTAGTCAGGAGCTGCTCAACTACAGGCTGAGCAAGTGCAGAATGGTGGTAGAATGTGCATTTGGACGTTTAAAGGAGCGCTGGCGCAGTTTACTGACTTGCTTAGACCTCAGCGAAACCAATATTCCCACTGTTATTACTGCTTGCTGTGTGCTCCACAATATCTGTGAGAGTAAGGGGGAGACGTTTATGGCGGGGTGGGAGGTTGAAGCAAATCACCTGGCTGCTGGTTATGCGCTGCCAGACACCAGGGCGGTTAGAAGAGCACAGGAGGGCGCGGTACGCATCAGAGAAGCTTTGAAAACCAGTTTCATGACTGGCCAGGCTACGGTGTGAAAGTTCTGTTTGTTTCTCCTTGATGAAACCCCCCGCCCCTTGGTTCACTCTACTTCCCTGTAAGCTAACCACCCTCCCCTCCTCCTTTCAATCACCGCTTGCAGAGGCAATAAAGTCATTGTTGCTTCACATTCATGCATTCTTTATTCATTCATCACACAAATAGGGGGATGACTACCAAGGTAGCCCAGGAGGGGTGGTGGAGGAGGGAAGGAAAATGCCACACACTTTAAAAGTTTACAACTTTAAAATTTATTGAATGACAGCCTTCTTTTTTTTGGGCAATCCTCTGTGGTGGAGTGGCGGGTTGGCCGGAGGCCCCCGCACCGAGTTCTTGGGCGTCTGGGTGTGGAGGCTATGGAACTTGGGGAGGAGGGTGGTTGGTTACACAGGGGCTGTAGTGGCAGTCTGTGCTCCAGCTGCCTTTGCTGCAGCTCAGCCATACACTGGAGCATACTGGTTTGGTCCTCCAGCAGCCTCAGCATTGAATCCTGCCTCCTCTCATCACGCTGCCGCCACATTTGAGCTTCAGCCCTGTCTTCAGCCCGCCACTTACTCTCTTCAGCCCGCCACCTCTCCTCCCGGTCATTTTGTGCTTTCCTGCACTCTGACATTATTTGCCTCCACACATTCGTCTGTTCTCTGTCAGTGTGGGAGGACAGCATGAGCTTGGAGAACATTTCATCGCGAGTGCGTTTTTTTTTCTTTCTAAGCTTCACTAGCCTCTGGGAAGAAGATCCTGTGATCATTGAAACACATGCAGCTGGTAGAGAAAAAAAAAGGGACAGCAGTATTTAAAAAGACACATTTTTATAAAACAGTGGCTACACTCTTTCAGGGTAAACCTTGCTGTTAACATTACATACATAGCACATGTGCTTTCGTTACAAGGTCGCATTTTGCCTCCCCCCACCGCGTGGCTACCCCCTCAACCTTCCCCCCTCCCTGTGGCTAACAGCGGGGAACATTTCTGTTTAGCCACAGGCAAACAGCCCAGCAGGAATGGGCTCCTCTGAGGGTCCCCTGAAGAAAAGCACTCTATTTCAACCAGGTGACCATGATTTATATCTCACTCTCCTGAGGATAACACAGAGAGATAAAGAACGGATGTTGTTTGAACGCCAGCAAACATACACTGCAATGCTTTGTTGTACAATGATTCCCGAGTACGTGTTACTGGCCTGGAGTGGTAAAGTGTCCTACCATGAAGGACGCAATAAGGCTGCCCTCCCCAGAAACCTTTTGCAAAGGCTTTGGGAGTACATCCAGGAGAACCGCGAATGCCAGGGCAAAGTAATCCTTTCACATGCTTGCTTTTAAACCATGTATAGTATTTTAAAAGGTACACTCACCGGAGGTCCCTTCTCCGCCTGCTGGGTCCAGGAGGCAGCCTTGGGTGGGTTTGGGGGGTACTGGCTCCAGGTCCAGGGTGAGAAACAGTTCCTGGCTGTCGGGAAAACCGGTTTCTCTGCTTGCTTGCTGTGAGCTATCTACAACCTCCTCCTCCTCCTCATCTTCTTCGTCCCCAAAACCTGCTTCCGTATTGCCTCCATCTCCATTGAAGGAGTCAAACAACACGGCTGGGGTAGTGGTGGCTGAACCCCCTAAAATGGCATGCAGCTCATCATAGAAGCGGCATGTTTGGGGCTCTGACCCGGAGCGGCCGTTCGCCTCTCTGGTTTTCTGGTAGGCTTGCCTCAGCTCCTTCAGTTTCACGCGGCACTGCTTCGGGTCCCTGTTATGGCCTCTGTCCTTCATGCCCTGGGAGATTTTCACAAAGGTTTTGGCATTTCGAAAACTGGAACGGAGTTCTGATAGCACGGATTCCTCTCCCCAAACAGCGATCAGATCCCGTACCTCCCGTTCGGTCCATGCTGGAGCTCTTTTGCGATTCTGGGACTCCATCATGGTCACCTGTGCTGATGAGCTCTGCATGGTCACCTGCAGCTTGCCACGCTGGCCAAACAGGAAATGAGATTCAAAAGTTCGCGGTTCTTTTCCTGTCTACCTGGCCAGTGCATCTGAGTTGAGAGTGCTGTCCAGAGCGGTCACAATGGAGCACTCTGGGATAGCTCCCGGAGGCGAATACCGTCGAATTGTGTCCACAGTACCCCAAATTTGAGCCGGCAAGGCCGATTTAAGCGCTAATCCACTTGTCAGGGGTGGAGTAAGGAAATCGATTTTAAGAGCCCTTTAAGTCAAAATAAAGGGCTTCATCGTGTGGACGGGTGCAGGTTTACATCGATTTAATGCTGCTAAATTCGACCTAAAGTCCTAGTGTAGACCAGGGCTTTGTGCCATGCTGATTCCAGCACAGCATCAGGGCACTGCACTATTTAGGGATCTCTGACTCCATTCAATGCAGAAGTGGTGTTTGGCTGGGCTGGGTCCTGCTGCTCTGGAGCTTGTTTTGCCTGGAACAATCATGACACCCAGTGGACTGACAGCTCCATTGCAGGCAGAAGTATTCCTGCAAGACACTGATCTCCAGAATAACAGAGCCAACAGCCTCAAACAGATTGAACGATATTCAGAACAGAGAAAGGCACCCTTGTTAAAGTGTGTCAAGTGCTCAGCCTTTTGGAGAAGAGTCCTTTGGCTCTCTCAGGCTCAGTGCCTGCCCTTTGGGACTAGCTTCAGCTTATTTTAAAATCTGTCATTAGATAAGCAAACATTTGCACTGGGCACATTACAGGAGGAAGCACAATGATTACACAGCTCTGTGCTAATCTGAGTGGCTTTCAGCTGCACAATAGCCACACACCTATACTCATGACACAAGTGATAACTGTCAGGGCCAAGCAAGTTAAGATGAGCTCTCTTTTTCTCTGCAGGGTGATTCAAACCAGCGCAAACTTGTCTGCACAGTCCCCTCTGGTTTGTTTTTAAGTTGCATTCCCACCACGCTTCAGTTTTGGGTGATGTCTGCTAGATAAAGAGATAATCATCATGGGACTGACCTGCAGGACCTACTCCCTACTTTCTCTCTCAACAGGGATCAATTGCCCTCTACATTCAACTCACTGACGTAGATGGGGGAGGAAACTCAAAAGTGGGAGCAAGTTGCAGTGTAATTCTAGGCTTGGAAGTGTGTTCTTCCAAAAGAGTTAGCTCCCTGAAATGTTGCTGCAGTAAAGTATTTAAGTTTTTACTCTTGCTAAGTCCATGCCATCACAGTTTTTGCTTTGTCCAAAGTATTTTCCCCACCCCTTCTCACCGTCCCATTGTGTCTTACTGACCTGGTAAACCCCTTTGACGTAAAATGCCCCCTCTGCCTCGTCTTCCCATTCTATCTCCCCTTCAGGGATTGTGCCGGCCATATGGGCAAGCATTCCCCCCACTCAGTTTTCAGTTGTGCCTCCACTAGGTCAGATTCTGCTAATTTCCGAGTGGCCCATCTAGTTCTTCCTGCTTATTGCAAGAGCTCATGGAACTGGGCATCTGTAGAGCAGCCCTGGGTCTCCTGTGAGCAAAGTGTGCCAGTCCCTTCTCCCCTGGGCTTTTGCAGGAAGGGGGATCGGACTCTGAGTCGGTCCCAGGAACTGCTACTTTTAGAGACGCACCCCCATAACATTTTCTGGAGGAGCTTCCTGTCTCATCTCAGCATCAAGAAGTCATCTTGCCTGCACAGAGCCCAGCACTGTGATGTTAGGGTGAGGTCAGCACAGTGCCGGAGTGAGAGCAGGGCAGCTGGATGCTCCGTGTCTTGGCCATGGCGACACAACATGGAAAGGGAGGGAGCGACAAAATGCAAATATAAAGAAGTGGCAAGAGCTGAGAGAGAGGAGCTCAGACAAATCCCTGCCAGGAGGTAAGGGGCATTCTCCTGTGACGGGTGACTAGAATGCTCAGTGAGGTGTATGTGTGAGTGGGTGGGGGAACAAGCTCATAAATCCCCAGATCACTGTGGCTGGTTCAAAGGGAAACGTTTCCAGAGTTCTACTGTTTTTGACAGAAGGGGAGTTGGACAGTTACACTCATTATCTTGCAGATATCAGCATTGTACCTTTATTTGCAAGGTCCAAGCCCCTATTTTATGTGGCCAAACATAAACTATGTTTTAGCCAGGGTATCCAGCAGGGTTAGAATGTGGGGGCTAACATAGAGCATGCTTTTTAGACCCAATCTTGCAAACGTCTGCAGAGGTGTACAGCTGAAATTTTTTGACCAAAAAGCTTTTTAATTGGAAATTTTTATTTTTCCTTTTTAAAAATTAAAATTTATGTGACGTACTGTTTCCAGTTTTTTTCCAGTAATATTTTTGGCCACATTTTGAAGGGAATTTTTGATCCTAAACATTATCAGTAGAGTAACTGACATTTTTTACTCAAAAAGAAGCAGGATTTTGACAAACAAAAAATTTCCATAATGGTCCAAAAATATTTTTGATAAAAGTATTTAATAAAATTTTGAAAAAACGAGATGTGGGTCCCTTTGCAGCCCAGCAAAATGGAAACATTTTTTTAAAAAAATTTCTGACTTTCTTTTTAAATTTTCCAGCAGCTCTATATGTAAGTAACTTACTTGGTCAAGTAGTTTCACTGAAGTCAATGGAACTACCTTGCCTAAGTAAAGCTATTCACATGCCATTTCAGCCAACTCTACTCCCTTGCATAAATATTTGCAGGATCAGGCACAATAAAAGTAATCCTATAATAACACAACTTTTGTTTGTCGCTCAAATGTTATTTATAGTGCATCTTTTCCTTGCCTATGTGGGCCTAGCTAAGTAGCCATGTTCGAATCCTGGTAGATTCCTATTAGTATTCTAAACCATGTTTTATGTCTGTGTGGCCATTGGATAAATAAGAAAGAGCACTGGAAAGGAAGAATTGTCCGGGGAGTTAGGATGCTAGCCTGGGACTGTGTTATCAGCTATAAGAAAAGGAGTACTTGTGGCACCGTAGAGACTAACAAATTTATTTGAACATAAGCTTTTGTGAGCTACAGCTCAAATAAATTTGTTAGTCTCTAAGGTGCCACAAGTCCTCCTTTTCTTTTTGCGGATACAGACTAACACGGCTGCTACTCTGAAACCTGTTATCCGCTATGTGAATGTTTAAATGACTGATTCTGGTTACTTACTAGTCCCCTCAGAGCTGATTGAAAATCAGAATTCCTGTCCAACATCCAATTCTGGTATTTCAATATTTGACTATGTCCCAAACTGAGATGAAATGTCAAAATAGCTACGTTTTTCACAGGACAGATGAAAGAAACACGTCATCATCTTTGGTCATGTCTACACTACACACCTTACAGTGGCACAGCTGTACCGATGCAACTGCGCTGCTGTACAGTCTCCTGGGTAGCCCCTCTATGCTGATGGGAGAGAGCTCTCCTGTCAGCAGAATTAAACCACACCCAACGAGAAGCAGAAGCTAAGTCAGAGGGAGACATAGTAGTACTGTTGCTACTAGTGCTTCTGTTGGTGAAACATGTCACTCAGGGTTTTTTTTCACACACCTATAAGTTATACCGACATAAGTGCTAGTGTAGGCCCTGGTCTACACTAGGACTTTAGGTCAAATTTAGCAGCGTTAAATCGATTTAAACCTGCACCCGTCCACACAGTGAAGCCCTTTAATTCGACTTAAAGGGCTCTTAAAATCGATTTCCTTACTCCACCCCTGACAAGTGGATTAGCGCTTAAATCGACGTTCCCAGCTTGAATTTGGGGTACTGTGGACACAATTCGATGTTATTGGCCTCCGGGAGCTATCCCAGAGTGCTCCATTGTGACCGCTCTGGACAGCACTCTCAACTCAGATGCACTGGCCAGGTAGACAGGAAAAGAACCGCGAACTTTTGAATCTCATTTCCTGTTTGGCCAGCGTGGCAAGCTGCAGGTGACCATGCAGAGCTCATCAGCAGAGGTGACCATGATGGAGTCCCAGAATCGCAAAAGAGCTCCAGCATGGACCGAACGGGAGGTACGGGATCTGATCGCTGTTTGGGGAGAGGAATCTGTGCTATCAGAACTCCGTTCCAGTTTTCGAAATGCCAAAACCTTTGTGAAAATCTCCCAGGGCATGAAGGACAGAGGCCATAACAGGGACCCGAAGCAGTGCCGCGTGAAACTGAAGGAGCTGAGGCAAGCCTACCAGAAAACCAGAGAGGCGAACAGCCGCTCTGGGTCAGAGCCCCAAACATGCCGCTTCTATGATGAGCTGCATGCCATTTTAGGGGGTTCAGCCACCACTACCCCAGCCGTGTTGTTTGACTCCTTCAATGGAGATGGAGGCAATACTGAAGCAGGTTTTGGGGACGAAGAAGATGAGGAGGAGGAGGAGGTTGTAGATGGCTCACAGCAAGCAAGCGGAGAAACCGGTTTTCCCGACAGCCAGGAACTGTTTCTCACCCTAGACCTGGAGCCAGTACCCCCCGAACCCACCCAAGGCTGCCTCCTGGACCCAGCAGGCGGAGAAGGGACCTCTGGTGAGTGTACCTTTTAAAATGCTATACATGGTTTAAAAGCAAGCATGTGAAAGGATTACTTTGCCCTGGCATTTGCGGTTCTCCTAGATGTAGTCCTAAAGCCTTTGCAAAAGGTTTCTGGGGAGGGCAACCTTATTTCGTCCTTCATGGTAGGACACTTTTATCACTCCAGGCCAGTAACACATACTCGGGAATCACTGTAGAACAAAGCATTGCAGTGTATGTTTGCTGGCATTCAACCAAAATCCGTTCTTTCTCTCTCTGTGTTATCCTCAGGAGAGTGAGATATAATTCATGGTCACCTGGTTGAAATAGGGTGCTTTTCTTCAGGGACACATTCCTGCTGGGCTGTTTGCCTGTGGCTGAACAGAAATGTTCCCCGCTGTTAGCCACGGGGAGGGGGGAGGGTTGAGGGGGTAGTCACGCGGTGGGAGGAGGCAAAATGCGACCTTGTAACGAAAGCACATGTGCTATGTATGTAATGTTAACAGCAAGGTTTACCCTGAAAGAGTGTAGCGACTGTTTTATAAAATGTGTGTTTTTAAATACCGCTGTCCCTTTTTTTTTCTCCACGAGCTGGATGTGTTTCAATGATCACAGGATCTTCTCCTTCCCAGAGGCTAGTGAAGCTTAGAAAGAAAAAAAAACGCACTCGAGATGAAATGTTCTCCGAGCTAATGCTGTCCTCCCACACTGACAGAGCACAGACGAATGCGTGGAGGCAAATAATGTCAGAGTGCAGGAAAGCACAAAATGACCGGGAGGAGAGGTGGAGAGCTGAAGAGAGTAAGTGGCGGGCAGAAGACAGGGCTGAAGCTCAAATGTGGCGGCAGCGTGATGAGAGAAGGCAGGATTCAATGCTGAGGCTGCTGCAGGACCAAACCAGAATGCTCCAGTGTATGGTTGAGCTGCAGCAAAGGCAGCTGGAGCACAGACTGCCACTGCTGCCCCTCTGTAACCAACCGCCCTCCTCCCCAAGTTCCATAGCCTCCACACCCAGATGCCCAAGAACGCGGTGGGGGGGCCTCCGGCCAACCAGCGACTCCACAACAGAGGATTGCCCAAAAAAAAGAAGGCTGTCATTCAATAAATTTTAAAGTTGTAAACTTTTAAAGTGCTGTGCTTAATGTGCTGTGTGGCATTTTCCTTCCCTCCTCCACCACCCCTCCTGGGATACCTTGGTAGTCATCCCCCTATTTGTGTGATGAATGAATAACGAATGCATGACTGTGAAGCAGCAATGACTTTATTGCCTCTGCAAGCGGTGATTAAAGGGAGGAGGGGAGGGTGGTTAGCTTACAGGGAAGTAGAGTGAACCAAGGGGCGGGGGGTTTCATCAGGGAGAAACAAACAGAACTTTCACACTGTAGCCTGGCCAGTCATGAAACTGGTTTTCAAAGCTTCTCTGATGCGTGCCGCGCCCTCCTGAGCTCTTCTAACCACCCTGGTGTCTGGCTGCGCGTAACCAGCAGCCAGGCGATTTGCCTCAATCTCCCACCCCGCCATAAACGTCTCCCCCTTACTCTCACAGATATTGTGGAGCACACAGCAAGCAGTAATAACAGTGGGAATATTGGTTTCGCTGAGGTCTAAGCGAGTCAGTAAACTGCGCCAGCGCGCCTTTAAACGTCCAAATGCACATTCTACCACCATTCTGCACTTGCTCAGCCTGTAGTTGAACAGCTCCTGACCACTGTCCAGGCTGCCTGTGTACGGCTTCATGAGCCATGGCATTAAGGGGTAGGCTGGGTCCCCAAGGATACATATAGGCATTTCAACATCCCCAACAGTTATTTTCTGGTCTGGGAAGAAAGTCCCTTCCTGCAGCTTTTGAAACAGACCAGAGTTCCTGAAGATGCGAGCGTCATGCACCTTTCCCGGCCATCCCACGTTGATGTTGGTGAAACGTCCCTTGTGATCCACCAGAGCTTGCAGCACTATCGAAAAGTACCCCTTGCGGTTTATGTACTCGCCGGCTTGGTGCTCTGGTGCCAAGATAGGGATATGGGTTCCGTCTATAGCCCCACCACAGTTAGGGAATCCCATTGCAGCAAAGCCATCCACTATGACCTGCACATTTCCCAGGGTCACTACCCTTGATATCAGCAGATCTTTGATTGCATGAGCTACTTGCATCACAGCAGCCCCCACAGTAGATTTGCCCACTCCAAATTGATTCCCAACTGACCGGTAGCTGTCTGGCGTTGCAAGCTTCCACAGGGCTATCGCCACTCGCTTCTCAACTGTGAGGGCTGCTCTCATCCTGGTATTCATGCGCTTCAGGGCAGGGGAAAGCAAGTCACAAAGTTCCATGAAAGTGCCCTTACGCATGCGAAAGTTTCGCAGCCACTGGGAATCGTCCCAGACCTGCAACACTATGCGGTCCCACCAGTCTGTGCTTGTTTCCCGAGCCCAGAATCGGCGTTCCACAGCATGAACCTGCCCCATTAGCACCATGATGCATGCATTGGCAGGGCCCATGCTTTCAGAGAAATCTGTGTCCATGTTCTGATCACTCACGGGACCGCGCTGACGTCGCCTCCTCGCCCGGTATCGCGTTGCCATGTTCTGGTGCTGCATATACTGCTGGATAATGCGTGTGGTGGTTGATGTGCTCCTAATTGCCAAAATGAGCTCAGCGGCCTCCATGCTTGCCTTGGTATGGCGTCCGCACAGAAAGAAGGCGCGGAACGATTGTCTGCCGTTGCTCTGACGGAGGGAGGGGCGACTGACGACACGGCTTACAGGGTTGGCTTCAGGGAGCTAAAATCAACAAAGGGTGTGCCTGTACATCAAGGAGTATTTCAGGCAGGACTGCACGGAGGGTTCCAATAAGAAATGGTGCACCAAAGTTATCGTTCTTATTGGAACAAGGAGGTTAGCCTGGCCTCTGATTGATACATGGCTAGATTAACCTCGCTGCGCCTTCTCTGTGACTGACTGCAGTGTGATCTAGACAGGGGAGGAGGAAAATGAGTCCAAAACAAATCTGGTCTATGTCTTGTTCTGACCCACTCCATCGATCCTTTACATCTTTGGCTGGCAGCAGACAAAAAAGGCGCGAAATGATTGTCTGCCCTTGCTTTCACGGGGGGAGGGAGGGTGGGAACGGGGTCCTGACGACATGTACCCAGAACCACCTGCGACAATGTTTTTTGCCGCATCAGGCATTGGGATATCAACCCAGAATTCCAATGGGCAGCAGAGACTGCGGGAACTGTGGGATAGCTACCCACAGTGCAACGCTCCGGAAGTCGACGCTTGCCTCGGTACAGTGGAAGCGCTCCGCCGAGTTAATGCACTTAATGCACTTAGAGCATTTTCTGTGGGGACACACACACTCGAATATATAAAACCGATTTCAAAAAAACCGACTTCTATAAATTCGACCTAATTTCGTAGTGTAGACATACCCTAGGAAAAAGAAATCCCGGACAGACCACATGCCCTATCTAGTATGCAAGAGTCCCCAGCTCTCTTGAGTCCCAGCAACAAGGTGCTGCACAGCTGTGTCCGCTCCTGGAGGGAACCTGCCGGGTCACACAGAAATAAATGTTTAGAGCATGATGGGGCCCAGAGAACTTGCCCACTCTGGTGATTTTACTGCCAATCTTCCGCTATTTTATGCCCCACATAAAGCCCCAGCTGTTGAGGTAACATGAGCTCAGACTCTGGGCTTTCCTGCAAACCCTTCTGCACACGTCTAGCCCCCAGGGCAGCAGCAGAGGCCAGCCTGGCACCGAGCTCTGGGCTCGACCCGCTAGAGCCCTGCTGCGGGATTTCCGGGCTGCTGGGCTCTGCCTCACTGCGCAGAGCGCTGCACGCGCAGGGAAGAGTCACTCCCCAGCCGGGAGGCACCGGGCCGCGGCAGCCTGACCCAGCGCTCGGAGCCCAGCACGTGGCCACGTGCTCCCAGGAAGGGCAGTACTGAGGGTGCAAGGCGAGGGTGACGGCTTCTGCGTGGCTTCACTCGTCACTTGCGCACGCGCACCGTGCACATGCGCCCTGGGAGGCGGGGCCGTGTGCACCTGCGCAGTAGCGCGGAGGCGCCGTTTAAGCGGAGGGAGCGGCGCTAGCTGGCGAGTGTCGGAGTCTGCCGCGGGATGTGGCGGGGCCGGGCTGGGGCGCTGCCGGCGGCTATTGGGGCGCTGTGCCGGGCGCTGCCACCGGGGAGCCGGCCCGCCCCGGAGGCCTTCCGCCTCGCCAAGTTCGACCGGCCCGAGGCGGTGAGAGCGGGGGAAGCCGGGACCCCCCCCCCCGGCCCAATAGCAACGGCCCCCGCCCCCACTGCCCCGTAGCAATGCCCCGCTGCCCCAAGGCATCATCACTGGCTCCTCCGGGCCCCATAGCAGCACCGCTGCCCCCTAACAATGCCCCTTCACTGCACTCCAGCAGCCCCCCTGACCCTCTCGGTGCCCCCTGCCCCATAGCAATATCCCTCCGCCTCCTAGGTTTGCCCCCGTTACCCCACATCATCCCCCCTGCTCCATAACATTGTCTGCTTCTCCCTTTGCCCTTATAATGTCATCTCTTCTCCCATACCATCACCCCCTGTGGTGGGACCCTAGGCAACTTCCTTGTGCTCTCAGGCCTTCTTCATACTGGGTATTCCTGCCTTTGGCATAGCTGCCCAGTTGCAAGCCCCTGGTGAGACGGGTGCAGCTGATATAAGCACAGTTTGCCACTCAGCCCTGTGTGCAACCAGGTCACACTGCAACGGTGCAAACTGTGGCTTGTAACAGCTTTGCTTGTAGGAAAGTCTGCACTGGGCAGCTACACCAGTGAGTGGGGTTGGAACAAATCCCCAGTGGCAACAAGGTCTGTGCATCGGTTTTGCCTGCTGTAAAGGAGCAATAGTAACAGTGAGCAGTATAAAACACTCTAAGGTGTGTGGATGGGATGGTGCTGTATGAATATTCAGTGTTACTTGCTAGTTCTAATTCAAATAATTCCTCCATACTGTTTGGATAGCTAATCTGTACAACTCTGTGTATCTGTGCCCTTCAGCTCTCCATGGTGTTCTTCGCTAGCTTGTTACCACCTGGTTGCATTGGCATCCCTTTGCTGTGATCCCTGTAATGTCACCACCTAAGGGTTTGTCCACACATGGAGATATTCTGCAATAACTGCTGAATAACTCGATGTGTGGCTGCCCTTATTCTGTACTAAGAATCTCCACATACAGAGTTATTCAGGAATAGTTCTGGAGCTCTAAATTCACACCCTACCTTAATTTGAATTACCTTCCCCCCTCCCGTGCCTGATGGTTACATTCCCCCTGAAGCCTTGACTCTGTAATGTCACCTCCTCACCTCCCACCATGAAGGTACCCTCATAACCCACCTGAGGCCCTTTAGTCATGATATGTCCGCCATCCCTGTAATGACACCAGCTTCCTCCTCCTCCCGTGGTGGGAAATAAAAAGCCTAAACAGCCAGATATGCATGATCCCTTCTCATTTATGTTAGAGGGAAATAATCTTCTAAGTCCAAGAGCAAAATTTTCTCCATACCACCCTTCCTTTCTTTTCAGTCGGATGATCTCTTTCCATGTCTTCTCTTACTTAGAATTTTGTCCAAGGCAAGGAACTTTTCAGGGCTTCTGGAGAATTTCCTGGAAACTTCTATTTTCAAAATTGAAGCTTGACACTTCTCTCTGGTGTGCAGCACATTCTACTTGTCACTCCGAGTATACTTCCCTCCCTTCATCCTGAACGATCTTAGGCCCCCTCTGTACTAGGGCTTTGGAAACTCCATTGGCAGGAAGGCCTTGACCTACCTCTGCATATAGGCTGTTTTGTATTTGTGTAGGCATTTTACAAATGTTGGCTGCAATTCCTTGGCTTGCCTCAAAGTTTAAGGCTTAAACTGTCATAGTCTGTAACTGTGCTATCCTAGCTTCTAACTACATTCGTTGAGCTAGTTCTTGTAATAATAGCCCACAATGCAATGCCTCGTGTTTACAAATTACCCTAAAGCCCCTGCTTCTGCAACATTATAGAACATTTCTTTCAGGCATCCCAGAACGAACTGGTACAAGTGTAAGTATAAAGTGTGCAGTATGTGGCTGTGCCTTTTTAGAAGCAGTACTGTTGTGTGTGAGAGGTGCCAAATTGATCCAGGCAGTCAACAATCCTGTAACACTTTTTCCTTTGCTGAATGCACAATCTTCACGTTATTGCCATTAATCTGAGGAAGCACAGGGCAATACAAGACAATGGCCAGTGCTGAGTAATTAAAGACAAATACATGGCAACTGTTCTGAATGCTGATGTTTCCTTTTTGTTCTTTCATAGAGCTTGCAGATTTGGAGGCTGCTGTATTCTCTTCTAAAGCAAATCCATGATGGAGGATGGACTGAGCTTGATACCATAGGTAATAAAGTATTTTCCCACCCAGTGCTTGTAAGGTTTGTCTCTGTTTCTGGGAGTGACCTGAGCTGGACTTAGAGCTCCCCTTCCTCAGCAGCCCATTCCCTGCAATGGGGGCTTCAGACTCCATTCAACATCTCAGTTTATCCCATTGACCCTAATTCTTGCATCAAAGGTGTGAAGATGGCTGTTGATTCATACTCAGCTTGTTTTATCCATGTTAATGAGGTGTCAGTCAGGCAAGCTGGATGTTCTCTCATCAGCTGTAGGCTCTTGCTTGTTTGGTGCATTTTACCTAACAGGTCACTGCAGTTGCATTTACACTGTGCATTGGCCTTACAAGTCCCCAGAGTGCTCAGAGATAATTACAGAAAACAGCTTTACTTCCTCTCTAATCTCTTATTTTCTCCTTCCAAACATGACACTTGACTCCACAGTAAAGTGCCATTAAATCCTACCTTAGGGCTGCGGATTATAATGGATGAACTGTGCCTCAGAGCTATACAGCCTGTGTTGTAGAGCCAAGTCTCGGAGTGAAGAAGGAATCCACTATGTGTATGTACTTTAGAGAGGATGTAAAATACAGCTATAATCAGGAACCATGTTGCAGAGAAAGCTTGCGTACAGGTTGGCTCTTTTACCATCTTGTCAAATGAAAGAGCTTAATCACTGTTGGTATTTAAATATACATTACAACAGACGCAGTGCTAGTTCCCAGGGCTATGCCTTCCCCGGATATCCCCCAGTGATCCCCTACAGTGTGCCCCTTCACTAAAGCAGGGATGACGTGACTGTGGAATCCTCCCACAGCCTTAGAAGGTTTCTCAGCCCCAAACCAGCCAAAATTGGCTCCTGAAATCTCCATGAGTCAAACTATGCTTGTCAGGCTTCTGAAGAGCCAAAGTAGCCTACAGTTGTGGAAAATGAAGCGGAGATTAAATGACTTGGCCAGGATCTCTCAGGAAATCCATGGCTGAGCCAAGAATTGAACACTGGTTCCCCCTGGTTCAGTTCCCAGTCCACTGCCTTAATCACAGGATCATCATTTTTTTCCTTGCTGCTTCAATTGCTATGCACAGACATTAACACTGAAGTTCCATCATGTGCACCTATGTGCTAAGGCAATTCAGCTGTGTCTCTTGCACCTTGATAGGGATAGACATGCAGAAAGCATAGCTGAACACATAATTTGGCCTCTAATCTGTTAATTTACAGGTTGATTGGATTTTTAAAATATTAAATTGGGAAAATAGAAATGCCATCATATGGAACTCTGATTGCTCCCACATTGGTTGTTGGCAGAGTCTGAACTTGAGATCTTCATGTGCACATGATGAACCTGTAATCAGAAAGTTGACACACACTTTGCTAGTGAGTTGCACAGTTTTTGCTGGACTTTGGGAATTAGGATTCCTGGAGTCTCTTTCTGGTTTGATTTCAAGCAGTCTGGTTTAGTGGTTAAAGCAGTGGTACAGGCAGGATAGCCAAGCATACAGATTTAGCCCATGTATCACATGGCTAAGTGAACGAAAGTTGGGTCTGCCATATTCAAGACCAGTGTTCTATTATGTATCCCCCATTTTTGCAGTATCTCAGTGCCTCCTAATCTTTAGTGTAGAATCATAGAATATCAGGGTTGGAAGGGACCTCAGGAGGTCATCCAGTCCAACCCCCTGCTCAAAGCGGGACCAATCCCCGACTAAATCATCCCAGCCAGGGCTTTGTCAAGCCTGACCTTAAAAACTTCTAAGGAAGGATATTCCACCACCTCTGTAGGTAACACATTCCAGTGTTTCACCACCCTGCTAGTGAAAAAGTTTTTCCTAATATCCAACCTAAACTTTCCCCACTGCAACTTGAGACCATTACTCCTCGTTCTATCGATGTACTTTATTCTCACAACATCCCATGTTACAGATGACAATCTGGGAAACAGAAAGACTAAGTGACTCGCCCATTGTCACACAGGAAGTTCGTAGCAGATTTGAACTTGGGTCTCCGAGACCTAGACTAGTACCTTAACAACTGGGCCATCCTTCCCTTCTTTGTGTAACTTCTCAGTTACCTTTTCTGTAAAATTGAGGGAAAGTAATAATTTCCTGGCCCTAGAACAGGAGTATCACGCCTTGGTCAGTATAAGTTATGAAGTGCACACAAATATTAAAAGCAGTCAGTGGAGGAGGACACTTGATTTCACAGTCTCCTGGCTCCCAGGCCAGTGCACCTTGTAGACTAAAAGTATTTTCTCTGAGATTGCTCTTTGAGTTTTGACCTGGAGTCTGTGCGCATTGCCAGAGGTCTGAGCAATCCTTGCCACTTGTAGGACCAAAACAACCTCTAGTTATTTTCTATTGTTAGGTTTTGGAACTGGTTATTGTTCCAGACACTAGCTCTTGCAGGGTATCCCCAGGATACAAGTATCCTGTGGTTTCTGCCCATGTGTTTTTATTCAGCATGTGTTCCAAAAAAGTGATAGACTTTCCAAATTTTAAAAACTGGTCATTTTGGAGAGAGATTGGCTTGGGAATCCTTTTGCATTGGCCTCGTTAGCACTACAAAAGTAATTTTCCCTCTCTTGATATTCAACCCGTTCTTCTCAACTGTTGAGAATAGGACACTTCCACCTTAATTGAATTGGCCTAGTTAACAGTGACCCCACCACTTGGGAAGGCAACTCCCATCTTTTCATGTGCTGTAATATTTATACAGCTTACTGTATTTTTCACTCCATGCATCTGATGAAGTGGGTTATAGCCCATGAAAGCTTATGCGCAAATAAATTTGTTAATTTCTAAGGTGCCACAATGACTCCTCATTGTTTTTGCTGATACAGCCTAACATGGCTACCACTCTGAAACCTTTTGATTAAATGACCCTCAGATTTATACTACAGGCTGTACCCCAATTTGTGAACTAGCATATGGGTTTTCAAGTCACTTTTACTATGTATGTGAATTTTAGGGAGGATTCAAACTTCTGTTTTAAACAATCGTAATTATGGAGTGACCAATGGTCACTTTATACTTCATATAGAAAAAGATTGTCATATTTTTAATGAGTGATAGTACATAACTTCAAATTTGGGAAATCATTTAGAAAGTATTATGTACTACAGACAGTGTGTTTAAAATGAATGAGCTGTTGCACTTGTGCAGAAAACCCAAAACTAGAACCAAACCACACCACACCAGCAAATCTCCCCAGTGTTCAGTGGCTGGAAAATCTTGGAAGTCATCCTGTTTTGGAAGAGAATATTTTCCCTCTTTCTCTATATAATTATTTCTTATCCTAAACTTCTGGGGGGAAAAAAGTTCACACATACCCCCAAAATTCAGAACAATAGTTCCTTCATCAAGTAAGTTAGAGAGTGAGTCAAAGTCAGCCTTGTATTGGAACTCTGGCATTAACTTTAATGAAGTCACGGCTAGTACCTTCATACTGCTCTTTCCATTAGCTTACAATCTGCATGAACTCTTAAAATGCCAGTGGGATCTGCCTTTTGACGTGTCAGTTATCTTTTGGTGTAGCAATTTTGATACTGCCAAAAAGAGCTCTGTAGCTATTGTATCTCTTTCATTCTCACCTGTCAAACCAGAACTGTTTTTCTGCAGCAATAATTTTCCTTAATAACTCTGATTTGTGACATCTCTACAGGTGGTTTTTGCCTGAGCACACGAAGTAATGCATCCATTTTCATTCCTTGCCTTGACTCACATTTCTTTCTTCCTAGCATGCATAAACTCAGAATAATGTGTAGTTCTCTGTTGAATACAAAGCTGTAATTCATTGGAAGGGTTCTGCAGGCGTCGTAAAAAGGAAGGGCACAACATGAGTGCTGTATCACGGCTTGGCCCGTGTTCACTAAACTGTCTTTTTCAAGTGAAATGTGCATGCTGAGAGGGGTTTATTATAAAGATCAACAGAACCATTCTGTGCAAATTCCCTTACCTTAATGAAGTGCCTCAGTAAAGTATTGGCCAAAAAACAGGTATTGTACCGCAGTTATTAGCATTATCTGCTATATAAGGAGCATTCTTCTCTCTATTCTACACTATCACACTCTTCTTTTGGCAGAGTGCATCTATCTATATTAGATTAGATTACTTATATGGCCATCACTGCTATAGCATATGAACATCTCATACTCTTTTAAACAGGGTGGATTTGATTTAAATCAATTTGATTTAAATCACTAGTCAGGAAGAGTCGATTTAATCATCGATTTCTACATAAAAGTGCATTCTTGTTGGTTTATAAACTTAATACATATTCTTCACAACTCAGACAGATGTAGGTTTCATTTTTAGAAGGTACACACTATACATTTTGAAAGTGATTTATTTTGAAAACTTTTTAGATTAGTTTTACAGCTATATCAGAAAACGAATGATTGTTTGGTTATTTCATTTACCAAAGGTAACTGAAGCAGATATTTATGAAGTCATTGGGAGGTGAACTATCTCCAATTCAACAGGTTAATCATTAGTATTTGGAGGATTTTCTTGCCATGCTGTATTAGGAGGAGAACATCACCAGACAGATATTTAAATTGTTTTATTTAACTAAAACAACAATGTTATGGATTCTGGATTTTTTTCTTCAACAGCAAACATCCTATTTTAACAAAACAAGCATATGAATTTTTGAATTTAGTTAAACATGTATGTTTTTTAAAATCAGGTTTGTTTTTGTTAAAATTGTTTTTAACTAAAATAATTAAATGAAATTAAAAAAAAACAAAAACAAAAATTAAATAGACTATGTGAGGCAAGTCAACATGAGAAATGTAAAATATTGGCTTCTGCAGCTAACTCAGTGGTCTTCACCTTCATTTTCCTGTTTGTTCATAATCTGGAAAAGAAAAACAAGCTTTCCTGCTTTTTCAGGTCCCAAACGATTTCTCAATTGGGAATGGATTAGTCCAAAGGAAGAAAATATTCTTTCTACACCGGCAGAAGAAGCTACTGCAGTTAAAAATGAGATTATCACTTCAACAGTCTCTAAATCCAAGTGCTTAAGTGACTTCTACCAAGTCACTGATGTGACTTTCTTTAAAACATCATCAGCAAACATATATTTCTTGAATGGTTCAGCCTTAGCTCTGAAGTTTATTATGGTTGGCATTATGGAGGGATGATTGCTGGATGTCCATGCGATAGCCAACTTCTCTTCTTCAGGAGTTCAGGTTTGACCCAAGTATTGAAAATATTTGCAAGAAAATGAGCTGGAGATAGTGTTTGTCCCATTCTTTTTTTTTTTTTTTAATGCTTGTAATTTAACTCTGTCATTGCATATTTCTCTTTTTAAGATCTCACTCAGTTCCTTCCAAATTTCAACACCATCAGCAATAAAACAGTTATTTCTCTGCATTTTGTTCAAGGCTATAGAAATAGGCTTCAGGGGTAGTCAGCATGTGTTCAACATTTCTCTTAAGCCCAGTGTTGAGAACTTTGGCTGTGACAGAGCCATCTATTTTCTCATGATTTTGTTCACAAACTGTCATCAGGTTAGGCCAGTTCTTGATATAGTGCTCAAAACAGTCCACTGCTGAGAGTTAGCTTGGTTCCTCCCACTTTTTAAAGACTCTCCTTTCCAAATTGAGAAATGAAGTGGGCTTACTGCCTGTGTAGATTTACTAGCTCTTGCCAGTGCAGGCAGCTACTTAGTGACTACTGTTAAGGATGTGCTGCTGTTTAAGTGTAATGAGTGCTATTCGAATGTAACGAGTACGTTCAAGTTTCGGGCTTCTAGTGGCTGTGTTTTAGCTTGGTATGATTGCCCCTAGCATGCAAAACTCCCTTAACATTTCACAGCTCAAGTGATGTGGTTAGACACTTTTCCCCAAGGAATTCTTTTTTAAGATTAACAAATAACTTTTCTAGAGTCACAGGTGTTTCTTTCCATTCATGCTTTTTCTTTGGCAGTCAGGCATTATGTTATTTTGAGCTTCATTAGTCAACAGCATTCAGGGGAAAAAGCTCACAATGCATGTGACCAGACGAGAAGTTTATCATGCTAGTGACAGGGAGTAGGCAAATGAGGAACATGCAGATGTGATAGAGGACATGGAAGTTAAGCATTGACTACGTGGGGCCCTGAGTTTGGGTTTACTGATGCTTTGTGGTGAAACAACATGGAGATATTGAAACACTTCACTTGGGAAGGGAAGAAACTTTATTTGTTGGTTTAACCTTTTCTCTTTCTCCCCTAGTGAAGTGACTCTTGCTTTACAATCCATAGTATTTGCATTGTAATTGAGAGAAACAAGGTGAGTGAGGTAATATCTTTCATTGAACCAGCTTCTATTGGTGAAAGAGGCAAGCAGACCTCTCTTCAGGTCACATTGCAATTGTCAGGTAAAATCCATGATGAAGGAAAATAGAAGAGAATATAGCTGAGCACAAAATGCAGTCTCTGCAGCCTGCTGTGCCTGTTGTATGTATGCTACTGTAACTTTATTTGCTCACTAGTGCTCAGAGATTTGTAGTAGGCTGTGGAACCTTTCATCTCTAGGTTTTGATCCACCTCAGGTCAACAGTGACCTAGAAGAGTTGCCATCTTGTAGCGTGTTTGGTGGCCCATATGAAAGGAGGGTCGGTTTGAGTCCAGTGGCTAGTAGGAAAGGCACCCACCAGCTGCAAGCCAGTTGCAAATTGGCCTTGTTAGTCTCTGAGAGGCAAAGGGCTGAATGGGTCTGGAGACTGAATTTCTATTCCCCTCTATAGAGGTGGTTCCAGTGTGTCAGGGTGGGGCAGCACAGGGGAAGCTTGAATTCTTGCTGCCTGTACTGTATCTGTTCATGCCTAACCAGAGAACATCAGTCTCCTTACCCTCAGTATGATATGAAATGTGGTTAATTTTCTCCAGGAAGCAGCTGTTCCTGGAAAAGGGTGGGTAGTGCAATGTGACACATTTTCCTGCTTTTCTACTTTTCAGGCACGCAAATTCGGTTTGTAAAGTCAGTGTTATGGTACCATGGCTATGGCAGGCCAGAATTCTATCAGCTCCCTTCTGACGGCTCACAGGGTAGCAGGGAGTTACTGCTGGCATTTTCCTGGCTCCTAAACAGAATCAGCCTGCTGGAGCAGCTACTGACTGTGAATAGAGTGAAAATCAGGGATGAAGCCTCTGTCTGCACGGTGAGCAGGTTTTTTTTGTTTGTCCTCCCCACCCCATCAATTGTTAATGTACTATAATAGTAGGATTTAAAATCGCAACTGTGGGTTTCTGGATTTTCCCTTTCTAGACAATACCTGTGGGTTCTCCTACAATTTAGGCAAAGGGGTGGGCTGTATGAGTTCTCTCTCAGTGCGTGGAATATGCCAGGAAGTGGCAAATAGCATTTTAAGAAATATTTGAGTGCCTAATAGCTGCTATCACTATTCATTGAGTAACTAATGAACTTTCAGCCTTCCTGAGGGAGTAGTGAGATTTACTGTTATGCTTCCACCAATAAAAAGATGTCATTGTGCAGAAAGCCTGCTCTGGAGCGAGCTAAGGCTGGGTGGGAATCTGCTGGATCTGGTGAAACTGGGAAATCCGAAACAGTGGCCAAACAAATTGCGCAGACAAATAACGTTTGATAACTTTCCATTTAAAATTCTCTACTTCACATACAAGGTCTAGCATATGATACTGTCTAAACTCTGCCCGAGTGTTATAAAATATGTTGGGGAATGAAGAAATGAAGATAAGGGAAGACTGAAAAAATTGGGTTTGTTTAGTCTGGAAAAGAGAAGACTGAGGGGGGACATAACAGTTTTCAAGTGTGTAAAAAGTTGTTACAAGGAGGAGGGATAAAAATTGTTTTTCTTGTTTTTCTCTCTGAGGATAGAACAAGAAGCAATGGGCTTAAATTGCAGCAAGGGAATCATAGAATCATAGAATATCAGGGTTGGAAGGGACCTCAGGAGGTCATCTAGTCCAACCCCCTGCTCAAAAGCAGGACCAATCCCCAATTAAATCATCCCAGCCAGGGCTTTGTCAAGCCTGACCTTAAAAACTTCTAAGGAAGGAGATTCTACCACCTCCCTTGGTAACGCATTCCAGTGTTTCACCACCCTCCTAGTGAAAAAGTTTTTCCTAATATCCAACCTAAACCTCCCCCACTGCAACTTGAGACCATTACTCCTTGTCCTGTCCTCTTCTACCACTGAGAATAGTCTAGAACCATCCTCTCTGGAACCACCTCTCAGGTAGTTGAAAGCAGCTATCAAATCCCCCCTCATTCTTCTCTTCTGCAGACTAAACAATCCCAGTTCCCTCAGCCTCTCCTCATAAGTCATGTGTTCCAGACCCCTAATCATTTTTGTTGCCTTTCGCTGGACTCTTTCCAATTTATCCACATCCTTCTTGTAGTGTGGGGCCCAAAACTGGACACAGTACTCCAGATGAGGCCTCACCAATGAGGGAGGTTTAGGTTGGACATTAGGAAAAACTTCCTAACTGTCAGGGTGATTAAGCACTAGAATAAATTGCCTAGGGAGGTTGTGGAATCTCCATCATTGGAGATTTTTAAGAGCAGGTTAGACAAACACCTGTCAGGGATGGTCTAGAGATAATACTTAGTCCTGCCATGAGTGCAGGGGGCTGGACTAGATGACCTATCAAGGTCCCTTCTAGTCCTGTGATTCTATAAAAGGTGATTTCTCCCTCCACACTTACATACCTACTCCAAATAAACTCCCTGCTCTTAGCACCAAAGGACACACAAGCTAAATTTTTAAAATGGCCAGTGCTAAGTGTTACAACCGGCCCAGTTGTATTCTGCATGTTCACCAGTGAGATGCGAGTGGACCCAGTCTCTGGGTCCCATGCACTTCCAAGCCAACTAGGTCAGGGTAGAGTCTTGTCACTGTTTTTAGCCATAGAGCACACTCCTGGGCTCAGACTTCTTGCCCAACGTCTTTCCCTGGGACGTGGGGCACTGCTGCCCGATAACCTCCTGAACGTCCCCTCCCAATTGCTTGCACGCTCTCCATCTAGGCTGTGGGCACTTTGGACTTCTAATTTCGTCCCTTTGGGGACTATGTGGTAGGAAAGGATGGAACACAGGCTTGGTAAGGGAATTTGTTGGCTGCAGAGACTTTACTCTGAGAGTTACAGATTTTTGAAGACAACAAAAGTCCTGCGACACCCCTCCCTTTGTCTGATCTTCTCCTTCCTGGGTGTCCGAGGTTCATCAGCATTTCTAGATGGGCAAAGTTCTTCCTACAAGTCCTGCTCACTTGAGCAACTGTGTGGAGTGAATCCATGTGGGCTTGCTCTTCTGATTTTATTTGTAGTTTTAAGAATTAAAATTCCATGTATTAGGCCTGTAGAGAATGGTCTGACATTAAACAAAATAACATCAAGAGCAATAAAAAAAAGGAACACATGACTTCAAGGAGTACTGTGAACAAGAACTGTCTTGATACATCCGTGTGTATAACTATTCCAGCTCTAAAAATGTAGTGCTAATATTCAACGAGAGAGAGAGAGAAATGTCAAAATTATTCTCTTCAGGAGGATGTTATGGTTTGGGGTGAACTTCATCTGTAATCTCTTTTTGGGTACTTTTTTCAAGTGGCAGACCTATATGTGCATTTCTCTGAGTGGAACTCTGATTCACCGCACTTTTAGACTGGATCACCAGTCTACAGTACTCCATGTTGACCAACCATATCTGTTTTTGACACCTGCTATGGAATCTTCTCCAGAAATGACAGAAAACAGCTTGTTCAAAACAGTGTCTGCTTTATTTATTATAGGAGCAGCACAAACAGAGAAAAGGTTAAAAATAACAAAAGCTTTAAGGCTTAAAGCATATTGCCTTACGTAAACTTAGCCTCCTTTGAGAACTGGTTGCTCTGTGCATTCCACTATGGGTACATGTGTGCTCCATGCACCTGAGACTTGAGAACTTTTGAAAGCAGTGTCTGTTGATCCGTGTCTGCACCCCTGCTCTGCTTGTGTTCTGCATCTAGGATCCATGGAGTAGCACTGGGTGAACCGACCACCTCTTCAGTTCCTTCTTACTGCTGTATGGCTTGAATTGGAAACTTTAGTGTCCAGAACTTCTCCTTTGTCTTCAAACCTGTAAATATTTCAAAGTTTATTAGTGTTATCTTTAGTGTAATTAGTGTTAATGGTTCTATCAGTACAGTGGTCCCCCTTTCTGTGGGAATAGCATATTGCTATTCCCAGAAGACTGTGGCAGGTACCAGACACCCCGCCGCCGAAATGCATCTGGAGAACTGGCCACCGAAATGCTGCCGAGAAGTGGCAGTGGCAAGAAGCATCGCCGCTGAAATGCTGCCGAGAAGCGGCAACGCTTCTCGGCGGCATTCTGGCGGGTGGTTCTCTGGTGGCTGCACTTGGCTGCAGCATTTTGGCAGCGGGGTGTCCTGTGGGTGAACAAAAATGCCCTGGCGGGCACCACCTTGGAAACCACTCTATTAGTATAGCTAGTGGGTAGTTAGAATCCCCACCCTGGGGATCCCTCTGGCTTCCCAGAATGGGAATTAGATTATGCACAGTATAGCAAGCTTGAAAAGCTGCATCTCCTGTCTCTGTATCTTCCTGATCAGTGATGACCACCTGTACTGCCTGGGAGAAGTGCATATCTCTGGCAGGTGCAGCACCTGTCACTCCTTTCTTAGCTGGAACTGATAGGTGCAAGCATTTTGGCTTAAAAAGCACCTAATGGAGAAGGCTAAGAGGTCTCAATCAGACCCAGGCTGGATGAACCCTGCAGTACATTGGCCAGAGTGATCAAAGAGCACACTTCCTACCATGAAGTCTAATGCAGGAGACTACACCTGTGGAACCTCTCAGGATTTCTGCAGGAGAGCAGGGCACAGTCTCATAAGCACAAGAGGAGATCCGCTTCGAAGTCCACTCCAAAGAGGACAGATCCCACGCTCACCCCGTCCAGGTCGGGCAGGTCTTCATGCCCAGCTTCCAAAGGCTTAGGATGTTGATGATAGAAAGGTGCATAGGAGCAAGGCTCCGCTGCTACCGGACTCTGCACTGGCAGTGCCACTGCTAGCAGTACTGTCCAGATCAAGAGACCTTGGACTGCTAGTACCAACAAAGAGCATCCGTCAGGAGCCTTAGCCACTGGGGGTACCATCCCAGTCCCTTGTGGATCTGCCAAATCAGAACCTTCCTACTTCAGCTCTGTCTGTATGGGCTGACAAACCCGTGGGTGACCCAAGGAGAATGGAAAGATACACCACTTCAGTGAATGTCTTTGTTCTCCTGGATCTGCACTGGTTGTCAGGACTGAACCTCACCAGGGAGATTTTGACTCCACCAAGAGACACTGGCTCTGGGAGAAGTCTACCCCCTTCCTGTCTACTAGCCATGACTTAACTTTGACAGAACCATTGGCACTGCTGATTGAGCGAGATTTGAGCTTCTTATAATCGGAAAATCAGATATTCTGGAGGAACCATCCTTGCTTCCACCAACAAGATCTGTACAGACAGGAAGTCAAGAGTTTCCTGGAACCAGCATCCCCTACCCAAACCAGGACACTCTCCTTGGGACTGGAGGTGCCCCATCCTTTGGGGACCTCCACAACCCAACTTTGACCTTCCTATTGGTGCCCATGAAATGCCTGTGCATGATACCCAGGGACTGTGTGACCTAATAGGGTGTCACATCACCTCTCTTGTCCAAGAGAGCAACTGGAACTTCCTCCTGACCCTATAGACGAGGAAGATTACAAGCTGGATCCACCAGTTCCACTGGTACTGATAGTTATCTTTCTCATCAAGTATTGGAGATTGGGCTTAATTCACCCTCATTATCTGCCTTCCTGTGGTCTTACAGAGCCTCATAGGACTGAGTTAACCCTTAGGCTTCTCTATAGAAGTCACACACTCATAATCAAATAGAGGTTTCCACAATATTCATAAAAATACAGACTGTGTCTACGTTACAGGCTTCTACTAGCATAGCTGTATTGGTCAGGAGTATTAAGAGCTGTGATCCCTGATTGACGTAGCTGTGCTGATAGAAATCCCTAGTGTGGACCTAATTATAAAAGCAAAACTTCATTTTAATTGGGATAGCTAGATTTGTTTGAGGGTGGTGGGGTAAGGTATTCCTGTAAAAGGGCAGCTTTGTTTATATAAGCTGTGTCCACACTAGGAGTGCTTTGCCGGCCTAATATAGTATATGGGTATAGCTATACTGGTAAAGTGCTTCTAATGTTGACATGTCCACAGATAGTTCCCGTGCTCTTCACAGGGGAGTTTTCAGTTGCATCAAAAGCATTGAAATCCTTGATAATTCTGATCCTCTAGTTCCCAGAGTCTTCCCATTTGTGAGGTAGAGCAGCTGGGCAAAGGGGACACAACTTGCTCTTTATTGTGTATAAAGAAGGCCTGAAAAGTTCTTTTTGCTTGTCTTTATCATAGAAATATCCCAGATATCAAGTCTTGTCTTTCCAGTTTCTGCTTGATAACCCCTCGGAGGTCTAGAGAATTGGGGAGGTAAGCTTTCTGAGCCCTGAGATGTAGAGAGTTTGGGTAAATTGTAAGCCCATGGGGGCAGGCACCATCTTTTTGTTCTGTGTGTATACAGTGTCTATCTTAAATGGGATCGTGATCCAGGATTGGGCCTCCTAGGCTGAGGTAATATAAATAAATAATAATAATGATGAAGGCTGAATCTTTCACAGGGTGAATGGATTTAACAAAAACAAGTAATGGATTTTAAACAGTCTACTGGAAAATCCCCTCCCTTCTCAGTTTGGGGTTTCAGTCTCATGTTGTGATTTCATAGTCTCTGGTTCTGCAAGAGTTCTCTAGCAAATGCTTCTAGGTTTAAAAACAAAAACAAAAACCCCAAAGCCCTAGAAAAGCTGTGGCTTTCAGGGCAGAGAACAATGGAATTATTAAATGAAAGTGTGCTAAGGCTGTTTCCCTCTAGGGATTTGGAGGGGAACCTGGGGTTCTGGTACTACATCCCCATGGCAACCACTGGATAGCAAATCAGCGAATCGCACACGCTATGATTCATTTTGGTTCCATGTTCGCTGGTGCTATGGAAAATCCCATGGCTACAAAGATGGTGAATTAAAAAGTGATAACAGAAACCAAAAATCCAGAACATGAAATAATAAACAGAAATGAACTGGCTCTTTTTTTCCTCTGTCACTTACTGGTTTTATTTTGTAGCAGTTAAACAGCTTGTTCCTGTTGTTGGTTGCTAGCCATCCTGATCATTACTGGCCACTGTCTTAAATTTTAATAAAAAGAACGAGGAGTACCTGTGGCACCTTGGAGACTAACATTTCTTTGAGCATAAGCTTTCATGGGCTAAAACCCTCTTCGTCGGATGCATGCAGTGGAAAATACAGTAGGAAGACCTATACACAGAGAACATGAAAAAATGGGTGTGATATATGCCATCGTGTGCCAGCAATGCCCCTCTGCCATGTACATTGGCCAGACTGGACGGTCTCTATGTAAAAGAATAAATGGACACAAATCAGATGTCAAGAACTATAACATTCAAAAACCAGTTGGAGAACACTTCAATCTCCTTCGTCACTCGATTACGACCTAAAAGAACAATCTACAACCAAAAAAACCTTCAAAAACGACTCCAACGAGAAACTGCTGAATTGGAATTAATTTGCAAACTGGACACCATTAAATTAGGCTTGAATAAAGACACGGAGTGGATGGGTCATTATACAAAGTAAAACTATTTCCCCATGCTTATTTTTCCCCCTACTGTTTCTCATACCTTCTTGTCAACTGTTGGAAATGGGCCATCCTGATTATCACTACAAAGGTTTTTTTCTCCTGCTGATAATAGCTCACCTTAACTGATTACTCTCATTATAGTTGGTATGGCAACACCTATTTTTTCCATGGTGTGTGTGTGTGTGTGTGTAATCTTCCTACTGTATTTTCCACTGCATGCATCTGATGAAGTGGGTTTTAGCCCACGAAAGCTTTATGCTCAAATAAATGTGTTAGTCTCTAAGGTGCCACAAGTACTCCTCGTTCTTTTTGCTGATACAGACTAACACAGCTACCACTCAAATTTTAATGTAATTTATAAAAGATTGTGTATATGACAGCATACACAATAAGAAGACCTCACAATATCTTACTGGCTATAACCCTCCCTGAGCCCCTTTCCACTGCTTAGCTTATTGTGTTAGAAATCGTTTAGGTTCTGATTCTGAAAAAATGTAAATATGTTCAAAGTTAAGCATGTGCATAAGTCTTTGCTGGATTGGGGCCTTAGCTTGTAAACTCCTTGTGGAGGTTTTGTTGTTTGTCTGGAAAATGTTATGCACACCAGTGTCTCAGTTTAAATAAATAATTGGTCTGATGTTCTTTGGAGTCTGTGGAAATATTTACCCATTTTTATCCACTGCAAATGAGAGCAAAATTGTGTTGCTAAGAAACAGCAAAGAAGGAAGAGTCATACAGCAATAGCTTGAGACCAAATGAATGGAATTAATATAATTGGCTCTTGATATGTATGGTGTTTGGCATATCATGAGCTATTTAGTGGGCTTCAGATCTCATTTGTGATTCAGACATAGCTTGTTCTGGGTAGAGTAGTCAGAATTTAATTCTAAAATCTAAAAGACTTGTCATTGTAGAGTAATTAGGGATTAACTGCATTTTTCCCTTGACAGGGTGGGCCCTTCATGTCTGCCTCACTAGATGGGCTTGTCACTAAGTGCAAAATGTTTAAACTTACATTCATTTCTGTTTGAACAAGCATAGTAGCTGTTCTTGACTTTCTGTTATGTCTTTAAGATAAACACAAAGTGGCTGGATTCTTCTCTTGGTTACTGTGGTGTAACTGCATTGATTTTACTGGGACTACACACGTACTTCTAGCTAAGCACATGTTAAAGTGTGTAGCTGGTTTTGGCCGGAGTTCTCAGCAGCTTGCAGACTTAAATGCACAGTGCCGTTCTTGCTGAGGAAGCACTTCCATTTCAAGATCCTATTTTCAGGTGTTTTTAAATGTCTGAAAAAATTCCATTTGGTCTGAGACTACTTTACCATCCCAGAAGTGAATTTTTGGGGAATTCTGTTCAGGTGTTTCATAGACCAGAGAATGAAAATGTTTTCCTCTTACAGAACTTGTCAGGTACTTTGTCTGCACTTTTACTCGTGTGATTTCATTTATTTATTTATTTATTTATTTTTGAGACTTCAAGGTTTTCTTTGAGAAATCATATTTGCTATAGACTTAGGCTTTTGACATATTTCAAACATTTTTAGAAATTGGTACAAACTTTCAGAAATCTTTGTGCTTGTTTGCACGAAGGTAACTTTTACTAGTGCACATATTAATGCATATGCAGAGCATCACATGCTGTGAGTTCTAGCTTTTTAGTGGTTTAAAACATATTGCTAGCCTTAATAGTTCATGAGAGAGATCAGACATAAAATCACAACATTCTGATTACCATTTTTTCCTTTTCTCCCACAGCTGGATTTCCACATGATTTTAGAGGCTAGTGCCTGACCTGGGAATAGCTATACACCATCTAAAGTCATACCATGCAATAACTATATTATGATACTATCTCACTCTAATATAGAGGTTAAAGCAATTTAGTGTGTGATTTACATGAAACTGAGTTTTAAAGGCATATGAGGCTCTCTCCTCCCTGTCCCCCTCCCCCGCATGGTGTCAATACTGGGGCTGAGTTAGTGTTATTTTGATGCCTGAACTGAGCATTTGCAGACCTTAACTTGTTTGGATTTCTTTTAAGTTTAACCTGATCTCTGAATTTTCTGGCTTTGTAATCCTTGTTTCTGGTAATTTTTTTTGCACCGAAATATTCTCAGCTTTAACTCCATCCTAATGTAATTTTTATCTGAGAATTATCTTTTGTATTAAATTATTAAACATTTCCTCCATGAACACCAAAAAAGAAGCATTACCATTTATACTAAACATTTGTTTTCAAAACCTACCAGCTTTTAACAAGGTCTATAAATGCTTTGGTGGGACCATTACCAAATTTTGAGGGATTTGTAAACCTTTCCAAGCATAATTCTGCATAGTGATATGAGAGAAAATGCGTGTCCCTGGAGTAGTATAAAATACATATTGCATATGAGCAATGTAGCTGAGTTGCAGTGAGGAACATAACAATGAATTGCTTGATGTGTGTGGGTGAGATGATGTATTATCCTTCATCTAATATTTTAAACTGCAAAACAGAAACCTAATCATTCAGAGAAAACCATTGACTTAGGCTTGGTCTACACTACAGAGATAGGTTGCCAAAGGCAGCTTATGTCGACCTAACTATGTCAGTGTCTACACTACAGCCTTACTCCCGCCGATGTAAGTTCCCTACTACACCGACATAATTCCAACTCCACAAGAGGCATAGGGCTTATGTTGGTGTAGTTCGGGCAACGTAGTGTCCCTATGGACATTGGGTTCCTCACCTTGGCTGTTGGCTGTCAATTTCATGGCTCTGCTGTAGCTGTGAAATTGTCAAGAAAGCTGGCTCCAGGCTCCCCAGTCCAGCTGCTGACAGGTCTCTGCTCCAAGTTGGGCTGCCACCCAGGCTTCTGGCTTGGGCTGCTGCTTGGGCTCCCCGCTCCCCACAGGGAGCCCTGCTGCCTCCTGGGGTCCCTGCTCCCTGCCAGGAGTACAGCAGCCAACTGGACTCCAGGTGTGGATCTATCAGCTGGTACTGGTGAGGCGAGAAGGTGGGGAGCTGTGCGGAGCTGAGAACTGTGCCTATCAGCGCCCCCCCCCCACTGCTCCTCTTCAGTCATTGGAAGTGCTCCTGGTAACTGAGTGTAGGAGCATAGTGTGGACATCAGCCATCACAGTAATTACCTAACAGAAGTCAACTTAAGATTGTAGTGTAGACATGCCTTTAGCCATGTCTGGTTCCCTTCATTCATGTTGCTGATACGCTTTACGTCATTACTGTACTGTAGTAAGTGCTTACTAATGGAACACTATTAAATACTTCACCACTACATGAAAACAACGAAAGGTGGGTGGGGTTTATTGTAAAAGTTCTCCAAAGGCAGGTGTGTGCTTCAGACCTTTGGGGCATCCATCTGGCCATGACAGTCACCTTGAAAGATCAAGAATTTTCTGGGAACCTTGTGCTGCCACTTCTGTGCAGCAGCCAACATTCTAATTTATTATTTTTTTTTAAAATTGTATTGTTTACAATCTCTCTAAAGAAAAATATTTGCCTTTTAAAATGTGGTGCCCATTTTTTGGACTTTTTCCTTTTGTTTCTAAATATGTAAAATTCAACATGGCTTTTTTGGTTTCATTATTTGTGAATTTGCATCATAGTTTCTCACGGCAGTCTTTGGAATGGATATCTTAGCATCACTGCTCTTGCAGGATCAGCTGGGGTGTACAACACTGGGAAAGGCTATTTGCTGCCTAGTCAGGGACTGTGTGCAAGAATGTTTTTTTCTGTCCAGTGTAAAGAATGGGGCTTAATTTATGGAAGTGCTGAGTAGCTATAGTTCCCCATAACTTCATTTGAAGTCATGTGTACTTAGCCTTGTGCAAATCAGACTGGGATGGTTTAAGGTTCTTTGGTGTAGTGAGTTAAATAAAAACCAGCAAAACTATTTAGAATTCCAATTACAGTCTCTGCCAGATCATAACAGTTTTCAAGTATACTGCAGGATAAATGGAAATAGGTTGATAGCTCTTTCAGTTTTATGTAATCATTGGTCATAAATCTATCACTTTCACAGGAACCTAATTACTAGTGCTGTGTTTTAGGAAGTGAGAAACACAACTTTCTCCCATTCTGTAAATAAATGATGACTTGTGCAAAGAATAGCTGTACTCTGTGTGATTACGTATTCGCTATGCTTACAATGAGGAATACTGCTGACACCAGTATTAGCTCTAAAATGGAAACTAATTTAAGTGTGTGTAGCTGCTCCTGGTTTTTAGGGGGTGATAGTGGTGTTTATTCTCTTGTTTATTACTAGGGAAATTGGCGTGGACATTGGATCCTGGTTTTGTCAATTAAATCAGCTCCTGGTTCTTTCTGTACATCTGAAAACTGATCCTTCTTTGTGATCTCATAATAAGAAATTACTGATGATACCACAGAATTTATGCCTCCTGCAGATATACCTTTTTTTCCCCAGCAAGACCAAATAAACTCAGGCCTGGTCTACACTACAAAGTTAGGTTGAAGTAAGCTGCATTGTATCGACCCAGCTGTGCATGTGTCTACTCTTAAATTTGTTTCCCACCAATGCAGTAACATCACCGCCCAGAGCAGCACTGAGCCATGGTCGATGCACTTAAGTCAACTAAGTCTGAGTGTAGATACTATGTTACTTATATCGACCCTAACAGTCTTGCAGCTGCTGTCCCACAATGCCTGGCACTGACTGCTCTGGTCAAAATTGTGAATTCCACTGCCTAGGGTCATGGAGACCAGAAGGCTCTCCTCTACCCTTTAAAAATGCCTTTTCCTGATTGTCTGGCTTGGCTTGGTGAGCATACCTAGCATCTCTCCATTGTTGTGTGCAACTGGCCAGCTGACCATGC
This sequence comes from Lepidochelys olivacea, assembly GCF_965140295.1. Classification (NCBI taxonomy): domain Eukaryota; kingdom Metazoa; phylum Chordata; order Testudines; family Cheloniidae; genus Lepidochelys; species Lepidochelys olivacea. The sequence continues at coordinate 43,739,739 of NC_140418.1, read as the reverse complement.
TGGCTTCAGGCTCCAGACATGCCCCTTCTTGGAGTAGGCAGGAGATATTGGCTCTCCCGGGCCTGTGGGGAGAAGAGGCTGTGCTTGCACAGCCACGGACCAGCCCCAGAAACGTGGACATCTACGAGCAGATTGAATGGGAGGATGCAGGAGAAGAGGTACGACAGGTATCAGCACCATTGTTATGTGAAAGCGAAGGAAGTGCTGCAGCATATCAAGGCCAAGGAGGCCTATGATCAGTCCCGTGCTGAGTCGTAGACACGCTGCTTTTACAAAGAGTTGCACTCCATACTTGGCACAGACACCGCCACCAGCCCACAGAACACTGTGGATACCTCTGAGGAACCCGAGTCACAGGCCCCTGGTGTGATCAGAGAGGATGGGAGGGTGAAGGAGGAAGAGGATGGGGGACCTGCTAGCAGGGGTTTAAGCTATGCTGTGAGCCAGGACCTGTTTGAGACTCTGTGAGTCCAGTCAGTGCCAGCAGATCAGCATGGAAGAGCCCAAAGCAGGGGAAGGAAGCTTGGGTAAGTGTGGAATTGTATTTCCCATTACAATGATGTATTGATGGTGCCTCCAATTTAACAGACACAGCTATTGAATTTTCATTAATTTACTAGTACTAGAAGAGGTGGCGGTATAGCAAAGATAAGTAACATTGTTATCTGCTTTACATTCCTCTAGGATTAGGCGGGGGGACCATGCGGAGCAGCTTGTTTATACAGGATTGTCCCTTGTATCCTCCAGAGAGATTTCAATGAACCTTTCACGGAGGTTACACTGCAGTACTCTCCCGAAGGTTTCTAGGGATTGCAACCTTATTTCTTCCTCTGTGGTAGGACACTTTCCCACACTAGTCAGTGATAACATTGGCAGACACCATTGTAATACATAGGCATAACAACATACGGGCCCTAGCAGCTTTGGGATGCCAGAAGCAGCTGCGCTATCTGTGCCTTGGTTATTCTCGGGAGTGAGATATCCACTAAAATCACTACAGCCATTGCCCTATACTCATAGTTTCGTGCAACTGAGCAACTCCTTCCTCATTTCCCTCCCCCCAGCAGGCCGTGCTCACCATGGCTGGAGCTGAGTGGTGCCATTCATAAGCTCTCTGAAGCAGAAGTGTCTAAGGAGGACTCAGGATGACATGTTCAGTGAGATCCTGCAAGCCAGGGCTGTATCAGACAGTGAGCAACGGGCCTGGAGGGTGAATGTTGCAAACTGAGTGGGAAGGAAAGAGCAGACAGGAGAACGGCCCAAGACATGCCGCAGGAAAAGGAGGGGGAGATGCACCAGGACATAATGGGGCTTCTCCAACTGCAAACAGATGCTGCAGACTCTTGTGGACCTACAGGTTCAACAATCCACAGAAAACTCCAATGCAGCACCTCCTCCCGCACTCCCTCCAGCATTCCACATGGCATCAGGGGCCACATCCCTACCTTTATCACTCCATCCTGGAGGACATTAAGGACAACCACAGCTTCACATACACTTGTGACAGCCCCAGTTGCTGTACGTGCAGGTAAAATAGACATGAATGTTCTTTCTCCTTCTAAAGTTCTGTTCCATTAATTTATTCAGTTTTTAATGTATTTGTTTTAAATTGCTCAGATTTTTTTTGCATTGATTTTGTTACTGAATAAAATTCTATTTGAAAAATAATTCATCTCAACTCATCTAGCTATTTGCCTAGTTTTACAACAGGCTACATAAAAAGCCCTAGCGAAGTCAGTACAAACTAAAATTTCATACAAACAATGACTTGTTTATACTGCTCTATATACTATACACTGAAATGTAAAGTACAATATTTATAGTCCAATTGATTTATTTTAGAATATCATAAAAATGAGAAAGTAAGCAAATTTTCAGTAATCGTGTTCTGTGACGGTTTTATATTTTTATGTCTGATTTGTAAGCAAGTAGTCTTTAAGTGAGGTGAAACTTGGGGGTGCACAAGACAAGTTGGACTTCTGAAAGGGGTACAGTAGTCTGGAAAGGTTGAGAACCACTGCTCCAGAGCTTGGGCTGCAGCCAGAGCCTGAACATTTACAATGTAATTAAACAGATCCTTAGCCTGAGCCCAGTGAGTTTGAGTGAGCTGGCACGGCCCAGCTGAGGTTGTCTGATTGCACTGTAGACCTACCTTCAGGTTCTTGCTACAAGGCTAAAAATAGTAGTATAGACATTCCCACTCTGGCTGGAGCCTGGGCTCTGAAACCTACCAAAGTGGATGGGTCTCAGAGCCCAGGCTCCAGCCCAAGTGTGAACAACTGCAGCACTAAATTTAGTCCCATAGTGCATGTCCGAGTCAATTGACCCAAGCTCTGACAGTTGTTGCCGTGAAGTTTGTAGTTTTGTTGTTTTAGTATTGATGTACCCTCAGTTGAGATCAGGCTCCATTGTGCTAGGTGTATGTTTATAGAGAGACACCTCACAGATCTGAGGAAGAGCTCTTGTCTCCGTCACCAACAGAAGTTCGTTTGAAAAGATATTCCCTCACTCACCTTGTCTGTCTGTCTGTCTCTCTCACTTACACACACCGTTATTACAAATTCAGATTTTTTCATTCAGAATTTCAGACTCTTTATCCAGTGAATACAAGAGCCTTTGGCAATTTGAAAGGAATGTGGTTAATAAATAGCATTACTTTTGTCTGATGTACTGAATACACTCTTACAATTTTTAACAAATGCTTCAAGGCATAGTTTTCTTGATGTGTCTGTTGAAATGATCAGAAGGGCTTATATTTTAGGTATTACACATTCACCATTCATTTGAATTTTCAAGTTTATTTGATAGCCCAGGAAATTCAAATATGCACAGTATTGCTTGAATCTGAAGTTACACATGATGTGTTCTGCATGGGGTTGCACCATCATACTACCCAGGAATTGCAAAGAGGGCTGTGTGAGGAAGCCTGCTTATTAAGCAGTGTTTTTTGCAGAGAGCCCGTTTCACTGACGCCTTGTGTACTGCACTGTCCAGCAGATGATTGTCTATAAAGCCCTAAATAGGCCATGTCATTTAAAGAGAGTGCCTCTCTTCCTTTGTGATACCATGGAAGATGCATTTGTCAGAGGCTGTCAAAGTAGCTCCCTACTTTAACTGTGAGGGTGTTGGTGATAGCACATTCTCAATGAGATGTCATTGATTCAGTGGTTCTGAAAGTTGCTCGCTATCTTTGTTTGTCCAAACCCAGATCTGATGACCTTCAGCACATGCTGCAGGATTTGCACTCTCTCCTCGGCTTTTCTTGCCAGGAGAGGAGCATATGGGGAAGGTGGAGGGTGGGAGGCAGTGCTGATGTGGGGACTTTAAAGGTAGCACTTTTATCTTCGTGAAATCTGAGAGTATAATCCTAAACTGTGCTGAGCTCATGCTCAGCATGTATAACGGTGAGGCAAACATAGTCCTAAACCAGCTTTACTATTCCTCCAGCCCTTTGGTTGCTGGAGACTGAACCAGCTCCCAGTGCAAGTGAGAGCAACCATAGGGCACCACTGGCCTTCTTTCTTGTTAGCTTCTAGGGGCCCTGATTATATAAGGGCTTGGCTACACTTAAAATGTTATAGCAGCACAGCTGTGCCGCAGTAGGGTGTCAGTGTAGACACTGATGCGAAAGGGTTCTCCGATTGGTGTAGGTAATCCATCTCCCCAAGAGGCGGTAGCTAGGTTGAAGATGAATTCTTCCGTTGACCTAGTGCTGTCTACACTGGCACATAGGTGGGCATAACAACCGCACTCAGGGATGTGTGGGTTTTTTACACCCCTGACCAACATAGTTAAACCAACTGAATATTTTAGAATAGACTAGACTAGGCCTAACTCCCTGTTTGAATTTCCAGTAGTATGAAATAAGAGTGTTCACACATGGAGATAATCAGAAAGAGTTAATCTGCTTTAAATTCACACTTTACCTCATTCCAGATTGACTTTCACATGTAAATAAGCCCTAATATACGCTGTATGGTCCATTGATTTTGGTAGGTACAGTATCTTGTTTTTTGGTCTCCTCCTTTATTATCTCTTTCATAGTAGATAGATGAATCATGCTTTTTTTTCCCATTTGAATATATTAAATGACTAAAATGTAAGTGGCATTTTTAGTCTCCTGCCCTTGAATATTATATACAGCCTTGCTGTGCACTGTTAAACACTTGCTGCATTTTACTCAAGAAGATATATTTTAGTGGTCTAAGTGATTCCTAGATATCCATTATGTACAATACCTTGTGTTTTCAGTGTTGTAGCTGTAGTGGTCCCAGGATAGGAGGAAGACGAGGTGAGTGAGGTAATATCTTTTATTGGACTAACTTCTGTTGGTGGAGGAGACAAGGTTTCTAGCTACACAGAGCTCAGGAAAGTGCTCTGAAGGAACAGTAATCCACACCGTGTAGAGCAGAGATGGGCAAACTACAGACCCTCCTGCCTGGCCCCTGAGCTCCTGGCCCGGGAGGCTTGCCCCTGGCCTCTCCCCTGCTGTTCTACCTCCCCCGCAGCCTCCGCGTGCCGTACCACGCTCTGCAGCCGCGCGGCCTGGCCTCCCAGAGCCGCGCGGTAAGGGGGGCGGGGGGATTGGACAGAGGGCAGGGGAGTTTGAGGGTGTGGTCAGGGGGTTGGGGGCGTGGATAGGAGTCGGGGGGGGGGTCAGAGGGTGGGGAACAGGGGGGTTGGATGGGGCAGGGGTCCTGGGGGGGCAGTCAGGAATGAGGGGGAGATTGGATGGGGCGGCAGGGGGGCCGTCACGGATGGGTGGTCAGGGGACCGGGAGCAGGGGGTGGTGGATGGAGCAGGAATCCCCGGGGGGGGAGGGGTCCGTCAGGGGACAGGGAACGGGGGGGGGAGGTTGAATGGGGCAGGAGACCCGGGGGGGGTCGTCAGGGGGCGAGAAGCAGGGGAGGGTCAGATAGGAGGCGGGGCTGGGCCACAGCTGGCTATCTGGGGAGACACAGCCTCCCCTAACCGGCCCGCCATACAATTTTGGAAACCCGATGTGGCCCTCAGGCCAAAAAGTTTGCCTGTCCCTGGTGTAGAGTCAAGCACAGGAGTTTATTATGCACAGCACTGGTGGAGTGTCACTTTGCTTATTCGGCTCAGAGGCACTGCAGAACAATTAATGACAATAGATTATATAGGGCGCTCATTGGGCAAAGAGAAGCGATGGGGACAGGTTTTCCCAAGCCACTGGATAGGTTCTAGCAGCAAGACATGATAAGCACAATAAGCCAGTGGTCTAAAAGATTACATAATGGCTCCGCCCAAGGCTCAAATTAACATATTGCTGACACACAGGTAATTACCCCCAAACTATGTCTATTAAAGTGTATAGGTTAAATCCTAATTTTGGGGTGCAGGGGAATGAGGTAGCAGCTTTCCCGGTTGACCAACAGGTACATTCTTGGAGATTTTAAAGCAAAAAAGCAGTAATTAGTATTTAACAATAACAATTGTTTATAAATTTACCCTTGCATTTCTGTGGGCTAGGATTGGCATACATCTGTGAGGGGAGGGTGTCATAACGCATGTCAATCATATTAGGCCTCTCCCCGAACTCTGTCTGGGATCTGAGGGGTATTGTACCACTATCTCTTCCCTGCGTTACGGAATAACTGTGAGGCCTTTCTCAGCGCTTCATGTGTCTATAGCTTGCGATAAGGATGCCCAATTGCATTCGGAGTTATGCTGACTCTGCTCACTGACTTGTCATCTGAGATGGCATTGCCCGTAATTATTGATTTAACCTCCACTGCCTGATTCCGCGCCTGAGAGTACTTAACATTGGCCTGGTCCACGGTCTCCCCTATCCGAGTGTACCTCAGACGGCCTTCCCCAATGTGTCTTTGGGCCTTGGCTACCAACTCCTCGATCTTCGCCTGCAGGGCCAGAAGACCTTCCTCTAGATACTTACCGCCGTAGAGCCATTCTGGATCCCATGTAAGGTTACCCGTCATTGGCGGAGTATGGTAGAGCTGTGTCCCGTCAACAGCCAGGGTTGCCTTTCAGGGGACTGTCATGCACATGGATGGATGTGTCGAGGGGTAGGGCTTTCCATTTAACTCGATGGAGTGGCTCTGGGCAATCACACACCAGTAGGTACCGTTCATCTGGACCAGCTCTGTGTGCACCAGTTTCTCAGTGACGGCCACCTTGAACCTAGACAGATTTGTTTGAACGTTATAAGGGCACATACATAGAATTTTCTTCTTAGAGTGGGTGCAACATTTACTAGAGTACAACGCTTTCCTGGCGACCTAGCGGAATATTTCCTGGCGGAATATGCAATGCCTTCTATTTTAGTAACATGACCTCTCCTCCATACTGGCAGGGAGGTCACCGTTCTAGCTCGTTGTGAGTGAGGGATTCCCAGAGGCACTAGGAGACTGAAGATTATGCTATGACCTGTCCAAGCCAGTCTTTGGACTCTCATTCATTCTCTGTTTCCCCATACCCATGGAGGGGTACTGGGGAGATGGGGTCCCACCACTTCCATAAGGGCTGGGAGAACCCGGCCATCCAGGAGATTGGTTACAATTCTCTGTGTGGTGATGGCCAATGCTTGCCTTGCTCTCCAACAACTTTCCTTCAATTCCTTTATTTTGGTACCATTTATTAACAGGCTGGTGAATTCTTGACCCAGGTATTTTGTTATATCCAATGAGGTGGATATAGAGTTTGACAGATCCTTTAAGCTGTCTAGGATTAGTCAACTGGCCCTATTGGTATCCAGTCCTCCCTTTCACACACTACTTGTGTCCTTCATCATGCACCACAGGATCAGCAGGAGCCACAGCAGGAATCTCCTCATGGTCACCCTTCAGTCCTTCTTCTTGTTCACCTGTGGAGACTATGTTAGTATTGGCAAGCATGGTTTAAACTGTTTTACCTGATTTTGGTGCCTTCAAAATGTTTCCTTCTCCCTCCCTCCCCCCACCTTAAAATGCAGATTTGTTTAGACTGCTGTTGTTGTTTAGCTGGGTTTGATTATTTTTTTACTTGGTTGTATAGATTTATTTTAATTCATTGTTCAATACCTTAATGTAGTTCTGCAACCTGTTTGCAAGGGGCCCAGTAAAATCAATTTGCAGATTCTGACATGGTCCCTTTGGCCGTGGTTGATGGTTCAGGGGTACTTTCTTCCTCCTACCCACATTTACTTGTGCACATCTTTTAAGAAATTGTAAGGCATCTTTTTTCATGGCTGGCCACCACCAGTGCTTCAGGGCAGCTCTCATTTGCCTCCATCCCAGGTGAGCTGGGGAGTGGATGGCATGGAGCAGCGGAGCTCGTATGCACTCAGGGGTTACCAGCTCCTCCCACCGGCCCATACCGAAGGTGATTTGTCCTTCTTACTTTTTTTTTTTGGTGTTTGTTTTGTTCCTTGCTTGAGATTTTATGATGTGATTTTATTTTATGTGGAGAAATTGGAAAGAGTCAGCGGAGGGCAACAAAAATGATTAGGGGACTGGAACACATGAGTTATGAGGAGAGGCTGAGGGAACTGGGATTGTTTAGTCTGCAGAAGAGAAGAATGAGGGGGGATTCGATAGCTGCTTTTAACTACCTGAAAGGGGGTTCCAAAGAGGATGGATCTAGACTGTTCTCAGTGGTAGCAGATGACAGAACAAGGAGTAATGGTCTCAAGTTGCAGTGGGGGAGGTTCAGGTTGGATATTAGGAAAAACTTTTTCACTAGGAGGGTGGTGAAACACTGGAAAGCGTTACCTACGGAGGTGGTTGAATCTCCTTCCTTAGACGTTTTTAAGGTCAGGCTTGACAAAGCCCTGGCTGGGATGATTTAGTTGGGGATTGGTCCTGCGTTGAGCAGGGGGTTGGACTAGATGACCTCCTGAGGTCCCTTCCAGACAGAACCCTGATATTCTATGATTCTATTTTGACTAGTGCCAGTTCTGATGGTAGTTTGACAGCTTTTGTTAGTTTAATTGCATTTATATTATTAATGGGTTTGCCGGTTTTTGTTATAAAACCCCTGCATGACCACCCGTCCATGTAGTTGTGGACCACTCTGAATGAATATCTGCTGTCTGTGTACACTGTGAGCCTTTTGTCCTCCCCCCCCCCCCCCCCCCCCGTTCTTTGAGCTTCAGTGAGGGCTGTCAGCTCTGCTTTTTGAGCTGGTTTTGAACCACTCAGCTGACCTGATACTATTACTGTTCCATTACTAACTACCACTGCTCATTCTGTATTTGGCACTTTATTTTCTTAATTTCTTGACACATCTACCTACAAAATTATGTCTGGATTCTTTTAATGGCTCTTTCTTAACTTCTTTTAACACTTCCTCTTCCCTATCTGAGACATTTGTGTACCTTTTCATTTATGTTCAGGTATTCAGCTGCATTTATTCCTTTGTTCCTTACTATGGAGAAATTGGGGTTTTGCACGCACAGTGTCAACTCCCATTGATTCCTCAGGGTTTCAGCACCAGTTAGCACAGCAGCATATTGAGTCTTACTGTGAGTGAAGTAAAGGTGGAACGGCTTTCCCATTATCGGGTAAACCCAAGTTGGGGGCGGAGGCTAGAGCTTGCTTTACCTTTATGAATGCCTCCTCTTGTTCTGTGCCCCATATTACTGAGTCATTTCCCCCTCTGGTAAATTTTTGGATTAGTTGCACCATCTCTGAGTACTCCGGTATATACATTCTACAGTAATTAAGGAGTCCCAGCACTTTCCGGACTTTCTTAACTGTCCGTGGTCTTTTTAACTCTCGAATTGCCTGCTTGTGGATGAGACTATTTTGATTCTTGCCTTAAAACTAATTTCTTTTAATATGGTTTTGCTACCTGAGTATTTTCTTTTTAAATCACTTGCTTATCTCCCAAAACTACACCTTTTGTTAACTCAGATTTCACCATTCCAAGCATTGGTCCAGGGATCTGAATTCCCCATTCCTGTACTTTGGGAATTTTTTTTTCTAATGCAGTAGTTTTTAATACACAGTAATGTTAGCAACAGGACAAACAACACAAGATAAAACATAAACACAATTTTTGTTTTGACAGTAGATCCATGGTATTTTGGGTTGTTCTTCATCTGGTACCAGTTTTTCTTTGTTTCCTTGGTGTGTGTGTTTTTTTTTTTACTCCTGCCACTGTGCCCTCAGGGCTTCCAGCCTGCTTTTTAATTTTTTATTTGTTGCCTGTCTGCTTGTTTGGGCCCGATCCTGCTTTCCTCGCTGAATCATCCCTTTTCATAGATACAGGCTTTTATTTCTTAGATCTCCAGATGGTGAGCTGTAACTGGGTGTGAGCTCCCACTCTTCTGATTTGGATGCATGTCCCAGGCCTAGGGATTGTGATTCTCCTGCTGGGATCTTTTCCAGTTTCTTGACAGTTATACATTTTAAAGGGAGTGTTATCATTCTGGCATGGGCTTTTATCTTTTAGTGCCTTATTCTCGGCTTTTAAAGTTGTATTTTCTTTTTCTTTTATGTTGAGTATATCCAATAAAACTATTTCTGCTTTATCACCTTTTTGGTCATTTCGCTATTTAACCAATTCTTTCTCTGGTCCAGCTGCAGCATAGTTTGTTTTATTTTAACTGCTGCCTGCCGAGTTTTTATGTGTTTATACTCTACATATTCCTGAAGGCTGACTTTCATCTCCCCCTTTGATGCCATAGCTGTTAATTGCTCTGGCTGCTGACCTTGTTGGCAATTTACATCTCCTTCCCCTTAACACCATGGTCTCAATCTCCACGGCTGTTAGCCTTGATGGGGATGTGCGACTCCCCCGCAGGGCTTGCAATGTTACGTGCAATGAGGAAATGGGACCAGTTTGCACGCCTACCACTCGCGTACCCACCCAGTTCTGGGCTTAACTCATGGCCAGTCGCTTGCTGGTGGTTTGTCCAAGTCCTCCGTAACACACCCCTTAGTTTAAACAGTACATAACCCTCTTGAACACGTCTCCCCTCCCAGTTGGTACCCCGGTTAACCCCTCTGCTTGGTTTACATGTGTCTAGGTTCCTTTGCATTTACATTTTTAAAAAGTGGGAACAAGATGTGTCTGAAAGGGGATGAGTGACTTCTATCCCTAGTCTAATGAGGTGGTAAATTAAACATACTCACCTCTTTTGGATCTCAGTCTCAGTCCCTCAATCAGTTCACAAGCTTCTATCCCAGACGAGCCCCCATCTGAAGGATGGTAATATCTTTTATTGGACTAACTTCTGTTGGTGGAAGAGACAAGGTTTCAAGCTACACAGAGCTCAGAAAAGTGCTCAGTCACAGCTGATTACAAGGTAGGACAAATGGTTAAGCATAAGGGGTTAATAGGTATTGCAGGAGACCTGTTAAAATGAAGTGGGAAATTAGCACCTCTGCATTCATAGAACAAAGGAGAGTTAGTAGGTTATAAATTGTTGTAATGAGCCATAAAAACAATGTCTTGGTTGAGCCCATGATTTTTGGTGTCTAGTGGAGTTATGAATTTAAGTTCCCAGGCTCGTCTTTTGAAGGTATTGTGTAGGCTTCCTTTGAAGACGAGGACTAAGAGATCCGATATGGAGTGATCGCTTTGTGAAAAGTGTTCACTCACCGGTGATAGGATGTTTTTTGTCTTTTATTTTTCGATGTGAGAGCATAATTCATTTGAGAGCTGTTGTAAATATAAAGGGAAGGGTAAACCCCTTTAAAATCCCTCCTGGCCAGAGGAAAAATCCTCTCACCTGTAAAGGGTTAAGAAGCTAAAAGTAATCTCCCTGGCACCTGACCAAAATGACCAATGAGGAGACAAGATACTTTCAAAAGCTGGGAGGAGGGAGAAAAACAAAGGGTCTGTGTCTGTCTGTATGCTGCTCTTGCCAGGGACAGAACAGGAATGGAGTCTTAGAACTTTTAGTAAGTAATCTAGCTAGGTATGTGTTAGATTATGATTTCTTTAAATGGCTGAGAAAAGAGTTGTGCTGAGTAGAATGACTATTCCTGTCTGTGTGTCTTTTTTGTAACTTAAGGTTTTGCCTAGAGAGATTCTCTATGTTTTGAATCTAATTACCCTGTAAGGGTAATCCTGATTTTACAGAGGTGATTCCTTTACTTCTATTAAAAGTCTTCTTGTAAGAAAACTGAATGTTTTTTCATTGTTCTCAGATCCAAGGGTTTGGGTCTGTGGTCACCAATGCAAATTGGTGAGGATTTTTACCAAACCTTCCCCAGGAAGTGGGGTGCAAGGGTTGGGAGGATTTTGGGGAGAAAGACATGTCCAAACTACGTTTCCCAGTAAACCCAGTTAAAGTTTGGTGGTGGCAGTGGAAATTCCAAGGGCAAAGGGTAAAATTAATTTGTATCTTGGGGAAGTTTTAACCTAAGCTGGTCAAAGTAAGCTTAGGAGGTTTTCATGCAGGTCCCCACATCTGTACCCTGGAGTTCAGAATGGGGAAGGAACCTTGACAAGAGCAAAATGATTAGTTTCACCCATATAGTTGTCGTTGGGATGTTTGATGCGCTGGATGAGGTGTATCCTGTAATAGGCATGTGTAGGACCCGTGGATCTTGAAAGGTATGTTGTGGGGGGTATTGATTATCATAGCAGTGGACATATGTCTGCAGGTTTTGCAACTGTTATGGCAGGTTGCTTTGAGTATACCGTGGTTTGGAGCGGCTTTGAATATACCATGGTCTGTGGGGAGCTTGCTTCTGATGATGAGCTAGGTGAGGTTGGGGGGTTGCTTGAAAGCCAGAAGAGGGATTGGGAAAGATTTCTTTCAGGATGTGGTCCCCATCGAGCTTGAGTTGTAATTGTTTGATGATATCCTATATGGGTTCCAGTGTGGGATGGTAGGTGACAACTAGGAGTGTGCGGTTACAGTCCCCTGTCCCCCCCCCCCCTCCCCATGTTGAAGCAGGTTCTCTTGGAGTATTTGGGTTGGCTGTTCCATGAAGGGATCTACTTCTCTGGTGGAGTGTCCTTGTTTGACAAAGGCAGTTTTAAGTGTGTTAAGGTGTGTATCCCTGACTTTTTCCTTGGAGCGTATTCTGTGGTATTTGAGCAGCTGGCTGTAAATAATGGATGTCTTGTTGTGCTTGGTGTTCTACTGGATCTGTGCAGGTAAGTGTGGTGATCTCGTATACAGCTGTCTGTAGCTGATTGTTGAAACTGATCATGGAGTCCAAGAAGTTGATGCTGTTGTGGGAGTATTCTAAGGGTTTGGCTACACTTGCAAGTTAGAGCGCATTAAAGCAGCCCCGGGCGCCCTAGCTCACTACCCGTCCACACTGGCAAGGCACGTAGAGCGCTCCTGGTACTGTACCTCAGCAAGTGGAATAACATTTGCTGCTCCTTGGCTACAATTCCCGGGCATCAGTGTGAACGAGGTGTTGCATTACTGTGCTCTGATTGGCCTCCGGAAACGTCCCATAATCCCCTTAAGTCAAGTGGCCACTCTTGTCATTGTTTTTGAATCACTGTAGGAATGTGGATATGCCCTTTGAAAGCTCAATTTCTGACATCCGGCATGCTTATCTGCTCTGAGACAAAGCAACCATTACTGTGGAATGCTGTGTGTGTGTGTGTGTGAGGGAGCTGAGGGGAAGAAGAGGGGGTCTGAGGCTGTCTGAACTTATAAGACAGCATGCTGACATGCTCTCAGCCCCCCACAAATCCACTCTCTTCCCCCACATACACACAACACACTCCACCCCCCCCCCCATTTGAAAAGCATGTTGCAGTCACTTGCATGCTGGCATAGCTGATCATAATGCACTGCTCCCAATGCTGCTGCAAATCTGGCCACGCCAGTGCTCTTGAAGCTGTCAGTGTGGACAGATTGCAGCACTTTCCCTACTGCACTCTCCAAAGGCTAGCTTAACTCAAAGTGGTCTACATCTGCAAGTGTAGCCATGCCCTAAGAGAGAGTTTGGTGGTTACATGGTGATTGGTGGAAACCTGTGGTGGAGTTTGTTGTGTTCAGAAGATCAAAATATCATCATGTATCTCAAAATATCATTGGTTTCCTGGTGCATTTTTCCAGAAATTCATCCTTGAGGCAGCCCATGAAGAGGTTGGTATACTGGGGAATCCGCCTAGTACCCATGGTTGTTCCCATGGTTTGTACAAAGCGTTTGCTGTTAAATGTAGTTGTTATGCAGAGAATGAAATGGATGAATTTGGTGATGTGGTTGGGGTGGCTATCTGAGTGTTGCCTATTGTCGTGTAGATATTTGGGGCAGGCAGTGATGCCATCATGGTAAGGGATGTTTTGTGACAGATATAGCAGTTTCCTGTAATATCCTGGACAAACCTTGTTGAATAAAGTTTAAATGTTAGGAGTTCATTGTATTAAAAATGAAAATATTTATGTATTGGGGGATTGTGTGTAACATCTCTAAGGGGGAGACATGACTAACAAAAACCCTGGGAAGTGTATTGAGCTTCAGATGACTATGTGAAACAGTGTGTCAGACAAGAATGAAATTTAAAAATTAAATGAGTTTCCCACTATAGGGCGAGGTGTACGCAAATATATCCTCTCCGGTTATGTAAGAGCTCAGCCTTTGAAGCTTCGCTCTGAGGAGGGGACCTTTGTCTGCTGATGTCCTGTTACATTAGGGCAAGATCAGAGGCCCACATGAGTGCTCTGTGTAGACAAGCCTTGGTGTTTTTTGTTCTGTTCTATGTAAGAAAATTCCAATATGTAAAATATTGGCTTCTGCAGCTAACTCAGTCGTCTTCACCCTCATTTTCCTGTTTGTTCATAATCTGGAAAAGAAAAACAAGCTTTCCTGCTTTTTCAGGTCCCAAACTATTTCTCAGTTGGGAATGAATTAGTCCAAAGGAAGAAAATATTCTTTCTACACCGGCAGAAGAACATCATCAGCAAACCTATATTTTACACCGGTAGAAGAACATCATCAGCAAACCTATATTTCTTGAATGGTTCAGCCTTAGCTCTGAAGTTTATTATGATTGGCTTCAGGGGTAGTCAGCATGTGTTCAACTTTTCTCTTAAGCCCAACTTTGAGAACTTTGGCTGTGACAGTGCCATCTATTTTTTCATGATTTTGTTCACAAACTGTCATCAGGTTAGGCCAGTTCTTGATGTAGTGCTCAAAACAGTCCACTGCTGAGTTCCATCGCACGTCTTGTGGGAGAGTTAGCTTGGTTCCTCCCACTTTTTACAGAGCAGCTGCTGCAAAGTGGTTGTTACAGAAGTACTTTGCAATTTCAACATCATTAGTCTTTATTTCTGGAACACTGAAGTCTTTGGCTAGGAGGTGCATCAAATGAACGCTGCAACCGTATGTTGTTAGTTTGGGACTCTCTTCTAAATTTCTTCTCATCTTGGATACATTTGCAGCATTGTCTGTGACCAAGCTGCCTACTAGACCTTTGAATTTGTTTTCACAGTTTGTTATAGCTTTTACTGCTACTTCTTATAAGTATTCTGCTGTGTGTGCATTTCCTGATACAGCAATTGTTTCTGTAAGGAAGACATTCCCTTCTTCTGTTGTCACACAAGCACACATAACAGGATTATTGTGGAGATTGCTTCACCCATCAAGACTCAGGTTAACAATTTCACCCTCTAGTCCTTTTGCACAATGCTCAATTTCTCTTTCATACACTTTATCCAGCAATTTGCCTGCAACATCCGCTCTGTTGGGCGGACTGTATCCTGGTCTTAATGACTGAACCATGTTAATGAAGTGTGGGTTCTCAATCGTACGGAAAAGAGAGTTTGTTGCATAAACAAACGGGGAAATTTTTTCATCAATTACCTCTTTTTGTAATCTGCTGGTTCTTATCACAAACTTAACTATGGTTGTTTCTGGATGATGGAGATTTTTTTTCTTTTTGCTACAGGTCATATACTGTGGTTATGTGACATAAATGATGTGACTGAAACACTATCATTAGCAGAGAACTCTGAAACTGTAGAAAATGACCGTGATCTTGAAGGTGGATTGTCTTCAGAATCCTGTATGTTAAGGATGGATTCTCCTGAACAAAATAAGTCGATGCAGTTAGTCAATTATTATTAACTTACTGCTCATTTAGTTTTACCAATTGCATTCACTGACACTCAGTAATACTTTAAAGGTGAAATTGTAAAAGGAAGATCTGCCTATTTCAGCTCTTTATTTTTTATTACAACTGCATCTAAAATGATAGTATCATAGAGTAACAACTATATTTTTTGCTGAAATATGAGAATTCAAGAATAGTCCAGAAGGAAGACAGACAGTTCTTTAAGAAAGAAATATGAAATAAAAAAGTTTACCAACCTGAAGATCCTACATGTTCCTTTCATCATCTTCAAAGCAGCTTCCTACTGCGAAGGAACACTTCTCATGATGTTGTTTCATTCAGAGAAACCAGGCCTTGCATTTCTTTGTTGCACTGTTTCCTCTACCCACAGGTAGAGGAACTTCATTAAAATGTTCCCCAACTGGGTCTCTTTTATGGCCTGCTGCCATTATAGGATTTCCCTTCTAGTGAAAGAATGGTATGGTAGATCTCAAATCAATGAAGACTACACTCAGAAAGGCCTCAAGACTTCTGGAATATGCTGCTCAAACAGTTTCACTTTTGTTTCTACTGCCTGTCTCTCCCTTCTCGCATTTATCTCTAGACTTCTTCTCCTTGTCCAGATCTATTCCACCCCCAACATCTTCTATTCATTGAACTTTTTGAAACTTTGAACTTTTAGAGAGAGGTAAGGGATTGACTGTGTACACAAATTTGCAGAGGGACAATAGGGTTAAGGTCTGTTATTTCTCACCTCTATATATTTATTGATTTATTTAGAAACATTTTTGCTGTTAACAAGCATGTTATCTCTGGAGACATCAATCCAGTTTGAGAATTGCAAAACTAAGCACCTCTGATGGTATCTTCTAGACTGAGCACTGAGTCTCATTGGATAGATAGAAAGATCAACCTAAATAATTTATGCAGAAGCCCCTGGAATCCCATAAGATTGAGTCCCTAATCCATGAACGGTTAGAACTCATTTACAAAACTTTTCTTAAACATTACATTAATATATTGTCTCATACTATAGAATTAGAATTTATAATCCCTATTCCATGATGAGATGTCTTTGAGCTATTTTAATTAAAACTATGTTTAGATAGGTTTTTTCATCAAAAAGCATTTTATCAAAAAAATCAGATTTTTTTAATTCACCCTGGTGGTATCTGAAGAAGGTAGCTAGTTGTTTGTGTATGTATATGGGAGCAGAAAGTTCACCTTTGGATGAATTCTGCACCTTTACTGTGTAAAGCCAGTAGCAAACAACGAGGCATCTATCCTTGGATTCCTTAACTCACCAACAGATGGCAGCTCACAGTCACAAAAGAGCATCTCAGCCTTGTTTTTACAGCAATGCGGAGAGCAGAGGTCTTTGAATTTCCCATTGCTTATAAAGGATGAGGTTGAAGAATATGCCATTTTACCAACACAGTAGGTTTATTGATGGAAAAGCTGTGGAAACGTGAAGATGTGGTATCTGTGAATTAGAAAGGTAAGGAAAAATACAGGAAAATGTGATGCTGCCATACAATGCAGAGGTTTCTGTGCAGTGCTGCAGACAACAGTGTATTGTAAGGCAGATTACCTCGAGTCCCTTGGGATCTCCCTGAATCTGTTGTATCTTGCAACAATTTCCAGTGTGAAAAATAAAGGTAATGCAGAGTTGGATGTTGGGCAGCATTTGATTAGGGGGCCCACTGGGACAAGGTGCAGATAACGGGCATGACAATTCCAGAGTCCTACACCTCAGGGCCAGGGCACCAATTTCTTAGCACCCCACCTTGAATAATTAGCACTAAGAAACACTTCCCATATTGCGTATTACTTCCTATCTGCAAATATATTTGTCCATGTTGAAATGTACATTGTTCTGTGATGAACAATTTATATAATTGAAGGCCTTGTTGTTTTATTTCCCTTTTAGCCTGCTCTAGTAACACCACTGTTCTTTGATTTTCCATAGAACAAAGGGGACTGCTTTGTCTCTTCCCAATGGTGTGGTGAGGGTTTTTTTGGTGGGGAAGGGAGGTGTAACAGCAAAATTCATTTTTGAGCAGAGGGACAGTGGAGGGAAAAATGTTTCCCGTTTAAAATAATTGTCACACACGTTCCTGTGAAACTTGAATGGCTGAACTTCAAAACGTTGGCATGTAAATCATTCTGATTGAGAAAAATTTCCATGGCAACATGTGAAAACAGTTCAGTTGGATATCTGCTAGGCCAATTAATAATTGGTTACTGTGCATGGGCACAGCAAAGTCATTAACTGTGAGTGTTCATTAGTACTAAGTACCTGCATGAGCAATAATCTAAATATGCATCTATTCAGTGGTCACCTTTCAACTCCTCAGTAGTCACCAGTCATTTTTAATGACTAAAGATGGCTGAAGTTGTTTCATAAGTGACACTGTACTTTGTTGCCAGTTTAAGTGCTTATGCTGCTGTAAACATTTAAGGTGGTTTAAAGCATTAGGGCATCTCCAGCTTTTGAGGTGGCTTATGTTTTTATCATTGTAAAGATTTTTTTTTTTTTTTTTTTTTAGCTACAAAGAAAATGGAGGTCCTGATTCAAAGACTCTCTAGACTTGTGCCTGGGGTGACATGCTGTTATCTGCCTGTGGTTACTGACGGGTTTAATGCTGTGTTGTGCAGGCACAAAATATATTTAGATCCAGCCAAGTCACTATAAATCTTCCTTGGCATCCAGAGAGCTCTAAAAGGGGCATGGTTCCTTTCATATGGGAAGTGTCTCTGGTGCAGAAAGTAATCCTGAGAGGGCCTGCGTTATATCTCTGTGAGTGTGAATAGAATAGCCCTTCCAGTAACAGGAGGTGAGCTGCTTACAGCAGGACACAGATGGGGATCTTTTGTTTAATGAACAAGTGCCGGTTGTCATTTTTACAGGGTTGTGTATGTTTGTGAACCCACCAATAAATAGACTGCGAGGTCCTGTAACAACACCTTCCAGTTTTGAGGCAGAAGATGTTCCAGAAGTGTAATATTAAATGAGGGTGAGACTAAGGACCTCATTTGAGATTCTGTTGGACAGTTGCCCTCATCACAGGCATCCCAGTTATTTCTAGATAGTCTAGTATACAAGGATTAGACAAATGCTGTATTGGTCAATTAGAGAAGACTTAAAAGCTCTGGTGAGCGGATTGACGTGCTTTGATGCAACTTCGTTGCTGTACACAGGCGGCACCATTCCATAGTTTGGGTGAATGAGTCTTTTTTTCCCTGAGCATCCATCAGAGTAAGTAAAGAGAAATGTTCATTCTATCAAACACTTCATTTTATTGGGAAAGAGCTTTTCTGATATGTGATTGAAGGGAAGTTTCCCTGTAGCTATTTTAGTGCAGTTCCGCTTGGGGAAGGATAGTTTGAGTGCTCAGTGGCTGCCGTTGCTATGTTTTCTGTGTTGCTGACAGAATGCTCTGCCCATTCAGCATACAGTACTGAATTTGCATGAATGCCTATTGCTAGATAGAATTAGATAAATGCAAAGTGATATTAGAAGCAAAGGCTTTAGCTGGGGTCAGCATTTTAGTGATTTCTGTCTGTGAGAGAGCAGTAAATAACCCTAGATATTAGAGATGGGACTGAAATTGAGATCACAGTCTAATATCCAAGGGCTCTCTTCCTTTTCTTGTTTACTTATGTCAGGCTACATATTCCATAGCAGGCCTAGACGTTTCAAAAAGTAGGTGTGGAATAGAAAGCTTCTGTTGAAAAATGCAATGGCTTTCTTATTTTAATATTAATAAAACAAGTTGCTACAATAACATTTAGCTCCAGGTGGTGTTTCTGTCACTGGACTTGCAAGGCAATTAAATCTAATACTGTTCTTTTCTGAGGTAAACCTCTTGGGAGCATCATGAATGGTGTTCTGAAATCTCTAATACAAGTCCTTTGTAAAGACTTGAACAGTAAATAACAGGGAAGGCAGAATCTAGTATAAGTGTTTTGTAACCCACTGAGTTTGAGGATATAGCTCCTTGGCAGCATATACATTTGATGCTTTAATATGTTATCTACAGCTATGGGTTTTCCCCAAGCTAATTGTTTGCGTTGTCAAGTTTATGAACTGCACTGCTGTTTTTACACAATTTCATAGTTCAGTAGCCTCTGCTAATGTTGCAAAACCATGTGAGTCATAGGCAGCTGTTCTGTTTACTAAATAACTCTTGGTAAACTTATCTAAAGAGGCAACAGCCTTGAACTTCTGGACAAGTGGGATCCAGGGAAGGTGACTGCATTTCCTTATTGGCAAAATGAGGATGTCTGTCTGTTTCCATAGTAAGCACTTATAGTTGAACCAGAGAACAGGGGAAAGACTCACAGTAGGTCTAGTAGGTTGCCCTGCAGTCAGACCACCTTTTTTCATTTTCATTAATAAATATACACCTGTACAGTATTACGGGGGCATCTTAGTAGCTGAAGTTAAGTTAAACGTGCATTGTGGTTAATTCACCTGTCAAGGTTGTGTTGAAATTTATATTTAAGACAGGACTAAAATCTCTTTATTTTACAATTTACAGTTTTAATTTAGGCCTGAAATTGAAAATACATTCACCCTTCATGGACCAGTTGAATTTTTTTATAAGATGTTACTTGTTAACAGTGAAGGCTCTGATTCAGGAAAGCACATGTGCTTAAATTCCATTGGAGTCAGTGGGATATAAGCACCTGCTTAAGTGCTTTCTCAAAATGGGGTCTTCAGCAGAGAAAACCCTTTAAAATGGCCCCCTAAAAAGAAACTTACCTTGGGGTGACATTATTTGCGGGAATGGGGGTTGAGGCTCTCGTCAGGTGCAGAACCACAGTTTCTGAAGGCCCAAATATTCTCACATGCACACATCTTCATTACTCCTTTGAAGAATTTTTTGTAATTAAGCTTAATTATTAATGATTATTGTATCTAATTATACTATTAGTCCAAGCCATGTCAAAAGCTCAGGTCTTAATCTTAAGCATTGTAATTGTGACATCATAGAATCATAGAATATCAGGGTTGGAAGGGACCTCAGGAGGTCATCTAGTCCAACCCCCTTGCTCAAAGCAGGACCAATCCCCAATTTTTGCCCCATATCCCTAAATGGCCTCCTCAAGGATTGAACTTACAACCCTGGGTTTAGCAGGCCAAAGCTCAAACCACTGAGCTATCCCTCCCCCCCATCAGAGATAATCAATCATCGTTCCTCCCTAGTTAATTTGCATGCTACAGTTGTGTTGGTTGAAATGAGTCAGAAAGATCTCATGGACATGTGGCACAGTCCTCATCTGCACGAGGGAGGCAGGGGGCAGCAGAATCTTCCCACACAGTAGCAGAGTAATCACAGGGAGCCCTGCAGCAAGGGGTAGGTGGCAGAATTATCATACCCACATGGAGCACATGTGGCAACATTGTCTCCTGTGGTGGTAGAACTTTTGATGGAAGTGGGTTTGAAGGGAAAATAATGGGGCTAAAGAAACCGCTGCAGCTTCTCCTCTTCCCACCCTGCCCCCAAACACACACACATCAGGGAGGCTATGCAAAGGGGGAGCATGGAGAGACAGCCAATTCAACTGCTTCTGGAAAATGGCTAGTGGCGCTCTAATTTCTCACATTTCTGTCAGTTGTAGTCAAGGTCATCTTGTTTTCTCCTCTTGCACCTGTCCAGGCCGAGGCTGGAGTGGAGAGGAAATCAGAGTGGTGCCTCACCATTTCCCCCTCTTCTTTTCCAGCCTTTTTCAGGTTGTGGACTCTGTTCCTTTAAGAGGGGTTACCTGGGGAGGAAAGGGCTGGGCAAACACATCCATCAGATTGTTTCTGCTTGTAGCTTTGTTTTTTAAATAAACCTTGATGGGTCTGTTAGTGGTTGTCATAAATATAAAGGGAAGGGTAAACACCTTTAAATCCTTCCTGGCCAGAGGAAAAACCCTTTCACCTGTAAAGGGTTAAGAAGCTAGGATAACCTCACTGGCACCTGACCAAAATGACCAATGAGGAGACAAGCTACTTTCAAAAGCTGGAGGGAGGGAGAAACAAAGAGTCTGTCTGTGTGATGCTTTTGCCGGTGACAGAACAGGAATGGAGTCTTAGAATTTAGTAAGTAATCTAGCTAGATATGCGTTAGATTATGATTTCTTTAAATGGCTGAGAAAATAAGCTGTGCAGAATAGAATGTATATTCCTGTCTTTGTGTCTTTTTTGTAACTTAAGGTTTTGCCTAAAGGGATTCTCTATGTTTTGAATCTAATTACCCTGTAAGGGTAATCCTGATTTTACAGAGGTGATTCTTTTTACTGTTTCTTCTATTAAAATTCTTCTTGTAAGAACTGAATGCTTTTTTCATTGTTCTTAAGATCCAAGGATTTGGGTCTATGGTCACCTATGCACATTGGTGAGGATTTTTACCAAACCTTCCCCAGGAAGTGGGGTGCAAGGGTTGGGAGAATTCTGGGCTCTTTCCTAATAAAATAAACCCAGTCAGACGTTTGGTGGTGGCAATGGAAGTCCAAGGGCAAAGGGTAAAATAGTTTGTACCTTGGGGAAGTTTTAACCTAAGCTGGTCAAAGTAAGCTTAGGAGGTTTTCATGCAGGTCCCCACATCTGTACCCTAGAGTTCAGAGTGGGGAAGGAACCTTGACAGTGGTGTTAGGGTATAGATATGCAGGCCTGCCTGTAAAGGCCTATACTTTAAGAATTTAGGTATATGTTTATCATTTAGCTAATTATAGAGGTATAAAAGAAAGGAATCAAAATCACTGTCTGCCTGTGTAAGGGTCTTCTCTGAATGTGACAGTCTGAGGCCCCGTTCTTAAGCTAAGGCCTTTGGCTAAATAGAAGAGGCAGCCATAAGCTGGGAAGCGTATGGTCACATCCTTACATTCCAAGCTAGTCACATTAAAATATGATGCTGTTGGGCTGTTAGGCATTATCAAGACAGGATTGTATTCCTATCCCCTCCAGTGAAAGGGAAGAGCCTAGAAGATTTAAAGAAAACTTAGTTTGATAGCATCCTGTATAGCAAGAGCTCACTTATCAATAGCTGGGATGTGAAATCCTCATTTCTTTGTTCTACCACTGTAGTCCCCATTTCCCTATTGTTTGTCTGTATAATCTCTGTCTGGTTCTGTGATTGTTTCTGTCTGCTGCATAATTCATTTTGCTTGGTGTAAACCAATTAAGGTGGTGGGATATAATTGGTTAAATAATCATGTTACAATATGTTAGGATTGGTTAGTTAAATTTCAGTAAAATAATTGGTTACGGTATAGCTAAGCAGAACTGAAGTTTTACTATATAGTCTGCAGTCAATCAGGAAGTAAGGAGGGGGAATGGGAACAGGAAATGGGGGTGGGGGAATTGGAATCATGTTTTGCTAAGGGGGGGAATGGGAACAGGGACACAGGCCAGGCTCTGTGGTGTCAGAGCTGGGAAGGGGGACACTAAGGAAGGAAACTGGAATCATGCTTGCTGGAAGTTCACCCCAATAAACATTGAATTGTTTGCACCTTTGGACTTCGGGTATTGTTGCTCTCTGTTCATGTGAGAAGGACCAGGGAAGTGAGCAGGTGAAGGAATAAGCCCCCTAACAAGTGGTTCTGATCCTTGCTAATTTACAAAGCAAGGGTGAGGGAAATATTGAGTGCAGCCAACTTCCCTTGCAGAAAGAAACTGTAGGAAGTGAATAGTCAGATTCAAAATTTGACCCACTTCTCCAGGTGAAGGGAGCATTCAGGATCCCAGGGTCACCAGCTAATACTCCTCCTGGTAAAGCTGAGACTTGAACTTTTCTTTCAACGTATGGTAGAGGTGGAACAATGGGGAGCGTACAGGATCCAGAACACAGAGGTTGATGGATTGAAATAATCTTCTGTTAAATGCTGCCTCCTTTTCTTTTGGTAGAAGGCAAAACAGAGCTGGGAGAAGATGCTGAACTTGCCTGCAAGGGCTGAGAAGGGCAAGACACAAGTCCCTTTGTGAGGTCACTGACTCAGCTCCTCTAGCTGACTGGGCTGACATCAGGGTGCAATACTTAATCAGGTGGTTGCCACACTGACCATAAGACAGAAGATAATTGAATTCTTTCTGGTTTTCCTGTTGCTCAAGATACTCAACAACTACACTGCATACACATTTTGGATGGAGAAAGCTTTTTCTTCCAAAGAATTTTTCTTATAGGAATGCGCTGTGCTATTCTGGAGAATTGGGTTGTTTCCTTGCATGCAGTTAAATGTGATTTCTTTGGTTTTCATGTGAAAACTTCTGCCTTGGAGACAGGGAGGAAGGGACAATCAGCCTGTCAAGTAGGAACCATGCAAGTACTTCGTTTTTGCCTGATAGTATTTTTAGCAGAGCGAAGTGAGGCTTTAC
This sequence comes from Lepidochelys olivacea, assembly GCF_965140295.1. Taxonomy (NCBI): domain Eukaryota; kingdom Metazoa; phylum Chordata; order Testudines; family Cheloniidae; genus Lepidochelys; species Lepidochelys olivacea. Next base: position 43,716,380 of record NC_140418.1, on the reverse strand, counting down.
ACAGAACTTGATAGCGTTTCTCTTTTGGTCTTTATGTAATATGATCAATTTCAGGACATGTTCTACCTTTCAGTTGGCAGAAGCCTGTTGATTTTGGTGCAAGTTGGAAAATGATAAAAATCTCGTTTCCACTAAAATCACCCCTTGGTCATTCAGGATACAGGCACGAGGCAGTCTATGTTAGGGCAGTAGAGTCACTCTGGATAAAAGGATGAGGCAGTGACTTAAGGGTTAAGGTTTGTGGGCCTCTAATTCTACTTCAGCCAAGCTCACCTTAGCTGGGCCTCTAAGGCTGTAACCTAGTAGAATCACTGTGTGTTCTGTGGGTAGCCTGTCTTTAGTTACCTTCAAAATTCTTTTTACTTTCCTCCAAAATACTATTAGTTTAGGGCATACCCACCATAGGTTCAGAAAGGTCCTGTTAATTTTCAGGGGATTATTTTCTTTTCTGGTGCTGATTATTTATTTTGGCTGGTGTTTGTCCTATTCATCCTGCCTGCTATTTACTGCTTAATGACTTGGAAATGTAGACAGTGATTTAAACCATTTTGTTGCTATCTTCTGCTTTTAGTGTGAAGATAATCTCTCTAACAGCTGGAAGGATAGGACCGAAATAGCACTTGAACCTTGTTTGAAAAGAGAAGTGGATGTCAGATATCTGCAGTGGTTAAATGGCAGGCTGCGGTTCCAGTGGCGGAGTTTGCACGTTGAGAGTCAGGAGCAATGTAAACTCTTGCATAAGGTAAAAGTTCTTCTGATGCACAGTGGAATTATTTATTATTAATGCCCTACCAGTAAATCCCAGGTCTGTAATTAACACTGGTTCAGTAGTTTTGTGCAATGTTTTATCTAGATAAATGTAGACCCCTGTAAATACAAATATATCCCTCTGCAGCCCTCTATGCAAAATCCTGAGAAAACCAATATATTATGTACCATGACCACAAGGTTATAATCTTTGACTGGCTCTCCCTTGCAGCTTGGCACATTCACCCTTCTCCCCACCAAGATAGGTTCACTGTGTATTTATCAGAACATGTCTGAGCTTGTTCTTCATGTCCTCCTAATTGGGCGCTGCTTGGCAAGAACAGAAGTGCAGGTTACTCATACAGACACACAGAAATGTAATGCAAGATGTCCACCTCTCCAGTGTTTTTATTCAAAGTGTTGGACACAACTTCAGCTTCAAAAGTAGCAACAATTAGAAAATTAAATACAATCCTCCCCCTTCTTAAAATACTAGCGAAAGCCTGAATTAAACCAGCAAAGCTAAAGCAATTCCAAATCACAAAGAGGCAGTAGCCGCTGCAAAGTCAAGGTTGCAGGTTATTTTCCATTTTAAGCTTGATTTTTGCATGCTCACTTGAAATTTGCCAACAGCTTTGAGCATCATTGCCTGTAGAAGGGAAGTCTCAGAGCCGCAACTCCCAGTGCGGAGCACTGATGGCCGTGGAAGGAAAAAGAATTACTCAAAATACTTTCACTAATGAAAGACCTTTTTCATATGCTTGGATAACTGAAATAGAGCCACTGGGAACCTCCATAAAGTCTCTGAGCCTATAAATGAGCCCAAGAAATTGCAGCCCAAAGGAAAGTCTTATCAGAAAGTACTTAAGAGTCAGAACAAGAGGATTTGAATGAAGATGCCTTCTCCACTTTAATGACTATATATGGCACTACAACCATAAGACTTTAATGAGTTTTTGTTTTGTTTTTTAAATGAATGTATCACTAGAGGAAGATGCCTTACTGAAAACCTGGAGACTGAAGTCCTTCATGTAGCATTGATTAGGTTCTGCATGTGCAGTAGTGAAGAACTCTTTTACTACACACTACCCATTTTAAATGTGTCTCAATCCTGACCTGGAACAAAAGAGGGCAGTTTGTGATTCATGGCCGATTCAAGTCCTTGGCCTCTACTAAGGTCCACAACAATGGTGCCACTTACAAAGGTATCTTCATGATGTGGGACTGTCATCTCTCCTCCCCCCTCTCCGGAACTGCAGGGTCAAATTGGGATGTGCAAATCAAGCTGTTTTTTTCGTTTTGTTTTATTTTTTGTACTGTACAGCACCACCCCCAACAGAGATTATGCTTGGGTCTCAAGAGAATAATTGTTTTGATGATATGCAAGTCAGAAGAGAATCCAACTAATTCTTTCACCATCATAAAGGGTTCTGCACAGCTGGTGACTGTAAAACAACTGATGCTACAATAGCATATGGGTGATCTGCGACTCGTAGCAGCAAATATCTCCAATGGCCAGTAATGGGACACTAGATAGGGAGGGCTCTGAGTTACTACAGAGAAATCTTTCCCAGTTGTCTATTTCACCCACATGATCAGGGTCTAACTGATCACCATCTTTGGGGCTGGGAAGGAATTTTCCCCTGGGTCAGATTGGTGGAGACCATGGAGGCTTTTCACCTTCCTCTGCAGCATGGAGCACGGGTTGCTTGTAGTTTTAAACTAGTGTAAATGGTGGATTCTCTGTAACTTGAAGTGTTTCAATCATGATTTGAGGACTTCAGTAACTCAGCCAGAGGTTCTGTGCCTATTATAGGAATGGGTGGGTAAGGTTCTGTGCCCTGCAATGTGCACGAGGTCAGACCAGATCATCATGATGGTCCCTTCTGACCTTAAAGTCTATGGGTCTATGATTTCACAAGTAAATGGGCCAGATATAAATCTAAGGTCCCTGAGGATAGAAGTACATATTTTTTTAAGATGTTAAGCCAAATTCTGCTCTCTGATGTTTTTACAGAGCTGCAATTAAAGCTGCATGCATCTAAGGATGGATTTGAGCCCTAGTATTCAGTGCATAACCATTAATGATATTATGTGTGCTCTGATACCTAGTCACTACAGTGTGAATTAAGTGCAGAGTAGCAATAACAGTGCTCTGTGTTCTGGATAATTGAAAGATAAAGTTCTAAATGCCTTGTAACAGTGCTCCATTACACATATGTTAATGCTTAGTAGTTAACACATGGTCACAGAAAACACTATATATGCACAAAGGAGGCAAGTTACAGCTGCTGTGTACACCATTATTATATATTTCCTGGCCCCTCTGGATGCAGAAATATACCATACCATTGCACTAATATAGTTTTTATCATTTAAAATAAGCTGCCATCTATCAAAAGATTGACGTTTTTGAGGTATTTCATTTGGAAATTCAGCTGACCTAATATGATTTGTATATGAGATCTTGCTGTTCTGGTATGAAACCATAAACACCACATGCAAAGGGGTGTAATGTTTTTTTGTTGTACTGACAGATTTTCAGAATGATGGCTCTACAAAATTATAATTATTGCATTTACTCATTGTGTTTAGTAGCTTATCAGGATATGTATCTTGAATATGGAACAGAATTTATTACTGCTGATCATAATTTATAGTTTTAGTAAACTGGTGGCAACTTTCTACAGATTTCAGTATGTTAACTCAAACCGGTTCTGGAAGGCTAGTCTCTGTGTTTGGAGTGTTATTAAACAGACACTGGGTATGCACTTTAAGTTCGTTCTGGTTTTAGAGATACTAGTAGTTCTGGCAGTATTCTGCATGTTGGGTATAGGAAATATTGCTGGAAACCAGAATATGGCTAAAGCAGGAAAGGACTTTTTAAGTGTGTCCATTGTAAATTTATACGGCATTGTTTTTAAAACTGAATTTTTTTGTTTTTGTGCCAGAACAAGTATGTGAAAAGAAATATCAGAATTTTCCTGAATTTCAGGAAAACATGATAATTCTCCATTTGGTATTGTTAGGTATCTCTGTATCTGGTAAAAGGCTAGGACAGAAATTGCTACTGAACTGGAAGGGGGCAAGTTATGATCACAGAGGTAAATTCTGTTAATTCAATGAGGTGTCTGATCATCGATTTATAAAATTGGGCACCTGCTCATAATATAACCATGTCTATTTATACACCAGTGTGAGAAAGTTAAGATATAAACTTGGTAAATTAGAATGCCTGGCACTCAACCCTATGCTGCTGCAGCTTCCTTGCTGTTTTTATCCATGCTAGATACATTAAAGCTAACATGCATTTGTCTACCTGAGCTGCAGTCACACACTTTGGAGTGCAGTATAGACAGACCTTTAGAGAGGAAATGTGGGATCTCATAATTAGGGTCCTACCAAATTCAGGGTCCATTTTGGTCAATTTCACAACCAAATGTTTTAAAAATTAGTCAGTTTCATGTTTTCAGATGTTTATAATCTAAAATTTCATGGTGGTGTAACTGTGGGGGTCCCGACCCAAAAGGGCAAGGTGGGAAGGTCACAAGGCTACTGTAGGGGGGTTGTGGGATTGCCACCCTTACTTCTGCTCTGCTGCTGGCAGTGGCCCTGCCTTCAGAGCTGGGCAGCTAGACAGGGACGCTGGTGGCTGGGGACCCAGCTGTAAAGCCAGTGCCACTGCCAACAGAAGTGGAGAAGTGAGGGTCACAGGGTATGAGGGGTGGGTTACCATAGGTACCATTTTCCTAGCAGTCTTCTGCCCCATTGGGGGGATGACAGCTGGAGCCCCCAGCCTTCCCGTGTGCTGGGGGAGGTGACAGCTGGAGCCCCCAGCCTTCCCATGTGCTGGGGGAGACCCCAGAGGTGAGTGTGACCTGCCCCAGGAGCAGCGCCTGCAGGGAAGGAGGAAGTCACCTTTCTCCTCATCCTTGGAGGACTAGCAGCTGGAGCCCAGTGCGGGGTTGTAGATTAGATTTCACGGTCCTTGACACGTTTTTCATGGCCGCGAATTTGTTAGGGCTCTACTCATAATAGAAAGACAAAGAGAAATGAGCAAAACTGAAAGGAGCAATGTTAACCCTTCTGCCCTTAATAATGTGTATGATAATCTAGTCTGACCACCTGTATAATACAGGCTATGAAATTACATCAGACCATTCCTGCTTCAATCCCAATAACTTCTGGATGAGCTAGAGCATCTTTTATAGGGATCCATCCAATCTAGATTTAAAGACTTCAAATGATGTAGAATCTACTGTATCCATAGGTAAATATTCCAATGGTTCATTACCCTCACTGTTTTTTAAAAAAAATGCCTTATTTTTAGTTTGAATTTTTCTGGGTTCAGCTTCCGGCCACTGGATCTTGTTCTGCCTTTGTCTCTTTGATTAAAGAACCCTCTATTGTCAGATATTTTCTCTCCATGTAGGTTCTTCTTGATAATGATTAAGTCCCCTCTTGCCCTTCTCTTGGATAAACAAAATAGACTGAGCTTCTTTGGTCTATCACTGTAAGGCAGATTTTTCTAGACTTTCAGTCGTTCTTAAAACTGATGAAAGGAAATACTTTTTCACATATGCTGCACACTTAGCCTGTGGAAATTCTTACCACAAATTATTGAGGTCAAAAGCTTAGCAGGATTCAAGAAAGGTTGGGACATTTATACAGACCAGACCACAAGACTATTTAGTTATAGTAGTAAATATTTAAAAGAAGCGTACGGAAAGGGTTATAAACCTTCATGCTTCAGAGCATGAACCAGCTTCAACCAAAGAAACTTTCCCTTGTGGACAAGTTGTTACATAACTGCGTTTGCAGAATTTCTTGTGTCTTCTGCTGAAATGTGGTGCTAGCTACTGTCCTAGGTGGCTGGGCTGGGTGGACCTGGCCTCATTTGGCCTGGCAGTTCCTGTGGCAGCTCAGGCTTCCCACGTGTTTTCAGCAGAGAGCTTGGAACCTCCTGAAGCGCAGCGCTCCTTGGCGCACGGTTATATGAAGAGCTACTTTCTTGCCACTCCAGCCCATTTTTTTTCACTAGCAGCTTAAAAACAACTGAGTCCCCCAACATTAATTAATTCATTTTTCTTGCAATTGTTTCCTTCTTTCAGCCTGATTTTGGGCTTTAGTAGTATGGAGTTATAGTCTGTTAAAGGAGGCTTATGGTAGTGTATTTTAAATGTAATGCCTGCCATGGTGCCATCTTATGGGATTCAACCTGTTCTGTGGCTGTGTGTGTTGTTGGTCCGTTACGTTCCCAAGAAGGTGTTAGCCTAGAAGGCAGAGTTGAAATACCAGGTCTGCTATGGCAGCAAAATGTCTATTTTGGGAAAATGTGTGCCCTGTTAGTGATGCCTCTTGGAGAGGCTCTTCTAAGTCCTGTTTAATCTGTGTACCCTTCTGCCCAAGAGCCCAGGAAAACTGTCTTTAGGCTTTCACGATGAAGGAAATGCTTTGACCCTTTGCAATGGCACCAATGTTATGTCCATTCCAATCAAGTACTCTGGCTTGGTTGAAGGCCCTGATGTCCTTGACGTCACTATGTCCTAAGATCTCTTTGACATGACTTATGACTGACGAGAGCTCAGATCTGAATCCTAGTTCCAGAAAGCCTAAGGATTCAGAGCCATAATACATCAGGATGGCGGAGAGTCTAGAACTGAATAAAGGGAAGGAAGCAGCAGTGACATGATTTAGAGTGAGAGAACTGCATTTGGAGCTGTTTCTTTTTTAAAAACTTCTGCACAGACCTGTGTGTTGTGCCAGATTGCCAACAGAAGTGAGTTTTGAAAAAGAAATACCAGAATTATGTTAAGTTTTAAGGAGACAGGATAATTAATCATCAATTTAAAATATTTGTCAATTCCTAAATGCATGATAATAGTAATATTAGAACAAGGGAAGAAAACTAACATTTTCATGTCATGTGGACAGAAATATTAATGAAATGTGAAAGATTGTATGACAAATGTGCACTAGTATCTTGTCTGACAGCTGCACTTATTACAGTAACAAAGGGATCAGCATTGAATAGGGGGAATTGCTTTTTATTGTTCCCCTGACTAACTTGGGAAGATTCTTCCCCATGTAATTGATGATGATATCATCAAAACAGCTGGGGCAAGTTTCTGGCAGCATCAGTTAAGAGCTAGTTATGATTTACAGCAAAGATTTAATACACCTAAATGGCGTTTTCTGTATTAAGGGAACAGATTAGAAGCTATACATTGTGTATATCTCTAACAGGTATGCATGTAAATGTGTTAATAACTTTTTTTATGCTTTATAAATATTTTAGGTGAATTCTGTTGTGGGGTAAAAGTATTAGACCCTGAGACATCTTGGGAAGCGAAACCCTCTGACTTTAGACCAGGCAGCAAGAGTGGAAACTTCCACATGCCACCTGGCTAACACTGCTGACCTAGTGAGACCATTTTATGAGTAAGAAGGTTGTTCACTCCGCAGGGTCATTCAGCCTTGGTTTCTATGAGACTGTCACAAACAGGGCCGATTCAGCAAGAGGCAGTTGTGTGTGCACCTGTCTTTTGGGAATTGGGTCATGACTACCAATTCACTTCATGCAAGCAGCCTTCAGATAATACCAATTTTCAGTCATTAATGACCTGGTCTGTTTATATTTATTTGTATCTGTTTATCTAATTTTGTCTGTTTCAGATTCATTCTTACACTAGTGGCTGTCATATGGACCAGACCATCGGTCATTTCTCTGTCACAGAAACCGATCTCATTAGACAACCAGATAGCTACAAACAGGTAATGCTGTGGTACTAGATCATGTTTTGTATTCTGATGCTCAGAAGTCCTTATACACATACTGGTCTACATTCCACAGAAAATGAGGCTGTTTCTAACATATTTTCATCTTTAACTGGCATGCTGGATTGCCTATTTTTAGATGCTGAGCTTCCAGCATCAAACAGCTCTGGGAATTCCTCTTGTTCTAAGTTATAGGCATTCTGAGATAGTGGAAATAGATCATGGAAGTCTTTTCCCACACAACTGATCGGCTGCCTGTACCTGAACAAATGAGGACAAGACAAGACAAAAATTATAATGAAAATCTGCAGATCATTTTATTAATGAATATGGGACTAGGTAACTACAGGTGGTTTTCTGTCTGTGACTTCCATGTTTCAATGACATTTGTGGTCCCAGGGGAGTCCCGGCTATAATAAATGGGGGCTTTGGTTTTGTTACTCATTGCTGTAACTGGTTCAGAATGACAATTATGTTCTAAGGATAATCTGATATGAAGCTTTTAACACCTTGAATGTCCCTTTCATTCTCCTATCACAAACTTGCATTTGTAGGAAGTCCTGGTGAAGGCTGATGCTCTGTACTGTCAAGGGACCTAAAATTTGTCCTGTCTCTGTTTTCAAAGTCTGTATAATTCTTTGTCTCTCTCTTTCCTCCTCAAAACAAAGGTTTCAGTGTAACTTCAAAAAGCCAGCTGTCTAGTACTTTTGAGCAGCTCTGCAATAACAAACTAGTGCACAGTTGCCAGGGCAGAACCATTTCAAATATCAAGTTTTCAAGTGGCTGTTATAAGCAGTGAGCAAAATAATGCTCTATGAAAATTAACAAAAATACCTTTTGTAACACTGTCGGGAGTCGCTCACGACCGTGAGTGCCTACCTCAGGACAGACTGTCCAAAGAAGTGCAGACATCCCAAATTGGTGGCATGTTCTATAATTAGATTTCACTGAGCCAGTAACAAATGTGAACTCCTGGGTCACTGTAACAGTCTTACCATGGAATCATAGACCGTCTGCTTTCACACTCCTGTTTATCTTGCCACCCAGGCAAGCTGGACTATGTGCTAAATGGTCACTTACACTAACAAACACAAATATTCCAGACTACACCCAGTCCCAAGAGACTAGTCACTCACCCAGGTGGATTTACATCCTAGATTTCACACCAAAGACGATGCTTATAGCCAATTCTGTAGTAAACTAACTAATGCTTATTATCTAGGAAAAAGAAATGATAGTTTTTAGAGGTTAAAGCAGGTAAAATATATGTACATGTGAGTAAAGGTCTGTAATTGCAAATGGTGGCAGAGATGTAGTAATCTGCTAGTTTCCCAAAAGTATCTCAGGGCTACCCAGAATAAGTCTCTTGATCTCCATCTTCTTGTTCAGTTATTCTCCCCTGTTAGAATCCAAACAGTCCAGAGATGATAAACTTTTCTTTGTGTCAACAAATTGACAGTTCGGCTACACATATGGGCTCTTTGATAACAGAGAGAGCAGAATGCATTTTGAGTCTTTGATCTCTGATCATCACATATAATGACCACCTGCTTTGAAATGCGCAAGATTTGGTATTTTCGTGTTAAAGTTTTTCATTTACATTACACAAGGCTCCTTTCTCTTAGGAAGGGTTATTTAGTTACAGGGGTATATACAATGTTGATATTTTCTATTGCATTCTAACAGGATACAGATAAATGAAAACAATGCATGCAACATCCTATTAGTTTTTATGAAGTTTAAACATCAAATACATTCTCATACATTTAACAATCACTTTGATCAATACTAATACGCAAGTGAGTTGGCATGGGCATGAGCTGGCACCTGGGTGGCCAGCATCAAGCCTTTGATTTGCAATATTGTTGGGGTTTTTTAAAGATTATTACTTGAGTTCTGTGTCCTTTAAGCATCTGAGTTTCAAATGCTAATGTAGACAGCAAGCAGCACAAATTAGCCTGTGCATTGCCAAATAGTTTTGGTATGAATATTGTGAAATTTGTTTTTCTCTCAAAGTAATGTGACATTTCTATTATTGTCACCTTAAAAAATAATAGCTTTATGGATCACCAAAAAGAGGCAGCATATCAGTTTGTCGTATTGTAATGTACCCTGTTGGTAGATGGTATTATAAATAAATTCCTGTTTTGGGTATAATTCAATGGACAGAAATGTAGAGTGGATCAAAGTGTCAATAATTAGCTACTATAGAAGGAACATTGGGCTTAGTTTTACTGATGTCAATAATTCATCTTCATCAGAGATTTCCTCTGACCTATAATAAAACAAGAGATTTCATCCCGAGAGACAAAATGTGATAGAATACAGATAGCTATGATGTTAAAAAGTGTAAAAGTCGTGTAACGTTCACTTGTTTAAAATGACCATTTCTTGTTTTTTTGTCATAGTTTTATATATGGACTTTAGCAACCGTTATTCTTATGTCTTCTTGAATTTCTGTGCAGGCTTCATAGGAGGATAATTTTCCATTTGTAATAGAATCTTTGCCACTTTCTCACTAGTCAGGGATTAAGTCATATTCCAGTTTAGTTAATTGTGTTCTGTTTACACAAATGTCTCCTGCAATTTAAACTGTATGTGATATTGTTTTATCACTTCCCATGTCAGTGGTTGGATAGAGTTTGTGTGATCTGTTCGATTCTGTGTTCAGTCCTGAGATGGCAGTACTTCAGTGGTCGGTGAAGTTATTCCTGTGTCTTTGGGATTAAAAAGTATTTTATAAACGTCAAATGCTTGGATTTTAGGGGATGACAGTGTGTCCTCACCAGTTACCAGGGGATTTACACACACAATTCCTGTTGGCAGCTGGAAGAGAGTGTAAATACCCTCTGCATCAAGAGACTGCTTTGACTTTCTCTGGCATGTAAATTATTGGGTTAGTTGATTGTGGATATGCCTTGGCAGCCATTGCTGAGAGCAGCAGATGGGGTTAAGAGTATGTCTGTATCCCCCCTCTCACTGTATGGTGCATAGGCAGAGATTTCAGCACTCAACCCTGCTCCTCTCCTTCCTCATGAAGGGCAAGGGCACTGGGGCCTGATTGCTGTTGCCAGCCCATGGTGATAGGTGCCAAGCCTTTCACCAAAGAAATGCCAGAACTTTGCCTAGTGATGAAGACAGCCTACGTCTTCCCTTGCCTGTGTGTCATCTGTTGAACTCAGAAGCTGATTGGATCAGGGAGTTTATCTTGTTGTCTGTAAAGCTCCTGGCATGCTTCTGGCACAATCTAAGGCTCTAAGCAATAAATAGCAATAAGAGTCTTGGGTGTCTTTTTAGGTTTTTGGTTGCTGTTCACTGTCTTGTGACGTCCCAGGTTTGATTCAGGGTTCTGGCCTCTAGCACTGTGGGCCATGATGGTCTTAGAGTGCTGTGGGTCTTCCAAGTACCATGTGCCCAAGTACCACAGCCTATGTAGCATAAGGCAGAGGGGCGAGAAGGGTGCCTCTCATTTTCCACTAGCAGCATTGTCTCTGAAGGAGTGGTTGTGTTAATTTCCTGCCTATAAGGACACTGGCCATGATGTGGGATAAACATGATATTCCTTCATACCTGGAAAGACAATGTAAGCCCATTCTTATAACATGTCTAAAAGTAATATGTCTTAGTTCTACATTATTGTCCCCATCTCTGGTGATTTACTTTGTGCTATTAAAATATATGTTGTCCTTCAGACCTGTTCAATTAACATTCTCATCACAAGTGTGACCACACAGAGATCAATGAACTTTAAGGAAAAGCAGCCCATTTACTGCCACCCATACACTCTCTCTCTCTCTCTCTCTCTCTCTCTGTTTTATGTGTAGAACTCAATCTTGTTTTGTTCTGCTTTGAAAGATTAAAAGCTGCAAGCAGAACTGAGGTCACTGGTAAAATGCTGGTGGCACTAGAGAGATCAGTGTAATTGTTAAAGTAATAAGTAAAGCAGTCACCTTTAAATGCCAGTAAATCAATCTACTGTGTGCAAGATCAAACACAGCAAATAAGTAATGGCAAGGAACTGCCAAATGAACCTTAACAGAAACTCATTAACACTTAGATGTGAATAGCTTATCATTTGGTTTCAGAATTTTATGAAAATATTTATACTCGTCACATGTTGACCAAAACATTTCTCTATTTTAAATGGATTTTCCCTAAAGCATGTCTGCATGTGAAGTTAGTACAGAATAAGCTAGGGTGTGGATTTAAAGAGCAGTAGTTATTTAACATTGACTCCTTTGGTGGATTCTCATTCTGCGCTGAGGGCTTGTCTACACTGGCATGCTAATTCGGTGTCACTGGAGTCAATAGCAGCATGCTCTCCTGTCAACTTCAGTACTCCATCTCCCCGAAAGGTGGAAGCTAAGTTGGTGGGAGAGCATCTCCCACTGACATAGTGCAGTGTAGACCTAAGTTAGGTTGATGTAAGCTATGTTGCTTGAGGGGCGGGGGGGATTTTTTCACACCCCTCAATGACAAAACTTACATTCATACAATCATAGAATATCAGGGTTGGAAGGGACCTCAGGAGGTCATCTAGTCCAACCCCCTGCTCAAAGCAGGACCAATCCCCAACTAAATCATCCCAGCCAGGGCTTTTGGGCCTTAAAAACCTCCAAGGATGGAGATTCCACCACCTCCCTAGGTAACCTATTTCAGGGCTTCACCACCCTCCAAGTGAAATAGCTTTTTCTAGTATCCAACCTAGACCTCCCCCACTGCAACTTGAGACCATTGCTTCTTGTTCTGTCATCTGCCACCACTGAGAACAGCCTAGCTCCATCCTCTTTGGAACCCCCCTTCAGGTAGTTGAAGGCTGCTATCAAATCCCCCCTCACTCTTCTCTTCTTTTGCAGACTAAATAAGCCCAGTTCCCACAGCCTCTCCTCATGAGTCATGTGCCCCAGCCCCCTAATAATTTTCGTTACCCTCTGCTGGACTCTCTCCAATTTATCCACATCCTTTCTGTAGTGGGGGCCCCAAAACTGGATGCAGTACTCCAGATGTGGCCTCATCTGTGCGAATAGAGGGGAATAATCACTTCCCTTGATCTGCTAGCAGTGCTCCTATTAATGCAGCCCAATGTGCTGTTAGCCTTCTTGGCAACAAGGGCACACTGTTGACTCATATCCAGCTTCTCGTCCACTGTAATCCCCAGGTCCTTTTCTGTAGAACTGCCACTTAGCTAGTCGGTCCCTAGCCTGTAGCAGTGCATGGGATTCTTCTGTCCTAAGTGCAGGAGTCTGCACTTGTCCTTGTTGAACCTCATCAGATTTCTTTTGGCCCAATCCTCTAATTTGTCTAGGTCACTCTGGACCCTATCCCTTCCCTCCAGCATATCTACCTCTCCCCGCAGCTTAGTGTCATCCGCGAACTTGCTGAGGATGCAATCTATCCCATCATCCAGATCATTAATAAAGGTGTTGAACAAAACCGGCCCCAGGACCAAGCCCTGGGGCACTCTGCTTGATACCGACTGCCAGCTAGACATTGAGCCCTTGATCACTGCCCTTTGAGCCCAACGATCTAGCCAGCTTTCTATCCATCTAATAGTCCATTCATCCAATCCATGCTTTTTTTAATTTGCTGGCAAGAATATTGTGGGAGACTGTATCAAAAGTTTTGCTATAGTAAAGATATATCGCGTTCACTGCTTTCCTCCTATCCACAGAGCCAGTTATCTCATCATCGAAAGCAATCAGGTTGATCAGGCATGACTTACCCTTGGTGAATCCATGTTGACTGTTCCTGATCACCTTCCTCTCCTCCAAGTGTTTTTAAAATGGTTTTTTTGAGGATCTGCTCCATGATTTTTCCCAGGGACTGAGGTGAGGTTGACCATTCTGTAGTTCCCCAAATTCTCCTTCTTCCCTTTTTTAAAGATAAGGCCACAAGCTGACTACTAGGCCAGCAGCCTTTCCTGCTACAAGTAGCTATTTCACTTCAGATCTGGACCTGAACTTATTCTGTATTACTTTCCTATGTAAAGAAGCCCTTAATTTAAGGAACCTCTGATGTAAAGTGTTTAACTTCCAGATCTTGGTGGCAAATAAATGAACCTATCTGATTTCATGTTGGTTGTACACATAAACAAATCTGTGCCCATGAACAATCCATTGTCATGGCATGAATGCACGTTTTTCTTTGTAGGAAGAACTCTAAGAAGTTGAGTTTTTTTTTTTTAAATAGTGCAGTGGAGTACATACAAAAATCGACTCTCATAGAGTGTGATTTTAGGGAGGGCTCAGCTCTCCCAATTCTTGTTAAGTCAATCCTTACAGATCACTCACATGTTATATTAAGCAGCACATGTGCATTGTGCATAGAGTCTATGTCAGTCAGGTGGGATTTCGTAATTTCTCATCAAAACTGGCAAGTTAAAAGGGATTGTATAATAAACAAGTTTTAGGATAGGTCTATTCTGGTTCCTAGATCTCCTGACAACTTCCGTTGAAAAAAGCAGATTGGTTGTTTACAGCAGTTTTTTTTCCCTGTGAATGATTTATCTGTGGATTGATTTCTTGCAATGGGGTAAAGAGCTTCTGTTTCAGTTGGACAAGCTACTGGACCATCTCAGCAGGTCTTTTCACAACCATGAGTGGTCCATTCATCTGGACATAATAAACAACATTTTCCAACAGTGCGGATATCCCCAAGTCGACTTGTTCACCACAGGGAGCAACTGGAAGTGCCTGCAATTCTGCTCCTTCCTGAGCCACAACCCGGGCGCTCTCTCAGATGCGTCCCTCCTTCCATGGAGGGATCATCTCCTCTACGCTTTCCCTTCTATCCTACTCATCCACAGGGTCCTCCTCAAGATCCAGAGTGACAGGGCCTCAGTCATCCTGGTGGTGCCAGCATTGGTAAATCATGTTGCTGGAACTGTCGGTGGAGATGCCATTAATTCCAGATCTCATCACTCAATATTGTGGACGGCTCCAGCAGCCCAATCTCGAATCTCTTCGCCTCGTGGCTTGGAAGCTGCGTGGCTGAATCTGACTGAATTGCATATTCAGACCGTGTTAGAGAAGTTCTTCTTGGTAGTAGAAAACCTTCAACCAGGGCTACCTACTCAGCCAAGTGGAAGCAATTCTCGATTTGGTGTTTGCAGAGCTGTATCCCTCTGACTAAGTCTTAAATTCCATTTATCTTGAACTACCTGCTTAAGCTGAAACAGCAGGGTCTGTCACAATCATCGATAAAGGTTCACTTGGCTGCCATCTTAGAGTTTCACCCAGGAGAGGCTGACCTCTCCATCTTTGCTAACCTGATGGTGTCAGAGTTCCCTCCCCACTCTGAACTCTGGGGTACAGATGTGGGGACCTGCATGAAAGACCCCCTAAGCTTATTTTTACCAGCTTAGGTTAAAAACTTCCCAAAGGCCCAAATCCTTTCCTTGTCCTTGGACGGTATTGCTACCACCACCAAGTGATTTAGACAAAAATTCAGGAAAAGGGTCACTTGGAGTCCCTTGTTCCCCAAAATATTCCCCCAAGCTCTTTCACCCCCTTTCCTGGGGAGGCTTGAGAATAATGTGAGTATCGACCAGACCCTTTGTCCCTAGGACACTGAAAATCAAACAGGTACTTAAAGGAAGAACTTTATTTAAAGAAAAAAGTAAAAGAATCACACCTGCAAAATCAGGATGGAAGGTGACTTTACAGGGTAATAAAAAGATTTAAACACAGAGGATTCCCCTCTAGGCTCTGCTTCAAAGTTACAAAAAACAGGAATAAAACTCCCTCTTAGCATAGGGAAAATTCACACGCTAAAACAAAAGATAACCTAATGCATTTCCTCGCCTTTACTTACAATTTCTATAATTTTAGATATGTTTTCAGGAGATGTTTTAGCTGCTTGGTCTCTCTTTCCGTCCAGAGAGGGAACAACCAAAGAGAGCACAAACAAAACCTCTTCCGCCCCCCTGCCTCCCCCCCCCCCGATTTGAAACTATCTTCTTTCCTTATGGATCCTTTTGGTCAGGTGCCAACCAGGTTATTTGAGCTTCTTAACCCCTTACAGGTAAAGTGATTCTGTACCTCTGGCCAGGAGGGATTTTATGTTACCGCATACATGAAGGTTGTTACCCTTCCCTTTATATTTATGACAGATGGTGCAGCATTTGCTTAAAGGACTAGACAGATTATACCCTCAGATCCGGCTGCCAACCCCGGCCTGGGACCTTAATCTGGTGCTCTCAAGGCTGATGGAGCCTCCATTCGAGGCCTTAGTGACGTGCTCACTGCTCTGTCTATCATATAAAGTGGATTTCCCGGTCATAACTTCAACCAGAAGGGTGTTTGAGCTAAAGGCCCTCACATCTGACCTTCCTTATATCATCTTTTACAAGGACAAGTGCAGCTCCAATCACACCCAGTGTTCCTCCCAAAGGTGGTCTCCAACTTCAACGCCAACCAAGACACATTTCTCCCAGTCTTTTTCCCAAAGCCTCATGCCAACAGCCAGGAGCTTGTCCTTCTCCTTGTCTGCTCCCTGGATGTTCAGCGGGCTTTGGCTTTTTAAATTGAACGAACAAACAAACCTGTTCTGCAAATCGAACTAGCTGTTTGTTGCGGTGCCAGACAGGATGAAGGGTCTCCTGGTGTCCTCCCAGAGAATATCCTCTTGGATCACATCCTGTATCCGGGTATGCTGCGACCTAGCCAAGGTTCCTGCCCCTGCTCTGACAGTGCATTCCACCAGAGCTCAGGTGTCTTCAGCAGCCTTGCTGGCCCAGGTCCTGAACCAGGAAATCTATAGAGTGGCAACATGGTCCTCAGTGCACACATTCACTTCCCATTATGCTATCACCCAGCATACCAGGGATGAAGCAGCATTCGGCGGAGCTGTGCTTCAATCAGCGATTCCATGAACTCCAACCCTACCTCCTAGGTAAGGCTTGGGAGTCACCTAATTGGAATAGATATGAGCAAGCACTCGAAGAAGAAACTGTTACCTACCTTCTCGTAACTGTTGTTCTTTGAGATGTGTTGCTCATATCTATTCCAAACCCACCTGCCTTGCCCTCTGTCGGAGTAAACAAGAAGGAACTGGAGAGATGGCGGGTTGGCAGGGCCCTATCTGCAGTGCCATGAAGGTGTGACTTCAGGGGGCTCCACTGCCTACCTGACTGGTTCTGCTAGGGAAAAACCTTCTGGTGATTTGTGCACGCACACACCTAATTGGAATGGACATGAGCCACACATCTCGAAGAACAACAGTTACAAGAAGGTAGGTAACCGTTTCTTCACTCCTCCATTGCCACTATTGATTTCACAGTTTTATCACTTCATGTATTAGAGTTATCATACTCGATCCATAGTTCATGTTGTAACTTGCCTTCTACTTTAAGGCTCCTTTGACAACTTCCCCCGTTCCCACCTCAAATTCCTTAAACATTAGCACAAATTCTCCTGTTGGTGGCCTTCTGCCAAAGGAAAATTGTGGGGAAATTTTTAGATTAATTGGGTAAGGTGTTTCAGAGATGTGAAAGTTTAAAAAAACACGATTTTCCCCCGTTTTTGTTAAAATGTTTTTTGGAACATCATATTTTCAGAAGTGGCTTGGCTTGTGACTCCACTTTGTTTCATTCCTTTGCATTCAATAAGATCAGCTGTCTTGGAATGTTTTTTAGAAATTTTGTTGATTTTTTTTTTTGTTTGCTACAGTTTTTTTTCTGTGAGGATGGAGGCGCTAGTCTGGTTTCTGCTGAAATCAGTGGGAGCTTTACCATTTGACTTTATTAGGCAGTAGATCAGATGCTGTGTAAGCTCTTCATGGACTTGGTAAGGTTAGCACTTTGACTGAGGGACTCGTACAAATCAGCACCCTCTGAATGTGATGTTAGTTTGCAGCCAAAGCAGCTAAGCTTCAGAGCTGATAGACTCCTTTCTGCAGCGTTATTCTCCTACTTTTTACCAAACTCTTTCTAGTCGCAGCTTTTCTGACCTAATGTTTCTAAGAGAGTATAACTGTTTTGCTTAACTTTATTTTCCCTGTTAAATAAGTTCTTTAAAGACTTAATCAGAAAAATCGTATAGTTATTGACCTTTAATGAATTTCAGGGCTCACTAGTAAAGTATATATTGCACCCATGGACACATGGTTTCAAAAGGTCAGCGTGACAGCTCTTTAGAATTTGCATAATTATGTTCACCACAGCTTTCTGAACAAAAATAGCAAATGCTTGCCCTTTTGAAATATTCTGCTTCTGCTCTCTACCTAGCTTCTATTAAATAGTTGCTCCATTAAGGTAGCTCTTCAGTGATTATTCCCCTCTATTCGGCACTGGTGAGGCCACATCTGGAGTACTGCATCCAGTTTTCAGCCCCCCCCCCCACTACAGAAAGGATGTGGACAAATTGGAGAGAGTCCAGCAGAGGGCAACGAAAATGATCAGGTGGTTGGGGCACATGACTTACAAGTAGAGGCTGAGGGAACTGGTCTTGTTTAGTCTGCAGAAGAGAAGAGTGAGGCGGGATTTGATAGCAGCCTTCAACTACCTGAAAGGGGGTTCCAAAGAGGATGGATCTCGGCTGTTCTCAGTGATAGTAGATGACAGAACAAGAAGCAATGGTCTCAAGTTGCATTGGAGGAGGTCTAGGATGGATATTAGGAAACACTATTTCAGTAGGGGGGTGGTGAAGCCCTGAAATGGGTTACCTAGGTAGGTGGTGGAATCTTAGAGGTTTTTAAGGCTCGGCTTGACAAAGTCTTGGCTGGGATGATTTAGTTGGTGCTATTCCTGCTTTGAGCAGGGGGTTGGACTAGATGACCTCCTGAGGTTTCTTCCAACCCTAATCTTTTATGATTTTAAGTACATAGGAAACTGATACTGGCTGAGTAAGACGATTGGGGACTAGCATCTGCAGTGGTGGGAAACTGGGACTGGAAGTGGGTTAGGGCAGTAGGAATGGGGAAACTGAGAGCCAGGAGGAGGTCATGGCGGGGGGCAGGAGGGGAAGAGACAGATCTGACAAAAATTTGGGGTTTGAGAGAAGAACTTGGACTAGCTGGGTAAAGAGGCAGGGGCCAGGAGCCAGGATGAGGTTGGGGGGACTGAAATTGGATGAAGAGCCAGCAGGGGGGAGCTGGGTCTGTCTGGGCAAAGAGACTCTGTGTGTGTGCAGTTAGAGATTGGGAGTATGGCAGGAGATTAGGAGTTAGTGAGCCCGGGGGCGGGGGAGAGGGAGGGAGGGACAGGGACTGGGATGAGAAGTCTGAGAGGTAGAGACTGGGACTGGGTAATCTAAGATAATGGTGCTGGGATAAGGAGCCAGGAATGGGGAAGCGATAGAACTGGGTCAAGGATAGGTTGGAGTAGACCACGAGGCAAAAGGAGTCAAGTTTAGCAGGAAATGGGCAGAAGACTACAGCCTGGAATGTAACCGAGGATTCCTTAGTCTCACCATTCCTCTGGTGTCAGCAAATACCCATGAAACCTACTAGCAAAATCTCTCATCTGCCTTTAGGGCTGGTCTGCATAGAGGATAACTGTGGGGTATGTAAGAGTTAAGTAAAGACCTGGGGAACTGCTAGCATGGTAATAGGGAGTGAGGCACAGACATGCACTGTTTCTTCACTTGATAAAGTGCCATCCCTCTCCCTTCCCTTCTGCTTGTTAAGGATAGATAAGCGGTGCAGCTGCATGAGAAATATGGTTGTTTAAAGAATACCCTTTGTGTAAAGAAGTGTTATCTCCCCCCACTTCCTTTTCCAGCTACATAAACGAGCTCGGGGTCATGGCCCCTTCCTCCCTTCCCTGCAAACTGCTGATTAAGGGAACTTGTGGCTGCAGTTACTGCCAAGAAATGTATCTTCAAAGTTTGGAAATGGGGGGTCCCTATGCGCTGCCACCCTCCCCCCACCTCCAGGATTGTCAGGATTGGCCAGCCATCCAGGGGTGGGTGGAAGCTTCCCTGGCATCCAAATACTCCCAGGATAAGAAAAACTCTGTTTTGTTGCAGGCTCTGTGTGAGGGTGTGTCAGGTTTATGGGAGGAGGTTACCAGTCTTAAAAGCAAAATGGAAACCTTGCAGCAAATTGCTGAGGAATAGCTCATGATAAGTCATCAGTGTGCTGGCAGTCAAAATGGCTGAAATTGTGTGGATGATTTTAATCGTCTTAAGTTAGAGAACCTGACTGTGAAGGGTCAAATAGATGCCTTAAAGCAAAATTCTTGTTCCCCATTTATCCACCCCCCTAGCCCCTCCTGCTTATAAAGACCCGAATTTACCCCCGTCTCTCACACTTTTGGTTTTCTGAAGTTTTAATGGATGGTACTTTGCACACTTAGTGAAAAGTTTGTTTGGACAAAGCATGACAGAAGTCTGCTGCATTCCATTGAAATTTTTAAAGTAAAAGGTCCATAGGTGACCATGGAAACAAATATTTTTCTGCCTTTTAAAATAACTCCAAGGTAAAGGAAGCACAGGGTGAGGCAGCTGTGTATTGCAGGGTGGCTATGTCGTTAGAGGCAAAATGTACCACCTTAAAAAAATTCCTTTAAATTGCTTACTTTTGCATTTAAGTGAAGAGTTACAAGTAGCTTTTGTAAAAATTAATACTACAAAATTTGGAGAGAAGTAAATGGTTGGGAGTTATGGAAATGTTAAATGTTAACAGTTCTAAAAATGTTAGAGTAACAGTTTAATGTCATTAAAAAAAAGTTTGTGGTTTAAGAATAAAACAGTTATGTAAATGTAAATATATGTGCAACTTGGTACTGTCACATTGGGTGAAATCCTGGTAGTTAAACAAATTATACATGGGGGTCAGGTGGCTACTACCACCACTATGACAGGTTTCAGAGTAGCAGCCGTGTTAGTCTGTATCCGCAAAAAGAAAAGGAGTATACATTCGATACATGCATCCGATGAAGTGAGCTGTAGCTCACAAAAGCTTATCCTCAGATAAATTTGTTAGTCTCTAAGGTGCCACAAGTCCTCCTTTTCTTTTTACCACCGCTATGTTTTTGTCCCCAGGAGCCTTTACAGCTATTCTGAAGGAAAGTGGGCCCTTTTCCCACAGAAATGGTTGCTAAAGAAATATAAGGTGTTTCCACTGAAACTTGACTGCCTCCAATTGTACAAGATGGGTCAGCCTGCTCATTCTCTAACAATAACAATTTACTACTGCTATCAGTTACTCCATTAGCTCAAGTGGCAGAGGTCTGTGCATTGGATCTAAAGATTCTAATCCTGCTGCTGGCCCATGTGTGTCAACACGATGCCCCATGATGAAATTGCCTGTGCAACCTTAATTCAGTTGCCTTATGCATATGTATTATGCTAGTCTTTAACTACAAGATTACCTGCTATTTTTTCCCCAAAGGACCCCTGTCTCTCTATGAAAGGGGAGCCAATTCTATGAATTTGCTGAGGTGCTGGTTAGATTTTAAAACTGAACTCTGACAAACTAGATTTCCCAGTTTGAAATGTGCTGTAACCAAAACAGGGATAGAATTTAATTAGGATAACCCCTTTTTATTGATTGCAGTGAGCATTAGTTTACTAATTATAATGTGAGGTTCTTTTCAGGTCAGCTTGTATCTTGGACAGTGTTTCTCAAATAAGTTTGATCAGTTCACCAAGAACCACATAAATATACAATATACAGTTCATCAATCAAATGTAACTACTGTACAACATATATTCTAGGCCAGGGGTTCTCAAACTTCTTTACTGGTGACCCCTTTCACAAAGCAAGCCTCTGAGTGCGACCCCGCCTTATAAATTAAAAACACTTTTTTATATGTTTAACACCATTATAAATGGTGGAGGCAAAGTGGAGCTGGGGTGGAGGTTGACAGCCCGCGATCCCCCCCAATGTAATAACCTTGCGACCCCCTGAGGGGTCCCGACCCCCAGTTTGAGAACCCCTGTTTATACTGAATAAACAAATCCAAACTTGTAGGCAGTTGTCATAAACAATAGTGCGGTCAATCAGTTATACCAGAGAACAATATACATCCTCAAGAGTTTTTTGCATTAATTGAAAATAATCTGTTATCAGTTCTTTAGTATCAAATACGTTTGTCAGCCTTCCAGTCATTCTCCAAGGAGTAAGGATGCACTTTGTCTTAAGGCACTTTTGTGAATATGATCCTAGTTATTTCTAGTGTTTGGTTTGAAAGAGACCAGTTTAAAATATAAAAAGCAATTGCCTAAAGTTATATTTTGAGGTATTTGTTAAGCTGTAACAGGGTGGTGGGCAAAGGGTTGCAGATTCCCTCGTTAGTGGAACCAATTAGAATGGGCTGGACATAACCTGGCCCTAACTGGGGAGACAGACACAGCTGCTACCTAATGAGCCTGGGGCTGCATAAAAGCCTCAGGGGAAGAAAGCCAGGGAAGAGCAGGAGAAAAGGAAAAAGGCAGGGAATGGAAGCAGGGAGGTAGCTCTCCCCTCCCTCCTGCCTGCAGATGGTGAAGAGCTACTTGTACATGTTGAAATGGTGGTGGGAACAAGCCTGAGAATAAAGTGCACCAGTGGTTACTAAACCCAGGATCTCAGAGTTACTTTGTGAACCTAGCAGAGGCAAAAGCCGAGGGGGCCCTGCCACACTCTGCTACATAGGCCGATGTACTTGGACTTATAAACATGCATATAGTATTAGTAAAAATCCAAAATACCATTCCTTCAGGTCTTGCCAGAAAGAGCATAGACTCACCAAGGAACTTTCAGTTATTTTAAAGAACAAAAAGAGAAATTCATTTTCTGAAATGAAACCTCACTACTTCTTCTCAGGCCAGAGATAGGGGAGAGTCTATCCATAGCACTTCTGGTTTTGCAGCTTCTTTGATGGGTTCAGCAACTCCACTTAGTCCTGTAACCCTGGAGGAGGAAAGAAGCCTCCCAGGGGTCAACAAAGTCTGCTATTTTTCAGGGTTAGTTGGAGGATGGCAATCCTTTTATTTCCTATTGGACACTGGTTAACAGCTCTTAGATTTCAGCTTTCTGTTTCTCTGCTGCCTCTGTTGATATAAGTAGATGGTGTCGACATTTAGAAAATTTCTTTGATGTTTCTACCAATTGGAAGGTTTTTATGTTTCATTCATTTCATGGATTGTAATTCTGTATTTTCTTGTATTGCCTAGGCTGTTAATTGGAGTCCCTCATCTTTAAGCAATTTCTTTTAACAATTCAAAATTGTACCCTGGTTAAGGGCTTATATCTTTAAATATCCCCCTTTCCTTGTGCTGTGCTGTTCATGTCACTTCAGTAGTGCAACAATAATTTAGAAAGTAAAATAAAAATCTTTTATAAGTAATTCCTCTAAATTTAGTAGTCCTAGTCCATACATTCTTTGACTTCACATCCTTAGGGTTTACAATGGAACAAGAGAGATCCACACATAGAGAGATGGTTTATCTGATTCAAAAGGCAGATAAATGTACAGCTTCTAATTCTGGGTGAAAGACATTGAAGGAACAATATGGTATTTGATTAATAAGACAGACAAATGCACACTTTATAAGTTGGGGTGAAAAGGTGTCTTGGATTTATTTGGGGAATCAAAGAAATTGGTCCCTTGACACAGCAAGCTGTTCATAACCGCTTTAAACTCTTGGTTCACTCACAGTATGGAATGGTCCACTTTGCATAGGTCAGCAGCATGTTTCTCTGCTTGGCAACATGTGAGATTCTTTTTAGCTAGACAGGGAGGGAGAGAAAACTTTCATCTTTATATAAATTATGAGAGATTCTTGCCTGGGCACTTAACAGTAGTCTTATTTTTAGACATCTCAATTTCTATTCTTGGAGGAGTAGAACCTCAAACTTTAGCTTATTTGTGGTCTCTTAGACAACTTGTCTCACATTACATTTTTTTTATTGACTTTATTTCTAGGTGGAGATCAGAGCTAGAAGGACCCTATTTTGGGATAAACAAAGGTGTTGTGTAGCTTTTCCGATTTTTGAGGGCTGGGAGGAATTGATAGTTATTATCCATATATCCCAGGATATTTGTCTTCTATACCTCCCACATCATTTAGTGCACAGAGATGGACATGCCCTGGGAATGAATCAGGGTTGTGTAGTAAATCAGACTGTTGTCTGTAGGACTTCTGCCTCATTTGTTGTGGAATTTGGAAGGTGTGGGGGTTAACTGGGTTGAGGGGAGCTAACAGAAGTGTAATAACCATGCGTGTAGTCTTTGTGGTGTTGTCAGTTACACTTTGCTCTAAATGCTTTGCACCTTTCAAGAATAAATAAATGATGCTTTATACTGAAGAAGCTGTTTTGGTATCACTGCAAACATCTACAGTCACTGAGAAAAAAGGCTTACAGGAGCTAATGTCACTGGACCTGCTGGAGGAGTCATGGTTGATCTCTGCAGGGGTGCAAGGACTGAGACCTGGCTCCTGTGGGGGTGTACGTGCTGAGACCCTGAGAAGGGACAGGAATGCAGTTAGCCTGGTAACCAAGACAATCACTAATTGTGTGTTCCTCGTTTTCTGGGTGCCCAATTTGAGGAGGTCATAGAATCATAGAAGATTAGGGTTGGAAGAGACCTCAGGAGGTCATCCAGTCCAACCCCCTGCTCAAAGCAGGACCAACACCAACTAAATCATCCCAGCCAAGGCTTTGTCAAGCTGGGCCTTAAAAACCTCTAAGGATGGAGATTCCACCACCTCCCTGGGTAACACATTCCAGTGCTTCACCACCCCCCTACTGAAATAGTGTTTCCTAATATCCATCCTAGACCTCCTCCAATGCAACTTGAGACCATTGCTTCTTGTTCTGTCATCTGCCACCACTGAGAACAGCCTAGCTCCATCCTCTTTGGAACCCCCCCTTCAGGTAGTTGAAGGCTGCTATCAAATCCCGCCTCACTCTTCTCTTCTGCAGACTAAACAAGACCAGTTCCCTCAGCCTCTACTTGTAAGTCATGTGCCCCAACCACCTGATCATTTTCGTTGCCCTCTGCTGGACTCTCTCCAATTTGTCCACATCCTTTCTGTAGTGGGGGGGGGGCTGAAAACTGGATGCAGTACTCCAGATGTGGCCTCACCAGTGCCAAATAGAGGGGGAATAATCACTTCCCTTGATCTGCTGGCAACGCTCCTACTAATGCAGCCCAATATGCCGTTAGCCTTCTTGGCAACAAGGGCACACTGTTGACTCATATCCAACTTCTCATCCACAGTAATCCCCAGGTCCTTTTCTGCAGAACTGCTGCTTTGGCTGTTGGTCCCCAGCCTGTAGCGGTGCATGGGATTCTTCCGTCCTAAGTGCAGGACTCTGCACTTGTCCTTGTTGAACCTCATCAGATTTCTTTTGGCCCAAACCTCTAATTTGTCTAGGTCACTCTGGACCCTATCCCTTCCCTCCAGCATATCTACCTCTCCCCGCAGCTTAGTGTCATCCGCGAACGTGCTGAGGGTGCAATCTATCCCATCATCCAGATCATTAATAAAGATGTTGAACAAAACCGGCCCCAGGACCGACCCCTTGGGCACTCCGCTTGATAGCAGCTGCCAACTAGACATTGAGCCCTTAATCGCTACCTGTTGAGCCTGACGATCTAGCCAGCTTTCTATCCACTTTGTAGTCCATTCATCCAATCCATACTTTTTTAACTTGCTGGCAAGAATACTGTGGGAGACCTTATCAAAAGCTTTGCTAAAGTCAAGATATATCACGTCCACTGCTTTTCCTGTATTCACAGAGCCAGTTTTCTCATCATAGAAGGTAGTCGGCTTGGTCAGGCATCACTTGCCCGTGGAGAATCCATGTTGGCTGTTCCTGATCTTCTTCCTCTCCTCCAAGTGCTTTTAAAATAGTTTTTTTGAGGATCTGCTTCATGATTTTTCCAGGGACTGAGGTGAGGCTGACTGGTCTGTAGTTCCCCAGGTTCTCTTTCTTTCCTTTTTAAAATATGGGCACTATATTTGCCTTTTTCCAATTGTCCAGGACCTCCCCTGATCGCCACAAGTTTTCAAAGATAATGGCCACTGGCTCTGCAATCACATCAGCCAATTTCCTCAGCACCCTCAGATGCATTAGATCTGGACCATGGACTTGTGCATGTCCAGCTTTTCTAAATAGCCCTTAACCTGTTCTTTTACCACTGAGGGCTGCTCGCCTCCTCCCCATACTGTGTTGCCCAGGACAGCAGTGTGGGAGCTGACATTGTCTGTGAAGACCGAGGCAAAAAAGGCATTGAGTACTTCAGTTTTTTCCACATCATCCGTTATTAGGTTGCTCCTCCATTCATTAAGGGTCCCACGGTTTCCCTGACCTTTTTCTTGTTGCTAACATACCTGTATAAACCCTTCTTGTTACCCTTCACATCCCTTGTTAGCTGCAACTCCAATTGGGTTTTGGCCTTCCTGATTACACCCCTGCATGCTTGAGCAATATCTTTATACTCCTCCCTAGTCATGTGACCAAGTTTCCACTTCTTGTAAGCTTCCTTTTTGTGTTTAAACTCATCAAAGATTTCACTGTTAAGCCAAGCTGGTCGCTTGCCATATTTGCTATTCTTTCTGCACATTGGGATGGTTTGTTCCTGTGCCCTCAATAAGGCTTATTTAAAATACAACCAGCTTTCCTGTGCTCCTTTTCCCCCTCATATTAGCCTCGCAGAGGATCCTGCCTATCAGTTCCCTGAGGGAGTCAAAGTCTGTTTTTCTTAAGTCCAGGGTCCGTATTTTGCTGCTCTCCTTTCTTCCTTTTGTGAGGATCCTGAACTCAATCATGTCATGGTCACTGCTGCCCAGGTTGCCACCCAGTTCGTCTTCCCCTACCAATTCTTCCCTGTTTGTAAGTAGCAGGTTAAGAGGAGAATTGCTGCTGGTTGGTTCTTCCAGTAGTTGCACCAGGAAGTTGTCTCCAACACTCTACCTCGTCTACCTCATCCTCCTGGGCTGGTGGTCTATAACACACGCCCACCACAACATCACCCTTGTTGATCTTGCTTCTATACTTTAACCTAAAGACTCCCAACAGGCTTTTCTCCAGTTTCATACTGGAGCTTTGAGCAGTCTTACAGCTCTCTTACATACAGTGCAACTCCTCCACCTTTCCTCCTATACCTGTTCTTCCTGAACAGTTTATACCCATCCATGACGGTGCTCCAGTCATGTAAACTACCCCATCAAGTCTTTGTTATTCCAATCAAATCCAGTCAAATTCCAATCAAATCATAGGTCTGATTTGGAGAATTGCTGAGCGCTCACAGCTGCAACTGAAGTTGATGGGAAGCAATGTTAAGTATTCTTAAAAATCAGTTCCTAGGTGTCCCAAGTTTAGTGGCATTTTTTATCTTAATTTCTCAGTGACTCAAATCCCCATCTGTAAAATAAGGATCATACCTCACCTCACAAGGGTGTTGTGAAGGTGAACTAACTTGTTTGTGAAGCACTCAGATGCTATGTTGAGACCCATAGAAAAGCTTGAGGAAATTAATGATCCTGTCTTCTGATCAGGGGTTGAATAGTGTGCAGTAAATAAGGCCTGAGGGCGCACACTGAACAATGAGGAGAAAACATAATTTTGAATACCTGCTCATTAAGTGAGCCCCATGCAGCCTGTGCAGTTAATGAAGCAGGGATCCTATGTAAAAAGCAGTATGTGATCATATAATTAAATACACTATTATGCTGCAAATGCATGAGCAACCTTAACTGTGGCATTTCCTAACTTTTGAGTGCTTGTTATGGCCACCTTCTTTTACCATATTTGTTTGTGTAATAAAAAATTCACTACCATCACTGCTGGAAAATGTCAGTCGATGCCAGTTTTCTCTCATTTAAATTGCTTTTAACTTGTGCTATCGGTAGGTACTGTAAGCATTTACATTGGATGGAGCCATGCAGTTATGGAGGGTGGGAACAGAGCATGCAGTAGGTCTAAATAAGGTAATATATCACTGTTGTAAATGAGAGTAGATTTTATAACTAGTCACAAACTTAGGCACCAATAGTTGTCTCTCTTGAGGAGATAGTGTTATGAGAAGGGTAAAATACCATGTATATACATGTCACAAATTATTTTAGTAGGTGTGAGAATAACACAGCCACAGTTTCAGGGTTAACTGCAACTCTGAACCCCCACTCCCCCGTCTTTCTAGAGAGCACCCACTTAAGATTTCAGGCTCCCAAACCATTGTCCCGCCACACTAGACGTTTAGGCTTGCAGTCCTGCTGCCCCTCACTGCGATTTCCCAGCAGGTCTGACCGGGGACCAGCAGTTGTGGGTAACCTTTCTCTATAACAGCATACACAAGTTTTGCCAACCAGCCTTCACAAAGTAACCTGCATTTATTTGTAGGACAAAAGCATGATAGAGAAAATATATAAAGAACAATAAACAAACCTACACACATACTAAAAGCCTACCAGAGGTCAGCTCCACCCTAGGGCTCTAGTAGGTGTCAGTCTTTCAAACCCCTGAACTGGGTTTGCTTTCTTGGTTATGAGTTCATGTTGGGGTTCAGATCAAGAACCAGAAACACCTTGGGACAGTCCAGCCATTTCTTTATACATTTGGGTGTTTGATCTTTGGCCTCTTGTAATGCGTAATCACCGGTCAATGGCTATCTTCTCAGGGCAAAGCTTTAAAAGGCTAGGTTTTTGCATAACCAGTGTTGTGGAACTTGAATTAACCACCCAGGAAACCCACCTAATCTTTATTGTCACAAAAGTCCATGCCTGTCTGGGATGTTTCAGTATAGACGTTTGAACACCTTACACATCCCAGGTCTCTCATCTGTCAGAAACACCAGCAATAAGCTATGAACTATAAAGATTCATTTCAAAATTTTCAGTACAGAGTATCAGAACTTTGACTTCCTGTGTGTTTTTATGTGCCATGCAAATCAATGGCCTTTTCTATGCAGGAGGTTGGACAAGATGACAATAATAATCCTTTATGGCCTTAAAATCTATGAAGGATTCAATTAAAATGTAGGATGGCCAATAAGGAAGATAGGAAAAAATCTAAGAGACATGCAGAGGATCACATGACATCAATGTAATATGTATACCATAAGCAAGGGAAAAAACTCTGCCTGAATGTGATAAATTAAACATTGTGGTTATAAAGAAAAGGTGAAATATAAACACAGTGTATTAAGTTACCCATTGGGCCTTAAAACCTAAACATTGTTTGTGGCCTGGAGGCTGAAATAGGAAAAACTCAAGGAAACTGAATGACGCATACCACTAGGGTTTGATGGTGGCTGCTTTAATAAGAAAAACTGGAAGCTTTAGGTCAGATTGAATTTGAAGGTGTTATATAATGTTCTGAATGTCTCAAATCACCTGGGTCAGAAAGACATTCTCAGTTCATCAAGCAGACACAGCTATCTTATGTTCATTGCTTCTCTAGGTCCTGAAGTCCAGCCTTGCCACAGAGTGCTGCCCTCTAGTGGTTTCAGTGCCCTTTGCTGCTGATGGTGCCCTGCTGCAGCCAACCTGTAGGACAGTGGTCCCCAACCTTTTTACCTCGTGCCCCACTTTACCCCTGTCTGCCCCCCCTGGAGCCAGGGCCGGGAGCTGGGCTGTGGCTTCAGGAGAGGGGGACGCAGATGGGGTAAGGGGGCTGGGGACGCAGCTGGGGGTGGGTGAGGGCCCCAAATATGGAGCCGGCAATGCGGGGCCAGGAGTGGAGCAGATAGAATGCTGGGGCATTGCACTCCATGAGAGCTAGTGACCTGTGAGGGGTCAGGGTTGTAGGACTTGCAGAACTGATGAGCTACATTGGGAAGGCTACTCTTCCCATGATTATTTGGGACATTCAGCTCATCATACTAAAACGTTTTGCTCTTACTGGTTTGTCCACCTGGGTCACCTTTAAAAAGTAACTCTAAAAACAAGAACATTTTCTCTCATTTTATTTCAGATAGGCTTTCTGAGATAAAGCACCAGCTGCCTCATGTGTGGTGAGTTGAAGATTATGGAGCTAGGAGAAAACTGTTCCCTGTTTTTGTTCTGTCAGCTTACATGGCAAAATCTTCCTTACGGATGTTACTGAAGCAATGATAGATACGTATGGCATGGGATAACTGAGTTGACACATTTTATCTCCCAAAGAGAAGGAGAGTGATTCTTCATTGAGGAAACAATTAAAAATAAAAACAAATAACCTTTCGTAGTTCATGGTGTTTCTCCTCCTCACACTTCAGCACAAGAAGGAGAAACACTTCCTCTGCAGTAGATGTCAGAAAGCAATGAATGTGTCTGACATTGACTGCTCCCGCCCCACTCTTAGAGTGTGGTGAGAACAATGGATTTTGTCTCTGGGTATTGGTAGTTAAACAATTCCCTATTCAGAAGGTGGCAGGCAGATTGCTATACTATTTTCTTTCAAATTCCATACGCTATTATTTTCAGCATTTCCAGAGATTTACTACATAATGCATGGATTGCCATGGTAATTACTGAAACCTGTGGGAAACAGTGTCAAACATTCATTAAAGAAGAGGAGGCCCAAGGAGGTATGATTGATGTGTGTAAAATTATGAAGGGTTGCAGTGAGTAACTGGCATCAGAACCAGAGTATGCAAACTCCTAGTGTCTCTAGCAGTGGCCAGTCTCTGATGCTTCTGAGGGAGGTGATACTCCTGTCCAGCTGGGCAGTACTGATCCCATGGTGATTGTGCCTTGAAATATGAGTCAGTTCTTCAAGTAGTGCCCCTATTGGTGCTCCGCATCAGGATATGCGTGTGGCTGTGCATGCTTGATGGGAGATTTTTTGTCAGCAGGGTCTGCGCCTGTGTCCGAGACACTCTCGTGCCCTGATACAAGGGTATATGGGGGGGGGGGTGGACCCGCTGTCACTCCAGTTCCTTCTCAATTGCCTGCAGTTTGAGATGGAACATCGCATTGTCTGTTAGCAGAGACATGTGGCTCTCTACACCTTGATTTCTTATACTTTTTTTTTTCATTTTAGTTTTTCTTAATGTATTTTTTTGCTATTATTAGCACAAGTTCATGCTTTCAGGGAGTTCTCCTGCCCTCTTTCCTTGTCTTCCCATTTTGGGCTCTCAGGGTTTTTTTCCTGGCCCTTGTCATGGAAGTAGTTCTGATTACCATGGCAAGGATATCCTTGGAGTCCTGCACCAATCCCTTGTGCTCCACCACAAGAGCCTACTGGAACCTGTGGGTTCCGTATGGCGACTCTTGCTACAAGGTGTCATCTCAAAAGAGGTCACATCAGGAACATCAGCTGATGCCCCAAGTTTTGCCACACAGACACCTTACAGATCCTGTTAGAAGAAATTCAGGAAACCGGGTACTCCCTTGTTGAATATCCTTCATTCAACTCCTCAGGGCAAGATCCCTTTGCCCATCAATGAAGCTTTGCTCACTCCAGCACGTATGGTGTAGTAGATTCCAGTCACTGTCCCACCTACATGTAAATTATCCAACAAAAAGTATTATATCCTCACGCATCCCCCCCAGCTCAGAATATTCTTTCTTCCACTTGACTCCTAATTCTCCAGGTGGTGGAAGCTCCTAACGAATGGAACATGCAACATGGGTGCTGTTCAACACCATCTGATAAAGAGCTGAAATGATTGGAACGGGGCCACAAGAGCTATTCCTCTGCCTCCTTGCAGTTCAGAGTGGCCAGTCAAGTCTTGATGGCTAAATATAACTTCACAGAATATTCAGAAAATTTCATCTTTTATTGGATACTTGCCTCAGGAGCACAGAGAACTATTTTAGGCCCTGATTACAGATGGTTAGATAGTTGCCGAGGCACCTCTGCAGGCTTGCTAGATGCTGCTGATACAGCTGTACATTCCATGGCTATGGCAGTAGTCATGTGCCGAGTTTCCTGTCTGCAGTTTTCCAGTCTCCCTGGGGAAGTATAAAATACTGGAGAAGACCTTCCTTTTGAAGGCCCCAAGTTGTTGAGAGACACCACGGATGGGTCTCCCACCATTCTCTTAAGGACTCCAGAGCAACACTATAGTCTCTGAGCATCTATACAGTTATGACAAAAAGAAAATATAACCGGTCGCAGATGGCTCAGTGATCTCACCCAGTCAATCATCAGTCCACGAGAGCAGCTGAACTCTCGGGAAGAAGCCTAGATTTCCTAAGAAGGGGGCCGCCTCTTCAGCAACGTTCCAGGCAGCGACATATTCAAAACAACTGTTTTGACCCATTGCTTGAGGTTCATGATCTACCTCTCACTCGGGATCCTGTGTTGCACCTAATCCCTTCCCACCCGTTTGGGGAGTCTTTCTCCCATTTCCAACCTTGTTGGGAGCACATCACCTTGGACAGATGGATCCTAGAATAATTTCCACAGGTTATTCCATCCAGTTTAATTCCTTACCATCCCCCCTTCCCCGTTCCTCTTCAGGGTCCCTCTCATGAAGACTTCTTAAGACAGGAGGTACAACTCTCTAGGATATGGGGTGGTCAAACCTGTTCCAGTGAAATTCATTGGGAAAGGGTTCTATTCCTGGTACTTCCTTGTACAGATGAAGTGGGGGTGGGGGAGGTGGAGACCAATCATGAACCTCAGGACTTTAAGCCCCTTTGTCCACTCCCAGTGGTTCAGAATGGTGACCCTAGCAACAATAATTCCCTCTCTCAATGTGGGAGATTGGTTTGGTTTCTTCCACCTTCAGGATGCATAGTTTCATGTTGCCATTCATTCCTCACACAAGTGCTTCCTACATTTCATAGTAGGCAAGGACCACTACCAATATGACACCCTACTCTTTGGCCTCTCCACCCTCCAAGGGTCTTTATCAAAATTCTTTTGGCCTCAGCAATCTATTTTTGCCAGATAGGGAAAGACGATGGATGATGCCTATCTGGACAACTGGCTCCTGAAAGGCTGCTCACTTCTTGAAGCACAGTCAGCTAGGTCCTTGTCTCTGTTTCATTTTCTGGGTCTCTGCCTCAATGTGGAGAAGTTTCCCGAACACCAACACAATGTATAGACTTCATAGGGGCCAGTCTGGACTGCTCTTCTGCCAAAGCATACTTATCCAGGGTCAGATTCAGCCGAATGTCCAACCTCATTTCTACAATCCAACAGAGTCCACAAATGCTAGGCATCAAATCCATAGAACTATGAAACTGGTGCCTATCACCCCACATACAGATCTCAGCTGTTTATCTATTGAGACTACAGAACGCAATGGTGGATTTCCTCAGCAGACATTTAAGCATCAACCACAAGTGAGAACTGGACAACAAAGTGTCCCGAGAAGCATATCTACCTGGGGCCATTCATAGATTCATAGATATTTAGGTCAGAAGGGACCATTATGATCATCTAGTCTGACCTCCTGCACAATGCAGGCCACAGAATTTCACCCACCACTCCTAAAAAAGACCTCACACCTATATCTGTGCTATTGAAGTCCTCAAATTGTAGTTTGAAGACCTCAAGGAGCAGAGAATCCTCCAGCAGTGACCCGTGCCCCATGCTACAGAGGAAGGCGAAAAACCTCCAGGGCCTTCCAATCTGCCCTGGAGGAAAATTCCTTCCCGACCCCAATATGGCGATCAGCTAAACCCTGAGCATATGGGCAAGATTCATCAGCCAGATACTACAGAAAATTCTTTCCCGGGTAACTTGGATCTTACCCCATCTAAAAACCCATCACAGGCCATTGGGCCTATTTACCATGAATATTTAATTACCAAAACCATGTTATCCCATCATACCATCTCCTCCATAAACTTATCGAGTTTAATCTTAAAGCAAGATAGATCTTTTGCCCCCACTACTTCCCTCGAAAGGCTATTCCAAAACTTCACTCCTCTGATGGTTAGAAACCTTCGTCTAATTTCTAATCTAAATTTCCTAGTGGCCAGTTTATATCCATTTGTTCTTGTGTCCACATTGGTACTGAGTTTAAATAATTCCTCTCCCTCTCTGGTATTTATCCCTCTGATATATTTATAGAGAGCAATCATATCTCCCCTCAACCTTCTTTTAGTTAGGCTAAACAAGCCAAGCTCCCTGAGTCTCCTTTCATAAGACAAGTTTTCCATTCCTCGGATCATCCTAGTAGCCCTTCTCTGTACCTGTTCCAGTTTGAATTCATCCTTCTTAAACATGGGAGACCAGAACTGCACACAGTATTCCAGGGGGCTTATTCCTTCACCCACTTACTTCCATGGTCCTTCTCGCACGAACAGAGAGCAACAATACCCGAAGTCCAAAGGTGCAAACAATTCGATGTTTACTGGGGTGAACTTCCAGCAAGCATGATTCCAGTTTGCTTCCTTAGTGTCCCCCTTCCCAGCTCTGGCAACACAGAGCCTTACCTGTGTCCCTGTTCCCATTCCCTCCTTTAGCAAAACATGATTCCAATTTCCCCACCCCTATTGCCCATTCCCATTTCTCCCCTTCCCACTTCCCGATTGACTGCAGACTATACAGTAAAACTTCAGTTCTGCTTAGCTATACCTTAACCTATCATTTTACTGAAATTTAACTAACCAATCCTAACATATTGTAACATGATTTAACCAATTATATCCCACCACCTTAATTAGTTTACACCCAGCAAAATTAATTATACAGTAGACAGAAACAATTACAGAACCAGACAGAGACCATGCAAATAAACAATAGTAAAGTGGGAACTATAATGATAAAAGAATACAGAAGTGAGGATTTCACAATTACATCTATAAAGACATAAGGGTTTCCCAGCTGTGTCTATTGATAAATGAGTTCTTACTGAACAGAAAACTCTCAAACTAAACTTTCTTTTACATCCTCTAGGCTCTTCCCTTTCTCTGGAGGTGATAGATTAGATCACCTTTCTAACAGCCCCAGATTGCCTTTTTTCAGTGTGACTAGTTCGGAATGTGAGGATGTGACCATATGCTTCCCAATTTATGGGTGCCTCTGCTGCTTAGCCAGAGATCTTAGCCTAAGAACAGGGCCTCAGACTGTCACAGTAAGAGAAGGCCCTTACACCAGAAGACAGTGATTTTGATTCTTTTATACTTCTATAACTAGCTAAGTGATAAGAATATACCTAAATTCTTAGAGTATAGGCCTTTACAGACAGGCCTGAATATCTATATCCTAACACTCCACTCCCCCCCCCCCCTTTTTTTTTCCTTTTGGGATCCTCCTGCCCAGGAATCCCTGGAAAAGCATAGGACGTATGGCGACACATTTCCTGATAGGGCCAGGCATCAAGGTGGAATGCCTCATTGCTCCATGTGTCTCACTGCCCCTTATGTAGTATAGTGCCCTGCACCTTCTCTCATACGGGCATGCAACACCTATTCCCATTAGTGTTCCACTCTTCCCATTAAAGTGGGCCAGAAGAGGTTGGGTCTGGGTTGTCTGGTACACTGTAGGGTGGGGAGGGCTTACTACATTACTTATAGGTTATCTCCATATGCAACATAACACAAGTACTGTGAACAATACAAAATCCACAGCAACACCGAGTCCTGACCACTGCAGTATGGTCCAACATTCGAGCCACCACCAAAACACTGCCTCTCCTCCTTCGTCAGGGTCACAATCTTGTGTCCAGTTGCTGGCAGTTGCAACAAGCTGCCCCTGCAAGTTTTGCGTGCTTTTGTCCATATAAGTCCATTGAATGTTCACAGAGAAATGGGATATTGTTCAAACTTAACCACTTGGTATGGAATCAGGTAACATACCCTGGTTTGATTATTTACAGCAATAAGATTCACAGATCCATTTGTGCACCAAAGTTCAGATAGCAGCATGTAGATGTGTGTAGTTTGGTTTGTGGGTACCATCTTAGTTGCTGTTCCATTTCCAGGTACCCTGGTAGCTATTACACAGGTGCTGGCCTCCTAGTTGAGCATTTTGCACTCCCATACACATCTCACCCCTCCGGCCCAAGGTCAGCCTTTTGAAGCCAACCCCCCTCCCAGGTCATGCGGTTTTTTGTTAATTAAAACACAACAGTGCTAGCAACAAGACAAACACCACAGACAAACACAAAACATAGATCCATGGTATTCTGGGTTATTCTTTCGCTGGCACCAGCTTGCTTGTAGAGTGGCTCCCTTTCTTGGAGGGCCATAATCTGAGTCTTCTAGTAGCTGGTTTGCTGACCAGATGTATTCATTATTTGCAGCTCCTTTGTGCCCATCAGTTAAGTAATTTGCATTTACACAGAGGCTTTCTAGCTTGCTTTTGGATCCAAAGCTATTAGCAGCTCAGAGACTGTCTTAAAAGTGAAACATTCCACTTCCACTAGAGTTCTGATTACTTTCCACTTTCATCTCCTGCTCCAAATTACACAAAGATCTGAAAAAGAAAGCACAACCTACTTTTGGAGCCATAATAGGATTTTAATTAAGTACCATGTTTTGTTTGCATTTTTTTTACCCCTTCTCTAATATACATTGCACTCATCCTGGGAAAATGCACATTCCTTCCATAGTTTAACCTCCATAGCATTATATTAGCCATATTAATTTTACACAAGGTGTAACTGCCTCCCCCATGCCCACAGAGTTTTTATGCACACCCACCAAAGCGACAGTCCCATCCCCCAGAGCCACCCCAAGGCTTAGTGTTCCCATCATTCCTCCCCTTTTCCTTTTTTACCTGTGCACACAGAAAATACTCTTTTGCCTAACACCCGTTGCACTGTGATTACTCTTTTTTATACAACTGTACCCCGATTACACTCCCATCTTGTACAACTAGACACAACCAGGGGCAGCCAAGTTAAGTTCCAATAGAAACTCCTTACATTCCTTTAGTGATTTTGTTTACATTACCCAATAGTCAAATAATTTTGATCAGATTATCTCTCTGCCTGCTGCCTGCAGCAGTCCCTTATAGACCATTTTTGTGGGGAAAGGGCCCATTTTCCCTCAGAATAGCTGTAAAGGCTTCTGGGGACAGAAGCATAGTAGTTGTAGCCACTATACCTGACCCCATTGGATAATTTAATTACCAAGCTTCCATCCAATGCGACTGCACAGAGTTGTACATACAGTTACATTTATATATATATGGGTTTTATCATTAAACAAAAAAGTCTTTCTTGTAACACCATAACTGTTACTCTTTTAACATCTTCACAACAGTTACTTTTTACCATTTCCACAGCTCCCAAATGTTTACTTTCCTCCAAACCCTGTATTATCAATTTTTGCAAAAGCTATTTGTAACTTTTCACTCACTTCTTTAAATCACTTACTCCTACATTTAGTTCTTTAAGGTAGTGCAATTTGTCTGTAACACCTTAGCCATCAAGTACAATTATTGCCACACACCTGCCTTAACCTGTGCTGTCTTTACCTTGAGACTGTTCAAAAAGGCAGTAAAACTTTTGTCTTTATGGGTGCCCATGGATCTTTTACTCCAAAAAAAAATTCCAGTGGAATACAGCAGACCTCCCTCATACTTTGTCCAAAAAACCCCAAAACGTCTCTCATAAGTATCCAAAGTACCCTCCATTAAAACTTTAGAAAAACAAAAGTGTGGAAAGGCAGGGGGAGAGGAGGGGGAAGAGGTGTGAAGAAACCAATTAAGCCTGTCAGGTCAGTTTAAAGTATAGGCTACCAGCAGCAAATTAAGTAAACTGAGAAAAACAAGAAGGAAAAGAAGAAAAGGACATAGTTAGCTCTGAGGCAAGAGTAGGCTCCCTGGGTTGAAACAGTTGGGAACCCTTATCCCCAGGTTCTCATACTGGCTCTGGGAGAAGAGTGGGGGTTGTTACCTGCTCCTGCAAAACTGCCTTTCGTTCGTTCTTTCGTTCCTTCTTTCTGTCCTTCCACTCCCCCAGGACCAAGTCCCAGCTCCAGTCTCTAAAGGTAGTCTGTTAACTCTGCTTTTGACTTTAAACCCTGTTGTGCCAAATCATTTTTCACTACCCCTAACTAATTTACAACCCTTCAGCAGCCCTTGCTGAAGCAGCACCAAACTTGAAAGATTACTGGCAGCTTCCCATAATGCTGCCCTTACTTCAGACCTCTCACAAGCAGACTGAAGTGCCTCCTTTCCCTGGAAGGCATTCAGTCCCCATGGGCAGGGACCTTCTTCCACTACCCATGTGCCAAGGAGGGTGGGCTCCTTAGCCACCCCCCATCCCTCTGGGTCCCCTAACGCTTCCTCTGTTTCCTTTTTAATCTCATCCCAGGTTGACCCCTGCATGTGGTATGGGCCCTGGTTCTTCCTTATCCATTTATCCAAAAAATCCTTTACCCTGGCTTGCCAGAACCTGCAACTAGCATCACGAGAGTTCGCGATACCCCCTCCAAGCAGCTGCGCGGACTGTTGGAGATGGGGGATGAACAGGCTGCAACTCACCTATCTGATGCGATGTATCCAAGTCACCGCACTAAGATGTTAGGGGGCTTATTCCTTCACCCACTTACTTCCCTGGTCCTTCTCACATGAACAGAGAGCAACAATACCCGAAGTCCAAAGGTGCAAACAATTCAATGTTTATTGGGGTGAACTTCCAGCAAGCATGATTCCAGATTGCTTCCTTAGTGTCCCCCTTCCCAGCTCTGACACCACAGAGCCTTACCTGTGTCCCTGTTCCCATTCCCCCCCCCTTAACAAAACATGATTCCAATTTCCCCCCCATTCCCATTCCCCCCCCTTACTTCCTGATTGACTGCAGACTATATAGTAAAACTTGAGTTCTGCCTTAACCTATCATTTTACTGAAATTTAACTAACCAATCCAAACATATTGTAACATGATTATTTAACCAATTATATCCCACCACCTTAATTAGTGTACAACAGCAAAATTAATTATACAGCAGACAGAAACAATTACAGAGCCAGACAGAGATTACACAGACAAACAATAACAAAGTGGGAACTATAATGACAAAACAATACAGAAGTGAGGATTTCACAGCTATATCTATAAAGATATAAGGGTTTTCCTAGCT
Source organism: Lepidochelys olivacea (assembly GCF_965140295.1). Taxonomy (NCBI): domain Eukaryota; kingdom Metazoa; phylum Chordata; order Testudines; family Cheloniidae; genus Lepidochelys; species Lepidochelys olivacea. The sequence goes on along the minus strand of NC_140418.1, from coordinate 43,678,005 downwards.
GTGTCTATTGATAAGTGAGTTCTTACTGAACAAAGAAAACTCAAACTAAACTTCCTTTTACATCCTCTAGGCTCTTCCCTTTCCCTGGAGGTGATGGATCAGATCACCTTTCTAACAGCCCCAGATTGCCTTATTTCAATCTGACTAGTTTGGAATGTGAGGATGTGACCATATGCTTCCCAGCTTATGGCTGCCTCTGCTGCTTAGCCAGAGATCTTAGCCTAAGAACAGGGCCTCAGACTGTCACAGTAAGAGAAGGCCCTTACACCAGAAGACAGTGATTTTGATTCTTTTATACTTCTATAACTAGCTAAGTGATAAGAATATACCTAAATTCTTAGAGTATAGGCCTTTACAGACAGGCCTGAATATCTATATCCTAACAGCCATCCACAGGTAGATAGATCTCTTTGCAACTCCCTCCAGTGAAAAGTGCAGATGATTCTGCTTGAGGAAAGGACGTGTCCACAACTCAGTGGGAGACTCCCATGTCATTATGTGGCCTAAAGTCCTGCTCTACTGCTCAAACTCCTAAACAAATTGAGACAAGAGAAAGTAGTAGCCAACCTTACAGCCAGCATCATTATTGCTGATGCAGATGTGGCTCTGGAGCTGATCTGCATGTCCCAACAGCCTCCTGTCTTTTTTACTCTGACCCCATCTCTCCTCACCCAGGTATTGGGATTGGGTGTCCTATCCCAGTCTTGCAGCACTTTACCTCAAAGCATGGCTTCTTGATGGCTCTCTGGTATAGAACAAGTATGCTGTCCAGAAATTCAAAGTTTATAAGTCAATGGCAGAAAGCCCACAACTAGAAAAACTTATCTACAGAAGTGGAAATGCTTCCAGGCTTGGTGCAATTGCCAAGATATAGTTCTTGTCTAATCCTCTTTGGATCACTGTCTCGATTACCTGCTCAATTGAAAGATCATAGCTTATCACTGAGATCCATTAAAGTTCACCTAGCTGCCATCACAGCTTTTCACCCTCCCATAAAAGGGTTCTCAGTCTTTGCCCATCCACCACTGTAAGATCTATCAAAAGTCCATTCAACCTCTTCCCTCCTATCAAGGAATCAACTCTGCCATGGGACATCACCTTAATTCTCAATGCTCTGAGGAAATCCCCATTCAAACCTATGGGGAGTTGTTTCCTCCTTCATATATCCCTTAAGACCTTTTCCCTCATAGCCATTACTTTATCCTGGGGGTTAGGGGAGCTTGGAGCCTTAAGGGTGGACCCACTGTATGTGGTGGTCTATCAAAATAAGATGACTCTATATCTATATGTCCCTTCCTTCTTAAAGTCTCTTCTGAATTCCACATTAATCAGTCGATTCACCTAACGGTATTTTCCCCCAAGCTTCACTCTTCTAGAGAAGAAGTGAGCTGCCATACACTGGATGTTGCAAGCTCTTGCCTTTTACCTCAACAGGATTAGGCCCCTTTGGGTATCCTCTAAACTCTTCGTTTCTGTTGCAGAACAAATGAAGGGACAACTGATCTCCTCCCAGAAACTGGCCAAATGGGTTGCAGGTTGTGTCCTGTCATGGTACTGAGCCTTGGGAGTTCCTACCCCTCCAAGACTTACTGCTCATTCCACCAGGGCTCACTCTAGGTAGCCCTTCTCAAAAATGTACCAATCCCAGACATCTGCAGGGCAGCCACCTGCTCTTTGCCACACACATTTTACCAGCATTATGCTCTCATGCCTGTCTCCAGCACTGATGTGGCCTTGGGTGAAGCTGTCTTACGAGCCGTACTGAATCCACTTCCTTGGCACCCTTTTCCACGATGCAGGTTCTGCTTGGGAATCTCCTTATATGGAGCATCTATAGGGATGCCACTCAAAGAAGGAAAGGTTATGTACTTTGTACAATTACTGGAGTTCTTTGAGATGTGTGTCTCTATGGGTGCTCCACTACCCCCTCCCACCCCCCCACTTCTCTTCTGCCTAGGAGTCTCTTCCTTGGGACTTCTGTGGTTGAGAAGGAACTGGAGTGGTGGCAGGTCCACCCCTCCCTGTATCCACTTTTTTTCCTTTTTAATGTTTCTTTCCCTTTCATCTACTCCTCAGTCCATCTTTTTTCTTTCTGCTTCTGGGAGGGTTGGGCCCTGGAGGAAGGGATCAGTGACCCTGGGGATGAAGCAAAATTGTCCCGGAGCCACAAGGCAGTTGAAGGTCAGGCTAACGGGGATGTGATGCTTACTGCGTACCTGGGCAATGCTGGGCACTTTTGATGATTTAGGAAGGAAGGAGAGGGTCTAGGGGAGTGGGGAATGGCTCTGACCTGCAGTGGAGAGGGGCAAAGAAGCGAAGGAGGTGAGCAGTATAGGGGAGCTAATAAAATGGATATTAGAATCCTTAGGATAAGGTGTGTGCTTGTCCTTAGTGATCAAGAGTGAAGCATTTAAAACTACCAACAACTTATTTCCACTTTCTGGCTCCCACTCTGTGCTTGCTGCCAGTCCTCTCTTCCCTCTCCTCTGCTGCTACTCCCTCTCTCATTCCATTATCAGACACTAGTGCATTTCTACTTCTGCCACATCACCCATCCACTCCCCCAGATTTCCTGACAACCCACTTCCAATGTGATGCAAAACAATCGCCTTCCAAAGAAGCACAGATGTTCAAAAAAGTAACACAGGAGGGCAGCTGAGGGCAGAAGGGGTGTGCGTGCATATTTATATATCATTAAAGGAAAAATATCTGCAGAAACCCTGAGTGCTGCAAGTCAGTTAGTGGTAGCATTATTGTAATACTTGAGCTCTACAGCCTATAGGCAGAGTATTTGTTTGCTACACTGAGTTTCCAAGCATTTGCATAGTGAACTCTGCACTCAAGTTTCACTTTCCCAGTGCCACATCTTGGGACGGGTGCTTTATTTTTTTATGACTTCTGACAGTTTTAGTGTTCAAATATTTCTTCAGATTTTTTTTTAAGCAAGGTGGCCTCTGGCTGCAATTAGTGTCCCATTGAAAGAACTGGCAGCGATATATAACAACACTAAAGCAAATCATTTTACCTTGATCTGAAAATTTCCCCAGGCTGCAATTTGTCACTAATATTGCCTCCAGCTAAACTTCCCCAGACAAGAAAAGAGTTAATAGAGCCACAATTCTCCAGTCATCATCATATTTTAAAGGTAAGCTTCTGTGATTAATTATTACTTAGCACATTTTATTGACCAAGTGTGTAGAGTTCTTGGTCCTTGAAAAATGATGCAGTGGTTCATCACCAACTCCATAAACTGCTGAACTGTGTAGTGATAGTTTCATATAGAGTAAGAAATGAAGCTATCCGTGAAATGCAAGAGTCAGCTTTTGCATCTCAGCAGAATCTCTGTATCAAGCATCTGGACTGATGTGAACAGCTGATTATCCAAGCATGCTTTACTGGCAAAATGACTGAAAATATTTTCCTGTTTATACAGTCTGCAGGAATTACATCTCCTGTTGGTGTCAAGGATTTGTCATTGTTCCTTGTTGTTAACGTTTTTCTCTCCACCTTACAGTAATATTCTGGGCTGAAAGTTGGCATATGAAATAAAAAAAAATCTTGACCATTTGTGCTTATGATTAAACAATTGCCAAAGACAGACATATGGGCAGAGGTGTATTGAAATCCAATATGCTTCTTTGGCCTTATTCTTTTTATGTAACACCCAGCATGATAGAACCTGAGCGTTGTGTCAAAAATTAATACCAGCATACTATAAAAGTCTCCCTCTGAGACAAATTAGTTAAAATCAGTTAACTGTAGAAGATCTGCTGAGATGGTTACTCAAATACCAATGGCAACAATCATATAAGATCTCCGCACCTGGACCCTGGCAGACCACTGGTCTGAGCAAGTTCCATAGGTAGGGGCTTACAAATGAGAAGCACTTGCTTACTGCCAGTGTTGGGCAATGGAAATCTAAGAACTCTGCTAGTCCAACCCAGTACATCTTAACCAAAATGTTGGGTAAGTGATCTCCTAGTAACATAGTTCTCTGGTGCAGGGGCCTGATGAGTTAGCCCTCTGGCTTACAGGCTCTGTGCGGGTGCAGCTGTTGGCCATGTGCTGTAAATCGCAAGATCGGGATTCAAAGACAAGGCACAACACTTAGATGAGACAAACAAGTAGGTCTTGGGTGAGGAGGAGGTAACTAATGAATGGGGAATCTAATGAAATCATTTCTGCTAAGCTTTGTGATTTCCCCATACACCAAGGAAATATCCCTTTTGTGGCTAGCACCATTCCACAAACCAAGCAAGTGTACAAGTCAAGCTAGGGAACTTGTAAATGGAATAATTTAAAAGGCACCATTAATTTCAAATCCAGTCAAGTCCATAAAATGAGCTAGAAGTAGTTTCAGCCCTTGAGCACCCTGCCAATTTCTATAAATGTTTTTCTTGTCCCTGCTGTGTGAAAACCCACAGAAACAGGGAAAACTGACTATACAAGGAAAATGGTAAAACTGACTGTGGATGAAGTATTGTTAAATGCACAGAGGCAATAAACTGAGGAAAAGCTGAGAAATTATTTGTTTTTATCTGATCTCTGCTACATAGGTGCTGTTTGTAGCCACAGAATGTGAACAAATTTCCAGACTGAGCTGTGATTTAAGTTGATGATATCCTTTTAAACTATATGGCAAAGATTTTCTAAAATGAATAGTGATTTTGGGTGCCCAATTAGATGCATCTTTGAAAGGGCCTGATGTTCAGAAGATGGGTGCTTAGCACTGTCTGAAAATCATGCTGCTAAAGTGTCATAGATTCTTATAAGGCCAGAAGGGACCATTGTGATAATCTATTCTGACATCCTGCAGAACACAGGCCATGCGACATGCCTGAATTAATTCCTGTTTGAACTAGAGCAAGTCCTTTAGAAAAACATCACATTTTAATTTAAAAATTGTCAGTGATGAAGAGTCTACCACAATCCTTGGTAAATTGTTCCAATACTTAATAACCCTCTCTGTTGAAATTTTGCAATTTAGTTTTAGTGTGAATTTGTTTAGCTTCAACTTCCAGCCACTGGATCTTGTTATATCTTTGTCTACTGGATTAAAGAGCTATGTAGTGTAGTTGTAGCCATGTCGGTCCCAGGATATTAGAGAGACAAGGTGGGCGAGGTAATACCTTTTACTGGACCAACTTCTGTGGATGGAAGCTTGTCTCTCTCATCAACAGAAATTAGTCCAATAAAAGATATTCCCTCACTCACCAGATTAAAGAGCGGTCTGATATCAGTTTTCTGTTTCCCCATTTAGGTGCTTATGGACTGTGATCAAGACACCTCTAATACTTCTCTTCGTTAAGCTAAATAAATTGAGGTTCTCGAGCCTATCACTATAAGGCAGGCTTTCTAATCCTTTTAATTATTCTTTTGGCTCTTTTCTGAACCCTCTCCAATTTATCAACATCTTTCTTGAAATGTAGACACCAGAAATTAACACGATATTCTAGTAGCTGTCATACCAGTGCCAAATACAGAGATAATGTCTTTCTGCTAGATATTCTCCTATTCGTACATCCAAGCATCATATTAGCCCTTTTGGCTTCAGCATCGCACTGATAGCTCATTTTCAATTGATTGTCTACCATGACCTCCAAATCATTTTCAGGGTCAACACTTCGCAAGACAGAGTTCCCTGTCCTATAGGTATGGTCTGCATGCTTTGTTCCCAAATGTGTAACTTCACATTTGGTCATATTAAAACACAGATTTTTTGATTGCACCAGTCTGCCAAGCAATGCAGATTGCTCTGTATCAGTGATCTATATTGTTTGCCATTCCCCCAATCTGTGTGTCCTCTGCACACCTTTATCAGTGATGTTTTTGTTTTGTTCCTGGTCATTGATAAAAATGTTATAGTGTAGGCCCAAGAACTGATTCCTGCAGGACTCCCCTAGAAATACACCCATTTGAGGATGATTGCCTGTTTACAATTATATTCTGAGACCTATCAATTAGTCAATTTATAATTCATGTTAATTTGTATCATTCCAGTTTCTTAATCAAGTTGGGTGCTAAGTTAAGGCATCCAAAAATCACTAGTTCCTTTGGAAAATTTTAGCCTGTATTCTTTCTTTTCCAGGTACTTTGTGCTACGTATTCAACTTGATCATGTCTATTAAAATTCAAATCCCAACTCCATACATTTCTGCTCCTTGCCTCGTGTGTTAAATATGCACCACAGTATTTAAATTTTACTATAACTGTTGAGAAGGTAATTGATGGCACTGGAGCAAACTTAAGTCAAAATGACGGAAAATAATCTCTTCATGAATCTGTTAATTCCTGTACTAGTCAGTACATTACAGCTCATTGCTTATCCCTGTGGAGGCTGCACTACAGTTTTTATACCCCAAATCCTTCACTTTGTACTTGCTCACTTTAAATTGCAGTTTCTTTCAGTTTAATTTTAAACAGCTGTTTTCTGACCCTTCCACATATATATAATTGTTTTATAAAGATCATCTTTGTCACTTAAGTTCTTAACTGTGGGTTTGCTTCTCTTAGCATGACCAGCTGTCCCGATTTTATAAGGACAGTCCCAATATTCGGGGCTTTGTTTATATAGGTACCTATTATCCCTCCACCTCTTGTCCTGATTTTTCACACTTGCTTCTGGTCACCCTAGATTTTCTGCTCATGAAGATGTAAGAAAGGAGTAACTCTGAAGTCAACAGCATAAAACTGGTAGATGAATGGAGAAGTGGGCCCTTTGCTTCCAGTTGCTGTCCTCTTGAATTTAGTCTGCACCTAGAATTAGACTGTCCATTAAACAAAGCTTTTGTTAATCTAGAAGTAGAACACTTCCATCTGTATTTAGGGACAAAGAAGACGGAGAGGGCCAGCTGAGGATATTTCAAATGGGGCCTTCTCAGAATTTGAAAACCCTTCTTTAGGGGAAACTAAGACTGGAAAAAAAAGAAAAGAAAAATTAACACTTCCTCTGTAAAGCACAGACTGCCCAGTCTTCAGAGCCTGGATATGTCTCTCTTCATCTAAGGTCTCTCAATGTAAGAATGAGACAAGCAGCAAGTGTTCAAATTAGGCTATAATTCTTCTATTTTCCAAGTCGTTATGATTTTCTTTCCAGTTTTATGATGTCTGGAAGCCTAGTACCTGCACAGAGCTCACATAGGAACTTTCTCCTAAAAGCATAAATTCAGCAATCAATGCATAACATGTGGGTTGTTCCTCCTGCTGCTGTTTCTCAAAAGTAGTATACCACTGTTGGTCTTGGAGTAGAACCATTCCTCCCCATGGATCTGTGTCCACAGAGAGAGAGAGAGAGAATCCCTTCCACTGACTTCTTGAAAAATATGCTAATGTTTTTCGTTCATTAGAGGTCCAAAATGGCTTAGCCTGCTAATTCCAAATTTGTTTGGTTTTATTGGCCTTGCTGAAGACTGGTGCCTTTTAGCTTTTTATTTTGTGTCTTTATTGTACATATCTGCAATTCAAGTTGAATACAGCTAAATTTCTCATCAAACAAATAAAAGCACAATAGATCTCCTATCTGCTTACCAATTTCTTGATACTTCTTTAACTTGACCTTCAATTTTGAATTCCTTGGCTTTCAGGTCCTTATACTCACATCTTAACTAGAAAAGGGCCAGAGCCGCAAAGTTCAAGAGTTGCTTGAATCTCAGAGTAAGGTGTGAGATCATCTGTAATCTCATTTGATTTTTCTGTCTGCAGTCATAGGTCTGGTCTACACCACAGACCTATATCGGTATAACTAGATCGTTCAAGGGTTTGAAAAATCCACACCCCTGAGCAATATAGTTATATCGACCTAACCCCCCACATAGACAGTGCTGTGTCGGCGGGAGAGCTTGTCAGGAAGGTGGACTAACTACACCGATGGTAGATCTCTCTCCTGTCAGCATAGAGCACCTTCATTAAAGTGTTATAGTGGCTCAGCACTGATGCAGCATTTTAAGGGTAGAATTGCTCATATCTAAATACATGATGAATCGGTAGAACAGTCACTGATGCTATTCTGATGAGCAGAGAAACACCACTTACTTCTGAAAGTCTGTCTTGTGCTCACATTGAAAATACAGAGGTGATTTTTAAAAATATTTAGGTAGACCAGTATCCAGGAGAACCTTTTTGCCAGGGGTATAGTAGATGAATTATGATCTATTTGCACCAGAAATTAAATACTTATTGCATCAGAGATCTCTGGAACCCAGCCTACCAAGAGGAGGCATTATCCTACAAATTATTAACTATCGATTTATAGAATACCTTTTGCATGCATTGGGATGCTTTGCAGTGTAACAATAACTATCTCAAAAAAGATTAATAGGCAGCACAACACAAAAACAAGTGCAAGTAGGCTTCAAATAACCAGACTAAAATAATGTTTAGAGGCTGCATCATCCGTGATACTACTTACATAAGGACTTAGGAAACTGAGTGCCCACTGTTGGAGTGTCTACCCCATTGGCAGCTGATGTACATTCTCCTTCCTTCATAATGAGCAGTGGTTTCACTCTTGGAAAGCTATGGCTCCCTGTGCAATGCTTCTTGACTGTTTGTTTCCATACCAGAGGAGCTATGCTGCTGTGTGATTCTACCCTCTATACCGCCCTCCAGTGTCAGTGTGTGGCACTGAAACCAGCACAAGTTTTACTTCTAACCCAGACAGCACAGATTTGTGCCAGGATGCTCCAAGCATCTGAAGCTTGTTGAGCAACTGATCCAGCCTCTCCTGTGCTCTTCCAGTCCAGAAAACCTGATCCCTGCAAGAATGTCTTCCATGGGAGGGAGGGGGAGGGAAGATGGTTTGGAGCTGGCACTTCTGCCCTCTGTGTCCTCAGCTGCCAGGTACACTGATTTGTACTCCCCCTCATTAGTGGAAGTGTGTGGAGAGGAGCATGTAGCCCTAATTCTGGGTGTGAGGGAACCCACTGATTTAGCTGCATGGATCTCATGGAAGAGTGTTTCCACCACACAGGCAAAAACTGTCCTCTGTGGATGTAGTGAAGGGCAGGGAAGACAAAACAACAGCAGCTTATATTCTGGATGGTGGTGTGGCCTAACCAAATTCTGCAAATACACAGAAACTGCGTCATTCAGAGATTAATCCATTGAGCTTTGTCAGCAGGAAATGAGGGTGCTTTCCTCTCAGAATCCGGGCCCAAGAATGGTCAGATGATTGTAACTGAGGCACCCGGCTGTATAAGTGGAGGAATGCACAGTCCTGTTAATATTTTCAAAAATTTGGAGTCATTTGTAAAGTAGATGGCATATACAGAATGCATGATAATGTGGGTAGCATACAAGTTTTATTACCATGTTTGGGATGAGCTGTATAATGTGGATGTAGCTTTGCCTTTACACACATGATAGATGTGCTATCTGCATAGTGATCTGACTGATATGAGATGTTATCTGCATGTTTTCCTATTGTAGCATAGTGGATGAAAGGGTGGTTTTGACATAACTACCAGTCTTCAAGTCACCTTTCTTCTCTAGCCCATGTGTACACTGAGATACAAATAGGCATATCTTCCAATTGCAGAGATCTCTCATAGTCAAAGTCAAACTACCAGATGAACTCTCTCTCTGGGCTTGCTTCTGAGTGATGTACCTGAAGTTGCCTTCAAATTTAATACAGGTGGGCAACTCGCAGAAGCTGACTGAGCTATTCAAAGCCACTTTAAGAGATGTGCTAGCCCAGGCTGAGATTTCCAAAACCCATCTGAGATCCAGTCATGCAGTGTGCTCCATCAAACAATGGGAACTGCAGCGTTTGCAGTTCACACCTGTATAGCAAAGGATGAGGGTGCATGTCATCTGTTCCATGTCATGTAAATCATATGACTCTTGGGCTCCTAGGAGGGTGCTGGGGTACTAGTAAATTTAAGGTCAGTTTAGGCTTCTTAAAAAGCTCGTGGCAATCGGGGGAGGTCCCGGACGATTGGAAAAAGGCAAATATAGTGCCCATCTTTAAAAAAGGGAAGAAGGAGAACCCAGAGAACTACAGACTCACCTCAGTCCCTGGAAAAGACATGGAGCAGGTCCTCACGGAAACCATTTTGAAGCAGTTGGAGGAGAGGAAGATGATCAGGAACAGTCAACATGGATTCTCCAAGGGCAAGTCATGCCTGACCAACCTGATTGCCTTCTATGATGAAATATGTGGATATGGGGAAAGCAGTGGCCATGATATATCTTGACTTTAGCAAAGCTTTTGATACGGTCTTCCACAGTATTCTTGCCAGCACCTCTCCATGGATCACCATCTTGTAGTGGTGGAGAGGCTTGCATGTCTCAATGACCCCAAGAGTGATGCTGCCTGGAGTCATGTACTCCCTTAGGATTACCCATGGCAGAACGGTTAAGGGTGAGGTTCCAGACAAAGTGTGATCCAAGAAGTCCCTAACAGCAGAGCAGATGGAGGATAACTGCACAAAGGAGGTGAAACTGTTGCGTAATGTTACAACGGCTGTGAAGGTAGATGAAGGCTGCAGAAAATAGAGGCTCTCCAATCGTCATGGTGCCCATGCCATTGGTTTCAAGTTCTCTATCTGTCAAGGATAGTGTGGTGACTGTTGTGCATCAGTCTCCCCACTTTAAAACAAGTCCCACACAGGCATCTTCCAGTTTTTGGGAAAAATAACTCTGCACAAGTCAAAAGTCCGGTGGTGATTGGCAAGTGGCGACGGGAACAGGACAGTGAAATCCGGAAGTTCCTAGTTACAGACCAACACACAGGTGGTGGGTGTGTGATACAGTCGTCTTCCTCGAGGATTGAGGTGGGTTGAGCATTTCGGCAGCTGCACCCATGACTGAACAGTCCTTTTTAGAATCCACTCTGCTCACCCCACATGGGGCAGGGGTTAGAAAAGGAACCCTGAAAATAGTTTTGCCTCTGTTTTTCCTGGCTGGATGGCTGCAAAGAACAAGCTCGTAAGGTGCCTCTCCAAGGTACCAGTTGGTATCAATGAGCCGTTTGACACTCCGATTGAGGCTCACCAAAAATCAACAGGCAACTGTTGTGAGCGCGTATGCACCAGCACTGGATGCCAGTGAGAATGTAAAGGAAGATTTTTATTCTCAGTTGGAAACCATTTTATCGGAGACCCCTACAGAAGACAAGATCATCCCTCTGGGGGATTTCAGTGCACGTGTGGGACGAGACTCAGACCTGTGGAAGGGAACAATTGGGAAAGAAGGAGTTGGCAAAAGCAATTCAAATGAAATTCTGCTCCTGACCAAGTGTGCTGAACATGAACTTATAACGAACACTCTCTTCTGACAAAAGGAAAGGTTCAAAACATCTTGGAGACGCCCATGGTCAAAGCACTGACATCTCCTCAACTACATTATAGTTCGTGCCCGAGATCATAGTGCCGTACTTCTCACAAGAGCAATGACAAGTGCTGATGACTGTTGGACTGATCATCACCTTCTTTGATCCACAATGAAAATTTAAGATGGCTCCCAAATGGAGGTTGCAAAAGAAGCAGGTCAGGCGCAAGTTGAAGATTCAAGATTTGAAGGATCCTATTAAGCGTGACCACTTCCAAGCAGTCTTAGAAGAAAAGCTCCCCTCAGAGTTTCCAGAAGTAATTGAGGAACACTGGAGCCAGTTGAAAGCAGTAATCATCAGTGCCTGTGAGTAAACCATAGGCTACCAAACCAGAAAACATCAGGATTAGTTTGATGAGAGTGATGCTGAACTTAAGCAGCTCATTAATGAGAAGAGAATGGCATTTTGTGCTTGGCAGAATGACATAAATTGTAAACTAAAGAGAGAAGCCCAAGCCAAGGCGAGGGCGGAAGTCCAACTTAAAACCAGAGAACTCAAGAACAAATGGTGGACTGAGAAAGCACAAGAACTCCAACATCTCGCAGACATCCACAATACATGTGGTTTCTTTAGTGCCACCAAGGCTGTTTATGGGCCAATTTGCCATGGTCTGAATCCTCGTCGCTCCAAGGATGGAACCACACTTCTGAAGGACAATGAAGCCATCAATTCTTGCTGAAAAGAACATTTTGAAGATCTCCTTAACCGTAATTCTATGGTTGCAGATGAAATCCTTGAGCAAATCCCTCTGACCGTTAAGGGATGAGCTCGGAGACCGTCCTAATTTGTATGAGGTACACAATGCCACCAAGCAGATGAAGAACAACAAGGCAGCAGGTCTAGATGGGATCCCTGCTGAAATCTTTAAAGACGGTGGACCAGAGCTAATTCGGCAGCTTTACCTGCTTATCCTTAAATTCTGGATAAAGAAAGAGATACCCAGTAAAATGAGGGGTGCCCTGATTGTCACCCTCTTCAAGAAAGGGGATAAAGCGGATTGTGGAAATTACCGTGTTATCTCCCTCCTAGCCATTGCAGGCAAAGTTCTGGCGCGGATCCTTACAACTCACCTTCTGCCCCTGTCAGAAGAAATTTTACCAGAGTCACAAAGTGGTTTCTGACCATGTTGTGGAACTGTGGATATGATCTTCACAGCACGGCAGCTGTACGAAAAGTGTCGGAAGCAAAACCAACCGCTGTATTTATTGATTTAACTAAAGCCTTTGATTCAGTGAATCGTCGTGCCCTCTGGACTGTACTCGCTAAGATTGGATGTCCTGATAAATACATCAGTGTCCTAAAATTGCTTCATGATAACATGAAAGCGACTGTTCTGAGCAGCATTGGCTCACAGAGTGAACTTTTCAAAGTACAAACAGGAGTAAAACAGGGCTGTATCATTGCTCCAACCATGTTTGTGGTTTTTATCGCCGTCATTCTTTACCTAGTTGCTGGGAAGTTTACAGCTGGCTTTGAAACAGAATGGACGGAAAGCTGTTCAGGCTTAGCAGGCTGAAAGCCAAGGGTAAGATCTCCACAACATCTATTGTAGAACTTCAGGATGCTGATGACAACGCAATCTTTGCCCACCCTCAGAAAGATCTTTAAACTATCTTGAATGTGTTTGTCGATGCTTACACGTGTCTTGGTCTCACTCTTAATATCAAGAAGACTGAAGTGCTCTATCAGCCCTCTCCAAATGAGGTATTACATGCCCCATCTATCAAAATTAATGGAGTGGCACTGGAGAAAGTTGATCATTTCCTTTACCTTGAAAGTCATCTTTCATCCAAGGCAGAAATTCAACATCACCTGAGCTGTGCCAGTGTAGCTTTTTCTAGTTTACGGCGCAGGGTTTTTGAAGATCATGAAATTCGAATGGACACCAAGCTTCTTGTTTATCAAGCCGTTATTCTCCCAACACTGTTGTTTGGGTTCAAAACTTGGACAACCTATAGACATCACTTGAAGGTCCTTGAGAGGCACCATCAACGCTGCGTTTGAAAGATTCTGAAGATCAAATGGGAAGACAAGTGCACCAATATTAGTGTCCTGGAAGAGGCAAAGACCACCAGTATTGAGGCAATGATCATCCATCAGCAATTCCTCTGGATTAGTCACATTGTCCGGATGCCAGATCATTGCCTCCCAAAACAGGTCCTGTTCTCTCAGCTAAAAGAAGGGTACCGTAACGTGAGTAGACAATGGAAGCGTTATAAGGACTTACTGAAGGACAACCTAAGAAAGTGTAATATTGACATTGACGCTTGGAAGACACTTGCCCGGGGTTGTTAAAATTGGAGTGTAGTCCTACGTGATGGTCCCCTGCATTTTGAACTTGCTTGCCGACAAGCTGAAGAGGATAAGAGGCAGAAGGAAGGAGAGACTGGCTTCCAGTCATGGTCAACGGTCTCCTGCTGAGCCTGAAAACATATGCCCTCATTGCAATAGAACTTGTGGTTCAAGGATTGGCTTTATTAGCCACCTAATAAAACTCCCATGGAAGATGATCATACTCAGTAATGAGTGATCACCCATTATTATCATTATCATTATTATTATCTTGCCAGCAAGTTAAAAAAGTATGGATTGGATGAATGGACTATAAGGTGGATAGAAAGCTAGCTAGATTGTTGGGCTCAACGGGTAGTGATCAATGGCTCGATAACTAGTTGGCAGCCGGTATCAAGTGGACATCCACAATACATGTGGTTTCTTTAGTGCTACTACAGAAAGGATGTGGACAAATTGGAGAGAGTCCAGTGGAGGGCAACGAAAATGATCAGGGGGTTGGGGCACATGATTTACAAGGAGAGGCTGAGGGAACTAGGCTTGTTTAGTCTGTAGAAGAGAAGAGTGAAGGGGGATTTGATAGCAGCCTTCAGCTACCTGAAGGGGGATTCCAAAGAGGATGGAGCTTGGCTATTCTCAGTGGTGGCAGATGACAGAACAAGAAGCAATGGTCTCAAGTTGCAGTGGGGGAGGTCTAGGTTGGATATTAGGAAACACTATTTCACTAGGAGGGTGGTGAAGCATTGGAATGGGTTACTTAGGTAGGTGGCGGAATCTCCATCCTTAGAGGTTTTTAAGGCCCGACTTGACAAAGCCCTTGCTGGGATGATTTAATTGCGGTTGCACTAGATGACCTCTTGAGGTCTCTTCCAACCTTAATTTTCTATGATTCTATTGCTTGACAAGTCATTTGTACAAGTGATTTTTTTTTTTTTTAAAACAAGGGCTTACAGAAGAAATTATCAATAAGCATTTGCTTTCAACATCCATTATGGAGTTATTTTGCAACAGGTCTTGGTAACTGGAATTTGGCGTTACTTTGTCTTTCAGTGTAAGTAGTTTGAGGCAGTTACTTTCTGCAGAAAGCTGGGGAAAATAGCAGATCTCTTATGAGACTCCCATTATCCCAGTTTTGCACAAAGAGAGACAATCTTCATATGTTATCTCTAAGTTTCACTTCAATTTCCATTCAAAGCAAAAATTTGCTTTACATAATGTTTCCCTTTGATCGTGAGAGACAGCAAATGCTCCTCCTCCTGGAGATGTTGAAGCCTTTGTTTTATTAGAAAGGAGAAGCACATCGGTCCTTAGCTCAAATGGAGGGCTTTATTCTTCTAGAGTTATTTCTAAATGGATCACTTGCTTTGGGGAGTAGAGGACTAGATTGCTCATTACACATTAAAGCAGAACCTAATATGTGTTGGGGGCAGTAAGAGGAAAGTTGTCTTCTTGAAAGATGCAAAACAGCAGCATATCTAGGCTTTAGTTTCCCCATCTGCAAAATGAGGATAAGAGACTCTTGAAAATCCCAGCCTCAAATGGATGCGGTTAATATTAATTACTTAATGTTGGCAAATGGCTTTGAAGGTACAAAATGCTGTTTGGAGAGAGATGGACATTAGAGCTGTGGGAGGGAGGCCTTGAGAATTTGAATGGTATGACAGGGTAATGGGGTTCCCACTCACCAGTAGCGTGCCACCTCTTGTCTAGATCTGGAAAATCTTGTGGCATCGGATGCCCCCTTCTGCTCTCTGCTTGCTCTCAAACAGCTTCTGATAACTTGGCAGGAACTGTGAAGTTGACAAGAAAGCCGGACAGCTAGAGCTCAGCTACTCCCTGCTCCCCTGGAGATCTGGGTGGCTGGATTCCACTCCTAGCTGGGAGCCAGCCCATTGGCTTTGAACTAAGCTGTGAAATTGAAAAGGCTGCCCAGCTCCCAGTAGGACTGGGTAGGTGGGTGGCCAAAAAGCTGGGGCAGTTTGACCCCACTCCCCGGGGGCGAGAAGTGGCTTCCTCCAGCTCTCAGTGGGGAATGGGGGGGGGAGGGGGGAGTGGGCAGCGTGCCAGGAGCCCGAGATCCTGTGCGGGCAGCCAGGCTCCCAGCAGAACTGAGACACCAGGCTCTTGGCTCCCCACACTGCCCCTCTTAGGTCAGTGGATGCGCTCCTGCTGAGGATGCGCACCACTGACAGAAGGAGGGTAGTGTGGACATGCACCACCGCAGTAATTGCTGTGGTGGCTATAAGTCGACCTACGTTTGTAGTGTAGACATATCCTCAGGTGATGCTAGGTAACCTAACTGGCCTCTCAGGTGTGGGGTGCACATCCCATCACAGCAAGGACTTTGCCTGCTGAGGGCAGGTATGTGTGACTGAAAGCCTCTGCCTGTTAGGACACCAGGAGAGAGCCCATGAGTCTGGATTAGTGGCACCTGGACTCAGAAGTCAACTTTTTGGAAATAGGCTAGCTTTTGTTTGTATATTTTTGCAGTAAAATTTGAACGATATTTTTAGAACATTAGCTTATCATAGAATTAGATAAGATTAGGGTTGGAAGAGACCTCAGGAGTTCATCTAGTCCAATCCCCTGCTCAAAACAGGAACAACCACAACTAAACCATCCCAGCGAGGGCTTTGTCAAGCCGGGTATTAAAAACCTCTAAGGATGGAGATTCCACCTTAGAGATTCCATTTATATTATGCTTCCTTCTAGTCTCTGTGCTGCAATAACCTCATAAACCTGCAATAGCTGTGAAAAGGATAACAGAGTCCTGTCACCCAGAAATAGTCGCAACCATCTCAAGGGATGGAAACTAACATCTTGGACGCTGCCAGTCGCCTGTCACTGAACGTTCCAGTGGGTTTGAATACTATCCCCTAGGTTTAGCTCTGTAATCATCCCATTACTGATTTATGGCATAAGCCGTCTAGTTAACAGTTGTCTCTGACCTGTGGTGAATTAAATGAATGCTTCCCATGTGCTAATTGAGTTGAATAAAACCAGTTAAAACAAGAGCATGAGAAAAGCAGACGCCTTTTGTAGTTTCTTACATCACATGACTAATGGAAGGTTTCTTTAAAAAATACTGCTTGTTCTTTACAATTTCAAGTCCTAACCAGACCTGAAGACTGTAGGATTATGGGAGAACTGGGGAAAATGAAAGCACACGAGCTAAGTGTGTGAGAGCTGAGCAATAGGGAAGGGGTTAGTAGCCAGACTTATTAAGATGCTTTGTTTTTACTTAACTCATATTTAGTTCCACGGATCAACATGTTAGAGAAAGAAAGCCTTTGGTGAAGGCTCAATGCTCTTAGCCTTTCAGTTAAGGTGTGAGAGCTAATAACATACATCCTCTCAAATATCCATAGTTCCTTCAGCCAAACTAGGGAAGATCAAAGCTGACGTGTGATATTTCTAAGTTTTTTTTTTAACAAAAAGAAAAACCCAAATGAACAAAGATTCCCCCTCAACCATCAGCCCCTCTTTAGCTGTCATACTGCAGAAAAAAGGGGCAGAAGTCCAATTCTCTCCCCTTCCTCTTTGCAGGTCACCTTTAACATCCCTGCTAATCCTGAAAATGTTATGCTTTTAAGAAGCACAGGGGATCTTTTTCAGAGGAAAAGGCAATATGCTGCGTTTATTGAAGAAACAACAATTTAGAATATGCATTCAGTCACACCACACACACACGCTGTCCCGCCAGTTGATGTTATAGTTACCAGTCCAGATCAATCTAGTGGCCAGCTAGGCTGATCATGAGTAGGAGGACCTGGGTTCTGTCGTTCGCGACACGATGCTCCGGGGCAGTCTTGGCAGGATGAACCCTGTTTATATAGTGATTTTCCTTCATTGGGACCAGTGAGTTTTGCACCGTCATGCTGTAATCAATTGTTGTTTGACGAGTGCTTGTTTTCTTAAATTGTCCTTTTCATTTTTTATCACAACGATCTCGTCCCCCTCTAAAGATGCCTGTCTCATCTTTAGAGTCGTCAATCTGCCCTCCTCTGACATTTCAATAGGGGCACGTTGCAACCTCCTGGCGCCCTTGCGTCTGTCTCCGGTTCCTCCCTTGTACATCTGGCTCAGCGATGGCCTTCATGCTTATTTCTTTACACATACATTCCTCATTCACACGCAAAACAGATTTAATTTACACAGAACATTTTGAACAGGAATATCAAGTTGCAATGCACAAGAAAACAATCATGGCGTTCTTTTACTTATTTTAAAATGCTAAACCTACAACAAAGTAGTGACCGTAAAAGTCTACTACTGCCTTGAAATCAGCCCAGACTCAGATTCCGGCTGACACATCTTTACCAAATGGCCCATTAGGCCAATCCTTTCTGCTATTCAAAAAGGGTGGCTGGCAGGATATGATGAACTCATACACCAATACATTTAATACATGCTACATTATTATTCTTTATCCTTCATTCTAAATTATACAAACATAAAATCCTGCTATTGCATAACTGGCAGTCACTGACAACAGGAAAGAAGTACACATCAGCCTGTGTTGTTTGCATGAACAGTGTGTAACGTGTTTTGGATCTAGCATTCAGTTATTTGTAGCAAGTATTTTATCATAGTACCTCTCCTCCCCTCATTCTATCAGCTGCAGATTATTTCTGAGGGGTTAAATAGCACAGCAAATAACTCCTGTTTTTGAGTTCTCTCTTAGCCGTTGCAGTACAAAGTAAGTAAAAGACACAAAGCTGTCTGAAAATAGTTATGTCAGCACTAAGTAGATTGAATTAGAGCTCCAGTCTTGATCTTCATCTTTGAAATCATGACAGAAAAATGCTTTTGGAGTTCTTCAAAAACTTGCCTGCGATGCCATAGTGGTATGGACTCATTCATTTTGAATAATGGCCTTTACCTTGATGCCTTTCTTTGTCACAAAGATGGTGAGTGACTTTGGCACTTGCACATAATTTACTTATCTTCTATTTATCTCCTGTTTTCCCATCAATCTTGTTCTAGCTAGGAGAGTTTTAGGAATCTCTTTATTATACTGCTGTATAACTAGCCATTCTTGGGATCTCTGTCTCCAACTTTAAATACTCATCTTAATTTTCCGAAGGGACTGTTAATTTTGTGTGCCCAGCTTGAGCTGCCATACATAGTAGCCTGATTTCTGGAGGGAAGGTGTACAGTAATTTCCACTCCTCTCTAAGATGACTCAAGTTAGGCTACCCCTTTTGAAAATGGAGGCCATTATATACATATACAATCTGAAACTGGGGGAAGAATCTGGTGATATATATTTTCTCCCCCTCTAGGTATACACAATTTTAAAATCATTTGTAAAAACCCTCAGTTCTTGCATTGCCTATAAGTAGGAACTGTGGTAGAGGAGCTCCTTGTGTAACAGGAGCAGTTAGGGAGACAATTTGGCTATACATAACATTTCAGAAAGAATTCCTCTTTGTCAGTTACTATTTGTGGACACTGCAGGAGAAGTGAGTGTTTCTAAATGATTTGGATAAGGAACAGGGAGATGGGCTTGGCATCCTGAGATTCTGAGGTCATTCCGTGCATAGGAGCAGTGTGGAAAAAGGCACAGAGATGGGAGAAGTAGAAATAACTGGATGTCGGTGTTGACATGGTTTCTAGAATGGTGGAGTTGGAGGGGATGCAAAAAGAGACCAGGTCCGAGATGTTGGCTGGGATACAGCTGTGCATGACCTCAAAGAGGAGAGGGATTGAAACTTGGTATGTTGGCCAGACTCAAAGAATAGTGGGGGACATGGTTTGATCCAAATGTGACAGTGACCGACCACTTTAGCAGCAGTGTGTGGAGTGTGGCTGAGCCGTGTTGTTAATTTTGGTATCTAAGAAGTACATGAGGTTTCAGGATCTACATGAGTAAAGACCTTTTTATGTATGAGTTGTATTGTCTTGATCTCTTCAAAATGACATGTCAAGCCACGTTCGTGTATATGGGCTTTATGGTTATTGTATGGCTGGGGAGTGGAATACCTTATGGATGTGAGGAAAAGCTTTTCTTCATTTCCATGCCATATTTGCATAGCTGGGATTTACATTGCTTCCCATTAAATAATGTATAGTGCAATCCCCAGTCATAGCAGCATATAGTCAGAAGGAAGAAATTGCTGGAGTATTGGACACATGACTCCGTTCCTCACTGTGTACCCCATTGCCTTCTGAAAGAAGCATTTATGTTTGCAGTTCAGAATAGGGTGAGATGTATACATCCAGACAAGTTTATATGTATTCTAAATCCTTATATCTTTAGCAAACCAATTTTCTGCATGTAAATGTCAATCTATAAGGTGCACTATGATGAATGTGTACTACGTAAGAAGTGGCACCTGGTATGTGATTGGCTAGCCTTCATTATTCAGACCAAACAGATGTTAAAAATTGCACTTTATATGTTGCACAGATGACTAAATGGGACTTGATTTTCTTTTCTTTTTTCCCCCTCCCCAGTTGTTGCAGTCACTCGAGTCTGAAACCTCTCGATTAGAAGCCTTTCTGGAATGGAAACGACTGGAACCAGTTTATTGGCACTGGATGGTAATGAATCAAACTAAATATTAAGGGTGTAGTTTTCTTACATCTAACAAACAACTGACTGCTCCTCAAACATTCTTCCCATATATGTGGAAAAATGAATGTTGTCAACTACCTGTACAACTTCCTTTTGAAGATGAGGCCAGTTAAATTAAAGGACATAGTAGATCTCCCTCATCATTCTAGCCTCTGTTGTATGACTTACTCAGATAAGTTAAGAAACTGGAGGGAAGAGAAGCTGAATTGCAGGCATCTACAGTTATCACAAATGGAAATGCCTGATCTTTTCTGTTTTCTTAAACATAGCAGTCACACATTTTGTTATAAATTAAATGGATTGTCAGAAGAGAAACAGACTCAAAGACAACTAAATTTGTAAGCAGTTGAAATTTCAGACAACTTCATTTTTCCAGCCAGATAGTGTGTTGAAATCCCCTTGAACTATGTTGAATGATCATCAAAAAATCAGTGTCTTCCTCTGTGCATCTGATGACTTCTATACATCTCACTTCTGTATTAAACTTTCACGCATTTACAGCTGCTGAAAATAATGCTTAAACAGCAATTTAACAAAATGAGTTACAGAATTTGTAGAGGCAGGACCATTAATTGTCAGTGTACCTTATTCTATACAGAGAGTAAAATAAAGGAGTAGAAAATCATCTAACCTGTATTGAAAAGTACTTCAAAACCCACTAGAACGTGTGTGTTGTCAGCAAAGGTGATTGTTTCCATAATAGCGGGTGCTTTATTTATCTCTATTATTGTGCTGCTCTGAAAAGTATCAGCATTAGGATTGGCACAGATCCAGAATCATATAAGCAAGTGTTCAGATCAGGCAAACTGTAACTGCAGTTGCTATGGAGTTTTGATCTACTCACCAGGGGCCTGCTACTGTGAGGTGCTGAGCTGGTTGTGGAGGCTATGAGAACATCATAGGATGGGCTCGGCACCTCGCTGGATGAGGTCCTGAATAAATACTGGCCAATAGTACATCGTTATTTGAAAATCTAACACACTATCATTCCTAATTGGAAATGTGTATTTTCTGTCAGTCTGTGGGATCAATTTCTGTTTTCTTTCCTTTCTGTTTTTGTTGTTCTTGAATGCTGTAGAACATACTAAAGAACCCAGATAAGATGTATTTTGACCCATGTTGTAACTCTATCTAGCAAAATTATCATAAGAACTTTTTGCATTAGAAAAAGGTTATCTGGTTCAGAAAACAAGTGCTTCTACATTTCTTAATTCCACGCTACGGTGGTTTTCATTTGACCCCATCCATTCTCCCCTTAAGAAGCAAGCCACAGTGTCTCTTTGCTTGCATCAGCTACTTTTCCTGATGAATTTTCCCCATATATTTATCACCAGTTGCATGGGATACTTCTATCTGATTTCCTGTTTACTCTTATGTATAGTTTTCTCAACTTTTAGATTACATCCTCTAGTATTTTAAGTCATCATCAGTATAAAAATATATTTCTATCAACTGTATCAATCCCTTTCATATTTTGGAGGCCACCTTTTACCAGTGAGCATAAACTCCGATTCCTTAACCTTTCTTTATCATGTAGATTGTTCCAAGTAGTATAATCTGTGCTGTCAGCCCCTTTCTGTGGAAGTGTGCAGAACTGCACCTATTATCTCTACAGGAGTCTACATACTTTAGAGCTAGGCTAACAGTCTCACTGCCTTGATTTATATTCGGTCCATTTATATTCGGTCTCTTTAGTTCTTTGAGATGATCTCTGCACATTCCCACTCTGGGAATGCGCAGAGATCATCTCCAAGAACTCAAGTTACAGGAGAGTAACCTTCTTTTTCTGATTTCTCCATTTTACTGTGGCTGTGTGTTGAGCTGATGGACTGAGTGGTTCCCTCACAGTAACCTGCAGCTCTTCTGTTCACTGTGAGGAATGGCAATTACATTTAGTTCAGATTCCCTGATCTGCTTCCTTACTCCCAGATTATTTAACATTTTTACAATGAATGGCCTCTTCTCTCCAGTCATCTATGCCAGCCAAGTCTCTTGGATTCTGGCTGTCACATTCCTCTTTCCTTTCTCTGTCTCCAGGCTTTATCTCATCTGCCAACTTGAAGACTTTATTTTCAGAACCCTTAAACTCACAAGCATGGAGGCAGAAGCCGTGTGAGAAAGGCCTGGTGTACACTCCATTCCAACAAAAATATATTCTATTCTCTTGGTCTCTTGCTCTCGTACAGTTTTCTACCCAGCCCCTCACACCTTTCAACTTACCGTTTTAGGTTTATTTATCTTTCTAGTATAACCAGTCATTAACAGATTTATATATTGAGCTCACCAGCATGTTCTATGCATTTGGAGTCCAGAACATCACAGAGACTGTGGTTCCAGTTAATGACTGGAGTGCAGGAAGTAAGTTTCTTCTTGTCCCCATCAGTATCACCTCTGTCTTACCAGTGTCCAGCTTTAGGCAACTGCTCTTAGTCCAGATGCTGTTTTTTGGCCAGGCGCTGAGAAAACTGGAGGGGACAAATGCAAACAGCATGCCAGACAGAACCATCAGCCAGCATGTAATGCTGTGTCAAAGTTCAGAGGGACATCTGCAGAATCTTGGATAAGAGGAAGTCATCCACCTGAACAACCACTGCTGTCTTGGTTTTGTGCCCTGGCCTGAAATGTTTTTGAGAGGGATCTAGGATGCTGGCAACTGGTAGATCAAGTTGAAGTCCGTTCTTTTCCAGCTTCTCAGACAGCTTTTTCAAAAACAGTGGGCAGTGTTTTGTGATATTGCTGGGGTTGCATATTAGTGTCTTAAGTGTTGGCTGGAGTGATAGATTCCCTTCTTCACAGGAGATGTTGACTATCCCTGTTATCAGGAATACTAGATGTTTTCAACCCTTTCATTGGCCAGGACTGGCCTGCATTAGAGTGGCGGGTGGTGGCCTGGACTGTATTTTGACCTCAGGGACATCTTGTTGTCTGAGTGGGATGAATTCTTAGAAATAGGGTGGTGTTGGTCCAGTGCTCATCTTGCTGTACTTGGTGTCCCCAGAGTCTGTCCTGATGCAAGGGATCTTTGAGAAATGGTTTGATAGTTCATTGCAGCAAAGTGAGCATGGCTGAGTTCTGTGACCAGATGGAAGCAGTCTGTGAATTACAGGCCTGTGACAGAAAAGAAGTTGGTCTCTGCATTTTGAATGGTAATGACAAAAGTTTGTAAGATTTCCTTGTGCTGAAGTCTGTGACAGATAGCATTCTGTGTTTGCCTTCATCAATATCTGAGCCTGCTTTCTTCCTGATTTTTCTATGAGAACCATGCAAATCCAAAGAGGAATGTCCTTCCTTTACAGAGCATTGTTAGCAGAAGTCCGAGCCTGGTTGTCATGCTTTACTAATTCTTATGCCCCTTGGCTTCTAAAT
The DNA here is from genome assembly GCF_965140295.1 of Lepidochelys olivacea. NCBI lineage: Eukaryota > Metazoa > Chordata > Testudines > Cheloniidae > Lepidochelys > Lepidochelys olivacea. The sequence continues at coordinate 43,654,438 of NC_140418.1, read as the reverse complement.
TCAGTAGAGTTCTCTGCGGAAACATCTGGAATTTGGCAGGGTCCAGATTAGGAATTAGGCAGGATATCCTAAATTGTCATAGTGGGCCTAACAGAAATGTGACTTGATGATTTTCACAAATGGAAATTCACATAAATTTGTGTATAGTCTAAGCAAAGGTTGTACATGTATGAGACATTGAACACGTTCTTGGGTGTCATAAAATAATAATAGAAGGCCTGGAATGGGAAGAGGAGTTGGAAGAGTAGTTCTAATGCAACAAGTATATTTTCTAATAGTTATAGAACACAAGTTTGAGAAGCGCAGTCAGGAAAGTAACTGAAATACTTTCCTTGAGGATTGTATTTTCTAAATGGACAACCTACCTAATTCTCAATTACTGAGGGACAATCTCCACTCATTGATATATTTGCTTTCCACAACCAAATCTCTGCACAACTTTTCATGGCTGATGTATCCGAGTATTCGGATTTTAATATCTAAACTGTATTAAATCTATTCACCTAAAGTTGGGTTATTGCTGTTTATGTACTTTATGTATCATATGACTTTTAAAAACAAACTTTGTATTTGTGGATAATCTAAGGACTATACCCAGATGTACAGACACTCTTTTCTCAACCTATGTATTATATACTTTTTTTAACATTAGCTTTAATAAAAAATTTAAATAGAGACACTAACTTGATCCACTTTGCTCTAATAGAGAAGAACTGAAAGTATGAGACTAATAGGAAATCTTAGTATCAGTCACACGTGGTGAGCAATAGGTTTACAGGATGTAGCCCTCCAAAGGAATTAGGTTCAAAAATGTATATTGTGGGGAATAAAACAAGTTAGTGAGCATGGAGCAATGGGAGGAGGAAGTGTTATTGCTCACAAGTGTGGAAGAAGATTGGAGCATTTAAAAAAGCACTATGGTCAAAGGACAACAGACTAAACTTCCCCAGAAATGGAGAATTCATGGAAAAAGTGACCATTTTAAGGTATGTCTACACTGCAGTTAGACACCTGTGGCTGGCCTGTGCCAGCTGACTCTGGCTCATGGGGCTCAGCCTTAAAGGGCTGTTTAATGGATGTGTAGACATTTGGGCTGGGGCTGAAGTCCAAGCTCTGGGACTCTCCCACCTCACAGGGTCAAGCCCAAACGTCTGCACTTCAGTTGAACACCCCCTTAGCTCAAGCCCACTGGCATGGGCCAGCCATGGGTTTTTAATTGACATACCCTCTTGCTGGGCTGCTCAAAGACGTGAACCTAGAAATGAAACTGTCCTAGAAATGAAGAAAGGGGGCAGGAACTAAATGAGACTGCAGTGTCAGTTAAGGCTTGTAGGGGCAAGAAAAGGACAGCAAAATGTGTTAATGCTACCAAATGTTGACTATCCCTGTTATCAGGAATACTAGATGTTTTCAACCCTTTCATTGGCCAGGACTGGTTTAAGAATGGCTGTTACAAATCTGTCAGTATAAAAATGCTAGAGAGGAACAAGGCTCATTCAGTAGTGAGGGAGATTAAATTAATTAGGTTTCTAAAATAGCTCTGCTACTGAAATGCTTTCTAAAATTCTAGTATGAAAAATAGGGCGTGGGGAGGACTATATAATATGGATAATTAACCATGAGAAATGAGGAGCTGTTGATAAAAAATGTTAAATTTGGGGATGGGGGACGGTAAAAAAAGTAATTCTGTATAAATCGGCATGTCTAGATTACTTAAAATTTGACTGAATAAAGCCTGGCTTAGAATTTTGCCTTAAATATTTAAATACTGAACTCCCAGTCTTAGGGGAAAATAGTAGGGTATGATTGTGTAATTAAATACTGTACCAAACAAATAGGTCTTATTATCACTAAATCAAAGATGGAAATTATGAAAGTTAATTTACCTACTGATTTTATGTACTTGGAAGGAGAAACCTTGAAAACTGTTAATAAATTTAATTATATGGGTAGCATAATTCGTGATACTGGTGACAGCATAGGTGAAGCAAGTGCTGTATTTAAAAAAACTTAACACAGGATGAAAGTCTAATGTGGTTAGCAAAAACACCAAACTTAAAATCTTTAGAAGCTATGTCCTAAACATCCTCCAAGAATGAGTCCTGGAAAAATAAGTCAATCCAGCACAAACTTAATAGCTCTCAATGTATGTGTCGGCTTAGAATATTCAAAGTAAAAGGGACTGATAAAATAAGTAATGAAGAAACACTAGAATGGGCATCATTACCGACAACAATACAAGAAGAGGTGTAATCAGGAAGGCCAAAACACAACTGGCGTTGCAGTTAGCAAGGGATGTGAAGGGTAACAAGAAGGTTTTCTACAGGTATGTTAGCAACAAGAAAAAGGTCAGGGAAAGTGTGGGACCTTAATGAATGGCAGAGGCAACTTAGTGACAGATGATGTGGAAAAAACTGAAGTACTCAATGCTTCTTTGGCGTCGGTCTTCCGAGATAAGTTCAGCTCTCACACTTCTGTCCTGTGCAAGTATGGTGAGGAGGTGAGCAGCCCTCAGTGATGAAAGAACAGGTTAAGGACTATTTAGAAAAGCTGGACATGCACAAGTCCATGGGTCCAGATCTAATGCATCCAAGGGTGCCGAGGAAATTGGCTGATGTGATTGCAGAGCCATTGGCCATTATCTTGAAAACTCATGGCGATTGGGGGAGGTCCTGGACTATTGGAAAAAGGCAAATATAGTGCCCATCTTTAAAAAAGGGAAGAAGGAGAACCCAGAGAACTACAGACTCACCTCAGTCCCTGGAAAAGACATGGAGCAGGTCCTCACGGAAACCATTTTGAAGCAGTTGGAGGAGAGGAAGATGATCAGGAACAGTCAACATGGATTCTCCAAGGGCAAGTCATGCCTGACCAACCTGATTGCCTTCTATGATGTATTAGTGGGAGCATTGCCAGCAGATCAAGGGAAGTGATTATTCCCCTCTGTTCGGCACTGGTGAGGCCACATCTGGAGTATTGCATCCAGTTTTGGGCCCCCCACTACAGAAAGGATGTGGGCAAATTGGAGAGAATCCAGCAGAGGGGCAATGAAAATGATCGGGGGGTTGGGGCACATGACTTACGAGGAGAGGTTGAGGGAACTGGGCTTGTTTGGTCTGCAGAAGAGAAGAGTGAGGGGGGATTTGATAGCATCCTTCAGCTACCTGAAGGGGGGTTCCAAAGAGGATGGAGCTAGGCTGTTCTCAGTGGTGGCAGATGACAGAACAAGGAGCAATGGTCTCAAGTTGCAGTGGGGGAGGTCTAGGTTGGATATTAGGAAATACTATTTCACTAGGAGGGTGGTGAAGCACTGGAATGGGTTACCTAGGGAGGTGGTGGAATCTCCATCCTTAGAGGTTTTTAAGGCCTGACTTGACAAAGCCCTAGCTGGGATGATTTAGTTGGGGTTGTTCCTGCTTTGAGCAGGGGGTTGGACTAGATGACCTCCTGAGGTCTTTTCCAACCCTAATCTTCTGTGATTCTAAGTAGTCTAGAAGAAGAGCTGGACATATTTGGCACATCTTTTAAGGATGCCAGATTATAGGCTACCTAAAAAATCATTTCTTTGGTGACCCCAGTGCAAGAGATGGATAGGCCTCCCTAGAGCAGTGGTGTGTGCAAACTTTTCCAGTCACGCCCTCCCTTATCCTTAAAAGTCTGTCCATGCCTCGCCTCCATTATTGCACAGCCAAGGCTACCTCAGCAGTGCGCTGTTTCTACCTTGCACACAGGCTACATTGCTAGGGCAGGGCCAGTACCTCCTCCCTCAGGTTTTCAGGGTGGGGGAAGGTATGTGTGATGCTCCCTGGGGGTGGAGCCAGTACTGGGAGCAGAGGCTGCTGGGAACGGCAATCAGTGTGTCACATTGACCCACAGGCTGGGTTACCTGCTGAGGTGAGTAAGGGGGGGGTGAAGACTGTACCTCCTCCCTGGCCCCGTGGGGGCTGGCCTGGGCCCCGCTGTACGGGGCTGGCACCAGCCGCCTAGCACTAACGCTCACCCCTGAACATTCCTCTGCACCCCTCTTGGGGTCGCGCTCCATTTTGCCCACCACTGCCCTAGAGCACACTCTGTAGCACATTAATGGCTGAAGCAGCATCATTATGTCTGAATATAAAAGACCTGGAAAAACGAGGCCAGGTTTCATTGGTGGATCTTAGCAACCTTGTTTGGTTCTAATTGGGTTCAGCAGCTACCAAGGTGTTTCTAATCTCCTTATAGCGGGTCTGAAGGGCTTGCCCACAAGCCTCTCTCTAATCTGTCTATCCCTTCATAGAATACAGTATCAGTCCCCAAAGTATCTTCATGCTCCACACAGCAAAACACAAGGCATATAAGATCCAAGTGGGCTCTGCTGCTGACTTGCTGGAGACCTGTTGCTCTGAAATGATTAAGCCTCTCACACTCTTAATTTCCTCCAGCTTCAGCAGCTGAGTTTTTACATTTCTGTAACAAAATACCTGTGTGGTGAACTCCTCTATGTGCATGCATGCTGACTGCATTCATTTTCAGTGTGCAGCTAGCTAGCAGTTTGGAGAATTTTCAACTACAACTTCTCAGCTCTTTGTTTTCAAATGTTTGTAACATTGTTTTAAAACAACTTTTTAAATGTATAAACAGATATTATTACAAAATATAGATATTAGTAAAAACGAGGAGTCCTTGTGGCACCTTAGAGATTAAAAACATTTTTGGGCATAAGCTTTTGTGGGCTAGAACCCACTTCATCAGATGAACATTAGCAAAGTATTGGACAGCGTTACTAAAGCAATTATTAATAACTATTTCCATGTCAACTTGGAAAATTCAGATTTCAACCACTTTTGAGTTAAATATCAAAATTAAAGAACAGGACAAATATATATATTTTTACCCTTTCAGCACTTAAAAATGCCTGAGAGGATTTTTGCCATCAAACAGAGACCAAGCATGGAAAACTTCAACTCTACAATTTTTATGTAAATGTCATTTTATAGTCTATCTAGCCTTGTCACATCTAGGGTACAGTACAGGCACCTCATTTCAAATGTTTGCAGCTTTTCTGCAGATGGTTTGTCAGTATTCTTGTTTTACAATTGTCACCTTTCTTGAAGAGTGCTACGGTGGTTGAGCGTTCCCAACATTCAGGTACTTCACCCTTCCTCCAATTGAGGTTGCGCAGTTTGCAAAGGAGCATGACAGTGCCTTTTTTGCCATGTTTTAACAGTTCAGGCGGTATACCATCTGGACCAGGTGCCTTGTTATTTTTCAGAGACATGATTGTGGTTTTGGTTTCTGTTTCCACTATATGTTGTTAGTCTCTAAGGTGCCACAACTACTCCTTTTCTATAATGTTCTTTGTTATTGTCTTTGCAGTTGATGGTCTCAGGGGAAAGTTGGGTCCATTTGACTCTTCACATTCAGTAGCTGATGAAAATATTCTTTTGATCTTTATCTACTATATAGCTGACTTGTTACATGTTAACTTTATTGATAAGTAATCCAACTTCCTGAAAAAGTCCTCTTATGTTCCTTTTTTTAAAGTGTTTGTTTTTCAAGCTGTTAGCTTTTTCTCTGGAGCCACTCAGTTGTAGTCTTTTGGAGAGTGACTTTTAGTTCCTTGCTGAGCTTTCTGCATTTGTTTTTCTACTGAGAGTAGTCTTAAGTTTACAGATGTTCTTGATACACTTCCATTTTTTCTTCTTGGTAGGTTTTGGGGTTTGCAAAGGTTGAGTGGATTTCCTGCTAGCAGATCTTGCTGGTGAGTCAAAACTGGCAGGGACAACCCCATGGTACCTTAAGTGGGAGTGGGGATCCGACTAGGCCACAATTCCAATGTGCTTCTCCAATCTTCTCATGGGGCAACATGGGCACCCTCAATGGGTAACTGATAGGAGGGGCTGCCTAAACTTGGGGTGGCTGGGAGTCTAGGTACTCTCTCAAGCCAAAAAACTGGCAAAATGAGCAAAAATCAAAACAACGTCCGTACTGGTTTAGATGACGCCCAGCCTTAAAAGGTCCATGCCAGCAGTTTGGGAACTTTGGCAGTTGTGAAACGTTTGCTAGGAAAGAACAGATTGCACAGTACCAAAATGAATGCACATTGGAACATGGAATGTGAGAATGCAGTATGAACTGACATGGCTACAACTACACTGCAAAGCAGGAATGTTAATTGGTGAACTTAAAACTAGAGCTGCATCCTTTCCCATAGACATTCTCAGTATTTGTGAACTCCACTGGACTGGAAGTAGCAAATTCTCCATAAAGCATTGTAAAATCATTTTACAATGAAAAGATAGCGTTCACAGAGAAGGCATTTGTCACATTCTGGCATGCAAAGTGAGGGGCTGTGTCACTGCCTGCCCCACAACGTGGGTGCTGTAGTTCCCAACCTGGGCCATGCACTAACAGCCTAAGAGCATGCAGGTCACTTCCTGAGTGTCTGTGTGTAACCACAGACCTGGTCCAGCAACTGTGACCCCAGCAGCCTGTCAGCAACTCTCCAGTCACACTCTGGCTTCCACCACCCTTGGTTACTGCCTGCAGAGTGACCCCAACACACTACCAATCCCAGATTTCCCCAAAATATGCATTCTGCACTGTCCCACCCTCTCCTGGGCAGTTCAGGTATTAAAAGTCCATTGCCCCTGTAAAAGGCCAATATTCAACAGTTTACTTCTTTAGCTGGAGTTACCAAACAGATCAGTTTAAACACAACAATGGATTAGTTTAGGTTAAAAATAAAACAAGTTTATTTAATTACAAAGAGAGATTTTAAGTGAGTACAGTGTAAGGTATTAAAGTCAGGAATGGTTACAAGAAAAATAAAGATAAGACGATTCCTAGTAGCTAGAACTTAAGAAGCTAGAATTGGTTCAAGGTAAAAACCCTTACCACAGGTTCCCAGCAAAAGGGCTGACCAAATTCTCAGGTCAGGAGCTCTCCACAAAGTCAAAGGGCTGGTTCCTTCGTCTTCTAAGGTGCATGAGAGAGATAGAGCTCTCTGTTTTCTGCTCTTTTTTTTTATATATTTTAGTGAACCTTTGAAGTGGATTCTTCTGAGGGCTACCCCTCAAAACAAAGTTTAGTCAAACTGTAAAGAACGTGACTTGGAGTCTAGTGGTGAAGAAGGCTCCGTGTTCTTTCTTTTCACCCCCCTGTGTTTGCTGTAATGCAAATTTGCCTGGTCTCCTGCCAACTCCTCTTCCTGCTGCCTTGAGGACCATGTTTACTACATATATGTAAATTGAGGTAAACAAACGTGCCTTGGTTTATGATAGATCTAGGTCCGGATTTACACCTTGCGAGCCCCTAAGCACCCCTGGGTGGATGGGCAGCTGCGGGGGCCCCAGCTCTGCACTTCCCCCCACCGCCCGCAGGAGCTCAGAGCTCCAGGGTCTCTCACTGCCTGTGGCAGCTCGGAGCTGTAGAGGGGGCACTCATGGTGGCTCAGAACTCTGGAGGTCCTGCTCCTGCTGCCCGGTGGTAGCCAGGAGCGCTGAGCCACCACATGCAGTGGAGTTACTCCCGACTTTTAACTTTTAGGCACCCCACCGCACAGCCCCACCACCACAACTGCCCACTGCCCAGTACCCCAACACCCACAGACCTCCCCCATCCCCCACTGTCCAGAGCCCCCCCACAACCTTCCCCTAGAGACCCACTCTCCCGCGCCCTTCTGCCCGCCAGCCTCACTCACCGGCCCTGTTGGGAGATGACTCTGTCCTCCAGGCTGAACCAGCAGCGTGGTCAGGGCCGGTCGGGGATCACCATGGCCCTTTGGAAGGAGCATAATCAGCCAGGTTGGAGCAGGAGCAGGGCCTGCCCAGGTCGGGTTCCCTCAGGACCCACTTGCCCAGCAGCGCCCCCTGCGTTGGACTGCTCTGAGTTCTTCCCCTGCCCCAGGAGGCTGCTTCACCTTCCATGCTGCCAGGAATGCTTCAGCCGGGCTGTGTGGGGCCGTCTCCCCCTCATCTGGCCCCGTTCCCTGCTGGGAGCCAGGAGCAACAAACCTTGAATTTTTAGGCACCCCTAGAACGTCGGCATCCCTAAGCTTGAGTCTACTGTGAGTAACTGGAAATCCGGCCCTGGATAGATCTGTTTAACAACTTTTGCTGAGTCAGGCCTGTGTGTATTTGAACATGTGCTAACTATATCGTACAAGGCGATTTCATAACTTTACATATAATATTGCTACATACATTTCACCATGCTGTTATTGACCAGTGAGTTATTTGTTTTCAAATGAAACCTCACAAGACATATATTGTACAGTGATTATTACGATAGTGTGAAGGGTGTGAGTACAAGGGTGCTTTTGGTCAGAGTTGCCTTTATATTATCAGAAAAAGATTACAGTTCTTTGAAAAGCTGTAGGTTCATGTCTTCACATATAATGAGCATTAAACTACCAGGTAAAGGTGGTCCTGTGACTATAAATCACCTGCAACATATGCAGAAGAAAGTACCATAAACCAGTTTTACACTGAACTTCAAGCAGACATTTCACGAACCCCATTTAGAGGTGGTTTCCTTTCATGTTATAGCAGTCTCTGATGATGACCCAGCATATTAGTTTTAAGAACACTTTCACAGCAGATTTGACAAAACGCAAAAAAGGTACCGATGTGAGATTTCCAAAAATAGCTACAGCACTCGACCCAAGGTTTAAGAATCTGAAGTACTGTCCAAAATCTGAGAGGGACGAAGTGTGGAGCATGCTTTTAGAAGTCTTAAAAGAGCAACACTCTGATGTGGAAACTACAGAACCCAAACCACCAAAAAAAAAAAAAATCTTTTGGTGGAGGCATCTGACTCATGATGAAAATGAACATGCACCAGTCCACACTGCTTTGGATCGTTATCAAGCAGAACCCATCAGCAGCATAGAAGCATGTCCTCTGGAATGGTGGTTGAAGCATGAACAGACATATGAATCTTTAGCGCATCTGGCATGTAAATATCTTGCAACGCCAGCTACAACAATGCCATGCGAATGCTTTCAGGTGACATTGTAAAAAGGATGCAGGCAGCATTATCTCCTGCAAATTGTAAACAACCTTGTTTGTCTGAGTGATTGATTGGCTTACCAAGAAGTAAGACTGACTGGACTCATAGGCAATTAAGTTTTACATTTTTATTTTTGAATTCAGTTTTATTTGTACATAATTTCACATTTGTAAGTTCAACTTTCATGATAGAGATTGCACTACAGTACTTGTATTCCCGCATGCTCAAGCAATATTTTTATACTCCTCCCTAGTAATCTGTCCAAGTTTCCACTTCTTGTAAGCTTCCTTTTTGTGTTTAAGCTCACCAAAGATTTCTCTGTTAAGCCAAGCTGGTCGCCTGCCATATTTGCTATTCTTTCTGCACATCGGTATGGTTTATTCCTGCGCCGTCAATAAGGCTTCTTTAAAATACAGCCAGCTCTCCTGGACTTCTTTCCCCCTCAGCCTCGCAGTTCCCTGAGGGAGTCAAAGTCTGCTTTTCTGCAGTCCAGGGTCCGTATTTTGCTGCTCTGCTTTCTTCCTTTTGTCAGGATCCTGAACTCGACCATCTCATGGTCACTGCTACCCAGGTTGCCACCTACTTTTACTTCCCCTACCAATTCTTCCCTGTTAGCAGCAGGTCAAGAGGAGCTCAGCCCCTAGTTTGTTCCTCCAGCACTTGCACCAGGAAGTTGTCCCAAACACTCTCCAAAAACTTCCTGGATTGTCTGTGTACTGCTGTATTGCTCTCCCAGCAGATGTCAGGGTGATTGAAGTCCCCCATTAGAACTAGAGCCTGTGATCTGGAAACTTCTGTTAAGTGTCTGAAGAAAGCCTCATCTACCTGATACTCCTGGTCTGGTGGGCTATAGCACTTCACTCTTGCCCGTTTACTTTATGTAGAAGGTGCTATTCTGCTGCTACTACTACTAATATTGACGAGCTGCAGGACAAATCCTCAGGCCTGGTCTACATTTAAATAGCTACAGCACTCAGCGGTGTGAAAAATCCACCCACCCGCAAGTGCTGTAGCTATGCCAATCTAACTCCCAGTGTAGGTTCAACTAGGTCGACAGAAGAATCCTTCCATTGACCTAATTACCAGTGCTTGGGGAGGTGGAGTTCAGATGGCAGCAGACAAACCCCTTCCATTGCTGCGTCTACACTATGGAGTTATGCTGGCATAGCTATGACATTGTAGCTTTGTTATTACAGTCCCTGTAGTGTAGACATGGCCTTAGATAGCCATTGTGCACTGAATTCAAGACTGATGCTTGTATGGGTAAGTTTTAAGACAAAACAGATTAACTGTTTTAGGCCAGAGTTTGAAATAATCACTACTCACTTTGAGTGCAGTAATTATATTAATAATCCTTAAATACATATATACATATATAAAAAAAATTCTCCCTCTAGTCCTGACATTTGAACATAGAGGTCATAAAGAGAACACCCCTTCCTCAGATCTCTGGAGGCCATGTTCAGAGCTTCTGAAGCACTGATCTGTGACCATCTTACATTCCATGGATTGTGTTTGGTTTCAATAACAGCAGTGCAGTATAGCTTACAGTAGGTAGTTTCCTGTCCGTTGGGTGTTTGCTAATTCAGAAATACCTTAAAACATGTATTTATTAGCAAGCTGAGCAGGTTCTGTTCAGTAATAGTACTGTTTTTTTAAATATGTGGAGTAACTGTGTCTGAGATCAGCACAGTCAATTCACAGTAGGTTCTTAACATTAAATATTGGGGAAACACATGGCAAGCAAATTATTTCCGGTTGGTACTATAAAGTTAATGAACTTTTACCATGTATTTTTTCCTTTAGGAAACTGTATTAGATACCCTATCTGAAGATGCGAATACATTCAAGTCAGAAGGTGTTTGTAAAGAGAAAAACACTTTGCCAAATGCTAACTTGTGTTGCCACATTGCTAGCAATATTATTGGAGAAATTGACAAATTGACCAAAGATCTAGTGACTCTACATGATGGGCTGCATGAGCTAGTAACTTGCAAGAAGTCAGCATGGTATGAAAAGGTAAGGATTGTATTTATTTCTTGACTTAAGGAAAATACCTCATTGTTCCATTTTATTGTCATGGACAAGATGACTGCTACTGTGTATGAACCATGAGCTGATTCTCACCACAGAACTCCTGTGACTCTTACTATGATTATTTATTACTTGTTTCAGATAATGCCCACAGAGTGTTAAGTGCTTTTCAAACAAAAAATAAGGTACAGTCCCAACCCCAATGAGGTTATATTCAGAAACCAGACAGATGTGGTGGTCCCTACTCCAATGAGGATACATTCTGAAACCAGACAGATGTGCTTGCATAGTGAGGGGAGGAGTAAGAGGATAGTGACTATGGAGGAGAGGGAGGCAGGAGAGGATGGGATCATTGGGCCTAATGGAGGGGAAGAATCGGACATCAGATGGGAAATCATAGTGTTTGTGGTGGTGGCAAAGGAGGAGAGGTTAATCAAAGAGAAAAGTGTGGGCGGTCATGGCAGGTGTTAAGGCTGAATCCCCACTCTGTCGCTTCGAGTGCAGAAGGTGGGGGCCCACAAGGATTCTAAAAATTAATACTGGCCACTCCAGGTTTGTATTAAACTCCCAAGGTTACAGCTTTTCTCTGACCTTGGCTTGGTAAACGCTGCCACTACCTAAATGCAAAAAATCACACCTTTGAACCCAGGAAGGAGCACTTGGGAATTCCTCCCTGTGTGGTACCCTCAAGCCCTCCCCGGGGGGAAGAGCTGAGAAAGAAAACAAAGGAAATTAGCTGTTGCCACCAGCTAATCAAACAGTATATGCACAAACCTCTTAGGACACCAAAAATCCAATCCTGTTCTTAAAAAAGGTAAATTTTATTAAAAACAAAAAGGAAGAAACTACATTTGGAACTTAGGCTTTTGCTAGATTTTAAAAGAGCAATTCCAAAAATTAAGCACCCAAAATAGCTTTCTTGGGGGTTCAGTTTAAAGGTTGCAAGCAAACAAAAGCATCTGGGGTTTGCACAGTGGAGTCCACAAGCCTTAAAAAATAAACAGAAATAAACCTAACTGCATCTTCTAAACATTCCCTGCCTTCCAATGATTCCTTCTAGATATGGAAGATAATTTTTCATACCTGGTTCAAACCTTACACAGCATTCCTGCTTATAGCATTGCTGCTCCGTGTCCCTGCAGCCCAGAGAGAACAACAGACAAAGGGGGAAAAACCAGGAGTACTTGTGGCACCTTAGAGACTAACAAATACACTAAAGTCTCTAAGGTGCCACGAGTACTCCTGTTTTTTTTTTGCGAATACATACTAAGACGGCTGCTACTCTGAGACAAAGGGAAAGTTTCTTTCCCAATTCTAAAAAGTTCTACCTTCCCATTGGCTCTTTTGGTGAGGTGCCCACTTCTTCTTCTTTTTTTTTTATTAACCTGTGGGCTTGTTAACCCTTTACGGGTAAAGCAAGTAGAGAACAGCTACCAAGAGGAATTTTATAGCTAACTGGCTGGCTGGGTGTCCATAAAAGGGAGCTACCCCCACTCCATTTATTACAGCAGGTCTTGTCAGTTTTCATCTCCTAGAGATGGCTGAGGAAGTTGAGAGGGAGGAGGTTTTCAGAAGGGAGTGGAAGGTTGCAATGAGGTAACAGGAATTGAGTGGGAGTCAGCAAGAGAGGAATAGTGTTGCTTGCCAGGAATACAGTAGAACTGAAGGAGAAGAGAACACAGTTGAAGTGGAAGAAGTCTTTGTGGCCAGTGGACTTTCTCCAGGGGCATTCAGTGGCCAGGAGCAGGAGAACATTGGGAGTGAGCCAAGGTTGTGGGGTTAGCGAAATGGACTTCGTGGTGGGACAGGCAAAAGAACCAAGTGTAGTGGAAGGATTGGACATCTGACATTGGAGTGTGGAAGAGAAGTCCTAGAAGTTGATGGATTGGAGCTCATGACAAGGCCAGGTGGAGGTAGGTGAATCAGGGAATGTGTGTGTTAAGGATCTGGTGGTGGTTGTAGAGGGGGAACTCAGATATTCGGAAACGGTGAGGGGAGCAGGTGTAATGAAGACAAGGATGGGTAAGTGGCCCTTCTGACAAGTGGGGTTGATCCAGGGTTGAAGGTCAAATGAGTCAGAGGGGGAGAAAGACAGGATGTTGAGGTGTCAGACAGGAGGCTTAAGTCATGAAGGATGACTGTCATGAGAGGAAGAGACAGCAATCAAAATCCAAGAAGTTGGTTGGAAAAACTGTAGGGTGAAAGACAATAGGGCATGGGGAGAATAGAGGCTAATGGAGTGTTGATCAAGAGAGTGAGGTAGAAGTTGCTGATATATGGAAAACAGGTACATGAACCATTTTGGGGTGATGGATGTGAGAGGAGAGGTCACCACAGGAGAGAGCAGCTGTGGAGAGAGTGTCATGTGGGATCAAAAAGCAGGGGAGATGGTTGCAGTTAGCTCTTTCCCTTTGTTTGGCTGCTTTGTACGGGCTGACCACTGTTTCTAAAGCTGTGATTGCATTGGCCAACCAATAGCATTCTTCTGTTGAATGGGAAAATCTACTTTAAAGCAATAAGGGAGCTGAGATTTTGAACTTTAAAAAATAAAATTCCAGTGTATGGTTCCCGGAGCAAAGTAAACTCTGACTTCTATATATATATTACCATAAATGCTGTTAAATACTGCCTTCATATTAAATAATATTAATGCCATAATAACATTGTGTATTTAAAATCTCCACTTTAAGATTGCATTAATGTAACTTTTGGGGTTTCATTTCCTTACTTTTATAAAAGAAAAAGGTAAGGATTCATTAATTGCACATTGAAATAAATGTCCTGGATTTCAGAGTAACAGCTGTGTTAGTCTGTATTCGCAAAAAGAAAAGGAGTACTTGTGGCACCTTAGAGACTAACCAATTTATTTGAGCATAAGCTTTCTTGAGCTACAGCTCACTTCATCGGATGCATACTGTGGAAACTGCAGAAGACATTATATACACAGAGACCATGAAACAATACCTCCTCCCACCCCACTCTCCTGCTGGTAATAGCTTATCTAAAGTGATCACTCTCCTTACAATGTGTATGATAATCAAGTTGGGCCATTTCCAGCACAAAACCTGGATTTGTGCTGGAAATGGCCCAACTCGATTATCATACACATTGTAAGGAGAGTGATCACTTTAGATAAGCTATTACCAGCAGGAGAGTGGGGTGGGAGGAGGTATTGTTTCATGGTCTCTGTGTATATAATGTCTTCTGCAGTTTCCACAGTATGCATCCGATGAAGTGAGCTGTAGCTCACGAAAGCTTATGCTCAGATAAATTGGTTAGTCTCTAAGGTGCCACAAGTACTCCTTTTCTTTTTGTCCTGGATTTGTGTACTTGGTTGATGTCCTGGTCATACGTTGCAGTATGTCTGAGATTCAGTGAATGTAATGGAAGGTATAACCATTGAAACAAAGGCAATACAGTGAGATGTGATGTTAAAAGGATGGTTTATCAGAAGTGCCACCCGTTCCACATCCTACAAAGAACCATTCTGTAACACTAGATGACAGCGCCTTTTGGGAAGCAGAAAGTCAGATGATTCTCCATCAGTCTTTCTTATAGCAATCCTCCCAGCTGTCAGTAATCCTCCTTACGCATAATACGGTCTCCCCTCAGTCTGTCTTATTCCTGCGGGCATGCTGAATGCCGAGCCTTCTCTAGCCCCCACTCAAACAATCTTCTACCTCTTCCCCAGGAGAAATGAGATTCTTGTGAAAAAAGACTGCAGAGGGAAGAATTTGATGTGTCAGAAAAGAGAAGATGTACAGTAGCCAGTGGAGTCAGTGGATACTGACTGATCTGTCTTAGATATGGACCGGTCCTGGGTTACTGAGGCCAGAAATAATCTTGGATCTCTTAAGAAGATTCCCATGGGTCTTTATTACAGCCTTGTGCCCACTTGCTTAGATTGGATCGTATAACAAAAATGTGTGCATCCACAAAGTATGCTATTAGAACCACTGTATCTCAGTCACGTGAAAATCTATTTTCATCCAACCACTAAAGGCACATCTCCAACTTTCATAGCTTATTTCCTTTGTAAACTTCAAGTTCTTGTCACCTCCCACTGAATCTTTAGGTCTTTTTTTTAAAGTTCCCAAGCTTTTTATTAATAAATGCATAAGTTTGTTTCCCCACTCTCTTCCGTCTTGAAAAGGGTGAGAGCATTTTTGCTGAAACTTTCAAAATAAAAAGAAAAACCTGAGGAGAAACTTCCCAAACTTCAGCCCTAAAGTAAAAAAAGCTTAGCAAAGGAATAAGCATCTGAAAAAGGCCTTCTAGAACAAAATTTTTTGGCAGCCTGACTGTAGGCATTTCTCAGTGAATAGTAATGGTGATGTCTGCTTTTCATCAGAAAACCAGCTCTTTGTTGACTGATTATAATTGTGACATAGAAAGTAATTCAGCTACTCATATGGTCGACTTTTTAGTTAGTTTGCACATAGCAGGTCTTTTATTTAAAATGATTTGTCCTAAATCCCTTTTTAAAATTAAAAACTAGCTCTTGGGTGAGAAGTTTTTGTCATCCTGCAGCTCTTCTTTGAACTTGTGGTTGGAATGACATTTTAATCAATCCAAACTCTGAAAGAATTTCTCTGTGCATAAGTACCAATTACCAGACTTCTGCCACCTCGACTGATGTGACAGTTTTACTGATACCTGTGTGTGAGGGAGTAATAGGTTCGGAAACTTGGAGGAGGGGAGAGAGAAAACATACCTGTATATCCAGAAATGTGACCTGAATTCTAGGCTTTATTCCATCTAGAATCAGGCAAAAACTTTGTTCTTTGGAGACATTTTCAGGGTTTGCAAAGGATCAAAAACTTGTATGAAATGACTAAGTTTTAAAAATGACTCTCTGCTCAGAAATAAATTAAACTGTAAAAGCAGAAATGTCCTTCTTCCAAAGGAGAAATTGTTCTTTGTTTGTTCTTTTCTGAGCATTTCATTTATTATTTACTCCCCAGTTTGAGAGGGGATTTGGTTTCAAGCTGAGTTAAACATTCAGAAATGCACATTGAAACACTGAAGATGTTTGACTGTGGATGATGATTTCTTTAGTTTTATTCAGATAGACACTTACACCCTGCTGAGTTTCTGTGAGGCGTGTAATGCTGCAACCTGGGAGTCTTCCGTGTTCTTCAGCAGTCCAAGTCAAGCCAGAATCCCTTGGGGTTATGGTTGTAATTATGCTGTACTGCTACTAATGAATCTCTTTTGAGGATGAGGTCGCATTGAGTAGATCTGCTCATGTGAAGTTGCGTATACCCCTCCATACAACTCATTGTGGTTGCCTGCTTGCCCAGTCATGGATCTGAATATTGAGGCTTATGAGTATACTAGAGATTATTGCCCCAGGCTCATGCCATAAGTTTTCAACCATGACTGTATGGAGCACTGGAACCCACTACTTTCTTTGTGTACGTTGTGGTGCATATTCCCATTCTGTGCAGGTATCATCTAGGGCTACTGGTAGTTGTGCTTTTGTATTTTTCCTGTTTCTTCAGCTTGCTCATTAGGAACAGTATCTGCTGGGTCTCTCATTTCTTGAGGTCTCATCTCTCAGTGTATATTTTCTTTACTTTTGCCTCTTCTTTGTAATATTTTATGGAATGTCATGGCTCTAAGGTGCAGGTGGCAGCCCTAAGTTCCTCAACTGCTTCCAAAAGTCCAGTGAGTGAAACCTGCTGACACTTTGAGTGGTTGAGTTGGTGGTGTGCCTCCCTCTGCTATGGTTGATGGTTTTGTTTTCTGAGAGGTGTCTCATTATGTAGTAGGGAGGAAGAATAGGGCCTTCTGGAAAAGGGCCACTTGCAATAAACTAGTGTAAGCACTGACTGGATCTCTTGAAGGTCAGCTCCTGTAGTGAGCCCCTGCATATCCCACAAGCCCAAGAGCTGTGCCTCATTTATCTGTCTCAGAACGTGCTCCTTATTATGGGTGCACATGGACATTGCTTGGAACTGGGCATCCCATGTAATTTACCCCTTCCTCCCCTGAGAACCGGATTGTCGCACATTGTGCTGTGGAGTGTGCTCTAGGTAGGCCTCTCCATCTCTTGCCCTGGGGTCACCAAAGAAATGCCTGATTAGGTAGCCTATAATCAGGCATTCCTGAAAGATGCCCCAAATATGTCTATCTCTTCTTCTGGACTACTACTTGTATTGTTATAAGTAGTGGTTTCCATTCTGGGGGATCTCTTCATTACTTATTTTATCAGTCCCTTTTACTTTGAATATTCTACGCAACACATGCAGCTGTGACGAAGGCAGAAGTCTTTAGTGCTGTCTGTTTCAGAAGTGAAACAGCAGAGAAGGCCAGCTGCCATGCCAAAGTGACTCCCAGGGCTGGGGAACAAACAAGAGGATACTGCCATCATACAAACCCAAGGAATATCCAAGCCTCCTTGCCATACCTTCCTGTGGACTCCTAATCCTGTTGTTGAATACGTTTACATCAGCTTCCCAGACTCACCTGCTTGTGCAGCCCCCTGGGGCCAAAAAAATTTAAGGCCTGAGTTGGTGACATCACAACACTGCTGCATCATCTTCTCTGCTGAGGTCTGAGGCCCTCCTAATCATATTTGGCTCCAGGGAGCATTGGAAGCAGGTGAGTTTGGGAGAACTCATGTAAGTACATCCAAGGACAGGATTAGGACTGTATACGAAGGTGTAGTGGGATCTTGCTATTTTTGTTCTGAAACCAGTGATCTATGAAGTGACCTGGGATTCCAGAGAGGGCTGGCTGGACAGATCTTTTCAATATGTTTTGGAAAGTGATATTTCCAGGACCCTTGAGTGCAGAGCTGTGCCATGTCCCACTGCTCTGAATGTGCTAGTGGAAACCATTTTAAAATCAGTTATTGAAAATAATTTCAGGACATGGTCAGTTTCCCCATGGTCATGGTGCCCATCGGGTGCAAAGTATTGTTTATTCCCATCAAAGCACCTTTCATTCCCTGGGATGACCCCATCTCTAGTTTATCTAATCTATGTATATCATAGAATCATAGAATATCAGGTTTGGAAGGAACCTCAGGAGGTCATCTAGTCCAACCCCCTGCTCAAAGCAGGACCAATCCCCAACTAAATCATCCCAGCCAGGGCTTTGTCAAGCCTGACCTTAAAAACTTCTAAGGAAGGATATTCCACCACCTCCCTAGGTAACACATTCCAGTGTTTCACCACCCTCCTAGTGAAAAAGTTTTTCCTAATATATCCAACCTAAACCTCCTCCACTGCAACTTGAGACCATTGCTCCTTGTTCTGTCATCAGCTACCACTGAGAACAGTCTAGATCCATCCTCTTTGGAACCCCCTTTCAGGTTGTTGAAAGCAGCTATCAAATCCCCCCTCATTCTTCTCTTCTGCAGACTAAACAATCCCAGTTCCCTCAGCTTCTCCTCATAAGTCATATGTTCCAGTCCCCTAATCATTTTTGTTGCCCTCCTCTGGACTCTTTCCAATTTTTCCACATCCTACTTGTAGTGTGGGGCCCAAAACTGGATACAGTACTCCAGATGAGGCCTCACCAATGTCGAATAGAGGGGAACGATCACGTCCCTCGATCTGCTGGCAATGCCCCTACTTATACATCCCAAAATGCCATTAGCCTTCTTGGCAACAAGGGCACACTGTTGACTCGTATCTAGCTTCTCGTCCACTATAACCACTTGGTCCTTTTCTGCAGAACTGCTGCCTAGCCATTTGGTCCCTCGTCTGTAGCGGTGCATGGGACTCTTCCGTCCGAAGTGCAGGACTCTGCACTTGTCCTTGCTGAACCTCATCAGATTTCTTTTGGCAAAAATCCTCTAATTTGTCTAGGTCCCTCTGTATCCTATCCCTACCCTCCAGCGTATCTACCTCTCCTCCCAGTTTAGTGTCATCTTCAAACTTGCTGAGGGTGCAATCCACGCCATCCTCCAGATCATTTATTAAGATATTGAACAAAACCGGCCCGAGGACAGACCCTTGGGGCACTCCACTTGATACCGGCTACCAACTAGACATGGAGCCATTGATCACTACCCGTTGAGCCCGACAATCTAGCCAGCTTTCTATCCGCCTTATAGTCCATTCATCCAGCCCATACTTCTTTAACTTGCTGGCAAGAATACTGTGGGAGACCATTTCAAAAGCTTTGCTTTAGTCAAGGAACAACACGTCCATTGCTTTCCCCTCATCCACAGAGCCAGTTATCTCGTCCTAGAAGGCAGTTAGATTAGTCAGGCATGACTTTCCCTTGGTGAATCCATGCTGACTGTTCCTGATCACTTTCCTCTCGTCTAAGTGCTTCAGAATTGGTTCCTTGAGGATCTGCTCCATGATTTTTCCAGGGACTGAGGTGAGGCTGACTGGCCTGTAGTTCCCAGGATCCTCCTTCTTCCCTTTTTTAAAGATGGGCCCTACATTAGCCTTTTTCCAGTCGTCCTGGACTTTCCCCGGATCACCATGAGTTTTCAAAGATAATGGCCAATGGCTCTGCAATCACATCCGCCAACTCTTTTAGCACTCTCGGATGCATCGCATCCGGCCCCATGGACTTGTGCTCATCCAGCTTTTCTAAATAGTCCTGAACCAATTCTTTCTTCACAGAGGGCTGGTCACCTCCTCCCCATGCTGTGCTGCCCAGTGCAGTAGTCTGGGAGCTGACCTTGTTTGTGAAGACAGAGGCAAAAAAAGCATTGAGTAAATTAGCTTTTTCCACATCCTCTGTCACTAGGTTGCCTCCCTCATTCAGTAAGCCCACACTTACCTTGACTTTCTTCTTGTTGCTAACATACCTGAAGAAACCCTTCTTGTTACTCTTAACATCTCTTGCTAGCTGCAACTCCAGGTGTGATTTGGCCTTCCTGATTTCACTCCTGCATGCCCGAGCAATATTTTTATACTTTTCCCTGGTCATTTGTCCAATCTTCCACTTCTTGTAAGCTTCTTTTTTGTGTTTAAGATCAGCAAGGATTTCACTGTTAAGCCAAGCTGGTCGCCTGCCATATTTACTATTCTTTCTACACATAGGAATGGTTTGTCCCTGTAACCACAATAAGGCTTCTTTAAAATACAGTCAGCTCTCCTGGACTCCTTTCCCCCTCATGTTATTCTCCCAGGGGATCCTGCCCATCAGTTCCCTGAGGGAGTCAAAGTCTGCTTTTCTGAAGTCCAAGGTCCGTATTCTGCTGCTCTCCTTTCTTCCTTGTGTCAGGATCCTGAACTCGACCGTCTCATGGTCACTGCCTCCCAGGTTCCCATCCACTTTAGCTTCCCCTGCTAATTCTTCCCGGTTTGTGAGCAGCAGGTCAAGAAGAGCTCTGCCCCTTGTTGGTTCCTCCAGCACCAGGAAATTGTCCCCTACCCTTTCCAAAAACTTCCTGGATTGTCTGTGCACTGCTGTATTGTTCTCCCAGCAGATATCAGGGTGATTGAAGTCTCCCATGAGAACCAGGGCCTGAGTGCCACTCTGTCTTCTGCTAGTGTTATTGCTGCATTATTAAAAGGTAAAGCCAACACACAGAACTCTTTACAACCCCCTTCTCTCCATGGGATTGCTGGGGAGAGGCTGGACCTGTACAGGATAAGTGGGGCAAGAGCACTGTTCCTGTTGAGAGGTTGTCACACAAGCACCATTTCTGGAATCTTTATTTTTCAACTCTTTCAAGGAGAGGTGGCAGCAATGATGGTGGTGTATCTTTCACTCTTGGGTGCACAGGGTTGAATAAGGATAGAACGTTTGATTAGCAATTGTAACACAGGATAGCTGGGTCACCAGGGCAGCAGGAGATGGGATTAAGATGCAGTTTTTTGTTTTGTTGTGTGTGTTGTAATGTAGCTAATAAGATGTGCATCTTTGACATATTTTGGCCTTGTGGTTAAACCACTGGACTAGGACTCTGGAGATGTGGGACTGGGTTCATTTCCCAGCTCTGCCACGGACAGACTTTAGGCAGATCATTTTATTTCTGTGTGCCTCCATTCCGTATCTGTAAAAGTGTGATGATAATCCATTCTTTCACTTGCCCTTTGTCTTGGCTGTTTAGATTGCAAGCTCTTTGGGGTAGGACTGCATCTCGCTCTGAGTATGTAGAGTTCTTAGCACAGCAGGACTCCAGTCCTATTTGGGGCCCCACTTAATCAGGCACTGCTGCAGTACAAAGAATAAGGATGCTATTCCAGTTGGCTCTGGGCTATTCCATTCTTGACTGGGTCTCATCACCCTGCTCCAGGTTGAAGCAGTTGATGTTCGAGAGGTGCTCCATTTGTGACAGCATAGTATTTGATCTGCCTTGTAAAGAAGTCATTTCCAAAGGGTCTTTATTATTTTATTTCCTGTAATAAATCACTGTCTATTTTAGCTCACCTTCCAGCTGAGGCAAGTATCCAGACATGCCCGAAGGACAGCCTGTTATGTGTCTGATGCTGTGGCTTGATGTGGAGTCTCTGAGGTCATCGCAGTACTGACGTCATGGTGGAACAGCTTGGGGTTTCTTTGACATTCAGGCTAGATCCAGACTTTTTGGCTCCCGTTTTCTGGACCCTATTATGCCTTACCGCCAGTACCTCTGACTGAGTAATTGAAAGTTCAAACAAGAAAATGCTCAAATGATTTTAGAAACCCCAACGCAGGCTCACCAATGTTGGCTCTTCTTTGAGTGATTGCTCATGTGCATTCCACAATAGGTGTGCATGCTCGCTATGTGCACCGGGGCTGGAAGTTTTTCCCCTAGCAGTACCCGTAGGGGAGCGCCCCTAGCGACCCCTGGAGTGGCACCGCCATGGTGCGGTATAAGGGGCGCTGCACGCTCCCCGCACCCTCAGTTCCTTCTTGCCACCAGTGAAGGTGCTTCGGAACTGCTCTGCTCCAGCTCTGCTGTAGCTTTCTCTGTTTGGACTTCGTTTAGTTTGTAGTTAGTTAGTACCTGTAGTTTAAAAAAAAGAAAAAAAGAAGTAGTATAGTTAAGTAGCTTTAAGTCACGCAACACTTGTAAAAGGCCTATGCCTGTGAGTGATCCACACACTGACGCTGTCTGGGGGAAAGCCACCCCAGTGACGGCTGCAAAATTTGCAGAACTTTTAAGCCTCGGACCAAGAAGGAGTGGGACGTACGGCTCCGAGCCATTTTGATGGAGTTGGCCCTGACCCCAGCACTGCTGCACCACTCCGAGTTGGCACCGAGCTCCGTGGCATCAGTGCGTGGCAACCCAATGGTGCCTTCCACCAGTCAACACAGCTTCCTGTCCACAGAACACTCTGAAAAGGCGAAGAAGAGGTCTTCTCCATCAAGGCACCGGGGCAAGGTTGGGGGCAAGACTAGACCTGTGTTGGGCAGCTCTCGATCCCCATCGACCTCGTGGCCTCCGACTCAAGTAGAGTGGAGTAGCCTCCGTGCCTGAGGCCCTGCAGGCAGCTCAAGATGTTATATCTCTACTGGTACGGGTTGCACTGACGCCAGCAGCTCCCCAGTCCAGAGGCAAGCCGGCGCTCAGACCTCCACAGCTGCCGCCCAGACGGTACTGCACACAGTCGAGGGAAGGTTCCCGTTGCCACTCTACGCAGAGTGACTGTTCCACTCACAGCCTACACTGGTCCCCATCGAACCCCACCAGGTTGTCTTGCTGGGTGCCAAGCAGCAGGGGATCCAGGCACCGCTCCACCTCGAGGGAGTGCAGACCTAGCGATCAGAGCGTGCCCTGCTGGGACTGGAACAGACGGCACCGGAGGTTGCTGACTCCGAGAAGCTATTGTAGCCCCTCGCGGTACCGATGTCGATGCTGCACCCGCTCTTCGTCCCGGGTGAGGTCCCTGCCACAGCACTGCTCCCACAGCCCAAAGCATAGATCATCGGCAACAGGCCGTCATGGATCCACCTGTCAGAGCCATTTGCGGAATAGCTGTTACAGACAGTACTCCCATTCCTCCATACCTGGTTCATAGTCTCAAGCCCAGCACCACTCTTGACGTCCTCACTTGTTCCCGTCCCGGGATAGAGGTAGATCATATGCCAGCCTGGCCTCCCTTCGGAGTTGACAGTCAGTGAGCCAGGCAGGGCAGTCTGCTCCGACGGTGCCACAGCAGGTGCAATGACACCGGGCTCCCTGGCCAGCGCCCTGGTGCCAATGGTCCTGTGGACCCCGATGCAGCCCTCGGTGGTGGCTCGCTTGGTGGCCGGAGCCTTGGAAAGACCATCGGCCTCCCTCTCTCAGCCCCCCAGGAAAGGGTCAGCGGAGCGCTTCTCCCCAGTTCTGCGCTCAGAAGGGAACCAAGTGTTGGCACCGGTGGGGACGCAGAGTACCACACCCCCATCCTCATCCTCCCCAGATGAGGCAATCACGGCACCTCCTCCCCCTATTCCTCAGGAGGACACACAAGCCCACCAGGAACTTTTGAAAAGGGTGGCATTAAGCGTCAATCTACAAGCTGAGGTGGTGGAGGAACCCTCAGACTCCCTCTATGATGTCCTCTTGGCTGCAGCGCCTGGCCAAGGTGGCTTTCCCCCTCCACAAAGGGGTGGCAAAGATCTCAAATGCCTGTGGCAGACCTCGGCTTCCTTGCCCTCCATCTCTAAGAGGGCAGAGCAGAAGCATTTCGTGCCCGCCAAGGGGCACGAGTATCTATATACCCACCCCGCCCCCAACTCTCTAGTGGTTGAGGCGGTCAACTATAAGAGCGTCAGGGCCAACCCATTCCTACCCCTAAGAATAAGGACTTGAGGAGACTAGACTTACTCGGTAGAAAGATTTATTCTTCCTTGAGCATCCAACTGAGGGTGGTGAACCAACAAGCCCTGCTGGGCAGATATGACTTTAACTTGTGTGGTTCAAAGCCGAAGTTTGCACACTCCCTCCAGGAGTGTGATAAAAAGGAGTTTAAGACTCTGGTTGAGGAGGGCACAGCTGCTGCCAGGGCGGCCCTTCAGGCAGCCTCGGATGCCGCATATACAGCTGCAAGATCTATGGCCTCTGTGATGTCTCTGAGAAGAGCGTTATGGCTCCTGTTGTTGGGTTTGTCCGGTGAGGCACAGAACTCCTTGCAGGCCCTGTTCGCAGAACAAACAGACGTGAAGTTACGCTGTCTCAAGGACTCCTGCATGACATTAAAGACTCTTGGTCTCTATGTCCCAGCCCCAGCCAGGACCAAGTTCAAGCCGCAGCAGGCCCCCAGTCAGACCACCCACTACAAATATGAGCCTCCTTATAAAAAATCAAGGGACTATAAAAACGCCCACAGCGGCAGTCTCGGCCTGTGCCCCAGCCTGGGCCTTCCAAGGGCAAGCAGGTGGGTAAGTGCCAGTTTTGATGGAACGCCCTGGAACGACTTACCAGTTTGTACCAGGCATCCACCCGACCTTCCCTTCTGCAACCGCCTATGTACTTTCCTCTTCGAGTGGTCACTGCTGACCTCGGACCAATGGGTCCTCAACACCATCTCCCGGGGCTATACCCTCTGGTTTCTCTCTACCCCACCCGCCCCCCTTCCGGGATCCCTCTCACGAGAACTTACTCGAGCAAGAGGTGAGACGGCTCCTCCACTTAGGAGCATTGGAGGTGGTGCCGGCAGAGTTCAGATACAAGGGGTCTACTCCCGCTATTTCCTTATCCCGAAGGCCAAAGGGGGGCTCAGGCCCATCCTGGACCTGCGAGGCCTGAACCGGTACATGGTAAAGCTTAAGTTTTGCATGGTCTCTCTGGCATCCATCATCCCCGCCCTGGATCCCGGAGACTGATACGCCAACCTCAATCTACAGGACGCATGGTTCCACATTCGCATATTAGAGGGCCACAGGCATTTCCTCCTCTTCACAGCAGGACAGGGACACTTCCAGTTCACTGTCCTCCCATTTGGCCTCTCGATGGCTCCCAGAGTATTCACAAAGTGTATGTCTGTGGTAGCGGCCTATCTTAGGCATCGGGGGTCCAGATTTTTCCCCACTTCAACAACTGGCTGGTCAAAGGCAGCTCCAGATCACAGGTACAGGATCACGTAGCACTCCTCCTGTCCACATGCACTACACTGGGGCTGCTGGTAAACAGCACCAAATCCACATTGGTACCAGTGCAATGCATAGAGTTCATTAGTGTGATTCTGGACGTGACATCAGCCAGAGCCTCCCTCCCACCGGACAGATTTGAAACCTTGAGGGAACTCATCGGGGTGGTCATGAGGTTTCCAATGACGACTGCCAAAGCGTCCTTCCAACTCCTGGGTCATGTGTTGGCGTACACATATGTGGTTCGTCACGCCAGACTCGGGATGTGGCCTCTTAAACTCTGATTTGGCCTCGGCATTCTCCCAGTCCAGAGATAGGATGAACAAGATTCTCACTGTGCCCGAACCTATGCTAGCCTCCCTCCGCTGGTGGTCCACCCCGGGGAACATGCTCCAAGGGGTCCTGTTCAGGGGCCGGCCTCCAACTGTAGAGTTGGTGTCCGATGCGTCAGACTTGGGGTGGGGAGCCCATGTGGGAAACCTCCAGACCCAAGGTCTGTGGTTCATGCAGGAACTAGCCCTGCACATAAATGTCAGGGAGCTCAGGGTGGTCTGTCTAGCCTGCTTGGCCTTTTGCTAGTGACTGGCAGGCAGGGTGGTCAGAGTTCTCACTGACAACCCGGCCTCAATGTTCTACATCAACAGGCAAGGTGGGACCTGCTCCTCAGCCCCCTGCCAGGAAGCCCTCAGGCTGTGGGACTTCTGTATAGCCCACGATATCAACTTGGAAGCCCGCCATTTACTGGGCTTTGAAATTCTCAGTCGGATTGCGTGAACCAGGACTTCTTCTCTCAACACGAATGGTCGCTGCACCCGGAGGTGGTGCACAGGATGTTGTGAACGTGCGGCATTCCCCAAGCGGACCTCTTCGTGATCAGGCAGAACTGCAGGTGTCCTCATTTCTGCTCCAGGGGAGTTCTGGGCACGGGCATGATCTCCGATGCCTTCCTTCTGTCCTGGTCGGGTCAGCTTTTGTGTGCTTTTCCCTAGGTTCCACTGATCGGCAAGGTCTTGGCAAAGATCAAGACGGACAAGGCTCGTGTCCTTCTGATTGCCCTGGCGTGGCCCAGGCAGCACTGGTACGGGACTCTCACGAGCTTGACAACGAGCTGTTGCCAACCCGCCTGGACCTTCTCTCTCAGGACCAAGGTCGCCTCCTCCACTCCAACCTAGCAGCCCTCCACCTCACGGCGTGGTTGCTCAATGGTTAGGCCAAGAGGAGAGGACTTGCTCGGAGGGAGTCCAGCGCGTCCTCCTAGAGAGCAGGAGGCCCTCCACGCATCAGGCCCACCTGGCAAAATGGTTTTGATTTTCCCGATGGGCTGCTGATTGGGGCGTCTTGCCAGTGGCTGCCCCGATCCAGCTTATACTGGATTACCTCCTTCATCTCAGAGCCCAGGGCCTAGCACCCTCGTCCGTCAATATGGCAGCCATATCGGCCTTCCACCTGCCAGTACAAGTCCACACAATATTTTCTCATGCCATGACCGGTCAAATCGTTAAGGGTTTGGATCTCCTCTTTCGTTACATTAGACCCCTGGTCCCACAGTGGGACCTGAACTTGGTTCTGGCCAGGCTGACAGGGCCTCCATTTGAGCCGCTTGCTACATGCTCCTGGTCCCACCTTTCCTGGAAAGTAGGCTTTCTTGTGGCAATCACGTCTGCTAGGAGGGTCTCAGAGCTACGGGCCCTGACCTCTGAACTCCCGTACACGATATTTCATAAGGATAAGGTCCAGCTCCGCCCACACACTTCTTTCCTCTGTAAGATGGTTTCTGCCTATCATATGGGCCAGGACATTTTTCTTCCAGTGCTCTGTCCCAAGCCCCATGCATCTAGTGAGGAGCGCCGCCTCCGCATGCTAGATGTGAAATGGGCCCTGGCGTTTTACCTGGAACTGACAAAACTGTTCAGGAAGTCTTCGCAGCTGTTCATCGCCACGGCCGAACTCATGAAAGTTTGGTTGATCTCCACTCAGCTGCTCTCCAACTGGATCACTTCCTTTATCTGTACTTGTTACGACCTGGCGGGAGTTCGTCCTCCGCCGATTGTGAGGGCATACTTGACCAGGGCGCAAGCCTCGTCGGCCACCTTTCTGGCTCACATCCCTATTCAGGACATTTGTAGGGCTGCCGCATGGTCCTCGGTCCACACATTCACCTTGCACTATGCGATAGTCTCCCAGAGTAGGGAGGACGCCAGGTTCAGCAGGGAAGTACTCAGTCCCGAGTGTCTGTGAACTCCTACCCACCTCCAACAGATATAACTTGGAATCACCTATTGGGGAATGCACATGAGCAATCACTCGAAGAAGAAAAGACCATTACCTTTTCCATAACTGGTGTTCTTCAAGATGTGTTGCTCATGTCCATTCCACATCCTTCCCCACTGTCGGAGTTGACTGGCAAGAAGGAATTGAGGGTGGGGGGAGCGCGCATCGCCCCTTATCCTGCACCATAGTGGCGCCACTCTTAAGGGTCGCTAGAGACGCTCCCCTACTGGTACTGCTAAGGGAAAAACTTCTGGCACCGGTGCACGTGGCGAGCACGCAAACCTATTGTGGAATGGACATGAGCAACACATCTCGAAGAACACCAGTTACGGAAAAGGTAACTGTCTTTTCTCAGGTCTTTTGGCACTCTCATTGCTATATCCTCTTTACTTCCCTACCCCTTCAGATATCCTATGAGTGTCACCTCGGCTTGGCACGTGGATTAACTCTGATCTGGGGTAAAAATACCGATCTCTTTGGACATGCAGCATGCTGATTCAGGTGCCAAAGTTAGTTATAATGTAATCAATAACTAACATAAATATTTTATCCATATTGTTTGCTAAGAAGTTGGATACTGACCATGTCAATAAAACACGTCGTGAATGCAGCTGAAAAATTATGTTTCACTAAATCTTGGGTGAGCTTTATTTAACGGAAAACTGGAAGAAATCCCATTCCAATGAGGGAACTCGTTTTTTTAGGCATTGTAAATATTTTAGTGCCTGTTTAGGAAATATGCAGAGTTACTTGTGTTTTCACAGTTAAAATGTAATATCTAGAGATAAAGGTAGAGAAGTTCTGTGGGGTTCCAGAGTGTAAGGTATGAAAAATCCTAGCTCTGCCTTTGTCATTTGAATCTAAAAGACTTTAGGTGTGTATGGGCTGGAGGAGATCACTGCAAATATCAGTTTATAAATATCATTTCATGCCATATTGTTTGATTACTCTGGGAAGTTTGGAAAGCGATAGACTGTTTCCCATGCTGTGACAGGAGAATTGAAAAAAGTGGTTAGGTGCTTGAAAAGGTGAAATTACCAGCTTTACATTGCAAGTTACCCATTTATTCTGGAGAAATCAGTTTTAATTTAGGGTCAGTCATAACCGGGGCATGTAGTTTAGTGTAGTATTGGTTTTGATAAGTGTATCTTTAACGAGCACACACAGAGCCAGACTTTGCAGCTAGTGACACAATGGGCTATCTCCATTGAAGTCAGTGGGGTTACTTGCGTTTGTCACACGATATTATGACTTGTACAGTAACCTGGGAAAAACTTTGCCCAACTGAGGGCCTCCCAAAATAGGCAAATTAATGTTGCCTTCATTTTATATGATCATGCAACCCATGAATGTCAGAGTTCAACATGGGATGCTCCATCTTCACCTGAGCCGTCTGCACTCAGACTACTGTTTGGGCCTGTAGAGCAAGGGTTTTCTCCCACTGCAGCCTCTTGGTGCAAATTGGTGATGCCAAGAGCCAGAAAGCTGGTAGATCATCCTAGACAGGGATCCCCTTTGCAAGGAGGAGTCATCAGCTGGTGCAGAGCTAGCATAACAAGCTCCTGCGCCATCCCCCTGTGTAAGTGGTTTGTCAGGGACATTTCCAAAGTACTGCTGTGCTACAGCAATCCCCAGTTGGCAAATAGCTTGTTGGGTGCTATTGTACTTTAAAAGTAGTCCCCAGGCTAAAATTTTGTTATAACATGTCAATAATCCCTTAATAGTGGCCTTTTAGAAGAACAGTAATGGCCTTCTGGTGCCCTTTACAGTCAAGGACAGACCATCAGAACATGTTCCTCATCCCAAAATGGCAGGTGTTTGAAAAGTGCTGAGCACCCAGCAGTTTTTATTGTCTTCAGTGGGAGCTGATGGGTTCTCCACAAGTCTGGAAAACAGTCCAGTTCTTTAGGTGCCCAAATAATGATTATAAAGCCTAACTTTAGGACAATTTTTAAAAGTCTTGGCCATGGTCTTTTACTGCCTTGGGGAACCAGAACTACACTGTTTCTCCTGCCTTCAACTTGACCTCCTTATCAGCAGCACCCAGTAGTGTTTTTCAGTCTTATGGGACCCTCCTGCCATAGTAGAATGCCAGAATGAAGACATCAGGGCAGGCTACAAAAGTCTCTTACACAGCATGCTCACCCGCCATTGTTAGGGAAAAAGGTTTTCCCTCCCGTCTAGGGTTAGGAGGGTAGCCTTCCCTGGACTTCTGTATTAGCCAAACAAAACACAGAGCCTTGGCTCTTTGATAAAGTGAGGCACTTTAATGCTAGCAAGTACGACAGCTGAAGGGCTCACCAATTCCTTTACAGAGGAAAATGGTGAAGCCCCGAACAAAGAACAGAGATGGGCTTTTATAGCCTGGTTCAACATACAGTGTGATATCTCTTCCAGTTCAAGCTGGTTAACCCAGTCTGTTTGAAGTTCTGGGGTAGGTATAAACATGGAGGCTTATCTGTATAAGGAATTCTTTCCCCAAAACAGGGAGTACAGGTTACACACAGTTCACATTCCTTCCACCCATAACCTTAGAGAGAAGACAGATAAGCATAGAAAAAAGACAGAGGCCTAGCTTTACTTTAACTTTACTTTAAACAATCATAGGGTTGTTTTCTGGTTCTTTTCTTTATCACCCAGCCCGACCCTCCAGCTTCTCACTCTCCAGATCTCTCTTTCAAATGCTGCAGGGTCTCACACTATTGTGAGATACTAAACCTCCCCACTGTTTTTTTCCCCAGCATAGGGCAATTAGTCCCCACTCCAATGTGCTGATAGTCCCTCCCAACCCTAACAGGAAAAACAATACCCAGCTCATACAAGACCCCTTGCCAGTGAGGCTGGCATAGGAGATGACATAAAATGAGGCTGTTGGCAAATCCATAATTAAGTATCATCAATCCTCCTTCACTCAGAGCCAGACCCAAACAAACCCTGAACACAGACACACCTCAAAATTCACCCTTCCTCTGAGCCCCAAATACAACCCTCTTCCTCCTTCTCCCAGAAAAGTAACAAAATGTTTTCCCTCCCAGTCCTGGCTCCCTGCTACTGATCATGGTGATGGAGAGGTCCCTCACCTCCAATTTGGCCCATTCAAACATTTTTCCATCCAAACTGTTTTTCAGTGGAAAATTGTTTTTTAACTAAACAAAATTTTTGTCAAAAAGTGTCAGCTTTCGAGCTTACGTGGGGCTCTTCTGTACTCAGAGGATCCCTTTCTCATTGACTGCTGCCGCTCAGATGGTGACTCTCTGCTTTAGATAAAATAGGTACTTTGGAACGCTGCAACTTCCCTTTCAGTTTGTTTTGGAATGACACCTGGGAGCTAGCTTTTGAATAGTGAATTTCTTGTTTAAAATGCATACGGTAGAGATGCATACATTCTAAACTAATTGGAAGTCCTGGCAAAATTTGGGATGCAGCTGCTTGTATAATTATATGTTCCATTAGTGGCTGTAGCTCAGCTTTACAACTCTTCTAAAATGTCTTCACAATTTACAGTGCAAATAATGCTTCCTATAAACATTAGCCTTGGAGCATCCCTTTCATTTATTCCCCATTAATTCCCAGGGCCTAAATTTATTGCTACTCTGTACATTAATATTTGCTGGAAAGTAATAATTATATCAACATTCCCTTAGCCGTCATCTTTATCATCAAGCCATGGAAGTTTTCTTCTGCATACACATCCTAAAAAACCTTTTTGTTGTTCGGTGGCTTTGTTTTTATTGGGAAACAAGTGCACACTTCACTCTCCCCTCCTAAATGAAAACCAGTAGCATGTGTGTGTTTTTGTGAGTGTTTCTCGAGAGATTGACTTTAGGTTGAACCTCGAGGCCGCTCCCAGACACTGCATCGCTCTCCTTACACCTGGGACTGGTCAGACCGCTCCTAGTGCCAGTCACCAGTGAGTTGTCTGACCCAAGCCTTGACAGCCCCACACTGGTCACTGGAGGGTGACTACTTCTTGGGCTCGAAGGCACAGTTCAGCCCCTTCCCCAGAAAGCAATGCGATTGGGCTCCAGAGGGCGTGTCTACGGCATCGATGCTGACCTGGCAGCAAGGCTAGTGGCTGACCCAATGGCCTTATTGGAACACTTTGGGCATTCCTGTCATGCCATTGCCCCACTCTCACCAGCCCTTGGTCGCTGAGTCGGACAGGCTGAAGGCCGCGCCCATTGCACCAATGGCACTGGGCTCAGTGCAGGACACTCTGGTAGCCACTGCAGGTGAGGAGCTGGTACCACCCCAGGCTGCCCTCTCCGGCGGGAGAGGACACTGCCAGCCCTCCCCTGGTTGTCCAGTCATCCTCCCAACAAGGCAGCGGCGGGCCCCTTGAGCGCTAACCCACCAGATGATTTTAGGGAGCATCAGGCACTGCTCCGCAGGGTGGCCTTCACCTTGGACCTTAAGGCGGAGGAGAGAGAGGAGCAGACAGACACATTTTTTAATGTTATCAGCATCCACCCCGGCCCGCGTCGCGCTCCCAGTGCGGTCCTGAACATCGTCAAAACCATCCAAAAGGGCAGAAAAGTAATACTTTGTTCCTGCGAAAGGGTTCGAGTACTTATACACCCACCCTCCACTGGGATCATAGATCTTGTCGGCAGCCAACGAGAGGGATAAATGGGCCCACCAGTTCCACCCCTCAGAATAAAGAGGCCAAGAGGATGTATTTGTTTGGTCAAAAAACTTATTCTATGGCCAGCCTGCAGTTTTGGGTGGCAAACCACCAGGCCCTCTTGGGACGCTATCACTTTAACTTGTGGAGCTCTCTTCTCAAGTTCAAGGACTCTGTGTCCCAGGAAGCAGCCCAGGAGTTCGCAACTCTGGTGGAGGAGGGTACCGTGGCAGCTCGGTGCTCTCTCCAAATGGCCTGGGACGTGGCTGATTCAGCTGCCTGAGTGGTCTCCTCGGCAATGGTCATACAGCGCAGTTCCTGGCTCCAGACTGCCGGCCTGTCCCAGGCGATGCAGGCCTCTATTCAGGACCTCCCATTTGATGGTGTCGGCCTTTTTTCCAACCAAACGGATGCTCATCTGCATGCCTCTGGAGAGTGAGCGACCCTCCGCTCTCTGGGGATGCATACTCCTCAGGCGTCGAGGCAGTCATTCCAGCCTCCCCCACCACCACAACAGTAGCAGCCTCAGCAGGCACCTGCAAGGAAAAGGGACGTAGGGTTTAGTCACCGCCACCCTTTGTCATCCTATTCTCCTGCTCAGCCTGGCCCAGCGAAGCACCAAGGGGGCCAGAAGCGCTCATTTTGAGAGTGTGGTCGGGAGCAATGCACCAGCCAACTGCCCGGATCCTTCCCAGCTTTTCCTCAACCGCCTTTTTCCCTACCTCTCGGCCTGGTTGTGGGTTACATCGGACCGTTGGGTCCTGGATGTAGTGACTCGGGGTTATACCCCGTAATTTTTGGCCACCCCTCCCTTGCGCCCCCCCTACCCCCCCCCGACTTCCCCGTCCCTCCTCAGGGACCCTTCTCATGAGTAACTCCTTGTTCAGGAAGTCGTAAAGTTCCTGGGCTTTTTGGCTGTGGAGTAGCTTCCTCAGGATATGGAAGGAAGAGGATTCTACTGCCGCTGCTTCCTAATCTGGAAGGCAAAGGGGGGTCTCAGACCCATTCTGGACCTGCATGGCCTCAACAAGTCTCTAAAGAAGTTGAAGTTCCACATGGTCTCCCTGGCTTCCATCATCCTATCCCTGGATCTGTGGGACTGGTACACCACTCTCGACTTAAAGGATGCTTACTTTAATGTCTCCATATTCCTGGGACACAGGCATTTCCTGTGTTTCATAGTGGCCGGGCGCCACTTCCAGTTCACAGCACTACCCTCTTGTCTGTCTTCGGCCCCCAGGGTGTTAACGAATTGCGTGGCACAGGTAGCAGCTTACCTGAGACGGTGAGTGGTCTAGATCTTCCCTATCTCAGTGAGTGGCTCATCAAGTGCAGGTCTCCGGGGCAGGTGTGCAGGAGCCTCGATCTGGTGCGATCCACCTGCAGTGACCTGGGCCTGTTACTAACACAGAAAAGTCCATGTTAATGCCAGTCCAATGCGTAGAGTTCATCGGCGCGGTCCTCAACTCCACATGAGCCATGGCCTTCCTTCCAGAAGCATGTTTTCAGGCCATGCTGGGTTTAATCTCCCACATAAAGAGCCACCCACTCACTACGGCCCACACATGCCTGCGACTGATGGGCCACGCAGCCGCGTGCACATACGTGGTCAGCTATGCCTGTCTTCATCTGTGGCTTCTGCAAGCGTGGCTAGCCTCGGTCTACACCCTCAGCAGGCATCCCCTGAACCAAATGGTTATGGTGCCGAACCACATCCTCCTGTCTTTGTATTGGTGGCGGGATCCCAGGTAGGTACTGCGGGGAGTCTCCTTCACTATCCTGTCTCCACGGATCATCCTGGTCTTGGACGCGTTGGATCTGCGTTGGGGAACCGATCTGGGCGAGCTCAGCACCCAGGACCTCTGGCTCCACAACCATCTCGCCCTTCATATCAATGTCAGGAAGCTCAAAATGATTGGCCTGCCAGGCCTTCTTGCCCCACCTAAAAGGCCAGGTGGTGCAGGTCCTCACAGACAATACCGCTACGATGTATTACATCAATAGGAAGGGCGGCAACAGGTCTTCGGCCTTTTGTCGAGAAGTGCTCAGCCTCTGGGACTTTTATGTGCGACATGCCAATCATCTAGTAGCCACCCACAGAACCAAGAATGTTTTGGCAGATCATCTCAGCAAGACCTTCTCATCTCGCCACAAATGGTCGCTCCATCCGGAGGTGGTCAGCCTAATCTTCCACAGGTGCATCCAAACCTGGTGGTGCTACACTTGACAGCCTGGCTACTGCATGGCTGAGTGGGGACGAACAGTGGTGTTCCGTTGCTGTCCAGCAGGTTCTGCTGGGTAGCAGGAAACCCTTCACCAGAGCCACCTATATGGCGAAGTGGAAGCGCTTCACGTGTTGGGCCTCAGTTCATCACATTTGTGCAGAAGGGGCTCCACTGCAAGGCATCCCGGACTATTTGCTCCATCTTAAACTCCAGGGCCTGTTGCAATCCTCAGTCAATGTTCATCTGGTGGCCATTTCAGTATGAGACTCCCCCCTTCCAGCCCTTGGCTTCCTGCTTCTCTCCTAGAAGGTCGCCTTCTCGTTTGCTTTAACTTTGGCCCATGGGGTGTCTGAAATCATGGTGCTCACATCTGAAATGCCTTATACAGTCTTCTATAAGGACAAGGTCCAGCTGTGCCCGCACCCGGCTTTTCTGCCCAAGATTGTCTTCCAGTTCCATACTGGTCAAGACATATACCTCAACCTGGTATTCAGTTTTCTTATGTGACCTCCATTCAAACCAATGGCAACATGTACTCTGTTGCATTTATGTAGGAAGACGGTCTTTTTAGTAGCCATCACGTCAGCCTGGAGGGTTGGGGAGCCTGAATGGCTGATCCCTCCTTTACAGTGTTCAAGGATAAGGTCGCTTTATGTCTACACCTGAAATGCTTACCTGAGGTTCTATTAGAGTTCCACCTTAATCTATTCATCTACCACTTTTTTTGTCAACGCCACATTGTTCTCTACAGGAATTCTGTTTAGGTACCCTAGATATTAAAAGGGCATTAGCCTTCCTATTTAAATAGGAACAAGCAATTTAGGAAGTCACCTAGGCTCTTGATTTCCTTCATGGATAGATCCACGGGGTCCTCAATCTCTACTCAGAGACTACCGAGATTAATTTCTGAATGCGTTATTTTCTATAGTGTTGCGGCCATCCATCTCCCACAAAGAGGGTAGCACATTCAACCAGATTGCAGGTAACATCTACGGCATCACTGAAGAATGTACCAGTTTCTGAAATAAGATGCACTGCTACGTGGACTTCAATACATTTGTTTTTCAAACATTATGCCCTGATCTGTGCTGTCAGATGTGATGCTACACTTGGTTCTGGTACTGTCTTCCATTCTGGAGTCTGTTGTGAAGCTCCCTCCTCCATCTGGGGATACTGCTCAGACGTCACCTGAAGTGGATCACCCATAGGAACGACACTCGAAGAAGAAGAGTTACTCACTTTGTGCTGTAAGTGCGGTTCTTTGAGATGTGTGACCCTATGGGCGCGTCCTCCTTGCCCTCTAGTTCAGACTGTTCCTTAGGGGACATTTGGGGGAGAAGGAAGAGAGGGTGGTTCGCCTGTGCACCCCTGTATAGCCTCAGTATCCAACGTGAGGAGTCATAGGACACTTGTGGGCTGGACACTAACAGAATATCTCCGATCAAGGGTTTGAGAGGTACATGTGCCTGAAGTGGAGCACACATAGGGAAATGCATCTTGAAGAACCAGTTACTGCACCAAGTGAGTAATCTGTTCTTCTTTCAGTTCTCCAGGATTCTTCCTGAATATGTCTGTGTTTGGAGAATAAATTGCACGAACACACCAATTAAATAGTTCATGAATTAGTGATATTTTATACGTTTGAGTAAATTTGTAAGTATTAATCATAGAAATATTAAAGCAATCATAACAAAGTGTTTGGTTCCATAGAAATCATAAGCAATGCCTATGTTCCAAAACGTATTTTAAAAAAAAACCTTAAAGGAAGGGTTGCATATATACTTCAGAGACATTAATGAGTAAGAGCAGAAAGTTAAAAGCATGAATTTGGATAAAGTTTTATAAATACTTCCTAAATTAAGTCTAAGCACATTCTGGATTTCAAATAATTTTGATTCAGCTCTTGGAGTGTGTTTTAGTAAAATCACTGGTTAAACACTTATTCCAGAATTTGTGCAGTGCTGAAAATCTGCAAATGAGAGAGAGCATTTGTTGTGGCTTTGAGTTAAGTCTTATTAAGGGACGTGGGGAGGAAAGAAGGCCTAATTTTTATTACCTTGTTTTTATTGCTTAAACAGAT
Source organism: Lepidochelys olivacea (assembly GCF_965140295.1). Classification (NCBI taxonomy): domain Eukaryota; kingdom Metazoa; phylum Chordata; order Testudines; family Cheloniidae; genus Lepidochelys; species Lepidochelys olivacea. Next base: position 43,618,236 of record NC_140418.1, on the reverse strand, counting down.
AGCATGGAGCTTTAATCAACCATTTTGCACCCTTGTTAAAATTAAAACCAGTTCTCTCTTAACAAGCAAATTGTGGATGATGATATTCTGCTCTTGAGAAAAGAATTACGTCTCTCAGATGCCTTTGCTGACAGCATGGGTTTGTCCTCAGATGATGCTTTTATTTTGTCTTTCAAATAAATGTTGGAAATGGTCGGTAGTCAAATCTCGGGTAAAATGTAGTGAGATTCTCCCCCCCCCCCCCCCGCCCCATCAAAGAGCATTTAGGGAAATGCAGGCCACCCTGTAGGGCTGAAGAGTCCAGTGCAGCAGAACCAGTGCAAACTCTGTTGTGCATGTGTCCCAGGCAGGGCATAAGGCAGGGGTGGGCAAAGTATGGCCCGGGGGCCACATCCGTCCCTCGAGATGTTATAATCCAGCCCTTGAGCTCCTACTGGGGAGCAAGGTCAGCGGCTTGCTCTGCTCCACGCGGCTCTTGGAAGCATTGGCATGTCCCCCGCTCCGGCTCCTACATGTAGGGGCAGTCAAGGGGATCCTCACGCTACCACCGTCCCAAGCGCCGCCCCTGCAGCTCCCATTGGCCGTGGTTCCCGGCCAATGGGAGCTGCAGGGGTGATGCCTGTGGACAGGGCAGCACGCAGAGCTGCCTGGCCACGCCACCACGTAGGAGCTGGAGGGTGAACATGCCGCTGCTTCTGGGAGCTGCTTGAGGTAAGCACCACCCAGAGCCTGCACACCTGACCCCCTCCTGCACCCCAATGTCCTGCCCCAGCCCTGATCCCCCTCCCGCCCTCTGAACCCCTCGGTCCCAGCCCAAAGCACCCTCCTGCACCCCCAGCCCGTCATCCCCAGCTCCACCCCACAGTCCGTACCCCCAGCCGGAGCCCTCAACCCCCCTCCCCACACCAATCCCCTGCCCCAGCCTGGAGCCCCCTCCAACACCCTGAACTCCTCATTTCTGGCCCCACCCCACAGCCCGTACCCCCAGCTGGAGTCCTCACCCCCTCCCGCACCCCAACCCCCCAATTCTGTGAGCATTCATGGCCCGCTATACAATTTCCATACCCAGATGTGGCCCTCGGGCCAAAAAGTTTGCCCACCCCTGGCATAGGGAATGGAACTGGGTTAGACGGAGGGAGAGGAAATCTGGTGCTTTGCAAGCCATCTCTTTCCTTCCTACCTTGAATGGGCCATGGGCTGGAATAGCTTCTGCAGAGAAGCTCTGCACCGTGCACAGCTCCCCAGCTCCAGGCATGGCTAATTCAGCAGGAGCTAGGCCCCTGAATGAGTAAAATCTAGTCAGCATTTTAGAAAGCAAAATACAAACTCTTATGGGTGACCAACAAAGTAATCATCAGTGGTGACTGCAGGAGAGCCAGGGGAGAGAAGGTTTATGACTAGGGTCTCTTGTTTTTATTAGCTTGGTGTCATCTCTTTTGGGAGAAAATAGGTTGAGAGTTTTCGAAAGGGAACTTTCCTGCTTGTTTTATACTTCTCTGCTTTGTGAAATAAAACAATCAACTATAAAATAATATGAGGTAATATAACCCAAAATCAAATGTATAAGCCTATATGATCTTGTGCATATCTTACAGCTCATTAATGTGAAGTTGTGTCTTTACTGTATCACTCTTCTCCCACAAATTGATTGCAGTAGAATAATTTTTGAGGCTTTTCTCCTCACATAGCTGTCTGATCTGTCTGTGGTATTTCCAGGGAGCCCATTTTTATAGCAAATACTGTTTGCACTGAGTTGTTAGGTGGACTCTACTCTCCCCCTTTCCTGGGTTTGTCAGGTTTACTTCTGCCTACATCTTCTTTCATGCTTGTTGCTGTAATTTCTTCAGTTATGGCAGGAAGGCTTTCTGACAGGTGCTCAGCAAATGCTTAGCTCCCAACTCTGTTGTTGGTCTGTAGATTGTGCCAGAGGCAGGGACTTCTCAACTGACTCCCTGTATTTCTGGCTTCGGCAAGCCTTGTCCTGGATTCACTTTGCTCCTTTGTCTCAGGGGAATGGAGCTGTTATGGTGCGTTGTTGAAGCAGTTTCCTATGTAGCCAGGTTCCAACTTGATGAGGGCCTTAAAGATTAAGAGCAAGGCCTTGACTATTCAGAGCTTCTTAGATGAGCAAGAGTGGAATGTCTGCCAAAGTTTTTGTATGCACACTGTTCATGGTGACTCATCTTGTTATTCCCTCACCCCCGCTCAGCACTAGTTTATGCATTTGTATATGTGCCTTGTGCATATAAATGGAGGGATGGAGCAGGGTGGTTTAAACACACATGAAGGAAATTGGTTTAGGTGTGCGTGCTGTCTATAAGGTGTAAGAACTTTCCTTGATTCTCTTCTAAAATAATTTTTGAGTAAATAATTAAAAACAATGTCAATAAAATAGAACATTCCAGAAGCTTTTCTTTAAAGAAAAAGAAATTCCTAGACACCAACTGTAAGGCAGAATCCATGTTGAAAATACTTATCAGTTAATTTAAACCAGTATGATTTGAACATTGTAGTTATTAAACACAAATATTTGAAAATCAGTAAGTTAGAATATTCAAACCTCCATGTCTATGTCTGGAAATCCTCAGTTTCCAATGCTAACACCTTCCCCTCTCACATCCATTTATCTAAGTTTTTATAATGCACCCATCCCCAGTTCTTGAGCACCTCTTATTGTAGTATCTCAGTGCTATCCAACGTGGCAGAATTTGATTTTTATTTCTTTGTAATTTGACTGATAACATTGTTTATATTTAAGCATTTTTTTCTTATTTTTCGTTTTAAATTTTCAGTTATGGGACGCTCTGGGGCGAGTCAGACAATTATTTAATGACAGTAGACATTGAGATTCAAAAAGTAAAGCTTTATAACCAGCTTTATAACTAGTTCACAAATTGTCAGCATCACATCACATGTCAAAATATACAAAGTAAATATCCTTAAATCAAACACTAATGAGTTCTCAAGCAGCATTTTTCTTACTGGAAATATTTTGACATTGTTTTTTGTGTGTGCGGTGAAATTGACATTTACCAACATGTAGCGATAACCGTCAGATCCTTCCAAGCTTAATTTTGGGCTACAGGTTCCTGCTGTCCCAGAGAAAAACCCTGAATACTGGCCTGTAACTGTGAACCTGTCAACTATATGTCAGGAGAAGGCTCTGACGGTAGGATCCTGTAGCCTATGGCATAGTATCCCAAAGGCAATGGCAGAAAACCCATTGTTCAGAATATTTAAATGTGCTGTAGGAACAGTCCTGAACTGGCCTGGTGGACAGACCATATGACCTGTTAGATCTTTGCTGTTTCTGAATTCTGATTAGAGACTTGAGGCCAGAGTCCACAACCTTTGATTTTGTTGCTCTCTGCATGTGGTCCATGGAAGTTCCTATGCTATCCACGTGCGACTTTGGGCTGGGTGCCTCACTCTATCTAACCTCTTCAACCTCCCTAATATTGATCAGAGAATAACTTTTTCCATGACCACTCTGGATAAAATGACTATGCACTCCCCAAATGTCATCAAACCTCAAAAGGTAGGTCTGAAGGGTAGACAGTGGGTTACATCATTGTTCACACAAAAGACAAACGGTACTATTGTATTGCATGTATTGAACTGGAAGTCATACATTTTTTCATGTCATAGGCAGTGGAGTAAAAGGAGGATCAGTGACAGTGAAGGGATGATTATCATTAGAGGAGGAACATTTACTATTTTTAGGCTTGCTGCAGTTTTTCTGAACAGTAACATTTTGATATTCTGAAATAATTTGCTGCAAAAGTCCTGGGAATGGCTGCAGCTGGTAAGAGAGAATGCAGTTTAAAAATGAAAGGAGTAAGTCCTCTCCCAGAGCTCTCCAGCTACTCTTGCACGTGACACTAACTACAGTTTTACAGATCATAGAATATCAGGGTTGGAAGGGACCTCAGGAGGTCATCTAGTCCAACCCCCTGCTCAAAGCAGGACCAATCCTCAACTAAATCATCCCAGCCAGGGTTTTGTCAAGCCTGATCTTGGCAACGATCCATTTGCAGAATCGAACCGCTCCCAGCCACCCACACGCACGTCCTTTCCTGTGATGGGAACTCAAAGACCCGCATTGCTGCTCAGATTTAAACTTCATCCTTAGCTAGTAGCATCAGCATTCAAATACACAACTGTGAGATGCAAAGGGTGCACTGCTACACACTGCAGTACTCGGGTTACCTTGTGAAATGCTGTTGAACACGCGGAGATGTGAACTTGTCATTCTGCAGCTGGAAGGTTTACAGTTATTATTGAAAAAGATTTAAATGTCATATGGTGGTGCCTAATCCCCAGCACTTCTTCGGGATATCTCACATGTTGACCCAGTTCTGTGTAAGTAAAAGCAGGATGAATGTGAGCTTAGCTGGAAAGGAACCATTTTCTGCATGACTGTCAGTGTGCCATACCTCCTGAGCTGGTTAAATAAATGCTGATGAGGCAACTCAGCTCCTCTCAGAAATCTCTCAGCACCCTCCAGGATCAGACACTATGTTCTGGGCACCACATTACCAGTAAGATGCAGACAAATGAGGGAGTTCAGAAAAGCGCAGCAAAAACTAATAAGGGGATAGAAGAGCTGATTTCTGGGGAAAGATTAAAAGAACTAAATGTATAGCTTGTTTAAGCAATTGCTAGGAAGAGAGACTAAAAAGACTGGGACTGTGTATTTTAGGAGAGGTGAAATGAGACCATAATAAATGGTCTAGAGGAGAAAATCAGGTGCTCCTAGTTAGCATCTCTAGTGCAACAAGACCAAAGGAATGTTCAATGAAAAGCAGCAAATTTTAAAAATGATAAAAGTAGAACACAGTCCATGATGTGGCTGTAGACTCATTGCCACATGCTGACCTTGAGGAAAAGAGCTTATCAGGATACTAAAAAAAGGGGTATTTATATGGTGTGACAAAGTTCCTCCTCTGCCTTGGTGGGTCCTGCGCTTATTGGCGGATTTGCTCTCCTCAAAGGTTCATGGCAGCCCTCAGTTTGGCCACTTTTGCTAGTTCACTCAGCTAACCTCATCACTGGCCAGCATGGGGAAAAGGAAGGAACAATCCCCGCAGTCTCTGCTGATCCACCTAGTGGGTTGGGGGACAGGCCAGGGACCTTCTCCTCTGGTGGGACCCACAGTCCAGGTCAGCTCCTCTTATATCCAATAGAGGGAAGAGGGATGGCAGGAACCCGGGCCTGCCATCTACTCCGGGTTCCAGCCCAGGGCCCTGTGGATCACAGCTGTCTACTGTGTTTCTTGTAACAGCTGTGTGACAGCTGTAACTCCCTGGGCTACTTCCCCATGGTATCCTCCAAACACCTTCTTTATCCTCACCACAGGACCTTCCTCCTGATTCCTGTTAGTGTTTGTACTCCTCAGTCCTCCAGCAGCATGCCCTCTCACTCTCCACTCCTTGCGCACCCCTCACTGACTAAAACGAGGTCCTTTTTAAACCAGGTGTCCTGATTAGCCTGCCTGTTAGGGTATAGAAATTCAGGCCTGTCTGTAAAGGCCTACACTCTAAGAATTTAGGTGTATTCTTATTACTTAGCTAGTTAAAGAGGTATAAAAGAAAGAATCAAAACCACTGTCTGCCAGTGTAAGGGCCTTCTCTTACTGTGGCAGTCTGAGGCCCTGTTCTTAGGCTAAGGCCTTTGGCTAAGCAACAGATGCAGCCATAAGCTGGGAAGCGACCGGTCACATCCTCACATTCCAAACTAATCACATTGAAAAGGTGCTATGGGCTGTTAGGCATTATCAGGACAGGACTGTATTCCTATCACCTCCAGAGAAAGGGAAGAGCCTAGAAGATGTAAAAGGGAACTTAGTGATTATTCTGGAGTCTCCCCTGTTACCTTACCCAGGGGAAAGGGACCTGCTTAATCTAAGGCTAATATATCTGCCTTCTATCTCCCTTGACGTCTTCGAGGAGCAGTGAGCACTGTCCGGGGTTCTCTGCTCGGTGTCCCCGTCAGGTTCCCTTTGTTTGACCCTTTGACCACACTCCTGTTCCTGTTATTTGATTAGTTGTCCCGTGAAATCACTTGGCTTCCAGGTCCTGTGGTCCCCTTAGGCTGGAGGGGGACCCTTTAGCAATGGGTGGGCTTCTGCCTGCCCACTTCGTGGATCCCAATAGGATCACTCTCCTGTACCCATCTGACCTGACCCTGTCACAATGGATAATGAGAACATCCAGGGTTATGTTAGACAGGATAAAAACGTGTTTTTAGAAGGGCTATATGGCCCTGATCCTGCAAACAAGCATGTGTGTCCCTTTACTAGCATGAGTAGTCCTGTTTGTGGTAGTAAAGTTAAGCACATGCACAAATGTTGACAGGATCAAAGCCTATAAATCCTCATGCTTCAAAGCATAAGCTAGTCACCAATTTATGGGAGTAGGGAGAAACTTCCATTTTGGGAAAGGTATTCCATTTATTGTCTGCTATGGGCCTCCTTGCACATTCTGCTGAAGCATCTTAACCAGCCATTGTCAGAGAGAGATTGCTGGACTAGATGATCTGATTTCGGTATGGCGATCCTTTTGTCCCTGTAATAATCACCTATGAGAATTTGAAGAGTTCAAACACCAAAAGAGGAGAGGAATTATTTTAGAGAGTGGTACAAGTGGTTGTAGAGGAGTCAAGGAATAAAGTTAAAAAGAGAAAGTTTAGGCTGTCAGGAACATTTCTTGACTAAACAATAGTAGCCTTTGGAATAGTATCCCAATGGAAGTGGTCAAATTTAAATATTCGTTTAGCGATTATATTAATGTAAAAGATTTAATTAGCTGTGGATTTTTAAAAATCATTTAAAACTAGACTAGAGGAAAGCAGTAAAATATAGATTCTAAGGCCAGAAGGGACCGTTGTGATCATCTAGTCTGACCTGCTGCATAGCACAGGCCAGAGAACTGCCCAAAATAATTCCTTGAGCATGTCTTTTAGAAAAACATCCACTCTTGATGTAAAAATTGTCAGTGATGGAGAATCCATCATAATCCCTTGATAAGTTGTTCCAAAAGTTAATTACCCTTATTTCCTGTGTGAATTTGTCTCGCTTCAGCTTCTAGCCATTGGATTGTGTCAGACCTTTCTCTGCTAATTTGAAGTGCCGCCATGTAGATACTTAGACTGATCAAGTCATCCCTTAACCTTCTCTTTGTTAAACTAAACAGATTTAGCTCCTTGAGTCTATCACTATAAGGCAGGTTTTCTAATCCTGTAATCATTCTCATGGCTCTTCTCTGAACCGTCTCCAGTTTATCAACATTCTTCTTGAATTTGTGGATACCAGAACTGGACACAGTATTCCACCTATTCTACTATTGAACAGTACAGGACCCAAGACAGATCCCTTGTGGAACCTGGTAGATATGCCTGCCCAGTTTGACTGAAAACTGTTGATAACTATTCTGAGTACCTTTTTTCAGCCAGTTGTACACCCACTTTGTAGTAATTTCATTTAGACTGGATTTCTCTAGTTTGCTTATGTGAATGTCATGTGGGACTGTGACAAAAGCCTTACTTAAAATCAAGGTATATTACGTTCACTATTTCCGCCCATTCATTATGCCAGTAACTCTGTCAAAGAAGGAAATTAGGCTGGTTTGCATGAATTGTTCCTGACAAATCCATCTTGGCTATTCCTTATCACCCTATTTTCATCTAGGTTCTTACAAATTGCTTGTTTAATAATTTGTTCCAGTATCTTTCCAGGTATCGAAGTTAGGCTGACTGGTCTGTAATTCCCAGGTCCTCTTTGTTCCACTTTTTACAGATACAGATTGTTTGCCCTCCTCTGGCCCTATCGGACCTCACCTGTCTGCCATGAGTTCTCAAAGATAATCACTAACAGTTCCAAGGTGGCTTCAGCTAGTTCCTTAAGTACCCTAGGGTGACTTTCATCAAGCCCTACCAACTTGAATAGATCTAACTTATCTAAATATTTTGTAACCTGTTCTTTCCCTATTTTCCTATACTAATCTCTTGTAAAGTATCACTGTGAGCTGTTCAACACATGCTTTGCTCCATTTCAGGGGTGGCTGCGTGTCACTGTTAGTTGATGTATTCTCTGTATGGTTCTTTAAAACACTCTGGACTCCTTTGGGGTGAAGTGGGCTCTAGAAATGTAGAAACTATGACTGTCGCTTTATTTTATTCAGAGAGGATGCGCAGCAGCTGTCATACTGCACTACATAGCACATGGTGGATTTCAGTTACAGCTGGTAGATCTAAATTGAAAAGCAGAGCTTTGGGATACAGAATTCTGGACTAGATGAGCTACTCATCTGATTCTCAAAAAGAAAAGGAGTACTTGTGGCACCTTAGAGACTAACCAATTTATTTGAGCATGAGCTTTCGTGAGCTACAGCTCACTTCATCGGATGCATACCGTGAGTTTCCACGGTATGCATCCGATGAAGTGAGCTGTAGCTCACGAAAGCTCATGCTCAGATAAATTGGTTAGTCTCTAAGGTGCCACAAGTACTCCTTTTCTTTTTGCGAATACAGACTAACACGGCTGTTACTCTGAAACTCATCTGATTCTGATGACTTAAAATGCTGAGGATCCTTATCTCTTCAAACATGTTTGTTTAATATAAAGTGGTCTGCTGAGATTGTTTTCACTCCAGAATAACAGGATTTGCTGACTAATGAGAGACAATGAGAGCTTAAGGAGCAGCAATTAACTAAATATACAGGAGGAGGCTGCTGAAATTGCCTTGAGCGCCTAAGGTGTAAAAAGGGAGAGAAACAAACTACTTTAAGGTCAGGTAACTCACCTTCATGTCTGTTAACCAGTAAAATCTCTAAACAGCAACTAGAGCATTCTGCAGTTCCATAGCTATGGACTTTGCCACCTAGGCTACTCATTATCAAAGACTTCAGCCGCCTCCTCAGTGCAAAAAACCCAAACTTCCTTCCTAATCCCTCCCAGTCATAAATGACATGAGTAGATCTGTGCTGGTTGCATTATCTGTTTTCATATTTAATTCTTTGAAAACCTCTTTTTTTGACTTCACTTAATACTGCCCCAGAAAGTAGGGGCCTTGCTGCAGAATTTAGGTGCACTTTACTAGTAAATATGTAGGGCCTTTCCCATGGTAGAATGGATAGAACTCTTGTTACAGCTTTGCTGTCCTGGCTGATTTGCAGATAGAATATGGTGTTGTCTGTATCCTTAAAGCAGGCTCTGCATCATGGCAGAAAATTAAATGTTCCTCTAATCATTTGAAATTCGTGCTCTCTCTACTGGAATGAACAAGATATTCCAAGAAGTCCTGTAAAGGTATCATGTGTCACCCATAACAGTTAATAAAAACTCTTTCCTTTTGGTTAGTAAAGAGCATGAAAAAACAGGTGTTCCATTTAGAAAATGTCCAGGCTAGCAAATGTCCTGCATGATTCTGTCATTCCAAAATAACATGATTTGCACTCTAGTTTCTGGGGACTTCACTTTATATAAGTAATAGGAGCATTTCTCCTCCAGTGTTCCATATTGTTAAGTTCCCTATGTACAGACTTCACATCTTGTTTAATCACATACAGTGTGGGGGGAGGTGACCAAATAACACATGAATTCTTTATTTTTTCAGATCTGTTCCTCAGTCTGCGTGAGAAAATTGGTCCTCAGACATTCTTTTAGCTAAGATATGTTCTGGGATTCATCAGTGTTTGTGATAGTGGTGTGTGTGTTTTGGTTTTTTGGGGTGTTTTTTTGTTTTGGTTTGGTTTTTTTGGTTGTTTTACAAGACCAAGTCCCTCTCCTCTGTACTTGAGCAAACCCCTTAACAAGCACAGGGACCAATTTAGCAAAAGTCTCTGCATTGATAAAGTACTTCGTGTGTTCTAAGACAGTGCTTCTCAAGCTATCTGATGTGGGGGACCAGCAATTTTTTTTTCCAATGTGCGTGCAGACCGGCAGCCAATGGCTTGCGGACCGGCACCAGTCTGCGGACTACCACTTTGAGTAGCACTGTTCTAAGGAACTTTTCCTACTTGATTTCACTGCTCATATCAGAAATGGGGCTATTGCTCACTTTTGCAGGAGTGTGGAGAGGATAGATTATCTGCAGAGCACTTTAAAATAATCAGACGAAAGGCTTGATATAAGTGCATTGGGTGCTATCCTCACAGTGTTGAAATCAAATGGGACTTCTGCCATTGACTTCAAGGGGGCTAGAATTTCACCCAGTCTCAGTATGGGAGAGGGATTAAAGGGTGTTTAACTTATCATGGAGAGGGATAAATACAATTTTCAAGGCTCCATTGCTTGGAATATTTAAAAGTAGGGTTGTTGATTAATTGCAGTTAACTCACGCAATTAACTCAGAAAAGTTAATCGCAGTTTTAATTGCACTGCTAAACAATAGAAAACCAATTGAAATTGATTAAATATTTTTGCATGTTTTTCTACATTTTCAAATATATTGATTTCAATTACAACACAGTATAAAGTATACAGTGCTCACTTGATATTATTTTTATTACGAATATTTGCACTGTAAAAATGATGAAATAGCATTTTTCAGTTCACCTCATACAAGTACTGTAGTGCAATCTCTATCGTGAAAGTGCAACTTACAAATGTAGATTTTTATTGTTACATAATTGCACTCAAAAACAAAACAATATAAAACTTTAACGCCTACAAGACCACTCAATCCTACTTCTTGTTTAGCCAATCATTAAGAGAAACAAGTTTGTTTACATTTGCAGAAGATAATGCTGCCCGCTTCTTATTTACAATATCACCTGAAAGTGAGAACAGGCATTCGCATGGCACTTTTGTAGCAGGCACTGCAAGGAATTTACATGCCAGATATGCGTAATATTTGTATGCCCCTTTGTGCTTCGGCCACCAGTCCAGAGGACATGCTTCCACGCTGATGATGCTCATTAAAAAAATGTGTTAATTAAATTTGTGACTCAACTCCTTGGGGGAGAATTGAATATCTCCTGCTCTATGTTTTACCTGCATTCTGACATATATTTCATGTTATGGCTGTCTCCGATGATGACACAGCACATGTTCATTTTAAGAATACTTTCACTGCAGATTTGACAAAATGCAAAGAAGGTACCAGTGTGAGATTTTTCTAAAGATAGCTACAGCACTTGACCCAAGTTTTAAGAATCTGAAGTGCCTTCCAAAATCTGAGAGGGAGGAGGTGTGGAACATGCTTTCAGTAGTCTTAAAAGAGGAACACTCTGATGCGGAAACTACAGAACCTGAACCACCAAAAAAGAAAATCAACCTGCTGGTGGCGTCTACTCATGATGATGAAAATGAATATGCGTTGATCCGCACTGCTTTGGATCGTAATTGAGCAGAACCCATTAGCAGCATGGACACATGTCCTTTGGAATGTTGGTTGAAGCATGAAGGGACATATGATGAAGTGGGCTGTAGCCCATGAAAGCTTATGCTCTAATAAATTTGCTAGTCTCTAAGGTGCCGCAAGTACTCCTGTTCTTTTTGCAGATACAGACTAACACGGCTGCTACTCTGAAATATGAATCTTAGCGCATCTGGCACGTAAATATCTTGTGACACCGGCTGCAACAATGCCATGCAAACGCCAGTTTTCACTTTCAGGTGACATTATAAACAAGAAGCAGGCAGCATTATTTCCTGCGAATGTAAACAGACTTGTTTGTCTGAGCGATTGGCTGACCAAGAAGTGGGACTGACTGGACTTGTAGGCTCTAAAGTTTTACATTGTTTTATTTTTTAATGCAGTTATTTTTTATACATAATTCTACATTTGTTAGTTCAACTTTCAGGATCAAGAAATTGCACTACAGTACTTGTATTAAGTGAACTGAAAAATACTATTTCTTTTGTATTTTATGATGCAAGTATTTGTAGTAAAAATAAATATAAAGTGAGCACTGTACACTTTGTATGATGTCAAGTATCAGGAGGTAGCTGTGTTAGCGTGTATCCACAAAAACAACAAAGAGTCCTGTGGCACTTTAAAGGCTAACAGATTTATTTGGGCATAAGCTTTTGTGGGTAAAAAAAAAACTTCAATCTAAGAAGTGTTTTTTTACCCATGAAAGCTTATGCCCAAATAAATCTGCTAGTCTTTAAGGTGCCACCGGACTCCTTGTTGTTACTGTACACTTTGTATTCTGTGTTTATAATTGAAATCAATATATTTGAAAATGTAGAAAACATCCTAAAATATTTAAATAAATGGCATTATATTATTGTTTAGCAGCACGATTAATCACAGTTAATTTGTTTGAATTATACGATTAATCGTGATTAATGTTTTTAATCACTTGACAGCCCTACTTAAAAGTAGATTAGATAAAATGCTAGAAAATGTGCTTCAGGGAGTAATCCTATAGTGGCCACAGAACACAGTTCAATGGCCTATTAGCTGTCTCATCTTAAATATTTATACTGCTGTTCCCAAACTATGTTAGATGATAGTTAAGATTGTTCAGTCTAGTCCAAAGGAGATGTACCATTATGCACATCACTTTTTAATGAGAAATTTGGAAATCACTAGCTACGGTTAATTAATAGTGCTGACACCAACAAACCCTGATGGATGGGGAGGTTTAATTTAACTCTTTCTCTGTAGTGATACCTTGATGGAAAACCTGCCAGAAACTCTCACAAGCTCATTGTTCCATCTAAAATACATACAAAATAAGTGGAGGGAATTGCCACAAAGAAACCTAGAGCAAATTGATAAATGAATTATCATGCATAAGAATTTAAGAACGGCCATACTGGGTCAGACCGTGATCTATCTTGCCCTGTATCCTCTCTCTGACAGTGGCCAGTACCAGAACTTCAGGGGAAGTGTACAGAACAGGGCAATTTTGGAGAGCTGTACCCCTGTCTTCCCCTCCAGGCTTCTGTCAGTCAAAGGTTTAGGGTTGCTCTGAGCACGAGGCTACCTCCCTGACCATCTTGGCTAATAGCCATTGATGGACCTATCCTCCATCAACTCACTTAATCCTTTTTTGAACCCAGTTATACTTTTGGCCTTCACAACATCCCAGGGCAATAAGTTCCACAGATTAATTGTGCATTGTGTGAAAAAGTATTTCCTCTTCTTTATATTAAACCAGCTGCATGCACTTTTGAGCGTATCATGTACCTGCCCTTACCCACTGGTACTTTTTTCTTAACTTGAAAATTGACTTGTTTTCAAATATTTTGCGTATGCTTGCAGCTACTTTTGTGGGGACACTGCATTTAGGGAGGGATCTGCTTTTAATTTTTGCTTGCGGCCTCTTCCAAATTTCATTACATCCTTACGGCCTATTGAGCTGAGATATGGGCACCCTTTGGGAAAAATGGGACACAGTCACGTGCAGCAAGACAATTAGCAAATCAGTTAGGAGTCTGTAATGAGAACTAATGAATCTATAAGTAGCTATTCATGTCTACACTGTTTAGTGGCACCAGGTACAGACGTTAGAGGGCTTATTCCTTTACCCGCTTACTTCCCTAGTCCTTCTCACATGAATAGAGAGCACCAATACCCGAAGTCCGAAGGTGCAAACAATTCCATGTTTATTGGGGTGAACTTCCAGCAAGCATGATTCCAGTTTCCTTCCTTAGTGTCCCCCTTCCCAGCTCTGGCACCACAGAGCCTTGCCTGTGTCCCTGTTCCTATTCCCCCTCCCATAGCAAAACATGATTCCAATTCCTCCACCCCTATTCCCCATTCCCATTCCCCCCTTTCTTCCTGATTGACTGCAGACTGCATAGTAAAACTTGAGTTCTGCTTAGGTATACCTTTACCAATCATTTTACTGAAATTTAACTAACCAATCCTAACATATTATAACATGATTATCTAACCAATTATATCCCACCACCTTAATTAGTTTATACCCAACACAATTAATTATACAGCAGACAGAAACAATCACAGAACCAGACAGATTATACAGACAAACAAAAGGGAAATGAGGACTACAGTGATAGAACAACAAAGAAATGAGGATTTCACATCCCAACTATTGATAAGTGAGTTCTTGCCAGACAGGATGCTATCAAACTAAGTTTCCTTTTACATCTTCTAGGCTCTTCCCTTTCTCTGGAGGTGATAGGCATTATCAGGACAGGACTGTATTCCTAACAGCCCATAGCACCTTTTCAATGTGATTAGTTTGGAATGTAAGGATGTGACCATACATTTCTCAGTTTATGGATGCCTCTGCTGCTTAACCAAAGGCCTTAGCCTAAGAACAGGGCCTCAGACTGTCATAGTAGGGGAAGGCCCTTACACCGGCAGATATTGATTTTGATTCTTTCTTTTATACCTCTATAACTAGGTAAGTGATAAGAATACACCTAAATTCTTGAAGTATAAGCCTTTGCAGACAGACCTGAATATCTATATCCTAACAACTCTGAGTTTGTATACTATACAGCTGTATTTGCAAATTGAAGTAACATTGTTAAACAGAAGGTAATTAAATAATCTACTGAAAGAATGTGGTGATGTCTAGCCCAATGAAAATAAATGTCACTCTTCCGGAAACCCACCCCGTGGTAGGTGTGGTTGGTCTATTAGGCCAACGCGCCTTAAATCAGAATCAAATATAGGTAATCCCATCTCCTGTAGGTGGGCTCTTTGGAATAACAAGCCACAGTGAGCAGGGACTACAGAGTGCGTGTAAGTGTATCCGAGGCTTAGATTGAAACTCGACTGCTAGGCATTTGTTGTGGAGAAAAAAATCCTGACTTTGAGGTGGGAGTGCTATAAAAAGGCTTTTTGATTAAAGGACAAAGATTTGATATTTGCATCAAATGAGTGCCGTGCTTTTCTTTGCCTGAAAAGTCCTCTCTTGTGAAGGCACAGAGTTCAACAGCAGAACCAAATGCGTTATACTGAATGACTCACTGATGTAAGCACAGGAAGAGAATCAAGCCCTTGGGTTGATCTCGCTCCAACTTTGAACAATTCTATTATTTCCCATTTTTTGCAAATCCTGCATAGTATTTCTAGGCCTTTTAATTTTATTCTTCTAGACATGAGCACTAACGTCTTCTCTTGAACCATGGGGAGCAGTGGGCTATTGCCTGCTCTCTTTTCCCATCACAAAACACATACTCTAGAAATCAAGTCAAATGAAACATGGCAAAGATAAACTATAATCATAAGAGGTGTAAGATCCATTTGCAGTGGGTGCCAGGAGTCACCTGGTGACACTGTTGCATAGTCTTGTATGTTCTTTTTCTAATGTGTGAGCAGTTTCTGAAGACATGCTGTGATGTTAGTTTTGTGATGCATAGTCTATTTAGGGGTGCTGTTGCAAACAGCAGGGACATTTGATCTCTGCCTGCATCTCCCTAAAAGTCTTATTTACCCCTTGGTACCAGAAGTCCTGAAGCTGCAGTTGAAGGGCCCCTTACTGCAAGCACATGCTTGAGTAACTTGAGTAGTGTACTTAGTCTTATTGACTTCAGTGGATCTGCTCATGTGAGTTAAGTTACTCATTTTTTTTGTATGCATTTGAGGACTGGGCCATAGTCATTAGTGTATCTTGTATTAGTTTTGCTACTGGCAAATCTGGACTATCATATCATATTGTATCACCAGCCAGTTACAGCACAATTAGTATCACACACAGCCCTGTCTCATACAGTATTCTCAGTTGGCCTATATTAAAGCCGTATAGAGAATCCTTCTTTGGCTCAGCTCTCTCACCACAGACATGGTTCCTCACTGTCCTGCCCTTTGTGCAATCACACCTGTGCAAAAGAGGCATTACCCACTACCCTGTTACAATAGTAGTGTTTTACACATCCTTTCTACAGGCGTGAATGGAGAAACAGGCCATGCACATTTTTTCACACATCTCATCCAGGCTCAAACTGCCCATGCTTTTTGTAATTGCCATAAGGAGTGGAGAAGAAATCGCCATATGTCAGTCATCAGAGGAGCAAGGGCTTTGAAGATTTGTCAGTCTCTTATTCTTAAAAGCACAGAGGTTTACATGCTGAGCTCAGTCACTGCTTCTACTTGCTACATTTGATCGTGAAATAGAGAATTTCCAGTACAGCACACTCCAGCCTTGACATTTTGCATTGGTGTCTGGAGTGAGGAATTCTGCACATAAGCCTGACCATGTTTTTCTCTCTACAGGTCAAATCAAGAGAAAGAACACTACCAGATGAAAGGGAGTTTTGTGCTGCTGTCAGGACAATAACAGAAGCGGTCAAGCTAAAACTATCAGATCTTAAATACCATTGTGCCCATAAAAAAAATGGAATGCATGGTCCATACAGGCTGGTATTTAAAGACAAGCGTTCTGCTAGCAAAACAGGTTTCCTCAGTTCAGTATCGAAGGAGCCCATTACAAATGTTGTTAATGCCACAGAGGTGATCAGCAAACTGCAAATGGAAGAGGCCACTCTGAAGAGGGAGCTGAAGCGGCTGCAGGAAGAGTGCAGACATAAGCTGGATGAGATTGCAGAAGGGCTGGTTGGAGTGATTTGTATCCCACCTATGAAGAGATAAGTTCTCTTCAAGAAAGGACAAGGGAATAGAGCTGTTTGATCAGAAGACATATTACAAACCATGGTCTGAGAGTGGGTAAAACGAAGAGCTGAATGTGGTTCTAATTCTCAGCCTTGAAAACAAAATTTGTCACTTCTTTATAATATGCACTGGGGCCAGAACACTGCACCCTTAATGGTTCTGTCTGCTGTCCCTTATTACTTACCTTACCAATTAAATTCTGCAGCAGGTTTTAGAGGGCGTGGGGTGTTTTTAAATCTCTCCATGTAGATTTCTGATGCTTCTGCCAGGCACAGGCTCACTTTCAGAACTCTCTGTTTCTAGACACACGGTATTTGCAGGTCTGCAGACTGAAATACTAATTGCATTCAGCATTTACCAGCAAGTGAGCGTATTTATGACTCATAAAACCCCAGATACTGAGCAGAGATGAGTGCGGCCTTCGATGCTGAAAGGTATGCAAAGCACCAAGAATGTGCAGAAAAGGCTGCTATTTAGTTCAGCTAGTTATATATTGTGTGGCAAGGCACAGAATACATACAATTATCACAAAACAGATACAAAATGCTTAGTAGCAAATAAAAGTGACATCTTCTATATACACAGGCATGATGCACTTCAAATGATCAGATTCTCTATAGAAACACCCATTTTTATTAAACTATGTATTCAGTTATGAAGCACAGTAATATAATTTATATATTCACTAGAGAATGGTTTCAGAGTAACAGCCGTGTTAGTCTGTATTCGCAAAAAGAAAAGGAGTACTTGTGGCACCTTAGAGACTAACCAGTTTATTTGAGCATAAGCTTTCGTGAGCTACAGCTCACTTCATCGGAAGCATCCGATGAAGTGAGCTGTAGCTCACGAAAGCTTATGCTCATGTAAGGTTTTATGTTTTATGTTTGTTTTATGCTCATGAAAGCTTATGCTCAAATAAATTGGTTAGTCTCTAAGGTGCCACAAGTACTCCTTCACTAGAGAATGTTTCTGTAAAATAGAAATAAGGCCTTAAATTCCAGGTTTTAAGAAACCCATCGTCTACATCTGGAGACATCCCCCCCAGAAAGTAAAGCCTTTCATTTGACAGTAGCTTTTCATCCCTTTCTGTTTGCTTTCAGTAAGAAACTGCTTTTATTCTTGTGATTTTCCTTCAGAAATAAAAACACAATTTGCTTTTCATTTGTGAATTGCAATGAGCAGCAGGATTACCTTAGTTTAGATTTCTGTCCATTACTCCCAGCTCTTCTGTTTGGGTGATTAACAGTTGCCTGTGACTCAAAAACCAAAAGTAAAAGTGCATTTAAGGACATTATCATGTTCAAGTATTAGCATCGTCATTGTTGTGAGATGAAGTAAGGTTGGGGGAGAAGGGCAAGGACTGACTCTTCATTCCGCTGCCAGATCTGAATTCTCTGCTGAGTTGCACTATCATTGGCATTTCTCGTGCATTGTGCATGGGTGTCAATGACGATGCCAGGTGTAAGACAGCGGAGAGCAAGAGCTGGGTGCCCAGCCTTGGCCCAACTGAAAGCCATGTCACCAACCTACCAGAGAACACAGGAGTGCACTTCATTTGCATAATGTGGGCCAGAGTGTAGCTACCCATGTCTTCAGTACGGAGGTCGTACCATATTTCCCATAGACCAAAGCAGAGTGGGGTGCAGTGGTGTGTGAAGCCTTTGTGAGCCACGCTGAAGGCTGGGCTCCCATGTACTGGGGTACCTGAGTGCACTAGTAGAGTAATCCAGCTATTGTGGCAGGGATCACATGGGCTCTGGCCAGGGCTCACCATAGTGCGGCCTTGAAACTAGCCGATGCTGTGAGAAAGTTTAGTTCTGTGCGTAAGCCCCAAAGAAGTAGAGAGAATGATTGTATTAATACTTATGTCCCCAAACTTAATATTAATCCCCAAACTCTTCTCCCCGGGATACTCCCCACAGAACCACGTCCAAATGCCCTACACAGAGCTGGTTCTGCACTCTGCAGCTCTAGCTCATCTCTAGCCTGTTGCTCACCAGTCTTGTCATATTGTTGTATGCCAAGCTTGTATCCACTTAAGCTAGCAATCATTACTCTGGTTTTAATACCAGGACATGAACTCATTTCCTAACTGCAAATATTTGTCAGTACACAGTAGTTACAATGCAGTGTGTTTTTAACATTCACCGGACAATCCCATTTCAGTCTAGACTGGAACTGGCAGAGCATGGGTGCCCTACTTGACCCTGATTATTTCCTCTCTGGAGAAATGTAAAAATTGTGTTGCTATAAAAACAGCCACAAAGAGTCCTCGGCAGCTGTATTTACTGCATGACACAAGCAAATCATATTCACAGACAAGCTGTGTTATTGAAGGGACGCTGTCAGAACAAACCTTAAATCCACTATTACTGGTGCTGGGGCTGTCACCTAGCAATGTTAAAACTGGAATCATCTGAAAAACCAATTGTCTTTATGCCACTGATGCCATTTGGTTACTTTTTGCACCTGAGACCATCCGGGCAATGAAACTAGCCAGTTTAACTTTCTTGGCCTGATTTCCGATGGCCTTGCATCTCGTGTACTCGTTCGCACAATGTATAAAGTGGGTTTAAAATGCTGCCACCGCCATGAGTGGAGAGGTCTTCTTTGAGTGCTTGCTCATGTCTGTTCCATAGTAGGTGTGTGTGCTCACCACATGCACCGGCGCTGGAAGTTTTTCCCTCAGTGGTATCCATAGGGGACCAGCTCTGGCACCAACTAGAGTGGTGCACGTATGCACCAGTATAAGGAGCGCTGCCAGATCCTCCGTCCCTCAATTCCTTCTTACCGCCAGTGTCGGTGCAGGAATGTCTCCTTGCCTTGGCTTGTCTCCTTGCCTCCTTACCTTCTCAACTGTGCCTAGTTGTGAATCATTTGTGGATAGTTATTAGAAAGTTTGTAGAGTTTATTAGTGCCTAAGTTAGAAATAGTTAGTCCCATACAGGATTTAGCCTAGGGACAGGGCATGCCCCAACCCCTGGGCTTCAAACCTTGTGACCGCTGCAAAAAATCTGCTAGTCAGCAATTCCCATCAAAGCTGCCTGAAGTGCTTAGGGGAAACCCATGTGAGTGAGAAGTGTCGCATTTGTAAGAGCGTCAGATCACAAACCAAAAAGGAGCGGGACATTCAACTTAGAGCATTCTTTATGGAGTCAGCCCTTGCACGAGCCTCAGAGCTGGCTAGATCAGCCTTCACTCCAAGCACTGCAGCCTCAGTGCAGAGCGCACTGAAGGCACTGACCTCCGTCTGGCACCGATCCGATCCCTATCCCCAGTACCGGCTAAAAAGCAAAGAAAGGCCAGGAGAGGGCGTTCACCTACATCCTGTAAAGGGAAGGAGTCAGTCAGAGGAGAGTGCGGGGCAGTTCTTCCCCTGTGGATGGTGGCCAGGCCTCAGCATCCATTGAGTTGTAGAGTCCTCTTCAAGACCCGCCTGCCGCCCTGGGAAGTCGCAGAAGCACTCGGCACTTGGCAGTGCCGTCCATGCTGGAGGCCTTTCAGGCCACTAAGAACATATTGTCCTTTCCGGTGCTGCTCACGTCGGCCCGCGAGGTGCCCCTGTCATAACCATAAGGGTAGCCTAAAATTCCTCCTTACCTGTAAGGGGTTAAGAAGCTGAAATAACCTGGTTGGCACCTGACCAAAGGAACCAATGGGGACAAAAGATACTTTCAAATCTTGGGGGGTTAGGGGAGAGGCTTTATTTTGGGTTATTTGTTTCTGTGTTTGTTTGCTCTTGGGACTAAGAGGGACCGGACATCAACCCATGTCTTCCAAACTGTTCTGAACCAGTCTCTCATATTCCAGAAATTGTACGTACAACCAGGCAAGGCGAATTAGTTTATCTTTTACTCAACTTGTGAATTTTCCCTTTGCTGGAGGGAGGTTTATCCCTGTTTTGTTGTAACTTTGAAACTAAGGCTAGAGGGGTTTTTTCTGTGTTTTGTGCATCTTTTGTTACCCTGTAAAGTTATCTTCCAACCTGATTTTACAGAGGGGATATTTACCTTTTCTCTCTCTTTTTTTTAAATACAATTCTTCTTTTAAGAACTGATAGATTTTTTTTTTCAGTGTCCAAGGATCCAGGGATTTAGGTCTGTGTTCACTTTGTAACCAATTGGTTAGGATATTATTCTCAAGCCTCCCCAGGAAAGGGGGTGTAAGGGTTTGGGGGGATATTTGGGGGAACAGGAACTCCAGGTGGTCCTTTCCCTGGTTCTTTGTCTAAATCACTTGGTGGTGGCAGCATACTGTTCAAGGACAAGGTGGAGTTTGTGCCTTGGGAAAGTTTTTAACCTAAGCTGGTAAAAATAACCTTAGAGGGTCTTGCATGCGGGTCCCTACATCTGTACCCCAGAGTTCAAAGTGGGGAAGGAACCCTGACAGCCCCATTTGAGGGTTATACCCGCCCTGGAACCCTTCCAGTGGTCACCATCCATGCAGCACCGGTCTCTGCTGCAGGGGGTGCCCCCCCCAGCGCTTGCCTGAACAGCACCACCAGCCCCCGGATACAGGTCGGCTTACCTATCTAAGTGCTCGTCATCATTCCCCAGACTCTAGGCAGCGTTCCCCATGATCCCGGCGTTGATCACCGGCTGTCTGGTGCAGACTTGTGGAGACACATCGCCAGTCCCCAGAGTCACGGTGCCTGGAGCATCCGAGTTAGTCTCCAAACTCACAGCACCACTCCAGAGAGTCGAGACACCAGTCCCTGGAGTCCCGTCACAGGTCTCCGGATCGCCAGTACGGATCCCTGTGGGCATGTTGACAGTGTCCGAGATCATAGAATCATAGAATATCAGGGTTGGAAGGGACCTCAGGAGGTCATCTAGTCCAGCCCCCTGCTCAAGGAGGACCGATCCCCAATTAAATCATCCCAGCCAGGGTTTTGTCAAGCCTGACCTTAAAAACTTCTAAGGAAGGAGATTCCACCACCTCCCTAGTTAACGCATTCCAGTGTTTCACCACCTTCCTAGTGAAAAAGTTTTTCCTAATGTCCAACCTAAATCTCCCCCACTGCAACTTGAAACCATTACTCCTTGTTCTGTCATCTGCTACCACTGAGAACAGTCTAGAGCCATCCTCTTTGGAATCCTCTTTCAGGTAGTTGAAAGCAGCTATCAAATCCCCCCTCATTCTTCTCTTCTGTAGACTAAACATCCCCAGTTCCCTCAGCCTCTCCTCATAACTCATGTGTTCCAGTCCCCTAATCATTTTTGTTGCCCTCCGCTGGACTCTTTCCAATTTTTCCACATCCTTCTTGTAGTGTGGGGCCCAAAACTGGACACACTACTCCAGATGAGGCCTCACCAGTGTCGAATAGAGGGGAACGATCACGTCTCTCGATCTGCTGGCAATGCCCCTACTTTATACACCCCAAAATGCCATTGGCCTTCTTGGCAACAAGGGCACACTGACTCATATCCAGCTTCTCGTCCACAGTAACCCCTAGGTCCTTTTCTGCAGAACTGCTGCCGCGCCATTCGGTCCCTAGTCTGTAGCGGTGCATGGGATTCTTCCGTCCTAAGTGCAGGACTCTGCACTTGTCCTTCTTGAACTTCATCAGATTTCTTTTGGCCCAATCCTCTAATTTGTCTAGGTCCCTCTGTATCCTATCCCTACCCTCCAGCGTATCTACCTCTCCTCCCAGTTTAGTATCATCTGCAAATTTGCTGAGGGTGCAATCCACACCATCCTCCAAATCATTTATGAAAATATTGAACAAAACCGGCCCCAGGACCGACCCCTGGGGCACTCCACTTGACACCGTCTGCCAACTAGACATGGAGCCATTGATCACTACCCGTTGAGCCCGACAATCTAGCCAGCTTTCTACCCACCCTATAGTGCATTCATCCAGCCCATACTTCCTTAACTTGCTGACAAGAATACTGTGGGAGACCGTGTCAAAAGCTTTGCTAAAGTCAAGGAACAACACGTCCACTGCTTTCCCCTTCATCCACAGAACCAGTTATCTCGTCATAGAAGGCAATTAGATTAGTCAGGCATGACTTGCCCTTGGTGAATCCATGCTGACTGTTCCTGATCACTTTCCTCTCATCTAAGTGCTTCAGAATTGATTCCTTGAGGACCTGCTCCATGATTTTTCCAGGGACTGAGGTGAGGCTGACTGGCCTGTAGTTCCCTGGATCCTCCTCCTTCCCTTTTTTAAAGATGGGCACTACATTAGCCTTTTTCCAGGCGTCCGGGACTTCGCCCAATCGCCATGAGTTTTCAAAGATAATGGCCAATGGCTCTGCAATTACATCCGCCAACTCCTTTAGCACTCTCGGATGCAACACATCCGGCCCCATGTACTTGTGCACGTCCAGCTTTTCTAAATAGTCCCAAAACACTTCTTCCTCCACAGAGGGCTGGTCATCTCCTCCCCATGCTGTGCTGCCCAGTACAGTAGTCTGGGAGCTGACCTTGTTCGTGAAGACAGAGGCAAAAAAAGCATTGAGTACATTAGATTTTTCCACATCCTCTGTCACTAGGTTGCCTCCCTCATTCAGTAAGGGGGCCCACACATTCCTTGACTTTCTTCTTGTTGCTAATATACCTGAAGAAACCCTTCTTGTTACTCTTAACGTCTCTTGCTAGATGCAACTCCAGGTGTGATTTGGCCTTCCTGATTTCACTCCTGCATGCCTGAGCAATATTTTTATACTCCTCCCTGGTCATTTGTCCAATCTTCCACTTCTTGTAAGCTTCTTTTTTGTAAGATCAGCAAGGATTTCACTGTTAAGCCAATCTGGTCACCTGCCATATTTACTATTCTTTCTACACATCGGGTTGGTTTGTCCCTGTAACCTCAATAAGGATTCTTTAAAATACAGCCAGCTCTCCTGGACTCCTTTCCCCCTCATGTTATTCTCCCAGGGGATCTTGCCCATCAGTTCCCTGAGGGAGTCAAAGTCTGCTTTTCTGAAGTCCAGGGTCCGTATTCTGCTGCTTTCCTTTCTTCCTTGTGTCAGGAAGATGTCGATCTTCTCGCTCCCATTCTCACTCCCGACTCATGGAGTGGCGCTGCTCTCAAAGTGTGAGGTGTTGATCGCCAGGGTACCATCACCGATCAGCCAAGCGACGACAACAGTCACCAGAGTCACGGCACCAAGAGCCATCATCCCTGTGTAGGTCCCTAGCAGAGGTCTGTGGAGAGGGCTGACGGGAAAGGGGTAGACAGGCAGCATCAGTACTGTCCTGGTCCCCCAGACAAGTCTCCCCCTCTTCAGGCTCTGAAAGTGAGGAGGAAGATCTGCCTGCAGGCCAAGGCCACCCACCAGGGGCATTGGCATTTCCCTCTGGGCCACCTGAGGCCTCATGGCCCCAGGGCCAGTGGCCGGTACTCTGGCAGCTATGGAACCCCTGGGAGTTTTCCCCAACCGATGCAGTGGCACCAGTTAGTATCAGGGGCATGTGAAAGACGGTCAGCGACAGTCTCCAACCCGCCCAGACTTGGAAGCAGAGTCAGAGCAAGGTCCCCAGGGACAGCCAGCTTCAGCTGAAGTTCCCTTGGCAGAGGCAGCGGAGTTGGCAGACACCCTATACCCGCCTCATCATCTTTGTCATCGCCCAATTAGGTGATAGCAGGGCCTTCCCATGCCGTTCTCCGGGATGATGCAAGGGCTCACCGGGAGCTTCTGAAGAGAGTGGTATAGAACCTGGGGCTGGAAGCCAAGGAGTTGGCTGAACCCTCTGACTCCCTGTTTGATGTGCTAAGTGCAGCAGCCCCTTCCAGGATGGCATTGCCCGTCCACAAGGGCGTGGTGAAACTGATCAAGTCCCTGCAGCAAACCCCCTTTCTCTCCACCTGTTTGGAAATGGGGGGCAGGAAAGTACTACATCCCTGCTAAGGGGTTTGAATACCTGTATATCCACCATACTCCAAGCTCACTGGTTGTATCAACAACCAATGAGCACAATAGATGAGACTAACGGGGCTCAACGCCTAAGAATAAGGAGGGAAAAGAGGCTCAATCTCTTTGGCAGAAAAATTTATTCTACGGCCAGCCTCCAGCCGAGAGTGGCCAACCATCAGGCCCTTCTTGGCCGTTATGATTTTAGTATTTGGCAGTCCATGGCCAAGTTTGTGGACTCGCTGCCAGAGGAGCTCAGGAAGGAGTTCCTGGTGATCCTTGATGAGGGTAGGGCTGTGGTCAGAGCTGAGGCCTTCAAATGGCCTCGGATGTGGCAGACTCTGCGGCCTGGACCATGGCTTTGGCCATTTCCATGAAGCCTGCATCCTGGCTACAGTCATCAGACCTTTCAGTGGAGGTTCAGTAGTCCATCCAGGACCTCCCATTAGATAGCATGTCACTGTTCTCGGAACAAACAGACAGCAAATTACATGGCCTGAAAGACTCTAGGGCTACCTTGCGCTCTCTGGGCCTTTACACACCGGCACCTGTGAGAAAGTGGTTCAAGCTGCAACAGTCCCACAGGTTCAGGAGTCCATTCCAATTGGAGCTCTTCCGCAAGAAGGAAAAGGGTTACAAGCACCAGGAAGGCCGTCAGCCAGCCCACTCAGCTCACTAGAGCTTTACCCACAGCAAATCGGGTAACAAGCAGGCATTTTGAGGGTGCGCTCAAGGGTGACCTTCCAGCATGTATCCTGGATGCAACACCTCTGTTATTTTCCAACCATTTGTCCCCCTTCATCACTGCCTGGGCCTCTATAAAATCAGACCGATGGATCCTCAGCACAGTAGCAGGGGGATATACGCTCCAGTTTATTTCTCTCTCTCCCCCCACCCTCGTTCCCTGTCCCTCTTCAGGGATCCTTTTCACGAGTGTCTGCTCGCTCAGGGGATACAAGGTCTCCTGCAGGTGGGTGCCATGGAGGAAGTCCCCTTACACCTGTGCGGAAAAGGGTTTTACTCCCACTATTTTTTGATCCCAACCTGGGGGGGGGGGTTGTCTATGCCCCATTCTTGACCTGTGAAACCTCAACAGGTAGAGGAGCCAACTGGGGGGGAGCTTTTCTATACCTGCTGCTCACAAACCGGGAAGAATTAGTGGGGGAAGCAAAAGTGGATGGGAATCTGGGAGGCAGTGACCATGAGTTGGTTGAGTTCAGGATCCTGACACAGGGAAGAAAGGTAAGCAGCAGAATACGGACCCTGGACTTCAGGAAAGCAGACTTCGACTCCCTCAGGGAACTGATGGGTAGGATCTCCTGGGGGAATAACATGAAGGGGAAAGGAGTCCAGGAGAGCTGGCTGTATTTCAAGGAATCCCTGTTGAGGTTACAGACACAAACTATCCCGATGTGTCGAAAGAATAGTAAATATGGCAGGCGACCAGATTGGCTTAACGGTGAAATCTTTGCGGATCTTAAACATAAAAAAGAAGCTTACAAGAAGTGGAAGATTGGACAAATGACCAGGGAAAAGTATAAAAATATTGCTCGGGCATGTAGGAATAAAATCAGGATGGCCAAATCGCACCTGGAACTGCAGCTAGCAAGAGATGTTAAGAGTAACAAGAAGGGTTTCTTCAGGTATGTTGGCAACAAGAAGAAAGCCAAGGAAAGTGTGGGCCCCTTACTGAATGAGGGAGGCAACTTAGTGACAGAGGATGTGGAAAAGGCTAACGTACTCAATGCTTTTTTTGCCTCTGTCTTCACAAACAAGGTCAGCTCCCAGACTGCTGCGCTGGGCATCACAGCATGGGGAATAGGTGGCCAGCCCTCTGTGGAGAAAGGTGGTTAGGGACTATTTAGAAAAGCTGGATGTGCACAAGTCCAAGGGGCCGGACACGTTGCATCCGAGAGTACTAAAGGAATTGGCGGATGTGATTGCAGAGCCATTGGCCATTATCTTTGAAAACTCGTGGCGAACAGGGGAAGTCCCGGATGACTGGAAAAAGGCTAATGTAGTGCCCATCTTTTAAAAAGGGAAGAAGGAGGATCCTGGGAACTACAGACCAGTCAGCCTCACCTCAGTCCCTGGAAAAATCATGGAGCAGGTCCTCAAAGAATCAATCCTGAAGCACTTACACGAGAGGAAAGTGATCAGGAACAGTCAGCATGGATTCACCAAGGGAAGGTCATGCCTGACTAATCTAATCGCCTTCTATGATGAGATTACTGGTTCTGTGGATGAAGGGAAAGCAGTGGATGAATTGTTTCCTGATTTTAGCAAAGCTTTTGACACGGTCTCCCACAGTATTCTTGTCAGCAAGTTAAAGAAGTATGGGCTGGATGAATGCACTATAAGGTGGGTAGAAAGTTGGCTAGATTGTCGGGCTCAACGGGTAGTGATCAATGGCTCCATGTCTAGTTGGCAGCCGGTATCAAGTGGAGTGCCCCAAGGTCGGTCTTGGGGACGGTTTTGTTCAATATCTTCATAAATGATCTGGAAAATGGTGTGGATTGCACTCTCAGCAAATTTGCAGATGATACTAAACTAGGAGGAGTGGTAGATACGCTAGAGGGCAGGGATAGGATACAGAGGGACCTAGACAAATTGGAGGATTGGGCCAAAAGAAATCTCATGAGGTTCAACAAGGATGAGTGCAGGGTCCTGCACTTAGGACGGAAGAACCCAATGCACCGCTACAGACTAGGGACCGAATGGCTAGGCAGCAGTTCTGCGGAAAAGGACCTAGAGGTGACAGTGGACGAGAAGCTGGATATGAGTCAACAGTGTGCCCTTGTTGCCAAGAAGGCCAATGGCATTTTGCGATGTACAAGTAGGGGCATAGCCAGCAGATCGAGGGACATGATCGTTCCCCTCTATTCGACATTGGTGAGGCCTCATCTGGAGTACTGTGTCCACGCTACAATAAGGATGTGGATAAATTGGAGAGAGTCCAGCGAAGGGCAACAAAAATGATTAGGGGTCTAGAACACATGACTTATGAGGAGAGGCTGAGGGAACTGGGATTGTTTAGTCTGCAGAAGAGAAGAATGAGGGGGGATTTGATAGCTGCTTTCAACTACCTGAGAGGTGGTTCCAAAGAGGATGGTTCTAGGCTATTCTCAGTGGTAGAAGAGGACAGGACACGGAGTAATGGTCTCAAGTTGCAGTGGGGGAGGCTTAGGTTGGATATTAGGAAAAACTTTTTCACTAGGAGGGTGGTGAAACGCTGGAATGCGTTACCTAGGGAGGTGGTAGAATCTCCTTCCTTAGAAGTTTTTAAGGTCAGGCTTGACAAAGCCCTGGCTGGGATGATTTAATTGGGGATTGGCCTGCTTTGAGGAGGGGGTTGGACTAGATGACCTCCTGAGGTCCCTTCCAACCCTGATTTTCTATGATTCTATGACTCTCTGGATTCAGCCATTCTCAATCTGAAAGACACTTACTTTCACACATTGATATTTCATGGACACAGAAGGTTCCTATGATTCATGGTTGGGACTGCCCACTACCAATTTGCAGTACTCCCCTTTGGCCTAGCAGCGGCACCTAGGGTGTTTACAAAGTGCATGTTGTTAGTGGCAGCCTACCTCAGACATTGGAGTATCCAGATCTACCCATACCTCAATGACTGGCTCATCAAGGGCCACTCCAGAGTCCACATTCAGCACAGTGTCGAGACGTTGCAAGCCACCTGTCAAGCTCTGGCCTGTTACCTGGAGTTCTTTCAACCCAAAGCTCTTGGTAACTTTTACTCTATGCAAGGTGGTGTCAGGAAATCAGGTGAGACACAGCTATCACAAACAGGACAGCACAACTTGTTACCAGTTGGCGCAGGCTGTGCGTCCACCAATAGGGAAGGCTCATTTGACAAGGGCTCAGGCGTCTTCGGCTGCTTTCCTGGTGGAGGACATCTGCAGGGCCATGGCATGGTCTTCAGTGCACACGTTCACGATGCATTATGCCATCACCCAGCAGGCCAGAGATGACGCTGGCTTCGGCAGAGCTGTGTTGCAATTGACATGTCCATGAACTCCTACACACCTCCGATGGCACTGCTTGGGAGTCACCTACAATGGAATGAACATGAGCAAGCACTTGAAGAAATAACGATTACTAGCCTTTCATAACTGTTGTTCCTTGAGATGTGTTGCTCATGTCCATTCCATGACCCACCCTCCTACTCTGTCAGAGATCTGGAAAGAAGGAACTGAGGGAGGAGGGAGCCAGCAGCGCCCCTTATTCTGGCACAAATGCATGCCACTCCAGAGGGCGCCAGAGCTGGTCTCCTACAGATACCACTGCGGGAAAAACTTCTGGCAGTGGTGAGCACACACCCCTACAATGGAATGGACATGAGCAACACATCTCAAAGAACAACAGTTATGAAACTTGAGTAGCCGTTTTTTCTGACTGGTAGCATTTTATGCCCCTCTGCACAGGTGTGAATAACACAAAGGGCCACGCAGAATCAGGCCCTGTGTTTCTAGTGAAAATGCCTGGATCTGAAGCATACTCTTGAAGGGGGCCTTTGCCACTGCACTGTGAAATCTGGCAGTGTTCCACAGGAGAGCATCCAGGTACCCTGTGGCCTTGGGGAAGGTGCACTGAGATAGCAGCCACATGGTTCTGAATTTTGGTCTCACCTTCACTGACTTGTTCATATTTCTGTACACTTCATAGTCCTTATTACTGGCTAAGGCCTCATACCCTCTGTTAACTGCTTTGCAAAATGAGAGGGCTGAAGTTATACAAGGAAACCTTAGGCAGAGATGGCAATAGAACTCAGGCCTCTTATGGCAGACTCAAGGCTTATTCAGTCTACCACACTGCTTTTCAGATTGAAGTTTCCAAATATATGTGCTTGGGTTATTCTAGGTAAAATTTTCAGCTAAAATTTTTGCCCAACCTCTGACTCTCAGTTGACCATAGTCTCCTTTCAGCCTGCAATAGAACCTTGGATCTGTTATCCCCGGTATTAAACTTCTGTCTAGCAAATAGCTGTGTGACCTACTGGCAAAGTGTGCATCAGATCTGCCTTTGGTGGCTGCACAAAATAGAAGATTACAGTTACTCCTCTGGCTCAAGTGGTCTATGCTGGGGATCTGAAGGTCCAGGATTCAAGCCCTGCTGGCAGCTCATGTTACTCCTGAGGACATTCTGCACCAAAAAAATTAAAAATTCTGTGCACAATATTTTAAAATTCTGAAAGTTTTATTTGTCAATAAATAAATGCAGAGGATCCAGCATAGCAGTGGGGAGCACAGGTGACTGGTTGCATGAAGGTGGGAGATCACCCTGCAGCAACCCCACCCCTGGAAAACGGACTCAGTGGTGAGACTGCACCCGACCCTAACACAGCACAAGTCCTGGGCCTGGCCCAGAAACACCCCGGGGGCCCTGCCCCTCTGCACCAGGTGCACCAGGTGTGGGGCAGGCAGGCTCAACCAGGCAGGATCCAAGTGTGAAAGGGCTCACTGTGGGGGGATCCAGGTGTGTGGTGAGAGGGTTCTGTTTGGGACAATCTGGGTGCAGTCAGCTCAGTGGAGGGTCTAGTTGTGGTGAGATCTGGATGCACAGAAGCTCATGGGGGGGGTTCCAGGTTCAGGGGTAATAGGACTCTGCAGGGACCTACAGGTGAAGGTGGTTGGGGCTCAGTGGAGGGGTGTGAGTGTGGGGGGTCTCAGCAGGGGAGTTTGGTTGCTGGGGGGAGTGGGGCCTGGTGGGGTGGGGGTCTGGGTGCAACTAGTTGGGGGTCAGTGGTATGGGGGCTCAGGGTGGTGCAGGGGTGGGGGGTCTGGAGGCAGGGGGCTCCAGATGCAGGAGTTGAGGTTCAGTGGGGTGGGGTTTGGGTATGGAGTGCTGGTGGGGGGGGGTTGGGTGTATGGGGTGAGACTTGGCGGGGGTGTCAGGGTATGGGAGGTCTGGATGCCTGGGGGTTGGGTAGATGGAGGAACAGGTCCCCTTACAGCCCCTCTCCCTACAGCCAATGAGTGATGAGGGCAGGAAGCAGGGTAGGATGCTGAGCTTCCTGCAGCTGGGAGAGGTTTCTGAGGGTGGGTCTGACACAGCCCCAGCCACTCCTTGCAGGGGAGGAGGAAATCCAATCCTCTCTTGCCTCCAGCCCAGCTGGGACTAGCAGCTGATCCCTGCTCAGGGTAGAAGCCACTGGCTGGGGTGTCCCTAGCCCTATGGTGATTTACCTCTCCACCAGCTGCTCCGGGTGCCTGAAATTATGTACATGCACTGCTAGGGAGTGATGTGAGACTGCTTGTCAAGGTTCCTTCCCCACTCTGAACTCTAGGGTACAGATGTGGGGACCTGCATGAAAACCTCCTAAGCTTACTTTTACCAACTTAGGTTAAAACTTCCCCAAGGTACAAACTATTTTACCTTTTGCCCTTGGACTTTCGCTGCCACCACCAAATGTCTAACCGGGTTTATTATTGGGAAAGAGTCATTTGGAAACATCTTTCCCCCAAAATCCTCACCAAAACCTTGCACCCCCCTTCCTGGGGAAGGTTTGATAAAAATCCTCACCAATTTGCATAGGTGACCACAGACCCAAACCCTTGGATCTTAAGAACAATGAAAAAAAGTATTCAGTTTCTTACAAGAAGAATTTTAGTAGAAGAAAAAGTAAAAAGAATCACCTCTGTAAAATCAGGATGGTAAATACCTTACAGAGTAATTAGATTCAAAACATAGAGAATCCCTCTAGGCAAAACCTTAAGTTACAAAAAGGCACAAAGACAGGAATATCTATTCCATTCAACACAGCTTATTTTCTCAGCCATTTAAAGAAATCATAATCTAACGCATGTCTAGCTAGATTACTTACTAAGTTCTAAGACTCCATTACTGTTCTGTCCCAAGCAAAAGCATCACACAGACAGACACAGACCCTTTGTTTCTCCCCCCCTCCAGCTTTGAAAGTATCTTGTCTCCTCATTGGCCGTTGTGAACAGTTGCCAGCGAGGTTATCCTAGCTTCTTAACCCTTTACAGGTGAAAGGGTTTTTCCTTTGGCCAGGAGGGATTTTAAAGGTGTTTACCCTTCCCTTTATATTTATGACATTGCTCTTGCAGCTTCCCTTTGCTTCCCTATCAGAAAGTCATTTTTCTGCGGGGGAGCAAAGAAACCTGCGGGGGATGTGAATTCTGTGCATGTTTAGTGGCACCAGAATTCCCCTAGGAGTATCATGGGATGGAAACTCATGGGTATAAGTGAGATAATTTGTTCTTCCTGATTTTTTTATTTAATTTGCACAGTAAGAAAGTCTCCTTTAAAGTTAAAGTATAGCCTGTCAATTATGGTGCAACATACAACAAAACCCAGGTGTTCAACATTTTAGTGACTGGTCATACGCTTCGATTATTTGTAACACACTGGCAGGTTTGAAAGTGGAGAGGTGTGCGTTCTGGTTCTCATGAGTTGGTCAAAGCTGTTGCCTTTTCATTTACAACACTGCTGAGAGGTTACAAATAAACGTACTAGTCACTGAATTGAATCAAATAATCATGGAACCATATCTAGTCAGACTAGATTTCTAAATGTTTTTAAACAGTATCTGGGGTCTTAAGCACCTGATATGGTCCTTTTAGATTTGTTTCACTGGCAGTTTAGAAATACAAGACCAGCCCACCAGAACAGGAACAAGCACAGATGCCTTTGTAAAGTTATAGCCTGGAAAATCCTAGCTATTTGAGCCTCTTTAGAGTCATCCTTCCCTTGCTGAGGGTGACTTTGTTCTGTTCTTTTCTCAACCACCAGTAATGTATAATCCACTTGTTCCAAAACTGCAAAGCCTACTCAATCTCAGATATTTGTACTAAAGAAAGCAATGTGGAAGGACCCATAGCAGAGGAGATCAGCCAGTTAGGAAGAAAAGTGAGTTTAATTATCTATTTTAGATACTTTCATAGAGCATCTTCCATAGAGTATTAAGGCAAGACTAGTCTGATCTGTATATCAGAGGCCATTACATTTCACCCAGATATCTGTGTATTGAGCCCAATGATTTTAGGTAAACTAAAGCATTTCAGGCCTCAGGAGACTTATCTGCTGTGTTCCCCAGGCACGGAATGGGAGAAACTGAGGTGCCACTTCTGTTATACCTGAGCACCTCACAATCATGAATGTGTTTATCCTCACACGCAGGCCTCTGACAGGCTGCTGCTGTTATCCCTATTGTACAGATGTGGAACTGAGGCACAGAGACGCCAAATGACTTGCTCGGGGTCACGCCAGAAGTTTGTAAAGGTTGCCCACTGAAAAGTGCTGCCACAACAGAAAGAAGATTCAAGCAACTCCATTCATATGCTGATGTTACTGTGCTTTGCAAAGGTTAAGTTAAGCCTCACAGTATTCCTGTGAAGGAGGGAAGTGTTCTAATCCCCATTTTGCAGTCAAGCAGCAGGGATATACAGAGGTTAAAGTGATTTGTCCAAGGCCACAGAAGTTTGTGTCAAAACTAAGACTTTTGGTGGCTTTGGAAGAAGAGGGATATGAACTATCATAGAGAATAGACTGGATGGGGATAGAGACTAAACAGAATCTCTGGAGAAGACTGGTAGCATTGCAGCTCCAAGATCTGAGATAAGTGGCAGGTATTATGAACAGTTGTTTAGAAGGAGCCAAGCAAAAATCCCTTGAAGAGAAGAATAATGTCGAGATGTTGTTGGTGTGTTTTAGCATGGAGTAAAACAGAACTGTTCAGGTTTGAGGCTGAGATCTCATGGCTGTTCTCAGAAAGAGGATTAGGTAGGGGGCGATCAGCTAATTTGGAAGTTGGTGCCTCTATCTAAAATGATGAACACCACAGATCCTATGGAAGGACTTGGAAGATGAGACGCACCCGACCGGTCACTCATATCAAGATTCAGGACTTGAGATGGATCTCAGATGTTGGGCTGATAACACCTGCAGCTAGTCCTGTTAACAGGAACTCCTCTGCAGCCAGCCCCACTGTTAGGAACTTGGAAATATGCAGTGTTTCTTTATGCTCCTTCAATTGCGCTTTTCCACCTGCAGTGTATGTTCTTTGTTTAAGAGCTCAAAAACACCACTTCTGGATGAAGAGCTCTTTCCAAGCATATCCCAGGAGGAGGCTATTAATGGAATCTGTGCCGTCCAAGTGTAAATATTCCATGTGTATCTATTGAATACAATACCATGGAGGTATTTGTACATGGCTGCTGTTTAACCCGCTTCTCTGCTGTAATTGGTGCCTGCTGACCAAATTATTTGCTTTCCAAACATCTTGCTAGGAAAATGAAATTGGCCCTGAATATTTAAGCAACTGCTAACTCTGGGCTGAATTTCACATTCAGAAATATTCCTCCAAAAATAACAGAGCATCAACCTACTTGAAGCCAAAACGAGGGAAGCTTACTTTGAAAAAAGCGAGTGAGTCATCTGCAGTCTCTGCTTCCCACAATATTGTGCCTGCTGGTAAAGAAGGGCAATTGGGAGTAGTTACTTCCAGCCAAGTATATCTCTGTTTCCCGCTGGGTTTCCTGCATCTGGCCCTCGACGTACTGCACTCCTGCAGCTAGGGGAGCTGGTGGTTAGTCAGGTGCATTCACCTCTGCAGGCTTTATTCTGAGTGCTCCTGGTGAGGAGTTCATTTACCAAGGGTGTCTCACAAATAGTAACCGACACCCCCCCCCCATCCTCGCGCTTCCCCCCTTCATGACTCAGCCACCTGCCATGAGACCCTAGGGAGTGGGGAGGGTCACACACAGTCCAAGGCGTCCCAGGGTGAAACAGTTCCCAGCTCCCCTACACACAGCACTGCAGGAGGCTGCCCAGACATTGCAGAGAGCTCCACCAACAGCATTGCTGTTGCCCTCCTGCTCTCTCCAGGCCGGGACACCTCTTTTCCCTGCTCAGTTTCTCTGTCTCTTCCCCATCTCTCAGCCCTCTGGCTGTGCCAAAGCCCTTCTGCTGGCAGTGTTGAATCCCCTCCACTCATTCCCCATTCCACCAGGCTGGCAGCCCATTAGGTCAGTGTGAGCAAGCTCGCCACTTTGGAATCCAGGCCACTTATTTAGGAGCCTAAATACAGACTGGGGCACCTAACGTTAGGCCTCCCCACTTTTAAAAATGTTGCTCGATGTCTTTGAACAAGACGAAGATCTCAGCCCATCTCGTGCCAAATCTGATGTTTTAAAAGAGCCCAGGCCTGAGCTATCCGACAAGAAAAGTATCTGAGCAACAGTTATTCAAAAGGTGAAAAACACCAAGCTCAGCAAGCTCAGAGATGGCTCAACTGATTTTAGTTCATGGGTTTTTAAGGACAGAAGGGACTATTATGGCCATCGAATCTGACCTGCACAGCTTCGGTTAGAGCATGTTTTTAAGAAAGAGGCTTCCAGCGTTGATTCACTGAGCAGAGTACGGCCATCATTCACCAGAGGGGCACGTCTGGCTGTAATGTTTCAAGGAACATTCAAGGCATCAGTGGGAAGAACCCTGTGGATTCTGGTAAAAACTGGTAAGGCCTGATTTCCATACAGTACTCATCTGGGGGTGCTGTGGGCAAAGGAGCATTGTGACTGCAGAGGTAACAGTCCCTCATCACTCGCTCCCCCCGCAGTTCACTTGCATACTTCAGTCCCATTGAAATGAGTCAGCAGATGAAACTGCAGGTCAGGGCTGAGCTGCTTTGTGTGCGTGCAGTGGGGTCAGGGGTTCAGGGTGGGAGTGACAGGGGCTGCTTCAGTTCAGGAGCTGTATTGGCTGAGTAGGAGTGAGGCTGTCTTCACACTTTGCCTGGCTCAGGCGAGGTCACTGACCTTTGCTCAGTTAGAACTGTTTATCTAGGCAGCTCCCATTAGGTGCAGCAGGCAAAGGGATTGCTTCACCTGCAGCACCAAGTGGGCTCTGGCAAGGGGTGAGATGATGAAGGCAGATGGCAGGGTTTAAGGTTAGGGTTACTGGAGAGAGGAGTGGTGATTGGCTGAGTTACCTCTGATGTCACAGTGCTGCTGCTCAGGCTTCTCGGTTGCAGCACAACATGGGCACTGTCAAAGGGAAGTGTGAAGAAGGTGAGTGGCTTAGGCAACTAGACAAGCAAATGTAGGTGTAGTGGCAGTATCCTGTACAATTGATACGGGTTCAGGCGGGGATAGACATTACTTTCCTGCTCTCCCATCACCTGCAGCTCAGCCTGCATAAGCAACAAAGTGTGTGACTTTCTAGCTTAAAAAACTCCAAATGACGGAGAATCCACCCCAGTCCATGGTAAATTGTTCCATTAATTCCTCTCACTATTAAAATTTGCACCTTATTTCTAGCCTGAATTATCTAGCTTCAACTTCCAACCATTGGTTTCTCTTCTGCTTTTTTCTGCCAAGCAGAAGAGTCCTTGGGTATTAAAAATCTTCCTATGTAGGACTTGTGGATTGTGATCATGTTACCTCTTAACTTTCTCTCTGATAATCTAAATAGAGCTTCTGCAAGCAGGTTTTCCAGAGTTTGAATCATTCTTGTCACTATTCTCTGAACCCTTTCCAGTTTGTCAATATCCCTTATGGAGGGTGCACCCTAGAACTGGACACGATATTGCAGCAGTGGTCTCACCTGTGTCAAATATAGAGGAAATACCACCTCCCTTCTCCTACTTGACAGTGGACCATGGGAGATACCCATCTACACTGAGTGGACCGTCATGGAAACATGCTGTGTGGAGTGTAGGTAATGGCTTCCTGCAATGACTGAGCAAAATTGGGCATGAATATGTGGCTTGCCCACGTGACTTCAAACTCCATCTTGTTGCTGTAATTTTTTACAGTGAGAACAATGGGATGCCCTTTACATCGCAAAAGCTATAAAAGGTCCTGGAAACACCTCCATTTGGTCTTCAGTCCTGCTTCTTACCTCTGGAGGAACCTAGCTACAAACTGAAGCTCTGAACAAAGGACTGAATGACCCATCCCAGCTGTGGATGTACTCCAGAGATTTGACTCAAGCCAGCAGTTTATTCCATCACTGCTACAAGCCTGAACCATGAACTTTGCCATTACTGTACATAATTGATTCCTTTAACCAATTTTAACTCACCTTTCTTTCTTTTTATGAATAAACTTTTAGATTTTTAGATACTAAAGGATTGACACCAGCGTGATTTTTGGGTAAGATCTAAGTTATATATTGACCTGGGAGTGTGGCTAGTCCTTTGGGATCAGAAGACCCTGTTATTTGATGAGAGTAAAGAACCACTCATCTCTGAATCCAGTGTTTTTGGTGGTGATATAAGAACTGGAATGCCTGAGGAAACTGCCTTTACGTTTTGTTGTTAGCCAGTGTGGTGAAACAGGAGTTTACTTTTGTGGCTGGTTTGGTATATCTTATAAAAGAATAACCACCAGTTTTAGGTAGTGTTTGCCCTATTTCTCAGTAGTTTATCCTGAATTTGACATTCTCAGTTGTGACCCACTAAGGCACGGGTACAGAAGGATGTAGACAAACTGGAAGTCAATGGGGTGTATGAAGGATAATGACTTGAGAACTGTAGCGAACAGAATTACTCTGGATTTACACTTGTGTGAGAGAACAGAAAGGACATAGTCTCTTACCTGGAGGGAGTGCCGGAAGTAGGAGTGTCTGAGCAGTTGTCTTTACAGTGGAGAGCGCGCCAGCAGCCAGCCAGCTAGTCACTCTCCTCTCCTCTAGCATGCTGCTGTCTCAGGCAGAGGAGCAGGCAGCCCCAGCAAGCTCCCGTCTCACCCGTGGGCTCTGTGTCAGCTGGGTCTGGTACAGAGCATCACATCGCTTGCATCTTGTGCTTTGATTTTAGCACCGAGCATTGCTAATAAATATTTGAGTTACAGGCTGGTGTGTAGCTTGGCCAGTTGCACATCAGAGGCCAGTGAACAACTAACTCTGGGGCAGCCAGCCATTTCAGAGGTGGATTTCAGCTTCCGCCAACTCTCACCTTCTCCCAGCTTTTATTAGCACACTGGCAAGTAGAGCCTGAGTTCTTCTTTGTTCTGCTAGAGGCCTCTGATACATACAAGCCCCACAGCTGCTCTGGAGAAACAAGGACCAAGGAAAGCAGGGAAGGACTGAATTGGAGAGTCAGACCATGGGAGCGGGGCCACGTACCCTACTGATCAGTGTTCAGTCTGGAGTGCAGTGAGTGAGGGGTGCAGCATTTGCAGAGCTAGTCAGTCTGGCAGCAACATCCATGCTGTTGACTTTGCCCTATGGAGCTGTGAAAAGCCTGCAATCCCTCCAAGTTATGAGGATCATTGTAATGCGAGCTAAAAGTTCCCTGCTTCGGCTATTCCAGCTGCTGTCCCATTGCGGAACTGCAGGTGTTTGTCTCAACTTCCCCCCAGCCAGCCCTTTGGGTGGGATTGGCTCCTCTGGCGCTAGGTAAGGACTGAATCCACCATGCTTTCCTCTTCCCTCCCTCATGGGAACGCCCTCCTCCCTTGGGATGCATGTTTATTCGGATTTATCCAGTATGTTAATATCTGTCTGTCCAGGCACCAGGAGCTGATCCAAAACCTTTGGGAGTCTTTCCATGGACCCAGCTGGCTTTGAATCAGGCCATAAGCACCTGTGATGTAGTAAAAAACAGTTAATTATTATCATCATTATTATTATTTATTTGTACTAGAAGTTCATACGCTGTTTTGCTTATGTAGGCTGAGCTGTATGCCCACCCAGGCCCCTTGCCCAACTCCAGCCAGTCCTCCTACCCGTCAGTCACTAAGGTTCTGCCCATTGATACATAGATGGTTCCCTGAACTTTTTTCAATTCTCTGATGCGGATTTCAAAAGCCATTGCATTACATTCAGCCCCACAGCCTCTCTCTGTCTGTAAGGCTTCAAGGCCTTGCCTTGCTCAGCCAATTAAAGTCGCACCTCCTAGGAACCATACCCCAGATCAGGACCCTGTTGGGCTGTGTGCCCTACAAACAGGACAGTCGCTGCCCCAGAGAGCTCACAGTCTAAGGAATGGCCCAACATATGGGGCAAGTTGGGCTAGATCTGTGCTACATTCCTATAAAATAATTATTCATTGTGTTGTGTTTATAAACTGTCAATGTAAATCCCAAACCAGGCCCCAGCCCAGACCTAGTGCCAGGGCAGCTTTTAGCTTTGCAAAACAAAACCCACTCTAGTTACAGGGCACAAGACTCAGCCAGCCAAGACGTTCTGTCAAGGCCTTGGCAGGGTCTGCCTGGGGTGACTTACTGCTGGTGTGATCGGAGATGGAGAGTGAAGCCATGGGGAGGTACTGGCTGCCAATCTGCAGGGACCTGGGAAAGTGAGTGCGGCTCCCAAAAGCTCACCCTGCACTGCGCCGCACCACCTCATCTCCCTCTGGTTAGTTCAAAGGAAGAAACAGCCCTCTGTGGCTTGTTGCTATGGCTCATTGGTTCCTGCCCTACACCATCCTCACTCCCAGTGCTCGCCCTAGCCTACGTCCTAATCCCTTTGCCTCTTGTGACTGATCCTCTTCCCCATTGTCATTCTGCTTCCTTGGGGAGAGGCAGGGGGGGTTATAGTGCTGGGGGGGCTATAGTGGGGGAGGAAGTCACAAAAATCTCTAGGAAGCTGCAGCTACACTCTCTGGGAAAGTGCGTGTTGAATTCTACAGCCAGAGCTAACTCCTATGATGAATTTCTCTGATACTACATCTAACTCACACCTACTGTGAGCCTACTCCTAGCTGCCTGGTATTTTTTCTTCCCTCTGACTCTTGGGAAAAACAGAGAATAAACACATACCCTCAACCATTTCCTCCTCCCAGGCCCTTGGAAAGGACTTATAAGGTGTCAATTTGATTTCATGCCAGTGGGCACTGTGATACATCAAGAGTAGCTCCCTTTGATGGACACCCAGCCAGCCAGCTGTAAAATCCCTCTTGGTCTGTTCTCTGCTTGCTTTACCTGTAAAGGGTTAACTCTCCCACAGGTTAAAAAAAAAAAAAAGGAGTGGGCACCTGATCAAAGGAGCCAATGGGAAGGTAGAACTTTTTAAAATTGGGAAAGAAACTTTCCCTTTGTCTGTTGTTCTCTGGACTGCACGGACATGGAGCAGTACATGCATACCTCAAACCTACTTATCTAGAGCCTCAGATATGTAAGTAAAATTAGGGAATGTCTAAAAAAAACGCGATTAGGGTTATTTCTTTTATTTCTTATTGGCTTGTGGATGACTTCTGTGCTAACCCCAGATGCTTTAGTTTGCGTGTAACCTTTAAGCTGAACCCCCAAGAAAGCTATTTTGGGTACTTGATTTTTGGAATTGCTCTTTTGAAATCTAGCAAAAGTCTAAATTCCAGATGATTTCTTTTTGTTTTTAATAAAATTTACGTTTTTAAGAACAGGATTGGATTTTTGGTATCCTAAGATGTCTGTGCTTATGCTGTTTGATTAGCCAGTGGCAACAGCTAATTTCCTTTGTTTTCTTCCTTAACTCTTCCCTGGAGGCAGGGCGGGTGTGTGTGTGTGAGCGAGAAAGGGCTTGAGGGTACCCCATAGGGAGGAATTCCCAAGTACTCCTTCCTGGGTCCAAGGGTTTTTTTTGTTTGTTTTTGTTTTTTTGCATTTGGGTGGCGGCAGCATTTACCAAGCCAAGGTCAGAGAAAAGCTATACTCTTGGGAGTTTAATACAAGCCTGGAGTGGCCAGTATTAATTTTTAGAATCCTTGGGGGCCCCCACGTTCTGCACTCAGTGACAGAGTGGGGATTCAGCCTTGACATGGTGGCAGAGCGGTGGGATCATTTTGAACCAGAAGCACAGACCTCAGAATCTGAAAATGACCTATTTTTCCTTTTGGCTGCTTGAAAGCCAGGGAGTTTTCTTTTCTTTTCTTTCTTTTTCCTTTGCTGCCTGAGGGGGAACAGGCAACCAGAGGGTTCAGCCTGCCAAGCCAGGGAATCTAACAAGCAGTTTATTTTTTTTTCTTTTCTAGCTTCGTGGCAACAAAATAGTTAGGCTAAGAGTGCAGCACCCTGTGCATGAGGTTGAGGTCAGGCACCGAAACCTTAGAAAAACCAGTCTTCCCAAAGATGATGCTCTTGGAAGCAGAGGACAAAAGGGAGGTGAAGCGCTTGGAGTTGGAAGCGGAGGAGAGGAGACGAGACAGGCGAAGCACTTGGAGGCGGAAATGCAGGCGAAGCGCTTGGAAGTGGAGTTAGAGATGAAGTGATTAGAGCTGGAAAAGGCTAAGCTGGATCAACCAGGTAACCCTAACAGTCCTTCTCCAGGTACCACTCCCCATTCCAAGAAATTCCCCACCTATAAGGTAGGTGATGATACAGAGCTCTTCTTAGAAAATTTCGAAAGGGCCTGCCTTGGGAGCAACACGCCTATAGACCAGTATATGGTGGAGCTGAGGCAGCAACTCAGTGGATGTTTAGCAGAGGTGGCAGCTGAAATGCCTAAAGAACACATGAACAAGTATGAACTTTTTAAACAAAAGGCCAGAATTAGAATGGGGCTAACACCACAGGATGCCCATTGGTGGTTCAGAGCCTTAAGGTGGCATTTTCCCGACACGCCTACCACGTTGTAAAAAATTGAGATGCCCGAATATCAGGAGCAAGTGTTAAATCTCGGGGAGATCTGTCTCTCCTCATGCAAATGGAGCAGTTTGTAGAGGGTGTTCCTGAGGAAATAGAAAGATACATCCTAGATGGGAAGCCCAAAACTGTAATTGAGGCTGGGGAGATCAGAACCAAATGGGTGGAGGTGGCAGAGAAGAAGAAAGCTGGTAGCAGTTGGAGCAGATACCAGAAGGGGCAACCCGAGACAACACCCTACCACTGTGTGTAGCCCAAGGCCCCACCTACACCCCAAGGAAAACCTCAAACACCTTAAACAAGGGTGATGTCGTGGTGGGAGTCTGCTATAGACCACCAGACCAGGCGGATGAGGTGGATGAGGCTTTCTTCTGGCAACTAATGGAAGTTACTAGATCGCAGGCCCTGGT
Organism: Lepidochelys olivacea; assembly: GCF_965140295.1. NCBI lineage: Eukaryota > Metazoa > Chordata > Testudines > Cheloniidae > Lepidochelys > Lepidochelys olivacea. The sequence goes on along the minus strand of NC_140418.1, from coordinate 43,576,873 downwards.
TCTCATGGGAGACTTCAATCACCCTGATATCTACTAGGAGAGCAATACAGCAGTGCACAGACAATCCAGGAAGTTTTTGGAAAGTATAGGAGACACTTTCCTGGTGCAAGTGCTGGAGGAACCAACCAGGGGCAGAGCTCTTCTTGACCTGCTGCTCACAAACCGGGAAGAATTAGTAGGGGAAGCAAAAGTAGATGGGAACCTGGGAGGCAGTGACCACGAACAGCAGAATACAGACCCTGGACTTCAGAAAAGCAGACTTTGACTCCCTCAGGGAACTGATGGGCAGGATCCCCTGGGAGAATAACATGAGGGGGAAAGGAGTCCAGGACAGCTGACTGTATTTTAAAGAATCCTTATTGAGGTTACAGGGACAAACCATCCCGATGTGGAGAAAGAATAGTAAATATGGCAGATGACCAGCTTGGCTTAATAGTGAAATCCTTCCTGATCTTAAACACAAAAAAGAAGAGGAGTACTTGTGTCACCTTAGAGACTAACACATTTGTTTGAGCATAAGCTTTCATGAGCTACAGCTCACTTCATCAGAGCTGTAGCTCACAAAAGCTTATGCTCAAATAAATTTGTTGGTCTCTAAGATGCCACAAGTACTCCTTTTCTTTTTGCGGATACAGACTAGCACAGTTGCTACTCTGAAACAAAAAATAGCTTACAAGAAGTGGAAGATTGGACAAATGACCAGGGCGGAGTATAAAAATATTGCTCAGGCATGCAGGAGTGAAATCAGGAAGGCCAAATCACAACTAGAGTTGCAGCTAGCAAGAGATGTTAAGAGTAACAAGAAGGGTTTCTTCAGGTATGTTAGCAACAAGAAGAAAGTCAAGGAAAGTGTGGGCCCCTTACTGAATGAGGGAGGCAACCTAGTGACAGAGGATGTGGAAAAAGCTAATGTACTCAATGCTTTTTTTGCCTCTGTCTTCACGAACAAGGTCAGCTCCTAGACTACTGCACTGGGCAGCACAGCATGGGGAGGAGGTGACCAGGCCTCTGTGAAGAGAGAAGTGGTTTGGGACTATTTAGAAAAGCTGGATGAGCACAAGTCCATGGGGCTGGATGCACTGCATCCAAGAGTGCTAAAAGAGCTGGCGGATGTGATTGCAGAGCCATTGGCCATTATCTTTGAAAACTCATGGCGATCGGGGGAGGTCCTGGATGACTGGAAAAAGGCTAATGTAGTGCCCATCTTTTTAAAAGGGAAGAAGGAGGATCCTGGAAACTACAGGTCAGTCAGCCTCACCTCAGTCCCTGGAAAAATCATGGAGCAGGTCTTCAAGGAATCAATTCTGAAGCACTTAGACGAGAGGAAAGTGATCAGAAACTGTCAGCATGGATTCACCAAGGGCAAGTCATGCCTGACTAATCTAGTTGCCTTCTATGATGAGATAACTGGCTCTGTGGATGAGGGGAAAGCAGTGGACATGTTATTCCTTGACTTTAGCAAAGCTTTTGATACAGTCTCCCACGGTATTCTTGCCAGCAAGTTAAAGAAGTATGGGCTGGATGAATGGACCATAAGGTGGATAGAAAGCTGGCTAGATCGTTGGGCTCAATGGGTAGTGATAAATGGCTTCATGTCTAGTTGGCAGTCGGTATCAAGTGGAGTGCCCCAAGGGTCAGTCCTGGGGCCGGTTTTGTCCAATATCTTCATTAATGATCTGGAGGATGGCGTGGACTGGACCCTCGGCAAGTTTGCAGATGACACTAACCTGGTAGGAGTGGTAGATATGCTGGAGGGTAAGGCTAGGATACAGAGTGACCTAGACAAATTAGAGGATTGAGCCAAAAGAAATCTGATGAGGTTCAACAAAGACACATGCAGAGTCCTGCACTTAGGACAGAAGAATCCCATGCACTGCTACAGACTACGGACTGAGTGGCTAGGCAGCAGTTTGGCAGAAAAGGACCTAGGGGTTACAGTGGACAAGAAGCTGGATATTGCTCGGGCATGTAGGAATGTTATCAGGAGGGCCAAATCACACCTGGAGCTGCAGCTAGCCAGAGATGTCAAGAGTAACAAGAAGGGTTTCTTCAGGTATGTTGGCAACAAGAAGAAAGCCAAGGATTGTGTGGGCCCCTTACTGAATGAGGGAGGCAACCTAGTGACAGAGGATGTGGAAAAAGCTAATGTACTCAATGCTTTTTTTGCCTCTGTTTTCACTAACAAGGTCAGCTCCCAGACTGCTGCGCTGGGCATCACAAAATGGGGAAGAGATGGCCACCCCTCTGGTGGTTAGGGACTATTTAGAAAAGCTGGACGTGCACAAGTCCATGGGGCCGGACGAGTTGCATCCGAGAGTGCTGAAGGAATTGGCGGCTGTGATTGCAGAGCCATTGGCCATTATCTTTGAAAACTCGTGGCGAACCGGGGAAGTCCCGGATGACTGGAAAAAGGCTAATGTAGTGCCAATCTTTAAAAAAGGGAAGAAGGAGGATCCTGGGAACTACAGGCCAGTCAGCCTCACTTCAGTCCCTGGAAAAATCATGGAGCAGGTCCTCAAAGAATCAATCCTGAAGCACTTGCATGAGAGGAAAGTGATCAGGAACAGCCAGCATGGATTCACCAAGGGAAGGTCATGCCTGACTAATCTAATCGCCTTTTATGATGAGATTACTGGTTCTGTGGATGAAGGGAAAGCAGTGGATGTATTGTTTCTTGACTTTAGCAAAGCTTTTGACACGGTCTCCCACAGTATTCTTGTCAGCAAGTTAAGGAAGTATGGGCTGGATGAATGCACTACAAGGTGGGTAGAAAGCTGGCTAGATTGTCAGGCTCAACGGGTAGTGATCAATGGCTCCATATCTAGTTGGCAGCCGGTATCAAGTGGAGTGCCCCAAGGGTCGGTCCTGGGGCCAGTTTTGTTCAATATCTTCATAAATGATCTGGAGGATGGTGTGGATTGCACTCTCAGCAAATTTGCGGATGATACTAAACTGGGAGGAGTGGTAGATACGCTGGAGGGGAGGGATAGGATACAGAAGGACCTAGACAAATTGGAGGATTGGGCCAAAAGAAATCTGATGAGGTTCAATAAGGATAAGTGCAGGGTCCTGCACTTAGGACGGAAGAACCCAATGCACAGCTACAGACTAGGGACCGAATGGCTAGGCAGCAGTTCTGCGGAAAAGGACCTAGGGGTGACAGTGGACGAGAAGCTGGATATGAGTCAGCAGTGTGCCCTTGTTGCCAAGAAGGCCAATGGCATTTTGGGATGTATAAGTAGGGGCATAGCGAGCAGATCGAGGGACGTGATCGTTCCCCTCTATTCGACATTGGTGAGGCCTCATCTGGAGTACTGTGTCCAGTTTTGGGCCCCACACTTCAAGAAGGATGTGGATAAATTGGAGAGAGTCCAGCGAAGGGCAACAAAAATGATTAGGGGACTGGAACACATGAGTTATGAGGAGAGGCTGAGGGAGCTGGGATTGTTTAGCCTGCAGAAGAGAAGAATGAGGGGGGATTTGATAGCTGCTTTCAACTACCTGAAAGGGGGTTCCAAAGAGGATGGCTCTAGACTGTTCTCAATGGTAGCAGATGACAGAACGAGGAGTAATAGTCTCAAGTTGCAGTGGGGGAGGTTTAGATTGGATATTAGGAAAAACTTTTTCACTAAGAGGGTGGTGAAACACTGGAATGCGTTACCTAGGGAGGTGGTAGAATCTCCTTCCTTAGAGGTTTTTAAGGTCAGGCTTGACAAAGCCCTGGCTGGGATGATTTAACTGGGAATTGGTCCTGCTTTGAGCAGGGGGTTGGACTAGATGACCTTCTGGGGTCCCTTCCAACCCTGATATTCTATGATTCTATGATTCTATATGAATCAACAGTGTGCCCTTGTTGCCAAGAAGGCTAATGGCATTTTGGGCTGTTATAAGTAGGGGCATAGCCAGCAGATGGAGGGACATGATGATTCCCCTCCATTCGACATTGGTGAGGCCTCATCTGGAATACTGTGTCCAGTTTTGGGCCCCACACTACAAGAAGGATGTGGAAAAATTGGAAAGAGTCCAGCGGAGGGCAACAAAAATGATTAGGGGTCTGGAACACAGGTAACTAACCGCTTTCATGTTCTCTCCACAGGTATCGTTGCGGAGAGTGGACCAGATGATATGTCTGGGGCGAGAAAGCAGAAGGAGGCTCCGCTGGTTGGAAGGCATGAGATGCGCTGTCCTGAGGTTGGGGGTTCCACGACCACCACCCCCAAGAGGAGAAGGCGGGTGGTGGTGGTCGGGGACTCTCTCCTCCGGGGGACTGAGTCATCTATCTGCCGCCCTGACCGGGAAAACCGAGAAGTCTGCTGCTTGCCAGGGGCTAAGATTCGTGATGTGACGGAGAGACTGCCGAGACTCATCAAGCCCTCGGATCGCTACCCCTTCCTGCTTCTCCACGTGGGCACCAATGATACTGCCAAGAATGACCTTGAGCGGATCACTGCGGACTATGTGGCTCTAGGAAGAAGAATAAAGGAGTTGGAGGCGCAAGTGGTGTTCTCGTCCATCCTCCCCGTGGAAGGAAAAGGCCTAGGTAGGGAGCGTCGAATCGTGGAAGTCAACGAATGGCTACGCAGATGGTGTCGGAGAGAAGGCTTTGGTTTCTTTGACCATGGGATGGTGTTCCATGAAGGAGGAATGCTGGGTAGAGACGGGCTCCATCTTACGAAGAGAGGGAAGAGCATCTTTGCCAGCAGGCTGGCTAACCTAGTGAGGAGGGCTTTAAACTAGGTTCACCGGGGGAAGGAGACCAAAGCCCTGAGGTAAGTGGGAAAGCGGGATACCGGGAGGAAGCACAGGCAGGAATGTCTGTGAGGGGAGGGCTCCTGCCTCATACTGGCAATGAGGGGCGATCAACAGGTTATCTCAAGTGCTTATATACAAATGCACAAAGCCTTGGAAACAAGCAGGGAGAACTGGAGGTCCTGGTGATGTCAAGGAACTATGACGTGATCGGAATAACAGAGACTTGGTGGGATAACTCATATGACTGGAGTACTGTCATGGATGGTTATAAACTGTTCAGGAAGGACAGGCAGGGCAGAAAAGGTGGGGGAGTAGCACTGTATGTAAGGGAGCAGTATGACTGCTCAGAGCTCCGGTACGAAACTGCAGAAAAACCTGAGTGTCTCTGGATTAAGTTTAGAAGTGTGTGCAACAAGAGTGATGTAGTGGTGGGAGTCTGCTATAGACCACCGGACCAGGGGGATGAGGTGGATGAGGCTTTCTTCCGGCAGCTCACGGAAGCTACTAGATCGCATGCCCTGATTCTCATGGGTGACTTTAATTTTCCTGATATCTGCTGGGAGAGCAATACAGCGGTGCATAGACAATCCAGGAAGTTTTTGGAAAGCGTAGGGGACAATTTCCTGGCGCAAGTGCTAGAGGAGCCAACTAGGGGGGGTGCTTTTCTTGACCTGCTGCTCACAAACCGGGTAGAATTAGTGGGGGAAGCAAAAGTGGATGGGAATCTGGGAGGCAGTGACCATGAGTTGGTTGAGTTCAGGATCCTGACGCAGGGAACAAAGGTAAGCAGCAGGATACGGACCCTGGACTTCAGGAAAGCAGACTTCGACTCCCTCAGGGAACGGATGGCCAGGATCCCCTGGGGGACTAACTTGAAGGGGAAAGGAGTCCAGGAGAGCTGGCTGTATTTCAAGGAATCCCTGTTGAGGTTACAGGGACAAACCATCCCGATGAGTCGAAAGAATAGTAAATATGGCAGGCGACCAACTTGGCTTAATGGTGAAATCCTAGCGGATCTTAAACATAAAAAAGAAGCTTACAAGAAGTGGAAGGTTGGACATATGACCAGGGAAGAGTATAAAAATATTGCTCGGGCATGTAGGAATGTTATCAGGAGGGCCAAATCGCACCTGGAGCTGCAGCTAGCCGGAGATGTCAAGAGTAACAAGAAGGGTTTCTTCAGGTATGTTGGCAACAAGAAGAAAGCCAAGGAATGTGTGGGCCCCTTACTGAATGAGGGAGGCAACCTAGTGACAGAGGATGTGGAAAAAGCTAATGTACTCAATGCTTTTTTTGCCTCTGTTTTCACTAACAAGGTCAGCTCCCAGACTGCTGCGCTGGGCATCACAAAATGCGGAAGAGATGGCCAGCCCTCTGTGGAGATAGAGGCGGTTAGGGACTATTTAGAAAAGCTGGACGTGCACAAGTCCATGGGGCCGGACGAGTTGCATCCGAGAGTGCTGAAGGAATTGGCGGCTGTGATTGCAGAGCCACTGGCCATTATCTTTGAAAACTCGTGGCGAACAGGGGAAGTCCCGGATGACTGGAAAAAGGCTAATGTAGTGCCAATCTTTAAAAAAGGGAAGAAGGAAGATCCTGGGAACTACAGGCCAGTCAGCCTCACCTCAGTCCCTGGAAAAATCATGGAGCAGGTCCTCAAAGAATCAATCCTGAAGCACTTGCATGAGAGGAAAGTGATCAGGAACAGCCAGCATGGATTCACCAAGGGAAGGTCATGCCTGACTAATCTAATCGCCTTTTATGATGAGATTACTGGTTCTGTGGATGAAGGGAAAGCAGTGGATGTATTGTTTCTTGACTTTAGCAAAGCTTTTGACACGGTCTCCCATAGTATTCTTGTCAGCAAGTTAAGGAAGTATGGGCTGGATGAATGCACTATAAGGTGGGTAGAAAGCTGGCTAAATTGTCGGGCTCAACGGGTAGTGATCAATGGCTCCATGTCTAGTTGGCAGCCGGTATCAAGTGGAGTGCCCCAGGGGTCGGTCCTGGGGCCGGTTTTATTCAATATCTTCATAAATGATCTGGAGGATGGTGTGGATTGCACTCTCAGCAAATTTGCGGATGATACTAAACTGGGAGGAGTGGTAGATACGCTGGAGGGGAGGGATAGGATACAGAAGGACCTAGACAAATTGGAGGATTGGGCCAAAAGGAATCTGATGAGGTTCAATAAGGATAAGTGCAGGGTCCTGCACTTAGGACGGAAGAACCCAATGCACAGCTACAGACTAGGGACCGAATGGCTAGGCAGCAGTTCTGCAGAAAAGGACCTAGGGGTGACAGTGGACGAGAAGCTGGATATGAGTCAGCAGTGTGCCCTTGTTGCCAAGAAGGCCAATGGCATTTTGGGATGTATAAGTAGGGGCATAGCGAGCAGATCGAGGGACGTTATCGTTCCCCTCTATTCGACATTGGTGAGGCCTCATCTGGAGTACTGTGTCCAGTTTTGGGCCCCACACTTCAAGAAGGATGTGGATAAATTGGAGAGAGTCCAGCGAAGGGCAACAAAAATGATTAGGGGACTGGAACACATGAGTTATGAGGAGAGGCTGAGGGAGCTGGGATTGTTTAGCCTGCAGAAGAGAAGAATGAGGGGGGATTTGATAGCTGCTTTCAACTACCTGAAAGGGGGTTCCAAAGAGGATGGCTCTAGACTGTTCTCAATGGTAGCAGATGACAGAACGAGGAGTAATGGTCTCAAGTTGCAGTGGGGGAGGTTTAGATTGGATATTAGGAAAAACTTTTTCACTAAGAGGGTGGTGAAACACTGGAATGCGTTACCTAGGGAGGTGGTAGAATCTCCTTCCTTAGAGGTTTTTAAGGTCAGGCTTGACAAAGCCCTGGCTGGGATGATTTAACTGGGAATTGGTCCTGCTTTGAGCAGGGGGTTGGACTAGATGACCTTCTGGGGTCCCTTCCAACCCTGATATTCTATGATTCTATGATTCTAACACATGAGTTATGAGGAGAGGCTGAGGGAACTGGGATTGTTTAGTCTGCAGAAGAGAAGAATGGGGTGGGGGGATTTGATAGCTGCTTTCAACTACCATCCAAAGAGGATGGATCTAGACTGTTCTCAGTGGTAGAAGAGGACAGGACAAGGAGTAATGGTCTCAAGTTGCAGTGGGGAAGGTTTAGGTTGGATATTAGGAAAAACTTTTTCACTAGGAGGGTGGTGAAGCACTGGAATGCATTACCTAAGGAGGTGGTGGAATCTCCTTCTTTAGAGGTTTTTAAGGTCAGGCTTGACAAAGCCCTGGCTGGGATGATTTAATATGGGATTGGTTCTGCTTTGAGCAGAGGGTTGAACTTGATGACCTCCTGAGGTCCCTTCCAACCCTGATATTCTATGATTCTCTACTGTGTTGTATTTTATTTTATTTTCTTATTGCTAAAACACAGGTATAGTTGCTGACCCAGAATGACAGAAGTTTGCAGATTATTTCACAGGATGCAGAGAGACATAGAATCATAGGACTGAAAGAGAACTTGAGAGGTCATCTGGTCCAGTCCCCTGCACTCATGGCAGGACAAAGTATTATTTAGACCATTCCTGACAGGTGTTTGTCTAACCTGCTCTTAAAAATCTCCAACGATGGAGATTCCACAACCTCCCTGGGCAATTTATTCCAGTGCTTAATCATCCTGACAGTTAGGAAGATGTCTCCTCTTTATTTATTCTGTAAGGTTACAGAAAGACTCACAATTGGTTTTAGAAATACAGCATGAGAGGGCATCAAATATTGTTACCTGTCAGCTCTGTGTTCGTGGGAAGCCTGTCTGACTCATGAAAGACCTTCCTGCCCCCACACCCCGTCCCAGCCTCTGCTTGAACCAAAGCCAATCAGAAGAAAGACTTACAAAAAGCAATGGAAAGGCAGTGGGAGACCCACCCTTCGGACAAGAGTGACAGGATTAAGGAAACTCCCCTAGCTTCATTTGCATTGAAGATAGGAGAGGGAGGAATCTGCATTAGCATACAGAATGGAGAACGGAGATTACAAGGCAAGAACTGCACTGAACTCTGGGACCAGGAAAGCACTGCATGATGGGGGATCTCTGCTCCAGATGTTAATGAACCCACGCCTGCACACTCAGCTCAGTAGTTATCAGACCAATTCTAGTAATAAATCCTTTATTGGTATCCTAAATACTGAAGCTGCCTAATTGCATTGTGAGCTCCCTCGAGGGAACACCTCCCATAGCCAGGAATGATCAGTTTCTATTGTCTAGCCTGAACAAAACAACTTTGGTATACTCCCTTGAGCCATCAGTTTACCCATAAAGAAATCCGGTGTTCTCCCTTGGACCATTGTTCTTTCCCTACAAAAACCCCTACCCATGCTCAAGTAAGTGCTCTGATGCCTGGATCCAAAATCTGCATCAGTTTCATTGGGACTTCATCTCCTGACTGATCATGTTGGGGGCTCTGCCTGTCTCCAGCACTCCAGACCCTCAGCTACCACCATCACCTGGGACCCCTGATTGATTCAAGCTCCACGGAGTGGTGAGAACCCAGCTCTCTCTCTCTCTCTAGGTTCTGATGCTGATTTGTGTGATCAGTTATAGTTTTCTAAACCTGACTTTTATAATCAAATTTAAGTTAGATTTAATATCATAACTGGTTGGGGTTTTTTTGGCTCCCCTTGTATGGTTATTACCTGGCAATAAATAAATTTCATGGTTAAGCTGTTTGCCTCTCTCTCCCCCTCCTCGTGGGTGTTTTTGGGCTTCCCCATTCGCTCTGCAGCAACGCTTCTCACACATAAGCCAAAGATCCCTGCAGCGCCCAAAAATCCTGTGGGGTTTGCTCATCAAGTGGGTTACTACCAGAACAATTGTAATGTGAAAGTGGGGATAAGGACGTGCTGAATCTGGGACATATGAGGGTGGCAGATTGAAAGTGCTGCTTGACCCAGCCTGATGAGTCCAGTGGCGTATAAGGGAGGCAGCTTGAAAGTGCTGCTCGACCCAGTCTGCTCATGTGTGCTCTATTCCGGTGTGGTGCCCATGGCATATGAGGGTGACAGCTTGGAAGTGCTGCTCAACTCAGCCTACCAGGTCCAGGGATATATAAAGGGTCAGCTTGGGAGTGCTGATTAACCTGGTCCTCTCAGATGGGCTCAGTTAATGTGTGTGTGTGTGTGTGTTTGTCTGATTCTGGGGCTGGAAGAACCTAGTGCTGGGGAGCCTAGGTCCTGCAGGATAGCTCCATGGGGCGGGGACTTGCAGAAAGGAGAAGTAGAGCGCCGTATGAGAACACAAGTGACACAAGCAGAACATTGATAGAATTACAGCACCCTGCCCCAGAAGAGTAACCCTAATAAATAAGCATACCCCAAAGTAACAGACAAATTTGGTAACTATGTCATGATCTCTTCTGTCATTTTCACAAGATGACTCTTTAAAAGAAAGGAAGCGTCCATAATTCACCTCATGGTAGTTTGCTCTATCGACTTTATGGCTCTGGGGTTTAATATTAATTCATTCTGGTTCTTTAAAGTAAATGAGTTTTCTAATTAGATTTTTAAATGCATTCTTCTTGCTTATACTGATTAATTAAAAAAACCCTAATGTGTATTTTGTAATGTTAACCTCCCATATGGAGATGCCTCTATTCTACTTGACTAATGCCACTTTGTATGGCAATAATGTTAGGTCTTTAAAACATCTTTTTAGAATAACACGCCGTAAATTAATATGACTGCTGTGCCCATCGCTACCTGACTGACCTCCAGTCTGTCTATTCTACAAAAGGGTAGAACCCCTCTTCAACTGGCATCAGCTCAGATGTGCCAAATACACCTCCTGCTGCTAACCAACGAGCACTTACCCACAGGTAGAAAAACCAGCCCAGAAAGGGAACTGGGTTCAATCTGGCCCTGCTGAGCAGTGACTGAAAACCACCCAAATGGCAGCTATTTGGTGACCTGTGAGAATTGAACTGAGCTTCCTCAAACCAGCCATGGTGACGGATGTAGGCCAGTGTTACAAATGGTTCAAGGTCACACAAAAGCTTATGGCAGTACCAAGAACAGAACACAAAGAACTTGACAGCAGTCGTGCTGCTGGGGGGCAGAAAGCCCTGCCCACCCTGCTCAGCAGCAGTGTCTCATTATTTCCTTGTGCTGTCCGATCTGTCTCCAGCCGTTATCTCTTGTCATATACTTAGATTATAAACTCCTTTGGCAGGGACTGTCTCTGCCCTGCACAATGGCATCCTGGCCTGTGCTGGGAGCTGCTAAATGCTATGGTGCTAGCCAGACTTTATTTACTAGACCATGTCCCCCTTTGCCACGTTGTTTCTATCTCTGTGCTTTAGCTGCACTGAGCCAAATTCTACTTCAATCCAGACTCACTCTGTTGGTTAACTGGAATTACTATGGCTTCTCTGTTGTGTCAGTACTTAGAGATCCCAAACCCACACACTCGCTGTTTGGTCTTAGTGGAATGCAATTAGACTGCGGAACTTATTGCCACGTGATATCACTGAGATAAAGAACTTTGCAAGATTCGAAAAACAATGGGACACTTACGTGGGTAAGATGTTACAACAGTTAATGCTAACAAACACTTTGGAAGGGATATTAAACCACCTTTGATTCAGTATTAATCTCTCTCTCAAAACACACATTTATTTCAGGCTCTCACCGACTTCTGTTTGCTTTCTTTCCATTTCATTGCCATTTTCTTGGGGCTAAAACAACAACAAAAAGCATCATAACAATGAAACTCAATTGCAGGTTATTTACTCAGCATCATTATGTCTGCCAGGCACCAATATTAATTTAGTGTCTCAGTGAAGGAAATACTCTTCTGACTAGCCACTGAAGCAGCATTTGCCCGAGAAAGCATGCTTTTAATAGGCTGTTTATAGCATGCTGCTACTCATATGACTGACTCATAAAGAACGTGCCTTTTGTGGCAGCATTTGAGGTGGGCAAATTTGCACCTTCAGCGTCCAAATTTGGAATGCAACAGCTTTCATTTTACCAAGACAAGAAGAGAGGTTCCTGAAACAGCAGGGCAAGTTTATGAACAAATAGTGCCAAGAATGCTTGAAGTGCTGCTGCCTGGCCTCTGGTGGTTCTGGGAAAGAAGGGGTCAGTTAAAGTGCAGGGAGAGAGGAAGGGCAGCAGAAATGCAGAGCATGTTAGTGCTGCCAGCTGGGCTCAGGGAAATGCGAATGGCTTCTGTGCTCTATTGGTGAGAAAAGAAGCCCCAGATTAAAGCAGGCCTGTGAGGAGGGGGAAATGAATGATGCTAAAGTAGCCCAGCTATGGAACACAGTGAGGTGAAAAATGAGGGCCAAATGATCTCCTAGAGCCAATCATTGTTCAGTGGTGTGGGGCCGATTGCCTCAGTGAATGACATTTGCAACATCATGAGTAATGTTATCTTGAGCCATTTTAACCCTGGCCCCTCCCTCCCTTTATTATCTTCAGAGATTCACAGATTTTAAGGCCAGAAGGGGGCAATTATGACTATCTAGTCTCCGGCATAGCACAGGCCAGAGTACACCACTCAGGGCTTCCTTCCTCAAGCCCATTACTGGTTGATCTTGAGCAGAAGGAGCAACCTGATATTGATGGGAAGACTCCAAGTGATGGAGAATCCAGCTCTTCCAAAGTGAATTCGCTCTCCCTCTTTTCCCCATCCATCTCCCACCTTCTCTGTCATTTGTCCCCAGGGTGGAGGGTTCCTTACCCTGCCGACACAAGCCGTGAATCATTAAAGCTCTGTACATCAAGTTGGAGTCATCTGCGAAAATGATGTCACAGACCCCAAGCTGTGTCAGCTCCGGGAGCAGAGCTCAACTCACCTGGAAATGAGTCACCCAGCTCCACAGCTCGAATGCCACACTAATATTCTAATGGACACAGGCTGATAGGTGAACTAGGGTAGTCCATCTGTCTACATGCATATTATCTATCTATCTTCACAGCTCTGAGGGCGGTGCTCTGTTCTGCCCCAGAAAGGCAGTAACCCCTGCCCTCTTCTAATCCTTCTGGCTTGCTCAGGTGTATGGAAAAGGCCCTGAATGGAGCAAATAAAGGAGCTGGAGCAGCTCTTTCAGATTGCATGCAGCCTTTCAGTTCCTATGACCAGGATAGATCTCTGCAGGGCCCTGGGCGAGTTTCACACCTACCTGAAAGAGCTCTTTGTGTTGCAGCCATGGCACCAAAGAGGGCTGGATATGACTTCTTTCTGAATGTGCAGATGCTACTTGGTGCACCACGCCTCCTCCCAGGGGTTGAATGTGCTGCCTCGGTGACTGCTGGCCTGAGGAAGGCTGGGGGACCCCTCTAGATGGCAAGTCAACACAAGTGAAACGCCTTGCACACCCCAGCTCCCTGTTGGTGCGTGGAAGGTGCTGTGAGCTATTTCATGTGCTCTGCGTTGGCCCTTGAGTCTGTCACTGACAATACTTTTAACCATGTGTCTCACTGCTGGGCTGCAAGTTGTACTGTGCAAGAAGGGTGATTTATTAATGTAGATTGATTGCTGCAATTCCTAATGTAGTCCAGGAGTTGAATGGGCAACTGACGGTAAGATCAGCTCACAAATCTATGAAACTTTCAAGGAAAAATTGAAGAAACCACTTGTGATTTGGCTAATGTATATTTGGGAGAATGATTTTTTCTGCAATAGATTTCTTTTGCATTCCTAGTCTGCAGCACTTTATCCATTCTCTGCAGCATGACCGGGATAGAAAGTGAGTGATTTATGCTCCGACAACTCAATAGGCATTTTCTTTCAAACTGTGCGGTGTATTTAATTTTGCTTCGAGAGGATATTGTATGTTAAAAAAACACTCCTACATTTAACAAGAAAAGTAGACATGAACCACTACACTAACACGCTGTCACTGTTTAACAAAGAAATGACTATAGATAATTAATCAGAGGTGTTGTGTGCCTGAGATAATGATCTTGTAGGCACTTTCACTTCTGTTTTTCCTGATTGCATAACATTCTAACTGTGCAGCTTCTAAGTTGCATCAGTATTGGTTTTGTATGTGATGGGTCAGTCACTCTGGGAGAAATTACACTTGGCCCTGCGTAGTAACTGGGCCTTATGCGAGGGATCATGACTATGGAATTCCCTTCTATTCCCCTTCTATCTCAGCAGACACCTTTTACAGCCACTAGGTCAGTGCGTGGCTTCTTACCCTTTGCACCTCCCCCATAGGGGTCCTGGGCCATTTGGTTTGCCTAAGGGTGGATTCTCCTGGTCCTTCCCCACGTCACCCCCAATGACTTCCTCCATATTAGCCTAACAGGATTTGGCGCTGAGATGCACCCCACCCCACGACCTGTGACACACAGGGAGATGGAGCTGCAACAGTGCCCCCTTGCACAGCCCCGCCTCAGAATGTCACTAGTGCAGAGGGCATGGCATAGGGTCTCCACACCCTGGTGAGTTTCCTCCTGAGTTTGTGTTCACGCTGCACGGGAGGGGGGCGATGGGGTGCACTGCAAAGGAGCACTGCTCAGTAGACCCTACGTTCCAGTTACCCGAGGCTAAGCACTAGGGCCCTACTGGGGCATGCAGGCAATGGGAGTTTGAGAAAGTCAAACATGGGTAAGGACACCAGGATTTCACCCCACAGTGCAGGGCTGTGAGCTGTGGCTGGGTCTTGGGGCTGGATTGTCAAAAGCACTGAGCTGGCTTAGGAGCGGAAATGCCATTGAGAGTCAATGGGACTTAGGTGCCTTTTAAATCCCATCCTATATAGGCTGCCAAAATGATTAAAGGTGCCTCAGGGCGTGGTTAAAGCGGGTAGAAAGAGCTGCACAGGGCAAGCCTTTTGCAGTGCATGACGACAGTGAAAGCCCAAGGTCCGTGAAACCTATTCTTGAGCAGCAGCTTCTGGCCCTCTGGCTACAAACAACCTATTGATACAGCTAGAGAGCACAGTCGTCACGGGAGGGAGGCACCCACCTCCCATTGGGGCATTTAAACCTCCCCAAATAGCACAGACCTGGCCGCTGTACGTGGTAGGGGCAGAGGCTGGCTTTCCTTTTCTCAAGCTGACCTTGGTCAGCTGAATGAAAAACATTGTGTGTTTAATTTATCACACCGCCTCACTGCCTTGCTCCAGCCCCTGGCTCCGCCTTAGCAGGTCTCCAAGCGGTGAGGAAAAGTCCTTCCAGAGACACCTGCCCCAAGGAATACCTTGGAGGACAGACTCCATTTGAACCCAATAGAGTACAGTCTGGGCTGTAGTCTTTGGTAGATGTTCTGCTGAAGCTAGGTGCCCCGGCACCCCCCCCCGCCCCCGATGAAGCAACGGGGGCTTTCATTGCGAAAAGAAAAGAACTGAGATGCTGCCGCTGCAGTTTTCCAATTGCTCAAAAATTGGTCCTCTTGAAAGGCAATGAGATAGCAGAGCAAGAAACACGGAGTTTGCCCAATAAACTTTGGAGTCCTCCTAACTCACCAGCATTGGGAAAGACTTAACCTCACCAACAACTGAAAGTGGGCACCCACTCTCGTGCTGGCCACACTCAGAGGCTGAAGAGTTCACCCACAGCAGATGCTCAGGCGCTGTCCCAGAGCAGATGTTCTATAGACTGTTGACTTCTCTAGGACAAGGGTTTTGTAGTATTATTCCACCTCCATTTCTCCTCTCTCTCTCTCTCTCTCTCTCCACTGATGTGGTAGTTGCACTAACCAGCTCCCCATATTTCAGATATGCCCAGGAGATCGCAGTTCTTCTTTATCCCTTCTAGTGTGCTTGAGGCAGTGTTGACTAGTGGATAGAGGATTGTAACTCAGAGACCTGAGTTCTATTCCTGCCTCTGCCAGTGGCCTACTGGTGATTGGGCAAGTCATGTCACCACTCTGTGCCTCAGTTTCCCCATATGTAAAATGGGGGTAATGCTACTGACCTTCTTTGTGAAGTGCTTTGAGATCTACTGACGAAAAGCAGTAACTAAGCTCTAAGTATCCATTATTTTTTGTTACCCGTATACCTCTCATTAGTGTGCAGACTGCTAAACTAACACTCCCATTTTTTATCTTCTGATTTACAACACTTGCAGCCTCCATCTTATTTTGTTTGCTGTAAATGCGTGTCAGAGTATTTGAGCAAAAGCTTTCCCTTAGCCCGCTGCAGGGACAGACAAGGTCATTTCCCACCTCGGACTGGCTCAACTGTTCTGGGCAGTATCTGTGGCGGAGTCAAGGCTCCACCCATTTCTTGGCCTCTCAGTCTGTGGTAAGAGAGGCAGCACCAGAGAAAGGAGTGCTGGGTGAGTGTTAGGAAAGGCAGCCCAGGAGAAGGAGCTATGGGGTTTAGAACTGAGGTCTTACAGCTAGGGGCTTGTCTGCTTAAAGAACTTACTGACACTCCAGAGGAAAAAGACATGGGGCACCAGTACTCAGGGAAGTGGAACTAGGTGTGGCTTGGTGAAGCCATAGGTATAACAGCCACTTGTGTGTTCTAAAACTGCTCCACCCCCATCCTCCTTTTTCTCCCCCTCCTGTGGTGGGCAGGACACAATGGCCCACCTATGGGGTGAAGTGTAGGATGGCCCTGATGAAAGATAAAGAAGAGCCTGGAGATGGAGCCATGATGCTAGAGAAGACTGTGGATTATGCATAGTGTAAGGCGCCATCTTGCCCTGAGACTGTGAACTCTTTGGGGCAGGGACAGGCTCTTGCTATGTAATGTGCAGTACCTGGGGGTGGGGTGGCTACCATGATTGGGGTCTTGTGCGGAACTGGAGGAAGATTTCCAGCATATGCGTGTAGTTTTAGTGAGCTTGCCAAGTGGCAATGACTTGTCTTGGGTATGGCTGGGATTTTTTTGTGCGTGAAAAATTCGTCACATTTTTGGAGGTCAGAAACCTGAAGCATTTCACCCAGCTCATTACAGCTACAATTGAATCGCTTCTCTTCTCATTCCACACCACACATCCCTAGTCCCACGCTCCATCCAAGCCTCTGAAAGAGCTCCATCCATTTGGAAGGGCTGCTGGTCTGAGTCCTGATGCCAGATCCTCAGCAGGAGCTAGGCCAATTTATATCAGCTGAGGAGGTGCCCCTGGAGCCAGTAATGTCTCTCCAAAGGGACAAATCTTTTTAAGGATGTATATGGGATTTATCACATGGGAAACTCTGCTGGGAGCCTCTTGCTAAAAGACTGGCAATGTATAATTAACCTGTCTTGTCTTCACTGGCTAATCTGGTATAAAACCCAACAGCTGGAGTTTTTGGGTACTGGAGCCAAACTCTCAGTACTCTATAAAATGAGACTTTTGGAATGATTAATTCCTGTCATGTTCTGCAAATTCTCCTCCAGATCAGATGAGTTTCATGCCAGTCACCAGCAGCTGTCTCACTGTACACCCGCCCCTGGACATTGCTTTCAGCATCACAGCAGGAATGTGCTAGGAAATCATTCCTGAATTAGTTCTGAATAGCTGAAGTGCTTGTTACTGCCAGAATGTGCTGTCTTTACACCTAGTTGATGTTTAATGTGTGTCCAATGGCTGGATTATCGCCACTAGCTGAACAAGAGTCACTCTGAGCAGTCACTTAGCATTCACCTGATATTTGCATTGACTCCATTCCTGAAAAGGGCAGGATGTGCATTTCTGACAGAAAAGGCAATCTTTTGTGATTTAAGAAACTCTTTTTATTTGCTGCCTTTGAGTTGTAACCTTTCAATTGTACACTTCAGAGTGGCACAAGCTAAAACTAAGTGTGAGCTCTATTAGAATGCATCTTAGTCTCCCCAGGGAATTGTGGAACCGCACTGTGTGTGCTGGGATGTGTAAAAGTTGACCAGCTAAAGCTTTGGAGAACAATCAGCAGGGCCCATTTCTACACCTGCTCCTGAGATGGATGGGCTAGATGTAACCTAAGGTCATTGACAACTCTACTAGCTCTGGGTTGATGAAAGCAGGGTAAGGGACAGGAGGGGTCAACATAAAAAAGTCCTGATCTGCTCATTCATTACAGAAAATTGGCACGTTGGCTGGTTCAATGGGCTGGTAGCAACTTGCTGTGCTCCTAGGGCTGATATTGGCTCATCCTTCTTCCCACCAGCCAGCAGGAGCAATGGCACAACCACAAGAATGCCTGGGATTGCTCAACCGCAGCCAGAGCCTGTCCCATGCAGTACTTCTGAAACCAGGCTGGTGGCCAAGAGGTGAGACCTTCAAGAGCTGGGATGGAAGCCTACCATGCTCTTTCAGGAGTGGGGCAGCTGGAATTGTTACCAACCCACGGGATGCAGCTCAACCCTGTGTGCCTCCCTATAACATATGGGGCTCAGAATCACCCCTGAACAATGGCGGAGGCATCCACCTGCCCAATAAACTCATTTGGACCGTAGGACACAGCCGCACAATACAGCCTGAACTCAACCCCGGGTCACAGTGAAGCAACCATCATACCTTACTGGAGTTGATTGTTTTGCTACTGAAAGGTTACAGGAAGATTACCATTTGGGACACCCAGTTACACCAGAGGTTCCCCAAACAGCTAAAGAGCAGCCTCTTCTTGCAGCAGACATGGGGTATTCCGCATATTCCTGGTGTAGCTCCATCAGCATTTATTAAGTTCTCTGGGTAAAGTTCTCTGGCCCGTGTTATGCAGGGAGGTCAGGCTACAGCACAGTGGTCTCTTCACTGTGTCCCCAGTGTCATGGCTTTGCAGCATGTCTCCCTCATTTTGCTCCCCTCTGCAGAGCAGAAAGATCCTGTGACCAGTGAACCAAACCCTTACCCAGTCCCATAACCTCAGGGAACCCCCACTCCCACTCCCCGCATCTCTCCATCCAATCACTTGCTTCCTTAGCCTGTGAAAACACTCCCATTGGCTCGCAGGTGTGATCACTTGGGCCCCTGTTCTCCCACTACAGGGCACAGGTCACTCCCATTGACATCACTGGGCCTCTGGCAGGGGAGACTCAGGCGTCAGAGCCACACCCACCAGTCCTTACAGCTGGAGATAAGTGCAGCGGGAGCCAACTGCAAACACGCCAGCCCTGCGTCCCGCAGTCCAGGGAGCAGGGAGAGAGTGAATTCAGGAAGGCTATCCCAGGATCAGAGCAATGCAGAGGTGACTGTCACAGGCCCCTTTGCATGAAGCAGGTCCAGCACCCCCGTGCTAGAATAGGTGCTCCCAGTTTAGCGGGCAGGGCAGCACCTATGGCTATAAAGACCCAGGCTGTGAGTAAAGCAGGGTGCTGCTCAGGGAGCAGGGGCAGCAGGGAGTTTCCTAGGAGAAGTTGCCAGAGTCCCATGGGAGGGGAGGAAGAGGGAACCTGCTGCGGGGGAGCTGGGAGGGAAAGCACCTCCAGGAAGAAAGCCATGGGAGGTGGTGCTGAGCTAAAAGCATAGCAGAATTCTGCCATAGGCCCTAAAGCAGGAGACCAAAGGGCAAAGTCCTCTGGGAGCTCTAGCCCTGGGTGGGCTAAGGAACTGGTTGGTTGGTTTTGTCCATGGTTTGAAAATATTTCTGTGCCTGGAAAGAGACTCTGGGTGTGGCTGTGGCTCCTGCATTGTACCAGAGACCACGGGGAATTTTTAAAAATTAAACTATATTAATGGAACCAATTGGCACTAACTTGAAACGTACTTGCACCTTCAGACTAGGAGAAAGTTACTATGGACAGTGGTCTGTTTTTCCCTAAGTACCTTTGGATTGACCTTCCAATCAACTGTACAGAGATACTTGCTTAATGCATGAGAATTTAAGTGTGGAAATTTGCCAACTTTCTGGAGGGAATGCTCTCTACAGGAGACGAGGAGTAAATACCAGACAAACTTGAGCTGAAGCCCATAGAGTCAATAGAATCATGGAATATCAGGGTTGGAAGGGACCTCAGGAGGTCATCTAGTCCAACCCCCTGCTCAAAGCAGCACCAATCCCCAACTAAATCATCCCAGCCAGGGCTTTGTCAAGCCTGACCTTAAAAACTTCAAAAGGAAGAAGATTCCACCACCAATAGTAACAGACTCTTTCCCTCAACATTTGATTCTCCAAACATCATGAATTCTTGTTCCACTTCTGAACACTCTGGGTCAGATTTCAAACTTTTATTTGCTTTGAGAAGTGCTCGCTAAAGTCCATGGGATTCATTGCAATAGTAAGGGCTCCTTGATGTGAGTAGGTGTTGGAAGCCTTAGCCTGGGGTCTGGAACATTAGGGTTCAATACATGGATTCTGTTCCATGCTGCACCACAACCTTCCGGTGTGACCTTGAGCAAGTTACTTAGCCTCACTGTGCCTCATCTGTAAAATGTTACTAATAACACTTCCCTGCTTTGCAGGGGTGGTGTGCAGATGCTGTGGTAATGGAGGATAATGTAAGTACCAGACATAATGAAGGCAGAAGAATCAAGGACTGCAGCCCTTTGCTAGACATTTTGTGTTACCCAGGGAGTGGGTCTGGATCTGAAAACTATTCATTTATACAATGCTGAAACAAAATATTGGTGGGTCACAATTTTATGGTGTGGAACCTGAGGTGGGTTGGAACATCTCAGCCTTACCATGTCTGATCTGACTCACCAAATACAGGCTAAACCAAACAGGATTTGCCTTACAAACATGCTGCTGTAACCTGAGAGAGCTGCATGACATCAATGACAGCTCACACGGGCCAGTGAAATGTTTCAAGGTACCTTTGAGCAGCTCAGGTGGAATACCATCTGATCCAGCAGCATGTATGTTCCATGACTTTTGGACGGCCTTTCGTACTACCTAGAGTAATGGAGGATCAGTGTCTGTCACCAATGCAGCCGTGTGGTTTGTCAGGTCACATAGCTCTGGACAGTCGTCAGCAGGGGTGTGGTACAGCATGCTTTCAGAATGTGATTTCCATCTGTCCAGGAGCAGGTAAAGTATTCTTGTTTTGTGATGGGGATGTTAGAAGGTTGTGGCTGCCACCCAGGTGTGCGCTTTGTAGACATGACACAGATTGTTGGCTTTAGGCTATCCTCTGCTTTGTCAGCCAGGGAGTTGATGCAGATCATACAGTCATGTTTTGCCATGGCCTGGAAAATGGCTTTCCAGTTTACATTTTTGGATATCTCCCTGCTTGTGTGCTTCTGCCTTTCTCATTAATATATCAAAGGCTGCTTCAGAAAACTACAGTTTCTTTCATGATCATCTGATGCCCGATTGTTCCAGTTGCGGCATGTGATATAGCATTATGTATACTACTTCCGGCGATTGCCATGTCATCCGAGAGGGTATCAAAGTTATGCATGTGATCCTCGATAGCCTGGGTGTATCTTACGGCTTCAGCAGGAACCTCAGAGAGATGCTGGACATTGTATTGTTGATGGATGTCTGGCTTGTGAGGAGTTGGAAGTTGCAGTGACAGCTGAGTGAGAACTAAAGTGTTGTAGCTGTGTTGGTCCCAGGATATGAGAGATATAGGGTGGGGGAGTCATCTTTTATTGGACCGACTTCTTTTGGTGAGAGAGACAAGCTTTTGAGCTACATAGAGCTCTTCTTTACTGGTGCTTCTGTGCTGCTGCAGACTCGGTGAGATTTCACTACGGAGTGATTTCTGGTAAGGATGTGGTCAGTTTCCTTCATGGCATGTCTATTGTTTGAAACCCAGGTCCAGTGATGGTGCCTAAACCAGGAGCCCATAACAGGCAAGCCCTCAGTGGCATACAATGTCAAAAGCCAGGTGGTGGGGTCATTTGGGGAACCTGAACCAAAGGGACCAATTACGGTTTTATACCCTCCCTGCCACACAATGTAATATTAGGAATGTATTTCATGTAGATTTTTGCTGTCTCCGTGCAATTTAGCCAGCACCACATGACCAGCTAGCTGTCTTCTCACAAGTCCCCCGTGCAGTTTGATGAGTGGGACTGTAGCAAGAGGATCAGGTTTCAGGAGGGACTTAGTTCAATGTGACACCATGGGGGGAATGCAAGCTGAGCCCTGGTTGTTGGCACATAAAAATGTACAGCATCAGCATATAACACTGGTTGCTCGGCATGCTTAATAGAGATGTCTTTCCTACAGCTCTGCCTGCCCGCCACCTCATTTATTGCTAATGAAACATTCAGGAACCTCTGATCTCAGCAATATTGTGCAGCTCTTCTTTCGTTGTATCCTAGGTCTTGATTCTCATTAATTGGCCATCTCTATTGCGAAATACCTTTATACTATATTGTGTTCCTTAAAAATTACAATAAAATGAGTTTATAAAGAGAGAGATTTTTATATGTGATGTTAGAATGACTGGGTCTCTAAAAACATGCACAGAATAAAGTTCCAGCGTAGGGTATTGGCAAGGTATGTAGCCTCTATTCAGTTCTGTCTTATGGAGAGACAGTAACGATTTGAGGCTCTTTATGTTGATCTAGCTCTGAGTACATCCATGTCTCAGTTGCTCTCTCGCTATTATATCATGTCAGATCCTCTAGAACCTTTGTAATTTTTCCTTCCCTTCTTTCTTCCCATCTTTCTGCTAGTTTTCCATGACCTTGAAGGTAAATGCAGTATTCTCCTATCCACACCAGATATGTGCAGTTTATAAAGAGGATTTTTCTGGGAGCAATAGGCTACATGATACAGCACAAAGGATGTAACATCTGCCCAAGTGTGCTCTCTGCACTATTACCCAACAGTGAAGTGGCACCATCCCAACAAGAGATGGACCCAACTGCAAATCCAAATCAAAACATTCCTGATGTGTTTTGGGTTGGAGGAAGATTTGAAGTCTGGGCTTGAATGTGGATCCAAATATCATAATAAAGGTTTCTCTGTGTAATGGGCCAAACTGGAACCATATCGCACAACAACCCTGCACCTTGGGGGGAGTTTGGAATCTGGATTTTGACACAGTCTCCTACAGTATCTTGCCAGCAAGTTAAAGAAGTATGGGCTGGATGAATGGACTATAAGGTGGATAGGAAGTTGGCTAGATTGTCGGGCTTAACCGGTAGTGATCAATGGCTCCATGTCTCTAATTGGCAGCTGATGTCAAGTGGAGTGCCCCAAGGGTCGGTCCTGGGGCCGGTTTTGTTCAATATCTTCATTAATGATCTGGAGGATGGTGTGGATTGCACCCTCAGCAAGTTTGCAGATGACACTAAACTGGGAGGAGAGGTAGATACGCTGGAGGGTAGGGATAGGATACAGAGGGCCCTAGACAAATTAGAGGATTGGGCCAAAAGAAATCTGATGAGGTTCAACAAGGACAAATGCAGAGTCCTGCACTTAGGACAGAAGAATCCCATGCACCACTACAGACTAGGGACCAAATGGCTCGGCAGCAGTTCTGCAGAAAAGGACCTAGGGGTTACAGTGGACAAGACGCTGGATATGAGTCAACAGTGTGCCCTTGTTGCCAAGAAGGCCAATGGCATTTTGAGCTGTATATGCAGAGGCATTGCCAGCAGATCGAGGGACATGATAATTCCCCTCTATTTGACATTGGTGAGGCCTCATCTGGAGTACTGTGTCCAGTTTTGGGCCCCACATTACAAGAAGGATGTGGAAAAATTGGAAAAAGTCCAGCGGAGGGCAACAAAAATGATTAGGGGACTAGAACACATGACTTATGAGGAGAGGCTGAGGGAACTGGGATTGTTTAGTCTGCGGAAGAGAAGAATGAGCGGGGCTCTGATAGCTGCTTTCAACTACCTGAAAGGGGGTTCCAAAGAGGATGGATCTAGACTGTTCTCAGTGGTAGTGGATGACAGAACAAGGAGTAATGGTCTCAAGTTGCAGTGGGGGAGGTTTAGGTTGGATATTAGGAAAAAAATTTTCACTAGGAGGGTGGTGAAACCCTGGAATGCGTTACCTAGGGAGGTGGTGGAATCTCCTTCCTTAGAAGTTTTTAAGGTCAGGCTTGACAAAGCCCTGGCTGGGATGATTTAATTGGGGATTGGTCCTGCTTTGAGCTGGGGGTTGGACTAGATGACCTCCTGAGGTCCCTTCCAACCCTGATATTCTATGATTCTTCACCACCCTCCTAGTGAAAAAGTTTTTCCTAATATCCAACCTAGACCTCCCCCACTGCAACTTGAGACCATTGCTCCTTATTCTGTCATCTGCCATCACTGAGAACAGCCGAGCTCCATCCTCTTTGGACTCCCCTTCAGGTAGTTGAAGGCTGCTATCAAATCCCCCCTCACTATTCTCTTCTACAGACTAATAACCCCAGTTCCCTCAGCCTCTCCTCATAAATCAGGTGCCCCAGCCCCCTAATCATTTTCGTTGCCTTCTGCTGGACTCTCTCTAATTTGTCCACATCCCTTCTCTAGTGCGGGGACCAAAACTGGATGCAATACTCCAGACGTGGCCTCATCAGTGCCAAATAGAGGGGAATAATCACTTCCCTCGATCTGCTGGCAATGCTCCTACTAATACAGCCTAATATGCTGTTGGCCTTCTTGGCAACAAGGGCACACTGCTGATTCGTATCCAGCTTCTCATCCACTGTAATCCCCAGGTCCTTTTCTGCAGAACTGCTCTTAGCCAGTCGGTCCCCAGCCTGTAGCGATGCATGGGATTCTTCCTTCCTAAGTGCAGGACTCTGCACTTGTCCTTGCTGAACTTCATCAGACTTCTTTTGGCCCAATCCTCCAATTTGACTGGGTCACTCTGGACCCTATCCCTACCCTCCAGCATATCTACCTCTCCCCCCAGCTTTATGTCATCTGTGAACTTGCTGAGGATGCAGTTAATCCCATCATCATCCTGTTAGCTAGGAAAGCTATCTTCTGTAAATGGATGCTACCATTAAAAAAAACCCCACAGGGCAGATTCTCAGCCCTTGATATGTTGCTTTTACACCACACTGCATGGCAAAGGGGGCAATAAGCTGCTCTAAGAGTATCTGGGGAGTACCTTCATGTGGGGGACTCCCAGGCTGGCATAGGACTGGCTTAGCCAGTTATACACCATTTCCTTCTAGCCAGAGCTGGTATGCAGTGGGAGATGTAGCCCAGTGCACAGGGTGGAATGGGAACATGAGGTACCTGAACTACAACTCCCATGAAGCACTGCAGCTGCTCAGTGGGATGCAACTCAATGTTGAACCGAAAATACCTGTACCTGTATTACAGGTACCTGAGGTACCTGTAACTGGAGGTTCTTTTTAGTGTGTGGTCCCTATCAGTATTCCACAAATGGGGTGCATCATGCATCTGAGTCTGGAGATTTTTAGTTAGCAGTGTCTGTTTGTTTGCACATGCGCAGTAGAACTCATGCTCTGAACTGAAGGCATAAAGGGCAGTGCGTCCCAACGCCTCTCCTGTTCCTTTTCTAACCATGAATCTAAACATGATCTGCAGCAGAGGGGAAGGAGAGTGGGGACTGAAATACAGACAGGGACCGCACATCTTGGAGAACCTCCAGTTACAGGTAAGTAACCTCCATTTCTTCTTCAAGTGATGCGCCCCGTGTGTATTCCGCACATGTAAGATCAGTAAGTCAAACAGGAGATGTTATGGCTGTCTGTAAGACTGCTTTCTCCACAGCTATATCTGTAGTAGAGGACTAGCCCAAAGCGTGGTGTCATGTGAAAATGCATAAGGAGCTCCAGGTAGCTGATCTACAAATGTCTAGTAAAGGTATGTCTCACAAAGATGCTGTAGAGGTTGCATGTGCCCTGGTGGAAAGGGCTCTCTCAGGGCAATATGAACTAGTTGATAGCAAAGGCTGATGCTATCATAAAGCAGGCTCCATTAATTAACAGTTAATTTTGCTAGGGCCACCTTTTTCCATTTCTTTCCCCATTTTTCAGACACAGGGTAGCTACCTGAAGACTGCCGTTGACTGCCATTATTTATAACAGAGGATGGCACATTTCTTTTTTGTAGGTTTGTTACAGCTGTTTCCAAAGTTTTACTGTGTTCCTGTGCTTGCTGTCTCTGGACTGCTTGCTGCCCTGTTAGGAGAGCAGGAGCATTCCAGGGATCTGTAAGTTTTCCTGCTTTTTTTAACTCTTTCTTTGTTTCTGTTACTTGCTCTACCAATTTTGTGGCATGTTGTTTTAAGCATTTAACAGCCATGGTTGTAGTTTACAATATTCTACATTTAAAGGCTACATACCTTATGAAACCCTGTGGGGATTTTCAGAGAGGGGTTAAGGGGATTCCCTAACACATAGTTTTCTGCCATGTTAGATCACGATTTCTACAGAGGGCAGCTCGCTTATTTAGCAGATCAGCAGTCAGGGTCACCAGTGCGGTCAGATGTTTGGCTGTGTGTGTGTGTTCTCTCTGCGTGCTGTACTGTCTCTGCTGAGATAGCCCGTACAGCAGGCTCTGATCTAACTGCCTAATACATCCAGACTCAGTTTTCGGTGAAGGATCTTGGTCAGGTTTATTGCTGACAAAGCATGGTTGTAATGTCCTGGCTTCATGGTTACAGGTACGCTAACATATGTTTGCTCGTGACAATGGACCGGCTCAGTGAATGGCGGGACTTTCCATTCTCTCCTTGGCCACACAAAGACATTGCCTCTGAGATGCATCTTTATACACAGATACAAACGAATTACGTATTACCCCTTGATGTAGTTAGGTGCCACTCTCTGACGTAGCTAATGGGAGGAGGTATTGTTTCATATTCTCTGTGTATATATAAAGTCTGCTGCAGTTTCCACGATATGCAACTGACGAAGTGAGCTGTAGCTCACGAAAGCTTATGCTCTAATAAATTGGTTAGTCTCTAAGGTGTCACAAGTACTCCTTTTCTTTTTACTCATTACTTTGTACTTGCTGGTTCAATCAAAACATTTCTATCCATCATTCTGTCATCCTGACCTTATCTTTATGATGAGTCAGCATGTTCCTGTTATCTTTGGGGATGTGCTGGTATCGAGGTGTTCTGGTACCACCTTTCTGGAATATGTTTGTGTATATATTCTTATGCCTAGCACTACTTAGAAGTGTGTGTTTCTGCAATATCAGCCCTGTTCTTGCCAGATTCTGTGAGCAGGGCCTGCCTCTTGCTTACAACTTAGCTTTGCTTTATATTAGCAAATTTTGACCACTACTTTAGTTCAGGCATTAGGCCTCATACCAGGCACCTGATACAATGGCTTATGTTTCAGGCCCTCTTCTACTGCAGGTGCTCTACATCTGATGTCAATCCAAATACCAGGCCGTGATTTGCAGTGGCCCTGGGTTGGGATGCTTGATTGTGTCACTGTGTTGCATCAGCAGATCCAGAAATGGGGGGATATTGATGAGAAGATAGGTTGAAATCCTCAGGTGGTCTGAGAATAGAACTGTCTTGGCCTGTTGGGTGCAATGAGGATGACCTGAGCTCTGCTGTGATGGATCTTTTGCCATATTTGTGATACCAGTGGGATGGGAGGAAAAGCATAACTGAGGTGGTCTGTCCAAGGTAACAGTTGGGCATTGCCCTTCGAGTCTCAGCCCAGAGCTGCTCTGGAGCAATACAGGAGAAGTTTCCTGTTCTCTTGTGAGGCAATGAGATCCCAGGATGGTGTTCCCCATTGATTGAAGTTGTCATTGAGAATGGACTCGAGAATCTCCCATTCGTGGTCTATTGAAAAATGCCTGCTGAGACTATCTGCTAAAGCATTCTGTGTGCCTAGTAAGTATACTGCTGAGAGTGTGATATCTGAGACACCAATTGCGGAGGTCGATGTCTCTACACACATGGGAAAAGACCTTGCTCCCCCCCTGCTTATTTATATGGAGACAGTCATCATATTGTCTGACATTACTTGGATAGGAAGGGATCAGATGAGTGGAAGGAATGCATTGCCGGCCTGACGGACCACCCTTAATTCTAGTAAGTTGGTGTGCATCCTTGCTTCTCAAGGGGTCTAAGTACCTTGTATGGCACAACTGTTCATATGAGCTCCCCAGCCCAATAGGGAGGCATCTGTGACTGTAGTTGCCTTGGGCATAGGGGTGAGGAAAAGAATTCCCACCCTGGCTTTCTTCAGCTTTGTCCACCAGGTGAGTGAGACCAAAACTTTGGCTGGAATTGTTACTTTGGCATTGATGTTGTCTTTTTCTGGTGAATAGATGGACTGAAGCCAGGTCTGTAGGCAGCTAACATGGAGCCAGGCAAATGGTGTAACATGGGTGCATGAGGCCATATGGCCAAGGAGGGAAAGGCAAGCCCTGACTGCAGTCCAGGGTTTGAGGGTGACATGTTTTATTAGATCGCTCATGACATGGAATCTCTCAGAAGATAGGCTCTTGCTATAGTCGAGTCCAAGGTTTTTCCTGTGGAGTCTATGGACCTTGTGGGGGTCAAAATAGACTTTTTGTGATAAACGCATATTCCCAAGGAAGACAGAAGACAGCGTAGGAATGCTGTTATCAACTGGACTTGAGATATGGAAAGGCGATGACACCATTTTGTTCATCCAAGCTGCCACTACTGAAAGGACCTTTGTAAAGATCCTGGGTTCCATAGCCAGTCTGAATGGAAGAAATCTGATTTGGAAGTGGTCCTGCCCAATAAGGAGTCTGAGGAACATTTGTGGGATGGGTGAATATCTATATGAAAATAAGTGTCTTTTATATCAAGGCCCATGAGCCAAATGCCATCTTCCAGAGAGGGGATTATTGTTGACAATGTGACCACGTGGAATTTTAATTTTCAGATGAATACGTTCAGGTGGCACATGTCAAGAATTGATCTCCATCCACCAGATTTCTTGGGGACCAAGAAATATAGGGAGTAGAACCCCTACCCCTGTTGCTGAAGGGGCACCAGTTCTATGGCCCCTTTCTGGAGAACAGAATTTACCTTTTGACTCAGAATCTCTTCATGAGAGCGGTCCCTGAAAAGGGCCTGGGAAGGGGGTTTGTGAGATAATCTCGATTGTGTAGACTTAGAGGATGATATCTAGTGCCAATTGTCTGTAGTTATTGCTGCCCAGTTGAGAGCAAGGCAGGTAAAGCAGCCACCAAAAGTTCAGGGAGTAATGAGGCATGGCATCAATGTTGGTACCATTAAAAGAACCCCTTGTGAGGGGGATGGGGTTGGGTGGTGGTTGTAGAGCTGGAAGAAGCTGTATATTTAGGTCTTTGAGTCCTTTGCTGCTTATGTGGGAGTTTATATGAGCATTGATGATAAAACGCTTGAGGAAGTGGTCTGGGCCTATAGGGTTGCTTATGATGTTTCCTCTTTGGGGCCGGGATGTAAATATCCAGGGAGCATAAGGTTGTTTTAAAGTGTCAAAAGATGTATTGGTCTTTGCATTAAAAAGGTTAGATTCATCAAAGGGAAGGTCCTCAATGGTATTCTGGACTTCCCTGGAGAATCTCGAAGATTGCAACCATGCCTCATGCCTACAGTTGTGACAGTGGTTCTAGAAGCAGTTTCAGCTGTGTCAGCTGCCACTTAAAATGGTGTTTTGGCCACCAGCCTGCCTTTGTGAATGAGGTCTTGGAACTGGGCCTGTCTTCCTGAGGAGGTTTGTCTTTAAAATCTGTAAATTTGGCTTAATTAAGGAAATCATATTTTGCTAACAGTGCCTGGTAGTTAGCAACTCTGAATTGTAGACTAGTCAATAAGAGTGCTTCCTTACCCAAAAGGTCAAGGTGGTTAGAATCCTTGTCAGTTTGGGTAGTATTGGAGTACTGCAGTCAGGACCTTTCTGTAGCCACTTTCACCACTAAGGAGTTGGCTACTGGATAGGTGAATAAAAACTCTGCTTCTTCATCTGGTACAAAATACCATTTCTCAGCTGTCTTCATGGTAGAGGCACAAGAGGCAGGAGTGTGCCACACCAATGTGTCAGGTTCCAGGATGACTTGGTTAACTGGAAGAGTCACCCTGGAAGGGCTAGAGGGCTAAAGAATGTCCAATAGGACCTTCATCAAGAGGTATCTGCAACTTGGTGGCCACCCTCTGCAACAATTCCTGGTATTGTCTGTGGTCATCGGGTGGATGAAGCAACCACCTCATCTGGTGAAGAGGATGATATACCAGTTGGAATTGGTGGAACCGGCAATCTTTTCCTCCTCTGTAACTTCTAATGAAGCTGTTTGGTAGTGTCTGGGAGATGAGGATCAGTGTGATACCCATACGGATCCTTGTCTTCTGCTGTATGGCTCCCACGGACCCCAGTAAGGTATTGACCAGAGGGGGAGGATGAGGCTGTGTGGCCTAGTGGACAGAACAGGGGACTAGGTCTCCGAGACCTGGGTTCTATATTGGGGGAGGGGATAGCATAGTGGTTTGAGCATTGGCCTGCTAAACCCAGGGTTGTGAGTTCAATCCTTGAGGGGACCATTTAGGGATCTGGGGCAAAAATTGGGGATTGGTCCTGCTTTGAGCAGGGGGTTAGACTAGATGACTTCCTAAGGTCCCTTTCAACCCTGATATTCTATGAAAGGCATTGGGTACCAGCAATCCTCTGGATAGTCGTATTTGGAAGGATGTGGCAGGTTCATGACTTCTGACTGGGATTGTTTTCCTTGTCAGGGGAGTGTCAACTGGAGCATCAGATTCACTTGAGAAGATGTTAGGTTTCTATTCTACCAGGAGCACTGGCAGTACCAGTGGGAGGACATTAGTTGGAGATGTAGTCAGGGGTGATATTCTTCCCCTCAAGCTGCTTTCTGGGGGAGTGGGGAGTAGGGATGTCTCTAAGAAGAGATTGTGGGTAGGGCAAAACATCCTCCAGCAAGGTAAAGTTTTTGATCCTCACTGATGTATGTGGGGCCCATGAATGGGGAAGTAGTGGATCAGAATCATCTAGTGTTCAGAGGATCCCAAAACAAGAATATCAAAGCTGTTGGATTGGATCCCAGTATTGATGCCACAGATGGAATCATTGGGTACCACTCGTTAGATTTGTGGGGTGGAGCTGAAGCCAGTACAATTGGATCCTTCTTTCATGCCTTTCCTTCTTGGACAAAAGGTTTATGCAGACCTAATTGTTCACGACCCATGCAAAGGGGCTCACGTGACTTTGACCGAGATTGGGAGGGATCCTTTCTCTTAGAGGCAAATCTGGATGAAGATCTGTCCTTATATTCATGTCCCCTTCTCTTCTCTGAGTTCAGGAAGGGAAGGAGTGCAGCAGCTGATGTTGGTGGCAGTATAAGTCTCCCCAAGGCAATAAAGGCAGTGCTGGTGGTTGTTGCTGATGGAGAAGGAATGGGGACAGGAGATACAGATCTTGAATCCCAGAACTCTTGGCATGGTCCCTCTTTGGTGGGAGAAACTGTCCAGGGCAGGGAGTAACTAAACTAACTATGCCAACACAAAGGACTAAAACACATAAGTATTAAAATGTTTACAAATTGTATTCATGGGCTCACAGAAGAGGAAAATAGAAGATATGATGAGATTACTGGTTCTGTGGATGAAGGGAAAGCAGTGGATGTATTGTTTCTTGACTTTAGCAAAGCTTTTGACACGGTCTCCCACAGTATTCTTGTCAGCAAGTTAAAGAAGTACGGGCTGGATGAATGCACTATAAGGTGGGTAGAAAGTTGGCTAGATTGTCAGGCTCAACGGGTAGTGATCAATGGCTCCATGTCTAGTTGGCAGACAGTGTCAAGTGGAGTGCCCCAGGGGTCGGTCCTGGGGCCAGTTTTGTTCAATATCTTCATAAATGATCTGGAGGATGGTGTGGATTGCACTCTCAGCAAATTTGTGGATGATACTAAACTGGGAGGAGTGGTAGATACGCTGGAGGGCAGGGATAGGATACAGAGGGACCTAGACAAAGTGGAGGATTGGGCCAAAAGAAATCTGATGAGGTTCAATAAGGATAAGTGCATGGTCCTGTACTTAGGACGGAAGAACCCAATGCACAGCTACAGACTAGGGACCGAATGGCTAGGCAACAGTTCTGCGGAAAAGGACCTAGGGGTGACAGTGGACGAGAAGCTGGATATGAGTCAGCAGTGTGCCCTTGTTGCCAAGAAGGCCAATGGCATTTTGGGATGTATAAGTAGGGGCATAGCGAGCAGATCGAGGGACGTGATCGTCCCCCTCTATTTGACATTGGTGAGGCCTCATCTGGAGTACTGTGTCCAGTTTTGGGCCCCACACTACAAGAAGGATGTGGATAAATTGGAAAGAGTCCAGCGAAGGGCAACAAAAATGATTAGGGGTCTGGAACACATGACTTGTGAGGAGAGGCTGAGGGAACTGGGATTGTTTAGTCTGCAGAAGAGAAGAATGAGGTGGGATTTGATAGTTGCTTTCAACTACCTGAGAGGTGGTTCCAGAGAGGATGGTTCTAGACTATTCTCAGTGGTATAAGAGGACAGGACAAGGAGTAATGGTCTCAAGTTGCAGTGGGGGAGGTTTAGGTTGGATATTAGGAAAAACTTTTTCACTAGGAGGGTGGTGAAACACTGGAATGCATTGCCTAGGGAGGTGGTGGAATCTCCTTCCTTAGAAGTTTTTAAGGTCAGGCTTGACAAAGCCCTGGCTGGGATGATTTAATTGGGGATTGGTCCTGCTTTTGAGCAGGGGATTGGACTAGATGACCTCCTGAGGTCCCTTCCAACCCTGATATTCTATGATTCTAAGTGCAGATGGGATTCCAATTCAGGCCATGTGGTGGTAAGAAAAAAGTGGTGAGGCGTTGGTCCATATTGCCCTTTATGCCCTCAGTTCAGACCATGAGGTGATCTACTGCATGTGTGGACCACAGACACTGCCTACAAAAGATTTCTGGACTTAGGTGCATGGTGTGTGCAAACCCTCGTGTGCAACACACATAGGGATCATCACTCGAAGAAGAATGAAACAAACTTTGGATTTGGACAGTCTGACCCCAAATGAAATATTCCAGTTAGATTTTTCTGACAGAAAAAAAAAATTTGATTTTGCAGAAGCCTTGTTTTCCACCTATGAACTGTTTTGACGGACAATCCTGACCAGCTCTACTCGTATTTCCCTGGTGGAGTATACCGCATTCCGGTGATCCTGGCTGTGTCATGGCCCCTAGGGGCTGTCCCAGGGTGGCTGGCCCCTTGCGGGAGTTTGGCTTAGCCCTCGCTAATCAGCTGCCACCCAGCTGGTGAGGTAAGTGAGGTGTTTGTTGGCCTTTTAGGGGGAGAGCTGGAGGGAGGCTCCTGCAGCAGCTGGATGAAAGACCTGGCTGGGGATAATTAATGTGTAGGCTGCCGCTGTAGCCCTCTGAGACCTTAAGAGGGGGGAGGCGGCAGAACCTGGTTTACCTGTCATGATTGATGTGCACTTGTGTTTGTGTTTGAACAAAAAATGCATCCCTTGGAGAAGGGAATGAAATACTGTACACTGGTGCCAGTTTTGTTGAAAGCGCTGGCTGGTGAGCTGGCCTGGCAGTTTACATTAGAGTGGGGAAATGGAGGCAGGACCTGAGAGACCCCATTACAGGGCCCTTACCAGATGGTTAAGTTAGAGCAGCTCTGAGATTGCTCTGAGTTTTGACAGTGACCTAACTGAGCCCTGGGTTCAGGGGAGAGATTAGTGTCTTTCTGAAATATTTGCCTTCCTCTACCGTCTGTGCCAAGTGTAGCTTGGCTGAAACCCTTGTGACTGTTCCTTTTAATTTCCATTTAACTAAGTCCCTCATTTTTGTGTACTTCTCCTTTTTTAAGTTAAATGCTACTGTGGTGTGTTTCTTTGGTATTTTTCCTCCTACAAAGATCTTAAATTTAATTACATTACACTCAATATTACCGAACGATTCAGCTATATTCATCTCTTGGATCTGATCCTGTGCTCCACTTAGGACTATATCAAGAATTGCCTCTTCCCTGGTGGGTTCTAGGATTAGCTGCTCCAAGAAGCAGACATTAATGGTGTCTAAAAATGTTATCTTTGCATCCCATCCTGAGGTAACATGTTCCAAGTTGATATGAGGATAGTTGAAATCCCCCACTGTTATTGAGTTTTCTTTTTTTGTAGCCTCTCTAATCAACCTGAGCATTTCACAGTCACCATCACCATCCTGGTTAGGTGGTCGGTAGTATATTCCTACTGCTATACTCATATTAGTCAAGCATGGAATTTTTATCCATAGAGATTCTATGAGACAGTTTGATACATTTAACATTTTTACTTTATTTGATTCATCCTTTTTTTCACATTTAGTGCCACTCCCCCACCAGCATGCCCTACTCTGTCATTCTGATATATTTTGTACCCCGGTATTACCTCGTCCCATTGATTATCCTCATTCCACCAAGTTTCTGTGATGCCTATTATATCAATATCCTCATGTAATGCCAGACACTCTAGACCCATCTTAGTATTTAGATTTCCAGCATTTGTATATAAGCACTTGTACATTTTGTCAATATGCAGTTGCTTGCCTTAATGTGATATTTAAATGGATCTTTTTTATGTTTGACTGTTCCTCACTAGCTCCTACCTGTACTTTACCAACTTCTTTCCTCTCCTGTTTACTAGCATATAGAGTTCCTTCTTTAATAAATTCATTCCTAAGAGATGTCTCCTCCCAAAATGTGTGCTCTTCCGCACCTATTGACTTTCTCCCAACCCTGTTACCTCAATTTCCCTAGAAACCAACCCAGGGTTACACTTATATTGGTTTTATTAAATGCCTCTATTGGATCAAACAGAAAAGGGATGGAGCTTATTCATGCACACACACATTCATCGCATTCATACCCTCGTGCACCCACACACTCATGCAGGTGGAGAGTTACCGGAGACAGCAGAGGAAGCCGAGAAGCCGAAGCATAGTAGATCTGGTTTGTCTGCCTGCAGTTATGGATCCGGGCTGGCGAGCAGGTCAAGAAGCAGGGGGCTTGTGTGCATGTCTTCTTCCTTTAACTGGAACTGGGTTGCTCCTGTCACTGGGTTTTTCCTTCTGTGTCCGTCACCTTTTGTAGTGATAATCAAAGTGGGCCATTTCCAGCAGTTGACAAGAACATCAACTGCTGGAAATGGCCCACCTTGATTATCACTACAAAAGGTTCTCCCCCCACCCCCACTCTCCTGCTGGTAATAGCTCATCTTACCTGATCACTCTCGTGACTTTGTGACTTTGTCCTTACCCATAACTATTTTACATTTGGGGACAATGTATACCTTCAGATCAGCGGCACTGCTATGGGTACCCGCATGGCCCCACAGTATGCCAACATTTTTATGGCTGATTTAGAACAACGCTTCCTCAGCTCTCGTCCCCTAAAGCCCCTACTCTACTTGCGCTATATTGATGACATCTTCATCATCTGGACCCATGGAAAAGAAGCCCTTGAGGAACTCCACCATGATTTCAACAATTTCCATCCCACCATCAACCTCAGCCTGGTCCAGTCCACACAAGAGATCCACTTCCTGGACACCACAGTGCTAATAAACAATGGTCACATAGACACCACCCTATACCGGAAACCTACTGACCGCTATTCCTACCTACATGCCTCCAGCTTTCACCCTGACCACACCACATGATCCATCGTCTACAGCCAAGCTCTGCGATACAACCGCATTTGCTCCAACCCCTCAGACAGAG
Organism: Lepidochelys olivacea; assembly: GCF_965140295.1. Lineage (NCBI taxonomy): Eukaryota > Metazoa > Chordata > Testudines > Cheloniidae > Lepidochelys > Lepidochelys olivacea. The sequence continues at coordinate 43,541,670 of NC_140418.1, read as the reverse complement.
ACAAACACCTACAAGATCTCTGTCAAGCTTTCTTACAACTACAATACCCACCTGCGGAAGTGAAGAAACAGATTGATAGAGCCAGAAGAGTTCCCAGAAGTCACCTACTACAGGACAGGCCTAACAAAGAAAATAACAGAACGTCACTAGCTGTCACCTTCAGCCCCCAACTAAAACCCCTCCAACGCATTATTAAGGATCTACAACCTATCCTGAAGGATGACCCAACACTCTCACAAATCTTGGGAGACAGGCCAGTCCTTGCCTACAGACAGCCCCGCAACCTGAAGCAAATACTCACCAACAACCACATACCACACAACAGAACCACTAACCCAGGAACCTATCCTTGCAACAAAGCCCGTTGCCAACTGTGTCCACATATCTATTCAGGGGACACCATCAAAGGGCCTAATAACATCAGCCACACTATCAGAGGCTCGTTCACCTGCACATCCACCAATGTGATATATGCCATCATGTGCCAGCAATGCCCCTCTGCCATTTACATTGGTCAAACTGGACAGTCTCTACATAAAAGAATAAATGGACACAAATCAGATGTCAAGAATTATAACATTCATAAACCAGTCGGAGAACACTTCAATCTCTCTGGTCACGCAATCACAGACATGAAGGTCGCTATCTTACAACAAAAAAACTTCAAATCCAGACTCCAGCGAGAAACTGCTGAATTGGAATTCATTTGCAAATTGGATACTATTAATTTAGGCTTAAATAGAGACTGGGAGTGGCTAAGTCATTATGCAAGGTAGCCTATTTCCCCTTGTTTTTTCCTACCCCCCCCCAGACGTTCTGGTTAAACTTGGATTTAAATTTGGAGAGTGGTCAGTTTGGATGAGCTATTGCCAGCAGGAGAGTGAGTTTGTGTGTGTGTGTGTGTTTCCGGGGGGGTGGGGGGGTGAGAGCCTGGATTTGTGCTGGAAATGGCCCACCTTGATTACCATGCACATTGCAGGGAGAGTGGTCACTTTGGATAAGCTATTACCAGCAGGAGAGTGAGTTTGTGTGTGTATGGGGGTGAGGGAGTGAGAGAACCTGGATTTGTGCAGGAAATGGCCCACCTTGATTATCATACACATTGTGTAGAGAGTGGTCACTTTGGGTGGGCTATTACCAGCAGGAGAGTGAGTTTGTGTGTGTGTGTGTGGGGGGGGGGGGGGGAGGGTGAGAGAACCTGGATTTGTGCTGGAAATGGCCCAACTTGATGATCACTTTAGATAAGCTATTACCAGCAGGACAGTGGGGTGGGAGGAGGTATTGTTTCATGGTCTCTGTGTGTATATAATGTCTTCTGCAGTTTCCACGGTATGCATCCGATGAAGTGAGCTGTAGCTCACGAAAGCTCATGCTCAAATAAATTGGTTAGTCTCTAAGGTGCCACAAGTACTCCTTTTCTTTTTACTCTCGTCACAGTGTGTATGGTAACACCCATTGTTTCATGTTCTCTATGTATATAAATCTCCCCACTGTATTTTCCACTGAATGCATCCGATGAAGTGAGCTGTAGCTCACGAAAGCTTATGCTCAAATAAATGGGTTAGTCTCTAAGGTGCCACAAGTACTCCTTTTCTTTTTGCGAATACAGACTAACACAGCTGCTACTCTGAAACCTGTCATTAATTTACATAGGAGCCTTTGGTGAGGGACCTTGTCAAAGGCTTTCTGGAAATTTAAGTATACTGTGTCCACTGGATCCCCCTTGTCCACATGTTTGTTGACCCCTTCAAAGAACTCTAATAGATTAGTAAGACATGATCTTCCTTTACAGAAACCATGTTAACTTTTGCCCAACAATTTATGTACTTCTACGTATCTGACAATTTTATTCTTTACTATTGTTTCAACTAATTTGCCTGGTACTGAGGTTAGACTTACCAGTCTGTAATTGCCGGGCTCATCTCTAGAGCCCTTTTTAAATATTGGCATTACATTAGCTATTTTCCAGTCACTGGGTACAGCAGCTGATTTAAAGGACAGGTTACAAACCATAGTTAATAGTTCCGCAATTTCACATTTGAGTTCTTTCAGAACTCTTGGGTGAATGCCATCTGGTCCCGGTGACTTGTTACTGTTAAGTTTATCAACTAATTCCAAAATCTCCTCTAATGACACTTCAGTCTGTGACAATTCCTCATATTTGTCACCTACAAATGATGGCTCAGGTTTGGGAATCTCCCTAACATCCTCAGCCATGAAGACTGAAGCAAAGAACGCTCTGCAATTACTTTATCGTCTTTAAGTTTGTTAGTCTCTAAGGTGCCACAAGTACTCCTCTCCTTTAACACGAGGCACTCTAGTTCACCCATCTTATTATTTAGACTTCTAGCATTTGTGTACAAGCACTTTAAAAACTTGTCACTGTTTATATGTCTGCCCTTTTCTGATGTGTCAGATTCTTTTTTATGTGAATGTTTCTCATCTGATCTGGCCCATACTTTATCCTCTTCCATCTCCTCCTCCTGACTAAAACCTAGAGAATCTCTATCAATAAACTCTCCTCTAAGAGAAGTCTCTGTCCAATCCACATGTGCCTCTGCAGCAGTCGGCTTTCCCCCATCTCTTAGTTTAAAAAATGCTCTGCAACCTTTTAAATGTTAAGTGCCAGCCGTCTGGATCCACGCTAGTTTAGGTGGAGCCCATCCTTCCTGTATAGGCTTCCTGATCCCAAAAGTTTCCCCAGTTCCTAATAAATTTAAACCCCTCCTCCCTACACCATCGTCTCATCCACGCATTGAGACTCTGAAGCTCTGCCTGCCTATCTGGCTCTGTGCGTGGAACTGGAAGCATTTCTGAGAATGCCACCACAGAGGTCTTGGATTTCAGTCTCTTTCCTAGCAGCCTAAATTTGGCCTCCAGGACATCACTCCTACCCTTCCCTATGTCATTGGTACCTACATGTACCACCACCACGGGCTCCTCCCTAGCACTACACATAAGTCTATCTAGATGCCTTGAGAGATCCGCAACCTTCGCACCAGGCAGGCAAGTCACCATACGGTTCTCCCAGTCATCACAAACCCAGCTATCTATGTTTCTAATGACCGAATCACCCATTACTAATACCTGTCTTTTCCTAATGACTGGAGTTCCCTCCCCTGGAGAAGTAACCTCAGTGTGAGAGGATACCACAACATCATCTGGAAGGAGGGTCACAACTATGGGAAGGTTTCCCTCTGCTCCCATTGGCTGATCTCTTTTCCTGAGCCTTTCATCCTCCTTAACAGCACAGAGGCTGTCTGACCGGAGTTGGGACAAACCTACAGTGTCCTGGGAAGCCTCATCAACATACATCTCTGCCTCCCTTAGCTCCTCCAGTTCCGTCACCCTGGCCTCCAAAGCCCGTACTCAGTCTCTGAAGGCCAGGAGCTCCTTGCACCGAATACACACATACGCCACCTGCCCACAGGGCAGGTAATCATACATGCTACACTGAGTGCAATAAACAGGATAGCCCCCACTCTAGTGCTGGGCTTCTGAGCTGCATTCTCTCTTACAGCTACCTAAGTTAATGATACGTTTTTTGTTTAAATCAAGAAGTTTTAATTATAGTTTAAAGGTTTTAAAGAATGGCAAGTATACCTCACCCCCTTCCCACTCCCCTTCCAAACTTGCTCTCAAAACTCCCTGTTAGCAGCCCCTGTATCCTCCCCAGAACTGTGCATAAGTCTGTCTTGATGTCTCATGAGATCCACAACCTTCACACCCAGCAGGCAATTCATCATGCGGTTCTCCCAGTCACCACAAACCCAGCTATCTATATTTCTAATAATTAAATCCCCCATTACTACTACCTGGCTCTTTCTAGTACCTGGGGTTCCCTCCCCAGGACTCTCCAGGTAGAGTCTCCCTTTTCTTAGGGGCTGACCCAGCTGGATAGGAGAGGTCCTACCAGCTGACAATTCTACCCTATGGTCACCTTCCTGACTCCTCCATCCCTGGCATGCCATCCCAACTCACATTTCCATTCTCTATCACAGATATCTCTGGTTTTCCCTTTGGAAAATCTGGTCCCATAGAAACAAAGGTGCCAAGATGAGCCTTATTTGTCTCGCATGTTCTGTTTATATTTTTATTTTTCATGAAAAAAGCTCAAACCACATCCCATAGTGCAACGTCCCCTAAAAACATACTGATATATCAACTTTAAAGCAATATCCATATATTCTGCAAGCACTGAGCTAAACAATATACAGGAATATATTTACCAATGAAATGAAATTTACCTATGTGCCCCATGTTGCTTTAATGTCTCTGGATGTCCTCTAAGTTCATAGGTAATACATTCAAACAGGATACCTGCATCCATGTATTTGATCCCATCTGACAATGGAGGCACTGATTCCTGTGTCCAATATCTCATTATGCATGTTCTTTCTACTGATAATGCTAGTCCCATATATTTTCTTTGGTGTCTAGTCATTGCAACTTCTACATTATTTAAAATGCAAACATATGGATGAAATGAACCAATGCCTTTCAGCTAACCTTTTATTGACCTGATAACTTCTGGTCTTCCTGCATTTCTCAGCCACATGTACAAAATCTGCTGTATATCTAGTACAATGCTCCCAATATTCATTTGTTTTGAAGAGATATATAATCTGAGCTGCAAATTAAATAATGTTTAAAATTTATTGATACAAATTAACCTGCTCATAGATCAACCTCCAGTCTTACTCTGAATGATCTGGGTTTAATTCTCCATTGCACCTTCCTCCTGACCTTTTGAAATCGCTCTCATAACTCCCAATCACAAAAGGAAATAAATTAGAAACTCTCTGAGATCTTGCTGAAGTATTAATCATTTTACTTTCCAAAATATTCAGTTGAGGCTCTTCTAGTTAATTTCCCAGAAGTGTGGTCAAGTAAGGTCTTATCAAGGAATAGTGTGGCTTTTTTGAAGGGGTTTCTAACATTGTTATACATTATACTGTGGAAGTATAACATTGTATAAGTATAACGTTGTATAAGGGGACATGCTGGATACATTGTATATGAGAGGGCATGCCAAAACATGTTACAAAGTATCTGAGGGAGCACACGTAGGGACAGTTAGCTTTTGAATGGAGAAGCAATTAAGATAGAGCCAGCACGTCTAAGAAGCAGGCATCAGAATGGAAGGTGTGAAGGGCAATTAGTTAAGTTAACTGGAAGCTGTTAAAGGAGATTGTTAAGGGTGGCAGGTAACTGAAGATACGTGACTGGTCTCAGGGATCTCGAAGGGTGGTGACTAAAATCTTTTTCTTCTTTTGTCTGTAACTTCTCTGTAACTTGTTCTCCAAAAAACTGTATAAATTAAAAGACACAAGCCCCACTCGGGGGGCTCACTTCTAAATGTATTAGCAGAGCAGCTTTGCTAATAAAACAGAATGGTCTGATAAATTGTGAGTCTGAGTCAAACTTTGAAATACTCTTCTTTCCATAACTCGCACTGCTGTGAGTTGTGGCAACAGCTGATGGAAACATCTATGTGAGACTTATCAGTCATTTTATCAGAGTTTTATACTGCCATCCATCACCACAGTATCTGAGTGATATCCACATTAAATCAGGGCCATTAGCAAAGTCCCTAGTGAACTTCAGTGGTGGCACTTGGCACTTTGTCATAGACTTCAGTACTTCTGTAGGTTCATCCAGAGTAACATAAATTGTTGGCCCAGGGAACAAGAAGTAGACCTGTAACATCAAACCTAAAATCTCATGCCTGCCTTGTGTTCCTCACATTGACAGTTGATTTCACTGAGATGGTCAAATTTCCAGGGGCATTCCTGTGTTCTGAAATGATCTACTTCAGGAGAACCCTCCACCTGTCTCATCTTGGTGGTTTGGCAGCTGCAGATTGTCTGTTCCCCTGATTCGACACAAGTGCAGAGGGAAGGTGTTTTATGTGCTTGTGGGTGTTTTATGGTCCATATCCAAGATAGGTGGAAGTCCCTATTTCATCCTACACAAAAACAGGCAAACCAAATGAGAATGAAGCTACTATTGCACTTTAGAAGAACAAGTTTCTCTTCCAGGTAGCTTGTTATTTGTTACAAAAAGAGAACGACTCCAGATCTCAATCATGTTTGTGCTTCAGTAGTAACCATATTTATATTGTGCTTTTCATTTTCTCTGTAACAAACAAGAAGGTCAAATAATCATAGAACCAGAGGGTTAGAAGCGACCGCAAGGGTCAGCTAGCCTAACCCCCTGCAAAGATGGAGGATTTGTTGTGTCTAAACCATCCAAGACAGATGGCTGTCCAGCCTCCTTTTGAAAACCTCCAGTGAAGGAGCTTCCAGACTTCCCTAGGCAGTCTGTTCCATTGTCCTGCTGCTCTTACAGTTAGGAAGTTTTTCCTGAGATTTCATCTAAAACTGCTGTTCCGTAGTTTCTTATGTCCTCTGTGCCAAGAGAGAATAATTTTTCTCCATCTTTTTTATGGATGCCAAACTGTGGGACACGCCTGGAGGAACGTTTGGGACAGGGTGTGGCAGAGCCCGGGCCAGCCCCCAATGTGGGAGTTAGGGAGGGAGTGCCACCTAGTCCTGTTCTGCCCCCAACTCCACTCCAGCTCTGGCCCCGGCCTTGGTCCCCAGCTGCAGCCCTGCTCCCAGCCCTGGCTCCAGTTCCACTTCGGGCCCAGGCTGTGAATCCTGGCCCTGGCCCCAGCCTCAGCTCCTGGCCCCAACCATGGCCCCGCTCCTGGCCGTGACTCCCAACTGTGACTCCACTCCTGGCCCCAGCTCCCAACTGTGGCTCTGGCCCCGCTACCCATAGGTGCCGACTCCGTTGAGGACCACTGATTTATTTTTGTAAGCCGCCATTGCGATCCAGGGCACCAGCTGATCGGAAATTGTATATTGGGGCCATGGAGTGAGCTGAAGAATTAGCGTCTGTCACTGTTCCACACTGAGCTGTAGCTAGTGCAGGCTCAGAGTAGAGCTAAGCAACATGTGTCATTTCCAGCCTGTTGCCCATTCTGGTATTTCTCTTCATCCCAAATTGGGCCAAAAAGTCGGAGTTTTGAATTTTTTTTTGGTCAATGGACATTTCAGAAAATATCAATTCTGAAATATTCAATCAGTTCAACATGAGGCTGCCTTTTTCCATTGTGATGCATTGCCTCCTGGGAGTTGTGGTTTTGGAGCCGGATGCCCCCATGTTCCCCTATGAGCCAGGCTCCCTGGCTGGACTACGTCTCTCATGAAGCAGCCAGAGTCATGTGACACCCATGATGCCCCATGCAGCTTGGTCAGTGGAAAATAAATATTGTATTATGGCAGAGGTGGATTAAGATTTATTGGGGCCCTGGGCACAAAGAACATTTGGGACCCCCACACCCTGGAGGCCCTGGGGCACCCAGAACTTTTTAACATGGGTGTAGTAGCCTTGGGCAAGTGTGGTGTGGCAGGGGTTGTGCTTCGCAAAGTGGGAGATGATAACGTGATCAGCTCCCCCGCTGCGAAGTTCAGCCCCTGCTAGGGGCACCAGCCTCTTCCCAGTGAGGGGCTGAGGTGAGGCCTTAGCTCCCCCACACCACAGGGCCCTACCCCTGTTCCTCCTTGTCTCCCCCAGGCCCTGCCCCCTGGCCAGGCTGGAAGCTGTGGCTCACCCTAGGTGGCGGGGACATGAGCCGGGGGCTGCTCTTGGGCATCTCGTCCCCCAACCCGGGGCAGGTGGAGGTCCAGGGCTCCTCACAGCAGACTGGGCTCCCTGAGTGACTCTTGCCACAGCCCAGCTCCGGCTTCCGGCCTGGCTAAGGGGCAGGACCTCCTGGGGAAGAGGAGGAGCAGGGGGTGGGGCCACAGTCCTGGTGCCGGTGTCCTCCCCCACTTCTACCCAGTTTCCTGTGCTCCGATGGGGCCCCCAAATTGGACAGAGCCCCTGGAATTGGGTTCCGTGGGCCCGTGAATTAATCCGCCACTGCATTATATGTATGGCCTACCAAATTCACGTCCATTATGGTCAATTTCATGGCCACAGGATTTGAAAATTGGTAAATTTCACATTTGCAGATGTTTAAATCTGAAATATCATGATATTGTAACAGTGGGGGTCCTGACCCAAAAGGGGATTGTGTGGGTTTTTTTGCAAACCTGTTAGGGGGTTGTCAAGGATAATTCCCCACTCTGGCACTTTGAGTGCAGAAGGTGGGGGCCCGCAAGGATTCTAAAAATTAATACTGGCCACTCCAGGCTTGTATTAAAACTCCCAAAGTCACAGCTTCTCTCTGACCTTGGATTGGTAGATGGTGCCATCACCCAAGTGCAGAACCCCTTTGAGAGCCCAGGAAGGCGCACTTGGGAATTCCTTTCTGTGGGGTACCCTCAAGCCCTCTCACCGTCCTCTCCAGGGAAGAACTGCGAAAGAGAAAAAAAAACAAAACAAAGGAAATCAGCTGTTGCCACCAGCTAATTAAACAACACGTGCACAGACCTCTTAAGACACAAAAATCCAATTCTGTTCTTAAAAAAGGTGCGTCCGCCCCCAGAGCAGCTGTGAAGGGGCAGGACAAGTCCTGTCCTTTCCCAGCCTAGCCAGAGCTAGGAGCCCCCTTTGCTGGGGCACTTGTAGGAACAAGGGGACATCGGATTTCACGGGGAAAGGCTTATTTCATGGTCCGGCTGCATTTTTCACGACCGTGAAATTGGTTGGGCCCTAATTATGGGAGATGTAGTCTTCCAGGGAGCCTAGGTGATTGGAGAGACTGAAGCCTAAACTACAATTCCCATAGGACAATGTGCTCATGAGGAAAGGCAGTTTAACATTTGTTGAACTGACTTGAATAAAAACATTTCAGGTCAGTGCCACAAAATGAAATGTTCCAATTCAGGTTGAATTGACATGAAACAACATACTTCATTTTGATGCCTGGAGGAAAATTTTGATTTTATGGAAACTGCATTTTCTGTCTAAAAGGGATTCTGGTGGAAAATTCCCACCCAGCTGTAGCCCAGAATTTGATCTGGAGGACAAGCATCCCTGTGTTTGGATGCTTCTCTGTATCTTATTCGAACTACCTGAAGTTTTGAGCAAAGATAGCAAGAGCTGCTATTTCAAGCATCCCTTGGGCAGCCCTCCTTGCTCCTCTCTTTGTCCCTTTGCATGTGCACTAGTACTACTCACAATCTGCACATTAATGTGTAGGGGCATAAGCATAGATTCTGTACCACCAGATGTGGCAGGAACACTGCTTGTTTCCATCCCATGTCTGAGACTGCACCTGAAATGTGGCAGGTGCAATGTGCCATTGAATAGAGTACTGGCAAATGCACATGGAACAATGCAGGAACCCTTGCTTCACAGAGTGGTAGCCATGTTAGTCTGTATCAACCAAATCAATGAGGAGTCCTTGTGGCACCTTAGAGACTAGCACCTGTTACTGTATTTTCCACTCAATGCATCTGATGAAGTGGGTTCTAGTCCACGAAAACTTTTATCCAAATAAATGTGTTGGTTTCTAAGGTGCCACAAGGACTCCTCGTTGTTTTTGCTTCACTGAGTTTGCAGACTAGTGCAGGATGCAGCATTCTACTGAACTCTGAAGAATATTCCTGCATAATGGAATTCTCTGTCTTTAAAAAAATCCTAGGCAATTCCGTACAGAATTAAAAGAAAAGTGAATCGCTCACACATCAGGAACTGCCATGATTAAGGTAGCACGGGACAGTCTGGTCTTTCTCAGCAGGATATAAGGAGCTGGGTGCAGTAGAGAACCTGTTGTCTTGAGTCAATGGCCATTCACCATGGTCACTTAGCAGAGTTTGCTTACACGAGTACATTAGTCCCAGTAATAACTTCTCATAAAGACATGGTTCTGATTTCATGAGGAGAAATGTAATGGTCTCAGTCTGGGCAGTCATACTTAGAAAAAAATCCACCTGTAGCCAGAGCTACATATCTTTAATACCCCTTAGCTTTAAGAATGAACAAGTAAAATATTAAACTGAAATGACAAGTCTAATGAAAAGGACCATTCCCCAGAACAAGGCTGTGTGCATTTCTCCCCATTGTATAGAGCATCTCTGAATCTCACTAAATGGGAAATGAAATGGAATAATGAAATGAATTAGGATCTTAATAGCACATTTGATTAGCAGAACTCCCACCTTCAGGCGCTTTCTGGTTTGTGTTAATGGGCCCTGCAGGGGACAGCAGGCTAAACGATCCTCTTAGGGGAGAAGAGCTGATGAAGGCGGTTTGTGACTGTCAAACACAATAGAAGCGTCAGCACAAAGAGCTGGTCTGTGTGCTCATGTTACCAGCTTAAGGGAAGGATTTTGGTAACTCCTGAGACAAGCTAACCAGTTGGCATAGCTACATCGGCACAGCCTAATATTGTCAATGCAGCTGATGCCAACAGAAGGGTTTTTTCTGTCAGTGTAGGAATATCACCTCCCCAAATGACATGCGAGTCTTGTGTCAGCATAGCTGCATCTACAGTGGGGTTTTTGTCAGCAGTGCTGTGTCAGTCAGAGGTGTGGTTTTTTACATCCCTATCTGATGCAGCTATGCTAATATGACATTTAAGTGTAGAACAGGCCTCAGAACGTATTGAGGCAATGGTTATTGATTGAGGCACCGATTACAGTTCTATAGATAAGAGTGAATTGAGTTTTGCATTTAAAACAGGAATTCAAACTGTTTTTGTTACGGATTAAAAAATACAAAAACAATGAGGAGTCCTTGTGGCACCTTAGAGACTAAAAAATTTATTTGGGCATAAGCTTTCATAGGCTAAAACCCACATCATCAGATGCATGGAGTGAAAAATACAGTAAGCAGAATATATATTATAGCACTTGAAAAGATGGAAGTTGCCTTCCCAAGTGGGGTGGGGGTCAGTGCTAATGAGCCAATTCAGTTAAGGTGTAAGTGGCCTATTCTCAACAGTTGACAAGAAGGGGTGAATACTAAGAGAGGGAAAATACTTTTGTAGTGCTAACAAGGCCAGTGCAATCAAGGTAGCCAATTTCCAACAGTTAACAAGAAGGTGTGAGTATTAGCAGAGGGAAAATTACTTTTGTAGTGATCTATCCACTCCCAGTCTTTATTCAGCCTAATTTGATGGTGTCCACTTTGTAAATTAATTCCAGTTCTGCAGTTTCTCGTTGGAGTCTGTTTTTGAAGTTTTTTTGTTGATGAATTGCCACTTTTAAGTCTGTTATTGAGTGTCCAGGGAGATTGAAGTGTTCTCCTACTGGTTTTTGAATGTTACAATTCTTGATGTCTGATTTGCGTCCATTTATTCTTTTGTGTAGAGACTGTCCAGTTTGGCCAATGTACATGGCAGAGAGGCATTGTTGGCATATGATGGCATATATCACATTGGTAGATGTGCAGGTGAACGAGCCCCTGATGGTGTGGCTGATGTGGTTGGTCCTATGATGGTGTCCCTTGAATAGATATATGGACAGAGTTAGCAACGGGGTTTGTTGCAGGGATTGGTTCCTGGGTTAGTGTTTTTGTTGTGTGGTGTGTAGTTGCTGATGAGTATTTGCTTCAGGTTGCGGGGCTTTCTGTAAGCGAGGACTGGCTTGTCTCCCAAGTTCTGTGAGAGAGAGGGATCATCCTTCAGGATAGGTTGTAGATCCTTGATGATGCGCTGGAGAGGTTTTAGTTGGGGGCTGTAGGTGACGGCTAGTGGCGTTCTGTTACTTTCTTTGTTGGGCCTGTCCGGTAGTAGGTGACTTCTGGGTACCCTTCTGGCTCTGTCAATCTGTTTCTTCACTTCACCAGGTGGGTACTGTAGTTTTAAGAATGCTTGATAGAGATCCTGTAGGTGTTTGTCTTTGTCTGAGGGATTGGAGGAAATGCAGCTGTATCTTAGAACTTTTGCTCCGATCTGAATGGCTTGGCAAACTGGGCTTATTTCAATAAAATGTATTTACTGCAACCAAATGCTACATCATAGTTTTAGCAACAAGAATGTAGGTTACACTTACTGGATGTACGACTGTATCTTGGAAAACAGTGACACACTGAAAAGGCATGGTGGGTAACCAACTGAACACGAGCTCCCAGTGCAGTGCTGCAACTGAGAACGTGACTGCAATTGTAGGATGTATGTACAGGCGAATACTTAGTTGGAAAGTGATATTACCCATGTACAGAGCATTGATGAGACCCATGCTTGAATTCCGTGTCCAGTTCTGGTGTCAACACTTTAAAAAAGATGTTGCCGATTGGAAAAGGTTCTGAAAATGGCTACAAGAATGAACTGAGGCCTAGAAAACCTGCCTCTCAGCGCAGTGAGAAACTAATGAAGCTTGAGCTATTTATCTAAGTCAAGATTGGTTAAGAGATGGCTTGATCACAGTCTAGACATGAGAAGAAGTTTTCTGACAGTAGAGGACTCTTTAATGTTGCATACTAAGGTAGAACAAGAGCCAGTGGCTGGAAATTGAAGCTAGACAAATTCAATCTGGAAATAAGGTGCACAATTTTGACCATCAGGGGTAATTAACCATTGGAACAACTTACCTAAGGATGTGGTGGATTCTCCATCATTTGAAATCTTTAAATCAAAAGTCGGTGTCTCTTTCTAAGACACCTGCTCTAGCTCAACCAGAAGTTATGGATTTATTGTAGGAGTTACTAGGTGAAACTCTGTGGCCTATGTTACGGAGGAAGTCAGACCACATAACCACACTGGTCTCTTCAGGCTTTAAAAGCTTTGAAATGCTGAATCTTTCCTGAGGTCAGTTTGGCTTAACTGACATAGGGGACAATGGGAAGCAGCAGCCATTTTGAAAGAGGGCATCTTAACTCTACAACCAGTACCATTAGTTCCAGTGAGAATAATGGGGCAATGGTGGCCATTTTGAAAAAGAGCAATGCTTCCTGAGTTTCTCAGAAGGAGATTTTTATTCTTAAGCCTCCGCTGACAGATAAGCTTTCAGTTATGAAAAATAACAATAAAAATGACCCTTCATCCTAAACACTAGGATTCAAAAACTACCCACTGTGTCAGATCCATTGAACAGGGAGGTCAAGGGAAATATGGGGTAGGTGTATACAGTGGGCTATGGGGGAGGTGAAAATGTACATGTGGGTGCAGTAGAACAGGGATCGGCAACCTTTGGCATGCAGCCTGTCAGGGAAATCCACTGGTGGGCCAGGGTGGTTTGTTTACCTGCAGCATTCACAGGTTCGGCCGATTGCAGGTCCCACTGGCCGCGGTTTGCCGTTATAGGCCAATGGGGGCTGCAGGAAGTGGCGTGGGCCAAAGGGTGTGCTGAAGGACGCAGGAAAGGGGGGAAGATGTGTGTTCAGGGGAAAGTGGAGGAGAGGAGGTAGCAGGAAATTGGGGAACAAGCTCTGGCTGTTTTGCCCTGCTCTAGCAATGTAAAGTGACTGTAAACCCAGTGTCTCTGGCTAGTACATTTGGGCTGCTTTGTTCTGTGCTGGAAGTAGTGCAAAGTACCTAGAGTGAACTAGTGATTCTGGCCCTAAAGGTTAAGAGTCCACCTCTGTGCTTGGTCCACAGGGGTTATGGGTCTGTTACAGCCCCCCTGTGAGAAGCCGCTCCTTTAATGTAAGCTGTCGGAGCTCATGCTTTTGGCTCTGTAGGTCACCAGCCCAATCCCCAGTGTGTCAGCCTTAAGATGGTGGCCAGCACGAGAGCACGTAGAAGGTCTGCTACCGGAGTAGTTTAGCAGAGAATTTCTGATGAAAGCCCTGAGCTACTGCAAACCCAAACCCTTGCCTGCACTCCTTCAACTAAAAAGGCTTCAGTGTTCAGAGCCATCCTCCCCACCCTAAAAATGTTTAGTCATTTCAGCCATCTGCTTTGTTTTCATTCTCCCCATCAGGTAGAATGGAGTTAGAATGGAGTTAGGGGCATTTACTTCAGATCTGCTCCTGTCATAAATATAAAGGGAAGGGTAAACCCCTTTGAAATCCCTCCTGGCCAGGGGAAAGCTCCTCTCACCTGTAAAGGGTTAAGAAGCTAAAGGTAACCTCGCTGGCACCTGACCAAAATGACCAATGAGGAGACAAGATACTTTCAAAAGCTGGGAGGAGGGAGAGAAACAAAGGTTTTGTGTGTCTGTCTGTAGTCGTCTTGGCCGGGGACAGAACAGGAATGGAGTCTTAGAACTTTTAGTAAGTAATCTAGCTAGGTATGTGTTAGATTATGATTTCTTTAAATGGCTGAGAAAAGAATTGTGCTGAATAGAATAACTATTTCTGTCTGTGTATCTTTTTTGTAACTTAAGGTTTTGCCTAGAGGGGTTCTCTATGTTTTTGAATCTAATTACCCTGTAAGATATATACCATCCTGATTTTACAGGGGGGATTTCTTTATTTCTATTTACTTCTATTTTTTATTAAAAGTCTTCTTGTAAAACACTGAATGCTTTTTCATTGTTCTCAGATCCAAGGGTTTGGGTTTGTGGTCACCTATGCAAATTGGTGAGGCTTTTTATCCAACATTTCCCAGGAAAGGGGGGGTGCAAGTGTTGGGAGGATTGTTCATTGTTCTTAAGATCCAAGGGTCTGGGTCTGTAGTCACCTAGGCAAATTGGTGAGGCTTTTTACCAAACCTTGTCCAGGAAGTGGGGTGCAAGGTTTTGGGAAGTATTTTGGGGGGAAGGACGCGTCCAAACAGCTCTTCCCCAGTAACCAGTATTAGTTTGGTGGTGGTAGCGGCCATTCCAAGGATAACGGGGGTAATATTTGTTACCTTGGGGAAGTTTTGACCTAAGCTGGTAAAGATAAGCTTAGGAGGTTTTTCATGCAGGTCCCCACATCTGTACCCTAGAGTTCAGAGTGGGGGAGGAACCTTGACAGCTCCTCAGAATCTGTCAGCCTGCAGGTCTGCAAAAGAGCAATGGAGTTCAGTGCTGTGGGGTAACTGGCAGAAATGCTGTAGTGGTGGGTGTTCAGCAGGGTTTGCAGATTCAGAAAATCTGACAGGGCCTGCAACATGAACACTCCTGTTATGGTCCCCTATGGCTCCTGCTATGGCAATCAATATTAGGATAGTGGTCACAAGCAAAATGGAGCGAATATGACAGGTCAAAGATACCAGACATCTGCTACATGGCCACACTGCAGCAGTTAGCCTCCTGAAATAGCAGAAAAGCTTCTTAGCTGCACTGTAACCATTTAAAAAACCATTAATGTCTACATGACTGGAAATGTGGCACACACAGCTTGAAATACCCGACAAGGACGTCAAAATGCACATTTACACTGCCAGCTGCCTTCCTACAGGTGTGGAGGCGGCTTGCCTGACTTGGAGATGTTTAAATCACCTCCAACCAAGAGTGAGCAGGGCAAAAGTCAGTATGAGGAAGCAGGGCTATTCCAATGACCCAGACACATGTGACTGAGGTGAACCACAAACCGTGGACCATCTGTTGGTCTGCTGGCTCCTGGAGGAACTGTGCACCATAGAAACTCTTGCTGGGGCTACACACCGGTCCGTATCATGTGCCCAACACTGGAAAAACCTGAGTGGGGTGGAGGGACTTGAGAAGAAAAATAGGCTGAAATGTTTGCTAATGGGAATAGGAAACATTGTTTTGACAACAGTCTGCAAATCTGTTCAACTTCCCAAGCCTAAAGAATTGCCAAGGCCCTTATGAGTATGTGAAAGTAATTGTACCAGAGTCTAGAGAAAGTCTAGCAAAAACAGCAGAGAATAGTGGGACACTTTTATACTGATTTCTAAAGAAAAACCAAATCTTTATTTTTGGCATTTGCTTTCCAGTCATGGAGATACATACATAAATATGCAGCTGACCAGGCCAGCTGAGATATACTGTACAGTAGACAGAAAGAGGCAGTAACTGATGATGATGGTAATCATCTTGGAATCAACTGGGTGTTTCATGGGTTATGAATCCAGTCTTACCTGGCAGACAAGTTGTCACTGCTGGTACTCAGGGACACGTTTGATATGCTGATGCTGGGATTACACATTTTCACCTTCATGCCATCATTTGCATTTCATTGCAGATTAGTATGCTAGGCAGCTATGTCTTCTCAGTGCGTTATGTCATTGTTGCGCTGCAGTACATTCTTTTGGGGTGAAATTCAACCCTTTGCAGAGGGCCAGGACAAGTTGTCTTAAGTTCTGTTTTATGGGTGAAGTGGCCCATGGCTCTTTGCATGTGGCCCTATACAGCCCTTTGCACAGAGTTGAATTTTGCCCTGAGAAAAGTTTTTATTGGGCCTGAGCAAAATTCAGCCCTTCCATCTTGCTGGAAATGCTGACATTTCAGCACTTTTTTTTGGTTCCAATTTAGGATAAAAGAGTGAAACATTGAAATTTTTCATGGAGTAGAAATTAAAAAAAATGGATTCAGAAATATCATAAAAATGGCCATACTGAGTCAGACCAATCGTCCATCTAGCCCTGTGTCCTGTCTTCTGAGAGTGGCCAATGCCAGATACTTTAAAAGGAGTGAACAGAACAGAACAGGAGTGAGCCATCCTCTGTTGTCCAGTCGCAGCTTCTGACAGTCAGAGGCTTAGGGAGAGCCAAAGCATAGGGTTGTGTGCCTGACCATCTTGGCTAATAGCCACTGATGGACCTCCATGAACTTCTTTAGTTCTTTTTTGAACCCAGTTATACTTCTGGTCTTCACAACATCCCCTGGCAACAAGTTGCACAGGTTGACTGGGCATAATGTGAAGAAGTACTTCCGTATGTTTCTTTTACATCTTCTGCTTATGAATTTCATTGGGTAACCCCTGGTTTGTGTTATGTAAATCAAAACATTGCATTTTGACATTTTTAATTGAAACAAAACATTTAGACATATCCGAAATCCAAATGTTTCATTGTGGTTTGTTGAACTGACCTGAAATGCTTTGTTTTGAGTCAGTTCAATATTCAACTGTATTTTCCCATTATGACACATTGTCTCGTGGGAGTTGTAGTTTGCAAGTCTGATGCCCCCATTCTTCTCTATGTGGCAGGCTCTCTGACTGGACTACATCTCCCCTGATGCATCCAGCGTCATCTTCAGTGGCCAGAGATGGGACACTAGATGGGGAGGACTCTGAGTAACTATAGAGAATTCTTTCCCAGATATCTGGCTGGTGGGTATTGCCCACATGCTCAGGGTCTAACTGATCACTATATTTGGGGTCGGGAAGGAATCTTCCCCCAAGCCAGATTGGCAGAGACCCTGGGTGTTTTTCACCTTCCCCTGCAGCATGGGGCATGGGTCACTTGCTGGTTTGAACTAGAGTAAATGGTGGATTCTCTGTAACTTTACATCAAGATTTGAGGACTTTAGTAACTCAGCCAGAGGTTGTTGGCCTGCCACAGGAGAGGGTGGATGAGGTTCTGTGGCCTGCGCTGTGCAGATGATCAGATGATTGTGGTGGTCCCATCTGGCCTTAAAGTCTAGGGGTCTCCCATGGTGCACCAAGCACCTTGGTCAGAGGGAATCTACATTACATTATGGAAGATGTAGTTCACTGGGGCCCCGTCCATAGGAGAGAATGGGGACCTGAATTAGTTGTTCTATCACACATTAGTCACCCCATAGTCCAGCTGCACATACTTCACTTGTAATCTTTCTGCATCAGTCAGTTCTCCCTGTGTATTTGTTTATTGTCTGTGTGTATATTTGTAGACATAGGTGTGAATCTGCAGTTCACACTGATTCAATAGGTTCCGTGCTTATTTAGGTGCATAACTTTAGGCACCCAGGTTTGAAAATGTTTGCTGAATACACAGAGCGCCATCCCATATACAACCTACAGAAATGCTAATAGATCGAGGGAGGCAGAGACTTGTGTGTCTGAATGGGTGCCTCTATGACACTGCAGCACAATGGGTTCAAACTTGTTGACACTCCCCTAGATAAATATTAATGGGCCTGTTCTCACAACCTGTTTCCTGAACGTTAGTTAATTGCCTGGTTCTTTGTGTTTTAGTCTCTTCTGTCTGAATATAGAAACACCTTGGGCATTGGGTTCTGTTATGGCAATAATTTAATAATTCCTGGTACTTAACCTTTGTCATGCACAGGGCCTCATTTTGGCATCATTTTTATTTCTTTGCTCCAGTCCCTGAAGCGTCAGAAGAAACAATAGGAGTTTTATGCCTTTTTTGCTGAAATCTTCCGATCTGCAGATTGACTACATTATGCTACCTCCTCATAGCCCGGATCCTGAGGCCGGCTTAATGGGGATTAACTCTGATAAATCGCAGCCTGGCAGAGGTGGAACTATAGGTGTGGACAGCACCTTGTCAGTGTGCAACAGTGCTAGGGACTGGGGTCAGAACTGCTGGCAGTGCAAAGCCTCTGTAGAGACATAGGACCTGCCTACCTGTAGATCCATCCCCCAGGATCTGTGCTGATCCCTAGGAGTTGTGGGATGTGCAGGAGAACCCCGCACCTCCACCAGTATGATTGGGGTAGGACTCTGCAAGGGGTTCCTATGGAGATCTCCTCTCACAAAGACCGCTCTGGCAGCTTTTACCCTGAGAGAGCAATCTAACCCTGTAGCAGGAAAGCCAAGAGATTCCCATTTCTCATGCCTTCAGATCATATAGTACCAGGGTAGGAGGACTAGAACTGGATTTCTGTGCCCACACTGAAGGCAGAAAACCTGTCCTGGCTTTCTGTGGAAGTCTTCTCTTCTCTGGGGCGATTCCCAGAATCAATTCCAGGGGCAACAAAGAAATCCAGTTCAGATTCTTGCCCTCCCAGGGAAAGCACAGAAACCTAGTCCTGAGGTGGCCACTACACTCTGCTTTGGTTTGGCTACTAGGGGCTGTCTGCAAAGTGTATTGTAGGCCAGCATACAAACCTGATTCAGTTTCTTCTCCACCCAGGTGTATGAAAGAACCTAGCTCTTGCCACATGTCTTAGGCTAGCACTGTAACGACTGTGGACCACCCATCCTGTATGCTAAGATAGCATCGAAAGGTCCCAGTCACTACTTGGTGATTTCTCTGCAAATGGGGCTAAACTAGGTTTGGAAAACTTACCGTTTCTTAGTAGCTTTGTCCCTGTCCAAAGAGGTTGGACTGACCCATATTATAACCTGGTGGTATGTTCCATAGGAAGGCAACCCTACCTCAACAGTGCACCTGGCTGTCTACAGTACCAGTGCAGATGGCAATGCCTTTCCTGGGGCGACTACAGCCTCTGTGTGAGCGGGCACTCGGTCTAAGTGCCTTTTCCATCTTCAACTACTGCGAGCCTTTGCAACAGCAATTTTCAGTCCAGCTCGTGAATGAGTTGACTGGTTTGGGAGTGAAGGAAGGATAGGTCCCTGTTATGATAAAACCTCCAAACCGGAAAGATCTCACCTGACAACTATGGCAAGGGACTCTGTGTTTCCCTGCACCACTAGGACAACCTGTGATGCATTATGGGAGATGTAGGCCAGATGGGGATCCAGGCCCACAGGGGAGAAATGGGGACATAAGAGATAAGTACAACACCCGGTTTGGTCTGAACCATTTCATCAGAAAAGCAAAGTGTTCTGTGGGAAGCAGATGCTTTCTGTGAGAAATTTCATTTAGTCAAAAACCTGCTTTTCTGTTGAAAAACAGTTTTGATGGAAAAATTTCAACCAGCCCTACTTATGAGATTAGAACCAGTTTAAATGCATCTACATTAGGCTTTTCACTAGTGTAAAATCCATTTAGTTCCTCTAATGCAACTCATATAATCCAGACCTGCCCTGAAATATTAACAGGTGGGGAGTGCTTCTGGGCTGAAATCCAGGCCCTGTTGAAGCCAACACGACTGTGCCATTGCTGTGCGAATAATGAACATCTGTGACTGTGCCTGTCTAGATCTGAAGACAGCTGTGTGCATGATGAATGACCATTCCCCAAGCTTTTGTGCAACCATTTGTGTGACAGAATGGGGGTGGGTGCTGCCAAATCAAATGCCACTGATAACGTGTAGGAGTTCTTGGGAATAATTTCCTCACTGGTCCACGCAGCTGGATCAGGAGACAATCCCAACCCTCATTCTCCAGTGTAAGAAAGAGAATTGCAGGTTTGCATTTCCTATCCCTGTGTTAGTTGATAATTGCTCTCTCCAAATTTAGGCCATCTCCTAAAATTACAGGTAAACTGAAACTCTCATTCACATGTAGAATGTAAAGTCCCAGCATAGCCCAACACTGCTTAGGGTAATGGATTCCCATCATTTTAGCATATGTCTACACTGCAATCAGAGCTCTGACTGAAGCATGTGGAGACATACCTGATAACAACAGCAATGCAGCTGCGGCAGCGCAAACTCTGATACGGGCTAGCCACTGGAGTACATACCCAGGCTCCTGGCTAGGGATGTACGGCTCGTGCTGCTATTGTTTTTCCAGCTAGCTTGGTCAAATTGATGTCTACACATGCTGCAGTCACATATCTGGGTCATACCCTTAGACCTCTGTGCTACCCCTAAAGACATGTGGAAATTGCCCTCCCTGCTGCACGGACGAAAAGCAGCCTTGCATTACTTACCCATGTTGAGTCTCTTTATAGAACACATTTTGGCTCTTTTCCACTTGCTTCAGATGAATCAGCTGCATTAGTTTCACTCCTTTCACTTAGGCAAGAGCTCTCAGCCAGCTGACAAAGTCCACCCTCAACATGAACTAAATCTAGATACTCAGTAAGTGCGAGTATGGAAGGCACAGCTCATAGTGGCTTGCTGTGATGTAAACATGGTGTAGCGAGGCTGCCAAGCATGATGATGCATCGTGACAGTGTGTATGGATTTGAGCATTGTAGTCACTGCAGCATTCATGCTCCCTTTCAGATTGACTTCACTGGGATTTTAATGTATGGAAAAGAGGTTAAAAATAAATATCCTTTTCCCTCTCTCCTCTCCTTTCTGCTGTCCCTTACGACATTTGGTGCTGTCTCTGCTACAGGCCTGTCTCTGTACCTGTCCAAAAGTTTGGTTTCAAGAGTCAGTTTGGATTCTGGAAAGCTCCAGCACCCTGGGTACCACATAAACCAGCCATTCTGCGCTAAGCTGGCACTTTTGGTGAATAGCAGAATAAACAAGCTTATAAAATTGGTGTGCTGTAAATATTATACAAGCTGCTGCTGCCAAAGAGGCTATAACTTACACAACCTCGTGTTCCAGATTGTTTCTAATTAAATTTCTCCTCACTGTGCTGCATATCATGCCACTTTGCTCCCTTGCCCCGCTCTCAGTGCGGGGACGCTCTCACTCCAGGCTCTCTGAGCTCAGGGGAGCTCTTTGGGAGTGGTGCGACGGTGATTTGGGAGACTTAAGTTTAAGCCCCTGCTCTCCCTCAGGCTTCCTGGATGACTTTGGGCACGGACTGGCAAAAGGACGTAGGCACCTAACTGCCACAGAAGATGCCCAAATCCCAGAACCATCCCCAATGGGATTGACAAAACCCCGTTGGTGACTAACTGCTCTCAGCACTTCCATGAGTGCAGCCAAACCACCCCAGCTGCCTCTGCAGCTCTCTCTTAGCTGCTTGGCCCTAAAGTGATCCATGGAGCTGGGAGAGCTATGTGTTCCTCTGTCTAGGTCACCTGTGGGGCCCAATTCTGTAAGAACCATGGGCAACGGATGGAGCCCCCCCTTTGGTGAGGCTAGCCCGCCAGCTCCACCCAAGTCCTCTCCTGCAGCCAGGCCCCAACCCTCCTGCCCCTGGACAGGGCCCCAGTCTCCCCGCCCAGAGGGAACCCCCCCCCAGCTGGAGGAGCCCTGGATTGGCTCGAGCCACCCCAGCCATGCCACGCCTCCCCTCCTGAGACCTCAAGATGCCCAGCAGGAAAAATGCTGGTCTTTTAAGAACCTGAGCTTTTATGTGTCCCATGCAGGTTCCGGGGCAGCTGAGAAGGCAGTATGTGCTACTCAGCTTCCTGGCTTCATCAGTAATCCCCAGGGAAATAACAAGCAAAAACTTCTCCTGTGCAAACCACCAAAACCGGATGTCCAGCGGCTGTGGCTGTGCCTATTATACCTGCTACCTATAGTTGGCACCCTCAGACCCCACCACCCGGCTTTATGTAGACAAGCCTACATAAAACAGGCTCGAGGGGAGGAGGACATCGCTTAGAACTTGTAGCCTAGTCACTGGTTAGTGTACTCAAGTGGGAGACACCCAGGTCAAGTTCCCTTTCTGCCTGAGACTCATGAATGGGGCTCAGCCACCTCCTAGAGTGCTCCTACTGCTGGGCTGTGGGATATACTGACATGTGGTGCCCTCCATCTCTCCTGTTGATGCTGTTGCACTGGGGATAAATAATGAAAGAATCATTGGGCCGGAGAGCAAGTGCAAGCATGAAAATTAGAGCATTCACCTGGGAGGTGGGAGGCCTGGGTTCCAGTCCCCTGCTCTAATAACTGGTTTTAATTATGTATCCATAGCAGAACAGCCTCCATAGGAGAGACTGAGGGAGTCCCCCCACCCAAATATCCCAGAGCCCAGTGGTTAGAGCACTTGCCCTAGGCAGGGGGGACTTGAACCAGCAACCCCCCCAACCTGGTGGGTGTACCCTAACTGGTGGGCTAAAAGTGACAAGGAAGCTTCCTCTTTCTACCGCCGTCCCCAAGGTTCCTGCTAAAACAGCATAGGCACCTAACTTAAAGGGTGGGTTCATGGCTGAGGGTCACAAACAGTGTGCCAATCTCTCCCCATCCTTTATATCGGAAGCCTCAGTGCCAGTGGTTTTCCTAGGTGCCTAAAAGTTAGGTGTGGTGACACTCTGTATTGCCACACCAGAGTTCCTTTATGAATCTGGCCCTTGGGGTCTCGGTGCCTCACTTTCCCATCTGTACAATGGGGATAATAGCTGTGTCCTGCCTCATGGGGGCACTGTGAGGATAAATACATGAGAGACTGTGAGGCACTCAGATACTATGTTGACAGGGCCATATAAACTCCAAATATTAGATAGAAATCCCTCGGTGCTATTCCAACAGTTCTGGTTTCCAGCCACCATAGGACAAGGAAGAACAGTGCTTTATATCTGGGCTCTGTGTTGTCTGAGACTCACAACAAATATTGTCAACCAAAAGCAAAATATCAACCAGACAAATGACTATTCTCTTCAGTATTCCTGGTCTGGTCTCAGCAGCACAGCAGCTGCTGAGTGTCCACCCCGCCCTTGTGCAGGGATGATTAAGAGCCATTGTGTCCCTGTAATGAAATCAGTGTCTTTGACATCTGGGAGAAAATTGGTTTTAGAAACCAAACAAATATAACACGCCATGAAAAGAGAAGCCACTCGCAGCACAGATTCCAGCCCATCAAAGTCCTATTTCCTGTTGCAGCCCAGCTGATCCTTCAGTAAATTGGAAGATAAAGTCTGAGATTAACAAGGAAACGACAAGGTGGTGGGCTTTGTGTTTGCTGGTGCCTTTTCGTCAAATAACTCTCCCTGGATTTCTTCTGGATGTTGTTTGGTGGGGCTAGGGAAGTTAGTGTTGGGCAAGTGAAATCACTTAACATCTATTATGATGTCACAAGGGGTAACTGCAAATTGTACAGCCCTGGCTGGCCTGTGAGCATGCAGGAAAGTTGGGGGGTAGTAAGTGCCTGTATGCTTACCCCTCTAGCCAGGTACGGGAAAAGGCTCAGCACTTCCATTCTTCGAGTGCTTGTTCACATCAATTCCAATCAGGTGTGCACACGCCACATGCACTTTCCCTTAGCAACTTCCATTGGCTTGGCTGGGTGCCCCCTGGAGCAGCACCTTCATGGTGCTCAATATACGACCCTGTGACCCGACCCCCCCTTCAGTTCCTTCTTACCATCCATGGCAGCCATTGGAACTGCCTCTTGCTTGCCTTGCAAGTGCTCCCTTAGCTTACTATCTAAGTCTCTTTGTTTCTTGTATAGTAGTTAGCGTAGTTTAGTATAGTTAGCATCGAGGTTGGGGAGCTGGATCGTCCCCATCCCCTCTCCTCGGGCTCTGGGGCATGCTGTGAGCCCAAGGCTGTAAGTCATGCAATGTATGCCACAAGCCCATGCCAAATAGTGACCACCACGACTCTTGCCTGAGGTGTCTGGGGGAGGCACATCAGCCTGAGCACTGAAAGTCCTGCAGGACTTTCAAACCCCCCCCCCCATGACTTTTTCATTCCAGTACCAGCTTACATGACACCCCAGCCTGGGTGAGGATGGCTGGGGCCAGGGTCAGGCAATAGCTGTCCCCTTGGTACTGGCCACTAGGGGGTGCTGGTGAGTCACACTGTCTTGCGGAAGGATGCAGCAGATGTCCCGGCACCTGTTGGGAGCTTACTGGAAGTCATGGCTTTCTGTAAAAGGAGGTAAGAGGAACCTTCATATGACAAATGGCAGGATCATGTCCCTGAACCTAAAATCACAAGAAGCATTTTTAGTCTTGGGCCTTTCTGTGCTTTATTTTCCCATACCAACATTTTAGTTAATTTGAGGAGGAATTAGCTGGTAGACAACACCCAAAACATGCATAAAGCAGCCTTAACTTTGTCACCGCCCTTTTAACTGTCATGAGCATCTGTGCATGGTCATCACCCAGCTACAGGCCGGGCCATTGGATTCTGAAGATGATTAGCATGATGCTTTGGGATACAGCCCAAACTTAGTTTGTTATATGTGCACCAGGTCCTACATGGCCTCCTGGTCCAGAACTGGGAACCAGCTGAATATTCTCTTTAAGCCAGCAATCAGTTTACATGTTGATTCAGTGAGGGGTCAGAGACAAGCCCAGAGACTGATTAAAGGAGAGGAAAACATGCTTCATAGGGACAGGCTCAATCCCCTGAGTCTTTAAATCAAGATTGGGTGTGTCTTTCCAAAAGCTAAGCTACAGCTCAACCAGAAGTTGTGCTTGATACAGGAATGAAAGGGTGAGGTTCTCTGGCTTGTGCTATACAACTCAGACTAGATCAGCAGTTCTCATCCAGGGTCCGGAGCCCCCTTGGGGGGGCGGGCGCTGCAGGCAGGTTTCAAGGGGTTCACCAAGCAGGGCCAATGTTAGACTCTGTGGGGCCCAGGGCAGAAAACCAAAGCCCTGCAATGCGGGGCTGAAGCCTTGGGCCCCAAGCCCCACCACCTGGGGCGGAAGCCAAAGCCTGAGCAATGTAGCTTTGCAGGGTGCCTGTGGCTTGGGACCCCAGGCAGTTGCCCTGCTTGCTACTCCTTAACGCTGGCCCTGCCTTTTATATGCAGAAAAACAGTTGTTGTAGCACAGGTGGGCCATGGACTTTTTATAACATATTGTGGGGGTTTGGGGAGGAGAAAGAAAGAGGTTGAGAACCCCTGGACTAGATGATCTGAACAGTCTGTTCTGGCCTTAGAATGTAGGACTTCCAAGGCTCTCAGCAGACAAAAGGGCTTACAACTTTGTATTTTTTAACATGAAAGCTGACCTGTTCCTGCTGAGGACCTGCAGTCTGCGCCCGTTACCAGTGGGCTGCTCAAGGGATCAGCATTTCTAGCTTTTAGGTTTTGGTTCATCAAAAGCAACTTGGCGGTGCTCTCCAGGGAATGTGAGTAATGGCAGTTGTGCTGCCTTCCTTCCCTGCCTCCCCCGCACTCTGAGAGCTCTTCCCAAGTTGAATCAGCTGAGGGAAGAAAGGAGGGGCAGAGAGAGAAAACCTAACTGGCCCATATTCCTCCCAGTTTGTCTCTTGGAAATTTAAGAGCTCTGACCTTTGGTGTTTGAATAAAGGCCCCAAATTCCCCCCCCCCCCCCATCAACACATTCCCCTGCTCACTGGTGCAGTGCAGTCCCAACTGTGTGCTCATGAAAATCATTTGTTGCCATGGAAATGGCTGTGACATCATGAATTTTGCTTTGACATCATGCTTTGAGCAAGGGGTTGGACTAGATGACCTCTTGAGGTCTCTTCCAACTCTAATCTTCTATGATTCTATGAATTGGTGGTATTACTTAAATGAGTAATTGCTTTACACTATAAAGAGCCATCAAATTTACAGATTCCAAGCCAAATATGAGCCCACAGAGATTTGTGCCTAACAAACCAAGCAGCTACATGATCTCATTTTAAGCCTTGTCCATCCACCCCTCACCCCCCTGTTCGCTATTACTACTTGTCCTGTTTTGTGTCAGTTTATGGCCTGACCCCACAGCCACTGATGTTAAGGGGAGAATTACCACAGAGTTCAGTGGATCCAGGATTGGGTCCTGTGGCAGGTCTGGCACCGCACCACCAGCTTTATGGCAGGGGTGGGATAGGGTGTCAAAACCTCACCACTCCCAAGTTTATGTGCTCACCTCTCTGTGGGTGGCCCAATGGCCTCTCTCCACACAATCACCCCTTGGGCAGGGTAGTGTGTCCTAATGGCCAGAGAACATATAAATCGCTCCCAGCATTGGATCAGGGCAGCCCACTGGCCAGAGTCCATATAACTCTTCACTTGCAGGCAGAGTAGTGCAGCCTAGTGGCCCAAGTCCAGGTAACTTGCCCCAAGTGTCAGGGCTGTGTGGCCCAATGGCCAGAGTCCATGTAACTCCCACCTTGCAGGCAGGGTAGTGCAGCCTAAGTCTATGTAATGCACCCCCAGTGTCAGGGCAGTGTTCATATGATTCCCATGGTATGGGGAGAAGGGTGGATGGGGGAACCCAAGCCTGCCCTCTCCACCAGGTCCCAACCCAGGGCCTTAGTAGTGGCAAGTTCCCCTTGCCACCAGTTCAACAGGGATCCACCCAAAACACACCGAGCATTTGTGCAGCTCTAACACCATTTTCCCCTAAAGTTCCCCTGGGTCACTTCCTACCATAAATTGCAGGTTCTCCACTTCGGGGATCCTCCAGTCTGTTCCCCGCCTGTGACATACTCTGTCTGGGCACCAGGGCACTTCCCACCTTGGCTGGCCTCTAGAGCACCGGCTGTCCTGCCTCAGGAGCTAGCAGAGTACCTCCTTCCCACCCCCCCCCAGCAGTCAGCCCAGACTGAGCAGCTCTGCAGGTTTTTATACCTGTTCTCCAGTTGGAGCATGCCCAGCAGAGCCTCAGGGGTGTGGCTTCCTCTGCTAGGAAGGAGGGGTTAACCCCTGTGGTACCAGTGTGGGGCCACTCTGTCCCATCACAGGTCCCCATTCTGCTTTCCTGGTATAACTACATTGGCTGGTACCGGCTCAACATCCTGGTCCCGGCCCCGGGTTTCCTGACCAACCTCCGGACATCAATTCTAGAGTTCTTTTGGTCAGGAATGCACTGGACCCCTGTTGGGGTTCTTCATCTACCCCTGAAGGAAGGAGGGCAGGGCCTGAAGTGTCTGCACATTCAGGTCCGCGTCTTCCGCCTCCAGGCCCTGCAGAGACTCCTTTATAGTGCAGGTAGTTCGACGTGGAGCGTACTGGCGCACGCCTTCCTGCGCCGCCTCCAAGGGCTCCGATACGACCGGCAGCTCTTTTATCTCTGTCCGAGAGGTTTTCCACGAGACCTCTCCGGGCTGCCGGTCTTCTACCAGGACCTCCTCCGGACCTGGAAACTGTTTTCAAGAAGCAGGTCCATGGCCGTCACCGTGGGAGCAGATCTCCTCACAGAGCCCCTGCTACACAACCCCCAGCTCCGTGTGCAGGTGGCAGAGTCCCGCTCGGTGCGCCAGAGTTTGATCCTGGCGGAAGTCACGAGAGTCGGAGACCTCCTGGACTACGACCGGGGAGACTGGCTGGATCCCCTAACACTCGCTCGGCGCATGGGGCTCTCCAGACCTCGTACCCCCCAGCGCGTACTTCAGGAGGTGAAGGCCGCCTTGATGCCCACTGCTTGGGCTTATCTCAACCGGGTCCTGCTCGAGGGTGCGCTTCGCCCACCCTCTACCCCAGGCCCACCGGACCTTTCAATTGGGCCCCTACCCCGTAGATCCCAACAAACCCCTCACCCTTTTACTGCGAGCCAGCTGCATGAACTGCAGCCGGTCAGCTTCCAAATTGCGCCACAGAAATATTTATACACACTTACGCTTCACACCCTTCACGCCCACACTTTGGTGTCCCGCCCCAATACAAAGTGGCGGGACCTCCTGCCAACTTTGGAGGGTGAGCAACCCCGGTGGGCCAGTCTGTATTCCACCTTGGTCCCGAGGCCCGTCGGGGACATTAGTTGGCGGCTCCTTCACGGAGCGGTGAGCATGGGAGTGTTTTTGACACGGTTCACCCCCATCCTGGATACTTGCCCTTTTTGCAACGTGAGGGAAACCCTGGCGCACGTATATTTAGAGTGTGCCAGGCTGCAGCCCCTTTTTCGGCTCCTCACGAATATTTTATTACGCTTTTGGCTTCACTTTTCCCCTCACCTTTTTATTTACACACTCCCCATCCGTGGCCCCACAAAATCGCGAGATCTCCTGGTTAACCTCCTCCTAGCCCTAGCTAAAACAGCCATTTATAAAACCAGAGAGGGGAGGTTGGCTAATAAAGCGTCCTGCGATTGTAGGGCCGTTTTCCGATCCTCAGTACATTCACGTATCCGGGCGGAGTTCCTCTGGGCGGCGTCCACCGACTCCCTTGACGCCTTCAATTCGAGGAGCGGTGGGCGCTGTCCGAGGTTCTCTGCTCGGTGACCTTGTCCGGTTCCCTCCGTCTGACCCTTTGATTGAGGGGAAGAGTGAGAGACCCCAGCCCCAGCCGTTGCCGCTGTAGATACCATCATCACTGTCACCTAGGAGGGGTCCTATAACACGTGGGTGTACGTCCCCCCCACCCTCAAACCGCCCACCCCGCGGCCGTGCTCATCTTGTCGGGCACTCTCAGGAGAGGAATAATCGGTGACACTGGGTGTGGCACTAGGTAACTCGAGGGGGTGGAAGACCATGAGTGTCGAGGAAGCCCCCCCGCTCTGCGCCCAGGCTAACCTGAACACTTCTCCCTCCTGAAGGCTGCTGTGTCATACCTTGTGTTTGCTTTTGTTTTGTTGCATAGTTTTGCTCTTTGGTGATTCTTTGTAAGTGTTACACAAATAAAATTCTTTTCTGCTTCAAAAAAAAAAAAAACTACATTGGGCCAGAACCTCAACTGGCATAAAAGGCAGCCAGTGGAATGCTGCTAATTTTCCCCAGCTGAGGAATGCCCCTGTGGTAGCAGCTACAGCAAGTAGCATCCCACACGTGATTGGTGAGCTTCTGCAGAGTAGAGGAAGCTAGATCAGGATGACTGGAGTAAATGAGAATGACAATAGACAGAGACAATGTCAGTGACACAAGCTGGAGAACGTCCATTGAGGGTATGATAACTGAGGACAATTTTGGGGCTCTATTCTGAGTTAAATGAGTAGGCAACAGAGCTGCTGTTTTCTATTTTTAATCTGTATTTTCTAACTCCCCTCAAGAGCTGTTTTGTATCTGGTCACAGCTGGCTGCATGTCATTATGATGAGAAGAAATATTTTCTCAATAATTTGGCTTTCTGCACCCTGTAATTTGCAGGGATGTGTCTGCGTTTTATAGTTGATTGGGGTGGTGATGTTAAAACTGTATCTAGCCCTTCACGGTATGGATCTGAGCTTTTGGAAAACCTCTCAGCTCTTGCAACCATGAGCTCTTGCAACTGCTGGATAAGGCCTCCTCATTCCATCTTTGCCTTCCTGGATGTTGTTTTAAATAGTTATTTGCAAGGAAGTGACTTTCCTTTCGGGATCTAATCTCATGATTTTTGAGGGTCCAACTCAAGATTTTGGATTTCTTGAGGTTAGCAATACTGGTATTTTAAATTCAAAAGGTCTTACCCTTGGCTTTACTGGGAGGATAAACTCTCTCTGGATGAAGAAAAGGAGGACTTGTGGCACCTTAGAGACTAACAAATTTATTTGAGCATAAGCTTTCGTGAGCTACAGTTCACTTCATCAGGTGCATTCAGTGTAGCTCACGAAAGCTTATGCTCAAATAAATTTGTTAGTCTCTAAGGTGCCACAAGTACTCCTTTTCTTTTTGCGAATACAGACTAACACGGCTGCTACTCTGAAACCTCTCTGGATGATATTCAGTCTGCACACACAGGAGGATGAGGCCTGAAACCAAAGCAAACTCAGAGCTCAGCCACATGCTGTTTTTCACCAGTTTAACTAAATCAGCGCAGCTCTCACTGTGGATGCACTTGCATCAATTTGTAAGTGTTGATAGCAGTTTAGCTTGTGCCACTTAGTTAAATCAGAGCAAAAATGGAGTGTAGACTAGAGCTGGTCAAAACTTAGACTTTCCATTTCATTGGCTATATTGGCATTTAGAACTTTATTTTCATTCCAAATTGGAACAAACTTAACTATTTCCCATGAAACAGACATTTTAAAAATTTCGTTTGGAAAATGTTGAAAATTTATTTCACAATGAAAGTCTTTTTTTCAAAATGTATTTGTATACATATTATTATTTCATATTATTTCATAATGTCAGTAGTAGTACCGGTGCATAAATATGACATGATGTCATATAATGACATAACAGTCAAAATACAAAATAATAAATAGCATATTTTAACTACTATGTGTCATACATATGATATGGCGTAGCATGCTCTGACATGCCATGACCTAGTGGAAAATAATACAAAATAAAATACAGTTTGAAACAAAATTTATTTTGATTCAAAATATCAAAATGTTTCAAAAATGAAATTTTCCAAAAAATGAACATTTTTCATTTTAGAACAAAATGCTTTTGCAGGAAATTCCATTGCAGAGATGTGATTTTGTGAAACATTTTGGTTTTGTTGAAATGACATTTTCAGACAGAAAAAACCCCATTTCAACTAAAATTTTCCAGCCAGCTCTACTGTAAACCAGTAGACTCTCCCAGGTAATCCTCTCCGTTATAGAGAGCGGTACCTTGTCTCATTCCCTCACCTGGTTTCATGCTATTTCCAAAAGATGTGCCCTTCCTGAAGGTACTAGATTGTGTATTTGTGGGAGGAAAGAGGGAACTTTTCTCAAGTCCAACAACAATGCTGATCAGCCTGTTGTTGGTGTCTCAGTTGGTGCCTTCACTGAGATGCATGTCAGGACAGGGGTGAGCAGATGGTAAGACCCTTCCCCTCTGGCCAATGTCATTCACATGTCCCTTCTGGTGGATAGAAACACCGCTGGTTTAGTGCAGACTCCTGCAATGTGCAATAAGCGGACAAAGTCCAAATCCAGAGCTGATTGAAATATTTTTAAACTAATTCCTCAGAGGGAGATCAGAGAAACTGGGGAGTAGGTAAAATATTTCCACAAGGGGTATTTGAGAGCCTGATAGGAAAAGGGCTATCAAAATGCAAAGAGCTGTGCGACCATGAAGGGTCACAGGTATGCAAGGTGTGCAGAGAGTGTCCCAGCATCGAGGCTAGGGACAAGGCATCTGAACAAGAAAGCTGTGCAGGGCTACATACATTGGACCCTCAAAAGTAGGTGAGAGAGAGGTGGGGCAATGGCTCTGTGGTCCATCTCCTCGCACTGGCCCATGGAGAAGAGAGTGTGTATGCTGCACCCTTTATTGCCTGCCAGGGACCTGTGGAAGGCATGTGCCTAACTGCAGTACACACTTGCCTAGCGTGTGTCTCCTTTTGGCACTGTCCCTATTGGTGACACAGTGTGTCAGTTATTGGGTATAGTGTAACTCGTGGGGAGGTGGGTGAGATGTGATCGTAAGGGAATGGACAGTACGCACACGCTGTGTGAGCAGCATGCGCAACTGGTCAGCATACAGCCCCCCTTCCTGGTGCATGTGTCCGGTCCTGTAGCCTTGGCTCATTTCTATTCACTGTGACATCCCCGCTTAGGAGAGGTTTTTTCTTGCTGAAAGGAAGATTACTCCTGCAGGTAAGAGAGACAGATTCATAAATCTGCAGGCTAATGAAGGAGGGTGCTAATTGGAGCCAGTTTCAGAGGAGAAGGTACAGTTGCTGTCTCCCGCACAGACTGGACGACTTTAGAAAGTCTCCTAGGCAATTATGTCAGGGAAGAAAGTCTCTCGCCTCTGACTCTTGCCCTTGACATATTGGCCTCTTTTCTCTAAGGCACTTGCCAGCCACGTAGAAGTGCCGTCATGACAGTGTTTTCTGTCAACCATAGAAAACACAGAAAGAGCTTGAGTAGAATGGATTTCTAACCTGCAGTATTGCCAGCTCTTGTGATTTTATCTTGTGGCTTGTGCGATCTGATGGCTGTTCTTAAAGCCCCAGCTTCTGGAGTCATGTGAATACAGGAGAACTTCAGCTTTCACTTAAAGACAAAATGAAATTTCTAGACTTTGTGGGTACAATAAAAACCTGAAAAGGTGACCCCTAATGGCTCAAAAACCAGAAGGTGAATGAAAAGAGCCCAGTGATTATTTATGCATTAAATCTCATGATTTTATGACATTTTCATAAAATTTTGGGGGGGGGGCAGACTTATATTTTTTAAGTGCTAGGCATTGGTGATTCTGAAATAGAGATCCTCCTGCCTGTGCTTTTTAGTTGACTCCATAGTTTTCTTACATTTCCAATACACAAGGAACAAAGCATGTACTTTCCATCCGGGACTTCTATTTCAGATGAAGGAAAACAAGAGAACAAAGAAAGTACAAATCTAAGTCTGCCTGCATTTTGTAGCATATCACAGCTAGGAGCAGGTTTTGGCTCTCTGTGCAGCTGTCCCACCTTTGCAATCCATGTCCCCCCTGCAGGGAGCCCCTGCATACTGCCTGGCCCCATGCATGTGTGTGGTGTTGTCAATATGCTTAGGGCTAGGGGAGAGAAAGAGGGAGTTGTGAGCCTCCTGCCACCACCTGCAGCATGTACAGAAGTCCTGACAGAGAACCACAGAACCACAGGGTTAGACTGGACCACAAGGGTCAGCTAGTCTGACCCCCTGCCAAGATGCAGGATTGGTTGTGTCTCAACCATCCAAGACAGATGGCTATCCAGCCTCCCTTTGAAAACCTCCATTGAAGGAACTTTCCCGACTTCACTAGGCTGTGACGAACCTTTACAGCAGAGCCTTCTCCATCTCCCTCCCTTGCAGGCCAGCCAGCGAGCTGGCCAAGCCCCAGAGGAGGGAAGGGACCACTGCTGGCCCCCAGACTCCCCCACTCCCACTCCTGCAGCCCACAGCTAAATAAGGAGCTGTCATCAGCACAGCTCCCAGCTCCTGAACTGACAAAGGCACTGCTTTATCACTGGCTGTTTTGGAAGCAAATGAGGAGACCATGAAGGGGGAAGCAAGCAAAAGTGCAGGGGAAAGGAGTGTGCACATGCTAGGGGAGCAGCTATTGAATGCATTTTAGTGAACGGATGGCTTTTCATTTGTATTTAATGTCATTTTAATGAATAATGATTAACAACAGATTTTAGTTTTGTATTTAATCATGTTTTTGCACTGATGCCATGGCTGTACTTTTGGCAGGGTGTCGCAGACAAGCACTACATATGCACTATGCTGCAGGGAAAGGGCAGGCTGTGTCCACGCTTGTCACTGCGGTGTCTAGTGCTGGAGCCTTTCCCTGCTGCATCTTTGCTGCTGGTGCCTTTCTCTGCAGTGAGGAAAAGCTGTGGTGGGGGGAGGCAGCAGGGAAAGACTCTGAGAGCAGGGGCACTACATGGATAAAATAGCAGGGTAGGTACGGGAGGTGTTGCTTGGGCATGCAGCGCTAAAGGCTGGGGATCAACTGGCTAAGCAGCAGTTCTGCAGAAGAGGGATTACAGTGGTGAGAAGCTGGATATGAGTCAGCAGTGTGCCCTTGTTGCCAAGAAGGCTAACGGCATATTGGGCTGCATTAGTAGGAGCATTGCCAGCAGATCGAGGGAAGTGATTATTCTCCTCTATTCGGCACTGGTGAGGCCACATCTGGAGTATTGCGTCCAGTTTTGCCCCCCCCCCCACTACAGAAAGGTTGTGGACAAATTGGAGAGAGTCCAGCGGAGGGCAATGAAAATGATCAGGGAGCTGGGACACATGACTTACGAGGACAGGCTGAGGGAACTGGGGTTATTTAGTCTGCAGAAGAGAAGAGTGAGGGGGGATTTGATAGCAGCCTTCAACTGCCTGAAGGGGGGTTCCAAAGAGGATGAAGCTAGGCTGTTCTCAGTGGTCGCAGATGACAGAACAAGAAGCAATGGTCTCAAGTTGCAGTGGGGGAGGTCTAGGTTGGATATTATGAAAAACTATTTCACTAGGAGGGTGGTGAAGCACTGGAATGGGTTACCTAGGGAGGTGGTGGAATCTCCATCCTTAGAGGTTTTTAAGGCCCAGCTTGACAAAGCCCTGGCTGGGATGATTTAGTTGGTGTTGTTCCTGCTTTGAGCAGGGGGTTGGACTAGATGACCTCCTGAGGTCTCTTCCAACCCTAATCTTCTATGAGCCTATGATTCTATGTAGAGAGCCCATATAGGGTCTACACCCTGCAGGTTCAGGTGCATAGGACACTCTACCCGCCTAAGCTGTGCTGCACCATCTACCCTGCTATTAATGCCTGTGCTAGCTGGTCGTGCAGTGTCTGTACTCTACACACCACGGTAAGTGAAGACCGACCCTAAAAGTTTGCAGCTTTTCCTCTTGAGGAGACACATTTAAATGAATGTTTCAGGGCAAAACACACTTTTATAAACATAAATCCTAACATGCAGGCAATACTATCTGCTAAAAGCTTCCTTCCCTGAACCTCCCCGCCCCATTCTCCCATCTATTCTCTGCATTTTAATAAAGGATCTGTATTATTAAACTGTTTTTCTCCCTGGAAGGGCTCCTTCAACCATCTCTTCTCCAGAGGTAAATGAAAATGTTAGAATCAGTAACTTCTTAACTAAAAAACCAGAATATTTGTTAATTTCGGCATACAAAGCAGGTATTCCACATCTCTCATTTCTCATCTGTTTTGATGGTTTGTGCAGGGTTGAGAGTCTTCCAAGGTGACCCCAAAGCTACCTCAAATTGACTCTCAGCTCTGCACCCCAGTAGACAATCGGGAACACCTTCCATTGAAAGATGTAGTCCGTGGAAAAACTATCTCAACAGCTTCCCTTAGGCTCACCTCCCTCCTTACACTGAAAATTTCAGTCCAAATATATCCCCTTCATGCCACAGCAAGTAACATCACAGCACCGCTCTGTGCCAGCAGGTCCAACATGAATCTGTATTTTCAAGGAATTTCAGGCCCATTTTAGTTTCTAACGCGCTTTTGAAACAATAGTTTTGGCCACTTTCATAGTCCACTACTAGAGCAGAGGTGAACCCCACTCCTTTCATGCCATACCATGGCAGCAATGCTAACTAATGGAAGGGGATGATGAGCTGCCAAGCCTCCTCTCATGTCTGTGCTATCACAGGGATACTCACTGCCCATCTCTAGCACTGTAAGAGCACCTGCCTCATCCTTTTAACAACCCACTCACTGACATCCATCACACTGTCCAAAGGGGGATTGGCCTTAGGGGATGCTTTTATCATCTGAATATGTAATTCTGGAGATTTAATCAGGCTTAAGAAAACAATAAAACCTCTCCTAGAAGAATGCATTTTATTGCAACAACTGATGTAGAATACAGTGTGTGGGGGATTATATATTTTTTCTTGCCTTTTAAATGGCAAATGCCATAAAAGAAGGGAAATGAGGATAGAGAATCTTGCTAGAGTGAAATATAAAATTGATTACTTTCAAAAAAGCAGCAGTAATTTACAGTGCTGACCACGGCATGACTCCTCAGCCTCAACCACTGTAGTTAACAACAGCACAAGCTAGTTTGCAAGAATCAGCAGCTAGCAATCTCATCTTTATAATAATCTTGACTTTGTGGCAAGAAAAGCAGCCTGAGAACTGCATTTTTAAAAAACTCCTTCATTAGATA
Source organism: Lepidochelys olivacea (assembly GCF_965140295.1). Classification (NCBI taxonomy): domain Eukaryota; kingdom Metazoa; phylum Chordata; order Testudines; family Cheloniidae; genus Lepidochelys; species Lepidochelys olivacea. Next base: position 43,505,935 of record NC_140418.1, on the reverse strand, counting down.
AAATATTTTATTGCATCGCAGGATTCACAGGAATCCATGAATTTTTAATCTGTGAAATGCAGATGCAGCATTGGATAGGCTGTGTTAAGATTTCAGGCTGGCTTCGGTTTGATTTGGCATATGAGTGAAGTCACATATCATAGTTCTCTGACTGCTTTAACCCCCAGTCTCTGTTATTTTTCCAATATTTGAAATTTTAAAATAAGCTTCCCATTCACTATGGACATACAACCACATGAATTCTCTTTTGTTCTGTGGAGGGCTCACCTGCAATCTTCACACAGTGCAGAAGGTCTGGAGGAGCATTAGCAAGAGATGCAGCAGCAGTCGCTGCCAACCTACAGTCCAAAATAGCTGTTTCTTCAGAAGAGGCACCATCATCAAGATGCGGCAGCTAAATGCAGACACCAGATGCAGGGGCCCCGGCTTCCCAGCCAGATAGGCCCAAAGCTCTCACAACTGATTCCCTTTTAACTTAGCTGTAATGTTTTCAATGCACCCAGAGGTCTTGGCTATCAGGGAAGCACCTGAGGGAGCAGTTGGGAGCTGCCTAAAGAGAGGAACAGGCTGCTTGCTGCTGTATTTAGAGAGGATATGTCTTTTGATGCCCCAGTGAATCTGGAAACATGCACACCTGGACCCTGTGAGTGAGAATGATAGGAAAAGGGACAGAAGCAGCAGCAATCCAATATTAGTGGCCAGAAGGAGTTAATGGGTGGACATCCACCTACTTCACCCCAATTTACCACCATTGTCTCTTGCCTTAAGATGTTCTTATTCCCAGGGGCCTCACCTTGCACAGCTCTTCTGTGAACACTTGGCCTAAGTGTGACCTTCAGCCCAAATGGCTCCTCATGTGCTAACAATAAACTGGTCCCACAGTGCTCATCCTACACACCTCCTCCTAGGGTTGCCAGGTTTGGTATTTCTGGAGGTTTCATCACATGATATAATCTTTAATTCAAGATTACTCATCAATTCCTGGAGACTCCAGGACAATCCTGCAGGGTTGGCAACCCTAGCTCCTTCCTGAGCACTGACCACAAAAAGTTTGCCCCCGTGTGAGACAACTAGGTTATACAAAAAGAAAAGGAGTACTTGTGGCACCTTAGAGACTAACAAATTTATTTGATCATAAGTCTCTAAGGTGCCACAAGTACTCCTTTTCTTTTTGCGACTACAGACTAACACGGCTGCTACTCTGAAACCTAGGTTATACAGTGACACGGATACATCCCATGAAGTGAGCTGTAGCTCATGAAGCTTATGCTCAAATAAATTTGTTAGTCTCTAAGGTGACAGTGATCAATGGCTCCATGTCTAGTTGGCAGCCGGTGTCAAGTGGAGTGCCCCAGGGGTCGGTCCCGGGGCCGGTTTTGTTCAATATCTTCATAAATGGTCTGGAGGATGGTGTGGATTGCACTCTCAGCAAATTTGTGGATGATACTAAACTGGGAGGAGTGGTAGATACGCTGGAGGGCAGGGATAGGATACAGAGGGACCTAGACAAATTGGAGGACTGGGCCAAAAGAAATCTGATGAGGTTCAATAAGGATAAGTGCAGGGTCCTGCACTTAGGACGGAAGAACCCAATGCACAGCTACAGACTAGGGACCGAATGGCTAGGCAGCAGTTCTGCGGAAAAGGACCTAGGGGTGACAGTGGACGAGAAGCTGGATATGAGTCAACAGTGTGCCCTTGTTGCCAAGAAGGCCAATGGCATTTTGGGATGTATAAGTAGGGGCATAACGAGCAGATTGAGGGATGTGATCGTCCCCCTCTATTCAACATTGGTGAGGCCTCATCTGGAGTACTGTGTCCAGTTTTGGGCCCCACACTTCAAGAAGGATGTGGATAAATTGGAGAGAGTCCAGCGAAGGGCAACAAAAATGATTAGGGGTCTGGAACACATGAGTTATGAGGAGAGGCTGAGGGAACTGGGATTGTTTAGTCTGCAGAAGAGAAGAATGAGGGGGAATTTGGTAGCTGCTTTCAAATACCTGAGAGGTGGTTCCAGACAGGATGGTTCTAGACTATTCTCGGTGGTAGAAGAGGACAGAACAAGGACTAATGGTCTCAAGTTGCAGTAGGGGAGGTTTAGGTTGGATATTAGGAAAAACTTTTTCACTAGGAGGGTGGTGAAACACTGGAATGCGTTACCTAAGGAGGTGGTAGAATCTCCTTCCTTAGAAGTTTTTAAGGTCAGGCTTGACAAAGCCCTGGCTGGGATAATTTAATTGGGGATTGGTCCTGCTTTGAGCAGGGGGTTGGACTAGATGACCTCCTGAGGTCCCTTCCAACCCTGATATTCTATGCTTCTATGATTCTATGACACAAGTCCTCCTTTTCTTTTTACGGATGTGATAGAAGGTTTAAACATTTTCAAATGGGTTTCATTGTGATAGATTTTAAAATAACTTTTCTCTCTCAAGAGGAAGATTCCAGAGGTAAACTGTTGGATTTATAGCCCAGTTCTAAAATAGGAAGAGTAGTGTAAATTGTCATAGTTGTGAGAAGACTAATGGCATTGAGCATAAGATGTCCAAATTTATTTTTAATGTTGCTAATGGAGGAATGTTGAGTGTCTAGTTGTTCCTAGGGTCTATTTTTCAATCAGCTCTTTTATAGGATTTTTTTATGTTGAACTTTCCATTAATTGATGATGCCATCTGAAGGCCTGTTCACCAAGGTGAGTCTATGTCAACTTCCTCAGCAGTGGTCTGAAGTTCTGTGTGTTATTTTTGTGCTGTCTGTGGCATGCAAAACACTGAATATTTTAAAAATGGTTGACTTTTCCCAAAATTGAGATTTATGAAGAATGACCTCATAGAATCAGAGAATCATAGAATATCACGGTTGGAAGGGACCTCAGGAGGTCATCTAGTCCAACCTCCTGCTCAAAGCAGGACCAATCCCCAACTAAATCATCCCAGCCAGGGCTTTGTCAAGCCTGACCTTAAAAACCTCTAAGGAAGGAGATTCCACCACCTCCCTAGGTAACGCATTCCAGTGCTTCACCACCCTCCTAGTGAAAAAGCTTTTCCTAATATCCACCTAAACCTCCCCCACTGCAACTTGAGACCATTCTGTCATCTGCTACCACTGAGAACAGCCTAGATCCATCCTCTATGGAACTCCCTTTCAGGTAGTTGAAAGCAGCTATCAAATCCCCCCTCATTCTTCTCTTCTGCAGACTAAATAATCCCAGTTCCCTCAGCCTCTCCTCATAAGTCATGTGGTCCAGCCCCCTAATCATTTTCATTGCCCTCTGCTGGACTCTTTTCAATTTTTCCACATCCTTCTTGTAGTATGGGGCCCACAACTGGACACAGTAGTCCAAATGAGGCCTCACCAATGCCGAATAGAGCAGGATGATCACATCCCTCGATCTGCTGGCAGTGCTCCTACTTATACAGCCCCAAATGCCATTAGCCTTCTTGGCAACAAGGGCACACTGTTGACTTATATCCAGCTTCTTGTCCACTGTAACCCTTAGGTACTTTTCTGCCGAAATGCTGCCTTCTGTCCTAAGTGCAGGACTCTGCACTTGTCCTTGTTGAACCCCATCAGATTTCTCTTGGCCCAATCCTCTAATTTGTCTAGGTCACTCTGTATCCTATCCCTACCCTCCAGTGTATCTACCACTCCTCCCAGTTTAGTGTCATCTGCAAACTTGCTGAGGGTGCAGTCCACGCCATCCTCCAGAACATAAATGAAGATATTGAACAAAACCGGCCCCAGGACAGACCTTGCGGCACTCTGCTTGATACCAGCTGACAACTAGACATGGAGCCATTGATCACTACCTGTTAGGCCTGATGATCTAGCCAGCTTTCTATCCACCTTATGGTCCATTCATCCAGCCCATTCTTCTTTAACTTGCTGGCAAGAATACTGTGGGAAACTGTATCAAAAGCTTTGCTAAAGTCAAGGAATAACATGTCCACTGCTTTCCCCTCATCCACAGAGCCAATTATCTCATCATAGAAGGCAATTAGGTTAATCAGGCATGACTTGCCCTTGGTGAATCCATACTGACTGTTCCTGATCACTTTCATCTCCTTTAAGTGCTTCATAATTGATTCCTTGAGGACCTGCTCCATGATTTTTCCAGGGAATGAGGTGAGGCTGACTGGCCTGTAGTTCCCCAGATCCTCCTTTTCCCCTTTTTTTAAAGATGGGCACTACATTAGCCTGTTTCCAGTCTTCCAGGACTTCCCCCGATTGCCATGAGTTTTCAAAGATAATGGCCAATGGCTCTGCAATCACATCCGCCAATTCCTTTAGCACCCTTGGATGCAGTGCATCCAGCCCCATGGACTTGTGCTTGTCCAGCTTTTCTAAATAGTCCTTAACCTGTTCTTTCACCACTGAGGGCTACTCACCTTCTCCCCATACTGTGTTGCCCAGTGCAGCAGTCTGGGAGCTGACCTTGTCTGTGAAGACCGAGGCAAAAAAAGCACAGAGTACTTTAGCTTTTTCCACATCCTCTGTCACTAGGTTGCCTCCCTCATTCAGTAAGGGGCCCACACTTTCCCTGACCACCTTCTTGTTACTAACATACCTAGAGAAACCCTTCTTGTTACTTTTAACATCCCTTGCTAGTTGCAACTCCAGTTGTGATTTGGCTTTCCTGATTTTACTCCTGCATGCATGAGCAATATTTTTATAATCCTCCCTGGTCATTTGTCCAATCTTCCACTTCCTGTAAGCTTCTTTTTTGTGTTTAAGATCAGCAAGGATTTCACCGTTAAGTCAAGCTGGTTGCCTGCCATATTTACTATTCTTTCTCAACATTGGGATGGTTTGTTCCTGCAACCTCAATAAGGATTCTTTAAAATACAGCCAGTTCTCCTGGACTTCTTTCCCCCTCATGTTATTCTCCAAGGGGATCCTGCCCATCAGTTAGTTCCCTGAGGGATCAAAGTCTGCTTTTCTGAAGTCCAGGGTCCAATCCAGGGTCCAATCCTCATTTGAACCTGATTGGCTCCAGCTGCACAGCTCAAAGATAGGCCTTGCATTGATTTGTCTGAAGGTCTTGGAAGGAGGTGCTGCTGGGTGGTGTAAGAGAAGTTCATAAACCACCAGGCCCAAAGCCCAGGCTGAGAAGCTTCACTTTTCAGCTCAACAAGCCACCTGAGGGAAGCCTGATGTTTCAGAACCTCCAACTCTGATCACCTTGGAGAGAAGAAATCATGCTATCAACACAAAGGAGACACCAGGCTTTGACCAGTCTCGTCCTCAGAAACATTGTGTCAGCAAAATCACTATCTGGATCCTTGATGGCAGTCCCAGCTCCCACTCCATGGGAATCCAGAAGACTGTGAGAACTGAAGAGTTTGCGAACCCCCTGTTATCTTAGGCATCATCTTTTCCCTCTTTTCTATTTCTGTTTTTATGAGGTGGGACATCTGCCAGCCTTTTTATGTTCTCTAATTTCAGGATATGGAAGTGTGGCTGTGTGCACGTATATGTGCATGAGCACCCGTAGGGTACATCTGCACTTACAGCAGCATGTAGGGTACAGACATTGCCACCCAGCTCGTAGGGGTATAGAGAGCATGGCTGAGATGAGTAGAGTGGAGTGCCCTACACTCCTGACCCCAAAGTATATACTCTACGTCGCTCTCTACATGCCCAAGGCATGCCTCCCATAGCTACACTGTATTTTTAGCAGTGTAAAGTCCCGCTGCCTTCCTGCTGCTGGACCCTTGCTCCACTGCAGTGAAAGGCTCTGGTAGTGAGGAAAGGCTCCGGCAGTGTGTAGCTACTTGTATAGTTCTTGTACTTTACATGCTGCTTTAAGTGTAGCCACAGAGTCCAAATGGGAAAAGCGTAAGAAAGAAAATTCCCCAGGTTGCAACACCTCTAAATTCCATCTCATAAAACTATTAATTAAAGTGTGTTCTGTGCCCTGCGTTTAAACTGTGGAAGAAAATAAATCCTCACTCTCAGTTGGGAGGCAACAAAATCAGAGACAGCTTTATTTCAGGCAATTGCCAGGGAAGAAATACAGCGGACAGAGAGCATCTCTGCCTCAGTTTCTCCAAAGTACAAACAATAAAGTACACCAACATTTATACTCTTTTATGGAATGCATTAATTAAAAACATCTGCAATTTATTTATGTTATGTCCTGCCCATTCCATTATTTTCTCACTTCTGTCTCACAACATCATTATCTTCAAGGGTAGGTCACACTGACTCTGTGTTGTTTCCCACCCACTTCAGACACAGAGTCTGCTTTCCCAAGTCTCGCATTATGAGACTTCAGAGTTAACTTGACTGTGCTCTGTCTTGACATAATTGAGGGGCCTACAGTCAAATCCTTTAACCCTTGTTTCCACAAAACCAGTGGTCACAAAATCATGATTGACTGGTCAATCCTGGAGACTCTCCCAGTTGATTGCGATTTCTGGCCACTAAAAGTCTAGTGGTGTAGTGGGGCTGCTGCTAAGGTAGGTTCCCTGCCTGCCCCAGTCCCATGCCACTCCCAGAAGTGGCCAGTGTGGCCCTGGTGGGGGGTGTGGGTGGGGGCAGGGGTCTCTGTGCCCTGCTCCTGCCTGCAAGCACTGCCCCTGCAGTTCCCATTGGCCAGGAATGGGGAACTGCAGTCAATGTGCCTGCAGAGAGGGGCAGTGCGCAAAGCCACTTGTCCCCTGCCCCCTCCCGGGGCCACAGGGGTGCGTTGGCCCCTTCTGGAAGCGGCCTGGGGCTGGGGCAAGCAGGAAGCCTGCCTTAGCCCTGCTGCACCGCCAACCGGAAGCTGCCCAAGATAAGTGCCGCCCAGCGGGATCCTGAACCCCAATCTGAGCCCCGAGCCCTCTCCTGGAGCCAACCCCTATAACCCCTTCTTCACCCTGAACCCGCTCCTGGACCCCAAGCCCAGCTCTCCCAGAGCCAGCACTCCATACCCCCTCCTGCATCCCAACAGTCTACCCCAGCCCGGAGCCCACTCCTGCACCCAAACTCCCTCCCAGAGCTTGTACCCCTCACCCCCTCCTGCACCCCAAACCCTGCTCCAGGCTTATTCTGGAGCCTGCTCCCACATTCTGAACCCCTCAGTCCCAGCCCAGAGCCCGCACCCCTTCCCGAACCCCAAGCCTCTGTCTCAGCCTGGTGAAAGTGAGTGAGGGTGAGGGAGAGCAAGTGACGGAGGGAGAGCAAGTGACGGAGGGAGGGGAATGGAATGAGTGGGGCAGGACTTTGGGGAAGGGACGTGGTAGATTCTGGGTTGTCCTTAAATTCAGAAAGCGATCTTGTGCATAAAAAGGTTGGAAACCACTGGTCTAAACTGTCACGTGGACATTTTGTTTTCAGTGAAGCTGTAGCCATGTCAGCCCCAGGATGTTAGAGAGCCAAGGTGGGTGAGATAATCTCTTTTATTGGCCCATCTTCTGATGGTGAGGGAGACAAGCCTTTTAGCTACACAGAGCTCTTCTTTTAAATGTTGGTATGTAAGAGTTGTCAAATTTCTGCTGATCAAAAAAGTTACCTTTAAAAGGTATAGTCTAGTATCTCTGTGCTGGGAGGAAAGGGCCACCACACATGAAGTGAAAAGTAAGGTGGAAGATTTACAATTGGGTCTAAGGCTGTGGTTCAGAAATTGGATGATCATTTGGTTTCAGTATGAGAATATTTAACCAGCTCCTAGTTATAGATCTGATTGACTTTGTTAAACTTATTTAGTTTGAATTTATAACCAATTGGCCAGCTGTGTGCTTAGATCCCTTCTTAAGATTTATGAAGATTGATTACTTGTTAAAGCATCAGATTAATGGAACTAATTTGATTTAATTCCAACCCAATACTGAGACTAAGGGTGGGTCTACACCTGGAATTTACATTGGCATAGCTGCTTTGCAAAGGGGTGTGAAAAATCCACCCCCCTGAGTGACATAATAAAACTGACCTAACCCCTGGTATAGCCAGTGTTAGGTCAATGAAAGAATTCTTCCCCTGAGCTAGCTATCACCTCTCATAGAGGTGGATTAACTAGGGTGGTGGGAGAACCCATCCGGTTGGCGTAGATAGTGTCTCCACTGAAGCGCTTCAGCAGTGCAGCAGCCGTGGTACAGCTGTGCCAGGACTGGCATGGCACGTGCAGACAAAGCCTAACTGGTTAATTTATAGAATTGACCTTCAGTTGATTACGGTATTCCTTTAGTCTTAGTTTGGTAGTATTAATAATAGCTTAGGTTTGGAGGTATGTTTTCTCAATTTTATTTTTGTTTATTTTATTTATTTCGATATGCGAAAACTGAGATACAGTGAACAGGCAGACGCTGTGCAAATCATTACTGGATCAAGCTCTGTGAAGAGGTACAGAGAGCCTCAGACACAGGAAACCTCAAAGTCATGTATAATGGCCTGAAGAAAGCTCTAGGTCCCACTGTCAACAGGGTTGCCCCTCTCAAATTGCACAGAGGTGAAATCATTACAGATAAAAGCAAGCAGTTGTCTCGTTGGGTTGACCGCTATTCAGAGCTATGCGCACAAGAAAGAAACATCACCAGCGAATCACTGGACCAAATACCAGCTCTACAGGTCATGCCAGAGCTAGATGCGGAGCCCACGGTAGAAGAGCGAAGCAAGGCCATTGATTTGCTATCGAGTGGCCAGGCTCCTGGAAAAGACGACATCCCAGTGAAAATCCTCGAGGGTGGGAAAGACAGCCTATTACCGTATCTTCATCAGCTGCTACTTAAATGCTGGAAAGAGGGTGAGGTACCACAAGAGATGCACAATGCAAATATCATCACTTTGTTTAAAAATAAAGGCGAAAAAGGCAACTGCAACAACTGCAGGGGTATCTTGTTACTAAGCATAGCAGGAAAAGCTTTTGCAAAAGTTGTCTTAGTGTGCCTACAACAGCTGGTGAATCGTGTCTGCCCTGAATCACAGTATGGCTTCAGGGCTGGAAGATCAACTATAGACATGATATTTTCTCTGTGTCAACTCAATGAAAAGTGCAGAGAGCAAAACCGACCATTGTACATTGCCTTTGTGGACCTAAACAAAGCATTCAACACAGTTGTCAGAGCAGGTCTATTTGCAATACTAGAAAAGATAGGATGTCTACCAACCCTGTTAAGTCTTATATGTTCATTCCACAACAACATGAGAGCAACTGTCCAGTTTGACAGGTCCATTTTGGACAGCTTTGAGTTGAAAAGTGAAGTGAAGCAAGGATGTGTTCTTGCTCTTGTTCTTTGGAATCTTCTTCTCAGTACTCTTGAACTGTGTGTTTAAGGACATGAAAGATGGAGTGTATCTCCACACAAGATCAGACGGGAAACTCTTCAATATGTCCCGACTTAAGTCAAAGACCAAAGTCAAAAAGGTGCTAATCAGGGAACTTCTATTTGCTGCTGCTGCTGCTTTCATAGCCCACATTGCAGATCTAGTCCAAGAACACATGGACTGCCTTTCAAGTACCATCAGGCATTTGCTCTCACAATCAGCATCAAGAAAATGGTTGTTTTAGGATAGGGGGTTCCACAAGATCCTTCAATTCCTTAAATGCAAACTAGCCAGAAGTAGTTCAAAAGTTCAGCTGTTTAGGTTCTACAGTGAGCACCAACCTCTCACTGGATGAAGAACTAAATGTTCACATTGGAAAAGCGGTCATTACCTTTAGCAGACTAACTAAAAGAGCATGGAACAACTCAAAGCTTACCATCAAGAGCAAAATGATAATGTACCAAGCTTGCGTCCTCAGCAGTCTCATGTATGGTGGGGAAACATGGACAACTTATGCTCATCAGAAGAAAAGTTTGAACAGTTTCTACCTACATTGTTTATGCCACATACTCAACACCAAATGGCAAGATAAAGTCACCAACATGGAGGTTCTTCAAAGGTCAAATTTACCAACTGTGACAGCCTGCTCAAGCAAAGATGACTGCACTGGCTGGGCCATCTGAGTACGCTGGAAGATGGATGCATAGCCAAGGACATGCTACATGGGGAGCTATCAGAGGGAACAAGAACAACAGAAGGTCCTAAGCTTTGCTATAAAGACACATGCAAACGAGATATGAAGGAATTTGGAATTGATCCTGACCAATGGGAAATCTTGGCAAGTGATCATAACAGGTGGTGCCATCGTCTCCATCAGGGTATCAAAGTCCATGACAAGAGCTGGCTCCTACAGCTTGAAGAAGAAAAGAGCCCATAGGAAGCAAGCAGCTCCCAATCAAGATACATACATTTGCAGTAACTGCCAAAGATCACACAAATCTCGGATTGGCCTATTCAGTAACGTGAGACATTGCAAACCATCTACATCATAGGCTGCAATTCCCACCGTCTCTTCCAGACAAAAGGATGCCAACAAAATGTTAGTTTAATCGTTTTGTTATAGTTTATGAGAGATACCGAGTCACATTTCTTTCAATAAGCAATGTGGGTCCAGATTCCCTGAGGGCTGGATAGATGCCAACATGGCAACCAAAGCCTGGCCAGCTCCCTGGAATTAACCTTTGAGTCTCAGGCCTGGGTGCTCACTCTAAAAGGCTCCTCCCTTAGTATGGAATCTAGGAAGCTCTCACCTAGGAAGCTCCTGCAAAACTGTTCCCCAGTGATCATGCTAAACACTTATATTGGTGTTTTCCTTAAACTGCTGATACACAGGTGCTCACAAAAACCCTTCCCCGAGTGCTGCCCAAAAACTGTTCCCCTGAGGCGCTCCCTGCAAAGTGCTCCTTTCTCTTCCCCTGCTGGCCCCTGGAGGGGTCTCTGAAAAGTTCAGCTGCATCAGTTCTCCCCCCAGAACTCTTTCCTTATTCTGCCTAACGTCTCTTTACTCTTTTCTTGTGTCCCTAAATGGAGCACAATTAATTGTTGTCTTTCCTGTTTCACCTCTTAGCTTCCTGGCAGCAGGGGAGCAGAATACAGTCCTGTTCCCTTTAACAAGGTCATAAATGTCTCAGATCACTGTCCTTGCTGTTGAATTGACCACTTGACTCTTTCTTACTGGTGACTTGTATGAAATGCACTATCCAAGATAAAGAGGTATTATATTGCAAAGCTTGTTCAGAAGGACCGAGTCTTGCATTCCGCTCTTTCTCTCCAATCCGGCTGCCAGTTCACAATGCACACAAGAGCTATTTTGTAATGGGCTTTTGTGTTAGCAAAGCGTAGATCAAATACCAGGCTAATTAGCTCTCCAGGCACAAATCACACACTCACACTCTTCTCCACTACAAATGCAAAAGGAAAACTCCTGAAGGCATCTCAATGGTGTGAAGGATTAATGTAATGTCACACATAGATCATTAACTAAAGAAGAGTCAAGCCTTTCTCCTTAGGCAATTAACCACTTCCTTAGTTGGGCTGTTGTTGCTCCTATCTCAGGCTCCAAGCACATGGCATTGAAAGGCAGCCTTTAACGTATGCAATAAAAACAGCCCTCACCATTGGTCTCCAGTAAAGGCATCACCATTGCCTCCACCCAGCCCTCACCCAGCCCTTCCTGCTCCCCACAAGCCCTCCTGGAAAGGTGTGTTCTGCTGTGTGTCACCAAACCTGGTGACAAGGATTATGAGCCCGTTTTTTTTTTTTAGATGGGGGAAGTGAGGCACAGTGAGGTTAGAGTCCAGATTTACAAGGTATTTAAGTACCTAATGCAGGGGTGGGCAAACTTTTTGGCCTGAGGGCCACATCTGGGAATAGAAATTGTATGGCAGGCCATGAATGCTCAGAAAATTGGGGTTGGGGTGTGGGAGGGGGCTCCGGGCTGAGGGGTGCGGTGTGGGGGTGTGTGAGTGCTCCGGCTGGGGGTGCAGGCTCTGGGGTGGGGCTAGGAATGAGGGGTTTGGGATTCAGGAGGGTGCTCCAGGCTTGGATCGAAGGGTTTGGAGGGCAGGAGGGGGATCAGGGCTGGGGTAGGGGGTTGGGGCGTGGCGGGAGGCTCAGGAGTGCAGGTTCCAGGCAGCTCTTACCTCAAGTGGCTCCCGGAAGCAGCGTCATGTCCCTTCTCCGGCTCGTACATGGAGGCATGGCCAGGCGGCTCTGTGTGCTGCCCTGTCTGCAGGCACCGCCCATGCAGCTCCCATTGGCAGCGGCCAATGGGAGCTGCGGGGTCAGCGCTTGGGTGGGGGCAGTGTGGAGAGAAGAGCCTCCTGGCTGTCCATACGCTGGAGGGGGGCCATGCTGCTGCTTCCAGGAGCCATGTGGAGTGGCCCCTGACCCTGCTCCCCAGCTGGACTGCAGGAGCAGGACAAGCACCAGACCCCGCTCCCCAGGGGGAGCTTGAGGGATGGATTAAAATGGCTGGTGGGCCAGATCTGGCCAGTGGTCCATAGTTTGCCCACCCCTGACCTAGTGAGATTTACAGGCATGCCTGGGCGAGTGAGGTATTCTTGCCAGGAAATTAAAGAAGTATGGGCTGGATGAATGGACTATAAGGTGGATAGAAAGCTGGCTAGATTGTCGGGCTCAACGGGTAGTGATCAATGGCTCCATATCTAGTTGGCAGCCGGTATCAAATGGAGTGCCCCAAGGGTCAGTCCTCGGGCCGGTTTTGTTCAATATCTTCATAAATGATCTGGTGTGGAGGATGGTGTGGATTACACCCTCAGCAAGTTTGCAGATGACACTAAACTGGGAGGAGAGGTAGATTCGCTGGAGGGTAGGGACAGGATACAGAGGGCCCTAGACAAATTAGAAGATTGAGCCAAAAGAAATCTGATGAGGTTCAAGAAGGACAAGTGCAGAGTCCTGCACTTAGGACAGAAGAATCCCATGCACCGCTACAGACTAGGGACCAAATGGCTCGGCAGCAGTTCTGCAGAAAAGCACTTAGGGATTACAGTGGACGAGCAGCTGGATATGAGTCAAACTATGCTAGCAGTGTAAGTGACAGACTCTCCCCTCCCTGTCCGGTGCTCCCCACCCTCCATGCCTGGCTGGGCCACCGGGATGGACCCGCCTCTCCTGATACCTGGTGCTGCGTCTTCCCGAGGCAACACATGGGGCAGCACACAGGGTCACATGCTCCCATCCCCAGATTTCTGCCAGGGTTCACACCAGACTGTGGTCACTTTTGGCACTGTGTGGGAGGGAAGGGACAGGAGCTGCTTCTAGCTGCAGGGGAGAAGGGCGGGAAGGGATGACCTGGCCCATGTCTTTGCAGAGCTGACCCCCCCACCCTCCCTCCACTGTGCTAGAAGCAGCTTCTCCCTTCCTTCCTGCACAGTGTTGAAAGGCAGCTAACATCTCCAGGCTGCTGCTGGCCACCGACATAACCCAGCTGCCTCCTGTCCCCCAGTTACAGCGTGGGCAGGAAGGGGTTAAGCCCTAAGGATGCATTGTGCACCGGGGTCCAGGGAACCTGTCTGCAGGGGCTCCAGCAAACCCATCCAGAGAGGTGGCTCAGCACAGGAGGGTGCCTAGGGGACAGGACAGAGCAGCCCTGTGCTCCCTGGGGGAAGGACTCAGGGCTGGAGGGGGGTGAAGAGGGTGTTAAGCTCCTGCCTGGGGGGCTGCTGTGGATCCTGCAGGGTTGGCGCACGAACAGGCTGGAAATTGCTTCTCCCCCAACTCCAGAGCTTAGCTGAGGGGTGGAGAGGCTTCCCATGCCAGCGCTGTGTTGGACTTTGGCACATGTAGGGCTTGGCTCCTCCTGGCCAGCGCCCTGGGCTGGATGGTCTTGGGCTTTCCCAGGGCGCCAACCCAGCCAGAGGCACTGGGGAAGACAGGAGCCTGCCGGCCAAGCTGTTGGTGAGCTGAGCACTCCCACCAGGGGCTGGTTCTCCGCACAGCGCTGGGAGCGGGACGCGCCCCCCCACTCCCGCAAGAGGGATATGGAGGAGCAGCAGGGCTGGTGTGTTGGGGGTGAAGGGGCAAAGCAGGGAGAGGACAGCGAGAGGGGGAGCATGTAAAGGGTGGATGGGTGGGCAGCAGAGGCGACAAGTAACCAGCCGCCGCCTGGTGCCTGCCCGCACGCACCAACCACCGCAGCTCGCAGTGCGCAGCCAGTGCCGGCCACAAATGGGACAGGGGACGGGACCCTGCTGGACAAGAGCCGGGGCTGCACTGATGGACCAGCAGGGGAAGCGGCAGGCCCTGTGCTTTACCGCGTCACAAGCCTTGCACACCCACCCCCATTGTTGGCCACTGAACCTCCCTACTCACAGCTGGTGGGCAGGTGGCTGGCAAGCAGGGATCAGGTCATCAGCAGGACCCACCAGTACTGATGTGGGGAGGCAGAAAATACAGGACAATTTGCCTGTTCTTTAAAAAAATGCAGGACACCTGCAGGAGGGCTTAAATACGGGACTGTCCCGTTGAAAACAGGATGTCTGGTCACCCTACTCAGGCACAACTCTCCTAGGTCTATGCCTGCCTGTTACTAGCAGTGAATTTGGCTCATAAAGTTTAGTCTCAATATTTAACAAGAGTCGTTTATCTGTGAGCAAAACCCAGTTGGTCCAAATGTACTTTTCCTTCCAGCAGCTCTGGAACCTTGCCCCTAGGATCTTGGCTAGTGTCTTTAAATCAACATTCAGTGTGGGTCTTTCAATATTTAATCCTTTTAATCTTTCCCAGTTTAGGTAGTCAGATCATCGTAAATATTAGATTGGCATAAGACTTGCCCAAATTAACTGAAGTTTACATGGTGCAGAAAGCTGACCATCCATTCCTGCTGTTTGCCCTCTATTTAAGTTTGTCTACAGCCAAAATGGTGCCTGCTAAACACATAACTGTACCTTTGGTCTTGAGATAATTTAGCTAAATGTGATCTGACCAAGCAATCATTAATTTTTCTGCTCTGCAGTTCCTGGGAGGATTTTTTAAAAGTGTAATAAAAAAAATTTTAAGCAATGCCTGGGGCAGAGAAGTAATCATCCTGCTTTAGACTATGCCAGTGAGACTGGAAAAAACATATTTACATATGGCACAGCATTGCCAGAAGCTGCAGACAAACTGGAGGGAGCTTAGCAAAGAGCAATAATAAAGGGCCATAAAAACAGTGGGAGAGGAGAGATTAAAAGAACTAAATAGGTATGGCTTGGTCAAGAGATGGCTAAGCGGAACAGTGAGAATCACTCATGGGAATCTCAAGGATGTAAACCATATGAGCCAAAGTTAGCCTTTCGGTATGTGTGTAACTCTCCTCAAGGGAGAGTAAATTGAAGTCAACAGAGAACAGGGACATCTTACTCCTCTCACTTCATGTGCATGAGCCAAAGCTCACTGACGTTTATGGGAGAAGATTCTGGCCTCAGATGAACAGGGACATTGAGGAAGTGGTGAGCAGGAGTGGAATGTCTCAGATGTACAGAGATTCTCAGCAAAAAGAACCAATGGTATTGCACGAACAGCTCACAGTTCCATGGGACAAAGGCAGAATTGATATGTAAAATTTGGGAGGACAGGATCACCTGGGTACAATGGCATGACAACCACCTCTCACGAGTGCCCCATCTGGTCAGGTGTGTCTGCAGTCTTTAACCAGTCCTGGCTCTGGTATCAGGCTGCACCCCCACGGCTTCCTCCCTGGAGGCAATGGTTTCACCCTCTTTGTCTGTCCTGGCCCCAGCTCTCCAGCCAGGCTTCTTAAAAGTTCAGATCCCCTTTTGGGGGTTTATTCGTGGCCTATGGCGGGGGGACCCAGACCCACCCACTACTCCAGGTCCCAGCCCAGGGATCCTAAGAATAGCAGCTACATGCTGCCGTGTCCTATTAATGAAACTGCTTTCAGTTCCTTGGGGCACTTCCCTGTGGCCCCAACCTTCAATGATGCTTCACCCTTAGTTCAGCCTTAGTTCAGTTTCTGTATTCAGGCCCAGCAGCCAGCCAAGAGCTCTTCCTCACTCCCCTGATTTCTGCCAGCATTGAGCTGTCCATGGTGCTACAGTTCCTTTGGCTAGCCAGGAGCACCTCTGCACACCTCTGACTCCAGCAAGGAACTGATTGTCTCTGGTACTGCAGCTTCTTTTACTCTAGCCTACAACCTTCTGACTGGCTAACCCTTTGCAGCTTCCTCTCTGATTGGCTGCTTCTCTCTGCAGTCTCTAAGTTTGGAGGACTTAGTTCCACGGCTCCTTTTCTGGGACTGGTGTGGCAGGACCCTGATGGCTCCAGCAGGGGGTGTCTCTGCCTAGTCCATCCTGTCACAGACTACTTTACCAATTTCCCAGAGTAGTCTCACTTGAAGATATCACAGCAGCAACAGTTGTCAGGCACATTAGATCTATATTTGCATGTGATGGAATTCCAAGAACGGTAATAGCTGACAACAGATCATAGGTCAACAATAAGGGATTCCTGGACTTTACTAAAATGAATGACATTCATCATGAGACATCTAGTGTCAGATGTCCTCAAGCCAATGGATTGGCTGACTTTGGAGCATGCATAGTGAAGAACTTGCTCAAAAAAGCAATGGGGGATGCAAGAAAAGAACCATATTTAGCATTTTGCAATTATAGAGTTACACCCCTGCAATTCAGAAAGTCACCTGATGAACTCTTCTACAACTGGCATATAAGTACTCAATTATCAGCCTTGGGACAAAACCAAAGGAAGACTCAGGAGCCTGTGACAGTGAGGAAAAGACTGGCAAAGTACAATCAGACAAAATATTACAGTAAAGGAGCAAGACCTCTTCCAGAGTTAAAAGACCAAGACTCTGTGAGAATTTGGCAAGATGAGCACAGGTAGTCAAAGCCACAGTGAGCAAAGTGGAGCCATCTTGCTTGTACTCAGTGATCACAAATTAAGGCAGACTCTTACATAGGAATCATAAGCATCTGCTCAAGATACCTGAGAACTTGGCTGAAAACAGTTAGATGACAATCATGCAAGTTGAAAATAATTTGTAAACTGATCCTGTTATTGACCATGAGACTGAATAGTCTGTTATAGAGAAGGACTTGCCCGTATAGGGTTTTGCAATACCATAGATTGTAACGATAGCTGAAACACCCTAAGAAACTGATCAAGACTTGTAAAGGTTGTGTTAAGCAACCTGAGAGGTTGTTCAGTCATTTGTCTTGTTTGTCATAGTTTGTTAGTTTAATTTAACAGTGTTTTAGTTCAGTCAGGAAATGTAAGAAAGGGATCTAAGAAAGGGAAGATGAGCTATAAAGGAATTCCTCCAGGAAGTGTAGCAATGCCATACTTCCTGGGCACTCTTCATGTAGTCTTGGGTTTCCATGACACACTTCCTGCTGGGCAGAAACAAAGAAACCCAGGACAGTGCAAAACTTGTAAAAGACCTATGCTCATGAGTGATCCGCGCGCAGACTGTTTACGCTGTCTGAGGGAAACCCATCTCAGCGACCACTGCAAAATTTGCAGATCCTTTAAGCCTCGGATCTAGAAGAAGCAGGACATATGGCTCCAAGCCATTTTGATGAAGTTGGCTCTGACCCCAACACTGCTGCACAGCTCCAAGTTGGCACCGAGCACTGCCACGTTGGTGCACGGCGACCCAACGGTGCCTTTCACTCTAAAAAGGCGGAGAAGAGGGCAAGGCTGCCGGAGAGACTAGACCTGCGTTGGGCAGCTCTCGATCCCCATCGACCTCGTGACCTACTCAAATCGAGCGGAGTAGACTGGCCCCTTCTGAGCTGACCTCCCCGGGCACCAGTGGCCACATTTGGGTGTCCTCCATGCTGGAGGCCCTGCAGGGGGCTCGAGACGTTATGTCTCTAACAGTACTGGTTGCACTGATGCCAGTGACTCCCCGGTCCAGAGGCAAGCCGGCGCTCGACCTCCACAGTTGCCGCCCAGATGGTACCGCTCACGGTTGAGGGAAGGTTCCCGACGCCGTTCTCCATACAGTGACCGTTCTGTGTGCAGCCTGCACCAGTCCCTATCGACCCCCACCAGGTTGCCTGGCTGGGTGCTGAGCAGCAGGGGTTCCAGGCACCGCTCTGCCTCGAGGGAGCGCAGACCCCGCGATCAGAGCATGCCCCACTGGGACTGGGACAGATGGCACCAGAGATCGCTGACTCCGAGAAGCTATTGTAGTCCCTCGTGATATGGACATCGATGCTGCTCCTGCTTTTCGTTCCACTCGAGGTCCCCGCCGTGACACCGCTCCCGCAGGCCCAGGCGTAGATCGCTGGCATCTGGCTGCCACTGATCCACCCGTCGGAGTCGTTCACGGAGCCGTTTGTGGAGCAGCCACTACAGACAGTACTCCCGCTCCTCCACGCCGGGATCACGGTCTCCAGCCTGGCACTGCTCATGACACCGTCGCTCGTCCCCATCCTGGGATAGCGGTAGATCGTATGCCAGCCTGGTCTCCCTTCGAAGTCGACTGTCGGTGAGCCAGGCGAGTCAGGCAGGACAGTCTGCTCCGTCGGTGCTAGAGCAGGTGCAGTGGCACTGGGCTCCCTGGCCACCGCCATGGTACCAATGGGCCCTGTGGGCCCCGATGCAGCCCCCGGTGGTGGCTTGCTCGGTGGCCGGAGCCTTGGAAAGGTCATTGGCATCCATCTCTCAGCCCCTCAGAAAGGGGTCAGTGGAGCGCTCCTCCCCAGTTCCACGCTCAGAAGGGGACCAAGTGGTGGGACCTGCAGCACTGGTGGGGACGCAGAGCACCGCACCCAAATCCTCATCCTCCCCTGATGAGGCAATCATGGCCCCTCCTCCTCCTGTCCCGCAGGAGGACACAAAAGCCCACCAGGAACTTTTGAAAAGGGTGGTATCAAGCCTCAACTTACAACCTGAGGAGGTGGAGGAGCCCTCGGACTCCCTCTTCGATGTCGTCTCAGCTACAGCGCTGGCCAGGGTGGCTCTCCCACTCCATGAAGGGGTTGCAAAGATCTCAAATGCCCTGTGGCAAACCTCGGCTTCCTTGCCCCCCATCTCTAAGAAGGCAGAGTGAAAGTATTTTGTGCCCACCAAAGGGCACGAGTACCTGTATACCCACCCCGCCCCCAACTCTCTAGTGGTCGAGGTGGTCAACCATAAGGAGCGCCAGGGCCAACCCGCTCTTATCCCTAAGAATAAGGACTGGAGGAGATTAGATTTATTCGGTAGAAAGATTTATTCGTTCTCAAGTTTCCAGCGGAGGGTGGCAAACCACCAAGCCCTGCTGGACAGATAGGACTTCAACTTGTGGGGCTCAATGCCCAAGTTTGTGGACTCCCTCCAGGAGCATGCTAAGAAGGAGTTTAAGGCTCTAGTCAAGGAGGGCACAGCTGCCGCCAGGGCAGCCCTTCAGGCAGCCTCGGACGCTGCAGTTACGGCTGTGAGATCTATGGCCTCCGCGGTGTCCATGAGGAGAGTGTCATGGCTCCTGTTATCGGGGTTGTCCAGCGAGACACAGAACTCCTTGCAGGACCTCCCTTTCGACGGCAAGGCCCTGTTTGTGGAACAAAAAGACATGAAGTTGCACAGTCTTAAGGACTCCCGCATGACACTAGAGACTCTTGGGCTCTGTGTCCCAGCCCCGGCCAGGACCAAATTCAAACTGCAGCAGGCCCCCAGTCAGGCCACCCACTCCAGATATGAGCCCCCCTACAAAAAATCAAGGGACTACAAAAAGCGCCCACAACCGCAATCTCGGCCTGCACCCCAGCCTGGGCCCTCCAAGGGCAAGTAGGTGGGTAAGCGCCAGTTTTGATAGAAAACCCGGGAATGACTTAGCAGTTTGTACCAGGGATCCACCCGATCTTCTCTTCTCCAACTGCCTATGTACTTTCCTCCCAGAGTGGTCATGACTGACCTCAGACCGATGGGTCCTCAACACCATCTCCCGGGGCTATACCCTCCGGTTTCTTTCTACTCTCTCCACCCACGCTCCCTCCCCATCCCTCTTCAGGGACCCCTTTCATGAGAGCTTACTCAAGCAAGAGGTGAGGCAGCTTCTTCATTTGGGAGCGGTGGAAGTGGTGCCGGCAGAGTTCAGATACAGAGTTCAGATACAGATACTCCCACTATTTCCTTATCCTGAAGGTGAAAGGGGGGCTCAGGCTTATCCTGGACCTGCGAAGCCTGAACCAGTACATGGTAAAGCTCAAGTTTTGCATGGTCTCTCTGGCCTCCATTATCCCCTCCCTGGATCACGGAGACTGATATGCTGCCCTCAATCCACAGGATGTGTACTTCCACATTCACATATTCGAGGGCCACAGGCGTTTCCTCCATTTCACGGTAGGGCAGGAACACTACTGGTTCACTGTCCTCCTGTTTGGCCTATCGACGTCTCCCAGTCTTCACAAAGTGTATCTGTGGTAGCAGCTTACCTCAGGCGTCGGGGGGGTCCAGATTTTTCCCTACCTTGACGACTGGCTGGTCAAAGGCAGTTCCAGATAACAAGTACAGGATCACGTAACACTCCTCCTGTCCATGTGTACCACACTGGGGCTTCTGGTAAACAGCACCAAATCCACATTGGTACCGGTGCAATGGATAGAGTTCATTGGCACGATTCTGGTTGCGACATCGGCCAGAGCCTCCCTCCCACCAGACAGATTAGAAACCCTGAGGGAGCTCATCAGGGTGGTCACAAGGTTTCCCATGACGACCGCCAGAGCGTGTCTCCAGCTCCTGGGTCGTATGTCGGCATGCACATACGTGGTTCATCACACCAGACTCAGGATGCAGCCCCTTCAGCTCTGGCTGGCCTCGGCATTCTCCCAGTCCAGAGACAGGACAGAAAACATCCTCACTGTGCCCGAACCTGTGCTAGCCTCCCTCTGCTGGTGATCCACCCCAGGAAACATGCTCCAAGGGGTCCCATTCAGGGGCCAGCCCCCAATTGTGGAGTTGGCGTCCAATGCGTTGGACTTGGGGTGGGGAGCCCATGTGGGAAACCTCCAGACCCAAGGTCTGTGGTCTGCGCAGGAACTAGCCCTGCACATAAATGTCAAGGAGCTCAGGGTGGTCCGTCTAGCCTGTGTGCCTTTCGTTTGTGCCTAGCAGGCAGGGTGTTCAGGGTTCTCACGGACAACACGGCCTCGATGTTCTACATCAACAGGCAAGGTGGTGCCCACTCTTCAGTCCTCTGCCGGGAAGCCCTCAGGCTGTGGGACTTCTGTATAGACCATGATATCGACTTGGCAGCCCACCACTTACCGGGCATCTGAAACTCTCGGGTGGATCAGCTGAGCCGGGACTTCTCCTCTCAGCACGAATGGTCACTGCACCTGGAGATGGTGCACAGGATTTTCCGAATGTGGAGCACTCCCCAAGTGGACCTCTGTGTGATGAGACAGAACCACCAGTGTCCCCGTTTCTGCTCGGGGGGGAAGGAGGAGGGGTGGGCATGGGTGCAATCTCCGAAGCCTTCCTTCTGTCCTGGTCAGGTCAGCTTTTGTATGCCTTCCCCCCGATTCCACTGGTCGGCAAGGTCTTGGAAAAGATCAAGATAGACAGGGCTCGCATCCTTCTGATTGCCCTGGCATGGCCCAGACAGCACTGGTATGGGACTCTCATGAGCTTGGCAGTTGCCCTGCCGTGGCCATTGCCAACCTGCCTGGACCTTCTCTCCCAGGACCAAGGTCGCCTCCTCCACCCCAACCTAGCAGCCCTCCACCTCATGCTGTGGTTGCTCAATGGTTAGGCCAGGAGGAGAGGACTTGCTCGGAGGGAGTCCAGCGCGTCCTCTTGGAGAGCAGGAGGCCCTCCATGCGTCAGACTTACCTGGCAAAATGGTCTTGGTTTTCCCAGTGGACTCACCAGGGGCTGCCCCAATCCAGTTCTTACTGGATTACCTCCTTCATCTCAGGGCCCAGGGCCTAAAACCCTCATCCGTCAAGGTGCATCTGGAAGCCATATTGGCTTTTCACCCACCAGTAAAGGGCCACCTGATATTCTCTTATGCCATGACCGGTCGATTCCTTAAGGGCGTGGATTGTCTCTTTCCTTATGCTAAAGCCCTGGTCCCTCAGTGGGACCTGAACTTGGTGCTGGCCAGGCTAACAGGACCTCCATTTGAGCCGCTTGCTACATGCTCCTGGTCCTACCTGCCATGGAAAGTAGCCTTTCTTGTGGCGATCATGTCTGCTAGGCAGGTCTCCGAGCTCTAGGCCCTGACCTCCAAACCCCACGCATCCAGTGCGGAGCGCCACCTTCACATAGACTCATGCTCGGTCGCTAGTCTGTCCACATGCTGGATGTGGGATGGACTCTGGCTTTTTACCTAGAGCATACAAAACCGTTCAGGAAGTCTTTGCAGCTGTTCATCGCCACGGCCAAGTGCATGAAAGGTCAGCCAGTCTCCACTCAGCAGCTCTTCAATTGGATCACTTCACGTATCTGTACTTGTTACGACCTGGCGGGAGTTCCCCCACCGCTGATTGTGAGGGTGCACTTGACTAGGGCGCAAGCCTCTTCGGCTGCCTTTCTGGCTCACGACCCTATTCAGGAAATTTGTAGGGCTGCCACATGGTCATCAGTCCACATGTTCACCTCGCATTATGCGATTGTCTCCCAGACTAGGGAGGACTCTGGCTTTGGCAGGGCAGTGCTCTGTCCCGAGTGTCTGTGAACTCCTACCCACCTCCAACAGATATAGCTTGGAATCACCTATTGTGGAATGCACATGAGCAGTCACTCGAAGAAGAAAAGACAGTTACCTTTTCCATAACTGGTGTTCTACGGGTACTGCTAAGGGAAAAAGTTCCAGCACCGATGTACGTGGCGAGCACGCACACCTATTGTGGAATGGACATGAGCAACACATCTCGAAGAACACCAGTTATGGAAAAGGTAACTGTCTTTTTCTAATCCTTTAATCATTCTTGAGGCTTTTCTCTAAACCCTCTCCAACTTATGAACAACCTTCTTGAATTGTGGGCACCAGAATTATTCCACATGTTCCTTCACACATTATTCCAGCAGCAGTTCCACCAGTCCCAAGTATACAGGTAAAATAACCTCTCTACTCCTCCTGCAATTCCCCCATTTATACATTAGCCCTTTTAGCCACAGTGTGACACTGGGAACACATGTTCAGCTGAATATCCATCCACACCCCCCAGTCTATTTCAGAGTTACTTCTTCCCTGGATAGAGTCCCCCATCTTGTAAGTGTGGCTTACATTGTGTGTTCCTAGATGTATACATTTACATTTAGCCTTATTAAAATCACAGCTGCCAAGGTCTGTGCTGTATCATGAGTGACGTTTCTTCATGGATGTTAGGGGGCTTATTCCTTCACCCACTTACTTCCCTTGTCCTTCTCACATGAACAGAGAGCAACAATACCCGAAGTCCAAAGGTGCAAACAATTCAAAGTTTATTGGGGTGAACTTCCAGCAAGCCTGATTCCCATTTCCTTCCTTAGTGTCCCCCTTCCCAGCTCTGACACCACAGAGCCTTACACCTGTGTCCTTGTTCCCATTCCTGCCCTTAGCCAAACATGATTCCAATTTCCCCACCCCCATTCCCTGTTCCCATTTCCCCCACCCACACACCCATCCCCTTCCTGATTGACTGCAGACTATATAGTAAAACTTGAGTTCTGCTTACTATACCTTAACCAATCATTTTCCTGAAATTTAACTAACCAATCCTAACGTATTGTAACATGACTATGTAACCAATTATATCCCACCACCTTAATTAGTTTACACCCAGCAAAATTAATTATACAGCAGACAGAAACAATCACAGAACCAGACAGATTATATAGACAAACAAAAGGGAAATGGGGACTACAGCGATAGAACAACAAAGAAATGAGGATTTCACATCCCAGCTATTGATAAGTGAGTTCTTGCCAGACAGGATGCTATCAAACTGAGTTTCCTTTTACATTTTCTAGGCACTTCCCTTTCTCTGGAGGTGATAGGCACTATCAGGACAGGATTGTATTCCTAACAGCCCAATAGCACCTTCTTTCAATGTGACTAGGTTGGAATGTGAGGATGTGACCGGTTGCTTCCCAGTTTATGGCTGCCTCTGCTGCTTAGCCAAAGGCCTTAGCCTAAGAACAGGGCCTCAGACTGTCACAGTAAGAGAAGGCCCTTACACTGGCAGACAGTGATTTTGATTCTTTCTTTTATACCTCTATAACTAGCCAAGTGATAAGAATACACCTAAATTCTTAAAGTACAGGCCTTTGCAGACAGGCCTGAATATTTATATCCGAACAGTGGAGAGCAAAAGTCCCAGGTCTCCCCTCACGTGCCCTCATCCCTACTAAACAGTGGGAGGAGGACAAACCACTAGCTTGTAGCCAGACAGCCAGTAGTGGCAAGGCTGGGGGAGTTCTGGGTTTCTCAACATGTAAAGAAGGTTGTGGGGCCTCATCTGGAAGGAGCAGTGGTGGCTACAAGAGGCGAGGAAGTGCCAGAACTCCTCTTGCCAGCCAGAAGAAGAAACAGAGGGTGTTAGGGTCGCTGAACTCTTCCTCTCACCTCTGTCCACTTGTTAGGGTTTCCTCCCCACTCTGAACTTTAGGGTACAGATGTGGGGACCTGCATGAAAGACCGCCTAAGCTTATTTCTACCAGCTTAGGTTAAAAACTTCCCCAAGGCACAAATCCTTCCTTGTCCTTGGATGGGTACTGCTGCCACCACCAAGTGAGTTAGACAAAGATTTAGGAAAAGGACCACTTGGAGTTCCTGTTCCCTAAAATATCCCCCCAAGCCCCTTTACCCCCTTTCCTGGGAAGGCTTGAGAATAATATACCAAACAAATAGGTAAACCAGATTCTTAAAAAACAGAACTTTATTATAAAGAAGAAAAAGTAAAAGAAGCACCTTTGTAAAATTAGGATGGAAGGTAACGTTACAGGGTAATTAGATTTAAAACACAAAGGATTCCCCTCTAAGCAAAACTTTAAAGTTACAAAAAACAGGGATAAACCTCCCTCTTAGCACAGGGAAAATTCACAAGCTAAAAACAAAAGAAAATTTAACGCGCCTTGCCTTATTTACTTACTCTTTTTGCAATATTGAGACTTATTTTAGAATGATTTTAGGAGAAGGAGTTTTCTGACCTGATGCTTCTCTACTTTCCAAGAGAACACAAGAGCAAAGAGCACAAACAAAGGCCCCCCTCTCCCCCCGATTTGAAAGTTTTTTTTTTTCCTATTTTTTTTTTTTGGTCAGGTGCCAACTAGGTTATTTGAGCTTCTTAACCCCTTACAGGTAAGGAGGAATTTTACATTACCCTTAGCTATATGGTTATGACACGCCCCCCGCAAATGGTGCTGGACAGCTTGTACCACACTGTCTGTGATTTCTTCCTAGAGCTCTAGGAGAAAACAGAGTTAATAAGACACATGCACCTCTAGATATACTACTGATTATATAAAAACTAACAATATATTTCACATTTTAAGGACGATTTTAACCAGTTGATTTTGGGAGACTTTCACGGGAGAGTGCATCAGCCACTTTGTTAGAAGTTCCTGGAATGCTTTGTATTTTAAAATTAAAATCTTGGAGAGCTAAACTCCACCGAAGAAGTTTGTTGTTATTTTTCTTGATGGTATGAAGCCACTTCAGCGCAGCATGGTCAGTTTGCAGGTGGAAACGCCATCCCCAAACGTATGGGTGTAGCTTTTTTAGAGCGTATACAATGGCGAAACATTTCTTTTTGGGGATTGACAAGTGGCTTTCCCTCTTGGAGAGTTTTTTGCTTAGAAACACAACAGGATGCAAGTTTTGATTTGGACCTTTTTGCATTAAAACTGCTTTCACACTACGCTTGGATGCATTTGTGGTTACTAGGAAAGTTTTGTTAAAGTTTGGGGCCCTGAGCACAGGGTTAGACATGAGTGTCACTTTAAGCTGGTTAAAGGCCTTTTGACACTCATCAGTTCACTGAACTGCATTTGGCTGGGTTTTTTTGGTTAGGTTGGTCAGTGGGGCGGCGATTTGGCTGTAGTGCGGTACAAATCGCCTGTAATATTTGGCCAAGCCTAAGAAGGATTGGACCTGTTTTTTTGACTTTGGGATAGGCCACCTTTGGATCACATTTACTTTGGCTTGTAGGGGATTGATAGTTTTTTGACCCACCTGGTGTTTAAGATAAGTTACTTTGTTTAGGCCTATTTGACACTTTTTAGCCTTAACAGTTAATTTTGCCTTTTGTTTGCGCTTGAAGAGCTTTTGGAGATGCTTTAGGTGTTTTGCCCATGAGTTAGAAAATATGGCCACATTGTCAAGATAGGCAACTGCAGATTTTTTTAATTTTGCTAGGAGACTATTTACAAGTTTTTGGAAGGTGGTGGGTGCATTTTGCAGCCCAAAAGGGAGCACATAAAATTTATACAGCCCTACATAGGTTTTTTGGCGGATTTTTTTGGGGCAGATTTGTGTAGTGGTACTTGCCAGCACCCCTTGGTTAAGTTTAAGGTAGAGATGAACTGGGCATGTTTCAGTTTTTTTAATAGCTTATTTGTGCGAGGCATTGGATAGTTGTTTGGGCGAGTTACAGCATTTAGCTTATGGTAGTTCACGCAAAAGCGTATTTTTTTTATTTGGTTTGGGAACTAGAACCACTGGAGATGCCCACGCACTGTTAGAGGGGCGGATTACATCCGTTTGTAGCATGTTTTGGATTTTTTGTTTTATAGCAGTTTTGGCTTGAGGAGCCACCCGGTAAGGTTGGGCTTTAATTGAGCGAGCATTACCTGTGTTAATGGAGTGGTATGCCCGTTTGGTTAGTTTTGGGGTGGCTGAGAGCATCGGTGGGAATTTAGTGCACAGCTCCTTGATCTGCTGGCGCTGCATATGTTTGAGGGTTATTGAGAGGTTTACTTCTTTTACACCACCGTTACTTTTTTTTTGTAGTAGACACCTTTAGGCCACTCAGCGTTATTTTCTTCATGGG
Source organism: Lepidochelys olivacea (assembly GCF_965140295.1). Classification (NCBI taxonomy): domain Eukaryota; kingdom Metazoa; phylum Chordata; order Testudines; family Cheloniidae; genus Lepidochelys; species Lepidochelys olivacea. Next base: position 43,479,182 of record NC_140418.1, on the reverse strand, counting down.
CTATATACTGACAAACCTTTAATTTTTTGGAATAAAAGGGCTTTAGAGAATTTCCATGGTACAACTTAGGCTTTAGCTTTGAGTTGGGGAATGCTATGAGATAGTTAACAGCTCCCAGGCACTCTTTGACCGTAAATGGCCCTTTTTATGATGCTTTTATTTTATGGGCCTGAAGCGCCTTTAAGACCACGACCTGGTCCATTACTTTGAAGGAACACCCTCTGGCATGTTTATTATACCAGGCCTTTTACTCTTTTTGAGCATTTTCTCATTTTTTTTAAGCAAGGGCTAAAGAGGTTTGGAGGGTGTTTTGAAGGTTGTTTACAAATTCCAGAATGTTAGTTCCTGGAGAAGGCATAAACCCCTCCCATTGCTGCTTTCCAGCTGCAATGGCCCCTTAACCTTGTGGCCATACACAAGTTTAAATGGTGAAAACCCTAAACTGGGATGTGGTACAGCCCTGTAGGCAAAGAGGAACTGCTGTAACACTAGGTTCCAATTGTTGGAGTGCTCATTTACGAATTTACATATTATGGTCCCCAAAGTTTTATTAAACTTTTTCACCAGACCATTTGTTTGATGGTGGTAAGGGGTGGCAAGCAAGTGGTTTACCCCATGAGCTTTATACAGACTTTTTATGCCAGGAAATTAGTTTCTGAATCCGTAAGGATGTCAGAGGGCCAACCTACCCTGGCAAAAAATTTTAAGGCCAGGCACACACTTTTAGCCCTGGTGTTGCTTAGAGCTACTGCTTTTGGCCATTGGGTGGCAAAATCCATGAAAGTCAGTATGTACTGCTTTCCTTTGGCTGTTTTTTTGGGGAAAGGACCCAGAATATTTACAGCTACTTGCTGAAAGGGAACCTTAATTATGGGGAGTGTCTGGAGAGGGGCTTTAACCTGGTCTGGGTTTTTTTTTTGCTTTTTGGCACACCTTACAAGACCCTATATAGGTAGAAACATTTTTGTCCATTTTCTTCCAGTGGAAGGACTTCCCCAAACGGTTTTTGGTCCTGTTTACCCCAGCATGACTACTAGGATGATTGTGGGCTAAGCTTAAAAGTTGTACCCGGTACTTAGTTGGAACTACCAACTGTTTTTGTGGATGCCAGTTTTTCTGCTGCTACACACACCATCTGTTACCTCATTTCTGTTCATAACAAAAGGTTTATCCTGCCACCGCTCTGCCAGTCAGTAAGAATATGGCTACTTTGCCTGCTTCCCATGCACATGCCCCTTGGCCTGAGGATCGGGCCCTCTGTTTGCTCTATTTCAAGCCACTTGGGCCTCTTCAGTCTGTCTCAGAACTCTAACAGTGGCTCTATAAATTCCTGCAGCACTCCAGGGTGAAGTCCATCAGGCCTTGCTGAGATGCATACCTTATCCAAACACACTCTTGCCTCTCCCTAACACCACCATCTGACCTTTGCTTTTCCTCATTAGTTAATAGCACATTAAGTGTCAGGTTACCATTAACCTCATAAATTAGCGATGAACTGTATTTAGCTGAAGATTGGCTAACAATTACCGTAAGTATCTTTGAGTGAATTACAGCTAATATATATAACACTATTAGGGGCAATTAGCTCAAGTGACTCTCACAAGCATATAGAAAAAAGAGCAGTTCAGTCCTGTCGGTTTATCACTCAAACCTGTGCTAATTAAACAGACTGGAGCTCTGCATGTACAGTGGGGGTTTTCCAACCTTCTCTCAGTGCAGTCAGGATTCAGGGCAACAAAACCTGGGGCTGATTATACCTGCCCTGGCCCCATATGATGCTCCAGTGGTGAACAGGGGCTCAAAAGGAGCCATAAATGGCTGGGGGACCATTCGTAAGGCTGTTGTGCCATCCCCCTTGCAAACACTAGTGAGATGTGGCGTGGGAGTAACGCTGAGCAGTGTGGGGGATTCTATGATGCACTCCAGCCCATATGGTGTCCTGGGGATAGGGTGACCATATTTTCCCAAAGGGAAAATGGGACACTAAAGGGGACTGTTTTGCCTGAGGTCCCCATCCCTGCGGGGCCCCGAGCCCCTCCTGCCTGCATGGGGCCAGCCCAAGGTCCCCCTCTGCCGCCCACCCACACGGGGCTGGCATTGCCACTCGTCCCTCTCTCCCCCGCATGTTCCTTCATGACTCGCTGGGGTCACACCTCACTTTTTTTGGCAAAACTGCATTTGTCTCATTTGCTCTTACCAATTGATGATCGGTTGACAAGAGCAATTTATGGGACAAATGCCCAGTTTTGCCAAAAAAGTTGGGATGGCTGGGACGGGGCTTTAAAAAGGTACTGTCCCAGCCAGAACGGGATATACAGTCACTCTACCTGGGAAGGCTGCCATAAATTAAAGCACACTAAGGCCTATATTGGCACCAAAACCCAGAATCCCTTGCTGTAGGATGGCAAGATTATGTGACGACTCTTCTGCCATTGTTTCAATATGAGCATTTGTATACCTAGGTGTTTTTATAGCTCTTCAGTGTTCACTGATGTATCTTCCCTGCAGAAAAATGCTTTAAAATCACAATAACAGGTAAGAAAAAATTATTTTTAGGTCTCTCACCACCTTCAGAAAATGTTCACATTGGGGATATAAAAGACATTAGTGCAATCGCTTGATGGTTGCCTCCCACTCATCTGCTTACTGGGGAAAAATACAAAACACACCAGTTTTCATGGTACTTTCTTAGCACTTCAGGTAAGCACTTCAGGTAATCTTAAATGAAAAGTGACCTAAGCATAGAACACGTAGTGAGTGTTCCCAGTAACCAGGCTGCAAGGAGCATGCTGAACAGAAAGAAAGACATTTTAATATCATTTTCAGAGTCTGCAAAACTTTCTGAAGCTTGTTGGGTCATTGTAGCTGTCACATTCTGTGACAGAATGCATAACAAAATGTGCACTGCTGTGCATTGTGTTTGTAATGAGTTCTGGGATAACACCAGGAAGACGTCATCAAGTCTGGAAACAGTTTTTCAAAGCTTAGTTAAAAGCTTGCTCTGTGCTGAATGGCTGGGCACATAAACCAGAGTGTAATTCAGCGGTTGCTTTATTTTTGTTGCTCTCCTTTAAATCTTTATCATGTTGAAGGAATTGGATTTAGAAGAGGCTGGGATACCTGCTGTGTAAACACAGTGTGTCCCAATCTGAACTTTGTTCTGACATGCTGTGAATTTAACCAAGTGTGAAAAAATAGAAGGCAAGTGTAGGCTCTATTCCAGGCCATTGAGAAGTCAGTGGCTGCCACCCCACTGATCCTGTATCTCTTTACTAGTCCTCTTCACCACTTAGATTTCCATGAGCTTTTCATCTTATAACAAAAATGCCACTCCCTTTGACCTGCATGATGGAGAGCTGAATTTAGTGCCACATGACTGCATAAAAGATGCCAATGGCATTAAAATGGTCCATGGGAAAATATAAACCCAATTACAAGAAACACAAAGTGGGAGCAACACATATCTGTAATTTAAAAATGTATTTATTTGGAGTTTCTCAGCCTTCTTCCCTCCCTGAGTGTTCCATTATCCACTAGGAAAGAGCTCTGGCAAAAAGCAAGTGTTTCAGTTCACAGCTTACCCTTTAAACTTGTTATCAGCTGGCGGCAGGGAATGTTTCTCTATAAATAGATTCTAAAAAAAAAAATCTAATTTCTCTTAACAAAGAGAAATGTTGCTAAAGAACAATGGCTGCAGCTGGTGGGTCGGCTGCAGTATTGTGCTCTGCTCTGCACGGCCTGTTCTCCAGCTGAGGGAGAAAGCAGAGAGAATTAAACCTTCCAATTCTAGAACTTCCAAGAATCTCAGTGTGCTCATTTATTTATATATTTAGGAACATATTTCTACAAGCGATGGGCCAACCCAACGACAGAATCTGAAACCCGTGCTCCTGAACTATTGCATTAATAGATTTTACAGCCAGAAGGGACCTTTATGATCATCTAGTATGACCTACTGAATAGCCCAGGCCATAGAAATGCATTGACTGTTTGCTGCATCAGTTTCAGTAACATCTGGTGGAGCTAAAGGATCACTTTCATAAAGCTGCCAGGTCTTGATTTAGAGATGTCAAATGATGGAGACACTACCACACCCCTGGGTAAATTGTTCCAATGGATAATTCCCTTCAAAAATGTGCACCTGATTTCTAGTCTGAATTTAACTTGAGTTCCCTTCCTTTGGATCTTATTCTGCCTTTGTCTGTTACATCAGATAGCCCTTTAGTGTCAGAAATCATCTCAGAATCACAGAATATCAGGGTTGGAAGGGACCTCAGGAGGTCATGTAGTCCAACTCCCTGCTCAAAGCAGGACTAATCCCCAACTAAATCATCCCAGCCAGGGCTTTGTCAAGCCTGACCTTAAAAATATCTAAGGAAGGAGATTCCACCACCTCCCTAGGTAACCCATTCCAGTGCTTCACCACCCTCCTAGTAAAAAAGTTTTTCCTAATATCCAACCTAAACCTCCCACACTGCAACTTATCCCCATAGAGATATTCACAAACTGTCACCTGTTAATGTTCTTGTGGCTAAGCTGAAGTCCCTCAGTCTCTTTATTCTCTCACTATCAGGCAGATTTTCCCTATCCCTGTGGCTGTTTTCTGAGCCATTTCCAATTTGCCAGCATGCTTTTTGAAGTGTGGACACCGGCACTGGACATGCCAGTCCAGTAATAGTCTCACTAATGCTGTACACAGAGATAATATAACCTCCTTACTCCTACTGTGTATTAGGGGAGTGGGGAACTGGTTCAAATTCAGATCAAATTTGCAGATTGATCCCTTCCTTATAATAGTTGAACTACAACACCAGGCCTGGACCTTGACATCTGGATTCGAATATGAATTTTGATCTGTGAGCCCGTCTTTGATTTTTATAAAATTCTTATTTCTGTAGCTTCTGGGAACCTCGTACTTATTAAATCAAGCATGACAACAGCAGCACTTAACATTCCAACTACAGTATGTGAAGCTGGATGGACAGCTGCTATAGAATATTCTTCCCAAGGCATGCTGTTATCAAGATGGTAGGGAACAGAGTCTAGGATGTTTGGGAGTGAGAGAAGCTGAAAACACAAGCAAAGTCCCAGTCTTCTCTACAAGACTCAGTTGTCCTGCCAAAGGATGAAAAGCAGATCAACCTGCCTGATTGACTACGTGGGCATCTTCAAATCCCTGGACCAAGAATGGAAGTAGGATAACCCATGGTCTAGGGTCATAGATAAGGAAATAGGGAACTGGCATAGCTCAGCTTCAGTTTATTTGGGGCTGGACTGTGACCCTGGCAATGCACTTGTGCAGATGAGTAAGGGAATGCCTTGTTTTCCTGTGTCATCTATCCAAACAGCAGGTGGAAACGTAGGTGGGGGAAAACAGCCCTGAAGGACCATCCTATGCAGGTGGGCAAGGGCGGCAAGGAGTGGGTGGCACCTGGCTCAGGTCCTACAAATGTTGTAGCCAGCACAGCTGAGACAATGAAGAGGTGGCAGTCATTCGTGCCAAGCACAGGACACATTGCTTTCTCCTCCCTCCCAGAGCCAGGGGGGAACCAGGGACAAGACACTCTCTGTGCCACCATCTGGAGCCTCATCTGCTCCTGGGGCAACACAGCTATGCACTGCCTCTTGCTGCTTAGGGTGGCTCCTAGACTCTTACTGAAATATTGGGTCTTCTAATCATTTCAGTGTTAGCTGAAATATGAGTGTTTTCAAGACTATTTCCAGGTGTGTGTTTCCTTGGAGCTCCAGTGACAGGACAGGCTCAGTAAATACATCTGATCTCTTTGTCTGTCTTTTCCCACCTTGTAGAGACAGCTTTATTTTAACTAGCTGTAGCAATACAACAAAGGAGGAATGGAGTCTGGCGTGAAGGCCTCTTGGTTATGTGACTGGATTCTCAAGGAGATGACCATTTGTGACGGAACACTGAAAGGGACAATTAATTTGGTGGCAGCAAAAACTTCAATTATTTCCTCCGGTAATCACTGTAGCTTCCAGTGTGTAGTGCATGGCCAGCTGATTGGTGGGAATATGGGTTTGTCACATTAACAACAATAGACTCAGATCTACTAATGGTGGGTCAGTATCCTTGTACCCATTTTACAGGTGGGGAAACTGAGGCACAGAAAGGGGAACTGATGTATTTAAGGCAATAAGTAAATCAGTGGTGGTAGATCCAAGCAGGGAACTCCCCAGTTCTTGTCTGCCAGCCCCATTCTCAATCTATTAGGTCATGCTGCTTCTCGGAGTCCACCCATACATTCCCCCCCCCCCAAACCCCTGCCTCTGATTTGATGAAAAATGTGTTAATTAAAAGCTTGGTGAGTTGAGTTTCTGCATCCCCCCCCCATGGAGGAGGGACTTTGTATTATTGTGTTTATCGTACAAAGGTGAAAACTAAGACCCAAGCTAGCTTTAATCTGTACAAGCCCACCCAGAGCCCTGGGTAACTGCTTGCAGGGCTGGCCTGTGCCAAAGCACATGCTGCTGCAGCATCAGTGCTCCAGTTCCCAAACTAGCTAGATTCAAGCTAGCTCAAGTATGTCACCCTACGATTGCAATACAGACACAGCCCAAAGCACAGAGGGGGTAATTTTCAAAATCTTCAAAAGCACAAAGGCATCCAGCTCCCACTGACTTTCATTGGAGGGACGAGGTGACAGTAACACAAGCGCATAGTGGCATTAGGCCTACACAATTTTCCATCCAAACTTTTTTTCCCAAATGGAATATTGGGCTTTTGACAAGCCAGTTTTTTTTTTAAATGTGTCTGCTTCCTCTGGAAAATGTCAGCAATAACATGGGCTTTACAAGTTTTTAAATGATAAGTTTTCAGTTTTTAAATGATAAGTCAAACTTTTTCTGGAGGCGCTTGCCTTCCCATTGTCCATCCAGCTCTACTTGGCTCATGTTATCATTGCTAATGCTCAGACTGTAAGTATTATAGCTGCCTCAAACTACTTTAACTTGTGCTTCACTTTGGACATAAAATGCAAGGCTATTGCCGTAGATCATCTGGTGCAAATTGTTTCACTACTGCTTCTCGATGTTCTTACTCACCCGTCCCCTGTGGAAGTATAACATTGTATAAGTATAACGTTGTATAAGGGGACATGCTGGATACATTGTATATGAGAGGGCATGCCAAAACATGTTACAAAGTATCTGAGGGAGCACACGTAGGGACAGTTAGCTTTTGAATGGAGAAGCAATTAAGATAGAGCCAGCACGTCTAAGAAGCAGGCATCAGAATGGAAGGTGTGAAGGGCAATTAGTTAAGTTAACTGGAAGCTGTTAAAGGAGATTGTTAAGGGTGGCAGGTAATTGAAGATACGTGACTGGTCTCAGGGATCTCGAAGGGTGGTGACTAAAATCTTTTTCTTCTTTTGTCTGTAACTTCTCTGTAACTTGTTCTCCAAAAAACTGTATAAATTACGAGACACAAGCCCCACTCGGGGGGCTCACTTCTAAATGTATTAGCAGAGCAGCTTTGCTAATAAAACAGAGTGGTCTGATAAATTGTGAGTCTGAGTCAAACTTTGACACCCCCACATTGCACTGGAAGTCGTGTGCACGGGGACGCTGCAATGCCACTGCCTTCAGAGTGCTGGCACTCAGTGCTTGGACGTTTTCCGATGTTTTTCTATGGAAAAAGCCAGTTTGTCAAACTCAGAAGTTCCCATGGGCACCTGCTGATTTGGATGAAATTTCAGCAGGATCCAGGCTGAAGTTTCAGAGGGAGTCCTGCCTGCCAGGTAATTTCAACACCTGCCTGTCTGCCTGCCAGCTTGCCCATCCCACTCATCGGCAGCCAACCTGGTTTGGACTTGCAGTATCCCAGCTCCTCCAGAGACTGTCGGACTGAGGGGTGTTGTTAGTGCTATGGTGTGTTGCTGGTGGTGCAGAGTTGTTAATGCCGCAAGTGCTGCTGTTCTCGGAGGTCCGGTGTTAGCTGCACTAGGCCAGGGAATGCAGCTTGCTGATTCAGAAGACTTCGAGGTTAGGTGTAAAGAAGGATTGCAGGCTCAGTTTGGTGGCGAAGGAGCTTGGCCAGGTTTATTGTCAGCAAAGCACGGTACTAGCACCATGCCCTATGGGTCACAGAGACACTAACACAGGTATGACCGTGACAAAGTAAAGGCTCAATCAACATAACAGGATGTTGTCCCCTTGGCCGATACAAAGAGATGCCTCCTATGACTTCTCCTTTTATACATTGATACAAGCATGTTGTGTATTGCACCCCAGGTGGCGTCAGTTACCACCCTTATCCTTATCCCTTTACCTGCTAGTTAGAACAAAACGTCCTCATCCATTATCCTGTGACCCAATCCTTATCTGACAAGGGTCGGTGTGTTCCTGTACCATCTCTTGGGAATTTGTTTACGAAGTTACTTATGAACTCTGAGTGTTCTTGTACCATCCTCTCTGGTCAGGAATGTGCTTAGTTGGCTAGCCAATACCTGGTGTGTTACTGTATAGCCAAAGCCTCCTCTGGTTCATACTCTGAGTTATGCCTAGGGCTCCAGCATGGCCTACAATGGGCAGCCAAGAGCGTGGAAATGCTGGGAGTTCCAGCTCCTGATCTTGTGGCTTCTTGACAGCCTGGCCTCCCAGGGGGTCTGGTTTCTTGAAAGCTCACCAGATAGACTGTGCCTGAGCTGATGGGCTGCTCAGGGAGCCTCAGAAACATCTCAAAAAGGTTGAAATGCAATGTCAGGTCAGCTTTTCAAAAGGAAATTTTGGAATTCTCAATTTCACATTTCATTTCGTTCCATTTTGGAATGGTTATTTTTTTAAAAAAAATTTAAATTTCAGAATTTCCTGTGGAATGGGAGTTCCCATTTGTGGCTGGAACTCTCATGGCATCGTGCTGCTTAGTCCTTTTTATTACCCTTCTAATTAGGGGCTGTAATCTGGAAATAAAACTCTCACTGCCACGGGGCAGATTTTGCAGCCTTGTGCAAAATGTGTACCTTTAGCTGGCCAAGTCCAATAGTGCATTGAAAATGATGAAAGGTTTTAAAAATATTTTTATAAGACCGTCTGTGCATCTACTCACTCTGCTGTGCATCCTCACAATGATCATTCAGCTCCCAGCCCCACCTATCTTTGTGGATCTGCTCCGGGGGCCATATGTATGACACCCTGGCTCTAGACTGTGTCACTATAGGGATCACAAGGGAAACAAACTAATATTTAATAAATGGGAGAGAACAAAGCTTTTATTTTCTGGCTTCTGTTACTTTCCGGGGAAACAACTGTTATTTTCTGGCTCTTTGGGATGCCAGCAGTCATAGAAATGTAGGGCTGGAAGGGACAATGAGAGGTCATCTAATCCATCCTCCTATGCTGAGGCAGGATCAAGTAAAGCTGCATCATCCCTGACAGGTGTTTGTTACCCTGTTCTTAAAAACCTCCATTGACAGGGATTCCACAACCTCCCTTGGAAGCCTATTCCAGAGCTTAGAGTTAGAACATTTTCCCTCATATCTAACCAAGGTGTGGCTCCAACCTCCTCACTGATGCTCGCGAATTAGAGTGGCTTCTCCCCTCTACCAGGGTTGGGTCCTGGATTTTTTTTTTGTGATGCCTGGTGCCTCCACCCAAGGCGACTCCTCACTGTGCCTGGGACACAAGGGGTTCTGTCCTTTTGGAGACTGAATAATGCTACTAATGGGTTAGGAGTAGAACACACAATACATAAGAAACAAAAAACCCAGCAAAAAATGACATATCCCAAAATAACAATATAATAAAAAGGGGACTTTACTAGGAGTTGAAAATAGGATCTGAGGAAGGGAAGGGGTAGGGTTCACTAATAAGCACCAAAATATCAACCAATTCCCCACCTCCTAACTCACTCAGCTCTTCCAACCCCCCAGCTCCCTCCCTGGCACCTTCCTACACAGATAGCACATTGGGGATGAGTCCGGAGACAAGTGCTGTGAATGTTGGCTGGCTTAAAGAAATGAAAGGGTCTCCTTACTGCATCTTCACCCCTGTGAGGTGAAGGTGAGGCAGGGTCTCCTCTTGGCTCCCTGGTCTGGGGTCCTATGGGGGTCTCAGCTGTCTCTCAGTAGTCGGCATTGAGTTGGATCTCTGCGACTAGACACTGGTCTCTGCAGGGCTGGAGCTGCCTGACCCATGCATTGGATCCCACAGCAGGGCAAAGATGTTCTTTGTGGAGAGGGGAGTTAATCAGGGACTCCCTGAGCTGGTCTGCTTCTTGCTCAGCTCCCAGCTCAAACAGCCCCAAACTGAAACCAAACCTGTCCCTTTGTCTCTGAATCAGTCTGTCCCTGCCCACTGAGGGGCCAAGCAGCCTGGCTTATAACTGGTCCCGCAAACTGCTTGTCCAGAGCACCCCAGACTGCTTTTTAAATCATGGTAAGCAAGATTGGGCCCTGAACTATCTACAGCATAGATCATTAATAAGTTTGCTTAATTAAAACATATTTTCTTCTAGTGTAGCAGGAACACACATTTCCCCAGGAGATTTAAGAGTATGGAAAGTTTGAAGGGTAATTAACAAGCCATTTGTTAGAAGGAGACAAGGGAAAATTAGACAAAAATCAACCTTTGAAATCAAGGTACTGTTTAAAAGATCTGTAATTCACAAACTGTTGGAGGACACATTCTCTTCAAGCTTTGCAGAATTGTTTTCCTTGGCCTGCTGAGGAAGTCTGACCATCTAAAGGCCAAACCAATTTTCCAATCCAAAGTTATATAGGAAGGGTCAAAAGTAGGGCTTTCTACTGGAAGTTGCTTGCAACTGTAAAATGGAGACACTGCAGCGCCTCTGTCATAAATATAAAGGGAAATATAAAATCCCTCCTGGCCAGAGAAAAAGTCCTTTCACCTGAAAAGGGTGAAGAAGCTAGGATAACCTCGCTGGCACCTGACCAAAATGACCAATGAGGAGACAAGATACTTTCAAAAGCTGGGAGGAGGGAGAAAAACAAAGGGTCTGTGTCTGTCTGTGTGATGCTTTTGCTGGGGACAGAACAGGAATGGAGTCTTAGAATTTAGTAAGTAATCTAGCTAGATATGCATTAGATTATGATTTCTTTAAATGGCTGAGAAAATAAGCTGTGCTGAATAGAATGGATATTCCTGTCTGTGTGTCTTTTTGTAACTTAAGGTTTTGCTGAGAGGGATTCTTTTTGTTTTGAATCTAATTACCCTGTAAGGTATTTACCATCCTGATTTTACAGAGGTGATTCTTTTTTTACTGTTTCTTCTATTAAAATTCTTCTTTTCAAGAACTGAATGTTTTTTTTTCATTGTTCGTAAGATTCAAGGGTTTGATTCTGTGGTCACCTATGCAAATTGGTGAGGATTTTTACCAAACCTTCCCCAGGAAGTGGGGTACAAGGGTTGGGAGGATTTTGGGGGGAAAGACATTTCCAAACAACGCTTTCCTAATAAAATAAACCTGGATAAATGTTTGGTGGTGGTAGTGGAAGTCCAAGGGCAAAAGGTAAGATAGTTTGTACCTTGGGGAAGTTTTAACCTAAGCTGGTAAAAGTAAGCTTAGGAGGTTTTCATGCAGGTCCCCACATCTGTACCCTAGTGTTCAGAGTGGGGAAGGAATCTTGACAGCCTCTAATAAAGAAAAAGTAGCAAGGTGCAAAAAACTCATTACAGCACCAGACTCTTTTCTCTTGTTATTCTAAAATATTCCTTCTATACTAGGTCATCATAAATTTAGAATAATTAAAAAGAGAGAGAAATCGAAAGAAAAATCAATAAATAAAGGAAAGAAGAAGCAGTGAGACAGCAGTCAACATTTAGATTAATGTACAGGGCTAGAGATAATTACACCTCTAGGACTATAGCAGATATAGAAAGACCATGTTCGGGAACTCCAGTCATTAACTCTACCCTACTGCATCTCCTTTGCCTGGGACTAGATTGAGCAGATTTAAATAGAAAATAAAAGGAGACCAACTTGTTTTATTCTAAAGGACAGAGGAAGGTATCCAGAAAGGTGACCTGACTGGCATTCAGATATGATTCCCCAACAGGTTTAGAAAAAGGCCTTCAAGGATTTTTCAAAGTCTGCTTTCCCCTCCGCTTTATCGATTTCTTTTCTGATCCTTAGCTGGATCTAAACTTCAGAGCAGAGAAATTCTGTAACAGGCATTGTATACAAGTCCCATTAAACTTCTTTTAAAAAAACATCAGAGGGAAGTAAAGTATTTTACTATTCACTTATCAAAATGAATATAGGTCCCAAGGAAGTGAAGTGCTGTCTCAAGCTAGGCATTGGGAGAACAGCTGCTAGGCATCCTCTTAAAGTGTTAAATCAAAATTGTATGCTTTTCTAAAAAATCCACTCTGATTCCAGAAGGAATTATTTTGGGGGAGTTCTCCAGCCTGTGATATACAGGCGGTCAGAGTAGATGATCACTGTGGTCCCGTTTGCTTTATAATCTGTGACTCTGTGAATGTATTGCCAGATGACGTGCCGAAGCCTGGCTGCTTCTAGGGTTGCTCCTGGAAGGACCTGTCCATTCCTAGGGCACGTCTACTCTGGCAAAGTTACAGTGCTGGCAGTTACAGCACTGCTCAGAGAGTGCTGAAGGGAAACCGCTTTGTGTGTTCACCCTGACATCTGCCTGCTCAATAGTAGGGAGGAGAGCCAGGAGAATGGGTTCCGGGATGGCTTCAGACCTGTGTATGTCAAGGGATCATACCCAACCTTCTCCTTTGGAGTACAATGAAGTGGGTGCTGTACTTCAGCAGGGCCAAACTGCAAAGAGATCGGTGTTGACTGCAGTAGATAGTGGGAGTCCACAGTGCTGGACTGTGAGGAGGGAGGAGTGGAAAGCTGCGGGTAGAGAGTAGAGCCAGGAGGTTGATAACAGTGTGTTAGTGGTGTGCATGGGACTCATGGGAAAGAGTTTTGCGACAGACACTGCAGGGGAGGGCGGGCGCAGAGCTGCTCAGTTTGAAGAGCTAGTATCACCCGGAGCGTGTCCACTTGGCACTCCATAACGCTTAAGAGCCACTCCATGGTTTCTTTCTGGTGCACCACATTCTCCTTTCAGTCCCTCTTCTTGCTGTCTCACCACTCCTTCAATTCCTGTTTCTCGGCTGCGGAGTGCATCATAACCATGGTGAAAGTCCTCCTTAGTTTTTCTTGGCTGCTTTCTAATTCTGCGCAGCCGTTCTCCCGCTGATAACAAAGAGGGAGGCTGGCTTCCAAGGTCATCTCTGGGAAGTTTAAATGCAACATTTTACAGAAGCAGTGTTGTTTGTAACACAGACAACACTGGTTCAGTGCTTTAAAACACAGCCAGTACTCACACACCTGTCACTAACTGGCTGATCCCAGGCAAGCACACATGAGCCACAAGACCCCCAAAATGGTGAGTAGCCACAGGGGCAGTGTAAATCACTCTTTCTGGACCCTGATGTACACTGGGCATGTGGTTCTTGGGGAGAGCCAGCACTGTAATGGGGGGCCCGATAATCATTCCTGTTACCACACTTTCCACAGGATGTGATCATTATGGAAGATATCTCGCTGCTGGGGGTGAGCAGGGAATCAAGGGAGGGTCTCCTGCAAGCCTGCAGCTTCCGCCCTGGCCCCTATGGGGCTCCCCTGTGTGCAGCAATGGTCCGTTCCCTCCCCACCCACCTCATGACAGCAAAAATGACACAGGAAAGTTACTGTTAATGGGGCAAGAAATGAAGCAGCTCTGCCGAGGAACCTGCTGCAGTGGATAGCCGGTATCTCCACGAGAGTTTCCTGGAGATCTCTGGGGGAGATTCCCGTGAAGTGAGGGAGTCTATCAACAGCCTGTTCCGCTGCTCAGACTAGGCATGTGGTGGGAGACAAGACTGGTTTCTGCAATCCTCCTGCCCCCAACAACTCGCTTCAGCAATTCCCAAAATCAGATCCACTTACCAGGGGCCTCCTCTCCTGTTTGCGCTGTACCAAGATCCGACTGCTGTGACTGGCTAGCCTCCCCCAGGGTAGAAAAGAGCTTCTGACTGCATGCATCTCTGGCCTCCGAGTCATCCTCTGCCTCTGGGACCCTTTCCCCCTCTTCGTCCAAGATTTCCTCCTCCTGGCTCGGTCCACTCTCGACTGGCATGTGAGTCAATGAAGTATCTACAGGGGCCTTCACAGTGGAGTTGGCGTCGCCACTGAGTATCACATCCAGATCTTTGTAGAACCAGTAGCTTGTGGGCACAGTACCGGAGTGCCAGTTTGCCTCCCACGTCTTATGGTAGATGTTCCACAGCTCCTTCACTTTGCCATGTGTCCCAGTCATGGCCCCTTTTTATCATGCATCGTGAAATCTGTCCATAGGTATCATAATTTCTACGGCTGCAGCGCAGCTGGGACTGGACAGCCTCCTCTCCCCAAATGCTGATGAGGTCCAGCAGCTCGGCATTGCTCCAAGCGGGGGATCGCCTGGTGCATGGACAGGAATGGCCACCTGGAAAGATGCGCTGAGATCACTACATGCATCACCGAGCAAACAGGAAGGGCACTTTCAAATTTGCAAAGGCGTGTATGGGGTGGGGAAGACGATTGGTCACCTGAGGGCAGGATAGTAGAGTTCAAACCAATGACCAGAGAGGTGAGAACAGGTATTGTGGGACATGTCCTGGAGGCCAACTGCAGCGCTGTAATCGCCACAGTGTCTACACTGGCCCCACAGTGCTGTAGCCAAGGCACAGAAACCTGTACGCCTCTCGTCGGGGTGCTTTTTTTAGAGCGCTACAACTGTGCGGTTTCTGCACACCAAGTGGCTTGGCAGTGTGTACACCTCGGGAGTTACAGCTCAGAAAGCTGCTTTACTGTGCAGAAACTTGTCAGTGTACACAAGGCCTAGTCTTAGTTCCCTTTGTTTCAGAAGGACACTCAAACTGTTTCATATCCTGAGCTGGAGCTAATAGGATCTACCCTCTTTTGCTGTGTATGTGTGTCAGGGGAACAGCTCAGCACCTTTAGGCAGGATCCTAAAAGCTGGCAGCAGGGAAAGAGTCGGGGGAAAACTTTGCATCTCTATATAACAGGAACTAAAACCTGTTAAGTGTGTTAATCACTTGCAGGACCAAAACACAAACAGTTTCAGCAAGAGTGCCTGCTTGCTATATTTCTTATGGCCATCACCAGTTTGGGCTAGGATGGCTTGCCAGGCCCCCTATGGATATTTCCTGAGATACTCAGAACACTGTAAGGGACTAAGCCGTCTATCATTCATTCATTTCAATAGAAGATCTGTAGACATCACCACACCTGCTTTGAATCAGCTCAGCTGCTGTCTTTGTGGCTTTGGGGCTGTCAAGGTTCCTTCCCCACTCTGAACTCTAGGGTACAGATGTGGGGACCTGCATGAAAACCTCCTAAGCTTACTTTGACCAGCTTAGGTTAAACTTCCCCAAGGTACAAATTATTTTACCTTTTGCCCTTGGACTTTCGCTGCCACCACCAAACGTCTAATACCGGTTACTGGGAAAGAGTTCATTTGGAAATGTCTTTCCCCCCAAAATCCTCCCAAATCTTACCCCCCCTTTCCTGGGGAAGGTTTGATAAAAATCCTCACCAATTTACACAGATGGCAGACCCAAACCCTTGGATCTTAAGAACAATGAAAAAGCATTCAGTTTCTTAAAAGAAGAATTTTAATAGAAGAAAAAGTAAAAAGAATCACCTCTGTAAAATCAGGATGGTAAATACCTTACAGGGTAATTAGATTCAAAACATAGAGAATCCTCTCAGCAAAACCTTAAGTTACAAAAAGACACAAAAACAGGAATATCCATTCCATTCAGCACAGCTTATTTTCTCAGTCATTTAAAGAAAACAGAATCTAATGCATGTCTAGCTAGATTACTTACTAAGTTCTAAGACTCCATTCCTGTTCTATCCCCAGCAAAAGCATCACACACAGAGAGAGAGAGGCTTTGTTTTATCCTCCCCCCAGCTTTTGAAAGTATCTTGTCTCCTCATTGGTCAGTTTGGTCAGGTGCCAGCAAGGTTATCCTAGCTTCTTAACCCTTTACAGGTGAAAGGGTTTTTCCTCTGGCCAGGAGGGATTTTAAAGGTGTTTACCCTTCCTTTTATATTTATGACAGGGGCAGATACAGAGAGGTTAAGAGTGAGCCCCCCTCTCTGATCCCACTCCAGTGAGTTCAGTCTGTGCAGCTTGCCAGGTGCTATCCATTGGGTTGCTGGGCATAAAGTGGTGTGAAAAGGTGAGACTCTATCATCATCTGCAGGCAGAGGCTCTGGTAAGACAGTTAAAGTGCACCCCTCAGTGACCTGGCTCGATTAGAACATTTTGGTTTTGCCAGGTCTATAGCCCCTTGCGATGCCCTGCATTTCAGCACTCCCGTGTGCAGTGGTGCAAGCAGCACCATTGGGATCCTCACACTCCTGCTTCTGCTTTTCCCCACCCCTCCACTCACCCAATCAAGGAACGGACACATGGCCATTTGCCTCAGGTGACCAATCCCATCACTTGATGAGCAAGCGCCCAATCCTGAGTGCTCAATCTGCAGAGCCGGAACAATCAAGAGCTGCAGGGCAGCTGCAGGAACAGCTCACCAGATACTTTGGAACATCAGGCCCACATGGAAATACTAAGAGGAGAGATAAGTGTGTGTGTGGGGATAATTATTCAGTGATGAACCTCCTCCTAATGCCTTTCATCCAATTAGCCTGATGAGCCCCACAAACATTACACACTGCATACAAACTCAGTTTAAGCTGGATTAGCCAAACCTGGCTCTCCCAAAACCCACTGGGTCCTGGACCTGACTGTTTCAGTTAACACTGCGTGAGGAAGTGGGAATGTTTTTAATGTTTCATATGAATACTGTGTGTGCCTCAGTTTCCCCTATGTGTTGCACAAGTACCTAGGTCATGGGATAAGAGTGTGTGATCATTGAAGAGACCCCTAGAGGGCAGGTCTGACTGCTGTCTAGCTCCCTGAGCCCAGAAAATAGCTGGACACTGTATCCTGGCAACTGACGGCTGGGGCCCATCCTCTGCAAGGAGCCGGCCAGAAGTGTTGGAGAACAAAGTGAGACATGGAGGCCAGGTGACCCAATTTGACTGGGAAAGAAACAAAAGATGCAGGAGGGTCAACAGGGCGTGTCTGAGATTGGGCTGCTGGAAGTGAGTCAGTCTCCTGATTTGGGACTCGGGGGCGGGGGAGAGCCCAGGGATCTGGGCTCTGGATCCCCCCCACATGGACTTTGCTGAATGTTCCTGCTTCCTATGCTAACAAGCTCTGTTCTGTGCTGCATTCCCAACAACGAATAAACCTTCTGTTTTACACGCTGACTGAGAGTCTCTGCTGACTGCAAGGTTGGGGGTGCATGGCTCCTGTGGGGCATGCAAGGCTTCCCCAGGTGTCCTATCCAAGTGGACTCACTGTGGGGAGCTCAGGGCATGAAAAAGGGGCTAAACGCTCTGAGGTCAGACTCAATGAGGCTTGCCCTGGTGAGAATGTGCGCTGGGGGGGATGTCACCGTAACTGAGGGTCCTGTCTGAACCTCATTCAGAGAGCACTGAGCCTGTATGCCTGTGACAGTTGGCATTAAAGATGGGATAAATGCACTCCGTGGATGGCTGGCTGCTGAAGGCACCAGGAGCATCTTGCAGTAAGAGACTGGGAGCAGTAAGACAAAAGGAAATTAGAGGGAACAGCAAAGAAATGGCCTGTAACCATCTCCTTAAGAAGGACATTGTAGACCTGTGCAGAGAGGGAGGGGTTACGCATTTGAAAGTTCACCAAGGCACAACTGATTGTGCAGCTGGAGGAGGAGGTTCGATCTCAGGAGCAGGTTCCTTACCCAAACGGGTCTACAAGCGGGTCTGGGAGCAGCTGGAGCAGGAGCGGGCATCCCCAAGACCCATGTCTCCATCCAGCGGGGGTTTTCATGACCTGGTTCCTCGCCAGTAGACCTGGTTCCAATCTCGCTAGGGTTGGAATTGGATCTGAGGATGAAGGAACTGCAGTTAGAGCAGCAAAAGCTAGAAGACCGTGAGAAACAGCAAAAGCATGAGGAAGAGCATCAGGAGGAGCGGTGGCAACATGAGCTGACGATGGCAGAGCTAAGAGGCAGAGAGACCCTGCCCTAGGAGTAAGTGGGGAGAGGCCCCAGATTGTCAGTTCCACAGGGAACCTAGATACTAAATTGCTGCCCCAGTTTAAGGAGGTGGGATATGGATGTCTACCTCATTGCCTTTGAGAAGGCTTGTAATTTGACCCTGCAGAAAGGCTCTTGTATCTAACCCCCTTACTAGGTCCCAAGGCCATAGAGGCATTCAGCCAGGTAGACGGGGTGGAACCAGGAGTCTATGAACTGTTCAGAAAAGCCCTACTGCTTAAGTTTGAACTGACCCCTTACGTTTGAACAGGAAAAGGTTTTGGGGTTTGCAAAAGACCCCAGGTGTGACCTACATGAAAGTCACCACCCTGATGGGAGAATATCTCCACAAATGGGGTAAAAGTGTTGGGGTCACCACCAAAGAGTATGTGTATGATCTGGAGTGGCTGTTTGAGATCTGCTCTCTGAATCTCAAACTGTGGTTTGTGGACAGGAAACCCAAAGACCCACAGAGTGTAGGCAGGTTGGCCAATAAGTTTATGGACAGGGGTCTGGATATGGGAACGGTCCACAAGGGGACTGGCCCTGGCATGGGTCCAAGGAAGGGGAGCCTGTGGATGCATCCCAGCAGTGGGACTCACATAAACCTGGTGTTGGAAGAGAGGATGAGGAGGGTGAACCTCCTCCAGGGGACTTCAGAGAGCTGAGATGTAATTATTGCAGGCAGGACTGGCACAAAATTGTGCAGTGCCTAAAGATCAAGAAAGTATTGGCCACAGAGACCCCCTCAAGGGATTAACTTGGTGAAGGGAAGACAGCTTGCAATTCAGGCTTAGAGAGTGTGCTGTGTGTCTGATCTTTTGGAGGAAAACAGTCACTCAGACAGCTTCACAGGGGCACAGAGCCCAGCATATGAGTCTGCTTGTACTCTCCTGGGCTCAGGCACTTCTGATCCCCAGTGGGAGCGGAAGGTGGTGGTTAATGGGGAGACATTCCTGGAGTGGTGAGATTCTGGGGCCAAGAGAACTCTGGTCAGACCCAGTGTGGTGCAGCCCCACCAGACTGAATGGCTGAATGGCTGTGTGACTTGGGTGAAAGTCCCAAATATGAAGCCATTCACCCAGCCTATGGCTCAGATCCCTGTGAAGACACAGGAAGGATTGGTGTGGCTGGTAGTTGGGGTCCTCCAGGACATCAGCTTTGACATTCTTTTGGGGAATGACTCAGGACCCAGGCCCTGCATCAGTAACAGCTAAGGATTCAAATTTGAATCTAGGGGACCAATCGGCTGGGACTGAAGCTGTCAATTTAAATTCAAAAGACCTGGCTGGCAGGGGGAAGAAGCTGCTAAGCTCAGGTGTCCTGCCTGTTTGCAACCAGACCCCTAGAGCTGAGTGGTATGAGGGGATGGTCCTCGCCACCCTGCACATAAGACAGGGGGCTCACTCTGGCTCTGATTCTGTGACTACAGTAGCGAGCTCGCTGCTTACCCTCACTGGGCCAGCAGGGGCGGAGCTGAGCCCGAGAGGAGCGGCAACCCCAGCTGAGTGTGGGGAAACACAGGTAAAGTAGGATGGCTGCCAACCAGGTTTACCTTGTCGAAAAGTGCAAGAGGCCCCAGGGAAGGAAGAAGCAGCTGGAAGCACACTGCTAGTAACAGATAATTTAGTCAGCGGATGGGCCTGGGGCCATCTGTTGCTAGGATCCAGAGTGTCGAGTTATTGTGGAGGCCCAGAGAGCTAGATGGCAATCACACCTGCCCTCCAGGGGTCTCTGCAATGATCACACACCCTTAGCCTACAACCTAGGTACTTGTGCAACACACAGGAGAAACTGAGGCACACACACAGTATTAATTCAAAACATTAAGAAAATTTCCACTTCGTCATATCTCTTCTCCTCTTGGAGACTGAACTGAGCAGGGTCACTTCAGCCAGTGGCCTGGGGAAGTTTGAACCCACCAAGGAATGGGGGAGATGCCGTGGCATCCATGGAAACGTTGGTAGGTTTTCACATTGCAAGAGTGTCCTGTCTGAACTTCATTCAGAGAGGTGCCAAAGCACTGAACCTGTGCATCTGTGACACACTGGGTTTCAGATAAGTGAGGGCCAGATATACCTACATATGGAAGCCAGGCAGCCAGAGCACTTTACAGAGGGACGAGTGCTTTAGTGAAATGTCTTTGTTGTGCTGGGTTTCTGGCCTTGGAAAAGCTGGCTGGATGCTTGGCATCAAGTGATCTGGGGCACCAGCCAGCCAGCAGACTTCGCACTCTGTATTCAGGAGGGCAGACTTCAAAGTCTGCAGGGCTGGCACCTGGCATCTGAAACTACCCAGTCCCCAAAAGTCTGATTCATCGTCCCTGGAAAGGCTTAGTAGTCAGAGAGCTAGTCTACATATACAGAGGGTCGCTGAAATGCAGCCACAGTAGGGCTGCTTTTAAGAAGCATGCAGCAGTACTGCACATTAGTGTGGGAAATCCAGGTAACCACAGATAATGGTACTCAAACTGGGATTTGGCCTGGTTCCCAGGATTACCCGACTCATGCCAAAAGTGCCACAGGATATTTAATTGCCACAAGCGGTCAGGGCTTTGTTACTCATCAGCAAGATGAAATCACTAGCAGCACAGCACCCCCAGCACCACTCTGGTGCACTGGTTGAGTCCTGACGCAGAGGGAAGAGCACTGCTTCCTAACTCATGAACACCCCCACTCCCCAGATGTTCTTCGACAGCGCCTGGTCCAAACACCACCCCCAGGCCCTCGGGGCTGTCTTGGCTCCTGAAGCTTTTTCTCTGTACCCCACTGTTTCCTTACATTCATCTGCCACAGATAATAATTTAAAAATGTTGAGCTGATGGTGAAATGAGACTTTAAGAGCCATTAACAAATGCTCAGATTCAATGGATCAATTATTTTAGCTCCTGTAACCTTTAAATGGGGGCTCATTAGGATCTAGATTATTAATACAAACTCATAGTGAATTCATAAAGAAGAGACAATGTCCATTCACAACTTAACAAGACCCCTACCACAGGACAAAGCCTAATGAAGCCCTGGCTAGGGGTGAAGAGCACCATGTGTTGGGTGCCAGGGTACTTTGGTAGTTATAATAATTAATAATTTGGCTGGTATTTGGTTAAAATAATTTTAGCTGGTATTTTGATGTGATCGCATGCAAGATGTTTAAAATTGGAGATGAATACACTCACAAAGCCTCTACTTGTATCTGTGGGTACCATGCTTTTCATGCTTCCAGTGTTGCCCTATTCTTGATACTAAGAGAGTGAGGGTTTTTTTTAAATAATTGTACTATCATCCTAGAGTTAAGAAGAATATTCTCCTTTAGGCAGGTTATTCCCTAATTCATCATTCTGAGGCTGCTTGTAGTTTTCTCTGAACCCTCTGGTATTGTCCACTGTCTGAAGCAGGGTATTGGATTTTATGGGCCATTGATCTGATCCAGTCATGACATTTCATATGTTCCAACAGTGATAGATCAATGTCTCATAATATTTAGAATTCAGAATATATGTTCAAAATAACCTTAAAACACATCACACCATATTACCGAGCCTCTTACATTGCATGAAAAAGGGCCCATTTAAAAATATTTGACACGGATGCCAAACTTTCATGTGCATTAATATGTCCATGCAAGTGCTGCATTTGCATATGCAAATATGGGTATGCACACCATTGTACAGGCACAATTCTAGAGGCACTTTTGAAAAAAAAAGGTGACCCGGAGACTTTACATGGATAAGCAATAGAATTTCTAATGCACGGATGCAATGTTTATGAACGGGATCATCCATTTGTCCACAGTCTGTAGAAATGTTTTTACCCTTTGATGGAATTCCTGTGTTCCCACAGCGCTGCTGCCAAGGCTTTGCATTCTGAATTATAGATACAGCAATCTGAATTTTCATGTCAGTTGGTGGTGGCATGTGCACAAAAGGAAAGGAAACCCTGCCAACGCTATTGATTCAGCTCACATCCATCATCTTAAATGCTCCTTTGAGTATTAAAGCTGTTGATACCCAAAGTTACCGTGGGGATTGTGGGCTCCTGGCAGAACTGCTCTGTCATTGGACAAGGTCCTTGGGTGTATCCACAGGGTTAGTGAGTTGCCACCAGTGAACTGCAGCATTGGCTCTTTGCCGATATGAGTCCAAGGCTCTGAAGAAGAGTAGAGCAGGGCTTGTCACCTCTGCAGCTCAACATACACATGAGCCCATAAAGGGAGGGGGTTTAGTGGGGAGTGGCAGGCCAGGGTGCCATCAGGAAACTGACAGGAGCCAGCTCTGCCTCCGCTTTGTCCAATCTGGCTTGGGCAGTGGAACGAAGGGTCTGAATGAGGTTGGAGAGCAGGCTGGGGCTCCACCCACACAAGACTGAAAAAACATTGCTGGCTTGGGAGAAGCAAGGGGGGGAGAGAGCAAAGATTGTATCAATGCAAAGAGAAAAGGTCTCCACCATGTGCAATGCAGGTTAATAACAGAGAAGTATAGTTACAGCCTAGCCAATGTTCAGGCAGCACCTGCAGCCAAGAGCCCCTTTTCCATCTGGGTCTGGCAAGGCCAGTGTGGCCTGTTCTTTCTGGTGCAGTTCTTATTCTAGTTATCCATGCATTGGCACCCTGAGATCACAGAATATCAGGGTTGGAAGGGACCTCAGGAGATCATCTAGTCCAGCCCCCTGCTCAAAGCAGGACCAATCCCCAGTTTTTGGCTCAGATCCCTAAATGGCCCCCTCAAGGATTGAACTCACAACCCTGGTATCCCTCCCCTGATCATGAGAGACAGATGCCTGTGGAGCACTTGAGCTACAGATCCCTTAGCTATGCTCTAAGCCCTGGTCTACACTAGGACTTTAGGTCGAATTTAGCAACGTTAAATCGATTTAAACCTGCACCCGTCCACACAGTGAAGCCCTTTATTTCGACTTAAAGGGCTCTTAAAATCGATTTCCTTACTCCACCCCTGACAAGTGGATTAGCGCTTAAATCGACGTTCCCAGCTCAAATTTGGGGTACTGTGGACACAATTCGATGGTATTGGCCTCCGGGAGCTATCCCAGAGTGCTCCATTCTGACCGCTCTGGACAGCACTCTCAACTCAGATGCACTGGCCAGGTAGACAGGAAAAGAACCGCGAACTTTTGAATCTCATTTCCTGTTTGGCCAGCGTGGCAAGCTGCAGGTGACCATGCAGAGCTCATCAGCACAGGTGACCATGATGGAGTCCCAGAATCACAAAAGAGCTCCAGCATGGACCGAACGGGAGGTACGGGATCTGATCGCTGTTTGGGGAGAGGAATCCGTGCTATCAGAACTCCGTTCCAGTTTTCGAAATGCCAAAACCTTTGTGAAAATCTCCCAGGGCATGAAGGACAGAGGCCATAACAGGGACCCGAAGCAGTGCCGCGTGAAACTGAAGGAGCTGAGGCAAGCCTACCAGAAAACCAGAGAGGCGAACAGCCGCTCTGGGTCAGAGCCCCAAACATGCCGCTTCTATGATGAGCTGCATGCCATTTTAGGGGGTTCAGCCACCACTACCCCAGCTGTGTTGTTTGACTCCTTCAATGGAGATGGAGGCAATACGGAAGCAGGTTTTGGGGACGAAGAAGATGATGATGAGGAGGAGGTTGTAGATAGCTCACAGCAAGCAAGCGGAGAAACCGGTTTTCCCGACAGCCAGGAACTGTTTCTCACCCTAGACCTGGAGCCAGTACCCCCCGAACCCACCCAAGGCTGCCTCCTGGACTCAGCAGGCGGAGAAGGGACCTCTGGTGAGTGTACCTTTTAAAATGCTATACATGGTTTAAAAGCAAGCATGTGAAAGGATTACTTTGCCCTGGCATTTGCGGTTCTCCTAGATGTAGTCCTAAAGCCTTTGCAAAAGGTTTCTGGGGAGGGCAGCCTTATTTCGTCCTTCATGGTAGGACACTTTATCACTCCAGGCCAGTAACACATACTCGGGAATCACTGTAGAACAAAGCATTGCAGTGTATGTTTGCTGGCATTCAACCAAAATCCGTTCTTTCTCTCTCTGTGTTATCCTCAGGAGAGTGAGATATAATTCATGGTCACCTGGTTGAAATAGGGTGCTTTTCTTCAGGGACACTCAGTATAGCCCATTCCTGCTGGGCTGTTTGCCTGTGGCTGAACAGAAATGTTCCCCGCTGTTAGCCACAGGGAGGGGGGAAGGTTGAGGGGGTAGTCACGTGGTGGGAGGAGGCAAAATGCGACCTTGTAACGAAAGCACATGTGCTATGTATGTAATGTTAACAGCAAGGTTTACCCTGAAAGAGTGTAGCGACTGTTTTATAAAATGTGTCTTTTTAAATACCGCTGTCCCTTTTTTTTTCTCCACCAGCTGCATGTGTTTCAATGATCACAGGATCTTCTCCTTCCCAGAGGCTAGTGAAGCTTAGAAAGAAAAAAAAACGCACTCGCGATGAAATGTTCTCCAAGCTCATGCTGTCCTCCCACACTGACAGAGCACAGACGAATGCGTGGAGGCAAATAATGTCAGAGTGCAGGAAAGCACAAAATGACCGGGAGGAGAGGTGGCGGGCTGAAGAGAGTAAGTGGCGGGCTGAAGAGAGTAAGTGGCGGGCTGAAGACAGGGCTGAAGCTCAAATGTGGCGGCAGCGTGATGAGAGGAGGCAGGATTCAATGCTGAGGCTGCTGCAGGACCAAACCAGAATGCTCCAGTGTATGGTTGAGCTGCAGCAAAGGCAGCTGGAGCACAGACTGCCACTGCTGCCCCTCTGTAACCAACCGCCCTCCTCCCCAAGTTCCATAGCCTCCACACCCAGACGCCCAAGAACGCGGTGGGGGGGCCTCCGGCCAACCAGCCACTCCATAACAGAGGATTGCCCAAAAAAAAGAAGGCTGTCATTCAATAAATTTTAAAGTTGTAAACTTTTAAAGTGCTGTGCTTAAAGTGCTGTGTGGCATTTTCCTTCCCTCCTCCACCACCCCTCCTGGGATACCTTGGTAGTCATCTCCCTATTTGTGTGATGAATGAATAACGAATGCATGACTGTGAAGCAGCAATGACTTTATTGCCTCTGCAAGCGGTGATTAAAGGGAGGAGGGGAGGGTGGTTAGCTTACAGGGAAGTAGAGTGAACCAAGGGGCGGGGGGTTTCATCAAGGAGAAACAAACAGAACTTTCACACTGTAGCCTGGCCAGTCATGAAACTGGTTTTCAAAGCTTCTCTGATGCGTACCGCGCCCTCCTGAGCTCTTCTAACCGCCCTGGTGTCTGGCTGCGCGTAACCAGCAGCTAGGCGATTTGCCTCAGCCTCCCACCCCGCCATAAACGTCTCCCCCTTACTCTCACAGATATTGTGGAGCACACAGCAAGCAGTAATAATAGTGGGAATATTGGTTTCGCTGAGGTCTAAGCGAGTCAGTAAACTGCGCCAGCGCGCCTTTAAACGTCCAAATGCACATTCTACCACCATTCTGCACTTGCTCAGCCTGTAGTTGAACAGCTCCTGACCACTGTCCAGGCTGCCTGTGTACGGCTTCATGAGCCATGGCATTAAGGGGTAGGCTGGGTCCCCAAGGATACATATAGGCATTTCAACATCCCCAACAGTTATTTTCTGGTCTGGGAAGAAAGTCCCTTCCTGCAGCTTTTGAAACAGACCAGAGTTCCTGAAGATGCGAGCATCATGCACCTTTCCCGGCCATCCCACGTTGATGTTGGTGAAACGTCCCTTGTGATCCACCAGAGCTTGCAGCACTATCGAAAAGTACCCCTTGCGGTTTATGTACTCGCCGGCTTGGTGCTCTGGTGCCAAGATAGGGATATGGGTTCCGTCTATAGCCCCACCACAGTTAGGGAATCCCATTGCAGCAAAGCCATCCACTATGACCTGCACATTTCCCAGGGTCACTACCCTTGATATCAGCAGATCTTTGATTGCGTGAGCTACTTGCATCACAGCAGCCCCCACAGTAGATTTGCCCACTCCAAATTGATTCCCAACTGACCGGTAGCTGTCTGGCGTTGCAAGCTTCCACAGGGCTATCGCCACTCGCTTCTCAACTGTGAGGGCTGCTCTCATCCTGGTATTCATGCGCTTCAGGGCAGGGGAAAGCAAGTCACAAAGTTCCATGAAAGTGCCCTTACGCATGCGAAAGTTTCGCAGCCACTGGGAATCGTCCCAGACCTGCAACACTATGCGGTCCCACCAGTCTGTGCTTGTTTCCCGAGCCCAGAATCGGCGTTCCACAGCATGAACCTGCCCCATTAGCACCATGATGCATGCATTGGCAGGGCCCATGCTTTCAGAGAAATCTGTGTCCATGTCCTGATCACTCACGGGACCGCGCTGACGTCGCCTCCTCGCCCGGTATCGCATTGCCATGTTCTGGTGCTGCATATACTGCTGGATAATGTGTGTGGTGGTTGATGTGCTCCTAATTGCCAAAATGAGCTCAGCGGCCTCCATGCTTGCCTTGGTATGGCGTCCGCACAGAAAAAAGGCGCGGAACGATTGTCTGCCGTTGCTCTGACGGAGGGAGGGGCGACTGACGACACGGCTTACAGGGTTGGCTTCAGGGAGCTAAAATCAACAAAGGGTGTGCCTGTACATCAAAGAGTATTTCAGGCAGGACTGCACGGAGGGTTCCAATAAGAAATGGTGCACCAAAGTTATCGTTGTTATTGGAACAAGGAGGTTAGCCTGGCCTCTGATTGATACATGGCTAGATTAACCTCGCTGCGCCTTCTCTGTGACTGACTGCAGTGTGATCTAGACAGGGGAGGAGGAAAATGAGTACAAAACAAATCTGGTCTATTTCTTGTTCTGACCCACTCCATCTATCCTTTACATCTTTGGCTGGCAGCAGACAAAAAAGGCGCGAAATGATTGTCTGCCCTTGCTTTCACGGGGGGAGGGAGGGTGGGAACGGGGTCCTGACGATATGTACCCAGAACCACCCGCGACAATGTTTTAGCCCCATCAGGCATTGGGATATCAACCCAGAATTCCAATGGGCAGCGGAGACTGCGGGAACTGTGGGATAGCTACCCACAGTGCAACGCTCCGGAAGTCGACGCTTGCCTCGGTACTGTGGAAGCGCTCCGCCGAGTTAATGCACTTAATGCACTTAGAGCATTTTCTGTGGGGACACACACACTCGAATATATAAAACCGATTTCAAAAAAACCGACTTCTATAAATTCGACCTAATTTCGTAGTGTAGACATACCCTAAGAAGCTGACAGCTGGCCATTCCCTATGAAGGGCCTTAGCTTTGGAATTTCCTTCCTCCCATTAGCCTTCTGAGCAAGCTGCAAGTCCCTTTTTCTTTTGTGGCCATTTAAGAAGAGGCTGGGATCCTTTAGAATTATAGGGAGCTCAGAGGTGGGGTTATTACCATGTATTTAGCATGGTGGACCAGGTTTGTCATTATACTTTATGCACAGCTCAGTCTGTGGCTGGAGGATTCTGTTTGCACTGTATATCTTCATAACAGTAAGGAGTGCCGAGAGAAGGATACTTAAATTGTAATAACTAAATAAATTGTCAGAGATTTCCAAGCCCTGTAATTGAGATGTGGGGAAGGCACATTTATCTTAAAATATAATTGAAGCCTCGGAGAGACCAGTTTGTTTCAATGGCACTTAATTTTTTATAAAGAATGTTTTTTAATTGGTGGCTGACGTGGAAGCTCATATACTGTTGTTAAGCATGAACATGAGGTACAGGAAAGGAATGCAATTATGATTCTGCAGAGAAGACACTCATCTTTCTTACGGCAGTGTGTTTTTGCTAATATACTGCACACTGAATGCACTTGAATGTAGAGAGGATAATTCAGAAAGTTCTTTGCTTCTGTTATTAAATGAGCACCAGCATCAGTCTGCAGAGGGGCTCAAGTATGCACAATTTTAGAAGGATAATAAATGTAAATGAAACACCTATGAAGTCTGCATGTGTCATGGCTCTTGGTGTGTTCCTTTGGTTGGGTTGATTGGAGAGTGGTGTAGGAGGCAATTGCAGGGGTGTGTGTGTATGTGTGAGTGTGTTTACATATATATTTCATTTAATGAAATGTACCTGGGGTGAAGAGTGCCAGCCTCTCTGATGAGTGAGACTGGTAGGCAGAGAGCCCCCAAGAGTGAAAGGCCCAGCTATCAAGGTGGGAGAGGAGCCAGAGTACCCAGACACCAGCTGAGTAAAGGGGACAAACGAGGAACAAATAGGGATGGGGTGCAGGTTAGAGGGTTACAATGAGGGACCCAGAGGGGGACACCAAGCTGAGAACTTCAGACATCCATCCATCAGTGGATGCTGCCCAGCAGAACTCTGCCTGGATGTGTGCACAGCCAGGGACGACAAAAAGCCCCAACCATTACAGAGACTGAGAGCCCTGGCTCCTGTAACCCGATGCGTAGCCACAGGACAAGTGCATGAGCAGTATGAGCTCCCACACAGGGTATGTCTACATCCAAAACACGCCTGAGACAGCCGGTCCCAGAGCCAGGTCAACTGACTTGGACTTGCGGGACTCGCATTACGGAGCTAAAATTAGCAAGTGCAGACAGTCCTGCTCGGGCTGGAGCCTGGGCTCTGAAACCCTGAGAGAGGTATGACATCATCCAGGGTACAAGGTGGACTGTTGAACCACTGTGTCCCTTTAATTCTCCAGCCCAGGGTACCTTTTACACTGCTATACTTGTGACAAGTAGCCTCTCCAGGCTCTGCTCACACACAGCCATCAGTATGTAAAAGCTTCCCCAGCACAGTTACATGAATACTCTCCCAGCCACTCATAAACTACACATAGGTCAACACCTGCAAATCCCGCAGTCCCATCCTTGCACCCCAAGAATGTACATTTTACACAATGGGGGGCGGGGGGCGAAAGCTTGAACAGTGTAAGCTCATTAAACATTTGTCATTCCATCAAAGGATAATGAATATGCAACAGCCTTTGTTAACCTGAGTAGAGATTCCCCAGATACTTCAACCAAAAGACCACGGGTTTAGATAAACAATGATACAAGTTTATTAACGAGAAAAAGACAGATTTAAGTGATTATAAGTGATACAGGCATAAAAGGTACAATTGGTTACAAAAGAAAATAAAAGGATAAAACCACAATCTAATTCCTAAACTTTACCAAACTAAGTAAAATTTGAAGCAAACAGCTTTCTCACCCCACCAGATACTGCAGGCAGTTCACAGTTCTTAGTTCACAGGCTGGATTTCCTTTCAGCCTGGGACCACTCCCCTTAGTTCAGGGTCCTTCAGGTATTCATTGATATTATGAGCAGAAAGATGTAAGGTGAAGAGGAGGTAATGGAGTAGCCATTGGCTCTTAATTTATACCCTCCTCCTCTCTTTGAGGATTACAACCCCTCCA
Source organism: Lepidochelys olivacea (assembly GCF_965140295.1). Lineage (NCBI taxonomy): Eukaryota > Metazoa > Chordata > Testudines > Cheloniidae > Lepidochelys > Lepidochelys olivacea. Next base: position 43,449,698 of record NC_140418.1, on the reverse strand, counting down.
CCCTGCTGGGGTGCAGAAAATTAGTCTGTGGCATACATGAGATTTGAAGCATCTTCCAGGTGAATTGTAAATCACTTGTTCACACCATCTGCATATGTGAAGGATGCCATGCAAATCTTTTGTTTACTGTCCCCCAGATGGTGAATGGTGGCTTCAGTAGCCAATGGTTTTCTAACACCTGTAATCAGTACTTTGTTGATACTGTGGGTGTTACCCAGAGTTACAACATGTTTCAGTAATAAACATAGCAAAATCTTATAACTCCACATACAGTGTTGATGCAAATGTTTTAACATGACAATGATGTTCAGCGGATTATGACTTTTCACATGATACCCCCCCCCCAGGCATACTTTGTACAAAATATGTCATAACCATATAAAAGTGGTGAATATGGGCTACAGGGTGTTATATGGGTACAGGGTGTCACATTCAGCAGCACGCCTCAACTCAAACCTGGAGCGACTATGTCAAGGGGCAGATATGCTGCCATGTAAAAAAGCAGGTGGGGCAGAGAGACAAGTGAAAGGGCCTGAGTCTTTCCCCACTGCTGAAGGGACCATACCCATCAGGAAGGGACATGTCCTCTTCACCTCACACAGTGTTTGCATCTCTACTCTGGACTGAGTGGGGAGTTCCATGTCCACATCCTGCGGAATACTGCAGCTGAGAAGTCACGAAAAGCTGCCAATTCACTTTAATAACATTCCTGAACAGCTGTACTTGCCTTCCTTAAATACTCATAGGAGTCCTAGGCTGTCTACATTATGTGCTGGGGATGTGATCCCCCTGCTCGTGTACACATCCTCACGCTGTTGCAGTGAGCGCTATCATGGGTACAAAGAGCAGTATAGTCACAGTAGCATAGCATCAGCAGTGAGGCATGGCTGAGCTGTGCCAAGTACAAACCCTCTTACAAACGGTGGGTATGTTCTTGGCATGGCTCAGCCATGCCCCCACTGCAGTTGCCCGAGCTACTGTGGCTACTTTTACTTGTGCTAGCTCTCCTCGAGCTCCCGCAAGTACGTGTACATGAACAGGGAGTCCATACCCCTCACTCGCAGGGTAGACATAGCCTTAGCTAAATGGGCTCATGCAGGACTTGGAGTACGGCTACACTGCAAAGAAAGCTCTGGGGCAGCGAGTCACAGAGCCTGGGTCTACAGCCTTGAGCTGGAGGAGTGTGTGCTATGGTGCTAAAAATAGCAGTCTAGACGTTCCTGCTCAGGCTCTGAAACCCAGTGAGGGGGGGCTCAGAGCCTGAGCAGGAACGCCTACCCAGCTATTTTTAGCACCACAGCATGAGCCCCCAGAAACCCGAGGCTGTGGACCTGAGCTCTGAGACTCGCTGCTGTGGGTTTTTTCCTCTTTTGCAGTGCAGGTGTACCTTTAGAGCCCACAGCATTCACACAGCCAGCCTGGCTTCTCTGATTTTCCTCTTAATAAAAATTTCATTTACAGAGTAGAAACAATTCTATATGTCTTACGTGACCAATTGCACACCATGAAAAAGGAAGGAAGGAAGGTTTGTTTAGTAAGACATTGAATGAGTGCTGACTCGACCGGGTCCAATTCCCAACTCAGCCACAAACTGCCTGTTTGACCTTGGGCAAGTTATTTAATCTAACCTGAGCCTAAATTCCACTACCTACCTTGCAGGGATATTTTGAGGGGCTCAGCTACTGCAGTGCAGCATAGTTTACCAAACACTCACAGCACAGAGTTTACAAACAGCAGACATATGTTCTCATAAGTGGTTTGTTGAAAATAACAAATTAGTAAAACGCAGGGTCTGTTTGGTGCTAATCTGTGAACAGGAAGAAAGGGCCCCATTTGTAGAACAAATGATCTGCTCAGAGTAGTTCACCCTGCTCTACCGCTGAGTCTACCAGCAAGGGAGATAATCAGTGGCAGCTGTGATGTTGCCTTTGTGATGTTTACACCCATCACCATCTAGGATCTGGAGGGAGACCAGCAAATCGTTGCACACAAGTCATCAGTAGTAAGACTTGCCAATATATTGTTGCTCTTCCGGCTGAACGATAGCCAAATCTGGAACCTTTGCGGGGTGGCTTCTGTTTGGATGAGAAATTAGTGGCACGGAGTCAGTTATACTCTTGGTGTAATTAGTGCATTTACAACAATGGACACAAAGTCCTGTTTCCCAGGAGAACAGTAAGCAAGTGCAGGGCCCAGGAAGCCCAAATCAGACACTCCAGGCCTTGGCCCAAGATGCAGCTGTCTCTCTGCCTCTGCTTCTTTCCAGGGTCATTCTGCAACCATTCACTCATTCTCTCACTCACCTGACAGCCATCCCCAGCATTTAGAATCTAGGAAATGCTGTTAGCGTTACACTCTCCAGCTGGCTGCCAGGGCTTTCCTCCTGGCTCCCAGCATCTCCTTTGTGTCCAGCTCTTTAGCACTACAGAAAGCCTTGGGGCTTGTCTACATGGGGAAATTGACTGTCACAGTTATTGTGGAATAAGCTGTTTTGAAATAGATCCCTGTTACTCTTATTCTGGAATAAGTGCGTCCACACATGGAGTTATTCTGGAATAGTGGTAGTGCTTCAAATTCACACCCTACCTTACTGCGGAATAATTTCCTTGTGCAGACAAACTGCTCAGTGCTATTGGGCACAAAGGAAAATGCATTAGCACCTCTATTCACTTGAGACTGTAGCTATCTTGCAGCCAAGACCCCTGATTACTGGCCATTGGCGACTTTCAGCATAACCGCATGCCATTGTTGCACATTTATACAAAGAATCCAGCTATCCATTCATTTATCCCCATACAAATCCATCTAGCCACCTAGCTATGCTGGTTTGAAAATGGGAAAAAAATGTCATGGACTTTTAATAAATCACACACCATTTCCTTCATCAACATTCCAAAATTGATGGAAATTTTTAGTGAAAAATCAACCTCTGAGAAAGGGTGACCAATGCTGTTGTGATGGCTAGTATCATGCCACTCATCGCTGTGGTATCTGAACCACCCAACCCCTTGGGAATAGTCCTTTCAAACCCCTGTCGGAAGGCCAGGACAGCCAGGGTATGACCTCATTCCTGTCAATGCACTGAGTTTCTCCAGTGCAGGCTAGAGATGGACAGGGATGTGATACACAGTGTGGCTGTGCCTGTGACCTGTGGTGGGATGGGCCCTAAGTCTGTGTGACAGTCCCCTGGTGTTATCCGGACTGTGATCTGCTAGGTCACTCCAATCCTTGACTCTGGGAGCTAGTCTTACCCTGCTCTGCTGTGAGAACCCCCACTCCTGGCCTTTTCATGCAGAGCCTCTGGCATGTAAGCTGCTCCTTGGACACTAGCCAATACCTCCTGTCCCAGACACAACCCTAGGAACCTCTGTCTTGCAGTGTCCAGTTCTGCCCACTGGATGCTGCAAGCTTATATGAGTTCGTCAATTTAACAAAGACATTGATATACACCAGTTTGTTATACCAAGGGGAGCCTCTGACACACTTCAAACCAAATGCACTGCTTCAGGGAGAATAAACAAACAAGTTTATTAACTATAAAGATAGATTATAAGTAAGTCAGATTTGGTCAAATGAAATAAAAGCAAAACACATTCTAAGCTGATCTTAACACTTTCAGTGCCCTTACAAACTTAGCTGCTTCTCACCACAGGCTGGCTGGTTGCTCTTCAGCCAGGCTCTCCCCTTGATCAGTGCTTCAGTCTCTTGGTGTGTCTGTAGATGTAGGTGGAAGAGAGAGGAAGAGCACGGCAAGTGTCTCTCCCATTTATCATGTCCTTTCTTCCCTCTTGGCTTTGCACCCCCTGCGCCCGCTCCAGAGTCAGGTGAGCATTACCCCATTGCAGTCCAAAACTGTGCTTGTTTGCTTGAATAGTGTGACTGTTTGATCATGTGGGTGTTTGACTGAAAAGTGTGAATTGGGAGTGCTTTGTTCCAGGTGGGCCTCGAGTGGCTGATTACAGGGAAGGCTTTGAGCCGGGCTACCTGCTTCGAGCCAGCAGCCTTATAAAAAGGCAGCCAGTTGCAAACCGAGTGAGCAGTTAACCGAGGACAGGCAAACAGAGGGAGTTTGCCTGGGAGTTTGCCTGGGAGGATTTTGCACAGAGTGTTTCTGCCTTTCAGCCTCCTGCGAACAGTTCTTACAACATCTGAGGAGCCTCTTAGAAGGGAGAAATGGATAGTGAGCGATCAGCTGTTGTGACCTGCTCAGAATGTGTCATGTTTGTCTTTCTCCCAGAGTACAGAAGTGACTTCGTCTGTATGAAGTGCAAGCTGGTCTGCATTTTGGAAGAGAAGGTTAGAGGACTAGAGAACCAGGTATCAACCCTTGCGTTGCATCAGAGAAAATGAAGATTTTCTGGATAGAAGTCAGCGTTTGGTCCTGCAGGCACAGCATGCTGAAGTATCAGAGAGTGCAGTGCAGAACAGGGAAGAGTATTTTCAGCAGGTGACCTCCAGAAGAAGAAAGAAGAGAACCCATGTACCCCCAATGCAGGTAGAGGTAAGAAACCGTTTTGAGGCTCTCTCTGAAGGTACTACTGTGGAGAAGGATTTGGAAGAGCCCTCTGAGAGAAGGTATCAGAAAGAGACGCCATCGGCTGGAAACCTTGGGATGCATTGTCCTAGGGAATGGGGGTTCCATGACCAACATTCCCAAGAGGAGGAGATGGGTGGTGGTGGTTGGGGACTCCCTCCTAAGGGGGACGGAGTCATCCATCTGCCGACCAGACAGGGACACTCTTAGCAGAAACTGTAGTTCAGATCTTACATCCACAGCAAATGGATTTTGGCCCTTCAAGAAGTGTGCTGCTTGCCTGGAGCTAGAATCCAGGATGTGACTGAGTGTTTGCTGAGACTGATCAAGACCTCGGACTGCTACCCCTTCCTACTCCTCCATGTGGGCACCAATGATACTACCAAGAATGACCTTGAATGGATCACTGCAGACTACATGGCTCTGGGAAGAAGGATAAAGGAGTTTGAGGCACAAGTCGTGTTCTCGTCCATCTTCTCTGTTGAAGGAAAAGGCCCAGGTAGGGACCGCCAAATTGTGGAGGTGAATGCGTGGTTATGCAGGTGGTGTCGGAGAGAAGGCTTTTGACTTTTCAACCATGGGATGTTATTCCAGAAAGAGGGATTGCTAGGGAGAGATGGGATCCACCTAACGAAGAGAGGGAAGAGCATCTTCACAGGCAGGCTTGCTAACCTAGTGAGGAGGTCTTTAAACTAGGTTCCCTGGGGGATGGTGACCTAAGCCCCAAGGTAAGTGGGGGAGTGGGAGGAAACACAAGGAGCAGCGTACAAGACAGAAAGACTCCTGATTCATACTGAGAAAGTAGGGCAATTGGCTAGTTATCTTAGGTGCCTGTACACGAACTCAAGAAGCCTAGGAAGAATTGGAAGTCCTGGCACAGTCATAGAATCATAGAATATCAGGGTTGGAAGGGATCTCAGGAGGTCATCTAGTCCAACCCCCTGCTCAAAGCAGGACCAATCCCCAATTAAATCATCCCAGCCAGGGCTTTGTCAAGCCTGACCTTAAAAACTTCTAAGGAAGGAGATTCTACCACCTCCCTTGGTAACGCATTCCAGTGTTTCACCACCCTCCTAGTGAAAAAGTTTTTCCTAATATCCAAAACTTGACACAGTACTCCAGATGAGGTCTCACCAATGTCGAATAGAGGGGAACGATCACGTCCCTCGATCTGCTTGCTATGCCCCTACTTATACATCCCAAAATGCCATTGGCCTTCTTGGCAACAAGGGCACACTGCTGACTCATATCCAGCTTCTCGTCCACTGTCACCCCTAGGTCCTTTTCCGCAGAACTGCTGCCTAGCCATTCGGTCCCTAGTCTGGAACTATGTCCCTAGCCATTTTGTCAAGCCTGACCTTAAAAACTTCTAAGGAAGGAGATTCTACCACCTCCCTAGTAACACATTCTAGTGTTTCACCACCCTCCTAGTGAAAAAGTTTTTCCTAATATCCAACCTAAACCTCCCCCACTGCAACTTGAGACCATTGCTTCTTGTTCTGTCATCTGCGACCACTGAGAATAGTCTAGAACCATCCTGTCTGGAACCACCTCTCAGGAAGTTGAAAGCAGCTATCAAATCCTCCCTCATTCTTCTCTTGTGCAGACTAAACAATCCCAGTTCCCTCAGCCTCTCCTCATAAGTCTTGTGTTCCAGACCCCTAATCATTTTTGTTGCCCTTCGCTGGACTCTCTCCAATTTATCCACATCCTTCTTGTAGTGTGGGGCCCAAAACTGGACATAGTACTCCAGATGAGGCCTCACCAATGTAGAATAGAGGGGAATGATCACGTCCCTCGATCTGCTCGCTATGCCCCTACTTATACATCCCAAAATGTATTGGCCTTCTTGGCAACAAGGGCACACTGCTGACTCATATCCAGCTTCTTGTCCACTGTCACCCCTAGGTCCTTTTCCGCAGAACTGCTGCCTAGCCATTCGGTCCCTAGTCCAGTCAAGGAACTATGATGTGATTGCAATAACAGAAACTTGGTTGGGCAGGTCACATGACTGGAGAACTGTCATGGATGGGTATAAACTGTTCAGAAGGACAGGTACAGGAGGAAAGGTGGAGGAGTTGCATTGTATGTAAGAGAGTGGTATGATTGCTCAGAGCTCCAGTTTGAAACTGGATAAAAGCCTGTTGAGAGTTTTTGGGTTAAGTTTAGAGGCGAGAACAACAAGGGTGATGACACAGTGGGTGTGTACTATAGATCACCGGATAAGAAGGATGAGGTAGACAAGGCTTTCTTCGTACAACTAACTGAAGTATCCAGATCACAGGCCCTGGTTCTCATGGGGGACTTCAATCACCCTGACATCTACTGGGAGAGCAATACTGCAATGCACACACAATCCAGGAAGTTTTTGGAGAGTGTTGGGGACAACTTCCTGGTGCAAGCGCTGGAGAAACCGACTAGGGGCTTTGCTCCTCTTGACCTGCTGCTTACAAACAGGGAAGAATTAGTAGGGGAAGTAGAAGTGGGTGGCAACTTGTGCAGCAGTGATCATGAGATGGTCGAGTTCAGGATCCTGAAAGGAAGAAAGAAGAGCAGCAGAATACAGACCCTGGACTTCAGAAAAGCAGATTTAGACTCCCTTAGGGAACAGATGGGCAGGGTTCCCTGGGAGGCTAATATGAGGGGGCAAGGAGTCCAGGAGAGCTGGCTCTATTTTAAAGAAGCCTTATTGGGGGCGCAGGAACAAACCATCCCAATGTGCAGAAATAATAGCAAATATGGCAGGTGACCAACTTGCTTTAACAGTGAAATCTTCAGGGAGCTTAAACTAAAAAAGGAAGCTTACAAGAAGTGGAAATTTGGACAGATTACTAGGGAGGAGTATAAAAATATAGCTAGAGCTTGCAGGGGTGTAATCAGGAAGGCCAAGGCACAGTTGGAGTTGCAGTGAGCAAGGGATGTGAAGGGTAACAAGAAGGGTTTCTTCAGGTATGTTAGCAACAAGAAGGTGGTCAGGGAAAGTGTGGGCCCCTTACTGAATGGGGGAGGCAACCTAGTGACAGAGGATGTGGAAAAAGCTGAAGTACTAAATGCTTTTTTTGCCTTGGTCTTCACAGATAAGGTCAGCTCCCAGACTGCTGCACTGGGCAACACAGTGTGGGGAGGAGGTGAGCAGCCCTCGGTGGTGAAAGAATGGTTTAAGGACTATAGAGAAAAGCTGGACATGCACAAGTCCATGGGTCCAGATCTAATGCATCCAAGGGTGCTGAGGGAGTTGGCTAATGTGGTTGCAGAGCCATTAGCCATTATCTTTGAAAACTCATGTTGATCTGGGGAGGTCCCGGACGACTGGAAAAAGGCAAATATAGTGTCCATCTTTAAAAAAAGGGAAAAAAGAGAATCCGGGGAACTACAGACTGGTCAGCTTCACTTCAGTCCCCGGCAAAATCATGGAGCAGGTCCTCAAGGAATCCATTTTGAAGCAGTTGGAGGAGAGGAAGGTGATCAGGAATAGTCAGCATTGATTCAACAAGGGCAAGTCATGCCTGACCAACCTGATTGCCTTCTATGATGGGATAACTGGCTCTGTGGATAAGGAGAAAGCAGTGGATGTGATATATCTTGACTTTAGCAAAGCTTTTGATACGGTCTCCCACAGTATTCTTGCCAACAAGTTAAAAAAGTATGGGCTGGATGAATGGACTATAAGGTGTATAGAAAGCTAGCTAGTTTGTCGGGCTCAAAGGATAGTGACCTACGGCCTGATGTCTAGTTGTCAGCCGGTATCAAGCGGAGTGCCCCAGGGGTCGGTCCTGTGGCCGGTTTTGTTCAACATCTTTATTAATAATCTGGATGATGGGATTAATTACACCCTCAGAAAGTTCACAGATGACACTAAGCTGCGGGGAGAGGTAGATATGCTCTAGAGATAGGGTCCAGAGTGACCTAGACAAATTGGAGGATTGGGCCAAAAGAAATCTGGTGAGGTTCAACAAGGACAAGTGCAGAGTTCTGCATTTATGAAGGAAGAATCCCATGCACCACTACAGGCTGGGGACCGAATGGCTAAGCAGCATTTCTGCAGAAAAGGACCTGGGGTTACAGTGGATGAGAAGCTGGATATGAGTCAAGAGTGTGCCCTTGTTGCCAAGAAGGCCAATGGCATATTGATACCAGTCAGCTCTGAGTTTTTGGGGAACCAGAGCGCAGTATCTAGCCTGGCTGACTCATATAAGACACCCCCCGCACCAGTTTCTGCTTTAACCAAAACTGATCAGAGAAAAGGCTTGCAGAGAGCAGTGAAGGGCGTTGGGAGACACACCTAGACCCCGCCTGACAAGGGTGACAAGATTAAGACATCTCCATTAGCATACAGAATGAAGAACAGAGACAACTCCCCTAGCCTCATCTGCATGAAAGATGGGACAGGGATTAGCATAAAGAATGAAGAACAGAAAACCACACTGCACTCTGGGACCAGAAAAGCAGGGATGCACTGCATCATGGGAATCTCTGTTCCAGATGTTAATGAACCTACGCCTGCACACACCCAGCTCAGCAATTATCAGACCAATTCTAGTAATAAATCTTTGAAGCAGCCTAGTTGCCTTGTGAGCTCCCTGGAAGAAAACACCACCCATAGCCAAGAGTGATCAGCTCCTGTTGCCTAGCCTAAAGAAAACCCTTAAGTCATCGGTTTACCCATAAACAAATCTAGTGTTCTCCCTTGAACCATTGTATTTTCTCTCCAAAAACCCCTACCTATGCCCAAGTAAGTGTTCTGATGCATGGATCCAAACTCCGCATCAGTTCCACTGGGACTCCATCTCCTGACTGATCGTGCTGGGGGCTCTGCCTGTCTCCAGCACTCAGGAACCTGAGCTATCACCATCACCTGGGAACCCCGACCAGTTCACGCTTCAGGGAGTGGGTGAGATCCCTTTCTCTCTCTCTCCCTCCCGCTCTCTCCTCTCTCTCTGTTTTCTTCTCTACCTCAGGTATTAACCTTTAATAATGTTATGTTGGTTTAGGCTCTCCTTGTGTAGTTATCACTGTTATTCAATAAATAACTTTTATGGTTAAGCTGGTTGCTTCTCTCTCTCTCTGAACTTTATTCTTTTGTGTTTTTAGCTTCCCCCATTTACTCTGCAGCAATGCTTCTTTTACCTAAGCTAAAGATCCCTGTAGTGCCCAAAAATACTGTGGGATTTGCTCATCAAGTGGGTTACTACCAGTACAATTGTGATGTGAAAGTGGGATAGGGACGTGTTAAACCTGTAGCACATAAGGGAGCGGGGATTGGGGTGGCACCTGAAAGTGCTGCTCAGCCCAGCCTATTGAGATGAGGGGCACATAAGGGTGACAGCTTGAAGGTGCTGCTTAAACCAGCCCATTGAGTACAGGGACATATAAGGAGATCAGCTTGAGAGTGCTGATTGACCCGGTCCGCTCAGACTTGCTCTGTTGTGTGTGTGTGTGTGTGTGTGTGTGTGTGTGAATGTTCATCTAGTCCTAGGGCTGGAGGAATCCAGTCCTGGGGAACCTAGGTCCTGCAGGATAGCTCCATTGGGAAGGGACTTGCAGAAGGAAGAAGTAGAGCTCCATATGAACACAACAGTGACATAAGCAGTACATTAATAGAATTACAGAACACCCTGCCCCCTGAAGAGTAACCCTAATAAATGAACATACCGCAAAGTAACAGGCACGTCTGGTAACAATATTGGGCTGTATTAGTAGGAGCATTGCTAGCAGATTGAGGGAAGTGATTATTCCCCTCTATTCGGCACTGGTGAGGCCACGGAGTACTGTGTCCAGTTTTGGGCCCCCCGCTTCAGAAGGGATGTGGACAAATTGGAGAGAGTCCAGCGGAGGGCAACAAATATGATTGGAGGCTGGGGCACAAGACTTATGAGGAGAAGCTGAGGGATCTGGGCTTGTTTAGTCTGCAGAAGAATAGAGTGAGGGGGAATTTGATAGCAGCCTTCAACTACCTGAAGGAGGGTTCCAAAGAGGATGGAGCTAGGCTGTTCTCAGTGGCGGCAGATGACAGAACAAAAAGCAATGGTCTCAAGTTGCAGTGGGGGAGGTCTAGGTTGGATATTAGGAAACACTATTTCAATAGGAGGGTGGTGAAGCACTGGAATGGGTTACCTAGGGAGGTGGTGAAATCTCCATCCTTAGTGGTTTTTAAGGCCCAGCTTGACAAAGTCTTGGCTGGGATGATTTAGTTGGTGTTGTTCTTGCTTTAAGCAGGAATTGGACTAGATGACCTCCTGAGGTCTCTTCCAACCCTAATATTCTACGATTCTATGATTCTATGACCAAAGGGGGCGGGGTGTGACTCATTCAGAGTCTTTTGGTGTTGCCCAGACCAGCATCCTTTGTTCCTGTGAGGCTGGGCTGGGTTTGTCCCATACATGCTCTGATGAGGTGTGAACTGCCTCTCTGTTCTTGGAGAGTTTTTGACTGGGCTTGCTTTAAGCCACGAGGATACATTTTCCATCTCATAAGTATATAAATGAAATTATTAGTTGTGGGATCAGGTTCTCAATTCCATGGCTGTCTGTCTAGGCACGTATCCCAGGGCCATCAGGGTGGGGTCCCAGCACTATTTCTTTCTAGATGTTACTGTGTGATACCAGAGACAATAACTCAGCAGATGCGCAATTATCAATACCAAGCATCCAAAAAAGCATGTCAGACCCCCAAAAGCATGAGACTGGCTTAAAAATTATGACAGGTTTCAGAGTAGCAAAAACTTGTTAGTTTGTATTCGCAAAAAGAAAAGGAGGACTTGTGGCACCTTAGAGACTAACAAATTTATTTGAGTTTCTGGTTTCTGAGTCATTGGTCATCACATGTTCAAAATTCTCTCTGCAAGTATTATTATTGTCTCCTTCACCATGACAATCCCCTGCTCTTACCCCTCCCCATTCCTCCCTTTAATAAATGGCAATCTTTATTAATTGGCTCAATACAGGCGAAATTCTCTGGCCTGTACTATACAGGAAGTCAGACTAGAATCTTGATCTAATGTTGCCTTCTGGTCTTAAAATGTATAAATCTATTAAACAAACCACATCAGGTCAAGAAACAGTCTTACTTTTCAGATGAAAGCTGGGTTTCTCCGGTATTCACATGACTCCAGCAGCTGAAACGTCAAGAAAAAACAAGGATCAGGAGGCTTGCAATAAAAACCTCACTTGAGATGCCATTGTTCATGGGGCTGCATGCCAAGCTTTGTGAAAGCCTTTCGTGATATTTTGATTGACTGACAGGCTGCTCCTACATTTTGAGAGCCATCTGTCTTTGTGAGTGAGCTAGACCCTGATGGCTTCCAGGCCTCAGACACCATCTATCTGTTCCCAGCCCACAATTAGACATTCAGAGACGGTTCCAACTGCAGGAGGTAATTCCATTTCTACACCTCCCCAGAGGAAGGCGAAATAAACAACGAAAAATTGATTTTCTAGTGAATACCAATTTGTTTTTTAGCAGAAATATTAAATTACAGAGGGAAGGGAGGGGAACCCAATGTTGTGCAGTGCAGGGAGATACTTGTTTGATATGGACAGGGAATTAATTCACAGTTTCATTACCAGTGTTGTAAAGGAGGGTGCATGAAGTGAATAAGCATGCTTAATTTGGAGACATGATGAGATTGGAATATTCAGTACACGAGTGCCCTCAGTTAAGCTTTGCTTCTGAATACCCCAGCAAGATTTAATTACCTCTTTGTTACTTAGGGAAATTGACAGGAAACTGACATGAAGCAGGAAACTTCACAAAGAGTCACTCAGGCCTCTGTGCTCCCTGACTCTCCCATGCTGGTACAATGCCTCTGTCATATTGTGTAAAGCAGTAATTGGAAAGGACACACTCTGCATTCATTAGGCTGCATATGACAGAGCCACACGGCTCCTGGTAAGTGCAGGAGATGTGAGTTAGTGGCAGTTTCTTTCCTCTGTCATACTTGGTTTTTGGTTATGAGCATCGCAGCAAGCATGGTGCTTCGATGTGCTTTCAGAGGGAGAGCCAGTATTGCCTGCAATCTGGGGTCAAAGTGGCAACCAGTTCCTCCACTCGTGCTTCTTGTCTCCACCATCATGAGATTCCCTTTCCCCTTCCATGTTTTCCCTCTTATTAAAGGTAAAGCTTGTTAATTCCCCCTCTGTGCAGGGGTAGGAACTGCCTCTTCCCCATTGTACTCCAATGCAGAGGCTATGCCTTGGGCTCCCCGCTCAGCTCCCAGCTCTGGCCTCTTTACACCACTCCAGCAGTTCAAAGCACTTGGAAAGTTGTGAAACCCTCCGTCTGAGAATTACCAGCCCTCACTTCCCCTCCTGAGCCCTGAGTAGAAGGCATGGCCAGGTTACCGCTGTACCCAAGCCATCCCCTGTGGTCAGAACAGTCTTTGGAGACTGTTGGCAGTGGTGCAAAGTACAGCAGCCCAGATGCTGCTCTGCTTTATGTCAGGGACCTGTCTGGCAGGCAGCTTGACCCAGGATCAGGGACTGGGTGTATGGTAATTTGTCATCCCCTTTGTCCTGTGAGCTGCAGCAGGCACTGCTCAGACACAGCTCAGGATCTGGGCCAATGCCTGTCTGAGGCTACTGTAGGTGCCAATGATTTGAAAAGAGGAGGAGGGGCAGAGAGCAGGCTGGCCCATGGTGCCATCCTACCTTGTGCAACAGGCAGCAGAGCAAGGAATGGATGCTGCACCCTCTTAAGGGGTATGGCAGCAGCCAGAGTCTAGCACAAGGCCTCCTAAAGCTTCCCTAGCTCCCACAATGTGGGTCAGTGCTGATCCAAACACAGCCTGACCTGTGTCTCCAATACTCTTTCATCCCCTCACCGAAGGAGCCCAGGAACATCTGCCACAATGAACACCATGGGGCTGTGCCAGACAACATTCCTACTGCACCATCATCCATGCCCATGGGCTTCAACTATCTGCAGCCTTTGACTCCCGCCTGGAAGAGGTGCTGCAGATTTCAGAGGCTGAGAGTTGGATGGTGCTGCTCTCTGTTGCACCATCCTCTGTCCTGTGCCCAGATTTCCTTCTAGGTCCCTTTTGGTAGCTGCTGCTGCAGTCTCAGAGGATTCCAGTCATTTGCAGCAGCAGTCCAAGTATAGACATTATTAAGAGAAAAATCTGAAACAGCTAAAGGAGAACAGGCCCATGAGCAATCAGCAGCATGGGTTTGTACAGTAATGAATAACTCCAGCCAGGCAAACCTGCTTGCCTTTCTGTGTAATTACAGAATGAGAATGTGAAAGTAACGCAACAATGTACTATCTCAGCATCTGGTGCAGCCTCTCACGCAGCCTGATGCACACAATCCGTTCAGATGGGCTTGGGCATGAACGTTGACTGGAAATTGGCTGAGGAGGCAGAAAGAAAGGATTGCACGAGTAGTAGAGCTGGCTTCAATCGCTCACCAACATGGAATGAATTAGTGAATCGTTGACTTACTATAGAGTGGATCAAATAAGAGAGCGAATGTATTTGCAGATGGTTTGTTTATTCAGTGCTTGCTAGAAATAATTAACTCAACAAGGCCTACAGTAGTTGTCTTTACTAGCCCCACGATGGGTATGTTTATGCTGCTAGCTCAAACTGACATACCCAGCTGGCGTTCCTGTAGCTAGTTCAGGTGCTGGAGCAGTGCATACTCCAGAGTGGGCTGTAAAAACCTGTCTGGAACCCAGGGTAATTACTTATGGGGCTAGCGTGGGGTGACGCGCACGCTGCCATGGCTTCACTGCTCCAGTACCGACACTAAAGCTAACTTGGCTGATGTCAGCTCAAACTGCAATCACATCCTGGGACTGCAATACAGACATCCCTGAACTGGTAACTAGAACTGGACAAAAATGGCAATTAGTGTCCATGGAATATTTCAAATACAATAATTTTTGTTTGAAACTTTTCAGAGAATTTTTCCATTTTTCATCAACATGAAATCTTTCATCTTGATTCAATTCTGTATGAATAATTTCCATTTGATCTGAATGAAAAAGAAGATTCACCTTTCAGGGGTAATTTTTTTTAGACCCCCCCCCTTAACTCTTTTTTCGTACTGGAAAAGAGTGGCAGAGGAGGGGTAAAAGAGAGCACGGCGAGAAACCTCCCCAGTGAGAATCATATACTAAGAATGTTTTGTTTTCCATTAAAATCACAATGAATCAAAACCAACATTTTTGTTTTGACAGAAAATCTTGAACTATACCCATTTTTTAAATGAGAATGTATTGTTTGAAAAGCCATTTTTCATGGAAAAAGACATTCTGATGAGCAGAATGGTGACTAACTCAACTGGTATCTGCACAATGGGGCCCTGACTCAGCCGGTGGTACCACAGTGAGGATGACATCTCTATAACCAGGGTCACACACTAGGGCTAGTAAAGGGAGCACACGTCTCTGCAGGGTGGAAAGGGGCTGAGTGTGAGGCACAGAGGTGAACAAGAGCTAGTTGGATAAAGGTAAGAACAGGATCATGACTGATGAATTTCCAGACACTTCCTATTCAGACACCTCAAGATCTGTGAGTGGAAAGGTCCCTGTGGATGGAGCCTAGGGTGACCAGACGTCCCGATAAAATTGGGACTGTCCCGATTTTTAGGTCTTTGTCCCGCGTCCCGATATTGTGGCTTTGGCCGCTCTGGCGGCGTTTTTTTTTCTTTTTTGCTTCCCCCATGTGTCCCGATATTTTCTCTGTTACATCTGGTCACCCTAATGGAGCCACTCTTTACTCTTTACTTTTGGGGTGAGGGATAGCTCAGTGGTTTGAACATTGGTCTGCTAAACCCAGGGTTGTGAGTTCAATCCTTAAGGGGGCCATTTAGGGATCTGGGGCAAAAATTGGGGATTGGTCCTGCTTTGAGCAGGGGGTTGGACTAGATGACCTCCTGAGGTCCCTTCCAGCCCTGATATTCTATTATACTCCTTCAATGGCTGCTGGCTAGGCTCTGTGACACCAGCTGTCCCTGTCCCTGGATCTCCCTGGTGTCAGGGATCTGCGTGTAGGGAACAGGCTCATGGCAGGTTGGAGGAGGAAGGCTAGGTGAAGAGGTGATATGAGTATGCTGTGTTCTCCCACCACCTCTGGTGTTTTAGTTGGATTAAAACTATGAGTAGCTAGGCTCTCAGAGCCATTAGTACTTGGTCTCTGGTGATCTGGACCCATCCATGCTGAGGGGATTTGTCTGTGGGGAAGCAGGGGAGTATGAGCTCTAAAAACTGTACTGAGCATTCAGCCATAAAAGAACCCCTGTAGCTGCACTTGTCCAGCCTTCAGGACAGACACAGCAGATGTTACCAGGCTTAGTTGTGTGGGCCAGGCAATCTCCTCAAGCAAGGGCTTCTTTCCTCCCTCACCGCCCCACATACCTTCCTATGGGAACCTTTACGGCGAGACTCTAGACTCTGTGACACCATAGCCATTACCATAGCAAGGGGCTACAGAATGGGATGTTACATGAGCAGGCTCAGATGTGACTGCAAGGCGATATAAGAGGAGAAATCAGTGTGGTCCAATGGCTAAGGTACCAGTGTGGGAGTCTGGAAACCCAGTTTCTAATCCCAGCTCTATAGCTGAGATCTTGGGTGAGTCACTTCTTCTCTCCTTATTTGAATTGTAAACTCTTCCCGGCGGGGGTGTCTCTTACTGATGTTTGCACAATAGGACCCCGATCTCACTTATAAATAACAATGGGATGGGGGCAGCAGAAATATTGTGCCCTGAGGAATGATAAAACACTTATTGAAATGGCTCTCCCAATGAACACACTGTCCTACCAACACTGAGGAGCATTCAAACTCCTACCCAGAATCATCCAGGACTGATTCTATGCACACAAAGAGCATTTGTAATGATCACACTTCCACTCTGCTGGCCCGTTGATTAATGGGTGTCAAGTACAAAGAATTACATCTGACTGGCTGGGGAAGCGACCTGCTTTGACAAGGAATGGAAAGGAAACTGGGGTGAAAGTAGGACATCTTCTGTTTTCATTAATCATCCCAAAACACAGCCTTCCATTCGCTGCTGACTGCATGGTGCGCAGCTTCGGGCTGATAACAGCATGGAAGAAGCAGGATGAAATTGTCGGGTGGAGAACTAGAGACTTTCAAGGGAAGCAGCTCCTAAGGACTATCATGGCTGGTGGATAATGGAGGGCTGAAAAAGCCAGGCTGGTGTAATCAGCAGAGAAATGTATTATGCGCTGCAAGATGCTGCCCTCTTTGTTTGAGGGGCTGACTTGGCATCAGTGCATGTGCTGTTCAAACACAAAACCAACACAGCAAAGGATGCTCAAGTACAACGACCACCTGGCCAAACATTAAAGAAGCCTGTGAATCCACAGTTCAGTGAAGTCAAACACACCACATAGCAACCAATCACCAGCAACATCCATAAAGCACAGCTGCCACCTGGTCCCATCCAACACATGTGCATCATCCATCACACTCATCAACAAATGTTCCTGTGACACTTCACCTCATATTCTTCATAGAGATATTGTTATGATATGTTTTATGGCATAACTATGATGTATTTTATACCAGATAGGTCATGTGAAGTATCATTGGAAAGGTTATGATTTACGGAATATGATTATCCTATTTTTACGTATATATCATTTTTGTATCTGAAGTTAGGAATATTGTCTATGCATCTATTACAAATGTGTTTACACCTGGGGAATGCCCACTAGACAGAATGCAATCAGTCTAGATGGCTAGCTGGGAAGGGCCATTAGGGAGAACAATAGGTCTTAGAAGATGCTATTCACCCACCAGCGAGCCTTCCTGGGAAGCCTTCCTGGGGACACTGCAAAGAGCTTCCAAGTTATGGCTGTTCTGACCCTACAGGGACATGTGACCAAGTCACCTGGTACTGGACTCCATCATAATGCTAGTGTTTTTCCACTGACTGGGGGTGGGAGTCAAACTGGGAGACAAAGGGTTCCTGCCATATGCAAATCCTATTTAAGGCATGTAAGTGATATCATTGTGGTTTGTTCTTCAGTGACTCCCCACCCAAGAAAGAAGGAAACACCTCAGAAACAAAAGACTGAATCCAATATCCAATATCTTTAGTATATTAAGCTTAGTATATTAATTGTGTTTTTGTTCTATTTGCTAGGTAATCTGCTTTGATTTGTTGGCTATCCCTTATAATCACTTGAAATCTATCTTTTGTAGTGAATAAACTTGTTTTGTTTTGTCTAAAAGTAGTGTGTGTGGAAATCATAACTTGGGGCAGAAAACTGTTGTATATCCCTCTCCACATTGAGGGAGGGGTCGAATTTCATGAGCTTACACTGTACAGTTCTCTGTGCAGTGCAAGATGGCACAATTTTGGGTTTACCCTCTCGAGGGGTGTGCACTTGAGTATTGGGCAATTCCTTAGCTCAGCCTTCCCATGCAGAGCTGATTTCAGTGTCGGTGTGTTTCTGCAGCTGGGTGTGTCCCTACCTCTGTGCTGGTGAAATGTTGAGGCCAGGAGCATATCTGCAGCTTGTCACAGCATTACAGAGTGAAAGGGAGCCCAGGCTGGTGGGTCAGGTGGGCTCAGTGGTATCCCAGTCCAGGCAGTACCTGAAGGGGAGGACACCCATGACAGTGCCACCCAAAATCACAGCTCCAAGAGTGGAAGCAGATCAGGTGGATAGTTAAGACATGGAGCCGGGAGGCCATCAAGATTGCACAAGGAATTCCATAATTTTTTTTCCTTCCAGGCTTCTGTGAGCAGTAAATACAACATCTGCACAGGCTCTTAGAATGAAGATATTATGGATAGTGAGCGATCAGCTATTGTGACCTGCACAGGATGTGCCATGTGTGTCTTTCTCCCAGAGGATAGAAGCGACTTTGTCTGTATGAAGTGCAATCTGGTCTCAATATTGGAGGAGAAGGTTAAAGGACTAGAGATCCAAGTATCAACCCTGCTCTGCATCAGAGAAAACGAAGACTTTCTGGACAGCAGTCAACACCTGGTACTGCAGGCACGGCATGCTGAAGAATCAGAGAGGGCAGTGCAGAACGGGGAAGAAAATTGGCAGCAAGTGACCTCCAGAAGAAGAAAGAGGAGAACCCATGTACCCCCAATGCAGACAGAGGTAAGAAACCATTTTGAGGCTCTCTGCACAGGTACTATGGTGGAGAATGGTTTGGAAGAGTTATCTGAGGGATGGGATCAGAAGGAAAACTCATCAACTGGAAGGCATATGATGCATTGTCCTAGGGATGGGGGTTCCACAACCACCACTCCCAAGAGCAGGGACGGAGTCATCCACCTGCCAAACAGACAGGGAGACTCTTAGCAGAATTTGTAGTTCAGATCTTACATCCACAGCAAATGGATTTTGGCCCTTCAAGAAGTGTGCTGCTTGCCTGGAGCTAGAATCCAGGATGTGACTGAGTGTTTGCCGAGACTGATCAAGACCTCGGACCGCTACCCCTTCCTACTTCTCCACATGGGCACCAATGATACTGCCAAGAATGACCTTGAATGGATCACTGCAGGCTACGTGGCTCTGGGAAGAAGGATAAAGGAGTTTGAGGCACAAGTCGTGTTCTCATCCATCCTCTCTGTTGAAGGAAAAGGCCCAGGTAGGGACCGCTGAAATGTGGAAGTGAATGCGTGGTTATGCAGGTGGTGTTGGAGAGAAGGCTTTGGATTCTTCGACCATGGGATGTTGTTCCAGAAAGAGGGATTGCTAGGGAGAGATGGGATCCACCTAACGAAGAGAGGGAAGAGCATCTTCACAGGCAGGCTTGCTAACCTAGTGAGGAGGTCTTTAAACTAGGTTCCCTGGGGGATGGTGACCTAAGCCGGGAAGAAAGTGGGGAAGTGGGATACTGGGAGGAAACACAAGGAGGAGGATGCAACAAGGGAGGCCTCCTGATTCATACTGAGGAAGTAGGGCAATCGGCTAGTTTTCTTAGGTGCCTGTACATGAACTCAAGAAGCCTAGGAAGCAAGCAGGAAGAATTGGAAGTCCTGGCACAGTCAAGGAACTACTATGCGATTGGAATAACAGAGACTTGGTGGGGTAACTCACATGACTAGAGCACTGTCATGGATGGGTATAATATGTTCAGGAAGGACAGGAGAAGGAGAAAAGGTGGAGGAGTTGCACTGTATGTAATAGAGCTGTATGATTGCTCAGAGCTCCAGTATAAAACTGGATAAAAGCCTGTTGAGAGTCTTTGGGTTAAGTTTTGAGGTGAGAGCAACAAGGGTGATGTTGTGGTGGTCATCTGCTTTAGACCACCAGACCAGGAAGATGAGGTAGACAAGGCTTTCTTCGGACAACTAACTGAAGTATCCAGATCACAGGCCCTGGTTCTCATGGGGGACTTCAATCACCCTCACATCTACTGGGAGAGCAATACTGCAGTGCACACACAATCCAGGAAGTTTTTGGAGAGTGTTGGGGACAACTTCCTGGTGCAAGTGCTGGAGGAACTAACTAGGGGCTGTGCTCCTCTTAACCTGCTGCTCACAAACAGGGAAGAATTGGAAGGGGAAGTAGAAGTGGGTGGCAACCTAAGCAGCAGTGACCATGAGATGGTTGAGTTCAGGATCCTGACAAAAGGAAGAAAGGAGAGTAGCAAAATACGGACCCTGGACTTCAGAAAAGCAGACTTTGACTCCCTCAGGGAACTGATGGGCAAGATCCCCTGGGAGGCTAATATGAGTGGGAAAAGAGTCCAGGAGAGCTGGCTGTATTTTAAAGAAGCCTTATTGAGGGCGCAGGAACAAACCATCCCAATGCGCAGAAATAATAGTAAATATGGCAGGCGACCAGCTTGGCTTAACAGAGAAATCTTCGGTGAGCTTAAACTAAAAAAGGAAGCTTAAAAGAATTGGAAACTTGAACAGATGACTAGGGAGGAGTATAAAAATATTGCTCCAGCATACAGGGTTGAAATCAGGAAGGCCAAAGTACATTGGAGCTGCAGCTAGCAAGGGACGTGAAGGGTAACAAGAAGGGTTTCTACAGGTATATTAGCAACAAGAAGAAGGTCAGGGAAAGTGTGACCCTTACTGAAGGGGGGAGGCAACCTAGTGACAGAGGACATAGAAAAAGCTGAAGTATTCAATGCTTTTTTTGCCTCAGTCTTCACAGACAAGGTCAGCTCTCAGACTGCTGCACTGGGCAGCACAGTATGGGGAGGAGGTAAGCAGCCCTCAGTGGTGAAAGAATGGGTTAAGGACTATTTAGAAAATCTGGATGAGCACAAGTCCATGGGGCCGGAGGCACTGCATCCACGGGTGCTAAAGGAGTTGGCGGATGTGATTCCATTATCTTTGAAAACTCGTGTCGATTGGGGGAGTTCCTGGACGATTGGAAAAAGGCAAATATAGTGTCCATCTTTAAAAAAGGGAAGAAGGAGAATCCGGGGAACTACAGCCTCACCTCAGTCCCTGGAAAAATCATGGAGCAGGTCCTCAGAGAATCCATTTTGAAGCAGTTGGAGGAGAGGAAGGTGATCAGGAACAGTCAACATGGATTCACCAAGGGCAAATTAAAAAAGTATGGATTGGATGAATGGTCTATAAGGTGGATAGAAAGCTGGCTAGATAGTTGGGCTCAATGGGTAGTGATCAACGGCTCGATGTCTAGTTTGCAGCCAGTATCAAGCAGAGTGCCCCAGGGGTCTGTCCTCGGGCTGGTCTTGTTCCACATTTTCATTAATGATTAATTAAATATTGCTTGGGCATGTAGGAATGAAATCAGGAAGTCTATATCACACCTGGAGTTGCAGCTAGCGAGAGATGTTAAGAGTAACAAGAAGGGTTTCTTCAGGTATGTTGGCAATAAGAAGAAAGCCAAGGGAAGTGTGGGCCCCTTACTGAATGAGGGAAGCAACCTAGTGACAGAGGATGTGGAAAAAGCTAATGTACTCAATGCTTTTTTTGCCTCCGTCTTCACGAACAAGCTCAGCTCCCAGACTACTGCACTGGGCAGCACAGCATGGGGAGGAGGTGGCCAGCCCTCTGTGAAGGAAGAAGTGGTTTGGGACTATTTAGAAAAACTGGATGTGCAAAAGTCCATGGGGCCGGATGCGTTGCATCCGAGAGTGCTAAAGGAGTTGGCGGATGTGATTGCAGAGTCATTGGCCATTATCTTTGAAAACTCATGGCGACCGGGGGAAGTCCTGGAAGACTGGAAAAAGGCTAATGTAGTGCCAATCTTTAAAAAAGGGAAGAAGGAGGATCCTGGGAACTACAGGCCGGTCAGCCTCACCTCAGTCCCCGGAAAAATCATGGAGCATGTCCTCAAGGAATCAATTCTGAAGCACTTAGACGAGAGGAAAGTGATCAGGAACAGTCAGCATGGATTCACCAAGGGAAAGTCATGCCTGACTAATCTAATTGCCTTCTATGATGAGATAACTGGTTCTGTGGATGAAGGGAAAGCAGTGGATGTGTTATTCCTCGACTTTAGCAAAGCTTTTGACACTGTCTCCCACAGTATTCTTGTCAGCAAGTTAAAGAAATATGGGCTGGATGGATGCACTACAAGGTGGATAGAAAGTTGGCTAGATTGTCGGGCTCAGCGGGTAGTGATCAATGGCTCCATGTCTAGTTGGCAGCTGGTATCTAGCGGAGTGCCCCAAGGGTCGGTCCTGGGGCCGCTTTTGTTCAATATCTTCATTAATGATCTGGAGGATGGTGTGGATTGCACCCTCAGCAAGTTTGCGGATGACACTAAGCTGGCGGGAGTGGTAGATATGCTGGAGGGTAGGGATAGGATACAGAGGGACCTAGACAAATTGGAGGATTGGGTCAAAAGAAATCTGATGAGGTTCAACAAGGACAAGTGCAGAGTCCTGCACTTAGGACGGAAGAATCCAATGCACCGCTACAGACTAGGGACCGAATGGCTCGGCAGCAGTTCTGCAGAGAAGGACTTAGGGGTGACAGTGGACGAGAAGCTGGATATGAGTCAACAGTGTGCCCTTGTTGCCAAGAAGGCCAATGGCATTTTGGGGTGTATAAGAAGGGGCATTGCCAGCAGATTGAGGGACGTGATCATTCCCCTCTATTCGACACTGGTGAGGCCTCATCTGGAGTACTGTGTCCAGTTTTGGGCCCCATACTACAAGAAGGATGTGAAGAAATTGGAGAGAGTCCAGCGAAGGGCAACAAAAATGATTAGTGGTCTGGAACACATGACTTATGAGGAGAGGCTGAGGGAACTGGGATTGTTTAGTCTGCACAAGAGAAGAATGAGGGGGGATTTGATAGTTGCTTTTAACTACCTGAAAGGTGGATCCAAAGAGGATGGATCTACACTATTCTCAGTGATAGGACAGGATGACACTATTCTCAGATGACAGGACAAGGAGTAATGGTCTCAAGTTGCAGTGGGGGAGATTTAGGTTGGATATTAGGAAAAACTTTTTCACTAGGAGGGTGGTGAAACACTGGAATGCGTTACCTAGGGAGGTAGTGGAATCCCCTTCCTTAGAATTTTTTAAGGTCAGGCTTGACAAAGCCCTGGCTGGGATGATTTAGTTGGGATTGGTCCTGCTCTGGACAGGGGGTTGGACTAGATGGCCTCCAGAGGTCCCTTCCAACTCTGTTATTCTATGATTCTATGATTCTATGATCTGGAGGATGGGCTGGATTGCATCCCCAGCAAGTTCGCAGATGACACTAAGATGGCGGGAGAGGTAGATACACTGGAGGGTTGGGATAGGATCCAGAGTGACCTAGACAAATTGGAGGATTGGGCCAAAAGAAATCTGATGAGGTTCAACAAGGACAAGTGCAGAGTCCTGCACTTAGGATGGAAAAATCCAATGCACCGCTACAGACTAGGGACCGAATGGCTAAGTGGCAGTTCTGCAGAAAAGGACCTGGGGATTACTGGACGAGAAGCTGGTTATGAGTCCACAGTGTGTCCTTGCTGCCAAGAAGGCTAATGGCATATTGGGCTGCATTAGTGGGAGCATTGCCAGCAGATCGAGGGAAGTGATTATTCCCCTCTATTCGGCACTGGTGAGGCCACATCTGGAGTACTGTGTCCAGTTTTGGGCCCCCCACTACAGAAAGGATGTGGACAAATTGGAGAGAGTCCAGCGGAGGGCAACAAATATGATTGGGGGCTGGGGCACAAGACTTATGAGGAGAAGCTGAGGGATCTGGGCTTGTTTAGTCTGCAGAAGAATAGAGTGAGGTGGAATTTGATAGCAGCCTTCAACTACCTGAAGGAGGGTTCCAAAGAGGATGGAGCTTGGCTGTTCTCAGTGGCAGCAGATGACAGAACAAGGAGCAATGGTCTCAAGTTGCAGTGGGGGAGGTCTAGGTTGGATATTAGGAAACTCTATTTCAATAGGAGGGTGGTGAAGCACTGGAATGGGTTACCTAGGGAGGTGGTGGAATCTCCATCCTTACAGGTTTTTAAGGCCTGGCCTGACAAAGCGCTGGCTGGGATGGTTAAGTTGGGGTTGGTTCTGCTTTGAGCAGGGCGTTGGAGTAGATGACCTCCTGAGGCCTCTTCCAACCCTAATCTTCTGTAATTCTATGATTCTATGATAAATCCTGACCACTATAATAAGCAATAAGATTTCAGAGATCAAACTCTCTCCATATTCCTCTTTAGGTCAACTACGTGCAAGGGCAGAGGGTTTGCAAAATGAACTAGCGGCAGCCTTCAACGAGCCAACAAGGCATAACTGCAGCTCCTGTAAGTGGGTATCAGCTACGTGGAGAATACAGCTAAAAGATATCGAAAATAGAAGTTGCTGCGTTAGCCTAGCACTCCTGGGTCTCCTCGAAAGAAAGGAACACCATCGCCCACAGAGCTTTTCCAGAATGGAGCCCAAAATGACTAGACAAAAGAGAATAAATTACAAAGAAACAGGCCTCACTGGAAGGCAAAAGCAGCTACAAAAGGCAGTCTTCACTCCAACCTGTGATTACCTGCCTATATCATTTAAAGATAGACGATCCATTTTACAGGCTGCCATGAATGAGAGAGACATTTTACCTACACCGATTGAGTAAAACTATCATTTTCCCCATGATTTTCATCGCCTCTCACAACCGCAGAAAACTGCATTAAATGCAGCAATCCTGGTGACCCAGAAAGGAACAAAATTCTGTCTAGAGCAGGTCCAACATTTTCCAATGGAACATTTTTCTGTTGCAAAAATGCCACTTAGTCAAAAGCAGAACATTCCGTGAGACTTTGCTAATTTCTGTAAAATGTCATGTTGCAGATTTTTTTTTTTTTTTTTAAAAAAGCATTTTGATATGGTCAAAAAGTTCCATTTTGACATTTTGAGAATTGAATGCTTTGTTTTTTTAATTTCAAAATGACTTTTTGTTTTGACTTTTATTTTATAAAAATGATGAAAAATGAAAAAGTTGTTGAAATCAAAATACCACATTTCAAATTCACCCAAGCTAATTTTTAAAGAAATTTTGTTTTGTGGGAAAATTTGAATTTCTTTATTTTTGTTCCTATTTGGAACAAAATAAGTTTCAAATTCACAAAATTTCCTGTGAAACAGCTCTTCTTTTATGCTTAAATCCCTGCAGGGAGCAGTGAAATTTGCAAAGATGTGAGATCAGAAAAACCTAATGCAACAGAAAACTTAAGACAAATTTTGTGGTGTTAAATTAATATAGAGTGTAATTAAAATAGCAATAAATGGAGGATACTGTATTTAAATAACTCATTATTTTCATATCTGTTGTCATTTGGCATGTGCTTATCTTCAATGATTACATGCTAATTAATAGAGAACAACTCCTGAAATCGTTGCAGGACAACCTTCCTTTGTTCTTCCTGGCTGACAGCAGTCTATGTTCTCCAGAGAGTCTGCAGCCTAAAAGTTAGTTAAAGGAGGCAATGGCAATATGAAATACCATGTATACTGCACACAAAACACATTGGGAAGGGGGAATTAAGGTTTCTCAAGGGCATTGTCTCACAAAAGGGCAATTGCTTAAGGCAATGTTCTTAGCCAGCCCAACACAAATGGCCCCAGATTAGCCCACTACCATCATGGCCCTCTTCACTCCACTGTGCTGTCACTCAGAATACGTACACTCCCAGTTCAACGGTATTATAAGGGTTCAGGGCATGCCTCAAAATAAAACTCACTGCAACGCATATTCTGTTTCAAAATGATCCAATGCATTTGCAGGCCCTTTTCCATTTCATGCAGGGTCCTCCCCTGCCCCTATTCCCCTGCCATTTAAACCCCCCTGGGTTTGATGAGCCCTCCCATACCTGTGTTTTCTTGGGTCCTTCCCCTCTGAAGGGGGGCAGGACCTTCTAGCATGCCAGATGGCTCCTCAGGGATCCATCATGTTCACAGGGACCAAACTGTGAAGTCAGGTTCCTGAGGTGAAAGGCCCTTTTCCTGGTGGCAGTCACCTCTGGATTCAGAGCGACCGATTGTCAGGCTCTATTGACAGATGCATCCATTCTACTGAGCTGCAAGGATAAGGGGCTGCCATGGGTTCTTCTGAGATTTCTGTCCACAGTGGCATCAGAGTTTAATGAACCCATCATCCTGCCAAAATCCTTCTCCATCTCTCCTACCCAATATCATTCAGTCAGCACTGAAAGATGCTTGGGGTCATGGCTCAGGGCCTTAGAAAGTCCACTCAGCTTTATGTTCCATTTGACACCAACTCCCATGGCAATGCTGTCAATACCAGGACCATGCAGAAATGGCTGCCTGATGGCACTTCTCATTGCAAGGCCTTGCCTGTGCTGCACTTAGAAAGTCACATCAAGGCTCATATTACCTGAGGAACAGCAGATTCTACTGCCAGCTTCAGGGATAGTAAAGTCACAGACAATCTCAGACTCAGAAACATCAGACCTAGTTATGTGACAGGGTCCCTGGAATTATGCATCAGGGACCCTGGAACTATATGGCCAGCATTCACCCCCATCTTATAGGCATTTCCTTTCATCCCTTCAAAGGCCTTCCCTGCATCAAAGCACATCAGAATACTAAGTATACTCATCACCTACGTTGAATGGTGAAAATGGCCTTGTGTGGTCTTCTTCTTTCGTATGGCTGGTGTAGAGCAGCAACTGCAATTTTACCTCAAGTTGATTGAGCCAAATGGCTACATCAGGAGTAGCAGAATGTATTGCAGTAATGCCTCCTTCGTATTTATAAATTGGCCAATAGGTGGTGATATGTTTGATGGTCTGTCGTGGGGAGCCGCACTTGCATGCCAGGAAGTCCTTGATTTTCCATTTGTGTATTAGATGTCCGCATCTACCATGGTTGTTTCAGATTCAGTTCAGAGTTGACCAAGATGTCTGTGGAAGGTGCTTATTTTTTAAGTCTTGTTTAGCCCATTCTACTTTCCATTCTCCTTCTGATCATAGCCTGATTGCATACGGCTAAACAAATGTTCCCAGAAAGGCTTGCGGGACTCAAGGCATTGTGGGTGTATGTGTGTGCAGGGCGTTGTCAAGGTCTTGGTGAATAGGAAGGCATCTGTTTTCCTGGATTCAGTGAGCTTTGCAGAATGTCGCAGCAGTTTGTCTTATTGGCGGGGCAGTGATGTTAGAACAGGTAGCCATGGGGTTGTTGTAGCTGAAGGGTTTTGACTGAAGGGTTCTCGTTGTGCAATACATCACTGTATTCATCTGGGTATCCACAAGTTGCATGTGGCTGCATCTGCTCCATCAGTGCACAATATTCAGCTACTGAATATACAAGTGCTATTGCAGATGTTTGCAACACTGATGCTGATGCACCCCAGGTTGTACCTGCTGATTTTTGGATTATGTGGTCAAATCTGGTATCCACCTGTTGGAGGATAGAAAAATAAGGAGTAATTCCTATACTTGGGTTAATTTCCCTCTTGGAACCAAGAATTCTCACTGCCAAATCTTTTTTCATATTCAAGGGCCACTTTTGTCTCTTTGCCATAGTTTGCAATGACTTTAAAACCACTATGACCACTCCTCATTTTTTGATGCTACTAAGTGCATAGAATTCTTGCCCAAACCATCCATAGCATCACGTATTTACTTATTTTCACTGTAAAAGAGCCATTTTCTTAAGTTCAGGCATAGTCATTCTTCTCTGCTTGTTATTATTCAAGACTTTGACATTTAAAGTAAGACAGTGAAATTTATGGACTGTCATTAACTCAAAATGTGTTTTGTTCCATTCCCATAACCCCTGCTTGTCAAACTTAGTTATTGTCATTTGCAACTCCTTCTCCCAATACTGCTCATCCAATTTAAAATTCACACCTTCATACCAAACTTTTGCAATATGCTTCCCTTCTCCTCTTACTCTCCCTTCTCCCTAATCCCTCTCCCCCCATTATTTCCTCCCATCTTCCTTTTTAGAGGATTTGTTGCTCTGCTATGTGGACGGGGAAGTGCTACCCTCCCATGGAAAGTGCTATTTAAGCCAGATTGGGGTGGGGGTTCCCACTGCACCCCTGTGATTCTCAAACTGTGACATCCTCACTCAGTCACAGCCAGGAGTCTCATCTGAGCTCCACAGAGCATCCACACAGTGACATTTACAGTGATATTATTTTACACAATCCCTTCTTGTCTTAGGGTAAAACTAATCAATTGATGACAGTGCTACTAATACCTTAATCTGTGAACGATTTAACAACCACTCTGATACGTCATCAGAGAGATCCAGAGCCGGATCCTTAGGGATAGCCAGTAAATTAGCAGTTGCAATATACTTTTTATTTGGTCTTTATTGATCTGGCTTTCACTCATACATATTGAGCTATAAAAATCCTCAAACATATCACATGTTTTCATCAATAGCTTTTCACAGATGTTAAGGCCAGAAGGTTCCGTTTATCTACTCTGAGGCCCTGCACAACACAGGCCAGGGAATTTCATCCAGAATTTACTAGAATTTTTACTGTATCAAGCCCCATAACTTCTTGTTGCCCTACAGCAGTTCTTTCAGAAAGAGACACCCAATCTTGCTTTGAAGGCTCCAGCTGATGAAGAACTCACCATAGCCCTTGGGAAGCAGTTTCAGGGGCTAATTATCCTTACTTGAAAATGTGCATTTTATTTCCAGTTTGAACTTTGTTGATTTCAGCTCTTGGGCCTGGATCTCATCCTGCCTTTGTCTAGTAGATTAAAGAGCCCTTTGGCATCAGAAATCTTCTCCCTGTCTGTGATTAAATTGCCTCTTAAACTCCTCTTTTATCAGCACACTATTTCTTTTGTTTAGTAGTTCAGATTGCTTTTACTATCCCTATTTTGGTGACTGATACATTGGTGGGCACAATCAATTTCAAATTAAAGCCATTCAAAGAAACAATATTCTATCCCTTCTTAGTGGATATCCTTATTCACCATGTCTCTGACCACTTAACATGGAGTACATTCCAATGTCTTATTCTCTTTCCCTTACCCTGTGTACTCTTTCACCCTATATTATAGCAAACTATTCACATCCTAAGACAGAACATGGAATCTTCAGGACTAAGCATTGCCCTAGAATCCTTATTCTCTTTGATTAGCCCTTCAGCCAGCATCTATCTCCTGCATGCCAGATCTTCTGTTTGGAAGATATTTGTTCCTTGGGGCTTGGCCTGATGCTACATTTGTTTCATGTATCACGTGCTGGATAATAACGTGAGAGGACTCCATGCTTGTAAAACTAACCTGGCTCTTCATTCAGAGAGCTATTTACAGAGATGCTGCAGCTGCAGCTACAGCTAGCATTCCAGCCATTTGCACACCGACTAACTTCCTGGTACTTCCTCCAAACTCTTCCCTCCTGCAACTTGTGCTCCTTCCTCCATTACTCATGCAGGTTGCTGCCATCTTGATGGAGATCAGCTGCCCATTTGTTTCACTTCTCTCCTGGTGATGCTCTGTCTCAGAGCGTAATCCCAGGTTTGAGGGTATAATCACAATGTTTTATGGGGAAAGCAAAGCTGACATGGGAAGCCCTTCCAGTATTTCCTATTGGCCTGAAAGCACGTCAGTGACTTTGCTGAGCTGCCTTTTCTTTCTTAAGTGAGCAAAAGCAGAGGTGGAGAAATAGTCTCCTTTGGTCCCTGCCCTTCCAGTGAGGTCGGCATGTGAGTCTAACTGTTCTCATTCAGGTTTCAGAGTAGCAGCCGTGTTAGTCTGTATCCACAAAAAGAACAGGAGGACTGGTGGCACCTTAGAGACTAACCCATTTATTTGAGCATGAGCTTTCGTGAGCTATGGCCAGACACATCCCTATTGCGAGACCCCACAGCTGGTTTTGGAACCTGGGTGGACTGTTTGTATACAGAGGAGTGCCTCTTTCCCCAAGGCTCTCTGAGTGGAATATCCATGTGTTGTGTAGGGCTCCCCTCCTTGAGGTCCATTCAGTCTCACATCATGTCTTCCCTCCCCGTTCTTCAAATCACCCACTGCTAGCTCCAAGCCAAGCTCTTAGCTTTCAGACACCATCTCCATCAGCTATGGAAGTGTCTCTGATTGTTCCTCTCCCCTGCCAGCCTGCTCGTCTGTGTTATTTATAAATTCCTGGAAGGAGGCTTGTATCTCAGCTCTCACCAGTGACATTAATCAGTCCCCAGTGCCTGCCTTTGTCTTGCCCAGTTGTACTATGTGGGTGGAGCGATGGTGTGCAAGATGCACTGGGAATGGACCTGGCTTCTCAACTCTGGTGGCTGCAAGGAAGCTTTTCATAGCAGAGATGCCTTTCTGTGAAAGCAACTGGAGTTTGGGGATCCCCAGAAACAACCCCGCTGGAGTTTCATTGGCTGCCAGTTCTCCAAGTCACACAGACTGGTGCATGTGAAGAGCACAGCGGTGGAGTTTTACTCAAGATCAGCTTGCCCATGTAACATCGCACACACACCCTCCGTGCGCCTCCTGTCCCACCCCCAACATACTCACACATGGTGTCAGGGTCTTAGTGGGCTACACAAGGCATTAGACAGAAGAAAGAGAGAAAAACCTGTGAATGAGCTGGCCTCTTCCGGGCTCCCAGCCGCCCGGCTGCTGGATTCTCTTTGGCAGCAAGGGCAGTGACAGCTGCAATACAGTATTGTGTGGATTCTGTCTCAACACCAGAGTCCTGCTCTGCTCTCATTTCTGCAGAATAGGCTCCTGAATGAGGGCAGCACAAATTTCCCAGCGTCCTTTCTCCCTCATTTGATTTGGCCCCCATTTTGTTGTTTGGCTATAGCCTGCAGTTTGTTGATTTTTTAATCCTGCTCTTGTGAGGTATTGCACCACTCCATGTCAGAGGGCAACATTGGTCTTGTCCTGACTGCTTGTTTCAGTACTCTGTGTTATGTGTCCCTCTGCTGAGACAGCCCATGAGTTCATTCATCAGGATGGCAACTAGAGCTGCGTGAATAACTGATTTTTCAGTTCAGTCTCTGAACCAGAAAAAATCTAAAAAAATTGTTTTGGATCAACTGAAAACAACAACTGTGTGGGGACAGGTTTCAGAGTAGCAGCCATGTTAGTCTGTATCAGCAAAAACAATGAGGAGTCCTTCTGGCACCTTGGAGACTAACAAATTTATTTGGGCATAAGCTTTCATGGGCTAAAAACACTTCACCAGATGCAGACTTCATCAGGAGTGGAAAATACAGTAGGCAGGTAAATATACACAGTACGTGACAAGATGGGAGTTGCCTTACCAAGGGGGGGTCGACTGTTGAGAATAGCCCACTTCCACTTTAATTGAATTTTCTCGTTAGCACTGACCCCCTGCTTGGTAAGGCAACTCCCATCTTTTCATATACGGCGTATTCATACCTGCCTACTGTATTTTCCACTCCATGCATCTGATGAAGTGGGTTCTAGCCCACGAAAGCTTATGCCCAAATAAATTTATTAGTCTCTAAGGTGCCACAAGTACTCCTTGTTGTTTTAACAATTGTTTGGTTTTTCTTGACAAAAAAACTGGGAAAAATGGTTTTGTTTAGTTTGGGTGGTGTTTTTTAACCATTTTTTGTTTTAGCATAATTTCAGGAAAAATGCGTTTCCAAATAAGAAGTCAAAATGTTTTCACTCTTATGGAAATTTTGTTCCCCGTTTTTTTCTGGCCAAAACTAATAACTGAATTCAACCCAAATTCAATTAGTTTTGGTTGACCTGAAATTGCACTTTTTGGTGAATAAATTATTTTACCCAGCTCTAGTGTTAACCAAGACAAGACTTAGCAAAGGTCCCTGCTGACCTCCGCTGGACACCGCCCCCCTAACTGAGACTATTGCAGTTTGTCATTCCCCTTTGTTGATGGTATTTAGCTATTTTTCAGTGCACAGCACAGTACTTGAATCCACGCTGATTTGAACTGACTTTGCAAAGAAGGTTTTGTGAGACAATGTATCAAAGCTTTCACCCTCATTCAGATATATTCCCCCTGTGGCTTTCCCCTGATCCACTGTCCATTAAGTTTGTCCATCAGGATGTTTCCCATCTCTAAACACATGCTGCTCATTGTTCAGGTTTCCATGATTACTCTCCAGATGCCCCCTCCCCTTCTCCTATGTGGCCATGCCATTATTTATTTTCTGTATTATATTCCCCTGCACACAATTGCTCGAGTGAGTCTGAAACACAGAATTCACCAGCCTAACTTGCTGTGCATTTGTAGTTTTCAGGTAGTCTTGTACCACTACTTTAATGGAATGTATGGATTACGGTTGCTATGAGCCCAGCACATTGTTTCTCCTTCCTTCAGAATCTCAGTTAATCAAAGTGAGTTACAGGGAAGGTGGAAGGGTGGAGAGTGGGAAATAAGCAACTGCAGTCAGGCTCCAAGGTTTCTATGGTGACTCATGAGCCAATTGGCACTTCCCACTGGCTGGGCCATTGTGGAGTCTGCGGGGCACCAAGGGCATAAATAGCTACAGAACAACATTTCCAATGGTCAATTGATCAGCTCATTCCCAGAAAGTGCAGAGAATCAGACTTCATAAGGCTCAGAGACTCTCATTGATGCTGGCGTCTTAGAGGCCTGCTAGCTATGTTAAAATAATGTGCTGGAATCTCTTGGATACATAGCCAATTTACAAAGCAGGGCTGCCCAAGTGAGACCTATGTTTACAATGGAGAAGGTTCAACTCACCTTTAATACTGTGGTGCAGCCAATGGAAACCACAGATACCAACGTGCCAAGTTTCATTTTAGTCAGGATTCCCTGGTCAGCTGAACCACTGCATGCTGGGATCTGTAGTCTCTTCAGGCCACTCACATGTCATAGATAGGAGGGTGACAGCCCCTTGCATTGTTAAAGACCGTGGGCTGCAGTTGGATGATAGGCAGCAATTTGGACTCTCCAGTTGCACGGACCACCACAGAGCAGGATTCAAAGTAGCAGCCGTGTTAGTCTGTATTTGCAAAAAGAAAAGGAGTACTTGTGGCACCTTAGAGACTAACAAATTTATGTGAGCATAAGCTTTCGTGAGCTACAGCTCACTTCATCGGATGTATCGTACATTTAACTTTTCGAGAATATGACTTGGGGGAGTCTCTTCTCTTCTCTTCTCTTCTCTTCTCTTCTCTTCTCTTCTCTTCTCTTCTCTTCTCTTCTCTTCTCTTCTCTTCTCTTCTCTTCTCTTCTCTTCGGTTTCTTAAATCACGCTCAGCACCATGTATCTGAGCCCCTTCCAGTCAAGCATTAAGCGACGTGACTAAATCTGTCATGTGGACTGCTTGCAGGGTGCAACGCATACTGCCTATTTTAGGACAGACATGGGAGCTCTGATTCAAACATGCCCAAGGAGATCTAGATGCTTTGCAATACAGAGGGAAAAATATTTGAAATTTAAAAGCTACCTGCAGGACCTTGTCTGGAGGCCAATAAATAATGTGATTTCCCTCAGCAGTCGTGAGATTGAAATGCAGGTCTTGCAAGGTGGTGGCCTTAACATTTACACAGTTATTATTAGCTTGAAAAAGCTGGTGTCCTATCAGGGTAGTTTCTTGTCCCGTACTTTCCCAACAAACACTGTCATAAACAGTGGTAACTTCCCCTGGCTTCAGCTTTTGTATACACTGAAGCTGTGGGGGCTCTAAGGGCCAAAATGTTCATTGATTTCCTATTCCTATTTAAACATTGGGTGTTATTCCAGGAGCACTGACAACAAACTGGCCAGGCATACCAGGTGGTTTAATTTCCCAGATGTCACAGTGAATAATCCAGTCCCACATGCATCCTCCCCACGGACCCGGCAGGATTTGGTATGTTGGATCCCACACCCCGCCGACCGACCCATATGCTTGGAAGGAGCACTGCGAGTACTTGCAACTCCACCCTGAAAATTTTCAAGTATGTCTCCATGGCCACAGATTAGATGGTACTCCTGAAGAACTAGTAAGAGCAGTGGACCAAGCCCAATGCTCAAGATCACTCCGAATGGCCATGAGCTAGTCATTCAGGAAATCCCGAATTTCTGAACAGGCTAGATCCCACTGGAATTCCTATCCTGCCTTAGTGACATTTAGCACCATCTTTGTTAGCAATTCCTGGGTCATCGAACTCAGGGCAGAAATAACATGTAATTTACCAATTTTAGCCTGCACCTGGGTTGACTGAGCTCCAGTAATAAGACTCGTAGCCTTTCCCAGCTGTCCTAATTTCTTATCATGTTATTGGCCTTTATAAATATTCCAAATTGCTGCTGCACTATTTGCACCATCCCGTAGGCATCCAGCCAAATTTCTTTTCCTTCTAGAGGAAACCCATGCCCTCTGCTGTGCTAACCGAATAGGAGCCTCCTTGGGAGCAGTTTGGATACATGGAAGTAATTTGAAAGCCAGATAAGGGCAGGGTAAATTTTACAGTTCCTAGGGTACCATTAATTACTGTTAGCTGGTATCCTGATACATCCCTCTTGGGAATAGTACCATACCATATCTGTTGGCTAAAATTTTTTATATGCTTTTGTAAGGCATTAACATTAAGAGCTTAAGAAAGGGTATATTGCAATATGGTACAGGTTAAATTATTTCAATACAGGTAAAATTTCCGGTGGCAGAACACACTTTTTTTGAGTATGAGTTTGATTATTTACTAACTGGATGAATAAATAACAGTAAAGGCCCATTTCCCCTGGTACACTGCAAACCCCCGGAATGGCCATCATATCAACTCCCGCATAGAACCCATCAACCTCAAAGTCAGATTCCTGGGGCTTGTGTGTCTTGTGGTATTATACACTTCTATTTTTACTGACCCATTTGTTCTCATAGAATCATAGAATATCAGGGTTGGAAGAGACCTCAGGAGGTCATCTAGTCCAACCCCCTGCTCAAAGCAGGACCAATCCCCAACTAAATCATCCCAGCCAGGGCTTTGTCAAGCCTGACCTTAAAAACTTCTAAGGAAGGAGATTCTACCACCTCCCTAGGTAACGCATTCCAGTGTTTCACCACCCTCCTAGGGAAAAAGTTTTTCCTAATATCCAACCTAAACCTCCCCCACTGCAACTTGAGACAATTACTCCTTGTTCTGTCATCGGCTACCACTGATTCTCCACTTAATTGTTTGCTCATATGACATTTTATCCCAGCAATCCCTGTGCTTCCATTCACATTTGGCGCCTTCTTTCAATGTTTTTTGCGCTGTGTGCTCTGTCTTCCCTTTGGGTCTGCAGGAATGGAGCCCAAACTGCTGAGGAATATGCTGATGAGTCTCGCCAGCACGTCACGTTTGGCAGTCGAGTTACTCCTTAAGATCCAAACTGACAGTGAGGACTTCGACGATGATATCGACTTGAGTAACACATACAACACAAGAATGCTTGTGGCATTCACGGACATGCTCCACCATGGAACACTGCTTCTGGGCTTGGGAAACAAGCACTGAGTTGTGGGATCACATCGTCATGCAAGTCTGGGAGAGGTGCAGGGGGGTGGCTGGCAGGGCCGGGGGAGAGACCCAGCCCCAAACATTGGTGGAGCTGAGCCCCCGGGCTCTGAATATTGCTGGAGCCCGGGCACCATGGGCCCATATAACTTGCCACCTATGGCAGCATTGTCCATACCAGACAGAGCAATGATTCCCCCATACTTAAGGGCAAGCACAGTCTACACAATAGCATAATTTGCCCTCCCAAAGCGAGCACACATAACCCACAGGAGTCCCAAAATGGTGAGTAAGCACAGGGTTAAGGGGGACTGACTGTTTCATGGCCGTACTGTCCTCTGGGGTTCTGTGCCTTGGGGAGAGCCAACAGCTACAGGGAGCCCCTATCCTGAATACTGTCCCCACATTTTCCACAGGATTTCATCCTGGAAGATATCTCGATGCTGAGGGTGACCTGGGAAGCAAGGGAGGGTCTTCTACTGCGATGTGGCTTCCGCCCTGGCCCATATGCAACTTGCCTGTGTGCAGCAATGATTCCCCCACCCCTCACGGCACAGTGGTGCGGACATAGATTCATAGATATTTAGGTCATAATTAGATATTTATGATCATCTAGTCTGACCTCCTGCACAACGCAGGCCATAGAATTTCACCCACCCACTCCTGCAAAAAACCTCTCACCTATGTCTGTGCTAATGAAGTCCTCAAATCATGGTTTAAAGACTTCAAGGAGCAGAGAATCCTCCAGCAAGTGACCCGTGCCCCATGCTACAGAGGAAGGCGAAAAACCTCCAGGGCCTCTTCCAATCTGCCTTGGAGGAAAATTCCTTCCCGACCCCAAATATGGCGATCAGCTAAACCCTGAGCATATGGGCAAGATTCATCAGCCAGATACTACAGAAAATTCTTTCCTGGGTTAGCCTAACTGGGACAAGGAGTACAGTAGCTCTGCCAAGGAACCTGCGCAAGTGCATTGCACAGCTTCTGGATGAGACCTTTGAAGAGATCACTGAGGCTGATTACCGCGGTGTGAGAGAGCACATCAATGCCCTATTCCGCATCTAGGCATGCATGCAGCCCTAACCCTCCTCACCCCAAGAGCCCACACCAAATAACTTCCTTCTCAAAATGAAAGCCACTTACCGGGCACCTCCTCTGGTGTTTGTCCTTCCCCAAGTATTGGCTGCTGCAACTGGCTACCTTCCTCCTGGCTTGAGAAAAAGCTCCTGGCTACATGCAACTAGGGATTCCGGGGTGTCTTCCTCCTCCTCAGCACCCTCGCTCCTGCTTTGCTGCTCCTCTTCCTGCCTTGTTGAACTGGGCTCTGAAGTGTCCATGTGTGAC
Source organism: Lepidochelys olivacea (assembly GCF_965140295.1). Taxonomy (NCBI): domain Eukaryota; kingdom Metazoa; phylum Chordata; order Testudines; family Cheloniidae; genus Lepidochelys; species Lepidochelys olivacea. The sequence goes on along the minus strand of NC_140418.1, from coordinate 43,413,019 downwards.
AGATTTATGTTACCAATCTGCTTGGGGCATCAGGTGATCAGGCTGAGGCTGCAGGAGCTTTAGGAGAGGAGACGAAGGAGCACACTAAGTGACTAAGTTTTAAAGGTTTCAGAGTAACAGCCGTGTTAGTCTGTCTTCGCAAAAAGAAAAGGAGTACTTGTGGCACCTTAGAGACTAACCAATAACCGGATGCATCCGATGAAGTGAGCTGCAGCTCACGAAAGCTCATGCTCAAATAAATTGGTTAGTCTCTAAGGTGCCACAAGTACTCCTTTTCTTTTTAAGTTTTAAAGCTTTATTAATAAAATAACAGCAGTGAGTGCTGGGTGCTCCCCACATCACTCAGAGGAAGGAAGAAAGTGTTAGTGCCCACGCCCTAACCCACTTTCATACTCACACAAGCACAACCCAAGGCTGGCCAAGCCTGGGTGTAACGGAAGAGGAAGAGGGGGGAAAGGTAAACAAGAGTTCTGTCCTGTGCACAGGCTGTCTAAGGTCCGCTGTTGATCTCTGACTTGCTTTAGCTCTTGGAGGGAGTTTTAAGCTCTGGGTTCTTCTGGGGTGTTTCATTCAGGGACCTCTGTCCCCTGTGCTCTTTGTACCAGTCCCAACTGGCTTTCCACGGCTTCCTCAGCTTTCCCAAAACACACTGGCTTCAGGTACGCGAGACTGTTGTTTTCCAACTCACTGACCTTCGCAGTCTCACTAGCTTTGCAGCCCCTACAATTTTGTTCAGCTCAATTCTTTTTCTTTTCTCATGGCTGGTCGGGGTTGAGATACGAGCTCCCAGCTTTTTGGCATTAGAGAGTCTGTTTGTGTGCATTGGCCTTGGGTGGTGGAGTCAGCTTCTTATCTTCGGACCTAGCTGGATCGTCGAATTAACCCATTCCTTTCTCCCTTCCTCCCCCTTCGGCCTCTCACAACCTGCAAAGGAATATTTTGCTCCTCACTCACACCTTCAACCCCTCCCAAAATCCTTTCCCATGCATATGCATATATAGGTGTTAGCGATATACAATGCTGGTGCTTACCCAGGAGACCCCAAGGGGGCCAATTTTACTGTGACTGGGACATTCCCATTGGGCAATTTTACTGTGACTGTGACAAATGGTGGTTCTCGGAGTGGAGGTGGGGTCGCCCCCCAAGTATTGCGTCCAGCTCTTTGTAGAAATGGTAGGTCTTGGGGGCAGCACCGGAGTGGCGGTTTGCCTCGTGGGCTTTGCGGGAGGCATTCCACAGCTCCTTCACTTTTATCCTGCACTTCAGTGTGTCCCGGTCATGGCCCCTTTCCATCATGTCCCTTGATATCTGCCCAAAGGTATCGTAATTCGTACTCCTGGAGCACAGCTGGGACTGGACAGCTCTTCCCCGCCACACAAACACTGATGAGGTCCAGCACCTCGCCATTGCTCCATACTGGCGCATGGAGGCATGGTCACCTGGAAAGATATGCTGAGAGAACTCCATGCCTGGCTGAGTAAACATGAAGGGAATTTTCAAAATTCCAAGAGAATTTAAAGGGCGGGTCTGACCGTTGGTCACCTAAGGCCAGGGCAGTAGAGTTCAAAGTGATGACCCGAGTGGCTAGAACAGGCATCATGGGACACTTCTGGAGCCCGATCAGAGCGTATTAATAGACCAGGGCGTCCACGCTGGTGCTGCAGTGCTCCAGCCACGGTGCACCAAGTGTTATGCCTCTCACAGAGGTGGATTACCAGGAGCGTTCCAGCCGATGAGTTAGGGCGCTCTATGTGCCTTTGCCAGCGTGGACGCTTCGTGAGTTAGGGCTCACAGGGCTGCTTTAATGAGCTCTAAGTCGCAAGTGTCCTGGGGATGAAGTGCCATGCCCTAAGTGTCCTGGGGATGAAGCATCAGCTCAGCTTTCTGTGTTGAAAACCAGGATCATGTAGTATATATTTCTTGTTGTAGTTTACACAGCAAAATGGGATCATTCTCATCAGCAGTGTGTGCTTTGATTAGTGCTGCTGTGAAGGGTGAATGCAGAAGGAAATGAGTCACACTGGAAGGGTGAAATGGGACAGAGTGGATCCCAGTGCATGTGACAGGATCAAGGTGCCTGATGCATTTGAGATTAAAGGGAAAGATAGAGAAGTGAGGGGGAAGGATTCCTGTTCAATTAGCAAAGATATTTTATCAATTAGAACTACTGCTACAGCACCAAGCATTTCACTGACAACACATATGGCCAAACCCAGCTTTCAGTTCCTCTGCTCTAAACAGGGAGTCATGCAGCTGAAGTCAGCAGCTATTTTCACTTTACACGATTGTAACTTGCAACCTTAGGCCCCAATCCAGGAGCAGACTCTGTGAGGACAGGGTTATGCCTGTGTAACACTGACAGACCCCGGTCATCAGTGGGCAGAATTGAACCTGGGTCCTCTGGAGCTCAGTGCATGAGCCTCTACTGCAGTGGTGGGCAACCTGTGGTTTGTGGGCTGGACGCAGCCCATCAGGGTAATCAGTTGGCGGTCCATGAGACAGTTTGTTTACATTGACTGTCTGCGGGCATGGCTGCTTGCAGCTCCCCTTGGCCGGGAACAGCGAACCACAGCCACTGGGAGCTACAGGCAGCCATACCTGTGGACAGTCAATGTAAACAAACTGTCTCACGCTCTGCCAGCGGATTACCCTGATGGGCTGCATGTGGCCCGCGGGCTGCAGGTTGCCCACCACTGCTCTATTGTGTGAACTAAAAGCCACATGGCCCTTAGCTAAGGCTATAGAACAGACTCATTAATCTCTAAGTGGTCTTGGTACCACTAGAGGGGATAGAACACCACACTCAGGAGATGTGTGGATTACATACTTCCCCTAGCTGAGGAAGTGCATCCTGAGCTTCAGAGACTTCCCAGTTGAAATCCCGGACAAGCCCCCACTTATAACACCGACAGACCCCAGTCATCGGTGGGCGGGATTGAACCTGGGGCTTCTGGAGCTTAGTGCATGAGCCTGTACTGCATGAGCTAAAAGTCACATGGCTCTTAGCTAAGACTGGAGAGCAGACTCATTAATCTCTAAGTGGCCTTGGTGCCACTACAGGGGACAGAACACCACACTCAGGAGATGTGTGGGTTACACCTGCACAGGCCAAACTGCAGCACTGGGGCCTAAACTGATAACAACAGAGAAGGGGCTGGGAAGAGGTGTCTCTAAAAGGCAAGGTGAAAAAAGTTTATTCATAATAATACCTAGCTCTTAATAAAAGTTTATTCATAATAATACCCAGCAGATGTCAAAGTGCTTTACAAAGCAGGTCAGGATCATTATCTGCATTTGCAGATGGGGAAACTGAGGCATAGAGTGTGGATGTGACTTCCTAAAGTCATCTCGCAGGCCAAGAGTAGAACACAGGTATCCCAAGTCATAATCTACTGCATTATCCACTAGGAAACACTGCCAAACAGGAGGGGAGCACCTGAAGTCCCCATTGTACTAACTGCATCAAAGCATAGTAAAGAGGCAGTCTATACTCTAAAGAGATTATCATCTGTGACAAACAGTGTCCAGACACCCCAAGGTGAGAACACATGGTTTAAACCCCCCAAAATAAGCAGTTAAGTCAACTGATTGCATCGATGGTATTTTAGTGTAAGTGTATATTGAGTAATGTTAGAAGGCTTTCCCTTTACCCTCTCCCCTGGTTCTTGTCACACGGCCAGAAATCAGAAGACCAGAAGTCCGAAGTGTAGAGTGTAGAGTGAAATGCAATGTTTATTGGGGTTAGTTTCCAGCAAACATGTGTTCCATAACTCTTCATAGGGGTAGCCGTGTTAGTCTGGATCTGTAAAAGCAGTAAAGAGTCCTGAGGCACCTTATAGACTAACAGATCATAGAATCATAGAATATCAGGGTTGGAAGGGACCCCAGAAGGTCATCTAGTCCAACCCCCTGCTCGAAGCAGGACCAATTCCCAGTTAAATCATCCCAGCCAGGGCTTTGTCAAGCCTGACCTTAAGAACTTCTAAGGAAGGAGATTCCACCACCTCCCTAGGTAACACATTCCAGTGTTTCACCACCCTCCTAGTGAAAAAGTTTTTCCTAATATCCAACCTAAACCTCCCCCACTGCAACTTGAGACCATTACTCCTTATTCTGTCATCTGCTACCACTGAGAACAGGCTAGATCCATCCTCTTTGGAACCCCCTTTCAGGTAGTTGAAAGCAGCTATCAAATCCCCCCTCATTCTTCTCTTCCGTAGACTAAACATCCCCAGTTCCCTCAGCCTCTCCTCTGAAGTCATGTGTTCCAGTCCCCTAATCATTTTTGTTGCCCTTTGCTGGACTCTTTCCAATATTTCCAGATCCTTCTTGTAGTGTGGGGCCCAAAAATGGACACAGTACTCCAGATGAGGCCTCACCAATGTCGAATAGAGGGGAACAATCATGTCCCTCGATCTGCTGTCAATGCCCCTACTTACACATCCCAAAATGCCATTGGCCTTCTTCGCAACAAGGGCACGCAGTTGACTCATATCCAGCTTCTTGTCCACTGTAACCCCTAGGTCCTTTTCTGCAGAACTGCTGCCTAGCCATTCGGTCCCTAGTCTGTAGCGGTGCATTGGATTCTTCTGTCCTAAGTGCAGGACTCTGCACTTGTCCTTGTTGAACCTCATCAGATTTCTTTTGGCCCAATCCTCCAATTTGTCTAGGTCCTTCTGTATCCTATCCCTACCCTCCAGCATATCTATCTCTCCTCCAGTTTAGTGTCATCTGCAAATTTGCTGAGGGTGCAATCCACACCATCCTCCAGATCATTCATGAAGATATTGGGCAAAACCGGCCCCAGGACTGACCCTTGGGGCACTCCTCTTGATACCGGCTGCCAACTAGACATGGAGCCATTGATCACTACCCGTTGAGCCCGACAATCTAGCCAGCTTTCTACCCACCTTATAGTCCATTCATCCAGCCCATACTTCTTTAACTTGCTGGCAAGAATACTGTGAGAGACAGTGTCAAAAGCTTTGCTAAAGTCAAGGAACAACATGTCGACTGCTTTCCCTTCATCCACAGAACCAGTTATCTCGTCATAGAAGGCAATTAGATTAGTCAAGCATGACTTTCCCTTGGTGAATCCATGCTGACTGTTCCTGATCACTTTTCTCTCCTCTAAGTGCTTCAGAATTGATTCCTTGAGGACCTGCTCCATGATTTTTCCAGGGACTGAGGTGAGACTGACTGGCCTGTAGTTCTCAGGATCCTCCTTCTTCCCTTTTTTAAAGATGGGCACTACATTAGCCTTTTTCCAGTCATCCGGGACTTCTCCCGGTCGCCATGAGTTTTCAAAGATAATGGCCAATCACATCCGCCAACTCCTTTAGCACTCTCGGATGCAACGCATCTGGCCCCATGGACTTGTGCACGTCCAGCTTTTCTAAATAGTCCCGAACCACTTCTCTCTCCACAGAGGGCTGGTCACCTCCTCCCCATGCTGTGCTGCCCAGTGCAGTAGTCTGGGAGCTGAGCTTGTTCGTGATGACAGAGGCAAAAAAGGCATTGAGTACATTAGCTTTTTCCACATCCTCTGTGACTAGGTTGCCTCCCTCATTCAGTAAGGGACCGACACTTTCCTTGACTTCCTTCTTGTTGCTAACATACCTGAAGAAACCCTTCTTGTTACTCTTAACATCTCTTGCTAGCTGCAACTCCAGGTGTGATTTGGCCTTCCTGATTTCATGAGCAATGCCTGCATGCCTGAGCAATATTTTTATAGTCCTCCCTGGGCATTTGTCCAATCTTCCACTTCTTGTAAGCTTCTTTTTTGTATTTAAGATCAGTAAGGATTTCACTGTTAAGCCAAGCTGGTCGCCTGCCATATTTACTATTCTTTCTACACATCGGGATGGTTTGTCCCTGTAACCTCAATAAGGATTTTTTAAAATACAGCCAGCTCTCCTGGACTCCTTTCCCCCTCATGTTATTCTCCAGGGGATCTTGCCTATCAGTTCCCTGAGGGAGTCAAAGTCTGCTTTTCCGAAATCCAGGGTCCATATTCTGCTGCTTTCCTTTCTTCCTTGTGTCAGGATCCTGAACTCGACCATCTCATGGTCACTGCCTCCCAGGTTCCCATCCACTTTTGCTTCCCCTACTAATTCTTCCCGGTTTGTGAGCAGCAGGTCAAGAAGAGCTCTGCCCCTATTTGGTTCCTCTAGCACTTGCACCAGGAAATTGTCCCCTACATTTTCCAAAAACTTCCTGGATTGTCTATGCACCGCTGTATTGCTCTTCCAGCAGATATCAAGGTGATTGAAGTCTCCCATGAGAACAAGGGTGTGCGATCTAGTAACTTCTGTGAGTTGCCGGAAGAAAGCCTCGTCCACCTCATCCCCCTGGTCCAGTGGTCTATAACAGACTCCCACCATGACATCACCCTTGTTGCTCACACTTCTAAACTTAATCCAGAGACTCTCAGGTTTTTCTGCAGTTTCATACTTGAGCTCTGAGCAGTCATACTGCTCCCTTACATACAGTGCAACTCCCCCACCTTTTCTGCCCTGCCCGTCCTTCCTGAACAGCTTATATCCATCCATGACAGTACTCCAGTCATGTGAGTTATCCCACCAAGTCTCTGTTATTCCAATCACAACATAATTCCTTGACTTTTCCAGGACTTCCAGTTCTCCCTGCTTGTTTCCCAGGTATTCATGCACTTGAGATAACCTGCTGATCGCCCCTCTTTCTCAATATGAGGCAGGAGCCCTCCCCTCTCATGCGCTCTTGCTCGTGCTTCCTCCCGGTATCCCACTTCCCCACTTACCTCAGTGGGGGCTTTGGTCTCCTTCCCCCGGTGAACCTAGTTTAAAGCCCTCCTCACTAGGTTAGCCAGCCTGTTGCGAAGATGCTCTTCCCACTCTTCATTAGGTCGAGTGCTTCGAGTGCTTGTTCAGGTCCCTTCCATATTAGGTGTGTGTGCTTGCCACATGCACCGGTGCTGGAAGTTTTTCCCTCAATCGTATCCGTAGGGGACTAGCTCTGGAGCCCTCTGGAGTGGTGCACACATGCCGCAGTATAAGGAGCACCACCAGCTCCCCCGACGCTTAATTCCTTCTTGCTGCCAGTGATGGTGCTGGAATGTCCGCTGCTTCTGGTAGTATTGCGCTTCATTCAGTGTTTCTTATGAACGTTTTCATAGAATCATAGAATATCAGGGTTGGAAGAGACCTCAGGAGGTCATCTAGTCCAACCCCCTGCTCAAAGCAGGACCAATCCCCAACTAAATCATCCCAGCCAGGGCTTTGTCAAGCCGGGCCTTAAAAACTTCTAAGGATGGAGATTCCACCATCTCCCTAGGTAACCCATTCCAGTGCTTCACCATCCTCCTAGTGAAATAATTTCCTGTAAAATAGTTGTACATAGTTAATAGTTTCCTTAGTGTTAGTTCTAATTTAGTTGGTCCCGGACAGTACTTCAGCCTAGGAACAGGGCATGCCCTGGTACCCAGGCTTTAAGCCCTGTGATTGTTGTAAGCGGCCTAAGCCCATCAGCGACCCGCACAGTTGTTGTTTAAGGTGTCTGGGTGAAGGACACATAAGCGACAAGTGTTGCATCTGTAAATCCTTTCAACCCTGGATAAAAAAGGAGAGTGACATCCATCTCAGGGCACTCCTGATGGAGTTGGCACTGACCCCGGCACTGGAGCAGGGGTCTGACTCAGCCCGAGCACCACAGCATCCGTGTGGAGCACCCCACTGGTGCCATATAGAAGCCAGCACTGATCCCCCTTCCTGGATCCAGCCAAGAAGCCGAAGAGGACTGTGAGGGAAGATCTCCCATTTCCTGTAAGGGAAAGAAGAGGGCTGGAGGAGAGCCGAGACCCATGCTGGGTGGCTCAGCACCTCTGTCAGGGAGTCCCAGCTCAAGTTGAGCAGTCTAGCCCATCCCATACCATGTCTGCCACACCGGAGAGTGATGAGGGTCTTCGTCAAGTCGAAGTGCCATTGACACCCGAGGCCCTGCAGGCAGCATAGGAGATACTAACGCTACTGGTGCCCCCCATACCCGGCTCCAGCGGTACCCCGGTCCAGGGGTAAACCCAGCTTAGGACCTCCCTGTGTATCCCTGCCTCAGTGGCACCACTCCCCATTGCAGGGAATGTCCTGCCAGCGCTCACCCACACGGACCCGTCACACCTCAGAAGTAGGGAGGCAGGCTCAGTAAAGCCCTCTTCAGTCTCTGGGCCCTGGGCACTGACAGTGGTATTTGAGGTGCAGCTCACTGGTAACCTGGCATAGACCTATGGAGGGACACACCCCCTGGCAACAGCATCGAGACCGGCCCTTTGTGTCGCCAATGCCTCAGCACTGATCATGTGACCAATAGTTTGAGTGGAGCCATCGGTCACCAACACCTGTCACCGAGACACAGATCCCCATGGTTGTGGAGATCCTCCTGATGAACAGCTCGCTCCAGATCCTGGTCCTGCTCTAGATCACGGTACCAATTAAGCAGCATGAGGTGTAGGTCGCCGGATTACCAATACTGATTTGCCAAACACCACTGGTCCCTGAGGTCCCACTCGAGGAACTTGTCTCGATCGGACAAGTCTATGTCAAGATGTAGCGGCTGGCACTGCACAGAGAAGTGCCGCCAGTCTGGCCAATCATGGTCGCCTGACAATGACCACTCCACTTCTGACTCCGGCGCTGAGCAGGAGTCGTTGACATCAGGTCAAACCCCGGCACCAGCAGTACTGTCTACATCATCGGCACCGCAACCGACCCCATGGCCCCAAGACTGGTGGCTGGTGGCCTGGTACCCCAAGAACTTGGGGGTTTACCCAGTCCTTGCAGGCCATCTGGTTGGTGTCGGGCACTTCAGGTAGACCATCGGACTCAGCATAGAATCATAGAATATCAGGGTTGGAAGGGACCCCAGAAGGTCATCTAGTCCAACCCCCTGCTCAAAGCAGGACCAATTCCCAGTTAAATCATCCCAGCCAGGGCTTTGTCAAGCCTGACCTTAAAAACCTCTAAGGAAGGAGATTCTACCACCTCCCTAGGTAACGCATTCCAGTGTTTCACCACCCTCTTAGTGAAAAAGTTTTTCCTAATATCCAATCTAAACCTCCCCCACTGCAACTTGAGACCATTACTCCTCGTTCTGTCATCTGCTACCATTGAGAACAGTCTAGAGCCATCCTCTTTGGAACCCCCTTTCAGGTAGTTGAAAGCAGCTATCAAATCCCCCCTCATTCTTCTCTTCTGCAGGCTAAACAATCCCAGCTCCCTCAGCCTCTCCTCATAACTCATGTGTTCCAGTCCCCTAATCATTTTTGTTGCCCTTCGCTGGACTCTCTCCAATTTATCCACATCCTTCTTGAAGTGTGGGGCCCAAAACTGGACACAGTACTCCAGATGAGGCCTCACCAATGTCGAATAGAGGGGAACGATCACGTCCCTCGATCTGCTCGCTATGCCCCTACTTATACATCCCAAAATGCCATTGGCCTTCTTGGCAACAAGGGCACACTGCTGACTCATATCCAGCTTCTCGTCCACTGTCACCCCTAGGTCCTTTTCTGCAGAACTGCTGCCTAGCCATTCGGTCCCTAGTCTGTAGCTGTGCATTGGGTTCTTCCGTCCTAAGTGCAGGACCCTGCACTTATCCTTATTGAACCTCATCAGATTCCTTTTGGCCCAATCCTCCAATTTGTCTAGGTCCTTCTGTATCCTATCCCTCCCCTCCAGCGTATCTACCACTCCTCCCAGTTTAGTATCATCCGCAAATTTGCTGAGAGTGCAATCCACACCATCCTCCAGATCATTTATGAAGATATTGAATAAAACCGGCCCCAGGACCGACCCCTGGGGCACTCCACTGGATACCGGCTGCCAACTAGACATGGAGCCATTGATCACTACCCGTTGAGCCCGACAATTTAGCCAGCTTTCTACCCACCTTATAGTGCATTCATCCAGCCCATACTTCCTTAACTTGCTGACAAGAATACTATGGGAGACCATGTCAAAAGCTTTGCTAAAGTCAAGAAACAATACATCCACTGCTTTCCCTTCATCCACAGAACCAGTAATCTCATCATAAAAGGCGATTAGATTAGTCAGGCATGACCTTCCCTTGGTGAATCCATGCTGGCTGTTCCTGATCACTTTCCTCTCATGCAAGTGCTTCAGAATTGATTCCTTGAGGACCTGCTCCATGATTTTTCCAGGGACTGAGGTGAGGCTGACTGGCCTGTAGTTCCCAGGATCTTCCTTCTTCCCTTTTTTAAAGATTGGCACTACATTAGCCTTTTTCCAGTCATCCGGGACTTCCCCGGTTCGCCACGAGTTTTCAAAGATAATGGCCAGTGGCTCTGCAATCACAGCCGCCAATTCCTTCAGCACTCTCGGATGCAACTCGTCCGGCCCCATGGACTTGTGCACGTCCAGCTTTTCTAAATAGTCCCTAACCGCCTCTATCTCCACAGAGGGCTGGCCATCTCTTCCGCATTTTGTGATGCCCAGCGCAGCAGTCTGGGAGCTGACCTTGTTAGTGAAAACAGAGGCAAAAAAAGCATTGAGTACATTAGCTTTTTCCACATCCTCTGTCACTAGGTTGCCTCCCTCATTCAGTAAGGGGCCCACACATTCCTTGGCTTTCTTCTTGTTGCCAACATACCTGAAGAAACCCTTCTTGTTACTCTTGACATCTCTGGCTAGCTGCAGCTCCAGGTGCGATTTGGCCCTCCTGATAACATTCCTACATGCCCGAGCAATATTTTTATACTCTTCCCTGGTCATATGTCCAACCTTCCACTTCTTGTAAGCTTCTTTTTTATGTTTAAGATCCGCTAGGATTTCACCATTAAGCCAAGTTGGTCGCCTGCCATATTTACTATTCTTTCGACTCATCGGGATGGTTTGTCCCTGTAACCTCAACAGGGATTCCTTGAAATACAGCCAGCTCTCCTGGGACTCCTTTCCCCTTCAAGTTAGTCCCCCAGGGGATCCTGGCCATCCGTTCCCTGAGGGAGTCGAAGTCTGCTTTCCTGAAGTCCAGGGTCCGTATCCTGCTGCTTACCTTTGTTCCCTGCGTCAGGATCCTGAACTCAACCAACTCATGGTCACTGCCTCCCAGATTCCCATCCACTTTTGCTTCCCCCACTAATTCTACCCGGTTTGTGAGCAGCAGGTCAAGAAAAGCACCCCCCCTAGTTGGCTCCTCTAGCACTTGCGCCAGGAAATTGTCCCCTACGCTTTCCAAAAACTTCCTGGATTGTCTATGCACCGCTGTATTGCTCTCCCAGCAGATATCAGGAAAATTAAAGTCACCCATGAGAATCAGGGCATGCGATCTAGTAGCTTCCGTGAGCTGCCGGAAGAAAGCCTCATCCACCTCATCCCCCTGGTCCGGTGGTCTATAGCAGACTCCCACCACTACATCACTCTTGTTGCACACACTTCTAAACTTAATCCAGAGACACTCAGGTTTTTCTGCAGTTTCGTACCGGAGCTCTGAGCAGTCATACTGCTCCCTTACATACAGTGCTACTCCCCCACCTTTTCTGCCCTGCCTGTCCTTCCTGAACAGTTTATAACCATCCATGACAGTACTCCAGTCATGTGAGTTATCCCACCAAGTCTCTGTTATTCCGATCACGTCATAGTTCCTTGACATCACCAGGACCTCCAGTTCTCCCTGCTTGTTTCCAAGGCTTTGTGCATTTGTATATAAGCACTTGAGATAACCTGTTGATCGCCCCTCATTGCCAGTATGAGGCAGGAGCCCTCCCCTCACAGACATTCCTGCCTGTGCTTCCTCCCGGTATCCCGCTTTCCCACTTACCTCAGGGCTTTGGTCTCCTTCCCCCGGTGAACCTAGTTTAAAGCCCTCCTCACTAGGTTAGCCAGCCTGCTGGCAAAGATGCTCTTCCCTCTCTTCGTAAGATGGAGCCCGTCTCTACCCAGCACTCCTCCTTCATGGAACACCATCCCATGGTCAAAGAATCCAAAGCCTTCTCTCCGACACCATCTGCGTAGCCATTCGTTGACTTCCACGATTCGACGCTCCCTACCTAGGCCTTTTCCTTCCACGGGGAGGATGGACGAGAACACCACTTGCGCCTCCAACTCCTTTATTCTTCTTCCTAGAGCCACATAGTCCGCAGTGATCCGCTCAAGGTCATTCTTGGCAGTATCATTGGTGCCCACGTGGAGAAGCAGGAAGGGGTAGCGATCTGAGGGCTTGATGAGTCTCGGCAGTCTCTCCGTCACATCACGAATCTTAGCCCTGGCAAGCAGCAGACTTCTCGGTTTTCCCGGTCAGGGCGGCAGATAGATGACTCAGTCCCCCGGAGGAGAGAGTCCCCGACCACCACCACCCGCCTTCTCCTCTTGGGGGTGGTGGTCGTGGAACCCCCAACCTCAGGACAGCGCATCTCATGCCTTCCAACCAGCGGAGTCTCCTTCTGCTTTCTCGCCCCAGACATATCATCTGGTCCACTCTCCGCAACGATACCTGTGGAGAGAACATGAAAGCGGTTAGTTACCTGTGTCTGTGTTACTGGAACCCGGACATTCCGCTTACCTCTTCTGGAGGTCACATGTTGCCAAGCTTCTTCACTGGTCTCTTGGCTCCTCTGTGCAACCTGCTCTATATCTGTAGAGCTTTGTGCCCCTAGAAGCCTATCCTGAGTTTCGTCCAGGAAATCCTCAGTTTCCCGTATGCAACGCAGGGTTGCTATCTGTTGCTCCAGACCTTCAATCTTCTCTTCCAATATGGAGACCAGCTTGCACTTTGTACAGACAAAGTCGCTTCTGTCCTGTGGAAGAAAGACAAACATGGCACATCCAGTGCAGGTCACAACAGCTGAACCCCCCCCTTCCATATCAGCTTCCTACTATGAGCTTCCTCAGAACAGTTTGCAAGACGTAAGCCTCACTGGGCTCCCTCCAGGCGAACTCCCAGGCAAACTCCTGCTGTGTGCTGCTCTGCTGTCCCCGCTGCTCAGCTGGTTCGCCAAGCTCTGGCTATTTTTAAACAGCCAGGCTTCCCTGTGGCAAACAAACAGACACCCTACTGCCCGCCCCCTGCAGGCTAGCAGCCAATCAGACACTCACTCAGGCTCTCACACTGCCCCCCCAGCAAACACACGCTCGGATACTTCCTCAGCAAGCAAACAAACACAGACTCGGATACTTACCAGTCCCAGGCAAACTCCTGCTGTGTGCTGCTCTATGATTCTATGATTCTATGGGTCCCCCTCACCCAGTTCCACAAGAGGATGCTGAGGCTCATCAGGAACTACTGAAGAGGATAACCTCCAACCTGGGGCTCCATGCAGAGGAGCTACAGGAGCCATCCAACTCCCTGTTTGACGTCCTTTACTCCATGGCACCTGCTAGGGTGGCTTTATGCCTACATGAAGGGGTATCGAAAATTACTAATGCACTGTGGCAAACCCCCTCCTCCCTGCCCCCCAACTCAAAAAGGGCCGAGCGCAAATACTTTGTGACAGCTAAAGGTCATGAGAACTCTACACTCACCCAGCCCCAAACTCCCTTGTAATTGAGGCTGTTAATCAGAGGGAGAGGCAGGGTCAACCTGGGCTACATCCAAGAATAAAGACTTGAAGAGACTGGATCTGTTTGGGTGAAAAATGAATTCATCTTTGTCAACGTTCCTTCCCCACTCTGAACTCTAGGGTACAGATGTGGGGACCTTCATGAAAACCTCCTAAGCTTACTTTTACCAGCTTAGGTTAAAACTTCCCCAAGGTACAAACTATTTTATCCTTTGCCCTTGGACTTCCACTGCCACCACCGAACGTTTATCTGGGTTTATTTTTATTAGGAAAGCGTTGTTTGAAAACGTCTTTCCCCCCAAAATCCTCCCAACCCTTGCACCCCACTTCCTGGGGAAGGTTTGGTAAAAATCCTCACCAATTTGCATAGGTGACCACAGACCCAAACCCTTGGATCTTAAGAACAATGAAAAAAAACATTGAGTTTTCTTACAAGAAGACTTTTAATAGAAGTAAAAAGTAAAAAAGAATCACCTCTGTAAAATCAGGATGGTACATACCTTACAGGGTAATTAGATTCAAAACATAGAGAATCCCTCTTGGCAAAACCTTAAGTTACAAAAAGACACACAGACAGGAATATCCATTCTATTCAGCACAGCTTAATTTCTCAGCCATTTAAAGAAATCATAATCTAACGCATATCTAGCTAGATTACTTACTAAGTTCTAAGACTCCATTCTTGTTCTGTCCCCGGCAAAAACATCACACAGACAGACACAGACCCTTTGTTTTTCTCCCTCCTCCCAGCTTTTGAAAGTATCTTGTCTCCTCATTGGTCATTTTGGTCAGGTGCCAGCGAGGTTATCCCAGCTTCTTAACCCTTTACAAGTGAAAGGATTTTTCCTCTGGTCAGGAGGGATTTTAAAGGTGTTTACCCTTCCCTTTATATTTATGATGGTCTTCCAGCCTTCAACTGAGAGTGGCCAACCACCAAGCCCTCCTTGGTCACTACGATTATAACATGTGGCAGGCTAACATGTGGCAAGTTCGAGGTTTCACTTCCTGAAGGATCCAGGAAGGAATTCTGGGTGATCCTCGAGGAGGGCATGGCTGTGGCCAGAGTGGTCCTCCAAGCAGCTTCAGACGTGGTGGACTCTGCAGCTCGCACTATGGCCTCGGCCGTCTCCATGCGGTTGGCATCCTGGCTGCTCCTCTCTGGACGGTCAAATGAAGGTCAGCAGTTGATGCAGGACCTCCATTCGGCAGGACCTCAATTCGGGAGGACCTCCTTCGGCAGCCAGGCCCTGTTTGCAGAGCAGACAGACAGTAGGCTGCATGGACTGAAAGACTCCCGCACTACACTGAAAACTCTAGGTCTGTATGTCCCCAGTCCAGCCTGTAAGCAGTTTAAACTGCAGCAATCTCAAGGTGAAGGGAGCCAACCCCAGCAGGAGCCACCCCACAAAAAAAGTAGGGGCTACAAGCGCCAACTGATCCACCCACCTCTGCCCTCCACCCAAGTGAGCTCGACCCACAATAAGCAGGTGGCAAGCAAATGTTTTGAGGCTACGCCTGAGGGCAACCTACTGGACTATACCCCAGATCCATGTTTCCCGCTTTTCTCCAACCGCCTTTCTTTTTTCCTCCCTGCATGGACCACTATAACTTTGGACCTCTGGGTCCTCAATACAGTGGCGTAGGGTTATATCCTCCAGTTTCTTTCTACCCCTCCTTTCCACCCCCCTTCTCTGTCCCTCTTCAGGGACCCCTCTCACGAGAGTCTCCTTGCACAGGAGGTATCAGGGTTGCTGCAGTTGGGTGCGGTGGAAGAGGTTACTTATGAGTACAGGAACAAAGGGTTCTATTCCTGGTAATTTTTAATCCCAAAGGCCAAGGGCGGTCTATGGCCCACCCTGGACCTACGAGACCGCAACAAATACCTAAAGAAATGGAAGTTCCACATGGTCTTCCTGGCTTCCATCATCCCTTCCCTGGATCCAGGAGACTGGTATGACGCCCTTGACTTGAAGGATACATATTTCCACACAGCGATCTTTCAAGATCACAGATGCTTCCTACGATTTATGGTGGGACCCAATCATTACCAATTTGTGGTCCTCCTGTTCGGCTGAGCGACAGCACTGAGGGTGTTTACCAGGCGTCTGGGTATCCAGATCTACCTGTACCTTGATGGCTGGCTCGCCAAAGGCTGATCCAGGTCCAAAGTTCAAAGGGATGTGGTGGTGCTACAGGCCATGTGCCAATCCCTGGGCCTGCTGGTAAACAACAAAAAGTCAGTGTTAGTTCTGGTGTAGAGGATAGAGTTAATCAGAGTGGTGCTCGGCTCCAGCTGCTCCAGCGCATGTCTGCTGCAGGAGAGGTTCCAAGCATTGGTAGA
Source organism: Lepidochelys olivacea (assembly GCF_965140295.1). Classification (NCBI taxonomy): domain Eukaryota; kingdom Metazoa; phylum Chordata; order Testudines; family Cheloniidae; genus Lepidochelys; species Lepidochelys olivacea. Next base: position 43,397,135 of record NC_140418.1, on the reverse strand, counting down.
TCTCATCCCAGGAGTCTCTGTGTCCCCCCGACCATGGCCAGAGTTTGCCTGTGCCTGCTGGGCCACATGGCAGCATGTACGTTTGTCATCTGCCATGCCAGGCTCCGGATGTGGCCCTTACAGCAGTGGCTGGTGATGGTCTATTCCCAGTCCAGAGATCACCTGGAAAAGGTTGTTACCATCCCACCGACGATACTTACCTCCCTGCAATGGTGGACCAGCCCCAGAGCAGTCCTGGAAGGAGTTCCAATTGACAGTCCTTGTCACTCGATTGAGTTGATATCAGACGCATCGGAACTCGGCTGGGGAGTGCATCTCAGCAACCTCCAGACCCAGGGCATGTGATCCCCGGAGGAGATGACATTGCACATAAACTTCAAGGAGCTCAGAGCGGTCTCCTTGGCATGTGGAGTCTTCTTAAAGCACCTGATGGGCAAAGTGCTGAGAGTGTCGATGGACAACACAGTCTTGTTATTCTACATCAACAGACAAGGGGGAACGTGCTCGTCGGCTCTATGCCGAGAGGCACTCTGTCTGTGGGATTTCTGCATCAGCCATGAGATCCACTTGGAAACTTGTCATCTCCCCTGCATCAAAAACCCGGTGGCAGATCACCTCAGCAGGTCCTTCTCCTTTCACCATGAATGGTCGCTCCACCCAGAGATAGCCTGCATGACCTTCCGGAGGTGGGGGTTTCCCCAAGTGGACATGTTTGCCACCAGACAAAACAGAAAATGCTATCAGTTTTGTTCTTGGCAGGGTCTGGACAAGGACTTTATCTCTGATGCCTTCCTTTTGTCGTGTTCAGGGAGCCTAAGGTACATGTTCCCACCGATTCTGCTCATTAGCAGGGTCTAACCCTTGCAGTAGCCAGGAGTGTGGATGCAGCTGTGTGTGGCTGGAATGTCTGGAGCTAAGGATGGATTCTGCATGTGGGGATATGCACGTAGCTGTTCATTCCTGCTGCTACTACAGAACTGCAGAATTCCAGAGACTCATTGTCTGAGGATTCCATCTGCCACTTGAGATATGTTTACACTGCAATTAGACACCTGTGGCTGGCCCATGCCAGCTGACTCAGGCTCACGGGGCTCATACTACAGGGCTGTTTAACTGTGGGGTAGACGTTTGAGCTTGGGCTGGAGTCCAGGTTCTAGGACCCTGCGAGATGGGAGGGTCCCAGAGCCCAGGTTCCAGCCTGAATGTCTACACTGCAATTAAACAGCCCCTTAGCCTGAGCCCTGCAAGCCCAAGTCAGCTATCATGGGTCAGCTCTGGGTTTTTAAATGTAGTGTAGACAAACCCAGAGTGAATCTGATTCAGTGGAAGGCCTCTTGTGGTAACATGGGAATTCAGTCTCTATAGCCCATTTAATCCTTAGCCTCACAGCAAGAAGGTGAAAGGTGATGTAGTTGTTTCTGCTGTGGATCCTGGCACATTTGGAAGTGAAGTGAGCGACCCAGCTCATTTCACATAGGATAGCAAACAGCTGTCAGTGTCAATGACCTTCAGCCATTACCAACACATTGACCAAGGAGGGAAAGTAAATGGCTTTAATTCACCTGGGCCAGATGCTCAGGTGGTGTACATTCCACTGCTCTGCCAATTTACACCAGTTCAGCATCCGGTCCAGCAGTGAGAAGGAGGCTGAATACCATTCAGATTCTGCAGCATCCCACAGCACAAGATCAAATCCCTTTATTGTCTCATGCTACCAATGCGATTTGCTAACACATTACTCAGAGGGGTAACAAATCCTGTATTATTTAAAGGGAAACATTAAAACTGTCACTTCTGGTGGAGATGTTGGAATGTGTTAAATGGGTCACACCATTAAAACAAATATTTCTAGCCTACATTTATGAAGTACTGGAAGTAAATGAATATTTGACTGCCTCATCATTGGCATTGATTTTATTAACAGCTGCATAACTGCTACATGTGGAATGCTTTTCATAAAAGTGAGCCTGAGGCACCAATCTAGCTATTATACTAATCACACTTAGCTCTTTTCACACAGAGATTTCAAAGCACTTTCAAAAGGAGGTTGGTAGTCTCAGCCCCTTTTTATAGAAGGGGAAACTGAGACACAGGGCAGGAAAATAATTTGCCCAAAGTCACCTAACCTGAAAGCTTTGAGGTGCTCAAATCAGGGGTTTAGTGTGGGGTTATACGTAGATTTTACTATCATCCATCACCATGTGGAGCAGCTGTGAAACTATCATGATGCCAATGCCATGAATCTGGGCCCATCCAGAGCCAAAGTCAGCTCTGATTTCTGCACTGCCATTTGGGATTGAGAGACATGCCCTTATTCACACCATCCCAGAATGCTTTCTGTGGGAGTGTAAACTGAGCGGTAGCAGAAATTAGCTTAGGCTAGTTTCGGCAGTAAGGACTGGCACACACTAGTGCATGCCAGAGTAAAACTTTGTGAAGCTGGAGTTAAAGGTCTCAGTATTTATTAATAATTTTTAATACTGTAGTTAAAAATATAATGAAAATAATTTAAAAAATGCCCCAACAGCCTCAGACTGCCTGAAATTCAAAGTTAAAGATTAACTTTAAACACACAAAGCCAAACACTGGGAAGTATGGAAATGAAAAATTAAGGTACCCAAACAACCTTAACGCTGCCATCATTTCCTGGCCACCATTTGTAACCTGCTTGTAAGACAAACAAAAGTCTGTGATAAATCTCATAGCATCCTAGCTACTGAATCTGATTGGTTAAACTGTGATATTTCCTGGTCAAGAGCTGTGGGCCTCTTAGTCCATGTCTTCCATGTGTTCCACAGCAGAGCCTGCTGCAAGGCCTTTTGGAGCTTCTGATAACTGCAGCAATAGGGAACCAAAGTCCTGTGTCTAGCAAAGTGTGAGAGAGTTATTCAATTTGCAACCCCAGCATGAGGGAATTCCACTGGAAAGGTGGGTAATGAATGTTTGTGAAGCAGCTTTTGATCACTGGTTGAAACATGATGTATTAGTGCAAAGGATTGTTAAGGTCATAAAGCGTAGTGCTGTGAGGAGGAGTTAAGTGTTCTTGGATCCCATCTTCTGCTCAGGCTTCTACCTAGATCATATTCCCTCTCATACCCAGAGCTTACAATGTAGCCTGTTCTTGGTGTTCAGTCATGCCAGGAGATGTGTGTGCACAAATCCCATTGACTTCAATGATAGTATAGCCTACAGGCTTTGATGTGAACAACAAATTCCTTAGTGGACAAGCTCAACAAGGTTAAATTCACAGCCCCTGGATTGAATAACTTCTCAAGCCACCCAGCCTTCCAAAAATAGTCAAAATCAACCATTCTTTTTGAGATAAGCTACAGGAAAGAGGCTTGGCTTAATGGTGAAATCCTTGCTGATCTTAAACACAAAAAAGAAGCTTACAAGAAGTGGAAGATTGGACAAATGACCAGGTTGGAGTATAAAAATATTGCTCAGGCATGCAGGCATTGCTCATGAAATCAGGAAGGCCAAATCACACCTGGAGTTGCAGCTAGCAAGGGATGTTATGAGTAACAAGAAGGGTTTCTTCAGGTATGTTAGCAACAAGAAGAAGATCAAGGAAATTGTGGGCCCCTTAATGAATGCGTGAGCAACCGAGCGACAGAGGATATGGAAAAAGCTAATGTACTCAATGCTTTTTTTGCCTCTGTCTTCACGAACCAGGTCAGCTCCCAGACTACTGCACTGGGCAGCACAGCATGGGGAGGAGGTGACCAGCCCTCTGTGGAGAAAGAAGTGGTTCAGGACTATTTAGGAAAGCTGGATGAGCACAAGTCCATTGTTAGGATATAGATATTCAGGCCTGTCTGCAAAGGCCTGTACTTTAAGAATTTAGGTGTATTCTTATCACTTGGCTAGTTATAGAGGTATAAAAGAAAGAATCAAAATCACTGTCTGCCAGTGTAAGGTCCTTCTGTTACTGTGACAGTCTGAGGCCCTGTTCTTAGGCTAAGGCCTTTGGCTAAGCAGCAGAAGCAGCCATAAGCTGGGAAGCAACCGGTCACAGCCACACATTCCAAACTAGTCACATTGACAGAAGGTGCTATTGGGCTGTTAGGAATACAATCCTGTCCTGATAGTGCCTATCACCTCCAGTGAAAGGGAAGTGCCTAGAAGATGACAGGGGGAGGGATAGCTCAGTGGTTTGAGCATTGGCCTGCTAAACTCAGGGTTGTGAGTTCAATCCTTGAGGGGACCATTTAGGGATCTGGGGCAAAAATTGGGGATTGGTCCTGCTTTGAGCAAGGGGTTGGACTAGATGACCTCCTGAGGTCCCTTCCAACCCTGATATTTTATGATTCTATGTAAAAGGAAACTTAGTTTGATAGCATCCTGTCTGGCAAGAACTCACTTATCAATAGCTGGGATGTGAAATCCCCACTTCTGTATTGTTTTGTCATTATAGTTCCCACTTTGCTATTGTTTGTCTGTATAATCTCTGTCTGGTTCTGTGATTGTTCCTGTCTGCTGTATAATTAATTTTGCTGGGTGTTACATAATCATGTTACAATATGTTAGGATTGGTTAGTTAAATTTCAGGAAAATGATTGGTTAAGGTATAGTAAGCAGAATTCAAGTTTTACTATATAGTCTGCAGTCAATCAGGAAGTGTGTGGGTGTGTGGGTGGGGGAAATGGGAACAGGGAATGGGGAAATTGGAATCACTTTTTGCTAAAGGGGGAAATGGAAACAGGGAATGGGGGTAAGGAAATTGGAATCATGTTTGGCTAAGGGCAGGAATGGGAACAGGGACACAGGTGTAAGACTCTGTGGTGTCAAAGCTGGGAAGGAGGACACTAAGAAAGGAAACTGGAATCATGCTTGCTGGAAGTTCACCCCAATAAACATCGAACTGTTTGCACCTTTGGACTTCGGGTATTGTTGCTCTCTGTTCGTGCAGGAAGCACCAGGGAAGTAAGTGGGTGAAGGAATAAGCCCCCTAACATCTTGGTGCCGTGACTCGGATGCATCGCATTGGATAGGTGAGTGGCAGCCTGTAAGTCCCCCTCCCCAACAGTCCGCACAGCTGCTTGGAGGGGGTATCGCGAACTCTTGTGATGGTAGTTGAGGGTTCTGGCAAGCCAGGGTAAAGGATTTTTTGGATAAATGGATAAGGAAGAACCAGGGCCCATACCACATGCAGGGGTCAACCTGGGATGAGATTAAAAAGGAAACAGAGGAAGCGTTAGGGGACCCAGAGGGATGGGGGGTGGCTGAGGAGCCCACCCTCCTTGGTATATTGGTAGTGGAAGAAGGTCCCTGCCCATGGGGACTGAATGCCTTCCAGGGAAAGGAGGCACTTCAGTCTTCTTGTGAGAGGTCTGAAGTAAGGGCAGCATTATGGGAAGCTGCCAGTAATCTTTCAAGTTTGGTGCTGCTTCAGCAAGGGCTGCTGAAGGGTTGTAAATTAGTTAGGGGTAGTGAAAGATGATTTGGCACAACAGGGTTTAAAGTCAAAAGCAGAGTTAACAGACTACCTTTAGAGACTGGAGCTGGGACTTGGTCCTGGGGGAGTGGAGAGAAAGAAGGGAAAAAAAAAGTTTCAAAGTGCAACCTGCCTTTCCACACCCTTTTGTTTTTCTGAAGTTTTAATGGAGGGTACTTTGGATACTTATGTGAGATGTCAAGAAGGAAGTTTTTGTTTAATGATCAAACCCAGTTATATACATGTAACTGTATGTGCAACTCTGTGCAGTCACATTGGATGGAAGCTTGGTAATTAAATTATCCAAGGGGGTCAGGTAGAGTGGCTACAACTACTATGCTTCTGTCCCCAGAAGCCTTTACAGCTATTCTGAGGGAAAATGGGCCCTTTTCCCACAGAAATGGTCTATAAGGGACAGCTGCAGGCAGCAGGCAGAGAAAGAATCTGATCAAAATTATTTGACTTGGATAATGTAATCAAAATCAGTAAAGGATGTAAGGGGTTTCTGTTGGAACTTAACTTGGCTGCCCCTGGTTGTGTCTAGTTGTACTAGATGGAAGTGTAATCGGGGTACAGTTGTGTAAAAAAGAGTAATCACAGTGCAAGAAATGTTAGGCAAAAGAGAATTTTGTGTGGTAAAAGAAAAGGAAAAGGGGAGGAATGATGGGAACACTGAGCCTTGGGATGGCTCTGCGGGATTAGATTGTTGCTTTGGTGGGTGTGCATGAAAACTCTGTGGGCATGGGGGAGGCAGTTACACCTTTTGTAAAATTAATATGGCTAATATAATGTTATGGAAGTTAAACTATATGGAAGGAATGTGCATTTTCCCAGGACGTGTGCAGTGTATATTGGAGAAGGGGTAAAATAAATGCAAATAAAACATGGTACTTAATTAAAATCTTATTAGGGCTCCAAAAGGGGCCACAATAGGTTGTGCTTTCTTTTTCAGATCTCTGTGTGTTTTGGAGTAGGAGATGAAAGTGGAAAGTAATCAGAACTCTAGTGGAAGTAAAATGTTTCCCTTTTAAGACAGTGTCTGAGCTGCTAACAGCTTTGGATCTAGAAGCAAGCTAGTCAGCCTCTGTGTAAATGCAAATTACCTAGCTGATGGGCACAAAGGAGCTGCAAATAATGCAAACATCCGGTCAGTAAAGAAGCTACTAGAAGACTCAGATTATGGCCCTCCAGGAAAGGGAGGTGAAAAAACAAGTCAAGCCTGAAAATAAGGGGGACAGGTTAACCTTAAGGTGTGTGTGTGTGTGTGTGTGTACAGTGCTAAAATCTGAAGCTGTCTCTCAGCTATTACCTGAGAATAAACTGAAAGCTTGGTACAGCAGAGAAACTATTACAAACATGGTCTGTTGTACAAGAGGGGAAACTGAGGTACACCACCTCATGAATTTCATAAATGACCAGTAAGTGGGGTAATTCACTAGCCTGACAATAGAACAAAATAAGGACAGCCTGGAGGTGATTCTTCTGTTTTTCCTGCAATTAGCAAGGAAATTTGTAAAAGAAAGTGGTGGTATTATTATTATTAAGCAATAATCTGTCCCCACCAGGGGGATGGAAATTGTTTCTTTTGTTTTTCAGACACACTACAAGCAAGCTGGCGCCAGTGGGAAAAATAACCCAGAATACCATGGATCTGTGTTTTGTGTGTGTCTGTGGTGTTTGTCTTGTTGCTAGCATTGTTGTGTTTTAATGAACAGAAAACCTCATGACATGGGTGGGGGATGGCTTCAAAAGGCTGACCTGGGGGTGAGGGGGGAAGATGTGTATGGGAATGCAAAATGCTCAACTAGGAGGTCAGCACCTGTGTAATAGCTACCGTGGTACCTGGAAATGGAACGGCAACTAAGGTGGCCCCCACAAGCCCTATGGAAATAATGAGAAGGGGAGGAGCTCACTGGGAATCAATGGAGGGGTGTGTAAAATAGTGTAAATCAACAGAAGATGTTTGGATGTGCCCCTCTCCTGTGACTATGGAGGAGCAAGATCAATGGCCTATGCAGGGGGTTGACAATTGGGTGTACTGTGTATAAGGTGTTTTGCTGGGAATGTACATATGACTGGGGGCACAATTACACCAGCCCATAACCAAACTACACACATCTACATGCTGCTATCTGGACTTTGGTGCACAAATGGATCTGTGAATCTTACTGCTATGAATAATCAAACCAGGAAATATTGCCTGATTCCATACCAAGTGGTCGAGCTGGTTTGGACAATATCCCATTTCTCTGTGAACATTCAGTGGACTTATGATATGGACAAAAGCAAGCTAAACCTGCAGGAGCAGCTTGTTGCAACTACCAGAAACTGGACACATAAGTTCGTGACCCCGTTGAAGGAGGAGAGGCAGTGTTTTAGGGGTGTCTCAGCTGTTGGATCATAGAGCAGTGGTCAGGACTTGGTATTGCTATGGATTTTGTATTGTTAACTGTACTTGTGTTACGTTGCGTAGGGAGATAATCTATAAGTAATGTAATAAGCCCTCCAAACCCTGCAGTGTACTAGACAACCCAGACCCAACCTTCTCGGGCCCACTCTAATGGGAAGTCTGGAACGCTAATTGGAATAGCGGCTTCCCACTCAGGCCGAGGGTGGCAGAGGTGAGCTGGGGTGGGGAGTGGTTCCCCTGTGTGCCCCCTCTCCCAGTTACCTGCTGTGGCGTGGGCGGCCCTCCTCGCGCCCTCCCGCCCCAGCTCACCTCCGCCTCCCTGGGCCTGAGCGGGAAGCCGTGGCCTGCTTCTCAGCCTGCCCCAGCCTCCTGCGCGAACAGCTGATTCATGGGAAGCCTGGGGGGCGGAGAAGCAGAGTGGGGCAGCACGTTCAGGGGAGGAGGCGGAGCGGAAGTGAGCTGGGGCCAGGGGTGGGCGGGGAGCTGCCAGTGGGTGCTCCGCACCCACCAAATTTTCCCCTTGCGTGCTCCAGGGCTGTAGCACCCATGGAGTTGATGCCTAAGGCGCCACTTTTGGCCGGTTAAATTTAGAAGCCCTTTTAGAACCGGTTGTCCCTCACAGTACAGTTCTAAAAGGGCTTCTAAATTTAACAACCGGTTCTCTTGAACTGGTGCGAACTGGCTCCAGCTCATCACTGCTCATGTCCAAACATCTGAGTAATTCTCTTCTGGTGGAGGAACCTACCTGAGAAATTTTGAGCTATATCCTCAACCATGCAGAAGTGAAAAAAAAACACATACTCCATTAGTTTCTGTGAATATGAAGGTTCCAAAAGAAGAGAAAAACAATCTTGTAGTGTATTAAAAAAATATGTAATAAGAATTTGGGTGAGCCTTCTGTTGTGAATGATGGGATTTGGGATGGTATGGTGGTGATGTTCTCTGCGATGTTGGGTTTTATGTGTTGCTTTGTCATATAAATTATGTAGAAAGTCACGTTTCAAAATCTTATCCATTCTCAGAAGAATACTCTTGTTTTTAAAGCCAACTTTTCTGAGCAACCTACAGCCCCAGTCAATGCTCAGGCATTGGGGATGATGCTGACTGTTGCAGAGAGGGGATTAAAGTCCCATACAACTTCTGAGACTCACAGCCATCACGCAGCAGGGCTGCCTTGAGGGAGTCCCATTAAACTGGCAGGGTTTTTCTGAGAATGCAAATTCTAAATTTAATATTTATAACAAATAAATAATTGACAGTTCAAAGGAGAGAGAAAAGGATGTGTATTCTGCCCTCACCCACCTGCAAGCAATGTAAGTGACAGCAAAGGAATGGCTTACTTTAACTGAGGGCAGTATCAAGCCCCCAGTGCTTCATATTGTTGACTGAATACAAATGTACATGTACCTGAAAAGTTTGGGTTAGAGTGTTCCTTAAACAGGGAAAAGAGTATCTCTGGGAGGAGATGTCTCCTCTCTTCAAAACTGAGGAAGTTCTCCCAGATAAATCTCTTCTCTGTCGTCCCCCTAGTAAGCATCACAGAAGGAGCATAGGCTGTAGTAGTTGCACAGTTAAGGGATCCATTGTAAACTCTGGACCTGAACATTCAGTTTGCCTCACTGTGTGAAGCACTGTACAAACGGGGACTGCCTGAAGAGCTAACAGTCTAAATAGACAAGAGGGAAAAAGGGAATTTACTTAACTCCATTTTACAGATGAGGAACTGAGGCCCAGAGAAATTAAGTGTCTGGCCAGGAATTCCTGGCCCACATTTCCTGAATCCCAGTCCAGTATCATAATCATAGGACCATCCTTCAGAGGCATGGAAAGGTATGTGTAGTGCCTTCAGCTGGCCATAGCTTAAAGCAGGCATTGTGACTTCTGTTGGCTCATGAAGTTTCTGAATACAAGAAAGCTATTGCAATATTTTGTTTTGTGAGCCAACCAGAGTTGGAAAATCCCAGCCTTAGTTTGGTGCACAATAATTGTCCGTGTTTGCCAACTAAAGCAAGAAGCCTAACAGAGGTGGATACTCAACTCCCATTGAAATTCAATGGTCTAGCTTATTTTGGACCATTAGAAATTCCCAACCTAAATGTCTCCTCCCCTGGACTCTATGAACAATGACCCACCAAACAGTCACAGTGCACTTCAGGATGGGTGACTGGACTAGATCTCTACAGTCATGCTGCTGGTCTGAACTCCCTCAGTATTCTGTTTAGATCCACAGCTGCTGGGACAGATCCCTGCAGTCATGAAGCTACATTGGGTTCTTGCTTCTTTTTAGGTGCCTTCTGTCACAATGGGACTTGGGCAGTCATGTCCAGTGTTCAAAACAGTGGCAATCAGAGGCCAGGAACAGCACCGAAGGTAAGAGCCAGTGTTAGGACCCAGGAGCCAGTGCTGGGGTCAGAAGTCCAAGAGTGAGCCGAGAGGCCAGTCCATCACTACAGCTGGCTCAGGGTCCACAGACACTCAGTGTTGTTGCACAGACACTTTCTGGAACTCCTCCTGTGCTTAAATAGGGCTCCCAGACCAACCAGGGACCACAAGGGAAGATGTCAAGCTGGGTTTTCCCAGTGGTACTTCTTGTGGTGTTTCTCTCCATGGGGTCTATGTGGTATGCAGACAGCCTAATCACAGCTACCAGATAGTGGTCTGGTGGTGCTGGCTGGCCTGCGGACCTAGGTTCTGATCCCTGCAGAACCTCATGCCTGGGGTCTCCCAGCAAGTTAAACATGTGAATACCCAGTATAACCACCCCTCCTAGAATGTTATTGGTGTGTTGGCAGCTGCTTTGGGTGCACATTACAAACATGTACACCTCTCTCTAAGTGCTTCAGTAGAAAAAATATAGAAGAACAAAATCTGGAGAAAGTGCCCCCTTGCCAGTAGCTCCTTAGGCCAGACAGTCCCTCTCCTATTTCCTATCAAATCTTAGAAAATGTGCAGCAAGCACAAGAGTGAGAGAAGTGAGTCACATGCACCTAAACCTACCACAGCTTCTAAGTGCTTAACATCAGCCTGCCCGTGTCACACTCTTACTCTGATGGCACTGGGCAGGCACAGTGGTGGGATGAGATGACCTACACTGCTTAACACTCATGGACTTATTGGGTTTGACAGCTGGGGGCTTATTCAATTTGAAACACACCTGCTGCCACCACAGGCAAAGTGGAAATTAAGTTTGGGTCACAGCGAGCAGAGAAATTGGGTTGAACAGCCATGCAGAGAGGAAAGCAAAAATTAGCTTTTAAACCATTCATCCTCATCAGCGCAGGGTGGGTGGAAAGGGGAGGTGGGTGGAGCTGACAAATTGGAAAACTGTCAGCTCTGGAATAGCTCAAGGAGGAATGAAAAGATCAGCTGAGGAAACTTTCCAAGTGGCTGAAATGCAGGATTGTAAGTTACACAAAGTGCCTGCCCTAGAAATCCAGAGACACTATGATTAGAAAGATGCAAAACTGTACTTACAGCTAGCTACAAGTGTGTGTTGGAATGGTAGATAGAGCACAGCAAGTGTATAATTTTCTCAATACTAATGAAGGTGGATTCCATGCTGAAGTTCACAGAAGCGTCAGGAGAGCAGCAGAGCAATCCAGCCCCTGAATACAAGGGCAGAGCTTGATTATGGGGAAGATTCACCTCCAACGCACACTGCCTCAGAGCAGTCACCTCGCCCAAGGCTCTGCTTCCCAGCAGCACAATCCACTACGTTGTCATTAACCTCCAGGAAATAGTAGGGCAGCGTTGCTGAATGTGGAGTTGGCCAACTGATTAGAATGTGCCAGTCTGGCTTTGAGTCCTGCCCCCCTGCATAGATTTGTTGGGACTGGCCAATGGGGCCTTTTCTGTGATGGAAGAGACAATGCAACAGGTGAAAGGGAAAAATGGCAGACCTTCCCCTGCTGGCACACAACTTGTATCATCTTGCACAGGGGGTTCTCAACCATCTTCACAGCATGCACCACATCTTAGTGTCTCCCCCCTTTTCATGATCACACCAGAGCTATGTGGGAACTATGGCCCAGACCCTGAAGTCATGTAGATAAGGAAGTTATATGGCTCCGTTACCCTGGAGCACCACACAATCTATTTTTTAAATTGATTTTCATTAAGAAACAGACAATAAAAAGTCCAGAAAGATAAATGACATACTGCTTGGCTATGTTCCTGAACAGTGCATGCTTCACAGGATCGCCAACACGTTTACGCAATTTTACAATTCATCATACATTCATAGATCCCAAGGCCAGAAGGGACCACTGTGATCATGTAATTGGCCCTCCTGTATGACACAGGCTAGAGAACTGTCCCAAAATAATTCCTAGAGCAGATCTTTTACCCAAAATATCCAATCTTGATTTAAAAATGGTTAGTGATGCAGAATCCACCACAACCCTTGGTAAATTGTTCCAATGGTTAATTATTCTCACTGTTAAAGATTCATGCTTAATTTCCAGTCTGAATTTGTCTAACTTCAACTTCCAGCCATTAGATGGCGTTATAACTTTCTCTGCTAGATTGAAGAGCCCATTATTGAATATTTGTTCCACAAGGAGATACTTACAGACTATGATCAAGTCACACCTTAATCTTCCCTTTGCTAAGCTAAATAGATTGAGCTCCTCAAGTCTACCACTATAAAGCATGCTTTCTAATCCTTTCATCATTCTCTTAATTTATCAACAGAGCTGCAAGACCAGACAATACAGGACCAACACTACACTTAAACATAACGCGTTATGGTGGGAGTTACAATAAAGTAGAAGATCCACATGAATAGGGAGAGGAGGGAGGCACCTCACAATCCTTAAAATTTTTATTCTCACAACATCCCTGCAAGGCAAGGCAGTGCTACTACCTCCATATGACAGAGGTGGATCTCAGGAATGGATCCTTAAAGCAATGGAAGTTAGGGATCTAAATACCTTTCATGATCTGAGCCCAAGTGACTTGTCCAGTGTTAGCCAGGAGGTTTTTGGTAGAGCAGGGACTTGAAGCTGGAGTGTTTGAGTCTTGGGCGAGGGCCTAACCACTGGACCGTTCCTCATCTCTGTAGTCAGCACTTGCACACACAGAGCAGAAATACAAGCTTTGCTTTTGTGGGTTTGCAATTCCCATTTATGCATTTAGAACTTTGTCCTTTAATCACAATGTTGCTTTTGCTCCTTCAGGTTCCTGTGATCTGTGTCTCCCTGCTGGAAATGAGGAAGAGCAGGAGCCAGTGCCTCTGACCAACAAATCCTCCATGGACCTCCCGCTGTCTACAGTTTGGGAACCTCCACTCTAGCCATGCACACTGACAGGTCCCCATGTTCTCTATAGACTTATGGGTATTACTTACTCTACTAGTGGCCTACCACTAACTTTGGGAGGAGATTTAGCATCTGTCTTACCTGCCCTTCCATTGCAGTACATGGCTGCCTAAGGCAGCATGGTCTATCTGTTAGAGCTAGGGTGAATGGGAGCCAGGACTCCTGAGTTCTTTGCCCAGTAGCATCACCTTAGGCAAGCCACTTCTCCTTTTGGTCTCAGTTTCATTAGTTTTTCTTTTGTGCAGAACAAATGCAGGCTGCATAGCCCACAGCCTCACACAGTGGACATTGTGCATGCCAGCCAGTTCCACATCACCGCTGAAAATCATATGCAAAGCTTTAAGGAGAGGATGTGGAGCATATGGTATTTTCTAGAAAGCATGGTACAACATTACAGATTCGACAATCAACACAGGAGATATTTTTGACACCTTGTGGGAATTTTATTCCCCACATCCTATCATTGGGGTTCAAATGGCCCTTCCAGCCTACCATGACTTGAGGTTCATGGTGGATAATTAGCTGAACATGAGCTCCCAGTGCAATGCTGTTGCCACAGGAATGAATATGATCCTTGAATGTATAAACACAGGAATACTGAGCAGGAGTAGGGAAGTGATATTACCTCTGTACTTGGCACTGGTGCAATCGCTGCCGGAATCCTGTGTCAAGTTCTAGTGTCCACAGTTCAAGAAGGCTATTGACAAATTGGAGAGGGTTCAGAGAAGAGCCACAAGAATGATTAAAGGATTGGAAAACCTGCCTTATAGTGACAGATTCAAGACTCAATCTATTTAGCTTAATAAATATACACTGTGATCAAGTCATCCCTTAACTGTCTAAGTATCTACACAGGGAAGAAATATTTAATGATGGGCTCTGCAGTCTAGCAGAGGAAGGTCTAACATGATCCAATGGGTGGCAGCTGAAGCTAGACAAATTCAGACTAGAAATAATTACCTTACCTGTTTAAAATTTACTCCTTAACCATTGGAACAACCTACCAAGGGTTGTCAGAGATTATTAATCACTGGCAGGTTTAAAATCAATATTGATATTTTTCTAAAAGATAGGATCTAGTTCAACCAGGAATCAATTCAGGAAAATCCGGTGGCCTGTGTCACAGGAGGTACGACCAGATGTTCACAATGGTCCTATCTGCCTTCAAATCTTTAAAACCCCAGCAGCGATGCTCAGGAACATCAGTGAAAGGAAATTCTACTGCCAAAGCCAATAGTGGCCTCTGTCAAGTCTCCAGTCAGTGGAGGGCAGGCCACCCCCACCTGCCATGCACTAATCTTATCCCTAATACGCTAATTGTATTTCCAGCTTCTAAATGCTGAACAGCTGGAATGGCTCCTGCCAACCCGAGTATTCCATTTGCACGCACACCTGTGCCTGCAGCTGCAGCTGTGGTGATAACAAGCACAGACCTAAATCTCCTTCATTAATACTGACTGTGTGGCTGTGTGGTATCTCTTGGCATCATGCATATTCATCCCATGCCATTTGCAGATTTACTGGGGCAGTCATTAGGCAACAGATTGGCAATACAGAAGAAACTAACAGCTGTGGCTGAGCAATTCCACTGAAAATTTATTGCTAGCATTTTTATCGCGGAATGAAGTGCTTTGCATTCAATCACTCAGGAAGGATGAGCGCTCACTCCTGCTCACTGCTTCTCTTTCATAGCGTTGACATTGAGGCATTAACTGGCAACGTGATGATCTTGTCTAGGTGCAACTCTCTTGGTCTATGGATGTATAACACAGTAGATGCAGCTCAATGGACTATCCACAAAGACTTGTCTTAATGTCCAGGTTAATAAATACAACATCTCCCCAGAGTGATGTATTCAGAGCTGAGATGGGGGATTATTTTCTGTCCTTAGACTCAGGCAGATGGGAGCCAGTTGGTAGCTCTGGAGATTCAGAATGGTGGAAGAAGTGTGATTTGTTTCAGTCCATCACATCTTCTGGCTCCAGTTGTAAGATTCCCACCACAAAATGTGGAGACAGGCTTCATCTAGTTGTGAGACAGGCTAGTGGACACACAGAGCTAAGCCATATGTTCTAATTAGAACTGCTGAAATTTTTTGCTCAAAACAGTTTTACAATTTTTTCCTCAAAAATGGCTTCTTTGCAAAGTACAAAGCTTTGTGAAAAATTATTGACAATATCAAAATGTTCTAATTTTCACTAAATGTTCTGTGATATTTATTTATTTTAACCAGAATGTTTATGGAAAATGTTCTGGAAATCATTCTTTGAGCCCTGAGAAATGGAAATAAGTTGAACATTTTTCACAAAGTTGTTTTTCGACACACTCTTGTTTCTAACAAACCTTGCAGCTGTGGGGCAAAGTGGGACGCAAGGTGGAGATAGTTCCTTGCTCTGGGACGAGTTCCATCCAGTAAGGGGCAGCAGTGCAGAAACATGGAGCAGGATAGACTCAATCACAGCCTGCCCCCTGGGGACAGGAGGACAAAGTTCAACAACATTCATGCTCAGAGCAATAGCACTGACTCAAAATAACTTTCTATCTCAGCTATTCTAATGTATCACACATGTAGGGCCTATATGCTGCCCAAAGACCAGCTTGTGCTGGCAAGGAAAAGACTTAGCCAATCTCACACAGGATCCTAGGGAGAGCAGGGACAGTGTGTCTGCTACACCATCGGAGGGTGCTCCTGTCTCTGCAATGTTAGCTAATACAGAAGGGGATAAGGCTACGTCCCTTCCCCTCCCTGCTTCTGTGGGAATGGTTTGGGGGCTGATGGGGGGCATCAGCCTGTGTTTGGGGGCTTGCCCTGAGGATGGCTGTCCCCAGATTCCCCCTGACATGGTGTGCTGCAATCCGGAAGGCAGGGGTGAGAGTATGGAAAAGAGCCTGCCATTTCAGGCTGTATGAATTCTTTTTGCAGCTTGTGTGTGGAACTTGCTGGGAGGATCCATGTCACACTGATATCATCCTTGACCTTCCTGTCCTACAAAACAGGCCTGCCCCATCTCAGCCATAGAGCTGCAGAGCTGTCACCCCCCTTTCCTGTTACCCAGATGGGGGCAGATCTGTGCATGGTGGATCCCCCACACACATGAGTCAGGGGGGCACGATCCATCCTGTTACTGGTAAGAATGAGCCATGCAGGTCAGATCTGGCAATGGAGCCAGATATGAATTTCCCCAAAGTTTAGGGGTGCTTGGAGCTGGGGTTTTGGCTTGGTCCTGCCTCGGGACTGATTCTCCCCCACATACACCAGCGTGACTTCACTGACTCCCCATCCATACCACCTTGTGTGCCTGAAAGATAGATTAAGGCCCTACTCTCAGTGCAGCTGTTTTGCTAATTGCGGTGCCTGTGTTCTGCTGATCTCCAACCGGACACGTTTCAGCTAAATCTCTTTCCTATGTTGCTCTGATTATAGGTGTCCTGTTGGATTTCTCTGTGATGTAGGGCAGGGGTGGAAGAAAATGTTGCCTCCATGGAATTCACAGATTCCTCAGCAGCCCCTCCTTCTCTCTTTGGAAAGCACAGCATGTTGTTTCCCGGGCCAATAAGGATCGGCAGGAGATGGCTTCAGCTCCTTTTTTGTATTGCTCAAATTATTTAAATCTTGGGTCCTGAAACAAATGTTGAGCTGCAGGAGATGGCAGCCATTCCAACTCGGCCCCTTGGTTGGGTCGAAACTGGGGTAGAGTCTGACGTCTCCCGGGGAGCCCAGTGGTCTAGCTGAATGGTTTGACATGGGGGTCGGAATTACAGCTATAGATACAGGAATCTCCTCAGCCTACATTTTCTGAAGATTCAACATCTGCCATTTGGTACAATCCAAAAATGTGTGACTCTTTGCCAGATCTTTTATGAGTCAGGGATATCTCCACCTCAGTCAAAGATGGCTTTACAGTTTCCATAGGAGACAGGATGTCTCCCCCTTGCCTCGCCAATTCAAACAGTGTCCTGTGTGCCTCTGAGAGACAGCTGAGATCACCTGAGGCACTTTGGCTCATTGTCCCCAGAGGTGCACTAGTGTGGAATGGAAGCAGAGTGTTCTCAGGGGTGATTGCCGGCCTACAGAACTCCCTCCATCTGGTAGCCTGCTGGAGGTCATTTATTGATCTCCAGGGTATGCTGAAAAGCATGTCATTTTGGTAAGCACATGTTTGACTCAGGGCCGGTGATGGGTTACATATGCTAGTTGGTGGGCAGCGTAGTAGGCTATACCCCTCCTGCACCCTTTTGGGGAGAGGGTGGGTGCTGCTCCTGTCTCAGAGTCTGGAGCACACTGTGGGTCAGTTCTCTGTTCCCTTGTGGGGGAAGGGGGAAGTTCAAGTATTCCAGACAAAAAGTCAATATGCTCCCACAGCCCACAACAAGCATTCCTAGGCCTTTGGGAAGCCAAAGCAAAGATAATAAAAGAGAAAAGTACTGGGCCTTCTCCTTTCTGAGGGGGTCTTGGCAGCCAAGGCTCTCAGGCCATTTCGCCAATCAGCAATCCCTTCTCCAGGGGCCAAGGCATGCTAGGTTGCACCTGGTATTGGCCACTGTCTGTAGACAGGGTACTGGGCTGGATGGACCTTTGGTCTGACCCAGTATGACCATTGTTATGTTCTTATGTTCTTATGTGCTCCTTCAGTGCTACCCTGCACTGGGCAAGGACCCTCACTTTTAAGGATCCACCCATCTCCGGCCTTGGCAGGCCTTACAGGTGTGTCAGGTTGAGGCTGATTGTGCCCAGAGGTGCTTTTTAACCCCTTCCTTACTGGGGTGGGGATCTGCCCTATCACAGGGTGGTACAAAGAGTTGTCCTGTTCGTGCTGTCGGCTGTGGGGAGTTTTATTTGGTGCATGGCTGCATTTAATTTATGCATGTGTCCAAATGCCAGGGCACTGAAAATCGTTCAGCAAAACTAACAGGGAAGCTGCTGGCCATTGAGATGTCTTGCAGACAGTAGCGTAGCTAGTGGGGGAGCGGGGCAGCGGCCGCTCCCCCACAGAGCAGAAGTGGCGCCTTTTTAATTCAAGTGGTGGACACAGTGTGAGTGTTGCTCCTGGGCTTGGTAACAGCATTGGAACAATAAGAGAAAAGCCCGTTCTGTGGCTTGGAATAGTCTCTAGGGAACAGAGGGTTAGCGTTAAGGTTCTCAATCTTAGCACTTGTAGAAATCCTCCCGGTATTTCACAGAAATTGAGGTATTTTGCGATCCGCTTTTGTTTCTGGTTTGCTAACATTAAAACCATTCTTGTGCTAGTCTTACTAACCTGGAGGGCAGAGCATTGTCCAGATCTAGATAGTGTGGTTAGGATCTTATGGAGTGTGTAGAGTAGACTGGAATAATAAACTGGGAGGCTATCAACAGAAACAGTATTGCTTTGTACTCTCCTATTTATTACCACATCCAAAAAACCACCCCACATTAAAGGAACATTCAGCTGACAAAGTCAAGCACTCAAAAATTAGGAAATGCCGGAATTCTGGTTACCTGGGCAACCTTAATTTGGCCCCCATCTGCATATGCATTGTGATGATACAGTCTTTAATTACATGATCACATACTATTTTGGTCCCATGATCCCTTCTTCATACTGTGCTCAGGATAGAGTTCTCACCAACGGGTGGCTATTGAATAACATTTTTTATCCTCATCGCTCAGTGTTCACCGCTGATCTGGACGGGTGTGTGGTCTAGTGGTTACAGACCCTTCTGCTCCTGTTCTCCCAAACCTTGCCCCTTGTAGTCCATTTTCTTCAACCTGTCCCTGTTCCAGTCCCTGCCTCTGCACGCAATCCACCTGACTTCTTATCCCAGTCTCCCGCACAAGCCCCAGCTTCTTGTCCTAGTCCCAGTCTCCTTGCTCCAGCCAGTCCTTATCTCCCTGTCTGATATCACTGTTGGAGTTCCAGTCTTCCCTTCCACTCTGGCTCCCAGTCCCAGATTCCCTGCCTGGGCTTATCATGCTAGTCCCTTCCCCAGGCTCCTTATCTAGCCAGCAGCATCCTGACTCCTCAGCTTGTCTCTGCCCCAGTCCTGTCTATTCCCCCACCTCCCAGCTCCTTCTCTCCATCTCCCACTCCTCCTGGCTTCTCATCCCACTCCCAATGTCCTTGCCTAGCCAATCCTAGCCACCCACTTCAGGCTCCCCGTGAAAGTCCCAGTCTTTTCCCACCCTCTCTCAGAGACAGGGCTTCCTCCCTGCCCAAGCACAGGTACAGGGCTCAGCTCCACTCAAACAGCCACCTGCCGCTGTGAGGAGAAGCTGGGCCATTCCTGCCTCCTGTGGGGAGTGAGGGTCACAGCTGAACGGCCAGCTTGTCTGCTTCTCTCCCTGCTACCCCAACACACAGTGATTTTGTCAGCTGCCTCCTGAGAGGCAACTCTTTTGGGATCCCTGTCCCTCCCTGTCCCTCTCTCCGTGAAGGGAGCTATTAGCTCATTCTCTGCTGAACAAGGGGGTTCTTGCCTGCTCACTATTAATGCACAGCTTTGGGGATGGGTTCCTCTTCCACCAACTCCAAGGAGGCCCAAAAAGGCTCCCCCTGCCACCTGCTGCCAGCACTTCTCTGACTGTTGCAACAGAGGAGCCTTCAGGAGTCAGCCTGCCTTCTAGACTTACTAGTTGGTATGTGACTTATTCCATGGTTCAGTTATCAATCTGTTATGCAGCCATACTGAGTGTCAGAGCTCACTGTGCAGAGGTCTTGAGCACCTGCTCTCCAGCACTCACCGTAGAAACTCAGTGGAGTGGCTTGAGGGCCACATTTGTAGCAATGCTAATTAGGGGGCAGTGAGGCTGAGGAGTTGTAGATCCAAGAGTTGGAGGCAGCAGGGTCCATTGGTGACTCTGACCAAACTTTCTGCCTCTTTGTGGCTAAGGCACGCAGCTGCAACAGGGGGCCCTAAACTGATCATTGCTGGAATCTAGACCCTGCCGATGAGCCAAGCTTCCCTGCAGATATAATTCCACTGCCTCTATTCAGCTATGTCCATGAAATCTAGATACTGCCTCTGAACTGAGCTTCACTGGATAAAGTGTTTTAACAAATTCACCAGATTTTGAGCTTTTGGCACAAGCATCTTCCCCCAAAATGTTGTTTCTCTTTGAAGTAATATTAACCAGCTGGCAGGTTATTTGCTCTTATCATCCAGAGGCAAGGAAGCAGTAGCAGCTCCACTGGGCAGGGGGACTTGAAAGAGGCTCAGGCTGTCTTGCTGGAAAGAGGGCAGAGAATGGAAGTCCTGTCCTTGATGGGACAGTGACAAGAACAGGGAAAGCTGGAGGGTTCCTGGTTTTTCTGAATCTGCAGAAGCTGCAAGAGATTGCCGTTGAAGTCTAACAACACATGGTGCCCTGGTAATGATGCATGCCATCCCGCTGAGCACTGTCCTCACACAGAAAGCTGATAGTGAAATGGTCTTTAATCCTCATCCAGGAGGCCAAGCATTTTTCAGACAGCATCACCTCTGGGCTTTGAGGTTCTGACGACAACTTCCTTCCTCTACAAAGTCTCTTGAGAACCCAGTGAAATCTTTGTGGGGATGTTGAGGGTAGAAGTGTCAATCAAAAGGACTTTTCAAAGCTGTAAAGTTCCCTAATTCGCTCTTATCTCTCCAGGCGCTGAAGGACTTTTTGATGGCTTGTCTCTCAGAACATGCACAGGCTGGACACCAGAATAAACACCTATCTCAACTCAGGCATATCTTAACCTTTGCGGTGAACCAGCTGAGTCGCTACAGGGGAGAGATATATTGCGTATGGCATGTGTTATTCAGACATCAGTGTTTGTGATGGGACATGGCACTACTTCTATCATCGCTGGCTGTCTTGTGAGAGGAGTAAATCATGAGTGAGTTATGCAGCCTGTCCCATCCTCCCCGGTGAGTGAAGCAGGGAGGATAATGTTGTATTACAATGTGACACTCTTCTAGGCAGAGTGATTCCAGTGATGGATTTAAGGATTTGACATGAGAAGCTAGGAAATTGTCAGTCTCCTGCACTGCCTTCTAGTTTGCTCAGCTCGTGAAGACCTGTTCTTTCTACCCCAGCTGTTTTGCAGGAGAGGGAAAGACCAAGCACTAACCCGACACATGAAAATTTCATCTAATGCAAGGAGAAAGATTAATGGATAATCCATGGTGCAGATAAATCTCCATATTGCTCAAATGGTTCCGAGGCTCCTCGGTCTTTAAAGAGGCCCACCCTCCTTGTCTGTTGGAAAAGGAGATCTAGTGATTTTTTGCAGTTACTTCAGGTCTCTGGTTCTGTTGAATGCTTGCAACCACATAGGAGAGAGTTTTCGAGAGAGTGTTTCTGGATTCAAACCACCTAGCTGTGTGTTCCCCATCTGGATTTGGTACTTATATGGCCCCTATCACTGCAGCATTTGAGCATGTCCCAACTCCCCAATGTGGTAGGAAAGTAGGATGATCCCTTGTTTACAGATGGGGAGCAGAGGCAAAAAGAGGCTAAATAAACCCCCTCCACACCCTGGGTTGCTTGGGAAATCTAGGGCAGTGCCTCCAACAGCCCAAGTGAATGCCCTAGCCACAGGACTGTCCTTCTAATCACTTATGGAGTGATTCCCAAACTTTGGAAAGATAACATTAGCCTCCCCGCCTGGCCCACCACCATCAGAAAAATGAAACCAGTGGTGCTGCCTACCCCATGCCATGTGTTGTTAAAGTCCTATGACACACCTTAATTCATGCATCTTCCACACCCTACCAGCTACTCCTTTGCTTCCCTGCACTCCCTCACACTTTGGTAAATGTTCTGGTAGCTCTAGGGGGGAGGGATAGCTCAATGGTTTGAGCATTGGCCTACTAAACCCAGGGTTGTGAGTTCAACCCTTGAGGGGGGCATTTAGGGATCTGGGGCAAAAAATTGGGGATTGGTCCTGCTTCGAGCAGGGGGTTGGACTAGATGACCTCCTGAGGTCCCTTCCTATCCTGATATTCTATGATCTTTATAATTTCACCCTTCTTCATCTTGCTTACATGCTTTGATGAGCATGTTGCAAATTGGATTATTGGCACCGGAGTTAGCACCCATTGAAATAAATGCAGCAGTCTGCACATCAGAACTATTGTTTCAGGCTCTCTGCAGACTCAGGCAGGCGTCTCTTCATCGGTTACACTTGCTTCAGTATTTGAAAGTTTTCTTTGTAATCATACCTTTAGAGGCTTACTTTTATTTAAAGTGACAACCAAGACCTGGAGAAGAACTGAGAGGTCCATCAATACCTCCACCCCGTGCACAACAGATTGGGTGATTTATTTTAGGTCTATCTCTGAATGGGTAATGCACGTAGAGAAGGCAGAACAAGTTTGTGAAGAAGCACCTATTAGCTCCTGTTTGATTAGAAGCTGAGATACCACAGTAAAGAGTATCACGTATCTAGAGAGGTTAGAACAATGGGATACCATATGATCTACCCTTCGTGCCCAAAATCCAAAATCCTATTCCGGAATCCCAGTTCTCAGGGCCAAAGTACTTCATGCAGCAGTGAGAGCAGGGACATGCAGCGCTGGGTAGCAAAGCCATGTTATAGACCAGGGGTCTCAAACTCCCGGCCCATGGGCTATCTGCAGCCCGAGAACCTCCCCAGTGTAACCTGTGGGGCTCTAGCAGTTTTGGGGCTGGGTCTCTCCCTTGGCCTCATCTGCTGCCCCCAGGCACTCCCACATCCCCCAGGCTATTTACAGTGGTCCGGGACCCCGCCCACCTCCGGCAGTGCAGCGGAGCTGAGCGGCTTCTGCCTTCTCAAGGCCCTGAGTGCCCCTGCTGCCAATCAGAAGCTGCAGGGGCAGTGCCTGAGGGCAGCAGCACACGGAGGCCCCCCCCGCTCACCCTGCCTTGGAGCCCCAGGTAAGTGCCGCACCCCCGATCCCCTCCCAGAGCCTGCACCACCACCCCCTTCCAACACACCCCTTCCTGCCCCCAAACTCCCTCCCAGAGCCTGCAACCCCACCCCTCCTCCTGCACCACCACCCCAAAGCCTGCACCAGCACCCAAACTCCATCACAGAGCCTGCACCCCAGACCCTCTCTCCCACTCAAACTCCCTCCCAGAGCCCAACCTCTCCCCCCTTCTGCACCCAAACTCCCTCCCAGAGCCTTAGGCAGGTGGGGGGTGGAGTGTGGGGTGGGTGGGTTCTGGGCAGCATGAGTGACATTATTGGCCCGCTGGGAGGATTTGAGGACTGGCACTGGCCCTAAGGTAAATTGAGTTTGAGACCCTTGTTATAGACCAACAGATGTCTACCCACCATGTTCATTGACAAAGACCCAACAGAAAAGTTTGCCATCCTCGCCACTTTCTGTTAGCCATATGATTTCATCATATTGAGCTATGTTAAAGCATCTAAAGAATTCTTGTCTTTTCCTTTTCGGTCTGATCAATTTGGGTCAAGCTCACTCCTTTTCTCCTTTCACAGAGAATGGTTTGCTACCAAAAGGGGTTTTTAAGCAGCTCTTTAACTCACAAGGGAAGTTTCCATAATGAATACTCACTTATTAGGAACAAGAGCACATTTACACATGACTTCTCCAAAGCATCAGTTCAGATTTCCAAGCAACAAGCAGAATGGCCAGGAAGCTCTCCCTCTAAGGAGTGGTGGCAGACCTGGCTACCCTATGGCTTTTCCCCAGAGGCTGTGGGTTTTCATTGCCTTCTTTGGATCTGCTAAATGCCCCAGCCTATGGGGAATCCTCTGATTGGCTGTCTTTTCCTATTGCCCCACCTCCTGAGGAAGAGCAACCAATCAGAACAGCTGGTTATATTGAGAGTTAGGCTGTTTCCTAGGTGTATGGAGCAGTAGGGCTGGGAGCACGTCTGAGTGCTGCAGCCAGCTGGGAAACTGTGACAGTTTTTTCTTTCTGTCTGATTCAGTGTCATTTCCGCAGGGAATCAACAGAAATGGGGCCAATTTTTTTAGTTCCTATGTGTAGATGGAGTGGATCAAAGGGGCAAAATTTCTTGCCTCTTTCTCATTTAATAGGAAGGGCCACTGCTTCATGAAGGGTGAAAAAATAAGCAATAATGTGTGAAACTGGGCAAAAATGTTTCATGAATTGTTTGCACAATTTTGTTTCAAGCATTTTTGCACCTTTAAAATATCACCAAATCATAATTTTACCACAAATACATGCAAAATAAAGAACTTGTCCATGTTTATAAAGTGAAATAAATTTCACTGGCAGAGCATTGGGCTTTAGATTAAACTTTTCATAAAAATGGGATAAATTCATAGAATCATAGAAATGTTGGGCTGGAGGGAACCTCGAGAGGTCATCTAATCCAGCCCCCTCCACTGAGGCAGGACCAAGTAACCCTACACCAGCCCTGACAGCTGTTTGTCCGATCTGTTTTTAAAAACCTCTTATGACAGGGATTCCACAACCTCCCTGGGAAGCCTATTCCAGAGTTTAACTACCCTTAATTCAGAATTTCCAATGAAATGCAAAAATGCTGAAATTCAGAGGAGTTTGAATTTCACTGTGAATGTTCCCTTACCCTCTCGGCCATTAGAAATTACAAATAGCAAACACTGAACATTGGCGTGAACTCAAAGGCCTCACACGGATGCAGCAGCAAGCAAAATGGATATACCGTATCTTAGTGTGATAAAAGACAATCAAGAGCAATAGAAAAAGTCTCTTAAAATACATATTGATTTTCTGTCCAGTAAAATATATCTCAGCCATTTCCCATAGCCAGATTGCCAAAGGCATCACAGGAATCACACTCATGGGGCCAACATTCTGATCTCACGCTCGTGTCAATTTGGGAGCCAATGGTACTAGACTGAGACCTTCCAATCATCTCACACAAGCTACACGAAGCAATATATGTTGGTCACTACAGATATGGGGAATCAGGATAGCTTTGGTGACCTGGTAGAGGAGTGAGAGATACTTTATCTCCTTCCTTGCTGACATGGGGACAGATTGGAACCTTCCCTCCTGACCTCAGACTATAGATGAAAGGCACCATTCCTGCTACTAATTCTCTCAACTATCCAGTTCCCCAAGCTTAATTTGCAACGGGAGATGTGAATTTGAAGTGGGAGGCTATGTTTCATTCCTATTCCACCAGAGCCCAGGCAGTCTGTCCTGGTCTGGAATCACTGAAACCATTGATTGACAAGATCTTTATCCCATATTTCTATTCCTAATCCAAACCACCCTTTCCCTCTTGTGCAGGTTTTTTAATGGAAGGGGTTTGGAAATTTTGCCTTTCCTTACTGAGTGCTGACCAAACAGTAATGGAATAGCACTCCAGTTACTTCTGTATAAATTGCACTTTTCTAGGGCTCATTATCAAGTCTATTAAGCAAATTAATTGTTGTGTACAATTGCCCCTCTCTAATTTGTATAAATCTGTCCTTTGCCCGCCATTCTTGTATGAGGAATTATCTGCTCAGCCTATCGAAAGGAAATTTGCCATAGCTGTACATTTGCAAATCGACTGATTGGCAGTGATCCATTTCTTCAGCTGAAAAGCGGATTTGTCCAAAATAATACACTGGCACAATCAATAGTCACTCCGCATGCATTTATCTAACCTGCCTCCTGCCTAATGTGTAAAGTCATGCTGTACAGTTCACTTAGTGCACCCAGTGAATAACTTGCCGCTAGCTGCGTTGGTATTAGCACAAGGGAGCCATTAGCTGCTTTGTAAAGCCAGGTGCCATTTACATCTGGTTTAAATACCTATTGTGATCAGAGTTAAAAGAAAAAAAGAAATAAAATCCTATAATGTGCATTATAAGTGAATATAAATGGATGTACAATAGCTACTGCCCTGCCAAATATCCCAACACAGCCCAGCTTTGGCTCCGGCAGTCATTAAAGTGAATAACGTTTGTGTGCTCATATGTGTATGTGTAATTATCACTGGTGCTGCATAAGTCCAAATGACACCTGCTTGTACTGGCCCTTAGCACCCCCAAGGCTTCTGGGAGGGAAAGATGGTGGCAGTGGGATGCATTTTTATACAAGTCCCAGGCAATAAGTAGGAAGGAAGGAAGCAAACATGAGCCTAGAACAAGGGCAAAGCTCCAGGAAAGGTGGAGAATGCTGGAAGAATGAGACTGGCAGTGCCATGCAGCACCAGCAGAGTGACAGTATCCCCTCCCCAGTCAATCCTTGCCCTTAAACTACAGGGTAGAAATGGCACAGTGAGACAGACATTTGCTGGCTTTTCCCTTTGTTTTCATCCAAGGGCCTGGTTCTCAATGCCAGTGCCCCCTGGGCCATCATTTGCACCAGTGCAAGGTGGGGGTTAAAGGCTACTGTTCTCATCTGGATGGTTTTTTTTTTTACAGCTACTGTGCACTGGTGTAAACGACTAAACAGGGAGTTCGATACCTGCGGCCACTTTCAAATAGCAACTGTCAGCAGGGTGAAAGCCAGACAGTGGCTGGGAGATCACCTGGCTGGAATGGTCTGATCTTGTGGTTTAGACACTGTTTGACCACTGCTTATTATATGTATCCTCACTGTCACCTTGTCTTGCCACCATCTGCTTATGGGGCCCACATGCTGTCTGTTGTCCTAGATTGTAAGCTCTTTAGGGTAAGGAATATCTGCTTGCTAAATATGTCCAGCACCTGGTACAAATGGGCCTGATCCTTGATTGGGGCTTCTTGCCCTTACAATAATAGTAATAATAAAATAATGATGCCTAGGAGCATCGTTCATCGCACACACCATAACGGCCTTTACAAGCTGGGAGTCAACATTAGTCCCTGAAGAAGTATTAGGGAGCCAGTTATTTCCAAAAACTAGTACAAATCTTTCTGGAAGTCTATGCAGAAGACTGGAATTAATTTGCAAACTGAACACCATAAAATTAGGCTTGAATAAAGACTGGGAGTGGATGGGTCATTACACAAAGTAAAAACTATTTCCCCATGCTAATTTTCCCCCTACTGTTACTCACACCTTCTTGTCAACTGTTTGAAATGGGCCTTCCTGCTGATAATAGCCCACCTTAATTGATTAGTCTCATTAGAGTTGGTATGGCAACACACATTTTTTCATGTTCTTTGTATATATATTTATATCTATCTTCCTACTGTATTTTCCACTGCATACATCTGATGAAGTGGGCTTTAGCCCATAAAAGCTTATGCCCGAATAAATGTGTTAGTCTCTAAGGTGCCACAAGTCCTCCTTGTTCTTTCTCCTAATTGAGGTTACCCATGTCATTAAGTAAAAAATTGTGTTAATATATTTCAATACTCTGATGGGACAGGTCTAAATATGGAGTACAGTACAAATGATTACAGATCCTTAAAATACCTCCCACAGCTTTGGTGCTCTGGTCTGGGCAAATTTGTGGTTATCCTTCCATGCAACACCATTAAGACTTCTGTTGGATAAAAGATGATGTGGTTTTACCATTGGAGATCCTGTGAAGCGGTGAGATATTTGGAAACATATGCAAGCTGTAAAGTTATTTACCTTTTTGTACTTTTCTTGTTTCTTTATGAAAGTCAATAAAATATTGAGCAGAAAAAAGATGATCTGGTTAAATAGCTACTTATTGAAAAGATAGATACATAATGAGCAAGTGGTGCACAATTAATGTCACTAAAATAAAGCTCCCATTTTTTGGTCAGCCACTCAGTAAAACGAAACATAGGAAATGATCTGTGGATTTCCAATGTGCTGAAAACATGAATAAAGGATTAGTACTTTCACAAGATCCTTCAATACTTTCTGCTCTTTATAATCTTTCCAATGTTACACCGAATTTCACAAAAGATGACTGAGGAAAATGGGCACAAAGAGGATTAAAGTGTATAAGAAATATATTTGACAAAACTCAGCTAAAATATTTTAAAATCTTTCATGGTCTCCTGGAAGAGCATTAGAAGTTGGAAAGACTAGAATTTTGTTCTTTCTCACAGTTATTATAAATGTGAAGACAGTTAACATTAGATAGATCCCCTACAGAAAACTATGAAAGGAAATTACAGGATAATCAAATTCCTGGTTTAAAAAAATCAAATACGTACGTTGTATGCACGCTTTTCTACACAGCTTCAGGGTGATATTGACAATGCAAAGTTAGGCTGTGAAAATCTAATGAACCAGCAAATTTCTCCCAAGAACTGAAAGGATATAGTGCTGGCAAATGCAAACCATATGAGGTCCTCTTCACGGAGAGAAAATAGACACAGCAAAATGCTGGCAAGGATGCCAAGGTACAGAGAATCATCATCACAGCCTCAGGGAACTCAGAATGAAAGGCTGAAAGGAAATAGATGCAGGAGTTACTGCAGGGATACTGATCCTGTTACTGTAACATCAGCAAGATGGCGTGGTTTAACCTGACCAGAATTATTGTGACCGAAGCCACTAACTGCTTCATCACGACATGCCTGATTCTGTGACCTTAATGCATGAATTGTGCCATACTTGGTGAGTAGTCCTATTGGGCTAGATTGTGGCTGGGTTTACATGGACACAGAGTAAGGAAGCTCTCCCACACTGTGTATCCAGACAGAAATGCTGCTTTGGATTTATGGGAGCCCAGGGGTGCTTCCAGAGTTCCCTCCCACCCCAGGAGGGACTCACGTGAAAGAAGATGAAGATGGAAGGGCAAAAAGGGGCGGGGAACTGGTCTGGGTTGCACTGGCAGGAGCATGGTGCACACTGCAAAGGGGTGCTACAGATGGGTTTCCTCACCCAACACAGCCAGCATACTGCCTCTCTGGGGCTGTGGGCAGAATGCCAAC
Source organism: Lepidochelys olivacea (assembly GCF_965140295.1). Classification (NCBI taxonomy): domain Eukaryota; kingdom Metazoa; phylum Chordata; order Testudines; family Cheloniidae; genus Lepidochelys; species Lepidochelys olivacea. The sequence goes on along the minus strand of NC_140418.1, from coordinate 43,368,227 downwards.
TGATGCCTAGTGGCAGGTGCAGAGCTAAATGCCTCCATCTAGCCTATTGGTGTCAGTGTGGCTCCTGGCAGAACAAGGAATTATTACTCGGTGCCAGTTAGGGTGGCAGACTTAGCATCAGTGGTTGCAAAAACAAATACCAAGGCCAGAAACATGGGTGACCAGAACAAAGGAATCAAAGGAAAAAGAAAAACGTTCCTGCCTGTGTTAGATTAACCCCTGAGCTGTCAGAGGAATGATGGGGCTGCTGGGGTGAACTGAGTACAAAATATCATTGACATAACTTTTATAAAAAGAAAAGGAGGACTTGTGGCACCTTAGAGACTAACCAATTTATTTGAGCATAAGCTTTCGTGAACTACAGCTCACTTCATCGGATGCATACTGTGGAAACTGCAGAAGACATCCGATGAAGTGAGCTGTAGCTCACGAAAGCTTATGCTCAAATAAATTGGTTAGTCTCTAAGGTGCCACAAGTACTCCTTTTCTTTTTGCGAATACAGACTAACACGGCTGTTACTCTGAAACATAACTTTTATAATTACAATGGGTCAGATGGGGGTACAAGAGGGGTTGTGGCCAGAGCATTCTGTGCTCAAGTCATCCACAGCCAACGTCCTGGCCCCTAGGGTGTCATTACCAGCTGGCTTAATGCACAGCAGCCCCCATCTGTCATTCCCTAAATGCTCTTCCCATGGGCTGCTCTAATTTACAATGAGGACTGAAATGCATGCAGCTGCTCTAGGGAACAGGGGAGCACAGGGATAGCTAAAAGCCACCTTGGTCCCTCTTCCTCACCTACACCACGCAGAGCTCAGACATAGCTATGGATCTGGGCTGTAATGGATAGTTCCTGGCCCACCAAACCTGTCCTACTTCAACTCCATGGCTTTCCCTTATGTTTAATACCTGTCATCATCTCTTTTAATGCACAGGTATGAAAAAAGGTGGACTGTCAGCAATTTTGATTATCATTAATCTAAAGATCAGAGCATTAGTGCACAAATTCAAGATACACCCCTTCCTTACCCTTATTCTTGCTGTTCCCCTTGTTTGCTGAGCATTTAGAAAATATTTTCAGAGGAGAAGCAACTCCCATGGTCAGCTTTCAAGATTCCCTTTTAGTGGTCTGAGCAGTCCCAAGGGGAAGTGTGTGCAGAACCATTCAGTTCTGAAGATGTCCTTGCTTTGACAGTGATTCCTAGTGGTTCATAGAATCATAGAACATCAGGATTGGAAGGGACCTTAGGAGGTCATCTAGTCCGACCCCCTGCTCAAAACAGGACCAATCCCCAACTAAATCATCCCTGCCAGGGCTTTGTCAAGCTTGACCTTGAAAACCTCTAAGGAAGGAGATTCCACCACCTCCCTAGGTAACGCATTCTAGCACTGGTTAAGCACTGGCAGCACCTCAGGAGACCTGGGTTCTGTTCTTGCCTCTGCTGGTAGCCCTGGGCAATTAGCTTTCCCATCTGTAAAATGAGGCTAATGATGCCTCCTTAGTAAGGTGCTTTGAGATCTCCTTAGGAAAAGTGCAATAGTTATTATTATTAAACTATTGAGAGAAAGTATTTCCATCACTAGATTGCTGCACTGGGATAGACTAGTTTCAGAGTAGCAGCCGTGATAGTCTGTATCCACAAAAAGAATGTCTCTAAGGTGCCACGAGTACTCCTGTTCTTTTTGGGATAGACTAGTGAGAAATAACCAAAAACATCTGGATGCAAATCCATTCAGTCAGAATTAAAAGTGTTTCCAATTCAACCCCTCTGGCTGCTCTGAGAATAACTGCTGGGTCCAGACTGGATTCATTCTATTGAGATGCACATAGAAATCGGATGGGACTTTGCCTTTGCAACAATGTGCAGGGAGTACATTGCATTGTGAATTCTGACAGTTTACTCAGAATCTTTTCAAAGATTTGCACAGTCAGAGTTAAGAAGTGACACTGAAGAATAGCAGAGCTTATTGCCTCTTCCCTGCTCCTTGAGGTGAACTATTCAGACTTCAGAGACTGTGGCCTGGAATCTTTATTTTGAGGGAATTCCCTGAATAATGTATGAAATAGACATTGGCATTTTAGAGGCAATTGTAACATGTGTTTGGGCCACAGTCTTAACTGATACACCAGGGATTGAACCAGTGTTCTTCAAAGAGATACATGTGACTCTTGAAACCAAGCAGCCAGGTTTAGAGCTGTCACAAACCTTCATCCTCTTTGGGTTGAGCACAGATGGCATCACATATCACACTGAGCAGTGGGATCCCAGGGAATTCTCTGATAGATTTCAGCTATACAAGTGGGATTTTCTGAAGATTCATTGTGTTTGGTGTCTGAGTGCTCAGGTTATTGTCAATGAAATCCTTCAGCATCAGGGGCAGCATCTGACTCACATGTCCTATTCCAAAGAGTTTGCACATGTGCCTCTCTCACTCTCTTAGTCTGCCCCTGCTCTGATGCCATGTAATTTAGAGTGACTGGACTCCTACTCACCTCCTGCCTGTCTGCCTACTGAGGGCCTGCAGAAATTGACTGGCATAGCTATTGCAGAGTAGTTGTTCCAAATAGCCGTGGTGGTCAGTTGCCCTCTATAGACAGGCCCTTGCTGAAATCACCCAGCATGCTAACCAATCCCAACAAATCAGAACGTCTGATCACATCATGCTGGGGAGAAAATCTTAACTCATAGATTCCAAGACCAGAAGCGACTGCTGTAATCATCTCTGCTGATCTCTTGTATAACTCAGACTGCAGAGAACATCTCCAGAATAATTCCTAGAGCAGATCTTTTAGAAAATCATCCAGTCTTGATTAATACATGGTGTGACAAGGTCGGGCCAGATGACAATAGGAGAGTAATTTTTTTTTTTGAAGCAGAAAAGAATTTTATTTGTGTAACACTTACAAAGAAATCACCAAAAAGGATCAAGCAAAACTATGCTAGCTTTCAGAAGGTATAACACAGCAGCTTTCAGGAGGGAGAAGTGTTCAGGCTAGCCTGGGCCCAGAGCGGGGGGGCTTCCTCGACACTCGTGGTCTTCCACCCTCCTGAGTTACCTGGTGGCCTAGAGCGGGGGGGCTTCCTCGACACTCATGGTCTTCCACCCCCTCGAGTTACCCAGTGCCGCGCCCAGTGTCACCGATCCTCCCTCTCCTGAGAGTGCCCGGTAAGATGGGCATGGCTGCGGGGTGGGCGGTTTAGGGAGGGGGGGGTAGACACCCATGTATTATAGGACCCCTCCTAGATGACAGGAATGATGGTATCCACAGCGGCAATGGCTGGGGCTGGCGTCTCTCGCTCTTCCCCTCAATCAAAGGGTCAGACGGAGGGAACCGGACGGGGTCACCGAGCAGAGAACCCCAGACAGCGCCCACCGCTCCTCGAAGGCTTCAAGGGAGTCGGTGGACGCCGCCCAGAGGAACTCCGCTCGGATACGTGAGTGTACTGAGGATCGGAAAACGGCCCCACAATCGCAGGACGCTTCATGGGCCAACCTCCTCTCTCTGGTTTTATAAATGGCTGTTTTAGCCAAAGCTAGGAGGAGGTTGACCAGAAGATCCCGCGACTTTGTGGGGCCACGGATGGGAAGTGTATAGATAAAAAGGTGGGGGGAAAAATGAAGCCAGAAGCGTAATAAAATATTTGTGAGGAGCCGAAAAAGGGGCTGCAATCTGGCACACTCTAAATACACGTGCGCCAGGGTTTCCCTCACATTACAAAAAGGACAAGTGTCCGGAACGGGGGTAAACCGTGTCAAAAACACGCCCGTGCTCACAGCTCCGTGAAGGAGCCGCCAACTGATGTCCCCGACGGGCCTTGGGACCAGGGTGGAATACAGGCTGGCCCACCGAGGTTGCTCACCCTCCAAAGGTGGCAGGAGATCCCGCCACTTTGTATCGGGGCGGGACACCAGGGTGTGGGCGTGAAGGGTGTGAAGCGTAAGTGTATATAAGTATTTCCGTGGAGCAATTTGAAAGCTAACCGGCTGCAGTTCGTGCAGCCGGCTTGCAGTGAAAGGGTGAGGGGTTTGTTGGGATCTACGGGGTGGGGGCCCGATGGAAAGGTCCGGCGGGCCTGGGGTAAGGAATGGGCGGGGTGCGCCCTCGCACAAGGCTCGGCTAACATAAGCCCGAGCAGCGGGGGTCAAAGCGGCCTTCACCTCCTGAAGCACGCGCCGGGGGGTACGAAGGCTGGAGAGCCCCATGCGCCGAGCGAGCGTCAGGGGATCCAGCCAGTCTCTCCGGTCGTAGTCCAGGAGGTCTCCGACCCTCGTGACTTCCGCCAGGACCAACCTCTGGCGCACCGAGCGGGACTCCGCCACCTGCACACGGAGCTGGGGGTTGTGTAGCAGGGGCTCCGTGAGGAGATCTGCCCCCACGGTGGCCGCCACGGACCTGGTTGTTAGAAACAATTTCCAGGTCCGGAGGAGGTCCTGGTAGAAGACCGGCAGCCCGGAGAGGTCTCGCGGAAAACCCCTCGGAGAAAGATAAAAGAGCTGCCGGTCATATCGAAGCCCTTGGAAACGGCGCAGGAAGGCGTGCGCCAGTATGCTCCACGCCGAACTACTTGCACTATAAAAGAGCCTCTGCAGGGCCTGGAGGCGGAAAACGCGGACCTGAGTGTACAGACACTTCAGGCCCTGCCCTCCTTCCTTCAGGGGTAGATGAAGAACTCCAACAGGGGCCCAGTGCATTCCCGACCAGAAGAACTCTAGAATCAATCTCCGGAGGTGGGTCAGGAAACCCGGGGCCGGGGCCAGGGTGTTGAGCCGGTACCAGAGCGTGGACAGGACTAGTTGGTTAAGCACCAGTGCTCTCCCTCGGAGGGAGAGACATCGGAGAAGCCTCGTCCATCTCCGGATCCGCTCTATCACCCCGCCCTCTAAATTTTGCCAGTTCTCCGGCGGGGAAGGATGCGTGGCGGAAAGGTAAACGCCAAGATAGAGCAGTGGACCCGCACTCCACCGGATGGTCTGAAGTGCGGGTGGGAGGGAGCTCACCTGCCGCCAGTCCCCCACCGCCAAGCCAGAGCTCTTGACCCAGTTGACTCGGGCGGAGGAGGCTGCCGAATAGATGGCTTGGCATGCCTCCACTCGCGCTAAGTCGCCCGGGTCCTGGACCACGAGGAGTACGTCATCGGCGTACGCCGACAGGACCAGCCGCAGCTCCGGCTCCCGCAGCACCAACCCTGTCATCCTCCTGCGGAGGAGACAGAGGAAAGGCTCGATCGCCAGAGCATACAACTGGCCCGAGAGGGGGCACCCCTGCCGCACTCCTCGCCCGAAGCTGACCGGTTCAGTCAGGGTCCAGTTGAGCCTAACCAAACACTCCGCGGAGGCATACAGCACCCGGAGAAAACTCACAAACTGAGGTCCAAATCCAAACGCCTGCAGAGTGCTCAGGAGGTACCCATGGTCTACTCTATCAAACGCCTTCTCCTGATCAAGAGACAGGAGGGCGAACGATAGACCATCTCTCCGCCCGAGTTCCAAAAGGTCTCGGACGAGAAAGAGGTTGTCGAAAATGCTGCGACCCGGGACAGTATAGGTCTGGTCTGGGTGGACCACGTCCGCCATCACGGACCCCAGCCGCAGCGAGATTGCTTTCGCTACGATTTTGTAATCCGTGCTAAGGAGTGAGACGGGACGCCAGTTTCGTAGATCGCGGAGGTCCCCCTTCTTCGGCAGCAAAGCGAGCACCGCTCGCCTGCATGACAGAGGGAGGACCCCGCTCTGCAAGGACTCAGCCCAGACGGTGACTAGGTCTGGGCCGAGAATGTCCCAGAACGCGCGGTAAAACTCCACGGTCAGCCCGTCCATGCCCGGAGATTTATTGGTGGGCATGCGACGGAGGGCTTCCGAGAACTCGGCCAGGGTGAGAGGCAGCTCTAGTCGGTCTCGGTCGCCCACGCTGCCCGTGGGGAGTTCCTCCCAGAGCACCTCGCAAGCGTCAGGATCGGTCGGGTCCGGGGAGAAAAGGCTTGTGTAGAAGTCATGGGCCCTCCCACACATCTCCTCCGGACCCGTGAGGGGGGCGCCGTCTTCCGCAAGAAGGCAGGTGACGTGTTTCTTGGCCCCCCTCGTTTTCTCCAGGGCATAGAAGAAGCGGGAGCCGCGGTCCATCTCCCGAAGGAGGCGGATGCGGGATCGAACGAAGGCACCTCGGGCCCGGTGGTCCTCAAGGGCCCGGAGCTCCTCCCGCTTCTCCCGGCACGCTCCGCAGAGGGACGGGTCCTCGGGATCGGCGGCCAGGCGCCTCTCCATCTCTAAGACCTCCCGTTCCAGCTGCTCTATCGCCGCATTTCGCCGTCGGCTGGTGCCCCGAGTGTAGTCACGGCAGAAGAGCTTGGCGCGCACCTTCCCGAGATCCCACCATCGCCGCACCGAGGGAAAGGCACGCCACTGCTCTCGCCAGGCCAACCAAAACTCCCGGAAGGACATCACAAAGCTCTCGTCCTCCAACAGGCTGTTATTAAAGTGCCAATAGGCCGGCCCCGGTCTCTCTGCACGGAGGGAAACCGTTACAGCGACTAAATGATGATCGGAGAATGGGGCCGGCCGAATGGCGGAGGAGTGGGCCTGTGAAAGATGGAAACGGGATAAATAAATACGGTCCAACCGAGAGTGGTGTGACCGATGGGCCTCCACCCGGACAAAGGTAAACGTGGAGGTGTCATCTGGGTGATGGTCACGCCAGACGTCCACTAGGGAATGATGGTCAACTATCCCTTGGAGAATATTCGCAGCGGCCGGACTCGGTTCGGCCCCTGAGCGGTCCCGTTCCTCGAGGGTGGTGTTAAAGTCCCCTCCCAGGACCAGGCACTCGTGCGAATCCAGGGTGCCGAGAAAGTCGGACACCTGCTGATAAAATTGTGGCCGCCTGGAGCTCATTTGCGGGGCATAGATGTTAACAAAATTAACCACGAGCCCCTCCATACGGACTCGAAGGTGCAGCACGTGGCCCGGCACAGCCTCATTGACCCCTAGCACCTCAGGCCGTAGGTTGGGGGAGAATAGGGTTGCCACTCCAGCCTGCCAGGTCGCAAAGTGGCTAAAGTATACCCCGTCCCCCCACTCCAGCCGCCACCTGTCCTCGGCGGCCGGGTCTGTATGGGTCTCCTGCAGGAAAACTACAGAGTACCTCCCCTCCCGAAGGTAAGAGAGCACCTGGGACCTGCGGAGAGCCATCCTACAGCCCCTGGTATTCAGGGTCGCAATAATAAGAGGCGTCATACGGGGGGCTGGGGGGGTGGGGGTCTCGTAGTGGCGGGGGGTTTCAGGGCCCCCGGCGGGTTGCACAGCAACCCATGACCCATCCCGTAGGTGAGTAGATCGCTGCGGAAGCTGCGGGCTCGCTCGTAGGCCGCAGCACCGCGCTTTCCTTGCCCCCTGCCCTCCTTTATAAGGGCCTTTGTGGCCTGGAGGAGTTGATCAAAGTCCCCCCATAGCCGAAGAGCCAGCTGTGCCCTATCGCGGGCGCCACGGGAGTGCTCTAGGAACTTCCGTAGTGCATGCCGCAGCTCATGGGGGGGTGGGGTTACAATTCCCAAGGTATTCCCTGATGGGCCTCTTAATACAGCCTCGTGGTCCGCTAAGGCAGGTAGACAGGGTGCGGACCACCGACGGGGCGTCTGACAGGCTGGGGTTATTAAATTCACTTCACGCCTTGGGGTGGAGGGGGATGGCAGGGGAAAAATTGCCACTCCTAACGGGTCGCGACTAGAAAGTGCAAAGACTGCTCCCTGGGGGGAGTCTGCAAAAGGCGGAAAGGAAATAACCCCAGGGGCGGCATTAACATTGCAGGAGGAGGGACCTTGGGCAGGGGCAGGGGTGGGGGCAGGGGCAGGGGTAAGGCTCTGGGGTGCAGGAGGCAAGCAGCTAAAGGAAAGTGCCTCCTGAGCAGAGTCAAGGGTTAAGGGGGAAGGGGAGGGGCTCCCAAGAATGCTAGGTGCTGACTCCATGGTGGTTTTAGCGGTCACGGCATCAGGTGGTGGACCGCCTTCTGCAGGGTGCTCACCCGGAAAGGCAAAAAGGGGGAGGGAGCATGGGGAAAGGGAGGCTGGGGTAAGGCTGCCCAGCTCGAGGCCAGCCGGCAGCAAATCATCCCCTCCCTGGGTGACCGGGGTCAAATCTAGGGCCTCAATCTCCGCATACACGGAGGAGAGGCCAACTCCTGCCACCCCGGGGGCCTCTCCTCTAGGGCCCGCCTCAACGGCGGCCTCGGGGTCTGCGGGGGGTTCGGGTAGCGTCCAGGCAGAAGGGGTGTCCTCAGAAGTCTCGGAGGGGAGGGTTTCCCGTGGAGGGGGGATTCTGCCCTCCAATGCCAGTCCGTCTTCCCCTCCCGACACCGGCGGATGGATCTCGCTCGCGGCCGTGGCGGGAGGCTCGATAGCAGTGCCTCCTTTCCTGGTCTTCCGGGGGGCTTCCGCGTCGGGTGGATGCAGCGGAGCTCGAGCCTTCCGCTTGCCTCGCTTCCCCTGGACTAGGGTCCAGCCCTCCATAGCATCATCTGGGGGTTGGTTAGCAGGGGTCGTGTCGGGGGACGGAGGCGATGGTTTAGGGGTTCGGGGAGGTAGCGGTGGGGCAACATGAGGGGCGGGGGCTTCTCCTTGGGGAGGGCCCTCTCTTATACCCAATAACATCCTTGCCACACCCTCCTCCATGGGCTCTATTGGGGTGGTACTAGCAAGGGTGGAAACCCCTTGCTCGCCCGGGCATTGTAGGGAAGGTATCTCTTGGGCCCGGACGGGAGCAGCGATGGGTCGAGTAGGAGGAGGGTTGGTTTCAGGTACTGGGCAGCCAGGGGCATTGGCAGCGACGGGGCCAATGTCCTGCCAGGTCTCGGGGGTTTCGGGTGCCCCTCCCCCCCGAGCCAAAGGGCAGTCTCTGCGGACATGCCCCGCTGAGCGGCAGAGGTAGCACCGGGCCTCTCCGGTAGAATAAAAGACCCGATAGCGGGCTCCCTCGTAGGGGACTAGAAAGGACCCCTCAAGCGCCTCTCCGTCACGTGCCCCTGCCGGTGGTAGAAGCTGCACTTGCCGGCGGAACGAAAAAATGTGACGGAGGGTGGGGTCCTTGCAGCCCAACGGGAGAGGGCTGATGACAGAAACAAGTTTCCCCAGGGTGGAAAGAGCGGGTAACAGGGCAGCATTGGGTAAGAAGGGAGGAACGGAGGCAAGGACAAGGCGAACGCCCAGGTCTTCTAACGGTTCTAGGGGGACAAACACCCCCCCTACCGTCAGGCGCCTCTCCACCGCCTCCTGGGCGGCATCCTCCGAGGCTAAGAAGAAAACGACCTTCCCATACATCTTGGAGGCCGCCACAATAGCCGTGGGTTCCACCACCTTCGCCAACGCCTGCACGTATGTCTCCATGTGGGGCGAGGCGGGCACCAGGAGGCAACGGACGCCGTGCTTCCTGGTCAAGGCGGGGAAAGGGCCTCGGCCGCTGGTGATGGTGGCAGAGGCAGTGGGGGGGCGAGATGACGAGGCGGCAGGCAGCGGGGAGCCCGCTGCCGCCCGGGCATACGTCCTGGGGGCCGGGGGAGGGACAATCGCAGAGCTGGTGGAGGGAAACGCTGGGAGGGGCGCCACGGTTGATGACGAGGCCGCAGCGGTGGGGGCAGCTCCCGCCATGGAGGGCTCAGTGGTTTTAGCGGGGCCCTTTCCCTTCCACCCGCCCTGGCCCTTCTTGCGAACCGGGGGGGGTTTCCTAGAATCTGGGGGGGTGATGGGTGCAGCAGCAGCAGCAGCAATCACCCTGGTGCCTCCTGCTACCGGTGCCCCAGCAGGGGGGGTGGCAAGTACCTTAACAATAGTAATAGGGGGGGGACCTTGGGGGTTGGGCTGGGGTGGTGGTGGGGAAGGGACAACTAATTTTATTGAAGCAGTCTCACCCCTCTCGTTCCCCGCCATTGTGAGCAGGGAGAGACAGGGAGACACCGGAAGGAGGGGGGGGGAGGCAGAATAGCCCCTCCCTCCGCTGGCTGCGGACGGGAAGGGAAAAAATGCTGAGGGAGGGGGTCTGGGAGGAGGGGGGGAACAAAATCGGGGTCCAGTAAAAGGGGCAAACTGTGGGATAAGCAATCCGGGGTGGGGGGTACAGACCCACACACGTTTGTCCAAAGAGTCTCGGTTGGTCGGTTGTTAGGTCCGGTCCGGAAGGCAAAGTTCAAAGCAAACAGCTGGATCCGAAGGGAGATGGCAGATTGCCAGCAGGGACAGACTGCGGGGGGGCCGTGACAGTTGTAATAACGATGGGGGGGGTAGGGGCACCGATGGATCGGGGGTGGGGGTCTCCACGCCACACCCCCTGTGCCGCCACAAACGCAAATAATCACAGTCAAACTCCCCCCCACGAGAGCATAATTCAGAAAGTTACTCAGTCTTACGGCCTCCGTCACGATGATTTATATTATTTCTTCTGTCCGATGGAATCTCCGTCTCCGGCTGTGTTGGCTGTGTTCCAAGTCCTCCGGTATGTTAAGAATGCTATAAGGTCCGAGCTACTGGCGAAACGGCTGGGTCTGGGGGTTTCCACTCCCCCCTCCGGACAGCAAAATCGGCAATCTTCCCCCCCCTCCTCCGGGGGCTCAGCTGAGGCAAATAGCTGCGCCCGAAAGCAGGCGTGGGGGGGATGGCCGGCGAAGGACGTAGATGGGAAAAAAACACAAAAAATGAAAAGAAAAAACAAAAAAGCGTCTGGCCCGGTCGGGGGGAACTAAGGCAGGCTCAAAAAGTAAGAAAAATCTAGGCCAGGGAGCTTTAGGAAAGAATAGAAAGCAGATAGTTGAGGAGCAAGCAAGGGACGTCCCGTTTCCCAACAGGGGCGGTTCCAGGACAATCAGGAACCTTCTGGAGACAATTAAGACAGATAGGCTGATTAGAACACCTACAGCCAATCAAGAAGCTGCTAGAATCAATTAAGGTAGGCTAATCAGGACACCTGGCTTTAAAAAGGAGCTCACTTCAGTTTGTGGTGCAAGTGTGAGGAGCTGGGAGTGAGAGGCGTTAGGAGCTGAGAGTGAGAACACATACTGTTGGAGGACTGAGGTGTACAAGCATTATCAGACACCAGGAGGAAGGTCCTATGGTGAGGATAAAGAAGGTGTTGGGAGAAGGCCATGGGGAAGTAGACCAGGGAGTTGTAGCTGTCGCACAGCTGTTCCAGGAGGCACTCTAGACAGCTGCATTCCACAGGCCTTGGGCTGGAACCTGGAGTAGAGGGCGGGCCCGGGTTCCCCCCAAATCCTCCCAACTCCTGGTCAGACACAGGAGGAGTCGACCTGGACTGTGGGTTCAGAAAAACAACCAAGCTAAGGGCTGCCGTGACGCTCCAAGGCGAGCAAATCCGCCAATAAGCACAAGACCCTCCAAGGTAGAGCAGGAATTTTGTCACAATGGTCAGTGATAGAGAATCCACCACAACCCCTGGGAAATTGTTCCAACAGTTAATTACCTTCACTGTTAAAAATTTACACCTTATTTCCAGTCTGAATTTGTCTAGCTTCTACTTCCAGCCACCGGATGTTGTTAGAACTTTCTCTGCTAGATTGAAGAGCCATTTATCAAAGATTTGTTTTCCATGTAGATACTGATAGACTGTTATCAAGTCACCCCTGAACCTTCTCTTTGTTCAGCCAAATAGATGCAAGGAGTTCAGTCTATCACTCTAAGGCAGGTTACTAATCCCGTGGCTCTCAACATCCTTTTTCAATTGCGGGCACCAGAACTGGACACATTATTCCAGCAGTGGTCACACCAGTGCCAAATTCAGAGGCAAAATAACCTCTCTAATCCTACTCAAGATTCCCCTGTTTATGCATCCAAGGAGTGCATTAGCCCTTTTGCATTAGCAGTTCATATTCAACTGACTCTTTACCATGATAACACCCCAACACACACTCCTAATCTCTTTTAGTCACTGCTTCCCAGGATAGAGTCCTCCAGCCAGTAAGTATGGGCTACATTTTTTTGTTCCTAGATGTATATGTAACCCTTCTGCCAGGCCAAGTTGATAGCAGCAAGGGCAGGGTTCAGTACACAGGGGTTCCCTCTCATCAAAGCAAATGCAAAACTGGCTCGAGCCCCACCCAGTGACCTGGGGAAATTTTACACACCCCCCGGGCACCTCAAAGAGGCAATACTTCCCCTCTCGCAAGCACAGAGTCTCAGTGTAGCAGAGAATCTTTAATAACATGAGGTAAATGACATCAGCATTAAATTGGGGAAACACCACAACTAGTGTTCATTAACCAAACCATGAGCAAAGACCCACCCCAGCAAATTGGGCCACATCCTTTCCCTCGGGTTCTTGAGTCCCAGAACCCAAATGTCTCTTGAGTCCAGCAATCCACAAATCACCCAAAGTTCAAAAAGTCCAGCCGCAGAGTTCAAAAGTTCACCTGCAGAGTGTTGCTTCCCAGTCTGGCTAAAATGTGCCTGTGTGTGGGGGGAAAGAGGTAAGGGGCACCTTACGTGTCCTGAAGCTGACTGCCCCACAGGGCTCTGCTCTGCTCCGCTCAGCTGTCTCACGACCGGCTCCGCTCCACCACGACCGGCTCCGCTCTGCACAGCTCGCCGTCTCACAAACAGCTCTGCTCAGCTCGCCATCTCACGAACACTCCGCTGTCTCACGAACGGCTCCGCTCTGCACAGCTCGCCTCGCCGTCTCATGAACACTCCGCCAGCCTATCCATGAACAGCACCACTGCACTCTAGTTCTTCCGGCTCCCCACTACTTGACACAGTGCTCAGTGATTTCAGCTCATAGTAGTGGGAGCCTTAGCGCTGGTGCACCATAAGGCCAAAGTCAATTCAGCACAGTACCTGTAGCAAGACTCTTAATAGACCCAAAATTAGCTCTGACATTCCACAGTGGAGGGAGACAGAGGTGCAATTGGTGTTTCAGGCCCTCACAAAGGGGGCCCACACCACCAGGCACAAATACCTGTCTCAAGCCTCTCTCAATTCACAGAGTTTTGGAACCCATGTCCCTTGCCTAGCGAGTGCTACTTAGTTGATGGTGAGTCCCTCCATCATAACAAAAGGCCAAGTATAGTTCCAAGCACAGTTCCCATAATCAGGGTAATAACAATTTATTCTTCCCACCCCAATAACAGAGACACTGGGGATCCCACAACAGCCAAAGTGATCATTTGGGCAGTTATGGCCTCATTCTAGGCAGGGTGGGTGTGCCTATGCAAATGAGATCAGCCCCTGAAGTTCTTTTCCACAACTTGCCACACCTCACCACCAGATGTCAGGGTGAAGCTCATCCTGACTCTGCTAACATATACATTTACATTTAGTCACATTAAAACACATACAGTTTGCTTGTGCCCAGCTTACCAAGCAATCCAGATCACTCTGTATTAGAGACCTGTTGCCTTCATTATTTACCACTCTCCCAATGTTTGTGTTGCATCACTAGAAACACACTCGCTCGATAATGATTCGCTGTTTACAATAACATTTTGAGACCTATCAGTTAGCCATTTTAAAATCCTTTCAATGTGTGTGTGACAGAGTGCAGGGAGCGAACAGGTGAGCCTGCACTCTGACCACTCAGCCGTTCATTAGTTCCCTGTGAGAAAGCTGATTGGGGTAATTAGACAATTAGGCTGGCCAGCTGGATGGGATAAGGAGCCAACTGACTGTGTGTGACACTAGGAAGGGGACGCCATGCGTAGGGTCTCACCGAGATCACAAGAGAGGCTGACTCTGTGCGCAGCTGATGCTGGCATGCTACAAGCCCCTGGCAATGCCGGGATCCCTGTTTTGAGTTCAGAGAACAAGCCATTGAGAGGAGAGTCAGGCTGAGACAGCAGGGGTCCTGCTCACTGTGCAAGGTCAGGTGTACCCTTGTGTAGATTAGTGGATATGGAGAGAGCAACAGAGGAGTGCTCCAAGAGACCAGCCACACTCACAATGGGCCAGCAGCTGCCAGCCAGCATGAAAGTGGGGCACAGAGATGAGGAGAGGGACTTGATATTCCACTGCCCATTGACGGACTGGGTGGCCCTGCCCTGACAGAGGTCTGGACAGGGAGCTCTTCAGCCGTCAGTGAAGTGCAAGTTGACTCCTGAGCTGAGCCAGAGATGGCCATTCTGCATCAACTGCACCCCAAGATGGCTAATACCCCCACCCCCACCGGGCTTCTGAATCTGCCTATGTGCCACTCCTGTCAGCTCTGTGCAGTGGAGAGGACCCTTAGGCCAACATCACCTGTGTATTTATAAGAGACAGACACTGTAAAGTGTATGGCTGAAGGAGAATATTAGGATTTGGTCGGGCAATAAACCCTAGGAACAGACTGACTAAGTGTCACTTTAAGACAGTCCTGTTCAGTAAAACCCCAGCTGTTACCAGCTAGTCAATTATTTCCAGCTCTGTGGCAATCGGCAGCCTGCCATTAACTCTTACGTGCTTTTGATGTGAAGGTTAATTAATAATTACTGTTAGGCATGGATTTGATGCCTGCCAGTCAAAATCCAGCTCTCTCAGGCACAGCTTTCATTGCATTCTCCGGCTGCTGCAGTAGATTCTTGTAATCACCATGCAGGGAGTAGGAGAAGGGGCAGGGGACAGAATTTAGGAAGAGCCATGCTCAATAATTGCTCAAAAGCCATTCCATAAATCTGCTGCTGGCTCATTTGCTCACATAGGGAAAAAGTTGAACATTTGAATTTTCTTCAGCAACCCAGAGGTTTTTCTTCTTTTCAGCTGAATCATTTACAATTCATCCTTCTTCCACTATTCTACTTTTTCAATCTTGCTTGGCCACATTTGAATGGGATGAGCTAGACACACCAGGATTCTAACCAGAGTATACTGGGAAGGCACTGGCCTTGCACAGATAGACCTGGTAAGAGTAAGAGAGCAGCTGCAGAGATGATCCAGCCAGCTGTAACGTGGACTTCCTCTGGGTGATTGAGGAATAGCATTGATTGTCTTTGAAACTAACTGTGTCCAGCTCACCCACTCATAACAAATGAGGAGAGTCCTTGGGACAATACCAGCCTTTTCCAGAGGTGGCACCAAGCACCCAGATCAAGGTATCTCAGCTGTAATCCACAGGCTATAGTAATTTAGCAGAATGCCCACAGTGGGAGCTCTACCTGTGGCATTGCCTAGCCTCCAGGGACAAATACTTATGCATGTTGCCTCAAAGTTTCAGGATGATGTCCCACACATGCAAGTTGCCTTCCTGTATGGCTGAAATCCTTTTGTGTATTGACTTTCAGACATGCCGGTATGAAAAGCAAATTGTGCTGACTGAAAATGAGGCATGTTAGCTTCATTGCCAATTTTTCATTTCCAGTGAACTAAAATGCAGTGGGGATTTCCTGCAAACAACTAAATCAAAACAAGTGTTCCCTGTTTCCAAGAGAGAGGCAAACAGATGTAAGGTCTATGGCCAGTAGCCTGCAATGCTGGGGAAAGGCCTAAAAATTATTTACCCAATGTTCTACTGGGACAAACCAAGTACTGCTGAGACCTCATTTGAGTTTGGTTTCAAGGACTGGCTCCTCTTCATAGGTGTTGAATTGCTCAAGGTTCCCTGGTCTTGGAGCTACAATTCTTTGGGATGGGAGAGCTACTGGAAAGCTCTAAGAGGACAGCTGTGATTGGCTGAGTAGCCTTCCATGAACAGAGAAGTATCAAAAGAGGGCAGGCTAAAGGTTGTCTTCCTTGAGCATTTGTTTGTGTCAGTCATTTCCTTTCTCTAAGTCATGGGTATTGAGGCCTAGAGAACCTTAGGCCATAGTGCTTCTTGGATTTTACCAACATAGCCTTGGTTTTGCCTGCTCATCTCCTGCCACTGAAGGAGAAGAAGAAATGTCTAGCAGTGGGAATGGCTCTGCTCTAGCCTTCCCTAGACAGGAAGAAGGATTCAGAGCGCTAGCTGGGACTCAGAAGTTTGAGCTTCAATATGCCGCCCTGTCACAGATTTCCGACGTGACCCTGGGCAAATCACTTAGCCAGGCCTCTCTGTGGCTCAGTCTCTGTCTGTATAATGAAGATAGTAGCACTGCTTTACCTCAGAAGGGTGCTTTGAAGATTATGAGGTGCTTAGATACCTTGTTAATGGGGTCCTTTGCTAGGCAGACCAGAACCTCTGCTGCTCAAGTAAGGAGCCTGCTCTTGTTTTATTTTCCCTTCTCCTGGCCTTCCCTTTTGTCTGTAGTTGTTTGTCTGGGCTTGACTGGGGAAAATGACCTGACAAAACTGGCAACTTTGTAAGTAGCTGTGAATGTTTTGTCTGTACCAGTGGTTCTCATCCTTTCTAGACTACTGTACCCCTTTCAGGAGTCTGATTTGTCTTGCATACCCCAAGTTTCCCCTCACTTAAAAATGACTTGCTTACAAAATCAGACATAAAAATACAAAAATGTTACTGAAAACTTGCTTACTTTCTATTTTTGTCTGTATGAAATTTTAGTTTGCACTGACTTTGCTAGTGCTTTTTATGTAGCCTGTTGTAAAACTAGGCAAATATCTAGATGAGCTGATATAGCCCCTGAAAGATCTCTGTGTAACCCCCAGGGGTACGTGTACCCGTGTTGAGAACCACTGGTTTATAACACAATATTAATAAAATAAAATACAATAAACACACCAGCTAGCCGTTATGTAGCACTTTTCTTCAGTAGGTCTCGAGTCATGTCAATATCATCATCCCCATTTTACAGATGGGGAAACTGACTCAGAGTAGGTAATTGACCTGCCCAAGGTCACCCAGCAGGGCAGTGACAGAGCTGGGAAAAGAACCTGCATATTCTGAGTCCTGGGCTAGCTGTTCCAGCCACTAGGCCATACTGCCTCCTATCACATCAGTAACATCTCATTGCTAAGAGACAATGAAGTACATGTAGTTGACATTTGCAATATCAATCAATAACAATACATATTTGAATAGTGCGGATACATGAGGAGGGAGGTTGGGGTACAGCACGGACCTCAATTGTTATTTCACACAGTGACCGCTCTTTTAAATGTGAAAAATATTCAAGGCATTATACATATATATATTGAACCAAATTATAATTATAATGTTTTTAGCCAAACTCTTCATTTTGGAGTAGTTACAAATACTAGATACTAGATAATAAATTATTAGAGTTCTCTCTCATTCAAATAGTTGAGTATCCAGAGAGGAGTAATGCAGGCCACTGCTCGTCATTGCTATTTTCAACTGCAGATGCTGCAGCTGATTTTGTCAGGTCATTGCAACACTCCACCTCTCCTTGGCATGCACAGAATATGTTCGGTGGCAGTTTGGTGCGGTTACATCCACATTTCACACATTTACAAGGTGCATCACTCTCACAGGAGCACTTGATAAACTTCTAAATATCTGGAGGAGCAAGCGTGACATTGGCTGGAACAGTTTTTGGAAGCAGAGACGTAGGCCATGTCTACACTACCCGCCGGATTGGCGGGTAGTGATCGATCCCCGATCACTCTGCCGTCGACTCCGGAACTCCACCACGGCGAGAGGCGGAAGCGGAGTTGATGGGGGAGCGGTGATAGTTGATCCCGCGCCGCGAGGACGCAAAGTAAGTGATTCTAAGTCAATCTAAGATACATCGACTTCAGCTACGCTATTCTCATAGACCAGGCCTTAGAACTGTCAACACATACCCATCCCTTCTACAGTGGATCAACTGATTGTGCATCTGGAGTCAAAGCACTTTTCCACACACATGCCTATAAATGAACACTTCAGTTGTTGGTAGTAAGGAGCTGAGCTGGTCCAATATTCTAGGGATGTTCTGCAATCGGACAGATGTTTTTACAGCTCTCTCTTGTGCTAGGAGTTGCATAATCACTAAAGATGTTAGGCCCTATTCAATGTAATGGTGCAATAGCAAGACAAATATGTCAGTACCATCTTATAATAGATATCCCCACCAGTGTCTCTTGTACAAGCATCACCACTTGTTGTACAAGGATGTTGTCAGCTTCCTCATGCGAGGTGGCCATAGCTTCTCCGTTGATTGCCACACCTCCCTGGTTTATTTCAACTGGGCTGTTGTCTCTGCCTGTGATTACTAGCGTGTGCTTTAAAGTGTGTTGCTGGAGAAAGTTCTTGTCTTGAATGAGTTCTGTACAAATAATCTCAATCAACTGTTTCTTATTTTCAGAAACTGACAAGACTACGTTCTGCAGAGGTAGTGCTATACTCATACTCAGCTGATGCACTCTCCTACCTTCTGTAGGTCTACTAGATCTTGTGACACTCTTTGTGCTGAAGTCTTTGTACTTGTCAAAGACAAGATATACATCACTTTCTACTAGCTTGTGTTCAGTGTAGGCTCTGAAATTGGTCGCAAAGTTCTAGATGATACCACTTGCTGGCCATTGTACTGCCCAAAGAACTGCAGAACTGTCAATGACTGTGCAGGTGACTTCTTGTGAAATATACCTAGTTGACATCTCTGTCTGCAGCTGCTTCTTTAGGCTAGATTTAGCCTTGGCAATCCTCATGTCACCATACTCAATGAACATTGACATTGGTACAGGAGCCCACGCATATGATAAAATATTCTTGATATCAACCGCTTGTGAACTTGCTTGTAGACCAATCAGTTTTGAATAGATAAGGTTAGTGTCAAATACCTTTGCTGGGCCAACCTGTACATGCTTTTTTGTCACTGCCAATGTCTCTGTTATCCTTGGTATTGTGTCATAGAACCCCATGGGCCAACTATGTTGAAATTCTTACATTTGGCAAATTCCAGTTGTAAGTGTGTCGGTTACATTGATTGCTGGTGCTGCCACTCTACCTCTAAAAGTATTTACTATTGCCTCTGGATGCTCAGCAGTGTCTAAGGGTTTGAGGTAGAGCTTTGGCTTCTTACTAATGGTTTCTTTGTCCATTACATCTGCAGCAATCCTTAACTCCATTTCTTCTTTGTGGATCTCCTGTATTGTCTAGGGTATGGTGTGTGCTTGGTTTATAAGATGTTAACGTCTACAATTGTCCACTATTTGAAAAATAATTCTCATGCGTGAATATGTAAGAGTTAGTTAGGTGACTGTGCACTGAGTACAAGAAGAATAGGCCTTTTGTCTTTGTTTGGGGAGGAGGAGTGGTGAATTAGCAAGGTATCCTGATAATACAGACTTAAATACAGGCATTACGTATGTCCCACCTGGCTAATTATGTTCCATAACAAATATTAAGTGTGATCTTATAAAAATAATTGAAATTCAATGAAAGTGGTTTCACTGTCACCTGGCTTGTGAATCAGGAGGGAGTGATAATAAGTGCTCAGATTTCAAAATACTCTATAGTTGAAAGGGGTCAGCAGGCAGTTTTTGAAGTTAGGGCCTTGAAATTCAGAATCCACAAAACCACATTGGCTGGACACTAAAACAAGGAATTGCCAAAACCTTGCATTTGGCTACCGGACTACTACAGGTCTGCTGTGCTTTAACGGAGGTGCGGCCATGCCTGGAGCTCATCATAAAACAGCCCTTAGTTTTGTAGATTCATCTTACATGAAACCCCTCCTTTATAATTATTTATTTGTATGACAGCAGCTTCTGGAGGCCTCGGCTGGGATCAGGCCCTGTTGTGCTAGGTGCTGTATGTACCCATTGAAAGAGACAATCCCTGCCTCAACCAGTTTGCAGCCTTGACAGACCAGACAAAAAGGAAGGATTGTGAGCCCCCATTTTATAGACTAAGGGCTTGTCTAAACAGCGAGTTACTGCATGGCAAGCCAGGATGTGAATCTATAGTACACTAGCCTGCCATGCAGTAATGCTCCATATAGACTCTGCTACAGTGCAGTGAAAGTCCTGAAATGCTTTTTAAAACATGCTCACATTTTCTCTCTCTTCCTCTTTTCTGGCACACAAGTAACTCAAACACAATGCAACATTAACATTTCTCCCTTGGTACGTGACTTGATTTCCATGAGGAATAATCATTTTAATCAGCTTTTTAACCCTTAGAAATAAGAGTCCACAAAAGCTTCCCTTTTCTGTGCTTTCAGTCAGACTCCTGCCCACCAATAATCTCATCTTTTTCTTAGGGGAGATCTTGTTATTGCTTGGAGGCCACAACTGGTTGGCATGGGGACAGATTTTCTGATCTGTCAAGACTGCTCTGGTGACACAAAACATGCTTAAAAGACATCTTCAATGGACAGGGGAGGGTTTCTTTTGTGTGGGGTTCTCCTGTGGTGGTATAGGGTCAATGTAGTGACTCTTCAGTCCTCCAGTATCCAGGGCATGGCTGGGATGTCTCTACAGGTTTAAAAAAAGAACTAGATAAGTTCATGGAGGATAGGACCATCAATAGCTATTAAGGATGGGCAGGGATGGTGTCCCTAGCATCTGTTTGCCAGAAGCTGGGAATGGGCGACAGGCGGTGGATCACTTGATGATTATCTGTTCTGTTCATTCCCTCTGAAGCACCTGGCATCGGCTACTGTCGGAAGACAGGATATTGGGCTAGATGGACCTTTGGTCTGACCCAGTATGGCCATTCTTATGTTCTATTCCCACCTGCGAGGACAACCATGGCCAGCTGGATATAAAGCAGAACAGCCCTGAAGCTGCTCTTGGTAGTTTGATTGCCCAAGGATAAGTGGGCCATAAAAGTGGCTTACAGGCTCCTCTGTCCCATCTCTGATCCTGCACTGAATGCAGCTTGATGAGCCCAGAGAATCACGATGGGCCCAGGCTTGATGAGCCCAGGGAGATTATACTCTGCTCTACTCTACAATGGGAGCTTCAGACCTGGTCTAGGTGACTCAGTGGGACCAGCAGTCCCCCAGGCCAAGGGAGTGTAACAAACAGCTTTCAGTAGGACTTCTTTTATGTTTCTTTTTTAAAAATAATTCTCTAGAATATGAAAGTGCTGGGGTTAGTGTTTTGACATGTATTGGGGGTAGCCGTGTTAGTCTGTATCCACAAAAACAACAAGGAGTCCAGTGCACCTTAAAGACTAACAGATTTATTTGAGCATAAGCTTTTGTGGGTAAAAACCCCACTTCTTCAGATGCATGGAGTGAAAGTTACAGATTCAGACATAAATATACTGACACATGAAGAGAAGGGAGTTACCTCACAAGTGGAGAACCAGAGTTGACAGGGCCAATTCGATCAGGGTGGATGTAGTCCTCTCCCAACAATAGATGTGGCTCCCAACAGTATTCTTGCCAGCAAGTTAAAAAAGTATGGATTGGATGAATGGATTATAAAGTGGATAGAAATCTGGCTAGATTATCAGGCTCAACGGGTAGTGATCAATGTCTAGTTGGCAGCCGGTATCAACTAGAGTGCCCTAGGGATCGGGCCCGGGGCCAGTTTTGTTCAACATCTTTATTAATGATCTGGATGATGGGATGGATTGCACCCTCAGCAAATTTGCAGATGACACTAAGGTGCGGGGAGAGGTAGATACTCTGGAGGGTAGGGATAGGGTCCAGAGTGACCAAGACAAATTGGAGGATTGGGCCAAAAGAAATCTGATGAGGTTCAACAAGGAAAAGTCAGAGTCGTGCACTTAGGATGGAAGAATCCCATGCACCACTACAGGCTCTGGACCGACTGGCTAGGCAGCAGTTCTGCAGAAAAGGACCAGGGAATTACAGTGGACGAGAAGCTGGATATGAGTCAGCAGTGTGCCCCTGTTGCCAAGAAGGTTAACGGCATATTGGGCTGCATTAGTAGGAGCATTGCCAGCAGATCAGGGGAAGTGATTATTCCCCTCTATTTGGCACTAGTGAGGCCACACCTGGAGTATTGTGTCCAGTTTTGGTCCCCCCGCTTCAGAAGGGATGTGGACAAATTGGAGAGAGTCCAGTGGAGGGCAATGAAAATGATCAGGGGGCTGGGGCACGTGACTTACAAGAAGATGCTGAGGGATCTGGGCTTGTTTAGTCTTCAGAAGAGAAGAATGAGGGAGGATTTGATAGCAGCCTTCAACTACCTGAAGGGGGTTCCAAAGAGGAAAGATCCCGGCTGTTCTCAGTGGTGGCAGATGACAGAACAAGGAGCAAAGGTCTCAAGTTGCAGTGGGGGAGGTTTAGGTTGGATATTAGGAAACACTATTTCACTAGGAGGGTGGTGAAGCACTGAAATGCGTTACCTAGGGAGGTGGTGGAATCTCCATCCTTAGAGATTTTAAGGCCCGGCTTGACAAAGCCCTGGCTGGGATGATTTAGTTGGTGTTGTTCCTGCTTTGAGCAGGGGGTTGGACTTGATGACTTCCTGAGGTCTCTTCCAACCCTAATATTATATGATTCTATGACCCCTCTGAGTGGCCCAGACCTGAATGATAATATTCCTTGGAAGGTGTAAAATGGGGTCAGCTGACACTGCATGGATGAAGGGAAAGGAAGGAACAGCTGGGGCTGTTGGATGTGTAACAGGATGATTCACTATATCTGGAATGCTGCTAGCGAAGGAGATAAAGGGCTCCACACATGGGTCTGCAAATTGTTTAGGCAGATACATCAGCTGATATGCAGTATACATCACATAGTATTTCTGATACGATGAACTTCTGGATGCATCTTTGGGCATGGACAAAGCTGTGTCCAGTGTGGTGCCTACAGCTCCAAGAAAATCGCAACTCCCCAGTCACTTTGCCCAGTCAGGTTGCCTGGCAAGCCTACCAGTCCCCACCACTTACTGCCCCCTGCAGTCCCCTCTCACCTTGTCATTTCCTGTCCAGTTTGCAAGCCATATAGGGGGGGCAGTCATCTTCCCTGGCCACAGGTTAGCTTCAAGTCCTAATGGGAACAAGGAGAGACAGTGCCATCTTTAGCAGAGGCAGGCTCACTGCCATGTACAATGGCTGCAGGAAAATGGTAGCCTTCTTCTCTATGGGCAGTCATTATGAAAGTACTGGCATTGTGAATAAGCGTCAAAGTTTACAAGAAAGCTGCAAAAGTTCATGAGACACCTTATTAAAAGCCCTAATAGAATCAGACTGCCAGTAAAATCCCAAGAACTGGTAACTCTGCAAACCTGTTACTCATTTTGTTCACAAACATTCTGAAAAAGGTAATTTTGAGTGCTTGCAAGCAAAAAACAATATGAACAACCCCAAAAATCTGTTTCATGACTCCATGAAATGGGTTTTGGAATGGGAGAGGAAATACAATCTGTCACCAACCTGCACTATGGTAACTAAAAATAAAAGAAAAAATACATTCATGTAATAATCAAGAAGCTGAAATTTCTCATAAAAAGATTATTCTGAAACTTTATGGAAAATGAAAAAGTTTGCAACTATCAAAGATTGAGAACAGAAGAATCCAAATGTAGTTAAAAAAAATCCTATTTGTCACAAATAATTCATCCAGATCTAGGATGCAGATTTGCACGTTTTGGTGCTCCAGGACCAAACATTGAAAAAGGGTGGAACATTCTATCAGAATGAACAGCCGTGTTAGTCTGTATTCGCAAAAAGAAAAGGCGTACTTGTGGCACCTTAGAGACTAACCAATTTATTTGAGCATAAGCTTTTGTGAGCTACAGCTCACTTCATCGGATGGGCACCTTAGAGACTAACCAATTTATTTGAGCATAAGCTTTCATGAGCTACAGCTCACTTCAGCATCCGATGAAGTGAGCTGTAGCTCATGAAAGCTTATGCTCAAATAAATTGGTTAGTCTCTAAGGTGCCACAAGTACTCCTTTTCTTTTTATCAGAATGAAGACATTTTCCCAGGCACCACGGAAAACATGTTTGAATGCATGCTGGAGCTCACTCGGGAGCATGGCAAGCACACTGAAAACAGGTTAGTGACCAAAGGGGTCTCCTATTCCTCAGAGTATGACTTTACTCTGTATGCAACAGTATATTCACTTGCTGTGGACTCCTTGAAATACAGGGACAGTGGGTCCCCGGTATACGTCGGGGTTGCGTTCTTGAAAAGGGCGATGGATACCAAAATGACGGATGCCGGGGAATTTTTCCACATAAGAAATAATGGAATAAGGAGTGGGGGAATGCGTTCACAACGTTGTCACACTTGCCTATGGCAATGCTCTTTTCACCTAAACAGTGTACCTTTTTACAATGACAGGTTATACAGCAACATTTTCCACATAGAGGCCTGTCTCATCGATGTTAAAAACTTGTTTGGTAGAGTAGCCACAATTTTCTTTAGCTGAGCAAGAAACATTTCAGCCCCTTCTTCATCCACACTAGCCACTTCTCCTGTGAGTTTTACATTATGTAGATTGGCACTCTTCTGGAATCTCTGGAACCACCCATGATGAACATTGAAGATCTCCTTTTCTGCTATTGAGCTCTCTCCCTCTTTCCTTTAAATTATTATACAGGCTTTTGGCCTTCTCTGAATCAAGCTTAAATTCACAGGCATTTTCTTTTGATGAAGGTCATCAATCCAATCAGCCAGCAAACGTTCCGTCTTCTCCATTGTACTGCTTCTCTATTTCATTATCTTCACTGATGACAATTTTGTAGCACTTCTAGCTCTTTAATGAATTCGATTAGCACTGTTAAAAATTGTGTGTACCATTGCCGCAGGCAAACTGAGAATATAAGCAATGTTGGCTACATGCTCACCTCTTTCAATACGCTCTATGACATCTAATTTCACTTCTAATGTTACACTTTTACGTTGCCTCTTAGGCACAGGCCCACTCTTAACACTTTGAACACATTTTCCACTAAGGATGGGTAGTACTGTACTGTACTCATGGCCGCCCCCCATCCACCCTGCCCTGCCTCTTCCCACCCTCCCACCCTGCCTCTTCCTACCCAGTTCCACCCCCTCCTCAGAGCATGCCCTATCCCTGCTCCTCTCCCTGCCCCCCGTGCCTCCTGAATGCCGCTGAACAGCTTATTGCGGCAGACAGGAGGCACTGGGAGGGAGGGGGAGGAGTTGATCAGTGGCCCGCAGGGCCACCAGCAGACAGGAGGCCCTGGAGGGGTGATGGGGGGCACTGGCTGCTGGTGGGTGGTAAGCACTCACAGAAAAGCTAAGCAAAAGGTGAAGCAAGTAAGTTGAAAATGACGGATATGTGGATCGGGACTGATGTGAATCAGAACACATTCCCCCATTGATCAACAAAGGATACACAAAACACTGGATGTATATCGGGGACCCCCTGGATCTGAAGACCTGACTTACCAGTTTGCACATATTTTTTGTGAGAGAAATATAAGAAGCCTCTTGCAGGAGATTTAATGTAAATTAAATGGAAACAGTATCGATGACTGCAAACTGAACTGACTGCAAACTGCAGTAAATTCCCACTTCCGCAAATGAATGGAAGAGAGGGCTCAGCACCAGGAACACCACCATGTGTCCTGGTCACTCCAGCTTGTCCATTTCAACACTGCCTGTGCTGATATTTCTGAATTTTACTGAGTCACCTGTCAGAAAGTTTTATACAAGAAAATACCACAGATCTTGACTTCTGAATGGGTGAAGATGAGCTGATCCCTCGGCATGAAAAGAGAAGGACAGTCATATCACAAAGATCTACAGTGTCTAATGTTGCAACCTTGCCCCATTTTGGCATTTCACCTTGGCCCCACTAGTGGTGAAGTCTGGGATTCTGGGCAGAGGTTGGATTGTGGTGGAGCCTGGGAGAATACCACCACATTTTTTCCTCCAATCAGACTCCTGCTTGCTGGCATCTATATCCTCTCAATGATAAGTCATGACTTATTGATAAGTTATCAATACCAGACTCACTTAGTGGCCCAGATTCCCACAACAGAGATGCTTTCAGGAATTGCATCCTTTGTTGGCACCTGCAGGCACCTGTTTTTGGCTTTCACAACAGCAATTACTGTACAAAGCCAAAATAATTTCAGGCTCCAGGCACTGTGGTAATAAAAACCATTACTTTGCAAATATAGGGCATTTATGGTGTTTGTGTGTTCGTTGCTATATGTGAGGAGATCATTCATGGCTGTACCTTGCAGATGAGTTGTGATAGGGAGGGGGTGTTGGAGTGAAATCCAGGACTCAGGGATTTGTAGATGAGTTCCACTGACTTCAGAAGAGATGACAAAATCCCTCAGGCTTCAGAATCTTTGTCCAGCGGCTCCTGCCTATGCTGCACTCCCTGTGCCACCCAGAAGGTGGCATCTATGCTCTGCTGCTGCCCGAGATGAACTCCCAGCAGCAGGCTCCTCTGCCCCATTGCTCCCTCCTGTTGGAAGGCACCCAAAGCCTGGCATCCCTGCCACATGGCTCTTGTTTGTACTAAAACCGGCCATGGTTGGTCTTTCTCCTCTCCCCTGCTGCTCTTGGTGAGACCCCTGGGGCCTGGCATCTCTGCTGCCTGCTTCTGCCCCTGGCATTGCCCACAGACGCTGGTCTGCATAGGGCGAGATCTTCCTAGATTAGACTCTCTGCCCTTCTGCTCCTGCCTGTGATGAGACCCCCAAATGTTGGTATCAACCACACCAGGCTGCAGCCAAGTGTAAAGAAACCTGTGCCCGTCCATCCATGTCTGACTCAGCAGTGCATGCCACCTGCAGCATCCTCAAAGGCAGACCTGGAGGCAGGACCATTGCTGGTGTCTCTCAGTGAGCACATTTCCAGCCTGGGATTTACCCATGACTGTAACAAGTGAGAACTCATTGTGGTGAATCACTGCTATTAAAGGGCCAGAATGAATCCTTTCCTGTCTGGTACTAGGGCTGGCTTCATTAGCCCCAACACCTTCCCCTGCTGTGGCAACCATGGGTTAAAGCCACATGTTGGCATTTAGCACTCTCCGGGAATGGACTCTAACAACGCTTCTCCACGGAGGTGCTGAGAGGCCTGACAGAGCTGACCAATGTAACTGACTGGCTAGCCCTGAAGCTGGGGAGCCTGGGGCCAAGCCAGCCCTGCTAACCAGATAAGTCCCTCCTGAGAATCAGGGATTCCAATGTAAAAGGCAGCAGAAAGCTGAAGCATGGGTGGGAGGTGTGGTTGAGAGAAGTAGCTGGCACTGCCAGAGGTAGGAGGTGTCAAGTCTGGGCTGTGGCAAGCTGGGGTAAACTTGTCAGTTACCAAGTTATGGTCAGGAGGTGATAAGTGAAGTCAGGGTTGAGCCAGGTCAGGATACCAGGAAGTCAGGGTCAGACACCAAGTTACAGACAAGGGACTAGTAGCGGAGCTGGGGACACACCAGCGTCAGGAGCCGGAGGCAAGGTCCGGAGCAGGAACAGAAGCAGGCAGGCAGCCTGCATCATTATTCAGACAGCTTCCTTTTCTTCTCCTGTTGTGTTACAGGGTAGCAGCTTGTGGCACCCAGTTACTTCTTGTCTACTTAATTCCCAGCAATCCTCGTGTATTTGTTTAATACTCGTATCTTCACTCTTTCCATTGGCTTTAGTCCATAAGGTTAGATCTACCAATTTCATCCTTAAATTTATAGGCATTTCTCCAATAGCTACCTGAAGCACACACAAACCGGAGACGTAATACTTGCAGTACATGCAATTTGCAGAGCTTGGGCTTGGATTGGCTTTAGTTTTTTCTACTGTTGATTCAGCATCCATAATCTATAACTGGTCTTATTAATGCTCTCTACAGCATCAACATGTTCTTATCTGCACCCCAATTGTTCCCATTAATATCTTTAAGCAGATGCATCCTATTGTTACATTTAGTCTTGATATTATCTATATGATTCTTCCAAGTTTGTTATTGAACATAACTCATAAGAATGTAAAATTATAAACTACCTGTAGTTTTTCCTTCATAGAGATATAGGTTCCATTCTTTCTCATTCTTCCTTGTTGTAAAGAAAATAATTCCTTTTGTTTTAAAAGTAAGAACTTAAATCCGCAAGTATCTCCCCATTCTGATAGCCCCCTGGTTCTCTTCACAGCTATCTTAAGTTTTCTATGTTTGGTCCGTATAATACAGTCATCTGCAAATAGGGTAATACCTATTCCAGTCTGAGTACTGTATGAGAGATGATTAATCATAATGGTGAACGTGGGGGGAGCCATTAGCACATTTAAAATATTCAGCAAAGTCACCCACAATCTGACTTTTATGGTTCTATCACTTAAGAAGTCTTTTTACCCACGGGAGCATTCATCCTCCTATTCCAATTGCAGCTAGTTCACACAGATAGCCTTCTCTCCACAGCATGTCACACACATTTTCCATGTCTAAAAAGACAGTGATCAAACCCCGTTCCTCACGTTTTTTTGTATTTCTGTTTCAACTCTTACAATATGATCAACTATGCATTGTCTTTTCCTGAAATCACTTTATACACAGCCCATAATTCCAAATTCAGGGATACCAAAGGCTGTTTCTATTCTACCTGTGCTGTCATCTCCAGAACAGTCACTATCAAGTTGGCAATGCTGACCCCATTTGCCATGTAGAAAGTCTATACACTTTATACACAGCCCATAATTTCATTTTTTCCAGGTATGCTACTAATCTTTCATTTATCATGTTTTCAATAATTTTGCCCATACATGATGTGAAGGCAACAGGTCTATATACATCAAGTTCTGATTAATTTGCCAAGTTTTCCTATCAGTATAATTAGCACTTGCTTTCATTCTGCCAGTAGTATTCCTTTTCCCCATATATTATATAATTTCAATAAAACTCTTTATTCCTTTCCAGTAGGTGCTTAAGCATTGCATTACATATGCTGTCTTTACCTGGTGGCTGTATTTTTACTTTTGTCTATAGAGTTTTTGAGTTCCTGTATGCTTAAATTTCATTTAGTACATCATCTTTATAGTCTACCCAGCTGTGTAAGACCGCACAATTTTCTTGAGCAAACATTCTTTTTTGTTCACAAAACTCTTTAGTTTGATTTTTAATCACAACATACTCTTTGGAACACTTGTGCTAAAATGTCTGCTTTTCCTAAGTTAGAACTTTCAACTTTCTCATTTACTGGAATAGAATAGAATACAATAGAATAGAATAGAATAGAATGTCAGGGTTGGAAGGGACCTCAGGAGGTCATCTAGTCCAACCCCCTGCTCAAAGCAGGACCAATCCCCAACTAAATCATCCCAGCCAGGGCTTTGCCAAGCCTGATCTTAAAAATTTCTAAGGAAGGAGATTCTACCACCTCCCTAGGTAACCCATTCCAGTGCTTCACCACCCTCCTAGTGAAAAAGTTTTTCCCAATATCCAACCTAAACCTCCCGCACTGCAACTTGAGACCATTACTCTTCATTCTGTCATCTGCCACCACTGAGAATAGTCTAGATCCATCCTTCTTCCCTTTTTAAAAGATGGGCAGTACATTAGCCTTTATCCAGTTGTCCGGGAGCTCCTCCGATCGCCATGAGTTTTCAAAGATAATGGCCAATGGCTCTGCAATCACATCCGCCAACTCCTTTAGCACCCTCCATGCAGTCCATCCAGCATGGACCTGTGCTCGTCCAGCATTTCTAAATAGTCCTGAACAACTTCTTTCTCCACAGAGGGCTGGTTTCCACATCCTCTGTCACCAGGTTGCCTCCCTCATTCAGTAAGGGGCCCACACTTCCCTTGATCTTCTTGTTGCTAACATATCTGAAGAAACCCTTCTTGTTACTCTTAATATCCCTTGCTAACTGCAACTCCAAGTGTGATTTGGCCTTCCTGATTTCACTCCTGCATGCCTGAGCAATATTTTTATACTCCTCTCTGGTCATTTGTCCAATCTTCCACTTCTTGTAATCGTCTTTTTGTGTTTAAGATCAGCAAGGATTTCACTGTTAAGCCAAGCTGGTCGCCTGCCATATTTGCTCTTCTTTCTGCACATTGGGATGATTTGTTCCTGCAACCTCAATAAAGATTCTTTAAAATACAGACAGCTCTCCTGGACTCCTTTCCCCTTCACGTTATTCTCCCAGGGGATCCTGCCAGTCAGTTCCCTGAGGGAGTCAAAGTCTGCTTTTCTGAAGTCCAGGGTCCATATTTCTGCTGCTCTCCTTTCTTCCTTGTGTCAGGATGCTGAACTCGACCATCTCATGGTCACTGCCTCCCAGGTTCCCATCCACTTTTGCTTCCCCTACTAATTCTTCCCAGTTTGTGAGCTGCAGGTCAAGAAGAGCTCTGCCCCTAGTTGGTTCCTCCAGTACTTGCAACAGGAAATTGTCCCCTACACTTTCCAAAAACTTCCTGGATTGTCTGTGCATTGCTGTATTGCTCTCCCAGCAGATATCGGGGTGATTGAAGTCCCCCATGAGAACCAGGGCCTGTGATCTAGTAACTTCTGTTAGCTGCCGGAAGAAAGCCTCGTCTACTTCAAACCCCTGGTCTGGTGGTCTATAGCAGACTCCCACCACGACATCACCCGTGTCGCTCACACTTCTAAACTTAATCCAGAGACTCTCAGGTTTTTCTGCTGTTTCATACTTGAGCTCTGAGCAGTCATACTGCTCTCTTACATACAATGCAACTCCCGCACCTTTTCTGCCTTGCCCGTCCTTCCTGAACAGTTTATATCCAACCATGACAGTGCCCCAGTCATGTGAGTTATCCCACCAAGTCTCTGTTATTCCAGTCACATCATAATTCCTTGACTGTGCCAGAACTTCCAGTTCTCCCTGCTTGTTTCCCAGGCTTCTTGCATGTGTGTATAGGCACTTAAGATAACTAACTTTCTCAGCTCCCCTCTTGCACTCTCCTGCTCATGCTTCCTCCTGGTATCTCACTTCCTCACTTACCTCAGGGCTTTGGTCTCCTTCCCCCGGTGAACCTAGTTAAAGCCCTCCTCACCAGGTTAGCCAGCCTGCTTGTGAAGATGCTCTTGTTAGAGAGCTTATTCCTTCACTCTCCCACTTGCGGGGAGGGGCTTACTACATTACTTATAGGTTATAATTAGTGGCTGTTCTCTAGGGGGTTGTGCCCCCCTTGATCGTTTCCATATGCAATGTAACACACATATAGTTAACAATACACTAGCTGCTATGATAATCCACAGCAACACCGAGAGTCCTGACCACTGCAGTTTGGGCAACATCCTGGCCGCCACCAAAAACACTGCTTCTCCTCCTTTGATAAGGTTAAAATTTTGTCAGCGCCATCCTGTAGTGTGTATTGTAAGTGTGTCCAACTGTTGGCGCTTGCAGCAAGTTGCTCTTGTAATCTTTGTGTACTTTTGTCCATATTGTGTGTCCATTGAATATCCACAGTGAAATTTGGTATTGTCCAAACCAATTCAACTGCTTGGTACGGCATGGGGTAGAAGGTGCCGGTTCGATTGTTTACAACGATGAAGTCCACTGATCCATTGGTGCACCATAGTCCAGGTGGCAGTGTATAGAAGTTTATAATTTGGTCATACACTGGAAGGATTTTGCCTCCTAGTGTTATGTTGCAGGATTGCATACATTCCCAACAGAATACACCGTACCCCATATACATTACCCCTAAATGCCCCCCCTTTGCAATAGGCCATTGATCCTGCTCCTCCATAGTCATAGGAGAGGGGCACATCCATATTCCTCCTCTGGATATACAACTGCTTAATGTGATGACAATCCAATTTACACCATTCCAGCCCCCCCACCTATTCCCTAGTGGCTCCCAACGTGCTCCCCCTTCCCTACTAACTCCCATAGGGTTCAAGGGAACCACCTTATTTGCATTTCCATCCCATGGTATCATAGTAACAATTACACAAGAACTGTCCCCACAGGTCGGGGATGTTATTTTCCAGGTAGATGGGTATGTTTTTGCAATTGTGGATAGATATGGGCTAGCCTCCCGATTTAATACTGAAGGCCATTGTTCTGACCAAGCATCTCTCATAATATCCATTAACATTATTAACTGAGCATTTTGAATACCTACGCACACTTCTCCCCATGTTAGTCTTCTGAAGCCATCCTCTACCCATGTCAACAGGTCCCCTGCCCAATGAGTTAACTGCAAGTTTACCTCTACTGCTGTCCTCCACCCTGTGGCAACTGCTGATAGTTGCTGTGCCATTAATTCATTAATTTGTTGTTGAAATTTCACATTTTGGCTTACTAATTGTTTGGTTACCCACTCGTCCCCCAGATTCCATGTACCCAGCATAGTGTTCCCCGCTGCCCACAATCCCCTTTTCCGACGACGATTCCAGGTGTGTCCCCTCACCCATGCATTGAATTGTTGTTTCAATCCTTTTATGTACATACTACAATTAGGATGGATTTGGTCCACCCACCATTCCTTGGGGCGCACCACCCATGTAATAGAGTGAAAGGACACGTTAAAAAGTGCTGGCTGCACCTGCTCCCACAATGGCTCCCAGACATTTGCTCGTCGGGGAATATTCTTGGCTCCAGGCTGTGGCCACTTTAAATTTGGATTCTTCCAACTTGGCATCCATATCACCTGTAGGGTTACATTCTGTAAAATGGTTAACTCATCATACACCCAGCGTCCCAAAGGGGATTTTACGCCTAATGTAATATGTACATAACAATCACACCTTCGGGGATTATCTTCCATGGAAGTACCATTGTGGTTACATATGGTAACATCACACCCTAAATGTGGGGCCCTATTTTCCCAAGAGGGTTCATTTGCTCCAGAAGACCAGAGGGTTATATTCTTTGGACCCTCTGTAACAAACCACATTGCTGGGTAACTGTGTTTTCCACTATCGTTAATCATGGCAGCACCCAGGGAGTACCATGCGATATTTCCTGATAAATTTGATATTCTCCACCTGGTTGGGATTCCCCCATCTAATCCATAAACCATATACCAACACTGCCAAATTCCTGTTGGAGTATTAGTGGTACATCTTTCTATGGGGAGATTCTCATAGTCTTCATTAGCTTTATTACCACAGGTTGCATGTGTAGCCGTCCATGTGTTTCCTCCTTTTGACACTTCACATCGTGGGATCTGAATAGAATTTGTAAATGTGACAATTGTGATTAGCACTAGTAATTGTTCCATCCAGGGCCAGGGAATTTTCATCCTTTTCTCCTTTTTTAATTAACCTGTAATACACACATAACAAAATTTACACATCCCCTTTCCCAATCCCCTGTTTGTACCTTTTTATTTGCGTGCAGTGGACCCACTCCCGTCCTCCATTCTCTGTACCCAGTAATAGCAGACTGGGCCCTAATTGGTCAAGGACAAGATAGGGGCCCTTCCATTTAGGAGCTGGGAATGGATGGTGTTGACCTGGAATCTTGTACATCACTAGATCTCCCACCATGGGTAGATTACGCTCCCCAGGCAAGTCATACCATGCTTTAACTGTTGCTTCTCCTTGCTCGTCTCGCCAGGCCACCGCCTGCTGTACTTGTTTTACATGGTCAATTAAAGTTAAAATCCATTCTTGTGTTAAGCCATGTGTAGTGACTTCCCCAGGTACTGGGGTAAGTAGATTTTCCCACCTTTCCATAGGCCTTCCCATGAGAGCTTCATATGGAGAAAATCCTGTGCCCTTTGATTCTCGGGCCCTTATTCTCATTAAGACAAAGGGCAGTAACTGTGACCAGTTTTTTCCTCCGACTTCCACTCCCTTTCTTAGCTCACTTTTAATGGTGCGGTTCATGCGTTCCACCTACCCCGCAGCCTGGGGGTGGTCAGCAATATGGAACAACTGTGTGATTCCAGTGAGGGCTGATAGCTCCTTGGTCTGAGTCAATCACCTTCGGAACCCCCCAGCGAGTGAATACCTCATTTACCAGTATTGCAGCAGTTACCCGGGCAGTTTGATACTTTGTGGGGAAAGCTTCCACCCACTGGCTGAAAGCATCCACTACCACCAACATGAATCAGTTTTTCCTGTGATCTGGTGGTAGGGGTCCTGTGTAATCAATTTGTATTCTTTCCCATGGTCCCCTTGGGGCTTGTCTCATTAATTCTCCCCTTAGCACCTTGTGAGGTGGGCTGTGCCTGGCACAGTCCAAACAACGTTCCAGATGTGATTTTAAATCAGCTGCCATTCCTGGCCACCAGCACAACCTTTTTAAAGTTCCTAGTGCCTCCTCAAACCTGGGGTGTCCCCCTGCCAAGCTCCCATGCACCCAGCTTAAGAAAGCCGTCCGACTTCCCTGAGAGCACAACATTACCGGTCCCTCAGTTGTTAAGACACACCAAATCCCTTCCATTAGTTCCACCTTTGGCATATGCCTGTCCCCAAGTTTCATGATGCCTTCCAGTCCTGGGTCAGATTCCTGCAACTCGAATTCGCCCTCCCCGATCAGTATCCACCCCGCTTCTTGTTAACACTGTGACAGGCACACTCTCTTCTGGCTCCCAGGGCCATGGGGGTGCCTCTGTTGCAGCCTGCTTGGCCTCTACATCGGCCAGATTATTCCTTTTGCTTAGGGGTCCTGTTTTCTTGTGTGCCTTTACCTTTACCACATTGATCCGTGTAAAACAGTGACTCAGCTCCTCCATTCGCTTCCACCAGGTAGCATGCTTGATTGTGGAGCCGTCTGTTGCCCTGAAATGATTATCTGCCCACCATCTCAGCATTAATGTGGCACCACGAAATACATAATCTGAATCTACCACCACCCAACATTCTGGCTCAAATTTGGGATCCACTTCATTTAAAGCTGTTTGCAAGGCTGCCAGTTCTGCCTCCTGAGCTGACTTCGCTTCTAGTGAGAAACCAATGGTGCTGACTGACTCATTGCCTCTGATTCCCACAACAGCTAAGCCTGCAGTTTTCCGTCCCCCTTGATACATACAACTTCCATCCAAAAACCATACCAGTGTCCCCTCCTTTACCTGATTGGGGTTAGCTGCCCGAAACACCTGATGTTGGGTTTTACCTGGGCTGGCTTCACATTGGTGTGGGGTGCCAGCCAGATGTAATCCAGCTACCCAGACTATGGGTTCCTTTAACACCTCTGCTTTAATGTTTTCTGCCTGTAGAGCCAGCAACCATTTAGCAATACGCTGCCCACTCACTTGTCCCTGTAAGATAGTGTGCATGTTTAACAGCCGCAGGGGGTCATGATGAGATCGGACTATGACTTTCTGCATTCCCGTAAGGTATTTAAATTTCCCTACCCCCCAGTAGGAGCACAACAGCACCTTTTCACCCCACCCATACTTCAATTCCACAGCACTCAAAAGTCGAGAGGCAAAGGCCACAGGTCGGTCCTTTGCTCCATACTCCTGGTTGTGCATTAACACAATGGTAGTGTCTGATACCAAAGGATACAGATAAAAGAATTTCTCCCCATCTGGGGAGGCCAGCACTGGAGCACTGGCCAGGTTTTCCTTTAGCACTCTCACTGCCTCAGTACACTCTTCTGACCACTCCCAAGTTGAGGCTCGGGTTAGGTCAAATAGAGGCTGGGCTATTTCTGCATAATTGGTCACAAAATCCCTGCAAAATCCAGTTAGACCCAGAAAACTTTGCAAGCTTTTAACATCCGTAGGCAGTGGCAGGGACTGGATCAGTTGCACCTGTCCTTTATCGATTTCCCTTCCCATCTGAGACACTTCCACTCCTAAGTAGGTCACTCTTGTCTGTCCCATCTGAGCCTTTTTCCCATTGACCTTCAATCCTGCTCTTGCCAAAGCTTGCAGGACCTGCTCGGTTAGTTCCCTGTCTTCTTCCTCTGTCCCTGACATTAGCAACAGGTTGTCTACATATTGTATGCACCTTGCTGAATCCACCCCCTCCAGAGCCTGTCTCATGTATCTGTGAAAAATTGTAGGGGAGTCCCTATATCCCTGGGGTAGGACTGTCCAGCAGAACTGCCTGCCCTCCCATGTGAATGCAGTTTTATACTGACATGAGGTAGCTAGTGGCAGAGACCAAAACCCATTAGCTATGTCCAAAACAGTGAGAATTCAGAATTGGGTCCAATACGGGCCAACATTTCAGGGTACGCTGCCACCACTGAGGCTGGTGAATTGGCCAGAGCATTTAGTGCCCTGTAATCCACAGTGAGACGCCAGGTACCGTTTGGCTTCCTCACGGGCCACACAGCAGCATTACAAGGGGATGCAACTGCCTGAATCAGTTCCCTCTGTTCCAACTCCCCAATAGTTGCCCCCACCTCTGCCAATGCCTCCCGAGGAATAGGGTACTGTTTCTGTGGGGGAGGGTCCCCTCCCTCCATCAGTACCTCCATGCTGCCCCTACCACAATCCAGCTTATCCTTCGCCCACACGGGATGTGTTCCCACCCAGCCGGGGGTGGTGGGAGGGCATGTGCCGCCTTAATGGTCATAGTGGCTATCCCCATGGGAATGGTATAGCCCTGACCGTCCTGCGTTTGCCCCAGTAAACACACCCAATTGGCTAAATCCAGTACGAGTCCCAGTTTGTGTAAATCTCCTGACCCCAACAGATTAAGCATATCATTACAACCCCACATAATCTCCCCTTCCCCCCATGTGGTTAAACTGATGGCTGCTCCAGTGTCTATCAAAAAATCCCTCATGGGACTCCCTTCGATTGCCCCCTGGAGCGTAGGGCGACCAGACGCATCCCGTCCTAAACTGAGAACATGGACAGGACGCCTCCCAGGGCACCCCTAAGTTGCAGCACCCACCTCTGTCCCTCCCACTGGTTCATGAGGGGACCGGGGGTCCTGGCACCGAACGCATTCCTGTCTCCATGCAAAATTGTGTGTCTGGCATTTCAGGCAGTCCCAGTCCCTTGGCCTCTGGGACCACTTTCCCCCTGATCTGGTAAGATCGTGGGTAGTCAGTTTAGCCTGCAGTCTCTGGATCTGTTGCTCTATAGCTGCCCGCTCGTCCCTGACTAGCCCCCCAAAGCCACGAACTCTCCCTCTACCTCCTCCTCTCCAGGCTGACCCACTCCTTTCCACCTTGTATTGATCCCCTGCAGTAATAGCATGGACTGGCTCTTCCCCCTGATGCATCTGCCTCCACACATCTGCCTGTTCCAGAAACTGGGGTAGCTGATTGGGAGCAAGTTCAGGGTGCTGCAACCTTAAATGCCCCACGAACTGCGGATTGCTCAGCTCCAACCATTTCTCCAGCAATTCCACACCCCTACCCTGCTCCATACCCCCACCAGGTCCCGGTGCCCCTGCCTGTGGCAGCACCCATGGACCATCCAGGGGATCCACCCAGCACCGTGCCCATGCCTGTATGCGATTAAGTGTATCCCGCCCTGTTTCCCCAGGGATTCGCTTCATCTTATTCATCCCTGCAGTACGAGAGTACACCCCAAACAAGTGTTTTGCCACCTGTCCGGGGATTAGAAATGGGTGTGCCACTCCTGCCACATCGATTCCCAAGGTACCTCGTCCCAAAAGACTACGCCATGAGATCACCTGGTCCTCACGAGTTAGACCCTCCATCTCTCTGCCCACCTCCACTAGCCAGAGCACAAACTGATCCCAATCATTCCGGGGTACCTTTCCCAAACGGCCCAGTACTGCCTCCCGGTCCTTCAGGGACAAGGGGCGGATTTCTGCCTGTTCTACTACTTGTGAGGCATGGTCCCCCCACCCTGCAACCGGGGCCACTATTTCTGCCTCCTGCAGTTCCTCCCGGGTAGCCTCTCTCGCAGGGGCTGTAACTGTGGATCGCCGGCTTACAACATCCACCGGCAGTGGTGGGTACAGTGTTTTTCAGGGTAGGGTGGTGGAGGTGTCTCCTTCAGTTCCATTAGAGGGGCGGATGGTTTGGGGTCCCTAAGTCCATTGCCCCCATGTTTACAATGATACAATTCCTCCTCTAAGTCTCCTACTCTCCCCAGCAGTTCGTCCCTCTCTCTCTGGATTGCCTCACAAGACTCCTCTGTCCGTGCAGCATCCCTTGCCTTCAAATCCGCTACCTCTACTGCTAACACAGATTTTTCTGTTAAAATCCGTTGCTGATCCACAATCCCCTCCAAATCCTTAATGTGTTGGAGGAGATCAGCTTCCCTTTTTACCCAGTATGCCATCCCAGCACACAAACCTTGTAATACCATTCCCTTTTTCCTACACTCCTTTCCCTTGGGGTCTCCCAAAACCTCTCCCATCTCCTTCTCAATCTCATCCCAGGTGAGCCCCTGCACCTGGTATGGGCCCTGATTCTTCCTTATCCATTTGTTCAAAAAATCCGTTACCCCAGCTTGCCAGAACCCGCAACTACCATCATGAGAGTTCGCCATACCCCCTCCAAGCAGCTGCGCGGACTGTTGGGGAGAGGGACTTACAAGCTGCCACTCATCTATCCAATGTGATGTATCCGAGTCACGGCACCAAGATGTTAGAGAGCTTATTCCTTCACTCTCCCACTTCCCTGGTCCTTCTCACATGAACAGAGAGCAACAATACCCGAAGTCCGAAGGTGCAAACAATTCGATGTTTATTGGGGTGAACTTCCAGCAAGCTTAAATACAAGTTCCTTTTCCTTATTTCCGAATCCCAACTTACTTCCTGTTTGCCCCTAATTTATATAGTAATATTCTTAGCTATTCCTTAACCAATCATTCTACTAAAATTTAACTAACCAATCCTAACATATTGTAACATGATTATGTAACCAATTATATCCCACCACCTTAATTAGTTTACACCCAGCAAAATTAATTATACAGCAGACAGGAACAATCACAGAACCAGACAGAGATTATACAGACAAACAATAGCAAAGTGGGAACTATAATGGCAAGACAATACAGAAGTGAGGATTTCACATCTCAGTATTGATAAGTGAGTTCTTGCCAGACAGGATGCTATCAAACTAAGTTTTCTTTTACATTTTCTAGGCACTTCCCTTTCTCTGGAGCTGATAGGCACTATCAGGACAGGATTGTATTCCTAACAGCCCAATAGCACCTTCTTTCCATGTGACTACTTTGGAATGTGAGGATGTGACCGGTCGCTTCCCAGCTTATGGCTGCTTGTGTCGCTTAGCCAAAGGCCTTAGCCTAAGAACAGGGCCGCAGACTGTCACAGTAAGAGAAGGACCTTACATTGGCAGACAGTGATTTTGATTCTTTCTTTTATACCTCTAACTAGCCAAGTGATAAGAATACACCTAAATTCTTAAAGTACAGGCCTTTACAGGCAGGCCTGAATATCTATATCCTAACAGCTCTTCCCTCTCTTCATTAGGTGAAGCTCATCTATGCCTAGAAATCCTTCTTCTTGGAACACCATCCCATGGTCAAAGAATCCAAAGCCATCTGTCTGACACCACCTGTGTAGCCATTCGTTGATTTCCACGATTCAACAGTCTCTACCATCTCTATAATGACTATACTATAGACAATTTAACATAACTACCAGGTATGCATTTGTTTTTCCTCCATATCCTGTTCATTCTTTTAACTTGTTTTTGTAACTCTGAAACCTTGGAATCTTTGTTCATTTCCCCAAAATACTTTATCCAACTCTCTTTCTTTGCCTTTTTAATATTCTTTGTGCCACTGCTTTACATCTTTTATAGTTCACTAATTCCTTGCCATTCAAATCCTTCCTTCCTTCCTTTCTTGTTTTACAATCTTCATAACACCAGAGAACTGCTTTTCTGGGTTTGTGGCAATTTGATGTCTTACATATAGCTAGGTTGGCTGCTGCTACAACTTCCATTACTATATTATCATGAATTCCTCTAGATTATCACCTATACAATTGGTACTTAGATATTCAGCACACTTATACTTAAGGAGTCCCCAGTTTGCTTTTCTAAAGCTCCAGGTATGAATTTTTCAGTGTTTTAAACATTCCAAGCAACAAGGAGGAAATCAGTATGGGAATCTGATCAACATTTTAGATTTCTGTACATAATGTTAGGAGTATGGGGAACAAACAGGAAGAACTGAAAGTATTAGTACATAAGGTAAATGGGGACAGGCAGAAAAAAAAGGGAGGAAGGATTGCATTATACATAAAGATATGTACACTCACTCTGAGATTCAGAAGGAGGTGGGAGGCAGACCAGTTGAGAGTCTCTGGGTAAAGATAAAAGGATTAAAAAATAGGGGTAATGTCATGGTCAGGGCTCTACTCTAGACCACAAGAATACCCAGAGTTCTCCATTATGTACGTAAGCACATTCTTAAGAGATGACACAGGGACACACTGACCTCTAGTAAGATAAGGATTGGATGACAGGATAATGGAGAAGGATGTTTTATTCGAAATAGCAGGTACAAGGAGAAGGGTGATAACCAGCAACATCTGGAGTGTAATCCGTAACTGGTTAGTGTCAGTGTATAAAAGGAGAAGTCATAGGAGGGGCAACTTTGGCTAGTGAAGGGGACAGCATCATGGTGCATGGACTGAGCTGGTACCACAGTTGTGGCATATGTGTTAGTGTATCTGTAGGTCCTATGGGGCACTAGTACTGTGCTTTGTTGACAATAAATCTGTCCGAGCGCCTTCACCACCAAACCAAACCTGTGGTCTCCCTTATGAATAACACTGAGGTCTGCTGAATGAACAGGCTGCACTGTTTACTAGTGCAGCTGACATTGGAGCACCAAGAACGGAAACAATGCTGCAGCAGTAGCAACATTCCACAGCATGTAACAACATGAGGGACTTTAATTACCCAGACATCTCTTCAGAAAATACGGCCAAACACAACATTTCTAGTAAGTTCTTGGAATGTATCGGGGAAGTGAAGAAGTAACTAGGGGGGACAGCCATTTTAGATTTGATTCTGACCAACAGAGTGGAATTGGTAGTGAATCTGAAGGTGAAAGGAAGTTTGGGTGACAGTGATTGTGAAATGATAGATTTCATGATTCTAAGGAAAGGAAGGAGTGAGAGCAACTGAATAAGGACAATGGACTTCAGAAAAGCAGACTAACAATTCAGAGAACTGGTGGGTAAGGTCCCACTGGAAGAAAATCTAAGGGAAAAGGAGTTCAGGAGAGGAGCCAATTCAAGGTACAACTGCAAATTATTCTGATGCAAAGGAAAAAGAAGAAGGAATAATAAGAGGGTAATATGGCTCCATCAGGAGCTCCTTAATGATCTGAAAATCAAAAAGGAATCTTACAGAAGGTGGGAACATGGTCAAATTGCTAAGGAGGAGTACAAAAGAACAGCACAAGTATGAGGAACAAATCAGAAAAGCTAATGCACAAAATGAGTTACACCTGGCAAGGAACATAAAGGGCAATAAGGAGCAGGTCTTTAAATACATTAGAAGCAACAGAAAGATGAAGGGAAAGTATGGGCCCTCTACTTAGAGGGGAAGGGGAGCTAATAATTGATAATATCAAAAAGGTGAGGTACCTGATGCCTATTTTGCTTCAGTCATCACTAAAAACATTAATGATGACCAGATACTCAAACACAATTAATACTAGGTTTCAGAGTAACTGCCGTGTTAGTCTGTATTCACAAAAAGAAAAGGAGTACTTGTGGCACCTTAGAGACTAACCAATTTATTTGAGCATAAGCTTTCGTGAGCTATGTTAGGATATAGATATTCAGGTCTGTCTGTAAAGGCCTATACTCTAAGAATTTAGGTGTATTCTTATCACTTGGCTAGTTATAGAGGTATAAAAGAAAGAATCAAAACCACTGTCTGCCAGTGTAAGGGCCTTCTCTTACTGTGACAGTCTGAGGCCCTGTTCTTAGGCTAAGGCCTTTGGCTAAGCAACAGAGGCAGCCATAA
Source organism: Lepidochelys olivacea (assembly GCF_965140295.1). Lineage (NCBI taxonomy): Eukaryota > Metazoa > Chordata > Testudines > Cheloniidae > Lepidochelys > Lepidochelys olivacea. The sequence goes on along the minus strand of NC_140418.1, from coordinate 43,326,725 downwards.
ACTGGGAAGTGAATGGTCACATCCTCACATTCCAAACTAGTCACACTGAAATAAGGTGCTATTGGGCTGTTAGGAATACAATCCTGACCTGTATTCCTATCACCTCCAGAGAAAGGGAAGTGCCTAGAAAATATAAAAGGAAACTTAGTTTGATAGCATCCTGTCTGGCAAGAATTCACTTATCAATAGCTGGGATGTGAAATCCTCACTTCTGTATTGTTTTGTCATTATAGTTCCCACTTTGCTATTGTTTGTCTGTATAATCTCTGTCTGGTTCTGTGATTGTTCCTGTCTGCTGTATAATTAATTTTTCTGAGTGTAAACTAATTAAGGTGGTGGGATATAATTGGTTAAATAATCATGTTACAATATGTTAGGATTGGTTAGTTAAATTTCAGGAAAATGATTGGTTAAGGTATAGCAAAGCAGAACTCAAGTTTTACTATATAGTCTGCAGTCAATCAGGAAGTGGGTGGAGGAGTGGGGGTGGGAGATGGGAACAGGGAATGGGGGTAAGAAAATTGGAATCATGTTTTGCTAAAGGGGGAAATGGGAACAGGGAATGGGAGTAAGGAAGTTGGAATCATGTTTGGCTAAGGGCAGGAATGGGAACAGGGACACAGGTGTAAGGCTCTGTGGTGTCAGAGCTGGGAAGGAGGACACTAAGGAAGAAAACTGGAATCATGCTTGCTGGAAGTTCACCCCAATAAACATCGAATTGTTTGCACCTTTGGACTTCAGGTATTGTTGCTCTCTGTTCATGCGAGAAGGACTAGGGAAGTAAGTGGGTGAAGGAATAAGCCCCCTAACAAGCTACAGCTCACTTCATCGGATGCATACTGTGGAAAGTGTAAAAGATCTTTTTATATACACACAAAGCATGAAAAAATACCTCCTCCCACCCCACTCTCCTGCTGGTAATAGCTTTCTAAAGTGATCACTCTCCTTACAATGTGTATGGTAATCAAGGTGGGCCATTTCCAGCACAAATCCAGGTTTTCTCACACCCCCCCACACACAAACCCACTCTCCTGCTGGTAATAGCTTATCTAAAGTGACCACTCTCCTTACAATGTGTACGATAATCAAGGTGGGCCATTTCCAGCACAAATCCAGGGTTTAACAAGAACGTCTGTGGGGGAGTGGGGGGGGGTAGGAAAAAACAAGGGGAAATAGGTTACCTTGCATAATGATTTAGCCACTCCCAGTCTGTATTCAAGCCTAAGTTAATTGTATCCAATTTGCAAATGAATTCCAATTCAACAGTTTCTCACTGGAGTCTGGATTTGAAGTTTTTTTGTTGTAATATAGCAACTTTCATGTCTGTAATCGCGTGACCAGAGAGATTGAAGTGTTCTCCGACTGGTTTATGAATGTTATAATTCTTGACATCTGATTTGTGTCCATTTATTCTTTTACGTAGAGACTGTCCAGTTTGACCAATGTACATGGCAGAGGGGCATTGCTGGCACATGATGGCATATATCATGTTGGTGGATGTGCAGGTGAACGAGCCTCTGATAGTGTGGCTGATGTTATTAGGCCCTGTGATGGTGTCCCCTGAATAGATATGTGGGCACAGTTGGCAACGGGCTTTGTTGCAAGGATAGGTTCCTGGGTTAGTGGTTCTGTTGTGTGGTATGTGGTTGCTGGTTAGTATTTGCTTCAGGCTGGGGGGCTGTCTGTAGGCAAGGACTGGCCTGTCTCCCAAGATTTGTGAGAATGTTGGGTCATCCTTCAGGATAGGTTGTAGATCCTTGATAATGCGTTGGAGGGGTTTTAGTTAGGGGCTGAAGGTGACGGCTAGTGGCGTTCTGTTATTTTCTTTGTTAGGCCTATCCTGTACTAGGTGACTTCTGGGAACTCTTCTGGCTCTATCAATCTGTTTCTTCACTTCTGCAGGTGGGTATTGTAGTTGTAAGAACGCTTGATAGAGATCTTGTAGGTGTTTGTCTCTGTCTGAGGTGTTGGAGCAAATGCGGTTGTATCGCAGAGCTTGGCTGTAAATGATGGATCGTGTGGTGTGGTCAGGGTGAAAGCTGGAGGCATGTAGGTAGGAATAGCGGTCAGTAGGTTTCCGGTATAGGGTGGTGTTTATGTGACCATCGTTTATTAGCACTGTAGTGTCCAGGAAGTGGATCTCTTGTGTGGACTGGACCAGCCTGAGGTTGATGGTGGGATGGAAATTGTTGAAATCATGGTGGAATTCCTCAAGGGCTTCTTTTCCATGGGTCCAGATGATGAAGATGTTATCAATATAGCGCAAGTAGAGTAGGGGCGTTAGGGGACGAGAGCTGAGGAAGCATTGTTCTAAGTCAGCCATAAAAATGTTGGCATACTGTGGGGCCATGCGGGTACCCATAGCCAGACAATCCTGCGAGAAACTGTTGAATTGGAATTCATTTGCAAATTGGATACAATTAACTTAGGCTTGAATAGAGACTGGGAGTGGCTAAGTCATTATGCACGGTAACCTATTTCCCCTTGTTTTTTCCTAACCCCCCCACTCCCCCCCAGGCTTTCTTGTTAAACCCTGGATTTGTGCTGGAAATGGCCCAACTTGATTATCATACACATTGTAAGGAGAGTGATCACTTTAGATAAGCTATTACCAGCAGGAGAGTGGGGTGGGAGGAGGTATTTTTTCATGCTTTGCGTGTATATAAAAAGATCTTCTACACTTTCCACAGTATGCATCCGATGAAGTGAGCTGTAGCTCACGAAAGCTTATGCTCAAATAAATTAGTTAGTCTCTAAGGTGCCGCAGGTACTCCTTTTCTTTTTACAATTAATACTGACAACCAGGGGGAAGGAATGCAAGCCAAAATAGGTAAAGAACACGTTAAAGAATATTTAGATAAGTTAGATGTATTAAAATCAACAGACCCTGATGAAATCAAACCTAAGGTACTTAAGGAACTAGCTGAAGCAATCTCAGAGCCATTAACAATTATCTTTGAGAAATCCTGGAGGACAGGATAGGTCCTAGAAGACTGGAGAAGGGCAAACATAGTACCTATCTTCTAAAAGGGGAATAATAAAGACCCAAGGAATAATAGATGAATCAGCCTAACTTAGATACCTGGAAAGCAAATTAATAAAAAATCAGTTTGTAAGCATCTGGTGGATAATTGGTTATAAGGAATAATCAGCATGTATCTGTCAAGAACAAATCATGCCAAACCCACTTAATTTCCTTCTTTGATAGGATTATTGATCTAGGTGGTAGGGGGAAAGCAGCAGATGTGATATACCTTGAATTTTAGTAAGGATTTTGACACAGGTCCGTATGACATTCTCATAAGTAAAGTAGGGAGATGTAGTCTAGAGGAAATTATTTTAAGGTGGGTGCACAACTGGTTGAAAGACCATACCCAAAGAAGAATCAGTAGTTTGCTGTCAAAAGAGGGAGGGCAGATCTAGTGGGGTCTCACATCCAGTAGCATTCAATATTTTCATCAATGACTTGGGTAATGGAGTAGACAGCATGCTTACAAAACTTGCAGATGACACCAAGCTGGGACGGACTGCAAGCACTTTGGAGGATAGGTTTAATATTCCAAGTGACATTGAAAAATTGTAGAATTCATTCACAAGATGAAATTCAAAAAGGCAAGGGCAAAGTAGTTCACTTAGGAAGGAAAAATCAAACTACACAATGGGGAATAACTGGCAAGGTGGTAGCACTGCTGAAAAGGATCTGTGGGTTATAGTGGAGCACAAACTGAATATGAGTCAATGTGATCCAACTGCAGAAAAGGCTAATATCATTCTGGAGTGTGGTGATGCTGACAGACCAGCTCTGTGACAATGACAGGTCAGCCCAGGTCAGCTCAGGTCAGAGTCTCGGAACAATTCACTTGGGTGTGAATCTCAAGGAAGTATTAAGTGTACCAAGTCACTTGTATGTTAGAATAGTTCAAAGGAATGTAATGGTATTGTTTTGCTTATTGGTTTCCTGTCATTGTTATTCTTGCACTGAGTTAGCCTTAAATCAAAAGTATGTACTAGTTCTAAGATAAGGAGGTGTTTGATGTGTAAGCTGCATGAAAATGAATGAAGGATTGTTTCTGGCTATCACATTGTTCATGAAAGATTATCTGGATGTAACTAAATGCAATATGTATAATTGTCCAAATGGGATCGGAGCCTTGGAGCTGTAAATGAAGAAGCATATTAACTTCAAAGCATGGGTTCAACAATGGAAAATCGACAAACTTGTCTGCATTTAGTCAACAAAGGGAGAACTCATGCTATGATGGGAACTGTTAGGGGGCTTATTCCTTCAGCCACTTGCTTCCCTGATCCTTCTCGCATGAACAGAGAGCAACAATACCCAAAGTCCAAAGGTGCAAACAATTTGATGTTTATTGGGGTGAACTTCCAGCAAGCATGATTCCAGTTTCCTTCCTTAGTGTCCCCCTTCCCAGCTCTGACACCACAGAGCCTTACACCTGTGTCCCGGTTCCCATTCCTGCCCTTAGCCAAACATGATTCCAACTTCCTTACTCCCATTCCCTGTTCCCGTTTCCCCCTTTAGCAAAACATGACTCCAATTTCCTTATCCCCATTCCCTGTTCCCATCTCCCCCATGCACACACCCACCCACCCACACTTCCTGATTGACTGCAGACTATATAGTAAAACTTGAGGTCTGCTTACTATACCTTAACCAATCATTTTCCTGAAATTTAACTAACCAATCCTAACATATTGGAACATGATTATGTAACCAATTATATCCCACCACCTTAATTAGTTTACACCCAGCAAAATTAATTATACAGCAGACAGAAACAAGCACAGAACCAGACAGAGACAAACAATAGCAAAGTGACAGGTTTCAGAGTAACAGCCGTGTTAGTCTGTATTCGCAAAAAGAAAAGGAGTACTTGTGGCACCTTAGAGACTAACCAATTTATTAGAGCATAAGCTTTCGTGAGCTACAGCTCACTTCATCAGATGCATATCGTGGAAACTGGGAACTATAATGACAAAACAATACAGAAGTGAGGATTTCACATCCCAGCTATTGATAAGTGAATTCTTGCCAGACAGGATGCTATCAAACTAAGTTTCCTTTTACATCTTCTAGGCACTTCCCTTTCTCTGGAGGTGATAGGCACTATCAGGACAGAATTGTATTCCTAACAGCCCAATAGCACCTTATTTCAATGTGACTAGTTTGGAATGTGAGGATGTGACCATTTACTTCCCAGTTTATGGCTGCCTCTGCTGCTTAGCCAAAGGCCTTAGCCTAAGAACAGGGCCTCAGACTGTCACAGTAAGAGAAGGCCCTTACACTGACAGACAGTGATTTTGATTCTTTCTTTTATACCTCTATAACTAGCCAAGTGATAAGAATACACCTAAATTCTTCGAGTACAGGCCTTTACCGACAGGCCTGAATATCTGTATCCTATCAGGAACACTTGCCAGATTGCCTTCCTGGGAAAGCAGATATCAGAAGGAACCCTGGGAGTGATCCAGTGTCTCTGGTCTGATGGATTCTGACAGGAGGAATCCTGAGCGATTGGACAAGGTCCCCAAAGCCATTTTGTGCAACCCTAAGGAACTTATGGAAAACTAGCAGACACTACATCTCTGCTATCATTTGGACTACAAACCTAGACTCACCTGTAATGTAATTTACCCTCTTTAACTGCTCAATAACTCTCGTTTCTTTTTCTTAATTAATAAACCTTTAGTTAGTTTACTAGAGAAATTGGCTGTAAGTGTTTTCTTTGGTGTGAGATCAAGAGTACCCATTGATCTGGGGTAAGTGACTGGCCAATTGGGATTGGGAATGACCTAATCTGTGGTGACTTTTGGTTTAAATAACCTTTATCACAGAATCCAGTTTGTCTGGGTGGTAAAGTAAGGACTGGAGAGCCTAAGGGGGACAGTCTGTGGGTCTATGGTAAGACTAATATAGTGATCCAGGAGTTCACACTTGTTACTGGTTTGGTCAAATCTAATTATAGAACATACTACCAGTTTTGGGGGTCTGCCCTGAGGCATTCACAGCTGAGAGCCACTCCAGACACCAGTAACTGGTTAAAAGATAGGAAACAAAGGATAGGAATAAATCTCCAGTTTTCAGAATGGAGAGTGGTAAATAGTGGTGTCCCCCAGGGGTCTGTACTGGGACTAGTACTATTCAACATATTCATAAATGACCTGGAAAAAGGGGTAAACAGTGAGGTGGCAAAATTTGCAAAACTGATGATACAAATGATACAATGATACAAAACAACTCAAGGTAGTCAAGTCCAAAGCAGACTGCAAAGAGTTAAAAAGAGGTCTCACAAAACTGGGTGACTGGGCAACAAAATGGAAGATGAAATTCAATGTCAATAAATGCAAAGTAATGGAAAACATAATCCCAACTATACCCGGATGGGGTCCAAATTAGCTGTTACTGCTCAAGAGAGAGATCTCGGAGTCATTGTGGATACTTCTCTGAAAACATCCACTCAGTGTGCAGCAGCAGTCAAAAAAGCCAGCAGAATGTTGGGAATCATTACAAAAAGGATAGATAATAAGACAGAAAATATCATATTCCTTCTATATAAATCCATGGTACACCCACATCTTGAATACTGCAGATGTGGTCACCCCATTTCAAAAAAGATACATTGGAATTGGAAAAGGTTCAGAAAAGAGCAACAAAAATGATTAGGGGTATGAAACAGCTTCATGTGAGGAGAGATTGATAAGACTGGGACTTTTCATCTTGGAAAAGAGACAAGTGAGGGGGGATATGATAGAGGTCTATAAAATCATGACTGGTATGGAGAAAGTAAATAAGGAAGTGTTATTCATTCCTTCTCATAACAGAAGAACTAAGGGTCACCAAACAAAAGCAATAGGCAACAGGTTTAAAACAAACAAAAGGAAGTATTTCTTCACACAACATACAGTCAACCTGTGGAACTCTTTGCCAGAGGATGTTGTGAAGGCCAAGATTATAACAGGGTTCAAAAAAGAAGTAGATAAGTTGATGAAGGATAGGTCCATTAATGGCTATTAGCTAGGATGGACAGGGATGATGTCCCTAGCCCTCTGTTTGCTAGAAGCTGGGCATGGGCTATAGGGGATGGATCACTTGATGATTACGTGTTCTGTTCATTTCCTCTGGGGCACCTGGCATTGACCACTGTTGGAAGACAGGATACTGGGCTAGATGGACCATTGGTCTGACCCAATATGGCTGTTCTTATGTACCACAGCCCAGGGGGCTGTATTTGGTGACTTCTTGAGGTCCCTTCCAGCCCTACATTTCTATGATTGTCTTAGTATTGATCTGTAATTAGCATAGGGAAGTAATCACTTCCCATTCCATTTTTATACTTTTCCCAGCTGCATTTATTTGCTTTATTGCTTGTTGGAATTCCCAGATCTAAACATGAAAAGTTCTATCCACTGAATTAAACCTAGTAGGTGCTCCACTATTGAGCAATACCAGGTTGTGCATGCCAATGAACTGTTCCAGGGATTTTACATTATAATTAGTTTTTCTGCTTCCCCATAATTCATCATGGAAATTAAGGTCTCCACAAATGGTATATGGGTTTAACTAACTCTTCCACTTCTAGATTGTCTAGTTTTTACATTGGTTGTAAACATTAGTCATATAAAGGTGCTACTATTCTGCAGAAGAATCCCAACAGCATGTACTCAAAACTTAATTTCTGTACATCTATGTCAATGTAACTAAGACCTTCCTTTATAAATACACAGATGTCTCCTTCTCATGTTATATCTCTATCTTCTCTGATTACATTATATTCTGGAAGTCTAAACATAACTTCACTAATCATATTTCTTGTATACATACCACATCAGGTTTGTTTTCCATTTAAAAACATTTTTTTAAATCCCTAACCATGTGCTATTAAATTATGTGGAAAGGATTTCTTAGTATAGGACAGGGGTAGCCAAGAATCCCCCACACCCATCTCCATTTTCTGCCTACCAGACTGGTGGGGTGAGGGGTGGAGCTCAGCAGCACAGTGGTGGGGCAGGGGCTTCTGCCAGAGATGACTGGTGCCTGCTAAGAGTGAAGGGGGAGGCAGAATGTAAAGGTTCACCCCCCAGCAGCTTGAGGCACCCCCCTCCCGCTTACCCTCAGTGGCTGCCCCCTGCAGCTCCCAGGTATCAGCTGCCTGTGGAAAGGGAGCAGCAAACAGCTGGGAGAAGCAGGGAGTGGCCACTACTTTAGCTCTGTGGGGAGAGGCAGCAGCAAAAGCAGCAGCTCTCCGGGCAGATCCCAGCTCTTTGCCACTGCCTCTCCCCATGGCTGCAGCTCCCAGCTTGCTGGCTCAAGCAGCTGCTGTGCAGGGAGGGGCCCAGCAGCATCATGTGACCGAGTGGGACCAGCAAACCCTGGCCAAAATCTGGGAGGAAGGGGGAATGTGACCCGCCATATTCCCCCCCATGTGTTGCCTCTGATGTCTATCCAGCAGCAGAGTGGGGGCATCTTGGGGCTACAGCCTCATTGGGCGCTCCTGCCAGTGCTCAGGACTTCAAGAGGAGCAGGGCTGAACCCCCGAGCCCCGGCAGGCACCTCCTGTGGGGCTAAAGTCCTGAGCCCCAGCAGGCATGCCTCAGCTTTTGAACTTATGAAAATTGCCGTATGTGGCTCTGACACATGGTCAGAAAGGGTTAAATATCCTGCAAAATAAATAACCCTCAAAAGACATGTGGGGAGGTAATGGTTGTGGTTTTGTGTATTTACATATGTATGAGTAGGGTGGACAATGTAATCAACAGTGCCTGTCGATGATGTATTCTGGTAATTCAGAGATCAAAAGAACACCCTAGCATTTCAATGAATTGTAAACATGGGATATCTCTGTATTCATCTCTCTTTGAAAGGTACTGTGAATGGTGGAGGAACAAGCAAATTGCCTTATGTTAATTCTACAGCTAAAGTACCGGTGATGGACCTCCTTCAAAGTCATCCTAAATTAGCTTTTGTTCCCCGAGGAACTCCAACTTGTCAAAAGACATGAAATTGTATAAAAGATCCTTGGGTACTGATTCTGTCATCTCAGACCTGCTTAGGCTTCATCAGGGGAAGTTTGTGTCGCAAGACTGAGGTCCCAGTTATGCCCTAAATATGATATTTGGACATTGGACTATAACCTATGAACTATTTCTAAAATAACTCTTTGCAACTACAAAGCTCACCATCTCTGCTATGAATCTGAATTTTAAGAATTGAACTCATGTCTGTATATATTGTGACAAAGTTCCTCCTCTACCTTGGTGGGTCTTGCGCTTATTGGCGGATTTGCTCACCTTGGAGCTTCATGGCAGTCCTCAGCTTAGCCTTTTTTCTGAACCCACAGTCTAGGTCGACTCCTCCTGTGTCTGACCAGGAGTTGGGAAGTTTGGGGGGAACCTGGGCCCACCCTCTACTCTGGGTTCCAGCCCAGGGCCCTGTGGAATGCCGCTCTCTAGAGTGCCTCCTGGAACAGCTGTGAGACAGCTACAACTCCTTGGGCTACTTCCCCATGGCCTCCTCCCAACACGTTCTTTGTCCTCACCATAGGACCTTCCTCCTGGTGTCTGATAATGCTTGTACTCCTCAGTCCTCCAACAGTCCGCGTTCTCACTCAGCTCCTGGCGCCTCTTGCTCCCCGCTCCTTACACGCACACCACAAACTGAAGTGAGCTCCTTTTTAAACCCAGGTGCCCTGATTTGCCTGCCTTAATTGATTCTAGCAGCTTCTTGATTAGAACACCTGCAGCCAATCATCCTGTCTGTCTCCAGAAGGTTCCTAATTGTTCTGGACCCTTCCCTGTTAAGGAGCCGGAATCGTTCTTCACTCGCTCCTGAGCTATTTGCTTTCCTTTCTTTCCTAAAGCCCCCCGGCCCGGATTTTTCACACTTTTCCTTTTGCTTAGTTTCCCCCCCCGCGGTTGGGCCGGACGCTTTGTTTTTTTTGGTTTCGTTTTTTCCCGTTTTTTTGAGCTGCGTTAGTGTGCTGGCCGGTCGCCAGCACCCCCCCCCCCCCCGATGCCTGCTTTTGGACTTTGCTCCTTGCTTACTTGAAACCCCCGGAGGAGGGGGGGAGGACTGCCAACCTGCTGTCCGGGGAGGGGAGTGGACCCCCCCAGACCCAGCTGTTTTGTTTTTTGCCTGGACCTTTTCCGAGAGCCTTGGGACAGAGCCAACAGCTGTAGCAGACGCCAGAGGCCGGAGTACTCCCGGGCAGCTATGAATCATCGTGGAGAGAGGCCGTAAGACTGAGGGATTTCTTTTGAATTTCTACCCTCGGGGGGGGGAGTTGACTGCATTTCAGCTGCGCCTGCGGCGGCACAGGGGTGTAGCAGGGAGCTACCCCCAGATCCATCGGTGCCCCCAACCCCCCCCACCATTATTACAACTATCACGGCCCCCGCTGCTTCGTCCCTGCTGGCAATCTGCCATCTGCCTTTGGATCCAGCTGTTTGCTTTGGACTTTGCCTTTTGGACCAGGCATAACACCCAACCAAGCGAGACTCTTTGGACACTTGTGGTGGGTTGTCCTCCCCCCACCCCCCCCCCCGGATTGTTTACCCCATAGCCTACCCCTACTACCGGACCCCGATTTTTGCCCCCCCCCCCCCCAGTGTTTCCCTGTCTCTCCCTGCTTACAATGGCAGAGAAGGAGGGACGCAAGGCCCCTCCACCGAAATTGGTTGCCCCTTCCCCATCTACTCTCCTGCCCACCCCTCAAGATTTCCCCACCGCCTCCATTGTTAGAACCCCTGCCACCGCCCCCGCTGGGGCATCGGCAGTGGGAGGCACCGGGGCGATTACTACTGCTGCTCTGGTTCCTGCCCCACTAGATTCTAGGAACCCCCCCCCAGTTAGACGGAAAAATCGAAGCGGGCCAAAAGGGAAGGGCCCCGCTAATGCCGCTGGACCCTCCGTGGCAGAGGCCGCCCCCACCACAGTGGCCTCGTCATCGATCGCGGCACCCCTCCCAGCTGTTCCCTCCACCAGCTCTGCGACCATCCCTCCCCCGGCCCCCAGGACGTATGCCCGGGTGGCGACAGGCCCCCCCTCACCTGCCGCCTCCTCATCTCGCCCTCCCACTGCCTCCGCTGCCATTACTAGTAGTCGGGGCCCTCTTCCCGCCCTGACCAGGAAGCACGGTGTTCGTTGCCTCCTAGTACCCGCCTCGCCCCACGTGGAGGCATACGTGCAGGCGTTGGCGAAAGTGGTAGGACCCATGGCCATTGTGGCGGCCTCCAAGATGTATGGGAAGGTCGTTCTCTTTCTGGCCTCGGAGACTGCCACCCAGGAGGCGGTGGAGAAGGGCCTAGTGGTGGGGGGGGTGTTTCTCCCCCTGGAACCGCTAGAAGATCTGGGCGTTCGCTTCGTCCTCACCTCCGTTCCTCCCTTTTTACCTAATGTTGCCCTGTTACCTGCTCTTTCTGCCCTGGGGAAGCTTGTTTCTGTTATTAGCCCACTCCCGTTAGGCTGCAAGGACCCCGCCCTCCGTCACGTCCTATCGTTCCGCCGGCAAGTGCAGATTTTACTGCCGGCGGGGGTGCGTGACGGAGAGGCGCTCGAGGGGTCCTTCCTAGTTCCCTACCAGGGAGCCCGCTATAGGGTCTTTTATTCCACCGGAGAGGCCCGGTGCTACCTCTGCCGCTCGGCAGGGCATGTCCGCAGGGACTGCCCTTTGGCCCGGGGGAGAGGGGCACCTGAGACCCCCGAGACCCGGCGGGATATCGGCCCTGTTGTTGCCGATACCCCTGGCCACCCGGCACCCGACACCACCCCCCCTCCCACCCGATCCACCGCTGCCCCCGTCCGGGCCCAAGAGGCACCCCTCCAACAACGCCCGGGCGACCACGGGAGTCCCACTCTTGCCGTAACCACCTCGGCAGAGCCTATGGAGGGGGGTGTGGCAGAGCTTTTACCGGGTGCAGGAGAGGGCTCGCCCCAAGGAGAACCCCCCGCCCCTAATGCTGCCTTACCGCTACCCCCCCAAACCCCTGAACCTCTGCCTCCGCGCCCCGCTCCGTCCCCTGCTACTCCACCCCCGGACGATGCCATGGAGGGCTGGACTGTAGTCCAGGGGAAGCGAGGCAAGCGGAGGGCTCGAGCTCCGCTGCATTCATCTGACGCGGAAGCCCCCCGGAAGACCAGGAAGGGAGGTACCGACCCTGAGCCTCCCGCCTCGGCCACGAGTGAGATCCATTCGCTGGTGTCGGGAGGTGAAGATAGACCAGCATTGGAGGGTGGAATCCCCCCTCCGCGGGGGACCCTCCCCTCCGAAGCCCCGGGGGAAGCCCCTTCTAACCAGATACCACCTGAACTCCCAACGAACCCCGACGTGACCGCCGAGGCGGGCCCTAGCGGAGAGGCCCCTGGGGTGGTGGGAGTCGGCCTCTCCTCTGTGTACGCAGAGATTGAAGCCCTGGATTTGACCCCGGTCACCCAGGGAGGGGATGATTTACTGCCGGCCGGCCTCGATTTGGGCAATCTCACCCCAGGCCCCCTCTCCCCATGCCCTTTCCCCCTGACTGCCTTTCCGGGTGAGCACCCCACGGAAAGTGGTTTACCGCCTGGGGCCATGGCTGCCACGACCACCCCGGAGCCAGTACCTAGCATTCCTCGGAGCCCCCTCCCTTGCCCCTTCACCCCCGACCCTGCTCGGGAGGCGCCTTCTTTTCGCTGTGCGCCTCCTGAAGCCCAGGGCCTTACCTCTGCCCCTGCCCCCACCCCTATTCCGGTTCAGTCTCCCTCCTCCTGCAAGGCTACCGCCGCCCCTGGGGTTATTTCTTTTCCGCCTTTTGCAGATTCCCCCCAGGGAGCAGTCTTTATGTTTTCTAGTTGCGACTCCCCAGGAGTTGCACCTTTCCCCCTGCCATCCCCGTCCGCCCCAAGGCACGAGATGGAGTTAGTAACCCCAGCCTGTCAGACACCCCGTCGGCGGTCCGCACCCTGCCTACCCGCCTTAGCGGACCACGAAGCTGCATCAAAAGCCCCACCAGGGACTGCTCTGGGAGTTGTAACCCTACCCCCCCATGAGCTGCAGCATGCATTACGGGAGTTCTTGAAACGATGCCGTGGTGCCCGCGATAGGGCACAGCTGGCTCTCCAGCAATGGGGGGACTTTGATCGACTCCTTCGGGCCGCGAGAGCCCTTATGAGGGAGGGTAGAGGGCAAGGGAAGGGCGGTGCCGCGGCCTACGAGCGGGCCCGCAGCTTCCGGAAAGAGTTACTTACTCACGGGATGGGACACGGGTTGCTACGCGACCCGCCGGGGGCCATGAGTACCCCCACCCCTGAGAACTCCCCACCCCCCCAGCCCTCCGCATGACACCTCTCATCATTGTAACCCTGAACACCAGGGGCTGTAGGATGGCTCTCCGCAGGTCCCAGGTGCTCTCCTACCTTCGGGAGGGGAGGTACTCTGTGGTTTTCCTGCAGGAGACCCACACGGACCCAACCGCCGAGGATAGGTGGCGGCTGGAATGGGGGGACGGGGTATACTTTAGCCACTGCACGGCTTGGCAAGCTGGAGTGGCGACCCTGTTCTCCCCCACCCTGCGGCCCGAGGTGCTCGGAGTCACTGAGGCCGTGCCGGGCCACTTGTTGCACCTCCGAGTTCGTTTGGAGGGGCTTGTGGTCAATTTTGTTAATATCTATGCCCCGCAAGTGAGCTCACAGCGGCCGCAATTTTACCAGCAGGTGTCCCAATTTCTCGACACCCTGGATTCACACGAGTGCCTGATCCTGGGAGGGGACTTTAACACCACCCTCGAGGAACGGGACCGCTCGGGGGCCGAGCCGAGCCCGGCCGCCGCGACCATTCTTCGAGACATAGTCGACTATCACTCCCTAGTGGACGTCTGGCGTGACCATCACCCAGATGATACTTCCACGTTTACCTTCGTTCGGGTGGAGGCCCGTCGGTCGCACCGCTCTCGGTTAGACCGTATTTATCTATCCCGTCTCCATCTTTCACAGGCCCACTCCTCCACCATTCGGCCGGCCCCTTTTTCCGACCATCATTTGGTTGCCGTCACGGTCTCCCTCCGTGCAGAGGGACCGGGGCCGGCCTACTGGCATTTTAACAACAGCCTGTTGGAGGACGAGAGCTTTGTGATGTCCTTCCGGGAGTTTTGGCTGGCCTGGCGGGAGCAGTGGCGTGCCTTTCCCTCGGTGCGGCGCTGGTGGGATTTAGGGAAGGTGCGCGCCAAGCTCTTCTGCCGCAACTACACTCGGGGCACCAGCCGACGGAGAAATGCGGTGATAGAGCAGTTGGAACGGGAGGTCTTAGAGCTAGAGAGGCGCCTGGCCGCCAGCCCCGGGGACCCGTCCCTCTGCGGAGCGTGCCGGGAGAAGCGGGAGGAACTTCGAGCCCTCGAGGACCACCGGGCCCGAGGTGCCTTTGTCCGGTCCCGCATCCGCCTCCTTCAGGAGATGGATCGCGGCTCCCGCTTCTTCTACGCCCTGGAGAAAACGAGGGGGGCCAAAAAACACGTCACCTGCCTTCTAGCGGAAGACGGCACCCCCCTCACGGATCCGGAGGAGATGTGTGGGAGGGCCCGTGACTTCTACGCAAATCTTTTCTCCCCGGATCCGACCGATCCTGGCGCTTGCGGGGTGCTCTGGGAGGAACTCCCCACGGTCAGCGTGGGCGACCGAGACCGGCTAGAGCTGCCTCTCACCCTGGCCGAGTTCTCGGACGCCCTCCGTCGCATGCCCACCAATAAATCTCCGGGCATGGACGGGCTGACCGTGGAGTTTTACCGCGCGTTCTGGGACATCCTTGGCCCAGACCTAGTCACTGTCTGGGCTGAGTCCTTGCAGAGCGGGGCCCTCCCTCTCTCGTGCAGACGAGCGGTGCTCGCCTTGCTGCCGAAGAAGGGGGACCTCCGCGATTTACGAAACTGGCGTCCCCTCTCACTCCTTAGCACGGATTACAAAATCGTAGCGAAAGCAATCTCGCTGCGGCTAGGGTCCGTGATGGCGGACGTGATTCACCCAGACCAGACCTATACTGTCCCGGGTCGCAGCATTTTTGACAACCTCTTTTTAGTCCGAGACCTTTTGGAACTCGGGCGGAGAGACGGTCTGTCGTTCGCCCTCCTGTCTCTCGATCAAGAGAAGGCGTTCGATAGGGTGGATCATGGGTACCTCCTGAGCACCCTGCGAGCGTTTGGATTCGGACCTCAGTTTGTGAGTTTTCTCCGGGTGCTGTACGCCTCCGCGGAGTGTCTGGTTAGGCTCAACTGGACCCTGACCGAACCGGTCAGCTTCGGGCGAGGGGTGCGGCAGGGGTGTCCCCTCTCAGGCCAGCTGTACGCTCTGGCGATCGAGCCTTTCCTCTGTCTCCTCCGCAGGAGGTTGACGGGGTTGGTGCTGCGGGAGCCGGAGCTGCGACTGGTCCTGTCGGCGTACGCCGATGACGTCCTCCTCGTGGTCCAGGACCCGGGCGACTTGGCGCGAGTGGAGGCATGCCAAGCCATCTTTTCGGCAGCCTCCTCCGCCCGAGTCAACTGGGTCAAGAGCTCTGGCTTGGCGGTGGGGGGCTGGCGGCAGGTAAGCCCCCTCCCACCCGCGCTTCAGACCATCCGGTGGAGTGCCGGCCCTCTGCTCTATCTCGGCGTTTACCTTTCTGCCACGCACCCTTCTCCGCCGGAGAACTGGCAAAATTTGGAAGGCGGCGTGATTGAGCGGATCAGGAAATGGACGAGGCTACTCCGATGTCTCTCCCTTCGGGGGAGAGCACTGGTGCTTAACCAACTAGTCCTGTCCACGCTCTGGTACCGGCTCAACACCCTAGCCCCGGCCCCGGGTTTCCTGTCCCACCTCCGGAGATTGATTCTGGAGTTCTTTTGGTCAGGATTGCACTGGGCCCCTGTTGGAGTTCTCCACTTGCCCCTGAAGGAAGGAGGGCAGGGCCTGAAGTGTCTGTACACTCAGGTCCGCGTTTTCCGCCTCCAGGCCCTGCAGAGGCTCCTTTATAGTGCAGGTAGTTCGACGTGGAGCATATTGGCGCATGCCTTTTTACGCCGCTTCCATGGGCTCCGATATGACCGACAGCTCTTTTATCTTTGTCCGAGAGGTTTTCCGCGAGACCTCTCTGGGCTACCGGATTTCTACCAGGACCTCCTCCGGGCCTGGAAACTGTTCTCAACGACCAGGTCCGTGGCGGCCATCGTGGGGGCAGATCTCCTCACGGAGCCCCTGCTACACAACCCCCAACTTTGTGTGCAGGCGGCGGAGTCCCGCACGGTGCGCCAGAGGTTGGTCCTGGCGGGAGTTACGAGGGTCGGGGACCTCCTGGACTACGACCGGGGGGACTGGCTGGATCCCCTGACGCTCGCTCGACGCATGGGGCTCTCCAGCCTTCGCACCCCCCGGCGCGTGCTTCAGGAGGTGGGGGCCGCTTTGACCCCCGCCGCTCGGGCTTATGTTAGCCGAGCCTTGTGCGAGGGCGCGCCCCGCCCATCCCTTACCCCAGGCCCGCCGGACCTTTCCATCGGGCCCCTACCCTGCCGATCCCAACACACCCCTCATCCTTTCACTGCGAGCCGGCTGCATGAACTGCAACCGGTCGGTTTTCAAGTTGCATCACGGAAATATTTATATACACTCACGCTCCATACCCTTCATGCCCGCACCCTGGTGTCCCGCCCCGATACAAAGTGGCGAGATCTCTTACCACCTTTGGAGGGTGAGCAACCTCGGTGGGCCAGCCTGTACTCCACCTTGGTCCCGAGGCCCGTCGGGGACATCAGTTGGCGGCTCCTTCACGGGGCTGTGAGCACGGGCGTGTTTTTGACACGTTTTACCTCCCTTCCGGAGACTTGCCCTTTTTGCAACGTGAGGGAAACCCTGGCGCACGTCTATTTAGAGTGTGCCAGATTGCAGCCTCTTTTTCGGCTCCTCACAAATATTCTTTTGCGCTTTTGGCTTCATTTTTCTCCCCACCTCTTTATCTATACACTCCCCATCCGTGGCCCCACCAAGTCGCGGGATCTCCTGGTTAGCCTCCTCCTAGCCTTGGCTAAAACAGCCATTTATAAGACCAGAGAGCGGAGGTTGGCTCATGAGGCGTCCTGCGATTGTGAGGCCGTTTTCCGACTCTCAGTACATTCACGTATCCGGGCGGAGTTCCTCTGGGCAGCGTCCACCGACTCCCTTGACACCTTCGAGGAGCGGTGGGCGCTGTCCGGGGTTCTCTGCTCGGTGACCCCGTCCGGTTCCCTCCGTCTGACCCTCTGATTGAGGGAAAGAGCGAGAGCCGCCAGTCACAGCCGTTAGTTGCTGTGAATACCATCATTACTGTCTTCTAGGAGGGGTCCTATAATACATGGGTGTACCCCCCTCCCTCCCAACCACCCACCCCGCAGCCGTGCCCATCTTGTCGGGCACTCTCAGGAGAGGGAGGGTCGGTGACCCTGGGCGCGGCACTAGGTAACTCGAGAGGGTGGAAGACCACGAGTGTCGAGGAAGCCCCCCCGCTCTAGGCCACCAGGTAACTCAGGAGGGTGGAAGACCACGAGTGTCGAGGAAGCCCCCCCGCTCTGGGCCTGGGCTAACCTGAACACCTCTCCCTCCTGAAAGCTGTTGTGTTATACCTTTTGATTGCGTTGTTTTGTTGCTAAGTTTTTTTTTATTTTATCCTTTTGTATTCTTTGTAACTGTTACAAATAAATTTCCTTTCTGTTTCAAAAAAAAAAAAAAAAAAAAAACCTTCCCTGTTACTTCGAGGAGCGGTGGGCGCTGTCTGGGGTTCTCTGCTCGGTGACCCCGTCCGGTTCCCTCCATCTGACCCTTTGATTGAGGGGAAGAGCGAGAGACGCCAGCCCCAGCCGTTGCCGCTGTGGATACCATCATCCCTGTCATCTAGGAGGGGTCCTATAATACATGGGTGTCTACCCCCCCCCTCCCTAAACCGCCCACCCCGCAGCCGTGCCTATCTTACCGGGCACTCTCAGGAGAGGGAGGATCGGTGACACTGGGCGCGGCACTGGGTAACTCGAGGGGGTGGAAGACCACGAGTGTCGAGGAAGCCCCCCCGCTCTAGGCCACCAGGTAACTCAGGAGGGTGGAAGACCACGAGTGTGGAGGAAGCCCCCCCGCTCTGGGCCCAGGCTAGCCTGAACACTTCTCCCTCCTGAAAGCTGCTGTGTTATACCTTCTGATTGCGTTGTTTTGTTGCATAGTTGTTTTGTTTTCTTTGGTAATTCTGTAAGCGTTACCAATAAACTTTCCTTCTGTTTTCAAAAAAAAAAAAAAAAACCTTCCCTGTTACCTTACCCAGGGAAAAGGGACCTACTTAACCTGGGGCTAATATATCTGCCTTCTATTACTCTTCTGTAGCCATCCAACCTGACCCTGTCACAGTATATTGATCTTTTAACCATACTTTCTTTTGTTTTTTAATAAAGTTTAGTTAATAAGAATGGGCTGTAGCATGTATTCGGGTAAGATCTGGAATATTCAATAACCTGGGAGGTAATGTATCCAATACTTTGGGATTAGTAGAACCTTTTCTTTTATATGATGAAATTAGATTTACAGAAATTTTCATCATATTTGACTTGGGTACCTGGATGGAGGCCTGAGGCTGGATCACTTTAAGGAAACTGTGTTGTTTGGACTTCTGAGTAACCAGTAAGGTAATAAAGAAGCTGTTTTATGCTGTCTTGGTAAACTTAAGTCTGGGAATATCCACCAGCTTTATGGGGATTGTCTGCCTCACTATTTGCAGTTCACCCTAATCAAATGAGCATAGCTAGCCCCCACTAGGACCCCGGTCACAGTAGGATAGAGGGCCAGTAAGTTTGGCCACACCTAGTATAGGACTTCAGAAGGGAAACATGAAAAATGGCATGTATTTTGAGGAACTGGGAAGCTGTAGTTTAAAGGTAACTGCATTGTTCTGCTGGCATATCTGGAAAGGTTCCAGGAACCAATGATCCTTTTTTCACAAAAAGGGGACTGGTGCTCCTGCTGGGGAGGTGGATCACCTAATGAAGCCCTTTGCAAAAATTTACTGGATATGCACCTGTAGTGCCTCCAGCTCTGGTTCAGACATGGTGTATATCCATCTGCAGAGCACCGTTGTCCCAGATTGCAGATCTACTGGATAGTCATAGTCACTGTGTGGGGGGAGAGAATCCACATTTTGCCTTGCAAACACATCCAAGTAGTCGTGGTACTTGTCAGGAAGGCCAGGGTTCTTGTTTAGAGACATCCCCTTCTGCTTATCACTGCCATCCAGGGTCTTGCTTCTGGGGGCTTTCTCCAATCCTGGGGCTCAAGGTGTGGGACAACTGGGTGTTAGTTGGTTTGTTGGAGGCAAACTTTCTGGCAATATTCGAAGGGGAAGGCAATGCTTCTCTGCCACCAGGACATACAAGAGTCATGTCACTCCAACCAAGAAATGACAAGAATGATCAGGAAGAATGGAGAGCAGATCATATCAAAGTGTATTATTTCCTGGTGCACTTCCACTACAGCCTCTAAGGGGACAGTCTCTTGAGTTATCAGTCCAATAATAGGGGTGATCCATCAATCTTCTCCACCAGGTCCAGTGTAGGTTTTGGCCAGAGAGGGATCTGGAGGGTTTAGGTTTCCTTAGCATCTATAAAGTTGGCAGTGGCCCTGGAGTCTATCATTGCTAGTTGTGGGGCAATCTGCCACACCAACCCTAGGACTTGCACCTACAGCAATTGGAAATGCGGGGACACCCTGTGGTTTCTGAGTTGGGTTCTGTCTGAGGTACTTGGATAGTGGTTATGGAACATAAAGCTCTGGTGATGCCCAGACTGTACCCTCCTACTGGGCCTGGGTTGGTTTGTTTCCTGAGCTTTCTTGAACTGGATAGGTGCCCACTCCCCCCCCCCCCCTTTTTTTTTGGTACCTCTGTAGGGAGGCTTTTTAACTCTTTAAGGGTAAAGCAAGCAGAGAATAGCTACCAAGAGGGATTTTACAGCTAACTGGCTGGCTGGGTGTCCATAAAGGGGAGCTACTTCATTTATCACACACACCCCAAGTCACAGACTGTGCTGGCCAGCCTGGTTCAGGTTGGGTCCACACTGGCTGGGATTTCTTCCTGGAGGTTTAGGAAACAGAGTTAATAAGATACATGCACCTCTAATTTTACGAATAATTACATGAAGAACTAAACAGTACTTTTTACATTTCAAGGACTACAGTGACTTAGAATGCAGGGACATTTTTACCCGGCTGATTCTGCGAAACCTTCCCAGGAGAGTGCATCAGCCATTTTGTTAGAGGCTTCTGAAATATGTTATATTTCAAAATCAAAGTCTTGAAGAGCTAAACTCCACCAAAGAAGTTTATGTTCGTCTCTTTGACTGTGTGAAGCCACTTCAGTGCAGCATGGTCAGTCTGCAGGTGGAACCGCCGTCCCCAAATCTATGGGTGTAGCTTCTCCAGAGCATACACAATGGCGTAACATTCTTTTTCTGAGACTGACCAGTGACTTTCCCTCTCAGAAAGTTTTTTGCTCAGAAACACCACAGGATGGAATTGTTGATCTGGTCCTTCCTGCACTAAAACCACTCCCACACCACACTTGGATGCATCTGTGATTACAACAAATGGTTGGTTGAAGTCCGGGTCCCTCAGTACAGAGTCAGATGTAAGGGCTGCCTTAAGCTGATTAAAGGCTTTCAGACACTTTTCAGTCCACTGAACTGCATTTGGCTGTTTTTTCTTGGTTAGGTCTGTCAGTGGGGTGGCAATTTGGTTGTAGTGTGGTACAAATCATTGGTAATACCTGGCCAAGCCCAAGAAGGATTGGATTTGCTTCTTTGACTTAGGGACAGGCCAATTTTGGATAGCATTAATCTTAGCCTGTAGGGGGTTGATAGTATCTTCACCCACCTGGTGTCCAAGATACGTTACCCTGTTTAGGCCTATTTGGCACTTTTTGGCCTTAACGGTTAATCCTGCCTCCCTTATGCGCTGGAAGACAGCTTGGAGGTGCTGGCTCCCCTGACTCTGGTGGGGTTGCAAGCATGGACTCTGGTGCTGACTGCTCCACCAGTTTTGATTCTTGGGTTGGTTCTGGCTGGGTCACAGGAACTGGATCTACAACTGCTGCCATAGACTTTGGTTTGGGGTTGGGTTCCACCACCTCTGGCAGGGTCCCTATAAGAGGCTCAGGAATGGAGTTAGGTGTGGAGGCCTGTTTAGCTTGGCTGCGGGTGACCATCCCCACCCTTTTTGTTAGCCTCACATGTTTGGCTAAGTTTTCTCTCAGCAGCATGGGAATGGAATAATCATCATAGACTGCAAAAGTCCATATTCCTGACCAGCCCTTGTACTGGACAGGCAACCTGACTGTAGGCAAGTTAAAAGAATTGGCCTTAAAGGGTTGCACCATCACTTGGGCCTCTGGGTTGATGAATTTGGGGACCACTAGGGATTGGTGGATAGCTGACACTTGTGCTCCAGTGTCTCTCCACACAGTAATCTTCCTCCTGCCCACACTCACAGTTTCCCTTTGCTCTGGGGGTATTTGCAAGGCATCTGGGCCAAAAGGCTCTTGGTGGGACTCCGGGGTGATGAGTTGTAGTTGGCTGGTGCTCTTGGGGTACTTGGCCTTTACATGCACCAGCTCATTACATTTAAAGCATTGCCCAGCTGACTGTGGGCTGGGGTGAGGTGGGTGGTTGGAGAGTGGGGTGGTGGGACAAGAGGGCATCTGGGGGTCTCCCTGGCTGTGTGGAGGGCTCCTCCTTGTGAGGTGAGGCCTTGGGCTCACTCCGATGGTGGGGTGTCATCTTGGGTTGTCCCTTCTGGTATCCACTACAACAGCTACTAGCTTTCTTCTTCTCTGCCACCTCCACCCATTTGGTTCTGATCTCCCCCACCTCAATTACAGTTTTGGGCTTCCCATCTAGGATGTACCTTTCTATTACCTCAGGAACACCCTCTAAGAACTGCTCCATTTGCATTAGGAGAGACAGATCTTCCCAAGATTTAACACTTGCTCCTGATATCCAGGCATGCCAATTTTTCACAGTGTGGTAGGCATGTTGGGAAAATGCCATGTCTGGTTTCCACCTCAGGGCTCTGAACCACCGACGGGAATGCTTGGGTGTTAGCCCCATTCTAATTCTGGCCTTTTGTTTAAAAAGTTCATACTTGTTCATGTGTTCTTTAAGCATTTCAGCTGCCACCTCTGCTAAGGGTCCACTGAATTGCGACCTCAGCTCCACCATATACTGGGTTATAAGGGTGTTGTACCCAAGGCAGGCCCTTTCAAAATTTTCTAAGAAGGCCTCTGTATCATGGCCTACCTTGTATGTAGGGAATTTTTTGGAATGGGGAGCGGTACCTGGAGAAGGACTGTTAGGGTTACCTGGTGGACCCAGCTTAGCCCTTTGCAGTTCTAAGTGCTTCAGGTCTAACTCCGCCTCCAAGTGCTTCACCTGCATTTCCGCCTCCAAGCACTTCACCTCTATTCTCTCCTCTGCTTCCACCTCCAAGCGCTTGTCCTCCATTTCCAAGCACTTCATCTCTACGTAGAAATTCCTATCTGCCTCAGTTAGAACTCTGCATGAGTTAAGGGCATCCCTCCATCCTGGCACCGGGATCTCAACTGGGGGACGGCTGACCCTTCCCTCCTGGGAAGTCCTGTTCCCCCATCCCCTTCATTTCCCCTCATGGAGCTGGATGTCTGGGCTTGATCTGCATTTGTCTTCTCCGTGGCATGCCGCTTTGGGAAGACCGGTTTTTCTAAGACTGGTTTTTTGGTGCCTGACCTCAACCTCATGCACAGGCTGCCCTACTCTAGCCTAGTTATTTTGTTGCCATGAATCTAGAAAAGAAAAACAAGCAAACTGCTTGTTGGACTCCCTGGCTTTGCAGGCTAATCCCCTGGCATGCCTGTTCCCCCTCAGGCAGCAAAGAAAAGAAAACAAACAAACAAACAAACAAACAAACAAACTCCCTGGCTTTCAAGCAGCCAAAAGGAAAAATGTGTCCTTTTAAAATCCTGAGGTCTGTGCTTCTGGTTCAAAACTATCCCCCTGCTCTGCCACCATGTCAAGGCTAAAACCTGACTTGGGCACTTTGAGTGCAGAAGGTGGGGGCCCACAAGAATTTTAAAAATAAATACTGGCCACTCCAGGCTTGTATTACACTCCCAAGGTTACAGCTTTTCTCTGACCTTGGCTTGGTAAACACGGCCATCACCCAAATGCAAAAAAACCCCTTGAACCCAGGAAGGACCACCTGGGAATTCCTCCCTGTGGGGTACCCTCAAGTCCTTTCACATCCCTCCGGGGAAGAGCTGAGGAACAAAACAAAGGAAATAAGCTGTTGCCACCAGTTATTAAACAATGTATGCACAAACTTCTTAGGACACCAAAATCCAATTCTGTTTTTAAAAAAGGTAAATTTTATTAAAAACAAAAAGGAAGAAAATACATCTGGAACTTAGGCTGTTGCTAGATTTTAAAGGAGCAATTCCAAAAATTAAGCACTCAAAATAGCTTTCTTGGGGGTTTAGCTTAAAGGTTACAAGCAAACAAAAGCATCTGGGGTTAGCACAGAGGAAATCCAGAAGCCAAAATAAAGAAATAAACCTGATCATGTCTATCTAAACATTCTCTGTCCCAATGAATCCTTCTAGGTATGGAAGATATTTTTTTATACCTGGTTCAAATCTTACACAGCATTTCTACTTATAGCATTGCTGCTCGGTGTCCCTGAAGCCCAGAGAGAACAACAGACACCAAAGGAAGGTTTTCCCAATTTTAAAAAGTTTTAACCCTCCCATTGGCTCTTTTGGTCAGGTGCCCACTCCCCCCCCCCTTTTTTGGTACCTCTGTAGGGAGGCTTTTTAACCCTTTAAAGGTAAAGCAAGCAGAGAATAGCTACCAAGAGGGATTTTACAGCTAACTGGCTGGCTGGGTGTCTATGAAAGGGATCTACGCCCCCAACCCCCTTCATTTATCGCAGCCCATGAGTAAAAACAGAGGTCAGCTGCCACTGACATTCTTTCTCCTCTGGGGTCAGGTATTGGCAACCCAGGTCAATCTGCATGGGTTCAGGACTCAGTTCTACCAGCTTTGGCATAGCCTGCAGACATGATAGCATTGGGTTGCCCCTTCTTTCCTCCTTCCACTCACACAGCCATGTGTTGATGTGCAGGGCAAGATCAATAAAGACCTCTGGGTGGGTGGGGTTTTCAACATGGCCTATGTGATGTATTTGAATGTACTGAGCAGAGTGTGAAGCTGTTTATGTTAATTTGCAGTTATAGTTTCTTAAGTAGTTGCTTATGTTGAATATGCTGTTATATAGTGGTTACTATGTTTTTCTTCTCTCTCTCTGCAATACAGAGTCGGTCAGCCATCATAGCTCCAACTGTAGGTGCTTGCCTGGGTTCATACTCAGGGACTTGTGCTATGCCCGCAAAACACAACCATTGATGGTCAGGGTTTCAAGATCCTTCTATGCATAGCAGAAGCAGAAAACAACCTGTGAAATTTCTTGGCATCCCAGTGGGGAAGAGGACTCTGCTACAACTGCGCACACTCTGAACTACTAAACTAACAGCAGCGGGGTGACATGGCAGACTATCGTGGAAATATGGAGGCCTTTGACAATAGGAAAGGAGGACTTGTGGCACCTTAGAGACTAACCAATTTATTTGAGCATAAGCTTTCATGAGCTACAGCTCACTTCATCAGATGCATTCAGTGGAAAATACAGTGGGGAGATTTATATACAATAGAGAACATGAAACAATGGGTGTTACCATACACACTGTAACAAGAGAGTGATCACTTAAGGTGAGCTATTACCAGCAAGACAGTGGGGGTGGGGAGGGGAACCTTTTGTAGTGATAATCAAGGTGGGCCATTTCCAGCAGTTGACAAGAACATCTGAGGAATAGTGGGGGGTGGAGAGGGGAATAAACATGGGGATATAGTTTTACTTTGTGTAATGACCCATCCACTCCCAGTCTCTATTCAAGCCTAAGTTAATTGTATCCAGTTTGCAAATTAATTCCAATTCATCAGTCTCTCGTTGGAGTCTGTTTTTGAAGTTTTTTTGTTGAAGAATTGCAACTTTTAGGTCTGTAAGCGAGTGACCAAAGAGATTGAAGTGTTCTCCGACTGGTTTTTGAATGGTATAATTCTTGACGTCTGATTTGTGTCCATTTATTCTTTTACATAGAGACTGTCCAGTTTGACCAATGTACATGGCAGAGGGGCATTGCTGGCACATGATGGCATATATCACATTGGTAGATGTGCAGGTGAACGAGCCTCTGACAGTGTGGCTGATGTGATTAGGCGAATACAGAGTAACACGGCTGTTACTCTTAAATTTGACAATAGGGTGACCAGACAGCAAATGTGAAAGATCAGGACAGGGAGTGGCGGGTATTAGGAACCTATGTAAGAAAAAGACCCAAAAATTGGGACTGTCCCTATAAAATCGGGACATCTGATCACCCTATTTGACAATGCCATGGGGGACCGGCCTTCATATAGAGAGACACTGGAGCAGCATTTTGAAGTAAATGAGGTTCCCTCAGAAAAACATAGAGCAGCATTGCTAAGTGTGATGGGAATGAAACCATACAGTTTAGTACACGTTCTGATCACCCCAGAGAAGCCAGCCAGCAAAACCTTTACAGATATAGTGCAACTTGTTCAAGAGCACTTGCTATCTAAGCTCCTGATCATAGCAGAGATGTTCAGGTTTCATAAGTGGAATCAGCTTGAAGGTGAATCTGTTTTCTCTTTTGCAACAGAGTTAAAAAGATTATCAGAACTCTGTGCTTTTAAGGATGAGCTTAATGAGGCCCTAAGAGACAGACCTGTGTGTGGACTGCTTCATGAACGTACATGGAAGAGCCTCTTAACTGAGGAAAATCTTACTTTTAAACATGCAGTTGAAATTGGAGTAGCAATGGAAACTGCAGCAAGAGATGCATTAAATTGGCATAGCGGCACTCAAACAGAAGTAGGAATGCATAAACTATCTGTAACCCAAGGCAAGAGCCGGTCCGCTCAGCAGACAGATGCACATTATCGGTGTGGAAAAGCATTCTACGCTCCTTCTGACTGCCGATTTAAAGATGCATATAGCAGAAACTGTAATAACAAATTTCAGAGTAACAGCCGTGTTAATCTGTATTTGCAAAAAGAAAAGGAGTACTTGTGGCACCTTAAAGACTAACCAATTTATTTGAGCATAAGCTTTCGTGAGCTACAGCTCACTTCATCGGATGCATACTGTGGAAACTGCAGAAGACATTATATACACAGAGACCATGAAACAATACCTCCTCCCACCCCACTCTCCTGCTGGTAATAGCTTATCTAAAGTGATCACTCTCCTTACAATGTGTATGATAATCAGGTTGGGCCATATCCAGCACACATCCAGGTTTTCTCACCCTCCGCCCCCCCCCCCAAAAAAAACTCACTCTCCTGCTGGTAATACCCCATCCAAAGTGACCACTCTTTACAATGTGTATGATAATCAAGGTGGGCCACTTCCAGCACAAATCCAGGTTTTCTCCCCCCCCCCCCCCAAAACCACACACACAAATTGGAGGGGGGGGGTGAGAAAACCTGGATTTTGTGCTGGAAGTGGCCCATCTTGATTATCATACACATTGTAAAGAGTGGTCACTTTGGATGGACTATTACCAGCAGGAGAGTGAGTTGGGGGGGGGGGGGCGGAGGGTGAGAAAACCTGGATTTGTGCTGGATATGGCCCAACCTGATTATCATACACATTGTAAGGAGAGTGATCACTTTAGATAAGCTATTACCAGCAGGAGAGTGCCTAAACCTGACGGTACCATGAGATTCTGTAATGACTTTCGCCGACTGAATGAAATATCCCAGTTTGATGCATACCCCATACCATGCATCAACGAACTGGTTGACTGACTGGGTAGTGCCCGATTCTTGACTACACTGGATCTGACAAAAGGGTACTGGCAGATTCCTCTGACCAAAGAAGCTAAAGAAAAGACAGCATTCTCCATCCTGGACGTGCTATTCCAGTACACTGTCCTCCCTTTTGGGCTACATGGGGCCCCGGCCACATTCCAGCACCTCATGGATAAGCTGCTGCGCCCCCATTCTAGTTATGCAGCCGCTTACCTACATGATGTCATCATCCATACGCCAGACTGGGGAACCCACTTTTAGAAAGTTGAGGCAGTACTGTGTACCTTAAGGCAGGCTGGCCTCACTGCTAATCCTGCTAAATGTGCCATAGGGCTAGCAGAGGCTAGGTACCTGGGATATATTGTGGGAAGGGGCATAGTGAAGCCCCAAACGAATAAGCCAGAGGCAATTCAAAACTGGCCCCGGCCGACCCGAAAGAAGCAGGTCTGTGCGTTCCTAGGCTACTACCAATGTTTTATTCCCCACTTTACCAGTAGGGCAAGTCTCCTAATGGACCTGGTGAAGGCCCGAGGTCCAGACATGGTAAAGTGGACTGACGCAGCAGAGGGGGCATTCACAGAGCTTCGGACGGCCCTCTGTAATGACCCCGTACTCATAGCCCCGGACTTTAACAGGAAATTTATTTTACAAACAGACGCTTCCAAGGTGGGGTTGGGGGCAGTTCTGTCGCAAATGGTGGGAGAAGAGGAACACCCGATCCTCCACCTAAGCAGAAAGAGTCTCCCAAGAGAACAGAAATACGCTGTAGACAAGAGAGAATGCCTTACTGTCAAATGGGCTATGGAGACACTGCGTTATTACCTCTTAGGCCAGCAATTTACTCTTGTGATGGACCATGCACCCCTCCAGTGGATGCAGTGGAATAAGGAAAAGAATGCAAAGGTCACCAGGTGGTTCTTATCCTTCCAACTATTCCAGTTTCGCATATGGCACAGGGCTGGATGCCACCATGACAATGCTGATGGTTTGTCACGAGCAGACTGCCTGGTGTCCCAAGTTGCCCAACTCTATGGTGTTGAGCAGAGGGGCAGGATATGTGATGGGGCAAGGTCAGATGGCTATAG
This sequence comes from Lepidochelys olivacea, assembly GCF_965140295.1. Classification (NCBI taxonomy): domain Eukaryota; kingdom Metazoa; phylum Chordata; order Testudines; family Cheloniidae; genus Lepidochelys; species Lepidochelys olivacea. Next base: position 43,298,709 of record NC_140418.1, on the reverse strand, counting down.
AAAAGTAGTGGGAGATAGATATCTTAGCTCCAGGCTAAACAAATCCCTGGTACCAGGATAAGTTAAATGGCAGCTGCTCCAGGTCAATTAAGACACCTGGCGCCAATTAAGAACTTTCCAGAAGGCAGGGAGAACACTAGGTTGATTGAGACACCTGAAGCTAATCAGGGACTGGCTGAAACTAGTTAAAAGCCTCCCAGTTAGTCAGGTGGGTGCGGATGTCAGGAGCTGTGGGGGGAAGTTGCACTGTTGGAGAGACTGAGCAGTACACACCATATCAGGCACAAGGAAGGAGGCCCTGGGGTAAGGGTGAAGTGGAGCTTGAGGAAGTGGGGGCTGCTGTGGGGAAGTAGCCCAGGGGAATTGTACGTGTCATGTTTCTAAAAGGTCAGCTACCACAGCTGATACTATTAGGGTCCCTGGGCTGGACCCCAAAGTAGAGGGTGGGCCCAGGCTCTGCCCTTTGCCTCCCCCCCGATTAATCACGGAGACTGGGAGACAACAGAGACTGTGCAAGGGAGGATAGCTTCTCCTCACCTCTTTTACTGGCTTATGATGAAAATGGCTCAGTAGACTGTGACCCTTGTCTCTAGAGAGAGAAGGGTTACGTGGAGGGTCACAGTCTACTGAGCCATTTCACTTATTTCACTTATAATCACTTAAAATCTATCTTTTGTGGTTAATAAACTTGTTTTTGCTTTATCTAAACCAGTGAGTTGTAGTGAAGTGTGTGGGAATCACAACTCAGGGGCAAAGGCTGTGGCGTATTCCTCTCCACATTGGAGGGGGGTGTGTGTGAATTATATGAGCGTACAGTTCCCTATGCAGCACAAGATGGTATAATTTTGCATTTATACTCCAGAGGGAGTGTGTGCCTGTGGAGCTGGGAGTTGCCTTAACTATAGCCTTCCTATGCAGGGGCTGGTCAGAGAGCCTGTATGTAACTGCACCTGGGTGCATCCCTACCTGTATGTATGCTGGTGAAAGTGCAGGCTGGAGGGCTCTGCAGCTTGTCACAGCAGTAGAGTGTGAGAGGAAGCCCAGGCTGCTGGGTCAGGGGGCTCAGTGGTACCCCAGGTCCCAGACTGCACCCCAGGGGTGACAACCCATCACAGTAACTATACACAAATAGATAAGGAGGCTTTAAGTCTGGTATGGGGTAGGAATTCAACCTGTATCTATATGGGAGAAAATTCACCCCTGTCACAGATCACCAACATCCGATGAAGTGAGCTGTAGCTCACGAAAGCTTATTCTCAAATAAATTGGTTAGTCTCTAAGGTGCCACAAGTCCTCCTTTTCTTTTTGTGAATACAGACTAACGCGGCTGTTACTCTGAAACAACTCCTAGTAGCAATCCTTCATCCAGGGTAGGGAGATTCTGTGATAACGACAGCACATATGCAACACTGGGCTCTCTTCTGAGCTGGTTATATCTATGACATCAAATTCAAAAGAACTGAAGTGCACACAAATGCAGATGGGCCCTCTTGCCTGCCCATGCTAGTTGAAGGATAACCTGTAATAGAGACAGAAGCTATAGAAGATGTCAACTTATTTCAGATTGAGTGTTCCCCAGTGACTTGTAATTTGATTGAGCAAGAAACCAAGAGGGATCCCACACTAGCTCAGGTTTCAGAGTAACAGCCGTGTTAGTCTGTATTCGCAAAAAGAAAAGGAGGACTTGTGGCACCTTAGAGACTAACCAATTTATTTGAGCATGAGCTTTCGTGAGCTACAGCTCACTTCATCAGATGAAGTGAGCTGTAGCTCACGAAAGCTCATGCTCAAATAAATTGGTTAGTCTCTAAGGTGCCACAAGTACTCCTTTTCTTTCTTCACACTAGCTCAGGTTCATGAAGCCACTGTGAAGGGCTGGAAATACACTGACAGCCCTAAGCTTGCAACTTTCTATGCATGCAAAGGTGACTTTACCATACATAGAGGGTATGTCATGTAGGGAATTTGTGTTATTATACCTAATAAACTGTGCACAAGAGTCTTAGAAGAGCTCCATGTATGTCACTGAGGGGAAGTAAAAATGAAGGCACTTGCCAGGAATTTTATATGGTGGCTAGGCATTAACCAGCAAATAGAGCAGCTTGCTGTGGAATGTTCGGAATGTCAACAGGTGCAGTGCATGCCTAAACCAGAGTCATTTCACCCCAGGAATGGCCATCAGCTCCCTGGCAAGGTGTGCATATTGGTTTTGCAGGACCATTTTTGGAATGATGTATCTAAGAGTGGTAGATACCCATTCCAAATGGGCAGAAGGTTTTTGCATGAAAACCACCACAGCTGCACAGACAATAGAAAAACTATGATTTTTTTTTGCAAGAACTGGACTACCAGAGCAAGTTGTGAGTGACAATGGCTCTCAGTTTAGTCCAGAAGAGTTTCAGTTGTTCATGAAGGAAAATGGTATTAGATGTTTTTACCTTGGCACTATATCATACAACCACAAATGGCTAGGCTGAAAGGTTTGTACAAACTTTCAAGTGATGCATGACAGATGAGATGGGGTCATTACAGCAGAAGCTGTCATTCTCCTTACTAGCATATCAAAATGCAGTACATGCCACGATGAACCAAACACCTGCAGGGCTGCTTATGGGCAGAAATCTCAGGTCATGTTTGGATTTATTAAAGCCCATAGAATCATAGAATCATAGAATATCAGGGTTGGAAGGGACCTCAGGAGGTCATCTAGTCCAACCCCCTGCCCATCTATATCTACAAGTCAGAAATAATCAAATAAGTCAAATTATGGCAAGAGAGAACAGTCACCTCGTCAGCTACAAGTGTGTCAAACAGTGCTGGCATGTAATTATCAGGACATGGCTTCTGGCGATTGTTAGTGCACTTTGTCCTATATAGTACTAGTGGCACCCAATATGTTTTTGCGCCTCCACATTGATTAATTGTGAGATTTGGGAGTGACCATGGCTGATAAAAGAGGCAAAAATTGGGGAGCCATCAGTTGTTCCGACATTGGTTCCCCAGCTTGATGCAACAGCCAGTAACATTGTACCAGAAAGCAGCAGTTCTGAACAGCCAGAATCATCTGAGGGAACATCTGTGTCAGCCATTGCTGCAGACACACTCCTTCCTCGAGGAGTGTTCAAAATGTTGGCAGACATTATCCAGAAAGAAAATGCAGCCACCTGAAAGTCTTGACATGTAACTGGACCTTGTGTTGTTCCCCCACACGTGCTTCTGAGGATGTGCCCATTTCATTTCAGAGCGACGATAGATGTGATGTATGTGAATGTATTGAGCAGGGTGTTGAATCTGTTTATGTGAATTTCTTAAGCAGTTGCTTATGTTGATTCTGCTGTTATACAGTGGTTACTATGTTTTTCTTCTCTCTCTTGGCAATATGGAGTCAGTCAGACATCATGGCTCCAACTTTGTGCATGTGTCTGTATTTCTAATCAGGGATTTGTGCTATGTCCACAAAACACAATAGCCTTGTTCATCTTTTACATCCTCACTGAGTCCTGCTGCCCCGGGACTGATACAGCTGTGCTGCCTCATTCCAGTCAACATCAGCCACATGCTGTCAGAAGTGGGCGGCATAGGAGGTGGCTGGCTCTTGACCTCTGACAAAACTTCCGGAGGGCAGCCTCTGCTGAGTGGACGTGATGTGGGTCATCAAAGATGGTTGCGAAGACTTGCAGGAAGGTGCCCCACTTGGAGAGCACTGGGTTGCTCTGGTCTGACAGTGGGGAGACCCAGTCAAGCACTTTGCTAGTGACAAGGCTAGTTACTAGCCCCACCTTTGTCTGTTGGGTACATTTGGGTGTGGAGCAGGAAGAGCAGCCGGCATTGGTTCTGCAACCATGAAATTTCCAACAGCTCCTGTCAAACCATTCAGGCAGCGGTACCGTGGGCGCTGGTTCTGCACTTGGAACTAATGAAAGACTTCTTGTTTTGGGACTTACTGGGACTTCTGAGTTCAGTTTTGGACAAACTCTGTTGCCAGCCTAGTGAAAGTGAATTAAAGGACTTTGCGCTGAGCAGGTGACTGGAAGCTGAGTTACTTTTTTAGAGGGCCCTTGGCGAAGGGGAAATAGAGGCACTGTGGCCATTTCAATGCATCATCCATTTGCAGTAGCCTGTAGAGAGGACACCTGCTATACTGTCCAGTCTCCCTGCTTTCACTCAGCCTGTAGCACTCCCCACAACCTGTGCTTCTGCCAGGGGGAAAGGTGTGGAGGTTGTAGAAAGAGAAGGCAACCCTCTCATGTTATAGTGAGCTGAGCTGTCAGGCACAAGCGGACATTTTAACACCACTTGCTTCTACCCAGGCATTGATACTGTGGTGGTACAGCTTCCAAACTCTTCTGAAAGAGCCAGAATGAAATAATGGTTTAGCACAGCAAAGAGCATGGGACCTGGAAGGTGTCAAAATAAGAGCAAGAATGTTTCACAAGTGAACTTTTCATCTAGTTATTGTCTCCCAGGCCATCTCTTCTTTCTCCCAAGCCATCTCTTCAGGAAACATTGGGCCTGTGCCACCATTTCATCGTTCAAGGTTTACACCTGAGTAACTCCACTAAAATCATTTAGTGTTTCATTGTAAAAACATAACTGGAGGGCAAGGAACATTGCAGATAGAAACATATGACATTTCCACAAGGGCATGTGTCAGGGTGGGTTCAGAGGTGAAGAGATTCAGGCACTAATTTTCATGCGTGCACATTTGGGTTCAAATCTGACTTTGATCACAAAGATGCCTTAGATCTCCACCAGGCCCCACTTGACATTAGTCCATATGAACAAAAAGAAGTTACTGGTATAATACAGTATTTGTCAGTCTCTGTTTAACGCTGAGCTGCTCCAGGTTTGAACGGAAGATGGGAGTGTGGATTAGGATGGAGGTGCACTGACAGAACAGGGTGCAGCACTGGAGTGGCAGAGCGTGCTGCATGGGGACTGGCAGAGCTGCGTGTGAAGCCAAAGCACTGGTGTAGCAGACTTCCAAAGCCAGACATGCTGCACACTGTGCTGTGAGGGCTCTGGTTTGTGGATGAGCTTCTCTAACACTCCTGTGGTACAAACATGAGAGAGGCCAGAGAGAACTGCTTCCACCTAAGGGCCCTTTCCATTTTATTCCAGCAAACACAAGTTCATTTTCAGAGCATGGGGTCGTGTTCCCTTGCTCCCCCTCCCCAACAAAGAGACACAAATCCTGCAGCACATCCTGGCCCTCCCTGGGCTCTAAGCCATCCCCGCTTGCCAGAGGCAGGTGATCTGCACTTATTTTTCCCTTGAGCTCATTCTCGCAGTTTTAGCTAGGCATCACTTTCCTTAATTAATGAACTCCTAAGAGGCTCGGTCTTGCTCACAGGAGATGCCAATCTTTGTTATTGGGGGTACTGACTGAATAGCTGATGAGCCAGGATCCTATGGCTGCAACCTACAGCAGAGGGAAAGTGAGCCCCAACCTGCTGTAGAAAGTGCACACCCAGCTGGGAACAGCTATGAGAGAGTCATACTCAGTCTTGCCTCCTTACCGTTCCTGCACTCAACTCTCATGCTGCCTTGAAGTCATTCCCATTGGGCCCATGCTCAGCAGCCCAACTTCCTCCCGCTGGAGAAAAGGAGCTTTTGTTGTCTCTTCTTAGCTATTGACAGATTAAGAATGTGGCTGCACCCAAGAAACAGCATAGATAGAAAGGCACTGGCTTGGGCCTAGGCCCAGATCCCTACTATCTCAGCTCATGTAGACTCTCCATTAGCTCCTAGCAGTACAAGGCATATGACACACTGAGCTGTTCTGATTCTATTCAGTAGTGGCCAGTGGTTCACATGCCAATTCATTACAATGTATGGATAATGTGTACACACTGAAATTCTCTCACAGGTGTCTCTCTAGAAACGAGGTATCCCTAACTCTGAAGGTGCCTCTAGAATGTTTGACTGGAGACAGGATAAAGGGGAAAAAGGTTGGGAAACTTCTTCAAACTACAAGTATTTCTGTATGAGCTGAGCAAATAATTTGCAACAAATAATGTATCAAATTAATTAAGGGTTTTTTTTTTTTAGCAGATCATAAGTACATGAGAGTTATTAGTTACATGAAATGAATTTAACAAATTTTTTGACTTTTTTTTGTTTTCACAATTACCCTAACTCCATGTGTTGACTGCAAACAATTTTCTATTTCTACATGCTATTTGAGGTTTGCTATGTGATGTTATTGATTAGTTGTCATTGATCAGTATGAATAGATTCTTAGATTCCAAAGCCAGAAGGAACCATTGTGGTCATGTAGTCTGACCTTCTGTATAACACAAGCTGAGAACTTCCCCCCAATAAATGCTTTTTGAACTAGAATATATCTTTTAAAAAACCCAATCTTGATTTAAAAATTGCCAGTGATAGAGAATCCACCACAATCTTTGGTAAATTATTCCAGTGGTTAATTCTTCTCATTGTTAAAAATGTATGCCTTCTTTTGAATTTGAATTTCTCCAGCTTCAACTTCCAGCTATTTAATCTTGTTATACCTTTGTTTGCTAGCTTGAAGAGACCATCATCAAATATTTCTATCCCAAGTAGACACTTATAAACTGTGATAAGTGTATAAACAATAAAGTTATGTGCAGCAAAACACTTTAACACATGCTTAACTTAAAGTACGTTAGCAGTTTTTCATTGACTCCAGTGATGGTTTGCTGGGTTGGGGTTTATGTGCGCATGTGTCACGGACTTCCAGGTTATGCCCACTCTTGTGCCCCGTATGGTCCCTGAGGGGAACCTCCTTCAGTGTGACAGCCCTTCTCGGGGGTCCATTCTCTCTCAGGGGTTAAGCCCCTCCACCTCCTGGAGCTGCACCTCTCTGAGCCTTAGCATGCCAGTCTCTTGCCGTGGGCCCCCTCAGGGAGTCCACTCGCTCTGGATCCCTGGGGCCTCCACTCCCAGAGGGAATAATGCAACCTGTTCTCTAGACCGGAGGGACTGTGAGCCAGTGTAAAACAGGAGAGTTTATTGAGCATCTGAACACAGCATAGGAAACCTTGTTTCCCAGCTAGGCATCTGACATCACCTCCCCAAGCCCTGCCTCTGTCCATTGTTTTCTTTCCAGGTAAACAGGGTTGCCTCCTCTCCTCTCAGCCGTCCTCTGTCCCCCTCTGGCTGGTACCGGCTGGTCAGGTCACTGGGGTCCTCTCTTCACAGCCCATTGTCCTCCCATAAGACAGAATTGGCTGTGATTCCCGAGCTGGGCCTCCAAGTCACCAGGTCACCAGTCGCTCGGGTATCCATTCTCCAGGCCATTGGCTGGGGTCCCAAGTTCCATCGCTGGTCCTCTGTAACAACAAACTCCCTCTCCCATCACCTTGTTAAACCAGTAACACCCAGGGAACCTGCGTCCCACCCCCACTGCATGAAAACCATTGAAAAAAAACAAGAAAAAAACAAGAAACCCCCCCCCACTTTGTCACATCACGTACAATAGGATGCATAAACCTAATTTTCTATGTGGTGGGAGAGAGTTAAATTCTTCCTTTCCAAAGGAAATATACCTAGCTACCCTTAGAGCACTGATTGCCCAGGAACTCACCTATGACTAGCTGAAGAGATTTTAAGGTATAGGGGCCTAAATGAGGAGTGTGCTTTGAGGACTCTGGCAGACTGGACCAGCAACCTAGCCAGGCCCAGATTTGCCAGCTCTATGGACTTTCATCATAATCCACAAAATTTTTGACCCTGCCTATGGGGAAAATCCAGTAAGAATTGACAACAGTACTGATAGGTCATGACCTAGATCTCCCAGCCACAGGGCTGTAGGCCAAGCACTGACAGCCATAGCTGAGGCAGGACAGGTTGGGTATTTTTGTATAACGTCACAGCTTCTTATAGGGGGAAGGCCAAGTGTGAGCAGTCTGTCCTCACTTGGGGCAACTTTCCCGAGTATCATAAAATCATAATAATTAGAGATGGGGGAGAGTTTATTAGGTCTCATCCAGAAGCCACTGCTTCTTATAGGGCAAATTCTCCAGTCTAGTGTTAAGATTACCAAACAATAGAGCTGCAGCCAGGTCTCTTGGGACGTGACTGCACGTCCTAATACACCTCACTGTCAGGAGATTATTCATGGTATTCATGATGCATTTTCCTTCTCTTAAGTTCTCTTCGTGGCTTCCTCACAGTTCTGGAATTGTGCCACAGGCCAGGGTCAGGCGGCCATTCCCTGTCCAGGTGGGCTAAGTATTCCTGGGTAACTCACAGTCTTTTGTTAGGCTGCAGACTGCAGTCAGGCAGCCACTCCCTACTGGGGTGGGCTGGTTATTCTTGAGTACCTCCCAGTCTGTCACTAGTTTGCAGGACGATTGTTGGCAACAATAGGCTGGGTGTTCTGGAATTAGCTGGACCGATATATTATTATTTTGCAGTTTTAAAAATATAAATGCACAGATTATATAAAATGAAATAAAAAATAAAATGTATTTTAAATCAAGAAGAGACATAATCTGATCCTGACGGTCAACCAAGCTATTGCTGGATTCTCTTGATGACAGTCCTGTGGGTAAATCCATGCCAGACAGGAAAGTGGTGACCCCCACATTACCCAGCACAGAAGCCTCACTTTAAAATCAAACGTGCTTTGTGTGCAGAAGCCCACATTAATCGGCAGCAGATCTGATGTGATGCCAGCTGAGACACTGAGTTCAGCGGGAAATATCTCTGCCACTGTATGTAATGGATAATACTGCAGTTATCTGGCTACAGGTGCCTGAATTTAATTAGGTATTTCTGCATGATGATCATTTTAATTAAGTGCAGCCAGTTCCCTTTGCTGGATGCGTGAGTCCCTGCGTATCTGAAATTTCCAGGCAAGCTTTCATTTCAGCCTCACTGCTCATTTGTTTCTCAACTCCTCAGTTAATTTCCTCTTCTTTGTAAATAGTTAATTTAAATGAAAAGTGATTTTCTGCAGGTATGACACAAAATTCTCTTCCTGAAGCACATGCCAGGGCTCCTGAGATAGGAATTAGGGTAAGAAATAACACAGGTCTGGGACCAGGTTTATCTGTGTGTGCATGCAGTGCACAGCACTATGGGACGCTGACCCCTTGAAGACCCCTCTATGCTACAATTAAATAATAATATTAACAAGGGAGGCTGGGAAAATGACTTTCCATGTAAGATAACATACCTCAATGAGACTGCTAGAATTCTAAACCTGGCTGTATTTTTACAGGACATTAAGAAGTGGCAGACTGCCCGCACCCACTCAATCCAGATTGAGGGTACAGATTATGAGCCAGTTTTAAGGGAAATTGTTAATTATATAGGTTTCAGAGTAACAGCCCTGTTAGTCTGTCTTTGCAAAAAGAAAAGGAGTACTTGTGGCACCTTAGAGACTAACCAATTTATTTGAGCATTATATAAGCATTGGGGCATTAAGGATCCACAGTGTTGAGTATGGTTTCAGAGTAACAGCCGTGTTAGTCTGTATTCGCAAAAAGAAAAGGAGTACTTGTGGCACCTTAGAGACTAACCAATTTATTTGAGCATGAGCTTTCGTGAGCTACAGCTCACTTCATCAGATGCATGCCGTGGAAACTGCAGCAGACTTTATATATACACAGAGAATATGAAAAAATACCTCCTCCCACCCCATTGTCCAGCTGGTAATAGCTTATCTAAAGTGATCATCAGGTGGGCCATTTCCAGCACAAATCCAGGTTTTCTCACCCTCCACCCCCCCACACAAATTCACTCTCCTGCTGGTGATAGCCCATCCAAAGTGACAACTCTTTACACAATGTGCATGATAATAAAGTTGGGCCATTTCCTGCACAAATCCAGGTTCTCTCACCCCCCTCCCAAAAACCACACACAAACTCACTATCCTGCTGGTAATAGCTCATCCAAAGTGACCATTCTCCCTACAATGTGCATAATTAAGGTGGGCCATTTCCAGAACAAATCCAGGTTCTCTCACATCCCCCCCACCCCCATACACACACAAACTCACTCTCCTGCTGGTAATAGCTCATCCAAACTGACCACTCTTGAGTATGTAAGATTTCTGAGTCATTAGATAGAACTGTTGCAGATGGTCTTCCTAGCTTTGCTCATTTTAACATATAGGAATTATTAGAACTTGAAGAAATGCCTGTGGTCAGATGTGATACATTTCTTTTAGTAGCTGAACTTTTTTCTTGCCTGAATATCTTTGTTCAAGAATCTTTCAGCCCACAGGTTAAACCCACACATGCTTCAAAGTGTTTTAAGTGTGGACACAGCCTAAGGATGGCATTGGCTAGCACTCTGGAGCTTGCTGGAGTTCAGCTCATGAAAACAAATTTGTAAAGTATGACTCTTCCCAATTGAAATTGAAGCAAACTTAAGGCTCCTTTTCAGGGGTCTCCTGATATTCAAAGATGAGGCAAAAAAATTGCCCTTATACTTTAAACACAATCTGAGAGAAAAGTAGAGTTTTTCATAGCACTTGGAGAGGGAGAGGTCAGTTAAAGCAGAGTAAAGAGCTGAGGGCACTATGGAGGCACTGGCTCTAGCTTAGTGTTTATGAGATGAGTTTTGCCCTGAAAGCATGGAGTCAAGATTTCTATTTTGATGAAAAATAAATTGTGTCCTCCTCAAACTTACAGCACTTAGTCTTTCAGTATGGATTGAATTTCCAGAGACTTTACAAGTAAATCTGTTCATTAGTTTATGACTTAAAATTAGTTGTAAAGCGGAACTTTTAAGAGAGTTAGCACTCAATGTCAGAACATTCTTTGCCCTGAATGCCCTCAGTGACAGAACGACATAGGCTCTCTGAACTTTCCCTGTAGTTAAACCCATTGAACTCTTGTGCATAAACTCCATTTGAAGAAATTATGTTGCAATTAAGCTAAATTATTAACAGTTGTTGAACCTAAATTATGATTCTAGACTAATAGAGAGAGCCAGGTCAATTGCTCAGGTCACTCTTAAGTGACACAGTAGCAGGGACCTACGTGATCTGGCTTTGGGCCCATCTGCTGCCTCAGTTTCCCTCTCTCAGATGAGGAACTACTGGCTTCCAGCACTTCTTAACTCACTGTGTTGACTTAGCCTTCCATTTAAGTCATGAAAGTCCGTGCCCTCCAGAGTTATCAAAGTCATAGGAAAGACATCAAAAATCAATATCACCCGACTCTGGCTGGGCACAGCCCTTCTTTCAAGGGTCTTTCCTGTTCACCAGCAATCCTTACTTCCAGCCCTTCTGGGCCTCAGACACCCCCCTCCTCCCTACTCCTTGTTGGTGGCAGGAAGGGGGCTGCACGCCTCACAGAGTGACACCATAGGGGGAATCCACACCCACCTGCCACTATGTGTTCCAGCAATGGAGCCCTTAACAAGTGGGCTGTCTGCCCCCATAATCTATCCAGTCCTGTCTCTCACCTTCCTAGAGCCTCCTCACTAGTCCTTCCCTGGCTAGTTCCCCATTCTTTTCTGGAGCACTGCACCCCACATCTGCTCTCCCTGAAGTCTCTCCCCTATATGACCACAGCCAGGTCTGGTTTACAGTCTCATTCTCCCCATCACATGACTCCTGTACATGTACTCATTCCTACCACCTGGCGAAATGGGCTAAGCCTGGCACAGTGCAGCTGAACTCCATCCTCATTAAAGGAGCCATCTTGTGACAGGACCCATTGTGATATCAGAAGTAACTCAGCCAATCATCACCAGTCCTTGACAGCCACTTTGCATGCTGCAGTTCTGTTGGCTGACACGAGTCAGTGGGGCAAAGGGGACTGTACTCAGTGTCAAGTTCTCCTGTGGAGGGGACATAGCCTTGCAGTGGTCATGGGAAAGGTGCCAATTGACAGTGCTGTTAAAAGTCCTGTGGCTGCATCCTAGCAAATCAAAGGCCAGATTCAGCACTATGACTTGACTGCTTTGCACTGCTCCAGTGGGGCAGCACAATTGTTAGTCTGGCCTCACTAACTGGGCTGCTACTGCCTCTTTGTGCTTGCTCCAGAGTTCTGCAAAGCAGCACACACTGGTGGATTGGGAGGTGCCCTGTGATGATGTAGGACAACTGAGCAAACACTTGAGAGTTGTTAAGGGCTATTGGAGAGGTCTGGAGGTGGAAGGGCTGGGCTCATTGTGCTCCAGCGAACCCCATTGATGTAACCATCACCTGGAGGCCATTTCTAGCTGACACAAGCTATGAGGCAGTGCCTGGCAGCCTGAAGGTCAGGGGGCACAAAGATGGCCTTGTATTGACTGCTCCTCAGATGGTCTGGGAGAACCTAGCCCTTGAGATTGCCTGATTAAAAGCGGTGATGACCAAGCTCTTGGTAGGGTATGGTGGTGTTGGTGATGATGTATTGTAATGCATTTGCACAAGCAGACAAAGCTAAGGGTTCAGCCTAGACTCTGTCACTTCCTGATTTGTCAGATTTGTCAGGGTTTAACAGTGCAGCATGAATGTTCTGTTGGGGTGGTTTGAAATAAGCAGATAATTTGGGTCAACCCTAAACCAATTGGCCCTGTGGACTCTCCGGATCTGCCTTTTTTCCTCTATTTTGCATGTGATTTCAAATTATGGCACATTACTCTCCCCTTCTAAAGGGTTGTCTCATTACTACGGGCTCTTCCTGCAAAAATCTGTGCCTGTATTCTTCTGTGTGTGAGACACAGTAACTCCAGGAATACAAATCCATTGGCTTCTCAAGGAATAAATAAACAGGCACTGGCTGAGGGCGTTTCCCCAAGAAATCAAATAAACCAACAATATATGGAGATACTACATGCTTAAAAGGAAATCTTTGGAGCTGGTTAATTTGTGAATCCAGCCCTACTTAACTTTATTTAATTACTCACATAAAGCCAGCGGTTTCAAACAAATGCACAGTGAACAGATTCCAATCTAATTAGCCTGTGTTCACATTAATTAGATTCATTGTGTGTTTGATGCTCTTCCTTCAAGCTTCATCTCAGAGCATGTGCTCACAGTTAACCCAAATTTAGTGAGCAGTTAAGAGAACTACCCAAGAAGCTCCTGTCTTCTTATGCATGTGAAGGAAAATCAATCTGATCTGACAACCTAGAGCCAATCAGAGGAATGGGATAAGGATCTCAGAACACTGAAAATATTGTAGCTTTCATGGTGGTGAGATTTTGGCTCCCGCAGCGAAGCCTGAAATGGCAGATAAAAAATGTCAGGCAAAATCAGAAAAGCCTGCGTGGCCCAGTGGAAATAACAAGTCTGCAAGGAGGGAAGCAAATGCTTCTGTGAATCACATTACTGGAAGAGACAGGGAGTTGATAATGGATAGCAAATTAGATGCAAGGTTTTCAATATGATGCCACAGCAAAAAAGGCCATTCACATTCATTGGGCTACATTCACAGAGAGATCTCATCCCACAGCAGAGAGATAACAGTCCCTGTATGGATCTGGTGCAGCTAACTAGGATCTCCCATATCTGTTCAGTCGGGGCAGTTTTTTTAAAACAGAAAGGTCTTGACAAATTAATGAGCAATCCCCAGTGGCAAATTGCCTAGCCATTTACAACAGGTGATTTCACATCATCACTATGGTAAAAGTAAGTTGAGAGGAGAGATTTGAAGGAGGACAGGGTAGCAGCTTTATGGCTGAGTGCTAGGAGGAAAGCATGACGATGCCAGGGACAGAACTGAACAAGCATGTGGAGGAAACTAGCATTGCTGGTGGAGGGTGATGACTCAAGAAGAGCAGATAAGCAGAGAGTGGCAGAGTTCAAAGGACCTGAAAGGTGAGTGGAATGTGATGCAATCGAGGACGGGGAGCCAATAGTGGGATTCAAAGAGGTGTGAGGTGGGTGAAATGACAAAAGCAATGCCCAAGTTAGTGTGTCTTGGATGAATTGGAGAGTGTTGATGCAGAGAGAAGGAGGTTTCCAACTTGATTACACTACTGTGCTACTCACACCCACTTACCTCTGGTGTGTGAGGGAATGGCCACTGAATTTGGGCAGAACTTTTCATGGCAGGTGAACCCACTCATTCCAGGCTAAAATTGACTCCTTGTGCATGTGTGTGATTGACTACAGTCCAAGAAACCAGAGACTGCTTCATACACCTTCAGCTCCATCCTGTTGACAGCATTATAGCCACAAGAGAAATGGCTCTATGTTCTGCTGGTTCAGATGTCTCAATTAATTTGACAGAAGAAAAATGGTTCACAAACTGAAAGTTGCTCCTGTGGTGCGCTTGCTTCCCCTCGGTGTGAAAGGAAAGCCTGCTGCATGGCTTTGAGACAGCAACACAGAGACAAGCAGGCAGATGCAACCTGGAATATTGAAACTGGGAAACTTGGGAGAGAGTGATCCAATTAATTATATACCAAGCTAAGAGTCATTTAAGAGACTCTAATAGCAGGACTGTCTTGGGAAGTTGAGACATGCTCAATGTTCCTACCCAAAGCATATGTTAGGGTTCCTTCCTGACTCTGAACTCTGGGGTACAGATGTGGGGACCCACATGAAAGACCCCCAAAGCTTATATTTCACCAGCTTAGGTTAAAAACTTCCCCAAGGCACAAATTCCTTTCCTTGTCCTTGGACAGTATTGATGCCACCACCAAGTGATTTAAACAAACATTCATGGAGGGGCCACTTGGAGCCCCTTCACCCCCTTTCCTGGGGAGGCTTGAGAATAATATACCAACCAAATAGGTTAACAAGGTGAGCACAGACCAGATCCTTGGGTTTTTAGGACAGTAAAACCCAATCAGGTTCTTAAAAGAACTTTATTATAAAAAAAAAAATAAAAGAAGCACCTTTGTAAAATCAGGATGGAAGGTAATTTTACAGGGTAATAAAAAGATTTAAAACACAGAGGATTCCCCTCTAGGCTCCACTGCAAAGTTACAAAACAGGAATAAACCTCCCTCTTGGCATAGGGAAAATTCACAAGCTAAAACAAAAGATAATTTAACACATTTTCTTGCTATTACTTACAATTTCTGTAATTTTAGATGTATTATTTTAGTAGGAGCTGGATTAACCTGCTTGGTCTCTCTCTTTGTCTTAAGAGGGAACATACACAAAAGAGCACAAACAAAACCTCTCCCCCCCACCACCAGATTTGAAAGTATCTTCTTTTCCCATTGGTTCTTCTAGTCAGGTGCCAACCAGGTTATTTGAGCTTTTTAACCCCTTACAGGTAAAGGAGGGATTTTATGCTACCCTTAGCTGTATGTTTATGACAGCTTATTTAGAATGAAATAAATGGGAAGCCAAATGTCATTGCATTTGGGCCAGGTTCTGTGTTGCGGATGTATCTGCCACTTTGCTGGGAGGTACCTGAGTATGCTCTTGATCAGCTTTGACTGGCTTCCACTGACACTGCAATGCTTTTCTTGTTGGGGAATTTGGTATAGGTGAAAGCTATACGGATGAGGGTACTCGAAAGCCCTGGAGACCAGAGACCTCTCTCCTGAGAGGAGTTGCAGCCTGGTCAGTGGCAGCACAAGCATCTCTCAAAGCACCCCGAATGGACCTGTCAGTGTGAGAGCTATTTATGGTGCATTGAGAACCAATGGCTGCCTTTCACATCTTCTACCAGGGAGCCAAAATAGTTGAACTTCCCTCTGGAATAAATGTGCTGAAGCTT
The DNA here is from genome assembly GCF_965140295.1 of Lepidochelys olivacea. NCBI lineage: Eukaryota > Metazoa > Chordata > Testudines > Cheloniidae > Lepidochelys > Lepidochelys olivacea. The sequence goes on along the minus strand of NC_140418.1, from coordinate 43,283,098 downwards.
GTGGTGTGAAAGGCATGCATTCTCATCCAGCTCCCCCGGTGAGTGACTCATCCCTGGATTGGGGAGAATTAGCCCCGTGATGGGAGGTGGCAACAATGGATTTTCCCTCTGGAAAATCAGGTGAATTCTGGGTCCTGGGCACTCAGTAGCCTTGACCAGAGTGGTGGGTCATTTTAGCAACACTCCAGCGTGGGGGCATGGTCAATGACCAAGCCCTGCAGTGGCATGGCATGCGGGGATGAGGTAACTCCACGTGTGTAGTGAATGACATTGCTTCTTTGGAGGAAAGTCATTTGTTTGAAGCTATTGCTGAAAAAGCAGCCTGTGGGCTCTAGGGACCTTGTTAGGGATCTTTGGAAGCTGAGGATGGCTGCACTGGAAAGCTCCAGAGGCTGCTTTGCAGCACTTCTGTGAGAAAGACAATAGGATGGATGATCCCTTTCTGGGGTAGCAGAGTTCAGCCACAAGGAGAGGAGCATGTTACAGTTGTGACTGACACTCCCAGAGCTCAGGTACGCAGCCTATGAAAATGTTCCCTCTCCTGAGAGCAGGGAGCAAATAAGCAACAGGGAAAATAAATGCAAACAAATCTCTCTCCAGGAGCTCTGTTCTGCTTTTTGGCACCTTGGCATGTATGCTCTCTCAGTCTGAGGTGAATCTGCCTCCTGAAGCCTGGGTCTGCTGCTCCTGGCATTTCTTATTGTCCGTGCCTGGGATGGGTGCATGGGTGCCTCAGCACATGAGAGACCACTGAGAAGTATGTATTACTAACCATACGGGGGGAGGGATAGCTCAGTGCTTTGAGCATTGGCCTCTAAACCCAGAGTTGTGAGTTCAATCCTTGAGGGGGCTATTTAGGGATCTGGGGCAAAAATTGGGGATTGATCCTGCTTTGAGCAGGGGGTTGGACTAGACGACCTCCTGAGGTCCCTTCCAAACCTGAGATTCTATGATTCATAGCTCCAGCCCTAACATGCATATTAAACCTAAGACTAACACAAACTCTCATCCTAACTGTAAACTTAATCCTAATTCTAAACCAAACTCTAGCCCTAATGCTAAACCCAACACTAAAACTGTTGCTAAATCTAACCTGAACCCTAATGGGAACTCTAATTCTGACATTAGCCTTAGGTCTAACCCTAAACCGAATGATTAATTAAAAGTGATTTGGCTGGAGGACACTTGTGCAGGTGACCCTTGAAGCTCTCTTCACCACTCTCCCTCCCATGGAATTGGGATCTCCATCTGTTGGACACAACAGAGAATGCAGTTCTGAGACCCCAGGATGGGGTAGTGGACCTGGTCTCCAGGTGGAGAGATTTCCAATGAGCTGTATCCCCTTAGGTACCTAGACCAGGGTTTAAAAAGCCAAGTGCTCACATGCTCCCTCCTTTCACCACCTGTCTCTGGACCTCAAGCAACAGCCTGAAGAGCAGACCTGCCACCCCATTTCCCCCAAGAAGCTGGAAAAGAAAGTGAGAGAACCTTGGTAACCCAGAAATCCCAAAGTCACCAAAAAGAAAAGGAGGACTTGTGGCACCTTAGAGACTAACCAATTTATTAGAGCATAAGCTTTCGTGAGCTACAGCTCACTTCCTCAGATGCATATCGTGGAAACTGCAGCAGGCTTTATATATACACAGAGAATATGAAACAATACCTATTCCCACCCCACTGTCCTGCTGGTAATAGCTTATCTAAAGTGATTTCCAGCACAAATCCAGGTTTTCTCACCCTCCACCCCCCCACACAAATTCACTCTCCTGCTGGTGATAGCCCATCCAAAGTGACAACTCTTTACACAATGTGCATGACAATCAAGCTGGGCTATTTCCTGCATAAATCCAGGTCAAAGTCACCAAAGCGAGAATAAGTGAATAGTACCATCCAGTCTGCCCCAAAAAGCTGGACACAGAATGGATAGGGTGAAGGTTCATGCTTGAAAGCTGTCATTTTATTTGGTTTTATTGAACTATGCCTCCAAGTTATTTCACAGAATCTTGGAGTTCTTAAGGCCATACATTTGGGGGTCTACCAGAGACCTAGTCAGATACTGACCTGTCTCCTTCATGAGCCAGATAAACCCCAATGCGCCTGCAGCCCAGCAGCATTCCACGCCATCATCTGTCCTCATTCATTTTCATTACTCCCTCCATTCCTCTCCTCTCCATGCCCACCTGGTACTTTTTAGTTTTAGTACCTTTTAGTTTTCACCAGCAGGGTCTACACGAGGCAGAGAGAGCACAACCCATTAGCTCTCTCTACAATTCACACCCTTGTAGTCCACACTGCACTGCCATACGGACAAGCATTAAGCCTCTGTGATGGTTTGGTGTGCTAGGGAGCTGTGGCAACATACCAGCGCTCCATGTACCCTGCTTGGCTCTTGTACTGGGCTCTTGCAATCTGCCTGTCATTGAGCAGCCACCATGGGCAAACTCTGTGCCCACGGCTGGTTGCCATCCTAGGCTATGCTCACTATTGACACACGTCTCTTGCCTTCTAGCATATCCCTGGCAATAGTATACATTGACTCCTTCTCAGATTGGATGCACTTTGGCGCAAAGGATGATTAGGAGCAACTTGCATTTAGTGTCCTTGCACATGTCTGTCTTCATGTTTCACCATTACAGGTTTTGCAGTAGTTGGGTGAAATGGAGGCATGAGGCTTTTCTCCAGCCTGAAAGGAATTTCCACTGTAATAGAGAGATCACTTAAGTCTGGTCTAGACTACAGCCCTATATAGATATAACTAGGTCACTCAAGGGTGTGAAAAATCCACCCCCCCCCGAGTGATGTAGTTATACCAACCTGACCCCCCCGTGTAGATAGCACTGTGTTGGCGGGAGAGCTTCTCCCTTCACCTCGGGGAGGTGGATGAACTACACCAATGGGAGAGCTCTCTCCTGTGGGCCTAGAGCATCTTCATTAAAGTGCTACAGTAGCACAGCTGTGCCAGTGCAGCATTTTCAGTGTGGACCTGCCCTTCATCTGTACGTGTCTCTGTATCTGCTCTCCCCACTGTCCTGTTCTGCTGCCTGCTCTTTCACTTTTTCCTCACTTGTTCTCTTGGAATTCCCTGTCCCTGTGCTCTTGATATTTATTTCCTCTTTCATTCTTGTTGCTTTCTATTCCTGAACACCCCCCACCCCCATGCACACCCCCCCCCCCCCAGTCTCTCAACACTCAATCCCAATCATTTAATTGGCATGCCAAGGTATACATATGATGCGTTCAGTCACAGAGACCCCCTTGGGACTGTGACCTGATGTGCTGACATTATTTTGAGCCCATTTTCCCTGGCAGTTTGGGACTCCAGAACCCTGCCTTGTTGAGCCAGACACGCAAGCCTGCTGCAACACAGATCCAGGGTCTGAACCATGCCCCCAAAGCTGCAGACTTAACTGAAAACAGCTTAACAGGTCACCTCCCTCCAGCACCCAGACACCCAGCTCCCAATGGGATCCAAACCCCAAATAAGTCTGTTTTACTCTGTATAAAACTTATACAGGGTAAACTCATGAATTATCCACCCTCTATAACACTAATAGAGAGATATGCACATCAGTTTGCTCCCCCAGGTATTAATCACTTACTCTGGATTACTTAATAAACAAAAGTGATTTTATTAACTATAAAAAGTAGGATTTTAAGTGGTTTCAAGTAATAACAGACAGAACAAAATAAGTTACCAAGAAAAATAAAACAAAACACACAAGTCTAAGCCTAATACATTTAAGAAACTGATTACAGGTAAATCTCACCCTCAGAGATGTTCCAATAAGCTTCTTTCACAGACTAGACTCCTTCTTAGTCTGGGCCCAATCCTTTCCCCTGGTACTGTTCTTGTTAGTTCCAACTTAGGTGGTAACTAGGGGATTTCTCATGACTGCAGCCCCCTTTGTTCTGTTCCATCCCCTTTTATAGCTTTGGCACAAGGTGGGAATCCTTTGTTTCTCTCTGGGTACCCACCCTTCCTTCTAGATGGAAAAAGCACCAGATTTAAGATGGATGCCAGTACCAGGTGACATGATCACATGTCACTGTAAAACCTCATTCTCTATTTTTTTCAGGGTTGGCCTGCAGGTACCCAGGAGTAAACAGAGCCATTTACAACCAATTTTCCTGGTTAATGGGAGCCATCAAGATTCCAAACCATTATTAATGGCCCACATTTTGTATAGTTACAATAGGACTTTAGAGTAACACTTCATATTTCTAGCTTTAGATACAAGAATGATACATACATACAAATAGGATGAACACACTCAATAGATTGTAAGGTATCATTACAAAGCTTACAAGAGACCTTTTGCATGAAGCATATTCCAGTTACATTATATTCATGCTCATAAGCATATTTCCATAAACGTATGGAGTGCAACGTCACAATGCCAATGTTCCTAAAGTTCATATACCCAACTACTGTGTCACAGAAAGGGTTTCACAATGGCAATGAGAGTCAATGGGTTTTATACAATGGTTTCTATACATTCTGTGTTACTGGCCTTTTCTGCGTTGGTGGCAGGCTGTCACTTATTGCCAAGCTGTTTCGGCTCTCTCCCTTTCTCCTCTGTTTTTGCTTTAACCTTTATTTCCAACCTCCCATCTCTCTGTACCAAGCAGGACCACTGCACCATTGCTGGCCAGGCTGGCTATTGATCCTGAACTCGGCAGTGGGCGGGGACAGAAAACTCAAGCTACCAGGCAGCTCATAATTTCCACAAACCTTTGTTTCTGCACCCCCAAGTAATACCCCATAAAGCATCAGTTGTTTGAATTCCCATAATCCATGCTGCTCCATCCAGGAGTTCTGGTCATTGCAGTGAGGTCTGAGCAGAATGGTTCACTACTGGGAGATGTGGTGAGGTGTGAGTGGGCTTTGGGAAGGCGGGCAGCACGGGCCCATGCTCAGAGGTACACATGGGAGCAGCCCCATGCCCTGGAAGCACTGAGCAGAAGCAGAGCACTGGGAAAGGGAGAGGAGATGCCCGCCAGTGGGAAAAGCTAGTGCTGGGCGCTGACCCTCTACAGTGCAGTGCAGGGAATTCCCTTGGAGAGTGGGAATCATTGGAAGCTAATAATAGACAGGCAGACAAGACTCCTGACATGTAGAAACCCTGAACAGGGTTTGAGATGCAGCTGGAACAGCCTCTGGGGGCCAGACACATTCCATAGCACAGCACAGGCTCCCAGAAAGCTGCTTGGATGACTGAAGAGAGAAATGCATACAGAATTGTCATAAATATAAAGGGAAGGGTAAACCCCTTTGAAATCCCTCCTGGCCAGGGGAAAGCTCCTCTCACCTGTAAAGGGTTAAGAAGCTAAAGGTAACCTCGCTGGCACCTGACCAAAATGACCAATGAGGAGACAAGATACTTTCAAAAGCTGGGAGGAGGGAGAGAAACAAAGGGTCTGGGTCTGTCTGTATGCTGCTCTTGCCAGGGACAGAACAGGAATGGAGTCTTAGAACTTTTAGTAAGTAATCTAGCTAGGTATGTGTTAGATTATGATTTCTTTAAATGGCTGAGAAAAGAATTGTGCTGAATAGAATAACTATTTCTGTCTGTGTATCTTTTTTGTAACTTAAGGTTTTGCCTAGAGGGGTTCTCTATGTTTTTGAATCTAATTACCCTGTAAGATATCTACCACCCTGATTTTACAGGGGGGATTTCTTTCTTTCTATTTACTTCTATTTTTTATTAAAAGTCTTCTTGTAAAACACTGAATGCTTTTTCATTGTTCTCAGATCCAAGGGTTTGGGTCTGTGGTCACCTATGCAAATTGGTGAGGCTTTTTATCCAACATTTCCCAGGAAAGGGGGGGTGCAAGTGTTGGGAGGATTGTTCATTGTTCTTAAGATCCAAGGGTCTGGGTCTGTAGTCACCTAGGCAAATTGGTGAGACTTTTTACCAAACCTTGTCCAGGAAGTGGGGTGCAAGGTTTTGGGAAGTATTTTGGGGGGGAAGGACGCGTCCAAACAGCTCTTCCCCAGTAACCAGTATTAGTTTGGTGGTGGTAGCGGCCAGTCCAGGGATAACGGGTGTAATATATTGTACCTTGGGGAAGTTTTGACCTAAGCTGGTAAAGATAAGCTTAGGAGGTTTTTCATGCAGGTCCCCACATCTGTACCCTAGAGTTCTGAGTGGGGGAGGAACCTTGACAAGAATACAGATGTGTCTGAAATCCTGGAGCCAATCCCCACCCTTCCCCACTCTCCACCCTACCGTGGGGGAAGTCAGCTCCAGATTCAGATCCAGGGCCCCCAACTGGCCCTTTTCTCTATAAAAGCCCAGAGTCAAACACTCTGAATGTGTGGAGGAAGGAATCTACCCAGACTAATGTCCCCATAAACACCCATATTGGGTCCTTGTCTTCAGGTAAAGCCTTGCAGAGGAAGGGGAATCCAGTGGTTAGGAAACTAACCTGGTTTCTGTGAGACATGGGTGCACTTCCAGCTCTCACACTGACTCTCTGTGCCTCAGTTCCCCATCTGTACAATGGGGATAATAGCACTGCCCTGCCTCCGGGAGTTGGGGTAGGGGGGTTGTGAGAATGGATACAGTAAAAATTGTGAGGTGTTCCAATACTATGGTAATAGATCACTCCCACCTTCCCATAGCACATCATCTCGTGGTCAAACCATTGAACTGTACTATGCCGTTGACCACCCTGGGCAGACAGGGAAGGGTATGGCACTGTCCCAGCCCAGAGACAACTCCTCACCTTGCTTTTTCGGTAAAACTCCAGTCAAACCAGTGAAGCCCAGCTGCGGGGCACTGGTGTATACATGGAGCCTCGCTCACAAGAAGTTAAACCTCCTCCCAGCCAGGCACTGCACAGAACCTCCAATCAGGATGACCTAGGGGACTTGTCCTGTTGGTTTATAGCCCTCCACCTTGGTTAAGGCACTAAGCATATCAAAGATGGCCAGTGATTATTACTATGGCCATTATTAATGTCTGGGTGGCTGCTCTTGCTGTACAGTAATTTCTTTCTTGTTGCAGGTGAAGCTGTCACTGACAAAGCCTTTGGGAAGAGAGCTCTTTGGTTTTTCTAACCCTTCTGAATTATGTGTGCCTGGTGTGAGGAGTGTCATTAACTCTAGCAGCAGGAGTAGATACCCTGCCAGTGTGTGTGGTGAGGAGGGTGTGAGCTATCCACCCACGTGTACAATAAAACTTCATCATGGACAGTGCTTTTCATACACCTGGTATCTGTCTGTGGGTTTTCACTAGCACCTGTCACTGCAGTAGCTCTTATCCCAAACTGCTTTGCAGAGTTGAATAATGAGAACCGCAGGTAGTATATGGAGTAATTACAGAGAAGAGTAGGATGGAGATGGTGGATAAATTAAAGGATTCAGAAAAGGAGTACTTGTGGCACCTTAGAGACTAACCAATTTAACCTTAGTCTCTAAGGTGCCACAAGTACTCCTTTTCTTTTTGCGAATACAGACTAACACGGCTGCTACTCTGAAACCTGTCATTAAAGGATTCAGTTAGATGGCCAAAGAATAAGGGAAAGAGAAATTCAGGGGCAAAGGCAGTGGGAGAATGTTTGCTGATGAGATTAGGAAAGAAATGGGAAATGGAGCTGCATGAAGGCTGTTCCTGATGGCAGAAACTGAAGGAGACTGTCATGCTCTTGCGCTGTTGGTGGTTGAGGACTTCAATACCTCCCAAAGGAAGGGCTCTGTGCCAGCATTCCTCAAAGGATCAGCCATTAGGTTTTTGCTTTGGAAATTGTCTCTGATCTCATTATCAACCTGCCCCTAACAACAAGGGGGGTAAGGAGAAGCTTGTTGTTGGGCATGTTGGCTGCAAAGGTAGCAGTAGAATAATTTTGCTAGTCTGGTACCTGCAACTTTCCGTAATCCCTTGGTAAACCCACACCTAGAATACTCAATGCAGTTCTGGGCACCCCATCTCAAAAAAGATATATTAGAAATGGAAAAGAGAAGGGCAACAAAAATGCTTAGCGATATAGAGCAGTTTCCATATGAGGAGAGATTAAAAAGACTGGGACTGTTCAACGTGGAAAAGAGATGACTAAGGGGGGGATATGACAAAGGTCTATGGAATCGTGACTGGTGTGGAGAAAGTGAATAGGGAAGTGCTATTTGCTCCTTCTCATAGCACTGGAACTAGTGGTCATCAAATGAAATTAATAGGCAGCAGGTTTAACACAAACAAAAGGAAGTACTTTTCACATAACACACAGTCAACCTGTGGAACTCATTGCCAGAGGATATTGTGAAGGCCAAAATTATAACGGAGTTCAAAAAAGAAATAGATAATTTCCTGGAGGATAGATCCATCAATGGCTATTAGCAAAGATTACCAGGGATGCAACCCCATGCTCTGGGTGTCCCTAAACCTCTGACTTGTAGAAGCTGGAACTGGATGACAGGGGATGGATCACTCAATGATTGCCTGTTCTGGTCAGTCCTTGTGAAGCACCTGATATTGGCCACTGTCAGAAGACAGGATACTGGGCTAGATGGACTATTGGTCTCACCCAGTATGGCTGTTCTTATGTTCTTTGTGCTTCCAGTTTGGAGACTCTTAGTGACACTCCTGCTTAAAGGAAAACCTGTTTGGGATGGGCTACAGTGAGATTTAGTCCTCAGTGGGCCAGGAGATGATATAGACCAATAGCGAGCCAGCAGGGCAGCTAAGAAGACTTGCCTGAGTCCTCTGAGGTAGTGTTAGGTAAGCCTGAGGCAGAGGAGAAGATGTCCAATGCTAGTTTAGAATTCCAGGGCCTTGTCAGGTCAAGTCTTTGGTTTAAAGTGCTATGACCAAGCACTTATCTTTTATGTTTGCTCCAAGCCAGGGACAGCCAGATTCTGCATTGGTTATTATTTAACTGTTTAAAGACTGTATGCTGTCAAGCTGACGTTATTGCATGGGTCGCCTTGCTCCAAACCAACTGCCACACCTTGTAAATGGAGGCTGGAAGTGCCTGCAATACCACACCTGGACACAAGGGGATGCAACGGTGCTGAGTGGAACTGCATACAGTAAGGTGTGAAGAAGGGGTTGGTCATGTCTTCAAGTGGTGGATGACGGTTAGTGTTTGCGATGCTGTAGACCATGAGGTTGGCTGAGTTGACTGTGCATCATAGTAGGGGTGGATGAGCTCACACTTGTGTGTTTCCATTCTCCCTTTCAGATTGCAGAGTTTGTCCACCCATCCCAGACGATCTGATGGGGCATGGATCTCCCATGCCTCCTGTTCCAGTCTCTGATTTCCTCCCACAGTAGGGAGATAATGAGGCAGGTTGGGCTGTGGATGCAGATGATCGACATGAGCCTGCCCACAGCAGTGTAAAAGGGCTGTAGCAGAAGAGATAATCCTCTATTCTTCTCAAGTACAAAGACCTGAATATTTCATCACATAGCCACGGAACTCTAACCCATTTTAAAATGAGGTTTTTTTGGCTAATATGATTTCAGTTTCTAAATATTTTCTTGGAAGGGACACTGCTCAGTGGGAAATATCAGTTGATATACTTATGAATTGACACAATTGGGTTTTTTTTGTTCAAGTACTTCATATTCCTGTTTTACAGTTAGAACAATGTCAGACATGTAGTTTAATAGAATAAATAAGAGGTATAACAAATTCAGATACATATATGAACTTGTATTTGAAGCTACTCGATGCATATCACTAATGCGTGCCTCTATCATCTCAATGCTTCCTTTTCAGAAGGGTTTTGACTTGGTTTTATATTTTGAGATGACTGATGGGAGAAGAGCATCTATTTTGGGCCCGAGTTAAAACTGTTGTGTAGCAGCACTTTGGATTTCTTTGCCAGAAGCTGGGAATGGGTGATGGGATGGATCACTCGATGATTACCCGCTCTGTTCCTTCCCTCTGGGGCACCTGGCATTGGCCACTGTCGGAAGACAGGATACTGGGATAGATGGATCTTTGGCCTGATGCAGTAGGGCTGTTTTTATGTTCTTATGTAACTGACATGAATGTTTATCGTGAGAGCAGAGTAAGATTTATGATCCTCAGCCTTTTGCATAGATGTGTCAACAAATCTGGCTCTGCTTTAGCTGTGCTGTCCCAGTCACTCTCAGACATCATGAAATCCAGCTTGCAGTAGGTTGAGTTAAATATTCAGAGGGCTCTAAGGGCTGTGTGTATTAGTGAGAAAGAGACCCAGCACGTGGCTACATTGGACACAGCTCATTTCAGCAGGCAACATCAAGCATTGCCTCTCTGGAATAGTGTCCTAAAATGTCTTGCTCTTCTCCAGCCATAAGTAGAGCACAGTTTACCCTTCCTGTAAAAATTTTCAGCATGCTGTACAATATTCTTGTCCCCAATAGGGACAGAAAGTTGAAATCTCAAAAACTTTCATGAACCATAAGTCCCTTTCCCCTCCATTCCCCCCAAAATCTATTCAGGTCAATCAAATGTTGTTTTTAATTTTGGCCACTTTTTATTCTACTATTTTTTCCCCCCTAATTAGCTTCAATTTCTAAATCAAAGGTCATTCCAAACTGAAAAACTGGATATTTTTTCATTTAGACCATTTTGAAACTTTTTTCCAACACGTTTGTCAAGCTGAGCACGGCTTCATCCTTTGGAACTCCTGGGTTTGACAGTGCTGCCACTTGCTAATCAGGGACCATGGCATGCTGGACTCTGCTGCATTGTGGCTTTGGGTTCATCTCTGGCCAGCCAAGTGCAGTCATGCAGTGCTCCCCAGTAGGCAGATTCAGATAAGTTCCCTGTGGTACCCAATCCAATACCTAGTGTTGAAAGTCCTTCCACTTCAAATGGGGCAATGCATTTAGAAACTAATGCAAATAGCTAGCCTTACTGTATGGCCAGGAGCTAGTGGGATTCCATTACTGGCCTATGAGCTATCCAGCAATTCTTGGTGGTCACTCCGTGAGATGTTACTGGGGTCACCCAGAAAATTTGTCTTGCTATCCCATTTGGATTCTGTGCTGAGGGAGCATCTGATTCCGTCATTTATTTCCTGCTTCTCTCATTCCTTTAAAGAGGCTTTATTTCCTATTAAGGAGTGACAAGTCGGACCTTGAGCTCCTGTTTTCCCTGTGATAGGAACTGTGAAATACACAGCAGCCTGGACACCACCTCTCAGCTTTGGGCTGTTGTCTGCCATTCAGCACTACTGCAGCTGTGTTCCAGTGTGAATTAATCAATGCAAAGAAAGGATACAAATGTAAGTGCTGGAGGATGCCATTAAAACAAGGCCCAGTGTAGAAAGGAGAGAGGAGGTGGGACTGCACAGCAGCAGCACCTAGAGCAAAAATGGCTGCCTCCGACAGAATTTCTCCTGGGGCTTCTGCAGAGCTGATGCTGCGGGGGAGCTCTTGACATGGGTGGAACATGTGCACCCCTCTGCAGCTGGCCGGCAATGCTGGCTGGTGCGGAGGGCGATGGGGAATGCTACTGGCAGTGCTGAGGCAAGGCCGTGCCTGTGCTCCCCACAAAGGGTGGAAAGGAGTGTGTTCTCTCCTTGCCTACCAGCCAGGTCCAGCCACATTTGGATCCCAAATGACATTGAAACAAAGCTGGTGAACATTCCCCACAGTCCTGTCCACCTCTCCTTCAAAACTGTGGATGTGCCCTTAGGGAAAATGCCACTGTCAGACCCTCATGGCGGATTCTGTGTTGGCTGTATTCTCCATGTGCGAAGAGCAGGATCTCAGCTCCCAGCCCCTCCATGTGGGGCTGAGAGGAGTTGCAGGCGGGCTGTACTGTCTGACCTCCAGGCACAAGGCATCCCCAGCCACACAGCGGAAGCCTTTCCTGATGCCAGTGTGTGTGCGCCAAGCTGGCTGTGCCAGTCCTCAGAGCAGAGACATGCCCCCACCCCCGGTAGCTGGTCTGGAAGTCCAGTACTTCATGCACTGTCTACTTGCCGCTTTCTTGACTAAACAAATAGTATTCACCTTTAAAGAGACAATCTTTGATGCTAGTTTTTCCAATGAGGCCTGTCAGAAGATCCTTGTTCTGCCATCCCATCTCTAATTTTACACCTAGAGATTTTATTGAATTAGTGTTTTCCTTTTAATGCTGAATTATTGCTTGTAGTTATTATAGCCAGGTTTCCCCCAGGGAGTCTTTGATCCAAATACCCTCCCTAGTGAGCCAGTTTTCAAAACATCAGCGTGGAATAAAGATGATTCTTGTGTGGCTGGTTTGTGCACATTGCTCAGAACCATGTGCCGGGGGCATCGTGGAGCCAATCCACTCCAGAAGGAGGTCTGGGAGAGATGATCCCCCAGGAGGGGCCCTCTCTCCCAGGGCTGCTTTGCACTCATGAGGTTGGTGGCACACTCCGTGCTCTCCATTAGGATGGGGTAAGCTGCTCTCCAGCCCTGATCCAGGGGCTGGTGCTGGGCATAGCCCCTCCTGCCCTTCCCTGCTCCTTTCCATTGGGATTTGCTTCCTGGAGGAAGCAAGGATTTAGTAGACTCAGCTTGCAGGGATTGTGATTGTGCTCTGTCCTTGGGTGTGTTGTGTAGGGGATTGTTGAGTGTCACCCCTGTGCACTTGTGAAAGGGAAGATCACAGTCCAGCTCCAACCATGCATCCAGGCTCTGTCTTGCCACAGAAAACCAGCTGGAGGACAGCTCTCCTCTGAGACCTCTTTCTTCCTGGGGCACAAGGTGGCGCTTGTGTCTGATATTCTGCTGAGACTAGGGTGAGCTCTGTGCAAGTAGGGTGAGCAGAATATGAAGTCCAGCTCTGTGCCCTGCTCATGGACAGAGAAGAGGCTGTTGGAGATGAGATCAGGGGCAGGTGCAACAGAGACAGTGGATTCTCTGTGCACATTAATGATCATCAGCCTTACTGGCCCCTGTATAGGGGCAGCTTGAGCAGTGACCTGTCTCAGCTGGAGACCCATGTCACCAGGACATCCAGGCTGCATAAGCAATGAATGAGGAAGTGTCCAGATTGTGAGAGGCCCTGATGGGGCCATGCAGGGGTGAAAAAGAAGCCTCCCCCATTGCTGGGCCACACATGCCCCCCCCCACTCCAGTAGGGCTCAGTGCTCTGGGAAGTGCTTAGACTGCTCATTCTTGTTCTCTTCCCACCCCTCAGGAAGCAGAGACCAGCTGGGGAAAAGGGAGCAGGGGAGTGGAGGAAGTAGGGCATTGCCCTTGTCCCACTCCATCCTAATGAGTGAAAGGTATTGTCCACTCCCCATGGGTGAGAGCAGCACCAGAGAGATGGTGCCTGCCTGAGGGATGAGCTCTCTGGCCTCCTCCTGGTCAGCAGGGCTCTGCCCAAGCCCGTGCAGAGATTGTGGCTCATTGTGACACTGAAAACAAGAGACGTATTGGGGTGGAAGTCCATAAGGCTGAACTCTTTGGTGTGACACACGACACTCTTGAATGAACTCACACAGAAAAATGAGGAAAGCCAAAAACACCCATCATCCATGGGCACGTTGCACCAAGTGATCTTATCTGGCCTCTCATTCCTCGGCCTGAAAGGAACCCGCACAACTGCTGCAAAAGACGAGCCTGGGAGCTTAAATTCATAACTCTGCTAGGCACTAAAAATCACGGACTGAAGAGAGATGCTGGATTTATTGTTTATTACAACAATCTATAACCCACTAGCCTCTCCCCTTGCCCCTCTTTTTTTCTCCCCTATGACAGCAGAAGTGTTAACGGGCCACTTCACCTTGAATGTTCCCTTGAAATAGCTGTTAACTCTTTATGCTAAACAATCTGTCCCAGCCTGTATTAGCTGTGACACTGAGTGCATTTCCCAGACCTGAGGAAGAACTTGGTGTAGCTCCAAAGCTTGTCTCTCACCCACTGAAGCTGCTCCAATAAAAGCTGTTACCTCTCCCAGCTTGTCGCACTCACGCCAGGACTACGCTACAGCTCTACATCAGTATAACTATTTCGCTCAGCGTGGGAAAATCCACACCCCTGAGCAATATAGTTATACTGACCTAACCTCCTGTGGACACAGCACTGTGTCAGCAGGAGAGCTTCTCCCATCCATACAGCTACGCTCTCTTGGGGAGGTGGATTAACTACACCGATGGGAGAAGCTCTCCTGTCGGCATAGGAGCATCTATACTACGAAATTAGGTCAAATTTATAGAGGTCGTGTTTTTTTTTTTTTTTTTTTTTTTTTTAGAAATCAATTTTATACAGTCGATTGTGTGTGTCCCCACTTAAGACCATTAAGAACATTAAGTCAGCGGAGTGCATCCACAGTACCGAGGCTAGAGTCGATTTCCGGAGCGTTGCACTGTAGGTAGCTATCCCACAGCTCCTGCAGTCTCCACCACCCATTGGAATTCTGGGTTAAGATCCCAATGGGGCAAAAACATTATTGCGGGTGGTTCTGGGTACATGTTGTCAAGGCCCTCCCCTTCCCCCCTCCCCCCCGTGAAAGCAATAGCAGACAATCATTTCATGCCTTTTTTCCTGGGTTACCTGTGCAGATGCCATACCATGGCAAGCATAGAGCCCGCTCAGCTCACCGTCACTGTATGTGTCCTGGGTGCTGGCAGACGTGGGATTGCATTGTGACACAGCAGCAGCTCATTGCCTTGTTCAGCAGACAGTGCAGTACGACTGGTAGCCGCTGCCGCCATCGTCATCATCATCATCTCCTGGTTGTCTTGGCTGACCTTGGTGAGGTCTGTCAGGGGTGCCTGGACATAAATGGGAGTGACTCCAGGTCATTCTCTTCTTAAGTTTTGTCTCACAGAGATTCAGTCTGCCTGGAAATGATGATGGCTAGCAGTCATACTGCACTGTCTGCTGCCAGCCTACCCCTTGCTCCCCCCTCCCTCCCTCCGTGAAAGCAACGGCCGATAATAGTTTTGTACCTTTTTTCATTGCAGACGACATATTGCTGTCAGCATCGTCATCCACCCGCTGCTTCCGCTGCCACTCTGCTTTCCTGCTCTTCTGCAGGCGCCATACCACAGCAAGCATGGAGCCCGCTCAGATCACCGTGGCAGTTATGAGTGTTGTAAACACCACACACGTTATCCAGCAGTATATGCAGAACCAGAACCTGCAAAAGCAGGTGAGGATGTGATGGCAGCGCGGTGACGAGAGTGATGAGGACATGGACACAAACTTCTCTCAAAGTACGGGTTCCGGCAATTTGGACATCATGGTGGTAATGGGGCAAGTTCATGCCATGGAACGCCGATTCTGGGCCTGGGAAACGAGCACTGACTGGTGGGACTGCATAGTGTTGCAGGACTGGGATGATTCCCAGTGGCTGCGAAACTTTCGCATGAGTAAGGGCACTGTCATGGAACTTTGTGACTTGCTTTTCCCTGCCCTGAAGTGCCAGAATACCAAGATGAGAGCAGCCCTCAGAGTTCACAAGCGAGTGGCGAAAGCCCTGTAGAAGCTTGCAACGCCAGACAACTACCCATCAGTCAGGAATCAATTTGGAGTGGGCAAATCTACTGTCCAGGAAGGACAAGGCCACACTTCACTTTAAAACTTATTGAATGCCAGCTTTCTGTTGCTTGGGTAGTCCTCTGGGGTGGAGTGCTTGGGTGCCCGGAGGGGCCCCCCCACCGTGTTCTTGGGCGTCTGGGTGAGGAGGCTATGGAACTTGGGGAGGAGGGCAGTTGGTTACACAGGGGCTGTAGCGGTGGTCTGAGCTCCTGCCTTTCCTGCAGCTCTACCATACACCGGAGCATATTAGTTTGGTCCTCCAGTAGCCTCAGCATTGCCTCCTGCCTTCTGTCAGCTGACGCCACCTATAATCTTCAATTCACCACCTGTCCTCACATTCATACTGTGCTTTCCTGGAGTCTGACATTGCTTGCCTCCACACATTCTGCTGGGATCTTTCAGTGTGGGAAGACTGCATGAGCTCAGAGAACATTTCATCGCGAGTGCGTTTTTTTTTCACCTTCTAATCTTCGCTAGCGTCTGGGACAGAGATGATAGTGTGAGTATTGAAACATTTCCAACTGTGGGAGGGGGGAAAAAAAGGGAGAGTAGTAGTTAAAAAGACACATTTGGGTAGACTCTTTCACGGTGAACCTTGCTATTAACATTACATAGCACGTGCTTTTGATACAAGGTCGCATTTAGCCTCTTATATTGAGGGCCTGCCAGTTTGGTGTGAGAGATCGCACATGCAGGGCCAGTCAACAGAATTCAGCTTGCAGGCAGCCATGGCAAGCCACGGTCTTTTGGCTTCTTTAACCTTCATAAGATGTGGGAATGGTTTCAAACAGCAGTGCCCTCATTTCCCATACCAAGCAGCCATTGGGTTGGCCCTTTAAAATGGGTTGGCCATTTAAAAGGAGGGGTTGCAGTTTTCGGGTTAACGTGCAGCACAAAACCAACTAACCCCCCCCTCACACACACCCAATTCTCTGGGATGATCGCTTCACCCCTCCCCCCACCATGTGGATAACAGCGGGGAAGATTTCTGTTCAGCCACAGGCACACAGCCCAGCAGGAACGGCCACCTCTGAATGTCCGCTTAATAAAATTACCCTATTTCAACCAGGTGACCATGAGGAGTGACCATCCAAGAGAGCTTTATGGAGATGTTCCTGGAGGATTTCCGCTGCATCCCCAGACACGTTAATAGACTTTTCCAGTAGCTGTACTGGCCGTGAATGCATGCCAAGTCTTCAGGGAAAATTAATCATTAAACACACTTGCTTTTAAACCATGTATTATATTTACAAAGGTACACTCACCAGAGGTCTCTTCTCCGCCTGGCAGGTCCGGGAGCCCATCTTGGGTGGGTTCGGGGGGTACTGGCTCCAGGTCCAGGGTGACAAACAGTTCCTGGTTCTTGGGGAAAACTGTTTCTCCGCTTGCTTGCTGTGCGCTATCTTCAACCTCCTCCTCCTCCTCATCACCTTCCTTGCCCCAAAATGCGCATCCCTGTTGCGTGATAATCCATTGACGGAGTCAAAGCACAGGGGTGCGGTAGTGGTGGCTGCACCCCCTAGAATGCCATGCAGCTCATCATAGAAGCGGCATGTCTGGGGCACTGACCCCAAGCGGCCATTTGCCTCTCTGGTTTTTTGGAAGGCTTGCCTGAGCTCCTTAAGTTTCAAGTGGCAATGCTATGGGACCCTGTTATAGCCTCTGTCCTTCATGCCCTTGGAGATTTTTTCAAATGTCTGGCATTTTGTCTTTTGGAACAGAGTTCTGATAGCACGGATTCATCTCCCCATACAACTATCAGATCCCGTGCTTCCCGTTTGGTCCATGCTGGAGCTCTTTTGTGATTCTGGGACTCTATCATGGTCACCTCTGCTGATGAGATCCACACTCACCAGCAGCTTGCCATGCTGGCCAAACAGGAAATTAAATTCAAAAGTTCCTGGTGCTTTTCCTGTCTACCTGGCCAGTGCATCTGAGTTGAGAGCACTGTCCAGAACGGTCACAATGGAGCACTCTGGGATAGCTCCCGGAGGCCAATACCATTGAATTGCAACCACACTACCCCAAATTTGACCTGGCAAGGTCGATTTCAGCACTAATCCCCTCGTCAGGGGAGGAGTACAGAAGTTGATTTTAAGAGCCCTTTAAGTCGAAAAAAAATGGCTTTGTCGTGTGGACGGGTGCAGTGTTAAATTGATCTAACGCTGCTAAATTCGACCTAAACTTGTAGTGTAGACCAGGGCTAAGGCTTTGTCTACACTGGCACTTGTGTCATTAAAACTTTTGTCGCTGAGAGGTGTGAAGTACACCCCTGAACGACAAACATTTCAACAATGAAAAGCACTGGTGTGGACACCGCTTCGTTGGCGAGAGCCGCACCCCCAGGAACAAAGCTACAGCCCCTCATTATGAGTGATTTTATATTTTTGCTGGGAGAGCTACATTGTGCACCTTACACCAGCCTTTGTAAGGTGCATAGTGTATACATAGGACTGGTACAGCTGAGCTGCTGTAGAGCGGTACATGAAGCCACGCCCTAGAGAACACCACATTCATGAATGCACCTTGGGAAGTCCACCAGTGAGAGAGTCTCTGCAGCTTACACTTTACAAGATGCATAGTTAGGCCCAGATCCTCAAGAATATGTAAGGAGGATCTGGGCCTTGAGCCCTGATCCTGCAAAGGCAGGAGCATATGGTTAACTTTGCACATGTGAGTAATCCCATGAAACTCAACGGGACTAATCATGTGTTACTAGCATGTGTGAATGGCAGCAGAACCTTCATGAGTCAAGAGCTTCTGAGCAACAGAGAGCAGGGACCTAGAATGGAAATAGGGTGCAGCTCCTTGCAGAGGCAGGCTGGGCAGTGGAGAGTAGCCCTTGGAGAAGATGTGTCTCCAGTCTCAGCACAGGAAGAACCTCCACTGCTGTAGCCTCTAATGAATCTGTCAAGGGGCCTAATCCAAAGTCCAGCCAAGTCAATGGAAGTCTCATATTGCTCTCATCACTACAGTAACTGAGCACCTCCTCTTGCACCCATCTTCAAAGAGCCCCGTGACTCAGGCCTCCAGAGGCACTGCAGGAATGACAGAGCCATTGGCTTTGACATACAGGGGGGCATCTCTACAGAAATGTCCTTGCACAGTGCCATGGGTTCCGGTGGGTCATGGCTGAAACAGCTCCATGGAAATGTGGAAATTAATGGAGAAGTGATTTGTTATATAAATAGGGAATAAGCATTTGTGGCATGAAAAATTCTCTGCTCCAATGATGCACTGAGATGTGCACTGCAGTGTTACTGGGAATGTCCTTGTCCCAGATACGCCAAACACAATCACCTCACTTGAGGCAAAAAACATCCTGTCGGCTCTGAGGGTCACTTCATTTTGATCTTTCCTAGTCATGGAAACCCATCTGGGTAACTGCACGTCAGCTGTCAAGAAAGGAGGACTCATTTCCTACAGACATACATCCACACTCTGCAAATATAAATATAAGCTGTTTGTAAATAGAGCAGCTGTGAAAGATTTATGACCCATTTCAAAGCTTGCAAAAGCTGGGGGTTTGTTTACGTTAAAAAATTAGTTGTCTTGAATGCCACTACGGGGTTTGCTGCCAACTGACATTTTTCACTATCCACTAATATCAAAGCCCAGTCAGTTCTTGCTGGAACCTGTTGACAAGCTAATAACAAGGGGTACATTTTTCCAAAGCTCCTAGGTCCTGTTTTCAAAAGTGATTTAGGCACTTTAAAGCCTGCATTCCATTGAAAGTCAGTGGGATTTAGGCTCAGATGCATTTAGTGCATGTCTGAAATTATTAATTAGGCTCCTAAGTCACTTAGGCCCTTCTGAAAATTCCATGCAAGATGGCTATTTACTGCAATGATTTAGGAGCAGAGTGAGGTGCCTTTGATGTGCTAGTGGTGTCTGAGAGTGCTCTTTCATTCAAGTCTCAAGCTTCTCCCTCCCCTCCCCCAGAACCCACCTTTTTATTTTTAGTCATCTTTTGGTTTGAAAATATTCAGGTTTTGTCAGCCCATTTCTCAGACCTTCCATCAGCTCATTTTGCAATGACCGAAACCAAAAAGATCCTGTATTTTCCGCTCATTATGACATATTTCAGAAATTGCTTTTGTGGCTGGATTATCCAAATACAGTTTTTAAAAATTTCAGATATACTCTGTAGATTTAGCCTGTGCTTGAGAACAAAACCTCTTGATCTAGTGAACGAAATATCATTCAGAAATAATAAATATATAAGAATGTGTAAGGCATGTACTAAGGCAGGACTAGTTTGTCTTTCTACTAGATTTTTTTAACAATGTATGCCCTTCCAGATGTGTCTACAAATGTGGTTGTATATGGATCATCACACTTTGAAACAAACAATGCTGTAACTGCATTCATTTCAGTGATTACACATTGAGATGGTACATTTTGGAATGAGAATTCCCACATAGCATTTGAAAGGTGTGTTTACTGGAATCCAGGATAGCAGAGCCAAGTAAGTGATTTCCCATGGCACGGAGAATTATAACTTTGTATCAGAATGTGACATAAATTTGTGCTTCCATGCAGCTGCTGCTGTTAGTCACCAAAAAAAAAAAAAAAAGGGACTTTCAGTATTAGTTAAATTGCTCTTCTCAATAAACTAAACAATAACAAAGTCAGGAAATACAAAGTTAAGGATTTAAAAGGATTAAAAGGTTGTAGCCCAAGCACATTCCAGTTAGGAAATGCCAGAATGAGCATTGCCCATGTAACCCTAATTCAGCCACCTTGTGCATATGCATTAAGGTACGGTCTTTAATTAAATGCAGAAGTGACTATCAGTGAAAAGTTTGGCTTACGTGACTTACCCAGCGTCACATAGGAACTTGGTGGTAGAGGCACGAAACCAAGCATCCAGGGTGGCATTCAACTGCCCTAACCATGAGACCATCCTTTCTTTTCCTGCAGTCCCCTGCCTCATTCACTATACACCTTCCAGGCTCTGTAACAAATCAGTCAGGGATCCTACAGACAACCAACTCCTTCAAGGCACAACCCTGATTCATTCACAGAGAAGATCCAGTCTGTGCCCTGAATGAACCAGGGGTCTTGTGTAAAAAAGTAATAGGGGATATCATGTCATAAAGGCTGTATTTCATAATATTTTATAGTTTAGTTTATTGATGAGAGCAACCTTAACTAATGTCAAATCAAGCTTTTTGTTTGTGAATTTCCTTCATTTTTAATATAAAAAATCTTTTATATGTGTGATGTTTAAATAATAAGGCACATACACATTTGTTGTCTTCAAAGTATATTTGATTGCCATTGATATATTTGTGAAGTTTCTTATTTCACTACTTGGTGCTATAGAATCATAGAAATGTAGGGCCGAATGGATCATGAGAGGTCATCTAGTCCACTGGTTCTTAACCAGGGGTATATATACCCCTGGGGGTACGCAGAGATCTTCCAGGGGATACATCAACTCATCTAGATATTTGCCTTGTTTTACAACAGGCTACACAAAAAGCACTAGCAAAGTCGGTACAAACTAAAATTTCATACAGACAATGACTTGTTTATACTGCTCTATATACTATACACAGAAATGTAAGTACAATATTTATATTCCAATTGATTTATTTTATAATTGTAAGATAAAAATGAGACAGTAAGCAATTTTTCAGTAATAGCATGCTATGACACTTTTGTATTTTTATTAGGGCTGTCAATTAATCACAGTTAATTCACACAATTAACTCAAAAATTAAGTGTGATTAAAAAAATAATCATGATTAATCGCACTGCTAATAGAATACCAATGAAAATTTATTAAATATTTTTGGTTGTTTTTCTACATTTTCAAATATACTGATTTCTATTACAACACAGAATCCAAAGTGTACAGTGTTCACTTTATTTTATTTTTTATTACAAATATTTGCACTGTAAAAATTATAAACAAAACAAATAATATTTTTCAATTCACCTCATACAAGTATTGTAGCGCAATCTCTAGCGTGAAAGCATAACTTACAAATGTAGATTTTTTTGTTACATAACTGCACTCAAAAACAAAACAATGTAAAACTTTAGAGCCTACAAGTCCACTCAGTCCTACTTCTTGTTCAGCCAATCGCTAAGACAAACAAGTTTGATTATCTTTATGGGAGATAATGCTGCCTGCTTCTTATTTACAATGTCAGTAGAAAGTGAGAACAGGCATTCGCATGACACTTTTGTAGCCAGAATTGCAAGGTGTTTATATGCCAGATGTGCTAAACATTCATATGCCCCTTCATGCTTCAGCCACCATTCTGGAGGACATGCATCCATGCTGATGCTGCTTGTTAAAAAAATAGTGTGTTAATTAAATTTGTGACTGAACTCCTTGGGGGTGAATTGTATGTCCCCTGCTCTCTTTTATCTGCATTTTACCATATATTCCACGTTATAGCAGTCTTGGATGATGACCCAGCATGTGTTGTTTGATTTACGAACGCTGTCACTGCAGATCTGACAAAATGCAAAGAAGGTACAGATGTGAAATTTCTAAAAATAGCTACAGCATTCGACCTAAGGTTTAAGAATCTGAAGTGCTGTCCAAAATCTGAGAGGAATGAGGTGTGGAGCATGCTTTCGGAAGTCTTAAAAGAGCAACGTTCAGATGCGGAAACTACAGAACCCAAACCACCAAAAAAGAAAATCAACCTTCTGCTGGTGACATCTGACTCAGATAATGAAAATGAACATACATGGGTCTGGTTTGCTTTGCATCGTTATTGAGCAGAACCTGTCATCAGCATGGATGCATATCCTCTGGAATGGTGGTTGAAGCACGAAGGGACATATGAATCTTTAGTGCATCTGGGATGTAAATATCTTGCAACGCCAGTTACAACTGTGATGCCATGTGAACGCCTGTTCTCACTTTCAGGTGACATTGTAAACAAGAAGCAGGCAGCATTAACACCTGCAAATGTAACCAAACTTGTTTATCTGAGCGATTGGCTGAAGTAGGACTGAGCGGACTTCTAGGCTCTAAAGTTTTACATTGTTTTATTTTTGAACGCAGTTTTTGTTTTTGTACATAATTTGACATTTGTAAGTTCAACTTTCATGATAAAGAAATTGCACTACAGTACTTATATTAAGTGAACTGAAAAATACTATTTCTTTTGTTTTTTACTGCGCAAATATTTGTAACCAAAAATAAATGTAAAGTGAGCACTGTCCACTTTGTATTCTGTGTTGTAATTGAAATCAATATACTTGAAAATATTTAAATAAATGGTATTCTATTATTGTTTACCAATGTGATTAATCACAATTAATTTTTTTAATCACACAATTAATTGTGATTAATTTTTTTAATCACTTGACAGCCTTAATTTTTATGTCCAATTTTGTAAGCAAGTAGTTTTAAAGTCAGGTGAATCATGAGGGTACACAAGACAAATGAGACTCCTGAAAGAGGTATAGTAATCTGGAAAGGTTGAGAGCCACTGGGCTAGTCCAGTCTCCTGCACTGAGGCAGGATCAAGTATACCTGGACTATCCCTAACAGGTATTTACCCTGTTCTTAAAAACCTCCAGTGATGGGGATTCCATGACCTCCCTTGAAAGCCTGTTCCAGTGTTTAACTTTCATTATAGTTACAAAGCTGTCCCTAATATCTAACCTAAATCTACCTTGTTGCAGATTAAGCCCATTATTTGTTGTCCTACCTTCAGTGAACACGGAGAACAATTGATCACCATCCTCTTTATAACAGGAATTGACATTTTGGAAGACTGTTATCAGGTCCCCCCTTCAGTTTTCTTTTCTCAAGACTGAACATGTCCAGTTTTTTTATCCTTTCCTCACAGGTCAGTTGCTCTCCTCTGGATTCTCTCCAATTTGTTCTCATCTTTTTTTTAAAGTGCAGCACCCAGAACTGGATACAGTACTCCAGCTGAGGCCTTATCAGCACTGAGCAGATCAGGACAATTACCTCCCCATCTTACATACGACACTCCTGTTAATACACCCTGTGATGGGGTGTATCAACTCTGCACTGTCGACGCAAGGGTTCACCGATTGCTTTAGGCCCAGTTGGCCACATCCCCATGCTCTTGCTGGGCATGCTCCCAATGGAGGGAGCATATAAAAGGAAGCAGCTCCGCTTTGTCTGGGCTGGCTGAGGAGGAAAATGGATGTGCACTGCAGGTAGGGTGACCAGACAGCAAGTATGAAAAATCGGGACAGAGTGTATGTGTGGGGGTAATAGGTAATATAAGAAAATATAGGTAATAGGTAATATAAGAAAAAGCCCCGAATATCAGGACTGTCCCTACAAAATCGGGACATCGGGTCACCCTGTGCAGACTGCAGGCTCCTGCTAAGAAACAGCTAAAGCTCCAAACTGCTGAGGCCAAGCACCCCAACCATGCCACAGGAACCCAGTCGACTGCGGAGACCAGAGGGGATGAGCAGCCGCTACCAATGGAGGTGCTACCAGAATCGGGACCAACGGTAGGAAGTGACCCAGGGAATGCGTTTGGACATACTGAAACTGGACCCTAAGCTAGGATATCTAGTTGGGGCACTTGGTTGGAACCCGGTGGAGTAGAGTGGGACCTGGTTCCCCTCCCCTCCCCACACTTGCCACTGGGCAACACTGCCGCTAGAAGAGGCGGCCCCTTTGAACTTGTGCCACTAGGCACTGCTACTGCCAGAGTAAGGGCAGACCCTTGGGATTTGTGCCACTGGGCACCACCACCTCTGAAGTAAGTGGCTTCTCATTGGACACTTGCTGTAGGAGACGAGAGACGGGGTGGCTTCTCAGACCCCGGCTGACCCCTTGACATATCCCAGGATAATATTAGCCATTTTTCACAACTGCATCACATTGTTGACTCATACTCAGTCTGTGATCCACTCTAACCACTGGATCCTTTTCAGCAGTGCTACCGCCGAGCCAGTTATTCCCCATTTTGTAGCTGTCCGTTTGATTTTTCCTTCCGAAGTGTAGTATTTTTCACTTGTCTTTATTGAATTGCATCTTGTTGATTTTAGACCATTTCTCCAATATGTCAAGATAGTTTTGAATTCTAATCTTGCCCTCCAAACTGCTTGCAACCCCTCCCAGCTTGGTGTCATCTACACATTTTATAAGCATACTCTCCACTCCATTATCCAAGCCATTATCTGTGTTGACAAATATACGGAAAGTAATTAGATTAGACTGTCTTCAAACAATTTGATTGGTTGATTTGTTTAAGCAGCTACAATTTGACAGCAACTTCTAAATGACATTTTTTAACAGAAAACTAAGAAGGGACCTAAAACTAGAATTTCCCACATTTTAAAAGGTAAATATCCAGAAAGCCATAGCTTTAAATTGGAATTTGCATCTAAATTAAATCCATTGCAAAGAGCTGTAATTTTGTATTGTATTTTCCTGCAGCTCTTTTTGAGGAAAGTAACAAACAACTGCACTTGGAAAAGGAGCAGTGTAACTCACCTAGCACAAAATCAGAGGAGTTCAGCAGGAGCTATCCAAACCCAAGCTGCTTTCATTGCATTGCCTTCTTGCAACCTTCTCCATGGCAAATCAGTAATCAAAGGCAGCTGTTGCCATGACAACTGGGGCAATAGTGATTCAGGTAGGCAAATGAACTGTACGAAGGGAGTGGCTGATTATCTCCGATGTCACAATATTATTGCTCAACCAGCAGCTGGGGACAGCAAATGTACCAGGCATAGGAGAAACAATCAGGGTTTTCTAATGTTCCTGTCTTCCCAAGTTGCCTGAACACCCAATAATTAGGACTGTCAAGCGATTAAAAAAATTAATCATGATTAATTGCATGATTAAAAAAATTAATCGTGATTAATCGCACTGTTAAACAATAATTTATTTAAATATTTTTGGATGTTTTCTACATTTTCAAATATATTGATTTCAATTACAACACAGAATGCAAAATGTACTTTATATTTCTTTTTGATTACAAGTATTTGCAATGTAAAAAAACAAGAGAGGGAATTTTTCAATTCACCTAATACAAGTACTGTAATGCAATCTCTGTAATGCAAGTACTGTAATGCAATCTCTTTATCATGAAGGTTGAACTTACAAATGTAAAAATTTTAGAGCCTGCAAGTCCATTCAGTCCTGCTTCTTGTTCAACCAATCACTCGGACTAACAAATTTGTTTACATTGCAGGAGATAATGCTGCCTGCTTCTTGTTTACAATGTCACCTGAAAGTGAGAACAAGTGTTCTTGTGGCACTGTTGTAACTGGCATCGCAAGATATTTACATGCCAGATGTGCTAAAGATTCATACATCCCTTCATGCTTCAACCACCATTCCAGAGGACATGCATGCATGCTGATGACAGGTTCTGCTCAATAATGATCCAAAGCAAACCAGACCCATGTATGTTCATTTTCATTATCTGAGTCAGATGTCACCAGCAGAAGGTTGATTTTCTTTTTTGGTGATTTGGGTTCTGTAGTTTCCGCATTGGAGTGTTGCTCTTTTAAGACTTCTGAAAGCATGCTCCACACCTCATTCCTCTCAGATTTTGGAAGGCACTTCATATTCTTAAACCTTGGGTCGAGTGCTGTAGCTATCTTTAGAAATCTCACACTGGTACCTTCTTTGCATTTTGTGAAATCTACAGTGAAAATATTCTTAAAATGAACAACATGTGCTGGGTCATCATTGGAGACTGCTATAACATGAAATATATGGCAGAATGCAGGTAATAGAGAGCAGGGAACATACAATTCTCCCCCATAGAGTTCAGTCACAAATTTAATTAACACACTATTTTTAATGAGAGTCATCAGCATGGAAGCATGTCCTCTGGAATGGTGGCCAAAGCATGAAGAGGCATACGAATATTTAGCATATGTGGCACATAAATACCTTGCAATGCCAGCTACAAAAGTGCCAAGCAAATGCCTGTTCTCACTTTCTGCTGACATTGTAAATAAGTAGTGGGCAGCATTATCTCCCGTAAATGTAACCAAACTTGTTTGTCTTAGCGATTGGCTGAACAAGAAGTAGGACTGAGTGGACTTGTATGCTCTGAAGTTTTATATTGTTTTGTTTTTGAGTGCAGTTATGGAACAAAAAAATCTACTTTTGTAAGTTGCACTTTCATGATAAAGTTTGGACTACTGTACTTGGATGAGGTAAATTGAAAATACTATGTCTAATGTTTTTACAGTACAAATATTTGTAATAAAAATTATATACACTTTGATTTCAATTACAACACAGAATACAATATATATGAAAATGTAGAAAAACATCCAAATATTTAATAAATTTCAATTGGTATTCTATTGTTTAACAGTGCAATTAAAATTGCAATGAATCAAGATTAATTTTTTAATCGCAATTTATTTTTTTAAGTTAATCGCATGAGTTAACTGTGATTAATCGACAGCCCTACCAATAATGCAAACACCATTGGAGGTCATTCCACACCTATTAAATAGTGACTCAAGTTTGGTTCCAATTCCCCATGGCATGTGTACAAAAAAGGGTTCCCAAAAAAGGCAAGACACTAAGGTACAGACCTTGCAAAACAGAAAGTCTGACGCAACTGTAAGGGGCCTCGCCACAGCAAGACTGTAACACATATACAGAGCACGAATCATCACAGTACCTTTAGTTAAGAATTGCTCATATGTTAGTCACCTGTATCAAGACACCCACCTGAAATGCATACCATTTGAACAGTGTTTCTTAGTATGTTAACACAGCTGAGAGAGCCCTGCAGCTAATGAGGCTAATTGAGCATCACTGGCTGAATGTTGGAGTCTTTCAGTGGGTTTGGATCAGGCTCACACATTGCTGGGGTGCACATTAATTGTAAATGCTCAGGAACAAAAGAGCCGAACTTAAACTTGGACAGCTCAGAGAAAATCTGTCTTCAGTGTGCAGTGGCAGTCAAAGAACACACACTCCTTTCTGGTCATGACAAACCCCTTCCCCTTTCTCCCCCCTTGAAAACTGCCTTGTTCAAAACGCTGCTGCAAAAATCATTGTTCTAGCTTGTCACTTCGACCACATCACCTTCACTTGGCCACTTTTAAATCTCTGTCCGCTGTCATGCCATGTTGCCTACAGAAGTCTTGACACTGATGAGGCAGCTGCTGTGCTAGGTGCCAAAAAATTAAAAATTCTGTGCCAAAAATCATGAGAACAGTATTTAAAATTCTGCAAAATTCTGCAAATTTTATTTGTCAAATAATTGTGGAGGCTCCAGCATGGCATTGAGGAGCATAGGCCTTTTGCTGCAGAGGTACAAAATCACTGTGCAGCTTCCCCCTGGGACACGGACTCAGCAGTGAGGCTGCACCCACCCCTGAAACAGTGCAAGGACCTGGCCTGCCCCAGAAACACCCTGGGGCCCTGCCTCTCCATGCCAGGTGCAACAGGTGTGGGCAGGCAGGCTCCGCAAGGCAGAATCCAAGTGTGGAGGGGCTTAGTGTGGGGGGGTCAAAGTGTGGGTTGAGAGGGTTCTGTGTGGGGCAATCTGGGTGTGGGCAGCTCAGTGGGGGATCTGGGTGTGGGGGATCTGGATGCACAGGGGCTTGTTGGGGGGTTGTGGGTGCAACAGTAATAGGACTATGCAGGGGGGTCCAGATGAAGTTGGTTTGGGCTCAGCAGCGGTGGGGGGAGAGAAGGGGTCTGTGTGTGTAAGGGATAGAGCTTGGCAGAGGGGTCTGGGTGTGGGGAGATCAGTGGAGGTTCCAGGTGCTGGGGGAGTGGGTCTCAGTGGGGTGGGGATCCAGGTGCAGCTGGTTGGGGCTTGATAGGATGGGGATCTGGGTGTGGGTGGCTCATTGGGGTGGTCCAGGTGCAAGGGGGAATGTGGTTCATCACGGGGGAGTTCTGGGTGTGGGGAGTGGATGGGTGGAGGCTCAGCAGGAAGGTCTGAGGGGGTCTGGATGCACAGGGTTGGGTGGATGGGGGAACAGCTCCCTGTACAATGATCCTCCCCCTGCAACTGAGGAGCGATGGTTGCAGGAAGCATGGGCAGGCAGGGGTCGGGGGTCAGTTTACAGAACTTCCTACAGCCAGGGGAGAAATCTGGGGGTGGGTCTGACACAGCCCTGATGCTGTGCAGGGAAAGAGGAAGTCCTGTCCTCCCCAGCCCAGCCTGGACTAGCAGCTGAGCCCAGCGCAGGGTAGGAGCCACCAGCCAGGTCTTCCTCAGTCCTGCCCCTGCCACACAGTGATTTACTTTTCTGCCGGCTGCCCTTGTCACCCGAAATA
Organism: Lepidochelys olivacea; assembly: GCF_965140295.1. Classification (NCBI taxonomy): domain Eukaryota; kingdom Metazoa; phylum Chordata; order Testudines; family Cheloniidae; genus Lepidochelys; species Lepidochelys olivacea. Next base: position 43,254,400 of record NC_140418.1, on the reverse strand, counting down.
TACTGCTGGGGAGAGTAACATGACTGCTTTTGTGACTTCCCTTTGCTTCCTCATCAGAAAGTCATTTTTCTGCTGGGAAGAAAAGAAATATGTGGGGGACACAATTTCTGCACCTGCGCAGTGGTGCAGAATTCCCCCAAAAGTATCTATATTGCAGCCTTTGACTGGTTCTGCCAGAGAAAGGGGGAGAGGCATTGGGGAGGAGACATGGATTTTAGCTGGAATACTGTGTCTCTGCGCAGGTGCAGAGGGCAGGACAGGGCAGTTCAGCCAGAAGGACTCACAAACACCCCGAAGTAGGGTGTGGCCAGCGGTTACTGGATGTCTTCCTTAGCTGTTTCTGAACCATCTGGGAAGTTTTCATTGTGAACAATCTGACTGGCAGGTCACACTCAGTCCCCTCTGACAGCTGAGCCAATGAGAGCACTGATGGGATGGTTATAAATACAGGAGATAAAGACAGCCCTTTGGATTCAGAAGCTGATCCACCTGGGTCTGAGAGCTGTGTCTGCTTTAATGGCTGGGTCCCAATCCCTTTACCACTTTGGATACTGGGGAGTGCTATTCTGTTCAGACTTTGCTTACTAGGGAAGCCCTGCATTAGGACCAGGTTTGTTCCACCGCGGTATCTTCTGGACTTATAAATGAAGAGCTGGGAGGGGACAATTGTCCGTCGAGGCTACACAGCCTGTGGAGTTTACACTTAGCTATCAGCTAACTGCTTTAAACTGGGATTCTGTTTCAGTTACAGAGAGAATGGGGCACAGCTGAGTGACTTACCGGGCTTAAGGTGAGAAGATAATGCCTTAGAGTGAGAGCCTTTGAGAGAGATCCAGGGATGGGTGTTTTATATGTGGATACCAGTTCCTGAACTGCTCTGGATACAGGCTAGAGATCTGTTTCACCAGCAGCTGAGAGGATCAGGAACCTATTAGCCCAAGTAGATGACTGGTGCTTCCCCACACTGTGGGGGGCACCATCTAAAGGGGAAGACACGTGATCTCCCCTTGTGACCTGCCCACATAAATCCTCTCTGCCCCACACCTACCCTGGGGCCCATGTGCTCTCCCTGTCTCCTCCCTACCCCACATTACCTTGGCAGGGGCTCTGTCCTCCCACTGTGCCAGCTCCCCCGGCATGTTCAGCTGCTCTTTGTTCTGCTTTCCCTAGCATCCAGGCTCCAGAACCACTCCTGGATGCTGCCTGGTGCAGCACAGCAGCTGCCTGGGAGAATGCCTGGCTGCAGCGTGCATCCCACCTGGGCTTGGATTCTGGGACAGCAGCTGAGCGAGTTGGAGCTCCCCTGCCCCTCCCAGCATGCTCTGTGCACAGTGGTAGCTGGCTGTGAGAGAGCCTGGCTGTGGAGGGAGCAGTGGTAGCCTGCTTCCTGCCCAGGCTTGACATCTGGGGACAAGAGCCGACTCTGAGCATGCTGGAGGGGCTCTCGCTCACTCAGCTGCTGTCCCCAGAAGCTGAGCCTGTGTCATAAATATAAAGGGAAGGGTAAACCCCTTTGAAATCCCTCCTGGCCAGGGGAAAGCTCCTCTCACCTGTAAAGGGTTAAGAAGCTAAAGGTAACCTCGCTGGCACCTGACCAAAATGACCAATGAGGAGACAAGATACTTTCAAAAGCTGGGAGGAGGGAGAGAAACAAAGGGTCTGGGTCTGTCTGTAGTCGTCTTGGCCGGGGACAGAACAGGAATGGAGTCTTAGAACTTTTAGTAAGTAATCTAGCTAGGTATGTGTTAGATTATGATTTCTTTAAATGGCTGAGAAAAGAATTGTGCTGAATAGAATAACTATTTCTGTCTGTGTATCTTTTTTGTAACTTAAGGTTTTGCCTAGAGGGGTTCTCTATGTTTTTGAATCTAATTACCCTGTAAGATATATACCATCCTGATTTTACAGGGGGGATTTCTTTATTTCTATTTACTTCTATTTTTTATTAAAAGTCTTCTTGTAAAACACTGAATGCTTTTTCATTGTTCTCAGATCCAAGGGTTTGGGTTTGTGGTCACCTATGCAAATTGGTGAGGCTTTTTATCCAACATTTCCCAGGAAAGGGGGGTGCAAGTGTTGGGAGGATTGTTCATTGTTCTTAAGATCCAAGGGTCTGGGTCTGTAGTCACCTAGGCAAATTGGTGAGGCTTTTTACCAAACCTTGTCCAGGAAGTGGGGTGCAAGGTTTTGGGAAGTATTTTGGGGGGAAGGACGCGTCCAAACAGCTCTTCCCCAGTAACCAGTATTAGTTTGGTGGTGGTAGCGGCCAGTCTAAGGATAACGGGGGTAATATTTTGTACCTTGGGGAAGTTTTGACCTAAGCTGGTAAAGATAAGCTTAGGAGGTTTTTCATGCAGGTCCCCACATCTGTACCCTAGAGTTCAGAGTGGGGGAGGAACCTTGACATGGTGGCACAGTGGTGGGATTAACCTGAAATCATTTTGAGATCCAGTTGAGATTTTTTGAACTAGAAATACAGATTTTAAAAAGGAATTTTTAGGAAGTCCAGAAGGCAGCTTTGAAACTGAAAGCAGCTTGGTTTCTCTCTGCTTTGTGGCCAAGCAGAGACAAAAGGGGATTATCTTGTGAATTGCAGGTTTTCTTTGCCTGGAGGCAGGGTACTTAACTCCTGCAGGGAAATTCACAGTCTTCCAACCCAGAGGGGTTTTTTTTTTTCTTTTCTTCCTAAAAGTAAATAGGGGGTGTGTGCTCTACCCATTTGCCTGGAGACAAAAGTGGCAGGGTTTTTTTTAGGATTTTGATTTTTTGTTTTTTGTTTTACAAGGAGCACAGGTTTGAAAAGAAATTTTTTTCTTCTTTGGGCTGGGTAAGCAGGTTTCCAAGTAGTTGGAGGGTTTTTGCTTTAATTTGGGCCCAGAGCAGAGACAAGGGAATTGTCTTTTTCTGTAGGCTGACAATCACTATCAGAGAATAGGTATTCTATTCCAGCACAGCAAAATTTTACAGCCAAGTTTTGTTTGTTTATTTCTAAACCTCGGGTGTAAAGTTAGTTAAAAACAGAGAGGTTAGAATGGCCAAATCCTCAGCTCGACTACAGCTGGAATTAGCCAAATTTCAGGCTGAGGAAAAACAAAGGGAACATGAAAGACAGATAGAACTCATGCAGCTGAAGAAGGAACAAGAAAGGGAGGCAGAACAACACCAAGAGGCTGCCCACAAGAGGGAAATGGAGGCAAGGAAGCATGTGGAGGAGGAGAGGGAAAAAGAGAGGAAGCATGTGGAGGAGGAGAAGGAAAAAGAGAGGAAGCATGTGGAGGAGATGGAGAGGATAAAGGCCCAGCAGAATATACCAACAAACCCTAGCAATCCTTCTCCAGGTACCACTTCCCATCCCAGAAAGTTCCCCACCTACAAGGCAGGTGATGATACTGAGGCCTTCTTAGAAAACTTCGAAAGGGCCTGCCTTGGGTACAACATCTCTACTGACCAATACATGGTAGAGCTGAGGCCGCAGCTCAGTGGACCCTTAGCTGAGGTGGCAGCTGAAATGCCTAAAGAACACATGAACAAGTATGAACTGTTTAAATCCAAGGCGAGAGTCAGAATGGGGATAACACCCGAGCAGTCTCGTCGGAGGTTCAGAGCCCTAAGGTGGAAACCAGACATGTCATTTACCCGACATGCCTACCACATTGTAAAACATTGGGATGCCTGGATATCAGGAGCAAGTGTTGAATCTCCAGTAAATTTGCCCTTCCTAATGCAAATGGAACAATTCTTAGAGGGTGTTCCTGAGGAAATAGAAAGATACATCCTAGATGGGAAACCCAAAACTGTAATTGAGGCAGGAGAGATTGGAGCCAGATGGGTGGAGGTGGCAGAGAAGAAGAAAACTGGTCGCAGTTGGAGCGGAGACCAGAAGGGACCACCCCAGACCACACCCTATTACCGGGGGCCGCCCAAAGCCCCACCTACCTCCCAAAGAACCCTCCAGACCCCTTATCGTCCCACCACCCCGTTCTCCAGCAACCCTCCTCGCCCCAGTGACCCGTCAGCTGGACGATGTTTTAAGTGTAACGAGCTGGGGCATGTAAAGGCCAACTGCCCCAAGAACCCCAACAGATTACAGTTCATTGCACCGGAATCACACCAGGGGTCCACAGGCCCAGATACCTCCCAGATACCCTTGGAGCGGAGGGAAACTGTGAATGTGGGTGGGAAGAAGGTCACCGCGTGGAGGGACACCGGAGCACAAGTGTCAGCTATCCATGCTTCCTTAGTGGACCCCAATTTAATCAACCCAGAGATCCAAGTGACGATTCAACCCTTCAAGTCCAACTCTTTCAATTTGCCTACAGCCAAGTTGCCTGTCCAGTACAAGGGCTGGTCAGGAATGTGGACTTTTGCAGTCTATGATGATTATCCCATCCCCATGCTGTTGGGGGAAGACTTGGCCAATCATGTGAAGCAGGCCAAGAGGGTGGGAATGGTCACCCGCAACCAGGCTAAACAAGCCGTGAGGCCTAGCTCTGTTCCGGAAGCTTCTATCAGGACCCAGTCAGAGGTGATGGACCTGGACCCCAGGCCAATGTCTGCAACAGCAGTAGTGGATCCAGTCCCAGAGACCCAGACGGAACCAGTCCCAGAACCGGAACCAGCCAAACAACCAACACCAGACCCCGTGTCAGCACTGAATCCAGTACTTGCAACCTCAACACCAGAGGGCCCCACCGAACCTGAACTGGCAGCAGCCGATAACCCTACACAAGAGGCTCAGCCGGAGCCTGAATCCCAACATAGTGCACCAGCGGAGAGCGGTTCACAGTCAACAGAAACAGCTCCATCCCCTATATCGCTTCCAGAGGGACCAAGCCTAGGTCCACAATCCCATGAGGAACTGATGTTTCCAGCATCAAGGGAACAGTTCCAGACCGAACAGGAAGCAGATGAAAGCCTCCAGAGAGCTTGGACGGCGGCACGGAGCAACCCACCGCCTCTCAGCTCTTCTAATCGATCCAGGTTTGTTGTAGAAAGAGGACTTTTATACAAGGAAACTCTTTCTGGGGGACACCAGGAAGACTGGCATCCTCAGAGACAGTTGGTAGTTCCAACTAAATACCGGGCCAAGCTCTTGAGCTTAGCCCATGATCACCCTAGTGGCCATGCTGGGGTGAACAGGACCAAAGACCGTTTGGGGGGGTCATTCCACTGGGAGGGAATGGGCAAGGATGTTTCTACCTATGTCCAGTCTTGTGAGGTGTGCCAAAGAGTGGGAAAACCCCAAGACCAGGTCAAAGCTCCTCTCCAGCCACTCCCCATCATTGAAGTTCCATTTCAGCGAGTAGCTGTGGATATTCTGGGTCCTTTTCCGAAAAAGACACCCAGAGGAAAGCAGTACATACTGACTTTCATGGATTTTACCACCCGATGGCCGGAAGCAGTAGCTCTAAGCAACACCAGGGCTAAAAGTGTGTGCCAGGCACTAGCAGACATTTTTGCCAGGGTAGGTTGGCCCTCCGACATCCTCACAGATGCAGGGACTAATTTCCTGGCAGGAACTATGAAAAACCTTTGGGAAGCTCATGGGGTAAATCACTTGGTTGCCACTCCTTACCATCATCAAACAAATGGCATGGTGGAGAAGTTTAATGGAACTTTGGGGGCCATGATACGTAAATTCGTAAATGAGCACTCCAATGATTGGGACCTAGTATTGCAGCAGTTGCTCTTTGCCTACAGAGCTGTACCACATCCCAGTTTAGGGTTTTCCCCATTTGAACTTGTATATGGCCGTGAGGTTAAGGGGCCATTGCAGTTGGTGAAGCAGCAATGGGAGGGATTTACACCTTCTCCAGGAACTAACATTCTGGACTGTGTAACCAACCTACAAAACACCCTCCGAACCTCTTTAGCCCTTGCTAGAGAAAACTTACAGGATGCTCAAAAAGAGCAAAAAGCCTGGTATGATAAACATGCCAGAGAGCGTTCCTTCAAAGTAGGAGACCAGGTCATGGTCTTAAAGGCGCTCCAGGCCCATAAAATGGAAGCATCGTGGGAAGGGCCATTCGTGGTCCAGGAGCGCCTGGGAGCTGTTAATTATCTCATAGCATTCCCCACCTCCAACCGAAAGCCTAAGGTGTACCATATTAATTCTCTAAAGCCCTTTTATTCCAGAGAATTAAAGGTTTGTCAGTTTACAGCCCAGGGAGGAGACGACGCTGAGTGGCCTGAAGGTGTCTACTACGAAGGGAAATGTGCTGGTGGTGTGGAAGAGGTGAACCTCTCCATGACCCTTGGGCGTATGCAGCGACAGCAGATCCAGGAGCTGTGCACTAGCTACGCGCCAACGTTCTCAGCCACCCCAGGACTGACTGAACGGGCATACCACTCCATTGACACAGGTAATGCTCACCCAATTAGGGTCCAACCTTACCGGGTGTCTCCTCAAGCTAAAACTGCTATAGAACGGGAGATCCAGGATATGTTACAGATGGGTGTAATCCGCCCCTCTGAAAGTGCATGGGCATCTCCAGTGGTTCTAGTTCCCAAACCAGATGGGGAAATACGTTTTTGCGTGGACTACCGTAAGCTAAATGCTGTAACTCGCCCAGACAACTATCCCATGCCACGCACAGATGAACTATTAGAGAAACTGGGAAGGGCCCAGTTCATCTCTACCTTGGACTTAACCAAGGGGTACTGGCAGGTACCGCTAGATGAATCTGCCAAGGAAAGGTCAGCCTTCATCACACATCTCGGGCTGTATGAATTTAATGTACTCCCTTTCGGGCTGCGAAATGCACCCGCCACTTTCCAAAGACTTGTAGATGGTCTCCTAGCGGGATTAGGAGAATATGCAGTCGCCTACCTTGACGATGTGGCCATATTTTCGGATTCCTGGGCAGACCACCTGGAACATCTACAAAAAGTCCTTGAGCGCATAAGGGAGGCAGGACTAACTGTTAAGGCTAAGAAGTGTCAAATAGGCCTAAACAGAGTGACTTACCTTGGACACCAGGTGGGTCAAGGAACTATCAGCCCCCTACAGGCCAAAGTGGATGCTATCCAAAAGTGGCCTGTCCCAAAGTCAAAGAAACAGGTTCAATCCTTCTTAGGCTTGGCCGGTTATTACAGACGATTTGTACCGCACTACAGCCAAATCGCTGCCCCACTGACAGACCTAACCAAAAAGAAACAGCCAAATGCTGTTCAGTGGACCAGAAAGTGTCAGAAGGCCTTTAACAAGCTTAAAGCGACACTCATGTCTGACCCTGTACTAAGGGCCCCAGACTTTGACAAACCGTTCCTAGTAACCACAGATGCATCCGAGCATGGTGTGGGAGCAGTTTTAATGCAGAAAGGACCTGATCAAGAATTCCACCCTGTAGTGTTTCTCAGCAAAAAACTGTCTGAGAGGGAAAGCAACTGGTCAGTCACTGAAAAAGAATGTTATGCCATTGTCTACGCTCTGGAAAAGCTACGCCCATATGTTTGGGGACGGCGTTTCCACCTGCAAACCGACCATGCTGCACTAAAGTGGCTTCACACCGTCAAAGAAACTAACAAAAAACTTCTTCGGTGGAGTTTAGCTCTCCAAGATTTTGATTTCGACATCCAACACATCTCAGGAGCTTCTAACAAAGTGGCTGATGCACTCTCCCGTGAAAGTTTCCCAGAATCAACTGGTTAAAATCGTCCTTGAGATGTGGAAAATATTGTTAGTCTTTATGTACTTGGTAGTATATTTAGAGATGCATGTGTCTTATTAACTCTGTTTTCCTAGAGCTCCAGGAAGAAATCCCAGCCAGTGTTTCACCCTAGCTGAGATTTGGGGGGCGTGTCATAAATATAAAGGGAAGGGTAAACCCCTTTGAAATCCCTCCTGGCCAGGGGAAAGCTCCTCTCACCTGTAAAGGGTTAAGAAGCTAAAGGTAACCTCGCTGGCACCTGACCAAAATGACCAATGAGGAGACAAGATACTTTCAAAAGCTGGGAGGAGGGAGAGAAACAAAGGGTCTGGGTCTGTCTGTAGTCGTCTTGGCCGGGGACAGAACAGGAATGGAGTCTTAGAACTTTTAGTAAGTAATCTAGCTAGGTATGTGTTAGATTATGATTTCTTTAAATGGCTGAGAAAAGAATTGTGCTGAATAGAATAACTATTTCTGTCTGTGTATCTTTTTTGTAACTTAAGGTTTTGCCTAGAGGGGTTCTCTATGTTTTTGAATCTAATTACCCTGTAAGATATATACCATCCTGATTTTACAGGGGGGATTTCTTTATTTCTATTTACTTCTATTTTTTATTAAAAGTCTTCTTGTAAAACACTGAATGCTTTTTCATTGTTCTCAGATCCAAGGGTTTGGGTTTGTGGTCACCTATGCAAATTGGTGAGGCTTTTTATCCAACATTTCCCAGGAAAGGGGGGTGCAAGTGTTGGGAGGATTGTTCATTGTTCTTAAGATCCAAGGGTCTGGGTCTGTAGTCACCTAGGCAAATTGGTGAGGCTTTTTACCAAACCTTGTCCAGGAAGTGGGGTGCAAGGTTTTGGGAAGTATTTTGGGGGGAAGGACGCGTCCAAACAGCTCTTCCCCAGTAACCAGTATTAGTTTGGTGGTGGTAGCGGCCAGTCTAAGGATAACGGGGGTAATATTTTGTACCTTGGGGAAGTTTTGACCTAAGCTGGTAAAGATAAGCTTAGGAGGTTTTTCATGCAGGTCCCCACATCTGTACCCTAGAGTTCAGAGTGGGGGAGGAACCTTGACAGCCTGGGTGGGGTGCAGCTTGCTACTGCTGCAGCAAGTCACTCTCCCAGTCAGCCAGGATGCTGCACCAGGCAGCATCCCAGGCAGTGTGGCTGGAAGAGGCTCTGGTCCTGCCTCATCTTTTCTGGCTCTTCCCCTTCTTCTCTCCCCAGGCTGGCTGCTGGAGGGGCGCTTGACCCTTCATGCCCCTCCCACGAGTCGCTGCGTTTACTGGCAAGGTTCTGAAGTATTTGAAGGGACTGAAACACTGATTGAGAAATTATCTCTGCAACGAAGTCACGGGAATACATTTTAATTTGCATGTGCTAAAGTATAGAGAATGTTATGTCCATTCAAATATGTTGAATAGTGTGACATTACACGCCATATGATTTTATGAAAATATGCTAATAAGTGTGAATATAATGTAACTGGATTATGCTTCATGCAAAAGGTCTCTTGTAAGGTATCATTACAAAGCTTATAAGCTACTGAGTGTGGTCATCCTACTTGTATGAATGTATCATTCTTGTATCTGAATCTAGAAATATAACTCTGAGGTCCTATTGTCATTATGCAAAGTGTGGGCCATTAATGGTGGTTTGGAATCGTGATAGCTCCCATTAACCAGGACAATTGACTGTAGATGGCTCTATTACTTGTGAGACTTCCTGTGAGTCAGGCTGGGAAGAATGAAGGCTTGGGGTCTCACAGGCCATGTGACCATATCACCTGGTACTTAAATCCATCTTAAACCTGGTGCTTTTCCATTTAGAAAGAGGGGTGGGGCCCAGAGAGACAAAAGATTCCCTCCTTATGCCAAAGCTATAAAAGGCGGTGGAACAGAAAAAAGGGGGCTGCAGTCATGAGAAATCCCCTAGCTACCAGCTGAGATGGAACAAGGACTGAATCAGGGGAAAGGATTGGTCCCAGACTAGAAAGGAGTCTAGTCTGTGAAAGAAGCTCCGAGGGGGAGATTGTATCTGTGTTCAGCTTCCCACTGTATTAGGCTTAGACTTGCATGTTTTGTTTTTCTTGATAACTTACTTTGTTCTGTCTGTTAGTACTTGGAACCACTTAAATCCTACTTTTTATACTTAATAAAATCACTTGTGTTTATTAATTAACCCAGAGTAAGCCATTAATTCCTGGGGGGAGCAAACAGCTGTGCATATCTCTCTATCAGTGTTATAGAGGGCAGACAATTTATGAGTTTACCCTCTATACGCTCTATACAGAGTAAAATGGATTTATTTGGGGTTTGGATCCCATTGGGAACTGAGTACCTGGGTGCTAGAGACAGGAGCACTTCTTAAGCTGTTTTCAGTTAAGTCTGCAGCTTGTGTAGGACATAGTTCAGACCTGGGTCTGTGTTTGTAGCAGGCTAGCATGTCTCGCTCAACAAGACAGGGTACTGAAGTCCCAAGCTCCCAGGGAAAATGGGCTCAGACGTAGTGTCAGTACATCAGGTGGCAGTCCCAAGGGGGTTCCTGTGACCCAACCCATCACAAATAGTAACAAAGTCAGCAAGCCTGTACCAGGAGCACCAGTAGATTTATTGTCTAATAGCTTTTATTTAAAAGTAATTCAGAGAGTTCCAAATACTACTGAAAAGGCTTTATAATATTTTATTATGTTTTCTGTGTGCATTAAATGTTTAACTAAGGACATGTCTCCACTACAAACTTTTGCCAATACAAGTTACATCAGCATAAAGTCACTGCAGTTATATATTGCTTGTACGCGTACATACTTAGCTCCTTGCATCAGCATTATGCATACTCACCAGGAATGCTTGTCTTGATGCATGGCACGGTGCCCTATGGATAGGTATCCCAGTGTGAAACCCACCACCGTCCAGCATACTGTCTTTTGGGAAGTTTTCGCAAGTTGTGGTGGGGCAGAAACAAGTTACACAAGGGTGATTGGAATGGCGGGGTCAAGTTCCCATCATGGAACTTTCTCCACTCCATAATGCCATCTCTATCCCATAATTTTTGCACCTATTTTGAAAACCCCACAAATCCGTGTGGGACTTGTCACTGTCAGCCATCTCTGATGGATGCATGGAGCCTGCTCCGCTCTGCACTATTATCATGAGCATTGCAAGCATAGGACGCATGATTCCCCAGTATTTGCAGAGCCCCAAGAAGAGCTGCGGGGAACATGGTGATTTTCTGGACGTCAGATTGCTGTGGGACATACTGAGAACCAATTGAAGATTGTTGGCAGCATTCACAGAGCAGCTTCTAATGGTGGAGTGCCACTTCTGGGCATGAGAAATGAGCACTGATTGGTCAGATTGCATCATAATGCAGGCTTGGGATGGCAAGCAGTGGCTGCCAAACTTTTGGATGTGCAAGGTCACATTCCTGGAGCAGTATCCTAAGCCTGCCTAAGCCCTCCAGTGCAGAGACATCAGAATGAGAGCTGCACTAACAGTAGGGAAGTGAGTGGTGATGGCACTGTGGAAACTTCCAACACCAGATTGCTACTGGTCACTGGGAAATCATCATCCACTGCAAGGGGCATTGTCATACAAGTGCGCAGGGCCATTAATCATCTCTTGCTAAGCAGGACTGTGACTCTCAGCGATGTGCAGGACATAGTGGATGGATTTGCAGCAGTGGGGTTCCCAAAGGGAGGTGGAGCAATGGACGGCACACATATCCCTATTTTGGCATCTGATCACCCTGCCACAGAGTACCTCAAAAGAAAGGGCAATTTTTCTATGGTTATGCAAATGCTGGTGGATCACTGGGGATGCCTCACTGACATCAGGGTTGGATGGTCAGGGAAGGTGCATGTCGCTCGCATCTTCAAGAACACAGGACTGTCCAGAAAGGTACAGACAGGGACTTTCTTTCCCAACTGGCAGATTACCATCAGCAATGTTGAAATACCAGTAGTGATCATGGGGGACTCAGCCTATCCTTTGCTCCCCTGGCTCATGAAGCCAACTCAGTAGCACCAAAGAAATATTTTGTTGCGGGCTTGGCAGGTGCAGAATGACAGTTGAAGAGGTGCTGGTGCCGTTTACTCACAAGATTGGATCTCAGTGAGAAAAATTTCCCAATGGTTAAAGCTGCCTGCTGTGTCCTGCATGATATCTGTGAAGCAAAGGGGGAAAAGTGTCCGCCAGGATAGAGGGCAGAGATGCCGACTCCGCGGGTGCTCTGGGGCTGAAGCACTCATGGAAAAAAATAATGGGTGCTCAGCACCCACTGGAAGCCCCACAGATCAGCGTTCCCCCTCCCTGCCAGTGCCTCCCGCTCACTGCAATCAGCTGTTCAGCATCATGCAGGAGGCACTCGGGGGGAGGGGGAGGAGCAGGGGAAGAAAGAGGCTGGAGAGGAGGCAGAACAGGGTGGGAAGAGGCAGTGTGGGGCAGGGGGAGGAGCAGGGGCCAGAAGAGGTGGGGTGGGGGTGGGAAGAGACAGGGCTGGGGTGGACACTTGGGGAAGGGTTGGAGTGGGGGAGGAGGGGTGACATTGAACTCTATGATTTTATGAAAATATGCTAATGAGTATGAATATAATGTAACTGGAATATGCTTCATGCAAAAGGTCTCTTGTAAGGGATAATTACAAAGCTTATAATCCACTGAGTGTGGTCATTCTATTTGTATAAATGTATCACTCTTGTATCTGAAACTGCAAATATGAAATATAACTCTGAGGGCCTATTGTAATTATGCAAAGTGTGGGCCATTAATGGTGGTTTGGAATCTTAATGGCTCCCTTTAACTAGGACAATTGACTGTAGATGGCTCTGTTTTACTTAAAAAGAAAAGGAGTACTTGTGGCACCTTAGAGACTAACGAATTTATTTGAGCATAAGCTTTCGTGAGCTACAGCTCACTTCATCGGATTCATTCAGTGGAAAACACTGAATGCATCCAATGAAGTGAGCTGTAGCTCACGAAAGCTTATGTTCAAATAAATTCGTTAGTCTCTAAGGTGCCACAAGTACTCCTTTTCTTTTTGCAAATACAGACTAACACGGCTGCTACTCTGAAATCTGTTTTACTTGTAAGTCTTCCTGTATACGTATGTGCTGGCAAGTGGGTAATGAAGTCTTACAGTGACATGTGAGCATGTCACCTGAACTGGAATCCATCTTTAACCTGGTGCTTTCCATTAAGAAGGAAGGATGGGAACCCAGAGGGACAAAGGATTCCTGCCTTATGCAAAAGATAAATAAGTGGATGGAACAGAACAAAGGGGGAGGCCATCATGAGAAATCCCCGAACTACCACCTGAGCTGGAACAAGGCCTGTACCAGAGGAAAGGATTGTGCCCAAACTAGGAAGGCATCCAGTCTGTGAAAGAAACTTATTGAAACATCTCTAAGGGTGAGATTGTATCTGTATTCAGTTTTATTACTGTACTAGACTTAGACTTGCGTGTTTTATTTTATTTTGCTTGGTAATTCACTTTGTTCTGTCTGTTACTACTTGGAACCACTTAAATCCTACAGTCTGTATTTAATAAAATCACTTTTTACTTAATAATTAACCTAGAGTATGTATTAATACTTGGGGGGCGGGGGGGCAAACAGCTGTGCATATCTCTCTATCAGTGTTATAGAGGGTGAACAATTTATGAGTTTACCCTTTATACGCTCTATACAGGGTAAAATGGATTTATTTAGGGTTTGGACCCCACTGGGAGTTGGGCATCTGAGGGTTAAAGGCAGGAACACTACTGTCAGCTGCTTTCAGTTAAGCCCACAGCTGTTAGGGGATGTGGTTCAGACCTGGGTCTTGGTTTGCAGCAGGCTAGCGGGTCTGGCTCAAACCAGGCAGGGTGCTGGAATCCTAAGCTGGTAGGGCAGGAAAGCAGGCGCAGAAGTAGTCTTGGCACATCAGAGGGCAGCTCCCAGGGGGTTTCTTTGATCCAACTCATCACAGGGGGGGCATGGGGCGGAGCGAGGGTCCAGCACCCCCAGGGAAACCATGGCGCCTCTGGTGGAGGGTATGTCTGCTGAGTTTGAACAGCTGGACACAAGGGCTCAGCGCAGAGCTGTACGGTTCTGGGAGGCTTGAAAAAGCTCTTCAACTGTGAGCCCCAGTAATGAGTAGTGATGTACTTTGCTCTAGCCTTCTGTTTGTGGGCCCGTTGGGAACTGTGGGGTGCTTGGTGTACATGGGCCACTGTCAATGCACCCCTTAATGTTGTGGTGCCTGCTGTATATATGTGATTATTACGCTGTGTTTGTCACTGATCCCATGAGTTGTGTGTCCCAGTGCACAATAACAAGTGGCTGCTTTCACTACTGCCAGGCACGCTGCAGCATATGTTGAGAACTAATCGAGATGAATTATTTTCCAAACCGTAGAGTTTTATTGAATAACAAAAACACTTATAATAAATTCTGTGCAAGTTAAAAGCAAATACATTAAAATCTTAATAAATGTATGGAGCAGAGCTTAAAGAAGGAAAAGGAGCATTTATGTCCATTTTAACTACACATGTATCAACGGTGGCTCTCACAGGTCAGTGCATGTGAAGCTGTGGTTGTCCTTAATGTCCTCTAGTGTGGTGTGTTAGGGCTGTAGATGCGGCCCTTGGTGCCACATGGGGTGGGGATGGAGGGAGGTGCTATAAGAAAGTGTATGGTAGTCTCCCTGTAGTTACCTGGGAACTGTTCACAGCTATTTATCAGGGTTGTACATACAATAGCCCTGAAATTTAACTTTGTGTAATACTTTCTGAAAAGTCTGGCTTCCACTTCAATAAAGAGTTAAGCAGTAATGCAGGCAGAAGGGGAGTGTAACCAAGTTCTACATACATTGCTCAGCATCCCCATATCCTGTTAGACTCTGGCTATGTCTACACTGCAGTTAAACATGCACAGCTGGTCCATGTCAACTGACTCTGGCTCCTGAGGCTTGGGCTGTGGGGCTGTTTAATTGGGGTGTAAACATTCAGGCTTGTGCTGGAGTCTGGGCTCTGGGACCTCATAAGAGGGGAGGGTACCAAGGCCCAGACTCTCGCTTGAGCCCGAATGTCTACACAGAAATTTTTAGCTCTGCAACCTGAGCCCCGTGAGCCCAAGTCATCTGACATGTGCCAGCCACGGCTGTGCTGCGGATCTCTTATTTCAGTGTAGACCTTCCCTCTGACACAAATCTGTATCTTTAATTATTTGTATTTAATTATTTTAATGAAATAATACTCTCACTGTAACATTGTACTATCCCTGTCCATTCATCATACCAGCCTGAAGTCTCTTGTCTTATACATGGACTTGGCAGAATTCAATTTTTATTTTTGTGTAATTTTGATAGAAAATATAGATTTTTTATGCATTTTTTCTATTTTATATTATTTAAATTTTCTCAGTTGCACAAAACAATGGATTTTAGGCATTTTTTAAATTTTATTGATTTGAATTTTCACAGTTGTGGGAAATTAAATAATTATTGCCTTCCCTCTCACTTAATAACAGTAGATGTTGAGATTCAAAAAGTTAAAGCTTCGTTTTTAACAAGCCTAATTCAAAAGCCTAAATCACAGAATGTTGCCCATAAAGTCTTCGGTTCCCACAGCTAAAAAGTTCAAACAAACAAAAAAATCTTGGGCCTTTTGTTACAGTTCCTGGTATGTGTAATTATTTTCTAGAGCCAGCAGACAATCCTGATTTTGAAAGCTCTCCAAATTTCAGTTTAGGTTCTGTGATACAGGAGGGCCAGGGAACAGTGGGAGAGTGCTAGAGGGGAAATATATAAGCTCAAGGCTACTTAAGGCATGGTTCCCTGTAGACTAGGGAAGGTGGCAGCAGGTTAATTGGAGCACCTGCAGTTAATCAAGGCCCTGTTAGGAACCTAATAAAACCCCCTGCTTCAAGCAGATGGGGGGGAGGACTGGAGCTTGGAGGTGTATTAAGAGATTTGGAAGACCTGAATACTGAAGTAAGGGAGACCCTGCCCCAGCAGGACAGGGAGACTGCCTTCCTCCCAGCATCTAAGGACTGAGGGTAACCCCACCAAGGGGGGATGAGGGTAAGAAACCCGCAGGGGTTGAGAGGGGCTGGGACTCAGAGTGAGGAGCAAACCCAGACCCTCCCCACTTCCCTCCTCTACTACCTTCCCGGGCTAATAGCGGGGCCCTCAGCACCCAAGAGCAGGGGCAAGGGGTGGCATCTTAGCTCCCCATCAAAGAAAAGCGCAGGACCTACCAGACTAATATTGGCCATCTTGTCACAGTTCTTATAGTACACAACATTGAGATGCCCACATCAGTCTTCGGAAAGGTGCCTGAGACACCTGTCTTGAACTTTTCTGAACAGACTGAATGATCTTCCCACAACACTGAAGTTACTGCCTCTGTGAGTGCACATAATGCCTCACTGGACATGACGGGCCATGACTGGGTTTCACTTCTCCATTATTCAACTCTTTTTATGTTGTCACCACAGGGCACTTCACATGCTATGTACAAGTCATAATCTTGCTTGAACTCTTCTGCCTTGCAAGGGAAGATACAAAAAATATTTTTGTAGTCATTAAAATCCTGTGATAGCTGAGCCTTGACTAATGGCTGAAACACTTCAAAGTTGGCAAAAAAAGATCCTGATCTGTAGAGACCATCAGGTACGCTGCTGGATATGGTTGCCTTCAGTTAGCTTTGAAATTCTGATGCGAAGGCATGCATTGCAGATTAAAAGAATTGCCTTTTGAAGATCATTGAGTAGAGTTCCATTTCTTTTAAGGCATTATGTACGTCAGCTGCAACTTGTAAATCAAGTTAAGCAGCATATCAATGCGATGTATTAGAATGCATTTGTTTCCATTTGCAAAGGAATCCCATGGATTTTTCCCAAAAACACAAAGAAAATACCTCATGGCCTTCTTTAAGGTGACTGCATCCTCATCTTTAATGAGAAAGTCTGTCACGCTTTCCCAATGTGTATGAATAAGTTTTATTGCCTTGAGCCAGGAAAACCAGCATGATGCCACAACACCAGGGGGCACGCACAAACCTAATGGGCTGACGTTGTTGCTCACACAGACTTTAAAAAAACACTCGTCTTTGCCTTTTGGCATGTTTAAATATCACTGGCAAATGTACCACAAATTGGTTGATGTTGTGGAATACATCCATTTTGATTGAATAAATAAATACATGCAAAAGATGAGCAATACATGGCATGTGCAGCAGATGTGGATACATTTCTTTCAAGTTTCAGAGTAGCAGCTGTGTTAGCCTGTATTCGCAAAAAGAAAAGGAGTACTTGTGGCACCTTAGAGACTAACCAATTTATTTGAGCATAAGCTATCGTGAGCTACAGCTCACTTTATAGGATGCATAAAAGTCGAAAATGCAGTGAGGATGTTTTTATATATACAGACCATGAAAAAATGGGTGTTTATCACTTCAAAAGGTTTTCTCCCCCCACCCCACTCTCCTGTTGGTAATAGCCTATCTAAAGTGATCACTCTCCTTACAATGTGTATGATAATCAAGGTGGGCCATTTCCAGCACAAATCCAGGTTTTCTCCCCCCCCCCACGTTCACTGACACAGAGTTTTCCCACATTTGGCCGTACTCCCCAAACACATCCTGAATCCAAATTGAAATGAGCCCTACATTGCACTGAAGAACAGCAAAAGATTTCAATAGAATAGTATTTATTGCTTTATTTTTGTCACTGTAGAACACTGCAAGGATGATAATTTTTTGCTGCCTGCAACGTTCTGGGGTTTCATCAATTTCTAAAGAGAATTTCTCACCACTCAAAAGACCCTTAATTACAGCTTCGTGGGGAATGAAAATTTCAGGCAGGTAATTTTCTTCCAGTTGATGATGCGCTGGGCCAATGTGTGCTGCTGGTGCATACTTTTTTTTTCTTTTTTCTTTTTTTTTTTGAAGCAGAGCTAATAAAAAGCTGGAATCATGGATGGCATTCATTGGAATCACCTCAGAGCACAAAGTGCATACCAGGTTGTGTGGAAAATCCGCAGGTTTGTCTCATTCTTCCCAAGTCTGGGTTACCTTTGCTTGACTTTCTTGTGTTTTTCAAATGAGACTTACTGTTCAAATGTTCAGCAATACAACTTGCCTGTCCGAAGATTTCTGTGTTACAAACTTTGCAGCATAAAATGTCCTTGTTTTCCTTTCCAGACTTTCTCACTGTTTGAATTTGAGGTCAGAACATTTACTCAGTATTTCTCTAGGGTTTCTCTTTTGCAATCCATTACTGGCATAACACGACAAACTTGGCCTCCCATACTGTACTAGTGCAGTAGAGCCCCGCCACAAATATAATTGCATTCATGCTCTTCCTGAACTTTGACCTCAAAGCACTGTTGTGTTAATCAATCAGATCTGCTGCTCCAGCACTGCTTGACAGCAGCCATAGCCCCTTGTCAGATGATCGCCTGCTTCAGCTGAGTGTTCCTGGCCAGGACCTCATGGCCGACATGGCCAGGAAGGTGTCCTGGTCCCTCTGGGACCACAAAGAGAAGAAGGAGCCAGAGGGCTGGTGACACCAGATTCCTGAAGGTGCAAAATGTGGGGGAGGCTGTGGTCGTGGCAGGGCAGAGCAGAGATCCCCATCCAGGAACACGAAGAAGAGGATGAGCGCCCGGCTGTGGTGGATGTTACTCTGCTGCTGAACAGCTTCTGCCTGGGAATGGCCCCTGCACTCCCATCCGGTGAGTTAGTGTGGCAGTGAGCACAGGGCTGCATGGCCAAGGGCCTGGGATACTGGAACCCTTCAGGTGCGAGATGTGGGGGAAGCTGTGCCCATCGACTACTGTTGAAGGATATTTTTTTTCTTCAAGTTCTGTGAGTTAGGTGAAATCAATGTTTACCGTTGAATAATGATTTAGCTCAAATCCTGCCAAGCCTACCAAGATAAAGAGACTAGGAGGGTGGTGCAGCACTGGAATGGGTTACCTAGGGAGGTGCTGGAATCATCATCCTTAGAGATTTTTAAGGCCCGGCTTGAAAAATCCCTGGCTGGGATGATTTAGTTGGGGTTGGTCCTGCTTTGAGCAGGGGGTTGGACTAGATGACATCCTGAGGTCTCTTCCAACCCTGATATTCTATGATAGTGGATAGCACCTGGGACCCAGGCCACCTGGATTCTATTCCCAGCTCCGCTGGGTGATCTTGGGCAAGTCATGTCCCCTGTCTCTGCATCTCTGTTTACTCATTTGTAAAATGGAGATAGTGACCTCCTTTCTAAAGTGCTTTGAGAGCAATGGAGGAAAAGTGCTTCCTAAGGGGTAGGAATTATTATTATACTTACATTGTAAGCTCCTTGGAGCAAGGGCTCTCTTTTTGTTATAGGTATGTGTGAGAGTCAGATGAATGATAAATGCTACCACTACAAATAAAAAAGTATAAAGAAAATGGAAAATAATACTGAAAATATAAAGCTGTTATCTACATCAATGGTTCATCTTCACCCAGACTCTGGAGTTCAGTTCTGATCACCCAATCTCCAAAAGGATATCTCAGACATAGAAATGTGCTTGGAGCTGAGTAATGGAAATGAGCAGTGGCTTGGATTGAAAAGGCTGTGCTGATCAGTGTGTAGAGGAGATGAATAGAACTGGACATAGCAGAGGTACAAAATAATGAATGGGGTAGAGAAGGTAAAATGGATGCTCCTATTTACCTTTTCTCATAATATAAAAACTGGGGGAGATTTGCTGTGTTAGTTTTGATGCATAAATGGGCCCAGGGAGTCGAAGGTGTTGCATGTCACTGCACAACCTTAAATAGTTTTAAACAAGGTTTGGAGTTTTGGAATACCTTGGCCTCCTTAATACCTGGCAAACACACCACTGAAAATCTCTATAACCTTTCATTAAAGATACAGAAAATAAGGGAAAACAGTTACAACATTTGAGATGTAAAATGTTAGGTAATTTAACAATATACTTGTGATGGGGCAGACATCCCCACCCATTCCTCATAGCTGGATGGGTATGGATCAGCTGCTAAAATGTATGGCCAAGCAGAATGATCAATAACAGCAACAGCAACTCTTCCAACAAGTGGCCAGCCACCAGCAGGAGTTAATCTGCAATCTGATGGCCCAAGAGTGGCAACAACAGCAGCAGCTGATACAACAGGTGGCCACTGTACTACGGCCACCTTCATGCCTTGGTCTGACAGTGGCCCCTGTTCCCATCAGGCTTACAAAGATGGTGCCTGACAATAGGCCCGAAGCTTTTCCTTGAAACCTTTGAGTGGGAGGCCACAGCCACCCAGTGCCCGAGATTAGGTGCAGGTCCAAGCGGCCATCGTTGACGCTCTAGCTATCTTGGGAGAGGAATTCTGGCAGTGTTTCCTGGAAGAGCAGCATTAGCCAGGAGCATGGCCCTTCCGGGTCACTCTGAGATTTGTGCTGGAGATGGCTCAGACATGAGAGGAGGACAGCAGCTCAGGGGAGAGATGATTTTACTCAAACAGACCACTCAGATACTCCCCCTTGAGAGAAACCATGGCTGATGATGTTCACCTCTAGGAGAACCACCTTGTGTCTAAGGCCCTGTAATGACACCCACTGGGGCCAAGGGACCAGCGCAGACATATTAGAAAGCTGGCTGTGGAGGCTGATGATTTGAGGGGCTTCACTGCAATCCCCCCTCACCAGGACTCAGGAGGTCCATGGGTTTCAGGACCATGAACAGCCTGGACCCAATGTCTGGAGCTCCCAACCTGAGGCTCAGTTCAGAAACTGCTGATCTACTTTGTCTTAAGAAGAGAACAACCACTGAAACTGAACTAGGGAGACCCCATGCAGAGGGGAGGTCCCAAGAACCCAGGGGAGGCCCTGATCACAATGTCAAAGCCCAAGACATTTGCTTCTTGGGTGGCCACCCTGGACACAGGTTCCAAGATTGCTCTCTTATGAAGCGTAGCTTTGGGCAAATCAGGATGGCAGTGGCCTGAGCATAAAGCCCACAGTCTGCAAAGTTGACCATTCCCTTAAAAGGGTGAATGGCATAGAAGAGGTGGCCCCTGTGGACTTGGGATGTTCTCAATCCCTGGTGCAGAGCTCTGTGGTTCCAAATCCTGGATCACCCCAGTGCACCAGCCTTCCAGAATGTGTACACAGGATGCATACAGAGTCCCTGACGGTGAGCCAGGCCCCATCCCTCACCTATCCTGTTATTATCAGCTGTTATTGGGACTACTTCAGTGATCTGTTGAGGGAGTTCATGTGAGGGAGGGCAGAGCTTCCAAACGTGCTTTCTTGAGCAATAAGACTTCCTTGCTGGAGTCCACACCCTCAGTTCCACTCCCTAGTGTGGGAGACATTACTGATCCTGGTGAGGAGCCCTCCAAGCAACTGAGCACAACCGAGCAAGGCAAAGTGCAGTCGCATCCCAACCGGGACACCCTTCCCCTACCTGTGTTGGAGTCCCTAACAAAGTTCCCCAGCTTTACTGAAGATCAGAAAGCTGACGATGTGCTGAGCTGGGCCCATACCAAAGTAGCAGTTGTTGATGGGGAAATGGTGGAACCCTGACAAGCTGAAGTCTTGCCTGATTTTGAGATGCAGGTTGACCACCTTTATTGCTGTGAGAGAGATCCAAATCTTGGTGCCCAGAATCTGTTGGAGGGAGATCATGCGGCTGGCCCACATCATACACTTCACAGGGCTCTTGGGGAGGGAGAAAGCATTCGCTCAAATTTTAACAATTGTTTTGGCCCAAAGTCTTAAGGATGTTCCGAGCTTTTGTGCCTCATGACCAGAATGCCAGCTCATGGCAACCCGACCACCAGAGAAAGCTTCCCTGTTTCCCTTCCTGCTGGTGGGCAGACCCTTCAAATGAATTGGGATGGATATAGTTGCCCGCCTCAGAAAGAGCATCATGGGCTGCTAGTACATTTTGGAAGTTGTGGACTATGCCACCTGGTATCCTGAGGCCATACACCTGTGCTCAGTGAGTGGCAAAGTGGTCACTTCTGAATTTATGAAGATCTTTGCCTGAATTGGGGTACCATGGGAAATGATAAAGAACCAGGGGCCAAACTTTGTGCCCCCGATAATCAAGCAACTAAGTTGGCTGTTGAAAATAAAGACCTCTGAACTTCTGTCCACCATCCCCAAATAGATGGGCTGGTGGAATGGTTCAACAGGACTCTAAAGAGAAGGCTAAAAATATTCATCACTAGGAATATCTGCCACTGGGACCAATTATCCCCTCCCCTCTTGTTTTCTATATGAGAGGTGCCACAATCTTCCACTAGCTTCTTCCAATTTGAGCTATTACATGGAAGACAACCACGAGGAATTTTGGACCTCATTTGGGAGATGTGGGAAGAACAGTCACCTTGAGCCGATAACGGGGTACAATACATTCTGAACCTTTGAGAGAAGCTCAAAGTTTTAGGCTCATTCTCTGGAAGAATCTTCTACATGCCCAGAGTACCAGGAAGCAGCTTATAATAAAGGTGCCCACCTTGGAGTCCCCCATCCTCCCTGTAGGCAGCTGGGAGCTCTGGAGCCCCCCTGACAGCTGACAGTTTCAGCTTTGCTGCCCCAGGGCACAGGGCAGCCTTCTCCTCCAGTTCTTTGGCTCTTGCCTCCATTTCTTTTTCCTTTGCCTCCATTGCTTTCCTGTGGGCAGCCATTTGGTGGTGTTCTGCCTCTTTCGCTGCCTTCCTTTCTTTGTCCTCTGCCTCCATTTCTCTCCTGTGGGCAGCTTCTAGGGCTTTTTCTGCTTCTCTCATTGCCTCCAGTCTGGCTAACTCCAATTTGTGTAGTGTCTTGGTTTCTGTCATCTTTACCTCTCTGTTTTTAACTAACTTTACACCCGAGAGTTAGAAATAAAACAAACAAACAAAAAAAAACCAAACAAAACTTGGCTTGTAAAATTTTGCTGTGCTGTAATAGGATACCTATATTCTCTGATAGTGACTGTCAGCCTACAGAAAAATCCAAAAAAGCCCCCACCCAACAACAACAACAAATTCACCCCCCCCCCCAAAAAAAAAAAACCCTAACACCTTTGTCTCCAGGCAAATAGGCAGAAAACCCCTCTAGTTGCTCTTAGGTTAAAAAAAAACTTCAGGTCTGTGAAGACTGGTGAATTTCCCTGCAGGAGGTTAACTACCCAGCCTTTAGGTAGAGAAAACTCCAGCTCACAAAAGACAATTCCCTTTTGTCTTTGCTCTGGCCCCAAAGCAGAGAAAAAACGAACTGCTTTCAGTTGGATCTGCTTTCCAGCAGCCCAAAAGAAAAAAAATCCCTTTTAAAAATCTGTGCTTCTGGTTCAAAAAAATCTCAAATTGATCTCAAAATGATTTCAAGTTAATCCCACCGCTCTGCCACCATGTCATGGTTCCTTCCCCACTCTGAACTCTAGGGTACGGATGTGGGGACCTGCATGAAAACCTCCTAAGCTTACTTTTACCAGCTTAGGTTAAAACTTCCCCAAGGTACAAACTATTTTACCTTTTGCCCTTGGACTTCCACTGCCACCACCAAATGTCTAATCGGGTTTATTTTTGAAAAAGCGTTGTTTGGAAATGTCTTTCCCACAAAAATCCTCACCAAAACCTTGCACTCCCTTCCTGGGGAAGGTTTGATAAAAATCCTCACCAATTTGCATAGGTGACCACAGACCCAAACCCTTGGATCTTAAGAACAATGAAAAAAAGCATTCAGGTTCTTACAAGAAGAATTTTAGTAGAAGTAACAATAAAAAGAATCATCTCTGTAAAATCAGGATGGTAAATATCTTACAGGGTAATTAGATTCAAAACATAGAGAATCCCTCTAGGCAAAACCTTAAGTTACAAAAAGACACACAGACAGGAATATCCATTCTATTCAGCACAGTTTATTTTCTCAGCCATTTAAAGAAATCATAATCTAACACATATCTAGCTAGATTACTTACTAAGTTCTAAGACTCCATTCCTGTTCTGTCCCCGGCAAAAGCATCACACAGACAGACTCTTTGTTTCTCCCTCCCTCCAGCTTTTGAAAGTATCTTGTCTCCTCATTGGTCATTTTGGTCAGATGTCAGCAAGGTTATCCTAGCTTCTTAACCCTTTACAGGTGAAAGGGTTTTCCCTCTGGCCAGGAGGGATTTTAAAGGTGTTTACCCTTCCCTTTATATTCATGACAGTCACAAAGGACTAGTTGACAGATTGCTATCAGCATTCTCATGTTTCATTTCAATGGCACACCTGGGAGACCCACGGCAGGCTTTTTGTGTCTCACACATACTTCCCATTCCTGTAGATTCCTCAGGAAGAAACTGACAGGTTGCAGGCTCCATTAGAGCCTATAGCAGCTGTATAGATGAGGGTGAATTTTATCTTTTTGATAGGTTTTGCAGAACCTGGAAATAAAATCCATTAGGGCAACTTCTCAAATATTTACCATGGGCAAAGAATTTCTTGTGCTATGAACCACAGGCAACAGTTTCAAGTTGGCATCGAATCATTTTGTTAGGGCAGGGACTGGACACAGCCCGCAGGAGTTCATCAGACCAGCTGCTCTCTGGTGGACACATCAATTCTGGAAGAATTTAAGCTTTCATATAAAAAGCCAAATTAAGTTCCTAGGCCTTATGGTTCCTCTGAGTGTCCCCTGAAGAAAAGCATTCTATTTCAACCAGGTGACCATGAATTATCTCTCACTCTCCTGAGGATAACACAGAGAGATAAAGAACGGATTTTGGTTGAATGCCAGCAAACATACACTGCAATGCTTTGTTCTACAGTGATTCCCGAGTACGTGTTACTGGCCTGGAGTGGTAAAGTGTCCTACCATGAAGGACGAAATAAGGCTGCCCTCCCCAGAAACCTTTTGCAAAGGCTTTAGGACTACATCTAGGAGAACCGCAAATGCCAGGGCAAAGTAATCCTTTCACATGCTTGCTTTTAAACCATGTATAGCATTTTAAAAGGTACACTCACCAGAGGTCCCTTCTCCGCCTGCTGGGTCCAGGAGGCAGCCTTGGGTGGGTTCGGGGGGTACTGGCTCCAGGTCTAGGGTGAGAAACAGTTCCTGGCTGTCGGGAAAACCGGTTTCTCCACTTGCTTGCTGTGAGCTATTTACAACCTCCTCCTCATCATCATCTTCTTCGTCCCCAAAACCTACTTCTGTATTGCCTCCATCTCCATTGAAGGAGTCAAACAACACGGCTGGGGTAGTGGTGGCTGAACCCCCTAAAATGGCATGCAGCTCATCATAGAAGCGGCATGTTTGGGGCTCTGACCCAGAGCGGCTGTTCGCCTCTCTGGTTTTCTGGTAGGCTTGCCTCAGCTCCTTCAGTTTCACACGGCACTGCTTCGGGTCCCTGTTATGGCCTCTGTCCTTCATGCCCTGGGAGATTTTGACAAAGGTTTTGGCATTTCGAAAACTGGAACGGAGTTCTGATAGCACGGATTCCTCTCCCCAAACAGCGATCAGATCCCGTACCTCCCGTTCAGTCCATGCTGGAGCTCTTTTGCGATTCTGGGACTCCATCACGGTCACCTGTGCTGATGAGCTCTGCATGGTCACCTGCAGCTTGCCACGCTGGCCAAACAGGAAATGAGATTCAAAAGTTCGCGGTTCTTTTCCTGTCTACCTGGCCAGTGCATCTGAGTTGAGAGTGCTGTCCAGAGCGGTCAGAATGGAGCACTCTGGGATAGCTCCCGGAGGCCAATACCATCGAATTGTGTCCACAGTACCCCAAATTCGAGCCGGCAACGTCGATTTAAGCGCTAATCCACTTGTCAGGGGTGGAGTAAGGAAATCGATTTTAAGAGCCCTTTAAGTCGAAATAAAGGGCTTCATTGTGTGGACGGGTGCAGGTTTAAATCGATTTAACGCTGCTAAATTCGACCTAAAGTCCTAGTGTAGACCAGGGCTAAGAGAAAACTAAGGAGGGTCAGTCAGGAGAAGCTGAGACCCCTTGAGAGAGCACCCCAAGAGATGGTGACAATGTGGTACCAGAACTGGGGCTTAACTGCAGTTAACCATCCCTGCAGAAAAGGGAAGCAAATAAATAAATTCTTCCCTCCCTTTTTTTCCTATATACACAAGAGCACTATGGAGGTGAATCTGCTCCTGCAATGGCTGGCTGACTCACAAGCACAGCAACAGAGACAGCAACAGCTGTTTGAACGGATGGCAGCCCACCAGCAACTGTTGTTGCAATGGGTGGCAGAGCTAGTACTGACTGCTACCCCTCAGAGTTCTGCCTTCATAGGGAATGCATCCCCCATAATTCAGGAACCACTCCGGTCCTGACGCTCCCCAAGATGAAGACAATGACCTGGAATCATTCCTGGTAACCTTTGAGAGAGCACCCACGGCTTTCCCCTGGCTCAATGGACAATCCAGCTCACCCCACTACTCCTCAGGGAAGCCCAGGCATCATACTAGGGGCTTGATGATGCAGTGGCCCAGGGCTACAAGCAAGTGAAGGCAGCCATATTGGACATGCTAGGCCTAGATGTAGAGACCTACCTCGAGCTTTTTTGCCATGAGCACTACCATGGGTGATTGCCTAAAGACTTAAGGACTTCTGCTAGCACTGTTTAAAGCCAGAGTCCTGGGTGGGACCCCAGACAGCTGAACTCATAGTTATGGAGAAGTTCATAAAGATTCTTCTACCTCCGGGTTGAGACTGTGTTTGTAAACACCAACCAGTAACTCTAGCTGAGGCCACCTGCCTCATGGGGGACTATATGGCTACTCAAGCTGTTTGGAGCAGTTATTTCCTCTGTAGAGGGTCCCCAGATACACTGGAGAAGGAAATGGGCCAGGTTTCAAGAGTGGTGGCCCCTCTCATGAAAACCCCAAGAAAATGCAGACAGCTGACTGGTTGATGGACAGATGAGGGGGCAGGCAAACACTTCATTCAAAGTCTCTGGGTCAGATTTCCCTGCTACAGTAGGCCTGTGGCCTAAAGTGCCCTGCCAGCGCCTTGCCGCATGCCTGCATAGGAATGAGGTCCCAGTGAATCTCAGAAAGAGGGTAACCCAGACACTAGAAAACAAGGGACAGACACAATAGCCTGTTACTCCTGTGGACAACAGGGGCACAGATTTCATGACTGCGCCTACATAGAGTATAACTTTGGACAGGTCTGAACTGCAGTGAATAGGGCCCAGAAAAAAAGCCCAGAGAAACTAACAGTCCTAGTCAAAGTAGAGAGTTAAAAGACCATGGCCCTTGTGGACAGAGAGTGTGACCAGACATTTGTCCAGGAACAGATAGCCAAAGTGGGAGGGAAACTCAAGAAAAGAGAAATCCCTATTAAATGTATCTATGGAGATATTTTGTAGTATCCAAGCATGAAAATAAGACTGACTGTTCATGGGAACCAAGTCCAGATGAGTGTATGTGTGTCTCCGGACTTCCCCTACTCTGTGATATTAGGCTACGACCGGCTGTATTTCCCAGATGTCTTGCAGAGACATCCCTTAATCCTAGCAAAACACCCAGAGGAGTTGTTAGGGGCCTTTTATGGACACTAATCTTCTTACCTCCCAGCCCAAGAAAAGAAAATCCTGAAAAGAGAAACACATAGAAAGGAGAGAGCAGAGGGAGGTGAGAGAGGTGCTCACTTCATAGACATAATAGAGACAACAGATGCTGGAGCTGACACCAGGAGGATGGAAGACCCTGGGCCCAAATATAGCACCTCTTCTGGAACTGAACCCAGAGAAGCTAATCAGACTCTCAGATTTCCATGTGGTACAAAGGAACAATGAGAACTTGAGTTGAGCCTTTAAACAAGTAGCCATGATAGAAGATCATAGAATATCAGGGTTGGAAGGGACCTCAGGAAGTCATCTAGTCCAACCCCCTGCTCAAAGCAGGACCAATCCCCAACTAAATCATCCCAGCCAGGGCTTTGTCAAGCCTATCCTTAAAAACCTCAAAGGAAGGAGATTCCACCACCTCCCTAGGTAACGCATTCCAGTGTTTCACCACCCTCCTAGTGAAAAAGTTTTTGCTAATATCCAACCTAAACCTCCCCCACTGCAACTTGAGACCATTACTCCTTGTTTTGTCATCTGCTACCACTGAGAACAGTCTAGAGCCATCCTCTTTGGAACTCCCTTTCAGGTAGTTGAAAGCAGCTATCAAATCCCCCCTCATTCTTCTCTTCCGCAGACTAAACAATCCCAGTTCCCTCAGCCTCTCCTCATAAATCATGTGTTCCAGTCCCCTAATCATTTTTGTTGCCCTCTGCTGGACGCTTTCCAATTTTTCCACATCTTTCTTGTACTGCGGGGCCCAAAACTGGACACAGTACTCCGATGAGGCCTCACCAATGTCGAATAGAGGGGAACGAACATGTCCCTCAATCTGCTGGCAATGCCCCTACATATACATCCCAAAATGTCATTGGCCTTCTTGGCAACAAGGACACACTGTTGACTCATATCCAGCTTCTCGTCGACTGTAACCCCTAAGTCCTTTTCTGCAGAACTGCTGCCGAGCCATTCGGTCCCTAGTCTGTAGCAGTGCATGGGGTTCTTCCGTCCTAAGCGCAGGACTCTGCACTTATCCTTATTGAACCTCATCAGATTTCTTTTGGCCCAATCCTCTAATTTGTCTAGGGCCCTCTGTATCCTATCCCTACCCTCCAGAGTATCTACCTCTCCTCCCAGTTTAGTGTCATCTGCAAACTTGCTGAGGGTGCAATCCACACCATACTCCAGATCATTTATGAAGATATTGAACAAAACCAGCCCCAGGTTCGACCCTTGGGGCGCTTTGCTTGATACCGGCTGCCAACTAGACATGGAGCCATTGATCACTACCCATTGAACCCGACAATCTAGCCAACTTTCTATCCACCTTATCGTCCACTCATCCAGCCCATACTTCTTTAACTTGCTGGGAAGAATACTGTGGGAGACTGTGTCAAAAGCTTTGCTAAAGTCAAGGAACAACATGTTCACTGCTTTCCCCTCATCTTCAGAGCCAGTTATCTCGTCATAGAAGGCAACTAGATTAGTCAGGCATGACTTGCCCTTGATGAATCCATGCTGACTGTTCCTGATCACTTTCCTCTCCTCTAAGTGCTTCAGAATTGATTCCTTGAGGACCAGCTCCATGATTTTTCCAGGGACTAAGGTGAGGCTGACTGGCCTGTAGTTCCCAGAATCCGCCTTCTTCCCTTTTTTAAAGATGGGCACTACATTAGCCTTTTTCCAGTCGTACGGGACTTCCCCCGATCACCCTGAGTTTTCAAAGATAATGGCCAATGGCTCTGCAATCACATCCGCCAACTCCTTTAGCACTCTCGGACGTAGCTCATCCGGTCCCATGGACTTGTGCTCATCCAGCTTTTCTAAATAGTTCCTGTCAAGGTTCGTTCCTCATTCTGAACTCTAGGGTAAAGATGTGGGGACCTGCATGAAAACCTCCTAAGCTTACTTTTACCAGCTTAGGTTAAAACTTCCCCAAGGTACAAACTATTTTACCTTTTGCCCTTGGACTTCCACTGCCACCACCAAACATTTATCTGGTTTATTTTTATCAGGAAAGAGTTGTTTGGAAACATCTTTCCTCCAAAAATCCTCCCAACCCTTGCACTCCACTTCCTGGTGAACGTTTGATAAAAATCCTCACCAATTTGCATAGGTGACCACAGACCCAAACCCTTGGATCTTAAGAACTGTCAAGGTTCCTTCCCCACTCTGAACTCTAGGGTACAGATGTGGGGACCTGCATGAAAAACCTCCTAAGCTTATCTTTACCAGCTTAGGTCAAAACTTCCCCAAGGTACAAAATATTCCACCCTTTGTCCTTGGATTGGCCACTACCACCACCAAACTAATACTGGTTACTGGGGAAGAGCTGTTTGGATGCATCTTTCCTCCCAAAATACTTCCCAAAACCTTGCACCCCACTTCCTGGACGAGGTTTGGTAAAAAGCCTCACCAATTTGCCTAGGTGACTACAGACCCAGACCCTTGGATCTTAAGAACAATGAACAATCCTCCCAACACTTGCACCCCCCCTTTCCTGGGAAATGTTGGATAAAAAGCCTCACCAATTTGCATAGGTGACCCTTGGATCTGAGAACAATGAAAAAGCATTCAGTTTTCTTACAAGAAGACTTTTAATAAAAATAGTAGTAAATAGAAATAAAGAAATCCCCCCTATAAAATTAGGATGGTAGATACCTTACAGGGTAATTAGATTCAAAAACATAGAGAATCCCTCTAGGCAAAACCTTAAGTTACAAAAAAGATACACAGACAGAAATAGTTATTCTATTCAGCACAGTTCTTTTCTCAGCCATTTAAAGAAATCATAATCTAACATGTACCTAGCTAGATTACTTACTAAAAGTTCTAAGACTCCATTCCTGGTCTATCCCCGGCCAAGACAGAATATAGACAGACACACAGACCCTTTGTTTCTCTCCCTCCTCCCAGCTTTTGAAAGTAACTTGTCTCCTCATTGGTCATTTTGGTCAGGTGCCAGTGAGATTACCTTTAGCTTCTTAACCCTTTACAGGTGAGAGGAGCTTTCCCCTGGCCAGGAGGGATTTCAAAGGGGTTTACCCTTCCCTTTATATTTATGACAAGAACAATAAAAAAAATCAGTTTTTGAAAAGAAGAATTTTAAAAGAAGTAACAGGAAAAAAGAAGTAACAATAAAAAGAATCATCTCTGTAAAATCAGGATGGTAAATACCTTACAGGGTAATTAGATTCAAAACATAGAGAATCCCTCTAGGCAAAACCTTAAGTTACAAAAAGACACACAGACAGGAATATCCATTCTATTCAACACAGTTTATTTTCTCAGCCATTTAAAGAAATCATAATCTAACACATATCTAGCTAGATTACTTACTAAGTTCTAAGACTCCATTCCTGTTCTGTCCCCGGCAAAAGCATCACACAGACAGACTCTTTGTTTCTCCCTCCCTCCAGCTTTTGAAAGTATCTTGTCTCCTCATTGGTCATTTTGGTCAGGTGCCAGCGAGGTTATCCTTGCTTCTTAACCCTTTACAGGTGAGAGGATTTTTCCTCTGGCCAGGAACGATTTTAAAGTAGTTTACCCTTCCCTTTATATTTATGACAGTCCCGAACCACTTCTTTCTCCACAGAGGTTTGGTCACCTCCTCCCCATACTGTGCTGCCCAGTGCAGCAGTTTGGGAGCTGACCTTGTTCGTGAAGACAGAGGCAAAAAAAGCATTGAGTACATTAGCTTTTTCCACATCCTCTGTCACTAGGTTGCCTCCCTCATTCAGTAAGGGGCCCACACTTTTCTTGACTTTCTTCTTGTTGCTAACATATCTGAAGAAACCCTTCTTGTTACTCTTAACATCTCTTGCTAGCTGCAACTCCAGGTGTGATTTGGCTTTCCTGATTTCACTCCTGCTTGCCCAAGCAATATTTTTATACTCATCCCTAGTCATTTTGTCCAATCTTCTACTTCCTATAAGCTTATTTTATGAGAAGGTGGATCCCTTAAAGCCATGGCAGTACCTCCTCCTTGCCCTTAAAACAGATTTGTTATAATGCATAGACCAAGACTAACAGACCCAAAAAATATGGACACAACTTCTAGTACCCTGTGTATATCACTGCAAATTCCTGAATCTGGCACATGCAACCCCATGTGCGGGCCATCTTGGGAAGAACAAGGTGTAGTCAAGGCTCTTGGCCCAATACTTTTGGCCAGGGGTCTTTAAGGAAGTCAGGAATTTCTGTGCTTTGTGTCTCAAATAGCAATTAACAGTTCCTAAGGGAATCCTGAGGACTCCACTAATACCTCTCCCCTTGGTGGAGACTGACTCCCTTTGAAAGGTTAGGAACTGACCTTATAGGCCCCATAGGGAGGAGCGCCTCTGGACATCAGCATATCCTTGTCATAGTGGATTATGCCACCAGATATCTGGAAGCCATACCACTCCAGTCTACGACTGCTAAGACTATTGCTAATGAGCTGCTGAAGTTCTTTGTATGGGTAGGGCTTTCCAAACAGGTTCTAACAGACCAGGGGGCAAATTTCATATCCTGGCTAATGAACAAAGTATGAGAACTACTGAAAATCAAGGCATTATGCACATTTGTATACCGCCTGCAGATGGATGACCTAGTGGAAAGATTCAATCAGACACTCAAGAGGATGCTCAAGAAATTCATTACCCAGGATCCTGACACTGGGACAAACTACTCGCAGTCTTACTCTTCACCATCAGAGAAGTTCCCCAAGCCTCAGCAGAGTTTTTGCCCTTCAAACTGCTATATGGATGACAACCAGGGGGTATACTACACCTGGTATGGGAAACTTGGGAAAGCCAAGCTCCAGGAGCTGAAACCTAGTGCGGTATGTTTTAAAGTTATGTGAGAGACTGGAAGCTATGGGGGCATATGCTAAAGAAAATCTTGAGGAAGCACAGGAACAACAATGACAGCATAACAAAGGGGCACAGATGTGTGTCTTTCAGCTGGGTGACAGAGTCCTGTTACTTCTTCCAAGCTTGGAATCAAAGTTAATGGGCAAGTGGCAAGACTCTTATAAGGTGATAAAGCCATGGATGACTTAGTCAACCAACACAGAGAAGAAAAAGAAAGAACAAGTTTATTGCATTTTCCTGGGAAGACATTCCTGGCAGAATATTGTATTAATACAGAACCCAGTAAAGTAATACAGAAAAGGCTCAAACCAATCCTCAATTATTTGAGAGGGGTCACTGAGAAAAAGATAAGGACCATTTTGGAACTGGAGTGAGAATAGAGAATCCCAGAGTGACTGAAGGAGGCATACTGTGCTGGTCCCAAAGCCAGATGGCTCACTATGTTTGCATACAGATTTCAGAAAAGTGAGCACAATTTCTAAATTTGATGCTTACTCTATGCCATGAGTAGATGAACTCTTAGACCAACTGAAAGAAGCCCAATATGTCACCTGTGGATGTGACAAAGGGGTACTGGCAAATTCCTTAACAGTGGAGACGATGACTTTTTCTACGCTGCTTGGCCTATTTCATTTTAAGACCAAGCCCTTGGGTTTACATTGGGTGGCAGCCACTTTCCAACATTGATGGGCCGATTACTCCAAAAGCACAGTCACTATGCGGTGGCATAGTTGGATGACCTAGTTATCTGTAGCAAGGATTGGGACTCCCATCTGGACAACGTAGCTGGAGCTCGACACAATACTCCAGCTGAGGCCTAATCAGCATGGAGTAAAATGGAAGAATTACTTCTTGTGTCTTGCTTACAACACTCTTGCTAATACATCCTAGAACGTGTCACAGCACATTATTACTTACAAATTACTTACTTTCTCATTTTTACCATATAATTATAAAATAAATATTATACTTATATTTCAGGGTATAGTTTATAGAACAGTATAAACAAGTCATTGTCTGTATGAAATTTTAGTTTGTACTGATTTCACTAGTGCTTTTTACGTAGCCTGTTGTAAACTTGGCAAATATCTAGATGAGTTGATGTGCCCCAGAAGACCTCTGCATACCTCAAGGGGAACACGTACCCCTGGTTGAGAATGACTGGTCTAAATCATTGATAAAGATGTTGAAGAGATCCAGACCTAGGACCAATACATGTAGGACCCCACTCAATATTCCCTTCCAGATTGACTGTGAACCACTCATAACTACTCTCTGGGAAAGGTTTTCCAGCCAGTTATGCACTTACCTTATAGTAGCTCCATCTAGGCTATATTTCCCTTGATTGTTTATGAGACGGTCATGCAAGACAGTATCCAAAGTTTTATTAAAGTTAAGATATACCACATCTACCACTTTCCCCCCATCCACAAGGCCTGTTACCCTGTCAAAGAGACCCATCAGGTTGGTTTGACTTGATTTGTTCTTGACAAATCCATGCTGACTGTTATTTATCATCTTAGTATCTTCTAGGCATTTGCAAATTGATTGCTTAATTATTTGTTCCATTATCTTTCTGGGTACTGAAGTTAATCTGACTAGTCTGTAATTCCCTGGGTTGTCCTTATTCCCCTTTTTACAGATTGGCACCATATTTGCTGCAAACTAAACCCACGACTTCTAATCCTACCTTTAGTAGACATGGAGAACAACTGATCACTGTCCTCCTTGGCTATGTCTACATTTGGAGCTGGATGTGATTCCCAGCTGTTGTACACATACTTGTGATAGCTCTCATCAAGCTAGTGAGCTAACAATAGTTGTGTAGCCATGGTAGCAGAGGCGGGGCAGTGGCAAGTGGCAGCATGGGCTAGCTGCCTTAAGTACAAACTTGCCTACACCCTGTGGGTACGCACACAGTGCAGCTAGCCCATGCCAGCTTTTGCTGCTGCCTGTGCTATGTGGAAGGTTTTAGTGCACTCGCTTGATGAAAGCTACCATGGGTATACCTACGTACATCCCTAGTTCCAAATGTAGACATAGCCTTTACAACAGCCTTTTATATATTTGAAGACTGTTGTCATGTTCTTCCTCAGCCTTCTTTTCTCTGGACTAAACATGCCCAATTCTTTCAACTTTTCCTCAGAGGTCAGGTTTTCTAAACTTCTTGTCATTTTTGTTGCTGTCCTGTGGACTCTCTCCAATTTGTTCACATCTTTCTTAAAGTGTGGTGCCCAAAACTGGACACAGTATTCCAGCTGAGGCCTCACCACTTCCAAGTAGAGTGAAACAATTATCTCCTGTGAGGTATGACACTCTTGTTAATACATCTGTGGTGGGAGCTACTTGCCTCTTGTGAGTGCTTCCTGCTGACCGGGTGCGTGCCTGCATTTTTTTCTCAGTTCATGGTATCTCATGTCTGCTACTCCCCTCTTTAGGTGGATCTTCAGTGACTCAGCCCTCCAGCCAAGTCACACTCTGTCCGTGTGAACACAAATAGACCCCTTCTGGGGTAAACAGTCCAGCTGGGCCTATCACAGTATCCTCAGTTGGTATCAGCCTGCAGCCCGGTCCCTGTGCTCAAGTCCTTAATCAGTCGAACACGGCCTTGATTGGTTGATCTGCAATACCCTTGGTTGGTTGATCTGTAGCCCTCCCTGGGCAAGATTGCAAAGGTCCCTGCTCTGTTATGGAGCAGCGCCCCCAGATCTTCTTCACTGGAGACTCTTTGCCTCCTGGCCTAGCTCTCCAGCTGTGTCAGTCTTTCAATTCAGTTCCCTTCCAGGTATATCAAAGTTCAGAAATGTGGTCCCTTTTCTGGGCCTGGTTAAACTCCCTTTACTCTGGGCTTAAGCCACTTCCCCACAGGCTGTTGTGGGGAATCTGGGCCCACCTACTACTCTGGGTTCTGACCCAGGAACCCTATAAGTAGCAGCTGTTTGCTGCATCGCTTTACCTACTCATTACGTTTCCCTGGGCTGCTTCCCTGTGGCACCTTAACCTTCTTCACCCATGTTTGAGTCCCAGCAGCCTTGCTCCCTGGTCCCTGCCAGCAACTGCTCTTGAGTCCCAGCAGCCAGCCGGGAGCACCATCCCTACTCTTCTGGTTCCAGTCAGCAGATTACTCTTTTCTCTAGCCCTGCAGCCCCTTTCATATGAGCCTGCTGGACCCTGATTGGCTGCTTCCCTCCAGCTTCTCTCTGGTTGGCTGCTTCCACACAGCCTCCCTGGGCAGCTAGGAGGATCCACCTTCCTTGCTTTTTTCTGGGGAGGGGTGCGGTAGGACTGCAAGCCTTCAGCAGGGGGGCTTAGAACCTGGTACACCCCATCACGACATCCCAGAATATTTGACATTTTCACAGCAGCATCACACTTTTGACTCACATTTAGTTTGTGATCCACTAAACCCCCCAGATCAAGTACTGCTGCCTAGCCAGTTATTTCCCATTTTCTAGTTGTGCATTTGATTTTTCCTTCCTAAATCAAATACTTTGCACTTGTCTGTACTGAGTTTCAGCTTATTGATTTCAGACCAATTCTCCAATCTATCAAGATCATTTTGAATTCTAATCCTGTCCTCTAAAGTGCTTACTATCCATCTTGGAGTGACCTATAAGGAGAGCTTGTTTCACACAGTCTCTTTGCTCTTTCGTTGACTTAGCTCTGTGACAATCACAGTTAGGTCTGGTTGAAATTTTTCTGTTGAAACTGGGGTTTGATGGAAAACTGGGGTTTTGACAAAATTAACTGTGATGTGAAAATGATGACTTTTCCTTAAAAAACTGAACACTCAAAAACAAAATTTTCAATTTAGGAATATTGAAACACTTTGTGTCAATGTTGTCAATCAAAATGAAACATTTCAACGTTCCCCATATCAACGTCTTTCAATTTGCCTCAGTTTGCCATTAAACTGAGCAGCCATGGTGCCTCATGGGAGTTGTTGTTTGGGTGTCTCAAGCTGTCACTTTCTGTGGGCTCTCTGGCCAGACTACATTTCCCATAATGCACCAGAGTCACATGACTTCTGTGACACATTGAAATGTGTCAGCAAGAGGGGAGATCATGGTGCATTCTGACAGAGTAGTCTGGCCAGGGAACACTGCATTGCATATTACACAGTACACTAAACACACTATATTGCATAAAGCAAATAAACTCTTGAATTAATTCCCTCTGTCCCCATGCTTAGAAACTTCTCATCTCCACAGAACAGACTGGCAGTGGTTTTGCTCCAGCAAATATCTTATAATTACCAATCAAAAATCCAGCAGCAGAACACCGGAGGAGACCTCCCTTATAATTATCAGCTCTTCGTGCAGTTCCTCTCTCACTACCACCTGTCTGCTCCTCCTGCCTCCTATCTTGGTTTTTTGCATGTTCTGCAATCGAAGGAGTCTTCTTCCCATACCCCCACCACATTTACAGGAAGACTTTTAGTCCCTCTTAGAATCATCCATTATGTCCAGCATCAACATTGCAAAACTAGATGTAAAAACAATGATGGGGGAATGTCAAAAGTTTGGAGTTTGGAGATAGTCACAAAGGCATCCATAGGTTCTATGACTAGAGCTGGTGAAAAATTTCCCATCGAATCATTTTCCAATAAAGTAAGAGCTTTTCACCAAAAGAATTCCATTTTCTTCAAAAAAAATATTGTGGTTTTGTCAAAATATGTGAAAACCAAAATATTTTTCTTTTTGGGGTTCTCAGTTTTTCAACAAAAACTAAAAATTGCTCAAGGAATGTCAGATCTCCATTTCACCTAACCCCTCCTCTGTTTCTCTCTCCTTCTAGTTCCCGCCTTCCTTGCTTTTCCTGTTTACATATTGTGACACTCCATACCTCAGAGTAGCACCCTGGAATCCCCATATTCACCACTGTCATGTAATTAGGATATGTTTTGTACAAAGTGTGCATTGTGAGGTATCATTTTAAAAGTCTTGATCTGTTGAATACTAATATCCTATTGGATTTTATGTGCTATCATTGTATGGGAAGTTATGAAGTTTTGTCACATGGATGTTACTGAAATATGTTGTGAGGTTGGAAAAACCCACAACCAGCCTTTCAGATACAACAATGGAGTAGCCAGACGTGCTGAGGGTCCATTAAAGGGAATCCACTCCCCCAGAAGCTATCCCAGAAGACTTGTCTATGTGTTCTCTCTGAGAATGGAGACTGTTTGAGCAGTGGGGGCAGACACCCATGTCACAAGCACAGATCTTTTCAGCAAGCTGGAAGAAACTACAGAAGAGGGAAAGTGACATCATCACTTGACCTCTCTTTCTCCCCCAGCAACTCAACACCTGAAAGAAATGGGTCCCAGTTTGGAAAAGAGTCCCAGCCTGTGTATGAAGGATCTGTAACCTGCTTATACCATCTGTCAAGGGGAGATACTGCTTGATTCAAATCCTGTTTAGTTTGTAGAACTCAGACTGCTAATTTATTTTGTTTCTTAAGTAACCAACTTTGATCTTTATACTTGATACTTATAATCACTTAAAATCTGTCTTTCTGTAGTTAATAAATCTCTTTTATATTTTACCTAAAATCCCCACCCTAATGTGTTATGTTGTGTAGTATTGACTGGCTTTGTACTATCAGGTTTGCAGCTTTGACAAGTGGTAAACTTGCATAATAATTCTACTGGGGATTCTGTGAAACGCA
Source organism: Lepidochelys olivacea (assembly GCF_965140295.1). NCBI lineage: Eukaryota > Metazoa > Chordata > Testudines > Cheloniidae > Lepidochelys > Lepidochelys olivacea. Next base: position 43,216,714 of record NC_140418.1, on the reverse strand, counting down.
TGATTTTTGAAAACATATACAAGGTGTAAGTCATTTACTCATTTGTATTTTCTATTGTTTATAAAAATCAATAAAAATCAAAAAACCCTGGAAAATTAAAAGAAAAGATTTGAGGAAAAATGAAAAAAATCAAAAATGTTCACAAGGAAAAAAATAATCCCAAGCAGCACAGCCTGTGACCCATTTATCCCACCTAGCACTGGCCTGCAACTCCACTAACACCTTTTAGCTTTGTCCCTTCTTGTGAACAGACAGCTCTGGGCTGCTCTATGCCTCTGCTGGCTAGGCTTGGGGGTACATCTTTCTGGAGCTTCTATTGCTTCTGGTGCCCTGGTTCTAGTACTGATCTGGAATGCAAGCCCCGAACGCTCCCTTTCCTGGAGAGGAGGAGAGCTGAACTCCTGCTGGTGGAACTGTCCCTTGGGGGCTGCTCCCAGGCAATATCAGAACTCCCTCTAGTAGCCCTGGAGGTTGGGGGCGTGAAAAGGTAGCTTAGAGTCACCTTTGCAGCACTTCTCACACATCTCCTGCATGGAGTGCAGCTGGGGTGGAACCCTGAGGGCAAAGGGCAGCTATCAGTTACGCTGGTTTAACTCTGGAGTAATTCCCTCAGGGGACATATTGAACATTGCACCAATGAATGAGAGCAGCATGGGCACCAGGGCCTCTCATTTTTCCAGGAGCACTTTCCTCTTAAATTCAGAGAGTTGTTCAATAATGTAGTAAAAACAATAGTGCCTAAGAAATACTTCCATTTTATTACCAGCCACGTTGGCCACTGGCTAAGCTGAATATTCACGCAGGTTTTAGATCTGCATATCTTGGGTAAACCTGACACACAAGGCTAAATTGCACCCTAGGAGTTCCACTCTTGTTCATTTTGCACCCATTTAGCCCAGGGATGAATTGCATTGGTTTTGGTAGCTGTCCCTCCTCAGAATGAGAGGGAGAGCGGGAATGTTGTGAAGCAAGAATGCTGTTTGTCAGTACATGTGAGGTTATTCCGTCTCTAAAAGGTCTCTGTCTCTGCAGTATGTGAGCTCCTTGCAGCCTTTAATGTATTTATCCTCAGAACACCCCTGTGAGGCAGGGCAATGCTGTTATCCCCATTGTACAGAGGGGGAAACTGAGACACAGAGACCATAAGTGTCTTGCCCAAGGAAATACAGGAAAGTCTGTGGAAGAGCAGATGATTAACCAGGGTCTTCTGAATTCCAGGCACAGATCCTAACCAGTGAATTGTCTTTCCTCTTCTTGAACTGCTCCCAACATGTCGTGAACTGTAAATAGTACAAGTTGGGTGAACACCCTGTGTAGCAGGCCAGTGCCAGACGCATACTCTACTCATGCCCTCTTTGGAGGGGTGATGTGAAAGCTAAGTGCATAGGCTCTCTGCACAGGGATGAATTTCACTCTTGGGTCAGCAGTTGCTCCAGATGCATGCACACCTCCTGACAGCACAATGCCTAGTAGTGTATACATCTAGAGAGTATACTCCTGACAGACTCCAGTATGGTGGGGGTTGAAATCTCTTCAAAGTTCCCAGCAGCATCCTGTGAAGAATATTCCTCGAATGAGGAATGTTTAGGGTCACAGGTGATTAGCATATGGGTTTCATTCAATCAAGCCACAGCAGTCTGAGCTCTGCAGCAGCAGCTACCCATTCTCCTGTCCCCAGCAGCGAGGTTACACAATGATTTTTTATTAATGCGCCCAGGCTCCACAGTGGTCAACAATTTATCGGGTGCTTCCCAGCCCCAAGCAGCTGTCAGGGAGCTGAAGAGTTCTGAAAACACACACAGAAACAGACATCATGCTGATCTGAGAAAGTCAGCACTTAACAGCCACTCATTTTTTCTAATGTGATCCTGGACAATATCTGTAGTGGGAATACGGAAAAGAAATCAGCCCAGCGCCTCGGCCTCCTACTGTCTCATTCATTTTTCACCTTAGAAATATGGTGTTGATGATGCTATGTGAAATAGTTTGCTTGGGCGTTGGTCTCTCATAAGTTTAAATCAGGATTTCAGCCCCTGCAACCGTTGTACCAAACACATGCTGTGTAGAGTCTAGTATAATGCCCGGAGTAGCAAATAACAAGTTGAGAGTTCTGTTTCAGCTCTCAGTGAGGGCTCTGATTGGTTCCTTATTGTTCAGAACTCTAATAAGTTCTGTGAGTGGAAATGTAGTGCTGTCATATAGCCTTATATACAGAACGATTATGCAGCTATGTAAGTGGCTCTATAGCTGACATTCATTTTATATCAACTTCATAACTGTGCTCCAGAAACTGAGCATCCAGTTAACAACAACATCAAAACAGCTCTAGCCTTGGGACAGCAGAAAGATCCTTCCAAATGGGAAATGAGTATAATCCAGTGTCTGCCTGAGTGTGCAGAGAGCCTGAAATAGCTGTGAATTTCTCCCACCCATCACAGTGGTGAAACTTAATCATGGCAATCAAAATGTTAAGTATGTCACAGCTGATCATTTTACCAGCAACACCAAGCTCATGCGCTTATTCGTTCTTGCTGGATGTAGTATAGATATAAGAGCAGGGGGAAATGAGGGCAGCTAGTTGCTCTCAAGGGTTGCTGGGGTAAAGAAGTGATTAAGCCCCTTCCTCCATCATGTAAAGTCCCCCTTGCCAAGAAGCTGCTCTGAAGTTACTTGGTCCAACTGGCACATCTACTGTGTGGAATGAGGTTGCTTTTTATGCCTTTTCTGGTGGTTCAGGGGTGATTTTTTCTTGGCTTGGAACAAGATGCACAGTGCTTGACATATGAAAGAAAGACTCTCTCAAAGCCTGATTCCAGGATAATGAGATTTTTTTAAATTCTTCAGTCTGTGTTGCTCTCAGAAATTTGCCTAGAGATGAAACTCTTGTTATGGGGAGAATAATAGATTGAAGGTGCTGGGAAATTCCTCCCCGGATTCATGAACCATTTCAGGGCCTGTGTGAGAGAGAATGGGCTTAGCACAGTGGGAAAAGAAAATACACTGGACTATTCTACAGTGAAACTTTATTCCCCTGCTGCTGAGAGATCATTTGAGCTGGTTTCCATCTCTCCCTCCAGGCAAAAAGCAGATATAGATCGAGCAGTTTCTTCTCAATTATACACATAGGAACAGTTACATAGGCCATGAATACAACAGAAAAGCCAGGTGCATATTAATAATGAGTAGCCAGTATCCTCTCCTGAGAATGGCAGCAGAAATACACCCACATGTGGCTAAATTTGGAGACTATTCAGCTCAGCTTTTGCATGGTGAGATAATGACAGTTCTGAGGAAGGGCAGCACATTGTTACAGTACCCCTGGAGCAGCCCACGAGGGAGGCTGTGATTCAATCTCTCTCCTGTTTCACTTGCTGCCCATTAGAGCAAGTAAGTTGTGCTGGTTCTATACCCAGTGCATTGTATGTGCTGCCTGATATGCTAGCACAGCTTGGCTGCTGGGTGTGTTGAACAGCTTCTCACATTGCCTGGCCCTTTACATCCCTGCACTGCTGCACTAGCCAGGTCACAATCTGGCCCCGAGAGAGCAGTTTCCAATGCAATGAAATCACAAGACAGAGGACAGATCATGATTGCTAAAATCTCCGGTCACCACGCACACACTCCACATGCAGTGAAGGGGGTGTAGTGGGGAAAACACTGCAATGGGATGTTAGGGACTTGAGTTCAATCCACCTTTCTCAGGGTACGTCTACACAGCGGCGGGGAGCAAGCTTCCCTGCTTGGGTAGACAGAGGCTCTAGCTCTGCTTGAGCCAGCGTGCTAAAAATAGCAGTGTAGCTGGGGGTAGCACCGCCGGCAGCAGCTGGGGCTAGCCCACCAAGTACAAACCCAAGGGGTCTTGAGCAGAGCTAGTACATGTCTGTCTACCCAGGCTGTTAAACAACTCCCAGCTGCAGTGTAGACATATCCTGGGTGCCTCTGAGCCGCAGTTTCCCATCTGTAAAACGGGGATAATAGCACTCATTCGCAGGGCTGTGGTGAGGATTACGTCACTAGTGTTGGTGCGGCACTCAGACAGACTGCACAAAGTTGCAGCAATCTCACAGTGGACTGTGACTTTCACATATTTCAGAAGCTGAGCTGGGTCAGGGTAGTTGAGTATATCGATGGGAAATCTCCACAGTGCAAAAGTATGTGGATCAGAGGAAGCTAGCTCCCCTATGAGGGAGGCCAGGGGAAACGAGGTAGACATTGCTGTCCTTCAGATGAAATGCACCAAGATCCTGACTGCTTTGGGATTTTAAAAACCCATCGGTTATTTTCATAAGAACGTGGTCTTAACCCTGGTGTCCTGGCCAAATTCCAATTTGGATAATTACATTTGGCTCCTTAAAATTCTCCCTGAAGTTTCAACTGGATATAATATTCTCCTGTCCTCCTCCAGAGTTTCACAGCCTGTGGAATGGCTATTGATACAGAATGGCTATTCTGGCCCACCCCAGAGGTGTGTGCATTCAGCAGTGCATGAAACGATTTGTAAAGCATTTTGTGATCCTTTGCGGTGAACGGTGACAGAGAAATGCTAGTCGTCTCTTTCTGTTTTGGGTGGGTAGTTTGTCATTTGAAAGTTCAAGCATCACTCTAGGCAATCAAAGGAGATGGAGTAAGAAATGTCAGACTGGAATTCCTAAGGGTGGCTCTTTTCAGTCTTTGGACCTGAACATGGATGACAAAGTGCAGGCTGCAATGGCATGCCAGCCAAGCCATAGAAACGTCCCTGGTGTAGTGTGATATCTCACCCCAGGAGGGGACAGTGGTGTAAATGTGGGACAGGTGTGATGGGTTAGATCACAGAAACCCCCTTGGAAACTGCCAAATGGCGTGCCAAGACTACTTCTGCCCCTGCTTTCCTTGCCAGTTTGGGACTCCAGCACCCTGTCTTGCTGAGCCAGACACGCCAGTCTGCTCCAACACAGACCCAGGGTCTGAACCATGTGCCCCAAAGCTGCAGACTTAACTGAAAGCAACTTAGGAAGTGTTCCTGTCTTTAACACTTGGATGCCCAACTCCCAATGGGATCCAAACCCCAAATAAATCCGTTTTACTCTGTATAAAGCTTATACAGGGTAAACTCATAAATTGTTCGCCCTCTATAATACTGACAGAGAGATATCCACAGCTGTTTGCCATCCCCCCCACCCCAGAAATTAATACATACTCTGAATTAATTAATAAGTAAAAAGTGATTTTATTAAATACAGAAAGTAGGATTTAAGTGCTTCCAAGTAGTAGCAGACAGAACAAAGTGAATTACCAAGCAAAACAAAACAAAACCCGCAAATCTATGCTAATACAGTAAGAAGCTGAATACAGATAAAATCTTACCCTCAGAGATGTTCCAATAAACCTCTTTTACAGACTAGTCTCCTTCTAGTCTGGGTCCAGCAAGCACTCACACCCCCTGTAGTTACTATCCTTTGTTCCAATTTCTTTCAGGTACCCTGAGGGGTGGAGAGGCTCTCTCTTGAGCAAGCTGAAGACAAAATGGAGGGGTCTCCCAGGGGTTTAAATAGACTTTCTCCTGTTGGTGGACTTCCCTCCCTCCCCTGTGAAGAATCCAGCTACAAAATGGAGTTTTGGAGTCACATGGGCAAGTCACATGTCCATGTATGACTGAGTTTCTTACCAGCCAAGTCACATTCCTGGGAAAGCTCAGATGTGGATTGGCTTCTTCAGGATCCATTATCTGTTAAGTGCTTCTTGATTGGGCATTTAACTTGCACATTCCTTTCTCAAGAAGCTGACCAAATGCTTACAAAGGCTACTTAAAAATCAAGCCAGTACACAGCCAATATTCATAACTTCGAACACAAAAATGATACATGCATACAAATAGGATTAATAGATTCAGTAGATCAAAACCTTTACAGAGATATGTTACATGGCATATGTAGCATAAAACATATTCTAGTTATGTCATATATACATTCATAAGCATATTTCCATAAAGCCGTATGGGGGGCACGGTCACAACTGGGTCATTTCAAAATTCACAGGACTCCAAAAGGTTTGCAGATTGTCTCAGTCCATGGAGATTATAACTGCATTGATACATGGCCTATGTGTGTGTGAAATCTATCTCACTGGAAAAAATGGTAAGCCACATATGAAAGGACAAGCTCTTGGAAGCTGTGTGGGTTTCTCTCATTTATAAAATCTCATGCAGAAGCATAAGGAACCAGTCTGTGGTCTCTGCAGGGAGCCAGAGAGACACAGAGCAGTTGCTTTCTCTTTGAAGATATCTCTGCAGTTCTACCCCTGTAAAAGCTTTATGGGCTTGTTCTAGGAGTGGGTGAGAGGAGGGGAAGGTAGGATGTATTCAAGCTAGGACATTGAAACTATCTCTATAAAAGTCTATAGTAAGACTTGCACAAGAGGACTCTTAGGCCTCCCACTGTTCCAAGGTAGAGCCCACTGCAGTGGGAGTGACAGGTGCACTGAGATAATACATTCATGTTCAGGTGAGTCACTCTTCAGCCACCCTCTCCTCTCCTGTGCAGTGGCTTAACTGATGCTATTTCAGGGCAGGAGACTATTTTTGAAACAGCAGGTATGTGGGTGTGGGTGTGTTCCTCACAGCACAGAAGATTTTAAAGGTAAGGTAAAGGTTCAAGGGCTTCTTGTGGTGGGATAGGGGCAGCTGTAGGAATGGAAGAAAGCAGGGCAATGGGGTTTGACCTGCAGGTTTATACCAAATCCCAAAGGAATGGGATTCCTCACAGCTCTGCTTACCAGCCTGCTCCCCCTTGGAGTCACAAACAGGACAATTAAAGGTTATGGGTTAGGCACTGGTGAGGCCACATCTGGAATATTGTGTCCAGTTTTGGGTCCCCCACTACAGAAAGGATGTGGACAAATTGGAGAGAGTCCAGAGGAGGACAACAAAAATGATTAGTGGGCTGGGGCACATGACTTATGAGAAGAGGCTGTGGTAACTGGGGTAATATATTTAGTCTGCAGAAGAGAAAAGTGAGGAGGGTAGCAGTCTTGATAGCAGTCTTCAACCACCTGAAAGAGGGGGGAATCCAAAGTGGATGGAGCTAGGCTGTTCTCATTGGTGGCAGATGACAGAACAAGGAGCAATGGTCTCTTGCAGTGGGGGAGGTTTAGGTTGGATATTAGGAAACACTATTTCACTAGAAGGGTGGTGAAGCACTGGAATGGGTTACCTCAGGAGGTGGTGGAATCTCCATCCTGAGAGTTTTTAAGGTCAGGCTTGACAAAGCCCTGGCTGGGATGATTTAGTTGGTGTTGGTCCTGCTTTGAGCAGGGCGTTGGACTAAATGACCTCCTGAGGTCCCTTCCTAATCTTCTATGATTCTATGATTGTGGGGCTAGGACTAGAAAATTACAATTTATCAAAGATCAAAGGGATTGTAATGATGGATACTTTTCCTCATTTCCAACTGCCAGGACTAACACATACAGCTGGTCCGAGCCATGCCATGGGCAGGCCTTGCTCTGCAGTGTATGAACACTATGGCTGGAGAGTGGAATAAGGGGCTTGTTTGAAACATCCCCCTTTTAAGGGCGAGAAAGCAGTCTGGGTTAAACAACTGAAGGAAGTTTCCAGTAGGCAAAATGTACTGGAATTCATCACTGTGGAATTAGCAAATGCCCTGGCACAGCCAGAAAGTGCAGAAAGTTCTCCATGACTGCCAGTGGTCAGGAACTCACTTTCACACCCCCCCCATTTGATGGATCCCCCAGCAACCCCGCTGCCCATGGTGCTCAGCTGAGGCAGTGGCTCCATGGGAAGAGATATCCCCCACCAAAGCCGCAAACACCTTCTGCAGGACCTAGATCTTCTATGGTGATCTTCCATCAACAGCTGTCCTTTACAATAATACTCTGCCCTTCTCTATTGTCCTCCATCCAAAGATCCCAAAGTCCTCTGCAACGATGAATGAATGATTTCTTCCACACACCCATGGTAAGAGAGGGGAATGTTACTCTCCCACATTAACAGAGGTCTAAAACTGGAGCACAGGGAGACTAAGTGATGTCCCCTAGATCAGTGGTTCTCAACCAGAGGTACTTGTGCCTCTGATGTACACAGAGGTCTTCCAGGGGATACATCAACTCATCTAGATATTTGCCTAGGTTTACAACAGGATACATAAAAAGCCCTAGAAAAGTTAGTACAAACTAAAATTTCATCCAGACAATGATTTGTTTCTACTGCACTATATACTATACACCGAAATGTAAGTACAATATTTATATTCCAATTGATTTATTTTAAAATTATATGATAAAAAATGAGAAAGTCAGCAATTGTTCGGTAATAGTGTGCTGTGACACTTCTGTATTTTTATGTCTGGTTTTGTAAGCAAATAGTTTTTAAGTGAGGTGAAACTTGGGGGTATGCAAGACAAATCAGACTCCTGAAAGGGGTACAGTAGTCTGGAAAGGTTGAGAGCCACTGCCCTACGTCACACAAAAAGGCAATGATGGGGCCAGGCATGACCCTGCTTAGCGAATAAGATCAGTGAAGATTATGGGGCAGGGACTGTCTTTTTGTTCTGTGTTTGTACAGCCCTAACACAATGGGGTGCAAGTCCATGGCTAGGTCTCTGGCACTAGGATAATACAAATAAATAACAATTCCAATAATTATGGATAGAGGTGATTTGGCTGCAAGCCAAGTACTAGGTAGGTTTGCAAACCCACTGAGTATGTAAAGTCAGCATTTCAGGAATGTTACTAAACCAGAGGAAGGTTCTTTCATTCCAAGTAGCTGGGAACTCAAAGATTCATAGAGTCTGAAGCCAGAAGGGAGCCTTAGATTCTCTAGTCTGACTGCCTGTGTTTCATGGGCCAGAGAATTTCAATGCATAGAGCCCAAGAAGGCGCCAGTCTTGACGACATCAAGCTACTATGAAGACTCTACCCCTTTCCTTGATACTTTGTGCCACAAGATAGTTACATGGGGGTCCATGGGGCTGACAGCCCGAGCCCCCATTAAATTAGACCACCCCATTTTTAATTTATAAGGGGTGTGTGTGTCACACTCAGAGGTTTGCTGTATGAAAGGGGTCACCAATACAAAAAGTTTGAAAACCACTGCTTTAGTACCTGGCATTTTCTCCTGGTGGAGGTGCTTATACACCACAATCAAGTCACTTCTTAGTCTTCTTTTTTATAAGCTAAATAGACAGAGCTCTTTAAGTCTCTCACTGTCAGGCGTTTTCTCTGGCCCTCAAATAATGTTTGTGGCTCTTCTCTGCACCTTCTCCAATTTTTCTAAATCCGTTTTATAGACAGCATAAATGCATGCATTATCCAGTGCTGGTCTGACCAGTGCCACATGCAGAGCTAAAATCCCCTCCCTACTCCTACTCACTGCACCCTGCTCTGACATCCAAGTATCACATTAGCCTCTTTTGCCACAGCATCACGCTGGGAGCTCCTGTTGAATTGTTTGTCCACTGTGACCCCTAAATCCTCTCCAGAGTCATTGCTTGCCAGGATACAGGCCCCCATTCTGGAGGAACAGCCTCCAGTTCTTGTTCCTAGATGTCTAACTGTGCATTTGGCTGTATTCAAACACATTTGGCTTGAATGGGCCCAGCTTACCAAATGATTCAGATCACTCTGTACGACAGCCCTGTCTTCCTTATTATTTACCACTCTGCCGATCTTTGTGTCATCTACATATCTGATCAGCAGTGATTTTGTATTTACCCCCAGATCATTGCAGAAACTATTGAATAGCATCAGGCCTAGTACCAACCACTGAAGAATCCCCCTTGAAACATCTCCATGTGATGATGATTGCCCATTGATAACTACTTTTTGAGCTCTGTCAGTTAGCCAGTTCTTAATCCATTTAATTTGTGCTCCATTGATGATGTGTAGTGCTAATTTTATCAGGTTGCCGTGCGGTATTAAGTCAAATGCCTTTCAGAGGTTTACGGATGTTACATCTATGCAGTTACCTTTATCAGCCTAACTTCTAATCTCACCAGAGCATGAAATGTACTCACAGCCATGGCCTCACTTCACCAGAAACCAGGCCCTTGGCAGACATGCTGAGTCCATATTGTAATGGGGAAGTGTGCAGTTACTTGAAGGGGTTGGAACCCAAAGCTCTCTGAGCCACCATCGTGTCAGGGAGGTGGGATGTTGTGTTCTCATTTACCCAGATTAATGGAAGGACTCTCACTGACTTCAATAGCCTTTGGATCAGGTTCCTGGCCAGAGGAAGAATCCCTTATAAAGCTAATTGAAAGCAATCTGGCTGCACGTTAAGGCTAGATGAGGACTCCTACCTACATGCTCAGGTGGGTGGACCATGAGCACAGCTCTGACTGGAGCCATTAGCAGTCACAGTGCTCCAGGGGAAGCACACTCACCATTCACCCTTGCTAGACCTTTCCAAAGGTGCAGCATGTACTTCTGCTAGCACAGCTCTCTGGGCAGTGCCTTGTTATAGAAGGGAAGCAGGCGAGGCTGTTGTCATACCCCGCCCTGGACAGACAGGTCCCTCATTTAGTGCTGCTAACCCATTGCTTCCTCCTTCCTTCCTGGACAAAGCACTAGGGGAAGAAGCTCCCTGTGCCTAGCCATTCAGGTATAATGGGCGTTCCCAGGTAGCGATACATAGAATAGGACTTCGCATTAAGCTCAGGATGAACACGGCTCTGCACAAGGATCCCCTTACTGATTTGCTATGGTAAAGAATTCCTACTTTTAAATGACCAATCTCTCCAGTTCTCTAAAGCTGCAGGATTTGTTTTGTGTACTAGACCCCAAAGCTAGTACATCCTGCACCAGCAGGAACACTGAACTTCCCTGGGCATCTGGAAACTTTCAGTGCAATGCCTGAACAAGTGGCATGTGGCCACAGGGCTGTATAGAGAGAGCTAGTTCAGAGGTACAATGACTCACAGTGACAGCATGGCCATGCAGGGTATGTGCACAGATATGTTTGGTGACTTCTTTGGGGAAGGGGAGGGATGAAAGATTTTTTTGGGGGTAGTGTGTGAGGGCTGATCAAGGTTTATAAGCACCTTCACGGGGAAAAACTTTAGAATCATAGACTATCAGGGTTGGAATGGACCTCAGGAGGTCATCTAGTCCAACCCCCTGCTCAAAACAGGACCAATCCCCAACTAAATCATCCCAGCCAGGGCTTTGTCAAGCTTGACCTTAAAAACCTCTAAGGAAGGAGATTCCACCACCTCCCTAGGTAACACATTCCAGTGCTTCACCACCCTCATAGTGAAAAAGTTTTTCCTAATATCCAACCTAAACCTCCCTCACTGCAACTTGAGACCATTACTCCTTGTTTTGTCATCTGCAACCACTGAGAACAGTCTAGATCCATCCTCTTTGGAACCCCCTTTCAGGTAGTTGAAAGCAGCTATCAAATCCCACCTCAGTCTTCTCTTCTGTAGACTAATAATCCCAGTTCCCTCAGCCTCTAATCCCAGTTCCCTCAGCCTCTCCTCATAAATCATGTGCTCCAGCCCCCTAATCATTTTTGACAGGTTTCAGAGTAGCAGCCGTGTTAGTCTGTATTCGCAAAAAGAAAAGGAGGACTTGTGGCACCTTAGAGACTAACCAATTTATTAGAGCATAAGCTTTCGTGAGCTACAGCTCACTTCCTCAGATGCATATCGTGGAAACTGCAGCAGGCTTTATATATACACAGAGAATATGAAACAATACCTATTCCCACCCCACTGTCCTGCTGGTAATAGCTTATCTAAAGTGATTTCCAGCACAAATCCAGGTTTTCTCACCCTCCACCCCCCCACACAAATTCACTCTCCTGCTGGTGATAGCCCATCCAAAGTGACAACTCTTTACACAATGTGCATGACAATCAAGCTGGGCTATTTCCTGCATAAATCCAGGTTCTCACATCCCCCCACCCCCATACACACAGAAACTCACTCTCCTGCTGGTAATAGCTCATCCAAACTGACCACTCTTCAAGTTAAAATCCAAGTTAAACCAGAACATCGGGGGGGGGGGGGGGTAGGAAAAAACAAGAGGAAACAGGCTACCTTGCATAATGACTTAGCCACTCCAAGTCTCTATTTAAGCCTAAATTAATAGTATCCAATTTGCAAATGAATTCCAATTCAGCAGTTTCTCGCTGGAGTCTGGATTTGAAGTTTTTTTGTTTTAAGATAGCGACCTTCATGTCTGTGATCGCGTGACCAGAGAGATTGAAGTGTTCTCCGACTGGTTTATGAATGTTACAATTCTTGACATCTGATTTGTGTCCATTTATTCTTTTACGTAGAGACTGTCCAGTTTGACCAATGTACATGGCAGAGGGGCATTGCTGGCACATGATGGCATATATCACATTGGTGGATGTGCAGGTGAACGAGCCTCTGATAGTGTGGCTGATGTTATTAGGCCCTGTGATGGTGTCCCCTGAATAGATATGTGGGCACAGTTGGCAACGGGCTTTGTTGCAAGGATAAGTTCCTGGGTTAGTGGTTCTGTTGTGTGGTATGTGGTTGTTGGTGAGTATTTGCTTCAGGTTGCGGGGCTGTCTGTAGGCAAGGACTGGCCTGTCTCCCAAGATTTGTGAGAGTGTTGGGTCATCCTTTAGGATAGGTTGTAGATCCTTAATAATGCGTTGGAGGGGTTTTAGTTGGGGGCTGAAGGTGACGGCTAGTGGCGTTCTGTTATTTTCTTTGTTAGGCCTGTCCTGTAGTAGGTAACTTCTGGGAACTCTTCTGGCTCTATCAATCTGTTTCTTTACTTCTGCAGGTGGGTATTGTAGTTGTAAGAAAGTTTGACAGAGATCTTGTAGGTGTTTGTCTCTGTCTGAGGGGTTGGAGCAAATGCGGTTGTATCGCAGAGCTTGGCTGTAGACGATGGATCGTGTGGTGTGGTCAGGGTGAAAGCTGGAGGCATGCAGGTAGGAATAGCGGTCAGTAGGTTTCCGGTATAGGGTGGTGTTTATGTGACCATTGTTTATTAGCACTGTAGTGTCCAGGAAGTGGATCTCTTGTGTGGACTGGACCAGGCTGAGGTTGGTGGTGGGATGGAAATTGTTGAAATCATGGTGGAATTCCTCAAGGGCTTCTTTTCCATGGGTCCAGATGATGAAGATGTCATCAATATAGCGCAAGTAGAGTAGGGGCTTTAGGGGACGAGAGCTGAGGAAGCGTTGTTCTAAATCAGCCATAAAAATGTTGGCATACTGTGGGGCCATGCGGGTACCCATAGCAGTGCCGCTGATCTGAAGGTATACATTGTCCCCAAATGTGAAGTAGTTATGGGTAAGGACAAAGTCACAAAGTTCAGCCACCAGGTTAGCCGTGACATTATCGGGGATAGTGTTCTTGACGGCTTGTAGTCCATCTTTGTGTGGAATGTTGGTGTAGAGGGCTTCTACATCCATAGTGGCCAGGATGGTGTTATCAGGAAGATCACCGATGGATTGTAGTTTCCTCAGGAAGTCAGTGGTGTCTCGAAGGTAGCTGGGAGTGCTGGTAGCGTAGGGCCTGAGGAGGGAGTCTACATAGCCAGACAATCCTGCTGTCAGGGTGCCAATGCCTGAGATGATGGGGCGCCCAGGATTTCCAGGTTTATGGATCTTGGGTACTACTATGGTACTACTTGGGTACTATGGATCTTGGCACCCTGACAGCAGGATTGTCTGGCTATGTAGACTCCCTCCTCAGGCCCTACGCTACCAGCACTCCCAGCTACCTTCGAGACACCACTGACTTCCTGAGGAAACTACAATCCATCGGTGATCTTCCTGATAACACCATCCTGGCCACTATGGATGTAGAAGCCCTCTACACCAACATTCCACACAAAGATGGACTACAAGCCGTCAAGAACACTATCCCCGATAATGTCACGGCTAACCTGGTGGCTGAACTTTGTGACTTTGTCCTTACCCATAACTACTTCACATTTGGGGACAATGTATACCTTCAGATCAGCGGCACTGCTATGGGTACCCGCATGGCCCCACAGTATGCCAACATTTTTATGGCTGATTTAGAACAACGCTTCCTCAGCTCTCGTCCCCTAAAGCCCCTACTCTACTTGCGCTATATTGATGACATCTTCATCATCTGGACCCATGGAAAAGAAGCCCTTGAGGAATTCCACCATGATTTCAACAATTTCCATCCCACCACCAACCTCAGCCTGGTCCAGTCCACACAAGAGATCCACTTCCTGGACACTACAGTGCTAATAAACAATGGTCACATAAACACCACCCTATACCGGAAACCTACTGACCGCTATTCCTACCTGCATGCCTCCAGCTTTCACCCTGACCACACCACACGATCCATCGTCTACAGCCAAGCTCTGCGATACAACCGCATTTGCTCCAACCCCTCAGACAGAGACAAACACCTACAAGATCTCTGTCAAACTTTCTTACAACTACAATACCCACCTGCAGAAGTAAAGAAACAGATTGATAGAGCCAGAAGAGTTCCCAGAAGTTACCTACTACAGGACAGGCCTAACAAAGAAAATAACAGAACGCCACTAGCCGTCACCTTCAGCCCCCAACTAAAACCCCTCCAACGCATTATTAAGGATCTACAACCTATCCTAAAGGATGACCCAACACTCTCACAAATCTTGGGAGACAGGCCAGTCCTTGCCTACAGACAGCCCCGCAACCTGAAGCAAATACTCACCAACAACCACATACCACACAACAGAACCACTAACCCAGGAACTTATCCTTGCAACAAAGCCCGTTGCCAACTGTGCCCACATATCTATTCAGGGGACACCATCACAGGGCCTAATAACATCAGCCACACTATCAGAGGCTCGTTCACCTGCACATCCACCAATGTGATATATGCCATCATGTGCCAGCAATGCCCCTCTGCCATGTACATTGGTCAAACTGGACAGTCTCTACGTAAAAGAATAAATGGACACAAATCAGATGTCAAGAATTGTAACATTCATAAACCAGTCGGAGAACACTTCAATCTCTCTGGTCACGCGATCACAGACATGAAGGTCGCTATCTTAAAACAAAAAAACTTCAAATCCAGACTCCAGCGAGAAACTGCTGAATTGGAATTCATTTGCAAATTGGATACTATTAATTTAGGCTTAAATAGAGACTTGGAGTGGCTAAGTCATTATGCAAGGTAGCCTGTTTCCTCTTGTTTTTTCCTACCCCCCCCCCCCCGATGTTCTGGTTTAACTTGGATTTTAACTTGAAGAGTGGTCAGTTTGGATGAGCTATTACCAGCAGGAGAGTGAGTTTCTGTGTGTATGGGGGTGGGGGGATGTGAGAACCTGGATTTATGCAGGAAATAGCCCAGCTTGATTGTCATGCACATTGTGTAAAGAGTTGTCACTTTGGATGGGCTATCACCAGCAGGAGAGTGAATTTGTGTGGGGGGGTGGAGGGTGAGAAAACCTGGATTTGTGCTGGAAATCACTTTAGATAAGCTATTACCAGCAGGACAGTGGGGTGGGAATAGGTATTGTTTCATATTCTCTGTGTATATATAAAGCCTGCTGCAGTTTCCACGATATGCATCTGAGGAAGTGAGCTGTAGCTCACGAAAGCTTATGCTCTAATAAATTGGTTAGTCTCTAAGGTGCCACAAGTCCTCCTTTTCTAATCATTTTTGTTGCCCTTCGCTGGACTCTTTCTAATTTTTCCACATCCTTCTTGTAGTGTGGGGCCCAAAACTACACACAGTACTCCAGATGAGGCCTCACCAATGCCAAATATTTTCTAGTAGCAGAGGGCTCTGATCTAGAAGACAAAGGCAGAACAAGCTCCAGTATTTGAAACGAGATAAAATAAGGCTACATAAGGTGCAAATTTGTAACAGTGAGGGGAGTTACCCATTTAAGCAACTCATGCAGGGGTGGAGGGTCCATTTCTTGGAGTCTTTACATCAAAATTGGATGTCATTTTAAAAAAATATTCTCTAGTTCAACCAGTATTTATAGGCTTGATGCTGGAATTATTAGGGGAAATTCTCTGGCCTGTGTTATATAGGTCAGACTAATTGATCATAATGGTCCCTCCTGGCCTTAGCATCTGAGAGTCTGTGATTTTATGGGGATTGTGATGGATGGGTGATGTCAGGTGGCAGCTTACTAGTGTTGGTATTTGGAGCGATTAAATGTTTTAACACTGCTCAGAATGATTTAAATGGGGTTTTTGAGGTAGAATACATAAATGTCTGGGGGGAAATGTGTTGAATGTCAAGAAGGATGGCACATGAATGTCGTGGTGTATGTGTCACAGTTACAGGCCTAGGTGCCCCTTTGCACCCTTCTATGGCCTTTCTGAGTGCACACAGCTGTTAAACCTCATGTCTTTGCCTTTTTGGGGTGGAACCCTGCGATTCTCCCACTCTTATACTGGGCCCTGGGCCACAGCACCTTATGGACCAACTATGTTTACCCCGTACAGGCCTTATGGGGCTCTGGTACTTGCGCACAGTGGTTCATACAGGTGAACAGACAGCTTCTTCAACCCAAGGAAACACATAACACAATCAAACCACCTGTATACATGTCTGTCTCACGCTAAGCCCTACCAGCCTGTGGTAGTGGGCCAGGCAGGTTTTCTTCTTCAGACCCTTCAGCAGACTCTGTCTCTTTTGCAATCTCTTCTCGGCAAACAGCCCCCTCACAACTGCCTCTCACACCTTCCCCCGTCCTGCTGCTGGACAGAGAGTGCCTGTTTAACTCTTTATTGTCCATTCGACCTGTGGGCACCAAGCACTGGCAAAACATGTCCTATAACTTGGGTGGAGCCTGGAAGTAGCATCTTCTCAGCTAATTGCCAAGGCCTTGTCTCTTCATTAGAGTTGGCTGAAACATTTTCAATTAAAAATTTTTTCCATTGAAAAATGCCACTTTGTCAAAAGTTGGTCTCACAGAAATATATCGTTTTGGACAAAGTTTTCATTCATGTTTTGTTTGTTCAGTTTTTGGTGTGTGGAGAGAACGACAGAGAGAAGGAGAGAGAGAGAGAGAGAGAGAGAGAGATGTAAGAAACCTGGTTTAAGTCCCTGACCCAGATCTGTCACTGTTAATGACCCTTCTCCCCTGCCCAGTATGTTCATCAGGAAGTCCCTTATCTGGAGACATTTTACTGCCTTCTTTCTTGTTTCCCAGCAATCCTTCAATTAAATTAAATCAACATATGCAGACGATAAACATTCCAATACCCAATATAGCCACACAGTAATGGTCCCAAAAATCAGGTCACACGCAGTATTCATAAATTATTACAGACATGGCTGCTTGGCTGCCCAAATACCAGTGAAACTGCTAATGAAAATGAAGCCTGTGTAGAGGAGAAGCATCACTGCCCCTTGGGAAGGCTGCTCTGCATCCCACACACTCGCCTCTCACATGCCCCATGCACAGATCACACCATAAACAGGCACGGTCACACACACTGATGTACACACACATGAAATCTTCTCATCTGGGGTCGGAGTCATCATTTCCCAGTGCCTTGTGCAGTCAATTACACCTCGGCCAAGTAGGTGTAAAACATTGCTGTTCACATTCAGCAGCACTGGACACACACTGTGCACTGCTGGGAGTGGCTGCACAAGAAGGTTCAGAGGTGACTTGATCATGGTGTGACGGGTTGGACCCCTCCCCGCCCCCGTCAGGATGCCACCTGATGTACTGGGGTTTCACTGAGCCCGCCTGCTCCACTAGCCTGGGCTCCCTCTCTCTATTTTGCTGAATCAGGCTGTCTGGCCTCTGGCAGCACACACACACAGGTAGGGATGCACTAGCTGGAGAATCACACAGAGTCTGCAAACAGCTCTCTGTGGGAAGATTCAGCTAGGAAATTGCCCAGCACTTAAGTGCACACCCCCTTTTGGGCAGTAAACCCAAAGTAATATTGTCTTGTGCTGTATCGAAAAGTCTGCACAGCACAAGCTGATAAAAATTTGCCCTCTTCCTCAACGTGGAGAGAGATATGCACAGCTTCTTTCCCCCCACCTTCCCCAGGTATGAATTACACAAACTGGGTTATGTTATAAACAAGAAATAAGTTTATTAACTACAAAAGGTCATTTTAAAGTGATTATAAGGGATAGCAAACAGAACAAAGCAGATTACTAAGCAAATAAAACAAAACATGAATACTAAGCTTAAGATCTTAAAGAGACTGGTTTCAAGAAGTAATTTCTCACCCTAAATCTTGATTTTGGGCAGGTTGCAGAAATTCTTGAAGGTTAGCTACCCTGCTTTCAGCTTAAATCTTCAAGTATCTTATTCACAGACCAGATCCCTTTTCCAGCCTGGGTTCAGTACTCCTCCCCCTTTCCCTTTGTCCTTGTTCCTTAGGTGTTTCCAGCAGTCATCCTGAGTGGGGATTCAGTGAAGAGTGAACCAAGATCAATTTACTCCGCAGCCTTAAATAAGATTTACATAAGGTGGGAATCTTTTGTTTCCCAGTCTTGACCACCCTCCCTTTAGTGGAAAATTACTAGAAGTCCAAGATGGTGTTTAGTACCAGGTGACATGACCACATGACCTAGTAGTGTCACAGCAATGTCCCAGGACACCTCTCAGGAAGGAGAAAGATTAGTATCTTCAAAGTCTTATTGTTTCTTCCTAATGGCCCTTCAAGGCTGATGGCCTGTTGTCTGGTGGGTGTTTCTCAAGTACACACCCAGTTGTAATTGTTACATGGTCAATATTCCTAACTTTAGATACAGAAATGATACATGCATATAAATTGGACAATCACATTCAGTAAATTATAACCTTTCCAATGATACCTTACAAGACCTATCTTGCATAAAATATATCTTAGTTATGCTATATCCATATCATAAGCATATATCCATAAAGAATATGAGGTGTAATGGGAGAGAGGGAATTTTTATGAGCTTGTGCTGTGCAGATCTTTCTATACAGCACAAGACAATATTATTTTGGGTTTACTCCTCAAAAGGGGTGTGCACTTGAGTGCTGGGCAATTTCCTAGCTGAATCTTCCCATAGAGAGCTGCTTGCAGACTGTGTGATTCTACAGCTGGTGCGCCCCACCTGTGTGTGTGTGCTGCCAGAGGCCGGAGATCCTGATTCAGCAAAACAGGAAGAGGGAGCCCAGGCTAGTGGAGCAGGCAAGGTCATTGAAACCTCAGCACAATAGGTGGCATGCCAGACAGGGAGGGGGGGAGGGGTCCAACCTGTCACATGTGGTCTAGAAGTCCCAACATGGAGAAGAGATTTCAGAAAGCAAAGGTCTCTTCAATCTAGCAGACAAACCAAAGGCATCCAAAGGCTGGAAACTGAAGCTGGACAAATTCAGGCTAGAAATAAGGCACCAGTGTGTAACTGTGAGGGTGACTAACCATTGGAACAACTCATAGGGGCATAGTGGGTTCTCCATCACTTGCAGCTATCACATCAAGACTGGATGTCTTTCTAAAAATGTGCTGCAGCTTAGACAGAAGCTGTGGGCTTGAGGCTGAAATTCCTCGCTGAGGTTCTCCGGCCAGTGCTATTCCGAAGGCTGGACTAGATGGTCACGGCGATCCCTTCTGGGCTTAAAGTCTCCGAAGGAGTGTCGGGGAAGGTGGGTCCCCAAGGCCCTAGGCCCTACTTTCTATTTCTCATCTAATCAAATCCCACTGAGAGGAGTGGAAACGTCTCTTTTCTTCCCTTCAAGAGAAGCTTACATCTGAGCTCCCAGCACAGCCCAATCATTAGGGAGTTCTGGGCAGCATGGGCTGGTGGTTAAGGAACCAAAGTTGAACTCAGGAGACTTGCATGGCATTCCCAGCTCTGTGACCGTGGGCAAATCACCTTCTTTCTAGTTCCCATTCCCTTCTTTTGTCTGTCTTGCCTATGTAGATTTAAAGCTCTGGGGGCAAGGACCTTCTTTTACTACGTAAAAGTGTGTGTACAGCACTTAGCACAGTAGGGTCAAGATCTCAGTTGTGGTCTCTAATATCGTTATAATAGTTTGTGGGTCAGGCAATAGGGGTGAATTTTAGGGGATGGAGAGAATTCAGGAGGGTGGGTGCCCTGTTAGTTTGACATTTCTAGTATCACTGAATGCACTGTATAACAATTATGTGTCATCTGAGATGTATATCTCCCCCCCACCCCACCCCCGGCTGTGACACAGACACACACCCACAGATGACTAGGAGGAGATGCTGGCTTCCCCATGGGAAATAGATCAGGGCTGGCTTGATGGGTTTCCTATTTCCATAGCCTATTTGCAGCAGAAAGCCTGGGTGGTGGTAGCTACAGCTCCTGAACATGCACTGGTATCATTCCTTTTGCGAGAGCTCCCATTGTGTTTGCCTAAGTTGATCCAGAGCTCGTGTGTGGCGGGAGATAAAAGCGTGCTGCAAAGGAGGCAGAGGGGTTCCCTGTGAGCTTACCCATCCAGCAGCAAACTCTTTGTGTCGCAAACCCTGTTGCAGCTGGCAAAGCTAGGACCGAAGCTCCCTGAGGAGGCAGGGGTGTGAGAACAGTGGTGGCACTGACCCAGCTCAGTACAACGGTTGGCACCTGTCCTAGGCCCAGCAGCAGCTCAGGTGGGCAATTTGCATTTTTATCCTGCTTTCTGCACTTTCCAGGAGCCAATGAACAGCCCATCTTTTATTTAGTCCATGCTGCTGCCTCTTGTGTCTGCTGTAAAATCCATCAGTTCTCCACCCCATCTCCTCCCAACCAGTTATTCCTTCTCCTCTGCCTCTGACACAGCCTCACACTATTCTGTTCACCTGTCCCCTGCCCTCCACACCTGACTACCTCCCAGGAGGAATAAAGACATCAGAAGCCTTATTTCCCTGTCATTCAAATGCTACTGATTCTAGAAAAGAGTATTTAAAGAGGGGAAAAAAAGAGCTGAACTGTACCATTTTTACCCTAATGGATGTGACACATTCTCCACTTAGTGACACACACAACATATGGCCAAAAATTATATCCCTCTCAATGATTCATGCAGTTCATCACCAGTGTGATTATCTGCTCCTTCCCATAACACTGTCTTCACATGCATTCACAGCCCCATCCCGCTCCCATCTCCAGCTGTTGGAGGAACCTAGGGAGGAATACAAGAATCTCCCTGAGTCAGGCCACTCTGCTCAGCCGAGCAACTACTTTTCACCACCGCTAGCCCCGAGATGCTCTCAGGCCGATGGGTCACTGGACCCGTAGCCTCTGCTGTCAAAGAAAGTCTTTGTGTGTTGCTTTAAATAATGCTCTTTATCCAGGCATTGGGTAAAAGGCCTAATCCCACAGGGATTGGTAATGTAAAGGAAGATTGAAAATGTAAACATGGGAAAAGTCAAGAAGCTCTCAGCTAAAGTTGCAAGATCCCATTCGAGGCAGGTAACACACACATATACACACATACAGAGTTCCTGTCCTAACCTTCATCTTTCTACCTTGAGCATGAAAATATGGTAGTTTGTTACTCAGGTATATATCGAGAGGATGGTCCAAAGTAAACATCTCCAGCCTGTCTTGAGATGTGGGCTAAGGTCATTCTCTCTATCTGGCATTGCAATGGCTTCTGGGGCTGCTCCCCAAGTGAGCAGCTACTCTTTCTCTGTTATATTGATTTCCATGCTACCTCCACACACATTGTATTCACTGTTGTACATTGCACTATCTCCTGCACATTGAAATCTTCTGCCAGGTTCCTCTTTCTGATGGAATCTCATAATTGATGGAGCTTTTCCAGGAACTGGAGGAGATGCCTCACTGCTGAGCTGCTGGGCCGTTACCAGAGCAAATGGATTCAGGAAAAGCAGCCAGGGACAAACATGGCAGTCCTGTGTTTATCTGGAGGGCCTGTCCTCTTTCTTTTTGTCCCTTTGATGCTAAAAGAAACCAGCCCCTCCAAGTCTTCCGGCCAAGGAGGGGTTGGTGGACTAAATAACTGAACCTTTATCAACTGTTACCTGCCACTCTCTGAGCGATCAAGAAGAACAAACCCACATTTCACTGTCAGGCTCCAGAATTCACTAGCGCAGGTGAAGCTCCCCACTGAAGCATCTTTAAAGGGAATTTCTGACTGCCTTTTTATCTGGGCAGATTCCAGAACTCCTGTGTCTCTGTGAGAGTGTCCGACTTCCGACATAAGATGGCACAACGTAGACATAGATATTTTCTTTCAGAGGCAAGGGGTAGGCAAGTGCCCTTTCCTCTTATGCTACTAATGCTGGTTGCAATATGGTGCATTTTCAGCAGAAAATGTTGATTTGTTGAAAAACTGAAAACCAAAAATTTAGTTTTGGAAATGTCCAACTCTCATGTGTTCAGACCAGAGGTGATGCATAACAGTTGATAGTGGGGGGGCACACTTTAAAGTTTATGGGGGGGCACCTGACTGCCCCACACATCACCTCTGCTGCCCACCCATCAGCTTTTAAATAACCTGGTTCAGTGCTTATCTATCCTTATAGTTACAAAGTTTTTTCTAATATCCAGCCTTAATCAACCTCACTGCAAACTAAGCAGATTACTTCTTGTCCTACCCTTGGTGGACATGGAGAACAATTGATCACCATCCTCTTTATAACAACCTTTGACATATTTGAAGACATGTCATGTCCTCCCTCAGCCTTTCCTTCTCTAGACTAAACATGCCCAACCTTTCCTCAGAGGTCATGATTTCTAAACCTTTTATCATTTTTGTTGCTCTCCTCTGGACTCTCTCTAATTTAGTCATATCTTTCTTAAAGTGCGGCACCCAGAATTGGACTCAATATTCCAGCTGAGACCTCACCAGTGCTGAGCAGAGTGTGACAATACCTCCTGTGTCTTACATACAACACTCCTGTTAATACACCTCAGAATATTAGCCTTTCTTGCAACTGCATCAGATTGTTGTCTCATATTCACTTAGTGATCCGCTCTAGCCCCCAGATCCTTTTCTACAGTACTACCACCTAGCCAGTTATTCCCCATTTTGTAGCTGTGCATTTCTTTTTTTTCCTTCCTCGATGTAGAGCTTTACACTTTTCTTTATTGAATTTCATCACATTTTATCATAATTCTCCAGTTTATCAAGGTCATTTTGAATTCTCATCCTGTCCTCCAAAGTGCTAGCAACCCCTCCGAGTGTGGTGTCATCCACAAATTTTATAAGTAGGCTTGGAAGGATTAGATTTTTACTGGTAAATTTTGATAAACATTGATTTCACTGCACACGGACAAATCAATGAAAAAATAGTCCATCGCTAGTAATCAAAATTTACTGATCAGCAAAGTAAGAAAAATACTGCCTGAGAACATCAGAGTCAGAATCCAGTCATTTAGACTTTTGAATTAGGCTTGTTACAAAGGGACTACCAAATGAATAGTAAAAACAGGTATGATTTGTGGATTTAAGGATATTTAGTTTGTATATTTTCATGTGTCATGTTAATGTGTAATTTCTGTTTTATGGTTATAAAGCTTTAACTTTTTGAATCTCAATGTCTACTGTCATTAAATAATTGTCTGACCTCTCTCCCAAAAATTTCCTGCAACTGTGAAAATTTAAATGGATAAAAATCTAAAAATAAAAAGCTTTAAAATAAGCAATAGTATCCATTGACATTATTTAAAAAAATTGAATTCTGCCAAGTGTATTTATAAGCATGGTCTCTGCTCCATCATCCAAGTCATTAATAAAAATATTGAATAGTACCAGGCCCAGGACAGACCCCTGCAGGTCCCCACTAGATAAGTCCTTCCAGCAGTGTCCCTTGATTTTTGTATGTAAAGGGATCCCCTGGCTGCTCTGTTAGGGTAGCTCTCTGTCCCCTTGGCTCAGCCACAGTAGGCCAAGCCCAGAACTAGGTGCTAGGTACTGTCCCATTATTTCTACTTTGGTATAGACTGAGAAAAAACAATCATATAAAAGAGCAGAGCAGGGGGAGGGGCTAATCAGGATTGGCTGTACCATCGCTCTGGAGCAGAAGACCAGCAAAGGCTGCCTAATGTATAGGTAGACTCCTAATGCGTGAGTAAATGCAAACTAGTGTTGTCCAGGGTGTAGTGGGAAGAGAGCCTGAGCATAAGCCCTTGTATCAGAGGCCTGGTATGAGGCAGGACCTGCTCACAGAATCTGGCAAAAACAGGGCTGATATTGCAGAAATACACATTCCTCAGAAGTGCTAAGAACAGAGTACTCACGCAAACACATCCTGATATCCAGTGGTATCAGAACATCCTCGATATCAAGGCTGGTACAAAAACATTCCCCAAGGATAACAGGAACACACTGATCCCTCCTAAAAGATAAGGTCAGGATGGCAGTATATAATAGAAATATTTTGATCAAACCAACACGTACAAGGTGATGGGTGACAACTAGCCATGTGAGGGGGCAGTAACTAAGGGTACGTCTTCACTACCCACCGGCTCAGCGGGTAGTGATCGATCTATCGGGGATTGATTTATCGCATCTTGTTTAGACGCTATAAATCAATCCCCAAATCGACGCCTGTACTCCACCTCAGCAAGAGGAGTAAGCGGAGTCGGCAGGGGAGCCACCGCGGTTGACTCACCACCGTGAGGACGGCCAGGTAACTCAAACTAAGATACTTCAACTTCAGCTACGAATATACGAATAGCATAGCAGAAGTTGCATATCTTAGTTCAAACCCTCCCCTAGTGTAGCCCAGGCCTAACTTGTTTGTATCAGGGTATAAAAATGTATCTGCTGCAGTTTCCACGGTATGCATCCGATGAAGTGAGCTGTAGCTCACGAAAGCTCATGCTCAAATAAATTGGTTAGTCTCTAAGGTGCCACAAGTACTCCTTTTCTTTTTATCTCAGAGAGAGTATCTTTGGCCAGCCAAGGCAGGAATGGAAGGTCCCGCCGTTCACTGAGCTGCATCCATTTTCAAGGGCATACATGTCTTAATATCCTTGTAGAGTCTGCCAGGTGCTATTACCATGCTTTGTCAACAATAAACCTGGCCGGGTGCCTTTGTCCCTTAACGAATCTTGTCATCATTAGGCGGTTCACTCGAGGTGTGCTATGACAGCTGTCTGCTCAGAGCTGGAACAGCACACAGAGAGAACACACACATGCAGCCGAACATCTAACCACACAGGGCAGCACATGCCCTCTAGTCCAGTGCCAGGGTTTTCTTTAAGGACCTAATTGACATAAAAATGTTACCCCAACCCGGGGAGAGAAGTCCCATCAATAAAGAGTAAGCATGTTCTGGGATGTAACTGATGCCAGGGACTTCACCCAGTCTGTCACTAACTGGTTCCAAATGCCAACGCTCTGCTTCCCACCCCTCATGCCACTCTTGAGAAGGGCAAAGATTTTCAGACCAAGAGACAAAGCATCATCCAGCCAAAATGAAGCCAAAGCAGCCTCAGTGTTTTAAGAAGGGAATTCACTAAGATCCCAAGAGACAGTCTCTGCTCTCAAGAAGGCCCCTGACCTTTCCAAGCAATGTGCTTGAGTCATAAAGGTGCAGTGTGTAACTCAGCTGTATCTGCTTGAAAATGCAGCCCTCCAAGTGACTTGCTGTTTGGAGATAATCACTGAGGTGTAGCAGCAGCTCCTCACACTAGGCAGGTATGTTCTTCCCATCCTGTTCTGAATCCAATACACCAATGCTCTTTACTCACTGCAGTAAATTGTGACACCTTGACACCTTTGCTAGTCAATTTAACCTACACATTTTCAGATTCCCCCAGGCTCCTCTGCTGGAGCAAAAGTATCATCTCACTCTGGCCCTTGCAGATCCAAGACTCTCCACATTCCTTGAATGCTTCTTGGGAAGAAAGGTATCTCAATATCTATCTGGGATCTTTAAATGTGACCCTCACTGCCCCCGCCCCCCAACACACACACAACCACCCAAACACACCTTCACCCTGCACCTTAACTGAAGGGATGGACCCCCTGCTATCATCTGCTAAGAACATAAACAGCAGACTTTGGAGACCAGAGGATATGGAATGTGGCCCGTGGGTCTGCTGAAGCAGTAGATACAATTAGTGATAAAATGGAAAGTTCCTCCAAGGAAAATCTTCATTAAGATGCAAATTCACCATCCTCTCCCTGCACAAAGCAAACTCACTTCCTCCGTACAAAGCTCACACAAACAGACACTCATAGCTCCAATAACCTATTGGTAAAAGTGCAGCTCAACAGAGATGTCTTCAGCTCCCTGGGAAAATTACTGCACACTAGCAGGGTGCAGTTTATGAAAACAGCCCCATTCTGGACTTGTTTATCACTGGGACATTCAGGCAAAGAATAAATGCAATCTAAGTTTTTAAATTCAGACACTTTGCTGGGGAACTTTAAATAGGTTTTTAATAAACTACAGAAACCTGGTCAGAAACATGCGAACGAGGGAAGCCTCCTGGGCTTTCATCACTAAGAATCAGCAATTCTCATTTAACAGGCAACATGTCCCCGGTGACACACACAGCCCTGTACTAGGGGAGACAAAGTGCCTGCATTATATACTGTACTGTAATAAATGAAACCTAATTATCCACTGAACTCTGTAATAATGGAGCTGATGTCAAATTATATCACATTTTACATGCAGGAAAAATTTTAGAAGAAGATTGTTTCAGCTACAAAGTTAAGCACTTGGAAATAAGGAAATACCCAATCTATGGTTTCCCATGCAACCTTAAATCTGCCCCTTTGTGTATCCATCCTGTGCACTGAATGAGATTGGATCCTGTGGAAAAAGTAGCACATGATTATTTAACTAAATACTATATCATAATGTGCAAAGGGGCAGAACTGAGGTCACACAGACAACCATAAATCTGGCATTTCCAAACTTCGGAATGCTTCACTTTTCAACCTTACCATTCTTTTAACCTAGTTTTTTGTTTGTAATTTCCCAGTCCCCTCCTACCCCTTCTCATTCCCCCCCCCCACCTGCAAAGAAAATGGTAAAACCAAATTCTTTTATGTGCAACTCCAACACTCCCCTCTCCCCGTCATGCACACATCATCACTGTCGGGGGTTAATTTCTGAACTTTCAGCACTGCAGCACAGACTGCTATTGCTGAGCCATGGGACTCATTTCACTGGCTGGCCACAGGAGAAAGCTGTTATCTCAGCACATGTATGGACCCAATGGGGCTGGCTGTTCGGTGCTGCATGGGATCAGTGCGGGGGAGCCCAGCCTGATCCAGCTTTATCTTCCTTTTCCCACTCTCGGAGTTGATGGGCCACTGCAGCCAGGGGTCATTGAGGGGAGCCTGACTTGGTTGTCTTTCTCTCTTTTTCATGGGGCAGCTCTAGTACCATGTGGAGCTGAACCTGGGGGGGGGGGATGTTATGGAGGAAAGGAGCTTGGTCCTGTTGCTGAGCTTGGTCCTGTTGGTCCTGTTGGTACCACGTGGTAGCTCCATAGAGGGGCATGAGCCAATGGGGTTATGTGCCATGTCTGTGGGGGGAGCCTAGTCTGCCTCTCTTCCTCCCTTCACTACAGCTGCTGCAGCAGCCCCCAGGCATCCACAATAAGCTGACTGCTTCTGCTTTGGTGGTGGCATGAATCTGACCTGAGGATGTTTCTGGGTTTAGTTTTCACTTTGGCAGGCTGCTGAAATTTCCCTGCGGAACAAAAATGAGAGGAAGGGAAGGGTTACTTTTAACTATTTGTATCTTACCACAAGCCAATGGGATTTCCTGGGACAAAGGAAAGGCCTGAGGGCATTCTCCCTGCCTCATTGTTAACAATGGGAGGGGGAGAGCATCTACAAAAAAGACACAAGAATTCTTTATAACGGAAAGTGTGAGGCAACCTAAATAGAGGAGTTGCTACCCAGCTCCTCTACAGATATTATTATTAATTATTATAATTTATTTGTATTATCATCATCATGGCAAATCCCAAAGAGATGTAGCCTCCTTGCAGATCACTCGCCCCTGAGACTGATCTCTAACTAGATCCTCATGGTGGTCTGGCTGAAGTTTCAGTTTACATTAATCACTGGCGATCTTATTGCACCACCAAAGCTTTGGGCAACTATATGATCACCAGCTGTGTAGCAGCAGCTCTTGGTAAACACGCTTCATAATTCATTGGTCTTCCATGCTAATACTCTGTTCGTACTAAGAAAGCCGCCGAACAGAACCAGTGCTCTTGGAAGCAGCTGTTGGGTTCAGCTACAAATACCCTGATTGCTGGTTTTGTCCTGCCACTTAATATGCTACTTGTTTATAGTACAGTAATGCTCAGAGGCCCCATTCAGGACTGGTTAAGTCTTGCCAAATGTTGTCAGCAAAAAGCCAAGCACTGGGTGGACCACAGAGAATGAATTACCTATGTGCCCTATAAAGTCATCTATTATTCCAACTCAGTGTTGAAACTTATTTGGGCAAGGGGGCAGGGGGATCATGGTTCTTGGGGTACCAGGACTGTGAGTCACCCCGTTATCCCTGGCCTCTAGTGAGAGGTAGCCTTGCCCAGGGTGGCTGATGTCAGCTCCCTAACACCACCAGCCTATCAGCCAATCAAACCCTCTTCTCTGCATTAGGCCAGCCCTGCAGGTTAACAATAGATACACTCCAGTCCAATAATCTCTTTAAATTGTTCTTCTGTGATATCCAACCCCTGATGCTGGCTACTCATAGATCATCACCCCAACAGAGAAGTGTGCCCCAGTTTACTAGATTTACCTTAAATCACCATGCCTATATATTACACAGCACTTGTAATAAAAACAAAGAAGGTTTATTTAAGAGAGAATACAGATTCCACTAGAAACAAGAGAGAGTGGTGGAACCCAATGGTTACAATACCAAACAAAATCATACAATGCGAACTAGGGCCACACTTATCAATAGTTCCCTTTCCTAGCTAACAAAATAGTTTCCCTGGCCCTAAAGTTCAGGATGTTGCAGAATTGGCTAGTGTCACAGGAATCAGGATCCAAACTTTCTGCTTTGCGAACAGGGGCTGCTAACAGAGAGTTTCGAGAGGGAGTTCTCCAGGTGAAGGAGGAGCAAATATGGGACCCTTGAGGTAAGTGGCTGTCTGTAGTGTGTGTTTGTGTTTGGAGGTTACATGCTGTGTGCTGAGCTTGTGTTTGTCTGTCTGTCTGTCTGTCTGTCTGTCTGTTTGTTTGTTTGTTTGTTTGAAGGACTGCGTGCTGTGTCCGGCAGTTGGAAGCTGTGAGCTTCTAAACAAGGTTTGAAATCTAGAAGCCTCTGTTCATTGGCTGAGCCTTAGTCGGGAGCAGGGCTATCAAGGAGACCAGGGCTTTATAAAGCAGTAAGCAAGCGACCAGGGAGCTTTGTGAACAGGGGCTGCTAACAGGGAGTTTTGAGAGGGAGTTTGGAAGGGGGCAATGTACACTTGCCATTCTTTAAAACCTCTACACTAATCTATAATCAAAACTTCTTGATTTAAACAAAAACCCTGTCATTAACCTAGGTAACTATAGGAGAAAATGCAGGCAGAAGTCCAGCAGCAGAGTGGGGGCTATCCTGTTTATTGCACTCAGTGTAGCATGTATGATTACCTGCCCTGTGGGCTGGTGGCATATGTGTGCATTCAGTGCAAGGAGCTCCTGGCCCTCAGAGACCGTGTATGGGCTTTGGAGCCAGGGTGGTGGAACTGGAGGAGCTCAGGGAGGCAGAGAGGTATGTTGATGAGGCTTTCCGGGACAGTGTAGATTAGTCCCACCTCCGGTCAGACAGCCCCTGCGCTGTTAAGGAGGATGAAAGGCCCAGAGAAGGAGAGCAGTCACTGGGAACAGAGGGAAACCTTCCCATGGTTGGGACCCTCCTTCCAGATGATGTTGGGGTATCCTCTTGCACTGAGGTTACCTCTCCAGGGGAGGGAACTCCAGTCAATAGGAAAAAGCAGGTGTTAGTAATGGGAGATTCAATCATTAGAAACATAGATAGCTGGGTTTGTGATGACCGGGAGAACAGTATGGTGACTTGCCTGCTTGGTGCGAAGGTTGCGGATCTCTCGAGGCATCTAGATAGACTTCTGTGTAGTGCTGGGGAGGAGCCGGTGGTCATGGTACATGTAGGTACCAATGACATAGGGAAGGGTAGGAGAGATGTCCTGGAGGCCAAATTTAGGCTGCTAGGAAAGAGACTGAAATCTAGGACCTCTATGGTGGCATTCTCAGAAATGCTTCCAGTTCCACGTACAGAGCCAGGTAGGCAGGCAGAGTTTCAGAGTCTCAATGCGTGGATGAGACAATGGTGTAGGGAGGAGGGGTTTAGATTTATTAGGAACTGGGGAAACTTTTGGGATTGGGGGAGCCTATACAGGAAGGATGGGCTCCACCTAAACCAAAGTGGATCCAGACAGCTGGCACTTAACATTAAAAAGGTTGCAGAGCAGTTTTTAAACTAAGAGATTGGGGAAAAGCCAATTGCTGTAGAGGCGCATGTGGATCGGACAGAGACTTCTCTTAGAGGAGAGTAAATTGATAGAGATTCTCTAGGTTTTAGTCAGGAGGAGAGGATGGAAGAGGATAAAGTATGGGCCAGATCAGACGAGAAACATTCACATAAAAAAGAATATGACACATCAGAAAAGGGCAGACAAATAAACAGTGACAAGTTTTTAAAGTGCTTGTACACAAATGCTAGAAGTCTAAATAATAAGATGGGTGAACTAGAGTCCCTTGTGTTAAAGGAGGATATTGATATAAATGGCATCACAGAAACCTGATGGAGTGAGCACAATCAATGGGACACAATCATTCCGGGGTACAAAATATATCGGAAGGACAGAACAGGTCGTGGGGGAGAGGGGAAAGAAGTGGCACGATATGTGAAAAAAAATGTAGAATCAAATGAAATAAAAATGTTAAATGAATCCACATGTTCCATTGAATCTCTATGGATAGTAATTCCATGCTCCAATAAGAATCATAGAATCATAGAACATCAGGGTTGGAAGGGACCTCAGGAGGTCATCTAGTCCAACCCCCTGCTCAAAGCAGGACCAATCCCCAACTAAATCATCCCAGCCAGCGCTTTGTCAAGCCTGACCTTAAAAACTTCTAAGGAATGAGATTCTATCACCACCCTAGGTAACACATTCCAGTGCTTCACTACTCTCCTAGTGAAAAAGTTTTTCCTAATATCCAACTTAAACCTCCCCCACTGCAACTTGAGACCATTACTCTTTGTTCTGTCATCAGCTACCACTGAGAACAGTCTAGATCCATCCTCTTTGGAACCCCCTTTCAGGTAGTTGAAAGCAGCTATCAAATCCCCTCTCATTCTTCTCTTCCGCAGACTAAACAATCCCAGTTCCCTCAGCCTCTCCTCATAAGTACCCTAATAATTTTTGTTGCCCTCCGCTGGATGTTTTGCAATTTTTCCACATCCTTCTTGTAGTGTGAGGCCCAAAACTGGACACACTGCCCCAGATGAGGCCTCACCAATGTCGAATAGAGGGGAACGATCATGTCCCTCGATCTGCTGGCAATGCCCTGCTTAAAATACCATTGCCCTTCTTGGCGACAAGGGCATGCTCTTGACTCATATCCAGCTTCTCGTCCACTGTAACCCCTACGTCCTTTTCTGCAGAACTGCTGCCGAGCCATTCGGTCCCTAGTCTGTAGCGGTGCATGGGATTCTTCCATCCTAAGTGCAGGGCTCTGCACTTGTCCTTGTTGAACCTCATCAGATTTCTTTTGGCCCAATCCTCTAATTTCTCTAGGTCCCTCTGTATCCTATCCCTACCCTCCAGTGTATCTACCTCTCCTCCCAGTTTAGTGTCACCTGCAAACTTGCTGAGGGTGCAGTCCACGCCATCCTCCAGAACATGAATGAAGATATTGAACAAAACTGGCCCGAGGATCGACCCTTAGGGCACTCCACTTGATACCGGCTGCCAACTAGACATGGAGCCATTGATCACTGTCCGTTGAGCCCGACAATCTAGCCAACTTTCTATCCACCTGATAGTCCATTCATTCAGCCCATACTTCTTTAACTTTAACAGTAGGGATCTATTATCAACCACCTGACCAGGACAGTGATAGTTACGATAAAATGGTAAGGGAGATTAGAGAGGCTATCAAAATAAAGAACTCAATAATAGTGGGGGATTTCAATTATCCATATATTGACTGGGTACATGTCACCTCAGGATGAAATGCAGACACAAAATTTCTTGATACTTCTCGATTTAGTCCTGAGTGGAGAGCAGGATCTGGTCCAAGAGGTAACTATAACAGGACTGCTTGGAAATAGTGACCATAATATAATAACATTTAACATTCCTGTGGTGGGAAGAACACCTCAACAGCCCAACATTGTGGCATTTAATTTCAGAAAGGGGAACTGTGCAAAAATGAGGAGGTAATTTAAACAGAAATTAAAAGGTACAGTGACTAGAGTGAAATCCTTGCAAGCTGCATGGACACTTTTCAAAGACACCAAAATAGAGACTCAACTTAAATGTATATCCCAAATTAAAAAACACAGTAAAAGAACTAAAAAAGAGCCACTGTGGCTTAACAACCATGTAAAAGAAGTAGTGAGAGATAAAAAGGCATCTTTTATAAAGTGGAAGTCAAATCCTAGTGAAGTAAATAGAAAGGAGCATAAACACTGCCAAATTAAATATAAAAATGTAATAAGAAAAGCCAAAAAGGAGTTTGAAGAACAGCTAGCCAAAACCTCAAACGGTAAAAACAAAATGTTTTTTAAGTACATCAGAAGCAGGAAGCCTGCTAAGCAACCAGTGAGGCCCCTGGACGATCGAGATACAAAAGGAGCACTTTCAGACGATAAAGTTATCGCAGGAAAACTAAATGAATTCTTTCCCTCAGTCTTCACGGCTGAGGATGTTAGGGAGATTCCCAAACCTGAGCTGTCTTTTGTAGGTGACAAATCCGAGGAATTGTCACAGATTGAAGTGACACTAGAGGAGGTTTTGGAATTAATTGAGAAACTTAACAGCAACAAGTCACCGGGAGCAGATGGCATTCACCCAAGAGTTCTGAAAGAACTCAAATGTGAAATTGCAGAACTATTAACTATGGTTTGTAACCTGTCCTTTAAATCAGCATCTGTACACAGTGACTGGAAGATAGCTAAGGTAACGCCAATATTTAAGAAGGGCTCTAGAGGTGATCCTGGCAATTACAGACCGGTAAGTCTAATGTCAGTACCGGGCAAATTAGTTTTGACAATAGTAAAGAATAAAATTGTCAGACACATAGAAGAACATAAATTGTTGCGCAAAAGTCAACATAGTTTCTGTAAAGGGAAATCATGTCTTACTAATCTATCAGAGTTCTTTGAGGGAGTCAACAAACATGTGGACAAGGGAGATCCATTGGACATACTGTACTTAGATTTCCAGAAAGCCTTGGACAAGGTCCCTCACCAAAGGCTCTTACGTAAATTAAGTTCTCATGGGATAAGAGGGAAGATCCTTTCATGGATTGAGAATAGGTTAAAAGACAAGGAACAAAGGGTAGGAATAAATGGTAAATTTTCAGAATGGAGAGGGGTAACTAGTGGTGTTCCCCAAAGGTCAGTCCTAGGACCAATCCTATTCAACTTATTCATAAATGATCTGGAGAAAGGGGTAAACAGTGAGTGGCAAAGTTTGCAGATGATACTAAACTGCTCAAGATAGTTAAGACCAAAGCAGACTGTGAAGAAATTTAAAAAGATCTCAAAATCTAAGTGCTTGGGCAACAAAAATACAATATGATGGGGGCTAATTTAGCTACAACTAATCAGGAGAAAGATCTTGGAGTCATCATGGATAGTTCTCTGAAGACATTCTTGCAGTGTGCAGAGGCAGTCAAAAAAGCAAACGGGATGTTAGGAATCATTAAAAAAGGGATAGAGAATAAGATGGAGAATATCTTATTGCCCTTATGTAAATCCATGGTACGTCCACATCTTGAATACTGCATACAGATGTGGTCTCCTCATCTCAAAAAAGATATACTGGCATTAGAAAACGTTCAGAAAAGTGCAACTAAAATGATTAGGGGTTTGAAATGGGTCCCATATGAGGAGAGATTAAAGAGGCTAGGACTTTTCAGCTTAGAAAAGAGGAGACTACACGGGTATATGATAGAGGTATATAAAATCATGAGTGGGGTGGAGAAAGTGAATAAGGAAAAGTTATTTACTTTTTCCCATAATATAAGAACTAGGGGCCACCAGCTTTAGAAAAGCTGGAAGAGCACAAGTCCATGGGGCCGGATGCGCTGCATCCGAGAGTGCTAAAGGAGTTGGCGGATGTGATTGCAGAGCCATTGGCCATTATCTTTGAAAACTCATGGCGATCGGGGGAGGTCCTGGACGACTGGAAAAAGGCTAATGTAGTGCCCATCTTTAAAAAAGGGAAGAAGGCGGATCCTGGGAACTACAGTCCAGTCAGCCTCATCTCAGTCCCCGGAAAAATCATGGAGCAGGTCCTCAAGGAATCAATTCTGAAGCACTTAGAGGAGAGGAAATCTATCAGGAACAGTCAGCATGGATTCACCAAGGGCAAGTCATGCCTGACTAATCTAGTTGACTTCTATGACAAGATAACTGGCTCTGTGGATGAGGAGAAAGCAGTGGACTTGTTATTCCCTGACTTTAGCAAAGCTTTTGAAATGGTCTCCCACAGTATTCTTGCCAGCAAGTTAAAGAAGTATGGGCTGGATGAATGGACTATAAGGTGGATAGAAAGTTGGCTAGATTGTCGGGCTCAGTGGGTAGTGATCAATGGCTCCATGTCTAGTTGGCAGCCGGTATCAAGTGGAATGCCCCAAGGGTCGGTCCTGGGGCTGATTTTGTTCAATATCTTCATAAAGGATCTGGAAGATGGTGTGGATTGCACCCTCAGCAAGTTTGCAAATGACACTAAACTGGGAGGAGTGGTAGATACGCTGGAGGGTAGGGATAGGATACAGAGGGACCTAGACAACTTAGAGGATTGGGCCAGAAGAAATCTGATAAGGTTCAACAAGGACAAGTGCAGAATCCTGCAATTAGGATGGAAGAATTCCATGCACTGCTCCAGACTAGGGACTGAGTTGCTAGGCAGCAGGTCTGCCGAAAAGGACCTAGGGGTTACAGTGGATGAGAAGCTGGATACGAGTCAACAGTGTGCCCTTGTTGCGAAGAAGGCTAACGGCAGATTGGGCTGTATAAGTAGGAGCATTGCCAGCAGATCGAGGGACTTGATCATTCCAGTCTATTTGGCATTGGTGAGGCCTCATCTGGAGTACTGTGTCCAGTTTTGAGCCCCACACTACAAGAAGGATGTGGAAAAATTGGAAAGCATCCAGAAGAGGGCAACAAAAATGATTAGGGGACTGGAACTCATGAGTTATGAGGAGAGGCTGAGGGAACTGGGATTGTTTAGTCTGCGGAAGAGAAGAATGAGGGGGGATTTGATAGCTGCTTTCAACTACCTGAAAGGGGGTTTCAAAGAGGATGGATCTAGACTGTTCTCAGTGGTAGCAAATGACAGAACAAGGAGTAATGGTCTCAAGTTGCAGTGGGGGAGGTTTAGGTTGGATATTAGGAAAAACTTTTTCACTAGGAGGGTGGTGAAGCACTGGAATGTGTTACCTAGGGAGGTGGTAGAATCTCCTTCCTTAGAGGTTTTTAAGGTCAGGCTTGACAAAGCCCTGGCTGGTATGATTTAGTTGGGGATTGGTCCTGCTTTGAGCAGGGGGTTGGACTAGATGACCTCCTGAGGTCCCTTCCAACTCTGATATTCTATGATTCTATGATTCTATGAAATGAAATTAATGGGTAGCAGGTTTAAAACAAATAAAAGGAAGTTCTTCTTCACTCAGCGCACAGTCAACCTGTGAAACTCCTTGCCTGAGGAGGTTGTGAAGGCTAGGACTGTAACAGGGTTTAAAAGAGAACTGGATAAATTCACAGAGGTTAAGTCCATTAATGGATATTAGGCAGGATGGGTAAGGAATGGAGTCCCTAGCCTCTGTTTGTCAGAGGGTGGAGATGGATGGCAGGAGAGAGATCACTAGATCATTACCTGTTAGGTTCACTCCCTCTGGGGCACCTGGCATTGGCCACTTTTGGAAGACAGGATACTGGACTGGATGGACCTTTGGTCTGACCCAGTAATGGCCATTCTTATGTTCTTATGTTAAACTTTCATGAAACACCCCCACTCAGCAAGATATCGCCTCAGCGAAGGGATCCAGGGGGCCTCTCCCCTTCACTGTTACACTGAAAGTCTTTTATCTCTATTCTGAGGCAGGGTGATCCCCTGTCTGTTTTAATGTTCCTTTTTTGTTGAAAAGTGGTTTTGATTGTTTACAGTTGTCTCTGAGGGCTTGCCATTGAAAGTCTTGGGATGGAGCAAGACTAGACAACTGAGCCTGTCATTACATCACCAGCTAACCAGGGAGAGGTGACAGCTCCCTCCTGCTGGAATGGCACATTATCCCCCTGGGGACTAACTTTTACTCGGAGGCCATAAAGCAAACCATCAATATAGTTACATTGTACCTTAAATGTTACCTTACCCACATCTCACAATCATTGTGAGCCTTGACAAGTTACGAGCTTTCTGTAGATGCCTTACATGTTAACCCTTGTGGATAAATACCTGGCAAGACAGATTGTCAGGTCTGAGATGAGAGTTGTTTGCAAAGAACAGGGGACCCTTTGTCAAGCAGCCTTTGTGTAACGGAGTTGTGGGAGGGGGAGAAAGATTTGAACGATGCATTTCACCGCACTAAATCATTAGAGGTAAATAGTGCTTGATGACCGCTAGTGATAGCTATGAAGATGTTGCATTCAGCAATCACGTTGTGATCTTGATTTATATCTTTTATTCAAAGGGCTAGAGAAGAAGCTGTGAATTGCACAGCAGGAACTGCGTGTAGCACAAGAGAATCTACTGTTCAGAGCACTGATGCTACTGATCATCTAATCTATATGTCTGTGTATTTCTAATGCACATTAAATCATCAGCTGAAATTTTCAAATCCACTTTGGACACCCATTTCCACTCAAATTTCCATTATTTTAATGGGAACTGGCCTTCCAAATCCTTTTAAAACCTTGTAAAATCTGAGCCATAGGTAAGGGTCAGATGGGGGAGGAGGGAAAGGTGGTGGTTCTCCTCCAAGCTCCACCCATGTGAGATGTCAAATGAAACATCACTCCTCGTAAACTGAAGAGAGTTCAAAATGTGACTGTGCAGCTGTCTGCTTAATAATGTTGATATCAAAATTATAAGATGCTCCTTGAGCATCTGATTTAACCCCTCACTGAGATGAATGGGTCAGTTCACACCTCTCCAAGCTATTGTTCCAAGCTCTCTGCAGACTCATCTCTGCATCCGTTCACTCGGTTCACATTTTTGAGGATTTCTCCATAATTATAACAGAGAAAGACTAATTTCTTTCTTTAATGATGGCTGAGATTCTGGACCAAGGTAGTAAAGGAATTGGCGGCTGTGATTGCAGAGCCATTGGCCATTATCTTTGAAAACTCGTGGCGAACGGGGGAAGTCCCGGATGACTGGAAAAAGGCTAATGTAGTGCCAATCTTTAAAAAAGGGAAGAAGGAGGATCCTGGGAACTACAGGCCAGTCAGCCTCACTTCAGTCCCCGGAAAAATCATGGAGCAGGTCCTCAAAGAATCAATCCTGAAGCACTTAGAGGAGAGGAAAGTGATCAGGAACAGTCAGCATGGATTCACCAAGGGAAGGTCATGCCTGACTAATCTAATCGCCTTCTATGATGAGATTACCGGTTCTGTGGATGAAGGGAAAGCAGTGGATGTATTGTTTCTTGACTTTAGCAAAGCTTTTGACATGGTCTCCCACAGTATTCTTGTCAGCAAGTTAAAGAAGTATGGGCTGGATGAATGCACTATAAGGTGGGTAGAAAGTTGGCTAGATTGTCGGGCTCAACGGGTAGTGATCAATGGCTCCATGTCTAGTTGGCAGCCAGTGTCAATTGGAGTGCCCCAGGGGTCGGTCCTGGGGCCGGTTTTGTTCAATGTCTTCATAAATGATCTGGAGGATGGTGTGGATTGCACTCTCAGCAAATTTGTGGATGATACTAAACTGGGAGGAGTGGTAGATACGCTGGAGGGCAGGGATAGGATACAGAGGGACCTAGACAAATTGGAGGATTGGGCCAAAAGAAATCTGATGAGGTTCAATAAGGATAAGTGCAGGGTCCTGCACTTAGGACGGAAGAACGCAATGCACCGCTACAGACTAGGGGCCGAATGGCTAGTCAGCAGTTCTGCGGAAAAGGACCTAGGGGTGACAGTGGACAAGAAGCTGGATATGAGTCAGCAGTGTGCCCTTGTTGCCAAGAAGGCCAATGGCATTTTGGGATGTATAAGTAGGGGCATAGCGAGCAGATCGAGGGACGTGATCGTCCCCCTCTATTCGACATTGGTGAGGCCTCATCTGGAGTACTGTGTCCAGTTTTGGGCCCCACACGACAAGAAGGATGTGGATAAATTGGAGAGAGTCCAGCGAAGGGCAACAAAAATGATTAGGGGTCTGGAACACATGACTTATGAGGAGAGGCTGAGGGAACTGGGATTGTTTAGTCTGCAGAAGAGAAGAATGAGGGGGGATTTGATAGCTGCTTTCAACTACCTGAGAGGTGGTTCCAGAGAGGATGGTTCTAGACTATTCTCAGTGGTAGAAGAGGACAGGACAAGGAGTAATGGTCTCAAGTTGCAGTGGGGGAGGTTTAGGTTGGATATAAGGAAAAACTTGTTCGCTAGGAGGGTGGTGAAGCACTGGAATGCGTTACCTAGGGAGGTGGTAGAATCTCCTTCCTTAGAAGTTTTTAAGGTCAGGCTTGACAAAGCGCTGGCTGGGATGATTTAATTGGGGATTGGTCCTGCTTTGAGCAGGGGGTTGGACTAGATGACCTCCTGAGGTCCCTTCCAACCCTGATATTCTATGATTCTCTGATTCTATGAAATTCTGAGAAGTGCCAGTATGGTGTGTTGGCATGTGCCAGTCATTCTCAAAGTCTGGTCATATTCTTTAGGATCCATACACAAATCACATTCATTAACCCCATAAAACAGAACATCTCTGCCTTTATTGATCTGCTATCTTGAGTGGGCTCAATACTTCTATGAAGACTTTTCCTGTCTTGTTTGAAGTTCTCTGAGCAGAAGAAGATGTGAGCAATGAGATGGGCCTTGCATCGTGTCCTAAAAGCTCTGCTCTCCTGTCTGAGAGTATGCCCAGGAATAGCAGAGGTCTGTGTATTATCCAACCTCTCAGCTACTCTATGATATTAAACCTTTAGGTTGAGGTTTTCAAAGCTGTCTGAGAGAAGTGGATACCTAATTTCCATTAAAATGTATGAAACCAGGGTGTTAAAATATCCCAGATATCCTTGAAATTCTCAGCTGGAGTGTCTGTCCTTTCCCCAGTTTGCTAAGCCAATGCAGCTGCCTCCAAGTGCCTTTGCCAGCTTGAGGTTTCTAATTAACTGGCATGTGTTTGGCCCCTGTCCCTTAATCTCAGTGTGATATGGAGCAGAAATATTGACACTCCAGGAACTAAAAGCTGGAAAGTTTATCATCGGCGGGTTTGATGAGTGCTATATGGAGAGACAGAACAATTAGTTAAGACGCAAAGCCAGGGTGAAGGGCATCTTGATGACTCTGCAAAAGTGTCCATGGACCAGGGCTATCCATCTCACAAGAAACTGGATCCTACTCACAAGATCATGGGGACAGTAGATGATGGAAAGGCTCCTGTCAGAGGAGGTGGGGAGACTAAGCTGAACTCTCTACCTGTGGTGCTACCAAAACATTATTTTCTCCTCCTGGGCCCTGTCCTGATCATAGTTTGCTGGGATCATGGAATGTCTTGGCAGTGCTTTCGCAGCTGGCTTTCATCTTGCAATGGATAGATAGAATGAGGCCTGATGATTTAGGAAAGTGAGCTGCAGCTTAATTTCTGTCTAGTAAATCCACAAGATTCTCTGTTGCTGGTACATGGTTTAGCCAGTCTTGCAATGTAAAGAGCAAGACTGACCATGTGTTTCTCAGCAGACTCGACACATTCACCCTGATGCTCTGATTGATAAAGCCCACCTGACAGCCCTTGCTAATCAGAAACAGCTTCCCATTATCCAGATCCTCCAAAGTTCATAGAATCATAGAATCATAGAATATCAGGGTTGGAAGGGACCTCAGGAGGTCATCTAGTCCTCAAAGCAGGACCAATCCCCAACTAAATCATCCCAGCCAGGGCTTTGTCAAGCCTGACCTTAAAAACCTCTAAGGAAGGAGATTCCACCACCTCCCTAGGTAACGCATCCCAGTGCTTCACCACTCTCCTAATGAAAAAGTTTTTCCTAATATCCAACCTAAACCTCCCCCACTGCAACTTGAGACCATTACTCCTTGTTCTGTCATCTGCTACCACTGAAAACAGTCTAGATCCACCCCCTTTGAAACCCCCTTTCAGGTAGTTGAAAGCAGCTATCAAATCCCCCCTCATTCTTCTCTTCTGAAGACTAAACAATCCCAGTTCCCTCAGCCTCTCCTCATAAATCATGTGTTCCAGTCCCCTAATCATTTTTGTTGCCCTCTGCTGGACGCTTTCCAATTTTTCCACATCTTTCTTGTACTGCGGGGCCCAAAACTGGACACAGTACTCCAGATGAGGCCTCACCAATGTCGAATAGAGGGGAACGAACATGTCCCTCGATCTGCTGGCAATGCTCCTACGTATACAGCCCAAAATGCCGTTAGCCTTCTTGGCAATAAGGGCAGACTGTTGACTCATATCCAGCTTATTGTCCACTGTAACCCCCAGGTCCTTTTCTGCAGAACTGTTGCCGAGCCATTCGGTCCCGAGTCTGTAGCAGTGCAGGGGCTGAATCAGTTATCTCCTTCTAAAATCCCCTGAAAGACGTTCAGTTGTCTTTAAAATGATTTCTGCGGTATTCAGCCTTCCTGGGCCTAGTTGCCAGCTGATTCCTATCTGTCCACCTCTCCGTCGGTCTTCATTTCGGATGTGCCTATAGCTGCAGTAGGTTATAGCCAGTATTGCATGCCCTTCTCCCACCCTCAGCTCTGTGACTTTTTTCTTGCTGTCCCCTCTGCCTTGAACACCCTCCCATCCTGATGTAGAAAGTCCTTGCAAATCAGCCCTGCTGAAAAGAAAACAGACTTCTTTTGAGAGGCCCATCAGCACTGATATACGATAATGATAGTTGTCTTAGAAGCACATAAACTAGATTAATGTTCAATCTTAATCTAACATCCTACAGTTTATTAAATGTGAAGCATAGTTTCTGAAATTAAATACAGGCTTGCTACGTGTCTCTACCCCATGGCTGCCTGGTGTTTTTGGGTACAGCTGTTGTGAGCTTGCTGAGGTAGGAACTCTATCATATTGGATGATCTGTGCAGGAGTCAGGAAGCACCAGACAAAGAGCTGGATTCTCAGCAGGTGAAAATCAGAACATCCTCACTGATGTTGCCAGAGCTACCCTGATTTACACCACCTGATGCTCTGGCCCACAAAGCACAAGCAGCTAAAAAGAAATCATGATGTATTTAACCTTGCTCTTAATTTTAGAAGCTCCATTTCTTTTAATCACAGGGTGCTGCTGTATATTATAGTCATTAAATACATCTGCCGGATGGCAGGCGTGTGCTGCCATCCGTTCATGTCTTCATTTTGAAATCTCTTGCAGCCAGAATTAGTGCTGTGCTGAGACACTCACCAAACGCAGCCTGTCGTCATCCTGGGACATGATGCATCCGGGGGCACCATCAATAGGCCCGAGCATCTGCATGGGTTTTAATTCAGAGCTGATGGAAAGTGCTTGTGCACTGATACTGCCCTGCTCCAAAACAGAAAATGCATCCAGGGTGCAGGTTGGGCCTGCGCCTCCAGGAGGGGAAGCCCAGAATTCACAGCCTGGAGGTGGGTTAAGTCAGCTTTGCACCCTCTGGTTCTGGGCTGCTCTGGGAGTTGGAGAGGCCCACGTGACAAAGTACATAGCCCTGAGGGGCCTGTCTAAGTTATAGCAACCTCCTAGGGCTGCTCTGGGCTATGGCACTGCTGGAATCTCTGAAGCACTGTGTACCTGTAGCCCTATTCCCAACAGGGCTTGCGTGGGGGGCCTCCAAAGGCAGCCGTACAGCTGTGTCTGCAGTATCCACCTCAGGGTAACCCTCCCCTAGATGGATCAAGGGCTTTTAGGGCTCCTTCATGTTCTTTGTCCCTTTTACCTGGCAAGAGAGGGGTGAGGATCTCACTCTCTGTTTATAGCCCATGCCCATCCTCTTCCCAGGCTTGAGCTTTACTAACAAGGTCAGCAACAATAATGTAAATCTCAGCCCAAGCCTTCTCCCCGGACTGTCCCTGTGGTTCCTGTGGCCAAAACACTTGACCCTAAACCCTCAATTTCTCTGCCCAATATCTCAGCGCAGCTAACCAGGTG
Source organism: Lepidochelys olivacea (assembly GCF_965140295.1). Taxonomy (NCBI): domain Eukaryota; kingdom Metazoa; phylum Chordata; order Testudines; family Cheloniidae; genus Lepidochelys; species Lepidochelys olivacea. The sequence goes on along the minus strand of NC_140418.1, from coordinate 43,174,327 downwards.
CACCTGCCGTACCAAGTCTGCAGGGATCATTCCATAAGTACTAGCAGGGCTCCAGCTGCTGGGTGGCTTAGCCAAAGAGCCCTGCCAGGCTGCTGAAAACCCCATGAACTGGGGTCCTTTCTTTATCCCGAAAGCAAGGGGAGCATAGGCAGTAGCAGCACAAGCTTCCCCAGCAATACCCCGTGCCAGTGCGTCCTGATTTTGATCTGCTGGAGCTACCTCTAAGGGTGAAAACTGGCTTCATCCCCTTGGCCCACTCGGCATCAGGCTCTCTGCTGAGACTGCCTATGGGGTGGTAAGTTAGTGGCAACTGCAGTGATGGGTTTGGTGCTGTGGTCATAGGAATGGGACTGAGATCACCAACCTGAGTTCCCACCATCCACCAAAGAGCCATTGACTCTGTCACCACATAACTGGCCCAGAATTGAACCAAAGCCTTTGATTTGGGGGTGGGGGGGGGGGTTCTGTGTCCCATTACTAATTACCGGAGTCATTCAGTGACTAGCATTAGAGTTTGCTGGATACAAGCTCCAGAACTTTGCAAACACTGGGCTGCTTTCTCCTTCAGATCCAAGTGGGGCTAGAATTTTTCAACAAGATGTATTTTCATAGAAAAATGCCAATTCATCAACACTGAAAGTTTTAATGGGAGTGGACTTGTTTTGATTCATTTCCTGCTTTGAAAAAAGAATTGAAAGACAAAATTTTGAAATTGTCAAAATGTCCCACTTGAAGTCAAAATGAAACCTTTCGAAATTATCAAAATGAAATGTTTTGATTGACCCTAAATGATTTTTTTCCCCACAGATTTTTAATCAATGAAAATTTTTGACTTTTTGTCCCAATTTGGGATGGGAAAAATGTTTGGAATCTCAAAGTTTTTCCCAGGACAGGAAAAACATTTGCCTACCAGCTCTAATTAACAGTCAGAAGGCTGTTTTGCACTGTACCTGATGTGGCTATATTAATCAATATTTGACAGTGGTGTTAATCTCAAATAGAAACCCAAGCCACAGCATGGGAATTGAACTGTCAGTGTTCAGTTGTGTGACAGTGAATACCATCCAAGTTACACTGGCACTAGCTGTGTGAAATAAACAAAGAGAACTGGCATCTCCATGAACTTCAGTTTCTTGTCTCATGTGAATCCAATTGCCTTGGTAAAATGATTCATTTACTGTTGTCACATCTAGTGTAGTTTCACTGATCCAGCACTGGAACAAGAGCAATCATTGCTATTGATTTGTAAAATTGATTGCTTGAAGTTCATATTGTTTAAAGGTTAATATTCAGTTTCTGGAAACTAACCGCTGCAGGTGAATTAGTCATTATCCAGCACGTGTGCCTCACTTTAACGGAATTATTAACTCTGATTTGCCTGTTCTTTTAAGATCATTTTCTGTTCCCTCACTCTCACCCCTAGCCCCACTCCACACTGGCTACTGCAGGAAGACACACAGTAGCCTTGATTTACCAGGGAAAAAAATGTAGAGGATATTTTTAATGACAGCTAGTCCATCAGGTTGGAACCATCTAGTCTGACTTGCTATACAGCACAGGCCAGATAGTCTCATCCAGTTATTCCTGTATTGTGCCCAGTAACTATGTATATGGACTCAGGTCCCTCTTTTTGGAAATTTACCCACAAAAACTATTCAAATCAGTGATTAACCCAGGGACCTTTTGCCAGGAAAACTCTCACCCAATCCCACCATCTGATAACTTTTTAACCACAGAAAGGGCTTTGCTGCTCCCATTTCTTGCTTTCTTTAGCTATGTTAGTGCTCAACCCTTTGTAAATCCAAAAGACAACGTTAAAACAGTTTGTCATTTCTCTGCTTTGGTGTCTGGCCCTCAGTTCTCCACTTCAGATCTGGTCAATTTTGGTAATTTAAAACATTTTGTTTCAATTTTGATTTTTTCTTTTTATTAACCATTGTTAGTCTAAATTTGCAAAAATTTTGAAATGAGAAGTTTTCAGCTCAAAAACTTTCTGATTCAAAACTGTCAAAAAGTCACTTTGAAAAAGACCAAAAACATTCTCCACACATTTTTATGAGTCAGAAGATTTGCCAAAACTGACCCTGTTTTAGGAACAGTTTTGATGTAAACTAATCAGCACTTTGGGGTGAAAAAACAGTTTGAAGAAAAATTCCTCTCTAATTAACCTCCCCTTCTGCTATGCTGCAGACAGGCTAGGCATAATCTTACCAACATACCGAGCTCCCAAGCAGGGTTAAGCCTGATCTACATGCAAGCTGCACCTGCAATAACTAGTTGGGTTGTGAGTCACTGCTTTAGTTTGGGTACAATTTTGTGGGGACGTTCTTATTTGTGAATAAAAGGGTCCTATTTCAACTGAATTGAAATCAGCAACAACAACAAGAACAACACACCTATTTAAGTTAAAGCAAAATCAGACATTCTTGGCAAATGTACTTCTGGCAAGCACTATACATTCCTCAGCCTTCTCCAGATTTGCAAACTTACTCTGACCATCACCAGCATTTCTGTAAATGTTCCAATATGACAAAAATAACTGGGACATTTTTGGAGCATTTCCTGTGTTTCACTGTCATTGCTGGACTTCCACATATGGGAAGAATTTGTGACACCTCTTAAAATGAGTGTCCACACATGACTCTGCTAAAAAAGCAATAACAACCAATGTAGTGATCCAGTTGGTGTGTAGATATGTTCTTAGAAACAGGAGAATTTGGGAATTCGTAGTGCTTTCTGGATTCTCCGTGTGGTTTTTGAAAGTTCAGGATGGGGTTGTGGCATCTGATGGTCAATATCCTTTAATGTAGATGAGAAACCTCTGGCGGCGTGAGCTCGTGATGCGAGGACATTCCCAGAAGTCTGTTGTATGTTACTTGGACTGTCCATTCCCTGGGAAATTCATAACTTTAGATTGGGTAGCTAATTTGATTTTGCAATGTCTGTAATCAGAGTCTTAAGAGTTTAATTATGCTTATTCTTGTCCTAGTGGCCTTAAGGAGAGCCACACTGTTCTACTCTGCATGATGCCCAGATGTTGTGGTGCAGGAGGGAAGCGCCTTGCTGCACAGCAGGTAAACAGGGGAAAGAGGCTGCAAAATTAATGAAGTCTGTAATTAAAGCAGGCACCTTTGGGCCTCCTACCAGCAGCCACCGACCAGTGATGTCAGGATGGGGAATTTATTCATCATTTTCATGGGCACAGAGGGAGGTAGATGGGTTTTGCTAGGATGCTAAGCTTGCTCCATGACAATAGCACCAACACATCCTGAAATGATTGTCTGTGTGTGATGGCAGATTACATCTGTGCAAGAACAATGTCTGTGCAATTCTAGCATGTGATCAGAGCAGATAGCTGGGAGCTCCAATACACGCAACCTCCACTTGGGTACAGTGTCGCTAGTGATTAAAGTAAGTGCTCACATGTGTGGTGGGGCATTTCCACTCGTCCTTATGAACCTTTGCTCCACCACCCCTTTGCTCCACTGGTGAGGGATTTTGGAGGGCGAGGATCACACAGGGAGACAATTGTGTGTTTTCTGTTGGTGGGGTTTTCATTTTTTGGCTGTCTTTTAGTTATAGTTGTATTGGATTTCATACAGGCAGAGACTATGAACAGCAACAGAGTTCTTCAGCTGGTGTCAATCAGCATATTGCTCTACTAACCTCAGCTGAGCCAGGCTGATTTGTACCAGTGGAGGATCTGGCCCTCTGATTTCAAATGAGCTGCACCAGTCTGCACCAGCTGAGGCTGTGGCCCCATCAGGTGAACCTATCATCATAAATAAATGGAAAAGAAACATTAACAATATATAAGAAAAATACTTCCTGGAGCCTAATCACAGCCATTAACCAAGGCCCATGTGGAGTAGTGAACGTACACAACTGGGAGTCAGAATGTCCAGTTCTGCTCTGGATTTGCAGTGTGACATTGGACAGGTTCTCTGTCTCATCAGTAGCATGGGGACAATAATACCTATGATGTGATCATTTGTTAATTGCTGTAAGTGTTCTGAGCACATTGGATGGAAGGTGCTATGTAAGTCTAAAGTACTATCAGAATTCCATTGGGGTAAAGGGAAAGGATAAGAGAAGAAGCTACAGACAGCCAGACTATAAGGATTTATTTATCTTTGCAGCGAGGTTTGGGAAGAGAATTGTCTGCATCAAACGGACACAACTTAAAGGCTGCAATAATATTTTTCCTCTGAAAGTTTTCTGTTGCCCTTGTTCATTTTTCTGCCCTTCTGTTTGGATAGAGGATGGCACACTGGATAAGTCATAGCACAAAGGAAGGGGAATATGCCGCAACTTAATTGATCTTAATGATGATGGAAGAACTTTGTGTTGCTAACACTGGAGTTTGTACTGCTGGTTTAATGTGATTTCTGATTTGGTTTGATTACTCTGGGGAAATCCTGCGGGCTAATGAAAGCAGCCATGGAGAACCAGCAGTAATAATTTCAGATCTGCTCTCAGCTTGAAGCAGCACAGGTTTCCAAGGCAGAAAGAGAGGGAGGGAAAAGGTCACAGGGATAGATTAAATGAGCTCCCGCATACCAGCCAGTCCATGCTGTGGTTTGCGAACAACAGACAATGCTGTTGAATGACAGGTGAACTCGGGGGGATGAGCTCTCACAAAGCAGTGCTGGAGTCGTGTGTGGGGGAGTAACAATCACCCAGCTGACTGGCAGGGATAAAACATCCCCAAGTGACTCACCAGCACCTCTTCCTGCTGCACAGTGCCCCAACACCAATCTGTACACTGCACCTATGTGTGTGAAACCAGACAGTCACTGTGCTCTCGAATGAACTCACAGAGGAAAATTATAAAAGACAAAGTCACCCCATCACCTGTAAGTGACCATGTCTCACAAAGTTATCACTAAAAGAAAAGGAGGACTTGTGGCACCTTAGAGACTAACCAATTTATTTGAGCATAAGCTTTCGTGAGCTACAGCTCACTTCATCGGATGAATCATCCATTGGGGAAAGGTCTGGAAAGGTTGAGAGCCACTGCCTTAGAATATGTGCTAACTACTTATGCTAAACAATCTGTTCCACCTTGTATTTATGTGTGACATTATGAGTACCTTTCCCAGACCTGAAGAGCCCTGTGTAGCTCAAAACCAGTCTCTCTCACCACCGGAAGTTGGCCCAATAAAAGTCATTACTTCACCCACCTCGTGTCTCTCTCTCTGTTTGTCAGTGTGTTACATTTGATCTGTTTTCAGATAACAAGTTGTGAAGCTGCTGATGCAGCTCCTCAGTGGGTGTAAATCCACTGGAGTCAATAAAGCTGAGGATCTGACCTTTTCATGTTCAGGTTCTTTCTCAAAATGAATTCCACAGCAACAACACCGCACACAATTAAATCAGTGTCAGCCAGTTCAACTACTGGAAAACTAACCTCCCCCCTGCAAGGTGAATATAATCAACAAAGAGAACCAACTTCTCCCAGCCAAGCCAAAATCAAATTCATAATAAAAACAGAGCTGGATGGAATGTTATGAAGATCCTGGTTTCTGATTGGCTGACTCTCAGCGCAATCTCAATCACTCAGCCAATTAGAATGCTTTGATCACATAGACTCTAGACAGTTGTCACTAGTCTTTGTCAGACATGAGGACAGCAATGGGCCAGAGTCCAGCTGCTATATATCAGGGTAGTTTGATTATGTTAATGGGGAATATGCTGATTTGCATAAACTAGGGACATGGCCCAAAGCCTCCAGAGCTACACATTGGGTTTTATGTGTGTCTCTGTTCTCATCCTCCCAATAGCTCCTTCCTTTGAAGTCTGAAATCCCCTTGGGGGCTCTGGAGGCTTCTGGTGCTGTCCCCTTCCCCTGTGTCCCATCCTGTGTAACGTGTACTGCATCACCTCTCAGGGATGTGCTGTGGCTGTTGTTTATCAGCATTTCCCTTTTCAGCAGCATTAGCCCCTTCAGAGCAGCTGGAGTGGGACAAAGCCCTGAATACTCCTACCCATCTCTAAGGGACATGCTATAGGGACAGGAGGCGTTTATAAAAGCTCCATCTCTGTGCTGAGTGGTGGAGAGATGGGCAGTCTCAAGCTACAGGCAAGCCAGACGTGACACTTTACCTTCATCCCAGAAGCATGTTCCTCCCCATGTTACAGCAGTTTAGCAGCTAATTCCTGCCCTTTCGGTGAGTGCAGTGGAAGGAAGCTGAGAACATAATAATAATCAATACCTAGCTCAGGTCAGGATCATTATTCCCATTTTACACATGGGGAAACTGAGGCACAGAGCAGGAAAGTGATGTTCCGAAGGTCACCCAGCAGCAAGCCCAGGAATAGAACCTGGGACTCTTGAAAACCAGTCTAAGTCTGTGTCTACATTAAGCTTGACATCACTGATGCAGAGAGGGCTGGAGGAATGCTCCCTGCAAAAGTTTTGGTATCACAGTGCACCATCACAGATTTGCACCTGACCCTGTGATTAGTTACAGGGCCAACAGTACCATTTACTTTAGCTGGGCTTTGAGCTGGACTCCCCAGCTTTGGCTATGGGGCAGAGAGGGTCAGGGAAAGCAGGTGCTGAATCATTTCAACCAGGATTTCCCTCCTCTCCCCTGGAGGGACATCTCTTTTCTGTGCACTCACAGGGGTAAAATGTTGGCTCTCCATATGGTTGGAATAACCTGCCTTCTGAGAAGAGCTCTGTGTGCCTCAAAAGCTTGTCTCTCTTTCCAAGAGATGTTGGTCCAATAAAAGATATTACCTCCCCTGCCTTGTCTGTCTAATTCCTGGACTTCTGCGTAGGGACAGAACTTGGCACACAGCACCAACAAGAGAGCTGTGCAGCCATTCCACTGCAGACTGGGCTCTTGGCTCAGTTTGAAAGCTGGGTGGGGTCAACAAGTGACTGGGAGACTTTCAGGGATGGCCCAGGGGGGTTCAGGGAGTAGTGCTGGGGTTTCAGCCAGATGTGCTTTTCTCTCATGCCTCAGCATGTTGCTAGTCAGTGCTTTGTTCTAGGAAGTGGGGGTCAGTGGGCCAGGAGGGGTGCACTTCATGTTGAGTCATAGAATCATAGAATCATAGAATATCAGGGTTGGAAGGGACCTCAGGAGGTCATCTAGTCCAACCCCCTGCTCAAAGCAGGACCAATCCCCAACTAAATCATCCCAGCCAGGGCTTTGTCAAGCCTGACCTTAAAAACCTCTAAGGAAGGAGATTCCACCACCTCCCTAGGTAACCCATTCCAGTGCTTCACCACCCTCCTAGTGAAAAAGTTTTTCCTAATATCCAACCTAAACCTCCTCCACTGCAACTTGAGACCATTACTTTTTGTTCTGTCATCTGCTACCACTGAAAACAGTCTAGATCCATCCTCTTTGGAACCCCCTTTCAGGTAGTTGAAAGCAGCTATCAAATCCCCCCTCATTCTTCTCTTCTGAAGACTAAACAAGCCCAGTTCCCTCAGCCTCTCCTCATAAATCATGTGTTCCAGTCGTCCCCTAATCATTTTTGTTGAACTCTGCACTTGTTCTTGTTGAACCTCATCAGATTTCTTTTGGCCCAATCCTCTAATTTGTCTAGGGCCCTCTGTATCCTATCCCTACCCTCCAGCATATCTGCCACTCCTCCCAGTTTAGTGTCATCTGCAAACTTGCTGAGGGTGCAATTCACGCCATCCTCCAGATAATTTATGAAGATATTGAACAAAACCAGCCCCAGGACCTACCCTTGGGGCGCCTTGCTTGATACCGGCTGCCAACTAGACATGGAGCCATTGATCACTACCCGTTGAGCCCGACAATCTAGACAACTTTCTATCCACCTTATAGTCCATTCATCCAGCCCATACTTCTTTAACTTTTTGGCAAGAATACTGTGGAAGACTGTGTCAAAAGCTTTGCTAAAGTCAAGGAACAACATGTTCACTACTTTCCCTTCATCCACAGAACCAGTTATCTTGTCAAAGAAGGTGATTAGATTAGTCAGGCATGACTTGCCCTTGGTGAATCCATGCTGACTGTTCCTGATCACTTTCCTCTCCTCTAAGTGCTTCAGAATTGATTCCTTGAGGACCTGCTCCATGTTTTTTCCAGGGACTGAGGTGAGGCTGACTGGCCTGTAGTTCCCAGGATCCTCCTTCTTCCCTTTTTTAAAGATGGGCACTACATTAGCCTTTTTCCAGTCGTCCAGGACCTCCCCCGATCGCCATGAGTTTTCAAAGATAATGGCCAATGGCTCTGCAATCACATCCGCCAACTCCTTTAGCGCTCTCGGATGCAGCGCATCCAGTCCCATGGACTTGTGCTCGTCCAGCTTTTCTAAATAGTGCCAAAGCACTTCTTTCTTCACAGAGGGCTGGTCACCTCCTCCCCATGCTGTGCTGCCCAGTGCAGTAGTCTGGGAGCTGACCTTGTTCGTGAAGACAGAGGCAAAAAAAGCATTGAGTACATTAGCTTTTTCCAAATCCTCTGTCACTAGGTTGCCTCCCTCATTCAGTAAGGGGCCCACACTTTTCTTGGCTTTCTTCTTGTTGCTAACATACCCGAAGAAACCCTTCTTGTTACTCTTAACATATCTTGCTAGCTGCAACTCCAGGTGTGATTTGGCCTTCCTGATTTCACTCCTGCATACCTGAGCAATATTTTTATAGTCCTCCCTGGTCATTTGTCCAATCTTCCACTTCTTGTAAGCTTCTTTTTTGTGTTTAAGATCAGCAAGGATTTCACTGTTAAGCCAAGCTGGTCACCTGCCATATTTACTATTCTTTCTACACATTGGGATGATTTGTCCCTGTAACCTCAATAAGGATTCTTTAAAATACAGCCAGTTCTCCTGGACTCCTTTCCCCCTCATGTTATTCTCCCAGGGGATCCTGCCCATCAGTTCCCTGAGGGAGTCAAAGTCTGCTTTTCTGAAGTCCAGGGTCCGTATTCTGCTGCTCTCCTTTCTTCCTTGTGTCAGGATCCTGAACTCGACCATCTCATGGTCACTGCCTCCCATCCACTTTTGCTTCCCCTACTAATTCTTCCCAGTTTGTGAGCTGCAGGTCAAGAAGAGCTCTGCCCCTAGTTGGTTCCTCCAGCACTTGCACTGGGAAATTGTCCCCTACACTTTCCAAAAACTTCCTGTATTGTCTGTGCACTGCTGTATTGCTCTCCCAGCAGATATCAGGGTGATTGAAGTCTCCCATGAGAACCAGGGCGTGTGCTCTAGTAACTTCATTGAGTTGCCAGAAGAAAGCTTCGTCCACCTCATCCCCCTGGTCCAGTAGTCTATAGCAGACTCCCACCACGACACCACCCTTGCTGCTCACACTTCTAAACTTAATCCAGAGACTCTCAGTTTTTGTTGCTGTTTCATACTTGAGCTCTGAGCAGTCATACTGCTCCCTTACATACAATGCAACTCCCCCACGTTTTCTGCCCTGCCTCTCCTTCCTGAACAGTTTATATCCATCCATGACAGTACTCCAGTCATGTGAGTTATCCCACCAAGTCTCTGTTATTCCAATCACATCATAATTCCTTGACTGTGCCAGGACTTCCAGTTCTCCCTGCTTGTTTCCCAGGCTTCTTGCATTTGTGTAAGGGGACTTGAGATAACTCGCTGATCGTTCCTCTTTCTCAGTATAAGGCAGGAGCCCTCCTCTCTCGCTTGCTCCTGCTCGTGCTTCCTCCCGGTATCCCACTTCCCCACTTACCTCAGGGTTTTGTTCTCCTTCCCCCGGTGAACCTAGTTTAAAGCCCTCCTCACTAGGTTAGCCAGCCTACTTGCGAAGATGCTCTTCCCTCTCTTCGTTAGTTGGAGCCCGTCTCTGCCTAGCACTCCTCCTTCTTGGAACACCATCCCATGGTAAAAGAATCCAAAGCCTTCTCTCTGACACCACCTGCATAGACATTCGTTGACTTCCACGATTCGACAGTCTCTACCCAGGCCTTTTCCTTCCATGGGGAGGATGGACAAGAACACCACTTGCACCTCAAACTCCTTTATCTTTCTTCCCAGAGCCACGTAGTCTGCAGTGATCCGCTCAAGGTCATTCTTGGCATTATCATTGGTGCCCACGTGAAGAAGCAGGAAGGGGTAGCGATCCGAGGTCTTGATGAGTCTCGGCAGTCTCTCTGTCACATCGTGAATCCTAGCTCCTGGCAAGCAGCGGACTTCTCGGTTTTCCCGGTTGGGGCGGCGGATAGATGACTCAGTCTCCCTAAGGAGAGAGTTCCCGACCACCACCACCCGCCTCCTTCTCTTGAGAGCGGTGGTCGTGGAACCCCCAACCCTAGGACAGTGCATCTCATGCCTTCCAATCAGTGGTGTCTCCTTCTGTTCCCTTCCCTCAGATGTATCATCTAGTCTACTCTCCACATTAGTACCTCTGGAGAGAACATGAAAACGGTTACTTACCTGTATCTGCATTGCTGGTACATGGACGCTTCCCTTTCTTCTAGAGGTCACATGCTGCCAAATTTCTTCACTGTCCTCCTGTCCCGGCAGTGCAGCCTGCTCTGAATCTTCAGAACGTTGTGTCCGTAGAAGCATATGCTGACGTCTGTCCAGGAAATCTTCAGTTTCTCTTATGCAACGCAGGGTCGATACCTGTTGCTCCGGACCTTGAATATTCTCTTCCAATGTGGAGACCAGCTTGCACTTTGTACAGACAAAGTCGCTTCTGTCCTGTGGAAGAAAGACAAACATGGCACATCCAGTGCAGGTCACAACAGCTGTACACTCCCCATCCATATTACCTTCCTTCTACGAGCTTCCTCAGGAGTTGTAGTAACTACCCAGAGAAGCCGGCAAGATGTAACCCCAGTGGGCTCTCCCCAGGCGAACTCCCTCTGTTAGCCTCTCTGCTGTTCGCTGCTCAGCTGGTTTGCAGCTGACTGGCTTTTTATAACAGTCAGGCCCACTCAAGGCTCACCTGGAACAAAGCACAACACAGCCTCCTTAATGCAGCCCTTAATGTACCTCCCCTCAGGCAGATCCCAGGCAAACTCCCTCTGTTAGCCTCTCTGCTGTTCGCTGCTCAGCTGGTTCGCAGTCAGTTCTTTAACACATTACTAGAGGGCGCTGTGGCATTCTGCAAGGGATGCTGCCCCTCACACTAGTGCTGTAGCCAACACAACAACCAACTTTCTTCTTTCTGGGTGGGTAGTCTACCCTCACTCCGCCCTGAGGCCCTGCCACCACTCCGCCCCTTCCCCCAAGGCCCCACCCTCACTCTGACTCTTCCCGCCCCCCCACTCCACCCCCTCCCCCCAGCGCCTCCCTCCCACTGCCAAACAGCTGATCGGCAGGTGGCTGGTGGGTGCTGAGCACCCACTATGTTTTTTCTGTCAACCGAGTCAACGCCTATGGTGGCCAATATCCTGCTACTTTTCCTAGTGAGAAACCTGCTGGTGCTGTCCACCCAAAGGAGAGGAAGGCAGCCCCAGGTGTACTCCCAGGAAGCTCCACACACTTCATTGGGCACTTTCTTGCTTTTGTTCCTTCTCATTCCTCTCAGTTTTTAGCATAATGAATCTTTTACTGTCCATTTCCAGTTATTGTCAATTTCATTAACTCCCTCAGCCATTAGCGCCTCATCATTGATACTAATAGAAAAGGGAATCATTTGGTAGCTTATTTTTAACTGCTAGTTTCCCCTCCACATTTGGAATGAGTTTTCTTATGGCTTCCAGATTCTGTCTCTGACTAATCCTAATGTCTCCTTGCCAGTGACAATCAAAGATGAAGTGGTTTTCTGACAATATGAGTATCGGCGAGAGAGCAAGTGTGCAGGATTTTCAGATCATTGTGAATAGAGGCACAGACTTTAAAACTCCCTGTACACAGTAAGAAGGACAGTGGTTGATGGTTTTATATGAAGAAATCAAAACTTTTGGCAAAAGCATGTCAATCTCTTTGCTGTTTTTTCTTTTTTGGCAAAAATAATTTGAAAATTTTAGAAATTAAATATGTTATTTTTTTCCCTTTTGTTCAGGTGTGATGGAGGAAATACTTTCACCAACTTCTTTACTTTCTTTTTCCTCCTTTTTCCAGGAGGAAAAGTTTTTTGTTTTTTTTATGTCAAAAAGTCAAGGATATATTCAAATAAAACAAAAACAGTGCATTTTATTCCTCAGAATGTGCATACCTTTCTTCAACCAGCTGCACAAATGATCCACTGGGATTGGAGCTTGTCCTTTGAATTCCCCTGAGGCAACTGTTGTGTGCTTCTGCTTTATTAATTATGATTATTTGTATTTCTGTAGCTCTCATGGCCCAGGACCCCATTGTGCTAGGTTGTGTACAAACAGCACACAAAGATGGTCCCTTCCCCATATTACAACCCCTGGAGTCCCCGCAATACTGATGTACAAACACATCTGCACAGAACACGGAAGAAAGATTCAGGGTTGCGTGTGGCTAGAGGCAATTGAAGAGAATTAAATAAAGGAGGCAGAAATAGGGACTATTTCCTAGGATGAAATAAGTGAACATTTGCAAAGTACAAACAGAGTATCTTGCTGCCCTCACAAGTGGAGCTAGAGGAGAATCGGGGGGCTCTTCTTCACTGCAGATGAATAAATTGAATGAGACAAGAAACAATCCATTGCTCCATGCTCACTGCCAGCCAAGCTCCCAAATCCTTAGGCTTTAGGAACTGTGGTTCACATCCTTTGTTTTCATTTTCTGCCCCCATATTAATGCTCCTCTGCACTTTCCACTTGCCTTCCAGACATGGAGGAAACTACAAAGGAGGTGAAATCCTGGCTCACTGAAATCATTGGCAAAACTCCCATTGACTTCAATGGGGCTAGGATTTGACCCTAAAAAGGGCATGGTCTCCACTGTCTGTCTGACCCAGCCACATCCAAGGTGCATTTAATACATGGAAAGAGTTCATGATCCTTTCAGAGCAGACCGGAATTCGCAAGCTTGTGAGGTGTGACCATCACCGCTGATCAATGCCCATGTCTAGTGTCATGGGCTTGCAGTTCTGCATTAGCTCTTCACAACATGGTAACAGAGATGTTGATGCAGCTCCAGAGGGGTAATCACAGCCTCATCATCCCACAGGCCAAGCCATCGATGGCTGGTCTGTGCAGGGAGTGAGTCATTCAGGAGGTGAAGCTGCCTTTACATCCCAAAGAGCATGGTAGGGAAAGCACAGAGAGATAGGGAGAGAGTCTTTGCAGTGGAAAGAGAAGCAAATTACAAGCAAATGCTTTAGAAGGCTTGCCGGCTGCCTGCTGTGAAGACACAGCCTCCCATAGAGAGTCAGCCACTGCGTGAGAGCTGGGATATCAGCGCGGACAACCCACCATGGCTATTGAGGAAGGGCCCCATCATCCCACGATGTGATCACAAGCAGGGAACACACCAGGAAAATGGGAAGTAATGGGGACGTGTTCCACTGATACAACCATCTTCTGGCGAGTAGTGTGGCCATGGGCCTTGTGAGTAGCAGAGACAGAGGTGACCAGTGGAGCACACAGTACCTGTGTGAAGTGAGGGGAATGGGGAATAAACTAGAGCTCAAGGAGGCCAACACCTCAGTGAATGGAGGCAGACAGAGGAGCAGCAGGGCAAGGTGGGCGGTTCCCACAGTAAATGGGGGTGGCCAGAGGAGCAGCAGGGCTGGGCGGTTCTCTGCTGTCAGGTGCATTTATTACTGTTAATAGTGGGCTACCTACCGTGTGCTAGACATGGCCACCCTAGAGAGACCTGTGAATCAGCAACGCTGTGTGTCCACATTGCTGGGGGCACTCACTGACCTACACTGGGTTCCCATGCCTACAGCACATCACACACAGTACTGGGGTACCTAGAATGCCCCATTGGTCTCCCTGGGTCCACTGCCATGCTCCGGGGCTGCCCACGATTCTCTCCCTTTTGACTCAGCTTCCCTGCCCCCACCCTGAGCTCCCCCCTTTCACTGCAGTCACAGAGAACAGAATGGAAAAATACTTGGGCTACAGCTACCTGGGAAAGTGCCACAACTGCTGGATTTTCCACACGTGCAGGGTGGGCGGTTACTGTTTTTCCATGGCCATGCCCCAGTGTGCCTTCAAGGTGGCTTGTTTTTGTAGTGGTGCATCCTCTGGGCAGTGCCTGTTAGAGTGCAGGCAAGTGGGTCCGCATGATGGAATATGTTTACTGGCATGTTACAGACTTTTTACTTCCCCTGGCTGCATGCCGGCACCTATGACATCCAGTGAATGGTGCAACAGAGAGGGGACAAGTGGATCTAAAACGTTGTTGTGAGCTTATCTCCTTGCACTGATTCTGGGAGCCAAAGAAAGGCTGAGAAATGGAGAGATGCTAAACACAGCATTTCTGCTCCATACTGTGTGTTACAGATCCAGCTCACCTGCCTAGCTACCTATAGGCAGCTGAGCTGGCAAACCCAAGTTTAAGGACGCCTGGTACATCCCATAAAAAGAGCTTGTTTTCAGTTGCTTCTAACTGCCAACTTTAAACCGTTTAGATGGATTTTTTTCACATTGGGCATCTGCATTAGGCTGATTTTTTTCCCCAAGTTTCAGCGACAATGTTTAAGTTGTTTCTGAGAGTGAGGATAGGAGAAACCTTGCTGGTTTGCCCATGTAAAAAAATCTCCCCCCCCCCCCCGTTGTATTGGACAGCGCAAGCCATCCCAATAAAGTCTGTTTGAATGTGGCCAAGTCAGCAGCCCCTGAGCAGATCAGTTTGCACACGCTCAGTAGAGGTTTATTAGAGGGTGGCAGCTAAATTCTTCAAAGATTCCATTTGCACTAAGCGCGCACTATCCCCACAGAGCTACTAAGCATGCTCCATCCTGGGGCATCAGGAGCTGAGCAAGACTTTTCCTTCAGTTGCTCTTCCCAGCTGCTAGGGGCCAGTCTGGCACCAGAACTGAAAGCAGGGTGATGGGAGGAGGGGATGCATGGGAGAGAAGCAGTGGGTGACAGCGACAGGTCTGGGGGATGGACAGAGCGCAGTGGTTTATAACCACTAGACCCTCACCCTTCCAGCACCTTGAGTTGACCCTGGAGTATTGCTGAGTGCCAACATTCCCTTACTGTCAGCAAATAGCTGTGAAAGTGTGTGTCCTTCCTCCCACCCAGTGGCTGGTCCATATAGAGGATAACAGCCTACTACTGTTGCCAGTTACACCCGTAGCTCAAATAGTCTAGGTTGATACATATAGAAGCCAATATGGTACCACATGATGGAGTTTCTGGTTTTGTTTGTTTGTTTTCTTAAGAAACTACATTTTAAAAGAACCCTGCAATAAAATAACATTAAGGTTGCAAAGTCAAGCCCTCAACGTTTGTAAATGCCTGAATTAAGGCTGAATGGTTTTAGATCACAAAACCCTCCAACGTCAGACTGGTGTTGTGTCCCTCCTGTTATAACGAGAGCGGGGGTGCCTGCAGAATTCAGATCCAGAGCAAAGTGCCAAAATCTGAACACCCCCAAAGCTGAGCCCCATTTATAGTGTCACTACAGAGCCATAAGGGTATTGCATGTTGGACAGCTGCCCTCATGGCTGAAACCTCAGGGATTGAACCAGGCACCTCTGGAGTTAAACACACAAGCTGCTTCCAGGGTCTGATCCAAAGCCCAGGAAGTCAGTGGAAAGTCTCCCCTTTTCTTCAATGGGGCTTGGGATAGGCCCCAAGGCACTGCTTGTATGCACATTTCCAGGTTACAGGGAGCACTGAACAAGGGGGATCAGCTTATCTTTTAACATGAGGGTGTCTCATCAGGTAGGCTGGGAACAGCCTCGAAAAGGATCATTGCAATCAGTGGGCCTGATCCTGTTCCCATGTCACTCACTGGGAGTTTTGCCAGCAAGGTCAATGGGAGAAGGAGCAGACTTGAGGACATAATGAAAATGGCCTTTTTGCCGGGTTCTGGCAAACACATGGAGCTTTCAGCCCCACTGCCTTGCCCCTGGCTGGGCCTTAGATGTCTGCTGCTCCCCCAGCATTCCCTAAACCTAAGGTGAGATTTCTACCCCACACAGTGAGGGTATAAGAGTAAAATAACCAGAACCAGGACCATGCAGCCAGGAGAGAGGTGGCTGATCTCCAACAGCAAAACCCAATAGCAGCCAGAAGACACTCATATGCCCTGGGCTTTTCAAGAAAGAGCTCTGATTAGACTGCTAGGAAAAGCAAAGCAAGAGGAAGAACATGAGCAGAGAACATGCTGTCTGTCCAGTGCACCAAGTTAGAACAAGACAGCAAGGACCACTGTTGGCTATTTCCCAGGGACAGACCCCAGATAAGGGAGGCTTTGAGCAGCGAGACTTGGCTTATGCATAAGGAGGCACCTCTATTCTACCCCCCATTTCTCTGGAGCTTATAACTAGCCCCCAAAACTGCCCTATGGCTGGTTTTTTCCTGCTTATTCTCAGGCCAAAGATGAGGTATGCGAGAGATGAGGAAGGCTACAGCTGCTCTGGGAGACATGCTGTCTCTGGTAGGTATCTATACAGTGCCCATCATTGTAGTATGTGAGCACCTCACAGCCTTCAGTACATTTATGCTCACATCAGCCCTGTGAGATAGGGAAGTGCTATTATGGCAGCCCCATTTTACAGATGGGAACTGAGGCCCAAGGCTCCACTCTGTCTGTGATGGAGCAGAGACATAATCCCAAATCTCATATTAGTGCCAGATTAGAATCTTTGGGCCACTCCATAGGTGCAACCTTATCCCATTCACTACATGAATCTCTGAATGGAATTCTCTGGCCTGTGCTATGCAAGAAGTCAGACCAGATAGTCGCAGTGGTCCTTTCCAGCCTTAAAATGTACAAATCTCGGCTTAGAACGTAAGAACATAAGAATGGCCATACTGGGTCAGACCAAAAGGTCCATCCAGCCCATAACAGGTAATGATCTAGTGAACTCTCTCCTCCCATCCATCTCCACTCTCTGACAAACAGAGGCTAGGGACACCATTCCTTACCCATCCTGGCTAATAGCCATTAATGGACTTAACCTCCATGAATTTATCCAGTTCTCTTTTAAACCCTGTTATAGTCCTAGCCTTCACAACCTCCTCAGGCAAGGAGTTCCACAGGTTGACTGTGCGCTGAGTGAAGAAGAACTTCCTTTTATTTGTTTTAAACCTGCTACCCATTAATTTAATTTGGTGGCTCCTAGTTCTTATATTATGGAAACAAGTAAATCACTTTTCCTTATTCACTTTCTCCACACCACTCATGATTTTATATACCTCTATCATATGCCCCCTTAGTCTCCTCTTTTCCAAGCTGAAAAGTCCTAGCCTCTTTAATCTCTCCTCATATGGGACCCATTTCAAACCCCTAATCATTTTAGTTACCCTTTTCTGAACGTTTTCTAATGCCAGTATATCTTTTTTGAGATGAGGGGACCACATCTGTACACAGTATTCAAGATGTGGGCGTACCATGGATTTATATAAGGGCAATAAGATATTCTCCACCTTATTCTCTATCCCTTTTTTAATGATTCCTAACATCCTGTTTGCTTTTTTGACTGCTGCTGCACACTATGTGGACGTCTTCAGAGAACTATCCATGATGACGCCAAGATCTTTCTCCTGATTAGTTGTAGCTAAATTAGCCCCCATCACATTGTATGTATAGTTGGGGTTACTTTTTCCAATGTGCATTACTTTACATTTATCCACATTAAATTTCATTTGCCATTTTGTTGCCCAAGCACATAGTTTTGTGAGATCTTTTTGAAGTTCTTCACAGTCTGCTTTGATCTTAACTATCTTGAGCAGTTTAGTATCATCTGCAAACTTTGCCACCTCACTGTTTACCCCTTTCTCCAGATCATTTATGAATAAGTTTAATAGGATTGGTCCTAGGAATGACCCTTGGGAAACACCACTAGTTACCTCTCTCCATTCTGAGAATTTACCTTTTATTCCTACCCTTTGTTCCCTGTCTTTTAACCAGTTCTCAATCCATGAAAGGATCTTACCTCTTATCCCATGACAACTTAATTTACGTAAGAGCATTTGGTGAGGGACCTTGTCAAAGGCTCTCTGGAAATCTAAGAACACTATGTCCACTGGATCCCCCTAGTACACATGTTTGCTGACTTCCTCAAAGAACTCTAATAGATTAGTAAGACATGATCTCCTTTTACAGAAACCATGTTGACTTTTGTGCAACAATTTATGTTCTTCTATGTGTCTGACAATTTTATTCTTTACTACTGTTTCAACTAATTTGCCCAGTACTGACGTTAGATTTACCAGTCTGTAATTGCCAGGATTACCTCTAGAGCGCTTCTTAAATATTGGCATTACCTTAGCTATCTTCCAGTCACTGGGTACAGTAGCTGATTTAAAGGACAGGTTACAAGCCATAGTTAATAGTTCTGCAATTTCACATTTGAGTTCTTTGAGAACTTTTGGGTGAATGCCATCTGGTCCCAGTGACTTGTTACTGTTAAGTTTCTCAATTAATTCCAAAACCTCCTCTAGTGACACTTCAATCCATGTCAATTCCTCAGATTTGTCACCTACAAAAGACAGCTCAGGTTTGGGAATCTCCCTAACATCCTCAGCCGTGAAGACTGAAGCAAAGAATTCATTTAGTTTCTCTGCGATGACTTCACCGTCTTTAAGTGCTCCTTTTGTATCTCGATCGTTCAGGGGCCCCACTGGTTGTTTAGCAGGCTTCCTGCTTCTGATGTACTTAAAAAACATTTTGTTATTACCTTTTGAGTTTTTGGCTAGCTGTTCTTCAAACTCCTTTTTGGCTTTTCTTATTACATTTTTACATTTAATTTGGCAGTGTTTATGCTTCTTTCTATTTACTTCACTAGAATTTGACTTCCACTTTTTAAAAGATACCTTTTTATCTCTCACTGCTACTTTTACATGGTTTTTAAGCCACGGTGGCTCTTTTTTAGTTCTTTTACTGTGTTTTTTAATTTGGGATATACATTTAAGTTGAGCCTCTATTATGGTGCCTTTGAAAAGTGTCCATGCAGCTTGCAAGGATTTCACTCTAGTCACTGTACCTTTTAATTTCTGTTTAACTAACCTCCTCATTTTTGCACAGTTCCCCTTTCTTAAATTAAATGCCACAGTGTTGGACTGTTGAGGTGTTCTTCCCACCACAGGAATGTTAACTGTTATTATATTATGGTCACTATTTCCAAGCGGTCCTGTTACAGTTACCTCTTGGACCAGATCCTGCGCTGCACTCAGGACTAGATCGAGAGTTGCCTCTCCCCTTGTGGGTTCCTGTACCAGCTGCTCCAAGAAGCAGTCATTTAAAGTATCGAGAAATTTTGTCTCTGCATTTCGTTCTGAGGTGACATGTACACAGTCAATATGGGGATAATTGAAATCCCGCACTATTATTGAGTTCTTTATTTTGATAGCCTCTCTAATCTCCCTTAGCATTTCATAGTCACTGTCACTGTCTTGGTCAGATGGTCGATAATAGATCCCTACTGTTATATTCTTAGTAGAGCATGGAATTACTATTCATAGAGATTCTATGGAGCATGTGGATTCATTTAAGATTTTTATTTCATTTGATTCTACATTTTCTTTCACAGAAAGTGCCCCCCCGCCACCGCATAGCTGTTCTGTCTTTCTGATTTATTTTGTACTCCGGAATGATTGTGTCCCATTGATTGTCCTCACTCCACCAGGTTTTTGTGATGCTTATTATATCAATATCCTCCTTTAACACAAGCCACTCTTATTATTTAGACTTCTAGCATTTGTGTACAAGCACTTTAAAAACTTGTCACTGTTTATTTGTCTGCCCTTTTCTGATGTTTCAGATTCTTTATGTGAATGTTTCTCTTCTGATCTGGCCCATACTTTATCCTCTTTCATCCCCTCCTCCCGACTAAAACCTAAAGAATCTCTATCAATAGTCTCTCCTCTAAGAGAAGTCTCTGTCCGATCCACGTGCGCCTCTGCAGCAATCGACTTTCCCCCATCTCCTAGTTTAAAAACTGCTCTGCAACCTTTTAAATGTTAAGTGCCAGCCATCTGGATCCACTTTGGTTTAGGTGGAGCCCATCCTTCCTGTATAGGCTCCCCCAATTCCAAAAGTTTCCCCAGTTCCTAATAAATCTAAACCCCTCCTCCCTACACCATCGTCTCATCCACGCATTGAGACTCTGAAGCTCTGCCTGCCTACCTGGCCCTGTGCGTGGAACTGGAAGCATTTCTGAGAATGCCACCATAGAGGTCCTAGATTTCAGTCTCTTTCCTAGCAGCCTAAATTTGGCCTCCAGGACGTCTCTCCTACCCTTCCCTATGTCATTGGTACCTACATGTACCACCACCACGGGCTCCTCCCTAGCACTACACATAAGTCTATCTAGATGCCTTGAGAGATCCGCAACCTTCGCACCAGGCAAAGAAGTCACCATACGGTTCTCCCAGTCATCACAAACCCAGCTATCTATGTTTCTAATGATTGAATTTCTCATTACTAACACCTGCCTTTTCCTTATGACTGGAGTTCTGTGAGAGAGGGTACCCCAACATCATCTGGAAGAAGGCTCCCAACTAAGTATTCGGGGTAGCCGTGTTAGTCTGTATCCAGAAAAATAACAAGAAGTCTGGTGGCACCTTAAAGACTAACAGATTTATTTGAGCATAAGCTTTCGTGGGTAAAACCCCCACTTCTTCAGATGCATGGAGTGAAAATTACCGATGCAGAGATAAATATACTGACACATGAAGAGAAGGGAGTTACCTCACAAGTGGAGAATCAGTGCTGACAGGGCCAATTCGATCAGGGAGGATGTAGTCCACTCCCAATAATAGATGAGGAGGTGTCAGTTCCAGGAGAGGCAAAGCTGCTTTTGTAATGAGCCAGGCGATATGGGTACCCAGAAATCACCAACTACAGGACAAGCCCAACAAGAAAAATAACAGACCACCACTGGCCATCACGTACAGCCCCCAGCTAAAACCTCTCCCGCACATTATCAATGATCTACAACCTATCCTGGAAAACAATCCCTCACTCTCCCAGACCTTTGGAGACAGGGTAGTCCTCACTTACAGACAGCCCCCCAACCTGAAGCAAATTCTCACCAGCAACTACACATCACACCATAGAAACACTAACCCAGGAATCAATCCCTGTAGCAAACCTCATTGCCTACTCTGTCCCCATATCTACTCTAGCGACACCATCAAAGGATCCAACCACATCAGCCACACCATCAGAGGCTTATTCACCTGCACGTCTACTAATGTTATATATGCCATCACGTGCCAGCAATGCCCCTCTGCCATGTACATTGGCCAAACCAGACAGTCCCTACGTAAAAGAATAAATGGACACAAATCGGACATCACGAATGGTAACATACAAAAGCCAGTGGGAGAACACCTCAGTCTTCCTGGACATTCTATAACAGATTTGAAAGTAACTATACTTGAACAAAAAAACTTCAGAAACAGACTTCAAAGAGAAACAGCAGAACTAAAATTCACTTGAATAGGGACTGGGAGTGGCTGGCTTATTAGAAAAGCAGCTTTGCCTCTCCTCGAATTGACACCTCCTCATCTATTGTTGGTAATGGGCTACATCCCCCCAATCAAATTGGCCCTTTCAACACTGGTTGTCCACTTGTGAGGTAACGCCCTTCTCGTCATGTGTCAGTATATTTATGTCTGCATCTGTAATTTTCACTCCATGCATCTGAAGAAGTGGGGTTTTTACCCATGAAAGCTTATGCTCATATAAATCTGTTAGTCTTTAAGGTGCCACCGGACTCCTTGTTGTAACTATGGGAAGGTTTCCCTCTGTTCCTGTTGACTGCTCTCCTTCTCTGGGCCTTTCATCCTCCTTAACAGTGCAGGGTCTGTCTGACTGGAGATGGCACAAATCTGCAGTGTCCCAGAAAGCTTCATCAAAATACCTCTCTGCCTCCCTTAGCTCCTCCAGTTCTGCCACCCTGGCCTCCAAAGCCAGTACACAGTCTCTGGGGGCCAGGAGCTCCTTGCACCGAATGCACACATATGCCACCCGCCCACAAGGCAGATAATCATACATGCTACACTGAGTGCAATAAACAGGATAGCCCCCACTCTGCTCCTGGGCTTCTGCCTGCATTTTCTCCTACAGTTACCTAGGTTAATGATAGGGTTTTTGTTTAAATCAAGAAGTTTTGATTATAGTTTAGTTTAAAGGTTTTAAAGAATGGCAAGTGTACCTTGCCCCCTTCCCACTCCCCTTCCAAACTCCCTCTCGAAACTCCCTGTTAGTGGTCCCACTTCGCTTGTTTTGCAGTTGGATAATAACAGAGGCAGCTTGTCCTGAGTGAGCAAAAATAAAAGCTATTGTAATTAGCCCTAGCTGAATAATGATTTTGCCAAACAAACTGTGTACATGTCGGTGGGAAAGAATAGCAAAAGATTTATATTTGATAGATGTGGCTGATTAGTGACAACAAAAACTGTTTCTCTGGATAATTTTTCAATAACCGATAGGGAAAAAATAACAAATGGATTATTTGTGGCTATTATTTAACCTGTTCCAGCTGTGACTGAAGGAAAATAGCATAGCAGGTGTGTGCATTTACTGCTGTGAAATAGGCAGAGGGTGGTTATCCAGATGAATTCAAAGAAGGTGCAGTTCAGCCCTATAAAAAGAGGGCCAGCCAAAGATTAGGTATAATTTACATCCCCTTGATGCCCCATGATGTGAGATTAATTGGGATCTAAGTGGTGCATATGCCCTGCATGGGGATGAATTTCACTTCTAGTGGTTTTGCAACCGGCATGTTCTGTTTGCCATGCCCTATCTGGCACACCCAAGGAATGCTGTGTACAGTGTATTTTTGTTTCCCATCATTGATAATTGCCGACCATATGTGTTTCCCCTGCCTATGCTCAATTATTTTGGGTTTCTCTTTTGTGTCTCTGCCCCCAGCAAGAGCACTGCGGCTTTGTATTCCTCTGTTTAATAGTGGGTCTGAGTAGTGTCACACAGAGCCTGGGTTTCTGAAAAGTGAAGCAGGGCCAGGGTCCTCTAGTACAGATACAATACATAGCAGCAGAGCCTGCAGTTCCTATTGTAAATCCAATATAAACCTTCCATGATATGGGCCTTTTACCCTTCTATCTTTTAAAAGGGAAAGGAATTTAGAGAGCGTACTTAGATGGAGTGAAATGCTGTGGGGAAAGACAATGGATTCTACCTGCCTTTTGGTTCTCTTATACTGCTTTCACACTGGTGCAACTCTATTGACCTCATTGGAGTCAACTCCAGCTTTGCCCTGCTGGAAGCAACATGAGAATATGGCCCACTGATCTACTAAGCCAGGAGTTCCCAAACTTACCTAGTGCAGGTCACATTTCAATGCAGAGCTCATCTTGTGGCCACCTCCCTATCCATTTACCATCTCACAGTGCAGCGACTGCCTGAATGGAAACGAATATTAGGAAGTAGTTTCATATATTTGTCATTGTCTTCTAATGAAATTTAGCAGCTGGAGAAAAGACAGAGGAGCCAGCGCCACGTGACCAGCCAGGCAGCCAGCTCTCAGCAGCACACAAGCCAGTGCTCCAGGGAGAGGAGTTTGGATATCTCTGGGATAAACACCACACTGGGCCCAGCCATCTAAAATTAAACTGTATAATTCCTTCTTCCAAGAGTGGAGAGCACACAGATCAGGTGGGTTGGGATGGAGCTTGCTCCCCATTCTCTCCTCTACTGGGTGAAATGCCATGAGGGGACAACGGCCAAGGAGCTTTGCATAGACAATGAGACTCTGTGCAAAGGGCCCTGGCCTCCACAAGCATCCAGAGAGCAGCGTGGAACTGGAGACCCACCAATTAAGGGACCTTTACAGTCCTCGGGACATAGAGCCCAGCTCTTGATGGAATCATTTGGAGGCAAGACCCTGAGCCAAATCTCACACGCCTTCCCACTTCCTACTGACATTTTTACTGCACGTCGAAGAAATTCTTTCATTTAGTCAGATGCTTCCTGCTTCATCATTTGTTGCTTTCAACATTGGGTTCACATAGACAGGCTTTGTCTCTTTGGCACAAATTCTGCACAGAGCATCACGGATTGGGGTGGGGTGTGACCTGGAGATCATATAAGAATTTTTTGTGAACAGACTGTATTCTTCTAGGCTATTGCTCTGGCAGTTAGTAATATTCTAGCCTCACAATGGCATATAAATTGAAAACTGACCATTGTCATGATTTGACACAAATGTGTGTGCATGTTTCCAGTTACTGAGTATTTCACAATGTATCAAATAATAGTAGTAGATTTGCAGTAAGGTATGTCAGTGAGGCACCACTGATAGTGACATGGAACCTGATGCAAAGCCCAGTGCAGTCAGTGGAAAGGCCAATGGGCTCTAAATGAGACCAACAGGAGTGAATGTCATATGATTATGAGCCTTTACGTAGTCACACACAAATACGTCACATTTGTTGCAGTTGTTATTTTAATGTAACAAAACCTTGGCAATTAAAATTATTGGCTAGGATTTTCAAAGTTTCATAAGGGATTTACACATCTAACTCCCCACACATAACTATATAGTGCCCATCAACTGGGCACTGAGCATTCAAATCCCAGGCAACATAGATGCATTCCTCCATAGAAAATGAGACACCAATTTGTCTCTCACTCATCTTACAGCACCTTATCTCCCTTCAGCTATAAGAAAGCACCATATTTCTGTGCTCAGATTAAACTTGTGCATCATCCATCATACACATACACACAATCCGTCTTCTGCTATGTCAATCTGTAGTTAAAATTGAGGGTTGCTAGAGAAAGGAAAGAGATTCCTTATCCCTGGAACATGAAGAGAACATTTCCATACTTCTCCAAAAATGATGGGTGGTGTTCACAGGCACAGAGCATTACCCTCCTCTGAGCAGAATGGAAACTCCCAGCAGTGCAATGGAAATACTATACTATTGCTATACTCCCTAAAGCATACTTCATTGAATATTAATATATGTACAGTAGAACCGCAGAGTTATGAACATCAGAGTTATGAACTGACCAGTGAGCCACACACCTCATGTGGAACCGGAAGTAATCAATCAGGCAGCAGCAAAGACAACAACCGCAAAACCCAAGAAGCACATCCAGCACAGTACTGTGTTAAATGTAAACTACTAAAAAGAAAGGGAAAGTTTTAAAAAAAGATTTGACAAGCTAAGAAACCGTTCCCGTGCTTGTTTCATTAAAATAAGATGGTTAAAAGCAGCATTTATTTTCTGCATAGTAAAGTTTCAAAGCTGTATTAAGTCAATGTTCAGTTGTAAACTTTTGAAAGAACACCCAGAACGTTTTGTTCAGAGTTACGAACAACCTCCATTCCCAAAATGTTTGTAACTCTGAGGTTCTACTATAATGTAACGTTTTAGAGGTCAGCTTATTTTTCTGTCACGATTTTAAAAACCAAATATGTCAAACACCAGAAGAGAAAACGTGTCTCTTGCTCACAGGTTGGAAATGAAGTTTGTCTTTGACATTGACCTAGGATTTACATACTACATAACCTAGGATGTAGCTCAATAGTAAAGCTCGTTCAAAACTGACAGAGGCGCTCTGGTGCTGTGGTCCCAGTAGGATTGCACAGAAGTCTGTGTGAACTGGGCCATTCTCAGAAACTACAGTGATGGGTGTCAGCATAAGAACATAGACAGAGTAGATAGAGAGAGAGACTTGGAAAAGTCAGACAATGTATAGGAAAAATGATTTTGTGTGGAACTTAATATAAGCAGGAGTTGGAGCAGTAAACTGTAAGGGGAAGTCACATGGGACAGGGCATGGGGAATTTTCCCATTGGCTTCAATCACCTTTGGATCAGGTTCTAGGAACATAGTACGAGCCTTGGAGCTCTCTGCTGTGGGATAATTCACATTTGTGAATGCTGAGTATTAAATGCAGCCCCTTTTTAAAGTGATTTGAATTTGGGGGTTTCTATTTCATTCTTCTAGGGTTTAATAGCTCAGATGAGAAAGAAGACATTTACTGTTTCTATCAAAAATCACCAAGGCGTTTTTGGTCTCAGGCTCATTACACACCAGCTCAGCCTGCCCTGCCCAGCCCTCCCTCGTGCTGTTGTACCATCGACCAATACAGCAAAGATCGGTGCTGGAAAATGGCTGTTCTTAGCAAGAACATAAAACACTCTTGTATGGTTCATGTAAGTGAAAGGTGGAGTCTGCTGCCATGATACCTGGATACCTCCTGTGATGAGGCACCTTCTCTGCACTGGCCCTTAGAGGGTTAAAACCAACCTAGGAAGGCTGAGTGGCAGGCAGTCAAAGGAGTGGCTGCAGGGGAAACAGCCAATTAGGGTGGTGGCTGCAGACAATTAGGTCAGTGGCTGGACCAGCCAATCAGGGTCCAGCCTGCCAATATAAAAGGAAGCTGCAGACCAGAGTGAGTTAGTCTGCTGCAGGGAGCCCTAGGGAGAAGACTGGCTTCGCAGGGGGCTATAGAGAGACCAGTACCTGGGGAAGGACAGATGCTAGCAGGGACTGGGAGAGCTAGGGAGAGCTCCTGATGGGTTGCCAGGATTTATGGGCTCAAGGCCCTAGGAAGGGGGCAAAGGAGCTGGAGCCAGAGGCAGGAGCAGAAGGGACTGAGGCTGTGGGGAAGTGGCCCAGGGAAAAGAGACAGTGAGCTGGATGGAAGAGGTAACGGGAGGCTGCTGTTTGCAGGGCCCCCTCCCCTTCTCCCCGAAGGAGTGGCCCAGCTGTGGAAGGCCAAGCTGCTATGAGGAGTGACTGGACTATTGTTGGATTAGTCCCCTGGGAAGGGGGGAACCGGAAGGTGACATGGCTGGACGGCTGTGCCATGAAGCAGATGCCGAGAGAAAGGAGCCGTAACGGGTCTGCAGGCAGAGGCCAGGACGGGAGAGCCGCCACCACCTGATGGCACACCCGCTGAGACTGAGCTAATTCCTGAAATAGCAAGCTGGAGGCGC
The DNA here is from genome assembly GCF_965140295.1 of Lepidochelys olivacea. Classification (NCBI taxonomy): domain Eukaryota; kingdom Metazoa; phylum Chordata; order Testudines; family Cheloniidae; genus Lepidochelys; species Lepidochelys olivacea. Next base: position 43,147,398 of record NC_140418.1, on the reverse strand, counting down.
CAGTGTGGTGAGAGACCCTTTGACACCTCCCAACAAGCATTGCTTTGATTTCTTCCTGTCAGTGATTGATATGATGCCTGTTGCAGAGCCTGTAGGCCCTTCATATAGAAATTAAAACCATAAATTACGTGAGCTGCCCCCCACAATGGGTGGCACTGCAGGCACCTCAGCTGAGAAAACCACTGTTGTTCTCAATGGAAAAACAGAGAGAACTTATTGCCCTTCATAGCAGCAACTCTTCAGAGGTGTGTGAGGGTTAGAGAAAACCCAAGGCAGCTTGGAGAAAAGCCCTAACATTGGAATCTGGAAGCATGACCAGTGAGTGTGATGGACAAGAACTTAGGTGGTCAGAACCGAGTGGAACAGGGCTTCACAGGGACAGGTCTGTTGGCAGGCTGGCATGTTCTGATGGATCCAGTTGTACTGCTCGCTTCCCTACAGTAGATCATTCTTGCTCTCACAGGCATGCACAATTTGGCTCCCAGGGTCAGCAAGGGAGCTGCCACTGACACGGGTTTTCTGCTTGTTCTGAGTCCCAGAATGCACGCTTGAACTGGCCAGAAAGTAGGGGCTTTTCCCTGCAGAAAACTTAGATAGAAAAAAAATAATTGTTTTCATCAAAATTTTTACCTGCAAATTTTGGCATTTCAGTGAAAAGACAAAAAATCTTTTGGTTTTTGGCTGAAATGTTTTTGTCTTTTGCATTTTTAGTAAACAAATCAAACACCTGTGAGGGAAGCAGACACATTCGGCACAAATCGAATTTAGTTAAAAACCCAATTGCCCATTTAAAAAAAAGCGTTTCCCTGGAAAATGTTCCACCATCCCCAGATGAGACAGCAGGTGAGAGAGCAAGAGGATGCCTGCTAAACCACAGTGACCAGAAAACAATCCCAAGTGAATGTCACTTGCGCTCAGCTTCAAAATGGGTTACTTCCTGGGAGTTGAGCTGACTGAGCCAAACCAAGAGCCAGGGCTTCTCTTCTGCTAACTCCTCTACCTGTGCAGCAGCTGTCTCTTCGACGCCATGCCCACCCTCCCAGGAACCCCCCTCTCACTGCTCTGTGAAGCTCTGTGCAAGCTCTGTGAGGTTCCCCTTTGGGTTGTTGGAGATGGAGATGGGGTGGAGCAGAGGCCTAGCCACTCTGCATGGCTCTGTCTCCCACTCACCACCAAGGACTCTGAGAAGAAATTCCCTCTGCAGAGTGCTGCACAGCTACTGGCGGGAGACTCAGCCATGGGTCATGCGGCTGGGGTGTGAGTTAAACCAGACTCCCCTATACCTGATTACATCCACTCTCCCTGTATGGGGAAACCTATGCCCATGTTCCTCAGCGACTGGGGAGCTGCCTGGCAGCAGTGATCCATGTCTCTGCTTCTGCCCTGCTCTGTGGGGCCTCCTAGCTCATCCTCCTCAATGAAAACACATCCTGGGGGGACTCTCCCCTAGATCACCTCCTCAAGGCGGGGGTCTGTACCCTCCACTGGCAAGGCAGGAGAGTCTCAACATCTGCGATCCCTGGAGATTCGGGAGGGGAATCTGCTGGAAATGCATGGAGACCTTGTGTCTCTGCTCCTTCTCCTGGCCCCCTGCTCTCCTCCACCCCCTGTCAACATGGCTCTGCCCTGAAACCTCCTTTCCATGGTGTTCAGCCACACACAGGGCACTCCAAGGGGTTCCAAGCATCCCCATTCCTCACTACTCTGTGGCTTGTGGTGCGGGAATGACGTGTATCCCTACATCCCACCTGTTGGAGGATCTCCGAGGGCCCTCTGCAGAGATGGGAATGGGAAACAGAGGCAGCATCCCTTCTCCCCATGGAAAGCGGGAAACAGCCACACAGAGGGGCCTCTCCATGCAGAGATCAAGGGGGGATAATGTGCCCCAATGGCACAGTGCTGCAATGCCTAGATACTGCTGAAGAGTGCTGGCAGTGAGTCTTGTACCTATTGTTCTGGGAAAGCTCCTCCATGATACTGAAGGGCAGGCTGGAGGAACCATGGGAGATCTGTTCCCAGCTGGTCCTGCCCTGCTGTAACGACAGAAGTTGCTGGCCATGGTTAGATCTATTAGCTGAGAGGGAAGGAAGCCTGGCTGCAGCATATGTATCCATCTTGCAGAGCTAAGGCCTACAGAAAACCACAGAAACAGGTGAAAATGGCCATGTAGGTCAACTGGTCCATTCCCAACACCCCCACTACATGCGCAGCTAAGGAGTCAGAACCCCTCAGCCCTTTTACCCAAAGGACACATCCCACAAAGCCTGTTATGATCTCTGGCTGCGGAGTGACTTATTTTATAGCCTCTTTCTTTTGCTGAATTGATGGGAAGATATTTCTTCTCCATCTCAGCTGCTTTTTGGCCAGTGGCCAGCATGTCTCCCAAAGTTGCTGAGCTCCTCGGAGCCAGCCCCAGCTGCACAACAGGGAGAATAAATAAGAATTTGGAACTCCACCGAGCATTTCAGCAAATTCAAATTTTCTTTCTCCTTTTAAATAAGCCCATTAAATCTGCCACCAAATCCCATTTTGTGACTTTATAAAAATGTCCAGCCTCATAAATTTGGGCAACAGCTAAATGGCAGAGTGCCTCACTCAGAGAGCGGGAGAAAGAGAGAGAGAGAGAAACCACACCAAACCTCCCATGCTGCACACTGCTCCCTAGCCTCATGAACTGGCACTTTAGCTCTGAAGAACTAGGGCTAGCTGGGAATATACCTGTTATGTTCACAGCACACACACATAAATACTCTTGCTGAAAGGCTGCAACATAACACAACTTTATTTCTTAAAATTCAGAATGATAAACCCACAAGACCCCAAAACCAGAGAGAGAGAAAACAGGCTGCTTCCTAACACAGCAAAGCAAAACTCACCCTACCTTGTTTTAAACAACTGGCTTTTCCCAGAATGACACTGATTGCACCATTCACATACTTTGCTACAGAGCCCCCTAGCCTGTAAGGAGGACTGGGATTCCCCCTCACACACACACACACTCGCTCTCTTAAAGTGATAGCTTGCAATTCCAACAGTCTTCCATACAGCATAAAACTATGGTCTGGATGTATTCCTGCCTGTAGGATGGGCAGTGGCTGGCAGATTCCATGTCAGCTGCACCTTTCATTTAGTATCAGGATTAGAAAACTGTTTCTGTTTTCAAGCATTTGAAGCCAGTTACTCACCCTTATTCCCTTTGATTCAATGGCTGTAACAATGACCCTTGGTATCTATGTAGGACCTTGCATTTGAGGCTCTCCATTAAAACCCATGTCATCTTGAGGGGCAAGGATTTGTCATCACCCCCACTTTGCAGATGAAATAACTAAGGCACGGTGGGTGGGATTCTTAAAAGCCCTGTGCTCACTGGGAGTTTTGTCATTTGACTTCAGTGGAAGCAGAGATGCAACATCACTGAGTCTGAGAATTCTGGCCAGGGAGGTGAAGGGCCAAACTGAGATGCCTAAAGTTAGGTGTCTAAATCCATATGTGGTGGTACTATAGGATAGATAGATGATGTGTGTACTGGTATGGATAAAGTAAGGTCTAATAAAAAACTCAAAACGCTATTTTGAGGCTCAGTAAATGGAGCTCACTTTTATTTTTTCTTATTTTCCTTTGCCTGCCACAAGCCTGTTACAAATCCCATAAGAAGCTGTTTGGGGACTTTCCTGTCCTTTGGAAATGACTCATTCCATGGCTATCATACCCATGTGATGACTTTGCCCCTATGCACTATGACTTTTGATGGAGGCTGGCCGTGAAAAGTTTGTTGATCTCTGTTCAAACAGGTGTTACACGTGTGTAAACATCTGTCCATCCACTCCCCGCTGCCAAAGTGCTGCCACACTACTGGTAGTATAGAGGTGGTGATATAGGTACTCATGGTGCTGAACCATAAACAGACCGCTCCGAGCTTTCCAATCAAATGTCTCCCATTGCACTGGACACATGGTTCATTGTGATGTGGGGATCAGTAGAATCAGAACATTCAGACCTCTTGTTACCACCTGGGGATACTAGTTCTTTGCTATGTTCAACCTCCTCTAACTGTCTGCTGCTGTAGGCACACCACGATCCCCCATCCCAAGAGCCAAGGTATCTCTCCGGAGACACCCCAAATCCCCCAGTGAGCTTGGGGGGGGGTCTCCACGGGGACATAGTCATGCTCCCATCTGAACAGACTGGATTAGGTGTGTCTGAACCAGTGTATATAAAATAAGACCCAACCACGCCGCTATGCATCTTGTGAACAAAACCTGAACCTTTTGCCAGATTCAATTAAGTTTGTTTAAGACAGGGGTGGCCAACCTGTGGCTCTGGAGCCACATGCGGCTCTTCAGAAGTTAATATGTGGCTCCTTGTATAGGCACCGATTCCGGGGCTGGAGATACAGATGCCAACTTTCCAATGTGCCGGGGGGTGCTCACTGCTCAACCCCTGGCTCTGCCACAGGCCCTGCCCCCACTCCACCCCTTCCCACCCCCTCCCCTGAGCCTGTTGTGCCCTCGCTCCCCTCCCCGCCACCTCCAGAGCCTCCTACATGCCACAAAGCAGCTGATCGGGAGGTGCAGGGAGGGAAAGGGAGGCGCTGCTGGTGGGCAGGAGGTGCTGGGAGCGTGGCGGGGGGACCTGATGGGGGGCTGCTGATGTATTACTGTGGCTCTTTGGCAATGTACATTGGTAAATTCTGGCTCCTTCTCAGGCTTAGGTTGGCCACCCCTGGTTTAAGGGATGATATTTTCATGAAGTGTTAGGATCACTTGTCTCCGGTGTCCTGGCCAGATTCCAGCTCAGATGACGGTTGACATCCTCAGTTCTCCATGCTGTTCCTGGGAGTCTTCTTAACTTCTGGTCCTAAGCCCTTGTGTACTGCTGCTGTGCACTCTGAAGCAACTGCAGTGCTCCATCCCCAGCTATGGCTTCATTTCATAATGAGTCAAATGATTCCCAGTGTGCAAGAGCAGAAATACCGTAATACATTGTTCTCACAGCATTTCTGGCAACCAAGAAGCAGGGATATTAGAACTCTGGTGAGACAGACTGTTCTTGCCAGACTTGGTTTTAGCTTTCTACTTTCTGTGTGATTGTCTGGACCAAGAACCTTAAAAGAATTGCACATTCCAAGTGGGATTCTACCTGCCATCACACTGCACCACTGTATTATACATTGAGCTCTCGGATCCAGTGAGAAACCTGGCCAAAGAGCAAAAGAATGCAGGGCTGATGAAAAGGGGAGTTGCAAAGGTATTGTTTAATAAAGACTGACGTCCTGAAAAGTCAGTCAAAAGATGGTTGTGCAGTTCATCACAAATACATTTATTTACTGTTGAAAGCAAAAATCCAGCTGGAAAACCTGAGTGCAATTCACATAACTAAGGAGGAAAGCAGGATAAGGAACCTGGGAACAGATCTCCCTGTGTTGCCATCAGGGAGTGTTGCCATCAGGTGTTGCTGACACTGAATTCCGGGTACGGAGCTGAGCTGAAGTGGAAAAAAGAAGGAGCTGTCTGTTAGACAGTGTGCTGAAAGTGAATTTGCCATGCCTGCATCCTCGCCTTTGCACTCTTACATACCTGAGCTTGCAAACAGCTTTGGGGAGCGTTATAAAAGCACAGGAGCTCCTGAGCTTTCCTTCATTGTACGGGGCAGCAGGACTCGGCTGGGCGGTGGTGCCTCAACTAACTTAACAAAGATCCTCATTGTCCATTCCTGGAAGCAGCACAGCCAGCCGGGAAGTGCGTTGGAGAATGAAATTTATTGGCCATTGCATGGAATCTGTTTCCTGTTCCCAGCATTAATCTTTCAGAACATAAGGCAAAGACAAGAGGTCCTACAAAGAAGTCAGATCAAAGGAGCTTGCTCTGCTGACCCCTGTATACAGGCAGATACATACCGGGGGTGCTTTCTTGTGCCTAGAGTAGTGGTACATTCCTCAGGAAGGCGGCATGATGGTGGATTCCCTCAGCAAGAGTCAATAATGTGGATAATGCATCCTCAAACAGCTGGCTACATGCAATGTGGTCTAATGCAGACATAAGCAAAGGTGAAGCAGCTGCCCGGGGTGGGGAGAGGAAGGAGCGGGGCCAGAGCCAGAAGGGAAGAGGCAGGGCCAGAGCCTCTTCTAGCCATGCTTCCTGGGATGCTGCCTGGTGCAGTGCAGCGGCTGACTGGGAGAGTGCCTTGCCCCACCCAGGCTCGGCTTCTGGTGACTGTGGTTGAGTGAGCTGGAGACCCCCTGCCCCTCTGGCATGCTCAGAGTCAGCTCCTGTCTCCAGAAGTCGAGCCTGGGCAGGGAGCAGGCTGCCACTGCCCCCGCCCCAGCCAGTCTCTCTCACAACCAACTACTGTTGCACACAGAGCATGCCGGGGGGCAGAGGAGAGCACTGGGGTCCCAAGATGGGGGCGGGATGGGGAGGAGTCACGTGTGGAGATCATGTGTCCTTCCCTTTAGCTGGTGCCCCCCCATAGTGTCTATTGAAGTAAGATTTCAAACAACAAGTCACTTTGCATTGAATGGTCGAAACGTTTTGTTTTGAAAATGTCGAAGGGAAACATTTTGATTTGGGGGATTTTTTTTTTTTTTGCAAAATGTTTCAGTCGACTTCAATTTTCATTTTTTGGAGAAAAAAGGTTTTGACCAAAAAATGTTGCCCTGCTCTACATCTGGCACCAGGCTCCCTGCATGCACAGAGCTCCCCACTGTCGGCTGTGCCCCTCAGACCCCGTCCATGCACATTGTTCCCCAGAAGCACTCCAGTGCTCTGTCCTCAGTTGGTGCACTCTTTCAGCTCAGGTCAGACATACCGCTCTGCCTCTGAGTATGGAGCTCAGCTCTGCCATTCTACTTCTCGGGATCAGGCATCATGCCTGGGACTATCAGATCCTCTGCACTCTCTTCTCTATCCCCTGGTGTATGGATCTCCCAGCAAAAGCTTCACCTCCTTGGTTGTAAGAGGAAAAAAAGACATATGTGAAATCGTGGAAAGTGTTGTGAATAAGAGCAGGAGGGAACCTCTTTGAAAGATGGTTTAACCATGAACAATGATTACTCCTCCAACTCCAGCTCAGCCTGGGAAATGAAGCTTTAGTCCCACCCCGCCACTCCCAAATAGAGCTGGGTGAAATTTTTCAGTCAAAACTTTTTTGGCAAAAAATGCAGATTTGGCAACTGTGAAAAGTTTCATGAATTCCTGTCAGTTTGCCTGAATTGTTCATGTGGGAAAAAAAAGATTCTGAAAAAGTCTAAATGTTTCCGTTTTTCAATTTGAAACAACTTTTCATTTGGAAATTTCCTTCAATTTTTTTTTAAACAAATCAGTTAAAAATGCTTGAAACCCAAACAAAACCTTTAGCTCAACCCCCAACATTTTTTTACATTTGTGATTCCTTGAATATGTAAACAAAAAACAAAAAACAAAAAACAAAAAAAACCAAAAAGAAGCTTTCATTTCAACCCCAATTTTTTTTTTCAGAATTGCGGGTGAACCAAAAAATCACAGCTCTTTCCCAATAGCCCTCCATATCAGAATGATCCACTGGGGGGTCATTTCCTTGGTGATGCTGCATGATTGAAACAGGACCACTTATATCATTAATATTGGCAGAGTTAGACAATTGCAACAAACCTGGTACAAAGCATATCATGTACGGTATCAATGGAAAAGTTACAATCTATCAAATATGATTATCCTGTTTGTATGCATGGATCATCTTTGTATCTAAAGTTATGAATATTGACTATGTACCAGTATTTCAAATGGGTTTGCTTCTGGTGTATCCCGGTATATCCCACAAGATAGTTTACATCCAGTCTAGGCAGCACATTATGAATATACCATTCAAGCTGATGGCCCATTAAAGAACACAATGGGCCATAGAATAAGCCTATCCTAATCTGGTGAGCCTTCCTATGGGTGCCTTAGCCAGAATATGGATAATGGCTGCTCCTATGAGTTATCAAAGCATATAAGGGCATGTGACTTGCTCATATGACCCCAGACTCCATCTTGTGCCTGTAATTTTCCACAAACTAAGATTGACAGCATTCTCTCCACATGGGAGAAGGTATAAAACCCCGGAAGCATCTCCATTTTGCCTCTTTCCTGCTCTGATCTGTGAACTATGGACTTACACTAAAAGGAGCATTCCAACCAATCGACTGAGGACCTCCCAATATTTTGGAAGTTACCAGAGACTTTACAAGCCAGCAGTCTGTAACATCACTGCTTCAAACCTGATACAAGAACTCTGCAATGTTTGTATGTATTTGTTTTCCTTGACCATTTTAATTCTCTCCTTATTCTTTTCTCTTATAAATAAACGTTTAGATACTAGATACTAAAGTGTTCACAACAGCATGATTATTGGGTAAGATCTGAGTTATATGTTGACCTGGTGACCTGGCTGATCTTTTGAGATCAGAAGAACATTTTTTTTAATGAAATCCGTTTTCAATAACCACTCATCATAAAGTCTAGTATCTGGGTGGTGAAACAAGGGCTAACGACACTGCCATTTGGACTTCTTGTTAACCAGTGTGGTGAGACAGAAGTTTACTTCTGGTACTGGCTTAATATATCTAATAATAGAATAATCACCACTTTGGGGTAAGTCTGCACTATTTCTCAGCAGTTCATCCTGAATTTTGGATCCTCAGCTGTGACCCACTGAGGCATGGTGACACCCTGTTTCTGTTTTTCCGAGGGTCCTCTCATTGCTAATGATCGCTCCCCTCTCCAATGACATTTCACAGCAACAAAATACTGCCATGTTCCACTGATGTGCCTGGCATTCAGTAAGACAGCAGAGTCTGCTCAGCTGGACCCAGCTGAGCACAGGAGAACACCACCTGAGCAATGTCTATGATTTTAGTATTCATGAAATGATAAACAGTTCACCTATGTGCATATGACTGTGCCACCTGCCCCCTCCCAACCTTACCAAAAGGAAGCTTAGCTCAGGGTGAAGTGTGCAGCATATGTGATTTATAAGCTTAAAGGGGACAGTCACACTGTGATGATTTGGGGGAATCTGCCTGGATATCTTTAAGAATTCTGGTTAAGGTGATGAAGTTGTTATTATGAAATTGCTGTATGTTGGCATGCCTCTAGAGCTGTATATCCCCCATGGCTTACAAGTCTGTCTCTGCCAGACCAGGGACAACAGCTGATCAATAAGGACTATCTGCACCTGCAGAGGTCTCACATGGGAGAGCCAAAGACTTTTGAGAGGAAACCAGCACTCTCCACTTTCCTGTTGCAGACTGGGTGGTGTTGGGAGAATGGAAAATTCCCAAACAAGACAAAGAGACAGATGGGACAAAGCAGGGCTTTAAAAAAGACACACAGAGAGACACACAGGAAGTTTGGCCAGAAGAGGGGAAGGGGATGGAGCAGCCAAGGTGAGCTAGAGGAGAAAGTCCCATGTTTCAGAGCACACCAGCCATGCACTGCAACAGAAGGATCCTGGATGGCCCCAGATGACCCTGACCACAGCCCAGAGAGTGATCTGGAATGGGGAGGAAACTGAGGCAGGGAATTGCATGTGGGGTTTATTATTTTGGTATAGATTTGTGTATTCTCATGTGATTAAGAGCATGTTCTGTGCATGGTGTGTGTGTTCTGCACACTGCACCCACCATGTGGTCCCCTGCAGAAGTAAATCAGGAGGCTCACACCTTTGGGTGGAGTTTGGGAAGAGGGTGTGTTTAGGATGGTGGGGTATCTTGGAGGTCAGTGCTGGTCCTGGGTCCTAGAGCAGGTGGGCTGCGGAGCTTCATTTCCATGAAGGGGTAACAGGCTGAGAGTGGGTGCCCAGGAAGTATGCCAGAGAGGCCAGGGCTGCAGCCTGCTGAGGCTCACGGAAGCTTCAACTACCCAAGGATTGAGTGTCTGGATCCCTTCTCAGCAGTCCATGAAGCCAACAGCAGATCTGTGACACACCGTGCCCTGGGTGCTGAGCAGAGGCAGGATGCTCAGGCTCATCTCTCTGACATGCCTTCTGACTGGCCATCCCTCATCTCTCTGACATCCATCTGACTGGAGGCTGAAACAGCCATAGCAATCAGGGCACTCCCTGATCATGATGAATCCTCTGCCCCAGACAACCTTCCACCCTCCTGCCTGTGCTGGAGCTGTTCAAAATTCCTGCTCCTCCACCTTTGTGAAAGGCAGATGAGTATCTTTTCCTTCAGCTGGGGCTGGGGTAGATGTCCTAGGGGTCATCATAATTAAGGCCATGGGGGAAGTGGCATTCGAACCCCTGCTTCTTGCTTCCACAGCGGCTGGTGCCGGGAGCGTGGGAAGGAATGAATAGATGTGCCTCTCGCAACTCAGTAGTGCCCCCTGAAGGGGTAGCGTTGCCTGGTACTAAAAAGTTGTGGCCAGTTCCCTCACTGTGACCCGCACTGAGCAGCTGCTAGACAGGAAGAGTGGCCCAATGGCTGGGGCACTAGCCAAGACCCAGGCTCAATTCCCATTCTGTGCTGCTCAGCTGGCTCCATGTGTGACCCTTGGCCAACAGTGTCTCTGGGCCTCAGTTCCTCAGCTAAGAAATAAGACCCATAGCACTGCCCGACTGCACAGGCGCATTGTTAGAACATCCACATTAATGGCTGTGAAGCACTCAGATGCTATGGCAACAGAGGCCAGAGAAGTACCTCAGACAGATAGATGCATATTGGAGAAGGACAGGTAGGCTGGTGACATCTTCATGGTGCAAGTATCAGTGGAGGAAGTTCTGTCTTGAGCGGAGACTGGCTGAGTAGTCAGGGGAAGGGCCAAATGAAATGCTCTGCTCCTGTCCTCACAGAGTGGGATTTAGCTATGGACCCAGTGGCTTTATGCTGGTCACTTCTGAAGATCAATGGGCCTCAGGGGCCTCAGACACTGAGGCACTTCAGAATGTGTCACCCACCATCTTTCAAAGTAAGCTGGGGTCCCCCAGCAGAAGGGATGGGCACATGCCCAAGCTGGTGGTGAGTGAGCAGAGAGGATGCTCCGGTACGTGCCGTGATCCCTTAAGCAAGCCCTTGTGCACATGGGCCCCTCGCCTCAGCGATGCAGAATCTGGTGAAGGAGACATAGCACCGAGGAGCTCATCGCAGACAGAGAGTGGCTACTTTTCATGCGCTATATGCGTCTGAAACAATACATTGTCTGCAACTGAGTGTAAATTCTTACCTGGGCTGTTTCCTTTTGCCATGCTGTGTCTCCCACTCAGTCTCTCTCTAGAGCTCTTTGGATATATGATATAGCTAAAAATCAAACCCACTGGAAAACTATGCCCAGGCCCAGGCAACCGGGAATTGGCTGGAAACAATCACAGTGTCAAGTCTTGCAAAGATAAATGCCTCCTTGGCTCGTCCAGCTATAGTGTGTCTCAGAATACTGAGCTCATCCTCTGCCTCATGTTTTTATTTCCTTCAGGCTTCAGCAATAATCACACCCTCTCTGATTGTCAGGGATACGCCAGCCCTATAGCACAGCATGGACAAGGCTTGTAAGCAGAAGAATTGGAGAGGCAGAGTGCGACCGGATACACCAGCATGTGTCCCAGCAACCGCAGCTTGGGGGCCTCTGCCCTAGAATTGTTTGAGTATCTCAGGAAAACAGAATGCCGGAGAATCAGGTGCTGTCATGTAATCAGAACATCAAAGATCCTTTGACTAAGCCACACACAAGAAGCTGCTAAGGAAAATATTCCAGCATGTGTCCTGGGGCGAGCGGCAAGAGGCCTCTACCAATCAGGACTGGCTAGGGTTCTGCTGGGAGACCACTGGGAATGTGTGGGGCTTGAGCACATGCTAAACTGGTTGAGTTTAGAGATCCCAGGGATCAGCTAGAGCATCTTAACAGGATATGCTGCCTTGTCTACACTAGACCTTTCAGACATGTTAATTGTAACATGATAGTTACACGTGCTTGCCACACCCCTTTGAATCCTAGTCTAGACAAGGGTACACTTGGGAGAAAAGATCTTGGCTGAGTATTCAGCATCCCTGCAGGGCTGAGTTATCCAAAAATCCTTCAACAGAAAAAGGGAAGATGAGGTAAGATATTCCTGCTATTTCTAAAGGTAACCAGACCCTATCAGTTATTCTCTTTATCTACCATTACGAAACAAAAAGGCCACTAATCCATTTTCTTTCTCCGCTTTAATGGGACCAGAGTCCTCAGACACAGCTTGCATGGCTATCAATCCAGCCTGAGAGGACAATAAACTCCAGAGGCTGGTTCTGCATTGCCCCAGCACCTCGTGCAGTCAGCTACCCCAGCACAGGCTGTGTGAAACGCTGCTGTTGGTATCATGATGCTTGGCACCCACTTTGCACTGCTCCACACGACTGCCCATGTGCAGGAAGTGACACTTTTCCAGACTTTCCATATGTGAACATTTTTGAGCTTTGGACTTTTCACCTCAGTTCTGGATGGGAAATTGTTTGATGTCTTGAAAGTTTGTTCAGGATGGGACAACTGGTCCCCACCTGGCTGAGTGCTGGTGGTAATTCTGGGGCAGGTGTATAGCAGTGAGGGAGAGTATTGGGAACCAGAGCAGAGTCTCATGCTGCAGGTGGCTGGCAAGATGAAGCAGAGGCTTAGGCTGTGGTTCGGCAGATGCTGGAGACCAGGAAGGGACCTATGTGAGGGGTGAATTGTCCCACTTACACCAGCTGCAACTACCTCTGCCTCTGAAGCAACTGGTGCTGGCCACTGTTGCAGTGAGGAGACTGGGGTAGATGGAGCTTGGCATTGACCCAGGCCTGGCAATGCATATGTTCCCTTGCCTGCTCTGGGCACTTATATGGTGGCTTCTTGAAATCTTTAGAAGTTTGCTAGAAGTGCCTCAGTCATGGTGGGACTTCAAACACGGGCTTTGTCCTTCAGATACTTCCATGGGCTTCCTCTGCTTCTCAGCCCAGGCTGGGGCCTCATTGCAGCATGGTACATTAGTTACTCAACCTGTGCCCAGAGGTGTGGTGGGTGCTTTGTAGAACAAAGGGAAAAGGCTCTCTGGAGCTTCCAAGTAATCTATGGGTGATACCATGAGAGGCAGGAACAAAACAAAAATAGGGACGTGCACTTTCATAATGTAGTTTTCTCTTTGAAATGTTTTGTACACGGTGTTAGGCAGACAAAGTAGGCAAGGTACCATCTTTTGTTGAACCAACTTCTGTTGGTGAGAAGCAAGCTTTCAAGCTACACAGAGCTTTTCTTCAGGTCTGGGAAAGGTCTTCCGAGTGTCACAGCTAAATACAAGGAAGAACAGATTGTTTAGCATAAGCAGTTAGCACATATTTCAATGCTACAATCTGTTCCACCTTATAGTTAGCTGTGACACTCTGAGTGAATTTCCCAAACCGGAAGAAGAGCTCTGTGTAGCTTGAAAGCTTCTGTCTCTCACCAGTAGAAGTTAGTCCAATAACAGATGTTTCCTCACCCACCTTGTCTCTCTAATATTCTGGGACTGACATAACTACAACAACACTGCATGCTATGTAGGGTACGACAAATCCATACGTTGTATGTGCTGACAACTAAATATTTGACTTTGATATTTAAAGACCAAATAGAAAGAGGCACCAGAGGTACACCACAAGTAGATTATTGTGCCAGCTGGACTCCTGTAACAACTGAATCCACAGATAGGCTAAAATGGCCAATTACCAAGAAGAAATATGCAGTCAAAGAAATACAGGCAAACTGCTGGTATATATGTGTGTAACCCATTCACCGCCCTGTACAAAGCCAATTTGCATATTCTGCTTTCAGCTGTGAAATGAATTGAGATGGGTGGGCAAGAGGCTCCCGAACAGTGTTAGAGCACCAGAATGACTGAGAGCTGAAAGTTGTCATTGCCCCTGAATTAGCATTGAAAAGGGATAAGGGTTTACATCGATTCATGTATTACACTCTGAACTCTCAGCCCTGCAAATTCACCTGTTCCCACAAGATTATTGACAGTAGGGCTGGGTGGGAAACCACAATTCAGTTTTGTGAAACAATGTTGAGATTTCAGCATTTGTTTTCATTCCACAATGGAACCAAACCAAGATCCTTGAACATAGACTATGAAGCAACCAGAGAGAGACCCCCAGAATAAGCTGAGTGGGGGAGTAGGGCACTCATGTAGGATGAGAGCACTCCACATTCAAGTCTGTCCTCTGCCTGGGTCAGAGCAGGGACTTGGCTATGGATTGCCCGCATCCCAGCTGAGAGCCCTACCCTGGGGTGACTGGCTAGCTGAGAGTGGGTAACTCTCTAGTTTTAGCCAGGGAGTCGGTCCTGGACCTGGGAGAGGATACATGTCCGCAAAAAGTTTCGGTTTCAACAAATCAGCATTTTCCAGCAAAAATGATTTCACCCAAATGTTCCCAGCCAGCTCTAATTGCTCTCCCTTTGGATACAGCATGAATGTGTCACCCGGACACGCTGCCATAGCTTGTTACTAGTGCGTGTGCAAAGCAGCCCTGTTTAAACATTTACCTTTAATAAGAAACGGAGCTGGGAACAGTAAAGCTGCTTCTCTTGCAGACTTCTGAGGGCTTGTCTACACTACAAATGCTTTGTGCGTGTAGCTGTGCAGAGACACAACTTATTGTCAGCATAGTTAAACCATGTCCTGGACAACATAAGCTACACTGGTAAAAGGACTCCGGCCAGTATAACTGGCTCTACACTAGGGCTTTTGCCAGCAGAGCTCTGATAGCAACACTTCATAGTGTAGATAAGTCTGAGCAAAGCTAAAAACAGGAGTAGCAACTTCTCGGTGGAATTCAGCCTCCACTGCTTGACAAGGAGCCAGAGTACATCCCCAGCACAAGCCTGGTGCTCAGCAGAACTCTGGGGCAGCTGGGATCGTGTGTCTTTATACAAGGTGCCCACTCGCTGCTCTGCGTAGTAGAAGTTTAAAGCTGCCCACTTCAATGAAACATCTTTTTCAGCTCCTCATGCTAGTAACCTCCACTGATGTTCCTAGGAAGCATTTCGTTCTTACACCGGATTGTCTGCATTGTGGCATGTAAACTCCTCGGGTTACACCTGCAGAATATATCATCTGTCTGAGCCCAAGCTCTTTGGTGAGGATGTCCAGACTCCATATGGCACATCTATAGAGATAAATTCTACACCATATAGCAAGAAGTTTATTGACTCCTTAGAGTTTAGAGCTCTGAGATTCACATCTTCCTAGGAAATCATTTCAGAATTAACCAGCTGCCCTTCTAGGCCTCAGCTATGGCTCTATAGCCCTCTAGGGCTGCTAACAATCTGAAGCCGTAGGCTATTTTCTCCAGTCAGGATGTTAGACTCATCTGAAAGGGGAATCCCTCTTTTCCCAATCTCTCCTATTTCCAGCTGTCCCAGAAAAAATCTCACAAGCTCCAGCGGGAAAGGAATTTGCGAGCTCAGGTTGGGTTTATAATTAGAGCTTGCCAAGAAACAAAATTGCCGTTCCATGAAAAATGTTGAGTTTTTGGAATTTGATTCATCCCAAAATGGGCTGAAAAGCCAAAAATGCAAAATGTTCATGGAACTGAAATTCTGCAATATTTCCATAGGGAATCATTGACATGACCCCTTGCTGGGCATGTTTGAGCTTTTTGGAAAGGCAATACACTCCCCAGTATTCCTGGCAGGCTCTGCTGATGAAAGAAACTCTCTGGGGAAGGCCAAGCTCCTCCCAGGGCATCCCACCCCTTGGAGGCTGGTGAGGGAGGGAGGGAGGAAGGGAGGGGTGTTTTACTGAAGCCAGAAGAGGATGCAGCTTACTTCCCTCCCTGTGTGCAGCCAGGATGCTGCCTACTCTCCATGCCCACCTTGCTCATGGGAGAAGCATGGGGTGCTGAGGGCACAGAGCCAGGGCCCAGAACGAAGCTGAAGGTGGGCCCACGGGGTAGGATCCCCCTCACCCTGTTGTACTATGGCTGCTTTAGGGCTAGTGATGCTCTGAGCATAGACTAGTGGGGGAGGGGAGTCGAGAGGCTAGGGGCACCCTCCCCTATCTCCTCACCCCTGCATTCAGCAGCTGCCAGAGAGCTCAGGGATCCCTTCTCACCAGAGAGCTATTTGCCCGGACGCCAGTCCACCAGCCCTTCTGTGTGGAACAGCCGCAGGAGAGGGACAAACTCAAGCTGGATCCTTGCGTTAATGAGACAAAGGTTTGTCAGGAGTGACTGGGAACCAAGCAAAAACACAGCAACACTCATTGTCGCTGTGAGTCTCAAGGGCCCCTTGCCTGAATCTCTTCTCTTCCCAAAAAAGCCCCTGGCTGCTTCAGACCCTCAATTGCAGACCTACCATTGCAGGGTAGATCTCAGGCAGAATGAGTTTACAGCACTCTGAGCCCATGCAAGAGTGAGCAGATGCACAATACATGGTGTATTAAAGGCAAAGATGCCAGCACGAATGCAATTCTAAGCACTTGAATGTCAGCATTGTGCACATTTAAGGCTGGGTGCACAGCTTTAGCTCAGCTGTGATGCACATGGGACATATTTCATGGGACTTAAACAATATATTAATCTTTACACTTTAAAAGAAACAGGAATATATAATTTTACATGTGTAAGGGGACTGTTGCCCCCATACTAACATTCAGTGGGGGCGTTTTAGTTGCTAGCTCCCAGTACTAAAAGGGGGAAGGGTTGATGGGGAATCAGGACCCTGAGACTCACAGTCCCTAGGAAAAAGAAAAGGAGTACTTGTGGCACCTTAGAGACTAACCAATTTATTTGAGCATGAGCTTTCGTGAGCTACAGCTCACTTCATCGGATGCATCGGATTACTCTGAAACCAGTCCCTAGGAACAAAGGGGAGAAGTCAATGCTCCAGGTCAGCCTGAATGACAGGGCGGGCAGGCTTATCAGGGAGTCAGGAAGCCAGGGAGGTCCTGTCCTCCGTGTGAGCTGGAATTGCCTGGGTCAGATGGAGTGGGGCTGAGCGAAGGAGAAAACAGGGTCCCAAGCTGAGCTGGGGAGCAGAGCTGTGCCAGATCCAGAGGGAGCAGACCCTGTCCTGGGAGCAGAGCTGCAGCCCCAAAGCCAGAGGCACAGCCCAGAGAGAGCAGACTCGCCCTGGGAGCAGAGCTGCAGCAACCAGAGCCAAAGGGGCCAGAGAAGCAGCCCAGGAAGCAGGTCAGTGCTGGGAGCAGAGTCACAGAAGCGGCCTGCAGAGCAGACCTGTCCTGGGAGCAGAGCTGCAGCCCCAAAGCCAGAGGCACAGCCCAGAGAGAGCAGACCTGTCCTGGGAGCAGAGCTGCAGCAACCAGAGCCAGAGGGGCCAGGGAAGCAGCCCAGGGAGCTGGAGGCAGAGCAGCAGCCGTGCTGAGGCAGAGTGGAGCTGGGGCTGGAGAAGTCCAGAGCCGGGTGTCGTGAGCAGCTGGGGAGAGCGAGGGGGACCCCGGGCAGTGGGCCCAGCACAGGGAGACGCCTCAGCCAGGAGGTTCCGCAGACCAGACTCGGAGGGGGTTGGTAACCCTGACAGGGCGGGGGCAATGCTTGGAAGAAGGGCCCTGCCACCCAGAGCCTGAGAGCATATGGCCACCACCAGAGTGAGTGTCCAACCCACAGCATCCCTGCAGCCCAGCCAGGGCCTGAGCAGGAGGCCTGGGACTTACAAGGAACAGACTGTGAACTGCCCGGACATTCCAGAGACACTGTTTGTGATGTTCCCTGCCACAGAGCAGGGTGATGTGTTTCCTTTAACCTTTCCCATTTTCCCTTATTCTTTTTAAAATTAATTGTTGATTTATGATAATTAACTTGCATTTGCTTCAAATTGTATGTAATGATCAGTGGGTCAGAGAAGTGCCCAGTACAGAGAGTGGGGACACCCTAGCCCCTGTCCTAGGTGACCACAGCAGAGTTGGGGATTGAGACCCCCAGGAATCCTGGGCCCAGCCTTGTTGGGATTACGAGGACGCTGCCAGACAGGAGCGTGGAAGGGGAGTCCTCAAGGGCAGGGAGGCCACTGGGTAAAGGAAGTGGGAGCAAGGACTCAGATCCTTTCGCTAGCCCACTTCACTGGGGTAGTGCAGAAGCCAGAAAAGTTCCCCACAATAGCAGGACTATTCCCCCGCTTACACATGCATGCAACACTGCTGTGGGAGCAGTCTTAATCCCTGGACTATGCCACGTTCCTGTGGAATTTCCTTGTCCCGCAACATAAATGTTGCATTGACATTAGGGTTTGGTGTTTAATGTCCCCATTATTTTAGGAAAGAAATCAAGTTCTTCATCTTGGAGAGTCTCAAAGCTCTGCCTGCTTCAGCAATGGAGCTGCTAAATGCCATTGTGCTGGAACAAGAAATTCACCAGATTTCCACTGGTGAAGCAGAGAGAGCCTAGAACCACAGGGACGATAGGAAAATCAAAAGAGGTATTGTCTTGTGATGTATAAAGTAACAATCACACAAGTAACTGGTCAGCAAACATGTCAAGAGATCATTTCAGCAAGGCAAAGGAAGAAGAAACCTGTTGGGAGTCATCTGGCCAAGAACAATCTAAATCATCTTCATCTGGAGTTACAGACCCTCATCACCTTCTGTAAAGGAGAGACCCCTTTCTTAGGGCATGGCACCAGGGGCTAAGTTCAGGCTCAGCTTCCAAGCACCTGCATATTTTGGCTTTGATTGCTTGGTCTGCCAACCTTAACAACGCACGAGTCCTTTTCCCCCTTTTGTACAACAGCCAAAATGTCTTTCCTACATTAGGACCACGCTGCAGTCATGGCATACGAGTCAATCCCACTGGGTGACCAACAGAGGACCCAAATCATAAAGCAGATAAACCTTTGGTGAGGGTCAGAACCACATAGTAATTATGTAAATCTCAAGTATCAGGGGGTAGCTGTGTTAGTCTGGATCTGTAAAAGCAGCAAAGAGTCCTGTGGCACCTTATAGACTAACAGACGTATTGGAGCATAAGCTTTCCTGGGTGAATACCCACTTCATCAGATGCATGTAGTGGAAATTTCCAGAGGCAGGTATAAATATGCAAGCAAGAATCAGGCTAGGGATAACGAGGTTAGTTCAATCAGGGAGGATGAGGCCCTCTTCTAGCAGTTGAGGTGTGAACATCAAGGGAGGAGAAACTGCTTTTGTAGTTGGCTAGCCATTCACAGTCTTTGTTTAATCCTGAGCTGATAGTGTCAAATTTGCAAATGAACTGAAGCTCAGCAGTTTCTTTTTGAAGTCTGGTCCTGACGTTCTTTTTGCTGCAGGATGGCTACCTTTAAATCTGCTATTGTGTGCCCAGGGAGATTGAAGTGGTCTCCCACAGGTTTTTGTATATTGCCATTCGTAATATCTGATTTGTATCCATTTATCCTTATACATAGTGACTGTCCAGTTTGGCCGATGTACATAGCAGAGGGGCATTGCTGGCACATGATGGCATATTTTACATTGGTGGACATGCAGGTGAATGAACCGATGATGGTGTGGCTGATCTGGTTAGGTCCTGTGATGGTGTCGCTGGTATAGATATGTGGGCAGAGCTGGCATCGAGGTTTGTTGCATGGATTGGTTCGTGAGTTAGAGTTACTATGGTGTGGTGTGTCGTTGCTGGTGAGAATATGCTTAAGGTTGGTTGGTTGTCTGTGGGCAAGGACTGGCCTGCCTCCCAAGGCCTGTGAAAGTGAGGGATTGTCTAGGATGGGTTGTAGATCACTGATGATGTGTTGGAGAGGGTTTAGCTGAGGACTGTACGTGATGGCCAGTGGAGTTCTGTTGGTTTCTTTCTTGGGCTTGTCTTGCAGCAGGAGGCTTCTGGATACACGTCTGGCTCTGTTGATCTGTTTCCTTATTTCCTCGTGCAGGTGTCATAGTTTTGAGAATGCTTGGTGAAGATCGTGTGGGTGTTGGTCTCTGTCAGAGGGGTTGGAGCAAATGTAGTGTACCTCAGCGCTTGGCTGAGACAATGGATCGTGTGGTGTGTCCAGGATGGAAGCTGGAGGCATGAACGTAGGCATAGCAGTCGGTGGGTTTTCGGTATAGGGTGGTGTTAATATGACCATCACTTATTTGCACCATGGTGTCTAGGAAGTGGACCTCCTGTGTAGATTGGTCCAGGCTGAGGTTGATGGTGGGGTGGAAGCTGTTGAAATCGTGGAATTCTTCCAGGGTTTCCTTCCCATGGGTCCCGATGATGAAGATGTCATCAGTGTAGCGTAGGTAGAGAAGGAGAGTGAGTGGACAAGAGCTGAGGAAGTGTTGTTCCAGGTCAGCCATAAAAATGTTGGCATATTGTGGGGCCATGCGGGTGCCCATACAGGAGCCACTGGTCTGGAGGTATATATTGTCACCAAATTTGAAATAACTGTGCGTGAGGATAAAGTCACAGAGCTCAGCAACCAGTTGTGCTGTGGCATCATCAGGGATAGTGTTCCTGACAGCATATATTCCATCTGTGTGTGGGATGTTTATGTACAGAGCCTCTACATCCATGGTGGCTAGGATGGTGCTTTCTGGAAGATCACCAATACACTGTAGTTTTCTCAGGAAATCAGTGGTGTCACGGAGATAACAGGGAGTGCTGGTGGTGTAGGGTCTGAGTAGACAGTACATATCTGGACAGTCCTTCAGTGAGAGTGCCAATGCCCCGAGATGATGGGGCGTCCAGGATTTCTGGGTTTGTTGATCTTGGGTAGTAGATGAATAGCCCTGGTTGGGGCTCTAAGGCTATGTTGATTTGTTCCTGGGTTAGTGTAGGGAGTGTCCTGAGTAGATGGTGCAGTTTCTTAGTGTATTCCTCAGTGGGATCTGAGGAAAGTGGCCTATAGAATTTGGTATTGGAGCGTTGTCTGGCAGCCTCCTTTTGGTAGTCAGACCTGTTCATGATGACAACAGCATCTCCTTTATCAGCCTCTTTGATTATAATGTCAGGGTTGTTTCTGAGGCTGTGGATGGCATTGCATTCTGCACGACTTGAAGCAAGCGGTGTTGTTTTTCCACAATTTCTGCCTGTGCACGGCGGCGGAAGCACTCTATGTATAGGTCCAGACTGTCATTTCTACCCTCAAGAGGTCTCCCCACCCCCACCCAATACCAGTGCATGCTGGCGCTGTTATATGGGCTGACTGGGGAATGGGAGATGTGCACCTCACTGGGGCAGGAAGGGAATGTTTCCCAGCGCACAGGGGTTTGATGCCAGCCCCCGTGCACCATGCATCTGAATGGGGCTGCGGATTAGCAGGAGCCACTGGAGTGATGAGACTCATTCAGACCATCCAGAAGGGCTAGGTGCCAGGAGTGCCAGCTCCTAGCCCAGGATCCACAGAGAGGATTCAGGGGCCCAGAGACATGGGACAGGGGAGCGGGCAGGGAGAAGCAGTTTCCTTTGCTTGAGGATGTACATCATGCATTCCATGGGCAGAGCAGTGACTTTCCTGCCCCCTCCTGCTCGGCTGGATGCTAATGGGCTCCCAAAAACACTGAGCTCCCTTGATTCCCAGTGCAGAAAGAAGGCAACAAAAAGCTCTCTGTCTGAAAGCAAGGGCAGCGTGACAGCCACAGAGACGAGGCAGCTTCCCAGCCTTTCCTGCTCCCTGGGTCCCACTCACCTCCTTGGGGAAGGAACAAGTAGGGAATCAGAGCCCAGCAGCAGCCGCATTGTCCCCAAAGGAGGAGCTGCTGGGATGAAGGAACAGGAAGCAAGCTGGGGGAGCAGCATGGGAACTGCCCCCTCACACTGTGCACTCACCCACTCTGAGCCTGGGGCGTGGGATGGGAAACCAATTCACTGCTGTGATCCCACTGCTCTGTTCCCAAGTGGTGTTAACCCAGACCTGGGAGAGTTTGTGTCCCCTGCTCTGTTTCCCGGCTCCCTGCAGAGCAGAGAGGGACCCTCAGCACCCCCCTGGCTGGCAGGTTCCCACTACGAGGGAGCAGTCATAGTGCATCAGGCCGGGAGCACTGTTGCTAGCTCCTAGAGTGCCAGGGAAAGTGGCTTTTCCCTCTAGGGGGATGGGGCTGACCGTTAGAACTGGGGAGGGGTCGTTCTGCGGGGGTCTCATTATGGCCACGTCTACATTAGGAGCACTTTGCCAGGGTAGCTGCACCAGGACACTGGGCTGTGAAAGCGCTTTGGGGAGCTTGCAGCTTCTACCAACAATACCGAGCCTCCGCCGGGCTTGCTTATTGCAGCCCCTCCCCCAGGGGACACGAGATAGACCAGAAAAGAGTAGTGTGGATGGTAGAATTGCATCTACTCTGGGGGCATTTGGCTACACAACCCTGCCAGTCACACGCCATCTCACTGCGAGCAACCTCTGTAGCATGGATATGGCCTCTGGAAGAAAAAGGGAGTAGTCTGATCTGGCTGCTGTTGTCTTCAGCCATCTGACCCAATGCTACAGGCACATGGGTAGGACCCTTTCCTGCCCCGGGTTCTGCTTCTTTGCTCCTTGTTTTCTGTTCTGTGCAGAAGCATTGGGTTTCCCCTGCTTTTGACAGACTCACAAAGCTGAACAATTCAAGGCTCCCCAGTGTTTGAGATCCGCTTGCTGTGGGAAGGGGACTTGTGTGGGGCGGGGGGAGGAATCATGGAGCCTGTTTTGGCTTCCTGACTCTGTGGGTGAGTGGGAACTGGCCCCAGCATGAGTTAGAGCAGCCTCCAGACGTCTCTAGTTTGTGCCCATGGCGTATGGGCCTTAAGAGTCCATACAGGAGCTGAGAATTGGTTGGATGGGTTGGAGCCCAACCCCGTTTCTGACACGCCTCCTCTCCCCCCATGTGCCTCCTGTGCCCATGAGGGGGTGACAGTATGCCTGCTGAGAGCTCCCCCTGCTGGTGGAATTCAGTATGGGGGTCTAAAACTAAAACAAAGTCCCTCCCAGGCCTGCATTTCTATGATGTATGATGAAATTAGATCACAATTCCCCACCAATCAACAAAAGCCTGGCTTGACAAAGCGCTGGCTGGGACGATTTAGTTGGGGTTGGCCCTGCTTTGAGCAGGGGGTTGGACTAGATGACCTCCTGATGTCTCTTCCAACCCTAATCTTCTATGATTCTATGAATTCTCATTGGGCAAGTTAGGTGCAGAATCCCTGAGTGGCACAGAACAGCAGGATTGGAAATAGGAAACTGGCCCTCAGCATCCAGCTGCAGCCCCAGCCCCAGCAGAACACATATAGAGGGGACCCCGGCTAGCATGCTGCTCTCTTGCTGGAGGCTGTAGCTGTATCCTCATTGCCGGGGGCCATGAGCACCCTCAGAGGGCCAAATCCTCAGTCAGCATAAACTAGCGTTGTTCCATGGCAGTCCATGTAGCTTTTCCTGTTTACCCCATCTGAGAATCTGGCCCACAGATTCCAGTGGAGCTGCAGCAATTACACCAAGTGAAGATTTGACCCTGAATCTTCAAAAGAGTTTTTCAAGGCAGCACTAGTGATCCCTTCCTAAAAATGACCAGAGGGAAATCTGCTGGGGTCACCAAGCGACACAGCCATGTGAGTCGCATTGGAAACAGACACATCTCGGCTAAACAATACATTGTTCACAATGAATTATTTGTAGTTTTTGACCAGCCTGACAGATGATCAAACAATATTCACCACAACATGGGCACTGAGGATGGCTGAAGAGCAGCAGATGGAAGTTTTTGATTCTCACTATCTTCAGTGGCTTCATATTCAACATCAGGATAAGCTCAGCAATGAGGATATTTGTAGCTGAGCCCAGCAACTGCCTCCATCAGCGCTGGTTCCATTTTGGTGGCTTTCCTGGCATGGATATACTATTAGGATGGAAGACCAACAAATTATGGTGATCCTATGGGTACCAAAGCTTCGGTGGTGCAATAAGATCACCAATGATGGACATAGACCGAATCTCCAGCCAGACCACCTTAAGGACCTAGCTAGAGATCAAGCCAGTGGCACTCAGTCTGCAAGAAGCCTACACCCCTTTGCTGATAAGATATTGGGGCTAGGACAAGAAGAAATCAGCTTAGTTTGCAGTAAGGGAGATTCAGGTTAGAAAAAGGAAAAAGCTTTGTAAGTATAAGGGTAGTTAAGCTCTGGAACAGGTTACCTAGGGAGGTGGTGAAATCCCTGTCATGGGAGGGTTTTAAGAAGAGGTTGGACAAAGTCCTCTCTCAGGAATCATCTAGGGTTTACTTGGTCCTGCCTCAGTATGGGGAACTAAAACTAAAACAAAGTCCTCCCCCCAGGCCTGCATTTCTATGATGTGTGATGAAAGAATTCACATTTCCCCCACCAATCAGCAAATCAGTTAGTCACAAACCTCTCAAATTATTCAGCCAGCACCAGTATGGAAAATTGTTAGGTTTTTGGCACTTCGATACCTAGCTCATGTGTGCTTTCAAAGATGCATCTGCAAGTTCTGTTCAGCTGATTTTTAACCATTCAAATGACCTGCAGAGTCAACTCAAAGTCCAAATCCCCTGGCTGGTGTTCTGCTCCAGAGAGACT
Organism: Lepidochelys olivacea; assembly: GCF_965140295.1. Classification (NCBI taxonomy): domain Eukaryota; kingdom Metazoa; phylum Chordata; order Testudines; family Cheloniidae; genus Lepidochelys; species Lepidochelys olivacea. The sequence continues at coordinate 43,122,965 of NC_140418.1, read as the reverse complement.
GGAACACGGGAGAAAGAAATACCCATTGGAAAAACATGAGTGAAAAAAATGCAAATGGTGATGAGTGGGAAAGACAAGGAAACTCTAATGGAAAAGATCAACTCAAAGCACACTGTGTCAGGGGTGGGGAAAGATTGTTTCTGGTGCATAGCAGGTCTATGTCTATCACACAGCACATCCATTTATCCAGTGTACTGTCTGGCTCCCATTACAACAGTAGCTGAGCACTTTGCAGTCTTTAGTGTGTCTAAACACCCCTGTGAAGCAGGGCAAAGCTATTATTCCCAATGTATGGGTGGGAAACTGAGGCACAGAGAGATTTGTTGTTGTTGTTGTTATGGCTTGTCTGCATGGAAAGATTTCCCCAGTTATACCCATGTAAGGATATTAGTATAGTTAAACCAATCTATTTATACCAGTCTACTCTTATTCTGGTGTAAAGATGGCATTTTTGTCATTGTTTTAGTTTAAACCCCTGCCAAAGTGAAGTAAGTTCAACCAGAAAGAGCCACGCTCACTCTGGGTCCACAGGGAGCCATGCTAGTATAACTAGATCAGGTTAAATTCACACCTTGGCTTAGGCTGTGATACCTTTCCATGTACACAAGCCCTGCATGACTTGCGCAAGGTCACACAGGAAGTCCATGGCAGAGCAGGGAACTGAACATGAACCTCCTGGGGTTCATGCTAGTGCCCTAAGCACAGGGCCATCCTTTGTCCAAGGTACCCCCGGCCCCCACCCTTTCAATTCTTCATTGTAAACAGGGACTCACCAGCAAGTGGGTGTGTGTCCAGTGGGGTCCTGCAGGGATTGTTTCTTCACCCTACACTATTTAACAGCTTTATCAAGGACCTGGAAGAAAACATAAAATCATGGATAAAGTTTGCAGATGGCACAAAGATGGGGAGAGTGGTAAATAATGAAGAGGGCAGGTCAAGCTGGATGCTTTGGTAACCTGGGTGAAAGCAAACAATAGGCATTTTATTACAGCCAAATGTAAATGCATACACCTAGAAACAAAGAGTATAGGCGACACATACAGGCTGGGGGACTCTATCCTGGGAAGCAGTGACTCTGAAAAAGATTTGGGTGTCAAGATTGATAGACAGCTGAACATGAGCTCCCAGTATGATGTTGAAGCCAAAATGGCTAATGGACATTTAAACAGGGGAATCTTGAGTAGGAGTAGAGAGGTTATTTTACGTCTGTATTTGGCATTGGTGAAACTGCTACTGGAAGACTGTGTCCAGTTCTTGTGTCCATACTTCAGTAAAGCTGTTGATAAATTGGAGACAGTTCAAAGAAGAGCCACAGAATAGATTTAAGGATTGGAAAACTTGCCTTATTGTGATAGACTGAAGGAGCTCAATCAATTTAGTTTAACAAAGAGAAGGCTAAGGGGTGACTTGATCACAGTCTATAAATCCCTACATGGGGAACAGAAATTTAATAGTAGAGGGCTCTTCAGTCTAGCAGAGCAAGGTCTAACATGATCTAATGGCTGGAAGTTGAAGCTAGACAAATTCATATTAGAAATAAGGTGCAAAGTCTTAATAGTAGGAGTGATTAACTATGGGAACAATTTCCGAAGGGCTATGGTGGATTCTCCCCACTGGCAATTTTTCAGTCCAGATGGGATGTTTTTCTGAAAGCTCTGCTCTAGCTCACACAAGAATGAATTCAGGGAACTCCCATCGCCTGTGTTAGGCAGGAGGTCAGACTGGATGATCACAGAGGTCTGTTCTAGCCTTATGATCTAAGAATGTGTTTCTTTTGATCAAGTGACAATCCTTAGGTTTAAACCACATTGGAAAGGTGCATAAGTCAAACAGGTTATGTGCACCCCCCTCTCCCCCCCCCGGTGAACTGAGATGGAAGCCTATCATGAGTGGACTGAGCCCTAATTCCTCTTCAAGGGGCCATCCACCCCCTGCTGGGGTCCATTGAAATGCCACAATGCTTCAGGATGCTCAAAAACCCATGGCAGCAAAAGCACCAGAAGCTGGCACCTCATCTCAGAGCTAGTGCCCAGGCATTCCTGACCTCCCTGCATCGCCTATTGCAATGCGGCATGGGCTCGGCTGTGACTTTACCTCTCGCCCCATGTAAGGAGCGCATCTGGCTGTGTTGCCCCAGGAACAGAGCCTCAAGTCCCCGTCTCTTCTCTGGTTACCCCTAGATCTGCCTCTAACAGAGAGGGAAAACTCCCCTGCCATGCCTCAGGCTGACTTGGCTGGGGGCCAGAGCATGGGGCTACCTGAAGTCTCCATTCACTCCATGCCCATCTGTACAGGGAGGAGGAATAACCTCATGGAGCCTGTGCCCCTGCCCCCAAAGAGCAGTGATCCAGATAAGCCACTCTGTAAGCTTTGCACCCCCTAGCTCCCCACGTGACACTGGAAGGACAAGTCAGGATCTTGCTCTTTAGCTGGGAACGGAGCTGCACATCCTGAAAACGCTCAGTCTGGTACAACATGCAGTTGCCCATCTGTGTAGCAAGAAAGGGCACTGCCTTCCCTTGGCCCGGTGGCTCCACTCTCTGCATTCCTGTGAACATAAGGCCAAGCAAAGGTCTCTCCTGATACTCAAAGTCATGCATGGGAATGGGATTGGCCCTGGATACTGGACACATCCTTGCTCCCCCCCCCTGTGGCTATCACCTCCCAGGACAGCTACCTTCCACTGCAACCAGGAACCTGCTGATCAATAAGGGAGTGGCCGGGGACAGCAGGAGGCAGACTTTGTGATTCATGTCCCCACAGGATCATGGGCCTTGCCCTGTTCATCCCTAGGAGCAGAGCTTACCACTAGGAGTGAGGCCCAGGAAGCTGAGCCACTGGGACTGGCTACAAGCGCCCTTCTTTCCTGGCCCGTGTGGGGGCAGGGGGTTTGGCACTGCAGGAGCACGGGCAGAGGGAGTGAAGCTGGGCTGCCTGGAGGGCCTGGCAAACACTCACCCTCCAAAGCAATCAGTAACAAACTGAACAGCAGTGAGCCTTTGCGTTGAGTGTGTGGGCAAGGAAGGAGGGTGAGGGGTATTACTCGATGCTGGGAGGAGTTAATGCTGCAGCAGGATTTCCAGATGCCTGGTGTCGATTCTGGTCCTGTTTAGCTCATTTCTCAGTAATATGTTCATGCTCATTTCTCACAGCATGAACATATTACTGCTTTGCACAGTGTTAGTACCAGGATATCAGAGAGATCTCTCTGCCATTGCTGGGCATCCTGGAGCTTAACGTAGCACTGACTGCCTGGCGGTGTAAATTCCTAAGGCCAGAAGGGAGCATTATGATCATATAGCCTCGTCTCCTGCCTCCTCCTAATCAGTGAATTCCACCTGCTGACCCCTGCACCAAGCCATCCCTTGTGGTGCAGCTAGGGCATGGCCCCAGGGCTTGAGCATCTGATTGGATTACGCTCACCACATGGACACAGTTGATTTTCTAATTTACCTCCATACTTTTATTCAGCTCCCCAGATTCGCTCCTTTCATTACATGAGCACCCCGCATACAGCAAAGGGGTAATTCAATAGGAACACCTACTCGATGTGGCTGTAACCCTATTCCCCCTTAGCCCACATACCATCTGACTCAGGAGGAGGTGTGGGAGAGCATCCGTCTCTTCCCTACGGTGTTCTCTGCCAGGCAGGTGACATTGTGCAGTGTAACCAAAGACCTTCACACTGCTACAGCTACACACAAGGGAGCAGTTCAGCAGCTCTGAGTTTGTTAACATTTTAGTAATTAAAATCTCAGCCTCAGAGCGCCACTGGCAGCTTTTGTGACTAACAAAGTGTTGGTGAGTGTTCCAAACTGTGGCAAAGCGCAGTGTGATGAGCCCACCAGGCTGATCCTGTGCTTGCACACATTGGACTAACGCAGGACTGACGGCAGTGGCGTAACACGCAGGTGACATGCGTGACAGTGAGCTCAGAATCAGGCCCATTCCTTTGGGTTTGTACTAATGTTCTAATGGCACTGGCCTGCGGGACAACCCCCCTTGTACAGTGTCTGGAGATCTATGGTGGGGAGCACTAGCTCAGGGCTGGGTGTTATCACTATTCTTCCCCATTACTCTCACGCTGGAAGTGGGGAGGGAGTGTGTATACTGACAGGGGTGCAGACCGCAGCTCACCTTTGACCCAAACCAGACCTGCAGGCCCACATGGCCAAGCTTCAGCCCCTCCCCTCTCCTACTCCCCCATGGCAACAGCAACACTGTCAAGGCTAATTCCCCACTCTGGCACTTTGAGTGAAGAAGGTGTGTGTGACGTTGCACTCTATATGATTTTATAAAAATATGCTAATGAGCGTGAATATAATGTACCTTGAATATGCTTCATGTGTAAGGTCTCTTGTAAGGTGTCATTACAAAGCTTATAATCTACTGAGTGTGGTCATCCTATTTGTATAAATGTATCACTCTTGTATCTGAAACTAGAAATATGAAATATAACTCTGAAGTCCTATTGTTATTATGCAAAGTGTGGGCCATTAATGGTGGTTTGGAATCTTAATGGCTCCCATTAACCAGGACAATTACCTGTAGATGGCTCTGTTTTACTTGTAAGTCTTCCTGTATACCTGTGGGCTGGCAAGTGGGTAATGAAGTCTTACAGTGACATGTGATCATGTCACCTGAACTGGAATCCATCTTTAACCTGGTGCTTTTCCATTGAGAAGGAGGGGTGGGAACCCAGAGGGACAAAGGATTCCCGCCTTATGCAAAAGTTATATAAGTGGGTGGAACAGAACAAAAGGGGTGGCCATCGTGAGAAATCCCCTAGCTACCACCTGAGCTGGAACAACGGCTATACCAGAGGAAAGGATTGTGCCCAGACTAGGAAGGCGTCCAGTCTGTGAAAGAAATTTATTGAAACATCTGTGAGGGTGAGCTTTTATCTGTATTCAGTTTCATTACTGTACTAGACTTAGACTTGCATGTTCTATTTTATTTTGCTTGGTAATTCACTTTATTCTGTCTGTTATTACTTGGAACCACTTAAATCCTACTTTCTGTATTTAATAAATCACTTTTTACTTATTAATTAACCCAGAGTATGTATTAATACCTGGGGGGAGGCAAGCAGCTGTGCATATCTCTCTATCAGTGTTATAGAGGGTGAACAATTTATGAGTTTACCCTGTATAAGCTTTATACAGGGTAAAACGGATTTATTTGGGGTTTGGATCCCATTGGGAGTTGAGTATCTGAGTGTTAAAGACAGGAACTCTTCTTAAGTTGCTTTCAGTTAAGTCTGCAGCTTTGGGGCAAGTGGTTCAGACCCCGGGTCTGTGTTGGAGCAGACTGGAGTGTCTGGCTCAGCAAGTCAAGGTGCTGGAGTCTCAAGCTGGTAGGAAAAGCAGGGGCAGAAGTAGTCTTGGCACATCAGATGGCAATCCCAAGGGGGTTTTTGGATCCAACCCGTCACAGTGTGGGCCTGCAAGGATTCTAAAAATTAATACTGGCCACTCCAGGCTTGTATTAAACTCCCAAGGTTACAGCTTTTCTCTGACCTTGGATTGGTAGATGCTGCCACCACCCAAGTGCAGAACCCCTGTGAGAGCCCAGGAAGGTGCACTTCCTGTGGGGTACCCTCAAGGCCTTTCACCCCACCCCCCACCCCACCTTGGAAAGAGCTGAGAAAAATAAAGGGAAATCAGCTGTTGCCACCAGCTAATTAAACAACATGTGCACAGAGCTCTTAAGACATAAAAATCCAATCCTGTTCTTTAAAAAGGTAAATTTTATTTAAAAAAAAGAAATAAAATACATCTGGGAACTCAGGCTATTGCTAGAGTTTAAAAGAGCAACTACAAGGATTAAGCACCAAGAATAGCTTTCTTGAGGTCCAGCTTAAAGGTTACAAGCAAAACAAAAGCACCTGGGGTTAGCACAGAGGATTCCACAAGCCATAACGAAATAAAAGGGATAAACCTAACCGCGTTTTCCTAGACATTTCCTGATCTACTTACATATCTGGGGTTTTAAATGAGTAGTTTCTAGGTATGATACTGATGATTTTTTCATATCTGACCCAAGCTTCTTACAGCATAGCTGCAGCCCCATCCGCCTCTCCCCGGGAGAACAACAACAGACAGACAAAAGGGGAGTCTTTTCAATTTTAAAAAGTTCTAGCCTTCCCACTGGCTCTTTTGGCCAGGTGCCCACTCACTTCCTTTTACCTATGGATAGCAGTGAGACTTTTTAACCCTTTACAGGTAGAGCAATTAGAAAACAGCTACTAAGAGGGATTTTATAGCTACTGGCTGGCTCAGTGTCCATAAAAGGAAGATCACCCTCCCTCCTTTCATTTATCACAAACACATTGCGCTCCTCCCTAGGCCACATACCAGTGCCCCTGCACCACTGGGCAAGCTAGGGGGCATCTAATCCCCATTGCCCTTTGCCTGTGGCTTCTTCCAGGCCCAAGGAGTTGAGGGACAGCTATATTAGCCTGTCTTCAAGCCTCGGGTAACTCCACAGGGGACATTTAATGCAAATTATGGAATGAAATAATTTGCATATTTGCAAATAATCTCTCCTTCCTCATTCTGGCCCATCCCTTTTCAGACCTTTCCCACTTGTGAGTCTGCAGCCCTTCCCCTCCTTCCCTACCAGCTCCACCACCTCCCCAGGGATTGCAGCAGTGGGAGCTACGGAGAGGCCAGGCACCACAGCAGCCCCTGATGGCCATGGACGGGCATACTGGAGCTGGATGTGGGAGCATCTCAGCTGGGCTGTTGGAATGTGGGACAGGGCAGCCACAATGTACTGTCACATAAGGGGCTGGACACTAGGTAGCCTTGCCTGCTTCCCAGTGTCTCCCACGGCTCAACGGAGGAAGCAGGAATCCTGCTTTCCTCCAATTCACAGCACCTCTACCTACCCTGCAGAGAAGTGGAAGGGACTCTCTGTCCCACTCCCACCCAGCTCTGGGCAAGGCTGCAGGACGGCTGTACATGGTATGTGGGTGTGTGTGGACACAGCACTCTCACACCCAACCCAGAGTGGCTGGGAAATGGGGTGTATGCCTGCTTCCGGAGCACGGCACTCGTGTGCAGCCATCATCCTTGGCACGAATGTGATATCATCGCGCAAGGGTAGGAGCTGAGGAAGCGACACACCGTGCTATTGAGTCCAAAGTCAAGACACAGCAAGAGCGGAAGATCTCCCCTTTCTTCCCTCTCGTGCAGCACAGTGTTACCTGTCACTAGAAAGAGCATGACATGGCTGGCACCAATGGGCTCTGGGCTCCAGGCTCTGATCTCACAGCACTGTACAGATGGTGTGATGCCAAGGCCTTCAGAGAAGTGGCTATGACTTTACATGGGTGTCTTGTCCCGTGTCCCTTTAATGCTGCAACAGAGCAGGCTTTGAAATGTAATGGCATCGGTTTGTTTGCAGTCACCCAGGGCTACATTGTGCCTGCCCAGGCCAGTGAAGGCTCTCCTTGCACTCTCCTGCCTGGACTACTCAGTTACATGGAGTACGAGACATGCCTGCAACCTCCTTCCCCAGAGCAGGTGAGCAGGAGTGCAGGCAGGGGCATGGGCCCCCCAGAAATCAGTGGGTTCACAGAGCTCCTCTGGGGCTGCGGTGGGGAAAGCAAGCTCCTCTGGCCCCTGGGTCCATGGCAGGGTCACATAGCTTTTCCAGCCCCCAGGCCACAGTGGGGGCACAGAACATGCCCCTCCAAAAGAGGTCAAATTTAAATTCCTGCACTTGCCCCTGGCTGCAGGGGAATGGGCAGAGCCTAGGATTCATGCCCCATGTGTGCTGGCCTGCATAACTGAACCAGCATTGAGGGCAGGAGGCTCATCCTTAGCTCCTGGTTTAGGCCAGTAGCAAATTACTACCCCAAGGGGACTGTGCCTCAGAGGGGGGTCTCTGCGACAGCACTCCCTGAAGCGACACAAGCTAACAGCCCAGTGCAGTGAAATAATTATATATTTCAATAAGGGTGTTTCAAAAAAACTGCAAACCCAGCTGAGCACATCATCTTCAAACTTCAAAAACCAAACTCTCCCTGGGAAACAAGCTGTTTCACAAAGTGACTGGAAGCCTCTGAAAAGAGGAGATTAAACCAGAAATGCCTCTTAATGTCAGAGAGAAGAATAGATGCATCCTGATTAAATACCGGGAAATAAAACCCACGAGGCCTGGCACAGTTGATCCAGTGGTGCCAAACACAGGAAGAGCCAGTGAAGGATTACCCCTGTGCATGAAGAATCCATTTCAGCAGGATATCAAACTGGGGACTTTTGCATCCAAAAGCTGTGACACTGCCTGTCAGGAGAATGGAGTCACCAAAGTTGTCATCAGGGACTCATTTTCCAGGGACTCATCTCCAAGTGAGCCAGGGCTCTGGGGCTGCAGAATGTTGTGTGTGCTCCTGTTCTATGTGCTTTTTGGGTATATATCATGAGCATGTTCGTGATCCAGGACTTGGATCTTGTACCTCATGTTAATCTCATCATGGCGTATATACACCTCTACGCTACCCATGGGAGAAAAGCAAATGGTCTGGGGAATTCAGAAGGATGGATGCTTCTCTGAACCAATAGAGGCCCCAGTGAAACTACTACTAGCATTTGTTATTTGAATTGGGGTAGCACTAAAGGTCTCAGTCAGGACTGGGCCTCTGTTGTGCTAGGGGAGTGGCACAGTACAACAGAGGTATGGGTGTCTGTTACTGTACATCACAGGAGGGCAGGGGAGAGGAGCATGGAAAGGAGCAGGCAACAGACAGACATAGAGGGGAAGGAGAGAAGGGACAGGGAGATGGGGACAATAATATAATACTTGGTTCTTTGAAAGGGCCAATTTCACAAAGTTGAAAACAACTATTAGCCAAATCAGCCTGGATGAAGAATAGAAATGGAAATGTGAATAATAATCGGGAACTTTAAAAACATTTGACTAGATGCCCCAAAGCCATTAACCCACAATCGGGAAAGAAGGCTACATTGTTTCAAAAATCAGCCTGGCTTAGAGGGGAAGCAAAAGCAGCAATAATAAATAAATATATAGCTAAATAAAATTAGGACAGAAGGAAAGTTGATAATTATGAATATAAATGAGAAGTTAGAAATTGTAGAAAATTGGTAAGGGAAGCAAAAGGACATAAGATAAGCCTGATGGCCAGAAGAGTTTAAGACAATAAGAAGGATTTTTAAGTATACTAGGAACAAAAGAATCCCTAGCAATGGTCCATTACTAGATGGAAATGACAGAATTGTCAACAATAATGCAGAAAATGCAGAGTGCTCAATAAATATTTCTGTTCTGTATTTGGGAAAAGACAGATGATGGTAAATATCAGATGATGATGAAATGCTTTCCACTTCCAACAGTAACTTAGAGGGATGTTTAAAAACAGCTACTAAAGTCAGACTTTTTAAATCATCAGGTCCAGATAACTTGCATCCAAGAGTTTTAAAACAGCTAGCTAAAGAGCTCTCTAGACTATTTATGCTGATTTTCAATAAGTCTTGGAAAACTGGCAAAATTCCAGAACACTGGAAGAAAGCTAATGTTGTTGTCCCAATATTTAAAAAAGGGTAAATGGGGATGACATGGATAATTATAGGCCTGTCAACCTGATACCAACCCTGGGCAAAATAATGGAATGGCTGATATGGGACTTAATAAAGAATTAAAAAATGGTAATATAGATTCATAGATATTAAGGTCAGAAGGGACCATTATGATCATCTAGTCCAACCTCCTGCACAACTCTGGCCACAGAATCTCACCCACCCACTCCTGCAAAAAACCTCACCTATGCCTGAGGTACTGAAGACCTCAAATCGTGGTTTAAAGACATCAAGGAGCAGAGAATCCTCCAGCAAGTGACCCATGCCCCATGCTACAGAGGAAGGCGAAAAACCTCCAGGGCCTCTTCCAATCTGCCCTGGAGGAAAATTCCTTCCCGACCCCAAATATGGCGATCAGCTAAACCCTGAGCATATGGGCAAATCAGCAAGGGTTTATGGCAAAATAGATCATGTCAAACTAACTTGATTTTTTATGAGATTACAATTTTGTTTGATAAAGGTAATAGTGTTGATGTATATACTTAGACTTATGTAGGGCATTTGAGTTCATACCACAGGGTATTTTGATTACAAAACGAGAACTATACAAATTCAACATGAAACTCGTTAAATGAATTACAACTGGCTAACTGATAGGACCTAAAATGTAATGCTAAATGGGGAATCATTATGGAGAAGGTGTGAGGACCAGTTCTTGGCCCTATACTATTTAATACTTTTATCAATGGCATGGAAGAAAACATAAAATCATTCCTGACAATGTCTATGGATTGCACAGAGTTTGGAGGAGTGGTAAATAATGAAAAGGACAGGCCACTGGCACAGACAGATCTGGATTGCTTGATAAGCTAGGCGCAAGCAAACAATGTGTGTTTTAATACGTCTAAATGTAAAGTTATACATCTAGGAACAAAGCATGTCAGCCATATTTATAAGACGGAGTATTCTATCCACCGTGACCCAAGTGCTTTTGAGAGTCACTGCTTCCTAGGTTAGTCACCTGAAAGTGAGCTCCCAAAAGGGCTAATGCACTCCCTGGCTCTAGAAACAGGGGAATCTGGAGTAGGAGTAGGGAGGTTCTATTATCTCTGCACTTGGCACCAGTGCAACCACTGTAGCTCATGAAAGCTCATGCTCAAATAAACTGGTTAGTCTCTAAGGTGCCACAAGTCCTCCTTTTCTTTTTGCGAATACAGACTAACACGGCTGTTACTCTGAAACCTACAGGAATACTGTGTCCAGGGCTGGTGCCCACAATTCAAGAATGATGTTGAAACATAGGAAAGGATTCAGAGAAGAGCTATGAGAACAATTAGAGGATTGGAAAACCTGCCTTATACTGAAAGACTTAAAGAGCTCAATGTATGCCACTTATCAAAGAGAAAGTTAAGTTGTGACCTGATCATAGTGTATAAGTTCCTATGTGGGAACAGAAATTTGATAATGGGCTCTTCAATTGAGTAGACAAGGTATAACAAGAACCAGGGGCTGGAGGCTGAAACTAGACAAATTCAGTCTGGAAATAAGACATCATTTTTTAACAATGTGGGTTATTAACCATGGAACAACTGACTGAGGCATGTGGTGGATTCCCCATCACTGGCAAAGTTTAAATCAAGACTAGATGTTTTTCTAAAAGCTCTGCTCTAGTTCAACGACATGTATTGGACTTGAAGCAGAAATTAATTCAGAGAAGTCCCATGGCCTTTGTTATGCAGAGGTCAGAGCAATGATCACTGTGGTCCCTTCTGGCCATAACAAGCTATGGGATGGCAAGGTATGGCAGGGAAGATGAGAGGGCATGTGTGTAGGGGATGCAGTGGAAGTAAAAAGGACCAGCGCTGGCACAGAGTGTAGGAGGGGAAAGGTGGAGTCTTCTAGCCATGTTAAAACGTTTAAAGGTGTCTAGATGGAAAGCTGTGAGCAGCTAGGCCTCCTCCAACGCCCATTGGAGTCAGTGAATATGTTCACCTTTCAGAGTAACAGCTGTGTTAGTCTGTATTCGCAAAAAGAAAAGGAGGACTTGTGGCACCTTAGAGACTAACCAATTTATCTGAGCATGAGCTTTCGTGAGCTACAGCTCACTTCATCGGCTGCATACCGTGGAAACTGCAGCAGACATTATATACACACAGAGATCATGAAACAATACCTCCTCCCACTCCACTGTCCTGCTGGTAATAGCTTATCTAAAGTGATCATCAAGTTGGGCCATTTCCAGCACAAATCCAGGTTTCTCACCCTCCGCCCCCCCACATACAAACTCACTCTCCTGCTGGTAATAGCCCATCCAAAGTGACAACTCTCTACACAATGTGTATGATAATCAGGAAATGGCCCACCTTGATTACCATGGGGGGGACCTTTTGTAGGGGGATATAATTAAGGGATACTGGATACAATTAAGTTAGGTTTGAATAAAGACTGGGAGTGGATATGTCATTACACAAAGTAGAACTATTTCCCCATGTTTATTTCCCCCCCTACTGTTCCTCACACGTTCTTGTCAACTGCTGGAAATGGCCCACCTTGATTCTCACTACAAAAGGTTTCCCCGCCCCGCTCTCCTGCTGGTAATAGCTCACCTTACTTGATCACTCTTGTTACAGTGTGTATGGTAACACCCATTGTTTCATGTTCTCTGTGTATATAAATCTCCCCACTGTATTTTCCACTGCATGCATCCGATGAAGTAGTGAGCTGTGGCTCACAAAAGCTTATGCTCAAATATAATTGTTAGTCTCTAAGGTGCCACAAGTACTTCTAGTCTGGAAAAGGGGATCATCCCAGCATGCCTGTCTCTGGGGAGGGAGTTCATCAGTGTGTCCTGTGGGTCAGAGTTCAGGTTGCCATGGGGATGCCCCAGGTGAAGGAGCTGTGATGAAGTGGGACTGTTCTTAATGTTTCCTCTGAATACTGCAGGGGTGCCTCAGTTTCCCCTATGCATTTCTTAAGTCTCTGGTGGTGGGATAAGGGAGTGTAATTGTTGCAGAGCAAAGGGCCAGTGTACATAAATGGCCAACACTCTGTCTCCTGGCAACTGATGGCCTGGGCCCTTCCCCCCTACAAGGTGGTAGCTAAAGGGTTGGAGAACAAAGGAATCAGGTGACCTCCTGGCCCAGGAAAGGGACAAAGCCCAGAGGAGGGGGGGCTGGAGAATGAGTCAGTTTTGGGCTGGCTGGGGATGTGGAGTGAAGTGCAGACGTGGTTGTCTGGCTCACTGCCCCCCAAAATGGACCCAGCTGAGGGGTCCTGTTCTCTGTACCTACAAGCTCTGTTTTAGACTGTGTTCCTGTCATCTAATAAACCTCTGTTTTACTGGCTGGCTGAGAGTCACGTCTGACTGAGGACCCCCAGGACCTCACCTGGGCAGACTCGCTGTGGGAAGCACACGGAGGGGCAGAGGACGCTGAATGCCCTGAAGTCAAACCCAGGAAGGTGGAAGCCGTGTGACCTTCTTGCCCTGAAGACAGTCTGCTCACAGAGAGGAGACTTCACCAGAGTCCTGACTGGCTTCACAGGGAGCAGTTCCAGAGCATTGCCCAGGGTCTCCGTGACAGTAGCTCTGTGACTCCTGGTGTTAAGGGAGGGGGTGAAAGGCAAGCAAAGGGGGAGGGGGTGGATTACCCCTGGATCTGGCAGTGGTGCCTGGGGACGGTGTCACTGCACCCACGGAAGAGCACAGGGCATTGCGTGGGCCATGCAAGTAAGTTCTCTGGGCCCCCATGGGTCAGTCCCCTCTCCAGGGGAGTGGTGCAGATGGCGAGGGAGGGAGATGGTGTCTTCTCCACATTTCAGCTCAGACAAGTGGCTCAGTGGCACAGCCCTGCCCTTGTCTGGGCTCCACAGGCCCACCCCGTGATGCAACAGGGACTAAGGGGCGCCGCTGAAAACAGCTGGAGCTCGGTTTGATTGGGACACAAGCCCACCGACCTCTGACCTGAACTGGCCCCATCTCTTGGGTTCCCCCGGGCTGGGTTTTGGGTCCCCCTGAGCTTTGTCCCGGCTGCAAAGTGAGCGTGACCCCCTTCACCCCCGCGCCAGTTTCCAAAGTGCCAGGCTCAGTTCTAAGAGCGGGACGTGCCCCAGGCAGCGGGCTGAGCCCATCTGGGGCCCTGTGCGGGAGGGACTCGATCACGGGGCCACTGGGCACTTCAGGGCCCGCGAGCAGGAAAACTTGAGGCAGGCGGAACGACAGCGGCCCAGCCGGTGCCTCGCTCTATGCTGCGGCCAGAGCCCAAGGAGGGCCCGGGGCCCACGCCCCTTGCGCCCCGGATCTGGGGGCTTTCCCCCGGCACGGAGCCCAGCTGGCGGCCCGACCGGCTTCCCCGGCCTGTGAAAGCAGCAGCCGCGGAGATCCCCCGTGCCCCCCCCCCTCCCCACCGCCCGCCCCCGCCTCGGCAGCAGCAGCTCCGCGCTCCCTGGCGTGCGTCCTGCCCAGGGCTGCCGGGACGCAGGGCGGTGGCGGGGGCGCAGGCTGAAGGCGCGGGCGATGCCGCCTGGCCCCGCACAGGAGCCCGCGGCCAATCGGCGGCGAGCGAAACGGAGCGCAGGGAGCGCTCGGGAGGCGGCGGGCGCCGGCCGGGCAGTGGCGAGCGGCGGGCTCTGGGCGAGGGGATTACGCCGCACGCTCTGCGCCCTGGGGACAGCGCCGGGGCCCCGGCGCGCCGGGGGTTAGCTCCGGCCCCGGGAGGAGCCAGCTCGGGGCCCCCGCCGCGCGAGCGCCGCGAGCATTCACTGCACGCAGGGAGGCGAGCAAAGCCCGGCAGCCGCCGCTGGATTCCAGCCGCTGGACAGCTCCCAGGTAGGAGAGGGGGCAAGCGCTCCGCCGCGCTGGTTCGGGGGCGCCGGGGGCTGGCCGCCCTCCCGCGGCTCTGCCTGACTCCCTGGCATGGAGCAGAGCCGGGCTCCGAGCCCTGCTCCGGCGCAGAGGCATTGCTGGCCGGAGCCTTTTCCCGGTGGGGGAGGGACTCAGACCCGGCCGAAGGGAGGATGGGGGCGTGGGGTGTCAATAGGGTCCCCCTGCCGCCTCCTGTGGAGCTGCTCGGACAGCGAGCACTAGTTGGAGTGTGGCTCGGGCTGCCACCTCCCACAGGGCAGCTCCCTCTTCCCCAGGCACTCGCTCGGCGGGCGAAGGCAGGGGCTCCCCGTGGGTGGCAGGCATGCCAGTCGGAGGGCTGCACCCGTCCGGTGCCCAGCCTGAGTGACTCGTGGGCAGCTGCGGGAGGGAGCCTGGCTTTCCCTGAACTGTACATGGAGGGGGAAGCTACAGCTCCTCCCAGACAAGCTCCGTGTTATGGGAGAGCCGGACTCCCTAGATCTTTCCCGGCACCCCATGGCAGGGAAGGGGTGGCATCGATCAACATAACCATGGGCACCGTGATTGCCGAGTGAGGAGGCAACTGGCCACGAAACCCCACCAACGTGCATTAGCCAGTGCCCAAGCTTCAGTCTCCTGCCCACCTGACACCACTGCCCCTCTCTGCCTCCCCCAGCTATTTGTTACAGACAGCTGCATCCCTGCAAGCAGGCAGCAAAGTTACAGCCACTCCTGCCCGAGACTTCAGTGGGTAGAACTCCAGGGGCTCTTCCCTTCCCACTTGGGGAGGAAGCTGGGTTGTCCTGTGGCTCCCTGGAGCGGAGCTGTGCTCTGGCAGGACTCTGGCTCTGTGAGGCTTGTTGTGTGTATCACGATGGCTCTTCATGCTGGCATGGTGCCCCAGGGGCTATACCAGTGAAAAGGGACAGGAGGGATCAGCAAGGAACTGTCCATCACTTGCTCCCTTTCGCCTTGGGGACTTAAGCCCCTATGTAATATCCCACTGTAGCTGTCTCCTGCCTGAGAGAGGCAGATTGTTAGAGGACCGAGGAAGGTGCTAAATATTATGGGGAAAACAAGAAGGCAAAAACATGTCCCCTTCTGTCTCCTGCCTTGAACAGTGGATATCACTCCCTCTGGGAAGCTCACCGTACAGGCCCATGCTGGCAACAGGCTCCTGCCCACATTTAGTGCCCACATCTACCCTCCCGTTGGAGGAGATAGGCGTGGAGGTTGACAGTCCTACTTTCCTCTTCTATAACATGGAGGAGGGAGAACCAGCTCTCATTCTTTTGGCAGGACCTCCCAGCCCTGCTCAGTATGTCTGGGCTCCATCTATCTGTGCTATCGTCATGTCCACAAGGTCTGCCCTCAGCTCAGATATGGCTGATCTTCACAATGTTGAGCATCAGCTTTCACCCACAGCACCTACTGTCTAAGTTTTTAGCAGAGTCCCTGCCCCCTTTGTGACATCACCATGCACATTCTCCCTGCTCTGGCTGTCAGGTGCAGAGCTGCTGCGGGGTAATGTACATGAGGGAGAATGTAAGTCTCTCAGAGAAACACACACAGCAAAATCTTCCAAAAAATCCCCCCGCCAGAGCCTCCAGGGCCACAAAAATCAGGGTGTACAAAAATTAAAATCAGTGCGGATCCTGCGATTTTAGGGTCTGGCCATGATTTTTGCTGCATCTTATAACAGTTTGAATTGAATAGAAAATGGGTTTCTTTCTTGTTCCCATTGCAAGGATGCAGCCGTCACAGTGGAAACAGATGTTCGGCTGCCTGCTTAACCCAGTTTTACAGAAAACTGCCTCCAGCCAAACAATAGCTGTGGTAGAGATGGGAACTCAAACCCTGCCCCATCCACCTCATCTCAAAAAGCCAAGAGAGACACCCCTTACTCCATAGCAATGATTGTGCTGGAGCTCTAAGCTTGGATGCAGGAGATCTGTCACCAGTTCCCAGCTCTGCTATAGACTAGCTGTGTGAAGTTGATTGAATTTAGGAGCTTAAACACCTTTGAGGAGCTGGGCCTTTGGTCCCTGGATGTAACAAAGAGGTGGAACTTTTCTCCCTCACAGGAGTTTTTTGAGAATAAATCCCTGCAGTCCTGGGAGATGCCCAGATGCTATGTTGAAGGGTTCTGTACTAGCACCTAGCTACAGAGATGTAATATTTTCTGTTCCTGGTTTCCTAGTTAAATATGTAGGTTGATATATTATTACTGTGACTGTGCAATGTGCACCATAAATTGTACAGGTGTCCAATGCAGCTGTGTTAATATTCCCGCTAGTTTCTTCTTTGTTATTTATATCATAGCAGTAATATTTATATTATGTTATAATTATAGCCTAAAGGCTCCGACTCAGATCCAGGTTCTGTTGTGCTAGGCACTGTATACACCCTTACCGAAAGGAGATCCTGCCCTGAAGAGTTTACTGTCTAAACAGACCTGACAGACGGGGTGGGAGAAGAAACAGAGCCTCAGGGAAATGAAGTGATTAATCTGAGGTTCTAGATCAGGTACTACAGGATAGACCCTAAGTCCACTGATTCCTGGTTGTCCAGCGGCTTCTAGTCATCGGAATGACTTAATGGAGTGAGATGGGATATAAGGAGGAATAGTGGGATATAATCAAGCAGAAAATTAGTGGGGCTGAGCACCAGGAAAAGGTCTCTAATGCTGAGGTTGTTTACACTGTGGTACAGCCTCCCAAGCAAAGTGGTGGAAATTCCTCAGTTTGAAATCCTTCTTAGATAGACTGGGCTAAGCAGTCCCAAGTACAGTCCAGCCCTGCCTCCCTGGAGGATGGGCTGGAGACAGGGAAGGGACAAGCTACTGCTTTCTCAGCTCTGGTTTACATGATAATTGTGCAAGGATAACATTTCCAGATGGGGAATAGTCTGGGCTTGATTTTCCTCTCACATTGGTGTGATTCCATTCATATCACTGGGATTACTCCCAGTGTATGCTGATGGAAAGGAGAGCAGGATGAGGCCCTGAAGTGTCTGTTATCACCTGGAACCACTTAAATCCTACCTTTTGTATTTAATAAAATCACTTTTTACTTATTAATTAACCCAGAGTATGTATTAATACCTGGGAAGGGGGGCAAACAGCTGTGCATATCTCTGTCAGTTTTCAGAGTAGCAGCCGTGTTAGTCTGTATTCGCAAAAAGAAAAGGAGTACTTGTGGCACCTTAGAGACTAACAAATTTATTTGAGCATAAGCTTTCGTGAGCTACATCCGATGAAGTGAGCTGTAGCTCACGAAAGCTTATGCTCAAATAAATTTGTTAGTCTCTAAGGTGCCACAAGTCCTCCTTTACTCTCTGTCAGTGTTATCGAGGGCAAACAATTTATGAGTTTACCCTGTATAAGATTTATACAGGGTAAAACAGATTTATTTGGGGTTTGGACTCCATTGGAAACTGGGCATCTGGGTGTTGGAGACAGGAACACTTGTTAAGCTGTTTTCAGTTAAGCCTGCAAGCTTTTGGGGGATGTGGTTCAGACTTCGGCCTGGGTTTGTAGCAGGCTAGCGGGTCTGGCTGAAACACGGCAAGGTACTGGAGTTCCAAGCTGGCAGGGAAAACAGTTTAGAAGTAGTCTCAGCACATCAGTTGGCAGTTCCCAAGGGTTTTTCTGTGATCCAACCCATCACAGACATGGTACTTATACAAGTCGCTCACATTATTTTTCACACCGAGAAAAGAAACTTTTTTGAGGGGGAGGAGTTGAGAGAGAATCCTACACAAAAAGCATTTCCCACAGCCTGCCCTATGCTGGATCCCCCAGATCTCCATCTTCAGCTAACAGCTTCCTTTCCCAAACACCCAGGATTCATTTCTCCACAAAGCCTGCAGTGAACTCAGACTTGGGCACCATGCCATCAAACAATGCTGCTGGGGAAGGGATTGTTCTGCCCGAAATCTCTTGCTTCAGGGTCAGGTAGGAGGACAAAACTGGCTTCTTGGGAAACACAAATATCTTGGATAATTAGACAAGATGGCAGGGAAAACGAGGAGAAACAGATAAACCCAACTAGACTTGTCTTGGTTCCATAAATCTGAACACTTTCCCTCTTCCATTGTTTTTTATTGTTTTCTGCAACTGAAAACCACTCACAATAGTTTTGCTCCAAGGCGATTAAATTGCCAAATGTGCCTCCTAGCATCTCTCTGGAGAGATCCATATTTACATACAAGGTGTACTATCAAAGCAATGGCAGATAATTGAGGAGAAGGCACAGCAAGTAAATACAGATGGCTCCCGTTCAGCTGGACCTCTTCATGCCATTGCTATCAAGCACAAAGCCAGCACCCCTCATTCCTGGCACCTGTGAAGCAGAGAGACTTAGAACCTTGATATGGGAACGCCTGAGATGTTTGTGTGCCCCTCTGGAGAGAGGGCGATCGAGCCTGGATTCCGGCCCATCACGATGTGTGTGGAGAATACAAAAGAATCCTTTGAATGAGAAGGAAAGCTGGAGAATTAAAGAGAAAACTGTTTGCTCATAAAGGCAGCCTACAAAAAGTGCTGAGGTATGCCCCTACACACACACACACAGCTTTGTGAAGAGCTAAGGCTAGAGAAGTCAAGGCTGCCTGGGAAGTGGAAGGGGCACTGACAGAGAGATATGCACAGCTGTTCCCCCCCCCAGGTATTAATACATACTCTGGATTAATTAATAAGTAAAAAGTGATTTTATTAAATACAAAAGGTAGGATTTAAGTGGTTCCAGGTGATAACAGACAGAACAAAGTGGATTACCAAGCTAAATAAAATAAAACACGCAAGTCTAAACTTAATACAGTAAGAAGCTGAACACAGATAAAATCTCACCATCAGATATGTAAAATAAGCCTCTTTTACAGACTAGCCTCCTTCTAGTCTGGGTTCAGCAGTCACTCCCCCACTCCCACCTCCCGGTGGTTACTGTCCTTTGTTCCAGTTTCTTTCAGGTATCCTTTGGGGTGGAGAAGCTATCTCTTGAGCCAGCTGAAGACAAAATGGAGGGGTCTCCCAGGGATTTAAATAGACTTTCTTTTGTACGTGGACACCCCTCCCTCCCCTTGTGTAGAATCCCAGCTACAAGATGGAGTTTTGGAGTCACATGGGCAAGTCACATGTCCATGTATGACTCAGAACTTACAGGTAGCAGCCATTGTTCACATGCTACCTTGAACATCCTCAGGTAGACTTCTTACGTGGATTGGAGCCTTCCAAGATCCGTTGTCCGTTAAGTGTTTCTTGACTGGGCACTTAATTTGCAAATTCCCTTCTAAAGAAGCTGCCCAAATGCCTTACTAAGGCTACTTAAAATCAAACAAGTACACAGCCAATATTCATAACTTTGAATACAAAAATGACACATGCATACAGATAGAATGAATATGTTCAGTTGATCATAACCTTTGCAGAGATATGTTACATGGCATATGTAGCATAAAACATATTCCAGTTATGTCATATATACATTCATAAGCGTATTTCCATAAAGCATTATGGGGTGCAGCATCACACTGCAAAGGGGAGATTGCAGTCCTTTCTTTTTCCCACTCCCAGCACCTGCATATCTGCCATTGCAGCTCTCCATGTGCCCACGCTGTGGGAGGAGCTATTCCAGAATGAGCCACATCCCATCAATCTGGGACTGGAAATTGCCACAGAGCACCCCCAAAATCTGCCTGTGCCAAGTGGAGAGTTCCCTCCCACACCAAACCTTCCAGTAATGCTAGCCCTGGAAATGGTGTCAGTGGAATGGGAGGAGCTGACTACGGAGCTCTGCACCCCCATGGCAGAGGCAGGTTAATTCAGGTGGGCAGCAGTAGATCAGGCTGAGGTGGAGGGAAAAGGAATATATCACGATACCAGCTCTGGACAGCCACAGAGCCAGCACTTGGATTTGGGGAGTGATATTTATGTGGTGGGGCTGGTCTATGTGCTGTGCTGGTTCTTCTCTCCCAGTGCCGCTGGATAAGAGTAGTCCCTACAGAAACCTGAATGGGTGTAAACTGCTGGAGAGCTGTCTCCATCTTCCAGTCACATCAAACACTCTGGTATCCAGCCCTGTGGCTGTTGAAAGCTGCTCTGCCTCCCTCAGGGGCTGGGGGCAGTCAGACACAACATCTCGGTGCGGAGGGAGGGGGGGAGAGAAGCAAGTCACCGGCAGCCTCCTCGACACTGCCCATGAAGACTCATGTGGAGCATAAGGCACCTGTATCTGTCTGGTGTCGCCCAGATTGTAACAGCTAGAGACTGGTGCATCTGTGATGCAAGAAAAAGGACCACAGTCAGCCTCAGCATAGACAGGTACAACTGCTAGTGGAAGCCATTCATCCATGTCAGCTTACAGTGGGAGTGACTCTGGGGAAGCTAGAGGAGGAACCCACAGCGGGGCTCAAGAATGTGGGGGGCTGTGAGTTAATGTAGCACATCTGCCTGTCCCCCTACATGCTGTGCCTCATGCAGTGCAGAAGGAAGGAGTGGGCTGAGCCTATGGCTGGCTGCTGAGGGAGTCGGAGGGAAGCAAGAGGAGGGCTCTGTGGGCAGGACAGGAATGAGGCATTCTCTGGGTCTGAAGTAGGGTTGGGCCTTCTCTTTTCCCTGAATTTCAAACCCAACCTAACCTATCAGGTATAAGTATCCTTGGGCCCTTGTTCCACTGAGGAGAGGGAGGGACAGAAACGAACTCATATATACTACAAATATGTTATGCAATATGCTCCATATCTAGCCAACCCTCCCTTCCCATGAAGAACCCAGACATTCATCCTCCTAACCGTGACCCACCTACCCATTATACAAACTAGCCTATGAACTGCTAAACATCCTGTGTATATGGGGCTCAAGGCTCCGCCAGACCTCCTTCCACTTCAGCGAAAGATTGCAGCATCCACCACCTAGCTTTACATGTACTTCCATCCTAGACACCGTGAGCCATTCACACCAACTGTCCAAATTAGACACTGTTGTATACTGTTGGAGATCAACAAATTGTTATATAGTAGTGCCACCTATACTTAAGGTTCGTCCCATTATAAGCCCTTGTTTTCAGTTGCTTATACCTGGCCAGTCTTTAACTGCTTGGGCTGAAATTTTCCATGCCAGGTGTCTACCTCAGGCTGACTTTTTTGTATGTGTGAACATTTCAGCCTAAATGGTTCAACCATTTCCAAGAACAAGATTTGGGTAAAATATGTTGTTTTGCCCTTGTTAAAAAAAATAATCATTGGTGCTATCAGTTCCTCGATTAGCTCAAGTGGCAGAGGTCTGTCCAATGGATCTAAAGGTTCCATTACTGCTGATGAACCATGTGGGTATCAATATGATTCCTCAAAAAGAAAAGGAGTACTTGTGGCACTTTAGCGACTAACAAAATTTATAAATTTGTTAGTCTCTAAAGTGCCACAAGTACTCCTTTTCTTTTTGAGGATACAGACTAACACGGCTGCTACTCTGAAATATGATTTCTCAGGACAGAGTTCCTCATTTTTCAATTTGCTTTAAAACCTAGTCTCTCTCTCTCATGCAAAACTCTCTTAAAAGAACATTAAAGTTGCAAAGCCAAGCATGCAAAAGTTAGGAAATACCAGAATTAAGGTTACCTGTGCTTCCTTAATTTGCCTCCCCCTCCCACATGTGTATGCATTAGGATACCATCTTTAATTACATGATCAAATACTGTTTTTTCCACAGGACCCTGCCTTGTTCAGAGCACAGAACAGAGGGTGCTCACTGAGTGAGCCACTGTTCAATATTTTGTGTTTGCATTAGAATAATAGAATCAGAGAATATCAGGGTTGGAAGAGACCTCAGGAGGTCATCTAGTCCAATCCCCTGCTCAAAGCAGGGCCAACCCCAACTAAATTATCCCAGCCAGGGCTTTGTCAATCTGGACCTTCAAAACCTGTAAGGATGGAGATTCCACCATCTCCCTTGTGCTTCACCATTCCAGTGCTTCACCACCCTCCTGGTGAAATAGTTTTTCCTAATATCCAACCTAGACCTCCCCTACTGCAATTTGAGACCATTACTCCTTGTTTTGTCATCTGCTACCACTGAGAACAGTCTAGCTCCATCCTCTTTGGAACTCCCCTTCAGATAGTTGAAGGCTGCTATAAAATCCCTCCTTGCTCTTCTCTTCTGCAGACTAAACAATTCCAGTTCCCTCAGCCTCTCCTCATAAGTCATGTGCCCCAGCCCCCTAATAATTTTCATTGCCCTCCACTGGACTCTCTCCAAATGGAGACAGATAGCTTTCTCCCTTAATTGGCTCTGAGACAGGCAGGTCAGTGACCTGCTGCTATCCTTTCTCTGCTCCATTGATTTCAAGAGTATGTGATTGGCCCCCATTAGACCTCAGTGGCTGTGACTGGAGTGGGGGGAGGATGCCAATGACTGGATTAGAGAAGGCCCAGTGTCCATGACTCTGCAATGGGAATGAAAGGGTTGTCTAGAATTCATAATCGGTACGGGGCAAGAGGTCACCTAAGTTCTTACAGAGCAGGGAGGGTCCAGGACGAAGTGCATAGAGTTATTGGAGGGGTCTACAGTGAGAACCAGGCTTCCCCTTTGCCTATAGGTG
The DNA here is from genome assembly GCF_965140295.1 of Lepidochelys olivacea. Taxonomy (NCBI): domain Eukaryota; kingdom Metazoa; phylum Chordata; order Testudines; family Cheloniidae; genus Lepidochelys; species Lepidochelys olivacea. The sequence goes on along the minus strand of NC_140418.1, from coordinate 43,099,989 downwards.
CTTTGGGGAAGCTCTTCTGCAGCTAGGGCACATTCCCTGCCTTAGGCAGCAGCTGCTTCCTCTGGGTTCTCTTATCATAGAATATCAGGGTTGGAAGGGACCTCAGGAGGTCATCTAGTCCAACCCCCTGCTCAAAGCAGGACCAATCCTTTTTGCCCCAGATCCCTAAATGGCCCCCTCAAGGGCTGAACTCACAACTCTGGGTTTAGCAGGCCAATGCTCAAACCACTGAGCTATCCCCTCACCCTGATCTTGCATTAGATCCTTTCCATAATCCAGCTGAGACTATAACTTGCAGGGAGCCCCCACTGGGGGTTTCAGTGTCCTTCAGGCACCTCCTTCTCCTGTGGAGCTTCTAATTTTTTGTGCAATGGAGCTACTGCTGTCAAGGGCTGGCAAGCTGCAGCAGTGTGCAGGTTGAGCACTTCATTTCCCGCAGAGACACAGAAGAGAGCCCATATACTCCCTGAGCCACAGCTGCTAAGCCCACAGAGTTTACAAATGCTGCAGGCAACACCAAGGAGGTGATAAACTCCACAGGATTAATGGGAAGCTGCCTTGCAGAGAGCTCTCAGAAATTCATATCAGCACATCAAATGACTGAAAATTCCCACCTGACCTTAATAAAAATATGCAGCAGTTCTCATCAAGGACTAATGTATAAAACAAAGCGGATTGTTTCAGTCCAAGCCATTTTGAGGTCGGAGTTTACAAAACTAACTAAATAAAAATTGCAGACTTATTGTGAGCAACACCTCAGTGAGAGTCTCAGATCCCCAGACTGCCTTGTTTGATTAATCTCAAGCATTCTAAAAAGAAATTTAAATAAAATCTTCTCCAGCTAGAGACCACAGATGAAAGACGAAATGGCAGAAAGGAGCTTTGTAGAGAAAGTTAGACAGGGAGGTGGTAGAGTGTCAAAATCAGTCCTATAATGGGAAGCAAGTCACTACAGCTCCATAATAGTACCTTTCATCTTGAAGGATCCAAAGTGCTATTCAGACTACACATACACAGCAGAGCTGGGGAATAATTCACAATGGCTAAATTTATCTAATGAAATTAGTCTCTTTTCCGGTGGCAGAATAACCATAAAACACATCACCATTTTTTTAATGTATTCATCATTTGAAATCATTCAATGAATATTGTTTGGAATCTTTTACTCTGTGAATTTATGATGGGTATTCCAAACCTGAGCTGTGTTGCTCTGTGATGACTGGCCTGAAAAGTCACATGGCATTGTTCTGTACCTGGATTGGATGAATGCACAACAAGTGCCACACATAATGCTTGTTTACCACCATTATTTGTGCATATGGCCCTGAAATGTGCTGATTAGGCCAAAACTTGACATACTTATGTCATAAATATAAAGGGAAGGGTAAACCCCTTTGAAATCCCTCCTGGCCAGGGGAAAGCTCCTCTCATCTGTAAAGGGTTAAGAAGCTAAAGGTAACCTCGCTGGCACCTGACCAAAATGACCAATGAGGAGACAAGATACTTTCAAAAGCTGGGAGGAGGACGAGAAACAAAGGGTCTGGGTCTGTCTGTATGCTGGGTCTTTGCTGGGGATAGACCAGGAATGGAGTCTTAGAACTTTTAGTAAGTAATCTAGCTAGGTATGTGTTAGATTATGATTTCTTTAAATGGCTGAGAAAAGAATTGTGCTGAATAGAATAACTATTTCTGTCTGTGTATCTTTTTTGTAACTTAAGGTTTTGCCTAGAGGGGTTCTCTATGTTTTTGAATCTAATTACCCTGTAAGATATCTACCATCCTGATTTTACAGGGGGGATTTCTTTAATTCTATTTACTTCTATTTTTTATTAAAAGTCTTCTTGTAAAAAACTGAATGCTTTTTCATTGTTCTCAAATCCAAGGGTTTGGGTCTGTGGTCACCTATGCAAATTGGTGAGGCTTTTTATCCAACATTTCCCAGGAAAGGGGGGGTGCAAGTGTTGGGAGGATTGTTCATTGTTCTTAAGATCCAAGGGTCTGGGTCTGTAGTCACCTAGGCAAATTGGTGAGGCTTTTTACCAAACCTTGTCCAGGAAGTGGGGTGCAAGGTTTTGGGAAGTATTTTGGGGGGAAGGACGTGTCCAAACAGCTCTTCCCCAGTAACCAGTATTAGTTTGGTGGTGGTAGCGGCCAGTCCAAGGACAACGGGTGGAATATTTTGTACCTTGGGGAAGTTTTGACCTAAGCTGGTAAAGATAAGCTTAGGAGGTTTTTCATGCAGGTCCCCACATCTGTACCCTAGAGTTCAGAGTGGGGGAGGAACCTTGACAACTTACTTAGCCCTTTCTCAGGCCAAACTCCCACTGAGAACAGCCAGAGGAGTAAGCTCTTCAAGAACTGACCCTCTGTGCCAGCAAACCACAGGGACTTGACTACAAAAGGGGCACTGCTCAGCCAAAGGCAGTGAATTGGACGGTTCAGTTGACTGTGTGTGGCCCATAGCATTGTTCAGCCTGCTCAAGACTCATGGGATCAGTCATAAAGCTCCATGAAGCTGGACAGCTAATCAGCAGCCAGCCCCTCTCACTCTGGTGCTAAGAAGCTGAGTGTGAGGCTGGCATGGTCAATGTTGTTTTTATGTTGGGGGGTATTTGTCTGAGTCTCTCCCAGGAATCTCTCTAGCTCTTCCCTCTCCAGCCTGGCTGTCCTGCTGGCCAGGGGGCTAGACCCAGGTCTCTCCACACATTACTGCAGCACGAGACAGCTCCAGGTACTGCTGTAATTAAGCCCCCTGGTTCTGTCACAGGTCTAGCCCTTGATGGTCAGCAGGGCAAAACTAAGCTTAGCTTCCACAAGGCCAGGATTTCACTCTCATTCTCTACAGCACGCCCAGGCATGGGGGCTCACTCTGGGTAAGGTGCAGCTGGAGTGGAATCACTGGAGCTGTCAGCACATTAAATCCAGTATTTCAGGGTTACTAAACATGTTTATGATACCCAGACAGGCTTTTAATTAAATTAAATTAAAATTAAAAATAATATTTGTTACAAATGTTGCCCCTTCTACAGCTAGTGAACCCTTCCTGAACTGATCCTAGTTCCCACTCAGTGTATTCAGCAGCGCTCATTATCTTCAAATGGATTAATTTATTTGAACAATTTTCTGCCAGTGGATATTGTGTGAACTGGTTATTTAGACCATTCACTATTCCAGCGGTTCTCAAACTGTGGGTTGGGACCTCAAAGTGGGTCACAAACCCATTTTATTGGGGTCACCAGGGCTGGCTTAGACTTGCTGGGGTCTGGGGCTGAAGCCTGAGTCCCACTGCCCGAGGCCAAAGCCGAAGCCTGAGGGTTTTAGTACTAGGCAGCACGGCTCAGGTTACAGGACCCCTGCCTGGGGCTGAAGCCCTGGGGCTTTGGCCCCCCATCCAGGGCGGTAGGGCTCAAGCTTTGGCTTTGCCCCCCCCTCCACCTGTCCAAGGCAGTGAGGCTCAGGCAGGCTCACACTTTGGTCCCCCTTCCTGGGGTCATGGAGTAATTTTTGTTGTCAGAAGGGGGGCATGGTGCAATCAAGTCCTGAGAACCTCTGCACTGTTCATTATTCCTTCTGTGCGGTAAACTGACTACGTCACATGGGATTGCTTCTGCCTCCTGATTGGCTGACTGAAACTTCTGAAACATGAAGCTAATGAGATGGGTGAGGGAACACAGGTGCATTGTGCGTTTCTGAGTGTGTCTGTGTATGTGTGACTGATTGTCAATGTGCATGACTGGCAGGCAAGCAGGGAATGAGAGGGCTGCGGAAGAAGATTGATGTATAAGAGCATGTTTGATAAGATGTGCCTAGGGTGACCAGATAGCAAGTGTAAAAAATCAGGACAGGGGGTTGGGGGGGCAATAGGCGCCTATATAAGAAAAAGCCTCCAAAATCGGGACTGTCCCTATAAAATCAGGACATCTGGTCACCCTAGATGTGCCTGTGGGTGTTACTGTGTGTGTCTTTCAGTCTGTATCTGTGTATGTCTTTGTGTGCAGATGTCAGATGAGCAAGGGCTGTGAATGGTGCCTGTGTGGGAGTGATTGTGAGTGAGGGCAGGGGGATTTGTGTGTGTGTGTGTGACTTTGTATAGGCTGGAGGATGCTTGTGTGAGCGTGCACCACTGGGACATGAAATGCTGAAACTACGAGGTAGGCAGGGATGTTACATTAAATGTTTATAGCAGCTCCTCACTTTCCGTCTAGACACAGCCATAAATGAAGGAAAGGGCTGTTAGCACGGAATCTAACTACTGAAACCAGCCCTGGAGATCTGAGCGGCCTTTTCAAGGAATTGGGAGGCTTGGGAGATTCCTTGTTATTAATATAATAATATCTAGGCTACAAACACACGACAGCTACTGCCCAGATGGGGCCCCACTTACAGTGTGGCTACCACTGGCAGTTTAGACTGGACATTAACTGGGTGCTCTCACCAAACCTTGGTTATAATTAAGCCTTGCTTGGTTACAAGACACCGTTAAGGCCCTGCCTACTCTACATATGGCAATGAAGACAGCTGTGTTGTAACTTGTGTTTGCAGTTATGAACAGGCTTTAAATGATGGTGCATGGACACAAGTGAGAGGCAAGAAGCAGATTCCCTCTCCCTAAGTCCCTCCACCCCCAAGGACTGTGCTCTGCATGGCTTCCCAGAGAAACATATTGCTCCTGCTGGAAGCTCTGGTAGGGGACTGCCATGCAAGGTCCACGGCATATTCACGCCCTGCTTACTAATGCCAAGTGCACTTTCAGACAAAGAATCCTGACCCTTTAGTGTGTAGGTGGGGGAACCTCCGCCATCACAGACCCAAGCTGCGGTGTGTGTGTCACGCACTGTTCTGTGGGGAGGGACGTGCAGAGGGCTGTGGGGAGAGCTGAGTGGGAATTTTCTGTCAAAATGATTGCTGTCAGGAACACGCAGTCTCTGCAGAATCAAGATTTTCAAGTTTGCTGGTATTTTTAAATTTTCCCTTGGGGCAGTGGAAATGAAATATTCCAGCCCGATTCGAAGCTTGTCAGTTTGTTGAACTGAACTGAAACAGGAAAAAATTTTCTGTAGTATCTGGCTGATGAATCTTGCCCATATGCTCAGGGTTTAGCTGATCGCCATATTTGGGGTCGGGAAGGAATTTTCCTCCAGGGCAGATTGGAAGAGGCCCTGGAGGTTTTTCGCCTTCCTCTGTAGCGTGGGGCACGGGTCACTTGCTGGAGGATTCTCTGCTCCTTGAAGTCTTTAAACTATGATTTGAGGACTTCAATAGCACAGATATAGGTGTGAGGTTTCTTTTTTGTAGGAGTGGCGGGTGAGATTCTGTGGCCTGCGTTGTGCAGGAGGTCAGACTAGATGATCATAATGGTCCCTTCTGACCTAAATATCTATGAATCTATTTACAGTCAGTTTAACATAAGCTGCATCTACCTGTGGTGAAACAGTGCCTCATGGGAGTTGTGGTTTGGGTGCTTCAATGGACTAGAAAGGAGATGTATGCCAGCCCGAAGGCCCGGCCCGTAGGGGAGAACCAGAACTCCCATGATGCACCGTGGCAGCTCAGGCAGGCACTAATTGTCACCCCTACACACAGGGGGAGTGGGTACGGCAGGGGGAGTTCAAAAATTAAAACAGACAAAAATACAATATCATCTATTTTAGAAAGGCTCATTATTTGCAGGGGGGTGAGGTGGGGGGGTCCTGATTTGTGCTTTCTGGCAATACTACATTTAGACAATTCAAAATTATCTTATTTTTGGAAATTTTTGTTCCACCAAAAATGTCAGTAATTCAACTTTTTGTCCCAATGTGTGAATTCCTTTGAAATGTCAGAATTTCCCACAGCTCAACTCTGGTGAGGTTCCAGTGGGAATCAGAGTGAGAGAGTTCTACCAGCTCCTTTCACAATGGTCTTTAAGGAATCTCCAAATGAGAACTGTTAGAGTTCTCTTGGGAAATGCACCTCTGACATCTTTGTGGCCTCCTCGAATGCATGCCAATTTGGCCTCAGGCTTCTAGTCATCACCTTTCTCAGGGCAGAGCCCTGCAACTTTCCCCTTCTAGACTTGGGCCTTACGCTGCAGACTGCAATTCAGTATGATTCATTCAGCAGTCTGAGTTTGGTTCATAGATTCCAAGGACAGAAGGGACCATTGTGATGATCTAAACTGACCCTCTGTATAACATAGGCCAGAGAACTGCCCCACAATAATTTCTAGAGCAGATCTGTTAGAAAAATGTCCAATCTTGATTTAAAATGGTCAGTGGTAGAGAATTCACCACAACCCTTGATAAAGTGTTCCAATGGTTAATTATTCTCACTTTTATAAAATTTACACCTTATTTCTAGTTTGAAATAGTCTAGCTTCAACTTCCAGGCATGAGATCATATTATATGTTTGTATGTATTTGTTATACATTTGTTCCCCTTGTTGATACTTACAGACATTGATCAAGTCATCCTTTACCCTTCTCTTTGTTTATACATTTATAAATAGATTGAGCTCCTTGAGTCTATCACTATCAGGCAGGTTTTCTAATCCTTTAATCATTTTCATGGTTCTTCTCTGAAATCTCCAATTTATCAAGCTCCTTCTTGAATTGTGGGCATCAGAATTGGGAATGGTCTACCAGCATTGGTTGCACCAGGACCAGATAAAGAGGTAAAATAAACTCTCCACTCCTTCTCGAGATTCCCCTGTTTATGCTTCCTAGGATTGCATTAGCCTTTTGACCACAGCATTGCACTGCAAGCTCACATTCAGCTGATTATCCACCATGATCCCCAAATCTTTTTCAGAGTTCCTGCTTCCTAGGATAGAGTCCCCATCCTGTTAGTATGGCCTACATGCTTTGGTCCTAGAAGTATTTACATTTGGCCATATTAAAATGCATATCGTTTGCATGTGCTCATCTTACCAAGCAATCCAGATAGCTCTGTATCAGTGACCTGTCCTCTTCACTATTTACACTCCCCCAATTTTTGTGTCTTCTGCAAATTTTATCAGTGACGATTTTATGGTTTCTTCCAGATTGTTGATAAAAATGTTAAATAGCGTAGAACCAAGAACTGACCTCTGTGGAACTCCATAGAACCACAATCATTCAGTGATGATTCCCCATTTACAATTACATTTTGAGACCTATCAGTTAACCAGCTTTTAATCCATTTAATGTATTTAAACCATTTAAATTGTGACACCACCAGCAGTACTGTTCTCTGAGGGGCAATGACAGGGTTAACCAGTGACCAGCCAGCCTCTATCAAGCACAATAGAATCATAGAATATCAGGGTTGGAAGGGACCTCAGGAGGTCATCTAGTCCAACCCCCTGCTCAAAGCAGGACCAATCCCCAATTAAATCATCCCAGCCAGGGCTTTGTCAAGCCTGACCTTAAAAATTTCTAAGGAAGGAGATTCTACCACCTCCCTAGGAAATGCATTCCAGTGTTTCACCACCCTCCTAGTGAAAAAGTTTTTCCTAATATCCAACCTAAACCTCCCCCACTGCAACTTGAGACCATTACTCCTTGTTCTACCACTGAGAATAGTCTAGAACCATCCTCTCTGGAAGCACCTCTCAGGTAGTTGAAAGCAGCTATCAAATCACCCCTCATTCTTCTCTTCTGCAGACTAAACAATCCCAGTTCCCTCAGCCTCTCCTCATAAGTCATGTGTTCCAGACCCCTAATCATTTTTGTTGCCCTTCGCTGGACTCTCTCCAATTTATCCACATCCTTCTTGTAGTGTGGGGCCCAAAACTGGACACAGTACTCCAGATGAGGCCTCACCAATGTCGAATAGAGGGGGACGATCACGTCCCTCGATCTGCTCGCTATGCCCCTACTTACTATTAATACTATTAATTCAGAACAAAAACATCATAGAGAAGACAGACCATAAAACACTGAACACCTGATATGCAGGTGTGGTTTACCAGACAGTCACCCATCTTTTTTCAGGCCCTTTCTGCAGGTCTGGCACTCCTGGTCACAGTTTCAAGTCAGATCTTGGATCGAGTGTGAGATTGTGAGTGTCCCTTCTCCCAGATCAGACCTGTCTTTTTACACCGTTTTTTCTTCTTTATTTTCCTGGCCCATTTAACAAGGTCAATCCAGTCTCTGCTATTTCCCCAGGGCATGAAACTCCCCAGGACTTGTTACCTGCATTAGGGATTTGCATTAATTATCCCTCAGTGCTTTTAGTTCCTCCAGGAGACATCCATCAGCTCCCCCATTGAGCCAGTAATACAATCACTAGCCAGCCCATACGGATGCATAAGGCATTTATAAAGTTGATACAATGGCTTTGAACATTCCATGTATCCATTGCATCTGTCACCTCTCAATATAATATTTAATATTCCAGGTTTCCAAAACATCACATCTGTCACAAGAACTACTTTGGGCCACTGCTGAGTGGGATGGTTTAGCACCACTGACCACTCCATATCTAATTGCTGAGTCACCCAGTATCTCTGAATAATCCCATGCCTAGCATTTCTGGCTTTTTGGCTCCGAGCAGCAGAAGTTTTTCAATCCTTGACTGCTCTCCTGTGACTGCAGACAAGAGAGCTACTTAGTCATGGGATCATGGAAATTAGGGATGCAAAAGACCTGTAAAGGTCACCTGGTTTGTAGCTCAGGGGATAGTGCAGGATTGCTCCTTACATGGTATGCATCAGTGATTTCTCCAGCCTAGTTTTAAAGGTCTCAGGTGATGAGGTTTCTACTCCCAAACTCCATACATTAATGCCCCAAAAGCTTTTTCCCAGTTGATTTTCTTTAAGCTTAACATTCAGGGTAAGTAGGACACCACAGGAAACATACTAATGTTCCTACACACAGAAAGGTCTTGCCCTCATGCAAACCCCCGTTACTGCCCCAGGATAATCCTCTCATAAGGGAGACCTGGATTAGTCACCATCGTGGTGGAATGGTCCCTCCTTCTCTTTGTCTTTCTGTGTGTGCCTTTCTGTGTATACTTTAGGGCCCTGGAGCTCTCCTCAGCAGCATTTATCACCTGTAGGCTCCACCATAGGATATCTGAAACATCAGTGAATGAACTGAACTCACTTTCCTGCTCCCCATCTACCAAGAAGGAAGGATGAGGAAGATACCCATGGCAGGAACCCAAGCTGTATCTCCTGCTGTTCTGTCCCACACTTTGTATACAGCCACCTGACTGGAAGAAATGAGATATTTTCCAGTCTCCCTCTCCCGTAAACTGTCAGTGCAATGTGTCTCTGTGCCCATGGAGTTCAGGAGCACTGGTGAGATGGACAATAGCCAGGAGTACTCAGGAAACCTGTCTCCACTGCCAGGAGCTAGCACCAGATGTAACTCCCATACACCCACATGGTCCATAACCTATGAAGTGCCCTCACTTGCCGAAACCCAGAGGCACTGCGGAAAGCTAACCAGGACCCAGAAGCCTACACTCAATTGGCATAAAATGGAGCAGATTTCAGACACCCATTTTTCACTGTAAGTTCCCAACAGGCAATGTAGCCAGGCCACAGCTACTTAGGGCCACTGAAGCAAATTGCACAGAACATGGGACCCCAACTACTCTGCTAGTGTGACCCACTGAAGCCAATGGGGTGATGCCACTGTTAAGAGCCGATGCAAAGAGCGACCAGAGGAAACCGCTTCAAGTGCACAACATGAAATTTTATTGGGCCTTCAACACCCAGGAACAATGGTATGTATTCCTGAGTGCCATCTAGTGGCAGCTTCTCTGTTAATTAACTCTTCACATATATACAGATACAGCACACTTCTGTAACAGCCAGCAGAAGATCTGGCCCTAGCTATCCTTCCCTTACTAGCAGTTTGAGTTTTTTCTCCCCCCTTCATTAAAAGAACACCAGGGTTGCAAAAATCAGGAAATGGCAGAGTTAGTGTTGAACACACACCCTTAACTGTGCCCTTGTGCCTATGCATTCCCATACAGGCTAATCAGAGGATCTCATACTATTTCTCCAATGACACCGTATCATCCACTTTTCTATTGAATGATGTAGGGCTCCAACACATTCTCACTTTATTCAATTACACACTTTAGGAGATTGCCTTTGCCTTTTTCTGAGCCACTTTTACCACTCCCACCTGGGTCTTGCCTACACTGGGAAAGTATTTAGTGTTTGAAGCAGAGGAAATGAACACCTTTTTAAAGAACACTTAGTGCCTAGTGTGCCATGTTAGCAGGCTGCAGTTAAGTAGCACCCATCAGCTAGTATACTGTACTTGTTACTGTCCTTTATGCTCCCAAACACCAGAGCTATTTTTGCTCAAACTTTCTGAAATCACTGCCTCTCAGGCAGAAACCGGGCCTATAAAATTTTGGCATTATTAGGGACTTAAAACAGGGGAGTAGAATGTAGACATCTAGTGTGACCTTTATTTAATGATTGCCAGCCTTAGCGCTGTGGTTAGATGTTTGGCTGTGTGTGTTCCCTCTGCATGCTGCCCCAGCCCTGTGCAGAGGAGCTGTCACAGCAAACCTCGAACGAACTGCCCAATGACCACAAGATCTGTTCATGTATGAAGGCACCCAGCCAGGTTTATTGTTGAAAAAGCATGGTACTAGTATCCAGCAGACTCTATCGGACCACTAATACATGTACGCCCGTAACAATGGACCAGCTTAGTGAACAGTGGGACTTTTCGTTCCTCCCTAGGCTAAACACTCCCTCTGAGATACATTTTTCTACCCTGATACAAACAAATTATGTACTGCCCCTCTGACATAGTTAGTTACTGCCCCCTGCTGTGATTAGTTATCACCCATTATCTTGTACATGTTAATTCAATCACAATGTCTCTATTACGTACTGGGGTCAGTGTATTCCTGTTATCCTTGGGGAATGTTTTGGTAACATCCTTGATATCAGGATATTCTGCCACCACTTGATATCGGGATGTGTTTGCATGAGTACTCTGTGCCTAGCACTTCTTAGGGATGTGTATTTCTGCAATATCAGCCCTGTTCTTGCCAGATTCTGTGAGCAGGTCCTGCCTCTTGCTCACTGCTTGTCTTTGCTTTATATTAGTAAATCTTTGACTACTACTTTCGCCCAGGCCTCATGTCTCAGGCTCTCTTCCTACTACAAGTGCCTTGATGAAACTGTCTAAAGCATCATAGTGCAAGTATTACACATTTGTGGATACCTCTTCCAAATCCTCTCTGAGAGTTGCCATTCCTCACTGGTTGCTCCAGGGGGGCAGAACTCTGGTTTTGGCCCTGACCACTCTGATGACCGGAGGGTTGGTAGGGCTCTACACCCACCTTCTGCCCATGGGGGAGAAAGCGATGAGACATATGGCCACCACCATCACCTGCAGCAGCAGTCTGGGGAGAGGTAGATCTCTTACCCCCACTAATGTCCCTTTATGTCTTCAGAAGGCTGGGACATAATCTGGCTTGTGCAAGGTCACACTGTGGCAGAGCTAGGACTTGAACCCAGATGTCTTGGGTCCCAGCCCAGTGTCGTAATCACCTCCTCCTCATGCAAGTGTATGTTGATGGGCAACGTTAGAATATATAGAGCCTTATACTTAGAGGGTCAACTTCTTGGGGAAGGGACCATCTTTGTATTCTGGGTTTGCACAGCACCCAGCACAATAGATCCTGGTCCCTGGCTGGGGGTCCTAGTGGCTACTGCAATACAAATAAATAAATAGTAAACAACATAATAGAAGACTGACTCCATGGAAAAGTATCATAAACCCAAACCTTTGAGGAAATATTGGCCTTACACAGCATCATGGTAAAAAGATACGAACAGCATTGTTTTCCTAGCCTAAAAAGCATGTACATTGCCTTGGTGTATATATTGCACATGGACACACACTCTTACTTACATAAAATATATATGCCGTTGGGTGATCTCAGCAAAAATCTCCTTTGATCTGTCTTTGCAGTGGAAAGTTGATGCCAGTTGTGTGCTGAGCACTTGTTCTCTTGAATTCAGAGCCAATACCTTCTGGCCAGCCACACTGAAATGGCAATAAATTGCATTGCTTTGTGTAGGACGAGCCAGGGACATGTGTTGGAAGAAAGAAAAGGTAAGTGTATAAGAATGATAGAGTGGAGTGGAGAAGGATTACAGGTCTAGGGACATTTGGCTGAAGGACTGTTTGAGAGAGAGAGAAAAGGGAAAATCTACTCAGTAATTGAAAATTTTTAACAAGCAGTTGGTTCTACAGCATGAAGGAACCTCTGCATGTAGTAACTGTGCAGTCAGTCCAGCTAGCCAGTGACCTGAACATTCGCTAAGAGCTCGATGCTATCCAGCAGCATCATTTTGTATCAGCTGCCAGCTGCGTCCCTCAGACTCCAGGACCTTGTCCAGCATCATTATGTTTTCCATTTCCTTGAACCGTTTCTAACCTGGAACGGTTATTTTTTGTTTTAAGCTGAGAAGGCCCAAATCAGGGGGTTATTTCGAAAGGGATATTGTTCCATTTTACAGAGCACTTGGGAATGATGCATCTGTGCTGAGCCCTGGATTTGAAGGAGATTTTGTTTCATGAAAGGTTGCCTCTCTGGGGGCAGAAGTGGAGCTTTGAGTTTCTACGAAGGACGAGGAAAAGACTGAAATTCCACGTATTTTTTCGGTGCAGGTTCAGACCCTAGGGAGGAGGCAGAGCAATCCTACAAGCATTATTATCGCTGTATTTCCACACAGGTTTCAACAATTGCAGAAAGGATGACCTGCCATCATGGCAAGTAATTTTTTTAAATGAGCATCCCATTAACTAGTCATCAGCCGCAACAGTATGGAGCAATAATCTCTACTACTGAAGCACTGGTAGTCTCTTCCTGTGGGCTGTCTGCCAGGAAAACTCAACAGCATGTAGGTCAGACTCACCCACCTGGGCCAAAGAGCCAGAAGTCTCTGATGACAAGGCTATGCAAGAAAAATCCCATTTGGCTGCATTGTGGAAGTGATGCTGTGATGGGGCCAATAGCAGGACTTCAGTTCTCCCCTTAGGGAAGCAGAAGTTGGAGCATGCTCAGAGGGAAAGCACCTTCCGCAGAGGCCTATTGGGAAACTGATTTTTCCTCTTTGCTTGGGCTGAGGAGAGTTGTGGTCATGAGTGATGGAGGATCTGCCTGCAGAAGCCTTGATCTGCTCTTGGTTCAGGTCCTGTTTCCTCCTTAATAATTAGCAAGATGATCTGGTTGCTGTTATTTATTATCATGTGTAAAAGATGCATACCACAGTAAGCTCTGCCCAGGAGAGGTTACAATCTGGAAGACGATTATTTAAATAAGTATGGTAGGTTGTACAGTGCAATGCTCAGACTTGGATTTTCAGTGCTATCTACTCTCATCATATTATTATCATAGGCATTGCTGCAATTTTAGGGCCTATTTAAAGGCTTTTGAGGATCACGTGAGCATCTGGTGGCAGCACAAAAATTTGGGCTGAGCTGCATTGCCCATCTCTGATCTAGGGGTCGCTGTTTTGCTTGCTGAGCAATGCTTTTTCACCCTGCTCTGAGCCATGAGAGCCCCCTTTACGCCTGTTCTGGCCCAGCATTGAGCCCAAGGCAGGGATTAGAGGATGCTCATTGGGGAGTTACCTGGTGCACTGAAGCAGAGTGCTTGCTGCTACACCCTCTTTATAAGGTGCACCTTGCTCCTCCACCCCCATGCAGCTGGCTGGTGCATAGCGGGGTGGAGCCATAGCCCTGCCTTTTCCCTGCCTGTCCCTCTTGGTGCCATGTGACCCTGGGGTACTATGAACAGAGCAGTCTTTGTCCTTCTGTGAATGCAGAGACTGGAGTTCTGCCTGGCAGCACAAGGAAGAGCCCATGTGCCCTTCACACACTGTGCACCTACATCAGGGCCAGGCAGAATCCGGCTGTATATTTTCAAGAGCAGTGTCATATTCTTGTGTTTTCCCAGGGTTGCAGCCTCTTCCCATGGCTAGGGAATGGCAAAACATTCCTGTTTAAACAGAGATGCACGCGCAAAATGCATCCGTCCCTCACCTCTCCTTCCGAGATCTCATACCTCTAGCACACTAGGTTGATCCCTGGCACAGGAGACACTTCAGGCAGTGAACCTGTTGTTATGATCTTGGCAACACTGTTCAGGTGTGCAGTTATTACCCCATCCCCACAGCCACCACAAAAACCTCCACAGCATACAGTTTTGGGGGGTTTCTGCTTCAGAGAGTGAGAAATTGAGGCCTCATATTGCTTACTAGCAAAGAGGGAAAAATAGGAGCACAGGCATGAATCAGAGCATAGGGATTTACATTTTCAAATAGCTGTGCACTGCTTATGCAAATCAGAGACACACCTTCCTCCCTAATCAGTCATTGTGCAGGGAATTATCTGAGTAAATAAAACCTGTACAGGTGTGCAAGAGAGTGGTTACAACATCCATGCTATGTGATTGGCAGAGACAATTCCATTGCCATAGATAAGAGGGTCTCAAACTGTGGTCTGCGGACCACCAGTGGTCTGCGAGTTCAATTCAGGTGGTCCGTGGATAGTTCCCTCTAAGGTGCACGCCTGGGCAGTTGCACATGAGAGAATGAAGGGCCACATACTTAATTAATGGAGCCGTGCAGGCGTGGCTCCACTAATTAGGTGTCTGGACCCCGCACATGTAAGGTAAAGTGGTGGCCTTGGGGGGAATAGGTGGGAGGGGGTGAGAAGAGAGGGTGCGGGGAATTTGGGACTTGCAGGGCTGCAGCGGCCAGAGAAAGAGGCGACTTTTCCCAGCTCCAGGGCTGTGGCTGCTGGGGAGAGTCATCCCTCCTTCCCAGCCTCAGCTCTGTGACTGCTATGGTGAGGGAGAGACCCCCGTCCTTCCCAGCTCCAGCTCAAGGGCTGCTGCAGTGGGGAAGAGAGGGAGACACCCCCCTGCTTTCCAGCCCCAGCTCGGGGGCTGCCATGGTGGGGGAGAGACATCCATCACATTAGAAAGGTAAGACTACTGATATTAAAATGAGTGTTGTGATTTTATTTGTAGAACAAAAAAAGTTAATTATTATAAAGTTTTTGTATATAGCGCTTTTATCCAAAGCGCTTTACAATACTTAGATAATGGTACAAACAACATTTGGAAAGATCATTAAGTGGTCCGCCAAGACAGTCAGCAATTTTCAAGTGGTCCGCAAAAAAAAAAGTTTGAGAACCACTGCCGTAGATGATGGAGAGGACCTAATTCCTCCTGCCTAGTTGTCAGAAGAATGAACTCATGAGCACTTCTCACCAGAAGACTGCACAAGAATGGTGTTTGCCTTGACTTGGTTTGGATGCTGACACTCCTACTTTCAAATGCTGGAGAAGCATTCCCAGGTAGCAAAATCTCTTTTGCCTTATTTGTTAGGAAATAATTGCTCTATCAGTTGACCATTTGCATGATTGAAGGGCTACAGCTCAGAAGCCATCCAGCAAGCTTGTTACTCTAGGCTTTTAATTCTTGTTTTGCCTGAATGTGTTTGTTGGTTCAAATCCCAGTCGAGTCTTCAAAGATACTGTGTTTGCATATCAGCTTACATTAAATAATTGTGCCTTCTTTAATTCATGTTGTCTGTCACCAGAGGAAATCAGCAAAATCCAGCCATGTGCGGTTGGTGTGGCAAGTTCATTCTTGCTGTGCATATTGGGATTCATGGTTTCAGATCTCAGATGGGAGTATTCTGATAAGAGCTAGCTGACCTGACAGGCTTCAGATATAGGCTCTTTCCTCAGCATTTGTTCATATAACATTATTCATCAGTAATTTTATGTGACTTTATTCTGGCCCTTGCATTGCTCATGAACAGTTCATTTAAAGTACTGTATCAAACACAAGGCATTTGCAAACTGAAATTCAAGCTAATTTGACTTATGTCGCTTGGTATGTTTGTGTTCTCCAACAGGCCGAGCATGACTCTTAGATCAGATTTCCCACGGGAATGCTCATGATCACAAATTTGAAATTACCATTCATTGAACATTCTGCAATAGTTGCTAAAATTCCACAGTTTTAGCAACATTTCTGCAAGTGAAGCTATGTGCTAACATATTTGCAGAAAGCAAATATGAAAGGTGACTAACCACCATTGAAGTGAATTTATTTGAAAATTTGACATAGAATAATAGCTGAGCAAATACAGCAGTCCTTTGTTAACCTAACATAGCATGTTTTCTATTAACCTTGCATTATATTTAAGGAAATAAATGCTTCATTTGTCGTAACTTTGAGCCAAATTTTCAAGGTAGGCATATTAGGGCAAAATTTTCAAGTGAGCCTAAGTAACTTAGGAGTCTAAGTCTCATTGAAAGTCTTTAAGATTTAGGTTCCTAAATGCCTATGGGTACATTTTCAAAATGGCCCAAGGTCCAGATTTGTAAAGGTATTTAGGTGCTCAGATGGACCTTCTGGGATTGTGAAAAATACTTGGCTACCTAACTCCAATTAAATCAATTCTACCAGTATGTTCAAACCACTTTCATTATACCAGTATAACTCCCCCATGTGGACACTCTTGCTCCAGAATAAGAGCAGCTTTTTTCAGCTTAACTTAATCTGCTGCCAAAGTGACATAAAATAAATCAGAAAAAGGCCCTCTTATACCAGAATAAGAATGTTCACACAGGGAGTTAAATACCTGTAGTGCTTTAAATTCACATTCTGTCTTACACCAGTGTAAATAAGTCCTTAGTGCCTAAGCCACTTTCGAAAATGAAACTTAGGCTCCTAAATCACTTTGGTGCTTTTGAAAATGTTACCCTAAATCTATATTAGAACCTAAGTTAGAACCTAACAGCTGCCTTACTAGGTCAGACCAATGGTCCATCTTGCCTAATACCCAGTCATCAACAGTGACCTGTACCAGAGCTTCAGGGGGAGTGAACAGAGCAGGGCAATTTTGAAGAGATCCATCCCTGTTTTCCCTTCCCGGCTTCCAGCAGTCAGAGGTCTAGTGTCACCTTGAGCCTGGGATTGCATCCCTGACCATCTTGGCTAATAGCCATTGATGGACCTATCCTCCTTGAACTCACCTAATTCTTTTTTTAACCCAGTTATACTCTTGGCCTCCACAACATCCCATGTCAATGAGTTCCACAGGTTAATTGTTCATTGTGTGAAAAGTATTTCCTTGTGTTTTTTATTTAACCAGCTGCCTATTAATTTCATTTGGTGACCCCTGATTTTATCCTGGGAAAAGGTAAATAGTGCTTCTCTATTCATTTTTTCCACATAATTCATTATTTTAGAGACCTGTCATACCCCCCTTAATTGTCTCTTTGCTAAACTGAACAGCCCTAATCTTTTAGTCTCTCCTTGCATGGAAGCTGTTCCATACCCTTGATCATCTTACTTGCCCTTCTCAGAACCTTTTCCAGTTCCACTATACCTTTTTTGAGATGGGGCTACCAGAATTGGACACAGTATTCCAGGTATGGGCGCACCATGGATTTAAATAGTGACATTACAATATTTTTTCTTATTTTCTATTTAATCAGTTTGATTTTGAGAGATGTTCAGCTGTCATTGAAGTCAAGAAGAGAGGAGCTGAACACTAGCAAAAGAAACACAGTAAAGTTTAACATATCAGTAAGTGTAAGCAGACTATAAATCTTAGTAGTCAACAGAAGTGTGTGTTTCTTGTTTAAACAGCTTCAACAATGTAATATGAATTACCTTGAAATCATCAAATACACTTAGTTTGAAAGGGAACATTCTGGAAACTGGGGAGGGCAAGTGCAGAGTTATGTTAAAACATAAAATAAATGAAGGCTCAAAAGTTATAGCAGAAAAAAATCTGACTTGGGAAAAGTGAGTAATGAGAAAATGAGTGAGACAGTGGAGTTAAGAATAAAAGCAGCATTCAAAAGTCAATTAATATAACCACTTTATATTAAGGATGCATTTATAAAAGTTTATAAAGCATTAAGAAACCAGTCTCAGATGTTTCAGTAGATGGCTAATTGATTATTGTATATAGATATAGAGAGTGTGGTTGCTTATAACCGTCTGTAACAACTTCTACTTATGTGCTTATAACCATCTATAACACATACTACTCACATCTGTAACATGGTTATAACATCTGTGGCTCATTTATGAACCCTTTATAAACTATTTACAAGTATACCCTTAATATAAAGTGGGATTAATGACTCAAAGCAAAAACCAGTGGACATTGGGGCTATCTGTAAGCAAGTGAAGGAGGTGGAGGTAGAGCATGTCTCAAACCTAATCTTTTTGCTAAAAGGTACCACGTTCAGGGAGGAAAGTGCAGGACAGGCCTTCACAGGGGAGCATGTACGTATGTGGGAAAGGAAGAGCGAGCGATGAGCTCAGATTTCTTAGAGTGATGCAAAATGCTTCGCTGATACTCTGACACAGGTGTGAGTCAGAGAGCATGGGCTCTGGCATTTTCCTTGTAGTAATGACACACAAGATGTGCTGTTTATCCAATGAAGATATTTATCCGATGAATATCCGATGAAGTGAGCTGTAGCTCACGAAAGCTCATGCTCAAATAAATTGGTTAGTCTCTAAGGTGCCACAAGTACTCCTTTTCTTTTCACCATTAATATGTTGATAGATAGTGGTGGGTGAAATTCTGTGGCCTGCGTTGTGCAGGAGGTCAGACTAGATGATCGTAATGGTCCCTTCTGACCTTAATATCTATGAATCTATGAATCTATATGTATGGTATTGTGGCACACTTCTGGTGCTGAAGCTATGCCAAAGGAGGAGGAGGAGTTAACTTCAAAATGACTGCAGTTTCCTTCTCATTCAGCACTTCTGACACCATGTAATGATCTTAGGGTTCATTAAATAACAAACCAGTGAATGAGAAAGGAATTAAACTTTAATAAAACAAACAGGACAGCTTCTGTTGTGAGCTGCTGCACAGAGCCCTGCAGTGTTAGGAAACCTTGCCTCCAGGGAACATCTCCAAATTCCCATATTCACAACAACTGTCTCCAACTGAGGGAGCATCTTCAAATCACAGTTTTCCATAAACATATCTCTACACCACTTTCATTACAAATTAAGCACTGCAGGAGTGGTAAAGTGGGTGCTTGACCTCAGTGAAGACAGCAGTATTAGTTGGTGGGGCTGGAATCAAGCCCTGCAGTTTTCATAGGGAAAAGGATAGAGGGGTTTGGATACAGAAAATCCTATTTTTGTAAATGAAAAATTGATAATTTTAATAAATATTTTTATTTTAAAAGTTATGAAAAAACTAATTGACAAATGGTCCCACTTTGGAGCCTGAAAAATGGAAGCAACTATGAAATTTCTCTCAAAAAATATTTCATTTTTCAACCAGCTCTCATGGGTAGAGTCTCCTAGAGATGGAATTTCAATGAAACTGCAAACATGCAGTGCAGAGATTAAGAAAAAAATTGTCTGGCAAGAGGGTTTAAAATCTAATAAAGAAAAATTCCATATTGCAATATTAAACGTCTAACATGGGGAATGTATCAAGGGATAATGCTAAGGCTAAGATGGAAAAGCAGTTCTGCAGAAAAGGACCTGGGGATTACAGTGGATGAGAAGCTGGATATGAGTCAACAGTGTGCCCTTCTTGTCAAGAAGGCTAATGGCATATTGGGCTGCATTAGTAAGAGCATTGCCAGCAGATCATGGGAAGTGATTATTCCCCTCTATTTGGCACTATGGAGGCCACATCTGGAGTATTGCTTCCAGTTTTGGGCCCCCCACTACAGAAAGGATGTGGACAAATTGGAGAAAATCCAGCGGAGGGCAACAGAAATGATTAGGGGGCTGGGGCACATGACTTATGAGGAGAGGCTGAGGGAAATGGGCTTATTTAGTCTGCAGAAGAGAAGAGTGAGGGGAGATTTGATAGCAGCCTTCAACTACCTGAAGGGGGATTCAAAAGAGGATGGAGCTCGGCTGTTCTCAGTGGTGGCAGATGACAGAACAAGGGCAATGATCTCAAGTTGCAGTGGGGGAGGTCTAGGTTGGATATTAGGAAAACCTATTTCACCAGGAGGGTGGTGAAACACTGGAATGGGTTACAAAGGGAGGTGGTGGAATCTCCATCCTTAGAGGTTTGGAAGGCCCGGCTTGACAAAGCCCTGGCTGGGATGATTTAGTTGGGGTTGGTCCTGCTCTGAGCAGGGATTTAGACTAGATGACTTCCTGAGGTCTCTTCCAACCCGAATCTTCTATGATTCTATGATTCTGTGAAATGTCAGGGCATAAACAGGAATCACAGCCACTGCTAGAAACTGACATG
This sequence comes from Lepidochelys olivacea, assembly GCF_965140295.1. Classification (NCBI taxonomy): domain Eukaryota; kingdom Metazoa; phylum Chordata; order Testudines; family Cheloniidae; genus Lepidochelys; species Lepidochelys olivacea. Next base: position 43,079,759 of record NC_140418.1, on the reverse strand, counting down.
AATCATTCCAACCTGCTGCAACAAATGTCCAGAAGAAAAGCTCTGTGTGGCTCAAAAGCTTGTCTCTCTCACCAACAGAAGTTGGTCTGATAAAGTATATCACCTCACCCACCTTGTCTCTCTAATATCCTGGGACCTACACAGCATTCAGAGTAACCATGTCATACAGAGAGTTACTACAGAACAATTATAAATGGCTATAGGACCCAAGCCACACTAATAGGGTAGAGAAGCACAGGAAACTGTAAGGCCGTAAGGGTCTAGAATCCAGGGCAGAAGAGCTCCTAGGTAGCTGGCAGCTCTAGGATGTCACCAAGCAGCAGCTGTAATCAGCTTGCACTCCACTACCCACTGTGGTCACAGACTATGGGAAGGCCCACCTCAAGGGGTCTGATAGTCAGCAGTCTCATGGCTCCTGATTGGCTCCCCCGCCTGTATAAACCCAAGGGGCATTCTGGGAAGTATCCAGGTAACGGTGTTGGTCCTCTGTTGATGCCATGACTGCTCTTTGCTCTCGAGCTCCTGGCTTTGATCTTGGCTTGATTTGGACCTTGCCTCCTGAGCCAGATTCTGAAACCCGACTCAGACTGACCCTTGGTATTCACCCTGGTCTAGAACCTGACTACGAGCTCTTCCGCTACTCCCAGCCTCAGGTTTGACCCAACTCTGACCCTGGGTCCTGACTGCACTTGTTAGGGTTCTGATAGGAACTGTTAATGAAAGTGTTACTTTCTTTCTTACTTGGTGTTTGATTAAAGCAAACCAGTCATACTGACTGATGCTACCAGCAGTGGACTGGGTTTTGCTTTAATACACAGGATCTCACCCTGACTGCTGTTGCTTTAAGAGCAGTAACTGGAACTGCAGAATTATACCCAGCTTGACACAGGTGTTTGCTATTGTGTTTGTGTGTAGGTTTCACTAGGATATTTCTGGTAAATAGCATGTGATACTGACCATAAGCCATAGCAAATCAGTTTTAAAAATCTTTAACCAAATGACCTCATAATATAAAAGTTAATGTTGAGATTACAGAGATACCAGTTTAATCTAGAGCTAGTCAAAATGAAGAAGTTTAGTTCTGTGGAAAATTCTGGCATTTTGAAATCAAAACAAAAAGTCAATTTCCCATGAAATGAAAATGCTGAATAATTTTATTTTGGAAATATTGAAATGACCTTATTGATATGTCTTGTTTCAATAAGGACAAAGCACTTGATTTTTGACTTGATCACTTCTATTTTATTATTCAAAATGAAATCCTTCAACCTTAATGAAAAGAAGCATTTTGATATATTTTGTCAAAAATTTAGACAAAATAGATATGTTCCCATAAAATTATTATTTTCTAGAATCAGCATTTTCCAGCAGAAAACTGTTCTACTGGAAAATTTTCAACATGCTCTAGTTTAACCTAAGAAATGTGTTGGGTAAGACTCTAATTATCGTAGACGCATTGTTGATGCTGAGTCGCTTGGAACACAATATGGAAGCCTAAGTGAGCAGGTTTATTGATGTCAATGGAGCGCTGACAATTTGCACCTACTGACCATCTGCCTAGTGAGCTCATAACAACACAGGCGTTATGACATTACGTGTATAGTTGTCAGGCTACCAGTGTTCAAAACAATACCAGAGTGATGGCCCACAGCTGAGAGGGGTCTCCTTCCTAGTCATCATTTTTGGTCTGTTCATGTTGATTTAATGATTGTTGATGATGTAATTACAAAGGATTAAAAAAGGTGATTCCAGACAACATGAGGAAAGCAATGCCATTTCACATTCATAAATGGGCTCTGGGTCTGGAATTAGACACAAGGGAAGCCAGCAAGAACTTTTGCTAGGTGGGGATGATGGCAAAAGGGCCAAATTCATACCTGGTGAAACTCCACTTAAGTCAGTATAGTTATACCGGTGATAAATGTAGGTCACTCATTGCTGATGCAGGTGTGCAATGTTCAGTGTGTCAAAAATAAATTAGTCACAACAACCTAAAGAACCATGACATCCTCAGAATGACCTTGGCAAAGTGTATCAACTGAAAGAAAAGGAGTACTTGTGGCACCTTAGAGACTAACCAATTTATTTGAGCATGAGCTTTCGTGAGCTACAGCTCACTTCATCGGATGCATGCCGTGGAAACTGCAGCAGACTTTATATACACAGAGAATATGAAAAAATACCTCCTCCCACCCCACTGTCCTGCTGGTAATAGCTTATCTAAAGTGATTATCAGGTGGGCCATTTCCAGCACAAATCCAGGTTTTCTCACCCTCCACCCCCCCACACAAATTCACTCTCCTGCTGGTGATAGCCCATCCAAAGTGACAACTCTTTACACAATGTGCATGATAATAAAGTTGGGCCATTTCCTGCACAAATCCAGGTTCTCTCACCCCCTCACCCCCCTCCCAAAAACCACACACACAAACTCACTCTCCTGCTGGTAATAGCTCATCCAAAGTGACCATTCTCCCTACAGTGTGCATAATTAAGGTGGGCCATTTCCAGCACAAATCCAGGTTTTCTCACATCCCCCCCACCCCCATACACACACAAACTCACTCTCCTGCTGGTAATAGCTCATCCAAACTGACCACTCTCCAAGTTTAAATCCAAGTTAAAACAGAACATCGGGGGGGGGGGGTAGGAAAAAACAAGAGGAAATAGGCTACCTTGCATAATGACTTAGCCACTCCCAGTCTCTATTTAAGCCTAAATTAATAGTATCCAATTTGCAAATGAATTCCAATTCAGCAGTTTCTCGCTGGAGTCTGGATTTGAAGTTTTTTTGTTTTAAGATAGCGACCTTCATGTCTGTGATTGCGTGACCAGAGAGATTGAAGTGTTCTCCGACTGGTTTATGAATGTTATAATTCTTGACATCTGATTTGTGTCCGTTTATTCTTTTACATAGAGACTGTCCAGTTTGACCAATGTACATGGCAGAGGGGCATTGCTGGCACATGATGGCATATATCACATTGGTGGATGTGCAGGTATACGAGCCTCTGATAGTGTGGCTGATGTTATTAGGCCCTGTGATGGTGTCCCCTGAATAGATATGTGGGCACAATTGGCAACGGGCTTTGTTGCAAGGACCCAACACTCTCACAAATCTTGGAAGACAGGCCAGTCCTTGCCTACAGACAGCCCCGCAACCTGAAGCAAATACTCACCAACAACCACATACCACACAACAGAACCACTAACCCAGGAACTTATCCTTGCAACAAAGCCCGTTGCCAATTGTGCCCACATATCTATTCAGGGGACACCATCACAGGGCCTAATAACATCAGCCACACTATCAGAGGCTCGTATACCTGCACATCCACCAATGTGATATATGCCATCATGTGCCAGCAATGCCCCTCTGCCATGTACATTGGTCAAACTGGACAGTCTCTATGTAAAAGAATAAATGGACACAAATCAGATGTCAAGAATTATAACATTCATAAACCAGTCGGAGAACACTTCAATCTCTCTGGTCACGCAATCACAGACATGAAGGTCGCTATCTTAAAACAAAAAAACTTCAAATCCAGACTCCAGCGAGAAACTGCTGAATTGGAATTCATTTGCAAATTGGATACTATTAATTTAGGCTTAAATAGAGACTGGGAGTGGCTAAGTCATTATGCAAGGTAGCCTATTTCCTCTTGTTTTTTCCTACCCCCCCCCCCGATGTTCTGGTTTAACTTGGATTTAAACTTGGAGAGTGGTCAGTTTGGATGAGCTATTACCAGCAGGAGAGTGAGTTTGTGTGTGTATGGGGGTGGGGGGGATGTGAGAAAACCTGGATTTGTGCTGGAAATGGCCCACCTTAATTATGCACACTGTAGGGAGAATGGTCACTTTGGATGAGCTATTACCAGCAGGAGAGTGAGTTTGTGTGTGTGGTTTTTGGGAGGGGGGTGAGGGGGTGAGAGAACCTGGATTTGTGCAGGAAATGGCCCAACTTTATTATCATGCACATTGTGTAAAGAGTTGTCACTTTGGATGGGCTATCACCAGCAGAAGAGTGAATTTGTGTGGGGGGGTGGAGGGTGAGAAAACCTGGATTTGTGCTGGAAATGGCCCACCTGATAATCACTTTAGATAAGCTATTACCAGCAGGACAGTGGGGTGGGAGGAGGTATTTTTTCATATTCTCTGTGTATATAAAGTCTGCTGCAGTTTCCACGGCATGCATCCGATGAAGTGAGCTGTAGCTCACGAAAGCTCATGCTCAAATAAATTGGTTAGTCTCTAAGGTGCCACAAGTACTCCTTTTCTTTTTGCGAATACAGACTAACACGGCTGTTACTCTGAAACCTGTATCAACTGACTGATTTCTGAAAGCAAAGACTATTGATTGTAGCTGACTTAAGTTCATTTTACTTGGACTTAAGTCTACTTCATAATGTCTTAATAGAAACAGGGACTTGTCACATGAAATCCATCTTTTCATGACATGGAATTTCTGACTAGGTGTTGTCAGTTCCACAACAGCAATTCTATATTTAAAGCTTCTGTAAAATATTGGATTTCTGACCACATTACATTGAATCCAAAGCAAAATAGATGGCTCTAATCGGAATGTACCCAGAATGTATGCAATCAAGCATGCAGTGTTATGGTTTCTTAGCTAGTATAGTATGTGACCATTCAACGAAATCCTTAATGGATTTGCACAATGAGGGAAGTTAAAGGTCTCCTTTGAAATCTTCACACTGGCATAGCCTTACTAGTCAATGCTTAACTGTACAATTTGTGTGTTGCCTGAACGTAGTTTGTGGTATTTCACTGTGCTGTCATAGTAGATTGTATATATTCCTCTGGGTGCCAGATCCCACTCTCAGACAGGGAAATCTGCTCCTCCCACACACACTTGAGCAATTTAGCTCTGTGTAGGTGGAAGGGTGAGGGAGTGTTATTCTCCACCACCACTCAAGGTCAGAGAATGAGGCTGCTGTGGAACCACTCACTCACAGAATGGAAAAACAACCCCTCTGCATCAGTCGCACAGGTCATTGTGCCACTGTAGCAATGTGAATGTGGATCCGTTGTCTTCCTGGTCTGTTTCCAGCCAACCATAATCATGGCCTCACATGCCTGTCCAGGCACTGCTGGTGCACCGTTCCTTTTGGTGGTGCATATGGAATGTGTTGGATTTCTGCTCCACAGGTGACTTTTAACCCAACCCACACAGTATCATTTTGGCTGGGACTCTAAAGATTATAAGGACAAGATGTGGCACAAGTAATCTTCAGAAGAGCAAACACAACACGAAATCCCACATGCTAGCTGCTTCTGGCCTTCTCTGTTAAGTTGTCTTGCTTAATATAATTTCTCTGCAAACCATCACTGGGCAATTCATTGTCAGCCAGCAGCCATGCTTAATTGAGCTATTCTGTATAAAAAAAAATCTAGTGCATGAAAGGGCCAGTATGTAGCATATTTATTTTATTTATAGGCATCATTATGTTTATTGCCATAGTGGACATGAAGGTTGACAATGACAGCTGTAAACAACTGCCACATCTGATTTAAAAAAATAAAACCTGTATGAAATAAACAGGAATTCAAAAACTCCCCTTGGGCTTTAGAACAATAGTTCAGGCCTCTTCAAAGAGTGCATAGAAATAATCTGTCAAGCTCTGTAGGGCACTTAGCTAGTGCTATAATGTATGCAATAGGCACTAAGTCTACTGAACACATTTCAAATGGAAATCAAAATACTTTCATACCCACAGGATCATTCCCCCAAGACCTTCAGTGAACTGTTGTGTGGCACCATGTTCTCATGGCATACCTACTTTCAAGGCTTTCTGAGCTGGATTTCCCCATGAGACCATAACAATATTGATCAGTCCGGATGTTCCAGTGCAGTGGCAGAGACAACCCTGGAGAGAACACTCTTGGAGGGGTGTGTGTATACAGTGATGAAAAGCCAGAGGGCAGAAACATAGGTGATGAGTTATATGGGCCCATGGTGCCCTTGCTCCACCAATATTCAGGAATGTGGGTCTGGCTCCACCAATGTTTGGGTTTATATTTAATCAGATCCATCCTGTCCATGGGATGGACTGGGGCAATTGCCCCGGGCCTCGTGCTTTGGGGGGGCCCCACGCTTCACGGGGACGCAGGGTCCAGGGCAGTCTGGGGGGCTAGCAGAGGGCCTGGTGCCAGCAGTAGCGAGTGACCTGGCCCCAGCCTGCCCCGCTCCACCCCGCCCCTTACCGCCCCTGCCCCACCCCCACTCCAGCCCTTCCCCCAAGCCCTCACCCTGCCTCTTCACACCCCTGCTCCGCCCCCATTCCACCCCTTCGCCCAAGACCCCACCCCTGCCCCGCCTCTTTTTGGCTTCCACCCCCTCCCCCAAGCGATGCCAGGAGCTGGCGGGGCGGAGCAGAGCGGGCTGGGAGCGGGCTGCTTGCCTCTGCCAGCACCAAGACCACTGCTAACCCCCCAGGCTGCCCTGGACCCTGCATCCCCCTGAAGCGCAGAGCCCCCCGAAGAGCAGGGCCTGGGGCAGTTGCCCCAGTCAGTCCTATGGACAGGACAGCTCTGCTTGGACCCGCTCTGGGCACCACCAAAAATTATACACACCTGGTGCCCATGGACAGAACCAGCCCAGCTCAGAGATGCTGAGCTGGTCAAAATGTCCCATGATGGGAATTCTAACATCAGCTTTTCTTCAGAGAAACCTCCACCTCAGTTTGGCTCATCCCTCTCTATAACAGCCTAGCATTCCCAGTGACAGTAATCCGGTCCAGTCACCATATTTCTAAGAGTAAAAATATCTCATAACTACAATAGAAGGATAAAGGGCAACACCACTGCACTTTGCGTGCCTGTCTGTGTAATCCACATTCCCACTGTAAGTGCTAACTCCTGAGAGGACTTCAGTTGAAGTCAATGGGCCTGCTTTTACAAGTGAGTTTCCATGTGTGTACAGCCACCACCTACAGAGCCTGATACTCCGGCTCAAGCAGTAGGGATTCATGCATTTAGCTCCAGAGACTCCTGGGTCAGTCACTGTTGTGTTGGCTTAGAGGTGAGTGTCATACAAATTCTACAGCTGCACTCTCCATTTGTGTGGTATAAGCTTGGAGAACAAGTCCAGACACTATCCTATAGCCTTCTTTGTAGTAAACTCTTTATCCTAGAGAATAGAAGGAAGCAACTGAATTCAAGAGTATGAAATCTGAAAGGAGAGTGACTGCATCAGTGTGAGAGCTCTTCCTATCAATGGAACTGAACTCAGCAGAGTGGGGGAGAAGTAGTTCTTGCCTGGGAGGGAGGGAGGGAGGGAGGGAGGGAGTGTACTGGGAGATGAAAACTCTAATTAAAATAAAAAGAAAAGGAGTACTTGTGGCACCTTAGAGACTAACCAATTTATTTGAGCATAAGCTTTCGTGAGCTACAGCTCATGAAAGCTTATGCTCAAATAAATTGGTTAGTCTCTCACGAAAGCTTATGCTCAAATAAATTGGTTAGTCTCTAAGATGCCACAAGTACTCCTTTTCTTTTTGCGAATACAGACTAACACGGCTGTTACTCTGAAACCTCTAATTAAAATAATAATTTCTGGTGGCACCCATCTTGTTGTTCCTCTTTTCAGTTGTGGCAGGAAAGGAGCTATCAGATACATCACTGTAACTGTTTAATTTACCATTTCTGGATAACAGTAAAGTGCCTTCACCAAAGGTGCGTGGTTAAAGAAATTAAATAAATAAATACATAGGAAACTTTCTCTGAGGAAAGGACAAGACATACATTGTCCTTTAGCTTAGTACAATCATTCCACTAATGTTTACTATCCCAGTTACTTACTGTTAGCACCAGTAAAGAGGTGGGTTTTTTCTTCTTCCAGAGAAGTTCATGTGTGAAATCAGGTGCGTTTTCCCTCCATTGCCTGTTGCATTGTTTTCGCTTAGCCCTGGCAAGCTCTTGTTCACAGACTTTCTCATAGGGCAAATAAATTGAATTTCTTTTGCTGCAAGAGTCATGTGCTTATGAAGCTTTCTGCCATGGAAAAAAGATTGCAAGGGGATTCAGTTTGCTATCCAAGTCATGATTCTGTGCATTCATTGTGAATGGTGACTGTGTGTATATGCCTTAAGCTTTATCCAATCAAATCATACAATAATAAATGTACGGAGGTAAGTGAGCCTTCATATCAGCTGAACTACAGAAAATAAGTAGTTATTTTACATTAAACCTAATTTTAATGCCCCAGGACTGTAGTAGATCATCCTTAGTCTATCCCGGATTTGGTGCTTCTTATTGCATATTTTTGACTGTTTTGAGTCTAGTTTTTAAATGTCCCAAGTGATGGGATTCCACCATTTCTGTAGTCTAGCTGCTCACTGAAGGTTAGTTATTTCTAAGGCTTGGTATTTAAGGGTTAATGTCTGCTGTTTTATAGACTGAAGGTAAAGCCACTGCAGATTAACTAGAAGGCAAGTGGACATAAATAGAACACAGAGCTTGTGACAAGAGGAGGGTTATAGATAGGGCTTCTGATTTTTATGTTTTCACCCATAAATACTGATAAAACACCCCTGAATTATTATTTTTTTAAGGGAGAGAGAAAGAAACAAATCAGCATTTATCCAATAAATACTGGAAATGGTTACTTTTATCTAAGGGCTTCTCTATATGGAACAGTAACGCAGACGATGGGGGGTTGATTTCTAAAGTGAACTATTATGTTGCGCATTAATTGGTCTATGTAGATCCTCTGGTGTGCACTAAATGTTATTTGAAACAGTACTACATTAAAGCACATGAGGGAACCTGGCAGAGGTTAACCATGATAACATATACTACTGTAATGAGCAATGTGTATTATATTACTTATTACGGTATATACAAGGAGAAAGTCAAATTGCTAAAAATACACTGTCAAAAATTAAATTAATAAACCTAAACAAAGCCCTATTTATAGACAAAAGAGATGGGTGATATGAAGTCCTGTGGACTTCTCTGAAGAAAGAAATATTGATACTATTTTTTTTTGTGCTGCACTTCTAGTTACAGTTTGGTCTGGACAAATAATTCCTACTGATGAATCATTTAGTCAGTGGATTTTGCTTCTTTTCCACTTGCAAATTATCTATAAACAGATCATGTTTTTTTTCAAACACATTTGATGATCAACATTTCAAATGTCAATAAATAAATTCTTGGTTTTAGCTCATTTGCAAGCTCTTTGCAAATGTTTGATATTCAAATTATGAACTGTTTTGATTGAATACATGGGTCAAATGACAAGTTTCTGTTCTCTGACTGAATGAATAATTCTTAGACTCAGGGTCTCAGTGCAAATACCCAGGCGTACGTGTTTAGAATTCACTTACATGAGTAATTTGCAATATTCACTTAAAAATTTACGGTTAAACTAATGTTCTTTCCAGTAAGCACACGGGGTCTTATATTCTTCTTGCCTATACCAGTTTTATCCTGGTGCAACTACGCTGAAATCAGTGGAATAAGAAATCAGTGGAATAATTCCTGATTTACATCAGTGCAGATGAGGAGAATCAGTGCCACTTGCTAGAATGGTCATACAAAAGAACATAGTAAAAGTGAATGAGTTGAAACCTTTAAATGAATAGTCAATTCTATATTAATATGAATATACTACTGATGAGTGTGCGCATTAGTTTAGGAATTTAGCAGTGCAAGCAGAACACAAGATAGGGACTGATAAGTAGGCATATTTGCAGAATGGACTGAAGAACCAACAATGTTAATGCAAAGTCAAGGTTACATAGTTGGACAAAGAGTAGTTTGGAAATTCCAAAGTACAACCTTAACTCTGCCCCCTACCTTCGCTAGGTGGTGGCTGGGGGCAGCACAATAGTATGGATAAAATTCAGTGCTAACACGGGGAATGTCATGTGCACTGAGAGGAGTAATTAGAACTTCCCGTACACACTTCTGAATTCTAAGCTACCTGGAAGTAGCCATGAAATAGACCAGGGCATCGCTGTAGGCAGCTCACAAAAGTCATGTGCTCAGTATGCAGCATCCGTCCAAGCAACAAATAAACATGAATATTGTATATAAAGAATGGCGTAGATAGTGATACTGCAACCGTTATAATGCCATTATATAAGTCGATAGCACAGTCTCACCTTGAAGGCTGTATTCAGTTCTGGTCATCCCTGCTTGGCAGAGGTACAGCAGAAATAGAAAGGACCCAGAGAAGGGCAACAAAAATAGCTAGATGAGAGTCAGAGTGGGACTACTTAATTTCGAGAGGAGACACATGATGAAGTATAAAATAATAAATGGTGCAGAGAAGAAAAAGCAGATGCTCCTTTCTCATACCTGTTCTCATAATACCCAAGCTATAAATAGCAGTGTAGTCCTGACAGCCCAGGCTAGTGGCTCAAATACGACCCTACCCAAAAGCCTGGGTATGTACTTGGGTGAAAGCCCATGTTACAGCCTGTGCCACTGTGGCTGCATGGCTATTTTTAGCACACTGGCTTAATCCAAGTTAGTTTAGTCATGCCTACATGTGCTGCAGTCACACCTCCTGATTGCAGTGTAGAGATACCATAGCAAAAGAGGACCCCTTCCCCAGAGTGCTTACAATCTAAAATGCCAGCCTGAGAAAGGAAAGATTATCATCTCCATTTTACAAATGGTGGCCAGGGCCATTACTGAGTTGACCCAGGCCTCTGTGACAGAGCCAGAGCTCTTGAATCCCAGTTTAGTGCCTTAATTATAAATCCCGACTTCCCCTCTGTCACAATTGTCCTCTGCTAGTTAAGCATGACTCAGTGCTCTGTAGTTTAGTGAAACAGCAGTATCCAGATGCTGTGCAGTGTGGACTTAAACAGGTAGAGTGCCCCAATAATGTGATTGGGAGCTGCTTAAGAACTTGGGGAATGCCACCGGGAAGTTGGCATGTGCTCAGGGTACCAACACTGGCCCCTTCTCAGTGGGCTGTGGAAAATGTAGAGAAGTGTTTTGATATCTGCAGCGCTGTCAGCTGAAACTAAAGCTGCTGCAGATGTTTGGCTTGACTGGGAAGCAGGTGCACATAAATAGAGCAGAGTGTGGCAAAGGGGTTAGTGGAGGAAACAGAGCACAATCTGTAAATGAAATTAAAAAAAACCTCATTGGAATTACTTCCCTGTGCTGCAGTCTTTATTCCAGCTTCCATGGGGAGATGATGCCAGAGCCTAATATTGCTCTCTGTCAATGTTTGTGGTGGTATTCAGCCTCTCTTTTCCACTCCTTAGGCCTAGCTATACCTCTTTGCAAATCTGCTAAACTCTTCCTCTCATATGGTGCTTACACCATACATATATTCAGAAATTGTTTCAGTTGAAGAGGTGCCCAGAACAGAGTGCAGTATTCTGAGTGGAGTCTCAGGGACCCCTGAAGACAGGGTGAGGAATACTTGTGGCACCTTAGAGACTAACAAATTTATTTGAGCATAAGCTTTCATGCGCTACAGCTCACTTCATCGGATGCATTCAGTAGTGGGTGTATTATAATAACTCCCTGCTTTGTATGAGCAGTTCTAGGTGTTGGCTTTTTCCCCACCACATTGCAAACTCCTGTCTAATTCACTGCCCACTATAACTCCTTAATGCCTTTTAGCATTACTGTGTTCCCAGTTCCTCCTTGCTTTTGAATATTTGCATTACAGATTAATTTTCCCCAGGTATATTAACTTCCATATCTCCAAATCACCTTCAGGTAGTTTTTCTGTCCATGAACATCCTTTTCTATTGCTCCTGTATATTAAGTACTATTTGCAACTCTTCCCAATTCAGTACAATCTGCAAATGTGACCATCTGACAAGAAAAGGTCAAAGGTCAGCCAAGCAACAATATTCTCCATGATAATCAAGGTCAGTATTCCATTGGATCATAGTCTAGCTGATAGCCTGATGGTTCTTGATAGAATTTGCTCCTATGGACTCATTCATGCAAAACCATCATTGAGTTAGCAGCAAATCTTCATGCTGTGCATTTATTTTGTGATTGTCACCTAATCTGTGGGTTTGTATATCTAAATCCAGAAATCTCACCTGCATTGCTTGGGATGCTCTAAAGGAAAGCTGATAGCTGGTAAATGGATCTGATTCTGAGTTCAATGTGCAGGAGTCTTGAAAAAACCTGTGAAATATTTGCAAATATATTTTTAGTGGTAAGGGTGTAAACAGGGCTTGTCACATGCCAAAACCTGAAGCTACACCAGAATGCTAGAGCTGATCGCAAAATGGAAATATTGTAATGATCAGGAGGTGGTGCTGTATCTGTATTTATCTTGTCTTGTTTTGATATTATGTTGTCTTGATCTGGGGGTGGGCCTTGGTAGGAAGTTTTAGTCTTGCTACCTGCAATGTCCCAGTAAATCCTGTGACTTCTATAAGTGAGTATTACAATTGTTAGCAGAAGCTTCATGATGGCAAAAGCACTTTTTCTTTAGAAGAAATCTATGATCATGCAGATGAGACTAGAATCTGTGAGTGCTTGACAGACTTTGAGCTGTCGGTCTCTCTGAATGAGTAGACTGAGGAGAAAGCAACTCAGCACCTAGCAGTGTTTTTGGATGGTGATGCCAAAGCATTTTACCAGCAGCTTCCCAGTGTGGGTCATGAGTCTGATAGACAGTTACGCAAACACTTATATCTTCCATGCAAAATTTCAAAGTGTTGATTCTCCAGAATTTGAAAACAAAATTATTTAGAGAAAACATTCCATTTTCAGGGATTTTTTCAGGGTTATTGTTTTTCTTTTATTTCTTTCATTTTGTCCTCCCCTACCTCTTTTATATTTCTCCCCTCATTTTTCCCTTCTTGATTTTTGCCACTGAAAAGGGAGGCGGGGGGATGAGCAAAAAAACACTCAAGTGTAAATCTGCACAATGTTTTGTTTAAGTGGAGAAAATGAAGATACAAACAATGAGAAATCTTATTATTTTTTGGGGGGGAATCCATTTTTCAACAAAATAATTTCAAATTCAATTTTTTTACCAGCTTCACATAACACAGTAACATTGAATCACTGTCACTTAGGGCCTGTGATAGGGCTTAATCTCCATTCCCTGTAAGGCTAGTGACTGCAACCAAGTAGTTATGCTCTGCACCTGGGGAGGTAAATAGCTTCCTGATTCCTAGCCAGAGGGGGTGGAGTTACAGAGAATACACCATTTACACTGTCTTAGATCTGCAAGTGACCCATGCCTCATGCTGAGAAGGACGGTGAAAAACCCCAGGGCCTCTGCCTATTTGATCTGAGGGAGAATTCCTTCTTGACCCCCCATATGGTGGTCAGAGCATTTCAGCAAGGCCCTATAGCCAGCCATGTGGGAAAGAATTCTCTGTAGCAACTCAGAGCCCTCCCCATCTAGTGTCCCATCACTGGGTCTTGAGGGATATTTGCAATCATACCATCCCCTCCATAAACTTATCGAGCTCAGTCTTGAAGCTAGTTAGGGTTTTTGCCCTCAATGTTCCCCTTGGAAGGTAATTCCAGAACTTCACTTCTCTGATTCCTTCATCTAATTTCAAGCCTAACCTTTTAATGGCCAGTGTGACTGGTTCCCCACTTAGGATGTCACCTGATGTGCTGAGATACCACCAAGCCTGCCTGTTATGCCAGCCTGGGCACCCTTTTTACCTGTCTTGCTGAGCCAAGCTATTAAGCGTCTTCCAGCACACACACAGGCTGGGCCACACCCAACTGCAGAACGAAACAGACCCTGAGATCAGTTCTGGGAAGGCTCAGTTTAAGGGACTTGCCCCGGCACTCAGGTGTCCACCTGCATTGGAATGCAGACCCAAAGGTATTTTATGAAATCCACCTCCTCCCTCAATGTAAAGGAGGTTATGCACAGCCTCTTATTCACCACCCATCCCCCAGTTATAAATTGCACAAATTGAGTTAGATTATAAACAAGAAATAAGTTTATTAACTACAAAATATGGATTTTAAGTGAATATAAGAGATAACCTGTTGCAAATCCTACCTTGATGCCTCAACATGGTGCAGTGGTGACCCTGGCTGTTCGACAGCGATGGTAGCGGAGTGCATTCTCTGGCAAGTCTAACCATGCTATCAAGGTGTCAGACTGTCAGCCCAGTGAGGGGGTTGCTTCCTCTGTGGAGGGGCGTATAATCCCTCTTTCTGAGGCTGTAAGCTAGCTAAGTTGAGGAGGTAAATGTGCCACTGACAGCCCAGCCAGCAGGTGGCTGAAAACAATGGCTAGAACAACATGGAAAACCAAGTCTCAGTTCTCTGCATGTTCCTCGATCTCCACTCTGGAGTCAGTGAGGCATTCAAATGACAAGAGGCTGCAAAGAATCTCAGGTGCCAGGCCGCCAGAAGGAAACCAGACAACTCTCTCAGTGTGCACTTATAACTGCAGAAAACTGACGAGGGAGGAATCAATAAACCATCTCATGGAGGAAAAGGCAAAAACAGCCTGCAATGTGCTGGGTGTTTGCAAAACATGACGAAAGAAGGAGACGGAGGTCAGCTGGAGGGATGGAAGCACGGTCATTCTAGGAAAAGGAGAAGGCACGAGGACAGTTGGAGGAGTCAGATTCAACATAAACAAGGAATGGCCTTTGAAAATTGTCTCATGCCATTTGAAGTCATCGTGTAACGGGGTGCGTTACCTCCGATTGAACAAAATTGTACCCTCAAAATCATCCAGATCTATGCTCCCACAAGTGCATGCAAAGATGATGATGTAGAAGGATTCTATCAGGAACTGCAGGAAACCCTCGCTCAGAGTTCCACATATACGATTGTGATGGGAGATTTTAATGCCAAGGTTGGAAGAGGGAGAGAGGGCGAAAAGTTCATAGGAAGGTATGGTATCAGAGAATGAAATGCGCGAGGAGAATGACTTGCTATATTGGCAGAGACGAGGAAAATGTTCATTGGTAACACCTGGTTCTGAAAGAAGGCCAACAGAAGATGGACCTGGATTGCACCAAATGCGGAGACAAAAAATGAAATAGATTACTTTCTGATCGATAGACGACACATTGTGCAGGATATTTCAGTAGTGCCATCATTCAATATCGGTAGCGACCATCGCCTACTGAGAGCCAGACTCACGTTCACTGTGAAGATGGAGAAAAAGGCACTGTATATGGTGAACAGAAGGCACCAACTGGTAGCTTTTGACGAGGCAATCCTGAAGGAAAACATTTCTAGGGAGGATTGGAGCCTTCTGGACGACTGCGACAATGATTATGAGAACTTCAGTAAGAGACTGAAACGGTGTGTGAAATCAGCTGAGCGTGAAAGACCAAGAAGAGTTAGCAGAAGAATCTCGGAAAATACAAAGACTTTATTGGAGAAGAAGAGGAAAATTAAAAGAAATGGCAGCGACAGGCTTGAGTACTCCCTTCTCTGTAAGCTCATACAAATGAAGTTGAAGGAAGACTTCAAGGAATTTAGAACCGAAAAGCTCCCAAAGGGTGCTGAAGATCGTAAAAGTCTCAAAAAATGCAAATGGGAACTGGCGTTGTACAGGTCATTATCAGCTTTGAAAAACAGAGATGGAGAATCGGTAACCGATCGAACAGATATGGAGGCAATCTGCAGGGATTTCTATACCCAGCTGTTTGCACCCCATATAGACATCCCAATGCCATCACTTCAATAAACTGATGAACACATACTCCCAGTTCTCATCAGTGAAGTCCGTCACACAGTCCATCAAATGAAAGAGGGGAAGGCTCCAGGCAAGGATGGTCTGACAGCAGAAGTGCTTAAGGCAGGAGGTCAGGAACTTTGGAAAGCTCTCACCCAAAGGTTCAGCCTCTACCTGGAAATTCAGAAGATACCATCCAGTTGGAAAGAGTCCAGTACCATCTTGCTGCATAAGAAAGGCGATCAAGAAAATCTAAAGAACTCTCGCCCGATCTGCCTGCTTTCACATATCTACAAGTTGTTCACTAAAATAATAACAAATTGACTGTCATGAAACCTGGATGAACAACAACCTAGAGAGCAGGCCGGCTTTTGAAGGAATTACAGCACAATAGACCACGTCTTCACTCTAAACCAACTACTAGAGCGTTCAAGGGAATACAAGTTCCCTTTGTGCATTGCCTTCGTGGACTACGAGACGGTGTTTGACAGCGTAGAGACTAACGCCATTCTTGAAGCTCTTTCAGAACAGGGCATCAGCACGAAATATATCACATTACTAAAGGAAGCAAACTCTGGCTGCAGTACGACATATCACTGTTCGATACTCCCCTCCGAATCCCCATCGAGAAAGGTGTGAAACAAGGAGATACAGTTTCACCAAAATTATTCACAGTCTGTCTTGAACTGGTTTTTCGACGAGCAGACTTGAAGGGCAGGATTAATATCAATGGTGAGTGGCTAAACCATCTCAGGTTCGGAAATGATATAGTGCTGATAGCCGAAAATACAGCCCAGCTTGAGAGAATGCTTAAAGAACTGAACGCGAAAAGTAGTCAAGTCGGATTAAAAATGAACCGGTCGAAAATGAAATACATGAGATCTGATGTTCTGTCAAGAACCCAAATAACTCTTGGAGGAGAGCAGATCCAAGAGATTGATAAATACATTTATTTGGGCCAGGAAGTCAACATGCGCCATGATCAGAAAGGCGAACTGTTGTGCAGAAAAAAAGCTGGATGGTGCGCATTCAATGACATCAAGGACATCCTCCAAGGAAAGATCAGCAAAACAACATGTGCAAATCTTTTTAACTCAACCGTGCTCCCAGTGATGTTATATGGCAGCGAAACACGGTCACTGACAAAGATTGAAGAACATCAACAGTCTGTCACACAGAGGGCGACGGAACGAACATTTTTGGGCATTCCGCTCTGTGATCACATCCCCAACAAAATAATTAGGCAGCAGTCTGGAGTGCAAGATGTTGTTGAAAGCAGGCTCAGCAAAATGCGGTGGGCAGAACATGTGGCCCGACTCAGCAACAACAGATGGACCGCGGCTATATCTGAGTGGTATCCACAAGAACATAAACGGCCATGTGGTCGACCTCCAAAGAGGTGGGATGATTTCCTCACAAGGAGGTATGGACAAGCATGGCGAAGGCTGGCCAGAGCGAGAGAAGATTGGAAGACGTGTTGTGATCAGTGCAATGCCAACTGATGAAGGACCGACAGTCTACGCATAAGAGATAACAGACAGAACAAAGGTTTCAGAGTAACAGCCGTGTTAGTCTGTATTCGCAAAAAGAAAAGGAGACAGAACAAAGCAGACTCCTGAGTAAATAAAACAAAATACACAAGCTAAGCTCAATATACTTAAGAAATAGGTTACAAAATGTAATTTCTTACCCTAAATGTTATTATAGGCAGGTTGCAAAGTTTCTGTAGTTTATATTTCTTTTCAGACTGGACCATTGTCTCAGCCTTCCCTTCAGATGTCTTGCACTCTTTCTTCTTGGGCAGACAGGCCATGGAGAGGAGTAGTCCCATTTGCCTTCCTCCCCACCCTTAAATAAGATTTACATAAGGCGGGAATCCTTTGTTTCCCAAACTTGACTCCCCTTCCCTTTCAGTGGAAAGTTACAAGAGGTCCCAGATAATGTTTAGTACCAGGTGACAAGACCACCTAAAGTAGTATTGTCACAGTTATGTCCCCAAATGCCTCCCAGGAGGGAGAGAGATTAGTATCTTCATGGTCCTGTTGTTCCTTCCTGATGGCCCATCAAATCTGATGGCCTGTCGTCTGGTGGGTGTCTTCCCAATACACATCCAGTTGTAATTGCTACATAGTCCATATTCCTAACTTTTGATACAGAAATGATACATGCATACAAATTGGATAATCACATTCAATAAATCATAACCTTTCCAGTGATACCTTACAAGACCCATCTTGCATAAAGTATATCTGTTATGTCACATCCATATTATAAGTATATTTCCATAAAGAATATGGAGTATAACCTCACAGCCAGTTTATATCCATTTATTCTTGTGATCATGTTGGCATTTAACTTAAATAACTCCTCTTCCTCTCTGGTATTTATTCCTCTGATGGATTTATAGAGAGCAATCACATCACCCCTCAGCCTTCTTTTGGTTAGGCTAAACAAGCCAAGCTGTTTGAGTCTCCTCTCAGAAGGTAAGTTTTCCATTCTTTAGAGTATCCTAGTATTCTCTGCACCTGTTTCAGTTTGAATCCATCTTTTTTAAACATAGGAAACCAGAACTGCACACAGTATTCCAGATGAGGTCTCAGCAGTGTCTTGTATATTAGTACCAACAGTTTTCTGTCTCTACTGGAAATACCTTGCCTGATGCATCCTAGGATTGTATTAGCCTTTTTCATGGCCGCATCACATTGGTGGCTCAGAGTCATCCTGTGAATTTCCAATAAATTCAGGTCTTTCTCCTCTGTCACTTCCAACTGATACATCCCCAGTTCATAGTAAAAATTCTTGTTGTTAGTCCCTAAATGCATGATCTTGCACTTTGAACGATTAAATTTCAACCCATTTCTATTACTCCAGTGTACAAGGTTGTCCAGATCTGTGTGTATGATATTCCGGTCCTCCTTTATATTGACAATACCTCTCAACTTTGTGTCATCCACAAATTTTATTAGTGCATATTCTCACTTTTTGTGCCAAGATCTTTAATGAAAATATTAAATAAGATAGGTCCGAAGACCGATCCCTGAGGAACTCCACTAGTAACCTCCCTCCAGTCTGACAGTTCATCTTTCAGTATGACTCATTGTAGCTTTCCCTTTAACCAGTTCCTTATCTACCTTTCAGTTGTCATATTAATCCTCATCTTCTTCAATTTAACTAATTTCCCATGTAAAATTATATCAAATGCCATACTGAAATCCAGGCAGATTACCTCTACATCATTTTCTTTGTCTAAAATATCAGTTCTCTTCTCGAAGAAGGAGATTAGGTTGCTCTGGCATGATCTATCTTTTGTAAAACCATGTTATAGTTTATCCCAATTACCATTTACCCCAATGTCCTTAACTACTTTCTTTTTCAAAATTTGTTCAAAGACCTTGTGTACAATTGAGGTCAAACTAACAGGCCTGTAGTTTCCCAGATCACTTTTCCCCTTTCGTAAAAATAGGTACTGTGTTAGCAATTCTCCAGTCATATGGTACAATCTCCAAGTTTAGAGATTCATTGAAAATCATTGCTATTGGTCTTGAAATTTCATGTGCTGGTTCCTTTAATATTCTGGGATGGAGATTATCTGGGCTCCCGATTTAGTCCCATTAAGCTGTTTGGGTTTGACTTCCACCTCGGATGTCATTTCTGCTTTCATATCCTCATTTCCACTAGACACCCTGCCACTGCCCTTAAGTTCTTCATTCCCCTCATTGAAAACTGAGGCCAAGTGTTCGAATCCATCGGTTTCGGTGCTCGGCCATGCCTAGATTGTCTTAACTCCATCTTATCCTCAATGCTTAGCAGTCCCATTTCTTCTTTCCTTGTTTTCTTTTAGGCTTGTTTGTGATACTCGGGAAGGCCTTTGAACTTTGTACTTTGGCCAGAGGGCTGAGTCACTAGCCTGAGACCTGGAGCCAGAGGCAGGCAGACAGCAGCAGGCGCTGAAGATACTGGCAACTCTATGCCCAGACACAAGGGGGCACTCTGCTCTCCTTCATTTGTAGCTGTGTTTCTTTCCTTACTGGTCCCAGCTCTGGGTGCTGGGGTGTGGTCAGCCTGAGAGCAGGGAAGCTATCTCCTCTCGTCTGCCTATGTTCCGTATGGGGCTGGCTGAATCAACCCACTGGTCCTTGGATAACCTCCCTCCTGCCACAGTGGCTCAGGGAACTGGTCCACCATATTTGGTATCTCACTCCTGGCAGCAGCCAATAGCTGGTGCTTCAGAATAAGGTAATTAAACCCCACAATGCACCTGGCCAAGTTTGCATTGCTGCACCTGGAAGTGGAGACAATCCCTTCCCGATCCCTGCAGCCATCTGAAGCATGAGATTTGTTTTCCCTAACAAGCAAATGAGCTGACTTCTCCCCAGGACAGTGTGCCTAATGAGGAAGCACTGGGGTTCCTCAATATGCAACTAGGTAAATCAACAGCTTCTGTTAAAAGGAAAAGGAGGACTTGTGGCACCTTAGAGAATAACAATTTATTTGCGCATAAGCTTTTGTGAGCTACAGCTCACTTCATCGGATGCATGCAGTGGAAAATACAGTGAGGAGATCTATATACATAGAGAACATGAAACAATGGGTGTTACCATACACACTGTAACAAGAGTGATCAGGTAAGGTGAGCTATTACCAGCAGAAGAGTGGGGGGGGGGGGACCTTTTGTAGTGATAATCAAGGTGGGCCATTTCCAGCAGTTGACAAGAACGTGTGAGGAACAGTGGGGGGGGGGGGCGGGGAATAAACATGGGGAAATAGTTTTACTTTGTGTAATGACACATCCACTCCCAGTCTTTATTCAAGCCTAAATTAATTGTATCCAGTTTGCAAATTAATTCCAATTCAGCAGTCTCTCTTTGGAGTCTGTTTCTGAAGTTTTTTTGTTGAAGAATTGCCACTTTTAGGTCTGTAATCGAGTGACCGAAGAGATAGAAGTGTTCTCCAACTGGTTTTTGAATGTTATAATTCTTGACATCTGATTTGTGTCCATTTATTCTTTTACGTAGAGACTGTCCAGTTTGGCCAATGTACATGGCAGAGGGGCATTGCTGGCATATGATGGCATATATCACACGATATATGTAGCTCACGAAAGCTTATGCTCAAATACATTTGTTAGTCTCTAAGGTGCCACAAGTACTCCTGTTCTTTTTGCAGATACAGACTAAGACGGCTGCTACTCTGAGAGCTTCTGTTAGTGCATCTACTGGGGGATATGCCCTAGGCAGGGGAACAAATTCCAAATGGTGACAGGCTGACCCTTGGGCTAATACCCCAGTTGTGCCTGGCTCATTGCACTTTTCCCAGCTCACACAGAGAAGCAGGATTTTCCTGACCCATGTGAAACTTGGGTTTTTTTTAAACCTCATGGGTGAATTTTTATTTTAATATAAAAAAAAATCAAAGCCTTTTCCTTCCTTCTAATGGTCATTTGAAAGCATCTCAGGAATGTCATACCCAGACTGCAGGATTTCTCACTATTTCACTTTGAGAACTACTGCTATGCACTATAAAAATGATTCGATCAGGGACTGGCTGGTGGTGGCGGCAGCGATGAAGAAGAATGATGCATAAAACAGGTAGCAGGATCCAGGAAGTTTGTAAGCTCAGCGGTGACCTTGCAAATGGAGTAGGCTGCAGAGAGAAGATGTCATTGCCAAGGAAATGTAGTTAACCCACTGGAACATCCATGTGCTGTAATTGCAGCCCTTTGGGGAGGAAGCAGTTTGTAGATGCCAGTTGTGCTATGAGCTGTTGTGCAGCTGATTAAATTGAACAGAGAAATCTACACACTCTATACATGGCCCCAAAGCCATCTGCCTGCATCTGGAGAACTCCCTTTAACGCTGCTGCCCTCCCTCTGTGCTTTGTGATCAGATAGCAGATTTCTGTCCCAGCTGGGAGTCTCCTAGATGTGATGGCTTAGGAAAAGGGAGGCTGAATCCGAGGCAGGGGGAAGGAAAGGAGGGGAATGTCCTATTTGTGAGTTATTTGGCTGTGCAATAGACTCTGTAGTGAAGTCATGGAGGCCCCATTGCTTGTGTCATTTTAACTAAGACCAGAGAGGCCAGTGCCCTGAGGAATATAATGTAAGGAACACTTCTGCACTACCTAAATAGGTTCTGTCTAGACCATTCAGCAGGGCTCCCTCATTTGTACAGTGGCTGCAGTGAGGTCCCAGTTCACCATTCTGATTATGAGCAGGTTGTATTTCCCATTCAGATCTGGATATGGGCATTTGCTCAAGGAAGCAGCTGCTCTGTTCTCAAAGGCTTGCTTCAAACTGATCTCCCTCTACTGTGTATGAAACCACTGAGGAGAAGGGAGGAATGGGGAGAGAAGGAGCATTTCCTCCCCCTTAAAACTATATACTGACAGCAGTTTTATTTTATTTATTGTTTACAGGCTAGAATCACACAGGAGGTCAAGCCTGGCGATTCTCAGCATCACCACCCCTCACTATTAGGCACCTAGAAAATCACTGGGATTCTCATAGCCAGAATTTGGTGTGTAGGCTCCCTGTACAACGAAGGTGTGGGGGGGAAGGGGGGAAGCTCTGAACAGGATGCACAAAAGCCAGCATGATTTGAGGCTCCCCACCTAAGATATCAAATGGGAAATGTCAAACCAAAGGTGTGTCTTAAGCCCCACGCCTCTCAGTTCTGCACTTAAATCCAAGCTGGAGGGAGGTGCCTGTAATGCCTGTAAAATATTTCACCACGAAGTGGCGCCATATGTAATACACCTTACCTGAGCAGTCAGTAGCTACAGCTGGGAGTACATTAAAGTGTCTTGAAGAGAATACATTTCCTGTGTCTCTGTGAAATGGAGGCTCTGTAATCAGTCCATATCTGGTAGGTTGCCTTTACTTCTGACACGTAACTGCCAGAGGGAAACGGAAGGAAAGCGGCAAAAAAGATTGGAAGTAGAAGAAGGGAGAAAAAAAGCAGCAAAGGCTGCAGCATTGCTCTATCAATGCGCTACTCTTCAGTGCCTCAGAACTTAACAGGCAGAGTGGAAGCATATCCTGGGACCAGTATGGCTACAACAAAACTCCAAATAAGACTGGAAGCAGCATTTTGCAAGACTTTGAATTGTAACCAAACTCAACAGGGAAATTAGAAACATCCAGATATGCTTTGTAATTTATAATATAACTAAGCAGGCAGAGCATATCTTTAAATCTTTTACCTTTACTGAAGACAGTCACAAAGATGACTATGAAAAGGTTCTGCCTATGTTTGATGCATACTTTATACTTCCAAGAAATGTGATTTATGAAAGGGCATATTTTCATCAGAGAATTCAGCAACCTGGGGAATCTGAATCTTTTATCACAGCTTTACATGCGTTAGCAGAAAACTGATTTTTGGGGGGACGTGTGGAACTGCAAAACATGAAAATATCAGACAGGCTGGTTATTGGATTAACAGATAAAAATCTTCCACAGCAGCTACAATTAGAAACAGACTTTGCCCTATACACAGCTATTTGAATAGCAACGCAGACTGAGCTGTTGAAACAGCAAAACCAAGAGCAACGCACCAAACTTAAAAAACAAGATGCTAGCTTAGAAGCTGTAAACAGATACAGTGTAAGTGCTAAAAGTAATTACAAGACCACTCAGGCTGAGGGAATCATTCCCAGGCTAAGTACATCTTTCAGACTACATGCACAAGACTGGCAAAATTCATAGCCCACCAGATGTATGTCGAGCCAAAGGCAGAAGATGCAATAAATGCACAAAATATGGACATTGTGAAACTGTTTGCCACACCACACCAGTCACAGAGTTGATTTGTATTACAGCCAGTCAAGAGCCATTGTTTCTGTGTTCGATACGTGTGATGACTCAGCCTGCCTAGAGGGTGAAACTGAATATTCAGGGAAAGTCTATTGACTTTAAAATTGATCCAGGAGCAGAGATGACAGTCCTCTCAAAAGGGACCTGCCACTCTGGGTCCTAAATACAAGAATCAGGCCCACTGGGATCCACAAAACCCCTGCTCTGCAGTTATCTATTGGTAATCTTGTGCTCAGCTGACGCCACTGGTTGCTGGCCCTCGAGAGGTGCCTCACACAGAGCTCCCTCCTCCCTGCTACACCACCAGCTAAAAGTTCAGAGCTGCTTGGGACCCTGGTACTCTTTAGGACCTCTTGAGAAACACCTATTATTATTACAACACCTCTCGAGAAAGGTCCCATCCTGAGACACCAACAGATGCATGGGCCTCTGATATCCCCACTGCTGGCTGCTCCCCAGTAATTCAGTTGGGAGATCTGTTGGAAGTGCAGAGGAAGAAATTTGCTGTTGTGATGGGTGGGGTGGGTGAGTGATTGGGAGGGGGTACAGGGAAGAGGCAGGGAATGGTCAGTTTCCAAGTGGTCCCTCAGGACCTGTTGCTGGAGTTTTCCATGGTGGCTATAGAAGTGTTCAAGACAAGGTTCCCTGTCAGCTTGGGCTGTTGGCTAATTACATCTCCCCAGCTAAGCAGTGCTAGGAAGGATCCGGACTAGAGCTGATCAGAAATTTTCCAATGGAAATCATTTGTTGTTTTGTCAAAAACAAAACTTTTGCAGAAGCATGCTGACTTCAACATAACTTTCTGTGAAAAAGAATCAGAATGTTTCAATTTTCTGTTTCAAAAACAATTTTTCATTTCAGTTTTTAACATTTTATATTATAATATCACTTTTGGGGGGAAAGTTTAGATTTTATAGAAATGAAACATTCTGATTGACCTGAAACCATTTTTCAGAACTTGATATCATAGGAAATGTCAAAAAATTTGGTTTTGCTCCATGTCGAAATGGGAAAAATATTCCCCAAATTCTGGAAATTGCAACTCTGATCATTCCATTGTGTTGACTGAAATTCCCCACTGCATCTAACTCATAAGTTTCAAGGGCCAAAGAGACTGCTATGATAGTCTACTCTGACCTCCTGCATAGCACAGGAAATGAGATCTTTCACTTCCTTTCCTAAATGCATTGCCAAGCACACTTAAGCCATTACTGCACTGGTTGAATTTGTGGTGGGTCCATTGATTCCTCAGAGAAGCACTTTTGGAGCCTTAGAGATGCAAGTCAGGGGCAATGGAAGCTCCCTAAAAGTGTGGGGACCACCAGTGCCTGAACTGTGGCCCTGTGCCCCTGAACCTCCACCCCTATGCCATCCCTTCCCTTTGAGTCCCCCTCCCTTGCACCACAACTTCACTCCCAAGACCCCACCCCTTCTCACTCCTCTCCCCCTCCCCATCTCTTGCCCTTACAGCCAGTAAAAAGTGGGAGGGGGCACGGCCCCCTTGCCCCCACCCCCCGCTCTGGCACTCCTGATGCAAGTTCATTTGATATCTAAGTCCTATTTTTGTATGAACTCAGCTCCTGGACAGGAACATCGATTAATGAGCACAGCACAGAGGCATTAACATACTTTGTAAACACAAGGAGGCTGGCTGTGTAACACCATTGCCCGAGTTGCCATGTTACAGCAGAATGGTGAGTTGACTGGCGGGAACAAACATGGCAGCCATCCCAGTACTCTTCCCTATTCAGAGCTTCCCCTTCCTACTGTCCCCATTAATATTTGTGATGATGCTAACACTTTAGGGGGCTCACAGCTCCCTTTACAAGACTCTGAAGGAGCCAGTCTTAGGGGGCGCAACCCTCACAAAGGGAAGAGAGTAAGAAGGTGGGGGAGGTAATATTTTTATTGGACCAATTTCTGTGGGTGAAAGAGACAAGCTTTGGAACTACACGGAGCTCTTCAGGTCTGGGAAAGGTACTCAGTCTCCCTGCCATATACAAGGTGGAACAGATTGTTTATTATAAGTTGTTAACAGATTGTAAGTTGGAGACCATGTCCAGAAGTAAATCTTTCCCAGACCTCCTCTTCTGGCCATTAGATGACAACCCCCAGACCTTGCCAATCTCACCAGAGGCAAACTCCCCACAGACCAGGACCCACCAGCTCCAAAGAGCACCAGACCCTGGGTGGCGGGTATCATAGGCTGGGGGAGGCTGTGCCTCCCCAAACAGCCTGGTGTGCCCATGCCCTGCCCCCAGGTCCCCTCCTGCAGTTCCCTGCACTCTGTCCTGGCCCAGGCTGGATGAGGCTGGGGCTGGCCAGGCAGCTGTGGGGACTCGGGGTGGCTGGCACTGGGGCCGTGCTGCCCACCCAACACACAGACCGCACCGCCCAGCACACCAGGAGCTGCAGCCCCGCCGCCACACCGCCCAGCCACCTGGCCCTCCAGGATTGGGACATTGCAGCAGCGCTGGGGCTGTGGGCCATGGTGGGGGTGCTCTGGGCTCCTGCAGGGAAAGGGGGGCAGAAGGGAAGGGAAGGGGGAGGGGAGGGGCCTCAGGCACAAGGGGAGGGGCCAGAGACTAGCCTCCCCCAGTGGCTGGGTCACTGGCCGCCCATGCTGCCATAGCAGCAGGTACAAAACCTGCAGACCTATCTCGTATGCCACAATGATCAATACCCCACACAAGACACCTTTTCAAGATGCGTGTGTGCTACTTGTCATTTACAACACGTCATGTACCTCATCCAGTGGGTGAAAATGGACAATCAGTACACTCTCGAATGAACTCCCAGAAAAAATAATAAAAGACAAGAACACCCTATCACCCATATGCAAACACTTTCCACAGAACAATCACTCCATAGCTGACCTCTCAGTCCTCAACCTCAAAGGAAAACTGCATAACATATTCAAAAGTTGAGCTGGGAGCTTAAATTCATAATTTTGCTAGACACTAAAAAATCACAGTTTTAGTAAAGACACTGGAGATATGGTTTATTACAACAATCTGTAACCCACTAAGCCCTTCTCTGTCCTATGACTGCAGGGGTGTTAACGGGCCACTCCACCTTGAATGGTCCCTTACAATATGTGTTAAGTGCTTATGCTAAACAATCTGTTCTACCTTGTGTGTGTGTGATGCTCTGAGTATGATTTTCCAGACCTGAAGAACAGCTCTATGTAGGGTTGTCAACTTTCTAATCACAAACACTGAACACCCTTGCCCTGCCCCCTGCCTCGCCCCTTCTCCGAGGCCTGACCCCCACTCACTCCATCCCCCCTCCCTCTGTCGCTTGCTTTCTCCATCCTCACTGACTCACATTCACTGGGCTGAGGCAGAGGGGTGGGTGTGGTAGAGGGTACGTGCTCTGGGCTGTGGGTGCGGGTTCTGGGGTGGGGCCAGAAATGAGTTTGTGGTGTGGGACAGGGCTCCGGGCTGAGGCAGTGGGTCGGGATACAAGAGGGGGTGAGGTCTCTGGCTGGGGGTGTGGGCTCTGGGGTGGGGCCAGGGATGAGGAGTTTTGGGTTCAGGAGGGGGTTCTGGGCTGTGGGGGTGGAGCCAAAGGTTTTGGAGTATGGGAGGGGGCTCCAGGCTGAGGCAGGGGGTTGGGGTGTGGTAGACAGTACGGGCTCTGGGCTGTGGGTGCAGGTTCTGGGGTGGGGCCAGAAATGAGGGTTTCAGCATGCAGGAGGAGACTCTAGGCTGGGGCAGGAGGTTGGGGTGCGGGGATTGTGAGGACTCTGGCTCGGGGGTGCGGGCTCTGATGTGGGGCTGGGGATGAGAGATTTGGGGTGCAGGAGGGGGCTCTGGGCTGGGTCTGAGGGGTTCAGAGTGCGGGAAGGGGCTTTGGGTTGGGGTTGTGGTGCTGGGGAGTGTGAGGACTCCGGCTGGGGGTGCTGACTCTTGGCTGGGGCTTTGGAGGAGGGGTGTGGGGTACAGGAGGGTGCTCCAGCCTGAGACTGAGGGGTTCAGAGTGCAGGAGGGCAATCAGGGCTGGGACAGGAAGTTGGGGTCTGGGGCGGTGGGCTCTGGTGTGGGGCTGGGGATGAGGGATTTGGGCACAGAAGAGGGGTCCAGACTGGGGCAGAGGGTTGGAGTGCATGGGGGTGAGGACTCCAGCTAGGGGTGCAGGCTCTGGGATGGGGCTGGGAATGAGAGGTTTGGGGTGCAGGAGGGTGCTCCAGGCTGAGATCGAGGGATTTGGAGGGTTGGAGAGGGATCAGGGCTGTGGCAGGGGGTTGCGGGAGTGGTTCAGGGGTGCAGACTCTGGGCGGTGCTTACCTCAAGCAGCTCCCAGACGCAGTGGCATATCCCCCCTCTGGCTCCTAAGTGGAAATGCAGCCAGGCGGCTCTGTGCACTGCTCCATCCACAGACGCCACCCCTGCAGCTCCCATTGGCCACCGTTCCTGGCCAATGAGAGCTGCGGAACCGGCGCTTGGGGCAAGGGTAGCATGTGGAGCCCCCTGGCTGCTCCTACACATAGGAGCTGGAGGGAGGACATGCCGCTGCTTCCGGGATCCGCACGGAGCCAGGGCAGGCAGGGAGCCTTCCTTAGCCCTGCTCTGCTGCCAACCAGACTTTTAACGGCCCGGTCAGCAGTGCTGACTAGAGCTGCCAGGGTCCCTTTTTGACCAGGTGTTCCAGTCAAAAACTGGACACCTGACAAGCCTAGCTCTGTGTGGCTCGAGAGCTTGTCTCTTTCACCAACAGAAGCTGGTCCCATAAAAGAGATTCCCTCACCCACATTGTCTTCTCTAATATCCTGGGGCCAACATGGCTACAACACCATTGCAAACAAAAAAGGGAAACAGTGCATTTTACTGGAATGAACGTGACAGCCAGAACAAAACGACGTGAAAATCCCTTTTAGTGAAGTGGGAAAGGAGGAGCCATAGTGGAGAGTTATGATCCCATATGTTTGCTAGCAGAGCAAGGCAGTTACAGGAACTTAATGACCTGCTGCTCTCAGCTTCTTAAAAGAAAATGGTATTTCTTGGCAGCTCTACAGATCTGACATGTTGATCCACTGAAACGCTCTCATACTATAAATCAGGAGCAAGTGATCACAGACTGCGGTGCAGGGAGCAGACACTCATTCTTCTTTTTGGGAGGATGTGACTTGTACATTATTTTCTTTTTCAAATCCTTTTCCACCCCGGGTGCTACAGTGCTCTGGGAGAGCTTCCTACAAGGCAGGAGGGAAATTTAACTGGAAGCACTTTGGAGCTGGGACCATCTTTGTGTTTGCTGTTTATACAACACCTGGCACAGTGGGGTCCTGTCCATAACTAGGGGATCCTAGGTGCTATGCTTATATAAATAATAATAAGGGACCATCCTTGGCATCTCTGCTGAGCTAAACAACAGTGATTTGTTTACTAGGAACTGAAGAGAGACACTTCCCCCACTTCCTTCATATATTGGACAGAGCTGGTCAAATACTATTAATCAGCTAATGCATTTGGGGTCTGATCCAAAGCCCACTGAAATCAATGAAGAGACTCATGGATTGTAATGGACTTTGGATCGGGCCCTTAATGAATAATGTTATTTGTCAAATGCTGGAAATCAAACCATTACAAATGTTTGTTCGGTTTAGGTTCCAGTTCATCAGTGTTTCCCAACACTCCCGTTTGGTTCTGGTTCAGACACTGATTTAGAATGATGGTTTGGTAACCGATTCAGCCACTTTGAACCTGCTTGACCCAGATCAGATACATTTCCTACAGATTGTCATGCACGCAAAAGAATACGATGATAAACATTTCTTTCACTGTAGAAAAATTACTTATGTTTTAAATAAATTATTTGCATGCACTAGTACAACACCATGTCAGTCATATTTGACCATTGTGGTGACAAAATGAATTTCAGTCCAGAAAATGCCCTTTCTACTCTGACTTGCATAGCAGGAACAAGGAGTTAGAGAGGGGAGGGAGATATTCTGGGAGTTGTAGTTCTCTTCCATGGGCAGTCCTTTATGTGGGCATGACAGACAGGAGCACTACCAATCCCAGAACCCCTCTCTTCCCCCCTTCTCATGTCCTCCAGTGGCTTCCAGGGAAGTGTAGTCTCTGCCCTTCACTCTCTAGGGTTGGAGCAGAGAGAGACCCTTCCTCAGCACCCTCAAAAGACCTTCCGTCAGTGCCTGATTACTGAACCTGTTATTTTGAACTGGTTACCAGTTTTTGGTGTTTTGGGGGTCGGTTCCAGTTTGGATTCAATGTGTCAGAGGTTTTCAGTTCCACACACTCAAAAAAACTGTCTGAACCAGTTTTCAGATTTGGGTTCAGCTCAACTCCCTGATCAAATGATCCACAGAGTGAAATCCTGTTTCCACTGAAGTCAATGGCAAAACTCCTATTGATGTCAATGGGCAAGGATTTCACCCCTCGATTTTAAGTCCAGAAGGGACCATACTGATAACCAGGCCTGATCTCCTGCATAACACAGGCATAGAATTTTAGCCCGTGATTCCTGTAACTAGCCCATAACTTCTGGTTGAGTTAGAGCAGAATAGCAGATCTTTTAGAAAGAGACACCCAATCTTAATGCAATGACTTCAAGAAACAAAGAATGCCTTGCTAATCTGTCCCTTGCTAATGTCCCTTGCTAATCTGCTCCAGAGGTGAATTACCCTCACCATGAAATTTGTTCACCTTATTTCTAGTCTGGATTCGTCTGGCAATTGTTTTCATTATTGAACCAATTGAATACTAGCTGCTGAGTAACATTCAATTAATAACTCATCCCTCTCCTAATATGGTATTGGATCAACAGTTTTGTTTTTATTATTATGATTAATTTACAGTAGTGCCCAGAAGTGCCAGGTGCTCTCCAAACCCTGCCTGTTTCGGGGAACACACAGGGAACTGGGCTGTGCAAAGGGGAATGGGAACAGCAGGCATTTCATAGACAATCTATATACGAGTTAGCTCGATTCCCTGAAAGCCTCACAGGGCTGTACGAAGAACTTAACTGCTGACAGGATTGGAGTCTTGCAGACGACCTCAGGGAGGTTGTACCAGGCATAAGGGGTTGCAGAGAGGCAGACAGGGAGGACTGTCTGAATATCTGACCTTTGGCTGGATAAGCGTGGGGGCATTGGTGCAGTGGAGGGGGTGGGGCAATACAAGCTTGTCAAGGGAGGAGCAGTTGTGTGGAGCTTTGCAGGTGGGGAAAATAAGTTTATTTTTTCCCTTGATAATTGCTCTGTTCTGTTCATTCCCTCTAGGGCACCTGGCATTGGCCACGGTTGGCAGACAGGACACTAGGCTAGATGGGCAATTGGTCTGACCCAGTATGGCCATTCTTACATTCTTAATTTGATGCAATAGCAGAAGGGGAGCTGGTGGCGGTATTCAAAGAGGGGAGTTTTGTCCTGGACAATATGAGTAATGTGCTCCTCACCTTTAAAAAGGGACTTTTATTTAAAGGGGAGTGGCTTAGGGTTCTTTTATGATGGGTTTTGAAATGGTGCAAAATACTGCATTCTAGAATTAAATTCTGGGGGCTGGACAAAAAATGGCCACCCCCCTCCCCATCTCCTCCCTGTGTCATCCATTCCTTGTCTGTCTAGCACATGCCCTGGAACTCTGTTTATTTTAAAAGTACAAACGTCCTGAGTTGTCTTGCTTGTAGGGCAGAATTGCAACTGAGAGTGCATCTACAGTAATAGGAACCCACAACAGCAAGGCCCAGAGCTCAGCTCAGCCGGCTTGGGCTGCAGGGCTAAAAATAACAGTGTAGAGATCCAGGCTCAGGATGGATCACAGGCTCTGAGACCCTCCTCCCTCACGGGGTCTCAGAGCCTAGGCTCAAGCTTGAGTCTGAATGTCTACACTGCTATTTTTAGCCTTGTGAGATGGAGTCAGCTGGCCTGGGCTCTGAGTCTCGGTGCCATGGGTCTTTTATTGCTGTGCAGACGTTCCTTGAGTAACCGAGTGTTAGCCCAGAGTGCAACCACCTTGGGATACCGTGTGCAGTGGGGTGGAATAAAGCTGGTTGCAATTTTTCCAATCCAAAAGATTTTTAAACTGAAAAATGGAATTTTCCCCCAAAACAATTATTTTGAGACGAGGTTCAGATTTCTTGATAAAATCCAAACATGAAAAAAATATGGGGGGGGGTGTATTTTTTTTTTCAGTTTCTCTCTGTTTTTTCTCCCTCCCATTTTTCTGGAGCAGATTGGATAAAAGAAAATAAATGCAGTGGGGGAAAGTGGGATAAAAGAAAGGTGGAAACAATACATCAAAAGCAAAAACTCCTTAAATTTTTAGAAAAAAAACCCCAAAATAAAAAAATGTTGGGGTGAAAGATTTCAAATAAACAAGACATAATTCTTTTGAAACCTGCAGACAGGAAATGGTTGACCTTTTATCAACACTCTTGTTGATTGTTCAGCCAAAAGCATCATGTTTGTCAAAGACAGGTCCAATGGAAAAGGTTTGATTCCAAACATACTTATTACAATCATGCAGACCTGTGCAGGCTCTACAATTCTGTCAGAGGGGGTGGACAGTGAAAAGTGCTGTGCAGATTTGTGAGGTTTTAAAAGAAGCTGTGAAAATTATGGGGTACGGGTGGCATTGTGGGAAGGAGAAAGTTGCACCATGGGAACTTGACCCCTTGCTCTCAGCTCCCTGCATGACTTGTTTCTGTCCACAATGCATTGCAAAAATTCCCCAAAAGGCATTGCTGCGAGTGGCATGCTGGGATAGCTACCTGTGGTGCACTGCACTTTGCGTTGACAGAAGCATTCCTGGTCACGGGTGCTGGAACAATTTTTATAGCGTGAATGCTGAGAGCCATTGAACCAAACTGTAAATCCTGTGTACAATGATTAATTTACAGGAGTGCCCAGAAGTGCCAGGTGCTCTCCGAACCCTGCCTACTTCAGGGAACACAGTCTGGGCTGTGCAAAGGGGAACAGAAACAGCAGGCATTTCATAGACAATCTGTATAGGCGTCAGCTTGATTCCCTGAAATCATCACAGGGCTGTATGAGGGACTTAACTGGTGACAGGACCAGAGCCTTGTGGGTGACCTCAGGCAGCACCCCCACACCCCTAGTTCCAGCACGTATGTTCCTAGTGAGTATGTGCAGTGCTGAGACAAGCAGCCACATGTGCCTGTACATGAGCGATGTACTAAATAGGGTGGCTGTAGGCCAGCATAACTTGGACTGACCAAAGTTTGCAGTGTACACATGGCTACAGAGTCCAAAGCAGTTCAGTTGTGAGTGCTGCACAGTGCTGTGTCTCCCGGTGATGGACCATCCACAACAAAGCTCAACACACTCTCTGGAAAAGAGAACGTGATGTTTGGTCTCCAATGCACAAATTTGTTACTTGTTGTTTGGTTCCCCCCACCACCACCATTTAGTGGCATTAATGAATGCTCCTTATATGACAGTGCTTGTTAAATTAATCTTTAATTATATCAACATTCCTATTACATTCTCCTGGCATTTAGGTTTCCCCCATCTATTTCCCTCTCCTCTCTCTTTCCCTTTTTCTGGGAGCTCCTCCCAGTGTGCCTCCCTTTCTCCTCCTAGGTCACCCCCTTTGATTCCGTCTTCTCTTCCTCCTTCCCCAGGGCCCTTCACTTCTCCCTCCCATTCTAAAGGCTGCATCCTCCTACTGGAGACACTGGGACCTTACTCCATCCTCCCTCTTCCTCTTCCTGTGTAGGCTAGAAATGGCAGCTAGGTAGCTCTCTGTCTCTGGAGCTCTGGCTCCTTCTCTCCCTGTATCTGAACCGTTCTGGCCCCCCACCTGCTCCACCTCTGTTTTTGCTGCCAAATGGAAGGAATTCAGCTGCAGGCATGTTACCCTGCAGTGCCCTATGAGGCAGTCTATCTCCTCATGTCCCAGGCTGGGAAGCAGGAGACAGGCAAGTGGTGCAACCAGAATTTTCCTGAGGGGAGCCAGGTTACCAGCAAGTTTCTTTGTCAGATCCTGCTTTATGCATGCGTTGCATTCTGAGTGGTGTGGGCATGTCTGCGGGGCTCCACCTGTCACATTACCACACAGCACATGTACATCCTCGCCAAGTGAGCTGCCATCTCTCCTTCCGGAGCAGGCCCAGAGACAGAAGAGGTGGAGGAGGCAGCATGAGGAGATGACAGCCTGGGGTTCTGGGAAGAGGAGAGGGATAGCTCAGCGGTTTGAGCATTGGCTTGCTAAACCCAGGGTTGTGAGTTCAATCCTTGATGGGGCCATTTAGGGATCTGGGGCAAAAATTGGGGATTGGTCCTGCTTTGAGCAGGGAGTTGGACTAGATGACCTCCTGAGGTCCCTTCCAATCCTGATATTCTATGAGTTGGGTCCAGGAGGCTAGAGCCCAAGGAGGAGGTACTGCACCCCCATGCCACATCGCTGACAGCTTCACCGCTCCTTCTCCATCTCTAAGGGTGGGCCCCAGGTGACAGTGGGACCTCTCTCCTTCCACTCACTAGAGAGACCAGGACTGACTGGGTCCTTACCCCCTTCCGCTCAGACCAGAGAGAGACTGGGGCTGGCCAGGACAACTCCCCATGCCTTCCCCTCTCACAGGAAAAACTGCAGTGTGATGAATCTATGGTCAAGGGGCGAGTGAGGAGCTGGGCCTTCATAGCTGCGCTGGTGGCAGGAAGGGGTCCTGCTCAGAGAGCTAGAGTAGGGCACTATTACTGTAGGGATGGGGGCAGTAATATATCCAAACCCTGCCCTTCATGTGCTGATTCTAAGGGCACAACCTGTCCCTGGATGTCATGTTTTGACCACACTCTTTTGCCCTCTAGCAGCATGCACAGAAAATTATTAAGTGTCCAAATGAGGGAGAAAATTCCAGGCAAAATACAGGATGGGTCTAATTCTAATTGTAATTAAAGGAGCAAATTGCACAGTAAGTTAAACTTGATCTTCATGAAATTTTCCACCTGCATGTAGGTCCTGGTATGAACCTGGGAATAGGTTTTATTTTAATTCACTCATCTTAAATGTATTTGAATTCACTCATCTTTTGTCTTTAATTGAAAGTCAAAATTTCCATGTAATTGCCCTTGCACTGCTAGTGAGTTCAGGGAATACTCGTAAAGCCCTCCTGTGGCTAATCAAGTGCCTTAGAAACGTCACGGCTGTAAGCAAACCTCTCTGCCTTAAACTTTGAAGATATTTAACACCAATTCTGTGGTTGCATAATATTCTTTATGGGGAATTTTTCATCTTTTTTTCATTCTCTGTGTCAAATGGATCATTACATTTTCAACACTTAATTACTTTTATCATCTCCAAATCCTCAGCATTTAATGAAAATAAAGCACTTTTGTTGAAGAGGCCAAACCTCATATACTGTATTACCTCTGATTGTTATGAAAGGTTGTTTGCATCTAGGTTGCTAAGAATTATGAAATACATTTTATTTAAACTAAATGGCATTCTTATTCAATTTTTACTCTTAATTCTCCTGTGTATTCAATCAAGTTCTGTCATGAGGAAGAATAGAACAGCACTGCTGTAAAATTAAAATCTGTGAATTGGGGGAGGTCATTGATGTGGATTATGTGTCCCAGTGAATAATGAAATCTCTAGAGAAGGGAGATCAGGAACATCTGTTCTTCCTAGTTCATAACACAAGAATAAGGGGACATCAATGAAATGAAAAGGTGGGATATTGAAAACCAATGAAAGGGGAGTGGCATAGTCCATGACCACCAGGATGTAACCATTTCCCATCCTTTCCAGTGGCCCCACTGGGTCCAGGCCGATACGTTCAAATGGGACTGCTATCATGGGCAAAGGAATGAGGAGCGCCTTGGATACCCCCTCTGGTCTGGTCCGCTGGCACTCTGGGCAAGAGGCGCAGTAATTCTTTACCTCCTGGTGGATGCCCGGCCAGAAGAACCACCAGGCCACCCTTTGGAGGGTCTTCTCTCTCCTGAGGTGATCTGCCCAGCCCACCAAGTCAACCAAGTGCAGGAGTCTGCAACATAGCCTCCATGGAACCAGTAATTGTCAGAGGTCTTCCTGCATCCGGGGGTCTTTAACCACCCATTAGAGGCGGTTCCTCTGGATCTCAAAGTGGGGCCCTTCTGAGTGGCGGGTGCCATCCCTTACCTCTGGGCTGAGGGTTGTTGCTTGTTCCCAGGCACGGCATAGGGTAGGGTCTTCCCTCTATACTTGGACAAAATCCCCATAATTCTTGAGTTCCCCCTGAGCATCCTCCACAGGGGTCTCGGTCTAGGGTGATAGTCCCCCTCCGGAGTCAACAGGGGGCCTACAAAGTCCTCCCCCAGGTTGAGATTCACCAGTTGGCCTAGTAGCCCTCTCTGTGGGGTTACTTCCTTGTCCCTGCCTGGGTTTTGGTGCCCATAGCCCCTTAGGAGCTCCTTGAACCAAGACCAATCATGCCTCAGGATCGCAGAGTGCATTAATCTGGTGGTGACCCCAACCTGGAGGACCGTGTCATGCAGGGTAGTCTCCAGCCTAACCTTAGCCGGGGAGTAGATCCATATGTCCCTGTGGACATACTGAAACTATATCCCCTTCCCTGTGGGCTTGGGATTAGATACCATCCCATCGCAGATGAGGGTCTGGTTGCATCTGGTCTACCAGGGCCTGTGTTGGGATCCCCTTCACATTTATGGGGACCACAAATTTCTCTGGTCCCTTCCTTCGGGCCCAGGAGCTGGCTTCCCATACTTGGCCATAACTGCAATCCATGTATGGGCAATCCTGGTGAAAGTGCCCCTCCTGCCCGCACTCATAGCACCAGTCCTGACTTCCCTAGGTGGGTGTGCCCATCCTCAGTGGGGGGGGAGGGGCGCCAACAGGTCTCCTTCCCTCCAGGTTGGTCCTCAGCCAGGTGGCTGCCTCTCTTCAGGTCCCAAGCTCGTAGCCAAGATTCGGGGGAGGTGCTGTGGTCTACCAGGTTTGTAGTGACAGGGGCTTCCTCTGGCTAGCCCCTCCTTCCCCTTTGGGGTTTCCGGCTTGGGGGATCATGTGTCCAGGACTTCTGCCACCAGATAGTCCTCCATTAACTTGACGGCTTCGGCGAGGGTTGTGGGCCAATGCTGTTGTACCCACTCCTTCCCCCCGCTGAGAAGGATCTGGGTCCACTGCTCGAGGATCACCTTTTCGACCACCTGGGCCCCCGACTGTTTCTCAGGCTCTAGCCACCACCAGACGCAGTCCTGGAGGTGTTGAGCCACCACCCTTGGCCTGGCCCCAAGAGGGTATTGTCTCCAGCGGAAATGCTGGCAGTAGGTCTCGGGACTGATGCTTGCCTAGTCTAAGATAGCAGCCTTTACCTTCTGGTAGTCGAGGGCGTCCAGTGTGTCCAGATTGTAGTATGCAGTCTGGGCCCGACCCGTCAGGTACGGGGCAGGCAAGGTGGCCCAGTGTTCCGGAGGCCATTGAGCAGTCGTGACTACCCCATCAAAAGTCACTAGAAAGGCCTCTGGGTCATCTCCAGGCCCCATCTTTGTGAGTCGGACTGGGAGGTTGGCGAGTAGGGTTCCTGCATTTGCTCCCACTGGGTCGGGGAGAGGGGCTCCTCCGGGCCACAACAATTGTGCCATTTGTTGCTTCAACCGCTCCTGCTGAGTTTGGTGCTGGTCGGCCAGCTTGCGCATCAGCTGTTGCTGCTGGGTGGTGATCTGCTGTATCAGTTGTGCTTGGCACTGGTGCTGCTGAGTCTCCTTGTTGGTTCTCTAAGAACCACTTCAATATTTTGTCTGTCTGCATCTTGCTTTGCAGCAGTTACCAAGTTGGGGAACTCTATGCTGGCTTCAGGTGGTCTCCCCTCACTCGAATCCTGTTAGCAGGTCCTGACCATTGCTCACATTCTACACCAAGTGTCTCAGGTCCACTACACCCTGTCCCCCTGAGGTTGAGGCAAGGGTGGGGTAGGCCTGTGATTAAAGTTAATAGGACTCCCCTGGACTGCAGGGAAGTGCGGCCTAATGGCCAGAGTCAATTGGACTCCCCTGGACTGCAGGGAAGCACAGCCCAATGGCTATGGGGAAGCACGGCTTAATGACCAGAGTCAATGGGAGGGGGTTCGGTTGGCCACCCCCCAAAGGGGGCGACAGGGTAGGGGGACCCGGGTCCTCCCTGCTCCAGCGGTTCCCAGACCAGGGCCCTGGTAATAGAAAATGAGTTCACCACTAAGTTGTCAGGGAATCCGCCCGCAACGTGCCAACTGCTGTCGGGACTGTGACTAGTCCCTCCCTGGGCTACTTCCTACCATAACTCCTGCAGTTGAAGTTGGGGTGTCTTTGGAGTCTCTGGGTCCCTCAGGTGATGACTGCAATCTCCCTGGGGTGTCCACAAGTACCAGGGCCCCTGCCTGGGCCTCGTCATCTCTTGCTGCCGCGGTCTGAGATCCTGGCTGCTCCTGGGCTGGAGCCGGCGAGGTACATCCTTCCTCTTCAGCCTCCAGCCCAGACTGAGCTTCCTTTTATTCTGCATCAGCAGTTGGAGCATGCCCACCATGGTTGGGAGGACTTGGCTTTTGTTGCGAAGAGCACTGCTTTAACCCCTTCCACTCCAGTGCAGGGCCAGTACACCCCATCACACAGGGATATTGAACCTCATGCATTAGAGCTTAAACCAGTCTCTATCAAAGACAAGGATGAGATCTAATTTCTGTTAGCTTTTTTTCATTGATGCAATTCTTGGTTTACTGCTCATGGTTTAAATTAAGGGTACATGTATAAATAATGTATAAAGAGCTAACAAATGATGAATTGCTGTTATAAGCCTTTTGCAGACTTGAGCAGTTTCTGTTTTAGACGGTTATAAGAACATCAGTAGAAATTACTGTAGCTGGTTATAAGAAACCCACTGACCTGTTGGACTTTGTAACAATTAATTAACTATTCATTAAAACACATAGTAATCCTTTATGAAACTTTGATATGCTATTTGTAATTCGTACCCTTCCTATAAAGTGTGACAGATTTGTTCATTATTCTAAAAGGAAGAGGAAAACAAAGGCTGTTCTAAATCAAGGCACACCCAGATAGAAAGAGAAATGTTCAGTAATAGTAAACTCTAGGTGGAAAGAATGTACAGGAAACTGGCTACCCAGTTGGGGCTGTTCTTGGGGCCTTGACTTGTCTGCTCTAGGGCTAAAAGATCAGGCCTTTATGGGTATGTCTACACTGCACCTGACAGCATGAGTAGTCCGACTCGTGCTAGCTTAGCTCAACGTAACATGCTAAAAATAGCAGTGTGGTCACGGCAGCTCTGGCAAAGGCTCAGGATAATCGCCCAAGTCAAACCTGCCTGACACCCTGGTCCAAGCTAAGGCGGCAGCCTGAGTCTCTGCCAGAGCCGCAGTGTCCACATGGCTATTTTTAGTGTGCTGGCTTGAGCTTCACTCCCAGCTGCATAGTTGGACATACACTAAGTGGCCAAGTGAAACACCTGAGGCCTGATTCCCACTTTGCACCAC
This sequence comes from Lepidochelys olivacea, assembly GCF_965140295.1. Lineage (NCBI taxonomy): Eukaryota > Metazoa > Chordata > Testudines > Cheloniidae > Lepidochelys > Lepidochelys olivacea. Next base: position 43,040,862 of record NC_140418.1, on the reverse strand, counting down.
TCTAGCAGCATAGAGAGGCCTTAAAGTGGGTGAACGCATGACCTTACTTCCACCCTCAGGATCCTTTACACTGCCCGAACAGCAGAAAGTGGCTTTGGTGCAGTGGCCTCCAACCTTTTTATGCACAAGATAATTTTTTGAATTTAAGTGCAACATGGGATTTACCCCACCCCTTCCCTGAGGCCATGCACTGCTCACTCCATTCCCCCTCCCTCCATTGCTCGCTCTCCCCCACCCTCACTCACTTTCACTGGGCTGGGGCAAGGGGTTGGGATTCAGGAGGGGGTGCAGGCTCTGGGCTGGGGCAGAGGGGTTGGGGTGCAGGAGGGGTGAGGGGTGCAAGCTCTGGGAGGGAGTTTGGGTTCAGGAGGGGGCTCTGGGCTGGGGCAAAGTGTTGGGGTGCAAGAAAGGGTATGGGGTGCTGGTGCTGGGAGGAGGCTCAGGGCTGGGGCAGGGGATTGGAGTGCAGGAGGGGGTTTGGGGTGCAGAAGGGGGTATGGGGTGCTGGCTTAGGGAGGGGGTTCAGGGCTGGGGGTTGGGGTGTTGGAGGGGCACAGGCTCCTGCCGAGTGGCACTTATCCTGCGTGGCTTCCAGTCAGCAGTGCAGCTGCGCTAAGGCAGGATCCTTGCCTGCCCTGGACCCACGCAGCTCCTGAAAGTGGCCACCACGCCCCTGAAGCCCCTGGGGGGGGGGCGTGGGTCCGTGTGCTACCCCTCTCTGCAGACACTGCCCCCGCAACTCCCATTTGCCACAGTTCCCCATTCCCAGCCAATGGGAGCTACGGGGGCGGTGCTTGCAGGCAGGTGCAACACATGGAGACCTCTGCCCCCCTTCTATCCCGGGGACTCAGAGGCATACAGGCCACTTCTAGGAGCAGCACATGGCCAGGGCAGGCAAAGAACCTGCTTTAGCCCCACTGCGCTGCCAGACTTTTAATGGCCAGAGATCACGATCAGCTGGCAGGGGCTCCAGGATCAACCAGTCAATCACAATCTACAGGTTGGTGACCACTGCTTTAGTGTGTGTATTTGGCCCTTAGGATATAACTGGGTGTCTTTCATAGGATCTCTGATGTCTTGGGTATATAAGAACGGCCAAACTGGGTCAGACCAGTAGTCCATCTAGCCCAGTATCCTTTCTTCCAGCAGTGGCCAATGCCAGGTACTTCAGAGGGAATGAACAGAACAGGGCAGTTATCGAGTTATCCATCTCTGTCGTCCACTCCCAGCTTCTGGCAATCAAACTGTTAGGGATATGCAGAGAATGGGGTTGGGTCCCTGCCCATCCTGGCTAATAGCCATTGATGGACCTATCCTCCATCAATTTATCTACTTCCTTTTTGAACCCAGTTTCAGTTTTGGCCTTTACAACATCCCCTGGTAGTGAGTTCCACAGGATGACTGTATGTCCTTTTGTTTGTTTTAAACCTGTTGCCTATTAATTTCATTGGGTGACCCCAGGTTTTTGTGTTATGTGAAGAACCACTTTTTCCACAACGTTCATAATTTTATAGATCTCTATCATATTCCCTCATCAGTAGTCTCTTTTCTAAGATGAATAGTCCCAGTCTTTTTAATATCTCCTCTTATAGAAGCTGTTCCACGTCCCTAATCATTTTTGTTGCCCTTCTCTGTACCTTGTCTAATTTTAATATGACTTTTTTGAGCTAGGGAGACCAGATCAGCACACAATATTCAAGATGTGGGTGTACCATGGATTGAAATAGTGGCATTGTTAGGGTTCACCCCCACTCTGAACTCTGGAGTACAGATGTGGGGACCCGCATGAAAGACCCCCTAAACTTATATTCTACCAACTTAGGTTAAAAACTTCCCCAAGGCACAAATTCCTTCCCTTGTCCTTGGATGGTATTGCTGCCACCACTAAGTGATTTACACAAAAATTCAGGGAAGGATCACTTGAAGTCCCTATGCCCCCAAAAATATCTCCCCAAACCCCTTCACCCCCTTTCCTGGGGATGCTTGAGAATAATATACCAACTAATTGCCTTAGCAATGTGAGTACAGACCAGACCCTTATCTTTAGGACACTAAAATCAATCAGGTTCTTAAAAGAAGAACTTTATTATAAAGAAAAAAGTAAAAGAATCACACCTGCAAAATCAGGATGGTAGGTAACTTTACAGGGTAATAAAAAGATTTAAAACACAGAGGACTCCCCTCTGGACTCAACTTCACAGTTACAGAAACAGGACTTAAACTACCTCTTTAGCATAGGGAAAATTCACAAGCCACAACAAAAGATAACCTAATGCATTTCCTTGCCCTTACAATTTTTGTAATTTTAGATCGTTCATTTCAGGTATGTTTTCAGGAGATGTTGTACCTGCCTGGTTTCTCTCTTCGTCCAGAGAGGGAACAAACAAAAAGAACCCAAACAAAGCCTCCTCCCCCAAAGATTTGAAATTATCTTCTTTCCTCATTGGTCCTTCTGGTCAGGTGCCAACCCCTTACCAGTAAAGCAATTCAGTACAGCTGCCCAGGCGGGATTTTATGCTACCCGTATCTCTATGTTTATGACAGGCATTATGATATTTTTTGTCTTATCTGTCCCTTTCCTAATGGTTAGCTTATTTAACTGCTGCTGTACATTGAGTGGATGTTTTCAAAGAAATATTCATGATGATTCCAATATCTTTCTTGAGTGGTAATAGCTAATATAGATCCCATCATTTTCTATGTGTGGTTGGGATTATTTTTTCCAATCTGCATTACTTTTCATTCATCAGTGTTGAATTTCATCTGCCATTTTGTTGCCCAGTCACTCAGTTTTGTGAGATTCCCTTTGTAACTCTTTGCACTCTGCTTTGGACTTAACTATTTTGAGTAAATTTATATCATCTGCAAAGTTTGCCACCTCACTGTTTACCCCTTTTCCAAACAATTTATGAATATGTTGAATAGCACTGGTCTGAGTATAGATTCTTGGGGAACCCTGATATTTATCTCTCTTCACTGTGAAAATTCACCATTTTCCCCACCCTTTGTTTCCTAGATTTTAACCAGCTACTGATCCATGTGAGGACCTTCCCTGTTACCCCATGACTGTCTACTCTGCTTAGGAGCCTTTGTTGAGGCACCTTGTCAAAAGCTTTCTGAAATTCCAAGTACACTGTCTCAACTGGATCAGCAGTGTCCATGTGTTAGTTGACTCCCTCAAAGAATTCTAATAGATTGGTGGGGTGTGATTTCCCTTTATAAAAACTGTGTCAACTCTTCCCCAACACACTGTATTATTCTATATGTCTGATAATTCTGTTCTGAATTTATCTAGCTTCAATTTCCAGTAGTTGCGCTTGTTTTGTCTTCTAGGATAAAAAGCCCGCTACTGTCAGAAATCTGACGTTCAATGGGATTTAGAGCATAGGTGCCAACTTCCTCTCTACCCAGGGGTGCTCGACTCCCCCTCCGCCCCAGGCCCCGCCCCCACTCCCACTCCAATTCCAACATTTTGCTGTGTCTGTGAGTAGGGTCAGTCCAGAACCCAACAGTATCTCTTTATATTGTTTGGGGTTAAACTTAGAGCAGAGGATGAGCAGGTTCATCTGATGCTTTGCTGCCAGAACGATAGGATTAAATTCCTCCTCCCATTTTTCTCTGGATTAGTTTTCAGGGATATACTGAGCCATAGCTAGCCACTGCCAGCAACATGACATTGGCAGCCCCATTCTCTGAAGTGAGTTGAGCAGATTTCTAAATTAAGTTAGAGACTGGCCCAGTCCACAGTCTGGATTCAGATCTGAACTGCCCAAAGCTCAGCTTGTTCTGATGCATTATTTGCTTTGAGCTTCCCTCCGTTTGGGTGTACATAACCTGATAGAAATGGAATTGTGACTCTCTGGGAGTTGATATTGCTTTTTCTCTGTTCAAAAATGCCTGCACAATGGACCTTATGAGTTTTGTAAAGGGACCGCTCAATGCAACAAAAATAACACTCTGCTCACAGGATTGCAGGCTGGGAATGTTCTGCTTTATTCAACTGCATCACAACAAACTGAGAAGGGAGTAACTTCCACAGACAAACAAGAGGTAAGGGAGGGATGGAGCATGATTCCATTCCCTAATACTCTGGGTAACCCAATTGACCCCATGAAACCCACTTTACAATGAGCTTCCCCAGGTTCTTAGTTTTTATTTGGGATTTGGATCCTGGGTTTGCATGTGATAATTTCAGGCTATTGATGAAAAGCGTGCTGACTGTCAATGACTCATAGCAATTCCCTCTGCAAGCTTGAAAGTGAAATTTATTTTCCCCCATTGTTAACAAGCTGGCTTGCTGCTTGTGAATGTGGCTCATGAGAACTGGGCAGAGGATACCGTAGGGTTGATGATGAGCTGTGGGCTGTTCACATACTGCTGTGGGTTTGCTATTGAAGGTTACTCATGACTGATCCCCAGAGTTGATTTAATTGGAGAAAAAGATATACTCATGAATTAGGGTTCTTACATTTTATTTATTTTGTATTGTTAAAATGATTAGTTTGCAAATGAGAATTATATATCCGGTTTCTACTGGCCCAACAGGTCGCTTGAATGATAAAGGGTAAATAATGGAAGTGAAATGTGGAATAGTAGAGAAGTGTTCAACTTAGAATCCAAGAATCTTCTCTATTTTTTAGAAAATGTGGCACCAGATAAAATAACACAATAAATAGCATCTATCTAGGGGAAGAGGAGACAATGGCTGTTTCACTTATTCTGCTGGAATAATAATATAGAAGAGGTGCCAGGGTGCTAGCAAAAACCTTCACATCATGTTCTATGGTATGATAATATGCACCACGAAATCTGCCAAAACCACGTTGTCCATGTTTGAGATACCATTAACAGCAGGGTAGGTCAGTGAAGTTCAGTTCCTGCCTGAAGATGTTCATTGTATTTTACCCAAAATTAGAGACTTGCCAAACCAAATATGTGAACTGTGCTCAAAATTTTAATGCTTTGACTTCCGTCTATAGAAACCATCAGGAATAGCACCCTTGATTAACAATCGTGTTGAAATGTGGAGGAGATATATTCCCCTCCTCTATAAACTCCTGTAACATTCATTGATGCTATGGACTAAATTTAGCCCACAGAGGTCTGTATAATTTGACAGTAAAGAGCTTTGTTATCACAGGTAACTCATAAACACTAATAAAACTTTTGCACATAAATTTCCCAGTTGTGGCTAGAAGAAACGATGCCTGTAATGCTATTTGAGCTTCTACTCTCAGTTCTAACAGGCCATCTCTATCTCACGCTGTCCTGTTCAATCCTGCCTAGCAAGCCTTGGGATAAGTTAGGTGATGGCATTTGACAGAGCATGTCTATCAGCCAGAGAAAGTGTAGGCATTTACACCATGCATGTATCCTAACAGGTTTGGTTATTTGCTCCACCTTAGCTGTATTGTTTTCTGATGCAAGACTCTTCACTAGGCATATGGGACCAAATTCTTGGCCTATGTAAATTGGATGCAGCTCCCGTGACTTCACCAGTGGAGAATTTAACCCAAAGTTTGTTTATATCCTAGCCAGATTGTACGGCAACACACATGCTTTTCATTCCAGGAGAAACCGCAGGAGAATAGCTTCTCCCTACAGCATGGCTCTATGAACATAAGAACATAAGAATGGCCATACTGTGTCAGACCAAAGGTCCATCCAGCCCAATATCTTTTTTATCGACAGTCACTAATGCCAGGTGCCCCAGAGGGAGTGAACCTAACAGGTAATGATCAAGTGATCTCCTTCCTGCCATCCATCTCCACCCTGACAAACAGAGGCTAGGGCACCATTCCTTCCCATCCTGGCTAATAGCCATTAATGGACTTAACCTCCATGTATTTATCTAGTTCTCTTTTAAACCCTGTTATAGTCCCAGCCTTCACAACCTCCTCAGGCAAGGAGTTCCACAGGTTAACTGTACGCTATGTGAAGAAGAACTTCCTTTTATTTGTTTTAAACCTGCTGCCCATTAATTTCATTTGGTGGCCCTGGTTCTTATATTATGGGAACAAGTAAATAACTTTTCCTTACTCACTTTCTCCACACCACTCATGATTTTATATATCTCCATCATATCCCCCCTTAGTCTCCTCTTTTCCAAGCTGAAATGTCCTAGACTCTTCAATCTCTCCTCATATGGGACCCATTCCAAACCCCTAATCATTTTAGTTGCCCTTCTCTGAACCTTTTCTAATGCCAGTATATCTTTTTTGAGCTGAGGAGACCACGTCTGTATGCAGTATTCAAGATGTGGGCGTACCATGGATTTATATAAGGGCAATAAGATATTCTCCACCTTATTCTCTATCCCTTTCTTAATGACTCCTAACATCCTGTTTTCTTTTTTGACTGCTGCTGCACACTGCGTGGATGTCTTCAGAGACCTATCCACGATGACTCCAAGATCTCTTTCCTGATTAGTTGTCGCTAAATTTTCCCTTATCATATTGTATGTATAGTTGGGGTTATTTTTTCCAATGTGCATTACTTTATATTTATCCACATTAAATTTCATTTGCCATTTTGTTGCCCAAGCACTTAGTTTTGTGAGATCTTTTTGAAGTTCTTCACAGTCTGCTTTGGTCTTAACTATCTTGAGCAGTTTAGTATTCTCTGCAAACTTTGCCACCTCACTGTTTACCCCTTTCTCCAGATCATTTATGAATAAGTTGAATAGGATTGGTCCTAGGACTGACCCTTGGGGAACACCACTAGTTACCCCTCTCCATTCTGAGAATTTACCTTTTATTCCTACCCTTTGTTCCCTGTCTTTTAACCAGTTCTCAATCCATGAAAGGATCTTCCCTCTTATCCCATGACAACTTAATTTAAGTAAGAGCCATTGATGAGGGAGCTTGTCCAAGGCTTTCTGGAAATCTGAGTACACTATGTCCACTTGAACCCCCTTATCCACATGTTCGTTGACCCCTTCAAAGAACTCTAATAGATTAGTAAGACATGATTTCCCTTTACAGAAACCATGTTGACTTTTGCTCAACAATTTATGTTCTTCTATGTGTCTGACAATATTATTCTTTACTATTATTTCAACTAATTTGCCCGGTACTAAGTTAGACTTACAAGTCTGTTATTGCCGGGATCACCTCTAAAGCCCTTTTTAAATATTGGCGGTACATTAGCTATCTTCCAGTCATTGGGTACAGACACTGATTTAAAGGACAGGTTACAAACCGTACTTAATAGTTCCACAATTTCACATTTGAGTTCTTTCAGAACTCTTGGGTGAATGCCATCTGGTCCCGGTGACTTGTTACTGTTAAGTTTCTCAATTAATTCCAAAACCTCCTCTAGTGTCACTTCAATCTGTGACAATTCCTCAGATTTGTCACCTACAAAGGACGGCTCAGGTTTGAGAATCTCCCTAAGATTCTCAGCAGTGAAGATTGAAGCAAAGAATTCATTTAGTTTCTCGGCAATGACTTTATTGTCTTTGGAAAAGGAGTACTTATGGCACCTTAGAGACTAACAAATTTATTTGAGCATAAGCTTTTGTGAGCTACAGCTCAGTTCATCGGATGCATTCAGTTTGCATCCGATGAAGTGAGCTGTAGCTCACGAAAGCTTATGCTCAAATAAATTTGTTAGTCTCTAAGGTGCCACAAGTACTCCTTTTCTTTTTGCGAATACAGACTAACATGGCTGCTACTCTGAAACCTGTCTTTATTGTCTTTAAGTGCTCCTTTTGTATCTCTATCGTCCAAGGGCCCCACTGGTTGTTTAGCAGGCTTCCTGCTTCTGATGTACTTAAAAAACATTTTGTTATTACCTTTTGAGTTTTTGGCTAGCTGTTCTTCAAACTCCTTTTTGGCTTTTCTTATTACATTTTTACATTTAATTTGGCAGTGTTTATGCGCCTTTCTATTTACCTCAGTGGAATTTGACTTCCATTTTTTAAAAGATGCCTTTTTATCTCTCACTGCTTCTTTTACATGGTTTTTAAGCCACAGAGATTCTTTTCTAGTTCTTTTACTGTGTTTTTTAATTTGGGGTATACATTTAAGTTGGGCCTCTATTATGGTGTCTTTGAAAATGTGCATCCAGCTTGCAGGAATTTCACTCTAGTCACTGTACCTTTTAATTTTCTGTTTAACTAACCTCCTCATTTTTGCAATTAAATTTGCAAGTTCCCCTTTCTGCAATTAAATGCCACAGTGTTGGGCTGTTGAGGTGTTCTTCCCACCACAGGAATGTTAAATGTTATTATATTATGGTCACTATTTCCAAGCGGTCCTGTTATATTTACCTCTTGGACCAGATCCTGCGCTCCACTCAGGGCTAAATCGAGAATTACCTCTCCCTTTGTGTATTCCTGTACCAGCTGCTCCAAGAAACAGTCATTTAAAGTATTGAGAAATTTTGTCTCTGCATTTCGTCTTGAGGTGACATGTACCCAGTCAATATGGGGATAATTGAACTCCCCCACTATTATTGAGTTCTTTATTTTGATAGCCTCTCTAATCTCCCTTAGCATTTCATAGTCACTATCACTGTCCTGGTCAGGTGGTCAATAATAGATCCCTACTGTTCTTATTAGAGCATGGAATTACTATCCATAGAGATTCAATGGAACATGTGGATTCATTTAAGATTTTTACTTCATTTGATTCTACATTTTCTTCCACATATAGTGCCACTTCTTCCCCCTCCCCCCCACGGCCTGTTGTGTCCTTCCGATATATTTTGTACCCCGGAATGATTGTGTCCCATTGATTGTCCTCACTCCACCAAGTTTCTTTGATGCCTATTATATCAATATCCTCCTTTAACACAAGGGACTCAAGTTCACCCATCTTATTATTTAGACTTCTAGCATTTGTGTACAAGCACTTTAAAAACTTGTCACTGTTTATTTGTCTGCCCTTTTCTGATATGTCACTTTTTTTTTTATGTGAATGTTTCTCATCTGATCTGGCCCATACTTTATCCTCTTTCATCCCCTCCTCCTGACTAAAACCTAGAGAATCTCTATCAATAGACTCTCCTCTAAGAGAAGTCTCTGTCCGATCCACATGCGCCTCTGCAGCAATCGGCTTTCCCCCATCTCTTAGTTTAAAAACTGCTCTGCAACCTTTTTAATGTTAAGTGCCAGCCGTCTGGATCCACGCTGGTTTAGGTGGAGCCCATCCTTCCTGTATAGGCTCCCTGATCCGAAAAGTTTCCCCAGTTCCTAATAAATCTAGACTCCTCCTCCCTACACCATCGTCTCATCCACGCCTTGTCTATATTCACTGATTTAAATAAAGATTTTTTTTAAAAAATCAAATTAGTAAATCTGGTGAAATCTCCAGTGTGGCCACTATTAATTCATTTTAAAGCTAGCCAGTACTGACTTACTTTAATTTGGTAAGGAGCTGACAAGCTAAATCCCTACAAATCAAATTAAGAATGGTCAGATAACAGTTTGCAGTGCTTTAACTAAAATGGTTTTTAAACCAATTTAAAGTTAAACTGGTGCAAGTTTGGCTCTAGATGGAACTATTCTGCCAGGTGTTGATGGCAGCAACAATGACCAGATTCAAAGTATTTAGGGGTGCCTTTTGGAAAACAACTAAATCAAATGTTTCAAGCTCCCACCCATAGCCTTACTTGTAGCTCAGCTCTGGAAAAAAGAGAACTCTGCTGGTCCCCCTTAGCAGGTAGTTCTTTCCCACTCAAAAGCACCCATGGGTCTTGGTGTATTGAACAAAGCAATCTTCTCTGAAAGGGAAATAGAACACAGACAGAAACACAACCTCCAGACCACTCAGTAGTTACAGATGTAAAAGCAAGAATCCCAAATCAGCACAGTGGGAGTTTATTCAACCCCCTCACCCCACTCCAGTACTAATAAGGTTCCAATAGTTGGAAGTCCTGCTGACAACCATGACTCCACCATGTGAAACCCCATTCACCACTTGATCACTTACAAGCGGTAGCTCAGGGCATCTGGCGTGGCACTCCATGGCTGAGATGGCTCTGCCCCACTACCTCAAGGCCAGTTGGGAAATCCACTCTGTGGTGCCACCAGCATAAAATCTATAGGAATTTCTACTGGGAAAACAGTAAGTAGCACAAAGGACGTCTGTATAAAGTCCTTACTTTGGAGTCAGTCTCCTCTAATGGAGGAGAACTATGTCTTGAGCATATGCCCTTCTGACACTCTGTCAAATCTTTATTCTTTGCTTCACCTCCTCTTCATGCACTTTGAAACCATCTGTGCTAAGTGGTGGTAAGTAAGAGACACACTTCTCACTAGCTGCTAATTCTTTCCTCACCACGATTACTTTTGTATTAGGTATAATTCTGGTGCTCTTCCTCTGGGAGCTAATACACAGGTAATCGTGGTGAGGAAAGAATTAGCAGCTAGTGAGAAGTGAGAAGCACGTGTCTTTCTTACCACCACTTAGCACCTACTGTTTCAGTGCTCTAAGAGGAGTCGAAGCAAGGGCAGATCCATTACTAAGAGCAAGGTCTCTAGCAAAACAGGCCCAGCTCCCCATTAAGCTCAAAGGACTAAGGCTATGGCTACTGCCAACTGGACAGCAATTGCAAATGGAGAAAAACTCAAAAGGAAGGCTGGCCAAGGGATGAGGGCACTAACATGGGACTCTGGAGCCCGACGTTCTCGCCCTGCTCTGCCACAGGCATCCCGTGAAACTTTGGGCAAGTCTTTTAGTCTCCCTCTGCCTTGGTTCCCTTCTGTACAAAGGGATAATAGCCCTGCCCTGCCTCCCAAAGGTGATGTGAGGATAAATACAGTAGAGATTGTGAGGTGCTCAGATGCTCTAGAAATACTTTGGCTAGATAGACATACAGGCCCTCACGCAGAAACGAAATCCTGGCCATACAAGTCTGGATGTCAGGGAAAGGGAAACTGCTTCAAAAAACTTAAGGGGCCGCCTCTAACTGACTACATAGCAGTTCTGAAGAGAGACTCTCCATGGCCCACCATTAGCTAAGGAGCATGCAGAGGTGAGGGAAAGCAGCGAGTGGGAGGATCCTGAAAGGTCAGACAGACATACATGTGCCCCTTGGGAGTAAAGCATGAGTGTCATAACAAGATCCAAGAGCTGTCCATAGGCTATTATTTCCTTTGGCAGGAAACAGTGATTAGTAAGCACAATGCTGAGCTAAGTGATGAAGAGCTCAGTTGGGGCTCTCCTAAGGTGCATTACTGCTATGGAGGGCTTTGAACAAGGGGAAAAGAGATGCTGTACCCCATCAGGCTCCAGCCATCTGTGTTGGGCTGAAGGGAAACATGAGTGGCAGCCTCTGATTGGTGTGGGGGCACAGACAGCTGAGGGCCAGCACAGAATTAAGAAGAAATTCAGCATTCCCAACACCAGTGCTAAATGTACAGAGGTTGGTTTTGCTTTCATGTCTAAAGTCTAGTCTACTAGGAAATTACGTCTTTATAATTCCACTGCTCGGGTATGAAAAATCTACCTCCTTGAGCAACACAGCTAAACCAAACTAACTCCAATTGTAGACAGTGCTGCATCAATGGGAGAATTCTACTGTCAATCTAGCTAGCTCCTCTTGAGCAGATGGAGTACCTATGATGATGAGAGAACCCCACCTGTTGGTGTGGGTTGTGTCTTCACTGAAGTGCTTTAAATGTAGACAAGCTCTAAGATTCTTGCACATTCTTTGGTTGGTGTAGGAGGGGCAAACCTGGGCCCAGATTATCATCACAGTAGCACTGTGGAATGGACTAACTCCATTAATTAAAGCCTGAAATAGTGTAATTAAAATCTGGCCCTAAAGTCTTGGAACAGCTCGGAGCCGGAGGGGGCAAGTGGCATTTTCTCTCTTCACTGGAAAGGCTTCCAGGCTGTATTGTTTCTTTGTCTTGGCACAACCACTGCCTCAGGAATGGAGCTTCTGGAGGTGAAAGGCCATGTTTATTCTGGGAGAGAGGACTCTGAATTGCAGTGTGTTCCAGTGATTTCAATGCCATGGTTTAATTGGCTGCCTACTGGCAAGTTCTCTGGCAAGTTCTCATCAGTGACATGCTTAGAAAGGCCATTGGTCTGGCTGGCCACTCTCCCATGAGTACCAGAAACGCTGAGTGTCATTGAACAGGGAACAGTGTAGCCCATGTGGCTAGAAGCTGCTTATGAAGCTTTCATGATTCATGGCAACTGCACTTGTATTTCCCCTCAGTGGTCAGCAAGGGCACCCACCCTCAGGCTTCTGCCTCCCCAGCCACTGCCACTCTTGGGTGGAGACATACATCTCTCTGCCTTCTTACTAGGGTATTTCCAGGCTCCACAGTGCCCTGACTATACTGTGAAATCCCCAGCAAGACAGTCTGCCAAAGCTGGCTTCTTTTGGCTTCTCCTCAGAGATGGTACACAGTGTCATTGCTATAGGTATATGTTACCATCCAGCTCTTTCTAAGCAAGCACATTTTATTCTTAAGGTAAAAGTGTTACAGAGAAAACATTAAAAACAATAAAACTCAAACTCCAACATGGATTCTGGCAGGTGAGTGGGCCTACAACCCCACATAGGAGGTTTGTGTAGTTTCAAGTTCATAACACCCCTTTGCCCAGAACAAGAACCCTCATGGATCTGTGAGTCATTCATTTAGCCAGTTTGAGCCTTTGAGGGGACTGTGAACAGGTAATCAGCCAGGTTTTATGCTCAAGGTCAAGCTTAAAAAGTGGGGTGGGTTATTTGCATTCCCCTCACCTCAAGTATTTCCTAGGAAATCCATGTCACATGTATTGTCCCCAGAAGTCTTTTGAAGTTCTTAATACTTCTTAGAAATGGCATTAATGACATCTCCTAGAGAAGTTACATACAATTCCACAATAATACATAAACAATTGCATTTTTAATATACTGGGCCCCCTAACACTTAGTTCCATAAGATTTGTCCAGGATATTGTCATATCAAGGTTGAATGGTACTGCAGAGGGGATGTTAGGGCCCAGGGCATTAGAAGCTGCTTATGAAGCCCAATTCAAATTCAGGTCATTGCTATATCATAGCTCTTTGGCTGCCTGTGCAAGTTGAGGGTCTCAGTTCAATTCTTGGGGGCAGGCACCCAATATCCCAAACCCACCAGAAAAGCCAAAGTGGTCTCTTCCTGGCAGCCTCAGAACACAGGTTAAGGACTGAAGAGGTCATGGGAATATCCCTGCAAGTTGGAGCAGAGGCATGTTGGCCAAAGGGCAGCCTGGAGAAAATGCGTACGGCTGTTGCCTGCTCTGTGTGTAAAGAGGGGACTGTGCTCCCAAGAGCTGTCACTTTGGCGCCTTTCTTCCCCTCTGAAATGCACTGATGTCTCCTTTTTGAGAGGCTAGTACATGCTTATTCATTCTGACAATTCATCAAGCTACAAGGCATGAATTTCATGATACTTACATGACAGCTGTTAGCTGCCTAGTTACATACTAATTAACTACCAAGATAGCGATACAATATGCACCATGTAAATAAGCTAAATACAGGAAGGTAGCTCGGTAAGGAAGCAGTGTTAGAGCAGACCTTGCGTACAGGATTGTGTATTTACAAACATATAGGGTCTGTTCTACTCTCCTGTTAGGAGAGCTGAATGCCTGTGAATGTTAATAAGAGACATCTGTGTGATAGCCCCTGTGTAGGACCCTAAGATGGGATATGAAATGGCTTACCCAGCTGGAACTGTGTGGAAAGTATTTGGGGTTGATGCGGGGCAGGGTGAAAGATATGGGTTTGACATGCTGACAATGAAAAGAGCTCGCATAATCCTGCCTAAAGAAGGAGCAGTGGAAAGGCTGGGAAAACACTAAATTTCTGGATGTCCCAATTCTCCAGGTCTGCCCTCCACCCTCACCCATACAGCAGCATTTATCCACTGCCAGTGCTGCTCACGTATACATTTTTGGTGACAGTTGTGAGACACAGAGAGAAATGTGTGAAGGTGCTGTGAATGAGCCACAAAGTTATCATAGAATGATATAGGTGACAACAGACTGAATGCAACTTCCCATTGTTCCCAATAGATTGCTCTTGTTGGCAGCCTCATCGGGGAAGCAAAGGACTGAATGGACGTAGCAACTGGGATCCCCTCTCTATGCGTGGCCCCTCTGGTCAAGAGACCCGCTGCTGGGCAATGGCATGTGAGAAAGTTGTGCTGCCGCTTCCAGTGCAGTACCTACCTCGGCAGGGAGCTAGAAGATGCATCAGGCAACCAATCAGAGGATGCTGGAGGAAGTAGCAGATGAGTAGAGAACAGCAATGTAGCACTGAGCTTCAGGAAAGGAAAGAAGTGTGACCCCGGCAGTTAGCATTTCATACATTTTATCCCCAGTAAAATAATTAATCCATAATAAGTATGGCTGGTCAGAAAAAATCAAAAATCAAAAGCCCCACCGTTTCAGCTGCAAACTGAGAAAACTGATCCAGAAATGTCACTGTGGGGCCTTGTGGGAGTTGTGGTTTGGGTGCCTAATGATGACATTCTCCCCTTTGGGCTATGCTGCAGGCTGGATTACATCTCCCATGGTGCACCACATTGCTGAATACATTACAGGAAACATGATCTGGTTGGATAACTGGACCCATACAAGAAAATATGAGTGTTGGCATCAACCTACAATTCCTATGAAGCACTTCAGCAGAATTTCCTAATTGAATTTCTTCATTCTGGGGTGGCGGAGTGGGGAGGTGGGTTTTTTAATGAAAAGTTGAAATTTTCTGTGGAAAGCAGATACACTTCACAAAAATATTCATTTTGTTAAAAAAAATCTGTTAAAAAACAGTTTTTAGGGAAAATATTAGATATTCAGGATAAAAAGAAAAAAATCATTCAGTTTCTGGGAGGGGAATGGTCTCATGAGCAATATGAAGGCAGGTTTTGTATAGGGTGGAGCAAGTTTGCCTTCTTTTTTTTTTTGACAGACAGATTAGTGGCTGAAGACAGAGTGAGACTGGCCCAGTGGAGTTCCAGACACAATATCAGCCCCAGGGGGAGCGCATTTCTAGCTCTGCATTTTCTAACGGCTGCAAAGTTGCGTACTAGATGGTCAGGACATTTCTTAACCTCTCTGCTAATGGGGAACAGAACCGCTGGGTCGCGGACTCTCACAGCCCCTCATGCTGTTTGGTGCAATTCCCATCCCCATCCCCTTCCCCTCCCCGCCAATTAGACGGCTACAAAAGCCCTCTGAGAACAGAGATCTGGGCCTTGTGGGAGCCGAGTGCTGGTCTTAGACACAGCCCCTTCACCATGTGCTGTGTCTCTCTTTGTCAGTTGGCTTAGTGATTATTGTCAGAGTCTGGAGGGAATTTGAAAAATATCAGCCGTGTTCAAACCCGCTTTTCATGTGTTCCAGCCCCCTAATCATTTTTGTTGCCCTCCGCTGGACTCTTTCCAATTTTTCCACATCCTTCTTGTAGCGTGGGGCCCAAAACTGGACACAGTACTCCAGATGAAGCCTCACCAATGTCGAATAGAGGGGAACGATCACGTCCCTCGATCTGCTGGCAATGCCCCTACTTAGACAGCCCAAAATGCCACTGTCCTTCTTGGCAACAAGGGCACACTGTTGACTCATATCCAGCTTCTCGTCCACTGTCACCCCTAGGTCCTTTTCTGCAGAACTGCTGCCTAGCCATTCGGTCCCTAGTCTGTAGCGGTGCATGGGATTCTTCCGTCCTAAGTGCAGGACTCTGCACTTGTCCTTGTTCAACCTCATCAGATTTTTTTTTGGCCCAATCCTCTAATTTGTATAGGGCCCTCTGTATCCTATCCCTACCCTCCAGCATATCTACCTCTCCTCCCAGTTTAGTGTCACCTGCAAACTTGCTGAGGGTGCAATCCATACCATCCTCCAGATCATTAATGAAGATATTGATCAAAACCGGCCCAAGGACCGACCCGTGGGGCACTCCACTTGATACCGGCTGCCAACTAGACATGGAGCCATTGATCACTACCCATTGAGCCTGATGATCTAACCAGCTTTCTATCCACCTTATCGTCCATTCATCCAGCCCATACTTCTTTCACTTGCTGGCAAGAATACTGTGGGAGACTGTGTCAAAAGCTTTGCTAAAGTCAAGGAACAACACGTCCACTGCTTTCCCCTCATCCACAGAGCCAGTTATCTCATCATAGAAGGCAATTAGATTAGTCAGGCATGACTTGCCCTTGGTGAATCCGTGCTGACTGTTCCTGATCACTTTCCTCTCCTCTAAGTGCTTCAGAATTGATTCTTTGAGGACCTGCTCCATGATTTTTCCAGGGACTGAGGTGAGGCTGACTGGCCTGTAGTTCCCAGGATCCTCCTTCTTCCCTTTTTTAAAGATGGGCACTACATTAGCCTTTTTCCAGTCGTCCGGGACCTCCCCCGATCACCATGAGTTTTCAAAGATAATGGCCAATGACTCTGCAGTCACATCGGATGCAGCGCATCCGGCCCCGTGGACTTGTGCTCGTCCAGCTTTTCTAAATAGTTCCGAACCACTTCTTTCTTCACAGAGGGCTGGTCACCTCCTCCCCATGCTGTGCTGTCCAGTGCAGTAGTCTGGGAGCTGACCTTGTTCATGAAGACAGAGGCAAAAAAAGCATTGAGTACATTAGCTTTTTCCAAATCCTCTGTCACTAGGTTGCCTCCCTCATTCAGTAAGGGGCCCACACTTTCCTTGAATTTCTTCTTGTTGCTAACGTACCTGAAGAAACCCTTCTTGTTACTCTGAACATCTCTTGCTAGCTGCACCTCCAGGTGTGATTTGGCCTTCCTGATTTCACTCCTGCATCCCCGAGCAATATTTCTATACTCTTCCCTGGTCATTTGTCCAATCTTCCACTTCTTGTAAGCTTCTTTTATGTATTTAAGATCAGCAAGGATTTCACTGTTAAGCCAAGTTGGCCACCTGCCATATTTACTATTCTTTCTACACATCGGGATGGTTTGTCCCTGTAACCTCAATAAGGATTCTTTAAAATACAGCCAGCTCTCCTGGACTCCTTTCCCCCTCATGTTATTCTCCCAGGGGATCCTGCCCATCAGATCCCTGATGTTGTCAAAGTCTGCTTTTCTGAAGTCCAGGGTCCGTATTCTGCTGCTCTCCTTTCTTCCCTGTGTCAGGATCCTGAACTCGACCATCTCATGGTCACTGCCATGCTAGGCGATTGTGTCCTAGAACTGTAATGTGGTTCATGGAGACATGGTTATAATAGACTGGGTTTATATAAAAGGAGTTAGCCATGTTATCCCACAAGCCCTGACACTGTCCTTTCACTAGAGTAGGTGGGCACTGGCTGGAGTGCTTGTCCAGCCCCATTAGCTCTTTCATTGGTCTCCCGCCAGGGCTCTCCTGGAACACCTCAGCTGCCCCATCCGTTACTCCCATCCCAATAGCTGTGGCCTGGGTGGAGAGAGGGGTCAGAGACAGTCAGATCAGTGTCACCCCATAAACTCTCTCCCACAGGCTTTGACGCCAGGCCTGGGAGCTCCTGCCATAAGCCAGGACTGCAGCATGCAACACTCCTCCCCTCTTATCATTCCCATTCAGCTTCTGGTGATGAATCAAGCACCCTGAAAGGCCAGGAATTAATCACACTGGAGGCTAATTTTTTTCTTGTTATTTATGGGACTGCTACAGTGCAGCCGTCTGGGCTTCACCAGCATTTGGCTTCCTGGATCTTCCGGCGCCACAAGGAGAGAGGCATTCTGTGCAGCCCCCATTTATGGCTGCCTGGCATTCCCCTCAGAAGGTCTGTCACACTGCCTGACCTGTGTTGGGGGTTACTTGCTGCAGTTGATCAGTGCAATTTGCAGAAACATTTTTCAGTTAATGATAGTTGGCAACAGACTTCTGGAGTGGGGCCCTCCAGCTCTCCTCTCAGGAGAGACAAAGCAGTGGAGCAGTAGATTCACAGCGTCCAAGGATAGTAGGAAATGAGGTGATTTTTAAAAGGACTGGTTGGGTGAGTTTAAGGCTCGTGCTGTACAAGGGTAATTGCATGCGTTAGAAGGAGGTTGCAGAAAGGCTGCTCCAAATACAGCTCTGTCATTGGCACTCAACCCTGATGTACAGGACACTTTCCACTTCTGCTCTCCTCACACAGCTCTGCCAATAACGACACCATCCCTCTAACCTCCAGCACTCCCTGCTCTTCCAGTCTTAGGCTCCCCACACACATAGCTCTGTGGATGTCCCTCTCTTCTGCCCCTCTTCTGACTCTGCTATCCCAGGCCTGATTGCCTCACCCACACACAGCTCTGCCAGTGCCTCTCAATTCTGACTTCCGTGCTCTCCCAGCCCCCTGTTCCCCCACAGCTCTGCCAGTGCCCCTCGAACCCAACCTGCTGTCCCCACTCAGCTGGATTTACTGTCAGTTTGGGGCTACAGACCAAGTGTCCACAAGGGACTAAAGGAGCAGACTCACCCCAATAATATTCACTTGTGATCTAAATGAGGAATGGAACCTGGACCCAGATTTTCCATTGTTTGCACTAGAGTCACCTCTAGCATGCATTGAAAGAACCTGGCCCCCACTCTCCAGGAGTGATGAGCTTCTCACTAGCCAGGACGGCACAGAGCCTGGGAGCAGAGTACTCCATTACAATGGGCATGTCAGGATCTCTGGCTAGCGGCAGTGGGTGGTTAACAGCGACACTGATGGGGTGAGAACAGTGTATACTGAATTGTAAACTAGAAAAATGGAGCAATGATCTTGACAACTGGATGAGTACTCAGATGACTGGATGACTGGTATCAGCCAAAAATAGGCATCAAGATTCTAATGGTACTGTGACATGTGCTCCCCATCCAGTGCATTGCATTGTATTGCACACTTATAGAATAATAGAATCACAGAAGCTTAGGGTTGGAAGAGATCTCAGGAAGTCATCTACTCCAACCCTGTCCGGGTTCCCTCCCCACTCTGAACTCTGGGGTACAGATGTGGGGACCCGCATGAAAGACCGCCTAAGCTTATTTCTACCAGCTTAGGTTAAAAACTTCCCCAAGGCACAAATCCTTCCCTGTCCTTGGATGGGTACTGCTGCCACACCAAGTGAGTTAGACAAAGATTCAGGAAAAGGACCACTTGGAGTTCCTGTTTCCCTAAAATATCCCCCCAAACCCCTTCACCCCCTTTCCTGGGGAGGCTTGAGAATAATCTACCAACCAAATAGGTAAACCAGATTCTTAAAAAAACAGAACTTTATTATAAAGAAAAAAAAGTAAAAGAAGCACCTCTGTAAAATCTGGATGGAAGGTAACTTTACAGGGTAATCAGATTCAAAACACAGAGAATTGCTCTCTAGGCAGAACTTTAACGTTTTTAACGTTACAAAAAAACAGGGATAAACCTCCCTCTTAGCACAGGGAAAATTCACAAGCTAAAAACAAAAGATAATCTAACACGCCTTGCCTTATTTACTTACTCTTTTTGCAATATTGAGACTCATTTTAGGATGATTTTAGGAGAAGGAGTTTTCTAACCTGATGCTTCTCTGCTTCCCCAGAGAACACATAAACAAAGCCTTCCCCTCCCAGATTTGAAAGTATCTTCTTTCCCCATTGGTCCTTTTGGTCAGGTGCCAACCAGATTATTTGAGCTTCTTAACCTCTTACAGGTAAGGAGGAATTCTAGGCTATCCTTAGCTGTATGGTTACGACAAACCCCTGCTGAAAGCAGGACCAATCCCCAGCTAAACCGTCCCAGCCAGGGCTTTGTCAAGCTGGGCCTTAGAAACCTCTATGGATGGATTCTCTTTAACTTGTATGCTTACAGATATCCCTGATGGGATATGTAGCCTCTGTCCCAAGCATACAGGGATCAGACTCTCCAAACAAACCATTGGCCGGGCTGGCAGAACAGAATGATAGATAAGAGGCTGGCTTCCCTGCTGCATTATGCTATATGGCTGCCAGAGCCACTCTGAGTCACAGCAGAGTGAAGCTGGCATGGTTGGTGAGGCATCAGGCCCCAGACATTTCCATAATTGCTGGCTCAGCTCCAGGCAGCACATATCAGTGGTAGGAAACACTAATCAGTCTCAGCTACCTTGCCTTGCGGGGTAGCTCTCGCTGGTCAGTGGCTTGAGCAGTGAGTATTAGCTATGTCGCTTGGGTTGATTCTGAGCTCAGAAGCTAACATCAGCCTCTCGCATGTCCAGGGCTCTAGGTGCTCGGTGGTAGACATTGTTCTTTCTCCCCGCCAGGGTTAAATGCTGGCAGTTGCATTAATGCATTTATTGCTCCTGCATTAAAATGGAGAACTGGATTATCTTCACTACTGAAAGGCAAGACTCCCGTAATCAGGGGCAAGGGAGAGGCTAAGTGCATATGAGTTCATCTCTATCCCTAACCTTCGGTGTTTCCATGCGCTGTTGTAATACTAAGTTATACCAACTGTCCCATGCTCTCCTCCAGAGTTGACGCGTGGCGGGAGGGGCATGTGGGGTCACATCCCTTGCCCAGATTTGCTCCTTGAGTTGCACTGAGCATGCGCACACAGACTGAGCATGCTCAGTAACTCTGCTGAAGATGGCTGCCCTCACTCTGCCTCACCCCATTGGCTGGCATGGGTCGTCTCTGCTCTCCTCTGTTTGCCTGGTAGATATGTGCTTTGCAAAATGGGTTAAACTAGCAGCTGATCTTAGAGTACAGTGGGAAAAACTGGAGGCGTCATTCTTGACTGGTGCAGCTCCACCTGTGATAGCAACAGTGGAAGCTGGAGTTCTGTTTACTGCTAAGAAGTACTCCAGCCACCACTCAGTTTGTAGAGCCACACAGGCTGTAGTGACTCCTACTGATGATTCGAAGAGAGATTCTCTTTAACTACAGTTGGAAACAAATGCTTCCAAAGCGATCTGTTGGTGGGGGCATTACACAAGCCAAGATGAGCAGCCTCGGAGAGAGTAGTAATGGGGTTTAGCAGCTCCGAATCATTGCAGTTCTTTGAATGTAAGCCAGGCAGGGTTATTCTCACAAGAGTGCTCAGCTGTCTCTTTGTACTCCTTATATTGCCCAGAGAGGGAATGCGCCTCAGAAACCGAGTGTGGGAGCTGCAAGCTATGAAGGTGGTGTGGCCTAGTGGATACAGTAGTGGACTACAGCTCAGGAGACTTGGGATCTGTTCCCAGCTCTGCCAGTGACCTTGGCAAGTCACTTTCCCTCTTCATGCCCTGGGTGTGAGAATAATGATATTGAGCTCCTTTGTGAACTATTTTGTGATCTACTGATGGAAAGAGCCAGAGATGAGAGTTATTGTTAGTTGCTTGTATTCTGGAGGAGTGAACACTCCAGGTCACCTAGAAAAGGAACGTGGCTCGGAGGCCTAGTGTGTGACTGCAAGTTATGGGCTTAGGGCTTATCTATTAGATTGACTTGTCACTGCGTAATATCTGATGGAGACTGGTGGCTTTGGAGCTGAAGTTCATGATCGTACCTTTGCTTGATGCCTGTTTGCTGGTAATGCTGTCATCTGTATTCATGCAGCCACAGATGTTTCCTGAGCAGCATGTGACTCAACACTAGGATGCAGGAGGTCCTGTTTCCAGATCAGAGAGCTTTGGAGAGGTACTGGATGAGCATGTTTGAAACTCACTTGCAAAGGTTTTGAGATTGAGGTTTGGCCAATTAAATGCTACCGCGATGGGCATTTTACAATGCCATGGGTAGGTAGATGGATGAGTCTCACACCACTGTGCTTAATTGAAAAGAAGGCATTGCAGAATAAAATTCTGTTTTGTAATCTTCATCGTGGAAAATATAAAGCATAGAATCACAGAAGATTAGGGTTCGATGAGACCTCAGGAAGTCATCTAGTCCAACCCTCTGCTCAAAGCAGGACCAACTCCAACTAAATCATCCAAGCCAAGGCTTTGTGAAGCCAGGCCTCAAAAGCCTCTAAGGATGGAGATTCCACCACCTCCCTAGGTAACCCATTCCTGTGCTTCACCACCCTCCTAGTGAAATAGTTTTTCCTATTATCCAACCTAGACCTCCCCCAGTGCAACTTGAGACCATTGCTCCTTGTTCTGTCATCTGTCACCATTGAGACCAGCCTAGCTCCGTCCTCTTTGGAACCCCCCTTCAGGTGGTTGAAGGCTGCTATCAAATCCCCCCCTCACTCTCCTCTTCTGCAGACTAAATGAGCCCAGTTCCCTCAGCCTCTCCTCATAAGTCATGTGCCCCAGACTCCTGATCATTTTCATTGCCCTCCGCTGGCCTCTCTCCAATTTGTCCACATCCTTTCTGTAGTGGGGGCCCCAAAACTGGATGCAATACTCCAGATGTGGCCTCACCGGTGCCGAATAGAGGGAGAATAATCATTTCCCTAGATCTGCTGGCAATGCTCTGACTAATGCAGCCCAATGTCATAGAATCATAGAATATCAGGGTTGGAAGGGACCTCGGGAGGTCATCTAGTCCCAACCCCCTGCTCAAAGCAGGACCAATCCTCAATTTTTGCCCCAGATCCCTAAATGGCCCCCTTCAAGGACTGAACTCACAATCCTGGGTTTAGCAGGCCAATGCTCAAACCACTGAGCTATCACTCCCCAATATGCCATTACCCTTCTTGGCAACAAGGGCACACTGCAGACTCATATCCAACATCCACTGTAATCCCCAGGTCCTTTTCTGCAGAACTGCCACTTAGCCAGTCGGTCCCCAGCCTGTAGCGGTGCATGCAATTCTTCTGTCCTAAGTGCAGGACTCTGCACTTGCCCTTGTTGAACCTCTTTCTTTTGGCCCAATCCTCCAATTTATCTAGGTCACTCTGGACCCTATCCCTACCTTCCAGCATATCTACCTCTCCCCACAGCTTAGTGTCATCCGCGAACTTGCTGAGGGTGCAATCCATCCCATCATCCAGATCATTAATGAAGATGTTGAACAAAACCAGCCCCGGGCCCAACCCCTGGAGCACTCCGCTAGATACCGGCTGCCAACTAGACATCGAGCCGTTGATCGCTACCCGTTGAACCCGACGATCTAGCCAACTTTCTGTCCACCTTATAGTCCATTCATCCAATCCATACTTCTTTAACATGCTGGCAAGAATATTGTGGGAGACCGTATCAAAAGTTTTGCTAACGTCAAGATATATCAAGTCCACCACTTTCCCCTTATCCACAGAGCCAGTTATCTCATGACTTGCCCTTGGTGAATCCATGTTGACTGTTCCTGATCACCTTCCTCTCCTCCAAGTGCTTCAAAATGGATTCCTTGAGGACCTGCTCCATGATTTTCCAGGATCTGAGGCAAAGCTCACCGGTCTGTAGTTCCCCGGATTCTCCTTCTTCTCTTTTTAAAAGGTGGGCACTATATTTGCCTTTTTCCAGTCCTTAAGGACCTCCCCCGATCGCCACGAGTTTTCAAAGATAATGGTCAATTGCTCTGCAATCACATCAGCCAATTCCCTCAGCATCCTTATATGCATTAGAGGATAGGAAAGCATGAGGATAGAAAAGGCCCAATAAGGACAGTCTGGATTATTGACCCCCAAGGAGGTCACTAGCAGCTCTCAGCCAGCCCATGACCCTGTTCCCATTCTTAGCCTCTGGTGTCCCCTCACTCAGCACAGAGTGCCCCTCCCCAGTCAGGAGCCTCATACAGCAGCACCCTATTCCAGAGGCTCCTCCCTGAGAGCCCAGCTGGAGCATGTGGAAAGGTCTCTTTGCACATGTGAAGGTGGGGTGGCTGAGTGAGCAATCCCACTGGGACAGAGTCTGAGCTGTGCCCCCTTGGCAGTGGGAGGTATTGGAACATAGTGTGGGGGTAGTGGCCTCTAGCAATGTTACTGTAGTCAGTAATACGGAGTTGGTCTGCATGGGCCAAGCATGTGCCTGGCTCCAGGGTTTTATGGGAGAAAGGAAAGTGATGGGGAGCTCCACAGTGCCTCAGCTGGGGCCGCTGACAGCACAGCCCAAGCCCAGCTGCCCCCTCTCCAAAACTTCACCATGTGTCCTGCACAAGAAAAGGCTAAGGAGAGACTTTCCTCAGCAGCTCCGGGCTTTCCCCTGAGCCTGTCCGGTACAGACTGTGCTGACACTAATGGAGAAGAAATGGTTGAGGACTGCTGTGCAGAGACTGTTCAGCCCCTGACAGTCTCTGCAGCAGCTGCCTCCGGGTATGCCAGGTATCAGCAGCAGCTCTTCTATTTTAATCCCAGCGTAGACCCTGAGAGTGCAGGTGAAGCTGACATCAGTGCACAGGGCTGCACGGAAGGAAACCACTCTCCTGTGGTGCTTGGTACCTGGCTATCCACAAGGGAATGTTGTCAGGGTGTTGGAGTCATGTCTCTTGGTTCCATTTGCTAGATGCTCTGGGGCAAGTAAGTTGACCTGTCTGTGCCCCGAATTCCCACTTTGTAAAATGGATCCCTGTCTCCTGTGGAGGGGCAAAAGCTTCCTTAATCTGCCACCTGCTTTGAGCTGCTCAGATGAGGGGAGGATGGACATTTTCTCCCTTGAGCCCTTTGGATGCAACCCAGACACTGGGCTGCAACCCAGGCTAGGGCTGCCGTGACCACGGGGAAAGCTGCAACTCGTCACTGCTAAGACTCAGGCCCCAGTGAGGGTGGGGGCATCTGTGTCTCACTGGGCCGAAAGCAGAGGTACAAAGAGCATGTCAGAGACCAGGGCCTGTTCCTCTCTGTGACCTCCAGTTACTCCTTTTCGGCTAGATACTTGCTGCCCCATGGTGCCATCCCCCGGAACAGGTGCCATCCCCCGGAGCCTCTTTCCTACACTGGTTCTGCACCAGTCACATTAAGCTGGACTGTGATTCCCAGCCCAAGGGCATGTACCTTGGCTAGCTCTGACTGAGCTAGCATGCTAAACATAGGGCATAGCTGCAGTGGCACAAGCAGCAGGAGGAGCTAGCCACCCTGCCTACGATCCCATCGAACTCAATAGCCAGGTGTTTGGGGAGGCTAGCCCATGGTGTCACCATGCCACCACAGCTACAGTCTGTGTCCAGCCCGCTAGCTCAGTCTGAGCTGGGAAATTACACCCCCAGCTCAAAGTATAGACAGACCCTGTGTGAGAGCTGAGTCAACACTAACGCCACTTCAGCTGCACGAAGGCAGGCCTTGGCAGTAACTGCATTTGGGAAAGCAGCTGTTAACTGAAAGACATTCCCAGGCTTGCAATCCTCTGTTCATGGCTGACTGGTGTCCTATTGTTGCAGCTCTCTGGAGGCAGCACTGCTGGGACAGCTGGCTAGTTGAGAGGGAGGGGTATCGCTGTCTGAGATAAGTCAACACCCATATCAGAGAGAAGACAATCACAGCTCTAAATACAGCTCTGGGGCAAACAACACTTTGCAACAGATGAGAAACTCCTGCCTAGATTCACTCAGGCTACTGGTTTGCTCCCACATCAAACTTCTATTTTACATCACTGTGAAAATGGCCCAGTAGCCCAGTTTGGATGGGAGGATGAAGGAAGGTTCCACTGCAGCATGGGAAGGGTTAAGGGGTGGTGAGGACCATGTACAAGCCCATAAGCATCTTCTGATGCAGGGGTGGCCAACCTGAGCCTGAGAAGGAGCCAGAATTTAGCAATGTACATTGCCAAAGAACCACAGTAATATGTCAGTAGCTCCTCCATCAGCTTCCCCCACCCCGCTGCTCCCAATGCCTCCCACCCACCAGCAGCTCCGCCGATCAGCGCCTCCCCCTCCCTCCCCACACCTCCCAATCAGCTGTTTCGTGGCATGCAGGAGGCTTTGGGGGGGAGGGGAGGAAGGGCATGGAAGGCTCAGGGGAGGGGACAGGAAGGGGTGGAGTGGGGGCAGGGCCTGTGGCAGAGCCAGGGATTGAGCAGTGAGCACCCCCGGCACATTGGAAAGTTGGCCCCTGTGGCTCCAGACCTGGAGTCGATGCCTATACAACGAGCCGCATATTAACTTCTGACAATCTGTATGTGGCTCCGGAGCCACAGGTTGGCCACCCCTGTTCTAATGTGTGAACAGCATGTGACAGGCCACGCTCCCGAAGCGAAGGTAATAGCTGTCTGGTCAGGTCAGGAGATGTAAGTGTTATGTAAATCCTGCCCTTTCAGGGCACTGGACCACTTTAGTTACAGGGCTGGCAGTCACTAAGTAGTGATTAGTTAAATGATTATATGGGAAGTGCCATAGAACTGCAAAGTAAATACGGGATGATTTCTGTCCAAGCCACAGAGCAGCAGCCTCCCTGGGAGTTCCTGTTGGAGCCAAACATGGTCATTGCGAAGCAATCCGCAGTCACTTGGGGTCATAGATTTTGACTTTTGTTTTTGCTGGTGGGTATTTCCGCCTTCTGGTTTCACTGTGCGCCAGGTATGTGCTCCTACTGGTGGCTTTTGGGTGCTGAGCAACCCCTATTTTTTTGGTGGATGCTTGAGCCCTGGAGCACCCACTGAGTCAGTGCCTATGCTTGGGATGCCGTAGCTGAAGGGTCTGTGCTCTGATAGTCCAGTGTAGCAGCCTGAGTCCTTACTCGTGATGGGAAGGCCATGCTGCTGCAGGTGGCCAGAGCCAGGAAGGCAAGGGGAGAGCAGTGTGTACAACCCCATCCCTCTCACTAACATGATTGGAAGGGGCTTTGGTCCTGGATCAGCAGCCCTGGAGAAGGAAGTGCTATGTTTATCCCCAGTACCACTGCGGTTCCCTTGGGCCTGTGAATGCCCTCCCCACCTCCTGCCCTTGTAATACAGTGCCTGTGCAGCAGGGATAAAACCTGGGACCTCAAAATCTTAAAGCGGCAGTGCCTGAGCGAAAAGACTCAGCTGTGCTAGTCAAGACGGTAGCAGGTTCATCAGCCACCAGCAGAGGAGACGGAGCGCCAGGCTGAGTGGGTCTGAGCACACGCTCCCCTCCTGTCACTGCATCTGCCTATGAAGAGCTAGGTTAGATACTAATCCATCTCCTCCATCCTCTTCTCCTTTCCTCCTTCCCCTTTGCTGCTATCCTGTGAACCTCTTCCCTCCTTGCCGAGTGGTGGGATTACAACATCAGAGATGATATTGCACCTTTTCCATCACACTGGTACTAATTCATTTGCAGATTGCAGTCTGACAGGTTGAAATGAAACAATACTGGAGGGTGGGGTAGGAGAGAAGGGTGTTTTCTGTGTAACACTCAGTTTATGGAGCAGAACATTTTCTGGCTACTTCAATTTAGTGAGGAATTTAAAAGCCACCAGTCCTGTGGGGATCTAGGTATCATGCAGCATGGGAAGGAATAGCATGGCCTGCAGTGAGCAAATACAGAAATGGTTTAAACTAGTTGCATGATAATATGGCCTTACAAGGTAATGCATGTGATGCATGTGATATTTATTCCCCCTCCGTTTTTTATGGGATAGATTAACCCCTTTTCCAGGAGCAGAACATGATATTATTGAATTTACTCTCATTTGCAACTGTTTGAGGAATGGTCTTTCTGACCCAACGGAAGGTGGATCATTTACAAACTCTTCGCTGGCAGTGTTCACTATCTGCTTTTTGTACTGCATGATTGGTCACCTGCATCGCATCCTGTTACTTTTACTCCCTCATGTGATTCCCTGTGCTTTAGGAACAGAAATTATTTTTTCTAAAAGACACAAAACACTTGTTCAAGCACATGATAACTCATTGAGCCTGCAGCTGTAAAAAATGGAAAGGCCATTGTATGGATTATCCTCATTTGAGATTTGATAGCAGCCTTCAACTACCTGAAGGGGGGTTCCAAAGAGGATGGAGCTAGGCTGGTCTCAGTGGTGGCAGATGACAGAACAAGGAGCAATGGTCTCAAGTTGCAGTGGGGGAGGTCTAGGTTGGATATTAGGAAAAGCTATTTCACTAGGAGGGTGGTGAAGCACTGGAATGGGTTACTTAGGAAGTGGTGGAATCTCCATCCTTAGAGGTTTTGAAGGCCCAGCTTGACAAAGCCCTGGCTGGGATGATTTAGTTGGGGTTGGTCCTGCTTTGAGCAGGGGGTTGAACTAAATGAGATCCTGAGGTCTCTTCCAACCCTAATTGTCTATGATTCTATGATCCTCCCATCTTGTTTTCCATCACCTTTCTCATACAGGTTTTAAAGAAGTCTGACTGTGGGTAATTATTGTTACTAGATCTGGAGAAAGCACAGTACAACTTCCAGGTGGGGTTTAGTACAGGGTTTTAGCATTACACTTGATTTCATATATACCTGTCTCCACCACTAAGGCTGATTCTTAAAGCTCACTGTTATCTTGGCTCTTTCCATGACTTCATGATTCAGACTGAGGAAGTCTGTATCTATGTGGATACACTAGCTCTGTGTGTAATGACCCTTTTTATGTTTGGTGTCTTAGTGCAGAGAGGGTAATGAGTGGATTCAGTCCCGAGTTTGTCTAATCAGGAATGTGCAAATACTGTTTTTATCCCTGAGCAGAACATGTCCTTAAGTGTAAAGCATCCTAGTCTGGGAGGAGAGGGAACTGTTTGTTTTGGAGAGAGAATGTTGTCTCTGAGTTTCAGGGATTTCTCATGGAGTCACCACAGAGGTGGAACTAGCAGGGCCGGCTCCAGGCACCAGCGAAGGAAGCAGGTGCCTGGGGCGGCTAATAGAAAGGGGCGGCACTCCATGTGTTATTGGGGCAGCACGTCCTGGTCTTCGGTGGCAATTCGGCAGTGGGTTCTTCATTCCCTCTCTTCCTCTTCGGCAGCACTTCGGCGGTGGGTTCTTCATTCCCTCTCTTCCTCTTCGGCAGCACTTCGGCGGTGGGTTCTTCATTCCCTCTCTTCCTCTTTGGCAGCACTTCGGCGGTGGGTGCTTCATTCCCTCTCTTCCTCTTCGGCAGCACTTCGGCAGTGGGTTCTTCATTCCCTCTCTTCCTCTTTGGCGGCACTTCGGCAGCAGCTCAATCGGGTTTTCTTTTTTTTTTTTCTTCACCGCTTGGGGTGGCAAAAAAGCTGGAGCCAGCCCTGGGAACTAGTGTGATTTTAGCAATTTATTCTCTCTTCTTGTGGTGTTCACAGGGCTCATTGGCACATGAAAAAAACCCAGGGAGCCTGACATCCCATGTTGCAAATGCACCAGTGGATCTCTTTCCCAATAAGCCGCCCTCTGCTTTAGCTCTTACTGATTGAGATTTAGCCTCACTTGAAGGTTCTAGAACAAAGCCATTTAAACATAGGTTTGGGCCTGGTTTGAGTATCATGCAAGTCCCATATCCCAGAAACAAAGTATCCAAACCCCTCCAAGATTGGGCAAAAAATAGTCCTCTGGCCATGGATGACCTTGTACAAAAGTGGAAGCGGGAGATGTAGTCCAGCCAGGGACGAGTCACCCATACAACAACTTTCATAAGACATTGTGGCCACTCAGGCTGACACCAATTTTTGCCAAAGTGACTCAAAATGAATAATTCAGTTTAGGTTTTTCCTGAGGACAGCTTTCAGTTTCTGGTCTAACTCTTTCTCAGCCAATGCCCCGCAAGCTCCAGCTCACAGATGCACTCCAGATATACACATGTTTTCATCCACCCTACACTAGGATATGCACTGAGTGCACTCACATACTCCATCAGCCCCCATGCTCCCCTCCGCCCTCCTCATTCACACTCATCTCCTGCCGAGCCTGCACCCAGCCCTTCACATTCGTTCCTTGCAGCCCCCATGTGCTCTCCCGAAGGAAAGAGTCTGTCTTAGCTGAGTCCAGCTCAGTTTCTCTATGCTTGGCAGTGAGGGAAGAGATGGGCTGTGGAGTTTGGCTTTCCCTGCCAAACACTGGCTGGGTTTGATACCTAGCTTCATTGCAGAGGTAAGAACTAGTGGGACACCCTGCTAAGAGCAGAAGGAAGTGGGGCCTTCCAGTTAAAGCAGCAGAAGGGGACTTGGGCTCATTTGCTCCTGACTTTATGCTGAGCCAAACAAACTACTGTTGAACTGGAATAAGAGGGTCCATACAGAGCTTTTCAAGTTGGGGTAGAGGCAATAATAATAATACCTGGCTGTTCTCTAGAGCTTTTCATCGGTAAGTCTCAAAGTGCCTTACAAAGAGGGTCAGTGTCATTTCCACATTTTACAGATGGGGAAACTGAGGCACAGAACAATGACCCTGTCCGAGATCACTCAGCAGGGTAGTGGCAGAGCCCAGGTCTCCTGAGTCCCAGTCCAGTGTTCTATTCACACTGCCTTGCATTTCATTAAACCGGCATCACAAAGTGGCTACCAAAGTGATAAAAAAGAGGAGCAGCTTCCCCTTCATTCAGTGCCACGGGATGTGTGCCTAATAACTGGACAGTCCTCTAGGAGATGGTCCGCAGGAGGGTATCACTCAGCAGTCTGCAATGGGCACCATTAAAAGATGGCCTCAGGTGGGAAATAAAACAAGATGAGAAGACTGTTAAACAGCAGGGAGTCTGTTTCGATTCAAATACACCTCATTGACTAACCAGGGATAGAGAGACAGACCAGACAGCAACAGAGATGCAAGCAGAATTACCTCTAAATAGAAGGTTGTTCAGACTTCTGCAGCAGGCATCAGTGATGGTTCTAGGAGGCTGCCAGCTGCAGTGAGAAACAAAGACCAGCCAAACAAAGGGGAATTGGAGAGAGGAACCCCAGTATGTGTCGCTGGGCATCCGCTAACACAGAGAAACTACTAATCAACCTTCCCAAATCCTGGCCCATGGGCCTTGGCATTCTACACTGACGGACATAGGAAGTCTGCTTCCTGGGGGGAGGGCAGGGAAAATGGAGAGCTTTCAAAGGCTTGGCCAAGCATATGGCATGCAGAATGTCATCCAGCCTGGAGACTCATTAACAGGGGCTCTGGCAAAGATTCCATAAAAAGACAATAACCTGATTTTTTTCTCTCTCCTTAGTTGTGTGTCGCTAGGGACATGGACATAGGAACATGATCTGTACCCCTTAGGAGTCACTGCAGCAATGTGGCCAACCCCCAGTGTTCAAAATCATAGAATCATTGAAGATTAGGGTTGGAAGAGACCTCAGCATGTCATCTAGTCCAACCCACTGCTTGAATCATCCTAGCTAGGGCTTTGTCAAGCCGGACCTTAAAAACCTCTAAGGATGGTGATTCCACCACCTCCCTAGGTAACCCATTCCAGTGCTTCACCACCCTCCTGGTGAAATAGTTATTCCTAATATCCAACCTAGACCTTCCCCACAGCAACTTGAGACCATTACTCCTTATTCTGTCATCTGCCACCACTGAGACCAGCCTAGCTCCATCCTCTTTGGAACCCCCCTTCAGGTAGTTGAAGGCTGCTATCAAATCCCCCCCTCACTCTTCTCTTCTGCAGACTATATAACCCCAGTTCCCTCAGACTCTCCTCCTAAGTCATGTGCCCCAGCCCCCTAATCATTTTCATAGCCCTCCGCTGGACTTTCTCCAATTTGTCCACGTCCTTTCTGTAGTGGGGGGCCCAAAACTGGATGCAATACTCCAGATGTGGCCTCACCAGTGTTGAATAGAGGGAAATAATCACTTCCTTTGATCTGCTGGCAACACTCCTACTAATGCAGCCCAATCTGCCTTTAGCCTTCTTGGCAACAAGTGCACACTGTTGACTCATGTCCAGCTTCTCATCCACTGTAATCTTCAGGTCCTTTTCTGCAGAACTGCCCCTTAGCCAGTTGGTCCCCAGCCTGTAGCGGTGCATGGGATTCTCCCATCCTAAGTGCAGGACTCTGCACTTGTCCTTGTTGAATTTCATCAGATTTTTTTGGCCCAGTCCTCCAATTTGTCTAGGTCACTCTGCACCCTATCCCTACCCTCCAGTGTATCTACCTCTCCCTCCAGCTTATAGTCATCCGCAAACTTGCTGAGAGTGCAATCCATCCCATCATATAGCTCAGTGGTTCTCAAAGCTGGTCCGCCGCTTGTTCAGGGAAAGCCCCGGTGCACCGAACCAGTTTGTTTACCTGCCGCATCCACAGGTTCGACTGATCACGACTCCTGCTGGCCGCAGTTTGCCGCTCCAGGCCAATGGGGGCTGCGGGAAGGGCGGCCAGCATGTCCCTTGGCCCGAGCCGCTTCCCGCAGCCCCCATTGGCCTGGAGCGGCGAACTGCGGCCAGTGGGAGCCACGATCGGCCAAACCTGCGGACATGGCAGGTAAACAAACCGGTCCGGTGTGCCAGGGCTTTCCCTGAACAAGCGGCGGACCGGCTTTGAGAACCACTGATCTAGATCATTAATGAAGATGTTAAACAAAAGCGGCTCCAGGACTGACCCATGGGGCACTCCACTTGATACCGGCTGCTAACTAGACACCCTGAGTTAGGACCCCCAAATTCATTAAATTGGCCGAACAAATAAAAGATTTGTCATTCTTTTTATTTACCTTTTGAGTTTGAGTCTTTAGGGTATCCCTGGGTCACCCAATATACAAGGTACAAAGTTTTCAAGCTGTTCTGTGCAACTATGCACTTACTTATTCATTACATGAAAGCTGAGATTCCACTGTATTTACATGACCCCAGGAGCTGGGGCTTTAAAAAAAACACCAAATATCAGGAGATGTATGCAGTGTAGTTGTAGTCGTGTTGGTCCCAGGATATTAGAGAGACAAGGTGGATGAGGTAATCTCTTTTATTGGACCCACTTCTGTTGGTGAGAAAAACAAGTAACAAATTTTCATTACATTTGTCATCTAAATTTTTACCAGAAGCTCATACCGAAATGGTTGGCAACTTGGTGACGTTTTTGTTTTGTTTTGTTGACTGAAAACCTGACTTAGGATAAAATGGAAATTTCTATAAGAATTTCAAGAATGCTTTTGATTAAAAAAAATTAAAAATTTCACAACATTTTTATTTGAGAAATGAATCTGTTTTGAACCCTGCAGAAAGAACTTCAAAAGTTTGGGAATTAAGGTGATTTTTTTGTCTATTTTTCAAGCAGTTGTAAATATAGATGGGCAAGATATGGCTTTCCCATCTTGTGAAAAATTTCAAGATATAGCACATTTTTCCCATCTCAAATTGTGATGAAAACTTAAAATCTCAATTTTTTAATTAACTGAAAATACAAAAAAAAATTCAGTTTGTGTCAATCAAAATGAGCCATTTTGATCATTTCAGAACATTTTGTTTTAATTTTGACCATCAAAATATGTTTTTACTATAAGTAGTTAAAATTTCTAAACAAAAAATTCTTTTGAATTGGAAAACCAGAGTTTTTCAATTTGAAAATGACAAAACAACATTCTCAAAACTTTTTTTTTCCATTTTTTGAGTCAAAACATTTGTTGGAACTAACTTTCCCGCGGACAGTTTCAGTTTTGACTGCATTGGAACATTCCCCACTAGCTCTAGTTCTAAATCATTCCTTGTAATCAGGTTCTTCCTCCCACTAAATGTCACCCAGCCCCTTGAATTGGCCCTTTGAAAGCAATGGGACTGTGCCCAGCGTACAGTGCTACTCAGAGTAAGTAAGTGGGGTGGAAGGAGAAGCCTTTCTCATGTGGGTGGGGGCAGGGGAGAAGGCCTCAGGGAATCACAACCCTGGGTGTGGAGGGAGGGAGCAGAGCAGCTCAGAGGACATTTCAGAAATCTTAGTGTACGGCTGTGCAGTGTCTGCTGGGCTCTCCTTCTCCTTGTGCTGGGGGCAGGTAGCTCCCCATAACTGTACAAAGATTTTGTATATTTACCCTCCTTCACCCCATGCCCTGATTTTGAGGGAGGAGTTTCAGACTAGTAGTGGGGCAGAGGATCATTGTGTGATGGGGTTCCCCCCGGGGTGCCACCTGGTACTGGGGTACTACTGAGTCCCCTGACCCACCAGCCTGAGCTCCCTCTTTACACTGTACTGCTGTGACAAGCTGCAAAGCCCTCCAGCCTGCACTTTCACCAGCCTATATACAGGCAGGGACACATGCAGCTGCAGTTATATGCAGGCTCACTGACCAGCCCCTGCATAGGAAGACTACAACCAAGGCAATTCCCAGCTCCATAGACATGCACCCACCACTGGAGTATAAACCCAAAATTATATTGTCTTGCACTGCATAGGGAACTGTACAGTGTAAGCTCATAAAGTCGCCCCCTCCCTCAATGTGGAGAGGAATATGCAACAGCCTTTGCCCCTTGAGCTATGATTCCCCTACACTTCACTCCAATTCACTGGTTTAGATAAAGCAAAAACAACTTTATTAACTCCAAAAGATAGATTTTAGGCAATTATAAGTGATAGTAAACAGATCAAAGTAGATTACCTGGTAAGTAAACAAAAACGCAAACTGAGTTTAACATACTAGATAGGTAGGATATGAATTAGCAAATTCTCACCTTGAGTGATAAACAGACTGGCAGATTCTTAAGGCACAAGCTGCCTTTGCTTTTCAGCATGGGTTTCCCAGGTTTTCATACACAGGCTAGAAATCCCTTTAGTCTGGGACCATCACATCCCCCAGTTCAGTCTGTGTTCCTCAGGTGTTTCCAGGTGTGGTGTTGTAAGTAGAGTGAGGTACCATCATGATGTCATTTCCCCATTTTATGTCTTCTTCCCACTTGCTAGAAAGCTCTTTTGCTGTGACCTGGGTCAAACAGTTCCCATTGTGTAGTGCTATCTCTGAGAGGTTTCTGTTGTACACAGTTCCTGGGGTAATCCTTGTGCTTGTGTGTATTTCCTCAATAAGCCATTAACATTGTTTGGCCTTTTTACTGTTGTACCTGAAAGGCTGCTTGTGGGTGTTTTCAACCTCACAACATGTTTCAGTAACACATACATAGCCAAACTTCATAACTTTACATACAACAATAGCACATGCAATCCAACAAGATATTAATGTCTAGCAGATCCAGTCTTTTAGAATGATACCTCACTACTTTGTGCAAAACATATCCTAATTACATGACACTGGTGAATAAGGGGGTACCAGGGTGTCACACAGCGTGCACCAAAATCTCTTGAGGTCTACTGCAGCCAGGAAGAGGGGTATTGCCTGGAGGAAGGAGACCTCATTGTCAGTTCTTTGCTTAACAGACTCTATCTGCGGTACCAAGATGGCCCCATTGCCATGGTATCTGAGCACCTCAGAGTCTTTAACCTCACATCACCCACATGAGCAGGGCAGAGCTATTAGCCCCATAGTACAGATGAGGAACTAAGTTACACAAAGCCCAAGTTACTTGGCCATGGGTCACAGGAAGTCTGTGGCAAACAGGGAATTGAACTCAGCTCTTTCTAGTCCCCAGGTAGAACCTCCCCACTGGACCACCCTTCCTGCATCACAGAGTAAGAGATTGATGGAGAATGCACACCTCCTGGGGGAGCTGGCACATCCCATACATGGGCCCAGAGGGAGGCTGATTATGACATATTCCCAGTGAGGCTGTGTCAAGGCAGTTGTGAGAATTCAGCAGACAGTAAGTTACAGGGTGCAAGCCTTGGAAAAGGAAGGGAGAAGATAGGCCAAAGACAATGTGATGGGGACAAATGTAAGACTAAAGCTGGATGCAGAAGTATGCCCTTCATTTTAAAGAGACTGAGCCACCAGATGTTTTGTCCAGTGGAGGTTGGTCCATGGGCACTTAACACAGTTCTTTTTACCATACCACTAATCCTCCTTTGACCAGCCCCCTCTCAGAGACATCTTCCAAGCCTAGTCATCTGTCCCATGATCCCTCTGAGGAGAAATGAGAGTGTTGTCTCAATCCTGAAGGCATCGTACACCAGCTCACTGACCAAGCAGAGATGAAGAGAAACAGGAAACATTTCCCCTCCCATTGTATGTAAGAGAGCAGTATGACTGCTCAGAGCTCCGGGTATACTGCTACAAGTATGTTAGCAACAAGAAGAAAGTCAAGGGAAGTGTGGGCCCCTTACTGAATGAGGGAGGCAACCTAGTGACAGAGAATTTGGAAAAAGCTAATGCACTCAGTGCTTTTTTTGCCTCTGTCTTTGTGTGCCTACACAAAATGCTCTAAGTGCATTAAGTGCATTAACTCGGCAGAGTGCTTCCACAGTACCGAGACTAGCGTCGACTTCCGGAGTGTTGCACTGTGGGTAGCTATCCCACAGTTCCTGCAGTCTCCTCTGCCCATTGGAATTCTGGGTTGAGATCCCAATGTCTGATGGGGCAAAAAACATTGTCGCGGGTGGTTCTGGGTATATGTCATCAGGCCCTCCTTCCCTCCCTCCCTCTGTGAAAGCAACGGCAGACAATTGTTTCGTGCCTTTTTTCCTGAGTTACCTGTGGAGACGCCATACCATGGCAAGCATGGAACCCGCTCAGCTCACTGTCACCGTATGTCTCCTGGGTGCTGGCAGACCCAGTACTGCATTGCTACACAGCAGCAGCAACCCATTGCCTTGTGGCAGCAGACAGTACAATAGGACTGGTAGCCATCATCGTCATGTCCGAGGTGCTCCTGGCCACGTCGGTCAGGAGCGCCTGGGCAGACATGGGTGCAGGGGCTACATTAGGAGTGACTCAACCAGGTCACTCTCTTTAGCCCTGCAGGCAGTCCTATTGTACCATCTTATGGTGATCAGGCAGGAGATGTGAATGGCTAGCAGTCCTATTGTACCATCTTTTGCCAGGCAGGAGATGTGGATGGCTTGCAGTCCTTCTGCACCGTCTGCTACCAGCCAAAGATGTAAAAGATAGATGGAGTGGATCAAAACAAGAAATAGACCAGATTTGTTTTGTATTCATTTGCTCCGCCCTCCCTCCATGAAGTCCTGCCTGACTAATCTAATCACCTTTTATGATGAGATTACTGGTTCTGTGGATGAAGGGAAAGCAGTGGATGTATTGTTTCTTGACTTTAGCAAAGCTTTTGACACGGTCTCCCACAGTATTCTTGTCAGCAAGTTAAGGAAGTATGGGCTGGATGAATGCACTATAAGGTGGGTAGAAAGCTGGCTAGATTGTCGGGCTCAACGGGTAGTGATCAATGGCTCCATGTCTAGTTGGCAGCCAGTATCAAGTGGAGTGCCCCAAGGGTCGGTCCTGGGGCCGGTTTTGTTCAATATCTTCATAAATGATCTAGAGGATGGTGTGGATTGCACTCTCTGCAAATTTGCGGATGATACTAAACTGGGAGGAGTGGTAGATACACTGGAGGGGAGGGAAAGGATACAGAAGGACCTAGACAAATTGGAGGATTGGGCCAAAAGAAATCTGATGAGGTTCAATAAGGATAAGTGCAGGGTCCTGCACTTAGGACGGAAGAACCCAATGCACAGCTACAGACTAGGGACCGAATGGCTAGGCAGCAGTTCTGCGGAAAAGGACCTAGGGGTGACAGTGGACGAGAAGCTGGATATGAGTCAGCAGTGTGCCCTTGTTGCCAAGAAGGCCTATGGCATTTTGGGATGTATAAGTAGGGGCATAGCGAGCAGATCGAGGGACGTGATCGTTCCCCTCTATTCGACATTGGTGAGGCCTCATCTGGAGTACTGTGTCCAGTTTTGGGCCCCACACTACAAGAAGGATGTGGATAAATTGGAGGGAGTCCAGCGAAGGGCAACAAAAATGATTAGGGGTCTGGAACACATGACTTATGAGGAGAGGCTGAGGGAGCTGGGATTGTTTAGCCTGCAGAAGAGAAGAATGAGGGGGGATTTGATAGCTGCTTTCAACTACCTGAAAGGGGGTTCCAAAGAGGATGGCTCTAGACTGTTCTCAATGGTAGCAGATGACAGAACGAGGAGTAATGGTCTTAAGTTGCAGTGGGGGAGGTTTAGATTGGATATTAGGAAAAACTTTTTCACTAAGAGGGTGGTGAAACACTGGAATGCGTTACCTAGGGAGGTGGTAGAATCTCCTTCCTTAGAGGTTTTTAAGGTTAGGCTTGACAAAGCCCTGGCTGGGATGATTTAACTGGGAATTGGTCCTGCTTCGAGCAGGGGGTTGGACTAGATGACCTTCTGGGGTCCCTTCCAACCCTGATATTCTATGATTCTATGATTCTATGAAATACAAGAGGGAGGGATAGCTTAGTGGGTTGAGCATTGGCCTGATAAACCCAGGGTTTTGAGTTCAATCCTTGAGGGGGCCATTCTGTGCGACAGTTGTTTTTGTTTCTCCTTGATGTAAAGCCGCCCCCTTTGTTGATTTTAATTCCCTGTAAGCCAACCCTGTAAGCCATGTCGTCAGTCGCCCCTCCCTCCGTCAGGGCAACGGCAGACAATCGTTCCGTGCCTTTTTTCTGTGCAGACGCCATACCACGGCAAGCATGGAGCCCGCTCAGATCACTTTGGCAATTAGGAGCACATTAAACACCACACACATTATCCAGCAGTATATGCAGCACCAGAACCTGGCAAAGCGATACCGGGCGAGTACGCAACGTCAACGCGTTGATGAGAGTGATGAGGACATGGACACAGACTTCTCTCACAGCACGGGCCCTGGCAATGCTGCCATCATGGTGCTAAGGGAGCAGGTTCATGCGGTGGAACGCCGATTCTGGGCCCGGGAAACAAGCACAGACTGGTGGGACCGCATAGTGTTGCAGGTCTGGGACAATTCCCAGTGGCTGCGAAACTTTCGCATGCGTAAGGGCATTTTCATGGAACTTTGTGACTTGCTTTTCCCTGCCCTGAAGTGCATGAATACCAAGATGAGAGTAGCCCTCACAGTTGAGAAGCGAGTGGCAATAGCCCTGTGGAAGCTTGCAACGCCAGACAGCTAACGGTCAGTTGGGAATCAATTTGGAGTGAGCAAATCTACTGTGGGGGCTGCTGTGATGCAAGTAGCCAACGCAATCAAAGATCTACTGATATCAAGGGTAGTGACCCTGGGAAATGTGCAGGTCATAGTGGATGGCTTTGCTGCAATGGGATTCCCTAAATGTGGTGGGGCCATAGACGGAACACATATCCCTATCTTGGCACCAGAGCACCAAGCCAACGAGTACATAAACCGCAAGGGGTACTTTTCAATAGTGCTGCAAGTACTGGTGGATCACAAGGGACGTTTCACCAACATCAACGTGGAATGGCCGGGAAAGGTACATGACTCTTGCATCTTCAGGAACTCTGGTCTGTTTCAAAAGCTGCAGGAAGAGACTTTATTCCCAGACCAGAAAATAACTGTTGGGGATGTTGAAATGCCTATAGTTATCCTTGGGGACCCAGCCTACCCCTTAATGCCATGGCTCATGAAGCCGTACACAGGCAGCCTGGACAGTAGTCAGGAGCTGAGCAAGTGCAGAATGGTGGTAGAATGTGCATTTGGACGTTTAAAAGCGTGCTGGTGCAGTTTACTGACTTGGTTAGACCTCAGCAAAACCAATATTCCCATTGTTATTACTGCTTGCTGTGCGCTCCACAATACCTGTAAGAGTAAGGGGGGGACGTTTATGGCGGGTTGGGAGGTTGAGGCAAATCGCCTGGCCGCTGGTTACACACAGCCCGACACCAGAGCAGTTAGAAGAGCACAGGAGGGCACGGTGCGCATCAGAGAAGCTTTGAAGACCAGTTTCATGACTGGCCAGGCTACGGTGTGAAAGTTCTGTTTGTTTCTCCTTGATGAAACCCCCCGCCCGTTGGTTCACTCTTCTTCCCTGTAAGCTAAGCACCCTCCCCTCCTCCCTTTGATCACCACTTGCAGAGGCAATAAAGTCATTGTTGCTTCACATTCATGCATTCTTTATTAATTCATCACACAAATAGGGGGATAACTGCCAAGGTAGCCTGGGAGGGGTGGTGGAGGAGAGAAGCACCAGGAGGGGTGGTGGAGGAGGGAAGGACAAGGACACACAGCACTTTAAAACTTTAAAACTTATTGAATGCCAGCCTTTTGTTGCTTGGGCAATCCTCTGTGGTGGAGTTGCTGGGTGTCCAGAGGCCCCCCCACCGCGTTCTTGGGCGTCTGGGTGAGGAGGCTATGGAACTTGGGGAGGAGGGCGGTTGGTTACACAGGGGCTGTAGCGCCGGTCTGTGCTCCTGCTGCCTTTCCTGCAGCTCAACCATACACTGGAGCGCATTCGTTTGATCTTCCAGCAGCCTCAGCATTGAATCCTGTCTCCTCATCGTGCTGCCGCCATCTTTCAGCTTCAGCCTTCTCTTCAGCCCACCACCTCTCCTCCCGGTCATTTTGTGCTTTCCTGCACTCTGAAATTCTCTGCCTCCATGCATTCGTCTGTGCTCTGTCAGTGTGGGAGGACAGCATGAGCTCAGAGAACATTTCATCATGAGTGTGTTTTTTTTGCCTTCTAATCTTCACTAGCCTCTGGGAAGGAGAAGATCCTGTGATCCTTGAAACACATGCAGCTGGTGGAGAAAAAAAAAGGGACAGTGGTATTTAAAAAGACACATTTTCTAGAACAATGGCTACACTCTTTCACGGTAAACCTTGCTGTTAACATTACATACACAGCACATGTGCTTTCTTTCCAAGGTCGCATTTTGCCTCCCTCCACCACGTGGCTAGCCCCTCACCCCTCACCATGGATAACAGCGGGGAACATTTCTGTTCAGCCACAGGCAAACAGCCCAGCAGGAACGGGCACCTCTGAATGTCCCCTTAAGAAAAGCACCCTATTTCAACCAGGTGACCATGAATGATATCACTCTCCTGAGGATAACACAGAGAGATAAAGAACGGATGTTGTTTGAACGCCAGCAAACATACACTGCAATGCTTTGTTCTACAATGATTCCCGAGTATGTGCTACTGGCCTGGTGTGGTAAAGTGTCCTACCATGGTGGACGCAATAAGGCTGCCCTCCCCAGAAACCTTTTGCAAAGGCTTTGGGAGTACATCCAGGAGAGCCGCAAATGCCAGGGCAAATTAATCATTAAACATGCTTGCTTTTAAACCATGTATAGTATTTTAAAAGGTACACTCACCAGAGGTCCCTTCTCCGCCTGGTGGGTCCGGGAGGCAGCCTTGGGTGTGTTCGGGGGGTACTGGCTCCAGGTCCAGGGTGAGAAATAGTTCCTGGCTGTCAGGAAAACCAGTTTCTCCGCTTGCTTGTTGTGAGCTATCTACAACTTCATCATCATCATCTTCCTCGTCCCCAAAACCTGCTTCTGTGTTGCCTCCATCTCCATTGAAGGAGTCAAACAACACGGCTGGGGTAGTGGTGGCTGAACCCCCTAAAATGGCATGCAGCTCATCATAGAAGTGGCATGTTTGGGGCTCTGACCCGGAGCGGCCGTTTGCCTCTCTGGTTTTCTGGTAGGCTTGCCTCAGCTCCTTAAGTTTCTCATGGCACTGCTTCGGGTCCCTATTATGGCCTCTGTCCTTCATGCCCTGGGAGATTTTGACAAATGTTTTGGCATTTCAAAAACTGGAATGGAGTTCTGATAGCACAGATTCCTCTCCTCATACAATGATCAGATCCCATACCTCCTGTTCGGTCCATGCTGGAGCTCTTTTGCGATTCTGGGACTCCATCATGGTCACCTCTGCTGATGAGCTCTGGCCATTATGGCAAGCTGCAGGTGACCATGAAAACGGGAAATTGAAATTCAAAAGTTTGTGGGCCTTTTCCTGTCTACCTGGCCAGTGCATCTGAGTTGAGAGTGCTGTCCAAAGCAGTCACAATAGAGCACTCTGGGATAGCTCCCGGAGGCCAATACCGTCTAATTGCGTCCTCAGTACCCCAAATTTGACCCGGCAAGGCCGATTTAAGCGCTAATCCCCTTGTTGGGGGTGGAGTAAGGAAATTGATTTTAAGAGCCCTCTAAGTCGAAAAAAAGGGCTTCATCATGTGGACGGGTGCAGGGTTAAATCAATTTAACGCTGCTAAATTTGACCTCAACTCCTAGTGTAGACCAGGGCTGAGGGAACTGGGATTATATAGTCTGCAGAAGAGAAGAATGAGGGGGGATTTGATAGCTGCTTTTAACTACCTGAAAAGGGTTCCAAAGAGGATGGATCTAGACTGTTCTTAGTGGTAGCAGATGACAGAACAAGGAGTAATGGTCTCAAGTTGCAGTGGGGGAGGTTTAGGTTGGATATTAGGAAAAACTTTTTCACTAGGAGGGTGGTGAAGCACTGGAATGGGTTACCTAGGGAGGTGGTGGAATCTCCTTCCTTTGAGGTTTTCAAGGTCAGGCTTGACAAAGCCCTGGCTGGGATGATTTAGTTGGGGATTGGTCCTGTTTTGAGCAGGGGGTTGGACTAGATGACCTTCTGGGGTCCCTTCCAACCCTGATATTCTATGATTCTATGCTTTAAGGACTCAATGTGCTATGGCACCTGAGCTCTTGATGGGCCATACTGCTCACAGCTGAGATGCATTGGCAAATGGCATGCAGGGGAAACTAGTTGCTATTCTGTGAATAAACAGCTTCCTTCTCTGAAGCTGTTGCTCCAGCAGCTCCTCTGCTGATGTCCCTTTGGGCTGGCAGCTGTCTGTGAAGGGATGTGGATCTTCTCTATGGGAAGTGCAAGCCACCACAAGGGAAACCCACCATTCCTGATTAGTTTCACTGAGTGATCCAAAGCAGCTGCTGGAGATGCAGTGGCCTCAATTCCCAGCTGTGCTCAATATGCACTGGGAGTGCCGTTCTCAGCTCCCTAGTCCAGGGGCCATGTCTACACTGGCTCAGTCCCTGGTGTGGTTTAGGGAGCTCAGAATCTGGTTCACTGCATCTCCAGCAGCTGCCTTGGCTTTACTGTATGTATCCTCACAATACCCCTGTGAAGTAGGGCAGTGCCATTTGCCCCCTGCCCAGGGGGGAACTGGATTTCAGGCCCACTTTTCTTCCCTCTGGGAACTGTGACCAGTGAGATGATGACCGACAGCTTCCTTAAAACAAAATGGTTTTTATTTATCAGTTGGAACAAAGCATTAAGGTTTTTGAAACAAAAAGCCTATGCACATCTGTCTTAGCTAAGGTCCTGCCAGCACAGCAGGGTGCTCTTAGCAGGCATAGCTTCCTTGACATGCCCCATTTCACTCCAGTTCCTGTGCATGAGTGTATCCTTTTAAGCCATGCTGGGATCTGTGTTCTCCGTGAGGCATCTCTATGTGTCGGCAGGCTTTGGCCGCCCCTCCCATCAAATCAGTTCCGCAGTCTACCTGGGCAGCAGCGTATTAACGCCTAGGCCAACAAGGCCTAGGCCTAGTGCGGCAAATTTGCAGGGGTGGTTGTCAAGGTTCCTCCCCCACTCTGAACTCTAGGGTACAGATGTGAGGACCTGCAAGAAAACCTCCTAAGCTTACTTTTACCAGCTTAGGTTAAAACTTCCCCAAGGTACAAATTAATTTTAGCCTTTGCCCTTGGAATTTCCACTGCCACCACCAAACTTTAACTGGGTTTACTGGGAAACGTAGTTTGGACACGTCTTTCCCCCCAAGATCCTCCCAACCCTTGCACCCCACTTCCTGGGAAAGGTTTGG
Source organism: Lepidochelys olivacea (assembly GCF_965140295.1). NCBI lineage: Eukaryota > Metazoa > Chordata > Testudines > Cheloniidae > Lepidochelys > Lepidochelys olivacea. Next base: position 42,997,604 of record NC_140418.1, on the reverse strand, counting down.
TAAAAATCCTCACCAATTTGCATAGGTGACCACAGACCCAAACCCTTGGATCTTAGAACAATGAAAAAGCATTCAGTTCTCTTACAAGAAGACTTTTAATAGAAGTAAAGGAATCACCTCTGTAAAATCAGGATGGTAGATACCTTACAGGGTAATTAGATTCAAAACATAGAGAATCCCTCTAGGCAAAACCTTAAGTTACAAAAAAGACACACAGACAGGAATAGTCATTCTATTCAGCACAACTCTTTTCTCAGCCATTTAAAGAAATCATAATCTAACACATACCTAGCTAGATTACTTACTAAAAGTTCTAAGACTCCATTCCTGTTCTATCCCCGGCAAAAGCAGCATACAGACAGACACAGACCCTTTGTTTCTCTCCCTCCTCCCAGCTTTTGAAAGTATCTTGTCTCCTCATTGGTCATTATGGTCAGGTTACCTTTAGCTTCTTAACCCTTTACAGGTGAGAGGATTTTAAAGGGGTTTACCCTTCCCTTTATATTTATGACAGTGGCAAATTTATAATAGCAGCCACAGGCTGCTTTTCGCGGTGCCGGTTCGCGCCCTCTGTCCCCGGCCCCGCCCCAACTCCACCCCTTCCCCACCCCCCACCCCCCAGGCCCCAACCCCTCCCTGCCCCTATTGGTCCCCTTCCCCAAATCCCTGCCCCAGCCCCGTCTCCTCTCCCGAGCATGCCGCGTTCCCCCCCTTCCCCCCCTCCTTCATGAAGCTGTTTCGAGCACAAGCACTGGCAGGGAGTGGGTAGAAGCAGGACCCAGCGGCGTGCTCAGGGGAGGAGGTGGAGGTTGAGGCAGAGCAGAGGTGAGCTGGGGGGGTGAGGGGGGCAGCAATTATTTCTGGGCCTAGGGGCAGCAAAATAATTAATCCGCCACTGTAACTGGGGGATTCTAGAGACAGCAGAGCTAATAATTCTGTCATTGTCTCTTAACCACCATTAAGTGTAAGATGCTAGATGGCTATGTTGAGCCATTTCCTCCTTCCTGCCTGGGCCATCCCAGACAGTCCCCTATTAGAAAGCTCTCAATCACAAACATTTATACAGAAATCACCATGGGCAGCAGCAGGCTGAGATACACCCCATATTTGTCAGTCATGGTACTAGAACTAGGATGAGATCCACCAAATTGAGATAATTTTTTATCCTGGAACTGGGATCGGAAATATAATATATCCAGAGTTTTGTAAATCAGTTGATATTGTGTTCCACAAAATCCTACCATTAAAATGAATTTGACTTGTTCTAGTATGAACATTGTCCCAAAGAAAAGTGAATGGAGAGTAGAGTAGAGACTGTGTGTAGAGAGTAATAAGCAGCACTATTCTGGTCACAGGGTCAGTCTTACTTAATATCCTGGGGCCAGATTCTGAGCTGGCGTAAGTCCACATAGCATTATTGAAGTCACTGGAATTGTGCCAGGTTGTGACTATGCCCATGGCTCTGCCAGTCTGCTCTCAGTTTGCCAGTGACTGTGCCCATGGCTCTGTTCTTTTTCTTCTCCTGACACGTCACTTAATGATCATGCTGGATCTTGCATGCAAATGCATCTCACTGCAGACAGAGCATGTCTCACTGGAAAACTCTGAAAAGTTATTTCTCTGCCCTCCTACCTCCCCTCCTGCCTGCCGCAGAGGAGACATATGAATACCAAGAAGGCTGTTTTTGAGGTTGGAAGTCAGGTTTAGAATTTTAATGATATCCTGCATCCCATTGCCTTTTATTTGGGGAGTAAAGAAATGGCTCTAAATGACCCATTTTTCTCAGCATAATGATAATCATTACTAAGAGGAAAAGAAGTGCACTGAAGACAAGGATGAATGCAGGTGGAGATGAGATGTCGAGGTTGAGTCTAACTAACAAAATGCTACATGGAGAAATAAGCCTTTTGTACTTAGAAAGAATGTAAAGATGTCTTTAAACATTTGTGTAAATTTGTAACAAATAAGGCAGCACGGCTTAAAATTGGAAGCAGGAGAATGCAGCCATAAATATTTGATCTCCTTGACAATGAGCTCCAGTACAGCTAATTTTCACACCATGTTACACTCTCTGGGGCAAGGGGACTCTGACGCTCTCTGGTGTTGCATGGGGATGCAGTCTTGGGATTATTGTCCGCTCTGGCTGCTCCAGGATGACTTTCCCAGTGAGCCCTGCTGCTGCTCAGTTTGGCATGAGACAAGGACCATCACATCGGTCAGACAGAAAAGAATCAGGTCTCCATTGTGCCACATCCACTGGCTTGGGAGACGCATCCAGGTTTAACATTAGGCAGTGCCCACTTACCTTAGCGTGTGTTTCATTCCAGTCCACCATGAACCTTTTTACAATTGGTCAGTCGTACTGTGACTAGATGCGCAGAGTGGGCAGCTACAGTCTATGAGTATGTATCTGTGAAGAGAGTAACCGCTTCAAAGCAGGGTCCTGTCTCTTTATTGGCACTGTCAGGAAGCTAGCACACTTGGAATACTGTAAAATAAAATAGTTGGATGGCTTTCCAGGAAGCACCATTTCTGGTACTTCCCAGAGCAGTATCATTCCAGTTGGCAGCTCCTGTGTTGTCTGGAGTGAGCTCAGAACACGCAAGATCGGTGCCTTATCCTCCAGTCTCGACCTGAGTATAGATGTTAAGGTCACAAGGGACCATTAGATCATCTAGATGAACCTCCTGTATATCACAGGCTAAAGAATTTCCCCCAGGCACCCCTGTATTGAGCCCAAAATCCTGTGTTTGACTAATGCATCTTGCAGAAAGGCAGCCAGGCTGGATTTGAAGATTGCAAAAGATGGAGAATCCATCACTTCCCTTCAGTTGATTCCAGTGGTTCATTGCCTAGGGTACATTCACTCCAGAGCCAATCCTCTTTGACCACTATTCGCCAGATATCGCAGTGATTGGTGCTCCATACACATGGTGGATCAATCATTCAGAGAAGAACACCATCAAAGCACTGGAGCTGCTAGACATTTTGTCATTGAACCATTTTTAAACATTTTAAAACTTTGTATGTGTGTCAAAACATTCTGTTTTCAATGAAAAACTTTTTTTCTTTTGGTGCACATTCTTAGTTTTCAAAATTGATCACATGAATTTTTTTAAAAAATCTAAATTTCCTGTGGAAAATAAATGGCATTTTTTAACCAGCATTAGAAAACATACACCTGACTCCAGTGGTCCAAAGACCTAAGAGCTAAAACACACAGCAGATATGAATGGGCACCAGGTCACTTCACATTACAAACTCACCTGTTGAAATAATCCACAGAGGTGCCACCCCTCAGGAGATCAAAAACATTTAGGCTGCTTTGGTCTCATGATCCATGGAGCCGTGGATCTGTGGTGGTGGCACAAGAATCCACTGACCCTGTCATGCAGCAGACAATTGCTAGCAAGACTGACTTGCTGGGGTGTCCCCCCCCCCCACCTTGCATGCACTATTATTCCAGTTGATAACACAATGTACGTTCTGTACACTGATGGTTCCTGATTTGATTAACATAGTGCCTGACACCTTCTATGCTAGTCTGGAAATAATACTCTGGAAGTGGATGAATGATTTAGGCTCAGGGAATTGTCAGGAATTTTCCAACCGCCCATTTGGAGCCCGCTTTAGAGAATTTGTGCAGTTGTAAGTGCCACCCACTTCCCTTGGTGTCTTCTCGGAACTAACAAGGGAGGAAATGTGAGGCCAGCAGCATACCCTTTGAGGAATTCTCTGCTGACCTGGGAGTCACCCCCTCCCTGTCGGAGGAGTTGTTTGCTGATCTCTCAGTGGCAGAGACAACATCAGAGGCTGGAGTGCAAATTCGCATTAAATACACTTCCATGCAATTTTTGGGGAGTAGAGTTAACAGCTAGCTGCCAGTCATTCCTGCAATCAGCCTTTGGAGCTGCAATCCCATTAGTTACTCTATGCTAATTAGAGGCAGACCCAGTGAGGGTAGAAGTCCCCCGAAGAACAATGAGGTGCTCCCCTAACTAGCTGGAGATACTGTTAATGGCATCCTTTGAGGGGTCGTGGGTTCGAGGCAGTCCTCGGGCCGCAGCCACCATCTGGCAGCTTGCTGCTGCCAGCAGGGAGTGTCAGTGGGTGGACCCCAGCTTACCAGAGGCACCGCCAATGAAGCTCCTGATGGGAGAAGACATCTGGTCTCTCCGATTGGCTCAGACTCACTATTTAGGCCAGAAGAAGGCACAGGAAGTTGTCTGAGCAACTAGGTGAATTCCTGGCTGGCTGCTACATTGGATCTTACCTTCTTGCCTGACTCCTGATACCTGCCTTGTTCCTGCTTCCTGCCCTCCTGCTTTGTTCAAGATCCCTGCTTCTGTGCCCCACTGCTGCCTACTGACTGTGGCTCTGACCCTTGGTTTGATTTCTGACAGTTTCTGGCTCTAATCCCTGGCTCTGATTCCTGACTCCTGCTCTGAGAGTTACGCATGACCACTACTGCTCTGAGTGCCTGCATCCTGGTCCGTGACGCATTCTTTCTTTTGATCTAGCACTGGACATGTTCCCAGACAAGATGTAAGGGATCATGTAGTGATGGCTTTGCATGAGGCATAAAATCCACACCCTTACGATTTCTGGTCATCTAAATCACCTGGCACATTTTTCCCCTAAGAGCAGGAATATTCATCCCAGTGTACAGCTCAGTTAATTATATTCAGCTAACCTTAAATCACCCCTGCAATTTCCATGAGACATGGTATTCCTCTTCACTCTCATGCAGTGTTGCTGTGCCCTGTGGAGGAGCTGCTATGCTGTCCCCAAGAAGCCAGTGAATTTCAGGGAAGTTGGAAAGCTCATGCTCAAATAAATTGGTTAGTCTCTAAGGTGCCACAAGTACTCCTTTTTCTTTTTGCGAATACAGACTAACACGGCTGTTACTCTGAAACCGAAAATGACTCTATGTCCCTTTTCCACTGTGCCGGGTTTTTATGAAGCATCATTATTGAATTGTTTGTAAAGCACTTTGAGACCCTTGGAGATGTACAAATCGCTCCTGTTCTTTGATGCGCTGAGGCTTGTTAACGCTGTATGCCAGGTGTGGGTATTTTTGCCTATGAAGCTAATGAAATTGAGAGCCTCCTTCAGATATGCTTTTGGGAGCCACGCAGCAGGGAGGGAAATCATTCATTCAGAGCCATGCATCTTGTGCTGTCCATCTCCCTGCCTCACAGCAGCAGAAGCTGTGTCCAGGAGATTGACAGAAAGCAAAGCTTCTGAAGATCTGATCAGCACAATTCCAGCTCTGGTTCTTACATTAGAGAGCACAGCTGATGCCTGCCCAGGTCCCCCGTGCTTTGGAACAGAGTAGATCTTGTGGAGTGGAATCGCAGCTGCAACTGTTTGTTCCCCAAGGGAGGAGTTCGTTCGGATGTTGGGGAGCTACTAACTAGTGTTGGAGAGGAAGGATGGGATAGTGGTTAGGTCACTAGGCTAGGACTTAGGAGCATGGTGTTCAGTTCCCTGCTCTATCACAAACTTCCTTTGTGAGCTTGAGAAGGTCGCTTAGTCTCTTTGTGCCTCAGTTTCCCATCAGTATCATGGATAACAGCCCTGCTCTACCTGACAGGGGGGTTGTGAGGAAATACATAGACGATTGTGAGGTGCTCAGACACTGTAAGTACCGAGACAGAGTGTGGTGTGTGATGTTCATCTCCACACAAATTAAGTGGCAACTTGTTTACTGCCCAGACATAAGGCTAGAAGCAGTCAGCTGTTTGTGACCCTGGAGCTCAAAGCTCCTGATAATTCAATTAGACCTAGCTGCAGAGAAGCCTATAAACCTATAATCGATCAGGTGAGCAAGTTCCCATTCCAAGTAGTTGCTTTCCTTGAGCAGCATGCAGCAGCCTGTTGGCTTGGCTCATATGCCACTGATGCAGCTGGTTAGACCTGTGAGTGATATAGGAACTCTGCAGTCAGGAAGCTGGAATGGAATTAGACACCATTCTAGACAGATTGAATTAGACAGATTTTATTAGATTTATTAGATGGTTGGTAGGAAAGAAGGCTGGAAAATAGAGGACAAGAAGTGACTCCTCAGTGACTTATGGGCTGGGATGATTTTTCTTGTCCTAGATGAAGATGGGGTGATGTGTAGAGGGAATATTTACTGCTCCCCAGGTCATTCAGCCAATGCTGCAGCAGCCACCACCCACAATACTCCCTATCAAACAATGGAGCAGACCCTGAGAAAGGCACCAGCAAGAACCTTTTTCCATTTGGATACCTGCTTCACTGCTTCCTGCTTTCTTTGGTAACTGAAACCCAGCATCGCCCCAGCCCCAGCTGTCTTAACAGCCACAGCTTTCAGAAAATTTCTCATCTCTAAGTGTCTGTGAGGTGCAGGTGCTACACTGGCCTGCATGCTTCTTCTCAAGCTACAAATGCAAATAAATACAGCAGAGTACATTGCCTCCACTCTGCAAATCTGACACTCCTCATCAAATCCAACCCAGGACTCAACCAAGACTTAATAGCAACAGGTTTAATAGCCATCTAAGAGAGGCCGAGCTGCTGAGCGATCTCCTAACGCTAAGAATTGATGACTTTTATAAAATATACTGCAGCACATTTACTAGTAGGCAATGAGATATTACCACCAATAATTAGAACTCAATCACACTTGCCAAAATAAATGAACTAAGCATGCTGAGGGATGAAGCATCCTTGCTTTTGTAAATCCTGCTTATTCCCTTTCACGCTAAGGCTATGCCTATACAGGAAACGCTACAGCAGCACAGCTGCAGTGGTGCAATTGCGGCTATAGCACTGTAATGTAGACCAAATAGGGTTCTTCCATTGCTGTACTCAATCCACCTCTCTGAGAAGAGGTAGCTAGGTTGATGGAAGAATTTTTCCATCAATCTAACAGTGTCTACTCTGGCACTTAGGCCGGCTTAACCATGTTGCACAGGGTGTGAAATTTTTCACAGCCCTGAGCGATATAGTTTTCTTGACCTAACTGTGTAGTGTAGACCAAAGTCACAACATCTGGTAATGCATGAAAGGTTCTCCTAGTCATTAGAATGAACCAGCAATGAGCTATATGGAATCATTCACTAATGATGGTTGAACCAGTTTGGATATAATAAGAACTGAGCATCCCCAAGCATACACACAGCCTTAACTGAGATTAATCTGTTTTATCTGTTCAGTGGTTACCCCTTGCCCCTTCTGGTTCTTCTAGAGCTCTTATCTTTGTCTAAAATACCAAGCATAAGCAGTTAGTAGTGGAAAAAGTAACAAGACACAAAAGTAGAAGGTCCCAGATCTGAGGCTGGCCCTCAATGGTCTTCTGCAATCTTCTTCTGGTTGTCAGGGTTGGAATCCAAGCTCCTCAAGAGGAGTGAAAGACATGGACTCATAGGTTCTAAGGCCAGAAGGGACCAGTATGATCATCCAGTCTGACCTCCTGCATAACACAGGCCAGAGAATTTCACGTGATTCCTGCTTTGAGCCCATAAATTTTGGTCAACCTAGGGCATATTTGTTAGTAAATTGGTAAGTGGTTCCAATGATTAATTAACCTCACTGTTGGAAACATGTGGTGTCAGTATCAGTTAGTTCTAACCCTTCTTCATAGAATCATAGAATAACAGAGTTGGAAGGGACCTCTGGAGGCCATCTAGTTCAACCCCCTGCCCAGAGCAGGACCAATCCCAACTAAATCATCCCAGCCAGGGCCTTGTCAAGCCTGACCTTAAAAACTTCTAAGGAAGGGGATTCCACCACCTCCCTAGGTAACGCATTCCAATGTTTCAACACGCTCCTAGTGAAAAAGTTTTTCCTAATATCCAACCTAAACCTCCCCCACTGCAACTTGAGACCATTACTCCTTGTCCTGTCATCTGCTACCACTGAGAATAGTCTAGATCCATCCTCTTTGGATCCACCTTTCAGGTAGTTAAAAGCAGCTATCAAATCCCCCCTCATTCTTCTGTTCCGTAGACTAAACAATCCCAGTTCCCTCAGCCTCTCCTCATAAGTCATGTGTTCCAGTCCCCTAATCATTTTTGTTGCCCTTTGCTGGACTCTCTCCAATTTATCCACATCCTTCTTGTAGTGTGGGGCCCAAAACTGGACACAGTACTCCAGATGAGGCCTCACCAATGTCGAATAGAGGGGAATGATCATGTCCCTCGATCTGCTCGCTATGCCCCTACTTATGCACCCCAAAATGCCATTGGCCTTCTTGGCAACAAGGGCACACAGTTGACTCATATCCAGCTTCTCGTCCACTGTCACCCCTAGGCCCTTCTCTGCAGAACTGCTGCCTAGCCATTCAGTCCCTAGTCTGTAGCGGTGCATTGTATTCTTCCGTCCTAAGTGCAGGACTCTGCACTTGTCCTTGTTGAACCTCATCAGATTTCTTTTGGCCCAATCCTCCAATTTGTCTAGGTCCCTCTGTACCCTATCCCTACCCGCCAGCGTATCTACCACTCCTCCCAGTTTAGTGTCATCTGCAAACTTGCTGAGGGTGCAATCCACACCATCCTCCAGATCATTAATGAAGATATTGAACAAAACCGGCCCCAGGACCAACCCTTGGGGCACTCCGCTAGATACCGGCTGCCAACTAGACATGGAGCCATTGATCACTACCCGTTGAGCCCGACAATCTAGCCAACTTTCTACCCACCTTGTAATGCATCCATCCAACTTGCTGACAAGAATACTGTGGGAGACCGTGTCAAAAGCTTTGCTAAAGTCGAGGAATAACACGTCCACTGCTTTCCCTTCATCCACAGAACCAGTTATCTCATCATAGAAGGCAATTAGATTAGTCAGGCATGACTTTCCCTTGGTGAATATATGCTGACTGTTCCTGATCACTTTCCTCTCCTCTAAGTGCTTCAGAATTGATTCCTTGAGGACATGCTCCATGATTTTTCCGGGGACTGAGGTGAGGCTGACTGGCCTGTAGTTCCCAGGATCCTCCTTCTTCCCTTTTTTAAAGATGGGCACTACATTAGCCTTTTTCCAATCTTCCAGGACTTTGCCCGACCGCCATGAATTTTCAAAGATAATGGCCAATGGCTCTGCAATCACATCCGCCAATTCCTTTAGCACTCTCGGATGCAACGCATCTGGCCCCATGGACTTGTGCACGTCCAGTTTTTCTAAATAGTCCCGAACCACTTCTTCCTTCACAGAGGGCTGGCCACCTCCTCCCCAGGCTGTGCTGCCCAGTGCAGTAGTCTGGGAGCTGACCTTGTTCGTGAAGATAGAGGCAAAAAAAGCATTGAGTATGTTAGCTTTTTCCACATCCTCTGTAACTAGGTTGCCTCCCTCATTTAGTAAGGGGCCCACACTTTCCTTGGATTTCTTCTTATTGCCAATATACCTGAAGAAACCCTTCTTGTTACTCTTAACATCCCTCGCTAGCTGCAACTCCAGGTGTGATTTAGCCTTCCTGATTCCATTCCTAAATGCCCGAGCAATATTTTTATACTCCTCCCTGGTCATTTGTCCAGTCTTCCACTTCTTGTAAGCCTCTTTTTTGTGTTTAAGATCAGCAAGGATTTCACTGTTAAGTCAAGCTGGTCGCCTGCCATATTCACTATTCTTTCTACACATCGGGATGGTTTGTCCCTGTAACCTCAATAAGGATTCTTTAAAATACAGCCAGCTCTCCTGGACTCCTTTCCCCCTCATGTTATTCTCCCAGGGGATCTTGCCCATCAGTTCCCTGAGGGAGTCAAAGTCTGCTTTTCTGAAGTCCAGGGTCCGTATTCTGCTGCTTTCCTTTCTTCGTTGTGTCACAATCCTGAACTTGACCATCTCATGGTCACTGCCTCCCAGGTGCCCATCCACTTTTGCTTCCCCTACTAATTCTTCCCAGTTTGTGAGCAGCAGGTCAAGAAGAGCTCTGTCCCTAGTTGGTTCCTCCAGCACTTGCACCAGGAAATTGTCCCCTACAGTTTCCAAAAACTTCCTGGATTGTCTGTGCACCGCTGTATTGCTCTCCCAGCAGATGTCAGGATGATTGAAGTCACCCATGAGAACCAGGGCGTGTGATCTCGTAGCTTCTGCGACTTGCCAGAAGAAAGCCTCGTCCACCTCATCCCCCTGGTCCGGTGGTCTATAGCAGACTCCCACCATGACATCACCCTTGTTGCTCAGGCTTCTAAACTTAATCCAGAGACTCTCAGGTTTTTCTGCAGTTTCATACTTGAGCTCTGAGCAGTCATACTGCTCCCTTACATACAATGCAACTCCCCCACCTTTTCTGGCCTCCCTGTCCTTCCTGAACAGTTTATACCCATCCATGACAGTACTCCAGTCATGCGAGTTATCCCACCAAGTCTCCATATTATGTTATTCCAATCACATCATAATTCCCTGACTTTGCCAGGACCTCCAGTTCTCCCTGCTTGTTTCCCAGGCTTTGTGCATCTGTATATAGGCACTTGAGATAACCCGCTGATCGCCCCTTGTTCTCAGTATGAGGCAGGAGCCCCTCCCCCACATGCTCCTGCTCGTGCTTCCTCCCGGTATCTCGCTTCCCCACTTACCTCAGGGCTTTGGTCTCCTTCCCCCGGTGAACCTAGTTTAAAGCCCTCCTCACTAGGTTAGCCAGCCTGCTCGCGAAGATGCTCTTCCCTCTCTTCGTTAAGTGGAGCCCGTCTCTGCCTAGCACTCCTCCTTCTTGGAACACCATCCCATGGTCGAAGAATCCAAAGCCTTCTTTCCGACACCACCTGCGTAGCCATTCATTGATTTCCACGATTCGACGGTCCCTACCCCGGCCTTTTCCTTCCACGGGGAGGATGGACGAGAACACCACTTGTGCCTCATACTCCTTTATCCTCCTTCCCAGAGCCACATAGTCTGCAGTGATCCGCTCAAGGTCATTCTTGGCAATATCATTGGTGCCCACGTGGAAAAGCAGGAAGGGGTAGCGGTCCGAGGGCTTGATGAGTCTCGGCAGACTCTCCGTCACATCGCGAATCTTAGCTCCTGGCAAGCAGCAGACTTCTCTGTTTTCCCGGTCAGGGCAGCAGATAGATGACTCAGTCCCCCTGAGGAGAGAGTACCCGACCACCACCACCCGCCTCCTTCTCTTGGGCGTGGTGGTCGTGGAACCCCCAACCTTAGGACAGTGCATCTCATGCTTTTCAACTGGTGGAGTCTCCTTCTGCTCCCTTCCCCCAGACGTATCATCTGGGCCACTCCCCACAATGGTACCTGTGGAGAGAACATGAAAACGGTTACTTACCTGTATCCACGTTGCTGGTACATGGACGTTCCCCCCTCTTCTTCTGGAGGTCACATGTTGCCAGATTTCTTCACCATCCTCCTGTCCGCGCTGCTGTGAATCTTCAGAACCTTGTGCCTGTAGAAGCATATCCTGACGTCTGTCCAGGAAATCTTCAGTTTCTCTTATGCAACGCAGGATCGATACCTGTTGCTCCAGACCTTGAACCTTCTCTTCCAATATGGAGACCAGCTTGCACTTTGTACACACAAAGTCACTTCTTTTACATCAACTCACAACTTGCTCAAAATAATTCATTTGGAACTGACATTTTCCATAGTTGGGCTTAGCATTCCTCTATCCCCTGCACTAGATCCCACTGTGCCATTTCTCTGCCCTCTCTGACATTTGTAATCCTCCGCAAATTAGAATAATCTGTAAACGTCATTAATGTCCTCATTGTTCACATCATCCTTCTAATTGCTAACAAAGTTTTTAAATAAGAAAAGTCCTTATGCTGTCCCTATGGTGACCCCCTAAGCACCTCCTCACAACGCAGTAAATTGTCATTTATCTTGACCATTTTTTCATGCCATTTTAACCAATTCAAGTCTTGTAGGCCTCCTGCCTGCTGAATGGCAGAGATGGGAAGGAATCAAATTTTCACCCGCTCCATAACAAGTAAAGCATTTTACAGTTTCCCCTCCAACCTGATGCTGCTTTCCATACAACTTTTAACCCAGCTTCTCCAAGTAAAACTGCCATGGATGCCCACAAAAAAGTGATCTTTGTGGTCAAATTTCATAGACTCCTAGGTGATAAGGCCAGATGAGACTGCTGTGATCATCTAGTCTGAGCTCCTGTATAACACAGGCCTTTCCAAAAGTACTTCCTGTGTGAACTAGAGCAGGTCTGTTAGAAAAACATCCCATTTTGATTTAATCATTGCTGGTGATGGAGACTCCACCACATTGTAGGTGTGTTCCAATGGCTAATTACCCTAGCTTAAATTATTTATATTAAAACTTAAATTAACTTAAATTAAAATAACTTAAATTAAAATGGCTAATTATCCTCACTCTTATTTCCAGTCTGAATCTGTCCAGTTTCAACTTCCAGCCATTGGATCCCATTGTGCCTCTTCCATGAGACTGGGGAATTAAACATAAGTCGTCAACACAAAACTGTTAGTTTCCAAGTGCAGACACTGGGGTTGCTGGGAGAGTCCATGATTCCTGCTAACTCTTATGAGCATCAGGATGAGCCTCTCCAAGAGCTGGTAGTTTTTCAGTGCTCCACTTGCAGGGCTTTACAGTTGCCAAGGGAGAATATCCATTGAGTCCAGTAAGATGCCAGCCTTTCCCGACCCTGACCTGCCATGAACCAAGTGATGCTGCTAGTATAGCTTCATGCCCTCGAATTTGGATCCAGATCTGAAGCGCTCCATTTGGGCTGGCTTGGAGTTGGGGTTAGGTGGATAACCCCAACTGCAGGTATCTCGTGCTGGTGAAGCTAACCACCATTCAGTTTTGGTTGAACTACACAGGAGACCACAAGCACAAACCACAGCTAGGAATGTGCATGTTTATTTTTGATTTAATAATTTATGCAAATTAGCTGCAGCCCTCAGCCTTCCAGTGAGTAAAAATGCACCCCTCTGTGCTGCAGCATATGGGCTCTGGGTTCTGGTGCTTGGGCAGGGCCTGCATTAGCTTCCTCTGGTAGGTTAAACTGATCTCTGGTGCCTGTCCTGGGGTTTGCCAAGGGCCTATTTCTCCTCTGAGTTCCAGCCTGTGGGTTTTGTGTAGGACCAGTGAAGTGAATCAGGGATTTACACCAATGTATCCAAGGCACTTATCTGGCCCCATTGTGATAGTATCTGAGCACTTTCAGTCTTCAGTGTATTTACCCTCCCACCCCCATAAGGCAGGTTACCACCTAGGCAGCCAGCAATCTTTCCTCAGTTAGCCCACTGCCATGCTGGCAATCACACACAGGTGAACGGCATAGGGCTTGTCTGCACCTAAACATTATGGCACGGCCGCTGCAGCAGCACTGCTGAGTACTGCAGTGGAGACACTCCCTGCACAGCCAGACTTCTCCCATCAGCACAGGTAATACCCAGGAGGTGGGCGCTGGGTTGACAGAAGAATTCTTTGGCTGATATAGCTGAATTTTCTAGTGTGGACCAGGCCTTAGAAGGCAGCTTTACTCACCGTCATGCCACCAATGCACGTGTGTCGCTGGAATCAGACACCCGCATCACTGAGATCAGAATCTGGCTGACAGACGTCGGAGGTGGAGGAGACCTCGTCTGGTACATCTAGTCTTCCCCTCCCTCCTTCCAGCCAATGCAGGCCTGTTCCCTACAGCACAGCTATGGATTCTGGGGCATCTGGATTAAGTTTAGAAGTGTGAGGAACAAGGGTGATGTCGTGGTGGGAGTCTGCTATAGAGCACCAGACCAGGGGGATGAGGTGGACGAGGCTTTCTTCCGGCAACTAATGGAAGTTACTAGATCACAGGCCCTGGTTCTCATGGGAGACTTCAATCACCCTGTTATCTGCTGGGAGAGCAATACAGCAGCGCACAGACAATCCAAGAAGTTTTTGGAAAGTTTACGGGACAATTTCCTGGTGCAAGTGCTGGAGGAACCAATTCCTCCAGAAGAAAGAAAGAAAGAAAGAAAGAGCTCTTCTTGACCTGCTGCTCACAAACTGGTAAGAATTAATAGGGGAAGCAAAAGTGGATGGGCACCTGGGAGGCAGTTACCATGAGATGGTCAAGTTCAGGATTGTGACACAAGGAACAAAGGAAAGCAGCAGAATACAGACCCTGGACTTCAGAAAAGCAGACTTTGACTCCCTCGGGGAACTGATGGGCAGGATCCCCTGGGAGAATAACGTGAGGGGGAAAGGAGTCCAGGAGAGCTGGCTGTATTTTAAAGAATCCTTATTGAGGTTACAGGGACAAACCATCCCGATGTGTAGAAAGAATAGTGAATATGGCAGGTGACCAGCTTGGCTTAACAGTGAAATCCTGTTCTTAAACACAAAAAAGAAGCTTACAAGAAGTGGAAGATTGGCCAAATGACCAGGGATGAGTATAAAAATATTGCTCAGTTATGCAGGAGTGAAATCAGGAAGGCCAAATCACACCTGGAGTTGCAGCTAGCAAGAGATGTTAAGAGTAACAAGAAGGGTTTCTTCAGGTACAGGAACTCCTCACTTAACGTTCCAGTTATGTTCCTGAAAAATGCGACTTTAAGGGAAATGATGTTAAACGAATCCAATTTCCCCATAAGACTTAATGTAAATGAGGGAGTTAGGTTCCAGGGAAATTTTTTTCACCAGACAAAAGACTATATATATATATATATATATATATATATATATATATATAGTGATGGGGCAAGGTCAGATGGCTATAGAAAAGTAGTGGGAGATAGATATATTAGCTCCAGGCTAAACAAATCCCTGGTACCAGGATAAGTGAAATGGCAGCTGCTCCAGGTCAATTAAGACACCTGGGGCCAATTAAGAACTTTCCAGAAGGCAGGGAGAATGCTAGGTTGATTGGGACACCTGAAGCCAATCAGGGACTGGCTGAAACTAGTTAAAAGCCTCCCAGTCAGTCAGGTGGGTGTGCATGTCAGGAGCTGTGGGAGGAAGTTGCACTGTTGGAGAGACTGAGTAGTACACACCATATCAGGCACAAGGAAGGAGGCCCTGAGGTAAGGGTGAAGTGGAGCTTGAGGAAGTGAGGGCTGCTGTGGGGGAAGTAGCCCAGGGAATTGGACATGTCATGTTTCTAAAAGGTCAGCTACCATAGCTGATACTATTAGGGTCCCTGGGCTGGAGCCTGGAGTAGAGTGTGGGCCAGGGCTCCCCCCCCTTTGCCCCCTGATTAATCACTGAGACTAGGAGACAACAGAGACTGTGCAAGGAAGGATAACTTCTCACCTCCCTTGCTGGCTTATGATGAAAATGGCTCAGTAGACTGTGACCCTTGTCTCTAGAGAGAGAAGGGTTACGTGGAGGGTGACAGTCAGCCTCTGAGGCTAGCAAAATCTGTCAGGAAATGCGGGACCCATGGAGGCAAGGACAGAGCTTTGTCACAATATATATATATATACACAGTATAAGTTTTAAACAAACAATTTAATACTGGTACACAGTGACGGTGATTGTGAAGCTTGGTTGAGGTGGTGAAGTCAGAGGGTGGGATATTTCCCAGGGAATGCCTTACTGCTAAATGATGAACTAGCAATTGGCTGAGCCCTCAAGGGTTAACTCTCACACTCTACAGGAAAGGAGGGAGGGCAGACAGAAACAGAGACACACACCATGTGTGTGTTTGTGAGATAGAGATTTCCCCTTTAAGTATGAAGAGTGGGGTCAGAAGTACATTGCCTTGTTAATTAGATCAGCAAGCTGAGACCGGACAGCAGCTCCCTCCATCCGTATGTCCCCCCTGCTCTATGGAAGATGGGGTAAGTGGGGTGCAGGAGCAGGGGGGAAGGGGACACCCTGATATTAGCCCCCCTCTTCTTCTCCTCCCCCCCCCCACAGCAAGCAGGAGTCTTGGGGAGCAGTTCCAAGGCAGAGGGCAGGAGCAGCACATGGCAGTGGGAGAGGGACAGCTGAACTGCCGGCAATTGATAGCCTGCTGAGCAGCTGCTGCACAGGGAATTTAGGGCAGTGGGGAGCTGATAGGGGGGCTGCCAGTCCACCCTACTTCAACCACCCACCAGCTAGCTGCAACGGGCTGCTCTTCCTGCAAGCAGAGGACAAAGCAGGCGGCAGCCAAACGACCTTAGAAGGGAGCATTGCACAACTTTAAATGAGCATGTTCCCTAATTGATCAGCAATATAACAATAAAACAACGTTAACCGGGATGACTTTAAGTGAGAAGTTTCTGTATATTAGCAACAAGAAAAAAGTCAAGGAAAGTGTGGGCCCGTTACTGAATGAGGAAGGCAACTTAGTGACAGAGGATGTGGAAAAAGCTAATGTACTCAATGCTTTTTTTGCTTCTGTCTTTACAAACAAGGTCAGCTCCCAGACTACTGCACTGGGTAGCACAGCATGGGGAGGAGGTGACCAGCCCTCTGTGGAGAAAGAAGTGGTTCAGGACTATTTAGAAAAGCTGGATGAGCACAAGTCCATGGGGCCGGATGTGCTGCATCCGAGAGCTAAAGGAGTTGGTGGATGTGATTGCAGAGCCATTGGCCATTATCTTTGAAAACTCATGGCAATTGGGGAGGTCCCGGACAAATGGAAAAAGGCTAATGTAGTGCCCATCTTTAAAAAAGGGAAGGAGGAGGATCCGGGGAACTACAGGCCAGTCAGCCTCACCTCAGTCCCTGGAAAAATCATGGAGCAGGTCCCCAAGGAATCAATTCTGAAGCATTTAGAGGAGAGGAAAGTGATCAGGAACAGTCAGCATGGATTCACCAAGGGCAAGTCATGCCTGACTAATCTAGTTGCCTTCTATGATGAGCTAACTGGCTCTGTGGATGAGGGGAAAGCAGTGGACGTGTTATTCCTTGACTTTAGCAAAGCTTTTGTTACAGTCTCCCACAGTATTCTTGTCAGCAAGTTAAAAAGTATGAGCTAGATGAATGGACTATAAGGTGGATAGAAAGCTGGCTAGATCATCGGGCTCAACGGGTAGTGATCAATGGCTCCATGTCTAGTTGGCAGCCGGGATCAAGCGGAGTGCCCCAAGGGTCGGTCCTGGGGCCGGTTTTGTTCAATATCTTCATTAATGATCTGGAGAATGGCGTGGATTGCACCCTCAGCAAGTTTTCAGATGACACTAAACTGGGAGGAGTGGTAGATACACCGGAGGGTAGGAATAGGATACAGAGGGATCTAGACAAATTAGAGGATTGGGCCAAAAGAAATCTGATGAGGTTCAACAAGGACAAGTGCAGAGTTCTGCACTTGGGACGGAAGAATCCCATGCACCGCTACAGACTAGGGACCGAATGGCTAGGCAGCAGTTCTACAGAAAAGGACCTAGGGATTACAGTGGACAAGAAGCTGGATATGAGTCAACAATGTGCCCTTGTTGCCAAGAAGGCCAATGGCATTTTGGGGTGTATAAGTAGGGGCATTGCCAGCAGATTGAGGGACGTGATCGTTCCTCTCTATTCAACATTGCTGAGGTCTCATCTGGAGTACTGTGTCCAGTTTTGGGTCCCACACTACAAGAAGGATGTGGAAAAATTGGAAAGCATCCAGCGGAGGGTAACAAAAAGGATCAGGGGGCTGGAACACATGACTTATGAGGAGAGGCTGAGGGAACTGGGATTGTTTAGTCTGCAGAAGAAAAGAATGAGGGGGGATTTGATAGCTGCTTTCAATTACCTGAAAGGGGGTTCCAAAGAGGATGGATGTAGACTGTTCTCAGTGGTAGCAGATGACAGAACAAGGAGTAATGGTCTCAAGTTGCAGTGGGGGAGGTTTAGGTTGGATATTAGGAAAAACTTTTTCACTAGGAGGGTGGTGAAGCCCTGGAATGCGTTACCTAGGGAGGTGGTGGAATCTCCTTCCTTTGAAGTTTTTAAGGTCAGGCTTGACAAAGCCCTGGCTGGGATGATTTAGTTGGGGATTGGTCCTGCTTTGAGCAGGGGATTGGACTAGATGACCTCCTGAGGTTCCTTCCAACCCTGATATTCTATGATACTATGATCTCTCTAGAGTTAAGGCTGAAGCTAGCTGTCCATTACAAGACCAAGTTAAACCAAGCCCATTCTCTCTACCCCGAGACGACATGTGCCTGCTAATAGCGGGGGGAGGGGCAGCAGTGTGAGCATGCTCAGTACAAGCCAAGCAGTAAATCGGGGGGAGGGGAGACGTGACCCCGCATGTCCTTCACACGCTTCGCCTCTGCCTTTGCCCAAAATGAAACCCATTGTATGATCTTGGGCAGAAGAATATTTCTGGAAGCTTGAAGTAGTCTATATTTTTCTCAGTCTAGTTGCCTGTCAATGAGCTTTATTCATATTGTCCAAATGACAAATATTTCTGAGTAACTCAGGCTGATTATAAAATGTTTTCCAAACACAGACAGAGCTAGTACAAAGGTATGCTGGGAGTGCACTATTATTTGCATTGTGATAGTGGTTATTGGCCCCCATCAGGATCAAGGCCTTACCACATTATAATACAACCCAGCTGTTATACAGCACATCTCCAAGCCTTTTGTCATGGACGGTCAGGATCATTAGCTCCCATTTTACAGATGGGGAAACTGAGGCATAAAGAGGGGCAGGGACTTGCCCACTGTCACACAGAAGATTAGCTGCCCAGTCAGGAATAGAACCTAGGTATCCTGACTCCAATTATTTGCTTTAACTTTGCACAGGACCTCCTAGGATCTCCTCCCTGCCACCAGGAAGCCCTGGGGTGGTCTGGTGGCCAGCTATTAGTAGATTTTATAAGTATGTGGCTCCAGCTGCTTCTCTTGAGGAGGGAGAATCAGGGCAGTTGCTCCAGTTGTGTCTCTCATCACCCAGTCCCAGGAGATGATACAGGTCTCAGCAGCTCCCAGGCCCTCATCCCTGTGTCATGTCTTTAGAAAGCACCTGCACTGTCATTTCAACCATTGTGTTTGGCTACAAAGAATCAAAGTTGGCAAAAGTCCTTTTTAAGTGGTCAGGCCACCCTTTTCCTCCCCAGTGCCTGCAGCTGCCCATCACCCAGCTACAACAAAAGAGAGAGAGAGATGCTGCTGTCTGCCACTGCAGAGAAAATAATTACCACAGCAGCACAACTCAGGTCCTAGTTTTTATGGGGCTGGCAGGAAGAATGCTCGTGCAGAACTGTTGTCCATCAAACAGAGCCAGAGGCAGCACCCATTTAGATTCACAGCATGTGGCAAAAAGCTTGTGCCCTGGCGATTGTGACAGAGTCAAACAAACAGGCCCAGGTCTCCAAAGGTGCTGTGCAAAGGGCAGGGCACTAATGATGCTGCATCACCAGTTCCCCTCCCTCCAACGCAGCGGAATAAGAATGAGTTTCTACTGACCCATCTATGGCACAGTGGGGTGAAAAGATCCTGCCACGGCTGCAAACCCCAGACACTATTGCTGTCACAGAGCAAGCACCAGAGGAAGGCAATGGGGTAGAGCAAGAAAAGGGGGAGCTTGTCTTCTGATTATTGTGCTCACACTAATACACCCATTATGCATGAATATGACATCACAAACACAGCTATATTCCATATAAGAACGGCTGCACTGAGTAGGACCAATGGTCCATCTAGCCCAGTATCCTGTTTGCTGATAGCAGCTAATGCCAGATGCTCCAGAGGGAATGAACAGAACAGGTAATCATCGAGTGATCCATCCCCTGTCATCCAGCCCCAGCTTGCCCTGCCATCAGGCTCACTCTGGAGCTGGAGCCCTCGTCACTCCTTTCACCTGCCTCTTTGTATTAATTTGTGCCACCTAGAGGCGCCAGCCCAGACTGCAAGCCTGCCCCTACACCAAAGAGCTGACAACCTAACCAGACAAGAGGCAGGAGGGTTGTGACTGGCCAAAGGTCACACGTGAGATCAGCAGCAGAGCCAGGAATGGAAGCCAGCCACTTCCCGTGTTGTGTCAGCCTCTCTTGTCAGGTCTCTGCCTAGCCCTTCCACCCTGTGGGGGAGGTGCCATGTGTTGTTTAATTTGTACAGCACGTGGTCATGTGGCAATGTGCACTGCCGGGCCGGTCTGGAAAACAGCAATTCTGTCTGGCCAAAAAGTCAAGGTTTTGCAATTTATTTTTGTTCTGCTATGGAACAGAAATTAAACCTTTTGAAATTTTTCATGGAAAAAACACAAGAGAGTCAGACAATTACCTCAGAATAGCATATAGCCAGGGAGAGCCCCCCCAGAATTGCTGCATGGCCTGGGACACATTCCTGAGGCCATGTTAATTGAGCCCAGTGCATTTCCTCAAAACATTTGACAGAATGGCTGTTTCTGACAGAGAAAAGTTTTGTCAAAAACATGTTGCCCAGCCCTACTCCCAATAACCGGGAGGGCCACACTGTTTAACAGATACAGATGTGCCCTCTCACCCGCATCTTCTGGGGTGCTTGTGGAGTGACTGTCTCCACTGTGCAATCCCCTCTGAGATTTCCATGGGGCAGTGCATTTCTGTCTATAATGCCCGTTTGGCCCTGCCCATGGTAATTATGATGAGCTCAGGTATATGCCACATCCCTGCTTCTCCCTGCAGGACAATGGGACCTTCACTTCAACTGCTTTTACTGCAGAAGCTTCCTGCTGCAATGTGATAGTCCACAAGCCCGAGTCAGTTGACCGGGGCTGTGCCGTGCATCTTTTATCACAGTGTAGATGTACCCTATGCTGATGCTCATACAGCCTCTGCTGCCCCTCCTAACCACTTGCCCCTTTGTACGTCTCCCTCCCCTGGTTCAGCCCTCCCACTTGCTACAAAGGTTGCTCCCTCAAACTTGTCTTTATCCATATGGGGATGAACAGGGACTCCTGGGATCTGAACCATCAGCTTGTTCTCCTTTCCCCACACCTGCCCTGGAGGTGTTGTTAGCACTTGCTGTAATGTCAGGTTGAATGTGATATCTCACACTTGGTGTAAATGTTTGGCAGGGTCCGTGTTCTGACTCTGTTTTGTAAGAGCACTTCAGGAACATACACTCTCTGTAGCATGGGAATGTGAGCTGACAGAGGGAGCTCCCAAGGGGTTGGCAGAGAAGTCAGACTGTGCACAGTGGGAGAGGCAAGGAGTAGATGGGGATTTGGTTCACACTCCTAGCTGACGTAGCTAAACCAGCATCACTTTGCAGTGAGACTAAAGCCTGGTCTACAGTTAAATATTAGATTGACCCAGCCACATTGCTCAGGGCTGTGAAATATTTCGCGCCTTGTGCAGTATAGATGCAGCACGATCAAGGGAAGAATTCTTTCATCACCCTAGGTACCGCCTCTCAGGGAGGTGCCGCTGCAGCAGCTCTAGTGTAGACAATGCAGTCCGAGAAGTCAAGAGGAGAGAGACAGCCAAGATGAGAAAGAGAAACAGACGCAGCTGGGGAGATCATTAGTGAACTTGGTGAGGGTGGCTTCAGAGGAGTGGAGGGAGCAGAGCTGGACTGGAGTGGCCAGGGAGTGCGCAGGAGGAGGGAAGGCAGCATGAGTAGCACTCTCAGACAGGCCTGCTCATTCCCTTGCTGGTACCCCTCTGCATACAGATGTTGTCAAAGATCCTGTTTGCCTGCAATAAGCAAATATCTCTGGACCCTTGGAACTGAATGCCACCTCATGGCTCCAATTCCTGCAGTATTCCTCTCCTCTCCCCAGTACGGTCTTACTACATGTGTAACTGAACACTACCTTGATGCCCTCACCACCTTTAGCCCTTTGCAGGAAGGCCCAGGAATTCAAATATGACCAGAAATTATCACACCTTTTTTCTCTGTCTTTGGTAGTCCCAGGGATGGATGAGCCATCACTATAGTTATTATTAACCCTGAAGTTTCTTATTCCTCACGTTAACAGGTACAGCTAGTCAGAAAATGGAATTTCCATCCCACAGGAAAGGCCAACATTCTGAAATTTGTTTTCATTCCAAATCAGAACAAAAAGTCACAACTTCAAAAATGTTCATGGAATGGAAATTCTGAAAAAATTTGATCTGCAAACTTCAAAATATTTTGTTTTGATCATGCTGAAGTATTATACCATAAAACATGAACTATAATATAATATAACAATCTAACCAGAGGGTATATTTACTCGTCATTCACAAGGTCTGACTGCAGCTTGTGGACACATAGGCAAGCTAGTTTTAATCTACCTAGCTTGGTTACTGGAGCAGTGACACATCAGTGCAGGCTGTACAAGCTGCCCTGACCCCTGAGTAATTACTCAGGCAATGAAATTAAATGATAAAGTAAACAAGAAACATTTTTACCTTATTAAACCAAAACATTTCAGCATTACTACAACACTTCATTTCAACACTTTTCCATGAAAAAAGTCATTGAAATCAACTTTTCCACAAAATGCTTTGATTTTGGCAAAATTGTGTTTTCTGATGCAAAACTATTCCAGCAAAAATGTCTCATCAGCTTTCCTCACAAGCCGTGTTATGACCAGACCCTACAGATCAGCCAAGGGGGCATGCGTCTGAGATCACAAATAGCCAAATTAGTGATGCACCAAATGGGGAGAGGAATGGAAGAGCAGGCAGGCTCTGCTTTGGGGCATGCAAAGTGTCAGGATTCCCTCCCCACTCTGAACTCTGGGGTATAGATGTGGGGACCCACATGAAAGACCCCCTAAGCTTATTTCTACGAGATTAGGTTAAAACTTCCCCAAGGCACAAATCCTTTCCTTGTCCTTGGATGGTATTGCTGCTACCACCAAGTGATTTCGACAAAAATCCAGGAAAAAGGGCCACTAGGAGTCCCTGTTTCCCCAAAATATTTCCCCAAACCCCTTCACCCCCTTTCCTGGGGAGGCTTGAGAATAATATACTAACCAACTGGTTAAAAAGTGAGCACAGACCAAACCCCTGGGTTTTTAAAACACTGAAAATCAATCAGGTTCTTAAAAGAAGAATTTTATTTAAAAAAAAAGTAAAAGAATCACACCTGCAAAATCAGGATGGAAGGTAACTTTACAGGGTAAATAAAAAGATTTAATAACACAGAGGATTCCCCTCTAGGCTTAGCTTCAAAGTTACAAAAAACAGGAATAAAACTCCCTCTTAGCATAAGGAAAATTCACAAGCTAAAACAAAAGTTAATCTAACACATTTCTTTGCATTTACTTACAATTTCCATAATTTTAGATGTATCATTTCAGCTGGTGAGAGATGGTTTACCTGCTTGTTTTCTCTCTCTCTCTCTCTCTCCCCCGTCCCCCCCCGCCCCCAGGTTTGAAAGTATCTTCTTTCCTTATTGGTCCTTTTGGTCAGGTGCTTTAATAAATAACCGGGTTATTTGAGCTTCTTAACCCCTTACAGGTAAAGTGATTCTGACCTCTGGCCAGGAGGGATTTTATATTAGTGCATACATAAAGGTTGTTACCCTTCCCTTTATATTTATGACACAGAGGGACACTGTTTTTTTCCTCCCGTAGATTCCAAGGCCAGAAAGGACCATTGATCATCTAGTTTGACCTCCTGTATGACACAGGCCAGAGAACATCCCCCAAATATTACCAGTGAAGGAAACTTCACCACGACCCTTGGTACATTGTTGCAATGGTATGTTACACTCACCGTTAAAAACGTATGCCTTATTCCAAGAGCGTGCTGCCTCACAGGTCCTTTTCAGATGCTGCTGCAGCAGTGCTTTTTCTTGCTGAGCAGCAAGCGAGATCTGACTCTTCATCCTGGCCTCCATTTTGAGAAAAAGGACCCAGAAATACAAGTTTTCCCTGGGAATTATGGAAGTTTGATCTCTTCTCCCACAGTCCCCTTTGGGCTCCCAGAAGGCCTTTCCAAATATCCCATGAGCCATTTCTTTGAAGGGTTTGTCTGGGCCCTGTGGACTAGCTATCCAGTGGGCAGTGTGACTGCACTGGTTTTATGCAGAGGTAGTGAGGCAAACCCACCCCCAGACCAGCATGGACACACTGCGCTGCAAGTGCTCACCTTGTTCAGTTGCAGATTCAGGCTGTCAGCTTAAAGCATGAAATGTTCAGATGGAAAGCAAGGGAGTTCAGTCAGTGTTGTTTGGGGATTTACGCTCCACAGTAAGTGAGCAATTCCACAGCCCTCGCTGTGTAAGCAGTAGGTATTAATTTCAAGAGTTACTCTTACATTAAGTAGGCCATTCCAAGTGCATACAGCGTGAACACAAGACTAGCAGGTGGTACTGGTACGACACTATCAACTCTGAGATGCAGGTAGTTGCATGATCTGTCGGGGAGTATAAATCGAAGATGAGCAGACTAATAGCACAGTGACTGTAAAGTGCCAATTGGAAATTTAATCGGCATATTTAAGGCCAAATTATACCTGCTTGACACTCAGTGCATTTGGCCCGGCTGGATTGTGTTTGGGCAGATTGGAGTTTGGGCAGATTCTTGGCAAATTATGTAACTTCACTCGATTTTAGCATATGATTGCACATTAAATCACATGTAATAATAATAATTAGGGAGCAGGTTATGTCCTTGTTCGGAGGCTCAGGATAATCTCTCCTAGTTTATTGTCCTTCACATGCTGCACATAGATGCTATTATTGCCTTGAACAACAAGAATGAACAAAAGTAGCTGTGACATTTGCACTGGAGTAGCCCCACTTTCAGAGCACAAGTTAAAACAGACAGGTGGTCAAATGCTCCAGCCAGAACTGTCACCAACAGAGCTGAGCAAAGCACTGAGTCTCGGTTTGGTGACCAATCTGAACAATCTCAAATTTGGTTAGTTTTAAATTAAAATGGACTTTTTTTTTCAATTTATTGACTAAACAAGCAAACAACATTTCTTTGGGCTGAATGAATCATTTTGAATCAATCATTTCAAAACAAAATGACATTTTGAAATGAAATGTTGATTCAAAACCAAATAAGTTCATTTTGAAAGTGTCAAAACAAAATCTTTCAACATCTTCCCCTTCCCCCCAAAAAATCAGGGCCAAAACAGTTTGCTGAATTTGCCCCAAATTCATGAATAATTTCAGTGCCCCAAAAATGGATTTCTCAGCAAATTTACTATTTGCTGAAAATATTTTGACCAGTTACAGTTGCCAACACTGCCTGTGTCTCTGTGGACAAAACCCCCTCCTAAACTCTTCAGATCCTTTTAACTGACTGGGCGCAACCAAGCCCCAATAGCCAGCCCTAGCCAGGTATAGAGGAAAAGCACCTATCCTCAACCCATGTCATTGCTTCTGGTGTGGGTGTTCTGTTTCCTAAGTTCTCTTCCTAGTTCTGCCACACTTCCTGCTTGACTCTGAGGAAGTCTGTTCTGCTGCAAAAGGGACATTTACTGGGCCTTCCTCAAAGTGGGGAGTACAGGGCTCAACTAATCTATATTTGCCAAGTGCTTTGAGGGAAGCTTTCTAGAAGGACAAATTATTTCTCCTTAGAGAAGAATGGCAAGAGAGTGTTGATGGCTCAGGCACGGAATCTCCTCTGTCCCTAGGCTTTGTTCTGAGCTGCGGGTCTCCATCTCTGTCAGGAGAGAACATGCTGACTGATTCAAAGCTAAACTGTAACATCACCAGTGCTCCCTGTGTGCTTCCTCTGGCTGCTGTCTGCCTGCAGCCCAGACAAAGGGATTAGTATCTGAGAACCAAGGAGTGACTGCGAGGAGAGCGACAGAGAGGGAAGAGAAAAGGTGCCGGAAAAAGGGCAGTGAGGGATTTACAGGGAAAGCCATGGAATGTAAATGAGCAAGCAGCCCCTGCACATATGCACTCAGAACGCCAGCTCGCCTGCCAGGAGCGGCATGGTAAATGCTAACTTGCTCCATTGGCAGGTGTGTGTTGTGCACACCCGTTTTCAGGGGGCTGGGCTCTGACATGGAACGGGGTCTCCACGGTGGCCTACAGACACCTCATCCTCCCATGTCTTTCTAGCATTGGCACAGCGTACTCAGGGAGAGTGCATGGGAGAAGGTTGGTGGGCGGGGACCTCGTTTATGTTCTAGCAAAAGCTTCAGCAGGGAAAGGGATCAGCAGAAAGCGAGAGGAGATTTTCACTGGAAAGATGCTGAGCATCGGTCAGAATGAGATTAGCTGTGAACCTGTGGGGTCTGGTCCCATCGCAGCCAAGTCGGGAGATTCAGTGACCGTGGCCTTGATCATTCATTCCATTTTGAGTGACATTGCCTCACTGGCCACTGTTGGTGCTTGTGAAACACTGGAGCTGTCAGATGCACAGAGTCACAATTTGCATTCATAATTCTGGCCCATCTTTCCGTCAACATAGCTGCTTTCATTCGCATTCCCAATTTGCACCCTCTTACAACTTTGGCAAAAGCTAGTTGACTGAAATGGTTCCTGTTTGGTGGCTGAATGGAACTTTTTATTAACACACCACAAACAGGTTTCAGAGTAACAGCCGTGTTAGTCTGTATTCGCAAAAAGAATTCATGATTAGCATTATTATTTATTTGTGTTCTGGTAGTGCCTACGAGCCCCAGCCATGGACCAGGACCCATTGTGCTAGGTTCCATACAAACAAAGCACATGGAGAGGGTCCCTGCTCGGAAGAGTTTACAATCTAAGTATAAGAAGTATGCCAGCCAGACTTGACCCTGTGCTATGTATTGGACACTCTTATGATTTTGACACAGGGCTGGGACTGAGATGATCTGAATTCAATTCCTGGTCATGTCCCAGGAGCTTACTAGTATTTGGACAGTTCTGTATTGGTCATGGAGCAGGTCCTCAAGGAATCCATTCTGAAGCACTTGGAGGAGAGGAAGGTGATCAGGAACAGTCAACGTGGATTCACCAAGGGCAAGTCATGCCTGACCAACATGATTGCTTTCTATGATGAGATAACTGGCTCTGTGGATATAGGGAAAGCAGTGGACATGATATATCTTGACTTTAGCAAAGCTTTTGTTTCAGTCTCCCACAGTATTCTTGCCAGCAAGTTAAAGAAGTATGGGCTGGATGAATGGACTATAAGGTGGATAGAAAGCTGGCTAGATCATCGGGCTCAACAGGTAGTGATCAACGGCTCAATGTCTAGTTGGCAGCCGGTATCTAGCGGAGTACTCCAGGGGTTGGTCCTGGGGTCAGTTTTGTTCAACATCTTTATTAACGAGCTGGATGATGGGATGGATTGCACCCTCAGCAAGTTCGCAGATGACACTAAGCTGGGGGGAGAGGTAGATACTCTGGGGGGTAGGAATAGGGTCCAGAGTGACCTAAACAAATTGAAGGATTGGACCAAAAGAAATCTGATGAGATTCAACAAGGACAAGTGCAGAGTCCTGCACTTAGGATGGAAGAATCCCATGCATTGCTACAGGCAGGGGACCAACTGTCTAAGCAGCAGTTCTTCAGAAAAGGACCTGGGGATTACAGTGGAGGAGAAGCTGGATATGAGTCAGCAGTGTGCCCTTATTGCCAAGAAGGCTAGTGGCATATTGGGCTCCATTAGTAGGAGTGTTGCCAGCAGATCGAGCGAAGTGGTTATTCCCCTCTATTCAGCACTGGTGAGGCCACATCTGGAGTATTGCGTCCAGTTTTGAACCCCCCACTACAGAAGGGATGTGGACAAATTGAAGAGAGTCCAGAGGAGGGCAACGAAAATGATTAGGGGGCTGGGGCACATGACTTATGAGGAGAGGCTGAGGGAACTGGGCTTATTTAGTCTGCAGAAGAGAAGAGTGAGGGGGAATTTGATAGCAGCCTTCAACTACCTGAAGGGGGGTTCCAAAGAGGATGGAGCTTGGCTGTTCCCAGTGGTGACAGATGACAGAACAAGGAGCAATGGTCTCAAGTTGCAGTGGGGGAGGTCTAGGTTGGATATTAGGAAAAACTATTTCATTAGGAGTGTGGTGAGGCACTGGAATGGGTTACTTAAGGAGGTGGTGGAATCTCCATCCTTAGAGGTTTTGAAGGCCCAGCTTGACAAAGTCCTGGCTGGGATGATTTAGTTGGGTGTTGCGGTTCAGTGATGAGACAGAACACAGCTTTATGCAAGCAAACAGGCTGGTCAGCGGAGATGGGCTGTTCTGCCCCCCCTGCCTTCCACCTTCTCCTTTTATTATATTTCTCCCCCTAAGCATTACACACTGCTACACAAAGGAATGTATGACGTTGATTCATATGCTTAGTTACCATCCTCTATCTACTACAATCCTGGTTCTCAGGCCTTGATCCCAGGCTAAAGAAACCTCCCACAGTTGCTGTCCAAACAATCAAGTTCTCAGGGTTCATATCTAGCCCTTGTCCTTGGATAGAGCAATGTGTGCATTGCTCCTAGGAAACAGTCAGGGTGTGCCCCGCCTGCTTCCAGGTGGAATAGCTAGACATTAACCCTTCATCTCCCCTTTTTTTGTTTATTGATAGTTGGCCATCTCATGGTAGCCGTCAATTTGTTTTGTCATGCTATTTAACTCCCAGACAGACAAGGACATAACCTGGGGAGCTTTCCAGGGCAAAATTTTACAAAGTCTTAACAAGGAAGGAATACATTGTACACAGCAACAACAAAAAAATAAGCCCAATGATTACAAACACAAAATAACCAAAAGCTTAACATCTGCAATATAATCATCTAAAAGGGGTACACTTCTTTTACTACAATTGTGACCAGCAAAAGGCAATATAAGTATCATTCTACTAAGACAGCAAAGGGTGCCATCACTTAAATTTGCAGGAATATAATTAAAGGTGCATGAACCACAAGTAAAAACCCATCCTGATGGTAGGATGATATGGCCATAATTATATGAAACATTAACAGCATGGGAACAATTTAAAAGGGATTGAGAAATTTTTTGACAGCCCAAGGGCACCTTTGCACTAGTGCAGTTAACTACACGCGCACCGGTGACATTGTGAGCCCCGGCCGGGTACGGTGTGTGGAGGGATATAGCCGTGCGAGGCAGAGTATAGTTGGCCGGGCCCCAATTAGCCATGCTAGAGTACTGGGAGGAAAGATTAGCATAAGCAGAGAACAGTGTCTTATTCTCCATCTCCTCAGGGTGATGACATACTGGAATAAGGCATGTACCTAACAAATCTCCGGCTGCTACAAAATTAGATAAACAAAAGTGGGTAACATTTGCTATTGAAGCCAATCTTTCCCATATGTTATATGTCATTCGGGCTTGTAACGGGGGAGGCGCTTCCGAGCCAACCCCTACAGGAAATAACAGGCACAAAAGGCACACAATCATCACAGAATTAGCAGTGATTTGGGCGAGAATCGCCACAAACAAAGTCTTAGGAGTTTCTGGCTGCTGATCTGCTGCCAGTTTTCGTTGAGCCGTGGCGACCAATGCTTTTACTGCTCCCCATGTCACGGGCTGGCTTGGGACGCTACGCCTCCTCCGTTTCCGTCCCGCCGTTGTCGACTCGGGGGGCAACGCGGTCTCCTCCAAGGTCAGCTGAAACTCTGGTATGGGATTCGACAGCCCCTGGTGCCATGCCATGTTGTTTAAGTGCTGGTCGCACACACCGGGCTGGAACCCACAACGGTCCTGCAGGGAGAGACACAGCAGCATATCCCCGACCCCAAGTGATTAGAGGTGCTGGGCCCAGCCACTGTGGATCGGGCAGCTGACGGTAAAAGACATGCGGTCTTTCCAGTACCTCAGATTTGTGAAAATGCCGATCCGCAGGAGTCTGCTGATCTGCATTCAGTGTTAAATTATTTAAAGTAAACAAGAGGATATGCATTTGTTGTTGAATGTCTCCTAAGGTTCGGAGACGCAGCTCCCCTTGTTTTAATTGTTTATCTAGCAAGGTTTTGAGTGTGCGATTGGCACGTTCAACAATGGCTTGGCCCGTGGAATTATAAGGGATTCCGTGTTTAAGACGGACGTCCCAGCGGGCACAAAAGGTGGAGAGGGCTGCAGAGCAGTAGGCTGGGGCATTATCTGTTTTAATTTGGCAAGGGCGACCCATAACAGAAAAGCAGGCCAGCAAATGGTGAATAACTTTGTTAGTGGCTTCCCCACATTGTGGGGTTGCCCAAAGGAAGCCTGAATAAGTATCAATGGAAACATGTAAAAATGAATAGGGGCGGAATTGTGGTACATGAGTAACATCCATTTGCCACAGCTGATTTGCTGCGGTACCTCGGGGGTTAACGGCATAAGAAAAAGTAGGAGCAGCAGCAGCACAGTGGGGGCAGGAACAAACAATGGAACGTGCTTGATCAGCAGGAATGTGAAACTACCGGGCCAAAACAGAGGCAGACTGATGAAAAAAGGCATGGCTTTCAATGGTGTCAGAAAAAAGGGAATTTACCTGACCACGCAACGCGCGATCGGCGCGTGCATTGCCCTCAGTGAGTGGCCCAGGCAGAGGGGTATGACTGCGAATATGAGCAACAAAGTAAGGGAAATGACGAGTGGCAAGAAGATGCTGTAAAGACAAAAACAGGTGAAGGAGGTCTGCATCAACCTGAGGGGTAATGAGGGCAAGGGGTAAATGATCAATTACCTGATAAACATAATGGGTATCCACAATTAAATTAAAGGGACAATCAGCAAAAAGTTGAAAGGCCAAAATAACAGCAGCTAATTCTAAGGGCAAAGGGGGATGGTAAAAAAACAATCTTTTAAATCTAACACACAAAGTTGATCGGTTTGAGGAATTAAATTTGGATTTGGCAAGCCAAATTGCAAGGGGCCCATAGGTTGGATGCGTTTATTTATTTCCCTTAAATCATGTAACAGCCGCCAAGCACCTGATTTTTTCTTAATAACGAACACCGGGGTGTTCCAGGGACTGGTGGAGCTCTCCAATCGCTGTGCTTGCAAATGCTGCTGCACAAGTGAATGAAGCGCTTTTAGCTTTTCTAGAGGGAGGGGCCACTGGTCAATCCATACGGGCTCTAAGGATTGCCATACCAAGGGTAAGGCGGAGGGCACGGTGGGTGAGGGAGGGTTTTGGGCCATCAGATGTTAATATCGAGGGGTGGTGTCTAACTTTGTAAGTAAATCACGGCCCCAAATATTGAGGTGGACAGGGAGCACAAAAGGGCGGATTGTAGCAAGGGCACGGCCTCCTGGTTTAGAGACCGTGACCCAAGACAAACTTTGGCGCCCGGGTTTGCTACCCCCAATCTCCCACAACTCTTTAGAAGGAACCGTAGGCCAACTAACCGGCCACTCCAGATCACAAATCACTGTAACGTCAGCTCCAGTGTCCACCAGCCCTGTAAAAGGAACATCATTTAAGAGAAGTGTTAACTGAGGTTTCGAGGGGCGGACTGACATTGTCAGAGCAACAAGTGGAGAAGATGCGCTGTGAGACGGCGAGTGAGACAACGTAGATCCAAAGCCTCCTCTGCCCCGAGTTCGATCCTCGGCAGCTGGCACCTGATAGGGGACTAAAATCAATTGTGCAATTGACCGTCCACGCGGGAGCGACTGTGGAAGATGAGTCCACACCTGAACCTTAATAATGCCAGTGTAATCAGCATCAATGACCCCTGGAATGACAAAAAAGCCCTGTTTCCCAGCATGTGAGCGAGGGAGAACAAGACCTACAAAGCCGGCAGGGAGAGGTCCCGTCACCTGTGTAGGTATGGCACAGACCTCCCCTGGCAGCCGAAAGTCAGTGTCCTCCTGCATGATCAAATCAAGCCCTGCACTTCCAGCAGTCGCTGCCCTCATAGAGTCTACGGATTCCAAGGCAGAGGAGCGATTGCCTGAGTAGGAAACACCCCCGTTTGGCCCTGGGTTCGGGGGGGACCCGTCGCGCGGTTTCCCGACCCGCTACGACACTGATTAGCCCAGTGATAACCTTTCCCACACTTGGGGCACTTCTTTGAGGGTCGGGCTGGTGCCTTAGATGAGCGGCACTCCCGCTGAAAATGACCCTCCTTACCACAGCGGTAACAGCGCTTCCCCTCCTTCCCAGTTTTTCTGAGGGCGGCAGCCAGAACTCCAGCCTTGTGGGCTTGTGTGCCAATGTTCTGGCACGCCCGCAGCATGTCTGAGAGCTCTAAAATACCAGAGGCG
The DNA here is from genome assembly GCF_965140295.1 of Lepidochelys olivacea. Taxonomy (NCBI): domain Eukaryota; kingdom Metazoa; phylum Chordata; order Testudines; family Cheloniidae; genus Lepidochelys; species Lepidochelys olivacea. The sequence goes on along the minus strand of NC_140418.1, from coordinate 42,965,725 downwards.
TGTGCTGCCTGGAGAGCACGGCGGCAATCCTCATTTGCATTTTCAACTGCCAATTTTAACAGGAGCTCGTGAGCTGCCTCAGTGTTATCCACCTGCCGGAGGATAGCCTCCTGCAATCTGTTGGTAAAATCCAAAAAGGACTCTAAGGCACCCTGACGGATACTGACAAAGCTTTTGGTAGGCTTGCCTGAATCCGGGACCTTCTTGAAAGCATGCTGGGCACAGGTGGAAATAATGGGGAAGACGGCCTGAGGGAGTTGAGACTGCATCTCAATAGTAGCAAACTGGCCCTCCCCTGCCAAATGCTCATAAATGATACCTTGCTCTCTATATACCTGGGCTTGGCGTTCTGCCATCTGCCGATACTCACTAAGCCAAATAACATACTGACTGGGTGACAACATCATGCGCAGCAGCGTTTTCCAATCCTCAGGGATTAGGGAGTACCCAGCACCCATCCCTTCAATGAGACCACGCACAAAGGTGCTAGTCAGGCCAAATTCAAGAATTGCTTTCTTTACCTCTCTAACCACCGAGTATGGCAGAGTGGTCCAGGTGCCCACGGGGTTGCCCTGGTCATCATTCTGCCAGGTCACCGGGCAAACGGAGACCAGATCAGCCAGCTCCTCTGCTGTAAGATCTGATCGAGCTTTCGCTGCGTGAACCATTTGTTGCACCAGCGAAAGCTTCTGAGCAGATGCAGATGACTCTCCGGGGGGCCCCATGGGGGGAGGGTGATCACACACCGGCTCCGGTGGGGAAGGCCAGGGAGGCGGTGGTAATAGAGGCACTGGGGGCGAAGCAGGGGGAGGGATGGCTGCAGGAGCGGACGGGGGTGGCAGGATCGGCAGCTCCTCTGTTGGTGCTGGAGAGGGCCTTTCCGAGGCGACACGCTGTGTCACATCGCCAGGAGGGGGGATGGCTGCAGGGGCGGACGGGGGCAGCGAGAGCACCAGCCTCGCGAGGGAGGGTCTGTCCGAGGCGACACGCTGTACCACGTCGCGGCAGAGGTGCCAGGCATGTAAAGCCTGCACAGGCGCCCGAGGCTCTTTGTGCAATGTCTGGCCCAATCGCTCCCAGTCCGCTAGCTTAAGGCTTCCGGCTTCAGGATACCATGGGCACTTGGCCCGCACCTCCTGTAGCAGGAGAGTGAGTTCTCAAGCCGGGCAGTCATGCTGAGCCTTACGCAGCAAATACTGCAGCTCATTGCGGTGTTGCACTTGCAAAGCAGAGAGGGAGTTTCCCATACTTACCACAATGAAAAATACTCACCGGGATCCACGAAGTGGATGAGTGACGCGTCTGAAACCCTTGCCGGGCGAGGTGAGTGCTGAGGGCCCCACGTTTGGGCGCCAGTTGTTGCGGTTCAGTGATGAGACAGAACACAGCTTTATGCAAGCAAACAGGCTGGTCAGCAGAGATGGGCTGTTCTGCCCCCCCTGCCTTCCACCTTCTCCTTTTATTATATTTCTCCCCCTAAGCATTACACACTGCTACACAAAGGAATGTATGACGTTGATTCATATGCTTAGTTACCATCCTCTATCTACTACAATCCTGGTTCTCAGGCCTTGAGCCCAGGCTAAAGAAACCTCCCACAGTTGCTGTCCAAACAATCAAGTTCTCAGGGTTCATATCTAGCCCTTGTCCTTGGATAGAGCAATGTGTGCATTGCTCCTAGGAAACAGTCAGGGTGTGCCCCGCCTGCTTCCAGGTGGAATAGCTAGACATTAACCCTTCAGTTGGGGTTGGTCCTGCTTTGAGCAGGGGGTTGGACTAGGTGACCTCCTGAGGTCTCTTCCAACCCTAATCTTCTATGATTCTCAGTGGAAGCAATAACATTTGGGAGATAAGACTGTCACATTCTGAGCCTATGTGTTGCATTCTTTACTGAGCTGCAGCTCTCCAGGCAGTCACCCCTGTGGCTATTATATGCCCAGCTGTCAGATATTAAGCAGGGTTCGGCTTGGTGAGTACTTCAATGGGAGTCTGCCAAGGTGCACATGATACTGCGAGAAGCAGTGCTGGTGCTCCAGTCTGCCTTGTTCTGAACCAATGCATTTGTACAAAACTGTGGGGTGCTAAGGTGGTGGAGCAAACTCGGGTCTCACTGAGCCCAGTGTAAATCCAAGGCACTTCAATGGACTTTGAAGAGGACGCTATATTTGATAGCATTCATGAGGAAATTGTACTGCTTGTAATCAAGTGATTAAAGATAACCCTAATGCATGAGCACTAAGAGACAGAAATACAGTTTCATGTTCAGCCTAAATATTCACATTTCCTGACTTCTGACCATTTAATTTACCAGCTATCATGGTGCATTGGCAATGTTCAGTGACTTGGGTGCTTGTAGTTTACGTTCCTGGATTATTTTCTCTTTTTCAAGAAAGAAAAAATGTTTAAAAAGTCCCAAAGTGATTGGCTGGGGTCCTGCCACAGGGTCCTCCTGCAGAGTGTACAGCGTGGCAGGCCTGATCCCGACCCCACTGAAATTATGGGGGATTTCATTGGAGCAGCACTGGGCTCAGAAGCTACCCACTTCTGTGCTGAAAGCTGAAGACATTTGTCATCAGATGTTGGCTGTGCGTACATGTTCTTTCTGCATGCTGCACTGGTTCTGGCCAGATAGCCCGTACAGCAGGCTCCAGTTGAACTGCCCAATAACCACAGTTAGTAGCAAAGGCACCTGACCAGGTTTATTGTTGACAAAGCATGGTAATAGCACTCAGCAGACCATATGGGGATACTAAGACATGTATGCTGTGACAATGGACCAGCTCAGTGAGTGGCAGGACTGTCCACTGCCCCCTAAGCCAGCCGAAGGGTTAAGGTATCCCAAATTTATAGACTGAGACAAACAATCTGGGATAAACAGCTTATGTATCATCTTATAAAAAGAAAAGGAGTACTTGTGGCACCTTAGAGACTAACCAATTTATTTGATCATAAGCTTTCATGAGCTACAGCTCACTTCATTGGACGCATACTGTGGAAAATACAGCAGATGTTCTTATACATACAAAGCATGAAAAAATGGGTATTTACCACTACAAAAGGTTTTCTCTCCCCCCACCCCACTCTCCTGCTGGTAATAGCTTATCTAAAGTGATCACTCTCCTTACAATGTGTATGATAATCAAGTTTGGCCATTTTCAGCACAAATCCAGATTCCCCCCCCCCCCCACAAACCCACTCTCCTGTTGGTAATAGCTTATCTAAAATGATCACTCTCCTTACAATGTGTATGATAATCAAGGTGGGCCATTTCCAGCACAAATCCAGGGTTTAACAAGAACGTCTGAGGAAGGGGAAAGGGGGGGGGGGTTGGTCAGGAAAAAACAAGGGGAAATAGGTTACCTTGCATAATGACTTAGCCACTCCCAGTCTCTATTTAAGCCTAAGTTAATTGTATCCAATTTGCAAATGAATTCCAATTCAACAGTCTCTCGCTGGAGTCTAGTTTTGAAGTTTTTCTGTTGTAATATTGCAACTTTCATGTCTGGAATCGCGTGACCAGAGAGATTGAAGTGTTCTCCGACTCGTATTTGAATGTTATAATTCTTGACATCTGATTTGTGTCCATTTATTCTTTTACATAGAGACTGTCCAGTTTGACCAATGTACATGGCAGAGGGGCATTGCTGGCACATGATGGCATATATCACATTGGTAGATGTGCAGGTGAACGAGCCTCTGATAGTGTGGCTGATGTTATTAGGCCCTGTGATGGTGTCCCCTGAATAGATATGTGGGCACAGTTGGCAACGGGCTTTGTTGCAAGGATAGGTTCCTGGGTTAGTGGTTCTGTTGTGTGGTATGTGGTTGCTGGTGAGTATTCGCTTCAGGTTGGGGGGCTGTCTGTAGGCAAGGACTGGCCTGTCTCCCAAGATTTGTGAGAGTGTTGGGTCATCCTTCAGGATAGGTTGTAGATCCTTGATAATGCGCTGGAGGGGTTTTAGTTGGGGGCTGAAGGTGACAGCTAGTGGCGTTCTGTTATTTTCTTTGTTAGGCCTGTCCTGTAGTAGGTGACTTCTGGGAACTCTTCTGGTTCTATCAATCTGTTTCTTCACTTCTGCAGGTGGGTATTGTAGTTGTAAGAATGCTTGATAGAGATCTTGTAGGTGTTTGTCTCTGTCTGAGGGGTTGGAGCAAATGCGGTTGTATCGCAGAGCTTGGCTGTAGACAATGGATCGTGTGGTGTGGTTGGGGTGAAAGCTGGAGGCATGTAGGTAGGAATAGCGGTCAGTGGGTTTCCGGTATAGGGTGGTGTTTATGTGACCATTGTTTATTAGCACTGTAGTGTCCAGGAAGTGGATCTCTTGTGTGGACTGGACCAGGCTGAGGTTGATGGTGGGATGGAAATTGTTGAAATCATGGTGGAATTCCTCAAGGGCTTCTTTTCCATGGGTCCAGATGATAAAGATGTCATCAATATAGCGTAAGTAGAGTAGGGGCATTAGGGGACGAGAGCTGAGGAAGCGTTGTTCTAAGTCAGCCATAAAAATGTTGGCATACTGTGGGGCCATGCGGGTACCCATAGCAGTGCCGTGATTTGAAGGTATACATTGTCCCCAAATGTAAAATAGTTATGGGTAAGGACATAGTCACAAAGTTCAGCCACCAGGTTAGCCGTGACATTATTGGGGATAGTGTTCTTGACGGTTTGTAGTCCATCTTTGTGTGGAATGTTGGTGTAGAGGGCTTCTACATCCATAGTGGCCAGGATGGTGTTATCAGGAAGATCATAGAATCATAGAATATCGGGGTTGTAAGGGACCTCAGGAGGTCATCTAGTCCAACCCCCTGCTCAAAAGCAGGACCCATCCCCAATTAAATCATCCCAGCCAGGACTTTGTCAAGCCTGACCTTAAAAACTTCTAAGGAAGGAGATTCCACCACCTCCCTAGGCAACGCATTCCAGTGTTTCACCACCCTCCTAGTGAAAAAGTTTTTCCTAATATCCAACCTAAACCTCCTCCATTGCAACTTGAGACCATTACTCCTTGTCCTGTCCTCTTCCACCACTGAGAATAGTCTAGAACTATCCTCTCTGGAACCACCTCTCAGGTAGTTGAAAGCAGCTATCAAATCCCCCCTCATTCTTCTCTTCCGCAGACTAAACAATCCCAGTTCCCTCAGCCTCTCCTCATAAGTCATGTGTTCCAGACCCCTAATCATTTTTGTTGCCCTTTGCTGGACTCTTTCCAATTTATCCACATCCTTCTTGTAGTGTGGGGCCCAAAACTGGACACAGTACTCCAGATGAGGCCTCACCAATGTCGAATAGAGGGGGACGATCACGTCCCATGATCTGCTCGCTATGCCCCTACTTATACATCCCAAAATGCCATTGGCCTTCTTGGCAACAAGGGCACACTGCTGACTCATATCCAGCTTCTCGTCCACTGTCACCCCTAGGTCCTAAGATCACCGATGGATTGTAGTTTCCTCAGGAAGTCAGTGGTGTCTTGAACGTAGCTGGGAGTGCTGGTAGCGTAGGGCCTGAGGAGGGAGTCTACATAGCCAGACAATCCTGCTGTCAGGGTGCCAATGCCTGAGATGATGGGGCGCCCAGGATTTTCAGGTTTATGGATCTTGGGTAGTAGATAGAATCCTTCTTTTTGTAGTGTTGCTAGGGAGGTCTCTGTGGATTAATCCTCCCTACCAACACTACAAAAAGAAGGATTCTAGATGGACTCCTCCTGAAGGTCGAGACAGCAGACTGGACTTCTACATAGAGTGCTTCCGCCAATGTTCACAGGCTGAAATTGTGGAAAAGCAGCATCACTTGCCCCACAACCTCAGCCGTGCAGAACACAATGCCATCCACAGCCTCAGAAACAACTCTGACATCATAATCAAAAAGGCTGACAAAGGAGGTGCTGTTGTCATCATGAAAAGGTTGGAATATGAACAAGAGGCTGCTTGGCAGCTCTCCAACACCACTTTCTACAAGCCATTACCCTCTGATCCCACTGAGACTTACCAAAAGAAACTACAGCATTTGCTCAAGAAACTCCCTGAAAAAGCACAAGATCAAATCCGCACAGACACACCCCTGGAACCCCGACCTGGGATATTCTATCTACTACCCAAGATCCATAAACCTGGAAATCCTGAGACTGTTGAATTGGAATTCATTTGCAAATTGGATACAATTAACTTAGGCTTGAATAGAGACTGAGAGTGGCTGAGTCATTATGCAAGGTAACCTATTTCCCCTTGTTTTTTCCTAACCACCCCACCCCTCAGACATTCTTGTTAAACCCTGGATTTGTGCTGGAAATGGCCCACCTTGATTATCATACACACTGTAAGGAGAGTGATCACTTTAGATAAGCTATTACCAGCAGGAGAGTGGGGTGGGTGGGAGAGAAAACCTTTTGTAGTAGTAAATACCCATTTTTTCATGGTTTGTATGTATAAGAACATCTGCTGTATTTTCCACAGTATGCATCCGATGAAGTGAGCTGTAGCTCACGAAAGCTTGTGCTCAAATAAATTGGTTCGTCTCTAAGGTGCCACAAGTCCTCCTTTTCTTTTTGCAAATACAGACGAACATGGCTGCTACTCTGAAACGTATCATCTTATGTGTTTCAGGAAATGTTTGTTACCTCCCCTTGTACTTTCCTTCTGATGTCTCAAACAAAACATCCCTATTCACCACCTGTCTTTGTACTTTTATTCCTAATGTTTCAGACAGAATATCACTATCCACCACTTTTGTCGAACCATTTTATTGTGTGCTAGGCTGGGGGGTTCCTGTGCTGGCCTGCTGGAATGTGGTCACACGTTCAGTGTGTTTTAGCACTGGTAGCAATACTGGTGCCGAGTTCGTGTACCAGACACTGATTTGCTGGCAAGCATCTGCTTTGGACAGGGCCTGACTGTTGCTCAGAGCTGACTTTGGTTCAGGCTTCAGGCTCTCTCTTTCTACTACAACATGGAAAGTTTGTCTTTGGAATGCTTTCCCCACAGTTATGCGCTACCGTGCAAGTGCAGCACTTCAGTCAGGGTGATATCTGTCGCTGTTAGCCAATGTCCCAGCTGTGTGTGCCTGAAACCGAGTGTAAATGTTAGGTTGAGCCTTGAGTAAAGGGGAGGGTACCAGGCATGCCTGTGACTCTGGACTTTCTCTGCCCTGTGCTGGTTAATTGTTTGCTCCAATCCCCTCCAGGCCCCTCCCTCACCTCAGCCCCACTCCACCTGCCCCACATGCTCCCCTCCCTCCACCAGCCCCATCCTGTCTAAGGTTACCAACTTTCTACTTTCATCCTTGCCCCACTTCCAGCCCCGCACCTCCTCAGAGGCCCCACATGTGTCCCAACTCTTCTCTGAGTCCCCGCCCCCACTCACACCATCCCCCCTTCCTCTGTCACTCGCTTTCCCCACCCTCACTCCCTTCCTTATTTTCATTGGACTAGCTCAGGGAGTTGGGGTGGGGGGTGAGAGCTCCGGCTGGGGGGGCAAGCTCTGATGTGGGTCTGGGGATGAGGGATTTGGTGTGCAGGAGGGGGCTTTGAGCTGGGGATGAGGGGTTGGGAAGGTGGGAGGGGGATCATGGCTGGGGCAGGGGGTTGGGGCATGTTGGGGGAGGGCTCTGGCTGGGGATGTGGGCTCTGGGGTGGGGCTGGGACTGTGGGGTTTGGAAGGCAGGAAGGGGATCAGGGCTGGGGCAAAGGGTTGGGGTCTGGGAGGGGTTCAGGGGTGCAGGCTTTGGGCAATGCTTACCTCAAGCAGCTCCCAGTGGCAGTGGCATGTCCACCCTCTGGCTCCTAGGCGGAGGCGCGGCCAGGCGACTCTACACGCTGCCCCGTCCGCAGGTGCCACCCCCGCAGCTGCCATTGGCCATGGTTCCCAGGCAATGGGAGCTGCGGGGGTGCTGCTTGTGGCGGGGACTCCATGGAGCTGGAGGGGGGATGCTCCGGCTGCTTCCTGGAAGTCATGCATCGTGGAGGCTAGCAGGGAGCCTGCCAGCCCCGCTGTGTGGCGCCACCAACCAGACAGTCAACAGCCCAGTCAGCAGTGCTGACCGGAGCCACCAGGATCCCTTTTTGAACAGGTGTTCCAGTTGAAAACAGAACACCTGGTCATCCTAGTCCTGTCCCCATCACCCTCTGCCTCCTATGGACCCTCTCCTATCCTTTGGCTCTCTATTTAGCTGATCCCATCCCAATTAAACCGTGCTGTGGCCAGGCTGCTGCCTCCTGAGTGCCCCCTCATGAATGGAGGTGGCTCAGTTTCCCCTTCTCAGGCCTTCTCAAAAAAACAACCCAGCATGGTTTGGCTGTTCCTTCTAAGTTGTTTAACAAAAAAATCATCCCTTCTGGAGCACCCCAGTCCCCAAAAGATAAACAAGCCCCCAGAGTCTTCATCCCCGCCCCAAGCTCCCCAGGGACTTGGCCTCTCTTTAATGTTCCATTCAAAGTTCAAGTACAAAGAGGCTCTTCCACCCTGACCCCCCGCTGGACCCAATTCCTCCCACCTGAGGCTCTGTCTTCCAAAGTCTGCTTCTCCTTGGGGCTTATTCCCATCAGCTTGAGCTGCTCCTTCTCACCCTATTACACCTGTCATTTGCTTCCTGCCCTCTGCTCCGGAGGCTTCTGTCTCACAGCCCGTCCCCCACCCTTTGCTCCTGGCCAGCTCTGTAGCTCTGCAGCTCTTCTGCTGTCTTCCTGCAAAGGACGAGCAGGCTGGGTCCAGAGGTCATCAGTCCCATCCAGGTCATGGCCAGGGCCCAAGGTCTGGGATGTGGGGTATGATGTGTGGGCCAGAAGCCCTCCTCAGAGGGGAAGAATGTGGGTTGTATTAACCTCCTTCTCCTCCAGAATGGTTGGACACATTCTACTCATCCTGTGCACAAGTCACGTCTGTCTAGGGACTGGGCCCGGCTTTTCAGAAAGGAGCGGGCATCTGAAACAGGGCATTCTAATGAGACTTCTGATGTGTGCCTCCCCAGAGTGGGTGCTCCCAGGCCTGCTGGGCCAGTAACAGGGCACAGGGAAACATGAGAAAGGAGACAGTCCGTTAGAAACATGAGTGGACTGAGCAGCATACGGAGCCAAAGATACATGGTGAGGGATCTTTTAAAATCTGTCAGGGGGTTGGACAGTGGCAGGTGCCCGCAGGCCAAATTAGCCCCCCAGCTGGAGGGCTGTGCTCACCCACTCAGCAGCTGAGCAGCACTGAGCAGCTCAGCAAGGCCAGGGTCAGGACCTGGGGAGATTGCATGTTCCTGACTGACTCCCTGGCTTCGCTGTCCGCAGGAGCCTGCATCAGTGCAGTGGCAAGGAAGGTGCTGGAAAGGGAGCACTGAGCATATAAATTCGTGGGTCCCAGCATCTCCCGGGCAAAGGAGCTGAGCAGAAGCTGCAGTCTGGCACCTGCCCTGGGCACTGTGTGTGTGCGCCTTGCTGGGCACCGAGAGGTTGCGAGGCAGAGCAGCAAGGTGAAGTGATGCTGCATGAGTAAACAGGTACTCTGCAGCCACACTCCCTCTACTCACGCAGCTCCTTCCTCTCCAGACCATGCTGGGATCTGGGGCTAACTGGGGGTGAGCATGCCAAGCCTGACCTGCAAGGGGAGAAGGGCTCTAATTTCTCCCTGTGTTTGGTGCTGCACAGCAGCCCCAAGGAGAGGCATGTCTGCTACATTTCCAACCACAGGGCTCCAAGCTACATGCAGCGGCAGCATTGGCACCAGAGGGATCTCCCAGCCTGCTGCGAGGAGAGCAGTGGGAAATGGACGTGGTGCTGCTCCAAGGAGTTGAGCCCTTGTGCCGTAGGACTAGCGTGCCTTTCCCTCAAAGCTTCCCCACCCCCGGATCTTGCCAACTGCTTCCTTTTCCAGAAGGAGCACGCCACCCCGGTTTCCTCCCAACCTCAGCCAGCCCTCCCTCACCCATTCTCCAAGTCTGAGGTATCCCTCCCCAGGCCTACTCTCACTTGGCCACCTGCTCCTCTGGCCCCTTCCCCTTCTCTGTCCTGTCTCTCATTGCCCCCAGTCTTGCGCCTCTCCTCCTCTGCCCCCCACAACCCACAGCACCTCTGCCATCTTGCCATAGACCAATGCCTGACCATTGCCGGGTATGGGACATGCAGTTCAGCTCTGTGGGGAACCTCAACATGGCAATTAATGGGCATAGAAAAGCAGCAGGGCATGGTGGGGATAAGGATGTTGTGTCCTTGTTCATAGCTTCTAATATACGTACGTGTGTGTGTGTGTGTGTATGTGAGAGAGAGAGAGAGAGAGAGAGAGAGAGAGCTATTGCCCTCTCTCAGGTGCAGATCTGCTCAATTATGTCAGTTTGTGGTGGCTGTATCCTGCAAAGAGACTCTAAACCATTACTTCAGAGAGGCATGGGGGACTTTCCTTTCACTTATCTGATGTAGAGGCCATGGCTTTTGGAGCTAGAGGTCATGAGATCTATTCCCTGATGCCATGTGTATAGCTGATGGGCAACCACAAGTCCGTGTATGTATGCGGCAGCAGATTACCATTAGGAATCGATAGGAACCAGTGGGAACCACTAGGAAAGGGATAGATAATAAAACAGAAAATATCACAATGCTACCATATAAATCTCTGGTACGCCTGCACCTTGAATACTTCATGCACATCTACTCACCCCATCTCAAAAAAGATATGTTGGAAATGGAAAAGGGACAGAGAAGGGCAACAGTAATGATTAGCCATATGGAACAGCTTCCTTATGAGAAGAGATTAAAAAGACTGGGACTGTTCATCTTGGAAAAGAGACAACTAAGGGGGGATATGATAGAGGTCTATAAAACCATGAGTGGTGTGGAGAAAGTGAATAAGGAAGTGTTATTTACTACTCCACGTAACACAAGAATCAAGGGTCACCAGATGAAATTAACAGGTAGCAGGTTTAACAAACAAAAGGAAGTACTTCTTCAAATAATGCACAGTCAACCTGTGAGACAAAAGGTTGTTTTTTTATTCATCAGCAATAATTGCCTTCTCATGTCAGCCATTTACACTAGCATGAAAAGGTCTCTGGTGAAAATGGGATCAGGAGGTGTAAGGTGCAAATTGTGGTTTCAAACCTGTGAAAGTCACATCCAAGGTTCATGCAAAGGATGAGGATTTGGGGAAGATCATGGTGAATTCTGGAAGAAACCATGTGGAGCTGATGAGAAATTTCAAAGAGTCCCCAAATCTGTGGCTATTTTCAGTTTTGTGCAGTGAATTTCTAAACTGACTAGCGTAAAAGCAGGTGTTTAATGATGGTGTCCAGAGTGGGTAAGTGGAAGTAAGTGATTGTGTGGGCATTGGGGGAGCAGGATTTATGGTTTTTCTTTCAGGGCAGTGTTGTGATCAGGGACTGCAAATTATTCAATCAGTCACAGGAAGTAGAAGCAATTATCACCACTGTTCAGCTCTGACCTCTGCGGCAAGTAGGTGGCTTTATCATTAATAGATTGTTCCTGGGAAATGCAATCAGCTGAATTGTGAGTAATACTGTCACCTAGAAGGCTGTGCTGTAGCTTTGTTTAATCTCCGTGCAAGGCAGCAAGACACTATTAGCCATCAGGACCAGGCAGTGGGGAAGGCAGAACTTTATGTACAGTGAAGGAGAGATTCTGTGCATGGCAGAGCTTGTTAAAACCATTCAAAGAAATCACGTTCAGAACAGAAAGAGCAGCTGGCAGAACAACCCATCAACTGTTTTGTGTTGTTTGTAACATGTCTGTCTAGGCGTTTGTATGGTGCCCATCACTTGGGCTGGTCAGAAATTTGCCATCGAAATGTTCCACTGAGCCAACACGATGCATTGTGGAAGACGTAGCCCTCCCCATAAGAGAGAATGGGGCATGTGGCACCTGGATTACAGTTCCCATGAGGCACTGCGGCAGCTCAGCCTAATGGCAGCCTGGGAGGTTGGGCCTGAGTATGGCGAAAATCAAAAGCTTACCTGTTCATCCAAGGGGAGGGGTCATACAGCCCAGAACACAACGGATTCCTTGTGTAACCCTTCTGCCAGGCCAAGTTGATAGCAGCAAGGGCCGGGTTCAGTACACAGGGGTTCCCTCTCATCAAAGCCATCAAAACTCAATGGCAATTCATTTCTCTGGCTTTGGCCAACGCCCAGACAAATCAAATGGTCTAGAGGACATGCATCCTGGGGTGAAGCTGGAATCAACTAATGATGAACCTTTTAGACAGAACAAATCCTGCATCTTGGCAGGGGGTTAGACTAGATGACCCTTGTGGTCCCTTCTAGCTCTAGGATTCTAGACAATGCTGGCAAATCTTTTTGAAAAGTTCTGGAGAAACAGGAAAGCCCCAGAGACTGGAGAAAAGCAAATGTGGCACCAGCTTCCAAGGAGGAAAAGAGAATACTGGCAATTGTTGTAAAGCTAACCTGTGTCCCTTGTAAAATACAGCCTCATGGTAGGACCACAGGTCACTTGCCTCTCCAGGAGCTGTTCGACCTTCCACCTAGACCAGGCTGCCACTTCTTCCTGCCTGGATGCTGAACAGCTGCTCAGAGCATAGCGCTGCAGTAGGAACCTGATCTGAAAACAAACCCAGCGGAGAGGATTGTCTGAGGCCTACAAGAATCTGTTTGTTTCACTAATGAAAGACTAAATGAAGGGGGGCTTCAGATTTACATCCAGTAAATCTGGAATAAATCAAGGCAATTAAAGGCAAAATGACTCTTTACGCATCCTGACTAACCGGGTGACATATGTTCTGTAGGGTTTTGCTTCTCTCATTTTTAATAGCAGAATTGAAATCACTGAAATAATTGAATCTAATTTGCCAGGTAGAGCTGGGTTCAGAAGCCATCTGCTTCCACTACAGAGACTGTCTTTTGCAGTCAGCTCAGCTGTTGCTATATCTTTGCACGCAGCTCTGTCCAACTTTCGCTTTTTGTTGGTTCCTGGGAGCACTTGCCTTTGAGAAGCGGGAGATGCATTTCCAGTCCCTGGCCAGCCACAGCTTCTCAGTCACATAGCAGTTCCTGGAATGGCAGGGCCCACACTCCATCCAGGATTCAACAGGAGTCTGGCCAGAGAAAGTCAGGGTGATAACTTGGGGATCGGGCCCACACCAGCTGGATGTGGGAAAGGGCTATAGGATCCCCTCCAGTCCAGCTCCTGGTGCAAGGGGAAGGCAAAGCAGGATTGTTCCTTGGGGTATAGAGCTTGTCTGTGAGATGAACCTCCCCTCCCACTCTACCCCCTAGCTTCCTGAAACAGACTTGCAGCCTTGTGGATTATCTGCGCCAGGCTTCAATCACAGCTGAGGACACCACAAATCTTGGGAAGCCTCAGTCAAAGAGTGAGCAGTGGTTTTGGCACATCTAGGTGATTTGTGACCCCAGTGGGCATAACACCAGGACCCCCATATCACATGCTGTGCTGAGCCCTTCCCCCAAAGGCTGACACATGGATGAGGGAAGTGCAGCAGGCTTACTCTGAGCACGTGGGAGGGTGAACCCAGCGATGCTACCTGCCCAACCAGCAGCAGCATCTATGGGACTCTGAAGAAAGCTTAGTTCAGCCCTCCTAGCTGTGGGAGAGCAAAGGAACCATGTACCAGGAGCGAAGAAGTTTTAGCAGAGGGATTGAGATGTGGCGTCAGCCCGGTGACGAAGCATGAGGGTGAATATGGTATAAAGCAGGCACACCGGCTGCAGGAGTTTTAATGGGCCAGTTGCCCATTTCAGTGGCAGTTGAATTCTGAGGTGCTTTTCTAAAAAACAGGCTCCAGATCTTAGAGACAGGCTTGGCGGAATTCATTCAGACTGATAATATCAATGGTTCTTTTCGAGATTTTTTTCTATTTGGATCAATAGAAATTGTAGCACCTGCACAAAATGGGGTGTATTAAGCATTTTTTTTATGTTTAGCTATTTAAACGTTCACAGTTGTAGGAAATTAAGGAGGTCAGGTAATAGGGACAGTTGGACAATAATTAATGACAGTGGATATTGAGATTCAAAAAGTTAAAGCTTTATAGCCATTAAAACACAGATTGTCAGCGTCACGTGTCACAATATAGAAAGTAAATAAATAAATAAAACTTTAATAAGTTCTGAAGCAGCATTTTTTCTTACTTAGCCTAGCTGTACATTTCAATTATCATTGCTGGAAATATTGTTGTTGGCTTCTGAGTGTACGGTGACTGGACATTTACCAACATTGACCAATAAAAATCGAATCATTCCAAGCTTAGCTATAAATATGTAGGTTTTATTCACCAAAGCAAAATTTAAAGATAGATAAGCAGTGACAGAGAGCAAAGGAACAAAAGTTAATTTTTCCCTCTGCTGATACTCACACCTTCTTGTAAACTGTTTGAAATGGGCCACCTTGATTACATTGAACTCATTAGCACTACAAAAGTGATTTTTCCTTCCTTCTTGTCAACTGTTGAGAATCGCCCACTTCCACCTTAATTGAATTGGCTTATTAGCACTGACCCCTCACTTGGTAAGGCAACTCCCATCTTTTCATATGCTGTGTATTTATACCTCCCTACTGTATTTTCCACTCCATGCATCTGATGAAGTGGGTTTTAGCCCACAAAAGCTTATGCCCAAATACATGCGTTAGTCTCTAACGTGCCACAAGGACTCCTCATTGTTTTTAGTTTATAGGAGGGTGTTTATAAAGCTTAAGTGGATGAAGATAGCATTGTGCATTAAAAGTATCTAGCTGTAATAAATCAAATCACAATGAATCAAAATCTTCGGGCTTGTCCACACGGAGACTTATTGGATGCAAGCTGGGGTGTAAATCTGCAACACTCTAGCGCTGTAGCCTGCCCTGCAGTAACTGGCCATCTTGACCCTACTATTGTGCACTAATGTGTCCCTCGTAGGCTTTGATCTACTCCCATCACCCATTTGTTATGTTTTCAGACCAGTCTCTTCATGCTTTCTCCCAGGATGCCCCCCGCGCTTGGAAGGCTCCCTGTAAATGTCACCCTCCGCATTGTCCATCTTCAAATCCCTTCTCAAAAATGCTCTGCCCTGGTGCCTATGGAAAATGTGACAATAGTGAAGATGCTGGTGTGCTGATACCACTGCCTGGCCTGGTGACCAGATTGTCTCATTGTACTTCCCTGTCTGTCTGGATCCATCTCTGGTCTCTTGTGTGGCACTCAGATTGTAAGCGCTTTGGGACAGGGACATTGTCACATACCCTACAGGGTCCTAGAGCCCAAGCTCCAGCCTGAGCCCGGAAGTCTACACAGCAATGAAACAACTCCACAGACCGAGCCCCATGAGCCCAAGTCAGCTGGCATGGGCCAGCCGGGGAGTTTTCTTAGCTGTGTAGACAGACCCTGTGAGCTCAGCACTTAACCCCGACGCCTGACACCGTTCCTCTTTGTTCTCCAGCTTCCCTGCAGAGAGGTGGGGGAAACTCTTTCCGCTTGGCTGGTGGTCTCAAGGTGTGAAAGTCCCAGCCATTGGGATTCCCATTGTCTCTTCCGGGTCCTCCAGTCACAGATGTAAACTCTAGTCAGTTTGTTAACAACTCTTGTCTCCAACCGGGCCACTACCCAAATCAAACACCTCATCCCTTCCCATCACAGAGTGAATAGCAATGCAAAGCTCACAGAGAAATGGAGGTGAACACAGGACTCATGCAAATATTGCCACAATTCCCACATTCACCATAGAATGTCTTTTGGTTCAGTGTTTGTACAGGCATTGGCGATGCATGGGAGGGGCATGCGAGGTCAATTGCCCCCCCACCCAAATTTATGCTCAGCTTGGGTGGGAAGGGCAGAGGGAGGTAGAGTGGCTCTGTCCTTCTCCTTCTGCACCTGCTCCCTGGCATGTTCGGCCCCTGTCCCACTCCAGGTTGCTGCTCTGTGCAGCGCAGTGGCTCCCTGCGAGAACCCAGCTGGGAATGTGGCGGTGGCCCACCCTGTTCACTCCCCGCCCAGGCCTGGATGCAGGGGACAGGGCCAAGCGAGCTGGAGCCCCCCCCCACCCCCCACCCCAGTGTGTTTCCAGCTTAGTTGAACTGGAGAAAATGAGAATTAATAAGAGAATCGAAAGGTGGGTAAGGAACTGATTAAAGGCAAGACTAAAATGGATCATATTGAAAGGTGAACTGTCAGGCAGGAGGGAGGTTACTAGTGGAGTTCCTCAGGGATTTGCCTTGGGACCAACCTTATTTAACATTTTCATTCATGACCTTGGCACAAAAAGTGGGAGTGTGGTAATAAAATTTGCAGATGACACAAAATTGGAAGGTATTGTCGGTATGGAGGAGGACTGGAATATCAGAAGATCTGGATGCTGAAAACTGGAGTAGTAGAAATGGGATGAAATTTAATAGTGCAAAGTGCAACGTCATGCAGTTAGGGACTAACAACAAGCATTTTAGCTATCAGTTGGAAGTGACAGAGAGGAGAAAGACCTGGATGACTATGAGCCACCAGTGTGATGTGGCCATGAAAAAACTAATGCAATCATAGGATGCCTCTGGCGAGATGTTTCCAGCAGAGACAGGGAAGTGTTAGTATCATTATACAAGGCACTGGTGAGCCCTCATCTGGAACACTATGTGCAGTTCTGGTCTTTCCTGTTGAAGAAAGATTAATTCAAGCTGGAACAGGTGCAGAGAAGGGCTACTAGGATGATCCAAGGAATGGAAAATCTCCCTTATGAAAGGAGACTTAAGGAGCTTGGTTTGTTTAGCCTAACAAAAGTGCTGAGGGGAGATAGGATTGTTCTCTATAAATACATCAGAGGGTAAACACCAGGGAGGGAGAGGAGTTATTTTAGTTAAGAGCCAGTGTTGGCATAAGAGAAAATGGCTATAAACTGACCATCAACAAGTTTAGGCTTGAAATTAGATTAAGGTTTCTAACCATCAGAGAAGTGAAATTCTGGAACAGCCTTTCAGAAGGAGTACAGGGGGCAAAAAAAAATCTAACTTGTTTCAAGACCAAGCTTGATAAGGTTGACAAAGGCATATGGGCCATCTTGCAACTTCTATTAGCAAGTATTTCCAATGGCCTGTGATGGGGCACTAGATGGAGAGGGCTCTGAGTTACTACTGAGAATTCTTTCCTAGGTGTCTGCCTGGCTGTCTCGTCCACTGATCGCCATCTCTGGTGTCATGAAGGAATTTCCCCGCAGATCAGATTGGCAGAGACCCTGGGGGTTTTCTCCTTCCTCCGAAGCTTGGGGCACAGGTCACTTGCTGGCTTGAACTAGAGTAAATGGTGGATTCTCTGTAACTTGAACTCTTTAAACCATGATTTGAGGACTTCAGTAACTCAGCCAGAGGTTATGGGTCTATTACAGAAGTGGGTGGGTGAGGTTCTGTGGCCTGCGATGTGCAGGAGGTCAGACTAGATGATCATGATGGTCCCTTTTGACCTTAAAGTCTAGGAGTCTGTGACCATGGTGGGTGGGAAACACCACCTTAAAAAAGAGATACAAATAATAAATACCTGGGCACTCAGCTTCCCTTCCTCACTTAGGGCTTGTCTTCACTAACATGCTAAATCAGAATTCAGTGGTGTTAATTTAGCACATCTGGTGAAGACATGCTATGTTGACAGGAGTGCGTTCTCCCATCAACATAATTAATCCACCTCAATGAGAAACGGAGGCTAAATCAGCGGGAAAGCATCTCCTCCTGACATACAGTGGTGCAGACACCGCATTAAGCCGATGTAAGTTACATTTCTCAGGGAGGTGATTTTTTTCACACCCCTGAACGATGTAACTTACATTGACTTAAGCAGTAGTGTAGACCTGCCCTTAGAGAGAAAGGAGTAGTAGGGCTCGTATCTAATGTGTCTTCTTGCTCAAAACATAGTAGGGAGGAAGATGAGCCTGTCTTAGTTCTTTATACAGTAAAGCAGCCGGTACTTGGCTGACCCTTGTCAGTGGCAGAGAATGGATTTAAAAGGAGATGGTTCAAATCATGTTCTGGCCTTCAAAGACCAAACAAAAGAGCAAACAAAAGAAAGGTAGTGGACAGTGCTGCCTGGCCAGACTACATTGCAATGCCAGTGCAGTGTGCGGTTTTGAAAGGCAGGATTTCAAGGGCTAAAGATCACACTCTAGTGCAGGCTAAGCCCCGTATCAGTCTAACCAGCCCTGAGACCCCACACAACTGATCCCCTTGCTAACAGGACACACAGACCCCTGGGACTGCGCAGAAGCTGACATTCAGCTACCGGCGCATTTTGGCCCTGCCAGCATGCAGTGCCGCTGCCCAAGCTGATTGATTGTAAATCCTCTGCAGCCCAAGATTTCCTGCCCTAGACAAGAGCAGAGCAGAGGTATTTCCAGGCACTGGCTGTAAAACTTGCCTAAGAAATAATCAATCAAAGAGCTATTGGGATTGCTTGGAAGCCACGCTTCGCCAGCCAGACGCAACCTGCCTGCGCTGCTCTGACTGGTGCAGGATGTATCTGTGCAGGAAGGGGCTGGACAGGGTGGCACCGGGGGCAGAGGCTGCAGGGATGCTCCCATTAAGTAACAAGAAACAGAGCAATGAAAATGGGGCCTTAGTGCAAAAAACGGAAAAAGCAAAACCCAGCTATTGTATCCCTGGGAACTGTGCACTGATCATGAACCGTGGCTACAGGGCAGGTGGCAAGGGCTGAGGGAGCACAGTTCAGTCAATTACAGTGAGATCTACACTCTGTTGCTAAGTTCACTTCATCAGGTATGTCTGAGGCAAGGGCAGAAACTTGACAAAGAGATTTCGTCCCAAGTGTAATAGGTGTGTTAGCAGAGCTGGAGGGAAGTTGCAGAGGGGAGTTCTGGGCTGGGACATCCAAGGGTGGGCTGTGGGACATGATTGAAGGTCATGGGCCAGGGGAGCCAGAGCTAAAATGACAGAATGAGCTGTAGGTCAGGATTGAGGGGCATCAGCAGAGCTGTATGTGTGGGAGCCCAGAGCTGAAATACCACTGGGGTATGTGGGTCACATTTGAGGGGCATCAGCTGAGCTGGGCATGAGGAACCCCAGGGCTAGCCTATTAGGGGGTGTTGTGGGTCTGAACTGAGTAGCATTCGTAGAGCTGAACCAGAATGAGGTACTATGGGTCATGATTAAGGAGCACTGGTGTGTTTGAGGATGGATGGATGGATGGATGGATAGGTGTTGGTCCTGAGGCTGGTTTTGTTCAACAACTTCATTAATTATCTGGATGATGGGATGGATTGCACCCTCAACAAGTTCGCGGATGACACTAAGGTTGAGGGAGAGGTAGATATGCTGGAGGGTAGGGATAGGGTCCAGAGTGACCTAGACAGATTGGAGGATTGGGCCAAAAGAAATCTGATGAGGTTCAACAAGGACAAGTGCAGAGTCCTGCACTTAGGACGGAAGAATCTCATGCACTGCTAAAGGCTGGGGACCGACTGGCTAATCAGCAGTTCTGTAGAAAATGACCTGGGGATTACAGTGGACGAGAAGCTGGATATGAGTCTGCAGTGTGCCCTTGTTGCCAAGAAGGCTAATGGCATATTGGACTGCATGAGTAGGAGAATTGCCAGCAGATCAAGGGAAGTGATTATTACCCTCTATTCAGCACTGGTGAGACTACATTGCGTCCAGTTTTGGGCCCCCCACTACAGAAGGGATGTGGACAAATTGGAGAGAGTCCAGCGGAGGGCAACGAAAATGATTAAGGGGCTGGAACACATGACTTATGAGGAGATGCTGAGGGAACTGGGCTTATTTAGTCTGCAGAAGAGAAGAGTAAGGGGGTATATGATAGCAGCCTTCAACTACCTGAACGGGGGTTCCAAAGAGGATGGAGCTCGGCTGTTCTCAGTGGTGGCAGATGACAGAACAAGGGGCAATGGTTTCAAGTTGCAGTGAGGTAGGTCTAGGTTGAATATTAGGAAAAACTATTTCACTAGGAAGGTGGTGAAACACTGGAATGGGTTACCTTGGGAGGTGGTGGAATCTCCATCCTTAGAGGTTTTGAAGGCGCAGCTTGACAAAGCCCTGGTTGGGATGATTTAGTTGGGGTTAGTTCTGCTTTGAGCAGGGGGTTGGACTAGTTGATCTCCTGAAGTCTCTTCCAACCCTAATCTTCTCTGATTCTATGCTAGATAGATAGATAGATAGATAGATAGATAGATAGATAGATAGATAGATAGATAGATAGATAGATAGATGAGGTGTGCGGGGATCGATAGATAGATTAGAACTCAGAGGTTCTCAAACTTCATTGCACTGTGACCCCCTCCTGTACATGATCCCTGGGGGGTGATTGGAGCCAAAGCCCTGCCACCCTAGGTGGGGGGAAAAGGGGCCACAGCCTGAGCTCTGCCCCCCTGGGAGGGGATGGAGCTCGGGCTTCAGCTTCAGCCCTGGGTCTCGGCAAATTTAATGCTGGCCCTCGCAACCCCATTTTAATGGCGTCGCAAGCCACAGTTTGAGAACCACTGGATTAGATAGATACTATCTGTGAGGCTGAGGTGAAAGACAGGCTGGGGAAAGTAGAAAAACCCAAGGAGGAAGAAGACAAAAGCGCCCTATGTAAAATTTTGGGTTTAATCCAAAAATGGTTAAGAAATTCACAACTGGAAAGTAGCTCTGTCTGCCCAGCTGCCCGCACCTGTTATATGTGCCAGCTCATTTCAGTCAGGCCCTGAAGGTCCCAGGTACACACATGTTCCTCCCGGTTATCACCCTAATGGAGCTGGGGAGCCAGTCTGGCCAGGGGTCTCCTCTCACTCTGCAGAACAAGGGTCAGCAAAGCAAATTCAAAGCTGCCTGGTTCCCTGGGTTTGAAGTCCCTGCCTTTGGTGCAGGTGTGTGAAGGAGTCGAGGTAGTTAGTGATGTCTGTACAAAGAAAGGTGGAGTCTCACAAGACCCCGCTCCCGTTTTCACTGATGCACCATTGATGGTGCAAGGAAGGAGCTGCTGGCGAGAGGAGAGCAGGGGATGAGACAGGACCCCAACCACTGAGCCAGACTGCAAATATTTAACATACTACCTTCAAAATCTCCACTGTGTTGGTTCTGTTCCCTGACTGGTGATTTAGGTCACTAAGCAACACAGCATGAATTTCGAACACGACAAACATGGGATTTAGAATTCTCTTCCAGGGGAGATTGAAGCATTCACATTTAAAATGGGCTTGTGCGGAGGATTTGCATTAGCCCTTAGCAAACTGCCAGTGCCCAAATATTCCCTGGAACCCAACGCAGAGGGGCTTGGAGCATAGCTGAATCCAAGGCTGTTGGTGAAGAGGAATACATTTCTGGCTGTTTGTTCATCATGGTTTCTGTGAGGCCCTGCTGCAGAGCCAGCTATGCTGTCCTAGCAGGGCTTTTTCTAATCACCCCCCACACTCAATTATTTGCCTGATAGCAAGCTGCAAATCCCCACACAACGAGCCTTCCCTGACACATGTGGCTACAAGCATAGGTCCCCCACCCCAATGAGGTAGAGTGGTACCTGGGTCACACATGCTGAGTGTTCTATTGCTTGTGGGAAATCATCATTCCCAGACGTCTGATACTTCAGTCCCCCGGTGAGACTGTGGGACCGACGCTCAATATATGGGATGGACCCTTGTGCGCTAGTGCGGATGTACTTGTTCTCCAAGGGCTAGGTCCCCACAGAATGGAGCAGGCTCACAACGGAGCTGAAAATCCATAGAAGAGCATGAAGCTTTGAGCCTGACCTCCCTGGCCTCTGTCAGCAACGTGTCCTGCCACATGCCATCTCCTGCTCCAGAGCTAGCTCTGCTATCTGAAGCGATGATTGAGCTCAAATGTCAAGGGGCAGAAGGAAAGCTCCTGTGGTATCCAAAGCCCTGTAATGGTGCCCATGCCGCTGCCATCTCACTCTTCAAACAATGCCCCTCCTTGCTGGTCTTCATCACGTCCCTGGAGAGGAGCAAACCCAACACTGGGACAACTGCAGTTACATCGACCTGAATATTGCACCAGCCTGTTTGCTGTGCACCTGTAACCAATTACCCTGCTAGCCTGTGGCCTTGTCTTGAAAATCAAACCAGTCAATGAAAGCACTGCCTTGCTTTCTCTAGCCATTCCCTTCTCTGCCCCTGCCCAGTGTCGTCCGACTCATTGAGTCATTTGAATGACTGGGAAAAGATTTATTTGGAGAAACTGGACCTTTCCCCTCTCTCTCCTTCTTTCTGCCTCGCTTTTCAAAAACAGTAAAAAAAAATGCAAAAATTATTTTCCCGTCACTTTTCTCCCTCTTTTTTATCTTCCTCCCCTTTTTTCTAGTGGGAAAAAAGGGAGAGAAAAGGAAAAAAAAAAAAAACCTAAAAATCCCAAAACTGAAAATGAAAAATTGAAATGCTTATTTTTCAAATGTTGAAAGGAAATGTTTCAAGCCAAAATTAAACAAAAACATCATTTTGAAGTGTCTCAGAACTAAATAAAATGAAAACATTGCTTTCAATTTGTTGAGGAATTTCCCACAGGAAACTGGAGTCTTTCAGCAGACAAATTTCAACAGGACATGTTTCCCATGACATTTTTCACAAGAAAGTTTTGATTTTGTAGGCATTTCTAAACCTGACTCCCAGTCTCCTGAATTAAATGTTTGGCCGCATGACAGAGAAACTGAACTGCAGATCAAAGATGTTCCCTGACAATTTACTAGCACTAATTCACTTTCTAAAAAGTATGCTCCATGGCAGCAGTGCTCCTTGAGGCTCCTGTGTCCCTCAAAGTCAATGTGACTTTTGTTGTTTACTCACTGGGAGCAGGGTCGAGCGCTGAGGGTGAGATTTTCAAAGGCGGCCAGTGGAATTAGGTGACATTCAAAAGTCAGATACATATAGTTCAATTCCCCTGATGTGCACACCGTTATACAGGAATAAAGGTGCTTTGTATCTAATCCCATACAGGCAGTATAGCTAGCCTGGGATAAAGTACCTTTATGCTGGTATAACTGCAGCCACACTAGGGCTTGTGTTAACTGCATCACACCCTTACCATTAGATTTATACTGGTATGAAATCGATGTGTAGAGCTGACCTTTGATTGCTGCTCATCCAGAGCTTGTAGGGGTATCTGAAGTCATGCCTTCCAGTGTACATTTGTGATGGCTGCCATCCTGACTGACACATGGGGTACCTCCGGAGCTAAAAGCATGAGCTGGTTCAGCGGGAGTGAATGAGCCAAGGCTCTATAGCTAAGGGCTGTAATAAGTCATAGGCTCTGTGAATCAGCATGGAGGGGGATCTGGAGCACACATCAGTGACTTACACATCACCTTGCACATTTCCTCACCCTTCAACTTGGCACCTTGGGGAACATACAGTTAACGATCATGCGGCATAATTAACAGGCTGAGGTTCTGCAGTGTGTGGTTCTGTTCTACTCAAATGGCCGTGGGCATTGAGCAAGCAGGCTACTCTACGCTGCAGGGTGTGCCGTTCCCTCCTCTGGCCCCTCAGTGAAGAGGCTGGATATTCTGATTGGGATTGCTGTTTTCCCCTCCACACCTCAGCTCCTTCGCTGATTCCATTGGATCACTTTGTCATTATCACAATGTGTACTTAGGGAACTGAATTTTCAGACACACTTGGCCAGCTGAGTTAAAACCGTTATTGATTAGGAAGGTTGTGGAATGCACTTGAGTGTGCCAATGTAATTGTTCTGCTATTTGCATAAGTTATTAGCAGTAGAGCAACTTATTATCTAACATATTGATTTAAGTCTATATTGGCTCATCCCATATTTGCAGTGGTTTAGTTTATCACAGAAATACCTGTTCTGTGCCAAGGCTTCTGAGTGAATCTCAACACTGCCTCTGTACATAAGCCCCTACAACAGCATTCCCAGAAGGCTTGTGTTAGCCAATCACAGGTTCATGGTTTCCAGTACAAAACTGTTGATTTTTTTTTCCTTTGACCTTCTAATTTCATTATTTAGGAGCAGTCAGGTGAGCTGGGTTTTATTTGCAAGAATTCTTATGGGAAGCAAAAGTTTGATGACTACTCATGTGAATAAATATTTGTCCCAGCTGATCTCTTGTGGCCATTCTGAGACGCTCTTTTTATTACTTACATAACAGATTTGTCAGGCAATTATGACTGCTGCTGCCTGAATCATTCAAAAATCTGGAGTCAGACACCCAGAATAAAAGAGACTGGTTTAAAATCATGAGGTTTTTTTTAAAAATGATACAGGCAGTCCTTGGACTTAAATTGCGTCGTAAGTTGAAATGTCGTAAATCGGAACCGCAATATACTCCATTGCAGGACCAAGCATCAGAAAGTCGAAACCAACTGTCATAAGTCGAATCAGTGTGTCAATTCAGAAATGTCATAAGTGCCATTTGTCGTAAGTCGAATGTTGTAAAGTCGAGGACTGCCTGTACATTTTAGGTTCTTTTCATTTGCCTTCGGGTATCGAACCTTTAGGGTCCAACATGAATGTTCGTAGTGCTGAAATCAAACAAAGAAGGAACTGAATCCAAATCATGTTACTTAGTTCACCAATCACATGGCTAAAAGTTCTTCCTCCAAACCATACAGTGAACAGCTGAAACAAACAAACTAATTCTTAAAAATCATTATGATCTGTTCCTGAATAATTCACAAACCAAAATTATTGTGTGCTCTAAATAGTTCACTCAGCTCTAGCAATGATGAAATCCCTTGCTGATATTGTTAATATCCTGAATAAATACCTTCCAATGGGCTGGATTTTAGTCTAAATGAAGTCGGGAGACTTTCTGTATGCCTTTGCATAGGTGTGACTGACATTTCTGATTCCTGAATCGCAGACTGTCTGAGATTTTCTTGCCCACATGATCTTCAGCAGAGGACTGGGGCTGGTTAATTGTATTGGTGACTTCTCGGGCCTACTGTTTGAGTAGGTTTCTATATAAAAGTGCCCGGCCAACTGTTCAGATTACTGTGCATTGGAAATCTCTCCATGGAACTAGCAGTGGGGACTCGCGTTTTGCCAAGGAGTCATAGTATTTTATGTGTGGGGACTTTCCTTACATTGCTGTTCACACCTGCATAGAGAGCAGCAATTGGTCTTTTAGGTCTGTCTGCTTTTTGAGTCTGTGTTTTGTTTCCAACCCATGATGTTGGCTTGGGTACTCTGCCCAGTCTGGGTTGATGTGGAAGGAAGGCAGTAACTGGAAATAATGAGATCATGATGCATTTTGAATTTCTGTTGTTCAGTGAGTTGTTCAAACAAAGTTGAGTCTGAAATCTAAAAGCACCAGTCTAGATAGGGTGGTGTATTCCTGTTCACGTCTTGCTAGGCTTGTGGGAGACACTGGAGGCAGAGGCTGGATACTAGGGATGAGAGCTGTACAGAGTATGGACTGGACATTTTGGTTTGTGAAGGATTTCAAGTTTCAGAGATTTGGCTTCATTATGAATTAGAATGAAATCCAAAAATTTCTAAATCCTCTGTGGAAGAAAATTCTGAAAAAAATGTTTGGGTTGATCAAAGCATTTTGTTCTGATGACATCAAAATGTTCCATTTCAGTTTTGAATTTGTAAATTATATCACTTTATATTATATTACACAAAATAAAAACAGCCTATAGGGCAAAGTCATTTCAACATAAAAAATCAAAATGTTTCCTTCACAAAATGTCGAAACAGGAACTTTTTTCCATTTTTTTCTCCAAAACAAGATTTTAGGGAAATCGACACAATTTCACGAAGCATTTCCATTCTGACAGAACCACATTCTCCAGTGGAAAATGGTTCAGTTAAAGGTTTCCAACCGGCTCTGTTAGGGATATTCATTAGGCAGGAAGGACAGTACCTGTCTTCACAGTGTAACAGCAGGGTTCTGACTCTTAGACCTGTCATTGGTTGGAGCCAGTACCCAATCCTGGAGCACAGGGAAGTGACCCTGGGGTGCATTGGTCTGTGGTCCTGCTCCATCCTGCACCCTTGCACAGGGCAGCCTGGGTGTGCTGGCGTGCAGCCCACACACTCAAGGAAGGACTGTGCCTACTTAGCATTGTCACTTCCTTAGCTGTAGCTCAGCCAAGCTACACATATTCAATGGCTGTAAGGCTTCCCCATCCATCACTGCCTCCAGCCCTTGGCTAATACTGAGTATCCCTCCACAGCCATGGCCTGCAAACTTGTGCCTTACCTGATTGATAGACTGTCTCCTTGGCTTTTCGTGTGCATGTCACAGTATAGCAAATGCTCCAATTACCACCTCAGGCTCAGCACTGCAGGCATTTCTAACCTACCCCAGCTCTCCCACCACCTTTGGCACATGCGCCCACAAGGGCATTAGGGGGAGCCACACAAGGACTGAAGAGTGTCCCGCAGTTGTGAACAGGTGCTGTGTTTAGGACTTACACCTTCTCCATCACTGCTGACTCTTCCACTGGGAAACAGTTTTGCAGTGAATTATAATTTGGGTATTTCTGATTGCTTCTGCGCCCAAGGACAATTTTCCTTAAAGCATGAGATGTTCTTTGGAGGCTTTGTGCTTCTTCGAAACCTCTGCTGTTCTCCTAGCTGCCCATTCCTCAGACGGAGGCAGCTGTGGCTGGATAGCACCTGGCAAGACAGAATGGAGGAAGGGAAGTGCAAAGCTGAGGATGTACAAGCAGAATTGTTTCTAAATAAAACGGTGCCGTCAGCTTCTTTACAAGGCATACACAGACTTTAAAATAATCAGTGTCTTTGGAAAGAAGAAATACTTGAAGGCAGAAACCACCATTTCCTCCTGAGAGACCTAATGTATCTGGAATTATCCATCCCCGGCTGTAAATCCCCAGTAAACCCTGGCAAGAGTTTAAAACGCAGTTACAGAAATGGCTATATATTTTTATCTGAAACCTCCAGAGAGAACTAATCACGGCACTGATGGCAGCAAGGAACAGTCAAGGAGTGTGAGGAGGATGCTCATGCTGATGAGTGCAATGCTAAGTGCTGTCTGCTGCTCACATAGCACATGAGTAATTCTGAACAGTGCTTGCAAATTTTTACCAGTCACAACGGGGAGCTCCATTTGCTGGTACTCCTGGACCCTTCCATTCATTTTCAGACAACCTGTGAAATGTTTGCAGTGTGACATGTGCTCCTGTGAGGCATCTAAGAGACCCTCTGCAACAAGTACCCTCCACCCTAATAGGAACACAGTCAGCTGAGTATCTGGAGGCCATGTGTTCACGTCTCCCCTTCTAATTGCTGATTGGGCGTTTTACATGGAAACGATTATTTGATCACAAACGCAGTCACTGCAAGATTTAAATTTTCTGTGGAAAAATTTCAATTTTGTTGAAATTTTGTCAGGAAAATCAGAATGAAACGTTTTGTTTTGGGGCAGGTCATCCTGAATCAAAATATTTCAGTGTGTCCAACTGAATCAAAATGTTTCATTTCAGGGCATTTTAACATTCATCTGTGTGCACCAGAGCTGCCTCAGAGGAGTTGTTCAGATGTCTCATAGACCAATTCTCTTCTATGGGCTGGGGTCCATGGCTGGACATCATCTCCCACAATACATTGCAGTCTCTTCTCTTCTTAAAGCACAGTTATGAATCATGACAGTTGCATAAACATGCTACATCCTGGGAGATGTAGTCCAGCCAGGAGCCTGGCCCATAAAGGAGAATGGGGAAACCCAAACTACAAGTTCCATGAACCCCTGTGGCAACTCATGGCAGCACAAGTTAATGCTGAACCACTCCAAAATATGTTTCCACAATGGCAAACTGAAATGTTTAAGAACTTTCTGTTCTGTGACAAATGTTGATATTTTGACTTTTCATCCCAATTCAAGATTAAACAAATTTTGAAATGTCAGCCTTTCCTGAAGCACAGAAATTCTCATTTTCAGCCAGTTCTGCCATTACCACTTGTGGGCCTTCTTCCCTCTGACCAAGGCCTGTGTCCCCCATTCACCAGACAAAGTAACAGAGGTTGCCTAGATCACACTCAGCCTAGCTGGGGGTAGAACACACAGCACTAATATCACGGTGCCAAGTTTTGTTTAGCCTAGTTACGCTGCCCCTGGGAACAAGTCTGCCACCTTTGCAGGTGGATTTGTGGTCTGGGAGACATACAGCTGAATTGCCTGGCCAGTAGTCACACAGGATGGCATTTCAGTGCAGTGATAGTGTGTACTGAATGAAGAAGAGGCAGCAGCAGCAAAGAAAGCTAAGGAAATAAACTGAGACCCAGAAGAACTGGGTTTTGTCTTCTCCTCTACCCCTAGTTTGTGGTGTGATGCCGGGGAAGTGGCTTCTCTGAGGTCTGTGTAGGGAAACCACCCATGAACACATGATGCAGGAGGAATGGTTTGTGATTAAGGCATTCCCCAGGGACTCAAAAGACCAGAATTCAGGTTCTGTCTTGGCCAGTGACATACTTATTGACCTTGACAAAGTCATCTGCTGTCTGAGACCCAGTGTCCCATTCTATAAGCTATTCTGGTTCCTTTGGGGGGCATAACTACAAATATGCAAGTGCAATTACCTGGAATTAATGGGAACAGAGAAAAATCCATGTCAATTCTGCTAGACAGCCAATAAATCTAACTTCTCTCTCATTCTCATTCTCTCATTCTCATTCCCTCAAGCAAGAAAGAAACTAGCTTTTATTAAATCTGGGCTCCATACACATAGCCAAGTTTAATGCACTTTCCTGTGTAAAGGAGGACAGGAAAATATCTTCAGTGTCCTAAAACTCCCTAGTCCTGGTATCAGTCCCCCCTCACCCCCAGTTCCCAACAATTAACCAATAATCCAGAGGCTATAATGTGTTTTGACATGTTATTCTATAAGGACTTGTCAGAAAAGAATGGTTGATCATTTGGCAAATAGATCAACTCATACATAGTATATGGTGCCTTCGGAGTTTAGAGTCAGTATCCCTCTATTCAGCTGTATCAAAATGGTGGTGTGTGATTTCCTCAGGAATCACAGAATCATAGAATATCAGGGTTGGAAGGGACCTCAGGAGGTCATCTAGTCCAACCCCCTGCTCAAAGCAGGACCGATCCCCGACTAAATCATCCCAGCCAGGGCTTTGTCAAGCCTGACCTTAAAAACTTCTAGGGAAGGAGATTCCACCACCTCCCTAGGTAACGCATTCCTGTGTTTCACCACCCTCATAGTGAAAAAGTTTTTCCTAATATCCAACCTAAATCTTCCCCACTGCAACTTGAGACCATTACTCCTTGTTCTGTCATCTGCTACCACTTAGAACAGTCTAGAGCCATCCTCTTTGAAACCCCCTTTCAGGTAGTTGAAAGCAGCTATCAAATCCACCCTCATTCTTCTCTTCTGAAGACTAAACATCGCCAGTTCTCTCAGTCTCTCCTCATAAGTCATGTGTTCCAGTCCCCTAATCATTTTTGTTGCCCTCCGCTGGACTCTTTCCAATTTTTCCACATCCTTCTTGAAGTGTGGGGCCCAAAACTGGATACAGTACTCCAGATGAGGCCTCACCAATGTCAAACAGAGGGGAACTATCACGTCCCTCGATCTGCTGGCAATGCCCCTACTTATACAGCCCAAAATGCCATTGGCCTTCTTGGCAACAAGGGCACACTGTTGACTCATATCCAACTTCTCGTTCACTGTAACCCCTAGGTCCTTTTCTGCAGAACTGCTGCCAAGCCGTTCAGTCCCTAGTCTGTAGCGGTGCATGGGATTCTTCCGTCCTAAGCGCAGGACTCTGCACTTGTCCTTGTTGAACCTCATCAGATTTCTTTTGGCCCAATCCTCCAATTTGTCTAGGGCCCTCTGTATCCTATCCCTACCCTCCAGCATATCTACCTCTCATCCCACTTTAGTGTCATCTGCAAA
This sequence comes from Lepidochelys olivacea, assembly GCF_965140295.1. Classification (NCBI taxonomy): domain Eukaryota; kingdom Metazoa; phylum Chordata; order Testudines; family Cheloniidae; genus Lepidochelys; species Lepidochelys olivacea. The sequence goes on along the minus strand of NC_140418.1, from coordinate 42,935,949 downwards.
CTTGGTGAGGGTGCAATCCACACCATCCTCCAGATCATTAATGAAGATATTGAACAAAACCGGCCCCAGGACCAATCCCTGGGGCACTCCACTTGATACCAGCTCTCAACCTGACATGGAGCCATTGATCACTACCCGTTGAGCCCGACAATCTAGCCAGCTTTCTATCTACCTTATAGTCCATTCATCTAGCCCATACTTCTTTAACTTTTTGGCAAGAATACTGTGGGAGACCGTGTCAAAAGCTTTGCTAAAGTCAAGGAACAACACGTCCACTGCTTTCCCTTCATCCACAGAGCCAGTTATCTCGTCATAGAAGGCAATTAGATTAGTCAGGCATGACTTGCCCTTGGTGAATCCATGCTGACTGTTCCTGATCACTTTCCTCTCCTCTAAGTGCTTCAGAATTGATTCCTTGGGGACCTGTTCCATGATTTTTCCAGGGACTGAGGTGAGGCTGACTGGCCTGTAGTTCCCAGGATCCTCCATCTTCCCTTTTTTAAAGATGGGCACTACATTAGCCTTTTTTTGACACAGGCACAATACGCAGGTACCTAAGACACTGACTCCCACCCATGTGATGACATCAGAATCTCAGCTTCATTTCCGTTAAAACAAATGTGTTTCCAACCCTTGCGGTTGTGACGAAAAGGTTAAGAACGTGACCCAAGTGTAACTGATGCAGTGGTGTCTGCCTGAGTCTGCAGAAAGCCTGAGACAATTGCTTTAAGAGAGGGAACAGCTCCATGTGTAACCCATGCAGTGATAGCTGCCTAAGTCTGGGAAGATCAGTCAGAAAGGAGGGACTGCCCCTACTGTAACCAAGGCACTAAGGTCTGCCTGAGAATGCAGACATCCTACAGCAGGGGGAGCAACCAATAATACCAAGGTGGCAGCCACCTGGCCTCTTACTCACTACCACTGCTGGCCATGCCTTCTGCTGCTGCAGAGGTGGGGAGAGTGGAGCCTTCCTGTTGCTTTGTGGGAGAGGGAGAAAATAAAGTGGGTGGCTACTACGGTAATACCACACCCCTGGATAGGTTGTTAGCAAGGGGTATTGAACCTGGGACTTCTGGATGACCACACACCTCTACTGCCTGAGCTAGAAGAATCAGCTCTACTAGCCAAGTCTGTAGTAGGCTTATTAACCTCCATTTTTGGCCAAGGCCAAAGTTGTGGTCACAAAGTGCCACCCTGAGGTTTCTTCTTTCATGTGTATCACACATCTAGATTGTTCAGCCATGTAACTGATGGATCATTGAGGGTAGCACAACGTTGCAGTCCACCCTGCGATCTTCTAAGCATGCACTTCTCCACCCCATGTTGACTGTCTGCCTTGCTGGCAGGCACTGCTGGCACTGTGAAGATTGGACTAAGCCAAATTTCTGACCGGTGGCAGACTGTTCCAGTCAGCAGCCTGTTAAGGCTAGTCCATGATCTGTGTCCCAGTCTGCCGACAGGTGAATGTAAGTTTGGGCTTCTGACATTTGACCAGCACACCTGTCTAACCCACAGTTGCTGTCACTCTGCGAGACACAGCTGTCGGCCCTGATATGCGCTTGTTCACCTGAGCTGGGTATCGGACCAGCAGCACTGGACATGAGTGCATGAATGTCCACTATAAAAGGATGTTGCAAAGTCAGTCATGGCAATTAGCAGGAACTGCCAGTCTAGCTGTTTTCTTCCAGAGGCAGGCAGCTCTTGTGGGAAGTGTGCGGTGCTTATTTGCACCTATTGGAACCATGTCAGCCTTGTGTGCGGCAGCTTGTTTTCATCTGGCACAGCCCTCCATGCAGTTATAAGGGTGAAGGCATCTTGTCTTAAAGTTTTGGAGGAGCTATTAGAGCCAACACGTAGAAATTAGATGTTAATGTACGGCTCAGGCAACCACTAATGGTACAAGTTCAGATCTGAATCACGTGATGAATATGCCAACTTCTCCCCCAAACTGCTGCACAGTATTTCACTAGCACAAATACCAGCACCAGGGCCAGCCAATATAAATGACTTCTGTTGTCAGTCATCGGCTGCGCCTGTATTCTTTCTGTGTGCTGCCTCAGCTCTGGCCAGAGAGCTGACACAGCAGACCTCGATCAAACTGCCCACAAAGACCACAAGACCTGATTAGTAGCCAAGGCACCCAGCCAGATTTATTGTTAATAAAGCACAGTCCTAGTATCCTGTAGACTCTACAGAAGCACTAACACATGTATGTTCGTCACAATGGACAAGCTCAGAGAACGGCAGGACTTTCCATTCCCCCCTCGGCTAGACAAAGACACTCCTGCTGAGACTTCTCTTTATACACCAATACAAACAAGTTACGTCTTGCTCCTCTGACGTGGCTAGTTATCACCCTTTACCTTGTACCTGTTGGTTCAATTAAAACATCTCTCTCAATCAGACTGTCATCCTGACCTTATCTTTTGGGGGAGTCAGTGTGTCCCTTAGAGACTAACCAATTTATTTGAGCATAAGCTTTCGTGAGCTACAGCTCACGAAAGCTTATGCTCAAATAAATTGGTTAGTCTCTAAGGTGCCACAAGTCCTCCTTTTCTTTTTGCGAATACAGACTAACACGGCTGTTACTCTGAGAAGTGTGTCCCTGTTATCTTCGGGGAGTGTGTTTGTTCCATACTAGGTATTGCGGTGTTTTGCTACCACCCTTCTGGAATGTGCTTGCGTGAGTGTTCGGTGCCCAGCACTTCTCAGGAATGTGTGTCTTTTGGTAATCCCAGCCCTGTTCTGGCCAGGTACTGTGAACGTGCGTGGAGGCAGAGCCTGACTTCTGCTCACAGCCTGACTTCGGCTTTATATTCGCAAGGCCTGGCCACTACATTAGTTCATGCCTCACACCTCATGCCTGGCCTCTTTTTCCAGGCCTCATGTCCCAGGCTTTCTTTCTATTACAACTCCTACCAAACTTTCTGCAAATTAGTGCAGGTAATGGCTAAGAAATAGATTCCCTCAAGACTATCGCAAAGAGTATATCCCTGGGTTTCAGAGTAGCAGCCGTGTTAGTCTGTATCCGCAAAAAGAAAAGGAGGACTTGTGGCACCTTAGAGACTAACACTTTTATTTGAGCATAAGCTTTTGTGAGCTACAGTCTAGCGACTCAGGGACTGGACTCTACCCAGACCCAAATGGCTTGGAAGTCCATGAAACCCAGCAATTAGGTCCACTTGCAGGAGACTGGTGCCCGTACAGAGGGGGCTGGGCCAGGTTGTAACATCCAGCACTAGGACTGTAGGGACAAGAATGACGTAAAAGCTAAACTTCCTGTTTGCTTTGAGTTTGGCCAGGGCTCCGTGTAACCCACTGGTGAGTGTGTGCTACAGGTTCCTCGCTGTACCTGATCCACAGAGAATGGGAGTTTGTTACAGCCCCAGCCCCGACTGCCTGACTCTTTCGCTGTAGCCATTCATGTTTTTAGCTCCAGTGGCCCCTGGTTCAATCCCCAGTGTGTTGGCCAAGCTGGGGGCCACCACATATGTGGCAGTGATCTGCCCTGTAGCTATCACCCAGCCCATACTACACTGAATGCTGATGCCCAACTGTGCCACTGGCAGAACCATAGCCTTGTGTACTGTTGCCTGTCTGTGGAGCGAGGGAGCCTCCTAGTTTTCCACACTGGTACAGCTCCTGAACTGGAGCCCATATTCATTAAAGCGCACAGAGCCTCTTGGACAGCACTTGTCGCCCATGCTTCTTTGTATGCATGATTTGAAAGGTGGTGGTGTGTTAATTGGGATGGAATATAAGGTGCTGGCATAACCAGACCCTGCCCAGCATTAAACAGTGTTAAACAAGGTTCAGGGTTTGGTACACAGAGACCTGCTCAGTGCCATGGCAAACACCCCATTCAACAGTCTTCTAAACCTTTTACTAAAGATATAGAAAGGAAGGAAAACAGTTAATGTGTTTGAAATGCAAAGTTTTAAGTGAGGCTTTCTTTTTAACAACATCCCTTGTTCCCTTTCCCTGCAGCTGGAGAGAGTCTTTAAAGTGAAAAAGCCCCTGTTTGACAATCCTTTAGATGGTAAGAACTGTCCATTTGTGGGGAAAGAGAAGAAGTTAGTTGAGAGGGGCTGGGGCTGTCATTGTTGCTGTTGTTAAATAGGATCTCATTTCCCAAGAAGACAAAACAAGACAAACAAGAGGGGAGAGAAAAGAACAGCAAAGGCAGAAAATGCAGCTTCTGTCTCTGGGGTTGACTCTGACATGCAACCTCACTGCTGGAAAAACACAGGCCCAGCACATGGTCTGACCAGCCACACCGAGACCTAGCAAACTTGTACCAGCATCAGGCTATTCAAGGCTCTGGTTTAGCTACCTCCATCGGGCCACAGGCGCACAGCAGTGCTGTAAAATGGATGGTCTTAGCCAGCTAAATCAAATTCTTATTAAGACAGAAGGGACAATCAGAGGAATAGGAAAGAGAAGAAATAAAGTGGGGAAGGAAAAGAATACACAAAGCTAGCAAAGTCCCACAGCCCAGGTGGCAGCTGGGATTCAGCCACAGCTGGTGGAGGTGGTGATGTCATTGGGATCCCTCTCTCCGGCCTGGTTGGGTCAGGACACCTCTCAGGATCAGCACAAAGAAGGGCTGGGCCCAGAAGATGGTGGGGGTGGCAGCCATGATGGTGAAAGTCACTCCAGTAGCCAGTTTTTCTCCCAAAGTCTCTTTCTGTAAGGAACCCTGAAGGCCGTGGTGAGTAGAGCAGCCCATCCCCTCATTATTTCATCCACCAATTGAGCCTAATATCAGACACACCAATACTGGCTCATTGACTTTCAGTCTCACACTGTTCCTGTTTACCAGGCATGCGCTTAACACAGTCCTTGAGTTATAGCCTTTTTCTTTGGATTCAGTCCCTCTGTCTCTCCTTTTCACCTTTTCCCATCAGCATTAGCTGTTTAGGTTATTGTGACACCTTAGGACCTTCCACTCCTCCCTTCTCACAGCTGAGCTCACAATGAGGGTAAATTGATAGGCCAGTCATCACACTGTGTTGCTGTCCGATAGAGACCAGCAGGGATTCTCTTGCACCTAAGGGCTGGGGTTCTTAGGAAGAGGCTTCTATTCCTCTGCCATTTGATGCATATTTCCTATGCAAATCCATGTAACTGCACCACCCTGCTGTGCATCTCCCTGAATAGAAAGATATTCTGCACTTCCAGAGTCACAGGCAGGCATTCTAATATTAGTACATATTTAAGTTGTGCATGAAGAGAAGAGGGACATTAGCCTCCCGCACACTCTGGTAGCATTGGTTAACACAGGTTTAAAGCAGACTGAGTGTGCAGGACTTGGAGTCTCAGTTACAAGTAGGGAGTCCAGCTCAGAGCCTACCCATCACCTCTAAAGCTGAGGAACATCCACAAATGCATCTTTTTACCCCTGGTATTTGTGACTGGTAGGCCCTTAACCAGTATTCTTCTTGGTCTCTTCCAGATCGCAGTGAATGGTGGGCCAGAGGTGAAGGTTTTAAACCCTATGCCAGGAAGAATGAACAAGGTTCACCATGGATAATACAAATGAGATTCCAGCGGAGGTAGTGAGAAGCCCCTAATCTCTGACTCCTGAGCCGTTCACCAGGAGGAAAGCGCCATTTCCTGAGCTGCTTTGCCTTTCTTACACCCCAACTGGGTCCTGGCAGTACAGATCTGACTCACTTGCCTGATTATTAATCTGATTTCCAGTGATCTGGAGGAGAATTTCCGGCTTGGTGCTACGAAGCGCATTGGAGACATTAACTTGCTGCCCACAGGCCATTCAGGGGCATTCTCTCCCCTCTTACTGACCACAATGGGAAACCCAGCAAAGAGGCAGAGGATTTCTTAATGAAGGCTCCATGTGTTTAACCCCTGTGTAGCCCTTGGGAACAGCACTGGAGAGTGTTAGGCGATGTCGTGGAGGATCTATCTGAGGGCTCAGTGTGGGACCAGCTTTGCTGCCTAAAGAGCAGAGCTACTGGATTTAAGCCTTTGGGATCAGCTGTTATGAAGGGTGACTTGGAATTTCTGGTGCATTTCTCTGCTGCAGCACCCTGATGTGAGACCCTGGAGAGCCGGGATTGTCTATTGCTTTGTCCTTTCAGGGACTTTTTAGGGGGGGTTGTTCCTGGTGGCCTTGGTGCTTTGTCTATAACTGATGAGCTTCTTCACTCAGCCCATGGGCCTCCTCCCTTGATGCAGGCTTGTGCTTGAAGTGAAACAAGGAGGCGCTCACCTCACCATGGTGCTGCCGCCGCCTGACAAACGCCACGTATGTCTGACCACCATTGTCATCATGACCAGTATGGCCTTCATGGACGCCTACCTGGTGGAGCAGAACCAAGGGCCACGGAAGATTGGCGTCTGCATCATTGTCCTGGTGGGAGACATCTGCTTCCTCATCGTGCTGCGCTATGTGGCGGTATGGGTGGGGGCTGAGGTGAAAACAGCCAAGCGGGGCTACGCCATGATCCTGTGGTTTCTCTACATCTTTGTGCTGGAGATTAAGCTGTATTTTATATTTCAGAATTACAAAGCAGACAAGAAGAATCTGGAGACGGTGGCCAGGAAGGCCTTGACCTTGCTCCTGTCCATCTGTGTGCCAGGGCTCTACCTGGTGCTGGTGGCCTTGGACAGCATGGAGTACATACGAACCTTCAGGAAGAAGGAGGATCTGCGGGGACGCCTTTTCTGGGTGGCCCTGGACCTGCTGGATATATTAGACATTCAGGCCAACCTGTGGGAGCCACACAAAACTGGGCTTCCCATCTGGGCAGAAGGGCTCATGTTCTTCTATTGTTACATACTGCTCTTGATCCTGCCTTGTGTCTCTCTTAGTGAGATTAGCATGCAAGGGGAGCACATTGCTCCGCAGAAAATGATGCTCTACCCTGTACTGAGCCTGGTCACCATCAACATTGTCACCATATTCATCCGGGCCATTAACATGGTCTTGTTCCAGGACAGCAGGGTCTCCACTATCTTTATTGGCAAGAACATCATTGCCATAGCCACCAAGGCATGCACTTTCTTAGAGTATAAGAAACAGGTGAAAGAATTCCCCCAGAATGCTATTGCCCTGGAGCTCCAGCAGAACTCAATCTCTCACAATCAGACTATCCACAGTACACAGGGCATTTCTCATGAGCAGTCACCCACCAGGGAAATTTTGGTTACATGACAGATCACCTCTGGACATCAGCATTGGCTTGCATTGCATTAGAGGTGTAGGGAGGAGAGAAGCTGCTCTCCCATTGTATGGGGCATGCGTGATGGACAAGTCCCAGCAAGGAGAGCTCTCCCAGGCACAAAACACTTACCACATTTTAATCAAACTATGGAGTGTTTCCTAGACCTCTTCATCTCAGGTATAGCCCTAGGAGTTCTCCAGGAAAACCAAATGAACTTGCAAAGGACCTGAACCAGCTACACCTTCTGTTTTCCTTCCCTTCCTTTTACCCACTCCTTCCCTGCCCAACCAAATTCACCGATGCTGAGATTTCTTTGTTCCTTAAGACTCTCACCTTCGCTCCAAGTCTGGAATGAAGATATTGTTACCAGAGTCCTTTGTATGGAATGGGAATGGGGGGGAGGGGCGTTTGCACCAGTGAATCCTGTGATTATAGATGTGTCTTATTCCAAATGGTTGTGTTTACTGTTCCCTATTTATAACTGTCTCTTCTTTGATCCTTTCTGGGAATACCCATTGTTGGGTCTGGCTTCTTTTGGTTTGTAATCCACTGGAACAGCTCCCTTTGCTATTAGTCCCAGCAGGAATGACACAAAAAGTAGCACCCAACACTATAAACAGCTATGTCTCTCCTCTCATTCTCTTGCTACTCGGCTTAGGCTACAGGTTGGGAAGCAGGGATATCCATCTCTGCTAGTGCACTAAGCCAACTCAGCGGGTAGCAGTATTTGACAAGCTAATGTTAATCTAATGCTGGTGTTTTATGTATCTTGTTCACTTCAAATGACTCAGCACAATATTTCTATTTTTAGAAGGATATCTCTCTCGCTCGCTCTGGCAGTGTGAACGCTCCTGACTACAACAGATGGTGCAGTGCAGCTGGCCTGGTGAGTCCAGCCAGGGCCAGCATGAGTGGAAGCAGATGCCGAGGAGAGCTAATAATAATGACAATGATGATGATGATGATGATGATGCATTTCACTCCAGCATCAATGTTTATAAAGAGGGCTGCTTTCCACAGCTACTATATTTTTAAAAATAAAACATTTCCATGAAATGGAGAGAAATGCTGCTTGAGCCGCGTGACCATGGGAGAGCTGGGAACCAGCACCATGTACAGATCTCCTCCCCTTTGGGCATGCCAAATGGCTCATACACGCTGCTGGGGGGGCAGCTGAATAATAAAAATAAAAACCCAGTGAGAACAAACCGGATTTGTAGTTTTGTGTCTGTGTTTGGAGGCATGTGGAGGGCTCGTAGTACTGCAACATTGCTGGTGTCCCATCTCATTTGGGATCTCCTGAATCCACAGCAGTTCCTGCAACCAGCATCCAAGCTCCACGGCATCTTCTCTTGCTACTCCATCCTGATTCCAGAGCACATGGCTGTGCTCTCTTCTCCCCAGAGAGCACAATCATGGTGTGTCTCATGGCCTCCCCCGGGTGCCATAGCTTGCTTGTTCTGCTGCCTAGAACTGGTTGAAAAAAATTTGATGGAACAGTTTTCCATCAGAAAATGATGTTTCATTGATTGCAAAATGTTTCATGGGAATGTGTTGATTCTGATGATGTTTTCTATAAAAATATTTCAAAATGGAGTTTTTTGCTTTGACTTTCTCATTTCATTTTGCGTTTCCCATTTTGTTCCATTCTGATTTTCTTGTTTCAGTTTGATTTTTATATTACATTATAAATATAAATTTTAATATTATATGGTATTTAAATATATCAAAATTAAACATTTCAGTTAGGTTATTTCAATGTTTCAGAAGTGAGATTTTTTTTTCAGAATTTCCATTCTATGAAAATTTCAACTTTACATCCCAATACTGGATGAAAACAAATTTCAAAATTTCAGAATGTCCCACAGGCCAGATGTTCCGATTTCTCTCCTGCTGCCCCTACCCACCATAATACACCCATGCTGGTACTGCTAACCCCCAAAATAGCATGGTCATGCCACTGGCTTCCCTCCCCACCCTAGAGCACATAGCTGCTGACTCTGCTCTCCTCCCTGACCCAGGAAGCCCTACTTCAAAACCCTGTGAACTAGTCTCTCATTCTGCTTTTCTCAGGGGAACATACACAATGCAGGGCACAGAGGCGATGGCAGGGCATTGTTGGCATGACACAGATTCTTATTTACCCTGATCAGGTGCCCACGGAATCCAGTTTGCATCAGGCAATAACTGATCCTCACTGGCTATAGTGCTACTGTAACACACTGTTACCGTCCTCTGTGCCTGACCCCCAAAGGCTGTGAGTCCGTCACTGCACCACACCACCCCCTTCAGAGGTTGGCTGTTCAGCACATGCTGCAGCAGCGTGTGCTTTTTAGTGCTGGGTGACCTGGGTTCAACTGTAGGGTCAGCCAAGGCAGTGGCCAGCCCACTGCAGTGCAGATATCCATCAGCGGGCAAGGCAATGTTTTCAGACGCAGATGCCTAGATTTCCTATATGGCCTGCCCTCTGGGGTGCTGCACACATCCCCCAGGGAGAGCGGGAGGCAGAGGGTGGGCAGCAGTTCCTCAGCTCTCTTGAAAGCCGCAGGTGGTTTTTTTTACGCTCTTCCTTTGAAGGAGATGGGGGAGGCTCCCTGAGTAGCTATGGACTGAGCTATGGACATGCCACCCTTCCCTGAGAGGTTCAATGTGCAAGGACAATGTACAGACAACTCCTCCTTGCAGTGCCATGGCCCAACTGCCACCCTGCCCCCTTTGGGGCACTTCACCCTACTGCTTGCTGCCCTCCTCTGCTCACTCGTGGCCCTGACACCATCTGTCCCCAGGAGTCCCGAATCACTGGGCTGGAACGGCCTGTCAGGTGCCACTGCAGCCCTGTGGCCTCTGCTGTGAAGCCTTGCTGCAGCGAAGGCACCCTTCCTCATAGTTCGTGCCGAACCACCAGACCTTGCCATGGGTTGGAGTCCCATTCTACAGCCATTGGGATTCCAGGCTTCACCCAGAAATCACTGCAGCCCCACGATACTCCCAGTGCCCTCCAGAAGCAGCTCCACAGTCCCTGACCAGGGCCCTGCCTTCCCTGCGGCCTACCCAGACCCTTTCCCCATGCCATCCCCACCCTGCAATGGGAGGAGGGCAGAGGGATGGGAGTTCCCGCCAGTTCCTGAGCTAGGCAGGACTGTGGATTTGCAGGGCTGGCTCTGGTCTCTGTGCATGGGGGGCCCAGGCACAACGCTCAGGCCACTGGGAACCCCAGCGGGCAGCGCTGTCTCCTCTGCAACCAGCCTGCCAAGGCAGCCATCACTCCTCTTGCTTCAGAGAGCTCAGCAAGCTGCTGTCAGGGTGAGAGATGGGCCTGGATCTGCATGTCATCGAGCTTGCAGGTGCCCACTCCAGGGTGTGGGCTTGGCCCGTCACAGCCAGGGCTTGGGCACAGAGCACCGAGTGGGAGCTTTCGCCCAGAGTCGGGGGGGGGGGTTTGAACTTGTCCTAGTTACCACGTTCAGACCTGGATCTGAGCTCTCCCCACCCCCGGGAAGAGGGCAGGGCAAGGCAGAGGATGGGGCCCAGGACTGGTTTGAGCCCATTTCTAGTCAGGACAACAGCCTTGTCCACATGGCACCCAGGGGACCTGTACTTAGCACGTCTCACTGCAGCGCACTGGGAAAGCTGGAGCCGGCACTCATTATCTGCACAGCTATGGGCAATCTGCACTGATGCCTCCCAGCGCTGACCATACAGGGACAAGGCCACAGCACGGTCATCTAGGAACAGCTAGTGTGAGCCCTCATGGCCATGGGATTTCGAAAGAAAAGCTACACCTCACCCCACACACACATTCTCAGCCACTCTCTCTACCCAGTCCCACCTCACCTCACCCACTCCAACCCAAGCCACCCCCCGTACAAGCTGGGACCGAGCCTACTCAGTGACCAGGGTTCCTCAGAGATGTAACGAGACAAAGCTCCTTCATGAGATTCCATTTGCACCCCAACAAAAGTGCTACCTCCCCACACACAGAAGATGCTCCCTAGATGGCTGTGGGGACGTGGGGATATGATGTCCCTGGTTAGTGTGGATGCTCATGGTTAGCTGGCACCCCACACGCTGGGTCAGAGTCACCAAATTCATCTCACGCAAAGGCCATGTTGGCAACTTGCCGGGATCTTGGCGAGGCCATATAATTGGTGCTAAATGGAGCTGGTGACAGCTGCTCTCCTCTTGAAACAGAAAGGTACCCCCCCAACCCTGCTCCCACCTCTCTGAGAACATGGGCCACAGTAAGTGATGCTCCATCTTGCTGTGGGGCTTGTACCAGATCTAGTGTGGGGAGTGTTCTGAGACTGAAGAATTACTTGCGAGTCCTAAGGGCCCAGCCAATCCAGGTGACCCAGGGCAGGAATCTAGGCTCCTAGTGAAAGCAGCCACTCCAGTCTGCTCAACATTGCTACCTTGTTGGGGACTCTCTCTGCTACCTGATTGTGCTGACAGACCACTCCAGCCACCCAGCTGTCCTCACACCTGAATCTAGTCTTAATGGGACGCATCTCCCTATTCATGTTTGTTAACTCTGTGGAGGTCACTTCCCTCCTGGGTGATGTTGTAGGGGCTTGTCCACTGGGATAAAAACAGGGAAGGAAGAAAAGCAAATGGAAAAAAATCAAACGACTTTCAAATAGCCCCAAGTAGAGTGGGTAGCACTGGAGATTAGACATCTCATTCCCTTCCTAGAGAGAGCAAGAGAGAGAAGAGCAGGTATTTAAAATAGATTAGCAGAAATTAATTAAATTGCTAAATTACTCTGGAATTACATGATAACCCTACTGATGTCATTAGAATACATCATGATTAGCATAAGTGCAATTAACTCTCAAGTACCTAATAACATTCTGCCCCTCTTTTTGGTGTCTAATTAATTTATGTCCCATTCTTTTAAAGCTTTTCCCATAATAGATATATGGGGAACCTACCGACCCTTCAAACTCCTGCAATGCCTCTGGCATTGGTACTGTATAAAGATGCTACATGAGCGCTAACCATGTTCCAGATAATGGCTACTGCCATTTGGAACATGGGTCAGTAATTTTTATGGGACACAGAGTAACTCCTGCATCCAGGAGATCAGAACAAAGGGATATCCACTGCACTAAGCACTCATACAGACCTGCCTTCCAGGCTGCCATAAGGCATCAGACACAGAACTTGCAGCTAGTCTGCAGTCTGATTTCACTGCCTTCCCTCCCTCATCCCGGTCAGTCAATCCAAAAGTTAGTGCTGGGAAGTTCTGCAGAAGACATCTTCACGTAGCACTGCCCGTGAGCCACAGCTGTTGCACCTCCCTGCTGCGTGCAGGCAAAGGGAATGTCAGAGTAACAGCCTGACCCCAGCTCTTTGCATGTCTCCAGCACCTTTCACCGGAGGAGCTCAAAATGTTTCCCGAGCAATGAAGGCTCCAATCCCCTTGCCAAGAAGGGAGAGGGAGCGGCAGGGCCAGGGCAGAATTTAGCTCATTTTCTAGCTGAACGGAGAACACTGAGAGCTGTAGCCACAATCTGGTGCAGGTGTAACGCCGGCAGACCCTGGTCATCGGTGGGTGGGATTGAACCTGGGGCCTCTGGAGTTCATGAGCCTCTACCACATGAGCTAAAGCCAACTGCCTCTTACCTAAGGCCGTAGAGCAGACTCATTTTATCTCTCTCTCTTTAAGTGGTCTCAGTGCCACTACATGGGACAGAATACCACACCCAGGAGGTGTGTGGGTTACACAGGCACTGCTTCATTTGTAATGAAAGAGGTGCTGGGGTGCAAATAGTTTTTTTACATTCAGAATTGATGCCGCAAGCCCAGACATGCTGGGGCCATGAAATGCCAAGCCTAGAGGTATGTAGGCTCAGCTCTGGCACAAATTAAACATTGGGTGCTGCTCCCTCCTTGCCGTCCTGGGAAGGGCATACTTGTTGCTGGTGTCCCTACAACCTCCTTACTACTCCAGGACAGATAGCTGCTCTGGCCTCTCCTGGCTATCTGTCTACAGGGTATGCACTTACAGGGTATGCACACTTCCTAGGCTTCTGTCCACATGGAAATCAGTCTAACTTGGGTCAGCCCACACTCAGGACCCAGGATCCTGAAAGGCGGGTGAGTCAGAGCCTGAGTCCTGCTGTAACTCGGGGCCATGCCTTGTCATTTTGCAGCATGGACGCTGCTCAAGCCACAGACCTGAGTCAGAAGTTCTGTGTAGTGCAGTGTGGATGCCTTAGCATGGCTGTGAGACCCAGGTCCAGCAACTGTAAACCCAGATTTACAATGCAGTGTGGACAGACTCCATCGTGATGTTCCCCTCTGGTGTTATCTGGACCGGTGATCTGCTAGGTCACTCCAATCCCTGACTCTGGGAGCCAGCCTTACCCTGCTCTGCTGTGAGAACCTCAACTCCTGGGCTGTTCATGCACAACCTCTGGTATGTAGGCTGCTCCTTGGATTGTGAAATCGAATGACACTAGCCAATATCTCTGGTCCCAGACACAACCCTAGGAACCTCCCTCTTGCAGAGTCCAGTTATGCCCACTGGACGCTACAAGTTTATATGAGTTCATCAATTTAACAAAGAAACTGATATGTACCAGACTTGTTATCCCAAGAGGAATCTCTGACACAAATGCCAAACCAAATGCACTGTTTTAGGTAGAATAAACAAATTTATTAACTATGAAAGATAGATTTTAAGTGATTATACATCAGAATATAAAAAGCCAGATTTGGTCAAATGAAATAAAAGCAGAACGTATTCTAACATGATCTTAACACTTTCAATGCCCTTACAAACTTAGATGCTTCTCACCACAGACTGGCTGGTTGCCCTTCAGCTAGGCTCTCCCCTTTCATCAGTGCTTCAGAGGCTTGATGGTGATGTCTATAGATGAAGGTGGAAGAGAAAGAAAGAGCTTGGGAAACATCTCTCCCTTTTATCATGTTCTTTCTTCCCTCTTGGCTTTGCCCCCACCCCCCTTTTCAGAGTCAGGTGAGCATTACCTCATCGCAGTCCCAAACTGACAAAGGAAGGGGGCTGACTCACTCGAGATAACATTACTGGCAAAAAGAACAGGAGTACTTGTGGCACCTTAGAGACTAATTTATCTGAGCATAAGCTTTCGTGGGCTACAGCCCACTTAATTGGATGCATGCAGTGGAAAATACAGTAGGATGATTTTATATACACAGAGAACATGAAACAATGGGTGTTACCATACACACTATAACAAGAGTGATCAGTTAAGGTGAACTATTACCAGCAGGAGAGAAAAAAAACAACCTTTTGTAGTGATAATCAAGATGGGTCATTTGCAGTAGTTGACAAGAACGTGTGAGGAACAGTAGGGGGGAAAAATAAACATGGGGAAATAGTTTTACTTTGTGTAATGACACATCCACTCCCAGTCTTTATTCAAGCCTCATTTAATGGTATCCAGTTTGCAAATTAATTCCAGTTCAGCAGTCACCATCATAGTGATGTCCTCATCATAGGGCCTAAACACATTAGCCACACTATCAGAGGCTCATTCACCTGCACATCTACCAATGTGATATATGCCATCATGTGCCTGCAATGCCCCTCTGCCATGTACATTGGCCAAACCGGATAGTCTCTACGTAAAAGAATAAATGGACACAAATCAGATGTCAAGAATTATAACATTCAAATACCAGTCGGAGAACACTTAATCTCTCTGGTCACTCGATTACAGACCTAAAAGTCACAATATTACAATAAAAAAACTTCAAAAACAGACTCCAATGAGAGACTGCTGAATTGGAATTAATTTGCAAACTGGACACCATTAAATTAGGCTTGAATAAAGACTGGGAGTGGATGTGTCATTACACAACATAAAACTATTTCCCCATGTTTATTTTTCCCCCCTACTGTTCTTGTCAACTGCTGGAAATGGCCCATCTTGATTATCACTCAAAAGGTGGGTTTTTTCTCTCTCCTGCAGGTAATAGTTCACCTTAACTGATCACTGTCATTATAGTGTGTATGGTAACACCCATTGTTTTATGTTCTCTGTGTATATAAAATTGTCCTACTGTATTTTCCACTGCATGCATCGGATTTAAGTGGGCTGTAGCCCACGAAAGCTTATGCTCAAATAAATTTGTTAGTCTCTAAGGTGCCACAAGTACTCCTGTTCTTTTTGCAGATTCAGACTAACACGGCTGCTACTCTGAAACCTGTCGTTACTGGCAAAGAGTCCTGTGGCACCTTATAGACTAACAGATGTATTGGAGCATAAGCTTTCATGGGTGAATACCCGCTTCATCAGATGCATTTCATTACTGTAACAATTATAACATACTGTAGCAGTTATAACATTACTGTAACAACAATTACTATAACATCACTATAACAACAATGCTCAGTGCATCATGAACCTTCCAAAGACACCCAATATGACAAACTTTGCATTGGATACCACACAATCATATTATAAGGATGAACATGGGGTGCAGGGGGTTCCCCCGAGGCACAGAGTGTCAAATCCATATGGTCCCCATTACTATAGCACCTGAGTGCCTCACAATCTGTAATGTATTTCTGCTCACAACACCCCTATGAGGCAGAACTATTATCCCGACTGTACAGATGGGAAACTGAGGCACATGGAGACTAAGTGACTTGCCCCAGGTCACATCGGCAGTCTGTGGCAGAGCAGGGATTTGAGCCCAGGTCTCTTAAGTCCTCAGCTACTGCCCTGACCACTGAGCCAGTCTTCTCTCTAGCCCGAAAATGACAGTGTAACTGGTGTGACTCTGGCCCTTGTATTGGCCTCACTCAGGCTAAGCAGTGCCTTAGCCCAGTGATTTCACTCTGCCCACAACATAGGGTGCTAACCCTTCTCCCCCTCCCATTGCCTTTTCCTACCTCTCATGCTCCTACCAGCTGCCACTGGAACCCACAGTAACACCTTAAGCTCTGCCCAGCCCTGCGCTCACAGATCTGCTCCCTAACCCTCCGCTGCTGCTGCTGCTCCCTGTGAACAGCTCATTGCTAGGCAGAGGAGTTGGGATGTTACAGGTAACATAGCCCATCTTCCCCCAGAGCTGTGCTGGCTGGGATCCCCTGCACATGCCACTGGTAAGATATGGCCAAGATTCCTCCAGCAGGTAACACAGATGCATAGAGTCTAAGGCCAGAAGGGACAGTTGGATCATCTAGTCTGATCTCGTACACACCACAAGCCTCTTGTAAACTGCACCACAAGGACATTACAAGCAAAACACTGAGGGATTAGGAAGCATGGAAATGACCAGTGACAATAACATAGATTCATAGACTTTAAGGGCGGAAAAGGCTCACTGTGACCATCTCATCTGACCAGCATGGCAGAGACCAGAGACCCTCACCCAGGGATTCCTGCATCCAGCCCACAGCTTCTGGTGGAGCTAGAGCTGATCTTTTGGAAAGCGACAACCCAGTCTCGATTTAGAGATCTCAGTGATGGAGAACTCACCGCATCCCCAGATAAGGGGTTCCAATAGTGAACCAACCTCCCTGTTAAAAACATGCACCCAACTTCTAGTCTGAACTTGTCTTGCTTCAGCTTCCAGCCACTGGAGTCTGTTTGTCTTTTGTCTGCTAGACTGAGGTGCCCTTTAGCATCAGAAATCTTCTTCCCACTGTGATCAAATCACCTCTCACTGAACTTGCTAAACTCATCTCATGCTGAGGCAGGTTTTCCAGCCCTTGACTCAGTCCTGTGACATATAAATGACCCATTGCAAGGTCACACACATTCACGTTTAACAAACAAGCTAACTCTGCCCAGCAGCAAATGCTTCTGAGTGCATTCAGCCTCCACACAACCAGACAGCTAGGGCTAGCTCATGACTTGAACACAGCCCTGAACAACATGCACCAGCATGGTAGCATTGCCAGGAGGCACTGTGAATCACAGACCTTCTGGCCCCAATTCACTCCCTTCTCCCTCCCAGGGGAGGAGGGAAAAGGACGCTATCATAAACATACAGCTAAGGGTAGCATTAAATCCCTCCTTTACCTGTAAGGGGTTAAAAAGCTCAAATAACCTGGCACCTGACCAAAAGGACCAATAAGGAAAGAAGATATTTTCAAATGGGCGGGAGAGGTTTTGTTTGTGCTTTCTTTGTTTGTTCCCTCTCTGGACAGAGAGAGAGACCAGGCAGGTAAAACATGTCCTGAAAACATACCTAATACATTACACATATAAAATTACAGAAATTGTAAGTAAGGGCAAGGAAATGCGTTAGATTATCTTTTGTTTTAGCCTGTGAATTTTCCCTATTCTAAGAGGGAGTTTTATTCCTGTTTTTTGTAACTTTGAAGCTAAGCCTACAGGGGAATCCTCTGTGTTTAAATCTTTTTATTACCCAATAAAGTTACTTTCCATCCTGATTTTGCAGGTGTGATTCTTTTACTTTTTCTTTAAATAAAGTTCTTCCTTTAAGAACATGTTTAATTTTCAGTGTCCTAGAAACAAAGGGTCTGGTCAGTATTGACACTGTTCTCAAACCTCCCCAGGAAAGGGGGTGAAGGGGCTTGAGGGAATATTTTGGGGAGAACAGGGACTCCAAGTGACCCTTTTCCTGAATTTTTGTGTAAATCACTTGGTGGTGGCAGCAATACCGTCCAAGGACAAGGAAAGGAATTGTACCTTGGGGAAGTTTTAACCTATGCTGGTAAAATATAAGTTTAGAGAGTCTTTCATGCGTGTCCCCACATCTGTACCCCATAGTTCAGAGTGCGGAGGGAAGCCTGACAGATGCAATACTGGCCCATAACAGCAATAAATGACTTCCCTCCTCTACTGATTTCAGTAGAAGTTAGACACCTAAAAACTTTGAATACCTGGCCCCAAATGCTTAACACCCTTTTGAAAATGAAACATAGGGTCCTAAATTGCCTACGTACTTCTGAGAATGTTGCCCACAGACCCCATCAGAGGCAGGCTTATTAGTAATCCAGTGGTCAGAGTTTGCCAGCCAGAGGTAGCACAATTCATGTCTAGCTGATAAGAGGGACCTGCTCCAGGTACTTCTCCTTCCACCTGCCAAGGCTCTTGCAAGGCTCTGACTCCTGCATCTCTCACACACCCTGGCCCAGCTGTCAGTTCGCTGCCCCCAGTGGTTGCTCCCAGTAGCTGGGATGGAATTGTGGGTGTGGCACGAGGGAGCAGGACAGGATTTTTTAAGCTACTATCCTGAGTAGATAAAAGTATGTACATTGGAGCCCTCACTCATGCCGGTGCTGTGTGAAGTTGTCAGGGCAACAGCGACACAAGAGCTGGACAAGTGACAAACGTTAGTGAGAATCACAGGTTACAGGGGTTTGAAAAAGCAATTTTTTAATTACATATAGTATACAAAACACACCCCACATGCGTCGCAAAACACACCTCACATGTGTCACAAAACACACCCCACGTGCCCTACAAAATGCACAGGTCACAAAATATACTCCACGTGCCCCACAACACATACCCCACGTGCCCTGCAACACATACCCCATGTGCCCCATAAAACACACCCCGCATTACACACAAAATGCATAAGTCATAAAACACACGACACGTGCCTGACAAAACCCACACCATTACCCAAACAAGTGTGCTTCTGTTACCCCAAAAGCCTCCCTGGCGTCTGATGGCACTGGGCTCCAGATTCAGGGGTCAGCTTGGACTCACAAGCCATGATTTTTCAGCCTTAGGACTAGACTCTGGCTTGGCTCCCTTGCCCACACAGGACAGCAGGCCCCCTCCCTCATCATATACACACCTGCAGGGTCTGCAGCCACTGGGCCTGGGCACAGAGGGTCCTCAGAAGCTGCAGATAGGCTTACAGGCAGCATGGCATGGGGAGGAACAGACAGGACCTTGGCCTGCCTCCCTCCCCTATGCTTGCTGGGCCACACAGCTGAGCTGATGCAGAGCATGGCTTAACATGCTGGTGTACTGAGCCTCCATCCTCCACCTGCTGGGCCTGGATAGACAGAGAAGCTTACTTGCTCCCTGCTCCTGGGGACCGTGGTCACAGACTACAGATAATACCCAGCAACTGAGCACCCAGGGTTTGAAATCAATGGCATTAGGCACCCAGCCTGCTTAGGTGCATTTCAGAATTGCACTGGGCACCAAGCTGCCTCTGTAGGCACCTGAAGACTGTGAAAATCTGGCCCCTGCTACCTAATCCTTCTCCTGCAGTGTTGAGAATCCAAAACACACCAGCATCTTTCTAGTGCCAGAAGGTCACAGCCTGCAAGGGCCTGGAAATACAGAGGGAAGTAGCCAGTTCAGTTTTCCTGAGTGAAGAGCTAAAAAGAAACAAAAAGCTCACTGGCGAGGCACAAATTATTCCAGCACTTTCTGGTTCCTTAGCAGTGTGCCAGGGAACCAGGACTGTAGCTGAGAGATCTTTCCTGAGTGTGCACAGAGGCCAGGGTCACATGCTGAGGCTTATGTTTGTTTGGCAGCCGCCTGGCCCCAGCTTGCAAACAGGAGAGCCAGGTGTCACACCAATGTAGGTCCCACCAAAACTTGCCTGGCCTGCCCCAGTCCCACTCATCAGGTTCCACCTTGACAGTATCGGGGTTGAATTAGTAACAGAGTGAAGGATTTTTTTTCAGTGCAATGTGCCCATTCGCCTGTCATTTACACAGATTATGTTCTATTGACTCCAGTGAACATGATACAGGTGGTGCATGCTTGAGCCAAAGCCCACTGAACTCAGTGTAAACTTAAGACTCCCCTTGATTGGCTTTGGACCAGGCCCTTTAGTGAGGGGAGAGTTGGGTCCCCTATGAGTTCTGATTTGACAGAGATGTGGTGTATTGAAGACTGTGTTGGAAAGACATCCTATCACTTTAGGAAGGGCAGGTGGTTCCTGGTCCTGCCTGCAGGCTAGGGGGAGGGCTCTGCTGGGAAGCATGTGATCAGAGTCAGTCTGCAGCCAGCCAGCCAGCCAAGAATAAGGTGGGGTGAGTTTGGTTGTTGCATTAGGGTGCAGCCTGCTTTATCTCTCTCTGATTTTGATTAATGTGTATTATTGGTCTGGAGTCTAGGACTAGAAGGCATGTTACGTTGCCATCTCCCAGCAAGGCCATTTTATGTTTATTGCCCAACTTCTGTGTTATGTGAAAGTAACAAGTGTCCCTTTTAGGTGGGTGTTCATTCAAGGGTCTGTCCCTCCCGACTGTGTGTCTATCCATCCCACTCATCACCAGTGTCAGAGAGACAGGCACTGACCACAATAACCCTGACAACATCTGTTTTCTTCTGCCATGTCATGAGCTTTGTTTCTTCTGATCCACTTCCAAGATTCAATGACAAGACTATTGGACCCTCAGCCATTTGACTGTGGCTGCTGACTGGCATGTACATGCGCTGCCCAAACTGTAGCAAAGGTCAGTGGTCAGGAAGCCTCTAATCTGCTTTTAAAAATCCATCTGTAGCAGTAATAGCATCCCCCTGCTCAGCACACTCATTACCCAGCTAAACGATCCTTTCTTGTCAATGTGTCCATAAAAGCCACTGTTCTCAGATTGCTCAGCACAGGCAATAAAAAGAGAAGAGCAGAGAGCTAAAGCTGTTCCTTGGAATTCAGAGACAAGCTTGAGGTTTGCTGTGGAAAGAAAAAGACCAGAGGAAACCTGTGCAAAGCAAGGAAAGGATGTCCAGTGGTGAGCTGGAGCCGGTTCGCACCGGTTCGCTAGAACTGGTTGTTAAATTTAGAAGCCCTTTTAGAACTGGTTGTTCCACGGGGGACAGCCGGTTCTAAAAAGGCTTCTAAATTTAACTGGCCAAAAGTGGCGCCTTAGGCACCAACTCCATGGGTGCTCCAGCCCTGGAGCACCCAAGGGGAAAATTTGGTGGTTGCAGAGCACCCACCAGCAGCTCCCCGCCCCACCCCCAGCCCCAGCTCACATCTACTCTGCCTCCGCCTCCTCCCCTGAACACACCGCCCCCGCTCTGCTTCTCCGCCCCCCCAAGCTTCCCGCGAATCAGCTGATCGGGCATGAAGCCGGGGTGGCTGAGAAGCAGGCCGCAGCTTCCAGCTCAGGCCCAGGGAGGCGGAGGTGAGCTGGGGTGGGGGGGTGCGAGGAGGGCCGCTCGCTCCGCAGCAGGTAACCCTGGGGGGGTACACAGGGGAACTGCTCCCCGCCCCAGCTCACCTCCGCCACCCTCGGCCTGAGCAGGAAGCCGCTGCCTGCTTCTCAGTCCTCCCAGGCTTCCAACCAAACAGCTGATTCGCGGGAAGCCGGGGGGCGGAGAAGCAGAGCAGGGCAGCACATTCAGCGGAGGAGGCAGAGCGGAAGTGAGGTGATCTGGGGCTGGGCGCGGGGTGGGGAGCTGCCAGTGGGTGCTCTGCACCCACCAAATTTTCCCCGTGGGTGCTCCAGTCCCGGAGCACCCAGGAAGTCAGCGCCTAAGGCGCCACCTTTGATGTGATCAGTGGGGGAGCAGCTGCTCCCCCTGCTCCCCTCCAGCTACGCACCCCCACCCCTAGGAGTGAGAGAGACCTGCCGGATGCTTCCTGGGAGCTGCCCCAGGTAAGCAGGTGCCTCTGGCTCTTAGGGGTGGGCACCCACTACGGTGGCCCACGAGACCCTCCTGCCCAGTTCTGGGGGCAGTCCTGGGGGGGGGCGTCAAGGAACGCGGCACGGTTGGATGGGGCAGGAGTCCCTGGGGGGTAGGGGTGGGCAACGACCTCTTTGTGGGATGAGGAGGGAACCCGTTGTTAAGATTTTGGCAGCTCATCACTGGGTGTGACTCTACGTAAGGCCTGGGCCACATGGAAAAGTTTTGCCAGCATGGCCATGTCATAGGAGTATGAAAAGAATCAACCCCATAACCAGCATAGCTGTGCTGGCAAAAGCCCTGGTGTACACACAGTTATACCAGCAAAAAGGTGCTTTTACCAAGTGTAGCTTATTTTGTTTACAGAACTGATATAAATTATACTGGTAAAAGAATCTTGCCTGCATCCCAGTGTCTCCACTAGGAGGGTTCACATGAATAACTAGCCCAGTATTGCTCTACCTGCATACCCTTTCCAGAGTAAACGTGGCCAAGGATTCTCACGGAGTGCTGAAGTTTTTCTAAAGCAGAACAAAAGAACCATTCTATTTAGTCAGCACAAGGAGTGTTTTCGATCTAAGGCAAGTGGCCCCTGTTTTTCTTCTGATCCCACCCATGGACGTGCATGAAATGGCAGTACACACACCATGTCTTTTGCTGCCGATTGCTGATCTTGCATCTAGGGGAGGGATTATGCAGTTGTGTGGGTGATTGAACCAGTAAGCAAAAGAGTATGCAAATGAATTCCATCTTTATGGAAGACATCTGGGGATGCTTCAGACATACAGTAATCTCAGAGAGCCATTTACACACACAAACTTTGAACTCTTGGAGACTTTTGTGACATATTTCTCCCACAGCACCCTCACTCAGCAGATTCTGAATGGTGCTGCATGCTTACTGTGTAGTTTGCAGACCAGATTTCTGACAAGTCTTCAACTTCTTGTCAACAAATGCACAGAAAAATCTCCTGCAGAATTCCATCAATCTCACCTAGCTCATTCTTGAGACAGGATCATCATTTAGCTATCATTTAGCACAGGGGTGCTGAAACAATTTTTATAGTGAGGGTGTTGAAGGCAGAAACCATGTATTTGGATTGTTATTATTATTTCAAGCCAGGGGATGCCACAGCATCCCCCGCACCCATAGTTCCAGCATCCCTGTATTCACAGCATGGTGCATAAGGAAGAAAGACCTGCCTGCACTGAGGCAGAATCTTTCTGTTCCTGATGGGGATAAAGCTGCTAACAACTATCAGCTCTTCCATCAGTGTTCACCAGGATGTTCTGCACCACCTCTGCCCCATACCTTCAGAGTTGCCTAAGAGATTTGAGTACCAGTAAACTGAATGGGAATTGCACATCCAAACCTTATAGTTAGCTTTGAAAACCTCATCCCCTATGTTTTCTTGTGGTGCACTCTTTTGCTCTGCTCCATGCACAATAGCCCCGATTTCTGTGACGCACTGATCCCTTCTTGTTCTTCTTCAGTGCTTGAAGAAAGTTCCTTTTGAATATCTTGGTAAGCTAAAGTCCTGCTTTTGAGATGCTCAAGATGTAGAGACATTTCTCTGTGGCCACAACGTTCTTCCCTGTTGAAGGAAAAGGCCCAGGAAGAGACCATCAAATTGTGGAAATAAATGCATGGTAACACAGGTGGTGTCAGAGAGAGGGCTTTGGATTCTTTGACCATGGGATGTTCTTCCAGGAAGAAGGATTGCTAGGAAGAGATGGGATCCACCTTGCGAAGAGAGGAAAGATCATCTTCGCAGGGAGGCTTTCTAACCTAATGAGGAGGGCTTTAAACTAGGTTTGCTAGGGGATAAAGACCTAAGCCCTGAAGTAAGGGGGAATTGGGATACTGGGAGGAAACACAAGGAGGAGGGTGCAACAGGGGAAGCCTCCTGATTCTTACTGAAAAAGCAGGGCAATCAGCTAGTTATCTTAGGTGCCTGTACATGAATGCAAGAAGTCTGGGAAACAAGCAGGAAGAACTGGAAATCCTTGCACAGTCAAGGAACTATGATGTGATTGGAATAACAGAGATTTGGTGGGGTAACTCACATGACTGGAGCACTGTCATAGATAGGTATAAACTGTCCAGGAAGGCCAGGTATGGGAGAAAAGGTGGAGGAGTTGCACTGTATGTAAGAGAGTGGTATGATTGCTCAGAGCTCCAGTATGAAACTGGAGAAAAGCCCGTTGAGAGTCTTTGGATTAAGTTTAGAGGCAAGAGCAACAAGAGTTGTGTAATGGTGGGCATCTGCTATAGACCACCAGACGAGGAGGATGAGGTAGATGAGGCTTTCTTCGGACAACTAACAGAAGTTTCCAGATCACAGGCCCTGGTTCTCATGGGGGAATTCAATCACCCTGACATCTGCTAGGAGAGCAATACAGCAGTGCACAGACAATCCAGGAAGCTTTTGGAGAGTGTTGGGGACAACTTCCTGGTGCAAGTGCTGGAGAAACCAACTAGGGGCCATGCTCCTCTTGACCTGCAGCTCACAATCAGGGAAGAATTGGAAGGGGAAGTAGAAGTGGGTGGCAACCTGGGCAGCAGTGACCATGAGATGGTCAAGTTCAGGATCCTGACAAAAGGAAAAAAGGAGGGTACCAGAATATAGACCCTGGACTTCAGAAAAGCAGACTTTGACTCCCTCAGGGAACTGATGGGCAGGATCCCCTGGGAGGCTAATATGAGGGGGAAAGAAGTCCAGGAGAGCCTTTTTAAAGAAACCTTACTGAGGACGCAGGAACAAACCACCCCGATGTGCAGAAAGAATAGCAAATATGGCAGGCAACCAGCTTGGCCTCACAGTGAAATCTTCGGTGAGCTTAAACACAAAAAGGAAGCTTACAAGAAGTTGAAACTTGGACAGATGACTAGGGAAGAGTATAAAAATATTGCTCGAGCATACAGGGATGTAATCAGGAAGGCCAAAGCACAACTGGAGTTGCAGCTAGCAAGGGATGTGAAGGGTAACAAGAAGGGTTTCTACATGTATGTCAGCAACAAGAAGAAGGTCAGGGAAAGTGTGGGACCCTTACTGAGTGGGGGAAGCAACCTAGTGACAGATGATGTGGAAAAAGCTGAAGTACTCAATGCTTTTTTTGCCTTGGTCTTTTGTGAAATCCTCACTTCTGTATTGTTTTGTCATTATAGTTCCCACTTTGCCATTGTTTGTCTGTATAATCTCTGTCTGGTCTGTGATTGTTTCTGTCTGCTGTATATTTAATTTTGCTGAGTGTAAACTAATTAATGTGGTGGGATATAATTGGTTAAATAATCATGTTACAATATGTTAGGATTGGTTAGTTAAATTTCAGGAAAATGATTGGTTAAGGTATAGCAAAGCAGAACTCAAGTTTTACTATATAGTCTGCAGTCAATCAGGAGGTGGGGGAAATGGGAACATGGAATGGGGGTGGGGAAATTGGAATCATGTTTTGCTAAGGGGAGGAATGGGAACAGGGACACAGGTGTAAGGCTCTGTGGTGTCAGAGCTGGGAAGGGGGACACTAAGGAAGGAAACTGGAATCATGCTTGCTGGAAGTTCACCCCAATAAACATCGAAATGTTTGCACCTTTGGACTTCGGGTATTGTTGCTCTCTGTTCATGCGAGAAGGACCAGGGAAGTAAGTGGGTGAAGGAATAAGCCGCCTAACACACGTATGTTAGCAATAAGAAGAAAGGTCAGGGAAAGTGTGGGAGCCTTACTGAGTGGGGGAGGCAACCTAGTGACAGAGGACATGGAAAAAGCTGAAGTATTCAATGCTTTTTTTGCCTTGGTCTTCACAGACAAGGTCAGCTCCCAGACTGCTGCACTGGGCAGCACAGTATGGGGAGGAGGTGAGGAGCCCTCAGTGGTGAAAGAACAGTTTAAGGACTATTTAGAAAAGCTGAACATGCACAAATCCATGGGGCTAGGTGCAATGCACTGGTGCTGAGGGCGTTGGCTGATGTGATTGGAGAGCCATTGGCTATTATCTTTGAAAACTCGTGGTGGCTGGGGGAGATCCTGGATGACTGGAAAAATGCAAATATAGTGCCCATCTTTAGAAAATGGAAGAAAGAGACCAGTCAACCTTTCCTCTGTCCCTGGAAACATCTTGGAGCAGGTCCTCAAGAAATCCATTTTGAAGTACTTGGAGGAATCATAGAATCATAGAATCATAGAATATCAGGGTTGGAAGGGACCCCAGAAGGTCATCTAGTCCAACCCCCTACTCAAAGCAGGACCAATTCCCAACTAAATCATCCCAGCCAGGGCTTTGTCAAGCCTGACCTTAAAAACTTCTAGGGAAGGAGATTCCACCACCTCCCTAGGTAACGCATTCCAGTGTTTCAACACCCTCCTAGTGAAAAAGTTTTTCCTAATATCCAACCTAAATCTCCCCCACTGCAACTTGAGACCATTACTCCTTGTTCTGTCATCTGCTACCACTGAGAACAGTCTAGAACCATCCTCTTTGGAACCCCCTTTCAGATAGTTGAAAGCAGCTATCAAATCCCCCCTCGTTCTTCTCTTCTGCAGACTAAACAATCCCAGTTCCCTCAGCCTCTCCTCATAAGTCATCTGTTCCAGTCCCCTAATCATTTCTGTTGCCCTCCGCTGGACTCTTTCCAATTTTTCCACATCCTTCTTGTAGTGTGGAGCCCAAAACTGGACACATTACTCCAGATGAGGCCTCACCAATGTTGAATAGAGGGGAACGATCACGTCCCTTGATCTGCTGGCAATGCCCCTACTTATACAGCCCAAAATGCCATTGGCCTTCTAGGCAACAAGGGCACACTGTTGACTCAGATCCAACTTCTCGTCCACTGTAACCCCTAGGTCCTTTTCTGCAGAACTGCTGCCGAGCCATTCGGTCCCTAGCCTGTAGCGGTGCATTAGATTCTTCCGTCCTAAGTGCAGGACTCTGCACTTCTCCTTGTTGAATCTCATCAGATTTCTTTTGGCCCAATCCTCCAATTTGTCTAGGTCCCTCTGTATCCTACCCTCTGTATCCTACCCTCCAGCGTATCTACCACTCCTCCCAGTTTAGTGTCATCTGCAAACTTGCTGAGGGTGCAATCCACACCATCCTCCAGATCATTTATGAAGATATTGAACAAAAACGGCCCCAGGATCGACCCCTGGGGCACTCCACTTGATACCGGCTGCCAACTAGACATGGAGCCATTGATCACTACCTGTTGAGCTCGACAATCTAGCCAGCTTTCTATCCACCTTATAATCCATTCATCCAGCCCATACTTCTTTAACTTGCTGGCAAGAATACTGTGGGAGACCATGTCAAAAGCTTTGCTAAAGTCAAGGAACAACAGGTCCACTGCTTTCCCTTCATCCACAGAGCCAGTTATCTTGTCATAGAAGGCAATTACATTAGTCAGGCATGACTTGCCCTTGGTGAATCCATGCTGACTGTTCCTGATCACTTTCCTCTCCTCTAAATGCTTCAGAATTGATTCCTTGAGGACCTGCTCCATGATTTTTCCAGGGACTGAGGTGAGGCTGACTGGCCTGTAGTTCCCAGGATCCTCCTTCTTCCCTGTTTTAAAGATGGGCACTACATTAGCCTTTTTCCAATCATCTGGGACCTCCCCTGATCGCCATGAGTTTTCAAAGATAATGGCCAATAGCTCTGCAATCACATCCGCCAACTCCTTTAGCACTCTCAGATGCAACGCATCCGGCCCTATGGACTTGTGCTCATGCAGCTTTTCTAAATAGTCCCGAACCACTTCTTTCTCCACAGAGGGCTGGTCACCTCCTCCCCATGCTGTGCTGCCCAGTGCAGCAGTCTGGGAGCTGACCTTGTTCGTGAAGACAGAGGCAAAAAAAACATTGAGTACATTAGCGTTTTCCACATCCTCTGTCACTAGGTTGCCTCCCTCATTCATTAAGGGGCCCACACTTTCCTTGACTTTCTTCTTGTTGCTAACATACCTAAAGAAACCCTTCTTGTTATTCTTAACATCTCTTGCTAGCTGCAACTCCAAGTGTGATTTGGCCTTCCTGATTTCACTCCTGCAAGCCCGAGCAATATTTTTATACTCATCCCTGGTCATTTGTCCAATCTTCCACTTCTTGTAAGCTTCTTTTTTGTATTTAAGAGCAGCAAGGATTTCACTGTTAAGCCAAGCTGGTCGCCTGCCATATTTACTATTCTTTCTACACATCGGGATGATTTGTCCCTGTAACCTCAATAAGGATTCTTTAAAATACAGCCAACTCTCCTGGACTCCTTTCCCCCTCATGTTATTCTCCCAGGGGATCTTGCCCATCAGTTCCCTGAGGGAGTCAAAGTCTGCTTTTCTGAAGTCCAGGGTCTGTATTATGCTGCTCTCCTTTCTTCCTTGTGTTAGGATCCTGAACTCGACCATTTCATGCTCACTGCCTCCCAGGTTCCCATCCACTTTTGCTTCCCCTACTAATTCTTCCTGGTTTGTAAGCAGCAGGTCAAGAAGAGCTCTGCCCCTAGTTCGTTCCTCCAGCACTTGCACCAGGAAATTGTCCCCTACATTTTCCAAAAACTTCCTGGATTGCCTGTGCACCGCTGTATTGCTCTCCCAGGAGATATCAGGGTGATTGAAGTCTCCCATGAGAACCAGGGCCTGCGATCTAGTAACTTCTGATTGCCTTCTCTGATGAGATAACTGGCTCTGTGGATATGGGGAAAGCGGTGGATATGATATACCTTGACTTTCGCAAAGCTTCTGATACGGTGTCCCACAGTATTCTTGCCAGCAAGTTAAAAAAATATGGATTGTATGAATGGACTGTAAGGTGGATAGAAAGCTGGCTAGATCATTGGGCTTGATATCTAGTTTGCAGCCAGTATCAAGCAGAGAGCCCAAGGGTTTGGTCCTGGGGCCGGTTTTGTTCAATATCTTCATAAATGATCTGTATGATGGCATGGATTGCATCCTCAGCAAGTTTGCGGATGACACTAAGCTGCAGGGTGAGGTAGATATGCTGGAGGGTAAGGATAGGGTCCAGAGTGACCTGGACAAATTGGAGGATTTGGCCAAAAGAAATCTGATCACGTTCAACAAGGACAAGTGCAAAGTCCTGCACTTAGGATGGAAGAATCCCATGCACTGCTACAGGCTGGGGACCGACTGGCTAAGGGGCAGTTCTGCAGAAAAGGACCTGGCAATTACAGTGGATGAGAACCTGGATATGAATCAGCCGTTTGCCTTTGTTGCCAAGAAGGCAAATGGCATATTGGGCTGCATTAGTAGGAGCATTGCCAGAAGATCGAGGGAAGTGATTATTCTCCTCTATTCGGTACTGGGGAGGCCACATCTGGAGTATTGCGTCCAGTTTTGGGCACCCCAATACAGAAAGGATGTGGAAAAAGTGGAAAGAGTCCAGTGGAGGGCAACAAAAATGATCAGGGGGCTGGGACACATGACTTATGAGGAGAGGCTGAGGGAACTGGGCTTATTTAGTCTGCAGAAGAGAAGAGTGAGGCGGGATTTGATAGCAGCCTTCAATTTCCTGAAGGGGGGTTCCAAAGAAGGTGGAGCTTGGCTGTTCTCAGTGGTGGCAGATGACAGAACAAGGAGCAATGATCTCAAGTTTCAGTGGGGAGGTCTAGGTTGAATATTAGGAAAACCTATTTCACCAGGAGGGTGATGAAGTACTGGAATGGGTTACTTAGGGAGGTGGTGGAATCTCCATCCTTAGAGGTTTTGAAGGCCCAGCTTGACAAAGCCCTGGTTGGGATTATTTAGTTTGGGTTGGTCCTACTTTGAGCAGGGGGTTGGACTAAATGACCTCCTGAGATCTCTTCCAACCCTAATCTTCTATGATTCTATTATTCTGATGGAGTGAGGGCTGGCATAGTTGCAATCCGGCACCCATGTAAAACAGTGGTGCTCTTGGTTAAGTCTGCTCTTGGAGAACAGCTCAATATCCCTGAAAGATAATGCTGACACCAGTGCCTATGGGACAGGCTCATTGTCAGGTGGATATATTGTTGATCCTGCAGCAAACGAATGTGGGCTACAAAAAGGAGCGAGATCAGTTGTTGCTGATGGAGGAAATGAATGAAGAATTAGGTTAGGGTGCGTGTGGGATAATCCATGAGAATAGATAACTCATCGACAGAGGCAGGAGCCATGGTCAATGGAGAAGGCTTGTCTGGGAATTTGGACACAGATTCAGTAACATGTTTCAACAGGTTTATCAGGCCAGATGCTTGGGTTACTGGTGTCTGTCTCAGCTGTTTGTTTGGTGGAGGTTATATTTTGCAGCAGGCAATGGGAACAATTCAAAATAAGCAGTCTGTAACCTTTCAGCTTTGTGCTGAGCAGGCGAGTTGGCAAACTCTTCCCTCTGCAAAATGACACATCCTGCTGGCAAAATCCAGCCTGTTCCTTTTTAAACCAACCCAAACCAAAAAGTGTGAGAACCACCTACATTTCCAGCCTCCAGCTGAAAAGCTGCAAGGGCATCAAACAATACTGTCCTTTAAAAAGAGGGCTCAGTGTCCAGGGCTTCATGTGTTTAACTAAATTTCCTTGTGACACTGGTCCAAACTGTAGCTAACTGTGGCTTTGTGTAACTGGCTCAGAGTGGCACTCTGTTGTCCTCTAGTGGTGGATAGTCCACACTGTGACGTTCTGTACCTCGGAGGAACACCCAGCACCCCTATGTTCATCTTATAATATGATTGTGTGGTATCTAATGCAAAGTTTCTCATGTCGGGTGTCTTCGGAAGGCTCATGATATACTGACCATTGTTGTTATAGTGCTGTTATAGGTTGTAATTCATGTATATAGTTATGGGGCTGAAAATGTGTCCCCATGGCTTAAAGCAAGCCTGAGCAAAAGCCTTCCAGAATGGGAGGGGAAGTTCACACCTCACCAGGGCATGTATGGGACAAACCCAGCCCAGCCTCACAGGAACAAAGGACACTGGCCTAGACAACAACAAACTCTCGAGTGAATCACCCCCCTTCCTTTGATCAGTTTGGGACTGCAATGAGGTAATGATCACCTGACTCTGAAGTGGTGGGGAGCAAAGCCAAGAGGGAAGAAAGGACATGATATGTATCCCCCAAATTAAAAAACACAGTAAAAGAACTAAAAAAAGAGCCACCGTGGCTTAACAACTATGTAAAAGAAGCAGTGAGAGATAAAAAGGCATCTTTTATAAAGTGGAAGTCAAATCCTAGTGAGGTAAATAGAAAGGAGGATAAACACTGCCAAATTAAATGTAAAAATGTAATAAGAAAAGCCAAAAAGGAGTTTGAAGAACAGCTAGCTACTCACAAGGTAATAACAAAATGTTTTTTAAGTACATCAGAAGCAAGAAGCCTGCTAAACAACTAATGGGGCCCCTGGACGATCAAGATACAAAAGGAGCACTTAAAGATGATAAAGTCATCGTGGAGAAACTAAATGAATTATTTGCTTCAGTCTTCACGGCTGAGGATGTTAGGGAGATTCCCAAACCTGAGCTGTCTTTTGTAGGTAACAAATCTGAGGAATTGTCACAGATTGAAGTGACACTAGAGGAGATTTTGGAATTAATTGAGAAACTTAACAGTAACAAGTCACCGGGACCAGATGGCATTCACTCAAGAGTTCTGAAAGAACTCAAATGTGAAATTGCAGAACTATTAACTATGGCTTGTAACCTGTCCTTTAAATCAGCTACTGTACCCAGTGACTGGAAGATAGCTAATGTAACGCCAATATTTAAGAAGGGGTCTAGAGGTGATCCTGGCAATTACAGACCGGTAAGTCTAACTTCAGTACCGGGCAAATTAGTTGAAACAATAGTGAAGAATAAAATTGTCAGACACATAGAAGAACATAAATTATTGCGCAAAAGTCAACATGGTTTCTGTAAAGGGAGATCATGTCTTACTAATTTAACAGAGTTCTCTGAGGGGGGTCAACAAACATGTGGACAAGGGGGATCCAGTGGACATAGTATACTTAGATTTCCAGAAAGCCTTGGACAAGGTCCCTCACCAAAGGCTCTTACGTAAATTAAGTTGTCATGGGATAAGAGGGAAGATCCTTTCATGGATTGAGAACTGGTTAAAAGACAGGGAACAAAGGGTAGGAATAAATGGTAAATTTTCAGAACAGAGAGGGGTAACTAGTGGTGTTCCCCAAGGGTCAGTCCTAGGACCAATCCTATTCAACTTATTCATAAATGATCTGGAGAAAGGGGTAAACAGCGAGGTGGCAAAGTTTGCAGATGATACTAAACTGCTCAGGATAGTTAAGACCAAAGCAGACCGTGAAGAACTTCAAAAAGATCTCACAAAACTAAGTGATTGGGCAACAAAATGGCAAATGAAATTTAATGTGGATAAATGTAAAGTAATGCACATTGGAAAAAATAACGCCAATTACACATACAATATGATAGGGGCTAATTTAGCTACAACTAATCAGGAGAAAGATCTTGGAGTTATCATGGATAGTTCTCTGAAGACATCCACGCAGTGTGCAGTGCCAGTCAAAAAAGCAAACGGGATGTTAAGAATCATTAAAAAAGGGATAGCGAATAAGATGGAGAATATCTTATTGCCCTTATATAAATCCATGGTACGCCCACATCTTGAATACTGACAGATTTCAGAGTAGCAGCCATGTTAGTCTGTATTCGCAAAAAGAAAAGGAGTATTTAATTTGTTAGTCTCTAAGGTGCCACAAGTACTCCTTTTCTTTTTATCTTGAATACTGTGTACAGATGTGGTCCCCTCATCTCAAAAAAGATATACTGGCATTAGAAAAGGTTCAGAAAAGGGCAACTAAAATTATTAGGTGTTTGAAACAGGTCCCATATGAGGAGAGATTAAAGAGGCTAGGACTTTTCAGCTTGGAAAAGAGGAGACTAAGGGGGGATATGATGGAGATATATAAAATCATGAGTTGTGTGGAGAAAGTGAATAAGGAAAAGTTATTTACTTGTTCCCATAATATAAGAAATGAAATTAATGGGCAGCAGGTTTAAAACAAATAACAGGAAGTTCTTCACTCAGCGCACAGTCAACCTGTGAAACTCCTTGCCTGAGGAGGTTGTGAAGGCTAGGACTATAACAGGATTTAAAAGAGAACTAGGTAAATTCATGGAGGTTAAGTCTATTAATGGCTATTAGCCAGGATGGGTAGGGAATGGTGTCCCTATCCTCTGTTTGTCAGAGGGTGGAGATGGATGGCAAGAGAGAGATCACTGGATCATTACCTGTTAGATTCATTCCCTCTGGGGCACATGGCATTGGCCACTGTCAGTAGACAGGATACTGGGCTGGATGGACCTTAGGTCTGACCCAGTATGGATGTTCTTATGTTCTTATGATAAAAGGGAGAGATGCTTGCCATGCTCTTCCTCTCTCTTCCACCTACATCAGTGGTTCTCAAACTGGGGGTCATGACCCCTTAGGGGGTCACAAGGTTATTGCGTGGGGGGTTGTGAACTGTCAGCCTCCACCCTGAAACCCCGATTTGCCTCCAGCATTTATAATAGTGTTAAATATTAAAAAAGCGTTTTTAATTTATAAGGGGCGTCCCACACACACAGGCTTGCTGTGTGAAAGGGGTCACCAATACAAAAGCTTGAGAACCACTGACCTATGTCTACAGAGACCACACCACTGAAGCGCTGATGAAAGGGGAGAGCCTGGCTAAAGGGCAACCAGTCAGCCTGTGGTGAGAACCATCTAAGTTTATAAGGGCATTGCAAGTGTTAAAATCATCTTAGAATACGTTTTGCTTTTATTTCATTTGACCAAAACTGACTTGTTATGCTTTGACTATAATCACTTAAAATCTATCTTTGTAATTAATAAATCTATTTCTTTATTCTACCTGAAGCAATGTGTTTAGTTTGAAGCATGTCAGAGACTCCCCTTGGGATAAAATGCCTGGTACATATCAATTTCTTTGTTAAATTGACGAACTCATATAAGCTTGCAGTGCCCAGCGGGCATAACTGGACACTCCGAGATGGAGGTTTCTAGGGTTGTGTCTGGGACCAGAGATATTGGCTAGTGTCATTCAGTTGCACAATCGAAGTGAACATTCAGTTGTTCACTCACAGAGGCTGTGAGTGAACAGCCCAGGCGTGGGGGTTCTCACAGCAGAGCAGAGTAAGGCTGGATCCCAGAGTTGAGGATTGGGGAGACCTAGCAGATCACTGGTCCAGATAACACCAGAGGGGAACGTCACAGTGGCGCAGCGAGTAGGGTGTATGTACGGCTTGTTACTTCAAGTGAAGTTCACACTTTAAGCACTGATATTTGTGATTATAAGTGAGTCTTAAGTGCAGTGGCTAAGAACAATCAGGAGGAGGTCACAGTTTTGTTATTTTCTGTTTATTTTGGGTGAGGGAAATAGCCCAGGAGTGGGGGTTCTCACAGCAAAGCAGGGTAAGGCTGGCTCCCAGAATCAAGGATTGGAGTTACCTAGCAGATTACCAGTCCAGATAACACCAGAGGGGAACGTCACACTCACACAGAGGCTGGTGAGCCTTCTACAGCCTCAGATAACAGAACAGTTGAGGCTTGTGGGTTGCTGTGAGGGAGAAGTTCAGTCCCTGCTGCCAATCACCCACTTGTGGGTGTGGCATAAAATTTGCAATGGGGCAGCTATGCTAGTGGCTGAAATCCCCAGTGCTGACAAGGTCTAAGCTAAGTACAGCGGTGTTCCTAGTATGTGGGGGTGGGGGACTTTACTGGTCTGTCTATCTCATGGAGTGGTGTCTGTGGAGGGACATACCATATGTTTGGTGGCCTAGCCATGCCTCCATGTAAGAGCTGGAGAAGGGACATGCTGTTGCTTCCAGGAACCGCTTGAGGTAAGCGCCACTCGGAGCCTGCACCCCTGAGCCTCTCCCCATGCCCAAAACCCCTGCCCCAGCCCTGATCCCTCTCCTGCACTCCAAACCCCTCATACCCAGCCCCACCCCAGAGCCTAAATCCCCAGCTGGAGCCCTCACCACCACCCCACTCCCCCGCTCCAACCCAGAACCCCCTCCAGAATGCACTCCTCATTTCTGGCCCCACCCTGGAGCCTGCACCCCCAAACAGAGCCCTCACCCCCTCCTGCAACCCAACCCTAATTTTGCGAGCATTCATGGCCCACCATAAAATTTCTATTCCCAGATGTAGCCCTGGGGCCAAAAAGTTTGCCCACCCCTGGTGTAAAGCATGGTTTAATGGCGGGAGTCACTGTAGCTGGTGACACAGTTAACTCCACCTTTGACCCCTCGTGGTCTTCCTTAAAGGCACCCACTTAAAGTTTCAGGGTCCCAGACCTCACCTCTCTTGGGGTGGAAACCCACATCTCTCTCCCTTCAGAGTGTGTGGGGGACTAGGTTTGCAGGCCCTCTGTATCTCATTGATTCCCCAGCAGGTCTGACCGGGGTCCAGCATCTGTGGGTAACTCTCTGCACAGGTTCTAACAGCGTACACCAACTAACAACCAGCCTTCACAAAGCAACTCGGGCTCTGGTAGGAATCAGTTTTTCAAACCCCTCAGCTGGGTCTGCCCTTGGTCCCAAGTTCATGTCAGCTTTTCGATCAGGAACCAGACCCCCACTAGAGAGTTCGGCTGTTTCTTCACACAGCTCAGACCTGGGACCAGGTTATCACCAGCCAATGTCTCCCTCCTCAGGCCCTACCTTCAAATAGCTGGGTTTCTGCATAACCAGGGATTCCCCAGGAAACCCACTTAACACGTATTGTCCCAAAAGTCCATGTCCATCTGGCACATTTCTGTATAGTCCTTTGAACTCCTTACACGTGCCAGGTCTCATGGCTGTCACAGCTGGGTCATGGGGCATGTGTAGTTTGTGGTGAGTGGTTCCTAGACCAGCGTGTAAAGTGTGACAGGGGGCATAAGCCCCACAGTGGGCTGGATATCCAGCATCATGAGGTGACTTTCCAGTTATCAAAGCACAAAGCCTTCCAAGTGGCTCACAACAGTGGCTCAGAAGTCCCCACCCCCTCCCTCGGGCTTCCCTTAAAAGTAATGTGGCCCTTGCCCAGAGGTTTCTGCCTTGTAAGCATTTCTCCTGACTCTCCCCAGGAGTCAGAGGCCAAGTGTGAACAAACTCTAAAGCAAAGGAAACCAGCCCTTCCACAGAGTCTACTTTCTTCCCAGCATCTGTAGGGAGAACTCAGTCACTTCCCAGTGCTTGGGCAGGCAGGGTTTCTCCGGTCATTGGGAGAACTCAATTTCCACAAACAGTCTCTCCCTCTTCTGAGGGAAGAGAGCTGCTTAAATATCCTGCACTCTTCCCAGCATGCCTTGCCAGGATCACCTGTAAGTCCCAGCAGCCCCTGGACTACAAGTCCCGGCATTCTCTGTTGGCTGAGAGAAAAGGGGAGCCCCCATTCCCACATCATTGAGAGGATGCACTCTTGGGGCTTGAATTGAGACAACAATCTGGTTTTGCTTCCTGCCTCCTTTGCTGCATCCAAGAGACCATTTCCTCTTGGTGGCTGGTTTCCTTGTCCCCTGGCTATGCAGGTGATGAAGGGGATCAAGTGAATCCCTTTCAGGTGTAGCACACAACAATAACCCTGTGCAGCGAGCTATACAGAGCCCTGGGGACAGGCAAAAGAAGGGTTGATTTAGGCAAACTGAAACTAGGACTGTCTTTAACAGATGGAAGAATGGGACTTACAGCTGGTAGCAGTAATGTACACATTCAGAACTAGTTGGTGTGGAAGCCAGTCTCTCATCACTGTGAGAAGCCGGGTTGGTGCTGGAAGCACTGGGTGTTATAGGGCTATTACTCTGCATTCCATCAACTTGGAAACAATTTTAACAGACTTTTTTAAACCCAGCACAGACATCGGAGAGGACACAACATTCCAGTGTCACAAAGTGACACTTTACTCTGACAGAAAGCAGTGCTGTTTCACCTGTACAACACCTGCAAATAATAGAACCATAGAAGATTAGGGTTGAAAGAGACCTCAGAAGGTCATCTAGTCCAACCCCCTGCTCAAAGTAGGACCAACAACAACTAACTCATCCCAGCCAGGGCTTTGTCAAGACGGGACTTAAAAACCTCCAAGGATGGAGATTCCACCACCTCCCTAGGTAACCCATTCCAATGCTTCACCACCCTCCTAGTGAAATAGTGGTTCCTAATATCCAACCTAGACCTCCCCCACTGCAACTTGAGATCATTGTTCCTTGTTCTGTCATCTGCCACCACTGAGAACAGCCGAGCTCCATCCTCTTTGGAAAACCCCTTCAGGTAGTTGAAGGCTGCTATCAAATCCCACCTCACTCTTCTCTTCTGCAGACTAAATAAACCCAGTTCCCTCAGCCTCTCCTCGTAAGTCATGTGTCCCAGCCCCCTGATCATTTTTGTTGCCCTCTGCTGGACTCTCTCCAATTTTTCCACATCCTCTCTGTATTGGGGTGCCCAAAACTGGACGCAATACTTCAGATGAGGCCTCACCAGTGCCGAATAGAGGGAAATAATCACTTCCCTTGATCTGCTGGCAATGCTCCTACTAATGCAGTCCAATATGCCACTAGCCTGCTTGGCAACAAGGGCACACTGTTGACTCATATCCAGCTTCTCATCCACTGTAATCCCCAGGTCCTTTTCTGCAGAACTACCCCTTAGCCAGTCAGTCCCCAGCCTGTAGTGGTGCATGGGATTTTTCCGTACTCTGCACTTGTCCTGATTGAACCTCATCAGATTTCTTTTGGCCCAATCCTCCAATTTGTCTAGGTCACTCTGGACCCTATCCCTACGCTCCAGCATATCTACCTCTCCCCACAGCTTAGTGTCATCTGCGAACTTGCTGAGGGTGCAATTAATCCCATCATCTAGATCATTAATAAAGATGTTGAACAAAACCTGCCCCAGGACCAACCCCTGGG
Source organism: Lepidochelys olivacea (assembly GCF_965140295.1). Classification (NCBI taxonomy): domain Eukaryota; kingdom Metazoa; phylum Chordata; order Testudines; family Cheloniidae; genus Lepidochelys; species Lepidochelys olivacea. The sequence continues at coordinate 42,898,299 of NC_140418.1, read as the reverse complement.
GCACTCTGCTTGATACCAGCTGCCAACTAGACATCAAGCCGTTGGTCCATCATCGAGCCAATCATCCATTAAAGCATCGAGCCATTGATCACTACCTGTTGAGCCCAACAATCTAGCCAGCTTCCTATCCACCTTAAAGTCCATTCATCCATTAAATTCAGGCTCGGGACACTAAGCAGCAAAATGGCAGGCTATAGAATCATAGAATATCAGGGTTGGAAGGGACCTCAGGAGGTCATCTAGTCCAACCCCCTGCTCAAAAGCAGGACCCATCGCCAATTAAATCATCCCAGCCAGGGCTTTGTCAAGCCTGACCTTAAAAACTTCCAAGGAAGGAGATTCCACCACCTCCCTAGGCAACGCATTCCAGTGTTTCACCACCCTCCTAGTGAAAAAGTTTTTCCTAATATCCAACCTAAACCTCCCCCACTGCAACTTGAGACCATTACTCCTTGTCCTGTCCTCTTCCACCACTGAGAATAGTCTAGAACCATCCTCTCTGGAACCACCTCTCAGGTAGTTGAAAGCAGCTATCAAATCCCCCCTCATTCTTCTCTTCCGCAGACTAAACAATCCCAGTTCCCTCAGCCTCTCCTCATAAGTCATCTGTTCCAGACCCCTAATCATTTTTGTTGCCCTTCGCTGGACTCTTTCCAATTTATCCACATCCTTCTTGTAGTGTGGGGCCCAAAACTGGACACAGTACTCCAGATGAGGCCTCACCAATGTCGAATAGAGGGGAACGATCACGTCCCTCGATCTGCTCGCTATGCCCCTACTTATACATCCCAAAATGCCATTGGCCTTCTTGGCAACAAGGGCACACTGCTGACTCATATCCAGCTTCTCGTCCACTGTCACCCCTAGGTCCTTTTCCGCAGAACTGCTGCCTAGCCATTCGGTCCCTAGTCTGTAGCTGTGCATTGGGTTCTTCCATCCTAAGTGCAGGACCCTGCACTTATCCTTATTGAACCTCATCAGATTTCTTTTGGCCCAATCCTCCAATTTGTCTAGGTCCCTCTGTATCCTATCCCTCCCCTCCAGCGTATCTACCACTCCTCCCAGTTTCGTATCATCCGCAAATTTGCTGAGAGTGCAATCCACACCATCCTCCAGATCATTTATGAAGATATTGAACAAAACCGGCCCCAGGACCGACCCCTGGGGCACTCCACTTGACACCGGTTGCCAACTAGACATGGAGCCATTGATCACTACCCGTTGAGCCTGACAATCTAGCCAACTTTCTACCCACTTTATAGTGCAATCATCCAGCCCATACTTCTTTAACTTGCTGACAAGAATACTGTGGGAGACCGTGTCAAAAGCTTTGCTAAAGTCAAGAAACAATACATCCACTGCTTTCCCTTCATCCACAGAACCAGTAATCTCATCATAGAAGGCGATTAGATTAGTCAGGCATGACCTTCCCTTGGTGAATCCATGCTGACTGTTCCTGATCACTTTCCTCTCATGTAAGTGCTTCAGGATTGCTATCTAGATGCCTATTTGGATTGTAGGGTCTCAGGAATGAGCACAGGCTTCTATGGAACAAGAGTGTTTCGTAAGACCAGTCTGAGCATTACAAAAACTCCAGCTACGCTTACAGTAGCGATGAAGGCTACAAAAACACTCAATGCCTTCCTGGATCTGGAAGGATGCACACACAGAACTACCTGTTCCAGAAAGTAGAAGGCAGCACTGAGTATCCAGGTAACAGTGCTTCCAGCTCAGAAATGCAATGTGGCCATCAGAGTCCTGCATTGACTAGACTTGACTTTTGGCCATTTGGTTCCTGTAGGAAAGAGTTGGGATTCAATCAGCAAAGCCATTGGCAATCTGATGTGAAGACAGCACAATGGGACAGAACAAGCCCTTTGATGGGAAAAAAATACAGCAAATGTCATCAGCTGAGGGCTTCCCCTGGTGCCTCTTAATGATACCTTCTAATTTCATATTGCCAGGATTTTCCTTCCAAAAAGCCAGCTCAGGGCATGACTATGAGGAGAGGGTAGCTACCCAGAACTACACCCACAGATGACCCCTCTGGAAACTCCAAAACTAGACACTCCCCCAACTAACTAAGGTTATGTCTATACTACCACTTATGTCGGTATAACTTATGTCACTCAGGAGTGTGAATAAACCACTCCCCTGAGCAATGTTGGCATGGACAGCGCTATATCAGCAGGAGAGCTTCTCCTGTCAGCTTAAAGCATCTTCACCAGATGTGCTATAGTGGTGCAGCTGCACCGCTGTAGTGCTTCTAGTGTAGATTAGCCCTAGATCTCTATTTAGTCATACCCGTTTGGGCAGAGCTAAGGGGAAAAACATCCTTGCAAGCCAATTCAGGGCTCTAAAAGGAGACTTTTATAGCAGGATCTACACCAGAGTTTGCAGCAGTTTCAGCTGCATGAACAACATAATCATTTTGTCTGGAGGGACAAAGAGAAAGAGAGAGCTTCTCTTAGCCTTTCCAGCACTCTGGTCCTTATAGACTAGCCTTAGCATCTGTGCAGAGACAGATGATCTGACATCATTCATCTGGCAGAGTAGATGTGCTGAGGATTTATAACTGAATTTATTTTTTCCCCAAGGTGTTTCCCAAGGTGTTCCCAAATCTCACCTAAAAGCAGGAGCCAATAAATAGTTCCAAGACAGCTTAACTAAGCAAGAAACTCCAGCTCCTCACCAAGCACTGAGCCCAGCCAAATCCATTTGGCATCCCTTGTTGGATGAACGTTTGGATGAAGTGACAGCAAAGGGCTGGTGCTGCTGCATGCCTGGCATCACACATTGAGAGAGACGTGAGAAAGCTGACTGTAGTGTCCCCATGGCCTGATGGCAGCTGCCACACCACTGCCCTCCTCCACACCTTAGATTTAGTCATCAAACATTTTAACCTGCCAAAAGGAAGTCATCAGGGAAGCTTCCCCCCTACTAGTTTGTCTACAATGACCCATACATCAGATTATTCCAAACCGATCAGAAACAGTCACAGCTGATATTGCCCCAGGGTCCTTCAAGCCAGCTGAAATGCTCAGCATGTTGGTGCCACAAGCCTTGCTTCACATGCAGTGGTGGAAATTCAGAGAAGGCTGACAGCATAAGAGAAGAACATAGATGAACTGAGATCCCCATCACCTCTATCCCAATAAATCCCATCCCTCTCCAAAAAAACAAAAACACACAAAAGGTCTAGGAGAATTAGGGGTGGGCAGACCAATTCAGAGACAGTAGAGTCAGTATAACCTTCCACTTGCAGCTGAATGGAGGGCTCTTCCCTGCTGACACTCGGCTTTATCTGCACCATCTTTGAACAGCTTGGTAGGACATTGCTTTGCTATGGGACAGAACGGGGCAGGACTCCCAGGGAAACTAATGCTTGCAGGGAGTGAAGAAGTGGGAGGCAGGAGTAACGGGGCCGTCCTCCTGTATGCTAACTGGGAGAGCGATGGATTGGTCACTTCAGCAGATCTACATACAGAGCACAATCTCCATATCACAGAGGCAGGGTGTGTGATGGGCACCAGGTTGGAGGCGGGGAGAAAGGAAAAGCTGCAAGCTTGTCTCTGTTTCCTGGTACTTCCTTCTCTGTTTGTAGCCAGCCACTGTCTCTTGGCTTAGACTTCATTTGTAACCTCTTTGGGGCAGGGACTGTCTTCTTGTTCTAGTACACCGAGTGCAATGGGGTCCTGGTCCATCACGGGGGCTCGGCTGTGCTACCATAATACACTAAATAGATGATGACGACAACAGCAAGCCACCTGGTAGTCATTTTTAAATGGTAAATAGCTCCCTGGGCCATGGCTGAGAACGGAGTGTATAAAGTCAGGCTCCGCCAGAAGTCACACGTGTCCCTCTGAAGCCCAGTCAAGGCTGCCTGGGGAACTGCTGCTCTCCAAACCAGCGACTGTTCACTTCCACTAGGGTTTAAGTACGGCTTTCTCTCAGCCATCTCTGGTCTCAGCAATGCCCTCCTTTATGCCTCACCAATTCTGCTCCGAGGCAAAAGACAGAGCAATATGCAGTATTGCTGGGGAGCACTGAGCAATCGCCCAAGTCAGACCCCTCACAACTGACACTGAAAGGAATCAGATGCAAAGCAACACCCTGGGAAATGCCATCTGCTGGCCTCGTCCAGTGAGAGGCAATGTCTCCCAGTATCACAGCCAGGGCACACTGGAACCATACCCCACCATAGCCATCAATGAGGATGATCTAAGTGCTTGCCTCCACACGGGGTGAATTTCACCCTGATAGATTAACTGAGCTCTCTCTCTGAACACAGTACCAATCCCTCATCAGACTCTACCATGTGCTAGTGTTTCCAAGCCAGCCTCCTCAGGCACCGCACCAGACAGCAGGACTGGAAGTAGTTGTCAAACTGTATTTACTTATTTAGGATGAAGAAGCCCTTCTCTCTGTCTCAGTGAGACCTTGCCCTAGCCTAGTGTAATTAACCAGCTCCTCCAGACAACTCCCTTCTTTCAATTTCCATATCTCCTCATAGCAAATCTGGCACAACAGCCTGCCCCCTTGTGGCTGGAGGTAGTGATGCAGCAAGTCTGCCTCAGTTTCCCCACTGTTCTTTGGTCTACTCCAGCCACAGGAGTGACCTGGCCATCTGGATAGACCACTTGACAGAGCTTGACCACTTCTGGAGCCAAAGAGGCCTTTACCAAGGTCTAACAGATATGTGTAAACAACCAAACCTTCAACATGGCTGGGCTCAGCCGACTGCCAGATCATCACAGGTTCAAATCTGCTGCTGTAGACTGTCCTCCTGTCTAATCACAGGCCCCTGGGCCTCAGCCAACCCACAGCTCAGCAGCCAGCCCACTGCTCCCCTCAGTCAGGGTTTCAGGCAGGCTGCAGCTCCTCAGAGCCTGTCTCCAGTCAGGCTGGCAGCTCACCCACAGAGCAGCCCATCAGCCCTTCTCCCCTCCTCCCCCCAGCAGCTGGGCTGCTTCCATTTTAAATCCTGCACCCAGGCCTAGCAGCCAGTACAGGTGAACCAGGGAGCCTCTGGCTGCAAGTTAACCTTTCCAGACTGGGATGGTTCTATAGCCCCCCCATCACACCCCTGCATTTTATCTGGGCAATCCTGGGCTAGTTCAACCAGTGTGAACTACTGGGGCTCTGCACATGTGCAGGAGCAATCCATGTGCAAAGAACAAGGAGCAGAACTGGGACCTTGGTTCGGAAGTGTTAGGCCCTGGAGACCCCTTCAGGGGTGTGCCAGGGAGAGAGCCACTAATCATCTGCTAAGTACTGACCGCTTAAAGCTGGAGGCAGAGCAAGCTGAAGAGGCCCATTTGGAAGACAAACATCATTTCATCCCAATAAGCAATGCAATTAGAGCAATATCACTCCCAGATTATATACCAATGGGGAATGCTCAGTATTTTGAAAATGGTTAATTGGCCGAGAGAAGTAAGACCTGACACTCAACTAGATGAGACACTGGCAAAATGTATTGACTGACCTCTTTTACTGTACTTTGAATGCAAAGACCATTTAGCGGAAGCAGACTAGTATTCAAGCTCTTTTGAGTGAAATCTACTACAATGTTATGGCAAGAGTCAAAACATGGTGCTGGTACATTTATCCTGACAGGTTCTTTTTCATGGTATGCAAGCAGTGGGCAGCATTTAAAGAAATTCTGTATTGTTAGGTTTGTGATGTAGTTCTTTTTTGGGAGAGCTGTTGCAAACAGCAGGAGAGTTAGCTCTCTGCCATAATCTCTCTATCTAGAATAAACTCCTAGGGCAGATTTGATTCTGGGAACCTGGCATTGAGGTTTGGGATGCAATTCCTGAAAGAGGGATTTGCCTGCCAGTTGTTTGTGACCACCTCTCCTCAAGGCAATCTGCCACCCTAGGCAAAACTTTGCTGCCACCCCCAGCTCCCCTCCATTCAACCCTTCCTGCACATGCACAGATTGTTGCATGCAGCAGTGGGGAGGAGGAACAGTCATAGTTGTGCATGTGCGGACCTCACAGAGACTAATCCTTAGCACTCATTTTCAAATATCATTTCATTCACCATCAAGCATTACAAAACAAATCTCTTCTCCCAGAAATCTTCCAGCCCTAGGCAGCTGATTAGTTTGCCTATAGCTAGGGCAGCCTCTACCTCTGTTCAGGGACTGGTGTATACAGTGTAAATAAACAAGTTATATTTTGAAAACACCCAGACCCTATGTAACTGATGTCTCCTCCAACAGGCAACTGACCTGCAAAGCCCTGACACTGGCTACTATTTGGCAGAGAGTTGACTATAATATGCTGAGTGAAACAAAAAGAACAGCCATCTGAAATCTGCCTTATTGATCAGATGTCTTCAGATAATGACCTAAAATATCTGTGTGAAAATTGCAAACTGTTTAAAAAGTTTTGCCTGCTACGCTAAGTCCAAAGTAGCTAAGGATTAGCAGAATGAACTGGTCAGACTGCCGGACATATTCTCGAGAAAGTAAAGGAGCACAATCAGAATCTTTCTTTGGCTATTTTTGTATACAAAAATATACCCAGTGGGCAGACATTTGAAAAGAGGATTGCTAATTGCAGTTCATTCACTCAAACCAAGCAATAGTGACTCCGTTAAGAAGCAGCTGAGAGCTGGTGAAGAGATGAAGCAAATTATTACAAAAGGACAGAAAAGCCACTCTTTTTGTTAGCTTGGAGTGACTAATTGTTGATGGCAAGACCAAGCAGGCCCATACATGCATCAAGGAAAATGAGGGGTTCAGTAGCCCCTGAGTGACATACAACTTAAGTGCACCTCTCAAAAGAGAACAACTCTCTATGGCAAATATGCTCTGATGTCATGAGAATGTAACCTTTGCTCTCACTTTAAAGTTACAAACACAATAAAAGGAATGCTGAATTGGTAAGCGTGTATGTGGTTGGTTACTTATGCCTATGTCAAGCTTTTAATGACTCACACAAACATACATACATATATGTTTGCTGTAGTGTAGGGGTAGGCAACCTATGGCACGCCTGCCAAAGGCGGCACGCAAGCTGATTTTCAGTGGCACTCACACTGCCTGGGTCCTGGACACCGGGTGGGGGGGGCCTGCATTTTAATTTAATTTTAAATGAAGCTTCTTAAACATTTTTAAAACTTTATTTACTTTACATACAACAATAGTTTAGTTGTATATTAAAGACTTATAGAAAGAGACCTTCTAAAAACGTTAAAATGTATTACTGGTACGTGAAACCTTAAATTACAGTGAATAAATGAAGACTTGGCACACCACTTCTGAAAGGTTGCCGACCCCTGCTGTAGTGACTCTGTAGGACATGTTCTTGCTGAAGTTAGGAGAAAATGCATCAGACAACATTAATGAAGTTCTCTTAGAATTATTAGCCTGAGTCTTTACAAAGGGAAGCTGCAATGATGAACAGTACGGAGCAGTGTTCCATCATGTTAGTACGACAGCTCCCTCTAGTGGTGACACTGTTACTTCACTTGTTGTGCAGGTCACATTGAAAGAAGACAAGGAAGAAGTCCCCAAATACAGTGTGGCTATTTGCAATATGCCAGACCCACTATCCCCTCCACATTTAGAGACTGTGCATATATCAGATGGGATGCTACTGTGCCTCTTCCGCAAGCCACTTTCCTGCCATCTCCTGGTAGATCTCTGCTCTCTCCACGTGGTTTTCTGTGGTAGAGGAGTAAACATGTCTCTGTCAGGGTCTCTGATGTTTCACACTGTATTTCCTTTGGAATTCCTGGATGAGTACCACCCAGCCTTAATGATTTATTGCAATTGAGTTCCTTCTCCTTAGAAACCACTCAGACTTCCCAAACGAAATGCTTTTGGGACGGAAAGTTCCCCATACTCTACTACAGAAAATACCAATGTATATAACACCTCTGTGATTCCGCCCTCTTATTTACTCATCCCCTGAACTCATGCAGCATTGGGTCTATCAGATCTACAGAAGATTTTTTTGTTTAGCTGAATATCGCAGGCAATCAGTTCTTTGTTTCATCTCTTTCCCTTTTCATTCCCAATTTAGGACCGACCAAGCACTGAATGGTTCCAGTTTATCTGTGCAATTTAAGCACAATTTTCATTTCTTTTAAGGATGCTTTGTGAGCTCTAATAAACTGGGTACTTCTATGATTAAGCATATGGGTTTTACTGCCCTCTTTTTCCTCTTTCTTTCCTGCTCATGAATGCATGAGCCATCTGTGTCCTGCTAGAACATTGTCTTACATAGCTGCAAAGCAGATTCAATGCTTTTAAAGATTTATCCTTTACCCTTCAGGCAGCCTGCTGCTCACCATGTTCCTCTGAATTATGAAGTTTGCCCTTTAGAAGTTCATTGTCACAGCATCGCCGCTATGGGAACTGTGTTCATCTGTAATATCAAGCATGATAGGGTATGGCTCTGTCATAACCATAGAGCTAAGTGTAGCCTATAATTCCTCCTTACCTGTAAGGGGTTAAGAAGCTCAAATAACCTGGTTGGCACCTGACCACAAGGACCAATGAGGAAAGAAGATACTTTCAAATCTTGTGGGGGGGGAGACTTTGTTTGAGTGTGTTCTTTTGGGAAGCAGAGAAGCCTCGGGTCAGAAAACTCCTTCTCCTATAAATCAATCCTCAACCAGTCTCTAATATTACAAAAATAATAAGGAAAGCCAGGCAAGGCATGTTAGATTTATCTTTTGTTTTAGCTTGTGAATTTTTCCTTTGCTGGAGGGAGGTTTATCCCAGTTTTTTGTAACTTTAAAGTTTTGCCTAGAGGGGAATCCTCTGTGTTTTGAATCTGATTACCCTGTAAAGTATTCTCCATCCTGATTTTACGGAGGTGATTTTTACCTTTTTTAAAAATAAAATTCTTCTTTTAAGAACCTGACTGATTTCTCTATTGTCCTAAGACCGAAGGGTTTGGGTCTGTGATCACTTTGTAACCATTTGGTTAGGATATTATTCTCCAGCCTCCCCAGGAAAGGGGGTGTAAGGGCTTAGGGGGATATTTTGGGGGAATAGGAACTCCAAGTGGTCCTTTCCCTGATTCTTTTGTTAAATCACTTGGTGGTGGCAGCATACCGTCGAAGGGCAAAGAATTTGTGCCTTGGGGAAGTTTTAATCTAAGCTGGTAGAAATAAGCTTAGGGTTCTTTCATGTGGGTCCCCACATCTGTACCCTAGAGTTCAGAGTGGGGAGGGAACCCTGACAGGCTCACTCTTTATATCTGTATTGTCCTCCAAGCTCAAACTTCCCCCCTTACCTTTTGTTTCCTTTAAAGATGCTATTTCCATTTCTTATTTCTGGAAAAACAATGCAAATCCTACTGGGAAAGGATTCATTAAACCTCTCTGGAGATGGGAGAGGGTTGCCTCTGGAGATTCTCTGAGTAAAGCAGGGATGTCAGAAAAGAGCTTTCTGTGGTGCTAACATAACTGCTCAGTGCCAAGAACTTCCTATGCAAAGGGACACTCTAGTACATATGGAAGGCTCCAGATGCCACCATCTTTAGAAGGTGTCAGGAGACCTGAGTTCCATTTTCACCTGTGCTACTGACCCGGGACAAGTCAGCTCACCTCGCTGGACCCATTCTGTAAACAAGTGCAACAACACCTATGTCCCAGAGCTTTCAGGAAGCCTACTTAATGCTTTGAGATCCTCAGATGAAAGGTGCTATATGGGTGCCATGCATTATTATTGTATTTATATCTCGTTACATAAAATCTCACCCCTGCAACATTGCCTAGGTCAAATGAGTCTATTGGAAATTAACTTTGCCAAGGCACCCTGGTGTATGTTATATGATAAAACTAACAATATGCCAGTAGAAGGAGGCAGAGGGCCTTCTTCAATGATGACTCATACTGTGCAGCAAGAGGCGTTCTACTGCTGTTTAGCACATGGGTGGGATTTCTTTGTTTCCTCATTATTCTTTTTAAAATGAGGAAAATACATTTAGAAAAAACACTGTTAGAAATATGATGAGGAGTCCTTGTGGCACATTAGGGACTAACAAATGTATTTGGGCATAAGCTTTCATGGGCTAGAACCCACTTCATCAGATGCATGGAGTGGAAAATACAGGAGCAGGCATAAATACATGAAAAGATGTGAATTGCCTTACCAAGTGTGAGGTTAGTCTAACGAGACAATTCAATTGACAGCAGGATACCAAGAGAAGAAAAATAACTTTTGAAGTGGTAATGAGAGTGACCTATTTCAAACAGCTGACAAGAAGGTGTGAGTAACGGTAGGGGGAAATTAGTATTGGGGAAATTAGATTTAGGTTTTGTAATCACACATCCACTCCCAGTTTTTATTCAAGCCTAAGTTAATTGTGTCCAGTTTGCAAATTAATTCCAATTCAGCAGTCTCTCATTGGAGTCTGTTTTTGAAGTTTTTTTGTGGAAGAATTGCCACTTTTAGGTCTGTTATTGAGTGACCAGGGAGATTGAAGTGATTTCCTACTGGCTTTTGTATGTTACCATTCCTGATGTCTGATCTGTGCCCATTTATTCTTTTATGTAGAGACTTGGTTTGGCCAATGTACAGGGCAGAGGGGCATTGCTAGCACACGATGGCATATATCACATTGGTAGATGTGCAGGAGAATGAGCCCCTGATGGTGTGACTGATGTGGTTAGGTCCTATGATGGTGTCCCTTGAATAGATATGTGGACAGAGTTGGCACCGGGGTTTGTTGCAGGGTTTGGTTCCTGGCTTGGTGTTTTTGTTGTGTGGTGTGTCGTTTTCTTGTGTGGTGAGTATTTTCTTCAGGTTGGAGGGCTGTCTGTAAGCGAGGACTGGCCTGTCCCCCAAGGTCAGTGAGAGTAAGGGATCATCCTTCAGGATAGGTTGTAGATCCTTGATGATACACTGGAGAGGTTTTAGTTGGGGGCTGTAGGTGACGGCTAGTGGCGTTCTGTTACTTTCTTTGTTGGGCCCATCTTGTAGTAGGTGACTTCCACTTGCATGATGAGTCTGGAGCAAGGCTGGTGCCCATTGCATTTCTGCCTCTTTCATTATAGATGCTGGATGGGTCCGTTCCTGACTGTCCCACCGACTTCCTTTGGGCCAGTCACTCAGGCTGTGGCCCAGCAAAGCTCTTCAGCATGTGTGCAACTTAAAGCATGTAAGAAATCCCATTGAAGTCAGTGGAAGTGATGAAACGAGATTGGGAGAATGAATGGTAAAGGGTGCTGCTTATATGAAGTGAAGGGAAGGAGATGAGAACACACGTATCCACAGAGGTGGAAATTTAGAACAACCTGAAGGTAAAAAGGAGAAACTTAAACTTCTAGATGTGTGATCCGTTCTGTTAGAATCCAGCAACAGAGGGGTTACATTGCATTCTGAAGTTAGTTAGAGCAGTATAAGGCTGCAGGAGGCCTATTGGCCAGAAGTGTCTGCTGTCATTGGTTTGATTTAAGACAGACCTCCTCATTGCTGGGAATGGAACCCCAGCGTCCTGATGCCCAGGTTCATTCTCTAACCACTTACTCTGCATCTATAGCCAATTCACACTTTTCACTCTGCTAAACTGATCTGGATACCACATTGGTACCCATCTGCATCATTGTCTGAGATGATACACTGCCTAGGCTGCAGTCTAACAGCACACATGCCTGTGGCGGTGTATATATGATAACGCTGATGTGTCTCTGCACATTCCCCCAGGGGCACACAGCAACTGCAAAATATGATCGTCATAAATATAAAGGGAAGAGTAAACACCTTTAAAATCCCTCCTGGCCAGAGGAAAAACCCTTTCACCTGTAAAGGGTTAAGAAGCTAGGATAACCTCGCTGACATCTGACCACAATGACCAATGAGGAGACAAGATACTTTCAAAAGCTGGAGGGACGGAGAAACAAAGAGTCTGTCTGTGTGATGCTTTTGCTGGGGACAGAACAGGAATGGAGTCTTAGAACTTAGTAAGTAATCTAGCTAGATATGCGTTAGATTCTGTTTGTTTAAATGGCTGAGAAAATAAGCTGTGCTGAATGGAACGGATATTCCTGTCTTTGTGTCTTTTTGTAACTTAAGGTTTTGCCTAGAGGGATTCTCTATGTTTTGAATCTAAATACCCTGTAAGGTATTTACCATCCTGATTTTACAGAGGTGATTCTTTTTACTTTTTCTTCTATTAAAATTCTTCTTTTAAGAAACTGAATGTTTTTTTTCATTGTTCTTAAGATCCAAGGGTTTGGGTCTGTGGTCACCTATGCAAATTGGTGAGGATTTTTATCAAACCTTCCCCAGGAAGGGGGGTGCAAGGTTTTGGTGAGGATTTTGGGCAGAAAGATGTTTCCAAACAGGCTCTTTCCTAATAAAATAAAACCGGTTAGACGTTTGGTGGTGGCAGCGAAAGTCTAAGGGCAAAAGGTAAAACAGTTTGTACCTTGGGGAAGTTTTAACCTAAGCGGGTCAAAGTAAGTTTAGGAGGTTTTCATGCAGGTCCCCACATCTGTACCCTAGAGTTAAGAGCGGGGAAGGAACCTTGATAATGATGCAAGAAAAAAGAAAGATGTCTAAATGAGCCTTGACCAGCTTGCCATCCAGATCTGTCTCCCTCCAGAGGATTTCTGCTGCCTATTTCATGTTCCCTTGCTTTTGTGAAACCAACAGTTGGAAGACATGTGTTCTGGAATATAAATGATTTATTTTGGTGCCACAAGCCTTACCCTAGCTGGTGTCTACACCAGCTGCTGAGATTCTTTTTTTAGGGAGGTAGCCATGTTAGTCTGTACCCACAAAAACAATGAGGAGTCTGGTGGCATGTTAAATACTAACAGATTTATTTGGGCATAAGTTTTCATGGGTAAAAAACCCACTTCTTCAGATGCATGGAGTGAAAATTACAGATGCAGGCATAAATATACTGACACATGAAGAGAAGGGAGTTACCTTATGAGTGGAGAACCAGTGTTGACAGGGCCAATTCAATCAGGGTGGATGTGGTCCACTCCCAATAATTAATGAGGAGGTGTCAATACCAAGAGAGGGAAAATTGCTTTTGTAGTGAGCCAGCCACTCCCAGTCGCTATTCAAGCTCAAATTAATGGTGTTAAATTTGCAAATGAATTGTAGCTCTGCAGTTTCTCTTTGAAGTCTGTTTTTGAAGTTTTTTTGTTGAAGTATGGCTACTTTTAAATCTATTATAGAATGTCCAGGGAGATTGAAGTGTCCTCCTACTGGCTTTTGTATGTTACCATTCCTGATGTCTGATTTGTGCCCATTTATTCTTTTATGTAGAGACTTGATTTGGCCAATGTACATGGCAGAGGGGCATTGCTGGCACATACCACATTAGTAGATGTGCAGGTGAATGAGTCCCTGATGGTGTGACTGATGTGGTTAGGTCCTCTGATGGTGTTGCTAGAGTAGATATGGGGACAGAGTAGGCAATGGGGTTTGTTACAGGGATTGGTTCCTGGGTTAGTGTTTCTGTGGTGTGGTGTGTAGTTGTTGGTGAGTGAGTATTTGCTTCAGGTTGGGGGGCTGTCTGGCCTGCCTCCCAAGGTCTGTGAGAGTGAGGGATCATTTTCCAGGATAGGATGTAGATTGTTGATGTGCTGGAGAGGTTTTAGCTGCGCGCTGTACATGAAGGCCAGTGGTGTTCTGTTATTTTCCTTGTTGGGCCTGTCCCATAGTAGGTGACTTCTAGTTACCCGTCTCATTCTGTCAGTCTGTTTCCTCACTTCCCCAGGTGGGTATTGTAGTTTTAAGAATGCTTGATAGAGATCTTGTAAGTGTTTGTCTGAGGGACTGGAGCAAATGCGGTTGTATCTTAGGGCTTGGCTTAGGGTAGACAGTGGATCATCTGATGTGTCCTGGATGGAAGCTGGAGGCATGTAGGTAAGTATAGTGGTCAGTAGGTTTCCAGTATAGGGTGGTGTTTATGTGACCATCACTTATTTTCAGTGTAGTGTCCAAGAAGTGGATCTCTTGTGTAGACTGGTCCAGGCTGAGGTTGATGGTGGGGTGGAAATTGTTGAAATCCATGTGGAATTCTTCAAGGACCTCCTTCCTGTGGGTCCATATGATGAAGATGTCATCAAGTAGCACAAGTAGAAGAGGGGTGCTCGGAGACGAGAGCTGAGGAAGCATTGTTCTAAGTCAGACATAAAAATGTTGGCATACTGTGGGGCCATGCAGATACCCATAGCAGTGCCGCTGACTTGAAGGTATACGTTGTCCCCAGTTCTGAAATGGTTGTGGGTTAGGACAAAGTCACAAAGTTCAGCCACCAGGTGTGCCGTGGCCTCGTCTGGGATACTGTTCCTGACAGCTTGTAGTCCATCCTCATGTGGAATATTGGTGTGAAGAGCTTTTACATCCATGGTGGCCAAGATGGTGTTTTCAGGAAGAAACCACTAGGCAGTTCCTGTCTTCTAGCTTTAGTACATGTACGGCACCCATTATTGTAGTCAGTGGCACTGGAACATTTTTAGTAGTGGGAGTACTGAAAGCCAGTCCCCTGTCCGCACCCCCCTCCTCAAGCTGAGGCTGGGAGCAGGGCTGTGACTCCAAAGGGGGAGCCCAGACAGAGGCAAGGAGGCTGAGGCTGTACCACAACTGAGGTTGGGGGTGGGGCCAGGAGCAGAGCCCCAGGCAGGGGCCAGCAGCTGGAACCCCACATGCAGGGCCAGGAGCAGAGCCCCAACCATGGGGCTGAGCCCTGGGAGTGCAGCCCTGGGATCAGGGGGCCAGGTGTGGGTCCCCAGGAGTGGAGGCCTAGAAGCGGGGAGCGGGGATCAGAGCGTGGGATGTGGGGCCAAGCAGCCTGGGAACAGGGCCGGTAGCTGGGACCCAAGACCCAGATGGAGGGCCGGGAGCAGGGCCCTGGGCATGGTGCCTGCGGCTGGGGAGCAGGGAGTGGGCTGGCCCCTGGAACCCAAGCCAGGGAGTGGAGCCCGGGGCACAGGGCCAGTGGCCCCGTATAAAACCTGGGGATGTTGCAGCACCCCCTGCAGCCTTACTTCCCGCACCTATGATTGTAGTGTCTGAGCACCTTTATCATATGCATCCTCACAGCCCCCCTGTCAGGCAGGCAGTGCTATTATTCTCATTTATAGAGGAGTAACTGAGGCACAGAGACTCTAAGTGACATGCCCAAGTTCACACTGAAAGTCTGTAGCAGAGCAGGGAATTGAACCCAGGCTCCCCTGCCCACAGAATTTTAGCTCTTCCCATCTCAGCTGGATGTGGGGGGTTGAGGTCAGGAAAGAGCTGCCCCAGCCCCACCCCAAAAAGTTCTCTGTTGTTGTCCGAGCTTTTGGAGGTTGTTTTTTTGTTGTCCCTGGCCCTGCTGTCAGAAAGTGACCACAGGATGTTCAATATTCCTCAGTCCAGGCCTACACTGGCCTCTCTCAGTAACTGCTTTTGTGTCTCACTTTCTGAATATTTCTCTAAATCCCCTGAGCCAAGCCATGGCGCCTCCCTTCAGTACCTGGCACACACTTATCTCCCTCATTAATTTCAGCAGATGTGGTGTAACTCTATTTTCCAGCCAGTATACTGCAGTGTGTCATGCCTCAAGAGTTCAGGAGATGTTCTCCTGTTCTGCTCTGTGCTTCAGCCTCTAGGGATTGCTGCTGATCTCAGATCCTTTGGGAAAGCAGGAGAGGTGGCACTGGATGTGTCAGGCAAGTGCCCTCTGTGCTGTTGGAAAGGCCGAGCTTGTGTTCTTTGGTTGGTTTGTTTTGGCATTTCACCACTTGCTGCTTTTCACTGCGTGATCTGACGGAGATGCATTCAGGGATCGAACAGTATGGGCAGGACCCAGAGCGTGCCTCGCGGAAAAACCCTTGCCTTGCAGGGGCTCTACAGAGACAGCCAAGTCCAGTCTGTTTTGACATTCCAGCCTCTCTCTCCTTGGGATCAGGTGGGATGCTTCCTGGAGGTGCCCAGGGTTGTGGGCATCTCACTACCACATGCCCTTAGCATGAGAAAGCCTTGTCTGTGCCTGCCAGGGGTCAGCTCCCCAACTCTACTGACCACATCAACACAAGTGCTGCCCTCTATGCCTCATAGGCCCTGCTGTCTCTCTACAGATTAGCAATCAGCACACTCCAACCCCTGAGTCCTCAGGGCATCCCCCTCAAATGGCCAGGCCCTGCTCCACAGGACAGTCACAGGAGTCACAGTTTAGCTGCTTTTTTTCAGCCAGGTACAGAGTGATCCCTTTTTCATGAAACAAGCCATGCTCTCAACTTGTCTCCTCAGTGAAAGATCCCAGATAAATATCTGTACCCCGAGGTATGCTCCCAAAATCCATTGTCTTCATTCATAAGCAGGACACTCCCCACCCCCACTGTTTTTGATTTTCCTTGCAGATCTCTTATGTGAATTCACAATTTCTTCATTAGCATTAGGCTCAGTAAATAGACTTACACCATAAGACACACGCTGCACAGCACAATTACCAGACAGACAGAGAAGCATTTACTACCGCCGCCCCCAAACAGAGCCTGTTTATCGCCTTCTGGTGACCTGTCTTAGCTTACAGATCTTAAGAACACAGTTTTCAGTATTGACACATAACTCCCCAGATATCATCCATACGTACACTGTGCAATAACTAGGAGGCTCAGTGAGCTACTGGCTCGAGAGAGAGACCTCGCAGGTCACCATCTGTGAATTATTATGCATATCCCTGACCCAGGGGATCCCCTCTGCACCCTCTGTCAGTTGGCATTCAGAGGTCCTTGGGTCACACCCTGAAACCCTCCATAGAGCCCCAGCACATCACCCCGCTCAGAGCCATCCAGCCCCACCCCCACACTTCATGTATAGGCAGTGATGAGCTGCCAAAATCTTAACGGGTTCCCTCCTCACCCCACGAGGGGGTCGTTGCCCACCCCCACCCCCCAGGACTCCTGTCCCATCCAACCCCCCCCCCCATTTCTTGACGCCTCCCCCAGGACCCCTGCCCCATCAACCCCCTCCCCTGTCCCCTGACTGCCCCCAGAACCGGGCAGGAGGGTCTCGTGGGTCACCGTAGTGGGTGCCCACCCCACCCCCAAGAGCCAGAGGCACCTGCTGGGGGGCGAGGTGGGGAGTCCCGGCGGTGCTTACCTGGGGCAGCTCCCAAGAAGCATCCGGCAGGTCCCTCTGGCTCCTAGGGGCGGGGGAGCGTAGCTGGGGGGGGGAGCAGCCACTCCCTCCACTGATCACATCAAAAGTGGCATCTTAGGCACCAACTCCCTGGGTGCTCCGGGGCTGGAGCACCCACGGGGAAAATTTGGTGGGTGCAGAGCACCCACCGGCAGCTCCCTGCCCTGCGCCCGGCCCCAGCTCACCTCCGCTCTGCCTCCTCCCCTGAACATGCCGCCCCGCTCTGCTTATCTGCGCCCCCCGGCTTCCCACGAATCAGCTGTTAGGCAGGAAGCCAGGGAGGACTGAGAAGCAGGCGGCGGCTTCCCGCTCAGGCCGAGGGTGGCGGAGATGAGCTCGGGCGGGGAGCGATTCCCCTGCGTGCCCCACCCCCTGGGTTACCGGCTGCAGCGCAGGCAACCCTCCTCGTGCCCCCACTCCCGCCTGAGCTCACCTCCGCTCTGCCTCCCTGGGCCTGAGCAGGAAGCCACCGCTTGCTTCTCAGCCCTCCCCAGCTTCCTGTGCGAACAGCTGATTTGCGGGAAGCCAGGGGGGAGGCAGAAGCAGAGCGGGGTGGCGCGTTCAGGGGAGGAGGCGGAGTGGAGGTAAGTTGGGGCTGGGGGTGGGGCAGGGACCTGCCGGTGGGTGCTCTGCACACACCAAAATTTTCCTCTTGGGTGCTTCAGGGGTGGAGCACCCATGGAGTCAGCGCCTAAGGCGCCACTTTTGGCCGGTTAAATTTAGAAGCCCTTTTAGAACCGGTTGTCCCTCACAGAACAACCGGTTCTAAAAGTGCTTCTAAATTTAACAACCGGTTCTAGTGAACTGGTGTGAACCGGCTCCAGCTCACCACTATGTACAGGGCATTCTCACATTACTGAAGGAGCAAGAGAGATAAGCTGAGGAGAGCTACCATACAACTCTAGTTAGCTAGGAAGCCAAGGACTTCATTTGGGTTGTAGACACAGGCCTAAAAATTGGCCCCAAAGTAATATAACATGCCCAGACCATCCTGTGTAGACTTGAAAGAGACAAAAACACTACCACTCAGGGCAGGATGGCTACAATTAGCAAAAGAGGGTTAAGAAACTTAGCCAGGCCTGCAGCTTTGAAGTATGTGATAGGAAGATGATACAGCCTGTCTCTTAAGGGATTTCATTTATTGGTGCTTAATGTCCCATACCCAGTATCCAATGAGGAGTTATGAAGAAGCATTTGATCAGAGAAACTGCATGCTAGGTTAATACGTCCATCTGTGGTATCACCTCTGCCAGTTCCCAAGTGATGGTCATTGCTTCACTGGCCCTGTCAGCTCAGGCCCCGTCAGCTCAGGCTTTAGCAGTTGGTGACCTGTAACAGTAGTCTTCCAGGCCAGTTGTGCAGGTAGCATAACTTCCGCATATCCAGCCTCAGAAAAGGCCCACTGCAAGTCAGCTGCTCCTTCTTTCCCCATCAGAAAGTTCATGGAGAATTTGTTCTGTTGTCCTTAACAACATCATATTGAAGCGGGTGGCTTCCGACAATAGTGAGATCAACCATTAATCTTAGGCAGTTTAATCTGATAGACTTCAGCTACTGAAGAGTGTTAACTGAACTGATTATTTGATGACTAATGATCTTTCTTTGGAGGCTTCTGAGAATTATTGAAACATGCCAGTAATTCCTCTCCAGTTGTCCAAGGATTAAAATGCTCCTGCCCATGTAATGTGCATGTCGCTGCCTTTGTAACTGTAGCAAACTGTGCGATAGCACTCTGGTAAATCCTTTTCTGAGGATCATAAATTAGAATCCAGTCCACTTTCTCCCTAATTTATAGCAAACAAAGAAGCTGGATTTACAGCGTGGTATAATGAATGCTGCTTGCTGGAGGTTGTGAAGTAAACACATGGCTGCACTGTGATGTACTGCCAGGTTCATTTGCATGTTGCTGAAAAAAAGAGCAATACTTTCATTTATTCATCTCTTCTAAATATTCTTTGTACTGAGTTTTTGCTTTATTATTACAAATTCCACAGGCCCATCCTGGCCATATAACATCAGGGACACCATTAGAAGAATGTGAAGCTGTAAAACTTCCGAGATGCTGCCATCTGCACCAGGAATGGAGATCGCACAGGGTAATCAAAGGCCTGGCTTTTCCATGTCTCTCCCAAACTGTTTTCCTGCATCTGGCCTGGCATTTGTCTGTCTCGTCTCACTTTTAGGGTACATCTGCCATGGAAGGAGTCATTTCCAACTCGAGTAGACATACCAGCCCTAGCTCTGTTTGAACGAGTGCACTATAAACAGCAGTGTGCCCTCAGTGACACAAGTGGTGGGAGGAGCAAAGTGCTTCAAGTACAATCCTGTCTGGAACCACAGGATACATCTAGTGTGGGTATGTCTAGTCTACATGAGCTGGAAGTTACCCCTCCAGCTCTAGCGGAGACATAGAGACTTAGACTGCATCTATTGGGGATGGGGAGGGTGTAAAGCAGTGGGTAAGTTACTGAGGATGCAGAGTCTTGTTACTAATGGCCATGGGAAGAGCACAACTTTGCTGGGTTTCAGTTTCCCCATATGTAAAATACTTAACAGCTGCCTAGAGGTAGGATGCTCTAGGGGCTTCTCAAGGTTCCTCCCCCACTCTGAACTCTAGGGTACAGATGTGGGGACCTGCATGAAAACCTCCTAAGCTTACTTTTACCAGCTTAGGTTAAAACTTCCCCAAGGTACAAACTATTTTACCCTTTGCCCTTGGACTTCCACTGCTACCACCAAACTTTATCTGGGTTCCTGAAAAAACGTAGTTTGGAAACGTCTTTCCCCCCAAAATCCTCCCAACCCTTGCACCCCACTTCCTGGGAAAGGTTTGGTAAAAATCCTCACCAATTTGTATAGGTGACCACAGATCCAAACCCTTGGATCTGAGAACAATGAAAAAGCATTCAGTTTTCTTACAAGAAGACTTTTAATAGAAGTAAAGGAATCACCTCTGTAAAATCAGGATGGTAGATACCTTACAGGGTAATTAGATTCAAAACATAGAGAATCCCTCTAGGCAAAACCTTAAGTTACAAAAAAGACACACAGACAGGAATAGTCATTCTATTCAGCACAGTTCCTTTCTCAGCCATTTAAAGAAATCATAATCTAACACATACCTAGCTAGATTACTTACTAAAAGTTCTAAGACTCCATTCCTGGTCTATTCCCAGCAAAAGCAGAATACAGACAGACACAGACCCTTTGTTTCTCTCCCTCCTCCCAGCTTTTGAAAGTATCTTGTCTCCTCATTGGTCATTTTGGTCAGGTGCCAGCGAGGTTACCTTTAGCTTCTTAACCCTTGACAGGTGAGAGGATTTTTCCTCTGGCCAGGAGGGATTTTAAAGGGGTTGACCCTTCCCTTTATATTTATGACATGCCCCCCAAATCTCAGCTAGGGTGAAACGCTGGCTGGGATTTCTTCCTGGAGCTCTAGGAAAAACAGAGTTAATAAAACACATGCACCTCTAAATATACTACCAAGTACATAAAGACTAACAATATTTTCCACATCTCAAGGACGATTTTAACCAGTTGATTCTGGGAAACTTTCACGGGAGAGTGCATCAGCCACTTTGTTAGAAGCTCCTGAGATGTGATGGATGTTGAAATCAAAATCTTGGAGAGCTAAACTCCACCGAATAAGTTTTTTGTTATTTCCCATGGTGGTCTGAAGCCACTGTAGTGCAGCATGGTCGGTTTGCAGGTGGAAACGCCGTCCCCAAACATATGAGCGTAGCTTTTCCAGGGCATAGACAATGGCGTAACATTCTTTTTCACTGACTGACCAGTTGCTTTCCCTCTCAGACAGTTTTTTGCTGAGAAACACTACAGGGTGGAATTCTTGATCAGGTCCTTTCTGCATTAAAACTGCTCCCACACCACGCTCGGACGCATCTGTGGTTACTAGGAACGGTTTGTCAAAGTCTGGGGCCCTTAGTACAGGGTCAGACATGAGTGTCGCTTTAAGCTTGTTAAAGGCCTTCTGACACTTTTCGGTCCACTGAACGGCATTTGGCTGTTTCTTTTTGGTTAGGTCTGTCAGTGGGGCGGCGATTTGGCTGTATTGCGGTACAAATCGTCTGTAATAACCAGCCAAGCCTAAGAAGGATTGAACCCGTTTCTTTGACTTTGGGACAGGCCACTTTTGGCTAGCATCCACTTTGGCCTGTAGAGGGCTGATAGTTCCTTGACCCACCTGGTGTCCAAGGTAAGTCACTCTGTTTAGGCCTATTTGACACTTCTTAGCCTTAACAGTTAGTCCTGCCTCCCTTATGCACTCAAGGACTTTTTGTGGATGTTCCAGGTGTTCTGCCCAGGAATCCGAAAATATGGCCATATTGTCAAGGTAGGCGACTGCATATTCTCCTAATCCCGCTAGGAGACCATCTACAAGTCTTTGGAAGGTGGCGGGTGCATTTCTCAGCCTGAAAGGGAGTACATTAAATTCATACAGCCCAAGATGTGTGGTGAAGGCTGACCTTTCCTTGGCAGATTCATCTAGCGGTACCTGCCAGTACCCCTTGGTTAAGTCCAAGGTAGAAATGAACTGGGCCCGTCCCAGTTTCTCTAATAGTTCATCTGTGCGTGGCATTGGATAGTTCTCTGGGCGAGTTACAGCATTTAGCTTACGGTAGTCCACACAAAAATGTATTTCCCCATCTGGTTTGGGAACTAGAACCACTGGAGATGCCCATGCACTTCCAGAGGGGCGGATTACACCCATCTGTAACATATCCTGAATCTCCCGTTCTAGAGCAGTTTTAGGTTGAGGAGACACCCGGTAAGGTTGGACTTTAATTGGGTGAGCATTACCTGTGTCAATCGAGTGGTATGCCCATTCAGTCAGTCCTGGGGTGGCTGAGAACGTTGACGCGTAGCTAGTGCACAGCTCCTGGATCTGCTGTCGCTGCACACACCCAAGGGTCATGGAGAGGTTCACCTCTTCCACACCACCAGCACTTTTCCCTTCGTAGTAGACACCTTCAGGCCACTCAGCGTCCTCTCCTCCCTGGGCTGTAAACTGACAAACCTTTAATTCTCTGGAATAAAAGGGCTTTAGAGAATTAATATGGTACACGTTAGGCTTTCAGTTGGAGGTGGGGAATGCTATGAGATAAATAACAGCTCCCAGGTGCTCCTGGACCGTGAATGGCCCTTCCCACGATGCTTCCATTTTATGGGCCTGGAGTGCCTTTAAGACCATGACCTGGTCCCCTACTTTGAAGGAACGCTCTCTGGCATGTTTATCATACCAGGCTTTTTGCTCTTTTTGAGCATCCTGTAAGTTTTCTTTAGCAAGGGCTACAGAGGTTTGGAGGGTGTTTTGTAGGTTGGTTACAAAGTCCAGAATGTTAGTTCCTGGAGAAGGTGTAAATCCCTCCCATTGCTGCTTCACCAACTGTAATGGCCCCTTAACCTCACGGCCGTATACAAATTCAAATGGGGAAAACCCTAAACTGGGATGTGGTACAGCTCTGTAGGCAAAGAGCAACTGCTGCAACACTAGGTCCCAATCATAGGAGTGCTCATTTACGAATTTACGTATCATGGCCCCCAAAGTTCCATTAAACTTCTCCACCATGCCATTTGTTTGATGGTGGTAAGGAGTGGCAACCAAGTGATTTACCCCATGAGCTTCCCAAAGGTTTTTCATAGTTCCTGCCTGGAGATTAGTCCCTGCATCTGTGAGTATGTCGGAGGGCCAACCTACCCTGGCAAAAATGTCTGCTAGTGCCTGGCACACACTTTTAGCCCTGGTGTTGCTTAGAGCTACTGCTTCCGGCCATCAGGTGGCAAAATCCATGATAGTCAGTATGTACTGCTTTCCTCTGGGTGTCTTTTTTGGAAAAGGACCCAGAATACCCACAGCTACTCGCTGAAATGGAACTTCAATGATGGGGAGTGGCTGGAGAGGGGCTTTGACCTGGTCTTGCGGTTTTCCCACTCTTTGGCATACTTCACAAGACCGAACATAGGTAGAAACATCCTTGCCTATTCCCTCCCAGTGGAATGACCCCCCCACACGGTCTTTGGTCCTGTTCACCCCAGCATGGCCACTAGGGTGATCGTGGGCTAAGCTCAAGAGCTTGGCCCGGTATTTAGTTGGAACTACCAACTGTCTCTGAGGATGCCAGTCTTCCTCGTGTCCACCAGAAAGAGTTTCCTTGTATAAAAGTCCTCTTTCTACAACAAACCTGGATCGATTAGAAGAGTTGAGAGGTGGTTGGTCGCTCCGTGCCGCCGTCCAAGCTCTCTGGAGGCTTTCATCTGCTTCCTGTTCGGTCTGGAACTGTTCCCTTGATGCTGGAGACATCAGTTCCTCATTGGATTGTGGACCTATGCTTGGTCCCTCTGGAAGCGATGTAGGGGATGGGGCTGTTTCCGTTGACTGTTAACCGTTCTCCGCTGGAACACTCTGTTGGGGTTCAAGCTTTGGCTGAACCTCTTATATAGGGTTATGGGCTGTTGCCAGTTCAGGTTCGGTGGGGCCCTCTGGTGTTGAGGTTGCAAGTACTGGATTCAGTGCTGGCAATGGGTCTGGTGTTGGTTGTTCGGCTGGTTCCAGTTCTGGGACTGGTTCCATCTGGGTCTCTGGGACTGGATCCACTACTGCTGTTGCAGACATTGGCCTGGGGTCCGGGTCCATCACCTCTGAATGGGTCCTGATAGAAGTTTCCAGAACAGAGCTAGGCCTCACGGCTTGTTTAGCCTGGCTGCGGGTGACCATTCCCACCCTCTTGGCCGGCTTCACATGATTGGCCAAGTCTTCCCCCAACAGCATGGGGATGGGATAAACATCATAGACTGCAAAAGTCCACGTTCCTGACCAGCCCTGGTACTGGACAGGCAACTTGGCTGTAGGCAAATTGAAAGAGTTGGACTTGAAGGGTTGAATCGTCACTTGGATCTCTGGATTGATTAAATTGAGGTCCACTAAGGAAGCATGGATAGCTGACACTTGTGCTCCGGTGTCCCTCCATGCGGTGACCTTCTTCCCGCCCACACTCACAGTTTCCCTCCGCTCCAAGGGTATCTGGGAGGTATCTGGGCCTGCAGACCTCTGGTGTAATTCCGGTGCAATGAACTGTAATCTACTGGGGTTCTTGGGGCAGTTGGCCTTTACATGCCCCAGCTCGTTACATTTAAACATCGTCCAGCTGACAGGTCACTGGGGCGAGGTGGGTTGCTGGAGAACGGGGTGGTGGGACGACAAGGTGTCTGGAGGGTTCTTTGGGAGTTAGGTGGGGCCTTGTGCGGCCCCCGCTAATAGGGTGTGGTCTGGGGTTGTCCTTTCTGGTCTCCGCTCCAACTGCGACCAGTTTTCTTCTTCTCTGCCACCTCCACCCATCTGGCTCCAATCTCTCCTGCCTCGATTACAGTTTTGGGCTTCCCGTCTAGGATGTATCTTTCTATTTCCTCAGGAACACCCTCTAAGAATTGTTCCATTTGCATTAGGAAGGGCAAATTTATTGGAGATTCAACACTTGCTCCTGATATCCAGGCATCCCAATGTTTCACAATGTGGTAGGCATGTCGGGTAAATGACACATCTGGTTTCCACCTTAGGGCTCTGAACCTCCGACGAGAATGCTCGGGTGTTATCCCTATTCTGACTCTCGCCTTGGATTTAAACAGTTCGTACTTGTTCATGTGTTCTTTAGGCATTTCAGCCACCACCTCAGCTAAGGGTCCACTGAGCTGCGGCCTCAGCTCTACCATGTATTGGTCTGTAGAGATGCTGTACCCAAGGCAGGCCCTTTCGAAGTTTTCTAAGAAGGCCTCAGTATCATCGCCTGCCTTGTAGGTGGGGAACTTTCTGGGATGGGAAGTGGTACCTGGAGAAGGATTGCTAGGGTTTGTTGGTATATTCTGCTGAGCCTTACCTTCTCCATCTCCAGTGCATGCTTCCTCTCTTTTTCCTTCTCCTCCTCCTCCACATGCTTCCTTGCCTCCATTTCCCTCCTGTGGGCAGCCTCCTGTACCTCCTTCTCCAGCCGCATGAGTTCTATCTGTCTTTCATGTTCCTTTTGTTTTTCCTCAGCCTGAAATCTGGCTAATTCCAGCTTTTGTTGAGCCGTGGATTCTGTCATCCTAACCTAACTAACTTTACACTTGAGGTTTAGAAATAAACAAACAAAACTTGGCTGTAAAATTTTGCTGTGCTGGAATAGGATACCTATTCTCTGATAGTGATTGTCAGCCTACAGAAAAAGACAATTCCCTTTGTCTCTGCTCTGGCCCCAAATCAAAGCAAAAAACCTCCAATACTTGGAAACCTGCTTACCAGCAGCCTAAAGGAAAAAAAATTCCTTTTCAAACTGGTGCTCCTTGTAAAAAAATCAAAATCCTAAAAAAAAAAAACCCTGCCACTTTTGTCTCCAGGCAAATGGGTAGAACACCCCCCTTCCCGTTTACTTTTAGGAAAAAAAAAAACCTCTGGGTTGGAAGACTGTGAATTTCCCTGCAGGAGTTAAGTACCCTGCCTCCAGGCGAAGAAAACCTGCAATTCACAAAGATAATCCCCTTTTGTCTCTGCTCTGGCCCCAAAGCAGAGAAAAAACTAGCTGCTTTCCAGCAGCCCCAAAGGAAAAAAAAATTCCTTTTTAAAATCTGTATTTCTAGTTCAAAAAATCTCAAATTGATCTCAAAATGATTTCAGGTTAATCCCACCACTCTGCCACCATGTCAAGGTTCCTCCCCCACTCTGAACTCTAGGGTACAGATGTGGGGACCTGCATGAAAACCTCCTAAGCTTACTTTCACCAGCTTAGGTTAAAACTTCCCAAAGGTACAAATTAATTTTATCCTTTGTCCCTGGATCTCCACTGCCACCACCAAACTCTAACTGCGTTTACTGGGAAACGTAGTTTGGACACGTCTTTCCCCCCAAAATCCTCCCAACCCTTGCACCCCACTTCCTGGGAAAGGTTTGGTAAAAATCCTCACCAATTTGTATAGGTGACCACAGACCCAAACCCTTGGATCTGAGAACAATGAAAAAGCATTCAGTTTTCTTACAAGAAGACTTTTAATAGAAGTAAAAAAGAATCCCCTCTGTAAAATCAGGATGGTAGATACCTTACAGGGTAATTAGATTCAAAACATAGAGAATCTCTCTAGGCAAAACCTTAAGTTACAAAAAAGACACACAGACAGGAATAGTCATTCTATTCAGCACAGTTCCTTTCTCAGCCATTTAAAGAAATCATAATCTAACACATACCTAGCTAGATTACTTACTAAGTTCTAAGACTCCATTCCTGTTCTGTCCCCAGCAAAAGCATCACACAGACCCCTTGTTTTTCTCCCTCCTCCCAGCTTTTGAAAGCATCTTGTCTCCTCATTGGTCATTTTGGTCAGGTGCCAGCGAGGTTACCTTTAGCTTCTTAATCCTTTACAGGTGAGAGGATTTTTCCTCTGGCCAGGAGGGATTTTAAAGGGGTTTACCCTTCCCTTTATATTTATGACAGGGCTAGAGGAGTGAATGAATTCAATGGCAAAGCCAATAAAGGTGAAGTACAACATAACAATGCACTCATATAGCCTCACTCAGGGAATCAGCCAAATAAGCAGCCTCCCAGTATAGGCCTGGTCATGTAGGACCCTTTGCAGAGACTGCCTTCTTCTTTGAAAACCCTGCCTGAAAACATACTTTTCTGGTCAGGGACTAGGCACTGGCAGGAGGCCTGTTGGTGCTGCAGAGTGATGAGAGGTCATTGTGGATGGCCGCATGCTGCTCTTCGGTACACTCTCCCCCCCACCACACCAGACTATACAGAGCTACTCGGAGATTGAATAATTCAATGGTAACTGGGTGTCACATTGCCCGGTTTCCTATGCCCCAGGCTCAGGTAGATGCCCATAACCTACTTTTGCACTTAGAAATTTTATATCATGTTACCCTCCCCCTACTCTGCTCCCTGATTCCAAGGAGCCTGTTCCCAGAAGCAGGGTGCTTGCTGATAAATATAGTAGGTGCTCTCCGAAGGCCATTGCAGGAAAACCTATTCCCCACAGCTCCACTCCAGATTTTGTTAGTGCTCTCTTGATTACTTACAAATATACCCAAGAATGAACTCAGACCCTGTTCAGCTAGAGGTGCTCTCTTCACCCTCTCAAGCACTGAGCCCAGTTCAAACTTCCTTCTCAGAAGCTGCTGGGTCCTACATCCTCCAAACCTGGTCTCAACACCACCTGCCTAGTAGCCTGGACTCAGAAAGAGGAGTCCCCAATGAACTAGTCTCTGATGTCTTGAGAGCTCATTCCTGTACCTTCAGCCAGGTCCCAAAAAAGCTGCCTTCCTCCCAGTGGTCCTTGATCAACTGCTGACGTTCAAACAAACTTCCCATGGCAACCTAGTGGGCCTTTACTGAACGCTCAGATGTTAAATTGGTGTCTCTGACCACAGGTTTTACTCCCACCATCCCATACTTAAAATAATATAAACGGAACACACAACTTAATGTTCCCCACACTGCGCAATAATCCAGAGTGATCCCCTAGCCCCACTGGCCTAGCATATTGCATCTGACTGTTACAATTAAAGCCAACACACGGTAAGCACAACTGTTTGGAAAATGTTTTTTCCATCCCAGGAAATTTTTTAATTTTCAAAAAAACAAACAACCAAAAAAAAAAAACAAACAAAAAAACCCTCCTATCCTGCACTGGGATGAAAAGCTGAAGTTTTTCACTGACCAAAAATCTGAAAAAAAATATTGGTTTGGGTCAATTGAAACATTTCATTTTGATCATTTCAGAATGCTGTGTTTCAAGTTAAACCCTTTTTTTAAAAACATTTTTTTACTACAAATTAACTTAAATTTTGAAATGAAAAAAGTCAGCTCAAAGCTAAAAAACAGAATTCTTTGTTTTGAAAATTTCAAAACAGGACATTTCCACAAATTTTGAAACCATTTTTTTCTTTCAAAATTTTTCCAAAATGGGAAATTTGTCAAAACTAACTGTTTTCTTGTGAAAAAATTGGGGTTCATACGAATTGGCATTTTTCAATGGAAAAACATTTTGTTGTAACATTTCTGAGCAGCTCTAAATGTGAGTAACTCCAAACAAGAGGAACTTCTACCATCCAAGCGATTGGCATTTTGAGCACTAGGCAGTGTTGGGTTCTGCATGGGCAGCCTAGCCTTCAGCAGCCATCCAAACAGAATGTTAGAGGTAGCACACAAAGCCATTTAACACAGCTTATGTAGAAAGGATGTAATATTTGATGAGGCCACTTCCCAACTTGTTAATAAACTGGGTCATTATTAGAGTCTCCTAACACAGACTATATCTCAGTTCAGGAATCAATGTTAACTCCTGTAAAACATTAAAAAAGGATAAAATTATACAACTCCACGTCTTAACAATATGAGCACCAGCAATCAGACACATTTAATTCAGCCTACTTAGAGACCTACTGGTAGGACCATAATATTTTATGAGGTTACTGAGGAGGGTTCCAGCCTTCTTCAGACCCAGATAGGAACATAAATGTCAGCAGGATAAAGTCTAGAGGAACAGCCCTTCACTTCTAGGCTTCTCCTTCTTGACTTGACACAGAAATGCGTTTGGCACCGTGCTGATCCGTAGCATGTGGGCTCTGCCCTGGTGCCTCACAGGCCCCTTGTGATTCTGTATGGAGAACCATGCAGTGGTAACTGCGGAGGTTGCCTGGTCCTGTGCCACTGATGTCCTTAAGCCTTAGGGTCAGGTCCTTGAACTGGACCCTGAAGGACTGGTTGCTGCATAACACTTACCATTGCAATTGCTTATAACTTTGATCGATATGGTTCCAGATTAGGTCAATAACGTCACAGTAGCATAAAACATATTCCAGTTGTGTCATATATACATTCATAAGCATATCCCCATAAAGCATTATGGGGTGCAACGTCACAACCCTGTCCGGCAGTCCTTGCTTAAGTAAGTCTCCCATTGATTTCAGTGGAAGCCCTGACTGAGTAAAGGTCACAGGAGACACTGTGGATACGAGTTCCAAAAGTGTCTACATGACTTAGAAGCACAAGTCCCACAGAAGGTCACTGGCAGTCAGACTGACTAAGGTATTTAGATGCCAAAGTGTGCAGATTAGTGCCTAGTGAGATTTTCAAATGTGCCTAAGTGACTCTCAATAGCAGTTAGGCACTTAAACTAGTTAGGAGCTTTGAAAACTCTACTGGGTGCTAGCTGCAACTTCAGGCACCTAAATACCATAGTCAGTGCAGCCCTGAGTTGTTTTTTGAAAATTCCATCCTGTGTTATGAGCAAAAATGAAAATGAAAACTTTTGACAGAGACATTAACCAACTCATAATCTCATCCAAACAAAATAGCATGTTTGTTTGACAAGACCTAATGCTGAGTGGCATTAATTATGCTGCCATCCTCTAATGTATGCTGATTGTGTTCCATATGATTCTGATTCTGAAGGAGTCTTGTCCCCTTCTCAGAGCTTAGGCCACTTCACCAGCGGCCAGTGAGGGAACCCAGGCCTTTCCACTACTCTGGGTCCAACCCAGGGACCCTACACATAGGGTGACCAGATTTCCCAATTTTATAGAGACAGTCCCAGTATTTGGGACTTTGTCTTATATAGGCACTTATTACATCCCTGCCCCCATCCCGATTTTTCACATTTGCTATCTGGTCAGCCTATCTACACAGCAGCCACATCCCGCTGCCTCCAGTTCACTGCTGCTATTCCCTGAGCCTTTCCGCACCTAGTGCCTCTGTCTTCACCCCACCCTCAGGGCTGACGTTCTCAGATCCTCGTTTTCCTCGGCGCACGCCAGTGCCACCCAGTCTCCTGGGTGTTTCTGCTGCTCCTTGGAACAGCCAGAAGCTCCCTCCCCTTCCCTGCCCCGCTCTATGCTGCTATTCTGATCCCAACAGAGTCAAACCTGCCCAGCCCCACCACAGCTCTTTTTAGCTCAGCCTGCTGGGCTCTGATTGGCTGCTTCCATGAGGCCTCTCTAGGCAGGCCTGGAGGACTCACTTTTGCTGCTCCTTCCTGAGGCAGGGTGTGGTAGTGTCGCAGGCCTGCAGCAGGGAGCCACAAAGGGCCACCCCTTCCCACCGGCCTTATGTTGAGATTAATGAAACTCCATCTATTTAATCCAATTGTGATCAAATCCTCTCTTAATCTTAAATCATAGAGAAGCGTAAGAGAGGATTTGATCGCAGTCTGTAAGTACCTAGCTTGTGACAAGACTTCTGAATGCAGAGGGCTCTTCAGTCTAGTAGACAAAACCAGAACAAGATCCAATGGTGGGAAGCTGAAGCTGGACACCTTTCTGAAAGGTAGGCTCTAGCTCAACCTGAAGTTCTGGGCTTCATGCTGGAATCACTAGGCAATGTTCCTTGGCTTGCGTTATGCAGGAGGTCAGACAGTACGACCACAGTGGTGTCCTCTGGTCTTTAAATCATGTGCCGGAGAGCAAGCAATGAATGGGAGCTGTGGCATAGGAAAAAGAGGCAAACGACGCTCACTGATGTCTCCACAGAGCGAACTAGGATGGTTATGAGAGCAGGATGGAGACTGCCTGCCAGGGTGCAGGGATAGAAGTGCAAGAAACAGGACAGAGTAGCCTGAGGATGGCTACATAATGGCCTGTAATTGTCAGCCATGGGAAGACAAATGACTTGAACAGAGGGAGGAGCTCAAGTTCTGAGAAGACAGAGGAGCAAAGTAGCAGGCCTAGGAAATCTTGGAGTATTCACATCTCTTCCCTTCCCTTATACTGACATACATAAAGCAGAGCTGAGCTGCTTGGTTCCCATGGCAACCACCAGCAACTCTCAGACCAATCAAAACCCAGGATGCAATTATACTCTATTAGTCTAATGATATCAATGAGAGCTGACATAGAATCACCTTGTTAACATGGAGATGCTTCTGAAAGCACCAGGGCACTCACGGGCAAAGTCCCTCACCTGCTGTGCTGTCTCATTGGCAAATGGCATTTGACCTTCAGTTTCACACTGAAGGTAATTTTTTCCATCCCCAGGACCAGTGAGAGTCATGCCACATGCATGAGACTTATGCAATGAAAGAGCATTAACAGAAAGGGTGGGAGTTGGGGGTCCTGAATGGGGATTATTTGGAGCTCTCCTTATCTCCTCCTGATTTTAAGAGACCGTGTTTTCTGCAAATTCAGGGACAGACAGGTTCAGAACTCCAGGCCAGCTCCTCCTCCTTCCTCTGCCTTCTTATTCCAAGTGTGTTAAAGGAGACCTCAAAGGCTACAAATAGAGCAGGGCCTAATTTATTGGTCCCAATGTTCTTTCCCAACAGAAAATGTCTTTCTGACTAAATGACAATGTTGGTTAAAAAAAAAAAAAAAGCCATTTCATCAGAAAATGTTTGTTTTTTCAATCATAATTTCAAAAGCAGAATACTTTTGACAAAAACAAAATAAAAGAATTTATCAGAGTTATCAAAATTTTTCATAGGGAAAAAATCATTTCCCAGCCTGCTCTAGTGATAAAAGATGCATCTGAATTAGGAGTGAAAAACAGAGGTGTGCACACAAAATGAGGAATATCAGCCTGACATACTCAACTTTTACTCTGGGGTGGCTGCTCCCAAGTGGCCAGATATCATCCACTGAAAGCTCCTGGGTGATCCATGTATTTCCAGTGGAGTTATATTCATAGACAGTGGCGAGATAGGTTTGGTTCATGAGCAATGTTAGCCTGGCCCAGCATTTGTATCTGATGTCTGCAACAGAACCAAGGTGTTTGGATACCTGGTCCCAGACCAACGTGTCTCATGATCCATACTGACACATCCTCTTGCCCCATTGTATTTTTGCTCTCAGCAACCATACGGGGAGATTTCAACAAATCAGTAAAGTGCCTGAAACCACCACTATTATTTATTGCTAAAAGCAGCCAAGTCAGGAGGCCGTAAATTGGCCATGCAGCAGCCTCAGCTTGACCAAGGCAGAAGGGGAGGGGGTTTTGGGTGCCACAGAAAGGACAGCTTGACCCCACATCCTTCCTGATAAGAATTGTATTGAAGTTGCTGATACATGCATTTTAGAAGAGCAGGATGTGCCCTCAGGAATGTGTCTATTGGGGCCTCAAGGTTGCAAACTCTGGAAAAACCCACACCTGGTTAATCAATAATCAGAAGGAACCTCTTGCTTGACCATTGAAACTGCTTGCTTGACAAGTTTTCTTTAAGGGACATGTCATTCTATTACCAATGTATAAACAAGGGAAAAAACTTTGAGGTAGTTGGACTCTTCTGGACTCTCTCTCTGGATACATCTTGAGGTCCCCACCGGCAGATGGAAGATTTGGTCACCGGAAGCCTGCCGCTGTGCCACTCAAGAGCCACACTCACCTTTGGTAATTATCAAGGGTTGGGGGTGTTCTACTAACCTGTTGCGGACATGTGCAAGTGCTGGAGACTAAGTAAAGTTTAGCTTTAAGTGAAATCATTCTTGTGTTGTCCTGTTTGTGCCAGCCGTCTATCAGTCGGACAGCCGTGTCTCCCCTGATTTATTTCCTGACACCACCTCACACAGAGTAAAAGTTACCAAGAGCTTTGGGTTGAAAGAACCCTGGGTAACACATCCAGCCTGCACATATAAGACACACAGGAGTTAATACACACCTGAAAGCGCCCTATAGCTTTCCACCTTCAGAGGCCAGGCCAGCAAAGTGCAACCTATGCATTTATTTTGTTCCCTTTTAAGTGAGAGCAAGATCATGTCTCCTGAAAACGAAACCCAGCACATCATCAGTGTAAGCCTTCCTTGTCAATTAACCTTCAATAAGACTGGATCCAGCTCCTGTGCTCTGAAACAGTTATGTGGGGGCAACACTTCTAACACCAGGGGCAACTAACCCACCTCAGATACATGGCTGCTGCAAATAACTTGACGGGAATAGATTGTATTGCTAACAAAAATACAGAGGGACAAATTCATGGCTTCCCAGATTTCCAGGGAACAGCTGAAGGTGGCCATGTTATAAGAAACAATTCCTCCCATTCTTCACACTGGAGTGGAAGGGCTGCAACCCACAGAATGACTGTAGAGTTTACTCTTAATTCCTTTGTTGTTCACTTGCGATATGGGGGCATCCATGCAATTTTGGATCTCAGGAGGCTCCTAAACCACTTAGATGCTTTTGAAATTTTTTATCCCATGTCCCTAAACCAAGGCACCAGAAAGAAACAACTGGATAGAGTCCTGAAATCTATAGCAGCAGCCCTTACACCAGGGGCTTTCCTGACTCCAGTGTACTTGAAAAGAGTTCCTCTCCATAGATTCATAGAAGATTAGGGTTGGAAGAGACCTCACGAGGTCATCTAGTCCAACCCCCTGCTCAAATCAGGACTGACTCCAACTAAATCATCCCAACTAGGGCTTTATCAAGGCAGGCCTAAAAAACTTCTAAGGATGGAGATTCCACCACCTCCTGAGGTAACCCATTCCAGTGCTTCACCATGCTCCTAGTGAAATAGGTTTTCCTAATATCCAACCTAGACCTCCCCCACTGCAACTTGAGACCATTGCTCCTTGTTCTGTTATCTGCTGCCATCGAGAAAAGCCGAGCTCCAGCCTCTTTGGAATCCCCCCTTCAGGTAGTTGAAGGCTGCTATCAAATCCCCCCTCACTCTTCTCTTCAGCATGACTAAATAAGCCCAATTCCCTCAGCCTCTACTCAGAAGTCATGTGCCCCAGTCCCCTAATCATTTTCGTTGCCCTCTGCTGGACTGTCTCCAATTTGTCCACATCCTGTCTGTGGGAGGGGGGGAGGGGTGGAAACTGGACACAGTAGTCCAGATGTGGCCTCACCAGTGTCAAATAGAGGGGAATAATCACTTCCCTCAATCTGCTGGCAATGCTCCAACTCATGCAGCCCAACATGCCTTTAGCCTTCTTGGCAACAAGGGCACACTGTTGACTCATCTCTCGCTTCTCATCCACTGTAGTCCCCAGGTCCTTTTCTGCAGAACTGCCACTTAGCCAGTCGGTCCCCAGCCTTTAGCAGTGCATGGGATTCTTTCATCCTAAATGCAGGACTCTGCACTTGTCCTTGCTGAACCTCATCAGATTTCTTTTGGTCCAATCCTCCAATTTGTCTAGGTCACTCTGAACCCTATCCTCCAGCATATTTACCTCTCCCTGCAGCTTAGTGTCATCTACGAACTTGCTGAGGGTGCAATCCATCCCATCAGAAGAGAGACAGCAAAAGTTGTTCACTACTATTCATACTGGACACGAAAGGCCCTAGACTTATGGGATGGTTGGGCATGAGGGGCCCATGTCTAGATTTCCTGGCCTGAGCCAGAGTGTGAGCTGGGGGGAAAAATGGGCTCCCTTCTGTAATTAGAGTCTTTAATTACATAATCACAGGCTATTTTTTCCATAAGTCCCACTACCCCATTTTGGGCAAAAGATGGACCTGCCCTGGAAATGATTCAGGGTTGTGCAGGGAAGGAGGCTGTTGTCTGTAGGAACCCTGCTTCATTTGTTACAGGAGCTGGAAGGTGTGTGGTGAATAAGGCAGGACGTTGCAGGAAGAGAAAGGGTGGTCTCAGGGGAAAAGCTGTTGCCTGCTGCCCCGGAGAAATGGATTCTATCCCTGCCTCTGCCCCAGAGTTGGGATGCTGCTGGGCAAGTCACTTAAACCAAACTCTTCCCATGTGGTCACTAACTTTGTGTTGCTCACTTTCGGAGTGCCTGACTTGAGACACTGGGTCTGATTTACAGAAACGCTGAGCACTCATAGCTGTGAGCCAGCTGCATGACTTGCAAAGGGTTCATTTCCAGACCACACCAAGGAAACATCTGTACATGCTCACGCGCCACACCCTTCACTTCCTCACCCTTGAGGCCCACCCCGACACAAAGTGGTGGGACCTCCTGCCACCTCTAGAGGGAGAGGAGCCGCGGTGGCTTCCGCCCGCCCACTTCCTGGATCTCAATAGGATCACTCTCCTGTAGCCATCTGGCCCCACCCTGTCTCAATACACATAAGGGGACACAGGCATTTCCCAGCTTTTGACTGCTTGACTTTGCAACCTTAAAAATATGCTTTTAACATCAGGTTTTTCTGTGTGTGTGTGTGTGTGTGTAAGTAATTATATTTACATTCACTGTAAAGCCTTATATTGCTAGAGCAGTACAGAGAGGCCTTAGTGTACAAAAGAATCAGGCCCAAAGGGCACGTATAACAGGTGGCTTGGAGGTCCAGGTGACCTAGTGATTAGAACACATGGCTCTCAGACCCCTGTTTGGTTGAGAAGCCTAGTCTTTAAGGCCAGGGAGGGGAAGGAATGGGAGGGGGACTGGGGCCCTCCCTCTCCACTAGGTCCCAGCCCAGGGCCCTGTGAACATCAACCCCTGAAAAGCACATTGGTGAGAGTGAGCCCCACAATGTCTCTGGGGGTCACTCACTCAGTTACCTCAAGTGCTGGAAGCTCCTTGGTCCCCTCTGTGGAAGTATAACATTGTATAAGTGTAACGTTGTATAAGGGGACATGCTGGATACATTGTATATGAGAGGGCATGCCAAAACATGTTACAAAGTATCTGAGGGAGCACACGTAGGGACAGTTAGCTTTTGAATGGAGAAGCAATTAAGATAGAGCCAGCACGTCTAAGAAGCAGGCATCAGAATGGAAGCTGTGAAGGGCAATTAGGTAAGTTAACTGGAAGCTGTTAAAGGAGATTGTTAAGGGTGGCAGGTAATTGAAGATATGTGACTGATCTCAGGGATCTCGAAGGGTGGTGACTAAAATCTTTTTCTTCTTTTGTCTGTAACTTCTCTGTAACTTGTTCTCCAAAAAACTGTATAAATTAAAAGACACAAGCCCCACTCGGGGGACTCACTTCTAAATGTATTAGCAGAGCAGCTTTGCTAATAAAACAGAGTAGTCTGATAAATTGTGAGTCGAGTCAAACTTTGACACCTTCTATGTCTCCCTTGGCTGGGGAGGCAGTGCTTACTCCCTGTTGGCTGGCTAGTGCTCTTCTCCCCCAGGCAGTGAGACAACTGTCTCCTGTCTCTGCACCAGTCAGCCCTGAACTGAGCCAGGCTCCCTCCTTTTCTCCTCTCTCTAGGCCTGGCACTGGCTGCAGGTACAGTGGGGCAGAGCCATCTGGGCCCAAAGGCTCTCTTTAACCCCTGCTGTGCTGGTTGGCAGTTTCTCTGATTCATCACAGTAGGTCTACTCTGCAATGTAAGGCCAGGCTCAGACTCAGGTTTGAACTGAACTCCCATTTCTATCTACAAACAAATCTCTCAGACCCCACAAGCATGAAGAGTTCAAGCCGGAGCCAAGCCAGGACCAGGGTTCAAGCCCTATTGCTTTGCAATGTAGATCTGGGTCCTGGGGGGTCTGCCAACAGAATCCCACAATCCCATGGACTGACTTTCTTTCTCCTCTCTCTCCCAAGAATCACCAATCGACTCCAAAGAAATGGAAGCCGCCCCCATCCCTGTTCTAATACAGCAGCTCAATGAGTCAATGTTTACCCTTTTTCTGACTGCTGATCTGCAAACACTCCTTCAAAGAACCTTCTGCATTTGCAGTGGAGATCCACCAGCAGCAGTTCTTTGCAGTATGCACTGCTTCATGGTCACAGGAGCACAGCCAGCTTTTGGTAAATCTCTGGTGCAAGGCCAGCAAAACAGTGGATTTTAGTAAGAGTACCAGGAATGACTATGCATGCCAGTAAAGAGCATTGG
Source organism: Lepidochelys olivacea (assembly GCF_965140295.1). Taxonomy (NCBI): domain Eukaryota; kingdom Metazoa; phylum Chordata; order Testudines; family Cheloniidae; genus Lepidochelys; species Lepidochelys olivacea. Next base: position 42,861,462 of record NC_140418.1, on the reverse strand, counting down.
AAATTTAGCGGACTGATGATCAGAGAAGGGAGTGGATTAAATGGCTCAAGACTGAGTACTAGAAAACCAGGGACCAGAACTGCACCTTGGGCAACTCACCGACATCACGCCCGTTTTATGGGGAGTTTGACCAGGTGCTGGGGACTGTGCCAAGCGTGGAGCCAACCTTGGTGCCTGATGACCCGGTCAGCTGGGATGGTGGCCAGCTGGCCTGAGAAGCCAGCATGGGAACTGATGGGAACCAGCAGCAGGTGCTGAATAGGGACAGCAAAAGGACTCTGCTGCTGACATTAGTCCCAGAAGAGGCTTTGCCACAAGAGTAGCACGTCCGGGGGCCATACTCACTGGAGCTTTTTTATGCTCCCCCACCCCCAAGTAATAGCCTGCCAAGGAATCATCAGCAGAAACAGAATGGGAGGTAGGCCTGAGCCTGAGTTTGAATGCTGGACTTAAATTGCAGTGTAGACATACCCTGAGAATACATGAAATGAAAAGTGTGGGGAATGCACTAGGACAGCAGGACTGCACGCTGGGTGGATCATGCCCTGGGATAGTATTTACAAAACCGGCACTCTGAACTAGAGACAGAGCAGCAGTGCAATCTGTTTAATAAGGGAAGGTTCTTACCAGAAACTTCCCTTTTGCATATGCTGACATTTCTCTGTTGAATTCATAACCTTTATGTTGCATTAAGGTGCTTTTTCATTTAATATTCACTCAAGTCCACATATGCATTGAAATCCATGGCTGTAAATGGCTAGGGTGACTTGAGCTTCACTCTCTCTGAATTAAGAACATCTCCAGAATTCATCAATGGAATTACAGCCATAGAATTCAGTTATTTGTTCTTTGTATAAAATACCCCCAACCTGGGCATTCCATTTGCCGCAGCTGAACTCCTCCTTACCTGAAAAATGCAAGACATTCTGCTTAAGCAGAACTGCATCACCTCAAAAGAAAGGCTGTTTCTAACAGGCTGTAAGAGATTTGTTAATCTGTCTTTGAGTCATATTTAATGCCAACTCCAATTAATGCAAAGAATGTATTATATAAGCCTGATATCTTTAAAACCAGGTTCAGCTAACTTCAGAATGACATCTCCAAGCCAGGACAATTAAAATTTGCCTGTTAGAAGATTTAAAAGAGTAGAAGGTCCTTGGAGCGAGGGACGTGGATGTGGAGTAACGAACTGCAAACTGGAACAGGAAAGCAAGATTTGAACTGTTTCTCCAAAGCAATTTGTTCACTCCTGACTGGCTTTGGGCTGCCGTCTATGGATGCCACATGAGAGGCTGGGCAACAGCACCTGGGGTGAGGGGTGACTGTCATGATAACAAGCTAGGCACATCAGAGAGACCTGGCACATACAATAGGGGTGGGAGGGGCAGAATGACACAAGACAACAGGGCCTGGATTGTGCCATTAGGCACAGCCCTAAGCAAGAGGCGGGGTGGAAGCTGCACGGCTACAGGAGTAGCCCAGGGTGTGCTGTCTCAGACACACCCCTGAGAGTCACAGCCCCCTCTTTGATTCCCACAAGGGGCAGTAATTTGCTGCTGGCCTGTGATAACAGGTTATGACACCCAGCTGTAGCCAAGGCTCCATCCATTCTCCTCCCCATCTATTCCCAGTCAATCCTTGCCCCCTTTTCACCATCCTGCTCTGGGGAGTTAACCAGCTGCTTGAGTGACAGCTGTTATCCTGGCCAACATACTGGGGATTGAACCATGGAGCTCCACAGCTAAAAGCACCAGCTGTAACAGTTGAGCTAGAGTTCCCTACCTAGGGTTGTAACAGACTCAGTGCCTGCCCAGAGGGGAAGCTGTAACACACATACCCCAGCAGACTATTCTGACTCTTGCTCCCCCCGTCTCAAGGTCTGAGTAGCGCACAGAGGGGCATAAGGGTGGGTTCTTGCTCCCTTATGTAGGGGTGAAGGCCCTTTCTCAGTGCAGGCCTATGCTTCTCAGGGGCTGAGCTATCAAGGGGGAGAGAGGATAATGCACTCTTTAGAAGTGTGAGACTGATGGGGGGAGGGATAGCTCAGTGGTTTGAGCATTGGCCTGCTAAACCTAGGGTTCTGAGTTCAGTCCTTGAGGGGGCCATCTAGGGACCTGGGGCAAACATTGGGGATTGGTCCTGCTTTGAGCAGGGGGTTGGACTAGATGACCTCCTGAGGTCCCTTCCCATTTTGATATTCTAGGATTTCCTTGCTGCAGCTGATCCAGGTGGGCTGGCCCAGCTCAACTTTCCTTGAGGAGCGATCACTAGAGCCTTAGACAGCTTTTAGTGAATTTCACACTGGCCATCCCAAAGAGGCACAGCAACCTCTCAGATGAAGATATGAAGGAACAGTGACTGGGCCTAGCCTGCTTGGAAGTCTCGTTCAATGAGGCATGGACTAAGCAGTCCTAGCCCAGAAAGCAAGTCACTTACAGGGCAGCAGGTGCCAATGGGAAGAGCCCAGTGGCCATGGAGGAGAGCCATCAGAACTGAACAGCTGTGTTGAGCATGGCACCAGTTAACAGATCCTGAATTTGTAAACATAGCCTCTCCCCCAAGATGTGACTTAAGCCTCCTCCCTTCTCTCTCCCTGGTGCTTGCTAGCACCAATATCAGGAGCAACCTCTCCCCTCTCCTCAAGTGGATCAGTCCTGGATTCTCTCTGACACCTGGTGCCTCCACCCAAGGTGACTCCTCACTGTGCCATGCACAACTTTGCTGGCCCTTCAGAAAAATCACTGCTACTACTAGCTGGCAAGGAGCGTAAAGCTCAGCACAAGGAGACAATCACATAACTGAAGCCCCAGCAAAGGAACGCTGCACCCAGAATATCATAACAACAGCATAACACAATAACAGCATCACAAGGGGGCAGAAGGGCTTTTCTGGGAACAGGAAAACAGGATCTGGGGAAGCAAGGTGTTAAGATTAGCGAAGAAATAATTGACCTTGATAAATAAACCATGTCCCAGCTCCTAAACTCCTCAAGCCTAGCTCCCTCCTTTGCGGTTTCCCAAGGCAGATGATAAGCTGATGCTGAATGTGCTGAGACAGAGTGTCACAGTGCTGTAGCATTGGACAGCATCAATAAAAGACCCCTTACTTTATCTTCACTCCTGGGTAGGGGCCTCTCCTGGCTCCAGCCGGGCTCTCTGGTTCCCCAGTCTAGAATCCAGAGAGGTTTGGGCAGCCAGTGCCAGGTCAGATCTCTGTCTCTGCTGGATGCTGATCACTGCAGTGCTGGAGCTGCCTGGCCCATGCAGCTAATGTCTCATGGCCTTGCAAAACCTGCTCACGCTAAAGGGAGGAGGTTAGCAGGACTCCCTAAGCCAAACTGTCTGTCTCCCAACTTCCAAACCAAAGCCCAAACTAACCTTGCTGGGGGCAACCAGCCCTGGCTTGTCATTGGGCCAGTGACCTGCTTGTCCATATCACTCATGCAAAGCCTCCCTCTTGGCACCAGCTGGCTTTTCTAGTTCCTTCTGTCCTATCCACCGCTGACTCCAAGCATGCTGGGAATGGGCTCAGAGGGCTCTGGCATCCATCTTGATTGTAGTCTATCGGGCAGGGCCCCATAGAGGCTCAGCCTGGGATTTCGATGAACTGGCAGATTCCAAATGGGGGCTACATAGAAGCAATGGCTGCCTATTGCTTGGGAGAACAGTGTGCCAGTTCTGTGGAGCTAGGAGCAAATCCCCCCTGGCTCTGAACTGCATCACACAACTGCAGATCAAGCCTTCTGCCCTGTTCTGTGCCCATGGATTAGCTTGTGGCTGGTAATTTCCTGCTCTTGTTCGTTTTCTGGATTCAGTCATTTTTTGTTTCCCTTTGCAGGGCAAATAGGCTTAAACCAATCCTCAAGGCAGATTACAACCCCAGCAACCCTGCCCCTTCCTGGTGCACACAGAGCTCCTGCAAGTTACTGCTTCACAGAGAAGAGATCCTGACTCCACCCCAGAGCAGCTAAGCAATTGCAAACCCTAATTCTGTACATCTATTGCTCTATCTAGAGTACACCATTACCATAGGGACTGAGTGCCTCACAATCTCTAATATATTCATCCTTAGCGCATATGTGTTATGACAGAGATGGCAATTTCCTGTACTGTCATTGGGAGACCTTACTGCATTACATTTATCTATCATTGCAGGCCAGGGATTGTATGTAATTCCATGGGCGGGGGGGAGGGGGGAAAGAGGACACTGCCCTCCAGGAATTAAGAATAGGATGGGGTAATTAGGCAGATTCTCTCAGGTTGTAACATCTCCAGAGAGGAACCACCACTTGGAAAGGGTTCATAGATTGGAGAATCCAGTGTGAACCAGAGACCAACAGACAAAGAACAGACTTGGGGATAAATTGTCAGCTTAAATTTAGGCTTAGGGCCTTTTTCTGATCAAGCAAACAGAAAGGGGTTTCTGTCTGGAGGGGTGGGGAGCAAACCCTGCCAGGGAATAAAAGGACTTGACCTACTGGACTCCCATAGAACTGAAGAGTGGCCTCTGGTAAGCTTTTAGCATGCTTAAGGGTTCTTTAATGTTTTCTCTGAAATGCTTTGCCCCTAAGAATAAAGATACTTATAAAGAGCTGTGCAGTAATTTGGCTGTGGGCAATGACAACTGTTCATACCCTCTGAGGAGAAAGAGCCCCCAAGACTCAACATCGATTCCGACCTATTGCAAAGACGTTTTGTTGTTGTTTTTAATTAATCACCTCCCTACAGAGGCACAGTAACACAAACTTCTTCAACTCTGGGATCACACAACAGCACACCCAAGGATAAACAGAACTCCACAGGTAACAGCAAAGCCTGTTCCAGCAGGCAAAGCATTGAGACCCCTCATGAAAAGAGCCAGGCATCTCTCTTATCATGTATGAATAAATAACAGGAGATAATGAACTACATAAAACAAAGATCCTGTCTTCATGTTAACATCCTCCGTAAAGGCACAGAAAAATAAAGCAAACACAGGGAGAAGAAGCAGAATAGTCTCCATGTAGCTTTTCTCCCCTCAGAGTTCTCTATGAAGCATCAGTGGCTGTTCAAATCATTTTCCATTGGTGGGGCTGACAAAGGAAGGCATTCAGCATAAAGGCTCCTACTGTTTACATCATATCTGGCATGAATCAATCCCTTGGCAGCTTTTATACAACAGCATTTCCAAATAGCAGGGAAGAGGAATCAGATAGTTCACCTGTACATTCCCCTTTAAAAATACTGCCAGAGTCTTTAGCCAGGTTCTTTAAATATTAACCTGAGCCTGAATAAATAACATTCAATGCAGTATGTTAAGATTTTACTGTAACTTTGTCTCAATAAAAAGTCTTTTTAAAATTCTCTCACTGCACAAAGTCTGCGGACGTGTGCCAGGAAGAAGAGAGTAGCTGCGACAAGACAAATGCTAGAGCCCAGGAACTGCGGCTTCATTTCACCTTCACCAAGGAACCAGTATGCTTACTAAAATAGAATCATAGCAATGTAGGGCTCTAAGGGACCTTGAGAAGTCATCAGGCCCAGCCCTCTGCACTGAGGAAGGACCAAGTAACCCTAGACCAGCCCTGACAGGTGTTTGATCAATCTGTTCTTAAACACCTCCAATGACAGGAATTCCACAACCTCCCTTAGAAGCCAATTCCAGAGCCTAACTACTCTTATAGATAGAAAGCTTTTCCTAATATCTAACCTAAATCCCCTTGCTACAGATTAAACCCATTACTCTTGCCCTACCTTCAAAGCTAGTGTTGGTGACATCTGTTTTCCTTCCAGTGCATATTCTTCTTCTAGAATGCCTGCAAATTCAGGAAAACTGGGGGGTGGGGAACAAACACCCACCCCTAATCTCTCCACTGGTGAACTCATCTGGCTAACTCCCTTAATCTCCCAGCTGTCTTCATCTTACCAGTGTCCTATTGGGACCCTGCATGCTTGTTTATAGAGATCAAGGAAATCAACACAGAGTTCAAGGAGCAGCAATCAAACAGCAGCAGTTGGGAAAGACAAACAGACGTGCCATCAATCATGCAAGCAATCATGCAAGATTAGCTTCCCATTGTGGAGCCGCTGGTCTGAGGAGCTGGAACTGCCTTAATAGCATTTAATTAAACATTAGTTCATTCAGTTACTATTGGCTTTGCCTTTCTTCTTCAAGTGGAGAGTCAGCTAACGGCTGGATTCTGCCACTCTTATTCACACTGAGTAATTCATAGATTCCAAAGACCCAAGGGACCATTGTCATCATCTAACCTGGTCTCCTGTATAGCACAGATCTTAGAACTTCCCTAAAATAATTCCTAGAGCAGATCTGTAAGAAAAACACCTAATCTTGATTTAAAAATGGTCAGTGATGGAGAATCCCACCACAACCCTTGGTAAATTTTTCCAATGGGTAATTACTCTCACTGTTAAAAATTTACACCTTATTTCTAGTCTGAATTTGTCTTGCACTTTGTCAGGCACTGAATTATGTTAGACCTGTTTCTGCTCATTGGAGAGCCCACTATTAAATATGTGTTCCCCATGTAGGTACTTAGAGACTGTGATCAAATGGTAGCTGAGTGACTGTTCTCAGTGGTAGCTGATGACAGAACAAGGAGTAATGGTCTCAAGTTTCAGTGGGGGAGGTTTAGGTTGGATATTAGGAAAAACTTTTTCACTAGGAGGGTGGTGAAACATTGGAATGCGTTACCTAGGGAGGTGGTAGAATCTCCTTCCTGAGGTATTTTTAAGGTCAGGCTTGACAAAGCCCTGGCTGGGATGATTTAGTTGGGGATTGGTCCTGCTTTGAGCAGGGGGTTGGACTAGATGACCTCCTGAGGTCCCTTCCAACCCTGATATTCTATTAAATCACCTCTTATCCTTCTCTTTGTTAACCAAAATAGATTAAGCTCCTTGAATCTATCACTCTAAGGTCCTCAAAGAATCAATCCTGAAGCACTTGCATGAGAGGAAAGTGATCAGGAACAGCCAGCATGGATTCACCAAGGGAAGGTCATGCCTGACTAATCTAATCGCCTTTTATGATGAGATTACTGGTTCTGTGGATGAAGGGAAAGCAGTGGATGTATTGTTTCTTGACTTTAGCAAAGCTTTTGACACGGTCTCCCATAGTATTCTTGTCAGCAAGTTAAGGAAGTATGGGCTGGATGAATGCACTATAAGGTGGGTAGAAAGCTGGCTAGATTGTCGGGCTCAATGGGTGGTGATCAATGGCTCCATGTCTAGTTGGCAGCCGGTATCAAGTGGAGTGCCCCAAGGGTCGGTCCTGGGGCCGGTTTTATTCAATATCTTCATAAATGATCTGGAGGATGGTGTGGATTGCACTCTCAGCAAATTTGCGGATGATACTAAACTGGGAGGAGTGGTAGATACGCTGGAGGGGAGGGATAGGATACAGAAGGACCTAGACCAATTGGAAGATTGGGCCAAAAGGAATCTGATGAGGTTCAATAAGGATAAGTGCAGGGTCCTGCACTTAGGACGGAAGAACCCAATGCACAGCTACAGACTAGGGACCGAATGGCTAGGCAGCAGTTCTGCGGAAAAGGACCTAGGGGTGACAGTGGACGAGAAGCTGGATATGAGTCAGCAGTGTGACCTTGTTGCCAAGAAGGCCAATGGCATTTTGGGATGTATAAGTAGGGGCATAGCGAGCAGATCGAGGGACATGATCGTCCCCCTCTATTCGACATTGGTGAGGCCTCATCTGGAGTACTGTGTCCAGTTTTGGGCCCCACACTTCAAGAAAGATGTGGATAAATTGGAGAGAGTCCAGCGAAGGGCAACAAAAATGATTAGGGGTCTAGAACACATGACTTATGAGGAGAGGCTGAGAGAGCTGGGATTGTTTAGCCTGCAGAAGAGAAGAATGAGGGGGGATTTGATAGCTGCTTTCAACTACCTGAAAGGGGGTTCCAAAGAGGATGGCTCTAGACTGTTCTCAATGGTAGCAGATGACAGAACGAGGAGTAATGGTCTCAAGTTGCAGTGGGGGAGGTTTAGATTGGATATTAGGAAAAACTTTTTCACTAAGAGGGTGGTGAAACACTGGAATGCGTTACCTAGGGAGGTGGTAGAATCTCCTTCCTTAGAGGTTTTTAAGGTCAGGCTTGACAAAGCCCTGGCTGGGATGATTTAACTGGGAATTGGTCCTGCTTTGAGCAGGGGGTTGGACTAGATGACCTTCTGGGGTCCCTTCCAACCCTGATATTCTATGATTCTATGTTTTCTAATCCTTTGATCATTCTTGTGGCTCTTCTCTGAACCTCTAAAATGTATCAACTTTCTTCTTTAACTGTGGAGACCAAAACTGGTCACGGGATTCTAGCAGCAGTCGCACCAGTAACAAATACAGAAGTAAAATAACCTCTTTGCTCCTATTCAAGATTCCCTTGTTCATGCATCCAAGGGTTGCATGAGTCCTTTGTGTCACAGCATCACACTGGGAGCTCATGTTCAGCTGATTATCCACCGCAATACCCAAAATCTTTTTTCAGGGTCCCTGCTTCCCAGGATAGAGTCCCCCATCTGGTAAATATGGCCTGTATTCTTGGGTTCTACATGTATATCTTTACATTTAGTCATACTAAAATGCCCATTGTTTGCTTGCAGGCAGCTTATAAAATGATCCCCAGTCTGCTCTGTATCACTGATCTGTCCTCTTCACTATTTAGCACTCGAAGTTTTTCTGTCATCTACAAACTTTATCAGTGATGATCTTATGTTTTCTTCCAGGTCTTTAATAAAAATGTTAAATACTGTAGAGCCAAAACAAATCTCTGTGGGACCTTACTAGAAACACACCTCTTCAGTGATGATTCCCCGTTTACAGTTACATTTTGAGACCTATCAGTGAACCAGCTTTTAATCCATTTAATGTATGCCAAGATACGTTTATATTTTTCTAGTTTTTTAAATCAAAATATTACATGGTACCAAGTAAAATGTAGAAACCTAAGTATATTATATCAACACTATTACTTTTATCAACCATACCTTTAAGCTCATCAACAAAAAAAATTATCAAGTTAGTTTGACAGGATATATTTTCTATATATCCATGTTGATTGGTGTCAAGGCTGAATTCCCCACTCTGGCACCTCAAGTGCAGGAAATGAGGGCCCACAAGGATTTTAAAAATTAATACTTGCCACTCCAGGCTTGTGTAATGACGCTGGTTCTGGTGGGACCCAACTAAGAGTGCCAATTCAGGACAAATTGCTTAAAGCAGGGCAGTTACAGCCCAAAGCTGGGTTTTTTCCACCTCTAAGGCAAACCAAACCAGCCAGTCAGACAGAGAGCACTTGGTTTTACCCCACTGGCTAACCACAAGTCACACAAGCAATTCCCTTAGACACTCCAGTTTCCCAATATCACCACCAGTGCCACTTGTTATGGGAACAAATGGTTATGAAAACCAATACCCCAGTAAAAGAAAAAAAAGCTTCTCTCAATCCCAAAGGACCAAGCCCCAGACCCAGGTCAATATACAAATCAGATCTTACCCACAAATCACGCTGTTGCCAATCCTTTAGAATCTAAAATCTAAAGGTTTATTCATAAAAGGAAAAAGATATAGATGAGAGATAGAATTGGTGAAATGGCAAAGTTCTTGGTTCAGGCTTGCAGCAGTGATAGAATAAACTGCAGGTTCAAATCAAGTCTCTGGAGTACATCCACAGCTGGGATGAGTCATTCAGTCCTTGGTTCAAAGCTTCAGTGTAGCAAAGTTCCTCCAGAGGTAAAAAGCAGGATTGAAGACAAGATGGTGGAGCTGCAGCAGCTTTTTATATTCTATTGCCATGTGGTCTTTCTTTCTTTGTTCCAAAGACAAGCTGCCCATCACATGGCATTGAAAAAACCTCAGAGTTCTGTCCATAGGCATGTCCCTGCATACCTTGCTGAGTCACAAGGTGTGTCTGCCTTCTCTCAGTGGGTCAGTTGTAAAGCTGATGGTCCTTAATGGGCCATCAAGCAGGGTAGGCAGAACTGACACCAACTTGTCTGGGGTGTCACCAAGAAGCATAGCATAAGTTTGAAATACAGACAGTATAGAGCCAATATTCATAACTTCAACTACAAAAATGATACACACATATAGATAGCATAATCATAACCAGCAAACCATAACCTTGTCTTAGATACCTTATTTGACCCCCTTTATACAAGATTTGGTGCCACTACAGGACCTTGGTTGAAACAATGATCTATATGGTCCCAGTTCAGGTCAGTAACATTACAGCTTGTATTAAACTCCCAAAGTTTTACAGCTTCTCTCTGACCTTGGCTTGGTAAACCCTGCCACCACCCAAATGCAAAAAAAAAAACAAAAAAAAAACCCTTTGAACCCAGGAAGGACCACTTGGGAATTCCTCCCTGTGGGGTACCCTCAAGCCCTTTCACACATTCCCCCTCTCCCCGGAAGAGCTTAGAAAAAAAACAAAGGAAATTAGCTGTGGCTATCAGCTTATCAAAAAATATGCACAAACCTCTTAGGACACCAAAAATGCAATCTGGTTCTTAAAAAAGGTAAATTTTATTCAAAACAGAAAGGGAAAAAATACATCTGGAACTTAGGCTTTTTCCTAGATCTTAAAAGAAAAAATTACAAAAATTAAGCAACCAAAATAGCTTTCTTGGGGGTCCAGCTTAAAGGTTACAAGCAAACAAAAGCATCTGGGGTTAGCACAGAGGAGATCCACAAGCCAAAATAAGAAATAAACTGGATAGTGTCTAACTAAACATTCCCTATCCAAATTATTTCTTCTAAGTATCGAAGATGAATTTTTATACCTGGTTCAAGCCTTACACAGCATTCCTGCTACCCTCTGTTCCCCTCTTTCCCGGAGAGGCACAACACACAAAACAAAGGGAAGGGTTTGTTTTTTTTCATTTTAAAAAGTTTTAGCCTTCCCATTGGCTCTTTTGGTCAAGTGCCCACTACTTTTCCTTTACCTGGGAAACTTTGTTAACCCTTTACAGGTAAAGCAAGCAGAGAACAGCCACCAAGAGGGACTTTACAGCTAACTGGCTGGCTGGGTTTCCATAAAAGGGTGCTACACCCCCTCCCCTCATTTATCACACACCCCCAAATCACAGACAGTGCTGGCCAGCCTGGTTCAGGTTGGGTCCACACCAGCTGGAATTTCTTCCTGGAGGTTTAGGAAACAGAGTTAATAAAATATATGCACGTCTAATTTTACTAATAATTACATGAAGAACTAAACAGTACTTTGTACATTTCAAGGCCTACAATGACTTAGAATACAGGGACATTTTTACCTGGCTGATTCTGGGAAACATTCCCAGAAGAGTGCATCAGCCTCTTTGTTAGAGGCTCCTAGCATGTGTTGTATTTCAAAATCAAATTGTGAATAGCTAAACTCCACCAAAGAAGTTTTTTCTAAGTCTCTTTGACTGTGTGAAGCCACTTCAGTGCAGCATATTGAGTCTGCAGGTGGAACTGCCGTCCCCAAATCTATGGGTGTAGCTTCTCCAGAGCATACACAATGGCGTAACATTCTTTTTCTGAGACTGACCAGTGGCTTTCCCTCTCAGAAAGTTTTTTGCTGAGAAACACGACAGGATGGAATTGTTGATCTGGTCCTTCCTGCATTAAAACTGCTCCTACACCACGCTCAGACGCATCTCTAGTTACGACGAACAGTTGGTTGAAGTTCGGGACCCTTAGCACAGAGTCAGATACAAGGGCCACCTTAAGCTGGTTAAAGGCTTTCTGACACTTCTAAAAAACAATGAGAAGTCCTTGTGGCACCTTAGAGACTAACAAATTTATTTGGGCATAAGCTTTCATGGGCTAAAACCTACTTAATCAGATGCATGGAGTGGAAAATACAGTAGGAATTATATATATATATATATATATACACACACACACAGAGAACATGAAAAGGTTGGGGTTGCCATACCAACTCTAACGAGACAAATCAATTAAGGTGGGCTATTATCAGCAGGAGGAAAAAAACCTTTTGTAGTGATAATCAGGATGGCCCATTTCAGACAGTTGACAAGAAGGTGTGAGTAACAGTAGGGGGAAAAAATAGCATGGGGAAATAGTTTTTAGTTTGTGTAATGACCCATCCACTCCCAGTTTTCTTCAAGCCTAATTTGGTGGTGTCCAGTTTGCAAATTTCAGACAGTTGACAAGAAGGTGTGAGTAACAGTAGGGGGAAATTAGTATTGGGGAAATTAGATTTAGGTTTTGTAATGACCCAGCCACTCCCAGTCTTTATTCAGGCCTAATCTGCTGGTGTCCAGTTTGCAAATTAATTCCAGTTCTGCAGTTTCATGTTGGAGTCTGTTTTTGAAGTTTTTTTTGTTGAAGAATTGCCACTTTTAAGGTCTGTTATTGAGTGACCAGAGAGATTGAAGTGTTCTCCTACTGGTTTTTTAGTCAGATGTCAGATATTCCTGATGTCAGATTTGTGTCCATTTATTCTTTTGCATAGAGACCATCCAGTTTGGCCAATGTACATGGCAGAGGGGCATTGCTGGCACATGACAGCATATATCACACTGGTAGATGTGCAGGTGAACAAGCCTCTGATGGTGTGGCTGATATGGTTAAGTCCTATGATGGTGTCCCTTGAATAGATATGTGGACAGAGTTGGCACCGGGGTTTGTTGCAGGGTTTGGTTCCTGGGTTGGTGTTTTTGCTGTATAGTGTGTAGTTGCTGGTGAGTATTTGCTTCAGGTTGGGGGGGTGTCTGTAAGCGAGGACTGGCCTGTCTCCCAAGGTCTGTGAGAGTGAGGGATCATCCTGTCTCATTAGAGTTGATATGGCAGCCCCCATCTTTTCATGTTCTCTGAATATATATTCTTCACAGAGTAGTTTCCGACCATGTCGTGGAACTGTGGATATGATCTTCACAGCACGGCAGCTGCAAGAAAAGTGTCGGGAACAAAACCAACCACTCTACATGACTTTTATTGATTTAACTAAAGCCTTTGATTCAGTGAATCGCCATGCCATCCGGGCTTTACTCTCTAAGGTTGGATGTCCTGATAAATACATCAAAGTCCTAAAATTGCTTCATGATAACATGAAAGCGAGACTGTTCTGAGCAGTCCTGGCTCCCAGAGAGAACCTTTCAAAGTACAAACAGGAGTAAAAGAAGGCTGTATCATCGCTCCTACCATGTTTGCAGTTTTTATCGCTGTCATTCTTTACCTAATTGCTGGGAAGTTTACAGCTGGCGTTGAAATCATATACAGAATGGACGGAAAGCTGTTCAGGCTTAGCAGGCTGAAAGCCAAGAGTAAGATCTCCACAACATCTATTGTGGAACTTCAGGATGCTGATGACAACGCAACCTTTGCCCGCTCTGAGAAAGATCTTCAAACTATCTTGAATGTGTTTGTCGATGCTTACACATGTCTTGGTCTCACTCTTAATATCAAGAAGACTAAAGTGCTCTATCAGCCCTCTGCAAATGAGGTATTACATGCCCCATCTATCAAAATCAATGGAGTGGCACTGGAGAATGTTGATCATTTCCTCTACCTTGGAAGTCATCTTTCATCCAAGGCAGATATTGATGCAGAAATTCAACATCGCCTGAGCTGAGCCAGTGTAGCTTTTTCTTGTTTGCGGCACAGGGTTTTTGAAGATCACGACATTTGAACAAATGCCAAGCTTCTTGTTTATCAAGCCGTTATTCTCTCAACACTATTGTATGGGTCCAAAACTTGGACAACCTATAGACACCACTTAAAAGTCCTTGAGAGGCACCATCAATGCTGCCTTCATAAGATTCTGAAGATCAAATGGGAAGACAGGTGCACCAATAGTAGTGTCCTGGAAGAAGCAAAGACCACCAGTATCGAGGCAATGATCATCCATCAGCAATTCCACTGGACTGGTCACATTGTCCGGATGCCAGACCATCGCCTCTCAAAACAGGTCCTGTTCTCTCAGCTGAAAGAAGAGTACCATAACATGGGTGGACAATGGAAGTGATATAAGGACTTACTGAAGGACAACGTAAGAAAGTGTAATATTGACATTGACGCTTGGAAGACACTTGCCCAGGGTCTCTTAAAATGGAGTGAGGTCCTACTTGATGGTCCCCTGCATTTTGCACTTGTTCGCCAACAAACTGAAGAGGACAAGAGGTGCAGAAGGAAGGAGAGACTGACTTCCAGTTATGGTCAACAGCCTCCTGCTGAGCCTGAAAACATCTGCCCTCATTGCACTAGAACTTGTGGTTCAAGGATTGGCCTTATTAGCCACCTGAGGATCCATAACTCCCATGGAAGATGATCATACTCGGTAACGAGTGATCACCCATCATCAGATATATATATCTTCCTACTGCATTTTGCACTCCATGAATCTGAGGAGATGAGTTTTAGCCCACGAAAGCTTATGCCCAAATAGATTTGTTAGTCTCTAAGGTGCCACAAGGACTCCTTGTTTTTGCTGATACAGACTAACACAGCTGCCACTCAGAAACCTGACACTTCTCAGTCCACTGAACTAGATTTGGCTTTTTTTTTCTAGTTAGGTCTGTGAATGGGGTGGCAATTTGGCTGTAGTATGGTACAAATTGTCGGTAATAGCCAGCCAAGCCCAAGAAGGATTGGACCTGCTTGTTTGACTTAGGGACAGACCAATTTTGGATAGCATTTACCTAAGCCTGTAGGGGGTTGATAGTACCTTGACCTACCTGGTGTCCAAGGGGTATGTTACCCTGTTTAGGCCTATTTGACACTTTTTGGCCTTAATGGTTAATCCTGCCTCCCTTTTGTGCTGGAAGACAGCTTGGAGGTGTTCCAGGTGTTCTGCCCATGAATCTGAGAATATAGCCACATCGTCAAGGTAGGCGACTGCAAATTCCCCAAATCCAGGCAGAAGGTTATCTACCAGTCTCTGCGAAATGCACCCGCCACTTTCCAGTCCGAAAGGGAGCACATTAAATTCATACAATCCTACATGGGTGATGAAGGCTGATCTTTCCTTGGCTGGGTGATCTAGCGGCACTTGCCAGTACCCCTTAGTTAAGTCTAAGGTGGAGATGCACTGGGCACGTCCCAGTTTCTCCAATAGCTCATCTGTGCTTGGCACTGGATAGTTTTCTGGGCGAGTTACAGCATTTAGCTTTTGGTAGTCCACACGAAAGCAGATTTCCCCATCTGGTTTGGGAACCAGAACCACTGGAGAGGCCCATGCACTCTCAGAGGGGCAAATTACACCCATCTGTAACATGTCCTTGATCCCCCTTTCTATTGCGGTTTTGACTTGAGGAGCAATCTGGTAAGGTTGGGCTCTTTCAACTAAACTGGGAGGAGTGGTAGATCAAGGAACTATCAACCCCTTACAGGCCAAAGTGGATGCTATCCAAAAGTAGCTTGTCCCAAAGTCAAAGAAACAGGTCCAACCTTCTTAGGCTTCGCCAGATATTACAGGTAATTTGTACAGTAATACAGCCAAATCGCTGCCCCACTGACAGACCTAACCAAAAAGAAACAGCCAAATGCAGTTCAGCGGACTGAAGAGTGTCAGAAGGCCTTTAACCAGCTTAAAGCAACACTTATGTCTGACCCTGTGCTAAGGGCCCCAGACTTTGACAAATCGTTCCTAGTAACCACAGGTGCATCCGAGCGTGGTGTGGGAGCAGTCTTAATGCAGGAAGGACTGAATCAAGAATTCCATTCTGTCGTGTTTCTCAGCAAGAAGCTGTCTGAGAGGGAAAGCCACTGGTCAGTCAGTGAAAAGGAATGTTACACCATTGTCTACACTCTGGAAAAGCTATGCCCATACGTTTGGTGTCGGCATTTCCACCTGCAAACTGACCATGCTGTGCTACAGTGACTTCATACCGCCAAGGGAAATAACAAAAAACTTATTCTGTGGAGTTTAGCTCTCCAAGATTTTGATTTTGATGTACAACACATTTCAGGAGCTTCTAACAAAGTGGCTGATGCACTCTCCCGTGAAAGTTTCCCAGAATCGACTAGTTAAAATTGTCCTTGAGATGTGGAAAATAGTTAGTCTTATACAGTTAATAGTATATTTAGAGATGCATGTGTCTTATTAACTCTGTTTTGTCCTAGAGGTCCAGGAAGAAATCACAGCCAGTGTTTCACCCTACTTGTGATTTGGGGGGAGTGTCATAAATATAAAGGGAAGGGTAACCACCTTTCTGTATACAGTGCTATAAAATCCCTCCTGGCCAGAGGCAAAATCCTTTCACCTGCAAAGGGTTAAGAAGCTAAGGTAACCTTGCTGGCACCTGACCCAAAATGACCAATGAGGAGACAAGATACTTTCAAATCTGGAGGGGGCACGGGAAGGTTTTTGTCTGTCTGTGTGATACCTTTGCTGGGAACAGATCAAGGATGCAAGCCCTCCAATTCCTGTAAAGTTAGTAAGTAACCTAGCTAGAAAATACATCAGGTTTTCTTTGTTTTTTGGCTTGTAAATTCGCTATGCTGGAGGAAATGTGTATTCCTGTTTTTGTGTCTTTTTGTAATTTAAGGTTTTGACTAGAGGGATTCTCTATGTTTTGAATCTGGCTGCCTGTAAGATTATCTTCCATTCTAATTTTACAGAGTTGTTCTCTTATATTTTTTTGTTCTTCTAATAAAGTTCTGTTTTTTAAGAATCTGATTGGGTTTTTTGGGTCTTAAAAATCCAAGGCTGGTCTGAGCTCATCTTGTTTATTCTCAAGCCTCCCCAGGAAAGGGGGTGTAAGGGTTTGGGGGGATATTTTGGGGAAATAGGAACTCCAAGTGGTCCTTTCCCTGTTCTTTGTCTAAAACACTTGGTGGTGGCAGCGTTTTACCTAATCTAAGGGCAAAGACTTTGTGCCTTGGGGAAGTTTTAACCTAAGTTGGTAGAAATAAGCTTAGGGGGTCTTTCTTGCGGGTCCCCACATCTGTACCCTAGAGTTCAGAGTGGGGAAGGAACCTTGACAGGGGGCTCTTTACTCTCACAGAGAATGGCATAACTAGATCCAATGGCTGGAAATTGACACTGGGCAAATTCATAGTAGAAATAAGGCACACATTTTTAATACTGAGGGCATTTGACCACTGGGACTTCTTACCTAGGGATGTGGTGGACTTTCTACCAACTAGAAGTCTTTAAATCAAGGGGTCTGTCTAAAAGAGATTATCTAGTTCATCCAGAGGTTAGGTGCTTGATCCAGGAATCACTGGGCGATATTCTATGGCCTGTGGTATGCAGGAGGTCAGGCTAAGGCAATCATAATCATTCCTTCTGGCTTTACTGTTGATGAATCTAGGAGTTTTAAACATCTGTGCAATGTCTGTAAGAGTTTGCTACCCTGTGAGCAATGCTGTGTAAAAACACATTGTAGTACAGGGCACCCAAAGAATGGCCCACAGCCAGTGTAAACTTTCATACAGAAGTGGTCCTCATGAACCTCTTATGCCCTAGGCTGCATAGTTTAGTGAGGGGTAGATACTTGAAAGCAGTAATGCAGAAAGAGACCTACAAGAAAGTTGAGACTGAGCAGTGTGACCCAGGCATCCCTTGATGCCAACTGGCGGAGGACACAGGGAGTGCTTTGGGTTTTACAGGAATCCCCTGGGACAGATATATGCTAATAGTTCACTGGAAGGTGGTTTATGAGGTCTGAGCTGAGAACCAGTAGCTCACTGCTCATTGTAATCATTGTGAAATGTGTGTATGGATAAAGTTTAAGTTCTTACTGTCTTGGAGTTAAGGCAGGTGTGACCGGGGCCCCAGGGGGGCAACGCTGAGAACACTCAATCAGGGCAAACTGCAAAGATTGGGGCAGACAAGCACCAAAACTGGAGGTTATTTCTAATAATTAGATTCACCAAGCCAGCAACAAAACAGCTTTTACAATTCCTTACTGACTAGCCAGAAGCCAAGAACACAGTTCCCTTAAAGCAATCCAGTCTTGGGCTCCCACCCAGGCAGCCAAGTCATATATGGTGAGATTTATTGAAAATCTTGTCTCATATATAAAGTTCTACCAATCCCAAAGAATTGGACACATTACCCACTAGGTCAATAAATGTTTCAGATCTTACTCAAATACACACTCACAGCCAATTCTTATTACTAAACTGGGAGGAGTGGTAGATATGCTGGAGGGCAGGGATAGGATACAGAGGGACCTAGACAAATTGGAGGATTGGGCCAAAAGAAATCTGATGAGGTTCAATAAGGATAAGTGCAGGGTCCTGCACTTAGGACGGAAGAACCCAATGCACCGCTACAGACTAGGGACCGAATGGCTAGGCAGCAGTTCTGCGGAAAAGGACCTAGGGGTGACAGTGGACGAGAAGCTGGATATGAGTCAGCAGTGTGCCCTTGTTGCCAAGAAGGCCAATGGCATTTTGGGATGTATAAGTAGGGGCATAGTGAGCAGATCGAGGGACGTGATCGTTCCCCTCTATTCGACATTGGTGAGGCCTCATCTGGAGTACTGTGTCCAGTTTTGGGCCCCACACTACAAGAAGGATGTGGATAAATTGGAGAGAGTCCAGCGAAGGGCAACAAAAATGATTAGGGGTCTGGAACACATGACTTATGAGGAGAGGCTGAGGGAACTGGGATTGTTTAGTCTGCGGAAGAGAAGAATGAGGGGGGATTTGATAGCTGCTTTCAACTACCTGAGAGGTGGTTCCAGAGAGGATGGTTCTAGACTATTCTCAGTGGTAGAAGAGGACAGGACAAGGAGTAATGGTCTCAAGTTTCAGTGGGGGAGGTTTAAGTTGGATATTAGGAAAAACTTTTTCACTAAGAGGGTGGTGAAACACTGGAATGCGTTACCTAGGGAGGTGGTAGAATCTCCTTCCTTAGAAGTTTTTAAGGTCAGGCTTGACAAAGCCCTGGCTGGGATGATTTAATTGGGGATTGGTCCTGCTTTGAGCAGGGGGTTGGACTAGATGACCTCCTGAGGTCCCTTCCAACCCTGATATTCTATGATTCTATGTAAATTAACATTTATTAATAAAGAAAAGAGAGAGTATTGGGTAAAAGATCAGTATACATACAGACATGGATAAAGTACTTAGGCCAATTTCATAGTAGGGATCGTGAGCTTTAGAGTTGCAAGGAGTTCTTTCCAGAATTAGTTCGTCAGGTTATAATCCAAAATAGACAGACCATGTCCAATATCAGGGTAATCCAGACTGAGCTGGAGACCTCAATCTTGTGACTCAAACTTCCCTTGACGAAGCTTAAGCAGATCTGAGATAACAGGAACCAGCCTAGGAGTTCTTTTTATAGAGGCTCTGGAAGCCTCTTCATAGCAGGCATTCCTTGGGTGAAGCATTGTGGCTTTGAAGTAGGACCTCCTATTTACTATGTATACACAGGTAACTAGTTGCATTCATCAGTGCAAGGTAATTATCCATTAAGCAGTTCGTAGACAGTTTACTACAAACCTCAAAGAGAAATCTAGAGAATGATATTATTACACCCAAGTTAATATCTAACTTGTTAACTTGTTAAGTTAATATCTAACTAATTAATCTAAATGTTAATATCCCCTTTTAATCTGTGAATCGATAGAATATAGTAACAGACAGGAACCACTTGATTACATTGTTAATCTAACAAGATATAGGTAAACACAGACCATTACAATCACTATCTTCTTCCAGTTCTCTAACAATACAAGTCTACATTTCAAAGCTGTAGTCTATCTAACATGGCTTTGCTAGCTATTTATAAGGAATAGCCCTAATTACCATTGTACTTTTCTGATATGTCTTTAAAGGTTGAATTTGGGTCATTTAGCCTGCAAGTTGCTTAACCCTTTCTGGCTCAGTGTTACAGCAGGTCACCAGGAGTGACACACCTCAGCCATGTTCCTTTCAGGCAGGGCTTAACAGATACCTCGCCCTCTGTCTAGCCATTTGTGTATGATGGGTTGTCTGCCTATTTGGATACTAAGCCACTGGCAAAAAAAAAAGAGTGTGAAATCTACAAGAGAGGAAATCTGCAGGAATAAACAAACAGCAGGGTGAGGGGTGCTGTTTGTGCATACAGACAAAGGAGCATATGGAAACACAAGGGATCCTTCGCTGAGGAAGGGCCCAGACACGCCTGGCATTAACATGCTGCAAGGATGTTGGATGAGCAAGACTTGTTAGACATGAGAGTATCTTATTAATTAAGTCTGGGCTGTAGAATGCAGGTTCTGTTTTGTTTTCTCTCCAGGAAGCGTCTGTGACCCAGGGTTGTGGGCACCTCGCTACCACCTGTCCTTAACATGAGGAAGACTTGTCTGTACTTGCTAGGGTCCAGTTCCCCAACTCTCCCAGTCTCAGGCAATGCTCCCCTTTGGGCCTCCACAGGCCCTTCTCTCTCTGTATAGGTTAGCAAAAGGCACACTCCAACCCCTGAGTCCTCCAAGCATCCCTCTGGAGTGTCCAGCCCCTGATCACTGGACACTCACAGAATTACCAGAGTTGCTCTTCCCAAAGAAATTGTGCTTACTAGCTATACCATAGGACACAGCTCCACTTAACACACAGCACTTCAACTGGTTTGTAGAGAAAGCAAGTATATGTTTACTGGGCAAAGAACAGAGATTCAACTGCTCGAGAGAACTATTGGAAACAGAGGGTTACATATCAGATAAAATCATAATACACGTTCTAGAGCATAGACTCAACTAACAAGACATTCCCCTGCCTCATAAAGGTCATCTTACCCAAAGCTTCTCTCCCAACAAAGACCAGCCAGATGGCCAGGATTCTCTGTTCATAAGACAGGTCAGGTGGCAGCTTGTCCCCTTGGTGAAGGAAGCCACTGCAACTTTCTGTACCCCTAATACATCAGACCAGCCCTTTGTCAAACAGGACTCCCCCTCCCTGCTGTTCAAGTCTTCCTGCTAGTTGTCCTTCCATCCCCGCAGCCTCTTCATTAGCATTTGACTCAGGATGCAAATCGACTCCCAGATAAGATGCACAATACGCGATGGTCAGCCAGGGACATAAGTGTCTCCCACCTGCTGTCTGAAGGCATGTACCGCTGGGTGACCTGACTTTATGTTCTCAAAACCGTATTGTTAATTTCCTATATATATATATATATATACACACACACACATCCTTTTATTATTATCTGCGCATACAATTTGCAATGATGAGGGTAACCAGTGTGACATAGGCTTTCAGCAGAAACATCCTTACATGACAGTCATTGGTGAATCAGGATGAAGATACCAGACCCACTGGCTCCCTGTGACCCTTATGCACCCCTGTGCACTCTGCCAGCTCACATCAAGAGGTCCTTAGGTCCCAGCATCTCAGGCAGCAAACCAGGACTTTGTAATGAAGTGCAGAACCAAGAGAGGCCAAGGAAATTTTGGATTGCATGAGGCAGTGGGTGAGCATGGCATCCTTATAGGACTCTAGTGAGCACTCAGCTGGGAAAGTATGCTGAGTGCCTGGCACAATAGTACCGCCAAAATCACGTTCAGATGGAGATGAATGGCAGAAAAGCACTGTAGTATTTAAAACTGATCTCTTCATCCCAGGCCTCAGCCAGCTCCCTGTGTTTCAGTCTCACTTAACGATGACATGCAGCAAATGAGGCCACTGTTCATCATTGTCTTGCCTAGTTAGCATGAGGAGAACTCTTCTTCTGCAGCCCATGGGGGAGGTCCAGGTGGCTCTTTCAAGGAGAAACAAATGTAATGCTCATAGACAGTCGCAATTTAAAACCATTTGCATTGCAGTTCTTCCCAGTGCGAGATGTCATATTTTTAATGTAAGTGCCTTTTTATTGAAACAAATGAGGACCACTGCTGCCAGGAAACATCACATCTCCTCATCGGTCTGTGACGTAGGCAGGCACGGCTTCTTGAGTGGGGCCCTGCTCCCTCCTATATGCCAGCAAAATGAGTAAACCTCTTTAGTTCTCCCTTGGAATCCTATGAGGTGGAGCAACCGCCCCCACTTGGGCAGACCCCAGGCAGCTAGTGATTCGTAAAGTAGGAAGCACTTCTCAGCCTGACAGACATTGCACATAGTCTGCAATCACAACCGGAATTTTCCGTTTCACTGGGAGTCACACTCCAAGCTCCCTTATTGAGGCTCTTTTGAAAATCCCAGCTAAACCCTCAAGGCCAAATGTGCAGTAAGAAAAGGTCCCAGAGTGCATCATTCTGCACAAGGGTGGCAAGGGAAAAAGGAAACTCTGCGCGTTCCTGTGAGGTCAAGTGTTTATGGGCAGGTGTGACCACTGGGTTCCAGTGGTTTCCAGGAGACTGAGAGCCACACCTCAGAAGCGTACGTGTGTCTCAGCAGCTGACCATTGTGTGCTTTCCAGTCCATGGCATTGTCTGAAACACTGACCAATGGGTAACAATGGGTAACATCATGTCTGCTCTTACATGGGCTGATTTTTATTACAGCAGCACCGAGAGGAACCGCTGAGATCATAGCCCACTTGGGATAGGTGTTGTGTACAGCCACAGCCCTTGCCCCAAAGAGCAGACAGTCTACAGACAATGATAGTTATTATTTGTATTTCCTCAGTGCTTAGAAGCCCCCAGCAAGGACCAGACCCACATTGTGCTGCACAAACAAGGAACAAAACAACAGTCCCTGGCCCACACAGCTGACAATCTAAGGATCAGACAAGCAACAACAGATGGACACAGACAGACGGCGGGAGACTAGGGAACCACGAGATAGTATCGGTCAGCATCACAGGCCTCAGCCCACTAGCAGCTTAACCATTGTCAAGTGTTTCTGTCAGCCTCGCAGCAAAGGAAAGCTTGAGGAGGCTTTGGAGGAGGCTAGTGAGGTGGGGCTTTGCAGATGTTTACAGGAAGCTCCGCCCTCATGCGAGGGGCAGCATGGGAGGCAACACAATGGTGCTTATTTGAATATTTAACAAATGGGCAATGGAGGCTGGGATCATGGGTCAGCTGGAGGCAGGAGCCAAGGGTTCGATCCTGAACAAGAGATGACAGGAAGGGTGGGAATAGGTCATGCTGGCCCTTGCAAATGAGGACAAATAATATATGTCTGCTGTGGTAGAGAAGAGGAAGCCAGGGGGGTGGGGGGGGGAAAGGTGGTCAAAGTGACAGACTCAGAAGGGAGGGTAACCAGAGGCATAGAAAGGTGGACAACTTGCCCAAATTTCTGTGGCAAGTCAATGGTAGCACCATGAAGAGATCCCAGGTGCTCTGAGTCCCAGACAAGTGCTTTACACAACAGACCCCGGCATTTCTAATGAACATTATTCTAGATTCCAGACGTGAAGTTGCACATGAGCAATTGAGAATTTCTGCCTAAATATCCATGAGATCCCAGACTGTAGCACAGCAGGATGCTGAGATGTGCAGTTACAGCACAGAATACAGTATCTGCTGGATCAAATGCAGAAACATCCAGGCTGCTCTCAGAAGAACCAGATATGGCTTCTTCCAGGTGAGGTTGCAACTGTGTGTCTGCCCAGCCTGACTCTCTGTCCCAAAATCTGCAAAGGCTCTGTTACAGGCATGGCAACTCAAATAAAAATGAAGGCATCAAAAGGAATTATAAAGGATGAAAGAGGAGCCTTCAAATGCAGCTGGGCACTGAGCCAAAGCAAATATATCTTTTATTATTCCTCTCTGGAGGAGACAAAACCTTGCCATGTGTGCTTGGATCATCGTGTGAGACATGAAACAAGGGGAGGCTAACCTCTGCTGTAGATTGTTTGCTAGGAAGTGAAAGGCAGGCTCCGGAAGTGAGAGAAACCCTTTGTGAAAGGGAATGTGTGTAATGTACAGTGGCTTATCCCAGACTGAACAGCCATGAGAAATGCTGAGCCCCATATTGATAGCCATGACATTTGTGCAACAATAACTCTTCTGGTAAGCAACCTGGTGAGAGAAAATTGGGATTGGGGAGGGAGGATTTGTTATAAACTATTAAAAGGCCCTGACTCAGGAAAGCACTTAAACCTGTGCTTAGTTTGTTGAAGTCCCAATAGGATTTAAGCTTGTGCTTAAGTGCTGTCCTGAGTAAGGATGCCTTCCCAAATCAGGGCCCAAGTAGCTTCGATATGTTCACAGAGCAGGGGCAGGGGCTAATTCTGGTAGCTGAAACTGGGTAAATTAAAAAGTAATGAGCTAAAAACTACCACAGATATGGGGAACTTCAGGGTAGGTAGGATCTCAAAGTTCTTCAGAGTAAGAAGATTTAAGCACTGGAAAAATCACTGCCCAGGGATGGATTCCCATCTCATGGAATCAGAAAAATCAGAAGAAAAGATGGGAATGATTCCTTTATTTCCAGTTAGTCTGTCCCCAGGGGGCAATGCAGGATTGTTGCTTACAGTACAGTCTCTAATGCTTTCCCTAGCTCATTTTAAGTGACTTAATCAGTAAGTGACCAATCCCATTAGGCAATATTCAAAACTCTGATAAACCTCACTCAGGAAACTATTCCTATGTGTCAGCCTAATTTTTTGTGATGTTAATTTCCTCCCATTACTCCTAGTTTTACCTCCTTGGATCTAGCTTGTTAAGATTTACACCCTTCCACTGCTTGCATACATTTATGACTTCCTTCTGAGATGCTGTTTAGCTCAGTCATACGTACTTAATTTCTCTAATCTTTCCTCCCAAATCAATCCCTTCAGCTCCTTTCACTGGAGGTGTCTGGCTCAGCTAAAATGTCAATGTAGTTACTGTGGCATTCTAGGGATCCAGTCACAGTTACTAACTCAGGAAGTTTGTCTAGGGGCAAAGATGTAACTACATGAACTGAAAGGTCTTTTCCAGCCTCACCAGCATGGCTTGTATGAAATAAGCCTCCTCTAGCATGAGCACAATTCTACTCATCTCCCTGTGAAACTTCCACTAACAAACAGTCTCATTCACACACACCACACTCCCCAGTAATGCCAGACTCCAATCAGCATGTGACACTGTCAAAAACCGACATATATACATGAAAATGTAGTGCAAGAATAGAGCCCTAATGATTAAGGCTACGATTTTGTCATGGAGGTCACAGAAATCACAGAATCTGTGACTTCCAAAGACCTCCGTGACCTCAGCCCGCAGGCGGCTGGGAGCTCAGGGGCCCTTACCGCCTCAGGTAGTGGGGGCCCCCAAGCTTCCAGCTGCCGTGGGCGGCAGGGCTACCTTACAGCTCCTGGCCACCACGGGCCGGGGGGGGCCCACCATAGCTCCTACTGCCCTTGCAGGTGGCAGGGGACCCCTGCAGCTCCCTGGAGCGCCTGGCCACCGTGATTGGCAGGGGGGGCCCCTGAAGATCCCAGCTGCTCCGAGTCATGGGGGAGGGAGACCCTGGAACTCTGAGCCCCCACAGGTGGTGGAAGCCCCCAGAGCTCCCAGCTGTACCCCGGCACCTGCCCAGCAGGTCCCCATTTTGTCATGGATATTTTTAGTAAAAGTCAGCAACAGGTCACGAGCTTCCATGAATTTTTCTTTATTGCCCGTGACCTGCCTGTGACTTTTACTAAAAATATCCATGACAAAATCTTAGCCTTACTAATGATTCATAGTTTCTAAGGCCAGAAGGGACCATTAGATCACCAGTCCAGTGGTTTTTAACCAGGAGTACACGTACCCGTGAGGGTACACAGATGTCTTCCAGGAGGTACCACAACTCATCTAAATATTTGCCTAGTTTTACAACAGGCTACAAAAAAGCTCCAGAGCCCCCACGTATAACGCCAACAAATCCTGGTCATCAGTGGGTGGGATCGAACCGGGGACCTCTGGAGCTAAATGCATGAACCTCTACTGCATGAGCTAAAAACCATATTCCTTTTAGCTAAGGCTGTAGAACAGACTCATTAATCTCTCTCTCTAAGTGGTCTTGGTGCCACTAGATGGGACAGAGCACTACACCCAGGAGGTGGGTGGGTTACATTTGCAGTAATTTTCCTTAAACAGACAGCTCTGAAATATCTCTAGCAGTGATTCCTATCTATCTGACTTCCTTCTCTAAGGAGGACACGAATCTAGCATAAGAGATAGAATATCTCCAAACCAGGATTTAAATGGTCCATTGCGCTTGGACTGACCTTCACCACAGAGTGAAATGCACACTGATAAAACTAAGTGAATAAAGTGAAATGATTCAGGATTATTACTGAGCACAAAGTGTGATAATTTGCAGCCTTGGTATTCATGATCCCTTTTGTGAATGTTCAAAAGTGTCAGCTTAGATTCACACATTTGTGAAAAGCAAATGCATCGTGACTATTTAGCACAGATAAATTTTATTATCTGCACAATAAATTAATAGAACTTATAAATGTTTGTCGATAATTTGCAAAGAGGAAAAAAGGGACTAAGTAAGTGAAATAATCAGCAAAAATTAAACTTTTGAACAGAATGTGCTGTCATTCTGAATTTAGATGTGTAATATAGGGAAGGGGGAGTTCAGGTCAGTGTTGCCGAATGCTTTTGAAAAGTTGTGACTTTAAAAGACCCTCATTGCCAACTGGCAGAGGGCCCCCATCAGGTCTGACTTGCTTACTACACCTAACACATTACTGTCATAGTGTTTATCTGTCAAAAGTATCATTTGTAGTATCAAATGAAAGTTGGTTACACACTGGTCAATAATATCATTGCATGATGTATGTATGGACAGTGTGTAAAGTGTTATGGAAGTATGCTGGCAATGTGTGCCTAATTGAGGGTTTGGGGGCAGACTTGATAAACAGAGTTTCCTGTAAACAAAGGAATGTTTATTCACTAAAGCCAGACACATGGAAGTTACCTTGGCATCTGAGTAGACAAGGAAAAGCAAACTGAGAGAAGGGTGAGGAAGACAGCATGGCGGCAGCTAACTAGGGCACAAACAGCAAGGGGGAAAGAACTTTATGTGGGGACACACTTCAAAAGAACACTGCTCCAAGGTTTGTTGGAGAACCCCGTTGTAATCCAGCTCTCGTGGACAAAGATGCCAGTGCTCCTGGAATCTGTGGGTTGAAAACCCTGAGACCAGACTAAGTGACAACTTGCTTGAGACCTGAATCGTAATTTGTTAAGTATTAGACACTAGCCGGATTGTTTTACTTGTATCCATTTTCTATTTGGATTATCCTTGCTTCCTGTCATTTAAATCTCTGTTCTTTATTAAATAATCTATTTTTGGTTTTACCATAAAATGATCTCAGTGCTGCATATGAAAGCAAAGGGTGGAGCCTCAGTTTAACTCACCATCCCTTTGGCTGCAGTGGACTTGGTCATTGCTGTGAGTGTTCAGTGATTGGGTCTGTCCTAAATATAAAGGGAAGAGTAACTACCTTTCTGTATACAGTGCTATAAAATCCCTCCTGGCCAGAGGCAAAACCCTTTCACCTGTAAAGGGTTAAGAAGCTAAGGTAACCTAGCTGGCACCTGACTCAAATGACCAATGAGATGACAAGATACTTTCAAATCTGGAAGGGGGGCGGCGGAGAACCAAAGGGTTGTCTATCTGTGTGATGCTTTTGCTAGGAACAAATCAGGAAAGCAGCCTCAGAACTTCTGTTTACTTATTAACTTTACAGAAGTTCTGAGGCTGCTTTCCTGATCTACCTCTAGGGATTCTCTGTGTTTTGAATCTGATTACCCTGTAAGGTATTTACCATCCTGATTTTACAGAGGTGATTCTTTTACCTTTTCTTTAATTAAAATTCTTTTTAAGAACCTGATTGATTTTTTCATTGTTCTTAAGATCCAAGGGTTTGGGTCTGTGTTCACCTGTACAAATTGGTGAGGATTCCTATCAAGCCTTCCCCAGGAAAGGGGGTGTAGGGCTTGGGGGGATATTTTGGGGGAAGACGTCTCCAAGTGGGCTCTTTCCCAGTTCTTTGTTTAAAATGCTTGGTGGTGGCAGCATGCAGTTCAAGGACAAGCCAAAGTTTGTACCTTGAGAAAGTTTTAGCCTAAGCTGGTAAGAATAAGCTCAGGGGGTCTTGCATGCAGGTCCTCCCATCTGTACCCTAGAGTTTAGAGTGGGGAAGGAACCTTGACAGGGGCTGGATACTGCAGAGGAACAGTCTTCCAGGGGGTTCAGGAACTGGGCTTTGCTGAATGTTCCCTGCAAGGCAAGGTTCATAGTGGCACCATCTTGAGGAGTTTGCTGGCAAGGCAGACAGACTGGTGTGGAAGGGAGCAGACATAGTTCAAGCTCTAGCAAAGCTCTCGCTTGTCAAAGCAGAAAAGTAACAGTGATTTACAGTTCTGGATGCTGAGAAATCACCACAAAAATCAACCCTTCAGCATGGAGCAGTTTTTCTGATGACTTTCAATGGTATGGGATCAGAATTGGTTGTAGACCAAGGACTTAAAACAACCTGGGGCTTTCACAATAAAAAACATCCACATAATTCTTATATGGGAATGCTGGTTTAAATTCAGCCGATGAACCCACTGTTGTGAATCTTGTAATTTCTTTGTCATGATCTCTAAATTTTGAACATTGCACATACACTCCTTCATTTCAAAAAACAGTTGGGACTGCTAAGTGACAACTCATGTACCTACCAGATGACTTACAAACCCCAAGCACTTCAGCGTAAGGACCTGAATAGCTCCATAAATCTTACGCTGCCTACATAATACATACTGGGGCATAGTCACTGGCCTGCTCTGTCCCACTGGCATTTGCTCCAGTGGTGCAGAGGGCTGGAAGCTGACCAGTGTGATGGACTGCACAGCAGGTATAGAACCAATATAGCTGGCTCCTACCTCAACTGCCCTGCAGCCTTTGGCACAAGGAGCATGTCTGGGGCATGCTGGGGTGGAGGAGGGTTGTAGTTGCAGTGTGCTGCACTCCAGTAATCCTTAGCTGGTATATGGCCCCCCAGGGGCCACAGCCACATGGTGTAAATTAGAGTAACACTTAGGCAGCATTCAGAGTAACAGCCGTGTTAGTCTGTATTCGCAAAAAGAAAAGCAGTACTTGTGACACCTTAGAGACTAACCAATTTATTTGAGCATAAGCTTTCATGAGCTACAGCTCACTTCATTGGATGCATACTGTGGAAAATACAGAAGATGTTTTTATACACACAGACCATGAAAAAATGGGTGTTTATCACTACAAAAGGTTTTCTCTCCCCCACCCCACTCTCCTGCTGGTAATAGCTTATCTAAAGTGATCACGCTCCTTACAATGTGTATGATAATCAAGGTGGGCCATTTCCAGCACAAATCCAGGTTTAACAAGAACGTCTGAGGAATGGGGGGGGGGGCAAAGGAATAAACAAGGGGAAATAGGTTACTTTTTATAATGAATCAACCATTCCCAGTCTCTATTCAAGCCTAAGTTAATTGTATCCAATTTGCAAATTAATTCCAATTCAGCAGTCTCTCGCTGGAGTCTGTTTTCGAAGTTTTTTTTGTTGAAGGATAGTCACTTTGAGATCAGAAATCGAGTGACCAGAGAGATTGAAGTGTTCTCCGACTGGTTTATGAATATTATAATTCTTGACATCTGATTTGTGTCCATACATTCTTTTACATAGAGACTGTCCAGTTTGTCCAATGTAAGGGGCATTGCTGGCACATGATGCACATATATCACATTGGTAGATGTGCAGGTGAACGAGCCTCTGATAGTGGTATTTAATTTTTAGGGATTCACAAATGAAAAAAGTTTGAGAACCACTTCTTTAGAGTCACTGCACTGACATCTGCCTTTTGAGCTAATGGAGTAACTGATAGTAGTAGTAAGTTGTCATCCTTGGTGTGTACCAATCACTAGAGTGAATGAGGCACACATTTTGTTAGTGGATTTCTCAACTATTTGCTGACAGCAGAGGAATCGTGAGACTCAGGAATCCTGGGTACTATTCTGGATTCTGAGGGCCTGGTCCTTCTAGCCTAACTTTGTCCCAGTTTCAGTCTGCCCCTTGCCTTCCCTGAGCTCCTTGGCCCAGCTCCCATCTCTCTCCCCACAATAGCGGCTCTTCATCCTCATCTCTGTCCTCCCCTTCCCCAGGCTCCTCTCTCCACTTCTCTCTTGTGGTGCAGAGCCCTGTAGTCTAAGTTGTCCAATGTATAGGATGACCATACATCCCATTTTGTCCAGGACAGTCCCTTTTTTAAGCCCTGTCCTGGCTGTCTCAATGTTTTTTTTCAAAAGGAGGCATTTGTCCCATTTCTTCTTGCTGACTTGATCAGTTGGCAAGAGCAAACGAGACAAATGCCCATTTTTGTCAAAGAAGTGGGGTGTGATGTGGAGGACCCAGGGTGGGGTGTGAGTGGAGAGGCCACCCCCTCCCCCATGTAGCAGGGGAGGCAGAGCTGGGGAGGGGAGACCGTGTAGGGGGGGCGCTTTTCTTGACCTGCTGCTCACAAACCGGGTAGAATTAGTGGGGGAAGCAAAAGTGGATGGGAATCTGGGAGGCAGTGACCATGAGTTGGTTGAGTTCAGGATCTTGACGCAGGGAAGAAAGGTAAGCAGCAGGATACGGACCCTGGACTTCAGGAAAGCAGACTTCGACTCCCTCAGGGAACGGATGGCCAGGATCCCCTGGGGGACTAACTTGAAGGGGAAAGGAGTCCAGGAGAGCTGGCTGTATTTCAAGGAATCCCTGTTGAGGTTACAGGGACAAACCATCCCAATGAGTCGAAAGAATAGTAAATATGGCAGGCAACCAGCTTGGCTTAATGGTGAAATCCTAGCGGATCTTAAACATAAAAAAGAAGCTTACAAGAAGTGGAACGTTGGACTTATGACCAGGGAAGAGTATAAAAATATTGCTCGGGCATGTAGGAATGATATCAGGAGGGCCAAATCGCACCTGGAGCTGCAGCTAGCCAGAGATGTCAAGAGTAACAAGAAGGGTTTCTTCAGGTATGTTGGCAACAAGAAGAAAGCCAAGGAATGTGTGGGCCCCTTACTGAATGAGGGAGGCAACCTAGTGACAGAGGATGTGGAAAAAGCTAATGTACTCAATGCTTTTTTTGCCTCTGTTTTCACTAACAAGGTCAGCTCCCAGACTGCTGTGCTGGGCATCACAAAATGGAGACGAGATGGCCAGCCCTCTGTGGAGACAGAGGTGGTTAGGGACTATTTAGAAAAGCTGGACGTGCACAAGTCCATGGGGCCGGACGAGTTGCATCCGAGAGTGCTGAAGGAATTGGCGGCTGTGATTGCAGAGCCATTGGCCATTATCTTTGAAAACTCGTGGCGAACCGGGGAAGTCCCGGATGACTGGAAAAAGGCTAATGTAGTGCCAATCTTTAAAAAAGGGAAGAAGGAGGATCCTGGGAACTACAGGCCGGTCAGCCTCACCTCAGTCCCTGGAAAAATCATGGAGCTGGTCCTCAAAGAATCAATCCTGAAGCACTTCCATGAGAGGAAAGTGATCAGGAACAGCCAGCATGGATTCACCAAGGGAAGGTCATGCCTGACTAATCTAATCGCCTTTTATGACGAGATTACTGGTTCTGTGGATGAAGGGAAAGCAGTGGATGTATTGTTTCTAGACTTTAGCAAAGCTTTTGACACGGTCTCCCACAGTATTCTTGTCAGCAAGTTAAGGAAGTATGGGCTGGATGAATGCACTATAGGGTGGGTAGAAAGCTGGCTAGATTGTCGGGCTCAACGGGTAGTGATCAATGGCTCCATGTCTAGTTGGCAGCCGGTATCAAGTGGAGTGCCCCAGGGGTCGGTCCTGGGGCCGGTTTTGTTCAATATCTTCATTAATGATCTGGAGGATGGTGTGGATTGCACTCTCAGCAAATTTGCGGATGATACTAAACTGGGAGGAGTGGTAGATATGCTGGAGGGCAGGGATAGGATACAGAAGGACCTAGACAAATTGGAGGATTGGGCCAAAAGAAATCTGATGAGGTTCAATAAGGATAAGTGCAGGGTCCTGCACTTAGGACGGAAGAACCCAATGCACAGCTACAGACTAGGGACCGAATGGCTAGGCAGCAGTTCTGCGGAAAAGGACCTAGGGGTGACAGTGGACGAGAAGCTGGATATGAGTCAGCAGTGTGCCCTTGTTGCCAAGAAGGCCAATGGCATTTTGGGATGTGTAAGTAGGGGCATAGCGAGCAGATCGAGGGACGTGATCGTTCCCCTCTATTCGACATTGGTGAGGCCTCATCTGGAGTACTGTGTCCAGTTTTGGGCCCCACACTTCAAGAAGGATGTGGATAAATTGGAGAGAGTCCAGCGAAGGGCAACAAAAATGATTAGGGGACTGGAACACATGAGTTATGAGGAGAGGCTGAGGGAGCTGGGATTGTTTAGCCTGCAGAAGAGAAGAATGAGGGGGGATTTGATAGCTGCTTTCAACTACCTGAAAGGGGGTTCCAAAGAGGATGGCTCTAGACTGTTCTCAATGGTAGCAGATGACAGAACGAAGAGTAATGGTCTCAAGTTTCAGTGGGGGAGGTTTAGATTGGATATTAGGAAAAACTTTTTCACTAAGAGGGTGGTGAAATACTGGAATGCGTTACCTAGGGAGGTGGTAGAATCTCCTTCCTTAGAGGTTTTTAAGGTCAAGCTTGACAAAGCCCTGGCTGGGATGATTTAACTGGGAATTGGTCCTGCTTCGAGCAGCGGGTTGGACTAGATGACCTTCTGGGTTCCCTTCCAACCCTGATATTCTATGATTCTATGTTCCAGCACGGGGGGGGTGGGGGAGGTCCCATTTTCTCTTTGAGAAATATGGCCACACTATGAATGTAGCAAAAGTGCAACTTGTGCATAAAATTTATAAAATGTCATCACAATTAGAGACAAATAGCTTCCTATGAAGTGGGCTATTTAGGTAAAAGAATTGTACTAAGGAGCTGCCTAGTGCCAGGGAAAGTCACCGGTTGGCAAAACAATGACCTAAGAGATTCTAGAAATGGGAGGACATGTATACAGTTAAAGTTACCTAAATGTGTTTTGATTGGTTAATGATAAATGGCTGAGATTACTGCACATTCTTTAATATTGTTTATCTGAGGATCACTAACTAGGAGTGGGGGGGGGGGAACATGTGTACTGGAACAGTGACGAGCTGCCAAAATCTTAACAACCGGTTCCCTCCTCACTCTACGAGGGGGTCGTGGCCCACCTCCACCCCCCCAGGACTCCTGCCCCATCCAACCCCCTGCGTTCCTTGATGCCCCACCCCACCCCGGGACCCCTGCCCTGTCCCTTGACTGCCCCCAGAACCAGGCAGGAGGGTCTCATGGGCCACTGTAGTGGGTGCCCACCCCGCACCTAAGAGCCAGAGGGACCTGCTGGAGGGTGAGGTGGGGAGACCCAGCATTGCTTACCTGGGGAAGCTCCCAGGAAGCATCCTACAGGTCCCTCTGGCTCCTAGGGGCGGGGTAGCTTAGCTAGGGGGAGCAAGGGGAGCGGCCCCTCCCCCCACTGATCACATCAAAAGTGGCACCTTAGGAACTGACTCCGCGGGTGATCCGGGGCTGGAGCACCCATGGGGAAAATTTGGTGGGTGCAGAGCCCCCACCAGCAGCTCCCCGCCCCGCACCATGCCTGGCCCTAGCTCACCTCCACTCCGCCTCCTACCCTGAACGTGCTGCCCCACTCTGCTTCTCCGCCCCACCCTGGCATGTCGCGAATCAGCTGTTCGCGCAGAAAGCCTGGGAGGGCTGAGAAGCAAGCAGTGGCTTCGTGCTCAGGCCCAGGGAGGCGGAGGTGAGCTGGGACAGGGAGCGGTTCCCCTGCATGCCCCCCGGGTTACCTGCTGCACCGCAGGCGTCCCTCCTCGCCTCCCCCCCGCTCCAGCTCACCTCTGCTCCGCCTCCGCCTCCCTGGGCCTGAGCACGAAGCCGCCGCTTGCTTCTCAGCCCTCCCCGGCTTCCTGCGGGAACAGCTGATTTGTAGGAAGTGGGGAGGGGGGGAGAGCGGAGAAGCAGAGTGGGGCAGCGCGTTCAGGGGAGGAGGTGGAGGCAGAGCGGAGGTGAGCTGGGCCTGGGTGGGGATCTGCCGGTGGGTGCTCTGCACCCATCAAATTTTCCCCAGGGATGCTCCAGCCCCAGAGCACCCAAAGAGTCGGCGCCTAAGGCGCCCCTTTTGGCTGGTTGTTAAATTTAGAAGCCCTTTTAGAACCGGTTGTCCCCCGACAACCGGTTCTAAAAGGGCTTCTAAATTTAACAACCGGTTCCAGCGAACCAGTGCGAACCGGCTCCAGCTCACCACTGGACTGGAAGAAACAAGCTTTACCATCATGGCTGCTACCTGAACCATCTCCTGGGACCCTGGGATTCATCATTACACCATTGACCCTTCATTATCCTGATCCTGAAAAGGTCCTGACTAGGCGAGACTCAGACATCGCTAGTGACATCACCACCTCCACAGGCTTCAGCTGTACGGGGAGACTTTGGCAAACCAGTAAAGTGCCTGAAACCACTATGGCTTATTGCTAAAAGCAGCCAAGTCAGCAGGCTGTAAAAATTGGCCATTCAGCAGTCTCAGTTTAACCAAGGCAGGAGGGGAGGGGAGGGGTCTTTGGGTACCACAGAGAGGGCAGCTTGACCCTGCATCCTTCCTGATAAGGATTGTGTTGAAGTTGCTGATACATGCATCTTAGAAGAGTAGAATGTGCCCCAGGAATGTCTATTGGGGCCTCAAGGCTGCAAACTCTTGAAAAACCCACACCTGGTTAATCGATAATCAGAAGAAAGCCTCTTGCTTGACAAGTTTTCTTTAGGGGACATGTCATTCTATTACTAATGTACAAAGAAAGGGGGGAAATGTTTGAGGTGGTGGGACTCTTCAGGACTGGACTCTTCCTCTGGATGCATTTTGTATTCCCCACAAGCAGATGGGCTGCTGCTATGCCACTTGAGAGCCACACTCAGCTTTGGTAATTATCAAGGGTTGGGGGTGTTTTACTAACCTGTTGCAGACGTGTGCATAAGTGCTTGAGACTAAGTGAAGTTTAGCTTTAAGTGACAGCATTCTTGTGTTGTCCTGTTTGTGCCAGCCATCTATCGGCCGTTATGGCCATGTCTCCCCTGATTTATTTCCTGACACCACCTCACACAGAGTAAAAGTTACCAAGAGCTTTGGGTTGAAAGAACCCCGGGATACACAGCTAAATCCTTAACATCCTCTCATGTCATTTTCCTTCCCCACCTGATTGCTTCTGTTTCCTAGCTCTCTCTCTTTGCCTCTGGTCTAATATGGTTATGTCCAGTGGCAGACTTAACAGTCAGCAAATGTTGACCAGGCCCCACCTGATCCAGGCCCTCCGGTCTCCTTCTCTCATCAGCTTCTTGTTCTGTCATCTACCACCACTGAGAACAGCCTAGCTCCATCCACTTTGGAATCCCCCTTCACGTAGTTGAAGGCTGCTATCAAATCCCGCCTCATTCTTCTCTTCTGCAGACTAAATAAGCCCAGTTCCCTCAGCCTCTCCTCATAAATCATGTGCCCCAGCCCACTAATCATTTTTGTTGCCCTCTGCTGGACTCTCTCCAATTTGTCCACATCCCTTCTGTAGTGGGGGGACCAAAACTGAATGCAGTACTCCAGGTGTGGCCTCACCAGTCCCGAATAGAGGGGAATAATCACTTCCCTCGATCTGCTGGCAATGCTCCTGCTAATACAGCCCAATATGCCGTTTGCCTTCTTGGCAACAAGGGCATACTGCTGACTCATATCCAGCTTCTTGTCCACTGTAATCCCCAGGTCCTTTTCTGCAGAACTGCTGCTTAGCCAGTCGATCCCCAGCCTGTAGCGGTGCATGGGATTTTCCTTCCTAAGTGCAGAACTCTGCACTTGTCCTTGTTGAACCTCCTCAGATTTCTTTTGGCCCAATCCTCCAATTTGGATAGGTCACTCCGGACCCTATCCCTATCCTCCAGCGTATCTACCTCTCCCCCCAGTTTAGTGTCATCTGTGACCTTGCTGAGGGTGCAATTAATCCCATCATCCAGATCATTAATAAAGATGTTGAACAAAACCGGCCCCAAGACCGACCCTTGGGACACTCCACTTGATACCAGCTGCCAACTAGCCATTGAGCCATTGATCACTACCCGTTGAGCCCGACAATCTAGCCAACTTTCTATCCACCTTATAGTCCATTCATCCAATCCATACTTTAACTTGCTGGCAAGAATACTGTATGAAAAGCTTTGCTAAAGTCAAGATATATCACATCCACTGTTTTCCCCATATCCACAGAGCCAGTTCTCATCAAAGAAGGCAATTGTCCTCCACTGCCTTCCCGCAATTCCCCCATGTGCCCAGAAGAACAGACAAGTTATCCCATAATGCACTGGGAAAGAATCTTAGAGCCACTCAGCTCACTGCAGCACAGAGAGCCAAGGGATGTGCCCCCAGGAGTCCTAGCGACACACAC
This sequence comes from Lepidochelys olivacea, assembly GCF_965140295.1. Lineage (NCBI taxonomy): Eukaryota > Metazoa > Chordata > Testudines > Cheloniidae > Lepidochelys > Lepidochelys olivacea. Next base: position 42,825,167 of record NC_140418.1, on the reverse strand, counting down.
ATGGAGAGCACAGCACCAGTCAGGACACAGTAACTCAGTGGCTGTTCAGTGGGCTAGGCTAGCAAGGGAACTCAGACCTGGGTGCCGATCACACAAGTGAATCCTGCAGAGGAGACAGACCCTCAGACCTTGGCTTAGCCAGTCACAATAACGCCAATTCACTGTGAGCCTGTGCCCAAAAGAGAAGCTAATAGCAGTTTCGTAAACAGCCCAACGCTGGTACAAGTTTGCCAGGTCTTTTTTAATTGCAGTGTAGACATACCTAGAGTGGCTAATGAGACCATGTGCTATGAGGCTGCAAAACAAAGTCAGCACCAGAAGAAAAACTGCATTTTTTCTTTTGCTGTTCTTTTCTCCTCCATTCAATGTGTTTCTCTTCTTTTGTCTTCAGGCAAATTGGATTAGTTTTCAACCACAACAGCAGCTCTAGCCCATCTAAACAAATGTTTCTTCTCTCCCTCCAGACCACCCCCCAAAAATAGTTAATAGCTGTCACACTGTCTGGAGTGGCTCATGGCTGAGAGTGCCAACCACAGGGCAGGGCAGACACCCCAACTGGTGGTAAGTTCCATAATTAGATTTCACCAACCTAGTAAAAATATGAACTCCTATATCACTATATTAGTCTTACCATGGAGTCACAGACAGTCTGCTTAGAAACTCCAGTCTATCTTCCTGCACAGACAAGCCAGACTATGTGATCTTTGGTGTAAGTGACCATTTATCACAAAATATTCAGGTTGCTCCCAGTGCCAAGAGACCAGTCACCCAGGTCAATTTGTACCATAGATCTCACACCAAAAGACACCACCTATAGCTAATCCTGTAATAAATTACCTAAAGGTTTATTAACTAGAAAAAGGAAATGAGAGTCATTTACAGGTTCAAGCAAGCAAGCACATATGCACAAATGAGTTTCTGTCTGTGATTCAACAGGTGTCAGGGCTGCAGTAATCTATCAATTCAAAGGGTTTCTCAAGGCTAACCCTGCCAAGCAGCACAGGGATCTCTTTGTGTAGGTTTAAAAATATTTGCCCCTCAGAGTCCAGAAAGCATAAAAGATTCACTTTCTCCTTGTCAGGGATTTTTACCCCCTCTACTCTAGAGTCCAAAAGTGATGGGATGAGTCCATGATTAGGGCTCTCCCTCCTGGGGTGAGTTAGGAATGTAGTTAACAGGGCCTCTGTCCTTTGATGCTACACAATAGCTCATATGCCCTCAATGGACCATTCTTGTATGCAAGCCAAGAACATAAGAACAGCCATACTGAATCCTAGACATGCCGTAGACATCTCTGACTCTCAACCCCTGGTAGGTTGCAGTTGTGCGAGGGGACTCATCATGATCTTCACTGTTACAAAGCCCTTCAGGGACCAGAATTTATTCATATAATCTGTTATATGTTAAGGCCAGAAAGGACCATTGAGTTCATCTCATCTGACCTCATGGACAACACAGGCCAGAGAACCTCACCCAGTGATTTCTGCATCCAGCCCATACCTTGTAGTCAAGCTAGAGCAGATCTTTTAGAAAGAGACACCAAACCTTGATTTCTATTGGTAGAGAATCCACCACTTCCCTACATAGATTGTTCCAATATTTTATTAAACTCACTGTTACAAATTTGTGCCTTATTTCTAATCTGAATGGATTCTGCTAGAACATAAGAACAACCATACAGGGTCAGATCAAAGGTCAAATTAGCCCAGTATCCTGTCTTCCGACAGTGGCCAATGCCAGGTGCCCCAGAGGGAATGAGCAGAACAGGTAATCATCAAGGGATCCATCCCCTGCCGCCCATTCCTAGCTTCTGGCAAACAGAGGCTAGGGACACCATCACTGTCCTTCCTGGTTAATAGCCATTGATGGACTTATCCTCCATGAGGTTTATCTAGTTCTTTTTTAAACCCTGTTATAGTCTTGACCTTCACAACATCCTCTGGCAAGGAGTTTTTACCTTAATGAATGCTTCTTTCCCTGTTTGGTTGAGTTATGCAATTACAGAGGTTTACAATGCAAACACTCAGTATAACTTTATACCAGGGGGTTTGGAGGTTATAAGTGAGATCAATACATGCAGCATCCTACAATCATTTTATAAAGTCTAAACACATTCTTAAGATCTAATATCTATTTTGATAATGCCAATACACAGGTAAGCAAGACTAGTTTCCTGCTATGCATTTGTAAGTGTTCAGCAAGGCCTGGGGCCTTGGCGTGAGCTGGCATCTGGTCTGCCAGTGTCACATTAGCATCTAAAATACTGTCAGACTGGATCTCCCCTATAGTAGACTCTATAATGCTAAGGGGAGTAAGGGATATTGTTAAAATGGAAGCCTCAGTTAATACATTGTATGTCAAAAGCTTTCACTGTTTTTCTTCCTTTTTCTGTGTATTTAATAAAAGGTTTAAAAGACTTCAGTTGTTTTTTAGACACCTCACCTCCTTGTCCCAGTCTCCTACCACTTGGCTCCATCTGAGTTCCTCCCCTCTTTGGTATCTCATCCCAGTCCCCCAGATACCCTCACAATCCCCCCCTCCACTCCCCGCCCAGCTTCACATCCTAATCCAAATCCCCCTCCAACCCTTGGCTCCTTGACCCAGTCCCCCCCACCTCTTGGAGTCTGATGGTCCGAGTCTTCTCCACCAACTCCATATCACCCCACCAGGCCCAGGTCCTCACCTCCCTGCATTCCAAGACTGTTTCCTTCTTTGTCTCCTCCTTGCTATCTGGGCACCAGAAGGGCAAGTTCTCAGTTCCTGTGCCTGGGGCCACAGCAGCCTGCAGAAGCTGGGAACAGCAACTGCTGGGAAAGTCCTGCTCAGCTTCCACAGTTGGGAAGGAACACACTCAATCTCTCTGTGGGGACAGCACATATGTATTCTGGTGACACACAGGAGTTGTGCTCAGTGTAAATGGAACCTTCAGCGAATTTAGCTGCAAAACTCTAACGAGTCTCTGCTAAGCATATGTGAACTGAGATTTTCAAAGCCTCATAACTTGGCCAAGTTTGGTTGGATTTTCACAGTGACCACAAATGGTACATCCCTGACACAAAGGCCATCCTTCTGCCAAATCTCAAGTCCCTGCCCTGAGGCTATTTAGTCGCTCAATGAAAAGGTTATAAAAAATATTCAACACAGGCAAAACAGCATATGTTTCCTTAAACTCATTCTGAGAAATGGCTGAAATGCTTTTTCTGAAATTTTCCATTAAAAAAAAAAGGGGGGAGAGTCAGCCTGGAGAGCCAGCTGGCATGGAAAATTTCAGTTTCAATGGCGTAAGCGGAGAAGCTTGTCTCTCTCACCAACAGACACTGGTCCAATAAAACATATTACCTCCCCACTTTGTTTCTCAGTTCAGTGGCTCCAGTTAAGGAAAGTTATAAGCAACTGAAAATAGGGTATTATAACAGAAAATGTTGGGCAATTTTAATTATAGGCATTGTTACCCACATTACATAGACTAGAACAAACCATGTTCTGGCTCCCACTGCAACAATCATCTTAAATGCAGCCTCTAAAGATTCCACGCCTCCAAAATCAAAAAAGGAGTGCTTTAAATTTCTGCCTGTGTCTAGCTGCACCTTCCCATAGAGTACCTAAAGGCTCTGCAGGGAGCAGTTTTCCAGGATCAGTGCCTAAATGTTGCATAGAATTACATGGAGCCATTATGTAATCTAAAAAACACTGATAATGGTTCTCACCCCTTGGCCTCCTGAAGGGAGAGAAGGATATATAGCAATTTTTTATTGTTATTTATAGTTTCACAATTACATCATCCATGAGAAAAAACAGGGATTGGAGAATAAGCTTTCAGGACTGCCAAACAAATAGAAAAAATAACTTGCCAGCCGAAATTGTCAAAAATGATACCCTGAATTATTTACAGGAAAAGCTATGAAATTTCTACATAGTTCAGCAGGCAGATAAATCAAAAAGCTATTTTAAAATGGATTACATTGGCAAGTAATGTCTAACATTAAAAGATATCAAAAGCAAGAAAGATTTTTTTTAAATCAACATTTCACCCTGTTGTTTCAATCATCATTTGTCAGATACCCCTTTTTATTTCTTAATTGTTCTGTAAGCTACATTTTAGCATCCTCTTATTAAAAGAACATATGTTTCTTGTCATTGATCAGAACATGCAGTTTTGAAGAAACCAGTACTGAGGGCTTGATCCAAAGCCCATCTAAATGAATGGGAACCTTTCCTCTGGCTTCAGCAGCATTTATCTCAGGCTCCCAGGAGCTTCAGTTCCAAAAGAAATAAACTTCACTCTTAAATTAGGAATGAAAGTTACCCACATGCAAAGGAACAACACAAGACATATGCATCACTTTATGTCTCTCAGAATAGTGCTTAAATGGGATGGGAATGGTGCATGGGCCTTGCTTGCATTGTTTTAGCCATGTTAAAGATTATTAATGAATGCAGGAAAGAGTGCCTATTAAGCATATGCTTAGATGTTGTCCTGAATCCTGAGGCCTTTAAACACGTGCTTTTTTAATGCTTTCCTGAGTCAGGGCCTATATTATTTTCTTTCTCACCTGATACTGTAGCTCAAAGTACCTTTATGATTCCACAGGCCTGCATGATTCTCTTTCCTCAAGCAGCCTGTTGAGATGCTTTCTTAAGCTGTGTCCTCAGACATATCCAGAATTGGTCTCAGAGTATCACCCAAGGGCCACACATTTTAAAATTCAAAATGATCTGGACAAACTGGAGAAATGGTCTGAAGTAAATGGGGTGAAATTCAATAAGAACAAATTCAGAGTACTCCACTTAGGAAGGAACAATCAATCAGTTGCACACATATAAAATGGGAAATGACTGCCTAGGAAGGTGCACTGTGGAAAAGGATCTGGGGGTCATAGTGGATCACAAGCTAAATGAGTCAATCGTGAAATGCTGTTGCAAAAAAGGTAAACATAATTCTGGGATGTATTAGCAGGAGTGTTGTAAGCAAGACATGAGAAGTAATTCTTCCGCTTTACTCCGCACTGATTTGGCCTCAACTGGAGTATTGTGTCCAGTTCTGAGCGCCACATTTCAGGAAAGATGTGGACAAATTGGAGAAAGTCCAGAGAAGAGCAACAAAAATGATTAAAGGTCTAGAAAACATGACCTATGAGGGAAGATTGAAAAAATTGGGTTTGTTTAGTCTGGAGAAGAGAAGACTGAGAGGGGACATAAGAGTTTTCAAGTACATAAAAGGTTGTTACAAGGAGGAGGGAGAAGAATGGTTGTTCTTAACCTCTGAGGATAGGGCAAGAAGCAATGGGCTCAAATTGCAAAAAGGGAGGTTTAGTTTGGAGATTAGGAAGATTCTTCCTAACTGTCAGGGTGCTGAAACAATGGAATAAATTGCCGAGGGAGGTTGTGGAATCTCCATCATTGGAGATTCCACAACCTCCCCAGGCCCGCACCACTTCCCACAGCTCCCATTGGCTGGGAATGGCAACCGTGGCCACTGGGAACTGCGTGCATCCGTGCAAATGTAAACGAACAGTCTGGTGGCCCACCAGCAGATTACCCTGATGGGCTGTGTGTGTGGCCCGCGGGCCGCAGGGTTGCCTACCACTGATCTAGATAATACTTAGTCCTGCCATGAGTGCAGGGGACTGGACTAGATGATCTCTCGAGGGCCCTTCCAGTTCTATGATTCTGTGCTGACTAATGTTACCTTTTTGGATATGAAATCTAAATCAGCGAGTTCTTGCACAGGGCACCTGCCACAAGGAGGCACCAGCATCAGCTTGGCTGCCTCCACCTCACCTGCAAGAGATACCTAGAAGTTCAGCCAGCCCAATACCAAGATCATCCAGGAACAAATCTGCACCTGTATCAGAGAGATGAACGTCATCTTCTCGATAAAGCTCTGGGCTGCTAGCCAAGCCACCTAAGAACTCCGGCCATGTCTATACCATCCAGTTGGCCTTCCTCTGGCCCTATGCACTTTTCCATGTGTGGACTGCAGCCTGCCAAACCCTGCAAAGTAGTAGCTCCAACTCTACAATCCCCAGGTTGGGAAACGTGTTCACCAGCAGCCTAACATCCCACTTAGCTGTCCAAATCCATTGGTGCTAGGAGCACATTCCCGGGTCGTTCTCTCCTAGAGGGAGACCAGTGATGTCCAGCATGTCCTCACGGGCCACCAGCCAATGCAAAAGAGGCATGAGCTAGTCCCAGCACATGCCCCATCTGTTGTGCCAAGACAAAAATCACATCCAGCCTGAGGCCCAGCCGCAAGCCCCTTGCTGAATTACATGCTCTTTAAAACCCAGTGCATGATGCTGTGCCCACAAATCCCTATCCCCAGCCATAGGTGTGCTCAAATATATTCTGTAGGACAGACACGAGCAAGAAAGCAGACATGGTGAAAATCTGTGATGCTTATGACTTACCACCTGCGTCGCCCTTCCATAGGTCCAGGCTTACTCGCACCCTACAGCTTGCACCTCTGTCAAGGTTCCTTTCCCACTCTGAACTCTAGGGTACATACGTGGGGACCTGCATGAAAGACTCCCTAAGCTTATTCTTACCAGCTTAGGTTAAAACTTTCCCAAGGCACAGATTTCTTTCTTGCCTTGGGAACCAGCTTAGGTTAAAACCTGGTACGCTGCCACCACCAAGCGATCTAAACAAAGAACAGGGAAAGAGCCCACTTGGAGACATCTTCCCAGAAAATATCCCCCCAAGCCCTACACCCCCTTTCCTGGGGAAGGCTTGGTAATAATAGCCTCACCAATTGGTACAGGTGAACACAGACCCAAACCCTTGGATCTTAAAAACAATGAAAAATCAATCAGGTTCTTAAAAGAAGAATTTTATTTAAAGAAAAGGTAAAAGAATCACCTCTGTAAAATCAGGATGGTAAATACTTTACAGGGTAATCAGATTCAAAACATAGAGAATCCCTCTAGGCAAAACCTTAAGTTACCAAAAAGACACATTTCCTCCAGCACAGCAAATTTACAAGCCAAAACAAAGAAAACCTAATGCATTTTCTAGCTAGATTACTTACTAACTTTACAGGAGTTGGAGGGCTTGCATCCTGGATCTGTTCCCGGCAAAGGTATCACACAGACAGACAAAAACCTTTTCCCCCCCTCCAGATTTGAAAGTATCTTGTCCCCTCATTCGTCATTTTAGGTCAGGTGCCAGCAAGGTTACCTTAGCTTCTTAACCCTTTACAGGTGAAAGGATTTTGCCTCTGGCCAGGAGGGATTTTATAGCACTGAAAACAGAAAGGTGGTTATCCTTCCCTTTATATTTACGACAACCTCTGATACCCCCAGTTGCAGCCCCTATATGGAACGAGGAGGAGTCATACTCTCCCACTGGCACGCCCAAGAATGACAGCCCTTTCCTAAACACCCCCACAAACTGGATTTTGTTCAAGAATGAGCAATTCCCCCCAGGTGGGAACAGGGAAGCCTCACTGGGTGGCCACTGTGTCGCACATGCCCACAGTGCCCGTAGAGTACACAGCTCCCCCTCACCAGAGCAGTGCAGAACAACAACCTCGTCAACCCCAATTTGATCAGTTTTTGATCTGCAGACCTTGTGCCATAGAGAGTCACCTTCCCACAGCACGTTCTGTAGTTCAAGAGCTCACCCTGAAAAGTCTCCCCTGAACTCACTGCCCCAGAAAGCCCAGAGAAAGCAAATGGAAAGGCTGCCTTGAAGAGTATAGCCTTGCCCCCTGCCCCCCCAAATGGTAGGCCCAAGGAGGAGCCTCAACTTATTGCCGAAGGATCTGCAAGGCCACTGGCTTCCTGACATTGCTCTGTGTCCTGGCAGCTCAGGCCCAACCCTCCCACATCCTGCAATTCATGAATGCCTAACAAGGGTCTGGATGACCCACGGACTTGCAGTAAAAGACCATCCTGGATAACTGGTTAGCTATAGCAAGATCATGGACCACCAAAATTGGGGTTCTGATATTGGTCAGGCTCTGGGTAGAACCTCAGCCTCCTGAAACTCCTCAAACACCATTGTGTAAGCTAAAAAGTTGTACGGTGCACATGCTCATGACCACAGATACTGTTTCCAGCAACCAAGATCCCACAGGGCTGGTGGCATCTGTCCTGACACTTCCTAGGCCTTTGGTGCTAGTGCTCTGAACCTGTTGACCTGCAATCAAAAAAACATTGGCTATGCCATTGTTCAGCCCAGGCACAGGCTTGGCAGTGAAATGAATATGCATGCATCTTTCTGTAGGGCAGTGTTAATTGTTAAACACCTCTAGACAGAAGACAGTTTGCCGAGAGCCCCAGTCACAGTAAGGATTACATGCAGGTGGAGTCACTCCTTCCCCTCCCTGTGAAGGGCTGCTGTGCCCCATGCTAGGAAGGCTAATCTCTCACTTCTCCAAGGCAGGGGATGAGACATGAGACAGAATAGGCCCATTATCCTGCCCTTAAATCATTCCAGCAAGCATGGAGTTACGTGCATTCCAGTTCCTTGCATAGAGGGCAAAGGAGACAGACACGGCTCTGTTCAGAGCGCAATGTGCACATTTCACAAGCATGATCCATCTGGGACCCATAGGACTCCATCCGGGGGTGGCTCTGCTCCTCTCAGCCCTGCTCTGCACTCCCCATGCCCACATGAGGGAACACAAGGAGAGAGAGGGAAGACATTAGACCACTGAGCCATTTCCCCCTATTCAGGAATTCAGGTCACCCAGTGAGTGATTGGTGCACTCACACTGTCGCCAGCGTGACAGGGTCGGGCCAGATGGCTACAGGAGAGTGATCCCATTGGGATCCAGGGAGTGGGCAGGCTGACTCTGGTGACTTCTGCCGGGACCAACCTCTGGCACACCAAGGAGGACTCTGCCACCTGCACAAGGAGCTGGGGGTTGTGTAGCAGGGGCTCCATGAAAAGATCTGCCCCCTCAGTGGCCGCCATGGACCTGGTCACTGAGAACAGTTTCCAGGTCCAGAGGAGGTCCTGGTAGAAGACTGGCAGCCCAGAGATGTCTCGCGGAAGACCCGTCGGATGGAGATAAAGGAGCTGCTGGTCGTATCAGAGCCCTCGGAAGCGGCAGAGGAAGGTGCACGCCAGTACTCTCCATGCTGGACTACCTGCACTATCAAGGAGACTCTGCAGGGCCTGGAGGTGGAAGACATGGACTTGAGTGCCTAGGCACTTCAGGCCCTGCCCTCCCTCCTCCAGGGTCAGGTGGAGGACCCCTTCAGAGACCCAGTGCACTCCTGGCCAAAAAAACCTCCAGAATTTCCATCTGGAGGTTGGCCAGGAAGCCCAAGGCCGGGACCAGAGCATGGACAAGACTAGTTGATTGAGCACCAGTGCCCCCCCTCAAAGGGAGAGGCACCGAAGTAGTCCTGTCCATTTCTGAAGCCACTTTGTCATCCTGCCCTCCAAACCGTACCAGTTTTACAGCAGAGACAGATGCGTGGCAGAAAGGTAAACGCCAAGATAGAGCAGTGGACCCGCGCTCCACCAGATGGCCTGAAGCACGGGTGGGAGGGAGCTTTCCTTCCACCCGTCCCTGACCACCAGGCCAGAGCTCTTGACCCAGTTGACCCAGATGGAGGAGGCTGCAGAGTAGACAGCCCGGAAAGCCTCCACCTGTGCCAAGTCGCCGGGGTCCTGGACCACAAGGAGCACATCATCGACGTACGCTAACAGGACCAGCCGCAGCTCTGGCTGTCACAGCACCAACCCCGTCAACCTCCAGCGGAGGAGGCAGAGGAAGGGCTCAATCACCAGAGTGTACAGCTGGCCCAAGAAGGGGTACCCCTGCCATACTCCCCGCCTGAAGCAGACCGGTTTGGTCAGGGTCCAGTTGAGCCTGACCAGACACTCTGTGGAGGTGTACAGCAGCTGGAGAAAGCCCACAAACTAGGCTCCAAAGCCTAACTCTCGCAGGGTGCCCAGGAGATACCAGTGGTCTACCCTGTCGAATGCCTTCTCCTGATCCAGGGACAGGAGGGCGAACGACAGACCATCCCTACACCCAAGCTCCAAGAGATCCCGGACCAGATACAGGTTATCAAAGATGGTACGGCCCGGGATAGTGTAGGTCTGGTCTGGCTGGACCACATCTGCCAGCACAGACCCCAGCTGCAGCTAGATGGCCTTCATTACGACTTTGTAGTCCATGCTGCGGAGTGAGACAGGATGCCAATTCCGTAAGTCGCAGAAGTCCCCCTTCTTCGGCAATAAGGCAAGCACGGCTTGCCTGGACAAAAGAGGGAGGACCCCGCTCTGCAAAGACTCGGCCCAGACGGTGACTAGGTCTGGGCCGAGGACCTCCCAGAACATGCGGTAGAACTCCACGGTCAGCCTGACCATGGCCAGAGATTTATCAGTAGGCATGCAGCAGAGGGCTTCTGAGAACTCAGCCAAAGTGAGAGGCAGCTCTAGCCGGCCTTGGTCACCTGCGCTGACCGTTGGGAGTCCGTCCCAGAGCACTCTGCAAGCTTTAGAATTGGTCAGATCCAGGGAGAAAAAGCCTGCATAGAAAGTCCTGGCCCTCCCGCACATCTCCACCGGATCCGTGACAGGGAGTGCCATCCTCTGCCACAAGGCAGACGATGGGCTTCTTGGCCCCCCTCCTTTTCTCCAGGGCATAGAAGAAGCGGGAGCCATGATTCATCTCCCGAAGGAGGTGAATGCGGGATCGAACAAAGGTACCCAGGTCCTATGGTCCTCGAGGGCCCGGAGCTCCTCCCACTTCTCCCGGCACGCTCTGCAGAGGGATGGATCCTCAGGGCTGGCGGCCAGACACCTCTCCAGCTCTAAGACCTCCCATTCCAACCACCCTATCACCACATCCCTCAATCGGCTGGAGCCCCAGGTGTAATCGTGGCAGAAGAGCCAGGCGCACACCTTACCCATATCCCACCACCGCCGCACCAAGGGAAAGGCACACCTCTCTGAGCAAAGAGAGGCCGTCATGGTGACTAGATGGTGATCCAAAAACAGGGTCGGCTGGATGCTGGAGGAGTGGGCCCGTGAAAGGTGGAAGCGTGACAAGTAGATGCGGTCCAACCAGGAGTAGTGTGACTGATGGGCCTCCACCCGGACAAAGGTGAACATAGAGACGTTGTCCGGGTGGTGGTCACGTCCATCAGGGAGTGATGGTTGACAATCTCCCGGAGGACATCCGCGGCAGCTGGGCAATGCTCGGTCCCGCTCCTCAAGGGTGCTGTTAAAGTCCCCACCCAGGACCAGGCACTCGTGAGGATCCAAGGAGCTGAGGAAGGCAGATGCCTGCTGATAGTAATGCAGCCACTCCGGGCCCAATGTCTGGGCATAAACATTGATGAGTTTGGCCACGAGCCCCTACATGCGGACCTGGAGGTGCAGCAGGCGGACCGGCACAGCCTTGGCGACCCCCAGCACCCCGGGCCGTAGGTCAGGGCAGAACAGGGTAGTCACTCCAGCAGTCTGAACTGTGAGATGGCTAAAGTAGACCCTGTCCCACTTCAGTCACCAGCTATCTTCGGTGGCCGGATCTGTATGGGTCTCCTGCAGGAAAACTACAGAGTACCCCCCCGTTCCCGAAGGAAGGAGAGCACGTGTGGAGACCCATCCTACAGCCCCAGGTATTCAATGTTGCAAAGATGATGGGTGCCATGAGGAGGGCTGGGGGGGATCCTTGCCGCCAGGGACACCCACGGCCCCCATTGGGCCATGCAGCAAACTGTGACCTACCCTGTAGGTGAGCAAGGAGTCACAGAATACATGGACCTTCTGGTAGGTTGCGGCGGCCTGCTTCCTAGTTCTTTTACCCTTCCCCATGAGGGCCCTCGTGGCCTGGAATATTTAATGAAAATCCCCACCATCGCTGGAGAGCAAGCTGCACCTTGTTGCGGGAGCCACAGATGTCTTTGAGGAACTCCCGCAGCTCTTCTCGCAGTGTATGGGGGGGGGATGAGGTCACTGGCCCCCGGCCTTCCTCCGGCGGGGCCCCTGCCACATCCCCATGGCCCTCCGAGACGGGCAGGCAAGGGGCAGACCCCTGACATGGCGCCCGATGGCCCACCTCAGACCCCGGCTTAATTGGGGGTGGTGGAGGGAAGATAGCAGCCCCTAGAGAGTTGGGACAGGGAAACATGAAGGCCACTCCCTGAGGATCATTCTCTGGAAAAGGGAAGAAGGCCCCTGGGGCAGCAATAGCATCACGGGAGGTGGAGGGGATAGGGACGGGGTTAGCATCAGGGGCAGGGCAGGGGTCAGGAACGGGGGTCAGGGAGAGGGGCAGAGATGGGATCCTGCGCCCCAGTAGCCGGGCTGCTGGGAGTTGGCACCTCTCGGTCTGGCTCAGGGATCTGGGGGGTGGGAAGGGGATCCTCAATGATGCCGGGCTCAGGCTTTATGGCCCATGTGGCAGCCACAGCATCAGGAGGTGGACAGTCTTCAGTGGGGCCCCCACCTGCGAAGGTCAGTTGCCCCGCACCAATGAGGGATGCCCCTGGTGACTCGGGTCCCAGCTGCGTAGCACTGGCGAAAGATGGAAGAGTCCAGGGGACCCTCGGAGGCAGGAGCAGGAACATCGGTTAGGGGGAGGGAGCATGGGGAAAGGAGGGCCGAGTGATGTTGCCCAGATCGAGGCCCACTGGTAGAGGGTCATCCTCCCCCTGGGTGACCGGGGTCAGACCCAGGGCCTTGATCTCCTCATAGATGGAGGGGAGATCACCACCCACCACCCCGGGGTCCACCCCACCAGCGTCCGAAGCGACAGTTGCCTCGGGGCTCACTGCAGCCTTAGGCGTCAAAGGGGCAGGAGGGGCTCCATCGCGGGCCTCTACAAGAAGGGGCTCTAATGAAGGGGCGGTGCTACCCTCTGATGCTGCCACGTCTTCTCCAGCTGGCACCAGTGGATGGAGTACACCCAAGGGCAAGGCGGAAGGCTTGGTGTCTTACCCCCTTCCTGGTCTTCTGGGGGGCCTCTGCATCTGACGGCAGGAGTGGAGTTCGAGCCTTCTGCTTGCCCCACTTTCCCTGTACTAGGGCCCAGCCCTCCATAGCATCACGTGGGGGCTGGCTAACAGGGGTCGGGTTGGGGGGCAGGGGCAATGGCTCAGGGACTCGGGGAGGTAACAGTGGGGCAGCATGAGGAAGGGAAGAATCCCACTGGGGCAGGCCCTCTCCTATGCCCGGCGGTATCCCCACCACACCCTCCTCCACAGGCCCCGCCAGACTGCACACAGCAGAGGCGGGGCGCTCTCACTCGTCTGGGCATTCTGGGGGAGGTACCCCTTGGGCCCGAGCAGGAGCAGTTGTGGACCGAGAAGGAGGAGGGGCTTGGGGGTCCTGGGCGAGCTTCCTTGCCGGGCCAAGGGGCAGTTTCTCTGGAAGTGTCCCATCACCCGTCAGAGGTAGCACCGGGACTCCCCCGTGGAATAATGCACCCGGTAATGGGCCCCCTGGTAGGGGATCAGGAAGGACCCCTCAAGCGCCTCTCCATCATGCGCTGCTGGTGGCGGTTGAAGCTGCACCTGCCGACGGAACAAAAGGACGTGACAGAGGGCGGGGTCTTTGCAGCCCAGTGGGAGAGGGATGATAACGGAGATGGGTTTCCCGAGGGTAGAGGGGGGGTAACAGGGTGGCATTGGGAAGGAAGGGAGGGACAGAGGTCAAGACTATTCAGATGCGCAGGTCCTCCAGCGGCTCCAGGGGGACAAATATGCTCCCCACCTCCAGGCCTGTCTCCACTGCCACCTGGGCGGTGGCCTCTGATGCTAGGAAGAAAATGACCTTTCTGTACATTTTGGAGGCTGCCACGATGACCATGGGCCCCACCACCTTCGCCAACATCCACACATAGGTCTCCATGTGGGGCGAGGCGGGCACCAGGAGGCAACGGACACCGTGTTTCCTAGTCAAGGTGGGGAAGTGGCCCCGGCTGCTATAGATGGTAACAGAGGAGGTGGGCTGGAGAGATGATGTAGCAGCAGGCAGGGGGGCTGCCGTCACCTGGGCATATGCCCTGGGTGCCGAGGGAGGGGCACCCACAATGGTGATGGAGGGAACAGCGGGGAGGGATGCCGCGGCCGGTGGTGGGGCTGCAGCAGTGGGGGCAGCCCCTGTCATAGAGGGGTGATGTTATTGACTTGAACTGGGACCATATAAAACATTGTTGCAACCAAGGTCCTGTAGTGGCACCAAATCATACATAAAGGGTGTCAAATAAGGTATCTAAGACAAGGTTATGGTTTGCTGGTTAGGATTATATTATCTGTTTGCATGTATCATTTTCATATTTAAAGATATAAGTATTGGCTCTATACTGTCTGTATTCCAAATTTATGTTATGCTTCTGGGTGACACCCCAGACAAGTTGGTGTCAGCTCTGACTAGCCTGCTTGATGGCCCATTAAGGACCATCAGCTATACAAGGGACCCACTGAGAGAAGACAGACACACCTTGTGACTCAGCAAGGTATGCAGGGACATGTCTATGGCTAGAACTCTGAGGTTTTTCAATGCCATGTGGTGGACAGCTTGTCTTTGGGATAAAGAAAGAAAGACCACATGGCAAAAGAATATAAAAAGCTGCTGCAGCTCCGCCATCTTGTCTTCAATCCTGCTTCTTGCCTCTGGAGGGACTTTGCTACACTGAAGCTTTGAACCAATGACTGAAAGACCCATCCCAGCTGTGGATGCACTCCAGAGACTTGATTTGAACCTGCAGTTTATTCTATCACTGTTACAATCCTGAACCAAGAACTTTGCCATTACTGTATGTAATTGATTCCATTTAACCAATTCTAGCTCTCATCTATCTCTTTTTCCTTTTATGAATAAACCTTTAGATTTTAGATTCTAAAGGATTGGCAACAGCATGATTTGTGGGCAAGATCTGATTTGTGTATTGACCTGAGTCTGGGGCTTGGTCCTTTGGGATCGGGAGAACCTTTTTTTCTTTTACTGGGGTATTGGTTTTCATAACTATTCATCAAGTATGGGAAGTTCTCAAGTAGAAAGGCACTCTGTAGCAGGAACAAGAACCATGCCAGGGAGCAACAGACTCGGTCCTAGATCAGGGCAATCAACCCAGCCACTGCGCTGCCCTGCTGCATGACCCAGAGTAAGAACTAACTGGATCAGCACAGCAAGGCAGAGTCACCAGGTGTCATCTGCCCCACAGATAGAGGATAGACAGGCTCAATCCTAGGGGGAGCATTGGGCTGGGGAGAAGCCAGCCAATTGCCCATCCAACAGCAGCTGCTGCCAATTCAAGTCCTGCAGGGCAGCAAACAGACCCAGGGGAACAGCCTGCAGCCCCAGGCAGCCAGGATCCCCCACCAGGGCTCTGCCCAGACCATGGGGTTAAGCCCTGTCCTCCCTAGGAATTCCTAACCCCAGCACCCCAAGCTGGGAGGCAAAACAGCCCTTACCTTCTCCCAGATTGGGCCCCTGAGCAGAGCTGCATGGGGCACCATGAAAGTGAATTGCTCTGAGGTAAAGGCAGCTGGGCACAGTCCTAAAAACTTGCACAGCTGCTGGCCCACCTGCAGCAGCAGAAGGCAGAGACCAGGGAGGCTGTCCCCTGTGTCCACATCTCAGCGGGCCAAGGAAGGAGGGTGGGCTAACAGCTGAAAACCAGCACACAGGACGTGTCTTCGAGCACATGGGTCTTACCATGGTGCCAAATCCCATGAGACCTCAAGCCTACCCTGGCAGTCCTGTGGAGGCTGGAAATCTCGTGAGACACAGCCCATCCTGTCCGATTTGCCCTCTCCCACCAAAAGACACCCCTTGCTAGGCTTGGAGTGCTCCAACAGCCTCATGTCCAATGGACTAAATCATTCTGTGTTCTGCTCTCCATACAATCTCATAGATCTGAGAGGAAGGAAAAGGTCTCTCTGCCCTTTTTAAGGATACTGGCTTGGTGGAGGAAGGGGCTCAGAATACAGTAAGAGGGTCAGTTGGGAGTCGCAGACCTCCCTAAATGCCTTGGCACTTTGCACAGATAGTGATAATGAACAAGAAAGGATTCTCTTCTTCCTTCTCCAGACCTGACGAAGAATTCCACGTAGCTTGAAAGCTTGTACCAAACAGAAGTTGGTCCAGTAAAAAATAGTACCTCACCCACCTTGTCTCTCCCCTACCCTGGGACCAGCACAGCTACACCACTACTGCAAAGGAAGTATTCAACAGTTAAAGGAGTTGTACTGTGTGTAAGGGAGCAGTATGACTGCTCAGAGCTCCAGTATGAAACTGCAGAAAAACCCGAGAGTCTCTGGATTAAGTTTAGAAGTGTGAGCAACAAGGGTGATGTCATGGTGGGAGTCTGCTATAGACCACCAGACCAGGGGATGAGGTGGACGAGGCTTTCTTCAGGCAACTAACTGAAGGTACTAGCTCACTGGCCCTGGTTCTCATGGGAGACTTCAATCACCCGGATATCTGCTGGGAGAGCAATACAGCGATGCACAGACAATCCAGGAAGTCTTTGGAAAGTGTAGGGGACAATTTCCTGGTGCAAGTGCTGGAGGAAACAACTAGGGGCGGAGCTCTTCTTGACCTGCTGCTCACAAACTGAGAAGAATTATTAGGGGAAGCAAAAGTGGATGGGAACCTGGGAGGCAGTGACCACGAGATGGTAGAGTTCAGGATCCTGACACAAGGAAGAAAGGAGAGCAGAAGAATACAGACCCTGGACTTCAGAAAAGCATACTTTGACTCTCTCGGGGAACTGATGGGCAGGATCCCCTGGGAGAATAACATGAGGGGGAAAGGAGTCCAGGAGAGCTAGCTGTATTTTAAAGAATCCTTGTTGAGGTTGCAGGAACAAACCATCCCAATGTGTCGAAAGAATAGTAAATATGGCAGGTGACTAGCTTGGCTTAACAGTGAAATCCTTGCTGATCTTAAACACAAATAAGAGGCTTGCAAGAAGTGGAAGATTGGACAAATGACCAGAGAGGAGTATTAAAAATATTGCTCAGGTATGCAGGAGTGAGATCAGGAAGACCAAATAACATTTTGAGTTGCAGCTAGCAAGGGATGTTAAAAATAACAAGGAAGGTTTCTACAGGTATGTTAGCAACAAGAAGGTGGCCAAGGAAAGTGTGGACCCCTTACTGAATGTGGGAGGCAACCTAGTGACAGAGGATGTGGCAAAAGCTAATCTATTCCATGCTTTTTTTGCCTCTGTCTTCACGAACGAGGTCAGCTCCCAGACTACTGCACTGGACAGCACAACATGGGGAGGAGGTGACTTCTGTGGAGAAAGAAGTGGTTCAGGACTATTTAGAAAAGCTGGAAAAGCACAAGTCCATGGGAACAGATGTGCTGCATCCAAGAGTGCTAAAGGAGTTGGCAGATGTGATTGCAGAGCCATTGGCCATTATCTTTGAAAACTCATGATGATCTGGGGAGGTCATGGACAGCTGGAAAAAGGCTAATGTAGTACCCATTTTTTAAAAAGGGAAGGAAGAGGAAACAGGGAACTACAGGCCAGTCAGCCTCACCTCCGTCCCTGGAAAAATCATGGAGCAGGTCCTCAAGGAATCAATCCTGAAGCACTTACATGAGAGGAAAGTGATCAGGAACAGTCAGCATGGATGCACCAAGGGCAAGTCATGCCTGACTAATCCAATTGCCTTCTATGACAAGATAACTGGCTCTGTGGATGAGGGGAAAGCAGTGGACATGTTTCCTGACTTTAGCAAAACTTTTGACACTGTCTCCCACAGTATTCTTGCCAGCAAGTTAAAGAAGTATGGACTGGATGAATGGACTATAACGTGGATAGAAAGTTGGCTAGATTGTCAGGCTCAACGGGTAGTGATCAATGTCTAGCTGGCAGCCAGAATCCACTGGAGTACCCCAAGGGTCAGCCCTGGCGCCGGTTTTAATCAATATCTTCATTAATGATGTGGAGGATGGCATGTATTGCACCCTCAGCAAGTTTGCAAATGACACTAAACTGGGAGGAGTGGTAGATATGCTGGAGGGTAGGGATAGGATACAGAGGGACCTAGACAACTTAGAGGATTGGGCCAAAAGAAATCTGATAAGGTTCAACAAGGACAAGTGCAGAATCCTGCAATTAGGATGGAAGAATTCCATGCACTGCTCCAGACTAGGGAATGAGTGGCTAGGCAGCAGTTCTGCAGAAAAGGACCTAGGGGTAAAGTGGACAAGGAGCTGGATCTGAGTCAGTGTGCCCTGGTGGACAAGAAGGCTAACGGCTTTTTGGGCTGTATAAGTAGGGGCATGATCATTCCCCTCTATTCAGCATTAGTGAGGCCTCATCTGGAGTACTGTGTCCAGTTTTGGGCCCCACCCTACAAGAAGGTTGTGGAAATATTGGAAAGAGTCCAGTGGAGAGCAACAAAAATGATTAGGGGACTGGAACACATGACTTATGAGGAGAGGCTGAGGGAACTGGGATTGTTTAGTCTGCAGAAGAGAAGAATGAGGGGGGATTTGATAGCTGCTTTCAACTACCTGAAAGGGGGTTCCAAAGAGGATGGAGCTAGACTGTTTTCAGTGGCATCAGATGACAGAAAGAGGAGTAATGGTCTCAAGTTGCAGTGGGGGAGGTTTAGGTTGGATATTAGGAAAAAACCTTTTCACTAGGAGGGTGATGAAGCACTGGATTGGGTTACCTAGGGAAGTGGTAGAATCTCCTTCCTTAGAGGTTTTTAAGGTCAGGCTTCACAAAGGCCTGGCTGGGATGATTTAGTTGGGGATTGGTCCTGCTTTGAGCAGGGGATTGGACTAAGATGACCTCCTGAGGTCCCTTCCAACCCTGATATTCTGTGATTCTTAAGGCAATCTCCTGAAGTCTCCTGGGTAAACCTTATTGACGTATGTTTAATACTTTTGCAGTCTACTATATTAAAAATGCAATTATGTTTGTGTGGAATTGTATGTAACTTCTCTAGGAGACAGGACCAGTGCAAACCTTCAGAATGTTAGGATCTTCAAAGGACCTTTGGAAACAATGCAAACTTTTAAAATTAACTAGGTTTCCCAGGAATTTTAAGAGGAGGGAATATACTAGGGAATCCTGCAGTTAAGCAAGAACTCATCCATCTGAAGCTTCGCCTTGGGGAGGGGACCCATTGTTTGGCTGATTACCTATTCCTGGTCTCTTCAAAGACTCCCAAACTGGATAAAGAACTCACTCGCAGATTCATGGGGGTTATGAACTTGAAACCACAGGAAAACCCATGTGTGGTTTGAAGCACTGCTCACCTGCCAGACCCAGTGTTGTAGTTGTGCCCATTAAGCCCATAGAGTTAATAAAATGGGCCTGGTTTAAAAGAACAGTAATGACACTGTTTACCACCTCTGAGGAGAAGGCAAAAGAAGCATTCTTATGCAACCTGTCTTGCAGAGGATTTCACTGTATCGTTAGGGGACTGTGCGGCCTGGATCCACCCCAGTTGCAAGGGGGAGAGATGTGTGTCTCCACCCAAGACAGGCAATGGCTGGGGAGCCTGGAGCCTTAAGTGGGTGCCCTTGCTGGACCACAGAGGTGGAATATGGGAACACTTGCCCTGAGCTGTGACCGCTTCATCTACTAACGGTTTGTTGCAAACTGAACCATAAGGAACTACAGGACAAGTGGTGAATTCAGGTCCTTGTGCAATTCCCTGGCTTTGGCGTATGTCCAGCCAGCAGAGATCAGAAATCAAGAGATGGAGATTTTGCCCATCATATTTTAAGTTGGACAGAAAGTTACCCCTGAACTGTAAGTAAAAAGCAATGCCTACCTTGCCTGCACAATTGCATATTTTGCTTGAGCAATTCAGGTGCATCTTTTTTAAAATGTACTTTTACCCTAGCAGACAGCTGCTTTTGTTATGCAGAGATGCCAGTCTCTTCCCTCCTATGTCTGCATTTTCATGCAAACTAAATTCTTGACTTTACCAGAAAACTGATATTATGTATGGAGTTACCATAGTTACTAGTGCATGCATATTCAGTTTCACACTAATGACTGTCCCAGCTCTTTGTTTGTGCCAATAAACTGTATCACCCTGAAAGCAAAATAAAATGAAATATTAAAGAATTATGGTTCACAGAGCAGCTGTCATGAATCAGCTATTGGAATTAATCACATTATCAGGCCCAGATTAACATAATCTGAGCCCCTAGGCCAAGCAAATAAATGAGATGCCCTTAAACCAGACACTGAGGAAGTGTTCCTGAAGTGAGGGTCTGAATGATTTTATAGAAATTGTCATCAGGCCCTACTGCTTACACAAATTACCACGCCTGCCCAGAGGGCTGGGGAGGGAATACTGCTGTGTACAAGGATGCTTCCAAAAAGGTCTGTATCAAGGGGACATGCTCCGACGCAGTGTTCTGGGAAGTTCCAAGTGGCAGGATGGCTATGGCCTTGGAGCTCATCAGCAGCTGGTGCTAGGACAGTAGAGGAGGTGTCACCTTTATTTCCAAATAGCTTATGAAAGCAGCAATGAAGGGGGATGCAACCCACTATGCAAACTCCACGGGAGGGCCATTTCCTCCCTCTATGGCAATCACATTAGTTCCCTGTAAATACCTATGAGAAATTCTAATAGTCTAGCTCTGCTATTTCCTAATAAAGCATGTATAGCCCTTTGTTCTTTGGGGCTACCTCTTCCATTCCATTCCACTCCACCCCATCCAACACTCTACACTCAAGACCTCAGGCTGCTCCCCTGAGGCCATGGGGGATTTTCCCATGGATTTGCAGCATCAGGCCAGGATGGCCAAAATTCAGTCTGAATTGTCATTTTCAGATCTGTACTCACAAGGCATGTCTACACTGCAATGTAAGCCCAGGGGTAGTGGAACTCGAGTCAGCAGACCCAGGGCTTGAGTGTCTATACTGGATTGCCAACCCTAGGTTAAGAATTTTTTAATTCTGGCCCAAACCTGGGGCCATGGTGTCCACACTACAGCATGCAGATCTGAGTCCAACCAGCCATATCCCAGACTTCCTAGCGCCCACCCAAGTTGTGGCTGCACTAACTCTTTGTTCATGCTGCAGTGTGGGAAGATTTGACTGGCCACATCCCACATTACAGGAAGTTTGAACAGCCTTCCCACGCATCCTGCCAAGCTGTAGTCTGTGCATTCCCAGCAACTGCAGCCAGCAATGTGAAGCAATCACTGTTTCAAGAACTTCTTTTGTTGGGCTTTTGCTTCTGTTCAGGACTCAGGCAGAGCTTCCATGAGACCATGGTGGTGAGTTCAGTGGCATTTTCTGACCCACCAAAGGCACCTCAGAGAGCTAATGCTGGAACAAGAGAGAGGAGGACACAGACATGGGGGGAGGGATAGCTCAGTGGTTTGAGCATTGGCCTGCTAAACCCAGGGTTGTGAGTTCAATCCTTGAGGGGGGCTATTTAGGGATCTGGGGCAAAAATTAGGGATTGGTCCTGCTTTGAGCAGGGGGTTGGACTAGATGACCTCCTGAGGTCCCTTTCAACCCTGATATTCTATGACTCAAGCTGACTGATGCTGCTCATGACACTCCATAGAGCTACTGATGCCCACTGTGTAGACTGGCACTTTTAGAGCAGGGCCACAAGCACAGACTAATGGGACCACATCATATTGCAGATCTGCGATGACCAGCAGAGTTCCTGAACTTTCTCATGAAGGAAGCTACATCTCTGGAGCTTTGCTAGCAGCTTTTCCCTACCCTCCAGCATAAAGACACACAAATGACAGTGGCCCTACTAGTCCAGAAGTGAGTTGCTATTACCATCTGGAAGCTTGTTATCTCAGACTGCTAAAGGTCCATTGCCAACCAGTTTGGTGTTGGAAAGTTGACTGTGGGTAAACTGGTGGAGGTTTCAGAGGCAATCAGCTATGAGCTTTACCCTGAAGTGATGGCATAAAGGTTATTCCTGAAATAATCCCCGGCTTCGAGAGAATGGGGTTTCCAAACTGCACCATGTATTGCACTAGGGCTGTGACAGGTTCCCGCTAGTGTGCCACCTGAAACTGAGGTACCAATAAGTCCTCCTGATCCACCAGCCTGGGCTCCCTCTCACACTATGGTGCTATGATAAGTTGCCATGCCCTCCAAGCTTGTGCTTTCATCAGCATACACACAGGTAGGGACACATCCAGCTGTAGAATTTACAAGATGCTGTGATTAGCTCTGCATGGGGAGGCTATGCCTACAGCTAAGGAACTGCCTAGCTGCTCAAGAGCACACACCCCTCTGGAGTGTAAACCCAGAGATCTGTACAGTGTAAGATCAGGAAATTCACCCCCACCCTCAATGGAGAGGACATATACAACACCTTTTTGCCTCAAGTTATAACTCCCACACACTAGTTTGAAATAAAGCAAAAACAAATGTATTAGCTACAAAAGATAGATTTTAAGTGATTATAAGGGATAGCAAACAGATCAAAGCAGGTTTCAGAGTAGCAGCCATGTTAGTCTGTATTTGCAGAAAGAAAAGGAGAACTAGTGGCACCTTAGAGACTAACCAATTTGAGCATAAGTTTTCTTGAGCTACAGCTCACTTCATCGGATGCATTCAGTGGAAAATACAGTGAGGAGATTTATATACACACAGAACATGAAAAAATGGATGTTATCATACACACTGTAAGGAGAGTGATCACTTAAGATGAGCTATTACCAGCAGGAGAGCAGGGGGGAGGAGAGAGAACCTTTTGTAGTGATAATCAAGGTGGGCCACTACAAAAGGTTCTCTCTCCTCCCCCCCCCCCCCGCTCTCCTGCTGGTAATAGCTCATCTTAAGTGATCACT
The DNA here is from genome assembly GCF_965140295.1 of Lepidochelys olivacea. NCBI lineage: Eukaryota > Metazoa > Chordata > Testudines > Cheloniidae > Lepidochelys > Lepidochelys olivacea. The sequence goes on along the minus strand of NC_140418.1, from coordinate 42,802,436 downwards.
CTCCTTACAGTGTGTATGATAGCATCCATTTTTTCATGTTCTGTGTGTATATAAATCTCCTCACTGTATTTTCCACTGAATGCATCCAATGAAGTGAGCTGTAGCTCACAAAAGCTTATGCTTAGATCAAAGCAGATTACCTATCAAATGAAACAAAAACACAATCTACTCTTAATATACTAAAGATATTGGATATGAGTAGCAAATTCTCACCCTAAATCAGGGGTGGGCAAACTTTTTGGCCCAAGGGCCACAAAGAGGTTGTGAAACTGTATGGAGGGCTGGGTAGGGAAGGCTGAAGGTAATAGCAGCAGCTGTTGGCAGCCAACCTTTCACTGCCAGAGTTGCTACATTTCCCTGGGCCACTTCCCCACAGCTCTCCCGCTTCTCTCTCTCAGTGCCTTCTTCACCCTTACCTTAGGGCTCCCTTTGCAGTAGCTTGAGGGTATCTTCATGACCTAGCCCTTCAGCCACACTTCCTTTTCTCTGGCTCCCACACTCTCCTCAGCCTGACTGGAGTGAGCCCTTTTATAGTATCAGAGGGGCCTTAATTAGAGTCAGGTGTTCACATTAACTTAACAGCCTCACCTGACTCTTTGCAAGTTAATTGGAGTCAGGTGTTCTCATTAGCCTAAAGGCTTCCACTGACTCTTTGCAGGCTAATTGGAGTCATGTGACCACCCTAGCCTGGAGCAGCCCCTGCTCTGGTCAGTCAGGGAACAGAACCCTGCAAGTACATGTGGGCGCATGTGCCCCCCTGCCTTAGACTGACACTTCCCCTCCTCTGCAGCAGTCTCCCCCTCTCCCCTTGCAACCTTTGCCCCCGCATCTCAGCAGCTTAAGTTTGTTTGCTTGCCCCGCCCTTTTCCCTCTGCAGTTTTGTTTGCCCCCCCACAGCCTCTGAAGCTAGCCCCTTGGTTTCCCTGTCCCACCTCCAGCCTGGTTGTTCCTCTCCCCCGGCCAACTGCTACCGCTTGGGCCCTAGGGCTACTTCCCCAAGCATGCCCAGATAAGTGGGAGAGCCCTGCCCCCGCTGCATGCAGTCTGGCGGGGTCTGTGGAGGAGGGTGCAGCGGGATTACTGCCATGCTTGGGAGAGGGCCCGCCCCAGGGGGAATCTTCCCTCCCTCATGCTGCCCCACCATTACCTCCCCATGTTCCCATGCCATTGCCCTTGCCCCCTGACCTAACCCCTTCTGGCCAGCCCACAGATAATGCCATGGAGGGCTGGATCCAACTGCAGGGGAAGCGGGGCAAGCGGAAGGCTCGAGCTCTGCTCCTTCCATCTGATGTGGAGGCCCCCCGAAAAACCAGAAAGGGGGCCACCGACACCGAGCCTTCTGCCTTGTCCCCGGGTGCATCCCATCTGTTAGAGCCGGCTGGGGATGACGTGGCAGCAATGGAGGGTAGCACTGCCCCTCCTCCGGAGTCCCTCCCTGGGGAGCCCCCTGGTGGAACCCCTCCTGCCCCCTTCCACCTGAACTCCCTGCATACTCCTAGGTGAACATCGCTTTGGGCACCAACAAGAAGGTCCCCGGGGTGGTGGGTGGTGATTTCCCCTCCATCTTCACAGAGATCGAGGCCCTACGTCTGACTCCAGTCACTCAGCGAGAGGACAACCCTCTGCCAGTGGGCCTTGATCTGGGTGACTTCACTCTGGCCCCCCTGTCCCCATGTTCCATTCCCCTAATCGCTGCTTCTGCTCCTGCCTCCCAGGAACCCCTGGACTCTTCCACCAGCCCTATCACAGATGGCCCCCCTCTAATGGCCGCCGAGCCTATTGTGGTGACAGCAAGTGCCATGCAGCCGGGACCTGAGTCACGAGGGGCATCCCTCGTTAATGCGGGGCAGCTGACATCCTTCCCAGGTGGGGGCCCCACTGCTACTTCCTCACCTATCAATGCCATGGCCACAACATCTGCCTTGGAGCACAAACCCAGTATCATCGAGGGCCCCTTCCCACTCCACAGACGCCTGAGCCCAGCCAAGAGGTGCCACCCCCAAGTGGCTAGGCTGCCGGGGCCCATGACCCCACTTCTGCCCCTCTCCCTGACCCTGCTCCTGACCTCTGCCCTGCCCCTGATGCTGACCTTGGCCCCCTCCCCTAGAAATTTTCTAAGAAGGCCTCTGTATCATCGCCCACCTTGTAGGTGGGGAATTTTTTGGAATGGGGAGCGGTACCTGGAGAAGGACTATTAGGGTTATCTGGTAGACCCAGCTTAGCCCTTTCCAGATCTAAGCACTTCAGCTCTAACTCCGTATCCAAGTGTTTTGCCTCTGCCTACAAGCTTTTTGTTTCCATTTCTGTCTCCAAGCGTTTTGCCTCTGCCTCCAAGCATTTGGCCTCCTTCATCTCTTCAGCTTCCAACTCCAAGCGCTTTAAGGCCATTTCTCTTTCATGTTCTCTCTGTCTCTTCAGCTTCCAATCTGGCTAATTCTAGTCTCTTTTGGACCTCACTTTCCATCATCCTAGCCTTCCTGAGCTTAGCCTAGCCTAACCTGGAAGCTAGAAAGAAAGAAAGAAAAAAAAAAACAGCTTGTGAATTCCCATGCAGGAACTTAACTACTGTGCCCTCAGGCAAAGAAAAAAACTAACTGCTCTCAGCTAAAAAAAATATCCTTTTAAAATCCTAAGGTCTGTGCCTCTGGTTCAAAATGATCCCACTGTGCTGCCACCATGTCAGGGTTCCCTCCCCACTCTGAACTCTGGGGTACAGATGTGGGGACCCATATGAAAGACCCCCTATGCTTATGTCTACCAAATAAGGTTAAAACTTCCCCAAGGCACAAAGTCTTTCTTTGTCCTTGGATAGTATTGCTGCCACCACCAAGTAATTTAGACAAACATCTAGGGAAAAGAGCCACTTGGAGTCCCTGTTTCCCCAAAATATTCCCCCAAGCCCCTTCACCCCCTTTCCTGGGGAGGCTTGAGAATAATATACTAACCAATTGCCTTTAATAAAAGTACAGACCAGACCCTTTATCTTTAGGACACTAAAATTAATTAGGTTCTTAAAAGATTAACTTTATAATAAAGAAAAAGGTAAAAGAAGCACCTCTGTAAAATCAGGATGGAAGGTAATTTTACAGGGTAATAAAAAGATTTAAAATCCATTAGCATAGGGAAAATTCACAAGCTAAAACAAAAGATAATCTAATGCATTTTCTTGCTTTACATACAATTTTGGTAATTTTAGATGCTTGTTTTAGGTAGGGTTTTAGGAGATTTTTTTTTTCCTGCCTGGTCCCTCTCTTGGTCCCGAGACAGCACAACAAAAAGAGTACAAACAAAACCTCCCCCCGCCCCTAGATTTGAAAGTATCTTCTTTTCTTATTGGTCCTTTCGGTCAGGTGTCAACCAGGTTATTTGAGCCTCTTAACCCCTTACAGATAGAGGAGGGATTTTATGCTACTCTTAGCTGTATGTTTATGACGGGGGCATTTTCAGCAGCAGCAGTCATGACTGAGCAGGCCTTTTTAGGAACCCCTTTGCCCACCTCATATGGGGAAGCATAGGCTATCCCGCCAAACATAGGCTATCCCGCCATACGTGACGGGATACCCATGTCCATAGAGATCATTCCCAATGCAGTCAAAAAACAAAAATGTTTCTGGCAATTGTTGCCTGAGAACTCTCGAGGTACAACATCAACATAGCTGCTCTCAGTGAAACAAGACATGCAGATGAAGGCGACTTGTGGGAGGAGGGCAGCGGTTACACTTTCTTCTGGAAAGGAAAACCAGCAAGCAACAGGTGCATACACGGTGTTGGCTTTGCAATCAAAAACCTTCTAGTCAAGCATCTGATGGAGCTCCCCATCGGCATCAACGAGCGCCTTATGACCCTTCACATCCAGTTAGTCAATAAGTTATTTGCCACTATCATCAGTGCATATGCACCAACTCTTGATGCTGAAGAACAGAAAGAATCCTTCTACACTGACCTTGATAAAATTTTGTCATCCATTCCAAAAACAGATAAAATAATCCTCTTAAGGGACTTTAACACAAGAGTTGGCCACGATTCTAACATATAGAGTAGCACTACTGGGAAGGAAGAAATGGGCAAGACCAATTCCAATGGCATTCTTCTACTCAGCAAATATGCAGAGCACAACCTTGTGATCACAAACACAATCTTCAGACAAAGCAACAAGTTCAAAACAACTTGGCAACACCCCCGCTCAAAACAGTGGCATCTCCTAGACTACGTCATTGTAAGAACACAGGATCTAAGGGCTTGTCTACATTACCCGCTGGATCGATGGGCAGTGGGTAATGTAGATGGCTGGATCGATGGGCAGTGATCTATCCAGAGGGGGTCAATTTATTGTGTCTAGTCTAGACACCATAAATCAACTGTCGAGAGCTCTCCCGTTGACTCCAGTACTCCACCAGAGTGAGATGCACAGGCAGAGTCAACAGGGGAGCATCAGTCGTAAACTTACCGCAGTGAAGACACCATGGTAAGTAGATTTAAGTATGTTGTGTAACTTAGATGGATTCCCTCCCCCCCCCGGTCTGATGTAGACCAGGCCTAAGAGGTGTCCAAATCACCCATGTTATGAGAGGAGCCGATGACTGCTGGACAGACCACCGCCTAAAGGGGTCAGTCATGTCCATCAGGATTGCACCAAAACATAGAAAGCAATCCAAATCACACAGATGACAATACAGCATCCAAAGACTTCAATCCTGAGTGCACCAAGAGAACTTCCAAATACTCTTCAGTGAAAAACTGGCCATATGAACACCTGGAAATGACAACACATGTGTCGAAGACGACTGTTTTAGGGCTTCCCAGACTACCCATGAGGTTTGCGAGGAATCCATTGTCTTCACTACCTGCCGCAATCAGGACTAGTTTGACAACAACCTTGAGATCACAGTCCTTTTGAACCAGAATAGAAAAGCTTTCTGTGACTGGCAAAACCAACCACTATCCAGTCAGAAGCAAAGTTCTTTCCCTCAGCTCAAAGCTGAAGTTCAAAGGAGGATCCAAGAAATTGTTATGTAAAGCCTCCGCTCAATCCAGTGGAATGCAATTGTAAGATCTGAAACTTTTCAGTCATTGCTAGTATGATCATTATGTTCTGTAACTTTTTGCAAACTTTGTAACTTTAATTATTGTTCCTTTTAAGCTTTATAACTCTTGCAAGCTTTGGAACCTTTTCAGTTACCACTTGTATAAACCTCCAAGTTTTGCAATACCCCATCATGCAATCAGAGAGAGTGTGAACAAGGGAGTGTGGGGGGGAGATAAGGGAGTGTGAACAAGGGAGTGTATGTGGGACTAGGCGGAGAGGAACTGCAAGGAGAATAGCACCCAGAGACAGAAGCCAGATGTGTCTGATGTAATCTGCCCTGAGAAGGCAATCATGGGGTACTGTAAAGAAAAGAAGAACCTGGTATGCATGAAAGGAATGAGGCCTGGGAATGCTTCTTGGTGACGGACACCGAAGGGAAACTCAGTGTACATGACAGGAGCCACCCAGTTCCAGCAAAAGGAAGAAGGCATGCACACAAGCCCCCTGCTTCTTGACCTGCTCAACAGCCCGGATCCGTGACTGCAGGCGGACACACCAGATCTACTATGCTTCAGCTTCTTGGCTTCCTCTGCTGTCTCCGGTAACTCTCCGCCTGTTTGAGTGCATGAGGGGATGAATGTGTGCATGCATGAATGAATAAGCCCCATCCCTTTTCTGTTTGATCCAACAGTGGCATTTAATAAAAACAAAGTAAGTATAACCCTGAGTTGGTTTCTAGGGAAACTGAGGTAACAGAAATCAAAAACAAATGGTGGGAGGACAAAGCAAAAGAAATCCGAACATTCGCTGACAGACATGATATGCAGAGCTTTTTTTGTGAGACAAAGACCCTGTATGGACCAAGCTCATGTGGCTCACCCCTCTGAGATCCAAAGGTGGTAGTACCCTTCTTAAAGATAACAAATCCATCAAAGAGCACTGAAAGGAACACTACCAAAAGCTTCTAAATCAAGAATCCACTCTGACTGACGACACCATTGACTCCATCCCTCAGCACTCAGGCTGGGAAACGCTTGCCAACCCACGAACACCCGAGGAGGTCTTCAAAGCAGTTAAAGAAATTAAGAACAATAATGCCACCAGGGCCTGGTGCTTATCAGCTGAAGTACTGAGAGTGGGGGGAGAAACACTGACTAACAAGCATCATTTGCTGTTCCTCAAAAATCTGGTGCACCAAAGAAATCCCAGATGACTTACACAATGCTAACATAATCACCATTTTCAAAAAGGGAGACAAGGACAACTGTGGCAACTATCGAGGCATTGCCCTCTTCTCCATTGCTGGGGAGATCCTTGCTAGAATCTTACTGAATCGCCTGCTCCCTCTTGCAGATGAAGTACTGTCAGAGTCCCAGTGCAGCTTCAGACCATCATGAGGCACAACCAACATGGATTTTCTCAGCCAGGCAGATCCAGGAAAAATGTCAAGTACACCACCAGGAGCTGCATATGGCCTTTATCGGTCTGACCAAAGCCTTCAACTCTGTCAGCCATGAGGCTCTGTGGAAAATCATGTCAAAGTTTGGCTGGCCAAGCAAATTTATCAGCATTGTAAGACTCCTCCATGACCAGATGACTGCCTCCATCCTGTGCAGTGGCTCTACCTGAGCCCTTTGTCATCCGAACTGGCGTAAAACAAGGTTGTGTACTGGCACCCTCCCTTTTCTCCATTTTCTTAGCAGCTATGAAAACACTAACCCAAGTTAGTCTACCACAGGGAATTGGCATCCAATATTGGATAGATGGCAACCTCGTCAACCTTTCTTGTCTCCATGCCCAAACTAAAGTAATATCAGCAACAATAACCAAACTCTAGTACGCAGATGATTGTGCTGTAGTGCACACTCAAAGGAGGATCTACAAACAGCCCTTTGTTGCTTCTCTGAAGCTTACAAAAGCCTAGGACTAACTCTAAACATCAGCAAAACAAAAGTTCTCCACTGGCTGGTCCCCAGTCAATCATCAGACCCAGCAAGGAAGATCTATATTGACAAAGAAGAAATGGAAAATGTAGAATACTTTGCCTATCTTGGCAGCCATCTCTCACAGAGGGCAGACATAGACATCGCAATTTAGCACAGAATTCACTGTGTCAGCCTTGCCTTTGGCAGACTGTCTTGCTGGGTGTTCAACAATCACAACATCAGAACACATACTAAACTTTTAGTTTATAAAGCGGTGGTAATCCCAACTCTCCTCTATGGCTGTGAGACTTGGGTGACCTATAGAAAACACCTGAAAAAACTGGAACGCCAGCACAAGCATTGTCTCTGGAAGATCCTCAGCATAAAGTGGTAGGATCATCACACTAATGTCAGTGTCCTCACAGAGGCCAACATTTTCCATGTTAAGGCCCTGATTATCTTGCACCAGCTGAGGTGGAGAGGGCACTGTGTGTGCATGCCTGATGTACGCTTACCAAAACAACTGCTATATGCCCAACTCACCAAAGAAGGAAATGGGGAGGCCAAAAGAAATGCTTTAAAGACACCTTCAAGATAAACATCAAGAGATGTAGCATTGATACCACACACTGGGAGACAGCAGCCTGGGATAGGGATAACTGGCAAAGACTTGTCAGAAAGAGAATGTCCACTTTTGAGGAAAATCACCTTGCTCTGGCTGCAGAAAAATCCCCAAAAAGAAAGGAAAGACAACTGTCATGCAGAAATCACAGGCCAACCCTGTCTTCCAACACCACCTGCAACTTCTGCCAATGAGCCTGTGGCTCAAGAATTGGAATCCTCAGTCACCAAAGGATCCATGAGAAATAAAACCTATGAAAGGGATCATCCTTGATCTCAAGGGATGGCTGATGATTTAAGGGTGTCATAAATATAAAGGGAAGGGTAACCATCTTTCTGTATACAGTGTTATAAAATCCCTCCTGGCCAGAGGGAAAGTCCTTTTACATGTAAAAGGTTAAGAAGCTCAGGTAACCTGGCTGGCACCTGACCCAAAATGACCAATGAGGGGACAAGATACTTTCAAATCTGGAGGAGGGGAAAAAGGCTTTTTTCTATCTGTGTGAAACCTTTGCCGGGAACAGATCAAGAATGCAAGCCCTCCAACTTCTGTAAAGTTAGTAAGTAATCTAATTAGAAAATGCATTAGATTTTCTTTGTTTTGGCTTGTGAATTCGCTGTGCTGGAGAAAATGTGTATTCCTCTTTTTGTGTCTTTTTGTAACTTAAGGTTTTGCCTGGAGGGATTTTCTATGTTTTGAATCTGACTGCCTGTAAGATTATCTTCCATTCTGATCTTACAGAGTTGTTCTATCTTTTTTTGTTTTTCTAATAAAGTTCTGTTTAAGAATCTGATTGGGTTTTTTGGGTCTTAAAAATCCAGGCCTGGTCTGAGCTCATCTTGTTTATTCTCAAGCCTCCCCCAGGAAAGGGGGTGTAAAGGCTTGGGGGGATATTTTGGGGAAATAGGAACTCCAAGTGGTCCTTTCCCTGATTATTTGTTAAATCATTTGGTGGTGGCAGCATTTTACCTAATCCAAGGGCAAAGGCTTTGTGCCTTGGGGAAGTTTTAACCTAAGCTGGTAGAAATAAGTTTAGGGGGTCTTTCATGTGGGTCCCCACATCTGTACCCTAGAGTTCAAAGTGGGGAAGGAACCCTGACATAAGGTGTCAGGAAACTTCATCTCTGTGTCCTGTCCTGAGCTGACATGTACACAATAAATATGGGGATAGTTGAAATCCCCTATTATTATTATTGAGTTAATTATTTATTGCTCTAATCTCTGCTCTAATCTCCCTGAGCATTTCACAGCTGAGCTGTTCTGCCTTTGTCTGCTTTCCATGAAAGAGCTTTCCATTCTTAGAAGTCATCTTCTCTTGTAGGTACTTCTAGACTGTGATCAAGTCACCTCTTGGATAACGTAAATAGATTGTGCTCCTTAAGTCTCTAACTGTAAGCCAGGTTTTCCAAACCTTGAACGATTCTTGGAACTCATTTTTGTTCCCTTTGCAATTTGCATCCTTTTTTACTTGCTTGGTCATTCCCCAGCCCCCCAACACAACATATCAGGGGCTGTGGGGCCAGTGTCACTGGAACTGGCTCTGCTGACTCCATGCCCAGGAGGGACTTCTCCATAAGTATACGTCTCCAGCCTGTCCCAGACTTCAGAGGAATGGGAGCACTTCCCTTGTCACCCACTCAATTTCTTGTTGGGAAGCAGCAGTAAAAGGGAGGCAGATTTCATAGTTCTGGTGATAATAAAACCATGACAGGGATCTCTAGAAATGGTTTGAAATTTCCATTTTACATATAGATTTACTGAGATGCTTCCCGGGGTACCCAGGGCTGAGACACCTCACTATCACCTGCCCTTAGCAAGAGGGCATCTTGTCTGTGCCAGCTAGGGATCAGCTCCCTGACTCCACCAGCCTCTGACAACACAAGCACTGCCTGCCAGGCCTTGCTCCCTCTATACAGGCTAGCTACAGGCCCACTCCAACCACTGGGACCTCTGAGTGTTTTCTGTAACATTCACCCACTTACGCACTAGACACTTACAGAATTACCAGGCCTACTGTTCCCAAAGAATCAGAAACTGCAGTTTACTGGTTACATGCCTAAGAACACAGCTCTGCTACCCACATAGCACTCATAGGGAAAACAAGAATAAGTGTATTATCAAAGAACAGTGATTTCAGTTATAGTATGTAAGAATATTGGAAACAAGTGGTGACAAAATAAAATCATATGCTTTCTAATGTCTAAACTTAAATAAATTATCCTCTTGTCCAATGAAATTCATCTCACCCCAAATTCTTCCCAGTGTTTTCAGCCAAGCCTGGTTGAGATCCCTTTTTCATGAAGCAAAACCCACTGTCAGTTTATTTCCTTGGTGAAGGATCTTTGGGACTCATCTATATCCTAGATGTTGTTTCAAAAGTTCACTGTCTTTTCTTCTAAACAGGATAACCCTGCTGTAATCCTCCCCCCCCCCCAGTCTATTGATTAAAACTGCAAATGGATCATTCACAATGCTCACCCAATTTGCACATGACCAGCCAGAGAGAGAGAAAACATGGATGACCTTTTGGTGACCTGCCTTAACTCACAGAGCTAGAGAACAGAACTTTAACATATATAAATAACTCAGATATTCCATATGCACATCTTGTGATGATTATGATTATCACTCTAACATAGGCTTTCTTTACAATCCTTACATGACATTCTCTGGTGAACTAATATGTAGATCCCAGACTCAGGGGAGCCCTGAGCTCCTGCCCTCTGCCAATTGGCTCAAAGGGGTCGATGAGTCATATATATATATATATTGAAAGGATTAGGTCTTTAGTGCTATCCAATGTTGTTTGTGCACTTCCTAGACTATTTGCATTGGGGTCCTCCTGGGAGAATCTTTCCCACCTTCCGCCACCATCCAGGGCTAAATCCCCACTACAGACTCTGTACTGGTGGTGGCAACAGCTGCAGTAGAAAGAACCTAGGTAGGCTTTCAGTTAGCTGGCTGGGAATTTTTTTCACCGGTATTTTCTTTTCATTAAAAGTTTGTCAGAATTGAATTTTTTAGTGGGAGGTTGGTTTCAACAGATTTCTTGACTTGAAAAAATGTTGAAAAAAGTTTGGAAATGATCAATACCATCCCATTTCTGTGTTTTCAAAACAAAAGTTCCAGTTTTACAATTCAAAATGCCACTGTTTTGAAATCTAAAGCTAATTATAGAAAAAATTAAAAACACAAAATTGAGACAGAAGGTTGGGAAATTAAACATTTTGACTGACTTGAACCAAAATTTCAGATTTTCAGTTTGTGAAAGTTTTCAGAATTTCACCTTTTCATCTCATTTCAGGACAGGAAAAATTTCCAAGATCTCAAAACTGTTTGTGGGATGGGAAAGCCACTTCCCAAGTCCCCAGGAGCATTTGCATGGCTGGGAGTTTTGTCTTTCCAACTCCAATATGATTTCAAATGGGACTCGACGGTGTCATATTCTCATTTTCAGATTAACACTGCATGTTGAGATCTTCCTCCATGTCGCCAGTTGTCATGGAGATGAGCTATTCTGATTTTTAGAGCTGGCGGAAACAGGAATCAGACCTTCAATGGACAGCAGTTGAATTAGATGAGTTCCCAGGTCTTTTTCATCTCATGCTCTTATGGGCCAGATTCACAGCCCTGTGAGGCAGCAGATTTCAGATGAGCAGAGCCCACATACGAGACCAGCCCTCAGAGGCAGTGATGTCCCCTAATAGGTCTATTCCATCTCCAATTTCTGTCATTCTCACAGAAACAAAGTAGAATCACTTCAGAGCCAAACAGGATTCTCAGTCTACCCCAGGGGCAGACAGATGACTGGCCAGAGACAAGTACATAGCATGGAGTATATACCATGGAGACCTGGAGGAAAACTAAGCAGAGTCAGCTGGCACATACAAGCTGAGCTGTGACAGCAGCCCAGGCAAAATCAGAGACAGCAGGGTTCACTGGAAGCATGCATCTGTTCTCCACACTATCATCTCAGCTGAAAACTACCAGTGACCACAGACTCTTGCTCTGACTCCAGGACATGCTAAGCGCTGAATCCTGATGCTAGCTAAAATCATATCTAGCCTGATAATCCCATGGAATGGCAGCTGTGCTGAGACAGCGTCTAAACAAATTCTCCACTGAAGTCCTCCAAGATTCTTAATGCCTAGCTAGTCACTCAAACACCTGCCCAGCCCACGGATTTCTAAGGAATCCTTATTCTCTCCATTGACATATTTGCATATATCCAATTTACAGTTACCCACACCTAACTGCCTCAGTAATTTGGTGGCTGTCTCTGAAAGGCTGATTTACCACTGTGCTGATGACATGTGTGTGTTTGTATTTGCAAAAAGCAGCCGGGAGATTTTTCTCTATCGAGTTGTGCTTTTGATTTGATATCTTTATGATCTGCTGTTATGTTCAGCTTTACTAATAAGCCTGCAAGAATCAACCAGAACCAGAGTCCAGAACTCTGGTTCCTCCATAAATTACGCAGGCAAACGGAGCTTTCCTGCCCAATTAGAGCCCTCTGACAGTTCATAATTTCAGTTATAATTCTACAAACAGAACTTTCATACAATTATTGAACTAGCAAAAGAAAAGAGATGAGAGGTCACTAAGTGCCTGTGTATGGGCCAGTGCAGGACTGCCCCGACAGCAAGGGTTCTTATCTCCATCACTGATTTCCTCCCACCATTCACAGTCCCTGGCAAATAACTTTCAGTTTTAACCTGTGCTGCCCTTGCTGGGTCACTCTGGAGACTCAGGCTCTGGCTGGCTCCCTCAGGGCTCCTCATACAAATAGGGGGTGACCTCGGCAGAGGTGAAAGTAAGCCGGTACGCCCCGGTACGGTGTACCAGTAAGAGCCAGTGTGCCGTACCAGGACCAGCTTTCCCAGACGGCAATTTAAAGCCCTAGGGTAGTGGCAGCAGGGCTCCACCAGGGACTTAAAGGGCCCCGGAGCTCCAGCCTCCACTACTGCCCCAGCCTTTTAAATACCACCGGAGCCCTGCTGCTGAAGCCTTGGGGTAGTGGCGGTGGGGCTCCGGTGGGGATTTAAAGGTCCGGGGTGGTAACGGTGGCTGGAGCCCTGGGGCCCTTTAAATCCCCGAATGAGCCCGGCCACCACTACCCCAGGGCTCAGGCAGCAGGGCTCAGGCGGGGATTTAAAGGGCTTGGGGCTCCGGCAGCCGCTAGCACAGCAGAGCCCCAGGCCCTTTAAAGCTCTGCCAGAGCCCAGAGCCCCGGGGTAGTGGTGGCAACCGGGAGCCCGCAGGGCTCCTCAGTGATTTAAAGGGGCCAGGGCTCCACTGGGGTAGCGGCAGCTGGTAGCTCGGTGGTGATTTAAAGGGCCTGGGGTTCCCAGCCGCCACTACCGCAGCTGGAGCCCCGGGCCCTTTAAATCAAGATTTAAAGGGCCCAGGGATTTAAGGCCCTGCCTCTTCCAGGTTAAGGCCATGCCTCTTCCAGTTGAGGCCATGCCCCCTGCTCAGGACTCCAGCATACCGGTAAGTCCTCTAACTTACTTTCATCCGTGGACCTGGGCAATATCTTTTGCCCTCCCTCTGCTGTACAAAGGGCTGCAGGAGGGAGCACAAAGCCTTTGTAGCAGATTCTAGGGAGCTCTTTCTGGGGCAATTCCTGCCCTTTGGTACAATCTGCTGCTTTCCAAAGGCAACTAAATAAATTGCCTTCATCTCTGCAAATACACTGTATCTGGGAATACACAGTTCAGGGAAATATCATCATCCAAGAAAGCAGTGTACAGCAAGGCTGTGGCAGGCAGGATGCTCTACTGATGAGTGCATGGGACTGGGCAGCCAGGGGACATGGGTTCTATTCCCAACTCTGCTGCTGGCTGGGTATGAGGAAAGTCACCTCTGTTTCTCATCTTGACTTGTGGCGGGGGGGGGTCACAGAAATGTATGGCCAGCACTTACCTAAAAAAATCACTAAGTCTAGCCCTCTGCACTGTGGCAGGACCAAATAAACTTAAACCACCCCTGACAGATGTTTGCCCAACCGGCTTTTAAAAACCTCCACTTATGGGGGTTCCAGAGCTTAACTACCCTGAGGGTTAGAAAGCTTTTCCTAATATCTAACCTTAATCCCCTTTGCTACAGATTAAGCCCATCACTTTTTGTCCTGCCTTCAGTGGACATGGAGAACAATTGATCCACTGTCCTTTTTATACCAGCCCTTACCATATTTGAAGATTGTTCTCTGGTCCCCACCCTTTTTTTTAATTTTTCTGCACAGGTCAAGTTTTATAAAATTTATCATTTTTGCTGTTCTCCTCTGGACTCTCTCCAATTTATCCACATCTTTCCTAAAGTGTGGCACCAGAATTGGACACAGTACTCCAGCTGTGGCCTTACCAGTGCCAAGTAGAGTGGGACAGTTACCTACTGTGTCTGACATATGACCCTCATGTTAATATACCCAGAATGATATTAGCCTTTTTCACAGCTGCATTACATTGTTGACTTTTATTCAATTTGTGATCCACTATAACTCCCAGATCCTTTTCAGCAGCCACATAATCCCCATTCTGTAGTTATGCATTTGATTTTTCCTTCCTAAGTGAAGTACTTTGCACTTGTTTTCATTGAATTTCATATTGTTGAATTCTGCCCTTCTCCAATTTGTCACAGTCATTTGAATTCTAATCCTGGCTTCCAAAATGCTTTCACATTGGTGTCATCTGCAAATTTTATAAGCATACTCTCCACTCCATCATCCAAATCATTTATGAAAATATTAGTTAGTACTGGATCCAGGACTGACCTCTGATGGACACCACTAGTTTGACAATGAACTACTGATAACTACTCTTTGTGTACTCTTTCATCCAGCTGTGTATCTACCTTACAGTAATTTCATTCAGACCACATTTCCATAGTTTGCTTATGAGAATGTCATGTGGGACTGTGTCAAAAGCTTTACTAAAAATCAAGCTGTATCACATCTACTGCTTCCCCCTAACGACTAGCCAGTAACCCTGTCAAAGAAGGAAATTAGGTTGGTTTGGTATGATTTGTTTTGGCTATTCCTTATAAACCTATTATTCTCCAGGTGCTTACAAACTGATTGTGTAATAATTTCTTCCAGTGTCTTTCAAGGTATCAAAATGAGGCTGACTGGTCAATAATTCCCTGGGTCTTCTTTGTTCTTCTTTTTAAAGACAGATACTATGTTCGCCTATCTCCATTCCTCTGGGACCTTCCCCCATCCTCCAGGAGTTCTCAAAAATCATTAGATAGTAAGCTCTTCACACCAGGGTGCATGTCTTACTCTGTGTCTGCTTGGTGGTGGCAGCATAGGGTTCAAGGACAAGGCAAAGTTTGTACCCTGGGGAAGTTTTTAACCTAAGCTGGTAAGAATAAGCTTGGGGGGTCTTTCATGAGGTCCCCACATCTGTACCCTAGAGTTCAGAGTGGGGAAGGAACCTTGACACCACCAATCCTCCTTTTTGGCACCAAGGAAGAGAAGCAGGGACCAGGTAGGAACAGGAGAGGAAACTGAGGGAGGAAGAAGAACTTTTTCAGGGCTCTGGTGAGGCAGCTTATCCTCCTCCGCAGGAGGTGCTGTGATCAGGGACAGTGAGTGTAATGCAGATGGGTCCCCTTACCTTCAGCCCTAATAGAGAACCACAGAGGGATGGTTCCCAGCATGGGGGCATGAGGGCAGGACCAAGGGAAAAAGGAAGGGACTGGAGGCCAACGAAGGGAAATAACCAGAGGCCTCACAGACACAGTGCGTTCCTCTCCTCTGTCTGAACAGGTAATAGCCATAGACCAAGCTAGTGCTAGGGAGGCTGTAGGGGGCAGTGGAAGAGAGGGGGGAAGCTGGGAGGAGAGATGGCTTGTCAGGGGAGTCAGTGAGGGACAGATGGATAGGGGAGCGAGGAAAGGGTAGAGGCGGGATCTAGCAGGGAAAGAGAAACAGCCTGGGAAGAGAAGGGGGGAAAGAATAGTAAAATAAGGAGAAAAGCCACTGACAGGAAAAAAAGGAAAGGGAGGAATTAGAAGGTAAAAGAGATGGTGAGAGAGAGACACAAAAGGAAGAACTGGGAAGAGGAGGGAGAACAGGCCAGGAGAGCATAAGCCACCCGTGAGGCTAGAGAATGTTATTTCATTGGTGTTACTGCCCCTGCATTTCAGGAAGTGGGGCTGGAGGGAGTGGGTTCCTTGTGCCAGGCCAGTGAATATACATGGAGACTATACTACAGACATGCCATGCAACAAAGTACTGTCCTGCTGCCCATGCAGTGACCTGCCCTGAACCAATTGCTCATGAACTGAAGTGCTAGGCAGCAGTTCTGCAGAAAAGTACCAGGGGTTACAGTGGACGAGAAGCTGAATATGAGTCAACAATGTGCCCTTGTTGCCGAGAAGGCTAACGGCATTTTGGGCTGTATAAGATGGGGCATTGCCAGCAGATCGAGGGATGTGATTGTTCCCCTCTATTCGGCATTGGTGAGGCCTCATCAGGAGTACTGTGTCCAGTTTTGCACCCCACACTTTCCACACCCCTAGACTCCCCTCTGAGGATGCTCACAGTCACACGGGGCTGCCTGAGCAGTACCTGTCTACTTGGACAGACACATACATTCCCTTCCAAACACTCGAAGACTCATCTTCCCGAAGGCAACTAACTCCATTTGATCCACTGCTGCTGTGTCTCATGTGCTCAGTGGTTTGAGCTTTAGCCTCCTAAACCCAGGGTTGTGAGTTCAATCCTTGAGGGGGCTATTTAGAGATCTGGGGCAAAAATTGGGGATTGGTCCTGCTTTGAGCAGGGATTTGGACTAGATGACCTCCTGAGGTCCCTTCCAACCCTGATATTCTATGATTCTATGTGCCTCAGGCAGCCCAAGTCTCATGGGTGACAGGGTGACAAGTCTTCCACAGTCAGGCAATGTCCAGGGCAAATTCTTGGAACACTTTGAGCCACCATCTTCAGGGGGAGTGATTTATGCTGAGCCCATCACAGAGTTCAAGCCTGCAGGTAGCTTGCCATTTTGCTGCTGGCATTTCCATTCTCCATAAGCCAGCAAGGCTGTGCCGGTTAAACTCATTTAGCTCCGTAGCCACTGGCATGCTAATGACTTTTCACCTCCACAAGCCACAGTTTCATGGAGGCTCTGAAGAGTCTTCCCAAGAGGCAGCTGGGGTGCATGCAAGCACTGCCTGTGCCAGCCTGGATGTTCTCCCAAATCTACCTCCTGCCTGGTCTTACTTGTGAGCCTTCTGAAGTTCCCCAGACAACAGCTGGTTGGCTTTCTCTGGCAGAGAGACATTTCTTTATCAAGTCAGCTGCACTCAGTTGTCCTCACTTTGGTCCCTTTCCCATCCTGGCAGCAAGCTGCTGATGGGCATGAAAGCCCAGTACCAGAATCAGACCAGAATTTCCTTTGCCAGACAAACAAGCAGTGGTGAGGAAAGGGGAAAGACAAGTTGTGCCCAGGCTTGTCTCTCTCCAAGGTTATCCAGATAGAGAAGACAAAACTAAATTAAGCCAATGAATAAATCCCTTCCTTGCCAGGGGAGCACCAGGAAACATTAATGAACATGGTGTCGGCCCCCTGAGAAGATTCAGTCGCATTCACTCTCGCACTTCACAGGTGGTGTCACATAGGATAAATGACTTGCCTGCAGTCCCACAGAAAGTGTGTTCCAGGATGCAAGTGGCCAGGCTTTTATGCCATCTCACCACCCCCTGGGTCCAACATGGCCCTGCAGGTGCACAGCCCTCCGTGCCCATAAGAACTCATTCCCAGGCCAGCGTACTTTAAACTAAAATCTTCCCTATGTGGGGCCTCATTTATCACATCTCTTATAGCAAATAAGACTTCTCCTTCACCTGCCAAGTCCAGCCCTTTTTCCTCTTGATTCAGGGGGTCCCACTGGCCTCCTTTTGGGGTCTGTGTGTGCTAAATCCCATAGGTTTCCCCTCCCCAGGTCAGGAGGGCCACCACCCTCCTTCTGGGGTCTGAGCTGATAATTCAGGCCAGCTGCAGCCCTCACTCATCTTCTCCCAGATGGCTCATTTCAACTGTCCTTTCCCACTGGACCCATCTCCTCTCCTTGGTGTCTCTGGAAGGTCTTTTATATCCAGCCCTGGATTGACTGAACCAGAGGACTTCCTGTCCTGTGGCTGTGCTGATTTTCCCCACATGAGGGGAATGGCTGAATGAGGCACAGGTGGGATTGGACCCACTACCCCTGAAAGGACCAGTCCCACAGGGACAATGCCAATCCCCATGGTATATGAGCACCTTTTCCTGTAAGGAGTCATTAGCTTGCTGACAGCGCCCTCTATGGAGCTGTGATAAATGAAGGAGGAAGGCTTAGCTCCCTTTTATAGACACCCAGCCAGCCAGTTAGCTACAAAATCCCTGTTACTAACTGTTCTCTACTTGCTTTACCTGTAAAGGGTTAAAAAACCCATAGGTAAAAGAAAGGGAGTGGACACCTGACCAAAAGAGCCAATGGAACACAGGACATAAACCTTTTTAAAACTGGGGGGACAGCTTTCCATTTGTGTGCTGTTGTTGTTCTCCAGGAAAGAGGAGAACAGGGTGCAGTTATGCTGTGATAAGCTGAAAGCCAGATATGAAAATCATCAGATCATATCTAGAACTACTTATTTTCAGATATGTAAGTAGATCAGGAATGTCTAGAAAGATGTAATTATGATGCTCGCTCAGATTGGCCTGGCTGCCTGTCTGGCATGCGGGAGGGGTGGCTGCACCATACCTAAGTGGCACTGTGACCCCATGCACCAGGTCACTGGGCCCAGCCCTACTGGACAGGAGCCACCACTTACAGGGTGAGAGCAGGACAGGCTCGCTGTCCAGACCTCCTCTTCCCACAGGGCCTCCCCTCCGTGGGAATTGTGGAGGGGAGAGATTTTGCCCTATGCCCCCCAAAAGCTCTGCGTGGTTCTGTACCATTTACCAGCTTAGACACACTGACCCAGTCTGACCCCCATAACACAGGCCAGGGACCCTCACTTAGTGAGCACCAGAGAACTTCACCAGGAGTATACACAAGATAGGATGAAACAGCCCATCTGCCTCACCTACCAAAGCATACCACAGCCCCTCTCTCAGGCAACCCTACTTATTCACTTTCTTCTCATCTCCAATCTCTCCCTGTGATGGGGTTCAACTCACTGCTGTGGCACCTCCTGCTGTCTGCCCTGGGAATTAGCTTAGTCTGCCCAGGCACCCTCATCTGGTGACATCTCACTGCTGTCAATTCTGCTCCAGGAAGCGAGTTGTCCCAACAAACACAGGACATAGCACTCTGGCTGTGTCACTCTCTGTTCTCCCCACTTCTGGGGGAACTGTAGTCCACTATCCAGACACTTCCTCAGTGACAAGCGGGGGTGGGCTAGGACTCAGGCCCACCCTGTACTCCAGGTCCCAGCCTAGGGACCCTGTAGACGGCAGCTGTGTGCTGCAACCCCTCTAACCCTGCAGTCTATGTCCCTGAGCCACTTCCCCACAGCCCCAGCACCTTCTCCATCGTTGTGTCAGGGCCACAGCGTGCCAGCAGTCAGCTCACTCTTGCTCCCCTGATCCTGGCCAGCACTGCTCTGTCCAAAGTGCTGGCTGCCCTTTGCTTGCAAGGCAGCCAGTCCTCCTCCCTTCCCAAGCTCCAGGGAGTGACTCAGCTGCTTTGCCCTGCGGCATTTCTTATATGGGCCTGCCCAACCCTGATTGGCTGCTCCTCATAGTGCTTTCCAATTGGCTGTCTCCTGCACAGCTTCCCTAGCATCCTCTCCAATTGGCTGCCTGTTGTGCAGCCTCCCTAGAGTTCTATTAACTCTTTAATGACTAGTGTGGGGCAGACGCCCCATCACACTCCCCGTTTTTCTCCACTCTCTCTCATTACTCCTCTTCCTTACCTCATTTACCTGAATCCATACAGCGGTGCACTACATCACTGACATGAACACAATAGACAAGGCAAGTATCTTTTGCTTACACACATGGTATTCTTTATCCTTCAAGTATTTTCAGAGTGATTTTTATTATTTGCAGTTGCCTATTGTTACTGTACTTGTGCTCATTAACTTTTTAAAGTAAACCTTTATTTTAAGAAACTGTAACATTTATGTAGCACCTTTGAGCCTTGAAGATCCCAGTGTGCTTTATGAATTCTCACACTGGAAAGCGTGGGTCTCCAGTACAGCACCCCCTAAAAGCATTTTTGATGCATTCATTTAGTACGGTGTCACCCACTGAATCTTCCCCTCACTTCACAAATATACTATGCAAAATATGTCATCTGAAACATGTAAGCGGTGTATTTTCTGAGACACTTTAATGGTTCCCAGGCATTCATTTGTTTACAGGGATGCACACACAAGAGCACTTATTCCATCTCTGAAGAATATAATTGAGTCATACATTTTCCTTAATGCTCACTTTTGGGTAGCAAAACCTACACCAGAAGGACAATTTCAGCAGAACAAATAATAAGAAAAAATGTCACAAAAATGAAAAGAATTAGGAAGATATATACACCAAAAGAAAAGTAACTGTACAGAAAAAGTGTAATGCAAACCTCTGGAGAATATTATCCCTAAATTCCCCAGAAAGAGTGCAAAAATGAAATTCAGAAGAAGCAAACCAAGGAAAACAGGAATATAAATGAAATGGTAGGGAAATGTTCATAATACAAAGCAAATATGGAGGGAAAAGCAACACATGGACAGAGTAGATGGTATTGGGATTTAAGATTTTTCAGAATAGCCTTGTTCTCATGGGCATTTATTTGCCATTATTATAGTCTGCATTCCAGCTGCTCTGCAGATGACAGTGCAAGACATTTCTCTAGTCTTCTCCCTTCCTTATTTGGACTATAATTTATTCAGAGTTCCCGCAAATGTGTAGTTTCTCCCCCAATACTGCACTGGCCTGAGGTGCACTGTATAGAATGGGGAGTATTCAGTCCAGGATAAGTGACACATTTCAGGTCCCATATGCAGTGTCCCATCCTGGCTAGACCTGGGAGCTGTGTACCACTAGAAAACAATGAACCCTCCCACCAACATGGCAATGGTAGAAAGCTTTTATATCTAGCCCTGGGAGAACACGAAATATTGGACCATAAACTCATGACTCTCTTCTGTACAGAAAAGCCATCTGAGGTAATTTTAGAGATTTCCAGATTCTGTTCATTATTTGTCAGGCTGGTAAAATCTTTGTACTACACAATCATGTATATTCCATATCAAAGTCTGTCTTTCATTTGCTGTTCCTTATCTCTTCATAGGAACTGGTCCTCAGACTCCAGGTCCATCTAATCCCAGTATCCTAGCTCAGACCAGCCCCAGCTGCTTCAGAGGAAGATGCAAGAAACCTCTCCATAGTCTTGAAGAGCTGTTTGCTGTCTGAAAAAGGAGCGGGCTGCTGCTATTGGTATTCAATAGTTACTGTGATAAACTCAGGACAGACAGCTGCAAGAGGGGGGAGGGGAAGAAGTAAACAGTTCCAGAAGGTTAAAAGGCCCTCCTCCTTATCAACTGAGAAAGAAAGAAAGAAAGAAAGAAAGAAAGAAAGAAAGAAAGAAAGAAAGAAAGAAAGAAAGAAAGAAAGAAAGAAAGAAAGAAAGAAAGAAAGAAAGAAAGAAAGAAAGAAAGAAAGAGACTGCCCCTGTACATCCTAGAAGGACAGTTTTACCTAGGCCTGTCTCACCAAGGCCAAAAACAGCTGAGGCTGGTGAGACAGAGAAGGTAGCTTACCATACTACCTTAGACCTGAAGCCAGAAGTAAGGTGATAGTTAAGAGCTGTCATAAATATAAAGGGAAGGGTAACTACCTTTCTGTATACAGTGCTATAAAATCCCTCCTGGCCAGAGGCAAAATCCTTTAACCTGTAAAGGGTTAAGAAGCTAAGGTAACCTCACTGGTACCTGACCCAAAATGACCAATGAGGGGACAAGATACTTTCAAATCTGGATGGGGTGGGGGGCAAGGCTTTTGTCTATCTGTCTGATACCTTTGCTGGGAACAGATCAAGGATGCAAGCCCTCCAACTCCTGTAAAATTAGTAAGTAATCTAGCTAGAAAATGTGTTTAGATTTTCTTTGTTTTGGCTTGTAAATTCGTTGTGTTGGAGGAAATGTGTATTCCTGTGTGTGTGTCTTTTTGTAACTTAGGGTTTTGCCTAGAGGGATTCTCTATGTTTTGAATCTCATTACCCTGTAAGGTATTTACAGGGTAATCCTGATTTTACAGAGGTGATTATTTTACCTTTTCTTTAAATAAAAATCTTCTTTTAAGAACCTGATTGATTTTTTCATTGTTCTTAAGATCCAAAGGTTTGGGTCTGTGTTCACCTATACCAATTGGTGAGGCTATTATTACCAAGCCTTCCCCAGGAAAGGGGGTATAGGGCTTGGGGGAATATTTTGGGGGAATAGGACTCCAAGTGGTCTTTTCCCTGTTCTTTGTCTAAATCACTTGGTGGTGGCAGCATACTGTTCAAGGTCAAGGCAAAATCTGTGTGTTGGGGAAGCTTTAACCTAAACTGGTAAGAATAAGCTTAGGGGGTCTTTCATGCAGGTCCCCACATCTGTACCCTAGAATTCAGAGTGGGGAGGGAACTTTGACAGGAGCATAGGGGCAGTGGCAGGGTGGCTAATGGCAATGAGGATATGGAGGTAGAAATTACCACATCCAAAGTGGAAGTCAAACCCAAACTGCTTAATGGGCTCAAATCAGGGGATCCAGATAATCCCCATTAGAGAATATTAAAGGAATTGGCACATGAAATTGCAAACCTAATAGCAAGGATTTTTAATGAATCTGTAAACTTGGGGTTCATACCCTAGGACTGGAGAAGTGCTAATATAGTACCTACCTTTAAGATAGGGAGGAAAAAAAGAGATCCAGGAAATTACAGGCCCATTAGTTTGACCTCAATTTTATGCAAGGTCTTAGAACAAATTTTGAAAGAGAAAGTAATTAATGACATAGAGGTAAACCGTAATTGGGATAAACTATAGCATAGTTTTACAAAAAGTAGATTGTGCCAGACCAGGGGTGGCCAACCTGAGCCTGAGAAGGACCCAGAATTTACCACTGTACATTGCCAAAGTAATACGTCAGCAGCCCCCCGATCAGGTACCCCGCCCCGCTCCTAGCACCTCCCACCCACAGGAAGCCCCCTCCTTTCCCCACACCTCCTGATCAGCTGTTTTGTGGTGAGGGGGAGGGCATGGCAGGCTCAGGGAGGGGGTGGGAAGGGTTGGAGTGGGGACAGGGCCTTAAAATCTGAGTCTAAGATCTTCTTCCCATGGATACTAGGGAAAACAGCAACCTCAAAGATAGAACAATGTTTCTCCAGTTCAGGTTTCAAAGCTTTGTTGCTGGACAGAGGCAGCAGCTGGGTGTATGAGAGCAGGACACTGAGCAGAGGGAGCGCAAACAACACATTTCAGATAGGTGTGGACTGCTACACAATATGTAACAGATAACTGTATGTACATACCTTCGATTAAATGACAGGTTCTCCAGCCTGCTCCAGTCCCTTTGCACAGCAGGAATCTAGCCCTACCTCCCTTGCTAGGGATAACCTTGACATAATGGAGCCTCCAGCAGGCATATAGTGGCACAGCAGGCTCCTGCACCATCCTTTGCTCCAGCCCCCAGCACAGAGGGTGGAGAGGGGCCAAGTGGAGGAACACAGCCAATAATTGGCCAGTGTTTAGATACTACCCATCAGAATTGTGATAAACACTGCTTTACTTGGGTGCTCTGGGCTCCCAGGAGAGGGCTTTCCTTTCTAGTAGCTCTTGATTTACTTACTATAGTTGCACTCACCTTTTGCATGCAACCTTGTCAGCCGGTCACAGAGCTGCCATTCTCTTCGGCTACCAGCACTCCCTGCAGACCATCAGCCTGCTTCTGGGGGTCTTTTGTGACTCAGCCCTCCAGCCACATCACATACTCCAAAACCCCGTTCGGGGTATAACAAACTCAGAAGATAGAAACAGTCCCTTGTCTTTAATAGCTTTTTACCCTTTCTAGGGTAAATTCCCTCTTCAGATTGAATCAGCAGGGTTCCTTCTTGACCAGCAATAGGCCCTGGCCCAGCCTGGATCCTCTGGCTGCAGCCTAGAGCTCATCGCTCCTCTGGATCCAGCTAGGAACTGACTTACTGTCAGCAGGCAGGGCCTTTCATTTCAGCCTGCATGGCTTGATTGGCTGTTTCTGGTCCCCAGACCATCTGGCTGTGCGAGGACCAGATTTCGCTGGTTTCCAAAATGGCTGCTCTTGTCTTCACAGATAACTGTTTACTGGGGTGGGGTACAGCAGAGCAGCCAGGCTTCTAGCCAAAGACCATGAAGGCCTGGTCCTCCTGTCATGCTCACATTCACACAGAGGGTGAACATGGGCTGTCCCGGGACATTCACCATGTCTGTTCCAGTGCACTAGCTCAGAACTGTCCCTGGCTCTTCCCCTAAATCACTTGTTTCCCATTCCAGGCTGTTGCTTGTGAGCAGAGACCCCATTCTAACACCCATATTTTTGGAGTTATAATCAGAGACACTAGAGAGTTTAAGATATAATTCTAAGCTGATGATTCCCAATCACAAGCCTTACACAGCAGGTGGGATTTTACATATTAAAGTGCCTGTCTTTCTATTTCATCCATATTAAAGTCTCTCTGCCTCTCGGTAGATGGCTGCTATGGGTTATGGTAATGTGGATTTTAATTCTCCAAAGCGCAGGAAATTAAAGGAAATTATGAATCAATTTACATTTCAACTGATTCATAAATCTATACACTCTGCAAAATGAGTTGATTTGAAATAATTAAGGTTTAGAAACTCTGCATCTCAAGGTGTGTGCTGTCTTTTTGCTGTCTTCAATGCTACTTGCTTCAGCATTTCAAACTGTATGTCATCCTTCAATTCCTCAAGCACCTATAGCATAAAGTTCCCAGGCAATTAAAAGTGATCTGTAAATAATATAATTAATAATAATACACATTACCACTCTAATATCGGGTGCAGAATGCCCAAGGAGAACAGGATTACAAGGAAGTTGAACCCACTGGATATTATTAGTTGGGGCTGGATTCTAGCATAGGATACTCACCCAAGCAAGAGTAAACTAGAGTCTAAGTTCCTTACATCCCATGCCTGGCCTACCTGAATGGGGCTTCTCACCCACTTCCTTGGCATTACCAATCTCCAGAATCCTGAGTCAGGCTTCTGTGATATTCTGTACCTCAAGGGAACACTCAGCACCTCCATGTTCATCCTTATAAAATGATTCTGTGGTATCCAATGCAAAGTTTGTCATGCCAGGTGTCTTCAGAAGGCTCATAATGCACTGAGCATTGTTGTTATAGTGATTGTTGTTATAGTAATGTTATAGGTTGTAATTTCATGTATATAGTTATGAGGCTGAAAATGTGTCTTTATGGCTTAAAATAAGCACAGGCAAAAACTCTCCAAGCGCAGAGGGACAGTTCACACCTCATCAGGACATGTACGGGACAAACCCAGCCCAGCCTCACAGGGACAAAGGACACTGGCTAGGCAGCAACAAAGGATCTGTTAGACTCTCAAGTGAGTCACTCTAATTCCCCTGGCCAGTTTGGGACTGTGGTGAGGTAATGCTCACCTGACACTGACGCAGGGGGGCAAAGCCAAGAGGGAAGAAAGAACATGATAAAAGGAAGAGACGTTTGCCATGCTCTTCCACTCTCTTCCACCTCTACCAACAGACATCATCACTAAGCGACTGAAGTGCTGATCAAAGGGGATAGCCTGGCTGAAAGGCAATCAGCCAGCCTGTGGTGAGAAGCATCTAAGTTTGTAAGGGCACTGAAAGTGCTAAAATCAGCTTAGAATGCGTTTTGCTTTTATTTCATTTGACCAAATCTGACTTGTTATGTTTTGACTTATAATCCCTTAAAATCTATCTTTGTAGTTAATAAATTTGTTTATTCTACCTGAAGCAGTGCGTTTGGTTTGAAGCGTGTCAGAGACTCCCCTTGGGATAACAAGCCTGGTGCATATCAATTTCTTTGTTAAATTGATGAACTCATATAAGTTTGCAGCATCCAGTGAGCATAACTGGACCCTATAAGATGGCGGTTCCTAGGGTTGTGCCTGGGACCGGAGATATTGGCTAGTGTCATTTGGTTGCACAATCCAAGGAGCAGCTTACATGTATAAACAGCCCAGGAGTGGGGATTCTCACAGCAGAGCAGGGTAAGGCTGGCTCCCAGAGTTGAGGATTGGAGTGACCTAGCAGATCACCGGTCCAGATAACACCAGTGGAACGTCACAACCCAAAAAAAGGATTTAGCTATAGCATCAGTTTTGGGTCAGTCTTTTGATTTTTGAACTCTCCATCTTCCCAGCATGTTTGTGTGTGTAAAACAACTCCACACAGGTCTTTCTTGTCTGCTCACCACCACTTCTCAAGGGCCAGGTTTATTGGCATAAACAAAGCTCCAAAAAGACAGACCATTGGTTTTACCCTCTTGTCAAGTTGTTCCCAGGCTTTTCCTGCCTGTACTCTCACTAGGGTCTTTCTGCTGGAACTGGCTCACCCTCAGTAGTCTCCAATTCACCCCATTCCCTGGCCTTACTGCCTGGGGCCTTTCCTGGTTTAGCAGGTCACTCCCAGGCCCTTCCTGGCTGGAGCCTCAGGTTTCCGGCCTGGCTTCCAAACTCCTGGAATTAGGGTTGTCCCTACAGAAACTTTTCTTACTTCCTGCCATTTCTACTTTCCCCTTCACTGCAGCCACCTGCTGCCTTTATAGGGAATTTTCTGATTCAGTTATCAGGGTTGGCTAGCCTCAGGCCCTCTAGCCCTTAAGCAGCGAGTCACCCTATTACAGGGACTGTGACTATATCGAAACCTGTACAGCAAAGGATGCTAATGGAATTATGGGAGCAGCACTGAGGGATGGTAAAAATTAAAGGGGTGGCCAGGTGTAGCTCAAGATATAGAAATGGAAGTAGCTGGTGTGACCCCTGTAACTGACATCAAAACATGCTGGAAAAGGCACCGTGTCATCCGTGGAAGTGGGCTACAAAGCCCTGGCAATAGCTGCACATTGACTATGCTGGAAAAAAATTAGCTAATGTACATAGTTGTGGTTGATGCTCATTCTGGGTGGCCAGAGGTGGGGTACATGACAGCAACGTCTTCACAATCTGCATGCCACTATGGGTAACCTGAAGAGCTCCTTTCAGATAATGGTCCACAATTTATTTCTGAGGCTTTTTCAGCTATTTCTATGGCACAATTATAAGAAACACACAAGGTAGGGTACATATAACGCAGCAGCGAATGGACTGGCAAAGCATTTTGTGCAGACACTGAAATGAACATTAGAGGAAAATGAAGGGAGACCCTACCATGCTGCCCGGAAAATTTCCTGTTCACATGTAGAGCTAACTCACAGCCCACCACTCAGAAGATGCCAGCGGAGTTGTTTTTAAATTGTCAGTTACATACTAGATGTGATTTACTTAGACCAGATTTACCGAGGGCACTCGACAAAGGGCAGCAAACAGGGAAAAACCCACAACACAAACTTCCCAGGTTTTTCTGCCTAGGGCAGTCAGTGTTGGTAAGAAATTAAGGGGGATGACATGGGAAAAAGTTTTGCGAAGTGTATTGGAACCAGTAGCATATTTGGTAGCGGTAAATGGGGAGTTAATGAAGAGGCCCAGTGACCAGCTGTTCTCAGATAAAAGTGGTTACAGAATGCGGCCCCTAAAATGAGTAAAGAGGGGTGTAGGTTTTGTTGGCCAGAGGAAAAGGAGGAAAGGGTGATGCCAGAAGACGGTGGCCGGGAGAGGGAGAGGACTCCTGCAGAGTGAGACAAACAGTATCAATAAGGAACAGGACAAAGGTGAGGGTGTCTCTTTTCCTGGCAGGTACCACCTGCTACAACAAAATCACAGACCTTCCTTCTTGAGATTTTGTTTTTATTATTTGTGTTAATTAATTAAGGAATTTTCAGTGGAAGAGTGCAGTGTATCAAGGGCTATCTTGGAAATATAAGCTATCACTTTAAGAGAGTGTGTGTAGGTGGGCCAGGGGAATATTTCTGGTCCTATTTGCACGCTAGGGGTATCTGTAGGGAGGGAAGGGAGGAAGGAGTAGTCAGTTTGCAGCCAGCCTGCCTCCAGTAAAGTGCGGTGAGACGTGCCTCTCTGCTTTCATGAGCAACCCGCTTTGGCTCTCTCTGCTTTTGGGTTCTTGGTGTGTTATCATTCTGAATGGCAAAAAATAAAGTAGTTTATGATGCAACCTTCCAGCAAGAGGATTTAATGTTTTATCTAATGCCTCTTTGTGTATGCTGTGAATATAGATTCATAGATTCCAAGGCCAGAAGGGACCGTTGTGATCATCTAATCCAGGGGTCTCAAACTCAAATGACCATGAGGGCCACATGAGGACGAGTGCATTGGCCCGAGGGCCGCATCACTGACACACACCCCGCAGCTGCCCCTGGCCACACCCCCACTCCACCCCTTTCCATGAGGCCCGCCCCTGCCCCGTCTCTTCCCACCCCTTCCCTGCCCCCATTCCAACCCCTTCCCCGAAGTCCCCACCCCAACACCGCCCCCTCCCTGCCCCCAGGGGGTGCAGGAGAGGTGCAGGGTGTGGCGGGGGCTCAGGGCAGGGAGTTGAGGTGCAGGAGGTGTGCAGGGTGTGGCATGAGGCTCAGGGCAGGGAGTTGGGGTGTGGGGTGCAGGAGGAGTAAGGGGTGAAGCAGGGGCTCAGAGCATGGGGTGGGGGTGCAGGTGGGGTGTGAGGGGTGGCAGGGTGCTCAGACCAGGGGGTTGGGGTGCAGTGTGCAGGAGGGGTTTGGAGTGCTGGCTGTGGCCCGGCACTGCTTACCTAGAGTGGTTCCAGGGTGGCAGTGGCATGCACCGGGGCCAGGAAAGGCTCCCTGCCTGCCTGCCCTGGCCCTGCTGTGCTCCACTCTGGGAAGCAGCCAGAACCACATCCCTGCGGCCCCTGGGGGAGGCAGGGGCAGAGAGTCCCATGCGCTGCTCTCGTCGCTCCTCCAGGTACCTCCCCGAAGCTCCCATTGGCCGCAGTTCCCCGTTCCCA
Source organism: Lepidochelys olivacea (assembly GCF_965140295.1). Taxonomy (NCBI): domain Eukaryota; kingdom Metazoa; phylum Chordata; order Testudines; family Cheloniidae; genus Lepidochelys; species Lepidochelys olivacea. The sequence continues at coordinate 42,773,762 of NC_140418.1, read as the reverse complement.
GCCAATGGGAGCTGCAGGGGGTGGTGTCTAGAGGTAAAAGCAACACATGGAGCCCTCTCCCCCGCACCCCTCCAGCCACAGGGACATGCTGCCAGCCGCTTCATGGAGCGGCGTGGGGCTCACAGCACCATGGGGGGTAATCCCGTGGGCCAGATCTGGCCTGTGGGCTGTAGTTTGCCCTCCCCTGGCCCGGAGGTAGGCGGGGCGGGGAGCTTGGTGGGCCACAGGAAATAGCCCTGCAGACCGCGTGTTTGAGACCCCTGATCTAGTCTAACTTCCACTATAACACAGGCCACAGAATTGCACAAAATAATTCCTAGAGCAGATCTTTTAGAAAAACATCCAATCTTGATTTAAAAAGTGTCAGTGACAGATGATTGACCACAACCCTTGTAAGTTGTTCCAATGATTAATTACTCTCACTGTTCAAAATGTACACCTTATTTCCAATGTGAATTTGTCTAGTTTCAACTTCCAGCCATTGGATTATGTTAGATCTTCCTCTGCTAGACTGAAGAGCCCATTATCAAATATTTGCTCCCTATGTAGGTACTTCTAGACTGTGATCTAGTCACCCTTAACCATCTCTTTGTAAAGCTAAATAGATTGAGCTCTTTGAGTCTATCACTATAAGGCAGGTTTTCTAATCCTTTCATCATTCTTGTGGCTCTTCTTTGAATCCTCCCCAAGTTTATCAACATCCTTCTTGAACTGTGGATACTAGAACAGGACACAGGATTCCAGGAATGGTCACACCAGTGCCAAATATATGGACATGTCTACACTACGAAATTAGGTTGATTTTATAGAAGTCGATCTTTAGTAAGTGATTTTATACAGTTGATCGTGCATGTCCCCACTAAGCACATTAGGTCAGCAGAGTGCATCCTCAATACCATGGCTAGCATTGATTCAGGGAGTGGTGCACTGTGAGTAACTATCTCACAGTCCCCGCTGCCCTTGGAATTCTGGGTTAAGCTCCCAATGCCTGATGGGGCAAAAACATTGTCGTGGGTGGTTTGGGCTATGTGTCATCAGTCTCCCCTTCCTCCCTCCCTCCTTGAAAGCAATGGCAAACAATCATTTTGCGCCTTTTTTTCCTAGGTTGTCTATGCAGACGCTATAGTACGGCAAGCATGGAGCCCGCTCAGCTGCACACTGCTTTTGTGAGCATTGGGGACCCAGCCTACTCCTTGCTCCCATGGCTCATGAAGCCATAAAAAGGCAGCCTGGACAACAGTAAGGAGCAGTTCATCTATAGGCTGAGCAAGTGCAGAATGGTGGTAGAATGTGCCTTTGGATGTTTAAAGGGGTGCTGGTGCAGTTTGCTGAGTAGGTTAGACCTCAGCGAAAGCCATATTCCCATAGTTATTGCTGCTTGCTGTGTGCTCCATAATATCTGGGAGAGTAAGGGGGAGACTTTATGGTGGGGTGGGAGGCAAATCGCCTGGTGGCCAATTTTGAGCAGCCAGATACCAGGGCAATTAGAAGAGCACACTGAGGCATGCTGCACATCAGAAAAAAAAACATTTTCATGACTGACCAGGCTACGGTGTGACAGTTGTGTGTGTTTGTCCTTGATGCAAATCCACCCTCTTTGGTGAATGTACTTCCCTGTAATCCAGTCCCCCTCCCCGCCTTTGACCACAGCTGGCACAGGAAATAAAGTCCCTATTGTTCTGAATCCATTCATACTTTATTTATTTAAAAAAACCTTGAGATCACTGACAATGCTGACTAGTAAAAGGTAGCCTGGGTGTACTACCAGTTAAAATCACTGAGAGCTGAAGTCACTAAGACCTGTGATCATTGAGAGCTGTGTTCAGTGGGGGGGAGGGCTGAAGACAAGTTGGTGAGCAGCTAGCAGGATGGCTAGCGGAGAGGCACAGCGAGTGGAGCGGAGTGGATGGCAGAGAGGCACAGCTGGTGGTGAAGACTGCAGCAGAACCCCACAGAGAGGCGTGGCGATCAGCCGTCAACCTGAGCAGTGGAGGATGTAAGATGCCCCCCATACCTCCCCCTACTTCCACCCAGGCTGGGAGGTAAACTCTGCAGACAAACTTCTGAACTCTGGGGGCTGCACTGACCAAGGACAGAAACTGTGGGAGGGGTGACTTTTGGTTTGCTGGACTCAAGGACCACTCTGGGGCTGCACTGATCAAAGTCAGAAACTGTGGGTGGGGGTGACTGTTGGGTTGCTGTATTTAAGACCCTGAGGGGAAAAGGACACTGCCAAACTTACTTGGGGGTGGGTCTTTTGTTTATGGTTTGTGTTATGAATCCTGTTTGTGGTGTTTCCCCAACGTAATGCCACATTGTTTCCTTCCCTTATTAAAAGGCTTTTGCTACACTCAGACTCTGTGCTTGCAAGAGGGGCAGGTCTTCAAAGAATCGATCCTGAAGCACTTGCATGAGAGGAAAGTGATCAGGAACAGCCAGCATGGATTCACCAAGGGAAGGTCATGCCTGACTAATCTAATCGCCTTTTATGATGAGATTACTGGTTCTGTGGATGAAGGGAAAGCAGTGGATGTATTGTTTCTTGACTTTAGCAAAGCTTTTGACACGGTCTCCCACAGTATTCTTGTCAGCAAGTTAAGGAAGTATGGGCTGGATGAATGCACTATAAGGTGGGTAGAAAGCTGGCTAGATTGTCGGGCTCAACGGGTAGTGATCAATGGCTCCATGTCTAGTTGGCAGCCGGTATCAAGTGGAGTACCCCAAGGGTTGGTACTGGGGCCGGTTTTGTTCAATATCTTCATAAGTGATCTGGAGGATGGTGTGGATTGCACTGTCAGCAAATTTGCGGATGATACTAAACTGGGAGGAGTGGTAGATACGCTGGAGGGGAGGGATAGGATACAGAAGGACCTAGACAAATTGGAGGATTGGGCCAAAAGAAATCTGATGAGGTTCAATAAGGATAAGTGCAGGGTCCTGCACTTAGGACGGAAGAACCCAATGCACAGCTACAGACTAGGGACCGAATGACTAGGCAGCAGTTCTGCAGAAAAGGACCTAGGAGTGACAGTGGATGAGAAGCTGGATATGAGTCAGCAGTGTGCCCTTGTTGCCAAGAAGGCCAATGGCATTTTGGGATGTATAAGTAGGGGCATAGCGAGCAGATCGAGGGACGTGATCGTTCCCCTCTATTCGACATTGGTGAGGCCTCATCTGGAGTACTGTGTCCAGTTTTGGGCCCCACACTTCAAGAAGGATGTGGATAAATTGGAGAGAGTCCAGCGAAGGGCAACAAAAATGATTAGGGGTCTGGAACACATGACTTATGAGGAGAGGCTGAGGGAGCTGGGATTGTTTAGCCTGCAGAAGAGAAGAATGAGGGGGGATTTGATAGCTGCTTTCAACTACCTGAAAGGGGGTTCCAAAGAGGATGGCTCTAGACTGTTCTCAATGGTAGCAGATGACAGAACAAGGAGTAATGGTCTCAAGTTGCAGTGGGGGAGGTTTAGATTGGATATTATGAAAAACTTTTTCACTAAGAGTGTGGTGAAACACTGGAATGCGTTACCTAGGGAGGTGGTGGAATCTCCTTCCTTAGAGGTTTTTAAGGTCAGGCTTGACAAAGCCCTGGCTGGGATGATTTAACTGGGAATTGGTCCTGCTTCGAGCAGGGGGTTGGACTAGATGACCTTCTGGGGTCCCTTCCAACCCTGATATTCTATGATTCTATGATTGCCTCTTGGAGGCGCCCAGGGGGGTGGTATATAATTGTCCCAGGTCACTGGGTGGAGCCTCGAGCCAGTTTTGCATTGTGTTAATGAAACGGAACCCCTAGATACTGAACCCGGCCCTTGTTGCTGCCAACTCTGACGGGCAGAAGGGTTACAGTAGCCACTTTACAAATCAAAGCTGTTTGAATGACAGCCTTCTGTTGTTTAGGTCACGTTCTTGGGCATCTGGTTGAGGAGGATATGGAACTTGGTGAGGAGGGCAGGCAGTTACACAATGGATGCAGTAGGGGTCTGTACTCTATTTGCTTTTCCTGCAGCTCCACCAGATGCCTCATCATGTCCGTTTGCTTCCCCATTAGCCTCAGCATCTCCTCCTGCATGTTCTGATCACCCTCACTGTATGCTTTCCTGGCCTCTGCCACCAAATGCCTCCATGCATTCAGTTGTGCCCTATCAGTACAGGAGGACTGCATGAGTCGGAAAACATGTCAGTGCGAGTGTGTTTTTTTCGCCTTCTAATCTGCGATAATTTCAGGGGCGGAGTTGATGTAGCGAGCATAGAAACATTTGCAGCTGCAGGCGGGGGAAGGGAGAGTAGATTTTTAGAAGATACATTTCTGAGAACAAAAGGGAGACTCTTTCACAGTGAATCAAGCAATTCACAGCAGACAGCACATGTGTTTTAGGTACACGGTCGCATTTTGCCTTTTATATTGAGTGCCTGCCAGTATGGTGACACATCACACACAGCTAGGCAACAGAATTCGGTTTCCAGGCAGCCATGGTAAGCCAAAGGGTATGCAGATTTGGCTTCTTCCACATTCATAACATGTGGGAATAGTTTCAAACTACATCCTCCTTTCCCATAGCAACCAATGCCAGTTGGGTTTGCTGTTTAAAAGGAGGGGCTGTGGTTGCCATTTAAAAGGAGAGGCTGCAGTTTTGGGGTGGATGTGCAGTACACCCCTCCCCAACACAACCCCGGCATGGCTGTTCTTCAGGATGATTCCTTTTAGCCAAGTGCAAACAGCCCAGTATGACCAGGGTCTACTGTATCGGGGATCACAAAACAGAGGGGATTACTGATCCTTTACAAAAATTCCCCTATTTCAACCAGGTGACCATGAATGATATCACTCTCCTGAGGCTGACACAGAAAGATAAAGACCGAATGTTGTATGAATGTGACCAAAATCCAGGACCATTTGCTGCCATGCTTTGTGCTGCAATGATTCCAGACTACTTGCTACTGGGTTGGTGTGGTAAAGTGTCCTACTGTGGAGGACAAAATAAGGCAGCCCTCCCCAGAAATGTTCTGCAAAGGCTTTCAGGGTACCTCCAGGAGAGCTTCATGGAGATGTCCCTGGAGGATTCCCACTCCATCCCCAGACATGTTAACAGATTTTTCAGTAGTTGTACTGGCTGCGAATGCATCCCAATTGTTCAGGGCAAATCAAACATTTAAAACAATTGCTTTTAACCCTTGTAGTGTCGTTACAAATGGGCACTCACCAGAGGTGCCTTCTCCGCCTGCAGGGTTCAGGAACAATATGCCCTGGGAGGGTATTGGCTCCAGGGTGAGGAAAAGGTCCTGGCTGCTGGGGAGAACGGATTCCCCAGTTGCCTCTGCCACCTCCTCCTCCTCTTCCTCATTCACAAAATCCTCATCCATGTTGCGTGAGGCTGCCACCTTGCAGGTGTCCATGGAGAGGGGTACTGATAGGGTCCCCCCCTAGAATGCCATGCAGATGATCATAGAAGCAGCATGTCTGGGGCTCTGACCTGGTGTGACCATTTGCCTCCTTTGTCTTTTGGTAGGCTTGCCTGAGCTCCTTACTTTTCACGTGGCACTGCTGTGTGTCCCTGGTGTAGCCTTTGTCCACCACGTCCTGTGCGATTTTGGCATATATATCAGCATTTCTTCTGCTGGATTGGAGCTCTGCCTGCACATATTCTTCTCCCTATTGAGTAATCAAATCCAGTGTCTCCCGTTCGCTCCATGCTGCAGCTCGTTTGCGATTCTGGGACTGCTTGGTCACCTGTTCTGCTGAGCTCACCACACAGGAAATGAAATTCAAAAGTTCCCAGTGCTTTTCCTGTGTACCTGGCCAGTGCATCAGAGTTGAAATTGCTGTCCAGACCAGTCACATTGGAGCACTCTGGGATAGCTCCCAGAGGACAATACCATCAAATTGCACAGTGCTGCATCTACGCTACCCCAAATTCGACCCAGGAAGGTCGATTTTAGCGCTACTCCTCTCATCGGGGAGGAGTACAGCAGTCAATTTTAAGAGCCCTTTAGGTTGCTGGAATGGAGTTGGTTGTGCAGACACTTGCTTATAAAGACAGGTGTCAGAGTAGCAGCTGTGTTAGTCTGTATTCGCAAAAAGAAAAGGAGTACTTGTGGTACCTTAGAGACTAACCAATTTATTTGAGCATAAGCTTTCTCGCGAAAGCTTATGCTCAAATAAATTGGTTAGTCTCTAAGGTGCCACAAGTACTCCTTTTCTTATTGCTTACAAAATTGACCTAACGTGGCTAAATTCGACCTAACCTCCTAGTGTAGACCAGGCCTAAAGGTAAAACAACCTCTCTACTCCTACTCAAGATTCCCTTGTTCATGCGTCCTAGGATTGCATTAGCTCTGTTGGCCACCACGTCAGACTGGGAGCTCATGTTCAACTGAATAGCCATTACCAACCCCCATTTTTTTTTTTTACAGAGTCACTGATTCCCAGGATAGAGGCCCCCGTCCTGTAAGTATGGCTGACATGCTTTGTTCCTACATGTACACATTTACATTCCACTCTATTAAAATGCATGTCATTTGCTTACGCCCAGCTTACCAAGTGATCCAGATTGCTCTGTATCAGTGATGTGTCCTCTTCACTATTTACCACTCCCCAAATTTTTGTCAGGTTTCAGAGTAGCAGCAGTGTTAGTCTGTATTCGCAGAAAGAAAAGGAGTACTTGTGGCACCTTAGAGACTAACCAATTTATTTGAGCATAAGCTTTCGCAAGCTGTAGCTCACAAAAGCTTATGCTCAAATAAATTGGTTAGTCTCTAAGGTGCCACAAGTACTCCTTTTCTTTTTCCAAATTTTTGTGTCATCTGTAAACTTTATCAGTGATGATTTTATATTTGCTTCCAGGTCATTTATGAAAATGTTAAATAGTGTAGGGCCAAGAACTGATTCCTGCAGGACACCACTAGAAACACACCCTGTCAATGATGATTCCCTGTTTATAGTTACACCTTACAGAAGTCTAGGTTTATTAAATCAACACTATTACTTTTATCAACCAAACTTGTAATCTCATCAGAAAAGGTACCAAGTTAGCTTGACAGAACCTATTTTCCATAAACCCAGATTGATTTGTATTAATTACATTAGCCTCCTTTAATTCTTTATTAATTGAGTCTTGTATAAGCTGCTCCATTATCTTGCTTGGGCTCGATGTCAGATTGATAGGCCTATAACTACCCTGGTCATCCCACTCATCATTTTCAAATACTGGGGCAGCATTAACTTACTTCCAGTCTTCTGGAACTTCCCCAGTATTCCAAGACTTATTGAGAATCAACATTAACAATCCATTCAGCTCTTTAGTCAGCTCCTTTAAAATTCTTGGCTGCAAATTATCCACATCTGCTGATTTTAAAATGTCTGCTGTTTAACATCCTCCTGAGATACTAGTGGAGTGGAAAGAGTGTTATCATATGACATGACTACATCATCTGTTTTTTCTTCCCAAATATAAAACAGAAATATTTATTGAACACTTCTGCCTTTCTGCATTATTATTGATAATTCTACCATTTCCATCTAGTAAAGGACCAATATTATTGTGAGGAGTCTTTCTGTTCCTAATGTACTTAAAAAAACTACTTTTTATTGTCCTTAACTCTGCTGGCCGTAGATTTCTCCTTGTGTCCTTTCCTTCCCTTATCAATTTACTTCTCTTTTCTTCCATTTCTAGGATTTATACAGGATTTTTATAGCTGTCTTCAGTTCCCCTCTAAATCAGGTCAGTTTTGTAACCAGTACATATTAGATTTCTTTTGTGGGTCAGAAGTAAGTCAGACAATTCTTACACTGTTGTTTGTAATTCATTAGCATGCTGAATGTCTATTAATAGACCTGTCATACATATTTTAAGGGGGAAGCAAGGGCTTGAAGTCAGTTTAAAGACATTTATCTCAGCTCTGATGACATCCTATCTGCATTTCATACCAGGCCATTCAAAAAACTGGACTCTCTTAAATTGCGTCAGAGTCATAACCAGTAACAATCAGAAAACACTACCAGCACTTTGACAACACCCAACCCACCCTCTGCCCTGGGGTCTGCAGGGATGGTGGTGGTGAAGCTGGCTGGGCAAGATTGATGGCAACTGAGGATTCCCCCACAGGTTCAAAGTGCATTCGGAGATGGGGAGAAATAGTCAGTTTGATGCCATTTTGTACTGCCAGGGTGGCACAAACAGGCATATCAAGGGGACAGAAGCTGGCTGTAAGTATCCTAAACTGACACTTTGGCTTCCTAAATACCAGATTTCAGAGTAACAGCCGTGTTAGTCTGTATTCGCAAAAAGAAAAGGAGTACTTGTGGCACCTTAGAGACTAACCAATTTATTTGAGCATGAGCTTTCGTGAGCTACAGCTCACTTCATCGGATGCATACCATGGAAACTGCTGCAGTTTCCGCGGTATGCATCCGATGAAGTGAGCTGTAGCTCACGAAAGCTCATGCTCAAATAAATTGGTTAGTCTCTAAGGTGCCACAAGTACTCCTTTTCTTTTTGGTAAATACCAGAGTGATTCTGATTTTTATGGGGGTTAAGAAAGGGGACCCAGTCCCCCCGCCCGCCGCCGTGTACTCCTCTATCCATGGGATTTTTTCTAGTACTGCAAATTTCATCCCTCTGCTGCTGTTACCATGTCATTGTCAGCAGTGGTTCTTTGCAATTCGATTTCTGCCTAGTTCCAGGCTCTCAGAACTAGCTTCAGCTTGCCTACTGAAAAAAAGCGAGCCAGAAATGGAGAAGAGTTTTGGATTCAGTCCTAGACCCACCAACTTAAACTCATATGTCGGTTGTATTTTACTGTGATGAATTGAAAGCAGCCCCAGGCCCTGGTTGATTTAGTTTTTCTTTTAACACTTGGTGAATGTTATTGCATATAAAATAAATCTAACTGGCAGGAGTGTGAAATAATTCCGGATGAGCAAACTGCCTGCATCCCCAATACACAGGCAGCATGTGTGGTTTTCTTCCCTGACTGGCTAGGGGTTTTTCCCACAGGAGGCTCTTTCACCCAATTCTGGCTTCACACTTAGTAATTTAGCATTATGGCAGCACCTAGAGAGCTCATGGCCCCATTGTGCTGGTGCTGCCCAAACTTAGAATTAGAGACAGTCCCTCCCCAAGACAGCTTACAACTGAATGAACTTTAAATGTAAACTTTGTAATGAATGTATTCAAAGTGACAACCATAAATTATTACATTTAATAACCGTTAACATTTAAAATGTTAAGTTTAGCCTTATAAATCCAATTTCTAAATTGCAGAATTGGGAGCCCTTGGCCCATCTATCTGACACAGTCATTCAGAAAAGGTTACTGTGGCCTGGCTACCGAGGCTTCATTTCAGCATTAAAATGCTGTGGCCCCTCTGCTGTGGCATGGCAGCCTCTAGCACACTGTAGTTCAGCCAGGCTTCTGAGCTGGGACCAGATCTTGGCACTGATGACTCCACCTATCCCATGCTCCACCCATGAGGTGAGCAGGTCTGTCAGGATGCACAGCCCTGGTCCCTTTAAACCTACTCCTGGTTGGCACAACTGCATCCAGTGTTTTCCCCGAGGATTGAAACTAGGGGGGTGTTCAAAAATAGAAGGGAGGAGGGGAGGATTGATGAGGGGTGAGACCGTGAGGGTGAAGGTGGGCTGTATGGCGCCATAGTAAAAACTGAAAAATGTTTCACTACCATTTTATTAGATTTAACTCATGTTTTTAAATCATCACACAAATTAAAGTTGGCTATACAAGCCTACTGTGAAGCATGACATCTACATTCTTCTTGGTTTCTTGATGTAATTTTGCACAACTCTGTTAATGAACTTCTTGAAAGCAGTGCACTCATTTTCGGTGGATTCTCATGTGTCCTTCCAGTCCTTCATGATATGCTTATGATCATGCAGAAGGTGACTTCTTTCAGAACACAAAATTCTATTCAATAAGGAAAAAGAACGCTCAACTGTAGCTGCTGTGACTGAGAGTACCAAGAGATGAATTCCTACTTCTTTTATCCCAGGAAACATAGCACAAAAATTGAGTTGAACCACTAGTGATGATAAGGAAGAAGTTGAAGTCAAATCTTCATTCATTTGTCATATGATATTCCACTCTGTGTTCACATTCTCTATTCTGTCCTGATCACATGGCAGCCCCATTGCTTGTAGTGCCTCACTCCACTCAACTGTCGGTGTTTTATAAGACAAGCATCTGTAAAAGCTACGTAGAGGCTGAGTAGAATCCAGAAGTTGCTGTTGTAGGGATGTAAGAATCAAGTCTGTGTACTTTACTTTTTCAGCTGGCTTAACAAACATTTCTTGTCCTTTTCATTGAAGGAGTTAATATAAGTGCCCTAATTAGTCAACTTCTGAACTGAAGTCTTTGCTTCTTCCGGTATGTTTTCAATGGATATCTCTGATTGGTCCAAGTGTAGCTTCCATTGCTGGACAGAGATCTTGATGCCTGGATGACATGGTTTAATGACCCAAGTGGTTTCAACAGTAGGCCTACAAGAGAGAATGGTGATTGTCTTCTCTGAACTTAGTAGCAAAAGTAGTCCACCAGCCTCACTACTTCGATCCACCCGATCTTGGTAGATACTTTCCAAAGTCAATAATAATGGTTGCAGTAATTTTAAGACAACAGCCAAGGTCACTCATGAGAAAGTCAGCGGGTATTCCCAGGTTGGACTAATTTGAACTTCAGTCCCATTTTCCAAGATGTTCAGTCCTTTTGGGCACTTGCTGAAAAAAAGTATAAAGAAGACATTAAATTTATAGCTTTTTTAATGCCTTTTGAAGATTCTGCAGCTCATACTAGTAGTAGCTGGAGTAGATGGCCTCTGCAGTGTGTATAGGAGAGATTAGGGTTACACTTTTCTCTGAGCAAAGCTTGTACTCCACTATGTCTTCCAGAGAAGTTTGCAGCTCCATCAACTACACAAGCAGCCATCTCTTTGGGGTTCAATTTACAAGCATTTAACTCTTCTAAGATGTGGGTTGAACATCTAGAAATTCATCTACTGGCCTACCACTGATATCAAGATAGCATACGCAGTGACTTAATACTTGACACCCATTTTCATTAGTGCATTTGTCGGCCGTGTATGCACATTTCTTGAATAGGAAGAGAGAGTTCTTCACTTTTTAAACTGCTGAGTCTTTCACTGTTGCACAACATGCGTCTAACCAGTCAGCTGAGTTTCTTGCAGAAAGATAGTGAAAATTTGCTGGTCTTGGTCTGAACCAGTGTCCAACTTCATGATTAACAAATGACAATGCCCTTAACATTGGCCTCCAGTTTGTAGTGTGTGGTATCTCTTGCTTAACGAGAAAGTATGATGTGAGAGCCATGTTTTTTTGAATAAAATATGTTGTGTCTCTAGCATTTTTAACAGCCTCATTAAGTACTTCTAAAATTGGCTTTGACAATGACTGGCTTATAAGGCTTTCTGCATGTTGATACAGTCCGGAAGATTGGTGTTTTGCAGCCTTTTCACCTAGTTTGTCAGCATTGGCTTTGCTGATCAGTCTGGCAAACCAAGCTCTTCCACTTTTACTATATAAATCCATGGTATGCTCATATCTTGAATACTGCATGCAGTACTGGTCGCCCCATTTAAAAAAAAGATATTTTGGAGTTGGAAAAGGTACAGAGAAGGGCAACTAAAATGATTAGGGATATGGAACAGCATCCATATGAGGAGAGATTAAAAAGACTGGGAGTTTTCAGCTTGGAAAAGAGATGACTAAGAGGGGATACGATAGAGGTCTATGAAATCTGGACTGGTGTGGAGAAAGTGAATAAGCTCCTTCACATAACACAAGAACTAGGGGTCACCCAATGAAATAAATAGGCAGCAGGTTTAAAACAAACAAAAGGAAGTACTTCTTCACACAACACACAGTCAACCTGTGGAACTTTTTGCCAGGGGATGTTATGAAGGCCACAACTATAACAGGGTTCAAAAAAGAACTAGATAAGTTCATGGAGGATAGATCTGTCAATGGCTATTAGTCTGTATGGGCAGGGATGCAACAGCATGCTCTGAGAGCCTCTGTTTGCCAGAAGCTGGGAGTGGACAACAGGGGATGGATCACTCAATAATTTCCTTGTTCTGTTAATTCCCTTTGAAGCACCTGGCATTGGCCACTGTTGGCAGACAGAGCACTGTGCTAGATGGACCATTGGTCTGATCCAATAGGGCCGTACTTATGTTATGTAAAATTAATTATAATATAGTAAAAATATTTAGTACAGAAATTCCCCAAGATAATGACCTCTCAAGATAGCAAAAATGTGAGATAATGACTTTGGCAAATAAAATCTTGGCCTACTAGGAAATGTATATAGCAGTTTCTCAGTCACAAATCTAGCATTCTGGAGCAAAGTCACTAAAACACAGTCCAACAAATAAGTGTTCCTTTAACGTGCCCCTCCCTTCTCCCTCTACCACACCCCATTCATAGTTGTTGTCTTTGGTCAGTGAAGACTCAGAGTTCAGAGGTGCTTTTGCATGATTCACCTCTCACCCTGGGAGGGTGCGGGGGAGAAAGCACTTTGCTCGTTCCTCCAGCTGCTCACCACTAAGCCAGTATGAAAAATTGGGACGGGGTGTGTGTGATAATAGGCGCCTCCATAAGGCAAAGCCCCAAATATTATGACTGTCCCTATAAAATCAGGACATCTGGTCACCCTACTCATCACTTGCTCCGGCCGCTCACTCTGACCATTGTTGTTAGTTGTGCCACCATTCACTCCACCACTCCATCACTGATGGTCCTGTGCGGTCACCTTCTGCTGCCACCTGCCACTGTGACCTCTGCAAGTCAGTCCCTTGAGGTTCCACCCAGGTCTCAGTGATTTCAGCTCTCCGTGGGGGAACCTCACAGTGAGTGCAGGCTGGGTGTTTCTTTTCCACAGAAACGCTGTCCTGCTGCATGTCTAAGCACTGAGACCTGATTATCTGTGATTTCAGCTCCAGTGGTCACTTAGCAAACCAAAAGACTCTCTATGTAGCCTCACAAGCTCTATCTTTAAACAGAGGAGAGGGGCAGGTCAAATAGTGCCGGGACTCTTAGGCAGACCCCACACCACCGAGTAAAGCCCCCCCCCACCTGGGATCTGCCATCCAAACCCCTTTCTTAGCGACTGCAGTTCAGTTGAGGGTGACCAGGGCTTAATTTGTAATGAAAAAGGTGCCAGGGCTCAAGCAAGTTTTTTACTTTCATAACTGATGTGGCAAGCCCAGAGGTCCCGGGGCTATGAACTGCTCAGCCCTGGCAAAAATTAAGCATTGAGGGTGACCCCCTCAATCAGGACTGGCTAAGTATAGTTCTGCTGCCCTTTACTCATACAATAAAGATAACAACATTCCATGACCCCCACATTTAATACTTAAGTGATTTGTAACCCATCACCAGCCAAAATTGATCACTTCGGCAGCACAGCTCTGGCTGCTGGATGCCTAGGAAGATTAGGTGTGTTCATGTAAATACACTCTGGTCCTGAAGCCTTCTCCCAACCCCTGGCTCATCACTAGCTGTCAGGGGAGAGCTCATTCAGACCTTGCTTACAAATCATAATTTGAAATTATAAGGTTGGCCAACATAGCCAAAATGAATGTGCCAACATTATCAGAATACACAACAGATGTGTGAAGAAGCTAGTAGACTTTTCAAACCTATTATACATTTTCAGGTACAAGTATTTTATCATACACTGTATATGCTTTTAAAGTGTGTATTAAAGTTTCAGTTTCAATTCAGATTTCCAACCAATGACTAAATTGGCAACACTGCATGTAACTAGTTGACCACAGAAGAGGGGGGTGTTGGGGAAATTCAGGGGCATGCAGGGAGATCCCTGACTATATCCCAACAGGGCAAACACGATAGCCCCTGGCACTGAAAGGGTGCACTTTTGCATTTGCCTGTGGGGCAGGAGGGAGATGAGGGAGATCAGGGGTCTCAGTGAGACACGTTTGTATTTATATGGACTCCCTGGGGAGAGCTTTTGAGAGACATTGTGTCATTTGGCTGGGCTTAAATGCCTTCAGGGGAGTTCAAAGGCTGCCCCGCAGCCCTGTAACCAGGTTTCCCCATAAACTTTGCTTGGTGCAGAGACCAAGTGTCTCCTCTAAAAGTCACATCCATCCTCACCAAAAACTGTCCAGCCAAATCCCAAAACCAAACACTGCCTCATTTTTACATCCCAAGTGCCTGCCACTCTCACTGCATTGCCTGATGAGCCAGCTTGCACATAACAAGCCTTCCCCTAGCCATCGGCCATCCAGCACCACCACAGTGCAGCTGCTTGAGAACCTACTGCCAGAATAACTGTACTATCCTAGTTTGAAAAATTAGTGCATGTGACCAAAATTAATCCTCTCCCCCACATCCCAGCCACATGGTGTCAACCAGCTTAGGTGTGCAGTGCTGTCTCATGCATGATGGTCTGTGGTCATGGCTTGGTGCTTTCAACACCGCTGTCTAGGATTCATTTCTCTGGTCAGAGAGCCCATTGAATTTGGCTAGTGGTTGATTTCTTGGTGCCCCACTGCTATACTGACTGGCACTTACAAATGGTTGGAAAGTGGGCTGGATGTGAGGTCCCCTAATCAGCACAATGGGTCACATATTGGAAATGCTGACACACTGGAACCCATAGCAATGCTCTGAGTGCAGCACCTGGTCTGAGTATGTTCTCTCCTTCAGCTGTCTGCACGGCCCTGGCTCAATGTGTATAATGGAGGGGGAAGAGTGAGCACAGGCTTCCCAGGGCTCCACAGATGCAGCTTGTTTGCTTTTTTTTTTGGGGTGTGTGGGGGGGAAACATGTACACTTTATATAGTGAGTTCTCCTCGGATGCTGAGCTCTGGTGCCATGAGGTCTTAACACCAGGAGCTGATCCTTGTGTTTCCCAAAGCTCCTGAGGACAAGTTGGTTGGAGCTTCATTTCTTGGTCTCAAGGACCTGGGCACGGTTTCCCTCTTGCAACAGGAATACTCTCTGCTGGGACTGTAAGACAGATGGAGTAGAGCGATCTCCTCCCATCTCTTCTTCCTGCCACTCTCTGCAGCATTCCCCTGCTCATCTTTTCCACATGAAACCATCCTCTTCCCTGCTTCTTCAGCTTCCATCTCAGTGACTGTGTGAGAGACCTCAGAGAAACTCCAGCTCTGAGTATCTCAGATGATAAAGATGGCAGCTGGGAACCAAGACCTCCTGCTCCTCACAAGAGGGGCAAAGATGTCCCATCAGGGTGAAGGCAGAACTTGCCCTGGTGAAGCTCCAGCTCAGTCCAAGAGCCATCTGTTCAGAGCTACTTACAGCACAGTACTGTCCACAGGTGGTGGGAGAAAGAGGCTATTTCCCATAGGGGTGATAGGGTTTGAGCACCTGGATTAGCATTCTAAGATCCAGGCTGAACACTTGCTTCTGTTGAAGGTCCTGAGCCCAGAGCTTCCCCCAGGAGCTCTTTGCACCAGCTGGAGCAATAAGGACATGTCCCAGGCTGCTAGGTGGGAGGCACATGCCCGTACAGCAAACAGTAACTCATTCTACCCCATAATGCTTTATATAAATATGCTTATGAATGTAAATATGACATAACTGGAACATGTTTTATGCTAGATATGCCATGTAAGATATCTTTGGCAAAGGTTATGTTCTACTGCATGTATTCATCCTATTCGTATGCATGTATCATTTTTATATCTGAAGTTATGAGTGTTAGCTCTATGCTTGTATTTAAAGGGTTTGCTGTAGAAAGCACCTACGGCAGATTTTGTGTGAAGGGGTTTGTGACAGGGTTGGATCACAGAAACCCCCTTGGGGCTGCCAACTAATGTGCCAAGACTACTTCTTCCCCTGCCAGCTTGGGACTCCAGAACCCTGCCTGGATGTGCCAGACACGCTTGCCGGCCACAAACACAGACCCACATCTGAACCACGTCCCACAAACTGCAAGCTTAACTGAAAGCAGCTTAAGCAGTGTTTCTGTTTAACACTCAGATGCCCAACTCCCCATGGGGTCCAAACCCCAAATAAATCCATTTTACCCTATATAAAGCTTATATAGGGTAAACTCATAAATTGTTCGCCCTCTATAACACTGATAGAGAGATATGTATAGCTGCTTGCCCCCGCCCCCCCAGGTATTAATGCATATTCTGGGTTAAATAATAAGTAAAAAGTGATTTTATTAAATACAGAAAGTAGGATTTAAGTTGTTCCAAGTATTAACAGACAGAACAAAGTAAGTTACCAAACAAAATAAAAACAAAACACTCAAATCTATACCTAATACAGTAAGAAAACTGAATACAGATAAAACCTCACCCTCAGAGGTGTTCCAGTAAGTTTCCTTTTACAGACTAGCCTCCTTCTATTCTGGGTCCAGCAATTACTCACACCCCCTGTGGTTCCTGTCCTTTATTCCAGTTTCTTTCAGGTAATCTTTGGGGTGGAGAGGCTCTCTTTTGAGCAGGCTGAAGACCAAATGGAGGGGTCTCCCCAGGGTTTAAATAGACTTTCGCTTGTGGGTGGACTCCCATCCCTCCCCCTGTGTAGAATCCCAGCTACAAGATGGAGTTTTGGAGTCATCGGGGCAAGTCACATATCCATGCATGACTCAGAACTTACAGGTAGCAGCCATGGTTCACATGCTACCTTGAACATCCTCAAGTAGACTTCTTATGTGGATTGGAGCTTTTCAAGATCCATTGTCTGTTAACTTGCACATTCCTTTCTCAAGAAACTGACCAAATACTTTACTAAGGCAACTTAGAAATCAAGCAGGTACACAGCCAATATTCATAACTTCGAACACAAAAATGATACATGCATACAAATAGGAGGAATAGATTCGGTAGATCAAAATCTTTACAGAGATGTGTTACATGCCATATGTAGCATAAAACATATTCCAGTTACGTCATATATACATTCATAAGCATATTTCCATAAAGCCTTATGGGGTGCAACATCACAAGGTTATTCAAGTTATCCATTTGGAAGTTGTCGCGGGGTGACGACTCACCACTGCGGCGCCTCCTGCTGGTTGTCCAGGGTTTTAGCTCTTTTCAGCCAGGAGCGCCCTCTGCCGGTCAGTGTCTCACCTGCCACTGGCCCCGTGCCTCTCCCAGACCCCTGTGCCCTTCTCATAGAATCATAGAATAACAGAGTTGGAAGGGACCTCTGGAGGCCATCTAGTCCAACCCCCTGTCCAGAGCAGGACCAATCCCAACTAAATCATCCCAGCCAGGGCTTTGTCAAGCCTGACCTTAAAAACTTCTAAGGAAGGGGATTCCATCACCTCCTTAGGTAATGCATTCCAGTGTTTCAACACCCTCCCAGTGAAAAAGTTTTTCCTAATATCCAACCTAAACCTCCCCCACTGCAACTTGAGACCATTACTCCTTGTCCTGTCATCTGCTATCACTGAGAATAGTCTAGAACCATCCTCTTTGGATCCACCTTTCAGGTAGTTAAAACAGCTATCAAATTCCCCCTCATTCTTCTCTTCTGAAGACTAAACATCCCCAGTTCCCTCAGCCTCTCCTCATAAGTCATGTGTTCCAGTCCCCTAATCATTTTTGTTGCCCTCCGCTGGACTCTTTCCAATTTTTCCACATCCTTCTTGTAGTGTGGGGCCCAAAACTGGACACAGTACTCCAGATGAGGCCTCACCAATGTCGAAGAGAGGGGAACGATCACGTCCCTCGATCTGCTGGCAATGCCCCTACTTATACACCCCATAATGCCATTGGCCTTCTTGGCAACAAGGGCACACTGTTGACTCATATTCAGCTTATCATCCACTGTAACCCCTAGGTCCTTCTCTGCAGAACTGCTGCCTAGCCATTCAGTCCCTAGTCTGTAGCGGTGCATTGGGTTCTTCCGTCCTAAGTGCAGGACTCTGCACTTGTCCTTGTTGAACTTCATCAGATTTCTTTTGGCCCAATCCTCCAATTTGTCTAGGTCCCTCTGTGTCCTATCCCTGCCCTCCAGCATATCTACTACTCCTCCCAGTTTAGTGTCATCCGCAAACTTGCTGAGGGTGCAATCCACACCATCCTCCAGATCATTAATGAAGATATTGAACAAAACCGGCCCCAGGACCGACCCTTGGGCTCTACATTAGGGCTCTCCCCCCTGGCAGTACCCCCTCAGTCTGGGTCTCTCCTCTCAGGGGAACCCCCAACCCCTTATCCCTCCTTGCTTCAGTGGCTACTGTCAGTCATCGTCTAGCCCCCGCTTCCTCGGGCAGACTGCCGTCTGTACCACTCATCATTGGCAAGCAGGGGGGTCAGACCAGCTGCCTCTATCTAGGTCTGGGCTGCTCCTCTGCAGCCCTAGTACCCTTTCATGGGCCTTTCACTGCAGCCTGGGGCTTTGCTAGGCTGGAGCTCTCCAGCTCTCTCTGCCCTTCCCCAGCACTGCTCCACTTCAGGTACCCTGCTAGTACCTTTTATGTGTCCTTAACTAGGCCTTCAGCCTGGGGGCTTGCTCAGCTGGAGCTCCCCAGCTCCCTCTGCCCTTCCCCAGCACTGCTCCACCCTAGGTACTCTTCTTAACTTTCCAGGCAGCCAGGTCCTTCTCTCTAGGAAGCTAGAGAGAGTGTCTCTCTCCTTCTGGCCCACTGCCTTCTTATAAGGACCAGCTGAGCCCTAATTACACAGTCTACAGCTGTGGCTGTTTTCCCAAATAGCCCACCTTTTTCCCTCTCAGCCCTCTCCCAGGGCTGTTTTAAGCCTTTCAAGGCATGGTGGGGGGACCACCCTTTGCCACAGAAATACTTGGCAAATGATGGACCTTGATAGACGTCATATATAGGCAGTCTGGGGTACCTCATGTTCATGAAGAGGCAGGGTGGCAGCTCTCACTACCCCTTCTTTCGCTACATAAGCATGTAATCCAAGTCACACCATAGCTCCATTAGTGCCCAACACCATAACTCACCTGTGAAAGACTTATGACTCTCCCCTGACAGTAACAACTCCAGTCTTCCTCCCTACTCACACCTCCTGCTGCCATCTCTCGCCAGCTCTTCCCTCCCTCCTCCTAGTTGCGGTACGGATCCTTCCCCTCCCTATTAGCCTTTTCCTGTCCTTTCCAGAGAAAGGCACTTCCACTGTTCCCTCTCGCTGACTGTCAGGACAAGGGCTAATAAAAGGCAATTACTGGGTTCATTCTGCTTGCAAAATGAGAACATTATGACAAGATCACAACTCTGCAAATTACTAGTTTATTTGATCTGTGGACCATTTGGAAAAATCAGCTGTAATTACCAGGTTCTCTGAAATATACACGAGGAGGTGGCATTTGAATGGCTATACCAAAGCACCTTGCTCCAGTTCGTATTAGTAGCAGAAACTATCCTTTGAGCTGCAAAACACTCTCCCATACAACCCCCCCTTTGCAGATGTTCACAGCTTCTGCAAACATTTTCCTTTTTGGAATGAAATTGCTGTGTCCATTGCTTCATTCCAGGTCAAAGGAGAATTTATTTTGCAAAAATATGAGGACAATCACTCCAGTCCCTTTGGCACTATTTCATCAAACTAGTTTTTACTAGCAGGTGTTATTTTTACAGTGACAAATCAAAACCAGCTCAATTACAGTTGACTTGCATATAAATAGCCCTTAATGAGCAATAGTATCTCAGCTAGGTTCACCAGAAAATCAAAACTAAAATAGGTAAGTGATTTTTCAGTCACTTCCAACATAACCAAGGGGGAGCTGCTAAAATCTTCGCAGAGCCTAACACAAAATGCCCCCTTTGTAACACTATATTATGTATTATACCTGGGCAGGACCCCTTCATGCCAGGTGCTGTGCGAACACAGAACAAAACAATGGTCTGTGCCCCAAAGAACATGAAAACTAGGCTTGTTGTCACTGCAAAGTTTACTAGAGTTATCATTAGAGGGTTGCCCCTACCTTGCGTCCTGTGCACACATGCACAAAAACACCCTTGCGTACGATGGTACTTTTAACTTGGCTGCCCAGCAAGGGGGTAAGGCTAAGCTCGAGTTAGCTCAACCCATCAGCTGCTAACATGATGACCGACCTGTAGTATGGAAACAAGCAAGCTCCACTCGAGTGACGCTGATCCTCCCACACTTTCCCACAATTCCCTCATCTGCCAGAAAGGACAGACAAGTTTGCCCACAATTCACTGGGACAGAATTCATAGAGTGGCTCAGCTTCCTTCAGTGCAAAGAAGAGAGATGTGCCTGCAGAGGTCTTATGCCACATGAGTCAGCGCAGCACCAGTGTGGGCACGGCAGTATGAGAGACATTTCGCAGCGTGGCTGCCCTCACTCAAGAGAAGTAACCCAAGTGTAGGTAGCTCAGGGCTGCTCAACAGTGGGAACTTAAATCAGCTTAGCTACATTGCCCAGGGCTGTGAGTAATCCACAGCCCTGAGTGACATTGACCTAAGCCCTGGTGTAGACAGCACTAGGGCAATGGAAGAATTCTTCCACCAACCTAGCTACCACCTGCCGGGAAGTTGGATTACCTACGTGGATAAGAGAACCCTCCTGTCGGCATAGGTAGTGTCTACACTGAAGCACTGCAGCTGTGCTGGTGTAGCATTTCAAGTATAGACCAGCCCTTAGTTAACTCTGCAGTGAAGAGAGACCCTGAGATTTCGCCGTCTCTTTGCTCACCCTGACAGGTGCAGGTAATTTTCAGGATCACTTTTCATTGACTCACACAGTGCTAAATCCATATAACAGCAGGGACATGCACAAGAAGTTGCTGAATACAGGAATATTGCACAGCTCTTACCACTTTAGGGACCTGCCACTGGTTTTGCTGCATTCTGCAATAGTTGGCTTTTCTAAGTTTTGTGGATGGTGAGTGGGGAAGGTGTAGCCAGACAGCCAGTCCCCCCCCCCCCCTCAGACCAGCATTGCTGGAAACACAGAAGGAAGCCGGAACAGGGCACTTAACATATATTCCAGCACAGTCTTTGAAGCTGTGAAAGCACAGGTGTGCTGCTACAATGTGCCTCTGGGAACAGATACAACGATTAAGCTCACAGCAGGCAGAGGCCCTGTGACAGACATGGCTCTTAGCCCCTACTAAATAGCGTGATGCACACACACCAACATCCTAGGTGGGAAAATATTTACCCTGATAAAAGAAATGTCCAGTAGTCGAAACTTATTGTTTCCCTCCCTTACAAGTGTAAACTACTCTTGCGAAAGCTGGCGTCACCCAGACAGACCAGCCTCAATTTGGCATAAGAAAGGAGAAAGAGAATAAAGGAGTACAGAGGTATAAGTAGGGGACCTACAGCACCATGATTTTTGAGTGCTTTTCACTATCTATCTGCTGGTCAGATAAGTGACAGCCTCCCAAGGCTTCTGCAGCTAAGAGGGTCCCTACGCCTTGTCCCTTATTCGTCTTTCCGCGGAATTGAGTGACCGATCCTGGCTTGGCACCGCTGGAATCGAGAGATGCAAGGAGGGTAAGAAGCACCCACACCTGATCTCCTATCTTTAGTGTACACATATTTTGAAATAGAGCTCTATACTTTGTTTTCTTTCTTTGGGATCCTGGCTTCAGTTTTGTAACTTGTTTGTGTGTGTAACATCTCTACATTTAAATAAGTAGGCACTAGCAATTTTGTAACCACATGATTAGAATCTAGCTTAATAAATTTTGGTAACCATTTGTGCATAAGCCTGACTTGTTTTCTCTGGTTTACTGTAAAGCAGCCAACACAATTAAAGAACCTCAGCAGTTTTGGCTCTAAAGCCTGGCTATTAGGTGAGAGTACTAAGAGCCTAGCGTTGAGTTGTGCCGCCTCCACGGGGCAAACTCTTGGGGCACCTGTCAGTCAATCCTGGCTGCCCGCTGCGAAGGAGCTCTGAGCTCTAGCAGTTAAAGTCACGGGTGTGGAGAGGCTCTTAGTGCTGCCATTGGGGCACCTGTCAGTCAGTATTGACTGCCCGCTGCGAAGGAGCTCTGAGCTCTAGCAGTTAAAGTCACGGGTGGTTAGGACCTTGGGGTATCCGTCAGCCTAGCCCGGGCTGCCCGCCGCGAAGGGACAGTGCGTCCTAGCGGTTAAAGTCACGGATGGTATAAACGGGCATAGCTGGCACCTCACCAAACATCCTTGGCCGACGGCTAAGAGAAGGCTACTGCCCTGTTCCCCAGCTCTGTGGGAAACTGCTAGCAGGCAAAGGACAGCAGCAGGAGAAGGAATTTGCTCCTCCCCAGCACCATTCCACCAATCAGGTGGAAAGCCAAACGCTAACTGGGAGCTCTTCCAGAGTGACACCAGGGGCTGTTTACACCTTTTTTCTGTAAGCTAAACATGCAATTGGAATACCACAAATTACCCCTTCTTTAAAGGTGCCCCCCCATAACGAGCTGCCATGTGTGTGACTCACGTCCTAACTCAGCACAGCTTTTGGGTGGTTTGCCCCTTCAAGGCGGCTCCTCCCCACACCCCCTAGCAGTAGCCAGACACCACAGAACCATGTGGCTCCGGGCTATGACCCATCCCTTTCTGACAGCTTTGGGCAGAGGAGACCCAGGGTGACAACGTATTGTAACCAACCTCCTGCAGGGTGTGAGCACCTTGAGCCACCAGGCCCTTCCACTGGCTGGCAGCTGCTCCATGTGCTCTGAGCTTGGAGGCCAGCACTCCCAGCACAGGACTCTGTAGGCCATAGGACTCCCTGGGGTGCTGGCACATTCCCAGTAACAGAAGGCCCCTTGTGGGCTCTGTTAGCAGCAGGGGGCTACTACCCCTGAAATGGATCTTTAATGGCTCCCAGTGGTTATACCACTGTTATACCAGTGAAAAAGATCCATAGTAATTATTTTGCATACACAGCAGTTTATTTGAAAAGGAATTACACAAGCGGTAAATTAAAGCACATAACTTTTATGTTAGACATTTAAGAACTATACATTAAGAGCTATACATTTTTCTTAGCAAGCCTTTTTTTTTTTTTTTTAAACATACACAAACAGGCCCTGTGCTAGCTTTACACAGTTCCTGCTTGGCAAACAGAGAAGGTGGTTACCAATTCTATGGATGACTTCTTTTCTCCAGGTCTGGTCTTCTCAGCCCTTTGGTCTGTTTTGGATTTCTTCAAGGCAAGCACTGGCTGCTTGGAAACACTTCTGGTTACAGTCCTACTCGAGCACATGGAGCAGAGTTTTGGCTACTCTGTCTAGCAGCTTTTTTTAAACATTACTTAAGGAATCCCCCTCTCTCTCCAGTAATTGACTTTGCTCGATTCTTATACTATTTTTCCTCAAAGGAGTCACATGCTTTAAAAGCATGCCCAGTGGGCGTGTGGTTATTAATTTTATCCAATTACTATTTTAGAAGGGGTTGGGGGGTTGCCGAACAAAGATTACTTCACATTTACTTACTTATTAATCATTCACTCTGGCTCTTTGCATGGTATTCTTACTGTAGGGTTACTATAACCAGGTTGACCTGTGCTTCATGCTGGAACTTTATGCATGTGATATTTACTTTTTCATGAGCCCATATTTGCTGACCAATAGGTTTAATGTTGATTGCACACACAGGCTTTGCCAGTCCTTTATCAAATCTGCTTCTGCTTAATGGGACCCTACTCCCAGGATCCTCTGCAGTTCTTCAGCCATGTTTAAATCATGTCAAGTTATGCTTTCATTATTTATTCAGCACGGCCACACCAATTTGGCACGATCCCAACAGTCCCCCATTCGATATTCAATGACCAAAGATAATTGCAATATCACATCAATCATACCCCCAATTTGTACACTATTAGATCATGTGTCTCCTTTTTTTTTTATAAAACTTAAAGCATTATTTTACAATTATTAGTTGCGTAATTTAACAACTTATAAAATTAAGTTTTTTGCAAAGCTTGTTTTTTTAATATTGCTTACACATTTGAACAGAAACATACAAGGAATAATACAGCAGTTTTTGAAATTTGAAACAACATTGCCCATTTAGCTTAATTTTATCTTGTTACTTGACATACAACATTGTACCAAGCACACATTTGAGATTTTATTTTTTTACAGCTTTTTTAACAATTTTATACTTTTGAGCAAGCATACATTTTATAGATTATTAATTTAGTTGACCATTTTATTTGATCCAGTGTGCCTTGATTAGTTTGTATTTTTATATTTTAATTTGTATTATTTTACTTGATTATTTTTAAACTTGGTGATGTTAATTTAGGGTGAATTATAAAGGTTTTAGTTATTTGAGGGTGCCATTGATATTGTTTGTACTGGAAATGAGTTATATTTTTATGAGTACACCATATTTTGGGGTTTATAAACCAAGTTAGTTTGCTTATTGTTACATTATCCTTTTTTTATACTAATATATATTTTGGTTTATTTTATATAATTTTACCAACCATTTTCTACTGTAAATTTATGTTTAGATTACATAAATTTCTTATGTTGAAAGAAAATGTAGAATCAAATGAAATAAAAGTCTAAAATGAATCCACATGTTCCATAGAATCTCTATGGATAGTAATTCCATGCTCTAATAAGAATATAACAGTAGGGATCTATTATCGACCACCTGACCAGGACAGTGACAGTGACTATGAAATGCTAAGGGAGATTAGAGAGGCTATCAAAATAAAGAACTCAATAATAGTGGGGGAGTTCAATTATCCCCATATTGACTGGGTACATGTCACCTCAGGACGAAATGCAGAGACAAAATTTCTCAATACTTTAAATGACTGTTTCTTGGAGCAGCTGGTACAGGAATACACAAAGGAAGAGGTAATTCTCGATTTAGTCCTGAGTGGAGCGCAGGATCTGGTCCAAGAGGTAACTATAACAGGACCGCTTGGAAATAGTGACCATAATATAATAACATTTAACATTCCTGTGGTGGGAAGAACACCTCAACAGCCCAACACTGTGGCATTTAATTTCAGAAAGGGGAACTATGCAAAACTGAGGAGGTTAGTTAAACAGAAATTAAAAGGTACAGTGACTAGAGTGAAATCCCTGCAAGCTGCATGGACACTTTTCAAAGGCACCATAATAGAGGCTCAACTTAAATGTATACCCCAAATTAAAAAACACAGTAAAAGAACTAAAAAAGAGCCACCGTGGCTTAAAAACCATGTAAAAGAAGCAGTGAGAGATAAAAAGGTATCTTTTAAAAAGTGGAAGTCAAATCCTAGTGAGGTAAATAGAAAGGAGCATAAACACTGCCAAATTAAATGTAAAAATGTAATAAGAAAAGCCAAAAAGGAGTTTGAAGAACAGCTAGCCAAAAACTCAAAAGGTAATAACAAAATGTTTTTTAAGTACATCAGAAGCAGCAAGCCTGCTAAACAACCAGTGGGGCCCCTGGACGATCGAGATGCAAAAGGAGCACTTAAAGACGGTGAAGTCATCGCAGAGAAACTAAATGAATTTTTGCTTCAGTCTTCATGGCTGAGGATGTTAGGGAGATTCCCAAATCTAAGCCGTCTTTTGTAGGTGACAAATCTGAGGAATTGTCACAGATTGAAGTGACACTAGAGGAGGTTTTGGAATTAATTGAGAAACTTAACAGTAACAAGTCACCGGGACCAGATGGCATTCACCCAAGAGTTCTGAAAGAACTCAAATGTGAAATTGCGGAACTATTAACTATTGCTTGTAACCTGTCCTTTAAATCAGCTACTGTACCCAATGACTGGAAGATAGCTAATGTAACACCAATATTTAAGAGGGGCTCTAGAGGTGAGCCCGGCAATTACAGACCAGTAAATCTAACGTCAGTACCGGGCAAATTAGTTGAGACAATAATAAAGAATAAAATTGTCAGACACATAGAAGAACATAAATTGTTGGGCAAAAGTCACCTTGGTTTCTGACAAGGGAGATCATGTCTTACTAATCTAACAGAGTTCTTTGAGGAGGTCAGCAAACACATGGACAAAGGGGATCCAGTGGACATAGTGTACTTAGATTTCCAGAAAGCCTGGGACAAGGTCCCTCACCAAAGGCTCTTACGTAAATTAAGTTCTCATGGGATAAGAAGGAAGATCCTTTCATGGATTGAGAACTGGTTAAAAGACAGGGAACAAAGGGTAGGAATAAATGGTACATTCTCAGAATGGAGAGGGGTAACTAGTGGTGCTCCGCAAGCGGAAGCGTAGCGGCCGCTCCCTCTCTGAGCACAAGTGGCACCTTAGAATCATAGAATCATAGAATATCAGGGTTGGAAGGGACCCCAGAAGGTCATCTAGTCCAACCCCCTGCTCGAAGCAGGACCAATTCCCAGTTAAATCATCCCAGCCAGGGCTTTGTCAAGCCTGACCTTAAAAACCTCTAAGGAAGGAGATTCCACCACCTCCCTAGGTAACGCATTCCAGTGTTTCACCACACTCTTAGTGAAAAAGTTTTTCATAATATCCAATCTAAACCTCCCCCACTGCAACTTGAGACCATTACTCCTTGTTCTGTCATCTGCTACCATTGAGAACAGTCTAGAGCCATCCTCTTTGGAACCCCCTTTCAGGTAGTTGAAAGCAGCTATCAAATCCCCCCTCATTCTTCTCTTCTGCAGGCTAAACAATCCCAGCTCCCTCAGCCTCTCCTCATAAGTCATGTGTTCCAGACCCCTAATCATTTTCGTTGCCCTTCGCTGGACTCTCTCCAATTTATCCACATCCTTCTTGTAGTGTGGGGCCCAAAACTGGACACAGTACTCCAGATGAGGCCTCACCAATGTCGAATAGAGGGGAACGATCACGTCCCTCGATCTGCTCGCTATGCCCCTACTTATACATCCCAAAATGCCATTGGCCTTCTTGGCAACAAGGGCACACTGCTGACTCATATCCAGCTTCTCGTCCACTGTCACCCCTAGGTCCTTTTCTGCAGAACTGCTGCCTAGCCATTCGGTCCCTAGTCTGTAGCGGTGCATGGGATTCTTCCGTCCTAAGTGCAGGACTCTGCACTTATCCTTATTGAACCTCATCAGATTTCTTTTGGCCCAATCCTCCAATTTGTCTACGTCCTTCTGTATCCTATCCCTCCCCTCCAGCATATCTACCACTCCTCCCAGTTTAGTATCATCTGCAAATTTGCTGAGAGTGCAATCCACACCATCCTCCAGATCATTTATGAAGAGATTGAACAAAACCGGCCCCAGGACCGACCCTTGGGGCACTCCACTTGATACCGGCTGCCAACTAGACATGGAGCCATTGATCACTACCCGTTGAGCCTGACAATCTAGCCAGCTTTCTACCCACCTTATAGTGCATTCATCCAGCCCATACTTCCTTAACTTGCTGACAAGAATACTGTGGGAGACCGTGTCAAAAGCTTTGCTAAAGTCAAGAAACAATACATCCACTGCTTTCCCTTCATCCACAGAACCAGTAATCTCATCATAAAAGGCGATTAGATTAGTCAGGCATGACCTTCCCTTGGTGAATCCATGCTGGCTGTTCCTGATCTCTTTCCTCTCATGCAAGTGCTTCAGGATTGATTCTTTGAGGACCTGCTCCATGATTTTTCCAGGGACTGAGGTGAGGCTGACTGGCCTGTAGTTCCCAGGATCCTCCTTCCTCCCTTTTTTAAAGATTGGCACTACATTAGCCTTTTTCCAGTCATCTGGAACTTCCCCGGTTCACCACGAGTTTTCAAAGGTAATGGCCAATGGCTCTGCAATCACAGCTGCCAATTCCTTCAGCACTCTCGGATGCAACTCGTCCGGCCCCATGGACTTGTGCACGTCCAGCTTTTCTAAATAGTCCCTAACCACCTCTATCTCCACAGAGGGCTGGCCATCTCTTCCCCATTTTGTGATGCCCAGCGCAGCAGTCTGGGAGCTGACCTTGTTAGTGAAAACAGAGGCAAAAAAAGCATTGAGTACATTAGCTTTTTCCACATCCTCTGTCACTAGGTTGCCTCCCCCATTCAGTAAGGGGCCCACACATTCCTTGGCTTTCTTCTTGTTGCCAACATACCTGAAGAAACCCTTCTTGTTACTCTTAACATCTCTGGCTAGCTGCAGCTCCAGGTGCGATTTGGCCCTCCTGATATCATTCCTACATGCCCGAGCAATATTTTTATACTCTTCCCTGGTCATATGTCCAAACTTCCACTTCTTGTAAGCTTCTTTTTTATGTTTAAGATCCGCTAGGATTTCACCATTAAGCCAAGCTGGTCGCCTGCCATATTTACTATTCTTTCGACTCATTGGGATGGTTTGTCCCTGTAACCTCAACATACCTTTTTAATGTATAGGCGCCTTTTTTAACTTTTACTCACCCGGTGGCTCTCCGGGTCCTCGGCGGCATTTCGGCAGCGGGGGCCTTCAGTGCCGCCAAGGACCCGGCTCGGCACCCGGTGAGTACAAGCAGGTGGCACCTTTTTTTATGTCCGCTGCCCCTGTTCGCTCCACCTAGCTACGCCACGGACCCCAAGGGTCAGTCCTAGGACCCTATTTAACATATTCATAAATGGTCTGGAGAAAGGGGTAAACAGCGAGGTGGCAAAGTTTGCAGATGATACTAAACTGCTCAAGATAGTTAAGACCAAAGCAGACAGTGAAGAGCTTCAAAAAGATCTCACAAAACTAAGTGCTTGGGCTATAAAATGGCAAATGAAATTTAATGTGGATAAATGTAAAATAATGCACCTTGGAAAAAATAACCCCAACTATACACACAATATGATGGGGGCTAATTTAGCTACAACTAATCAGGAACGAGATCTTGGAGTCATCATGGATAGTTCTCTGAAGACGTCCACGCAGTGTTCAGCAGCAGTCAAAAAAGCAAACGGGATGTTAGGCATTTTAAAAAAGGGATAGAGAATAAGACGGAGAATATCTTATTGCCCTTATATAAATCCATGGTACGTCTACATCTTGAATACCGCATACAGATGTGGTCCCCTCATCTCAAAAAAGATATACTGGCATTAGAAAAGAGCAACTAAAATGATTAGGGGTTTGAAATGGGTCCCATATGAGGGGAGATTAAAGAGACTTGGACTTTTCAGCTTGGAAAAGAGGAGACTAAGGGGGGATATGATAGAGGTATATAAAATCATGAGTGGTGTGGAGAAAGTGAATAAGGGAAAGTTATTTACTTGTTCCCATAATATAATAACTAGGGGCCACCAAATGAAATTAATGGGCAACAGGTTTAAAACAAATAAAAGGAAGTTCTTCACTCAGTGCACAGTCAACCTGTGGAACTCCTTGCCTGACGAGGTTGTGAAGGCTAGGACTATAACAGGGTTTAAAAGAGAACTAGATAAATTCATGGAAGCTAAGTCCATTAATGGCTATTAGCCAGGATGGGTAAGGAATGGTGTCCCTAGCCTCTGTTTGTTAGGGTTGAGATGGATGGCAGGAGGGAGATCACTTGATCATTACCTGTTAGGTTCACTCCCTCTGGGGTAGCTGGCATTGGCCACTGTTTGTAGACAGGATACTGGACTGGATGGACTTTTGGTCTGACCCAGTATGGCCATTCTTATGTACCTTATGTTCTTATGTACTTTTTTATTTAAATTTTAATTTTTTTTATTAACCAAGATACCCCATTTTTATTGAGCTTTTAGTATTAGGTTTTATTTTAATTTAGGTATTTACCATAATTTTTCGGGGGGTACTATTTTATAGTATCCAGTTTTATTTTTTTAGGCACTAGTATATATAGAATCATAGAATCATAGAATATCAGGGTTGGAAGGGACCCCAGAAGGTCATCTAGTCCAACCCCCTGCTCAAAGCAGGACCAATTCCCAGTTAAATCATCCCAGCTAGGGCTTTGTCAAGCCTGACCTTAAAAACCTCTAAGGAAGGAGATTCTACCACCTCCCTAGGTAACGCATTCCAGTGTTTCACCACACTCTTAGTGAAAAAGTTTTTCCTAATATCCAATCTAAACCTCCCCCACTGCAACTTGAGACCATTACTCCTCGTTCTGTCATCTGCTACCATTGAGAACAGTCTAGAGCCATCCTCTTTGGAACCCCCTTTCAGGTAGTTGAAAGCAGCTATCAAATCCCCCCTCATTCTTCTCTTCTGCAGGCTAAACAATCCCAGCTCCCTCAGCCTCTCCTCATAAGTCATGTGTTCCAGACCCCTAATCATTTTTGTTGCCCTTCGCTGGACTCTCTCCAATTTATCCACATCCTTCTTGTAGTGTGGGGCCCAGAACTGGACACAGTACTCCAGATGAGGCCTCACCAATGTCGAATAGAGGGGAACGATCACGTCCCTTGATCTGCTCGCTATGCCCCTACTTATACATCCCAAAATGCCATTGGCCTTCTTGGCAACAAGGGCACACTGCTGACTCATATCCAGCTTCTCGTCCACTGTCACCCCTAGGTCCTTTTCCGCAGAACTGCTGCCTAGCCATTCAGTCCCTAGTCTGTAGTGGTGCATTGGATTCTTCCATCCTAAGTGCAGGACCCTGCACTTATCCTTATTGAACCTCATCAGATTGCTTTTGGCCCAATCCTCCAATTTGTCTAGGTCCCTCTGTATATTATTGTCTAGGTCCCTCTGTATATTACCAGATACACTTTCTGTGTCTTTTTATTGGCTACACTGGAAAGGACAAGAGTGCACTTGCGTATGGTACATGTATGCACTTTCACTTTCCAGGTATTTTGGAATGATTGATTAATGTAAAAGTAGTAACTTAATGCCCAGTTAAGACTTTGGGGCCAGGGTTTGGGGTTTTTTGGCTTTGTTTTAAGATTTTTTTAATTGTTTTTTTAAGATTTTTGGGCTTTTATACAAACTTTTTTTAGGATAATTTTGCGTGAATATTTTTTATTTGTTTAACAATACTTAAAACCCTTTTTTAAACAATTTACTTGATTTTATTACAGAATATTTTATTTTTTTATCTATAATTTTGTTTGTTTGTTTTTTCATATGTGCTGACTGCATTAGTTGCTTTAAAGTCTCTCTCATTCTTTCCCTTAGGGTAGAGAGGCTCCATGTGTTTCCCAATCCTATTCCAGTGTTTAATGTTTTTTATATGGTATTTTTTTTACCTTTTTTTTTTTACATTCCAGACATTATATTGTGCAATCCTTTTAGAACAGTTAGGCTAATGGGTATTAATCATAAAAAATTTTAGGGAATAAGTTTATAAAAACTTTAAATTTGGACCCAGACTGCTAGTCTGAAGCCTAGGTTATACAGTGACACGGATGCATCCGATGAAGTGAGCTGTAGCTCACGAAAGCTTATGCTCTAATAAATTTGTTAGTCTCTAAGGTGCTACAAGTACTCCTTTTCTTTTTGCTAATACAGACTAACACGGCTGCTACTCTGAAACAATTTTACAGTTACTTTTATATTTATGGTGGGAACCTCACTCCCATTTTTAAACCAAGCTCCTTGAATTATACATTCTTGGGGTGCTTTGGTTTGAAGGACCTTTTCTTGGGGTACATGTGGTTTTTATAATTCCCCAGTTCTGGTATCAATAATTTGGGATTCGTGAATTCCTGACTTATGTATACAATTAGTTACACTTGAGGTTTATACATATTGTTTACTATTTGGATTATGTTTTTATTTAACTACCAAAGTGGGGTGGGGGTTATGTTTTTTTGACTGCCTTTTGTTAATGTTTTAGCATTTAACCCTTGTAATTAAACAGACACACATGCTTTATTTGTTACATGAAAGATTTATCTTTTTTGAGTATTTTTTTTTGTCCCAAAGGGATTAACAGATTTTGTTACCATACAGTGCCAAATTTCTCTATCTCCCATGTTTAGTTCCTTTTTTATTATTATTATTTATTAGCTGCTTGGATAAAAAGTTTTGTGTCCTTTTTTTAAAAAATTTTGGGGAGATAAGCGTTGTTGAAACATAACCTTTGGACAATGCTACACAGGATGGACCCGTTATTTATAGTAAGATTCATGCCAGTTGGAACTGTGCCTAAATCTATATTGTCTTCAGCAGTTAGGGACCGTCTTCAAATTCCCCTTCCTGCTTTTTTGGTTGGTGGAGATGTTGTTATAGGTCTGCGTTCTATAAAAGATTAAATTAAGGTGAATGGGCACTTATATTGGAATTTCCATTTTATCCTTTTATACAGATACTCTTCTGGTTTTACAAATACTGCTTTAAATTCTTTTAAGCATTTTAAAATAAGTTGGAGATCATTTTTACAAGAACATTTTCCTAGTAGCGGGTAGGTCTGCCATACAGGACCTTTACTTTATAGTTTCGTGACATTTTAGTCCCAAGATATATATTTTTTGTTTTGCTTTAATTACCTTTTTACGAGGGGTGACTATAACACTCAGTTCTATTTTTTGTTCCTTTACCCATTCAAGATTAGTACCCCTATTCAAAGGAGAACATTCGTATGTATCCTTGGTATAAGCCCCCATTGCTATTAGAATTGCTTGATCTCACAGTCTTTGGTCGCCTCTCCCATGGGACAGATAGATGGTAATCCAGTAGCCACATGGTAGACCAGGGGTGGCCAACCTGTGGCTCCAGAGCCACATGCAGCTCTTCAGAAGTTAATATGTGGCTCCTCGTATAGGCACCAACTCTAGGGCTGGAGCTACAGATGCCAACTTTCCAATGGGGCAGGGGGTGTTCACTGCTCAACTCCTGGCTCTGCCACAGGCTCTACCCCCACTCCACCCCTTCCCACCCCCCCCCTTGAGCCTGCCATGCCCTTGCTCCTCCCCCTCCCCCCCAGACCCTCCTACATGCCACGAAACAGGTGACCAGGAGGTGCGTGGGGGTGGGGAGGTGTTGACTGGTGGGGTTGCTGGTGCATGGGAGGCTCTGGGAGTGGCGGGGGGGAGCAGATGGGGGGCTGATGACTTATTACTGTGGCTCTTTGGCAATGTACATTGGTGAATTCTGATTCCTTCTCAGGCTCAGGTCGGCCACCCCTGTGGTAGACAAACCCATAGCTGACCAAACGAAACAGTATGTTTCTTGCTTCCATGGATTAGTTTGTGAAAACAAGGAAACAAACAAAACACAGGCCTTTAACCAGGCCTTATAGGTTAGTACATTTTACATGATGATATACTGTTTTATTTTTTTTTTACTTTTTTGCACTTTGTGGGTGGTAGACTATATGCCATTTCTGTTTGATTTCCATTATTAATAATAATGCTTTCACTACTGGTTTTACGAAGTGAGGTTCTTGGTCACTATTCATGATCGAGGGTATATCCCTTTTGCTTAGTATTTGGGTCCATAATGCCTGATCTGTAGTTTGAGCTGGGTTATCTGTTGTGGGGATTACTTCCACCCATTTTGAAAAATTATTTACGACCACCAAGGAAAAGGGATTTTTCTGTAGGAGGTTTTTTTTTTACGGTTTAATGTCATTTATTTGTAATTTTTGCCATGGCCCTTAGTGTCAGGTTGGTGTTTCAGTATTCAGCCACATTACCAGATCAATGCTAGTTTGAAACATAGAATCATAGAATATCAGGGTTGGAAGGGACCTCAGGAGGTCATCTAGTCCAACACCCTGCTCAAAACAGGACCAATCCCCAACTAAATCATCCCAGCCAGGGCTCTGTCAAGCCTGACCTTAAAAACCCCAAAGGAAGGAGACTCCACGACCTCCCTAGGTAACACATTCCAGTGCCTCTTAGTGAAAAAGATTTTCCTAATATCCAACCT
The DNA here is from genome assembly GCF_965140295.1 of Lepidochelys olivacea. NCBI lineage: Eukaryota > Metazoa > Chordata > Testudines > Cheloniidae > Lepidochelys > Lepidochelys olivacea. The sequence continues at coordinate 42,740,103 of NC_140418.1, read as the reverse complement.
AAATCTCCCCCACTGCAACTTGAGACCATTACTCCTTGTTCTGTCATCAGCTACCACTGAGAACAGTCTAGCTCCATCCTCTTTGGAACCCCCTTTCAGGTAGTTGAAAGGAGCTATCAAATCCCCCCTCATTCTTCTCTTCTGTAGACTGAACAATACCAGTTCCCTCAGTCTCTCCTCATAAGTCATGTTTTCCAGTCCCCTAATCATGTTTGTTGCCCTCCGCTGGATGCTTTCCAATTTTTCCACATCCTTCCTGTAGTGTGGGGCCCAAAACTGGACACATTACTCCAGATGAAGCCTCACCAATGTCGAATAGAGGGGAACAATCACATCCCTCGATCTGCTAGCAAAGCCACTACTTATACACCCCAAAATGCCGTTAGCCTTCTTGGCAACAAGGGCACACTGTTGACTGATATCCAGCTTCTTGTCCATTGTAACCCTAAGTCCTTTTCTGCAGAACTGCTGCCTAGCCATTCTTCCATCCTAACTGTAGGACTCTGCACTTGTCTTTGTTGAACCTCATCAGATTTCTTTTGGCCCAATCCTCTAATTTGTCTGCGTCCCTCAGTATCCTATCCCTACCCTCCAGCATATCTACCACTCCTCCCAGTTTAGTGTCATCTGCAGACTTGCTGAGGGTGCAGTCCATGCCATCCTCCAGATACACTAATGAAGATATTGAACAAAACTGGCCCCAGAACCGACCCTTGGGGCACTCTGCTTGATACCAGCTGCCAACTAGACATGGAGCCATTGATCACTATCCATTGAGCCGGACTATCGAGCCAGCTTTCTATCCACCTTATAGTCCATTCATCCAGCCCATACTTCTTTAACTTGCTGGCAAGAATACTGTGGGAGACCATATCGAAAGCTTTGCTAAAGTTAAGGAATAACACGTCCACTGCTTTCCCCTCATCCACAGAGCCAGTTATCTCATCATAGAAGGCAATTAGATTAGTCACGCATGACTTGCCCTTGGTGAATCCATACTGACTGTTCCTGATCACTTTTCTCTCCTCTAAGTGCTTCAGAATTGATTCCTTTTTTAAAGATGGGCCCTACATTAGCCTTTTTCCTGTTGTCCAGCACCTCCCCCGATCACCATGTGTTTTCAAAGATAATGGCCAATGGCTCTGCAATCACATCCACCAACTCCTTTAGTACTCTCGGATGCAGCGCATCCGGCCCCATGGACTTGTGCTCTTCCAGCTTTTCTAAATAGTCCCAAACCACTTCTTTCTCCACAGAGGGCTGGTCACCTCCTCCCCAGGCTGTGCTGCCCAGTGCAGTAGTCTGGGAGCTGACCTTGTTCGTGAAGACAGAGGCAAAAAAAGCATTGAGTACATTAGCTTTTTCCAAATCCTCTGTCACTAGGTTGCCTCCCTCATTCAGTAAGGGTCCCATACTTTCCTTGACTTTCTTCTTGTTACTAACATACCTGAAGAAATCCTTCTTGTTACTCTTAACATCTCTTGCTAGCTGCAACTCCAGGTGTGATTTGGCCTTCCTGATTTCACTCCTGCATGCCTGAGCAATATTTTTATACTCCTCCCTGGTCATTTGTCCAATCTTCCACTTCTTGTAAGCTTCTTTTTTGTGTTTAAAATCAGCAAGGATTCACTGTTAAGCCAAGCTGGTCGCCTGCCATATTTACTATTCTTTCTACACATCGGGATGTTTTGTCCCTGTAACCTCAATAAGGATTCTTTAAAATACAGCCAGCTCTCCTGGACTCCTTTCCCCCTCATGTTATTCTCCCAGGGGATCCTGCCCGTCAGTTCCATGAGGGAGTCAAAGTCTGCTTTTCTGAAGTCCAGGATCCGTATTCTGCTGCTCTCCTTTCTTCCCTGTGTCAGTAAGAGACACATCTTTAAAGTAATGCAAATAGATGGGATCAGGTAGTATAGATACTGCTGAGCCAGTGTCCAACATTAGCTGAATAGAGTGTGATTTGCCTGAGGGTATGGCAGAAACGTTTACAGTGCACTTTATTCATTCTGGAATATGTGCAGTAGTGATTTTGTCCACACTCAGCACAGTAACATCTGGTATTGTAACTGCATGCACCTGTTGATTGAACTGGCTGCTCCGACATACTTTAGCAAAATGTCCAATCTTTTCGCAATGATTGCACTGAGCTACTTTTGCAGGACATCCTGTGTAGTTTGGAAGGTGTTGTGGGGATCCACAGCAAAAGCATGCTTTTACTGTATTTTGAATTTGCTGATTCAGTGGTTTTTCATTAGTTTTCCTCTTGGAATCGTTTGTCTGCAGCAATCGTGAACTTTTCTGCAAAGGAGTCACAGCCTGGACTGTGCCTCCTGTATCCATGCTCATTATTTTGGCTTCAGCTGTAGCTGACTCAATCTGAGTAGCAATGGTTATTGCTTTTTCTAGTGTAAGTTGTGGTTCTAGAACTAAGCGTTCTCTTACATGAAGCATGGTTGTTTTCTCAATGAGCTGGTCTCTAATCATCTCATCTGCCATATTCCCAAAGTCACAAGTTACAATCAGACTCCTCAGGGAAGCAATATACTGCATTGTAGTCTCCCCTGTTTTCTGCTCATGCTGGCGAAATCTGTAGTGATTAGCTACTACATTCACTTTTGGCACAAAAAAGTTCTTTAATGCAGTGAGTGCAGTCTCATATTTATCATCTGCAAGGGGAAAAGTGTAAAATATATGCTGCCCTTCTGCTCCAAGGCAGTGGATTATCAGAGCATGCTTTCTTACTTCAGAAATCTATGTAGCACTGATTGCAAGCAGATAAGTCTCAAACATATGGATCCAGGCAGTAAAAGCAATTGGAGGCTCACCTGGGCTTTGCAGAAAGGGTGCAGGTGGGTTCAGAGGCAAAAGATCCATCCTCGTAGCCAGAATGTTGTAACAACTGGGTAAGGTACTAACACATTTCAACAGGACTTTATTTTTAAAGAGAAAATCTCTTTACCAAGCTGCTGCTGCACCCTCGGTAGCTCTCACTCAGCCTCCTCAACTCCCGCCTCCCTCCTTCCTGTTCGTGTTCTTTCAGACTCCCAACAGCCAGTGCTCCCAGTTCTAATAATTACAAGCAGCATCTAAACACCACATACTTCACATTTACTTACTCATCAATCATTTACTCTGGCTCTCTGCATGATGTTTTTGCTATATGGTTACTATAACCAGGTTGACCTGTGCTTCACACTGGAACTTTATGCATGTGCTATTTACTTTTTCATGGGCCCATATTTGCCGATCAATATCGATCGCACGTGCAGGCTTTGCCAGTCCTTTATCAAATCTGCTTCTGCTTAAAGCAACCTTGCTCCCAGGATCCTCTGCAGTTCTTCAGCCATGTTTAAGTCATGTCAAGTTATGTTTACACCATTCATTCAGCATGGCCACACCAATTTGGCACCATCCCAACAAGCTCCTGGGAACTGAATGGTGCAAGTACCCCAGGTAGGAGGCAGGGAAGGCTGGGGCTGGCCCCGCGTGTGGGAGGGAAGCAGGGGGAGATGGGGCGGAGAGCTGGGGCCAGCCCAGGGATGTCCCATTTTCCCTTTGGGAAAATACGGTCACCCTACCAATAACAGAGGGCCCGTTGTGGGCTCCTGGGAACTGAATGGTGCAAGCACCCTAGACAGGAGGCATGCCAATCACACACTGACAAGTCAGACAGGCACAGCACAGCCCTGTGCAGGGCTATAAAGGGAAATAGATCCCATGGGCCACTCTTTCCAGACCTTCTCTGTCCTGGAAACAACCTTAGTTGCCCTGGCCTGTAGCCCTCACTAGTCACAGCTCTGTTCCCTCACCTGTGGTCTGACCAAGGCATGTCCACACCACCCTGCTACTGTAGGCTGCTGACCCCTGTCTTTCTGCCACAGCTGCTGATAGCCCAGTTCTCAGTCCTAGCTCCCAGGCTGCTGCCTCCAGCTCATACACCGCCTCTGGCTCAACCCCACCTGTTTACCTCTGGCTTCACAATGACGATGCCTTTCCCAACATGAGGGATTCTGGGCCTTTCTCCTGCTGGGCACATCTCTGGGTAACACAGAGCCCCCTAGGTGGTGGGTCCTTTCCCTCCAGCTCAACAGCACCACTAAGGAGCCAGCAGACCCAGTACAATAGCTCGTGCTGGCCGTGTTGTCCAATTTCATGATTTCCTCATGAGTCTTGTGATGTTTGTTGTTTGTCTTAAAGCCCTCCCTCGTAGAGTCCTGTGATCATGTGAGAATCTCGGGGGGCGGGGGAAGGTGAGCTATCCCTCCCGGGTGTAGAGAAAAGCTTGACAATGTGAATCCTAAAGGCTCAAAAACCAGACAGCAAGTGAAATGGAGCCAAGATTTATTATCAGATCTCAGGATTTTTGAATGCTTGCAGCTGGCAATGCTATTTTTGGCTTGTATGTTTTTCATTTTCTCTCACTACTGAACCCAGAAGAGAGGGGCTAGTCACTTGCAAGGAAGCAGGTGATATTCCCCCTTTCTCAGGCTTGTGTTTGCTCCTACCAGCGCTTTTCACTGGTAGTTGTGGAGATGATTGTGAGGATTCTGACAGCAAGTGAAGAACAGCCAACAGCAGCAGATGAACTGCTCAGCAACAGCAGTATTTTAATCCAGCAGATAACAGTTTTCTACCCGAATAGCCTCCGTAAGAGTGGGGAAGAAAAAAGTACTTCATCCAAAATAGTGTTTCTAAAAATGTCCTAGGGAGCTTTACGTGCCCCCCATTAATTGAACTCCTCAGACAAAAAAGTGGTTTACAAACAGTTGTTGCCACAACCTCCTGTGAGGCAGAGACGTTCAGATGGGGGAAATGGTGCATGAAATAGAAAAGTAGCGTAACCCTTCTGCCAGGTGGATCCGGCAGCAACCAGGGCTGGGTTCAATATCTAGGGGTTCCTCTTCAACAACACAACACAGAACCGGCTCGAGCCCCTACCCAGTAACCTGGGAAAATTACACACCACCCCTGGGCACCTCTGAGACGCAATACTTCCCCACTCACAAGCACAGAGTCTGAGTGTAGAAAATAAACTTTTAATGAAAGGAGAGAAGTCACCTGACAATAATTAGGGAAAATACCACAAGCAGGATTCATAATCATAAAGCTGTGAGCAGGACACCCACCCCAGCTTGCATGGGGCAGTGTCTTCTGCCTCATGTTCTTGAGTCCTACAACCAAAATTTCCTTTTCTGTGCCCCTCTCTTCTCCCTCATCATATCCCACTCACAGTGGTTGTCCTTCGTCAGTGAGGACCCCGGGTTCAGAGGTGCATCTGCATGAGTTCACCTCCCACTTGGGGAAGAAGGCACCTTGCTTGCTGCGCCATCTGAGCACTTGCTCTGGCTAGTTCCTCTCTGCTGGCCACCACACCAGCCTTGGTTCCTCTCTGCTTGTTGCCCTACCAGCCACTTGTTCTGCTCCTGCCGGCTGATTGTTCACTGCTCCCACCAGCAGACTGTCAGTTACCTTCTGCTGGCACCTCTGCAGGTCAGCCTCTTAGTGAGTGTCACCTTTTAGGGCTGGGTAGAAATGCTATTCCACTACAAGTGATTTCCGTTCTCATTTAAGCACTTAAAATAACAAAGGCTCCCGTGGGGAGGAACAGGTTAAACCAGACCCTTAGGGAGGTGCACACCTCCTGTCCCCACCGCTCTTACTTTCACAGGGCTCTGGCATTCAAGCCCCTGGCTTAAAGAGGTCCTTTCATCTGAGGGTGACCCCCTCATTTGGGACAGGTTAAGTACAGTTCTGCTGCCCTTTATTCATACAATAATGACAACAATATTGATAACCGCATTTCACTCCCCTGCATTCAGTACTAAAGTGATTTGTAACCCAAGTTGATTACTTTGAGCAACACTGCACTATCTGCTGGATATCTAAGCAGTATAGGCGTGTTCATATAAATACAGTTTGCTCCTGAAGTCTCTCCCACTCCCAGCCAGCTCTCCAGGGAGAGCTCATTCAGACCCTGCTTACAGGAGCTACCTGTGCAGGGTCACACAGAGATTTGATGGAGATTGGATCAGAAGCTGCCGTGGCAACAATCACCATCTTGGCCAACCCTGGAGACTGAACCAGGGGCTTCTAAAGCAGAATTCACAACAGCATGAGTTAAAGAGGTAGCCTCTCTAGCTGCTGGCTGTAGGAGAGAGACATCCCCTTCTGCGTCCAATTGACGGAGGCTGTGAAACATACCATGGCCTGTGTGTTACACCCGATTTCTCATTCCCTCTAAATAGGAGACCACACTCCCTCACCACGAGCCCATGCTCTCTCCCTTAGCAATGGAAGAGTCACAAGCAATAGGACTCTTTACTTCATCTTCTCAGACCTTCTGTTCTCAGGTCATAGGCCACAAAACCCTTTTATCAGAGCAGGCACTGATAACACCCACAGTAAAGCTTGCTTAACGCTTCCCTTTCCCGGTGCCAAACTTTCATCATTCAGGCTGAAAGCATCCATGTTTGTCTTCTAACTCACATTAACATTTTTGGGAAAATTTAATCAAAACCAGTTCAGCCATTTCTGAGAACAAAGTTAGGAGGAAGGGATCATTTTCCCTATAGTAACCTCTTTTTCTGGCAATTTCTTGAAGTTCTCCAACATGTCAGGGATTTGGGGCAGGATTATGAAAGTTGGCAGCAGCATAGTGGTAGTGTCAGACAAGTGGCTTTTGCTGTTACTAGAAAAGTCCACTAAGATTTGACCAAGTTACACGCCTCCAAAAATTCAAATCTGCATATGCTCAGTAGAATATGCTAGAGGTTTGCTCTAAAATTCTCTGACCACTCCAGCTGCATTGTGAGTGCTGCAGGGACCCTCTTAGCCTCATGTGAGATTCTGAGGTAGCCACTGAGAATGGAACCTCAGGGTGGGCCACCAACAAAATACAGGATTATAGTCCTTTGTGAAATTACCCTTTGCCCCAGGAGAAGATGCATTCAGTCAGAAGACAGGACTAGGGTTGCCAACTTTCTGATTGCAGAAAACTGAACACCCTTGCCCTGCCACCTGCACCACCCTTTCCCTGAGGCCCCAACCCTTCACTGCCCCTTCTCCAAGGCCCTGCCCCAGCTCACTCCATTTCCCCCCACACACTCTCTCGCTCTCCCCCACCCTCCTCAGTCACTCATTTTCACTAGGTTGGGGGTGAGGGTGCAGGGGACAGGCTCTGGGAGGCAGTTTGAGTGCAGGAAGGGGCTCAGGGCTGGGGTAGGGGTGTGAGAGGGTGTTCAGGATGCAGGTGTAACCTTTGGGTGGGCTTGAATTCACTTCATTACCCTTCTCCTGTGCCTAAATAAACCCCAACTCCCATAGAAGAGTAGCTGGAGACCCAGAGTTCAGTCTCTAAGGATTTTCAGCAAGGATTGCACAGGGTCAACCTCCCCACATTTAAGTCCCAAAAGGAACTACAGAAATGAATTTAATTAAATAACTTTATAAAATCTTATGATAAAGAAACAAATAATCTAATTTTTACAGCATGACATGGCTATTTTATAATCCACAGATATTACCTTCATAGTTATACATAAACATAAAGAAAAAAACAAATTAAAATCTGAACAGTTCAGTCCCCACAGAAATACAGTGAGAAGAAAATGAAAGTTCCAAAAAGCTAAGGTTTTGTTCACCTAAGTCTCAGTTAGAGTCTTTGATCACCAAATCTATACAGTTTGCTGAGTCTAAAACAACATCTTCCCTCCACTTCCTTGTAGGAATCTTCAGTTGGAATCCATGCAGACTCTTCCTCTGCTGAAATCACTGCTAGCCAGTCAGCTAACTGATTAAGCAACCACTCAGTTAAGTGTATAGATTTAAAGAAAACCATGTTACAAGAAAATAGAAAACTGAGAATAGCAAAATATAAATGACTTTTTCCCCATTACTACATTTAAAGAAAAGCTGGTGACTCAGACTAATTGAGACAATTTAACTCGAACTGTTTGGCTAAAATCAAAACAACATTCAAAGCATACAATAAAATAGAAGTGATTTTTCCCTCCCAATTTCCCCTTGCTATAATTAACATTGCCCATGCTTCCCTGTTAGAGGGTTAACAATATCGGTAACCTGCTGCAAAATGCTTCAGAGTTAGGGACAACAGCCTGCTTCCAGCTCCTGGGCTCAGCTTCTCCCAACTCACACAGGGCACATGGCCTTCTGCAAAGCGCTGCCCTGACTGCTTGCCCTCATGGAGTCTGACTCCAGCAACAGGGAAACTATTGGAGCAGACCCAAAACTATCACACTATATTCCAGAAGCTTCTGAATGTGTAGTGCTCAATCTGCCTAGCAACAATGACCCAGACACAACTCACTCCTACCTCCACACAATGGGTCTCTTAAAGAGATATCTCCCTATTAGGCACATGGGTTACACAGGCTCTGGGCAGCGCTTACCTTAGGTGGCTCCGTAAATGGCCAGCATGTCTGCGGCCCCTAGGTGGAGGTGTGGCCAGGCGGCTCTGCGCATTGCCCGTGCCCACAGTTCCTGCCTCCAGAGCTCCCATTAGCCACAATTCCTGGCCAATGGGAGCTGCGGAACTGGCGATCGAGACAGGAGCAACACGCAGAGTCTCCCTGACCAACCCCTCACCTAGGGGCCATAGCAACATGCTGGCCACTTCTGGGAGCCTGCCTTAGCCCCACTGCACTGCCAACTGGACTTTTAACAGCACAGTCAGTGGTGCTGACTGGAGCCACCAGGGTCCCTTTTCGACTGGGCATTCCTGGCAACCCTAGACAGGACATTTGGATCTCAAGCTGCGCTTCTTCTGTTAAAATTTAAAATCTGTAAAGTGGGATTCCTGAGCAAGGGCTTGGGCCCACCCTAGAAAGCAGGCATGTTCCCCTCCTACAATTGAACAGAAGGCACTCCTGCAATGTTTCATGCAATCATCTCAGGTAGAGCTCAGAGAAGAACACAGATCTTTTCTCTAGCAGGCCTCGGTTTTAGCCACACCGTCTCCTAGAAATTGCCAGCCAAACCTCTGTACTCAGATCTGACGTCTGTAAAACAGAGTTGATGCTCCACACGTTGCTTCACTGCGTTATATATCCTGCTGATAAAACGGCTTATTCAGCTAACATGCTTGAAGTGCTGGAAATCAAGGGTTCAGATTTTCCTGATAACACAGGTAGGACAGTGTCACAGGTGGACATAACAGAGTTGGCTTTTCCCACATGTATCCACTTTAAAAAGCCTAGGAAATTACACACAAAACAACAGAGGTCGAAGAAATAAAGACTGTAAAGTCAAGCACCGCCACGATAGGAAATGCCAGTGTTAACATTGCCCGGGCTACCTTTGTTTGTTAGTTTTGTGTATGGACAACGATACAGTCTGTAATTACATGACCACATACTATGGATTCCATAGGACTGCTTTCAGAATTATAGAATCATAAAATATAGGGGTTGGAAGAGACCTCAGGAGGTCATCTAGTCCAATCCCCTGCTCAAAGCAGGGCCAATCCCCAAATGGCAGCATCTTCCCATTTGCTCAGTGGGACTGAGGCCCATGAGGAAAAGTATCATATGTGGCTAAAGATCGGCTAAATCTAATCAGAGACCACACGCTTTAATCATAATTGTATAGTTATTGCTTGGCTCGACTACAGGGAGAGTGACGGTTGTACTGGTGCCTTAATTGTGCATTTCCATATCGTAAGGAAACACAGTACTAACTCTGAATGTCCTTGGTTTATAATGCTTGCTTTTAGGATAGCTTTGCTTTGTCGTAGGAGTCTCCCATCATTGCCAGCATGGGAGAGTCCGTTTGTTTCAGTGTGTTTTCTTGTGTGAATGCAAACTGATGAGAGATACAAAGATCCATCTGCACATTGGAAAGACGTGGCTTCATGGTTTTGCCACAGCCTGCTTTCTTCACTTCTGCTTCTCTTTGTTTTTTTCTCTTCTGCTAGTTTCAATGGCTTTACCCTCAGACCAAGCCATCCTGATCTGTCAGCAGCAGCAACTTTCCATGTGTTTGACCAAGTTGACCCAACTTTTCAGTGAGTTTTGAGGGTATCCTTATGTCATTTTTGTTGGCCTCCCAATGACATGCTCCCATTTTCAACTGCCCATAAAATAGGGCTTTGCAGAGTCATTTATCACCCATACATATGAGGTGATCAGCCCAGCAAAGTTGCACTTTTATGATTAGGGATTAAACACAAGTCATGCAGCACCAGTCCAGGACTTTAGTGTTTGGGATCCTGGTCAACAAATTAGATGCAGACAGCACATATGAAAACACCCTAGTTGCTTCAAGTGCCTGCTATAGTGTCCATGTTTCACAGCTGTAGAGAAGAGTGCTTAACACAATTGCATGACAGACACTAATCTTGGTGAGGATTTTGCTTTCAGGATTGTTACAACATCTCTGTAAAGTATTTAATTCCATTTCTAAACCCAGCAAAGAGACTGCTGTAACTCCTTCACCTTTGATAAATAAAAGAGTGGCATAGCAGCCTCCAGACAGAGTTCTCTGACCTGCAAATACCTAGCTGCAGGGGAAGAGCTGTGAGCTCTTAAGTGAGATAAGAGCATCAGTTCTCAGTACATTACAGCAACAAACTGCAATTGTAACACATCTGAATTTCCTGCCCCACCCCCCCAGCAATACCTGAAAGGAGAGGAAAGGAAAGACAAATGCCCGTCTGGTTTCAGCCCTCCGTGAATCACAGAACTATTATAATAATAGTTGACTAAGCAAAACATCCAAGATGGGATTTTTTTTCAAAGCCATGCTCTTGTACAAAAGGAATTATTCTGGGCAGGTCTCTGGCCTCTGCTATATGGGAGATCAGACCAAAGAGACTTTTAAGCAGTATTTTAGAGCTATGGGTTGAGAGAACACCTCAGCTGTGGCTCCAAGCTGAGCCGTCCAGTGGATCCTGCCTGAAGGTTTCTTTCCTGTAAGATATGTGCTGTACATCCAATGTCTTTTACTAGCCCCGCCCCAACACACCAGTCCTACCAGCCCATTAATGGGTTCTGTAAATGTTACTGGACCTTGAACTAGTGATGGCATGCACTACCATGTTCCTGTTATGCTTGCCCTGCATCCTTTGTAGCTAGGCATGCCACCTGGCTGGTTTTTAGCTGGACTGGCTGATTGTTGCACTGCCTTGTCAGCGGCCAGTGAAAAGAGGTAATGTGCCAGGGGCGGGGCGTGTCACTTGGGACTAAGTAAGCAACTGTGCAGTGATCTTGTAACTAGCTGACTAATGTGCATGTGTGTCACATGGCTGGGAGCACAGCCAGCATCAAGGCCCTGCTGTGCATTCTGGGCCCTCAACCTGACAAAACCACAATGGTTCCTCTTGGGACCAGGGACAGGGAAGCAGGATGGACCCAGGCTCACCAGCGGGGACGTATAAGGAGAGGGGTGAAAGAGACAGGGGTTCATGGGAGGGAAAAGGAGGGGGACCCTCAAGGGCTGAGGGGCAGGTGACCTGTGGCCAGTTTTTCTGCGTCTTGGAGGTAGCAACCCTAATTACAGTGTCTCTCTAGGACATGGGGTGAATTGATTTTCAATTAGCATTGGTGGTGGGTAAAGCCCTTAACAGGTGGGTTTTCCTGTCTGTGATCCTGCTCTGCTTCCTGAGCTCTGCCTGGAGGGGCATCTGGACCCACATGTTACCTGCCAGAGGCAAAACGTGTGGAGGGGTGTCACATGCCCCTCCTGATTTCTGCCACGCTTTGCCAGCCAGGGCCCCTCTCTGTGCAGCAGTTCCTGGAGCTGGCAAGCTGCAAACTGCGGCTGCAGGGAGAGACAGCAACAAACAGCTTGGAGCTGCAGCACGGGGCTGTTGAGAGTAAGGGGTGGGGGTGTGACTCAAGCTGTTGTGGGAGGCAAAGCTTTAAAATTGCCCCCCACCACTATCAGGAGGTACCAGGCATCTGTGCTACCCACTCCTTCCTGTTCCCACCATGACAGCAACCACCACTTGTGCTGGTGCTGTGATGGATCTCAGCACATAGAGCTCTCACCTCCTTTCTTCCCTCCCCACTTTAATACATTGAAATGAATTATTAAAAAAACCTAAAATATTTTCTCCAAAGAAGGATTAATAACAACCGTTGGCACCGTATTCCTCCCCTCCCCTTGCCCCTCTCTTGTGCACAGATGCCTCCTGTCACTTTCTAATAGCAATATGCAATTTGCTAAGCACAGCTGCTGCTTTGGAGTTCTTTCCAGCTTTCATGTCTGCAGGAGAGTTCTGCCTCCCAGAGCCAAGATTCCTATTCTTACCCACTCAGACCTGAGATGCCAGAGCCATGGTCACCCTTGGACTGGGGTACAGGACCAAAAAAGGGCTCATGTTTAAATCTATCCTGCAGCCTTACTATCTGGCTACAACTTCTTGGTATGTGAATTTCGAGAAGCTGTCTACATTTCAGGTAGACCTAGTCAATGTTTTTCCAAACACAAAGATTTGGGAGGGGGGGAACCACCACACACTGTTTTTCAAAAAAATATTCAGGTTTTCATGGGAAAATGACATCCACTCTCCTTATGTCCCTACCCCCTGCACACAAAAAATATTTTTGTTTAAAACTTTGGCTCTTGGTTGCCAAAAACTGATTTTTTTAATGAAAATGTGACATTTCTCATGAAACGTTTGACATAATCAAAGAATTTTTTTGTTTTTGTTGAGATTTCCAAGAGGGAAAAGAAATAATTTCCTGGCCAGCAGTAATTTCAGATGCTTCTCTCACTTAACCAAATCAGCTGAGGCTAGAAAATAGGGACTGAAAGATCTGCTAGAAGAGCCTTCCATCTAAGATTTCAGACCTTGTCTCTCTGGCTGGGCCAGAACCAATGTCATTTTAGGCATTAGAAACGGAAAGTGAATGTAAAAAATGCTAAACGTGTTGTACCAAACTGTGGAGCTGTTTGCTCTAGTTTCAGAGGATGGCGCAGGGGGATTTTATTTTACATAAACCCCATCCCTAGAGGATCACATATAGGCACATGGTCTCAGGATAACAGAGGGACAGGAAATCCATTTCAGTTAGACAAGAACCATCCAGAACCTCTGCTCCAAACAGGGATCACATGCTCCCTTATGGAGCTGCTGCCATGCAGGGGTGTAGAGAGTCAGAGGGGTTGAACTCTTCCTTGTTCTTTAATCTGAGGTTCCCAGCCATAGAGAGGTCATGGGGGCTTAGCCCCCAAATTCAAGGATCCTCCAGGATGTTTAGAACCACGTGTATAGAGGTCCCATGCTGCCCTAGGCAAGCCCTTCTGTAGCTTGTGCCACTGTAGTGTAGACATACCTTTAGACTGGGAACCTCACCTGTGATCAGAGGAAACAGAACTGTAATGCCCCATCCAGGACTTTTCCATCACTCCATCTAAAAGTGAAGCAGCAACCCCTGACCTAATCAGAGCAAAGACTGATTATGGAAAAACCCACACCCCTGAGCGGTGTAGTTAAGCCAACCTAAGTCCCCGTGTAGACAGTGCTAGGTAGACAAAAGTTCTTCTGTCTACCTAGCTACTACCTCTCAGGGAGGTGAAGTACCAACACTTACAGGAGAACATTGAAGTGCCACAGACACATGGCTGCAACACTTCGCTGTGCCTCTGTGGCATTTTAAGTGTAGTCAAGCCCACAAGCTTTCAAGCTGCACAGAGCTCTTCTTCCGGTCTGGGAAAAGTACTCACAGAGTCACAGCTGAAAACAAGGTTGTCATAAATATAAAGGGAAGGGTAAACCCCTTTGAAATCCCTCCTGGCTAGGGGAAAGCTCCTCTCACCTGTAAAGGGTTAAGAAGCTAAAGGTAACCTCGCTGGCACCTGACCAAAATGACCAATGAGGAGACAAGATACTTTCAAAAGCTGGGAGGAGGGAGAGAAACAAAGGGTCTGTGTCTGTCTATATGCTGGTTTCTGCCAGGGATAGACCAGGAATGGAGTCTTAGAACTTTTAGTAAGTAATCTAGCTAGGTATGAGTTAGATTATGATTTCTTTAAATGGCTGAGAAAAGAATTGTGCTGAATAGAATAACTATTTCTGTCTGTGTATCTTTTTTGTAACTTAAGGTTTTGCCTAGAGGGGTTCTCTATGTTTTTGAATCTAATTACCCTGTAAGATATCTACCATCCTGATTTTACAGAGGGGATTTCTTTATTTCTATTTACTTCTATTTTTTATTAAAAGTCTTCTTGTAAAACACTGAATGCTTTTTCATTGTTCTCAGATCCAAGGGTTTGGGTCGGTGGTCACCTATGCAAATTGGTGAGGCTTTTTATCCAACATTTCCCAGGAAAGGGGGGGTGCAAGTGTTGGGAGGATTGTTCATTGTTCTTAAGATCCAAGGGTCTGGGTCTGTAGTCACCTAGGCAAATTGGTGAGGCTTTTTACCAAACCTTGTCCAGGAAGTGGGGTGCAAGGTTTTGGGAAGTATTTTGGGGGGAAGGACGCGTCCAAATAGCTCTTCCCCAGTAACCAGTATTAGTTTGGTGGTGGTAGCGGCCAGTCCAAGGACAATGGGTGGAATATTTTGTACCTTGGGGAAGTTTTGACCTAAGCTGGTAAAGATAAGCTTAGGAGGTTTTTCATGCAGGTCCCCACATCTGTACCCTAGAGTTCAGAGTGGGGGAGGAACCTTGACAAAGGCTGAACAGATTGTTTAGCATAAGTAGTTTGCACATATTGTAAGAGACCATTCAAGGTGGAGTGGCCCGTTAACACCGCTGCAGTCATAGGACAGAGAAGGGCTTAGTGGGTTACAGATTGTTGTAATAAACTATAAATCCAGTGTCTTCATCAAGACCATGATATTTAGTGTCTAACAAAGTTATGAATGTAAGCTCCTGGGCTGAGCTTTTGCAAGTGTTGTGCAGGTTTCCTTTGAGGACAAGGATTGAGAGGTCAGATGTAGAGTGATTGCTCTCTACAAAGTGTTCACCCACAGGCGATAGGGTGTTTTTGTCTTTTATCATTTTCCTTTGTGAGTTCATACAACTTCCTTAGGCCCCTTCTTAATACATCAGCTACAGGGAGAGGTGGGTTCAGAAGAACTGTCTTTGGAGAGGAGAGGAGGCGAGACTGTGGACACCAAGGAGAAGTAAGGTACGGTTGTCTCCTTTTATTCTAGATGCATATTCTCTGCCCTTCCCACTTCTCTCTTTTGCTCTCTGATCTCCCCGACTCTCTCTCTCGCTCTCTCTCCTTATGCTTTGATTCCATCGAACAGCCTGCAAACATCAGCACTATTTGACAATTCCTGCCATGCACAAAGCTGGAGCTGATCATTACCTTTACCCCATCCTCACACTCCTTGTGTAAATAGATACATGATGTAAATTCAAGCAGTGATGCAGACAATCAGAACAAACTCTTCCAGGAACCGGAGCTAGGCATGAACATGCCCCTAAAAGCACCCTGGTTTTCCAGCTCCCTGTCAGCTCTGGCCCCACAGCCAGTCCTGTTCCTCAAGGGCTCATGCAGACTAGTACTGAAGCTACCATTGTGGGTCTACTTGGTAATAACTATTCTTATTCTTATTCTGGAAACTGTAGCTCTTTTGTGACGATCTTTAGCAGGGCCGTCCTTAGGCATACGCAACATACACAGCTGTGTAGGGCACTTGAAAATTTGGGGCACCACTGGGTCTTAGTGTTCACCCTCCTGGCTTTCCTATCCCTGTTCTGAACCTTCCTGCAGGCTCCCACAGTTGGCTGCTGCAGCCTGGTGACTCTTCCTGGGGAGGGGATCTAGTAGTTAAAAGTGAAAAAGCCTCCAGCCTGCCAAACCTATTAGCACAACATTGAAACATGAGTACACGTATCCGATGAAGTGAGCTGTAGCTCACAAAAGCTTATGCTCAAATAAATTGGTTAGTCTCTAAGGTGCCACTAGTATTCCTTTTCTTTTTGCGAATATAGACTAACACAGCTGCTACTCTGAAACCAACATTGAAATTGTTAAAGAGTCATTCAAGGGGTAATGAAGCCGTTTAACAGGCATTTGCCAACTCCCAGGTATATACTGTCAGTTTCTGAATTTACTGACAAAAACAGTTGTGCATTACTGTAATATTTACTCAGAACATGTCAGTCTACAAGACCTTAGTTTAAAATTTGCTTTAAAAATATGTCATTAGTGAGTTGATATAAAATCACATCTCTAAAAAATCCTTGCATAGATTTTTAGATGCACAATCATCTTTAGCCTTAAATGCTTGGATCTTCAGACGTATAGTTTTTTAAAATAAATCCTTCAAAAGACCACTCTTATCTAAAATACACATTTTAATTACTATAGTAAAAAAAACTTGCTTCCAAAGTCTTCCTGTCCTTTCTGTCCATCCCTTTCTCCCTTCACCCCCTCTCCCCCCAAACCCCCCACTGAAGAGAGCCCTTAAAGGGACAACACCCCTTTCCTTCCAGATAGCTGGACAAAGAGTTTCCCTTTCTTTACTTCTGACTATCTGATGAACTAGTTTTAAGAGAACCCTCCAGCAAAATCAGTACCTTAGTAAGATATAAAATCCTTTGTTATGCTTAAAATCTTTGGAAACATATTTTTTAAAGTTGGTGAAATTCCATAAACATGTCTATTGTTATGGAGATCACACAAAGTAAATTAGTGTTCCCTTTTTCTAAAAGCAATGAACATTGTTATGAACACACTAAACCTCTGTGACAGATTAATTTAAAATAATGTCTGTTTCAGTGAGTTAAATATGTAGTAATCTGGAATTATTACTTTATGAAGCCTTAAGTGTACATTTAAAATCTAAAATCAGCTTAGAAATACTGATTAAGAAAATGTAAAACAGAGAAGAGCTGCATCATGTATTCCATAATATTTAATGTTGTATTCAGCAAGACAGCTGACTCACCCTTACGGCAAAGTTTTTGCAAATAAATCTCTGACAAACTTCAGGGCATATCAAAAAACCTGTGACTGACATTTTTTATTCCCAAGTTTAGTGCTTTTAATTAGGTACCTTCTGCATGTCCATTCTGCATGAGGGAGAGGGTACAGGGTTCTCTGCGGGGAACTGTGACTCTCCTCCACCGTGAGGCGGGCCGGGTGGCTCTTTATCCTTTTTGCCTCATCCCTCCCACCCGCCGGGCTGCGAGCTCGGACTGCTATTGGGCATAGGGGCACCAGTTTAATACTACTGCATAGGGCCCCATAAATCCTAAGAATGGCCCTGATCTTTAGCTGAGTTCCCCTGTGTCCTGCTGCCTCCAGGTGAAACCCAGCTATTGCCTCAACAGCTCAAAGCTGCAATCTGCCATCCCCCATATGGGACCCAAAGCAACTGCAAATCAGGCAGGATCCCCTCTGGTAAAACAAAACACACTCTAAATATAACCCTACTCCAGGCAGCGGCTCCCAAGCTGCCCATGCTTTCTAACAGAGGAATGGCTGCAAAAGGGAAGAGCATCCCCAATAGCTGGCACAGCTACTGCGGAACACCATGTGGGAAAGCGCCCAGCCAGAGGGAGGGAATGGATAGACACAGGAATGGGCACCAGGAGCCCTGACTTTTGCAAGGCACTTGCATCAGAGTTTTCTAAGCTGGATGCTCCAAGTTTGGTGCCCACATTCAGGCATCCAAATACAAGTGGCCTGATTCTCCATGGTGCTGAGCACTCTTAGCGCTCCCTGAAATCAGTCGGAGGGGAGGGCTCTCTGTGGATCAAGACACTTCTGTCGCTGTATCTCTGCAGCTGCAATATGGGGTTAGTAATAGCAGGCCTGGAGCTTCTCACAGGGAAGGTGCAAAGGATCATCACTGTAAAGCAGTGTGTAATAGGACGCGGCTGCTAGAGCTGGAGGTATGGGAGAGGGGGTAGCAACAGCTGTTTCGTTTTCAAAGCAAGGAACTGTATCGGCAAAGGGCAAATAAAGTAAAAAACCAGCAACTGGCAGGGAGGAGGGACAAGATCTCAAGAGACACAGAAATAGTGTGGGAGATCTGAAAAAATAATATCTATCTCCTCCCACTTTGAAGCACTTTGAAAAGAGGAAGGTCATCAGGAACAGTCAACATGGATTCACCAAGGGCAAGTCATGCCTGACCAACCTGATTGCCTTCTATGGTAAGATAACTGGCTCTGTGGATATGGGGAAAGCAGTGGATGTGATATATATTGACTTTAGCAAAGCTTTTGATACTGTCTCCCACAGTATTCTTGCCAGCAAGTTAAAGAAGTATGGATTGGATGAATGGACTATAAAGTGGATAGAAAGCTGGCTAGATTGTCACGCTCAATGGGTAGTGATCAACGGCTCGATGTCTAGTTGGCAGCCAGTATCAAGTGGAGTGTCCCGGGGCCAGTCCTGGGGCTGGTTTTGTTCAACATCTTTATTAATGATCTGGATAATAGGATGGTTTGCACCCTCAGCAAGCTCGCAGATGACACTAAACTGGGGGGAGAGGTAGATATGCTGGAGGATAGGGATAGGGTCCAGAGTGACCTAGACAAATTGGAGGATTGGGCCAAAAGAAATCTGATGAAGTTCAACAAGGACAAGTGCAGAGTCCTGCACTTAGGAAGGAAGAATCCCATGCGCCGCTACAGGCTGGGGACCAACTGACTAAGCGGCAGTTCTGCAGAAAAGGACCTGGGGATTACAGTGGACGAGAAGCTGGATATGAGTCAGCAGTGTGCCCTTGTTGCCAAGAAGGCTAATGGCATATTGGGCTGTATTAGTAGGAGCATTGCCAGCAGATCGAGAGAAGTGATTAAACTCCTCTATTTGGCACTGGTGAGGCCAAACCTGGAGTATTGTGTCCAGTTTTGGGCCCCCCACTACAGAACGGATGTGGACAAATTGGAGAGAGTCCAGCGGAGGGCAATGAAAATGATTTGGGGGCTGGGGCACATGATTTACCAGGAGAGGCTGAGGGAACTGGAGTTATTTAGTCTGCAGAAGAGAAGAATGAGGGGGGATTTGATAGCTGCTTTCAACTATCTGAAGGAGGGGTTCCAAAGAGGATGGAGCTAGGCTGTTCGCAGTGGTGGCTTACCAATGCTTGGGTTTCAGTCAATTGCTGTAGCCAGTGGACTCCTCGCAGGTACCAACACCTGTCAGCTACGTCAAGCAAAAATCCTTTTCTGACGGGTAATCTGACCCCAGCTCCCAGTGGGGTGAAAACCTGGACTAACTGAAGGGATGTTCTAGGTGAGCTCTTCACCCAGTAATATCAAATAATAGAGCCTTTTGGCCACCAGGGCATAGTTAGAGGTGATGGAAATGACAGTGACAAGGTATAGAGGGGGCAGAATGGAAAACCATCACCAGGTAGCAGTGTGTGGGTCTAAGGTAAAGTGACAAGGTACTGCTTTCCTAGGCACCCTCCTGCCCCCTTTGCATGTCACCCCCACTCCGACACACTTGGCCCTGCCTTTCTGATGCCCTCGGGTTATGACATCACAAATGATTGCTTGGGAGACACATAGAGGTTTGTGATTGGTGAGGAGGCAGCCAAGGTGCAAGTAGGGAACAGTGACAGCAATCAGCAGAAGCGTTTGCATAGGACCTGTTTGACAGATGTGCCTGGGGGTGTCGGTGGCTCTGACTACACTGCAGTTACAAGCCAAATGGAACTTCCTGTGTGACAGCACACCCTGCAGGCCAGGGTAGGAAATGCAGACCAGACTCTGGCCCGGGAGAAGTCCAGCAGCTGGGGCTGAGGGAGCTCTCTGGGCGCACTGTTGGGGAAGGGAGGGAACAGCACTGGCAGCGATTACTGAGCTCACAAGATGTGTACAGAACAGGAAAGCACAAGCCACTGGAGCAGTAAAACCAGGCTCCAGGAGAAGGGACACTGGACACTCCCCTGAAAGAGCTGCTGGTGGCGGAAATGGACATGATGCCACCTCTCACCATCTCCTACTTCTCTCATTCTATTTTCATTCTACATCAACATAAGTAAATATTGGAACCTGACCTTGACCACAGCTTTCTCAGCATGATGCCCAGCAAGGTCTCTCCAGACTTGGGCTGGATTCTGTCTGTGCCTTTAATCACATTGCCCATGGTACTATCTGAGCACTTCAAATCTTCAGTGCATTTTCCCAGACACCCTGCACAGCAGGGCAACACTATTATCCCCTGTACAGATGAGAACTGTGGCACAGGAACACTAAGGGCCAGAATTTTAAAGCTCTTGAGGCATTTAAATAAATAGGCACCTGGTGGGATTTGGGAAGGGGTCTCCCATTGAAGCTATCTGCACCTTTTACAAAGCTGGCCCTAGATGACTTCTCCAAGGTCATACAGGTAGGCTGGTGGAGCAGGGACTTGAACCTAGGTCTCCTGTGGCCCAGGCCCAGGCACAGCTTTCCTGTCTTATTCATCTGAACAGAAGAAGCTCTGAATAAGCAGCATACGGGTGTTATGGGGTGTTGTGAGCAGCACCGACACTGAGCCCCCAGCCTCTGTGCACTGTACTCAGCTGTGTGATTAAACTACAGACCGAAGCAGCTCTCCACTAGGGAAGGACTCTGAGCGCTAGCTGGGGCCTTTAAGGCATAGCCTGCATTGTGGAGTGCAGAGGAGGATGTGCTGCTATGGGGTCTCCAGGAGGAATTATGGCTTCTCAGCCTGTCCTAGAGCAATGGGATTGATGGACTAAACCCTGAGGCATTCTACCCCTTACCTCCCTCTACTGTTCTAGGTTACTGCAACATATTCCCCAGCAAGGCTAGAAACAGATAGTGGTCTCTTTGCATATCATTATAAGGAAACAGTCTCCAGCCCTGAATAGATGGAGACTGAGTGCTTCCAAACTTGTGAGGACAGTGCAGACACATAAGAACTGACATGCCTGCCAGCCTGGGGATGCCAGTTCCTCCTCTGTAAGTGGAGGAGAGAAGAACAGCTATTCTCAGTGGGGATAATCATTTCACCAGTGTCATAATTGGAACGGACTGACATGACTTCCATCTAGCAGAGAACTTGTAAAACATTAGTGACAGATGCAGCTGATACCAGCTCACTAAGGGCCACAAGCCAGGATCCAGCTCTGCTACCACCAAATTAGTTTTTGCAAATACAGACTAACTGCTACTCTGAAACCTTTCCCTCTTTGACTCTGGAATAGCTAGAATGGCTGTTGCATCAGAGACTAACAAGTGGGATTAAATCCCCTCATTAGTTCAAATCCTTGCCTCCCTAGCTACACCAAACAATACTGATTTGGGCAGAGGCACCAACTTTCTAATGTGTCGAGGGGTGCTTAATCAGCCCCTCCCCCACTCCACCCCTTCCCCCAAAGCCCCACCCCACCTCTTCCTTTCCCCGCCCTGCCTCTTCCCACCCCATTCTACCCCGCCACTGAGCAAATCCAGCCCTTGCTCCTCCCCCGTCTCCCGCAGCACCTCCTGCATGCCACAGAACAGCTGATTCGTGGTAGGCAGGACGCACTGGGAAGGAGGATGGAAGATGGTGTGCTCAGCACCCACCATTTTCCCCCATGGATGCTTCACCCCTGGAACACCCACGGAATTGGCACTTATGGATTTGGGTAGAGGGATCCATTGTCCCACAGTACCAGTGAGGCCAAAAGCTTAGTAGGATGCAGAAAAAGATTAGACTATCCTGGGCTACAGTAGAAAGAGTTTAAGAAACATCTAGGAGGGTTGGCAAGGATATAAATTCTCATGTTCCAGGGTATAAACCAACCTCTAACTAATAGGGTCAAGCAGAAAACTTCTCCTCTTTCAGGTTCTTCCATAGCTGCCCACTGCAAGGTTTCATGCACTTGCTTTGGATGTCTCTGCTGGTGGCAGCTGGTGAAGATTAGATATTGGTCCATAGGTCTGATCTTGCCTGGAAGTTCCTGTGTTTCTAGTTGTCTCTTCCCCACAACCCCGCCTATCTTCTGACCTAAGCAAGTACATGCATTTTTAATCCTAATGCTCAAGACAATTAAACCATTCATAGATCCCATGGCCAGAAGGGACCATTGTGATCATGTAATCTGACCTCCTGTACAGCACAGGCCAGAGACCTGCCCCAAATAACTCCTGGAGCAGATCTGTTAGACAAACATCCAATCTTGATTTAAAAAATTGTCAGTGATGGAGAATCCACCACAACCCTTGAGAAATTGTTCCAGTGGTTAATTACCTTCACTGTTAAAAATGTATGCCTTATTTTTAGTCTGAATTTGTCTAGCTTCAACTTCCAGCTATCAGATCATGTTACACTTTTCTCTGCTAGACTGAGGAGCCTATTATTGAATATTTGTTTCCTATGTAGGTACTTACAGACTGTAATCAAATCACCCCTTAACCATCTCATTGTTAATCTACATAGATTGAGCTCTTTGAGTCTATCCCTATAAAGCAGGTTTTCTAATCCTTTAATTATTCTCATGGCTCTTCTCTGAGCCCTCTCCAATTTATCAACATCCTTCTTGAATTGTGGACACTAGAACGTGACACAGGGTTCCAGCAGTGGTTGCACCAGTGCCAAGTACAGAGATAAAATAACCTCTCTGCTCCTCCTCCTGATTCCCCTTTTTGTGCATCCCAGGATCACATTAGCTCATTTGGCCACAGGAAAACGCTGGGAGCTCATGTTCAGCTGTGGAAACAGAGCTGTGACAGTGGAAGCAAAACATGCGGGATGAGAATAGGAGAGCAATTTCCATGGAGATGTCTCAGTTTGCGCATGCAGCTCTAGTACATCTGCATGAAAACGTAGCTCTAGTTATTAAATATTTCAGAAAGATGCATGATGTGTGTGTGTGAGAGAGAGAGCACAACTTATGCTGTGGGCTTACAGGGAATGAGATGCCTTGTGGGTCTCTCTCAGAGGTACAGGAACAGTGCTGGAGACTTATTAAATGTCACTTTCAGTTTTAAAGCATACTAAATAATTCCATTTTGGAGGATTTTAAGTTTCTGTCATCAGTGTATCCATGCAACAAGCAACATGCAACAAGTATCAGGTTATTGCAAGTGCAAAACTGTAAAAGTCTCATCTGCTTCCATCATTTTATACTATGTTTTTCTTTTTACATTTCTATCAGCCTGGAATTGAAAACAGACTAACTGTTTGAACTTATGGCAAAGAGTCCTGTGGCACCTTATAGACTAACAGATGTATTGGAGCATAAGCATCCGATGAAGTGGGTATTCACCAACGAAAGCTTATGATCCAATACGTCTGTTAGTCTATAAGGTGCCACAGGACTCTTTGCCGCTTTTATAGATCCAGACTAACACGACTACCCCTCTGATACTTGATTGAACTTATGTGTCTTGTCAGTTTCCCTTCCTGGTTCTCAGACACTAACACTTCAGGGGAATATTTAAATCCGAACAAGAAACTATATTTCCATGGATTTTTATTTCATGGACACATTTCCAATAACATGCTAGGTCTTGCTATCATCTCAAGCTTCAAAGAGCCAGAAACAAGGGTATAATCTTTGGCTTCTTTCTACTTTTTGTGGTTTATTGAAAATTGAGTTAAAATTATGATCTATCACTTTAAATTTTTTGGATTTTCCTGGTCCTGCTTGCAAGTGAGAGACTCTGTAGGGAAGAGTTGTACCTCCCCGTTTCAGGGACCAGCCTGTTTTGTCTCTCTCTGGTTTTGGATTCTCATATGTTATTTTTAATTCTAAGAAATAGTCATGTTATGTTGCAACCTTCCAGCAAGACTATTTATGTTTTTAATCTAACTTCACTGTTTTTTATGCTGTGAAAGAGAACACTTTTGAGCTCTGAAATTTTGGACATAAAGCCACTCCCTCTGTCAAGGTTCCTTCCCCACTCTGAACTCTAGGGTACAGATGTGGGGACCTGCATGAAATCCTCCTAAGCTTACTTTTACCAGCTTAGGTTAAAACTTCCCCAAAGTACAAATTATTTTACCCTTTTCCCTTGGATTTCCACTGCCACCACCAAACTATATCTGGGTTCCTGAGAAAACGTAGTTTGGACACGTCTTTCCCCCCAAAATCCTCCCAACCCTTGCACCCCACTTCCTGGGGAAGGTTTGGTAAAAATCCTCACCAATTTGCATAGGTGACCACAGACCCAAACCCTTGGATCCTAGAACAATGAAAAAGCATTCAGTTTTCTTACAAGAAGACTTTTAATAGAAGTAAAAAGAAATCACCTCTGTAAAATCAGGATGGTAGATACCTTACAGGGTAATTAGATTCAAACATAGAGAATCCCTCTAGGCAAAACCTTAAGTTACAAAAAAGACACACAGGCAGGAATATTCATTCTATTCAGCACAGCTATTTTCTCAGCCATTTAAAGAAATCATAATCTAACACATACCTAGCTAGATTACTTACTAAATTCTAAGACTCCATTTCTGTTCTGTCCCCGGCAAAAGCATCACACAGGCAGACACAGACCCTTTGTTTTTCTCCCTCCTCCCAGTTTTTGAAAGTATCTTGTCTCCTCATTGGTCATTTTGGTCAGGTGCCAGCGAGGTTACCTTTAGCTTCTTAATCCTTTACAGGTGAGAGGATTTTTCCTCTGGCCAGGAGGGATTTTAAAGGGGTTGACCCTTCCCTTTATATTTATGACACCCTCTATGCCTTCAAGTTCCTGGACAACACTTTGAACAAAACAGACTGAAGGGGGAAAGCCCAGGACAAGCAGGATAACCTATTCTACAGCATCTTCTTGATAACAGTGATGATCCCTGCAAAGGATAAAGTTCTGTCCCACTGTGGAGCAATCTTCACTTTACATTCCTTCACTTTATACTTCCTTGCTACATTTTTCTCCTTCCTGCTTTCAATCTTAATTACTTTGGGGGCCAATCTTTCTGCATCTGATGAAGTGAGCTGTAGCTCACAAAAGCTTATGCTCAAATAAATTGTTTAGTCTCTAAGGTGCCACAAGTACTCCTTCTCTTTTTGCGAATACAGACTAATACGGCTGTTACTCTGAAACCTGTTAAAAAGAAGATGAAAAGCATACTTCCCACTGCACCTGAACGCTGACTTTTCTTTCTGGTCTTAACCATAAGAACAACTAGGGAAGCTGTGGACTGCAGAAGGCCATCAAAACTCCATTACTGCAGCTCCCATACAATGCAGGGAGTCAGCCTGGGTGCCCACAAGGACTTTTGTGGCCCTACTCTTTATAAAACTTTGATAAGAGCCAAAGTGAAGGCTCATGGAAGGAAACGTTGCTGGCTTTAATATTTGGCAATCAAATGGAAAACCCCAGGAGCCCAGAATGAGAAAAAAAGGTCAAAACTGATGTCATAAATATAAAGGGAAGGGTAACAACCTTCCTGTATACAGTACTATAAAATCCCTCCTGGACAGAGGCACAAAATCCTTTTACCTGTAAAGGGTTAAGAAGCTCAGGTAACCTGGCTGGCACCTGACCAAAAGGACCAATAAGGTGACAAGATACTTTCAGATCTGGGGGAGGGGGGGAAAGGCTTTTGTTTTTCTGTTCTGGGTCTGTCTGTTCTGTGTGCTTGCCAGAGACAGATCAAAAGAAACAGGCACTCCAGCTCCATTAGAATTAGTAAGTACTAGCAAGGGAATGCATTAGCTTATTTTTGTTTTGGCTTATGTTTTTCTCTGTGCTGAGAGGGAAGGTGTGTTCCTGGTTTTCTTTTTTGTAACTTTAAAGTTTTGCCCAGAGGGAAATCCTGTGTTCTTGAAGCTGAGTACCCTGTAAAGTATTTTCCATCCTGATTTTACAGAGATGATTTTTACCTTTTCTTTTTTTAATAAAATCCATCTTTTAAGAACCTGACTGATTTTTCCATTGTTCCAAGACCCAGGGGTTTGGGTCTTTGATCATTTTGTAACCAATTGGTTAAGATATTATTCTCACGCCTCCCCAGGAAAGGGGGTGGAAGAGCTTGGGAGGATTTTGGGGGGAAGAGGAACTCCAAGTGGTCCTTTTCCCTGATTCTTTGTCTAAATCATTTGGCGGTGGCAGCATACTGTTCAAGGACAAGGTGGAATTTGTGCCTTGGAAAAGTTTTTAACCTAAGCTGGTAAAAATAAGCTTAGGGGGTCTTGCATGTGGGTCCCCACATCTGTACCCCAGAGTTTAGAGTGGGGAGGGAACCCTCATGACTGATCAATAGTTTTATCTGGAAGTTCATGAAGCATAAATAAAGCCACCCTCTCCAAGGACAGCACCTGCAAATTCAACTGGAAAAAGCCTTCCGAGAGTTGAACAAAGCAGAAGTCCTGCATGTGCTGAGCATTTGAGCAGAGTCTATACTGGCACATTCAGTGCGTGTTTTGGTCGGGAAACGTTTGCTCTTATTCCTTTTGTCAGTGCCATGTTTGGTGGCTAGAACAATGCGGTACAGTGACTCTGTGTCAGCAAGTCACCTTTTCCTAGATGAGCTCAGGTGTCTTCCTGCACCACAATGATGGTCTATAATGTCCCCAAGATTTCTGGGAGAGGGCCGGAGAGAAATTCCTAACTAATCTCAAAGTAAGGATATTTCTCACCATTTTACTTGGCTGTCTAGCCCCCTTCATCTCAAAGCACTTTACAATCTTTGTACGTATAAGAATCGCCTCCCTCATCAGGGAGCTGCAGCCAGGCTGGGTGCAGTGCAGAAGCTGTGGAAGAGTGTGCAGGCACAGCGGCAGTTGCCTAGGACAGGAAGTGAAAAAGCTTTCTCAAAGACCACTCACAGCCCTTCTGTGCAGCAGCTGAGCCATACTGCAAGCACACCCTCAGGCTCTCACCTTTAGAGCAGTCACTAGCCCCCTCTTCCAACAGGAATGCCCCCTCTTCCGGGAGCTGGGGTGTGTGTCAGGCCCTGGACTAGTGG
Organism: Lepidochelys olivacea; assembly: GCF_965140295.1. Classification (NCBI taxonomy): domain Eukaryota; kingdom Metazoa; phylum Chordata; order Testudines; family Cheloniidae; genus Lepidochelys; species Lepidochelys olivacea. The sequence goes on along the minus strand of NC_140418.1, from coordinate 42,713,312 downwards.
CGAGGCTTTGGCCAGCTCCCTTCAGCTGACCGCTCCCTCTGGAGGCAGCTTACAAGAAGTGGAAGGTTGGACATATGACCAGGGAAGAGTATAAAAATATTGCTCGGGCATGTAGGAATGATATCAGGAGGGCCAAATCGCACCTGGAGCTGCAGCTAGCCAGAGATGTCAAGAGTAACAAGAAGGGTTTCTTCAGGTATGTTGGCAACAAGAAGAAAGCCAAGGAAAGTGTGGGGCCCTTACTGAATGAGGGAGGCAACCTAGTGACAGAGGATGTGGAAAAAGCTAATGTACTCAATGCTTTTTTTGCCTCTGTTTTCACTAACAAGGTCAGCTCCCAGACTGCTGCGCTGGGCATCACAAAATGGGGAAGAAATGGCCAGCCCTCTGTGGAGATAGAGGTGGTTACGGACTATTTAGAAAAGCTGGACGTGCACAAGTCCATGGGGCCGGATGAGTTGCATCCGAGAGTGCTGAAGGAATTGGCGGCTGTGATTGCAGAGCCATTGGCCATTATCTTTGAAAACTCGTGGCGAACCGGGGAAGTCCCGGATGACTGGAAAAAGGTTAATGTAGTGCCAATCTTTAAAAAAGGGAAGAAGGAGGATCCTGGGAACTACAGGCCAGTCAGCCTCACCTCAGTCCCTGGAAAAATCATGGAGCAGGTCCTCAAAGAATCAATCCTGAAGCACTTAGAGGAGAGGAAAGTGATCAGGAACAGTCAGCATGGATTCACCAAGGGCAAGTCATGCCTGACTAATCTAATTGCCTTCTATGACGAGATAACTGGCTCTGTGGATGAGGGGAAAGCAGTGGATGTATTGTTTCTTGACTTTAGCAAAGCTTTTGACACGGTCTCCCACAGTATTCTTGTCAGCAAGTTAAGGAAGTATGGGCTGGATGAATGCACTATAAGGTGGGTAGAAAGCTGGCTAGATTGTCGGGCTCAACGGGTACTGATCAATGGCTCCATGTCTAGTTCGCAGCCGGTATCAAGTGGAGTGCCCCAAGGGTCGGTCCTGGGGCCGGTTTTGTTCAATATCTTCATAAATGATCTGGAGGATGGTGTGGATTGCACTCTCAGCAAATTTGCGGATGATACTAAACTGGGAGGAGTGGTAGATACGCTGGAGGGGAGGGATAGGATACAGAAGGACGTAGACAAATTGGAGGATTGGGCCAAAAGAAATCTGATGAGGTTCAATAAGGATAAGTGCAGAGTCCTGCACTTAGGACGGAAGAATCCCATGCACCGCTACAGACTAGGGACCGAATGGCTAGGCAGCAGTTCTGCAGAAAAGGACCTAGGGGTGACAGTGGACGAGAAGCTGGATATGAGTCAGCAGTGTGCCCTTGTTGCCAAGAAGGCCAATGGCATTTTGGGATGTATAAGTAGGGGCATAGCGAGCAGATCGAGGGACGTGATCGTTCCCCTCTATTCGACATTGGTGAGGCCTCATCTGGAGTACTGTGTCCAGTTTTGGGCCCCACACTACAAGAAGGATGTGGATAAATTGGAGAGAGTCCAGCGAAGAGCAACAAAAATGATTTGGGGTCTAGAACACATGACTTATGAGGATAGGCTGAGCGAGCTGGGATTGTTTAGCCTGCAGAAGAGAAGAATGAGGGGGGATTTGATAGCTGCTTTCAACTACCTGAAAGGGGGTTCCAAAGAGGATGGCTCTAGACTGTTCTCAATGGTAGCAGATGACAGAACGAGGAGTAATGGTCTCAAGTTGCAGTGGGGGAGGTTTAGATTGGATATTAGGAAAAACTTTTTCACTAAGAGGGTTGTGAAACACTGGAATGCGTTACCTAGGGAGGTGGTAGAATCTCCTTCCTTAGAGGTTTTTAAGGTCAGGCTTGACAAAGCCCTGGCTGGGATGATTTAACTGGGAATTGGTCCTGCTTCGAGCAGGGGGTTGGACTAGATGACCTTCTAGGGTCCCTTCCAACCCTGATATTCTATTATTCTATGCTGGTCCCCTTCCCTCAGTCCTTTCCCCATTATTGGGTGAGAGAGGAGCCTTGTCCTGCAATCTCTTCATGGCTTTGGGCCCTTAAAGAGAGTGTCAGGCTTCCTTCCCCCATGCCCATCCATTCCCAGGAACCCAGGGAGATGAGGAGAGGCTGAGGGAACTGGGATTGTTTAGTCTGCAGAAGAGAAGAATGAGGGGGGATTTGGTAGCTGCTTTCAACTACCTGAAAGGGGGTTCCAAAGAGGATGGATCTAGACTGTTCTCAGTGGTAGCAGATGACAGAACAAGAAGTAATAGTCTCAAGTTGCAGTGGGAGAGGTTTAGGTTGGATATTAGAAAAACTTTTTCACTAGGAGGGTGGTAAAGCACTGGAATGCGTTACCTAGGAAGGTGGTGGAATCTCCTTCCTATGAGGTTTTTAAGGTCAGGCTTGACAAAGCCCTGGCTGGGATGATTTAGCTGGGGATTGGTCCTGCTTTGAGCAGGGGGTTGGACTAGATGACCTCCTGAGGTCTCTTCCAACCCTGATATTCTATGATTCTAACCCTAGGTCTCTGTCTGTTGGACCCTTCCAAACCCATGGCATTGCTGCTCAGGGCAGGCCACTTCGTGACACCCACCCATTCAGAGCTCAGCGGCACTCCCCTAGCATGCCACCTGTGGTAAAAGTGACGAGGCTATTGCTAGACCTTGGGCTGACATGGAAGTGGCTGAAATCTGATTCCGTGTGTGTCCCCGTTCAGTGGACGGAACAGGGAACTAGAACTACTGAATTCTCTGCCTGTTCTGGGCCTTGGGCACATGTAGCATTCTCTGGGTGCCTCCCTCACACCATCACTAAAAACAGTGCTTACAATGCTCAGCTACCTTATGCCGGGAGCTAGATTTGTACAGTGTTCTGAGCCTGGCAGCTGGAAGGTGCTATAGAAGAACAAAGTATTATCAGGACTAGAATAAAGTCACTTATCAGCTGGTCACTTCTCCTTACAGTACATGGTGCTGGATATTGCAAATGCTGCAAAACTTGCAGAATCGGAAGAGATACAGATAACTCCAAAAGCAGCCCAAGTTGCTTGATAATGCAGCCTGCAGACACATTCATCTCAAACACAAAACACATCAAAACAAAGAGATGACTATTTATTTTTCTAAATGATCTGCTCTCGCTCAACCAGCAATTATAGGCTTGATGCAGGAACCACTGGCTGGGATTCTGACTGCATTGTGCAGGAGGTCACTGTGACCCGAGGTGCCTAGGGTAGCCCCCACTGAAAATGCCAAGGGCGGGGCAGGCTGCAAAAAGAAGAGCAGAATCTCCCAAACTGACGGTTAACACTGTAGTTAGATTCACCAACGAGTCACAAACTGGTCCTGATCCCTCAAACTGGTTAACAAGAAGCTGAATAAAAAGAAATCACATAGTCCCCTTTATTGCATTCCAGTCTCTGGCTCCCAATCAGCAAATAGGTCCAATAAAGTGAGAAGTTATTTAAAACTCTGTTCACTACATAAAAAGTTCTTCTGATCGGCAAAGGGCAGCCATATTACCAGATCAATGCTAGTTTGAATCACAGAATCATAGAATATCAGGGTTCGAAGGGACCTCAGGAGGTCACCTAGTCCAAACCCCTGCTCAAAGCAGGACCAATCCCCACCTAAATCATCCCAGCCAGGGCTCTGTCAAGCCTGACCTTAAAAAATACCTAAGGAAGGAGATTCCACCACCTCCCTAGGTAACGCATTCCAGTGTTTCACCACCCTCCTAGTGAAAAAGTTTTTCCTAATATCCAACCTAAACCTCCCCCACTGCAACTTGAGACCATTACTCCTCGTTCTATCATCTGGTACCACTGAGAACAGTCTAGATCCATCCTCTTTGGAACCCCCTTTCAGGTAGTTGAAAGCAGCTACCAAATCCCCCCTCATTCTTCTCTTCCGCAGACTAAACAATCCCAGTTCCCTCAGCCTCTCCTCATAAGTCATGTGTTCCAGTCCCCTAATCTTTTTGTTGCCCTCTGCTGGACGTTTTCCAATTTTTCCACATCCTTCTTGTAGTGTGGGGCCCAAAACTGCACACAGTACTCCAGATGAGGCCTCACCAATGTCGAAAAGAGGGGAACAATCACGTCCCTCGATCCGCTGGCAATGCCCCTACATATACGTCCCAAAATGCCATTGGCCTTCTTGGCAACAACAGCACACTGTTGACTCATATCCAGCTTCTCGTCCACTGTAACCCCTAGGGCCTTTTCTGCAGAACTGCTGCCTAGCCATTCGGTCCCTAGTCTGTAACGGTGCATGGGATTCTTCCATCCTAAGTGCAGGACTCTGCACTTGTCCTTGTTGAACCTCATCAGATTTCTTTTGGCCCAATCCCCTAATTTGTCTAGGTCCCTCTGTATTCTATCCCTACCCTCCAGCATATCTACCTCTCCTCCCAGTTTAGTGTCATCTGCAAACTTGCTGAGGGTGCAATCCACACCATCCTCCAGATCATTTATGAAGATATTGAACAAAACCGGCCCCAGGACTGATCCTTGGGACACTCCACTTGATACCGGCTGCGAACTAGACATGGAGCCATTGATCAGTACCCGTTGAGCCCAACAATCTAGCCAACTTTCTATCCACCTTACAGTCCATTCATCCAGCCCATACTTCTTTAACTTGCTGGCAAGAATACTGTGGGAGACCGTGTCAAAAGCTTTGCTAAAGTCAAGGAACAACACGTCCACTGCTTTCCCCTCATCCACAGAGCCATTTAGATCTTACCCAACATACCACGCTGCCAGCCAATCCTTTTAGTATCTAAAACTAAAGGTTTTATTATAAAAGAAAATATACAAAAGAGAAGTTAAATGGTTAAATGGTTAAATGGTCAAAGCAATCAGATACATACATATTACTTCAAATCCATATATCAGGTTCTTAGCAGCATTGGTGGGTTTACTGGCTTTCAGCAGAACATCTTCAAATGGTTAGACCTTCCCACAGATTAGATCACCAGTTCTTGGGTTACTATCAAATACAGACAACAGATCAACCCAGTCACCTTCTAGCTCCACCTGCCTCGATCCCTCGGGATCTATCTAGTTTTCCAAGTTTTATTGCTAATACCATACCCAGAACCTCTTCCTTCATTGGGACCAACCACCTCCTCTGCTAGAACGTGTGCAAGGCCAGGAAGATTAGATTCCATGAGGTCCTAGATTCCAAGATTAAGTGGCACAAACTCTGGTACCTAATCAGCTAGGAAAGGTATGGCTCAGAGGAATGTTTTTGGGAATCAGCAGAAGACATTCACTTACCAGCTCTTGGTGAGAGCTTCTTGAAACCCCAAGAGATGCACTGGAAGTTGTCCACACAACTGTGCCCTACCTGGCTACTACATCAGGCCCTGCCTTCTCACCTATTTCCTGGTCCATGTTTCCCTGCCTTCATCCTGATCCTTGCCCCCTGCTCTCTGACTCCAGTTCTGACCCATGGCTCAGCTCCCAGCTCTGCCTCCAGCTCCACTCACTAAACCTGGCCCCTAAATCCCAGCTGTGACACCAACTCCCATAGGTGCTGACTCCGTGGGTGCTCCAGGGCTAGAGCACCCACAGAAAAAAATTAGTGGTGCTTAGCACCCACCAGCAGTCAAGCTCCCCCTCCCCTCCAGCACCTCCCATCCGCCAGTGGTCCCGCTGATCAACTCCTCCCCCTCCCTCCCAGTCTCTCCCACCTGCTGCAATCAACTGTTCCACATGCAGGAGGCGCTGCAGGGGGAGGAGTGGGGACAGGGTGCACTCAGGGGAAGGGGCAGAACTGGGCAGGAAGAGGCAGGCAGAGGTGGAGGCTTAGGAGAAGGGGGATGGGGGCAGGGCCTGAGGTGGAGGGGGGTTTGAGCACCCCTGGGACACAGATGAAGCCAACTCCTTTCCAGCTCACAGATGCTTGGCAGCCTTTGTCCTTAAGAACCAAGTCCACCACCAAAGTACTCTCATTGGCAGGCTTGCTCAGAAGCAAAACAAATGGCTGAATGCCCCTGTGAAGACTTTCCACCGTCAACTCTAATCTTCCAGGTGGAAGCACACCAGTTGGGGTTGGCTGGGGAAGCTTGCCATGCTGCTGTCCATAGAGGGTTCCCGTCTCCCATAGAGTTAAGCAAAGAGTGTGAGAAACTTCCACAAATATTAGTTGAAATACATATTTGGATTAAAACCATGTTCATAAACCTTTATTCACATGTGCTTTCTGTACAGGTGTGCCTACTGGTATGCCAGAGCTCTGGCCTGGGATACAGGCAGCCTGAGTTTAATTCCTGGCTCTACTTCTGGTTTGCTGGGCAAGTCGCTTCTCTTCCTATGCCTCTGTTTTCCCATCTGTAAAATGGGGAGGATACTGGAAAGTGCTTTGTGATCTGCTGATGAAAAGTGCTATTTGAGAACTAGGTAGTATTATCAGTGTGAACACTCACCAACAGTGAATTTTAAGCTCTAATGCTCAAGTATTTGCTGAAAGAACATTGTGCATTCAATTGTAACATGAACAGTTTGCAATTCACAATCATCCAGTCAGGAGACTGAAACTACCCTATGTAGCTTACATAAGCCGCACAATGATTTCAAAGGCTGACCTATCCAACATTTACAAAGAACTGTTTGTCTTTCAGGTTTTCCCCATGTAAACAGTATGCAGTCACAAATCATTGTGGAAAAGATATGTTTCAGAACTGTGCAATTGGGCAGTAGGCAGGCCATTCATCCAGACAGTCCTCTTGTGGGTGGTTTGTCCCCCATTGGGCACTGAGACAAAACCAGACATGGCTTTGTACAATATCAGAGAGAGGACACCATTTTGAAAAGCATGCCACATCGTCCCCACCAGTGTGACCTTGCACACAAAATAGCACTTCAAAATCATGTCCTCCATGTGGTGTGACCTCATAGGCACTATGTGTACGAGGTCATGCCAGTGGGGGAAGGATCACGCCATTCCCAGAAGTACTGGAATGTCCAGTGGGAAAGTGGGAGTGGCCACCCTCCATGGCACACAGATATTTTGCAAAGAGAGAAAAAGATTAAATTTAACAAAAGCTATTTCTTACAAATTATTCACTCGGTTTCTGTAAAGGGAAATCATGTCTTACTAATCCATTAGAGTTCTTTGAAGGGGTCAACAAACATGTGGACAAGGGGGATCCAGTGGACGTAGTGTACTTAGATTTCCAGAAAGCCTTGGACAAGGTCCCTCAGCAAAGGCTCTTATGTAAATTGAGTTGTCATGGGATAAGAGGGAAGATCCTTTCATGTTTTGAGAACAGGTTAAAAGACAGGGAACAAAGGATAGGAATAAATGGTAAATTTTCAGAACGGAGAGGGGTAACTAGTGGTGTTCCCCAAGGGTCAGTCCTAGGAGTAATCCTATTCAATTTATTCATAAATGGTCTGGAGAAAGGAGTAAACAGTGAAGTTGCGAAGTTTGCAGATGATACTAAACTGCTCAAGATAGTTAAGACCAAAGCAGACTGTGAAGAACTTCAAAAAGATCTCACAAAACTAAGTGATTGGGCAACAAAATGGCAAATGGGATTTAATGTGGATAAATGTAAAGTAATGCACATTGGAAAAAATAACCCCAACGATACATACAATATGATGGGGGCTAATTTAGCTACAACTAATCAGGAAAGAGATCTTGGAGACATTGTGGATAGTTCTCTGAAGACGTCCACGCAGTGTGCAGCAGCAGTCAAAAAAGCAAACAGGATGTTAGGAATCATTAAAAAAGGGATAGAGAATAAGATGGAGAATATCTTATTGCCATTATATAAATCCTTGGTACTCCCACATCTTGAATACAGATGTGGTCTTGAATACAGATGTGGTCTCCTCATCTCAAAAAAGAGATACTAGCATTAGAAAAGGTTCAGAGAAGGGCAACTAAAATGAGTAGGGGTTTGAAATGGGTCCCATATGAGGAGAGATTAAAGAGGCTAGGACTTTTCAGCTTGGAAAAGAGGAGACTAAGGGGGGATATGATAGAGGTATATAAAATCATGAGTGGTGTGGAGAAAGTGAATAAGGAAAAGTTATTTACTTGTTCCCATAATATAAGAACTAGGGGCCACCAAATGAAATTAATGGGCAGCAAGTTTAAAATAAATAAAAGGAAGTTCTTCTTCACTCAGCGCACAGTCAACCTGTGGAACTCCTTGCCTGAGGACGTTGTGAAGGCTAGGACTATAACAGGGTTTAAAAGAGAACTAGATAAATTCATGGAGGTTAAGTCCATTAATGGCTATTAGCCAAGATGGGTAAGGAATTGTGTCCCTAGCCTCTGTTTGTCAGGGTGGAGATGGATGGCAGGAGAGAGATCACTTGATCATTACCTGTTAGGTTCGCTCCCTCTGGGACACCTGGCATTGGACACTGTCAATAAAAAGGATACTGGGCTGGATGAACCTTTGGTCTGACCCAGTATGGCCATTCTTATGCTCTTATGGCTCTAGTCCTAGTGGCTGTTGATCTGGCATCACTCACCAGTAATACATTCACTATTTTTTTTCTCTTCAGAGTATGAAATCTCTGATTTAATTAAGTTAAGCATGTGCTTAACTTTAAGACCATGTGTGATGCTGTATGATTAAAGATGACCATTTATATCATTGTTGCTACTACTGTTGCACAATTGCACTAACTCTGATACAAAATGTATCGTGTAAGGTGTCACTGGAAAAGCTACAATCTGTCAAGTATGGTTATCCTGGTTAAATATGTGTCATCACTGTATCTGAAGGTATGAGTATTGGGTAAGCATTTGTATCTCAAACATGTGATATGTTCCTGGGTGACAACCCCAGATAGATTTACATCAGGATAGACAGCCATGTGTTGATGGCCCATTAAGGACACTCCACTTTCACATAGGGGCCACTGAAGAAACTCATCGTGCCCAGTAGGCCTTTCCTGTGGGTGCCTCAGAAAGCAAGGAGCCAATGGCCGCCCCTGTCATTCAGCAAACCATATAAGGGCATGTGATGAGGCTATGTGACCTAAGACTCCATCTTTTACTAGTAACTTCCCATGCTCAAGTGACCCTGGACTCCATCCTGGGCCAGTAATTTTCCTTGCATGTGGCAGAGGCTATAAAAGACACCATAGACATCTCCATTTTGCCTCATTCCTCCTCTAATTCTCTGGGCTGTGGATTTACAACTAAAAGGAGTACAACAATGGACTGAGGATCTTCCAATCTTTTGAAACTTACCAGAGACTTTTGCAAGCCAGCAGTCTTTTCCATCACCGCTACAAACCTGATATAAGGACTTGTCAATCATTTGTATGTATATGATCTATTAATCATTTATAACTCCATTCTGTTCTTTTATTATTAAATCTTTAGTTTACTAAGGATTGCCTGGCAGTGTGATATTTGGGTGAGATCTGAGATACATATTGACCTGGGAGTAAGTGTCTGTTCCTTTGGGATTAGTAGAACCTCACATACGGTGAATTGGGTTTTCAGTATCTTCCCACTATATTAGATCTGTTTATCTGGATGGGAGCCAACAGCTGGAATGCCTAAGGGGGCTGTATTTGGCTTCTTGTTAACCAGTGTGGCGCTATAGAAACCCTTTTGTTACAGGTTTGGTGAATCTAATTATAGAATAAACCATCCATTTTGGGGGATTGTCTGCCCTGTTTCTTGAAGTCTGCCCTGAGGCAGTATTCTCCATGTAGTCCATCCGAGGCACCCAGTCACACCATTTTTAGGACCTTATTTTTCTCTTTACTAAATTGAACGGTCCCACTATATTCAGTCTCTCATATCTAGGGCTCTTAGTTTTCAGTGTTTACTGATTTTTACAGAAAATTTCCTGAGTTTTACAAAAGCAATATTATTCATTTTTACTGATTTTCACCCACATTTTGGACCACTCAAGTACATGAAAGTACTCATGAAGTTAAGAAGATCCAATACATTGTGTTAGGTAGATCTGTTTATGTTAATAATAAATTAATCTCAGTGTAAATGCAAGGCTGTCTGTTAAAGTAAAGCAATATAGTGGAAGATACACTTGCCCACTTGCATGTACATGCATGTGTTACTGTTAATGTATTGTTCATGAAATAAACCACAGCATTAAGCTGCTTCTACTTTCAATATTCTTATTTTTCTCTATTTGTTGATTTTTGTCTGTCCTTCTTTCCCCCAGTATTAACCCAGTTATTTACCCAAAAAACTGCAGTTATTTTTTGCACCAATTTTCACTTGTTTTTAAATTTTGTAATAAACACTGATAAAATTCCTGGGAAATTTTAAACAAAATAAAAACTAAAATGAAGTATCTTGCTCAATAGAAGTCTCCCCAGGCTTCTAATCATTTTTGTCATCCAACTCTGTCCCTTCCTGTGGAGAACTGGGAAATGTTTGTTTTATTTTTTTTATAAAGTATCCTATATAATGTCCCACAGTAGCTCTGTGTGATATTACCCTTCCTGAATGCATAATGGCGTTCAAAGAAACCACTCAGGAAAGATGAAACAATGGCCTAATATAAAGAGCATTCCCTCAAACAATCCGCCAGATTTATAGTCATGGAGAGTGACTCCTCAGCCCCCATCCTAGGGACAGGGCTGTTTGGCCAAGGCTGAGATGAGAGAGATCAAAGGACCCTAAGATGTTAACAGGTGCCTCTGGCCAAAAGGGAATGGGGAAGTGGTCAGCTCAGTTGGAAGCTGACACTGAGAGAGTATGCAAAAGACTGACTCAGAGACTGACTGGGAATCCAGGGACTGCAGTGAACAGGCTACAACTTAACGCCCAGCGAGAATGGGGGACACCAATGCTAAGTGTAACCCTTCTGCCGGTCAGAGTTGGCAGCAACAAGGGCCGGGTTCAGTATCTAGGGGTTCCGTTTCAATAACACAATGCAAAACCGGCTCGAGCCCCCATCCAGTGACCTGGGACAAATATATACCACCCCCACTGTGCGCCTCCAAGAGGCAATACTTCCCCTCTTGCAAGCACAGAGTCTGAGTGTAGCAAAAAGCCTTTTAATAACAGAGAGAAACAATGTGGCATTATGTTGGGGAAACACCACCAACAGGATTCACAACACAACCCATGAGCAAAAAACCCACCCCAAGCAAATTGGGGCATGTCCTTTCCCTTTGGTTCTTGAGTCCAGCAGCCCAAAAATCACCCAAAGTCCCAAAAGTCCAACAACCCAAAAGTCTCTGTCCCTGGTCAGAGTTTGAAAGTTCATCTGCAGAGTTTTACGTCTCAACCTGGGTGGAGATGGGGGGGGGGCCCTAAGGGGCACCTTACGTGGTCCAAAGCTGATGGCCCCACCTCTCCATGGGGCTCCGCTCTGCCAGCCGCCCCATGAGCTCCTCTAGGCATCCAACAAACCGCTCTGCTCCACAAGCTGCTCTGCTTGCCATCCCACAAACTGCAATGCTCTACTCTGCCCCCCACAAGCCGCTCTGCTCACCATCCTGCAAACTGCTCCATCATATATCTTCAGGCTCCCCCACTACTCAACACAACACTCAGTGATTTCAGCTCTTAGTAAGTTTAGCTATTTTGTGATTTCAGCTTGTAGTAGGGGAGCCTCAGTGCTGGTGCACCATTAGCCCAAAGTGAATTCAGCTCAGCAGCCTGTAACTAGACTCCTAACAGAATCAAAATTAGCTCTGATATTCCACAGTAGAGAGAGGAGGAAGTGCAATGAGCATGTAAGGCCCTCACCAGAGGGCCCATACCACCAAGTATTAATACCTATCCCCAGCCTCTCTCAATTCACAGAGTTTTGGAACCCATGTCCCTTGCCTAGCGAGTGCTACTTAGTTGATGGCGAGCCCCTCCATCATAACAAAAGGCCAAGTACAGTTCCACTGTCCTTGATTCCCATAATCAGGGTAATAACAATTTATTCTTCCTGCCCCAATAACAGAGACACTGGGGATCCCACAGCAGCCAAAGTGACTATTTGGGCAGCTATGGCCTCATTCTGGGCAGGGTGGATGTGCCTATGCAAATGAGATCGGCCCCTTAAGTCCTTTTCCACAACCTGCCACACCTCACCACCAGATGTCAGGGTGGAGCTCATCCTGACTCTGCTTACATAAGCAAGCAAAATAATTGCAGAAGAATCAAATCTCGTCCCATCTCCCTTCACTGTGTTACACTGACGTGATCAAGGCTAATTTATCTCAGGTTAAATGCTCACATCACTGCAGGAAAGGCATCTTCACCAAACCAGTGAATTACAATGAACTTTGAATTCACCATCCAAAAATGACAGTTAGCCTAGACAAATATCCCCCTTTTTGACTCATTGAGACACTAAAGCAAATTTGCTCTCAGCCTTTAGGCTAAAATGGTGTGCAATCTCAGTTCCCAACCTAATAGGTCAGACATTGTTTCCTATTCATATAGGGGCTTGTCTCAGTAACTACTATGGCTGATGAGATATTGACCTTGCTACTGTACTCACTAGAGGTACTCGCTAGAGATGGGTCAGTATAGGTATGCTGCAGATCTCCATTAGTCTGTACTGATTGTTCCACGAGGTCTGCAACAGCCCACAGCACTGGAAATCCTGGCCTTTGATTACATTATTATCACAGTAGTTACAGAGTTTCTTGTGAGTGTTCACAGGGGCTCTAAATCCTGGGTTTAACATTTCCTTGATTTGCTTTTCAGTTCTGTAAGTTCAGACATTCTAAAACCAACTCAGTGTAATTCTCCTCAGAGCTTCCTACCAGGTGAGCAGAGGCAGCTCTGTGGCATATAGCCTGTACTGTACCTTCACAGATCAGGGGATGCCCTGTTCATTCTCCAGGAGGAGAACTCTGGCAGGGTCCAAGCCCAGCTGGACCTGCTAAATTACACAGCTGGCCACGAGAGGGGTATAGCCCAGAGACCTATTCAGAGAGTGGCTGAATTGTAGGATTCCACCCCAAAGAGAAGTGGAGGTCCAGGCTTGTCACTTAACAGGGGTGCCCTGTGGTGGCCTGGAAAAGAATCTCAGAAAAGGCAGCCTGCCCAAGGATGGTGATGTCTTCTATTTCTTCTGTATATTTAGGTAGAGGCTGGCTAGAGTGGAACACAGTATCCCAGGTGAGGCCGCACCATTGATCTATATATAGGCTTGGAAGGACTGGATTTTTGTCAGTAAATATCAATAAACACTGACTTCACCAAACACACAAAGCAATGAAAAAATATTACCATTAATAATATCAAAATGTACAGATAGGCAAAGTAAGAAAACTGCTGATTGAGAACTTAATACAGTTTGATTTAAGGCTACTTACTTTGTATATTTTGCCATGGGATGTTGACAATTTGGGTTTTAAAAGGTTATAAAGCTTTAACTTTTTGAATCTCCACATCTACTGTCAATCAATAATTGTCTGATCTCCACCAGAATTTCCTGCAAGTGTGAAAATTAAAACAATTGAAATTTGAAAAAAATGCTTAAAAATAAACATCGATATTATCTGTCAAATTATCAGACACTACAAATGGAATTCTGCCAAGGCTATGTATAAAACAGCTTCACGATATTTTCAGTAGCATTTTCTATTCCAGTCTTTATACACTTAACATTTCTCCCCCCCCTGCCCACGCTGCAGAGATCTGCAGTGATTCCAAGGTCTAAGTGGTTACAGCTAATTTAGGACCCAGCCACGTGGACAAGCAGATCGTATTATTTCTGCCAATCTCCATTACCTTGCATTTGTCAACACTGAATTTCATCAGTCATCATGCTGCCCATTCATCTTGCTAGGTTAGGTCCCTCTGAAGTTCCTCACCATCTGTTTAACTCAGCTAAATAATTTTTTGTCTCTTTCCTAAATCATTAATCAATGTGTTAAACCACACTGGTGCTAGAACTGAACCTGGATCACCCCACTAATTTGTGCCTTGTGTTGGGTATTGTAGCTCATACTTACCTTACCATTCTTCCTCTAGTATCGTTATTAGCAGTGCTGTGGATAGTGTAACAACTGTACTGAATATTACAGATTTCTCATTATCGTGCCTCACAGTTGCATTGGTATGAAAATGTTTCTAATCAAACCACTCTTTGGGTTGCTATACACATGGCCTCAATTTGCATTAGAATAGCCTCTTCTGCTCAGTCCTCTTCTTAATATTCATGCAGGTATTGAGTCCTTCAACAGTTTTCTCCTTAAGTCCTTAAACCCTGAACTCCCTATTAGAAATAAGCCTACAACATGGTCAAAGGGCAGATCAACAGCAGCCAAGAGAGACAGCCCCTACATTTCTTGTCAACTGTCTTAGTGGCAAGAGAGAGAGAGGTGCTCTGTGGGATAGCTGCCCAGAGTGCACTGCTCTGAATACCGCTGCAAGTGCCACAAGTGTGAACACGCTATTGCACAGGCAGCTGTCAGTGTGAACACACAACAGCGGTTTCCCTTCTGCACTCTCTGAGCAGCGCTATAACTGCCAGTGCTGTAACTTTGCCAGTGTAGATGTGCACTAAGATAGTGGGGAGGAGGTGGACTTGATGTGGCCTAGTACTGCTTTCCTTGCCTATGGCTACGATACTGTGCATCATCCAGAAAGGGGCCTGAGCTACAAACCTCAGATCTGGATCTCAATTTCCTCCACGTTCCTGGGATTTGGATCTGGGATTTTGGTTCAGCTTTCTCCCCAGTGGGAGCTCTGGCCTCTCTTTTGTGTGTGCCCCTATGTGCCATTGAGATATCTCTGTTTAGCCTGCAGCTTCTAAATGTGGTTAATTGACATGAGCTATGCACTTGGTGACATGGGTGGGATGCACTGGCTGCAGATGGAAGGGCCTGGGCTATGTTGCACACAGACCACTGTGGTTTAGGCATCCCTTGCCTGTGCTGTAGAACTTCATAGCATAAAACCCTAGAGGCCCTGCAGGTTTCCCATTGCTCAGTCAAATGAGTGCTACTCAAGTGCCCTAATTACATCCAATAATCCCCTGTTAATTCTCAGGTGGCACAGACAGAAGGTCAACATGCACACACTGTGACCTTGTCCGCACTACGAAATTAGGTCGAATTTATAGAAGTTGGTTTTGTAGAAAGCGTTTTTATACAGTCGATTGTGTGTGTCCCCACACAAATGCTCTAAGTGCATGTAGTCGGCGGAGTGTGTCCACAGTATCGAAGCAACCGTCGACTTCCGGAGCGTTGCACTGTGGGTAGCTATCCCACAGTTCCTGCAGTCTCCACCGCCCATTTGAATTCTGGGTAGAAATCCCAGTGCCTGATGGGGCTAAAACATTGTCACGGGTGATTCTGGGTACAATCGTCAGGCCCCCCTTCCCTCCCTCCCTCCGTGAAAGCAACAGCAGACAATCGTTTTGCGTCTTTTTTCTTGAGTTTCCTGTGCAGTTGCCATACCACGGCAAGCATGGAGCCCACTCAGCTAACCATCACCATATGTCTCCTGGGTGCTGGCAGACATGGTACTGCATTGCTACACGGCAACAGTTTATTGCCTTTTGGCAGCAGACAGTGCAGTATGATTGGTAGCCGTTGTCGACGTAGTCCTGGGTGCTCTTTTAACCGACCTCGATGAGGTCAGGGGTGCCTAGGCAAACACAGGAGTGACTCAGCCAGGTCTTTACCCTTTTAAGTTTCGTCTCATGGTGATTCGGTTCTACTGGCAGTGCACTGTCTTTTAGTCTGCAGCCAGCAGAAGACAATGGCCAGCAGTCATACTGCACCATCTTCTGCCGAGCACCCAGGTGATGACAATGGCTAGCAGTCGTACTGCACAGTCTGCTGCCAGCAAGATGTATAAAGGTAGATGAAGTGGATCAAAACAAGAAATAGACCAGATTTGTTTTGTATTAATTTTCTCCTCCCTCTCTCCATGAAATCAACAGCCTGCTAAACCCAGCTTTGAGTTCTATCCTTGAGGGGGCCATTCTGTTTCTCGCAAAGCCACCCCCTTTGTTGATTTTAATTCCCTGTAGGCCAACCCTGTGAGCCATGTTGTCAGTCGCCCCTCCCTCCACCAGAGCAACAGCAAACAATCGTTTCACACCCTTTTCCCTGGATTGCCCGAGCAGGAGCAGATGCCATAGCACAGCAAGCATGGAGCCCGTTCAGCTCACCACAGCAGTTATGACCGTTGTAAACACCTCGCGCATTATCGTGCAGTGTATGCAGAACCAGCACCTGAAAAACCAGGCAAGGAGGCGACGGCAGCGCGGTGCTGAGGACATGAACACACTTTTCTCTAAAACCGCGTTCCCCCCGCAATTTGGAGATCATGGTGTTAATGGGGCAGGCTCATGCCATGGAACACCGATTCTGGGCTCGGGAAACAAGCACAGAGTGGTGGGACTGCATAGCGTTGCAGGTCTGGGATGATTCCCAGTGGCTCAGAAACTTTTGCATGCATAAGGGCACTTTCATGGAACTTTGTGACTTGCTTTCCCCTGCCCTGAAGCACAAGAATACCAAGATGAGAGCAGCCCTCACAGTTCACAAGCAAATGGCAATAGCCCTGTGGAAGCTTGCAATGCCAGACAGCTACCGGTCAGCCAGTAATCAATTTGGAGTGGGCAAATCTACTGTGGGGGCTGCTGTGATGCAAGTAGCCAACGCAATCATTGAGCTGCTGCTGTCAAAGGTAGTGACTCTGGGAAATGTGCAGGTCATACTAGATGGCTTTGCTGCAATGGGATTCCCAAACTGTGGTGGGGCTATCGACGGAACGCATATCCCTATCTTGGGACCGGACCACCAGGGCAGCCAGTACATAAACCACAAGGGGTACTTTTCAATGGTGCTGCAAGCACTGGTGGATCACAAGGGACGTTTCACCAACAACAACGTGGGATGGCCGGGAAAGGTTCATGACGCTCGCGTCTTCAGGAACTCTGGTCTGTTTAAACAGCTGCAGGAAGGGATTTACTTCTGAGACCAGAAAATAACTGTTGGGGATGTTGAAATGCCTATAGTTATCCTTGGGGACCCAGCCTACACCTTAATCCCTGGCTCATGAAGCCGTACACAGGCACCCTGGACAGTAGTCAGGAGCTGTTCAACAACAGACTGAGCAAGTGCAGAATGGTGGTAGAGTGTGCATTTGGACATTTAAAGGGTTGCTGGTGCAGTTTACTGACTCACTCAGACCTCAGCGAAACCAATATTCCCATTGTTATTGCTGCTTGTTGTGTGCTCCACAATCTCTGTGAGAGTAAGAGGGAGACGTTTATGGTGGGGTGGGAGGTTGATGCAGATCACCTGGCAGCTGAATACGCGCAGCCAGACACCAGGGCAGTTAGAAGAGCACAGCAGGAAGTGGTGCGCATCAGAGAAGCTTTGAAAACCAGTGTCATGACCGGCCAGGGTACTGTGTGACACTTCTGTTTGTTTCTCCTTGATGAAAATCTGCCCCCTTGGTTGACTCTAATTCCCTGTAAGCCTCCCGCCTTCGATCACAGCTTGCTTGCAAAGAAAATAAAGTCACTATCATTTAAAAAACATGTATTCTTTATTAATTGATTATAAAAATAGGGAGATAACTCACAAGGTAGCCCGGGTTAGGTATGGGAGGAGGGTAGGAGGGAAGGAAAAGGCCACTTTAAAACTTCTTGAATGCCAGCCTTCTGTTGCTTGGGCTGTCCACTGGGGTGAGGTGGTTGGGTGCCTGGAGCCTCCCCCTCCCCCCCCGCCCCGCGTTCTTGGGCATCTGGGTGGGGAGGCTATGGAACTTGGGGAGGAGGGAGGGCGGTTAAGCAGGGACTGCAGCGGCAGTCTGTGATCCTGCTGCCGTTCATGAACCTCCACCAGATGCCGGAGCATGTCTGTTTGATCCCACAGTAGCCCCAGCGTTTCCTCATGCCTCCTCTGATCTTCCTGTTGCCACCTCTCCTCACGTTCATCAGCCACCATCCTGTACTCTGCTATTGTGTCCCTCCACACCACTTTGTCAGTGTCAGACGAATGCATGAGCTCAGAGAACATGTCATCGCACGTGCATTTTTTTTGCCGCCTTATCTGAGATAGCCTTTGGGACAGAGGAGGGAGGCTTGAAACATTTGCAGCTGCTGGAGGAAAAAAAGGGAGTGAAGTATTTTAAAAGATACATTTTACAGAACAATGGCTATACTCTTTCACAGTGAACAACACTATTCACATTACATAGCACATGTGATTTTGGTACAAGGTCACATTTTGCATCTTATATTGAGTACCTGCGGCTTTGGTGTTAGAGATCACACACACAGGGCCAGGCAACAGAATTCGGCTTGCAGGCGGCCATGGTAAGCCATAGTCTTTCGGCTTCTGCAACCTTCATAACAGCAGCCCCCTCCTTTCCCATACCACGCAAAGCACATTGAGTTGGCCATTTAGTGCTGCAATTTTCCTGTTAATGTGCAGCAGCAGAAACCAAACTAACCCCCTCCCACCATCCAATTCTCTGGGATGATTGCTCTTCCCCTCCCCCCACTGCCTGGCTGGTATCATGGAAGATCCCTGCTAGCCAAACGCGAACAGCTCAGCACCAATCACCCCCCCCCAGCTCCCACCGCATGGCGGATTTCTGTTCAGCCACAGGCAAATAGCCCAGTAGGAACGGCCACCTCTGAATGTCCCCTTAATCAAATTCCCCTATTTCAACCAGGTTACCATGAACAATATCACTCTCTTGAGGATAATACAGAGAGATAAAGAATAGATGTTGCTTGAATGCCAGCAAACACCGAGACCACACACTGCCAGGCTTTGTCATGCAATGATACCAGATTACTTGCTACTAGCACA
The DNA here is from genome assembly GCF_965140295.1 of Lepidochelys olivacea. Lineage (NCBI taxonomy): Eukaryota > Metazoa > Chordata > Testudines > Cheloniidae > Lepidochelys > Lepidochelys olivacea. The sequence goes on along the minus strand of NC_140418.1, from coordinate 42,694,552 downwards.
GCGTGGTAAAGTGTCCTACCTTGGAGGATGGAATAAGGCTGCTCTCCCCAGAAACCATCTGCAAAGGTTTTTAGAGTACCTCCAGGAGAGCTTCATGGAGATGTCCCTGGAGGACTTCTGCTCCATCCCCAGACACGTTAACAGACTTTTCCAGTAGCTGTACTGGCCGCGAATGCATCCCAAGTCCTCAGGGCTACTTATTCATTTAAAAATGCTTGCTTTTATAACATGTATTATATTTTTAAAGGTACACTCACCAGAGGTCCCTTCTCTGGCTTCGTTGGGTTGGGAGGGTATTTCAGTCAGGGTGATAAAAAGATCCTGGCTGTCAGGGAGAATGGTGTGCTGTGTGCTCTCCCCAAGCTCGTCCTCCTCCTCCTTATCTTCCCCATCTGCAAAATCCTCAGCCATGGCGGAGAGTACCCCATCATCGGAGTCCACAGGCAGGGGTGGAGTAGTGGTGGCAGCCCCTCCTAGAATTGCATGCAGCTCAGAAAAGAAGCAGCATGTCTGGGGCTCTGTCCCGGAGCGTCCGTTTGATTCTTTGGTTTTCTGGTACGCTTGTCTGAACTCCTCAAGTTTCACACGGCACTGTGTTGCGTCCCTGATGTAGCCTCTGTCCCTCATGGCCTCTGAGATTTTTTGAAATGTTTTGGCATTTCGTCTTTTGGAACGTAGTTCTGATAGCACCGATTCCTCTCCCCATACAGCAATCAGATCTAGTACCTCCCGTTCGGTCCATGCTGGAGCTCTTTTTCGATTCTGGGACTGCATAATCACCTGTGCTGATGAGCTTGCCTGGCCAAACAGGAAATGAGATTCAAAAGTTCCCGGGGCTTTTCCTGTACATCTGGCCAGTGCATCCAAGTTCAGAGTGCTGTCCAGAGCGGTCACAATGGTGCACTGTGGGATAGCTCTTGGAGGCCAATACCTTCGAATTGCGTCTACACTAACCCTAATTCGAAATGGCGATGTCGATTTCAGTGCTAATCCCCTCGTTGGGGAGGAGTACAGAAATCGGTTTTAAGAGCCCTTTATGTCGAAAAAATGGCTTCGTTGTGTGGACGGGTGCAGGGTTAATTCGTCTTTAATGCTGCTAAATCCGACATAAACTCGTAGTGTAGACCAGGCCTGTGGGAAAATAACAACCGCCTGGAAATGAGCAGCTCGTGAGGGGAGGGCCCAGGGCAACAGCACATCCTCTCTGCTCAGCATACCAGGCAGGTAATCGCTGCTGCATCTCAGCGTATGTTTTATTCGGAGGAGAGGCTTGGCCAAGTTATCCTGCCTCACAGAAACATCCTGACCCCATAGGACAGTCTGAGACAGGGTTCTCAGCATGCACGAGATCACCAAGGGAACAGCATGGGGGGGAAGACGAGGGCCCAGGAGGCACAGGTCTGGGGTGGGGAGCTGATCCAGGGTCACAGGCTGAACAAGGAGGTGTAGACAAGGAGATGGCAGCTGATGCATCCGATGGGACGTCAGTATGGAAGGTAAGTTGCCCCAGCAGAGGCTGGGAAGAGAGGGCCAGGTGTCAGTCAGTGAGTGGAAAGGGAGGAGGTAATAGGTGAGCGCATCATGATGTGGGGGGCAGAGGGGCAGATACTGCTGGACTGAGTGGGACTCTGTGGGCTCGTGTATAAATGCAGCAGCACCCCCTCTGACTATGTGGAGCATCCCACCTGAGTCCACTCAGTCTGGCAAGGCTGCCAGTCAATTCCTGATGCTCAGGGTGTCTGAAAACCCGCTCTGTTCTTAAGTCCCTCAAGGGGCATGGTAGGGGAATCCAGGCCCACCCCTTCCCCTGGGTTCTAGCTCAGGGCCCTTAAGCTAGACAAGCCAACTCCAGCTGTGCCCTCAGCTCCTTCCTCTCCCCTTCATCCCCGGTTCCTGAAGACTCTTCAGCCCACTGGTCCGGTTGTCCCCTCCTAGGGGGCTGTCTCTGAGCAGCTTTTCAGCAGCTTTCTGGTAGGAGTTCCCTTCTCCAGCCTGCTCGCTCCTCTGGTAGCTGCCCTCCTCCCCCCTTCCCAGTCCTTTTATCCTCCCAGCTACTGCGAGGCTGCCAATTAGTATCAGCCAACAGTACCTGAACTAACCCCTTGGTTTCTGAGCCACCATGGGGTACATACACCCCTGCCAGTCCCAAAGGAGAGTCTGGAGTATGAGGGAGGGATTGGAATCAGGAGGAGTGGGGAGCCAGGGGCCCAACACCACCACACACCTCCCCTTGCTGGCTCCTGGCATGTAGGAGAAGCAGACGCGGCCATGAGAGAACATGCCTGTGTCCCAGGGACCTCTTGGTGCCAACTGGCCAAATACACTGAGGTGCACAGTATTTTGCAGGGATCCCCTGGGTCAGATATCTGCATAATTGTTCAAAGGGTGGCATGTGAGATGTCTGCCAAGACCCAGTAGCCCACTGGTCATCATAAGCTTTGCAAAATGTGTGTACGGATAATATTGAATGAGTTATGCAGCTGTACTGAAAATTATGTTATTACTGTCTTGGAGTTAAGGCAGGTCACCAGGGGATGACAGACCTCAGATATGTGCCTTTCAAGCAGAAAGTAACAGACACTTAACTCCCCATCTGGTCGTATGTGTATATTTGTCTGTCTCACAGTGGAGGCCTATTTGCAGACTGAGCCAGGTGCCAGTCACAAGGTTGTGCAATCCACAAGAAAGGAGATCTATAGGACGAAAGAAGAACTGCTGGGGGTGAGGGGTGTCCTCTTTATGACTAAACACAAAGGATTGTTAGAGAATATCTGGGAGTACAAGAGAACACACAGGATCCTTCACCTAGGAGGCAAGCTGACAACATGGCTGTCTAATGAAAGAGGGATCACAGCCAAGCCTGGCTGTAAAATGCTGCCGAGACTTAGAGTGAGCAATACACTATGAGACGTGAGAGTATCTAGTTGGTTAAGTCTGAGTTCTAGAATGCATGTTATGATTTTATTTTACATTTGTTTCCAATACTTCAATTCGGAGAGTATCCAGTGGATCAGGGCCACTCAGAGGACTCAGGACAGGGGTGCAACTGCACCCCCTGGCTTAAAGTGGTTTCCATCATATACAGGGTTTACCATTTGGTTCAGTGGCTCTCAGCACCCCCACTGTACACATTGTTCCAGCACCCCTGACTGAGGGATTGAAGTGTGCCCTAAGAGAAGCCCAGATGACAAGGAACTCCCTGGTACTTAACAATAGACCTCAGATGGCCTGACCAGATCAATACACCTCACACATTCTTGTCATGATAGTTATTTACAAGGTGTCATCATCTGAAAACTAACACCATGCTGGGCATTAATATCACTGTGACATGTATGTGAACTTATGGGTATTTTGATATTAGGTTTTGGACTCTGGAAACAGACCAAAGAGGCAAAATAGGATTTTTCCAGACAAAGGAGAATGGCCAGCACCTCCTGGGCTCAATTGGAATCAAGCCAGGTGTGGCCAAGAATAATAGGCTCTTCCTTTGTATCGGGGATTGCAGGAAGACCATTTGCATTGTAAAAATCACAGGAGACTGCAAAACTGAACATGGCATCGGCTCTCTCGGGACACAAAGCTGAGCCCCCAGGAGGGCCTCCTCACTTTATATCCTCAAAGTTTATCTTTGTTTTCAAAGAACTACTGACAGATTTTAGGTATCCATCACATAGGCGACAAAGGGAAGCGGCACCCTTTGAGTTCATGAAAAGTGGATCCTCTTGGCCTGGGAGGCATGAGTAGCTGGAAACTGACTACAGATGAGAAACCTTCTTAGACAAAGATTGTAACTCACCAAAATGAAGGTTTAGCCTTTAGAAAGTGGGTTTTGTTTTGTTTTCCCTTGTACCCAGACCTGTCTCTTCTAGTCTGACTGATTGTCACTTAAATCTCTCTTCTTTGTTAATAAACCTATTCTGGTTTTATCACAAAAGCAGCTCTGTGCTGAACATTAAACCAATGGGTAAAATCCACAGCCAAACCACCAGCCTGGTGTGTGTTCTGCCTCTCTGGAGGGAGTGAACTTGGTAACTGCTGTGAGGGCCCAGCAAGAGGCACTACAGGGGAGGCGGTTTGTGGGAGAGTAGGGGCTGGAGGGGCTCTGGGTGTCACCTTACAAGGAGTAACTAGGCTAGTGAAGGCTGGGGGAGGCCAGTGTGCTGTAAGAGGCTGCTGGTGTCAGGGCTCTGAGTCACAGCTGCACAGCACAGGAAGACCCAGGGTTACAGGCAGGTGGTGAGGTGACCCCCAAAGTGTCACATGAGTGTGCCCCTCACTAACCTGCAGCCAGATATCAGGGCCTGCGAGCAGGGCCGGCTCTAGAATTTTTGCCGCCCCAAGCAAAAAAATTTTGGCCAACCCCTCTTTTTTTTCCATGCCCCCCGCCCCCGGCTCTGTCCCTTACCAACCCCTTCCCCAAATCCCTGGCCCTACCTCCTCTCCCGGACGTGCTGCATTCCCCCCGCCCCCATTGCTTCTAGTGGTTCCCCCGCAACCCCCAGCCCTAGCTCCCCTCCACTCCGCCTGCTCCCCTGAACACGCCGCCGCTCCGCTTCTCCCCCCTCCCTCTCAGGCGAGGGAGAGGCCGCGCGTTCAGGGGAGCAGGCAGAGCAGAGATGAGCGAGGGTGGGGGGGAGCGCAGGAAGTAACGGGGGGGGGGAGGAACCGCTCCCCGCCCCAGCTCACCTCCGCTCCACCACCACTGCCCCCCCCAAGCGTGCCGTCACTCGGCTTCTCCTCCCTCCCTCCCAGGCTTGAGCACAAAACAGCTGTTTCGCACGCAGCAAGCCTGGGAGGGAGGGAGGAGAAGCGGAGCGGTGGCGACGCGCTCAGGGGAGCAGGCGGAGGCGGAGCGGAGGCGAGCTGGGGCGGCGGGGGCACATTTCTAGGGGTGGCAGGGCCGGCACCGGAATGACACCCCTAGAAATGTGCCGCCCCAAGCACCTGCTTGTTTTGCTGGTGCCTAGAGCCGGCCCTGCCTGCGAGGCCTAGGGCTGGTGTGGCCTGTGGAGTTGGGGAGCAGACCCCTGGCAGGGACAGACAGGGCTTCTGCACACTAAGGGCAGGAAATAGCGAGCGTCCTCCCAGCCCTGGGTACCCCTGAGAAGTATCTCACCAGCTATGGAGACAGGTCAGGAGCAAGCACGGTTTCAGTGAGGGCAAGGAGGTGGCGAGAGCAGGAGAACAAGTGGCTGTGGGTGCTGCCCATCTGCTACCATTGCCAGGGCAGTTTGCTACTGTGATTAGCTGGGGGACAGCAAGTACTGCCATACCCACCTCCATCATATTACTCACACAGCTCCTCTCTAGCACTGCCTCGGGGCTGCTGTTCTGCCCTCACTCCTGCTGCCCGTCAGAGAGCACAGGCACCTGGCGTGACTGGCAGATGGTTTACACTTAGTAGTGGGGCTGAGGATTAGCAGCAGGTTTGAAAGGGCTGGGGATTAATTGTAAGGTTAGTGATAGGGCTAGAGGGGGAGTTAGCAGGTATCAAATGGGTCCAGCTACTCCTTTCCTACATTCTAGGGGTCTGTGATTTCTTATGGCTCTTATGGATGACATCTCCCACTCCTGAACCAACTGCACCGCTCCCCTCCCTCCCACTCTCTCTCATAGCACCTGCCTGCAAACTTTACTCACCTGGGGAGAAATTCACCCTGGCACAGAGGGCCAGGACATGACCCATGCCCTACTTGAGTCCTACTTATGCCCTGCTTTAAATGGGACTCAAATGGCACACAGGCCATGAAATGCACTGGGGTCATTTAACCTTAGAGTAGAACTCACATGAGGAGTTGCACTGACTGCAATAGGCCATCTGCACAGGCCAGCACTGATCAAGGCGAGGAAGAGCTGTGCAAGCTGTTCAGCAGATCCAGACAGTGAAATACGCTTCTTGCTCAGGGCTGTCTCAAGGCCCCTGTTAGCTGCAGCATACAGCTATGAATCAGTCCTGGATGCTGCTGGCCTGCGGACTGTGCAGCTGGAGAAGGGAAAGAAAGGAGCTGGAGCAGCAGCCTACACCATCTCACTAAAACACAAAGGAAACCATGCACCCTGATTACCAAACGTCTCTGCAGCTCAGCCAGCAATGGACAAAGAGATGGCAGTGGGATAGGCTGGAGTCCAGCACTAACAGATAGAGAACCAGCATCAGCAAGTTGTGCAACCCATATAGAACCAGGCACTTGGAAGCAAGCCAGGGAAGCATGCTGTCTGGTAAGAAGTGTTTGCAATTAACCAGCAAAGTGTGAACCCTGCAATGGCCTTCAGTTCACATTTCTCCTTTCTGCTCATGCAAATTGGCAATCAGAGAGGGCACTAGTAAAGTCCCCAGCTCCTGGCACAGACAGCTCACTCCTCACACAGCTGCTGGTATAGACGGGCTTTGGTAAGGTGTAGGCAATGTGTCCCTGGAGTGAGAAACACCACCCATCCACTGGTGTCCTTAGGGTGAAATGTGGACCAGTGAGAGGCTAAGGCACCACATCAACCTCTGCACAGAGGTAAATTTCACCTGTCGCGTGATGGACATTCAGGAACCCCCAGAATCAGAGCTGGGGAGTGAACCATTCCCAGGGTGAATCCTGGGTGTGAGCAGAACCAGTGTGAACAGAGACTGATTTTCACAGAAAATGCAGGCCCTTTTACTGGATACATAGCAGGCACATGAGCTACCTCGCAAGTGCAGGAGAGAGGACAAAGTTTTATTCTCAGGACCAGTGCCTTGTTTTTCCAAGCCAGATTTGTTACACAAAGTGGTGAAAGAACCCAATATATTTCTTGAACTCCTATATTTTAGTTTCTTTGCTTCATTTTCTCCTCACAGTCTGGGGGAAGCAGAGCAGCAGGAGTACACTAACATCTCCCTCTGACTTCAAGGAGCATTCATGGCTTTTGATATCCAGTTGCATATTAAACCCTTGAAATGCCGAGATCGCGTAAGTAGGGAACAAAATACAGTGTGCTCCTTCACAGCACCACTGTCGTTTTAGATTGAACGTCAAGAGCGAGATGCTGTCAACATGGCTAATAGCCTCGTGTCTCTTAAACGAGGACACCGGGTGTAACAAAAAGAACATGAGCAAGCAGTTTGTAAACAAGGTACAGTGCTGCAAACAGTACAGGGTGCAGCATAAAGAGAAACAAATTGATGGCAAAGACACAAACTAAAACGTTTTTTAGGTAAATAATTAGAGATGTTCTAAATTTTTGACACCTAGTGTTGATGACATGCCTTTTTACTTCCCTTTCATGCTTTATTTGCTTTCTACCATTATAACTCACAAATCTAGTTGTATAATAGTAAGAAACTACACGTCAGAAAAAGTTGTTAGATGTCTCTGTAGTAGGGCAGCCCCCATGCCAAGCACCCCCCTCTGGCAAACTGTAGCACACCTGGCATGCCTGCCTCAGTTTCCCCTACATGCACCCATAAAAGGGAACAGTCTCTCAGAGCACAGTTCAAAGTCTGACCTCTGGGCATAGGAACACAAGTACAGTGGGTACCAGAACTGCAGTTCTCTCCAGAAACATTGTTTCCAGGTTGCCCATCCAGGAATCTGCCTCCTACACTAACCCCTTGTCCCTGGGCTTGGCTTCCCACCACCCTCCATTCATGCCTGCTGCAGGAGGGCTCCCCACAAGTGCTCCATTCACCCAGGCCTCTCTGCTTGTGGGACCTACCCATGCTTCTGGGATTCAGGGTCAGTTTCCTGTAACCAGATGCACCCCTGTATTCACACCCAACACATCATCGTACAGAATATGCCTTGTGAGGGATCATTTGAAAAATAATAACCCACTGGTCAATAATACCATGATGAAATGTGTGTAGTAACATTATATGTAAAGTTCTGAAATACCCCCCTATGATGTTGGTGGGACATGTTCAAACCCATGTACCCCCATTAGGCAGAACCAGTCAAGCAGGACTTCACAGAATCATAGACTATCAGGGTTGGAAGAGACCTCAGGAGGTAATCTAGTCCAATCCCCTGCTCAAAGCAGGACCAATCCCCATCTAAATCATCCCAGCCAGGGCTTTGTCAAGCCTGACCTTAAAAACTTCAAAGGAAGGAGATTCCAGCTTCACCACCCTCCTAGTGAAAAAGTTTTTCCTAATATCCAACCTAAACCTCCCCCACTGCAACTTGAGACCATTACTCCTCGTTCTGTCCTCTGCTACCACTGAGAACAGTCTAGATCAGTGGTTCCCAAACTTGTTCTGCCACTTGCGCAGGGAAGCAGGGAGAGTCCCTGGCGGGCCGCGCCAGCTTGTTTACCTGCCACTTCCGCAGGTTCAGCTGACCGCAGCTTCAGGTGGATGCAGTTCACTGCTCCAGGCCAAGGGGAGCTGCTGGAAGCGGCAGCCAGTACATCCCTTGGCCCGCGCCGCTTCCAGCAGCTCCCCTTGGCCTGGAGCAGCAAACTGTGACCACTGGGAGCCGTGATCGGCCAAAGCTGCGGATGCAGTAGGTAAACAAACCAGTGCGGCCCACCGGGGCTTTCCCTGCACAAGTGGCTAAACAAGTCTGGGAACCACTGGTGTAGATCCATCCTCTTTGGAATCCCCTTTCAGGTAGATGAAAGCAGCTATCAAATCCCCCCTCACTCTTCTCTTCTGCAGACTAAACAATCCCAGTTCCCTCAGCCTCTCCTCATAAGTCATGTGTTCCAGTCCCCTAATCATTTTTGTTGCCCTCCGCTGGACACTTTCCAGTTTTTCCACATCCTTCTTGTAGTGCGGGGCCCAAAACTGAACACAGTACTCCAGATGAGGCCACACTACGGTTGAATAGAGGGGAATGATCACGTCCCTCAATCTGCTGGCAATGCCCCTACTTATACAGCCCAAAATGCCATTAGCCTTCTTGGCAACAAGGGCACACTGTTGACTCATATCCAGTTTCTCGTCCACTGTAATCCCTAGGTCCTTTTCTGCAGAACTATTGCCTAGCCATTCGGTCCCTAGTCTGTAGCAATACAGGGATTCTTCCGTCCGGGAGCTGATCTTGTTCGTAAAGACAGAGGCCAGAAAAGCATTGAGTACATTAGCTTTTTCCACATCCTCTGTCACTAGGTTGCCTCCCTCATTCAGTAAGGGGCCCACACTTTCCTTGGCTTTCTTCTTGTTGCTAACATACCTGAAGAAACCCTTCTTGTTACTCTTAACATCTCTTGCTAGCTGCAACTCCAAATATGATTTGGCCTTCCTGATTTCACTCCTGCATGTCTGAGCAATATTTTTATACTCCTCCCTGGTCATTGTCCAATCTTCCACTTCTTGTAAGCTTCTTTTTTGTGTTTAAGATCAGCAAGGATTTCACTGTTAAACCAAGCTGGTCGCCTGCCATATTCACTATTCTTTCTACACATTGGGACGGTTTGTTCCTGTAACCTCAGTAAGGATTCTTTAAAATACAGTCAGCTCTCCTGGACTCATTTCCCCCTCATGTTATTCTCCCAGGGGATCCTGCTCATCAGTTCCCTGAGGGACTCAAAGTCTGCTTTTCTGAAGTCCAGGGTCCGTATTCTGCTGCTCTCCTTTCTTCCTTGTGTCAGGATCCTGAACTTGACCATCTCATGGTCACTGCCTCCCAGGTTCCCATCCACTTTTGCTTCCCCTACTAATTCTTCCCAATATGTGAGCAGCAGGTCAAGAAGAGCTCTGCCCCTCGTTGGTTCCTCCAGCACTTGCACTGGGAAATTGTCCCCTGCACTTTCCAAAAACTTCCTGGATTGTCTGTGCACCGCTGTATTGCTCTCCCAGCAGAAATCAGGGTGATTGAAGTCTCCCATGAGAACCAGAGCGTGTGATCTAGTAACTTCCATTAGTTGCTGGAAGAAAGCGTCGTCCACCTCATCCCCCTGGTCTGGTGGTCTATAGCAGACTCCCACCACGACATCACCCTTGTTGCTCACACTTCTAAACTTAATCCAGAGACTCTCAGGTTTTTCTGCAGGTTCATACCAGAGCTCTGAGCAGTCATACTGCTCTCTTACATACAATGCAACTCCCCCACCTTTTCTGCCCTGCCTTTCCTTCTTGAACAGTTTATATCCATCCATGACAGTACTCCAGTCATGTGAGTTATCCCACCAAGTCTCTGTTATTCCAGTCACATCATAATTCCTTGACTATGTCAGGACTTCCAGTTCTCCCTGCTTGTTTCCCAGGCTTCTTGTATTTATGTGTAGGCACTTAAGATAACTCGCTGATCGTCCCACTTTCTCAGTATGAGGCAGGAGCCCTCCCCTCTTGCACTTGCCTGCTCGTGCTTCCTTCCCCACTTACCTCAGGGCTTTGGTCTCCTTCCCCTGGTGAACCTAGTTTCAAGCCCTCCTCACTAGGTTAGCCAGCCACCTTGCGAAGATGCTCTTCCCTCTCTTCATTAGGTGGATCCCGTCTCTGCCTAGCACGCCTCCTTCTTGGAACACCATCCCATGGTCAAAGAATCCAAAGCCTTCTCTCCGACACCACCTGCATAGGCATTCATTGACTTCCATGATTCAACGATCTCTACCCAGGCCTTTTCCTTCTACAGGGAGGATGGACAAGAACACCACTTGCGCCTTAAACTCCTTTATCCTTCTTCCCAGAGCCATGTAGTCTGCAGTGATCCACTCAAGATCATTCTTGGCAGTATCGTTGGTGCCCACGTGAAGAAGTAGGAAGGGATAGTGATCCGAGGGCTTGATGAGTCTCGGCAGTCTCTCCGTCACATCGTGAATCCTAGCTCCCGGCAAGCAGCAGACTTCTCGGTTTTCCCAGTCAAGGTAGCAGATAGATGACTCAGTTCCCCTAAGGAGGGAGTCCCGACCACCACCACCCGCCTTCTTCTCTTGGGAGCAGTGGTTGTGGAATTCCCTAAGAAAGTGCATCTCATGCCTTCCAATTGGTGGAGTCTCCTTCTGCTCCCTTCCTTCAGATGTATCATCTAGTCCACTCTCCGCATTAGTACCTGTGGAGAGAACATGAAAACAGTTGCTCACCTGTATCTGTATTGCTGGTACATGGACGCTCCCCTTTCTTCTTCTGGAGGTCACATGCTGCCAAATTTCTTCACCGTCCTTCTGTCCCTGCTGCGCAGCCTGCTCTGAATCTTCAGAATGTTGTGCCCGTAGAAGCATATCCTGATGTCTGTCCAGGAAATCTTCCTTTTCTCTTATGCAACACAGGGTCAATACTTGTTTCTCCAGACCTTGAACCTTCTCTCCCAATATGGAGACCAGCTTGCACTTTGTACAGACAAAGTCGCTTCTGTCCTGTGGAAGAAAGACAAACATGGCACATCCTGTGCAGGTAACAACAGCTGAATGCTCACCGATCCATATTACCTTCCTTCTAAGAGCTTCATCAGGTGTTGTAGTAACTACTCAGAGAAGCCTGCTAGATGAAAGCCTCAGTGGGCTCTCCCCAGGTGAACTCCCAAGCAAACTCCCTCTGTTAGCCCCTCTGCTGTTCACCACTCAGCTGGTTCGCACTTAAACAAAGGAATGTGTGTTTATCATGATTTACATATAAGTTGTAAACAGGATCCTCAGACAGCAAGAGGGGAAGACAGGAGACAGGGAAAATCTGACCAAACAACAGCATGAAGCCTCTTTCATGATGAGACTCCAAGTCTCCATCCTCACAGTAGGAAGGAACTTTATCTAGGGGCAATCCCCAGGAAAATGCATTTCAAATGGTGACTGGACTATAAAAGTGAGGGGCAAAAACACCCTAAGTTGTCTCTCTCTCTCTCTATCCATCTCTCTCCCATTCACCTAAGAAGACAAAAGAAACAGCCTATGGACTTTGGGCAGATCCTGGCCTGAAAATTTGGTGAGCAATGTTACTGGGAACCTGTGGTAAGAATTTCACCTTGACCCAAGTCTAGTTGGTAAGTTAACACTAGGAAGCTATCACTATCTTTCTTTCTCTTGTAACCATTCCTGATTATAATGCCTTATACTTGTACTCACTTAAAACCTCTCTTTGTAGTTAAATAATCTTCTTTTTTTCTTTAAATCAGAAAGAATCCAGTGTTGTGAACTGTGTGGGTTACTCCATTTGGGGCAACAGACTGGCATTATGTAATACAACATAGATGGAGTTATTACAAGGTGGGTGCATAACCAGTTGGAAAACTGTTCCCACAGATTTCAGAGTAACAGCCGTGTTAGTCTTTATTCGCAAAAAGAAAAGGAGTACTTGTGGCACCTTAGAGACTAACCAATTTATTTGAGCATGAGCTTTCGTGAGCTACAGCTCACTTCATCGGATGCATACCGTGGAAACTTCCCACAGAGTAATCATCAGTGGCTCACAGTCAAGCTGGAAGGGCAGATAGAGTGGGGTCCCATAGGGATCAGTTCTGGGTCCAGTTCTGTTCAATATTTTCATCAGTGATTTAGATAATGGCACAGAGAGCACACTTATGAAGTTTATTACCCAGCAGCACATTTCCAAGACCACAGTGGTGATAATTATTTGAACCACCATTTATATTAGGCTTAAAGTATGAACCAGGGGGTGCAATCTCACTTCCTTTCATGCAGCCCAAGGTGTATCCACTGTTCAAACAATGTTATGCCCAATTGCTTGTTGCTCAGCTATTAGTTAGGCAATGGGCACCAATTGCTCTATTTTTCTTTTTAAATATACCCTAATGAGTTGGTTATGGTAGTTCCTATGTAACTTTTATAAGGAGTACAAATTTTTTTTTACCAATTTGTTTTTCTTGCCTTCATGTTGCTTGCTGCCATTCATTTGTTGATTTTTACCTGTGTGTTGGTTAAATAGTTTAGCAATGTTACACACATTGTAAATGATGTACAGTAATAATACAACAATACAGCTCTAAGCAGAGTCAGGATGAGCTCCACCCTGACATCTGGTGGTGAGGTGTGGCAAGTTGTGGAAAAGAACTTCAGGGGCTGATCTCATTTGCATAGGCACACCCACCCCACCTAGAATGAGGCCATAGCTGCCCAAATGGTCACTTTGGCTGCTGTGGGATCCCCAGTGTCTCTGTTATTGGGGCAGGAAGAATAAATTGTTATTACCCTGATTATGGGAATCAAGGACAGTGGAACTGTACTTGGCCTTTTGTTATGATGGAGGGGCTCGCCATCAACTAAGTAGCACTCGCTAGGCAAGGGACGTGGGTTCCAAAACTCTGTAAATTGAAATAGGCTGGGGATAGGTATTAATACTTGGTGGTATGGGCCCCACGGTGAGGGCCTTACATGCTAATTGCACTTCTGCCTCTCTCCACTGTGGAGTATCAGAGCTAATTTTGATTCTATTAGGAGTTTAGTTGCAGGTTGCTGAGCTGAATTCGCTTTGAGCTAATGGTGCACCAGCACTGAGGCTCCCCTGCTACAACCTGGAATCACTGAGTGTTGTGTTAAGTAGTGTGGGAGCGTAAAGCTATATGGTGGAGCAGTTTGCGGGGTGGCGAGCAGAGCGGCTGGTGGAGCAGAGCAGTTTGCAGGACGGCTGGTAGAGCATTGCAATTTGTGGGACGGCGAGCAGAGCGGCTGCAGAGCATTGCAGTTTGTGGGACAGCGAGCGGAGCGGCTGGTGGAGCAGAGCAGTTTGCGGGACGGCGAGCAGAGCAGAGCGGCTGGTGGAGCAGAGCAGTTTGCGGGATGGCGAGCAGAGTGGAGCGGCTGGTGGAGCAGAGCAGTTTGTCGGATGCCTAGAGCAGCTCATGGGGCGGCTGGCAGAGCAGAGCCCCATGGAGAGGTGGGGCCATCAGCTTTGGACCACGTAAGGTTCCCCTTAACCCCCCTCTCCCCCCCATCTCCACCCAGGTTGGGAGGTAAAACTCTGTAGATAAACTTTTGAACTCTGGGGCTGCCCTGACCAAGGACAGAGACTTTTGGGTCATTGGACTTTTGGGACTTTGGGTGATTTTGGGTTGCTGGACTCAAGAACCAAAGGGAAAGGACACGCCCCAATTTGCTTGGGGTGGGTTTTGCTCATGGGTTGTGTTATGAATCCTGATGGTGGTGTTTCCCCAACATAATGCCACATTGTTTCTCTCTGTTATTAAAAGGCTTTTTGCTACACTCAGACTCTGTGCTTGCAAGAGGGGAAGTATTGCCTCTTGGAGGTGCCCAGCGGGGGTGGTATATATTTGTCCCAGGTCACTGGGTGGGGGCTCGAGCCGGTTTTGCATTGTGTTATTGGAATGGATCCCCTAGATATTGAACCCGGCCCTTGTTGCTGCCAACTCTGACAGGCAGAAGAGTTACACAGCAATAATACAGTTGCATGTACAGAGAGTGTCCCCAGAATAATTCCTGGAGCAGATCTTTAAGAAAAACAGCCAGTCTTGATTTAAAAATGGTCAGTGATGGAGAACCCACCACAACCCTTTGTAAATTGTTCCAATGGTTAATTACCCTCATTGTTAAAAATGTACATCTTATTTCCAGTCTGAATTTGTTTAGCTTCAACTCCCAGCCATTGGATCATATTATACCTTTCTCCACTAGACTGAAGAGTCCATTATTAAATATTTGTTCCCTATTAATGTACTTATAGACTGTAATCAAGTTATTCTTTAACCTTTTTATTAAGCTAAATACATGGAGCTCCTTTAGTCTATCATTATAAGTCAGGTTTTCTAATCCTTTAATCATTCTCATGCCTCTTCTATGAACCCTCTTAACATCCTTCTTGAACTGACATGGGATTCCAGCAGAGGTCAAACCAGTACCAAATACAGAGGTAAAATAACCTCTCTATTCCCGTTTCTGCATCCAGTGTTCACATTAGCCATTTTGGCCACAGTGTTGCACTGGGGGCTCAAGTTCAGTTGATCATGCACCATGAACCCCACATCTTTTTCAGAGTCCCTGCTTCCCAGGGTAGAGTTCCCTAGCCTGTAAGTATGGCCTACATGCTTTGGTTCTAGATGTATACATTTAGCCAGATTAAAATGCATATTGTTTGCTTGCACCCACTTTACCAAGCGATCTGGATTGCTCTGTATCAGTGACCTGTCCTCTTCACTATTTACCACTCCCCCTATTTCTGTGTTATCTGCAAACGTCATCAGTGATGATTTTATGTTTTCTTTGAAGTCAGTAATAAAAACATTAAATAGCCTACTACCAAGAACCAATCCCTGTAGGACATCACTGGAAACACACCCACTTGATGACGATTCCCCATTTATAGTTACATTTTGAGACCTATCAGTTAGCCAGATTTTAATCCATTTATTGTGTACTGTGTTAATTTTATATCACTCTAGTTTCTTCATCAAAATGTCTTACTGTAATAAGTCCAACACTGTACAGAAATCAAAGTATTACATCAGCACTATAACCTTCAAATTACAACTGCCCCAGCAGGAGGGAGAGATTCCAGGTATCCTCGCTCAGAAACAAAGGAAACTGACACCTCACACAAAAGCATCCTCCCCATCCTCCATGTCCTGCCCTTTGCCCCAGCTTCACCCTAGTCTGAGTCAGAAGCATTTTACTATCAAATTCCATTCACAGGTATAGCCCTTTGAGCCCATTCCCTGCCAGCTGCTGACACCCTTAGCATTAGCATCCTCTCTCCTCAGCCTTACATGTGCCCTGCCCTTGGATCACCCTCATGCTCCCATCTCAGCCCCTCCTCCCTTTGCCTCCAATCCACAGGAGTGTGCATCCCTGAATCAGTCCTGGCTCCACTCCTTCCCAGCAATACCACACTTCTCTGTTCACTGGGGACAGCTCCTACAAAGATCTCCACTGATGGCCTCCTGGCCAGATCTAGGGGTTCAATTTCAAACCCCTGTCCTTTATCAGGCAGAGGAGGAAACTGAACGGTGGTCTCACAAACTGGGTGAGTACCTTCATTCCTGGGTAAAGATTATGAGGGAGGGCCTCCTCCTCCCCTCTCCTGGCCATTGTGTGGATTTAGGCATGTACCTCCTTCATTCTTGACAGAAACATGACATTGCCTGGCTGCCATTGCTAGGCACCTGACTGCAGCAGAGAGGTCCCCAGCTATGAGTTGCAAGCAGAGACAGGCTGTAATAAATGAAAGTGGGGGTAGCTCCCTTTTATGAACACCCAGCCAGCCAGTTAGCTATAAAGTCCCTCTTGGTGGCTGTTCTCTGCTTGCTCTATCTGTAAAGGGTTAATAAAGTTCCCCAGGTAAAGGAAAAGGGGTGGGCACCTGACCAAAAGAACTAATGGGAAAGCTCAAACATTCTAAAATGGGGGGGGGGGGACTTTCTCTTTTGTTTGTTGTTCTCCAGAGAAGGAGACACGGAGCAGCAATGCTATAAGCAGGAATGCTGTGTAAGGCTTGAACCAGGTATGAAAATTCATCTTCCATATCTAGAAGAAATCATTGGACAGGGAATGTTTAAATAGATGGGGTCAGGTTTATTTCGGTTTGTGGATCTCCTCTGTGCTAACCCTAGGTGCTTTTGTTTGCTTGTAACTTTTAAACTGGACCCCAAGAAAGTTAATCTTGGTACTTAATTTTTGGAATTGCTCTTTTAAAATCTAGGAAAAGCCTAAGTTCCAGATGTATTTTCTTCCTTTTTGTTTTGAATAAAATTTATCTTTTTTAAGAACAGGATTGGATTTTTGGTGTCCTAAGAGGTTTGTGAATGTTGTTTGATTAGCTGGTAGCAACAGCTAATTTCCTTTGTTTTCTTTCTCAGCTATTCCCCAGAGGGTGGTGAAAGGGCTTGAGGGTACCCCACAGGAAGGAATTCCCAGGTGCTCTTTCCCAGGTTCAAGGGGGGGGGGGGTTTTGCATGTGGGTGGTGGCAGCGTTTACCAAGCCAAGGTCAGATAAAAGCTGTAACATTGGGAGTGTAATACAAGCCTGGAGTGGCAAGTATTAATTTTTAAAATCCTTGTGGGCCTCCACCTTCTGTACTCGGAGTGACAGAGTGGGGATTCAGCCTTGAGAATGGGCTGGAGGAAAGTACCTGATTTAGGTACTGAACTCCATGAGGGAGTGGGGCTTAGGCCACACCCCTCTCCTCAGCATCTCCTATTAGCAAGCTGAGGCAGCTCCCCATTCAGCACGCTGGCTTATTCCCTGTAGAGCAAAGAAAGGTTTCTATAGATTAATTAAAAGCACCTGAAGCCAATTAGAGCACCTGAAGTTAGTCACCTGATAAAAAACCCCTGCTTCAATCTCCCAGGGGAAGGAGTTGGAGCAGAGAGCAGTTTGGAGAAGTGCCGTGGCTGGCTAGAAGACCAAGACTCTAAGTAAAGAGACACCCGGTTTGTGCAGAGAGAGCGGGCAGGAAGCCCCACAAGCTGAAGAGCAGGAGAGGGAAGTAGCCCAGGGGAAGGAAGCACTAGTTCAAGTGGTTTATCGCTATCCCTAGGGCCCCTGGTCTGGGACCTGGAGTAGAGGGCGGGCCCGGGTCCCTCCCTCTCCAGTACCCTTCTCTGGGTTACTAGTGGGACAGTAAATACCCTAGTTCAGGGGCAGGAAACTGCGCCCTGAACCCTCCCCCTCCAAGAAGAGGAAGCATGGGACCCATCATAATCGTACTGACAATTTGCCACATGTGGTGTGAGCAGCGGGATCTCCACGCTGGGGACTTAAACTAGTGTTAACCAAAACCATCCCATCCCCAAGATGGACGACGTGGTCAAGGCTCTAATACAAGCCACTGTGGCCCAGCAGGAGGCTACCCGAATCCAAGCAACTGCCCAACTGGAGGCGACTCGGGTGCAGCAGGAGACTAATCGGCTGTTGATGAATCAGGCTACCCAGGACCCAGCTCTGCTACAGGAGCTGGCAAACCAGATTAAGGCCCTTATGGAGCAGAACCACAATGGCGACAGACCCCGGACTATATGGGCCAGCCACTGCCTACAGAAAATGATACGGGAGGATGATGTAGAGGCATACCTCCTGGCGTTTGAGAGAACAGCCCTGCGGGAGTCCTGGCCCCAAGATCAGTGGTCTGGTATCCTTGCCCCATTCCTGTGTCTGGTATCCTTGTCCCATTCTATTCTACAATATGGCTGCAGAGACTGCGGAGGATTACCCCCAGCTGAAGGCAAAGATCCTGGCCAGATCTGGAATAACCACGGAGTTGCGAGCCCAGGGGTTTCATGAATGGCAGTATACAGAGGACAAGACACCCCGATCGCAATTTTTTGACCTGATCCACCTGACCCGGAAATGGCTGCTCCCTGAGGTCCTCAGCTCTGAAAAAATTATGGAGCTCCTGGTACTGGACTGGTATATGAGGGGGCTACCACCAGGCCTTCGGTCTTAGGTTGGCCAGAATGACCCCTCTACCTACAATGAGTTGGTCTCCCTCGTGGAAAGACAGCTGGCAGCCAGTGAACTGTTCCAGACCCCAGGGGGTGTGTCATAAATATAAAGGGAAGGGTAAACCCCTTTAAAATCCCTCCTGGCCAGAGGAAAAATCCTCTCACCTGTAAAGGGTTAAGAAGCTAAAGGTAACCTCGCTGGCACCTGACCAAAATGACCAATGAGGAGACAAGATACTTTCAAAAGCTGGGAGGAGGGAGAGAAACAAAGGGTCTGTGTCTGTCTCTATGCTGCTCCTGCTGGGGATAGAACAGGAATGGAGTCTTAGAACTTTTAGTAAGTAATCTAGCTAGGTATGCGTTAGACTATGATCTCTGTAAATGGCTGAGAAAAGAATTGTGCTGAATAGAATGACTATTTCTGTCTGTGTGTCTTTTTTGTAACTTAAGGTTTTGCCTAGAGAGATTCTCTATGTTTTGAATCTAATTACCCTGTAAGGTATCTACCATCCTGATTTTACAGGGGTGATTCCTTTACCTCTATTTACTTCTATTTCTATTAAAAGTCTTCTTGTAAGAAAACTGAATGCTTTTTCATTGTTCTCAGATCCAAGGGTTTGGGTCTGTGGTCACCTATGCAAATTGGTGAGGATTTTTACCAAACCTTTCCCAGGAAGTGGGGTGCAAGGGTCAGGAGGATTTTGGGGAGAAAGACATGTCCAAACTACGTTTCCCAGTAAACCCAGTTAGAGTTTGGTGGTGGCAGTGGATATTCCAAGGACAAAGGATAAAATTAATTTGTACCTTGGGGAAGTTTTACCCTAAGCTGGTAAAAGTAAGCTTAGGAGGTTTTCATGCAGGTCCCCACATCTGTACCCTAGAGTTCAGAGTGGGGGAGGAACCTTGACAGGGTGAGACGCGGCAAACCAGGAAGACAGACCCAAACCCAAGGCCCTGGATTGTCGAGAACTATAGAAGAACCATAACTGGGAGGAAAGGCACTGAGAAATGGCCTGAGGCCAAGAAGGGACCTGGGGTTTTGGGAAGAGGGGGCTAGGGGGGGCGACCAAATAGCTCCAGACAGAGGGTGGCAACTGGGATAAGGTGTCAGTGTTACGAGTGTGGGGAATTGGGCCATATAGCAGCCCAGTGCCCCACAGGGAAGAGCCTATGCAGTGCAATCTGGGGGATCCTGGGGAACAATGTGGCCTAATCGGCCTGGTAGGGGTTGCAATGACCTCACATGGGGATACAAGGTCAGTAAAGATGAATGGTATTGCGACCATAGCATTAGTAGATTCCCGGAGTGCTGTCACACTGGTCTCTGAAGTTGGTGGGGCAAGACCAACTAACCCGGGCCAAAACCACAGAGGTAACGTGCATTCATGGCACTGTAAATTTCTACCCCACAATCCCAGTACAGATTGAGATCCAGGGAAACAATCCCAGGCTAAGTGCAGGAGTGGTCCCCAGGTTCCCCTACCCTGTCTTAATTGGTAGGGACCTCCCCAGATTTGAGAACTTTCTCCCACCAGTAGAGCCAGAGGAGGGTAGCAAGCCCCGGGCTGAGACAGAGGCACCTACAGATAGACCCAATTTTTGCCGAATTTGCCCCAGAGCTATTTTCATCCCCCAGGAAACCCCGAAAGTCTAGGCGGGAAAAAAGGGCAGATAAAAGGCTAGGGACCAGGATTCTAGCAGAGAACAAGAAAGCCTCCCTTGTTGGTAAGTGAACCCATTCAGGAGGCCAGGAGACAATTCAGGCCAGTGAGGACTCAGAGGCGGTGCCTAACCCAAGTAGGGACAACCCAAGGGGCGGAGAAGAAATAGGTCCCATGGAGTTAGGTCAAATTGGTACTGCACATGAGAATTTTGGGGAGGACCAAGCCAATGACCCGCTATATGCGAATGTGAGGGAGGAGGTAGTGGAAGTAAATGGTGTACCCGTGGAAGGAAAGACCAAAGGCCGTGTTATGTGATCGAACGTGATCTGTTGTACCGAATAGTGCAAATTCGAGGGGAAGAAGTAGAGCAGCTCTTAGTCCCATGGAAACACACAAGGGCAGTACTAGAGTTAGCTCACAGTCATTTATTTGGGGGACATCTAGGAATAGACAAGACACTTGATAAAGTCCTAAGAAGATTTTATTGGCCAGGAATATGCACGGAGGTCCAATGCTATTGTACCTCCTGCCCAGAATGCCAGTTGCATAGCCCCCGACCTCACTTGCAGGCCCCATTAGTACCTTTTCCTATTATTGAACTCCCTTTTGAAAGGATAGCCATGGACCTAGTGGGCCCACTGGAAAGATCAGCATGGGACCACCGAAACGTATTAGTCATCCTTGACTAATGGTCTCAAGTTGTAGTGGGGGAGGTTTAGGTTGGATATTAGGAAAAACTTTTTCACTAGGAGGGTGGTGAAACACTGGAATGCGTTGCCTAGGGAGGTGGTGGAATCTCCTTCCTTAGAAGTTTTTAAGGTCAGGCTTGACAAAGCCCTGGCTGGGATGATTTAATTGGGGATGGGTCCTACTTTTGAGCAGGGGGTTGGACTAGATGACCTCCTGAGGTCCCTTCCAACCCTGATATTCTATGATTCTATGACTACGCCACATGGTATCCAGAAGCCATTCCTTTAAGAAACCCCACATCCAAGGCAATAGCAAAAGAACTACTTCAGATTTTTTCCAGAGTGGGCATCCCTAAGGAGATCCTGACTGACCGAGGAACCCCTTTCATATCTGTCATAAATATAAAGGGAAGGGTAAACCCCTTTAAAATCCCTCCTGGCCAGAGGAAAAATCCTCTCACCTGTAAAGGGTTAAGAAGCTAAAGGTAACCTCGCTGGCACCTGACCAAAATGACCAATGAGGAGACAAGATACTTTCAAAAGCTGGGAGGAGGGAGAAAAACAAAGGGTCTGTGTCTGTCTCTATGCTGCTTTTGCCGGGGACAGAACAGGAATGGAGTCTTAGAACTTTTAGTAAGTAATCTAGCTAGGTATGTGTTAGATTATGATTTCTTTAAATGGCTGAGAAAAGAGCCGTGCTGAATAGAATGACTATTCCTGTCTGTGTGTCTTTTTTGTAACTTAAGGGTTTTGCCTAGAGGGATTCTCTATGTTTTGAATCTAATTACCCTGTAAGGTATTCACCATCCTGATTTTACAGAGGTGATTCCTTTACTTCTATTAAAAGTCTTCTTGTAAGAAAACTAAATGCTTTTTCATTGTTCTAAGATCCAAGAGTTTGGGTCTGTGGTCACCTATGCAAATTGGTGAGGATTTTTACCAAACCTTCCCCAGGAAGTGGGGTGCAAGGGTTGGGAGGATTTTGGGGGGAAAGATGTGTCCAAACTATGTTTCCCAGTAAACCCAGATAAAGTTTAGTGGTGGGGCAGTGGAAATCCAAGGGCAAAGGGTAAAATTAATTTGTACCTTGGGGAAGTTTTAACCTAAGCTGGTAAAAGTAAGCTTAGGAAGTTTTCATGCAGGTCCCCACATCTGTACCCTAGAGTTCAGAGTGAGGAAGGAACCTTGACAATGTTGAAATTAATGAAGGACTTATGTATCCTGCTCCGCATCCATGCCATACGGACCTCAGTCTACCATCCACAAACAGATGGACTGGTAGAGCGGTTTAACCACACCCTTAAAGGTATCATCCGGAAGGTGGTAGCACAGGATGGAAAAGACTGGGATACCCATATTGCAAACATTAGGTATGGTAGAAGGGAAGTCCCCCAGGCGTCCACCGGTTTCTCTCCCTTTGAGCTACTATATGGACGCCACCCACACGGAATATTAGATATCGCCAAGGAGGACTGGGAAGAACAACCCAACCCAGGAAAGAATGTCATTGAGCATGTGACACAGATGAGAGAGCAAATAGCTCGAGTAATTTCTATAGTATGAGAACATTTGGAAAAAGCACAAGACATATTATAACCGCCAGGCGAAAGTACGGGAAATTTCGGCTGGGAGAATGGGTGATGGTGCTAGTGTCGACAGCAGAAAGCAAACTCCTGGCCAGCTGGTATGGGCCATATGAGATAGTGGAAGCCATTGGGGAAGGGGACTATAAGTTCAGACAACCAGACCGCCGAAGACCAGAACAGATCTACCACGTAAACTTACTGAAGCCCTGGTGTGACCGAGAGACATGCCTGGTCATTCAGAGAGCTCCACCTCAGACAGATGACCCACAGGAGCAGGTGAGGATATCCCCCGAGTTAGCCCCAGAACAACGAACAGAGGTCATTGATATGATCCAACAGAACCAAGATGTGTTCTGTACACAGCCGGGCCATATGACACTGGTCCAACATCATATCATCACCATGCCCAGAATAAGGGTGACGATAAGACCGTACCGGATACCAGAAGCTAAAAGAGAGGAAATTAGGACAGAAGTGAAGATGATGGAACTTGGGGTTATTGAAGAATCCCACAGCCAGTGGTCCAGCCCTATCAGCCTAGTACCCAAGCCTGATGGCACCCTAAGATTTTGCAATGACTTCCGGAAGTTGAATGAAGTATCCCAATTCAATGCCTATCCAATACCATGTGTTGACGAGCTAGTTGATCAGTTAGGCAAGGCCCAATACCTAACCACTCTGGACCTGACCAAAGGATATTGGCAAATTCCCCTGGCCAAGAACACCAAGGAGCAGACTGCTTTCTCTACACCTGATGGCCTGTTCCAATACACTGTCCTCCCTTTTGGACTCCATGGGGCCCCTGCAAAAAGCTGAAGAGCAGGAGAGGGAAGTAGCCCAGGGGAAGGAAGCACTAGTTCAAGTGGTTTACGACTATCCCTAGGGCACCTGGGCTGGACCCGGAGTAGAGGGCGGGCCCGGGTCCCTCCCTCTCCACTACCCTTCTCTGGGCTACTAGTGGGACAGTAAATACCCTAGTTCAGGGGCAGGAAACTGTGCCCTGACCCCGCCCCCAGGCCTGTCTGCACAGGCCTGTACTCTAAGAATTTAGGTGTATTCTTATCACTTGGCTAGTGATAGAGGTATAAAAGAAAGAATCAAAATCACTGTCTGCTGGTGTAAGGGCCTTCTCTTACTGTGACAGTCTGAGGCCCTGTTCTTAGGCTAAGGCCTTTGGCTAAGCAGCAGAGGCAGCCATAAGCTGGGAAGCGACCGGTCACATCCTCACATTCCAAACTAGTCACATTGAAATAAGGTGCTATTGGGCTGTTAGGCACTATCAGGACAGGATTGTATTCCTATCACCTCCAGAGAAAGGGAAGTGCCTAGAAAATGTAAAAGGAAACTTAGTTTGATAGCATCCTGTCTGGCAAGAACTCACTTATCAATAGCTGGGATGTGAAATCCTCACTTCTGTATTGTTTTGTCATTATAGTTCCCACTTTGCTGTTGTTTGTCTGTATAATCTCTGTCTGGTTCTGTGATTGTTCCTGTCTGCTGTATAATTAATTTTGCTGGGTGTAAACTAATTGAGGTGGTGGGATATAATTGGTTACATAATCATGTTACAATATGTTAGGATTGGTTAGTTAAATTTCAGGAGAATGATTGGTTAAGGTATAGCTAAGCAGAACTCAAGTTTTACTATATAATCTGTAGTCAATGAGGAAGTGACTGGGTGTGGGTGGGGGTGGGCATGTGGGTGTGTGAGATGGGAACAGGGAATGGGGGTAAGAAAATTGGAATCATGTTTTGCTAAAGGGGGAAATGGGAACAGGGAATGGGAGTAAGGAAGTTGGAATCATGTTTGGCTAAGGGTAGGAATGGGAACAGGGACACAGGTGTAAGGCTCTGTGGTGTCAGAGCTGGGAAGGAGGATACTAAGGAAGGAAACTGGAATCATGCTTGCTGGAAGTTCACCCCAATAAACATCGAATTGTTTGCACCTTTGGACTTCGGGTATTGTTGCTCTCTGTTCATGTGAGAAGGACCAGGGAAGTAAGTGGGTGAAGGAATAAGCCCCCTAACACCCCCCAGAAGGGGAAGCACGGGACCCATCATAATTGTACCGGCAATTTGCCACAGGTGCCACAAGGACTCCTCATTGTTTTTGCTGATACAGACTAACACAGCTACCACGCTGAAATCTGGGCCAACTGTCTCAAAATCATCTTTGATGATTTTTTTAATCTACCCTACTGTCACCTACTATTGTTTGTTTTTATATTAGAGTAATGCTTTGAGGCCTCAGTTGAGATAAGGGCCCCATCATGCCAGATGTCAGACAAACCCAGTAAAAGACAGTTCCCACCCCAAAGAACTAACAATCTAGTTAATTAATCAAATTGACGTGTTAATAATTTAACACAAATCCTTTTGCTTTGCTGTTTGCAAAGAAATACATGAGCCTGTGCTAGGGAAAAGCACCAGGAAGGTGACAAAGGGGACACAGTCCGGCACAGCAAACAGCACTTCAATAAAAATCCACCTGAATGCTGGTACTTAATATCCCATTACATCCTTTTCCATCATTCACCTGGAGAAGTTGAAAAGTGCACACCAAGTGTCATTATGAACAGAACCTGCCAAGCACTGGCCAACAAAACCTAACGAGCTCTGGGCAATAAAGATGAATGGAAATAGATACTGCAGTAAAATTCTGAAGTCCTGTCTGTTTTAATTGAAATCCAGTGTAGGCTGGGGGGGGAGTTCTGTGCTGCACAGATGCCGCAGTTTGGAGGGTTTCTCTGAAGAATACATAATTCCTTTCATTTAACCAAATGAGGAAGTTTCCACTTGCTGAGCATTCCTTTCCTTCATTCTGAGGGGGGCGAGTTGGTGCAGAAAGAATAAAAGGAGTTTCTACGGCATTCAGAAGCTAAGGAGCAGCAAAAATACATCCTAATATTTATAGATTTTTAATACTAGAAAAATGGGCCAACTTTCTGTATTGTGTGAACAGTTTGGCATGCTGGCCATTAAAAGTTTGCAGGTGAGTTAGAAGAATTAACTGAGGTTCATAAAAGCTGGACTGCATGGAGGAGATAGGAGCATCCCTGAGCTCCAGTCCCAAAACAATGCCCTAGCATGAGATCAAGTGACATTTCTTGTAGTCAATAAAACAGCAAGTGGAGAATAGAGAATCCAAGGGAATGGAGATGGAAGAGATCTGCTTGATCACATCTAGTGCTTCCATTAGGAGCCAATGTAGGATTGGTACCTAGTCCATCACATCATTGGAATCCTGTCTCATTGGCTGATCAGATAAGGACACTATTTCCTCAGTTTCTGAAAACTGTGCTCTTCAAATTAACTCTTTCAATGGGTGCTGCCTATGCTGCAAATCTCAGTATGTTTCCTCAAAAAGAAAAGTAGGACTTGTGGCACCTTAGAGACTAACCAATTTATTAGAGCATAAGCTTTCGTGAGCTACAGCTCACTTCCTCAGATGCATATCGTGGAAACTGCAGCAGGCTTTATATATACACAGAGAATATGAAACAATACCTATTCCCACCCCACTGTCCTGCTGGTAATAGCTTATCTAAAGTGATTTCCAGCACAAATCCAGGTTTTCTCACCCTCCACCCCCCCACACAAATTCACTCTCCTGCTGGTGATAGCCCATCCAAAGTGACAACTCTTTACACAATGTGCATGACAATCAAGCTGGGCTATTTCCTGCATAAATCCAGGTTCTCACATCCCCCCCACCCCCATACACACACAAACTCACTCTCCTGCTGGTAATAGCTCATCCAAACTGACCACTCTTCAAGTTAAAATCCAAGTTAAACCAGAACATCTGGGGGGGGGGGGTAGGAAAAAACAAGAGGAAACAGGCTACCTTGCATAATGACTTAGCCACTCCAAGTCTCTATTTAAGCCTAAATTAATAGTATCCAATTTGCAAATGAATTCCAATTCAGCAGTTTCTCGCTGGAGTCTGGATTTGAAGTTTTTTTGTTTTAAGATAGCGACCTTCATGTCTGTGATCGCGTGACCAGAGAGATTGAAGTGTTCTCCGACTGGTTTATGAATGTTATAATTCTTGACATCTGATTTGTGTCCATTTATTCTTTTACGTAGAGACTGTCCAGTTTGACCAATGTACATGGCAGAGGGGCATTGCTGGCACATGATGGCATATATCACATTGGTGGATGTGCAGGTGAACGAGCCTCTGATAGTGTGGCTGATGTTATTAGGCCCTGTGATGGTGTCCCCTGAATAGATATGTGGGCACAGTTGGCAACGGGCTTTGTTGCAAGGATAAGTTCCTGGGTTAGTGGTTCTGTTGTGTGGTATGTGGTTGTTGGTGAGTATTTGCTTCAGGTTGCGGGGCTGTCTGTAGGCAAGGACTGGCCTGTCTCCCAAGATTTGTGAGAGTGTTGGGTCATCCTTTAGGATAGGTTGTAGATCCTTAATAATGCGTTGGAGGGGTTTTAGTTGGGGGCTGAAGGTGACGGCTAGTATGTTTCCTGTATCCTACGTATGTGCATGGTCTAATGTCTCCAGCACTGAGCAGAGAGACAGGAACTCTGAGCACTAATCCCAGCTCTGCTATGGACATGCACTGTGGACTTGGCCAAGTGCTGAGGCCAACGTTTTCAGATGTGGCCACTGATTTTGAGCACCGCAGATGTAGAGACACAGTAGGTATCACAGCGGGCACCTGAAAAGAGAAGTTGCCAAACATGTGGGTCTGATCCTAACTGAGTTTTACGTTCTCCACTTTCAAAATGGAGACAGTAAGACCTATCTCACAGGCAGTTACAAGGCTTAGTTAGTTAATGGACAACAGTGTCAAAGGCACCTCAGTGAGTTAGGAACCTAAGACCCATATTCAAAAGTGACTTAGGGACAGATTTCTAAAGATATTTAGGGGCCTAATAATGCCAATCGGTGACTAGTGGGATTTTTGGAAGCAGTTATGTACCTCGCTCCCATTGATTTCAAAATGCTTTAAAAATGTGACACAAGGTTTTTAAAATGGTCCTCTAAAGGCACTAATTATTGTTGATCCTGAAATTCATTCTTTCCATCTGCAGCTTGCAAACAGAGGCAATTTGTCTAGTGATCAGAGCAGTGATGGGGGTGGGGAGGGGAGGGTGAGTGCTTTACTCTCTACTGTGCCCCAGGAATACCGGAACGCAGACTTGACCGAGGTGTAATCTGCCTCAAGTCCCTTCACCTCTGTGCACCTCATTTTCCTGTCTGTACAGTAGATCTAAACATACCTCCCTCACTGGCCCAACATTTGCAAAGATCCTTGGGTGGAGGAGGCCATCACAGGGCAAACTGTGGTTATTAAACTACTGCCTAATGAAAATGCGAACAAGGTTTTCATTATTAAAAGGCTGGCCAATCACAGTGCAGGCTATATTTATTGCCCTGATGTTTGCTCCATGATCGTGGGGTGCTCATTCACTGAAAATGTACAAATATATTGATTCGTCGATGAAGCTCCTGGAGCTGCACTAAACCATCTCAGACCTGAGGGGCCAATGTGCAAAGTCTCTGGAAGCAGCTGTTAAGACACCTCTGGTTGTCATGACAACATGCTCAGCTTCACCTGCAACCCACACCAGGTGGGGGATGGGGGATTAAGTGGACTCTAATTTTATTAGCAGGGTTCATTAGATTAATTAAATGGAGCAGGGATGCACTCTGTTAATCAGCACTGGGCTGAGAGAATTGATCTTGACAGGACTATGGGAACTGCTCTGACACCACTCTGCTAATGACACTAAATCCAATTTCACACAGTGGCCAGCCCTAGTGACAGGGAGGTAATTAACACATCTCCTGACATCTTCTGATCTGCTGAGAAATTATGAGCAATTGCCTTGTTTGTTGCTAATCTGAAGGATGGCTCAGGACAAGCTGCGCTGAGAGTACTTCTAACTGTGCTGGAAAACAAGGAGAAGGGTCCATACACTGTACAATTGATAGCTAGGCCTCGCTGCCCCCTTGCAATCCCTTGCCTGGCAGAAAAACACAGCCTGAGTAGTCTGGGTGGCTTAGGGCACAGACAGATCCATTCTCTCCTTGGTCACTGGGGAGGCAAGCGCCTCCAGGAGTGGGAGATGGGACTACTCAGGTGCCTACAGTTAAGTCTTTGCTGGCTCGGGGCTCATGCGATGTGACAGAATATGCCATGTCACATGCTCCTTCAGGATACCTGCACAACTCGGAGCACTCCAGTGAGGCTGTGGCAGGGTAGTCACCCTGTCATGCCTCGAAGGGCTTAAAACAGCCCTAAGAGAGGGCTGTAGCCGAAGGAAAACTAGGCTGATTGGGAGAAGTAGCCACAGGTGGGGTCACGCCCCAGTCAGGCCACAGCTGGCCCTATAAGACGGCTGTTAGCCAGGAACTGGGAGACAGATACTCTTTCTAGCTACCTAGAGAGAGGAGGACCTGGCTGCCTTGGAAGCTGAGGAGGGTACCTAGGGCAGAGCAGTGCTAGGGAAGGGCCGAGGGAGCTGGGGAGCTCCAGCCGAGCAGAGCTGTAGGCCAAGGTAAAGGCCCACGAAATGGTACTAAGGCTGCAGAGGAGCAGCCCAGACCTAGACAGAGGCAGCTGGTCCAACCCACCCCCTTGCCAGTGATGAGTGGTACAGACTGCAGTCTGCGCCAGGAAGCGGGGGCTAGATGATGACTGACAGTAGCTACTGAGGCAAGGAAGGGATAGGGGGTTGGGGGTTCCCCTGGGAGGGGAGACCCAGACTGAGAGTGTACTGCAAGAGGACAGAACCCTAAGCTAGAAGGACACCAGGGTCGGGGAGGGGCACAGGGCCAGCGGCAGGCGAGACACCAACCAGCAGAGGGCGCTCTTGGCTGAAAAGAGCTAATTCCCTGGACAACCAGCAGGAGGCGCCACAGCAGTGAGTTGTTGCCCCGCGACAGAGGCCTACATCCTCAATGGATTTCAGGGGGGCCTAACTCCCATTGATCTGGATGTTGGTCATCCAAGTTGCCAACTCTTGCAATATTTGATATTTTAAAGCCCCAGCTCCTGGAGTCATGTCATTATGTGAGACTCATCTTGATTATTTTCTTTTCTTAAAGAAAAGTAAGTTTCTAGCAATCATGGTTTAGGCTGAGTGGTCCAACTGGTGGCCCACGGGCTGAATCCAACCCATGAGATGATTCCATCTGGTCCCCCAGGCCCTCAAGGCATCCATTCCCAGAGAGAGCATTGCACAATGAATGAAATGCTGCTCCGCAGCACAATCCACATGCAGAGACAAAATGGCATCCTCCGTGCAGCGTGACCTTGCATGCACCATACCTACAAGGTCACGCTGCAGGGAGGACGCCATTTTGTTTATGTATGTTGCCCGTGGAGGTGCCACACAACTGCGCATGTGGCCCACTGAAAAACTGTCCAGTGTGAACTTTTTCAATGTAAACGCAAAGGGCTTGGAAACCGAGAGACGGAAAAAAGAATTTTTTTTTTAAATAACTCAATTGTTAAGCCAGTCTTGTGATTCTGAGGAGCCTGACTCCTGGGTTTTAAATGTTTGGGGTAGCAATAATGGCGGATCCAGCCCTTTCCCCACCCCATTCCATGCTCTTGCCCTAAGCACACACCTCAGCACTACAGATTGTGCATGGAGTGCCACTTGTTAAAAGCCCCAAAACCCCTTACTGGTGAACACCAATTGAAGAGGAATTTCAGCCACTTGAGGGATGCAGCTTTGGAGTCATTACACGGGGTGGGGTGGGGGGGAAACTCATGCTCTATCAAGGCAGGATGATGGTTATGCAGGTTGATAAGAAATTGCCTGTACTAATGTATTATTGAATTTAATGACCCTAATGTCATTTGGAAAAAGGATTTGCATTTTCATATGTTCGAATAGAAGATTAGCAATGCTACCTTCAAAAAGCTATTATATGCTTATTCCCAAGTCCTCAGTCCCCAGGCAGGAAAAGCCTCATCACTCTTCCCAACACACAAGGAGTGACTTTGAAGTATGAAATTGCTTGGACTGCAAATTCATTCATATCAAGCACAAAGCACAGTCTGCTCAGACCAAAGGTTTCCTGGGTGGTGAAGGATTCTCAACACGCAGGGAGCTCTGAATGGCTCATGACATTGGAAATAGACTAAGAGCCTCCCACCTTGAGACGCTAGTCACCAGCCATTGAAATGTCTTCGTATCGGATAGCTCTGCTGCTGCCTGTGTAAGATGAGGGGATGTGTCTGAGCCCAGATCCAAGCAGACCAGATGTCTACACCACCAATATCACACCTTTAGAATCATACCTCCTTGCTACCAGTCACAGTGAGACTGGTGAAATTGCAGTAAGTGACAACAGCAGTAAAAAGAAATAATGTTGAAGGAAAAGGGAAAAGTTCTTTGGGACAGAGTAATAACAGACAGATGGGAAATGAGCTATGAATAGCTCTCTGAAAAGTAGTTAGTGGAGTTGTGCCAAGAAAGTGGGCTAGACCTGCAAAGCTAAATTACACACAGCTGATTGGCCTTCTGTATTCAAACAACCAGGAAGGAAATCATGAGCCAGAGTTCAGGGGAGTGGCCTGTTCACCATCAGTGGCTGGGGGTATTAGAGGCCAGTATCGATCAGAGATCTGAAGAGTGTACAGCAGCAGGCGCAGCATACAGGATTGACCCTGCCTGGAGCCCCGAATCAGGCCCTGGAGAGGCAGGACCTGTCGTCTGAGAAGCAGAAGCAGGAGAGAGCTGACTGGGAAAAGGAACACGAGCTGGGCTGGAGGAGAAGAGGCCCAGTGACGGCATGAACTGCACCTCACCCAAGAGAGGAACCAGAGACCAGAGGATCTGGTAAGGCGGGCTAGAACAGGGAATGCTAATTCTGGAGGGGGCACAGATGCTAAGCTGTTGCCCCGGTTCAAGGACGGGGAGATGTAGGGTATGTCTGCACTACAGCAGAGACTGAGCCTCCCAGCCTCGGTAGACAGACTTGTGCTAGCAGCACTCATGATAACCTGCTAAAAATAGCAGTGTGACATTGTAGCGCCAGCAGACTCAGGCTAGCCGCACCCCCCCCAAGCTTGGACCCAAGGGGGCGGGTGGGCTTGAGCCTCCACCAGTGCTGCAACATCCACACAGCTATTTTTAGCATACTTGTGCGAGTCCCGCTAACACACGTCTGTCTACCCAGGCTACCCACAGGGTATGTCTACACGACATTGTAAACTGTGGCTCAGGTAGGAGCTCAAATCCTCCTACTGTCCACACACAAATCCTTCTGACTCAGGTCAGCAAGCTCTCAGGACCTGGGTGCTGGGGTGGAGGTTGAGCCCGAGTCCCGCTGAGACTCAGATCCAAGCCTTATCATTTTGCAGTGCGGATGCAGCTCAAGCCGCAGACCTGAGTGAGAAGGTCTGTGCAGTGTAGTACGGACACATTAGCATGGCTGTGAGACGCAGATCCAGCAATTGCAAACCCGGGTTTGCTCAAGCACGGGCTTTGGAACACCGAGTCCATAGGCACCGACTCAATGGGCACTCCAACCCTGGAGAACCCACAGAAAAAAATTAGCGGGTGCACCCCCTGCCCCCCACAGCGCCTCCCACTCGCTGGTGGGCCTGACGATCAGCTTCTTCCCCTCCCTCCCAGTGCCTCCCGCCCACTGCAGATCAGCTGCTTTTCGGCATGCAGGAGGCGCTGGGAGGGAGGGGGAGGAGCAGGGGCGCTTGGGGGAGGGGATGGAACTGGGTGAGGCAGTAAGAGGTGAGGCGGCGGGCAGCCTTGGGAAAGGGGTGGAGTGGGGTTGGGGGCTGGGACTGACAGTGGATTGAGCACATCCGGGGAAAGAAGGAAGCCAGCTCCTGTGACCAAGTCCACAAGCCTGGGTCCACAAGCCTGGGTCCCCCAGATCCGGGTTTACAATGCAGTGTAGACATATAGATGCCTAGGTAACTGCCCTTGAAAAGACTTGCAATTTGAACCAGATAAGGGTTTCAGAGCAATACCAGTTTCTGAACCCCGTAGTGGGAGTAAAAGGCAAAGAAGCCTACAGCCAAATGGAAGGGACAGAGTCTGTGGGCTTTGATCAGTTTTAAAAAAACCTAACTCCTCAAATGTGAATAGACTCCCAAGTCTCACAGGAAAAGATTTCAGGGGGTGCAAGAGCAGGAGGTGACGACTGACACTGAAAGGATTATAAGCCCTGCCTCAGGGAGAGAGAAAGAGAGGTGTGCTTGTGCTGAACAGGTGTTTTCTCCCTGTCTCTCCAGTCTGTTAGCCACCCAAACCATCTCCTGAGTAGCTCCGCAAGCCTTTACTTTGCCTTGCAGGTTAGCTTTAGGTGCACCTCGATCTCAAGCTGTAGCCTATAGGTAAAGGTATTTGTTAGGTAATGCATAGGCACTAGTTAAGGCAGTAATGTAATGAGCCTTCATGCCGCAAGGGCTGTAAAACAATAGCTTAGTTAAACCAATGTAGGCCACAGATGCTGAATTTTATCTTTCCCAGTGGATGCTCCACCCCTTCCCCCGAGGCTCTGCCCTGTCCCGAGGTCCCCCACCTGGTGCTCACTGCTCTCTGCCCTCCCCAAGCACCTTCTGCCAGCCACCAAACAGCTGATTGGCAGCCTCGTGCCAAACAGCTGTGGCTGGTGGGTTCTGAGCACCCCCTATTTTTTTCCCCATGGGTGCTTGAGCCCCAGAGCACCCACAGAGTTGGTGCTATGCATACGGCCCAAAAAGGCTTAGCACATGCAGCTAACCAGGAGTAACACTAAATCATAAGATAGCACAGGATGGAATGCTGTAGAATCATAGAATCATAGACTATCAGGGTTGGAAGGGACCTCAGGAGGTCATCTCGTCTCACCTCGAGATAGTTTAAAGTTAAGAACATCAGCAGATGTCCAACCATAAGAATACCATGGTAGCTAATTGATATATATGCTAATAAGCTTGAGGTAAACAGACTAGTAACCTACAGGAGTAGGGGATCCCAACATTAGAAGGCTGAGGAAATACAAATAAGGGAAAGGGGCTGAAACTCCTACCGAACATGCATTAGCATACTGATGTCAGCGTACCATTATAAATACAGAAGTTTTTTCTTACATGTGAGAGCTGCAACCATGCACATTGGGGTTCCCAACTGAACAATAATTCTAATACTGGGCTGATCTTGGGACGAGGACCTACCAAACCTCAGACTGTTAACTTAAGAATTCTCAGTTATCAATACAATTAATACATAATCAATAGACCAGGCAACAGAGCCCCCTTGTAATATCCAACCCCTGTCATTGGACACTCATAGAATTACCAACTCAACTGCTTCTAAAGAGACAGTGCACACAGCAGCTTGTTTGAGTCAACTAAGAAGTCACACTTTGCTCACAGCACAGCACTGAGATCTACTGATGATAAAAAAGAGGTTTATTAACCAAGATAGAGCTTTAAGAGATATTAAGCAATGATAATGGAAACAGAAATGGTTACAAATAAAACAAAAGTATAACATATTCCTAAGAGATGAAACATAACTTTAGCAGGTTAGAATCTTTGTCTCAGATAAACCTCTCAGCATTGGGGCCAGGATCCAGCTTTCCTGATACAAAAAGCGCTGTCTGTTTTGCTGCCACAGTGGTGGAGAATCACATTTTTCCTTCTTGTAGTCTAGTAAACGTCTAAACCATTTCCTTTTGAAGTGTCCCCCTGGGGAGATCCTTCTCCCCCACTGCTCATGCTGTACTGTGGGGACACCATGCTGCTTTCTTATTGTCCTGTTAACTTTTTCTTCCTGTTTACCTCAGATGCAAATGTGCCTCCCACTGTATTTGGCTTACCCTGCTTAGTTTGCATCCAAGCCCTGTGCAGACAGGTAAATCAACATGCCTTTGGTTTGGAGAAATGGGTTTATCAACCCTGCCTGGTTACATAGTTTAAATATATATTTTAGTACATACATGCTGCTTCTTTATTATTCGTACATACCCACACACTCCACTTGATGATGACCAGGAGGATATAAATTTTCATTTGATATTTCACACAGCCTTCTTTACAGATAAATACTATGACAGCAATGTGTTAGTGCAGTGAGTTTATCACACCTCACAGGAGTTGCTGATGCAGTAGTGACCCACCAGCAGGCCTCTGTGCCACAATGACGTATATGGAGGTGGTGATCCAAATTGGGGAGTTTCATCCTCAATTGGGGCACAGGTTTTGGAGCCACTACCATAAATGCTTAGTATGAAATGGTGGAGCTGGAACAGTTCTGAGATGTGTCTACGTGACCTACAATGGGGTTAGGGTTGCCAGACGTCCGGTTTACAACTGGAATGCCCTGTCGAAAAGGGACCCTAGTGGCTCCGGTCAGCATTGCTGACCGGGCCGTTAAAAGTCTGGTTGGTGGCACAGAGGGGCTAAGGCAGGTTCCCTGCCTGCCGATGCTCCGTGTGGCTCCCCACAACTCCCAGAAGCAGCAGCATGTCCCCACTCTGGTTCCTACGTGTAGGGGCAGCTGGGGACTCTGTGCGTTGCCCCCGCCCCAAGTGCCAGCTCTGCAACTTCCATTGGCCAAAAACTGTGGCCAATGGGAGCTTTGGGGGTGGCGCCTGTGGATGGGGCAGTGCACACAGCCACCTGGCCGCAGCTTGACGTAGGAGCCAGAGGGGGTACATGCCACTACTTCCGAGAGCTGCTTGAGGTAAGCACCACCCATAGCCTGCACCCCCTGACCCCCCTTCTGTGCCCCAACCTCCATCCCAGCCCAATCCCCCTCCCATCTTCTGAACCACTCGATCCCAGCCCAGAGCACACTCCTGCACCCCAAACCCCTCATCCCTGGCCCCACCCCAGAGCCTGCACCCCCAGGCAGAACCCTCACCCCCTCCCACCACCCCAGCCGCCTGCCCCAGCCCGGTGAAAATGAGTGAGTGAGGGTGGGGAGAGCAAGGGCCGGGGGGGGGGGGGAGAATGGAGTGAGCAGGGGGCAGGGCCTCAGAGGAGGGGCGGGGCAGGAGTGTTTGGTTTTGTGCAAGTAGAAAGTTGGCAACCCTAAATGGGATTAGTGGGTAAAAAGCCCAAAGGCCAGCATGCTGCAGGCAGGCTGGCTCCCAATGCAGCAATACTAAAAATACCAGGCACCATAAGAGTCTGTTTATTGCGCAGAGACCCCAGGTTCCAAAGGAGCTGAATTTCTCCTGTTGTCTGCAGTGGCTGATGATTAATAATCACCAGTGTAACTCCTGTAGTGCAAATTTTCTTCCCTTTCAACCCAGGGTGGCCTCCAGGGACCAGACTTATTTCAGAACCTAAGTTCAACAGCATTGTGGTTTTCCAGCTGTCAGTGTCTCCAGTCGCACCGTGACAGGTGTCTGGTCAGCTCTTCACGTGGGCTGTTCTAATTATTGATGGCGGCCTGCTGCATCAGCAACTTCTGGTTTCCCTTGCTGTGACTTCCCTCTGCTTAGGCAATTTTGTCTCCTGTGTTGCTGAAGCAACACTGGAGACAGAATACTGTCCGTCCTGGGACCCACTCAGGAAACAGTCTCTCATCTGACCCACGGGATGCCTGTGAATAGTTTGCACCTGGGCCTCCTTCAATTTTTTTAACCATTTCCATAGCAATCATTTCTTGAAGACCTTCATCTGGGATAAAGGAGTCACCCTGGGGCTGGGAATTAACAGCTGATACCTTTAAGGAAACCTCAGTTTCTGTTTGCACATTTGTAACAGTGTGTGACCTGGCCCATAGGTTTATCCAGTCAGTTTTCTTCCTTAAAAAACAGATTATGAAGTTCCCTGGTAAACTATTTATAACTGACTTTATACCAAATTCTCTCATAGCCTGCAGTGGGCACAGAGCCCTCTCTGCATTGCCAATTCCTGATTCACTGCAGCAGGTTCTGCTTCACTTGAGCATTCCCCCAGGGGTGGTGCAGGGAAAACCCTATTTAACAGTCTTAGGGTATGTCTACACTACGAAATTAGGTTGAATTTATAGAAGTTGGTTTTGTAGAAAGCATTTTTATACAGATTGTGTGTGTCCCCACACAAATGCTCTAAGTGCATGTAGTCAGCGGAATGTGTCCACAGTACCGAGGCAACTGCCGACTTCCAGAGTGTTGCACTGTGGGTGGCTATCCCACAGTTCCCGCAGTCTCTGCCACCCATTTGAATTCTGGGTAGAAATCCCAGTGCCTGATGGGGCTAAAACATTGTCGCAGGTGGTTCTGGGTACATATCGTCAGGGCCCCGTTCCCTCCCTCCCTCCATGAAAGCAGGGGCAGACAATCGTTTTGCGCCTTTTTTCTTGATTTACCTGTGCAGACACCATACCATGGCAAGCATGGAGCCCGCTCAGCTAACCGTCACCGTATGTCTCCTGGGTGCTGGCAGACATGGCACTGCATTGCTACACAGTAGCAGTTCATTGCCTTTTGGCAGCAGACAGTGCAGTATGACTGGTAGCCATCATCGATGTAGTCCTGGGTACTCTTTTAACCAGGTGGCTGGGCAAACATGGGAGTGACTCAGCCAGGTCATTTCCCTTCTTTCGTTTCATGGCGATTGAGTCCTACCGGCAGTGCACTGTCTTTTAACCTACAGCTAGCAAAAGATGATGACCAGTAGTCATACTGCACGGTCTTCTGCCAAGCACCCAGGTGTTGATGATGGCTAGCAGTCATACTGCACAGTCTGCTGCCAGCAAGATGTATAAAGATAGATGAAGTGGCTCAAAACAAGAAATAGACCAGATTTGTTTTGTATTCATTTTCCCCTCCCTCCCTCTGTGAAATCAACGGCCTGCTAAACCCAGTTTTGAGTTCTATCCTTGAGGTTTTGAGTTCTATCCTTCAGGGGGCCATTCAGTTTCTCGCAAAGCCACCCCCTTTGTTGATTTTAATTCCCTGTAAACCAACCCTGTAAGCCATGTCGTCAGTCACCCCTCCCTCCATCAGGGCAATGGCAGACAATCGTTCCGCGCCTTTTTTCTGTGCAGACACCATATCACGGCAAGCATGGAGCCCGCTCAGATCACTTTGGCAATTAGGAGCACGTTAAACACCATGCGCATTATCCAGCAGTATATGCAGCACAAGAACCTGGCAAAGCGATAGCGGGAAAGTAGGCGACGTCAGCGCAGTGACATGAGTGATGAGGAGATGGACACAGACTTCTCTTAAAGCACAGGCCCAGGCAATGTGGGCATCATGGTACTAATGGGGCAGGTTCATGCGGTGGAACGCCGATTCTGGGCTCGGAAAACAAGCACAGACTGGTGGGACCGCATAGTGTTGCGGGTCTGGGACGATTCCCAGTGGTTGCAAAACTTTCACATGTGTAAGGGCACTTTCATGGAACTTTGTGACTTGCTTTCCCCTGCCCTGAGGCGCAAGAATACCAAGATGAGAGCAGCCCTCACAGTTGAGAAGCGAGTGGCAATAGCCCTGTGGAAGCTTGCAACGCCAGACAGCTACCGGTCAGTCGGTAATCAATTTGGAGTGGGCAAATCTACTGTGGGGGCTGCTGTGATGCAAGTAGCCAATGCAATCAAAGATCTGCTGATATCAAGGGTAGTGACCCTGGGAAATGTGCAGGTCATAGTGGATGGCTTTGCTGCAATGGGATTCCCTAACTGTGGTGGGGCCATAGACGGAACACATATCCCTATCTTGGCACCAGAGCACCAAGCCGGCGAGTACATAAACCGCAAGGGGTACTTTTCAATAGTGCTGCAAGCACTGGTGGATCACAAGGGATGTTTCACCAACATCAACGTGGGATGGCCGGAAAAGGTACATGACACTCGCATCTTCAGGGACTCTGGTCTGTTTCAAAAGCTGCACGAAGGGACTTTATTCCCAGACCAGAAAATAACCTTTGGGGATGTTGAAATGCCTATAGTTATCCTTGGGGACCCAGCCTACCCCTTAATGTCATGGATCATGAAGCCGTACACAGGCAGCCTGGACAGTAGTCAGGAGCTGTTCAACTACAGTCTGAGCAAGTGCAGAATGGTGGTAGAATGTGCATTTGGATGTTTAAAGGCGCGCTGGCGCAGTTTACTGACTCGGTTAAACCTCGGCAAAACTAATATTCCCACTGTAATTATTGCTTGCTGTGCGCTCCACAATATCTGTGAGAGTAAGGGGGAGACGTTTATGGCGGGGTGGGAGATTGAGGCAAATTGCCTGGCTTCTGGTTACGCACAGCCAGACACCAGGGCAGTTAGAAGAACCCAGGAGGGCGCGGTGTGCATCAGAGAAGCTTTGAAAACCAGTTTCATGACTGGACAGGCTACTGTGTGGAAGTTCTGTTTGTTTCTCCTTGATGCAACACCCCGCCCCTTGGTTCACTCTACTTCCCTGTAAGCTAACCACCCTCTCTTTGATGACCACTTGCAGAGGCAATATAGTCATTGTTGCTTCACATTCATGCATTCATCACACAAATAGGGGGATAACTACCAAGGTAGACCAGGAAGGGTGGTGGAGGAGGGAAGGACAAGGCCACACAGCACTTTAAAAGTTTAAAACTTTAAAACTTATTGAATGCCAGCCTTCTGTTGCTTGGGCAATCCTCTGGGGTGGAGTGGCTGGGTGGCCAGAGGCCCCCCTCACCGCGTTCTTGGG
Organism: Lepidochelys olivacea; assembly: GCF_965140295.1. NCBI lineage: Eukaryota > Metazoa > Chordata > Testudines > Cheloniidae > Lepidochelys > Lepidochelys olivacea. Next base: position 42,655,753 of record NC_140418.1, on the reverse strand, counting down.
CATCTGGGTGAGGAGGCTATGGAACTTGGGGAGGAGGGCGGTTGGTTACACAGGGGCTGTAGCGGCGGTCTGTGCTCCTGCTGCCTTTCCTGCAGCTCAACCATACGCTGGAGCATATTGGTTTGATCCTCCAGCAGCCTCGGCATTGAATCCTGCCTCCTCATCATGCTGCCGCCACCTTTCAGCTTCAGCCCTGTCTTCAGCCCGCCACCTCTCCTCCTGGTCATTTTGTGCTTTCCTGCACTCTGACATTGTCTGCCTCCACGCATTCGTCTGTGCTCTGTCAGTGTGCGAGGACAGCATGAGCTCAGAACATTTCATCACGAGTGCGTTTTTTTCACCTTCTAATCTTCACTAGCCTCTGGGAAGGAGAAGATCCTGTGATCTTTGAAACACATGCAGCTGGTGGAGAAAAAAAAAGGGACAGTGGTATTTAAAAAGACACATTTTCTAGAACAATGGCTACACTCTTTCATGGTAAACCTTGCTATTAACATTACATACACAGCACATGGGCTTTCGTTCCAAGGTCGCATTTTGCCTCCCCCCACCACGTGGCTAGCCCCTCACCCCTCCCCGTGGCTAACGGTGGGGAACGTTTCTGTTCACCCACAGGCAAACAGCCCCGCAGGAACGGGCACCCCTGAATGTCCCCTTAAGAAAAGCACCCTATTTCAACCAGGTGACCATGAATGATATCACTCTCCTGAGGATAACACAGAGATAAAGAACGGGTGTTGTTTGAATGCTAGCAAACATACACTGCAATGCTTTGTTCTACAATGATTCCCGAGTACGTGCTACTGGCCTGGTGTGGTAAAGTGTCCTACCATGGTGGACGGAATAAGGCTGCCCTCCCCAGAAACCTTTTGCAAAGGCTTTGGGAGTACATCCAGGAGAGCCGCAAATGCCAGGGCAAATTAATCATTAAACATGCTTGCTTTTAAACCATGTATAGTATTTTAAAAAGGTACACTCACCAGAGGTCCCTTCTCTGCCTGGCGGGTCCGGGAGGCAGTCTTGGGTGGGTTCGGGGGGTACTGGCTCCAGGTCCAGGGTGAGAAACAGTTCCTGGCTGTCGGGAAAACCGGTTTCTCCACTTGCTTGCTGTGAGCTATCTTCCTCGTCCCCAAAACCTGTTTCTGTGTTGCCTCCATCTCCATTGAAGGAGTCAAACAACACGGCTGGGGTAGTGGTGGCTGAACCCCCTAAAATGGCATGCAGCTCATCATAGAAGCGGCATGTTTGGGGCTCTGACCCGGAGCTGCCGTTTGCCTCTCTGGGTTTCTGGTAGGCTTGCCTCAGCTCCTTAAGTTTCATGTGGCATTGCTTCGAGTCCCTGTTATGGCCTCTGTCCTTCATGCCCTGGGAGATTTTGACAAATGTTTTGGCATTTCGAAAACTGGAATGGAGTTCTGATAGCACGGATTCCTCTCCCCATACAGCGATCAGATCCCGTACCTCCCGTTCGGTCCATGCTGGAGCTCTTTTGTGATTCTGGGACTCCATCATGGTCACCTCTGCTGATGAGCTCTGGCCAGCGTGGCAAGCTGCAGGTGACCTTGCAAACAGAAAACTGAAATTCAAAAGTTTGCAGGCCTTTTCCTGTCTACCTGGCCAGTGCATCTGAGTTGAGAGTGCTGTCCTGAGCGGTCACAATGGAGCACTCTGGGATAGCTCCCGGAGGCCAATACCATCTAATTGCGTCCACAGTACCCCAAATTCGACCCAGCAAGGCCGATTTAAGCGCTAATCCCCTTGTCGGGGGTGGAGTAAGGAAATCAATTTTAATAGCCCTTTAAATTAAAAAAAAGGGCTTTGTCGTGTGGACGGGTGCAGGGTTAAATTGATTTAACGCTGCTAAATTCAACCTCAACTCCTACTGTAGACCAGGGCTTAGGAATGCACACAAATAACTGAACAGAGGGTCCCTTTCCTGCCACCTCCTGGCTTGCCTTTCCTTCCAGTATTTCAAAAGGGCCAATCCCCGCCTCATAGCCACCCTATAACTGTTTGTGGAACCATTATCCATGTTGAAAAGCTGCTGGTAAAATACTTTGGTATCACCATCCAAAAAACACAGGTAAGGGACCATGCCACTGTCTTAGACAACTTATTCATAAAGCAACAGCTCAAAGTCTGTCAAGTACTCACAGATTCCAGTCTCATCTGCATGATCAGGAAATTTCACCTCCTGCAAAAGTGCTCTTGCCATGTTGAAGCCACAGTCACAAGTTGTAATACTCATTTATAAAATCCCAAGATTCACTGGAACACTTAAAGTAGCAACTCTAGTACACACTGGCAGGACTAAAACTTCCGAAAGACCCCACCCTGATCAGATACAACAGAACACCAAACCAAGAGCACAATTTAGCACAAAGGTAAGAATATAGCATCACTATCTGGTGAAAGTGCTGTCTGCACTGATCATTACGAGCCAAATATTTGTTAAAAGGAGAGGATTATTTTCTGTAGATTCCAGCCTAATCACACAAAGAAAAGCAACATCTGCTCAGTGAATAGACTCCTGAGGAGAATTAACCATGGAGGGGAATGGGAAAGAGTTGAACCAGGAGGATTCTCTTTAGGAAAAGAACATTTATTTTTAGTCTCCTTGTATGGTCCCTCTTCCCCCTCATTTCCTTCCTGGCTGCAGGCTGACTTGCCAGCTGTCACCAGAGGAGCATGACTCCTGTGAACATACATCTCTCCTGTACATCACCCTTTTGAATCAGGATATATTTCTTCCTTCGGAGGACCAAAGCTGTCAGTCCTGCTTGCTGGGTGCCTTTCCCTTAGGCAGTTTTTGTCCAGCAGGGGGCATACGTTAGAAGAAACTCATGAGCTGGGGTTTAAACTCAGAGGCTGGATGGCCTGACTTAGCAGGACAAGGGGGTGTAAAGTCAGGGCAGTCCTTACCCGTACGCAGCTGCGTAGGGCAATTTCCTGGTGCCCAGCGCAGCTGCGTGCTCCTCCGGTCCCTGCTCCAGCTCTTCCCGCCCAGCCCTGCCCCACCCCAGCCCCGCCCCCACTCCCCTGAGGAGTGCAGCAGGGCTGGACCTGCAGTCATGGGCAGCAGGAAGTGCAGCGACCTGGCCCCAGCTGCACTGCCAGTGAGTGCTGGATGGTGGTTCCCCACTGCCCCCCAAGCCAGCCCAGCCCCACCCCACCCCCCACTGAGGCCTGGGGTCCGTCCCCAACCCTCCCGCAGAGGCCTGGGGCCACCCCCCACAGAGACCTGGGGCCACACACACACACAGCCCCCCTGCAGGGGGGGCTGCGTAATGCCCCAGAATTGCTAGGGACGGCCCTGTGTAAAGTGGATGCAATATACTGGGGGTAATTGAGAGTTGCTGTGCATTAGATTCCTATGTGCTAACTTAGATTTGCTGATGCAGAAGGAGTCTGCCCGCTTTGTAAAACCTATGTTTGCATCCACACTAGGGGCATTGCTACACTTGCAGATGTAGAGTGCTGTGAGTTAAACTTGCCTTCGGAGAGTGCAGTAGGGAAAGCACTGCAGTCTATCCACACTGACAGCTGACAGCGCACTGGCGTGGCCACATTTGCAGCAGCATTGGGAGCAGTGCATTATGGGCAGCTATCCCAGCATGCAAGTGACTGCAACTTGCTTTTCAAATGGGGGGGGGGGTGGAGTGTGACAGGGAGTGTGTTCTGTGTATGTGGGGGGAGAGAGAGTGGGTTTTTGGGATGCTGAGAGTGTGTCAGCATGTTGTGTTGTAAGTTCAGACCCCCCCCCCACCCCCTCCACCTCTCTCTCACTCACTCAAAGCAAACAGTAAATGTTTGCTTTTTCTCAGAGCTGACAAGCAGCCAGCTTCTCCAAAATGGAGGTTTGAAAGGGCATTTCTGCATTCCTGTAGCTGATTTCACAACAATGACAAGAGTGGCCATTTGACTTAAGGGGATTATGGGACGTTTCTGGAGGTCAATCAGAGCACAGTAATGCAACACCTCATCCACACTGGTGCCGCAGCGCTCCAGTAAGGGCACAGCAAACGTTATTCCACTCACCAAAGTGGAGTACCAGCAATGCTGTAGCCGCGGAGTCGGAGTGCTCTACGTGCCTTGCCAGTGTGGACGGAGAGCGAGCTAGGGTGTCTGGGGCTGCTTTATTGCGCTGTAACTCGCAAGTGTAGCCAAGACCTAAGGCTGCCTTACACAATCCAGGTGGCATGTTCTCTTTGACAGCCCTGTCAACTAGCAAACCTCCCCCAAGACTGCCCCCAGCCCTGGTACCCTCCGTGCCCCTGCTTCCTGAAATGCCCTCTAGCTCCTCCTCTGAAGCTCCTCAGCTGGCAATCCAGCAGTGAACTGTCAACTGACACACCTCACAACCCCAACTTTCACCCTTCCTGGTCATGCTCCCTGTTTCATGTACCGAGTGCTGGGTGATAACATGAGATTACTCTATTCTTATTAAGTTAATGAGGCTCTTAAAGCAGGTATTCACAGTGCTGCTGTAGCTGCAGCGAGCATTCAAGCCATGTCCACACAGACTGACTTCCTAGTGTCCCCTACAAACTCCTCCCTCCCGCCCCCATGCTTCTCCTCCACATTCCAAATATGTTGCTACAGAGTACCAGACACTCTGTCCGGTTCAACAGAAGAATCAATCAAGTGCCTCTATGTAGCAAAGACAGTTGCAGACAACGGAGGTTACTGCTCAAAGCAATAGACCGCATAGCTGGGCCAGACATAAATCATGTGCACTGAGGGGTTTCCCTGATTGTAAACACAGGGCCTAGAATATTGGTTGTAGGAAGTGGGTGTGGGAGGCAGGCGGGGGTGAAAGTAATTTAAAGGACTTACCGGTACACCGGAGTCCTGAGCACAGGGCGTGGCCTCAACTGGAAGAGGTGGAGCCTTTAAATACCCGGGCCCTTTACATCAAGATTTAAAGGCCCCAGGGCTCCGGCTGTGGTAACGGCAGCTGGGAGCCCTGGGCCCTTTAAATCACACCTGGGCAGAAGCGGCTGGGAGCCCCGGGGCTCAGGGGCGATTTAAAGGGCCCGGGGCTCTGGCCACCACTACCATAGTGGAGCCCCAAGCCTTTAAATCGCTGATGGAGCTCCAGGGGTTTGGGCAGAGATCTAAAGGGTCTGGGGCTCCGCTGAAGTAGCAGCAGCCAGAAGCCCCTGGCCCTTTAAATCACCATCAGAGCCCTGCCGCCGTTACCCCAGGGCTCCGGCAGGGGGGCTCAGGCAGCAATTTAAGGGGCCCAGGGCTCCGGCCGCTGCAGGGAGCCCCGGGCCCTTTAATCGCCAGCCTGGGGAAGCAGGTCCAGTCCGGTATGGCATACCATACCATACTGGCTTACTTTCACCTCTGGAGGCAGGAGAAGGAGCTGTGAGCGTGATCCTGACAGGAAGCAGAGAGACAGAGATTCTTGGGCACAGAGCTCACTGCAGGGGCAGACTTGAGGATCTCTGAGCAAGGCCACCAACTGCTGTTTGTTGCTACTCTGTTCAGGGAAACAGGGCTTTGTGGAAACTCTTTGTAAACAGAAAAGGCCACATCAGAACATCCCAGATTCATATCAACAGCATGGCAAGGCCCCAAATATAGAGCCAAAAATCATAATGAAGAAACTGGGAGTGGGAACCCATAGCTGAAATCTAAAGAAAAGAGGATAAAGAATCCCAGAGAACCCAAGCTACAAAGCCACACAGCACTCTGTGCCTTCTATGACACTATGAATAAACAGGAGTGACCACAAATCCCAAACAGCGCTGGTGAAAGGAGTAGGGTTGCCAACTCTTATTGAAGCTATTCCAGGAGACTTTTTTTTTCCCTCCACATGACGTACTGTCATTTCTCAAAATATCCTATTAAAATCTCCTGGATTGCTTTCAATGGTCACCAGAAGATCAATGCCAATTCTGGGAGACTCCAGGCCAATCCTGGAGGGTTGGCAACAATAGAAAGGAGGGTGGAGATGGCAGAAAGTCCTGGGGCTCCTTATTTCTCGTGGGATGAGGATCTGAGTATCTCCTGTTCCAGACTGGACTGGCTGGAGACTGCACAGTCTGGGGCCCTTGCTGGTGCCCCGTCCCTGGCAATTCCCAGGATTTTTATGAAATTGTATTTCCAGAAGGAAAGGCTGTGCCCTGGGTCCTCTCACTCCAACTCCTCCCTGTTTGTGCAGCAAGAGAAGGATTTTCTCTGGTACAGGTTTTTCCTCATTGACTGAGCCATTCTGGTAAATGCAATTTACGGGCAGCCCATCATCTGTATTCAATCCACACAAAGTCTTATTTGCCACTGAAATAAGTACAACAGAAACTATCTGAATCCATGCCAAGGAGATAAGTAAAACACAGGTCATCTGCACAAGGGTGGAATCAGTTGCATAGTATGGGGGAATAAGATCTAAGCAATATAAGAAAACATCCTAATGAGAGCCTGGTCATTAGAATAGGGCTCTTTGTTTCCCCTTGCATGACAAGGCATGCCATAAATCAAAAAGACACCTGCTGCATCCTATCCAAGGGCGCTCCAAGCAGCAAGAAATCCATCCATCACTGCTAACAGAAGTGGGATTTGAGTTTAAATTACAAATTCTCAAACTATGCACTTGTGATTGTTTGGAAACAAAGTCCTTTGGAATTTCTTCCTTTGAAGTCTCAGTGTGTTGAACCGCTCCAATGGGGTTGAATTACCATTCTAATGAGGCCAGAAAACAAGCAGAAAATTTAACCTAGAAAGCACAATGGGTCCAACTCACATGTCTGCTGCCCTTAGTTCCAAGTGTTCAAAACTCTTTTCCCTCCAGAGATCTGGGGTCAAATTCAGTGGTGACAAGAGCGGGCCCTGATCTCAATGCAGTTCCAGACACCTCAGCTCAATTTAAACCCACACCAGACGTTCAGATTTGATCTTATTATTTAGGGAGAAAGGTTCATCCTAGTCATAATGTATATGCATGTGGCACTCCACTAACCAATAACACCCCACTCGTATCTAGCGCATTTCATCCATAGCTCTCAAAGTGCTTTACAAAGGGGCTGTATCATTAACCCCATTTTACAGATGGGTAAATGGAGGCACAGAACAGGGGCATGACTTGCCCACAGTCACCCAGCAGGCTCCTGGCAGAGCCAGAATAGAACCCAGGTCTCATTAGTAGCTGCTGTTGCCAGGCAGAAGAGGTTCCTCAATGGGTGGGAATGGGATGCATGGACACCACTGGGGTCAGGTGTCTGCACAGCAACCCAGTCACCTTCCCTGCTCCATCTGCTTTGCGCTAACGAACGTCTGGAGGGCTGGTGCAGCTGCTATACCAAAGCGAAAGAGGGCCTCTTCCTAGTTCTTTGCCACAGGAGGCTTCCACAAATTACTCCAACATGTCACTTAAAAAGTCATCTCTCAGAGAGGTTGTACCCAGAGCTGAGGGGGGTGCCCTCAATAGCACAGAAAACCTGGAGTCAGAGAAACTTACTTCTAAAGATAACAAGTAGAGCTGGGGGATGGCCTATTAGGTCATATCTAGCCCATCCCTACAGCCGCGGTCTGGTAGTTCCCTATGGCACATTTTCAGGGGTTTGTCACATGATAGACCTGCGAGGTAATCCTCACCTTTATAGATTGACTAGGAAAAGTACAATCAAGACTTCTGCTGACATGGAACTCTCTCTGGCAACAGTGGGAAATACACATATTCTCAGTGTAATCTCCTCTCTCACTCCTATGAGAAATTTTGGGATTAAATAGTAAATCTGACTGGAGCTGTCCACATCCTGGAGATACTGGCTGTCCACATCCTGGGGATGTGTTCTGACTTGTCTTTATTATGGAATCTGGCAAAACTAAGAGCACATTATCCTTTTTTAATCCTGCCTCAATGCAGGGGGCTGGCATAGGTGACCTCTTGATGTCCCTTTTAGGACAGTCTAGGAGTCTATCCAAGTTCTTACTGGTCTCCAGAACAGCTATGCCCAGGCAGGGAAGTTGTATGGATTCTGAGCTGCCTGCAGACACTGGAAATGGGGACTGAGCAGTGCAAAGACCATTGGGCATTACTGGGTATGTGACAGTTTCATTTACAGCTAATGTGACAATCCCACCTCTCACCACTGAAGCTCTCCATAGGATAACAGCAGAGGGCAGCAGAAGAGGGAGCGGCAGGAGGCAGGGAAGAGAGCTGCAGAAGTGAAGACAGCTACTTTTCATGCTGCAATCTCACCAAGGGGAGAATTTTTCACAGAGATAGTGAGTATAATTATAGAAGAGAAAACATGCTCTAAATCCCAAAAGGACCCTGCAGACTTTCCCAGCATGAGAAATGAGGCTTGCCTGTTTTACTCTGTCCAGCCTAATGATTTACACTGATTGATGTAGGATTTGAATGGGGTGCATTTATTTGTCACACAAACGCTATATCATGATAATATCTGCAAGCCACAATTCTGGAAACGATTTACAGTAACCTACACAATGCAGCCTGCCAGTTTACAGGTTCCTAGCCATGTCTGTAAGTGTAACTGACCAAGCAGAAGTTATAGAAAGATGCAACATGCTTTCATGTTGCATCATTTTGAAAAGAAACATTGCAGAATGAAATCATTTTGGATTGGGGGCTTGTGACAGGGTGTACTCACTGCAAGTGGCGCCTCCTCCTGGCTGTTCTGGGGATTAGCTCTGCCTGCTGTTTGCACCATCCTCTGGCAGTGTCACCCATCCTGTCTTGCCCTATGGTCCCTCTCGCTCCAGGAGCTGCAGCCTCCTCTTTGTGACTCAGCCCAAAGTCTTTCCACACAAACTATCTCAGTCAGTCTTCTCTGACACTGCCCTGATGGTGCCACTTCCACAGTGGCTGGTAGGGGGGAAATCCAGGCCAACCCGCCCACTACTACAGTTTCCATCCAGGGACCCTATCACAGAATCATAGAATATCAAGTTTGGAAGGGACCTCAGGAGGTCATCTAGTCCAACCCCCTGCTCAAAGCAGGACCAATCCCCAACAAAATTATCCTAGCCAGCGCTTTGTCTAACCTGACCTTAAAAACCTCAAAGGAAGGAGATTCTACCAAAACCTCCCCCACTGCAACTTGAGATCATTAATCCTTGTTCTGTCATCTTGTACCATTGAGAACAGTCCAGCTCCATCCTCTTTGGAACCCCCTTTCAGGTAGTTGAAAGCAGCTATCAAATCCCCCCTCATTCTTCTCTTCTGCAGACTAAACAATCCCAGTTCCCTCAGCCTCTCCTCATAAGTCATGTGCTCCAGCCCCCTAATCATTTTTGTTGCCCTTCACTAGACGCTTGCCAATTCTTCCATATCCTTCTTGTAGTGTGGGGCCCAAAACTGGACACAGTACTCCAGATGAGGCCTCACCAATATCGAATACAGGGGAATGATCACGTCCCTCGATCTGCTGGCAATGCTCCTACTAACACAGCCCAAAATGCCATTAGCCTTCTTGGCATCAAGGGAACACTGTTGACTCATATCCCTCCAACTGTGGCTTACTTTCCCACAGCCCTTGTCACTCCTTCTTTGGTCTCCTTCCTACAACTCCTAGTTCCCCTCCTTTCTCTGGGCATACCAGCACTAAACCTACCTCCCTCTTCCCAAGGACTAACTGGTACCTTTCTCAGCAGCCCTTGTCAGTTGCCAGCTTCCTGGCTTTGTAGGCCCCCTTGTTCCTGCCCAGCTGGGCCTGCTTGCAATCAATACTGCTCCCTGACTTGCCCTCCAGGTGCAACCTGTGGAGTTAATTGACCTGCCTGGCCATCTTACCCCCTTCTAGTCTTGTGTGGGGTGGATACTTCATCAGAGGGGTACCCACGGGAATGGTCAGGGGATTGCATTCAGAGCATGTAGGAGACCTGTTGTGCCCATCCTGCTTTGGAGCCTGAAGCCCCATCTTCCATGCTGCAGGTTTCACATGGCACAGAATGTGTGTGAACTCCAGGGGTGAGGCTCTGTGAGGGAGGGGATGTGCGGAATTTGGGATTTTGTGAACTTTAAAAAGCCAGCAGAGGGTGAAGTTGATTAAGGGTTAGGAACTGAGAAGCCAGGAGATCCTGAGACTATACCTGCCTCTCTCACTGCCTGGCCTTCCTAACACTTTGCACTCGGACAGCATATTGCAAAGATTATGCAGCCGGCAAATATCATACCTTCCATACAGAGAGGTTCTGGGATTTGCCCATAGTACAAGGCAGCTTCATAACCAGGAGCAGGACTCCAGTCTCTTGCTGGCCAGCCCAGTGCCTAGTTCCTCAATGTTCAATGTAATGTTGCTGAGCCTCCTACTCTGTACACCAGAGATAACAATACTCATCATCCCTACCTACAATACCTCTGACTATGGACATATTGTGTGATGGGGCCTGAGCCTAGCACACTGTGCTCCAGTGAGCCCCACCCACACACCAGCAGCCTCCAGGGCCAGCACAAGCTAGAGCAGCCTCTAGAAAACTCTACCTTGTGCTGGAGGTTGAATTAGCATCTGGCTCCCCCCAGGATTCTGGGTGCAGAAAGCCCCTTTGCCCCCTTCTATCTCCTGCGTCCTGCACTGACCCAGGGTCTGGCCCATTAAACTCCATGACAATCCATTTGCTTTTCTGTTATCTCTGTTGTCAATGGTTGGCTGTCTCTCCAGTGCCTTTTAGCCCAGTAAGCTATTGTGTTTTAACTAACTGGTTTATTGACTGCCTTGGAGCGGTAAACTGAGATTTTCCAAGTTGCCTACTGTGATGTCGCACTCTATGCGATTTTATGAAAATATGCTAATGAGTATGAATATAATGTAACTAGAATATGCTTCATGCAAAAGGTGACTTGTAAGGTATCATTACAAAGCTTATAATCTACTGAGTGTGGTCATCCTATTTGCATATATGTATCATTCTGGAACTCTGAGGGCCTATTGTAATTATGCAAAGTGTGGGCCATTAATGGTGGTTTGGAATCTTGATGGCTCCCATCAACCAGGACAATTGACTGTGGATGGCTCTGTTTGCTTGCTTGTGAGTCAGGCTCAGAGGAATTAGGACTTGGAGTCTTACAGTGACATGTGATCATGTCACCTGAACTGGAATCCATCTTTAACCTGGTGCTTTTCCATTTAGAAGGAGGGGTGGCAACCCAGAGAGCAGGGCCATCCTTACCCATACACAAAGTATGCAGCTGTGTAGGGCACCAAATTTCCCGGTGCCCTGCGCAGCTACATGCTGCTCCAGCTCTTCCCCAGGGTCCCTGCCCCTGCTCCGCCCTGCCTCTTCCCTGCCCCAGCCCTGCCTCTTCCTGCCCCTGCTCCACCCCAGCCCTGCCCCCACTCCCCACAGCTCTGCAGCAGGGCCGGGGCAGCACTCACCGGTGGCGGGAAGTGCAGCAACCTGACCCCAGCCTGCTCTGCGCCGCCGGTGAGTGCTGGGGGGTGGTCTCCCCCTGCCCCCCAAGCTAGCCCCGCCCCCACTCCTGCGGAGGCCTGGGGCCTGACCCCGTTGCAGAGGTCTGGGACCCCATGCACACACCCCATGGGGGGGCTGCGTAGGGCCCCAGAATAGCTAGGGATAGCCCTGCCAGAGAGGGACAAAGGATTCCCTCCATGTGCAGAAGATATATAAGGGGGAGGAACAGAACAAAGAGGGCTGCAATCATGAGAAATCCCCTAGCTACCACCTGAGCTGGAACAAGGGCTGTACCAGGGGAAAGGATTGTGCTCAGACTAGGAAGGCGTCAGGTCTGGAATAGAAGCTTATTGGAACATCTCTGAGGGTGAGATTTCACCTGTAATCACTTTCTTACTGTATTAGGCATAGGCTTCTGTGTTTTATTTTATTTTGCTTGGTAATTCACTTTGTTCTGTCTGTTATTACTTGGAACCACTTAAATCCTACTTTTGTATTTAACAAAATCACTTTTTACTTATTAATTAACCCAGAATATGTATTAATACCTGGGGGGGGGGGGGCAAACAGCTGTGCATATCTCTCTATCAGTGTTATAGAAGACGAACAATTTATGAGTTTACGCTGCATAAGCTTTATACAGAGTAAAACGGATTTATATGGGGTTTGGACCCCGTTGGGAGCTGGACATATGAGTGTTAGAGACAGGAACACTTCTTTAAGCTGTTTTCAGTTAAGCCTGCAGCTGTTGGGGGACGTGGTTCAGACCTGGATCTGGGTTTGCAGCGAGCTAGCGGGTCTGGCTCAAACCAGGCTAGGTACTGAAGTCCTAAGCTGGCAGGGAAAACAGATTCAGAAGTAGTCAAAGCACATCAGGTGGAAGTCCCAAAGGGGTTTCTGTGATCCAACCCATCACACCTACCTCATCCTGGTCAGAAGTGGAAGCACCATACAAAACACCTGTATATCAGATCCCCTTGCCGGTGGCCAGGTGACACCACTGGAAAGATCAACACCGCCCTGACCCAGGCATATGAGCTAGCACCTCCTGGGAGAACAGGGAAGAAGAAAGTTTGGAGAATGTGGTGGGAGTTTTGTCGAGATCCCCCACCCCCTGCACTCCTCCTCTGAGAGATCAGCACATGTATAGAGAAGATCTCTAGGACAAGCTCCATGGTTCAGATGTGAGAGCAGGATTTTACGCCTGACTTGGGTTTTCCTGGCTGTTCTGTGGTTGGTCACAGTATTCAGACACAGTCTGGCTGCCTGGGAGTTTCTTTGAGTCATTTCCCATTGGACTGGGGCTGCTTGTCCTCAATATAAAACAGGTCTGGGGAAAAAAAATATGTTATTTTTCCATCTCCTTCTCCAGTTAAGTCTCTGAAAAGCTGATGGCTCGTATACCCTCAACAGATGCAAGACAACTGAATTATAAAGGGAATGTCACTTTTCAGAGGTTCCCAACTCAATGCTCCTGGGCATTAAGGTCAGAATGTTTGATTCTGCAGAGCTGGACACTATCTGAGAGTTTGTTTGTGATCCACCAGATCTAGTTGCTTACTTACAAGAACCCAGGGGTTTGAATTCCTTTATTCAGCAAATGCTGCACCAGCTCTGACTAGCAACAGCAGCTGAATCTTCAAAATGGAGGAAATTACCATAAGTTGAAAAGAAATGAATCAACATCTGCGTGAGACCCCACTTGCAGCACTGGAAGGAGCTGAGATAACATATGTCCAGCCAAACACTCATTTGATGTGTGAATCAGAGAATGCAAATTGCAATTCCAGCATCAACAGCACTCCCATGGTTGCAGGTGCAGTAGACCCTTAGCACGGGGGATGTTTGCCCTGCACACGGAGGTGTATTTTGGGCGTGGCGCTGGTGATTTCAGGAGTGTGGTGTGGAGGGAGCCCTAGGTGTTCATGCCCTAGGTATTACTGTTCCATTCCTGCCTCTGCCACGGTCCTGGCACAAGACACGTACCTTCTTGAGCCAGAGGCGAGTCTCCGACAGTCTAGAGGTAAGCTAAGCTGATGTAACTCTCAACTTCTGCCAGCCCTTTCCAAGAGCTAGACTGCCATTTGGCTCAACCCTGCCTGTGAGGCAGCAGGTAACTGCTTCATCCCAGCAGCAGCTCTAGGAAGACATTGTGCCTCAGAGCCACTGTCCTTCTGCTGCCTCCCCCTTTGCTCCAAGTAGGGGTGGACAGGGAGTAAATTAAGTCCCCCCTATTTGGGGAGTATCAGTGGGACCTGATAACAGTCTTCAGAGATGTTAAGGGTTGTTATAAAAAGGACAGTGATCAATTGCTCTCCATGGCCACCGAGGGTAGGACAAAGAGCAATCTGTTTAATCTGCAGCAATGGGGATTTAGCTGGAACCCCCACGTGGAGTTTGCTAGCCCCTGGAACTCTGGATGGGGTCTCTAGAGGGTCCTACCCACGGGAGTACAATAGCAACCAGAGCCCCCTGACACATCTCAAGGGTGGGACAGCATGGACTAGAAACTCGTGCAAGGCCAATATGGCGGCTTTTGCACAGGTTGATCTGGACAAGCAGTTTGTGGGCCACTCAGCCTCTCAGTGGGAGGGGACAGCCTGACTCAGGGTTTGTCAACACTGCATTAAAACACCTGCAGCTGGCCCATGTCAGCTGACTTGGGCTTGGCCTGTGGGGCTATACAATTGCAGTGTAGATGTTCAGTCTCAGGCTGGAGCTCAGGCTCTGGGACCCACTCACCTCCTGAGTGTCCCAGGACCTGGGCCCAGACATCTGCACTGCAGTTGTATAGCCCCACAGCCTGAGACTTGTAAGGCCAACTCTCATTGACTCAGGCCAGCCACGGGTGTTTTATTGCAGTGCAGACATACACTGAGAGACAAAGGGATTCCATTTAGTTTCAGTTTGGAGCTGTGCAAAGGAGAACGCACACCAGCAGTGCAGTCTAGTGGTCAGCCTGACAGACGTGTGGCAGGTTGTCTTCCAGCTGGGAGTTCCTCTTTCTCACAACAGATCCGCCAGGTGGGGTTCTGTCCTGTTAGCGACTCAGCCCTCCAGCTAGGTCACATGGTCAAGTGCAATGATGTGGAAATCTTCAGAAGTCAACAAGAGCTTCGGGGCTTCCCCCATGAGTTGTGGTTTTAGGGTCTGGACCCTTGCACCTTCAGGGTCACTGTTAATAAACATTAATAAATCAACCTCCTGACACACACATAGCTCTTCCTAACCCCAGTTCCCACCCTGACATCCTTTCAGGCAGATGGCATATTGGTGATGAATCTGGACACGTGTGCTGTCGTGCTATGAACGCTTAAACCAGAGGGTCCCTGACAGCATCTTCGCCCCTCCTGGCTCCCCAATCTGGGGTCCTGTGGGGATCTCGGCTAGCTCTCAGTAGCCAGCATTGGGTTGGATCTCTGCCACTCTGTACACTGGTCTCTGCAAGGCTGGAGCTGCTTGATCCAGGCACTGGATCCCATAGGAGGGCAAAGATGCACTTTGTTGGGGAGGGGAGTTAATCAGAGACTCCTTGAGCTGGTCTGCTTGCTCAGCTTCCAGCTCAAACAGCCTGTGCTGTGGCGTATAAACCCCACACTGGAGAACAAGGGGAAAAGGAACATCTTTGTTAGCAGGGGACCCTGCCCAGCTGCACCTGCAAATTGTATGGTTATTTTGGGGGATGTCGTTTCTTTGTGGGGGTTTGTGTTGATGTACTTTGTTTCTTGTGTGCTGGACGTTCTACTCCTTGCTATTAGTAGCATTAGTCAGCTTCCCAAGGGACAACGCACCTTGTGCCCCGGGCACAGCCAGGACTCATCAGGCATCACACAAAGGAACCCAAGTGTGACACTGCACCCCATAATGCTTTACGGAAATATGCTTATGAATATTTGACAAAACTGGAATATGTTTTATGCTACATATGCCATGTAACATATCATAGAATCATAGAATATCAGAGTTGGAAGGGACCTCAGGAGGTCATCTAGTCCAACCCCCTGAGCAAAGCAGGACCAATCCCCAACTAAGGAGATTCCACCACCTCCCTAGGAAATGCATTTCAGTGCTTCACCACCCTCCTAGTGAAAACGTTTTTCCTAATATCCAACCTAAACCTCTCCCACTGCAACTTGAGACCATTACTCCTTGTTCTGTCACCTGCTACCACTGAGAACAGTTCAGCTCCATCATCTTTGGAACCCTCTTTCAGGTAGTTGAAAGCAGCTATCAAATCCCCCCTCATTCTTCTCTTCTGCAGACTAAACAATCCCAGTTCCCTCAGCCTCTCCTCATAAGTCATGTGCTCCAGCCCCCTAATCATTTTTGTTGCCCTCCACTAGACGCTTTCTAATTCTTCCACATCCTTCTTGTAGTGTGGGGCCCAAAACTGGACACAGTACTCCAGATGAGGCCTCACCAATGTCGAATAGAGGGGAACGATCACATCCCTCAATCTGCTGGCAATGCCCCTACTTATACAGCCCAAAATGCCATTGGCCTTCTTGGCAACAAGGGCACACTCTTCACTTATATCCAGCTTCTTGTCCACTGTAACCCCTAGGTCCTTTTCTGCAGAACTGCTGCCTAGCGATTCAGTCCCTAGTCCGTAGCAGTGCATTGGATTCTTCCGTCCTAAGTGCAGGACTCTGCATTTGTCCTTGTTGAACCTCATCAGATTTCTTTTGACCCAATCCTCTAATTTGTCTAGGGCCCTCTGTATCCTATCCCTACCCTCCAGCATATCTACCACTCCTCCCAGTTTAGTGTCATCTGCAAACTTGCTGAGGGTGCAATCCACGCGATCCTCCAGCTCATTAATGAAGATATTGAACAAAACCGGCCCCAGGACCAACCCTTGGGGCACTCCGCCTGATACTGGCTGCCAACTAGACATGGAGCCATTGATCGCTACCCTTTGAGCCCGACAATCTAGCCTATTTGTATGCATGTATCATTTTTGTATACAAAGTTATGAATACTGGCTGCATACTTGTTTGATTTTAAGTAGCCTTAGTAAGGCATTTGTTCAGCTTCTTTAGAAAGAAATTTGCAAGTTAAGTGCCCAGTCAAGAAATACTTAATGGACAATGGATCTTGGAAGGCTCTAATCCACATAAGAAGTCTCTACCTGAGAACATTCAAGGTAGCATGTGAACAACAGCTGCTACCTGTAAGTTCTGAGTCATGCATGGGCATGTGACTTGCTCATGTGACTCCAAATCTTCATCTTGTAGCTAGGATTCTACACAGGGGGAGGGAGGGGTGTCCACCCACAAGAAAAAGTCTATTTAAACGCCTGGGAGACCCCTCCATTTTGTCTTCAGCTGGCTCAAGAGAGAGCCTCTCCACCCCCAAAGGATACCTGAAAGAAACTGGAACAAAGGACAGTAACCACAGGGGTGTGAGTGATTGCTGGACCCAGTATAGAAGGAGGCTAGTCTGTAAAAGAAGCTTACTGGAACTTCTCTGATGGTAAGGTTTCATCTCTAATCACTTTCTTACAGTGTTAGGCATAGGCTTGGGTGTTTTATTTTATTTTGCTTGGTAATTCACTTTGTTCTGTCTGTTATTACTTGGAACCACTTAAATCCTACTTTTTGTATTTAATAAAATCACTTTTTACTTATTAATTAACCCAGAGTATGTATTAATACCTGGGGGGGGGGGGCAAACAGCTGTGCATATCTCTCTATCAGTGTTATAGAGGGAGACCAATTTATGAGTTTACCCTGCATAAGTTTTACACAGGGTAAAATGGATTTATTTGGGGTTGGGACCCCATTGGGAGTTGGGCATCTGAGTGTTGGAGACAGGAATGCTTCTTAAGCTGTTTTCAGTTAAGCCTGTAGTTTGGGGGGACGTTGTTCAGACCTGGGCCTGGGTTTGCAGCAGGCTAGCGTGTCTGGCTCAAACCAGGCAGGGCACTGAAGTCTCAACCTGACAGGGAAAGCAGGGGCAGAAGTAGTCTTAACACATCAGTTGGCAGTTCCCAAGGGGTTTTCTGTGATCCAGCCCGTCACACCAAGCTCCAGCCCATGTGAGGAGAGAGGAGAAAAGCCGCTCCAAGTAGCAAACACCAGAAGGGAGACTTGAGCCACACCTCAGGGGAGGAAGTACAGAAGCATCAGGGAGACGAGCACTGTCACACAGTAATTCAGTGACATGGTTCACTGACAAACTCCCAGTGCAGAAATGGCACCTCTGTTATACCCAACACAGGAACATAATGAGAATGAAAGGGAACCTTTCACTTTAGTCAACAACTCACTGGATAATAACTAGGGTGCAGGTTTGCCATGATGGGGAAAATATCATGGCTACTGTGATTTTCCTGTTTTTCTGTAATTAATCTTTGTGATCTTGAGGATTCCTGCTTTACATTGCTGTGATATGTAACCCTTCTGCCCGTCAGAGTTGGCAGCAACAAGGGCCGGGTTCAATATCTAGGGGTTCCATTCCAATAACACAATGCAAACCGGCTCGAGCCCCCACCCAGTGACCTGGGACCAATATATACCACCCCCGCTGGGCGCCTCCAAGAGGCAATACTTCCCCTCTCGCAAGCACATAGTCTGAGTGTAGCAAAAGTCTTTTAATAACAGAGAGAAACAATGTGGCATTATGTTGGGGAAACACCACCAACCGGATTCATAACACAACCCATGAGCAAAAACAACCCCACCCCAGGCAAATTGGGGCATGCCCTTTTCCCTTTGGTTCTTGAGTCCAGCAACCCCAAATCACCCAAAGTCCCAAAAGTCCAATGCCCCAAAAGTCTCTGTCCCTGGTCAGGGCAGCCCCAGAGTTCGAAAGTTTATCGGCGGAGCTTTACCTCCCAACCTGGGTGGAAATGGGACAGGGGTAAGAGGCACCTTACGTGATCTGAAGCTGACCGCCCCATAGCTCCATAGCGGCGCTCCGCTCCGCCAGCCGCCCCACGAACTCCTTCGCTCAGCTGCGCTCCGCTCCGCAGGCCGCCCCACGAACTCCTTCGCTCAGCTGCGCTCCGCTCCGCCAGCCGCCCCACGAACTCCTTCGCTCAGCTGCGCTCCGCTCCGCCAGCCGCCCCACGAACTCCTTCACTCAGCTCCACGGCCCACAAGCAGCTCCTGCCATCCACACACTGCTCCGCGTCGAACTGCTTCACCAGCCGTCCCGCAAATTGCTCCACAATATATCTTCAGGCTCCCCCACTACTTAACACAACACTCAGTGATTTCAGCTCTTAGGTGAATTCAGCTTATAGTAGGGGAGCCCCAGTGCTGGTGCACTGTCAGCCCAAAGTGAGCTCAGCAGCCTATAACTAGACTTCTAATGAAATCAAAATTAGCTCTGATATTCCACAGTGGAGAGAGGAGGAAGTGCAATCAGCATGTAAGGCCCTCACCAAGGGGCCCATGCCACCAAGTATTAATACTTGTCCCCAGCCTCTCTCCATTCACACAGTTTTGGAACCCATGACCCTTGCCTAGCGAGTGCTACTTAGTTGATGGTGAATCCCTCCATCATAACAAAAGGCCACGTACAGTTCCAAGCACAGTTCCCATAATCAGGGTAATAGCAATTTATTCTTCCTGCCCCAATAACAGAGACACTGGGGATCCCACAGCAGCCAAAGTGACCATTTGGGCAGCTATGGTCTCATTCTAGGCGTGGTGGGTGTGTCTATGCAAATGAGATCGGCCCCTGAAGTTCTTTTCCACAACTTGCCACACCTCACCACCAGATGTCAGGGTGGAGCTCATCCTGACACTGCTTACAGATATATAAGGTCTGAGACCTTTTTCTGCAGCCACATTAGGGCAGTGGCAGCCATGAGCTAAAAAGCAGAAAGTCACAGCCTCACATTCATCTAATATCCACTGAAACAATGAAATATCAGGCTGTTAAGAAGGCGATCCTGTCCCAGTAGTACCCACCATCACCAGATAAAGACACAGATCTTAAGATGTTTAAAGAAAATTTTGTTTGATGGCAATCTGTCTGGCAAGGAATCACTTATTAACAGATTTCAGAGTAACAGCCGTGTTAGTCTGTATTCGCAAAAAGAAAAGGAGTACTTGTGGCACCTTAGAGATTAACCAATTTATTTGAGCATAAGCTTTCGTGAGCTACAGCTCACTTCATCGGATGAAGTGAGCTGTAGCTCACGAAAGATTATGCTCAAATAAATTGGTTAGTCTCTAAGGTGCCACAAGTACTCCTTTTCTTTTTATTAACAGATGTGATTGTGAAATCTCTACTCTTTATTGGTTTGCCTCTATGGTCCCTACTTCTCTATTTTTTATGTGTATGGTCTCTGTCTGGTTCTTTGATTATTTCTGTCTGTTGCATAACTAATTTTGCAAGATTTAAATCAACTAAGGTGGTGGGGTTAAAGAATTTGTTACAGAATTGTTTCACAATATGTTAGGATTGGTCAAAGAATTATTTTGTAATATTTTAGTAAAATGATTGGTTAAAGTATAGCTAAGCAGGACTCAAGTTTCACTACATACACTGGGATCCAAGAAGGAGACCAGCTGGGAAAGAAAGGAAAAGGAAAAAAGAATAACAAGGAAAGACCTGGAAGAAGAAGAAGAACTCACTTCCAAGACACAGCCCGAGATCACAGCTGCTAGAATCCTCTGTACAACCTTGACATGCAGCCACCAGAACCCAGACGAGACTGACCTTGCCTGGCCAACAGGGAAAGTCCACCTGCATGATCAGGATTGGTGAGCATAGCATTGTATGCTTAGCGTGTGTATTCTGCTTGGTAATTGTTGATAAATCAAGGTTAAGGATATTACTGTGTAAGGCTCTTCCACCGAGAAAAGGCCCCACAAACCTGCAGAAGACTACACTCTTCTAACTAACTGGGTAAGGGTGGGGGTGCCTACATTAACTGAGTTACACCTTAAGCCCAAGGAAGCATGAAGTTGGAGTGCCCTAGAGCATGCAGGTAACACACGAGCCTGGCTCCCTAGGTTCTGTCCCCTTGGTTCTTTCCTGTCCCCCCACTATTGCCCTCCATTTGAGCAAACACTGGCTGTCATTTGTAGAGGAGTGAGAGCTCTGTACTTGACATGAAGATCACGCACCCTGCTCATCACTGCTGGGCAGGCGCAGGGCTGCAGGGCTGAATCAGCAGTGGCAGGGGGCTGCAGGCCAGGGGATGTCTGTAGAATATGCTTAATGCTGTAAACAGTAAACAGGGGAGGGGATAATTATAGTCAGTATATGGGTGTTCATATTACTAAATAAGGGTTTTGGGGGTGTGGTAGTAAATGTAGGTATTTACATATTAACTTATATAAAAGAGTGTGATGTGATTAACTCAGGGCTTACTCGACAATTGGGTCGAGGGGAACAAGTACTGCAATAAAGAAGCTCATTTACTCAATCTGCCTCTGGGTCAGGCTGCTCATTCTCTAACATCTGGCATCATGAACAGGATGGGGAGGAAGGTGCCATCACATCCATGTTGGAAGGGGATAGGGAAAGCCTGTATAGATAATTGGGCTCCCCACCCCAAGAACGGAATGTGTTCCTGCAATGGGTAGAGCGGGTGGAAAGCCGGCTAATCCGGTATACCGGAAATTATTCGGCTTTAGCCTGGGAGATGCTTTTGGGTCCCTTGGCAGCGGCTGTAGGCCTCCAGGACAAGGATTTCCAAACAATTGTCCTGGACACGGCCTGGATTCTCTTCAGGATATATTCCCAAACAATGGGCCTGGTTAAATTAGCCCCTATACCGAGGGAACACCCGCATGTTGCTATACCCCGCATCCAAGTCTGGATTCGTATATTTGGTGACCTTGGAAACAAATGGCTATTACCCCCTGGGGCTGGTTCGGGAACAGCCCTTCTTGATGCTTGGCTTCAATGCCTGAAGCCCCCACTCCATGATTGACTGGTGACCTAAGCCCAGAGGTAAGTGGGGGCATGGATACTGTGAGGAAACACAAGGAGAAGGGCACAAGACGGGAAGCCTCATGTTTCATTCTGGGAAAGTAGGGCAATCAGCTAGTTTTCTTAGGTGCATGTATACAAATGCAAGAAGCCTGGGAAACAAGCAGGAAGAATTGGAAGTCCTGGCACAATCAAGGAACTATGATGTGATTGGAATAACAGAAACTTGGGTGGGGCAGTTCACATGACTGGAGCACTGTCATGGATGGGTATAAACCGTTCAGGAAGGACAGGTAAGGGAGGAAAGGTAGAGGAGTTGCATTGTATGTAAGAGAGCTGTATGATTGCTCAGAGCTCCAGTATGAAACTGGAGAAAAGCCTGTTGAGAGTCTTTGGGTTAAGTTTAGAGGCGAGAGCAACAAGGGTGATGTCATGGTGGACGTGTGCTATAGATCACAGGATCAGAAGGATGAGGTAGACGAGGCTTTCTTCAGACAACTAACTGAAGTCTCCAGATCACAGGCCCTGGTTCTAATGGGGGACTTCAGTCACCCTGACATGTGCTGGGAGAGCAATACAGCAGTACACAGACAATCCAGAAAGTTTTTGGAGAGTGTTGGGGACAACTTCCTGGTACATGTGCCAGACGAACTGACTAGGGGCCATGCTCCTCTTGACCTGTTGCTTACAAACAGGGAAGAATTGGTAGGGGAAGTAGAAGTGGGTGGCAACCTGGGCAGCAGTGACCATGAGATGGTTGAGTTCAGGATCCTGACGAAAGAAAGTAGAGTAGCAAAATATGTACCCTGAACTTCAGAAAAGCAGACTTAGACTCCCTAAGGGAACTGATGGGCAGGATCCCCTGGAAGGCTAATATGAGAGGGCAAGGAGTCCAGGAACCCCCATATGTCATCACAATTTGTGGAAAGCAATCCACAATAAGTTTCGTGATCCAGTCCTCATGGTTAAGGTAAAAGCTCACTGGAGGACAGGATTTGGAACAGCAGGAAATTCACAGGCAGATGAAGTGGCTAAAGCCTCACACAGCTACTCCCAGCCCAATACCAACTGCCCCCTAAGAACCACCCAGTGGCAGCTGTCTGTACCCACAACCAAGCGAAGTGGGCTGCGGCCTTTGAGCGAGAGCAACGGGACTGGGAAAGTCCTACTCCTCCGGGTTTGCGACAGGAGAAGGGGCTGTGGGTCAGGGAAAAGGAGGGCCAATTGATTCCCTACATATCCCTTCGGTGGAGGGACACCCTGCTGCAACACCCCTGTGAACTGCTGGGTGTGGAGCGGCAACTCCACAGTCCCTACCACCCTCAAGCCGCTAGGCAAGTGGAGCGTATGAATCACACCATCGAAGAAGAGCTTTGGAAAGGTGCCAATCTGGGAGGTACTAATTGGGCCGAGCTCTTGCCTTTTATTTTAATATGCATCTGAGCCCGGCCTGCCAAAGCCACAGGCTCCAATCCTCCCAAACTGCTAACAGGCTGACCAATGTCTCGGTGGGAAAACCTGCTCATACCCCTGCCACTGGAACAGGTCATGCAAGCAAACATGGAGGATTGGATCCTCCAACTTCAGGAGCAAATTCAGATTTTACACAAATGTAACCCCCAAGGAGATTACCTAGATTCCTGGGGCTCTGTCTGCTGGCAGCTCAGGGAGAAGCACGCTGCCCCTGGGGGGGCGGGGGGGGGAGCCAAGACAGACTCAGAGTCTGCCTGGCAACCAATAAGGAGTGAGATGCCCTTCCCAGGGAGCTCAGGAAAGGGGAGAAGCCATTTTTGAGCCAGTCTGGAGCCAGCCAGGGCAAGGGCAGGACTGGCTGTGTGGGGAGCTGGTGAGTCCCAGGCCTGCATGCAGGGTTTCCACTGAGAATTGGCCTCTAGGGACCTGAAAGCAAGATCCCTCAGCTGGGCTTTCCCCTCTCCACTGTTGACTCCCAGTTTGTAGAGTTTTGCTGGGAAACGTCCCCTGACAGGCTGAGTTGGCCCTCCAGCTCCCTAGGTGAGACCAGTCACCACATGGCCAGTTCTGCTCTGGCTGCTAGTCCAGGCTGCTGCCTGCTGTGAGTGTGTCTGGACGCTGGGCTAGGAGACGACAGTTGTGTAATCTGCACCTTGAACCCTGCACCCCTTTGTGGTGAGGGGAAATCCTGGGATCAAAGCAGTCTGACTCCTGCCTGAAGAGGATCTCTGCAGTGACTGACTAGTCCAGAGTCATCTCTGAACCTGAGGATCATTCATGGAGTTTGTGAGTACACCATCTTTTAGTTAGTCAGGGAAATATTTTTGGGGACCCCCTACTCCCTGAACTGTGTCCTCAAGCCAGGGAGTAAGGGTTTGGGGATTTTATAATCTGCTGCGTATTAAACCTGTGGAGGAATTTACCACCTCCTCCCATTTGTGAGTCCTTTGGGCTGTACTGAACCCAGTCACGCACACTGCTAAACCATTGCAGAGGAGGTAGTGTGGTCATAGGTCATCAAGGGCCCCAACAAAGTATGTGTACCAATGGGACACTAATCTTACATTTGCTACATCAGGTCACGTGACTGGGGAAAGTCACGGGTATTATCAGCATGGGCACCGGTGACCTAAGACTAGTGTTTTACCCTATGTTATATTTGTCTCCTGTTTCATATAATTACTGTGTTGAATATATTATATGTGTTTGTGTTATTTCTTGGAAGTCTCCAACTATCTGACAAGTAAGTGGGGATTACCCTGTGGTTAGCATTTTCCTCCCAAGCTGCCCCGGTGACCCTCCCTGTGGTTAGCATTTTCCTCCCAAGCTGCCCCGGTGACCCTGCCAGGAAGGAGCGAGCGGGGTGGAGGCACCGCCAAATAAATTCATAGGAAAAAATACAGAAGATACACCCTGCTGAGTGGGTGGTGGGATCCAGAAGAACCCAGACCTGTCCATCAAAACCTGTAAGCAGATTGGCATTAAAGAAGGTAACCGGGTGGAGAGGGGGCACTACACATGGAGACTTCCCAATTCGAGGGCAAGGCTAAGGCCAAAATCAAGGCCTGGTATGATCCTCCACACAATCCCCTGGATCAAATACGAATAGGGATGTTGGTGATGTATCGTGCTCATGGTCCCCACCCCTTCCCAGTACCTTGGTGGGAGGGTCCTTATCTTGTAGCTGACATGATTCATCCATCTCTGGTATGCTTATCCCACAAGGGTGAGCTCATGTCTCTCAGGTAAAGTGCTATAATGCCTTAACCAAGTGCCAAAAGGAATGATTCTGTTTTCCAGGACTATGGCCACTCCTATGGATACTTCCCATGGCTGCCTGGGTAGGGTTTGATCAGCCTCATTATCCAGCCCCTGATCCAGTGGATTCTGGAATGCAACAGGAATCGAAGTACTACACCATGGAACAAATCTAACAGTGGCCCTGGTATCAAAGACGAAGAGTTCCTTGATGCAGGGAGGGACTTGTGGTTCAAGTTCTGGTACTGCATACTACCTGGGGTTTATTCCCTATACTTGCCAAGGTGGATTTGGAGAGGTGGGGGTGGGGTGTAATTCCCTTACCCAAAGCGGTCAGTAACCTTAAACCTACACCCTTTATGCCAACACACACCCTTGCACATAGTGCACCCATAGATGGCCCAGGCCAACCTACTCTCCCCTCTCCTTCCCCTAACCCACCATCTACTGACCCTGACACTCTCAGTGCCTGGTGCCAGGCATACTTGCAAGATGGATGTGGCCTGACCAATCGCTTTGTTAGGTGGTTCAATAATGGCTCCTTAAAAACATCCGATATCACCCACAATAGCTCAGCAAATATGGAAACAAAGTGGACATTGAAGGTGGGAGGAACTACTGGTCACTCAAGTCACTTTGTACAACCCATTCAGGCGATTGTTTATGCAGGAGTGTGTGCCCTTCCCCCCCCCCCTTGTTAACCCTATGGAAAAATGATTCAGCTCTCTGGAGAACGTGGACGTCGGCTGGAAATCTCACCCGCCTCTGGGTCCCCTAAACTCTTCAAGCATGGCACCCCTTTTTATTGGATGTGTCATGCTGCCCCTTTTTGGACAAGGGGAAAATGTATTCTAATTAAACCTCTTTCCTTCCCTATCCCTCCACCTCCCTCCAAATTGTCTGTAACACACCTATCCCCCTGGTGGTCTACCCCCATCCGAAGACCTGTGGTTCTTAATGCATCAGGGTTACAAATATCTATCACTCTGTTCCCCACGGACTGGTACCTAAGTAATACATTTGCTAACTGTTCTCGGTTTACCAAAGTAGGTGAAAGAATGCTGCTATGGGCAATTACAAACTCGGTAGAGAGGAACACCCGAAAATGGCGAGCTCTCACAAACTACCTATGGAAAGGTTGGAACTTGCTGCAGCTCTAATTCAACTCCTGGAACATGCCCTGGGGCTACTGGATGGGACGTGATTATTGCAGGGGTCTGCGCTTAGCCCAAATGACCATCTGTAGGGAAATGTTATTCTAACCCTCGAGAATATTACAGAATCCCTTATGAGTGAACTAGTAGACAGTGTGAAAACTATTTTGTGGGGAGAAGCATATAGCCATGTTCAACAAACCGTCACCAATCATATTGTAAACCTCTTCCAGGATGCCCACCGGGGTTTATGGCAGTCTGGATTAGAGGGGACCAATGTAGCAAATCAATTAAAGTGTTATTCGCCCTTTAGAGTCACCTTGGAAGACAACCTTGAGGAACTGCACACTGGGTCAGTGTACCCTTACTGTCAGGGGCGTGGCTAGAGAAACATGGACCTTGGCCACCCTTTTACAGCCAGGGTTCGAGGGTGGGTGCAAATGGAAATGGTCCCAAGGTCCCATGTGACAAGTACGGATAGAAAATAATGACACACAGTTTCTAATGGGGTCCGAGATGTACTATCCACACATAGGCTTAGTGTGGGTGGGACAGGGAAATACATAGCAGGGTGGCTGCAGGAATCGCAGCCCCTGCAGTGCATAGAACCCATACCCCTTAGCACTGGGGGAAATAAAATGTGCTGGGAGGGATCGGACATGCTTAATGGCCAGGTTTTGGAGGGTGGATGGTGTGTGGAGCAGGTGGGATTTGGACCAGGAAACTTCTCCCTGCAGCTGGAAAACTCTACTTATAAGATTCATATACCAGACATGCGACAGCTCAGTGTAACTGGACACCCAACAATACCTACTAATTTGACTATTGTGGTACCCACCTGGATGAACTGGGATCGTTTGACACAGTTGCTCAGGCAGCTCCAGGCCGAGCAATGCTGAACGCAGGTCTTGGAAGCCCAGGCCCTTCGAGGGATGAATGCCTTCCAGCTAGCTCCTGAACTGTCTGCTGATTGTGCTTGGACTGATGTAGCCTGTATTACTCATGTTGTAGGGGTGTTATTCATATTAATTGTACATGTAATTGTATAACCGAGACAAGCATTGTAGGAAGTGCGGCTTCTCCAAAGAGACCCTGCCCCACATCCTGTGCAGCTGCAAGCCCTGTTCCAGATCCTGGCAGCTGTGCCACAATGCCATCCAGAACTGCCTGGTGAAAGCCATCGCACTGCACCTGGGGGAGGTCACCGTGAACTGCGCCATTCCCGGTACCAACAGCCAGCTGTGACCTGATGTCATCGTCACCGATGAGGCCCAGAAAAAGATCATCCTCATCGATGTCATGGTCTCCTTTGAGAACAGGACCCTGGCCTTTTGCGAAGCCCAAGCTCGTAAGCTGGAAAAGTACACTCCCCTGGCCAACACCCTGAGAGCAAAGGGCTACGAGGTGCGGATGGACGCTCTGATCATTGGAGCCCTGGGTGCCTGGGACCCCTGCAACGAGTGTGTACTGCGGACCTGCGGGGTTGATCAACACTACACACGGCTCATGCGGCGCCTCATGGTCTCAAACACCATCCGATGATCCAGGGACATCTACACCGAACACATCAGCGGCCACTCACAGTAGCAGGAGGCGTGAGCTGGAGCGACGTCGTGCATTGACTATGAGAAAGGGACCAAGAGACTTTGTCAGTTGGACCCTATGAACTGGAAGCATAAACTCACTGAACGTTAAATCTCACCAAATGAGGGTCAATCTATCCTCATCATCGTATCCACTCATTATACTCCACACCTGAACATAGCCATTATATGAACAACATCCCCTCATATTTCAATGTCTGTACTTTGACCCATTAACCTTTTACCCCCCAATCGGGGATATTGCAGATTATGTATTCCTTACGGCATCCAATCTTAAACTGAACTTCGCACCCCTTGATAATCTGTATATTATGCCCTGATAATCAGAAACTTCTATGCTTAAACTCTGTACCGTTCACTTTTTTTTAAACATCATTGTAAGGGAACTCAGCTGGAGCTTGTCCCTCGGCGGGGTGGTGGGGCACCACACAGCCTCACTACACTCTCGGCTGGGTTGGGGAATACCAGTCTATGGCCCAGATCTTCAGGCTGGGTCCTGCAAGCAGTTCAATATAAGACCAGGCCCTGGGTCAGGGCGGGGCAGCAAAGAAACAGTCAGGGGCTCAGGCCCTTAGACAGGGGCTGAGCAAATAGGTCAGTATAGGCCCAGGCCCTGGCTTTAGCAACCAGGGGGAGGGGGAGACTGCCACCCACAAGGTGGGTGGCAGGGGGACGCGGGCCCACCCACTCCACTGTGTCCCAGCCCGGGGCCCTAGCAGCGGTCAAAGACCCGCTGCTGTGCCAGTGGGGATCCTGGCCGCAACACACTGACATTGGTTCTGGCAATGCTGCAGCCTGACTGGGGTCGGCTGCCCCCAGGGCTACTTCTGGACTCCCCCTCGTAGGGTACATGGGTCAGGGTGGCATCCTTGGAGGGTTCCAGCACCATGAGGGCAACAAAAATGATTAGGGGTCTGGAACACATGACTTATGAGGAGAGGCTGAGGGAACTGGGATTGTTTAGTCTGCAGAAGAGAAGAATGAGGGGGGATTTGATAGCTGCTTTCAACTACCTGAGAGGTGGTTCCAAAGAGGATGGTTCTAGACTATTCTCAGTGGTAGAAGAGGACAGGACAAGGAGTAATGGTCTCAAGTTGCAGTGGGGGAGGTTTAGGTTGGATATTAGGAAAAACTTTTTCACTAGGAGGGTGGTGAAACACTGGAATGCGTTACCTAGGGAGGTGGTAGAATCTCCTTCCTTAGAAGTTTTTAAGGTCAGGCGTGTCAAAGCCCTGGCTGGGATGATTTAATTGGGGATTGGTCCTGCTTTGAGCAGGGGGTTGGACTAGATGACCTCCTGAGGTCCCTTCCAACCCTGATATTCTATGATTCTATGAGCTCCTCTGGGTCGCCGGTGAGACTTGGCTGCTCCTCTGGGTAGCTGCTGAGGGGTAGGCTCGGCCATTCCTCTGGGCATCAATCAGCATCAGGCCTCGGCTGGTCCGGCCAATCCTCGGGTTGGCCGCGGCTTGCCGGGGTCTCCCAAGTCGGAGCCAGGCCACAGGCATCTGGCCTCTCCGGCTGCTGTTGCCCAACTGAGCTCTGGGTTGGGCTTTTCTACTTCCTGTCCTGCGCCTTGACCTCTGAGGGGTGGGCGCAGGATCCATTGGCTCCACTCGCTTTGGTGTCTGGGGGGGTTCATCCCTCGGTGGGGTGGTGGGGCACCACACTGCCTCGCTACAATCATCTTAATAAAAAATTTTAATTATATTCATGGGGTGCTTAAGATTATGTGCTGCCTTAGCCTTTCCCTGAAAGCTGTACTTGTAAATTTAGTGGCTTACCCTTTTTATGACCTCCCTTCTCTCTCTCCCCATAGCATGACCGGTGGACCAAGGTAGCAGGCTAACTGGAGCCAGGGCCTCCAGCCCGAGTGCCCTGCCGTCCAGTGTGCGGAAAGGAGGGGC
This sequence comes from Lepidochelys olivacea, assembly GCF_965140295.1. NCBI lineage: Eukaryota > Metazoa > Chordata > Testudines > Cheloniidae > Lepidochelys > Lepidochelys olivacea. The sequence goes on along the minus strand of NC_140418.1, from coordinate 42,626,575 downwards.
GCCTGGGCCCTTCTTTGAAGAGAGTGGGGGAGTGTTGGGATATGTAGGGGTTAAGTAAAGACCTGGGAGACAGTTGGTGTGCTGACATGGTATTAGGGAGTAGAAGCACAGGCAGGTACCGTTTACGCGCTTGATAGATAAAATGCCATCCCTCTCCCTTCCCTTCTGCTTGTTAAGGATAGATAAGCATTGCAGCTGCATAAGGAATGTGGTTGTCTAAAGAATACCCTTTGTGTAAAGATGTGTTATCTCCCCCCTCCCTTCCTTTCCCAGCTTCATAAACGAGCTTGGGGTCGTGGCCCCTTCCTCCCTTCCCTGAAAATTGCTAATTAAGGTAATTTGTGGCTGCAATTACTGTAAATAAATGTATTTTCAAGGTAAAAATGTCTGTAGAATATGCCTACTGTTGTAAATAGTAAACAGGGATGGGGATGATTATATTCAGTATGTGGGCGTTCATATTACTAAATAAGGGGTTTGGGGTGTTGTAGTAAATGTAGGTATTTACATATTAACTTATATAAAAGAGTGTGATGTGATTAACTCAGGGCTTATTCAACAATTGCGTCAAGGGGAACAAGTTCCACAATAAAGAAGCCCGTTTACTCAATCCACATCTGGGTCAGCCTGCTCATTCTCTAACACAGACTCACAGCTAAAGCATGGGGGTGAGTCTCAACAAATGAGGTTTCTAGCCCCGATTCTGCCACCAACTCTTTCTATGCAGGTCTGGGCAGTATATCAGAGCTCATTCACTGACAGGCACTCCTCTGGCCAGGCATGGCATTGCAGCTCTCTCCCGCTGATGATCGATACAGCACTTGAGTGGTTTCTCTGCCTGGTAATTTGCCCTCAGGCTCGGTCACCGTTTTTAGTCCATCCCTTCCAGGGTACCAAGTGTCCCAACTAAAAGTCTAAAAATGTCTTTAATGGAAACAAAAATCCCTCCACCCTCTTTGGGGCTTTTCCTCAGCCAGGTGGCGGCTCAGCCCCCTTGCTGGGCTCAACAACCCTTACAATAGCCTTGTACGTCCCCTTCCTTGGGGTCCATTGCAGAATCCAGGCCCAGCCTCTACTCTGGGTTCCGGTCCAGAGCCCTGTTCCAAACGGCTACGTCTACTCCTTTACCTGGGCTGTGGTTTTCCCTAAGCCACTTCCTGCCTCTCTTCTCAAGTTTCCCTCTGGGTCTCTCTGCCTCCTCCCTGCTAATCAGGGTCTCTCCCAGGCCCTCCTGCCTGGAGACCTTTCCTTGCACTCTGAGCTGTCGAGCTGGCTGACTCTGCACCCCTTTTCCCAGTTGGGCTTTATCACCACTTAAATCAGCTCTCATTCCCATTATTTCTTCTTGTATTGTGTGGCGTAGCAGGTTCACATTCTGAGTCTGTAATCTTCAAGGGATGGATTTCATGACATATAATTACAGTTTCTCTGTTTTCCCAGGGTTTTTTAAAAATATTGTAATATTGCTTTGTAAATGGTATGCTATTTAATTCCTGATGCTCTTATTTTAGTGTAAACTTTGTCACTTTTAGGTGCCTGAGTTTGTCATACACAAGCCCCCTGTCAGTGTTACACTCTTTACATTCCCAGAGGATGTGATCAACTGTTCCTTTAATCTTGCATGTCTCAGCAAGCCCTTCTTTATGTTTGTTAATTAAGGCCAAGTTACTGTTTAAGCCTCAGTGTCCACTAAGTATTCAGAATACAGCTACAGTACCTTACTCTTTCTCTCAGGTTCTCTTGCCCTATGTCAGCATTTTCAATTCTAGGGCATACTTCACGAAATCTTTTCCCTCTTGTTTCCTTTGTCCATTCTTTTGTCCTGCCTCTCCTCTCTTACTCCATTTTTAAATACTCAATACTCCAGATGGGGCCTGACCAGTGCCAAATTGGGCACTGCATTGGGCAACACAGTTTGGGGAGGAGCAGACCTCCATGGTGAAAGAACAGATTAAGGACGGTTTAGAAAAGCTGGACATGCACAAGTTCATGGGTCCAGATCTAATGCATCCAATAGTACTGAGGGAATTGGCTGATGTGATTGCAGGGCCATTGGCCATTATCTTTGAAAATTCGTGGTGATAGGGGGAGGCCCCAAACAATTGGAAAAAGGCAAATATAGTGCCCATATTTTAAAAAGGGAAGAAAGAGAACCTGGAGAACTACAGAGCGGTCAGCCTCACTGTGGTGGGGCGCTGCCCCACCCCCTGAGAAGAAGGGCTGAACCAGCCCAGAGAGGCTGCGCAGACCTGCAGCCAATCAGAGAAGGCCTGGGAAGAGCCACTCAGGGAAGGGGGAGAGGCAGGCAATCAGAGCCGGCATAGGCCCTATATAAAGGCTGCCTAGCAAAGAGCAAGGCAGTCTCTTCCTGGCAGGCTGGCTGGCTGGCAGCACCTTGGACAGACCAGTGCTGGGGAAGGGCAGAAGGAGCTGGGGAAGCTCTGGCCAATGAAAACCCCAGGCTGCTGGCCTAGCTGCCAAGGGCCAGGCAGGTGCATAGGGCTGAAGGGGAAGTGGCCCAGGGACAATAGCAGGGCAAGAGGAGAGAAGGAGGGCAGAGAGGCTGCTGCTAGAGGGTCCCTGGGTCAGGACCCAGAGTAGTGGATGGGCCTGGATCCCCCCCCCTTCCCCCTTGTGCTACACCTGGCTGAAGAGGAGTGTGGCCTGATCCAGGCTGTGGCTGGTCCCTGCGACAAGGGGCCAGACTCAGAGGCTGCAGCCAGCCACTACACCAGGTGCAGATCGTAGACTGCTGATAACACCAAACCCTTGGAAGGGGGTGAGACCAGAGCAGTGGGCACTGCCGGACGGCAGTGTCCTGAAGAGGACGCCGCTGAGCGAGGAGCAACACGGGTCCAGATGCCAGCAGGGCGAGAGATGGATAGGACACCACCAGCAGAGGGCACTTCGCACTGAACAGAGCTAATTCCCAGACGTGCCAGCAGGCGGCGCTACAGTGGTGAGTCCTAACCCCATCACACTCACTTCAGTCTCCAGCAAAATCATGGTGCAGGTCCTCAAGGAATCCATTTTGAAGCATTTGGAGCAGAGGAAGGTGATCAGGAACAGTCAACATGGATTCACCAAGGGCAAGTCATGCCTGACCAACCTGATTGCCTTCTATGATAAGATAACGGGCTCTGTAGATATGGAGAAAGCAGTGAATATGTTATTCCTTGACTTTAGCAAAGCTTTTGATATGGTCTCCCACAGTATTCTTGCCAGCAAGTTAAAAAAGTATGGATTGGATGAATGGACTATAAGGTAGATAGAAAGCTGGCTAGATTGTTGGGCTCAATGAGTAGTGATCGACGGCTCGATGCATAATTGGCAGCCGGTATCAAGCGGAGTACCCCATGGGTTGGTCCTGGGGATGGTTTTGTTCAACATCTTTATTAATTATCTGGATTATGGGATGGATTGCACCCTCAGCAAATTTGCAGATGATAGTAAGCTGGGGGGAGAGGTAGATATGCTGGAGGGTAGGTATAGGGTCATAGAATCATAGAACCATAGAATATCAGGGTTGGAAGGGACCCCAGAAGGTCATCTAGTCCAACCCCCTGCTCAAAGCAGGACCAATTCCCAGTTAAATCATCCCAGCCAGGGCTTTGTCAAGCCTGACCTTAAAAACCTCTAAGGAAGGAGATTCCACCACCTCCCTAGGTAACGCATTCCAGTGTTTCACCACCCTCTTAGTGAAAAAGTTTTTCCTAATATCCAATCTAAACCTCCCCCACTGCAACTTGAGACCATTACTCCTCTTTCTGTCATCTGCTACCATTGAGAACAGTCTAGAGCCATCCTCTTTGGAACCCCCTTTCAGGTAGTTGAAAGCAGCTATCAAATCCCCCCTCATTCTTCTCTTCTGCAGGCTAAACAATCCCAGCTCCCTCAGCCTCTCCTCATAACTCATGTGTTCCAGTCCCCTAATCATTTTTGTTGCCCTTCGCTGGACTCTCTCCAATTTATCCACATCCTTCTTAAAGTGTGGGGCCCAAAACTGGACACAGTTCTCCAGATGAGGCCTCACCAATGTCGAATAGAGGGGAACAATCACGTCCCTCGATCTGCTCGCTATGCCCCTACTAATACATCCCAAAATGCCATTGGCCTTCTTGGCAACAAGGGCACACTGCTGACTCATATCCAGCTTCTCGTCCACTGTCACCCCTAGGTACTTTTCCGCAGAACTGCTGCCTAGCCATTCGGTCCCTAGTCTGTAGCTGTGCATTGGGTTCTTCCGTCCTAAGTGCAGGACCCTGCACTTATCCTTATTGAACCTCATCAGATTTCTTTTGGCCCAATCCTCCAATTTGTCTAGGTCCTTCTGTATCCTATCCCTCCCCTCCAGCATATCTACCACTCCTCCCAGTTTAGTATCATCCGCAAATTTGCTGAGAGTGCAATCCACACCATCCTCCAGATCATTTATAAAGATATTGAACAAAACTGGCCCCAGGACCGACCCTTGGGGCACTCCACTTGATACCGGCTGCCAACTAGATATGGAGCCATTGATCACTACCCGTTGAGCCCGACAATCTAGCCAGCTTTCTACCCACCTTGTAGTGCATTCATCCAGCCCATACTTCCTTAACTTGCTGACAAGAATACTGTGGGAGACCGTGTCAAAAGCTTTGCTAAAGTCAAGAAACAATACATCCACTGCTTTCCCTTCATCCACAGAACCAGTAATCTCATCATAAAAGGCGATTAGATTAGTCAGGCATGACCTTCCCTTGGTGAATCCATGCTGGCTGTTCCTGATCACTTTCCTCTCATGCAAGTGCTTCAGGATTGATTCTTTGAGGACCTGCTCCATGATTTTTCCAGGGACTGAAGTGAGGCTGACTGGCCTGTAGTTCCCAGGATCCTCCTTCCTCCCTTTTTTAAAGATTGGCACTACATTAGCCTTTTTCCAGTCATCCGGGACTTCCCCAGTTCGCCACGAGTTTTCAAAGATAATGGCCAATGGCTCTGCAATCACAGCCGCCAATTCCTTCAGCACTCTCGGATGCAACTCGTCCAGCCCCATGGACTTGTGCACGTCCAGCTTTTCTAAATAGTCCCTAACCACCTCTATCTCCACAGAGGGCTGGCCATCTCTTCCCCATTTTGTGATGCCCAGCGCAGCAGTCTGGGAGCTGACCTTGTTAGTGAAAACAGAGGCAAAAAAAGCATTGAGTACATTAGCTTTTTCCACATCCTCTGTCACTAGGTTGCCTCCCTCATTCAGTAAGGGGCCCACACATTCCTTGGCTTTCTTCTTGTTGCCAACATACCTGAAGAAACCCGTCTTGTTACTCTTGACATCTCTGGCTAGCTGCAGCTCCAGGTGCGATTTGGCCCTCCTGATAACATTCCTACATGCCCGAGCAATATTTTTATACTCTTCCCTGGTCATATGTCCAACCTTCCACTTCTTGTAAGCTTCTTTTTTTATGTTTAAGATCCGCTAGGATTTCACCATTAAGCCAAGCTGGTCGCCTGCCATATTTACTATTCTTTCGACTCATCGGGATGGTTTGTCCCTGTAACCTCAACAGGGATTCCTTGAAATACAGCCAGCTCTCCCGGACTCCTTTCCCCTTCAAGTTAGTCCCCCAGGGGATCCTGGCCATCCGTTCCCTGACGGAGTCGAAGTCTGCTTTCCTGAAGTCCAGGGTCCGTATCCTGCTGCCTACCTTTCTTCCCTGCATCAGGATCCTGAACTCAACCAACTCATGGTCACTGCCTCCCAGATTCCCATCCACTTTTGCTTCCCCCACTAATTCTACCCGGTTTGTGAGCAGCAGGTCAAGAAAAGCGCCCCCCCTAGTTGGCTCCACTAGCACTTGCGCCAGGAAATTGTCCCCTACGCTTTCCAAAAACTTCCTGGATTGTCTATGCACCGCTGTATTGCTCTCCCAGCAGATATCAGGAAAATTAAAGTCACCCATGAGAATCAGGGCATGCGATCTAGTAGCTTCCAGAGAGGCTAGTAGCCTCCAGAGAGGCTAGTAGCTCCTAGTAGGGTCCAGAGAGACCTAGACAAATTGGAGGATTGGGCCAAAAGAAATCTGATGAGGTTCAACAAGGACAAGAGCAGAGTCCTGCACTTAGGAAGGAAGAAACCCATGCACTGCTACAGGCTGGGGACTGACTGGCTAAACAGCAGTTCTACAGAAAAGGACCTGGGGATTACAGTGGACGAGAAACTGGATATGAGTCAGCTGTGTGCCCTTCTTGCCAAGAAGGCCAATGGTATACTGGGCTGCATTAGAAGGAGGATTGCCAGCAGATCAAGGGAAGTGATCAGCACTGATGAGGCCACATTTGGAGTATTGCGTCCAGTTTTGGTCCCCCCACTACAGAAGGGATGTGGACAAATTGGAGAGTCCAGCGGAGGGCAATGAAAATGATTAGCGGGCTGGGGCACATGACTTATGAGAAGAGGCTGAGGGATCTGAGGTTGTTTAGTCTGCAGAAAAGAAGAGTGCGGGGTGGATTTGATAACAGCCTTCAACTACCTGAAGGGGGGTTCCAAAGAGGATGGAGCTAGGCTGTTCTCAGTGGTGGCAGATGACAGAACAAGGAGTGATGTTCTCAAGTTGCAGTGGGGGAGGTCTAGGTTGGATATTAGGAAACACTGTTTCACTAAGAGGGTGGTGAAGCACTGGAGTGGGTTACCTAGAGAGGTGGTGGAATTTCCATCCTTACAGGTTTTTAAGGCCCAGCTTGACAAAGCCCTGACTCGGATGAGTTAGTTGGTGTTGGTCCTGCTTTGAGCAGGGAATTGAGCTAGATGACCTCCTGATGTCTCTTCCAGCCTTAATATTCTATGAATACAGGGGAATAATCACTTCCCCCAAGCTGAATCATAGAATATCAGGGTTGGAAGGGACCTCAGGAGGTCATCTAGTCCAATTCCCTGCTCAAAGCAGGACCAATCGCTAATTTTTGCCCCCAGATCCCTAAATGGCCCCCTCAAGGATTGAGCTCACAGCCCTGGGTTTAGCAGGCCAATGAGCTATCCCTCCCCCTCTGCTGGCAATGCTCCTACTAATGCAGCCCAATATGCCGTTAGCCTTCTTGGCAACAAGGGCACACAGCTGACTCATATCCAGCTTCTCGTCCACTGTAATCCCCAGGTCCTTTTCTGCAGAACTGGCGCTTAGCCAATCAGTCCCCAGCCTGTAGCAGTGCATGGAATTCTTCTGTCCTAAGTACAGGACTCTGCACTTGCCCTTGTTAAACCGCCTCAGATTTTTTTTGGTCCAATCCTCCAATTTGTCTAGGTCACTCTGAACCCTATCCCTAGCTTCCATATTATCTACCTCTCCCCCCACTTTAGTGTACTCTGTAAACTTGCTGAGGGTGCAATCCATCCCATCATCCAGATCATTAATGAAGATGTTGAACAAAACTGGCCCCAGGACAGACCCCTAGGGCACTGCCGCTGCCAATTAGACATTGAGCCATTGATCACTACCCGTTGAGCCCGATGATCTAGCCAGCTTTCTATCTACCTTATAGTCCATTCTGCCAATCCATACTTTTTTTAACTTGCTGGCAAGAATACTGTGGGAGACCGTATCAAAAGCTTTGCTAAAGTCAAGATATATCACATTCACTGCTTTCTCCATTTCTACAGAGCCAGTTATCATAGAAGGCAATCAGGTTGGTCAGGCATGACTTGCTGTCAAGGCTGGTTCCCCATTCTGGCACTTTGAGCGCAGAAGATGGGGACCTGCAAGGATTCTAAAAATTAATACTGGCCACTCCAGGTTGGTATTAAACTCCCAAGGTTACAGCTTCTCTCTGACATTGGATGGGTAGATGCTGCCAGCACCTAAGTGCAAAAACCCCTTTGAACTCAGGAAGGCACACTTGGGAATTCCTCCCTGTGGGGTACCCTAAAGCCCTTTCACACACACACACACCCCTCCGGGGAACAGCTGAGAAAGAAAACAAAGGAAATCCGCTGTTGCCACCAGCTAATTAAACAACATGCACAAACCTCTTAGGACACACAAATTCTATACTGTTCTTAAAAAAAAGGTACACTTTATTAAAAACAAAAGAGAGAAAATACATCTGGACTTTAGGCTTTTTTCTAGATTTTTTTTTAAACCAATTACAAGGATTAAGCATCAAGATAACTCTCTTGAGGTCCAGTTTAAAGGTTAGAAGCTAAACAAAAGCATTTGGGCATTAGCACAGAGGAGTCCAGGAGCCATAAAGAAGTAAAAGAGAGAATAAATAATAAAAGAGAATAAAATAAAATCGAGTCTTTCGAGAGAATTCCAAATCTACCTACATATCTAGGGTTTCAAATTGAGCAGTTTCTAAGTATGGTGATTTTCATTCCTGGTTCACAGCTTTTTACAGCATAGCTCCAGCCCTGTTTCTGCTCTCTCCCTCTCTCAGGAGAACAACAGACAGACAAAGGGAAAGTTTTTTCCCAATTTTAAAAAGTTCTAGCCCTCCCATTGGCTCTTTTGGTCGGGTGTCCACTCCCTTCCTTTTACTTATGGGCATTTTAACCCTTTACAGGTAAAGCAAGTGCAAATAGCTACCAACAGGGATTTTGTAGCTAACTGGCTGGCTGGGTGCCCATAAAAGGGAGATTCCCTGGCCATCATTTATCGCACTTGCCCTTGGTGAATCCTTGTTGACTGTTCCTGATCACCTTCCACTCCTCCAACTGCTTCAAAATGGATTCCTTGAGGACCTGCTCCATGATTTTTCCAGGGTCTGGGGTGAGGCTGACCGGTCTGTAGTTCCCCATATTATCCTTCTTCTCTTTTTTTAAAGATGGGCACTATATTTACTCTGTAAAGCATTATAGTTGCAGCTTACCTGTTTCCACGCTGGGACTACAACTACTCACAGGAAGAGAAGTACAAGAACAAGTCAGAGGAAGAAGCAATGGTCACAAGTTGCACAGGGGGAGGTCTAGGTTGGATATTAGGAAACACTATTTCACTAGGAGGATGGTGAAGCACTGGAATGGGTTGCCTAGGGAGGTGGTGAAATCTCCATCCTTAGAGGTGTTTAAGGCCCAGCTTGACAAAGCCCTGGCTGGGATGATTTAGTTGGTGTTGGTCCTGCTTTGAGCAGGGGATTGGACTAGATGACCTCCTGAGGTCTCTTCCAACCCTAATCTTCTATGATTCTAAGTAAGGGTACATCTACACTAGCAATGCTACAGTAGCACAGCTGCAGCATGTAGCATGGTAGTGTAGACACTCACTCCAGCGACAGAACTGGTTCTTCTGTCACTGCAGTAACTTCACCTTGCCGAGAGGCCATAGATAGGTCAAGGGAAGAATTCTTCCGTCAACCTAGCATGGTCTACTCCAGCGCTTAGATCCATGGTCAAGGGGACCCACCACAGGTCCCCATACAATTGTCATAGGAGGGCGCCCCTCCGCATTTACTACATCTGATTTTCCCTTTACATATATTTGCCACATGTCCAAACCTTTGGTATCTGTAGCACCTCACTGGGAGGCGGGGGTAGATGGTTTTGTCTAAACCATCTGGTATCCTATTGTTACCCTATCTGGAAGGGGTTCTCCTTCGAATGCAGCTAGCACAGCTGTTGACAGCTTTCTTTCCCCTCCTCCCTCTTGCTAGTTAGCTGGTTAGCATACCTGATCACGCCCTGTGCCTTGCTTTACTTCATTCTTAGTCATTTTGATTGGCATCCCATATGTAACTCCTCTTTTCTCCATCAAATCCTTAAGCAGTTGGCAGCTTACTTTCCATTTTCCTAGCATTTAATCTATAATACTTTCCTCACTTGTTCCTTGCTTTTACATTCAATTGATAAATTTCTTCCTTGTAGCTTTCTAGCTCTTTCTATGTCACCAGCACTTTCTTAATCCACTCTGCCACTTTCAGAGGGTCAATGTCCTCATCTTCTCATCCTTGATTAGTGAGTTCATTATTCTAACACTTAAGAGTTTCCTCTTTACTCTTTCCTGTCTTTCTCTCTGCTGTTTCTCCTAGTTCTACAATGTCCTCCCTTTTCTTTTTCCTAAGCTGTTAACTGTCTTCCTCTCTGTCATCTTCTTCATCATTTTCCAGACTAGTTTCAGTATTCTCCATTACATCTTCTATCACCCCCGAAAGTATAGTTCAGCCAGAGCAGCTCAGCTGCCTAACCAACCTTCCTCCAGCCCAGCCTGACTGGAGCCTTCACCCCTCCACTTCCCATCATCTCCTCCTTGCTTACAAACATGGCTTGATCTCCTTCACTCAGCCCCTTCAATCTTCCCATCACTTTTCTTTTCTTTTCTTTTTCATGGCCAAGCAGACTTGACTCAGTAGTCTGTAGGCACCAGCAACTGTAATTCCTCAATCCTTAGCAGTTGATGTCCTCACGCTCTGCCCTGTATCTTTCAGGTAATGTAACAGGTAACATAACAGGACCTGTTTAATAATACTCCATTTCCCCAATGTTTTTATAAAATAACTGTCATTTTTTTGACTATAAGATATTTGAATTTCTCAGAAAACTTTTCCCTTTCTTTATCAAAGCTCTTACATACCCATCAAAGGGGATCAATTTTTTATTCCACCTCACACAGTGCAGAATCCATCTTTGTGTCTACGTATTTGAAAAAGATTTTTGTTTAAGCCACAATGGCCAGTGAATACTCTAAACAAAAGCACTTCACTAGTCCTGTCCAGGCCCTGAAGTATGTTGCAATGCTGATCTCTCGGGCACAATTCAAAAAATCTTCTTCCTCTTTTTCCATTAATTCAAGTGTTTGGCCATTCCTCCTTTCAATGTTTGTGTGCTAGGCTTGTGATTCCTCTGTACTCAAAGGTATGTCTATGCTAATCCTTCCTTACAGCGGATTTAGCTGCTGTGTCCGCCATTTCATTTCCAGTTACCCCCGGATGTGCTGGGATCCAAGCTAACGCAACATGTATCCCCATCTGTACTATCTCCATTATTAGAAATATAATTCCATTAATTAAATCACATCTCCAGCCCAAGACACCCTTTTTTAATCACGATAAGGCCTGAGACTGAATGCAAAAAATGACTGCTGCTGCTGGGGGTACATCCCAGCTCCAGTTTAATGCTTGCATTACTGCTACTAGGTCAGCTGTCATGGCAGCTACACAGTCAGATATTCTTTTCAATTTACTAATTCCCAATTTTGGTATTAAATATGCCACCCCTGCTCTCCGTTTTTTTGGTTTTGGACCCATCTGTATTGTGACGGGGCAAGGCCAGATGGCGATAGAAAAGTAGTGGGAGATAGATATCTTAGCTCCAGGCTAAACAAATCCCTGGTACGAGGTGAAATGGAAGCTGCTCCAGGTCAATTAAGACACCTGGGGCCAATTAAGAACTTTCCAGAAGGCAGGGAGAATGCTAGGTTGATTGGGACACCTGAAGCCAATCAGGGGCTGGCTGAAACTAGTTAAAAGCCTCCCAGCCAGTCAGGTGGGTGTGCATGTCAGGAGCTGTGGAAGGAAGTTGTGCTGTTGGAGAGGCTGAGCAGTACACACCATATCAGGCACAAGGAAGGAGGCCCTGAGTGGAGCTTGAGGAAGTGAGGGCTGCTGTGAGGGAAGTAGCCCAGGGAATTGTATGTGTCATGTTTCTAAAAGGTCAGCTACCATAGCTGATACTATTAGGGTCCCTGGGCTGGAGCCCGGAGTAGAGGGTGGGCCCAGGTTCCCCCCTCACCCCCCCACCTTTGCCCCCTGATTAATCACTGAGACTGGGAGACAACAGAGACTGTGCAAGGAAGGATAACTTCTCCTCACCTCCCTTGCTGGCTTATGATGAAAATGGCTCAGTAGACTGTGATCCTTGTCTCTAGAGAAAGAAGGGTTACGTGGAGGGTCACAGTGAGTCTCTGAGGCTAGCGAAATCGGCCAGAAAACGTGGGACCCACGGAGGCAAGGACAGAGCTTTGTCACAGTATATATTTGACAACTTACTCCACTTTTCATCTATATACTGGTAATGCTACATTTTTAATACCTACTGCCTCTTTTTTACCCTTACTTTTATAAAATAAATCTAAATCCACACTTGGCCATGCGACTTTCCATCCATAACTAATTGTCACATGACTAAAACTTTGCTCAGCTTTTCCATGTCTTTCAACTCCTGCAACCACACTTCAACTCAGATGGCATGTGAAGTTCTAACATCAGGTGCCATAGTTCACCTCTTACATTCCCAACAACCCTCATAGATGTGTTTTGATTCTTTCATCATTGCAGTGCCATTAACTTTGGCTCAGAAAATTAGGTTTGGTAACTTAATTCATAGTGTAACTGGCATTTCACTAGCATACAGGTGTTGTAATAAATGCACTGCATGCAATTCGTAGTGCTTGGGCTTGTACTAAATCTAATTATTTGTGCTATATTTTTGTTGTATTTTTCCACTGCCCTTGCTATAATTTTCATTTTTTCTCCCAGTTTGTGGTGTACAATTTATCACCTCAATCATAAATGCAATAAATGTTTTTTATTCATTACGAGTATATCATCACCTATTCCTTCCATGGTGTTTAGCATATTCTTTATAGAATGAGGCTGTCTGCGGTTCCCCTTTTCCTGTGATAATTCACTCCTTCCCTCATCACCTAATGTTTTGAGAGTCTCCTTACAGTTTTGGCATAAGATATGTTAACAATTTTTGTCCTTTGTATCTCTTTAGCTTGCCTTGCCACAGTACACTCTCTATATGCTGGACTATGATTACCACCACAGTTACTACATTTCCCATCTATACAGTTTTTATAGGAATGCTCTCCTCCCCACTCACTGTGTCCTGTTTTCCCTTTACAAACAACTGCTATACGCCCGTGCCTTTGGCACTCATAATACATTAGGGGAGGAGGGATATATGGCTGTAAGCGTGTATTTGGGTAAGATCTGGAGGATTCATTAACCTGGGAGGTAATGTGCTTGATCCTTTGGGATTGGTAGAACTTTTTCATATGATGAATAAGATTTTCAGTAATCCTCATCATATTTGACTTGGGTGTCTGGGTGGTGGCCTGAGACTGGGTTGCTTTAAGGGAACTGTGTTGTTGGCTTCTGGGTGACCAGTGAGGTATTGTAGAAGCTGTTTTATGCTGGTTTGGTAAACCTAAGTATAGAAATATCCACCAACTTTGGGGATTGTCATCCCCATTCTTCGTAGTTCTTTGTAGTTTGAGCTCAGCTGGCTCCCCTGGGACTCTGGTCACCAGGGCCAGCTCCAGGCACCAGCGAGCCAAGCAGGTGCCTGGGGTGGCAAATGTAAAGGGGCAGCAGGATGGGAGGCTCTGAGGCAGCAATGCACCCTTGGCGGCGGCAGGAGTTCAGCGGCCACTCAGTGGCAATTTGGCGGCGGGGACGCGACTCTTCTTTGGTCGCCAGCAGCAATTCGGCAGCCGCACCATCACTCCGCCTCCGTGTTCAGTGGGCAGGATTCCGCCTCCCCGTTCGGCAGCAAGTTGGGTTTTTTTGCCACTTGGGGTGGCAAAAACGCTGGAGCCGGCCCTGCCAGTCACAGCCTGTGAAAATGGTACCAGCTCAGTCAGCAGTGGGAGTCTCTGCTGCCCCCTGGGCTGGACAAAGGTGCCCCTCCATATCACACTCCTGACATGGCCAGTTACCGACCCTACACCTTGGACATCCCCATCCCGTCACATCGTCTCTATTTTAGTCAGGTCAGTGTGTTCCTATACGATCTCCCAGGAATGTGTTTACATGAATATCAAGTGCCTGTTTTTGCCATACCTTTGCCAAGTTCATGTACCAGGCAACGAACGTGTAAGCAGGTGTGAGCTTCATGACAGGGCCTGACTTTTGCTGACTTTGGTTCAGGCCTCAGACCTTGCACAGAGCCCCATGCTCCAGGCTTGCTCTCCCTACACAGAGGGGACTGAAAATCTTCAAAACTTTCCATGGACAAGAGTAAAACATTGGCAAAATTTGTCACAGAATAATTTTTCCAATAATTTTAATGGACCATCCTCAAAGAAACTAACTCTCTTGAGGAGGGAGAGTTCAGTCTCCTTGACCTTGGAAACAAATTCTGGAGCCTGGAGACACTGATCAGAATTCCTTCCTGGAGGCAGAGTCAAGCGAAAATTGGACATGTGTAGAGAGCAGGCTATTGACAGGCTGGTGTGGCCTCCTTGCAAGGGCTTGAGTGAGCCTGCAGTGGCCAGCCAGTTCCTAGCAAGGAGCAATGCAGTCACACAACCTGGGGAGGGGGGTGGAGAAGCAGAGCGGGGCGGTGCGTTCAGGGGCAGAGGCGGAGCGGAGGTGAGCTGCCGGTGGGTGCTCTGCACCCACCAAATTTTCCCCATGGGTGCTCCAGCCCTGGAGCACCCATGGAGTCGGTGCCTAAAGTACCACTTTTGATGTGATCAGTGGGGGGAGCGGCCGCTCCCCTTGCTCCCCCCCTAGCTACACTTCCCTGCCCCTTGGAGCCAAAGGGACCTGCCAGATGCTTCCTGGGAGTCGCCCCAGGTAAGCACCCTCGGGACCCCCGCCTCGCCTCTGGCAGGTCCCTCTGGCTCTTAGGGGCGGGGTGGGCACCCACTACGGTGGCCCACAAGACCCTCCTGCCCAGTTTCGGGGCAGTCAGGGGATAGGGGAGGGGGGTGGATAGGGCAGGGGTCCCGGGGGAGAGGGGGCAGGCCACGACCCCCTCATGGGGTGAGGAGGGAACTGATTGTTAAGATTTTGGCAGCTCATCACTCCCACCCTTGCTAGCACCTGTGGCAGGTTTTATGAAAAATTCCCATGCATCCAACGTCCTGTGTCTGCACTGGGGAAGTTAGGACATGTCATTAGCCACCAGAACAACCCCACAGGTAGGAGCAACAGGGGGAGTGGTCGCTAAGGCGGGAAGAGACATGCTTTTCCCATCCTGCAAGAATTTTCACCATTTTGAAATGTTCTCCCTCCATGCCCAATTGGGACAAAAAGTTGAAATCTAAAAAAATTTTACAAACTGAAAAAAAAAATCAGTTCAAGTCACTTGAAATGTTTAATTTCAACTTTTACCTTTTAAAAAAAATCCTTATTCGTGAATATTTACTAATTTTTTTTAATTGTTTTGACTTGAAAAACCAAAACTTTCCAGGACACCAATGTCAGAATGGTGAAATTTCAACAATCACAAACCAAAACTGTTCTGAGCTGGGGTTCAGTCAAACCCAACAGTTTTGTGAACGGTTTGGGTTTTCATAAATCAGCATTTTCTGACCCAAAAAGCATGTTCATTGGAAACTTCCTGAGCAGCTCTAGATCGCATAGAGAGGACCCACTGGCGAGCCATACTGCATACTGCCCCAGCCCGTCTCAGCCCCTGGTATGGAGTAAGAATAGCAACAAGCTACAGACAGAATAAGCCACTTTCATATTTATCTGTTCCCAGAGACTGCTCCCTTTTGTTGAATTCCATGATGAAGTGGGCTGAAGCTCACGAAAGGTTATGCTCAAATAAATTTGATAGTCTCTAAGGTGCCACAAATCCTCCTTTTCTTTTTGCAAATACAGACTAACACAGCTGCTACTCTGATACACCATAGAGACACCTACTGGCCAATTAGCAGAACTTCAAGGGCATATCACTTTGTCTACACTACAGCTTTCCCCACCTCTGCAACCAGTAGGGCTGCAGCGGCAGAGAATTACACACTGAATTTTCCCCATCTAGACAAGCCCTTACAGTGCAGCAGCAGAGGTAGGAAGTGCTTATGCCACAGCAATGGGTAACTTTCATTATTCACTTGCTGCCAACATTCCCTGAAACTGGCTTAAAATTTGCTATACTGCCAAACTTGTCAGCTGGACTATCAGCAGCAGCTACAGGTGGACACAGGGCCACAAACAGCAGGAAATGTGGACTCCATAGGCTGGGGGCTTTCCAAGCCCATATATGTGGGAAAGTTTTTGAGAAATTAGCCTGGCTCTCCTAGGTCCCCACCAAACAGAAGCTGACACACTTGGGGACCATTGTTTACACCAAGTAGTAGCTTACTCCCCGAGTAAGTCAGTGGGGTGATTTCTGGATTCAAAGCATTAACAGAGTGTTTCTCGACCTTTTCCAATTGGCCACCCTTTGCTCAAAGTCAAAAACATAGCAGGATATGCACCACTCTTGCCTTCTTGCACCACAGAAACCAGCTCACACGCCATTGGTTATGTACCTACAGCATGCTGTTCATTTATGGACCCTCCACCAACACCTTTACAGTTCCATGCAGTGATGCAGTTTACAGTGTCCCCTGGGCTTTCAGCCCTTTCCCCAGCACCTGAGAGGAGCAGAGGTCTCCCTTCTCTGAGAGGGGGCTCAGCTACCCCTCTTCTTCTCACTTCCTTCCTGTGCCCTTCTTATCAGCCATGAACTAATGGGCTAACTGGGTCATTAGCTCACCCAGCCCCACCACACCTGATTAGGCTCCTATTTGCTATATCCCCCATAATAGCTCCTAGCCATAATCTTCATACAAGCCTTTTCTGAAAACCCACTAGACTGTTGGTCTCCATGATAGATTGTGTCAGTGAGTTCCACAGGTTAATTGTGTGCAGCGTGAAAAAGCATTTCCTTTTATACCACCTGTAAACATGCTGTCTTTCAGCTTCATTCCCTACCCCTTTGTTCTTGCTCAGGAGCGGAGAAACAGACAGGTCCCGTCTCCCTTCTCTGCACCACACGTTATTTTGTATCCCTTTACCGTGTCCCCTTCACCCATCTCGTCCCTCAGGCAGCTGTCCCAGTCAACAGCCTCTCTCTACACTGATGACTTTCCAGGGCGCTGCCATTCTCCTCCTGGGCTTGATACGGGAACAGACGAGGGTGGGGGTGAGAGACAGAAGTGGCTTTAAGCCCCCTTTGTGGTCCCCATTTTCCCAGGGCAGCTGGGAGCCAGCACATGGGAGCTCTACCTGTGGCCCATGACCATGTAAGGAACAGGAGGAAGCAGAGACTAGCCCTGTTTAGATTTCCCTTCCCCTCCCCCTTGAGCCTTGTCTTGCCCCTGCAGGAACCGCTCCTCCTTTCCACTGCCATGAATTGCCCCACTGCCATGACATTTGGGGTGTTTTGGTCAAAACTCATCTGAGAACAAAATGATATTGTCCCTCCTGGGAAATGAAGGAACAAGGTTACAGCTTCACTCTGACCTTGGATGGGTAGATGCTGCCACCATTCAAGTGCAAAAAACCCCTTTAGACTCAGGAAGATGCACTTGGGAATTCCTCCCTGGGGGGTACCCTCAAGCCCTTTCATCTCCTCTCCGGGGAAGAGCTGAGAAAGAAAAAGCAAATCAGCTGTTGCCACCAGCTAATTAAACAACATATGCACAAACCACTTAGGACACAAAAAACCCAATCCTGTTCTTAAAAAAGGTAAATTTTATTAAAAACAAAAACAAAGAATGAATCTGAGAAAATAGTCACATCGTAGGCTACTGCAAATTCCCCAGATCCAGCCAGAAGGTTATCTACCAGTCTCTAGAAGAGGGCGGATACATTTCGCAGTCCGAAAGGGAGCACATGAAATTCACACAGCCCTACATGGGTGATGAAGGCTGACCTTTCCTTGGCTGGGTCATCTAGTGGCACTTGCCAGTACCCCTTGGTTAAGTCTAAGGTGGAGATGAATTGGGCACGTCCCAGTTTTTCCAATAGCTCATCTGTGTGTGGCATTGGATAGTTCTCTGGGCGAGTTACAGCATTTAGCTTATGGTAGTCCACAGAAAAGCAGATTTCCCCATCTGGTTTGAGAACCAGAACCAATGGAGAGGCCCATGCACTCAGAGGGACAGATTACACCCATCTGTAACATGTCCTTGATCTCCCTTTCTATTTCAATTTTGGCTTGAGGAGCCACCCGGTAGGGTTGGGCTCTAATTGGGCAAGCATTACCTGTGTCAATGAAGTGGTACGCCCATTCTGTCTGTCCTGGAGTGGCTGAAATCATTGGTGCGAAGCTGGTGCACAGCTCCTGGATTTGCTGTTGCTGCTTATGCCCAAGGGTGATGCAAAGGCTCACCTCTTCCATGCCACCACTGCTTTTTCCTTCATAGTAGACTCCTTCAGGCCACTTAGAGTCATCTCTCTCCTGGGCTATAAACTGGAGAATTTCTCAAGAATTGATTTCTCAGGAATAAAAGGGCTTTAGAGAATTAACATGGTATACTCTAGGTTTTAGGGTAGGGTCTGGGAACTCTATGAGGTAATTAACAGCTCCCAGGCGCTCTTGGACCATAAATGGCCCCTCCCATGATGCTTCCATCTTATTGGCCTGGAGCACTTTCAGGACCATGACTTGGTCACCTACTTCGAAGGAACCCTCTTTGGCATGTTTATCATACCAGGCCTTTTGCTCTTGTTGAGCATCCTGTAGGTTTTCTTGAGCAAGGGCTAGAGAGTCCTTGAGGATGTTTTGCAGGTTGGTTACAAAGTCCAAAATGTTAGTTCCTGGAGACGATGTAAATCAACTGGACTTTTAGAGGCCCGGTCAGGAGTGCTGACCAGAGCTGCCAGGGTCCCTTTTCAAATGGGCATTCTGGTTGAAAACCGGACACCTGGGAACCCTAGTGATGGGCCACGCTGAGCCCAGGACAGGCTGGCAAAGTCAGGTGAGGGAGCCAGAAGTGTGTTAATGCCCCCCCACCCCAGCTGAGCTGTCTTATTTTGCTGAGGCTGTCTCTTGGTGGTTAGGCGTTTGGCCAGGCTCCTAGGTGCCCCTGGTTAGTCTTGGGAGCACTGGGGTAGCTACAAAGCGGTCAGTAGTTAGAGCGAAGATGGCTGTGAGTGATGGACATAGCGCAGATAGGGTTGACATAGATGTTGCTGCTCAGGAGAGTTAGGCTGAAGCTACAGAGACTGGCAGCCTGTCTGAGGGACTGGATCGTAATGGTCCCTTCGGGCCTTAGAATCCATGACTCTGGTGCAGGCCTCCCTACCCGGCACTCAGAGCTAACATCATTCCCCCTGGGGAGAGCACTTCCCTTTGGGGCTGCCAGCCGGCAGAATTCAAGGACTCTTCAGCCCTTAACAACAACCTGTCACCGCAGGAGCTGGGAAGAGTGGAAGTGGCTAGGGCCCAGCTGTGAGGGGAGGGCTGAGGCTGGGACTATTACTTAGCCATCCTGCGGGTTTTGCAGAATACACTTACTGTATCAGCCAAGTTTATTCCATTGTCCTCCCTTCTTCTCCCCCTCCACCCCCAGGGAATTTCTTGGTTTGAAACCCCAGACTTAGTGCTTGTGCATGGGGATTTGTTGCCCATCAAGGGTGCCATAGGGGTATTTCACTAGGAGGGTGGTAAAGCACTGGAATGGGTTACCTAGGGAGGTGGTAGAATATCCATCCTTAGAGGTTTTTAAGGCCCAGCTTGACAAAGCCCTGGCTGGGATGATTTAGTTGGTGTTGGTCCTGCTTTGAGCAGGAGATTGGACTAGATGACCTCCTGAGGTCTCTTCCAATCTTAATTTTCTATTATTCTATTATTAGTTTTCCAGGTTTCTGGGGAGGGTTTGAGCCAGTATTGTCATCAGAAGGAACAGCTCAAAATCAAACCCAGCCCTTTGGGCTGTTGAGAGCACCTGGCAGAAGATTCCAAAAGGACAGGTCTTCTTAGTAAGTCTGTTCCTGCCAGTCCAGACTCTGACTCCCAAGAGGCTGGCAATCTGTGGAGACCCCGTCATGGCCTGCAGTGTAGCCAGCAGCCTAACCACCCGCAGACAGACTCCAAATGAAGTGTGCAATTTGCTTTAAACTCATGAGATTGATGAATATAACCTCCTGATTAGCTCCGAATTCTCTGCTCCTCCCTGAACCATCCTCGCTCTCCCCCCCCCCCCCCAAAAAAATGCACGCGACACAGGAACCACCCTCCTCTCAAGCAAGTGTACACATGACACAGAAACTGCCCTCTCCCGAGGCAAGTGCATGCATGACACAGGATGCAAACAGCCTAAAATAGACAAGATGCGCTCATGCAAATGGGGCAAGGGGCCCCTAGCTTCCTCCCGATGTGGACTTTCCCGCTCCCTTTTAAACACCTGTGGTGGGCCCTTTCTTTTGCAGGACCCTTCACCAGGCTTTCCTGGAGCTCCCCTCAGTTTTAGGGCTGGCCTATACCACGTTAGGTCAGTGTAACTATCACCCAGAGCTGTGAAAATGTCATGCCCCAAGCGACGTAGTTAAGCCAAGCTAGGCACTGGACTAGACAACGCTAGGTTGATGGAAGAATTCTTCCCTTGACCTAGCTACAGCCTCTCGGCGTGGTAAAGTTACCGCAGTGACAGAAGAGCCCGTTCTGTCACTGGAGTAAGTACCTACACTGTCATGCTACATGCTGCAGCTGTGCTCCTGTAGCATTGCTAGTGTAGACATACCCTTACTTCCCTTCCTGTGAGCAGTGCAGATACTCACACCTCCCTTGCCAGCCCCAGCTCCAAAGGTACCCACATCCTCAGCCAACTCCACTTCCCCCAGCCCCCTCCCAGCAGGCTGCTCCAGCCCCCATTACCTGCTCCAACCCCTACTCCTCCCACAGCTGGCTCTAGCAGCTGCCCTTGTTTCCATTCTGCAGGGCCTGCCCATGTTCTTTCCTAGGCGCCCACCTCCTTCACTTCACTGTGACAGGGTGGGGTGGCTGCAGCCCAAGGCCAGGAGAGGGGGTGGGGAAAGAAGGAGTTCCAGGGCTCTGCCCTGTTCAGGATGCACAGGGCCTTTAGCAGCCAAACCGAGCTCTTGCAGGCAGCTCAGGCAGGATTCTAGACCTGCCGTTTCAGGTCCCAAGGTTGTGATTATCCACCAAACGCAGGCCCATCTGGCAAGAGTGGAGATGTTTCCCTGCGTTTGCATGATGCTGTGTCCATTCACACAGCACATCCCTGGTGGGGCAGCAGTTCTGTGAGCCCAGCCGCCTCCAGGAAGGAACCCAGACCTCCCACAGCTGTGGAGGACACCTAAATTGCTCTGACTGGAGCCACTGTTGTTCGCAGCCTGGATCATTGCTCGTGGGCTGCAAGAACGCCTTTTGCACCAGCACTGCAGTCAATTTAATAACAGGCAGTTCAGGGCCACGGAAACCAAACAAAGCAAAGGCCAGGCTCCATGCCGGAAATGTAGCTTTATAATCAGGGGACAATTGCCCTAGGCACAGCTGTAATTGGTACCAGAGTTCAAGGTGAACAATGCAGCTTTTCAAAGGTAGCATCTAGTACCCTAGAGCACTAGCAAGATGATCTGGGCAGTCCAAAAGGGTCTGAGTAGCAGCGGACCCTGGAAGTCCTACAGCAAACAGCTGCACCCTTCATTCCTAAACAGAACCCACGATCAGCACAGACATGCCAGTGTCACCTCTTGTGGGACACCCAGGCATTTTACTGGCTTATCACACATTCCTGAACAACTCGTGAGATGCCCCACCTATGGTCCCTGCCTGGCGCAGGACCTTGGAACAGAGGGAAAGGTGCACTGAGCTACTGGCCATGCTTTTCTGCTGACTGTCCTTAATACTGCAGTGCCCTTTACTACTCTAAATAGGCCTCATACCCCTCCCTAGCCAGGAGGCAACTATCATTCACTCATCATTAGCACTGGCTGCAAAATGTTGTTCTCCCTCCCCCCTATTGAAAATTTTGACTTTGTGCCTCACCCTCCAACCAGATCACTTAAGTCCTCCCCTTCTGGTGAAATCACAGTCTTTCCAGACCCTGCGGTCTATCTAACATCTCCCACACCCTTAGCCACACCCCCAGTGGCTGGTGGGGGGACCCAGGCCTGCCCAGGGACCCTCCAAACCACAGTCACCTACTGCGTTCCTTTGCCTCACCTACTGCTGCCTGGCACCCTGGACCACTTCCCCACAGCCCCAGCACCCTACTCAGTCCCAGCAGCCCATCTGTTACCTGCACAAAATTCTCTGTTGGTGCCCTAGAGTGTGACTAACCCTTTCCCAGTTCCTAGGGCTCCAGGCAAAAGGCACCTAACTTTACCCCTCCACAGGCTGTGGGCAAACACCCTTTCCCTGTGGAGTCTGGGCTCTTTTGTGAGTTTACAGGGTCTTTTACCAGGGAAAGAGCCTTACTTAGTAATATCCTACATAACCTCGATTTATTATCGCCAAAAACCAGAATGGACATGCTACACATAAAATGCTCACCACTTCCAATGAGACAGACTAACTTTTCTGGATGGCCAGTCAGGATCAGGTCCATGTGGGGGACTCCAGTTTCTGCACAGCGTCAGTGTTGATGTTTGGCAACTCTGTTTAAGGCTGTGTCCTGGAGTTGGTTCCCATAGAACTTTCTTTTGGACCCATTTATATAGTGAAACTTGAGCCCTGCTTAGCTATACCTTAACCAATCATTATACTAAAATTTTTACTAACTAAGCCTAGTAAAATTCTCTAACCAATTATATCCCATCCCCTTAATTAATTTACACCTAGCAAAATTACATAATAGGCAGAAACAATCAAAGAACCAGACAGAGCTCATACAAACAACAGAGAATTTGAGACCGTAATGACAAGACAATAAGGAAATGAGGGTTTCACAACCACAACTATTGATAAGTGATTTCTTGCCAGACAGAATGCTATCAAACCAAGTTTTCTTTAACCATCTTAAGATCTGTTTCTTTATCCGGTGATAGTGGGTGCCATTTGGACGGGGTCTCCTTCGTAACAGCCGGATATTACATTGTTTTAATGTAATTTAGATAGAATGTGAGGATGTGACTTCCTGCTTCTCAGCTAATGGCTGCTGCTCTTTTAATCTGGCCACAGACAAAGGCTTTAAGCTTACACATCCAGAGCTCCTAGTCTACTCCCTAGGTCCCTGCCTGCCCAAGATACTACAAAGGGAGGGGTATCACCTACTAAAAACACCATCTTCTCTCCTCCAGCAGCCACTGACCCTACTCTGTCCTGCGGCTCTTCTTATATGTGTAACCCTTCTGCCCGTCAGAGTTGGCAGCAACAAGGGCCGGGTTCAATATCTAGGGGTTCCATTCCAATAACACAATGCAAACCGGCTCGAGCCCCCACCCAGTGACCTGGGAAAATATATACCACCCCCGCTGGGCGCCTCCAAGAGGCAATACTTCCCCTCTTGCAAGCACATAGTCTGAGTGTAGCAAAAGTCTTTTAATAACAGAGAGAAACAATGTGGCATTATGTTGGGGAAACACCACCAACAGGATTCATAACACAACCCATGAGCAAAAACAACCCCACCCCAGGCAAATTGGGGCATGCCCTTTTCCCTTTGGTTCTTGAGTCCAGCAACCCCAAATCACCCAAAGTCCCAAAAGTCCAATGCCCCAAAAGTCTCTGTCCCTGGTCAGGGCAGCCCCAGAGTTCGAAAGTTTATCGGCAGAGCTTTACCTCCCAACCTGGGTGGAAATGGGACGGGGGTAAGAGGCACCTTACGTGATCTGAAGCTGACCGCCCCATAGCTCCATAGCGGCGCTCCGCCAGCCGCCCCACGAACTCCTTCGCTCAGCTGCGCTCCGCTCCGCCAGCCGCCCCACAAACTCCTTCGCTCAGCTGCGCTCCGCTCCGCCAGCCGCCCCACGAACTCCTTCGCTCAGCTGCCCCACGAACTCAGCTCCACGGCCCACAAGCAGCTCCTGCCATCCACACACTGCTCCGCGTCGAACTGCTTCACCAGCCGTCCCGCAAACTGCTCCACAATATATCTTCAGGCTCCCCCACTACTTAACACAACACTCAGTGATTTCAGCTCTTAGGTGAATTCAGCTTATAGTAGGGGAGCCCCAGTGCTGGTGCACTGTCAGCCCAAAGTGAGCTCAGCAGCCTATAACTAGACTTCTAATGAAACCAAAATTAGCTCTGATATTCCACAGTGGAGAGAGGAGGAAGTGCAATCAGCATGTAAGGCCCTCACCAAGGGGCCCATGCCACCAAGTACTACTACTTGTCCCCAGCCTCTCTCCATTCACACAGTTTTGGAACCCATGACCCTTGCCTAGCGAGTGCTACTTAGTTGATGGTGAATCCCTCCATCATAACCAAAAGGCCACGTACAGTTCCAAGCACAGTTCCCATAATCAGGGTAATAACAATTTATTCTTCCTGCCCCAATAACAGAGACACTGGGGATCCCACAGCAGCCAAAGTGACCATTTGGGCAGCTATGGTCTCATTCTAGGCGTGGTGGGTGTGCCTATGCAAATGAGATCGGCCCCTGAAGTTCTTTTCCACAACTTGCCACACCTCACCACCAGATGTCAGGGTGGAGCTCATCCTGACACTGCTTACATCCTCCCCCCAGCCGAGACTTTGTCGTCCCGACAAATCACACTCCCTTTATACCAACTCATTGGTTTCCTCCAAAGGGCCTCAGGAAGCCCACTTTAGCTTCCACAAGCCTGTGTGCTAAATGTATTGGCTCCTCACTAGTCACCCCAGGTGCATCATAAGTTAACCGTTTCACTGGTCTTATCACCCTGTCTCGTCTATTGAGAATCTCTGTTGCCGAGGTAGGGGGAACATCCTCTTGAGTGACGGATGGAGAGGCTTCCCTGGAGGGTCCCTCGGCTACTGGCGTAGGCCCCTGCACTCCTAGTTCTAATGCTGGAGGGTCCAAGGTGCCCAGGACATCCTCTACCTGTCTGTCCCCATTGTCCAATAACCTGTGTGTGTCATCACAGGGGGGTCTCATCAGCAGCACCGGGGTATCAGAAAGGGGCCTAAATAGTTCCGCCATTGGGTTTAGGGCGGAAGAGGGAAAACTCTCGTTTAGTTCAGCTGATCGAGACTGAAATCTTGTCTCCATCCCAGGATACACCAGGGTTGTGTCTTCCTCCTCAGACTCACTCTCAGATGTGCAGAATAGGGGTAAGTTAGCTGCAGGGGGCCCACTGTCTGTGTTGGATGGCGGCTTTGGTCTAGCACCTCTGTTCTGCCCGGCGGCCCTGCCGTGGCCCATCTCACAAGGGGTGCTTACCAATTCCCCCACAGGGAGCAAAAGGTTTCTATGCACCGTCTTTATTTGCCCTGGACCGTCTTCAGGTTTGATCTTGTAGACTGGCAGATCTCCCAGCTTTTCCATCACCAGGTAAGGTATTGCCTTCCATCTGTCAGCTATCTTGTGTTTGCCAGCAATACCCAAATTTCGCAGCAGGACTCTGTCCCCCGGCTGGAGCTCCTGCGAACGCACTCTAGCATCATATCGATGTTTGTTGCGGTCTGCGTTCTTCCGAGCCGCAGCGGTAGCTAAGCGATAAGCATCCCGCAGCTTTTCTCTTAGTCGGGATACATACTGCTGATGAGTTTCATAGCTATCTCCATCCTCTGATACACCAAAGCACAAGTCTATGGGTAATCTTGGTTCTCGCCCAAACATCAAGAGATATGGGGTGACTCCCGTAGCATCGTTCTTTGTGGCATTGTAGGCATGCACCAGAAATGCGACATGCTGGCTCCAGGTTGCCTTCTGCTCTGGTCGCAAAGTTCCCAACATATCTAATAGGGTTCGATTGAACCTCTCGGGCTGAGGATCACCTTGGGGGTGATAAGGCGTTGTCCTAGACTTTTTAATTCCTGCTATCTTCAGCACCTCCTTCAGAAGGTGACTCTCAAAATCCCGCCCCTGATCAGAGTGTATCCGAGCCGGGAATCCATAGACTGAGAAATATTTGTCCCACAATACTCGAGCAACGGTGGTGGCCCTCTGATCACGTGTGGGATATGCTTGTGCATACCGTGTAAAATGGTCAGTCACTACTAGAATGTTTCCAACATTCCTCTTGTCTACCTCCACAGACAAGAAATCAATGCATACCAACTCCAAAGGTTTGTTGCTGGTGATGTTCTTGAGATATGCAGCCCTCGTGGGCAGAGTTTTCCTTTGAACACATCGAGCGCAAGTCTCACATTTCCTGCGAACATCTTCAGCCATTCGGGGCCAATAGAACCTACTACGAATAAGTTCCAGGGTCCTCTCCATCCCTAAATGCCCAAAGTCATCATGCAGGGCCCTCATGGCCAGGGCTCTGTACTTTTTTGGCAGTACTAGTTGTGCTCGTTGTTTTTGTAAAGGGTCAGTGGTCATTCGGTGTAGCACTCCCTGAATCAGTTTTAGTTTGGTCCATTCTCTCAATAGTAGTTTACCCTCCGGGTTAGGTGGGACAACCGCAGCTGGGCTTCGCCCCTCCCTTTTGGCAAGTAGTGTATCACGAATGTCAATATCTTGCCGCTGGGCTTCTTGCCAGTCAGCCGCATTGAGCATGGGCAAAGGAGATTGGTCTAATGCAATATAGTTCGCCGAAGCAGAAGGCATGCATTCAGGGGGCAGGCCCAAAGCTTCTGCAACACATCCCTGAAAGTCTTCACGGGCCTCTGGCTCTCGGCGACTCACACTGCAAATAGCTCTCACTCCATCTGTAGGTATCACAGCAACTTCTGGAGCCTGCGGACGCCTGGACAATGCATCTGCATCTACATTGCTTCTCCCTGATCGGTACTGAATGCTGAACTCATAGCTAGCCAAGGCGGCCACCCATCTCTGCCCTGTAGCATCCAGCTTAGCACTTGTTAACACATAAGTCAGTGGATTGTTGTCTGTCCACACCTGGAACTGAGCACCATACAAGTAGTCTCGAAATTTCTCAGTGATGGCCCATTTCAAGGCCAAAAACTCCAGCTTGTGGGTGGGATAGCGAGTTTCACTATCAGACAATCCTCGGCTGGCAAAGGCTACAGGTTTACATTTGCCTTCCACTTCCTGGTACAGGACTGCTCCCAGACCCTCCAAACTGGCATCAGTATGCAGGATAAATGGTTTGCTTGGGTCAGCAAAAACTAGGACTGGAGCATGAGTTAGGCAAGTAATGATTTCTCGAAAAGCCCTTTCACATCTCTCATCCCACCGTGGCCCAAATGGTGCAAAGGGGCCATTGTGTCTCTGCACAGGAGGCTTTGGGGACCTCCCCTTATTCTTGGACTTAGATTTGTTCTTGCTGGACTGATGTCCCCTGGTAAGATCATTCAGAGGCTTTACAATCGTAGCATAGTTTTTCACAAATCTGCGGTAGTAGCCACTAAATCCAAGGAAGGTCTTGAGTTCTCTGTAGTTACTTGGACGTGGCCATGTAGTGAGTGCTTCTATTTTATCAGGATCGGTACTCACACCTTCTTGGGACACAATGTGACCCACATACTTCACTGAGGTTCTGCAGAACTGGCATTTGTCAATTGAAAGCTTCAGACCATAATCCTCCAACCTATCAAGCACTTTAAGAAGTCTTTCTTCATGCTCCTCTAAGGTTCTTCCAAACACAATCAGGTCATCCAAATAAACTAACACTTGCAGTAAATTCATGTCTCCCACAACTTTCTCCATGAGACGTTGAAAGGTGGCAGGTGCTCCAGAAATCCCTTGGGGCATGCGTTCGAACTGATAAAACCCTAATGGGCAGATGAAGGCTGTCTTCTCCTTATCTTCTTCTCCCAGAGGGATCTGGTAGTATCCACTTCGAAGATCCAACACAGAGAACCACTGGCTTCCCAGCAAACAGTCTAAGGCGTCTTGCACTCGAGGCATAGTGTACTGGTCGACCACAGTACGGCTGTTTAGGGTGCGGTAGTCAATACACATCCGGATTTTCCCATTCTTTTTGCGGACTACCACAATGGGTGAGGCGTATGGGCTGCGGGACTCTGTAATGATGCCATTCGCAGCCAGCTCCTGAAGATGATGTCGCACATCTTCCATCTCAGAGAGAGCAATCTTCCTAGATCTCTCCCTGAAAGGTCGAGAGTCATGTAGTCTGATATTGTGCTCTACTCCTTTTGCACATCCCACATCCCACTCATGCAGTGAGAACACCTTGGATCTTTCACAAAGTTTCTTCCTCAGGCGATCTTTCCAGTCCTCGGACACTGGTGAATCTCCAAAGTCAAACTTTGCTGGGTCTATTGCCGAAACTGGAGTTTCATACTGGGGTTTTACAATCGACTCAGGCTCAAAGAGGTCTGCTATCTTTTGTCCTTGCTTCACAAAAATATCACGACTCGTTTCATTAGCAATCAGTATAGTCACCCTTTCCTGGGCTTCAGCAGGTAGGGTTATGACTCCACTGGGGACCAGCACTCCTTCAGGGAGCTCTCCTCCCATCGGCTGCTCTATCATTGCTAACGTCCCTTTACTGCCTTTCAGACAGGTACTCATGACAAGCACTTCTTGCTCCGTCCTTGCAGGCACTACTAAGGGGGTTGTGCCCGCGTACTTCAGTGCCCCAAGCGGTAGCTCAGATGTGTCCCTTTTAGCGCTCTCAATTTTCCTATAGGCTTCAGCACAAAGCGTATGGATCATCAGGGTATTCAGGTACTGGTCCCCAGCCCGCCTTCTGCAGTAATCCGCGAGTACCTTGAAGAGACTGGAGTTGGTCCCTATCAGCAATCCTGTTGGTGGTGTTTCCCCAACATAATGCCACATTGTTTCTCTCTGTTATTAAAAGACTTTTGCTACACTCAGACTATGTGCTTGCGAGAGGGGAAGTATTGCCTCTTGGAGGCGCCCAGCGGGGGTGGTATATATTTTCCCAGGTCACTGGGTGGGGGCTCGAGCCGGTTCACCTCGGGGCGATGTTACTGGGAGGTGGAGGTGGGGAATGGGAAATACTGGGCTGTGGGGGTGGCCAGAGAGTCTGTGAGGAGGAAGGGACGGATCAGCCCTAGCCCTGAGGAGGGGATCTGGGCTATGGGGATAAACGGGGTTAAGGGACATTGTAAAGTGTACCATTTTTTCTCCTCCCCTGGCACCCGTTTGATCTCGTGGGATAACATAAAGAGGATAGGGGTTTCTCTAGATTACGAAGCGGGGCAGGTGGCATTTTTGGATGCTGATTGGAAGTCCCTGTTGTTCTCTTTCCCTCCGGCCTCTTACAATGGGGAGAGGATCCACCCTTTCTTCTGGGTGCGGGGATCCCAGCTCGGACTGTGTCCTTGAGACAAGGGGCTGGGGAGATGGGGAGTGTCCCCCTGGGAATGATAAAATGGGCTTCTCTAGCCTCCAAGATCCCGGACGAGCCCCCAAAAATGTAACCCTTCTGCCCGTCAGAGTTGGCAGCAACAAGGGCCGGGTTCAATATCTAGGGGTTCCATTCCAATAACACAATGCAAACCGGCTCGAGCCCCCACCCAGTGACCTGGGAAAATATATACCACCCCCGCTGGGCGCCTCCAAGAGGCAATACTTCCCCTCTCGCAAGCACATAGTCTGAGTGTAGCAAAAGTCTTTTAATAACAGAGAGAAACAATGTGGCATTATGTTGGGGAAACACCACCAACAGGATTCATAACACAACCCATGAGCAAAAACAACCCCACCCCAGGCAAATTGGGGCATGCCCTTTTCCCTTTGGTTCTTGAGTCCAGCAACCCCAAATCACCCAAAGTCCCAAAAGTCCAATGCCCCAAAAGTCTCTGTCCCTGGTCAGGGCAGCCCCAGAGTTTGAAAGTTTATCGGCAGAGCTTTACCTCCCAACCTGGGTGGAAATGGGACGGGGGTAAGAGGCACCTTACGTGATCTGAAGCTGACCGCCCCATAGCTCCATAGCGGCGCTCCGCCAGCCGCCCCACGAACTCCTTCGCTCAGCTGCGCTCCGCTCCGCCAGCCGCCCCACAAACTCCTTCGCTCAGCTGCGCTCCGCTCCGCCAGCCGCCCCACGAACTCCTTCGCTCAGCTGCCCCACGAACTCAGCTCCACGGCCCACAAGCAGCTCCTGCCATCCACACACTGCTCCGCGTCGAACTGCTTCACCAGCCGTCCCGCAAACTGCTCCACAATATATCTTCAGGCTCCCCCACTACTTAACACAACACTCAGTGATTTCAGCTCTTAGGTGAATTCAGCTTATAGTAGGGGAGCCCCAGTGCTGGTGCACTGTCAGCCCAAAGTGAGCTCAGCAGCCTATAACTAGACTTCTAATGAAACCAAAATTAGCTCTGATATTCCACAGTGGAGAGAGGAGGAAGTGCAATCAGCATGTAAGGCCCTCACCAAGGGGCCCATGCCACCAAGTACTACTACTTGTCCCCAGCCTCTCTCCATTCACACAGTTTTGGAACCCATGACCCTTGCCTAGCGAGTGCTACTTAGTTGATGGTGAATCCCTCCATCATAACCAAAAGGCCACGTACAGTTCCAAGCACAGTTCCCATAATCAGGGTAATAACAATTTATTCTTCCTGCCCCAATAACAGAGACACTGGGGATCCCACAGCAGCCAAAGTGACCATTTGGGCAGCTATGGTCTCATTCTAGGCGTGGTGGGTGTGCCTATGCAAATGAGATCGGCCCCTGAAGTTCTTTTCCACAACTTGCCACACCTCACCACCAGATGTCAGGGTGGAGCTCATCCTGACACTGCTTACATATGGGCCTGCTGGGCCCAGACTGGCTGCTCCTCACAGCCTCTCTCCTATTGGCTGTTTTCCTGTGCAGCCTCCTTAAGCCGCTTTTAACTCCTTACACAACAGTGTGGGGCAGTTGCCCCATCACACATGCCAAAGGGATCTTAGTCATCTGGGGAAATTTCCTCCTGGTCAGGGTCTGTGCTTGCCAGTGTAGTTCTGAAGCTGTGTCTGCCCCATTATGGATCATGGCCAAACTGTCTACAGTGCTCTGGGGTGGCCTCTCAGTGAAAAACCCAGCCCACCTCCTCCTAGCACACACAGGTCCTGTGAGAGTTTCTGCCTTTGATAATTTTGTAATTCTGCAGCCACTCATTGGCTTTGGTGGGGCACTGCCATGTGCCCCGGGAGCACCTTTTCTCCAGCAGTTGCTCTGCTAGCTGCTGGTAGATTCTTGCACTCTAACGACTACTAGGAGTAAACTGAATCTGCTCATCTCCCCAGGGGACAAGGAAGTCCAGGATCTCCTGGCACAACCATGTGGAAGTGTAACCCACAGGCCTAATAGGGAGATTTCTCTTTAGGACATCTCTTGGGTGGGCTGGGTAGGAGTGAGTTGTGTCTGAGTCACTGTTGCTAGGCGGATTGAGCACTCCACATACAGAAGCTTCTGGAATTGGGTGTGGTAGATTTGAGTCTGCTCCAAAAGGTTCCCTGTTGCTGGGGTCAGAGTCCTGGAGGGCAAGCAGTCAGGGTAGCTGCCTTACTAAGAGCCATGTGCCCTGTGTGAGTTGGGAGAAGCGGCCCAGGAGCAGAAAGCGGGCTGTTGTCCCTAACTCTGAAGCATTTTGCAGCAGTGATTTCAGCAGAGGAAGAGTCTGCATGGATTCCAGTTGAAGATTCCTACAAGCAAGTGGAGGGAAGATGTTTTAGACTCAGCAAACTGTATAGATTTGGTGATCAAAGACTTTAACTGATACTTAGGTGAACTAAACCTAAGCTTTTGGGAACTCTGAATTTCTTCTCACTGTGTTTCTGTGGGGACTGAACTGTTCAGATTTTAATTTGTTTTCTTTATTTGTGTTTCTGTATAACTGTGAAGGTAATGTCTGGGGGTTATAAAATAGCCATGTTATGCTGTAAAAATTAAATTATTATTTGTTTCTCTCTCATAAGATTTTATAAAGTTATTTAATTAAATTCATTCCTTTAGTTCCTTTTGGGACTTGGAAGTAGGGAGGTTGACCCTGTGCAATCCTAGCTGAAACTCCTCAGAAGCTGAATTCTGGGTCTCCAGCTGCTTTTCTATGGGAGCTGGGGGTTTTTAGGCACTAAATAAGGGCAATGAAGCATTCTGTTGCCCACCCAAAGGCTACAGAAGCACTGGAGATGGTGGCTGTAGTGGGCCCACGGTCTGTGAATTTGCCACGTGCTGGAGTCACAAACAGCTATGCTTGAATATGTGCCAGCATTGGGTGTGTTACAGACAGGAAGCATGGTATA
The DNA here is from genome assembly GCF_965140295.1 of Lepidochelys olivacea. NCBI lineage: Eukaryota > Metazoa > Chordata > Testudines > Cheloniidae > Lepidochelys > Lepidochelys olivacea. The sequence goes on along the minus strand of NC_140418.1, from coordinate 42,594,693 downwards.
GTGGTTAGGATAACCTGGACCTTTGGAAATCTGTATGTTGGTCCCCAGTGTGCTAGAGACTAAGGCTGCCCCTACACTAGGAGCCAGGGGGTGTTTCCCAGCTGGTGTAGACACACCCAGGGGTGAGCTGGAGCTGGTTGTTAAATTTAGAAGCCCTTTTACAACTGGTTGTTCCGCGAGGGACAGCCAGTTCTAAAAGGGCTTCTAAATTTAATCTGCCAAAAGTGGTGCCTTAGGCGCCGACTCCATGGGTGCAGCACCCAAGGGGAAAATTGCAGCTCCCCGCCCCACCCCTGGCACGGCCCCAGCCCCAGCTCACCTCCGCTCCGCCTCCTCCCCTGTATGCGCCGCCCTGCTCTGCTTCTCCGCCCCCCCACCCCAGACTTCCCGCGAATCAGCTGTTCGTGCGGGAAACCGGGGCGAGCTGAGAAGCAAGCGGTGGCTTCCCGCTCAGGCCCAGGGAGGCGGAGGTGAGCTTGTGCCGGGGGGGCGGCGCGAGGAGGGCTGCCCGCGCTGCAGCAGGTAACCCGGGCGGGGGCACATGCAGGGGAACTGCTCCCCGCCCCAGCTCACCTCTGCCACCCTGGGCCTGCGCAGGAAGCCGCCATTTGCTTCTCAGCCCTCCCCGGCTTCCCGCCGAACAGCTGATTCGCGGGAAGCCGGAGGGCGGAGAAGCAGAGCAGATGGTGCGTTCAGGGGAGGAGGCGGAGCGGAGGTGAGATGAGCTGGGGCCGGGCGTGGAGCTGCCGGTGGGGGCTCTGCACCCACCAAATTCTCCCCGTGGGTGCTCCAGCCCCAGAGCACCCAGGGAGTCAGCGCCTAAGGCGCCACTTTTGATGTGATCAGTGGGGGAGCAGCCGCTCCTCCTGCTCCCCCCAAGCTATGCTTCCCCACCCCTAGGAGCCAGAGGGACCTGCCAGATGCTTCCTGGGAGCTGCCCCAGGTAAGCACCTCCGGGACGCCCCACCTCGCCCCCGGCAGGTTCTTCTGGCTCTTAGGGGTGGGCACCCACTATGGTGGCCCAAGAGACTCTCCTGCCTGGTTCTGGGGGCAGACAGGGGAGGAGGGTGGATGGGGCTGGGGAGGGCGTCAAGGAACGCGGGGGGGTGAATGGGGCAGGAGTCCCAAGGGTGGGCAACGACCCCCTCGTGGGGTGAGGAGGGAACCCGTTGTTAAGATTTTGGCAGCTCATCACTGCATACACCTTTCAGCTGAGCTAGGATGCTAAACAAACAATGTACCTGTGGTAGCACAAGCAATGGTGGGATGGGCTAGCAGCTATAAGTACGTTACCCTGGGGCCCAAGTGGGTTGCTACATCGGGTGGCTAACCCATGCTACCATGGCTACACTATTAGTTTTAGCACGCTAGCTTGCTGGAAGCTAGAATGAGTATGTGTGTGCAAGCTGCAAATCACACCCCTAGCTTGTAGCGTAGGCAGAGCCGAACCATGCTTCAGGCAAATCACTTAATCTCTCTGTGCCTCAGTTCCCCATCTGCACAATGGAGCTATAGCCCTGCCTCCCAGGGGTGTTTTGGGGATGGGTCGTGGAAGATTGTGAGGTGCCCAGAGACTATGGTGATAGGGGCCAGATAAGTACCGAGGGGAGCATTTAAACAGTGAAAACGTGGTCAAGATGAACCCAGATCAGTGGAGAGCACATGGGTACCCAGACAGGCCAGGCTAGATGTGAAGAAGGGCAGTGTGGGTAGTGGAGGGAGGAATACCTGAAGCAGTATAGCTCATTTGAAACCACACACCTCTTATAGCACTATACCACCTTCTGACACAGAGTGATGTTACAGCTGGCTAATTACAGTGGACGGGTATCGTGTGTAGGCACGAGGCAGTGTAAGCAGAAAACCCTGTCCTGGGCAGGGATGGCCTGAGACATCTAGCACCCTTGGCCCCAGGCTGTTCTGAGCCATATGATTCCAAAGCTCTTAGCACACACATTTGTGCAAGTACTTGGGCTGTGCAAACTGCTCAGGAAGGGGCTGCCATGGCTTTTATGCTCCATGAAATGGAGGCAGGAAGTGATCCAAAATCAACCTGATTTATCACAGTTTCAATAATAATAATGAGCAGCGAGGAAGGGGCACCTATTAGTTTTGGTGCCAGGCAATTATCTGAGTTCCGATTATACACTAATTGCTGCATGTAGCCATCACACTTCTCGCACTGACAAATAATTGCCGCGTCCTGGACGCTTAGCGCAAGATGAAAATGCAGCTCACTGCTCTCAAGACATCTTATTGCTCAGCTCTTAAAACACAAGGAGAGGGACGGGGGTGAGACATTATTTCCCGCACTCTCTCTCAAGTGAAACGCTGTAGCTAATTGGAATCACTATTGATATGTCTGTAATTTGCCAAGGCTTATTTGCTGTATAATCAGACACATAACCCTGTCCTTTAATTGCCTTGTAAACTGACAGCCTGATTCATTCTGACTTCTGAATATTTGCTGCAGGGTGAAATGTGGTGGCTTCTCGTGGCATTGTGCTGAGATGTCCGAAGAAGCCCAGCTGAGAAAGGGCATGTGGTCCGCACTCAAGACTGGGAGCCAGGCTGTTGAGAAATATCTGGTTTTAGAGTAACAGCCGTGTTAGTCTGTCTTCGCAAAAAGAAAAGGAGTACTTGTGGCACCTTAGAGACTAACCAATTTATTTGAGCATGAGCTTTCGTGAGCTACAGCTCACTTCTCGGATGCATACCGATGAAGTGAGCTGTAGCTCACGAAAGCTCATGCTCAAATAAATTGGTTAGTCTCTAAGGTGCCACAAGTACTCCTTTTCTTTTTGAGAAATATCTGCTCCAACCTCCATTGGGGCTGGGCCGCTAAAGATGAGGGAGCTGCAATTAGTTCCCTGCAGCTGCCCCCTCCAGGGCAGCTCAGATGTGGTGGAGAATCAGGGCCGGTAGCTGTACATTGGTTCTCCCTCAGCACAGGCAGCTGGACTAGGTGACCTCTTGAAGTCCCTCCAGCCCAACGTTTCTCTGGCGGTATGACTCTAAGCAGCCCAGGCACACGTGGCTCCGTGTCTTTTGCCCTTTGTGTGAATATGTTACTGTGAGCTTTGTTAAACATCGAATCATCCTCAGCCCCTGCTTTTGGATTTCCCTTACCAATGCTTAGAAGCAGAGAGATGCTTGCAGGAGGGAGAAAAGGAAAGCAGCAGCACCACTCCTGCTCAGGCTCCTCACAGGGCCCATCACTGCCTAGGGCACAGGCTGCCATTGAATCAGACATTCTCTCATCAGGGCTCAGTGTGACCCTCGCACTCTGTTAGGGAAGACAATTGGGCTCATGCCCTTTTGTGTTTTTATGGGCTACAGAGAGAGCCCGAAGGGGGTTTCAAACCACCTTGTTTTTTCCATTAGAAATAACAGACCTTGACTTCTCTGTTGTTGAAGGACGACTCCATGGAGGAGTGGAGAGCTGGAGCAGGAGCTCTCTCAGCTTTAGTGCAAGATGCAATGGAGGGCTGGGGAAGAGTGGGCGTGGAATCTCACTCCAAGAGCTTTTCTCTCTAGGGTTACTAAGGAAACATGAGAACAAAAATCTGTAAACAGTCTCACTAAAATCTCTCTATTGCTTCAGTGTCTTGCAATGACATCCTAGCCCTGGACCCTCTCCTAGCAGTTTGTGGGCACATTCTGTTGAATTTTGGGTTATTTTTAACACAGATCTCATTAATCAAGATGTTGAATCTGATTCCCTCATATTCCTCACCCATGTGATAAATACACATGAGATAATGAACAAAAAGAGAAAGAATGTTGTAAGAAGACACAACAACAAAACGGTGGGAGAACCTGAGGCTTGGATTAGCATAAAGGGTGTTTCCTGGCACCGCACTACACCCCAGATATCTGAGAAGATACCATGGTGACAGGCACATAAAAAAATCTCTGCAGGCAATTTAAACTGCACATGCTGCCCATCCCACTGGTGCAGGGAATTTTCCTATTTTTAAATAGAATTTGGAAAAACAAAAACAAGTGCTAAGGCAGGATGAGTGGTTGAGCCTCCAGGGATCACAGACACTGTAAATGTCTGCAGCAGCAGAAGCATCTAAAGTGCCTGAAATCTTTGCAGGGGACAGGCAGGTGTACAGGCAATATTTAGGCGCCCTATATTGCAAGATGCAGAGTGCTTCCTGGGAGCTGCTGACGTCAGTGGAAAATGTGGGTGCATGGGGCATGCTGCACAGCACTCAGTGCCTTGCCAGAGGAGCCCATGGGGAAGCATAACATTTAAGCTGCCTCAGATTCCAGAGCCATAAAACCCAGCATGCTAGGTGGGGGGCTGCCTAAGTCAGCCAATGGGGGATTCATAGATGCATAGATTCCAAGGCCAGAAGGGACCATTGTGATCATCTAGTCTTAGCTCCTGTATAGCACCCGCCAGAGAACTGTCCCAAATAATTCCTAGACCCGATCGGTTAGAAAAACAACCAGTCTTGATTTTAAAATTGTCAATGACGGCAAATCCACCACAACCCTTGGTAAATTGGTCCAGTGGTTAATACTCTCACCATTAAAAATGCATGCCTTATTTCCAGTCTGAATTTGTCTAGCTTCAGCTTCCAGCCAATTGGACTGTGTTAGAACTTTCTCTGCTAGAGTGTAGAGCCATTTATCAAATATTTGTTCCCCATGCAGGTGCTTACAGACTGATCAAGTCACCTCTTATCCTATTCTTTGTTCAGCTAAATACACTGAGCTTCTTGAGTCTATCACTATAAGGCAGATTTTCTAATCCTTTCATCATTCTCATGACTCTTCTCTGAACCCTCTCCAATTTATCAACATTCTTGAATTGTGGGCACCAGAACTGTGCACAGGATTCCAGCAGCACTTTCATCAGAGCCACGTACAGAGGTAAAAATCACCTCTCTGCTCCTACTCAAGATTCCCCTGTTTCTGCATCCCAGGATCACATTTGCTCTTTTGGCCACAGCATCGCATTGGGAGCTCATGTTCAGCTGATTATCCACCCTGACCCCCAAATCTTTTTTTAGAATCACTGCTTCCCAGAGTCACCTATCCTCTAAGCATGGCCTACATGCTTTGTTCCTGGATGTATACATTTACATGTAGTCATGTTAAAATGCATATTGTTTGCTTGCCCCCAGTTTACAAAGGGATCCAGATTGCTCTGAACAGTGACCTGTCCGCTTCATTATTTACCATTCTAATTTTTGTGTTATCAGCAAACTTTATCATCCGAAAAATCATCTGCAAACTTTATCATCTGAAAAATACAGTAACTCCTCACTTAACATTGTAGTTATGTTCCTGAAAAATGCAACTTTAAGCAAAACGATGTTAAGTGAATCCAATTTCCACATAAGAATTAATGTAAATAGGGGAGATTAGGTTACAGGGAATTTTTTTTTTTGCCAGACAAAAGACATATATATATAAACACACATTGTGTATATATATATATATACACACACACACTATAAATTTTAAACAATTTAATACTGTACACCGCGATGATGATTGTGAAGCTTGGTTGAGGTGGTAGAGTCAGAGGGTGGGATATTTCCCAGGGAATGCCTTACTACTAAATGATGAACTAGCAATTGGCTGAGCCCTCAAGGGTTAACTCATTGTTGTTAATGTAGCCTCACACTCTACAAAGCAGCACGAATGGAGGGAGTGGAGACGGCATGACAGACGGAGACAGTGTGTGAGAGAGAGATGAGCATTTCCCTTTTAAGTACGCAGACACCACTCTTAAGTACACTACCTGGTTAAGTTAATCAGCAAGCTGAAACCCCAGCAGCAGCTGCCAGGAAGCTCCCTCCAACCTGAGCCCTGTCGTGTGTTCCCCCCTGCTCTATGGAGATGGGGTAAGCAGGGTGCAGGAGCGGGGGGAGGGGGACACCCTGACATTAGCCCCTCTTTTCTTCCCCCCCCCCACCAGCAAGCAGGAGGTTCTGGAGAACAGCTCCAAGCAGAGGGCAGGAGCAGCACATGGCAGTGGGGGGAGGGACAGCTGAACTGCTGGCAATTGATAGCTTGCTGGGCAGCTGCTGCACAGAGAACTTAGGGCAGCGGGGAGCTATTGGGGGGCTGCTGGTCCACCCTGGTTCCAAGCCCCCACCAGCTGCAATGGGATGCTCTTCCTGCAAGCAGTGGACAAAGCAGGCGGCTGCCAAACGACATTATAAGGGAGCGTGGCAGGTTTTGTACCTCGTCAACCCCTTTGATTCCGGGGCGGGGTGGGCGAGGTTAACCCCACCTCCTGGCTTCTACACCGGTTCTACAACCTCCCCGGTAGTCAGGGCTGTATGCCCCAATGGCCTGAGTCCCTCTAAATCTTTTTCCCCTGATGAGATAGCACGGCCTAGCGGCCAGAGTCCCTATAGTGCACTCCTCAAGCAGTGTGGCCTGAGGGCCAGAATCCCTCTAAGTCCTCTTCCCCTCGTAGGCTAGTGCGGTGTAGTGGCCGGAGTTCATCTATCTCCTTTGAGGTAAGAGAGGGGCCAGTGAACTAGGTCATCACAAAAAGGGGTGGGGGGAGTTAGAGACCCCCTGTAGGGGAGCCCGGGCCCACCTGCTTTCACCGGGCTCCAACCCAGGACCCTGTCATTGACGGCGTGATCCACCCAGGGTCAGTGGGGAATCCTACTGCAACACGCTGCCCTCAGATTGGTGGGAGATACCACTCCCTTCCCTGGGTCACTTCCTACCAGTTCTCCAAACATAGCAGTCCCTGTGGCAGGTTCCTCAGCCCCTGGGTCTCCCTGGGGTTCCCACAGCTGCCAGTCTCTGGTCCCACTTCCTGGCCCCTCAGCTCCCTCCTATATGAGTCGCCACTGCTCCTGGGCTGGAGCCTCCACTCGGTGTCCTCCTTCCTCAGCTGCCAGCCCTGACTGAGCAGCTCTGCAGGCTTTTATACTTGACTCTCTGTTGGAGCATGCCCAGCAGAGCCTCAGGGGCGTGGCTTCCTCTGACAGCAGGGAAGGGTTGACCCTCTCATTCCCAGTGCGGGGCCAGTCTGTCCCATCAAAGGGAGCATTGCACAACTTTAAACGAGCATGTTCCCTAATTGATCAGCAACATAACAATGAAACAACGTTAACCAGGACGACTTTAAGTGAGGAGTTACTGTATTATGTTTTCATCCAGGTGTGATGGGTTGAGTCACAGAAAGCCCTTTGGGACTGCCACCTGATGTGCTGAGACTACCTCTGAGCCCGTTTTCCCTGCCAGCGTGGGACTTCAGTACCTTGCCTGGTTGTGCCAGACACACTAGCCTGCTACAAACACAGACCCAGGTCTGAACCACATCCCCCAAAAGATCCAGGATTAACTGAAAACAGCTAAAGAAGTGCTCCTGTCTCCAACACACAGATGTCCAGTTCCCAATGGGATCCAAACTGCAAATAAATCCGTTTTACTCTGTATAAAGCTTATAAAGGGTAAACTCATAAATTGTTCGCCCTCTATAACAATGATAGAGAGATATGCACAGCTGTTTGCTCCCCCAGGTATTAATACTTGCTCTGGGTTAATTAATAAGTAAAAACTGATTTTATTAAATATAAAAAGTAGGATTTAAGTAGTTCCAAGTAATAACAGACAGAACAAAGTAAATTACCAAGCAAAATAAAACAAAAACATGCAAGTCTAAGCCTAATACAGTAGGAAACTAAATGCAGGTAAATCTCACCCTCAAAGATATTCCAATAAGCTTCTTTGACAGACTAAACTCCTTCCTAGTCTGGGTCCAGCAATCACTCACACCCCTATAATTAGTGTCCTTTGTTCCAGTTTCTTTCAGGCATCTCTTTGGGGTGGAGAGGCTATCTCTTGAGCCAGCTGAAGACAAAACTGAAGGGTTTCCCAGAGCCTTATATAGTCTATCTCTTGTGGAGAATCACAGCTACAAGATGGAGTTTTGGACTCACATGGGCAAATCACATGTCCATGCATGACTCAGTTCTTTACAGGCCGATGCCATTGTATACATGTTAGTTTGAACGTTCCCAGGAAAGCTCAGATGTGGATTGGTGTCTCTCAAGGTCCATTGTTAGCTAAGTGCTCCCAATTACTTGAATAACCCCTTCAGACTATGTTGACTAAATCTGCCTTATGTGCTTCCTACAGCAAACACTTTACATACAAGCATAGAGCCAATGCTCATAACTTCAGATATAAAAATGATACATGCATACGAATAGGATGAATACACCTTTGCAAAGATACGTTACATGGCATATCTAGCATAAAACATATTCCAGGTATGGCATATTTACACTCATAAGCATATTTCTATAAAGCATTATCGGGTGCAATTTCACACCAGGTCATTCATAAAAATGTTAAATAACATAGGGCAAAGACCCCACTAGAAACACACCTTCTTGATGATGATTCCCTATTTACAGTTGCATTTTGAGACTTCGGTTAGCCAGCTTTTAATCCATTTAATATGTACTTTGTTAATTTTATATCATTCTAGGTTTTTTAATCAAAATGCTATGCAGTACCAAGTCAAATGCCTTACAGAAGCCTAAGTATATTACACCAATACTATTAAGTTTATCAACCAAACTTATCGCCTCATCAGAAAAGGATATCAAATTAGTTTGACAGGATCTGTTTTACATAAACCCATGTTGATTTGCATTAACTACATTACCCTCCTTTAGTTAATTATTAAACGAGTCCCATATCAGCTACACCATTATCTTGCCCAAGATTGATGTCAGACTGCTAGGCCTATAATTCCTTGGGTCATCCCCTTTACCCTTTTAAAATATTGGGACAAAATTAGTTTCCTTCAAGTCTACAGGAACTTCTGCACTGTTCCAAGACTTGCTCACAATCAATATTTATGGTCCAGCAAGCTCCTCAGCTGGCTCTTAAAACTCTTGGGTGCAAATTATCTGTACCTGCTGATTTCAAAATGTCTAATAACTTCTGTTTAACATCCTCTAGAGATACTAGTGGAATGGAAAAAGTGTTACCATCACCATATGATGAGACTATATCCTCTGTTTTTCCCCCAAATACTGAAAAGAATTATCTATGGAACATGTTTGCTTTTTTACATTATTATTGATAATTCTACAATTTCCATCTAATAATGAACCAATCATAGAATCATAGAAATGGAAGGGACCTTGAGAGGTCATCTAGTCTAGTTCCCTGCAGGACTAATTATCTAGGCCATTCCTGACAGGTGTTTGTCTAACCTACTCTTAAAAATCTCCAATGATGGAGATTTCACAATCTCCCTAGGCAATTTATTCCAGTGCTTAACCACCCTGACAGTTAGGAATTTTTTCCTAATATCCAACCTAAACCTCCATTGCTCCAATTTAAGCCCATTGCTTCTTGTCCTATTCTCAGAGGTTAAGAAAAACAGTTTTTCTTCCTTCTCCTTGTAACAACCATTTACATACTTGAAAACTCTTATCGTGTCCCCTGTCAGTCTTCTCTTTTCCAGACTAAACAAACCCAATTTTTTCAATCTTCCCTCACAGGTCATGTTTTCTAGACCTTTAATCATTTTTGTTGCTCTTTCTCTGGACTCTCTCCAATTTGTCCACATCCTTCCTGAAATGTGCCATCCAGAACTGGACACAATACTCCAGTTGAGGCCTAATCAGAGTGGAGTAGAGCAGAAGAATTACTTCTCGTGTCTTGCTTACAACACTCCTGCTAATACCATATCATGGTCAGGATTCTTTTTGTTCCCAATGTATTTTAAAAAGACTCCTTATTGTTCTTAACTCTGCTGGCCATAGAGTTCTTCTTTTGTCCCTTTGCTTCCCTTATCAATTTTCTACAATTTCTAACTTCTGATTTGTATTCATTACTGTCAACTTCCTTTTCCTTCCATTTGTTATATAGTTCTTATTTTTTTATAGCTGCCTTCAATTCCCCTCTAAAACGGGTAATTTTTTTTTAACCAATACAACCTTCTTCCTCAGTTGTGGCTTTTGGGGCATCCAGTAAGGTATTCTCAAATGGTTCGTAATTGTCATTCATATTTTTCTGATTTGGCTCACTATTGTTTTCAGCTTTGTAAAATTGGCCCTCTTGAAGTACCAAGTATATATATTACTGATCAGTACTTTATTCTGCTTGCACATTATAAATGTGACCAAATCATAATCACTTGTACCTAACCTACTATTAATTTTTAGTTCTGTGATCAGTTCCTTTTTATGTGTTAGGGCAAGGTCTTATAAAGATTTCCCCCGTGTTGGATGCAACACTTTTTGAGTTAGGAAGTTGTCATCTACAATGTTTAGAAATTCCAAGGATGTTTTAGTACTGGCAGCATGAGACCTCCAGTGTATGTCACTCAGATTGAAGTCCCCCATAGTCACACAGGTGTTTTTTTTCCTGCATGTTAGTGACAGGTGCATAAGAAGGAGGTCATCCTGTTCCTAACGTGATTTGGTGGATGGTAGAAGACACCAACATGTAGTACCCCATGTGCTTTATCTGATAGGACACTGATCCATAAGCATTCAAAACCATTTTCTTCTGAGTTTTCAGTGCCTCGGAAACAGTTGATGCCACTCACCCTCCACTTTTGCACACTCAATCCTTCCTAAATAGGAACCATTGATATTAACATTCCAGTCATGTGAATCATCCCACCATGTTTCAGTAATACCAACTTGATCACATTTATGTTCCTAAATGAACAATTACAATTCCTCTTGTTTGTTACCCACAAGTCTAGCATTAGTGTATAGGCAATTAAAGAATTTTTTCTCTTCATGTCTGTGATGTGGTGTACCGGGACACTGGATAAGAAGGAGTTAACCCCAGTCTGGGCTGACCACTGAGGAAGGAAGACACACAATGCAGGCTGCTGGAGCCCCAGACGTTGGAAGCCAGGTGTGCTGAGACCCAGGCAGATACATGGCTGCCCACCGAAGCCCAAGAGGAGTCACAGCCATCAGGAGTTTCACCAGCCAATGACCCCAGAAACCCAAGAGAGCTGTGGATGGCAGCGCTGGAAAACAGGGTAGGATCCTGTTGTGGAACCAGGAAAAAGGCAGCATGTTTTTGACGGATCTCTGCCAACCTAGTGGCAAATCCATTCACTGCTACCAGGGCCCTGGGTTGGGACCGGTTCAGGTGGCAGCCCACTTCCCCCTGGCCACAGCCCTCCAGAGGAGGGCAGCCATTTTGACCCTGGCCGCTAAGCCTCACAGCCCTGTTGAGGAGGACTGCCTTATTGACACGGGTCATTAGGCCATGAAGCCCTGCGGAGGAGAGCAGCCATATTGACGCCAGTCATTAGGCCATACTGCCCTGAGGCTAAGGGCGGTCATTTGGACAGTTGGAGAACTCTTTGCAGGTAAGCCTGATTTTCTTACAGTTTGGGTTGAGCTGCCCTCCACACGTGTGTCCCATACATCTCTCCTTTCCTTTGGAGCTGCTGGATCTTTGGAGGTCTCTTTCATAGTTTCCGTGTTGAGGACTTTGTACTGATTTGACGGTTCTAGTTGTGTGGAATTCCTCTGCTTCTTCTCTCTCTGGGGGCCACAGCCTGCCCATCCTCATCTGTATCTAGCTGTGTAGAATGCTGCCGTGATATCTTGCAGTTTCAAGCCAACGGCCTTCTCTCTGACTTTGTCTGACTCTGATACCTTCGTGGCAAGCTCCATTCTTCCTTGAACCTGGGGTACTTGTGTTTTCTGAACCTGGTTGTCTAGGAACTCCTCAACTTCTCTGATTCTCAGTAGCAACTTAATTGCCTCTCCAATCCAAGAATCTTTCCCTCCAGCATAGCCACCAGTTCGCGCATGGAATCCCTTCTGGCTTTAAGCAGGAAAGAGAACAGGACACATCCATTGCAGGTCCCTACCACTGCTGTAAACGCTCATGTTCCATAATCTTAACTTCCTCACTCTCCTGTCCCACCCCGACACCAAGTGGCAGGATCTCCTATCCCCTGAGGAGGGTGAGAAGCCCCGGCGGGCCAGTCTGTATTCCACCCTGGGCTTGCGGCCTGCCGGGGATATTAGCTGGCGGCTCCTTCACTAAGCCGTGAGCATGGGCATGTGTCTGGCGTGGGTCACTCCCCTCCCTGACACCTGCCATGTCTGCAGCGAGAGGGAGACCCTGGTGCACATCTACCTGGAGTGCACCAGGCTACAGCCCCTTTTCCATCTCCTCTAGAATCTTCTCCTCAGGTTCTGGCTGCACTTCTCCCTGCACCTCCTGCTCTATGCACACCCCATCCATAGCCCCAGGAAGTCACGAGACCTCCTTGCCAACTACCTCCTGGCGCTGGCCAAGGTGGCCGTCCATTGCACCAGGAGGAGGCTGTTGGATGAGGAGGTGCTCTGCACCTGTGGAGCCTATTTCCGATCCTCTCTCTCAGCTCACATCTCCGGGCAGAGTTTCTCTGGGCCACGTCCACTGGCTCTCTGGATGCCTTTGAGGAGCAGTGGGCTCTGTCCGGGGTTCTCTACTCTGTGTCCCCCTCTGGCTCCCTGCTTATCATCTTGTGACCCTCGCTCCCATCATTGGTTTTCATTAGTTGTCCCTCGCATTCACTTGAGTCCTGGATTCAGTAGCTCCTCTCCTTAGGCTGGGGGCGGGTGGTCTTTAGATTCAATAGGAACAATGGCTCACTCCTGCAGTGATGCATTTCTCAGGCATGCTGCAGCAACTCAGCTGCACTGGCTCACCTCTCCAGCAGAGCCTGCAGTGGCTCAGCCCTCAGGCCTACTGCAGCAGCCTGTCCTTGGGCAGGGCCTGGATCAGATGACCCCAGGCACGGATTTCACTCTTACCACCAGAGCCACAAGTTAGTCTGTGTAGCTGCACCGCTCTGCTAGGAACCCTCCTGCTGCCTTACAGTGGTACAGATGTGCTAGGCTTCCAGCCTGCCCTCAATCCTGGCTCTGTCCTGCCTGTGCCCCAGCCTTGCCAAAGTCTTGTTCCAGCCCACTGCGGCCTGTTCCATGCCATATTATGACCTGACTCCAGCCTTGCATCCACCTCCTGACTCCTTGACCCTTGGACTGACTCAAACCCCACTTTGGCTTTTGGCCTGCTTCCAGACTCCTACTATGATCCTGATTTGGCTTGTCCAAAGACTTTGATCCTGGTTCTGACCCACAGCCTGTCCCTGGACCTTGGTTTCAGTGCTACCCTTGGCTCAGTCCTGACTGTACATCCAGCTTTGACCCTTGGTGCTTGTTCTTGACCACTGCTCTAACCATTGGGCATGACCAGTATAACCCAGAGCCTGACACCCCATGTTCTTAGTAACTAACATTTCTTTATTACCCACTGTACTCTCCTGCCTAGTGGAGTGTGACTATCAAAAATCAGTAACTCAGAATATCAAGAGGAGGATTAAAATACCATTATGAACTGTTTGGTCTTTCACAATTAAAGAGACTGTGTATTGTAATATTTCCCCCATGATTAAATGTCAGTACAACAATGGAAATGTCACCTAGGCAGAAGCCCAGGAACCAATGGCAGTTTCTGACACTCAGCTCTCTCCATAACACTAGGTATGGCTTGAAGTTTTTTATCTGTTCCTGAGGACAGTGTGAATCCTGAGTCTCTCTGTGACAAAGAAGTCACTAGATTGACACCTGTCAAAATTGAGCCCTCTGTCTCTCTTCTCTGCAGACAGCTCTGGCTTCTTTTTCCTCCTCACATAGCTCCCCTTTTGCTTGGTGTGCTGTGGCCATTGGCAGGCTGTGTACGTTTCCTTTGCTGGTATGACATGACAGGCATATTCCCACATGGATCCTGCTCCCTTTGAAGTCAATGGCAAAGCTCCCATTTGGTTCCACGGGAGTGGGATGAGGTCTAGTCTAAGCAGGGATCCAGGCGGGCCAGAAGGTGGCATTTTCAAAAGCACCAGGGTGACTTGGAGCAGGAGTCTCATTGACAGTCACTAGGACACAGGCTCCTGAGTCAGTTAGCGGCTTCTGAATCCCAACCAGAAGCTTTAGCTGCCCCCTTAATACAAGCACAACACCTGCAAACATCATGACGCAGTTCTGTCATGCTCCTCTCTGTCAGCGGGGTGCGTTGTGACCATTGGTGGGGTGGGCATGGTCCGGTGGTCTATAGCAGACTCAATGCTTTTTTTGCCTCTGTCTTCACGAACAAGGTCAGCTCCCAGACTACTGCACTGGACAGCACAGCATGGGTAGGAGGTGACCAGCCCTCTGTGAAGAAAGAAGTGGTTCGGGACTATTTAGAAAAGCTGGACGAGCACAAGTCCATGGGGCCAGATGCGCTGCATCCAAGAGTGCTAAAGGAGTTGGCGGATGTGGTTGCAGAGCCATTGGCCATTATCTTTGAAAACTCATGGCACGCGGGGGAGGTCCCAGATGACTGGAAAAAGGCTAATGTAGTGCCCATCTTCAAAAAAGGGAAGAAGGGGAATCCTGGGAACTACAGGCCAGTCAGCCTCACCTCAGTCCCTGGAAAAATCATGGAGCAGGTCCTCAAGGAATCAATTCTGAAGCACTTAGAGGAGAGGAAAGTGATCAGAAACTGTCAGCATGGATTCACCAAGGGCAAGTCATGCCTGACTGATCTAATTGCCTTCTATGATGAGATAACTGGCTCTGTGGATGAGGGGAAAACAGTGGATGTGTTGTTCCTTGACTTTAGCAAAGCTTTTGACACAGTCTCCCACAGTATTCTTGCCAGCAAGTTAAAGAAGTAAGGGCTGGATGAATGGACTATAAGGTGTATAGAAAGTTGGCTAGATTGTCGGGATCAATGGCTCCATGTCTAGTTGGCAGCCGGTATCAAGTGGAGCGCCCCAAGGGTCGGTCCTGGGGCCGGTTTTGTTGAATATCTTCATTAATGAGCTGGAGGATGGTGTGGCGTGTGGATTGCACCCTCAGCAAGTTTGCAGATGACACTAAACTGGGAGGAGAGTAGGGATACACTGGAGGGTAGGGATAGGATACAGAGGGACCTAGACAAATTAGAGGATTGGGCCAAAAGAAATCTGATGAGGTTCAACAAGGACAAGTGCAGAGTCCTGCACTTAAGACAGAAGAATCCCATGCACCGCTACAGACTAGGGACCAAATGGCTTGGCAGCAGTTCTGCAGAAAAGGACCTAGGGGTTACAGTGGACGAGAAGCTGGATATGAGTCAACAGTGTGCTGTTGTTGCCAAGAAGGCCAATGGCATTTTGGGATGTATACGTAGGGGCATTGCCAGCAGATTGAGGGACGTGATCGTTCCACTCTATTCGACATTGGTGAGGCCTCATCTGGAGTACTGTGTGCAGTTTTGGGCCCCACACTACAAGAAGGATGTGGAAAAATTGGAAAACGTCCAGCGGAGGGCAACAAAAATGATTAGGGGACTGGAACACATGACTTATGAGGAGAAGCTGAGGGAACTGGGATTGTTATAGTCTGCAGAAGAGAAGAATGAGGGGGGATTTGATAGCTGCTTTCAACTACCTGAAAGGGGGTTCCAAAGAGGATGGATCTAGACTGTTCTCAGTGGTAGCAGATGACAGAACAAGGAGTAGGAGGACTTGTGGCACCTTAGAGACTAACCAATTTATTAGAGCATAAGCTTTCGTGAGCTACAGCTCACTTCCTCAGATGCATATCGTGGAAACTGCAGCAGGCTTTATATATACACAGAGAATATGAAACAATACCTATTCCCACCCCACTGTCCTGCTGGTAATAGCTTATCTAAAGTGATTTCCAGCACAAATCCAGGTTTTCTCACCCTCCACCCCCCCACACAAATTCACTCTCCTGCTGGTGATAGCCCATCCAAAGTGACAACTCTTTACACAATGTGCATGACAATCAAGCTGGGCTATTTCCTGCATAAATCCAGGTTCTCACATCCCCCCCACCCCCATACACACACAAACTCACTCTCCTGCTGGTAATAGCTCATCCAAACTGACCACTCTTCAAGTTAAAATCCAAGTTAAACCAGAACATCTGGGGGGGGGGGGTAGGAAAAAACAAGAGGAAACAGGCTACCTTGCATAATGACTTAGCCACTCCAAGTCTCTATTTAAGCCTAAACTTGGAGTGGCTAAGTCATTATGCAAGGTAGCCTGTTTCCTCTTGTTTTTTCCTACCCACCCCCCCACAGATGTTCTGGTTTAACTTGGATTTTAACTTGAAGAGTGGTCAGTTTGGATGAGCTATTACCAGCAGGAGAGTGAGTTTGTGTGTGTATGGGGGTGGGGGGGATGTGAGAACCTGGATTTATGCAGGAAATAGCCCAGCTTGATTGTCATGCACATTGTGTAAAGAGTTGTCACTTTGGATGGGCTATCACCAGCAGGAGAGTGAATTTGTGTGGGGGGGTGGAGGGTGAGAAAACCTGGATTTGTGCTGGAAATCACTTTAGATAAGCTATTACCAGCAGGACAGTGGGGTGGGAATAGGTATTGTTTCATATTCTCTGTGTATATATAAAGCCTGCTGCAGTTTCCACGATATGCATCTGAGGAAGTGAGCTGTAGCTCACGAAAGCTTATGCTCTAATAAATTGGTTAGTCTCTAAGGTGGCACAAGTCCTCCTTTTCTTTTTGCGAATACAGACTAACACGGCTGCTACTCTAGAACAAGGAGTAATGGTCTCAAGTTGCTGTGGGGGAGGTTTAGGTTGGATATTAGGGAAAACTTTTTCACTAGGAAGGTGGTGAAACACTGGAATGCGTTACCTAGGGAGGTGGTGGAATCTCCTTCCTTAGAAGTTTTTAAGGTCAGGCTTGACAAAGCCCTGGCTGAGATGATTTAGTTGGGGATTAAACTTTGAGCAGGGGGTTGGACTAGATGACCTCATGAGGTCCCTTCCAACCCTGATATTCTATGATTCTATTCTATGAAAGGCAGTGGTGGGAGGGGGCACAAGGCACTAAAAATGTTGGATTAATCTAAATCAAAGAAAATCTTCTCCATGCTGCCTGGCCCTTCAAGGTGAAGCTCTGTCAGCCTCCGAAGCACACTGGCGTCAGCTGTCTCAGCTTAGCGCTGTTAGCAGTGAGACTCTTTGACTTGTAGAGCGCGACTGTGACAGAGTGCAGCAAGTTAAGAGATGAGCCTGCACTCTGACCACTCTGACGTTCATTAGCCCCCCTATTATGATATAGCTAGTAGCTAATAATAAGGAGCTGCCCCCCACCATGATTAGGCATGTAAATTCTCCTGCTTCAGGGAATAAGCCAGCCAGGACCTGCCTTGGGAATTCAGCATCTCAACAGCTCAGGCCGACAGGATGCTGTGGTAGATGGTGAACTGGCATTCAGTGTTCTTACATCATTCTTACTGGTGAACCAGAGGGGCTGCTTAACAGTTGGTAACAGCCCATTATGGGGGTTGTGATAGCGTGCTGAGAGCACACCCCATCTCCACCCTCAGTCTCTCTCTCAGGGGGTGGGCAGTGGGACCTAATTCCTGACTCCAGGCCAGGAGTGTTTAGACATCCCCTCTACATCTGGGCCTTTGCCTGAAGTGGGGCATGGAGCGGACTCAGGCCCTCCCTCTCCACCTGGGCCCTGTGGGAAATAGCACCAGCAGACTCCTCCCTGTTGAGGTTCCAAATCTGCCCCCTTGGCTACTTCCTACCTCTGTGCTCCCTCATTTAACATCTTTATTAATGACCTGGATGTAGAACTAGGGAGCATATTGATAAAATTTGCAGATGACCCTAAAATTCAGAGGGATCTTGATAAATTGGAGAACTGGGCTATAGACAACAAAATGAAATTCAACAAAGACAAATGTAAAGTGCTTCACTTCAGGAAGAAAAACCAAATGCACAAATACAGAATGGGGGATAACTGGCTTTGCAGCAGCACTGCTGAGAAGGATCTGGGAGTTGTGGTGGAACATGACCTCAGTATGAGTCGTCAATGCAATGGTCTTGCAAAAAAAGCTAATGCAATTTTGGGTTACATTAACAGAAGCATAGCATGCAAGTCATGGGAGGTGACAGTATCGCTCTACTCAGCGATGGCTAGGTCTCAGCAGGAGTACTGTGTCCAATTTTGGTCACCAATGTATGGAAAGGATGTGGGGAAACTAGAAAGGATCCAGCAGTGAGTGACAAAGATGATTCAAGGGATAGAATGCAAGCCATATGAGCAAAGGCTGAAGGAACTGGATATGTTTAGTTTGGAAAAGAAGAGATGCGGGGGGGCCATTGACTGCAGGGGGGGGGACACATGACAGCAGTCTTCAAATGCTTGAAAAGCTGCCATAAAAAAAGATGGAAAAAAGTTGTTCTCTCTTACCAAAAGGCAGGACAAGAGTCAATGGGTTCAAAGTACAGCACAGATTTAGCTTAAATCTCAGGAAAAACTTCCTAATTGTAAAAACAGTAGGACAATGGAACAGACTGCCTAGGGAGGTTGTGGAAACGCCTTCACTGGCGGTTTTCAAAAGGAGGCTGGACAGCCATCTGTCTTGGATGGTTTAGACACAACAAATCCTCCATCTTGGCAGGGGGGTAGACTATCTGACCCGTGCAGTCCCCACAACCCTGGATGAACCAGATGATTTAGTTTGGGGCATGGCCCCTATGTCCAAATAGTCAATAGCTTCACAGAAAGTCTAAAGGAGCAGGGCCAGACCTGCTGGATCTCAGACGGGTGCTGGTTGGAGAAGGCCCAGCCTGAGGACCTGATGTGCTCTGTAGTCCCTTCTCAGGCTCCACCTTCTGTCTGGCTTCCTGAAGAAGGATTCCTCTCCTGCAACCTGGTCACCACACTTTGCCTGGGCTTCTGAGTTCCTTTTAACCCAATCCTCCAGCTACAGCATGCTCAGCGGGTCCAGAGGGGTAGGGCTTCCTGGCCCAGTATTGCCCACTGCGGAGTTGTGTATCCCTCCACACACCATCCCCTCAACCCTTGAGTCAGTGTGCCTGGGGCTGCTCCAGGTCTCCTCCTTCCTGTGAAATAAAGGAATAAAGGATGTCCGATGAAGTGGGTATTCACCCACGAAAGCTCATGCTCCAATACGTCTGTTAGTCTATAAGGTGCCACAGGACTCTTTGCTGCTTTTACAGATCCAGACTAACACGGCTACCCCTCTGATGCTATTCACCTTATGGAAATTGATACAGAACTGCACTGACCCATCCTGCTTTGGCACAAGCCCAGCGGGGCTCCTCTAGTCACTGTGCAATTCTTCCACAACCCCTAGATTTAACATGGCCTGGTGGTCCTCGTGCACTGTCTCCCACATCTTCTTCTGAAGTGGCTGCTGGCTCTCGCCCCCCATTCCAGCCCCGTTAGAATGTCCTCAGTCAGGAGAATATTTGCATTGATTTCCATGGGTGGCGACTTCTATAGGCCCGTGGTGCCTGGGCACCAGCACTGTCTGAGGCCGGGTCTCTCCATCGGCCCCGCCCTCCACCCCGGGAGCCCCCAACCCGCACCATTTAAAACAGCCCGGGGCCCCCCACTCACCACTGATAGCGCAGCAGAGCTGAGCGGCTTCCTGCCTACTCGCTCCCCTTGGATGCCGGCCCCTCCCTGCAGCCCCTGGGCAGGGTGGGTCTGTGTCCCTCCCCAAGCACCCCTGCGGCCAATGGGAAGCTGCGGGGGTAGTGCCTGGGGGTAGCAGTACATGGAGACTCGCGGCCCACCCTGCCTAGGAGCCCCAGGTAAGCGCCGCACCCCCCAACCCCTCCCATAGCCTGTATTCCCCCCCTTTGGCCCCCAAACTCCCTCCCAGAGCCTGCACCCCCTCCTTCCACACCCCCTCCCATCCCCAGACTCACTCCCAGAGCCTGCACGCCCCACCTCCAGCCCAGAGCCAGCACCCAAACTCTGTCCCAGAGCCTGCACCCCTCACCCCCTGCCCTAGCCTGGAGCCTGCACTCAGCACCCAGACTCCCTCCCAGAGCCTGCACCCCCCACCCCCAGCCCAGAGCCAGCACCCAAACTCCCTCCCAGAGCCTGCACCCCCACCCCTTGCCCAAGCCCAGAGCCGACACCTTCTCCAGCCTGAACTACAACGCTATTTTGTTCCCACACCTATAAGCTGCTTTGATGGATGTGGGGCAAGCACCTCCAGAGGAAGCAGCAGCAGGGTTTGGGGAGGCAGAACATCACTACCTGGAGCTGGAGTCTGGCCAAGCTATCAGGGCAATCACTCCCACACTTGCAAAAAATGCCACCGGCTATTTCAAGAGCCATGACCTGACCTGTTCCACCCCGCAGTTCACCCGTGCTCCAAGGTACAGCACCTCCAGAAGCACAGTGCCCCTAGTACTCCCCTGAGACCACCAGAGGAAGAGTGTCCCCTACCCCAGTGTTTCCCAGTGGGCAGTCCTGACCCACCAGCAGGTCGTGGGAACGTTCTAGATAGGTCACCACATCCAGGGCCAGATTAGCCCATCACTGACCCTGGCCTAGGCAAACACCACTTCTTCCAGCGCAGCGTGGAGGAGAGGCTGCGGGGGATCGGGATGCTGAAGAGCAAGCCTACCCACCTCACACTCATCTCACAATGGCAGCTCCTGTCCTTAGCAATCTGATGCATGGGTCACAGCATCACTCACTCCAGTTTGGCCCAACTGCGGCTCCATCATGCTAGCGGGGCCCAACCTGAGTGGCATCGCGACCCCATGTGCCAGGCTGCAGCATGCGGAGTGTGGAGCTGGGCCCAGCTTCACTGCAGGGTGAGTGCAAGGCAAGATCATTTTCCATCACCCCTCTCCTCAGGGCTTCCCCCCACACCAGGCAGGGATTAGGAATCCGGTGCTGGGGCAGAGAGTACACATGTAATGGTGGGTTGCAAAAAAGGACAAAAGCCTTAGCAAAAAGTTTGGGGACCACTACCCAACCAGTACTCGTCCTGCAGTGTTTGTGCTCCAGGGACGTCTCCTGGGCAGGTTCTGATCGCTCCCAGCCCCACTTTGCACCGGAGCCCAAGAGACTTACAAGGTTTAGCTATTTGTAAATCAGGCTGATGATGAAAAGCCCTTTACTTGCCAGTGGTAAATATTAATTGTTATTAATAATTTATCATCGTTGCTATTTAACAAGCCAGTGGGATCAGAACAGGATCAATAAACGAACATCTGTGTCACAAAGTGTTCTCCAGACTGACCCAGCAACTTCCTTTTCCCCAGGAACCTTCTGGCCTCTGCAAACTACTTTGAAAATGGGCCCTCACCATGTGTCTACAAAAAATAATAACTTGAACAAAACAAGAGCAAATTGACCCTGGCTGAGCTTCTTTGTCTCAGCAGAATACTGTAAATTAGAAAATGCCAGCAAATTCCTGATTCAACCCAGCTCAACTCGCCACTGTCCTGTTCCTGGGGCTTTTGCTTCTTGTCTGACATTTTCTAGTTAGTTACTAATCATGAGCTTTTATTAGATAGAACAGGCACTGGCTTACCGATGCCTGGCTAATTATCTTGCATTAGGCCCTTGTAGGTGACTGGGGTAGATGGCATTCATTGCCCCGCTACACTAATAAATGCTGAGGAGATTACTTTGAAAGGAAACAATTTTCATAGAGACATTAAGACTTTGGTTGCCACTTTCCTACCAGACCCCTGTAATAGATCAGGATACGGTGTGCTCTTTAATTTCAGTCTGTGGAAGTATAACATTGTATAAGTATAACGTTGTATAAGGGGACATGCTGGATACATTGTATATGAGAGGGCATGCCAAAACATGTTACAAAGTATCTGAGGGAGCACACATAGGGACAGTTAGCTTTTGAATGGAGAAGCAATTAAGATAGAGCCAGCACGTCTAAGAAGCAGGCATCAGAATGGAAGGTGTGAAGGGCAATTAGTTAAGTTAACTGGAAGCTGTTAAAGAAGATTGTTAAGGGTGGCAGGTAACTGAAGATACGTGACTGGTCTCAGGGATCTCGAAGGGTGGTGACTAAAATCTTTTCTTCTTTTGTCTGTAACTTCTCTGTAACTTGTTCTCCAAAAAACTGTATAAATTAAAAGACACAAGCCCCACTCGGGGGGCTCACTTCTAAATGTATTAGCAGCGCAGCTTTGCTAATAAAACAGAGTGGTCTGATAAATTGTGAGTCTGAGTCAAACTTTGACAAGTCCTTAGACTCCTGCCACCCTGTCAGGCACCATCAAAGGGCTCATTGCTATTAGAAATAATGTCAAGTATTTACAGCAAAGAATGGTAATTGGCTCGCATCTTTCCTATCTCAGGGCTGGAGCGAGAATCAATTTGCTTTACAATTTATTACTTAGAACTGTAAAATCACCCATCTGTTCATTTCCTTGCACAATTGTGGTCTAACATGTTTCACACATGCACCAATATCATAAAAATGTTTCCATCCCTGTATGAAAGCCTTCTTTTTATTCTTGCTTTTTGGAGCATTAGACCTTCAGAGTACATGAAATCTGCAATGTGTTTTCACATAACTATTTGTACCATGCTATTGTGTATATGTGGCAAGTATATTAGAGATGCACTGGGAAATAACTAACTGTGAATAATTTGGATGATTTGCTTTGAGTGCCTTAGCATTAGGAAGAGAGGGTTATTGGTTTCATTGTCTGATGGTAAGCAATTACTGTTGTTTCATTTATGGATCCTGATGAAAATAAATCTAATGTAGCACTTTCTCTCCCACTGCAGATTGTGTGTTGTAAGAGGAATCGGTATCAGAAGGAGCAGTGCTTCTCAGAATAATTAATACTTTGAGATCCCTGCATGAAAGGTGCAAGAAGTACAAAATGCTACACAAACATGAGGGGCTAGATTCACAAAGGGTCTTAGGCCCTGTTGTGACGGGTTCGGTCACAGAGACTCCCTTGGTACTGTCACCTGATGTGCTAAAATTACCTCTGAGCCTGTTTTCCCTGCCAGCTTGGGACTTCCAGACTTGTTGAGCCAGACATGCTAGCCTGCTGCAACACAGACCCAGGGTCAGGTCCACGCCCCCAAAGCTGCAGACTTAACTGAAAACAGCTCAGCAGGTTACCTCTCCAGCACGCAGACACCCGGTTCTCAATGGGATCCAAACCCCTAAATAAATCCGTTTTACTCTGTATAAAACTTATACGGGATACATTCATAAATGGTCCACTCTCTATAACACTGATAGAGAGATATGCACAGCTGTTTTCTCCCCCAGGTATTAATCCCTTACTCTGGGTTCAATAATAAATAAAAGTGATTTTATTAAGTTTAAAAAGTAGGATTTAAGTGGTTTCAAGTAATAACAGACAGAACAAAGTAAGTCACCAAGCAAAATAAAGTAAAAACACGCAAGTCTAAGCCTAATACATTAAGAAACTGTTTACAGGTAATATATCACCCCCAGAGATGTTCCAATACACTTCTTTCACAGACTAGACTCCTTCCTAGTCTGGGCCCAGCCCTTTCCCCAGTACAGTCCTTGTTAGCTCCAGCAGACATCTCAGGTGGTAAGCAGGGGTTTTCTCATGACTGGCCACCCCTTTGTCCTGCTTCATTCCCTTTTATAGCTTTGGCACAAGGTGGGAATCTTTTGTCTCTCTGGTCCCCACCCCTCCTTCTAAATGGAAAAGTACCAGATTTAAGATGGATTCCAGTATCATGTGACATGATCACATGTCCTGTGAGACCCCAGCCTCCATTCTTCCTGGGCTGGCCCACATGTACACAGGAAGGTTAGCAAGTAAACAGAGCCATTTACTGTTCATTGATTCTAAAGCACACTTAATGGCTTCCATTTAATGTTTACATCAATAATACAAGTGTATATCTTATTCTCTTAACTCCAGACATAGAAATAATACATGCAAACAAATAGGATGAACACACTCAGGAGAGTATAAGCTTTATAATGATACCTTACAAGAGACCTTTTACATAAAGTATATTCCAGTTACATCATATTCACATTCATAAGCATATTTTCATAAAGCATATGGAGTGCAACGTCACACCTGTGTCCCAGACTTAGGCTATGTCTACACTACCGTGGTAAGTCGACTAAGTTATGCAACTCAGCTACGTGAATAACGACGTAGCTTAGGTCAACTTACCGCAGTGTCTACAGTGCGCTGGATTGATGGGAGATGCTCTCCTGTCAACTTAGCTTACTTTTCTCATTCCCAGTGGAATACCAGGGTCGACCAGAGAGCACTCTGCCGTTGATTTAGCGGGTCTTCACTCGACGCGCTAAATCGACCCTTGCTGCATCGATCGTTGATCCGGCAGTAGTGTAGACATAGCCTCAGCTGTTGCTGGTATTCACAAAACCCCTGCTCTGCTGCAGTCAAACCCTGTAGGTGCATTAATTAAATAAAGAGTCATTGGGCCAGAGAGAGAGAATGACTTTGTAACCTTTCTAGGTAGGACTTCCACCTGGAAGGCCCAGGAATCAATCCCCCTGCTCCAATGACTCTTTCATTTAAATATCCACAATGGAACAGGTTCCACAGGAGAGACTGAGGGAGCCCCCTCCCCCCCCATTAGAATGTCCCATAGCCCAGTGGTTAGGGCACTCTCTGAAGAGATAGCAGATCCCTGTTGAAATCCCTTCTCCTCATCAGGCAGATGGGGGACTAGAAGCAGGCATCTCCTACATCCTGAGTGTGTCACCTTGCCACTTGGCTGTACGTTAACTGCTACAGCTGTGCTGCTTCTTACAAGCAATGCCTTAGACACCTGATTGCAGGAGCGGGTTCACAGCTGTGAATTGCAAACAGATTTAGGCACCTCACTCACTCCTATGGCTTGAGTAGGCCAAAGGACAGTGTGGGAAACTGAGGCAGACTTGCTGCATCAGTATATCTGGCCACAAGGGGGTGTGCTGAAGAGGCAACTTTGTTACAGAGAGTTTTGCTATTGACTAGATAGGCCAAAGCCAAACACTTTAAAACCCCCACTCCCTGTGCCCAGGAAAAGTGGGATTTCTTGGTAACTGTTTATTACAGCTAGAAGGAAACCCATTCTTTTCTTTGGAGATGTGTCCAGGATTTTGTTGCACCAATTTGTGGTTTGAGATGGATTCTGGGGTTAAAGCGCAAGCTGTCTGGGGCACAGAGTGTATTTGGTTCCTCATGCATGCAGCACCCAGCACCATAGGCCCCAATTCCTGTTTGGCGCCTGTCATAAATATAAAGGGAAGGGTAAACCCCTTTGAAATCCCTCCTGGCTAGGGGAAAGCTCCTCTCACCTGTAAAGGGTTAAGAAGCTAAAGGTAACCTCGCTGGCACCTGACCAAAATGACCAATGAGAAGACAAGATACTTTCAAAAGCTGGGAGGAGGGAGAGAAACAAAGGGTCTGTGTATCTGTCTATATTCTGTCTTTGCTGGGGATAGACCAGGAATGGAGTCTTAGAACTTTTAGTAAGTAATCTAGCTAGGTACGTGTTAGATTATGATTTCTTTAAATGGCTGAGAAAAGAACTGTGCTGAATAGAATAACTATTTCTGTCTGTGTATCTTTTTTGTAACTTAAGGTTTTGCCTAGAGGGGTTCTCTATGTTTTGAATCTAATTACCCTGTAAGGTATCTACCATCCTGATTTTACAGGGGGGGTTTCTTTATTTCTATTTACTTCTATTTTTATTAAAAGTCTTCTTGTAAGAAAACTGAATGCTTTTTCGTTGTTCTCAGATCCAAGGGTTTGGGTCTGTGGTCACCTATACAAATTGGTGAGGCTTTTTTATCCAACATTTCCCAGGAAAGGGGGGGTGCAAGTGTTGGGAGGATTGTTCATTGTTCTTAAGATCCAAGGGTCTGGGTCTGTAGTCACCTAGGCAAATTGGTGAGGCTTTTTACCAAACCTTGTCCAGGAAGTGGGGTGCAAGGTTTTGGGAAGTATTTTGGGGGGAAAGACGTGTCCAAACAGCTCTTCCCCAGTAACCAGTATTAGTTTGGTGGTGGTAGCAGCCAATCCAAGGACAAAGGGTGGAATATTTTGTACCTTGGGGAAGTTTTGACCTAAGCTGGTAAAGATAAGCTTAGGAGGTTTTTCATGCAGGTCCCCACATCTGTACCCTAGAGTTCAGAGTCGGGGAGGAACCTTGACAGCGCCTATGGGTGCTCCTGCAATACAGATATTACAAGGTGATAAATAACAATTAGAAATGAGTCCCACTGTCTCTGCTCCTTTTGCGGTGTTTCTTCAGCCATTTGAGTAGTGAGGCTCAGTAGCCACATCTAGACGTCGTTTAAACAAGGCTTTAGAGGAGAGTCACAGCTTCCCACAAGCCCACCTGTTTCCCACTCTCCATTGCTTTCCCCTTTTACAATGGGATACCCTGCTCTCTGCAGCACAGGTGGCCTGGTCCAGCTAGCCTGCCATGAAGGCAATGCTGATGGCAAGTATCATTCTTGTATTAGCCCCACACTGTCGTTTTTCCTTCTCCGCCATCTCTTCCTTTCACCTTCTGCCCTGGAGGCAGCAGGTGCAAAGGTAACTGGGGTGGTGTCCTCTACATCCTCAGACTTACCAGGTCATGCATTGCTTTGGTTCTCTTCCAAACTTGCTAAAAGGAAAATGAAAATTGATTGTTTCATAAAGATTTGATCCTCTCTGTTTCCTGGGCATCAGTAAATAACACTGGTGCTGACAGGATCCCACAATGGGCTTGTCCCAGGGGAACTAGCCCACTAAAAGAGCTGGGACCAGCCCCACCTGTTGCATACTTAGCTCCCTCTCCCAGGGGGACACAATGAGCAGTGTTGAATGACAGGAAGGTCATGTCTCAGGGGTGGAGACAAGAGAAGCCTGTAGCCAGGCAGATGGAGGTTCAGGTAGGAAGCTGCAGAAATTGCTGCTTGATGGAGGCCAGGAAGATGCTCAGCAGAGTGGAGGCTGCATGAGATGTGCTCCCCAGCGAGACTCCCAGGCAGAGGGTCGGGGGGTGCAAGCCTGTAGGAACCTGGTAGGAAGGCTGGAATGTGGGGAAAGCCTCAGCAGGACATGGCTTAGAACCCTGGCCCAAGGGCTGGTAGCCAGCTAGGATGGCTGGTGGGGAGTGCGTGTGTCCCTGTGAACTTTGTGAATAAACCCAGCCCCCAAGAAGGGATGTCACTCAACACTGGAAAGTCTACATCACTGAGCTGTTGGGGGACCCAAGAGGAAGAGGCTGAGCCAGCGGCTAGCCCAAAGCCAGACTGCTTAGGCAGTACTGCTATAGGGATGCATTACCCGGGGGGAACATTTATGTGCACAGGGGCCTCGCATCTCAATGTGACCTAGCAGCTGGAGAAGAGTCGAAGGGGACAGCACCACCTGCCCCTCCAGCTCTCCACACACCACCCATAAGTGCTTGAGAGGGCACAGCTTGGGAACCTCAGGAATAAAGGACACGTCCATGCTGCTGCCCATCCAGCCTGGACACTGGGATAGTGTTCAGTGCCTGGCCAAAAGGTGAGTGTCTCTGGCAGAAGCAAAGACCTTGCTCCCATGATCTATGCCTTTGTCACCTCGAGACTGGATAACTGCAGTGCCCTCTGCATGGGGCGGCCCCTGAACCCTATCTGGGGCAGAGCGCTGGGCCTGCTCGGTAAAAGGTTCTCTTTGCGGGGAGAACATGGCTCTGGGATCTGCTGTGGCTGCCTCTTAGTTTCTGGGTGCAGTTGAAGGAGTTGGGTTTGACCTCTGAAGCTCTAAAGGGCCCTGCACATTGGTCAGACCCCTTCTGTCCCTGGCTGATGCTACCACAGCTGTGCTCAGCTATGGCCCTCAGCTGGATTCTCCTTGATGTGATGGAGAGGGAACTGGTGGCAGAGTGTTCTCCATGGGGGACCTCCACTGCAAAGCCAGCTTCTGCCCTTGGCCTCTGATATCCTGGGACTGCTGGCCTTCAGGGTGGGCTGCCCAAGTGGCAGAATTGGCTGGGCCCTGGCATGCGTGGATCTTCAGGAGTGGGAGGAGGTTTGGTGGGGAAAGGCCCCCCAGTGGGGCTGTGGTGAGGGTGAAGTTTGCTGCTTGGTTTGTTCTTTGAATAATGGCTAAAGCAGACAGGGTGCCAGCTGGGATCTGCTGTTAGAAACCATATTAAACAACAAAGTGGTTATCTCAGCAGGAGATCTGCTCTGGATCTGACAGGGATCTGCCTCTCTTGCTCTGGTAAGTTCCTCCCTCCAGGATCAAAGAGTGGGATCTGATGCTGACTTCAGGCTTCCCCTGCTGTTTGCTAGAGGCAGACAGTGATAGGCTAGAGAAGTAGCTATCAGCTACTGATCAGTCATGGCTAGGCCCCTAGCCCAGGGGAGATGGCCTAAGCCCTGGGATAGTAACCAGCTCTCCACAGCAGGATTGTGCCCTCAGATCTTGCACCCTGCTCTGCTGCCTGGTCCAACAAGGTTTGTCTGTCATCTGGGGGTTCTGTCTTTCAGCTGGGAATGTGCTAGTCTCCATGGCAAGAGAAAGGGTGGAACCCCCACATGAAGGTGACCCCCACTACACTGGCTTCGCCGCTGTGTTGGGTAGGACTCCCAAGCAATGCTGGGTTTTGGCACACGTCCTGCACTTCAGCTGATGTGAGCTCCCTGTTCCACCGGGTCAGGCAAACCTTCTGTGAGCATGAGGAAGAGGCTCCCTATCAAATATACTGAAGCCAGTGGGATGTTGCTCGGGGTTTGGAGCCAGGAGGCCATGAGTTCTGGCCTCACGTCTCCTCATGCTGTTTGCATTGCTGTGCACTTCAACCCTTGCCACTGAGCATGGTCTCATACCTCAGCAGCAGACAGGTGAGTTAACTGAGAGGTTGCACAAGGTCACTTCAGACAGAGCTGAGAAGAGAACCCCAGTGTCTAAGTCTTATCCATGCTGCCTTTCAGAATAAATGTACCAGCTCTATGTGCTTTGCAACCCTGACTTCAACAACCTGCTCCACCACACTTCTCTCCAGGAGCCGAGAACAGAACCCAGGAAAGCTGCTTTCCAATGTGCTCTCCAGCTGTTTAAGAAACTGGGGTGCAGCCCACTGGAACAACATGTGTTGTGTTCCCTTACAGTGGCTTGCCCAAAGGAAGGCTACCAGGTAGCCCTTTAGCTCCAGTGACAGAGGTCTATCCTGAGAAGCTGAAGGCCCTGGATTCAGCTGCTGCTGCTGCTGAGTCCTGTAGGCTCGTTAGGGTTTGCATAGGGTGGAATTTTGTTTCATTTCCTTTTTTGAATTCACACCATGAGAAAGCACCCTTAAAACACTGCACCATTTAAAAAAAAATATTCAAATCTCCAAATTACTATGCGACTCTCGACAAAGCACTGGTGTCCTATCTTGTAGTCATTTGCCGCACATTTCATCTTTGGCTCTTTTTTCTATGGATTCGCAGTTCTGACTTTGGGGGTTCTGTTTCAGGTTCAGAATGCACTGCAGACTCCCTGACCACAACAAATCTTCTGGGCTCAGATGGGGGCAATTTTAAAAGCCTCTTCAGGCTTTTGGAGTGCTGGAGAAGGGAGATAGCCATAGCTATTTTCAGGAAGCAGATTTTGAGTTCTTTTCTATGCTGCATTTGGTTCAATTCCCAGCAGGTGGTGCTGATGTATCACAAACACATTTCCAAATCCGTAGCTAGCAAGAGGTGCACCTCTGCCAAAAAACGCTGGAGGTGTTAGCCGGAGGTGGGTTATGTGGGTTAGGATGACCAGATAGAAAATGTGAAAAATCAGGATGAAGATGTGTTAGAGGGAAAAGAAAGACTGGAAGGCAAAGGAGGAGTGTGTGGGGGGGGGATAAGGCAAGAAACCCCCATACTTTCTGTCTCCCTAGGCTTGGCCTCCCTGTCCAACGTCTGTCATCTGGTGGGTTCCCTTCTCCTGCAAGGAGGGCCCCTCCCACCCCAAATAATGAGGAGTCAATCAGTAAAGGTAAAATCAAATAAAAGGTATTGAAGGGTTTACAACAAAGAATGAGACAAATAAGGAGGGAATAAACGGCAAAATTGTGCAATACAGTGATTACCCCCAAACTCAACCCTATAAAAACAGATATAAAAACCTTCTTCATAGATCAAAGTGACAGCGGCTGCTTGGGACCTCAATCCTCCGGCTAATGGCAAGCCTTTGGAGAGGAGCTCCAAGGAGTCCCTTGATGTTCCTTTGGGACCATGGGAATAAAACTCAGGAGAACAGCAACAGATGACAAGAGTAAGTGTTGTCTCTTCTCCTTCTCCCTTTTCTTTACAGGTGAGGAAGCTGTTGGAGGAAAATCTCTAGCTCTTCTATCACTAGAATGGATAGATGTCTGCAAATAAGACCTGGGATTGTCCCTGGCTGCCACACAAATGGACAGCCCTGAGGCCATGTTCGCATCAGCTTTTTATACACTCGCCTGGGAAACTCCTCAGAAAGGGCGTGAAACTCCTTCTGGGAAACCCCATAGGAAAGAAAAAAAAAAAACCAGTTCTGACTGGAAGTTGTTTACAACTCCAGGAGAAATTAAAGAGTGGGAAAATTAACCTATAGCTCACGTGGGCACAAAACTCCATTTTGAAACCAACATGGATTCCTGTAGTCACAAAACATACATGAAAGTGGACCCAACCTAACAATCCCCTTCTTGGGGATGTTATAGCCTAATAAGGCATAGCAGCTCTAAATAACATCACTATTGAGCTATTAAAATATCAAACTAGTAACCCTAGAGCATTAATATCAAAAGGTAACACCTTCTTTTTCTTACTCTTATGCTTCAGTCAATACAGGCTAACGTTAAGGCCTATTACATAGATTAGCAAAATACCCTCAATGATTAACAAAACCACAATTGGATGTAAAAGGATGTACCATGCTGACCTTATGTTTCCCATGTCAGTGCTGAAAATTGTTCCCACCAATAGGCAGGGGTAGTCTCATCCCTAATTCTCTTTGAGATACGTTTTATCTCCGAGATAGAATGTTGAACTGTGAGAAGGGTTTTTTCCCTTCAATCTTCAGGTTATTTAGGTACTGAGCTACCTTCTGGTGATGTAAAAGCTCGCAAATGGCTTCTAAATTTGCCCCAATATGAATTGGTGTTAACTCATTATACAGTTTATATACATCATACATGTCATCGATATATACATTATGTACCATTACAGTGATGTCACAACCAGTAATCTGCATAGCTTGACATATACACAAAAGTTTCCTATCCCTCGGTTACTGACTATATAGAAACCATTCACCAAGAAGTGTGAACACAAACTTCGAATACAAAAACAATGAGTGTCTAGACTATTTCTGAGGCTTTGCTGAGGGAATAATGAAATACCTCATAATGACAGGCTCCCTCAATGGGATTTAGACAAGTAGAGTCTTCTTCCCACACCTGAGTAGTACAGGTGTATCCCAAATTGGGTTGATCTACACACGCTTGGAGGTTAATGGGGACATAGAAATTGTTGGCATTTACATGCACCCATTTGTGTTCCTCCACAGGAACCAATAGAGATTGATTGGTATATATCCCTAAAGCAACCAAAGGATGTATCATTTCCTGGTTGGCTGATTTTAAGGTAAGTACCAATGCCATGATGGTATCATTATGCTGGTAGTAGGTAAATGTTAGTAACTGCCACCATTGATGATGAGCTCTGTCAAAGTCATTGGCATCTTCATAGATAATCTTGTTCAATTCCAAAGGCAATTGCTGATTAAAGCCATCCCTAATGATAGATTTAGCTACTGTAATTAACCACTGTTGGGCTTCTGTACAGGCCAGAGCTTTGGAAAGATTTGACTGAAGAATACCCAATGCGCCTACTATCTGCATATGATCCTGTTCTTGGACCTGGAGCCAATAGGGAAGGATCTTGGTGATGTTGAATGTAGTAGTCCCCAGGGCTTGAAATGCAGATGTTAACGGCTCAGAAAGAAAGAGAGGTAGCATCATGTCCTAAATGTCCAATTCGCTGTGCCAAGAGCTGTTGATCCACTGCATTCAATATACCTAGCCTGGCTCTGACCCCTCCTAGGATCTTTGCGGCTAAGTCGCATTTTTCCCTTTGGGAGGAACTGGAGGAAGGAAGTAGCACTCCTTGCACCCATGCCCTCCACTCCACTAACAGTGGCTCAGTATATTGTGCACATTGGTGTAATTGATCACTGCAAGGGCATGATGATTCTTGTGCTAGAGTACTGAGGGCCTATCATTAAGATTCTTGCCACATCCCTTTTCACTGTCAGTGGTCCCACGCAATGAATAGAAGGTGGTGTCACCACTTGTATCTCTATGTTCAAATTCTAGTGGGCCTCGTATAGTCCATAGTCCAGAGTGTATCAAGGTAACATTTATGGTAAAAACACTCATACACAATTCTTTAAACTCATTATTTTCATTATCTGAGATACCAAAATTTGAATTAATGTGATCCTTCAAGGAGATATTATAACCAGATGTGAGAGAGTTACAGGTCAACCTTCGCACAATGTCATTGCAATTAGGAGGTTTTATATAGCTATCTACAAAATTCGTGTGAGTTTGTTGATGATACATTCGAACGCATAAGCTCATTTCTCCAGGCATGGAGGGAGAGGAGATATTTAATAAAGTGCACCTAGTGAGGTCCCTAAAACTGTTCGAAAAAGTCTTTGTGGGGACCTGCCATACACGTTCTGGGAGAGATTTGCATATAGGGCCAAAAACCTGGGTTGAATTCTGCAGCTGTTTGGTGACAGCTAGATAGCACAATCCCTTTGATTTATATGCGGATAACGTGGCCCATTGCCTTTCCTCATCTCTTATTTCTCTTTCAAATCTCATCTCTTTTCTTAGCCCTATATCCTCTATTTTTCTTGGTTTTGCTGTAGCTTTCCATCCACGTCTCCAATCCCTTAGGGGTGTGGTAGTAGGAGGGGAATTTGTTGCGATGGAGATGCTTTCTTCCATGGTTTTTCCAGATTTTGGAGTCCTGCTTCATTATAATTGATCTGACACATCCAGTCTTCATTTTCCCTAATCGAAAAGTGCATCTCTTCAAGGAGTATAATGGGAATTCTTAAAAGAACTATGTACACTGTTACGGTTGAGAGGGTCATTCTTCTTCTTTATAACCTTAGCCTGAAAGAAGAAGAAGAAAAAAATATCAATCACCTCCTCTTATGGAGGCTTCAGATCATTCGCTTTTCCTGCTTCCAGGGGCTTTACTCCTTTCCAAACTTTTAACTGAGAACTATGGAACCATTTAGTTGGCTTGCTCTTTTTCCTATTATTGATCTCAATTTGGTACATAGTGGGTCCAGCCTTTTGCACAATGACTCAGAGGACTCAGAGCATGGTCCTTTTCCGAATAAGATTTTAAAAGTACATAGTCTCCTCTGTTCCACTCCTGGAATTTCAAGTTATTGTTTAAACAGTCATCTACTGCCTTAATGTTGCCTTTTAAGTGAACTGCAGCCACCTTTTGAGTTTCGGTAATAGTTTTAAGGAGGTCTTTGATATATTCATCTGTTGTCTGTCTTGGCTTAAACTCATCTGGGGGAACCCCTCCTGGCATCCACCATGCCTCTGGAGTTCTCATTG
Organism: Lepidochelys olivacea; assembly: GCF_965140295.1. NCBI lineage: Eukaryota > Metazoa > Chordata > Testudines > Cheloniidae > Lepidochelys > Lepidochelys olivacea. The sequence continues at coordinate 42,561,254 of NC_140418.1, read as the reverse complement.
GCCTTCCAAAAAGCACTTCATGGGGTGTAAATCCATGAGCCCCTATGGTCGATCTTATAGCCATTAAAATCATGGGCAGATGCCTGTCCCAATCTCATCTGGATGATTCTATCACCTTCCAAGTAGGGCAGTTTTCAGGGTTCTTTGTTCATTCAACAAGCCCAGATGACTGTGGGTAGCCTGCAATGTGAAATCTTTGCTTGATCCCAAGGCCTATACATGGTTGTTTCATTACCTCTCTGGTGAAGTAACTCTCTTGGTCCGAATCAACAATGTTGGGAATCCTGAACCGACTGAAAGCATGTTCTACCAGCAACTTAACAGTATTTAATGCAGTACACCTTCTGGTGGGATACGCCTCTCTCCATTTACTAAACGAATCCACCACAACTAGGCAATGAATATTTCCGTTTCTTATGCGAGGAAGAGACCCTATGTAATCTATTTGAATACAGTGCCAAGGACCTCCTGTAGTTTGATGTAGCAGAGGGCCTTTTCTGATACAGGGGTTGGCGTTATTTGTGGCACATTGAAGACAGTTATTAATATGATATTCTGTGTCCCGTATGATACTAGGCCACCATGCTACTGAAGATAGACGATGTAGGGTCTTCTGTAACCTGAAATGTCCCTGGGCATGCGCCAGTTGAATCAATTCTCCCCTCTGTACTGATGGGATGACCAATACAGGAAGTTGCATTTCATTATCTTTATCGCCTCCTTTTTCTGCCATCACTAGACCTGAACTATGTTGATTAATAGTCCACAGCTTACTTTTGCCATTCTTGAGGAGTTGTTCTATGTCTGGGTCCTTTTGTTGCAGCTTGATGATGTCGCTACAGTCTGGTGGAATGGAATTCGTCAAGGCCTGAATGGTAGATCCTACTTTGTCCCATAGCGATTCAGGACCCATTTTAGCAGCTTGCTTGGCTAATTTGTCTACTTGGTTGTTAAGTATGGCTATCTGCGCCAAGTTTCTCCAATGTGCTCGAACCTTGAACAGGTAAGTATCTCCTGATCTTTGCTCCGCCAATTGCCAGGCATAGTGAAGACACCTGGCACAGACCACTGCGTGATCATTGCTAGTCTTCATGTCCCTTGTTTTCCATACAGGCATCCAGTCGACGAACACTCTGGTAACCCAATCCGAGTCTGTACAGATGGTAATGTTGACAGGGGGATCTGCATTTTCCAGTGCTGATATTAGTGCCACCACTTCTGCAGCTTGAGGTGAATGTTGTTTGATGGTGCCTTAAAACACCTTGCCCGACGCAACATGCATGGCTGTGAATCCCGTGGCTGCCAAGTGCAATACAGTGATTACCCCCAAACTCAACCCTATAAAACAGATATAAAAACCTTCTTCATAGATCAAAGTGACAGCGGGTGCTTGGGACCTCAATCCTCTGGCTAATGGCAAGCCTTTAGAGAGGAACTCCAAGGAGTCCCTTGATGTTCCTTTGGGACCATGAGAATAAGATGCTCAGGAGAACAGCAACAGATGATGACAAGAGTAAGTGTTGTCTCTTCTCCTTCCCCCTTTTCTCTCGGGTGAGGAAGCGGTTGGAGGAAAATCCCTAGCCCTTCTAACACTAGGGTGGCTAGATGTCTGCAAGTAAGACCCATGACTGTCTCTGGCTGCCGCTCAAATGGACAGCCCTGAGGCCGTGTTTGGGACAGCTTTTTATACACTTGCCCGGGAAACCCCTTAGAAAGAGTGGGAAACCCCTTCTGAGAAACCCCATAGGAAAGAAAAATAACAGTTCTGACTGGAAGTTGTTTACAACTCCAGGAGAAATTAAAGAGCAGGAAAATTAACCTATAGCTCACATGGGCACAAAACTCCATTTTGGAACCAACATGGATTCCTGTATATGAAAGGCACAAAGCTCACATGGGCACAAAACATATATGAAAGTGGACCCAACCTAACAGATGTGGGGTAATAGGCAACTCTAAAAGACAAAGCCCTGAATATCGAGGCTGTCCCAATAAAATCGGGACATCTGATCACCCTAATGTGGGTTGACATGTGGAACATTACCATGGACAAGCTTGGCCCGTTGATACCATTCAGGTTGCTAAAAAGTCTCATCTTTTATGGAACATCCTTCAAGAACGTCCTTGTAGTTCTTTTAGGGTTGCACAGGCCATTTCTTAATCTCTTGTGCATGGGGATATCTGGACATAGCAGGCCTTTGGCTCTGCATGCAGCAGACAGGTGAGGCAGCCCAATGTTCATACAGCATCATACCCTAGTGTTTACGCCAGAGTAAACTATATGGAGTTAAAACCAATGAGACCAGATGTATGGAGTTAAAAACCAGTCAGATTGGTTACACCACTTCAAAGCAGCCCTGCTAGTGCTTTGAAGTATTGATTATAGGGACAAAAGGCTTCTCACCTGAAATGAAAGGTCTGAGTATAAGAAGCCAAATTTCTCCTGGAGGAATGGTGGATTTGCTAGAAGCCCTGCAGCAAGCAAGAAGAGACAGGCATGAGCCACCTGTGGGGCCTGGGCTATGCTAGGAAAATTAACAGTGATTTGGGTTCATGAAAATCCACCTCATGTCCGGATTTCAGCCTGATTGCTGCCTGCTAGACCATCTCCAGAAGCAGGCTCAGTAAGCTGCCTGCAGTACTACCTGTGGCCCCTGCAGGCTGCTCTTCCTCATGCTGAGCTTGTAGCAGCTGCTGAAACATTGGAGTCATGCACCTAAGAGATCAAAAGTCAATCTAAAAAGGTGACTCGGGCTGGTTATTTAGTTAAACAACATCATTTTAAAGTCAGTCTCGCTATTTGCCAGGGCCCATCTCATGGTTTTTGAGTTCAGCTTGGAAACCACTGAGCAGTGCTGGGTTAATGAGAACACCCACCATCACAGTTGTGAGGAGCCAAAGGAGCAGACTAAGAATCCTCATGCCTCCGGGCATCAGCTGACCCTGAAAGCTGGGGTCAGGAAGAAACTTCCCCATGACCAGGCTAGTCCATAATTACCCACTGAGGGGCTCTCATAGCATCTTCTGACACAGCCAGCCTCAGGCCTACTGCAGCAGCCTGTCTCTGGGCAGGGCCTGGATCAGATGACCCCAGGCACAGATTTCACTCTCACCACCAGAGCCACAAGTTATTCTGTGTAACAGCACTGCTCAGCTAGGAACCCTCCTGCTGCCTTACGGTGTTACAGATGCGCTAGGCTTCCAGCCTACCTTCGACGCTGCCCTGCGTTAGATCGGTCCATGCTTGGAGTCTACTGGGCAAGGATGCAACCCCATGCTCTAAAGAGTCACTAGCCTCTGTTTGCCAGAAGCTGGGAAATGGGTGACAGGGGGTGGATGACTTGATGATACCCGTTCTGTTCTTTCCCTCTGGGACACCTGGCATTGGCCAGGTGTCCCAGAGGGAAAGACAGAATACTGGGCTAGATGGACCATGGGTCTGATCCAGTATGGCTGTTCTTGTGTTCCTTATAGGTCTGATTTGCGCTGGCAGGTCCTGGGTTTGTCGCTAGGGGCTTCGTTGGTTTGCTGGACACCACAAACCAGGGAATTCTCTTTATTAAAGACACACCAAGAAAGTCAAGAAAAAAGTAAAACAGGCACAGACATTTGAAAACTCATGAGTCACATCAACTCATGCCATAAACTCCCTCTCCTTCCTGCACCCCTGGGCTATCAGTTTAGATGGCAGCTCTCAGCTGCTCAGATCCCTCTGTTCCTTGAGGAAAAGGAGCTGAGAGACTGGAAAATACAAAGTCTATCTCTGCTACTGGCAGTTCAGTTGCTAGAAGGTCCCAGGCATGGCAATGGCACGCAACCCAGTTAGCCCCTCCTGGACCCCAGCCTCTCTCACCTTGCCTCAGCAAAACATCTCAACCCCCAAACTTACTCTGATTTTTCATCATGGTCACGGCAAATCTCTCCTCAGCGTTGCCCTTAGCTTGCCATGAATGGTCACAGTTGGCAAGGTTCAGTCTGTGCTGGCTGGCTAAACTGGACACTTACTAAACCAGGGGTCTCAAACTCAAATGACCACAAGGGCCACATGAGGACTAGTACATTAGCCCGAGGGCCACATCACTGACCCCCCAGCTGCCCCAGCCTCACCCCCACTCCATCCCTTCCATGAGGCCCCACCTCTTCCCACCAATCCCAACCTTTTCCCCCGGTGCGCCCCGGGCCAGGCCAGAGCCCCTCTAGGTAAATGGTGGGGGAGCGGAGAAAATAATCCCACAGGCTGCCCCATGTGTTTGAGACCCCTGTACTAAACAGAGGGAGTTTGGGAAGGGCAGGATGGGATGTAGGCATCCAGCTGAGAACACAGCGAGGTCACCTGGTTCCCTCTCTGGTCATACAGTATCAGGGTTGGAAGGGACCTTATCTAGTCCAATCCCCTGCTCAAAGCAGGGCCAATCCCCAATTTTTAGCCCAGATCCCTAAATGGTCCCCTTAAGGATTGAACTCACAACCCTGGGTTTAACAGGCCAATGCTCAAACCAGTGAGCTCTCTCTCCCACCATGGTCTGTTTGGAGCATCCTTGAAGATCAGGAAGAAGGAGCCAGGTGGAGATGGGTGTGAATCCCCATCATGTGATCATTGTAGTAAGTTGGTCGGTGGGATGAAACGCTGGCATGGCCTCTGCAGAAGTACCCAATCCTTACTCGCTCAAGACTGAGACACTTAGGAAGGAGCCAGTCAGCCCCTCTGGGATGGTGCCCAGTGCCGTGTGTCTGTGTGTTGACAGACCTTCAGCCTGAGGAGATAAGGTGAGGACAAGAGCAGGATGCCTGCTCAGAACAGGGACAGGAATTTGCTTGTCCGTGCCTGCTGCATTCATCTCCACATTGAGCTCCACAGCACAAATGTTCATGGGAACCTAAGGTGAAACTCTCAAAGCAGCTCAGATTAGAGGAGTTCTGCTCCTCCACTATCCAACCAGCCCCAGGCCTGGAGCCATGAGCTGGCACCAGGGGAACCTGCACAAGTGATTTCCCCTGAGGAGCCACCTCAGTCGAAACAAGATGGCTAATCCAAGCCACCATCCTGTACTGTGCAGAACTGTCTCGACTCACCACCCCCACCATTACTGTCAACTCCTTGGGGACTGCTGCTCTCTGCCCTGCCCTGAACTGGAGATCCCTCTGAGCTGGGACAACTCCACACAGAACTGGGGGAGATGGGGAGGGACTTGCCACTGCCATTCAGCCTGGACACAGAGTATCTTGGATACACAAGCCCCCTGCACCCCAGCTGTAACCACCCTGTGACACACAGTGGGCCTGTATCCAGCTGGCCCCTGCAGCATCCCATTGACTCTGGGCACTGTGACCTCTCTGGAGCTCTCATTCACTTAAAAGTGTCTACAATCTTCTTCCACTTGGGAGAGCTGTTCCCAAACAAAGCCGTATGTTAGACTGGAATGGCCTAGGAAGCGGCCCCATTTGTACCAATATCCCTGTTCCGTAGCCAAGGAATGGTGCCTTCAGTATTCCAAACCGGCTCTTTCAGTGGAGCTCCCACTGCTGAGAATCCAGCCACAAAAGCCAGTGAGGCTGTGGGAACATCAGGTAGACATGGCATGGCTCAGACAGGTAGACATGGCATGGCTCTTTGCAGCTTTCTCTTCAGAAAGGAAGTTTCCATCTTTTCTCCTGGTGTAGATCCTTGAAAATGTCACAAAAATGCCATGGGTGTGAGGGCTGAAAGCAAACACTCCTGGGCTAGTCCCAGTTCCCAACTGGCACCCACATCTGGTCTTTGGGACCCAGGACACTCACAGAAAGGGTTTCTCATTTGGGGGAGAAAAGGATGCTTCCTGAGCTCCTGCTCCTGACATTCAGTAAGATCAGCCTGGCCTTTGGCCATACAGCAGGCTAGTTTAACAGCATGAGAAACAGCATCGTCAGTGGACTAAGCCCAGCACAGAGAACAAGGGATTCCTGTTTGCTACTGCCAGATGAGTCACTTAATTCCAGAGCAGCCCTGATCATGTTGATTAATCTTTCTGTTCTAGTTTCCTCGTCTGTAAAAGGGGGGACAATACTATTGAGCCTCTGGCCTCTCCCTCCTATGTGGGTTTTGATGAGTAGCTGAGGTTTGGAAAATGCTAGTGTGATGTTATTGACATAAACTGTGACCATATAGATCATTGTTGCAACCACTGTTATATATTTGCTGCAACTATTGTACAAAGGTCGTCATGTGATGTGTCTATAAAAAGGTTATGATTTGCTGGTTATGATTATGCTATCTGTATGTGTATCATTTTGTATTTGAAGTTATAAATATTGGTTATGTACTTGTATCTCAATATGTTTGATGTGTTTTGATTCTAAGTAGCCTCAGTGAAGCATTTGATCAGTTTCTTGAGAAAGGACTATTCTCAATAAGAGCCCAATCAAGAAACATTTAACTGACAATGAACTTTGGGAGACACCAATCCACATCTGAGCTTTCCTGGGAACTTTCAAACTAACATGTAAACAATGGCATTGACCTGTAAAGAACTGAATCATGCATGGACATGTGACTTGCCCATGTGACTCCAAACTCCATCTTGTCGCTGTGATTTTGCACAGGAGAACCAAAAGGTTTCTGCCCACAAGAGTATAAAAGGCCCTGAAAACCCCTCCATTTTGTCTTCAATCCTGCTTCTTACTTCTGGAGGAACCTTGCTACAAACTGAAGCTCTGAACAAAGGACTGAATGACCCATCCCAGCTGTGGATGTACTCCAGAGACTTGATTTGAACCTGCAGTTTATTCTATCACTGCTACTAGCCTGAACCAAGAACTTTGCCATTACTGTATGTAATTGATTCCATTTAACCAATTCTAGCTCTCATCCGTATTTCTTTCTTTTTATGAATAAACCTTTAGATTTTAAAGGATTGGCAACAGCGTGATTTGTGAGTAAGATCTAAGTTGTATATTGACCTGGGTCTGGGGCTTGGTCCTTTGGGATCGGGAGAACCTTTTTTCTTTTACTGGGGTATTGGTTTTCATAACCATTCATCCCCATAATGAGTGGCACTGGCGGTAATACTGGGAAACTGGAGTGTCTCAGGGAATTGATTGTATGACTTATGGTTAGCCAGTGGGGTGAGACCAAAATCCTCTCTTTTTGGCTGGTTTGGTGTGCAAGAGACCCCAGACTTGGGCTGTGACTGCCATGCTTTAAGCAATTTGTCCTGAATTGATTCTCTCTTTTGTGTTCCGCCAGAGGCAGCATCATTACAGCTAGTAGATGGGCTAAGACTCCCAGAATGCCATACAACCCTTCAGTGGTGGGGTCCCAGCAACCCACGACTCCCTGTTTTATATTTGAAAATTGTCTCTTGAAAATGCTACCACAAGCCAGCGCAAGCAACTGGGCTCCAATTCTCTGCACTGGGATGTCATCAAATCCAGCACCCTGTGCTGAGGCAGGACCAAATAAACCTAAATTACCCCAACAGGTGTTTGTTAACCTGTTCTTAAACCTCTAGTGATAGGGATTCCACCACCTCCATTGGAAGCCTGATCCAGAGCTTAACTACCCTCATCGTTAAAAAGTTTGTCCTAATATCTAACCTAAATCTCCCTTGCTGCAGATTAAGCCCATTACTTCTTGTCCTTGCCTACATTTAATGGCTAGGAGAACAATTGATCACCTGTCCCAGATACCCTCTTTACATAACTGAGGACTTATCAGGTCACCTCTCAGTCTTCTTTTCTCAAGACTAAACATTCCAGTTTTTTTAAACCTTTCCTCAGAGGTCAGGTTTTTTAACTCTTATCATTTTTGTTCCCCTCCTCTGGGCTCTCTCCAATTTGTCCACATCTTTCCTAAAGTGCAACACGCAGAACTGGACACAGTACTCCAGCAGGGGCCTCAGCAGGCCCAAGCAGAGTGGGACAATTACCTCTCATGTCTTACATATGACCCTCCTGTTAACACACCCCAGAATTACATTTGTGACAAAGCTCTGTCCTTGTCTCCATGGGTCCCACATTTCCTGGCAGATTTCACTAGCCTCAGAGGCTCACTGTGACTCTCCACATAACTCTTCTCTCTCTAGGGACAGGGGTCAGTCTACTGAGCCATTTTCATCATAAGCCAGCAAGGGAGGTGAAGAGAAGCTATCCTTCCTTGCACAGTCTCTGTTGTCTCCCAGTCTCAGTGATTAATCAAGGGGGGGGGGGCAAAGGGGGAGCTCAGGCCCACCCCCTACTCCAGGTTCCAGCCCAGGGACCCTAATAGTATCAGCTATGGTAGCTGACCTTTTAGAAACATGACACATACAATTCCCTGGGCTACTTCCCCACAGCAGCCCCCACTTCCGCAAGCTCCACATCACCCTTACCTCAGGGCCTCCTTCCTTGTGCCTGATATGGTGTGTATTGCCTAATCTCTTCAACAGCCCAACTTCTCCCACAGCTCCTGACCTCCACACCTATCTGACTAACTGGGAGGCTTTTAACTAGTTTCAGCCAGTCCCTGATTGGCTTCAGGTGTCCCAATCAACCTAGCATTCTCCCTGCCTTCTGGAAAGTTGTTAATTGGCCCCAGCTGTCTTAACTGAACTGGAGCAGCTGCCATTTAACTTATCCTGGTACCAGGGATTTGTTTAGCCTGGAGCTAAGATATCTATCTCCCACTACTTTTCTATAGCCATCTGACCTTGCCCCGTTACACATTGTTGACTCATATGCAGTTTGTGATCTTCTATAACCCCAGGTCCTTTTCAGCTGTACCACCTAGCCAGTTATTCCCCATTTTGTAGCTGTGCATTTGATTTTTCCATTGTAAGTGAAGGACTTTTCACTTGTCTTTATTGAATTGAATCTTCCTGATTTTGGACCAATTCTCCAATTTGTCAAGGACCAGCCTGGTACCTGAGAGACAATATTTTGCTAAGTAGTATTCAAGCTATTTATAAAACTGCATTCCTGGGGCATAGAAAAAATTGTGGCTTTTTTCTGGTAGATGGGGTACCCAAATATAATATGTAACAGGATCCAATGAGGAGCCAATCGGAAACGTATGACTTGTAGAGAGATTAAGGAGCATTATGGCCTGGGAAAGACTCATTGAAGATGCTACAGACACATTAAGCAGTCAGCAACAATCATGAGAGCCTTGCCTTGCTTTGCCCTGGCACCTCAGTGACATTACAATTTAAAAAGAAAAGAATAGTCTATTTTGTATCCTAGTTTTACTCCTATGGTGGAGCCCCTGCAGTTGTTAAACACTGTGGGAAGGAGGGTAGAGTGGAGGAACAATACATGAATATTGGTGAGCTATGGAGTCCAATAACTCCCTTATCCTACAACTGGATCAATGCAAATAGATTCCATCACGTGTGGGAATCCTAATGGGGCTCTGACTACATGGACTGGGTCTAACAACAGAATAAAAGCCCCCATCCCTGGTGCATGACTGAGATCTGGCCAGTTCAAAATCTTCAGCACAGGTTACTTTTCCCTTTGCAGACTGTCAAGGCAAAAATCATGAATTTTCACAAATACTGGAGATGTAATAACAGTTCTGGAATCTGAATCATTGGTTTTAAGGCCAAAAGGGACTATTACAATTATCTAGTCCGATCTCCTACATAACACAGGCCAGAGATTTTCATCCACAAATTCTTGCATTAAGTCTATAACTTCTGGTTGCGCTTGAGCATCTATTTTAGAAAAATATCTAATCTTGATTTAAAGACTTCAAGCAATAGAAAATCCACTATCTACCTATGTAAATTGTTCCTTTGGTTAATCACCTCCACTATGAAAAAATTGCACTTTATTTCTCATCTGAATTTGTCTAGATTCAACTTCCAACCACTGGAAATGGTTAGAGTACTTTAGAGTTCTCTACCATGAAAAATTTTCTCCCCAAGAAGAAGATACTAATAGACCATGACCAAGTTGCCTCTTAGGCTTCTCTTTAATAAACTAAATGGATTGTGCTCCTTTAGTCTCTCACTGTAAGGCAGGTTCCTCTTTGAGTGCTTGCTCATGTTGATTTCAAGTAGGCATGTGTGTGCCGCGTGCACAATCATCAGTCGTCAGGTCAGCTCTGGAGCCCCCTGGAGTCACTCCTTCGTGGCGATGTATATAGGTCCCTGCTGATCCGCCAACTCTTCAGTTCCTTCTTACCACTTGTGATGTTCGTTGGAGCTGCTTCTTCTCTCCCTTGCTACAGCAAGCAATCCCCTAGTGGACTTTTCCTATTTGTACCTGTAAAGAGTTTTTACTTAGAGTTAGTGTTTAAGTATTTTTATAGTTAGGTAAGTTTCTGCTGGGGTTTCTCCCTACCACGTTCTTCCCCTCCCAGGGACCGGGGCATGCCTTGGTCTCAAGGCTTCAAACCGTGTGGGTCCTGGCAGAAGCCTATGCTCAGGGGAGACCCTCATGACTCCTTTTTAAAGTGTTTGGGAGAAGCCCACCAGACTGACAAGTGTAAGATCTGCAGAGACTTCCACCCAAGAACCAAGGAGAGGGACTTTAGGTTAAAACGTCCCCCAGTTTGCACAGCCCGTGTTGAGCCCAAAGCCCAACACTTCAATGCGGCGCACACTGGCCTCAGTGAGGGAGGCTGCAGCGCTGACAAAGGACTCGGGGTCCAGAGACCCGCAGCACTGCCACTCTCCGGCAGCGAAGATGAGCTCTGCAGCTTCCCGGCACTGCTTCCACTCACCAGTGCCACACAAGGAGCAGAAGAGAGCTGAAAGGGGGCGTTTGCCCACAGTTAGAGCAGTGGAGCGTGAATGCACCCATTGAGTGCATCCCGTGCTGGGACACTCAGCCCCTGCTCCAGCAAAACTGGCACTGTTGACTCCGGCCTCGCAGGAAGGTCTGTTGAATTTGGTCCCATTGGACTCCCCTGAGCGGGAGTCACTTCCATCCACTCTGGACACATTTGAGGTGGCCAGGGACCCCATAGCAATGATATCTCTGTAGTCCCTGGCACAGGCAGTACCAGCATAGGCAGCACCAGCACCATACAGAGGAGCTGTGCTTTCTAAGGGCAAACCAGTCATGATGCAGTACTGGTCGCCCTCCCCTTGGCACCGCTCTCCGGCACCGTCCCATTCAGCACTACCATAGTCACCAAGGTCGGACTTGTCTTCGCGGTCAGAACCAGAGTCATACATCTCAAGGCAGAGCTGACACCACTCTTACCACCATTCGAGGCAAGAGGAGAGGCAGCAAATCCCCATGATGCCCTGGCCACCACAATGGCAGGTGCCAATGCAGTGACCCTTCTGGGCCTGTGGGCATATCACCAAGCCCAGGAGCCAAGCTCCAGATCTCTACCTATGACTTTGGATAGGTGGGGGCCCCCCTGTCTTCCTCCAGGGTGAAGGAACCTCCAGGAGGCTCAGAGCCCAGAGGGTTGGGAGGGATCTATATACACCACCATGAAGGCATGACTCCAGGGGGCTCCACAGCCGACCCGATGGGTACCACTAGGGGAAAATCCTTCCGATGACTGTGCATGCGGTAAGCACCCACCTACTTGGAATGGACATGAGCAACACATCTCAAAAAAACAACAGTTACGAGAGATAGGTAACAGGTTTTTTTTCCAGACCTCAAATTATTTTTGTGGCTCTTTACTGAACCTTTTCTAATTTTGTAACATGTTTTTTAAATGCTGACACTAGAACTGGACACAATATTCCAGTAATGGTCTCATGAATGCCATATAAATACCACCACCTCCCTAGTTTTACTTATTATCTCCTGGCTTATACATCCAAAGGATCACATTTGCTTTCTCAGACACAGCATAGTGCTGGGAGCTCTTTTTCAGTCAAGGTTCATGGTGGAAACCTTTCACTGCTTTCCAGGATTGAGTCCTCCAACCTGTAAGCATGACCAGCGTTCTTGATTCCTCGATGCCTGACCTTGTATTTGGCTGTATTAAAATATGTGTTGTTTGAATGAACACAGTTTACCAAGTTTCAGAGTAGCAGTCGTGTTAGTCTGTATTAGCAAAAAGAAAAGGAGTACTTGTGGCACCTTAGAGACTAACAAATTTATTTGAGCATAAGCTTTCGTGAGCTACAGCTCACTTCATCGGATGCATTACCAAGTGATCCAAATTGCTCTGGATAGCTGAGCTGTCTTTATCATTATTTACTAGTTCACTAATCAATGTGTCATCTGCAAATTTTATCAGCAATATTTTATATTTTCTTCCAGATCATTGATAAATATATTGACTAGTATTCATCCAAGAACAGATCCCTGTGGGACCTCATTAGAAATGCCCCATTGGATGATGACTCTCCATTCCATCTAACATGTGCCACCGTAAGTTTGTAAAATGTTTATTTTTTAACAAACATGTTGTATGGTACTAAGTCAAAGTCAAAATATATTTGGTCAACAGTTACCTTTATCAATCAAACTTGAAATTTATCATAAATGATACCAAGTGCATTTGACAAGACCTATTTTCTGTAAAACCATGTTGTGAATGGAGTTGTCCATGCACCGGGAGATACTGCAATACATATCTCATGTATCTTAATAATATACAAGTTATAAGTAGTTATATTATCCCTTCACAGAGGTCAGTCTCATTGGGCTATAAATGGGTGTGGTACCAATGTGCCAGTGCTTCTGTAGCTGGTTGGGAGAATGAGTTATTCAGTACAGTGGCGGCCTGTTACAGAATCATAGAATCTCAGGGTTGGAAGGGACCTCAGGAGGTCATCTAGTCCAAGCCCCTGCTCAAAGCAGGACCAATCCCCAACTAAATCATCCCAGCCAGGGCTTTGTCAAGCCTGACCTTAAAAATATCTAAGGAAGGAGATTCCACCACCTCCCTAGCTAACACATTCTAGTGCTTCACCACCCTCCTAGTGAAAAAGTTTTTCCTAATATCTAACCTAAACCTCCCCCACTGCAACTTGAGACCATTACTGCTCATTCTGTCATCTGCTACCATTGAAAACAGTCTAGATCCATCCTCTTTGGAACCCCCTTTCAGGTAGTTGAAAGCAGCTATCAAATCCCCTCTCATTCTTCTCTTCCATAGACTAAACAATCCCAGTTCCCTCAGCCTCTCCTCATAAGTCATGTGTTCCAGTCCCCTAATCATTTTTGTTGCCCTCCGCTGGATGTTTTCCAATTTTTCCACATCCTTCTTGTACTGTGGGGCCCAAAACTGCACACAGTACTCCAGATGAGGCCTCACCAAGGTCGAATAGAGGGGAATGATCACGTCCCTCGATCTGCTGGCAATGCCGCTACTTATACATCCCAAAATGCCATTGGCCTTCTTGGCAATAACAGCACACTGTTGACTCATATCCAGCTTCTCATCCACTGTAACCCCTAGGTCCTTTTCTGCAGAACAGCTGCCGAGCCATTCGGTCCCTAGTCTGTAGCGGAGCATGGGATTCTTCCGTCCTAAGTGCAGGACTCTGCACTTGTCCTTGTTGAACCTCATCAGATTTCTTTTGACCCAATCCTCCAATTTGTCTAGGTCCCTCTGTATCCTATCCCTACCCTCCAGCATATCTACCTCTCATCCCACTTTAGTGTCATCTGCAAACTTGCTGAGGGTGCAATCCACACCATCCTCCAGATCATTTATGAAGATATTGAACAAAACCGGCCCCAGGACCGACCCTTGGGGCACTCCACTTGATACCAGCTGCCAACTAGACATGGAGCCATTGATCACTACCCGTTGAGCCCGTCAATCTAGTCAACTTTCTATCCACCTTATAGTCCATTCATCCAGCCCATACTTCAACTTGCTGGCAAGAATACTGTGGGAGACCATGTCAAAAGCTTTGCTAAAGTCAAGGAACAACACATCCACTGCTTTCCCCTCATCCACAGAGCCAGTTATCTCGTCATAGAAGGCAATTAGATTAGTCAGGCCTGACTTGCCCTTGGTGAATCCATGCTGACTGTTCCTGATCACTTTCCTCTCCTCTAAGTGCTTCAGAATTGATTCCTTGAGGACCTGCTCCATGATTTTTCCAGGGACTGAGGTGAGGCTGACTGGCCTGTAGTTCCCAGGATCCTCCTTCTTCCCTTTTTAAAAGATGGGCACTACATTAGCCTTTTTCCAGTTGTCTGGGACTTCCCTGGATCGCCATGAGTTTTCAAAGATAATGGCCAATGGCTCTGCAATCACATCCGTCAACTCCTTTAGCACTCTCAGATGCAGCACATCCGGCCACATGGACTTGTGCTCGTCCAGCTTTTCTAAATAGTCCCGAACCACTTCTTTCTCCACAGAGGGCTGATCACCTCCTCCCCATGCTGTGCTGTCCAGTGCAGTAGTCTGGGAGCTGACCTTGTTCGCGAAGACAGAGGCAAAAAAAGCATTAAGTCCATTAGCTTTTTCCACATCCTCTGTCACTAGGTTGCCTCCCTCATTCAGTAAGGGGCCCACGCTTTCCTTGACTTTCTTCTTGTTGCTAACATACCTGAAGAAACCCTTCTTGTTACTCTTAACATCTCTTGCTAGCTGCAACTCCAGGTGTGATTTGGCCTTCCTGATTTCACTCCTGCATGTCCGAGCAATATCTTTATACTCTTCCCTGGTCATTTGTCCAATCTTCCAATTCTCATAAGCTTCTTTTTTATGCTGTTTAGCCAGAAATGTCAAAAGCTTTCTCAAGAGAAATAGACACTTTGGGTGGCTGAAAGGGAGAGGTTGATGACTCTGTCCAGACATATGATACTGCCAGAATCAAGCGTTCAAAAGCACAAGTTGGGATCATGAGACTGGCTTAAAAATCAAGAGATTTTAAAAAAACAGATGTAGGGTTCCTTTTATTTGCCTGCTGTTTTCTGACCCTGTAGGAATCACTTGGATCATATTTTCTAACTTCTTATGTAACCCCATGGGCTAGAAAGTCACATTTTTTACATGAAAGCTGAGATTCTCTCATAATCACAGGGTCCTCAACTTGTCATAAAATCATGAGTTGCCAAAACTGTAGGCAGCATTTTCAGCAAGTGGGTGTAAGTGGTATAAAGGTGCCAGGTGAGAGAGAGCAGAAGGGCAGAGTAGTTAAAAGAATGACAGGGTCAGGTGAAAGCAGAGGTACTCTTGGTCCATGCCTAGAGCCCCAGCTCCTGGAGTCATGTAATCGCAGCTTTAATTGAAAGTAAGTGTGTAACCATGGCTGAGCCTATGCGTTTTGTTGCTCAGGGCAGAAAACGTTTCGGGTGACCCCTGAACGGCCAAAGGGTGCACAGGCAAGACGGGACTAAACCACTCCTCAACTCTGATCTGATGCCTCCCGAGGGTGATGTGGTGCTTGGAGGCTGGGGGGGCAGCGTGGCTGCCCCAAGGCTGACCCTGTTTCTGGCCTTAAGAGGCGCTGAGAGTGTCACTGGTCCCGGGACATTCACTGGGAGATACTGGGAGCCCCACGCATCGCAGTGGGGGCTAAGCCTAACTCCCTGCTCTGGGCCCCCCGTCCCCGTCCCGAGAGGATTCTGGGCATTCCCTGGCTGCTGGGGGGCGCTCCTGCCCCGCGGGGCTGGGGAGAGGCGATCGCTGCCGCCGCCCGCACCAACGCTCCGCTCCGGGGCCAGAGAGCCGGCTGGGGCGGGCCTTAGGCTGCTTTCCACTCCCCGCGCGGGGCCCGCCATGCACCCCCCACCCCCGGCTGCAGGGCCCGGGGCAGCCGGCAGCGCCTCGCAGCGCCCGGCCCCGGCTGACCGCAACGGAACGGGCCGGTAGCAGCCTTGCCGGGGCAAGCGGTTCGCCACTGCCCGCTGGGCCCATTGCCATGGCAACCGCCACCCCAGCAACACCAGTGACGCAGGCCCGTGGGGGAAGGGGCTTCCTGGCCGATCCTGCAACGGCCCCTCCCCACGTTCCGGCCCAGGTGCCCGTCCGGCCGGGCTGGTACTGCGCATGCGCCCCGCCCCAGCCCTCCGCCGCCGGCCACTGGCTGCCGGGGCCGGGCGGGGGCTGCGGTCGCCCCGCCCGGGGGAGGAGGGAGCGCGGCGCCGGGCGCGCTGAACAGGGAGCCGGGCGCTCCCGGCCCCACCGCCGCCACTATGCCCGGCAAGTCTCGCTACAACCTGGTCGACGACAGGCACGACCTGCGCGTGCCGCTGCACAATGAAGACGCTTTCCAGCACGGCATCTGCTTCGAGGCCAAGGTGAGGGGCTGGGCGCTGTGCGGTGCCTGGAGCGGCTCGGCGCGGGGCGGGCTGATGCACGTCCAGAACCTAGCTGAGGGAAAAGCCCGTTTCCTGGTCCCGTGCCGCTGCGCCTCCCCAGGCGGGGCCGGGAGCCGCCCTCAGGTGGCGGGGTGCTGCGGCGGCGGCGCCCTGTCCGGAGCCGTGTGCGGCCCGCACCCTTCCCGGCAGGCTGGCGGGTTGCCTTCCCTCCAGCGCAGAGCGCGGCTGGGGGCCGAGCCCGCAGCGCCCTGCGCCTTTCTCCTGGAACGGGCTGGTGCCGCGGGCCGGCGGTCGGCAGGCGGGGAGCGGCGGGCCGGGCACGGCGAACTTCAGCAGGTCGCCAGCGCAGCCATGATCGTAGGACTCGGGCTCTGGCTTATGGTTGATATCAGGTGGAAATGTGCCCTGCTTTGCCTCTCCTAAGCCAGGAGCTCGGCCTGCATTAGGGGCTCGTAGCGCGGTGTGACCTGCCACTTCCACTAAAACGTAAAAGGCATTGGAGGATAAGGCTATCTCGGGAAAGGTCAACACCCTAGCCTGGCCTAGCCAGGATGGTTTGCTATGGAACATTATTAGTCTACTTTTTTAAAAAAGAAAAGGAGTACTTGTGGCACCTTAGAGACTAACCAATTTATTTGTCTCTAAGGTGCCACAAGGACTCCTTTTCTTTTTACTCTGAAATCTACTTTTTAAGTGACTCAAGAAGCTGGGCTTCCACCACTTCTCTCCGGAGTTTATTCCTCAGTCGAGCTCACACCTTAGGGTAACTTGTACTTCCCTTTGTCCTTGTGTCTAGACACTGAAATGTGTTAATATTCCTCTTTCTTATTAAGCTGTTGGCCCAGAACATCTATGGTCTGGCTCAGGTTTGGAGTAGGTGCAAAGTAACAGCTGAATTGGACAGTGACCATAGAAAGATCAGTTTTGCTGCCCCTGTTTAGACTATTGGTTCATTTAGTTTTGGATGCTGTTTCTGGCAATGGCCAGTGCTTGATCTGAATGTTTTCAGAGGAAACCAAACTTTCCCTTTGCTCCATTATGTACCTGGCCAATTTGTATTAACTTTATACAAGGTTGAATGGGGGTGGGGGTTGAAAGATTATCATTTCAGCCCTGTTTTTTGCCTCAGTGGCCAGTGACACTGCCCTCCGCATCACGGGAAGGACTGGCCATTTAAAAAATATAATGCATTTATATAGTGTCTTTTCTTCTCAAGGAATCCCAAAGTGCCTTGCAAACTTAACCCAAACATGTAGGAATTGTTCCTTCCACCTCTGGCTTAGAACATGGCAGGAATACATAGTAAAGCATACTGTATCGACTTGGAGCTGCAAGGTGGATTCTTGAGAAGGCAGAATGGAACTGCCTGGATTGAAATTTTACTAAAACAACTAGGTGAAAATGGCAACAGGAGATTTCACAAGTGATCAGGATCTCTGCTGTCTCTCTTATCTAGATGACCCTGCTGAGGACAGGACAGTTGTTTCTCACCCCACACACTGTTGGCATTTGTTCCATCTGGACTCGGAGCAGAGTGCTTCCTGCAGCATCCATGCCTGCTTCTAGATCAGGGGCGGCCAACCTGACCCTGAGAAGGAGCCAGAATTTACCAATGTACATTGCCAAAGAGTAAAAGTAATATGTCAGCAGCCCCCCACCCACTCCCCAGCACCTCCCGCCTGCTGGCAGCCCCCACCAGTCAGCGCCTACTCCCCCCTCCCCACCACAATCTGCTGTTTCACCTGTTTCACCTGCACAGGAGGCTATGGGGGGGGGGGGGAAGGAGCATGGGCATGCAAGGCTCGGGGGAAGGGGTGGAGTGGGAGCAGGGCTTGGAGCAGAGCAAGGGGTTGAGTAGTGAGCACATTGGAAAGTTAGCATCTATAACTCCAGCCCCGGAATCAGTGCCTAGGTAAGGAGCTGTATATTAACCTCTGAAGAGCTGCATGCAGCTCTGGAGCCACAGGTTGGCCACCCCTGTTCTAAATACTCCATCCAAGTGCTGCTGACCAACTTGGCTCAAGAGCTGGCAACAACACCACAGCTCTTCATGATTCTGAACTTCTCTGCCCCATTTCCACTCTCTCCCACTCTGAACAGGCCTATGGCAATTTGTAACTTGTATCTATCCTGCTCTAACTACTTTCATTGCCCTCTTCTGGATTAATTCTGTCTCTGCTACACTCATGGAACTAAAGCTTAAGCCTGTTCTTCAAATAAAGGTGCACAATTGGTTTGCAGCAATGTGGTTACAACAGTTTTAGTTCTTCTCCCTTTTTCATGCATCACTTTATGCTCTTTGGTTTTTAATTGCTGCTGCATTGTAAGTGTATGTTTTCACTGATAAAGGACTTGCCTCCATATGCATAGCTCCGGCTGACAGTGGGCTTTGGATCAGGACCCATATATTTTTCCCATGGGTTCCTTCAAGTTCCAAGCTCCTTGGTGCAGAAGGGAAATTTAGTTTGTTTTGGCAAATGAGCTCTGCCCGAATTTCATCTTCTGTCCTGCTCTTTTAACATCCATAGCTGCCTAATCAAAACTGCTTAGTGAAATCTGCCATGGATACTGCCTTGTTCATTCTCTTAATCAATAAAATGTCCCATCGTGCTGAGTGCTGTACAAACTCAGAGTAAGACTTTTCAAAAACACCCAAGTTCCATTTACAAAATCATGTAGGTGCTCAATCTAAGCCCTGTGGAAATTAGGAGCCTAAGGACATAAGTGGTTTTCACTGTAGAATTTAGGCTCCTATGTCACTTAAGTGCTTTTGCAAATTGTACTTCCATCCCTGTCTCAAAGCTGAGATTCTAACACTCTTGCAGTCTAATTTCTAAGACAAGGCATAAGTGGATTTAAAAATAGAGAGGATGAGGGTAAACAGTGGTAAGTGGTTACACAGGTTGCCTAATACACAATTTAAGGAGTCTGATTCAGTTTCTCTGCCTTTCACTGGTCCCCATTTTTAAACACTTTATTTACTAGTGAATTAATCCCCTGCCTATTTCCACTGTTACTAACTTCCTCCTTTGCTTAGCTTTACTGATTTTTAAACCTTTCTGCTCTCCATTTTTAAAACACTTCTTATAAAAATATTTTCATGTCTTTCATTTAAAAAAATATTGCCTCTACCTTCTTTCCCCTGTTCTCACCCATCCCAAAGTCCAGCTGCATCCCTCTGCGAGTTCAAGTCCCTTTTACCAGATACAGTTTCCCACTGTAACGTAGTGATGTCGGTGGGGCTTTTGAAACGCTGAAACTGGGTACGCAGGGCTCACGGCTGGATTAAGGCATAGTGACTGCAGTCCCATGATATGCTGGGACCTGTGTTGTGGTGTATCTAGGACACTGAATTGCCTTAATCTGATGGTGGGAGAACTCTTCTGGCCTTAACTCACTCTCCCTCCTGGGCAGAACTGGGAGCTGTTATAGACCACTTTTGGAAGGGGTAGGGTCCTGGTCCCATGTGATTGGAGGCAGAGGAGTGCTTTAGTCCTGCTCCCCCACCCCATATTCCCTCTTTGTTGAGGCACCTTTTCTGCTGCCACTGGACAGCCCAGAGGAGAGGTGGGGCCTTCTGCCAGCTTCCTCTGTTCCCAGGGAGGGGCCTAGTGGACTCCTCCCAGGAAGTGTGGGGAACAGTGGGAGCCTTTCTGGCTGGGACTCCTTGCTACTGGTGATAAGATCCTTGCCTCCCTAGCCTTCTCAGCTGCCTCCATAGTGCACTGCCAATCTATCTGTCCTTGTACCTCCTTTCTGTAAAGGTTCAAACATTTGTTATTTGGCAGGTCCGCTGGGCTGTGCATTTTGTGGTGTAGTGTGGGAGGGCAGGGATGCTAGACTTGTGCATTCTTGTTAGTGAATCTGGCAGCAAAAGACCCCTCTGTGTTGGATATTTTTCAGTCTCTTGGCAGATGTGGTCAGTGTTTCACACATTCTCCCTGATTCCCTCCCAGATTGAGAAAAATTTGGTGATTCCTCCCCCATGACCTCTGACCCTGAGCAGGTGGTATTTGGTGACAGTGTCCATAATAGGTATAGCTGATCATGGAGTTTGAAAGGCAAAGGTACGAAATTTTGTCTGCTTCCCAATTCAGTGTGGTGGACAGGGCTGTCATGCCAACAACAGAGGCTCCATCTGAGGCTACTTTCCTTCAGACAGTGTTTCCCCAAGGTTTGATTGATGGGCAGCCGTGACATTTGACTTGTGTTGTCAGTTGGTGGGAGCTAACCTGCAGAGGGACAAAGAGGGTGATGGGATGAGAACTCTCAAGGCTTCTGCAGCTGAAGGTGTTTGCCTTCTTCAGAGGCAAGCCTCTGCTTTGCTGTGCATGGCACAGTCACCCTGCAGCCTGGCCCAGCATGGGCAATTGGCTGACTGAGGACACTGCTGTGGGGGGTGCTGAGCCACAGAAGAATTGGTCTTGGAACCAATCTATAATCTGCTTCTTGACTGTGTGCTGGGGATTGCTGATCATCGTCCACCGGAATTGCCCAGGAACTGAATTCATTCTTCTTTCCCCCACTCCATGGCCATGGTGCTGATTGTTATCCTACTCCCGCATTGAACATCCTGGTCCGCCCCCCCCCCCCCACAAGAGGTACTAGAGATTGTCTTCCACTCTAGCTCCTGCCCCCACTGAGTGTTCTGCCTTCTCCAAACATCCATGTTGACCTGGGGCGTGGCAGCCTGGGAGCCAACTGTCTCATGCGCAGGGTGATGCAGAGCATAGTACTGGGTCAGCCCATGTTCTTTTGTCTGTCTCTGGATTTCTCCACTTACTCTGCCCCAGCTGTCTGTTGACTCAGTTTCTCCTTGTCACCAGCCTGTCTGTTTCTTCAGAGTGGTGCATATTAACCTTGCTCTCTACAGATATTCTCATTTGCTTCTCTTTCCTTGAAGTATTTTGGGTGCTGTGATTTGCATTTACACCAAGGAGCATCCATTTGACCCTGTCTTCCCAAATTTGTGTGCTGCTCAAGAAACTCCTACTGCCATATTGCCTGAGCCATCTGTGTTCTGCATTTCTCCATCCTCTTATTAGATTGGCAGAGATTAATTAAGTACTTATGCTCCTCTAATTGTTATCCTGAAGGATCCCAAAGCACTTAAATAGCATGGCTCATCCACCTCTTAGGGGAATACAGAAGGTGTTCTGCAGTAGCTTCCCTGCCCAGGAGGGGTGAGAATATCTCTGAATAGAACGGCAGGGAGAATATTAGTGTGCTGGAATGTAATTACCCATGTAGGAGTTTAGCCTGGAGGCCAGGGTTAACATGCCTCTCTTTCTGAGGAGTGTCCGGGGGTGGTTGTTAATTGCTAGCAGTCAGGATCTGTGATTTACAGCCCCTAGGAGGGCAGAAATGGCTCTCTGTGCTTCTGTAGATTAGAATTCTTAACCAGCTTGCTTGGGACTTTGTAGGAGGTGAGCGCAGGCCTGAGTCTGTATTGATTTTTACACTCAGACTAGTGCTATCTGCAGCTGCCTGCAAACAGCACTTGTGTTAAGATACATCTCTTACCTGAAGTAATCAGTACTCTGTTGTACGCTGTTACACTCTATTTTTAATACTGATCAGTAAGCTCTGCCTGAGCGAGGGCCTAGCTGGGCCATTGGGGTGGGGGATTTGAACCCCGGCCTTAGGTCACCATTGAAAACCAGTTTTTTTCGCTCATCCAAGTCCCAGTTTGTCTCCTTTGTGAGCCCACTGCAGGGCCTGATGTATCGGCTGCTGGGGGTCCCACAGCTGGACCAGCAAGAGGTGCCGCAGGCCGCTCTGGCTGCTGGTATTGACTGGCCAATGGGCAGAGCCCCACCTTGCCTTTCTTTAATAGTACTGCTTAGCTCTGGTGTAGCACTCTTTGTCACGAAGGCCATCAGTAGACAGCTTCCGCCCCCCCCCCTTTGAGATGGGGCCTTTCTTTTCCCCTTCTCTCCAGCAGCACCCTGGGGAGAGCAGCAGGTGGTGGGTGAGGAAAGGGGAAGGGCTGGCAGATTGCAGCACCATGGGGCACATTTATGGGCCTCTAGCTCCTGGGGGGAAAAAATGAGGAGTACTTGTGGCACCTTCAAGACTAACAAATTTATTTGGGCATAAGCTTTCGTGGGCTAAAACCCACTTCATCAGATGCATGCAATGGAAAATACAGTAGGAAATTATATATACACAGAGAACATGAAAAAATGGTGTTGCCATACCAACCGTAACAAGACTAATCAATTAAGGTGGGCTATTATCAGCAGGAGAAAAAATAACCTTTTGTAGTGATAATCAGGATTGTCGATTTCAAACAGTTGACAAGAAGGTGTGAGTAACAATGGGGGGAAAAATTAGCATGGGGAAATAGTTTTTACTTTGAGAGTGGATGGGTCATTACACAGTCTTTATCCAAGCCTAATTTAAAGGTGTCCAGTTTGCAAATTAATTCCAATTCTGCAGTTTCTCATTGGAGTCTGTTTTTGAAGTTTTTTTTGTTGGAGAATAGCAACTTTTAGGTCTGAAATTGTGTGACCAGGGAGGTTGAAGTGTTCTCAGACTGGTTTTTGAATGTTATAATTCTTGGTGCCTGATTTGGTCCATTTATTCTTTTGCATAGAGATTGTCCAGTTTGGCCAATGTACGTGGCAGAGGGGCATTGTTGGCACATGATGGCATATATCACATTGGTAGATGTGCAGGTGAATGAGCCTCTGATGGTGTGGCTGATGTGATTAGGTCCTATGATGGTGTCCCTTGAATAGATATGTGGACAGAGTTGGCAACGGGCTTTGTTGCAAGGATAGGTTCCTGGGTTTCCGTCCTACCATCAACCTCAGCCTGGACCAGTCCACAGAAGAGATCCACTTCCTGGACATTACAGTGCTAATAAGCAATGGCCACATAAAAGCCACCCTATACCGGAAACCTACTGACCGCTGTACTTACCTACATGCCTCCAGCTTTCATCCAGACCACATCACATGATCCATTGTCTACAGCCAAGCTCTAAGATACAACTGCATTTGCTCCAATCCCTCAGACAAACACCTACAAGATCTCTATCAAGCGTTCTTAAAACTACACTCCCCCCTGCAGAAGTGAAGAAACAGATTGACAGAGCCAGAAGAATACCCAGAAGTCACCTACTCCAGGACCAGCCCAACAAAGAAAGTAATAGAACGCCACTAACCATCACCTTCAGCCCCCAACATAAACCTCGCCAGAGCATCATCAAGTATCTACAACCTATCCTGAAGGATGATCCCTTACCCTCACAGATCTTGGGAGACAGGCCAGTCCTTGCTTACAGACAGCCCCCCAACCTGAAGCAAATACTCATCAGCAACCACACGGCAAAAACACTAACCCAGGAACCTATCCTTGCAACAAAGCCCATTGCCAACTCTGGAATTAATTTGCAAACTGGACACCATTAAATTAGGCTTGAATAAAGACTGGGAGTGGATGTGTCATTACACGAAGTAAAAACTATTTCCACATGCTAACTCCCCCCCCCCCCGTTACTCGCACCTTCTTGTCAACTGCTGGAAATGGACCATCCTGATTATCACTACAAAAGGTGTTTTTGTTTTTCTCCTGCAGCCCACCTTAATTAATTGGTCTCGTTACAGTTGGTATGGTAACACCCATTTTTTCGTGTTGGGGGTGTGTGTGTGTGTGTGTATAATCTTCCTACTGTATTTTCCACTGCATGCATCCGATGAAGTGGGTTTTAGCCCACGAAAGTTTATGCCCAAATAAATTTGTTCGTCTCTAAGGTGCCACAAGTACTCCTGTGTGTGGTGTGGGGTGTTTTGTTTTTTTTTTTTCTGATACAGACTAACACAGCTACCCTCTGAAACCTAGCTCCTGGGAGAGCTGCTCCCTCCTTTGCCAGTGTGCAGTAGTGCTGAGAACTGCACGTGCTCACAGGGTGCCCTTTCAGTCCTCCTGGGGGCAGAATCAGGCTGGCCCCAGAGCTAGTGCACCGGTGTGGAATTCACCCCCACCTCCCAAGCAGTACTGGGGCCCAAGCAGGGAAGAGGAGGTGGAGGGAGTGAGGAGCTGGCCATCCTGTGATTGCCATGAGGCAGCAGGTGGCCTGGGAGGGCAGGGGCTGCTGGTGCTGGTTGTCAGAAGGAGCAGTGGTGGGAGAGCAGTGGGTTCACAGGAGCTGTTGGGAGAGGGAGAAGAGCCTCAAACTTAT
Organism: Lepidochelys olivacea; assembly: GCF_965140295.1. NCBI lineage: Eukaryota > Metazoa > Chordata > Testudines > Cheloniidae > Lepidochelys > Lepidochelys olivacea. The sequence continues at coordinate 42,536,908 of NC_140418.1, read as the reverse complement.
TGAGTAGTTGATCTTACTTGGGAGAGCAGAAGTATGTGGGGCGTCCCCAACTGCCAGCTGTAGCTCCACCACTTATTCTGGGCACCAGCTGCTACTGATAGGCAGAACTGTGGGTGGGGGGAGCAGGCTGGAATATCAGCAGGTCAGGACTGAGTTGCATTGGCACAATGATGAGAATGCCTGCCTGCATTTCAGCCCCTTACTATTGTTCTGTTTGTCAGAAGCACCCACAGATTGATCCACCGATTGTGATAACTTGCTGCTCCCACCCAAAACCAAACACAGTACTAGTACACCAGCTCCAAAGCAAACTGCAGCGTCGGAATGTGGCATAGTCAGGGCAGAGCTAAAGAGATTTAATTTGAGTTCCTTGCATCTTCTGAAGCTGCTTGCAACCATATGGTCTGGTTTGGGAAGTCAAACTAGAGTTAAGTATCTTCCAGGGATTATGCTAATCTATTTTCTAGAGATAAATCCAATAGTTGACTAATCCTGCTCCATCTTCTCAAGGACAGCAATACATTTCACACCTTTTGATATGTTTTTATTGTCCATGTCCCCTAGCATCACAGCTCTTAGTGCCTCTGAATTTTTCTTGATCAGGCTGATGGGAAGCAGAAAAGTTGGCTCCAGGGAAAACCTTGTGAGTTTTTAGTTTTGATCTGCACACTGTGGTTTGCATTCTTAGCATGAAATCAAAAGCCAGACCTTTTAAACTGCTGAAGCCTTGAGATAAAAGAACCCTGACCTGCACTTTGTCATGGGGGAGCTGGCGCAGATTCCCCACTCTTAAAGATTCCTTGTTACTCTTTAAATATCCATTTATTTATTTAACAGTGTCTTCTCTGCTTCTCCTTCCTCTTTCTAGCTCCCACAGTTCCTCTAGAGCAGTGGTTTTCGAACTTTTTTGCCTCCAGGCAAAAGGCTCTGTGTCCCGAGGCATCAAACCCACCTATATGTGACAGTGTGACATCTTTCGGAGGGAGGCTACTTTCTGGAAAGAGATGTTTATTAAATCCAGTTCTGACCTTTGTGGAGCTGACACAGACAGGATCTCGACCCTTTCTGCACATGCTGCTGGGAGTGGCAAAATATCCCCCTCCAATGCGCCTCTCAGTCTGGCAAGCCCTTGATTAAATGGACAATTCCCGTTAAAGAAATACAAGTGAATATGCAATAGTAAAACAGATGCCTTCTAAATTGGTGGTCTGCAATGTAAAGTCCTTGTAATAATACTCCAAGGCCCCTGTGCTAACTTATATACCTAGATGTAATTTTTTTCATTCTCACGTGGGTTATTAGCAGGGTTTGAACCAACAGCCTTTAGATGCCCAGCCCTCTTCTACTCTAGCCACAGCAGGGGGAGCATGCTTTTATCCTCTATCCAGGCAGCCCATACAGGGAGACCCAGTATGGACAATGCCAAGTGGATAACACCAGTGCATAACAGCAGTGAGACACTGGGTAGCAGGGTTCTTGATTTTTCTTCCTGGCTCTGGGAGCATTTTGTGGTCTTGTGGTGACAGGCAGCATAGCCAGTGTAACAATGCCCCTCTTTGGGACAGCTGTGGGGTCTGAACCTAGAACCTCTGGATATAAAAGCAAAGACCTGTATCACCTGAGCTAAAGAACCAGCTTCCTAGTATGATTATGGGCTGACCACAGTTTGTAGGGACTAATTGCTGTTGATGTTTGGTGGCCTGTGTTTTGTGTAGACCGTTGTGTGAGGAAACCACATACTGCCAGTGCTGAGCCTGTTCTGCAGAGAGGACTGCAGGCTTCAGTGCTGCCACCGAGAGGGATGGAGGCTTCCTACTGGCAGGAAAGAGATGCCTGGCTGAGAAGCAGCAGTACAGTTGGCAAAAGGCATGCCAAGTTGGGCCCCAGGTTACCAGGTGAATGGTGGAAATGGCTTTTTGGAGTAGGACATGAATTTATTCAGAGGTTAGTATTATTTATTGTGAGGCTGGAGTGCATAGGAGTCCTAGTGCCCTGCTGGACCAAGGCCCTGTTGTGCTAGGTGCTGTACGAACACATAAGTTGATGGTCACTGTCCTAGAGAGCTTAGATTTGTGAGAGTGGTGTTGGCTGGGCAGCGGGAGAGGGATTCGTGTGATAAGGGGACCTGGTAGCGTCTCTGTGTGGCAGTGAGCAGGTCTGCCTAGTATGTGGGACTTTCAGAGACATCGAACATGGGTGTCGGCTGTATGTTCTCAGGCGTGGCTCTTTGGTTAGCAAGGGTCTTTGGCTACACGACTCAAGTAAAATGTGCTTTTTAAAGCCACCCCCAAGGTTTATGTGGGACTTCCATGGCCCCCGCCTCCCCAAGACTTAGCTCCCCCCCACTAAAGTGAGCGGATCTGGGGGTGGGATGGTTATACTGCATGGGCTATGGGGTGGTGGAGGAGAAAGGGAGGGGTTTTTTGTATGGGAGATGTTAAGCTCTCTGTCTCCCCAGGTGACATGCACGCTCCTTGTAAGCAGGACCCACTTCCCTGCTGTCTCCTCCTGGCCCCCATTCCAGGTACACTTCTTGCTCCTGGGGTTCCCTGCACTCTCCATGCTTTGCTAGTGTCCTGCCACCCCTAGAAACCTCAACTTTCTGAGAGTGCTGCTCTTTCATCTGCCCCTGTCTCTCCCATGCCCCATTCCTCGCTGCAGATTCCTCCCTCTCAAATCTCTGGGCTGAGCCCAGAAGCCAGGTTACAAACATACAGAAATTCATAATGAGGAGACAGGACAAGAAGAAATGTTATCTCTTAGCCCCCTCATTAACTCTGCCTCAAGTACTGAGATCTGCTCCAGGAGTCCTATGGAACATAGCAAGTGTGGGGCTTCAGGCCTGGCTGCTAGAGACCAGGAGCCCAAAGCGTGTAACGTGTAAACTACAGCTCCATCTTCCAAACATCTGTATCTTCCCAGGAAGACTCAGGCCTGGGAGGAGATGCAACAGGCAAAACCTCCAGAAAGCTGGATTATTTTTGGAGCGGATGCAGGGAGGGGGGTTTGAAAAATCGGGCTTATAAAGGAGAGCTAACTGCTATCTCAGCTGTGGGGGGAGAGCTCTACACCTAATGCAGGCATTGTGCTTCAGCACTAATCAAAATATAGTGCAAACCCCTAGAAGCTGCTCTATGCCGGTACAGAGAAGTGCATAGACGTGTTCTACTTCAGCGTGTGCCCTTCCTGTGCCCCTTTGTAGGTTTCTCTCTTTTCCCCACCTCTCGGCTCAGCCCTGAAGCAGGGGTCAGAAGGGGTCCGAGGAACCCAGGAAGGGAAGGGGAATGGAGCGGGACCTGGGAGGGGCAGGTGAGTAGATAGGTACCTTCGAGACCGAGTCTATTACAGTCTAATGAACAGGGATTAAACTCATATTGAACTCGGGGACTCCTTTGTCTACCTAGGTTTGTTCGGGCTCTTGTATTATGCCTATCTCTGTGTATAGCGAGACATAGTGACCGAGGGAGCCTCTGCCACTTCTGGTCCTCGTTTCTTTTTCTTCTTCGCCCTTCCACTCCCAGGGGGAAAACAGGGTGTGGATTTACAAACCAGCCCTGTTTGTATTAGAGGAAGTAGATGGAAGAAGTGTGATGTGCTAAGGGCAACTCATATTGCCGAGGAGATGCAATGCTAGTTGGAGTTTCCTTAGATGTGATGGTTGTACGCCCAGATACATTGCAGTGGTGTAGCCCAGGTGCGTGGGGACCAAGGCCTGTGTCACTGAGGCCAGCCAGGATAGCACATGCTCTCCTAGCCAACCAGAGATGACCCAGCGCATTGCTCATGGATGCTGCTATGTGGGAGTCTTGCATCAGCAGGGAGTCTGGGAGCTGCCTAAATTGCAGACTGGCTTGTCCATGTGTGACTGTCTTAACTCAGCAACTGGACCATGGCCACAAGCTGCTCCAAGTGCTTTCCTCTGACACCCAGCATCTCCTCTAACTCCAGCCAGCTGTTCTTCATCTATGAGCTGACCTGGCCAAGTTTGAGACCAGCTTGTGGTGGGTGGTGTCACAGGACGGGAAGGATAGATAGACTGGTGGGCATTTGAGCCTCTGATGTCTCCTGAGTTCTCACAGCTGTTGCATATAGGCGGTGGATAAGACCAGAGAGAATTTATCCTTGTCGGATTCTGCAAGTGAGGGCTCCTATAGCAAACTCTGCATCCATTGTAAGGACCCTCCCCACCCTTAAAATGGGCACTATAGAGCAGTCTAATGTAACTTGGCAAGTAGTATGTGACTGAAACTCTTCTCTGTTTTGTACTGGGTGTGCATAGATAATGGGATGCCCTAATATTAAGCCATTAACAATCTTTCAGCCATCGCTCTATCTTTCCAACAGATGCTGCCCATGTGGATCTGAAGATTTAAGGGGAGATGTAGGATATGTGAGAAATAACATGTAGCCATGTAATAAGCCCCTCAATCCATAATGCACATACAGAGGGTGACTTGGGATTGCAGCTGTACCCAAGCCAGTTTGTGGCTTCAGAGAGCTTCCCCGTGGAACCTTAGTGTTCCTTTTAGTGTTGTTTTTTAATAGTGGCCTGTTGACCATTACATGTTATAATACAGAGGGACAACTACACCTTTCTGTTTTGGGCCTTGCTTCTTGAATCTCCTCACCACCACCACGTCCACAACAAATACTAATTGTCCGTACTTCATCCTGTGTTGACTTCAGGTGGAGCTGTCTGACGTTAGGGTTATTCCCATGGTGCGTCCCGTGGCTGTGCCATAGGGCTGAGCTGATACCCCACTGAAGCTACCAGCCTGGGTTATACAGTCCATGCAGAACTGGATATGCCATTCACACCATCTGATGGGGCAGAGCTTTCACCCATCAGCTGAGCCTGGGGCCCACCACAGCCATGTGGCTAGGCCAGGCTGAAAATCGAAGGACATTTCCATTACCATTCAGCTAGCTGAGGTCCGACTTCCTATTTCTACGAGTTCTGACCGTGCGCCATGTGATCTGACTCAACTTCCCCTCTCCTTCCTCTTTAAACAATCGCTGTATTACTGGGTAGCTAGTCCCTGAGGAAGAGCAAGAGGGTGGCTCAGAGGAATGCACAAATGCAGGGGGCTGGAGTGCTATATAAGCTGCATTGTGCATGTTCCAGCCCAAGGCCATAAATCTGCTGTGGAAGAGGGATCTGTGTGGGGAGGGAGTCCCACCCCTGCTCTATTCTGGAGCAGTGCAATTCAAGGGGCTGCTGTTGGAAGCTGTGCACCTCTTCCTGCAGTACAGCTCTGGAGCTCAGAACAGCTGGGGCAGGGGCTCAGAATACAGCAATTCCTGCGGATCCTGGGACAGCCACAAGCTTCCCTGACTCATACCACCAGCCTGCAGGGGGGGACTGGGGTCAGCTTCTCTCCTTCCTCCTCCCTGCCCTGGCGCGTGCTCTCTCTCTCTGCCCCCTGGGATTTCCTGGTGACCCCATTGGAGCTGGAGCATTAGGCTGACAGTGATGATGGAGTAGGAATGAGAAACATTCCCCTACTGCTGGCTTAGTGACTTCCCAGCTTGCACACCAGAGGAAATCCAGATGACATCACACCTGTGCTCTCCACATGACTGTCAGGTCCCAAAAGCTAAGCAGTGTGGGGTCTGTCCCGTCCCCCCCCCCACACACACACAGCTGGGAGAGCCCCTTGGGCATGGCAGAAAATGCTGGTGATAGAATAGTTGGCTCTCCCTTCTGTGCGGTGGTTCTGAGCCAGTGCCTGAGCTGGGTCTAGGTGGTATTTGTGTTGCTTTTCAGGTGACTTAACCCTGCCATTGTGACCCCTTGTACTAAAAAGCAGGGAACATCTGGAGAACCAGCCTCCTTCAGCACTATGAGTAGCAGTTGCAGTGTGGTTGGGAAGAGTGGGCTGGCACCTGCTTTGCAGTCATGGGGTGGAGGGGAGCAGCGAGGGGAACAGGATTTGCCTCAGGGGTGTGTGAACAGGATGTAAATCTGCAGGCTCTGGTGAAGTTGTGTGTGCAGTGGAAGGCTGGAGCATCTATTTGCTAATCCAGTTATCAAGTCCAGGAGCCCCAAGGCATCAGGAATAGGCTCTCCCTCCTCCCCCACCCATGGCATTGTGTTCGTGGCAAGTTCCCCCAGGCACAGCACACCTGCCCTTCCCACCAGTGGAGCTGTGGGGGAGTCAAGCAGGCACTCGGCAGAGCCACTGGGGCCCACTTTTGGGTGCTCAGGAAACAGGAGTTTTTGCAGCTCAATGTGGAGGGAACATGTTGTTTGGGGACAGAGCAGCCACTGGGGGACTGGTACATGGTATCCTTAACCTGGTGAGTGCTGGCTAAGCCCTGCCTCTCTTGACCAATGTCTGAGCACCTGAAGTGGCCCTTGGACTCTTCTGAAAACACTGGGCCTGAGCTTCACATCTTTGATTTGCTCCATGGAGGGGAGCTACTGAGAGCTTGGACAGACCCAGCTTTGCAAGTCCCTTGTGCATCCAGCCCCTAGATGTGTGATCAAATGACTGCTTGCTCCTGCCCAAAGCCTTAGTGTCCCTTCTAATGGCTGTGTGTGGCACCTGGCATCTCCCAGTGTGCACTGGCAACAGGAGGGGGCTCAGGCTGACCCCCAGGCTCAGGCTGAGGCCACGAGCTCTGGCTTCTTGTTCCTCTCAGGATTGCTCCTTCCTATAGCTTCTTGGTCCTGGGTTCGCAGATGCTTTTCTGCCAGGGTGCTCTTGGATGGGCAGGCCTCCAGCAGGCTGATGTAAACTGGCAGTGTTCCAGGTCTGATCTCTGCACACCGTGCCTGGCTGGTAGGTAGGCAGAGTGCCTCTTTGGTCTGGATTGCCATACTACAGGCTCATGCTGCGCTCCTTCGTGTCACCTCAAGGCTGACTGGGTGAGGTTCTGATGCCTGAAAAGTGAAGAAAAAACTTTCTCTTCACAAAGAATGTCAGAATCTGGAAATTGTTTCCAGTTTGCAGGAATCCAAATGGAACCATTATTTTGGGGGGTGTTCTGACAATGGCTTACAGCAAAATTGGATTTACCAAAAATTTCTGTTTTTGGGAAATGAAATGTTCCAATAACTATTTCAGTAACAGTTTTCTGAAAACAAAAACTTTCTGAAAGTCATTTGCAAAATACCTTGTCTTTTGAAGTTGCTTTTTTGTGGGGACCAGATCAGTGGTTGGGGTCACTAGTGTGGTTAGATGTTCATAGATGTTTGGCTGCGTGTGTGTGTTCCCTCTGTGTGCTGCCCCAGTCCTGCGCAGACAGCACGGCAGACCTTGAGCAAACCTCCCAATGACCACAAGATATGTTAAGGGACGAAGGCACCCAGCCAGGTTTATTGTCGATGGAGCATGGTACTAGTATCCCGCAGACTCTACTAGACCACTAATACATGTATGCCCATAACAATGGACCATCTTAGTGAATGGCGGGACTTTCCATTCCTCCCTAGGGTAGACAAAGATACTTTCTCTGAGATACATCTTTATATCCCAAAACAAACAAGTTAGTACTGCCCCTCTGACATAGTTACTGCCCCTCAACATGGCTAGTTATCACCCATCACCTTTTACATGTTGATTCCATCAAAACATCTCTATTACGGACTGTCATCTTGACCTTATCTTTTAGGAGGGGTCAGTGTGTTCCTGGTTTCCTTGGGGAATGTTTTTGTATCATCCTTGATATTGGGATGTTTTGGTACCACTTGATATCGGGATGTTTGCATGAGTACTCTGTGCTTGGCACTTCTTAGGAATATATATTTCTGCAATATGAGCCCTGTTCTTGCCAGATTCTCTGAGCAGATCCTGCCTCACACCAGGCCTCTGATACAAGGACTTATGTCTCAGGCTCTCTTCCTACTACAAGGGGGGAAAGTATTTTGAGTAGCTTGAAGTCCCAGTGATCCATGCTGCTTCTGGGAGTCGTTGGCAAGTCTACCCATCTTCCAAATGGTGGTGTCAGGAGACCTACCTGGGCCTAGCTTGCCCTGTGGAGCAACGCAAGGGGGTTGTGCTTTGAATGTGTGGGTTGCTAATTGGCAGCCGTCCATCTCTGGGAGCTAGGAGCTGTGTTGTCTGTTCTCTCCAGCTGCTGTACCTCTCCTTCTCTGGCACTCTCTATGGCCTAATGGACCACCTCAAGAGCCAGACTGTAGGAGAAGGCCCACCCACTCACTTGGCTGGGAGGAGGACATGCTTTGGTTCTAGCATCAGGGAATGGGGTTTGCCAGATGGGCATGTGTGACGAAGTGGGACTGTTCTTAATGTTTTCTCTGAATACTGTAGGGGTACCTCTGTTTCCCCTATGCATTTCCTAAGTCTCTAGGTGGTGGGATAAGGGAGTGTAATTGTTGCAGAGCAAAGGGCCAGTGTACATAAATGGCAGATACTCTATCTCTTGGCAACTGATGGCCTGGGTTCTTCCCCCCTGCAAGGTGATAGCTAAAGGTGTTGGAAAACAAAGGAATCAGGTGACCTCCTGGCCCGGGAAAGGGACAAAGCCCAGAGGAGGAGGGGCTAGAGGGTGAGTCAGTTTGGGCTGTCTGGGGATGTGGAGTGCAATGCAGAGGTGGTTGTCTGGCTCACTGCCCCCCAAAATGGACCCAACTGAGGGGTCCTGTTCTCTGTACATACAAGCTCTGTTCTAGACAGTGTTCCTGTCATCTAATAAACCTCTGTTTTACTGGCTGGCTAAGAGTCATGTCTGACTGCGAAGTTGGGGTGCAGGACCCTCTGGCTTCCCCAGGACCTCGGCTGGGCGGACTCACTATGGGAAGCACACAGGGGGCAAAAAATGCTGAGTGCTCCAAGGTCAGACCCAGGAAGATGGAAGCCATGTGACCTTCTTGCCCTGAGAACAGTCTGCTCACAGAGAGGAGACTTCACCAGAGTCCTGACTGGCTTCACAGGGAGCAGTTCCAGAGCATCGCCCGGGGACTCCGTGACAGCATGTGCCTGCACTTCACTAAGCTAGCTGCGTTCTTCCCCGCTGCGAATATGTACACTCTGCTGTTAGTCCAATTTAATTCCTCTGAGGCCTGGAGTCCTGCCCTTGGCTGGACATCAGCAAGGGGTGCAGCAGGGGTACTCAGCCAGGCCATTCTGGTAGCAAGCACAGTGGTGATGTCAGCAGCAAGTGGGGCTGCAAGTACACCCTGCAGAATTGGTGCTTTGTGTTTGCTTGTCCGTGTCTCTCGGTGATATAGCCCAAAGCAGCTCCTGGGGTTTGCAATGTGACTGCTGCCTTTGTAGCATTGCCAGAGTGCCTCATTATAGAAAAGATTCCCCCCACGGCCCATTCATATGGGGCTTCCTTCTAATTGGAATGAGGGGACGGCTGAACCAGGCGAGGCCTGTGTGGAGAATGTCGCTGCTGGAGACTGAACAGGAGTGCTTGAACATGCCTGGCACTGTGCAGATGAACCCATTGATGCGGCCTCTCTTGGCAGCGCAGGCTGCCAGCTAAATGTGCCTGGTGGCCCTGGCTGCTGTTTTGGTCCAGCAGAATTGCTGCCTGGGGAAAAACCAAGTACTGCAATAGCAGGTGTGACTCTGGGTTGGGATTGAGCATTGTTGGCAAAGCTGTGTGCAAAAAGTCCTGCTATGCCAGAGTGCCCCAAACTCCCTGCCAACATTTTGAGTGCCTTTTCTGCCTTTTCACTTCCTGTCTCCCACAGCGAGCAGCTTAGAGCTTGGCCTCTGCGCCATGCTCCTGGGCAGGGATTAAATTTCAAAGCCTGGTGTCTGTGCTGACTGACAGGAGGTGCCACGCTCTGGGAGCATTGCATGGGCACAGACCTGCCCCATAGTGTGCTGGAGGTAGAGTAGGCCTAGGGGGCAGGGACGCTACTTGGATGCCCCAGCATTGTCCAAGTGACAGCTGCTGCCTGGAGAGATGAGCATGAGGAGTGCTGATGGAGAAGGAGAGTTGGTAGGCTGCCAGCTGGAGGTGGAGCTCATCCAGCCATCTCTGTCCTCTCAGCACCTGGGTACCTGCTTGTCTTGCCGTAGCCACAGGGGCTGCTCTGACCGAACTGGGAAGGCTTGTGTTTGCCCTCCGCTCTCCTCACGCGGGGCTGAGATGTCACCGTGAAGGATCATTTGTTCACAACACATGAAAGGCGTGCCGCCACTTGGCTTTTGCTCCCTCCTGAAATGGGGCTGCGGATTTTAAGGTGATTATTACTAAAAGCCCAGATGTTGGCAAGCCACATCCTGAACCTTCTCTGTGTGCTGTGCACATATGGCTCCTCTTAATGCCCTGCAGGCTTTGCAGAGGGCTGGTTCTTTGCTGGTTCGCTTTGTCAAACCACTTACACACAGAGCTTTATGGTCCTACCTTTCTTCCTGAGCTGCTCCTCTCCTCCTCCTCTTCCTCCCCCAGCCCACTAAGTCCCAGTTCTTCACAGCTCCCTATCTAGCCAGGTCCCTGAAGTCTACAGCTCCAACACTCTGCACACAGTGCTGACGGAGACCAACCAGAAGAGGATCAGGGTCACTGTGAGCTTGTTGAGCCCATTCTTGTCCTGTGTTTACATGACTGAAAGCAACAAGGCATCCCTGGGAGCTCCAGAGCCCCGGGTCAAGGTTCATGAGTGTCAAAGGGCAGGGGCCTCCCATCTTGTAATCTAGCACTAAGATAGAGTGAGCTCTTCACCGGCCCAACCCCACTTTCCGTGGTGGGGCCAGCTAAACCCGCATCCCAGGTGCACCTGTGGCTAGGATATGGACTTTCCTGCATGACCTGGAGCAATGGTTCCTTTTATGGCAGAAGGCAACTGAGAAATTAAGACTGCTACTTTGATTGTCCCATATGGTACTCTGCGTGCCACCAACCCAAAGTCAAAGCGTTGTACAAACACTAGTGTTCTGTCTCAAGCACCCTGTGTGGTAGATGAATTAGCAACAAAAAATGTCGACCATAGTTACAGGACAGAGGATTCTATCCTGGGAAGCAGGGACTCTGACAAAGATTTGGGCATCGTGGTGCATAATGAACTGAAGACAAGCTCCCAGTGTGACATTGTGGCCAAAAGAGCTAATGCAATCCTGGGATGCATCAACAGGGAATTTCGAGTAGGAGGAGAGAGGTTATTTTACATCTTTGGTTCTGGTGCTACTGCTGCTGGGAATCCTGTGTCCAGCTCTGGTTTCCACAATTCAAGAAGAATGTTGATAAATGTGGGGAAGGCTCAGAGAAGAGCCATGAGAATGATTAAAGGATTAGAAAACCTGCCTTATAGTGATAGGCTCAAAGAGCTCAATCTATTTAGTTTATAGAGAAAGCTAAGGGGTGACTTGTTCACAGTCTACAAATACCTGCCTGGGGGACAAATATGAAATAACTGGCTCTCCAGTCTAGCAGAAAAGGGTATAACAATCTGATGGCTGGAAGTTGAAGCTAGACAAATTCAGACTGGAAAAAAGGCATACATTTTTAATAGTGAGAGTAATTAACCACTGGAACAATTTACCAAGGGTTGTGGTGGATTCTCCATCACTGACCATGCTTAAATCAAGAAGGGATGTTTGTCCACAAGATCTGCTCTAGGAATTATTTTGGGCAGTTGTCTAGCCTGTTCAATACAGGAGCTCAGACTAGGTAATCGGAATGGTCCCTTCTGGCCTTGGAATCTATGAATCGGTGAATTACACATTACAGATGGGGAGGAAAGTGTCAATCACTCAGTATGAACATGAACAAATCAGAGCTGGGAATAGAACTGGAGAGTCCTGACTTGCAGTCCTGTGTTTCAACCACTAGACAGGCGGTATTGCTATGTATGTACATCTCCTGCTTTGGGACATCTGTCTCCAATTTCAGGGAGGGAGATCAGATTTAAAAATGAGAAGCCTCGTTTTATTTTTTTTGCTGCTCGTTATGTTCCCATGTCTCTCCTTTCTGCCCCAGCCACGTTCCTGGCTCCTCACTTCAGTCCTTATGCTTGTGTCTTCCACACCACTTTCTCCCTCTGTGCTGCCACACCTCTTTCCAGCTTTGAGATTCACTGTGGCCAGCGTGAAACCTAAGGGAGCAAAGAGCTGGAGCAGCTGTGTGTATATGATTATCAAATGCAATTTGCTAGTAAACACAGGTGGTTCCTCAGGTGCCCCTCCCCCTTCTCCCAATGATATCTTTTGTGAGTAAATATCAGTTTGGATCTCCCCTTGTTGCATTTCTCACCTTGTGCATTTCTCTGGTCCTTGCTTATGATGAGGCATCCATGGCCAATAAGAAGTAGCCCGTGTTTGTAAGCCTATTAACACCCATCCTCGTTGTAGCTCTAGTTTGCTGGTGGAGGCGAAAGAAGAGGTCACAGAACACTTTCCATTATAAGCTTCTGTTTTCAGAGGACTCCTAACTTTCTGAAACATTCTTTATCGGAGATGAAATTTTTGTGTTTGTTCTCTGTCCTAAAGGCCTTTTCTTTGTTTAAAAATACTTGGGAAATTTAGTTCAGTAGCTGGAGTTTATGGAGCGCAAAAGATAACCTCTTCTTATTTTCTAAGTTCTAACATGGTTGTGTGCAGGTGTTCTGGGCCATGGGGGCAGAGGAAGAGGCATAGGTAGGCTTGCAGGCAGGTGGTGATGCTGCCTCGCTGTAAGTTAATTCCCAGGATGACCGGGGGAGGGGGGCGGGTCTGTGAGCAAGAATCATAGAATCTTAGACTTTAAGGTCAGAAGGGGACCATTATGATCATCTAGTCTGACTTTCTGCATAGCGCAGACCAGAGAATCTCACCCGCCCACTCCTGTAACAAACTCCTAACCTATGTCTGAGCTACTGAAGTCCTCAAGTTGTGGTTTAAAGACGTCAGAGTACAGAGAATCCTCCAGCAAGTGACCCGTGCCCCACGCTGCAGAGGAAGGCAAAAAACCCCCAGGGCCTCTGCCAATCTGCCCTGGAGGAAAATTCCTTCCCGACCCCAAATATGGCGATCTGCTAAACCCTGCGCATGTGGGCAAGACTCATCAGCCAGACACCTGGGAAAGAATTCTCTGTAGTAACTCAGATCCCACCCCATCTAACATCCCACCACAGGCCATTGGGCATATCTACTGCTAATAGTTGAAGATGAATTAATTGCCAAAATTAGGCTATCCCATCATATCATATCCCTTCCATAAATTTATCAAGCTTGGTCTTGAAGCCAGATATGCCTTTTGCCCCCACTGCTTCCCTTGGAAGGCTGTTCCAGAACTTTACTCCTCTGATGGTTAGAAACCTTCGTCTAATTTCATGTCTAAACTTCCTGATGGACACAAGAACAAATGGATATAAACTGGCCATGTTGGTACTAAGCTTAAATAATTCTTCTCCTTCCATGGTATTTATCCCTCTGATATATATATATATATATATATCAGAGGGATAAATAACATGGAGGGAGAAGATATGGTTGCGTGCGCTGTCTCTGTGTCTCTCATTTGTATTAGAGAGTGCACACGCAATCATATCTCCTCTCAGCCTTCTTTTGGTTAGGCTAAACAAGCCAAGCTCTTTGTCTCCTTTCATAAGACAGGTTTTCCATTCCTCGGATCATCCTAGTAGCCCTTCTCTGTACCTGTTCCAATTTGAATTCATCTTTCTTAAGCATGGGAGACCAGAACTGCACAGAATATTCCAGATGAAGTCTCACGGTACTAACACCTCCTTATCTCTACTGGAAATACCTCGCCTGGTGCATCCCAAGACCACATTAGCTTTCTTCATGGCCATATCACATTGGCGGCTCATAGTCATCCTATGATCAACCAATGCTCCGAGGTCCTTCTCCTCCTCTGTTACTTCCAAGTAATGCGTCCCCAGTTTATAACAAAAATTCTTGTTGTTAATCCCTAAAAATGCATGACCTTGCACTTTTCACTATTAATTTTCATCCTATTACTAATTTACAAGGTCATCCAGATCTTCCTGTATGATATCCTTGTCCTTCTCTGTATTGGCAATACCTCCCAGCTTTGTGTCCTCCACAAACTTTATTATCACATTCCCACTTCTTGTGCCAAGGTCAGTAATAAAAAGATTAAAGAAGATTTGGTCCCAAAACAGATCCCTGAGGAACTCTACTAGTAACCTCCTTCTAGCCTGACAGTTCACCTTTCAGTGTGACCTGTTGCAGTCACCTCTTTAACCAGTTCCTTATCCACTTTTCAATTTTCATATTGATCCCCATCTTTTCCAATTTAGCTAATAATTCCCCATGTGGAACCGTATCAAATGCCTTACTGAAATTGAGGTAAATTAGATCCACTACATTTTCTTTGTCTAAAAAATCTGTTACCTTCTCAAAGAAGGAGATCAGGTTGGTTTGACTCCAGGCCTCCTCCGCCTTTAGATCCACAAGTTCTTCAGTCCAATCCACTTCCCTAACTAACTTCCTTTAATTTTTTTAAGTTAGCCCTTTTGAAATCAAAAACCCTAGACACGGATCCATTTTTGTTTATCCTTCCATTTAGTTTGAACTGAATTAGCTCATGATTGCTCGAACCAAGGTTGTCCCCTACAACCATTTCTTCTATGAGGTCCTTACTGCTCACCAAACCCAAATCTAAAATGGCATCCCCTCTTGTTGGTTCAGCAACTACTTGGTGAAGAAATCCATCAGCTATCGCATCCAGGAAAATCTGAGCCCTATTATTATTACTGGCCCCTGTCCTTCAGTCTATATCTGGGAAGTTACAGACTCCCATAATCCCACAATTCCCATTAGTATTTACTTAATTAAAAACATTACAGAGGACTCTATCCATATCCAAATCAGATCCCGATGGTCTATAGAACACCCCAAGCACTATCCCAGGGGAGACTCTAGTAGCTTTCTTCCCCAATGTGATATTTGCCCAGACTGTCTTATCCATTCCATCACTTCTTATTTCTTTACAGTCTACCTCACCATTGATATACAATGCTACTCCACCACCTTTGCTTCTATTTGTCTTTCCTAAACAGCACATACCCTTCAATACCTGTAGTCCAGTTATGACTACTATTCCACCATGTTTCTGTCATTCCTATAATACCTGGTTTCACTTCCTGCACCAGTAGCTCTAGTTCCTCCATTTTGTTACCCAGACTCCTTGCATTAGTGTACAAACATCTTAATTTTTGCTGTTTGGCCTTGCTCACATTCTTTACCTAATTAGGCACAGACATTCTACCACCAGTATCATCTATTAGACTGGTATGTACACTACCCTTCCTCCTTATGTCCATTCTCCGACCCACAGCTGTATTCTTTCTTACTTTGTTTTCTTCCCTCTCAATGTTAAAATCTGGCGTGGAGATTACCTGGACATCTCCAACTGTCTCCCCCAGATTCCTAGTTTAAAACTCTCTTGATGAGTTGTGCCATCCTAGAAGTCTGTTTCCCTCTTTACTCAGGTGAAGTCCATCCCGAGAGAACAGTCCTCTGTCCATGAATGCCTCCCAGTGGCCATACATGCCAAAGCCCTCCTTATAGCACCAGTGCCTGAGCCATCTGAGCATCATAATCTTGTCACACCTTTGTTGCCCTTCTCTAGGAACAGGCAGAATCCCACTGAAGATCACCTGAGCCTCCATTTCCTTAAGCGTCTTCCCCAGCCTGGCATAGTCTCCCTTGATATGTTCCAGCAAGAATCTAGCCGTATCATTTGTTCCCACATGAAGGATAATTAGGGGATTCTTTCCTGCTCCCTTTAGGATCTTTTCAACCTCAGGTCTACATCCCGTATCTTAGCACCTGGAAGACAGCATACCCTTCTATTCTCTGGATCAGCTCTGGTTACAGTCCTGTCTATTCTTCTTAGTAAGGAGTTCCCAATCATGTAGATCTGCCTTTTCCTGGTGATGGTGTGATTCTCCAGTCTATCCCCTGTTCCCTCTGGCTGCAAGTCCTCCGATTCCTATTGTCCCTTGCAATCCTCTGCAACCCATCCCGTATCCTCCTGGGGCTCATATTTGGTGTTATCTCCATTGACTCTTGCCCTCTTCCTATAGGACTAGCTGCTCTTCTCTTCTTCCTTGCCCTCTCACCTTCAGTGACCACCTACTGTGCCTCTTCATTTTCCAACTCTGCAAACCTGTTCCTGAGCTTTTTCTCCTTCACTAGCCCGTCTTTTCCTCTGCCTGGTTCTCTTAGTCACATGCTTCCACTGTCCACATTCCTCACCCAGCAGTCTCCACTCAGAGTTCTTTGGTCCTGCTTCCATCTGCAAATCTGAGCTTTTCCCTTCAACCTCCTCATGTCTTTGCTCCATCATCTGCTCAAGCTCCCTTCTAAACCAACCAGAGTTTCCACCTGTATCTCCAATCCTCAGATCTTTTCTTCCATCAGCTCTATCAGGCGGCACTTCATGCAGACGAAACTCTTTTCAGGCACCCCCTCCAGGATCGTGTAAATGCCGCAGCTTCTACATCCAGTATTTTCCACTACTTGAGTTGCTACCACTGTTGTCTTTGTATCTGTCACAGCCTTCCCACCTAAGTCCTGTTAGTCTGGGAAACACAAACCAAACCAAACCCCAAATGAGCACCAAAACGCTGCTAGACCACCACACACTCCCTTCACTAGCATGTCTGTTCCTGTGCCTGGCTCTCTTAGTCTTCCCCCAAAATCCCCTTACAAACTCCCACTCAAACCCCCACGTTTACAGCTCTGTGTGCTGGCTCCTGTGCCGCTGCAGCTGCCTCCTCTTTGGTCCATGCTGGTTAATGCAAGGTTGGTCTTTAACAGAATATCTACCACCCAGGATCTGGTTAAGGGGGAGACCCGGACTTGCATATATAGCTGCAAATCTGATTGGATGGCCCTGCTGACCTACCTTGGTGTAACCATGTCCAGTTTGGGATTCAATGCAGCTTGAGCAAAGGTGGGACAGAATGGGCAGTGGTGTGGCTGTGCTGCTCACATCCACCCTGAAGTGGAGGAGACCTCCTGTTCCAAAGCTAAATCTTATTGTGTCTGTGGTGCATTGGAATTCAGGCCTGGGGTTGAGAGTGATG
This sequence comes from Lepidochelys olivacea, assembly GCF_965140295.1. NCBI lineage: Eukaryota > Metazoa > Chordata > Testudines > Cheloniidae > Lepidochelys > Lepidochelys olivacea. Next base: position 42,519,930 of record NC_140418.1, on the reverse strand, counting down.
AAGTTTTACGAGTTCTGGTGCACAGTTCTCCCGGCTGTGCTGCACTGCACAGTCCCAAGCCTGTTGTTTAAGTTCCTCTCCACGATGGCTCTTGAGTCACCAAGATGATCTGCACTTGGTGATGTAATGGTCACGCTGCTGGCAGTAGTTTTAAGTGAGCTTCTGCTTCCATGGCTGCCATGGGATATCCCATATGGTTGCAGGTTCAGCTCCTATAGCAGCTCGTGCATGAGGTAGGTATCAGGAACTGTACTGCTGTCATGGCCTGATCTCTCCCACCTCTGTTCTGAGGTCAGGGCACCCTTCCCTTGGTTGGGTGAGAGACCTGTTCTGGATGGCTTTGAGAAGAGTGGTGTTCTCCCGCTAGGTTGCTCAGAGGCTTGGATGAAGCTTTCCAACAATCTTTTATCTATCACTACTGATAGTGTGGTCGCTAGAGGCCCTTATCCCTGGCTCCATTCTCACCAGGCGCTGTAACTCAGGGATGGCCTATGACAGAGGAAGCAGAGGGGAGGAGGTGGTGGTACAACCAGGGTGGAAGACTGTTACTGAAGCAGACAGAGTACACCATAGTGATATTCCACGTTCTGTGCCATGGCTATGTGGGAGGCATAGGAGAGACTGAAACAGGCAGGGCCATCGGAGTGACCTGTGGGCTGGGAATGCCAGTCTCTGAGGCTCTGTGTCTTTTCCCAGCACAACATTCACTCAGCAAAAGGAGAGACCATTCAAATATTACAAAGATCCTTCTTAAAGCCAAGCGTGGGAAATGATGTGGGCCAGGCATCGTGGGAGGAGGTGGATTCTCAGGGCCGTTCTGCCCCTAATCCATGCTTGCATATGCACCTGCTGTCAGTATCAAAGGCAGACTGTGGCCCTACAGGTCACACTGTCACATGTTAGAAGCAACACAAGCGGCTTCTGTGCATAAGAACTGACTGTGATAAAACCTCCAGGACTTGGATTCTAGCAGGGTGGATTTGATTTAAATCATGATTTAAATCACTAGTCAGGAAGGCTTGATTTCATCATGGATTTCTACATTAGTGCATTCTTGTTATAACCTTAATACATATTCTTCACAACTCAGAGATAGATGTAGGTTTCATTTTTAGAAGGTACACTATACATTTTTAAGTGATTTATTTAAAAATTTTCAGATTAGTTTTACAGCTATATCAGAAAATGAAGAACTGATTATTTCATTTACCAAAGGTAATTGAAGCAGATATTTATGAAGTCTTTGGGAGGTGAACTATCTCCAATTCAACAGGTTAATCATTAATATTTGGGGGATTTTCTGGCCATGCTGTATTAGGAGGAGAACATCACCAGGCAGACATTTACATTGTTTTATTTAACTAAAACAACAACGTTGTGTATTCTGGATATTTTTCTTCAACAGCAAACATAGAATATTTTAACAAAACAAGCATATGAATTTTTGAATTAAGTTAAATGTTCAAGTTTTTTGAAATCAGGTTTGTTTTTGTTAAAATTGTTTTTGCCTAAAATAGTTAAATGAAATATTTAAAAAAAAATAATAAAAATTAAATTGAGACTGTCAGCCAGGTCAACACAAGAAACTTAAAATATTGGCTTCTGCAGCTCACTAAGTCGTCTTCAACTTCATTTTCCTGTTTGTTCATAATCTGGAAAAGAAAAACAAGCTTTCCTGCTTTTTCAGGTCCCAAACGATTTCTCAATTTGGAATGAGTTAGTCCAAAGGAAGAAAATATTCTTTTTACACCGGTAGAAGAAACTACTTCCGTTAAAAGTGAGATTCTCTCTACAACAGTCTCTGAATCCAAGTGCTTAAATGACTTCCACCAGTTCACTGGTGTGACTTTCTTTAAAACATCATCAGCAAACATATTTCTTGAATGGTTCTTATTCCCAAACTGGGTCTCTTTTATGGCCTGCTGCCATTTATAGGTTTTCCCTTCTAGTGAGAGAATGGCATAGTAGATCTCAAATCAGTGAAGGCCACACTCAGAAAGACCTCAAGACTTCTGGAGTATGCTGCTCAAACAGTTTCACTTTTGTTTCTACTTCCTGTCCCTTCCTTCTCACATTTATCTCCAGACATCTTCTTGTCCAGATCTATTCCGCCCCCGACAATCTTCTGTTCATTGAACTTTCTGAAACTTTGCACTTTTAGTGAGAGGTAAGGGATTGACTCTGCGTACACAAATTTGCAGCAGGACAGTAGGGTTGAGGTCTGTTGTTTCTCATCTCTCTCTATATATAATTTATTTATTTCAAAACATTTTTGCTCTTAACCAGCATGCTACCTCTGGAGACACACATCCACAGTTTGAGAACTGCAAAAGTAAGCATCTCTGATGGTATCTTCTAGACTGAGCACTGAGTCCCATTGGGTAGATAGAAAGATTAACCTAAATAATCTATACAGAAGCCCCTGGAACCCCATAAGCTTGGGTCCCTAATCCATGAACTATTGGAACTCATTTAGAAAACTTTTGTTATACATTACATGAATATGTTGTCTAATACTATAGAATTAGAATTTATAATCCTTATTCCATGATGAGATATCTTTGAGCTATAATGTATCTTAATTAAAACTATCTTTAGATAGGTTTTTTTTCTCAAAGCATTTTATCAAAAAAATCCGATTTTAAATAAAAAATAGATTTTTATCCAGCCTGGATTCTGGCAGATCTAATAGGCAGGGCTGGAGTTAGGGGATAACAAAGCTAAACCCTTGGGGAAAAAACATATATTGAAACAGAAGGCCTCTTCTCTGGTGGCTTTGTTTAATATTGCAATCGTATTTTACAATGCTAGGCCACTATTCTGGCACTGCAAGGGAATAGCTTCAATGTTCACTGGCTGGCTGCCTTGCTACTTGAACTCTGGCTACTTTGATTTCAATTAAGAATTCCACTTTCAGGGGAAAACCCCTCTGTGATGCTTTCTTGGGGTGCCCAGGACTGCTTCGCCTTGTTACCCCACTGCCTCCCACAAGAGAGAGAGACAGATTTGCCAATGCTTAGCTGGGTCTCCATTCCCTGATTCTACCAGCCTGTTAGCCACCCATCTCATAGACTTTAAGGCCAGAAAGGACCATCATGATCATCTAGTCTGACCTCCTGCAATAGGTCCATAACCTCTGGCTGAGTTACTGAACTCCTCAAATCATGATTTGCCAACTTTCAGTTAGAGAATCCACTATTTACTCTAGTTCAAACCTCGCAAGTAATCCATGCTGCCGATGAAGGCAAAAATTCCTCCCCCACGGGTCTCTGCCAATATAACCTGGGGGGAAATTCCTTCCTGACCTGAAATATGGTGATCAGTTAGACCCTGAGCATGTGGTCGAGACCCAGTAGCCAGACATCTTGGAAAGAATTCTCTGCCATAACTCAGAGCCCTCTCCATCTAGTGTCCCATGACCGGCTGTTGGAGATATTTGCTAGTAGCAGTCACAAATGGGCCATATGCCATTGTCCAAACAATCTCCTCAGGGCAATGCTAGCCCTCACTTTGCTTTGTAGCAGTCCTTGAGCCCCTGTGAGATCCAACCCCTGTGACTAACTACTCAGTGATATCAGGTAAGGTATCCCCAGGGGGAAGGTATACACACCAGCTTGTTTGATTCAACGGAGGATCAGCTCCTATGTAACATTACAGCACTGAAATATATTTATAGTGAAAACAATTATCAGTTTATCAAAGGTTAAGATTTAAGAATTAGGAAGTAAGGGTATGGGAAAAGGAAAGGTTACACGCAGTACAAAACCAATACCTCCTTTTTGGAGATTAACCTTAACTTTCACAGGCTACCCATTTGTGTAAACCAGTCTGATCTCTCTGAAACCTGATCTCACTCAGTGTCCTCTTGCAGCATTTCCAACCAAGCCTGCTTGGGATCCTGTTTTCATGGATGTAATCACACTGCCCGATTATGTCCTCAGGCACAGGTGTTATACCAATAAAATAAAAACCAACAGGATCTTATTAAAGGGGAAAAGGCAAAATGCCTCTTTTATTGTGAATACAGAAAGAATCATAGTAAGCAGTTAGTTATAGCTATAACATTCTCTCTCTCTCACACTCACACACACACACAGGTTCTGCAAGGTGGTTGTCATAGTTACCAGCCTTAGAGTTGCTCATGCCAAGCCACTGGCCAGGTGGCCTGGACATGGGGAGGGAGCAGGGCCTTGTCAGATGCACATCTGATGCTCCTGGACGTGGGTTTGCAGAATCAGACCCCAAAGTTCTCACTTTCTAGAGTCCCTTTTTATAGGAATTTATTCCTATGCCAGGTTATGGGAATTGCTTCATCATGCTGTTGCTGAATCAATCAGCAGATGGCACATTCCTGACAGCTCCGTGCTGCCAGATGTTATCTTGTTCTTTGGTTCGCCCATCCTTGAGGCTGTTGGGTGGATTCCAGTCTGCCTTCCAGGGGTCCTCTGGTTATTTCCACTTGACGCCTTCTTCAGCTGATGGACACTGGATTCTTAGGCTGGCACCTCCCTGATCATTCAGTTATTATCCACACCAAGCATCCATCCACATACATCTTCTATCTCTATTTTAATCACAATTGTTAACAAAGCGAGATAAATACAACAAAAGGTCAGGGATTCTCTGTGCGCTGTTTCTCTTGTTACAAAGTATCGCTTTGAGTCTCTGAGTAGTTGTTACAAAGTATTGCTTTGAGAAGAGACTCTGTTTTAGGATGTACTAACATAATTAGCAGCTTGCAAGTTTCACACAGGGAGGGAAACCGTAAAAATAAGAGACCAAGAGAACTCTTAATTAGTAATACCCTGGAATTTAAACTATGGGGAATCAAACTCATTTGTGATTTTAATACACAACTTCTTTAATATGATCCAACACAGGCTGCTTGCTTGTATGTGTTACAATGCAGTCGCTAATTACATAACATTTTTTACAGAAAAACAAACAACAAAACAGGAGTCTGGTGGCACCTTAAAGACTAACAGATTTATTTGGGCATAAGCTTTCGTGGATAAAAAAACACTTCAGATGCATGGAGTGAAAATTACAGGATCCCTGTCTTGTTAAAGCACAGTTGAATGGAGTGCAGTGAATAGAACAGCTGTTGGATATGTATTTATATCCACAGGTTCAATGTGTGTTCACTGTATGCCAGCCAATCTCCACAGCGAGTGAGACATTCTCCATCCAGCCCTGCAGAAAAAGCAGCATGTGACCTTGTAATTCAGGCCTGCTTTTTAATGCATATGCACAAGGACACAGAGTTCAGGCTGCCTGTGTATTTCCTGGGTTGGAGTGCTCCCGGTTGTATACGTTTTATCTGGAGATTGTTGGTGGGTAGGGTTTTTAACAAAATTATAGAACAATGGAGTCCCACCCTGTGGAACTATCTGCTAGAGAGAAATGGAAAGGGTTTGTCCTGCAGAGCATGAGCACTTAGTGATGCAAGGACTCCTGCAGTCTCCTGAAGTGCAACATCTGAGCACTGATCATATCTGCTCACCTTCACTACTGTGAAGAATGGTACATGGCCCTGCCTGTTTCAAACACATCTTCAGATACATTCCAAAGGTCTGCATGCCGCTCACCTGCATCTGCGTGAGTCCCCTCAGCTGTAGATGTGTACGGAACCAATAGTATGTTGAGAGAACATATATTGAACCTGAATTTCCACATGGCTTACATACCACACACAGGCACTGCCAACAGTAAGAAATAAAACAACGCTTCTTCAACCACCCCCCGTATAACACACTCACTAGTGCGCATGCATGCACAGTACACTTCTGAACCCTCCTAACCTTAGCAAATTAAAGTAGCTTTTCACTAGGACACTAGAGGTTGCAGCTATGATCTAAGGGCTGCCAAATGGCAAGCGACAACCATGCATTATTACTGAGATGCTTGAGCTGTTGCCCAAAAGGTCAAGCAAGCATTACTGTGATGGCAGAGGTTTGTCAAAACCAGTTTTCAGTTAGACAAGTTGTTTTGCAGAAAACTTTGACTTTTAATTGTAAAACCAAAATCTTCTTGGATTTCAGGTTTTCAGTTTTTTGATGAAAAGTCTCTACTTTTCATGAACCTGCCTCCCCTTCTCCCCCAGTCTTCTGACCAGTTGTCTCCTCCCTTCCCACCCCCATGCTCAACCACAGCCAAGTTTAAAAACAAAACTCTGTTTCAGGAGTTTAGACTGAATAAGCAAAATTTTAGCAAAAACAGTAACTTTTTGAGAAAGTTGTTATCAAATAGAAATGGGGCTGTTAGGATGGGAATGCACTAGAGCTGTTGCTACACGCTCTGCTGATAAAACACCTGTAATGCATACATTGTCCTTTATAACCAGCTTTTAGAAGGAAATTAACCTAGACACATTGTTGATGTCTCAGATTATATCTGTTGACTTTGAGCACAAGATGGTAGGGTGGGTGAATGGTTCCTGGTGGAAGGATAATTTTAATTAATAATAAAATCTAATTTTAGTGAGGGCTGCCAGAACATTTGAAATATTGTGGTAAGCCGATTCATAGCTGTAGGTACTGTGGTGGCATGAGGCCAAGCCCGACAGTGTGAAAGAGTCATTGCTCCATATTTCATGCCCTGTTGTCTTATTGCTTAACTTCAGCATTATGATTCATACACCAGGAAATATTGTAACATAGTTCAGGCTTTGGGACTTAATCTCTCTAAATCCAGGATAGTAACAAAGGGGGTAAGGGGAGCTGTGCAAATCAGAAGTTTACTGTATGTTACTCAAAGTTCATTTATTTGCTCTTGCCTATGATAAACCAAGTCCAGATAACATCATTCCAGCACCGCCATACTTCTTGGGGACAAGAAGCAGCATCTGCCCAGAATATTCTTGGTTCTCTGTCTTTCAAATGTTTTCTTCCAGTTTGGGAAGAACTCTCTTACCAAAAGTCCGTGCCAGCTTTTGGCTATGGTGCAAAACTAACATCCTGATTTCTTGGGTTACTAAAGTTCCCGTGGCACTTTTCTGAAGAGTTAAGGAGCTAAGTTCAGTATCTCAGCCAGGTTTCCACCCCAGTGATTGCATTCTGCCCCTGTACGTTCCCCATCAAATGGCTTTTCACTTCTGTCCAAAAGTGTTGTATCGTGTTGCTATGCCCTGTTAGTCAGCTGACATGCTGAACCCCCAGAGATGGCTGCATTTCACTGCTGACTAAAGTGATAGGATGGTTTAGGCGGTGTTTTAGGATCCTTCAGGATGCAATTTGCTATAGCAATATACTGTAAGACCATTTTCCTTCTTGGAGTTGTGGAGGGTGGGGGATAGAGGTGAAAGGGTATTGCTTATGAATGCACAGTGTTCCCCATGGATTTTAGCCAGCCAGCTGAGGCTGCCAGGTGCCCAATAACCAGGCACGTAGGCCTGTGCAGGCCTCTGTTGTCTAACTTTGTCGAAAGCAATCTGTATGGCTCTTTTCATCAGCTTGGGGTGGGGGGACCCACCAAAGCAGGGCAGGGCTCCAGGGTGCTTCCTGAAAAAGAGGGGAGAAAATTAGAGCTCCCTGGGAGATACACATCAAGCTTTGTCCAGGGGCAAGACAGTGCACAGAAAGTCATGGACAGCACCACTGCTGAGCTAATGGTGCAGGGGTTTTGAAAGGGTTACCTAGGTTAGGAAAGTCTAAGGCAGCTTCTTGCGGAGATGGTGAAGTCCTCTTATCTGTCCCAATCCCTAAATCAAAGGGTAAATCCTCCCAGGGAGATATGGGGAGGAAGTGCCCTTTGTACTACATGGGAGTGGCAGGCTAGTTCCAGACCATTAGTGGGATGACGAAAATGATTGCCCAGCTCAGGAGAGGGAGCAGAGCCCCTGGGGCAGGGGATGGAATCTGGCTGCCTGTGGCGAAGGCCTGTGCACTCTAATTCGGCAGGCGTGTTGCAGGGACAGGCTTGGTCTCTGTAACCCAGCCCTGCAGGGAATTCTGGAGCCTGCCAGAGTCCCACAGAAGCACCCTGAGAGAGGCTGCCAGGTGGTGTGGTTGGGAGACTGCATCAACCATCTTGGGGTCAGAGGCCAAAACATCCTGCCTGGACACACAAGCCCTCTATAGAGAGGGAAGAGATGCCTGTGGCGGCTCCCAGTGGCTGATTTGAGGGAAGGCAAAGCTCCAAAGGGACAGGAGAGTGATGCCATGGCACAGGATTGGTTCAGGGTGGATATGGTTCAGCCTTGGAGCAGACAGTTGGCTGGGGGAGTCTCTGTTGATCTCGCAGGGAACCCAGGAGCAGCAGTGGGGGCCCAGGGTCAGGGAGGAGCAGTGCCACCCCCTCTGAGGAGGGGACCTCTGTGCACAGAGTAACATTGCGCTTCCAGACAGGAGTGATCTGTGGTGTGAGGCATTGAAGTGGGAGGGATGCGTGCAATGCACCCAGCATCTCAACTCCCACCCCTGGGTGCTGTGTGCATTGGGTTGGGAGGAGGAGGAGGGCAGTGCTATATTGGGGAAGCATTGCCATGGATACGGGGGCGCCCACACCCTCAAAACAGGGGCCTGTGTGAGTAATTCCTCACCCCTTCCCCCTCATCCCCAGAGCAGCATTCCCTCACCTTGTTTCCATGCCCTCAACAAGAGAATAGGATGGGACAAGGGGGCATGCATCTGTGGCCTGAGCAGCTGTTACTGTATTTAATCTCTAGCCTGATGCCAGGCTGCAGACACTGAGATACAGCTGCAGGCATCATCCCCCAGTCTCGCAGCTGGAGACATTTGGACTGGCCACTGAACCGGGGCTTTCCTTCTTCCAGGGTGGCTGCATCGTCATAGCACAGAGCCATAAAAGCAGCCATTGTTTGTTTGGCTTCTTCTTTCATCCCTCAGTGAGAAAAGCAGGCAAGGAAGGGTTAGTCAAAGGCAGTGTGAGGTCCCTAGTACTACCTGGTTAGTGCTATCTGTGCGGTGCTGGACTCAGCATTGGTAGCCGAGGAGACTCGGCTTCTACACATACCGAGATGGACAAGCCACTTAGTCTCTGTGCCGTCGTTCCACCTGTGTGATGTGTAATAGCACTGCCTTCCCCCCCAGGAGGTTGTCAAGTGCTCAAATACTACGGTGATGGGAGTTGAATAGCCGACTGCTGCATCTTCCCAGATAATACAGGTCACCCCCTGGATAAGGAAAAGCCAAGGCCACCAGACCATCTCTTCGCTCTTCAGATCCAAATCTCTGCCTGAGTTTCCAAGATCAATCCAAGTTACAGAGGGAAGTACTTAGGAGTTGGCAGTGCCAGAGTTATGGGCTCTGTGCTCCCCGTGCGTGTGTGTGCAATGCAGGCTGTGACCACATACTGTTTCTCTTTCAGGACCCCAGTCTGGGCTGGGGCTGAGCTATTTCAAAGCTGTCCAGTGGCTCATAGACATTTTAATGGGACTTCGGTGCCCAAATCCCTGAGGTGGCTGGAAAAATCTCAGCTTCCATGTGTGTCTCTAGTTTCGGATCCCTGCCCATCAGCTCACTGTTGCTTTGTAATGTAACTGGTCCCATTTACCTCCCTCTGTGCCCAGCCCTGGTGAGCATCTGTGTCCAGCTGTATCTGTTGGATAGCTGCACTGGCAACTTAGGCCTGGTCTACACTACAGGGTTAGGTCGAATTTAGCCACGTTAGGTCGATTTTAAAATGAATGTGTCCACACAACCAACCCCATTCCGTCAACTTAAAGGGCCCTTAAAATTGGCTTCTGTACTCCCCAGCGAGGGGAGTAGTGCTAAAATCGACCTTGCTGGGTCAAATTTGGGGTAGCGTGGATGCAAATTGATGGTATTGGCCTCTGGGAACTATCCTAGAATGTTCAATTGTGACCACTCTGGACAGCACTTTGAACTCCGATGCACTACCCAGATACACAGGAAAAGCCCCAGGAAGTTTTGAATTTTATTTCCTGTTTGGTCAGTGTGGCGAACTCAGCAGCACAGGTGACCATGCAGTCCCCCCAGAATTCCAAACGAGCTCCAGCATGGACTGAAAGGGAGACACTGGATCTGATTGGTGTATGGGGAGAAGCATCTGTGCAGGCAGAACGCCGATCAAAAAGAAGAAATGCTAATATATTTGCCAAAATCTCATAGGGTATGTTGGAGAGAGGCTACAACAGGGACACACGGCAGTGCCACGTGAAAGTTAAGGAGCTGAGGCAAGCCTAGCAAAAGACAAAGGAGGCAAGTGACCTCTCCGGGTCAGAGCCCCATACATGCCACTTCTATGATCAGCTGCATGCCATTCTAGGAGGGGACCCTATCACTACCCCACCACTGTCTGTGGACACCTGCAAGGGGGGGATTTCGCACAACAGGGAGGAGGATTTTGTGGATGAGGAGGAGGAGGAGAATGCTCCTGTATTCCGAGAATGTAGATTGTGAGCTCTTCTGGTCTGGTGCTCTGTGTGGATGCTACTAGAATGCAAGTAGTAATAGCACCTGACCAGAAAACAGTGCTCAAGTGGGAGCACTGTGCTCAAGGGCTGAGGGGAAGGAGAAGGATCACAATACTGCTATTAGCCTCCCCTCAGTCCTTGAGCACTGTTTTCCCATGCCATGCAAATGCCAGTTCTTCTGTGTTGTAGGGCATGTCTACACTGGCAGAGTTACAGTGCCGCTCAGAGAGCGCTGAAGGGAAACCACTGTTGTGTGTTCACACTGTCAGTTTGACTGTGCATTAGTGTGTTCACGCTTGCGGCACTTTCAGTGATATTTGAAGAGGTGCGCTTTGGGCAGCTATCCCACAGAGCATCTCTTCCTCTTCTGCCGCTAACCAGTTTGGTGTGGGAAAGTCAATCGTTGGACTCGTGTTGATGGAAGTGTGCAGGGCCATTAATCTCACCCTGCTCCAAAAGACCGTGACTCTGGGCAACATGCATGACATTTTGAATCGCTTTGCAGAAATGGGCTTCCCTAACTGGGTAAGGGTGATAGATGGCACGCATATTCCAATTTTAGCACCAGACCACCTAGCCACAGAGTACATTAATCGCAAGGGGTATTTCTCAATGGTTCTTCAGGTGCTTGTAGATCACCGTGGGTGTTTCACAGACATTAATGCAGGCTGGTCCATAAAGGTGCATGATGTACGCATCTTTCGGAACACTGGCCTGTTCAGGAAGCTGCAAGCAGGGACTTTCGTCCAGGACCAGAAAATCACTGTAGCAGAAGTCGAAATGCCCATTGTGATCCTGGGAGACCCCCCACCTACCCCTTAATGCCGTGGCTTATGAAACCATACATGAGGCAACTTGCTCAGCCTGTTGTTGAACCATTCCTTGCTGCTGTCAAGTGCAGAATGACTGAGTGTGCTTTTGGTCGTTTAAAGGCCCGCTGACGCTGCCTCTCTGTGAAGCTGGACCTGGCCGATTACAATATTCCTATGCTTATAGCGTGTACTAAACGCTCCATTATATTTGTGAAGGAAAGGGTGAAAGCTTCATTCAAGGCTGGACCACTGAGTCTCAGTGCCTAGAGGCTGATTTCGAACAGCCAGAGACCAGGGCTATTAGAGGGGCGCAGAGCCTTAAGGATCAGGGATGCCTTGAGGCAGCAATTTGAAGCTGAAAGCCACTAATATTTGTTGCTGTGCTCAGGAGTGCAGTGTTTGTAATGCTAGGAGGTGATTGTGATTGGTGCGGACGATGCAATATGAAGGTCTGTTGCTTTGCAGGACTCTGTTTGCTTTCAAGTAATAGAATAAAGATTGCTTTCAACCCAACACAATTGTTTTATTCAACAACAACTGGAGGGGAGAGTCAAACAAAAAAACACATCCCCAGTGAGAGGTTGGGGGAAGGGAAGGTCCCAGGAGGAGGTGGGGTCCCAGTATGGCTAAAGATTTGTGTATGTCCAGGGATCGTATCCAGCCTTCTCCTTTGGAGTACAATGCAGCAGGTTTTGTACTTCAGCAGGGCCAAACTGCAGAGGGATGGGTGTTGAGTGCAGTAGGTAGTGGGAGTCCACAGTGCTGAACTGTGAGGAGGGAGGAGTGGAATGCTGAGGGTAGAGAGTGGAGCCAGGAGGTTGATAACAGTGTGGTGGTGGTGTGCATGGGGCGCATGGGAAAGAGTTTTGCGACAGTGACTGCAGGGGAGGGCGGGCACGGAGCTGCTCGGTTTGAAGAGCTAGTATTGCCTGGAGCATGTCCACTTGGTGCTCCATAATGTTTAAGAACCGTTTCGTGGCTTCATTCTGGCGTGCCACATTCTCCTTTCATTCCGTCTTCTCTCTGTCCTGCCACTCCTTCAATTCCTGTTTCTCGGCAGCGGAGAGCATCATAACCTCACACAGAAAGTCCTCCTTAGTTCTTCGTGGCTGCTTTCTAATTCTGTGCAGCCGTTCTGCTGCCGATAACAAAGAGGAGGCTGGGCTCCCAAGGTCATCTCTGTGAAGTTTAAACACAACATTGTACAGAAGCAGTATTGTTTGCAACACAGAGACCACTGATTCAGCGATTTAAAACACAGCCAGTACTCTCACACCTGTTACTAACTGGCTGACCCCAGGCAAGCACACATGAGCTACAAGACCCCCAAAATGGTGAGTAGCCACAGGGGCAGGGGCAATCGCTCTTCCTGGACCCTGCTGTACACTGGGCACGTGGCTTTTGGGAGAGCCAGCACTGTAGGGGGGGCTTGATAATCATTCCTGTCCCCACATTTTCCACAGGATGTGATCATTATGGAAGATATCTCACTGATGAGGGTGAGCAGGGAATCAAGAGAGGGTCTCCTCCAAGACGGCGGCTTCTGCCCTGACCCTTATACAGCTCTCCTGTGTGCAGCAATGGCTTTTCCCTCCACTTCACCCCCATGGTGGCACAGGAAAGTTACCATTAGTGGGGCAAGAAACAAAGCAGCTCTGCCCAAGAACCTGTGGCAGCGGATTGCCCAGTATCTCCACGAGAGTTTCCTGGAGATCTCTGAGGCAGATTCCCATAAAGTGAGAGAGTCAATCAACACCCTGTTCCATCGCTCAGACTAGGCATGTGGTGGGAGACCAGCCTGCTTTCTGCAACCCTCCTGCTGCCAACAACATGCTTCAGCGATTTCCAAAATCAAATCCACTTACCAGGGGCCTCCTCTCCTGTTTGCGTTTCGCCAACATCCAACAGCTGTGACTGGCTGGCCTCCCCCAGAGTAGAAAAGAGCTCCTGGCTGCATGCATCTCTGACCTCCAAGTCATCCTCTGCCTCTGGGTCCCCCTCCCTTGCCACATCCTCTTCCAAGATTTCCTCCTCCTGGCTTGGTCTACTCTCGACTGGAATGTGAGCCACCGAAGTATCCACAGTGGTCTTCGCAGTGCAGGTGGGGTCACCGCTGAGTATCACGTCCAGCTCTTTGTAGAACTGGCAGCTTGTGGGCACAGCATCGGAGTGGCGGTTTGCCTTGTGGTAGGCATTCCACAGCTCCTTCACTTTGACCCTGCACTGCAGTGTGTCCCGGTCATGGCCCCTTTCTGTCATACATCATGAAATCTGTCCATAGGTGGTATAATTCCTACGGCTGGAGTGCAGCTGGGACTGCACAGCCTCCTCTCCCCAAATGCTGATGAGGTCCAGCAGCTTGGCATTGCTCCAAGCGGGGGATTGCCTGGTGCATGGAGCAGGCATGGCCATCTGGAAAGATGCGCTGAGACCACTGCACACGTCGCCAAGCAAACAGGAAGGGGACTTTCAAAATTCCAAAGGAATGTACGGGGTCCAAAGGAATGTACAGTTGGTCACCTGAGGGCAGGGCAGTAGAGTTCAAACTAGAGAGATAACAGGCATTGTGGGACACCTTTATCCCCTTGGCAGCCAGAGGTCTAAGGGCACCCAGATCATGGGGTTGCATCCCTGATCATCTTGGCTAATAGCCATCAACCTATCTAGTTCTTTTTTGAATTCTGTTATAGTCTTGGCCTTCACAACATCCTCTTGGAAAGAGTTCCACAGGTTGACTGTTATGTGAAAAAAATAGTTTCTTTTGTTTGTTTTTAAACCTGCTGCTTATTAATTTCATTGGGTGACCCCTAGCTCTTGTGTTATGAGAAGGAGTAAATAACACTTCCTTATTTACTTTCTCCACACTAGTAATGGTTTTATAGACTTCTTTCACATCCCCCCTTAGTCACCTCTTTTCCAAACTGAGAAGTCCCAGTCTTATTAATCTCTCTCATATGGAATCTGTTCCATACCCCTAATCATTTTTGTTGCCCTTTTCTGTTCCTTTTCCAATTCCAGTATATCTTTTTGGAGATGCGGCACCCAGATTTACATGCAGTACTCAAGGTGTGGGTGTATCATGAATTTATATAGAGCCCATATGATATTTTCTGTCTTCTTATTTACCCCTTTCTTAATGATTCCCAGCATTTTCTTAGTTTTTTGTTTGTTTGGTTTTTTTACTTGCAGTTGCACACTGAGCGGATATTTTCAGAGAACTATCCACAATGACTCCAAGATCTTTCTTGAGTGGTAACAGCTAATTTATACCCCATCATTTTATATGTGTAATTGGATTATGTTTTCCAATGTGCATTACTTTGCATTTGTCAACATTGAATTTCATCTGCTATTTTATTGCCCAGTCACCCAGTTTTGTGAGATCCCTTTGTAACTCTTCACAGTCTGCTTTGGACTTCACTATCTTGAGTAGTTTTGCATTGTCTGCAAATTTTGCCACCTCACTGTTTACCCCTTTTTTCAAGATAATTTATGAATAGTACTGGTCTCCATTCAGATCCCTGGGGGATACTGCTATTTACCTCTCTGTTCTGAAAACTGACCATTTAATCCTACCCTATCTTTTAACCAGTTACTGATCCATGAGGGGACCTTCCCTCTTATTCAATGACAGCTTAATTTGTTTAAGAGCCTTTGGTAAGGGATCTTGTCAAAGGCTTTCTGAAAATCTAAGTACACTATATCCACTGGATCCACCTTGTCCACATGCTTGTTGACCCCCCTCAGAGAATTCTTGTGTATTGGTGAGGCATGATTTCCCTTTACAAAAGCCATGTTGACTCTTCCCCAACAACTTATGTTTATCTCTGTGTCTGA
Source organism: Lepidochelys olivacea (assembly GCF_965140295.1). Taxonomy (NCBI): domain Eukaryota; kingdom Metazoa; phylum Chordata; order Testudines; family Cheloniidae; genus Lepidochelys; species Lepidochelys olivacea. Next base: position 42,504,885 of record NC_140418.1, on the reverse strand, counting down.
TAATTCTGTTCTTTACTATAGTTTCAACATTTACCTGGTACTGAAGTCAGGCTTGTAATTGCCGGGATCACCTCTGAAACCTTTTTTTCAAAAATTTGGTGTCACATTAGCTGTCCTCCAGTCATCTGGTTCAGAAGCTGATTTAAATGATAGGTTACAAACCACAATCAGTACTAGTTCAGCAATTTCACATTTGAGTTCCTTCAGAACTTCTTTCAATGGAAGACTAAAAAATTAACACTATACAAAATGACATTGGCTTATAGTAAAGGAATTAAAAACTGTCTGCTGAAAGATCTCATCAAACCATAATTTTACTTGGGAAATCCTCATCCCATGGGGTGATGGAGTAGTCTGTTCTTGACATCATAATACTCAGTCTTTATCAATGATCTTGAAGAAAATGATTGCAGGTAAAGTTTATAGAGGATATATGTTGATGAAGTAGTAAATACTGAGGACCGGCCGGTTTTAGAGTGGTCCGGATCTCTTTATAAGCTGGATGCAATCAGGTAATGTGTTTTAATACTGCCACCTGCAAGGAACGATATCTAGGAACAGAAAAGGCCACTTACAGGACAGAGGACCACATCCTGGAAAGCAGGGACTCTGAGAGACCTAGAGGTCATGATGGAAACCAGATGAACATGAGATCCCAGTGGGATGTTGTGGTTAAAAGGGCTTATGCAATGCTTGGCTATCTAAGTGGATGACTATCGAACTGTATATAGCACTGGTGAGATCATTATTGGATACTGAGTCCAATTCTGGTGTCCAAATTTCAAAAACAATGTTATAAAATTGGAAGGAGCTCAGTAAAGAGTTATAAGGACGATTTGAGGTCTGGAAGGCCTTATAGCGAGAGACTAAATAAGTCAAATATGGTTTATACAAGGGAAGTTTTAAGGGGTGACTAGATAATCTCCTATAAGTACCTATATGAGGAAGACATTTCTGAGAGCAAAGGGCTCTTGAATCTAGCAGGCAAAAGTATAACAGGATCCAGTGACAGGAAGCTGATGCTTAGCACATTCAGAATCAAAATAAGGCACACTTTTTTAGCAGCAAGGGTAATTAACCATTGGAACAACTTAGCTAAGGACATGGGAGGGGGGGCTCTCCGCACTGGGGATCTTACGGTGAGAAGTCTTTCCAAAAGACCTGCCGGACGATATGGGTTTGATGCAGGAATCACTGGGTGGAGTCTCTGTCCTGTGCTATGCAGGAGGTCAGACTAGGTTGTCATAATGGTCCCTGCTGGTCTTAAAACCAAAAATGAAGACCGTTAACTATGTGGTTTGATGAAATGCCTTGCATGGTAGGGAGAATGAATAATCTGCAGATATGTGAAAGATGAAAACATCAGGCCAATAGATGGGAGGGGGGGGGGATTTAGGATGACTCAGCCTAGGAATAATGGGATGAAATTAAGAAATGGAAAATTTAGGATGAATATCAAGGAAAATTTCCTGACAGATGGATTAGACTGTGGAATAGTTTCCCAGGGAAAGTGACAGAACTGTCATTGTCTAGGACACGTAAAATAGACTGGACAAAGTGCTGTGATGTCTAAGGAGAAATGCTCCTGCATTGGCAGGGGGTGGTTTAGCTGCTTGGTGGAAAAGTCCCTGCATGTCTGTGCTATTTTACAGACATTGGAGCTGTACTAATCCTATATTCTTCTTTTTGCAGTACATTGGAAGCCTTGATGTGCCTCGGCCAAACAGCAGGGTAGAGATTGTGACTGCAATGCGGAGAATCAGGGTAAGTGTTGCAAAGGGTGTATGTTTCCTTGTGTGTGCCACATGGTTAAAGAGCCCAAGAAGGGGCACTGGAGGGCATGGCTGCCTGATGGATTCTGTGCTCTTGACGAAACATTAATGTTTCTCGTAAGTTGGCTTCTTTGATGATCTTTCTGACTCCACATGTTCTCACTGTAGGTTTCATGTCTTTGCCTATGTTGTCTTGGATGTTGGAAGACTCCCATAAAATACGGGTTTTTTTTCTTGGTGGGGTATTGACTGGCATGGAGGCATCCAGTGCCTACCATGTGCCAGTGTCTTGACTTGGGTTTGGTGGGGTTTGAGTGGCTGTCTCAGAAGCTGTCAGCTGATAGGGAGGGAAGTGTAGAAGGAGAGCGTGGTTGTGCATGTCTGTCTTGGTTCCTGAAGCACAGACAGATGCATGCGCAACTCTTAGATGAAGCAGGGCATGTGTTGTGCAGAAGGCTCTCCATGAAGCATATGTGAATGGTTGAGCCCATTGCATTTCCAGAGTTGTTGTGCTATTGCACCACTTCATTATCAGAGAGGAGTGGTGGCCCTGGAATCACAAGTGGGTCTGTTCTAGGTACCTGTGTTGTTATCCCTGTGATTTGTGCCTAGTTTTTTTTTTATCATTGAAGGCCAATTTTAACCGTGTAGTCGGCTGGCCAGTGGCAGTAAGGTGGTGAGTGGTATTTACTCTTACAATTATGACACTGTCATGTTTGGAGATTTCCCTGGGATCTGCAGGAATGACACCTAAGTTATACCCCAGAACCACAGCCTGGCACTGCTCTGAATTTCTCCAAGGGTGGATTTGATTGAAATCATGATTTAGATCACTAGTGAGGAAGACTCGATTTAATCATGGATTTCTACATAAAAGTGCATTCTTGTTGGTTGTTATAACCTTAATACATATTCTTCACAACTCAGATAGATGTAGGTTTCATTTTTAGAAGGTACACACTATACATTTTTAAGTGATTTATTTAAAACTTTTCAGATTAGTTTTATAGCTATATCAGAAAATGAATGAATGATTGTTTGGTTATTTCATTTACCAAAGGTAATTGAAGCAGATATTTATGAAGTCATTGGGAGGTGAAATTCAACAGGTTAATCCTTAGTATTTGTGGGATTTTCTGGCCATGCCGTATTAGGAGGAGAACATCACCAGACAGACATTTAAATTGTTTTATTTAACTAAAACAACAATGTTATGTATTCTGGATTTTTTTCTTCAACAACAAACATAGAATATTTTAACAAAACAAGCATATGAATTTTTGAATTTAAACATTCAAGTTTTTTAAAATCAGGTTTGTTTTTGTTAAAATTGTTTTTAACTAAAATAGTTAAATGAAATATTTTTAAAAACAAAACAAAAATTAAATTGACTGTCAGCCAGGTCAACACAAGAAACTTAAAATATTGGCTTCTGCAGCTAACTCAGTCGTCTTCACCTTCATTTTCCTGTTTGTTCATAATCTGGAAAAGAAAAACAAGCTTTCCTGCTTTTTCAGGTCCCAAACGATTTTTCAATTTGGAATGAATTAGTCCAAAGGAAGAAAATATTCTTTCTACACTGGCAGAAGAAGCTACTGCTGTTAAAAGTGAGATTCTTCTTTGAGTGATTGCTCATGTGTGCGTGCTTGCCACGTGCACTGGTGCTGGAAGTTTTTCCCCTAGCAGTACAGGTAGGGGGGAGCGCCCTCCCTGTGACCCCTGGAGCGGCGCCTGCCTGGTGCGGTATAAGGAGGGCTGTGTTCCCCCCACCCTCAGTTCCTTCTTGCTGCCAGTCAAGGTGCATCGGAACTGCTCAGCTCCAGCTTTGCTGCAGCTCGTCCCCAGAACTCTTCATTTGTTCAGTAGTACCTGTAGTTAGCTAATTCAGTTAGTTTAGCCATTCAGTTAGTCATTGAGCCTGGGCCAGGGTATGCCCCACGCCCCAGGCTTTAAGTCATGTGGCTCTTGTAGGCGTTCTGTGCCAAGGAGCGACCCGCACGCAGATTGTCCGTGCTGCTTGGGAGAAACCCATGTCAGCGAAAGGTGCAAGATCTGCAAGTCTTTCAAGCCCCGGACTAAAAAATAAAGGGACTTTAGGCTCCAGGCTATCCTAATGGAGTTGGCGCTGGCCCCAACCGTGGCACACTGCTCCGAACCGGGACCTGGCACCGCGGCATTGGTATGTGGAGACCCTCTGGTACCATCGTCCAGTCGGCACCACTCCCTGTCCACCGGGCACGCCAAGAGGACCGGAAAGACTCCCTCTTTGTAATGGCACCGAGGGAAGTCTGGGACAGAGGCTAGGCCTATGTCGGGTAGTCCTTGATCCCCATCGGGCCCGAGGCCTCCGACTCATGTTGAGCGGAGTAGCCCGGCCCCTTCAGAGCAGACCTCTCTGGATGCCATCTACGTCCGAAGCCCTCCAGGCAGCCTGGGACGTCATGTCCATGCCGGTGCCCAGAGCTCTGCCAATGTTGGCCCCGCGCTCCAGAGGCAAGCTGCCACTGGGATCGCCGCAGTCGCCACCGGCCCAGTACCAGTCTCGGTCAAGGGAACGTTCCCGACACCGCCCAGCGACGTTCAGGGCTCAGTCTATGTGGATCGCCCTCGACACCGGCCAGACTGTCTGGATGGGTGCCGTCCAACCGGGACTCCCAGCATTGCTCGTCTTCGCAATGAAAATATCGACGGAACCATGGTGGATGTCGCCAACAGTCCTAGTCTCGCAGGAGATACTGCAGTCAGTCGTGGCACGATTGTTGACACCATTCCCGCTTGGACTCCCGTTCCAATCTCCTTCCTTAGATATTTTTAAGGTCAGGCTTGACAAAGCCCTGGCTGGGATGATTTAGTTGGGGATTGGTCCTGCTTTGAGCAGGGGGTTGGACTAGATGACCTCCTGAGGTCCCTTCCAACCCTGAGATTCCATGACTCTATGATTCCAAGTCTCCACCAAGGCACCGTAGCCCCGGGCATCGATCGCTGGCATCCCGCAGATGCGGGTCCGCCCATCGAGGCCGTTCGCGGAGCAGCTACTACTGTCAGTGCCGCTCCTCCACGTCAAGATCGTGGTCCCGTGGCCTACGTTGATCCCGGCACCGCAGATACTCTCGGTTCAGAGGCAGCTGTGGATCATATGCCAGCCCGGCCTCCCCTCACAGCCGTCCATCTACAGGCCAAGCTAGTCAGCCCAAACAGCCGGCTCCGCCGGTGCCTCAGCAAGTGCAATGGCACCAAGCATCGTGGCCAGCCCAGTGGTACCAGTGGGCACCATGGCCTCCAGTGCAGCCCCCAGTGGGGGCTCGCTCGGTGGCCGGGACCTCAGAAGCACCATTGACGTCCATCTTTAGACCGCCAGAAAAAAGGTGCCTGGTCTCGCCCCGTCCGGAGGAGCTGATTGTGGCCCCATCCCCCTCTGTCCCACAGGAGGACTACACCAAGACTTTCTAAAAAGCGTGGCAGCGAGCCTCCACCTCCAGGCTGAGGAGATGGAAGAGCCCTCAGACTCCCTGTTCAATGTGCTGTCACCGTTCAGCACCGGTCAGGGTGGCCTTGCCACTCCATGAAGGGGTGGCAAGAATTTTGAATGCCCTGTGGCAAACTCCAGCCTTGTTAGCTCCCATCTCTAAAAAGGCGGAGTGCAAGTACTTTGTACACATGACGGGACACCAGTATCTGTATACCCACCTGACGCTCAACTCCTTGGTGGTCGAGTCAGTCAACTACAGGGAGCGGCAGGGGCAACCAGCCCCGACCCCCAAGAAGAAAGACTCTCGGGGGCTGGATGCTTTCGGGAGAAAAGTTTATTCATTGTCAAGCTTTTAGCTACAAGTAGCAAACCATCAGGCTCTCCTGGGTCGCTATGAGTTTAACGTCTGGGAATCTCTCCCCAAGTTTGAGAACTCTCTCTGGGAGCTCAATAAGGAGTTCAAGGTGCTCGTGGAGGAAGGGGCGGTGGCTGCAAGGTATCCCTGCAAGCCGCTTCGGATGCAGTGGCCTCGGCCACACGGTCCATGGCCTCAGCAGTGTCCATGAGATGGGTGTCATGGCTTCTGCTCTCTGGGCTCTCCAGTGAAGCACAGTCATCAATGCAAGATCTCCCTTTCGACAGGAAGGCTGTTTGCTGAAGAAACGGACACAAGGCTGCATGGCATGAAAGACTCCCACTCGACCCTCCAGACCATGGGCCTCTATGTCCCTCCTCCGGCAAAACCCAAGTTCAAGCCACAGCAGGCTCCTACCCAGGCCGCCCTCCGGAAGTACAAGGCCACCCACAAAAATCAGCGGGACTGTAGAAAGCGCCCGCAATGGCAATCCCAGCCTACCCCCCAGCCTGGATCTTCTAAGGTCAAGCAGGCGGGCAAAAGACGTTTTTGACGGGATGCTTGGGGGTACCTTGCCAGTTCTCAGCAGGGACCTACCCACAATAAAACTCCCTTTCTCCAATCGGTTGTGTGGTTTCCTTCCAGAATGGTCACAGCTCACCTCAGATCAATGGGTCCTCAACACCATCTCCCGAGGTTACACCCTTGAGATTACCTCCTCCCCACCCAACCGCCCTCCGCCCCCGTCCCTCCTGGGGGACCCCCCTCACGATGCTCTGCTCGAGCAGGAGGTGGGGCGGCTCCTGGACCTAGGAGCGATAGAGGCAGTGCCCAAGGAGTTCCTGGGCAAGGGGTATTACTCCCGGTATTTCCTTATCCCTAAGGCCAAAGGGGGGCTCAGGCCCATCATGGACCTGCGGGATCTGAACCAATACATGGTGAAACTCAAGTTCCACATGGTTTTCCTGACCTCCATCATCCCCTCCCTGGATCCCGGGGACTGATCCCTTGATCTGCAGGATGCGTACTTCCACATCCACATATTGGAGGGGCACAGACACTTCCTCGGTTTCATGGTGGGACAGAGTCACTACCAATTCACGGTCCTACCATTTGGTCTGTCCACTGCCCCCAGGGTCTTTACAAAGTGTATGGCGGTGGTAGCAGCCTACCTCAGACGCCAGAGGGTCCAGATATTCCCATATCTGGATGACTGGGTCAAAGGCACCTCTCAGTCACAGGTGAGGGATCATGTGGCGCTCCTCCTGTCCACATGTACTGCCCTGGGCCTGTAGATAAAAAATGCCAAGTCCACGTTAGTCCCGGTCCAATGCATACAGTTTATCGGGGCACTACAGGACGCAACGTCGGCCAGGGCCTCTCTCGCACCAGACAGGTTTGAGACCCTGAAAGGGCTCATCGACTCTGTCACAAGGTTCCCGGTGACGACAGCCAGGGCTTGCCTGTAACTGCTGGGTCACATGTCTGCGTGCACATATGTGGTCCGTCATGCCAGACTCAGAATGAGGCCCCTCCAGCTCTGGCTGGCCTCGCAGTTCTCCCAGGCCACAGACAGAATGGACAAAGTCCTCACTGTGCTGAACACAATGATCACCTCCCCGCAGTGGTGGTCCACCCCAAACAACATGCTCCAAGCGGTTCAGGGACAGGGCCCCGTCGTTGGAGCTGGTGTCCGACATGTCAGACCTGGGTTGGGGGGCACATGTGGTGAACTTTCAGACCCAAAGCCTGTGGTCTCTACAAGACCTACCCCTCAATATAAACCTCAAGGAACTCAGGGCGGGTGTGACTGGCATTGTATGGCCTTCCGCTCGCACCTGGAGGGCAAGGTGATCCGGGTGCTCACGGACAACATGACCTCGATGTTCTATATCAACAGGGCCTCTGCCACGAAGCCCTCAGTCTGTGGGACTTCTGTAGAGCCCCCAACATCTACCTAAAAACCTTCCACCTGCTGGGCACCTGGAATGTGAGGGCAGATCTCTTGAGCAGGGATTTTTCCTCTCAGCACAAGTGGTCTCTACACCCGGAAGTGGCTCACCAGCTCTTCCGAAGGTGGGGTACTCCCAAGGTGGACCTATTTGCGACTGGGCAGAACCAACAATGTCCCCGGTTCTGCTCCGGGGGGGGCTTAGGGAGGGGCGCTATCTCGGATGCCTTTCCCCTGTCCTGGTCAGGCCAGCTCCTCTACGCCTTTTCCCCCTGTTCCATCTGATCAGCAGGGCCCTGGAGAGAATAAAGATGGACAAGGCCAGGGTCCTCCTCATTCTGCCAGCTTGGCCCAGGCAGCACTGGTACGGGACCCTCTCGGGGCTGGTGGTAGCTCCACCCGGACCTGCTCTCTCAGGACCAGGGCCGCCGCCTCCATCCCAACCTAGCAACGCTTCACCTCACGGCATGGCTGCTCAGTGGCTAGGTGGCAAGGAAAGGACATGCTCGAAAGTAGACTACCCTCCACTTGCCGCTCCAGCTTATTCTTGATTACCTCCTCCACCTGAGGGCCCAGGGACTGGCGCCCTCGTCAGTCAGGGTACACTTGGCGCCCATATCGGCCTTTCCCATGCTGTGACCGGCCGGTTCCTTAAGGATTTGGATCATGTCTAGCCATATTCCAACTTTCTGGTTCCACAGTGGGACCTAAACCTGGTGCTGGATCATCTCACTGGCCATGTGTTCCTGGTCGCACCTCTTGTGGAAGGTGGCCTTCCTGGTAGCTATCATGTTGGCCAGGCAGGTCTCGGAGCTCAGGGCCCTAACCTCCGAACCACCATATACGGTTTTTCATAAGGACATGGTGCAGCTCCGCCCACACCCCATGTTCCTCCCGAAGGTGGTCTCCGCCTAGCATATGGGTCAGGACATTTTTCTGTCAGTCCTCTGCCCCAAGCCTCACGCAACTGGTGAGGAATGCCATCTCCATGCGCTCGACGTGCGGCGAGCTCTGGCTTTCTACCTCGAGCGGACCAAGCAGTTCAGAAAGTCTTCGCAATTGATCATCACTTCGGCTGAGTGCGTGAAGGGTCAGCCGATTTCCACTCAGCAGCTTTCTAAGTGGATCACTTCGTGCATCCATTCCTGTTTATGAGCTGGCGGAGGTTCCCACACCGCCCATTGTGAGGGCACACTCGACTCGGGCTCAGGCCTCGTCGGCTGCCTTCGTGGCCCACGTCCCCATCCAGGACATTTGCAGGGCCGCCACGTAGTCTTCGGTTCACACGTTCACCTCGCACTTTGCGATCATCTCCCAGGCCAGGGATGATGCCGGGTTCGGCAGGGTGGTACTCCGTCCCGAGAACTTGTGAACGCCTACTGACCTCCAACAGATATAGCTTGGAATCACCTATTGTGGAATAAACACAAGCAATCACTTGAAGAAAAGACAGTTACCTTTTCTGTAACTGGTGTTTTTCAAGGTGTGTTGCTCATGTCTATTCCACATCCCACCCTCCTTCCTCTCTGTCGGAGTTGTCTAGCAAGAAGGAACTGAGGATGGGGGGAGCGCAGCCCTCCTTATACCGTGCCAGGCAGGCGCCACTCCAGTGGTCGAGGGTGGGGGGGGCACTCCCCCCTACGGGCACTGCTTGGGGAAAAACTTCCAGCACCAGTGCACGTGGCGAGCACGCACACCTATTGTGGAATAGACATGAGCAACACATCTTGAAGAACACCACTTACGGAAAAGGTAACTGTCTTTTATCACTTCAGCAGTCTCTGAATCCAAGTGCTTAAGTCACTTCCACCTGGTGTGACTTTCTTTAAAACATCATCAGCAAACATTTCTTGAATGGTTCTTATTCCCAAACTGGGTCTCTCTTACTGCCTGCTGTCATTTATAGGTTTTCCCGTCTAGTGAGAGAATGGTATGGTAGATCTCAAATCAATGAAGGCCACACTCAGAAAGACCTCAAGACTTCTGGAATATGCTGCTCAAACAGTTTCACTTTTGTTTCTACTGCCTGTCCCTCCCTTCTCACATTTATCTCCAGACATCATCTTCTTGTCCAGATCTATTCCGCCCCCAACAATCTTCTGTTCATTGAACTTTCTGAAACTTTGCGCTTTTAGTGAGAGGTAAGGGATTGACTCTGTGTACACAAATTTGCAGCAGGACAGTAGGGTTGAGGTCTGTTATTTCTCATCTCTCTCTATATAATTTATTTATTTCAAAACATTTTTGCTCTTAACCAGCATGCTACCTCTGGAGACACAAATCCACAGTTTGAGAACTGCAAAAGTAAGCATCTCTGATGGTATCTTCTAGACTGAGCACTGAGTCCCATTGGGTAGATAGAAAGATTAACCTAAATAATCTATCCAGAAGCCCCTGGAACCCCATAAACTTGGGTCCCTAATCCATGAACTATTGGAACTCATTTAGAAAACTTTTGTTAAACATTACATGAATATATTGTCTAATACTATAGAATTAGAATTTATAATCCCTATTCCATGATGAGATAGCTCAAAGATATCTTAATTAAAACTATCTTTAGATAGGTTTTTTTCTCAAAGCATTTTATCAAAAAAATCTGATTTAAATAAAAAAAATGTGATTTATTTATTTATTACATTGATTTTTCTCCACCCTGATTTCTCCCAAGAGTAGTTGTTCCCGGTGCATTGCTAGCCAGTGCCAGGGGGTTGGGGATTGCTGCCTTTGTGTTAACGTTCTGTCGTGCTATACAAGGGGGGCTGTGCTGCGCAGACAAGGATGTACGCAGAAGCTAGGTGTAGTAGAGAGAGTGAGCCTGGAACATAGGGCCTGGTGCAAAGCCTGAGGCCTAAATCAAAGTTAAAAAAAAGTCAGGCCCTGTCATAATGCAAACACCTACTTACAGCTTCACTACCTGGTATGTGAACTTGGCAAAAGCCTGGCTGGCATTGGTAAAACACAGGCATTCTAAGTACTACTAGGCGCTGGGTATTCATGTAAACACATTCTGGAAGGCTAGCACAGGTCCACCCCAACGTGGAGTTATGGCATAACCCCAATCATGGGTGATGGCACAGGAACACACCGACCCCAAGTAACACAGGGATGGGAGGATGATGGTGGGGGATGTTTTGTTTGAATGAGCTGGTCCAAGGTGTGGGGTCAGTAACTGACCACGTCAGGAGTGTGGTACGTAACCCGTTCCCATCCATGTATACAAGAGAAATCCTTGGAGGGGCACCTTTGTCCAGCCGAAAGTGCCATTGCTGAGTGAGCTGAGCCCATTATGACGGGCATACCTGTTAGTGTCCCTGTAGCTCCTGCGGGGCACTAGGACCATGCTCTGTTGACAATAAATCTGGCTGAGCGCCTTTGCCACAGAACTCAGATTGTGGTCTTTCTGGGCAATGCTGTCGGGTTTGCTGAGCCAGCTGTCTGCGCAGCTTGGTACAGCTTACTGAGAGAGCATGTGCGCACACCAGCTGCCAACAGTAGGCACCTGAGGGTAGACGTATTGGACCTGTATATTGGGTATATGTAATACTGAGTGCTGTTTGACTCCCCTTTAAATAGGAAATTAGTCAAAGGAAATGAGCAGTGCACAGGAGAAGGCTGATTACTACTTCCCTGCTGGATGAGCGTTTTAGCTACACAAAAGACACGGTCTTGATGTTGTGCTTATGGGTGTGGGAATATGCCTGTGCAATGACTGGTAATGTGCTAGTTACTGTATCCAATTGGAGAATGCACAGCAGGGGCGTCTGTAGGGACCCTACTGGGGTTTTGAGGGTGTTCCAGTTTTCCTGATGTTAGTAGTGACTGGGGATAGGTTCAGACATCTTCTGGGTTACCCTGGCCGAAGATGTTTGGGTATTTGTCCAAAGATCTCATGTTCTGTTCTGGCTGAATTAGAATGGCCATGAGAGAAGTCCGCCTTCTGGCGGCTCTGCTGTCTGCCTCACTTGAAACCAGAAAGTGCAGAGGGGCATGTTCGTGGAAGTGGGGTAGGGTGGGCGGGGGCTAGGAAGCAAATGACTCAGCCCTTTGGGTTTGGTTTGATTCTGCCATATCCAGCCTGCCCTCTAAGCTGGCAGCTCAACATCTCCCGCAGCCTTCATGGGATGTGGTGCTAGGACTTGGAGTGGTTCAGTCCTGCTGTTACTTCACAGATGTTGATGTTTCAGAATTACCACAACTAGCAGTAACCACCACCCCCTCTTGTTGGCAGCCTGAGCCTAGAAACCAAGGACTAGAGAACGCTTGGGAGGGAGGCATCCTATCTCCCCTGGAACAGTGCTATCTCCCCGGCTCCTTGAAGTACCAGTTCCGTCAGTCTCTGTGCGTGTGGTTCATACTGAGAACTTGCTCTGTTGGCAAACAAGCAAGCTCCTCTCACCATCCGGGAGCATTACCCAGTGGCAAGAATCCTTCTAATTAAAACACAGTGGACACATCTCACATCACTGACTTATTGGATTCTAAGCAAAGTTATACGTAGTACCCTGGCTTTTGGTTTGTTCCCAGTAGTACCTGCAGCGTGCTTAGTGCTATACAAGCATAAAGGAAGGGCTGGTCACTGGCCAGAACAACTTAAGACTAGAATGTACTCCCCACTGGGGACTGATTTAAAACTTGTCCTGTCCACTGATCAGTGAGATGAACGCTGAGGAGAGCCCACCTCCCCTGGGAGAACCACAGAGGGAACAGCGCTGCGATTCCAAAGAGCTAATAGATCTCCCCCGAACCTCTGCTTTGTCTGCATTAATCTTGCAGTGGAGTCCTCAAGTCTTCCTTCATTTAGTTTATTTCAAAATGTCCCAAAGTCCATCTCTGATGGCCTAAGCCAGTGAAGCTTCTCATTGAAACCTGACAGATAAAACACATGCCCCTTCCAGAATGTTGCACAACAGGTGAATCCTCTGTACTTCACAGATCAGTCGTGTGTAAATACCCTGTGGTGAGGTGTGGAAGGGTGCTGGTTGAGAAGCCCCTAATCAGCTCCTGCCAGTCCAAATCAAGGGGAATGGCTTGGGGCTGGGTGAATTGCCCTATGTTTGCCTGGTAACTGACCACATCTGTCAGCCTCATTAGCAGGCGCTATAAGGCTTGAAAGAAGTGAGAGAAGGGGAGCAGGGAGACTGAGAGTGGGAGGTTAGGCTCATAGGGAGTAGGAGCCTCCTAGTCTGTTGCTAACCAGGTCTGTGGTAGGCCAAGCAGTTGTAAATAGTCAGAAACTGGTGGTGGGGAACTGATCACAAATAAAGAACACGGGTGTTGCACCAGATTGAAGTGTCCCTGATTCACAGAGGAGTGGGGCCAAGGGGCCGAATACCCAGGGGTGCAGTGTGAACCCCATTACATGAGGGTCTGCTTCTATCCTGATCAAATATAATCTTATGCAGTGCTGGACTTTGCCATTTTCTCTTGTGCTAAAAGGCCAGGTTGCCTGCTCACTACAAACCCCAACCATAAACAATGGGCAAAGAAGAAGAATTTAATGCCCTTTAGACACTGATTTTGTGGGCACTTCATTGACGTTTTCATCTTCAGCAAGACAAAAGTGGTGGAGGACTGACTTTCGTCAAGAAGGCTTCTTTTCACAGCTCTCTTCAGTCCATTAACAATTGACACCCCGACCCAGCCACAACTTGCAAAATAATTTTAATGTGAAATTTGTTCTCCTTTTTCAGTATGTCTGTGCAGCACTGAATGAATGGTTGTTTACAGCTGGAGGAATTTTGCATCACTGCGCATGCACAGAATTCATGGCCCCCCACAGATTTCTTTGCTTCCCCACAGAAAAATGACTTCTGACCAGGAAGTAAAGGGAACCCACAAGAGTAGTCACCACCCCTCCCCAGCAGTGCAGGCAGGTTGGTTTGGGCATCTGGAGCAGCCGGTAGAGATGTAAATCACCGCCAGAGCTGGGGGGCTGGGCAGTCATTCCTTGCTATTGTGGCACGCTCAGGGTGGAAGATCAGGGCTTTGGGGCGTTTCTGAGGAGGTAGGAGTGGGGCAGGCTCTGTCCCCTCAGGCAGAGCAGAATGTAGCAGCCTGTTGGCTTAGTGAATTGTTCCCGTTGTCCTTAGTGAATTCCCCAGGAGTTTAAAACGTGTAAAAAATGTTAAGGCTCCTTTACATTGCCAGAGTGGTGTAAAGGAGCCTTATTGTAAAGGACAGTATGGCCTTATAAATGCTTATGGTGCTTTAGTGATTAGAACCGGTCTAAATTTTTGGATTGAAAAAAATTCTTATCAAAATGTGCTTCGTGAACTGTTTGTTACTGACCTTTCTGGAGATGGTCAGAAGGTCCAGGGACATCTATATTGAGCACATCACCGGCCACCGACAGTACCAGGAGGAGTGAGCCGGTACGACATTGTGCACACACTGTGGGAAAGAGACTGAGAGGCCTTCCCCATCGTACCGTATGAACTGGAACCGTAAACCCGCTGAACATTAAACCCCACCAAATGAGGGTAGACCCATCCCCACCCCCGTATTCACTCACTATACCCAACATACTGAACATAGCTGTTGTGTGGATAACTTACCCCATATCTCGATGTCTGTACTCTGACCGGTTAAACTTTTCCCCCAGTCGGGGAGATTGCAGATTATTATGTGATCCTTGCTCCACCAGCTCCTAAATTGAATTTTGCACCCCTTGATAATCTGTACCTTATCCCCTGACAACCAGAAACTTCTATGCTTGAACTCTGTACTGTTCCTTATTTCAACATTACCTCAATAAAATTATTAAGTTGTGAGTTTGAGTCCCCAGCCCTCGCTTGCTCCTCAGTTACCTATGATGTAACACTGAGCGTATGGCTGCATATATTTGTTGACTGATAACTAGAAATAAAGGGTCAAACCTAGCTACATTACTATTAGAGGGAGCTTGGGGATTTCCTCCAATGCTCCCCACTTCCATTCTCCACACATTGTACTGTAGTTGAAATAAATTACCAAAGTAATTGAAACCAGCGTGATTATATTGCATTATTTTAACAAATAAAATATGCAGAATTTTAAAATATTGTGTGCAGATTTTAATCTTTTTTTTTATGCAGAATTCCCCCAGGAATAACTGTTATAACTTGTTTCAGAGTAACAGCCATGTTAGTCTGTATTCAGAAAAAGAAAAGGAGTACTGGTGGCACCTTAGAGACTAACCAATTTATTTGAGCATAAGCTTTCGTGAGCTACAGATGAAGTGAGCTGTAACTCACGAAAGCTTATGCTCAAATAAATTGGTTAGTCTCTAAGCTTTCGTGAGTTACAGCTCACTTCATCTGTAGCTCACGAAAGCTTATGCTCAAATAAATTGGTTAGTCTCTAAGGTGCCACAAGTACTCCTTTCCTTATTGTAAGGAGAGTGATCACTTTACATAAGCTATTACCAGCAGGAGAGTGGGGTGGGGGGGAGAGAAAACCTTTTGTAGTGATAATCACCCATTTTTTCATGGTTTGTGTGTATAAAAACATCTTCTGTATTTTCCACAGTATGCATCCGATGAAGTGAGCTGTAGCTCACGAAAGCTTATGCTCAAATAAATTGGTTACTCTCTAAGGTGCCACAAGTACTCCTTTTTTCTTTTTGTTATAACTTGTTAGATCCTGCAGTGGTATGTGTTCATGGAAAGATATCTCTACTTCTCTCTTTTCAAATACTCTGATCCTTAGCCTTCTTTCTAAATGATCTCCCACAAAGAAACCCTTAATAAAAAGTGTTCTGAAAGGAGTATGGACACCAACCTAAAAGAGACCATGAAATGTTCATAATTATGAGGGGGTGAGTGCAGGTGTTTGATTATGAAAATTAATAAACTAAAACACAATAAAAAATACAAAAAGGTAAATGACTTACAGGAGAGTTTCTCAAACTGAGGGTTGTGACCCCTTAGGTGGGTTGCAGGTGGTTACATGGGGGTTGCAAGTTGTCAGCTCCATGGGGCTGACAGCCCCAATCTCCCATTAAATTACTCGCTCCCATTTTTAATTTATATGGGGAGGTGTCCTATTCAGAGACTTGCTATGTGAAAGAGGTCACCAATACAAAAGTTGAAAAACTGACTTACAGCCTGTATGTGTTTCCACGTACTATGTGCCTCTCCAATGGAATTACGTGATTACAGTTGTTCAGCTTGTCAAAGCTGCAAGACCAGACAATACAAAACCAGACAAAACTCCATTGATGTAGCACGTTAGGGTGGGGGTTACAGTAATAAAGAGAGGTTTCAGAGTAGCAGCCGTGTTAGTCTGTATTCACAAAAAGAAAAGGAGTACTTGTGGCATCTTAGAGACTAACAAATATATTTGAGCATAAGCTTTTGTGAGCTACAGCTCACTTTATCGGATGCATTCAGTGGAAAATACAGTGGGGAGATTTATATACATAGAGAACATGAAACAATGGGTGTTACCATACACATTGTAACAAGAGAGAGTGATCACTTAAGGTGAGCTGTTACCAGCGGGGGGGGGGGGGGGGGAACGGGACGGGGACCTTTTGTCGTGATAATCAAGGTGGGCCATTTCCAGCAGTTGACAAGAATGTCTGAGGAACAGTGGGGATTGGAGGGGGGGAATAAACATGGGGAAATAATTTTACTTTGTGTAATGACCCATCCACTCCCAGTCTCTATTCAAGCCTAAATTAATTGTATCCAGTTTACAAATTAATTCCAATTCAGCAGTCTCTCGTTGGAGTCTCTTTTTGAAGTTTTTTTGTTGAAGAATTGCAACTTTTAGGTCTGTAATCGAGTGACCAAAGAGATTGAAGTGTTCTCCAACTGGTTTCTTATTGTTATAATTCTTGACATCTGATTTGTGTAATAAAGAGGAGGCAATACATGTGAATAGAGAAGGAGGGGGTTGGGACAGGAGAGCAATGGGGTTAGGTGGGATGGCAATCTGGCATTCTTTGAGTAGTCTCAACATTTTAATCCAAATGTGGCTAGAAATGGAGGGCAAATGTCTTTAAATTCATATAATTGCTCTCTACAGCAGCAAGTCATCCTTTATTTGGGTGATAACTTGGACAGATCTTGAATACCACTGTCTGGGCATGATCCTACTCTTCCATTTTTGTAAAATCACACGCTTGGTGATGATTGCAGCTTTCAAGAAACAAAGTTTTCCCATGGAGCTAAAC
Organism: Lepidochelys olivacea; assembly: GCF_965140295.1. Taxonomy (NCBI): domain Eukaryota; kingdom Metazoa; phylum Chordata; order Testudines; family Cheloniidae; genus Lepidochelys; species Lepidochelys olivacea. Next base: position 42,488,178 of record NC_140418.1, on the reverse strand, counting down.
CCAGGTTAGCAGTTAAATAACCGTTATCTAGGATATAATCTCTGGCTGAGGTTTGGATACTGAAATAAAGCACCACTTTAACTCTTGTTTGGTGCTGTAACAAATTAAAAGGAACCCTGATGCATATGCGATATCTGTCCAACACTAGGGCAGCTGTGGAAAGAGGAGGACATAGATTTTAGAGGACTAAATCAAAAAGGAATATGCTTAAATCCTCCTTGAACAATATAAATGGACTGGCGAACCAGTTTGGCTGTCCACGGGCAAATTTTGAAGTGTAGAACAGCCCGAGAGATCACAGTAAAGAATAATAGGGATTTCTGGTGAAAGGTGTGAAATTTAAACGAGAAAGGGTCATGTACCTATGGTCTAGTACAGCCTGGGAAAAGAAGAAAGATATTAAGGTGATATCTTCCGCTTACAGATCACAGTTCTGCCAGCGATGCATTTACTTTTCATTGCTACAAGTTAACACTCAGATGGCAATTGCTGAAAGAGGTCCGAGAGAGCAAATATTAATCGAGTTTTTTTCAGTTTGTGGCTTTGGCAGCACAGTATATATAGCCCTTTTCCTGTTTCCCCGTGCTCTTTGTGGGTCTTTCACACAGCAATAGTGGAGAGAGAAATTCTAACATGTAGGATAACCACAAAAGTTAGCAAGAGGACTCTAGGGGCCAGCATAATGCCTAAGACTGCTTACAACTGGATAGATGTCAAGGTGACTTGTGTCCCTTTAGAAAGGGCAGCGTAGTCATGTGCTGTGCTTTAAAGAATTCAGACTTTTCTTTTCCAAAGACTCTTGTCAATGAGCAAAGGACTATGTGGAAAATTATGGAGCAGCTTGGGGATCTCAAATGCAAGGAATCATGCCGGCAGGTGCTCTGGTGTGTGGGCTCCAGAAGAGATGGCAGCTAGTCTAGTGAGACTGTGTACAGTATCTGAACACAGTAGCTGGGCTTGAAGCCTGGAAAGTTCTTAATGTGACACTTCGTTTAGAGGAGTGCTTTGGAATTGGACCAATGAGACAGGGAGCTCTACAAGCCTGCAGAACAGCCTCCTAAGGGAAGCACTGGGAGCCCATCCCTGGCCCCAAAGTACTGGTCTCCTGTACCAAAATACGCTGCACTTGCTGCCCGGGCTGGGCTCAAGCAGCTGACAGGCCTCTATTCCCAGGATCCTATTGTGAGGTCTCTCATAAGAGACTAGTGAGGTGCTGTGCGCAGTGATGTCTCCTGCCGGGCTGCTGGGCGTAGCTCTGCTGCTGTCATCACTAGGAAGGGGAATGGTCACAGGTGAGCTGTGCTGCGACCTGTTAGGAATCCCCCTTTGATAGGGAGCAGAAGTCATGTTCCAGTGGAATTCTTGGGAAACATGGGCACTATCTTTAAAGTCAGGACCCAGAGAGGGAGAGTGGAGAGACTGCACCAAGTAGGGCCTTGGGCTAAGCCACTGAGATCCTAAGGGTACATATTCACTACCCGCCGGATTGGCGGGTAGTGATCGATCCATCGGGGATCGATTTATCGCGTCTCATCTGGATGCGATAAATTGATCCCCGAATCGACGCCTGTACTCCACCTCTGCAGGAGGAGTAATCGGAGTTGATGGGGGAGCTGCCATGGTCAACTCGCCGCTATGAAGACGGCCAGGTAAGTCGAACTAAGATATGCAACTTCAGCTATGCTGTTCGCGTAGCTGAAGTCAAAGTATCTTAGTTCGAACCACCCCCACCCCCACCCCCCGTGTAGCCCAGGCCTAAGTAACATGCCAAAGGAGGCCAGGAAGGAGCATATGAACTTCAGTGGGGACCAGACATATGGCTCCTCCAGAAAAACAGGTAGGCTGTGCTTTGGTCTGGCATCTTCTGGGAAATGTTCTGTGCCATGCTGAATGCAGTTGGGAGCTCTATATGAGGACGGCACATTGGAGTGAGGCAGGGAACAGTCCACACCTGAGCCAATGCAGTTGTGTTAGAGGTTTTCTTAGGCCTGCCTGCTGGCTCTGGTATTGAGCAGGGTCGCACCTTGAGCATCGGAAAGGGCACCGAAGATCGAAGGAGGCAGGAACCTGGAGGTGAAGGGGTTGTTGAGCTGGAAGTGTTGGATTCCAGCATGCGTTTTGGTTTAACAGGACTCTCGGAAGTCTGACAAGGTTTTTGCCATGAAGTTACTGGGATGGGTTCCTGAATGGAAAGCTGCTTCCTGGGCTCTGCTGAGAGGCAGTGGGGAGCTCAGCACAAGTCAAGGGACCCAGGAGAGGAAATGCAGCCCTGGACGCTGGCTGCCCTTGGGAAAAGCTGTGTGGCTGTGAGGAGCACTGGGAACGGGGGACTGGAGAAATTTGCTGTCTGTCTTACTCTCCTGTTGGATGGGAGAGTGAGAGTGGAGATTCCAGCTTGCTCTGGAGGAGAGGAGAGCGCAGCCTGCGGCTCTACCTGTGTGTGCTGCTCCAGTGGCAGAGGAGCCCTCTGGGCTGGGTGGCAATGCCCTTTTCCCTGTGGAACATAGGGAGGGTTTCTAGTTGCCAGGTGTTAGTTGGGGGCTGTGGCCTGTGGAATAGGGAGATTTCCAGACACTAGGAGGTGAGTCACACAGGGGTACCACTCCAGGGAGCAACACTCCTCTCCTGGCCCTGGAACACAGCTTGACTGGCTCCCAGCAGGCCGGCAACCCCAGAAGGCATGGGCAGAATGGGGAAGGCTTTTCCTTAATGGAGGCTCCCCATTCAGCTGCGCAGCACAGCCAGGGGCACACTACCCTCTTCTGCTGCTTCCAGCGATTGCATGACTGTGACCAGGTCACAGGAGCCTATGGGGCTATCCCTGTCCGTCAGGTGCCTTGCTGATCCCTGATTGGTTCCTGACTAATCCCTGCTGTAGCTGCCGGTAGGGATGAACAAGACAGAGGGGGTGAGACCATGGTGGGATGCAGTATATGCGTGACAGGGCCATGGTCCACTCAGCCTCCTAGCCAGCAGGACTGATGAGCAATCTCCAGCTCCCACTGTCTGGGAACAGTCATTCAAACAGAAACCTGACCCACTGCGGGGCAAAGAGAAAACAACACAGCAGGCATTGCGGGGATTCCTGCCTGCTGCCCTGGATGCCAACCTCGCATCCCCTGGCTGCAGGGGGAGCCTCCAGAGCAATGGGCTGTGGGCAGCAGATATCTACATCTAAACAGGAGAAGAACTGGACAAATGTTAGAAAAAGTAGACTTGCAGTCTATTGTGTGGATCAGGATTGAAGGGCCCTGGCAGAGCTGTGTGTACCCACACATGGTGGTGGGATTGGACTTCAGCCATGGGGTGGTGGGCAACAGGCTCCAGCCGGGGTTTGGGCTCCGTCTGCTCAATGGCAGACTGTCCCTGGCTGCAGGGCTTGGGTCGCGGGCTCTGTCCCCCGGAAATGGGGCTTTGGGGTCTGGCTTCAGGCTCCAGCCCCGGACTCACCACACCCCCGCATTGCCCCTAGCTCCTGTTGCCTCCCTACCCACCTCCACATCCAGGGCTTAATTTGTCTCCCTGCTTGCCGGGGCTGAGTAAATCTGCTATGAAAAGTGATGTGTGTTTGTTAATATCCCCTTTCACAGCAGACTTAGTAGCTAGCTGGGAGGCTAGCAGAGCTATGAATTTAAGCTCCCAGGCTCATCTTCTGAAAGTGTCATGCAGATTTCCTTTGAGGATGAGGACTGATAGGTCAGAGATAGTGATTGAGTTGTGAGGCTGTTCACTCACAGGGCTTTTATTTTTACCATTTTGATGTGTGAGTTCATTCCAGAGCCTAGTCAGTTAGTCAACAGTTCAGGTAACATGGTGATATCTGAGAAAACTCAACCAATCACCTCTACAGATAATTTGCATGCATCATTTACATTGACTGTGATGTCTTAGCAGTATGAGGAGACTGAATGCCTGTCTGGCATTTCTCACTGACAGACTACATGGCCCACGCGTCCCTGGGGCCCCATGCTGGCATGGGCACCAGTGCCTAAAAGGCTTCCCATGGCACTGTTGCCTCGGCTCCACTGCGGTGAGGTGCACTGCCAGGGATCTAGGCAGGAGCACAGGGCGCCCTTAGATTGCAGGGACTGGGCTTCCTCTGCCCTTCCTTCCACCGAGCACTAACACAGCTCTCTAAGCCAACTGCTACCAGAGTCGTCAGTGCACTTAGTGGCTGTGCACTGCTCTGTGACGCAAAGCAGCTGTAATCACAGTTAACTTGGCAGTGCTCCAACTGTCCGCCTTGTTCTGGTGGGCCAGGCCACCTGCCCTTAAAAGGTTAACACTGAAAAAATTACATGGTGTAAGTTCTCCTTTCTGTCTTTTTCCAATGTGTCCTGTGTTACGGGGCAGGAATGACTGTTCCCGAAGTGGGAAGTGTTTAACTTGGTGGCTTCTGAAGAAATGAGGAACTAGGCAGAAGCTGGCTCCTGGACTAGGGGGGAGGCTGTAAATGCTCTAGTTTTCAGCTCTTCCATGCTTTCTCTGCAAATCTCTTTTCCATCCTCCCCATTATGAAGAGAAGACCCTTCATTATGTATTTCTGTTCTCACATCCTGAACTCCAGCTCCTACTTCACCTCTACCACATGCCCAAGGAGAGTCTAAATCTGTCAGGTCAGTTGGAAGAACATAGGAATTGCCCTGCCAGATCAGACTAGTGGCCTATCTGGTCCAGTATCCTGTATCTGACGGGTCAGTATTTGCCGCGTCAGAGGGATATTCAAGAACCCCCCCGGGGGCAGCTCTGACCACCTTGGCTGGCTGGCTTAGGTGCCTAGAAGCCTACCTGGCACTGAGCGGGCATAGTGGAGTCTCCCACCTGCTTACCCTTCCGATGAAAGCAATTCCTGTCTCCCCATTCCTGTGGGGAAGCCTGGCCCTGCTCTTGCTCTTGCTCTGCGTACATGCCTGGGAGGCTGGGGTAAGTTGTGCTGTGGGGGAGTCACAGGAGCCGCCATTTTGTTCTGTGCCAGGTACCTAAGCACACGCTGCACTGTGTCTCATGGGTTAGGTGGCCCTGCTGCCTAATGAACGCATCCACAGCCTGTAGGCTTAGGCGCCGCTCTTAGACACAGCCCCCGAGGTGAGTGCTATGAGTGCTGAGCCACAGGCAGGAGTTGGAGAAGGAACAGCCAGGCACCCCATGCCCTACTGCCTGGTACCCCATAACTCTGCTTCCCAGCTGCTTTGAGGCCTTTTCTGTTCTCTGGGGAGCCTCTCTAAGTGGGATGAGTTCTCCCAGTGCCTGGGAAGCAGAGTGATCCCTTCTGCCCCCAGCAGCTGGATTCAGGGCTGTCATTCTTCAGCATTAAGGGTTAGTATCATTCTCCCTGAGCTTGTGATCACTGTCTGCTGGGAGCTGCCACCCACTGGAGTATGGGAGACATGTCAAACACTTCTGCCCTGCCCCTTTCCTTCCCTGGGAATCCACGTGGTTCCCAGCTCTGCCACTCACACTAAACTCGGGCAACTTATAGAACAAATCAGCAGCCACCTGTCCCTGCTGCTGCTGCTCGTCCCTCAGCACTCCTGGCCCTGCTGCTTCTCTGCCCTGACACTGTTCTTCCTGGTACCTGCTTTCCTTCCTGCTATTGAAAACACTGCTGGGAAGGGCTAGCTTACCACTGGGCTGAGCACTGCATGGGGAGGGGCAGCAGTACCTGTTGGAAACTACTCCTTTGGCAGGGTCCTGGGGTGCCAGGCTGAAATCAAGGGCTAATAGCACTGCACCTGGCATAGGTGTCGAAGCAATACCTTGCTGCTCTCAGAACACAGCAGCAGCCCCAGACTGGGCCCTGCGTGATGTTGTCTCCTCCAGGCATGAGGAAGAACCTGGAGGAGCAGCAGCCAGGCTGCTTCACGTAGACCAGGAGCCGTAGAGTGGAGCTGGCAGCCAGCTGGGGTGCGGCCAGAGAGACAGGACTGAGGCAGCATGGAAGCCCTGAGTGGGGGAGAGGGGTGTGGGAGCAGGACAGCACCACTGAGCATGAGGAGCAGGGCCTGGAAAGCAGCCCAGTCTCTGTGTGATTAGCTCTCTGAGAAGGACATGGCACATCACCTCAGGTAGTCACAGATGAGCACCTCCCAGGCGGGGATTTTCCATGTAGCACAAGCTGTGACTGTTATGGCAGGTGGTGTGACTGGAATGGGCGGAGATGGTGCCTGCTGTTGTGAGGAAGAGGGGACCGGCTCCAGCAGACTGATTACTAGCCAGAGCATGAACTGGAAATCTAGTCAGTATTTTACGGTGCTAACACGCTCTGCCTGCCTGATGTACTTAACTAACTTCCCTTATGGTCACTCTGCAAGGTACCAATCCTCCCCACAGTCCGGCAGGGCAGGGCTGTTAGCCCCTTGTGCAGAGGGGAATGGAGGTACAGACTGAGTGACTTGCTCCACAGGGAGACTGCTGACAAGCAGAGACTTGAGTCCAGGTCTCCCTATCCCAAGCTAGTACCTTGCCCGCTGGGTCAGCCTTCCTCTGATCCTGTGGCTGTGAGGCCTGCCCTGGGCTTCCTCTGCCGGCTTTGAGGCCTTACAATCACATTTCTTTATCTCGTGCTGTTTGGACTTCGCACCTGAACAGAAGAGGAAACTGACTTAGGGACCCACCCCTGCCACAACCTGAGCAGGAGCTGTCACATTGATGTCAGTGAGGCTGTGCACAGGGTGCCTATGGGTTGGCAGAATTGTGGGATAAGTGCCTAATGGGGGCAGTGAGCAGGATTGCTCCCGAAGCACTGTCACACGTGCAAAATAACAAACCCACATGCCAGAGGCAGGGTTTTCTCTGACACCTTTCAGGTATAGGCATGACAGGGTTTCTTGTAAGGACAGTAGGACAGAGGTTCCCAAACTATGGGGCACACCCCCCTAGGGGGTCGTGGAGAAATGTTTGGGGGTCATGGCTGGGGCCTGGGCCAGCCCTCATGTGGGGTTTAGAGGAAGTGCCACCCAGCTCCGCTCCTGGCCCCAGCCCCAGCTGCTGGCCCCAACTGCCAGCTCCACTCCTGGGGCCCCAGCTGCTGGCGTCAGCCCCCGTCTGAGGCTCTGCCCCTGCCCCCAGCCTTGGCCCCCTTACCCCTGTCTGAGCCCCCCCTCCCAGAGCTGCAGCCCCGCTCTTGGCCCCAGCTCTCACAGGTAGTAAAGGTAAAAAGTTTGGGGACCACTATAGTAGGAGGTAATTGGCCAGAGAAAAAGGCAATTTTTGAGGTGAGGGTGAAGTCTGTCACGTGACCAAAATTTCTTTAGGTTAGTCAAGAGCAACCAGTGCCACCCCTCGGATGAACCGTGATATCTGTGTAATAGTCTCCTGAAACGCTGCCCAGTCATGGACAGGAGGAGTTAATTTGTGGAGCACAATGTAAGGCTCCGATCTGGGCAGGGGATGCGGGCAAACACCCTTTCTGGAGGAGTAGCACCACCAGATCTTTAATATGAGCAGGAGTTGAGATTCAATGCCTCATGGGGGCCATGGCCCATCTCCTTGCAATGTCCATCCCTCTATGTCCAGGAATCTTGGGTTCCATTCTGGGCTGTAGAGGGGAGTGTGGTCTAGTGGTCACAGACGTTTCTGCCTGTTCCTTGCCTCCAAGCTTGATCCTTTCTGCTCCAACCTGTCCCTGTCCCAGGTCTGTCTTTTCCCCAGCCCAGCCCCTTATCCCTGTTCCATTCTTGCTTCCCCAGACCCATTCTCTACTCCTGTCTTCTCATCCCCATCCTCTTGCCCAGCCAATGCCCCTTCCTCCTTCTATCTGGCTCTCTCCTCCCCATGGCCTCCAATCATCCTCTCACCCCCCACTGGCTCCCAGTCCCACCCGCTGCTCCTTGTCCTTGTTTCTTTGCCCAGCTGTCCTTGTCTCCCTCCATGCCCCCAGCTCCTAGTCTAATCAGTGTCACCCCCCAGCCAACTGGCTTCCAGTCCCCCTCCTGTTTCCTTTACTGGCTCCCAAATCGCCTTTTTTCATTATATTTTTTTATTCTTCAAGTGATTGCTCATATCCATTCTAAGTGGATAGCAGCAGGAAGTCCTTCACTAAAGCCACGTATCTGGCAAAGTGGAAAAGATTTTTATGTTGGTGTGACCAGCGTAGCACACTCCCCCTCCAGGCACCGGTATCACTCATCTTGGAGTACCTCCTGTGCCTGAAACAGCAAGGCCTGGCGGCACCCTCCACAAGTGTTCACCTCACTGTCATCTTGGCCTTCCACCTGGATGTGTCTGGCCACTCGGTCTTCGCCAACCCTATGTTTGGTCGCTTTCTCAAAGGCTTGGACCGTTTATATCCTCAGCTCTGTCAGCCTGTCTCTGCGTGGGACCTTAACCTGGTCCTTTCGAGGCTCATGGGGCCCCCGTTCGAACCATTGGCCACATGCTCCCTCTTGTCTCTCCCCCTTGTCTCCCTCTTGTCAGCATCATTCCTGACCTAGGTACCGATCCAAGAAATCTGCAGGGCAGCGACTTGGTCCTCAATGCATACCTTCACCTCGCACTACGCCATCGTCCAGCATGCCAGGGACGACACTGCTTTCAGTAGAGCAGTGCTACAATCAGCATTCCTTAACTCCCAACCCCACCGCCTAGGTAAGGCTTGGGAGTCACCTACTTGGAATCGATATGAGCAATCGCTCAAAGAAGAAAAAAGGTTACTTACCTCTCGTAACTGTTCTTCGAGATGTGTTGCTCATATCCATTCCAAACCCACCCTCCTTCCCCTTTGTCAGAGTAGCCGGCAAGAAGGAACTGAGGGGGCACCGGGTCAGCAGGGTCATATATTGAGCAACATGAAGGTGCCACTCCAGGGGGCTCCACAGCTGACCCGACGGATGCTGCTAGGGGAAAAAAACTTTCCGACGGCCGTGCACGTGACGTGCGCACGCCTACTTGGAATGGATATGAACAACACATCTCAAAGAACAACAGTTACGAGAAGTGAGTAACTGTTCTTTCTCTTTGGCTGCTTTCATTCCCCCTCTAAACCAGGATTATTTTTTAACCAATATAGCTGTCTTATGTGATTGTGGAATGGTAGCTTTTGGGATATCTAATAAAAGTTCTTAAACAATTCCTGATTATCCTTCATATTTTTCTGTTTTAAGTTTTTCTGCCCTGTCAGTTTTACTCATAATTATTTAGCTGTGGTAAATTGGCTTTTTTAAAGCACCAAGTATAGGTATTGTCACAGTTCCTGCGCTAACTATACCTCTGACCCCTTCTTGCTCCCCACATGTGCATCCTCCTTGCTCAGGCTTCTAGGCATCACGTGAGCTGGTGCTGGGGGGAATTGCATGATTCTCCTCTCTGACCTGGTCTTGGGCTGCAGTCTCCTGATACTAACCGTGATTGGCTCAGCAGGTCTGACTTTTGACCAGACCCTGTAATTATGTTCCTTGGGGCTGGGACAGTGGTAACCAGTGACCAGACAGCCTTCTTCAAGCAAAGAATTATTAGAACCAAATATTTTTAAAAACAGATCTTAAAAACCATAAAACACGCTCTGGGCATGTCGAACCTACCAGCAGTTAAACTGTCTCCCTAACTCCCCATAGATTCCTTTGCAGAGCCTCACCCTGTCAGAGCTCAGTCACATTCTCTAAGCTGCCCCTGGTGAGACTCGGCCCCTGTCAGGATTCCCTCCCCACTCTGAACTCTGGGGTTCAGATGTGGGGACCCACATGAAAGACCCCCTAATCTTGTATTCTACCAGCTTAGGTTAAAAACTTCCCCAAGGCACAAATTCCTTTTCTTGTCCTTGGATAGTATTGCTACCACTACCAAGTGATATAAACAAAAATTCAGGGACAGGTCACTTGGAATCCCTATTCCCCCAAAATATCCCCCCAAGTCCCTTCACCTCCTTTCCTGGGGAGGCTTGAGAATCATATACCAACCAATTACTTACATTAAAGTAAGTACAGACCAGACCCTTTATCTTTAGGACACTAAAATCAATCAGGTTCTTAAAAGAAGAACTTTATTATAAAGAAAAAAGTAAAAGAATCACACCTGCAAAATCAGGATGGAAGATAACTTTACAAGGTAATAAAAAGATTTAAAACACAGAGGACTCCCTTCTGGACTCATCTTCACAGTTACAAAAACAGGAATAAAACTCCCTCTTAGGGAAAATTCACAAGCTAAAATAAAAAATAACCTAATGCATTTCCTTGCCTTACTTACAATTTTTGTAATCTTAGATGGTTCATTTCAGGTATGTTTTCAGGAGATGTTGTACCTGCCTGGTATCTCTCTCCGTCTGGAGAGGGAACAAACAAAGAGAGCACAAACAAAACCTACCCCCCCTGAAGATTTGAAAGTATCTTCTTTCCTTCTGGTCAGGTGCCAACCAGGTTATTTGAACTTCTTAACCCCTTACAGTTAAAGTGGTTCAGTACAGCTGCCAAGGAGGGATTTTATGCTACTCTTTCCTTTATATTTATGACAGCCCCCCGTCTCAGGAATCAGGCTACCGTTTAACCCAGTGGCTCTCAACTTTTCCAAACTACTGTACCCCTTTCAGGAGTCTGATTTGTCTTGCATATCCCCAAGTTTCACCTCACTTAAAAATGACTTGCTTACAAAATCAGACATAAAAATACACAAGTGTCACAGCACACTATTACTAAACAATTGCTTCCATTCTCATTTTTACCATAGAATTATAAAGTGAATCAATTGGAATGTAAATTTTGTACTTACATTTCAGTTTATAGTATATAGAGCAGTAGAAACAAGTCATTGTCTGTATGATGTTTTAGTTTATATTTACCTCACTAGTGCTATTTATGTAGCCTTTTGTAAAACTAGTCAAATATCTAGACGAGTTGATGTACCCCCGGAAGACCTCTGTGTACCCCTGGTTGAGAACCACTGGTTTAACCATTCAGAGCCCTTTGATCTGGGAAAACAAGGTTTGCAACTTGTTGGAGACAGAATCTTTGAATATAAGAGCTTACCACATTGTGGTGTGCAGTGTAGTTGTAGCTGCATCGGTCCCAGGATATTAGAGAGACAAGATGGGTTTACTGGACCAACTTCTGCTACTGAGAGAGGCAAGCTATGGAGCCACACGGAGCTTTTCCTCAGGGCTGGGAAAGGTACTCAGAGCATCCCAGCTAAATGCAAGGTGGAACAGATTGTTTAGCATAAGTAGTTAGCACATATTCTAAGGCAGTGTTTTTCAAAGTTCGGGTTGTGAACCAGTACTGGGTCTCGACATGTAAGGCACTGGGTTGCCTTGCTCAGCACCCAGGGATCCCAGGGGCTCTGGTCAGCATCACCGACCAGGAGGTTAAAAGTCCCATCAGTGGTGCTGCCCATCTAAGGCAGGCTAGTGCCTACTTGTTCTGACACTGCACTGCGCCCCAGAAGTGGCCAGCAGTGGGTCTGGCTTCTAGGCAGGAGGGCAACAGGACTCTGTGCGCTGACCCCACCCCAAGCACCAGCTCTGCACTCCCGTTGGCTAGGAACCAGCCAACGGGAGCGGGGCGGGGGGGAAGGGTGGTGCCTGAGGGCGAGAGCTGTGCGGAGCCACCTGTGTACGTCTGCCTAGGAGCCGGACCTTCTGCTGGCCAATTCTGGGGTGCAGCGCGATCCACAGTGCCAAGACAGGCAGGAAGCCTGCCTCTGCACCCCGGCTGCACCACTGACTGGGAGCCACTGGAGGTAAGCTCGCACCCCAACCCCCTGCCCCAGCCCTGGGCCCCCCCCAAACCCCTCATCCCCAGCCCCACCCCAGAGCCTGCATTCCCAGCCAAGAGCCCTGACCCCCTCCCGCACCCCAACCTCCTGCCCCAGCCCTGAGCCCCCCAAACCAGAGCCCCTCCTGCACCCCAAACCCCTCATCCCCAGCCCCACCCCAGAGTCTGCAGCCCCAGCTCAAAGCCCTGATCCCATCCCACGCCCCAACCCAGAGCCCCCTCTCACACCCTGGACTCCTCATTCCCAGCTCCGCTGAGTCGCGGGCATCAACAATTTTCTTCAACTGGGTCCCCAGAAAAAAAGTTTGAAAACCATTGTTCTAAGGAACCATTCAAGGTAAAGTTACCCATTAACACCCCTGCAGTCATAGGACAAAAAGAGGAGGTTAATGGGTAGTAGATTGTTGTAATGAGCCATAAATCCAGTGTCTCTGTTCAGTCCATGGTTTTTAGCATCTAGCAGAGTTATGAATTTAAGCTCCCAGACTCGTCTTTTGAAAGTGTTGTGCAGGTTTCCTTTGACTTGAGGATGAGGACTGAGAGATGTTCACCCACAGGTGTTGTGGTGTCTTTGTCTTTTATCACTTTCCTGTGTGAGTTCATTTGAGGGCGGAGTGACTGACTGGTTTCATATACATAGTTTTATTGGGGTGTTTAGGGCACAGGATGAGGTATACCACCTGTTGTGATAGGCATGTGTAGGACCTATGGATTTTGAAAGGTGCGTTGTGAGGGTGTTGATCATCCTAGAAGTGGAGATATGTCTGCAGGTTTTGCATCTCTTGTTCTGGCAGGATTTGGTGCCGCTTTAAGTTGGTGTGTCCTAGTCTGTGGGGGGCTTGCTTCCGAAGCTGAGCTTGGAAAGGTTGGGTGGTTGTTTGAAAGCCAGAAGTGGGGGTTCAGGAAAGGTTTCTTTCAGGATGGGGTAGTAGTCGATGTGCAGAGGGAAGGCCTGGGGGGAAGGTTGGAGTGTGAGCCCCCCTCACACTCACCCTGCAGTGGCAGCTCCTGTGTCCTGCGGGGCTGGGCTTGGCTCCCTGCTCCAGATGTGGCAACCTGGTGCATGGGGTTGCAGTGCCGCTCACTCAGATTTGGCCCAACCCCCCCACCCATCATAGTGCTGGGGCAGCAGGGCTAAAACTGAGCGATGCTATGACCCTGTGTGCCAGGTCACAGTGCCCAGAGGGGGGAGCTGGACACAGCCCTGTGGGACACAGAAGTCACCACTGCCCATGCCTGGGACAAGTGAGGGATGAGTTTGGTCTCTGGCCCTCCCCTCACTGGGCAAGGATTGAGGGCAAGGCCAGGGTAGAGAGTCGGGTGGTTGATGGCCTCTCATTTGTCAGGACATTTTTATCAAAAATCACAGAGAAATCACCAAATCTGGACTTTCTCCTAACTTCACCATTGTGCTGTGTGATTTTGATTTAAAAAAAGTTGTGACAAACCTGCAGCCCTACTTGTAACCCACCCTAGTTATGCAGTAACTTCACCCCACTGGCCAGGTGATGTACAGTGATCATAAAGACAGGTTTCAGAGTAACAGCCGTGTTAGTCTGTATTCGCAAAAAGAAAAGGAGTACTTGTGGCACCTTAGAGACTAACCAATTTATTTGAGCATGAGCTTTCGTGAGCTACAGCTCACTTCATCGGATCCGATGAGCTGTAGCTCACGAAAGCTCATGCTCAAATAAATTGGTTAGTCTCTAAGGTGCCACAAGTACTCCTTTTCTTTTAGTGATCATAAAAGGGTTAAATCTCTGTATTTAGAACATGACCTGTTGCCATGTCTGTCACACATATAGTATTGGCCAGGGCTTCTCTGTTCACACATAACAGTTGTAACCAGGTCATGACCATTTGCACCTAGGCATCCACTAATCTGTAACTCCATGCTCAGTCCACCTCTGTCAGGCGGAATGAAATAGAAGTAGAATTACCCCAAGTTGAGTGCAACATTTTTTTGTGTTAGGAAATTATTTATCTTTCAGTTTTAGACACTCTAGACTGCTTTACTGCTGGCAATATCAAGCCTCCAGCACACTCTCCCCTGCATGCCTCCCCTCCCGTTTCCAATCATAAAGTTTTTTTTTTAAGTTGTAGATAGAGGCTTAAGGAGCTATTTTCGACTCTCCTTTTCGCTTGCTGGTCTGTGATGAACCTCGGCTCCTGCCCCTTCTTGTGCTTTCTCACTTAAACATTGATCCATTAGCATCCCTGACCCTGTGTTGTCATTAACTCCAAAGCAGGGAATGGGATCTGTGATAGAATGTGCCTCCTCCCTTCCCCCATTGGCTCATCTGTGCTCCCCAAGTAGAGTGTCCCAGTCATTTTCACGTTCTAGTCATGTGATTCCTCCCACCACAGTAATGTCAAGTAGGTCAGATTTCTTCTCAAACATGGTTATTTCCGGTTCTTCCTGTTTATTACCCCAGCAACTGCTATTGCTGTGTGGATAGCTAAAGGATGTATTCCTTTCCCCCCCTGACACCTTGATTTGTTACTCTCTGGACACCAGGAGTCTGAGTTGTCTGGGCATTTGTCCAGTGCTTTCCATGTGTAGCTGGTCTAATGCTCTCCCTTCTCATCTAGCTAGGTGTGACCCAGAAGACTGGTTCTCCTACTGTTAAGATGGAGGCTGCCTGAACTGTACAGCCCCTCTTCCAATAAAACCAACCTGCTCTGTTGGGCACCACTTCCCAGGCCTCTGGGTCACCTCTGGTGTCCTCTGTGCTCCCTCACTTGTGGAACTGGAGAAGGAAGTGCAGAAACCTGGCGCCCAGCCCAGCCAGCAGACCCAAGCTTCTGTAGAGGGTTGCTTACAGCTGTCTGCAGTGAGGATGCTGGTGTGATTGAAGGCTGCTGGGAAAGCTAGCTTACAGGCTTAGGTCATAGATTCCAAAGCCAGAAGGGACCATTGTGACCTGCATAGCACAGGCCAGAGACCTGCCCCGTGTCGTCAGATGTTGGCTGTGTGCATGTGTTCTTTCTGCGTGCTGCACTGGCTTCTGGCCAGATAGCCCGTACAGCAGGCTCCAATCGAACTGCTCAATAAGCCCATAAGACTTGGTTTAGTAGCAAAGGCACCCGGGCCGGTTTATTGCCAACGAATCATGGTGCTAATGCCCCAGCTCAATGGTTACAGGTCACACTAACACATGTATGCCTGTGACAATAGACCAGCTCAGTCAGTGGCGGGACTTTCCACCGCTCCCTAGGCCAGTCGAAGGGTTAAAGCAATGTATCCCAACATTTATAGACTGAGACAAACAATCTGGGATAAACAACTTACCTATCACTTTATACGTTTCATGACATGTTTGTTATCTCCTCATGTACTTTCCTCCTGATCTTTCAGACAAAACATCCCTATTCACCACGTCTTTGTACCTTTAATCCTGATGTTTCAGACAAAATATCACTATTCATCACTTTTGTCAAACCATGCTAGGCTTGGGGGTGCTTGTGCTGGCCTGCTGGAATGTGTTTACACAGTCAGTGTGTTTTAGCACTGCTAGCAATACCAGTGCCGAGTTCGTGTACCAGACACTGACTTGCTGGCAAGCACCCGCATTTGACAGGGCCTGGCAGTTGCTCATAGCATAACTTTTGCTGACTTTGTTCAGGCTCAGGCTTTGCACCAGGCCCATGCTCCAGGCTTTCTCTTTCTACACCCCAAAATAATTCCTCGAGCAGAAAGAAATCCAATCATATCTTTAAAATCCCCAATGCCAGGGAGTCAAGCACATCCCTTGGCAGGTTGTGCCAGTGGTTGGTTGCTCTCACTGTTAAAAATTCATGCCTCATTTCCTGTCTGAATTTGTCCAGCTTCAGCTTCCCACCCTTGGACCACGTTATTGCAGGGCTTGCAAAGCACCATGTAGCTCAGAGCCTGTGCCAGCTCCCTCTGTGTAGTCTGTCGATCCCATAGATGTCCCTGGGCTCTAAGATAGGAGAGCTCTCATTAGCCTCCCCTGTCTGGGAGGGCTACCCTGCAGGCTTGTCCCTGGAACGGGGTCTAGCCCCCACGCTCTGTCCATGTGTGCTGAGGCAGTGCTCCGATGCACCAAAACAGTCATGCTGCTTCTGAAGGCTAGTGACACTGTGCCAGCAAAGCTCACCAGAGGGGTGCTCTAACTGCCCTGTGGAGACCCTGCCGGTGCTCGCTGAAAGATACCGAGTTTGGGATGCATAGGCCTCTTTCAGACAGGACTCGGTACCTTTTAGAAAGTGCTGGTGGGTCTGCGTAGGGCAGGGAGAGGACAGCAGGGCCCAGACCCCACCCCTGTGGCGCACTTTGCAGCTGTGTAGACAAGCCCTGATGTCGGGTGCTGGTGGCTCCCAGCGCACCTTGACTGCCACTGCTGGGTGTCACTGAGCCCTATGGGCTGGGGGCATTGAGCAGGGTGGGAACGGCTTGTGGGGAGAAAGCCTCGCTGGAGCTCTCCTGGAACATGGGGCTTGCAGGAGAGACCAAAGGGCAGTTCTAGCCATACTGTCTGTGCTGGGAAGTGCCCCCGTGTGAGGGATCCAAACCAGACTGTGGTGAGAGCCCTCACCAGTATGAGGACAGCTGTGCCGTGAGGGCCCGTTGCTGCCCTTCTCCGGTGGAAGTATTGCTGTGCATTTGGATCTTTCCTCTCCTCGGTTCTCTATTCCTGAGGCCGTGCTCTGTGAGTGACCTGAGCCATATTTCACTCCCTGTCTCTATTCCACGTTGTGCAGCTGCTACAGCTCTGGGTCCCTCATGGCATTTCAGAGCCATGCTTTCACTGCCCTCACGGAGCCCCTGGGATCCCACAGGAGCAGAACATGGTGCTGTCAGTGCCCAGGGCTACTCACCAGAAGTGTCAGAAAGCAAAAGGCCCTTGCCCCAGGGTGGGGTCCTACTGGCCTGGGCAGGGCATGTGGCATACTGCCATGGTTTGGCAGGGAGTGTGCTTTGGATTCTTAGGCTGGGATTTTCAAAGCTGCCTAAGGGTTAGATGCTCAGTTCCCATTAATTGGCATCCAGATCTCCAAGGCAGCTTTGGCCATGATGTTAGGGAGAATGTTTCCAAGTGGCGGGCAGTTCTATGCTCCTGAGCCCCTCGAGCAGGCTGGGGGCAGGGCTGGGACCTGGGTCCTTGCGAGCGGAGCACTGAGCCAGGTTACAATGCAGCAGTACTCCCATCAGCAAGCCTTTGGGAAGGAAGCGGCTTGTACTTGTGAATGTGTTTTGACGACTCCTTTGTTGGAAGCACCGGGGCCAGTGTGTCCCTGGTCATGAGGGAGAGTGTCAGGGTGGGGTGTTGCCAGGGCCAGGCACCCAGCAGCACCTACTCATTTACTCCCCTTCTTGTACCAGCTCTAGCCCCGTGCTGCCACCCCTGCAGTGAGAGGTGGCTTGGCTGGGTCCAGGCCACTGGGAGCGCCTGGCTCTGTGGGAGAGGCTGAGCTTTGCCAATGGAATGTCCCAGGATGCAGTGGGGGGGGGGGCACGCATCACTTTCCTAAGCCCTTCCTTACCATGCTGCAGAGCGCAGCTCCAGTGTCAGGAGAGCCAGCCCCTCCTCTTCCAACCAGGAAAAGCACTTGCCTCCCCTTCCTGTTCCCTGCCATCTCTCTCTCCTCCTGGCCCCAGCTCCAGCCCCTACTGGTCCTGGCAGAGCAGGAAACATGCTCCCTGCCTGCTGCTGAGCAGTGCTCATTCTGCTGGAATGTCTCCATCCCCGCTGTGTACACAATCAGACCTTTCACCTTCACCTGCGTCAGGAGCCTCTCCACCTCCGCTTCCGCTTCCAAGCCACTCTCATGTTCCCTGGGGCTGCATGGCCCAAGACAGTTCCTGGATTTTCTGGCTTCTGCCAATTCCCCCTCCCCCCATCCCCGCCCCGCCCCTGCTTTGCCTCAAGGGAATTTTACTATTCCTGATAAGTCATAGTGATGCCTAGAGGCAGGAGCCGTGCCACTCAGTCCTAACACACTGCCCTGGGATTCCAGACCAGGGAATGGGATCCTCACAAACAGCTCCCCACCTTCCCCTCCATCCTGCCCCAACCCCTGCTATTCCAGGCCCAAGGTCCCCTTCCCCACAGCTCTGCCAGTGCCCCTATACCCTGCCCCACCCCCCTGCTATTCCAGACCTGGGGTCCCCTTCCACCCAGCTCTGCCAGTGCCCCTGCATCCTGCCTCAAACCCCTGCTATTCCAGGCCTGGGGTCATTTCCACACAGCTCTGTCATTTGCCATCAGTCCTGCCAAACCCGCTGCTATTCCAGGTCTGGGGTTCTTCCACACAGCTCTGCCAGTGCCCCTCAGTCCTGCTGCACCCCCCTCTGCTATTCTAGGCCTGGGGTCACTTCCACACATCTCTGCCAGTACCCTCCATCCTGCCCCAACCCCCAGCTATTTCAGACCTGGGGTCCCTGCCACACAGCTCTGCCAGTGCCCCTCCATCCTACCCCACGCACCTGCTATTCCAGACCTGGGGTTCCCTTCTACACAACTCTGCCAGTGCCCCTACCCCCTGCCATGCTAGGGGCTCTGTAACCTCCATTCCCCCCCAAATACTCCCCACTGCTATTAGGGCCTCTTTTTATCCTCCTCTCCCCGCTCCATGTCAGGGGCTCTCTAAACTTCATCTCCCCCGCATGCCTGGGCCTTTGTGTAACCACCATCTCTCCCCCCACATGCCAGGAGCTCTGTAACCTCCCACTCCTCCCCCATGCCAGGGACTCTGTGTAACCTCCAACTCCTCCCAATACCAGGGGCTTTGTGTGACCTGAATCTCTCCTCCCCCACGCCAGGGGCTATGTGTAATCTTCCCCCTCCCTCCATGCATTGGGCTCTGTGTAACCTCCATCTCCCCTGCATGCCAGGGCTTCTGTGCATCCTCCATCTCCCCCCCCCCCCATGCCAGTGGCTCTATAACCTCCATCTCCCCTGACCCTCCTCCATCCCAGGGCTTCTGTGTAACCTCCATCTCCCTCACCATGCCAGGGGCTCTGTAAGCTCCATCTCCTTCCCACGCCAACGGCTCCATCCTCCCCCTGTGTACCAGGGGCTCTGTATAATCTCCTTCTGCCCCATGCCAGGAGCTCTGTGAAACCTCCATCTCCTCCCCCCTTTCCTATGCCAGGGGCTCTGTGTATCCTCCGTCTCTCCACCCATGCCATCGGCTCTGTGTATCCTCCGTCTCTCCACCCATGCCATCGGCTCTGTGTATCCTCCATCTCCCCCCCACTTCCCCCCGCCGTGCCAGTGACTCTATAACTTCTGTCTCCCCTCCCCCGATGCCAGGGGCTCTGTGTAACCTCCATCTCCCCCACCATGCCAGGGGCTCTGTAAGCTCCATCTCACTCCCATGCCAGCGGCTCAGTATAGCCTCTATCCTCCCCCGCATACCAGGGCTCTGTGTAATCACCCATCATCCCATGCCAGGGGCTCTGTGTAACCTCCAACTCCTCCTGATACCAGGGACTTTCTGTAACCTCCCTCTCCCCCATGCCAGGGGCTCTGTGTAACCTCCATCTCCCTCTCCCCCATGCCAGGGGCTCTGTGTAACCTCCATCTCTTCCCCTCCCCCCCCCCCCCCCATGCTCGGGGCTCTGTGTAACTTCCATCTCCCCCGCGCCTCCCCCGTGCTAGGACCTCTGTGTAACCTCCATCTCCCCCACCATGTCAGGGGCTCTGTGTAGCCTCCATCCTCTCCGCGCATGCCAGGGGCTCTGTGTAATCTCCCCCCACCCTATGCCAGAGGATTTGTGAAACCTCCATATTCGCCCACCCCCACATGCTAGGGGCTCTGTGTAATCTCGCCCCATGCCAGTGGCTGTGTGTAATCTGCATCTTCCACACATGCCAGCAGCTCTGTGTATCCTCCATTTCCTCCCCCTCCCCCCGCCATGCCAGGGTCTCTGTGTAACCTCCAACTCCCCCACATAACAGGGGCTCTGTGTAAGCTCCATCTCCCCCCCATGCAAGGGGTTCTGTGTAACCTTCATCTCCTCCCCCCTCCTGATGCCAGGGGCTCTGTGTAAATCTCCCCTATATGCCAGGGGCTCTGTGTGAACCCCTATCTCCCCACCCCATGCCAAGGATTCTGTGTAACCTCCATCTCCCCTTCTCTCCCCCCTACCCCCCCATGCCAGGGGCTCTGTAACCTCCATCTCCTCCTACTCCCGTGCCTGGTGTTCTGTGTAACCTCCATCTCTTCCCCCCTCCCCGCCATTGGCTCTGTGTAACCTCCACCTTCCCCCCCATTCCAGGGGTTCTGTGTAACCTTCATCTCCTCCCCGCTGCCCCGTGCCAAGGTTGCTGTGTAACCTCCATCTCCTCCCCCATGCCAGGGGCTCTATGTAATCTCCGGTCCTGCTTTAAGCAGGGGGTTGGACTAGATGACCTCCTGAGGTCCCTTCCAACTCTGATATTCTATGATTCTATGATTCCCCCTCCCTCCATGCCACGGGCTGTGTGTAATCTCCCATTGGATCTGGCTGTGTTCTGAAGGTGGCTGTGCTGTGGGTTCTTGTATCTACAGGGTGTCTACACTGTCACCGTGGCACTATAGCCCTGGCGCAGAAAGCCGTACGCCTCTCGATGGGGTGGTATTTTTACAGTGCTGCAACTAAGCAGTTTCTGCACACTAAGTGGCTTGGCAGTGTGTATGCCTCAGGAGTTACAATGGAGAATGCTGCTTTACTGCGCAGAAACTTGCCAGTGTAGACAAGGCCTAATTATACACACCTTCAGCTCTCATTTTATAATAATGTTTAATTCATCACATAGATAAAGTATCTTTTCAAAGAGCTGGAAGAATCTCTTCAGATCTATGTCCTCCTATATCTCAAAATGACCTCATCTTGAGTTAGGGTTAAAGTCTAAATTTCTCTCTGTGGCATCTTTGGGAATGGAAAGAAGTTACACTTACTGGATGTCTCATCAAAAATGTTCAAGTTGTACTGATCCATGCTCTGGTGAAGCAATATAAACATTAGCATCCATCGGTTTTACTTAGCCACATGGCCAGAGGACTGTTTTAGTCAGGGCCATTCTACCTGGGACTGGGACATTCATTCCCCTGTTTATATGGGTTTCTTTGTAATCAGTCAGTTACTGATTAATGAGGCACCTCTGTCTGGTAAAGCCATCCCCTCCTTGTCTTTATGTCTAAATAACATTAAGCTGTTTCCCTAATGGTGTTCCTTTTCCCATATAAAATCTAGTAGTGTATTTTGTATGTCATTGAGATGAATATTGATAAAATCTGGGCAGCATGATAATCTCAGGAGAGATATGCCTCCCAGCCAACATTTTGTATAATTTTCCCCAGTTTTCTTTTGAGACTATGATGCATAATGTGTGTGCATGTGATTTGAATAATTAGCTGTTATATAATAATTTATAATTACATAATATATAATATAATCTGAACAATAATTCAAAAATTGTTTATTTTTTATTATTTTTTATTTAAAATATCCCTAAATATTTTACTACAATTTTGCAGCCATCAAAATCTGAATGTTTCACTCATATCTTGTCCATGTCGTTCAGTTAAATTTGCCCTTAGCATTTCTGATTTAACGTAGTTGGCATTAAAAGCTAGAGACTTTTCCAAAGCAGTGAATGTCCTCCATCAGTGATGGAAAAGTTTGGTGTGGGTTACATTTATATGCATTCAGGTATGATACAGGAAAGTATCAAGTATTAAGCTTTTGCTTAATTTTAAGTATGTGCTTAAATGCTTTGCTGAATCAGGGCCCAGTTCCTTGGCTAGGATCCTTACAACTGAGTTTATTGATGCAGAGAATGGCTTTCATGATGAACATCCTATAAGGTCCTTTCCAGGTCTAGAACTAATGATGGTCAGAGCCTAGGACCTAAGTTCCCTCTAAGCTGTGCGGTCGCACAGCAGCTCATTTAAGTGCCGCACAGGCACTCAGGGGTGCGATTAGGAGAGGCAACCCTCCCCCAGCCCCAGCCCAGTCCAGCGCAGACAGTACCGGGTTTACAATGGTGTCATGACACCAGGCCCACGCTCAGCAGCAACCCCGACGGCCTGGCTTGGCACTTCACTTCACTTTCATATTGGTGCACATAACAAAATTCAATCCACATATGTGTGTGAAAAATTAGAGGGAACATTGCCTAGGACTGGTATTTTTCTCTGTTAAATTTATTTATGAGAGGACCATGGAAAGCTTCTTAGAATATCATTAAACATTTAAACAGTAATCTGCCCAGGTCTAGAGCTTTGCTATTTTTCATACCATTTACAGCTGATAAAACTTTGGATTGTTCAAGCATATCTATGGTTAATTGAAACATGGAGAGTTCGCTCTATTTAAGTAATGTGTAATTATTTTTTTACTAATGCTGGGTAATCCACTCTGAGTTTTATAACAGGCTGAGAAATACCTTCTGCTTCTCTGTAATGTATAACCATTTACCTTTCTGCTTTCCGAATTTGGGGGTTGATAGAACCAGGTTGCATTCCTTTACATTTCTGTAGTGCAGGGGTGGGCAAACTTTTTGGCCCGAGGGCCATATCAGGGAATAGAAATTTAATGGCGGGCCATGAATGCTCATAAAATTTGGGTTGGGGGGCAGGATGGGATGTGAGCTCTGGCTGGGGATGAGGAGTTCGGGGTGTAGGAGGGTGGTCTGGGCTGGGACAAAGGGGTTCAGAGGGCAGGAGGGGGATCAGGGCTGGGCCAGGGGTAAGGAAAGAGGTGCAGGTTCCGGCTGGGGGTGCAGGCTCTGGGGTAGGGCTGGGGATGAGAGGTTTGGGGTACAGGAGGGTGCTCTGGGCTGAGATTGAGGTGTTTGGAGAGACTAAGGGGGATCGGGGCTGGGGCAGGGGGTTGGGGCATGGGGAGAGGCTTAGGGGTGCAGGCTCTGAGTGGCGTTTACCTCAAGCAACTCCCGGAAGCAGTGGCATGACCCTTCTCCAGCTCCTATGCAGAGGCGCAGCCAGGCAGCTCTACATGCTGCCCCATCCGCAGGTGCTGCCCCTGCAGCTCCCATTGGAGCAGGGCCCAGCCACGTAGTGCAGCCTGACCCAGCGCCCCGGATGGCGTGCCGGAGCAGGGCCGAGCTGTGTGGTGTGGCCCCTGATCCAGCGCCCCAGCTGGAGCGGGGCCAAGCCGCATGATCCGGCCCCCGACCCAGCGTCCCGGCCGGAGTGCCGGACCAGGGCCAAGCCGCTGGTGCGACCCTGACCAAGCGCCCAGCCAGTACCAGATTTACCATGGTGCCTTAGCACCTGGCCCAAACTCAGAAGGGGACCCATAGCACTCGCTTCCTCCCCTCTCCCAACGCTGCAGAAGCGGAGCAGCAGGGATCCAGCATGGGAGCTGAGAACCCAAGGGGCCCTGGGAGCTGTAGTTCCTTGGCCAGCTCCCTGCCTAGAGAGCCAGCCTTGGAGCAGGGACGGAACTACATTTCCTAGCATTCCCTTGGCTGCTATCAACAGGAAAGGGGAGCTGGCTGCTAGAAGGGGGTGGCACTGTGAATGGGGAACAAGTATGCCCAAGGAGTAGAAGGCTTTGGCCCAGATAGCACCCTTAGAAGACTTCCTCAGATTGGCTTAAGGATGCTGGTGTGACTTCACCTGGCAGCCCCCAAAGAAATAACTAGGTGGAATGAATGGACAGTGCACCTCTCTATCTGAAGCCTAGCAGGCGAGGTATGGGGACCCCACCAGGAGAAGTTAAAATGAAAAGTAAGGGAGGGGAGGCTCTACTAGAGGACCTGGGCAGCTTTAGGTACAGTACCAGGCACGCAGGAGGATTTCCACTTCTGAGCCATGGAAGCAGAAATTGACTTCTCTTTTCCAGATTTATCCAATATTCAGAAAGGGAATCTAGCATATGCCTTCCAGATTTGAACACCCTCAAAATTCAGGAGTGCTCAAGCTCAATTTGAGCAGCTGTTACTTCATTTCTCCCAAATCAAATGTACTGATCCACTGTAATTTGCTGTAGAAAAGGTAGGATAAAATTGAGCAACAAATGCTCGGGTCTTCCCAGTGCTAACTAGGACTGGAATTGCTATCTTCAATAGCCATTGCCATTTTTTTTTTTTTTAGTTTTGTTTGTTTAAAAAGAAGACCATGATGAAGACCATGATATTGCATTAGCAAATTCCCCACGGAAATGAAGAGTGGAAGAAAAGAATAACAAAGGCACCTCAACTTTTCCTCATTTATGTAGGACAGTCTTAGAATACGGATCAGATATCCTCCAGTCACATAAGCTGAAAATTGTTCCACTTGACTGCAGTTCTGTAACCGTGCTGGAACCAGTCCTGTCTGTGTTCTGTGCACATCCAAAATTCTTGCTGAATTCAAAAGTGCCTTGCTTTTGTAACCATACTACCTGATATTTTCAGCCCTGGTAAGCTAAGCAGGAGGCCTCTCAGAAAAAGTTAGGTGCTGTAGGAAGTGTTGCTTATTCACTAGGTAATGTGAGACCTTCCTGTTACAATAGTAAACCAGTGGAGCATAGAATGCACTTTGCTCCTGGAGTCTAGAACGGGGTCCTTTACTTCTATACGCAGCCCATTAAAGACAATGAAAAGACTCCCATTTACTTCAACAGGCTTTGGACAGAACTGGTTATACACGGAGTAACTCCACTGTCTTCATAGGGTCCTGGTCCCACAGCGGAGGGGGGGGGGGCATGTGAGCTTGTTGCAGAGCTGCTGCTCAGGGATGGGAACCTCCTGGCACTCCAGCCTCCAAAATCATTCTGGCTGCACTTTCTGCATGACTATGTGCTAGCTGAGGGGTGTGTGGGAATTGGTGGCCTCTGCTGCAGGTGATGGGCATCTCAGGTACTTTAAGCCATGGCCTAGAGAAGGGAAGTGCCTAACTCCAGAGTCTGCAGCTGCCTAGGGCCAGAGCTGAGAATTTAGAACCCCCTAATGCTGCCATTGCAAGGTTCAAGCATGCTCAGCCTTGGAATTGCCACCCCTCTCTTGCTAGCAGCTGTAGCTGTCTAAGGCTGGCCTCTGGCAATTGGCCACATGGCTGTAGCCAGAGAAGCTGCAGGTGGCTCTGTGACTACTGGGGGCCATTAAGCTAGGAGCGGATAAAGAAACTGGAGTTAACCTCAAGGAACAGAGGTCACCAGTAGGAAAGGAATGTCAAGGGGATCAGGGAAAAAGGAAGCAGATCAGGCTTGCAGGGGGAGAATAGCCCCAGATGGCTAGGGAGCATGTCCAAGGTAGCAAGGAAACAAGCATAGGGAGAGGTGGTGGTGACCAAGTAGTAGACTAGTATGTAGATGGGAGCAGAGGGAGAAAAGCTGGTGACTTCAGGTTCCCAGGGGTTAAGTCCTCACTTTGGGGAAATGGTGTTTGCAAGTGGCTTGCGCAAATGGCAGGATGAGCGTTGAGGGAGGGATTTGTCAGAATTGATCAGGTATCTGCTGACTATGAAACTTTATTGAGCTGAGGCCAGAACCACATACAGTGACAGGAGACATAGGGTGGTACTGGAGACATGGCTATAGAAGGTCTGAATGAGGAAGGAGATAAATCTGTGGGGAGTTTCCCCTGATCACTGTGAAATTACTGCTCATTGTGGACACTGGTAAACCCACATATACAGCTTAATGGGAAAAACTGGGGGCTGAGGGAGCTGTGTATAGCAATGCATATAGTCATGCAGAGGTGTGTGATCAAAATGAAAAATGTCTCTGAGATTCTGTACCGGGTATACACCAGGCCCACACTTGGAGCCCACAACGACTACATGGGGGCCCACAAATATGTTTGGCGCCAGGGCCCACAAAAGGTTTATCCACCCCTGGCCCCAGCCGGTGGTGCAGCTCGCAGGCCAGCTTAAAACGGCTCTGGCCCATGGGCCGTGGTTTGCGCACCCCTGCTGTAGTGCATGAGAATAAGATTTTGTCCCTTTAATTGAGAGCCCTCTAGTGGCGTTCGCCATGTTCCATGTTTTAGACGTCACCAAAGCCCAGTCATATCTAGGACTTGCACATTTATGTATATTGGGCTCCAGTTATGCATCTCTGATTTCTTCACATTGTTTTGTTGGGTGAAGAGCAAAATAGAGAACAATGTCCTGGTCAGAAGTTTATCTCCTTTATTTCCTTTCCATAAATTGTTAGATTGTCTCCCATGCTAGTAAGCTGGCAAAGGATTGTATTGGAATCATTTGTTTGTAACGATGGAATTCTCATTCTGAATCTCCTTTTCCAGCTTCAGTCTGTCTTGTAGACTCTGTTTTTTAATTGGGAGGCTCTGATAATAAAGTGATCTCCCATTATTAATAATTTGTATCATTTATTTGTATTTCATTAGTGTCAGAGGCCCCCAACAAGCTTGGTACCCCATTATGCTAAGTGCTGTGCAAACACACCACTTTTCTTTGACTCCTTTTGCATAGTGTCATTGTGTTCAAAATATTGGGTAATATTTTTTTAAAATAGCTATGTTCTATCTGGATCCTAGATCACCTGCAAAGTTTAAGTAAAGGGAGTTTTTCACCCAAATGAAGAATCGGTGCTGTTGGAGCATGGTCTGACATATTTCTAATGTTTGTTTGTGCTTATAATTTATTGAGGGAGAGCATTCATGATTAGAATGAAATCTCCCTTTCTACATTTTATATGGAGGAGAATAAGATGAGATCATTTTTATTCCGGTGAAACTTTTTTCAACTGTCTGTAAACACATGACAATGAATCTAAAATAGATGCTGTCCTACATTGTCATCTCTTTTGTTAGTGTCTTATCTACCCAATCTAGGATTTACAGTAGTAAAATCTCTGTCTAAAATTATTTCTTCTTCACAGAAGGAGTCCAGAAACAGTCACAGAAGGGGAACACATTTTTAAGTGTGTCGATTTTGCATAGTTTTGACACGTACTGTTCAGTCCCAGATGCATACGTAATTTTAATATAAATTGCCACTCTTATATACTTTCTTTATTAAACTACATATGTAACTGTATGCTTACCAGAATATTGTGCTGTTAATTGATATACAGTCAAATCTGCCTTAGCAACCACCTGTCACGAGCGACTACTTGCAGAGGCCACAGAACTTTTCCCCCTATAATTTAACTGTGAAGAGCGATGACCTGTCATCTGCAACCAGTGACCACATTTTCTTACACCCTTCAGAGCTGGGTACCTAGCCAGCAGCTGCCACGCTTGGCTCTGCCCAGCTCTGAAGGCAGCGCCGCTGCCAGCAGCAGTGCAGAAGTAAGCGTGGCAATATCATACCTTTGAAAAAAGACCACCTCTCACAAGCGACCACTTTTGCTAACTCCCATAAGTGGTCTCTCTTGGCAGGTTTTTCTGTATGTATCAAATGAGAATAGTTCCTACTTAACAGTTTCCCTTTAAAGAAAAATATTTAAACCCTAAACTCAAGATACAAATGATACATTAAAAAAAAAAAAAACCAATCCCTGAGTCAGAGTTCAGGTGCTTGTGTTTTGATGAAATATACACTTCCTTCTACTTCATATGGATAATGTATTTATTATGTGGGTTGTGTAGGCTATAAGGTACACTTAACAATTCATTTCCTTGCTTTTAAGTGCTTGGATTTTGTAAGTGATCAGATGGGTGAGTATACTTTTGTCCCTGAGGCCTGGTCTACACTTAAAAGTTAGGTCGACCCAGCTGTATTGCTCCGGGGTGTGAAGAGTCCACCTGACCTAACCTTTCCCATCAGCGTAGGTAATGTCTACACTGAAGTTCTCCAGCGGCACTGTGTCTCCAGAGACAAGCCCTGAGACAGCCTTAAGTCTTCTTTGAACCAAGAAGTTTGAGCTTGGAATAATCAAATTCTTCCTATAAACCATCAGTCAAAGATTTTAACTAGTTCTGGTTTGTGGGAGCTTCACCCTGAGATGATAAAGATGTAGTGGCCCTGGGAACAAATAAATTGGATTTTTCTTCCTTGATTTGGCCTCTTTTTAGTGTCTCTTGCTAATATTTTTGGTGCAGTTGTATTCCTGTCAAGACTGAATCCCCACTCTGTCACTCCAAGTGCAGAAGTGGGGGCCTGCAAGGATTTTAAAAATTAATACTTGACACTCCAAACACTCCCAAAAGGTTACAGCTTTTCTCTGACCTTGGCTTAGTAAACTCTGCCACCACCCAAATGCAAAACCCGCCCCTTTGAACCCAGGAAGGAGCACTTGGGAATTCCTCCCTGTGGGGTACCCATAAGCCTCCCCCCCGCCACTCCCCTGGGGAAGAGCTCAGAAATAAAACAAAGGAAATTAACTGTGGCTACCAGCTAATCAAAGAACATGCACAAACCTCTTAGGACACCAAAAATCCAATCCTGTTCCTAAAAAAGCTAAATTTTATTAAAAACAAAAAGGAAAAAATTACATCTGAAACTTAGCCTTTTGCTAAATTTTAAAAGAGCAATTCCAAAAATTAAGCACCCAAAATAGTTTTCTTGGGGGTTCAGCTTAAAGGTTACAAGCAAACGAGCATCTGGGGTTAGCACAGAGGAGATCCACAAACCAAAATAAAAAAGAAACCTGATTTGTGTCTGTCTAAACATTTCTTATCCAAATAATTTTTTCTAGGTATGAAAGATGAATGTTCATACCTGGCTCAAGCCTTACACAGCATTGCTGCTCTGTCTCTGCAGCCCAGAGAACAACAGACAAAGGGAAAGTTTCTTTCCCAATTTTAAAAAGTTCTACCTTCCCATTGGCTCTTTTGGTCAGGTGCCCTCTCCTTTTCTTTTACCTGTTGGCTTGTTAACCCTTTACAGGTAAAGCAAGCAGAGAACAGACCAAGAGGGATTTTACAGCTAACCGGCTGGTTGGGTGTCCATCAAAGGGAGCTACCCCGCACCCCCATCACAATTCCGTTGAGTTTATTGTGCAATTTTACACAGAAATTGATATGATGGTGCTTTCTGTAGTATCATCAACCTCAGGTATTCAGGAATCTTGCCTCAGAAAGTCATGAGATTGGTTTAAATAGCATGAGATTAAAAAAAAACTTACCTTTTGGGTTCTATGTATTTGGGCGTCTGGGTTTTGAGCCTTTAGGATCACACTCAGATTACATTTTCAAGCTTTTCTCTCCAATTAGGAGGGCTAGGAGTTGATTTCTTATAAAATGAATGTGGAGATTCTCCTGCAGTCACCGGACTCCAGGAGCCAAAGTTTTAAAAAAAAAAGCACCAGATGGTGTGAGATTTGCTTTAAAATAGCGAGATTGGTGGCACGCAGGATTTCAGTATTGCATCAGGGGTGCAGGAGGGGGCTCCAGACTGGGGTAGAGTGTTGGGGTGCAGGAGGGGGTACAGGGTGCTGGCTCTGAGAGGGGGCTCAGTGATGGGGGTTGGGGTGTGGCCTGTTAGGATATCGATATTCAGGCCTCTCTGCAAAGCCTGTACTTTAAGAATTTAGGTACGTGTTTATCATTTAGCTAGTTATAGAGGTATAAAGGAAAGAATCAAAATCACTGTCTGCCTGTATAAGGCCTTTTCTCACTATGACAGTCTGAGGCCCTGTTCTTAGGCTAAGGCCTCTGGCTAAGCAGCAAGGCAGCCATAAACTGGGAAGCATATGGTCACATCCTTATATTCCAAACTGGGCACATTGAAATAAGGTGCTATTGGGCTGTTAGGCATTATCAGGACAGGACTGTATTCCTATCACCTCCAGAGAAAGGGAAGTGCCTAGAAGATGTAAAAGGAAACTTAGTTTAATAACATCCTGTCTGGCAAGAACTCGCTTATCAATAGCTGGGATGTGAAATCCTCATTTCTTTTTCTATCACTGTAGTCCCCATTTCCCCATTGTTTGTCTGTATAATCTCTGTCTGGTTCTGTGATTGTTTCTGTCTGCTGTATAATTAATTTTGCTGGGTGTAAACTAATTAAGGTGGTGGGATATAATTGGTTACATAATCATGTTACAATATGTTAGGATTGGTTAGTTAAATTTCAGTAAAATAACTGGTTAAGGTATAGCTAAGCAGAACTCAAGTTTTACTATATAGTCTGCAGTCAATCAAGAAGAAAAGGGGGGAATGGGAACGGGGAATTGGAATCATATTTTGCTAACGGGGGGGAATGAGACCAGGGACACAGGCAAGGTTCTGTGGTGTCAGAGCTGGGAAGGGGGACACTAAGGAAGGAAACTGGAATCATGCTTGCTGGAAGTTCACCCCAGTAAACATCGAATTGTTTGCACCTTTGGACTTCGGGTATTGTTGCTCTCTGTTCATGCGAGAAGGACCAGGGAAGTGAGTGGGTGAAGGAATAAGCACCCTAACACGGCCTCCCACTGGGCAGCACTTACCTCTGGCGGCTCCCGGTCGACAGTGGATGCAGCGAGGCTAAGGCAGGCTCCCTGCCTAGTCGGGCACCACACGGCTCCCAGAAGGGGCCAATACGCCCCTGGGAGGGGCAGTGGGCACATGGCCCTCTCTGCAAGCACTGCCCCCGCAGCTCTCTCTGCTAATGGGAACTGCAGGAGCGGTGCTCGCAGGCAGGAGCAGCGTGGGGAGGGAGACCCCTGGCCACAGGGCTGTGCTGTCCACTTCTGGGAACAGTGTGGGACCTGGGTAGGCAGGGAGTCTGCCTTAGCTGCAGCCACACTGCATCACTGGAGATCACGATCGATGAGTTGATCGCGATCAATCGTTTGGTGACCACTGCTTTAGAGTGGTAAGAGTGGGGAGCTTCTGCTTGCTGCTCTCTCCACCCCATCCCACTGACTGCCCCCCTTTCACAAGTCTGTCCCTCCTTGTGGATTTCTCCTGCAAACATCTCTGGTGCAAGCTGAAGAGGAAGCAACAGTTGCCATGGTAACTGCATCTGCATAGTCTCCTTGGCTCCTGAACAAAGTTTTCTCCTCTCTGGACTGGCTGAGGCTGATTTTGCTGGGTTTGCTCCCAGGCAGCCTGAACAAGGAGTGTGAGCCTCGCACATGGCCAGCCCCGGGCTTGCTTTCCACTGGGTGCTGACGTAGGCACAGCATTAGTGGAGGCATCTTCGCCCAGGACAGTGCTTGCCTGGCATCTCTCTGGCCCACCAGCTGAGTGTGACTGGCTTGAGCCATTGACTCAACCACCCTGCCTGCACAAGCGTGGCCTGGCCTGGCCCTGATAGTGTTTTGCTGTTCAAAGGGGGTCTCAGAGCACATTCCATGGGTTGTAACAGCCTTATGCCTTGTGGGGCAGGAGATTATCATCAGCCCATTTCACAGAGGGAAGACGAGCATGGAAAGGCTGAAAGCAGTGGTTTTTGAAGACATTTCTGTGGCTGCTCAGTGGAGCTATTGATTCCATCAGGTCTTTCCCAACAGCCTGGCAGCGAGGCATGTACTCAGCCACAGAATTGCATTGTCCTTCCATGCAAGGCTGACCACTCTCTTGCCTCCTTCCCTACCTGTCACAATCCCCTGCTCTCACCATTCCCTTTCCAGCTTCTCTTCCAAGCATCCAGATCCCCGCTCCATGTGGCACCTGTGGACCACAGTAACATCTCAGGCTCTAGCAGTAGCTACCGGGAAAGGGCACCCTGGAGAAGAATGGCAGGGCAGGGGTTCTACAGAGTGCATCTCGCAGCTCATCTGTTGCTCTGTGCCCTACTGCTGCAGCGTTGGAATGTGACCGGGACAGGGTGGGTTCCTGGCTGGAATGACCAGACTGGTACATTTTCAACAAACACTTTCACTACAGAACACTGACTCCACGGTCAGCACAGCTGCAATGAGGAAATGTCCCCAGAAGAGAGAGCTCATCGTAGTAGGTGAAGATGGGGTTTTACTCCGGTTATTTGAATTGGGCACTGGAACCAGGGCATCCCGACGTGCTTCGCTCAATGAGGCACACACCAGAGGGATGTGCTCAGACATTTTTCTTCTGAAGATGCCAGTGTCCGAGAACCAGACTGGGAAATAGCAAGTGATGCCCTGTCCCAACTCCCACTCCTTCGTGTTGCCCAAGTTGCATGCTGTTCACATTGTTAGGCAGCTCTTCAGAATGCAAGTCTCTCCTCTCTCTCATGTTCTTTGATTAGCAATTGAGAGTTAGCGATGCCCAGGTGTTTAATACCCCCATTCAGAGATGGTACCGCTGTGAGCATCTAGTCCAACCTCCTGTGTAACACAGGCCACGCACTGGAGCAGTTCAGAAAAAGGGAGTGTCTGCCGCCACAGGCCACTGGATAGGTAGAGAGCAGTTGTTTATTCTGCAGAAGAAAATCCTAACTGTACCAGGGAACTGACTCAGAGCCTTTTGCTGCCTTAGGCCTTGTCTACACTGCCACTTACAGTGCTGAAACTTTCTTCGCTCAGGGGTGTGAAAAAACACGCCCCTGAGCAATGCAAGTTTCAGCGCTGTAAAGTGGCAGTGTAGACAGGGCTGCAGCACTGGGAGCTATTCCCCTTGCTGAGGTGGTTTAATTACAGCGCTTTAACGTCGGCCATGCAGACGTACCCTTGGTAGAGGCCAACTGTACCAGAATCAAACAGAAATGTCTATAATGAGACTGAAACCCTCCTGATCAGGTCCACAGCTGGTGTGCATTCATCTCTCTCCACCCAAGTCCGTGTGCCTTCTTTGCACTGCCATCTCCCCAGCTGCATTGGCTAGTGTCTGAAAACCCCTCTGCTGCACGCTTGGGCATGATGAACATGGGAGCAGGCTGCAACCACTCTACTGAATTGCTGTATTATTTAACTCTCTTCCTGGTTGATTTGTTATTAAATTATGGTTAGTGTTTCATTAGCAAGCCCCCTTGGGCATGTGGCTTATTAGTGAAATATTGGCTAGATCTTCGCATGTGTATCCCTAGAGCTCAGCAGAGGGATTGTGCTGATGAGCTGCTGGAGCAGATGGCTCTTTGGGCATTACAAGCCAGATTTGCAAGACAGCTCAGCTCCCACTTAGGCATCTAAGTAAGGAGCCAGGCTTGCCAGGGAGCTTGGCAAACTGGGCTGCTGAACTCTTTGGAGAACATGGCTCACATCGCCCCCAGCAGTTTGGTTGGAGATCTGTCACAGCCCCATCTTCCCGAAGCTTTTGGCACTTGCTGCAGCAGTCTAAGCACCAGTGACCTGGGGCATGAGTCCCTTTACCACTAAGCATCCTTGTCTATGGCACTCTGTTGAGCCTCTCTGGAGAGCTTCATATCCATTGTATCCTGGTAATCTACCATGTGCTTCATTAACACCTTTACCATAACAGTACACTGCCCTGGACTCACCACTTCTGTGCGACCCAAGCAAAATAAAGTCTCAATAACCCAACAATCATAGTAACGTCAGGCTGAAAGGAACCTCGAGAGGTTGTCTAGTCCAGCACCTTGCACCAAGGCAGGACTGAGTAACCCTAGACCAGCCATGACAGCTGTTTGTCTCACATAAATGTTTGAGAAAGCAAAGTTTCTCAGAAGTCTGTCTCTTATACAGAAGAAGCCCAAATTAATCAGCACTGTGCATAGGCCAAGACAGGAGACATCGGACCCCACCATGTAGGAATCTGAACTCTACTTGTGTCATTACCCACTAAGAGCAGTGAATCAGAAAGATGGGTCCTAGCACTACACCATGCAATTTCGTAGCTTGTACAGTGCACTGCAAAGCAGCCAAGATTATGCGCAGAGGTGGTCTTTCGCATTGGTGCATCAATCACCAGATCCTCTTGTCCACAGCCTATCCTCCTGGGACACAAAATGTACTTGCAGACTCGCTCAGCAGAAATTTTGCAATAGACCACAAGTTGGAACCTCACAATTCCATAATTCAGAGATCAGACCAGAGATCACTTTGCATTGTAAATGAACAGCAAATGTTCTACATACTGCTCCAGGGGAGGCCTTGGTCTGGACCATCACTCCCAGGGTGTCGCTCTCCTACTCCCCTGGTCAGACCAACTCAGCCATGCCTTCCCTCCTCTACCACTTCTGTCTTGGATGCTGCACAAGGTCCAACGAGACAGAATGACGGTCATTCTGACCACAACATGCTGGCCCAGACAGTTCTGAAAAAAGAAAAGGAGGACTTGTGGCACCTTAGAGACTAACCAATTTATTTGAGCATAAGCTTTCGTGAGCTACTGCTCACTTCATCGGATGCATACTGTGGAAAGTGTAGAAGATCTTTTTATATACACACAAAGCATGAAAAAATACCTCCTCCTTACCCATAACTATTTTACATTTGGGGACAATGTATACCTTCAGATCAGCGGCACTGCTATGGGTACCCACATGGCCCCACAGTATGCCCACATTTTTATGGCTGACTTAGAACAACGCTTCCTCAGCTCTCGTCCCCTAACGCCCCTACTCTACTTGCGCTATATTGAAGACATCTTCATCATCTGGACCCATGGAAAAGAAGCCCTTGAGGAACTCCACCATGATTTCAACAATTTCCATCCCACCATCAACCTCAGCCTGGTCCAGTCCACACAAGAGATCCACTTCCTGGACACTACAGTGCTAATAAACGATGGTCACATAAACACCACCCTATACCGGAAACCTACTGACCGCTGTTCCTACCTACATGCCTCCAGCTTTCACCCTGACCACACCGCACGATCCGTCGTTTACAGCCAAGCTCTGCGATACAACCGCATTTGCTCCAACCCCTCAGACAGCGACAAACACCTACAAGATCTCTATCAAGCATTCTTACAACTACAATACCCACCTGTGGAAGTGAAGAAACAGATTGATAGAGCCAGAAGAGTTCCCAGAAGTCACCTACTACAGGACAGGCCTAACAAAGAAAATAACAGAACGCCACTAGCCGTCACCTTCAGCCCCCAACTAAAACCCCTCCAACGCATTATTAAGGATCTACAACCTATCTTGAAGGATGACCCAACACTCTCACAAATCTTGGGAGACAGGCCAGTCCTTGCCTACAGACAGCCCCCCAACCTGAAGCAAATACTCACCAGCAACCACATACCACACAACAGAACCACTAACCCAGGAACCTATCCTTGCAACAAAGCCCGTTGCCAACTGTGCCCACATATCTATTCAGGGGACACCATCATAGGGCCTAATAACATCAGCCACACTATCAGAGGCTCGTTCACCTGCACATCCACCAATGTGATATATGCCATCATGTGCCAGCAATGCCCCTCTGCTATGTACATTGGTCAAACTGGACAGTCTCTACGTAAAAGAATAAATGGACACAAATCCAATGTCAAGAATTATAACATTCATAAACCAGTCAGAGAACACTTCAATCTCTCTGGTCACGCGATTACAGACATGAAAGTTGCTATATTACATCAAAAAAAACTTCAAATCCAGACTCCAGCAAGAAACTGTTGAATTGGAATTCATTTGCAAATTGGATACAATTAACTTAGGCTTGAATAGAGACTGGGAGTGGCTAAGTCATTATGCAAGGTAACCTATTTCCCCTTGTTTTTTCTTACCCCCCCCCCCGCCCTCCGTTCCTCAGACGTTCTTGTTAAACCCTGGATTTGTGCTGGAAATGGCCCACCTTGATTATCATACACATTGTAAGGAGAGTGGTCACTTTAGATAAGCTATTACCAGCAGGAGAGTGGGGTAGGAGGAGGTATTTTTTCATGCTTTGTGTGTATATAAAAAGATCTTCTACACTTTCCACAGTATGCATCCGATGAAGTGAGCTGTAGCTCACGAAAGCTTATGCTCAAATAAATTGGTTAGTCTCTAAGGTGCCACAAGTACTCCTTTTCTTTTTGCGAATACAGACTAACACGGCTGTTACTCTGAAACCAGACAGTTCTGGTTTCTCAATCTCCTCTGCATGTCCTCCTGCCCATTGATTCCCATTGCCAACTTCCCCAATCTGACCCAGTACAAGGCAAGAGCCAACATCCCAATGCACACATGCTACACCTCAGAATGTGGTATTTGGATGAGCATCCACTTTAGTACAGACATGTTCTTCAGCTGTACAACATGTTCTTTCCAGCATCAGGAAAGAGTCCACTGGGCAATGTTACCAAGCCAAGTGGAAACGCTTCGCAACTTGAGCTCAACGCAAAGGAGTCTTACCAGAATCCACAGGGGTCCCCCTCATTCTGAACGAAATTCTATCCTTAAAGTCATCAGGTCTCACCCGCAGTTCTTTGAGAGTCTACCTGGCGGCAATTAGTGCATTCCACCCTCTGGTGGAAGGTTGCTCTGTCTTTACACACCTGCTAACCGCTAGGTTTTGGAAAGGCCTCCCACCCATCCAACCAACCGTACCCCAATGAGACCTGAATCTAGTTCTCTTTCTGCTGATGAAGCCATCCTTTGAGCCATTAGCTTTGTGCTCCATGCCCCTTCTTTTCA
This sequence comes from Lepidochelys olivacea, assembly GCF_965140295.1. Classification (NCBI taxonomy): domain Eukaryota; kingdom Metazoa; phylum Chordata; order Testudines; family Cheloniidae; genus Lepidochelys; species Lepidochelys olivacea. The sequence continues at coordinate 42,452,170 of NC_140418.1, read as the reverse complement.
TGAAAGTCACCTTCCTGGTTGCAATTACTTCCTCAAGATAGGTCAGCAAGCTCGGAGCTAAGATGGTGGACCCTCCTTTGATGATATTGCACAAGGATAAAGTCTCCTTAGGGCTACACCCCAAATTTTTGGCAAAGATGGTCTCCCAGTTTCACGTAAATCAAGCCATTCACATACCTGTTTTCTTCCTAAGACCACACACTTCTGCAGAGGAATGTCAACTCCATTCCCTCAACATACAGCGAGCTTTGGCCTTCTGCCTGCAGAGAACTAAACAAATCAGAAAATCCCCTAGACTGTTTGTTGCAGTATCAGAGAGACTCAGCGTGGGGTGGAGGGGGGAACGGGACAGGTCATCGCCACCCAGAGCATTTCCAAATGGATTTCCAGTTGCATTATACACTACTACCAAGTGTCAGGCCTACCTCCCCTTACAGGGGTGCAATCTCACTCCACGAGAGCTCAGCCTTCAACTACGGCCTCCCTTCAAGATGTTCCATTTGTAGACATATGTAGAGCAGCCAAATGGAGTTCGGTTCACACCCTTGCAGCACACTATGCCTTAGTGCAGGACTCAGCGGTAGATGCCTCCTTCAGCACAGCAGTTCTCCACACGACCATTCCATCCTCATACTCGCACTGTCCTCCTCCAACTTAGGTACTGCTTGTCAATCACCCTCAGTGGAATACAATAGGGACCATCACTCGAAGAGGGAAAGGATGTTACTTACCTGTAACAGGAGGTTCTTTGAGATGTGTGGTCCCCATTTGTATTCCACTCCCCGCCCGCCTTCCCCTCTGCTGTGGATTGGTCAATTTTCAGTAGAGAAAGAACTGAAGATGAGGTCAGTCTGTCCCGCCCTTTATCACCTCTGATGGAAGCACAAGGTGAGCCAGGGTGCATGCGCAGACCAATGGACACTAACATCCAAATTCTCCAACTCTGGACACATGGCACATGCGTAACCCCTCAGTGGAATACAGACAGGGACCACACATCTTGAAGAACCTCCAGTTACAGGTAAATAACCTCTTATGATAAGGCCTAAACTTACTGTAAAATCATTTCAATTAAATTAAAAAATATTATTAAGCAATATATGTTTGCTGCTGAAGTTTTACTGCTAGAAATCACTAGCTTAGCACCTGGAACTAGAGTCTGCTGAAGGGCTAACCTAGCTTTTCACACCAGTTAGAGTGAATATTTTCGTCATTTTAGTTTATTCAGTTAGTTCAGTTTAATGATTAGTAAAGTAAAGAAAACAATTGAGAATTGAAAAGGCAGGAAAGCTTGTTTTCCTCTTCCAATCTATGAATAAAAATTAGGTGTGAGAGGATGAGCTCTACTAGTTCTAAAATATTGAAGGACGTGGTAACCAGAAACAATCAGTGAAATCTGCTAACTATAGATAACACTGAATTCAAATTTCCATCTGAATTGAGCTGGACACACATGAGAAGTAAAAAATTCATTATCTAGTAAATGACAAATGCATCATTCGCCATAATAAAAATATAAAAATGAAGAATCTGAATACATAGAATTTAAGCTTTATAGTTGCTTAAATAAATGTGTATAGATACAGTGTATCCTCCTGGTAGCCAAAAGAAGCACCAAATTTGGTGTAACGGCTGTATGTAGTTGCAAATCAACATGTTTTAATGTCTACCAGATAACGAGAATCAGCCTTTCATTAGGAAAATAACTAAAAGTACAAATACAAAACAAGATTAAAACTAATTATTTAAATCGAGGTTTCCTGCTTACTGAATTAAATCATAATTAAAACTCGTGACTAAAATCACTTTAACATAAATCAGTCTGCCCCGTGGGATAACCCTGGCACCTGTTTGCCGGAGAGGGTACAAAAGATGTGTGCGCGCTTTGGGGGCAGGGGAGTCTGTGCTGTAAGCTGGGCCCTCTTCTCTCTCAGTAATGGGCCACTCTTCTTTTTGCCCCAGTTACTGTGGAGCTTTGGCTTTGGGACAGGCTGTCAGGGCAACAGAGAAGTTGTGTGGCACTTACTAGCCAAGGGTTCTTTCCTTTAGTTTATGGATTTGCTTTAATTTAGTCCCCACAGCAAGTATCTGAGCAGCCTGATCCCCCCACAACATTCAAACTCCGCTTCACACATGCACGCACACACACCTCTGCCCTGCCTTGCCTGGTCCTGCCTTCTCTCAGCTCAAGATCAGACTGCTTCACTAGCTCTTCCTAGCACAAAACACAGGGGCTCCTCCCCTTCCCTCTCGCTTAGAGCCCAGCCATACAGTGACAATTAGGCCATGTCTATCCCCCCCCCCCCCCGAGCAACATACATTTCTCCAGCGTAAGTGGTAGTGTGCTCCGCGCTATGTCGGCAGGAAAGTTTCTTTCACTAACAGAGCTACCACCGCTCGGTGGGGGTGGTTTAATGATGCCGGCGGGAGAGCTCTCTCCCATTGCAATAGAGCGGCTACACAAGAGGTTTTACAGCGGTGCACATGCAGCAGTACAGCTGTGCTGCTATAAGCTCTGTCGTGTAGACATAGCCTGAATCAGTCTCTTCTGTTCCTCATTCATTTCAAATGCTCCCTGGCACTCACAGACATCAGAAAGAGTGTGTTCTGCGGCCAGCTGGGCATGAAAGGGCTTTGGGGCTGGGGGTTGCAGTCCAGGTCCAGTGGACAGGTCTCCGTGTCAGTTGAAATCTCACCCCAGCTGGCCCCTTTGTTGGCAGTCTCAGCAGAGGGGTCAAGTCTGAACTGCCCTCCCCCACAAAAGGTGTCCCAGGAGGGTGAGGTGTGTCAGCAGTGAGCAGCGTGTAGGTGGGAGTCAGACTGTGCTGGGGCAGATCGAGGCCCTTGCGATGCAGTCACACCAGGCTGGCAGCACTGCACCACGCCAGGAGCTGTTCATTTGCTCCAGCCTCCTGGCTGGCTGGAGGCAGTGGAAAGGTTTAGAAGCTGTCACTCTCATCTGTCAGATTCATCTGTATCTCGCGTCCATCAGTGGGTGTTCAGTGGTTTTGGGGAATTGTACTTTAGTGCTGTTATTGTGAAATTGCAGGCTGAGCCGGGGGTGGTTTCTGCCTTTCAAGTACTGGCTGTCGAAGCCAATGCCTCAGTGCACACTGCTAATGTCTCAGGAGGGTGCCTACTGCTGGGGGCAGCCTTTGAAGCTGGGCTGGGGTTTGTATGGGTGACTAACCAGTGCTCTTTAATCTGGGCCTCTTCTCCCTGCAATGGGATCAGTTCTGAAATACACCATGCACCAAACTCCACTTCCCGGTGTGCTCTTGTAACAGGGGTGAGCATGTGAGTGCAGCTGTGCTGCCCAGCTCACATGGGGTGTGTGTGTGTGTGTTGGAGTGGGAGAGTGTGTGTGTGTGTGTTGGGGACATGAGCAACAATCTACCTGTCCCTTACCCCATACTGCTCTACCTTCTTCAACACTCAGCCAGTGCGCAACATGCAGGGTACTCTGGAACAGTGGTTCTCAAACTTATTTGATCACGCCCCCTTCTTTGTGTTCGCCCCTACACAAGTACATACACTAACAAAGAACATCCACATTCAGCTCTCACGAAATATGAAAACCACTAAGGCACTGATTCAAACAGAGCCATTTAAGTATACAGGAAAGTGAGATGCTGCTTACGGGCATTGATCACTGTTGCTACTAGTGTGATGGGTGCTTCTGGTTTTTGGAGTAGAGCAATTCCACAAATAATCCAGCGATCCATTGTAATAGGAGCAAAAGCAAAACTCTGATTGTGGTTGATGCTGGGGTGACCAGATGTCCTGATTTTATAGGGACAGTCCCAATATTGGGGGCTTTTTCTGATATAGGCGCCTATTACCCGCATCCCCTATCCCGATTTTTCACACTTGCTATCTAGTCACCCTAGTCGATGCTTACAATTATATGTGCACACTGTGCCATAACAAACGGATTAATGTACAGATAGCAACGACTTTGTTTAATGCTATGCACGCTTAACAGAAATCCATCAAAATGCACAGCGCCACCGGAGGACATGGTATATCTGGAGGAATCAGCTTTGCTAGTTATTCATTGCTGTGAATAAAATGCGTGCAGTACGTTTTTTTTCCTACGCGCGCCCCCCCACCCCCAAGAATACATTGGGTGCATTTAAGAACCTCTGCTCTGGCACACGCTGGAACGACCAGGGCGATTGCCTCTCAGCTTAAGGCATGTAAATGTGTTTGAGTCAGACTGTGATTTCCTGAGACACGGCTCAAATAATCCCAAAGGGGTGGGGACACTGACCAGCCTGCATCAGATTCGGAGTTACTCTCTGTCGGTGACATAGCGATATACTGTACTACCCGCCTTCAGCCATTAGTATTTCGTATTTATGTTGTGGAGTCCCTAGCGACCCCCAGGCCTGAACCAGGACCCCATTGTGCTAGCGCTGTACAAACACAGCACAAAGAGACAGTCCCGGCTTCAAAGAGCTGGCAACCTAAGGACAAGACAAGAGACAGACAGACAGATGGGGAGAACAAGGACACAGTGAGACGGATTGGTCACCACGATAGCCCGTGGTCTCAGCGCGCCAGAGCCTGACAGTTGTCAATACCTTCTGTCCCCAAGGGCCTCCAAGTGCTTACCACGCAGAAGTGCACGTCAGCACCCCAGCACAGCAGTGTGGGCCGAGAACTGCTTACAGTAGAACCTGCAGGGGGCTTGGAGAGGCCGAGCAGGAATTTTCTGGGTCTGAGTGGCTAGTTTAACAACCAGTCAACCCCCCTTTCCATTTGTAGAGATCAGTGTCTGAGGGGTTCTTGCTGTGCCACATCTTTCTAGAGATCAGTTCATGGAGCTCCAGTGCTACCCGACCCACAGTCACACGGACCCCTCCCCACCATGCTGACCCACCTCTGCCCCTGTTGGCGCTCACATAATGTCCCTGCCCTGTGGAGATGTGAGAGCTGGGACATGTTTCGTGTAGTTCTCATTGCCTCTGTGCTGGTCAGTGTAGCCAGTTAGTTCATTCTATCATCCACATATTATTGTATTAAGTGATGTTGTGGTCAGTTCATCTACAATCTATGTTAAATAGATTGATGTTGTAGGATTATAGATGTATAGCATTGACAAGTATTTAGCAGTGATGAGTGTGTATTAGGTTGATAAGGAAAGCAAGGCTGAAATGCACGGCCTACAGGCTGAGACCTGTAAGATGTCAGCTTAGTCATAGGCATCAGAATACTTAACATGAGTGAGTGACCTTGGGATAGCCCTATGCCCATAAAGTCATAAGGTTACTGTAAAGATGGGCCAATAGGTGATTGCAACAGACCACAACGTATTGTCTGAGACCACAAGACACCTGATTGTAACATCAAGGAAAGTCTTTGTTGACCATATGGTATACTTGGTGCATAGATGCTAATGAGAATAAGAGGAACTATAAACAACCTATAAAACAGGGCACCCTAATGTTCCTGGGGTATAGAAGTACAGATTAGGAAAAGAGGGCTGACACCTTCATGCATATGCATAAGGCATTAGGCATAGGTAGAATTGCAATGTATAAAGGGTTCCTTGGTTGGGTAAAAATGGGAATATTCACAGGCAAACCCCAGCAGTAGCTCACCCCCTACTGATGATCAGTTGGTGAGAGGTAGCATCGTTCCCACGAATGTCATTGAGGACACGAGGATGACTGCAGGTATAATTACTGCATAGGTTTGTGGAGGGTTTCTATAGGCTTGAGTAATTGTAACTTTGTTTAGTGCTTTAATAAAACTTTGTGCTGGTGATTGTCTCTGCGGTTGGTATCCTTGGACTTTGCGTGTCCCTAGAGCCTCCCCTTTTGAGAAAAGCACCAGAGGCAATTTTGCTATGTTGAGCTTGAAACTGTTGTGGCTAGAGCCAAACCCACAGTGGTATAAGACAACATCACTACATTCACCTTAAATGAAAGGGTACATTAGCCACTGGTCAAAGCCAGCTGCGTGGGGCAAAAGGCCAACAAATGCTCCAGGGACACATAGTGATCATTGGATGGCAGTTTGGAAAGCAGCGGGGTGGGGTGTGGATATGGACTAGCCCTGGAAGGGTATGCATGCTCTGTGGTCCTGCCCTGTTGGCTAGTACCCCAATTTATGAGTGACTTGTTTACATCTTTGCCTAGGTACTTTTTTTCTCTGAAGATTTGCAATAAAAGTGGATGATGAATGTAACATCCCATCTCCCCCAAAAAGGTGTCACCGTGTCGTTAGTGCAACCAGGAGTTGGCATTGCAGCCAGCCAGGGTACGGAGGAGGGGGCTGCCTTTCTTGAGCTTCCAACACGGGATACTGGTGTAGTGGTGGTGTTGGTCCCAGCTGGTATGGCATACAGTCACTCTTCGCTTAACGTTGTAGTTATGTTCCTGAAAAATGTGACTTTAAGCGAAACAATGTTAAGTGAGTCCAATTTCCCCATAAGAATTAATGTAAATGGCGGGGTTAGGTTCCAGGGAAATTTTTTTCACCAAACAAAAAAACTGTCTGTGTGTGTATAAACACACACACAGAGTATACATTTTAAACAAACAATTTAATACTGTACACAGTGATGATGATTGTGAAGCTTGGTTGAGGTGGTGAAGTTAAAGGGTGGAAGAGGGTAGGTGGGATATTTCCCAGGGAATGCCTTACTGCTAAATGATGAACTAGCTTTTGGCTGAGCCCTCAAGCATTAACACATTGTTGTTAATGTAGCCTCACACTCTACAAGGCAGCACGAAGGGAGGGAGGGGAGACAGACGCACACCCTGTGTGTGGGAGAGAGAGAGAGATGCACGTTGCCCCTTTAAGTACCCTGACCCCTCTCTTAAGTACATTGTCTTTTTAAGTCGATCAGGAAGTGGAGACAGCAGCTGCTGCCCCAAGCTCTCTCTGTCTCTCTCTGTCTGTGTCCCCACCCTGCTGTATATGGAGAAGGGGTAAGCGGAGTGCAGGAGCAGAGGGACACGCTGACATTAGCCCCACCCCTTCCCCCCTCTGCACAGCAAGCAGGAGGCTCCTGGGAGCAGCTCCAAGGCAGAGGGCAGGAGCGGCACATAGCGGTGGGGGAGGGACAGCTGAACTGCCGGCAATTGATAGCCTGCTGGGCAGCTGCTGCACAGGGAACTTAGGGGAGCAGGGAGCCGATAGTGGGGCTGCCGGTCCACCCTGGTTCCAAGCCCCCACCAGCTAGCTCCAACGGGCTGCTCTTCCTGCAAGCAGTAGACAAAGCAGGCGGCTGCCAAAGGATGAGGTTAAAAAGGAGCATTGCACAACTTTAAACGAGCATGTTCCCTAATTGATCAGCAACGTAACAATGAAACAAGTTAACCGGGAGGACTTTAAGTGAGGAGTTACTGTATTGTGTATCAGTGTCCCTGTTGTATGCTCTGTGTGTGTGTGAGAGAGGAGCAGGAGACTGACAAGGAGAGCAAGACCCTTGTGGGCTAGAATGTGCGTGCTTCTGTTTGCACGTGTGTGTGTTTGCCTGTGTGTGCGAGTGTACGAGAACCTTCCTTTGCCCTCCGCCCCCGCGCCGGCAATTGGGTGCTGCTTGGTGGGAGGGCGCAGGCAGGTGGTGCAGGGGGTTCACTGGCCTTTCCCTTGCCTCCCCCAGTACGAGTTTAAAGCCAAGAACATCAAGAAGAAGAAAGTGAGTCTCCTGGTGTCAGTGGACGGGGTGAAGGTCCTGCTGAAAAAGAAGAAGAAGGTAAGACGCTCCTCACCCCCACCCCCCCGAGCCAGTGGTGCCTGTGTGGTGGGGTCCCCTCCACCTGCGGGGACATGTCTGGGCCCCTTAGTGTGAGTGATGGGACTATGGCTGTTGTAGGCTCTCGAGTATGTCCTGCCAACTGGCCTCTTGGGAAGAGGGGTGGGGGAGTTGCCCCTGCAGCCCAGTGCAGAGTTTTGGCTAGCTGTGCACCTGGCGTGGAAAGGGCCTGTCTGTTTACTGAGGCTTTGCAGGGAACAAGCCCTTTGGCTGCAGGGGGCCTAGAGGGACTGCAGGGATTGACCAGGCCCAGCCTGCAGCAGACACACTGCTTGCCTCAGGCTGCAGCTAGTTCTCTGTGGGAAGCGAGTGGTCACTGCCCTGGTACCAGGCCCAGAGGGAGGGGGAATTCATACCCAACTCCTCTCTTTTCTGCCAGGGCAGCCTGTGGGGCTGTGGATGAGGGAGCTGCATTGTCATAAGCAGAAAGCGGCGCAGGGGAGGGAGCGAGCCTCAGCCCCCAGGGTTACACTGGTATCTCCCCAAGAGCACCCTGGTTAGTATGGGCCAGCCCTGGCCTGGGGGGGGACACACCTTTCGCATCGCCCCATTGGCTGAGCCCGGGAAGTACCAGTGTCTGAGCAGCACCGTCTGGGAGTGGTGGCTAGTCAGCTGTGGCCGGCCAGGCAGGAGTGAGGGACATGGTCTGCCGCTGACCCCTGCGAGGCCTCACTTTGCTGCCTAGCCCAATGTCACCATGGGCACCAAGGCAGAGTGCCCATGCAAACCCTGCTCCCTCCCCCCCCCCCCAGCTGGCTGCATTGTACCCTGCAGTGCCCAGGTGAGAGTGGGGATCCAAGGGCTGAGTAGTGTGGGGGTCCAGCCCAAATAGCAGGATTCACCTTCCGCCATGGCTACACTAGTGTGAAGGGGCAGGAAATAGCCCCTGTGTGGCTGGAGAGTAAGTGCTGGCTCTGCCCTCCGGCAGAAAGTGTCCTGGTGGGCGGGTGTGCTGGTGGGAGGAGCTGAGGCAGTCCAGCGCTGCAGCGGCTCAGACAGGGCCCTGGCCCTGGTAGCCCCTGGCTAGCAGTGGTGTAAGCTGCCTCCCCTCTGTTCCAGTCCTGGAGTGAGTGAGGCCCAGGGAGCAAAGAGAGTGGGTTTGCACTGGGGAGCCCACAGTGGGCCAGCTGTGTCCCTCCTCCCCAGAGCAGAGCTGGCCATGCACACTGGAAGGGAGCAGTGCTCCACTTTGGCCCAAGCAAGCTGGCCCATTGCATGCTGGGAACAGCACCTTAGTAGTAACAATGAAGGTGCTGACAACCTGCGTCTGTGGATCGGCCAGGACTGGGGGGCCCTAGCCAAAGTGGACCCCACAGAGGAGGCCAATAAGCCACAACCAGTGAGACCTGTGGGACGTGGCCTGCGTGCCGCAGGACGGTATGAAATATGTCCCAGTGAGCTGTACAGGGTTGGGGAACGGTCTCCACAAGGGAAGTGATGGAGGCAAAATATAAACATGATCATCAATACCTTTTAATGGTCCGTGGCTCATGGGTAGTGCCCTACCGAATTCACAGCCAAGAAAAACCCATCACAGAACATGAAATCTGGTCTCTCGCCATGAAATCTAGTCTTTTACCCTATACTATACAGATTTCACCAGTGTTTCTCAAACTGAGGGTCTTGACCCAAAAGGAAATTGCAAGGGGGTTGCAAGGTTATTTTAGGGGGGTCGTGGTATCACCACCCTTATTTCTGCACTGCTGCCTTCAGAGCAGGGCGGCCAGAGAGTGGTGGCTGCTGACTGAAGGCCCAGCTCTGCGGGCAGCAGCGCAGAGGTAAAGGTGGCAACACCATACCATGCCATCCTTACTTCTGTGCTGCTGCTAACGGGCCTCTGCCTTCAGAGCTGGGCTCCTGGTCAGCAGCCGCCGCTCTCCAGCTGCCCGTCTCTGAAGGCAGCGCCGCCACCAGCAGCGCCGAAGTAAGGGTAGCAGTACTGCAACCCCTCCTCCAATAACCTTTTGACACCCCACATGCTCTTTTTGGGTTAGGACCCCTACAATTACAACACCATGAAATTTCAGATTTAAATAGCTGAAATCATGAAATATAATTTTTTAAAAATCTTATGACCATGAAATTGACCAAAATGGACCGTGAATTTGGTAGGGTCTGTAACGATGCTGCCTCTGGTGGGACACAACTGAGAGCATTAATTCAGGACAAATTGCTTAGGGAAGGGCAGTTACAGCCCAAGGTTGGGTTTCCTTTACTATCAAGGCACACCAAATCAGCCAAACAGAGATGACCCTGGTTTTACCTTACTGGCTAACCAGAAGTCATACAATTAATTCCCTCAGACACTCCAGTTTCCCAGTATCACCACCAGCAGCCACTTCTTATGGGGACAAATGGTTATGAAAGCCAATACCCCAGTAAAAGAAAAAAGGTTCTCCCGATCCCAAAGGACCAAGCCCCAGACCCAGGTCAATATACAAGTCAGATCTTACCCACAAATCATGCTGTTGCCAATCCTTTTGAATCTAAAACCTAAAGGTTTATTCATAAAAAGAAAGAAATATAGATGAGAGTTAAAATTGGTTAAATGGAATCAATTACATATAAAAGGAGTACTTGTGGCACCTTAGAGACTAACCAATTTATTTGAGCATAAGCTTTTTGCGAATACAGACTAACACGGCTGCTACTCTGAAACCTGTCAATTACATACAGTGATGGCAAAGTTCTTGATTGAGGCTTGTAGCAGTGATGGAATAAACTGCAGGTTCAAATCAAGTCTCTGGAGTACATCCAAGGCTTTGATGGGTCATTCAGTCCTTTGTTCAAGTTTCAGTGTAGCAAAGTTCCTCCAGAGGTAAGAAGCAGGATTGAAGACAAAATGGAGGGATTTCCAGGGCCTTTTATATTCTTTCTCTTGTGGGCGGAAACCCCTTGGTTCTCCTGTGCAAAGTCACAGCAACAAGATGGAGTTTGTAGCCACCTGGGCAAGTCATATGTTAATGCATGACTCAGTTTGCAGGTGGCAGCCATTGCTCACATGCTACCTTGAACGTCCCAGGAAGACTTCTCATATGTGGATTGGAGTCTCCCAAGGTCCATTGTCAGTTAAGTGTTTCTTGACTGGGTACTTAATCTTCAAATTCCTTTCTCAAGAAGCTGACCAAATGCTTCACTAATGCTACTTAGAATCAAACACATTGAGATACAGGTACATGGACAGTATTTATAACTTCAATTACAAAAATGATACACACATACAGATCGCATAATCATAACCAGCAAATCATGACCTTTTCATAGACATCTCACACGACAACCTTTGTACAATATTTACTACAAATATATAACAGTGGTTGCAACAATGATCTGTATGATCTGAGAAAACAGAGTTAATGAGACACATGCATCTTTAGCCATACTACTGATTATATAAAAACTAACAATATTTTTACATTTTAAGGATGATTTTAACCAGTTGATTCTGGGAAACTTTCACGGGAGAGTGCATCAGCCACTTTGTTAGAAGCCCCTGAAATGTGTTGTATTTCAAAATCAAAATCTTGGAGAGCTAAACTCCACTGAAGAAGTTTTTTGTTAATTTTTTTTGACTGTATGAAGACACTTCGGTGCAGCATGGTCGATTTGCAGGTGGAAACGCCATCCCCAAAGGTATGGGCGTAGCTTTTCCAGAGCATACACAACGACGTAACATTCCTTTTTGGTGATTGACCAGTGGCTTTCCCTCTTAGACAGTTTTTTGCTGAGAAACACGACAAGATAGAATTCTTGATACGGTCCTTCTTGCATTAAGACTGCTCCCACACTGCACTCAGACGCATTTGTGGTTACTAGGAAAGGTTTGTCAAAGACTGGGCCCTTAGCACAGGGTTAGACATGAGTGTCGCTTTAAGCTGATTAAAGGCCTTCTGACGCTCTTTAGTCCACTGAACAGCATTTGGCTGTTTGGTTTTATTTGGTCAGGTCTGTCCGTGGTGTAGTGATTTGGCAGTAGTGCAGTACAAATTGCCTGTAATATCCGGCCAAGCCTAAGAAGGATTGGACCTGTTTCTTTGATTTTGGGACAGGCCACTTTTGGATAGCATTAACTTTGGCCTGTACGGGGTTGATAGTTCCTTGACCCACCTGGTGTCCAAGGTACGTTACTCTGTTTGGGCTTATTTGACACTTTTTAGCCTTAACAGTTAGTCCTGCCTCCCTTATGCGCTCGAAGATGTTTCGTAGATGCTCTTGGTGTTCTGTCCATGAATCAGAAAATATGGCCACATTGTCAAGGTAGGCGACTGCAGATTCTCCCAATCCCGCTAGGAGACTATCTACAAGTTTCTGGAAGGTGGCAGGTGCATTTTGAAGCCCGAAAGGGAGTACATTAAATTCATACAGCCCGACGTGTGGTGAAGGCTGACCTTTCCTTGACGGATTCATCTAGCCGTACCTGCCAGTACCCCTTGGTTAAGTCCAAGGTAGAGATGAACTGGGCCCGTCCCAGTTTCTCTAAGAGTTCATCTGTGCGTGGCATTGGATAGTTGTCTGGGCGAGTTACAGCATTTAGCTTATGGTACTCCACGCAAAAGCATATTTCCCCATCTGGTTTGGGAACGAGAACCACTGGAGATGCACTTTCAGAGGGGCGGATTACACCCATCTGTAGCATATCCTGGATCTCCCGTTCTATAGCAGTTTTGGCTTGAGGAGCCACCCGGTAAGGTTGGGCTCCAATTGGGCAATCATTACCTGTGTCAATGGGGTGGTATGCCTGTTCGGTCCGTCCTGGGGTAGCTGAGTACATCGGTGTGAAGCTAGCGCACAGCTCCTTGATCTGCTGTCGCTGCATACGCCCAAGGGTCATGGAGAGGTTCACCTCTTCCATGCCACCGTCACTTTTCCCTTTTGTAGTAGACACCTTCAGGCCACTCAGCATCACCTCCTCCCTGGGCAGTTAACTGACAAACCTTTAATTCTCTGGAATAAAAGGGCTTTAGAGAATTAACATGGTATACTTTAGGCTTTAGATTTGAGATGGGGGATGCTATGAGAGAGTTAACAGCTCCCAGAGGCTCTTGGACCGTAAATGGCCCTTCCCACAATGCTTCCATCTTATGGGCCTGGAGCGCCTTCAAGACCATGACTTGGTCCCCTACTTTGAAGGAACGCTTTCTGGCATGTTTATTATACCAGGCCTTTTGCTCTTCCTAAGCATCTTTTAGGTTTTCTCTAGCAAGGGCTAAAGAGTTTCAGAGGGTGTTTTGTGGGTTGTGGTCCAGAATGTTACTTCCTGGAGAAGGCGTAAACCCCTCCCATTGCTGTTTCACCAACTGTAATGGGCCCTTAACCTCGTGGCCATACACAAGTTCAAATGGTGAAAACCCCGAACTGGGGTGTGGTACAGCCCTGTAGGCAAAAAGGAACTGCTGCAACACTAGGTCCTAATTGTTGGAGTGCTCATTTACGAATTTACATATTATGGCCCCCAAAGTTCCATTAAACTTCTCCACCAGGCCATTTGTTTGATTGTGGTAAGGGGTGGCAACCAAGTGGTTCACCCCCTGAGCTTCCCAAAGGCTTTTCATGGTCCCTGCCAGGAAATTAGTTCCCAAATCTGTAAGGATGTTGGAGGGCCAACCTGTCCTGGCAAAAATGTCTGTTAATGCCTGGCACGCACTTTTAGACCTAGCGTTGCTTAGAGATACTGCTTCCGGCCATTGGGTGGCAAAATCCATGAAAGTCAGTATGTACTGCTTTCCTCTGGGTGTCTTTTTCGCAAAAGGACCCCAAATATCCAGAGCTACTCACTGAAATGGAACCTCAATGATGGGGAGTGGCTGGAGAGGGGCTTTGACCTGGTCTTGGGGTTTTCCCACTCTTTGGCATACCTCACAAGACTGGACATAGGTAGAAATGTCCTTGCCCATTCCCTCCCAGTGGAATGACCTCCCCAAACTGTCTTTGGTCCTGTTAACCCCAGCATGGCCACTGGGATGATCGTGGGCTAAGCTTAAGAGATTTACCCGGTACTTAGTTGGAACTACCAACTGTCTTTGAGGATGCCAGTCCTCCTGGTGCCCACTAGAAAGTTTCCTTGTATAGAAGTCGTTTTTCTACAACAAACCAGAATTGATTAGGAGAGCTGAGAGGCGGTGGGTTGCTCCGAGCCGCTGTCCAAGCTCCCTGGAGGCTTTCATCTGCTTATTACTCTGCCTGGAACTGTTCTCTTGATGCTGGAGACATCAGTTCCTCACTGGATTGTAGACTTGGGCTTGGTCCCTCCGGAAGCGATGTAGGTGATGGAGCTGTTTCCTTGGACTGTGAACCCCTCTCTGTTGGTGCACTATGTTGTATTTCAGCCTTTTGTGCAGGTTTAGCTGCTGCTCCCAGGTCAGGCTTGCTGGTGCCCTCTGGCATTGGAGGTGTAGATGGGGTTGCAAGCGCTGGATTCAGTGCTGGCAATGGTTCTGGTGCTGTTTGCTCCTCCCGTTCCAGTTTTGGGGCTGGTTCTGGTTGAGTCTCTGCGACTGGATTCACTACTGCTGTTGCAGTCATTGGCAGGGGATCCGGTTCCACCACCTCAGTTTGGGGCTCTGGTAACACAGACTTGGCCCTTGTAGAAAGCTCAGGGACAGGGATAGGTGTGAAGGCTTGCTTAGCCTGGCTGCGGGTGACCATTCCCACCCTCTTGGCTAGCTTCACATGGTTGGCCAAGTCTTCCCCAGCAGCATGGGAATGGGATAATCGTCATAGACTGCAAAAGTCCACTTTCCTGACCAGCCCTTGTACTGGACAGGCAACTTGGCTGTAGGCAAGTGTAAAGAGTTTGACTTGAAGGGTTGAATAGTCACTTGGGCCTCTGAGTTGATGAATTTGGGTCCACTAAGGATTGGTGGATAGCTGACACCTATGCTCTAGTGTCCCCCCATGCGATAACCTTCTTCCCACCCACACTCACAGTTTCTCTTCGCTTTGAGGGTATTTGGGAGGCATCTGGGCCTGAGGACCTTTGGTGTGATTCTGGTGTAATGAACTGCAATCTGTTGGGGTACTTGGGGTAGTTGGCCTTTACATGCCCCAGCTCATTACATTTAAAACATCGCCCAGCTGACTGGTCACTGGGGTGGGGTGGGTTTCTGGAGACTGGTGTGGTGGGACGATAAGGTATTTGGGCCTTGGGCTGACCCCGGTGGTAGGGTGTTGTTTTGGGTTGCCCCTTCTGATATCTGCTCCAACTGCTACTAGCTTTTTTCTTTTCTGCTACCTCCACCCATTGGTTCCGATCTCCCCCATCTCAATTAGTTTTGGGCTTCCCATCTAGGATGTACCTTTCTATTTGCTTAGGAACACCCTCTAAGAACTGTTTTGTTTGCATTAGGAAAGACAACTCTTCCAGAGATTTAACACTTGCTCCTGATATCCAGGCATTCCAATTTTTTACAATGTGGTAGGCGCATCGGGAAAATGCCACATCTGGTTTCCACCTTAGGGCTTTGAACCGCCAACAGGCATGCTCGAGTGTTAGCCTCATTCAAATTCTGGCCTTTTTTAAAACAAGTTCTTAGCTGTTCATGTTTTCTTTAGGCATTTCAGCTGCCACCTCTGCTAAGGGTTCACTGAGCTGCGGCCTCAGCTCCACCATATACTGGTCTGTAGAGATGCTGTACCTAAGGCAGGCCCTTTCAAAATTTTCTAAGAAGGCTTCTGTATTATCGCCTACCTTGTAGGTGGGGAATTTTTTGGAATGGGGAGTGGTACCTGGAGAAGGACTGTTAGGGTTATCTGGTAGACCAGTTTAGCCCTTTCCAGCTCTAAGTGCTTCAGCTCTAACTCTGTATCCAAGCGTTTTGCCTCTGTATCCAATTGCTTTGCATCTTTTTTCTCCTGCACCTCCAACTCCAAGTGCTTGAAGTCCATTTGTCTTTTATTTTCCTTCTGTTTCGCTTCAGCTTCCAATTTGGCTAATACCGTTTCTTTTTGACCTCACTTTCCATCATCTTTGCTAGCCTTTCTGCCCTTAGCCTAGCCTAGCCTGAGAGCTAGGAAAAAAAAAAAAAAAACAGCTTGTGAATTCCCTTGCTATAGCTTAACTACTCTGCCCTCAGGCAAAGAGGAAAAAAAAACTCCAGCTGCTCTAAGCTTGAAAAAAAAAGTGTCCTTAAAAAACAAAAACAACAACAACAAACCTCCCTGGTTTTCAAGCAGCTAAAAGAAAAAATGTGTCCTTTTAAAATCCTGAGGTCTGTGCTTCTGGTTCAAAATGATCCCACCGCGCTGCTGTCACACCCCAATGGCCCCCTGTAACGATGTTGGTTCGGTGGGACCCAACTGAGAGTGCCAATTCAGGACAAACTGCTTAAAGCAGGGCAGTTACAGCCCAAGGCTGGGGTTTCTGTGCACACCAAGGCAAACCAAACTAGCTGGACAGAGAGGACTTTGGTTTTACCCCACTGGCTAACCACAAGTCACACAAGCAATTCCCTTAGACACTCCAGTTTCCCAGTATCACCACCAGTGCCACTCGTTATGGGGATGAATAGTTATGAAAACCAATACCCCAGTAAAAGAAAAAAAAGTTCTCCCGATCCCAAAGGACCAAGCCCCAGTCCCAGGTCAATATACAAATCAGATCTTACCCACAAATCATGCTGTTGCCAGTCCTTTAGAATCTAAAATCTAATGGTTTATTCATAAAAGGAAAAAGATATAGATGAGAGCTAGAATTGGTTAAATGGAATCAATGACATACAGTAATGGCAAAGTTCTTGGTTCAGGCTTGCAGCAGTGATAGAATAAACTGCAAATTCCAATCAAGTCTCTGGAGTACATGCACAGCTGGGATGGGTCATTCAGTCCTTTGTTCAAAGCTTCAGTTTGTAGCAAAGTCCCCCCAGAGGTATGAAGCAGGATTGAAGACAAGATGGAAGCGCTGCAGCAGTCTTTTATAGTCTTTTGTCATGTGGCCTCCTTTCTTTGTTCCAAAGACATGCATTGGGGCACATGGCAAGAAAAAACCTTAGAGTTCTGTCCATAGGCATGTCCCTGCATGCCTTGCTGAGTCACAAGGTGTATCCGCCTTCTTTCAATGCGTCAGTTGTATAGCTGATGGTCCTTAATGGGCCATCAAGCAGGCTAGACAGAGCTGACACCAACTTGTCTGGGGTGTTCCCCAGAAGCATAGCACAAGTTTGAAATACAGACAGTATAGAGCCAATATTCATAACTTCAACTATAAAAACAATACACATATACAGATAGCATAATTATAGCCAGCCAATCATAACCTTCCCATAGACACCTCACACCTTTGTACAATATTTGCTGCAAATATATAACAGTGGTTGCAACAGTTACAGATTCTATCAATAACGTCACAGCAAGACACATGGAAAAGAATTCTCTGTAGTAAGTCAGAGCCCTCCCCATCTAGTGCCCCATCTCTGGCAGCTGGAGATATTTGCTGCTAGAAGTCACTAGGCAGTCCCATCAGACCATCCCCTCCATACACTTATCAGGCTCAGTCTTGAAGCTAGTTAGGTTTTTCACCCCCACTGCTCCCCTTGGAAGGCTGTTACAGAACTTCACATCTCTGATGGGTAGAAACCTTCATCTAATTTCAAGCCTAAACTTGTTGATGGCCAGTTGATATCCATTTGGTCTTGTGTCCACATTGCACTTAACTTAAATAACTCCTCTCCCTCCCTGGTATTTATCCCTCTGATGGATTTATAAGAGAGCAATCCTCTCTCCCTCAGCCTTCTTTTGGTTAGGCTAAACAAGCCAAGCTCTTTGCTGATATATCCAACACTGGTGGCAGAGAATCTACTGCCATAGAGCCCTGGTGGGATCTTCTCGGGAGCCCAGGAAGCACTCTCATATGCCTGAGACTAAGTCTGCCTTGAAATCAACTTCGAAGAAGTTAGGACATATGAAGCCCTCTTGGGCTGAGGTGCTGGGCTTGCTTAGAGCCACATCTAAATCCCAGAGGCTTGACAAAAAAGCCCATAAACATCAAGCTCTGTCAGTGCTGGAGCACGACCCATGAGTACTGTCAACCTTGTCACCTCCCAAACTTTGGGTCCCTCAGCCCCAATGAAGACTGTTCACCGCCTGCACCATCCTCATCAGCACCCTCTCCAGTTATGATGGTCTGGACAGAAACAGCCCCTCTTACTCCAGGGAGAATTGAGTCTTGTGCACCTCCACGTGACATCTCCGTATTCCTGGATCCAGAATACCCTCCATCGGGTCCGTTCCTGTCCAGTAATGTCAGAACACCACCTGGGGAGTCGACAGCTCAGAGAAAAAGTTTATCACCTGGTTCTTCCTGGAGATACAACTTCCCTCCAGCCACTGAAAAGACTTACGCTACCTTGGGACGAACCTCAGCATTTAGCTCAACGTAGCTGGTACCCCATGAAATGGGGGCCTCCGCATCCCCCTTTTGATCCTTCCTCCTGGCCATATTGGGACCCTGGAACCAGTACCCCCCTGAAGAGAGTCTTGTCTGCTAGAGAGTAACTCCTCCTAAGGAGGCACTTAGGCCCCTCCGCCCCCTGGATCCTTTCAAAGAGGAAGAGCAAGACGTATTGGATCCAGTGGTTCCACTGGAACCTGCAAAACTGCCATCATCATCTCCAGACAAAGCAGTGACCCCTATGTCTCTCTCCTCTGCCGATGATGTCAGGTAGTTCCAGGATCATCTTCGTAGAGTTGCTAGTGAGCTTCAGATTCTTCTGGAAGAGGTTCAGGAATCCCAGCACAAACTCCTGGACATCCTTCACTTATCTGGATCCAACAAAATAGTGTTCCCTGTTAATGAGGCTATAATGGAGCCAGGTAGGGCTGTTGGCACACCCCCCGCTACCTGCATTCCCACCCCCAAGAGGGCAGAAAAATATTCTTATGTGCTGGCAAAAGGGGCTGAGTTTTTTTGTTTTCTCACCCCTCTCCCAACTCTTTGGTAGTCCAAGCAGCTTCCAAAAGGGGTAGACAGCAACACCCCCCACTCCCCCCCCAGTCTACCCCTGTGAACAAAGAGGGTAGACGTCTAGACCTACTGGGGAAAAAGGTCTTTTTTCATCATCCAGCTCCAGTTTAGGATAGCCAACTACCAAGCATTACTGGCCGAGTATGGCTTACTGAGCTATTCCAAGTTGGCAGAGTTCACAGACAGCCCTCCACAACAGAACAGAGCTTGTTTCAAGGCACTGATAGACGAAGACAAAGACCGCTCTCCAATCTGCAGTGTTGCCACAGACATCTCTAGAGCCATAGATATGGCCATTATTATGTGCAGAGTCATGGCACCATGTATCAGGGTTCCCTAAAGAGGTTCCAGAATACTGGGGAGGACCTCCCCTTTGGTGAATCATAGTTGTTCAGTCAGAAGTCAGACAAGTCCCTCCATACCTTAAAGGACTCTCTGTGGATATATACACCTATCCCCAAGGGAAAGTTCCATTGACAGTCATATAGAGTCTAGACTTAGACCCATGGCTCAACAATTTTTTCATCAGAGGCCCTACAAATCACCACTCAAAAGGCAGAAGGTTCAAGGGACCCGTGTCCCTACATCTGTGGCAACAGGCTCAGCTTCCCAATCTCAGCCCCCAACAAGGCACTGTTTTTGACAGGACCTCAAGAGCTGCTGCGAGCCACTGAGTCTGACATCGCCCAACCATGTCACACCACTTGGAGGTCATCTAACACTCCAACACCTGGAGTGCAATAAGCACAGACCAATCTGTGCTGAATATCATCCTCTCTGGTTATACGATTGAGTTTGCATCTCTGCACAACCCCACTCTCAAACAAGAGGTACACTACCTATTAGACCAAAGAGCAATAGAACATATCCCTTCTCAATACCAAGTGAGTGGCTTTCACTCAACTTACTTCATGATACCCCAAAAGAAGGGCAGATGGAGACCAATTCTCAACCTCCACCAACTAAACGGCTTCAGGTCCCGGAAAAAGGCAAATATAGTGCCCATATTTAAAAAAGGGAAGAAAAAGAACCCAGGGAACTACAGAGCGGTCAGTCTCACTTCAGTCCCCAGCAAAATCATGGAGCATGTCCTCAAGGAATCCATTTTGAAGCACTTGGAAGAGAGGAAGGTGATCAGGAACAGTTAACATGGATTCACCAACGGCAAGTCATGCCTGACCAACCTGATTGCCTTCTATGATGAGATAATGGGCTCTGTGGATATGGGGAAAGCAGTGGATGTGATATATCTTGACTTTAGCAAAGGTTTAGATACCGTCTCCCACGGTATTCTTGCCAGCAAGTTAAAAAAGTATGGATTGGCAGAATGGCGTATAAGCTGGATAGAAAGCTGGCTAGATTGTCGGACTCAATGGGTAATGATCAATGGCTTGATGTCTAGTTGACAGCCGGTATCAAGGAGAGTGCCCCAGGGGTCGGTCCTGGGTCCAATTTTGTTCAACATCTTTATCAGTGATTCAGATGATGGGATTAATTGCACTCTCAGCAAGTTTGCAGATAACACTAAACTGGGGGGAGAGGTAGATACGCTGGAGGGTTAGGGATAGGGTCCAGAGTGACCTAAACAAACTGGAGGATTGGGCCAAAAGAAATCTGATGAGGGTCAACAAAGCAAGTATTTGCATTTTAGTACATTCCATAGCTATAGCAGTATGGTTTTTTATTTTTATTTGTTTTTGTATTTTTGTAGCTGGGACAGAGACCTTCATTTATTTTTAATTACCTGCACTTAGGAAGGAAGAATCCCATGCACCTCTACAGGCTGGGGACCGACTGGCTAAGCCGCAGTTCTGCAGAAAAGGACCTGGGGATTACAGTGGACGAGAAGCTGGATATGAGTCAGCAGTGTGCCCTCATTGCCAAGAAGGCCTGTCAGTAGATCTAGGGAAAGATGATTATTTATTATTATTCCCCTCTATTCGGCACTGGTGAGGCTACACCTGGAGTATTGCGTCCAGTTTTGGTCCCCCCACTATAGAAGGGATGTAAACAAATTGGAGAGAGTCTAGTGGAGGTCAATGAAAATGATTAGTGGGCTGGGGCACATGACTTATGAGGAGAGGCTGAGGGAACTGGGGTTATTTAGTCTGCAGAAGAGAAGAGTGAGGGGTGATTTGATAGCAGCCTTCAATTACCTGAAGGGGGGTTTCAAAGAGGATGGAGGTAGGCTGTTCTCGGTGGTGGCAGATGACAGAACAAGAAGCAATGGTGTCCAGTTGCAGTGAGGGAGGTCTAGGTTGGATATTAGGAAACACTCTCTTTCACTAGGAGAGTGGTGAAGCACTGGAATGGGTTATGTAGGGAGGTGATGGAACCTCCATCCTTAGAGGTTTTTAAGGCCCGGCTTGACAAAACCTTGGCTGGGATGATTTAATTGGGGTTTGTCCTGTTTTGAGCAGGGGATTGGACTAGATGACCTCCTGAGGTCTCTTCCAACCCTAATATTCTATGATTCATTCACAAATTCAAGTTTCATGTGGGCATGCTGGTCTCTATAATATCATCCCTAGAAAAGGACATGTGGTTTACAGTTCTGGATATGAAGGATACCTACTTTCATGTCAATATTTATCTCACTCACAGGTGCTTCCTCAGATTCATGGTGGGCCCCGACCTTTTCAGTGCAGCATACTCCTTTTCAGTATAGCAATTAGGACACCGTAGCCAATTGGGAAGCTGCTAAAATTAATTAAGGCTAATCAGGACACCTGGTTTAAAAAGGCTGTCACTCCAGTTAGTCAGGTGTGTGCCTAAGGAGCTGGGAGTGAGAGGACGTGCTGTTGGAGAACTGAGGAGTACAAGCATTAACAGACATCAGGAGGAGGGTCCTGTGGTGAGGACAAAGAAGGTATTGGGAGGAGGCCAAGGGGAAGTAGCCCAGGGAATTGTAGCTATCACGCAGCTGTTCCAGGAGGCACTCTCGACAGCTGCAGTCCACTGGGCCCTGGGCTGGAACCCGGGGTAGAGGGCAGGCCCAGGTTCCCCCCAAACCTCCCAACTCCTGACCCAACACAGGAGCTTCCACCAGAGGTGAAGGTCTCTGAGCTGGTCCCCGACCTACATGGTGGATCAGCAGAAACTGCAGGGATTGTTCTTACACTTTTTTCCCCAGGCTGGCCAGTGATGAGGTTATCTGAGTGAACGGCAGATTTGAGCCACGAAAGTGGCCAAACTGAGGGCTGCCATGAATCTCTGAGGTGAGCAAAATCCACCAATAAGCGCAGGTCCCACCAAGGTAGAGGAGGAACCTTCTCTCAGTACATTCTTTCTCTAAAGACATCTGGCCTATCCATCAGCTCCTCACTAGTCCACCTGGCAGTGATGAGTGTGTGCCATTCTCCCGTTCAAGAGCACTCAGTCTTCACTCACCCACTGACCACCAGATTTTGGAATAATCAAAACCATCCCCCCCTCTTCCCAAGCCTGTCCCTCAGTGGGACTTGAACCTTGTTCTGTCTGCACTCAAAAGGCCACCCATAGAGCCCCTAGCTTCCTGCTCCATGTCCCTACTCTCAGTGGAGGTTGCATTTAGCCATCACCTCAGCCGGAGGGTTGGTGCGCTTGGAGCAATGATAGCAGATCCTCTGAACTCCGTGTTCCATAAAGATAAGGTTTTGTTATGTTTACACCCCAAATTTTCTTTCAGTTTCACTTGAACCAATTGATCCACTTACCTGTGTTCTTCCCTAAACCACACACTTCCTGACAGGAGCAGAGATTTCACACCCTTGATGTGTGGCATGCCTTGGCCTTTAACCTACACAGAACACGACCCATCAGGAAGTCCCCAAGACTGTTCATTGCGATAACAGAAACTCAGGGGACAGGCGAGCTCCACCCAGAGGATCTCCAAATGGATCTCTGGCTGCATTTTGCTCTGCTATCAGCTCACAGACTCTAAGGTCGGAAGGTGTCATAATTATAAAGGAAAGGGTAAACACCTTTAAAATCCCTCCTGGCCAGAGTAAAAGCCCTTTCACCTGTAAAGGGTTAAGAAGCTAGGATAACCTCGCTGGCACCTGACCAAAATGACCAATGAGGAGACAAGATACTTTCAAAGCTGGAGGGGGGGAGAAACAAAGAGTCTGGGTCTGTCTGTGTGATGCTTTTGCCGGGGACAGAACAGGAATGGAGTCTTAGAACTTAATAAGTAATCTAGCTAGATATGCGTTAGATTATGATTTCTTTAAATGGCTGAGAAAATAAGCTGTGCTGAATGGAATGGATATTCCTGTCTTTGTGTCTTTTTGTAACTTAAGGTTTTGCCTAGAGGGATTCTCTGTGTTTTGAATCTAATTATGCTGATTTTTACAGAGGTGATTCTTTTTACTTTTTCTTCTATTAAAATTCTTCTTGTAAGAAACTGAATGCTTTTTTCATTGTTCTTAAGATACAAGGGTTTGGGTCTGTGGTCACCTATGCAAATTGGTGAGGATTTTTATCAAACCTTCTCCAGGAAGGGGGCTGCAAGGTTTTGCTGAGGATTTTGGGGGAAAGACGTTTCCAAACGACTCTTTCCCAATAATAAACCCGGTTAGACGTTTGGTGGTGGCAGCGAAAGTCCCAGGGCAAAAGGTAAAATAGTTTGTACCTTGGGGAAGTTTTATACCACATTTATACCACTCAAAGGATGTCTTGTAAGACGAGCATGTCATTATCTTGTGGAACTCACTGGCACAGGATGTCACTGAGGCCAGGAGCTAAGGAGGATTAGAGATCACAGGGATAGGGGAAACACCCATGGTTACAGGAGATGGGACCCTCCTGCTTCAGGCACGAGCCCTCTACATACTGGTGGGGTCAGGAAAGCGTTTCTCTGAGGGGCAGGGTAGTAAATAATTGTCCACCAGCCAGCTTCCTGCCCTGTCCTTTGAAGTAGCTGGTGCTGGCCACGGTCAGAGTCAGGACAGTGGAGCAGTGGATTGTGGGTCTGACCTGCTTGGGCACATCCTAGCTTCCTACTCCAGGCCTGGGCTCGTATGCCTCAGCTGCTGGGAAGCAGTGTGTCCCACTGCAGGAGCCATCATGTCTGGGCACCTTGACTGCTCACCTCTTCCTAGTGTTGACTTGGCTTCATTGGCCTTCCTGGGAGCAGCAGGTGCATTGCCCCTTGTGCTGTTTCAGTGCTGGGGCTGCGACACCCAGAGCTGTGGGCAATGAGTGAAATCAATGGACAGGCCTCTAGGCAGTCCCTTGTCTGGGGTGGGTTTGGAAAGCACCTGGCACACTTTGGGGTCTGCCCAGACCCCTCGCAGAGCTGGGGATGTGGCAGCCAGTGCTCCCAAGAGGCTCAGAATGGGGACAGTGGGCGGCTGCGGGTCAGAGCTGTGGGGCACTGGCATTGCTGTGTGTGTAAAGGCTCAGGGCTCTGGGTCAGCACTGAATAGCTCAGCAGTGCTGAGTATGTGGAGCCCAGGGCTGGAATGGTGGGGGGCTGAGGGGCATTGCCAGAGCTGTATATGTGGATCGCAGGGCTGAAATAGCAGGGCAGGATTGTGGTGCGCCAGTAGATCTCTCTTTGGGAGTTGGCACAGCACCTGGCTATGCTGTCTGGCTCTTTGCAACACTCCCACCAGTCATATCAACAAGCACGGAAGTGCCCCCCCGCCACCTTTTGATTTGCCTCTCAAAGCCGAGAGTGCCTTGGAGCGCAGGCTGGCCCAAGGGATGCCCACAACTCCGCTGACACCTGCCATCGGAGTCAGAGGGGGAGAACACAGGAGAGAAGGCAATTGCAGAGAACAGGAGTGATGCCTGGGCAGATTGGAAGTGGGCCCAGGTCACACATTGTAAAGAAGGGGCAGGAAGATTAAATGTAAAAGGAAGGCAAGATTTAGAGGGCCCTGTACTGCGCCGTGCTGATGAGCTATGGACAGCACCTAACATCCTCATTTACAGATGCCTTCATTGCAGAAAAGAGAGTGGACCTGGGACGAGAGCAAAATGCTGGTGATGCAGGATCCCATCTACAGGTAAGAGCCCCTCAAGGTGGAATGCAGCTCCCCTGGGCTCTGACGCTGCCCAGCGAGTGCCCGGGGGTGCCTGGAGCTGCCCTGGGCTCTGACGCTGACCAGCCAGTGCCCTTGGGGGTTCCTGGAACTCCCCTGGGATGTGACGCTGCCCAGCCACTGACACACAGCCCACTGGACCCTATACATAGAACCCAGAGGGGGATTGTCTGCAATGCAGATGCTGGAATTTTAGGGCCCCCAAGGTCGCCCCAGACAGGCAGCTGAATCAGAGCCAGGCCAGGAATCACTGAGCCCCTGTGAACGAGCCGCTTCGAGGGAAAACCGTTCTCTGGCAGGGATTAGAGCCGCCCACTGGTGCCCCTCCAGACCTGGGGCAGGGGAGTGGAGTGGCCCTGGACCCCAGCAGGCCTTAGGCCCACTGGGCCTTGTCTGAGACAAGGAGCTCCTGCAGCGGGACGGAAGAGCAGGGCTCCATGCTCTGCCAGCGACTAAGGTAGGGGTTAGCATGTGCTCTGTGCCAACCCGTTGCCTTCCCCCGCTGGGCACCATCATTGCCCGACTCTTAGCTTGCCCAGGGAGCTGGCTGCTGTGGAGAGCTCCTGAAAGGCACATGCCCCAAATCTGCCCTCTGGCCCGGCAGGGGCAGGGCTCTCGGGGGCTTCTTCCCCCATCTCTGCAGCTGCACTGGTAGGGCTGGGCTAGCGGATGCTGCTGGCTCGACGAGGGGCAGAGCCCTGTGGATCGGCTCAGTCAGGCGTACTCCACCTGCCCCACAAGTAGCGTGGGTGAGGCCTCCCGGCCTGCTGAGCACCACAGATGGGGCTTGGATTACAGATGTCCCTCCCCTCTCTCCCTGCAGGATATTCTACGTGTCCCACGACTCCCAAGACCTGAAGATCTTCAGCTACATCGCCAGAGATGGCTCCAGCAATGTCTTCAGGTGTAATGTCTTCAAGTCCAAGAAGAAGGTACCTGCGGCAGGGATGCGGGGTCCCTGGGAGGTTGCAGGGAGGGGTGTGGCAATGCAGCTGACTCAAATGCGCTGTGCCCATGGGGAGGTCCTGGGGAATGGCTGTTTCTTGGATACCCTGTAGCTCCCGGATTCTCCCTCCAGTGCCACCACCAGCCTGGGGCAAGGCAGAGCCCCAGGAGCTCCGGGTGTGCCTTGCCTCGAAGGCATGGTAAGGGAAGCAGCACTCAGCCCCCTCCTCACACGCTCTGCTACCCAGAGCCTTCTGGCCACTTCCTCAGGGACTGGCCAGCAAGGAGCTGCCCAACCTCCCCACAGCCATTGTCCCACCATGCACTGGGCAGAGCCAGCAGGGTCCTCTCGCTGCAGTGGAGGATTCTTTGTGCCGCACCCCCAGGGTCAGCTTCCTCAGCAGATTGGCCTGGCCTGGGCTGCAAAGCCATCCCCGGCTCCTCACTGCTTCTGTCCCCTCCCATCACCTGATGCAACTCACCATGGGCAGGGCAGGGGTGCTGATGCTGTGACTGATGGGTCAGAGGGCGCAGCGGGTGGCCAAGCTATTCCCGTCGCACAGGAACTGCAAGGCTCGGGCTCTGCTCTGGCGAGCTGCCATTCCCCAGGCCTCAAAGGGACTGGCCATGCCGGCTGGTTTGGATGTGCAGGAACACAGGATGTGAGGCTGACAGGGCTGCGAGACCCCTTAGGGCAGGACCATGCTGCCCTGGCCTGCTGTTCTCAGAGAGCTGTGGTCACCTCTTCTCCTGTCCCCTCCCTGTCAGGGCAGCGGGGAAAAGCCCCCAAGCTGTTCTCCCCCTCCTCCCCCGCCCTGTGCACCAAGGCAGAGCCCCTCACTGAGAGGGGATGGGCAGCAATGGATCACACTGTGGGGCTGCACCAGGAGCCTGTGATATTTAACATCCTGCTAAAAGTGATCCTCGACAGCTGGGAGTTGACACCCACCAAGTGAGGGGCGGAGTGCTTAGAATGACACCTGGAGCCAAAGCTGGACAAATGCCAGCAGAGGCCAGTGGAGACATGATCTGAACTGTGCAGAGGGCAGAGCCGGGCAGCGGGGGCCAGAGGCATTCGGGACAGAAATCACCCACTGTTGCGAACTCAAGTGCAGCTCCTCTGAAGGTAGCACTCAGGGCTGAAAGTTTGTTCCTAGGAGCCTTGCTGGATTGGGGCCTTAGAGACCATGATGCCAGAAGGCCCCAAGAGAGATCAGAGCTCTCCCTTTGTGCATGGACTGCGGGGCCGGGGGGCTGGGATGCAGCCCTTTGCAGAGCCCTGGGCCCTCGAGCCATCCAGGGCTCCGGCTCAGCCTCAGGGTTCTCCCAGGGGTCTTGGTCAGCAAAGCCTCCCATGCTGTCAGCAACTGCAGCGGTTTGATGCACAGTCCCTACAGCCTGTCATCACAGCTCCTCTCTCCCCACTCCAGAGCCAGGCCATGCGCATCGTCCGCACTGTGGGGCAGGCCTTTGAGGTGTGCCACAAGCTGAGCCTGCAGCACACCCAGCAGGATGCGGATGGGCAGGAGGATGGTGACAGCGAGGACGTGGGTGGTCCAGGTACGCCGCAGCAGGGGGGAAAGGCTCTGTGCTCGGGACTCCTGCTGAGGGCAGGCCCTGGCCTCCAGTCGTGCTCTTAGCCGGCAGGTGTTTTGTGGCTTGCGCAGGGAGAGAGCCACCCTCCGGAGTTGGCGCCCCCCCCACCCCCCAAGAGCAATGTACAGGTGCCAGGTATTGTAGGGACGCCGCAGGGGTGTGAAGGCCAGCAGTGTCTGAAAGTGCCGTTCTGCCCCGGCTAATGGAGCACTGTGAAAACAAGGCATGCATGCGTCCTCTTCTTCTGGGATGTGGGCCCAGAGCAGGGAGTGACATTTGCTAGGTCCTGGCCTTCATCCTGTGGACCTTCCACCCCACTGGGAGCCCATTTACAGGGCTGCGGATTGTGCCAGCTGCGAGTGCTCAGGGTAGACAAGCCCCTGTTGGGGATGGTTTAGGTGTGCCTGGTCCAGCGTTGGTGTGGGGCAAGGAACTGGATCGAGGGCTCTTACAGCCCTGCAACCCTGGGATTCTCGTTTGTAGCCTGTAAACATTTACTTGGCGCACACGTAAAGCGAGAACATTGTATTAAAGCAACTCCTGGCCCCGAGCAGCCCTTCCACCTCCACCCTGGGGCTGGCCCCAGGGAATTCTCTGCTCCAAGTCGCAGTGAGCACCAAACAAGCAGCTCCTGAGCCGACAGAGTCTCAGAGGAGTCGCCTCAGCCAGGGCCCAGAAAACGAAGTTACACCGGTCACTGGGGTTACAATATGGCAGTGTGTGGGGAGGGGGCATGCTCGTCTCCTGAGGAGGTGCCAAGTGCCAGTGCCGTGGGGCGGTGAGGATCTGGGAAATGGGATATGCCCCTCCCCATATGATGGACAGAGATGGCACAGACTGGTAGAGGTGACGTGTGGGAGGCATGCGGGGTCACATGCCTCCGCAGATTGCTCGGTCACATGGTGTGGCTGGGCCCCCTCCCTGTGGGGCAGCTGAGCCTGTGAGCTGTGCTGGGCAGGGAGAAGAAGAGGCAGGAGGAACAGCTGGGAGCTGCAGGGAGGGGCTGCTGCTTTCTAGAGGGGGCGTAACTTGAGCTGTTCCAGGATTGTGCCCCCCACTATCAGCAGGCACAGGTCATCTCTGCAGACTGGATTTGGGGTGTACCACAGGTTGGGTTTGAGGGTCTTCAGCAGAGCTGTGGGGGAGGGAGGCAGCCCAGGGCTGGGGTAGCATGGGGCTGCAGGTCAGGATTGAGGGGCATTAGCAGAGCTGGGGGTGGGGAGTCCAGGGCTCAGGTAGCAGTGGGATGTGGGTCAGGATTGAGGGACAATGACAGAGCTGGGGGTGGGGAGCGCAGGTCTGGGATAGCAGGGGGCTGCAGGTCAGGATTGAGGAGCACTGGCATCTCTTCTAGGCATGGAGCACGCCATGATTAAGTGAGTGCATTTCATGAGGAGTCAAGCCGGAGCCAGTTTGGCCTGTTCTTCCCTATGTGCCAGGCTGGGCACTGCATGCATTTCTCTCTTGTCAGTCACCCTGAGGAATGGCTCCTGTGATGCATTTGCCAGGGCCCCCCGAGCACTCAGCTTCAGGCCCATCCCCCAGCTCCACTCCACCTCAGCACCCTGGCTCCTCTCAGTTACATGCTACACCAAAGTCCCAGACCATTTGGAGGGTGCCCAGTCCCCCTTCTGTGCTGATCTCCTTGCCCACCCCGTCCTTCTCTCTCTGGAACTAGGCCTGCAAGGAGAGCCAGCGACCTCTGCTCTGTGTACTCTGTCTGTCCCACCTGGTTCTCTGCTCGCCCTCCTGCTCACCCTGCCAGTGCTGAGACAAAGCATCACATGGGACGTCCCCTCAGCACAGACCTGTGCCCTCAGTGACCCACTGACAGGCAGCCCTGTTGCAGACTCGTCGCCTCTTTCTCCCCTCCTCCTAATACTGAGCTCTTACCATGGGCTGAACTCAAAACAGCATCATTAGGTTTCAGAGTCATCCCAGCAGGACGTAGGGGGCAGTTCCTACGCTCAAACCCATTGACATCCAGTCGGACAAGGGCCCCATGCAGAATAGGTTCTTCACGCTGTTCCCCTAGAAGTTATGTCAGCAAGTACTTTAGCTCAACTGCCAGCTCCAGCGTCGGCCAGCACTGATGCCTGCTCCTGCCCTAATGTTGGCCAGAGCCCATGTATCCTGCTCTCCTGCTGCCCAGTGATTGTCTGTGCAATCCCTCTGCTGTACAGCTGCACTCTGTGGAAGGTGGCTGCCTGCCCTTCTCAGAGGAGAGTTCTCCAGAAAGTGAGCCAAGCACAAAGCAAGATAGGGCTGCATCCTGAGCCTGCCCACAGCCTGAAATCGTCTTTTGGAGGGCTGTGAACCACCCACCCACCTCCGTCTCAGAGGGGTGACCTGGAAGCCTACTGCTGACAATTTGAATTTTGCCATGAAATGTTCACCATCAATCGTTTCTGCAGGAACAGCCAGTGAATGTGTTCCTCTTGCATGCCCTGCTCTCCTCTCCTGCATTTCCAGGAGCCAAGAGCCCAGGTAGTGATACCGTTCCTATCCAAGGGCATCGAGAAACCTGCATGCGGTGCCAGCCATTCCCCGTACTTCCGCTCATCCTGGGTCTCTTGTGGCTGGCTCACCGTAACGCCCTTCTCATTTGGCACAAGCTAAAATCTCACAATTCTGTCAACAGCACTGCTTGACCCCAGGAAGTGGGCAGCACGCAGTACCCCAGCAGTCACACACCAGGGTAGCTGGCCCCGCAGAGCCGCCCAGTGATTCCGGTCCTCGACTTCCATCCAAATACAGCAACTTCAAAGATGTCATCAAACCGCCTGCAGGCACCTTGCCCCACACAGGGACTATGGTTGCCCAGTCGAGCTACAACTAGGGGCAAACATTCCCTTCAGGTGTATGGACACCATGTCGGAGCCTGAACTGGCCACACTCTGCTCCAGCTAGCCAAGGGCTTTATTCCTAAATCCACTTTGCCTGCCAGAGCCACAGTCCTTTTTCTTATTTAAAAAAAATGTTGGAAGCCTCAGACTATCAGGCCCTGAATCAGGTCACCATTAGAAACCGATACCCATTACCACCAATCCCCAAGCTAATGGACCACGTGAGCACTGCCTGGGTACACACAACGCTAGCCCTGCAGGGGGCACGCAACTTAGTACAGGTTAGAGCTGGGGACAAATGGAAACCCTCCATTCGAACACATTATGGGCACTTTGAATATCTCGTGATGCCCTTTGGTTTGACAAATGCTTACAATGTTTCAGCATTTATTAATGATGTGCTCTGGAACATTGTGGGCCAGTACGTGGTAGCATACCTGGGTGACATACCGATCTTTTCAGACAGTGCCAAACAACACAGCATGTACATCTGTTCCGTCAGGTCTCTATATGAAGCTAGAAAAATGTCCTGATTTTGTAGGGACAGTCCCAATATTTGGGGCTTTTTTTTTATATGGGCTCCTATTACCCCCCACCGTCCCAATTTTTCACACTTGCTATCTGGTCACCCGAGCCTTTGACCAGTCCTCCATAGAATTCCTAGGCTCATCCTATCTCCCGCGGGTACTGAAATAGACCCATGGAAGATAAAGGCAGTCCTCGAATGGGGGAGCACCATGGAACGTTCGTGAACTACAGTATTTCCTGGGGTTTGCAAACGTCTGTCACCAGTTCCTCCTAAAGTTCTTGGAGCGGATCGCCCCTCTCACTGCCTTGCTCCTCAAAAACACCAGATTCCTGTGGTCTCCCAAGGCCCTGCAGGCCTTCAAGCAATTAAAACTTGCGTTTACCACCACTTCCAAAGTGGTCCATCCTGACACCACACAAGCCTTCATCATCAAAGCGAGAGCTTCCAACCTGGCAGTCAGAGCAGTTCTATCGCAAAGGCACAATCCTCAACAACTGCTGCACCCACACGTCTTCTGTGCCAAGAAACTTACCAGCGGAGCCAAACTATGAAATTTTGGACAAAGAACTCCGGCAATTAAGATGGCCTTCGTAGAGTGGCACCACTATCTAGCAGAGGCCTGATATTCTGCCCAGATGTACACCGATCATAAGAACCTCACATATCTGCATAGGGCCAAGGCCTTCAACCAACAACAATTTTGGTGGGCCTTATTCTTTTTGCACTTTGATTTTGCAATCTCCTGTCATCCAGGAACCCAAACTAGCAAGGCTGACACTTTGTCCCAGAAGGGACGCTGATCTTAAAGATTTGAACCCAAAAACCTCCTCCATCCTCAAGCCTCAGAATTTTCTGGGCCCGGCTCCCCACCAAGATCTGCTCACCCTCATATGATCAACCTTCACCCAGGGAATCCCTCCAGTCGAGCAGAAAGCCATAAATAAGGACCCCCATGATGTCTGAGACAGGGTAACCTACTAAATGAGCGTATATATGTTCTCCTAGGCCTCCAAGGACTACAGCCCTACCAGTATGCCATGACTTGCCTGGCAGGACATTTTGGCTGTTTTAAAACTCAGCACCTTGTCTCTTATATCTTCTGGTGGCCTCACATGCAGGCCATAGTGCAGGCCTGTGTTGCAATGTATGTACCCACTCCAAGGCGCCACACAATAAATACCTGGGAACCCCTTGAACTCCTGCAGCCCCTTGAGACTCCCCCGGCCCGTGGACAGTCATTGCCTTAGATTTGCTAGTAGAACTATCCGAGGCCGGTGGGTTTTTTACCACTCTGACAGTAGTGGGCCACTTCACCCCGGCACTGGCCTAACCTTCTCCCAGGAAACGGCCCAGCTCTGTGTGGACCAAGTTGTCTGCCTCCATGGCCTCCCACAGCACATGATCTCTGAGCACCATGTGTGATTTATCTCTCGCTTTATGTGAGAAGCTCTCTGGATTTTGGGCATCTGCTCCTGCCTCTCTTCCACCTACCACCCTTAGACAAATGGTCAAGTGGAGAGAACCAACCAGATCCTGGAGCAATACCTTCGACACTACATAAACTTCCACCAGAACAACGGGTTCTTGCTGCTACCTCGCATACAGTAACGCAGAATATGCTTCTACAGTGCAAAGCCATTTTTTTTTCAAACTATAGATTCCATCCTTGGTTTTACTTGGAGCTAACCACAACTTCCCACAACCCAGCAGCCCTGGACTGGACTGGACTGGACACAAGATATGTCAAACCCAAGATGACCTAAAAGTTTACCTGGAGGACACCTAGAAAAAAGAAACAACATGCGGACCGTCAATGACAGGAGGGGCCTGCCCTTTTGCTTGGCCAGAAGGTATGGCTCTCAACAAAAAATGTACACACAAACAGGCCATCCCGTAAGTTGGACTACCAGCTCTTTGGCCCCTACCGCATTCTCCA
This sequence comes from Lepidochelys olivacea, assembly GCF_965140295.1. NCBI lineage: Eukaryota > Metazoa > Chordata > Testudines > Cheloniidae > Lepidochelys > Lepidochelys olivacea. The sequence goes on along the minus strand of NC_140418.1, from coordinate 42,419,561 downwards.
GCACATTAGCCCAGTCACCTTTGAATTCAACTTGCCCCGTTCTCTCCAAATACACCCAGTTTTCCATACATCACTCCTGAAGCCCCACATTCAGGACCCATTCCCTCACCGCTCCCAGCCATCGCCCCACACCAGTACATGTTCACAACATTGATGAGTATATTCTCCGTGAGATCCTTGATGCCAGCGTCAGACGGGTTAGACTCTGGCATCTTATGGCTTGGGAAGGCTACAGTCCTGAAGAGCACTCCTGAAGAAGGACCTGGCGAAGAATGTCCACACTCCTGACCTGGTAAACACATTCCACAAAAACCAGCCTGTAAAACCAAGCCCCTACCTCCCAGGAGAGGGGCTGATGTGAGGGATCCTGGGCCTTGAACCTCGACCTGGGGGTCCCCAGGCAGGGGTCACACCACAACCACCACTCAGCAGCTCACCTGAATGATTGCAGAAGGGGCCAGCAAAGCTCTGCCTCACAAAGGGCCCCACAAAGCTCCAGACTGGGGGAGACTTCTGCCCCACTGATTGGCGGTGATGCCCTATTTAAACCAGAAACAGGAAGTTGTCTGAGCAATTAGGTCAACCCCTGGCTGACTGCTGCTGCACTGGCCCCTGCCTACTGCCCTGAGCCTTGCCTCCCAACCTGTTCCTTCCCCCTGCCCTCCTTCTCCCAGACCCCCACCTCTGCCTGGTTCCTGTCTCACTCCTGGTCCCAGCTCCTATGGCCTACCCCTGATTCTGACTCCAACTTCAACCCCTGGCTTGCAACAACTGTCTCTGGCTCTGACCCCGGCTTGGCACCTAACTCCAGGCCCCGGACTCTATCCACTAGGTCTGATTGCCTATGCCCCAGTACCTGCAGAGACACCTTCTCAGAGCAGTTATGCCGTGACACAGCAAACATTGAAAACAGGATACTGTGCTCCAGCATAAAATGACTGGAATTGAGCATCAGATAACAGCAAGACTGTGGTACCATGGCATTATCGACACCACACCCCACGGAGCTGGTCGGGAATTTAGCTGACACTTCCCCCAGCACTCCCTCTGCCACCCAGAATGCAGGGTTCTGACTGGAGTGGTAGGAGCAGTCCGGGGGCCCTACAGGCTTGGGGGAAGGGATCCTGTGGATTGACATGCTATATGCCAAGGGTGGCCAAACTGTGGCTCATGAGCCACATCTGGCTCTTTTACAGTTAAAGTGCAGCTCGCAGAGCCCCCCGTTCCCTTCGCCCCCATTCTCCGCCTACCAGACTGGCGGGAGGGGGGCCTTGGGGATTCTGCCCTGCAGTGGGGTGGTGGGGCTAGGAGCTTCTGCCAGAGGGGACTGGTGCCTGCTGAGAGTGAGGGTGGAGGGGGCACAATTTCAAGGTTAGGCCTCCACCCAACAGCTTGAGTCACAGGCTCCAGGCACACCCTGCAGCTCCCAGCTCCAGCGCCAGCAAAAGCAGCAGCTCCCCCTGCAGCTCCCAGCTCTTAGCTGCTGCCTCTCCCCAGGCTGCAGCTGCCGTACAGGGAGGGGGCCCAGCAGCACCACATGACTGAGTGGGCCTAGCTAATCCTGGCAAAAATCGAGGGGGGGATGTGACCCCACATGTGTCGCCTTTGGCTTCTGCCCAGCAGGGGGGGCCCTCAGGGCTTCAGCCCTACAGGGCACGTCAGCCAGGGCTTGGGGCTTCAGCAGGAGTGGGGCCGAACCAAACCCCAGCGTGCACGCCCTGGCTCCCGAACATTTGAAGATTGTCATATGTGCCTCAGAGGGTCAGTAGGCTTGGCCACCCCTGGGCTATGCCATGTGCCCCAGCCTGGGGATCGGAAAGGCTGGGTATAGGGAATCCCGCGGGGACCATATGGGCATACAGGTATTGGGCGTTTTCCTTTCTCTGCCCATTCCCTTCCCCATGAACCCGTTCTGTCCCTCGCTGCCCCCACCACTGAGCTCAGGGTCCATGTTACCAACCAGGCAGTTGGCAGCTTGGCAGGAAGGTGGAGACAGGCTGCCCTTTGTCCCAGGGGATGCTGCTGCCCTGGCACAATGAGCTGCTATCACAGTTGCTGGGCCAAACCTTCCGACTCTGGGGAGAAGCTCTCAGGATGCAGTTTAGATCTTTTGCTCTGCAGCCCCTTCACCACAAGAGTTCTTTTGACCTCCGGCACAGCTGAGCAAACCCCAGCCATGGCTCCTGCAGCTCTGTGCCTATCATCTGGTGCAAATTAGTTAATGAGCTAATTTACACTTTTGCAATGTTTGCATGTGGCTAACAACTTCAGCATAAGTCATCGGCGCCTCTGTGGAGGTGATGGGGGCCCTGAAATGACTCCCTCACTGAGACTGACAACGGTTTTAACCTCAGCTGGGAAGAACAGAGGCCAACTGAATGGGATGAGTGAAACCATGTGCTCAAGGGGGCACCAAGCGGGGATATCCACCAGCACCCACTGCTCCGAGAAGAGTGGAGGGAGCTAGCAGGCAAAGTCCAAAGGACTTCCCCGGTGTGCATGAGAGAGCTGGGGTAAACAGCCCCCTGGTCCCAGAGAGCCTCTTCGGTATCAAGCTTTCTCTTCCTGGATGAAACCTGGCCAGTGCCAGGAGCATAGTGGGACCAGGATGGGGTGACTATAAAACAGGGGACAGCGAAGCTGAAATCTGAGGCGGAGGCAGAGGAGAGGCTGCAGTCTGTTGCACTGTTCCTGGTTCTAGGAGCAGAGTGCAGTCCAGTGATGAGAAAGCGTAGCTAGGCACATAGACTTGACAAATTCATTCTGAAAGGCACTATAGCAAAGTGGGTGAGATTTGGGTCTCCCCTATTAGAGAGCTGAGTTCTGGTCCAAGCTGTGCCTTCAGTGACCAGTCAGCTACCTTGTTTATAAAATGGGGGTGATACTTGCCTGCCCCCTTGGGGGTGAGGCCTAGGGCAGGAAAGAGGGCTGAGAACTGCACAGAAATATTGACCCTCGCCAGTAGAAGAGATGGGCCCAGATTCCCTGGTTCAGACCCGAGTGCACTTTCCCCTAGGCCTCAGGATATTTGGAGTGTCCTCTCAGCTCTGTGCGGACAGGGCTGCCTGCTAGGGATGCGTGACCCATGGCAGGTGTGCAGGTGCTTCCCCCACAAGGAGGAATGGGCCTTGTCTGCTAGCCAGGCCGACGTTCTCTCAGCCCAAGGAGCTGGGCTGGGGCAGTGTTTCCGTTGTCCCCTCTCACCTCTGACCATGCCGTTGCTGCCCCCTCCCAGCCTGCCACCCAGCCAGAGCTGAGAATGCAGCTGCCCCTACAGAGGAGACGGATATCGATGCAGTGGAGATCCCTCCACCAGGGAGCAGCACCCTGGAGTTCAGCCGGGGGGTGACAGACCTCGACGCCGTGAGGAACGACTCCGGGCACTCTCTGGACACCAAGGTATGCCAGCCCCAGCCAAGAGCAGCTGTGCCCCAAAAGTGGCCTTTGAGCCGTGGTGCAGGCCCAGGGTCCCCCCAGATAGCATGGTTTCCCGAGCATGTGTCCAAGCAGCTTTGCTGTATGGCTTCAGGAGCAGCTCAAAGGAACCTTTGGGTTTCACACTGCCCTGCAGTGGGGTAGAGAGGGAGCTCATGTCTAGATATGGGGCTGGAACAGCCTGTGGCAGCTCTGCGGGGGTGATCAGATGGGGGGACCACGGCGTGAAGCTGGTGCAACAGCATATGTCCTCATGGCAGCAGCTGGCATCCCCCCCAGCACTGCCCGGGCATTAACAAGGGGAGCCGAGGGGCTGGCCACCACAGGGGAAATGCCTCTTCCCTGAGCCGCCCCGCAAACTAGGGCGAATTGCCTTTGCTGGGGCCCTGAGGGAGGCCAGGTTCACTCCCCTCTGTGCACTCTCATGTTAAGAGCTAGTGTGTGTGCCCACAGCCAGACAGGGGGAACCGAGGCACCACAGTGTCCCCAGCAAACACACACCTTTCCCCATTGCCGGTCAGCGCAGAGCTCTGAAAACCCTGGGAGGTACTGAGCCCTGAGGACACAGGCTGTGGATCTGCACGTGGCAGACCCAGCTCCGGTCCCTGAGGGTGGCAGTGCCCGGCTCTTGTTGTGGGGTGTGCTGGGCAGGGCAGCGCAGGGCGGGAGTCCAGCTATCATGCTCCGTTACTCACTGTTAGGGGCAGTGGCCCTTCCTTGATCCCATCTCCCAGTAGGGGAGGAACCCCTACCCCCACCCCTCCAGTTAGCCCCCGACAATAAAAGAAGCTCATAGTCACTGGCTCCCCCTCATCCTGTTCTCCCCCGAAACTCCCCCAGCACTCAGCCTCTCCCCTGTGCCCTGCACTGCTGCGGTCCAGACACAAACTGGTCCCTGTGTCGCCCCCTCGCTCCTGTTGGCTGTGGCATTTCCTGGGAACAGAGCAGTGTTGGTTTCCCAGGGAAAGCAGCAGGAGTGGAGCTGCGTCTCCCTCTGCCTGACCACACAGCTGCTGGCAGGAGAGAATCACCTGGTGCATTAACCCAGCACGTCTGGACAGTGTCAGAGGCCAGCAGAGCAGAGTCGCCCTTTACCCAGGAGTTCTGCTTGTGCTTCAGAGACCAGGCAACCAGCAAAACCTAGGACATTGGCTTTCCACTCGCCCTGCAGAGACTCCGAGCATCCCAGAGCCATCCCTGCAAGTGGGCAGCCGTGCTGCTAATCCACCTAGGCAGTGGTCCTGCGCATTTGTCCCACCCGCTCAGCCCTGCCAAAGCTGGGGCTCGGTCCTTGGCCAGGACACATCAGGACTGAGCGAGTGCCATGGCGAGGGAAGAGTTGGCCAGAGCACCATCTTGCAAGGGGGGTTCAGAGAACCAGAGGTGCCCCAGGATGATGATCCTCTCCCCTCCCCTAGCCCCGCTTCTCGGAGATCACACAGCAGTGTACAAGCTTGCCCCAATTCAGTCAAACAAACCCCATCCAAGGTATGTGAGTACCCACTGGAGTGTGGGGAAGCCGAGACACGGAGCAGGCCGTGGCTCACATGACAAGTTGGTAGCAGTGCTAGGAATAGAAGTCAGATGTCCTGGTTTCCAGTCCCCTGCTCTAGCCAGTGGGCCCGAGTCATCCTCTGTCAGCTGACAGAGCTGGCACACAGAGAGGTACTGACGAAGGGATGGTCCCATCGCTCCTGCCTGCACTGCATCCCCTAGAATGGCTACCCTCGGGGAGTGAGAGCTGAATAGTCGGGATGCAGGTACATGGGCCCTGTGTTCATGGCACCGATGTAGCCAGCTATGTGGCTTGTCTGGTAGGGAAAGCGCCATGTGAATCCCCAGCTCATGACCACGCAGCTCTGCTGGGCTCTGCCAGTGGTCCCCCATCGTTCCTGGCTCTCCCCTTCCCTCGTGTTGGGGGGGCTGAGCCTGCGACCGCTGCACTGTACTGCTTAAACCGCTCTCCCAATGCACCAGCGGCTGTGGAGCCCTTCGCACCAGTGCTCCCAGCAGTGAGCCTCTTGTGAGTTCGGCCAAGTGCATTGAGGCTTGAACCCTGTGTCATTAGTGGGGTGCCACGGGGTTAGCGGAGGTAAGACTCGTATGGCTCCTCTAAGGCTGGGGGCCATCTGCTCCACCCAGGGTGGGGCAGGGCAGTCCCACTGCTGCCCAAAGTGCTGGAGGAGAGAGGAATGGTGCGACGTAGCATGTCACGGAGCCAGCAGAATGGCTGGCGTGAAGAGTCAGGGTGCTGCCTATGTGATCCAAGCCTGCTTGGTGTGGCACTCTGTCCCACTCTTGTGGCACCTACACCAGCCAAAGTAGCGGTTCTCAACTTTTCCAGACTACTGTACCCCTGGAGCCTGAGCCCTGCTTCTGGGTGCTGAAACATGGAACAGCATTACAGGGCCCTCTATGGCGTGGTGTCTACACCCCAACTCCAGCGCTGCACTTGTGACTTCCCCAAAGCCATCCCACAACCCCCAGGTTGAGAAACACTGACTTAGATGAGTTGATGTACCCCCTGGAAGACCTCTGGGTACTCCAGGGGTGCTCCTGGTTGAGAACCACTGAGCTAGAGAGTGATGAGCTAGCTACAGCCTTGGCTAAAAGAGCTATGTTTGAACCCGTCCTCCAACAACTGAGTGTGTTGGCATTACACATAGCCGTGAGACACCAAGAGCCTGTCTGGGAGCCAGTCCCCCAGGGATCATCTTGCCAGTGGTGCCAGCTCTTGCTGTTTTATCACGAGTCTCTCGCTATTTGGTGTGTTTGTAAAGCCCCAGCTCCTGGAGGCCCGTGAATACATGACAGTCTCACCTTCCATTTGTTCAGAAGAGGAAGCTTCTGGTCTCCCGGGTTGCAGAAGAAAGTCAGAAAATCCAACCCAGGGAATCCAAGGGCTCACAAGCCAGAAGGCGAAGAAACAGGTTGCTGAGGAGGGTTCACACAGGGAGCTGCCTCCTGCCCCCAACCCTGGCAGCTGCCAGCAGCTAGAGCAAGGCTGTGAGCCGAGGTGCAAATCTCTGACCTCCACCCACCCCAAGTGAGGTTGGGCCAACCCTTCTGGCTCTGGCTTTGGAGCATGTGTTGGCGGCCGCTGGCTCTGTGCACAAAGGTGACCCAGGCTGAGAGCATTTTGCTCAGGGCAGCTCACCAGGCTGAGTGGAAGTTCAGGGGGCAGCAGTGAGCGCCTGCTGGAGCAAAGTCAGCCTAAGCCACCGAGCCAGCCCCAGCAGCAGGGAGAGCGAGCACCTATGTGTCACAGTCTGTTACAGGGTGTCTGCCTCCTGCTGGCCTGGCCAGTGGGTTGCTCTGCACACAGCTGGAGGACAGAGCTGCTGCCCAGGAAGGTCAGTTCCTTAGGCTCCTAGCTTGCACTGAAGTCAGAGGTTAGAGACTAAGCTCCCTATGGTTGTTCTGGCTCAAACGCATTAGCCTACAGCTGTGTGATGCTTTGGAATGGCAGAGCTGTGTGACTGCTAAGGATTAGTGTTGTCATTGTGATTAGCTATTAATGCTGTTCTCGCACACAGCAGGTCTCACTGGTGTGTACTGGTGTGGGAGGTAGGCACTATGTACCCCTGCAGGTCTGGGCTACAGTCCCTGGCCCAGAGAGCTGATAATTGAAACAGATGGCTACAGACAGACGGAGCCAGGGGAGTACAGAGAATGAGGCACCGACCCGCCCGGCCCGCAGGGGTCTCAGCTCAGCTGGGAGCGAGTTACTAGAGTGTCTGTGGGATGTTGAGGGGCAGCACGCAGAGTGGATCAGGCTTTGCTTTTCTCTATATTTTCCAGGGCTCCCTCCACCCCGAGAGTATCCTGACTGCATCGCCCAAGCTGCTGCTCCCCTCCTCATCCCAGCTGCCGGACCTGGGGACTCCCCTTTCCACTCATCACCAAATGCAGCTTCTTCGGCAGCTTCTGCAGCAGCAGACGCAACAGACACAAGTGGCCGTGGCCCAGGTGCTGCCCGCATGGTGGTTGTTGCCCCAGCATGCCGAGCACAAGCGGGGCGCGGGGCTGTGCAGGCGGCAGCATGTGCGCAGGGGGCCATGTGGAGGGGCTGGTGTGCTGGGAGGAGTGGGGTGGAAATGGACACGGGCGAATAAGCCAGAAGTGGCAGAGCCCTGGAGGCAAAGCCAAGTTGCTCGGCCTAGATGCAGGAAGGGAGGAGCAGGCAGAGGAGGGGGTCTGAAACTGGGTGGAGATGGAGGGAGGGTAGCTGTGTTCTGAACGTCTGGAGTGACAAGTAGCCATTGGGTTATGGTGATGCAGGCGGGCCTCGGCGTGGGCCTGGACAAGGGGATAGGTCTGATTTTAGCCAGGGCTGAGGGGTGGAAGTCAGGTATCACAGGAGGAAAGAGCCCAGGGTCACCCCGGGTGGGGGAAGGGAATTCATGAGGGACAGTCCGCGGGGAGGGAGAGGGCCTGGCAGATCCAGATGGGCCACGGCACCGGTCAGTTTGAGGGGAGGCAGCTAGGAAGAGAAGTCAGGGAGACAGCGAGTGCTGTGGGATTGAAGGAAGGAGTAGAGCTGTCCCCCATACGCACTCTGCCAGGGCCATCGGGGAACCCACAGACATCCTTCCCCACACCACATGCCCTGCCCCTGGCCCAGCTGCCCCTGCAGTGACTCACACATAGCGCTCCGGGAACCTCACTGTGCTGCAAGCCAATCCCCTGTGCTATGGGTAGGGGCAGGCAGCACAACAGGCCCCAGCACTGCTGGCCCCACGGTGTGGAGGCACACAATGGGACGCCACACCCCAGGGGCCAGAGGGGCACACAGCCTAGCCCGGCCCGGCCAGCCTACTAGGACTGACAGTCAGGGGCTGGCTGGCTAATGTGTGCAGAGTGTACTGACCCTACTGTCTAGGTCTCACACCTGATGAGTGCTGAGGGCTTGTTTGCTCTGTGTGGTGCGTGGGCCAGTGAAATATCATGGGTATCAACTGTCCTTGTCTCCTGGGCAGGGGCCCGGCCCAGCTACGACCCTCATTCAGAACAGCGCAGCTCAGCAGGAATGTAAATGCAGCCAGGAATTGTCCAGACTGCCATGGCTTGGGCTGGGCTGGGCAGGGCTCTTCTGGAGCAGGGCCCCACATTCTCCGATGCTCAGGGTTGGCCGTGGACCTAGAGGTCAGGGCACGCTGCTGCAGGGGGGAATCAGCTTCAGGTCTCAGTGGGATGGTCTGCACTGCATTTAAACCCCCACAGCCGGCCCGTGCCAGCTGACACGGGTTGCAGGGCCAGGCTAAGGGGCTGTTTGCATTGTAGACATCTGGACTGGGGCTGAAGTCTGGACTCTAGGACCCTGCAAGGTGAGAGGATGCAAGATCCCAGCATCTACCTTGCAAATGGCCGGTGCCTAACTGCAGTGTGGGGACACCCAGAGAAACTTGTTTCACTGGCAGCTCCAGGGAGCCATGGTTAGGAGAGTCTGTCTCAAGATGAGCTAGCCTAGCCCTCGCCTGCAGCTGAACGGCCTTTGAAAACCATGGGGCTGCCCCTTTGTGTGGGGACAGGCAGCTGTCCCACTGGGAACTTCCAGCTCCCCTGCTCCTGACAGCACGCCTTGGTGCCTGCAGCTTTGAACTACAATTCCACCACTGCCAGCAGGTGCCAGTGCTCCTGCTTCCCCTGCCCAGTCTCAGCACAGCCTCTGTGGGAGTTCTTTCTGCTTGGGCCAGACAGATCTGTCCCATGGCTAGGCACCCTGGTATGAAGCAGAAGGGACTCCATGCTGGATGCAGTGTGGACGGGGGACAGATGCTAGCATGCTCCCTGTCCCATGCTGCCCTGTGGCTGCAGGGTCCCTGTGAGACTGGAATGGGGAATGGACTTACCAGCACTCTGGGCAAAGTCTGGAAGGGCTTTGTGGGTCCAGGACTTCTGCAGACTGGTATAAATCTCTCCCTCCTTCTCCTGCTTGCTGTCCTAGAGCAGAGCAACTGGCGACATCCCCAGCCCAGAGTGACAGCTCCCAACACTGGGATGGCTCCCGGGGGAGAGTCTCTCTGAGCTGGACCTGAGCTCCCGCTCTGCCAACAGCCACCACTGTGCCTGGCTGAGAGAACAGGTGGCTAAGGGGAGTGGGCATCTGACTGGCGGCACTGCAGGCTGGGGCTACGGGCGGGCTTGCTCTAGCAGCAGGCTGGGGGCGCGGGCGGGATGCATGAATCTCACTCCAGCAGCAGGCTGGAACTCCAGGCTTGGACCCCCGGCTCGGCACAGGCAGCCTGTCCTGGCACGCACACACCCACTCGCTGTGTCTCCACGTCTCTCCGACAGGTTCACTTGCTGAAGGACCAGCTGGCTGCAGAGGCAGCAGCTCGGCTGGAGGCCCAGGCGCGTGTGCACCAGCTCTTGCTGCAGAACAAGGACATGCTCCAGCACATCTCGCTGCTGGTCAGGCAGGTGCAGGAGCTGGAGCTGAAGCTGTCAGGAAGCAACACCAGTAAGAGCTCCTTCCCCAGCCTTGCTGCGGCCCCCGGCCAGTACAGGGACCCAGGAGCACAGCATGGAGGTGCTTGTTGCTGAGCTCCGTGCTGATTCACCAGGGCACAAGGGACTTCCCATCCCTCCCCGTTCTGCCCCGCTCCGGCGGTGTGCCCGTGCCATGGTCCCCAGCACTCCCTGGAGAGGGGATCCCCGTGAATGCCAGTGGGAGGGGGTCACCGCAGAGTGTGCATGGCACAGCCCATGGCCAGGGTGGGTGTGCCATGCACACACATCAGCCCAGTTCCCAGGGGTCAGTGCCCCGACTCACTGCCTGACTCAGGCCTGCAGTGACCACATCCCCTTGTGGGGTGGGGGGGTGACCCACGGCAGCTAGACAGCCCCACCCCTTTGCACCCCAGGGTTTGTGGCATGCAAGAGACTGCCCCATGTCTCCTGGTCCCAGCGCCAGGATGCCCAGGGAGAGAGAATTTATAATGGGCACCCTGCGGGGAGAGTCCCTGCGTGTACTTTCCTCAGCTGTGCGGGGGCAGCTGTGGGCGCAGGGGCTGGGTGTTATTGGGGCAGGGTCATGTCAGGGGTGAGGGGGTATTTCTGTGTGGTGGGTGTGCGGCATCTGGGTGTTACCAGGATCATGTGCACATGTCAGAGGTGTGGGGGAGGATGTTTGTGTGTGGTGGGCATGCGGGGGATGGGTGTTATTGGGGCAGGGCCGTGTGCACATGATGGGAGTGTATGGGGGTGTTTGTGTGTGGTGGGGATGCGGGGGCTAGGTGTTTTCAGGGCCGTGTGCATATGTCAGGGGTGCAGGGGCAGTTCACGGTGGGTGTGTGGAGGCTGGATGTATGGGGCAGCGCCGTGTGCACGTCAAGGCTATGGTTGTGTATGGTGGGCGTACAGGGGTTGGGTGTTATTGGGGCAGGGCCGTGCACACGTCATGGCTATGGGGTTGTGTGTGTGCAGGTGTTGGGGGGGGTGTTATCTTTGGGGGCTGTCCATGCTTTTCCCTGTTGCTGTTTGTTCAGCTAGATCCTCACCTACCCCTCCACCCTCCATCAGCTTCAGCTCCCCATGTGAACAGCACTGATCAGGGTGGGCTCTTGGCCATGGTTTGAGATCTAGAGCAGGCCTGTGTGCCTGGTGGCTGTCTGCCAGCCTGTGTGAGGGGTCAGTGATGCCCTAGGCCGTTCCCGCTCTGACTGCCCTCCTCTCTTCCAGTAGGTTCCCAGGACAGTCTGCTGGAGATCACTTACCGCTGCAATGCCATGCCAGTGCTGTGCGACTCCATCACCCCGAAGCCTGAGGACCTACACCTGCCGCTGCTGGGCCCTGGCCTTGACTCCACCCATGCCCTGGGCAGCCCCATAGGTAGGAGTGACTGCTTGGTGAAGCTGGAATACTTCCGCTTCCCGCCGGGCACCACGTCACCGTCAGAGCCGCTCCTGGGCAGCCTGGAGCTCATCAAGTTCCGCGAGTCGGGCATCGCCTCGGAGTACGAGTCCAACACGGACGAGAGCGAGGAGCACGACTCGTGGGCCCAGGAGGAGCCACTGCGTCTGCTCAACGTGCGGCACAAGCAGGGCCTGGGGGACAGCCTGGATGATGAGATCGCTGTGTAGGAGGGTGGCTGTCTCCAGACCAAGACAGGGAGGAGACAGTCTTGGGGAGGGAAGCAGCTGCTGGAGGCCAGTGCTCAGTTCAGGGCTTTAGGCCAGGGTAGGCAGTAAAAGTTCCCTCTCCGCCCCTGTGGCAGGACAAAGCCAGGGCTGTGCTCCCTGCAGCCCACGCCATCCCAGCAGGCTCTCAGAGCTGTCAGGGCACGCCCTGGCCTTGCTGTGAGAGAGGAGGAGACTGAGTGTGCACAGGCAGGTATCCCTCTGCTAGAACAGTCAGCGAGCAGTCCCACCCAGCCAGCCAGCCACAGAGCGGGTACAGACACATACCCTCCTTCGATGTGCAGTCACTTTCGCAAGACCCTCACCGCGCTGCCCCAAGGCTCTGCCAGCCTGGCACAGCTTCTGCTCTGATCAGACTCCATAGGCTATGGCCAGCAATGTGTGGCTGTAAGTCCATGGCATGGCTTTGTCCTCTGTAATGGAACTGGGGATATTTTCATTAGCCATAAAATCTATAACCCTTTTCTGAATCCTACCAAGTTCTTGGCCCTATAACATCCTGTGGCAAGTAGTTCCACAGGCTCACTGTCCATTTCCCTTGGTCAGCGTTAGATTCATTGCCTTTCCTCATCAGTGTACCTCCCCTGGTTCTCACTGGGACGGCATTCCCACCTCTTTTCTTATCCTATTCAGTCTTTGACATGGCCCTGTCATGTCCCCTCCTGTTCATCCCCTCTCCAAACAGAGCAGAGTCAGGGGGATGGTCACAGGAGCTCAGTGTAGGGGTAATCACCTCTGCTCCCAGTGGAGTCGAGCTATAGATTTCAGTGAGAGGCCACCCAGTACTTGAAACTCCCCATCCTCAGATGGAGCCTCTTGGCATTGTGGGCACTTGCCTCTGGGGCCCCTTTGATTCCTGGGGGCCAGACCTGATCTCTCTATTGCAGGTCAGGGAATGCCCCCTGTCTGTATAACAGATCCTAGCTCTCTGAGCTCCCCACGCAGCCGGTGGCAGCGGAGCATGTCCCAGCCGTACTGTATTCATGCCCACACCCCCCTGGGAGGCCAGGCAAAGCTATTGCCCACTGTACTGATGGGCACTGAGGCACAGAGCCCAAGTCTGTGCTGTACAGGGAATTGAACCCGAGTCTCCCAGGCAGGTGCCAGCCTTGCTCTCCATGGTACCGGTTTTGGAGTTGGTCTCCCTTCCAGTCTTGTGCAGCTGTTCTGCACACTGCTGAGTGATGAACTGGGATACTCGCTGTTCCAGTCATGCCCGGGTCGAACCTGAGCCATTCAGGTCCATCTCAGCCCCCCGTGTATTTTAAAGAAGCCTTATTGAGGGCGCAGGAACAAGCCATCGCAAAGTGCAGAAAGAATAGCAAATATGGCAGGCAACCAGCATGGCTTAACAGTGAAATCTTCGGTGAGCTTAAACTCAAAAAGGAAGCTTACAAGAAATGGAAACTTGGACAGATGACTAGGCAAGAGTATAAAAATATTGCTAGAGCTTTCAGGGGTGTAATCAGGAAGGCCAAGGCACAATTGGAGTTGCAGCTAGCAAGGGATGTGAAGGGTAACCAGAAGGGTTTCTACAGGTATGTTAGCAACAAGAAGAAGGTCAGGGAAAGTGTGGGACCCTTACTGAATGGGGGAGGCAACATAGTGACAGATGATGTGGAAAAAGCTGAAGTACTCAATGCTTTTTTTGCCTCGGTTTTCACAGACGAGGTCAGCTCCCAGACTGCCACACTGGGCAACACAGCATGGGGAGTAGGTGAGCGGCTCTCAGTAGTGAAAGAACAAGTTAAGGACTATTTAGAAAAGCTGGACGTGCACAAGTCCATGGGTCCAGATCTAATACATCCAAGGGTGCTGAGGGAATTGGCTGATGTGATTGCAGAGCCATTGGTCATTATCTTTGAAAATTTGTGGCAATTGGGGGAGGTCCTGGACAGTTGGAAAAAGGCAAATATAGTGCCCATATTTTAAAAAAGGAAAAAAGAGAACCTGGGGAACTACAGAGCAGTCAGCCTCACTTCAGTCCCTGGCAAAATCATGGGGCAGGTCCTCAAAGAATCCATTTTGAAGCACTTGGAGGAGATGAAGGTGATCAGGAACAGTCAACATGGATTCATGAAAGGCAAGTCATGCCTGACCAACCTGATTGCCTTCTATGATAAGATAACTGGCTCTGTGGTGGATGTGATATATCTTGACTTTAGCAAAGCTTTTGTTATGGTCTCCCACAGTATTCTTGCCAGCAAGTCAAAAAAGTATGGATTGGATGAATGGACTATAAGGTAGTTAGAAAACAGGCTAGATTGTCGGGCTCAACTGGTAGTGATCAATGGCTTGATGTCTAGTTGACAGCCGGTATCAGGCGGAGTGCCCCAGGGGTCAGTCCTGGGGCTGGTTTTGTTCACCATCTTTATTAATTATCTGGATGATGGGATTAATTGCACCCTCAGCAAGTTCGCAGATGACACTAACCTGCGGGGAGAGGTAGATACTCTGGAGGGTAGGGATAGAGTCCAGAGTGACCTAGACAAATTAGAGGATTGGGACAAAAGAAATCTGATGAGGTTCAAAAAGGACAAATGCAGAGTTCTGCACTTAGGAAGGAAGAATCCCATGCACTGCTACAGGCTGGGGACCAACTGGCTAAGCAACAGTTCTACAGAAAAGGACCTGGGGATTACAGTGGACAAGAAGCTGGTTATGAGTCAGCAGTATGCCCTTGTTGCCAAGGCCAATGGCATATTGGGCTGCATTAGTAGGAGCATTGCCAACAGATCAAGGGAAGTGATTATTCCCCTCTATTTGGCACTGGTGAGGCCACATCTGGAGTATTGCATCCAGTTTTGGTCCCCACACTATAGAAGGGATGTTGAGAAATTGGAGAGAGTCCAGTGCAGGGCAACGAAAATGATTAGTGGGCTGGGGCGCGTGATTTACGAGGAGAGGCTGAGGGAAGTGGGGTTATTTAGTCTGCTGAAGAGAAGAGTGAGGGGGGATTTGATAGCAGCCTTCAACTACCTGAAGGGGTTTTCCAAAGAGGATGGAGCTAGGCTGTTCTCAGTGGTGGCAGATGACAGAACAAGGAACAATGGTCTCAAGTTGCAGTGGGGGAGGTCTAGGTTGGATATTAGGAAACATGTTTCACTAAGAGGGTGGTGAAGCACTGGAATGGGTTACCTAGAGAGGTGGTGGAATTTTCATCCTTAGAGGTTTTTAAGGCCAGGCTTGACAAACCCTGGCTGGGATGATTTAGTTGGGGTTGGTCCTGCTTTGAGCAGGGGATTGGACTAGATGGTCTCTTGAGGTCTCTTCCAACCCTAATCTTCTATCATTCTGTGAATCACAGATCAGGCATTACCATGCACTTGTTGAGACATTTTCCCCTGCCGTCACACCAGCCATTCTCACTCGAATAGGGCTTGTTGGCCTTCCTAGTCTTGACTAACCTCGGTATTGTGTCATCTTCCAGCACACTTTCTTTGTCCTCAACTCTCTAGGGGTGTGCAGCGAGAGCAGGGTGGAAGCAGGAGATCCCGGCAGCAGAGCAGCTCCGCATCACTGGCTTCTTCCTATTTTCTTTTTCCTTAAGTAAATCCAGGGAAATGAAATGCCAAAGCTGCTGATAATGCAGTGATGAAGTCAGGAAATTCCACAAGTTCAGGGAGCCAAACTCTTCAGTGGCGTGTACCCCACACTCTCCTGGCAGGCCAAAGTCTCAGGGCTTGCTTCACGTTTTGGGCAGATTGGCTGCACTGGCTCCCTAGCAGATAGGCCCCACTTCCTCCTGTTTGCTTTCAAGCTGTCTGGTAAGTTCTCCAGGCTGTGCAGCCTGGCTGGGTCAATGGTGTGGAGAAGGCTGTACTGATGGGCCTTGCTGTCATGGGAGTGGTTGCTTGCTGTCCCCATGGGGCTGCGTTAACATTTGATTGGAGGGGCAGAGCAGATTCCCAGGGAAAAGGCTTTGCTCGGAGGGCGCAAAGGCTGAATGTGCCTGTCAGTAACTCAGTAAAGCTTGGCGATCTCAGAAAGCAGATGGGAGCTAGTTCATTAGGATGGATTGTCTAGCTGTAGCGCCCAGGACAGGATCGGGCCCTGTTGTGGCTGCACTGGCTATGCCCTGAAGAGGTGGCAGACTGAAAAGACAGGAAGTTGACAAAAGCAGGAAGAACAGGGCTCCAAAGGGTTGCATGAGGGGCTCCGGCAGTGCCCTACCCACAGATCTGACCCCTCTCTGGGGCTTGGAGTTACCTCCAGTCGCTGCCTGCTCTCAGCTTTCCCCTGACGATTCGCTGTGATGCCATTAGCCCTGACACTAGGGCAGGGCCATGTGCAAACTTCCCTGCTGGGCCTCCTGACCGTCCCCGGAGTCCTGCGAGCCTTTGGGGTTCAGAGCTGGCTGGGGAGCAGCTTCTCTCTGGAGCCACTAGTAGGGAGAGCGCAGTGAGCAGGGAACCTGGGTCCGTCTGCGGGAGGGTGAGGGGTGAGTTCATGGGGCAGTAGCAGGTGGGTTCCAGGTGTGTGTGGCGGTGACGCGGGAAGTGTGTGTGTGGGGGGGGTGAGTGCAGGGGTACTGGCCATGGAGAGAGCTGTGGAGTGGGGGGGTGAGGGCAGGGCTGGAGGACTGGAATGGAGACAGGACAGGAACCTTAGACTGGCTGGGGAGATTCTACGGGCTCAGAGCAGAGACGTGCTAGAGCAGGAAAGCAGGGCTCCAGAAGAGCAGCACAGTGATGGGAAGCAAAGGCTGCTGCATCCTTTCCCCTCCTGGTCCCAGCTTGCCCTGCCTCACCCCCTCTGGGCCCCAGGCATTGCCTGCTGGGCCCCCCTCTCCTGGCTGCCTCTGCAGAAAGCCCAGCCTGGACATCCACATCAGCTATGCTTGTTCTGTCTGAATTACCTGGCACGTGCAGTGCGAAACTCAGAGCCTGCAACCCCAGGGCAAGGCCACCATGTCCCCAGCACTCTGGGTTCATTTACGACGCTCTCAAGGGCAGTTGTGAACAGTTCACTCCGCTCCCGAGGACTGACACGTCACCATAACACTGTCGATTAGCTCACCCACTAGCTGCTGGCTGGAGGGGCCTTCGGCTAAGGGCCATTCTCCCCATCTCTGTGCCCGACACATGCTGTGTCTTACAGCCAGCAGTCGGAGCTGCACTGATGGGTGGAAGCCAGGAAAGGCACCAGTCATGATAAGGTTTCTTGAGGATGGTTCTGGTTCCACTGGAGTGGATCTAACTGGCCTTTTAGACTCATATCAACACCAGGACAAATGGGGCCAAAATCTCTGAAGATTCTGCCTCCCAGTGGTCAAGAAAAAATCTGTGATAAATCGTGAAGGTTTCTGCAGTCTGGTCAGCTGCCCGCATTCAGAACTCAGGAGGCAGGCTCCAGAGACCATGAGATTGGCTTTCAAAAATAACTAGGGCTCTTTTTCTTTGCTTTCTGATTTCTGAGCCTTTAGGGGGCACTTGGATCCTGTTTTCAGGCTTTTCTCCACAACTGTGAGGGCTAAAAGCTTGCTTTTTTTTGTAAAGGAAAGCTAAGGTTCTCGCGTCATCACATGCCTCCAAGATCTGGAGCTTTATGACTCAGATTATGCGAGCTGACAACTCTGTTTGTGCACACAAATGCACTTGCAAATGTGGATTTTTGTTTATGCAAAACGATGCCCTTGCAAGTGCAGATTTTTGTAACTGAAAGGGGATACACTTGTGTGCATGCAAATAAATGTGCTCTTAGCCACTGTGAAGGCAGTTTGGGATAACCTTTGGGAATGTGGCCCTGAGATCTTTGGAATGCTCACTCGCCTGAGGGAGTATTTTGAAAACCAGTTTCCTGATTACAATAATTAGTTGGCTTTTGTATACCCAATTTCTGTGCATTATTTTGATTTTGAATGATGACTTGAACATGCAGGTGATTGAAGTCTGTGGGGGCATAAGGGGCCCTCTCCTAAATTGGCTTCTAAATAAGTTACAGATGGTCATGAAATTCCAGTCGTGCCCTTGCACGCCCAGTGCTGCCGTGCCCCAGTACTGTGAGCTGCCCCCTTGCCTCATATCACAAGCTGGGACGCTCAGTGTTTGAGCTAACCCAATGCAGGAGGAAACCAGCCAGAGCGCCAGGGAGGATGCCAGGCCAGGCCAGGCCTGGGCCAGGTTGACAGACCCTGTTGACAGAGCCCTACACGTGTGAGGGAGCTGTTCCCCGCCTCGTCCCCTCCTGCATCCTAGTGAAAAGCTGTTACATCATACCACTGTCTCCACCAATCAGGTCTGGGACCCTGCTGACCAACAGCCTGTCCCAGTGATGTCCCGCCAGAGTGCCCACAGTGGGATGGCTGTCCCGGGGCCCCAGGCTGGAAGGTGACCTCTGCCTGAGACATCCCTCCAGCCTTGACACTCCCATGTGACCTGCGGCTCTCCCTTCCTGTTCCTGAGGCTGTTGGTCGCAGGACCAGGAGTCAGGACAGGCACTGACATTCCCTCTGCTCCCCTGAGGACATGGGGGCTGGGGAATGGATTCTTCCTCTCTCTTCCCCTCTGCTCCCACTGCTCCTCTGATCTCTCTTCCTTTTTGCCTGCACCTTCTGCCTGCTCCTCCTGAGTCCACCCCCAGCACCACCTGCCACAGGCACCGTCTGGTGGCACCTTTGGGGAACGCTAACGGGCAGGGCCCCTGGCAGTGAGAGCCACTATCTCTGGCACAGGGGGTGTAGAAGCCACTGAGATCTGGCCTGTGAGCTGCTGTTCTGTGGGGTCAGCGCAGTGAGGAGCACAGGGCTGATGGGCCCCCCAGCAGGTGGGGGCTGCAATCCACACTAACTGCAGTGCAGGCACGGGGGGGGGGGGCCTGAACCACAGTCGTCAGCTGGTGTCTGGAGCTGGGGGCAGCCATAGGTGGGAGGGGTGTTTAGCTGATGTCTGTGTGTTGAGCTGCAGCGAGGTGTCCAGGAGCGCCCTGGCTGGGGCTTATTTGACCCACTGGATGGAGGGCGAGGTGGTGGCAATGGCTGTGTCTTCCCACCAATGTCCCCTCCTCTCACCAGGGCTGGGATTGGACCAGGTGCTGTCATTCAGACAGGCAGGGTAGTGGAGAGGAGGGCCTCCTGGCCAGATGGGCTTCTGAGGTACTGTGAAGCTGCAATGCCTGGCGTGGTCCCGCTCAGAGCTCAGCTGGGCTGTTGGGCTGCCGGGCAAGAGGCAGGGGTTGGGTGGGTTGAGCTTGCACCCATCCCCTGCAGGCCTGGAAGGGGCAGGTGGGCACTGGCAGAGGGGGTGGGAGGTTGGCCAGGCAGCACTTCAGGTGGGAGGGGATGGGGACACCAACAGCCTGGCTAGGCCTGATGCATGGATAGGAGATAGGATGCGGAGCTGGTTGCAGCTGGGAAAGGGAAGAAGAGAGAGATGAGAGTGCAGGGGGATAAGAGTAAGAATGGCAGCGGGAGCTGAGGGGACTCCCTGGGACCTTTGGAGGGGCTAGAGAGGGGACTTGGCATGTGAGAGAGTTAATGCAGCAAGGCCTGTGGGGGGTGGGGTGGGCTGGAGAATGAGCAGCATTACCAGATGCAATAGGCAGGAGTCAGGGTCTGGCTGGCTGACACATGAGGGAGGGGCAGAGAGCAGGGCAGCGGGAGGGAGGGAGGGAGGAAGGAAGGAAGGACCTTATTGTGAGGCTCTCACCCTACCTTTTGCTTGTGGCAGGATCAGTCCTGTTCCCCTCTCCTCCCCTTGCCCCAGGCCTCTGCTCCCTAGCTCAGACCTGCTCTGCACAGCACAGGTAGGAGCAGGAACAGCCAACCCGGAGGGAGCAGGCGTCCTAGTGAGAGACCCATGCCCCTGGGAGTCACTCTTGGAGCCATGGCACTGGGACACCCCCACAGGGACTAGGTGCCTGCAGGCAGCTGGCTCACTTGGCCTGCTTCCAACTCATCCTTTTTCTCATCACTCTTGTCTGCTTCCTCTCAGGATGGGGGTAGGGACAGGGTGGCTGCTGTTGGTTCTGAGAGCTGCCCCTTCTCTTGAGGGCCACCTTTGAACGTGGTGTGAAGCAATGTGAAGGGGCATTGCTGGAAGGCTCCAGTGTGCATCTCATAGGCGTCCCAGGGCTGGGCTGCAACTCTTTCCTGCATCGTGCTGGGCCCTGGAACTGGACAGCTGTAAATTCTCCTCCTCCAAACTCCATGCTGCCTAGGAACCTCCTCTCCAGCCTCACACTGTGGTGGTGGGTCTTGGCTGAGGATCAAGATAGATCTATTTTTTTGTCCTTTCCTTTCCTACAACTGTTGTGTTACTAACTGTGTATTCAGTCGATCTGGAAAGCCAGCCTGTCAATGTAAGTGCACTTAACCCCTGGGTGGTGGTGTTTATCTATTGGCTTTTGCTAAATAAATCTTTCTATTTCTCAAGGCTTTCTGTCGTCTCTTCTTTCTCTCTCTGTCTCTGGATCACTCCTTCCACCTCCCAAACTTCGGGGCCCAAAGCAGGGAAACCAGTTATACCCCAGCGGCCATCCCTCTTGGGAACGGACCTTTCCAGCAGGGGGCTGGAGCAATATGTGTAATGGGGGTGCTGAGAGCTATTGAACCAAATAGAAAAGGAGGACTTGTGGCTCCTTAGAGACTAACCAATTTATTTGAGCATGAGCTTTCGTGAGCTACAGCTCACTTCACTGTAGCTCACGAAAGCTCATGCTCAAATAAATTGGTTAGTCTCTAAGGTGCCACAAGTCCTCCTTTTCTTTTTGCGAATACAGACTAACACGGCTGTTACTCTGAAACCTGAACCAAATTGTAAACCCTGTATCTGATGGAAACCACTTTAAGCCAGGGGGCAAGGCAGCACCCCTAGTTCTAGCCCCTATGCTTTCCAGGCAGTGAAATGTGTCCCCACAGAGCAGCAAAAGGTAATTGGACCCAGTCCCTGGGGCACTGCCAAACACACACAGCTGCTTGTCAGAGGTGGGTCTCGGTACAGATTCCGCCCCAGACACAGGCCCCTCCCATACTGCTGGTGATGACAGCCTTCCACCCTGCTTCAGTTATAATGCATTGGAATGGGTCTCTTTGAGGCAGGAACTGTGGGGGCCCCGATATCACTCAGGATTTGTGCAGCACCCAGCACAATGTGGGCCCTGATCTCCATTAGGGTCTATGCAGCTCCCAGCATAATTGGGGCCCTGATCTCGGTCAGGGTCTGTGCAGCACCCAGCACAGTGGGGGCCTCATCTTGGTCAGGATTGGTGCAACACCCAGAACAATAGGACCCGCTCTCATCTGGAGTCTCTGCGCAGTACGGGAATACACATAGTCAAGTACAGTAATGATGAAACACTTGTAGGATCCCCCTTCCTTGCCCCAGGGAAGCAATTTCTGTCTGTCCCCTCTTCTGCTTGCTACTGACATCAGCTGCTGTTGGGCTCTGGGAGAGAGAGCCTTCTTGCCCTCCTGCCTGGCATGGCCCCACTGCCATTGTTCCAGGGCCTAGGTCGCAGAAGGGAGGGCTGGATCCTTATTCAGACACGTCTCCCAGCAGACTCTGGGGAGAGCAGGCTTGGCCCAGTGCCTTCAGCCACTGGCGATATGAAGAGCCCAGCCTGCTGACCAGGCACTGACCTGTTTGAGAGGAGTAAGGGGCAGCGTCCCAGCATGGTGAGCGGAGAACAGGCAGCATCCCAACATGATGCCCTCATCTTTGCTGAGAGAGAGCTGAGTTTAGATTGCCATGAGTACTGCTCTGCACTGGCATGGGCCCATTGGGCCAGGCATAGTCCGACAGCACACTGGGCTCCGTGCTGACCCTTGTGCAGGCTGGTGCTCATGCTGTCCGTTCAGTGGCGTGACCCACACATCCCCTTCTGTGCCAATCGCAGAGGCTGGGAGCCTGCCAGAGACCCAGCTGGGGAGCTGCAGCTGCTCATGAAAGGTTAATGTTGTGCCAATATTTAAAAAGGGTAAATGGGGTAACTCGGGTCATTATAGGCCTGTCAGTCTGACATAGACCTTGGGTAAGATAATGGAGTCGTTGATATGGGACTCAATTAATAACGGAGGGTCATTTAATTAATGCCAGTCAGCATGGGTGTATGGAAAATAGATGATGTCAAATTAGCTTTATCATTCTTGGATGAGATGACAAGTCTGGTTGATGAAGGTAATAGTGTTGATAGAAGAGATTTAGACTTCTGTGAGGTGTCTTGGAACTGCACAAAATTGTGGTTAAAAAACTACAAAGATATAAAATGAACATGTTCAATGCTGGCTAACTGATGGGTCTCAAAATGTAACTAAACAGGGAATCATCACTGATCGGGGTGTTTCTAGTGGTGTCTTGCAGGGATCAGTTCTTGGCCCTAAACTATTTAACATTTTCATTAGTGATCTGGAAGCAAACATAAAATCATCACTGGGAGGGGCAGGGTGGTAAATAGTGAAGAGGATGGGTCACGGGTAAAGAGCAATCTGGATCACTTCATAACCAGGGCGCAAGCAAACAATCTGCATTTTAATATAGCTAAATGTGTACATCTGGGAACAAAGCATGCAGGCCATACTTACAGGCTGGGGGACTCTAACCTTGGTAGTAGGGACTCTGAAAAAGATTTGGGAGTCAGGATGGATAATCAGCTGCACATGAACTCCCAGTGTGATGCTGTGGCAAAAAAGACTAATGTGATCCTGGGATGCAGAAACAGGGGAATCTTGCGTGTGAGTAGAGAGATTATTGTACCTCTTTATCTGGCACTGCTGCGACCTCTGCTGGAATCCTGTGTACCGGTCTGGTGCCCACAGTTCATGAAGGATGTTAAGAAGTTGGTAAGGGTTCAGAGAAGAGCCCCGAGACTGACTGAAGGATTAGAAAACCTGCCTTATAGTGATCAACTCAAGGAGCTCAATCTATTTAGCTTAACCAAGAGTGGTTAAGGGGTGACTTTCTCACAGTCTATAAGTCTCAACATGGGGAGCAAATGTTTGTTAATGGGCTCTTCAGTCTGGCAGAGGAAGGGGCAACACGACCAAATGGCTAGAAGCTAAAACTAGATACATTCAGACTGGGAGTAAGTGAGAGTTATTAACCACTGGAGCAACTTACTAGGGGCCATGGGAGATTCTCCATCCCTGGCCATTTTTAAATCAAGACTGGGTGTTTTTCTAACAGATCTTCTCTGGGAATTATTGTGGGCTGGTCTCTGGCCTGTGTCCTACAGGTCAGACTAGAAGATCACGACAGTCCTGTCTTGCCTTGGGGTCTATAGATCTGTGCTTTTAGCCCTGGGGGTGCCCTGTTTAGTCCCAGGGGGGCGGGCTGGCCAGAATGGTGGCCATCACCCCAGCAGAGCTCCCCAATCAGTGCTGAGGGCCTGCCGAGCTGCTCGTTGTCACTGTTCAGCCAGGGCCGCTGCCATTCAGTCCTACACAGCACCTGGCTGGTGTCTAGAGTGATACAGAACAGGACCCTTCTAAGCATTTACTGCCCTCACATGGGTGACTGCAAACCACGATGGCTGAGGAGCTAACCTCAGCAAATGGGAGATCCAGCTGGGACCTCCCATTGCGTTCACTTCATGCCCTGCCTTTGTTACCAGAGCGCCGTACCTGGTGGATGGGAATATACTGCTACTGCTTGTCTGTATGTCTCATAGCCAGCCCTCCAGTACCATCTTGCCTGTCCCCAAGCCAGATCCCCCAGCTCCCAGCACAGGGCAACCTTGGTTCTGGAGAACAACCTCTCCCTTGGCCTGTAAAACGACGCGGAAAAGGACAACTTCTTATAAAACAATGAATTTTTTGTTTCCAAAGCCAAAGTGGGAGTGCACTGTGGAAAGGCACCAGGCCATCTTCTCCCTGCTCCCCGCTGGCCTAGACATCTCAGACAGGGAGTGGGCTTTAGAGCCACCCCAGTCATCAGTTACTGGGAATCCAGATTGCAGGAGTGAGGAATGAAAGCAGCAGCCTCCCTCGGGCTCCCCGTGCATCTCAGACCCACACCCTTCCCAGGGCTCCCCAGCTCTCCCTGGAAAGCCAGGCCAGTCTGAGACTGGGCAGCAGCTGGGACAGTGCACGGAGAGGCTGCTGTCTGAAGCCCTTGCAGGATCTGGCCTCACCCCTCTGCTCTCCGAACCAACCTGTGTCTCTCCCCCCTCCCCCCCCTCCCCCCCCCCCCCGCAGCGACCCACCCACCAGCGGATCCCAGCATAGCTTGTATAACATTTTGACCCTTCCTTTCAACTAGCCTGGCGTTGCCCGCCCTCGCTTGTTCAGGGGACCTCTCGGGGAAGGCTCTTTTCTCTCATGTTTGGGAAGCAGCCCAGACTTTGGCTAAAGACGTCCATTCCCTCGCATTCGATGTAAGGGTCCTTTGAAGTCTCTGCCTGGTTTTCGGAAATGCCCCTCCCACACTGGGCTAGTTCTGGGGGGACACGCTTCCCTCAAACAGGTCCCGTGGGATCGGTCGCCAGCACGCAGCGGCTCAGCTGTTGGCACTTCCGGCCCGGGCTGCTGGGTGATAGCGAAGGCTGGTGAGAGTGGTTTCTCTCCCAGGGTGTCTGGAACGAGCAGCCCCAAGAAGCAGGCACCTGAGCTGTCGAGAAATGGCTTCCCGGAACCGCTCCTGAAGGGATGTTGGCTGGGGGATATGTGGGGATCTATGCCTGGACTCTGATCAGCGCAGAGTGACAGGGGAACAGGCCTTTTCACCTTAACAAAACTAGGTGCAGACAGATCCCTTGGAGCGGGGCCTGGGGTGCTGGCTCTGTGTCAGGGTGTGCAGGACTCACTGTGCTAGAGTGGGGGCCTGCTGGGAGGGTGGGTGGAGGGCTGCGGGGCCATGGAGGGGCTCACCCTTAGGGGCTCATGGAGGGGCTCAGGGGGGAGGGCCAGGGGCCCATGGCAGGCTGACTAGGGGCTCACTCCTTAGAGGTCCCACAGCTGGGGAGGGGAGGCTGTGATCCAGCAGGGGGAGGCGGGGGTTCACCCAGTCACATTCCAGGAGGAGGGCCGGGGCTTGTGTATCCCTGTAGGGTAGCGCCTGCCGGGCCCTGTTTAGCCCACGGTGGCCCCTGCCACAGGGTTCTCTGCAGAGTAATGTTGGCTGGTCCTAATAATCTGCTTTATTCAGGTTCTGCTGTAGGGAGCGTAGAGCGCTGGCTGCCCCCAGGCGGCACAGGCTGGGGGCTGTGCATCCACTGGGTCACTTGGGCGTTTTGCAGCTGCTGAAGGCCGGCCGGTTGTTGGGCTGGGCCACGCGCTCCTTCTCCCACAGCACTTTGAGCCTGTGGTAATACACCTGGCAGCTAAAGCCCTCCTTGAAGCCACACTTGACGTGGGTCTTGAGTGAGTGCAGGGTGGGGAAGACGCGGCAGCAGGCCACGCACTTGTAGCCGTTCTGCGGTGCCGGCTGCCACTTGGAGGCCATGAGGATATCCCGGGACGTGATGCAGTCCCTGGCCTCCACGCCGGGGCTGGCTCTCCTGGTGCCCTCGGTGGGGCGAGCCTTCTCCAGGGAGCAGGAGGAGGAGCAGATGCTCTCTGGGAGCTCGTCGGGCTGGCCAGTGTCCCTGGCGCTGGTCACCAGCATGTCCGGGAAGCTGCAGGCCTCCCGCTGGCTGGCCTTGTCCATGCACATGAAGTAGCTGTAGGGGGAGAACCAGGGCCGGTAGATGGTGCAGTTGCGCCCCAGGGGCTCGCTGCTCTGGCCGTCGCTGGGGACACAGGCTGCCAAGAGAAGAGGCTGGGATGAGCCCCTGGCCCAGTGGAGGGCTGGCTGTGGGGAGCAAGGCCATGGTCTGGGTTCACCTTGCCCACCCCCTTGCCAGTTTCCCTCCCCTTTGGGCACCGCTTGGGTCGGTGTTCACCCGGGAAGGGAGATCTCCAGTGGGGGCCTCAGGCCCTTTCCCCTCCTCATCTGAAGGCACCTGGGGAGCACCCGCCTTGCCAGCTTATTGGCACTGGCCTGGTGCTCTGTCCTGATGCTCCTGACCCGCCTGCCCCACCCCCAATCACAGGGCTCCTGCTGGGCCAGACAGTGTGGACATGGGCTGGCAGCCATGTCTGTCACACATGGGTAAGGCTGCGAGTCTGTCATGGAGGTTGCAGAAGTCATGGATTCCATGACTCTCTGCGACCTCCGAGGGCCTGGGCAGCGGCTGATGCGGCTGGCCCCAGGGTCCGCCCGAGTAGCGACCAGTGCGGCTGGCCCCAAGTACAGCCCAGAGAACGGCCACTGTGCCTGGCCCCAGGATTGCCCAGAGCAGCAGCACCCTGGGACCCCCAGCTAAGATTTAGTCAGATATTTATAGTAAAGGTCATGGACAGGTCAAGGGCTGTGAATTTTTGTTTACTGCCCATGACCTATCCAGGACTTTACTAAAAATACCGGTGACTAAATTGTAGCCTTATACGTGGGAACTGGCAGCATCTCCTGGGGTTTTCTCTGTGCATCCCAGGAATGAGCATCACCTGCAGTTCCTCCGACACCCCCACATGCTCAGAACCCAGAGGGGGACAGGCACAGGTGCTCAGAGAGCACAGATAGATACACAGACAGTGGCTGTCTGAGTTTGAACGCACACAGAAGGCCCCCACCACATGCTGCTGTTGTGCTGTGCCAGGGGGTGCTGGATGGGCACAGGGGGCATTGCTTGTCCTGGGCTGGGCCCCTTCGGGATAGATGTTTTGGAAATTCCTGTGTTACAAATACACAGAGAAAAGCCAGTGAACCAAAGGGGCACCAAGTGTGTGTCTTGGGGGGGCAGAGAGGCCCCAAACAAAGGGGTAGCATGGGTCATGGCAGCAGAGAGGGGACCCTATGGTGCCAACAACTGCTCTGGGCTTGTCTCCAGCAGTCAGTTCCCTTCCCAGAGAGCCACACTGGTGCTCTCCGGGATGGGAAGCTGGGTCAGTGTGATACAAAGAGCCCCTTTCTGTCCCCAAGGGAAACGCACATCTTGTGCCTCTGCTCCTGCCCCACTGTGTCTTTGTGCCCCCAGTCATCCCCTGCTCGGCTCTACTTCGGTGAGCACTGTATGGAGCCTCTGTAGTGTAATGGAAGAGATGGCTGGGCCTGTGTGGGGCTCAGTGTTTGTGGCCCCAGGGCTGGGGAGCAGGGGGTGCCGTGTGGTGCAGGCCTTCTCAGGAAGTGGTCAGACCTTTCCTCTCCCTGCATGTGCCACGGGCAGGGCAGGGGCAGAGCTGTCCAGCTGCAGGTCCTGGCCATTCACCCACTGGGGGGCTTAAAGGGCAGCGCTGATGCCGAGCAATGGTGGCACATGACAGGCATCAAGGCCTGGCTCAGGCACAAGCCTGCGGTGAGTCAGAAAAGCATATGAGCGAGGGGGGTTCTGTGGATGAATAGCTACCGCCCTGGCCTGAGGTCCTGCACGAGGCATCTGGGCACATGAATGACAGGCCCATGCATTTTCCCTTGCCCCTGTTTTACAGCTGGGGAAATGAGGCCCAGAGCAGGGTGGTGCCTTGCCCAAGGTCACCTGCCAATGCCTAGCTCTGCTGGAAGTAGTTCACTGGTTTCCTGACTTCCTGGACCTGGCCTGGTTGGCTGTGTTTTGCCTAGGAAAGGTGGCATGTGTGACCCAAGGCGGGGATCAGAGCTGGCTCATCTCCCGGCCTCTGCTGCTGACTCACTGTAGGACCTTGCCCAACTCACTTAGGCCACAATTTTCAAGAGAGGCTTCTGGTTTTGAATGGCCAGTTTGGGACAGCTGGCCCCTGATTCCAGAATTGCTGGGGACCCACAGCTCACATCTCAGTGAGTGCTGTGAGCGCTCAGACCCACTGCAAAATCAGTCCCCAGGGCTCTAACAATGAGTACCCAAAATCAGAGCACACTTTGGAAAACATCAGCATCTGTGTGCTTCAGTTTCCCCACCTTCATATCCCTCCTCCACCTCATGGGCTGTCCTGGAATGCTGCTGGTAAAGTGCCCTGGGGCAGATGGTGAGGATGCTGGAGAAGTGCAATGTCGTTCTGTTCCATGCCATGCGAGATCTGGCTGCGGGCTCTCACTGTGGCCCCATTACCTGGCAGACTGGGTGTGCTCCTGGGGGATGGCAGCTCACGTACGCTCTTCATGGCACAGCTGGGCAGACGAGGCCCTGAGATCGTCAGCAGGGAGAAGTTCTCCATTCCCTCTTGAGACGGGTGCAGGGAGCAGAGTTTCTGGGGTTCTGGACAGCCTCTGGCTGGATTGCCCAGGGGCTTGGCTTTGTGACATCACCAGCTGACCTCACAGTCACCAGGTGGGTCCCCCAGCTCCAGGGAGGGATCAGTGTGGCTCTGGAGGAAAGGAGCGGGGAGCATCTGGCCTGGGTGTTTGAATGGGTTTAAAGAGGTTTTGTAGCAGCTGTTCTTGGGACTTGGCTCTCAGTAAGTTTTGGGGCCTTTGATAGTGCGTACAGCTGCCTAGCAAGGACCACGCCACAGCCCTGAGGTATCAGTGACTGCATCTGGAGATGGGCAGAGACAGGCACATTCCAGTCTCATGGTATACACATTGACTGCATCCAAAGTACTCGCGTTCACTCTGCCCCATGCACCCAGCACTCCCGCACATGTACAGCTACTTGCCATTAGTTCCTGCAGCCCCTTTCATCTTGGACCATTTGTTAGCACTCAAGCACTTGGATTATCCTGGAGCAACTCTCTTCAAAGCCACCTGCTGGCCTCCGGTGCAGGACCCTCCGGCTTCACACACCTGATTGTAAAGAGGTATTTGAAAGGGCTCTTGCTTGTTTTCCCAGCTGCTTGTGAGTCCCCCCAACCCCTCTTGGTTTAAATCTAACCCTCAGGAAGCTGAGGGAGGCTCTGTTTGCACAATGGGGAGAGTGCTTGAATTGTCTGTCTCTAAAGACTGCAGCCAAGAGTTTCAAAAATGGGGGCCCAAAGCTAGGTTGTTATGTCCCTATGTAGGCACCTGGCTAAGCAGCCAGATTTGCACAAGTGCTGCACCCACCAAAGGCTGACTTGAGACCCCCTGGTTGTGCAAAGCTGGCTCTGCCCCCTGGGTGGCCATGGTATCAGCCTGGAGAGTTAAGGAGATGCGAGCCGTGATGATGAGGCCCCCCACGTGGTGGTCCATGGCGATGGGTGTCCTTCCCCCACACTCTGCCATTCTGACTTTAACCATCTGTTTTTTCCCCAGCCCAAGCACGTACCCAGAGCAAGCTACATTGCACCATCTATAGGTTAAAAAAGCTGGCATCTGTTATCTAGTTAGGACTAAACCTATTTACAGATCACCTAGGGCATTTGTGCCATGTAGAGAGAGCTGCAGGGAGAGAGTTGGTCTCCGCTCAGCAGTTGTCTAAGTGGACCAGATTCCACTAGGAACTTACAGGTATGGGTCACAAGCCAAAGGGCTTCAGACACCTTGGACCAGGTCCAAAGCTGCTTCTGTAGCATGTCTCAGAAACACCAGTCTCTGGGCATTGCTACGCTGCAATTAGACACCCATGGCTGAGATCTGCCTGGAGTGCAAGTCAGACTTTTATGCAGCGTTGCTCTCAGCTTCACAGCTAGATCTGCTTCCAGGAGGAGAACACTGGTGCCATCCTATTCCTTATTCATAGAATGGCCAGGTGAGGTACATGCCAGCTACAGCAGGCCTTTGAATAGCTTGCCCCTTTAGAAGGGCAGGGTTCCCTTCCCCAGCACTCATTGCTGCAAGCTGTCCTCACACACTCCCCTGGCAAGTGCAACACCATGTGCTTTATTGACAGTGTGCCATAACAAGTGCTTCTGCCCTGTGAGGCTTTTACACTTTCCCCAGAGAGAGAGGGGAGAGCTCATCTCCCTCAGATCCTGGGCTTCTCTGGCCCTTTCTTCCAGCAGCTCTTCCTGCCTCTCTTTTAACTGTTTCCAGCTGACAAACTGAATCACCAGCTAATTAGCTAATCACATAACAACATAAGAATGACCATACTGGGTCAGACCATACTGGGTCTAGCCCAGTATCCTATCTTCTGACAGTGGCGGGTGCCAGGTGCTTCAAAGGGAAGTGAAGAGAAGAGGGCAATGATTGAGTGTTGTCCAGTCCCAGTTTCTGGCAGTCAGAGGTTTAGGGACACCCAGAGCATGTCCCCCTGACCAATAGCTATTGATGGACCTATCCTCCATGAACTTATCTCATTCTCTTTTTAACCCTGTTATAGTTTTGGCCTTTACAACATCCCCTGGCAAGAAGTTCCACAGGTTGACCATGCGTTGTGTGAAGAAGTACTTCTTTATGTTTGTTTTAAACCTGCTGCCTGTTAATTTCATCAGGTGACTCCTGTTTCAGATGCTATTGAAGGGATAAATAACACTTCCTTATTCACCTTCTCCACACCAGTCATGATTTTATACACCTCTGTCATATCCCCCTAGTCATCTCTTTCCTAAGCTGAACAGTCCCAATCTCCCTCTTGAGATGGAAGCCGTTCCATACCCCTAATCATGTTTGTTGTCCTTCTCTGTACCTTTCTCAATTCCAATATATCTTTTCTGAGGTGGGGTGACCAGAACTGCATGCAGGTACATTCAAGGTGCAGGTGTACTAGGGATTTATATAGTGACATTATGATATTTCCTGTCTTATTATCCATCCCTTTCCTAATATTCCTAACATTCTGTTATTTTGGCTGCTGCTGCACATTGATACTCCTAGGGAAATTCTGCACCACTGCAGCGCAGCAGAAAAATGCCTCCGCCTACCCACCCGCCTCCTGCAGCTTTTCTTTGCTTCCTTGCAGAAAATGGTTTCTGTGGGGAAGCAAAGAGAAGCTGCACCAGTGCTCGCTCACTGCTCCCCGCAGGTCTGTTTGGATCTGTGCAGCCAGGGGGAGAGGTAAATCACTGGAGGGAAAGGGGGGTCTGGGGATGCCCTGGCCACCCAGGGACATTAGTCCCAGCTGGGTGGAGGGGAGATGGAGTTCCTCTTCCCCCTTCCCTGCACATAGCAGCCAAAACTGGGTCAGATCAAGCCCCAGAAACTTCCCCTGGCTGCAGGAAGCTCTGCACCTCAGTGGGGGTCTGGGGGGGGCGGGGTTCCAGGTGCGGGGGTTGAGGCTCAGTGGAGGGGTTGGGTGCAGGGGGGTTGGATGGACGGGGGAGCAGCTCCCTGTACAGTGACTCCCTCCCCTCACGCACACACCCAGAACCCTCTCACACCAAGTCCCCCTGCATCAGGAGCCCCCCGTGCCCAGAATCTCCCCTTCAAGCCCCCCAAACCTCTACTCCACTGAGCCTCACCCCCTACTACAGGAGCCCCCCACACCTGTACTCCCACCCCACTGATCCCCAACTAACTGCACCCTGTCCCCCCGAACCTAACAAGCCCCACTCCCCCCACTGAGCCCTAACCACCTTCACCTGGGCTTGCCTATAGAGTTCCATTCCCCATGCACCCAGAACCATGTACTGAGCCCCTGTTCATCCAGATTCCCCCCTGTATCCAGACCTCCCACCGAGCTGCCCACACCCAGAGTGCGCCACACAGAACCCTAGTACTCTTGAGGGAATTCTATGCCAAAAAATTAAAATATTTAAAATTCTGCGAAGTTCTGTATATTTTAATTGTCAAAATAACACAGAAACACAATAACAATATAATCACACCATTTTCAATTATTTTGGTAATAATAGTTGTCAGCAAATTGAAAATGGTGTGATTATATTGTGTTATTCTGACAAAATACGCAGAATTTTGCAGAATTTTTAAATATTGTGCACAGAATTTTTAATTTTTTGGTGCAGAATTCCCTCAGGAGTAACATTGAGCAGATGTTTCCAAAGAATTATCCGCCACTCCGAGACTTTTCTTGAGTGATAACAGCTAATTTAGAATCCATCATTGTGTATGTATAATTGGGATTATGTTTTGCAATATTCATTACTTTGCACTTATGAACTTTGAATTTCATCTGCCATTTTGTTGCCAAGTCACCCAGTTTTGTGAGATCCCTTCATAACTCTTTGCAGTCCGCTGTGGACTGAACTATCTTGAGTAATTTTGTATTGTCTGCAAACTTCGCCACCTCACTGTTCACTCCCTTTTCCAGATCATTTATGAACAGCACAGGTCCCAGTACAGACCCCTGGGGGACCCTGCTATTTACCTCTCTCCTTTCTGTAAAGTGAACATTTATTTCTACTCTTTGTTTCCTATCTTTAAGCAATTACTGATCCATGAGAAGACCTTCCCACTTATCCCATGACCTCTTACCATTGTCAGTTCTTGGCTGTGTTGTGTTCTATCTGTGTGCTGCACCAGCTCTGTGAGGTAGCTGGCCTAGCAGACCTTGATCAAACTGCCCAAGAAGACCACAGACTCAGTTCGGTAGCAAAGGCACTTGGCCAGATTTATTGTCAACAAAGCACAGCCTAGTGTCTGGCAGACTCTACAGGGCCACTAACACGCCTGTGCCCATCACAATGGACTCGGCTCAGTGAGTGGCTGAACCTTCCTCTCCCACCTCGGCCAGACAAAGACACCCCCTCAACGACCCCTCTTTTATACAGTGATACAAACCAGTGACATATTGGCCCTCTGACGTGGCTAGTTATCATTTACCTTGTACCTGTTGGTTCGATCAAAACATCTCTCTCCATCACACTGTCATCCTGACCTTATCTTTAGGAGGGGTCAGTGCATCCCTGTTATCTTCAGGGAGTATGTTTATACCATACTAGGTATCGGGATGTTCTGGCACCATCCTTCTGGAATGTGTTTATATGCACCCTCTGTACCTAGCACTTCTTCTCAGTTTTTGCAATACTAAGTTTTTGCCAAGTTCATGTATCGGATAGTGAACCTTCAAGCAGGCATGTCTTGTAACAGGGTCTGGTTTTTGCTCATAGCCTGACTCTTGCTAACATTGCTTTATAGTATCAGGGCCTGACTTTAATTCAGGCCTTAGGCCTCATACCAGGCCCTTTATACCAGGTCTCATGTCTCAGGCTCTCTCTTTCTACTGCATTTACTTTGCTTAAAAGCCTTTGTGAGGGACCTTGTCAAAGGCTTTCTGAAAGTCTGAGTTCACTAGATCCACTGGATCATCCTTGTCCATGTGTTTGTTGACCTCCTCAAAGAATTCTAGTAGATTGGTGAGGCATGATTTCCCTTTTAAAAGCCATACTGACTCTTCTCCAGCAAAACATGTTCATCTATGTGTCTGATAATTCTCTTCTTTACTATAGTTTCAACCAATTTGCATGATACTGAAGTTAGCTTAACAGCATGTGATCTGTAGCTGTTAAAAAAGCATCTGGAGCCTTTTTTAAAAATCGATGTTACATTAGCCACCCTCCAGTCATCAGGTCCAGAGACTGGTTTAGGTGATAGGTTACATACCACAGTTAGTAGTTCAGCAAGTTCATATTTGTGTTCCTTCAGAACTCTCGGGTGAACGCTATCTAGTCCTGGTAACTTATTACTGCTTAATGTGTCAGTTTGTTCCAAAATCTCCTCTAATCTGGGTCAATTCCTCAGATTTATCACCAAAAAGAATGTCTCAGATGTGGGAACCTCCCACACAGCCTCTGCAGTGAAGACTGATGCAAACAGTTAGCATCACTGCAATGGCCTTGTGTTCCTTAGTACTTAAACTATTGCCTCTCACTGTCACACTCCTACAGACCTGCACCCTTGGTTCTCCTTCCCCACTTCTTCAGAGCTTGTTCTGGGGTTACTGACTATGAGGCAGGAACAGAGAGGCCGCCCCTCCAGATGTGGTCAGGGCATGGCCCTTTCTATGTTCTGATCCGTGCATTGAGATTTCATGATTCGGTCCATGGGCTGTGCTCACTCGGTGTTCTGACTTGGGACCTGGGTCAGAGACATTGGGGGGGCAGGGAGCTCCCTTTGGAGGCTTCTGGAAGAGCTGCAGTTACTGCCCAGGGCCTGTAGCCCCGGCTGGGGAGGGCTCTGCGGCAGACCACAGCTCCACCAGGCTGGTTCCTGCCCTGCTGGGGAGAACTGCCCAGTGCTGGTGGGGCCGGGGCGCACTGGGCTGCATGGAGCCGGGTGCATGCACTTGAGTGTGTGTGAGCGTGCCAGCAGGTGTACAGATAGGGCCTCATGGCTGAGTTTTTAGAAGCCCTTAGTGGTAACTGTGGAACAGGCAGAGTCATTTCCAGCTCCCCTGGTGTGGGCAAGGCTTGGTACCAGCGGGTGGGGGGAGGGGGGCACTGCTGACAGCTGTGTTAAGGAGCAAAGGGCAGGCGGCTGGCTCCAGAAGAGCTAGAGCACCCCCGACCTGCCCTCAGTCCTCACCTGGAGGGAGCCCGGGAAAGGCGGAAGGGGGGGGTCAGTTACCAGTTCCACTTCACGCTGGCTCCTCAGAGGCACATGTTCCAGCTCCTCCCCACGGGATTGAGTGGCTGAACAGGCCCAATCCCAGAGCCGCTCTGGGCTCACTGCGTGGACAGGCTGTTGGTCAGTGTGTGGTTGCACCATGCCATGCTCAGTGTGGCAGCTGGTACCAAGCGGAGTGCCCCAGGGGTCAGTCCTGGGCTGGTTTTCTTCAACATCTTTATTAATGATCTGGATGATGGGATGGATTGTACCCTCAGCAAGTTTACAGATGACGCTAAGGGGGAAAAGATAGATATGCTGCAGGGTAGGGATAGGGTCCACAGTAACCTAGACAAATTGGAGGATTGGGCCAAAAGAAATCTGATGGGGTTCAACAAGGACAAGTGCAGAGTCCTGCACTTAGGATGGAAGAATCCCATGCACCGCTACATGCTGGGGACTGACTGCAGAAAAGGACCTGGGGATTACAGCAGATGAGAAGCTGGATATGAGTCAGCAGCGTGCCCTTGTTGCCAAGAAGGCTAATGGTATATTGGGCTGCATGAGTAGGAGCATTGCCAGCAGATCGAGGGAAGTGATTATTCCCCTCTATTCGGCACTGGTGAGGCCACATCTGGAGTATTGCATCCAGTTTTGGGCCCCACACTACAGAAAGGGTGTGAACAAATTGGAGAGAATCCAGCTGAGGGCTACTAAAATGATCAGGGGTCTGGGGCACATGACTTATGAGAAGAGGCTGAGGGAACTGGGCTTGTTTAGTCTGCAGAAGAGAAGAGTGAGGGGGGGATTTGATAGTAGCCTTTAACTACCTCAAGGGGGGTTCCAAAGAGGATGGAGCTCGGCTGTTCTCAGTGGTCGCAGATGACAGAACAAGGAGCAATGGTCTCAAGTTGCAGTGGGGGAGGTTGTCACAGGGTTCCCGCAGGCTTTCTCCCTCTTGAGCCTGTGCCCTGTGTTTAGGCTGGTATAATAAAGACTCTTCCATGCCTTCTTTTGCTGGATCACCCAAGTGTCTTTATTTACAGTGTTTGTGCAGTTCCCAGATCCCCAACAGCTAGTGCCCCACAGACCCTCCCCAGGGTCTCCTGGCTTTTGAGGTTCCGTCTTTGGTAAGGAGACAGCGATACCACCCTCCTGTCTCCTCCCAGACTAGCCTCCCCACTGAACTTTGCCCAGGGCTTTTATAGCTCTCTCATGCCTCAGCACTTAGCTCAGCATGTTCCTCTGAGCCAGCCCTCATTAGGGCTTGCAGCTGGGCTCCCTGCTGAATACCTGTGTCTCTACCCCGGCCTCCTGTCCAGAGAGCAGGCTGCAGCCAGCATTTTGGCAGGGCCTTAAAGGGGTTTACCCCTGCCCTGCCACAGAGGTCTAGGGTTGGATATTAGGAAACACTATTTCACTAGGAGGGTGGTGAAGCACTGGAATGCGTTACCTAGGGAGGTGGTAGAATCTCCATCCTTAGAGGTTTTTAAGGCCCGGCTTGACAAAGCCCTGGCTGGGATGATTTAGTTGGCGTTGGTTCTGCTTTGAGCAGGGGCTTGAACTAGATGACCTCCTGACGTCTCTTCCCACCCTAATCTTCTATGATTCTATGCTCTGAATTCAGTTTCAACCAGGCTTAGTTAGGTCGACTGGGAGTCACTTGTATCTAAACCCAGCCAAGTGGCGAACAGAAGACAGGCAAACAGAGGGAGTTTGCCTGGGAGTTCACCTCAGGGGAGTTCCCACAGAGTGTTTTTGCCTTTCAGGCTTCTGCGAGCAGTAAATACAACATCTGAAGAGGCTCTTAGAAGGAAAACCTGGATAGTGAGCAATCAGCTGTTGTGACCTGCACAGGATGTACCATGTTCGTCTTTCTCCCAGAGGATAGAAGCGACTTTGTCTATACGAAGTGTAAGCTTGTCTCCATATTGGAGGAGAAGGTTAAAAGACTAGAGAATCAAGTATCAACTCTCCGTTGCATCAGAGAAAACGAAGACTTTCTGGATAGAAGTCAACACCTGGTACTGCAGGCACAGCATGCTGAAGAATCAGAGAGGGCAGTGCAGAACGGGGAAGAAAATTGGCAGCATGTGGCCTCCAGAAGAAGGGGATATCCCATACACCCCCAATGCAGACAGACGTAAGAAACCATTTCCAGGTGCTCTGCACAGGTACTTCAGCAGAGAATGGTTTGGAAGAGTCCTCTGAGGGAAGGGGTCAGAAGGAGACCCCATCGACTGGAAGGCATGGGATGCGTTGTCCTAGGGATCGGGGTTTCACGACCACCACTTCCAACAGGAGGAGATGGATGATGGTGGTCGGGGACTCCCTCCTACAGGGGACAGAGTCATCCATCTGCCGTCCAGATTGGGAAACTCGAGAAGTGTGCTGCTTGCCTGGAGCTAGAATTCAGGATGTGATTAAGTGTCTGTCGAGACTGATCAAGCCCTCGGATCGCTACCCCTTCCTACTTCTCCACGTGGGCACCAATGATACTGCCAAGAATGACCTTGAGTGGGTCATTACAGACTATGTGGCTCTGGGAAGAAGGATAAAGGAATTTGAGGCACAAGTCGTGTTGTTGTCCATCAGCCCTGTTGAAAGAAAAGGCCCAGGTAAGGACCATCGAATTGTGGCAGAAAATATGTGGTTACACAGATGGTGTCAGAGAGGGGGCTTTGGATTCTTCAACCATGGGATGTTGTTCCAGGAAGAAGGATTGCTCAAAAGAGATGGGATCCACCTAATGAAGAAAAGGAAGATCATCTTCTCAAGCAGGCTTGCTAACCCAGTGAGGAGGACTTTAAATTAGGTTCGCCAGTGAATGGAGACCTAAGCCCTGAAGTAAGTGGGGAAGTGGGATACCAGGCGGAAACACAAGGAGGAGGGTGCAACACGGGAGGCCTCCTGATCCATACTGAGAAAGTCAGCTAGTTATCTTAGATGCATGTACAGGAACGCAAGAAGCCTGGGAAACAAACAGGAAGAAAAAGTTCTGGCACAGTCAAGGAACTATGATGTGATTGGAATAACAGAGACTTGGTGGGCAAACTCACATGACTGGAGCACTGTCATGGATGGGTATAAACTGTTCAGGAAGGACAGGCAGGGGAGAAGAGCTGGAGGAGTTGCACTGTATGTAAGAGAGCAGTATGATTGCTCAGAGCTCCAGTATGAAACTCGAGAAAAGCCTGTTGAGAGTCTTTGGGTTAAGTTTAGAGGCAAGAGCAACAAGGGTGATGTCGTGGTGGGCATCTGCTATAGACCACCAGACCAGGAAGATGAGGTAGACGAGGCTTTCTTTGGACAATTAACTGAAGTTTCCAGATCACAGGCCCTGGTTTTCATGGGGGACTTCAATCACCCTGACAACTGCTGGGAGAACAATGTAGTAGTACACAGACAATCCTGGAAGCTTTTGGAGAGTGTTGGGGACAACTTCCTGGTGAAAGTGCTGGAGGAACCAACTAGGGGCCATGCTCCTCTTGACCTGCTGCTCACAAAAAGTGAAGAATTGGTAGGGGAAGTAGAAGTGGGTGGCAACCTGGGCAGCAGTGACCATGAGATGGTTAAGTTCAGGATCCTGACAAAAGGAAGAAAGGAGAGCAGCAGAATACGGACTCTGGACTTCAGAAAAGCAGACTTTGACTCCCTCAGGGAACTGATGGGCAGGATCCCCTGGGCGGCTAATATGAGGGGGAAAGGAGTCCAGGAGAGCTGGCTGTATTTTAAAGAAGCCTTATTGAGGGCACAGGAACAAACCATCCCAAAGTGCAGAAAGAATAGCAAATATGGCAGGCGACCAGCTTGGCTTAACAGAGAAATCATCAGTGAGCTTAAACACAAAAAGGAAGCTTACAAGAAGTGGAAACTTGGACAGATGGCTAGGGAGGAGTATAAAAATATTGCTAGAGCATGCAGGGGTGTAATCAGGAAGGCCAAAGGACAATTGGAGTTGCAGCTAGCAAGGAATGTGAAGGGTAACAAGAAGGGTTTCTACAGGTATGTCAGCAACAAGAAGGTCAGGGAAAGTGTGGGATCCTTACTGAATAGGGGAGGCAACATAGTGACAGATGATGTGGAAAAAGCTGAAGTAGTCAATGCTTTTTTTTGCCTCGGTCTTCACAGACAAGGTCAGCTCTCAGATTGCCGCAGTGAGCAGCACAGTATGGGGAGGAGGTGAGCAGCCCTCAGTGGTGAAATAACAGGTTAAGGACTGTTCAGAAAAGCTGGATATGCACAAGTCCATGGGGCCAGATGCAATGCATCCGAGGGTGCTGAAGGAGTTGGCTGATGTGATTACAGAGCCATTGGCCATTATCTTTGAAAATTTGTGGCAATTGGGGGAGGTCCCGGACGATTGGAAAAAGGCAAATATAGTGCCCATATTTTAAAAAAGGAAAAAAGAGAACCTGGGGAACTACAGAGCAGTCAGCCTCACTTCAGTCCCTGGCAAAATCATGGGGCAGGTCCTCAAGGAATCCATTTTGAAGCATTTGGAGGAGAGGAAGGTGATCAGGAACAGTCAACATGGATTCACCAAGGGCAAGTCATGCCTGACCAATCTGATTGCCTTCTATGATGAAGTAACTGTGACGCGTCACATAAGCCGCCTTGGGACTGCCTCCTAATATGCTGAGACTACCTCTAAGCCCATTTTCGCTGGTAGCATGGGACTTGAATACCTTACCCGGTTGTGCCAGACATGCTAGCCTGCTACAGACACAGACCCAGGTCTGAACCACATTCCCCAAAAGTTGCAGGCTTAACTGAAAACAACTTAAGAAGTGCTCCTGTCTCCAACACCCAGATACCCAGCTTCCAATGGGATCCAAACCCCAAATAAATCCATTTTACTCTTATACAGGGTAAACTCATAAATTGTTCGCCCTCTAGAACACTGATAGAGAGATATGCACACCTGTTTGCTCCCCCAGGAATTAATTACTTGCTCTGGGTCAATAAGTAAAAAGTGATTTTATTAAATATAAAAAGTAGGATTTAAGTGGTTCCAAGTAATAACAGACAGAACAAAGTAAATTACCAAGCAAAATAAAACAAAAACACGTAAATCTCAGCCTAATACAGTAGGAAACTAAATGCAGGTAAATCTCACTGTCAGAGATGTTCCACTAAGCTTCTTTCACAGACTAGACTCCTTCCTAGTCTGGGTCCAACAGTCACTCACACTCCCATAGTTACTGCCCTTTGTTCCAGTTTCTTTCAGGCATTTCTTTGGGGTGGAGAGGCTATCTTTTGAGCCAGCTGAAAACAAAATGGAGGGGTTTCCCAGGGCTTTATATAGTCTTTCTCTTGTGGATAGAAACCCCTTGTGTTCTCCTGTGCAGAATCACAGCTACAAGATGGAGTTTTGGAGTCACATGGGCAAGTCACATGTCCATGCATGACTCAGTTCTTTACAGGCCAATGCCGTTGTTTACATGTTAGTTTGAATGTTCCCAGGAAAGCTCAGATGTGGATTGGCATCTCTCAAGGTCCATTGCGAGTTAAGTACTCCCAATTACTTGAATAACCCTTTCACACTATGCTGACCAAATGTGCCTTTTGTGCCTCCTACAGCAAACACTTTAAATACAAGCATAGAGCCAACGTTCATAACTTCAAATATAAAAATGATACATGTATACGAATAGGATGAATACATTCAGTAGAACATAACCTTTGCAAAGATTTGTTACATGACATATCTAACATAAAATATATTCCAATTATGTCATATTTACACTAATAAGCATATTTCTATAAAGCATTATGGGGTGCACTGTCACAGTAACTGGCTCTGTTAATATGGGAAAAGCAGTGAATGTGATATAAAGCTTTTGATACAGTCTCCCACAGTATTCTTGCCAGCTAGTTAAAAAAGTATGGATTGGATGAATGGACTGTAAAATGGATAGAAAGCTGGCTAAATTATCGGGCTTAATGGGTGTCTAGTAGGCAGCCAGTATCAAGAAGAGTTACTCAGGTGTTGGTCCTGGGGACAGTTTTGTTCAACATCTTCATTAATGATCTGGATGATAGGATGGTTTGCACCCTCAGCAAGTTCACAGATGACACTAAGCTGTGGGGAGAGGTAGATGTGCTGGAGGGTAGGGATAGCTTCCACAGTGACCGAGATAAATTGGAGGATTGGGCCAAAAGAAATCTGATGAGGTTCAACAAGGACAAGTGCAGAGTCTTGTACTTAGGATGGAAGAATCCCATGCACTGCTAGAAGCTGGGGACCGACTGCCTAAGCGGCAGTTCTGCAGAAAAGGACCTGGGGATTACAGTGGACGAAAAGCTGAATATGAGTCAACAGTGTGCCCTTGTTGCCAAGAAAGCTAACAGCATATTGGGCTGCATTAGTAGGAGCATTGCCAGCAGATCGAGGGAAGTGATTATTCCCCTCTATTCGGCATTGGTGAGGCCACATCCGGAGTACTGCGTCCAGTTTTGGTCCTCCCACTACAGAAGGGACGTGGAGAAATTGGAGAGAGTCCAGTGGAGGGCAAGGAAAACGATTAGGGAGCTGGGGCATATGACTTGTGAGGAGAGGCTGAGGGAAGTGGGGTTATTTAGTCTGCAGAAGAGGAGAGTGAGGGGGGATTTGATAGCAGCCTTCAACTACCTGAAGGGGTTTTCCAAAGAGGATGGAGCTAGGCTGTTCTCAGTGGTGGCAGATGACAGAACAAGGAGCAGTGGTCTCAAGTTGCAGTGGGGGAGGTCTAGGTTGGATATTAGGAAAAACTATTTCACTAGGAGGGTGGTGAAGCACTGGAATGCGTTACCTAGGGAGGTGGTGGAATCTCCATCCTTAGAGATTTGTACGGCCCTGCTTGACAAAGCCTTGGCTGGAATGATTTAGTTGGTGTTGGTCCTGCTTTGAGCGGGGATTGGACTAGATGACCTCCTGAGGTCTATTCCAACCCTAATCTTCTATGATTCTAAGCTGCTCTGAAATCCGAATCAGAGTATTCACATGGGGCTTTGCACCAGTCTGAACAGCAGTATAAGTGAAACTGGTGCAGCTCTCCCATACTGACGTGGTCTTAGCCCCAGCTAGTGTAGCACATTGGCACTTTCCCACTTCTCCCTGACTTCTGCCGGGCAATTGTGGTTGCAGACAGCGATCTAGGGAGGGACTTCCCTCCCTCAAGCGTCGGCCCAGTAAAAAGAGCAGTCTCATGGCTGCACCACGGTGCCTGCTGCATGACGTGCTACGGACGTGTCTGTTCATCACTGATGCCCAGCTGCCAGCCAGAACCATCTCGCTGGGTCTGCCTAGCCCACTGAGCAGTGGTGCCAGCAGAGGGCACTGCCGGGGCTGGCTCCGGGGGAGGTGTGCCACACAGACAGGTTCCTCATTGCAGGAGACTCGTGGGTGCAGTGGGGGGAGACTGGGGACTTCCCTCCAGAGACACCAAGCTGTCTGCTCTGGAAATCGCTTCGCTTTGTTTGCAACCTGCTTCCCGAGTCATGTTCAGTGTCAGGGAAGAGCTGATCCTGCTGAGCCCCCTGCGCCCATGTGTCTGTATCAGAGTGAGCATGCCTTCCCCCCTCACCGCCTTCCTCCTGCCCTGCCCACTCCCACCATTCACCCCCAGCCCCAGGTGGCACTGAGCCACAAGCTGTCCATTGCAGTGCCCCAGGGTGCCTGTCTGTTCCCAGTCAGTCTGAGATGGGGGCCCAGGTGCAGTTCTCTGCTCCTAGGAGGGAGCGTCACCAGCCAGCCAGAAGTCTGGAGTTCTTTGGGTACACACCCAGCAAGGGGCAGGCTGAGAGCGGCCCAGCCTAGCTCAGAAAGGGGCTAGCCCGAGGCCCATCCTGTGGCTGAGGCTAACTGGCTGGTGCACTCTGGGGAACACAAGAGCTCCCTGTTCTGCTGGCTTGTCTCTATCCACGCTGGGTTTCAGAGACAGGGAAGCTGCCTGGGAGAGATTTGGCCAGTCTCGGCTAGGCCAGAACCCCAGGAGGATCTCTGTGCTTAACGTTGTCACTCCCCGCCCCCCACACACACATCCGGCCCTGCTGAAGGTGCCCCATTGGAAACAGCAGCTCAGCAGTCAGAGCAGCAGCAGTGCGCCCTCCCCTCCCCCCCCCCCCCGCGCCCTCCTATGCTCCATGGCTGTCTGCCACAGGGACGTCAGGGCAGCTGCAGGCTTTCAGATCAGCAGAGGCAGGGAGCAGGGAGAGGACAGAGGGACCTAGAGGCAGGGAGAGACCAGAGACTGATTTGTCATGCAGAGACCCTTTCTCCCTAGGAAGGTCATGGGGCCCTGGGCTGTATGGGAGCCTGGAACAGGCTGCCAGACATTAGAGCGGCCAGAGGCCACTCTGATTTCTGCCAGGGGGCATTTTGGCAGCCAGCGCAGCCTAAAGATGTATGTGCAGTACAGTCCGATCCTGGCCCTGGGCATGTCCTCCTTTGCCTGGATGGCTCCTGCCTGGACCAGGTCACTTGGACAGAGCCCAAGGGCTGTGCTTGGGGAGGCGTTGCTGCTGTGAGTGGCCAGGCTGTTCTCAAGCAGCTGAGTAACCCACAGGCTGATTCCCCGCTGCAGACTCTGGGCTGGCTGAACTGGCCCCTGTCCTGTAGCACTGAGTCTCATTGTTGGCAGGGTCTTGTCCGCTGGCTTGTTTGTGAAACCCAGGAACAGATGCTGAGAGGGGTTGCTGAGTGGGAGCTGTTTGCAATAACACTCACAAGCCAGACTCTTCTCCTAGCGCCCCCATGGCCCTCTACAAAGAAGAGGAAGGAGCACATTTCCCATGTTACAGATGGGGAAACTGAGGCACAAAGCAGGGGAGTGACTTGCCCCAGGTCACCTGGGGGTTGGTGGCCAAGTTGGGAACAGAATGCAGGCTGCATGACTTCCAAGCTAGCACCTAGCTTGTGAAGCACGCCACCCCTTCCCACAGGAAGTCTGTATTCACCAGTGAATGGAGGGGAGTGAAGAGTGTGTCTAGTGGCTGGCGCAGAGCTGGGTGCTGGGTCCCCTGGGCTCTGTCACTGACTCACCATTCAGCCTTGGGCAAATCCTGAGGCCCACCCAGATTTTCACAAGTGGCCAGTGGTTTGGGGTACTGCAGTGGAGTGCTCTCAGGCTCTGTTCTGCGCAAGCGCCCTCCTGCCCAGCTTCTGTGGGCACCTCAGTGCCACTGAGGAGCAAAGCCTGGGTACCAAGTCTCCATGCCTGTTCCTGACCCTGCTCATTCCAAGGGAACAAGCACCCTCAGCCAGTGCCAGGAGGCCCTCCAGGGGCCCAGAACCCCGCCCCAGAAGCCAGGGCCTGGCTGAGGGAACCAGAGAGCTTTCTGGGAACATCAGCCTCTCAGTGTTTGTCTAATGGGGTATATCTCTAATGCCAGGCTTTCATGGGCTGCTGGCATGCCCCTTAGGGCAGTGCCTGGGGCAGGGGCTGCAGGAGCTGGAGAAGGGCCGAGCACCACACAGGTCCATGCCATGGCTCCTCTCAGCCTCGCTGCCTCCCACAGTGACCCCCGTGCTGCCTGTGGTGATGCTCAGCCCTGCCTGGCACAGTGCAGCTACCCTCTTGCCCAGTGTCACTGGTCACAGGCCCCACCAGTAACCCTGGCTGTGGGACCTGCTGTACCAAGGAACCGAGCTGAATGTCCTTACATGCATCCTCCAGTTCCCCGGCATGTCAGCAGTGACACAAGAGTCACTGCTCTTTTCTTTCCCTAGCCCATGGCTCATGCCCACCAGGCGGGTAAATCCTCCTAGGGCACCGGAGTGCCTGACAGTTACACTAGCGCTCGAGCTGGTAGCACGAGGCTCTGCAGCCATGGGGCAGGGCCAGCCTTTTGGACTTGGGGTCTGCCGCTGGGCATGGAGAACTGAGTGACAGGGAGGGGTGCAGAGCCCCAGCTAGGGGGCAGTGGCTGCCACTGACATTAGGGCTCTGCCCTGCCATGTACTGGGCAGAAGCGTTTGTAGCCTCTAGGCCCAGAGCAATGCGCCTCTGTGTCTGACAAGAGCCCCATCTCGCTGGGAAGCCTGCATGTGCCAACCCTGTGCGTGCGCCCCTCTGCCCCATGTGCCATCCCCTTCCATGCCCACCACCTCCCCACACGTCAACCCCTCCATGCATGCTGCCCCTTGCCTGCATGCCAACCACTCCCTGCATGCCAACCCCTGCCTGCATGCTGCCCCCTGCCCAGGTGCTGCCCCCTGCCTGCATGCGCTGCCCCTTGCCAGTGTACCAACTGCTCCCCCATGAAGCACTTAGAGGAGAGGAAAGTGATCAGGAACAGTCAGCATGGATTCACCAAGGGCAAGTCATGCCTGACTAATCTAATTGCCTTCTATGACGAGATAACTGGCTCAGTGGATAAGGGGAAAGCAGTGGATGTCCTTGACTTTAGCAAAGCTTTTGATATGGTCTCCCACGGTATTCTTGCTGGCAAGTTAAAGAAGTATGGGCTGAATGAATGGACTATAAGGTGAATAGAAAGCTGGCTAGATCATCGGGCTCAATGGGTAGTGATCAATGGCTCCATGTCTAGTTAGCAGCCGGTATCAAGCGGAGTTCCCAAGGGTTGGTCCTGGGGCCGGTTTTGTTCAATATCTTCATTAATGATCTGGAGGATAGTGTGGATTGCACCCTCAGCAAGTTTGCAGATGACACTAAACTGGGAGGAGAGGTAGATATGCTGGAGGGTAGGGATAGGATACAGAGGGATACATAATACAAATGAAAGGATTGGGCCAAAAG
Source organism: Lepidochelys olivacea (assembly GCF_965140295.1). Lineage (NCBI taxonomy): Eukaryota > Metazoa > Chordata > Testudines > Cheloniidae > Lepidochelys > Lepidochelys olivacea. Next base: position 42,374,996 of record NC_140418.1, on the reverse strand, counting down.
AAATCTGATGAGGTTCAACAAGGACAAGTGCAGAGTCCTGCACTTAGGACGGAAGAATCCCATGCACCGCTACAGACTAGGGACCGAATGGCTAGGCAGCAGTTCTGCAGAAAAGGACCTAGGGGTAAAGTGGACGAGAAGCTGGATATGAGTCAACAGTGTGCCCTTGTTGCCAAGAAGGCTAAAGGCAGATTGGGCTGTATAAGTAGGAGTATTGCCAGCAGATTGAGGGACGTGATCGTTCCCCTCTATTCGACATTGGTGAAGCCTCATCTGGAGTACTGTGTCCAGTTTTGGACCCCACTCTACAAGAAGAATGTGGAAAAATTGCAAAAAGTCCAGCAGAGGGCAACGAAAATTATTAGGGGGCTGTCTTATGAGGAGAGGCTGAGGGAACTGGGATTATTTAGTCTGCAAAAGAGAAGAATGATGGGGGATTTGATAGCTGCTTTCAACAACCTGAAAGGGGGTTCCAAAGAGGATGGATTGAGACTGTTCTCAGTGGTAGCAGATGACAGAACAAAGAGTCTGAAGTTGCAGTGGGGGAGGTCTAGGTTGGATATTAGGAAAACCTTTTTCACTAGGAGGGTGGTGAAGCACTGGAATGCGTTACCTAGGGAGGTGGTGGAATCTCCTTCCTTTGAGGTTTTTAAGGCCAGGCTTCACAAAGCCCTGGCTGGGATGATTTAGTTGGGGATTGGTCCTGCTTTGAGCAGGGGGTTGGACTAGATGACCTCCTGAGGTCTCTTCCAACCCTAATCTTCTATGATTCTAAGCTGCTCTGAAATCCGAATCAGAGTATTCACATGGGGCTTTGCACCAGTCTGAACAGCAGTGTAAGTGAAACTGGTGCAGCTCTCCCATACTGATGTGGTCCCTTCCAACCCTGATATTCTATGATTCTATGCCACCCCCTGTCTGTGTGCCAACCAATCCATGTGTGCCACCCGATTCATGCGTGCCACCCACTGTCCATATGTCACCCTCTGCCTGCATGCCAGCTCCTCTGCCTGCATGCCAACCATTCCATGCATGCCAGCTGCTGCCCACATGCCATTCCCTCCACACTCACGCCAGCCCCTTCCCACACACTGCCCGTGAGCCACCTTCTCCTCACAGGCCAACCACTCCATATGTGCCACCCCATCCCCGCACGCCACCCCCTGCCTGCGCACCACCCACTGCCCGCATGCCACCCACGCACCAGCCCCTCCACACGTGCCACCTCATCCTCATACACCAGCCACTGCCCACATACCATGCACTTGCCCCTCTGCCCAAGTGCGCCCTTCCCCTGTGCACCAACCCCTCCACCCTTCTCTTCTTTTCCAGTTGACCAAAGCATGTTTGAGAATTCAAACACAGACCCCATGCCAAAGCTGCAGCTCAGCCAGTCTGTCTCCAAAGCCTTGCTGGGTCCCACCCTTGAAGGTCTGCCAGCTGCGGCTGAGCCTGGACTGCGGATGGGGAGCAGCCAGCACCTCAAGAACCTGAGCAAGGCTGTCGGGGCCAAAGTCAACGACTTCCTGCGACGGAAGGAGCCCGCCAGTCTGGGAGAGGTGGGAGTGACCGAGGTCAATGCCAGCGCGGGGGCCAAGCTGTCGGGCGGGACGCACGCATTGCTGGGGGACCAGGCCCATGGTGCAGGGTGAGTCTCCCCTCAGGCGTTGGCTGGCTGACTGAATGCTGATATCTCCCCTCCCCACCCCACCCCACCCCACAGCTGGAGTATACACTGGGACTGCAGGGCAGTGCTGCAGCCACAGCACAACAGCCCTGGCTGGGGGAGGCTGCGCATTGCTGCTCCCACCTCTCTGAGCCCCTCCTGTCCCACTTTCCCCCTCGTTCATGCCCTGCCCTTCCCCCTCCAATGGCACCTGGGACAAGCTGGCTGTGGGGAGCTCTTCCTGCTGAGAGGGGGTGGCTCCTGGCCCAGATTGGGACTTACTGCAATGTCCGAGGAGGAGGGGAGCTGCCGCACAAGGGCAGAGCTGTGCAAGGATAGCTACAAGGTCCTGCCCTTTAGCCCCTTTCCCATGAACCCATCCCTACATTGAAACCCCATCTCTCCAGTTGGAAGCGAGGGCTGTAACCCTTTATAGGGCCAGCAGCAGGAACAGATGCACCCCAAGATAGCAGGGAGGGATTTGAAGCAGTGGGTGGACGCAGTGAAGAAAAGCAGCCCTAGGAACTATTTGACTTACCAAATTATTTCTACACCAGTAGTTTCTGCTCCCAGAGCCTGCCTGTCCAAGGGGCCTTCACAGCAGCACCCTACAGATGGGAAACTGAGGCACAGAGTGGCTGAGTGACTTGCCCAAGGTCACACAGGGAATCTGTAGCAGAGCAAAGAATTGAACCCAGGTGTCCTAAGATAGCATCCTCTCCTGGCCCTCTTTCCTCTCTGCCATTCAGTCTGTGTGGTCAAAACTCAGCAATCATGAGTCGTCCTGCTGCTGGGAGTGTGCTTGTGTCTGTGTGAGCTGATACCACACTGATGCCTTAGACCAGGGGTGAGCAAACTACGGCCTGGGGGCCACGTCCGGCCCTCCAGACATTTTAATCCAGCCCTCAAGCTCCTGCTGGGGAGGAGGGTCAGGAGTTGGCCCCCCTCCACGCATGCCATGGCTCCACACGGCTCCCAGAAGCAGCGGCATGTCCCCACTCTGGCTCCTACACGTACGGGCAGCCAGTGGGCTCTGCACACTGCCCCTGCCCCAAGTACAGCCCTCGCAGCTCCCATTGGCCAGGAATCGTGGCCAATGGGAGCTGCAGGGGCGGTGCCTGCAGGACGGGGCAACATGCAGAGCCGCTTGGCCATGCTTCCACGTAGGAGCTGGAAGGGGGACATGCTGCTGCTTCCAGGAGCTGCTTGAGGTAAGTGCTGCCAGAGCCTGCACCCCTGCCTCCCTCCCAGGCCCCAACCCCCTGTCCCAGGCCTGATCCCTCTCCCACCTCCAAACCCCTTGGTCCCAGCCCCACCCCAGAGTCGCATCCCCCAACCAGAGCCCTCACCACCCCACCCCAACCCCCTGCCCAGAGCCCCCTCCTGCACCTTGAAATCCTCATTTCTGGCCCTACCCCAGAGCCTGCACCCCCAACCAGAGTCCTCACCCGCTCCCACATCCCAACCCCCAATTTCATGAGCATTCATGGCCCACCATACAATTTCCATACCCAGATGTGGCCCTCAGGCCAAAAAGTTTGCCTACCCCTGCCTTACACCCCATCAAGCTGGCTCAGCCCTTGGATGGGAGCACATCCAGGGAAACCCCGGGCAGCTGTCAGCGCCGTGTCGGGTGTTATTGTCGCTCACCGAGGGGCCGTTGTGCTTGCAGGCATATGCTGTTGGAAACCTTTCCCCGGCTCGACCCGCCACCCCCGGCAGCCAAGAAGCGCACACCCCGGGCTTTGAAGACCCCTCTGGACATGCTGATCTCCTCCCAGCCGGTGGTGGGCAGCCTGGAGTGCAGCACCGAGGCGCTACCCGAGCAAGGCCAGGAACATCCCAAGCAGGCTGCCCAGGGGGAGCAGTGGAAGGTGGCGTGGGACATGTCTCAGCCACGGGGCAGTGCTGAGCTGAGTGCTCATAGCACAGTAGTGCCAAACGGGGATGGGCCCTCCCACAGCAGGGTCCTCTCAGTGCCTGACCTCATCCATGAGGAGAACCTGGAGGGCAAACTCAACGCTGCAGACAGGCGGACAGCCTCCCCGCCCTGCCCAGAGAAACCCGCCGTCAGACTCAGCTGCCTGCTGGAGTACCAGCCCGCCGTGGACGATGGCCCGCCTGTGGCACAGCCCTCTGGCCTGGAGAATGAGGGGGCCCACCCAGACCTCCTGTCCTTTGAGTAGTAGCCCCCATGTACCAGGGGAGTCAGCCACTTCCCCACTCAAGAACACCCCTCCCCCTCTGCTGCATTGTGCCCCTTTGCCCTGCAGGCGTGGAGGTGGAGAGGGAGCATGCTGACTGCACTCTGGGGGTGCCCAGCAGTGTCTCCTGTCCAGGGGGCTTGAAGAAAAGCCTAGCCCCTGCCCATTTGTCCCCTCAAACAATGGCAGGGTGTGGGGGTGATCCTCGAGGCAGTCCACACAGTTACAGCCTATCCTCCCCGGGCCTTAGCGCAGGCCGTGCCCGTGAGCACTGCTCACCGTGGCCAGGCCAGCACAGACACCCTGGGAGGGACTTCTGTTCTCTCCCATCCGGGTCTCCAGCCACACCCTGCACTCCCTGCCGCCCTTCTGTCCCAGTGCCTTTCTCTCAAGCAGCCCTGGGGCTGATGGCAGGGGCAGGAGGCCATGTGCCATTTGCTGCAGGTCCCTCTCAAGTCCCTCACTACACGGTTCCTGCTCCTACGCTGGCCGGCGGCAGTACCTGCATCTCCAGCAGCACCTTTCCCTGAGCTATGCAGGGCATGGGACACTGGGCCTGGTCTCTCAGGGGGAAGCCAGTCACCCCTTGCACACAGACCGCCCCACTCTAGGGCTCCCTTGGGCTGCTCTAGTCCCTCTGGGCCACACCCCGTCTGTAGCAGGGGCTGGGAAAGTGGAAATGACTTGATGATGGCTCACATGCCTTGAAGGCCATGGCCCTGAGGCATAGCCCACAGACGTGGTGTCTCCCACTTGTGCTGTAAAACACCCGGCAGCTTTGCAAGCTGGGGCATGTGCTCTCTCTCAGCTACAGAGGCAGGGTATCCCATTTCTGCCTGAGGGAAATCTCCTCCCACTTGATCCATTACTCTCCCAGCATGCACTGGGTGCCACTGACAGGGCAGTCTCTGTCCTATGCCCCTTTCTTACACTGCACTGGTGCCAGCGTGAGCTCCCATCGTTAGGGTTGCAACTTTCTAATTGCAGAAAACCAAACACACATGCCCTGCCCCTTCTCTGAGGCCCTGGCCCTGCCCCACCCCTTCTCTGAGGCCCCTTCCCCCCACTCACTCCATCCTCCCTCCCTCCATCACTCGCCCTCCCCCACCCTTGCTCACTCGCTCATTTTCACTGGGCTGGGGCAGGGGATTAGGGTGCAGGAGGAGGTAAGGGCTCCAGCTGGGGGTGTGGGCTCTGGGGCAGAGCTGGGGATGATGAGTTTGGGATGCAGGAGGGAGCTCTGGGCTGGGGCTGGGGCAGGGGGTTGGGATGCGGGAAGGGGTGCAGAGTGAGGGCTCCAAGATGGAGTTAGGGCACTGGAGGGGGTTGGAATGGGGGCAGGAAAGGGGTGGGAAGAGGTGGGGCGGGGTGGGGCCTCATGGAACGGGTGGAGCGAGGGCAGGGCAGCGGGGGGGGGGGGGGTCAGTGATGCGGCCCTCGGGCCAATGTACTAGTCCTCATGTGGCCCTTGTGGTCATTTGAGTTTGAGACCCTGTATTAACCACTTACTCTGGGTTTATTAATAAATAAAAGTGATTTTATTAAGTATAAATAGTAGGATTTAAGTCAGGGGTGGGCAAACTTTTTGGCCCAAGGGCCACATCGGCGTGTGAAACTGTATAGAGGGCCAGGTAGGGAAGGCTGTGCCTCCCCAAACAGCCTGGCCCCCCGCCCCCATCCGCCCCCTCCCACTTCCCACCACCTGACTGCCCCCCTCAGAACTCCTGACCCATCCAACCCCCCTGCTCCTTGTCCCCTGACCGCCCCCTCCCAGGACCCCCCGCCCCAAACCACTCCTCCGGGACCCTCCCCCTATCCAACTCCACTGCTCCCTGTCCCCAGACTGCCCCAACCCAGATCCGCACCCCTGCCCCGTGACAGGCCACCCGGGACTCCCATGCCTATCCAACCCCTCCGTCCCCTGACCGCCCCCCCGAGAACATCTGCCCCATCCAACTGCCCCCTGCTCCCTATCCCCTGACTGCCCCTCTAGGATCCCCTGCCCGTTATCCAACCTGCCGCTGCCACCTCCTCTTTATCATGCAGCTCAGAGCAGCAGGAGCTCGCCGCCCGGCCGGAGCCAGCCACACTGCCCATGCGGCGTGCTGAGGCTGCAGGGGAGGGGGAACAGTAGGGGAGGGGTTGGGGGCTAGACCCCAGGCCAGGAGCTCAAGAGCCAGGCATGACAGTCCCGTGGGCTGGATGTGGCCCACGGGCCGTAGTTTGCTCACCTCTGATTTAAGTGGTTTGAAGTAATAACAGACAAAACAAAGTAAGTCACAAAGCAAAATAAAACAAAACACGCAAGTCTAAGCCTAATACATAAAGAAACTGATTACAGGTAATATCTCACCCTCAGAGATGTTCCAAGAAGCTTTTTTCACAGACTAGACTCCTTCCTAGTCTGGGCCCAATCCTTTCCCCGGTACAGTCCTTGTTAGTTCCAGCAGACATCTCAGGAGGTAAGCAGGGCTTTTCTCTAGGCAATTTCATTTCCGGTTCCCATGCACTGGCACAATGCTGCAATGTCTCGGTTGCAAACACCGCATGGAGAAAGTTTACTTCCAAACCAATCAAACTGTTTTAATTGAAATTTATTTTAGATGTCATGAAACATTTCTATTAATATCCCATTTTGAAAAACCTGTGATCATTATTACTGTTAAGCAAATCTTCACTTTTGTGCCTAAACTACTTATCAAGTCCCTCTGAAGGGCAATATTGAAGCACTAAGCAGTTCATTGGTTATTGTCTTCTCCAGCACTGCTAGCCTTCCCTCTGATCTGCATTGGTTTTTATGCATTTATGGATAAATGCATTTTATGGACTGACAGCCTCTTGAGACTGAAGTTTTCAATTAATTCACAGAACTGTTACAGTACAGGCAGCTGCTGCACCAGAGGGCCTTACCCTGACCTGCAGGAACCAGTTACGCAAGCCAGAAAGGCATTCGGTTTGCCTGGCCTGCTCAGTCCTTGGTCTCTTTTTGTTGCAATTGCCTGGAACTTTGTCAGCTGGTACCAGTGGGGGGATGGGGTTTCCATGTGACATGGATTCCTGATCACTAGGAACTGGATTGAGACCCACTAAACTGCATACAGGCCACTGAGCAGCATAGATCATCCCACTATTGATTCAGATAGCTTCTGCTCTGTTCTGGTTTCCCTGTGTCCAGCAGTTGTAGAAGTGGGCTGCCTCTTTTGTCCTGTTCCACCCCCTTTTATAGCACAAGACAGGAGTCTTTTGTCTCTCTGGGTCCTCACCCCTCCTTCTAAATGGAAAAGTACCAGATTTAAGATGGATTTCATTATCAGGTGATATGGTCACATGTCACTGTAAGATACCTAGTCTCCATTCCCCATGGTCTGGCCCACACGTACACAGGAAGGCTTTCAAGTAACTAAGGCCATTTACAACTGATTGTTTCTGAAGCACCCTTAATGGCCTCCACTTAATATGTTTACATCAGTGATACAAGTTTATATATTGTCCTAACTCCAAATATAGAAATAATACATGCAAACAAATAAAATGAACACACTTAGTAAATTACAAGCTTTCTAATGACACCATACGAGGGGTATTTAGCGTAAAGCGTATTCCAGTTATGTCATTCTCATAAGCCTATTTCCATAAAGCATATGCAGTGCAACGTCACACATTCCATCCACATAAAGGCCATGCACATCCCGGGGGAACAGAACTTGCTAGCAGATCGCCTCAGCAGGTCCTTCTCTCACCACAAGTGGTCTCTCCACCCGAAGGTAATCCAGCAGTTGGGGACTCCCCAGGTAGATCTGTTTGCCACAGCAAAGAACAAGAAGTGTCGCCTCTTTTGCTTGAGACTTGGCCTGGGCAGGGGCGCACTATCCAATGCCTTCCTCCGTCCATGGTCAGACAGCCTGCTGTATGCTTTTCTGCCAATTCCTCTGGTTCACAAGGTGCTCCTGAAGATAAAAGCGGACAAGACAAAGGTCATCCTGATGGCCTCACCAGCGTTGGTTCAGCATGCTCCTGGACCTTGCAGTCTCAGTTCCGTGCACTCTCCCACTCAGACCAGCCTTAATCTCACAGGATCAAGGATGGCACCTCCATCTGAACCTTGCAGGTCTACACCTGAGAGCAGGGCTGCTGCATGGCTGAATCTGGAGGGGTGAGTGTGCTCTGAGCAGGTGCAGCAGGTCTTGATAGGTAGTAGAAAACCCTCTATCAGGGCAACCTACTTAGCTAAGTGGAAACGCTTCTTGTGCTGGGCAGTCGAGTGGGGTCTTTCTCCGATGCAGACATCATTGCAGTCCATCCTAGACTACCTTCTCCAAGGCTTGTCACTGTCTTCTATAAAAGTACAATATTAGCATTTCATCCCCCATTTCATCATGGCAGGTCAGTCTTCACACAGGAAATGACGGGCAGATTTATCAAAGGGCTGGAAAGACTCTATCTGCAGGTTCGTGCCCCCATCCCGACTTGAGACTTGCATCTGATGCTGTCTAGGCTCACTGGACTACCCTTCGAGCATTTGGCATCATGCTCCCTTCTGCTACTCCAATAGAAGGTCACTTTCCTGGTGGCGATCACTTCAGCAAGAAGGGTTTCTGAGCTATGGGCTTTAACCTCTGAACCCCCTTATACCACCTTCTTCAAGGACAAGGTCCAGCTGTGTCCTCACCCAGCCTTTTTGCCCAAGATGGTGTCGCAATTTCACATCAAACAGGATATCTTTCTGCCGGTCTTCTGCCTGAAACCGCACAAGTCAGAAGAAGAATGGCGTCTGCATTCTCTGGATGTAAGAAGGGCCCTAGCCTTTTATATTGACAGGACAAGACCCTGTCGCAAATCAACACAGCTTTTTGTTGCGGTAGCGGACAGGATGAAGGGCCTTCCAGTGTCAGCCCAGAGGATCTCCTCCTGGATCACAGACGGGATCTGTGCCTGCTACAAAAAAGGGGTCCCCGCCTCCGACCATTAGAAAGGCACATTCCACAAGAGCGCAGGCATCCTCAGCGGCCTTCCTGGCATGTATACCAATACAGGACATCTGCAGGGCCACAACTTGGTCGTCAGTGCATATGTTTGCACTGCACTACGCCATCACCCAACAGGCCAGAGATTACGCCAGCTTCAGCAGAGCAGTGTTGCAAGCCGCACGTCTGTGAACTCAGAGCCCACCTCTAGGGATGCTGCTTGTGAGTCACCTAACATGGAATCAACATGAGCAAGCTCTCAAAGAAGAAAAAATGGTTATGTACCTCTCGTAACTGTTGTTCTTCGAGATGTGTTGCTAATGTTCATTCCAAGACCTGCCCTCCTACTTCGCCATCAGAGTTGGTGGCAAGAAGGAACTGAGAGGGCGCAGGGGTGGAGGCACCCCTTATACCACTGCACGAGCGCGAGCCTCCAGGGGTTGCGAGAGCCAGCCCTATGGATACCACTAGGGGAAAAATCTCCAGCAGCGGTGCACGTGGTGCACGCATACCCAGCATGGAATTGACATGAGCAACACATCTAGAAGAACAACAGTTACGGAAGGTAGGTAACTGTTTTTTACACACAAAACTGTGTTACAGACACAGATAGGAAGTGCCTGTGTAACCTATTGCCTGGGCACTGCCACTGTCACCGGACATTGCTGGTGCTGGATATGCCTACTCTTTGCTTCCGAGAGAGTTGCATCACACTCTACACACACACACATCTCTGACAAGATGTCCTTTTGGGTGGGTGGAGGGTGGGGGAGAAATTCATCAGATCCAGCTTTGCTGATGAGTTCAAACTTGCACATGTGAGTAAGGGTGGGTAGATATCTCAAACTAACAACAACAGACTCTCACTGAGGCCTCGATCCCAAGCTTCACTTCATATGAGTCACCTCATTGCCTTCAAATCCTGTGGTGGTGTTGCACTGGGGATGGGGGAACATACAGCAGCTCCCCAAACTTGTTCTCTCTGTCTCACACACACAAGCAGATCACTAGCTTTCAGCCAGTTCAATAAAGCAGACAGCTGCATGTTCAGTAAGTACAGGACAGTATTGCCAACCTGATCCATTTCAAAATAGTGAGTTGGGTACCAAAAAATCATGAGGTTGCTTAAAAATCATCAAAAAAAAAACAAACCGGAGTAATTGTGGCATCTTAGAGACTAACAAATTTATTTGGGCATAAGCTTTTGTGGGCTAAACCCATTTCATCAGATGCATGGAGTGGAAAATACAGTAGGAAGATACATATACGTAGTACATGAAAAGATGGGGGTTGCTGATACAGACTAACACGGCTACCACTCTGAAACCTGTTAAAAATCATATTTAAAAGAAACCATCAGTGTTGGGCTCTTTTTCTTGGTGTGCAGATTTCTGAGTCTTTAAGGATCGCTCGGGTCATGTTTTCAAACATTCCTCCACCACCTGGTGGGCTAGAAACTTATTTTTTAAATGAAAGTGGACACTCTCCCCTAATGACAGGCCTCCAGAACCTAAGGCCTTAAGAAACACAATTACCAGAAATGGCAACATAGGAGTCTCTGGAGGCACAGCGGATATGGGAATTGCAGACAAGCATAGGGATGGATGAGGGCAACAGAGTATTGGGGTTTATAGGCACCTATGGGTAGTGTAGCAGGTATGGGGTTCTAGGGTGGCATAAGTGTAGGTGGGTGCTACCTGAAATTGGGCCAGCTAGTAAGCTCAGGGAGGACTAATGACCCACCAGAGTTTGGCAGAAAGCAGCACGCTTATTATACTGATAGCTAAGCTCAAAAGAAATGGGGGGTCACACTCACACTCACATACTCACGCTCCCAGGACAGGCACGACACTGGAGATGTCAGGATTCTTCAAGGTAAGTCTCCCACAGCGCAGCAATGGATGGTGCGATGAAGGCAAGTCTTCCCGGGGCACGATGGAATGCAACGTGGCAAACCACTGGCCAGGTGATCCGGGCAAAGGGCCTTTACGGGAGGTACAATTTTGTGAGTGCACTCCTGAGCACATGGCCCCTTCCCCTTTTAAGGACCTGCTCCTTCTTGACCTGCTCACCGGCTCAGATCTGTGACCACAGGCGGACACACCAGATCTACTATGCTTCAGCTTCTCAGCTTCCTATGCTGTCTCCGGTAACTCTCCACCTGTGTGAGTGTGTGGGTGCATGAGGGTATGAATGCGGTGAAAGTGTGCGTGCATAAATAAGTGCCAATCTTTTCCGTTTGATCCAATAGCGGCATTTAATAAAACCAATATAAGTGGGGAAACTGAGGTAACAGTGGGGTTATAGGATAGTGTGAGGTATAGGGATCTGAGGGGATGCACCTATAAGGTGGTATAGGATGGATATTGGGGTGCACAGCAAGTACAGTAACTCCCCACTTAACGTCCTCTTGCTTAACGTTTCGATCTTACGTCCCTGATCCATTACAGAACATGCTCATTTAAAGTTGTGCAATGCTGTGGTATAACGTTTGGCCGTCTGCTTTGTCCACGGTTGGCAGCCCCCCTATCAAATCCCCTACGCCCCCCTTCCCAAGCGCCTCCCACCCACCGGCGGACCCCGCAGATCAGCACCTTTCCCCTGCTCCCCCTGCCTCCTGCCTGCGGCAATCAGCTGGTTTGCCGCGGGGGGAGCAGGGGGAAGGTGCTGATCTGCGGGGTCTGCCGGCGGGTGGGAGGCGCGGGGCGTGGGCTTAGGGGAGCTGATAGGGGGGTCTGCCAGCCTGTTTAATACCTGTATTAAATTGCTTGTTTAAAATGTATATAATGCCTTTTGTCTGGCAAAAAAAAATTTCCCTGGAACCTAACCCCCCCCATTTACATTAATTCTTATGGGGAAACTGGATTCGCTTAACATCATTTCGCTTAAAGTTGCATTTTTCAGGAACATAACTACAGCGTTAAGTGAGGAGTTATTGTATGGAGCTTATGGGAAGTCGAGGGAATACAGAGGTTATAGGGGTTATAAAGGCAGGCAGGAGCTATGGAGTATTGGGGTGTATGGGGGCTAATGGGCATTTTAGAGGATATGGAGGCAGTTGGAGCTGTATTGAGGGATATAGGTGTGTAAGTGGAGGGCAGAATATGGAGGTATATAGGGGCTGGTGGAATTTATAGTGGGTTATGGAGTTATTAGGAGTATAGGATCTGGTGGTGAGGGTGTCAGTAGAGTTAGGCAAGGGTCCATAAAGTGTACAGGTCTGGTGGTGAGCCTATAGGACCCAGTTGGGGGTGTATAGGCTCTGGCAAGGGATCTATAACGTGTATGGAGCCTGGTAAGGGATCAATATGGTCTGGTGTTGGGGGGTGTATAAGGTGTTTAGGGTCTGGTGGTGGGTGTCCAGGGTCTATAAGGTCTGCTGGGGGTATAGAGCAGAGGTGGGCAAACTACAGCTTGCAGGCCAGATCCGGCCCAAGGGACCCTGCTGCCTGACCCCTGAGCTCCTGGCCCGGGAGGCTAGTCCCCGGCCCCTCCCCCGCTGTCCCCCCCGCAGCCTCAAGCGCTATGTCACTGCCGCCGCAACGCTCTGGGCGGCCGGGCAGCGCAGGTGCAGAGCCACGGCCTGACCCGGTCCTCTGGGCTCCCCCATCAGCCGCCAGTGCTCCAGGCAGCGGGGTAAGGGGACAAGGGGCGGGGGGGGCGTTGGATAGAGGGCAGGCAGTTAGGGCAGGGAGCGGTGGGGGGTTGGACAGAAGGCAGGGCAGTTGGGGCAGGGAGCGGGGCGGGGGATTGAGGTAGGGAGCCGGGGGGGGGGGGTTGGATAGAGGGCAGGACAGTTGGGGGAGGGGGCGGGGGGGGTTGGATAAAGGGCAGGGCAGTTGAGGCGGGGGGGGTTGGATAAAGGGCAGGGCAGTTGGGGCAGGGAGGGGGTTGGATAGAGGGCAGGGCAGTTGGGGGAGGGGGCGGGGGGGGTTGGATAGAGGGCAGGGCAGTTGAGGGGGGGGTTGGATAGAGGGCAGGGCAGTTGAGGGAGGGGGCGGGGGGGTTGGATAGAGGGCAGGGCAGTTGGGGGAGGGAGGAGGTTGGATAGAGGGCAGGCAGTTAGGGCAGGGAGCTGGGGGGGTTGGATAGAGGGCAGGGCAGTTGGGGGAGGGGGCAGGGGGGGTTGGATAAAGGGCAGGGCAGTTGGGGCAGGGAGGGGGTTGGATAGAGGGCAGGGCAGTTGGGGGAGGGGGCGGGGGGGGTTGGATAGAGGGCAGGGCAGTTAGGGCAGGGAGCTGGGGGGGTTGGATAGAGGGCAGGGCAGTTGGGGGAGGGGGCAGGGGGGGTTGGATAAAGGGCAGGGCAGTTGAGGCGGGGGGGTTGGATAAAGGGCAGGGCAGTTGGGGGAGGGAGGGGGTTGGATAGAGGGCAGGGCAGTTGGGGCAGGGAGGGGGTTGGATAAAGGGCAGGGCAGTTGGGGGAGGGAGGGGGTTGGATACAGGGCAGGGCAGTTGAGGCGGGGGGGGGTTGGATAGAGGGCAGGGCAGTTGGGGGAGGGGCGGGGGGGTTGGATAAAGGGCAGGGCAGTTGAGGCGGGGGGGGGGGTTGGATAGAGGGCAGGGCAGTTGGGGCAGGGAGTGGGGGGGGTTGGATAGAGGGCAGGGCAGTTGGGGGAGGGAGGGGGTTGGATAAAGGGCAGGGCAGTTAGGGCAGGGAGCTGGGGGGGTTGGATAGAGGGCAGGGCAGTTGAGGCGGGGGGGTTGGATAAAGGGCAGGGCAGTTGGGGGAGGGAGGGGGTTGGATAAAGGGCAGGGCAGTTGGGGGAGGGGGCGGGGGGGGTTGGATAGAGGGCAGGGCAGTTGGGGGAGGGGGCGGGGGGGGGTTGGATAGAGGGCAGGGCAGTTGGGGGAGGGAGGGGGTTGGATACAGGGCAGGGCAGTTGGGGGAGGGGGAGGGGACGGGGGGGTTGGATAGAGGGCAGGGCAGTTGAGGCGGGGGGGGTTGGATAGAGGGCAGGGCAGTTGGGGGAGGGAGGGGGTTGGATAAAGGGCAGGGCAGTTGAGACGGGGGGGGGGTTGGATAGAGGGCAGGGCAGTTGGGGGAGGGAGGGGGTTGGATAAAGGGCAGGGCAGTTGAGACGGGGGGGGGTTGGATAGAGGGCAGGGCAGTTGGGGGAGGGGGCGGGGGGGTTGGATAAAGGGCAGGGCAGTTGAGGCGGGGGGGGGTTGGATAGAGGGCAGGGCAGTTGAGGCTGGGGGGGGTTGGATAGAGGGCAGGGCAGTTGAGACGGGGGGAGGGGTTGGATAGAGGGCAGGGCAGTTGGGGGAGGGGGCGGGGGGGTTGGATAGAGGGCAGGGCAGTTGAGACGGGGGGGGGTTGGATAGAGGGCAGGGCAGTTGGGGGAGGGGGCGGGGGGGTTGGATAAAGGGCAGGGCAGTTGAGGCGGGGGGGGGTTGGATAGAGGGCAGGGCAGTTGAGACGGCGGGGGGTTGGATAGAGGGCAGGGCAGTTGGGGGAGGGAGGGGGTTGGATAAAGGGCAGGGCAGTTGAGGCGGGGGGGGGTTGGATAAAGGGCAGGGCAGTTGAGACGGGGGGGGGTTGGATAGAGGGCAGGGCAGTTGGGGGAGGGAGGGGGTTGGATAAAGGGCAGGGCAGTTGAGGCGGGGGGGGGTTGGATAGAGGGCAGGGCAGTTGGGGGAGGGGGCGGGGGGGTTGGATAGAGGGCAGGGCAGTTGAGACGGGGGGAGGGGTTGGATAGAGGGCAGGGCAGTTGGGGGAGGGAGGGGGTTGGATAAAGGGCAGGGCAGTTGAGGCGGGGGGGGGTTGGATAGAGGGCAGGGCAGTTGGGGGAGGGGGCGTGGATGGGGTCGGGGCAGTCAGGAAGGAGGGGTGGTTGGATGGGGCGCGGGGGGCCCTCAGGGGACGGGGGGGTCGGATGGGGCAGGAGTCCCAGGGGGGCCGTCAGGGAGCAAGAAGCGGAAGCGTCGGACAGGAGGCGAGGCCGGGGCCCTGCCCTCTATCCGACTCCCAGCCCCTTGCCCCCTAGCCGGCCCTCCATACAATTCTGGAAACCCGATCTGGCCCTCAGGCCAAACAGTCTGCGCCAGCCGGCAGCCTGCGCGCTCCGACGAGGGCGCGTGGGGCCCCGTGGGACGTATCGATAGGGTCCGAAAGGGGGCGGGGCCAGTGGGCGGAGTCCTGGGGGCGGGGCCAGGGCGGCAGGGCTGGTCCTGTGGCGGGGGCGGAGTTCCGGCTCGTTCCCGGCGGGCGCTGAGGCGATGGCCGGGGTCCCGCTGCTGGAGGCGCTGGGCCGCCTGTGGCAGGTGCAGGCCCAGCTCGGCAGCGGCGCCTCCGCCTCCGTCTTCCGCGTGCGCTGCTGCGGGGACCCGCGCGCCCCGCTCGGCGCCGTCAAGGAGTTTGTGCCTCCGGCGCGGCCCGGGCCTGCCGCCCGCAGCGCCCCGGAGTACGGCTTCGGCAAGGAGCGCGCCGCGCTGGAGCAGCTGCGGGGCCACCGCAACATCGGTAACGGGATCCCCCCTCCCCCCGCAGCATCGGTAACCGGATCCTTCCCCCCCACACACACACACATCCTCCGCAGCATCGGAAACGGGACCCCCCACCCTACCCCACCGCAGCATCGGAAACGGGATCCCTACCCCCCCCCCACACACACACCTCACCACAGCATCGGTAATGGGACCCCCCCCCACCCTACCCCGTCCATCACAGCACTGGTAACAGGATCCCGCCACCGCAGCATCGGTAACGGGGCCCCCCACCCTACCCCACCGCAGCATCGGAAACGGGATCCCTACCCCCCCCCCACACACACACACACCTCACCACAGCATCGGTAATGGGACCCCCCCCCACCCTACCCCGTCCATCACAGCACTGGTAACAGGATCCCGCCACCGCAGCATCGGTAACGGGATCCTCCTGCAACATCGGTAACGGGACAGCCCCACATAGGTAATGGGACCCCCCAACCTACCCCATCCATTGCAGCATCGGTAACGGGATCCCCCCCTGCAACATTGGTAACGAGACCCCCCCATCCTACCCCCTGCAACATCGGTAACAGAATCCCTACCCCACTACCTCCCACAGCATCGGTAACGGGATCCCCCATCCTACTCCCCCCACTGCAGCATCGGTAACGGGATCCCCCATCCTACTCCCGCCACTGCAAGATCCGTAAGAGGACCCCCCCCCACCGCAGCATCGGTAACGGGATCCCCCCAACCTACCCCCCCACTGCAACATCGGTAACGGGACCTTCCCGCCCACCCCCTCAACATCAGTAACGGGTTTTGCTGAGACAAGCCCCACACTCCCCCAGCAACACCAGTAACCAGGTTCACCCTGAACTCTCTGGCCATGACCCCTGAGTAACTGGGATTGGAACAGGACCCCCATGCAGCACAGGTAACCAGGACCCCGGCATTCCTCTCCCAGGCCAGGACCCCCCCCCCCCCCCGACATACACACATCAGTAATCAGGACCCCCAGCACTCCCTACAAGCCAGGCCTCCCTGATCATGACCCTTTCCACAACATCCGTAACCAGAATCCCCCACACAACATGGATAACCAGGACCTCCTCAGACCGGGACCCCACTCATGGCAACCAGGACCAGCTGGGGCCTCCCGCATCCCTGGACTGTCCTGCAACATTTGTAACCAGGTCCCTCCCTGCATCCCACAACCTGGACCCCGCCCTTATACTCCCCCACCCCAGTAACTGGGACCGGATAGGACCACTTCTCCTAATCCCCACAACATCCAGGATTCTACCATTGACCTCCTGGCCAGCACCCCACCCACACCCCCCATACTTCCATCCCCACAACTTCAGTTACTGGGCTCAGACCCATCCCCCAGTACCTCCAGCTGGGACCCTATGCAGAATTGGTAATCAGAAACCCTGCTAGTCCCCTGGGCTAAAACTCTCTTGGGCCCACTACTTCCACCCCCAGTAACCAGGACAGGGCTGGGACAGGACCCCCTTTTCCTCCCCCACAACATCAGTGATCAGGATTCAGGACCCCTGCATGCCAATCCCCCCAGAACACTGCTAACTGTGGTACCCCACCCTCCAGGACAGAACCCCCTGTCCCTACTGCAATATCAGTAACTGGGGTACCTGCTGCTTTGTGGACCCGAACCCCACAGGCCTACCACAGCATCAGTAACCGGGATCCACCAACCCCACTCCACAACAGTAGTAACGGGGACCGTTTCAGCCCTGGCCCCCCTCTTCCTGCATCCCCATTGCATCAGTAACCGGGACCCTGGCCCCCCTCTCCCTGCCCCTCCACAGCATCAGTAATGGGGACCCTGGCCTATGCCAGCCCTGGTCCCCGTCTTCCTGCCCCCACTGCCCACAGCATGTAATGGGGACCCTGGCCCCTGCTAGCCCTGGCTCCCCTCTCTCTGCCCACCCCACGGCATCAGTGATGGGGACCTGGCCCCTGCCAGCCCTGCCCTTCCCCCTGCACCACCACAGCACATCCTTCTCTCCACATGCTGCAACATCAGTAACTGGGCCAGTCCAACTGGGCTGGAACCCCCACCACCGTATCGGTGACAGGGCCAGTACCCCCACCAAGCCTGGCCCCCTCCCCATAACATCAGGGACTATGACCCTTCAACAGCATTGGTAACTAGGACCGCCTCCCTCACCAGCTCACAACCCCGTACTGCCAGGCCAGCGGCGCTCTATCTCCAGCTATAATGTCAGTAATTGGAACAGGACCCCTCTTACTGCATCATGAGGTAACTGGGACCCCCTACATGGACTGGGACCTCCCCAAGATAGAGACTGCCACTCCCCCACTGCAAAATGGGCAACCAAGAGTCGTCCGTCCGTCCCCGGTCCCGTCCCCCTCCGGTCTTTGATCCTTCACTGCAGTATCAGGAGCCAGGACCCTACTGCTCTGGGACAGAGATCTCCCCCACTATAGCAACACAAGTAACCCAGACCCCCTCCATTCCCTGGGATCTCTCACCAAGCCGAGACATACCCCAACTGCAGCATCAAGAGCCAGGACCCCTCGACAGCAATGACAGGGACCCTGGCTCCCCCTCACCCCTGGCCTGGCCATGCTTCCCATCCCCCTCCACAGTGCTGGTAACTGGGACCTCCCGCAGACTGTGTTAGGGGCCCATAGCCCCTCTCTCCCAGCAACATCTATAACCGAAACTCTCCTGAGCCAGGATGGGGACTCCACCATCCCTGCCCCAGCGACATCCTGTTGGGGCCCCCACTGCAACATTGGAAATGGGCTGGGACCCCTTCCTTGGGAACTGGATATATGCGCTCCCCATGGCAGCCTGAGGAACTGTGCCAGGGTCACCCCCTAGGGCTACCGACCAGCTCCCTGCAGCACTCGGCATGGGAACTCCCTCTGCACAACTCCCCCACTGCAGCAGTGGTAATCAGGTCAGACCAAGGACAGGCCACCCCACAACCTCCAGTTACTGGCCCCAGCTCTCCATGTGGGCGGGCTGTGCTTTGGGCCAGGGTGGGAGCTGGAGCTGGTGGGCACTTTGTACCCTCCTGTGTTCTACGGCTTTTCTTCCTGCAGCATCTGGCAGATTGATGTGGAGGAGGGTCTGCCCTGACACTAGGTGCCACCTATATGGCTGCTGCAGGCTGCTATGCCCTGCCTCCCTGTGCTGGGTGGGGGAAGGGAAGAGTGCTGAAGTGTGCATCCAACCATTGGTAGAACCAGTAGGAGTTTTGAATAATCTGCTGGCTCCTTGCTTGGAGTCCAAAGTGCAACTGTAGCAAGAAAAGGGTTAGCAGGCTGGCTCTGTATACTCCCAAACCAGCCCGTTCCCTCTTCCCCTCCCAGCCATGGCAGGGCAGGTGTCCTGTGTGGGGAGAGGCAGGCATCAGAGGACTGTTTGTACTGGGGGTTTTCCAGGTCCAGCTGAGCTGCCCTCAGACCAGGCGGGAGCTGTGCTGCAAAGCAGGTTTGAATTAAAAGGATGGTAATTCAAGTCTGCATGACAGCTCTAGGGATCCACCACCAAGCCACTTGCCCAGGGCGGGAGGTGCTCAAACACTGTGGGGCATGGAGGGGAGCCTGATCCTTGTGAGTAGAATGAAAAGCTGTTGGTCTGTGGGGCCCTGAGCCCATCCCTGCGTCTCCTGCACATTCAGCCACGTGCTTGGAGCCCACAGGGTCGTGCTCCAGTGTGGGAATGACAAGGTTGGGGCGGTGTGGAACCATGTGTGCGGAAGAGGGCCTCTCCCTCTCTTCCCCCACAGCCCCATGCAGAGTCGCACCTCATCCCAGCAGCACCTCCCGCAGTTGCACATGTGGGCAGTACAACTGGGAGAATATGGAATGTCTTAGCTAGGTGCTTCACTGGAATATGTCTGCCTCAGGGTCTGCTTCTGCTCTTTGGGCCCCCCCCCCACCCTTTCCTGCTCTTGTTGTGTTCCCCTGCTGCTTGGAGGCCTTCTCTCCTGGGCATGCTGCCTAGCCACCCAAGCCTCTCCTCAGACAGGCTGGGGGACTGCCCCAGCCCCTTCTTTACCGGCCATTCCTCTGCCCACTAGGCATGGTGCCCCCCCGCTTCCCCAGGCTTGCAGGCTTCTCTGCAATGAGGCTGCGTTTGAGTAACCATGCTCCTGGTAGGTTACACCTTCAATCGGTCATTGAGTCTCTTGACTTAACTGTTTACTGTAGCTCCTAGAGGCCCAGCTCCCATTAGGGCTGGTGCTACACAGACACATAGTGAGAAACCTTTCCCAGAAAGCTTACAGTGGGAATGGACATGATGGGGGGAGAAATGCAGAATTGGCCTTTTTCTACAGATGGGAAACTGAGACTCTGGCTAGACTAAGTGACTTGCCCAAGGTCACGCAATCTGGCTTAGTCCAGTGCCTTAACCATAAGGTGACTCTTCCCTCCCCAGTAACCCATTCCAGACAGCTGCAGAGAGCCCTCTCACAGACAGCGCCATTCTAACTGTGTTGGGATTTGGAACTTACAATGGGACGCGCTCTGACGCACGTTCTATGCTTTCAGCCTCTGTACGCTCCCTCACTGATCTAAAGGGAAGCGGAACGGGTATGATGCACAACTTGGAGTCACTTTGAATTCACCAGCT
Organism: Lepidochelys olivacea; assembly: GCF_965140295.1. Classification (NCBI taxonomy): domain Eukaryota; kingdom Metazoa; phylum Chordata; order Testudines; family Cheloniidae; genus Lepidochelys; species Lepidochelys olivacea. The sequence continues at coordinate 42,355,092 of NC_140418.1, read as the reverse complement.
TTGCCCTTGTCTGATTCCAGTGACGCTGTACGGTGTGTTCACCAACCACTTCTCTGCGAATGGCCCTTCTCGCTGCCTCCTGCTGGAGCTGCTGGACATCAGCGTGTCAGAGCTGCTTCTCTACTCCAGCCATCAGGGCTGCTCCATGTGGATGATCCAGCACTGTGCCCGTGATGTGCTAGAGGCCCTGTCTTTCCTTCACCACAAAGGCTATGTTCATGCAGACCTCAAGCCACGCAACATCCTTTGGAGCGCAGAGGAGGAGTGCTTTAAACTCATTGACTTTGGGCTTAGCTTCAAAGAGGGGAATCAGGTTTGGAACGCTGTTTATAGGAGCGCTTAATTCTGTTTCACGTCACTGTGCTGTGCTCCTGCCAACTCTCTGCAGCTATGTGGATTTGCTTGGCTGGGAACATTGAGGGGACGGTGACTCTTTAGGGGTTACCCGTCTCTGTGGATCATTACTGGGCCAATGGTCCAGTTCAGTAGGAATGTAGGGATTGCAGACCCAGTCGGACCAGTGGTCCATATTGTGACCGATAACCAGATGCTTCAGAGGAAGGTGCAGCTAGGAAGTAGTCGGTCCCTAGGGTCAGTTCCTTCCTAAGCCCAGATAGCTAGTGCCTGGCCTATGCCCTGGAACATGAGCTTGTATCTCGTCTAACAGAATGCAGATGTTCCCATTATCCATGTAAATGTCTAATCCTTCTCTTGATCTTAGTCTTTCGATACCTCGTGGCTGTATATTCCTCAGGGTGATTAAACATTGGGTTTAAATGCCCTTTTTAAGTGTGTTGCTTTTCAGTTTCACTGACAGTCCCTTGTTCTTGTATTGTGCAAGAGGGTAAATGAGCGCACAAATATACAGGCTCTCCTCTAGCATTCATTATAGGCACTGACTCTGTGGGTGTTCCAGGGCTGGAGCACCCCTGGGGAAAAATTGGTGCATGTGCTGCACTCCCCGGCAGCTCCCCGCCCCAGCTCGCCTCCGCTCTGCCTCCTCCCCTGAGCGCGCCGCTGCGTCCTGCTTCTCCCCCTCTCTCCCAGCGCTTGCACTGTGAAACAGCTGTTTCGCGTGGCAAGTGCTGGGAAGGAGGCGGGAGGAGGAGGAATGCGGTGCGCTGGGGGAAGAGGCGGGGCTGGAGTGTGGATTTGGGGAGGGGCCTAATAAGGGCAGTGAGGGGGTGGAGTCGGGGCAGGGCTGGGGCGGGGGGGTGCAAGCACCCACTGGCACCAATGAAAGTTTGTGCCTGTGACGACCATTACCTATGTCCCTTCTTATTCACCTCTTCCTTAACAACCTTCATCTTTTCAGTCTCTCCTATGAAAATCTCACTGTCACTCAGTTTTCACCCATCTTTTGACCTCTTTCTGCTATGTTCCTTCCAAGATAGGGTGATGCTATTAATGAATCCTTGTGTTCTGTTTGATCTTTTGACTGCCGCTTCACATAGAGCAGATTTTCACTGAGCTCTCTGCAAGGATGTCCTGGTTCCTTTTCCACATGACTAGCGTTAATACGGAGCCCGCCCACCCCTGCCCCCAGTGTATGGGCAGTTCAGATTATTTATCCTGATGTGCACTACTATGCATTTATCAACACTGACTCATCTGCAACCATGCAGCCTCCATTCAGCCAGCTCTGTTAGACCCTGTTTGGTGCTTCAGGCTTTACGTGTCTCAGCTAACTTAAACCATGCTGTCATCTGTAAATCTTGTCCTCTTCCTGGGCAGCCCCTTTTCTGGACCATTCATGTGTTAAACAGCACTAGTCCTCCTAAGAAGCTGCAGAACACCTCACTGTTAACATATGACACTAATTTACCTTTCATCCAGGACTACTTAGTTTCCTTAATAGCCTCCTCTGAGGGGTCTATCAGAGGGGTTTTGAAGTCCAGATCGCCTGTCAGCTGGTTCTCATTCATCCACGGTGTGGCTGACACCCACTAAGAATTGAAGTAGACAAGACGGGCATGATATTCTTTTTCAGAAGTGGTGCTGGTTTGTCCCTGTTGTATCCTGTTCATCTAGATGTTCTATGATTCAGCTATTTCAACCACTTGGCCTGATACTGAAAGCAAGGCTCACTGGTCTGTGATTGCCAAGGTCATCCATTTGATTTGCTACCTTTGAGCTCTCTGGTACAGTAGCTGATTTTAATGAGCATATTTTAGTTAGCGGCATGGCCAATCTGCTCTGAAGTGCTTTCGGGACCTGTGGCTGTGTCCCATGCTGTGCTAGTGACTTGTTACTCTGCCTAGCAGAATGTGTTGAGGTTTTCCTGTCCTTGTCTGTTTGCTGTGCTAATTCCCTCTTAACCATCTTAATTCGCTTCTTGTATTTGGGCCTTTCTGTTGAGCTGGATTTCCTGGTTTTGGGAGCCATCCAGGCTGACCTGAATAACCTTAAGTCTTGCCATGGAAACAGACTGAAGCTGGCTTGTCCTCTTTCCACCGTTGTTTATGTGCGTAAATGCCTTCTGTGACCACTAGGACTGCTTGTCTGTGATTTTTTAATTTCCTCACTTCTGACTCTTGGGCCTTTTTGACAAGATTCTCCTCTTTTAAATAAAAATATCTCTTTCTATCACTTAAAGCTAGGGGGTGCTAGTCTTTTGGAGAGGTTCTCTGGTAAAATGAGGTCTTGACCACTTGTGGTTACCAGCAATCTTGGCTCTTCCCGATGGCAGGGGTGGCTAAATTCCAGATTTGGGGATTATATTTGTCCTATGTCCTCTTGGTTTTAGCTAGCCACTGTTCTCTTTCTGCCCTAAGATGCTGTTTAGTTGGGTGGTTAAACCTCGGCTGTGTTTTGCTTCAAACCTGTCTGCACTTAGTGGTGGGTGAAGAGATCCTTTTATACAGCTCATATGTCAGTTTGAAGTTTACAAGGCACTTTGTGAGAATAAATCTGCAAGAGATGTACAGTCAACTAGTTGAATTGAAATGAATTCTCTTTGAATGGGTTCCTGGTAAGGTTGGCTGGCTCCACGCTTTGCCTGGAGAATTTAGTTTCAAACTCCTCTCTTCTGCTGTAATGCCCTGGCTTGCCTCTAAAACGATGCTCCTGAGCAGCCCTATAAAAGCAAGGAGGCATTTAGTTTATTTCCTCTGCTGCTACCTCTCTTTTCTTTGAACAGGTAGCCTATAGGCATTTTACTTTCTCTTCAGTAGCAAAAAGTGTAGCTTTCGCTGCTGAGCGGGAATTGATTGCTACAGATTTTTCTGACTGCGGGGAAGAGGAGAGGTGGGGGGAAAGTATATTTAAGTTCCCTGCCTGCATATTACAGATGTCTGTTTAATATTTTAAAGCTAAATCCTAGTATTTGAACAGAAGTCTTTATCAATCCTCTCTGCTCTATGACTTAAGCTGATTGTGAGCTAGGCCCAGAAGTCCTCCCTGTGCTTTTCTATTAGCTTTTGGAGGAGCATTATGCGGACTTGACACCTTACTCTGAAGCATCTAGAATTCTCCCTGGCAAGAGACTTGATACCTGTTCAGATGGTCATTGAGCTGGTCTAGGATGACACTGTTTGCATTGATATTGGTGCTCTGCCTTTCACTTTCATCTCCAATAGAAATCATTCATGTGAAAATGAGCCACTAGTTTTCTTACTGAGAGGTGGTTCTCTTTTCAAGTGTCTCACCAAACTGCTGGCTGGGCTACCAAAACAGACTGAACTTTCTAAACTTGGCTGGCTGTTTAACACCTGGAGATTTAGCAAGTTTTTGTTAAGCTGCCTTTCTGGAAAGGAATCTGGAAGCTGGTATAAAGGGGCAGGGGCGAGTGATTGGGGAATTGGCTGAATCCTGGTTCTATAGCATATGTTTGATTTTCCTTAGGATGTGAAATACATTCAGACAGACGGGTATCGGGCTCCAGAGGCAGAGCTGCAGAACTGCCTGGCTCAGGCGGGGCTCCAGAGTGAAACAGAATGTACCTCTGCTGTAGATCTGTGGAGTCTAGGAATTGTTTTACTGGAAATGTTCTCAGGAATGAAACTGAAACATACTGTCCAATCTCAGGAATGGAAGGTGAGAAAAAACTGCTCTTTGGATCCCCAAATCCAGGGGTCATTGTTCATGCTGGAGGAGCTTGTGTTTCCTTGTTTTATCCTGCTTATATGATGCTATTCCCAATGCCCAGAAAATGCACTGGAACCATCCCTTTAGTTCTTTCTTCAGCCTTCTTGGGAGTTGCTGTTCTGGAGCACTAAAATTGCACCTGTCCACAGGATGGGGATGTCTTTTTGGGACCTGAATTCGCACTGTGGGACGGGTGAAATGCTGAGGCTCCAGGACTGTGTTGGAAGCCTAGGGTCTTGTCTAAACTGCAGAATTTTGTTGCCAAAAGGCAGCTTTTGGCAACTAAACAGCAAAGGTGTACACACTGCAATGCCACTTTTGGCAACAAAACTCTTCAGTTTTGGTGACAAAACCAAACCACTTGGACGAAAGGCAGAGAGCTTTTTGTGGCAAACTTAAAGCAACAAAGTGTCAGTGTAGATGCTGCTGTTCATTATATCACCCGAACTAGCTTCCCCCAGTATCCCACAATGCCCGCTGTGACTGCTCTGTTCACTATTTTGAACTCAACTGCTGTACAGGCATGCACCCCTCCCTTTTCAAAACTACAGGAAGTTCTGACAGCTGAGCATGCCTGCAACAAAGAGAAAATTATTAACATAGAATGCTGCTGTCTCCCACACTACACACAGAGGCAGGGGCGTGTGTGAGCGTGCATGTGAGAGAAAGAGACTGCTGTGAAGAGCCAGGGAGGGAGACGAGGGCTGATGTCGGGGATGTCCCCCTGCATCAGGACTGGTTGCTTCCGGCAGCTGTCTGAACTTACACACCCTGTCACACACTGCCCCCCTACCCACAGACACATTTCAGTTGAAAAGCGGCTGCCAATCTAGTAGGATGCCCAAGGAACCTGCATCATATGATGCTGTACCTACCCCAGGAGGCATTGCAAACCCTTCCCAAAGCACCCTGCAGCCAGTTGCACAGAGGGATAGCTACCCACAGTGCGCTGCTCTGTGTCAATGCAAGAGCTGCTAGTGTGGATGCGCTCCACTGACACAAGGAGCATAGTCTGGATATGTAACAGCAGCTTAATTAGAGCGGCATCACTTTTGTCGACAAAACTCAGTAGTGTATACTTAGCCTACATCTTAGCTCTGTTTGTAAGACTGCCAGCTTTGGTGTAACACCAGAATGGAAAATGAAATAGATCAGTTAAGTTTCTGCCAACTAGTTCAGTGGCATGGTGACAAAGCAGTAACTTTCTCTGGCTTTTAGTGCGACTCTCACAATGTAGGGCTGTTTATTAACTCTAGAAGTGTGCTGAGGATGGGAGAGGGCTGCAAGGCATGTCTGACTGACTCCACATTTCTGCTCTGAAATGGTCACTTTTATTTCCAGCTCCTCTCTTGGCAGTAGGCATCAGTCAGAAAGACTCCCAGTAAAGAACTGAAAAATGTGTCACAGATGGTGAAATAAGCCCTTCCCTGTGAAATCTGATCTCCCCGTGCCACTGGAAGCGTCCCAGCTGGAGGCTCCTAACTGCTAGTCCAGGCTGGCCTGGGAAGGGACAGGACTTGGTCCTTCCCCTGCACAGCTTCTCTCAGTGGGGAGATCAGACCTACCTCCAAAGGCAGCACAGAAGTGTGTGTGGTACACCCTCACTTCTGTGCTGCAGCAGCCGTGTAGCTGGACTCGGGGCTTCCACCCCCCGTGGCTCAGCGTGCTGGTGCTTGCCCCCCTCCCTTTGGCTCATGGTGCCCAAATTGGCCAGGACCCATGCTTTAATCCGCGACTGGCCAGTGCTAGCCTCTAGTAGCCCCTGGCTGGGGTGCTCCCACTAGCACAGGGAGATCAGACTTGCCTCCACTTTTGGGAGCCTCCTCCTGCTGCAGGAACCCCTGGGGCTGCTGCCTTCAAAGCCCAGCTCTGCAGGTAGCACAGAAGTGAGGGTGGCAATCCTATGACCTTCCTACAACAGCTTTGCGACAACCCCTCCCCACCCCTCCACCCTCCCGATCCCCTTTTAGGTCGGGACCCCCATGGTTACAACAACAAGAAATTTCAGATATAAACTTCTGAAATTGTGAAATTGACCAATTTTAAAACCCTCTAGCCATGAAATTGACCAAAATGGACCATGAATTTGGTAGGCCTCTACCCATAGGAAATGCCTCCTCAGTCTTTTGGTGAATGTTCACCCCAGGATTTTATTTTTCTTCTAACCCTGGCTGCCTTTGCTTTCCAGACAAACAGTTCTGCCATCATTGATCACATTTTTGCCAGTGAAGGTGTGGTAAATTCAGCCATCCCAGCCTATCACCTCAGAGACCTTATCAAGAGGTATATTGCAAATAGCAAATGTGTTACATGTTACTCTGAGGCACATGTATGCTGATCCAAGCAGTACTGTTCTTCTTGTAAGGGTTTGTCTTGCATTCAGATACCGAGGAGCCTTGCAGTGCTCGCCTAGGCTACCTGCTCTCCTGAAACTTTCCCCCTGTTGTGCTGGCAGTGCAGCTCCAGGAGTGCCTGACTCCTTGTATTCTAACTACTGTGTGAGCAGGGCTGCACAAGTGAGTGCAGAGAACATTGGTGGCCTGCCTATGCTAGCACTCCCATTGTTGCCATTCAGGAAGTGGGATGATGGGGAACTGGTATAAAAATATTGATGGTGATGAGGCTTTGGCAGCATTTCTTTAAGCCAGTAGATGAAACATGTTTGGAAAAATGCCTTCCCCCTGTGATGTCAGTAAGGTCCAAATAGGAGCATCTGCATATCCTAAGTCAGTAGAGGAGAGGGCTCAGCGCTGCTGCTGCTCAGATATTTCCCAAGTAACAGCAGAGTAAATGAATAACTCTAGCAGCAAAGAAACTGACTTGACCACCTGGTGGGCTGCAATAGAGCTCCAGTCATGTCACTTAGCTGCTGCTCAGAGCTTCCCCCACTAGCAGCAGGGGAGTCAGAACTCCCATGGGGAAGAGGACATAAATATGGAGGCTGGGAGAGGGGATGGAAGTTTGTCCCTGAGCATCCAGTGTTGTGAGCCCCAATGATCACAGCTTTCCAAGGAGGTTCTAGGTCACCGTGGCACAGTCGCCTGCCATCCCATAAATGGGAATATGCAGAGGCTTTTCAGAGACCAGCCATCTCACTGTGAAAGGGTAGACTCTGGAGCAGCCATAGGGCAGCATCTGTAGGAGAATATTCGATCATGGACCTGTAGCTAGAAATGGTTACAACTGATTATATAAATGAAACCACTCATCAGCGTGGGCCTGTGCTAAAATCTAAGTGTCACTTTCCAAACTCAATTTTGGTAGAGGAGTCTGGAAAAGTTACTCACCAAACATTCCTGTAAGAAGCCCTTTAAGGGGCTTGTAACACCTAAATTCTCACTCTATGGACAAAAGAAAATGCACAGAAATCCAAAGTGTGTGAGTGTTGTAAGGGGGAAGACATGCTGTGGGGTTTGTATGTAAGGTTCTAGCCTCACTTGAAATGCAGATCTCATCACTGCCTTTACTGTGGGGCTGCTGTGTGCAAAAACTTAACATCTCCCTTTGTCTTCTAGCATGCTTCACGGCGACCAAGCAAAAAGAGCCACTGCTGCAAAGGCTCTGTGCAGCCCCTTCTTCAGCATTCCCTTTGGTAAGTTGTGTAGTTCCATCCACCTCAAGCTTCTAATATCCAGGGCAAAGAGCCCATGTGTCCAGCTGGAATTGTTTTGCCCCTCAGGTTTTCTTCACTTATTCTCCCTGGCTTGGTCTTTTGTGCCTGATGGCAGCCACCAGTCCTCTGCAACACAGCTGCTTCAAGCTTTGCCCATGCTTCACCCCATGCACAGGGCCCGACCATGGCCTGTCTCCCCAGCTGGAGGCCACAGAGCGTTGGTCTCCCTCCAGAAGGGCAGGCACTTCTCACTGATTCTGCTTAACTTAGACAAAACCAGCATTTACTGACCATCTTGGGGAACAAAGAAGAAGGGTAACCAGTAATATGTGCCTGTTATGGGTACTATGAAAAGCCCTTTCGGGTAGTCTTGAGCTCTAGATGCCAGGGTAAGCAGATAGGTTACCTTGTTCCCCACTTAGGCCTGGTCTACACTAGTAAATTGGGTCGGTATAACTACATCGCTCGGGTGTGAAAAATCCACGGCCCCTGAGCAATGCAGTTAAACCAAAATAACCCCGGGCACAGCCGTTAATGGGAGAATTCTCCCACTGTCTTGGAGAGGTGGATTACCTACATCAGTGGGAGAAGCCCTCCCATCAGGGCGTAGGTAATGTCTTTACTGCACTACAGCGGCACAGTTACAGCGTTTTGAGTGTAGACAAGGCCTGAGTATGAATCTCGGGGCTTTTGAAGCACCGTGGTGGTGGGGAGTAACTGTCTGAGTGTGTGAGCAGTGGGGGGCTGTCTGACTTTGGGCAGGGGGAGGGGGGGCTTCTGACAGTGGTTTCTGTTAGTGCCTCATCAAATTAAGCTTGTTAGCAGCTGAGCAATGTCAATACACTGCTAACTGAAGGCAGCAGTGTGGTCCAGTGGATCAGGCACTAGTGGGAGTCAAGTCCTCCTTCTGGGGACTGCATAGCAAATCACACTGCATGCTGGTGTTGGGGTCACTTTGTTGCTCAGTCAGCACTACCCCCTCGGATCCAACAGTGTGATTTCCTCTTCAGTTGAAATGGAGAGGCCATCTGTGCCAAATTGCACTCCTGGGTTACAAGCTTCTAGCTGGAGAGAAGTCGGGAACACTCCTGCCTCTTTGGAGTCTTGACCCTCCCCATGTTATGTCCAATTATCCTGCCTCAGCCCCCAGTCCTCCCCCAGTATGTCTGTCAGTGTCTGTGTCCCCCCCGGTCCCCTCCGGAGCTGCACACATGTCTTTGCATTCTGTTGCTTTAACTCTTTAGGCAGCACAGCTGTACCCCTTATTCAATAGTGCCTGTGTAAATTATTAGCAGGTGTGGAGCCTCTCACCTCTGGGCTGGCAAGTGGCTTCTGCTGAGTCTCTGCAGTTTTTCCTGAGCTGCATGAAGTGTGGGGTGGAGAGGCTCACAGAAGAGGAAACTTCTCAAAGCTCTGAGCGGCCTTGGAACATAAGAACTGTCATATTGGGTCAGACCAAAGGTCCATCTAGCCCAGTATCCTGTCTTCTGACAGTGGCCAGTTCCAGGTGCCCCAGAGCGAATGAACAGAGCAGGTAGTCATCGAGTGATCCAGTCCCTGTCACCCATTCCCAGCTTCTGGCAAACAGAGCTAGGGACACCATCCCTGACCATCCTGGCTAAAAGCCATTGACAGACCTATCCTCCATGAATTTATCTAGTTCTTTTTGAACCCTGTTATAGTCTTGGCCTTCACAACATCCTCTGGCAAAGAGTTCCACAGGTTGACTGTGCATTGTGTGAAAAAATACTTCCTTTTGTTTGCTTTAAACCTGCTGCCTATTTCATTTGGTGACCCTAGTTCTTGTGTTATGAGAGAGTAAATAACATTTCCTTATTTAATTTCTCCACCTCAGTCATGATTTTATAGATCTCTATCATATCCCCCCTTAATCATCTCTTTTCCAAGCAGAAAAGTCCCAGTCTTATTAATCTCTTCTCATACATTCCATACCCCTAATCCATACCCCTTTTCTGAACCTTTTCCAATTCCAATATATCTTTTTTTGAGATGCGGCGACCACATCTGCATGCAGTATTCAAGATGTGGGCGTACCATGGATTTATAGAGAGGCAATATGATATTTTCTGCCTTATTATCTATATCTTAATGATTCCCAATATTCTGTTCACATTTTTGACTGCCGCTGCATTGAGTGGATATTTTCAGAGAACTATCCACAATGACTCCAAGATCTCTTTCTTGAGTGGTAACAGCTAATTTAGACTCCATCGTTTTATATGTATAGTTGAGATTGTTTTCCAGTGTGCATTACTTTGCATTTATCAACATTGAATTTCATCTGCCATTTTGTTGCCCAGTCACCCAGTTTTGAGAGATCCTTTTGTAGCAATTCACAGTTTTGCTAGTTTTGTATCATCTGCAAATTTTGCCACCTCACTGTTTACCTCTTTTTCCAGATCATTTATGAATATGTTGAATAGGACGGACCCAGTACAGACTCCTGGGGGACCCCCCTATTTACCTCTCTCCTTTCTGAAAACTGACCATTTATTCCTAACTTTTAACCAGCTACCAATCCATAAGAGGACTTTCCCTGTTATCCCATGACAGCTTACCTTGCTTAAAGGCCTTTGGTGAGGGATCTTGTCAAAGGCTTTCTGAAAATCTAAGTACACTCTATACACTGAATCCCCCTTGTCCACATGTTTATTGACCCCCATCAAAGAATTCTTGTAGACCTTGGTAGAACACATTGGTTTATGAGGGCTCAGGCCAGTAGCTTCATTCGAGCCGGCAGCCTTGAGCTGAAGACAGCTGCTCTAGCTGGGCAGTCTCAGTGCCTGGCTGGTTGGGGAGTATGTTAACAACTTTCCTGTTTCGTGAGGGATTTGGGTTTCATTTGAAGTCTTATCTCCCCAGCTAGCTGGGAATGCTCTGCCTGTCAGACTCCTTGAGCCAGGGCCCCTTTCACTTGTAGAGAGTACAACTTCTGCATCTCAGGGTCATTTTTGGCCCTTTCCTGCTGAAAGATAGCGGCAAGCTCTCGATGGCTCTCTCGATGGCTCTTCTGTCCACCTGCCTCCAAGGGCATTACAGTCAGACTGCGCAACAGTTCTTGAGCCTGGAAGAATGAAGGCATGTGGTGACTCGGGGCTTTGGGAAGGCAAGGAGCTTTGATCATTGACACTAGGGTGTTGTGGTTAAAGCACTGGACTGCGACCCAGAAGATCCAGGTTCGGTTCGTGGCTGGCCGAAGGTTTCCTCCGTGACCCTGGGAAAGTCTTGTCATTTTTGTGGCCAGTTCTCCATATGTAAATTGGGCTCATACTTCAGAAGGATAAAGCTGTGACTGTTTGCAACACTACAGCACTGGGGCTGTGTAAGACCTAGTGTAGACTCATAGCGTTTTAAGGCAATTAGGACGCTCTGGGCTGCCCACCTGATAACACAGGCCATACAGTTGCGCTAGAGCAGATATTTTAGAAGGCTGTCACTTAGTCATGCTCTAAAGACTCCAAGTGCAGAAGACCCCAGTGTGAGTTGTTCCAATGGCTCAGCCCCCGAGGTGTTTCAAAACCCTTGTTATATTTTCAGTTTGAAATTTGCTGATTTCCATTTCCAGCTGGAGAATCTTGTTCTGCTTTTGTCTGCTAAATTAAAGAACCTGCTGCTCTCAGGAGTCTTCTCCCTACGCAGGGTAGATCTACGCTGCACTGAAAAACCTGCAGCACAGAAGTCTCAGAGCCCAGGTCAACTGACTCGGGCTGCGGGCACACTAGGGCAATCCAACCATGCGGAATGTGGGCAGCCCGGGCTGAGTCTGGATCAGTCACTTCTGACAGTACACTTAATTCTCCTGTTTTGTCTGCGTACACCAGAGACTGCCCCAATGTTTGAGTGAGCTGGAACCTGGACAGAGCTGGCTTAGCGGTGACTGGGCTAAGACTGAGAGTATCCTGGCAGGGAGAGAGAAGGCGTGCCAGGGGCTGGACAGATAGTGGACTTGCCCAAGCACTAAGCCAGCACTGGAGAGTTCTCATGATGGACATGATGGGCTCTCTGCCCCCTAACCCCCAGGGGCTGCAGGGATGTGGTGTGGCCGCTTCCCGGAGCAGTACGGTGCCATGGAGGTGGCAGTCCCGCGGGCCGGATCCAAAGCCCCAAGGGGCCGGATCTAGCCCACAGGCCATAGTTTGCCCACCCCTGCCATAGGGACTTGCAGACCATGATCCAGTCATCTGCTAACCTTTTCTTCAGTAAACTAGACAACTGTTAAATCGGCTTTCCAGACCGCAGATTATCCTTGTAGCTCTGTTCTGAACTGCTCCATTTTGTAGCATCCTTGTTGAGGTGTGGACACCAGAACTGGATGCAGTATTCCAGTAATCATCTCACCCATGGCTTGGTGCCGTTGAACATGCAGTGGTCCAGGGCTTTTGAATTGTGTCCATGTAGGAAAGACACTGGCACACCAGCTGAGGCCTTCTGGCAGGTTGGCATGTTGGTGCCAAGCAGCAGAGACGCTTCATCACAGCAGTGTTACTGGTCTCTAAAGTGGTGAGCCTCTGGAGAAATGCCCAGGGGCTGAGGTCTGAGCTGTCTTCTGAGACATCTGGTAGCTATCACCATTTAAAGCATCATCCTCACTTCTCCAGTGCTCTGAGGTGCTCACCAGCTGAGGCTTTTATTGTCACAGCAGTGGTACAATGTCCTTTGAAGTGCTAGACAATGGAAGGCAGCACAGATACATCTGACTCTGCATACCAGCCAGGCTGAGCTACAGTAATGACTCAACAGGAGAAGTCAGCTGAGCCCCTAAGAGCCAGGTCACTGCACCCAGCTCTGTCGGATTCTGCTCTCAGATGAGCACGGAAAGCAGAGAGGTAAGGCTTTCCAGCACCAGGAAACAGGCTGCAAGAAATCCACCTTCCCTGAGCCACCACCACATAGGAGCTATGTAAGCTCTCCAGAGGTCTAGGCCAGTGCATATCTCGTTAACCAAGCAACTGAACGGTATTAGCTGGCTAGTGCTAAATAAAAGAACTTGCATCTCCACAGCCTGAGATGCAGAAAAGCAGCACTTCTGCCAACTCTGACCTGCCAGCTCAGCCCTGGGTCCCATTTCAATCAGTGGATAAGTGGCAGCTCTTCACCGTCAAAGCTCCTGGTGCCTGATTCACTGACGTCTTGGACACCATTATGGAGGCAGAGCCTCCTTGGAATGATAGCAGTGGGAGTCCAGGAGGGCATGGTATTGAAAACTTCCTAACAGGAAGAATTGTTGATTTCCTTTGCTTAGCGAAGCACAGATGCTTGCATTCTGGAATTAGGAGTTGCATTCCACAGCATTGTTGAAGGGGCTGCGCATTGTGGGGTCTGCAGGGGCCCCATGTGGGATGAAGCATTGAAGATTTCAACCTGGGAATGTTGTAGGCTTGGTATTTGATGCTTTTGTCCTATTGATGGAGCAGCAGAAGCACCCCTTCCCCACCAAGACCCTGACTCAGGATAGTAGACCAATAAGTTCTTCCATGTCCTGATGCCATGCAGGGTGAAGTTTTAGGAGTATGTGTGTCTATGCTGCCCTGGGTCACTGGCAGAACTCCAGGGGGACCAGCATCTCAACAGTGGGCTCCAGGCACTGTTTTACTCAGTGACCCCTCTGTCTTCTGGGATCACTGTGTGGCTGATAGGTCAGTGCTTCAGCTTGTGATTCCTATATTGCAATTCAATTATAGCTTAGTTCCTAGCTCTGCTCCTTGTGACTATCTGGTGGTATTCAAAGCCTTCCTCTGCCTGTTTGCATGGTGTGAGGCGGTGCTGCAGAAGGGAGCATTTATTGGTGCTTTCTCAGGGAGTTAATCTAGAAGATCTCTTGAAGCTTTCACTTTTGACACAGTTGGGTCAGAGCTCCCTACAGTTCAGTTCTTCTGGGAAGTTTCATAGATTCATAGAAGTTGGCTGCACTGGTGACAGACTTGTTATCTATAATGACATTGGGATACCCTCACTCCACAAGTCAGTTCATTGTGCTGGAGCTACCCAAGGGTAGGGCCCTACCAAATTCACAGCCATGAAGTATGCGTCACAGACCATGAAATCTGGTCTTTTGTGTGCTTTTACCTGATACTATAAAGATTTAATGGGGAGAGACCAGCGTTTCTCAAGATGGGGGTCCTGACCCAAAAGGGAGTTGCAGGGGAATCACGGGGTTATTTTAAGGGGTCATGGTATTGCCACCCTTACTTCTGTGCTGCTGCTGGCTGCAGTTCTGCCTTCAGAGCTGGGCTCCCGGCCAGCAGCTGCCGCTCTCCAGCTGCTCTGCTCTGAAGGCAGCGCTACCAGCAGCAGTGCAGAAGAGTAGCAGAACTGCAACCTCACCTACAGTAACCTTGTGACGCCCCACCCCCCAAGCACAACTCCTTTTTGGGTCAGGACCCCTACAATTACAACAGCCTGAAATTTCAGATTTAAATAGCTGAAATCATGAAATTTACCGTTTTTAAAATCCTATGACCATGAAATTGACCAAAATGGACTGAATTTGGTAGGGCCTTACCCATGGGTATGGTACTGTTTGCTGTGAGCTGTATTGTGGGCTGGCCCCTCCTTAAGACAGGGACTGGGGTTGGAGACACTTAGTAGCTAGCTTCTGAACTAGGTAACAGTGGGTCTCTGGAGAAATGCCATTTCTCTGTCATTTACCTGTAGGAGGAGCTGCTAGTTGGCAGTTCATGGTGCTGGGCTGTTCCATGCAGTCTATGTCCTCTGTCCAGCAGAAAAAGATGCACCTGTATACCTGTTCTCCATTTCTTTGGTAGCAGGGGTCCTGTCCAGGAGTGAGAGACCATCTGAGCAACACTTCAGTTCTGTACTTACCTGCGTGTTGCCTCTCAGTTCAGTTGCAGATGTCAGTGACTGGTCCCATAGCAATGAGGGAATGATCACAGCGTCATTCAGCATCTGGCTACTCCAGATCGGCAGTGCTTCCTGCCAAGACAAAGCTCTCTGGGCATGGCTCAGAGTGTTACATGCCTTGTAGCTTCCTGCCACCCATGAAGGAGTCGTCCAGGTCACAAGAGAGAATTCATGGGGTGTGGTGCCACTCAGCCATGTCTGACTCGTTCCAGTGAGTCAGAACCACGCAAAGATGTTGAACGTCTGGTTTGAGAGGTTCATAGTCTTGTCTCAGCAAACTCAGAGCTTGTCTACAGGAATATTTTATTTATGGCAAGTTGGGGTGTGACTCTACCCCATACTAGCCTACCGCAGAGTAACTGTCCACATGGACCCTGCTGAAGCACATGAACAGTTTATTAGTGCACTTTGATCTAGTCCACTTTGAAATGGGACTCAATCAAATCATGCTAACGAACTGTTCATGCGAATCAGCAGAGTCCACATGAACATTTAGTCCATGGCAGGCTAGTGTGGGGGTAGATTCACACTCCAGCTTGCTGTGAATTAAATGTTCACATAGACAAGCCCTCTGACCAGTAGTTTATACAGGAGCTCTTCCCCTTCTCCGCTGCATTCGGAGTGACTCTTAAGTGTTTGTTCCTAAATTGATCGGCTCCCTTTGGAAGCAGCCATTGCCTGTTAACTCTTTGTTCCTTCCACTCATGCTCTAGACTGCAGCACCTCCTGACACAGGCCTAGCAAAGTGGTGGTGGTCTGGAGTCATTCTAGGACAGATAGCTGCTTAGCTGGTTAACGTTCTCCTTGACACCTCTACGCATCCATCCTAGAGAGGCTGCCCCCTCCCACTTTAATTGGGAAGGCCCTATGGGTATGTCTTGCATGGAATAGGGCCCTTAAAGGAGCTCATCTCCAAGCCTTTCCTGGACCCCAACTAGCTGGGCAGAGTTAGAGCTGAGTGAAAGCTCCAGGGACTGCCTCCTTGCTTTCTTGGCTGCTGTAACCTACAGATCAGGGCCTTGAGGGAAGGTGGGCCAGACTGCCATGGTCTCAATCCACAATCCGCCTTGTGGTCTGTTAGGGAATTTACCCCACCTCACACCTTTGAAGGCATGGGAGGTTCTTGTTGTTTTAGGGTTTGTTAGAGGTCTTGGTTCTCTTTTGACAACAAACCATTCTTTAGAGTCTTGCTATTCTGTGCTGGCCTGCTGTCCTAGCGGGTCACACTGCAGCAAGAGTGCACATGGCAGGATTTCTAGGCATCCCTTGAGCTTCTTGTTCTCCAAAAGTGGGACTCCTTTGGCAACTTGCCTTTAAAGAAGGGAAGCTTACTTTGCTCAGTGAAGATCTCACACAGGGTTCTCACTCACCTGTCCTTCCACCTCCCCAGAATACACTAAGGCAAAGGGTTGCATTTAAAAAAAACCAGCACTTTTCTTTCACCCTTGGTACCATAAATTGTGCAGTTCTCATGCTGTAGTTGTGCACAGCTAGATTTGGAAGGGAGCTCTTACTTCACATGCATTCAGGAACTGACAGCAAGTATTCTTGGGGGAACTGAGGCCATGACATTGAGAATGGAAGGAGCTTGTGCTGATCAAGGGAGTGTGTAGGCCCTCTCCTGCTTGAACATGGTACCCGCAAGTGGGGATTCTGCAGCAATGGAACGTACAGAGAGGTAGAATTACAAGATGAGTAACTGTCCTTTCATGGACGGGGTAGAAGGGCTTTATATCCTGCTATCAAGGCTGAATCCCCACTCTGTCACTCTGAGTGCAGGAAGTGGGGGCCCGCAAGGATTTTAAAAATTAATACTTGTCACTCCAGGCTTGTATTAAACTCAAAATTAGCTGTTGCCCCCAGCTAATCAAACAGTATATGCACAAACCTCTTAGGACACCAAAAATCCAATCCTGTTCTTAAAAAAGGTAAATTTTATTAAAAACAAAAAGAAAGAAAATACATCTGGAACTTAGGCCTTTTGCTAGATCTTAAAAGAAACAATTACAAAAATTAAGTATCCAAAATAGCTTTCTTGGGGGTTCAGCTTAAAGGTTACAAGGAAACAAAAGCATCTGGGGTTAGCACAGAGGAGATCCACAAGCCAAAATAAGAAATAAACCTGACAGTGTTTAACTAAACATTCCCTATCCCAAATTATTTCTTCTAGGTATGGAAGATACTTTTTCATACCTGGTTCAAACCTTACACAGCATTTCTGCTTATAGCATTGCTGCTCTGTGTCCCTGCAGCCCAGAGAACAACAGACAAAGGGAAAGTTTATTTTCCAATTTTAAAAAGTTCTACCTTCCCATTTGCTCTTTTGGTCAGATGCCCACTCCTTTTCTTTTACCTGTGGGCTTGTTAACCCTTTACAGGTAAAGCAAGCAGAGAACAGACCAAAAGGGATTTTACAGCTAACAGGCTAGCTGGGTGTCCATCAAAGGGAGCTACTCCCCCACCCTTCATATATAGCAGGTGTGATACAAGTAACATCTGGTCCAGCTACCTAGGCCATGGGGGCCCTTGTCAATGTCTGAATCCAAGATGAATAGCAATAATTTCAGACTTGATTCACACTGCTTCTGTGCCTTTAAAATTACTTTCAGCCACTGTCTCTGGACAAACTAACCTTTGGGTCTCAAAGGTTGCACTCAAAGCCTTCCTCTGGAAGGGAGGTTGGTCAATCTGCAGATTGAGGCCAGATGCACATAGCATGGCTACAGGGTGTAATGCATGTATGTGGTGAGGGGAAACAGAACTGTAGCTCCAAAAGTGTAAATACTGATACAGCCTTTCTCCCCTCTCCCTGCTTTCCCATTTAATGCCTTTCCTTCCATGGAACTGGGTGGTGGCAAAGCAGCTCCCCATATTGAAGATCTGGTGATGCTTCCGACTCCTGTGCTAAGGCTGCTCAATGTCTTGAATGACACTTCTCTTCAGAGTGAAGAAGAATATGAAGGTTGGTATCTGTATTACAGACTGCAGTGCAGTAATGTTGTCATACAAATCCACATCCCAGAGTGCTGTCAGGATCAGAGTGGGGTGAGAGTTTAGAGGCATAAGGAAAAGGGAGCTAAGAAACTTGGCTGGGATTTGAAACAGGTACAGGAAGGCTATTCCAGATGGCAGGAGTTGCAGAGAATGCTCTGAGAAGAGACTGGGCCTAGCTGATTAGAGAGGGTGACATGGAGACTGGAGTAAGTTCATGGATGGCTAGAAGGGCAGCTTGAGCACATAATCAATGGGTCAAAGTGGTGCCAGACTCCTGCATGAGCAGAACAGGGCGGAAGGAGGGGGGTTTGCTGAAATGCGTTGTCACGTCATTCAGACATCAGCAAAGATTTAAAATAACCTATTTGTATTGTGAGATATTAGCAATGTTGTGTACAAAGTGCAGACACTCGGAGAAAGCTAGGAGAGCCCCCTCTGGGGGGTAGGGTATGGGATTAGCTCTCCTCACAAAGAGCCTGGCTTGTAGCAGCCAGGTTTCCTCCCTGCTTTAAGTGACATTATAACCCAGTATAGAGCACTCATGGAACTTCTAGCTGTGCGAAACAATCAGTGAGTGCACACACCAGGGAACAGGACTGGGAACACACCAGGGATCCCCATTCCTTTGAGCAAGCAGTGCAGCCACTGGTGTCTAGTCCATGGCACTAGTGCCCCAAGTGTTTCCCCTCTGGGGGACCCAGGCTCTCACCCTTGTCTTAGACAGTGCTTGTTTCTACTGTGATGTAGCAGAGACTTGGTGACTGAAGGACATAGCGCTCTGCTAGACCCTCTAGGTTGTCTGTCTGGAACAGAGACCCCTTTAAATAACAAGGTTTTTCTGCTGATGCTTCTGGGACAAGTAGAATCAGTGGGTGGCCCACTGAGTGCAGGCCATTTCTGGGGGCTGGGAATACTCCAGGTACAAAAGCCCCCTTGCCGTGTATTGGGAACAGAGAGCAATGCCCCCTCCCCAGCCTCCATGCTCCTGGGTCTGACACCAGGTTGCCGCTGCCTCCCAGAAGCAGCTTTGTCTAAATGCTCCTGTACTTCTCCTGTGGCAGTCTTCCAATCGCCTCCCTCTCCTGGTGGGCAGGCATGGGGACAGTCAGCACCAGGGGAGGCAGACAGCAGCATGGCCTTTGCCCCCTCCCAGGTAGCAGGGCAATGGAGCAGAAAAGTCATTGAGACACCCCAGCTGCTAGGGAGAAATAGCAGTTCCCCACCCCCACATTGAGGCTTTCCCTGCAGTGCTTGACTTCTGGTGGGGAAGGTGAAGTTAATGGGGTTCAAGAAGAGCTGGAGGATCATGGGA
Organism: Lepidochelys olivacea; assembly: GCF_965140295.1. Classification (NCBI taxonomy): domain Eukaryota; kingdom Metazoa; phylum Chordata; order Testudines; family Cheloniidae; genus Lepidochelys; species Lepidochelys olivacea. Next base: position 42,336,205 of record NC_140418.1, on the reverse strand, counting down.
TAAGTACTTTCCTGGGCACCATGATGGGATTGCTGCCTCAATCCCTGAGGGGGCCATTTAAGGATCTGGGGCAAAAATTGGGGATTGGTCCTGCTTTGAGCAGGGGGTTGGACTAGATGACCTCCTGAGGTCCCTTCCAACCCTGATATTCTAGGATCTACTATTCATGCAAGAGTGTAGGGTGCCTCAGGACCACCATGTGCCCAAGTGGGTAGCAGGACGGAGCTGGAGCTGGACTTCATGCTCCCCGTAGCACCCCAGAGATCCTGTGCTCCCTAGGGCCTCCCTCCCAACACAGTGCAGAGTTCATGGAGAGCACGCTAGCTGAGCAGACTCCCTGGCTCCCCAGGTGGCCTCCCTGTTTGCCACCTGCTTCCCCAGGTTCTCTCCCAGGACTCTTGTTTTTGGTCCCAGACTGGCCTCTTTAAAATCTGTAGGAGCTACTGTGGGCCACATTGAGCACTTGGCTGCTCCTGCGCCTAGTGAGATCTGCAGAAGATCCTATAGATCGGGGGAAGTGGAGTAGGTATGAAGATATGAAGGGTGGGGAGAGCTGGATGGCTGCTCTCTGAAATTCCCTCCTGTAGGCCCAGTGCGTCCTTCCAGTATGTGTTCTTAAGGAGCAATGGCAGACGTTCTGTAGGCTAACCCTGATATTGCCCCTTCCTCAAAACTTGCAGCAGAAGTTCTGCCAGTTTCAAACCAGGGGCCAGCAGAGAATTTTTTCACCAAACTGGAGGGTATTTGGGCAAGTCATTTTTATTGAGGTGGCATTTCAGTCCATCATGAGAACTCTCCAGTGCTGGCTTAGTGCTTGGGCAAGTCAGTTCACTATCTGTCCAGCCCCTGGCACGCCTTCTCTCTCCCTGCCAGGATTCTCTCAGTCTTAGCCCGCCAAGCCAGCTCCATCCAGGTTCCAGCTCACTCAAACGTTGGGACAGTCTCTGGTGTATGCAGACAAAGCAGGAGAATTAAGTGTACTGTCAGAAGTGACTGATCCAGACTCAGCCAGGGCTGCCCACGTTCCGCATGGTTGGATTGCCCTAGTGTGCCAAGCACAGGCTAGAGTGAGACCACGCACACCCCCACCCCGCCCATACACATGGCTTTCTCTTCCCTCAGATGTGCTGGAAGACATACGAGAGGAGTGTCAGAAATACGGCCCGGTGGTATCCATGCTTGTTCCAAAGGAGAATCCTGGCAAAGGCCAAGTAAGTGTGGAGGGGAAGGGGCTTGATATTTACACTACCAGCCTCACTGTCTATCATTAATGTTGGATGAGGGCAGTGCTGTGCAACTAGAAGTACCTGGTTCTGTTGTGCAGCAGCATGAATTTGGCAAGGTGGGTCAGTGTTTCCTAGCCTAGGAGATGCCAGACTAGTTTTAGGGGAGGGTTTGGGGTACAGGGCGGAGGATGAGGAAAGTGGGGTGAGAAAGGGGTGTGTTAAGATGTTCAGCACCAGGTAACTATCTCCCAACTCGCTAAATATCTAGTCCAGAGAAATGAGGAATGGTAGGTAGAATCTTAACTGTCCCTCCCTACAGACTCAGGGACTGTGTGACCCCCTCCCCTGCTGTTCTAGTCCCATGGGGTCTGCTGAGGGCACTCTGGAGCTACAGGCGAGGAAAGCAGTTCGTTAGGGATAATTCCTCACTAAGCAGGAGAGGAATAAAGCCAAACTTACCCAATCAATGGGTGATGGATGAAATCCCTGGGGTCTGTGACACAGCGGCAGTGACGGTCTTGTCTCTGTCTTTCCAGGTCTTTGTTGAATATGCAAATGCTGGTGATTCCAAAGCTGCCCAGAAATTGCTCACTGGAAGGACGTTTGATGGCAAGTTTGTTGTGGCTACGTTTTACCCCCTGAGTGCCTATAAGAGAGGGTATCTGTACCAAACATTGCTCTAGCAGCAGCAGCCGCTATCAGGAGGGTCGGCAGCGTCTCTTCCTCATTTCAGTGTGTTCTGCAGTTGAATGTACAAAGAGCTTCCTAGCCCTGCTTTTGAGTAGTTTTGAAAGGAGATCTGCACAGGACAGAACTGGGCTTGTGCCCTCTAGTGCTGCTTTATGCTGTACAAAGGTAGCCCATGTGACTTCAAAATGATCTGTGTTCTGCTTGTTTGGTTACATTAGAGACATGGCTCTTGGCTGCCCTGGACGGCTCTCAAGTGACTGGAGTAAGTAGTGGCATGGCCATCACAGGAGACTCCCTATCTAAGCAATTGAGGTTAAGTCTGGTTCAGACGGTTAAAAATCTTGCTTCAGTGTCTTGACACGAACGACTGATGAATGTTTTGGGGAGGGATCTCTCCATTAAATATTCATCATCATGGAGTGAGAGCCCCCCCATACACATGCTCTGAGACACCCAGGAGGCCCTCCAGCAAGAGCAGGGAAGACTACACTTTTTTTTTCCCCTGTTATCTAAGGTAAAAAGACAAGCAGAAGCCCCTGTATCTCTGGAGGCTTCAGGTCTTTCCACCCCATAAAGTAGTGACCATCTGGTCTCTGGGGTTACCCTGTCACTGACAAATGGCCCAGGGAGACCCATAAAATTTCCTCTGCTCTAGTGTCAGCTGTTGTCTTGTTGGGAAACTGATTGTCGGTGTCAGTGAAGACAAACTGCTGTCTGAGATCAGGGCACCTGCAGCAACGTGAGTTCACTTGTATGGACAGGCTGGGTGAATGTGGAATCCATTAAGCATCTTTGGGGAAAGGACCAGTGTTAGTCCTGACCCCTGTAACACCATGTAATCTAGAGGTTACACATTGCCTGCAGTATGGAGTCATCTATCACAGCTGACGTCCATTGCTCTTAGTATCGGTGCCAAAGAGTGCATAATGTGGAGGCATTCCCCAGCCAGCAGGATTCTTTAAGGGTGTGCTAGAGTGCACAGCATTCCTTTCAAGAACTCAGCAGGATGTCTATTCTGAAGACTTTAAAGGGGGAGCAAATTTGTACCTGTTGTCGTTTCCTTGTTTGGCTTCTGTTGTAGCATGTGTGTTGTTTTTTTGCTTTAGCCAGTGTTGATCTGTTGGAGTTGTGGTAGTAAGCAGGAAGCACTGACACTTTTGGCTCTCCATAGGGTACACAAAGGGCCTGAGACAATCCAAGATCCTTTAGAACAAGGATCCTTGAAATAATCCTACTTGACTGCTAAGGGCCTCCTCCAGGGTGATGCATTCTAGTGCCAGAGGGACTGTGGGGTTAGCAAGCACACTAGTTGAATGCTGTTAGGAAAGAAACAGATTGAATGTGGACCGTGTCACTGCTTCTCTCTCTTAACAGGAAAGCTAGTAGTTTAAACTGCAGTGCTACTGTCCTGTCTGCTGCTGTCTGCCAGGCTGAGCCACAGGGGGAGGACAACAAGAGCTGTCTGCACTGATGATATCATCCTGTTAATTAACACAACATTCCAACACTCTGTATGTGAAGATGGCCCTGTTCAAATCATTGTCAGCTGGCCTGACTTCACACTCATGTTCACACTCTGCTTAGACCCAGACCATCCTGTTTAAATGTGACCCTCCCCAAGGCTGACTAGCTCTGGCTGGGTGAGCTGTGCTGTGATGGGAGGGCTCTGAGGAAGGATGGGGGTATGGACTGGAGAGCACATAGAGGGGTGGCATGGGCTTGGGAAAGGGCATGCATGGGGGGAGGGGGTGATGGGAGCACAGAAAGGGGCCGTGAGGAGGAGACAACAGGGCATGCACAGGTGTGGCAGGAACCCAGGATGGGGGTACCCAGGAGTGCAAAGGGACCATGGGGTGCCTGGCTAGCACAGAGCAGGGGTGGGGAAGATGCAATGTTTTGTCCATGGTACCTTTAAGTGCTCCGTCATCTAGATACCTACCTTGAGATGCATAAAGTGTCCCCATGCTAAACCTCTCCTTGCCCACCCCCAGCCCTGATGGGCACCCAGGCATAGCCACAGCACACCTTGCGGTGGCCTGAAGCAGCTGGCTCTGGAGGGAGCACTGCTTCACCATCCCCATGGAAACGGGCCTTGTTTGGGAAACCCAACACTTCCTTCCTGGGAGAGTGTCAATGGGATCCAGCCACACGCCAGCCCCGATGTCGCAGGGACAGGGAGCTTTCCTTGGGGAGCAGGTCACTGGCGTCTCCTCAGTCTGCCTGACGGAGGGGGCAATTCGGCCCCACAGTCCAGCGAACCTTCCCCCCCCCCGCCTCCTTGGGATTTGCTCCCTCTCAGCCAGTCTCCATGTCAGAGAGGCCCCCAAGACTCCCTCAGGTCTGTCCATCTCTCTGGCTGTCAGACCATGCCCCACCCCTTTGGGGCCTTTTCGCCAGCCATTGGCTGCCCCGAGGGCAGTCCACTTGTGTACCCCATGTGGGCTGTGTGCCTGGGGAGACCTTGACAAGCACCACCACTCCCCCCAGCTCTCTAGCAGAAAGCTCCCCGAGGTTGTGCCCCATCATGGGTCTCTCCCTTGCTGGGAAGGAGGCAGTCTCTGTCCCCCAGCTTTGCCCAGCGTTCCTTGATTTCCATGTCCCCATTCTGACTGAAATTTGGAACAGGTTGTGCTGGGTCTGTCTCTTCTTCTTCTCCCCCCCCACCCCCCCAATACCCCATTCAGGGCTGACCATACCCTGTCAGAGTTACAGGGTTCAGCCACTCCCCCAGTGCCAGACATGCCTTCGCTCAGTCACTGTCTTGCCCACCTGAACTCTGTGCCCCCTACAGGATGCAGAAACAGAAGCAAAAGTCAAAATAACAATTTATTAGGAGACTGGAATCCCATTTCCTGTCCCAGGGGCCCATCTCCTATGACCTAGAGACTAACCTTGACCTTGGAGTATCTTACAAATTCGGAGGCCCAGCTAAGCCTGTGTGGGATGTAATGAGTAGGTGAAGGATTGTACAGCGGGGTGGGAGACAGCGGCTGCTTCCCAAAACTGGCCATTTCCAGGCCACACAGTGCTGGGGCTTGGGTGCTTTGCTAACTGGATCCCAGCTTCACTCCTTTACAAGGCCCAGTTTTATTAGGCGCCTGTTCTAAGTAGTAGAGCCAAGCCGTTACTAACCCCTAGAGGGTAGATGGGGCTTCATGGTGGAGCATAGAGGACATTCTTGTTCATTTTGGCTGAGCTAGCTACCAAAGATGCTGGCTGGGTCTTTGTTTAATAGCTTTAATAGATTTGAACCAAATAAACCTGCAAAATGCAAACCACTTTTACAAGCTTTTGTCTTTTGGATGCCCTGGGAAAGCAGGGCCTGAGCCAGTAAGGATCCTAGGAATTTGTTTCTGGATGTTAGTCCTGGCCACACCCCAGTGTGAGCCTTTACATTCTGCTCCCTAACCTCCCTCTGCGACTTCAGCTACATACAAACATTGCTAAAGCAGAACCAACACTGTGTTGGAGGGAAGCCTTCCCAAGCACCCACCGAGTAAGCCCTTGGTCGTCTTTACACATGGCTTTCCTGTTTGCCTTTGAGCCTTGCTGTGGAGCCGTCGGGTTAAAACCAGGTCTCTCGGAAGAGCATGTTGATGGGTGCACCTATGACTGCGGTGGCACTTGAGCATGATTAAAGGCAGCAGGAGTCTGTCTCCTGTACTGATGGATCATAGCAGAGCCAGGCCCCCATTATAAGCAAATGCATTAGCTCTCCTGTTCATTGACTGATCCCTGGCAACTCTCACTTTCTCTGGTTTCCAAACAGGCTGTGCACACAGGCCACGTCTACACTACAGACCTTACAGCTGCACTGCTGTACTGCTGCAGCTGCACTGTAAGGCCTCCTGTGTACCTGCTCTATGCCCGCAGGAGAGAGCTCTCCCATCAACATAATTAAACCAGCCCCAATGAGTGGCAGTAGGTAAGTCGGCAGGAGCGCGTCCACACCGGCGCTTCCGTCAGTGTAACTTATGTCGGTCAAGGTGCTGTTTTTTCACACCCCTGATGGACAGAAGTGCTAGTGTAGACATAGCCAAAGAACGCTGCTGCCAAAGCACTTTTCAGCTGAGCTTTTTGCTCAGAGCTGGGGTCCGTGTAGACACAGCTCTCTTGGCAGCCAAGCCATTCCATTCCTACCAGTGTCTCTGGCCTGCTCTCACCCTGGTTATATGCCGTGCAGAACCCCAGCTTGCTGGGCACAGTCTGTATCTCCTTGGAGCTGAACATGGCTCTAGGGATGGAAGAGAACATTTAGCACGATTACAGCCTTGTAAAACATCAGGGAAACTTACCACACTGCCCTTATCACAAATACCATCAGCCCCCTCCTGGTCTTCTATCTCTATATCGTTCACTCACTGCTACTAACTCCACACTTGCTCAGACGCACTCCACCACACTCCCCTCCCCTTTGCCCCAGGTTCCCCTTGGCTGCCCCCCCCCGCCCCCCAAGACAAAGCAGTTCTCTCCCTGGCCCCACCAAATCACCCGCCTCTGTGTCTTCAGAGCTCAGCGGCCACCATAGCCTACTGGGACTCAAGGTTTCCCCGCTGGCAGGAGTCTCCTGTCTCCTCATCCCTGCTCTGCTTCCTCTGGCATGGTGGATTCAGTGTCATGTACCTACAGTAACTCTCCTTGCCTGGGCCTAGGGAGGGGGTGCCAGCTAGGAGGAGTCTGGGGTGGGTAGTAAGGGCTTGCCATGACTCCTCCATTGACTAGTGCTGAGACAAGAGATGGAGCTCCCCCTAAAGGCCCTGTTTCGTAACAGCAGCCGCTGCACTATTCACACTTCATTCTCATTTAAGGTTTTCCCTCCAACCAGCAGGACTAGAAAAATACTCTAAAATGAAAACGTAGTTTCTGCTGCATTGGCCATGCTCAGACTGGGCAAGTGGGATTCAGCCAGGCGGGACTATCATGTGCTACGTGCGTACATCAATCAATGTTACAATGCTGTGTGGCCACTTCAAGGAGAGCTGATTGCTGAGTCAGGTACTTCAAGCTCTCCAAAGAAGAAACCAGGACTTGATTCTGGAGATCTTGGATGCTCTTCGTTGATCTCCAGTGCCTCAAGTCTCTGCCCTGTGAGCTGTCATGTTCTCATCCCAGCCCTTTGCAGCCTATTGTTCTGCTCTGGCGTGTGTAGTTCTGTGCCTGAAAGTATCGTGTGCAGACATCACAGCTTCAGTCCTAACCTCTGGGAATTCTGGGACCACGTAGAGCAGGTGTACTGGGAAATTGTTGATCCTCTATCTGTGCCATGTTTGTTAGATCCTGCTGGCCATCAGACATTCAGTGGTGGCTCAGACTCTGAAGTTCCCATATTATATACCATGTTCGTGCTCTAGAGGGCTTTGTAGTGCCCATAACCTTCAGCTAAGACTGTTCTCCACCAAGAACCTCTCGCAACTTCACTGATTGCTCTCAGGGTGGTGAATGTGGAGTAGAAGATATTTATTCACAAATAGCCATACGTAAAATGCATTCCACTAATGTAGTTTAACATGGGCATGATGGGCCTAGGTATAGGTATAAAGCTGGCTAATAGCCATGGCACACAGTCTTTAGGGACTTATGGTCAATTAGACGTGACCTTTGGGATAGTGCAATACTGCGTCAGCAAAGAGAAAAGAATGGAGCATCAGCTCATGCGCTGCCAATGTGCTGAGGAAAGATGTCAGCCATAGATGCAATGCTGTGCTTGTAGCACAATACTGTTGGAATATGTAGGAGACTTCCAGGGGTTCAGTGAAATGGGGAGAAAATCAGAGCAGCAGATAGAGTTCACTTTCCATGGTTGTGCTGAGACAGTCAACAAAGGAGTGTTTGGGGCAGAGGGATACGTGCACGGAGAGGGAGTGGAGTGAAATGCTGTCACCGGTTTGTACAAGGGAGACTGGGTCGGCAGAGGGAAGCTCTCAGCCGGGGCAACAGTCTCCTGGCCAGTCAGGACAATGGGCATCACCCAGCTCCTGCTGCGGTTTGTACAAGAGTTGTCTGGACTAGAGCAGAACAATGGCCGAACCCCCCCACCCCTCCCAATCTCTGCAGCACGTGATGCTTCAGGCAGGATTTTCACATGTCACTGGTGGGGTTTGTATTGCTGGGGTAGTGGGGAAAGGATACCAGGTGACCTTTGAATGAAGCTCTGATTTATTCTTTGAGGTCCTTTGAATGGAGTCTGACCTGCGTGAGGGGCAGGGAGACTTCACCAGCAATGAAGTGCACTTTGGATGGATTTCTGACAGTGTTTGCACTAAAATGGGCCTGGCGCTGGCATGCAGCGCACTTCTGTAATACTATCACTGGGTTGGTGTTTGCTTTGCCTGCTAGAGACTGGAACAAGTGGAGACCATTGCTCTTATTACGCTAAACTAGCTAACTAACAAAATACCTGTGCTTTCTTAACCACTCTGTCCTCTAGGCTACCTTGTCCATAATGCGGGACTTAGTGTACAGAGCAATGTGACTGGTAACTGTGAAGCAGCAAGGCACAAGCTGTGGGCAGTAAACAGTGTCTTGGAAAAAATCTGCCTAAGTGTAACTGTAAGTAGAGGTGTGTCTACTTTAACAGCTCATTGCTTGTGGGGTTCAGTGCAGCTGTGTTAGGGGAGAGGCAGAAACTGGTGTTCCCTAACCTGTCCTCATATTGATGAGGGACAAGGATGGGGAGGTAATATTTTATGGGACCAACTTCTGCTGCTGAGACACAAGCTTCGGAGCTACTCAGAGCATATCTGAAAAGCCCTGTGCAGCTCTAAACCTGTCTCTCACCAAGTGGAGATGGTCTAATAAAAGAGATTCCCTCCCCCACCTCCTCTCTCTCAGATCCTGGGACCAACAAGGCCACAAGCCTGCAAACAACAGAAATATTGGTTCCATGTCTTTTTTCTTTTTTTTTTTTTTTTTTTTAAACTGCTGGGCCAGTGGAAATCCCTCCCCAGAATATTTTGGGGCCCTGTCTAGTTAGTATTGAAGTATGACTCTAGCCTTGAAATGATGAATGTGCTCCTAGCTTAGGCTATGCCTACACTTAAACCACGTCAGCAGCACCGCTGCAGCTCTAGAGCAGTTTAAGAGCAGACCCTTACTACAGTGATGGGGGTGGCTCTCCCATCGAGGTGAGTACTCCACCTCCCTGGGAGGTGATAGAAGAACTAGTGAGCTGAATACTTTTCCTCTTTGTGCAGCAACAGAATTGACTCTGCTCTTGTCCCTAGCACCTCTGCCAATCCATTGGAGGTTGTAGCATTGCTCGTGTAGAACTGAGACCCTGGTTTGGCCTACAGAGCCATTGTCACGGTGCTGAAGCAGGAGAGGGAAGGAGCCCATCTTGGCTCTGAACCCAGGCACGATTTATAGGGTTACCTGTTGGAACACTTTCCTTGTAAACTGTTTCCATAGGGAAATCAAGGCAATGGTGTGGGACCAGCAGTATCACTGAGTCCTGGTTAAGAAGAGAACTTGAGGGAATGTGCAATGTGCTCTTGTCTGTGTAGATTTCCTTGGGATCATACAACAGGAGTGTTTGAAACCATCTGCTCCCTCCCAAGTGTGCGTTGACATTAAAATGTTTGGATGTAACTGTTTCTTGGCCTCGTCCAAATCTGGCAACCTAATCAGGCAAAAAATGTCAAACCTGAGCTGAAGGCAAGCCTCTTCTGTACGTGATATGAGAGCACGGCCCTGGTTTTGCTCTGATTTTCTCACATTGCTTCCGCCCATGCATGGTGTTCAAAAATATTTGAGAGCCAGGGGTGCTCCCCTCTCTGGGGTCACATCGCGTTCTGTGAGCTTGTGCCATCTCCAGTGACCAGCAGGCTCCTGGAATGGAAGTCTGCTACCTGTGCTCAGGCAGTCCAACTGCTGATACAGCAACTGGAGAGAGATGATGAACCAAAGCCAATGGGAGGGAACCTGCTTGTGCTGTACAATCCTCAACTACACCGCAATGTGCCACAGCTCATGCTGGAAAGATCCATTAGGTCCAGCTTGGTTTCTGGCTGATGTTCCTAAAGAAGGGGAACCTGCCTTAGCTCTCCATTATGTGGTACTGACTAATGACCCCCTGATTACTCCTGTGCCAGACTGTGACCTAGAGGCTACTCCACTGACACCCCAAGGTAGCTGTATAGCAGCACTCAGAGATGCAAACACTCTGCAGCCTGTTTGTCAGGAGATGCAAAGGCTGTGATTCTGGTTGAAGAGCAGTGTAGCTGTTCGCTGCCGGTTACTCCTCAAACCAAACACAAGCCCGAGCTGGTTTAATTTTGCTCCGCACTAGCCTCCATCCACTCTTCATGGGAGCACTACATCTACTGTGATAGTCTCTTAGCCTGTTCCTTATCTTTCCTTTTTGCTGTAATCTGGTCTGTAAACACATGCCTTTGTTCAGATTAGATCTAAACTGATGTATCTCGTTATGCACTTTTGCTGAGCTGATGTGTGCTTGATAAAGGTGATTTAAAAAAATAAAGCTTCACTACAAAGAAGTTAATTCATTCAGTCTTTCTGAAACCAAGCATTGTTGAAATACCATGTTATGGGCTCTCTGATTGGCTAGCTTCGGAGGTTCCCTGCCTAGTGTGCTGGCTTTTTGCAAATCCCCTTCTTAGGCTCCTCTCTTCCCCCCCATTCCTTGTACAGGGCGTCTAGATGCCAAACTCAGGCTGTGAGGATCCCAGTGTGTTCCTGTGACTTTTGTAGGCACCTATATAGTTAGTCATTGCAAAGCAGTCACAACACCTCAGTCCCTTTAGGGAGCCAGGCCTGCCTTTTCAAACTTCAGCTTTAACTCTGCCCTGTAGTGGTGGGGGAAGGGCAGTGAGGAGAGAAAAGCTGCTGGCTCTAAAACTCAGGGCAGGTCTATACTACAGTGGGGATCACACTCTGAGATCGATCCACTGGCGCTTGATTTAGCAGGTCTAGTAACACCCACCAAATTGACTGCAGATTGCTCTCCAGTTGACCCTCTGTACTCTACCCCCGACAGAAGAGTAAGGTAAATTGACAGGAGATTTTCTCCCATCGACACCCCCCACCCATGATGTAGGCCCCGCAGTAACTAGACCTAAGGTACATCGACTCCAGCTACGTTATTTACATACCTGGAGTTGCGTAGAGTAGGTCAACTTACTGTGGTAGTGTAGACATAACCTCAGTGTGATCTAATCTGGGACCCCATATGCTAAATACCTTCGTCCTAGTCATTCATATGGCTGTAATGGGAAGTCACTGCAGAGCAGAGCTAAAGTTGTTTGGCTACCCTGACTGTGCAGTTCTAGACCTTGACATGTTTGGATTTAGGTTTTACCTCAGCTCTCAATTTCCTGTATTTGTAGTCCTTGTTCTTGGGTTAATTACATTAGTTATATTTTACCCTAACATTTCTAATGACGCATGCTTTCAGTCATACCTCCATCTGAACGTGGTGTGTCAAGGAATATCCTAGTACAAGGAGGGAGAGTACCCTCTCCACTAACAGGTGTGTTCAGCAAAGCCACTGCTGAAACACAGTGGGCATGTCTGTGCAGACCACTACAGTCACTGGGCAATAGGAAATGCTGCCCTAACAGCTGTATTTCCTCCCCCTCTTCTAAAACAAAGCACCATTACACGGTTCAGTCACTGAACAAAGAAACTGAAGGGGGAAGAGGAGGGATTGATGCCTTGAGTTTCAGCTGTAGGGATTAAATCAGCGTGCTGTAAACATGAAGCAGGCCCTTGGGGTGGTGCATGCACCTGAGACCAGAATAAAGTGCACAGCAAAGGGAAGCTTCAGCTGAGAAGTCAGCTTGTAAGCTTTGTATGATTTTTTTTTTCTGTCGCATGGTTGATTTGTGCTTTGTCCTTGTCTTTTGGCTCCTTAACTCGCGACTGTCCCTGCGTACTAGGACAGCCCAAGAAGTGGTGTTGTGAGTGGGTCACTCAAAGAGCAGCACTGTACTAGGTGTGTGGTCTCACTGTGGGTAAATTCCTCTTCTTGCCTGAGGAAAGCCAGATTCTGCAGGGTGGGTGGGTCAGGTCACAGAGGGGCCTTTTGCTTTCTGGCCACTTGGTAACTAATATTACTGCTGTTCTGCACAGGGCACTGCCCTACCACTGAGGAAGCAGAACGTTCGGAATATCTGCAGCAGAACGTCAGTGCTGGGACAGCGAAAGGAATCATCCAAGCATGGGCGTGTTTGGCAGGCTCAGATGGGCAGCCCAGGCAGCAGCCCTCAGGCAGGCAGGTGCTTGCTGACCTTGGGGAAAGGTTGCCCAGTTTGCTGGAGAAGCAGCAGTACTGGAGAGCTTTCTCCTTACGGCCAGAGCTCAGGCAGCAAATCCCACAACTGGAAATTGTCGCAAGGCAGAGCCACAGCAGTAACTGGCCGTTCCCACCCCCTGTGGGCCCAGGGTGCACTTTAATTCCAACGTGTGGGGGGGAGTCAGCACCATGCCAGTGTCGGAGCACTCCTGGCTCTGCCCTGCATGCTCTCAGCCCTGCTCCTGCGGGCCCAGCTGAGTCTGCCCAGCCACATTATCCTCCTGCGTCACCAATAGGATCGTTCACTGGCCAATGCGAGGCCCCGACGGCAGGGGCCTGGGTGTGTCCCCAGCTGGAACTGGAGGCAGTTTGCCTGCAGAGACAGTATTACAGTATTTGAGGAGGGAGAACCAAGCTTGACTGTTTCCAGGTAAATTGACATTTGGCCTGGCCCCAGTCCTGAGCAACTGGGCCTCCTCTGCCCTTTTCCCCAGCACCAGTGAGCCAGTGGCTCCCCTCCCTCACAACCCAAATGGCTCTGGTGCCCCTGCCCAGAGTTGTCCCACAGGGTTCTTTTGGCTCTGCCCTAGAGAAAAGCTCCAGCTCAGTCCCCTCCTCCCAGCAGCTGGGCTCTGGCTGGCTGGAAGACAACAGTTTAGAGAAAGGCTCGGCCTGCCTCAGCCCACATAGTCAGTGGGGCACATCTCCTGCCTTGCAGGCATGATCCTTGGAGCAATCAGTAGGGACGGGTAGAGCAGCAGCAATAGGGAATGAGAGCACTTGTTCATGCTCCTGCCGGGGGCAGCTGGTGGGTGCTTTGGGGAGGTGAGCGTGAGCAGGTCCCTCACGCCCATCCTGAGCAACAGGTCGCATAGCAGCACCAGCAGCCAAGGTGTCTCATCAGCATGCCCAGAACCAGCATAGGGGCATCAAGGAGGGAGGAGGCCTCTGGTGTAGTGGTGCTGAGAGACTGGAGGTAGGGGGTGGGCCCCAGCCCAAAGGGGACAGCATGTTGACTGTGCTGTGTGCATGGAGCGCAGCCTGTGACTCGGCCAGACCCTCTGCACCTGTGAAGCAAAGACTGCCCTTCTCTCCCTGCTGTTTAGTGCCATTTGTGGAGCTGAGCGAGACCTCCTTCCCTAGACCCTCCTTTCTCCCCCTGCCTGCCACTCTGCACGCAGCTGGGGAGCATCAGGCAAACCAACATGATTCACTCTGACCCCTGGGAGAAATGGAACAATGAACAGATGTGGGTGTGATGGATTTTGTCACAGAGACCCTCTTGGGACTGTCGCCGGATGTGCTGCAACTAGCTCTGAGCCTGTTTTCTTTGCCAGCTTGGGACTCCAGAACCGTCTTGGTGAGCCAGACACACTAGCCTGCTTCAACACAGACCCGGGATCTGAACCACTCCCCCAAAGCTGCCGACTTAACTGAAACCAGCTCAGCAAGTGCTCCTGTCTCCAGCGCCCAGACACCCGGCTCCCAATGGGATCCAAACCCCAAACAAATCGATTTTACTCTATCTGAAGCTTATACAGGGTAAACTCATACATTTTCCACCCTCTATAACACTGATAGAGAGATATGCACAGCTGTTTGCTCCCCAGATATTAATCACTTACTCTGGGTTAATTAATAAACAAACGTGATTTTATTAAGTATAAAATGTAGGATTTAAGTGGTTTCAAGTAATAACAGACAGAACAAAGTAAGTTACCAAGCAAAATAAAACGAAACACACAAGTCTAAGCCTAATACATTTAAGAAACTGAATACAAGTAAATCTCACCCTCAGAGATGTTCCAATAAGCTGCTTTCACAGACTAGACGTCTTCTTAGTCTGGGCCCAATCCTTTCACCTGGTACAGTTCTTGTTAGTTCCAGCTCAGGTGGTAACTAGGGGTTTTTCATGCCTGGCCACCTCCTTTGTTCTCTTCCACCCCCTTTTATAGCTTTGGCACAAGGCGGGAATCTTCTGTCTCTCTGGATCCCCACCCCTCCTTCTAAATGGAAAAGCACCAGGTTTAAGATGGATTCCAGTTCAGGTGACGTGATCACATGTCACTGTAAGCCCTCCTTCTTCATTACCTAGGAGCTAGAAAACAGGTACACAGGAGGGCTTTCCGGTAAGCAAATCCATTCACAGTTCATTGGTTCTGAAGCCCCCTTAATGGCTTCCACTTAACATGTTTACATCAGTAACACAAGTGTATATCTTATTCCCCTAACTCCAGACATAGAAATAATACATGCAAACAAATAGGATGAACAGACTCGTAGATCATAAGCTTTGTAATGATATCTTACAAGAGACCTTTTGCATGAAGCATATTCCAGTTACATCATGTTCACACTTATAAACATATTTCCATAAAACATGGAGTGCAATGTCACAGTGGGGGCAGGATGAGAAACCCACCCTGGAGACTCGGAGAAAACAAAGGAAGATTCAGGAGCTCTGAGTGAGGGCAGAGAGGAAGCAGCTTGGAGAACCGGCCGCTGGCGAAGGGGACCCAGCCTGGACCTGATAGGAGATGAGACCATGTCACCGCCCCACCACCCTGCGCTCATACCACACACTAGCACCAGGGCAGAGTACAGACAGGTTGGACTGACCCAGTGCGGGAGGGATCGCACTGGTGCAGGGCAGAGTCTGTGTGTGTCTAGCGAGGCATGGGGGGTGGGGGCTGCTTTGCTGCATGCTGTGCTGGGGCAAGGGAGACTGTAGCCCCTGCCAGAGATCCTGGGTCTGATGAGGGAGGTGCTTGTCCCTGTGTTAATGCTGACCCCCCCCCCCCCGGGAGGGAGGGCTGGTGTGTGTGCCAGGGTGCATGGCTGGGACCTGGGAGTCCCCCTCTGATAAGGGGTGACACAAACAGGATTTGGGGACTGTAGGCAAGGATCCCTGGGGACCATGGCAGAGGCACTGGGGGCATCTTTGAGTCAGAGGACTCTCCCATTCCAGCCTAGCCCCTCTTCCTGCCAGCTCTACACCTGGGGGACCAACCTGGGAGATTCAGAGACCAAACGAATGGAGGAGCCGCCCTGGTGCAGTGCAGACCTGGCCTGATGACCAGACGCCCACCACCGCAAATATTTTTAAGTGGCCAGATTGGATTTATGGGCCCGCGGCCCACTGGAACAAGTGAAAGCCTTTTGCTCAGGCCCAAACACCTATCGAGACACACAGGGCCTTTGCTAGTCGGCTCCAAGGGAGCCTCTGCTGCAATACTTCCCTGGCCCAGGGCCTGGCATGGAGATGGGCAGGCAGGCCTGTGACCCTGGTGCTCAGCAGGCTTTGCATTCCCTGGGGGTCCCACAGCCTGACAGGGGCTTGGAGTTGAGTGCAGTTGGGTCACAGACTCCTGAGAGCCAGGACTGGGCGGCCACCCCCCTGCCATGCTTGGGTTACCTGCACCCAATCCTTGAGGGCCGGATGGGGAAGGGCTGACGTTTCCCAGAGAGACCCACCACATCACCCCCAGACCCTGAGGCAGCCTGGCAGCAAGTGGCTCAGCTTTCAATATTGGAACTGGGGTCCCCCTCCTCCACTCCCCCAGGACTGGCCCAAGGGAATGGCTGGCTGAGTTGTCCGGACACATAGAGGCTCTGAGCACACAGCTAGAGATGCAGCTGCAGAGACTGGCCTGAGGCAGTCTAGGGCAAAGAGCCAACGATCAGTTCGCCCAGGATGGCCAGCACCGCTGCTGGGAATGCGGGAAGCTGGCCACAGCATGAGGGTTATACTGCCCAGGTGGAACCATATCCTGGCCCTGTGAAAACCTGACTGTGGTGGCCTGCAGCCTAGTCACTGTCAGGAAAGGGGTGCTGCCAGTGAGAGGCCTGAACCACACGCATCAGCCCGTGAGGCTGTACCCCACTCAGGTCATTGCAGGGGTCCGCACCTTGTCTGGGCAGCCATGGTGATCCCCAGAGAGAGACCAAACATGGGAATGTCCCCCAGTTTCCCTGACATACTGCATTGTTACCCAGTGGGGGTGAAAAAGGACTGTTTGCTTAGGGGAGCCTACGATATGTGGATATGGGTGTCACCTATCTGTCTTGGCCTTAGGCTCCATATCAGTGGAGCATCAGCAAAAACCATGGTAAATCCAGTTGCCCAGACATTGATACCTAGCAACCCATGACCCAGAGGCATTTGGATCTCCCTGTGATGGGTTGGATCACAGAAACCCGCTTGGGGCTGCCAACTGATGTGCCAAGACTACTTCTGCCCTTGCTTTCCTTGCCAGCTTGGGACTCCAGCACCCTGCCAGTCTGCTCCAACACAGACTCAGGGTCTGAACCATGTGCCCCAAAGCTGCAGACTTAACTGAAAGGAACTGTCTTTAACACTCAGATGCCCAACTCCCAATGGGATCCAAAGCCCAAATAAATCTGTTTTACCCTGTATAAAGCTTATACGGGGTAAACTCACAAATTGTTCGCCCTCTATAACACTGATACAGAGATATGCACAGCTTTTTGCCCCCCCCCCCAGGTATTAATACATATTCTCGGTTAATTAATAAGTAAAAAGTGATTTTATTAAATTCAGAAAGTAGGATTTAAGTGGTTCCAAGTAGTAACAGAGAGAACAAAATGAATTACCAAGCAAAATAAAATAAAGCACGCAAGTCTAAGTCTAGTACAGTAATAAAACTGAATACAGATAAAAATCTCACCCTCAGAGATGTTTCAATGTTTCTTTCACAGACTGGACGCCTTCCTAGTCTGGGCACAATCCTTTCCTTCCTAGTCTGGGCACAATCCTGGTACAGCCCTTGTTCCAGCTCAGATGGTAGCGAGGGGATTTCTCACGATGGCCACCCCCTTTGTTCTGTTCCACCCACTTATATATCTTTTGCATAAGGCAGTAATCCTTTGTCTCTCTGGGTTCCCACCTCTCATTCTCAATGGAAAAGCACCAGGTTATATGTGGATTCCAGTTCAGGTGACATGATCACATGTCACTGTAAGACTTCATTACCCACTTGCCAGCCCACAGGTATACAGGAAGACTTACAAATAAAACAGAGCCATCTACAGGTAATTGTCCTGGTTAATGGGAGCCATTAAGATTCCAAACTACCATTAATGGCCCACACTTTGCATAACTACAATAGGACCTCAGAGTTATATTTCTAGTTTTAGATACAAGAATGATACATTTATACAAATAGGATGACCACACTCAGTAGATTATAAGCTTTGTAATGATACCTTACAAAAGACCTCTTGCATGAAGCATATTCCAGTTACATTATATTCACACTCATTAGCATATTTTTATAAAATCACATAGAGTGCAATGTCACACTCCCCACCTCTCTGCACAGGGGCTGAGCAACTTTCCCCAGCTGGAGAACAAAGGCCTGGTAAGGTGTGAGATGGGCGGGATGAGGGCTGGCTGCTGGAAAGCATCAGGGCTCTCAACTGGAGTCTGATGAAGAAGGTCAGAGGGAGGGTTCACTACAGCTTGGCTGTGCTCTGGGCTAGCCCGAAGGGACGATGCTTTAACCACCAGTTCTCTAGACTATTCTAAGGACTTCCTATGCTGTGTTCCAGTTAACAAATAACCCCGCTGTCTTGACAAAGCTGGGTGAGTGTCACTGCAAATACTGGGTGAGGTGCATTAGTCCCTGCAGAGCATCCCAGTCTCGACCAGGGTCTGGCTCATGTGGACTCGCTCAACAGAGTTCACAGCGTGAAGCAGGATACTGATGGCCCAGTCTAAGGAGGCAGTGCAGTGGAGCCGTGTGATCTGCCCTGGAGGAAGAGCCAGAGCCTTTGGGGGTCTGGCACTGTGAAGGATTCCCCCTAGAGCAGAGGCCCCGGGGGGCACAGAGGAACTTTCGGGGGAGGCAGTGGGGCCTGGGCCAGACCCCCTGGGGAGCAGGAAGGGAGCACCACGCAGCCTCTCACTGGCCCCAGCTTTGCTCTGTCCCACCCGCAGTTGTGTCCCCAGCCTCCACAAGTGCCAACTTTTCCCAGCGCCGGTGGGTGCTCATGCCCCCAGGCACCGCCCCCATTCCACCCCTTCCCCAGAGTCCCCACCCCCAACTCCACCCCTTTCACGCCCCTATTGGACCCCTCCACAAATCCCCACCCCAGCCCCACCTCCTCCCCTGAGCACGCCGTGTTCCCCCTCCTCTCCCCTCCTTCCCAGCACTTGCCGCGCGAAACAGCTGTTTTGCAGTGCAAGCGCTGGGAGCCAGGGGGAGAAGCAGGACGCAGCGGTGCGCTCAGGGGAGGAGGCAGAGCGGAGGCAGAGATGAGCTGGGGTGGGGGAGCGGGGCGGGGAGCTGCTGGTGGGTGCTACAGCCCCGGAGCCCCCACGGAGTTGGTGCCTATGCGAGCCACGCTCCCGGCCCCACCCTTGGCGCAGCTCCACTCCTGTCCCCAGCCTCAGCGCAGGTCCACTTTCAGACTCACCCCAGCCTCGGCTGCTGTCCATGGCTCTGTTTCTGGCCTGGGGGCAGGAGCGGGGCTGGGAGCAGACCTGCACCAAGCTGCTGGCCCAGCTGCTGGCCCCTAGCACCTCCGCTCCTGCCCCCAACTTTGGCCCCTGGCCAGGACTCTGGCCCCACTCTCGGCCCCAGACTCATCCCCAGCTGCAGCCCCCTTATCCCTGACCATGCCCCCGCCTCAAACCGCATCCCTGCTCCTGGACCCTGGGAATGGGGCATGGATAGGGATTGGGAGGGGGCACAGCCCTCAAAAGTTTGGGGACCATTGTCCTAGAAATTATTCCAAAGCTGGGGCCATAGTACTGATCCTGTGAATCCGTGACACCCCCATTGCCTTGCAGAGCAGCATTAGCCAAGGCTTGGGAGAGGCCTGGCTCCAGGAAATAGACATGGGCGCTGTGCAGAACAGAGGGACCATCTGACCCAGCTGATTCAGAGGCACTCAGTTGCCTTCTCCAAGCAGCTTGCTGACTTTAGGTATGTAACACATCCAGCATTGGGTCACCACTCCCTGATCTGAGAGACAAGCCTTCTGGAGAACATCTTTGTACACTCAAAGACGTACATGGTGACAAGTTTCAGAGGGGTAGCGGTGTTATTCTGTATCAGCAAAAACAACAAGGATTCCTTGTGGCACCTTAGAGACTAACAACTTTATTTGGGCATAAGATTTTTGTGGGCTATAACCTACTTCATCAGATGCATGGGTGAAAAATACAGTAGGCAGGTATAAATATACAGCACATGAAAAGATGGAAGTTGCCTTACCAAGTGCGGGGGGTTAGTGCTAACAAGACCAATTCAATCAGGGTGGAAGTGGCCCATTCCCAACAGTTGACAAGAAGGGGTGAGTATCAACAGAGGGAAAATTACTTTTTGTAGTGACCCAGCCACTCCCAGTCTTTATTCAGGCCTAATTTGATAATGTCAAGTTTGCAAATTAATTCCAGTTCTGCAGTTTCTCATTGAAGTCTGTTTTTGAAGGTGTTTTTTTTTTTTTTTAAGAATGGCCACATTTAAGTCTCTTATTGAGTGTCCAGGGAGATTGAAGTGCTCTCCTACTGGTTTTTGAATGTTACAATTCTTGATGTCTGATTTGTGTCCATGTATTCTTTTGCATAGAGACTGTCCGGTTTGGCCAGTGTACATGGCAGAGGGGCATTGCTGGCACATGATGGCATATATCACACTGGTAAATGTGCAGGTGAACGAGCCCCTGATGGTGTGGCTGATGTGGTTATGTCCTATAATGGTATCCCTTGAATAGATATGTGGACAGAGTTGGCAATGTGGCTGTTCTTCAACAAAAAAACTTCAAAAACAGACTTCAATGAGAAACTGCAGAGCTGGAATTAAGGTGCCACAAGGAGTCCTCGTTTTTTCAAAGACATATGAGGACCTGAAACACCTGGACGTTCATCCAACTAATCTAATATGGATTGAAGAGCAAACCCTCCAAGTGCCAGTTCCTGAAGGAGAACATGGGATACCCGGCCCATGTTGTAACAGCAGAGGGAGTATTCCCTGAACTGGAGAAAGTGCAGGTCATCAAGACATGGCCAATGCCCACCACAGTACAAGATGTCCAGATGTACCTTGGGTTCATTGGATATTACAGATGTTTTATAAAAGACTTTGCCAGGCAGGCAGCACCCCTACAAACTCTGTTACAGGGCTCTCCAAGGGCAGGGTTATGCAGAAGTGTCCTCTGAACTGGGATGGGGGCTGCCAAAAGTCCTCTGAACGCTTGAAGTCTGCTCTGGTGAAGGCACCAACAGTGGCCTACCTGGGCTACGCTCTCCCTTTATACAGATGCCAGTAACCAAAACTGGAGGCTGTACTCTCCAGGTTCAGGACGGGCAGGAGGGGTGATCATGTAGGCCAGCCAGGGATTGAACGCTGAGCAGTACAGCTCCTTCAAACCAGAATTCCTAGCCCTGGTCTGGGCAATTACAGAAAAGTTTTAGGGCTACCTGGCAGCCACCTGCTTCGCACTATACATAGACAATAACCCCGGTGCACATTAGCTCCTCCACGCTGGATGCAGTAGAGCAATGCTGGGCAGTGAGAATGGCCAACTACAACTTCTACTCCTGGGGGAATTCTGCACGAAAAAAATAAAAATTCTGCAAAATTCTGCAAATTTTATTGGTCAAAATAACACTACATAATCACGCCAGTTTCAATTATTTTGGTAATTTATTTCAAAATACCCATCAGCAGGTATGTCTGTAACAATACAGACCAAAAAAATATTCCTCCAGGAATAGAAAGTTAAAGAAACGCCTATGACAACCCAGTTCCTATTTTTCTGTCCCCTCCACTGCAGAGCCCAGTCATGGGGCTCCCCCTCAGCCCATACACCTGCACCCTTTCCTCCCCAGAGCCCAGCTGCAGGACCTCCCCAAGCCCAGACACTCACACTCCCTACCCCCCCGAGCCCAGCTGTGGGGTCTTCCCTGGCCCAGACACTCACACTCCCCTTACTCCATAGAGTCCAGGGATCCAGAGGGAGAAACAGTTTGATGCTGGGTCCTAGGCCTGCATGGAGTTTTCCACATGCCACGATCTCCTGCTTTCAGGGTGTGCTGGGAACAGCAGCTGCCAGGAACCCTTCAGTTTCTCCTCTGCCCCCCCCCCGCACTGGGTCCATTGGCCCCTAGGGATAGCCAGCAGCACTGTAGCCCATTTCGGGGGATGGGGAGCGGGGGGAGAAGGAAATTCTGTGTGCATGGTAATTTCTGCAAAATTCTGCATTGAGCACCGTGCAGTGGTGCAGAATTCCCCCGGGAGTAAACTTCTCCATGGAATTCCAGTCTAGCTGGAGCAACACCAAGGCTAATGCCCTATCCAGACTGCTGACAACCCAGAACCAGAAACACTGGCCTCCACGAGGAGTTAGAGATGTTACCATTTGTGGACAAGCGGTCACTCCTGAAGCGGTCCAGGCATGCAGCTAGGCAGCGGCCATCACCCTGGGGCTCATCAGGAACCCACAGAAGAGCTGGAAGAGGGCAAGGACTTCTGGATCCAGAACCAAGACTGCAGCCCCGTTGTTTGGAGAGTATTATAGATTATCTGGCAAGGCACTGGGCTTTCCACTGTGGATTGGAGTGCTCTTCCCTCAACAGTGACTCAGCTGCTTTCTGTGTAAAGAAGAAGGCAGACTGATATGCAAGACCTGAGACCCAGGAACTAATGAAGAAGTCCCCCAAATGGTGCTGCCCCAAAGAGTAGCCAAGATGGTACTTCAGACCACTTTGGCTCCTAAAAGACTCGCATGAATGTCTGCAGGAAGTTCTGTGGGGCGGGGATGGCCCAAGCCATGCAGGAGTGGTGCAACAACTTCTCAGTCTGCACCAGCAAAAGAAAGCCTGGGGAAGGGGACAGGGCCCCCCTCCAGCCAATAGAGACCAGCGCACCCTTGGAGTTGGTAGCATTGGACCACTTGGAGCCAAGTGAGACCAGTGCATCCTGCATCCTGACCATGGTGGCTCATTATACCAAATTCCTTGGGGAGATCACCACCAAAGCAACCACAGAAGCTGCCTGGCAATACTTTGTCAAGCTCTATGGCTCTTCCCACCCCCTCCCCCCTCCCAAGGTGCTCATAGACCAAGGCATTCCCTTTGAGTCACAGATATTCAAAAAATTGTACCCTCTTTGTGACAGCCACATGCTAAGGACAACAGCCTGCCAACCCACTATGGACTCTGTGACCAAGCCAGCCAGAGGCTGCAAGTGGGGCTGAGGACCTGGCAGAGACCCAGTGGAAAGGCTGGCCTTCCTACCAACCAGAGCTGACCTACAGGTATAACAACACTGTGCACACCCCCAGCAAATACACCCCTACTTCCTGATGTTGGGAAGGCATGGCTGGCTGCCAGTAGACATGACTTTGGGCATCTGATGAGGACCCCAGAATGAGTCCATGAGTATCACCAACACCTCCACCAGGCAAGCTGCATCATAGCCACTAAACAGGCCAAGCCTGAGACACACAGATAAACAGTGCTGCAACAGACGTGCTGGTGCTGGGGGATTGGGCTCTACTCACGAAGTAGAGGTGCTCCAAACTGGATTCAGCCTGGGGACCTGAACCATTCATTATCTGTGCAATCCCATACCCAAATGGCCAGTATATAAGATCTGATCAGAGTCTCCAGGTAGACCAGAGAAGGGGGCCCACCAGCACATGCTCAGGCCTTGCCACTTTGATCCCAAGCCACAAAACTGGGTGAGGGGAGGAGATCCTAATGTTAGTAGCAAGGGTCTGGAAGGAGTCACTGGGCTCCCACAAGGGGGTGGGGGTTGCATGGGCTGGGGGGAATCGCCACCAGAAGTACCCCAAAAAAGCCAAAGTGTGAAGCAAAGAACCTCCTCAGTTCGTGCTTTTAGCTGGATTCCCCCAACACACGTGGGGAGTATGTGGCCCCACAACACAGGTGTAAGGGGTAAGTGCTGCCTACAAACAGGGCAGTTCCACCTCTGAATGTTCCTGGGTTTGCCATGGAAAGACACAGCTACAAGAAATCAAAGAGAAGGAAGACGAAATTCTGCCTCCTCATGGTCTCCAGGTCCTCTTCCATGAGGGCTGCCTCATTGCAACACAGCTGACCGGAAGAGGGAACCTGTGACATTATATGATTAAAATATGACCTTGTTGATCATTGTTGCTACCACTGTTATACAATTGCAATAAATCTTGTACAAAGTATGTCATGTAAGGTGTCAATGGAAAAGTTATGGTTTGCTGAATGTGATTATTCTATTTATATGCATGCATCATTTTTGTATCTGAAATTATAAATATTGGCTGTATACCTGTATTTCAAATGTGTTTGCTCCTGGGTAACACCCACAAGGTATTTACATCCAGTCTAGCCAACAAATTGTGAAAGGAATGTTTAAGTTGACAGTCCATCAGTGAACACAATGGGCCGTGAAAGAAGCTTATCCACACCTGATGGACTTTCCTGAGGACATTTCAGCCAGACTGTGGGTAATGGCTGCTATGACTCATTGAAGCATGCAAGGGCATGTGACTAGATCATATGGTACTGAACTCCATCTTGTCTGCCTGTACTTTTCCACAAACTGTGCTGGGGGCTTTGCTCAGAACAATGAGTTTCCCACCACATGGCAGAAGCTACAAAACGCCCTGGAAGCATCTCTGTTTTGCCTCTTTTCTGCTCTGCTCTCTGGATTTATACTAATGGGTAGGTTGACCATATTTCTCTATACTGCATATGGGACACTTGGTAAAATTACTCATCTTCAAACGAGTTCAATGGCAATCAGTTAGAACTAGGCAGTACAAATGTTCAAATTAACATCAACTTGACTGAGCCCCCATTAAAAATAAATACTGCATAGCTGGATTCTTTTTATTTACTTTCTTATCTTTAAGGCTTTAGAGTTCACACGCATATCCCTCTCTCACACAGGGGTGGGGGTGTGATCTACTGACCCTCCCCTCCCTTCCGGGCGCTCTCCACCCAACATGTCTGAGTGGGCCACCAGGACTTCCTGAGGCAACGTTGAGGGTGGGGGCACACAGGGTCACATGCCCCCCCAGACTTCTGCAGGGTTCAGACCAGAACAAGGCCAACAGCAGGCTTTTGACACTGTGTGGGAGGAGGGAAAGGATGGGAGCTGCTTCCAGCCGCAGGGAGGGGGAGGCGGTAGAAGGGATGACCTGGCCCGTGTCTTTGCAGAGCTCATCTCTTCTCCCTCTTCCCACCTCCCCTGTTCTGAAAGCAGCTTGTCCCTTCCTGCCCACAAAGGCAGCTAACACCTCCAGGCTGCTGCTGGTCACTGACATAACCCAGCCGCCTCCTGCCCCCAGCTACCGTGTGGGCAGGAAGGGGTTAAGTGGCAAGGATGCATTGTGCACCAGCGTCCAGGGAACCTGACTGCAGGAGCTTCAGTGAACCCAGACAGAGAGGTGGCTCAGCACGGGAGGGTGGGGACAGATCAGCCCGGTGCTCCCTGGGGGCAGGACCCAGGGCTGGGGGTGGAGGGGTTGAAGAGGACCTCTCTGGGGGGGCTGCTGTGGACCCTGCAGGGTTGGGGCACAGACAGGCTGGAAATTGCTTTTCCCCCCACTCCAGAGCTTAGCTGAGGGGTGGAGAGGCTTCCCATGCCAGCGCTGTGCGGGACTTTGGCATATGCAGGGCTTGGCTCCTCCTGGCCAGCGCCGCGGGCTGGGGGGTCTTGGGCACTGGCCCAGCCAGAGGCAGTGGGGGAAGGCAGGAGCCTGCCAGCCAGGCTGTTGGTGAGTTGGTAAGCGCTCCGACCAGGGGCTGATTCTCCACACAGCACTGGGAGTGGGACACTCTCTGCCAGTGGGGATATGGAGGAGCAGCAGGGCTGGGGGGGGGGGTGAAGGGGCAAAGCAGGGAGAGGACAGCGAGAGGGGGATCATGTAAAGGGCGGATGGGTGGGCAGCAGAGGCGACATGTAACCAGCTGCCACCTGGCACCTGCCCGCATGCACCAACCACCGCAGCTGCCAGCCGGAAATGGGATGGGGAGGGGAGCTGGGCTGGGCTGATGGACCAGCAGGAGGAGCAGCTGGCCCTGCGTGCTGCAGCTTTGCTCCGCCAGCAGCCTTGCACACCCACTCCCGTTGTTGACCACTGGACCCCCCACTCACCGCTGGTGGGTGGGCAGCTGGCAAGCAATGATCTGGCCAGCAGTAGGACCTACCAGTACTGACGGGGGGGGGGGGGGGGAGGCAGAAAATATGGGACAATTTGCCCATTTCTAAGAAAAAGTTGGGAGACCTGTAGGAGGGCTTAAATATGGGACTGTCCCTTTAAAAACAGGACATCTGGTCACCCTACTAAGGAGAGCATTCTAACCAAAGGACTGAGGACCTTCCAATCAGTTTGTTGGTGACACTGGGCACTACTCTAGGTAACGCGGGAGGGTGGAAGACCACGAGTGTCGATGAAACCCTTGCTCTAGGCCCAGGCAAACTTTCTGTGACCCTGCACAACTATAAGGAAGCTACCACACAAACAGACAGGTTTGCACACGGCTCGCCAGCCAAGGCCAGCTTTGGCCTGGAAAACGTATAAATAAGGCAAAAATGTTTAGGAAAAACTAGTGTAAGCAGTGTCAGGATGAGCTCCACCCTGACATCTGGTGGTGAGGTGTGGCAAGTTGTGGAAAAGAACTTCAGGGGCCGATCTCATTTGCATAGGCACACCCACCACGCCTAGAATGAGACCATAGCTGCCCAAATGGTCACTTTGGCTGCTGTGGGATCCCCAGTGTCTCTGTTATTGGGGCAGGAAGAATAAATTGTTATTACCCTGATTATGGGAACTGTGCTTGGAACTGTACGTGGCCTTTTGTTATGATGGAGGGATTCACCATCAACTAAGTAGCACTCGCTAGGCAAGGGTCATGGGTTCCAAAACTGTGTGAATGGAGAGAGGCTGGGGACAAGTATTAATACTTGGTGGCATGGGCCCCTTGGTGAGGGCCTTACATGCTGATTGCACTTTCTCCTCTCTCCACTGTGGAATATCAGAGCTAATTTTGATTTCATTAGAAGTCTCGTTATAGGCTGCTGAGCTCACTTTGGGCTGACAGTGCACCAGCACTGGGGCTCCCCTACTATAAGCTGAATTCACCTAAGAGCTGAAATCACTGAGTGTTGTGTTAAGTAGTGGGGGAGCCTGAAGATATATTGTGGAGCAGTTTGCGGGACGGCTGGTGAAGCAGTTCGACGCGGAGCAGTGTGTGGATGGCAGGAGCTGCTTGTGGGCCGTGGAGCTGAGTGAAGGAGTTCGTGGGGCGGCTGGCGGAGCGGAGCGCAGCTGAGCGAAGGAGTTCGTGGGGCGGCTGGTGGAGTGGAGTGCAGCTGCGCGAAGGAGTTTTATGGGGCGGCTGGCGGAGCGGAGCGCCGCTATGGAGCTATGGGGCGGTCAGCTTCAGATCACGTAAGGTGCCTCTTACCCCCGTCCCATTTCCACCCAGGTTGGGAGGTAAAGCTCCGCCGATAAACTTTCGAACTCTGGGGCTGCCCTGACCAGGGACAGAGACTTTTGGGGCATTGGACTTTTGGGACTTTGGGTGATTTGGGGTTGCTGGACTCAAGAACCAAAGGGAAAAGGGCATGCCCCAATTTGCCTGGGGTGGGGTTGTTTTTGCTCATGGGTTGTGTTATGAATCCTGTTGGTGGTGTTTCCCCAACATAATGCCACATTGTTTCTCTCTGTTATTAAAAGACTTTTGCTACACTCAGACTATGTGCTTGCGAGAGGGGAAGTATTGCCTCTTGGAGGCGCCCAGCGGGGGTGGTATATATTTGTCCCAGGTCACTGGGTGGGGGCTCGAGCCAGTTTGCATTGTGTTATTGGAATGGAACCCCTAGATATTGAACCCGGCCCTTGTTGCTGCCAACTCTGACGGGCAGAAGGGTTACACTAGTAACAAATAAAACCAAATAAGGCAAGGCTCGGGAACTGCTAATGAAGAAAAACATAACTGGCTGCTTTAGCTGATTGGCTGCAATATTGTACGGGGCAACAGGTAATTGGTTGTCTAAGCTTGTGTAGTAAAGTAGGCAAAAGGTGTAAATTGTATACTGTAATCTGCATTCGGGGCTGCAGAATTTGAGACAGTTCAGTCTCCCTGCGCCCTATCTGAAGCTTCAAACAAAACTCTCTGCTTCTCCACCCCATTGTGGTCATTGGCCCGACGCATACCGGGCAACAAACCCAACTGTTGTTTGCCTTGGGCGCTCTGTGCCGGCAACAAGTTGGAAGCAACCAGAGACTTAACAAGCCAGCAGGTTATGCTAATCACTGCTACAAGCCTGATCCAAGAACTCTGCAATTATTGTATGTATGTATTTGATTCCTTTAACCAATTTTAACTCTCACCTTTCTTTTCCCTTATAAATAATCCTTTAGATCAGAGGTAGGCAAACTATGGCCTACGGGCCACATGTGGCCTGTGGGACTGTCCTGCCTGGCCCTTGAGCTTCCCGCCAGGGAGGTTAGCCCCCGGCCCCTCCCCTGCTGTTCCTCCCTCCCCTGCAGCCTCAGCTCGCCATGCCACCAGTGCTCTGGGCAGCAGGGCTGTGAGCACGTGCCGGCCAGCATGGCAGGCTCTGGCCAGGCAGAGCGGCTGCCAAACATGCTGCTCTGAATGGCATGGTAAGGGGGTAGGGAGTGGGGGGGGTTGGAAAAGGGGCAGGGATCCCAGGAGGCAGTCAGGGGACAGGGAACAGGGGGTGGTTGGATGGGATCGTGTCCCACTCCCCCAGTGTTGCAGGGCGTGATTGAGGCAGAGTGAGAATTTGCTGGCAGGACAAAGCATCCAGAAAAGAAAATACAGATGTTTGGCAGGCTCCCCATAAATGAAGGATCCTGTCAGCCTGCCCCAAATCAGTGCTACAGCTGCTTCCTTGATAAAAGACACTGGGGCGGGGTGCACACCTGCAGTGCCACACCTGCCCACAGGAGGCATATGGGGATGGCACATATCTTTTACACTGGACTAGAGCTTTTGCTTGTGTTCAGCTGTATGTTTTCCCTCTAGCACATTCTAATGCACTCTGCAACCAAACACAAGAGTCCTTCGGTCATGGGTAAGTTGTGCTATCTGCCTAGAGTGGATCCCAGCCGAGGCCGAGTCCCATCTGCTCCCTCACAGACTGTGTGGAGGGTTATCTGGTTACAACACCCAAGTCAGATCATCTGGCCACTGTCTCCCCTGCACAGCACAATCCCCTGGCTAGGGCTCAGGCCAGCCAGAAACCACCTACTATAGGCACAGATATAAACTGTTACCACAACCAACTTTGTGTGAACAGCTTCCCACTGCCTATGTACATCAGCCACGCATAGATGTTTAATGTCTGGCAACTGGAGCTACCTCCTTGCCCACCTGATTGCCTTTTGGGCCATGGCAGCAGCCATTCAGGACCTCTGCTCCTACCGCCAGAGTCAGAAGGTCTATGACAGGCCTTCCAAGCAACTCGCTGAGCTGGGAATTAACCCAAACAGGGACCAGAGCCATAAGGCCTTTCTTGTGTGGGAGTTCTGCAGACACTGCTGGCTATCCCAGCTCTGCAGAACAATGTAACCCTATCAGTCTGTGCTGGGGGGGCCTGGTCAGAAACCATCGCACAGGGGGGATATGCCACTGCTTCTGCGAGCTGTGCGGAGCCATGGCTGGCAGAGAGCCTGCCTTAGCCCCGCTGTGCTGCCAACAGGGCTGTTAACGACCCGGTCAGCAGTGCTGATGGGAGCCACTAGGGTCCCTTTTTGACCATTCCGATCAAAAACCGGACACCTTGCAACCCTGTGAAGAACCCAAGCCAGAGGAGGTCAGGAAACAGTTTGCTAGTAGAAGTTGGTTGCCATGGAAGCAGCTAGGAACTGGGCCTATGCTGGTGTGCTGGGAAATTGTAATAGGCATCCAGATCCTGAGAGAACTATGGGATTTTGCAGAGGGATCATGGGAGTTGTGTGGGTTTGACCTCTCCTCCCAGTCTCCCCTTCCTTCAGCAAGGTCTCCCAGAGAGCTGTGCTCAGTCATCCACAATGCACTGCCACCTGAAGCAGTGCTAGGAACTCTGGGAGGGGTGCCCAGGGGGTATATGCTAGCACAATGTAACATGATGCGAGTGTGGATGCAGGGTATAATAGCAAGGCCACTGACCAGGTATGTGAATATCACATGCAGACACCATGACTTGTGTTAGCTACAATGGAGCTAAGGTAACTCTCGCTAACACATACCCTCTGAGGGGACCAATTAACATATGATTCAATACTGGCCTATTCTGAAATACCTGACATGACTAATTGGGACTATTTATAAAAGCCCAGTCAGCCATTCCAGCTAGTAACTACTCCAGGGAGGTGGTCAGTTGGGGGAAATTCCAAAAATATCAGCACATGCTAGAGGATGACTGCACCAAGAACTCAGACAAAGCTAGTAACCTGCACTAAGGTGTGCATTTGTTTGGTTTCATTCATTAACAGATTCCCTAAAGCACCTTGCTTCACATCCTGAGGTGCTGGAGTGCTGCAGAATTTCAAACCCAATAGGAACACAGATAAGCCAAATTTCATCTCATTGTAAAAGTGGCAGGGAAGGACCTGCGCAAGGGATGGGGGGGTTTCACCTTCCTGTGCAGTGTGGGGGACAAGTCACTTGCTGGAGGATTCTCTGCACCTTGAAGTTTTTAAACCATGATCTGAGGAATCACAGAATCATAGAATATCAGGGTTGGAAGGGACCCCAGAAGGTCATCTAGTCCAACCCCCTGCTCGAAGCAGGACCAATTCCCAGTTAAATCATCCCAGCCAGGGCTTTGTCAAGCCTGACCTTAAAAACCTCTAAGGAAGGAGATTCTACCACCTCCCTAGGTAACGCATTCCAGTGTTTCACCACCCTCTTAGTGAAAAAGTTTTTCCTAATATCCAATCTAAACCTCCCCCACTGCAACTTGAGACCATTACTCCTCGTTCTGTCATCTGCTACCATTGAGAACAGTCTAGAGCCATCCTCTTTGGAACCCCCTTTCAGGTAGTTGAAAGCAGCTATCAAATCCCCCCTCATTCTTCTCTTCTGCAGGCTAAACAATCCCAGCTCCCTCAGCCTCTCCTCATAACTCATGTGTTCCAGTCCCCTAATCATTTTTGTTGCCCTTCGCTGGACTCTCTCCAATTTATCCACATCCTTCTTGAAGTGTGGGGCCCAAAACTGGACACAGTACTCCAGATGAGGCCTCACCAATGTCGAATAGAGGGGAACGATCACGTCCCTCGATCTGCTCGCTATGCCCCTACTTATACATCCCAAAATGCCATTGGCCTTCTTGGCAACAAGGGCACACTGCTGACTCATATCCAGCTTCTCGTCCACTGTCACCCCTAGGTCCTTTTCTGCAGAACTGCTGCCTAGCCATTCGGTCCCTAGTCTGTAGCTGTGCATTGGGTTCTTCCGTC
Source organism: Lepidochelys olivacea (assembly GCF_965140295.1). Taxonomy (NCBI): domain Eukaryota; kingdom Metazoa; phylum Chordata; order Testudines; family Cheloniidae; genus Lepidochelys; species Lepidochelys olivacea. The sequence continues at coordinate 42,305,584 of NC_140418.1, read as the reverse complement.
CTAAGTGCAGGACCCTGCACTTATCCTTATTGAACCTCATCAGATTTCTTTTGGCCCAATCCTCCAATTTGTCTAGGTCCCTCTGTATCCTATCCCTCCCCTCCAGCGTATCTACCACTCCTCCCAGTTTAGTATCATCTGCAAATTTGCTGAGAGTGCAATCCACACCATCCTCCAGATCATTTATGAAGATATTGAACAAAACCGGCCCCAGGACCGACCCCTGGGGCACTCCACTTGACACCGGCTGCCAACTAGACATGGAGCCATTGATCACTACCCGTTGAGCCCGACAATCTAGCCAGCTTTCTACCCACCTTATAGTGCATTCTTCCAGCCCATACTTCCTTAACGTGCTGACAAGAATACTGTGGGAGACCGTGTCAAAAGCTTTGCTAAAGTTTAGAAACAATACATCCACTGCTTTCCCTTCATCCACAGAACCAGTAATCTCATCATAAAAGGCGATTAGATTAGTCAGGCATGACCTTCCCTTGGTGAATCCATGCTGGCTGTTCCTGATCACTTTCCTCTCATGCAAGTGCTTCAGGATTGATTCTTTGAGGACCTGCTCCATGATTTTTCCAGGGACTGAGGTGAGGCTGACTGACCTGTAGTTCCCAGGATCCTTCTTCTTCCCTTTTTTAAAGATTGGCACTACATTAGCCTTTTTCCAGTCATCCGGGACTTCCCCGGTTCGCCACGAGTTTTCAAAGATAATGGCCAATGGCTCTGCAATCACAGCCGCCAATTCCTTCAGCACTCTCGGATGCAACTCGTCCGGCCCCATGGACTTGTGCACGTCCAGCTTTTCTAAATAGTCCCTAACCACCTCTATCTCCACAGAGGGCTGGCCATCTCTTCCCCATTTTGTGATGCCCAGCGCAGCAGTCTGGGAGCTGACCTTGTTAGTGAAAACAGAGGCAAAAAAAGCATTGAGTACATTAGCTTTTTCCACATCCTCTGTCACTAGGTTGCCTCCCTCATTCAGTAAGGGGCCCACACATTCCTTGGCTTTCTTCTTGTTGCCAACATACCTGAAGAAACCCTTCTTGTTATTCTTGACATCTCTGGCTAGCTGCAGCTCCAGGTGCGATTTGGCCCTCCTAATATCATTCCTACATGCCCGAGCAATATTTTTATACTCTTCCCTGGTCATAAGTCCAACCTTCCACTTCTTGTAAGCTTCTTTTTTATGTTTAAGATCCGCTAGGATTTCACCATTAAGCCAAGCTGGTCGCCTGCCATATTTACTATTCTTTCGACACATTGGGATGGTTTGTCCCTGTAACCTCAACAGGGATTCCTTGAAATACAGCCAGCTCTCCTGGACTCCTTTCCCCTTCAAGTTAGTCCCCCAGGGGATCCTGGCCATCCGTTCCCTGAGGGAGTCGAAGTCTGCTTTCCTGAAGTCCAGGGTCCGTATCCTGCTGCTTACCTTTCTTCCCTGTGTCAGGATCCTGAACTCAACCAACTCATGGTCACTGCCTCCCAGATTCCCATCCACTTTTGCTTCCCCCACTAACTTCAATAGCTCAGACATAGGTTAGGGGTTTGTTACAGGAGTGGGCGGGTGAGATTCTGTGGCCTGCGTTGTGCAGGAGGTCAGACTAGACGATCATAATGGTCCCTTCTGACCTTAAAGTCTATGATTCTATTCTGAGTCATTGCTCTGCAGCCCACACCCACAGAAAAGCTAGAGCCAGATCCCTGGCAGTGTGACTTGTTGTGCAACTCCTAGAAGGCAGGTCTGGCTGACTTGTGAAATAGGCATGAGCAAAAAGTGAAAGAACAGGCAAGGTTTCCAAAAAACAAACAAGCAAACAGAGTCCAGGACCCAAGGGTGTGTGGCACCTTGGAGCAGAGACATGCTGTGGACCATTGTCACATTGTGTTCATTGGCAAAGATCCAACAAAAGCCTTTGCCAAGCTCTGTGCCTCCTGTAGCCATGTGATTGATCATAATGGGAAACATTAAAGCATCCAAAAAATCCCTGTTTCCTTGATTTGCTCTTTAATCTGAGTAAAGCAGCATGAAGGTCACCATTTTAAATAATCTCATCTTTCCTTTGCTACCTGAGGCTCACCATTCTTCTGTTATCTAGCTATGCAACATATCTCTCTCTTCCTCATCTAGTTGCTGGTCCATATAGGGGATGACAACCTACTACTGCTATCAGTTACTCCTTAGCTGAAAGGGTAGAGGTCTGTGCTGTGGATCTAAAGGTTCCAACCCTGCTGATTTCAGAGTAGCAGCCGTGTTAGTCTGTATTCGCAAAAAGAAAAGGAGTACTAGTGGCACCTTAGAGACTAACCAATTTATTTGAGCATAAGCTTTTGTGAGCTACAGCTCACTTCATCGGATGTATTCAGCGGAAAATACTGAATTTTCCACTGAATGCATCCGATGAAGTGAGCTGTAGCTCACGAAAGCTTATGCTCAAATAAATTGGTTAAAGTATTTTCCACTGAATGCATCCGATGAAGTGAGCTGTAGCTCACGAAAGCTCATGCTCAAATAAATTGGTTAGTCTCTAAGGTGCCACTAGTACTCCTTTTCTTTTTGCGAACCCTGCTGTTGACCATGGGTAGGTGAATTGGGTTCCACAGGATGGATTTTCCATTTTTCAATTTGCTTTTTGAAATATTTAGGAAATTACATGTAAAAACTTACATTAAAGAACATTGATGTTGCAAAGTGAAGACATCAAAAGTTAGGAAATGCCAGAAATAGGCTCTGTGTACAACCCTGTGCCTCCTATGATAGCTTCTGTAGTGATATGGTCACATAATATTTGCAACTTTAACATGCTTTTCATATAGTTTTTCTGGGTGTAATTAACAGCACAAGCACAATCTTGCACTGGTAGTGGGGCTAACTTTTCAGAGCAGCATCTTAGAATTCGCAGCAACAAACACTGTTCTCCCTCTAAGGGCAGGCTGCAGCTCTGCCCACTCTAGGACCTTTCTCCATATTCAGACCCCACTATGGGTGTGGGGAACACCCTGTCCCATTGGCTGTCCTTTTTCCATCCATCCACCTCCTGTGAAAGGGCAGCCAATCAGAGCTCCTGGATTTCACAAGTTTCCTGTTTCTTCAGCACATGGAGTAGCTAGTGCTCCGCCCGCACTGCAGGGCTGGGAATGCTTCTGTGTGCTGCCACCCCCCAGGGCCCTGGGTATTCTTGCCATCTCTGCAGCTCCTGCATGGTTCTCAGCACTGCCCCCAGCCAATACTTGTGACCACTTTGATGGGGACAGGGGAGCTAGATGCCTGTGGAGGAAGGAACTCTCCAGGAACCCCCAAACCCTACATTGCAGGATGGAGAAAGAGGGGGCAACTTCTAAAGATTAGGAGGCAGAAAATACAGGGATGGTGCAGGGGGTAGGTACTAAATGCTGGGCTGTGGGATGTGGGGGTGAATGAGAATGAAGTGCTGGGGCACGATGTGAAATGGTAGTGTGACAAAGTTGAAGGGAAGGGACTGGGTGGAATGGCACAGGCCAACAGTGATGGGGTATGGCCACACACCCAGACTGGCTGCACATCCCTGACAGGAACTGGGCTGCAGTGGGGTTTGTTTGTTACACAGCCGCTTGTAGCTATGCACATTGCAGGGCCCCACCCATCCTTCCCCTGAGATCACTGCTGTAGATGGCTCATTCATGACACAGACACCACCGCCCTCTCCCTGGCTGAGGTCATGGCTCACCCATGTTTGTAATGGGCCCTGCTGCAGGTTCCTTGGCTGCAATAGTCTGAGTTACAGTTGGGCCAGAATGAAAAGCTCAGGTCCAAACTCTGTAGCCTGGTGGCTGGATTAAATGTAACCCTATAGCACGGCAAGGAGGCTGTTTGACAAGAACCGTTGGCTATGCGCTCCTCCTCAGAAATGGGTGTTCAGTTCTGTCTGAATGCCCGAAGTGTGCCAGGTGTTGTCCATGTAAAGAATTGGTCCAGTCCCCAAAGACTCACAGTGAAAGGTCAGATATGCCATAAGTAGACCAAGTGGGGGACATGGAAGGGCAGGGGGAAATGAAGCAGAACAAGAGTTACAGTAAATAGAGTAACACTTCCTCATTTATTTTCTCCACACTGCTCATGATTTTATACACCTCTATCATATCCCCCACTTAGTCTCCTCTTTTCTAAGATGAAAAGTCCCAGTCTTATTAATCTCTCCTCATATGGAAGCCGTTCCATACCCCTAATAATTTTTGTTGGCCTTTTCCGAACCTTTTCCAATTCCAATATATCTTTTTTGAGATGGTTGGGGGGGGGGGGCACATCTGCAGTACATATATATCCCTTTCTTAATGATTCCCAACATTCTGCGTGCTTTTTTGACTGTCACTGCACATTGAGTGGATGTTTTCAGAGAACTATCACAATGACTATCTCTTTCTTGAGTGGTAACAGCTAATTTAGACTCTATCATTTTATACGTATAGTTGGGATTATGTTTTACAATGTGCATTACTTTGCATTTATCAATATTGAATTTCATCTGTCATTTTGTTGCCTAGTCACCCAGTTTTGTGAGATCCTTTTGTAGCTCTTCGCAGTCTGCTTTGGACTTAACTATCTTGAGTAGTTTTGTATCATCTGCAAATTTTGCCACCTCATTGTTTACCCCTTTTTCCAGATTATTTATGAATAAATGGAATAGGATTGGTCCCAGTACAGTACAGACCCCCTCTCTCCATTATGAAACTGACAATTTATTCCTACCCTTTGTTTCCTATCTGTTAACTGTTAGGATATAGATATTCAGGCCTGTCTTTAAAGGCCTATACTCTAAGAATTTAGGCTAGTGATAGAGGTATAAAAGAAAGAATCAAAATCACTGCCTGCTGGTGTAAGGGCCTTCTCTTACTGTGACAGTCTGAGGCCCTGTTCTTAGGCTAAGGCCTTTGGCTAAACAGCAGAGGCAGCCATAAGCTGGGAAGCAAACAGTCACATCCTCACATTCCAAACTAGTCACACTGAAATAAGGTGCTATTCGGCTGTTACGAATACAATCCTGTCCTGATAGTTCCTATCACCTCCAGAGAAAGGGAAGTGCCTAGAAAATGTAAAAGGAAACTTAGTTTGATAGCATCCTGTCTGGCAAGAACTCACTTATCAATAGCTGGGATGTGAAATCCTCACTTCTGTGTTGTCTTGTCATTGTAGTTCCCACTTTGCTATTGTTTGTCTGTATAATCTCTGTCTGGTTCTGTGATTGTTCCTGTCTGCTGTATAATTAATTTTGCTGGGTGTAAACTAATTAAGGTGGTGGGATATAATTGGTTACATAATCATGTTACAATATGTTAGGATTGGTTAGTTAAATTTCAGGAAAATGATTGGTTAAGGTATAGCTAAGCAGAACTCAAGTTTTACTATATAATCTGTAGTCAATGAGGAAGTGACTGGGTGTGGGTGGGGGTGGGCATGGGCATGTGGGTGTGGAAAATGGGAACAGGGAATGGGGGTAAGAAAATTGGAATCATGTTTGGCTAAGGGTAGTAATGGGAACAGGGACACAGGTGTAAGGCTCTGTGGTGTCAGAGCTGGGAAGGAGGAAACTAAGGAAGGAAACTGGAATCATGCTTGCTGGAAGTTCACCCCAATAAACATCGAATTGTTTGCACCTTTGGACTTCGGGTATTGTTGCTCTCTGTTCATGCGAGAAGGACCAGGGAAGTAAGTGGGTGAAGGAATAAGCCCCCTAACATTAACCAGTTACCAATCCATTAGAGGACCTTCTCTGTTATCCCATGACAGCTTACTTTGCATAAGAGCCTTTGATGAGGGACCTAGTCAAAGGCTTTCTGAAAATCTAAGTATCATAGAATCATAGAATATCAGGGTTGGAAGGGACCTCAGGAGGTCATCTAGTCCAACCCCCTGCTCAAAGCAGGACCAATCCCCAACTAAATCATCCCAGACAGGGCTTTGTCAAGCCTGACCTTAAAAACCTCAAAGGAAGGAGATTCAACCACCTCCCTAGGTAATGCATTCGAGTGCTTCACCACCCTCCTCGTGAAAAAGTTTTTCCTAATATCCAACCTAGACCTCACCCACTGCAACTTGAGACCACTACTCCTTGTTCTATCATCTGCTACCACTGAGAACAGTCTAGATGCATCCTCTATGGAATCCCCTTTCAGGTTGTTGAAAGCAGCTATCAAATCCCCCCACATTCTTCTCTTCCGCAGACTAAACAATCCCAGTTCCCTCAGCCTCTCCTCATAAGTCATGTGTTCCAGTCCCCTAATCATTTTCCAGTTGCCCTCCGCTGGATGTTTTCCAATTTTTCCACAACCTTCTTGTAGTGTGGGGCCCAAAACTGGACACAGTACTCCAGATGAGGCCTCACCAATGTCGAATAGAGGGGAACGATCATGTCCCTCGATCTGCTGGCAATGCCCCTACTTATACAGCCCAACATGCCTTTAGCTCTCTTGGCAACAAGGGCACACTGTTGACTCATATCCAGCTTCTCGTCCACTGTAACCCCTAGGTCCTTTTCTGCAGAACTGCTGCCTAGCCACTCGATCCCTAGTCTGTAGCAGTGCATGGGATTCTTCCGTCCTAAGTGCAGGACTCTGCACTTGTCCTTGTTGAACCTCATCAGATTTCTTTTGGCCCAATCCTCTAATTTGTCTACGTCCCTCTGTATCCTGTCTCTACCCTCCAGCGAATCTACCACTCCTCCCAGTTTAGTGTCATCTGCAAACTTGCTGAGGGTGCAGTCCATGCCATCCTTCAGATCATTAATGAAGATATTGAACAAAACCGGCCCCAGGACCGACCCTTGGGGCACTCCGTTTGATTCCGGCTGCCAACTAGATATGGAGCCATTGATCACTACCCATTGAGCCTGATGATCTAGCCAGCTTTCTATCCACCTTTTAGTCCATTCATTCAGCCCATACTTCTTTAACTTGCTGGCAAAAATGCTGTGGGAGACCGCATCAAAAGCTTTGCTAATGTCAAGGAATAACACGTCCACTGCTTTCCCCTCATCCACAGAGCCAGTTATCTTGTCATAGAAGGCAATTAGGTTAGTCAAGCATGACTTGCCCTTGGTGAATCCATGGTGACTGTTCCTGATCACTTTCCTTTCCTCTAAGTGCTTCAGCATTGATTCCTTGAGGACCTGCTCCATGATTTTTCCAGGGACTGAGGTGAGGCTGACTGGTCTGTAGTTCCCAGTATCCTCCTTCTTCCCTTTTTTAAAGATGGGCACTACATTAGCCTTTTTCCAGTCGTCCGGGACCTCCCCTGATCTCCATGAGTTTTCAAAGATAATGGCTAATGGTTCTGCAATCACATCCGCCAATTTCTTTAGCACCCTCGGATGCACCACATCTGGCCCCATGGACTTGTGCTCGTCCAGCTTTTCTAAATAGTCCCGAACCACTTCTTTCTCCACAGAGGGCTGATCACCTCCTCCCCATGCTGTGCTGCCCAGTGCAGTAGTCTGGGAGCTGACCTTGTTTGTGAAGACAGAGGCAAAAAAAGCATTGAGTACATTAGCTTTTTCCACATTCTCTGTCACTAGGTTGTCTCCCTCATTCAGTAAGGGGCCCACACTTTCCTTGGTTTTCTTCTTGTTGCTAACATACCTGAAGAAACCCTTCTTGTTACTCTTAACATCTCTTCCTAGCTGCAACTCCAAGTGTGATTTGGCCTTCCTGATTACAGTATGTCTACTGGATCACCCTTGTCCACATGCTTGCGGATCCCCTCAAAGAGTTCTTGGAGATTGGTGAGCCATGATTTCCCTTTACAAAAACCATGTTGACTCTTCCCCAACAAATTATGTTAATCTATGAGCCCTTTGTAAAAATTGGTGTCACATTAGCTATCCTCCAGTCATTTGGTACAGAAGCTAATTTAAATGATAGGTTACAGACTACAGTTAGTAGTTCTGCTGTTTCACATTTGAATTCCTTCAGAACTCTTGGGTGAATACCATCAGGTCCTGGTGACTTATTACTGTTTAGTTTATCAGAGTAACAGCCGTGTTAGTCTGTATTCGCAAAAAGAGAAGGAGTACTTGTGGCACCTTAGAGACTAACCAATTTATTTGAGCATGAGCTTTCGTGAGCTACAGTGAGCTATAGTTGCATCCGATGAAGTGAGCTGTAGCTCACGAAAGCTCATGCTCAAATAAATTGGTTAGTCTCTAAGGTGCCACAAGTACTCCTTTTCTATTTGTTTAGTTTATCAATTTGTTCCAAACATCCTCTAATAGCACCTCAATCTGGGCCAGTTCCTCAGATTTGTCACCTAAAGAGAATAGCTCAGGTTTGGGAATTTCCCTCACACTCTCAGCCGTGAAGACGGATGCAAAGAATTAATTTAGTTTCTCAGCAATGGCCTTATTGTCTTTGAGTGCTGCTTTAAGGGTGTGGTGGGGTCAGGGAGCAGTGCTGTGGAGGGAGGGGAGTGGAGGGTTTGGGTGGGAGCAGGGAGCGACACAGTGCGGGAAGGGAAGGGTTGGGTGGGAATAGGGAGTGGTGCTGTGAAGGATGGGGAGTGGAGGAGGGAGGGGTTGGGTGGGGGCAGGGAGAGGTGCTGTGGGGGGAGTGGAGAGGGGAAGGACTGGGTGGGAGCAGGGAGCGGTGCTGTGGGGGCGGGGAAGAGAGTTGCGTGGGAGCAATGCAGTGAGGGAGGGGAGTGGAAGAGGGAGGGGTTGGGTGGGAGTAGGAAGTGGTGCTGTGGGGGAGCACAGAGGGGAAGGGAGGGGCTGGGTGGGAGCAGGGAGAGGTCTTGTTGGGGGAGTGGAGGGGGAAAGGACTGGGTGGGAGCAGGGAGAGGTGCTGTGGGGGCGGGGAAGAGGGTTGCGTGGGAGCAATGCAGTGAGGGAGGGGAGTGGAAGAGGGAGGGGTTGGGTGGGAGTAGGAAGCGGTGCTGTGGGGGAGCACAGAGGGGAAGGGAGGGGCTGGGTGGGAGCAGGGAGAGGTGCTGTGGGGGGAGTGGAGGGGGAAAGGACTGGGTGGGAGCAGGGAGAGGTGCTGTGGGGGCAGGGAAGAGGGTTGCGTGGGAGCAATGCAGTGAGGGAGGGGAGTGGAAGAGGGAGGGGTTGGGTGGGAGTAGGAAGCGGTGCTGTGGGGGAGCACAGAGGGGAAGGGAGGGGCTGGGTGGGAGCAGGCAGAGGTGCTGTGGGGGAGGGGAAGAGGGTTGCGTGGGAGCAATGCAGTGAGGAGGGGAGTGGAAGAGGGAGTAGGAAGCGGTGCTGTGGGGGAGGGGAATGGAGGCGGGAGGGGTGACGGGAGACGTGGCTGGGAGAAAGTGCTGAGGATTCTCCCTTTGCTTTCCCCACGACTCGGCTACGTAGAGTGTATGTGACATCACAAACATCACCATGGCAAACAGCTGCGGAGTTGGCGGAGGACTGGAGTGGCCCACACCCGCATACGCTGGGGCCTGCCACGTGCCCCAGAAAGAGATTGGGCGGAAGTGGCTGTGACTCCGCCCTTCGCGGGCTCTCGGCCATTAGGATCGCGTCTCCGCCGCCGACCATGACGTCAGGGCCAGTGGGCGCGTCGTGGTCCTGGCGGACGCGGCGAGACAGGCGGCTCCTGAGCCCAGCGATTGGTGGCGCTGGGGGGCAGGGTACAGCCGCCTATATGAGGGCGGTAGCGGGAAGCGTGGTCGCTGGTGGGCAGGGGCGGAGGCAGCGGCAGCCGGGCAGCCGGGCGGGAGGTGCATGCTGGTTGGGGGCCGTGAGTTCCCGGGCTGGGGTTGCCGGGCGCTCCCTGCCCATGGAGCCCGAGGTGCTGCGCCGCCGGCTGGCCGCGGCCGGGCAGAGCCACCTGCTGCGCTTCTGGGCCGAGCTGGGCGGCGCGGAGCGGCGGGCGCTGCGCGAGGAGCTGGAGGGTCTGGACTGCGAGGCGCTGGGCTCCAGCTTCCGTCGGGCCATAGAGGGCACGGGCGCGGCCGGCCGCGACAAGGTGGACGGGCGGATGGAGGCACTGCCGCGGGCCGTGCTGGGCAGCGCCACCCGCGACGTGGGCCGGCTCCCCGAGTGGGAGCGCGAAGGTACGGGCTGGCGGGCGTTCCTCCCCAGCAGCCTGCCACGGGTGCCCCTGGCCCTGGGGGCAGCGCCGGGCGCTTCCTTCCCCCGGCGGGCCAGGCTGGCTCCTGGCCTGGGGGCGCTGCTTAGCGTCTGGCGGGAGGGAGCCCCTTGGGGTGGCGCTGCCCGCAGCCCGGTGCGGGGGGAGCGGAGGGCTCTGCTGTCCCCGCTCGCAGCTGCGTGGTGCCGCGCCGGCGGTGCGCTCAGAGCAAACCCTTCACAGCCGCTGTGCCTGGGAGCCCCTCTCCCGAGTGCTGCACTGCGATCAGTGACAGACCCTGGGGCCCGAAAAGCTTGCGCTGGGCACAAGCTGCTTTCTTTAAATTCTTAATTTCAGATTTCATTAAATACGTATTAAATTCATTTAAATACGTTTAAACTTGTTCAAGTGGCTGCTTCTCCGTGAGGGCCAGTCACATGCTTGTGGCGCTTTGCATTTGCACACAAATATCAAACCCAGCTGAACTGAAGAACATTGTGCTGTAAAGGCGGCGGGGGGGGTGGGGGTTAGATACTAATGATCCTTCCCCCTCACCAGTAGTGCAAGCTGGCACATGGATGTGGCCCAATGGAAGACACATCACTGTGGACTGAGCCCAGGCATGTAATCTTAGCCACAACAGAACCCTCAGGAAGTGGTGTGTGAAAACTGGGGGAGGGTTTTAATGGAAGCAGAGTTTGTAGTATTAACTAAAACAACAAGGAGTCTGGTGGCACCTTAAATAGATCTGTTAGTCTTTGAGCATAAGCTTTTGTGGGTAAAAATCCCACTTCAGCTACATGGAGTGAAAATTACAGATGCAGACATAAATAAACTGATGATAAAGAGAAGGGCATTACCTCACAAGTGAAGAACCAGTGCTGACAGGGCCAATGATCAGGGTAGATGTAGTCCACTCCCAACAATAGATGAGGAAGTGTCAATTCCAGGAGAGGCAAAGCTGCTTCTATAATGAGCCAGCCACTCCTTGTTCCTATTCAAGCCCAAATCAATGGTGTTAAATTTGCAAATAAATTTTAGTTCTGCTGTTTCTCTTTGAAGTCTGTTTCTGAAGTTTTTTTTGGTTCAAGTATAGCTACTTTCAAATCTGTTATAGAATGTCCAGGAAGATTGAAGTGTATGTTACGATTCCTAATGTCCTGATTGGTGTCCATTTATTCTTTCACATAGGGACTGGCTGGTTTGGCCAATGTACCTAGCAGAGGGGCATTGCTGGCACGTGATGGCATACATAACATTAGTAGACGTGCAAGTGAATGAACCTCTGATGGTGTGGCTGATGTGGTTGGGTCCTCTGATGGCCTTACTAAAACAGATAAGGGGACAGAGTAGCCAACAAGGTTTGCTACAGGCATTGGTACCTGGGTTAGTATTTCTGTGGTGTGTAGTTGCTGGTGAGTATTTGCTTCAGGTTGGGGGGCTGTCTGTAAGTAAGGACTGGCCTGTCTCCCAAGGTCTGGGAGAGTGAGGGATTGTTTTCCAGGATTGGTTGTAGATCACTGATAATGTGCTGAAGAGGTTTTAGCTGGGGGCTGTACGTGATGGCCAGCGGTGGTCTGTTGTTTTCCTTGTTGGGCCTGTCCTGTAGTAGGTGATTTCTGGGTACCAGTCTCGCTCTGTCAATCTGTTTCCTCACTTCCCCAGGTGGGTATTGTTTTAAGACTGCTTGATAAAGATCTTGTAGGTGTTTTGTCTCTGTCTGAGGGATTGGAGCAAATTTGGTTGTATTTTAGGGCTTGGCTGTAGACAATGGATCGTGTGATGTGTCCTGGATGGAAGCTGGAGGCATGTAGGTAAGTATAACGGTCAGTAAGTTTCCGGTATAGGGTGGTGGTTGTGACCATCGCTTATTTGCACTGTAGTATCCAGGAAGTGGATCTCTTGTGTGGACTGGTCCAGGCTGAGATTGATGGTGGGGTGGAAATCTTCAAGGGCCTCCTTCCTGTGGGTCCATCTGATGATGTCATCAATGTAGCGCAAGTAGAGGAGGGGTGCTAGGGGACGAGAGCTGAGGAAGCGTTGTTCTAAGTCAGCCATAAAAATGTTGGCATGCTGTGGGGCCATGTGGGTACCCATAGCAGTGCCGCTGAGCTTATGCTCATATAAATCTATTAGCCTTTAAGGTGCCACCAGACTCCTTGTTTTTGTGGATACAGACTAACATTGCTACCCCTGATACTTAAGTGTTACTAAGATCTGCTGCCTTCAAATACTGCACCTATGTGTGAAAATGCAGCATTAACGCTGCATATCAGAGAAAGTAGACCTCCCTAGTAAGGCTAGAATTGGCATGATAGATTAGATAAAGAGACAGCAGGAGTGATTGTGAAATGAGTCTTGTAGCTGCTATAAGACAGTAATAGAACAATAAAGCTTACACTTAAATGTAGTGGGTAGAGCATTTCCCTGAGACTTGAGGGAGCGGAGTGTTGGTCCCAGCTCTGTTGCTGGGTGATCTGGGTGAATTGATTTTTCCCTCTTTGTGCCTCCATATCCCCATCTGTAACAGGAGGACCATGATACTGGTCACCTTTGCAACACATTTTCAGATTGACTGATGGAATGTGCCATAAGAGTTGGCATTAATGTATCTAAACACAACTAGTGTCCAAAGAGTATGCGGGACACTTTGGCCCTACTTGTTTTATTTGCTCTCTCGATATGACACTGTGGTGTGGCTGGGTAAAGTTGGGAGAGAATAACTGAACAGACTACTAAATTTTCATTGACATGCTAGTTACTATGCATGTGCACCTCGATATGTGCAGCACCCTTTGTTCCATTCCTTAACAGATGTTTTAAAACAAGTTTAAGGCATGAGTCCAAGCAGGAAGTTATCCAGGAAGCATTTGACCTTTGGAGGCTCATTGTAAACTCTCAGCTGTTTGCTATAAAGGCTATCAGGAAAAACAGCCATACCGCTTTTGCTGATGGAGAAAGCTCTAATGTTGCAAAATGCTTTTCATTATAAATGCCTGTCTGTAGAAACTTGCAACTTTCTAAACTTTTCTGGGCCAAACTGGGGTTTGGGGTAGCTGTATCAAGAGGGTGACCTACTTTTCCATCAGGAAGGTAGGAGAATCTGGACACTAATCATATACAAAAAACGTCACACACACAACTCTGAAATTTAAATGGATGTTCCTCAGTGAGAGCTACTAGTCTAAAAATATGTGGAAATTGGTTTGAAAATGCCATTGTGGATTCTTTATTGTGCACTATTCTAGGTAGCTGTCCTGTAAATGTAGGCACAGTTTGAAAAGAGCACAACTTAGCTGCATAAAATTGACTGGTTCGGTTCAGCTTTGCCTTATTTGAATGCTTTTACTCTTCCAAAAGCTTTTTTTTCCCCCTTTTTTGCTGAAATTTAACTTGACTGAAACCAAAGTTTTCTTGGAAAATTAACTTCTGTGAATTGGTCCAACCACTTTGTTTGCGAAGAGGGAGACAAACATTTTTGCAGATAGAAAATCCAGGTGCAGACATCACAACATGCTTAGCCAATGGGCATACTACATGAAAAACAGTCTCTGTTGGTTTGAAAAAATGGTTGCAGTTTTCTAAATTGAAATGTATTTGAATTTACTTTTACCATTGTTTGGAGGCTCGTGACATGAGGTGAAACCCAAACTCTTCAATTACGTTGTGGCACAGCTAAAGAGGCAAGGGCCAATGTCTTCGTGCGTGGGGTGGGCATCTAATTAATTGCTTACATTTTATGAAGTGCTGAAGATTGAAACTCCTATTGAAGATGAACCCTGCACCACAAATCCTGTTGATAACTAGTCTGCCATAAGCACCTATTTAGGCTCCCATAGTCAAAAAAAAATTTAGACTTAAAGACTATTCATAACAGTACTATATAAATCCCAAAATTTCCAGTTATTTGTAACTTTAAATTCTCTTCTTTGGGTTGTCACATCACCTGTTTGGACATTGCTTGAAGATCTGAACTTCTGTGCACGAGTTCAGAACTGTCTTGAATGATCAGACTTGGGAGTGGAGCCACACATGTATGCTATACAACTGAGCACATTCTGTTGCTGAAGCTATTCTGATAGAACTGTCCAGCTGTGCAACATCTAGCATATACAAACGCCCTGTGAATAACTGCTTCATATCTTGGCCCCACATACAACCTAGCACTCCTAATTCTTGACATTCTTGTAATACTCTAAATGCTGAGTATCTTTCACTATGCAGCTACAAAACAGCAGTTATACCAACTCTTGTGAGATGAGAGGATGTGTACTGGGATATGGGAATGGAGGGGGGAATAAATGAGGTACAGATTTACCCAAGCTGCTGTCGGAACTGGGATTAGAATGCCAGCATTCGTGGCTCCCATTCATTCATATGTTTAGGCCATGCTTCTCTCTAATGCAACACACATGTACTCTTTCCCTTCTTTCTGTCTTCCTTTTGTTTGTTGAATTCCTTTCTAAACTTTCAAATAGGAAAAATTCAATGTTAACTGTGCAACCTTGATTATTTTAATTTACCTACTCAATTCTGTAACTAATACAGTATTTGGGGGCGTGGGGTGTCATTAAATACAAAAATCTACACTGGTGCAACAAGAAGGGTGCATAACTGAAATGCAGGTTGGGCAATAGGAATGCACAGGTTCCTTATCCGTGTTACATGCAGTCTGGCAAGTTACCTTAGATGAGGCACCATTGTCTAGGGGATTAAGGTCTGGGCCAGAAATCTGAGTCTGGGAATTCTGATCTTGACTCTACTCCCCTCCCTACTTTCTGTCCTTGGGCAAATCCCCAATGAAGATAAAGCCAGGTACCTCACAAGGGGTCTGAGGGTTACAGTTAATGTTTGTAGAATACTTTGAACACACGCTGGGTTGGCCCCCTCTTGCCACTCCTTATGATGTGGTTAGTCTGTGCTAGTGGTACTCTGACATCAGTGGTTCAGGAGCCAAATTGGTGATCAGCATTACTCAGAAGAGCCACCCTAAACGAGTATATAGTACTACCGCTAATGAACCAGTGAATACACGCTAAACAGTATGAAGAATATTTGCTTTTTATATCTCTAGATATAGTCTCACAGCAAAATGACTGACCATGTATTTTATTAGCTACAGTTGGCTTATAACATAGTAAAAGCATCCTCAGTGGCTAACTAAATCTGCAGCACATGTTAAAACACTGAGATCTGCAGGAGACACTCGGAGTGAGTCACATGTGTCAGTGGTCTAGGCTGTCCTTGTGATCTCTGTAAAACCTGGGAGTTGAGGACAACTGTTTTCCTGGTCCTGTGAAGCCCAGCACTGTGGATCCCAATGATTTGGGGGTAAATAGAAATCTAAAGAGACTTGGCTGAGCCTGGATTACACTCCTGCAACAGGATGATTTGAAGATCCCTCCAGCACATTTACTACATGAAACTGCCAGCTGAGCTTCTGTACCCCAAAGGATAATCTCTCTGCCCCTCCGCAATGCCACTCCTGCGTGGAGTGGTGTGATCCTGGCAGACAGGAGCGGGGTGTTTTTCAAGAAGGGTGGGGTGTAAACACCACAAGCATGCCCAGAACTTAGTTTAGCCCTGTTGGGGCCGCTCTGCAGATCATTCTTGTCTCCTTCAGACAGAGCTCCTTTGCTGTGACTGAGCCAGTCAGAGCAGTACACATGTTCTCTCAGACCATCCTGTCCCCCTGCCAGTAACCAGAGAGCCTTTGTTTAACTGGGATTGGCTGTGCTGCCTTCCTCCCCAGAGCCAGCCAGCTTGGGTGTTGGAGGATTATGGTTCCAACGATATTGTTCATAAACTGGAAGGCATCACATGGCTTCCACTCTGCAAGGGGAAAGCTTCTGGTCATTCTTTTTTTCTTTCTTTCTTTAGGTCTCCATCAGATTTCTCAGAGCAAAGTAGCTGTCCTCCTCCTAGCTGGTGGACAGGGAACGAGACTGGGTGTTTCTTATCCCAAGGGAATGTACGATGTTGGGTTGCCATCCCACAAAACACTCTTCCAGATCCAAGCAGAACGCATCCTGAAACTGCAGCAGCTGGCTGAAAAACAGCATGGCACTAAGTGTGTCATTCCATGGTAAGGGGTGTGCATTGTCAGTCCATCCTGATAGTAATCTGGTTTGTCTGCAGCAGGGGGCTGGGGGAGAGTTCTAGATTCTGGTCCTGGCTCTATTTCCTTTGTGTAAACTTGGGCATGGTAACTAATCTTTGCCTTGGCCTTTCCTACATGAAGGCAGTCAGCAGTGGTATAGAATCATAGGACTGGAAAGGACCTCAAGAGGTGATCTAGTCCAGTCCCCTGCACTCATGGCAGGACTAAGTATTACCTAGACCAGTGGTCACCAACCGGTAGATTGTGATCGACTGGTCGATCACAGAGCCTCTGCGAGTCAACTGCAGTCTCCAGCTGCTAAAAGTTTGACAGGGCTGAGGCAGGCTCCCTGCTTGCACTGGCCGAGCGCCACTCCTAGAAGCAGCTGGCATGTCCCTGCGTTTGGGGGATGGGGAGGTGAAGGGAAAGGGGGTCTCCGGGCGCTGCGCCTCCCTGCCCCTGCAGCTCCTATTGGCCAGGAACAGGGAACTGCGACCAATGGGAGCTGTGGTGGTGGTGCCTGCAGGGAGGGGCAGCACGCAGAGCCACGTTCACTCCCCTCCAGACCCCACCCCCCCCGGGATGTGCTGGCAGCTTCCAGGAGTAGTGGGGGCCTGGGCAGGCAGGGAGCCTGTCTTAGCTCTATTGCGCTGTCGCCTGAGGTAAGCGCTGCCTGGTGTGAGCCCACACACCCCTGCCCCAGCCCTGAGCCCTTCCTGGAGCCAGCACCCCAAACCCTCTCCTGCATCTCATCCCCTGCCTGAGCCCCCTCTGAGGCCCCTCCCACACTCCGGACCCCTTGGCCCCAGCCTGGAGCCTGTACCCCAACCTTCTGCCCCAGCCTGGTGAAAGTGAGTGAGGGTGGGGGAGAGCAAGCAGTGGGGGGTGGAGGGAGTGAGGTGGGGCCTTGGGAAAAGGGCAGGGTAGATCCTGGGTTGCACTTTAATTCAAAAAGTGATCATGTGCTTAAAAAGGTTGGCAATGACTGATCTAGATCATTCCTGACAGGTGTTTGTCTAACCTGTATAATGGTATACACCAGCACAAAGCCCTAATGAAGACATGGTGTGCCCATACAGAAAGTAGCCTATGCTGAGGCTGTGCTCTCATTAAATTGCCAGGTTAAGCTGCACTGGTGCAATGTCTGCTTTAGAGGTTTGCACTGGTGATACAGCATCGAGGCAGTCATGTCGGTGAATTGCCTTAATGTAGCTGTGGTCAGAGTCTGCCCATCTAAGTTGTTCTGCAAGGCAGTGGAGACTGAAAGACCCTATACACAGGCAAAGTGTTGAGTTATGAATTGTAATGCCATAGTTAAGGTTGCAATCAGACTTCCATTATAAGCCTTCTTCTAAGGGTATATCTGTGCTACAGCGACACAGCTGTGCCACTGTAGTGCTATAGTGTAGACACTTTCTATGTCAATGTAGCTAAATCCACCTCTGAGAGGCAGTAGCTCGATCGACCTAACCATTGTGCTCAGGGTGAGAAATTGTCGTCATAGTCCTGAATGCGGTAGCTAGATCAATCTAATTTTTATGTGTAGACCTAGGCCTCAGTCCACTCCCCTCTGGGTGGGGGAGATGGGTGTCTGCCATTGTTTCTCTTCTGCCTTGGTCTTTAAGCTTGGTCCTCCTAGCCTTGCTCAAGAAGGATGTGGACTGTGACCTTTCTGGGCCATCACTCTCATGGGTGGGGATGATGAGCCTTGTCAAAGAGCTGCTCTCCAAATCATATGTCCGGTGTCTGAGTTCAGGAGGTATGTGAGTATGTCTACACTGCAATTAAAAACCTGTGGCTGGCTCATGCTAGCTGGCTCAGGCTGTCGGGCCTGCAAGATGGGATGGTCCCAGAGCTTGGGCTGCAACGCAAACCAGAACATCTACATTGTGATTAAATGGTCCCACAGCCTGAGCCCTATGAACCTGAGTCAGCTGGCATGGGCCAGCCATGGGTATCTCATTCCAGTGTAGACGGAATATACACCTTTGTTCGCAATCTACAAAGTATGCATTGTAAGGTATCATTTAAAACTGGTTTCAATATTTCAGGCTGTGATGACCTCCCCCCAGAAGTGATAGCAAATTACTGTAGATGCTCACAGGAGCATACTCATGGTATTGCCCCCCTTACTTCTGTATTACTGCTGGTGGCTGCACTGCCTTTGGAGCTTGGTGGCCGGAGAACAGCAGCTGCTGTACCCCCCAGCTCCCCTTCCTCCTGGCAATATAGTGGAAGGGCTATATTACCAACCACCTGACCAGGATGGTGATAGTGACTGAAATGCTCAGGCAGATTAGAGAGGCTATTAACCTAAAAAAACTCAATAATAACTGAAATCCCCCATTATTAATTATCCCCATACTGAGTGGGTACATGTCATCTGAGGACGGCATGCAGAGAGAAAGTTTCTAGACACCTTAAATGACTGCTTCTTGGAGCAGCTGGTCCTGGAACCTACCAGAGGAGAGGCAATTCTTGTTTTAGTCCTAAGTGAAGCACAGGATCTGGTCCAGGAGGTGACTGTAGCTGGATTTCTTGGTAATAGTGACCATAATATAATTACATTTAATATCTCTGTGGCAGGAAAAACACCACAGTGGCCCAACCCTGTAGCATTTAATTTCAGAAAGGGGCACTACACAAAAATGAGAAGATTAAACAGAAATTAAAGGGTATAGTGCCAAAAGTGAAATCTCTGTGAGCTGCGTGGAAACTTTTTAAAGACCCCATAATAGAGGCTCAACTTAAATGTATACCTGAAATTAAAAAACATAGTAAGAGAACCAAAAAAGAGCTACTGTGGCTCAACAACAAAGTAGAAGAAGCAGTGAGAAGCAAAAAGGCATCCTTTAAAAAGTGGAAGTTAAATCCTAGTGAGGAAAATAGAAAGGAGCATAAACACTGGCAAACAAAGTGTACAAATACAATTAGGAGGCCAAAAAATAATTTGAGGAACAGTTAGCCAAAGACTCAAAAAAATAATAGCCATCGAGGTGCTAAAGGAGCACTCAAGGATAAGGCCAATGCAGAGAAACTAAATTAATTCTTTGCATTGGTCTTCACGGCTGAGGATGTGAGGGAGATTTCCCAAACCTGAGCCATTCTTTTTAGGTGACAGATCTGAGGAACTGTCCCAGATTGTGGTATCATTCATGGAGGTTTTGGAACAAATTGATATATTAAACATCAATAAGTTACCAGGACCAGATGGTATTCTCTCAAGAGTTCTGCAATTTCACATTTGAGTTCCTTCAGAACTACTGACCGTAGTCTGTAAGATATCATTTAAATCAGCTTCTGTACCAGATGACTGGAGGATAGCTAATGTGATGCCAATTTTTAAAAATGGCCCCAGAGGTGATCCCGGCAATTACAGACCTGTAAGCCTGACTTCAGTACCGGGCAAACTGGTTGACACTTTAAAAGAACAATATTGTCAGATTTCTAGATGAACATAATTTGTTGAGGAAGCGTCAACATAGTTTTAGTAAAGGGAAATCATGCCTCACCAATATACTAGAATTCTCTGAGGGGGTCAGCGATCAAGGGGATCCAGTGGATATAGTGTACTTTGCTTTGCAGAAAGCCTTTGACAAAGTCCCTCACCAAAGGCTCTTAAGCATAGTAAGTTGCCACGGGACAAGAAGGAAGGTGCTCTCATGGATTGGTAACTAGTTTAAAAGATATGAAACAAATGGTCAGTTTTCAGAATGGAGAGAGGTAAATAGTGGTGTCCCCCAGGGGTCTGTTCTGGGGCCAGTCCTGTTCAACATATTCATAAATGATCTGGAAAAAGGGGTAAACAGTGAGGTAGCCAAATTTATAGATGATACAAAATTGCTAAAGATAGTTAAGACCCAGGCAGACTGCAAAGAGCTACAAAAGGATCTCTCAAAACTGGGTGACTGGGCAACAAAATGGTGGATGAATTTAATGTTTATAAATGCAAAGTAATGCACATTGGAAAGCATAATCCCAACTATGCATATAAAATGATGGAGGATGGGGCGGGTCTAAATTAGCTGCTACCACTCAAAAAAGAGATCTTGGAGTTGTGGATAGTTCTCTGAAAACATCCACTGAGTATTCAGCGGCAGTCAAAAAAGCAAACAGAATGCTGAGAATAATTAGGAAAGGGATAGACAATAGGACAGAAAATATCATATTGCCTCTATATAAATCCATGGTATGCCCACATCTTGAATACTGTGTGCTGATGTGGTCGCCCCATCTCAAAAAAGATATTGAAATTGGAAAAGGTTCAGAAAAGGGCAACAAAAATGATTAGGGGTATGGAATGGCTTCTGTATGCAGAGAGATTAACAAGACAGGGACTTTTCAGCTTGGAAAAGAGACGGCTAAGGGGAGATATGATTGAGGTCTATAAAATCATGACAGTGTAGAGAAACTAGATAAGGAAGTGTTTACCACTTCTCATAACACAAGAACTAGGGGTCACCAAATGAAATTAATAGACAGCAGGTTTAAAACAAATCAAAGGAAGTATTTCTTCACACAGTTCAGTCAACCTGTGGAACTCCTTGCCAGAGGATGTTGCGATGTCCAAGACCATAACAGGGTTCAAAAAAGAACTAGATAAATTAGTGGAGGTTAGGTCCATCAGTGGCTATTAGCCAGGATGGGCAGGGATGGTGTCCCTACCCTCTGTCTGTCAGAAGCTGGGAATGAGCGATGGGATGACTCACTTTATGATTACCTGTTCTGTTCATTCCCTCTGGGGCACTTGGCACTGGCCACTGTTGGAAGACCGGATACTGGGCTAGATGGACCTTTGGTCTGACCCAGTAGGGCCGTTCTTATGTTCTAAAAGTGTCCGTGCCCAGGGGGGTTAGAAACTTCCAATGAGCAGTGTGTATGGGTCTACAGTGCACTTCCACCATTTCTGCTGGGACTGAAGGGTGTAAAGGGGGATCGCACCAGTTGCCCTTCATTCTGAAGTGGCTGCTCTTTGACCAGGGAAGTAACAGGATGAACTGATCTAGTTTAGCTCCCTCTTGTTAGTTCAGTCTTCTCTGAAAGTGGTTTTTCTAATCACTGGTTGCAGGCACTACTGTGGCCCTGCCTTTTTAAGCTGCTTGTGCATCCTCATGCCTCTGGGATAGTCTCCCATCCTGTACAGTTGGTCTCTGCTTGGGGTCTGACACTCTGGTATCCTGGCTGGGGCATACAGGGAGGCCAGCATCAAGCACTGATTTACCATATTCGTGGTAGCCATAGCTAGTGTTTCTAGAACCTGAGCCATAATCCCTCTAGTTCTCTGTGCTGCCGATTCAAGCAGAACCCCAAAAGGTCAGGAGACGCCTCATTGCTGCTGGAGGAGGCTCAAGGGCCGGTAAGTCAGCAGTGCTAGATGCTTGCTGACAAAGAGTCCTCCAGCCAAATTACCCAGCAAAGCGTTGTCCAACCCTGCTCAAGGAGGTTCACAAAGGAGCATGTTAGAAACCTTTGTATCAAACTGTGTGGGCTTGGCTGAGGAAGTGTATTGATAAGCCCAACACCAAGGAGAGGAGCAGGCTGGTGTCCCTAGGTCCCCTACACTCCTCCTTGGTGTCATGGAATTACATGGCCAGTGGGGGATGAGCCTTTCAAGGAAGATCAAGACAGCTGATTCCTCTGACCCCAGGAAGAGTGGGGAGGCAGCACCAGCCTTCCTTCCATCAGAAGAGTATTGTTCTTACCCTTGCAAGGATCCTTCCTCCTGATGTCCGCATCAGTGCCCCTCCTGAGACATTAGGCTTTGCTGCTGGCGAGTCCCAGAGTCCATTACTGTCAGTGGAAGTGTTGCTCAAGGCCTGTGCTGAGGTTCCTCACTGGCTTGGTGCAGCTAGCCCTCATCCTCCCTAGTGCCAGTAGATCATACCACAGCAGATCCAGCTTCCCCCTGCATGTGTTCTAACCACGAGCTCTACCCAGCTCATGGAGACCACCAGCACCAGCCTCAGGGCTCCCTAGGACCCTGACATGGCCACTCAGACAATTGCTGCCAAACCTGTGGCTGCAGAGAGCTCATTGGTCAGAGGTGAAATGTTCATGTGATTCGCACGTGAGTGAGAGCTGTTCTGTGATACATCCTGATCCCAGGGGGTCCTGTTCTCTATCCCATGAGTGCTCTACATGGGCTTCAAAAACAATCCTATGTGAAGATCAGGCAGGAGCAGAGTCTGTCTCCCTATTTACTTGGGGTTTTTCTCTTCTTGCTGTGGCAGGTACATCATGACAAGTGGCAGAACAATGGAATCTACAAAGGAGTTCTTCATGAAGCACAATTACTTTGGTTTAAAGCAGGAAAATGTGATCTTTTTCCAGCAAGGGATGCTGCCTGCCATGGGGTTTGATGGCAAGATTTTTCTGGAAGAGAAGAGCAAAGTTTCCATGGCACCAGGTCTGTGCTGTTGAAATCCCATTAGTGGGGGTTTAAGGGAGTGAACTTCTCTAGCAGACCAGATTCAGCAAGGCTTTGAACAGGGCATCGAGATCATTCAGACTGGAAGGTCTCAAATGTAAGATCTGGAGGGTGATGGGGATAAGAAGCCTTGAGGAGGTGTGGTAAACCACGGTGGGTTGAAAGTTTATTCTAATTCCATCAGACACATGTAGCCAGCAGCTCGCAGGTGTTTTTTAGATTCAGAATTGCTTTGTTTGGAATCCTGTAGAATTTACAAAACGTTTCATGGTCTGTGCCAAATCCAGCAACATTCCCCCAATTTCCCATGGATTTCCAGTATTGCTCTGGTTAATCTTGAGCAGAGGGGAGTCGCAGAAATGGCTGGACTGAAGAGGCTTTGAGTGGGAGGGAAGGAGCTTGTTAGACTGCAGCCTAGGGACACCCCTTCCCTCACCCCAGAACATCTCCCAGGTTAGATTTGAGGGACAGAAAATACATAAGTGGAATAAAACGTACTCTAGGGACTTCTGGGGGTGACTTGTGCAAAAATTGATTCTAGGAAATGGCAGAGAATCGCAAGTTATCCTCATATCTGGCAGACCTTGCCTTTCAGAAAGCAGCTTGCAGGCTTAGTGTCCTTAAACATCTATATCACAACAATAAGTGCCTGCCTGTCCCTTTCCTTTAGACAAATATGGGTTTAACAAAGCCAGGCATCTTGCCTGCAAACTGGGGAGTGACCCTCTTGGTATTCTACCGAGTTATCTAGGGGTAGTAGTTTGCTCCGCTATAGCACAGCTGGGTTCCTGTTTTCCCTCTGGGACGGAGGGGGGTGAATTTGCACAGAGCGGCTTGTGGCCTATCACTCATCCATCATCTTGGTGATGGAGTTAGCACTGAGATGCCAAAGAGACTGCTTAACCCATTAGTGAATGAGGCGGGGGCGGAGGGGGAGAGAGAGGCTTTGCAGGGCTTTAGTAGTGATGAGGGGCTCAGTATCTCCTAGTCCTATAGGAACAAAAGCCACTGTTAGTCCAATCCTTCCTACCATTGGTGCCCTGCAGCCCAATGGCATTTTTATTAAGCTGAGGCAAGTCCTTGCCCTGACTTGGCATCTCAGTGTTGGAACGATCCCTAGGATCCTCAAAATTCCATCCTGCATACCTTGGCACAGCCCCTTCCCCATAGACACGTCTGTCTTATGTAGTTCCTTCTCCTTCTAATTCCCTGCATACACTGCTCCTGCTAGGACTGTTCTTCCTCCTCCCCCCCCAGAGCAGGCAAAGACTGGTGCTGGCCACTCAGGGCTGTGTGCTGGCTTCTTCTTGTCCCAGCCTCTGCTGCAGGGTGACAGTCCCATCCCATCTTTCAGGCTGGGCCTGGAACAGGGCATCAGGGAAATGGACACAGCAAGGTGGCAGACCAGGGGAGAGGATATTTGGGTTGGGGTGGGCTCACAGGAGGCCAAAGTCCCACCTTGGCCCCTCTTACCAGAGTCTAGTCTGTTCCCCTGGCAGCTTCCCTCAATCTCTAGGAAGTGCTACTCCCTATGTGGCATCCAGCTGGGAACTGGCTCAAATACTCACTCCTGCTGTTTGCTTCTGGTGCAGTAACGTGTTCTCGCCTCACCAGATGGCAATGGGGGGCTGTACCGAGCCCTTGGCGCCCATGGCATCGTGGAGGACATGGAGCAGCGAGGCATCTGGAGCATCCATATGTACTGCGTTGACAACATCTTAGTGAAGGTGGCTGACCCCAGGTTCATTGGGTTCTGCATACAGAAGGAAGCTGAGTGTGGGGCAAAGGTAATGGGGCTGCCGTGGGGTGGAGAGGGTAGAGGGCCTGGCTCGTACACCCTTGAGTGCACTGGCACAATTGTCCTAATCGCACCATTGGCTGGCATCAGCAGCTTGCTCCCCGCCAAGGCTGTATCCAGGCTCTTCTGGTCCCTCTGTCTGCATGGGCGCTCTAGATCTGAGAGGGGGTTGGTACTGAGCTCACTACAATGAATGTTGTGTGGTGCATTTTTTTCAGGCTGCAACCATGTTAGCCCCTGTAATCAGGGATTGGATGTGGTATGCTCCAAGCTCTGTGCATGGCACCATGTGATGCCACTGGCAGGAGACTGCACATCTCAGTAATAGGACAGTACCTCTCTATCACATAACTTGATGGCCAGATGAATAGCTGACAGTTTGTTTAAATTATAATCCCTAGACTTCAGTTTCAGCATGGCCTTGTGGTTAAGAGGCATGGATAGTCCTCTTGAGCTATGTTTCAGAAAATCCATGCACCCAGGCAGGCGGCAATGTCTCTGTTTGTTTATACGTGGTTTATAAAGCTTTTCTCAAGTGCTAGATATCGAACTCTAATGTAAAGTTTAGGTTCTGGAGCCTGATTCAGCCCCAGGGGAGCAGTATTGGCTCCCTGAGCTGCCCCGATCCTGCCCCTGCTTCAGTGTTCCTGTTTCCAGTTGGTTCTTTTGGATGGCTGAGCTATTTGAGCTCTCCGTTGAGCGGGGAGTAGAGTAGGCGGCTGTTGCTATTTCAGGCATCCGCTCCTTAGTGGACTGGCCATCTGCATGGCACTTCCTCTGTTTGTGTAGAACTACATTGAACATATTAGGGCTGCAAATTAATCACTCAAATTAGGAGATGCCTGTGCACCCTTAATTCAGTCCTCTTGTGTATGTAGTACAGCTGTTAATTACTTGATCACATAGTACCACTGCAGCACCCCACCTCATTCAGCGCACAGGATTGATGATGCGCACTGAATGGGTATTGAGGATTTTGTCCTCATTCAGTGCATAGCCCATGCGTTTACTGTTCGCCGTCCAAATCCTGCCAATTCAGAATAAGTTATTCATGGGCTCTTCTGTGCAGACATTACTGAATGTGGTGTCTCACCCCTGTGAGATGAGTGGGTGATGTCCCCATTTTACAGCTGGGGAACTAAAAACACAGATTAAAGCCAAGTGTCAGCTAACTTTCAGCTCCCAATTTGAGGAGCCTAGGACCTGATCTTTGTTCAGAGTGCTTAGAACTTTAACATTTTACATGTTGAAAGCATAGCTCCCATTGACCTCATTTGCAACTGTGAGTGCTCGGCACTCTGCAAATCAGACCCCACAGTCTCAAGTCAAATTCCTAGAAAATGAGGACCACAGTTAGTGCCAACCTGCAAAAAATCAGACTTAGGTTAAAATGATTAAAAACAAACCTATAAGAACAGCCATACTGGGTCAGACCAGTGGTCCATTTAGCCCAGTATCCTATCTTCTGACGGGGGCTAGTGCTTCAGGGGGAATGAACAGAACAGGCAATCATTGAGTAATCCAAATTATCCATACTTGTATACAATTAAACTTGAAATTGACAGTCTGAGTCCCTACTATGATCTATTAAAACCATTTAAATAAATGCTTGATCAATGAGCTCTCAAATTTCAATGAATTAAAAAGGGTGCTGCTTTTTTACATCTTCTGAGGTGATCTCAAAAGTTCAATTTTATAAATGTCAGTATCATAAAGTACATTAAGCATCAATTTCAGGCTTTACAGAAGAGCAGATGCTTGTATTTCAGTTCCTATTGTGCAGAAAAGCTTTTGCCGTAATTGCTTTTGCCATATTTAATGTTAAGCTGCCTTTGTGGCCTGTTCTAGGTATTTTCACAGTTGCGTGGTTGAAAGTATGTGCAAAAATGGGATCTCTCTGAAATAACGGCACAAACTCCATAGCTGTACAGGGGATAAGAGTTGGGCATCTGGTTTTGAACAGTGCAGTTTTCAATTGGACTGTGTTTGGCAAGTGAGGCTGGAGACTCTCACTGTGTGAGAAGTAGCTGATGGAAAGGTATCAGTCTGCAAAGGTTGACCACAGTCGTTTTTTTTCTCATTTTTTTCCAAACTGAAAGGAGGAAGAAATTATGCTCAAACTCCACTGTTTGGGCTGAGATCAGGCAAGGGAAACTTCATCCAAAAGCAAATATTTCAGGAGGTGATGGACATTTGAAAATAATAGGTTATAATGGAAGCCTGGACAAAATACAATACCTGATACATTCTAGTGCTGCCTGGTACCATATGCTATCTCTGTGGGATATGTGAACCTCTACAGAGTTCTGATTTTTCTAAACAGTGCTGCATACTGTTTTGTTGGAGGGGGTGTCCGCCTGCTGCTTGGCTGGCTGAGGTCATTTGATTCTGGCCCATGTCTCAGTGAAGCTTGGTTCAAGTAAAAGACAACTCCTAACTGGCTTGGCCTTTTATCAGCCACTTGAACATCTCATCCATATTATAATGGGAGTGTATACCTGTCATACGTGTGTTTATTCAACAACAAGCTCCTATTGTAGAATGGTAGGGAGGCATGGTCTTGTGCATAGATGGGGACCTGCAATTGCAATTCCTGGTTTCTATTCCCAGTTCTGCCATAGAGTTAGAACTATACCCAAAGTTGTAAGGAAATGTGTGATTTTTATACCTGCTTAATTTAACCACTGCAACTTTGTGTGTAGACATTCTTGCATCTGCTTTAAATCTGGTTTAAGTTTAGCTTGGAGTCATAACCCATTATATAGGTTAGCTTGCAGATTTAACTAATTTTAAACAATAGGAGTGCGAATGCACAAGTTGCACCAGTTTAACTAAACTAATGTCAATTGGAGCCACTTCTGTAAACAAACCCTTGTTGTGTGACTTTGGCCTAGTCTCTTCACATCTATTTCTCAGCTTATCCACCTGTAAAAATGACTTTCCTCACCAGGATGTGGTGAGATTTAACATTAGTGATTCCTGCATGAAAGGCACTGAGTTAGTGGTATTAAGTCAAAGCCCTTTCTCCTGTTATGTAGTGCAGTCATTACTGGCATTCCGTTGCACTTCAGTGTCCAGACATCATATGTCTGCAGGCACCTACAGGGATTGCAGCTCCATGTAACTAGTGCAGTTGTTTTTGCTAGGTACAGAATATACCTGGGGTGCAAGAGGAGCTCCTCCCCCCACCAGCAGCAGTGCTAGCACTTGTGATTGGATATCTCGGTTTGCACCAGAATGGCCTTCAGATTCCATGCAGGCGAGGAGACTTTCCCAAGGAGGGAGCTGGTACTTTGTAGTTCTGAGTGGGGAGTGCCCTGGAGATAGGGTAAAGCTGGGTGTCCTATAAGACTCTTCTCTAGTGCCACACAGGGCTTCCCATGCACCACCCACCACTGCTGAACACCAGATACTCTGGGGATTTAAAACCATGTCTGCCGTGACTCACCGTATCCATCTCTAACTAAAGATCTCCGTGGAAGAGCCTTCGGGACATGCCTGCTTCCATCCCCAGGGAACCACTTCTGTATGCATCCAGCCTCTTTTGAGGAAGAACACAAAGGGGGAGCTAGCACCACAAGCCAGGTCTAGGAAAGCTCAGCGTCCGCAGCCAGGGCCAGGTTTTCAGAAAGCCCAAGGCAGCGGAATCTTTCAAATTCCAATAGCTGGCCCAGACTCTCTTGTGTTCAGCACCAAGGTGAGCAGCCAGCCTGCCACAGAGGGCAGTCAGAGACCTGCTGCCTCCCCTAATGACCCTTGTGTGCAAGGCCTGTTTCAGTGTGGCTAGACAGTCTCATTCAGCTCCTGTGCAATGCTGCCCAAAGGGCAGACCACTCACAGCTCCGTTTTCTCTCCCCAGCTCCATGTCCTCCGATTCTCCACGGGCACTGTGAGCATGGAGTGTCCTACCAACTGCAGAGCCAGTGCCCTTAGCAGGAGGGAGACAGCAGTATTCTGTCCTTCCCCTGGTGCACCAGACGCTGCCAGTTTCAGAGTGGTAGCCGTGTTAGTCTGTATCAGCAAAAAGAACGGAGTCCTTGTGGCACCTTAGACTAACATTTATTTGAGCATAAGCTTTTGTGGGCTAAAACCCACTTCATCGGATGCATGCAGTGGAAAATACAGTAGGAAGAGGGGGGTGTGTGTATACACACACACACAGAGAACATGAAAAAAATAGGTGTTGCCATACACACTATAATGAGTGAATGAATTAGTTAATTGATCGCTCTCGTTGTAGTGTGTATGGCAACACCCATTTTTTCAGTGTGTGTGTGTATCTGTCTTCCTATTGTATTTTCCACTGCATGCATCTGATGAAGTGGGTTTTAGCCCACGAAAGCTTATGCTCAAATAAATGTTAGTCTAAGGTGCCACAAGGACTCCTCGTTCTTTTTGCCACAGGAGAGGAGCTGTCTATGGGAGTGAAGTCCTTTCCTGGCAGACAATGTTTCTGGGAGAAGGAAGCAGAGGACTGGGTAGCCTGTGAGGGAGAGGGGCAGGTGCCAGGGAAGCACATGCAGGGGACAGGGCTTGGGTGGAGGGTGCAGAGCTGTAGAACAGATTGGAACAAAGAGGGTTGATTTATCTTTTTTTTTTTTTTCTTTCTTTCTTTCTTTCCAAGGACAAAAGCATCACCTAAAATGGCAGTGTAAAAGTTGTGAGCCCATGTGCGAGGGGCTCCCACTCATGCCCCTTTCTGCACTGGCTGTGGTAACCCACTTCACTTACAGGGACTTCCTGGACAAATGCCCTTTCATCTGAGTTCTCCTGTGTGTTCTCTGGGCAGGTGGTTGAGAAGACAAACCCCATGGAGCCAGTGGGCGTGGTATGCAGAGTGGATGGCATGTACCAGGTGGTGGAGTATAGCGAGATCTCCCTGGCCACAGCACAGAAACGTAGCTCCGATGGCCGGCTGCTGTTCAACGCAGGCAACATTGCCAATCACTACCTCACAGTGTCCTTTCTGAGAGATGTTGTCAAGTACGGGCAAGCTGGGGCCACGGGCTGTGTATTAATGCAGTGCCAAAGAGAAGAGCTATGACTTGGAAATCTAGCCTAGTCCTGTTGCAATCAGGCAAAAGCTCTTGGGCCCCATCTCACTTTCTGTTAAACACTACAGGGGTTGTAGCTTTCCCAAAGCAGAGTAGGATAAGGGGTGGGGCCTGAGTGTCTCCTTCTGGCACTAGTATTTCTCCTCCTAGCCCCTTTCTTCACAACCACCTTCCCTCAGCAGCAGCCCAGTGGCTGTGTTCATGCTCACCATGTGCAGTAAAATCCAAGCTAATGGTGGAAGGCAGGAGACTGACATCTCTGATCAGAATGAGGCTGTTCTCTGAACTTTGTGGCTCCCCTCAGGAAGTAGAAATCAACCTCAATGTGCAAGTTAGGTAAAGTACCATGCTGGTGTTGCTCTCACTATAGAGCCAGCTTTCAGAACCAGCAATCCAAACCCCCACCCTGAAGTGGCATGGGTAAAATGGCAAACTACCTCTGTCTTCACTAGATTCCTGCTTCACTGAGGTTGGGACCCCCTGCCACCTGGGAACAAGAGCCGCTTACACCTTTGCAGACAGTACGGCTGAGTAGAGTGACCAGATGTCCTGATTTTGGGGTTTCAGAGTAACAGCCGTGTTAGTCTGTATTCGCAAAAAGAAAAGGAGTACTTGTGGCACCTTAGAGACTAACCAATTTATTTGAGCATAAGCTTTCGTGAGCTACAGCTCACTTCATCGGATGCATACCGTGGAAACTGCAGCAGACTTTATATACACACAGAGAATATGGGGGGAAGGACGCGTCCAAACAGCTCTTCCCCAGTAACCAGTATTAGTTTGGTGGTGGTAGCGGCCAGTCCAAGGACAACGGGTGGAATATTTTGTACCTTGGGGAAGTTTTGACCTAAGCTGGTAAAGATAAGCTTAGGAGGTTTTTCATGCAGGTCCCCACATCTGTACCCTAGAGTTCAGAGTGGGGGAGGAACCTTGACATGGTGGCAGCAAGGTTACCTTTAGCTTCTTAACCCTTTACAGGTGAGAGGAGCTTTCCCCTGGCCAGGAGGGATTTAGGCTCCTATTTCCCCCACCCCGATTTTTCATACTTGCTGTCTGGTCACCCTACAGCTGAGAGTCTGGACATGATGAGCGCTCTCCCATTATGTCTGGAATGAATTGTAACACCGGTCCCCCAGGCTCACAGTCCCTACCTGCCCTGACTGTATTGCACTACTGGCAGCAGCCCTAGCTGTCATGACTGATTAGGGACCAGCTGCAGTAGGCATTGTTGCCATTACTGTAGCCTCAGGTGGCCTTCTGGCATGTGTACTCACATGGTCATCAGAATGAAAGTTGGTGCTCCTTGGAGTGGGCGTCACACTGTTATTCTCCAGATGTCTCACCACTTTAGAATAGTTCCTCTTGCTCTCAATGCCCTAAATCCTCTTTTCCATCAACCCGATATGTTCTCTGTCCCTGGCAAGACTGGGACTGGTTAATATTGCTTCATTCCTTAATGTAAATGGAGCATGTTGTTTTGTGGATGTGGGGCAGCTGGGAGGTGGCTGCTGGGGCTGGGAATATGTGGACTGGGATGGTCGCTGACAGGTAAATAAAGAAACAAAACAAAAACTGCTTCTAGAAACTAAAGCACAATTAGCAAGGGTTGAAACCCAACTAGACTATCTAGCAAAGTTAATAACAGGCATTAGGATGCATATGTGCAGCCAACAAAGCATTGAGGCCAGGGCCAAGATCTGGCTCTGTATATGAGCTTGCTTCCCCTCCACAATTCCCTCAGGAACATCATGTGCACAGCACTGGGCCTGGAGTATAAGCATCGTGCTCTGTCCACCAATTTTCTCTGCTCTCCTGTCTTTCAGCAGGAGGTGAAAGCACTGGTGTACCTGGGCTTCCTCCACTCCAGCTGCACAACCTGCAGAGGAGGTTGTGAGCCTGCCAACACTCCCAGAAACTAGGGAAGATGGGGACAGAATGGTTTGATCCAGGGGGCATCAAATGGGGGACCAACAGCAGGAGGAGGGCAGGTTGTAGGGAGTTTAGTTTTTTGTATTCTGGCCATAGGGTAAGCAAAGTGCAGGTGGCTGGGCAACCAAAAGAAGAGGCAGCTGGGAGGACAATACACCCCCTCCCAGCTGCTCCTGGACCAGAATGATTGGAGGACAGTGGTGGCTAGAACGTGCTTTCTAACTGTAGGAGGTTTTGATTCCTCTTTCTTGCCCTGGCAGCATTTATGAACCTCAGCTGAAGCACCATGTGGCCCAGAAGAAGATTCCATACGTGGACATCACCAGTGGGCAGTTGGTCAAGCCAGACAAACCGAATGGCATCAAGATGGAGAAGTTCGTCTTTGACATCTTCCAGTTTGCCAAGTATGCCCTGGGCGCTGCTGCTTGTTACTCAGGTGGTAGAATACTGCAATAGCCTCTTCCCGGGGCTGCTCAAAGGAGGAGCAGGACATGCTAGGTGCTACTGGCAATTACTGTGTTGGTGTTGGTATGCTATAACCCAGCATGGACCCGGCTGGCTTGGCGGCTGCGGTCTCCCAACAAGGACAACATGGCTTGATTAGAGGGCTCCTCCCCAGTGCAGAGTTACACTCTGGATTCCATTACAAACCGTGTAGGAAGCTGCGCTGTCACATGCAGATGATGTGGCTCTCAGCAGTGTCGGGGAGGGCTAACTGTGGTGACTCTGGCTGGTACATATAAGGATTCTGGGTCCAGCTGCAAGAGCCAGTTTTGGTGCCCAGTTCTGTCCAGTCTTCGTTCCCTGGTTTGTTCGTTTGCCTCGTTGCAGGCTGGCAGCTGCCCTGTCACCTGTCTGGTGCACTTGGCACTGCCCTTTAGCCAAGTGAGGAAGCAGCAGGGCAGGGTTGGGAAGTTCTATGCTTCCTGCTCTGGCCCCCACGTGGTCTCCCATTGTGGGCTGCTGTCACTCCCTGCCTCAGGTTGGGGAGTGGGACCAGAAACACTCTTTCTGAGGTAGGCCATTTTCCTGGAATTGGGATGAGAAGCTTCTCCCTCTGAGGCACTGCCAGCCATCTTGGTCACACCCTCTGTTGGGCACAGCCTGAATCATGGAGCTCTTGTCAGAGCAGATTGGTCTCTGGACTGACAAAAGCCACCTCCAGCAACAAGAAAAATGTGTGTTACTCCCCATGCTCAGAGCAGGAGACAGGCTCAGGGCTGTAAGGCTTAGGTGGCTATGGACTTACCAGACTGAGTGGGTGCAGTATCTCGGCCCAGAGGAGCTAATTGTGAGGCCACTGGCATTATCTGTGCTGCTGGTTGCTGGCAAGTCTCTGGGATGGAGAGAAGCAGGGAGGCTTCCTTCCAACTCCAGACAAGCAAGAATAAAGGGAATCTGTAGCAAAGCTCTTCTCTTTGACACCAAGCCATTCCTGCCTTATCCCCACTCCAGGCAGTTTGTGGTGTACGAAGTGCTGCGTGAAGATGAGTTTTCTCCTCTGAAGAATGCAGACAGTCAGAATGGGAAAGACAACCCCACCACTGCCCGACATGCCCTTATGTCGCTGCACCATTGCTGGGTCCTCAATGCTGGGGGCCACTTTGTGGATGAAAATGGCACCCGTATCCCTGCGATTCCCCGGTAAGTTGCTGTTAGCTGCCCTACCCTGCTCCATCCCCAAGGAGCAGTCTCCTTTACCATCTCAATGGCTGGTGGGAGCGGATCACATTCCCAGTTTGCGATCTAGTCTTGGTAGCACAAGAGAGCCCCATTGGCTGTCCTACCAGAGAGTACTCTTCCTGCCCTCAGGGTTTAAAGGCTCCTTCTGGAAAGGCTTGGCTGCGTTTGACTCGTGTTGTCCAGTTGACGTAGTTCTGTTACTCAGCTGAGCACCTGACTTGAGTAGGGGGTAGTGGCTGGTCTGTCTGGTCTGTACATAAGAGAATTCTTTTCATCCCATGGATTCAGATCAGAGAAAATATTAGCAAATAGTTCCCAGCCACTGTGCAACCATTCAGTAACCAGCAAACAGATCCTCCAAGAGCCTGTGCAGACTTGTTACCTGGAGCTGATGGCTAGCTGGCCACCACTCAATAGTGGTCAGAGTGCCGCCCACAAGTGAAATATGGCTTGTGGAGCTCTGCCATGTGGTCCAAGGCCACTGCTATGGGCAGAAGATCAGTGTTGTATTGCTAGTCTCCTGTAGGCCGACCTCTGCATTAAAGGTAGCTGCATGCAACTTTGCTGGTGAGAGCTGCCCTCCCCTGGCTCCTGACCAGCTCAGGCAGTTGGGCTGAGTTTGTTCAATATGGTGAAGAGGTTACTAGAGTTCTCCACTACACAGCCTATCCGAAGGAGCAGCTAGAGTTATTATGCATCCTCACCACCAATTGTACTCTCTGCTGCTGGCCATCCCTCTCACAGCTCTCCTCCACAGCCATCACTACTAGGGGGTTCCAGGAAGGGGCTGACAAACCGCTTTACCTCCTAACTTGGTTTAGTTCTCTTTCAGTTTGTTTCAGTCCTCTTTAACCCTTATTTATTCCCACATAACAGCTTCACAAGTGGAAAGCCAGATGCCATCACAGCTGATGTCAATTGCAAGTAAATATCCAGTGCCAGGCTGTGTGCCATGCATGGTGATGGGGCTGTACTTAGGTACTAACAGGCTCTGCATTTCACTGCAAGGCCAAGTGCCTGGTGAGTGGCAGTTCGCACTGGTTGGTGTGCACCGCTTTCATGGTGACTGGCTTCTGGTTGGGAGCTACTAACAGAATGGTAGCGAGGGTGCATGCTGGGGAAACTGAGAGCATGTCCTGCTAAAGAATCCTGTATCTGTTGCTTCTCATGGTCACTAGATCCAAAATCAATGATTTATAATATTCCATGTGTTCTTGCCTGGACCTATCTCAAGTCCAGGCCTGTGTGTGTTCATTCCTATTGCTCCTCTCAACAGTGAGACTGAGTGGTGTAACTTGAGGCAGAACTTAGCCTGGCAGTTGGAATTTGGGTTTACAGTTTTGCTGATGCAGGAGCCAGGAAAGACTTCAGCTCCCTTCTGTGGCTGTGCTGTCTCTCTTTAGTAAGTGGATCTGAATCCAATACACACTGGGAATAGGTGAGAGCGAACCATGTGAAAATGGCATGAGAGCTCTTCAGGGCCTTGCAAAGTAGGCACGGGTTCATTGTGGCCTTCTGTCAAACTGTTCTTCCTGCACCAGAGGCTGGTTGGAACTCTAGCTACCATCAGCTGGCATTTGAACTTGTACTTCCAGAGAGTCTATGTATTTCAAGCCATAAATGGAGACCATCTTCTTCAGTGTTCATCTCAGGCCTCACACTAGGGAAACTAACTGGAAAACCGTTTCCTTAAAATGTTAGGAATTGGGGCTATTTGCCCCAGGAGCCTTGTCCTGTACGTGTTTGAGATAAGGTCTGCCTTGAACTCTTTAGGAGACAGTGGTCATTCAGACTTGCTGCTTGCTTCTGTGATTCATTTTAAATGCTATTCCTAGGGGAATTCTGCGCCACTGCGCACATGCAGAAACATGTCCCTTCTCTTTGCTTTTCCACAGAAACCATTTTCTGTGGGGAAGCAAAGAAGCTGCACCAGTGCTCACTCACCACTCCCTGGCAGCATGGTTTTGTCTGTTTGGTAAATCTTCACCCAGGGGAAGGAAGGGGTCTGCCAGAGGGGGAGGAGTATGACGACTGAGGCAGCGTTCCTGTTCCCCCTCCCCTTCCCCTGCACAGAGC
Source organism: Lepidochelys olivacea (assembly GCF_965140295.1). Classification (NCBI taxonomy): domain Eukaryota; kingdom Metazoa; phylum Chordata; order Testudines; family Cheloniidae; genus Lepidochelys; species Lepidochelys olivacea. The sequence continues at coordinate 42,270,464 of NC_140418.1, read as the reverse complement.
AGCCAGGGCAGAGTCAGATCAACCCCCAGAAACCTTCTGTAGCTATAGGAAGCCTGCAGGGGGCTTGGCAGGGAAATCTGGGTTCAGGGAGTGAGTCTTGGTGGGGTGGGGGTTTGGGTCTGCGCAAGGTTTGGTTGGGGGGGGGGGAGATTTAGGGGGTGTCCAGCTGCATAGGGGTTGGGTGGACAGGGGGAGCAGCTCCCCATACAGTGACCCCTCCCCTACTTCCTGGCCCCGTGACTCCTCAGCCACTTGGGGAGGGGTCACTGTACGGGGAGCTGCTCCCTCTGGCTGCCCAGCCCCCATGCATCAGAAGCCCCCTCTGCACCCAGACACCCCCACCTCCCCAGTCTCGCCCCCGCACACTGAGCCATAACTACCTTCACCTGGACTCCACTGCAGAGTTCCATTCCCCCTGCACCCAGAACCCCCCAGTGAGCCCCTGTGCATCCAGATCCCCTCCACTGAGCTGCCTGCACCCAGATGGCGCTACACAGAACCCTGATACTCTTGAGGGAATTCTGCATCAAAACGTTAAATTTTTATTCTGCATATTTTGTCAAAACATTCACACCATTTTAATTTTAGCAATGTAATACTTGTCAGCAAATAAGTGGTGTGATTTTGTGTTTTGACAAATAAAATATCCAGAATTTAAAATATTGTGTGCAGAATTTTAAATTTTTTTGGCACAGAATTCTCTCTGGAGTAACACGCTGATTGTGCTGGTGTCTGACACTCCACCATCAGTGAAGATGGAGTGTTTGATTGTGAGCTAAGAGCTGGACAGAGAGAGAGAGACACACACACACACCCCTCTTTCCCGCCCCCCCCCCCCCTTAACTGCTTGATCTATGTCAGGTGATAAGGGTGATCAGTCATTGTGAATCTGGGCAAGATAAAAAATCAGTAAAGGAAGGGAAAACATCGCTCTAGTACTTTTTGGTCAGCTTGTCCAGCAGCTTGGATTCAAACTTTTCCATTCCCACATAACCGTTAAGGCATGGGAGAGAGTGCCATGCTTATGACTGTGAACACTGCTAGATCTGCTAGATCTTCCTGAGGTCTCATTTAATAATCAGCATAGCCCTACATGTACCCAGCCACATAAAGAGTGGAATTGCTGAGTCTGACATGCTTATGTCCTGGCCCTTTACATGTAGAGGGCCACATCCTTTTTCCCGTTCTACCAACCTCTCCAGCATATTTCCCCCTCTACTTCTGTCCTGAGATGCCATGAGTTCTAGTTTCAGAGTCAAACAGATTTCCTGAGGCTCTCTTGGCTGTGCTTTGAAATGGGGTATGGTTAAAGAGGGGTCTTTCTGTTTGTACTGTAGTAGTACCTAGAAGGTACACCCATGTGATCTAGGTACTGTACAAACACCAAAAATCCGTCCCTGTCCAGAGAGCTTAGTCTGTCTAGTGCTTGTGTTTCCTATCACCCAGAATCCACTTAACTCTCATATAAAGCCCTTAATGATTCTGGTTGCCCTGCAGAACCAGTACAAGTTGGTATTTGTATTGCAGAAACAGAAGACCACAGCTGAGATCAGGGACCTGTTGTGCTAGGTGCTGTACAAATGTAGTGAGCCAGCCCAGGCCCTGCTGCAGATCTTAGTCTAACTAGACAACAAAGGGGGGCAGGAGACAGGCACAGATATGATGGGACTGCCCATGGGTCACCCACCAGGCCAGTGGCACGGCTCGTGATAGAGCCAGAGTATCCTGCGTCCCAGATCATGCTGCCTCCTAGAGAAAGTGGGATTCTGTCCTCCTTGCACTGCATCCGGTAATGACTGCCACTGCCAGAATTAGCATTGTTCAACACAAAACAGAGAATATGGCCATTGAACTCATGTTGAGCAGCTCTTTGCTCTGGAAGTAGCCTCACTGATTTAGGTCTAGTCTGCACTAGAAAATTAGGTTGGCATAACCTGAGCAGAGTTGTTAAGCTGACCGAAGTCCTTGTGTAAACAGCAATAGGTGGATGGATGTTGACCTAGCTACTGTTTCTCAGAGAGATGGCTTACCTACGCCAATGGGAGAAGAGCTTCCATTGGTATAGGTGATGTCTACCCTGGAGCACTACAGTGGTACAGCTATAGCATTTTAACTGTAGACGAGTCAGAAATGCAGTCCTCAAGCAGTCCCACATCTACCACCTGACTCATGCCAAGTAGTATCTAGCCTTCAGGTACAGGGGTGATAATTACAAATTGAGTAAACTGGATCTGAGAGCCACTCAATGGTGACTAAATATGGGACAGCAGTGGACAGGAGATCAGTACTTTTTAAAGCCTTCTAAAATCTGCTTTGGAAGCTCTCGCAGATCCATCTCATGTGACTTCCTGGAAGAAATTTCATTTTAAAAAGGTTAGCAAAACTTTAGATGCAGCTCACAATTGTTTGCTTCTTCTGACTCCAAAAACACACCTCCAGCTTCTGAATTGGACTAAGAAAAACCCTGGCATTAGGCCGGAGTCCCTGCATGCCCCAGAGACAGTCTGAGGCACCCTGAAACAGCTACACCTCATGCACCCTTACAGACAAGCAGTCTGATACAACATGGGGGACGGGCTGATCATGCAGAAACAAGAGAACAGGATCACACTGTGTCACTTCACTGGGTCTTCCCCAATCAGCCACTGCCTCTGTCTCAGGCTTAGCAAGCATCAATCCTGCATGCACAGTTGAGGCTTGATGAACCTGTGAGCGAGCCAGGCATTGGAAGGCAGTGCCTGAGTACCAGCCATGTTCATTCCTTAGTATACTGCACTTGCCCCTTTCATTGGCATCAGGGACTAGTGAACACACACAGTTTGCTTATACAAAGTGCAGCTGCTTACACCTGGAAGGCTGCTGGCGTTTAAGGGCTGAATTCTCCAGGGCTCTTACTGATATAGTCACCACAACTAAAAGCATGTTTAACACAACTTTTCTCTTTCTGCCATAGTTTGAAGGACGCTAACGACTTGCCCATTCAGTGTGAAATTTCTCCTCTCATCTCCTATGGTGGAGAAGTAAGTTTTCCCCCCCCACCCCCTTCTTTCCAGCTGAAAATGCATTTGTAGACTAGCTTAATGAAGTTTTCAGGTGACCGAGTGGGTTGTGCAAGTTATGATCTGTCTCAGAGCAGGCTCTGTAATTGAAGGGGGAGGAGAGAGAAGGGGAGGGTAGAGTTGGCTTGTTAGAGACTCCCAGAATTTCTCCTGTTATGAGGTTACCCAGGCTTTACTGAGTTAGGCAAGGTGCATCCTTGATGCTCTGGAGGTGGACTGTTTGTCTATTCAGGGCCTGACTTTGCCCATGCCTAGGGGAGTCTGCTTTGTGTGCCTGCTCAGCAGGCAGATATGCTTTGGCTTTCTGGAAATATCACCCCTTCAGCTATTACTTGGTGAATATGGCAGTGAGTCTGTTATCAGAACAGTCTTACAGGTCACTGGTATGTCCTACTGTAACTGGATGCATCAAAATTCTGCAACATCTTGCAGTACATGGTGCTGCCTCTTACGTAGGCCGCAAATTAGTAGCTGAAGGGAGTATTGCTGGATTCCCTGTGCAGCTTAGAGCCCTTGCTTTGAGTTTCATTAAGACCAGCTCAGCGAATCGGAAGCTGGCACTTATTGTAAAGAACCAATTCAGTCCACAGGACAGCCCCTTTGACTGCTGGAATTACACACATCAGTTCCGTACAACTTCCCTCTTGTGTCCTGTCCACCCTACCTTTTAACTGAGCTGGTGACCAGTTACTGCTGTGGCTTGCTCTAAGCAGCATTGGCCAAACTTGGCTGGGAACCGTGGTGGCAAGGTGGCCCAGGTTGACACATCTTTACGCAACTTGTACCCTATGGTCAACTGGGCACAGAGCAGATGGGGACTGCCCCAAGACATTTTCTGGCTTGGCCGTTCCTCCTTGTGCAGGAAGACTTCCCAGAATACCTTGCTGCAGATATTGCTCTGCATACATGCCCTTTGTCAGAGCTGCTCAAACTCCTCGAGAAATCCCTGAAAAACCACCCTTAGGCAGCCTGGTAGATGGGACATGCCCCCAGAGCTGTGATGCTAGGAGCCCTGCTGTTTAGGCCAGTGGTATGTGTACCCATGGGGGTATGCAGAAGTCTTCCAACTCATCTAGATATTTGCCTAGTTTAACAACAGGTTACAGAAAAAGCACTAGCGATATTAGTACAAACTAAAATTTCATACAGACAATGACTTTTCTACTGCTCTGTATACTATACATTTCAGTGTAAGTACAATGTTTATATTCCAGTTGATTTTTCATAATATGGGAAATAAGCAAATTTGTCAGTAATAGTGTGCTGTGACATCTCTATTTTTGTAAGCACGTAGTTTAAATGAGGTGAAACTTGGGGTATGCAAGACAAATCGGACTCTTGAAGGGATACAGTCATCTGGAAAGGCTGAGAGCCACTCATTCAGACAAAACAGAACCTTGTATCTTACAACTGGTTAAGATGATGATTATAATCTTTAGTTAAAGGTTGTCATGCGGATGGGCACAGAGCATTAACTATTTAACCAAAGCTTTCTGCTCTGGAATGTCACTTTAATTTGCTCACCCCACTTAGTTAAGTATCTAGGTTAAGTTTGCAGGTAGAGCCATTCTTAATGCTGCTAAACCTACTGGGCTGTAGTCACCTGCTTCTTAACAGCAGCTATTTTTCTCCTTTTAGGGTCTGGAAAAGTATGTGGAAAACAAAGAATTTCATGCCCCGTTGATCATTGATGAGAATGGAATCCATGAGCGGGTGAAGAACAGTGTTTAGACTCTTCTGCAGGAAGCCAGCAGACCCAGCATAGCTTGTGACTTCATCTGTGAATCCAAACAAATGAAGGTTGTAGCTGTAAATGGTAGGGGCTGGTCTTGTCCTCTGAATTTACTGGCTTGTGGCACATTGTTTTAAATTAAAATAGAGACCATCTAGTCAGTCCCCTGAAGTTAAGTACAGATGTGGTATTGCTCTCCACACTTGAAGCATGGGCATTTTTTTAAGTGTATAAAATAATAAACAATTGTACATGCTGAAGGGTTTTTAATGGTACAAGGAGAGGTTCATAAATCTTATCTTTAAAAACAAATAGGATCAATGTCACTGTCCACATTCTGCCTTTTTAGGGTCATCATTTTGTTAGTACATCTGTTTTGGCTTTGTGTACACTAAATTACTAGGTTTTATGTGCATGGTATTAATGTATCTGGGTGTTGGGAAGTTATGTTAACTGATTGTATTATGCTCTTCCCACAGTTCTGTTCACCTATGTCAAGTATCCCACAACACTGCAAAGCTGAAGTCAGCTTTGGCATTAGAAAATAGGAAACCTGTCAAAGCAAAGCTGCATAAATACCTTGTACCAAGTGCAGTTAGGGAGTACTTTCCTGGCTCATCAACACTTGCAATGTAATATTCAGAACAAGATATGGAAAAGTATAGGGAGGTACCAAGGACAAAGCTGGCACAAACTAATAGGTTAAATTTAAACTTTAACTGGATGTGCATGGGTCATTTAGCTTGTAACAATCACACTGTAAACAGAAGTGGGTTTGAGGGCATATCTTTGAAGCCCATTTGTCCTGAGGTCATGAGCTAGCTAGTTGGATTTGGAGTATCAGTCTCAGAGATTGGACTTTGGGGGTCCTCGCTAAATCAGGGAAAAATTATATTGTTACTTTGGCAAATAACTGGTTAACAGATTATGGAAAGCAAAAACTGCCTTCTGGGCATAAAGCCATATTTTTAAGAATATTTAAAGATTAAGTAAAATGTTTTCTGTGCAAAATACCCAGATGAAGCAAAGGCTAAGTGGCCACTATTTGCAACAGAACACTATTTTGTGCTAAAACGCCAGGTAGACATATAAAAATAAGCCATAGCAAATGAAAGGGAGAAACAGGATGTTTTAAAGCATGTTGTCATACAGTACAAAAGACCATAGCAGTGATTTGGTCACATTAAAGGCAATCCAAAAAGTGATCCATTGAGTCATGTATGTAATTTTGTTTAAATTGGAGATGGAGGGAAAAGGCAAAAAAGGGAGAAGACAAAGAGCAGAAAGGAAGGGCTGTTTATACAGTGACACACAGTCTATTATCCAAAGCAAGAAAGGGCACTACTGTAAACAATTTGGAGTACAGACAAAAGCAGTAGGCACTTGGGAAACAAATACAGGTTTTGCAGGCACAGGTAGCAATCCCCATGCTCTTCCCGAAGCCAAGATAAAGAACAGGTCCTGGCTCTCAGCCCTCCCCTGCTTCTAATGCACAGAACCACTCCTCTCCCAGCTGATGATATAACTTCTCTAATATTTTTACTTTTGGTTCTAGTTTTTGTCCTTTCTCTGTCCAAATCTTCCTTTTCTTTTGTATTCTTCACTTGGCTCAGTTTGCTGAACTCACTGCTGCTGTCTGCTTTGAAATGCCCTACCAGAATTAGTTAGTTATCCCTTGGCTTGTGCTTACTTCCTTTCCTATATCGATTGTCACTTCCCTTCCTGCAATTTAAAAACTAAGTGATAATTATTACAGAAATTCCTGTTGGAGAAAGAGACAAACAAAAAGAAACAAAATTACCAAAATGCCAAAGGTAAAAGCTTTACTTTAAATAAATTCAGTAAAATGAATTTTAACCCTTCTGGAATTCAATACCTAAAAATATAGTTGCCAAGCAACAGAATGCTAACTCTGCTTTTGATCCTAAAACTGTTTTTCTTTAACTAGACACTAATGAATACATATTGATTTCTTATTTCTGTATAGTAGTATTCTTAAAGTAAGCATATTGTAAAGTAATGTAAGTTGCCTTGACAAATTAATATGGGATTTTAATCAATTAAGTTTTTAAATAAAATCTGCCTAATTTTTATTTTGTAGCATACCTTACTATAGTAACTTTTAATGCTTCATCTTGTATATTTAACAATTTTGGTACTATTTGTCTTTAATTGTAAGTAATCCTATATGTCATGTTATCCTGTGTGTCATGTGACTATTCTTGCTTTTATTTTACTATATATTTCAGTTTTGTTGCAACAAAATCAATTTTGCACACATAATTATAAAAGTGTTTAACATTAATGGTACTGTTTTGATATTATGGTTGCACTTCATAATACCACTTCAGTTTTTCTGCAAAGTTCAAAATGGGGTCGGTTTATAAATGTGTATATTTCTGCCTCAAATTCAACTGCAAACAAAATGTTTTAAAACTGTGGGGAAAAGGTCAATATTAATGCAAAAACATTTAATAAGATCATAACTTTGTTATAAACTTAGTTGCACCTTTATTAAATATTAAAATAGTTAAGTTTAATAACCAAGTGTTTAAACTAATTTTCTCATTATGTTGCATAATGTTAGCCTAATAAATTTCAGCAGATTTCTCTCCCAAGCACAAGTAAATGTCATAAGAATTTACCAAGAATTTATCAAATTTCATTTAAACTTCATTTTGCTTTAATTTTTATGCTGTTTTGTGCTGTGTTAACAATTGTTATAAAAGTTTTTGTGCCTTAAAATTAAGTTGAATAGCTATAACATACAAGTTAACTAACAACCTTGGATAAAAATTGTTGCTAACTTTCTTGCTAAAACAGTGCTCTGGTGGTAGATAGGGAGGAGTGCAATTAATCTCAGAACATTGTGAGCACTATCTTGGCATGAAGCACTATATTTATTATGGAAAACTGATGCACATGTTAAGGAAAAAAGACATTTATGCAAAAACTGCAAAAGCATCTAAAACAGGTATATGTGCTAATGAACTAGGAAACTCAAAACAAACAGCAAAAATTTTAATAAATGTGTAAAAGAAAAATTAAAGAATAGAAAACCAGGCCCCATGTCTGTCATAGCCTGGGCCGAAGCATAACTTGTTTCAGCGATGGCTTGGTCCCTATCACATTGTGAACAAACTGAGCTCATCTGTGTATAAACTTGGGTTACTGGAACCAAAAAATTTAGAGAAGTCAATCATATTAAGAACATAAGAATGACCATACTGGGTCAGACTAAAGGTCCGTCTAGCCCAGTATTCTGTCTTCCGACAGTGGCCAGTGCCAGGTGCCCCAGAGGGAATGAATAGAACAGGTAATCCAGGGATACATAACTAACAAAGAGAGAGCAACTGGGAATATTAACCAACATAAGCTGTTTAAGGGTGCATACCACAGACTGGAGCCACCAGAATATGTCAGTGTGCAGTGAAGAAGCTCCCTGGGCATCAGGAGAAGAAAAGATAAAATGCTTTATATATTAGACTGGTCAACTACACTTTAATCTACAATACACAGACAACTGAGTATGCAATTAAGTATAGAGGTAGGTGGTGTACTATGCATTTGGTGCAAGCAGCTCATGGCCCTCAGTGACCGAGTAGGGGTTCTGAGAGACCAGAGTACTGAACCAGAGGAGCTGAAGACGACTGATGTACATAGGAGACTTTCTAGGACCCAGTAGAGCGGGTCTCACCCCCAGTCTGACAGGAGGGTGAAAGTCTCAGGGAAGGAGAACATCAAGCTGGAGCAGAAGGCAATGACCCTGTAGTTGGGACCCTTCTTCCCAATAATGTCATGGTATCTTCTCTCACTGAGGACACCCTTCCAAGAGAGGGAACTCCAGTTAATAGGAAGACAGGTAATCGTTATGGGGGAAATTTGATCTTTAGAAATACAGATAACTGGGTTTGTGATGACTTGGAGAACCACATGGTGAAGTGCCAGCCGGGTGCAAAGGTTGCACGTCTCCCAGACATCTAGACAGATTTATGTGCTGTGCTGGGGAGGAGCCAGTGGTCACGGAACATGTAGGTACCAATTACATAGAGAAGGATTGGAGAGAGGTCCTGGAGGCCAAATTTAGGGGTAGATAAGAGATTGAAGTTCAGGACCTCCATGGGAGCATTCTCTGAAAGGCTTCCAGTTCCAGTTGCATGGATGAGACTATGGTGTAGGGAGGAGGGGATTTGATTTATTAGGAACTGGGAACCTTTTGGGAAAGGGGGAGCCTATACAGGAAGGATGGGCTCCATCTAAACCAAAATAGAACCAGATTTCTGGCATGTAAAATTAAAAAGGTTGTAAAGATGTTTTTAAACTAAGGGCTGGGGGAAAGGTGACAGGTACGGAGGAGCACATGGTTCTGACAGAGACATCCCTTGGGGCAGATTTATTACAGGGGATTCTTTGTATTCTAGTAAAGAGGTGAGGATAGAAGCTGATAAAGTACAGGGAGAACTGAAGAGAAAGTCAAATGAAAGTCTCATTCAATTACATCACAACTAAACTAACTATAACTAACTAGGACAGACAACTAAAAAGTGACAATGCATTAGTGCTTGTGTACAAATGCTAGAAGTCTAAATACTAAGATCAGTGAACTTGCAGGCCTGGTATTAAATGAGGATATTGATCTACTAGGCACCCTAGAAACTTAGTGGAAGGATGAGATATATATGGGATATGGTAATACCAGGATAAAAAAATATATAGGAATGATGGAGTAGGTCGTGATGGGGGTGAGGGGACGTACTATACGTGAAGAAAGCATAGAGTCAAATATAGTAAAGATCTTAAATGAGTCAAACTGTACCATAGAATCTCTAGGGATAGAAATTCCATGCTTGAATAATAAAAGTATAGTAGTAGGAATATACTGCTGACCAGGATGGTGATTGTGAGATGCTAAGGGAGATTAGAGAGGCTATAAAAATTTTTTAAAAAACCTCAATAGTAATAATGGGGGATTTCAACTATCCCTATATTGACTGGGAACATATCAACTCAGGCTGGGATGCAGAGAAAGTTTCTAGATACTCTATTAATTGCTGCTGCTTAGAGCAGCTAGTCCTGGAACCCACAAGAGGAAATTTACAGGCAAATTTACTGAAATGATAGTACAGAATGGAATTATCAGACATAGATGAACAGGTTTTGTTAAAAAGTCACATGGCTTTTTAAAGGGAAAATCTTACCTCCCCCATCTCAGAATTGTTTTGAGAGGGTCAATAAGCATGTGGACAAGGGTGATCCAGTGGATATAGTTTATCTAGACTTTCAAAAAGTCTTTGACAAGGTTCCTCACCAAGGACTCTTAAGCAAAGTAAAAAGAAAAAGGAGTACTTGTGGCTCCTTAGAGACTTCATGCATCTAATGGAGTGAGCTGTAGCTCCCGAAAGCTTATGCGCAAATAAATTGGTTAGTCTCTAAGGTGCCACAAGTACTCCTTTTCTTTTTGCAAATACAGACTAACACGGCTGCTACTCCGAAACCTGTCATTAAGCAAAGTAAGCAGTCACGGGATAAGATGGAAGGTCCTCACATGCATCAGTAACTGGTTAAAAGACAGGCAACAGAAGGTCAGTTTATATAAAGGAGAAAGGTCAATGGATGGACCCCTAAAGATCTGTACTGGGATCAGTGCTGTTCAACATATTAGTAAAACATCTGGGAAAAGGGGTAAACTGAGGTAGCAAAATTGCAGAGGATACAAAATTACTCAGAAAGTCCAAAGCCGACTGAGAAGAGCTACAGGGGGATCTCACAAAACTAGGTGACTGGCCAACAAAATGGCAGATGAAATTAAATGTTGATAAATGCTAAGTAATGCACCTTGGAAGACATAATCCCAATTATACATACAAATGGAAGTCTAAATTAGCTGTTACTACTTTTAAAAAAAAAAAAAAAAAAGATCTTGGAGTCATCATGGATAGTTCCCTGAAAACATCCGTACAACATGCAGTGGCAGTCAAACATAGAACGTTAGGAAAAGGATGCATAAGAATACCTCAGTTATCATACTGCCGCTATATAAACCCATGGTACTCCCACATCTTGAATATAGTGTGCAGTTCTGGAGGTCCCATCTTAAAGATATTAGAAATGGAAAAAGTACAGAGAAGGGTAACAAAAATGTGGGGAGATTAAAAAGACTGGGACTGTTCAGCTTGGCAAAGAGGCGACTAAGGGGTGATATGACAGAGGTCTATAAAATCATGAGTGGTGGGGAGAGAGTGAATAAGAAACCATTATTTTACCCCTTCGCGTAACAGAAGAACCAGGGGGTCACCCAAATAAATTAATAGGCAGCAGGTTTAAAACAAACATAGAATTGTAGGACTGGAAGGGACCTTGAGAAGTCACCTAGTCCAGTCCCCTGCACTCATGGCAGGACTAAGTATTAAGACCATCCCTGACAGGTGGTTGTCTAACCGGCTCTTAAAAATCTCCAATGATGGAGATTCCACACACCCCCTATGCAGTTTATTCCAGTGCTTAACCTCCCTAGCTGCAATTTAAGACCATTGCTTCTTGTCCTATCATCAGAGGTTAAGGACAACCATTTTTCCCCCTCCTTGTAACAACATTTTATGTACTTGAAAACTTATGTCCTGTCATGGAGTCACTGGGGCGATGCTCTGGAACTACTCCATACAAAGCTAGTCAGGACTCTGGGGGAGCATGCCTCCTCTCTCTGAGCAGACTGTCTCCAGGGCATCCCCTTCCACACTGTGCTTCCTGCAGCGAGTCTGTCTGGGCAGGGCTCCTGGTGAAGCCAGAGGGTCCTGCACCCCAACTCCGCAGTCAGACGTGCCTCTCAGCCAGCCAGTAAAACTGAAGGTTTATTAGTCGACAGGAACACAACGTAGGACAGAACTTGTTAGCAGAGAAATCAGTGACTTTCAGCCAAGTCCATCTTGGGGGGAAGGAATCTCTAGTCCTCCCCCTGAGCCTCAAGCCAGCCAAGACTGACTCACTTCCAGCTGCCTGGCCCCTGCCCGTTGCAACTCTGGCCTTTGTCTCGCTTCCTAGGCCAAAAGTCACCCTGGTCGCATCCCCTTCCTGGGTCTCAGGTTACGAAGGGGCGGCCATAGCATTCATGCAGGCAGCTGGATCAGCCCTCACAAAAGTCACACACCCTTATTCCCACCACCTAGACATTGGTGCAATGCACAGGGAAACTGAGACACACAGCATTCATGCAAAACAGTAAGATTCACAACAGAAGGGAAAATCCCAACTTCATCACATCTCTCCCCCCTTCGAGACCGAACTGAGCGGGGTCACTTTAGCCAGTGACCTGGGGAAGTTCAGGGCCCCCTCTCCAGGACAAAGCATCAGCTATGACATTTGCACTCCCCTTAATGTGGACCACCTCTATCTCAATCCTGGAAGGACAGACTCCACCTCAGGAGCTTGGCATTGTCCTGCCAATGTAAGTGGCCTACTACACCGACACAATAACTCCACCTCCACAAGAGGCATAGGGCTTATACTGGTGTAGTTAGGGCAACACAGTGTCTGTGTAGACACTGCCTTACTTACATCAGCTGTTGGCTGTCTGCTGTCATTCTTGTTAATTTCACGGCTCCCTGCCAGAGCCCTGGAATTGACAAGGAAGGCTGGTAGGCTCCCTGCTGTGAACCCCACACTGGGCTCACCACTCAGGCTGTCACCCTGGGGTGGGTTGGGGGGCTGCAACTAGAGCCTGGCTGCTGCCCAGGCTTTGCACTCCTAGCTGGGCTGCTGCCCAGGCTCCCCATTGGGGTGCCACCTGAGCTCCTCACTCCCCACAGGGAGCCCAGCTGCCACCGGGCTCCCCGGTGGGAGTCCAGGTGCTGCCCATGGTCCCCGCTCCCAATGGGGCAGGGAGCAGGGACTATGCAGCCCAGGTGGCACCCAGGTTTCTGGAGGGTGTGCAGGGAGCATGGAACCCAGCAGGGCAGCCTGGCTTCCGGCAGGGAGCTCCATGCAGAGCTGAGAGCCTCAGCAGTAGCCAGGCTCCCAGGATGGAGCAGAGCTGAGAGCCCAGACTCTCAGTGCTCCACACCACCCCTCTTCAGTTGGTGCAAGCACTCCTGGTGAGAATACACTACCGACAGAAGGTGGGTAGTGTGGACATGAAAAACAGCAGTAATCACTGCAGTGGCTGTCGACCTGTAGACATGCCCTAAATCTCTGCCTCCCTCTGATCTGTCATGTGGGGTCTTATTCAAGCAGGAGAGGAAGTGACTTATGGAGAGGCTGGTTGCAGTTCCATAGTGAAGGCTGAATTGAGTTTTGCTCTTTATTGCATATGAAGAATACACTGTATCTCACCCCCCAGTCACAGCACTTGTGGAGCTCAGCTTGAATCATCTGAGGATTTATAAGTGAATCTGTTAATTGGTTTGAGTGAAAGTGAATTTTTAAAATGTGTCCTTTAAGAAATCTAGCACATAGTGAATTTAGCACACCTTTTTTTGTCCCAAATTGTTTCAACATCAGAATAAAACTCTTCAAACTTCCCATTGTTATAACTCACTGAAATCTTCTGCTTAAACAAAATTTGAAAATATTAGGCTACAATCAAGCTATGTTATTAACAATTATTACAGTTATTCAGGCTGTAGCTAGAACCAGTTCAACAGTATAGGGCATTCTGAGAGAGCTGGTGTGACAGGTAAATCAACCAATTCCTACTCTCTGTCTGCAGCTAACTTGGATGTTGCAATTCATTAGGTTGTAATGAGGCCAGTTTCTGAGTATTAGGTTACTGGATGATGACATCCTCTGTCTTCCTACTGTGGGGTTTCTTGTATCTTCCTATGAAACAACTAGTCAGTATTGTTATCCTCATTTTACAGATGAAGAAACTGAGGCACACAGTGGTGAAGCAACTTGTCCAAGGTCACCCACCAGGCCAGTCGCAGAGACAGGCTAGAACCCAGGGCTCGAGCATCCCAGTCCAGTGCACTCATGTAGCACCCACTTGCATAACCTCTGGCAACGGGTGAAGTCAGTGGTGTGAGGGACAGGAGTGGACATAGTGTTCTCACTGGTATATGCCTTGGTCCTAGCTGTCCCTGATTTCATTAAGGTTCTGTGGCCCCATGCTAGCTGGGCATCAGTGCCTGGAAGGGTCGCTCTGGCATTGCTGCAATTGTATACTGGGAAACTGAAGCAGGAGGAACCCTTAAACTGCCCTCGGTGTGAGCCTCTTCCTGCAGTCTCTCTTCTCCCAGGCCTGCTTTTAGAGTCGCCTTCTCTCCAGATGCCCTCTCACTTCAGGGACAGTCCTAGGGTACAAGCTCCTTCCTGCAGGGCCTCTGGCTTCCTTTCCCAGAGAGCAGAAACTCACAAAAGCCTCTCCTGGATCCCCTGTACCTCTTCTTGTGTTTTATGGCAAAGCAGACTCACGAGCTGGGTCTATGACCGCCAAGCACTGGACACCATAGATAAGAATTAATGTTATTTGCCTTTCCCAGTATTCTTAAAGAATTGCAATATTGCTTTTTTATAGGGCTCCATTTTCCTGATGCTCTAACGAGAGGTTGCAGCAAAAAGTTTGATATTTTAAGTCCTCTGAGTTTTTCAGATAAATACCCCCTTTCCATGGTACACTCTGCACTCCCATAGGAAGTGATCAGCTGTTTCCTGGGCCTTGAATGTCCCACAGAATCCGTGTTTATTAGACACAAATTACTGTTTAAGCCAAAATGGCCAATTAAAATTCTAATTACCGCCATTTCACTCTTTCTCTCAGGGCATTTTCAACTCTTGGACATAGTTCACAGAATCTTTTTCCCCTTTCTTTTGCCCGTATTTCCTACCATTCCTCTCAACTCGCTTTTAAAACTCCAGTATATTTAAAGAGGGCTCTACATCAACTTGCTCATATTTGACATCTTTTTTGCCACTTTGTCGCCAGTTCATTGTCCACTACCCCTATGTGCGCTGGGATCCACGTGATTACTGATTGCACCCAACTGTGTCAATTCTGTTAACAGTAGTAGTTTATTAGGTAGATCACTCCTGCTACCTGAAGTGCTGGTTCTGATCACCAGTAGTCCTGATAAGGAATCTGGCAGTCTGCCCACAGCAGCTGGGCACATATCTATGAACCCATTTAATACCAGCATTATCCCTGTCAGTTCAGCTGTCAAAACTGCTACAAAATTTGATAGCCTTGCAGCTTTCTTGATTCTCAGTGAAGGAACACAGAATGCTGATCCCACTCTTCCTGTTATTACATTTTTGGAGTCATCAATATACTTTTGCCATATCCTCTCCACTTCTCACAAACGTTGATTTGCTCTATCTTGCACAATGCACACCCCTTTCCCTCTTTGAATTTCCTTATACAATTCCATATCTATCACAGGAGTTGAATTTTCAGTTACAATGCATTTTCCCAAAGCTACAAATTTTAACCTCTTTAGGTCCTTCTTTTCACAGAGACAAACACCTACAAGATCTCTGTCAAGCTTTCTTACAACTACAATACCCACCTGCAGAAGTAAAGAAACAGATTGATAGAGCCAGAAGAGTTCCCAGAAGTTACCTACTACAGGACAGGCCTAACAAAGAAAATAACAGAACGCCACTAGCCGTCACCTTCAGCCCCCAACTAAAACCCCTCCAACGCATTATTAAGGATCTACAACCTATCCTAAAGGATGACCCAACACTCTCACAAATCTTGGGAGACAGGCCAGTCCTTGCCTACAGACAGCCCCGCAACCTGAAGCAAATACTCACCAACAACCACATACCACACAACAGAACCACTAACCCAGGAACTTATCCTTGCAACAAAGCCCGTTGCCAACTGTGCCCACATATCTATTCAGGGGACACCATCACAGGGCCTAATAACATCAGCCACACTATCAGAGGCTCGTTCACCTGCACATCCACCAATGTGATATATGCCATCATGTGCCAGCAATGCCCCTCTGCCATGTACATTGGTCAAACTGGACAGTCTCTACGTAAAAGAATAAATGGACACAAATCAGATGTCAAGAATTATAACATTCATAAACCAGTCGGAGAACACTTCAATCTCTCTGGTCACGCGATCACAGACATGAAGGTCGCTATCTTAAAACAAAAAAACTTCAAATCCAGACTCCAGCGAGAAACTGCTGAATTGGAATTCATTTGCAAATTGGATACTATTAATTTAGGCTTAAATAGAGACTTGGAGTGGCTAAGTCATTATGCAAGGTAGCCTGTTTCCTCTTGTTTTTTCCTACCCCCCCCCCCCCAGATGTTCTGGTTTAACTTGGATTTTAACTTGAAGAGTGGTCAGTTTGGATGAGCTATTACCAGCAGGAGAGTGAGTTTGTGTGTGTATGGGGGTGGGGGGGATGTGAGAACCTGGATTTATGCAGGAAATAGCCCAGCTTGATTGTCATGCACATTGTGTAAAGAGTTGTCACTTTGGATGGGCTATCACCAGCAGGAGAGTGAATTTGTGTGGGGGGGTGGAGGGTGAGAAAACCTGGATTTGTGCTGGAAATCACTTTAGATAAGCTATTACCAGCAGGACAGTGGGGTGGGAATAGGTATTGTTTCATATTCTCTGTGTATATATAAAGCCTGCTGCAGTTTCCACGATATGCATCTGAGGAAGTGAGCTGTAGCTCACGAAAGCTTATGCTCTAATAAATTGGTTAGTCTCTAAGGTGCCACAAGTCCTCCTTTTCTTTTTGTCCACACTTTAACCCTACTTTTACATGAGGTCTTCTCAGTTTTTGCCCCCTACATGTTGATCATACCTTATGTAAGGTGACTGTTGGCCCCTTACTAAAACTCAGTGACGGTTTTTGGTTGGCTAGGTCCCAGTACCAAAAGGAAGGGGAAGGATCGATGGGAAACCAGGACCCTGAGACTGACAGTCCCCAGGGGAAATGGGGAGAGGCCAATGCTCCAGGTCAGCCTGATTGACTGGTGGGCAGGCTAATGACAGAGTCTGGGGGTCCCGTCCTCCCTGTGAGCTGGAATCGCCCTGGGTCAGACAGACAGAGTGGGGATGAGCTAAGGAGAGAGCAGACCCTGTGCTGGGAGCAGAGCTGCAGCCCCAGAGCCAGAGCCACAGCCCAGGGAGAGCAGACCCTGAGCTGGGAGCAGAACTGCAGCCACAGAAGCAGCCCAGGGGGCTGGAGGCAGAGCAGCAGCATCAGTGCTGAGGCAGAGTGGAGCCAGAGCTAGAACAGTGGTAGCTGGGAGCAGTCTGGAGCTGGGTGCGGTGAGCAACTGGGGCCAGCCAAAGGGGGATCCTGGGCAAAGGGCCCAGTGCAGAAAGACACCCTCAGCCAAGGGTCCTTGCAGGCCTGACTGGGAGGGGGATCTTACCCCGATGCGGGGCTGATGCTCGGAGAAGGGTCCTACCACCCAAAGCCTGGAGGTGTGTGGCCACCACCAGAGCAAGTTTCCAACCCACAGCATCCCTGCAGCACAGCCAGGACCTGAGACCTACAAGGAACAGACTGTGAACTGCCCTGACATTCCAGAGACACTGTTTGTGATGTTCCCTGCCACAGAGCGGGTTGATGTGTTTCCTTTAACCTTTCCCATTTTTCCTTATCCTTTTTAAAATTAATTGCTGATTAAATAAATTGTATTTGCTTTAAATTGTATGTAATGATCAGTGGGTCAGGGGAATGTCCAGTGCAGAGAGAGCAACCTGGAGTGGTGACACCCTAGCTCCTGTCCTAGGTGACCACAGCAAGGTTGGGGTTCAAACCCCCCAGGAATCCTGGGCCCAGCTTTGCTGGGGTTACAAGGACTCTGCCAGACAGGAGAGTGGAAGGGGAAAGTCCTCGAGGGCAGGGAGGCCTCTGGGTAAAGGAAGGGGGAAGCGAGGATTCAGACCCTTCCGCTAGCCCATTTCACTGGGGTAATGCAGAAGCCAGGAAAGTTCCTCACAATAGCGGGACCATTCCCCCGCTTACACTTAGCTTAGTGTTTCTGTCTTCACTGTTTCCCATAACTTTAGCCCAGAAGGTTGAGCTAAAAGCTTTATTCTTAAAGTAATAGGTATTTTACCTGCAGGCCACACAGCAGAGTTGTGATGAAAGCACCACATGCAGTTCACACCACCTGAGTTTGGACCTTACCTCTTGGCCCTGCAGTTCTTCATTTATAGGAACTACCCAGCCTGGTTCTCCTGCCCTGGGTCGAATCCTCAATTCCTTGCATCCCGTCCAGCTGCCACTCAATACGCTAATTGGGCTCCCCAGCTCTCCTTAGCCCTCTCACTGCTGTTCACATGGGTTGTCTGCACCTGTGTCCAGGCATCCTGTGCAAGGGCAGGTGCAGGAGGCTTCTGCTGTAGCAGGGTAGGGCAACTAAGCTGATATTTCACTGGTCAAAAGTGGGTCACAGTCACCACTTCCATTACATTCATCAGTTCTTCACTTCCAGTTCTAACCACTGTGCAGCATGACTGTGTGACTGATAGTCCATGTATCTCTTGGGTTTATACTGGGTCCCTGCCAGAAGGCTGTGGGGACAGCTTTTAGGACCCAGAGTGCAGCCTTTTCAAGCCTGCCACTGTGGTTTAAAACTCCAGTCAGCTGAGGATGACAGGTACCAGCTAAATGAGCTTCTGCTGTCAGCGAGCTATCCAAGAGATGGATAAAGAATGTTCTCATCACTAAGGCCAATATCTGCTAAACCAACACTTATTCTTGGGGAAATTCTGCACCAATGTTCAATGCAGAATTTTGCAGAAATTAATGTTGTGCACACAGAATTTCCTTTTTTCCCCACAGAAGTGGGCTGCAAAGATGTTGGCCATCAGTAGGGGCCGCTGCACCTGGCAGAGTCCAGCTCACAAATAGAAGACAAGGTGGGGGAGGGAACCAGAGGGTTCCCAGCAGCAGCCATTCCTAGCACACCCTGAAGGAAGGAGGCAGCAGTGTGCAGGAAACTCCATGCAAGCCTGGGACCCAGCATCAGGCTATTTCTCCCTCTGGATCCTTGAGCTATGGGGGGGTAGAGGGTGTGAGTGTCTGGGCTGAGGCGGTCCCATGGCTGGGCTCTGGAGGGAAGGGGATGTGTGTGTCTGGCCCCCCCCGGCTGGGCTCTGGGAGGGGGGAGCAGGGAAACAGGAACTGGGTTGTCATAGGAGTTTCTTTAACTCTTTACTCCAGTGGAATTTTTTTGTGTCTGTATTGTTACAGACTACTTGCTGACAGGTATTTTGAAATAAATTGCCAAAATAATTGAAACTGGCATGATTATATAGTGTTATTTTGACAAATAAACTTTACAGAATTTTAAAATATCGTGTGCAGAGTTTTTAATTTTTTGGCGCAGAATTCCCCCATGAGTAAACACTGCCAAGGTTATCTCTGCAAACCAGAAAGGCTAAATGACTAGACTCATTGGAAAGTGTACAGAATTCTAAGCTCCCACGCATCAGCAGAACATGTATTATTTAGGGACTTCCAGAGACCCTCAATTCACCTTTCAGATCTATTTTTGCACCTTGTAACTGTCACTTCTGGAGTGCAGCATTGTGTAGTGCCCTGCAACAGTTTGTGCTCAAGCTGAAGTTTGTGCTAAGAGTGGATCTATGCAGCACTGCGCCGGGCAAGAGCGAGAGCAGCAGCTTGCAAAGGGAGACTGTTCTCAGCTCAGGGCTCACCCCATAAGCAAAGGAGATTTTCAATTACTTTGTTTTAAAGTATTTTAACTGCCCTGGATTCTAAGTGGTGTCTGGAAATCACAGCAGAAAGCCAGAGGGCCACCATCTCCAGAATGGCCCATTTCCCTGTATGTCCTCTTGCAAGAAGGCAGGTTTCTGTCTGCTTCCCTTAGGGTTTTGCTGAACAATCCATCCCTTTCCCTGCTCACCCATCAGCGTGTCATCAGATCCATGCTTCCCTCAGCAGGTAAAGACAAGTCAGTCCAGCCGTGCCAGCAAAGCTTGGCCCATGCTGTACTGGGGGAGAGGGTGCTCCCAGTCTCAAGACTCCTGAGAGCCAGGGCCAGAGTTTCATGAGCAGCCAGCACAGTAGGTGCATATATCCACTCCACCCCAACAATTACCTCTGCCCCTTGGCTCCCCATAGTCCTAAACCCTGGGGTCGGGAAGCTGACGGAGGGCACAGGGAAGCGGGTATGTGAGAGCCTCAGGCAAGGGATATTGTGTGGGGAGGGGATCTATGTGAGTGGAAGAGCGTTGTGTCAGGGATACCAGTGCAATGTGAAGTGGGAGGAAGTCCCTGAGCCTCTGAGAGTACAGTGTGGGAGGAGCTGAGTCCACAGGGAACAGCCTCTGGGAGGCCGTGCTCTGTCTGTGCTAGAACTGTGAGGAGGGACTCTGAAGATACTGGGAGGGGAAAAAGGGGGGGGGGAGGGACTGAGCCTGGAAAGGGTGGGATTACATACGTGACTTGGAAGAAGGCTGAGTGGTTGCATAAAGCAGTGGAGGGAGAGGAGCTGCAGTGCCAAGTTTCACCATGAGGAGGTGGTGTGGGAGGGGGAGTCGGATGGCTGAAGAAGGCAGCGCCTCTTGATAGATTGATTTGCAAAGCTGAGGTGGCTAAAGATGCACGTTAAACGAATGTATCCAGGGTTCTGGTCCATCCCCCCCTCCCCACCACTCCTCCTGCCAAGCACTTGGATGAACGCTCCCAGCCACGCCTGGGAAATCAGTCAGCCACTAAGATGCTTCCTTCTCCTCTCTCCCCAACATGGGACTTTCTTCATCTCATGATTACTCTAGTGCCCAGTTCGTGTGGGGTGAGAGTGGTGCAGGATACGGAGGTTTTCTGGACAGAAAACTGGCAGGTGAGCTTTATACTTGTCTGTCCACGGTAGGTCTGAGATAGCTGCGTTCCATTTGTTAGTGCCCAAATTATCAGGCTTGGGGACTAGCCGCCTCACTACTTCTAGGGGCTCCCCTGCATCTGACTTGTTCAAAGGTGGAGGGGTTGGCTCTGTTGCCGGCACCCAGTGCCAAGAGGCTAAACAACAGCTGAAGTTGGTTCGTTACCCGGTGTGCGACACCCAATAATCACAACGGGGTGGAGAAGCAGAAAAGTTTATTTGAAGCTTCAAATAGGTACAGGGAGATTTGAATCTCAAATCCTGTACACAGAGCAGGAAGTTACTCAGGCTTTTATACATCCTTTTTCCCAGCATACTTATCCAATAGCAAGCTGCCCTAAGTATCCATATAGCCAGCCAATCCAGTTCCCAGCTAGTTCCCTGGTTCTCTGTATCATTTATTAAACTATACATAAAGCTGCTTTATTCAGCATTGTTCTTCCATATCTGCCCTGTGTGGCCTTGCTTAGTTTCAGGCAGTCGGACTCCGCAGCATATTGTTGCAGATTCTCAGCATAACTGCTGTGAGTGCCTCCAGGCGGGGGGGCCAAGGACACTTGGGCCTAGTACGCAGAGCTGCTGCGAGTGCCTCCAGGCAGGAGGGGGGGCCAAGGACACCTGGGCCTAGTGCAAGGGGGCTTCATCGACACTCGTGGTCTTCCATCCCCTCGAGTTACCTAATGGCCATGCCCCAGTGTCCCCAACAGCTCCCTCATTTCTCCTTGCCTGGCTAGAAGCTGCAGAGAGAGCAGCAGGGGTGCACTGAGACTGCTGGAGCCATCAGGAACCACAACTGCAACTCCATGGGGAGGGGAGTCCCGCAGGCTCAGTGCTTCACTGGTGGGTCCCAGGCTCTGATGTCCTGCTCTGCTCCCCTGCCTTTGCCTTCCAGGAAGCAAGAGGTGTGGCCTGGTGCCCTGGCATGCCCAGCCCAATCTGACCACTCCTCCTCCAGCAACAGGCTGAGGAGAGACACGAGGAAGGGGGTCAGGGGTCCAGGCAAACCAGCAGTTGGGGGGTGTGCAGGAGTGGGAGACCAAGGAGGCAAAAAGAGGCAGAGAATGGGAGCTGTCACTACAGGGGACCCAGGAGATGAGGGGGGCAAAAGACCCATCCCCATCCCATCTAGCTCTGCACGGGGCAGAGAGGGAGGGCTCTGTAGCATGGGGGGCCTCAGGACTTCAGAATGGGAATGGGGATGGCAGGAGGATGGGGGAAGCAGAGCAGGGCAGGACTGGGTGGGTGTAGGAGGCTGAGGAGGCAGGCGTAGGGGCTGGGAATTGGGGCAGATGGGGTATGGGGGATTAGAAGAGGGAGCTATGATTGGGGGGAAGTAGGAGCAGAAGGCGAGGGGGTAACAGGTAGAGGAGATGGATTATGCTGTGATAATTGGACCTATGAATTTATCCTAATTGTGACTCACTTGTGAAAAGTACGTGGCAGTTCCCAAGGCATCACAACAACCTGTAATACCAAGGCTGGTGGGGCAGGTCCGCTGGGAAACAGAGTGAATTACTCCAAACAAGGCTGCCAGGTACATTTGAAGGCCTGTGTTAAGATCATGCCTGGTAAATGATAAAAGCCTGGAGCTAGAAATTAGTGAACCACAACTGGTGTGTCAGAAACTAGGCTTAACCAGTGGACCCCCCCACACACACACACAATTCTTGTGCTGACTTTCAGGACCATTCAAATAGTTTTGCAAGGGTTTAATGGCTCCCACTGGGCCCTGCAGTGTTGGAGTTGTGTTATTAGGGCACTTGGCAAGAGACACAAGTATCTTTTAAAACCTCTCTAAGATTGTTCTTAATGTTCCATATGTGGCACATGGAGAATACTTGATTTGGGGGAGAGTAAAGGGCTTATTGGCTCCTTTTGTGGGTAACCTCCATACGTCTCTTGGGGACTTTGCGCATGGGCGGTGGGTGAACTGGTGGTTGGGGGAGGCTAGCCCCCAGCCCCTCCCCTTTTGCCAGAGGCCTCGCCCCTCCCTCTTCCCTTTCTGCCCCCTCCCGCCCCCGCCCTGCAGGAGCCCAGAGCACCCTCACCATGGCCCCTGGCCCCCCAGCCTCGGGGCTCCAGCGCCGCTGCCCCCAGCCATGTAGTGCCGGGCAGCTGGGCTGTAGCGCTCCCAGCCCTGGAGTGCCAGGTGGGGGGGGGTGGCATGGTTGCAGTGCCCAGAGCACCACGTGGGCAGCACGGTGTGGTACAGCATGGCCCTGGCCCCAACGCCTTGCAAGCACTGACCCCAGCCACCCCCAGTCCCAGTGGCAGGCATTGCACGCTCATGGTTACCCTCACCTATTGCCTGTCTGCAGTTGTTGCTGAAGTCCATGAGCACTGGCCCATGGGGAGAACCCAGAGCACAGCGAGGGCCCCTGCACTGGCATGAGTCCGTCGGGCTTGCCCCTACTCCACTGGTAATTGGCTGCTGACTGCCCCTTCGCCCAGCAGTCCCCCTCACCCAGCACTCACTGGTGCTCCCTCCAGCTGCTAGTTCCTGTGCCCCCCTCACCTTTCTGGTGTTTCTTCAGAGGAATGAATGAATGGGGATGGGTGGGGTTGAGGGGGAGAGAGCACTGTGATGGAGAGGAGGCCTCGTGGGGGCAAGGACACCTAGATCGGCAGCCAGGTGACGGGGTACATGCTTCCACTCTTAGCCAGCGCCTATTTCGTGCTCTCCCATCTATGCCGCAAATGGGATTCAGGGCCAAGGCGCAGTCTGGCCTGCTGGGCAGATGGCCAGGGCTTCAGCAGGGGTTGGGGCATGGCTAAAGTCCATGTGAGGCCCATCTGCTTGGCAGATCCCAGCTGGATCCCAGCTGTATTTGTCGTGCACAGAGGCCCTGTATCCCACAGTTACCCTTGGAGTGCCTGCGTCTAGCTCCGAGCCCTGGTCTGCGCGGGGGGTTGGGGTGGGTGGGAGTGCACTGGGCCATGTTGGGCTCTGGGCCAGGGTCCTTCCTCCCGGGGAGCTAAAGTCACCTGGCTTGTGCTTCTCCATGAGACGCTGTGGCCTGAGCCCTCCGTGGAACCAGGCCCAGGGGCGGTGGCTGTTCCTGGATGTTGATGTTGTGGTAGCTCCCAAGAGCCAGGCACTCCCACTCCACACACAGTGGCAGGGAGAGCACGCAGAGCGGGGACCGGGGCCAGGGCAGACAGGCCCAGGGCGCTTGTACCTGGGGGGGTGTTTGCTACAGCAACGCGCATCTCAGGGGGCCAAGAGAGGGGCACAGGCTGTGCAAACAGCCAATCATAGCGTGCAAGGAAAGCCCTGAGTCCAGACTGAGCCTCCTTTGTGCACAAGAGGTTCTGGGGGTGCCTCCTCCCCGCTCTGCTCCTAGCAGCTGGGGCTGGGCACTCCCGCCCCCACTCCCAGTTGGCCTAGAGATGTGCATCGAGTGTGACTGGTTTCAACAAGGTTGCTTATGTCCCAGCTCTGGTTATAAGCTCCAGGAGCTCAGTGTATTTAACTTAAAAGAGGGAAGGTTAAGGGGGTACTTGATCAGTCTAAGGGTACCTACCTAGGGAACACCCATTTCCAGACTAGCTGATCACAGTGGTCCCTTCTGGCCTTGTGATTTACGACTCTCTGGTCCAGCATCTGGGGTGTGCTGGGCCGTGGTAGCAGTGTCGGGGGGAGGGAGGGGAAGGAGCGCGGCTCTGGGCGCCCAGGGCTTTGTGTGGTACAGCGAGTGTGCGTGCTGAAGGGTGCCTGGTTGGGAGCGCTGTTTGCAAGGCAGGGTGTGTCTGTGCCTGGAGTGGGGTGCTGGTTTGCTATGACATTAGTGCATGTTTGGAAGGCCCCAGGCTCAGAGAATGGAGAGCGAGGGTGAGGAAAGGGTGTGGAAATCTCAGCACTGTTCCGGGGGGCTGTGCTCAGCGGGAGCAAGGTGCTGTGGACCCTGGCAGGGCTGGGGGAGCCCAGGGCTGTGCCCTTGAGAGTTGTGTGAAACACTGTCACTGCCTTAGGATGTGGTTGTGCAAGGCTGGCTATGCAGCAGGTGCTGGGATTTGAACACAGCTTAATCTACAACTGCCAAATAATTCTAGTGTAAACTCCAGCTAACTGCCAGGCTGGTTTAGTGCATGTGTGAGTGTAACTGCGTGTGTCTGGCCTGTACAGATATGTGTAAGCAGTGTCAGGATGAGCTCCACCCTGACATCTGGAGTGAGGTGTGGCAAGTTGTGGAAAAGAACTTTAGGGGCCGATCTCATTTGCATAGGCACACCCACCACGCCTAGAATGAGACCATAACTGCCCAAATGGTCACTTTGGCTGCTGTGGGATCCACAGTGTCTCTGTTATTGGGGCAGGAAGAATAAATTGTTATTACCCTGATTATGGGAACTGTGCTTGGAACTGTACTTGGTCTTTTGTTATGATGGAGGGACTCACCATCAACTAAGTAGCACTCGCTAGGCAAGGGTCATGGGTTCCAAAACTCTGAATTGAGAGAGGTTGGGGATAAGTATTAATACTTGGTGGTATGGGGCCCTTGGTGAGGGCCTTACATGCTAATTGCACTTCCTCCTCTCTCCACTGTGGAATATCAGAACTGGTTTCATTAGAAGTCTAGTTACAGGCTGCTGAGCTCACTTTGGGCTAATAGTGCACCAGCACCTAGGCTCCCCTACTACAAACTGAATTCACCAATAGAGCTGAACTGACTAAGAGCTGAAATCACTGAGCATTGTGTTAAGTAGTGGGTGAGCCTGAAGATACACTGTGGAGCAGTTTGCGGGAGGGCTGGAGTGCCTTGTGGACAGGCTGGTGGAGCAGTTCATAGGACGGCGGGAGCTGCTGGTGGGACGCAGAGCAGTTTGTGGGACGGTGGGAGCTGCATGTGGGCCGCTGAGCGAAGCAGTTTGTGGGGCGGCTGGCGGGGCGGAGTGGAGCGGAGCGAAGGCCTATGGAGCTGTGGGGCGGTCAGCTTCAGATCATGTAAGATGCCTCTTACCCCTGCCCCCATCTCCACCCAGGTTGGGAGGTAAAGTTCTGTGGATAAACTTTTGAACTCTGGGGCTGCCCTGACCAGGGACAGAGACTTTTGGGACTTTGGGTGATTTGGGGTTGCTGGACTCAAGAACCAAAGGGAAAGGGGTATGCCCCAATTTGCTTGGGGTGGGTTTTTTTTGCTCATGGGTTGTGTTATGAATCCTGTTGGTGGTGTTTCCCCAACATAATGCCACATTGTTTCTCTCTGTTATTAAAAGGCTTTTTGCTATACTCAGACTCTGTGCTTGGGAGAGGGGAAGTATTGCCTCTTGGAGGCGCCCAGCGGGGGTGGTATATATTTGTCCCAGGTCACTGGGTGGGGGCTCGAGCCGGTTTGCATTGTGTTATTGGAATGGATCCCCTAGATATTGAACCCGGCCCTTGTTGCTGCCAACTCTGATGGGCAGAAGGGTTACATATGCATGCACCCAAACAGCATATGGTACGAGATGCCAGTGCTCTTCTAGAACGGAGCAGTCGGGCCTGCTGTCCCACAATGCTCAAGGAAAGGATCCCTCTCTCCTGATCTGTTTTGCTTTATTGCTCCCCACAGTCCCTTGCTGCCTCCTGCTGGCCTAGCAGTGGGTCTGGCCTGTCCCTGCAGCAGGATGCAACTGGCCGGACAAAGCAACTCTCTCCAGTCCCACATCTCTAAGAAACTGCTCAATAGCCCTCCCCTTTTGTCCTTCCTGACACACAGATCAGACTCTGCACCCACAGCCCACTTGGGCTTTGATTTCCTCATGAATTTTTACCTGATTTTTACAGTATAAAAAATAAACCCAAGATCAAAATTAAAGCACTGATAGCTTGAGTAGAAGTAACTCTGGCCCTGCTCCTATCCTGGCTGCCCCTGCTCCAGGAAAACCCCATTACTCTCCTTAATGATTATTGGACAGATTATAGCTTTAAAGTTATCAGTGCCTTTCGCTGGCACCGACCACCCTGACCGTGGTGGGACTATGTGGGCAGCCCCTGCAGTGGGTGCTCCCAGGGGTGCCCTGCACCCTTCAATACAGGCTGAGTGCTGGGGCAAGCAGGGATCATGCAGCTGTGTGGATGTGGGGTGCCGTGTCTTCAGAGTGATGCTGAGGGAAGACTTCTCACCCCACCCCCCATGACCTTCCCCAGAACAGGGCCCACTCATTCCTGCTGGGTGTGCAGAAGAGAACTTGGCCCAAAGGCTATGTCTCCCCTGCAGCTGGGTGTGAGCCTCCCAGCCCTGCTAGACAGACTCACGCTAGCATGCTAAAGACAGCTGTGTAGATGCGGCAGCTCTGTCAGAGCCTCGAAAGGTGCCCTGCACACGCCACACAGCTATTTTTAGTATGCCAGCTCGAGCCCCATTAACACAAGTCTGTCTACCTGGGTTGGGAGGCTCATGCCCAGCTGCAGTGAACATATACCCTTTGTGCTTCCAGACTTCCTGGAAATGCCTCGCTGCTCCTTTAAACCCAGCCCCAGAGGGCTCTACTCTGCAAGGCTCCTTAGGCAGCCTATGGAAGGGAGAAATAGCATAATGTGCACACTGCCATTCCTGTGCCACTGTGCATCCATGCTGCCCTTCACTCTGTGATGTTCTGTAGCTCGGGGGAAAACCCAGCACACCCATGTTCATTCTTATAATATGATTGTGTGCTATCTAATGCAAAGCTTGTCATGTCTGGAGTCTTTGGAAGCCTCATGATGCATTGAGCATTGTTGTTATGTTAATGTTATAGTAATCATTGTTATAGTAACATTATAGGTTGTAATTTCATGTATGTAGTTATGAGGCTGAGACTGTGTCCTCATGGATTAAAGCAAGCCCAGGCAAAAACTCTCCAAGAGCAGAGGGGCAGTTCACACCTCATCAGGGCATGTATGGGACAAACCCAGCCCAGCCTCACAGGAACAAAGGACACTGGCCTAGGCAACAACAAAGGATCTGTTGGACACTCAAATGAGTCACCCCCTTCCTTTGGTCAGTTTGTGACTGCAATGAGGTAATGCTCACCTGACTCTGAAGGGGGGGGGCAAAGCCAAAAGGGAAGAAAGGACATGATAAAAGGGAGGGACGTTTGCCATCCTCTTCCTCTCTCTTCCATCTACATCTACAGACACCACCACCACCAAGCAACTGAAGCATTGATCAAAGGGTAACCAGCCAGCCTGTGGTGAGAAGCATCTAAATTGGTAAGGGCATTGAAAGTGTTAAGATCAGCTTAGAATGAGTTTTGCTTTATTTCATTTGACCAAATTTGACGTGTTATGCTTTGACTTATAATCACTTAAAATCTGTCTTTCATAGTTAATAAATTTGTTTGTTTATTCTACCTGAAGCAGTGCATTTGGTTTGAAGTGTGTCAGAGACTGCCCTTGGGATAACAAGCCTGGTACATATCAATGTCTTTGTTAAATTGACGAACTCATATAAGCGTGCAGCGTCCAGCGGGCATAACTGGACATTGCAAGACGGAGGTTCCTAGGGTTGTGTTTGGGACCGGAGATCATAGAATCATAAAATATTAGGGTTGGAAGAGACTTCACAAGGTCATCTAGTCCAGTCCCCTGCTCAAAGCAGGATCAACACCAACTAAATCATCCCAGCCGGGCCTTAAAAACCTCTAAGGATGGAGATTCCACCACCTCCCTAGGTAACCCATTCCAGTGCTTTACCACCCTCCTAGTGAAATAGTGTTTCCTACTATCCAACCTAGACCTCCTCCACTGCAACTTGAGACCATTGCTCCTTGATCTGTCATCTGCCACCACTGAGAACAGCCAAGCTCCATCCTCCATCCAAAACTGGACACAACACTCCAGGTTTGGCCTCACCAGTGCTGAATAGAGGGGAATAATCACTTCCCTCGATCTGCTGGCAATGCTCCTACAGCCCAATATGCTGTTGGCCTTCTTGGCAACAAGGTCACACTTCTGACTCATATCCAGCTTCTCATTCACTGTAATCCCCAGGTCCTTTTCTGCAGAACTGCCGTTTAGCCAGTCGGTCCTTAGCCTGTAGTGGTGCATGGGATTCTTCCTTCCTAAGTGCAGAACTCTGCACTTGTCCTTGTTGAACCTCACCAGATTTCTTTTGGCCCAATCCTCCAATTTTTCTAGGTCACTCTGGACCCTATCCCTACCCTCCAGCGTATCTATCTGTCCCCCCACTTTAGTGTTGTCTGCGAACTTGCTGAGGGTGCAATTCATCCCATCATCCAGATCATTAATAAAGATGTTGAACAAAACTGGCCCCAGGACTGACCCTTGGGGCACTTCTCTTGAGTAGATATCGAGCCGTTGATCACTACCCATTGAGCCCAACAATCTAGCCAGCTTTCTATCCACTTTATAATCCATTCATCCAATGCATAGTTCTTTAACTTGCTGGCAGGAATACTGTGGGAGACCGTATCAAAAGCTTTGCTAAAGTCAAGATATATGACATTCACCGCTTTCTCCATATCCACAGAGCCAATTATCTCATCATAGAAGGCAATCAGGTTGGTCAGGCATGACTTGCCCTTGGTGAATCCATGTTGACTGTTCCTGATCACCTTCCTCTCCTCCAAATGCTTCAAAATTGATTCCTTGAGGACCTGCTCCATGATTTTGCCAGGGATTGATGTGAGGCTGACCTGTCTGTAGTTCCCTGGGTTCTCATTCTTCCCTTTTTTAAATATGGGCACTATATTTGCCTTTTTCCAATTGTCTGGGACCTCCCCCGATCACCACAAATTTTCAAAGATAATGGCCAATGGCTCTGCAATCACATCAGCCAACTCCCTCAGCATCCTTGGATGCATTAGATCTGGAACCATAGACTTGTGCATGTCCAGCTTTTCTAAATAGTCCCTAACCTGTTGTTTCGCCACTGAGGGCTACTCACCTCCTCCCCATACTGTGTTGCCCAGTGCAGCAGTCTGGGAGCTGCCCTTGTCTGTGAAGACTGAGGCAAAAAAAGCATTGAGTACTTCACCTTTTTCCACATCATCTCTCACTAAGTTGCCTTCCCCATTCAGTAAGTGTACCACACGTTCCCTGACTTTCTTGTTGCTAACATACCTGTAGAAACCCTTCTTGTTACCCTTCACATCCTTTGCTAGCTGCAACTCCAATTGTGCCTTGGCCTTCTTGATTACACTCCTACATGCTCTAGCAATATTTTTATACTCCTCCCTAGTCATCTGTCCAAATTTCCACTTCTTGTAAGCTTCCTTTTTGAGTTTAAGCTCACCAAAGATTTCACTGTTAAGCCAAGCTGGTCACCTGCCATATTTGCTATTCTTTCTGCACATCGGTATGGTCTGTTCCTGCGCCCTCAATAAGGCTTCTTTAAAATACAGCCAGCTCTTGTGGACTCCTTTCCCCCTCATATTAGCCTCCCAGGGGATCCTGCCCAGCAGTTAGCTAAGGGAGTCTAAGTCTGCTTTTCTGAAGTCCAGGGTCCATATTTTGCTACTCTCCTTTCTTCCTTTTTCAGGATCCTGAACTCAACCATCTTGTGGTCACTGCTGCCTAGGTTGCCACCCACTTCTACTTCCCCTACCAATTCTCCCCTGTTTGTAAGCAGCAGGTCAAGAGGAGCAAGGTCCCTTGTTGGTTCCTCCAGCACTTGTACCAGGAAGGTGTCCCCAACACTCTCCAAGAACTTTCTGGATTGTCTGTGCATGGCTGTATTGCTCTCCCAGCAGATGTCAGGGTGATTGAAGTCCCTCATTAGAACCAGGGCCTGTGATCTGGAAACTTCAGTTAGTTGTCCGAAGAAAGCCTTGTCTACCACATCCTTCTGATCTGGTGGTCTATAGCACACGCCCACCATGACATCACCCTTGTTGCTCTTGCCTCTAAACTTAACCCAAAGACTCTCAAAAGGCTTTTCTCCAGTTTCAAACTGGAGCTCTGAGCAATCATACAGCTCTCTTACATACAATGCAACTCCTCCACCTTTCCACCCATACCTGTCTTCCTGAACAGTTTATACCCATCCATGACAGTGCTCCAATCATGTGAACTGCCCCACCAAGTTTCTGTTATTCCATTCACATCATAGTTCCTTGATTGTGCCAGGACTTCCAATTCTTCCTGCTTGTTTCCCAGGCTTTTTGCGTTTGTGTACATGCACCTAAGAAAATTAGCCGATTGCCCTACTTTCTCAGTATGAATCAGGAGGCTTCCCATCTTGTACCCTCTCCTTGTGTTTCCTCCCAATATTCCACTTCCCCACTTATCTCTGGGCTTAGGTCACCATCCCCCAGCGAACCTAGTTTAAAGCCCTCCTCACTAGGTTAGCAAGCCTGCTTGCAAAGGTGCTCTTCCCTGTCTTCATTAGGTGGATCCCATCTCTTCCTAGCAATCCTTCTTCCCGGAACAACATCCCATATTGGCTAGTGTAATTTGGTTGCAAGTAGCTGGAAGCAGCTTACATGCCAGAGGCTGTGCATGAACTGCCCAGGAGTGGGGATTCCCACAGCAGAGCAGGGTAAGGCTGGCTCCCAGAGTGACCTAGTAGATCACCGGTCTAGATAACACCAGAGGGGAATGTCACACCCTCCCACCAGGACTGGACATGGCTCAGTAAACTGGCTAAAAGATAGGAAACAAAGGGTAGGATTAAATGGTCAGTTTTCAGAATGGAGAGAGGTAAATAGTGGTGTCCCCCAGGGGTCTGTACTAAGACCAGTCCTATTCAACATATTCATAAATTATCTGGAAAAAGGGGTAAACAGAGAGGTGGCAAAATTTGCTGATGGTACAAAACTACTCAAGATAGTTAAGTCCCAGGCAGTTACAAAAGTTACAAAAGGATCTCACAAAACTGGGTGACTGGGCAATAAAATGGCAGATGAAATTCAATTATGATAAATGCAAAGTAATTCATATTGTAAAACATAATCCCAACTATACATATAAAATTATGGGTTCTAAATTAGCTGTTACCGCTCAAGAAAGAGATCTTGGAGTCATTGTGGATCGTTCTCTGAAAATATCCACTCAATGTGGCAGTCAAAAAAGCTAACAGAATGTTGGGAATCAGTAAGAAAGGGGTAGATAATAAGACAGAAAATATCATATTGCCTCTCTATAAATCCATGGTACGCCCACCTCTTGAATACTGCATGCAGATCTGATCGCCCCATCTCAAAAATGATATATTGGGTTTTGAAAAGGTACAGAGAAGGGCAACAGAAATGATTAGGGGTATGGAACAGTTGCCATATGAGGAGCTTTAGATAAGCTATTACCAGCAGGACAGTGGGGTGGGAGGAGGTATTGGTTCATATTCTCTGTGTATATATAAAGTCTGCTGCAGTTTCCACGATATGCATCTGATGAAGTGAGCTGTAGCTCACGAAAGCTTATGCTCTAATAAATTGGTTAGTCTCTAAGGTGCCACAAGTACTCCTTTTCTTCATATGAGGAGAGATTAATAAAACTGCGACTTTTCAGCTTGGAAAAGAGACGACTAAGGGGGGATATGATAGAGGTCTATAAAATCATGACTGGTGTGGAGAAAGTAAATAAGGAAGTGTTATTTACTCCTTCTCATAACACAAGAACTAGGGGGTCACCAAATGAAATTAATAGGCAGCAGGTTTAAAACAAACATAAGGAAATACTTCTTCACACAACGCACAGTCAACCTGTGGAACTCTTTGCCAGAGGATGTTGTGAAGGCCAAGCCTATAAAAGGGTTCAAAAAAGAACTAGATTTGGTTCATGGAGGATAGGTCCATCAATAGCTATTAGCCAAGAGGGGCAGGGATACAAAATCATGCTCTGAAGTGTCTCTAGCCTCTGTTTGCCAGAAGCTGGGAATGGGTGACAGCGGATGGATCACTTGATGATTGCCTGTTCTGTTAGTCCCCCCTGGGCACCTGGCATTGGCCACTGTCAGAAGTCAGGATCCTGGGCTAGATGGACCATTGGTCTCACCCAGTGTGGCCGTTCTTATGTTCTTAACTTATTTGACACATACAATCTTTTAAAATAAATAAATAAATAAAATAAATAAAAATCTGTCATAGAAAGGGTTCCTTGTTTCCCTCACATGTAGAGATTTTCCCACATCAATTATATTGGCTTGAGACCCAGTATTGGTGACTAAGGTTTGATTAGTTCTGCAGGATTTTGAACTGAGGTGGAAAGTCCTGCACTTAGGGTGGAAGAATCCCATGTACCGCTACAGACTAGGGACCAAATGGCTAGGCAGCCGTACTGCAGAAAAGGACCTAGGGGTTACAGTGGACGAGAAGCTGGATACGAGTCAACAATGTGCCCTTGTTTCCAAGAAGGCCAATGGCATTTTGGGATGTATAAGTAGGGGCATTGCCAGCAGATCGAGGGACGTGATCGTTCCCCTCTATTCGACACTGGTGAGGCCTCATCTGGAGTACTGTGTCCAGTTTCGGGCCCCACACTAGAAGGATGTGAAAAAATTGGAAAACGTCCAGCGGAGGGCAACTGGAAAATGATTAGGGGACTGGAACACATGATTTATGAGGAGAGGCTGAGGGAACTGGGATTGTTTAGTCTGCGGAAGAGAAGAATGTGGGGGGATTTGATAGCTGCTTTCAGCTACCTGAAAGGGGGTTCCAAAGAGGATGGATTGAGACTGTTCTCAGTGGTAGCAGATGACAGAACGAGCAGTAATGGTCTCAAGTTGCAGTGGGGGAGGTTTAGGTTGGATATTAGGAAAAACTTTTTCACTAGGAGGGTGGTGAAGCACTGGAATGTTTAAGCTAGGGAGGTGGTGGAATACCCTTCCTTTGAAGTTTTTACGGTCAGGCTTGACAAAGTCCTGGTGGGATGATTTAGGTGGGGATTAGTCCTGCTTTGAGCAGGGGGTTGGACTAGATGGCTTCCTGAGGTCCCTTCCAACCCTGATATTCTAGATTCTATGAAAGGGCAGAGTCCCCTTTGGCCACGAGGCGAAATGTGCTTCCTTTCAGCCTTGAAACATTAGTCTCTAACCTTGTGTAGCGGGGCGGTCACCCTGCTCCGGTTAGGTTGGGGTTAAAAGCAGTAAGGTTGAGTGGTTGAGTAAACAGCCACAGGTGTGGCCACACCCAGCTAGGGTCCAGCTGACCCTGATGAAAGGGCAGGCTGAAGGTGGGAGAGACACTCTTGCTGTAGCTGAGGAGTAGAGAGGACCAGGCTGCCTGGGAGAGCAAGTAGGGTACCTGAGGTAGAGCAGGGCTGAGGAGTTCTGGCTTGGTGAGTCCCCAGGCTGAGGCCTTGCTAAAGGCCAGGGGAGGTATTGGGGTGCAGGGAGGCAGCTGGGCTGGAAAAGTAGCAGGTACAAACCCCCTTGCTGATGATGAATGGTCACTTCATACTGAAGTTTGTCCCTGAGAGAAGGGGCTAGCTGTGAACTGGCAGTGGGTCACTGAGGTGGGTTTAGGGGATTGGGGTTTCCTAGGGAGGGGAAACCCAGAGTGTGGGGGCACTGCTGTGGGGCAGCAACCCAAGGTAAGGGGTACTGGGGTCCAGGAGGGATGTGGGGCCTGAAGTGCTATAAGTGGTGGAGGTCAGAAGGAAGTAGGCACAGGTAGGAAGGCACTGGCCAATAGGAAGCACTCTGAGGCTGGAACTGAGCTAATTCCCAGATGGCCAGCAGGAGGAGACGTGGCAGTGAGTGCCTGCCGTGCTACACCTTGTTACAGGCAAATGTTCAGAAAAAGCTGTTGGGTCACTGTTGGATGTGTTCTTCAGTTCTCAGTTACATTATTTCTTTCCCCTTGAGCCTTGTACAGTTGCACACATGGCAACTAAAACTTCTGGCTTTACCAGTAGAGGAATACAAAACAGTCCTAATTAAAATGTTAAAAATCCCATAATTGACTTGCTATTTCCCTTTCTCACTCACATATGTGGCCTATGTGGAACACAATGTGGTGGGGAGTGGAAAGATTTCATATGTGTCCATTTCTTATTTTCTGAATCTCTGTGACAAGTGTACTAACCCCATGCTGGTGAGGTGAGGGTTAAAAAACGGCTCTGGGGTGAAGAGACCACACCCCCCTCACCTCTGCTGAGCATGCTCCCAGTGGAGGAAGCATTTAAAAGGGAGTGACTCAGTTCCATCTGGGCTGATGTGGAGGAGAGCAGTCAGGTGCAGCTGCCTCCTGCTGGGAAGCCACCAACACTCCATGCCACTAGGACTGAACATCCGAGCCAAGCCACTGGAAGGCTGTTGATCACAAGAGGCTAGGGTGATGACTTGCTGTGGCCAGTGGAAAGTCCCCAGGGATGGATCTGAGGGGAACACACGAGGGATCCCAAATCCAACCTGTGATGATGGAGGGACAAGCACAAGGGTAGGAAGTGACCCAGGAAGCATGCTTAGGGGTATCAGGCAGGCCCTGGGTCAGAACCCAGTGGAGTAGGATGGGCCGGGGTTCCTTCTTGGGGGACGGGTAGCTCAGTGGTTTGAGCATTGGCCTGCTAAACCCAGGGTTGTGAGTTCAATCCTTGAGGGGGCCATTTAGGGATCGGGGGGCAAAAATTGGGGATTGGTCCTGCTTTGAGCAGGGGGTCGGACTAGATGACCTCCTGAGGTCCCTTCCAACCCTGATATTCTATGATTCTCTACCCCCAGTGGAGAACACTCCCCCAAACTGTAACTGCCAGGTAAACAGACCCTTGTTAGACTCACACTGTTAGGTATTATACCCCACAGTATGGCCATTAGGCAGTACTGCTGGCCTGGAACCCACACCCTGCCCCTGATGACAGCTCATTCCATAGCTTCAACAGAAGGAGTGACCACTCATCTGGAACACATGCTGACAAAACATGTCCTGACCCTATCCTGCAGTCCCTATATACACACAATGCTTCAATTTTGCGCCCCCCGCCCCCTGACTGTTAAGAGTGTGGTATTAAAGTGGCAAAGTCAAACACTCACTCATTAGTAAAGGGCAGAATGAAGGTTGCTGTGCAATCCTGCCCCAGGGCACCTGCCCCCTAGTTACAGGAGGGGGTCAGAGATTTCCAGACCAGGGGAGGCTGTGGTGGTTACTGAGCTGATCAACATAACATAGGCCAGCGAGCCTCCCCCAGTGATCCCTGCTTCTGACCTATTGTGGGCACTTCCCTGGTCCATATTACCACCACAACATGCAAGCAGCTCCCATGCTTAACTATACTGACCCTCATGATACCCTGGGGAGACAGGGCAGGCTGTTATCCCCTGGTACAGATGGGAATGGAGGCACAGAGAGGCTAAGGACTTGGGACATCCTGGGCTTCACTGGTCAGAAGTGCTGAGGGTTCCCAGCTTAGTTGGAGCAGCTAGTGCCCAGCATTTCTGACCTGGAGGCCCTCCTGGCTCTGCTCGGGGATCCATGACATGGACGACACACAATGAATGGTCACCTCTGGCAGGACCGGCTCTAGGTGTTTTGCTGCCCCAAGCTCCGAGAGCAGGGGCGGGGGTGGCAGGAATGCTGCCCCTAGCACATGCTTCCTTTGCTGGTGCCTAGAGCCGGTCCTGACCTCTGGACGTGTGGGCTGTGTAAGTTCTTTAACTTCCCAGAGGACATCTGTGGCACAGCCAAAGACAGAAGCCAGCTTTCGTAGTGCGCAGACCACTGCCTGAATCACAAGACCATCCTGTCTCTTTCTGCAACCTCCTGCCTTGTTCACTGAGTAGACCCCTTCCAGCTGCTGCAGTGAGACTGTCCTTATTCATTAGACCACACTGCTACATTTACTGTTGTGATAAATGGGGGGTGGAGGGTAGCTCCCTTTCATGGGCACCTAGCCAGCCAGTTAGCTATAGAATCCCTCTTGATGGTAGTTCTCTACTTGCTTTACCTGTAAAGGGTTAAAAAGTCTGGCTGCATGCATAGGTAAAAGGGAGTGAGTGGGCATCTGGCCAAAAGAGCCAGTGGGAAGGCTAGAACTTTTTAAAATTGAAACAAGACTCCCCTTTTGTCTGTCTGTCTTGTTCTCCGGAGAGAAAGGAGACGCAGAGCAGGAACAGGGCTGAACTATGCTGTAGGAAGCTTTAAGCCAGGTATGAAAAACCATCAGATCATACCTAGAGACAAATTATTTAAAACCCCCAGATATGTAAGTAGATCAGGGAATGTCTAGGAAAATGTGATTAGGTTTATCTTTTTTTTTTCCCCCTGTATTGGCTTGTGGACTCCTCTGCACTAACCCACAAATGCTTTTGTTTTGCTTGTAACCATTAAGCTGGACCTCAAGAGAACCATTCTTGATGCTTAATTATTATATTTGCTCTTTTTAAATCTAGCAATAACCTAAGTTCCAGATGTATTTTCTTTCTTTTTGTTTTTAATAAAATTTACCTTTCTTAAAAACAGGATTTAGATTTTTGTGTCTTAAGAGGTTTGTGCACATGTTGTCTAATTAGCTGGTGGCAACAGCTGATTTCCTTTTTTTTTTTTCTCTCAGCTCTTCCCTGGAGGGGGATAAAAGGGCTTGAGGATACCCCACAGGGAGGAATTCCCAAGTGCGCCTTCCTAGGTCCAAAGGAGTTTTTTGCACTTGGGTGGTGGCAGCATCTACCCATCCAAGGTCAGAGAGAAGCTGTGACCTTGGGAGTTTAAGACCAGCCTGGAGTGGCCAGTATTAATTTTTAGAATCCTTGCAGGCCCCCACCTTCTGCACTCGAAGTGCCAACGTGGGGATTCAGCCTTGACAACTGTTCCATCCTGGGCACTGAGTGAGGCAGCCCTGGGGAGGCAGTCAGTATGTACAATTACAGACTGTAGCATAATGCATACATCCCAGGCAGAGGCATTCAGACTGCACAGGCAATCCGAATCCAGGCACTTGAGTGCTTGACTTTGCACTTTACGTACTAATGTTCTGTGGGAGATAAACTCCAGTATTGCTGCAGAAAGGGCAGAAATAACATTATTCTGTGATGAGCACATTCACCTCTTGTGAGTGTCTTCTGTCAGCTGGATGTGATCCTGCACACTCTGGTCTTAGCACCTGCTCTTGGCTGTTGCCCTCATCAGGTGGGTCTTCAGTGGCTCAGCCCTCTAGCTAAGTCACACGCAGTCTAAGATGGACAAAGTCCTTCTGCGGTAACAAAGGTCCATCAAGGACTATCACTGTGCCCAGCATCCACAGCCCTGTCTCTGGGCTCACTTCTCACCCCGTTCTAGGCCAGCTTTAAAGTAGCTTGTCCCTGGAGACTCTGTCCTCAGCACTTCTGTGGTGTCCCAGCTCTCCAGCCTGGTCACTCCGTAACTTCAATCCCCTTCCAGTGAGCGGTGACCAACGGTTCACCAGACAGCCTGTCTGTCTTCCCCATGTTCTTCAGCCCCATCCCTGAGCCCTTCACTCAGGCTTTTAAAGGAGCCTTGTCCCCTGCTCGGAGCTTAGGGCACTTTGCTAGTGGCTGGTGGGGGTCCCAACCAAAGGAATCCTATAAATAACTCTCACAGTTGCTGCTGGTATTCCCTGGGCTGCTTCCCACATAGCCCCATCCTCTTCACCCTGATCTCAGGGCTACAGATCTCAACTCTTCTTCTTCCTCATCCTCACTGAATGCCAATCCCACCAGAACCTGTCTTCTGGCTCTCCCTTGAGCTCCACTGACCAGCAAAGAGCTCTGGTCCCAGCCAGGAACTGAGTTGCTCAGGCCATGCTGCTCCTTTTATCTGTGTCTGCTGGACTCTGGCTGCTGCTGTGCAGCCTTTCTAGGCAGGCCTGAAGGACCCAACTCTGTGGCTCCTTCCTGGGGAGGGGTGTAGTAGGACCACAAGGCCTCCAGCAGGGGGCCTCAGAGGGCCTGGTACACCCTGTCACATTTCCCCAGTTTCATAGGACACTAAATTAGATTAAGTTGGCTGGGACATGGTTCCTGCTGTCTAGTTGTAATGTAACATGCACAGCACACTTTGGGAACTCTACAAGTAATAGTCAATATTAACAACCGTTGAGGAGCCATCACACCATCAGTTTCTTGATCTTCTGTAGTCCAGTTAGGGGACACACTGACCCGAGGATGTTCCACTCAGAGCAGGAGAATGCTTATTAATCCTTGTTCTATGGAAATTGTACGGGGTTCCATAAAAAATTACCATAAAGTCATATAGAATTGAATAGAAAAATGATACCTTTTTCTCTGGTTTGGTTTTAACCTAGGATTCGATAGTAGGGAGATCATTTTCTGTCTTTCTGTAGCACTTTTCCATAAGAGGCAACTTTAATTGTTAAATTGGCTAGCAGGTAAGATAACATCAAATAATTACCTAATCTAAGTTTTATCTTGCCGCCCATCACCTTAGCATCTGAGCACCTTCCATGTAAAACCAATAACAAAGTCCCTAGACTTCATAGTCTCTGTTACTTAGGCCCAGATCCTCACAGGCATATAGGTGGCTTTCTCCATTTATAGGGTCAGACTTCTGCAGGGGTTTGATAGGGTATACTTGCCCCGTACTGGAGTGGAAGGGGTTAAAGCAACGCTCTTATTAGCAGAAGCCATGCTCCCAGACCCTGCTAGGCATGCTCCAACTGCTGCTGCAGTATAAAAGGGAGCAGCCTAGCTCAGTCTGGGCTGGCCTCTGCCAAGGAGGGATGTACCTCTCTGGCTCCAGCCAAGGAGCAGTCAGAAGCCCAGGCCGTGAGAGTGGGGGATGCTGAGACCTGGACAGGCACCCAGGTACCAGCAGACACCCCAGAGAGATTGCAGCCACCGAGGACTGCGCTGCTCAAGGAAACTCTGGGGATACCCTGACTTCAAGTGTAGCAGTCAAGGTAGGAAGTAGCCCAGGGAGGGACTAGCCAGTGTCCCTGCAGCAGTTGGTGTGTTGGAGGTGGATTCCCTGCCAACTTCATGGTAAATCCCTTCACTACTACCAGGGCCCTGGGCTGGGACCCAGTGGAGCAGGGAGGGCCCAAGTCCCCCTCCCTCCCCACTTTGGCGGCTGGCCCACCAAACCCCCTGCTATGGACTTTGGCAATTAGGCTGCATTTTCCTGCAGCCAAGGGGAGTCTTATTGACTTTGGCTATTGAGCTGCACTTCCTTGCAGATGAGGGGAGTCCTGCTGACTTTGACCATTGGGCTGTGCTCCCCTGGTGCCCTAGGGAGCCCTATTGATTCTGGCCATTAGGCTGCACTTCCCTGCAGATGAGGGCAGCCCTAGTGTTGCTGGCCATTCAGCCACGCAGCCCTGAGGCTGAGGACAGCCATATTGACTTAACCACAGGGCTACCACACTCTTGCCCCACCCGCAGGGTGACCTGGTGTACTTGCCCCGCAACAGGCAGATAGTGGATTTTTTGGAGGGGGGCAGGAGGATGTTAGGGGTTTGGCAATAAAAGGATTGTTCAAATTGAGAGTGTCACTTGTGGGGGAAAGGTTGTCTCAGGGGGAAAGCTTTGCAGTGTTTCCTAAATGTGGCCAGACTCTGGCTTGGCCTGTCCTCTGGAAGATGGTTGCTGAACCCTGGCATGACCAAAGTGATGCTGGTAGAAAAGGGGAAACTTTTCAGAATAAAAACAGGTGCACCAAAAGGGCAGATTTGTAACCTATATGTTCAATAAACTAAGAATGTGAAGGAACTGTGCTGCTCTGTGGTTGGATTATTACAATATGCTGCACAAATTTGCTTTCCACATTTGTTAGCTCCCTACCTTTTCTTGACAGGAAATAGGCAGGGGTGCCCACCCAGCAGAACTACTATTATAGGCCTTTTCAGCTCCAGCTTCCCTTAAGCCAAAGAACAGCCTGGATGGGAGAGCAGAGAGGGCTGGTCTTTGGCTGGCGAGCTGGGCAGCCTACTTGCGGGTGACCGCAGCAGTACTGCCCGGGGGAACACTTCTGGGTGCAGGTAGCCAATAGTGCAGCCAAGGCTAGGTACTGCAAGGGGCAGGTGGCTTGTTGTGAAGTGCTGTCATGTGCCAGATAATCTCATTAAGCCTGGACACAGCTGTCTGCTAGGCAGTGCCTGTGCTACCAGCGCCCCACCACCCTCCCAATGCCAGCGGTGCTGCTGTCTCGAGGGCACACTGGCCGCTGCTGTTCTTAGTGCTGTGCCCAGAGAGCCGGTCTAGACAGCACAGTGACTGTCCATGCAAAGCTCCCACCACGGCTAGTCCCAAACAGAGCTGCATGAGTGGTACCCCCAAATGCCAGTCTAGAGAAGGCCCCTGAAGCAGCGTCTCAGGAGGACAGATGCTTTTTGACTTTCAGTCCAGCATTGCTCACAGGAGCTCTGGAGGCGCTGGCCAGTGAGTGGGACCCATATCTTCCCTGTGTTGCCAAGGCCAGTGAGGAGGGATTGGTCCATTGTGGAGATTGGCAGCAGCTGTCTGTGGGAGGGGAGCAGGGTGCCAGCTATTCCCACCCACCACAGGATCCATGCACTTCATCCCATACACCCTCTTTCATTCTAACCATAAAAGGGTTGGGCTTGAAATGACTATTTAAATTTTTATTGCAGTTTTTAAGTCTAAATGTAGCTAAAGCTCTGCTGGCTTCCTTGCAGTCCTGCTCTTTGCACGTTCCTCTGTCTTTGCAAAGAAATGTGTTTTGCCGTAGCTGGATGCCAAACATTAAACATATGTGTTGCTGAATGAATCCCCCTCAGTCACTTTCAGCCTATGGATATGGTATGTTAAATGGATATGGTATGCTCCAGGGTATGCTGAATTATACAGCAGGATTCAGGCTAGCTCACTGAGGATCGGGAGAGAGGGGAGGCAATACCTGGGAATTCAGCTAGGACCCCATCCAAAGAGAATGTTAGCTCATTGTCTCTGGAGACCACAGCCCAAAGTTACTTTTTCTATGCAGCCTGCCAAGGGATGCAAGTATCCCTGTCCCATTTTGCTGATGGTACAGCTGAGACCCAGAGGTTGTTTTGGCAGAGATGAGAACAGAACTGAGATAAAGCCAAGCCTCATCTACTTAGCTACTCTACCTTTCAAAAGGAATGTGCCATGGCTAGATGTTGAGTGATGCTCTCTAGAGAATGGGGCCACTCCTGCCTGCGAGACAAAACCTTCTGTTAAAAGAAGATCCAAGGGCTGGAAGTTGAAGCTAGACAAATTCAGACTGGAAATAAGGTGTAATCTTTTAACAGTGAGGGTATGTCTACACTATGAAATTAGGTCGAATTTATAGAAGTTGGTTTTGTAGAAAGCGTTTTTATACAGTTGATTGTGTGTGTCCCCACACAAATGCTCTAAGTGCATGTAGTCGGCGGAGTGTGTCCACAGTACCAAGGCAACCGTCAACTTCCAGAGCATTGCACTGTGGGTGGCTATCCCACATTTCCTGCAGTCTCTGTTGCCCATTTGAATTCTGGGTAGAAATCCCAGTGCCTGATGGGGCTAAAACATTGTTGTGGGTGGTTCTGGGTACATATCGTCAGGCCCCCGTTCCCCCTCTCCCTCCACGAAAGCAAGGGCAGACAATCGTTTTGCGCCTTTTTTCTTGAGTTACCTGTGCAGATGCCATACCACGGCAAGCATGGAGCCCGCTCAGCTAACCATCACTGTATGTCTCCTGGGTGCTGGCAGACAGTTTATTGCCTTTTGGCAGCAGACAGTGCAGTATGACTGGTAGCCGTCATCGACGTAGTCCTGGGTGCTCTCTTAACCGGGCGCCTGGGCAAACATGGGAGTGATTCAGCCAGGTCATTTCCCTTATTTCGTCTCATGGCAATTCAGTCCTGCACTGTCTTTTAATCTGCAGCTACCAGAAGATGATGGCCAGTAGTAATACTGCACCGTCTTCTGCCAAGCACCCAGGTGTTGATGATGGCTGCAGTCGTACTGCACAGTCTGCTGGTGGTAGAATGTGCATTTGGATGTTTAAAGTGCGCTGGCGCAGTTTACTGACTCGGTCAGACCTCACCGAAACCAATATTCCCACTGTTATTACTGCTTGCTGTGCGCTCTGCAATACCTGTGAGAGTAAGGGGGAGACGTTTATGGTGGGGTGGGAGGTTGATGCAAATCGCCTGGCTGCTGGTTAGGCACAGCCAGACACCAGGGTGGTTAGAGCACAGGATGGCGCGGTGCGCATCAGAGAAGCTTTGAAAACCAGTTTCATGCCTGGACAGGCTATGGTGTGAAAGTTCTGTTTGTTTCTCCTTGATGAAACCCCCCACCCCTTGGTTCACTCTACTCCCCTGTAAGCTAACCACCCTTCCCACCTCCCTTCGATCACCACTTGCAGAGGCAATAAAGTCATTGTTACTTCACATTCATGCATTCTTTATTCATTCATCACACAAATAGGGGGATAACTACCAAG
Organism: Lepidochelys olivacea; assembly: GCF_965140295.1. Taxonomy (NCBI): domain Eukaryota; kingdom Metazoa; phylum Chordata; order Testudines; family Cheloniidae; genus Lepidochelys; species Lepidochelys olivacea. The sequence continues at coordinate 42,227,600 of NC_140418.1, read as the reverse complement.
GTAGCCCAGGAGGGGTGGTGGAGGAGGGAAGGACAAGGCCACACAGCACTTTAAAAGTTTAAAACTTTAAAACTTATTGAATGCCAGCCTTCTGTTGCTTGGGCAATCTTCTGGGGTGGAGTGGCTGGGTGGCCGGAGGCCCCCCTCACCGCATTCTTGGGCATCTGGGTGAGGAGGCTATGGAATTTGGGGAGGAGGGCGGTTGGTTACACAGGGGCTGTAGCAGCAGTCTGTGCTCCTGCTGCCTTTCCTGCAGCTCAACCATACGCTGGAGCATATTGGTTTGATCCTCCAGCAGCCTCAGCATTGAATCCTGCCTCCTCACGTTGCCACCCCTTTCAGCTTCAGCCCTCTCTTCAGCCCACCACTTACTCTATTCAGCCCGCCACCTCTCCTCCCGGTCATTCTGTGCTTTCCTTCACTCTGACATTATTTGCCTACACGCATTCGTCTGTGCTCTGTCAGTGTGGGAGGACAGCATGAGCTCAGAGAATATTTCATCATGAGTGTTTTTTTCTCCTTCTAATCTTCGCTAGCCTCTGGGAAGAAGATCCTTGAAACACATGCAGCTGGTGGAGAGAAAAAAAGGGACAGTGATTTAAAAAGACACATATTTTAGAACAATGGGTACACTCTTTCACAGTAAACCTTAACATTACATACATAGCACATGTGCTTTCATTACAAGGTCGCATTTTGCCTCCCCCCAGCAAGTGGCTAGCCCTTCCCCCTCCCCTCTCCCCATGGTTAACAGTGGGGAATATTTCTGTTCAGCCACAGGTAAACATCCCAGCAGGAACAGGCACCTCTGAATGTCCCCTTAAGAAAAGCACCCTATTTCAACCAGGTGACCATGAATGATATCACTCTCCTGAGGATAACACAGAGAGATAAAGAACGGATGTTGTTTGAACAAACATACACTGCAATGCTTTGTTCTACAATGATTCCCGAGTCGTGCTACTGGCCTGGAGTGGTAAAGTGTCCTACCATGGTGGATGGAATAAGGCTGCCCTCCCCAGAAACCTTTTGCAAAGGCTTTGGGAGTATATCCAGGGGGGCCACAAATGCCAGGGCAAATTAATCATTAAACATGCTTGCTTTTAAACCATGTATAGTATTTTAAAAGGTATACTCACCAGAGGTCCCTTCTCTGCCTGGCGGGTCCAGGAAGCAGCCTTGCGTGGGTTCGGGGGGTACTGGCTCCAGGTCCAGGATGAGAAACAGGTCCTGGCTGTCAGGAAAACCGGTTTCTCCGCTTGCTTGTTGTGAGCTATCTACAACCTCATCATCTTCCTCGTCCCCAAAACCTGCTTCCGTGTTGCCTCCATCTCCATTGAAGGAGTCAAACAACACGGCTGGGGTAGTGGTGGATGAACCCCCTAAAATGGCATGCAGCTCATCATAGAAGCAGCATGTTGGGGCTCAGACCCGGAGTGGCCGTTCGCCTCTCTGATTTTCTGGTAGGCTTGCCTCACTCCTTAAGTTTCATGTGGCACTGCTTCGGGTCCCTGTTATGGCCTCTGTCCTTCATGCCCTGGGAGATTTTGAGAAATGTTTTGGCATTTCGAAAACTGGAACAGAGTTCTGATAGCACAGATTCCTCTCCCCATACAGCAATCAGATCCCGTACCTCCCGTTAGGTCCATGCTGGAGCTCTTTTGCGATTCTGGGACTCCATCATGGTCACCTCTGCTGATGAGCTCTGCATGGTCACCTGCAGCTTGCCATGCTGGCCAAACAGGAAATTGAAATTCAAAAGTTTGCGGGCCTTTTCCTGTCTACCTGGCCAGTGCATCTGAGTTGGGAGTCCTGTCCAAAGCGGTCACAATGGAGCACTGTGGGATAGCTTCCGGAGGCCAATACCGTCTAACTGCGTCCACAGTACCCCATATTCGACCCAGCAAGGCCGATTTCAGCACTAATCCCCTTGTTGGGGGTGGAGTAAGGAAATCGATTTTAAGAGCCCTTTAAGTCGAAAAAAGGGCTTTGTCGTGTGGACGGGTACAGGGTTAAATCAATTTAACGCTGCTAAATTCGACCTCAACTCCTAGTGTAGACCAGGGCTTAGTAATTAACCACTGGAGCAATTTACCAAGGGTGGTGCTGGATTCTCCACCACTGGGAATTCATAGGACATAGGATCACCGCATAGATTCCAAGGCTAGAAGAAACCATTGTGATCATCTAGTCTGATCTGTAGAGCACAGGCCAGAGACCTGCCCCATAATAATTCCTAGAGAATATCTAATTTAGTGGTGGGCTAGTTTTCTTTTATAATATGCCATTGAAATTGGTCCTGATGGGTGGTTTGGGCGTACAAAGAAACTTTTAAGAAATTGCACAATACAGGTAAAAGTTTCTCGCACAAGCGTGGATCTTGAATATTTTGATTACTGACACACTGTACACATAGGCATTTCTATTATCTTAAAAATTAATTAGCACTTGATTTATTCCTTGTTACTACAACACTCATCACTACATGGCATTTTGTGGTTATAGTGATTGTTTAACAATGTTTTGTGTTAAAACTGAAAAGTGTCATTTCAAAGTCTTTCTGCTCCAAGTTATCCCTTGGCAGTTTCAATTCTCTCTGGAGTTTTACTGGAAACCATTTCTGTTAATTCCTTGAAATAATAGCTGCATGTGAGCTAGTTCTTCTTTGGGGTAATACCTTGTCTATACATGAGATTGCTTTAAGTAAGTTTTACTCTATGCTAAGGCAGCCTGGCTCATTGTGGCATATGGGGCATAGCGAGCAGATCGAGGGACGTGATCGTTCCCCTCTATTGGACATTGGTGAGGCCTCATCTGGAGTACTGTGTCCAGTTTTGGGCCCCACACTTCAAGAAGGATGTGGATAAATTGGAGAGAGTCCAGCGAAGGGCAACAAAAATGATTAGGGGACTGGAACACATGAGTTATGAGGAGAGGCTGAGGGAGCTGGGATTGTTTAGCCTGCAGAAGAGAAGAATGAGGGGGGATTTGATAGCTGCTTTCAACTACCTGAAAGGGGGTTCCAAAGAGGATGGCTCTAGACTGTTCTCAATGGTAGCAGATGACAGAACGAAGAGTAATGGTCTCAAGTTGCAGTGGGGGAGGTTTAGATTGGATATTAGGAAAAACTTTTTCACTAAGAGGGTGGTGAAACACTGGAATGCGTTACCTAGGGAGGTGGTAGAATCTCCTTCCTTAGAGGTTTTTAAGGTCAGGCTTGACAAAACCCTGGCTGGGATGATTTAACTGGGAATTGGTCCTGCTTTGAGCAGGGGGTTGGACTAGATGACCTTCTGGGGTCCCTTCCAACCCTGATATTCTATGATTCTATGATTGTTGCCCCCTATTGGCAAGACCAGGTATAGATGTTTCTGAGTTTGCTATTGTGTTACCAGATGTGCCCATTACTTTGGGGTATGCTCGTTTATTAGGGTTACTTTTCTGGGGGGATTCTGTAATTCTATCAATGTACTGCTTGTGTCACTTGTGTTTTCATATGGAGCTCTACTTTTCCCTTCTGCAAGTCCCCTCCAATGGTTCCCTAGGGCCGGATGAACGAACACACACTAACAGAGCAAGTCTGAATGGACCGGGTCAATCAGCACTTTCAAGCTGTCACCCTTATATGTCCCTGGGCTCAATAGGCTGGGCAGAGCAGCACTTTCAAGCTGCCACCCTCGTATGTCACAGGTTCAGCACATCCCTGTCCCCACTTTCACGTTACAATTGTACTGGTAGTAACCCACTTGATGTGCAAATCCCACAGTATTTTTGGGCGCTACAGGGATCTTTAGCTTAGGTAAAAGAAGCGTTGCTGCAGAGTAAATGGGGGAAGCTAAAAACAGAAAAGAGTAAAGTTCAGAGAGAGAGAGACAACCAGTTTAACCATAAGTTATTTATTGAATAATAGTGATAACTACACAAGGAGAGCCTAAACCAACATAAGTTTACACTATTAAAGGTTATTACCTGAGGTAGAAAAGAAAACAGAGGGAGGGATCTCACCACTCCCATGAAGCTTGAACTGGTCGGGTTTCCCAGGTGATGATGGTAGTTCAGGGTCCTGAAAACTGGAGACAGGCAGAGCCCCCATCACGATCTGTTAGGAGAAGATGGAGTCCCAGTGGAACTGATGCATAGTTTGGATCCAAGCAACAGAACGCTTACTGGAGTGTGGGTAGGGTTTTTTGTAGGGAAATAACAATGGTTCAAGGGAGAACACTAGATTTGTTTATGGGTAAATTGATGACTCAAGGGTTTTCTTTAGGCTAGACAATAGGAGCTGATCACTCTTGGCTATGGGTAGTGGTTCTTCCAGGGAACTCACAATGCAATTAGGCTGCTTCAGTATTTTGGATATCAGTCAAGGATTTATTACTAGAATTGGTCTAACTGAGCTGGGTGTATGCAGGTGTAGGTTCATTAACTTTGGAGCAGAGATCCCCCATGATGCAGTGCTTCCCTGCTTTTCTGGTCCCAGACTTCAGTGAGGTTCTTGCCTTGGAATCTCTGTTCTCCATTCTGTATGCTAATGGAGATGCCTCCTTGTCCCATCTTTTATGCAGATGAGGCTAGAGGAGTTGCCTTAATCTTGTCACCCTTGTCAGGAGGGGTCTAGGTGTGTCTTCCACTGCCCTTCACTGCTCTCTGCAAGTCTTTTCTCTGATTGGTTTTGGTTCAAGCAGAGGCTTGGGAGGGGGGTGTCTTTCATGAGTCAGGCTGGATACTGCACCCTGGTTCCCCAAGAACACAGAGCTGACTGATATTGTCTTTGAGCTAATAGACCTATTGTTCATTTGTTTGTTTTAAGTGCAACCAGTAGAGGCTCATGCTTTCAGATCCAGAGGTTCCTGGGCTCAACCCAGCAGATGACCCAGCCAGGACCAACTGTGTGTGTGTGAGTGGGGGGGGGGGGGCAGGGCAGAGACCAGGCCTCAAGGGGCAGAAGAGTGGCTCTCTCAGGCACTCCTGGCAGTGCCTGGCAAAGCAGGAATCACACTGGGATGGTTTAGCATTGCTTTTCAGTTGGTCATTCATTGACTCTTAACAGGAAGAGGTGATTCGACCACAGTGTAGAATTCTCAGCCTTTTGGCTAAGATCAAGTGTAAGTAGTCTCTTGGCCTATCTAAGGCTGTGATCAAGTGTCTTGATGTTTTTGGTCTTTTGGCCTCAAGATGAAAACCTTGTCTGTGTGTCCTTTAGACCTTGAAGTGAAAAAATAATCTAAGTATCTACATGGGGAGGAGGTTGCTGAGAGCAGAGAGCTCTTCAATCTAGCAGGCAAAGGCAGAAAAGGAGCCAATGAAGAAATTTAGATTGTAACTAAGGGGCATATCTTTAACAGTGTGAGTAAGTAACCACTGGAACAAGTCACCTAGGGATGGGAAGGATTCCCCATCACTTGGAGTCTCTGCATCAAGCCTGGGTGTTCGGGCTGTGCTAGACAGTGAAGTTCTGGGCTGGGTGCAGGAATCACTGGGTGTAAATTGCTAGTCTGTGCTGTGCAGGAGGTCAGACTAGATCTACTGGTCCCTGCTGGCCCTAACATATGTGACACTCTGCACCCCAGGTAGGAAGCTCCTCCGTCTTGTGCCCACAGCTGGAATCTCATGCACTGACACTCCACACTGGGATTGCACATAGCAAATGAACAGCACCTCTAAGCAGTGCCTTTTTGCTTTGAAATCTGCTTTAGCATTGTTAACTGGAGGAGGGCTCCTGCTGCTCCTGTTCCACCAGGCCACTTCCACTACTGTGACCCAGGGACCTCTTGATGTCAATTGGCAGAGGAGACGGGGATGAATCAGGGTCACAGGGATCCCATGGGTCTGGCATTTACACATTAGTTCACCGAAGAGTGTCAGGTAAGGAAGTTTCTGCTGAAAGCCTGTATCGCACTGGTCACCCTCATTGCAAAATGTATGTGAGGATAATATGTACAGCGATGTGTGTACATATATGGAACATTATGGTCTTAAAGCCTGGTAGTTAAGGCAGGCCACCCAGAGGTACAGACCTTGAGATAAGTTCCATCAGACAGCAGGTGGGAGGCAGGTATCTCTCTGCTTTCCATTGCCTATTGAGTCTTACTATAGGAATTGATTAGCATTGAGTCAAATGCTATTGTGGGGATGTCAGGAGAAGAAATGTACAGGAAGAGGTGGGATGGGGGGAATGGGAGACCCTCATTACAGGTGAACAACAAAGCACTGGCCTAATATATCTAGGGGTGCAGAGAGACACATGCACATTCTTCTCCTGGGGAGACACTGCCAGCCAGTTTGGTCTTCTGAAAGGAAGTTCTGACTCTCAGCTAGCCTGGGTGCAAATCACTGGTAGGACTAAGGCGGAGCAGCACCTTGTTAGACAAGATGGCATCTCGTTACTTGAGTCTATGCTCTAGAATGTGTGCTATGCTTTGGTATGTAAACCTTTGTTTCCAATAGCTCTGCCTGTTGTCATTTGAATCTCTGGTCTTTGCTAGTAGGTATATGCTTGCTTTCTCTGGAACCCAGCCTAAGTGCTGTGGGTTGAGCACAGTGGTAATCCGAGGTAGAGCAGGTAAGCTGGGGTACACTTTTCCTTTGGGAGCAGCCAGTCTGTGAACTTCCAGTAGAGCAGGGCCTGGGAATTCCTGGGGATGCTCAGGGGTGGGGTGTGCCTATTGCTAGCCTGCAGAGGGCAGTGGAGCTCATGTGGGCTGAGAGGGGCAGGCTGGTGCCGCCACTGGCTGCTGGTGCCGCCACTGGCTGCTGGTGCCGCCACTGGCTGCTGGTGCCGCCACTGGCTGCTGGTGCCGCCACTGGCTGCTGGTGCCGCCACTGGCTGCTGGTGCCGCCACTGGCTGCTGGTGCCGCCACTGGCTGCTGGTGCCGCCACTGGCTGCTGGTGCCGCCACTGGCTGCTGGTGCCGCCACTGGCTGCTGGTGCCGCCACTGGCTGCTGGTGCCGCCACTGGCTGCTGGTGCCGCCACTGGCTGCTGGTGCCGCCACTGGCTGCTGGTGCCGCCACTGGCTGCTGGTGCCGCCACTGGCTGCTGGTGCCGCCACTGGCTGCTGGTGCCGCCACTGGCTGCTGGTGCCGCCACTGGCTGCTGGTGCCGCCACTGGCTGCTGGTGCCGCCACTGGCTGCTGGTGCCGCCACTGGCTGCTGGTGCCGCCACTGGCTGCTGGTGCCGCCACTGGCTGCTGGTGCCGCCACTGGCTGCTGGTGCCGCCACTGGCTGCTGGTGCCGCCACTGGCTGCTGGTGCCGCCACTGGCTGCTGGTGCCGCCACTGGCTGCTGGTGCCGCCACTGGCTGCTGGTGCCGCCACTGGCTGCTGGTGCCAGTGAGCTGACGCTGGCAGAGGCAGACAGGGCTTCCACATGTGAAGGGGAAGCAGTAGCAAGATGCCTCACAGGCCTGGGTATCCCAAGAAGCCTCCCACCCACCAAGCACTGATAGAAGACCCCACCCAATCCCCAAGCATCACCCTCTGAAGGAAGGGATTATAAAACAGGGGAGCTCCCCTCCTCCAGGGAAACATGGTCCTGCACCCCTACCAAGGCCCAGCTCTCTGTGCTAGGGAGATTTATAGGCATATCCCCTCTGCTAGCGCTGTCTCCTGGAGATGTGGAGTGCCCTGTTCTCCTCCACCAGGGGTGCACAGGGAATGGCTCCAGGCAGCATGGGAAGAGTTAAGCCCAACAGGGGGTTCTGGTTCATTCTTTCATCCCCTCGGAGCTGTGAGGCCACCCTGGAGTCCCTCTAGCCTTGTCTGTGCATCGCTGAGTGACTCCCTTGGGTTGGGGGCAGGATCCCTGCAGACCAAATTATCCCAACTGCTACTTCTGGACTTTGTGTTAAGGGGGGAGGTTTATACAGCTAGATGCAGCGCCAGCACCTGGGGGATATTAACAAGGAGCTGCCTTTAATCCTTTCTCTCCTTCACATAAAGCTCTACTACCTAAATGAACAAGCAGTAAAACACACCCTGAAACAATCTGCCTGAGTCTGTAAAGCCACTCACTGCTTTGGGATTGTTTCCTTCCTATGAATGGGTTTTGCTGTAAATTACAGCTCTGCACACATTCCCTTGGGCCGAGCGAGCCTCGTCAGAGAAGCCAGCTCTGATTGGTGTCTGGCTCCCCCAGCCCCTAATTGAAGCCAAATGTGCAAGATGTGGGATTGTGGGACGTTGGCTGGGGCCCAGGAATCCGCAGAATGCCCCGGCGCTCGGCGGCGTCTTGCATCAGCCGGCAGAAGTTCGTGCTCGGCCGGGAAAAGGAATCTGCGGCCCCACTCCGGCGCGTCTTGGGGTAAGTGCTGCGGGGCCGGGAGCCCAGCTGCCCAAGACTCCGGGCTGCCCCAGCGCGGCGGGGCGAGGGCAGAGCCCGCGAGCGGCCGGCCGGCGGGCCCCGAAGTTTTGGGACAAGTTGCGGGAGGTCGGGACGAGCCCCCTCCAAGGGAACGTTCTGCTGGGGGAACGGGGCGCTGCGGGCCGGGCCGGCTGGGGGCGGGATCCCCGCCCCGGCTCCAGCGCGTCCCCTGCCTGCCGCGTGCGGAAACTCCCCAAGGTCCCGCCGCGCCTCTACCCCCGCCTGGAGCGCGGACAGGGCACGGCCGCCCGCGAGCCGGGCTGGGTCCCCCGGGCCTAGTGGAGGGGAGCCCAGGGTACCCGGAGCCCCTCCAGGGGGGCAGCGGGGTTGCCGAGGCTAGCGGTGAGCGGGCTGCGTGGCCCTGCCCGCTCGGTGCCGAGCCGCGGCCCCAGATGCTCCGCGCAGCGCCGGGTAACGGGGCCGCCGGAGCCCGCTCCCGCAGACGGCGAATTGTAGCCAGAACAGACTACAGCTCCCAGCATGCATCGGGCCAGCCCGCCACTGCAGACCACGGCGCCTGTGGCGCTGCTTTCCCGGGACTTGTGGTCTTCGGACCGCTCTGTCCTGTGGAAGTGTAACACTGCTGCAAAAACCCAGACCTCATTCTGGGCTACATTAGCAGGAGTGTTCTAAGCGAGACAGGGGCTGTAATTTGGCGGCTCTACTCCGGGCAGATATAGCCTCAACTGCAGTACTATGTCCAGTCCTGGGCTCCATATTTCAGGAAAGATGTGGACAAACTGGAGAGAGTCCAGAGACGAGCGACACAAATGATTAAAGGTCTAGACAACATGACCTGTGAGGGATGACTGAAAAAATTGGGTTTGTTTCCTCTGGAGAAGAGAAGACTGAGAGGGGGCATGATAACAGTTTTCAAGTATGTAAAAGTTTGTTTACAAGGCAGAGGGAGAAAAATTGTTCTTGTTAACCTCTGAGGATAGGACAAGAAGCAGTTGGGTTTAAATTGCAGCAAGGGTGGTTTAGGTTGGACATTAGGAAAAATTTCATAACTGTCGAAGTGGTTGAACCCTGGAATAAATTGCCTAGGGAGGTTGTGGAATTGCTGTCATGGGAGATTTTTAAGAGCAGGTTAGACAAACACCTGTCAGGGATGGTCTGTATAATACTTAGTCTTACCCTGAGTGCAAGGGACTGGATTAGATGACCTCCCTTCAAGTCCTACACTTCTACGATGAATATCTTTGGGGCTCTACAGCCCCCAGCTCTGCCGTGTCTGAGGTCTCCATAGCGTTTAACAGGGCAAGCGCCTGGTCTATGGAGGAGCTGTGCCAGTCCTCGGCATGGCCTGTGAAACATTGGCTAGCCTGTTACTGTGAGCCTTTGTCAGGGAGTCAGCCCTTGTCACTCCATACAAAGCCAGTCAGGACTCCGATAGGAGCATGCCTCCTCTGTCTGAGCATACTGTCTCCAGGGCAAGAAGCTTTGACCTTCCTGGGTCTGACCTCAGAGCATTCAGCATCCCCTTTCTCACAGAGCAGTTCCCGCATGAGTGTACCCGGGCGGGGCTCCTGGGGAAGCCAGAGGGCCCTGCAGCCCAACTCTGCTGTCAGACATGACTCCCAGCCAGCTGGCAGAACAGAAGGTTCATTAGTCAGGCACACAGCACAGGACAGAACCCACCGGGACAGAAACCAGTGACCTCCAGCCAAGTCTATCTTGGGGAAGGGAAACCAGAGCCAGGGCTCTGGTCCTTCCCCTGTGCCCCAAGCCAGCTGAGAGTGACTTGCTTCCAGCTATCTGGCCCCGCCCTGCCTATTGCTCCTCCTCTGGCCTTTGTCTCGCTTCCTGGGCCAAGTGTCACCTGGTCACATCCCCCTTCTGGATTTTGGGTTATGAAAGGGCAGGTATAGCATCGGTGCAGGCAGCTGGAGCAACCCCTGCAAAAGTATCACACCTGACATTGGTGCAATACACAGGGAAACTGAGGCACACACCGCACCCATACAAAACAGGAAGGCTCACATGCAGTGTAACAAAGGAAAATCCCCACTTCGTCACATCTCTCCCCCCTTTGAGACTGAACTGAATGGGGTCACTTTAGCCAGTCACTTTCAGGCCTCCCTCTCCGGGACAAAGAATCAGCTATAACATTTGCACTCCCCTTAACATGGACCACCTCCATCTCATAATCCTGGAAGGACAGACTCCACCTCTGGAGCTTCACATTGGCCCCGCTCATCTGGTGCAGCCATGGCAGGGTGAGTGGTCCGTGTACACAGTGATGGTCTTGAGCTTCCAATAGGCCACATGGAATCGGATTGATCCATCTTTCCTGGGGACCAGCACCACGGGAGAGGCCCCCAGGGCTGGTGGATGGCTGAATCACCCCTAAAGCCAGCATGTCTCTGACCTCTCCCTCCAGGGCCTGTGCTGTGTTCCCCATTACTCTGAATGGGGAACACCTGAGGGAAGGCCAGCTCCTATCTCCACCCAGTGGACAGCTCAGTTAGTGAGCCTAGGCCAGTTGGAAAACCGCTGTTGGTACAAATGTACAAATAGATAAGCTATTACCAGCAGGAGAGTGGGGTGGGGGGAGGTATTTTTTCATGCTTTGTGTGTATAAAAAGATCTTCTACACTTTCCACAGTATGCATCCGATGAAGTGAGCTGTAGCTCATGAAAGCTTATGCTCAAATAAATTGGTTAGTCTCTAAGGTGCCACAAGTACTCCTTTTCTTTTTGGTACAAATGCAGCGTTTCTCTGATCTCTGCCTGCTGGGCAGGGGTTAGCTGGTCAGAGTGAAACTGATTCCAGCAAGGGGCCGGCTCCGGTCTCAGGGAAAAGACCCACCGGGGCTCTTCCCCCTTCTCCCATTGGCCACACATGGCCAGTACCAGCCTCTCCCTGTCACAGTATGGCTTCATCATGTTGACTTGGTCCCCTCAGTGGCTGTGAGCCTGGTTGGGCAGTTCCACCACATCGTTCTCCTCATTCAGCTGCTTGATGACCTTGAAGGGCCCATCCCAGGCAGCTTTCAGCTTATTCTTCCTTTCCAGGATGAAAACCCTCACCTGGTCCCTGGTGCCATAGGCTGAGTGGTCATACCAGACTTTCTGCCTCCCTTGGGCCCTGGCTAGGTTCTCCCTGGCAGGACCCATGAGCTCAGTGACCTTTGCCCGGAAAGTCAGTACATACTCCACCACTGATTCTCCATTGGGGGAGGCCTTCCCCCCCACCTTCGTCCCTCACCAAGTCCAGGGCCACCTTCTGAAAAGGCTCCTCTATGACAAGGCTGCCTTATCCTTGTCCCAGGCCATTTGCACCTATGGACAAGACAGCCCTGGTTGGTAACTGTCCACCTGGGTGTGGTTGCCCACACGAAGCTGGGGTCTCTGATCCCCTTACGCTCAGCTTTGCCCCTGCTGTCCCAGTGAGGGCCGGCAGCAAGCCTGCTGCTTTGCTCACAGAATCAGAGCCAGCATGAGCATCTCCCCTGTGTGCAGCGGGGCAGGGACCATCTGTCTCATTTAGCTCCAGGGCTCTGGTTACAGACAGGCAGGTATCCTGAGCCTAGAAGCGCCTTCCTCCTGCCAGCCAGGTCATTTGCATTTTCACTGACCACTTCAGTCTCAGCCGATTGGTTTCCTGGATTCAAATCCTTGGCTGTTACAGGAGCAGGGCCTGGATCCTGACCCAAATAGTCATTCCCCAACAGGAGGTCACCGCCGATATCTTGGAGAACCCCAACTACCAGCCAGTCTGACCCCTCCTGTGTCTGCGCAGGGATCTGGGCCATAGGCAGGGCGAGGGCCTTCATCCCTGGGCCCTTCACCCAGGTCACACAGCCCCTCAGCATCTGGTGAGGCTGCACCACCCAGGGCCTGACAACAGTTTTCTCTGTCCCAGGGTCTCTCCACCCCAGAAATGTCTCCCCATTGACCACCACCTTCCACTTCCACTGGGGGGTCCAAGGGTCCTGAGCCCAGGAGAGTACATATATGCTGGGCCCAGGAGTGAGAGCCAGTCTGCCATCCTGCCTATCTGGCTACAGAGCTCTATGGCCTTGGGACCCAGGAAGGGGGCTAGACACCAAAGCCTTTCTGCAGGTCCAGCCTCTTTCCAATTGCCAACCTTCGCAAAGGCTGCGAGACGGGCATCTATATCTCCCTTCTCCTTAACCTGGGGCAGCAATTTAGGGTTGAGGTTCCCTGCAGAATTGGCACCCCGGAGTCCATCCCCAGTCACCTCTGGATAGGTCCCTCTGCCTCTCAGCTCTGCCATCTCCAGTTCCTGCTGCCTCTTTCTCCTGCTGTTCTACTTCATGCCTTCCCTGTCTCTCATGGTCCTCTGACTCCTTCAAACTCGGCTCCAATTCCATCTGTCTCAGATCCACTGACTGGGAACTTGGTGGAGACCCCCTGCTGGTCAGGGACACGGGTCTCCGGGACACCAGGCTGCTCCCAGCCTGGTTTGTGGCCCCAGATGGGTCAGGAACTGGTGCGGGCCTGCAGCTGCCTAGCTGCTCCCAGCCTCTCTCCCGCCCCAAGCTGGGTAAGGAACCGGCTCCTTAGAGCGATCCTCCTCTTCCAACTAAGCAATCAGCTGTGCCTTAGTGAGCTTTCCAATGCGCAGCTGTCTTTCTCTGCACAGCTCCACAATGTCCTTCTTAAGGAGATGGTGATAGGCCATCTCCACCCTGTTCCCAAGTGGTCACAGACACACAGGCCTGTGCTCTCTCAGCTCCCTGTGAGGAACCCCTTCAGTGTGCCAGCCCTTTTCGGGGGCCCACCTCTCAGGGTTAATCTGTAGGCTCCTCCTGGAGCCACACCTCTCGTCGCCTCCAGCACACCTGTCTCTCGCCGTCACACCCCTTTGTTTTACTGCTCCCCAGTCACTTACTGCAGGATGCTCTGTCTGTAGGGTGTAGTTTATTCCACCTTTGCCACCAGTTTTCACGGAGTCAGTGGGGTGATGCTCTGGAACTACTCCATACAAAGCCAGTCAGGACTCTGGGGGAGCATGCCTCCTCTCTCTGGGCATACTGTTTCCAGGGCAAGAAGCTTACACAGCTTTGACCTTCCTGGGTCTGACGTCGGAGCATTCAGCATCCCCTTTCTCACCATGTGCTGCCCGCAGTGAGTCCGCCCAGGTTGGGCTCCTGGGGAAGCCAGAGGGCCCTGCAGCCCAATTCTGCAGTCAGACGTGACTCCCAGCCAGCTGGCAAAAAAGCAAGACTCATATAGGCTCACATACAACATAAGAAGGGAAAATCTCCACTTGGTCACAGCCCTGTCCTGGGCACTAGTGCAGGGGAGCTGTGCGCTCTGTTCAGGGCGGGTGGGTTGTAAGGAGAAGATGGACATGAGATAACAAACCCACCTCCAACCAGCCCCTCCACTGCCAGCCTCATTGCCTTGCCAGGGTTCACAGGGGTCTGAGGAGCTGAGCCTCAGGCAGCTGGGTCCAGAGCCTCAAAGGTATCTAGGTGCCTAGCTCTCATCCATTTCAATAGGCATCAAAATACCTGTGAGGGGCTGGGCCCTGCTCTCTTGTGAGTGCTGGGGGTGCTGCATGGACACTTCCTGCTCATTTACTAACCTGAGAGCTGGATGGGATGGCATGTGGGCAAAGGAAGGGTCGGGCATGCTCCTAGACTGGATGCGTGTGCTCTCTCTAATGCCAATAAGCCCGGTCTGCATTCCCAGGGAGGCTGGGAGGCCTGCCCTTGGCCTGCAGGATGGGGGTGTTTCACTGGAGCTGTGCTTGTAGGTAGGTGAGAATTGGACCCTGTCAGGTCTGCAGACCTCTCCTGTTCAGGGCTTTTCCTTTCAGTGTGTGCTAACCAGTGCGTGTGCTAGGGCCTCTGCACACAGCCCCAGAGGGACAATGTAGGGGTGTGTGTGAGATCCAGCCACCCCAAATGTGTGCCACAAGCCAGTGGCAGTGGCTGACATATGCAGTGCTTCTCAGTCTGTGAAGCAGACCACAGCCTCCAGTGGCCATGAGTGGCAAAACCTTGTTCATGGTGTTCCCCCAACATGGGAATAATATAAATCAGTGCTGGGACCTGTTATAGGTTGGGGTTGGAGGTCACTGCCCAGGTTGCTGGGGGGCTTGTGCAAAGAGTCCTCACCTCACCTGCTCATGGGGCACAATCAGCAGGGAGATCTGGGGAGAGAGGGAGGGAGGTCCCTGTCCCAATGCCATTAGTTCAGCTGTTCCCATCTCCAACCCCCCAGCCCCCCTGCAGTTAATTCAGCCCCCCATTCCCACTCCATCCCCTTTCCCATACAGCGAAGTCAGCAGTCTCACACTGGCACCAATTTTTTGGTCTGTGGAAAAGGTGGCAACCCTAAGCAGAAGGAAGGAGGCAGCACAGCAGCAGCCGCCACCTCTGGGGGCCAGGCTACTTGTGTGGCCATGCTAGTGAAGACCCAACAATTGACGGGAGTGGGGCCTTGGGGGAAGAGGTGGAGCAGGGGTTGGGCCTTGGGGATCCAGTTACAAGCCATTAGAAAGGTGGCCACCCTATGCAGCGCTTCCTCTGTCTCTGCGCTCTGGACCCAATCTGGCCAGTAATCCAGGCTCTCCTCCCCGTAGCACCTGTGGTCAGATATTTGGCGCTCTGTGTGTGCGTGTGTTCTTTCTGCGTGCTGTGCTGACTCTGGCCAGATAGCCCGTACAGCAGGTTCCAGTCGAACTGCCCAATAAATCTACAGACTTGGTTTGTAGCGAAGGCACTTGGTCAGGTTTATTGTCTACAAAGCATGGTCCTAATGTCCTGGCTCCATGGTTACAGGTACACTCACACGTACTCCCATTGCAATGGACTAGCTCAGTCAATGGCGGGACTTTCCATTATCCCCATGGCCAGACAAAGACACTCCTTCTGAGACTTAATTTTACATATCAATACAAACAAGTTACATATTGCCCCAACGTATCAGGATGCCACCTTCTGACGTATTTGGGTGCCACCCATTACCTTGTACCTGTAGGTTCGATCAAAACATCTCTATCCATCATGCTGTCATCCTGACCTTATCCTTAAGATGGATCAGCGTGTTTGTGTTTGGTATTGAGGTGTTCTGGTTCCACCTTTCTGGAATGTGTTTGTGTGTGTATATTCTTGTGGCTAGCACTACTTAGCGATGTGTGTTTCTGCAATATCAGCCCTGTGATTGCCAGATTCTGTGAGCAGGGTCTGCTTCTTGCTCGCAACCTGACTTTGCTTCATATTGGCTATGTTTTGACCACTACTTTAGTTCAAGCTTCTGATACAAGGGCTTATGTTTCAGGCTCTCTTCCTACTACAGTACCTTCCTTCCTGCACTGGCAGCCATCCCTTCTCCCTCCCTCCTGCTTTCCAGGCCTGTGGGAAGGGGATTCGTCTTCCCCCTCCATGAGGGCCACCAGTAGGGGGGCAGGCTGGACATTGCCCTCTGGCTCCCCCTGCTGGCTGATTCTGCTCAGCCGTTGTGCAGGCCTAGGGAGTGGGGAGTGCTGGAGTGCGGCTGCCTCTGTGCTGCCATTAAGTGGGGGCAGAAGGCAGATTGTGGGGAACATGGGGGTGTGAGGTGCTAGAGATGGAGAATGAGTGGGAAAGAATCTGAGGGGAAAGGAAGGGAAATCTGGGGAGGGGTGAGTGAATGTAGCGAGTGTGTACGGGACAGGAGACATGCAGGAGTTGGGAAGAAGCAGTGAGTGGGACAGTTGACTGTCCCTCCTAGATGGGAGGGGGGATAAAGTCCCCACCGGTGGTGACCAGTGTTAGGGGGCTTATTCCTTCACCCACTTACTTCCCTGGTCCTTCTCGCATGAACAGAGAGCAACAATACCCGAAGTCCGAAGGTGCAAACAATTCGATGTTTATTGGGGTGAACTTCCAGCAAGCTTAAATACAAGTTCCTTTTTTCCTTATTTTCGAATCCCAACTTACTTCCTGTTTGCCCCTAATTTATATAGTAATATTCTTAGCTATACCTTAACCAATCATTCTACTAAAATTTAACTAACCAATCCTAACATGGATTAGCTAACCAATTATATCCCACCACCTTAATTAGTTTACACCCAGCAAAATTAATTATACAGCAGACAGAAGCAATCACAGAACCAGACAGAGACCATGCCAATAAACAATAGCAAAGTGGGAACTATAATGACAAAACAATACAGAAGTGAGGATTTCACAACTACATCTGTAAAGACATAAGAGTTTCCCAGCTATGTCTATTGATAAGTGAGTTCTTACCAGACAGAAAACTGTCAACCTCAATTTCCTTTTACAGCTTCTAGGCACTTCC
Organism: Lepidochelys olivacea; assembly: GCF_965140295.1. Lineage (NCBI taxonomy): Eukaryota > Metazoa > Chordata > Testudines > Cheloniidae > Lepidochelys > Lepidochelys olivacea. The sequence continues at coordinate 42,210,970 of NC_140418.1, read as the reverse complement.
CTTTCTCTGGAGGAATATAAGGACAGGATTAAATTCCTAACAGCCCAATAGCACCTTATTTCAATGTGACTAGTTTGGAATGTGAGGATGTGACCATTCACTTCCCAGCTTATGGCTGCCTCTGCTGCTTAGCCAAAGGCCTTAGCCTAAGAACAGGGCCTCAGACTGTCACAGTAAGAGAAGGCCCTTACACTGGCAGACAGTGATTTTGATTCTTTCTTTTATACCTCTAACTAGCCAAGTGATAGGAATACACCTAAATTCTTAGAGTATAGGCCTTTACAGACAGGCCTGAATATCTATATCCTAACACTCCACCCCTTTTTTTTCTTTTTCTTTTGGGATCCTCCTGCCCAGGTATCCCTGGAAAAGCATAGGACATATGGCGACACATTTCCTGATAGGGCCAGGCATCGAGGTGGAAGGTGTCGATGCTCCATCTGTCCCACTGCCCCTTGTGTAGTATAGTGCCCTGCACCTTCTCTCGTACGGGCATACCACACCTATTCCAATTAGTGTTCCAGACTTCCCAGTGTAGTGGGCCCGAGAAGGTTGGGTCCAGGTTGTCTAGTACACTTGTGGGGGCTTACTACATTACTTATAAGTTATAATTAGTGGCTGTTCTCTAGGGGGTTGTGCCCCCCTTGATCGTTTCCATATGCAATGTAACACACATATAGTTAACAATACACTAGCTGCTATGATACTCCACAGCAACACCGAGAGTCCTGACCACTGCAGTATGGTCCAACATCCTGGCCACCACCAAAAACACTGCTTCTCCTCCTTTGATAAGGTTAAAATTTTGTCAGCGCCATCCTGTAGTGTGTATTGTAAGTGTGTCCAACTGTTGTCGCTTGCAGCAAGTTGCTCTTGTAATCTTTGTGTACTTTTGTCCATATTGTGTGTCCATTGAATATCCACAGTGAAATTTGGTATTGTCCAAACCAATTCAACCACTTGGTACGGTATCGGGTAGTAGGTGCTGGTTCGATTGTTTACAACGATTGAGTCCACTGATCCATTGGTGCACCATAGTCCAGGTGGCAGAGTATAGAAGTTCATAATTTTGTCATACACTGGAAGGATTTTGCCTCCTAGTGTTATATTGCAGGATTGCATACATTCCCAACAGAATACACCATACCCCATATACATTACCCCTAAATGCCCCCCCTTTGCAATAGGCCATTGATCCTGCTCCTCCATAGTCATAGGAGAGGGGCACATCCATATTCCTCCTCTGGATATACAACTGCTTAATGTGATGACAGTCCAATTTACCCCATTCCATGCCCCCCACCTATTCCCTAGTGGCTCCCAACGTGCTCCCCCTTCCCTACTTACTCCCATAGGGTACAAGGGAACCACCTTATTTGCATTTCCTTCCCATGGTATCATAGTAACAATTACACAAGAACTGTCCCCACAGGTCGGGGATGTTATTTTCCAGGTAGATGGGTATGTTTTTGCAATTGTGGATAAATATGGGCTAGCTTCCCGATTCAATACTGAAGGCCATTGTTCTGACCAAGCATCTCTCATAATATCCATTAACATTATTAACTGAGCATTTTGAATACCTATGCACACTTCTCCCCATGTTAGTCTTCTGAAGCCATCTTCTACCCATGTCACCAGGTCCCCTGCCCAATGAGTTAACTGCAAGTTTACCTCTACTGCTGTCCTCCACCCTGTGGCAACTGCTGATAGTTGCTGTGCCATTAATTCATTAATTTGTTGTTGAAATTTCACATTTTGGCTTACTAATTGTTTGGTTACCCACTCGTCCCCCAGATTCCATGTACCCAGCATAGTGTTCCCAGCTGCCCACAATCCCCTTTTCCGACGACGATTCCAGGTGTGTCCCCTCACCCATGCATTGAATTGTTGTTTCAATCCTTTTATGTACATACTACAATTAGGATGGATTTGGTCCACCCACCATTCCTTGGGGCGTACCACCCATGTAATAGAGTGAAAGGACACGTTAAAAAGTGCTGGCTGCACCTGCTCCCACAATGGCTCCCAGACATTTGCTCGTCGGGGAATATTCTTGGCTCCAGGCTGTGGCCACTTTAAATTTGGATTCTTCCAACTTGGCATCCATATCACCTGTAGGGTTACATTCTGTAAAATGGTTAACTCATCGTACACCCAGCGTCCCAAAGGGGATTTTACGCCTAATGTAATATGTACATAACAATCACACCTTCGGGGATTATCTTCCATGGAAGTACCATTGTGGTTACATATGGTAACATCACACCCTAAATGTGGGGCCCTATTTTCCCAAGAGGGTTCATTTGCTCCAGGAGACCAGAGGGTTATATTCTTTGGACCCTCTGTAACAAACCACATAGCTGGGTAACTGTGTTTTTCACTATCGTTAATCATGGCAGCACCCAGGGAGTACCATGCAATATTTCCTGATAAATTTGATATTCTCCACCTGGTTGGGATTCCCCCATCTAATCCATAAACCATATACCGACACTGCCAAATTCCTGTTGGAGTATTAGTGATACATCTTTCTATGGGGAGATTCTCATAGTCTTCATTAGCTTTATTACCACAGGTTGCATGTGTAGCCGTCCATGTGTTTCCTCCTTTTGACACTTCACATCGTGGGATCTGAATAGAATTTGTAAATGTGACAATTGTGATTAGCACTAGTAAGTGTTCCATCCAGGGCCAGGGAATTTTCATCCTTTTCTCCTTTTTGAATTAACCTGTAATACACACATAACACAATTTACACGTCCCCTTTCCCAATCCCCTGTTTGTACCTTTTTATTTGCGTGCAGTGAACCCACTCCCGTCCTCCATTCTCTGTACCCAGTAATAGCAGACTGGGCCCTAATTGGTCAAGGACAAGATAAGGGCCCTTCCATTTAGGAGCTGGGAATGGATGGTGTTGACCTGGAATCTTGTACATCACTAGATCTCCCACCATGGGTAGATTACGCTCCCCAGGCAGGTCATACCACGCTCTGACTCTTGCTGCTCCTTGCTCGTCTCGCCAGGCCACCGCCTGCTGTACCTGTTTTACATGGTCAATTAAAGTTAAAATCCATTCTTGTGTTAGGCCGTGTGTAGTGACTTCCCCAGGTACTGGGGTAAGTAGATTTTCCCACCGTTCCATAGGCCTTCCCATAAGAGCTTCATATGGAGAAAATCCTGTGCCCTTTGATTCTCGGGCCCTTATTCTCATTAAGACAAAGGGCAGTAACTGTGACCAGTTTTTTCCTCCAACTTCCACTCCCTTTCTTAGCTCACTTTTAATGGTGCGGTTCATGCGTTCCACCTGCCCCGCAGCCTGGGGGTGGTAAGCAATGTGGAACAACTGTGTGATTCCAGTGAGGGCTGATAGCTCCCCTAACAGATCTGATCGAAAAGCAGCTCCTTGGTCTGAGTCAATCACCTTTGGGACCCCCCAGCGAGTGAATACCTCATTTACCAGTATTGCAGCAGTTACCCGGGCTGTTTGATACTTTGTGGGGAAAGCTTCCACCCACCGGCTGAAAGCATCCACTACACCACCAACATGAATCGGTTTTTCCTGTGATCTGGTGGTAGGGGTCCTGTGTAATCAATCTGTATCCTTTCCCATGGTCCCCTTGGGGCTTGTCTCATTAATTCTCCCCTTAGCACCTTGTGAGGTGGGCTGTGCCTGGCACAGTCCAAACAACGTTCCAGATGTGATTTTAAATCAGCTGCCATTCCTGGCCACCAGCACAACCTTTTTAAAGTTCCCAGTGCCTCCTCAAACCCGGGGTGTCCCCCTGCCAAGCTCCCATGCACCCAGCTTAAGAAAGCCGTCCGACTTCCCTGAGGGCACAACATGACCGGTCCCTCAGTTGTTAAGACACACCAAATCCCTTCCATTAGTTCCACCTTTGGCACATGCCTGTCCCCAAGTTTCATGATGCCTTCCAGTCCTGGGTCAGATTCCTGCAACTCTCGAATTCGCCCTCCCCGATCTGTATCCACCCCGCTTCTTGTTAACACTGCTACAGGCACACTCTCTTCTGGCTCCCAGGGCCATGGGGGTGCCTCTGTTGCAGCCCGCTTGGCCTCTACATCGGCCAGTTTATTCCCTTTGCTTAGGGGTCCTGTTTTCTTGTGTGCCTTTACCTTCACCACATTGATCCGTGTAAAACAGTGACTCAGCTCCTCCACTCGCTTCCACCAGGTAGCATGCTTGATTGTGGAGCCGTCTGTCGCCCTGAAATGATTATCTGCCCACCATCGCAGCATTAATGTGGCACCACGAAATACATAATCTGAATCTACCACCACCCAACATTCTGCCTCAAATTTGGGATCCACTTCATTTAAAGCTGTTAGCAAGGCTGCCAGTTCTGCCTCCTGAGCTGACTTTGCTTCTAGTGAGAAACCAATGGTGCTGACTGTCTCATTGCCTCTGATTCCCACAACAGCTAAGCCTGCAGTTTTCCGTCCCCCTTGATAGCTACAACTTCCATCCAAAAACCATACCAGTGTCCCCTCCTTTACCTGATTGGGATTAGCTGCCCAAAACACCTGATGTTGGGTTTTACCTGGGCTGGCTTCACATTGGTGTGGGGTGCCAGCCAGATGTAATCCAGCTACCCAGACTATGGGTTCCTTTAACACCTCTGCTTTAATGTTTTCTGCCTGTAGAGCCAGCAACCATTTAGCAATACGCTGCCCACTCACTTGTCCCTGTAAAATAGTGTGCATGTTTAACAGCCGCAGGGAGTCATGATGAGATCGGATTATTACTTTCTGCATTCCCGTAAGGTATTTAAATTTCCCTACCCCCCAGTAGGAGCACAACAGCACCTTTTCACACCATCCATACTTCAATTCCACAGCACTCAAAAGTCGAGAGGCAAAGGCCACAGGTCGGTCCTTTGCTCCATACTCCTGTGTTAATGCACAACCAATGGTAGTGTCCGATACCAAAGGGTACAGATAAAAGAATTTCTCCCCATCTGGGGAGGCCAGCACTGGAGCACTGGCCAGGTTTTCCTTTAGCACTCTCACTGCCTCAGTACACTCTTCTGACCATTCCCAAGTTGAGGCTCGGGTTAGGTCAAATAGAGGCTGGGCTATTTCTGCATAATTGGCCACAAAATCCCTGCAAAATCCAGTTAGACCCAGAAAACTTTGCAAGCTTTTAACATCCGTAGGCAGTGGCAGGGACTGGATCAGTTGCACCCGTCCCTTATCGATTTCCCTTCCCATCTGAGACACTTCCACTCCTAAGTAGGTCACTCTTGTCTGTCCCATCTGAGCCTTTTTCCCATTGACCTTCAATCCTGCTCTTGCCAAAGCTTGCAAGACCTGCTCAGTTAGTTCCCTGTCTTCTTCCTCTGTCCCTGACATTAGCAACAGGTCGTCTACATATTGTATGCACCTTGTTGAATCCACCCCCTCCAGAGCCTGTCTCATGTATCTGTGAAAAATTGCAGGGGAGTCCCTATATCCCTGGGGTAGGACTGTCCAGCAGAATTGTCTGCCCTCCCATGTGAATGCAGTTTTATACTGACACGAGGTAGCTAGTGGCAGAGACCAAAATCCATTAGCTATGTCCAAAACAGTGAAAATTCGGAATTGGGGTCCAATACGGGCCAACATTTCAGGATACGCTGCCACCACTGAGGCTGGCGAATTGGCCAGAGCATTTAGTGCCCTGTAATCCACAGTGAGGCGCCAGGTACCATTTGGCTTCCTCACGGGCCACACAGCAGCATTACAAGGGGATGCAACTGCCCGAATCAGTCCCCTCTGTTCCAATTCCTCAATAGTTGCCCCCACCTCTGCCAATGCCTCCCGAGGAATAGGGTACTGTTTCTGTGGGGGAGGGTCCCCTCCCTCCATCAGTACCTCCATGCTGCCCCTACCACAATCCAGGTTATCCTTAGCCCACACAGGGATGTGTTCCCACCCAGCCGGGGGTGGTGGGAGGGCATGTGCCGCTTTAATGGTCATAGTGGCTATCCCCATGGGAATGGTATAGCCCTGACCGTCCTGTGTTTGCCCCAGTAAACACACCCAATTGGCTAAATCCAGTACAAGTCCCAGTTTGTGTAAATCTCCTGCCCCCAACAGATTAAGCATATCATTACAACCCCACATAATCTCCCCTTCCCCCCAGATTCCTTTGATTTGTCCCCTCCTCAGGGTTAACTGTGTCTCTCCTCCTGTTGCCCCTACAATTGTCACAGTCCCTTCTGAGGGTCTCCCCTGCCCCCATGTGGTTAAACTGATGGCTGCTCCAGTGTCTATCAAAAAATCCCTCATGGGACTCCCTTCGATTGCCCCCTGGAACGTGGGGCGACCAGAAGCATCCCGTCCTAAACTGAGAACATGGACAGGACGCCTCCCAGGGCACCCCTAAGTTGCAGTACCCACCTCTGTCTCTCCCACTGGTTCATGGGGGGACCGGGGGTCCTGGCACCGAACACATTCCTGTCTCCATGCAAAATTGTATGTCTGGCATTTCAGGCAGTCTCAGTCCCTTGGCCTCCGGGACCACTTTCCCCCTGATCTGGTAAGATCGTGGGTAGTCAGTTTAGCCTGCAGTCTCTGGATCTCTTGCTCTATAGCTGCCCGCTCATCCCTGACTACCCTCCCAAAGCCACGAACTCTCCCTCTACCTCCTCCTCTCCAGGCTGACCCACTCCTTTCCACCTTGTATTGATCCCCCGCAGTAATAGCATGGACTGGCTCTTCCCCCTGATGCATCTGCCTCCACACATCTGCCTGTTCCAGAAACTGGGGTAGCTGATTGGGAGCAAGTTCAGGGTGCTGCAACCTTAAGTGCCCCACGAACTGCGGATTGCTCAGCTCCAACCATTTCTCCAGCAATTCCACACCCCTACCCTGCTCCATACCCCCACCAGGTCCCGGTGCCCCTGCCTGTGGCAGCACCCATGGACCATCCAGGGGATCCACCCAGCACCATGCCCAGGCCTGTATGCGATTAAGTGTATCCCGCCCTGTTTCCCCAGGGACTCGCTTCATCTTATTCATCCCTGCAGTACGAGAGTACACCCCAAACAAGTGTTTTGCCACCTGTCCGGGGATTAGAAATGGGTGTGCCACTCCTGCCACATCGATTCCCAAGGTACCTCGTCCCAAAAGACTACGCCATGAGATCACCTGGTCCTCACGAGTTAGACCCTCCATCTCCCTGCCCACCTCCACTAGCCAGAGCACAAACTGATCCCAATCATTCCGGGGTACCTTTCCCAAACGGCCCAGTACTGCCTCCCGGTCCTTCAGGGACAAGGGGCGGATTTCTGCCTGTTCTACTACTTGTGAGGCATGGTCCCCCCACCCCGCAACTGGGGCCACTATTCCTGCCTCCTGCAGTTCCTCCCGGGTAGCCTCTCTCGCAGGGGCTGTAACTGTGGATCGCCGGCTTACAACATCCACCGGCAGTGGTGGGTACAGTGTTTTTCAGGGTAGGGTGGTGGAGGTGTCTCCTTCAGTTCCATTAGTGGGGCGGATGGTTTGAGGTCCCCAAATCCATTGCCCCCATGTTTACAATAATACAATTCCTCCTCTAAGTCTCCTACTCTCCCCAGCAGTTCGTCCCTCTCTCTCCGGATTGCCTCACAAGACTCCTCTGTCCGTGCAGCATCCCGTGCCTTCAAATCCGCTACCTCTACTGCTAACACAGATTTTTCTGTTAAAATCCGTTGCTGATCCACAATCTCCTCCAAATCCTTAATGTGTTGGAGGAGATCAGCTTCCCTTTTTACCCAGTATGCCATCCCAGCACACAAACCTTGTAATACCATTCCCTTTTTCCTACACTCCTTTCCCTTGGGGTCTCCCAAAACCTCTCCCATCTCCTTCTCAATCTCATCCCAGGTGAACCCCTGCACCTGGTATGGGCCCTGATTCTTCCTTATCCATTTGTTCAAAAAATCCGTTACCCCAGCTTGCCAGAACCCGCAACTACCATCACGAGAGTTCGCCATACCCCCTCCAAGCAGCTGCGCGGACTGTTGGGGAGGGGGACTTACAGGCTGCCACTCACCTATCCAATGCGATGTATCCAAGTCCCGGCACCAAGATGTTAGGGGGCTTATTCCTTCACCCACTTACTTCCCTGGTCCTTCTCGCATGAACAGAGAGCAACAATACCCGAAGTCCGAAGGTGCAAACAATTCGATGTTTATTGGGGTGAACTTCCAGCAAGCTTAAATACAAGTTCCTTTTTTCCTTATTTTCGAATCCCAACTTACTTCCTGTTTGCCCCTAATTTATATAGTAATATTCTTAGCTATACCTTAACCAATCATTCTACTAAAATTTAACTAACCAATCCTAACATGGATTAGCTAACCAATTATATCCCACCACCTTAATTAGTTTACACCCAGCAAAATTAATTATACAGCAGACAGAAGCAATCACAGAACCAGACAGAGACCATGCCAATAAACAATAGCAAAGTGGGAACTATAATGACAAAACAATACAGAAGTGAGGATTTCACAACTACATCTGTAAAGACATAAGAGTTTCCCAGCTATGTCTATTGATAAGTGAGTTCTTACCAGACAGAAAACTGTCAACCTCAATTTCCTTTTACAGCTTCTAGGCACTTCCCTTTCTCTGGAGGAATATAAGGACAGGATTAAATTCCTAACAGCCCAATAGCACCTTATTTCAATGTGACTAGTTTGGAATGTGAGGATGTGACCATTCACTTCCCAGCTTATGGCTGCCTCTGCTGCTTAGCCAAAGGCCTTAGCCTAAGAACAGGGCCTCAGACTGTCACAGTAAGAGAAGGCCCTTACACTGGCAGACAGTGATTTTGATTCTTTCTTTTATACCTCTAACTAGCCAAGTGATAGGAATACACCTAAATTCTTAGAGTATAGGCCTTTACAGACAGGCCTGAATATCTATATCCTAACAACCAGGGAGCCCACAGTTGTGTGTATTTAAGGCTGGATCTTGACCCTGATGTGACCCCACACACAGTGGCTGTTGGCTTCCTGACAAGTTAGACCATGAGAAGACTGGCAAAAAGCATCATGTATTTATTGTTTTGAAGTCTCATGATGTGGAGGGCCTGAGTAATGACTGGGGAATGCCGGGGGTGTGACACAGAGCCAGCCCAACTCTTGGGGCAGACAGGCCTGTTGCTGGACATTTGGCTTTCATGTGTGGTCTGGGAGCCCTGTGTGTGCCAGGTGCCCCTTTCTGAGGTGGGCAGTACCTTTCTCATAGCCAGCTACAATCTGAAGGGCTTAGTCAGAATGAACCAGCAAAGACATGATACCCATTACCCCATGCCTGGGGGTGATGAGTAGCTTAGATGACCATTACCATAGCAAATTCAATTCTTCACGTATTTATCCTGACAACACCCCAGTGCTATGAGCCCCAGTTTACAGGTGGTATAACCCTTCTGCCAGCTGGTGTCGGCAGCACTGGGGGGCTAGGTTCAAAATCTAGAAGTTCCTCTTAACATTGCAAAACAACCGGCTCGAACTCCCACCCAGAAATCTAGGAAAACTAAACCCTACCCCTGGATGCTGCTAAGAGGCAACTCCTCCTTTGTCGTGCACACTGAGTCTGGGTAGAATAAGAACTTTTATTTAAAGGGAGAGGGAACCCAGTATTAATGTGGGAAAATACCACAACAATATTCAAAAGATGCAAACCATGAGCAAACTGCCACCTCACAGTATCTTTAGCAGTGTCCTTTGCTTCAGTTTCCCACCTTGAGATGTGAAAGGGCAAATGTCCCTTTAACACACCACTCCCCTGTCCCTTCCCTGCTCACAGTTGGTTGTCTGAAGTCAGTGAAGTGCCAGCTTCAGGGATGTGTTCGCAGGTGTTCCCCTCCTGCCCCTGAAGGGGGGTTGAGCAATCCCCCTTTGCGGCTGCTGCTCCCTGCTATCTCTGTCGCCTCCGCCTTTAACGGCCCTGCTGTGTTCAGAGGTTCCATTGCTTAGCCCAGAGCTTGGTGATTTCAGCTCTTAGCAATTTCACCACATAATGAGGAACCTCTGAATGCTGTGTTCTCTGCAGTGTCTTTACCTGCATCACTGTCCCCACACCAGGTAAACCCTTAAACCTGCTCCTCAGTGATTTCAACTCTAGCAAATGCTGAGCAGAACAAAGGACTCTTAACTGAGTCTCATTCACTCTGCCTTGAAATGGTAGAAAGAGAAAGTCAGACGGAATGTACAACTCTTTAACTAAGTCTATACAACCACATAAGAACCGACGTCTGGGTCTCTCTCTATCTCCCCCCCAACTTTCACTTGGATTTGGCGTCACTATCCCCTGCTTAGTGGGTGCAGTTCAAGGTAGGTAGACCCCTTCAACTAGGGTGTAAGTACAGTTCTGCTGCCCTTTACTCACACAATAAGGATAACGCTTCGTTGCTCCTGTGTCCAAGACTAAAGTGAATTTTAACCCAAAGCAACCAAAATGAATTGTTTGGCAAAGCAACTCTATCTGCTGATCACCTAGGCAAAGTAGGTGTGTCTATGCAAATACACTCTGCTTCTGAAGTCTTTCCCCATTCATCAGCAGAAGCTGGGGAGAGCTCATTCAGACCCTGCTGAGGAAATATGACGTGGACTATATGATGGAGGAGAAAATCAAAGGCAAGTCTTCCAAGTCCCAGCCAGGGCCCTAACCACTGGGCTATCTGTGCCCTCTCCTGTGTGCTTGGCAGACCATCACCCTTACTGGGAGCAAAAGAGGCATGCCAGGCACAGGCGTGGCAGTGAAGGGACAGACTCCCTTCCCTAGCATAACGACTTGGAGGACTCCCGACCCAATGGTCACTGTACCTTGGGGAGCACTCTGGAGTCTGGTGGTGGTTTTTGCTTTGCAGAGCACTGCAGTTGGTGATTGAATCCTGCCAGGATGGAGACTGGAACACACCAAGTTGGAATGACATCGTCCTGCTCCAGGCTTTTACTGGCAATGCATGCAAGGCTGTGCTGACAGACAGCAGATGTCCACGCACTGTTTGGAGTCCTGCCAGCAAAATCATCCACTTTTTCCAGCAAAGTTAAACTAGTTTCCCAAGAGACACAAGCACCTACCCATCCATTTCTACCAGCGCAATGCCTGTGTGGTTGCAAAAGTACTTGTACTGTACCAGCAGTCCTCCAACTGCCAGCCTACAATGCAATTGTCCCCACAGCAGTCACTGCTGTGGCCAAAGTTCAGAACTCGAGTGTTCAGGGTCGTAGGATGGAGAGTAGTCAGGGAAGGGGGAAGCAATGCAACAAACAGTCAACAGAGGGATTTGTTGGACTTTGCCCCCTTGCTCCCACAATTCCCCAAGAATTGGCCCTCAGATGTTAATACCTCTAAGCCTCTCCTCTTCATGTCTCACATGGGAGCTACAAGGACCCTGGAGTCTTTGCCAGTTTTCCAAGCCCCCGGGCGTTGCTGGGTTTTGCAGTGGGCCTCTGACCACCTCATCACCATTGGCCTGTCATGTGCACCATGAGGTTATGATAGATGGAAGGATTAGTTGTAGTGAGTACTGCTGCCCTCTGCTGAAGGGTGTGGGACATGCTTGAATATCAGCCATTCTTTCTGGCATGTATGGCTCCGTGAAGCAATTTTTCAGTCAAGATTGGCTGCTTTTCCAACAGATCTGCTATAGAAATTATTGTGGGGCAGGTCTCTGGCCTGTGTTATCCAGTTGGTCAGACTAAACGATCACAATGGTCCCTTCTGGCCTTGGAATCAATGAATCTATTTGATATTAAAATTTGCAGTGTGTGTTAATTACATAACTTATCCAATCAGGGAGCAGAAAGAATGCGCTCTCTCTCTTTCTCTCTCTCTGTTTATTTATATACATACGGCAAAGGGCTGTCGATTAATCACGATTAACTCAAAAATAATTTGGATTAATTGCAGTTTTAATCACACTGGTAAACAATAGAATACCAATTGAAATTTATTAACTATTTTTGGATGTTTTTCTACATTTTTCAAATATCTTGATTTAAATTACAACACAGAATACAAAGTGTACAGTGCTTACTTTATATTATTATTTTTCATCACAAATGTAAAAAAACTGTAAAAATGATAAACAAAAGAAATAGTATTTTGCAGTTAACCTCATTCAAGTACTGTAGTGCAATCTCTTTATTGTGAAAGTGCAACTTACAAATGTAGATTTTTGTTTGTGTGTTACATAACTGCACTGAAAACCAAAACAACGTAAAACTTTAGAGCCTACAAGTCTACTCAATCCTACTTCTTATTCAGCCAATCACTCAGACAAACAAGTTTGTTGACATTTATGGGAGATAAAGCTGCCGGTTTCTTATATACTATGTCACCTGAAAGTGAGAACAGGAGTTTGCATGGCACTTTTGTAGCCAGTGTTGCAAGGTATTTGTGTGCCAGATACTCTAAACATTTCTATGCCCCTTCATGCTTTGGTTGTCATTCCAGAGGACATGCTTCCATGCTGAAGACTTTGTTTTAAAAAAAAAAAAGTGTTAATTAAATTTTGACTGAACTCTCTGGGGGAGAATAGTATGTCTTCTTCTCTGTTTTACCCGCATTCTGCCATATTTTTCATATTATAGCAGTCTTGGATGATGACCCAGTACATGTTATTTGTTTTAAGAACACTTTCACAGCAAATTTGACAAAACATAAAGAAGGTACCAATGTGAGATTTCTAAAGATAGCTACAGCACTCAACCCAGGGTTTAAGAATCTGAAGTGCCTTCCAAAATCTGAGAGGGATGAGGTGTGTGTGTGTGATGGGTTGGATCACAGAAACCCCTTTGACCGTGCCACCTGATGTGCTGAGACTACCTCTGAGCCTGTTTTCACTGCCAGCTTGGGACTTCAGTGCCCTGCCTGGTTGTGCCAGACACGTTAGCCTGCCGCAAACACAGATCCAAGGCTGAACCACGTCCCCAGAAACTGCAGGCTTAACTGAAAATGGCTTAAGAAGTGCTCCTGTCTCTAGCACTCAGATACCCAAACAAATCCATTTTACTAAGTATAAAGCTTATACAGTGTAAATTCATAAATTGTTCACCCTTTATAACACTGAGAGAGAGAGATGCACTGCTATTCCTCTCCCCCCCCCCAGGTATTAATACATACTCTGGGTTAATTAATAAGTAAAAAGTTATTTTATTAAGTACAGAAAGTAGGATTTAAGTGGTTCCAAGTAATAGACAGAACAAAGTGAATTACCAAGCAAAATAAAATAAAACGTGCAAGTATAAGCTTAATACAATAAGAAAGTGATTACAGATGAAATCTCACCCTCCAAGGTGTTCCAGTAAGCTTCTTTTACAGACTAGTCTCCTTCTAGTCTGGGTCCAGCAATCACTCGCACTACTATAGTTACTGTCCTTTGTTCCAGTTTCTTTCAGGTATCCCTTGGGGGTGGAAAGGCTACCTCTTGAGCCAGCTGAAGACCAAATGGAGGGGTCTCCCAGGACTTTATATAGTTTCTCTCTTGTGGGTGGAAACCCCTCCGTCCCTCTGAGTAGAATCCCAGCTACAAGATGGAGTCTTGGAGTCACATGGACAAGTCACATGTCCATGCATGACTTCGTTCTCTACAGGAACGATCCCAGGAAAGCTCAGATGTGAATTGGCATCTATCAATGTCAATTGTTCGCCAAGTACTTCCATTTACTTGAATAACCCCTTCACACCATGTTGATCAAATCAGCTGTAGGTGCTTTCTACAGGAAACACTTTAAATACAAGCATAGAGCTAACACTCACAACTTCAGATATAAAAATGATACATGCATACGAACAGGATGAATACATGCAGTAGAACATAAACTTTGCAAAGATATGTTACATGGCATATCTAGCATAAAACATATTCCAGTTATGTCATATTTACATTCATAAGCATAATTCTATAAAGAATTATGGGGTGCAACGTCATAGTGTGGAGTATGCTTTTGGAAGTCTTAAAAGAGCATCACTCTGATGCAGAAACTACAGAATGTGAACTACCAAAAAAAAAATCGACCTTCTGCTTGGGGCATCTGACTCAGATGATGAAAGCGAGCATGCATCAGTCTGCACTGCTTTGGATCGTTAGAGAGCAGAACCCGTCATCAGCATGGATGCGTGTGCTCTGGAATGGTGGGCAAGCATGAAGGGACATATGAATCTTTAGCATATCTGGCACATAAATACCTTGCAACGCCGGCTACAAAAGTATCGTGTGAACGCCTGTTCTCCCTTTCAGGTGACATTGTAAACAAGAAGCAGGCAGCATTATCTCCTGCACATGTAAACAAACGTGTTTGTCTGAGCAAGTGGCTGAACAAGAAGTAGGACTGAGTGAACTTGTAGTGGACTAAAGTGTTTCATTGTTTTATTTTTGAATGCAGTTTTTTGTACATAATTCTACGTTTGTAAGTTCAACTTTCACAATAAAGAGATTGCACTACAGTACTTGTATAAGGTGAATTGAAAAATACGATTTCTTTTTTTACAGCACGAATATTTGTAATAAAAAATAAAGTGAGCACTGTACACTTTGTATTCTGTGTTGTAATTGAAATCAGTATATTTGGAAATGTAGAAAACATCCAAAATATTTAAATAAATGGTATTTATTATTGTTTAACAGTGCGATTAATCGTGATTAATTTTTTTAATCGTTTGACAGCCCTAATACACACACACACTCAGTCACTCACTCCCTCTCTCTCTCTCTCTCTCCAACAAAGAATGACTATGATTTATTTAATAATTGTAAAGTTTGCAATGTGGTGCTTGCTAATTGCATAAGTTATACAATCAGGGAACAGAAACACCACAAGACATCCAGCTAACCAGAACAATGCCAATTGCTAATTTTGAATATTTGTCATCAAATTATTGCAATCAAAGAATTGGTCACTAAAGTAGGCTAATAGGTTAGTAGAGTTTAAGGCCAGATGAGATCTGACCATCTACATAATACAGGCCAGAGACTCTCTACCAATAATTTCTATATCAAGCCCATAATGTTTGGCTGAGCTAGAGCATTTATTTTAGTCTTGATTTAAACTTCTAAGTGATGGAGAATCCATACCCCTCCCTCCAGGTACTAAGTAACTGATGAATCATTCTGAATAATGATTAGAACTGAGATTTTCATGATCTGTTCATGGACAATTCACAAACAGGGTTGGGGGGGGGAAGTGCAACATTCATTAAATCATCATAGAATTAATATCCTCTGCAGCTGATTTGCTGAGCCATTGGTATAGCTTGTGGATGGGTCTGGCTCATACATATTGCTGTCATACAGCATGTCAGCGTAGCCTGCAGTCAGAGCTAGAATGTACCTCTCCTAGATGGAATGCAGCATCTGTCTTAAGAGTGCACAGCACCATGCGTAGAGGACGCAGAGTGAAGGTGGGCACAGAACCCCGCTGAACCTGCAGAGTTTACTCAGGCTGGCTGAATGCCATTGCTGGAGTAACCTGTCGGCTAAGGACCCTGAGCTGGCACTCCATCTGTTGAACATAGCATGGGACAATGTGTTTTGCCCCACCACAGGGCTGCACAGCTGGGGATGATGGCTGCTCTGTGGAGCTGCCCATGCCCTGCTGCCATAAGGTGGAGGAGCTGAAGAGCAGAAGGCAGCAGTTTGTGCCTGTGTCTGGCACAGGCAGGGGTTGATGTTGCACCCTGACAATTCTCCATCTCCCTGTTGGGGTTTTCTAGCACTCCTGTGCATGGTGGGTCAGGCCCCGCAGACCTGCTCACCCCCACTGCTGATGTGGATGGAGTCTCAGTTGCTTACCTTGCAGCTTGATGGTTCCTGCCATTCATGGAGAAGTTGGATTCTGGTGGGGAAGCAAAGTGTTACCACTAAAGCTCTTCCAAACTTTGCCCATGTGAGTCACCAGATGAGACAGGGCTCGCAGTGGACTGGGCAGATGTGGGGGTGTGCCTGCTGTGCCCCAGCCCTGGCTGCCATGTGTACAAAGGAGCAGTGTGGGAGGCAGCAACCAGGCATTATGAGAACCAGTGGGCTCCAATTTATCCTGGTCTCGGTATCTCCTACACGCCCCAGGTTCCCCTGCAACCACCAGGTCAGCGTGCACATGCAGCCCTGTAGACTTTCCCTGGGCCTGTGGAATCCTGCAGCCCTCCTGACCCGAGCAATACGTACACTACATGGTAGAGCTAGTTCACAAGTAGCTGTGTAAGCTGTGGGACGGTGTGTGTCAGACACCCTTGGTGGGCTGAGCCTCAGAGCAGGAAACCAGATATCCCCAGCAGAGCTCTGCTAGCTGGAATGGAAGCAGGTGGTGTCGAAGGTCTGAATGGTGTGGGTTTAAGTGTTCTGAATAACCCCAGGGAAAATGTATATACACGCTGTGAGGCTCGTTGAGTAATTAATTAAATTATTTTATATGGCAAAATATTGCACTGGGAGGTGAATTTGGATGTTGTGTGGATATTTGTATTTGATTAATAAGAGCTGTCCCTTTTAAGAAGAGGGTGGGGCACTTATTGTAGTGGTTGTTTGGAGGCGACTGACCGCAACAGGTGGGAGATTTGCCCAGGTGTGCAAAGAGTGGGAGATCCGGGTGGCTCAGCTACAGCAGAGTCAGAACTTCATTCAATAAACATCTCTATCGAGAATGAAGCTCATTCTTGCAGGTGTTGCAGTGGCGCCTATGGGAGACTAGGATAGTCTAATACTTAGTCTTGCCATGAGTTGCAGGGGACTGGACTAATGAAGGCCAATACTATAACAGGGTTCAAGAAAGAACTAGATAAGTTCATGGAGGATAGGTCTATCAATGACTTTTAGCCAGGATGGGTAGGGATGGTGTCCCTAGCCTCTGTTTGCCGGAAGCCGGGAATGGGTGACAGGGGATGGATCACTTGACGATTACCTGATCTGTTCATTCCCTCTGGGGCACCTGGCATTGGATACTGTCGGAAGACAGGATACTGGGCTAGATGGACTATTTATCTCACCCAGTATGGCCGTTCTTATGATTACTCCTGGGGGAATTCTGCACCACTGCACAATGCAAAATTTTGTAGAAATTAATGTTGTATGTGCAGTATTTCCTTTCCCCACCCCCAGAAATGGGCTGTAGAGATGTTGGCCACCATTAGGGACCACTGGATCCAGCAGAGTCCAGCTCGCAAATAGAAGACAAGGGAGGGGGAGGGAACTGGAGGGTTCCCAGCCTCTGCTGTTCCCAGCACACCCTGAAGGAAGGAGGCAGCAGAATGCAGGAAGCTCTATGTAAGCCCGGGATCCAGCATCAGGCTATTTCTCCCTCTGGATCGTTGAGCTATATGGGGTAGAGGGTGTGAGTGTCAGAGTTTGGGGGGCTGCGACTGGGCTCTGTGGGAGGAGGGGGTGTGAGTGTCTGGGCCGGGGGGCTGCGGCTGGCCTCTGGAGGGGAGGGGATGTGAGTGTCTGGTCCCCCAACTGGGCTCTGTGGGGGAGGAGGCAGCGAAGCAGAAATTGGGCTGTCGTTGGGGTTTCTTTAACTCTCTACTCCTGGGGGAATTTTTGTGTGTGTCTGTGTTGTTACAGACCTATTTGCTGACAGGTATTTTGAAATAAATAACCAAAATAATTGAAACTGATGTGATTATGTAGTGTTGTTTTGACAAAATTTGCAGAATTTTGGAGAATTTTAAAATATTGTGAACTGAATTTTAATTTTTTTGTGCAGAATTCCCCCATGAATATAAGTTCTTATGACCTCTCGAGGTCCCTTCCAGTCCTATGATTCTATGCCTGCAGGTGATACTAATGAGCGTCCAAGCCTTCTGTCTGTAAGGCACCACATGGAATCCTGCCCAGCTCAGCAGAGGTTAAAAGTGGTCCCAGCTAGTGCATGTTTGGTGGTCCCTGTATAAGGTGAATTTGGTGGGTCTCAGTTCCAGCTTCTGTGTCTCAAACTCACCAGCTACTCTGCACTAACTGGCAGACTCAGCAGAGAGGCCAAGAACTGCATGGACAACAGAGACTGAACTGCCCACAACCCCTAGCGAAAGTGCCCATTGGAGCGTGAGGGCAGTGCAGTGTGTGTTGGGAGCTTGCCTTCCTGCTGCCCTGTAGATAAAGGGCTTAATTCACCAAAGCCATAATTTACTGCTATCTACAATTAAGTTGTGAACATGCAAATTAGCTCATTGAATAATTTGCATACAGTATTATGTGTGGAGCTGCAGAGAACTTGGCAGCTATGCAATGCGTCTTTCTTTAGTTTCACAGGCTGGCTGCATTGTCATTCCATGTCCCAATGGGCGGTGTATGTAGTTCTGTGAGAACTGAGCTGAACTAGTCTCTCCAGACGCAAAAACACTCCAGCTCTTTCTGCTTGTGTGGTTCAAATTAGCTCTTACATGCAATCAGTTGTTTGTTTTAATTTGGCTCTGGGCCTTTACTAGAAACACAAGAATTCCCAGCCCAAATTGCAGCCCCAAGATGTCCGAAAATTTGGCGAATGTTGAGGTAAGCACCCCAAAGCACCTGTCCAAAGCTGAGACATCACATCGTTTGCACTTCTACCATGTACTGAACTCAATTAAGTATTCCTTGGCAAGGAGACGGGGAAAGGTATGCTTCCAAAGTGTGACTTTTAGTCAGCAATTGCTTTGCTTGCACAAAGCCATTCTATATAGCGAATGACAGGGTGAGCACTGAATACACTCTCTGAATAACACCCCCCCCCCCCACACACACATATGAAAATAGGCCTCTGCCTGGGTTGTCAAGTCAGCTTCGGAAGCTCCAGACTCTGCGCTGCACTCTGAAGTTTTGTTTTGAAGGTATTCCCTGCTGGTGTGGGTGAAATAGAGGGATAAATTGAAAGCACAGAGTAGTAAATGAAGGATAAATAAAATCCCTTCCCAGCCATGTTGTTCCTCGTGTGCAGATTTCTAGAATATCGGTTCTGCATCAGCAGTGTTGATCTGTAAAGCGTTTTATAACTTTGGAGCCATTATAGTAAATGTGGGGGTGGGTGTCAATCTGAAAATGACCCCATTTCATCCAGCTTGCTCTACACGTATGGGGGTGTGCCACCCATTTAGCACAGGTATAAACAACAATGTAGGCAGTGAGACACAGTTTAGGTAAGTAGAGTGCCCTACATGCCTGAACCCCAGGGTATATTCCTGCATGGGCATTCTACACACCATGCAGTGCCTCCCATGGCTCGACTGCTGCTTTTAACAGCATAGTATCATAGAATCGTAGAATATCAGGGTTGGAAGGGACCTCAGGAGGTCATCTAGTCCAACCCCCTGCTCAAAGCA
Organism: Lepidochelys olivacea; assembly: GCF_965140295.1. Taxonomy (NCBI): domain Eukaryota; kingdom Metazoa; phylum Chordata; order Testudines; family Cheloniidae; genus Lepidochelys; species Lepidochelys olivacea. The sequence goes on along the minus strand of NC_140418.1, from coordinate 42,191,680 downwards.
GGACCAATCCCCAACTAAATCATCTCAGCCAGGGCTTTGTCAAGCCTGACCTTAAAAACTTCTAAGGAAGGAGATTCCACCACCTCCCTAGGTAACACATTCCAGTGCTTCACCACCCTCCTAGTGAAAAAGTTTTTCCTAATATCCAACCTAAACCTCCTCCACTGCAACTTGAGACTGTTACTCCTCTTTCTGTCATAGAATCTCAGGGTTGGAAGGGACCTCAGGAGATCATCTAGTCCAGCCCCCGGCTCAAAGGAGGACCAATGCCCAATTTTTGCCCCAGATTTCTAAATGGCCCCCTCAAGGATTGAACTCACAACCCTGGGTTTAGCAGGCCAATACTCAAACCACTGAGCTATCCCTCCCCCCTGCTACCCCATCTGCTACCACTGAGAACAGTCTCGATTCATCCTCTTTGGAACCCCCTTTCAGGTAGTTGAAAGCAGCTGTCAAATCCCCCCTGCTGCCAGAGCCTTTCACTGCCGCGTGTGGTGCCTGTACTCGGCATGCCACTGTAGCTGCAGACCCAGCCTAAGGCAAACCCTTACCAGTGCCCTCAGCAGTGTCACAGCAGGATAATTTCTTGTGGTATGGGGGACAGCTGAGCATGCTCATCTCTTGAGAAGACGGATATAATCCTAGGAGTTTACTGTTAAGGGTTTGCACTGTGCATGTGAGTTTGAAACTGGGTGTGTATTGCTTCTAGCATCTGTTGGAGATGGAAGCAGCAGCCTCAAGGACAGCTGGAGTGTGCTATTGGCAGCATCATGGGCAATATGAAGGTGCAAAAGAATGCACAAGACTTTCTCCTAAACTTCTTGTTTTCCCTCTGTTAAGGCTTTGTGGGGATAGAAAGTGTCTTGCCATGCCCTTAACTATCAGCATCTGGAGGTTTGTTTGCTAATTAAAATTATTCAGAGGAACACAGGTAACTGAGAGGCTGGTAGTACATGCACCTAGTTCTGGTGACTCCATAATAACATTCATAGATTCATAGATATTTAGGTCAGAAGGGACCATTATGATCATCTAGTCTGACCTTCTGCACAACGCAGGCCACGGAATTTCACCCACCACACCTACAAAAAAAACCTCACACCTATATCTGTGCTATTGAAGTCCTCAAATCGTAGTTTAAAGACTTCAAGGAGCAGAGAATCCTCCAGCAAGTGACCCGTGCCCCATGCTACAAAGGAAGACGAAAAACCTCCAGGGCCTCTTCCAATCTGCCCTGGAGGAAAACCCAGCCTTGGGGTGCTGAGGACATGTGCATGTCACTCAGCCCCAGATTGGGCTTTAGGGGCTGCCCACAGTTCTACTGATACCCCTCAATTCCAAACCACCACTCCCCTGTTATTTTAGACCAGAATTCAGTTCCTGCTTTCTCTCCCCCAGTTCTGCTGATGCTTTTCAGTCCCAACCCATAGCCTGCCCTGCTATTCCAGTTCTGAGCTCCTTGCACTCAGCTCTGACCTGCAGCCCCCCGCCCAGCTCTCACCACACATACAGTTGTGCTGATGCCCCTCAATCCCAACTCAGTCTGCCCTGTTATTCCAGCCTTGAGCTCCCAACACGCAGCTCTAACAGTGCCCCTCGATCCTTAGCCACAGCCTCCTGCTTCTAACCCAGCCCTGGTCTCCCCTTCACACACACCCCTCTACGACTACAGCTCTATAGGGCTGTTGATTAATCACAGTTAATTCATGTAATTAACTCAAAAAAATTAATTGTGATTAATCACACTGTTAAACAATAGAATACCAATTGAAATTTATTAAATATTTTTGATGTTTTTGTATATTTTCAAATATATTGATTTCTATTACAGCACAGAAAACAAAGTGTACAGTGCTCACTTTATATTATTTTTATTACAAATATTTGCATATAAAATGAAAAAGAAATAGATTTTTCAATTCACCTCATAGAAGTATAGTTGTGCAATCTCTTCATCATGAAAGTGTAACTTACAAATGTAGAATTTTTTTTTACATAACTGCACTCAAAAACAAAACAATGTAAAACTTTTGAGTCCCCAAAGCCATCAGTCCTACTTCTTGTTCAGCCAATTGCTAAGAGAAACAAGTTTGTTTAGATTTACGGGAGATACTGCTGCCTGCTTCTTATTTACAATTTCACCTGAAAGTGAGAACAGGCATTCACATGGTACTTTTGTAGCTGGCGTTGTAAGGTATTTACATGCCAGATGTGCTTAACATTCATATGCCTCTTCAAGCTTTGGCCACCATTCCAGAGGACATGCTGATGATGCTCATTACAAAAATAAAGCGGTAATTAAATTTGTGACTGAACTCCTTGGGGGAGAATTGTATGTCTCCTACTCTGTTTTACCCGCATTCTGCCATATATTTCATGTTATAGCAGTCTCGGATGATGACCCAGCACATGTTGTTCATTTTAAGAACACTTTCACAGCAGATTGGTACCTTCTTTGTGTTTCGTCAAATGTGAGATTTCTAAAAATAGCTATGGCACTCAACCCAAGATTTAAGAATCTGAAGTGCCTTCCAAAATCTGAGAGGGATGAGGTTTGGAATATGCTTTTGGAACTCTTAAAAGTGCAACACTCCACTGCAGAAACTACAGAACCTGAACCACCAAAAAAGAAAATCGACTTTCCGCTGGTTGCATCTGACTCAGGTGATGAAAATGAACATGTGTCGATCCACTCTGCTTTGGATCATTATCGAGCAGAACCCATCATCGTCATGGACACATGTCCTCTGGAATGGTGGTTGAAGCATGAAGGGACATATTAATCTTTAGTGCATCTGGCATGTAAATATCTTGCAACGCCGGCTACAACAGTGCCATGCGAACGCCCGTTCTCACTTTCAGGTGACATTGTAAACAAGAAGCAGACAGCATTATCTCCTGTACATGTAAACAAACTTGTTTGAGAGATTGGCTGAACAAGAAGTAGGACTGAGTGGACCTGTAGGCTCTAAAGTTTTTCATAGTTTTATTTTTGAATGCAGTTTTTTTTTGTACATATTCTACATTTGTAAGTTCAACTTTCATGATAAAGAGATTGCACTATAGTACTTGTATTAGGTGAACTGAAAAATACTATTTCTTTTTTTACAGCACGAATATTTGTAATAAAAAATAAATATAAAGTGGTATTCTATCATTGTTTAACAGTGCGATTAATTGCAATGAATTTTTGTAATCACTTGACAGCTCTACAGCTCTCCTGATAAAGAGCTAGGTAGTATTATTATGCATGAATTAATTTATTAATAATACTGATTGCATGGACCCCCTAGCAGAGAACATAAACCTATGGAGCAGTCTTGGCTGGAGATGGGAGGTCTAGAAGTCAAAGACAGGGTGAAAGGGGATGTCTGAGTGTTTAGTTCAGAAGAGTGTGCCAAATTTTCAACATGTAGACAAGTTCATTTGCCGTGTTTGGACTGATTTATGCCCTTCTCATCATACAGACAAATTGACAGCGGGAGCATTGGCACAGCTATGGGGAGGTGAGGAATGGCATAAAATAGGGTAAGAGAGATTAAGGTCAGAAGGGGTCATTAGATTATGTAGTCTGATCTCCTGTCTAGCACAAGCCAGTACATTTTAAACACAAGAAGTTCAGTTTGACTACTAAGGAACTATGTCTTCCAGAAAGGCACCCAGTCTTGATATGAAGATGTGGAGAATCCCCCACTTCCCTTGGGAATTTGTTCCAGTGGTTAATCACCCTCCCTATTAGAAATGTGAGCCTTATTCCTCATTGGTTTTGGTCTGGCTTCAACTTCCAGTCATTGGTTCTCATTGTGCTTTCCTCTGCTAGATTAAGAGGCAGGGTGCTATCCACTAGGCCACACTGCTCCCCATGCTACTTGTGTGTGAGGGGGATAAAAAGAGGAAAAGAAATCTAAGGGAGCGAGAAGATACAAAGGAAGGGAATGGACAGTTTGGTTTTTAAATGCAGCTTTCTCTAGGATGTCTCTGCAAATGACTAAGGACTGTTCTTCATGCTTCCTACTGTATTTTCCACTGCATGCATCCGATGAAGTGGGTTTTAGCCCACAAAAGCTTATGCTCAAATAAATTTGTTAGTCTCTAAGGTGCTACAAGGACTCCTCATTTTTTTTTGCTGATACAGACTAACACGGCTGCCACTCTGAAACCTGTCACCATGCAAGACACTGAATTTAGCTGTATGGAGTAGAAATCCATCAACTTCATGAAAAAACTCGTACAGATACAGACAGACATCATCTTCCTTTCCAAATGCAAACAGATGGACATCATACCAAAAGGACTGAAGGTAAAAAATCCATTACGATCTACATACCACACAGACTATGCTGACAGATTGTGCCACACGGTCTCAAAGAAACTGCGGAACCACCTGATCAACATCCTATGCAGCAAACAGGGAAAGATTAAGAATGAGCTCTCAAAACTGGAAACTCTCATAAAAAACAACCTTCCACACAAACTTCCTCGTGGCTGGACTTTACAAAAACTAGAGAAGCCATTTACAACACACACTTTGCTTCTCTACAAAGGAAAAAGGACACTAAACTATCTAAACTCCTACATGCCACAAGGGGCCACAACAGTGGTTCCCTTAACTCACCCAACAATATTGTTAATCTATCCAGCTATACTCTTAGCCTGGCAGAAGAGTCTATCCTATCTCGGGGCCTCTCCTTCTGCCCCTCCACCCCCATGAACATGATACAGTTCTGCGGTGACCTGTAATCCTACTTTCGACGTCTCCAACTCAAAGAACATTTCCAACTCACCTCTGAATAGCACACTAATCCACAGAAACCTTCCTACCAAAACTATAAAAAGAAGGATTCTGCGTGGACTCCTCCAGAAGGTAGAAACAACAAACTGGACTTCTACATAGAGTGCTTCCGCCGATGTGCACAAGCTGAAATCGTGGAAAAGCAGCATCACTTGCCCCATAACCTCAGCCGTGCAGAACACAACGCCATCCACAGCCTCAGGAACAACTCTGACATCATAATCAAAAAGGCTGACAAAGGAGGTGCTGTCGTTATCATGAATAGGTCAGAATATGAACAAGAGGCTGCTAGGCAGCTCTCTAACACCACATTCTACAGGCCATTACCCTCTGATCCCACTGAGGGTTACCAAAAGAAATCTACACCATTTGCTCAAGAAACTCCCTGAAAAAGCACAGGAACAAAGCTGCATAGACACACCCCTAGAACCCTGACCAGGGGTATTCTATCTGCTACCCAAGATCCATAAAGCTGGAAATCCTGGGCACCCCATCATCTCAGGCATTGGCACCTTGACATCAGGACTGCCTGGCTATGTAGACTCTCTCCTCAGGCCCTATGCTGCCAGCACTCCAAGCTATCTTCGAGACACCACTGACTTCCTGAGGAAACTACAATCCATTGGTGATCTTCCAGAAAACACCATCCTCGCCACTATAGATGTAGAATCCTTGTACACCAACATTCCACACAAAGATGGACTACAAGCCATCAGGAACAGTATCCCCGATAATGTCATGGCGAACCTGGTGGCTGAACTTTGTGACTTTGTCCTCACCCACAACTATTTTACATTTGGGGACAATGTATACCTTCAAATCAGCGGCATTGCTATGGGTACCTGCATGGCCCCACAGTATGCCAACATTTTTATGGCTGACTTAGAACAACGCTTCCTCAGCTCTCATCCTCTAGCACCCCTATTCTACTTATGCTACATTGATGACATCATCATCTGGATCCATGGAAAAGAAGCCCTTGAGGAATTCCACCATGATTTCAACAATTTCCATCCACCATCAACCTCAGCCTGGACCAGTCCACACAAGAGATCCACTTCCTGGACACTACAGTGCTAATAAGCGATGGTCACATAAACACCCCCCTATACCGGAAACCTACTGACTGCTTTACTTACTGACATGCCTCCAGCTTTCATCCAGACCACATCACACGATCCATTGTCTACAGCCAAGCTCTACGATACAACCGCATTTGTTCCAATCCCTCAGACAGAGACAAACGCCTACAAGATCTCTATCAAGCATTCATAAAACTACAATACCCCCCTGCTGAAGTGAAGAAACAGACTGACAGAGCCAGAAGAATACTCAGAAGTCACCTACTCCAGGACAGGCTCAACAAAGAAAGTAACAGAATGCCACTAGCCGTCACCTTCAGCCCCCAACTAAAACCTCTCCAGCACATCATCAAAGATCTACAACCTATCCTGAAGGACGATCCCTCACTCTCACAGATCTTGGGAGACAGGCCAGTCCTCGCTTACAGACAGCCTCCCAACCTGAAGCAAATACTACACTAACCCAGGAACCTATCCTTGCAACAAAGCCCATTGCCAACTCTGTCCACATATCTATTCCAGGGACACCATCATAGGGCCTAATCCCATCAGCCACACCATCAGAGGCTCATTCACCTGCACATCTACCAATGTGATATATGCCATCATGTGCCAGCAATGCCCTTCTGCCATGTACATTGGCCAAACCGGACAATCTCTATACAAAAGAATAAATGGACACAAATCGGACATCAAGAATTATAACATTCAAAAACCACTCGGAGAACACTTCAACCTCCCTGGTCACTCAGTTTGAGACCTAAAAGTCACAATTCTCCAACAAAAAAACTTCAAAAACAGACTCCAATGAGAAACTGCAGAATTGGAATTAATTTGCAAACTGGACACAATTAACTTAGGTTTGAATAGAGACTGGAAGTGGATGGGTCATTACACAAAGTAAAAACTATTTCACCGTGCTAATTTTCCCCCTACTGTTACTTACACCTTCTTGTCAACTGTTTGAAATGGGCCATCCTGATAATCACTACAAAAGTTTTTTTTCTCCTGCTGATAATAGCCCACCTTAATTGATTAGTCTTGTTACAGTTGGTATGGCAACACCCATTTTTTCATGTTCTCTGTGTATATATATCTTCCTACTGTATTTTCCACTGCATGCATCCGATGAAGTGGGTTTTAGCCCATGAAAGCTTATGCTCAAATAAATTTGTTCGTCTCTAAGGTGCCATAAGTACTCCTCGGTTTTTTTTTGCTGATACAGACTAACACGGCTAACACTCTGAAACCTTTTCCCATTATAGTTATGCTGGTATAACTCTGAGATGCGGTGTACTTGGCCTTCTTGGCCCTCTGCTGGAGGTCCTACCAGATCCTATTTTATAGATGGGGAACTGAGGCCTGGTCTACACTGCAGGGGGAGATTGATCTAAGTTACGCAACTTCAGCTATGTGAATAACAGCTGAAGTCAACGCACTTAGGTCTACTTACTGTGGTGTCTTCACTGTGGTAAGTCAACAGCTGACGCTCCCCCATTGACTCTGCCTGCGCCTCTCGCTCTGGTGGAGTACCGGAGTCGACGGGAGAGCACTTGGCAGTTGATTTATTGTGTCTAGACACGATAAATCGACCCCTGCTGGATCGATCGCAGCCTGTCAATCCTGTGGGTAATGTAGACAAGCCCTTAGGTTCAGATTCAGTGACGTGCTTAAGTAATTGAACCCAGATATCTTGAAGCTTGACCATAACACTCCTCGCCCACTGAAGAGTTTTAGAATGGCCATTTCCCCCAAAACTGGAAATAATTATGAACAAAATTGACTGGAAAGAAAAATTTAAACAGAAAAATGTGAAGAATAATTTAGGGTTATTTAAGAACATTTTACTGGATGTCTACAAACCTACAAATGTGTAAGGCTAAATGGGTTAAAAAAAATCTGGTTTAGAGGGGAAGTGAAAACAGCAGTAAACAATGAAAAGACTATATAATAAATTTTAAAAGTTGACAGCAATTATTTATAAACTAGGAATTATGAAATGCAGACAACTGACAAGGGAAGCTAAAGGTGTTAATGAAAAATCTATGACCAGCAGAGGTTTAAGGATAATAAAATTTAAATTTAAAAATATATCAAGAATAAACAAAATCCTAGGAATAGTATAAGTCTGTTACTAGACAGAGATGGTAAAACTGTTAATAACAAGGCAAAGAAACCTGAAGTGTTCAATAAATATTTCCTATGCACAGCATCATAAGGCATCTATATGGTATAATGATGAGGAAATACTTTCCATTCCAAAGTAATTAGGGAGGATGTTAAACCACAATTACTAAAAGTGAAAACAATTTAAAATCACAACGTCTCGATAAGTTGTATCCAGGTGTTTTAAAAGATTGGCTAAGGAGCGCTCTGAAAAAATCTTAGAATGCTGAGGTGCTTCTAGAGCAGTGTTTCTCAAATGTGGCTACAGTGGCCCCATACAGCCACCAGGGCCTTTTCTTGCAGCCACAGCCTCCTGGGCTGTGATTGGGGATGGGGCACAAAGCAGTGGCCCCTCTCTCAGGGCTGCCTGCCCCCCTCCGGTGACACAAATGCTGGAGGTGCAGGCAGCTGGTGAATTCCACACTTTTCCGGGAGTAGGGGAGGCAGGCTTTGGCCCCGGGGCTTCGAGCTCCATCCATGTGGTGGCAGGCTCTGGTTCCAGGCTCTGACCTGAGGCTCACCACCCCTGACGTCATCCCTGGGCCCTGCTGCCTCCTTGCCCACCTCCCCATCCAGGGCTTAATTTGTCCCAGGGTTTGCCAGGGCTGAGTTTGTGTGCTGTGAAAAGTGAGATTAACAAACATACAAATATCACTTTTCACAGCAGAAGAATCATAGAATATCACGGTTGGAAGGGACCTCAGGAGGTCATCTAGTCCAACCCCCTGCTCAAAGCAGGACCAATCCCCAACTAAATCATCCCAGACAGGGCTTTGTCAAGCCTGACCTTAAAAATATCTAAGGAAGGAGATTCCACCACCTCCCTAGGTAACGCATTCCAGTGCTTCACCACCCTCCTAGTGAAAAAGTTTTTCCTAATATCCAACCTAAACCTCCCCCACTGCAATGTGAGACCATTACTCCTTGTTCGGTTGCCTGCTACCACTGAGAACAGTCTAGATCCATCCTCTTTGGAACCCTCTTTCAGGTAGTTGAAAGCAGCTATCAAATCCCCCCCTCATTCTTCTCTTCCGCAGACTAAACAATCCCAGTTCCGTCAGCCTCTCCTCATAAGTCATGTGTTCCAGTCCCCTAATCATTTTTGTTGCCCTCCACTGGACTCTTTCCAATTTTTCCACAACCTTCTTGTAGTGTGGGGCCCAAAACTGGACACAGTACTCCAGATGAGGCATCACCAATGTCGAATAGAGGGGAACGATCACGTCCCTCGATCTGCTGGCAATGCCCCTACGTATACATCCCAAAATGCCATTGGCTTTCTTGGCAACAAGGGCACACTGTTGACTCAAGCTGTTGACCCAGTTTCTCGTCCAATGTAACCCCTAGGTCCTTTTCTGCAGAACTGCTGCCGAGCCATTCAGTCCCTAGTCTGTAGCGGTGCATGGGATTCTTCCGTCCTAAGTGCAGGACTCTGCACTTGTCCTTGTTGAACCTCATCAGATTTCTTTTGGCCCAGTCCTCTAATTTGTCTAGGGCCCTCTGTATCCTATCCCTACCCTCCAGTGTATCTACCTCTCCTCCCAGTTTAGTGTCATCTGCAAACTTTCTGAGAGTGCAATCCGCACCATCCTCCAGATCATTAATGAAGATATTGAACAAAAACGGCCCCAGGACCGACACTTGGGGCACTCCACTTGATACTGGCTGCCCACTAGACATGGAGCCATTGATCACTACCCGTTGAGCCTGACAATCTAGCCAGCTTTCTATCCACCTTATAGTCCATTCATCCAGCCCATACTTCTTTAACTTGCTGGCAAGAATACTGTGGGTGACCGTGTCAAAAGCTTTGCTAAAGTCAAGCAACAACACGTCCATCGCTTTCCCCTCATCCACAGAGCCAGTTATCTCGTCATAGAAGGCAATTAGATTAGTCAGGCATGATTTGCCCTTTTTGAATCCATGCTGGCTGTTCCTGATCACTTTCCTCTCCTCTAAGTGCTTCAGAATTGATTCCTTGAGGACCTGCTCCATGATTTTTCCAGGGACTGAGGTGAGGCTGACTGGCCTGTAGTTCCCAGGATCCTACTTCTTTCCTTTTTTAAAGATGGACACTATATTAGCCGTTTTCCAGTCGTCTGGGACTTCCCCCAATCTCCATGAGTTTTCAAAGATAATGGCCAATGGCTCTGCAATCACATCCGCCAACTCCTTTAGCACTCTCGGATGCAGCGCATCTGGCCCCATGGACTTGTGCTCATCCAGCTTTTCTTAATAGTCCTGAACCACTTCTTTCTCCACAGAGGGCTGGTCACCTCCTCCCCATGCTGTGCTGCCCAGTGCGGTAGTCTGGGAGCTGACCTTGTTCATGAAGACAGAGGCAAAAAAAGCGTTGAGTCCATTAGCTTTTTCCACATCCTCTGTCACTAGGTTGCCTCTCTCATTCAGTAAGGGGCCCACACTTTCCTTGACTTTCTTCTTGTTGCTAACATACCTGAAGAAACCCTTCTTGTTACTCTTAACATCTCTTCCTAGCTGCAACTCCAGGTGTGCTTTGGCCTTCCTGATTTCACTCCTGCATCCCCGAGCAATATTTTTATACTCTTCCCTGGTCATTTGTCCAATCTTCCACTTCTTGTAAGCTTCTTTTTTGTGTTCAAGATCAGCAAGGATTTCACTGTTAAGCCAAGCTGGTTGCCTGTCATATTTACTATTCTTTCTACACATCGGGATGGTTTGTCCCTGTAACCTCAATAAGGATTCTTTTAAATACAGCCAGCTCTCCTGGACTCCTTTCCCCCTCATGTTATTCTCCCAGGGGATCCTGCCCCTCAGTTCCCTGAGGAAGTCAAAGTCTGCTTTTCTGAAGTCCAGGGTCCGTATTCTGCTGCTCTCCTTTCTTCCCTGTCTTAGGATCCTGAACTCGACCATCTCATGGTCACTGCCTCCCAGGTTCCCATCCACTTTAGCTTCCCCTACTAAATCTTCCTGGTTTGTGAGCAGCAGGTCAAGAAGAGCTCTGCCCCTCGTTGGTTCCTCCAGCACTTGCACCAGGAAATTGTCCCCTACCCTTTCCAAAAACTTCCTGGATTGTCTGTGCACTGCTGTATTGGTCTCCCAGCAGATATCAGGGTGATTGAAGTCTCCCATGATAACCAGGGCCTGCGATCTAGTAACTTCCGTGAGTTGCTGGAAGAAAGCCTCGTCCACCTCATCGCCCTAGTCCGGTGGTCTATAGCAGACTCCCACCACAACATCACCCTTATTGCTCACACTTCTAAACTTAATCCAGAGACACTCAGGTTTTTCTGCAGTTTCAAACTTGAGCTCTGAGCAGTCATACTGCTCCCTTACATACACCAGCTAGTAAGTCTTAGTGGAGGGGGGAAAGTGCAACCAAAAAAGCAAAAGAAACAATTACAAAAAAAGACAAGAACATGCAAAGCGCCTTATTTGTCTTTCTATTCTGTTTAGGTCCAGTAAAGTATAGCGACAAATGTAAATTATTTTTATTACTGAGTCTGAAAAAACCCTACATAAATAAATTACAATGATTTGAACATGTGTATGTGCATATTTATTTTGTTTTTCCTAAAGTTAATTAAGTATTTTAGGAAAAATTGTCAGCGTGGCCACCAGCAAGAGTTGGTCGCTGCACTCTGAGGTCACCAAAAAATTCGTTGTGAGAACCCCTGTAGAGGACTGGAGAAAAATTAATGTTGTGCCAGTATTTGAAAAGGGCAACAGAATCATCCAGGCAACTATAGTCCTGCAGCTTGCCACTGATCCTGGGCAAAATCATGGAACAGCTGATACAGGATTCCATCAGTAAAGAGTCAGAGTGGAATTATAAACGATGCCAACAGTCAATAGAATGTTATGGGAAATATATCTTGTGAAATACACTTGCTAATTTTTTTTATGAGATCATAAGTTTGACTGATCAAAGTAACTATGAATATTTGTAAAGTGTTTGCGTACGGCACAAAATTCTGACTAAAAAAAATCATTATTATACATTTAGCTGCTGCCCATAAGGGAGTTTGTTGGGAACCCGCTGAAATCCCATCAGCCTAGGTTTCTGAAGGGCCTAGGATCATGACAGATGTTCATGGAAACTCTTAGGAAAAAGAGCCACCAATCCTAGTGCTCGCCTGCTTCCTGCTGGAGCAGAGCTCAATCTGTCATGGCCAGGATGACAGAGGCTTTTGCTGCTTCTAGCCCAGCCCAGATCAGGAGTTTCTGGCCATGTTTTCCATCTGTCAAGTAGCTGGCAATCCAGTCCATGACTGGCAAATCGGTTCAGGCCTCACACAGCCCCTGGATGGTAGCTGTTTGCTGGGGGAGCTGTGTTCTCGCCTGTGAGTCAGAGTGTGACAGTGTTGCCTTGGGGCTGAATAAAAGTGTCTCGTGTGTTTGCTGCACCTAAGCGATGGCAGGGCACTGCACCATTGTGACAGCTATAGTAGCCTCTATGAAATCCTTAGGTTTTCTCACCCCATTTCCCCCTAGGAAGATGCCTGGTTCACACACCTTCCTGCACAGGTGGTACCTCTTGTCCCCACAATTCAGAGTACGTGGCTGCTGGAGCCTGAATGTGCTTTCATAGGAACCTGGACGGGAAGGGCCTCCTGGGTGACTGAGTCCAGCCCCTGCTATTGCAGGTATCCCTATGGTATGATCCCTTTCATAAACTCACCAAACTCATCTTCAAATTAGCTAGGTCATTAGCCCCCACTATCCAATTAAGAAAAATGCTCCAGAACCTCACCCCTCTAATGGTTAGAAAGCTGTTTCTAATTGCCAGCCTGAAGTCACTCCTGGCTGGTTTATCCCCATTCGTCCTTCTGCCAGCACTGTCTTTCAGCTTCAGTAGCTCCTCTCTCTCCCTGGTGTCTACCTGCCCTGATGTACTGAAAGAGAGTGATCAGATCCCTGCTCAGCCTGCATTTGGCTAAACAAGCCAGGCTCTTCTCCTTTCAGAAGTTGGGCCCTTGTTCCCATCAGCATCCTAGTAACTCTTCTTTGCACCAGTTGGAATTCCTCTTTCTTGGGTGACCAGAATTTACACTGTATTCCAGAAGAGATCTTACCAGTGCCTTGTCCAATGGCATTAATACGTCACTGATGGGGGGCATTGAGAAGCTCCCAAGGCCCATATTATACTGGCTCTGGGAATATACAGAAAGGACTTGGCACCTTGGCACCACTTGGCACCTTGCAGCTAAACAAAGAAGAAAAAAACCCTGTGTTTATTTGAGACAATAACAATTCTGACAGAGAGACACCCCTCCCCCCAATTCCTCATGCTAATTGCCAAGTAAGGGTGCCTAAGGCCAGCTTCTTTGGAAGACTGGAATATGGTGGCTGGAGTGGCGATTGGTGGGCGGGATCGCTATTGAGGGTGATGGTGGGTGGGATCTCTCCTGGGGGCAGTGACAAGGAGGGTAGTCATAGGAAAGGGGGAATCACTCTAGAAGGCATTGATCAGGCGTAGGACCCCACTGGAGTATAGAATGCCTCTCAGCCTTCAAACCTGCCTCTGTGATACCAGTGACTCCAAGGGGGAACACCTGCAGTTTGTATGGCACACTGTAACTTACAGAGCATGATGGCTTTTGACTTTACTACCCATTTGAAAGGCTGTGTATGAATTAAATAAATCAACTCTTTAAAAAGGAAAGCGGCATGTCATACAGCCACCATGCTCCCATCCAACATCATAGGGTTGGAGCTCTGGGCTTTCAGATATCTAAGACAGCCCTCTAGCAGCTATAGGAATAATTACTAGCCTCTCTGTGAACCAGCCCCTAGAGAGGGGCATGAGGTACACCTTTCTTGTGCGTAGTCAATCATTTACTAGACTGCTGTAGAATTCTGCCGATCAGGACTCCTGGGGTCTTTCCTTTGTGATGGAAGGGGACTGTGATGCAATGATTAAAGAGAATAATCAAGGCACGTATATTTGTCATAGTCAGAAAAGCAGTGTGACTGAGTGAATAAGTCTTGTCTCACATATTAGATCTGGATTCTATTTCCAGCTCTGCCAGAAGCAACCTCTCTGTTATCATGTTGGTAAAATGAGGGAGGGCTAATACATAACTTCCTTCTGGATTGTTGTAGGAGGGGGCCTTAGTGCATGGGAATATAAACAGCAATCACTAAAGGTCAATATTGAACTCATTGTCTGCTTGCCCAGTGCACTTTCCCCAGGCCATAGGGAATTTGGCAAGAGAGTCTCTGTCTCTTTGGCGTGCCAGAACAGGTAGCCTGATTCTAGAGTCTAGATGGCAGCAATTGTGGTGGGATGGCAATTCTACGGAGGGTGCCTGTTACAAAGGGCAGTGGCTGGGGGCAGTTTGCATGAGGGCATATCTGCAAGGATCTCTGGCAGTGGTTCAGCGGCAGAGATTTGCCAGGCGGGTGCCCTGTGGACTCTAACTGAACTCCAGTCTTGTGTATCTTAGAATTGTAGAAGATTAGGGTTGGAAGAGACCTCAGGAGGTCATCTAGTCCAATTCCCTGCTCACAGCAGGACCAATCCCCAACTAAATCATCCAGACAGGGCTTTGTCAAGCTGGGCCTTAAAAACCTCTAAGGATGGAGATTTCAGCACCTCCCTAGGTAACCCACTCTTGTGCTTCACCACCCTCTTAGTGAAATAGTTTTTCCTAATATCCAACCTAAACCTCCCCCACTGCAACTTGAGACCATTGCTCCTTGGTCCATCATCTGCCGCCACTGAGAACAGCTGAGCTCCATGCTCTATGGAACCCCCCTTGAGGTAGTTGAAGGCTGCTATCAAATCCATCGCGCAGTCTTCTTTTCTGCAGACTAAATAAGCCCAGTTCCCTCAGCCTCTCCTCATAAGTTATGTGTCCCAGCCCCTTAATCATTTTCGTTGCCGTCCGCTGGACTCTTTCCAATTTGTGCACATCCTTACTGTAGTGGGGGGCCCAAAACTGGATGCAGTACTCCAGATGTGGCCTCACCAGTGCTGAATAGAGGGGAATAATCACTTCCCTCAATCTGCTGGCAATGCTTCTACTAATGTAACCCAATATGCCATTAGCCTTCTTGGCAATAAGGGCACACTGCTGACTCGTATCCAGTTTCTCGTCCACTGTAATCCCTAGGTCCTTTTCTGCAGAACTGCTGCCTAGCCAGTCGGTCCCCAGCCTGTAGCAGGGGGAAGTGCGTCTTGAGGGACCTTGGGTGGGGTAGGCTCTGGCCTGGCTGATGACACCACTTCCAAGGGACTGAAGTGATTCCCAGCCCTGGGACCAGCTCTGGCTGCACTGGCGGCTCAGCTAGCAGACACAGTTGCCACCCAGCAGGGCCAGTGAGTGCGGTTAGGAGGCAGGGCGTGTGGGAGTGGATTTCTTGCAGGGGCAGTGCTGGGCGGTGATGGGGCAGAGAAGATGTGTATGTTAGGGCACTAAGGAGTGGGGGTTCTGTGGGGGGAGCTGGGCAGTTGTGATGGGACTGTGGGCAGGGGGGTGCTGGGCAGGGGTGCTGTTGTGCAGGATGCTGTGTATTTGTGTGGAGGGGGCTGGGCATAGTGGGTCTTGGGGGTCTCTGGCCATAGGGAGTCGGGAGGATGTTGGGTGGGGGGGGGGCTGTGTGGCATGGCATGGGCCCATCCCCTGAGGGGAAGGGGCATGCTGGCAGCACAGGGCCGTGCGGGCCACTGTGTGTCTGGCAACTGCCGGTTTGTAAATAGAGCTGGGCCGCCCCTGCCATGCCATGCCCAATTGCCTCTGGCTGGGCCCTCGCTCTGGGGACTGACCTCCCCACACCATGCTCCATCGCCCCCATAGGGTCCCACAAATAAGTTTGGTGCTGGGCCCACAAATGGTTAATCCAGCCCTGCTATTGGGCCCACTGCTCAGGGGGCCAGGGGACAGCCACAGTGGCTGCTGCTGGAGCAGCTCGCCAGCCAGCTGCTGGGGTGGCCCTTGGGCTGGCTGCACCAGCTGCTACTCAGGCGGTCCCCGGGGCCACCTGCACTGGCCTCTGCTCAGGCGGTCCCTGGGACCAGCTACACCGGCTGCTGCTCAGGCAGTCCCTGGGGCCATCTGCATTGGCTGCTGCTCAGGCAGTCCCTGGGGCCACCTGCATTGGCCACTGCTCAAGCCCTGGCCACTGTGGCTGGCCCCAGGGCCAGCCTGAGCAGTGGCTCCTGGGGCAGCCAGGGTGATCCCTGGCGGCAGCCCCTGGCAGTTGCTCCCCCTGCCCCCACCCCCGCTCCAGGAGCAGCCACCCCCACACCAACACCAGCCTCCCAAGATTTAGTCAGAGGTATTTATATGTCATGGAGAGGTCACGGGCTGTGAATTTTTGTTTATTGCCCATGACCTGTCCATGACTTTTACTAAAAACACTCATGACTAAATCGTAGCCTTAGTCATGAGAAGATCTCAGAGCCCTTTACAAATATCAGTGATCCCTGCTGTACCTCTTTGAGGTATTTTGGTTGTTATTGGCCCCATTTTACAAATGGTGAAACAGCTACAGCTTTCAAACATCTGCATCTAATTTGTGGCTGTAAAAATAGCTCCTGCACATGCAAAAGTGAAGTTTGTATTGGCAAGTCTCCGATTACATGAACAATTCATTACAGTAGAACCTCAAAGACGCGAACACCAGAGTTACGGACTCCCTGGTCAACCAGACATCATGGGGAAGTGGAAGTAACCAATCAGGCAGCAGCAGAGACAACAAACAAATAAATAAACCAGCAAATACAGGACTGGACTGTGCTTGTATTGCACCTTAAAGTTAGGCATATCTGGGGTGCCTGTCCCCCACCCATCCCCTACAGGTAGGATGCCGTTTCCGCCTCTCCATCCCCCATGGCTGGGAGGGGGACAAGCTTGTAAGCTCAGAGCTCAGGAAATAAACTTCCGGCGCTGCTACTGAAACCTGGCCTGGAGTGTGAGCTGCCGGAGCCGGAGCCAGAGCCAGAGCCAGAGCCAGAGCCAGAGCTCCTGCCTGCACGCTGCACTGTGGAGGAGCAGCTCAGTTTTAAAGGGCCACACCCTGCACTGCGTGTCCACTGACACTGCAGTGCCCCAGGGTGCCTCACTCATCACCCTTGCAGCCAGGGATCTAGAACCAGCCTGTCCCCACCCCCACTTGCCAGGCAGCCACTGCAGAACTGTGAGCCCTGCTCTGAGCAATCTGCCCTGCGGAGCATCCCATAATGGCTTGCTCAGACTTATGAACATTTCTGAGTTCCGAACAACCTCCATTCCCGAAGGGACCATTTCAGTGGTTCTCAAACAGGGGTCCGCAGCCACTGGGGGCCACGAGCAGGTTTCAGGGGGGCTGCCAAGCAGGGCCAGTATTAGACTCTCTGGGGCCCAGGGCAGAAAGTCAAAGCCATGCCACAGTGCTGAAGCCTGGGACTCCAAGCCCGATCATCCCAGGCTGAAGCTGAAACCTGAGCAACTTAGCTTTGTTGGGCTCCTTGTGGCATGGGGCCCCAGGTAACTGCCCTGCTTGCTACACCCTAATGCCAGCCCCGCCTTTTATATGCAGAAAAACAGTTGTGGCATGCCTGGGCTGGGGAGTATTTTAGCATGTTGGGGGGGCCTCAGAAAGAAAAAGTTTGAGAACACCTGTGTTAGATCATCTAATCTGAGCTCCTGTATAGCACAGACTCACCCGCTCGCCCCTCTGTTGAGTCAATAACATGGGTTAGACTAAAGCATTTCAGTACTTAAGAGACTAAACTGTTGTGTGCCACAGGCAGAGAATAGGAGACCAAGGTGCCCCAAGGCCCCTGCAATGGCAGGGAATCAATTCGGTGGAACCGGTTAGCTGGTTGTCAGGGCATGGTTTTTCGGTTCCAATGTAGGCATAGCTGTTTGAAAATGTGATTTTTTTTAAAAAATCATTCTGTGATCATTCAAGATAAAACCCCAGCAGGAATACAGAGGTGACGGTTCGACTTTATGTCCAGTAAGAAAAGACCAAGAGTGAGTGCAGATACTTTGTACAGCCCCAGTAAACAGGGTATACTATCAAGCCAGCCTACTCACAGCAGTGTTAGGGGCGCACTAACCCAGCCAAATGCTAGGTCTTTATTGAACAAGAGAATAGTGGCAGTGTAAACATTGCCAGGCTACCATGGATTAATACGAAATCATGCCCACCAGAAATGTACACACCTCCTTTAGCAAAGGCTACTCTACGGGTTTGGGATAGAACTAGAGATGAGATCAATTCTTTTCCCTCCCCAATGACACCCATTGCAAATACTCCAGATCTTAACCCACATCACGAGCCAGAGTGCTTTAAAGATGGAGAGAGCCATAGAATACACATGGATGGCCAGCTATTGAGTACCGAAACTTTACTATTTTATTTTGAGATCAAACCTAACTTTAACTGGCCTGCTCTCTCACGGTAACAGTACTTGCGAGTTAGGCATTATGTTTCTCAACTTTACAGGAAAAAAACTGTTTTATGCAGAAAGCTAACTTTAATAGAAGCAATGGCAACTGGTCAATTAGGAAACAAAAAAAATGTATACCTAATCTATATTAATTGTGATTTTTTCTTTGTCCAAAGCAGTTTGCCCCCACTCCCATGGGAACATATCTCCTGAGCTAGCAAGTCACTCTGTAAGCAGGTGGTCTCAGTTCCTGCTGCATGGCACACAGTGAAGGCTATTTTACCCCCTTGGAGAAAGAGCCCTTCTGATCCCAGCCTACATCTTGTGCCATGGCTCTAGATGGTGCTCTGAATTCTTCCTGCTTCAGATACTTCCCTAGGACTTGTGTCCCCTCCATCAGCTATTGCTACTCCGCATTTGCTCTGTTCTGGGACAAGATGGCTTCAGTGTCTGGCTGGGACCCGTGTGAATGGTGTGGGGGTTGGGCAATATCATCATCTTTAAGGGGCCAATGCTGTGCCAGGAGCCAGGTGTGATGCAGGTGCCCAGGGAAAAGGGAGTTTCCTTTCCCACTAGGGCATGCAGGGCAACTCCATGGCCACCACTGCTGCCTTAGTGCTCCCGTGAGCACCCCCCGGGTGTGGGAGAAGAATGACTGGGGGATTGGCAGAGCTGCTGATCCTCTGTCCCAATACTGTTGCTCCCTGGCCTGCCCTGCCCCGTCCCCACACCACCCTAGGATGGTATGCTAGGACAGAGCTCTCCTGGGTTTGGCTGTGGGGGGAGGAGGTGCACAGCCCCAGGATCTTCCTGAAGTGTTTCCTACTCCCGTGCCCTAACAGCACCCCCCATTGTCCTCAGCACCCCCTGCTCCTCTGCCATGCCAGTGCCCCCCCCATTGTCCTCAGTGCCCCTGCTTCTCTGCCATGCCAGCACCTCCCATTAGCCTCAGCGTCCTCTGCCCTGCCAGCACCCTCCATTGTCCTCAGCGCCTTTCCTCCTGTGCCGCGCCAGTGGCCTCCATTGCCCTCAGCACCCTCTGCTCCTCTGCCCTTCCAGCATGCTCAGTTGTCCTCAGCACGCCCTGCTTCTCTGCCATGCCAGCAACCCCCATTGTCCTCAGCACCCCCTGCTTCTCTGCCCTGCCAGCACCCCCCATTGCCCTCAGCACCCCCTGCTTCTCTGCCCTGCCAGCACTCTCCATTGTCCTTAGAACCTCCTGCTTCTCTGCCACACCAGCACCCCCCATTGTCCTCAATGCCCTTCCTCCTCTGCCCCACCAGCATCCTTCATTGCCCTCAGCGCCCCTTCCTCCTCTGCTCTGCCGTCACCCCCTATTGCCCTCAGCACCCTCTGCTCCCCTGTCCCGCCAACACCCTCCATTGCCCTCAGTGCCCTCTGCCCCATCAGCACCCTCCATTGCCCTCAGCACCCCCTCCTCTGCCCTGCCAGCACCCCCCATTGCCCTCAGTGCCCTCTGCCCCACCAGTGCACCCCATTGCCCTCAGTATGCCCTGCTCCTGTGCAGGGAGTGGGCTCTTATCAGGCTCCTCCATGGGGTCGCCCGAAGCTCCGCTGTCTTTTATGGAGCTTCCTTGGGGAGGCACAGGCCATTGCTGACCCTTCAGGGGGATGTTCCTCCTGCTTTGAGCAGAGTAGGGCTTCCAGGGGGCATGGGTGCTGCAGAGCTTGTGGCAGGTGGAATGATGGGTCTGGCAGTGGGTCGCAGTGGGGCTGACTAGCTCTGCAGGGAGCGCAGTCCAGCAGGCTGGTGGTGGGAAGGTCCTGGGGAGCCCTGGTCACTCACATTCTTCTCTCGGAGACAGTCTGCACAGCATCTTCCGCTTCTCCCCCGGTAGAAATGTTCATTTCCAGGCATTGGCTCCCTGAGCTGCTGCGCCAGCTCCCCTAACAGGGCCTTCTGGTCAGAGAATGGCTGGGGCCAGCCAGTAATCACGCCATGGTCCCAGGGTGTGCCCAGTGGCTCCTCTCCACCGGCCAGCCTGGGACTGCCTGCCAAGTAGACTCCAGTCAAGGGCTCAGGCCCTTCCCTCCCCTAGCTGCCTCCACAATGACACTGCCTGCCTGGAGCTGGGGGCAACTTTTGCCCCAAACTCTTTCTTCCCACGTGTCACGATCGCTGGCGTTCATCTGGCCCCAGGGCTCATATCAGACTCCTCCATGGGGTTGCCTGAGGCAAGTCAAGTTCAGGATCCTGACACAGGAAAGAAAGGAGAACAGCAGAATATGGACCCTGGACTTCAGAAAAGCAGACTTTGACAACCTGAGGGAACTGATGGGCAGGATCCCCTGGGAGAATAACATGGTGGGGAAAGGAGTCCAGGAGAACTGGCTGTATTTTAAAGAATCCTTATTGAGGTTACAGGGACAAACCATCCCGATGTGTAGAAAGAATAGTAAATATGGCAGGCGACTGGCTTGGCTTAACAGTGAAATCCTTGCTGATCTTGAACACAAAAAAGAAGCTTACAAAAAGTGGAAGATTGGACAAATGACCAGGGAAGAGTATAAAAATATTGCTTGGGCATGCAAGAGTGAAATCAGGAAAGCCAAATCCCACCTGGAGGTGCAGCTAGCAAGAGATGTTAAGAGTAACAAGAAGGGTTTCTTCAGGTATGTTAGCAACAAGAAGAAAGTCAAGGAAAGTGTGGGCCCCTTACTGAATGAGGGAGACAACCTAGTGACAGACGATGTGGAAAAAGCAAATGGACTCAATGCTTTTTTTGCTTCTGTCTTCACGAACAAAGTCAGCTCCCAGACTGCTGCACTGGGCAGCACAGCATGGGGAGGAGGTGACCAGCCCTCTGTGGAGAAAGAAGTGGTTCGGGACTATTTAGAAAATCTGGATGAGCACAAGTTCATGGGGCTGGATGCGCTGCATCTGAGAGTGCTAAAGCAGTTGGTGGATGTGATTGCAGAGCCATTGGCCATTATCTTTGAAAACTCATGGCGATTAGAGGAGAACCCGGACGACTGGAAAACAGCTAATGTAGTGCCCATCTTTTAAAAAGGGAAGAAGTAGGATCCTGGGAACTACAGGCCAGTCAGCCTCACCTCAGTCCCTGGAAAAATCATGGAGCAGGTCCTCAAGGAATCAATTCTGAAGCACTTAGAGGAGAGGAAAGTGATCAGGAACAGTCAGCATGGATTCACCAAGGGCAAGTCATGTCTGACTAATCTACTTGCCTTCTATGACGAGATAACTGGCTCTGTGGATGAGGGGAAAGCAGTGGATGTGTTGTTCCTTGACTTTAGCAAAGCTTTTGATACGGTCACCCACAGTATTCTTGCCAGCAAGTTAAAGAAGTATGGGCTGGATGAATGCACTATAAGGTGGGTAGAAAGCTGGCTAGATTGTCGGGCTCAACGGGTAGTGATCAATGGCTCCATGTCTAGTTGGCAGACGGTATCAAGTGGAGTGCCCCAAGGGTTGGTCCTGGGGCCGTTTTTGTTCAATATCTTCATTAATGATCTGGAGGATGGTGTGGATTGCACCCTCAGCAAGTTTACAGATGACACTACACTGGGAGGAGAGGTAGATACGCTGGAGGCTAGGGATAGGATACAGAGGGCCCTAGACAAATTGGAGGATTGGGCCAAAAGAAATCTGGTGAGGTTCAACAAGGACAAGTGCAGAGTCCTGCACTTAGGACGGAAGAATCCCATGCACCGCTACAGAGTAGGGACCGAATGGCTCGGCAGCGGTTCTGCAGAAAAGGACCTAGGGGTTACAGTGGACGAGAAGCTGGATATGAGACAACAGTGTGCCCTTGTTGCCAAGAAGGCCAATGGCATTTTGGGATGTATACATAGGGGCATTGCCAGCAGATTGAGGGACGTGATCGTTCCCCTCTATTCGACATTGGTGAGGCCTCATCTGGAGTACTGTGTCCAGTTTTGGGCCCCACACTACAAAAAGGATGTGCAAAAATTGGAAAGAGTTCAGCGGAGGGCA
This sequence comes from Lepidochelys olivacea, assembly GCF_965140295.1. Classification (NCBI taxonomy): domain Eukaryota; kingdom Metazoa; phylum Chordata; order Testudines; family Cheloniidae; genus Lepidochelys; species Lepidochelys olivacea. The sequence goes on along the minus strand of NC_140418.1, from coordinate 42,169,301 downwards.
ACAAAAATGATTAGGGGACTGGAACACATAACTTATGAGGAGAGACTGAGGGAACTGGGATTGTTTGGTCTTCGGAAAAGAAGAATGACTGGGGTTTGATAGCTGCTTTCAGCTACCTGAAAGGGAGTTCCAAAGAGGATGGATCTAGACTGTTCTCAGTGGTAGCAGGCAACCGAACAAGGAGTAATGGTCTCACATTGCAGTGGGGGAGGTTTAGGTTGGATATTGGGAAAATCTTTCTCAGTAGGAGGGTGGTGAAACACTGGAATGCGTTACCTAGGGAAGTGGTAGAATCTCCTTCCTTAGAAGTTTTTAAGGTCAGGCTTGACAAAGCCCTGGCTGGGATGATTTAGTTGGGGATTTGTCCTGCTTTGAGCAGGGGGTTGGACTAGATGACCTCCTGAGGTCCCTTCCAACCCTGATATTCTCTGATTCATGGCTGGGGGGTTGTGCACACACTGGCCAGTGTGAGGCAGGTTCTTCTGAGGTCGCTACTGCAGAACCGTTCCCACCACGGCGCTGCTGCGTGCGGTGCATGCACACCAGGAGGAGTTGGTGGTGGTGGGACGGGCCCCAGTGGTTTATTAGGGTAGGTTGTTCTGGGGTGCGGGAGGGGTCACCCACTGGTCTGGGCTGGACTGCATTTTCCCTGGTCATTGCTGTAAAATAGTGCGTGAGCGCAGGGAGGAAGCATGTTCTTGCAGCTGATGTGGCTCTAGGAGATGGAAGGCCTGGGGAGCTGATCCTCATGCTGCCCAGACACCCTGGAGTGTCAGTGAATTACCTCTGTGTGCTTCATCTTCCCCTCTGTCAGAGAAGGACTCTGCTGCTCTGCCCCCACAGGGTGCTGTGAAGCTCCATGTATTAATGGTCACAAAGTGTGTTTCAACCTGCAGGCAGGAGGTGCTAGAGAAGCACAGCCTTCGGGCTGGGCTGCATACAGGGCTTTGCAGGGCTTCTCACAAGCACAGGGCTGTGCACAGCGACTCCATGGTAGAAGCTGGCTCCTGTGAGCTTCGTGTCTGACTGCTCTGATCCTGGCATTGCCCCCAGGGCATTTGTCTCACTGCCTCCCTGTGGGGTTTGGGCAGGCTCGGTAAAGCTAGTGCTGTAGTGCTGGACTGCGACTGTGGAGACCGTGCAGGACATTCCCACTTCTGGCCTGAGTGAGTTTAGGTTAGTCTTTTAATCTGCCTTGGGCATCATCTCCAAAACGCCTCCCTTCTGTTGCGCAGCTCAAACACACTAACAACTGTGCAGGTCTCAGGTAGTCTGGCGAGGAGGAACAGATAGCTACTGAGAGAAAGAGAGACCCAGGCCCCGCTCATCTGGGGGAAGACGTGCCAGCCTGGGGTGTGTGGAACGTTTAGGCTTGGTTCCTTCCTAGCGAGCTGCCCTGTCAGTGCAGGGAGAGGAGCTCTGGCTGCCTGGGGAGTGCAGGGAACCCGGAGGTGTCTAACACACAGGAGCATAGCTTAATTCCTGAGTCAGGGCTCTGAAGGCAAACACCCCTCCACATGATAGAGGTCAGCATCAACTGACTCTCCCCCCGTAATGAGTGTTTCCCTGCTGCTGCTGCTGCTGTCAGTGATTGGTGGGGGCATGTTACTTCTCTCGGTGCACAAGCAGTGTCAGTGCATTCTGGGTAGTGGCAGAACCACAACCCGTGTCCTCCTAGCCTCTGTTTAGATATCACTTCCTGCTGTGTGGCTGACCCTAACAGTGCTTGTGGCACAGAACCTGGTTGCAGATGGTGGAGGGTTACACATTTGGTATGGATGGTATAGGTGATGTATCTTGCAATAGTTGATGTAACAGCTTGGGGCGGATGGTCTTGCTGTTATAGGTGGATATGGATTGTGTAGCTGTTACACCTGGGTGCTGTTGGAGTGGCTGTAACACTGTAGTGTGCATGGGGTAGCTTTAACACCAGTGTGTGGATGGTGTAGCTGTTACACCCTGGTACATGTGGCATGTCTATTACTGCTTGGTGTGGAGGGTGTGAATGGTTCACCTGGGTGTGACTCACATATCTAACACATCTGTGTGCTACTCATATAGCCATTACAATTCACTGTATATGTATAGATTTACAGAGGGATAAGGACAAGAGGGTAGAGTTGTGGCTCTTTCATGTGGATGGTATAGCTGTTTCACCTTGGAAGAGATGTTATGTTATGTGAGATGTTATGGTTGTCACACTTTGGTGTGGATGCTGTAGCTGTTCACCCTGGTGTTTCTGTTTATAAGAATTACACTATGTTGCAGACCATACAGCTGACAGCTTGTCAGAGGTGGGGATGGGGTGCCTTCTGCACCCAGGTATGGGTGGGGTAAGTGTCAAACCTGTTCGCAAGTATCTTGATTTATGTAGTTTTAAAACTTTTGTTCAGATGGGGAGCTGTTACACACTAATACTGATGGTGTAGCCTTTAATCTTTGGTGTGGATGGAGCAGCTGTTACACCTTATTGTAGATAGTGTAGCTATTACACCAGGATGCTATTCCATGCTTGGTATGGAGGTTACAACTTTTACAGCTGAGTGCAGAGGGTTTAGCTGCTATGCATTGTGTGCACGGTGTACCTGTTACATCTTCATGCGGCTGGTGTATCTGTTATAACTCAATGCACAAGGTATATCTCTAACACCTTTCTGCAGATTGTACAGTTGTTTCACCTTGGTGTGGATAGTGTAGCTGTTGCCATCTGTATCATGTGGTATAATTGTTGAACTTTAGTGTGGCTGGTGCAGGTGTTCTACTTTGGGGCAGATGGTATTCTGATGCTGTATTAACTGTTGCTGTAGTTAAGGTGACATCCAGAACATTCATTTTGATGGGATAGAATTGTAAAAACTTCATGTGTGAGTAAGTTTTAGAAGAACTAAAATTGTACCATAACCTTTGTCTTGTTATGGATTGTTTGGTGTATCTCTCGGTTGTTGAATTGAAATTCTGGGACGTTTATAACAAGATGTTCAATGGGTATTTTGGCATTTTTCCTGGCTGCAGATGGTGGAGCTGTTTAACTGGAGATTCTTTGGCAGGCTGCCACTCACTTTCTTTGGAATCTGATAATCTCTTCCTCTTGCTGTTAGAGAATCTGTTATTCTTGGGGTAATGTTTCCCTTGTTCTGTTCTCCTGACACGCTTCCATTTTCCATCTATTCTGTCGTTAGTTGTCATTGGTTCCAGAAGCTTGTTAGAAGCTAATGTAACCCACTGGACAGCATGTGTTACGCATTCGCCACTGTCTAATGTGCAGAGGAGGCAGGTTTGTCATAGGCCCAGGCCCAGCAGTGTGGAGACTCCCGCTGTTAGCCTTGGAGCCCCTTGGTTCTATCATCACACTAACACCAAGATTTTTGTCCTTCACACCATATGTCTTGACACAATGACCCTTGTGACAATGAAGGGGGGGGGGGCGGAGAGCTCCCTTTTAAGGACACCAGCCAGCCAGTAGCTATAAAATCCCACTTAGTAGCTGTTCTCTAATTGCTCTACCCGTAAAGGGTTAAAAAGTCTCACTGCTATGCATAGGTAAAAGGAAGTGAGTGGGCACTTGGTCAAAAGAGCCCGTGGGAAGGCTAGACCTTTTTAAAATTGAAAAAAAGACTCCCCTTTTGTCTGGCTGCCGTCGTTCTCCCGGGGAGAGGCGGACAGGGCAACAGCTATACTGTAAGAAGCTTGGGCCAGGCATGGAAAAATCATTAGTATCATAGCACAGAGATAACACGATTAGGATTATCTCTTTTATTTCATTATGGCTTGTGGATTCCTCTGTGCTAACCGCAGGTGCTTTTGTTTTGCTTAGTTGCTCTTTTAAAACCTAGCAATAGCCTGAGCTCCCAGCTGTATTTTCTTTTCTTTTCTTTTTTTTTAATTAATAAAATTTACCTTTTTTAGAACAGAATTGGATTTTTGTGTCTTAAGAAGTTTGTGCACATGTTGTTTAATTAGCTAGTGGCAACAGCTGATTTCCTCCCACCGCCTCCAGCTCTTCCCCGGAGAGGGGCATGAAGGGGCTTGAGGGTACCCCACAGGAAGGAATTCCCAAAGCTCTCAAAGAGGTTCTGCACTTGGGTGCTGGTAGCATCTACCACTCCAAGGTCAGAGAGAAGCTGTGACCTTGGGAGTTTAATATCAGCCTGGAGTGGCCAGTATTAATTTTTAGAATCTTTGCGGGCCCCCACCTTCTGCATTTGAAGTGCCAGAGTGGGGAATTAGCCATCAGAAAATGCTGATTCATTGAAAGCAGAATGTTTAGTGGAAATGTGTTGATTGCAACAGAATTGTGAGAAAAAGTCCTATGCAGAATGGGTTGTTCTGATTTTCCATTTCTAAACAACTTGTTTCCATTTTTTATTTTATAGATTAGAATTCAAACATATTTAAAAGTCAAAATCAGAACAAAGTGTTTCACGGGACTGAAAACAAGAATTTTTCTGGAATGTTTTGTGGGAAATTTTGAATTTTTAAAATTTTATTCTATTTCGGTACAGGAAAAAATTCCAGTTGTACAGATTTGCTCAGAAAATCCCATTCCTGCCCAGTTCAGTTTCCATGTCATGGACACCAGAGCTATTGAAGATCTTTTAATTCCTTCTCAAAATACTGCAGATGGGGCATCCCTGCCTCCTGGGATGCCACCCTCAAAAGGAATGTTCTGATCCAAGTGCTGTACTCACTAAGCCACTCTTCCCTCGCTCGTGTTGGGCAGAGACATTGCTAAAATGGACCCATTGCTTCAGACTGGTGTGGGGGAGTGATGAGAAATAGATGCCTTCCTTGCTGTATGTGTGGATTAGTCTCCTCATGCTTGGCTGATTGGCCCAGATTGGGGCTCTGAGGCTGGTCTGGACTTTAGTTACACTACTTGGACCCATTCTTAATCCATCATTTCTTTGTTTACTTTGGGTGGGGGGATTCCAGGGGTTAAATGTTGTTTAAAACTTAAGACACGTTGTCAAGCTGTCTAGAGTAGCTCACTAGTGTGAGTGCCAATCTCATAAGAACATAAGAATGGCCATACTGGGTCAGACCAAAGGTCCATCCAGCCCAGTATCCTGTCTACCGACAGTGGCCAATGCCAGGTGCCCCAGAGGGAATGAACCTAACAGGTAATGATCTAGTGATCTCCCTCCTGCCATCCAACTCCACCCTCTGACAAACAGAGGCTAGGGACACCATTCCTTACCCATCCTGGCTAATAGCCATTAATAGACTTAACCTCCATGAATTTATCCAGTTCTTTTTTAAACCCTGTTATAGTCCTAGCCTTCACAACCTCCTCAGGCAAGGACTTCCACAGGTTGACCATGTGCTGAGTGAGGAGGCATAGTTCAGTGGTTTGAGCATTAGCCTGCTAAACCCAGGGTTGTGAGTTCAATCCTTGAGGGGGCCATTTAGGGATCTAGGGTAAAAATTGGGGATTGGTCCTGCTTTGAGCAGGGCATTGGACTAGATGCCCTATTCTTCTATGAAGAAGAACGTCCTTTTATTTGTTTTAAACCTGCTACCCATTAATTTCATTTGGTGACCCCTAGTTCTTATATTATGGGAACAAGTAAATAACTTTTCCTTATTCACTTTCTCCACACCACTCATGATTTTATATACCTCTATCATATCCCCCTTAGTCTCCTCTTTTCCAAGCTGAAAAGTCCTAGCCTCTTTAATCTCTCCTCATATGGGTCCTGTTCCAAACCCCTAATCATTTTAGTTGCCCTTTTCTGAACCTTTTCTAATGCCAGTATATCTTTTTTGAGATGAGGGGACCACATCTGTATGCAGTATTCAAGGTGTGGGCATACCATGGATTTATATAAGGGCAGTAAGATATTCTCTGTCTTATTCTCTATCCCTTTTTTAAATGATTCCTAACATCCAGTTTGCTTTTTTGACTGCCGCTGCACACTGTGTGGACGTCTTCAGAGAACTATCCATGATGACACCAAGATCTTTCTCCTGATTAGTTGTAGCTAAATTAGTCCTCATCATATTGTGTGTACAGTTGGGGTTATTTTTTCCAAAGTGCATTATTTTACATTTAACCATATTAAATTTCATTTGCCATTTTGTTGCCCAATCACTTCGTTTTGTGAGATCTTTTTGAAGTTCTTCACAGTCTGCTTTGATTTTGACTATCTTCAGCAATTTAGTATCATCTGCAAACTTTGCAACCTCACTGTTTACACCTTTCTCCAGTTCATTTATGAATAAGTTGAATAGGATTGGTCCTAGGACTGACCCTTGGGGAACACCACTAGTTACCCCTCTCCATTCTGAAAATTTACCGTTTATTCCTACACTTTGTTCCCTGTCTTTTAACCAGTTCTCAGTCCATGAAAAGATCTTCCCTCTTATCCCATGACAACTTAATTTACATAAGAGCCTTTGGTGAGGGACCTTGTCAAAGGCTTTCCGGAAATCTAAGTACACTATGTCCACTGGATCCCCCTTGTCCACATGTTTGTTGACCCCCTCAAAGAACTCTAATAGATTAGTAAGACATGATCTCCCTTGTCAGAAACCATGGTGACTATTGCACAACAATTTATGTTCTTCTACGTATCTGACAATTTGCCACTGAATGCATCCGATGAAGTGAGCTGTAGCTCACGAAAGCTTATGCTCAAATAAATTTGTTAGTCTCTAAGGTGCCACAAGTACTCTTATTCTTTACTATTGTTTACTATTGTTTCAACTAATTTGCCCGGTACTGACATTAGACTTACCGGTCTGTAATTGCCAGGATCACCTCTAGAGCCCATCTTAAATATTGGTGTTATCTTAGCTAACTTTCAGTCATTGGGTACAGTAGCTGATTTAAAGGACAGGTTACAAACCATAGTTAATAGTTCCACAATTTCACATTTGAGTTCTTTCAGAACTCTTGGGTGAATGCCATCTGGTCCTGGTGACTTGTTACTGTTAAGTTTCTCAATTAATTCCAAAAGCTCCTCTAGTCACACTTCAATCTGTGACAATTCCTCAGATTTGTCACCTACAAAAGACGACTCAGGTTTGGGAATTTCCCTAACATCCTCAGCCATGAAGACTGAAGCAAAGAATTCATTTAGTTTCTCTGTGATGACTTTATCGTCTTTAAGTGCTCCTTTTGTATCTCTATCGTCCAGGGGCCCCACTGGTTGTTTAGCAGGCTTCCTGCTTCTGATGAACTTAAAAAACATTTTGTTATTACCTTTTGAGTTTTTGGCTAGCTGTTCTTCAAACTTCTTTTTGGCTTTTCTTATTTTCCTCAGGGCAGACTGTCAAGGAACAGGGCACAAACAACTGGTTGTGTGTACTATAATTAGATTTCACTAACCAAGTAACAAGTGTGAACTCTTCAAGCCTTATAACAGCTTTAACAAGGAGTCACAGACATCCCCCTTGGGCACTCCAGTCTATCTTGCCTGCCAGGCAAACTTCCCTTTGTGATAGATGGTCCTTTACATCAAAAAAAATCACAGCAATATTCAGGTTACTCCCAGTCTCAAAGAACTCGTCACTTACCCCAAGTCGATTGCACCTTAGATCTCTTACCAAAGACAATGCTTGTAGCCAATCCTGTAATAAACGATCTAAAGATTTATTAACTAGGAAAAAGAAATTAGAGTTATTTACAAGTTTAAAGCAGGTAAACACACACACACACAGAAATGAGTTACAGTTTTAGATTGCAAAAGGTAATGGAAGCTGCTGTGATGTGCAGGGTCTGTATGTCCTTTAGGGCTAACCTAAGCTAAGCAGCTTGGGCATCCCTTGCTTATGCTTAGAAATATTGCCCCTCCAAATTGCAGGCAGCACACCAATACAGTGCCTCCAGGTCAGGGAATTTTATTCCATTCCCTCAGAGTTCAAACTGATGGAACAAGTGTCCATGTCTGTCTCTTCTCCATGGGTGTGTGTCTTTGTCCTTTGATATTTCTGAGTGGCTCATTTGGTTTCAGTGGGCCGTCTTGTGAAGTGCTGGCCCTGAACACACTAATTAATGCTTCTTTTCTGTTTGGTGAATTACACAATTATAGTGGTTTACATGCAAACACTCAATAGCATTGTATACCATGAGCTACAGATGTTGTAAGTGAGATCAATACATGCAGCATCCTACAAGCATTTCATAAGGTCTAAACACATTCTTATCAACTTAACATCTTTTTTAACCATGCTAACACACAGTGAGCCAGACTGGTTTCCAGCTATGCATTTGTCAGTGTTCAGTGAGGCCTGGGGGCCTTGGTATGAGCTGACACCTGGTCTGCCAGCATCACACAGGTTTTCTGGCAGAATATCCTATGGCAGAACTCGTAGCTTCTGCAACAGCCAACGTGGGAAAGGACATGCTTTATGACTGATGGAAACAGATGGACCAATCACATGCATAGGAGCTGCTCCCTGGCTCAGACCGGGGATGAAGCTGAGGGGCGGACTCTAGAAACTCCATGTATAGATAGGAAAATGTTGATTTATCTCCTGCTGCCTTATGGGAGGAACCCAGGGGTAGGCAGCCCTGATTGGAAGCAGAAATCAAGGGAGCAACTGGTAGTTGGCAGGAGACGTGAGCAAGGAGACAGGGCTGGCAGCGGGGGAGAAATGGAGGATGAGTGCTCCACTGTACCGGACAAGGGCCAGAACCCTGGATCAGAATCCTCTAAGTCTTGGAGATGTTCAGACTGCATCTGGGCCTCTCCCATGCATCTCTGCTCCATGTACATTGAACTGCACAGTACTGCTCCTTCACAGCAGTGACAATTTCATACTCCCACTGTCCTGCTAATGTCTTCTACTGCTTCTTTTATCTCCCCATTCAGCTGCTGCTCTGGGGCTGAAGTAACCTGCCGTGATGATCTCCACTCCCAGGATGCCCCTCCTACTGCTGCTGCTCCACATCCCAAGTGCTGCCAAAGCTCAGGTTAATCCAGGTAAGCAAAATGAAGGCCAGCCTGTTGCAATTCCAGCAAAGCAGCTGCCCCAGAGATTATTTTAATTGGCTGTGCTCCTGCCAGCCAGAGGCCAAGGCTCATTAATCTTCTTCCTCCATAACAGACGGGTCACCCCGTTTCCAGGAACTCAGACTTTTCAAATACAGAGAATGAAAGTGTCTTTTTGAAACTCTGCATCAACACCTGCCCAGAATGAGGATGGGCAGTGCTGGTTTACAGTGGCTTTGTTAAAGCCTGGTGTAACCCTTTAATCTCACAGTACTGCTGTCTCCCGTCATCCCACAGCACTGTGTTCCTGGCCCTAGTGATTATAAGATTGTTCTTCCCAGCCAATCTTACAACCATGGCCCCACTGAGGACAATGGCAAAGCCCCCACTGACTACAGTGGGGTCAGGATTTCAGCCCCTCTTCCACCAGGAGACTTAGCATAGTAGCTTTCTAGGGTTTTCCTCTCTGGAATGTGAGGAGTGTTTAGTGTTCCTGAAAGGGAGGGGCCTGATGCCAATAGCCAGTCAGAGACAGGACCCAGTGCATCTTGGTCCTGCCCTGCAACCCACTGTGATAACAACAATTACACCTAACTCTTGTCATCAGTGGCTCTCAAAGTGCTTTACAAATGGAGTAAGTATCATTCACTCATCCCATTTGACAGATGGAGAAATGGAGGTATAGAGCAGGGCAGTGATTTGCCCAGGGTCACCCAGTAGGCTAGGGGTACAGCTGGGACTAGAACCCAGGTCTCCTGAGTCCCAGTGCACTGCTCTACCCCTAGACTATACTGCCTCATGTACCTTAGCTGTGACCCACAGTTACACAGTCCTTGATGAGTTTCAGCTATTCCAGTGTTGCCTCTTCAACAGTTCAGCAAGGGTACCTTGGTTGTAGCTTGCAAAGGGCCTGCTATTTTAATCCAGTGCTACTCTAGTGCCAAAGTACATCCATCCTGAACTGCAGCATCCCCTGGGCCCTCCTGCAGCTCTGCCAATGCAGAGTCCTGGCTCTCCTAAGTAGGGACACTTGTTCCTGAGGGGTGTTAGATCTGTGCATGCATGGGGAGGAGGTTGATCTCACTGAGCATGTTTGGCTTGTGATTATCTGTGGTTTCATGTGAAACCTGGGCCTTTGAGTGGAGGCCTTTCTATGTTTTGTTCCCAATTGGTCCAGTTTTATTTTGAGTTTGATGAGAGCAAGGAAAATTGTACTGGGAATTATTTTTTTTTCCTGGTCCGAGGTGCTTTTTTTGGCCATCCCTAGCTGTAGCAAACTAAGACTTGCTTTATAAAATCTCTGACAGATGCCTGGCCCTTATGCAGAGCCAGAGGCTTTTGAAGTCTTTTTTAAAAATTGGTACAAGCAAGAAAAGAACATCAAAAAGTGATTTCTCCACATAGAATCATAGAATATCAGGGTTGGAAGGGACCTCAGGAGATCATCTAGTCCAACCCCCTGCTCAAAGCAGGACCAATCCCCAATTTTTGCCCCAGATCCCTAAATGGCCCCCTCAAGGATTGAACTCACAACCCTGGGTTTAGCAGGCCAATGCTCAAACCACTGAGCTATCCCTCCCCCCCAAACTCATGAACTCTAATGAGTAAAAAGAAAAGGAGTACTTGTGGCACCCCAGAGACCAACCAATTTATCTGAGCATAAGCTCTCGTGAGCTACAGCTCACTTCGTCGGATGCATTCAGTGGAAAATACAGTGAGGAGATTTATATACACACAGAACATGAAAAAATGGGTGTTTATCATGCACACTGTAAGGAGAGGTTTCAGAGTAACAGCTGTGTTAGTCTGTATTCGCAAAAAGAAAAGGAGTACTAATTGGTTAGTCGCTAAGGTGCCACAAGTACTCCTTTTCTTTTACTGTAAGGAGAGTGATCACTTAAGATGAGCTATTACCAGCAGGAGAGTGGGGGGCGGAGGGAGAAAACCCTTGCTCAACCCCTTGGTGCATTCATGGAAGCAGAATCTCTAGACCCTTTGGCCGTGGTAGAGGAACTGGTACATATCAAGGGGTTACAGTTGGTTTCCACTGTGACCCAATCAAGTTCAAGGCCCAGGGCCATCAGGAAGGAAAAGTTTGCTGGATTTCTCCATGGACTATGCACAACATCATACTGATTCCAAAGGAGTCGATCCCGTTTCACTGGAAGACTTCTATCAGACATAGGTTTGGCCTTGTCTGGCCTGGACAGTCATTGTACTGGACTGGAGCCAAAGTAGCTGAGCAGATCTCAAAGGAACAACCCTACAAGGGCTTCCTACTGGCTTTCAGTGTGATCTGCTCTGCTATCACAAGTTAAACAGGTTCAGGTTTGGTCAGTATTGGATAGAAAACCTCCAAGGAGAACTCAGGGGCTACTAGAAATGGTTCTGGTGATTCAGCAGATGCTGCTCTTTACTGGACACGGTGCTAGGGGCCAGCTGTGCTGCTTGCTGTCTTTTGGACGAGACGTGACACTGATGATCTGTAGTCCCCTGTGGCCATCAAAAGTATTATAGAGATCAGCCTGGGCATTTAGACCAGGACACACTAATTAGATTATGCCGTGCAAAATTCCCTCTGTCCCTATAGCCAAGGTCCCCAAACTGTGGGCGCATCCCCTAGGGGGCCATGGATGAACATCCAAGGGTGCGCAGCAGAGCCGGACCAGCCCCCATGGGGGGCAGGGAGTGCCACCCAGTCCCTCCCCACCCCCAGCTTTGCTCCAGTCCCACCCCCAGCTGCGTCCCCATCCCTGCTTCCAGCCTCGGCCGCAGCTCTGTTACCAGCCTGGGGCTGAGGCTGGGAGCGAGCTACCCCAGGCTGCGGGCCCGGCTGTTGCCCCACATGGCAGCCCAGCTGCGGCTCTGCTACCACCCCTGCCCTCAGCCTTGGCCCCTGGCTGTGGCCCGCTTCCGGCCACAGACCTACCCCCACCTGTGGCCCCAGCCTCTGCCCCTTACTCCAGTCTGCATCGCCCCCCCGGAGCTGGGGCGCTGTTCCTGGCCCCAGCAGGTTGGGGGTGGGAGGGCATGGACATTAATAAGGGGGGGGTGGAACCCTCAAAAGTTTGGGGACCACTGCTCTATAGAGAACAAATGTTTAATCCTGGGCTGTCAGTCTAGCAGAGGAAGGTAAAACATGAGCCTATGGCTGGAAGGTGAAGCTAGACAAATTCAGACTGGAAATAAGGTGAAAATCTTTACCAGTGAGAGTAACTAACCATTAGAACAACTTAGCAAGGGTCATGGTGGATTCTCCGTCACTGAAAATGTTTAAATCAAGATTGGGTGTTTTTCTAAAGCTCTGCTCTAGGAATTGTTTTGAGGAATTTCTCTGGTCCGTGCCATACGGGAGGTCAGACTGGATGATCACACTGGCCCCGGAATTGATGCACTTTCACTTCCTTTCAAAAGTGGTTAGTCATGTGGCATTGCTATGTGCTGTAAACCAGCTGCTCCCTCCCACCCCAGCAGTGGCTGTATTTCAGTGGTGAGTAATGAGTTCTGCAAAGTGTTTGTGTTGGGATCGTTTGGATTGCAATACCTTACAGTATAGAAATACAGTGTATCAAGGTGAAACAGCCCTGGGTCAGACTGAATCACAGTCCATTACTTCCATTTCCATTGAAGCTCATGGCGATTCACAGATGCAAAACCACTGTAAGAGGAGAGCCAGTCCATATGTCTTCCCTGCTGGTGTAGGCTGGAACTCAGCTGACCCGTGGGCCATTGCTGGGACAGCGTAGTGTAGGGGCAAAGGGCATCAGAGTCTAATGTTCAAATACAGCAAAATGTAAGTGAATTATGGACTTTAGCCCATGACCAAGATCAGGCTGGTGACGGGCTGGGGAGAACAGGTCATGTGGCTGGAGACCTGGGCAACTTGGTCTGCACTGCACCTTTGCTCAATGGGCTGGTGCTGACTTGCATTAGACGCTGGCCAGTCTGGAGCCCAGCGTTAGAGGGAGATGTGGCTCATTGGGCACGGATTGGCTTAGTCTAGGTGAGCTCTGCATTCAGCTTCCAGTCCTGCGGCTGGCAGAGCTGTTGGGGAAGAGCATCCCATCCCAGGGGAGGGGAGGCGATGTCTTCAACTGTCCAGTTAGCAAGCTACCCTGACCTGCCTACGAGCAGCAGCAGGTAAGAGGGGAAGATGAGATAGGAGGCAAGCAGGTTAGCTGACCAAGTTGCAGAGGAAGCCATGGGCAGAAGGTAGGAGGTGAAAAAGCCCAGAACGCAACACTGTAAGGTGGTGGCTCAGGTGGGAGCAAGAGCATTTTGTGCTGTGGTGCCCGTCGGCATCATTGTCCATCTGACATCTCGCTGGTTGCTGAGGGTGAAGACAGGACACTGGGGAGCTGCGTTTGCCACTAGTGAGGGCTCCGGCTGGGGTCCAGGCTCTGGGGTGGGGCTGGGGATGAGGGTTTTGGGGTGAAGGAAGGGGCTTCAGGCTGGGGCAGGAGGTTGCGGTGCTGGGGGGAGGTGAGGGCTCCAGGAGCGAGTTCGGGTGTGGGAGGGAACTCTGGGCTGGGGCAGGGGGTTGGGGTGCAGGATGGGGTTTGGTGTGCAGGGTCCCAGCAGCACTTACTGCGATGGCCCCCAAGAAGTGGGCCGCCAGGTCCCTGCAGCCCTTAGGCCAATGGGCGGACAGGTAAGCTCAGCACGCTGCCCTTGTGCTTGCAGGTGCCGCCCCCACAGCTCCCATTGGTCGTGGTTCCCGGCCAATGGGAGCTGCGGAGCCAGCCCTTGGAGCGGGGGCAGTGCGTGGAGCCTTCCTGGCTGCCCATGTGTCTAGGGGCTGCAGGTACCTGGTGGCCGCTTCCAGGAGCCACGGGGAGCTAGGGCAGTCAGGGAGCCTGCCTTAGTCCCAGGCCCCTGCTGCACCACCAACCAGACTTTTAATGGGTCCCTTTTCGCCAGGGTATCTTTTTGACCAGGTGTTCCGGTCGAAAACCAGACACCTGGCAACTCTAGCTATACCCAGTGCCCCAGCGCATGGCTGGACAGGGAGCAGAGACAGAGATGCCATGGGGGTCTGCTGGAGACTCCACTCTTGCTACTGATTTGACATGGCAGGCTCTTTCTCAGATACAGTAGTGATGGGCTGTAGAATAATGCCCCCAAGACAGAATGCTACCAAGCCTTCCAATGTGCCTATAACAGACTGATATCCAGACCCCGGAGGCCAGCTTCATTGTCTGTCTGTCTCTGCAGGCCCCCAGCTCCCCCACATCAGTGGGTCTCCAGCCCAACTCCACAAGCTGCAGCTGACTCCTGCTCACTGCTGGGGCTGTAAGCCATTAGGCAGTCCCGCCTCCTGCTGCGTGTAGTCCAGCCCAGGAGCCTGGCAGGGTTCCCATGGGTGTTTTTCACCAGCTAAACTAAAGCCAAACCTCTTTCTGTGCCCTGTGTGGCTGCTTTGCATCAGATGTCACAAAACCAGGAGGAGGAGCAAGCACCCAAAGAGCAGAACTACAGTGCAGACGGAGCTGCCTGGAGCCAGGAGCAGGCCAGGCAAGGAAGGGAGAGAGGATCAATAAGATAAAAGTTGTGCACCAAGAAGGAGAGATCAAGAGCTCAGATCCCAAGTGGGGTGACCTTAGAGCACCCCCATGTACCACACTCACTCTGGTTTGTCTTGTCTTAATACTGAACAAAGACTGCTGCTGTCCAAGGAGGTTGTGGGGCTAGATGGGGAGCAGAGGTACTCACAGAATGGTCTTTCTTTGAAGGTCTCGTCCCCAGTATGAGGATGTCTGAGAATCCCTAATGGAGCATGCCTCTGGGTGCAGGTCCCTGCTGCACAGAGGTGCCCTCTGCTACCGGTGCCATGCAGAACAGGTTATCTTGCAAACTAAGCCCTCTTCTAAACCTTTCTCCCCACATAGGACTCTACTGGGGACCCCCATTGGACACAGGGCACATACACGGTGCTGCCAGGTCAGACCATTTATCACAAGTCTTGCCATATTTGGTGTTTTCCTTTAAGATCCCAGCTCCTGGACTCAGGGCATTCAGTGAGAATCTCAGCTTTCATTAGCAAAATTAAGTTTCTATCCCTCTTGGTTGTGGTAGGGTTGCCAACTTTCTAATCGCACAAAATTGAACACCCTAGCCCTGCCCCTTCCCCAAGGCCCTGACCCTGCTCGCTACATTTCTCCTCCCTTGGTGGCTTGCTCTCCCCCACCCTCACTCACTTTCACTGGACTGCAGCAGGGGGTTGGGATGCAGGAGGGGGTGAAGTCTCTAACTGGGGGTGCAGGCTTCAGGTGGGACCACAGATGAGGGGTTCAGGGTGCAAGAGGGGGCTCTGGGCTTGGACAGGGAGTTGGAGTGTGGGAGAGGGTGGGGGCTCTGGCTGGGGGTGCAGGCTCTGAGGCGAGGCCGGGCATGAGGGGTTTGGAATGCAGGAGGGGGTTCTGGGTTGTGGGGGGGCTCAGGGCCAGGGCAGGGGGTTGGGGCTCGGGATTGGGGTGCCGGCTTACCTTGGGTGGCTCCCGGTCAGCTGCTCCCCAGAAGCGGCCAGCAGGTCTGGCTCCTAGGCAGGGGGGTCCATGAGGCTCTGTGTGCTCTCTTGTCCCATAGGCACCTCCCCCACAGCTCACATTAGCTGCTATTCCCAGCCAATGGGAGTGTAGAGCCAGTGCTCAGAGTGGGGACAGTGCACGGAGCCCCGTGGTCCCCCTGCCAGAAGCCGGACCTGCTGCTGGCCACTTCTGGGGTGCAGCACGTAGCCAGGACAGGTAGGGACTAACCTGTCTTAGACCCGCAGCACTATTGACCAGACTTTTAACTGGAAGAAAACCAGACACCTGGCAACCCTAGGTTGTGGAGAAAAGGTGGAAATCAAGACCCGAGTGTTAGCTAACAGCTCAAAGACCGGAAGGCAAAGAGATACTGCAACATTCATTCTTATGTTTTGAAATCTCAAGACTTTTGGAGGATTTTTGAATATCTGGGGTTGGCAAGGCTGCAGAAGAACACCTGGTTGTCTCCTTTTGGAATGCAGGGCATGTATAACCCATATACCAACACATAGATTTCTCTGCCCAGCCCACAACGCTTTGCTTTGAATGCACTAGCTAAAATCAGCAAAAAACCTGGTTCACCTGCTTCTGGGCCTCTCAGTGGTTTTCCCTCCTCTGGAGAGGTCCTGGGATTGTAAATGGTCCCGTGGCTCCAGGTGGAGCGCGGCATGCTGGAATTTGTAGTCCCTGCAGGCCCCAGATGGGGGTAGCTGCTCGCTGTGTGGTAGGAGTCTGTGGGCCACTTTGGCCCGTTTGCTGCATCCTTGCCTCTGGCTTTGGCCTGTGTGTGTGTTTCCTTGGATGGAGCTTAGTGGGCTGGAGCCAGTGGCGAGACAGTAAACAGCAGGGAACAAGCCACTCTTTCAGGAGCTGGCCTGGCAGCGAGGCGTGACAAATAGCTCTTGGGGAATTAGCTGCTGCTGCACATGGGCTACAGCGGGTGCCAAGCCACAGCCATGGCCGCGGCACTGGGTGCTCCTCCACTCCCAGACTGAGGAGGAATCAGCCTGCGGAAGGAAGAGAGAGGAAACGAATCAGCTGCTTGGTGGGAAGCCTGAAGGTGCTGCCTGCTGCAGGTTTATGGGGTTTGAACTGAATGCTATGGTGGGAGGGGATGCGGGAGGCTGCTTGCTTGGCCTGGTTTTATCCTGTGTTTCTTTAGGGCAGGTGGGAAAGAAACGCAGAGTCCATTAAAGCAAAAGGAACAAGTTCCCTTTTCCAAGTGAATTTCTCCCTGGTAAACCATGCTGGAGCGAGACTGAAAACGCCTGTGTGTCCATGACAGGAGCAGCACCAGTTTACCCGTACTCTCTCTCACTCACACAAACTACACCTCAAGGAGTGACGAGTACTTCATGGCCAGTTCAGTCATTGTCTTCTTTCCTGATAGCACTGGCTGCAATGGTGTGCTGGTGGATGCCTGTCCCAATAGAAGGGGAATTAGACCCTGCCCCCTCTGTTCATTTCACACCAGCCACTGAATGACCATCTGATGGGAGCGGCCTTTGTCATGGGCCTGGGCTTGATTCAGATCAAGGGTCTAGAAGTGTATAGCTTTTAACGCCATAAAGGAGCACTGCAATCCTCGAGTCTGACCTGCATAGCACAGGCCAGAGACCCTCCCCGGGATTCCTATAGTCAGCCCAAAAAGTTGATAGTGGAGCTAGAGCTGATCCTAAGGTATCCGGTCTTTACTCAGAAATTGCAAATGATTACTCAGATACTTTTGGAAAAACCTACCTACCCTTTGAGTGAGGGGGATTCATCACACCTCTGGGGAATTTGTTCCAGTGGTGAATTAGCCTCACTGTTAAAAATCTGCACCATATTTCCAGAAAGAACTCTGCTGACTTCCACTTCCAGCCCCTGGATCTTGTTCTGCCTTTGTCTGCTAAATTGAAGAGCCCTCTGCTCTCAGAAATCTCTTCCCTGTATATGGATGTCTACTCTAGACTTTGATCAAGTTGCTTTTAATTCCTATTCAATGAGCTTCTTTAGCCTCTCACTGTGAGGTGGGTTTTCCAGATCTCAAATAATTCTTGTGGTGCTTCTCTGAACCCTCTCCAATTTTTCAACATCCTTTTTCAAGTATGGCTGCTAAAACGGGGCCCAGGATCCAGTATTGATCTCACCTGGGTATCATTGGGATCACTCAATGAAGACCTGTTGCATGAATTTAGACGGAAAGATACACGGCCAAATAGTGTTAACAGGACTAACCATCCAACATTAAACAGTTTTAAACAAGGTTTGGGGTTTGGTGTGCAGAGACCTCAGCATGCTTAGTACCATGGCACAAACACCATTAAATGTCCCTTTAAACCTGATATTAAGAAACAGAAAAGAAGGAAAAGTTATTTAATACTTTACATTTCAAATTAATTAAGGCTTTCATTTTAACAACAGCCCTTGTTCCCTTTCCCATTAGCAGAAAAGGGTTTTTAAAGGAAATATCCCCTTGTTTGACAGTCTCTTAGGTCGTGTTAAAATGATGATAATTGTTCTTTTTGGGGAAAAGGGAAGAAGTTAGTTGAAATGGGCTCGAACTATTGTTAAAATCGGATCTGTTTCTTACAAGACAAAATGAAACAAACACACACAGAAGGGGAGAGAAAAGAACAGAAAAGATAGAAAATGAAGCTTCTGGTGCTGACTCTCACTTGCAGCCTCACTGTTGGAAAAACACAGACCCAGCCCATGGACTTATCAGCCACTCCAAGACCTGGCAAACTTATACCAGCGTTAGGCTGTTTAGGACTCTGCTTTTAGTTGCCTCTTTATGGTCACAGGCTCACAGCAGTGTTGCAAAATATAAGAATAGTCATACTGGGTCAGACCAAAGGACCATCTAGTCCAATATCCTGTCTTCCGACAATGGCCAATACCAGTTGCCCCAGAGGGAATGAACAAAACACGTAATCATCAAGTGATCCATCCCCTGTCATCCAGTCCCAGCTTCTGGCAGTCTTGGCTGGCCAAGTCAGACTCTTATTAGACAGAGGCAAAAGGAGAGAGATAGGAAAGAGGAGAAATAAGGTAGGGAAGGAAACGGCCACAATGGAGCAGGGAGGAGTGAAAATTTCACATGCCAGCTGGTGGTTGGGATTCAGCTGGAGCTGGTAGGGGTGGCGATGTCATCTGGGTTCCTCTCTCTGGCCCGGTCTGGTCAGGACACCAGTTTGGGTCAGGATGACAAAGATCTGGGGCCCAGGAGATGGTGGGGGTGGCAGCCATGATGGTGAAGCTCACTCCAGTAGCCAATTTGTCTCCTCAAAGTCTCTTTGTAAGGACCCCAAAGGCAGTGGTGAGTGTAACAGCCACTCGTTATTTCAGCCACCAATTAAGACTAATATTCAACACACCAACTTTGGTTAATTAATTTCCAGACCCACATTTTTCTTGTTTACCAGGCATGATCTTAACACAGTCCTTGAGCTGGGCTAGGAGGCCTTTCTGTTTGGACTCAGTCACGCTGTCTCCCCTTCACACCTTTTCTATCAACATTTATTGTTCTAGTTCATAAACTATCACAATAACCTTACACTCACTCTAGGGTTACCAACTTTCATTGGTCGTATTCTTGGAGGTTTCATTGTATGACTTAATCTTCAATTAAAGATTAAATTTTAATTCCTGGAGACTCCAGACAATCCTGGAGGGTTGGCAACAATAACTCACTCTCTACCAGTGAGCTCATAGTTAGAGTAAATGTGTAGGTCCAATTATCACAACAGCTCTCTGCTCAAAAGGGGAAACCAAAAGTTTGGCTGTGTAAGGAATGGGAGGGATAATAATACAGAAGATACTGTAATGCTTTGATATCGCTCAGGTTTCAGAGTAGCAGCCGTGTTAGTCTGTATTCACAAAAAGAAAAGGAGTACTTGTGGCACCTTAGAGACTAACAAATTTATTTGAGCATAAGCTTTCGTGAGCTACAGCTCACTTCATCGGATACTTTCAGTGGGAAATACAATGGGGAGATTTATATACATAGAGAACATGAAACAATGGGAGTTACCATACACACTGTAACAAGAGTGATTACTTAAAGTGACCTATTACCAGCAGGAGAGCGGGGGGGGGGGGACTTTTGTAGCGATAATCAAGGTGGGCCATTTCCAGCAGTTGACAAGAACGTGTGAGGAACAGTGGGGGGTGGGGTGGGGAATAAACATGGGGAAATAGTTTTACTTTGTGTAATGACCCATCCACTCCCAGTCTCTATTCAAGCCTAAGGGTATGTCTACACTACGAAATTATATCGAATTTATAGAAGTCGGTTTTTTAGAAATCGTTTTTATGTATTCGAGTGTGTGTGTCCCCACAGAAAATGCTCTAAGTGCATTAAGTGCATTAACTCGGCGGAGTGCTTCCACAGTACCGAGGCTAGAGTCGACTTCCGGAGCGTTGCACTGAGGGTAGCTATCCCAAAGTTCCTGCAGTCTCTGCTGCCCATTGCAATTCTGGGTTGAGATCCCAATGCCTGATGGGGCTAAAACATTGTCGCGGTGGTTCTGGGTACACATTGTCAGGCCCCCGTTCCCTCCCTCCCTCCGTGAAAGCAAGGGCAGACAATTGTTTCGCGCCTTTTTTCCTGAGTTACCTGTGCAGACGCCATACCATGGCAAGCATGGAGCCCGCTCAGGTAACCATCACCGTATGACTCCTGGGTGCTGGCAGACGTGGTACTGCATTGCTACACAGCAGCAGTAACCCATTGCCTTGTGGCAGCAGATGGTACAGTAGGACTGGTAGCCGTCATCGTCATGTCCGAGGTGCTCCTGGCCACATTAGGGACTACATTAGAAATGACTTGACCAGGTCATTCTCTTTAGTCCTGCAGTCAGTCCTATTGAACCATCTTATGGTGAGCAGGCAGGCGATATGGATTGCTAGCAGTCCTATTGTACCATCTTCTGCCAGGCAGGCAAGAGATGAGGATGGCTAGCAGTCCTATTGTACCATCTTCTGCCGAGCAGCCATGAGATGTGGATGGCTTGCAGTCCTTCTGCACCGTCTGCTGCCAGTCAAAGATGTAAAAGATAGATGGAGTGGATCAAAACAAGAAAGAGACCAGATTTGTTTTGTACTCATTTGCTCCCCCTCCCCGTCTAGGAGACTCATTCCTCTAGGTCACACTGCAGTCACTCACAGAGAAGGTGCAGTGAGGTAAATCTAGCCATGTATCAGTCAGAGGCCAGACGAACCTGCTTGTTCCAATAAGAACAATTACTTAGGTGCACCATTTCTTATTGGAGCCCTTCTTGAAATGCCTGAAATTTCCTGCCTGAAATACTCCTTGATGTTAAGCCACCCCTTTGTTGATTTTAATTCCCTGTAAGCCATGTCGTCAGTTGCCCCTCCCTCCGTCAGAGCAATGGCAGACAATCGTTCCACGCCTTTTTTCTGTGCAGACGCCATACCACAGCAAGCATGGAGCCCGCTCAGCTCACTTTGGCAATTAGGAGCACATTAAACACCACACGCATTATCCAGCAGTATATGCGGCACCAGAACCTGGCAAAGCGATACCGGGTGAGTAGGCGACGTCAGCACGGTCACGTGAGTGATGAGGACATGGACACAGGCTTCTCTCAAAGCACGGGCCCTGGCAATGTGGGCATCATGGTGCTAATGGGGCAGGTTCATGCGGTGGAACGCTGATTCTGGACTCAGGAAACAAGCATGGACTGGTGGGACCGCATAGTGTTGCAGGTCTGGGATGATTCCCAGTGGCTATGAAAATTTTGCATGCGTAAGGGCACTGTCATGGAACTTTGTGACTTGCCTTCCCCTGCCCTGAGGCACAAGAATACCAAGATGAGAGCAGCCCCCACAGTTGAGAAGCGAGTGGCAATAGCTCTGTGGAAGCCTGCAACGTCACACAGCTACTGGTCAGTCAGGAATCAATTTGGAGTGGGCAAATCTACTGTGGGGGCTGCTGTGATGAAAGTAGCTCACGCAATCAAAGATCTGCTGACATCAAGGTTAGTGACCCTGGGAAATGTGCAGGTCATGGTGGATGGCTTTGCTGCAATGGGATTCCCTAACTGTGGTGGGGCCGTAGACGGAACCCGTATCCCTATCTTGGCACTGGAGCACCAAGCCGGCGAGTACATAAACCGCAAGGGGTACTTTTCGATAGTGCTGCAAGCTCTGGTGGATCACAAGGGATGTTTCACTGACATCAATGTGGGATGGCCGGGAAAGGTACATGACGCTCGCATCTTCAGGAACTCTGGTCTGTTTCAAAAGCTGCAGGAAGGGACTTTATTCCCAGACCAGAAAATAACGGTTGGGGATGTTGAAATGCCTATAGTTATCCTTGGGGACCCAGCCTACCCCTTAATGCCATGGCTCATGAAGCCGTACACAGGCAGCCTGGACAATAGTCAGGAGCTGTTCAACTACAGGCTGAGCAAGTGCAGAATGGTGGTAGAATGTGCATTTGGACGTTTAAAAGAGCGCTGGCGCAGTTTACTGACTCGCTTAGACCTCAGCGAAACCAATATTCCCACTGTTATTACTGCTTGCTGTGCGCTCCACAGTATCTGTGAGAGTAAGGGGGAGATGTTTATGGCGGGGTGGGAGGTTGAGGCAAATCGCCTGGCTGCTGGTTATGCATAGCCAGACACTAGGGCATTAGAAGAGCACAGGAGGGCGCGGCGCGCATCAGAGAAGCTTTGAAAACCAGTTTCATGACTGGACAGGCTACGGTGTGAAAGTTCTGTTTGTTTCTCCTTGATGAAACCCCCCACCCCTTGGTTCACTCTACTTCCCTGTAAGCTAACCACCCTCCCCACTTCCCTTCGATCACCACTTGCAGAGGCAATAAAGTCATTGTTGCTTCACATTCATGCATTCTTTATTCATTCATCACACAAATAGGGGGATAACTACCAAGGTAGCCCAGGAGGGGTGGTGGAGGAGGGAAGGACAAGGCCACACAGCACTTTAAAAGATTAAAACTTTAAAACTTATTGAATGCCAGCCTTCTGTTGCTTGGGCAATCCTCTGGGGTGGAGTGGCTGGGTGGCCAGAGGCTCCCCCACCGCGTTCTTGGGCATCTGGGTGAGGAGGCTATGGAACTTGGGGAGGAGGGCAGTTGGTTACACAGGGGCTGTAGCGGCAGTCTGTGCTCCTGCTGCCTTTCCTGCAGCTCAACCATGTGCTGGAGCGTACTGGTTTGATCCTCCAGCAGCCTCAGCATTGAATCCTGCCTCCTCTCATCACGCTACCGCCACCTTTCAGCTTCACCCCTCTCTTCAGCCCACCACTTACTCTCTTCAGCCTGCCACCTCTCCTCCTGGTCATTTTGTGCTTTCCTGCACTCTGACATTGTCTGCCTCCACGCATTCGTCTGTGCTCTGTCAGTGTGGGAGGACAGCATGAGCTCAGAGCTGTGGAGGGATAGCTCAGTGGTTTGAGCACTGGCCTGCTAAACCCAGGGTTGTGAGTTCAATCCTTGAGGGGGCCATTTAGGGATCGGGGCAAAAATTGGGGATTGGTCCTGCTTTGAGCGGGGGGTTGGACTAGATGACCTCCTGAGGTCCCTTCCAACCCTGATATTCTATGATTCAGAGAACATTTCATCACGAGTGCATTTTTTTTGCCTTCTAATCTTCACTAGCCTCTGGGAAGGGAAGAACCTGTGATCCTTGGGGGGTACTGGCTCCAGGTCCAGGGTGAGAAACAGTTCCTCGCTGTCAGGAAAAATGGTTTCTCTGCTTGCTTGCTGTGAGCTATCTACAACCTCATCATCATCATCTTCCTCGTCCCCAAAACCTGCTTCCGTGTTGCCTCCATCTCCATTGAAGGAGTCAAAGAACACGGCTGGGGTAGTGGTGGCTGAACCCCCTAAAATGGCATGCAGCTCATCATAGAAGCGGCATGTTTGGGGATCTGATCTGGAGCGGCCGTTCGCCTCTCTGATTTTCTGGTAGGCTTGCCTCAGCTCCTTAAGTTTCACGTGGCACTTCTTCGGGTCCCTGTTATGGCCTCTGTCCTTCATGCCCTGGGAGATTTTGACAAACGTTTTGGCATTTCGAAAACTGGAACAGAGTTCTGATAGCACGGATTCCTCTCTCCATACAGCGATCAGATCCCGTACCTCCCGTTCGGTCCATGCTGGAGCTCTTTTGCGATTCTGGGACTCCATCATGGTCACCTCTGCTGATGAGCTCTGCATGGTCACCTGCAGCTTGCCACGCTGGCCAAACAGGAAATTGAAATTCAAAAGTTCGCGGACCTTTTCCTGTCTACCTGGCCAGTGCATCTGAGTTGAGAGTGCTGTCCAGAGCAGTCACAATGGAGCACTCTGGGATAGCTCCCGGAGGCCAATACTGTCTAATTGCATCCACAGTACCCCAAATTCGACCCAGCAAGGCTGATTTCAGCGCTAATCCCCTTGTTGGGGGTGGAGTCAGGAAATTGATTTTAAGAGCCCTTTAAGTCGAAAAAAAGGGCTTCATCGTGTGGACGGGTGCAGGGTTAAATCGATTTAACGCTGCTAAATTCGACCTCAGCTCCTAGTGTGGACCAGGGCTGATTCAAACCTGATAAAAGGCACAGTATGCAGTTAGCCTGTGGTGTTCTCTGCCATACGATCATTTTGACACCAAGAGCTTAGCAAAGTTCAGAAAAAGGATTGGGCACTTATATAGATAAAGAGAACATCAGAGTTAGAATTGTAACATCAGAGTTAGAACTGCTGACCCTCCAAGAGTTTTTAAAGGGATTTAAATCATCTACCTACTGGAGCTCAGAAGGAAGTTTCCTCCCTGGTAAGTATCCTATAAACTGTCTACTGCAACATTTCTTGCACCTTTCTCTGATGCACTGGCCACAGTCAGAGACAGGATCCTGGATGGCTCACAATGGCAATTCCTATGCTCACCAGTGCCATATATAGAGGTGTGAAAGGTGACCTTCCCCAGCAGTGCTGCCTAGTGGTTATGTTGTCCTCCTCCCTGATGGTCCTCTTTCTTCTACCACTCCATCCTGTGGGATCTGTCCCTTTGTTTGTGGCTCAGTCCTTCTGACCTGCTCTGCTTCCCCTTTTAAACTCCACCTCCTGTTTGTGCTGGCTTTGCATATAAGAACATAAGAACATAAGAATGGCCCTACTAGGTCAGACCAAAAGTCCAGCTAGCCCAGTACCCTGTCTTCTGACAGTGGCCAGT
Source organism: Lepidochelys olivacea (assembly GCF_965140295.1). Classification (NCBI taxonomy): domain Eukaryota; kingdom Metazoa; phylum Chordata; order Testudines; family Cheloniidae; genus Lepidochelys; species Lepidochelys olivacea. The sequence goes on along the minus strand of NC_140418.1, from coordinate 42,144,656 downwards.
GCCAGGTGTCCCAGAGGGAATGAACAGAACAGGTAATCATCAAGTGATCCATCCCCTGTCGCTCATTCCCAGCTTCTGGCAAACAGAGGGCAGGGACACCATTCCTGCCCATCCTGGCTAATAGCCATTGATGGACCTATCCTCCATGAATTTATCTAGTTCTTTTTTGAACCCTGTTATGATCTTGGACATCACAACATCCTCTGGCAAGGAGTTCCACAGGTTGACTGTGTGTTGTGTGAAGAAATACTTCCTTTTATTTGTTTTAAACCTGCTGCCTATTAATTTCATTTGGTGACCTCTAGTTCTTGTGTTATGAGAAGTAGTAAACAACACTTCCTTATCTACTTTCTCTACACCAGTCATGATTTTATAGACGTCAATCATATCTCTGTTTAGCCATTTCTTTTCCAAGCTGAAAAGTCCCAGTCTTTTTAATCTCTCCTCATAAAGAAGCCATTCCATACCCCTAATCATTTTTGTTGCCCTTTTCTGAACCTTTTCCAATTCAAATATATCTTTTTTGAGATGGGGCGACCACATCTGCACACAGTATTCAAAATGTGGGCGTACCATGGATTTATATAGAGGCAACATGATATTTTCTGTCCTATTATCTATCCCTTTCTTAATTATTCCCAGCATTCTGTTCACTTTTTTGACTGCCTCTGCACATTGAGTGGATGTTTTCAGAGAATTATCCACAATGACTCTAAGGTCTCTTTCTTGAGTGGTAACAGCTAATTTAGACCCCATCATTTTATATGTATAGTTGGGATTATGCTTTCCAATGTGCATTACTTTGCATTTATCAAGGTTAAATATCATCTGCCATTTTGTTGCCAAGTCACCCAGTTCTGAGAGATCCTTTTGTAGCACTTTGCAGTCTGCATGGGTCTCAACTATCTTTAGTAATTTTGTATCATCTGCAAAGTTTGCCACCTCACTGTTTACCCCTTTTTACAGATCATTTATGAATATGTTGAATAGGATTGATCCCAGAATGGACCCTTGGGGGACACCACTATTTACCTCTCTCCATATGGGGTTGTTTGGGCCCAGAGCTGCTCTCTAACCCTTTGTTCTCCAGTGTGGGGTTTGCACACCCCATCACAAGAGGTAACATCACTTTTCTCTGCCTGCTCAGTGTTTCTCTAGTTATCCATCCTAGGAGTAGACTAGTCCTCTTTGCTGCAGTGTTGCACTGGGACTTTATGTTCAGGTGGTATCCACCATGACCTCTATGTCGCTTCCAGAGTCACTATTTTCCAGGATAGAGTCCCCCATCCTATAAGTGTGGCCACATTCTTTGTTCGTAGATGTATGATGAAAGATCAGTGCACCAAGCTTACCTAGTTACCCAGATCGCTCTGTATCAATGGCCTGTCCTCTTTGCTATAGGCCACAACACTAGACTTTGTGTCATTGGTAAACTTTATCAGCAGTCATTTTATATTTTCTTTCCAATTATCGATAAAAGAATAGGGTGAGAACAGATCCCTGCAAGAGCCTACTAGAAATAATCCCATTAGATTCTAGTTTCCCATTAACAACTATACTGTGAGATCTATCAGTGAGCCAGTTTTGAAGCCACTACCATGGGCCATATTGATATTTGTATAGTGCCAGTTTTTAAATCAAAACGTCACTTGGGACTAAGTCACATCCATTACAGAATCTAAGTTTATTATGTCATCATAGTTACCTTTATCAGATAGATTTGTAATTTGCTCCCGGAACAATATCACATTTGTTTGACACAACCTATTTTCCATGAAACCATGTCTGCTGGTATCGATTATATTTCCAGCCTTTAGCTCTTTATTGCTAGAGTCCCGTATCAGTCATCTGCAACACGTATGTTAGCCCATGAAACCAGAAGGCCCATCCCCACCATGGGTGAGCAGCTGGGTTTGAATGCTGACCAAGTCTCTTCTCACTTAAAGCACAGTGTACTGTGTTCTTGTGAACTATTGTAACCCATACCATGCTCTGTGGGGCTCTGGCCCCCTCTACTGATGGAGTTTAATGAGTCTGCTACAGCCTTAGCAAACAGAGCTGGGTCATTTAGCTCAGGCACTAGAGGCTCCTGCTTTAAGATCTAAAGGGCCCAGGTTCAATTCCTGCTGTTAATAATGCACCCTGCTAAGCATGGTATTGTGTTATCATGGGCAGGTGGTTGCAGGAAGTATGCCCTGACAGTCCTAGGCTGGCTCCCTGAGAGGGGCTAACCCCATGAAGCCCTGGGCTGCTATGGGCACTCGTAGCTGTCAAAGCTGCCCAGGTATCAACCATCCATCCGCATGCATCATTGGAAATGTAGCTCCTGGTTGCAGTTCACACCCGCCACCTCTGTCTGGTGAGCAAAAGGAGGAGCCTCCATCAGCAGCTGGAGCCGAGAGCCACATGCAGAGCTCTGGCACATCCCATTTTGGCCAGTCGCTGAGATACCCTTCCACGGTGCTGAGTGAGAGGCTGCAGCTGCCCCCACATGCCTCCTCAGAGCACTGTGTGGACTGACTCTCCACAGAGAGGGAGCTCTGCCTCCCCTGAGAACAGCAATCTCCGGCTCTCATCCTCCAGGTAGCCCTGTGTGGCTGGGCCCCTGCCGTGGCCTCATGGAGGCCAGGTGGTGGAGGACTGAGTCAATGTGGGGCAGCTCTTGGAATCAGGGCCCATGTGAGGAAGAAGCCAGGACACTCAAATGAGCCTGACCAGCTGTGTCCTTCACCACGGGAGTGGGAGAGTCAAATGGTATCTAGGACTCTTTCAATAGAATCCACACACCCCAATAGGAACACGTGTGCCCACCCCCTCTGATTTCCACAGGGCTTGGGCATCAGTCACCATCCCCTGTTCAGTGAGCAAGGCTAGAGTGAGCATGAACCTCTCCGTTAGGGCATGGTAAGTCTTTTGGCCCAGAGGAGCTCAGGACACTTACTCCAGAATTGCAGCAGTCTCTGTGTGACACTGGATGCTACTGGGGACTCCTGCCAAGCCTGGGGACTCCTCCTGGATACCAGAGACACCCCCGCTGCCAACTACAAGTCAATTACCTCCCTGCCCCACCCTGCTGAGGGGAGTCACTTTCCCTCATGCAGGATGGCAGCATGGAAGGTGCACAGGCATGACCTGCTGAGGTGCAGTGATCAAGCTGTGTTGATGGGGTCTGGGTCTGGGATAGCAGGGTTTGGGTGAGGGGCATTGGCAGATCTGTGTGTGAGTCCAGGAGGGGCTGCGGCAGGTGCATTTGCAGAGATGTTACTGTGGGGGTAGGGGCCAGGCACTAGAGTAGCAGGTGGTGCTGCGGGCTGGGACAGAAGTGTATCTGGAGCTAAGTGGAGGGCACAGGCAGGAGAAGGGGCTGCCGGGATGTATCAAGAGTGGCTACATCAGCCAGGCTGTGTGGAGGTCCCAAGGTTTGCATAGCAGGGGGGGTCTATGAGTCTACACCAGATACCAGACACCCATATTTGTGTGGGGTGCGAAGCCAAAGCCTAGAAGAGCAGGAGGTGCTACTAGAGATCTGCGGATGGGCCTCTTTCTTATACCAAGCCTATCACTGTGGTATCTGTGGTGCACTGGCATAGCTTTGGGGAGGTTCCAGGGCTGAGCTAGCATGTAGTGTGGTGGAGCAGGGCTGGCGTGAAGTGGGGGGAGCTTGTCCAGAGCTACCTGTGCCATGCCTGACCTTCTCCTGAGGGCCAGTTCTGAGTTCCTCGGAGGCACTGAGCATTCTCCACACTCACTGGAGCAAACCGAAGGAGCAGCCAATGGTGTGTCTCGTTTCAGCTGTATGCCGTTATCCTCTGGGCATGTCAGGCGGCCACATCCCAGACGAGGACATCTCCGCTTCCAGTCAGTGGTCTGAATCCACAGCAGCCAAGTATGGAAGGTGAGGGCAAGCGATGCAAGGGAGCCGTGTGCCTTTCACATGGGGTGATTGGCTGTGTGGTATCACACTTGACCTATGGCAGGGGAGAGCTGCGTCACTGATGTTCTCAATGGCCATAGCAGGATTTCACTAGTGTTCCTGTTTTGTGACTGGCTATTGCTGGGCGAGGATCCTGTGCTGGGGCCCAGGGCGTGTTCCATGAACCTGCAGAGTCTCGCTCTGCCAGTGTCATCCTGCGTGTGCAGCATACCTCAGTGGCTGCCGCTCTTCCAGACTCCTCTGCCAGCCACCACTGCTCCTGGGCCCAGCACAGGACGAGGCAGGCTCTGCTGCAGCTGTAGGGAGGTGGAGAGCACTTCCCAGAAGCAAGCAGTGGGGCTGTGGTTCCATGGCAGCTGTGGGGCTGGCCAGTGATGAGCTTCCAAAATCTTAACAACCCGTTCCCTCCTCACCCCACGAGGGGGTCGTGGCCTGTCCCGTTCCCCCCCCCCCGGACCCCTGCCCCATCCACCCCCCTCCTCTGTCCCCTGACTGCCCCCAGATCCGGGCAGGAGGGTCTCATGGGCCACTGTAGTGGGTGCCCACCCCGCCCAGCCCCTAAGAGCCAGAGGGACCTGCCGGGGGGCGAGGTGGGGAGTCCTGGCAGTGCTTACCTGGGGCGCTCCTGGGAAGCATCCAGCAGGTCCCTCTGGCTTCTAGGGGCAGGGTAGCATAGCTAGGAGGAGCGGCTGCTTCCCCCACTGATCACATCAAAAGTGGTTCCCTAGGCGCCGACTCCATGGTTGGTCCGGGGCTACAGCTCCCACGGGGAAAATTCCCGCCCCGCGCCCAGCCCCAGATCACCTCCGCCTCCTCCCCTGAACGCACCACCCCGCTCTGCTTCTCCACCCCCTGCCCCCGCTTCCCGCGAATCAGCTGTTCGCGCAGGAAGCCTGGGAGGGCTGAGAAGCAAGCGGCAACTTCGTGCTCAGGCCCAGGGAGGAAGAGGTGAGCTGGGGCGGGGAGCGGCTCCCCTGCACCCCCTGGGTTACCTGCTACGGTGCGGGCAGCCCTCCTCGCGCCCCCCCCTCCCCAGCTCACCTCCGCTCCGCCTCCACCTCCCTGGGCCCGAGCGTGAAGCCACCACTTGCTTCTCAGCCCTTCCCTCGCGAACAGCTGATTTGCGGGAAGCTGGCGGGGGGCGTGTGGAGAAGCAGAGTGGGGTGGCGCGTTCAGGGGAGGAGGCAGAGGTGGAGCAGAGGTGAGCTGGGGCCGGGTGCGGGGCGGGGAGCTGCCGGTGGGGGCTCTGCACCCACCAAATTTTCCCCATGGGTGCTCCAGCCCCGGAGCACCCACGGAGTCAGCACCTAAGGCACCACTTTTGGCCGGTTAAATTTAGTAGCCCTTTTAGAACTGGTTGTCCCTCGCAGGACAACCGGTTCTAAAAGGGCTTCTAAATTTAAGCACCGGTTCTTGTGAACCGGTGCGAACCGGTTCCAGCTCACCACTGGGGCTGGCCCAAGATAGGGTTCCTGGAATGTGTTCCTGGGGGCAACTTTGTGGGGCCATGGCTAGGCTGCACGGGGCCAGCCCCTGCAGCAGTTGCCAGGTGCCATGGTGGCTGACAGCTTGGTCACAGGTTGAGGCCCCTGCAAATGCAGGCTGAGGGCATGTTCAACAGCAAGAGGGAAGCTGCAGCCCTCTGCCCCTAGCAGTCTCCTGCCAGGTACCAGAGTGAGGAAGAGTCCAGCCAGCCACAGAGGGGAGCAGAGCGGAGATGGGAGCATGAGGAAGGTGCCAAGTGGACAATGGGGCTGGGGACCTGGGCTCAGACCCAGGGATTCTTGGGGTGAAAAGGGCATGCTGTGTGTCAGAAGACAGGGCAGATTTGCCCAAGAGTTTTGTAGTGAAAGACATGCAGCCATGAGCTTTCTAACCTAGACCTTTCCCCAGGAGACTAGACCCAATGGGCTGTGTGATGTCTGCAGACCCAGGAAGGGCGTGTGGCCCTGGAGCTCAGCTGCATGTCAAGGGGCCTCCCTGAAGCCAGCATTAGCCATCACAGCGCTCTCTGGGAGTTCCCTCCTTCACTCTGGGCTCAGTAAAGGATGCTGCAAGAATGCGTGTGTTCATTTGTGAACGCATGCTGGGGAGGGTCCCTTGTGCTAGGAACACTGTCATGAACGTTCCCTCAGCTGGAGCAGTGACCCTGAGCCAGCGAGGAGTTCCTGACGGGTGGCGCTCACGCCGGGTCTCCTCTCCTCCCACCCATGGTCATCTTAACTCCTGCAGGCAGGGCGAGAGAAACCCACCCAGAACAGCCCTGTTGGCCTCACTTTCTCTGCTGGCCCAGCCCGCTCCTCGGAAGTTGCCTGAGTGTGAGAGGGCAGCTGCAAGAGAGAGGCTACACCCAGCATGTGCCCAGCAGAGGCTGCCCCAGGGCTGGGGTTTGACCTTGTGGCAGCCTGTCGCTCTGCATGGGGAGTTGGTAGCAGGATACAGTCTACAGCATGGTGCTCTTCCACTGTTCCTTCCTGTGGTACTGACAGCTCTTCCTCACCTGGTGCTGAGGGAAAGTCATGCATCATCTCTGGTGATTGGAGGGAGACGTTTCCTCCTGACCCCTCCCATCTCACCTCTCCATCTGGGGCTCTGCCCTGCCACCTTGGTTACCCAACAGCTTCTCACGTGGCAGGCCCTGCACATTGTGTTTCTGCCTCTAGTGCCTGGTCCCTGACCCAGCTGTGAGGGCTCCTGTCGGGCTTGAGGCAGGGGCCAGTTTTGCATTCATGCCATGCTGCTGTTGAAGGGCCAGCCCCACGTCAGAGGCAGTGAGGAACACTCTCCAGGGAACATGCCCATGGTGATACCCTCCAGCTCCTGCTATATATTATCCTGGTGCCATCTGCCTGGCCCAGTGCAGTCCCATGTGCTTTCTGCCCTCCCCCACTTTGGGTAGCTAGTGCCCAACAGGTACCCACAAGTGAGGACTGGTGAGAGCAGGGACTGCAGTTGGGCCCCCTGGTGAGCAGGATCTGGGGGCAGTGGTGCTGTATTCCCCTCCTCTGGGCCCACAGAGCCCCAGGGCCCACACTGGCCCTCAGGCCTGGTTCTGGTGGGATTTCTGATGGGTCAGATACAGACCCTGCCCCCTGCTGGAGCCAGGGTCAGAGCAGGGGAGCACACAATTTGTGAGTGGGGAGGCAAGGAAACACCCCCACAAGACAGCAGGCAAGGAGAGCCGGGTGGCCATGATGGGTGGGTATGGGTCATGCTCAGAAACGGCACCCAGCACCAGCACGCCATATCCAGTGTGAGCTGCTAGGGGAACATGAGATGGCCCGTGGGAGGGAGAAATTCTGATTATGCTGCTCCTTGCCCAGCTCCACACTGGCCATGGGACTGGTGTCCCTATGGGGGGCCCAAGGCCAAAGCTCAGAACTCAAAGGGGCTCGGGGAACGCTCCTCCAGCATTTTATAATGAGAGAATTGAGACCTCAGGGCTTCAGGCCTAAGCTTGGCTGGTGAGCCCTCCCTACTGCAGGGCCCCAAATCTGTGAATCCACCCCCATATCCCAGCTCTTTGTGAGGGGAAGGACAGGTCCTCCTTGTGCTGCAGGTGAGTTAAGGGTTGGAGGCTGAGGAGCTGAGACTTTTCTACTTTGTTACTGCTGGTTAGAAGATTCCTGGTCAGTGCTAGGCCAGCCCAGGGGCAAGTGGGGTGGGCTGTGGGGAAGGCAGGGTGGGGTCTGACGCCTGGGGAGCAGGGTGCCATAATAGGCTCTCATAGGAAGTCTTTTTGGAAGTGACTCTCTCTCTTCCTCTGCACTCCTACCCCACCCTGCACTGCCCCAGGCTTGATTCAGAAGAGGGTGATGGGGCTTGGTGTCCAGAGATCCCAGTTGAGCCGGATGACCTCAAGGAGTTCCTTCAGATTGACCTGCACGCCCTGCACTTTATCACCCTGGTGGGGACCCAGGGGCGACACGCTGGCGGCCATGGCAATGAGTTTGCACCAATGTACAAGATCAATTACAGCCGGGATGGCACCCGTTGGATTTCCTGGAGGAACCGGCATGGGAAGCAGGTAAGGAGGTGGGGAAATTAATAAATCTTCCCTGCTAGGATCCCACTGCCCTAGAGATGGGAAGGGGGGCCCTGTATGTGGGATGTGTCACCATGCTCAGACTGGCACCCTAACCAAGTGTTGCTGATCTGGCATATACTGCAAATCCAGTATCAGGTGGGCCAGGTATCTCTGTAGCTGCCACCTCGAGTTACAGGCATTCAGGGCTGAAGCAGTGCCTGGCCAACGAGCAGAACACCAGCTCCTAGGACAGAGAATGCCTTTGCCTGGCTAGGGTACTGACAATGAAGGGTGTCAGCAATCCATTTCTGGGGCAGTTGGGGCTTGGTCACTGGAGTATTGGAAAATGCTAGTGAAGATGCTGATGATACCTGCCATGCAGTGCGCAGGGAGGTGTGAGTTGAAGTGCAGGCTTTACCCTCCATGCCCATTCATGCCAATCCACCTTTCCCAGTGCAATGTAGACAGGAGATGCACATTAGCACCATCCAGGCTGCCACAGCTGTAGTGCTGGATGGAAGTTCACTGCAGGGAATACAAGCATATCTACTGCCATGCCCTGGGCCCGTAACAATGACAAAGCCCCATGCACTGGGGGGATTGTGCCCACCACACAGATGCTGAGACTGATGCAAAAACAGTGATCTCCCTGCCCCTGGTGGCAGAGAAGTGCCGGGTGGTGGTAGCAGGGTATGGTGAGGTGCAGCAGCCGTGAGCCACACTTGGAGGCCTGTGGGATGTGTGAGCTGCCCTCTGACTCTCTCAGCTGCACAGCATCAGCGCTCTTTGCTCCTAGTATCTGTCGTCCTTAGGTGCTGGATGGAAACACCAACCCTTATGACATTGTCCTCAAGGACCTGGAGCCTCCCATCATAGCTCGCTTCATACGCTTTATTCCCATCACCGACCACTCCATGAATGTATGCTTGCGAGTGGAGCTCTACGGCTGCACGTGGCTAGGTGAGCAGGGGCTCTGCAAGGGCACCAGTCACACCCATTTCCAGTGCCATGGATCAGGGGACCAGATGAACTGCAAGTACAAGGGCTCTTGCTGTGGCAGCAGGACCCTGTGTTGTGTTTGGGGGTCTGACATGGAAATGCATCTGTCTGCATGGATCTCTAGGCAGTGGGGGCTTGCAAGGGGCTATGGCTGGCAATGGGGCTTGGAAGGGGAACACTCACCAGAAGTGCTGCCTTCTGATCAGGCTAGGGTGTGGTAGGTTGTCTTCCTCCCAGGGGTTTCCCTTTCTCACAGTAAATCCTCTGTTTGGGGATCTGTTCTCTTAGCGACTCAGCCCTCCGGCTAGGTCACATGTTTGAACCCAATGATGTGGAAATCTTCAGAAGTCAGCAAGAGCTTCGGGGCTTCCCCCATGTGTTGGGGTCTGGACCCTTGCACCTTCAGGGTCTCCCAACTAGATTCCCCACCAAGGGACAGGCTTCTGTCATTGTCCCCTCTTTAGGGGCTGGTAGGGGATCCAGGGCCCAATGGTAGGCAGCTGAGATTGGCACCTTGGGGCACTATGCGGCTGCCTCCCTGCCTACCAGTGTCCCCTCTCCCCACAGGGTAAAATAAAGAACCAAACACAAAATTAAAGTCTGTGACCTTCAGAAGTCCCTAGTCCCTCCTTTGCAGGCTTGAGCAGGTCAGTATCCAAGCCTCAGGCTGTAAGCTTTCCTGGGAGATGCCTTCCCAGGAGCTTGTACCACAGGTCTTCTCTTGTCCACTGCCTGCCCCCTACTCAGCTGCTCTGCTTCCCCTTTTAAGCCCCCAGTCCAGCTTCTGCCAGCTCCTTTACCTCTTGTTCTCCAGTATGGGGTTTATACACCCTGGCACAGGCTGGCAACATGATTGTGTGACGGGCTTTGGCAGCAATGGGGGCTTGTGAGGGCTCAAGACTGGAAATGGGGGTTTGCTAGGGGCTGTGTCAGCAATGGGGGGTTGCAAGCAACTGTGCCTGGCAATGGGGGGTTGTAAGAGGACATGGCAATAATGGAGGTTTGCAAGGAGCCATGTCTGGCACCTTGGGTGTGCAATGATCCATGGCTGGCAATGGGGGTTTGCTAGGGGCCGTTTCAGTAATGGGGGTTTGCGAGAAGCCATGGCTGGCAATGGAGGTTTTTGAGGGTCCAGGGCTGTGTGAGGGGCCATGGTTGGCAATGGGTGTGTGCAAGGAGCCGTGGCTGGCTACTAGGGTTTGCGAGGAAAAGTGGCAGCAATGGGGTTGTGCAAAGGGCCGTGACAGCAATGAGCATGTGCAAGGGGATGTGTCCAGCAGTGTGGATTTGTGAGTGGCTGTGGCAGTAATGGAGGTGTGTGGCTCACAGTGGGGGTGTGAGGGGGCTCTGGTGGGTAATAGGGTTGGTGAGGATCCGTGGCAGCATTGAGGATTTGCAAAGAGACATGGCACTAATGGGTCTGTGTGAGGGGCCATGGCTTGCAATGTGGATGTAGCAAGGGGGGTTTGCGAGGGAATGGGGCAGCAATGGTATGGGGGCTCATGACTGGAAATGGGCGTTTGCTAGGGGATGTGGCAGCAATGGGGGCATGCGTAGGGCCATGTCTAGGAATGGAGGTTTGTGAGAGGCCATGGCCATAATGGGAGTTTGAGAGAGGCCGTGGCTGGCAGTGTGGGTTTGCGAGGGCCCTTGGCTGGCAGTGGGGGTTTTGCAAGAGGCTGTGGCTGGCAATGAGGGTTTGACAGGGCCCTTGGCTACAATGGGGGTTTGTGAGAGGCCATAACAGTAATGGGAGTTTGTGAGGGTATGTGGCTGACAATGGGGTTTGCGAGCGGTTGTTTCTGGCCGTGGGGGCATGCAAGGGGCTGTTTCTGGCAATGGGGCTATGTGAGGAACTGTGGCAAGCAATGAGGGTTTGCAAGGGGCCGAGGCAAGCAATGGAGGAATGATGGGGCATACCAGGCCCAGAGGTGCCCTGATGGAAAAGGAGCGGTAAAGGTGAGTCCTCCAAGTAGCCTAGAGAGGCTGCACGGGAGTCAGCCCAATCAGGGCCCAGCAGGCCCATACAAAAGGGGCTGCTGTACAGAACAGGAGTTAGTTGCTGCCTGGAGCTGGAGGAGCAAGGAGGTTGTTCCTAGCTGGCTGAAGGAGCGGCAGGCTCTCAAGACAGAGAAATTGATGGCAGGGACTTGGGGAGGGAGAAGGAGCTCCTGGCTGACAGCTGGGTAGCTGAATGCCCTGTGATATTCATAAAGGAGCTGTGGGAAAATGTCCCAGGGAGCAGTAAAAATGGTAGCAGACTCAAAGGGGATGCAGTGGCATGTGGCTGCTATTCGTAGGTTCCCTAGGTCAGGACCTGGAGTAGTGGGCAGGCCCAGGTCCCTGCCACTGGGGAAGTGGCCTGAGTATGGAACTGGGATACGCCCCTGGCAGGGGATCTGAAGAGTTTAGTTGGAAAGCTGGAGCCAGAAAATCCCAGCAGGGTGAAAGCATTGGCTCCAGGGAAAAAGCCCAGGGGTGGAGGTACAGCCCCTTTGCAGGGTCGGGACTGTTAAGCAGTCCCACAGTCTCTCCAGGAATTGAGCCCGGGAAGGGCTGCAGCAAGAGATGTTCCAAAGTGGGGTATTGAAACAAGCAGTCCAACAGGGTCCTATCACGTGTACAGACTGTGTGCCCGGCGGGTGGGCTGAGTCACTGAAGACCTTCTGCAATCAGAGACAGTGCCAGCATGTGCACTCAGCCAAGTGCCTGGCAGTGAGGGCCCTCAAAGGGCTGTTGGTGGCAGTGGGGGTTCATGAGGGGCCATGGTGGCTAATGTGTTTGTGTGAGGGAATAAGACAGCAATGGGGGTTTGCGAGGGGCTGTTGGTGGCCATGGGGGTTTGCCGGGGCTGTTGGCAACGTCGGTTTGATAGGAGATGTGACTAATAGTGGGGTTTGGTGAGGGGCTGGCTGGCAATGGGAGCTTTTCAGGGGCTTGACTGGCAATGGGGGTTTGTGAGAGGCCGTGAAAGTGATATGTGTGGGGGAGGGGAGGTTGTGGGGGGCATGGCTGGCTGTGGGGCTATGTGAGGGGGCCATAATATAATGAAGCTTTGTGAAGGGTATGGCTGCCAGTGGGGATTTGTGAGGAGTCAGGGCAGTAATGGGTCTGTGGCTTGCACTGGGGGTTTGCAGGGGAACATGGCTGGCAACAAGACTGGAAATGGGGGTTTGCTAGGGGATGTGGCAGCAACGGGGGCATGCGAAGGGCCATGTCTAGGAATGGAGGTTTGTGAGAGACCATGGCCATAATGGGGGTTTATGAGGGACCATGGCTGGCAGTGGGGGTTTGAGGGTATGTGGCAGTTCATGGGGCTTGGCGAGGGGCCATGGCTGGGGGCATTGCAAGGGGCTGTGTCAGCAATGGGAGTGTGGAAGAGGCCGTGCCTGGCAATGTAGGGTTGCGAGGGGCCGTGCCTGGCAATGAGGGGTGGGAGAGGACGTGGCAGTAATGGACCTTCAGATGCACCCGTTGCTGGCAATGGGTCTGTGTGCGGAGCTGTGGCTGGCATGGGGTGTTTGCGAGAGGCCGTGTCTGGCAATATAGGTGTGCATGGCAGCAATGGAGCCATGACACAGTAGAGGTTTGACAGGGAATATGGGTGGTAGTGGGGGTTGGCAAGGGGCCGGCTGCCCATGAGGATGCGCAAGGGGATGTGGTACCAATGGGGGTATATGAGGGGATGTGGCAGCAGTGGGGGTGCGGAAAAGGTTGTGTCTGGCAATGCTGGTTGCCTTGGGAACATGGCAGTAATGGGTATGACCGAGGAACAGTGGGTGTGTGTGCGGAGCTGTAGCTGGCAAGGGGTGTTTGCGAGGGGCCATGTCTGGCAATATGTGTGTACACAGGGCTGTCACTGGCAACTCGGGTTTGCAAGGGGCCAGGGCTGGCCATGGAGGTGTGTGAGGGGACGGGGCTGGCAATGGGGCTTTGCGAGGGCTCCTTAACGGCAATGGAGGTGTTTGCGGGGCCTTGGCTGCCAGTGGGAGTTTGTGAGGCCACATAGTGTCAGTGCCCGGGTTTGTGAGGGTCCATGGCTTTCAGTGGGGGGTTGCTAGGGGTTGTGTTTGGTGGTGGGGTTTGGCATGGGGTCAGCTGGCAATGTGGGGTTGTGAGAGGCCATGAGAGTGATGGGTGTTTGTGAGGGGCCATGGCCCACAGTGGGGGTTCGCGAGGGGCTATTGGTGGCAGTGAGGAGGGGGCAGCAATGGAGGTTTGATAGAGAATATGGCTGACAGCAGGGTGGAGGAAGGTGACAGGCCATGCCTGGAAGTGGGAATGTGGCAAGGTCCATGGCTAGCAATGGGAGTTTGTGAGAGGACATGGCAGCAATGGTTGTGTGTGAGGGGACGTGACTGGCAAAGGCAGGTTGCAACTTCTTAGCCTATACCCATATCTCTGCTGGCATGACATTTTCACTGCCCTATTTGTCAGCCTGGCCAGTTCTCCATCCAGCCATTCTCCCTCTATTTTTGTGTGACACTCATACAGCGGAGCACAGTCTGTTTCTGAGCTCATCCCTGGTCTGTGCTGCAATCTAGAGCCTCTTGGCCCAGGTGGATGTTGCATTGTGCTCTCCTTTTTGTTTATCCTGGAGAGTTGCTGCAAACCTGTCTGGGGGGGATGCTTGTTTGGGCCCACACTAATTGCACGCCGATTGCTCTGGCAGATGGGCTGGTTTCCTACAACGCACCTGCTGGACAACAGTTCGTCCTTCCCAGCGGCACAGTCATTTACCTCAACGATTCTGTGTATGATGGCGCTTTTGGCTACAGGTAAGTCCCCAGAGAGCTCCTTGCCTAGGAAGGTGGGGGAGGGGTTTTTCGGGCAGGTCAGGGCTTGGTAATGACAAGCTGCCAATGTTCTACCAAGGGCTCCATAAAAATGATCCCCCAGTGTTGTCCTGTGATTAAACCAGGTTTCTACCAAACAGTTTAAGGTCACCTGTTTAAGCTGCTTGACTTGTCAGCTCCTCCAGTTCTGTACATCCTTGAGCACATCATCAGTACTCAGCGAACTAACTAATAGCAACCCCACTCCAGCAGGGATTGTGCCCCTACAGACAGGAGAACTGGAGATATGCTCATTTGCCCATTTAAACAAGACCGTGTTTTCCTTGCCATAAGCACAGAAGGAAGGAGCCACTTGGCCAACAAAGGGGCAAGTTGCTGCCTCTTTCTGAGAAAATAGCCATTGCTCTGGACATTATGAGTTCAGCCCAGGTCATCGGACATGCTGGGATGCTGTGGAAAGCCCCTGGAAGGGGTGTTGGGGGCTGTGTGACTGAGGCAGCCCACTGAGATCTCTCTGATGTGGAGTTAATAGTTGTTTCCCCACAGTATGGGGTCCCTTAAAGTCAAGCAGCTCCTGTGATTCCTCCTGGGAGTTTACTCCACATACCAAAGGATGCTTGTCACCACCTAGCCCTCATCAGGTCACAAAGTCAGTGTAATTCTTGAAATGGACTCTTTGCGGCCCCAACCAATACATTGGTGCTCCCTTCTCTAAAGCTAAGACACCAGTGCCATCAACATCCATGCTAGTGAGAACCCACTCCTGCATACAGGATGCACAGTCCAGTGTTTAGCAGCAACCCTACAATAACAGAACCACCCCAAATCCACTAACAGTGGGATCTGTGGACCTAATGGGAGCAGCAAGTGCTGAGCACCTTGCAAAATCAGGCCCTCTTTATTTAGGGGCCTAACTTTAGACTTCCAGGTTTGAACATTTTAGTCTGTCTGTCCCACCCTTCTTGCCTCCCTCTGTCCATCCAGGTTCTTTAATGGCACACAAACGAGCACGTGAGGCCAAGTACTCTACTAAACCACTGAAGGTTGCCCAGTGCTGTGTTTAAAACAGGCTGCAATGGCTCTCAGGGGACTCAGTGAGGAAAGAGTTAGTTTAATGATTTTAAGAAGCTATAATGAAAAAAGGCCTCCAGTTTTTTAAAGCATTTATGAACAATGGCCATCCATTCTACACTCCCCAGTTGCTGGTGGGATGGGGCGACAGGTGGGAGGCAGAGAGTGGGAAGATTTTTGGGTGGACTCCAAAAAAGATTCACGCCCCCTTGTATCTTTCCAGCATGACTGAGGGACTGGGCCAGCTGACGGACGGTGTTTCTGGCCTGGATGACTTCACACAGACCCATGAGTACCACATGTGGCCTGGCTATGACTACGTAGGGTGGCGCAATGAAAGCGCTGCTGGGGGCTACATTGAAATCATGTTCGAATTTGATCGGATCAGAAACTTCACCACCATGAAGGTATGTGGCTCCAGGGGCACCTTTCTTGGTAACATCAGTGAGGGCTTTTTGTGGCCTTGTCTCTCTGAACGTGGGCCCGGCTGTAGAAGGCACGTTCTAGAAAGGCACTAGGGCTGTGACTTTGTCATGTGCCTTACAAAATGCCAATGCAAGGCCTTAGGGTCTAGGACACAGTCTGCCCTACATTTTGGGCAGGGGGCTGTGTCAGGGATAGTGAACATGAGTGAGGAAAAGCTAGACATGTTGGCTGTAGCTTCTATGCATGTTACACTGCCCTCTCAGCTGCACCATGCCTCCTCGGCCCTAGCCACCAGCTCCTGCTCTGCTCAGCCCTGCTCTGCTGCCCCACTTACTATCCCTGCCTGTGGGTGACTAAAGGGCCACTTCTGTCTGTAATCACTATATTTCTATGACCTGTCAGCCAGTGACTGGAATGAGACGAAAGACTCACTCCATTTGTGACCTCAGACAGTAACAAGTTTCCTATGATGAAATGCTAAGGAAATGTCCCCCACCCCTTCCTCCTGGGCCCCCTTGACCAGCTAGGGTTCTAGGTGAGGGTGCCACCAAGGGCAGGCCGCAATGAGCACAGGGTTCCCTGCATGGCTATCCCAGGGTCTCTGAATCCTATGGAGTTGCCCTGGGCAGTGGGTGTTGCCAGCCTGTGCTGGTGTCGAGCTCACCTGGGACTCTGTTGCTGCCATGCAGGTGCACTGCAACAACATGTTTGCCAAGGGGGTGAAGATCTTCAAGGAGGTTCAGTGCTATTTCCGCTCCGATGCCAATGAATGGGAGCCCAACACCATCTCCTCAGTGCTGGTGCTGGATGACGTCAACCCCAGTGCGCGGTTCGTCACTGTGCCCTTGCTTCATCGCATGGCCAGCGCCATCAAGTGCCAGTATTACTTTGCTGACACCTGGATGATGTTCAGTGAGATTACATTCCAGTCAGGTACTGGCAAAAGGCGGGAGGATGGGGGACCTGGAAGCCACAGCATCCATGTCAGGGAGCAAGGGAGGTATAGGTCTAGGGAGTACCAAGCGATGTGCCATTTGTTCTAGACCATAGAAATGTAGGAACTGCCAGACTGGATCGCACCTCAGGTGGTTCTAATCTAGTCTCCTGTACCTGACAGTAGCCAGAAACAGCTGCTGAAGGGGAAGGTATGAGAACCCTGTAGTAGCTGATGGGGGATAATGTGCACCCACATTAGGGCTCATCCTGGTCACTAACAGACAGGCTTAAGCCCAGAAGCAGGAGGTTCAGTGTCCCTTCCCAAATGTTTATAATGAATTATGGTAATTCTGCATATTTTTGATAGCCATATAAATGTCCAGTCTCTCTCTTTGAATCTTGTTAAATTTTTTTGCCCCAATGATTTCCTGTGGCAGTGAGTTCCACAATCTAATCATGGTGGGGGGGGGAAGGTATTTCTTTTTATTGGCTTGGAATTTCTCACCTTTCAATTCCATGGGATATCCACTTGTTCCTGTGTTACAAGGCAGTGAGAAGAGTAGTTTCCTATTTACCCAAGGAAAGTGGGTACTGGGACTACTGTGGTACCAGTAGCTATAGCATTCATCCTGTGGAGGAACAGGGTTTTGAGGAGAGCAGCACCATACAGTGGGAATCCCCTAATGGTGGGTTTGTGCTTGGAGGCTTTAGAATTCAGACTTGGCTGAGTTGTGGTAACCTGGGCTGGAGAGGGCTAGGAACTTTTTCAGGGCCAGGTAGAGTCGAGCAGGTGTTCTGTGACATGAATTAAGTGCCACAGGGAAAAATCCATTCTGCCCTCACAACAGCTATCACAGGCATGTGAGCGTCACTGACTTGTTCTCAATTCTGTTTCTTAGATGCAGCCATGTACAACAACTCTGGAGCCCCTCCTGAGTCACCCATAGCACCCACCACTTACGGTATGTGGTATGTGGACATTCTGTGTGCTCAAGAGCCTGGTCCCCATCAGGTCTGCAGAGGTGGCATATTCCTGCGAGGAAGGATTGGCCACTGGATAAAATGCAGCCCTCCTATAGACCCCCTGAATTCCTGAAACACATGCCACCCTATTAGAATAAGGGCACCAGAAACCACCTCCAGTCTGAGAGTAACAGCTGCTGCAGTACCCAGAGATTACTCCGATATGGCAAAGTGCTACTTCATGATGACATGGGCATAGAAACACCTTTCACATGATTACGTGGCTTATGAGTCCCTGGTGTCTGTCTAGATGTGTATGATGTCATCCATTGCCATGGGATCGAAATGCCTTCCATGGCCAGGGCCCCATGTAGTCCATAAGTCCACAGATGCAAAATGTGTAGTGCAGCGAGCCTCGTACTGTGGACCAGTCCTCGTAAGTCTGAGATTCAGTGGGGAAAAAAAATGTTTCCATCCCTAATGGTTGTAAAGGTAACCTTCCAGGCCCAAACCAAGCAATGTCTTCCTGAGTCTGCAGGCATCTTGAAACAATAGCTTGGAGAGGTGTGAACTGCCCTAGTCACTTCAATGGGGTTTTAACACAACATCGTTTACTCTTTCATGGCTGATCATTTTATCAGAACCATCCAGCTAATGTGATTGTTTCACAATCACAAATTGCTTAAACCTCCAGCTAAAGCAGATTGGAAATTTTCCGATGGACTCATTTTTCTATCAGAACTTTTCAAGTTTGAGTAAATTTCATTTAGAAAAAGTTTAGAAAATTTTCAACATTTTAATTTCAAAAAGACTTATTTCAAATTTTTATAATGCATTGTATTATATCATATTCATTAACATAGGAAATACCAGTTACCAAACAAATTACAAAAACAATATATTTTATAAATGTTATAATATTAATGATATCACACATTGTGAGAGAGCAAAGGTGGGTGAGGTAATATCTGTTTTTGGACCAACTTCTGAAGAGCCTACCATTCGGTCTTGGCCAAGTAAGATCTAAGTTGGTCCAATTAAAAGATATTCTTCAAGTGACGGTCGCTGTATGTATTCCAAATGTGGGAGCACATGTGCGCCATGCACTGGAGTTGGAAGGTTTTCTTAGTAGTGTTAGCTGTGAGCATGAGGGGGTCAACAGAGGGTATAATAGGCCATGTGGGTTGATGCCTCTCCAGGTCTCTCTTACCACTGCATGGCCTGAGTTGGAACCACTGTTCCTGTGCACTCTTAGCTTGCTAAGAGAGTGATCTACTTTCCATTCCTGTATATAGTTGTACGTAGCTGTATTTAGTGTTTCATAATTGTTCTTCATAGATAATTGTTAGTGTAGATTCTCCCCCCCCACCCCCTCTTGGAGAACCTCCCCTTGGGACTATGGCCGGGATTCCAGGCTTTGAGAACTGTGCCCCTTGCCCATGCTTATTTTCTGCAAGCAATGAGCACCGGTGTTGCCTGTACTGCCTCACAGCCCGCTGTTCAGTTTGTAAGTCTTTTCCGCCCTGAACGCAGAAGGCATGAGAGCTTTGCCTCAGGAAGTTCTCAGTGGATGCAGTCATGCGCCCAAGGGTACACTCGTATCTGGAACCACCAGTATAGAGACGGTCACTGGCGGTGAGCTCCCCTCCACGTACCTCCCAGGCCCTGGATCCGTCAGTACCAAAGGCGACAGACAAGCCCCGCCATGAGGGTAAAAAACATGGACATGGGTATAAGAGTAGATCCCCAGCCCTGACCACTCATAAGTGCAGCTTTTCCTCCCCAGACCAGATAGAGTGAGAGGTCACATGCGAATCCCACCTGCCCAGCACCCAACCTGCCCCATGTTGAGGGCAAGGCAAAACACAAACAGGATCCAATGATACCCTCGCTGGCACATGCACCACCCATCCCTTCAGTGTCTGGGAGCTCCTCAGATTGACTGGCACTGCGGACAATGCCTGGGCCCTCGGGCATGCCCAGAGGGGTGTCATGCACTCCTGGATGCTTGGAGCTGCTCCTCTTGATGAAGGAGCCGCTCCTCCCGCACCCACATTCTGCACCCCTTTCCAGACCTCCAACCACCACCGTACTCCCCTCTCCGGTGGACGAGCCTTTGTTGCTGCTACTGGAGAAGCACGTTGTAACGATGCAGCCTCTGGCAGGACGCTGAGAGTATCCATTCAGGACAAATTGCTTAGAACAGGGCAGTTACAGTCCAAGACTGGGGGACCTTTACACACCAATCCACCCAAACAGAGAGGACTTCAGTTTTACCCTACTGGCTAACCAGAAGTCATATAAGCAATTCCCTCAGTTTCATAGACTATCAGGGTTGGAAGGGACCTCAGAAGGTCATCTAGTCCAACCCCCTGCTCAACGCAGGACCAATCCCCAACTAAATCATCCCAGCCAGGGCTTTGTCAAGCCTGATCTTAAAAACTTTGAAGAAAGGACATTCCACTGCCTCCCTAGGTAACTCATTCCAGTGCTTCACCACCCTCCTAGTGAAAAAGTTTTTCCTAATATCCAACCTAAACCTCCCCCACTGCAACTTGAGACCATTACTGCTCATTCTGTCATCTGCTACCATTGAAAACAGTCTAGATCCATCCTCTTTGGAACCCCCTTTCAGGTAGTTGAAAGCAGGGATCCAATCCCCCCACATTCTTCTCTTCCGCAGACTAAACAATCCCAGTTCCCTCGGCATCTCCTCATAAGTCATGTGTTCCAGTACCCTAATAATTTTTGTTGCTCTCCGCTGGCTGCTTTCCAATTTTTCCACATCTTTCTTGTGGTGTGGGGCCCAAAACTGGACACAGTACTCCAGATGAGGCCTCACCAACCTCAAATAGAGAGGAACGATCACATCCCTCGATTTGCTGGCAATGCCCCTACTTAAACAGCCCAAAATACCATTGGCCTTCTTGGCAACAAGGACACACTGTTGACTCATATCCAGTTTTTTTTCCACTGTAACTCCTTTTCCGCAGAACTGCTGCCTAGCCATTCGGTCCCTAGTCTGTAGCGGTGCATGGGATTCTTCCATCCTAAGTGCAGGACTCTGCACTTGTCCTTGTTGAACCTCATCAGATTTCTTTTAGCCCAATCCTCTAATTTGTCTAGGGCCCTCTGTATCCTGTCCCTACCCTCCAGCGTATCTACCTCTCCTCCCAGTTTAGTGTCATCTGCAAACTTGCTGAGGGTGCAATCCACACCATCCTCCAGATCATTAATGAAGATATTAAACAAAACCGGCCCCAGGACCGACACTTGGGGCACTCCACTTGATACTGGCTGCCAACTAGACATGGAGCCATTGATCACTCCCCATTGAGCCCGACAATCTAGCCAGCTTTCTATCTACTTTATAGTCCATTCATCCAGCCCATACTTCTTTAACTTGCTGGCAAGAATACTGTGGGAGACTGAGTCAAAAGCTTTGCTAAAGTCAAGGAATAAGATGTCCACTGCTTTCCCCTCATCCACAGAACCAGTTATCTTGTCAAAGAAGGCAATTAGATTAGTCAGGCATGACTTGCCCTTGGTGAATCCATGCTGACTGTTCCTGATCACTTTCCTCTCCTTTAAGTGCTTCAGAATTGATTCCTTGAGGACCTGCTCCATGATTTTTCTAGGGACTGAGGTGAGGCTGGCTAGCCTGTAGTTCCCAGGATCCTCCTTCTTCCCTTTTTTAAAGATGGGCACTACATTAGCCTTTTTCCAGTCGTCCGGGACCTCCCCCGATCACCATGAGTTTTCAACGATAATGGCCAATGGCTCAGCAGTCACATCCGCCAACTCCTTTAGCACTCTTGGATGCAGCGCATCCGGCCTCATGGACTTGTGCTTGTCCAGCTTTTCTAAATAGTCCTGAACCACTTCTTTCTTCACAGAAGGCTGGTCACCTCCTACCCATGCTGTGCTGCCCAGTGCAGCAGTCTGGGAGCTGACTTTGTTCATGAAAGCAGAGGCAAAAAAAGCATTGAGTCCATTAGCTTTTTCCACATCCTCTGTCACTAGGTTGCCTTCCTCATTCAGTAAGGGGCCCACACTTTCCTTGACTTTCTTCTTGTTGCCAACATACCTGAAAAAACCCTTCTTGTTACTCTTAACATCTCTTGCTAGCTGCAACTCCAGGTCTGATTTGGCCTTCCTGATATCACTCCTGCATGCCCAAGCAATATTTTTATACTCTTCCCTGGCCCTTTGTCCAATCTTCCACTTCTTGTAAGCGTCTTTTTTTGTGTTTAAGATCAGCAAGGATTTCACTGTTAAGCCAAGCTGGTCGCCTGCCATATTACTATTCTTTCTACACATCGGGATGGTTTGTCCCTGTAACCTCAACAAGGATTCTTTAAAATACAGCTAGCTCTCCTGGACTCCTTTTCCCCCTCATGTTATTCTCCCAGGGGATCCTGCCCATCAGTTCCCTGAGGGAGTCAAAGTCTGCTTTTCTGAAGTCCAGGGTCCGCATTCTGCTGCTCTCCTTTCTTCCTTGTGTCAGGATCCTGAACTTGACCATCGCATGGTTCCTGCCTCCCAGGTTCCCATCCACTTTTGCTTCCCCTACTAATTCTTTCTTTCCCAGTATCACCACCAGCACCACTCCTTATGGAGATGATTGGTTATGAAAACCAATATCCCAGTAAACTGGGGGAAAAAAAAAAAAAGGTTCTCCCGATCCCAAAGGCCCAAGCCTTAGACCCAGCTCAATATACCAGTCAGAGCTCACCCACAAATCACGCTGTTGCCAATCCTTTAGAATCTAAAGGTTTATTCATAAAAAGAAAGAAATATACATGAGAGTTAAAACTGGTTAAATGGAATCCATTACATACAGTAATGGCAAAGTTCTTCGTTCAGGCTTGTAGCAGTGATGGAATAAACTTCAGGTTCAAATCAAGTCTCTGGAGTACATCCAGAGCTGGGATGGGTCATTCAGTCCTTTCTTCAGAGCTTCAGTTTGTAGCAAAGTTCCTCCAGAAGTAAGAAGCAGGATTGAAGACAAAATGGAGATGATGCAGCTGCCTTTTATAGTCGTTTTGCCCTGTGGTTTGTGCTTCCTTTGTTCCAAACACAAGCTACCCAGCACATGACATGAAAAACCTCAGAGTTCTGTCCATAGGCATGTCCCTGCATCCCTGGCTGAGTCACAAGGTGTCTCTGCCTTCTCTCAATGGGTCAGTTGTATAGCTGATGGTCCTTAATAGGCCATCAAGCAGGCTAGGCTGTGCTGATGCCAGATTGTCCGGGGTGTCACCCAGAAGCACAGCACAAGTTTGAAATACAGGTAGTGTAGAGCCAGTACTTTAAATACAAAATGATACATGCATTCAGATAACATCATCATAACCAGTAAATCATAGCCTTGTCATAGACACCTTACTTGACCTCCTTTGTACACGATTTGGTGCCACTATAGGACCTTGGTTGCAACAACGATCTATTTGGTCACAGTTCATATTAATAACGTCACACACACCCCATTGGTGCATCACAGGCCTCTGGTACCCATGGTCCCCCCTGTTTCTGGAACCATCTTTGGAGTCTGAGGGCCTCTCAGAGTCAGAACCCTTGTTCTCGCTTATACCCCATCTGAGCCCAGAATCACAACCCAGACTGCCATACCCCCTGGCTTATGATCCCCCTGCGGAGGCCTGGTACCGTTAGCCATGACACCCACTTATGCCCAGGGACCCTTTGTTTTGGCCATTCTGGGTGCCCTGGGATCTCTACTGAGGATGGCCTTTTATGAGGCCTCTTTTATGAGGAGGAGGAGGAAGATGTAGAACCAGTACTGCTGGTCCACACTGCTGCTGCTTCCTCATTGAACAAGGCGCTTATTCTCCCGGATTGATGACCAATACCAGGACTTGCTCCGGATGATTTTACCCCCTTCCCCCCCCCCCGCCTTCCCCAACTCTCTTGTGCAGCAGCAAAGTGGGCACAACAGCACCTACAAAAACCTACTCCCCCAGACAAAGCAGCAGGAAAATCAACTCCGCAGTGGGACTGCAGTTCTGCATTGCCAATTATCAGGCTTTGCTAGTCAAATAGGACTTCAGCTGTAATAGGCTAGCAGAGTTCAAGGACAAGCTGCCACCATGCCAACAGCAGCAATTCCAGGCCTGGTGGACAAGGGGTGACTGGTGTACAAAGGGCCTCTAGGCCACTGTGGATGTGGCCAACATGTCCTCTCACTCTCTGACGACTGGCCGCAACTGTCCGGATTCTTCAGGGAGGCCCAAAACACTATTGAGGACCTCCCCTTTGAGGAGCACAAACTAGTCACTGACCAGATTGACAGTTCCCTCCATTCCCTGAAGGACTCTCAGGCCACACTCAGGTCCCTTGGCATTTACATCCCGGTCCCAAGATGCAGGCAGCTACAGCAACCGTTCCATCCCTGACCACCCTCCCCCTACCTGCCCTACTACCAGTGCCAACAGGTGGTACCACATAGACAGCACCGCACATAACACTCCCCGCCTCCACCACAACCACCACCTTGACCCCATACAAGCAGCAGTCAAAACAGCAGTTTTGACATGCAGGTCAAGAACTGCGAACCTCCCCCGATGCCTTCCAGAGTGCCCAATATTATCTTTGGGGACTGTCTTGCTCTGTTCTGCCACAACTGATGCAAAATCACCATGGACAGTCAGGTACTGGAGATTATCCATCATGGATACTCCCATAGAATTCCTCTTGTTTTCCCCCTCATCGCTCCCCAGCCCAGACTTCCCCTGGGAACCCATCCTCCAACAACAAGTGGATGCTCTGCTCCTCAAGGGGGCCATAGAGCTTACTGCCATCACCACCCACTGAGTACGATATCCATACCTATCATCCTCGTTTACCTCCTTGGGCTCAAAATGATGAGCCTTGCCCTCAGCTCTACACGGGTCCACCTGGCAGCACTTAATGTCTTTCTCCCTCTGTGGATGGCACCTCTGTTATGTACCCCTCCACTGTCCATTTCATGAAGGGTCTCCTCAATACCTTCCTGCCAGTACTCCAGCCCAAACCTACATGGGACCTCAATCTCGTTTTGTCCGTCCTCACAAATGGCAACGTGCTCCCTCTCCTATCACTCCATGAAGGTGATGTTCCTAGTGGCCATTACCTCAGCTAGATGAGTCAGTGAACTGGCAGCCATGATGGCTAACTGCCCCCCTTACACTGTATTCCAGAAGGATAAAGTGTCCTTATGGCTTCACCCTAAGTTCCTCCCAAAGGTGGTGGTGGTGTTCCACCTCAATCAGGCCGTCCACCTCCTTGTCTTCTGTCCCAAGCCACTCTCTCCCATGCAGACAGGATCCTGCACTCCCTCGACATCCACTGTGCAGTAGCATTCTACCTCAACAGGGACTTCCGCCTTTCATGAATCGATGAAACTGTTTGTGGCCATCGCTGACCAGTCCAAGGGCCAAGCCCTTGCCTCTAAGGAATCTCCAAATGGGTCTCCATGCAGCATTCACGGATGCACCTGCTAGCCATCGTACTGCTGCTTGATAGAGTTACAACGCACTCTGTGTGAGCACAAGCAACCACATCAACCTGCCTGGTGGACATCTTGTGGCAAGACATTTCCTGTAGTGACATGGCGCTCTGTACACATGTTCACATCCCACTGTGCCATCACTCAAAGGGTGGCTGAGGACACTGTAGTGGGCCGTACTGTACTACAGGCTGCATTTCCTCTCTTCCTTGCACCCACCTCTACACTGATCACTACTCCTCCACAGTTGGAATACATATAGGGACCATCACTCAAAGAAGAGGAGGTTACTTACCTGTAATTGGAGGTTCTTTGGGATGTGTGGTCCCAGTTTGTATTCCAATACCCACCCTCCATCCCCTCTGCTGTGGACTGGACTACTCAGAGCTAATAGGGTCACTGGAGGGGCGTCGACCTGTATGGCCTCTTAGACCCTTGTCTGTGAGCACAAAGGGATGCACAATGAACATGTGGGTCAATGGACACTGCTAAGAAAAGCTTCCAGCTCTGGTGCATGGCGCGCATACGCACCCACATTTGGAATACAGATAAGGACCACACACATCTCGAAGAACCTCCAGTTACATGTAAGTAACCTCCTCTTATCTCATCCCTTTGTCTCTCTCATTTCCTGGGACTAACACAGCTGCTACAACAATATTGCAAATGACCTATTATGACATGGCATCATAATAGTCAAAACATTTTCAACTTTTCTACTCTTTATATATAATCTCATTTCAACTTCTGTTTATAATTTTTTTTGAATGTCAAATTTTCCTGCAGAACAGAAGTTCTGGGTTTCAACCCATTCTGCTTCCAGCTCTTCTTCAGACACCCTCTGCACTGCAGTTATGTGGTGTTAATGCAGTGGCACGTTGAACAATAAAGATGTGGGAACCGTCTGAAGCAACGAATGTAATATCAACAAGAATAGCACAGGGCATAATGGGCACAGTCAGTGCAGTTATTTCCATAGTCAGTTCATTAATTGCCTCCTTTTTCGTTAAAATGAAGTTTTCACAGACTTTCTAGTCTGTTATGTCAGGATGTTACAGAGTCCAGGGTTGTGGCTGCAAAATGAAGAGCAGTGTGTACCCTGGGCTTTGACCATGTGAGAGAGTCACATGAGTGTGGTGATGGGGAGTCTCGAATTGTTAGTTACGGTCTCGCAATCCTGCGTGTCCCAGGCTCCATGGCCACAGAAGGGATGAGCTGCACTAGTGCAGCAGGGGCCAGCACAGAAGTGCCTCCCAGAGGGCAGGACTGTCTCTGGCCCTATGCATCCCTGCACTCACATCCCCAGTCAGTGTACAGGGCGGAGAGCAGGCTCCACCCAGCTGTGCCTCCTCTTGCACAGAGGGATGGAAAATGGACAAAGCATTGGCGGTAACCCCCAGGATGCTGGCCAACAGAGCTGTGCTGCTGTTGTCTGCTCCTGGCAAGGATAGGCTGGCAAACAGGGAACCAAGGAGGCAGTGAAGTGCAGAGTACTTTGGGGTGGTGCAGTTATGCACTGCTTCTGGCTGTGGACAGAGGTAAACTCATCATTGCCCCTGTAGGGATGGTGAGCCCGGAATTAACAGCCAAATAGACTTGCCAGTGACTGAGATATATGTTTCCAATGAGAATCCAAGTTAAACCCAGCCTCCCAACATCACCAACTTCTGCTCTCTCCTGTCTGCTGGCAGATCCAACCCTCAAGGTGGATGACAGCAACACACGCATCCTGATTGGCTGCCTGGTGGCAATCATCTTCATCCTGGTGGCCATCATAGTCATCATCCTGTGGAGGCAGTTCTGGCAAAAGATGCTGGAGAAGGTGAGCAGATCCTGGAGACTTCTTTGTAAGGGCTCTGCCAGTACTAGGTTCAGTCTTGCGGCTGCACATCAGCCCCTCTGGTGACGTCAGCACAGCCCTGACAGTAATGGAGTTTGTTCAGGGCGAGGCCTAGCTGGGGATGTGCACCACATGCATCCCCCCTGAAGCTCACAGTCAAGCGCATGGACCTGCTTGTGCAGGCTAATTTCATCTAGCCACTGAGGGTGCTTCTACACTGGAATAAAAGATCCATGACATGGCCACAGCTGGCCCAGATCAGATGACTTGGGCTTGCAGGACACGGGGTTCATGGCTGTAAAATTGTTGTGTAGACATTCAGGCTTGGGCTGGGGCCTGGGCCCTGGGCGCCTCCCTCCTCGTGGGGTCCCCTGGCAGCTCCCTCCTCCTCTCCCCTCCCCCATGGTTCAGGGGACTGTTCCCCAGCCGCCCCTGGATTTGGCAGCCCTGCCTGGTTAACAGGAAGGTTAACCAGGCAGGGCTGCCAAACAGGACCTTTTGGCCCACATGATTTGTCTTGCTGCTTTGGTCCACTGTTTGTCCAGAGTGAGGAATGTCCTTTGCTGTGTCCCTGTACTTTCTCCCTCTGCGTCCCCATCTCTCAGGCGTCTCGTCGGATGCTGGACGATGAAATGACCGTCAGCCTCTCCCTGCCTAGCGAATCCAGTATGTTCAACCACAACCACTCCTCCTCGTCCAGTGAGCAGGAGTCCAACTCCACCTATGACCGTATCTTCCCCCTGGGCCCAGACTACCAGGAGCCCTCGCGGTTGATCCGCAAACTGCCAGAGTTTGCCCCAGGAGACGAAGAGGCAGGTGAGAATTAACAAGCAAGTTCTATGGCTAACACAGCCTTGTTTGAGCAAACAATGAGCAGCAGAGTGCTCCTGCAATACCCTGCTATGCCTGCTCCGGAGGCATTCAGTCGGGGGTAGTAGTGGCATTCAGTCTCACTCCATCCTTGATCTGCTAGCAAGGAGCACGTGCTCACACTGACACTTGTGGTGGAGCCATTTTTAGGGTCATGTGTATAGTTGGGCACAAACAAAAAAGTTCCCTTGCAGAAAATGTGTATTTTTTTCTGTGCAAACTCAAAAATTGAAAATTTTCAGCCAAAACATTTTGGCTTGAAAATACTGCCGTAGTGCCTCATGGGAGTTGTTGTTGAGTGTGCCTCCTCTATAGGGTGGTCTTTTTGGTTGGATTACATCAACAGTTTAAACAGAAACATTTCAACCAGGACTAGTCATGCATCCACTGGGAAATGGAGTGAAACCATTTCACATCACATGGGAATCGTATCACACAACAGCCATCCCAGTGGGAGTGACTTTAGACCAATACCAACCTGGGGTAAATTTGAACCAACAGCCTAGAGGTCCCAGTCCCCTATCCCAGTCCTAGGCCCAGTCTCCCTGAGCCGTGTTAAGATGAGCTGTGTATTTTATTTCATTACAAAATTTGAATTTGCCCTTGCCATGTGCAGTCTGTTTTTAGTGAAATAAGTCTGTGACTAAGACAGTTCAGACTGCAAGTATTTCAGCTTAATATGGAATTTGACATTTGTGCTGTGTTGGTTAGTTACCTGTTTATCAAAGATCTGGAAAAGTGAAGTGGCAAAATGTGCAAATGATAAAATTATTTAATAGTAATACATAGCTCATAGCTAGGACTTTCCATCTGGAGACCTCAAAGCATTTTACCAAGCAGTTCAGTATCATTCATTATCTTCATTTTACACTTGGGGAAACTGAGGGACAGAGTAGGGCAGTGACTCTCCCAAGATCACCCAGCAGCAGAGCCAGGCATAGAACATGTTTCCTGCATCACAGTGTCCTGTCTGATAGCCCACACTGCCCCTTTTCAGATTAGCCAGGACTGGAGGAGGAACTTCCCAGGGATTTAACCAGGCTGGGGGAACGGGCAGCATGATGTCAGACTGAAATTTAATATTGACAAATGCAAAGTCAGTTGCATAGGAAGGAACAATTAGAACTGCTCCCAGCCGTGGATTTGAAGAGTTTGCTGATGCCTTCTGAACACGGGGCACAAGTTCTGGATGAGGATGCTACTGGCTTCCCCTCTCTCCCCTTGTCACCCATGGCAACAATCATAACTGGGCCTGGAAACTTGGAGTGAAGTTTCAGGGAGCTGAGAAGACTGTACAGGTCTCAGACCCCTTTAAGCTCCCCCAAAGCCTGGTCTGTCCTCACCTGGCATCTGGGAAAGCAGATGGCCCAGAGCATTCTCTATGTGACTTGGGCTCCAGGGGAAAAGTGCTGAGTATCTGAGGTGCTCTTGTGCTCTTTTCTTCCCAGGCTGCAGTGGAGTCCTCAAACCCGCCCAGCCAAGTGGCCCCGAGGGAGTCCCCCATTACGCGGAGGCTGACATTGTGAATCTGCAGGGGGTTACAGGCAGCAACACCTACTCCGTGCCTGCCATCACTATGGACCTGCTCTCTGGCAAGGATGTCGCTGTGGAAGAGTTCCCTAGAAAACTGCTAACCTTCAAGGAGAAGCTTGGAGAAGGCCAGTTTGGGGAGGTGAGTGTCTTGTCATGGGCTCTTACATTCTCTCCAAGTCCTGTCTGCTCCTTTGTGCAGTTGTTAGGATGGACCAGAGTCCTGCTGGAACACAGCCAATGACAACAGTGTTCTTCCACCACCAGAGAAAAGTACACCCTGGTGCTGAAGGAGATAAAGGGATCTCTGGTGAGTCACCTGCTGTATGCAGGTAGCCTGCAGCAGAACCACTTTGGGGTGCGGTGGGGTTGTTTCTTGAAAGCTAAGCTGAATGAGCCTCAGTCAGTACCTGGGATGGGGGATCTCCAGGGCCCAGCTCGATGCTGCAAGAAGTGATGTATTGTTGTTCAAAAGGTGGTATTGGTCCCTTTAAGTAAGTGCTGAACAAATGCCCATGACTGTAAAATGTGCTGCCCAATTATTTCCTAGGTGCAGGATAAAGGGGTGTTGTCTTTGCCTTCTAATTATATCCCCAAAGTTCATTGTTTGTACCATGAGTCATGATAACCCCTGTAGCTTGCTCTCCAGTGTGTTGCCTTCCCGCTGACTTCACATCCCTCCCCTCCCCCCAACTTGGTATGTCAATGACTACCATTGCATTAACCTACAATCCTTAAATTACATGTGGACCCACAGAGAGAGGTGAATAAACATCCTTTGGCAGAAAACTGTTAACTCTTCATGCTTTACATTGAGGGTATGTCTACAGTACGAAATTATTTCAAAAAAATTATTCTATTCGAATTTTTGGAAGCCATTTTATACATTCGATCTTCTGTGTCCCCACTAAAGCGCGTGAATTCGGCAGAGTGCGTCCACAGTACCAAGGCTAGCATCGAATGTCGTATTGGTGCAGTGTGGGTAGCTATCCCACAGTCCTTGTCGCCCATTGGAATTCTGGGTTAAACTCCCAGTGTATGTTTGGGCAAAAACATTCTCGCGGGTGTTTCTGGGTGTGCGTCATCAGAAAGCTACGGCAGACAATCGTTTCGCACCTTTTTGGCGTGCAGACGCCATACTGCTTTCAGCAGGTGGTGCACCACTGCTCTCCTGCTACTATGAATCCACCTCTCATTTCCACTCATCTTCCTATATAATCTCTACTATCTACTCTTTCTCTTCCTCATCGAATGCTTCCGCTGCCAACCCTGCTCGGCCATCATGAACCGAACAGCACAGCTTCTGCTGCCAACTCTGCTCTCCCGCTATTGCCATGCTTCCAAGCTTCTCCATGCTGTCTGTCCTGGGCTCCCACCTCCGTGAAAGCTACAGAAGACAACCATTTTCAGACTTTGTTCGGCTACCGTGAACTGAACAGCTCAGCTTCCGCTGCCACTCTGCTCTCCTATGTTTCGCGCCCTTTTTCCAGGATTACCTGTGCAGGCGCCATAGCCATGGAGCCTGATCAGATCTCTGCTGCAGTTTTTACCATTGTAAATACCTCGCACATTATCCAGCACTATGTGCAAAACTGCAAAACCGGGCGAAGAAACGACAACAACGCGATTATGGTAATGATGAGGACATGGCCACAGACGGCATGGCATGTGGCGATTGGGAGATCATGGTGGTGTTGGGCCATGTTCGTGCCATGGAACGCCGATTCTGGGCCCGGGAAACAAGCACAGACTGGTGGGACCGCATAGTGTTGCAGGTATGGGATGATTTCCAGTGGCTGAGAAACTTTCGTATGCATAGGGCCACTTTCATGGAACTTTGTGACTTGCTGTCCCCTGCCCAGAAGCACAAAGACATCAAAATGAGAGCAGCCCTTACAGTTGAGATGCGAGTGGCCATAGCCCTGTGGAAGCTTGCAATGCCCGACAGCTACCAGTCAGTCGGGAACCAGTTTGGAGTGGGCAAATCTACTGTGGGGGCTGCTGTGCTGCAAGTAGCCAATGCAATGATTGACCAGCTGCTATCAAGGGTAGTGACTTTGGGAAATGTGCAGGTCATAGCGGATGGCTTTGCTGCAATGGGATTCCCTAACTGTGGTGGCGCCATGGACAGAACCCATATCCCTATCTTGGCACCGGAACACCAAGCCGGCGAGTACGTAAACCGCAAGGGGTACTTTTCAAAAGTGCTGCAAGCACTGGTGGATCACAAGGGACGTTTCACTGACATCAACGTGGGATGGCTGGGAAAGGTGCATGACGCTCGCATCTTCAGGAACTCTGGTCTGTTTGAACAGCTGCAGGAAGGGACTTACTTCCCAGACCAGAAAATTACTGTTGGGGATGTTGAAATGCCTATAGTTATTCTCGGGGACCCAGCCTGCCCCTTAATGCCATGGCTCATGAAGCTGTATCTAGGCACCCTGGACAGTAGTAAGGAGCAGTTCAACTATAGGCTGAGCAAGTGCAGAATGGTGGTAGATTGTGTGTTGGGATGTTTGAAAGCGCGCTGGCGCAGTTTACTGACTCAGTTAGGTCTCAGCACAACCAATATTCCAATTGTAATTGCTGCTCGTTGTGTGCTCCACAATATCTCTGAGAGTAAGGGGAGACATTTATGGCAGGGTGGGAGGTGGAGGCAACTCGCCTGGCGGCCAGTTTCACACAGCCAGACAACGGGGCGATTAGAAGAGCGCAGCAGGGCATGCTGCACATCAGAGAAGCTTTGAAAGTCAGTTTCATGCCTGGCCAGGGTACGGTGTGACAGTTGTGTTTGTTCCTCTTAAAGTTACCCACCCCCTATATATATATGAAAAGAAATAAAGTCACAATTGTTTAAAAAACATTCCTTATTATTTGTTGCACAAAACATTGAGAGAAATCAGGAGCTAGATGTGGGAGGAGGGGTATTGGTTTAGGGGGGTGGAGGAGGGAAGGACAAGTCCAGAAACCAAATCAAAATTTAGGATATGCCAGCTTTCTGCTGCTTGTGCAATCCTCTGGGGTTGACTGTGTGGGTCCCCCCTCATGTTATTGGGCGTCTGGGTGAGGAGGCTATGGAACTTGGGAAGGAGGGAGAGTGGTTATTCAGGGGCTGCAGCGGCAGTCTGTGGTCTTGCTGCCTTTCCCGCATTAGATCCACCATACAATGGAGCATGTCAGTTTGCTTCCCCATGAGCTTGACCATAGCATCCTGCCTGCTCTCATTGCGCATGCCCTCCTCTCTTTGAATTCATGTAACGCTTTACGCAACTCATCCCAGACCAGGGGGATGAGGTGGACGAGGCTTTCTTCCGGCAACTCACGGAAGTTACTAGATCGCAGGCCCTGGTTCTCATGGGAGACTTCAATCACCCTGATATCTGCTGGGAGAGCAATACAGTGGTGCACAGAAAATCCAGGAAGTTTTCGGAAAGTGTAGGGGACAATTTCCTGGCGCAAGTGCTGGAGGAACCAACTAGGGGCAGAGCTCTTCTTGACCTGCTGCTCACAAACCAGGAAGATTTAGTAGGGGAAGCTAAAGTGGATGGGAACCTGGGAGGCAGTGACCATGAGATGGTCGAGTTCAGGATCCTGACACAAAGGAAGAAAGGAGAGCAGCAGAATACGGACCTTGGACTTCAGAAAAGCAAACTTTGACTCCCTCAGGGAATTGATGGGCAGGATCCCTTGGGAGAATAACATGAGGGGGAAAGGAGTCCAGGAGAGCTGGCTGTATTTTAAAGAATCCTTATTGAGGTTACAGGGACAAACCATCCCAATGTGTAGAAAGAATAGTAAATATGGCCGGCGACCAGCTTGGCTTAACAGTGAAATCCTTGCTGATCATAAACACAAAAAAGACGCTTTCAAAAGTGGAAGATTGGACAAATGACCAGGGAAGAGTATAAAAATATTGCTTGGGCATGCAGGAGTGAAATCAGGAAGGCCAAATCACACCTGGAGTTGCAGCTAGCAAGAGATGTTAAGAGTAACAAGAAGGGTTTTTTCAGGTATGTTAGCAACAAGAAGAAAGTCAAGGAAAGTGTGGGCCCCTTACTGAATGAGGGAGGCAACCTAGTAACAGAGGATGTGAAAAAGCTAATGGACTCCATGCTTTTTTTGCCTCTGTCTTCACACACAAGGTCAGCTCCCAGACTACTGCACTGGGCAGCACAGCATGGGGAGGAGGTGACCAGCCCTCTGTGGAGAAAGAAGTGGTTAGGGACTATTTAGAAAAGCTGGACGAGCACAAGTCCATGGGGCCGGATGCGTTGCATCCGAGAGTGCTAAAGGAGTTGGCAGATGTCATTGCAGAGCCATTGGCCATTATCGTTGAAAACTCATGGTGATCCGCAATTGTTTGCCTTCACTCATTCAACTGGGTCCTATCAGTGCGGGAGGACTACATGAGCTCGGCAAACATATCGTCCCAAGTTCGTTTTTTCCACCTTCTAATCTGGACCAGCCTCTGGGACAGAGTAGATAGGGGCTGCATTGAAACATTTGCACCTGCTGTGGGAGGAGAAAAAGGGAGGGTAGTATTTTAAAAGATACATTTTAGAGAACAAAGGGGACACTCTTTCTCAGTGAAACAGGCAATTCATAGTACACAGCACATGTTCTTTCTGTACAAGGTCGCATTTTGCCTCCGATACTGAAGGGCCTGCCACTTTGGTGTGAGTAAGCCACCACATGTGGCCAGGCAACAGAATTCATCTTGCAGGCAGCCTGAGGGCTCTCTGGGATGATCGCTTCACACAACACCCTCCTCCACAATACACACACCCACCCACCGCGGGGCTCCAATGAGGATCTGAGCAGGGATGAGCCCTTTAAACTAAACACGAACAGCCCAGCACAGCTGGGTTTCCCTCCACTCCCCACCACATGGCTCTGATCAAGTTCTCAATCACTAGAAGTGCCTTCTCCAGGGTCATGGTCCGGGAGCATGCTTTGGGAGTAGGGGGAGGCTATTAGCTCCAGCGTTAAGAATAGTTCCTGGCTGGGGGGGAAAACAGATTCCCCACTTGCTACCTGTGCACTGTCCTCCTCCTCCTCCTCCTCCTCCTCCTCTTCATTCTCCAAAAACTCATTCTCCTCGCTCCGTGCTACTCTCCCCTTTCAGGTGTCCACGGGCAGTGGTGGGGTAGTGGTGTCATCACCCCCCATAATTGCATGCTGCTCACGGTAGAAGCGGCATGTATGGGGCTGTGACCCAGAGCGCCCATTCGCCTCCCTGGCATTTTGGTACGCTTGCCTGAGCTCCTTGATTTTTGTACGACACTGTTCTGTGTCCCTGGAGTAGCCTCTTTCCGTCATGGCCCTGGAGACTTTGGCATATGTATTTGCGTTCCTTTTTTTGGAACGTAGTTCTGCCATAACAGATTCGTCTCCCCAACATGCAATGAGATCTAGTACCTCCTGTTCAGACCATGCTGGGAGCTTGTCTGCGAATCCGGGACTGCGTGGTCTCTTGTGATGGTGGACTCTGCATGGTCGCCTGTGATGGTGGACTGTGCTGATGGTCACCTGTGCTGATGGTGACCAAACAGGAAATTCAAAAGTTCCCGGGGCTTTTACTGCCTACCTGACTAGTGCATTGGAGTTCAGAATGTTGTCCAGAGCGGTCACACGGGAGCATTCTGGGATAGCTCCCGGAGGCCAATATTGTCGAATTGCGTCCACAGTACTGTAACCCGGAACTGCGATCTTGATTTTAGTGCTACTCCATTTGCCAAGGTGGAGTACAGAAATTGGAGTAAAGAGCCCTTTAAATCAAAAAGTCTGGTTTGGTCGTGTGGACGGAATCAGTTTTATTTCGAGGTAACTCGGCTAATTCCAAAATAACCGCGTACTGTAGACCAGGCCTGAGAGACTAAAGAAGTGTAATCTAGTAGCATATCCAAGAGAAAGTGAGGCAGTGACATGACCAGTCTATAAGTACTGAGATGGGAAAGAGATTTCTGACAGCAGACAGCACTTTAATTAACATAATGAGAACCCATAGTTCAAAGCAGAAGTTAGACAAATTCAAAGAAGAAATAAGACACATTGGAACAGTGAAAGGAATTAACCACTGGAACAACTTACCAAGAGTTGTGGTGGATTCTCCATTGCTGCGGCCCCCTGCCCAGTGGCTGGAGTTGGGAGGTACCCCTGACCGTGGGGCTACGAGCTGGGGGAAGGGTCCCCCATGGCTTACACCGACTGGGAACTGCGGGTTCCCTCCTTTCACCGGCTGGGGCTGGGATCTCTGGGGTCCCTGCTGGAGGCGGCAACTGGGGAGCTCCGGTGATCCCCCGCTGCCTGCAGGGACTGGGGAGGTCTGGGAGCTGGGGAGGTCCAGGGGATCCTCTTCCCCCCCCACACCCCCGCTGCAGGGCGGTGAGCTGGGGTGGGTCCCCTGCTGTTCCAGCGGCTGGGCTGCTGAGGCCCCAATGTCACAGAAGTCATGGAAAGTCACAGAATCCGTGACTTCCACGACCTCCATAACATACTCCTAGCTTTAATTATAGACCATCAAATCAGGAAGAGGAAGTGGATGAGTCCTTTTACAAGCAGGTAATAAGATTAGCTAACACACATAACCTAGTATGGGGATTTTAACTTCCCTGATATCTCTTGGAAGACTATTGTAGCAAAACATAGTATGTCCTGCAAATTCTTAGTGTGTAGGCGACAGCTTTCTGAAGAAACAACTAGGGGTCATCCATTTTTTATCTGGTTTTCATGAACAGGGATGAATGAATTGCAAACGTGAAGGGGGTTGGGAAGTTGGGAGGAAGTGATCATGATCTGATAGAATTCAAGATCCTATGGAAAGGAGGACATGAGAACATCAAAACAGGGACACCGGACTTCAAAAAAGTGGATTTCATCTGACTCAGAGAAATAGTCAGCAAGGTCCCATGGAAAGACCAATTAGGAAGAAAAGGAGTTGAAGGGGGTTGGCAGTTCTTAAAAGATGTAATACTAGTGGCTCAACATCGAACTATTCGGTCAGAGGAAAGATAAGAGCCACAGGAAGCCAATGTGGCTGCACAAGGAGTTTTTCAGCTGTCTAAAAACCAAAAGGGATACATACAGGATATGGCAGGAGGGGCACATCACCAAGGAAGTATACATGCGAATAGCACGAGCATGTAGGAGCAAAATCAGGAAAGCCAAGGCAAAGAATGAGTTACAGCTGGCAAAAAATGTTAGAGACAACAGAAAGAGGTTCTTCAAATATGTCAGACAAAAAAGAAAGATCAGGGATGGTGTTGGTCTGCTGCTCAATGGAGAACTTGAGCTGGTAACAGAAGATGATAGGAAGGCAGAGCTTCAACGCCTTCAGTTGTTTCTCAGAAAATAACATGTGACTGGATGACTAGCAAAGTTACCATAGACAATAAAGGGAAAGGGATGCAGATCAAGATAAGTAAAGAACACATCAGAGATCTTCTTACCAATTTGAATGAATTCAAATGAGCAGGGCCAGAGGGTACTGAAGGAATTAGTTGAAGAAGTCTCTGAGCCACTGGCAATAATATTTACAAACTCTTGGATGACAAGAGATGTTCTGGAAGACTGGAGAAGAACTAACGTAGTGCCAATCTTTAAAAAGGGGAAAAAAGACGTGCCGAGGAACTAGAGACCAGTCAGCCTGACCTTGATCCCTGCAAAACTACTAGAGCAATGTGTGAAACATTCAATTTGCAAATACCTGGGGGATGAAGGGGTGATCACTAGCACCAGCAGGATTTACCAAAAACAAATCATGCCAAACCAGCTTGATGTCCTTCTTTGACAGGGTAACTGATTTAGTGGATAGGGGGAATGCGGTGGACATCATATACCTGGGCTTTAGCAAGGCTTTTGACACAGTCCCATGTCACATCCTGATAGCTAAGCTGGAGAAATGCAGGTTCGACAGAACTACCATTAAGTGGATACATAGTTGGTTAAACAACCACAAACAAAGAGTAACTATCAATGGAATGATGGGGGAGGTCTCAAGTGGGGTTCCCCAGGGATCTGTTCTGGGCCCAGTGTAGTTTAACATCTTTATTAATGACCTGGATATAGGAATAGAAAGCATCCTGATCAAATTTGCAGATGACACAAAGCTGGGCAGGAGGGGAGGGTTGCCAATACTTTGGAGAATAGAGCTAAAATTCAGAGGGATCTTGGTAAATTGGAGAACTGGGCAGTTGACAACAAAATGAAATTCAACAAAGACCAATGTAAGGTGATACACTTAAGGGAAAAATATCAAATGCACAAATACAGAATGGGGGAAAACTGGCTTGGCAGCAGCACTGCTGAGAAGGATCTGGGAGTAGTGGTGGATCAAAACCTCAACACGAGTCAGCAATGTGAAGCTGTTGCAAAAAAAGCAAATGCAATTTTAGGGTGTATTAATAGAGACATAGCATACAAATCACGGGAGGTGATAGTACCGCTCTACTCGATGCTGTTAGGCCTCAGCTGGAGTATGGTGTCCAATTTTGGTCACCAATGTATAGAAAAGATGTAGAAACTGGAAAGGATCCAGAGGCAAGCAACAAAGATGATCAAAGGGATGGAATGCAAGTCATATGAGCAAAGGCTGAAGGAACTGGCTATGTTTAGTTTGGAAAAGAGGAGATTAAGGGGGGACATGACTAGTTTTCAGATACTTGAAAGGTTATCATAAAGATGGAGAAAAGTTTTTCTCTTGCTAACAAGGGCAGGACAAGAGGCAATGGGTTCAAATTACAGCACAGCAGATTTAGATTAAATCTCAGGAAAAAATTCCTATCTGTAAGAGCAGCAGGACAATGGAACAGACTGCCTAGGGAGATTGTGGAAGCTCCTTCACTGGAAGTTTTCAAAAGGAGGCCAAATAGCTATCTGTCTTGGATGGTTTAGACACAACAAATTCTGCATCATGGCAGGGAGTTAAGAGATGACCCTTTCCGTCCCTTCTAACCCTATGATTCTAAGATCTATGAATCTGTTACATTTTTTACTCATATAAAATGTTGCATTTAATTCCACATTTTTTGTGAAATTATCTAATTATACTCAGTAGCAATACCATGAATATTCAATTTCAAATATAAAAATGAGAATAGTGCTAAAGTTTCTTTAGGATTTCACTTAATCATTTTGTTTTTTTCTCCCAAATAGCTTCCTTTTCTATCAAAGCACTATTTTCCAGCGCATTTGCCAAAAATTATTTTCTCCACGGCTTCTGCCAAAGCAAGATTTCCAGAGCAGATCAGAAAAGTTTTGCTGGAACAGATTTCTGTTGGAAAATGCACTTTTGTCAAAATCAAAACGTTTTGAGGGAATGTGTCAACTCTGATGAGATTTTTCAATCAGAAATTTTCAAAATGATTCAAACTCAAAAGGAGGCATTTTGTTCAACTTCCTCGTTTCATTTCATTCCAACTTCCTTGTTCTGTTTCATTTTTTATATGATCACAATGAAATGTTTTGATAAGGTTCTTTTGATGTTTTAGAATATGTCAAAATTTTGACTATTTGTCCTGATTCAGGATCAAAACACATTTTGGAATTTCCCTAGGGACAGAAATTCCATTTTCCAATGAGCTCTCAAGATTTGACTGTGCTTCTGTCAACACTGGTAGCAGGGGCCTTGGGTGGGGCTTGTCCTGATCTGACACAGATTGCTGTGATTGCTGGAAATTAGAAAACGTCCCTTCAGACTCAGCCTGAGGTAGAGCAATTCCAGTGATCTCACTTGGAAGGCAGGCTCGCGTTCCTTTCACTTTATGCCTAGAGTAGCGATTCTAACAGTTATGACCATGTCTAATGCTGATGTTGCTCCAAAGTGTGTGTGGGACACATTTAAGATAGGAATGAATCCCTCTTTGTATTTCTTGGGAACTGTGTGCTGCTTACATGTCCTGCAATGGGATTTGAGCCTGATGACTCCACATACATCATCCCCTGTGCACCACCGGGCCTGAAGCCCCTCTCTGCATGGCCTCCCTTTGTAGTCTCTCTGCATTGCACAGCCCTAGCACAGGACATCTGTGCCAATGACAGAACAGAGCCCAGAAGATGGATGTTATTTCAAACGTGTTTAATTCATGTTGTGAAAGCTGAGACGAACGTACTAGGCACATGGTTCCACAGACACCATTTTGCTTCAGCAGAACAAAGCTATGTAGCAGTGCAATAGAGTTACCGACAGTCGATGCTATCTGAAAGTGTATAGCTCCCACAAGGCCTTGTCAAAACTAGCAAAAGAGTTCTTTTTGTGATCGGGAAGCACAGAGATCATACACCTCATGCAAACTCAGCCTGGGCCCTTCCAGTCAAGCTGGGTTCTTTCCATTTCCAAATTATCACTAGTTCTTCAGACTAAATTATGCCCAT
Source organism: Lepidochelys olivacea (assembly GCF_965140295.1). Classification (NCBI taxonomy): domain Eukaryota; kingdom Metazoa; phylum Chordata; order Testudines; family Cheloniidae; genus Lepidochelys; species Lepidochelys olivacea. Next base: position 42,105,389 of record NC_140418.1, on the reverse strand, counting down.
GGGGACAGCTATGGAATCCCATTGTTTTCAGGGAGGGTGATGCAGTTGTCACTGATTGGATCTGAGTAAACAGTTCTGTTGCTGGTTCTGGCTCACTCAGCCTTGATTGTGTTGGCACAGACAGGAGTGACAGGCAGTAAAGATTTATTTTGGACATCAGTCGGCATGTAACACTTTTGGGGAGCAGATCTGCAGAGTGAGGTGGCCCCATTGTGTCAGATCCAGTTTCCAGAAGAGGACTATGCTGCTGCTGCCATATGTGGTGGTGCCTTGGCTCGGGTCTGTTCCCACCATTTCTTATTCCACCTTACAACTTATGGGTCATATTAGCTCCATGGTTGCATTCTCAGGATCAGGTAGCAGCAGTGGTCAACTTTTGAGACGGTTGTATCGCCTTTTCTTGCAGATGCAGCTACTGTCATCCATGCTTTTGCTTAGAGCACTGTACAAGATCCTTGTTTTTCTGGGCATAGGGAGTGCCCAGGGTGAGTGCATAGGGGCTTGTAGTGTAATAAAACAAAATCAATCAGTAACTCTTTGACAGGTGTTATTATTGTTCGGACCTAGAGCTGGCAAAGCAGCCATGGGAATTATTAGAACTGAAAATAATTGCACTAACAGAATTTTCAAAGGGTCTGATTTAGTTCAGGTTTGAGGGTAAGAATCAGTTGCTCTGATTTGACCCCCGAGGAAGTCCCAGGTTCTGGAAATAGAGAACCAGATGGCAAAGGTAAACCCTACCCATTACCCCCCTCTAGGTTCATCTCTGCGAAGTGGAGGGGATGGAAAAGTTCATGGACAAAGATTTTGCTTTGGATGTCAGCTCCAACCAACCTGTCCTGGTGGCTGTGAAAATGCTGCGAGCAGATGCCAACAAGAATGCCAGGTATTGGGGTCATGTGGAGTTTGACAACTCAGTATGTACTGGAAGCTTGAGCCTCACTCAAAAAAATTCATACAAGCCCTGGGTAACAGGAGACTAAGTCCCATTTTCAAAAGCAACTCAAGTCTCCTGTGTTCCCTAGACCCTTTTGAAATGTGATCCATACATAGTTTATCAAGGGACACAATGGAGGCAGCAAAGGCTTTGCTCTGAGCATTCCCCTTGCATGGCACAGGGCATTCTGGTGACACCAAAGACTTACGGCATATGGAACAATATTTCTTTTTTAAAACTCTAGGGAATTCCATTCAAAAGCAGCATTAGGAGAATGCACTGAGGAGTCAGGAGATGGGATTGCATGTGGCCCCCTTGTGGGTGGGTGTAACTGTGCAGCCTTTCATTACATAGTTATGAGGAGTCCGGTGGCACCTTAAAGACTAACAGATTTATTTGGGCATAAGCTTTCGTGGGTATGTGACGAAGCAGGGAGTGGGGCGGACTGACCTGGGAATGTTGCAGGGGAGTTTTACTGGGACTGTCTGCATGGGGGATGGAATAGCAGGGGCTGACTTGACTTGAGGGACGATACCTGAGCCTGTAACCTGAGCCAGGAGGGGGATGGGACCAGGTGACACCTTTGCCCGAGAAACTGGGCAAAGGCTGGAGGAGGAGCGAGACTGCGGGAGTGGAGTTTCAGTTTTGGGCTGGCTGGGAAACGCAGGGAACCCCAAGTCTGGGGTCTAAGCTCCTTGCCCCCCAGAGGGACCTGGCTGAAGGGTCCTGGTTGTATTTACAAGCCCTGCTTAGAATTGTGTTCCTGTCATCTCATCATAGAAGGCAATCAGGTTGGTCAGGCATGACTTGCCCTTGGTGAATCCATGTTGACTGTTCCTGATCACCTTCCTCTCCTCCAAGTGCTTCAAAATGGATTCATAGAAAATCATAGAATATCAGGGTTGGAAGGGACCTCAGGAGGTCATCTAGTCCAACCCCCTGCTCAAAGCAGGACCAATCCCTAATTAAATCATCAAGCCTGACCTTAAAAACATCTAAGGAAGGAGATTCTACCACCTCCCTAGGTAACGCATTCCAGTGTTTCACCACCCTCCTAGTGAAAAAGTTTTTCCTAATATCCAACCTAAACCTCCCCCACTGCAACTTGAGACCATTACTCCTTGTCCTGTCCTCTTCTACCACTGAGAATAGTCTAGAACCATCCTCTTTGGAACCACCTCTCAGGTAGTTGAAAGCAGCTATCAAATCCCCCCTCATTCTTCTCTTCTGCAGACTAAACAATCCAGTTCCCTCAGCCTCTCCTCATAAGTCATGTGTTCCAGACCCCTAATCATTTTTGTTGCCCTCCACTGGACTCTTTCCAATTTTTCCACATCCTTCTTGTAGTGCGGGGCCCAAAACTGGACACAGTACTCCAGATGAGGCCTCACCAATGTCGAACAGAGGGGAACGATCACGTCCCTCGATCTGCTCGCTATGCCCCTACTTATACATCCCAAAATGCCATTGGCCTTCTTGGCAACAAGGGCACACTGTTGACTCATATCCAGCTTCTTGTCCACTGTCACCCCTAGGTCCTTTTCTGCAGAACAGCTGCCGAGCCATTCGGTCCCTAGTCTGTAGCGGAGCATGGGATTCTTCCGTCCTAAGTGCAGGACTCTGCACTTGTCCTTGTTGAACCTCATCAGATTTCTTTTGGCCCAATCCTCCAATTTGTCTAGGGCCCTCTGTATCCTATCCCTGCCCTCCAGCATATCTACCACTCCTCCTAGTTTAGTATCATCCGCAAATTTGCTGAGAGTGCAATCCACACCATCCTCCAGATCATTTATGAAGATATTGAAAAAAAAAACGGCCCCAGGACCAACCCTTGGGGCACTCCACTTGATACCGGCTGCCAACTAGACATGGAGCCATTGATCACTACCCGTTGAGCCCGACAATCTAGCCAGCTTTCTACCCACCTTATAGTGCATTCATCCAGCCCATACTTCTTTAACTTGCTGACAAGAATACTGTGGGAGACCATGTCAAAAGCTTTGCTAAAGTCAAGAAACAATACATCCACTGCTTTCCCTTCATCCACAGAACCAGTTATCTCATCATAGAAGGCGATTAGATTAGTCAGGCATGACCTTCCCTTGGTGAATCCATGCTGACTGTTCCTGATCACTTTCCTCTCGTGTAAGTGCTTCAGGATTGATTCCTTGAGGACCTGCTCCATGATTTTTCTGGGGACTGAGGTGAGGCTGACTGGCCTGTAGTTCCCAGGATCCTCCTTCTTCCCTTTTTTAAAGATTGGCACTACATTAGCCTTTTTCCAGTCATCCGGGACTTCCCCCGTTCGCCACGAGTTTTCAAAGATAATGGCCAATGGCTCTGCAATCACAGCCGCCAACTCCTTTAGCACTCTCGGATGCAATGTGTCCGGCCCCATGGACTTTTGCACGTCCAGCTTTTCTAAATAGTCCCTAACCACCTCTATCTCCACAGAGGGCTGGCCACCTACTCCCTATGCTGTGATGCCCAGCGCAGCAGTCTGGGAGCTGACCTTGTTCGTGAAAACGGAGGCAAAAAAAGCATTGAGTACATTAGCTTTTTCCACATCGTCTGTCACTAGGTTGCCTCCCTCATTCGGTAAGGGGCCCACACTTTCCTTGACTTTCTTCTTGTTGCCAACATACCTGAAGAAACCCTTCTTGTTACTCATAACATCTCTTGCTAGCTGCAGCTCCAGGTGTGATTTGGCTCTCCTGATTTCGTTCCTACATGTCTGAGCAATATTTTTATACTCTTCCCTGGTCATTTGTCCAATCTTCCACTTCTTGTAAGCTTCTTTTTTATGTTTAAGATCCGCAAGGATTTCACCGTTAAGCCAAGCTGGTCGCCTGCCATATTTACTATTCTTTCGACACATCGGGATGGTTTGTCCCTGTAACCTCAATAGGGATTCCTTGAAATACAGCCAGCTCTCCTGGACTCCTTTCCCCTTCATGTTATTCCCCCAGGGGATCCTACCCATCAGTTCCCTGAGGGAGTCGAATTCTGCTTTCCTGAAGTCCGGGGTCCATATTCTGCTGCTTACCTTTCTTCCCTGTGTCAGGATCCTGAACTCAACCAACTCATGGTCACTGCCTCCGAGAGTCCCATCCACTTTTGCTTCCCCCACTAATTCTTCCCGGTTTGTGAGCAGCAGGTCAAGAAAAGCTCCCCCCCCAGTTGGCTTCTCTAGCACTTGCACCAGGAAATTGTCCCCTACATTTTCCAAAAACTTCCTGAGGACCTTGAGGACCTGCTCCATGATTTTGCCAGGGACGAAAGTAAGGCTGACTGGTCTGTAGTTCCCCAGGTTCCTTCTTACTTTTTAAAATATGGGCACTATATTTGCCTTTTTCCGATCGTCCGATACCTCCCCCGATTGCCACAAATTTTCAAAGATAATGGCCAATGACTCTACAATCAGATCAGCCAACTCCCTCAGCACCCTTGGATGCAGTGCATCTGGTCCCATGGACTTGTGCATGTCCAGCTTTTCTAAATAGTCCTTAACCTGTTCTTTCACCACTAAGGGCTGCTTACCTTCTCCCCATGCTGTGTTGCCCAGTGCAGCAGTCTGGGAGCTGACCTTGTCTGTGAAGACCGAGGCAAAAAAAGCATCGAGTACTTCAGCTTTCTCCACATCATCTGTCACTATGTTGCCTCCCCCATTCAGTAAGGGTCCCACACTTTCCCTGCATACCTGTAGAAACCCTTCTTGTTACCCTTCACATCCCTTGCTAGCTGCAACTCCAATCGTGCCTTGGCCTTCCTGATTACACCCCTGCATGCTCTTGCAATATTTTTATACTCCTCCCTAGTCATCTGTCCAAATTTCCACTTCTTGTAAGCTTCCTTTTTGAGTTTAAGCTACCCAAAGATTTCCCTGCTAAGCCAAGCTGGTTGCCTGCCATATTTGCTATTCTTTTTGCACTTCGGGATGGCTTTTTCCTGCGCCCTCAATAAGGCTTCTTTAAAATACAGCCAGCTCTCCTGGACTCCTTTCCCCCTCATATTAGCATCCCAGGGGATCCTGCCCATCAGTTCCCTAAGGGAGTCTGCTTTTCTGAAGTCCAGGGTCCATATTTTGCTACTCTCCTTTCTTCCTTTTGTCAGGATCCTGACCTCAACCATCTCATGGTCACTGCTGCCTAGGTTGCCACCCACTTCTATTTCCCCTACTAATTCTTCCCTGTTTGTGAGCAACAGGTCATGAGGAGCACAGCCCCTAGTTGGTTCTTCCAGCTCTTGTACCAGGAAGTTGTCCCCAGCACTCTCCAAAAACTTCCTGGATTGTCTGTGCATTGCTGTATTGCTCTCCCAGCAGTTGTCAGGGTGATTGAAGTCCCTCATTAGAACCAGGTCCTGTGATCTGGAGACTTCAATTAGTTGTCCAAAGAAAGCCTCGTCTACCTCATCCTTCTGATCTGTCTGGTGCACACGCCCACCACGACATCACCCTTGTTGCTCTTGCCTCTAAACTTAACCCAAAGACTCTCAACAGGCTTTTCTCCAGTTTCAAACTGGAGCTCTGAGCAATCATACAGCTCTTTTACATACAATGCAACGGCTCCACCTTTCCGCCCATGCCTGTCCTTCCTGAACAGTTTATACCCATCCATGACAGAGCTCCAGTCATGTGAACTGCCCCACCCAAGTTTCTGTTATTCCAATCACATCATAGTTCCTTGATTGTGCCAGGACTTCCAATTCTTCCTGCTTGTTTCCCAGGCTTCTTGCATTCATGTACATGCACCTAAGAAAACTAGCCGATTGCCCTACTTTCTCAATATGAATCAGGAGGCTTTCTGTCTTGTACCCTCCTCCTTGCATTTCCTCCTGGTATCCCACTCCCCCACTTACCTCTGGGCTTAGGTCACTATCCCCCAGCGAACCTAGTTTAAAGCCCTCCTCACTAGCTTAGAACTTCTCCTCATGTTTCAGTATATTTATACCTGCATCTGTAATTTTCACTCCAAGCATCTGAAGAAGTGGCATTTTTTACCCACTTATGACCAAATAAATCTGTTAGTCTTTAGGTGCCACCGGACTCCTTGTTGTTTTTGTGGATACAGACTAACATGGCTACCCCTCTGATACTTGATTACATGGTTATGAGAATCAATCATTCCTGTTACACCCACTCCTGGGTCAGTGCCCCACCTGCCTCTCTGCACCCAGCTCCTGACTCTGGTCCCCCATCTCTGCTGTTCCCTAGCTGTCCATGGTTCGACATTTGCAGGTTTGATTAAAACACTACACATGTCCACCCCATTGGGCTTCTGCCAAGAGCCCTGCCACCCTCAGCAATAGGATCTGCTCTCAGTGCCAAAAAGCACAGTCTGGTCATAGAATCATAGAATATCAGGGTTGGAAGGGACCCCAGAAGGTCATCTAGTCCAACCCCCTGCTCAAAGCAGGACCAATTCCCAGTTAAATCAGGTAAGGCCAAGCTCTAAGCAGTTCACAGGCCCCACCCTCAGTCATGGGGGAGGGGGGCTGAGTGGCTCATGGCATCCTTGGCCATGTGTCTGGGATGGGGGCACCTCTGAGTGGCTTGAAATGCCCCCTGCCACCTGACGGAGGTCTAATCTAGTTGGGCCAGTGACCTTATTCACTACAGCAAGTCCTGTATGGTATTGGGTTGAAAGCATTCACCAAAGAAGGACTATTCAACCGCATGGGAATTAGAGGAACTTTTCAAATACTAACTTTTATTACTATTATTTATTATTTATCTGACTAGTGTGCGGTTGTCACCATTGTCTTCTACTTTAGAATCAGGACCGCTCAGTTTGCAGTCAGACCTGTCAAAGGCCTTATACAGCAACTGGAGAGTCTCCTTTAGCTCAAGTGGTAGGGGGCTATGCATTTAGAGCAGGTGAACCTGAGTGCTGTCCCCGTTGTTGCCATGAAATCCCAAGTAGTCATGGGCTTCAACACAGGGAAAGCCAGGTAGTTCTAGGCAGCCACAAGTGTGTGTTACAAATAACAGACAAAAATCTGAGGTCATGCAATGTGAGGTCCTTGCTGCATGCATATGTATCTTACCTAGACCAAAACGCTGTGAAGCTGAACTTAGGGTTGAGAACATGGATCAGCAAGTAAGGGGAAAACACAAGAATGTTGTAGTTAATAAAATCAAAAGACTTTTTAAAATAGAAATCCAGGAAATTTGTAGTTAAGGTGAAACTTCTAAAGCTCCCAAACACTTGGAAGTCTCGAAATGCCCAGTTAAGACACCCACATAACCTTAACTCTGCCTCCTTAGTGAGGCTAGCCTCTCTTCTTCCCATCTTTGTCCCTTTTGTTCCTAGGGCCCAGACAGGTTTGCTGGCCCAGGCACTTCTGTTGTGCAATGAGTTATTTTGGATCACGAGGGCTCTCAGGGCACATATACACAGCAGCTGGAGGTGAAATTCCTAGCTCAGATAGACAGCTACATGCTAGCGTGTTAGTAGCAATGTTGCCATGGCAGCATGGATGGTAGCTCAAGCTAGCTTCCTGAGTACATGGCTAGGATTGAGGACGGGATCACACTTGAGGTGCTATCTCAAGCACTGCCTGTACTGCTATGACCATATGGCTATCTCTTAGTGAGTGAGCTTGAGCAGAGCTAGCATGTATACACCTACCCAAGCTGGGGATTACACCTCTCAACGTAGCTGTACCCAAATGCTCTGCAGCAGACCTCCCAGCAGTCCTGGGTTTCACAGGACTGTCCTACTGTGACCCTCCAGCCCCAGGTGAAGCAGCTCCTGTCTCACAGGTCTAGCTGGGCTTGGCTCCCCGCCTCATCGAGGGGCCAGGCCACATACGAGCGAGTGGCATGGTGACCCTGTGTGCCAGGAACCAGCTCACAATGTCCTTCATAGGGAGCTGAACCCAACAAGCCCTGCAGGAGAGGAGCCACCACTGTGTGGGATAAGTAGGAGGCAGGCTTGCTCTCAACCCCCAGGGGGCAGCACCTGTCCCACTTCAGCCCCTGCAAATGTTGGGAGATATGCCGGAGATCAGGCTGACTTCTTAGTGCTTGGCTCATGGAACTGATGAGTTTGGCTGCGATTCTTTCATGGAGGTCCAAGAAGTCACAGATTCTGTGACTTTTGGGGACCTCCGTGACTTCCACAGTGGTTGGTGTGGCTGATTTCAGGGCAGCCTGGGCAGCTGGCTCCAGGGACTGCTGGAACAGTGACCTATGTGGCTGGCTCTGGGAAGCTCCCGAGCAGCGGTCCTGGGGGTGCCCTGGGGATTGCCCAAGCAGCAGTGGTCCCGGGGCAGCTGGAGCAGTGGCCCCAGGGGCGCCCAGAGGCCATCCAGAGAGCAGTCCCTGGGAGCAGCTGCTGGGGGGCTGCCAACCCCCAGCACTGGAGCAGGCCACTCCCCCCGCCCCCATCAGGGGCCCCCTGGAGCAGCAGGGCCCCAGAAGTAGAGATTTAGTCATGGGTATTTTGGGTAAAAGTCATGGACAGATCACGGGCCATGAATTTTTATTTATTGCCCGTGACCTGTCCATGACTTTTACCAAAAATACTCATGACTCAGTCTTAGCCTTACTGATGGGACCCATGCAGAACCTGTCCAGTGGCAGCCATGGAGGGGCTGTGGAGGTCAGAGCACTCTTCTTTGTCCAATGGGCAGCCAAACTGTATAGAGCTTCCTTTGTGTTCCAGAGCAGCTGCCTGAAGGGGTGGGGTTGGGTTTGGGGAGTAATGGCCAGGTCATCTTCCAAACCCATGTGATCCTAGGGGAGCAGCCAGGCCTAAGTGATTTCCCAGGTGTAAACCCCAGGGACTGAGGCAGGAACAGGGAACAGAGTGCTAGTTAGTGAGACTCCAGGATAGTCCACAAGAGACGCCAGCCTGAGAGAGCTGCCTTTTGGTGTCAGAACCATGATGCTTTAGCTGAGGTTTCTGGGAAGAGCAAATTGCCTGTGTGCCATTTGTTACCACCTCTGACCTGAGCCATTCTGTGAATAACCAACTTGCATGGGAAGATCCCTAAGTATGCACCACCGATTGCTGCTCCAGATGGACCTGCCAGGCCCTGAAGGGAGAGATAGCTCAGTGGTTTGCGCATTGGCCTCCTAAACCCAAGGTTGTGAGTTCAATCCTTGAGGGGGCCATTTAGGGATCTGGGGCAAAAATTGGGGATTGGTCCCCCTTTGAGCAGGGAGACTAGAAGATCTCATGAGGTCCCTTCTGTTAGGATATAAATATTCAGGCCTGTACTCTAAGAATTTAGGTGTATTCTTATCACTTGGCTAGTTATAGAGGTATAAAAGAAAGAATCAAAATCACTGTCTGCTGGTGTAAGGTCCTTCTCTTACTGTGACAGTTTGAGGCCCTGTTCTTAGGCTAAGATCTTTGGCTAAGCAGCAGAGGCAGCCATAAGCTTGGAAGCGACCGGTCACATCCTCACATACCAAACTAGTCATATTGAAATAAGGTGCTATTGGGCTGTTAGGAATACAATCCTGTCCTGATAGTGCCTAGAAAATGTAAAAGGAAACTTAGTTTGATAGCATCCTGTCTGGCAAGAACTCACTTATCAATAGCTGAGATGTGAAATCCTCACTTCTGTATTGTTTTGTCATTACAGTTCCCACTTTGCTATTGTTTGTCTGTATAATCTCTGTCTGGTTCTGTGATTGTTCCTGTCTGCTGTATAATTAATTTTGCTGGGTGTAAACTAATTAAGGTGGTGGGATATAATTGGTTACATAATCATAGAATCATAGAATACCAGGGTTGGAAGGGACCTCAGTCCAACCCCCTGCTCAAAGCAGGACCAATCCCCAATTAAATCAAATTGGGGGTCATGTTACAATATGTTAGGATTGGTTAGTTAAATTTCAGGAAAATGATTGGTTAAGGTATAGTAAGCAGAACTCAAGTTTTACTATATGGTCTGCAGTCAATCAGAAACTGAGTGGGTGGTGTGGGGAGGGGAAATGGGAACAGGGAATGGGGAAATTGGAATCATGTTCTGCTAAAGGGGGAAATGGGAACAGAGAATGGGGGTGGGGAAATTGGAATCATGTTTGGCTAAGGGCAGGAATGGGAACAGGGACACAGGTGTAAGGCTCTGTGGTGTCAGAGCTGGGAAGGGGTACACTAAGGAAGGAAACTAGAATCATGCTTGCTGGAAGTTCACCCCAATAAACATCGAATTTATTAAACACCTTTATTTATTAAAAAGAAAAGGAGTACTTGTGGCACCTTAGAGACTAACCAATTTATTTGAGCATGAGCTTTCGTGAGCTACAGCTCACTTCATCGGATGCATGCCGTGGAAACTGTAGCAGACTTTATATATACACAGAGAATATGTATGTAAAAATACCTCTTCCCAGCTATTACCAGCTGGACAGTGGAGTGGGAGGAGGTATTTTTTCATATTCTCTGTGTATATATAAAGTCTGCTACAGTTTCCACGGCATGCATCCGATGAAGTGAGCTGTAGCTCACGAAAGCTCATGCTCAAATAAATTGGTTAGTCTCTAAGGTGCCACAAGTACTCCTTTTCTTTTTGCAAATACAGACTAACACGGCTGTTACTCTGAAACCTTTATTTATTAAACACCTTTGGACTTCGGGGATTGTTGCTCTCCGTTCATGCGAGAAGGACCAGGGAAATAAGTGGGTGAAGGAATAAGCCCCCTAACACCTTCCAACCCTGATATTCTATGATTCTATGTGGCAAAGGCTCAGCAAAATCTTCCCATTAACGTCTGTCACTAGTATTAGTGTACTTTGCTGTGCAAATTGCTCTCTGTGGTACTTTCCCCTGTTGTACATTGTATCATTAACTCCAGTGCCCTGCATGTTTTGGCTCTGTCCATCTATCCCTGTGGGTCTGTGTCTCTGCGGTTGTCCATGTATGCCCACATGTGTCATATACCTGTCCCTGTGGGCCAACGTGTGTCTGTGTGGTTTTGTTTCTGAAAGGAATGACTTTCTGAAGGAGATTAAGATCATGTCACGGCTCAAGGACCCTAATATCATCCGGCTGCTGGCAGTGTGCATCACTGACGACCCTCTCTGTATGATTACCGAGTACATGGAGAACGGAGACCTCAACCAGTTCCTATCCCGCCACGAGCCCCAGCTCCCCCCTGCCAGCAATGGACCCATTGTCAGGTAGCCCTTCCACTCCTGCATGGGACTCCTCAGCTACACAGGACTCTACCACTCTCAGAGCATGGTGGGGCAGAAGGCCAAGAGCATATGGGACTTCATGGAGGATGCAGAAAGGGGAGGATATGACTGGGTAGGGGCAGGGAGAGCAGGTGTGATGGGTGGGGGAGGGGACACGAGAGCAGATGTGGCTGGGTGGGAGTGGGGTTGTGAGAACGGATGCAACTTGGTGAGGAGTAATGGTGTTGCTAGATAGGTGTGGGGGCAAAGTGGGTGTGGTTGGGTGTGAGGAAAGTGAGGCAGGTGTGACTGAGTGGGGTGATGAGAGCAGGTGTGACCAGACAGGGGCAGTGAGAGGAGGGTCTGGGTGGAGGTAAGGAGAGCAGGGGGACTGTATGGGGATGAGGCAGAGTGGGGGGCGGCTGGGTGGGGGTAGGGAGAGCGAGTGTGACCAGGTAGAGGTGGTGAAAGCACAAGCAGGAGGAAATGCCTATTTCATTGTCATTTCTTGGGCTCCTCCTGGCGTCTCCAGCATTCTGTGCTGTTGCCCTGTTTTGGGGATGTGCCAAACCTTTGGGTAGCTGGGCTTGGACAAGCAGGAGCTGCTGCTCTGTAGGAATCTGGCCAGGCCACTCTGCCATCCATGCCATGTTCGTTTCTTACTGCCATGCCAGTGACGTACTATAGGAGCACTCCTTCCCTGACTGGCCCTTTCAGCAGTATCTAGCCAGGGTCTGCACTCCATGATACATCCATCAGTAACCATGGGAGCTTCTGCTGTAGGCTGTTGGTGTCCAGGTTGTTGCCTCAGGGTTTGCATCTTACAAGGGTAGGCTTCTCTGAGTTGCCGAGGATGAGGTCCAACTGCTCCTGGTTAGGTGACATCACACCCAGGTGGCTCAAGGCCAGCTCAGCAGCCTCACCCCTCCTTTGGCCTTCCCTGTCTCCGCAGCTACACTGACCTGAAGTTCATGGCCACTCAAATTGCCTCTGGCATGAAGTACCTGTCCTCTCTGAATTTTGTGCATCGGGACCTGGCCACACGCAACTGCTTGGTGGGTAAGAACTACACCATCAAGATAGCAGACTTCGGCATGAGCAGGAACCTGTACAGTGGAGACTACTACCGAATCCAGGGGCGGGCCGTGCTTCCTATTCGCTGGATGTCCTGGGAAAGTATTTTATTAGTAAGTGGAGACTTTGCAACTGCCAGGGGAACCAGTGAGAGAGATTGTGGGGAGCTGGCCCCTTCCCGTAGCACTGGGTGATCACGGGGAAAGAGTTTCAGTGCTCCCTGCACTGCAGCCATCTCCTGATTGATCAAGGGGCAGGATGGAATTGGGGGCTCTGTGTTTACATGCGTTGTCCAGGGCATTCGCTCCATTGCTGCTGTAATCTAGTGACATCTGAGCAGTCCCGGCATGGGGAGGCACTACAGTGGGGGGCAGAAAAGGGGAAGATGGAGTTGTGGCTGGGCCTATCCCATGAGCCTAGTGTTTCTTTACAGAAGGACTGAAGCACGTCTGGGTCCCTGTGTGAGAGATGTTCAGTATCTTCTCTTGGTGTGTTGCTTAGATCTGAATGAGAGTGGGGCTGCTTTTCTGTAGATTTGTATTGTCAATAAGTGGGTGCAGCTAAAGGCCTAGCTTGATAATTACAGCAGTTCGATGGTACTTTAACTGTTTGGGCTGCCATGCGAATGCTGCAGCTAGTTGCCTACTACGGAGCATTTTGCCTGTAGCAAGGACCTTGCCAAGTAAGCTCGTTACTTGAGGTCACCTCCCACTTAATCCCAGCCCTCCCGCTCCTTGGCTCTCTGACAGCTACCTGGGAAGCGTGGAGACTATTTTATGTGGAGCCAATCAGATCTCCTCTCTAGTCACCCAGAAGCAATGGAAGATAATAGGCATCTACACCAGCCATAGCCTGTTGGAGGTATGAGAGTGCTGGGGGAAAGGGATCTGGAGTGCACTGCACTCTGTCCATTCTCACTGGTCTCTTGGCCCCTAGGAGATTAGCCCCTCATTAAGAGCTATTCTAACATGCACCAACTTGGGATAAAGTCCCATTTGCCTTCCACACACAGTTGTGCTGCACTGAGTGTGTGTCCAATGCTGCTGAGAGTTTAGCCCGTGGACAGCAGGTTTACTGGGTGACAGCAGTCTGCATTTGCATGGCTTTGTCTCCATATTGCAGCCTTGTGAGAGAAAGGGACTGTCTGATGGGTGGGGGTGGGAGGTGTCACATAGAAATGGACATCTTTATACGGGCACTGAGTGAGGAGGAAAAGGAGAATGCCCTGGGTCAATTGGCTGCACTTCAATAGCGTTATGTTGAGAGGGACCAGTGACTGCTTTGATTACAAACCCCTCTGAGCTGGGGTGTTACCACAGCCTGCAGTTACCAGAACTGTCAGGATGAGCTAATCAGAAGCCCCACTCCCCAAGGCAGCAGGGGATTGTGAACCCCCACAGGAGTTTGGACTGGTGGGTAGAGGCTTTTGCAAAGTATTGTTTTGGGTGTGGGAGGGAAGGCAGAACACACAGAAACTGAGAACAAATAAGGACAAAGAGAGAGGCAGGCACAGGCAAAAAACAAGAAATCCAAGCAATAGCTGGTGAGCCCAATTTGACCTGCAAAAAGCTAGCAAGGGAGCTTTTGGGTCTGCTAGCTAAAGAGGCTTGGGGCTGTAAGCTGAGAAACTGCTCCTCTTAGTCTTGACTCCTGTGCTCAGAGAAGCAGGACTTTGTACATTCCTTGTAAATAAACAAAAGTGCATCATAGAAAATGATGAACTCTGACTAGCCACAGAGGGTGAAAAGGGACATCACTGCCATCCACAAACAACAAATCATAGAATATCAGGGTTGGAAGGGACCTCAGGAGGTCATCTAGTCCAACCGGGAGGTCATCTAGTCCAACCCCCTGCTCAAAGCAGGACCAATCCCCAATTTTTGCCCCACATCCCTAAATGGCCCCCTCAAGGATTGAACTCACAACCCTGGGTTTAGCAGGCCAATGCTCAAACCACTGAGCTATGCCTCCCTCAATGACAGGGCCTAGGCATGCAGTACAAAGTTCCAGCCACTAGGCCGCTTGCTCAGGGTAGAACTATCCTGTCAGTTTTGTGGCTCTGTTTTTGGGAGAATGTTTCTTCCCTCCACCCCACCAGTGTACTTAATCCTAACCCCCTTCCCCCCCCCCCACATCTGCAGTAAAGCCCACTCCAGGCAGACACACGTGAATGGCCCAAGCCTAGATGTTTTTCAGCCCCATCCATCTATTCTCTGTTTGCCTGGTGGAGGACAAGGAACAAACCCACTTGTGGACAGAGCTGCACTGAGCACTTAGCAGCAGCAGAACACAGCACTAGTGGGAGGGTGTGTGTAGTTTGTATGTCAGGTCTGGATCTCAAGCAGATGGATGTTATCAGGGGTTGGATCAAGGGATTAAAATTGGTACTTGAATTTTAAATAAAGTCTCAGTTCTGACTCACGGTCTCAGAGTGGAGGCAGCAGCAGCTCTATAATTTACATAAAAACAGGACAAAAGTAAACATGTGAGTCCAGGTGGACATGTTTTGTTCTGAACAAGAGAACAGCAATGGGACCTGGGGTGCTCCAGTCCAGACCAGAGAGAGCAGACTGACCCCAGCAGACCGTAACAGCAGCAATGGTATTTATTGCAAAAGCACAGCCTGAAAAGTGGGCAGCCACCATACGCTTGTGTCAGACAACCAGACCTGAAGCTTTAGCTGCCCATGCCCAAGTGATCCAAATCTCCCCTCAGCCTGTGTGATAAATGAAGTGTGTGGGGGGCGGAACACCCTTTGATAGACACCAAGCCAGGCAGTTAGTTGTAAAATCCCTTTTGGTAGCTGTTCTCTGCTTGCTTTACCTGTAAAGGGTTAACAAGCCCACAGGTAAAAGAAAAGGAGTGGGCACCTGACCAAAAGAGCCAATGGGAAGGCTAGAACTTTTAAATTTGGGAAAGAAACTTTCCCTTTGTCTGTTGTTCTTTGGACTGCAGGGACACAGAGCAGCAATGCTATAAGCAGAAATGCTGTGTAAGGTTTGAATGAGGTATGAAAAAGTATCTTACATACCTAGAAGAAATAATTTGGGATAGGGAATGTTTAGTTAAACACTGTCAGGTTTATTTCTTATTTTGGCTTGTGGATCTCCTCTGTGCTAACCCCAGATGCTTTTGTTTGCTTGTAACCTTTAAGCTGAACCCCCAAGAAAGCTATTTTGGGTGCTTAATTTTTGTAATTGTTTCTTTTAAGATCTAGCAAAAAGCCTAAATTCCAGATGTATTGTTTTCCTTTTTGTTTTTAATAAAATTTACCTTTTTGGAGTCCTATGAGGTTTATGTATGTTGTTTGATTAGCGGATAGGGACAGCTAATTTCCTTTGTTTTCTTTCTCCGTTCTTCCCAAGAGAGGGGATGAAAGGGTACCACACAGGGAGGAATTCCCAAGTGCTCCTTCCTGGGTTCAAAGGTTTGGGATTTTTTTTTTTGCATTTGGGTGGTGGCAGTGTTTACCAAGCCAAGGTCAGAGAGACGCTGTAACCTTGGGAGTTTAATACAAGCCTGGAGTGGCAAGTATTAATTTTTAAAATCCTTGCGGGCCCCCACTTCCTGTACTCAGAGTGACAGAATGGGGATTCAGCTTAAAGGTTACAAGCAAACAAAAGCATCTGGAGTTAGCACAGAGGAGATTCACAAGCCAAAATAAGAAATAAACCTGACAGCATGCGTCTAAACATTCCCTATCCCAAATTATTTCTTCTAGGTATGTAAGATACTTTTTCATACCTGGTTCAAACCTTACACCTCATTTCTGCTTATAGCATTGCTGCTCCGTGTCCCTGCAGCCCAGAGAACAACAGACAAAGGGAAAGTTTCTTTCCCAAATTTAAAAGTTCTAGCCTTCCCATTGGTTCTTTTAGTCAGGTGCCCACTCCTTTTCTTTTACCTGTGGGCTTGTTCATAGAATATCAGGGTTGGAAGGGACCTCAGGAGGTCATCTAGTCCAGCCCTCTGCTCAAAGCAGGACCAATCCCCAGTTTTTGCCCCAGATCCTTAAATGGCCCCCTCAAGGATTGAACTCATAATCCTGGGTTTAGTAGGCTAATGCTCAAACCACTGAGCTATCTCTCTCCCCCTAATGCTTTACACGTAAAGCAAGCAGAGAACAGCTACCAAGAGGGATTTTACAGCTAACAGGCTGCCTGGATGTCCATCAAAGGGAGCTTCCCCCCACCCCCCACTTCATTTATCACAGGCTGACAGGCAGATCCTGGCATTTCTCATTCAGTGCTTGTGTTTATCTGTGTGATGGGTATACAAATCCCAGACGGGCACGAAAGAGGATAAAGGACAGTGCTGGGCCTGGCTAGCTCCACCCCTCCAACTGGAGACAGCCCAGCTGGGAAGGAGTACTGACCTACCCTGCTGGCGCCTGCCAAAAGGGACTGGAGACGCCTCCCCGAAATAACAGGACTGTATGCTGAGCCCGGCTGGGGCTGACAGTTCAGCTTCCTTTTTTATTTTTCCTTACCCAGGATCAGAAGCAAAGGGAGCAGTGGCAGAAAGTGGCCCCAGGGAGGGTAACTTGCGCCCCCCTCCCCCCTCCCGGGTCAATGCAGCTGACCCTCCTAGGGCCCTGGGTCAGAGACCAGTGGAGTGGGTGGGTCTGAGCTCCCCTATCACTACCCTATGACTGAATGGATGCTAACCAGTAGGCCAGCCAGCCCATCAAAGACCCTACTACTATCTATTAAGACTTGTGCATAAGGCTCCCTTTGCCAACACGAGTACAATTCAAGAGACTGTAGCAGACTCACCTTCTAGTTCCCGCGCACTCCCCATTGTAAAGGTTAATGAAAGCCTGGCGAAACACGTGTCCTGAAGCTCGCCAGACCCTAGCTCTGATGAGTTGCTGGTGGGAGTGGGTTCACAAGGCATGAGCCCTCCCTGAGCAATTTAATGTCACCAGCCCTAGAGAGCTGAAACCTCTGGACCAGGAGAGAGATGCCCAGTTCATGTGACATGGAGCAAAACAAGGTGTGATTTCTAATGCTCAGGGTGATTGACCACTGGAGCAGCTCACCTAGGGCTGTTGTAAATGGGTCTCATTCCAAAAGATCTGCTGTAGCTCAGTCACAGGCTATGGAACTCCAGGCAAGGATCTCTCACCTGTGCTATGCAGAAGCTCAGATGAGTTGGGTCATGATGGGCCCTCCTTGCCCAAAAATCTGTGAAAAGAGGGAGAGGGAAGGAAGAGCTGAGAGTTGGAGAAAAATATAATTCTGTCAGACAGGTGCTCTAAGCTCTCTCTCCCTCTGCAAATAGGAGTTCCACATGCAGATTGTGATGCTGGCAAGCCAGGTGTCAGCTCAGGTCAGAACCCCAGGCCAGTTCACTTGTGTGTTAGTAGATCAAAGTGTTAAATGTGTCCTCAGATTTTAAACTTAATGAAAACTAGTGGAATGTTCCGTGTATCATTTGCACTTATCTGTTCCTGTTATAATGTAAAAGCAAACATTTACATGGTATATATCCTGAGAATAAATAACCCACCCAAGAAATCTTGTGAAATGCTAATGAAGGATTTAAGGACTTTAACAGAAAATGCTAATTTCAAAGCAAATTATGCATGATGGTTGGAGGTCAAAAAGCTAAGTCATTTTTCACTCATCCTCATCAGAGGAAAAGCCCACATGGGTAGAGATGCTGTCATCTTGCAAGCAAGACACAAGAAGTAATTCTTCCACTCTACTCTGCGCTGATTAGGCCTCAACTGAAGTATTGTGTCCGGCTCTGGTAGCCACATTTCAGGAAAGATATGGACAAACTGGAGAGAGTCCAGAGAAGAGCGACAAAAATGATTAAAGATCTAGACAACATGACCTATGAGGGATGACTGAAAAAATTGGGTTTGTTTAGTCTGGAAAAGAGAAGACTGAGAGGGGACATGTTAACAATTTTCAAGTACGTAAAAGGTTGTTACAAGGAGGAGGGAGAAAAACTGTTTTTCTTAACCTCTGAGAATAGGACAAGAAGCAATGGGCTTAAATTGGAGCAACAGTGGTTTAGGTTGGATATTAGGAAAAACTTCCTAACTGTCAGGGTGGTTAAGCACTGGAATAATTTGCTTAGGGAGGTTGTAGAGTCTCCATCATTGGAGATTTTTAAGAGCAGGTTAGACAAACACCTGTCAGGAATCGTTTAGATAATACTGAGTCATGCCATGAGGGCAGGAGACTGGACTAGATGACCTCTCAAGGTTCCTTCCAGTCGTATGATTCTATGATCTTGCTTTCTGGTGTGAAGAAACTATAAATATGGATTCAAAGAAAGATCCTTTTATCTCTGGATAGTTTGGATTTTAACAGGGCAGAATAACTGAACGAGAAGACAGAGATCCCCAGAGTTATTCTGGGTAGCCCTGAGAAATTTTTGGGAAATTGGCAGATTACTATATCTCTGTTACCATTTGGAATTACAAACTGTGACTCATCTGTTATTATATTTTACCTGCTTTAACCTCTCAGCTCTCATTTCCTTTTCTTGGCTAATAAACCTATAATTAGTTTACTATATAATAGACTGCCAACATTGTCTTTGGTGTAAAATCCAGGGTACCAATTGATCTGGGGTAAGTGACTGGCCTCTTGGGATTGGGAGAAACCTGATGTGGTGGGATTTTAAGTTTGTGACCTTTTATCACAAATTCAGTTTGGGTGGCAAGATAGACAGGATAGTCTAAGGGGACTGTCTGTGATTCCATGGTAAGACTAGGATAGTGATCCGGGAGTTCACATTTGTTACTGGCTTGGTGAAATCTAATTATGGAACAAACCACCAGTTCAGGGGTCTGCCTTGAGATCAGCACTCTCAGCTGTGAGCTATGCCCATAGGCACCAACTCCATGGGTGCTCCAGGGTTGGAGCACCAATGGGGAAAAATATGGTGGTTGCTGAGCACCTACCGGCAGCCCCCCATTAGCTTCCCCCTGCCAGCACCTTCCACCTGCCAGCAGGCCCTGTGGATCAGCGCCTTCCCCCCACCCCCTGCTATGCCGCCTCCCCACTGCAAACAGCTGTTTTGTGGTGTTCAGGAGGCTGGGAGGGCGGGGGGAGAAATGAGGATGCAACATGCTTGGGGAGGGGGCGGAACTGGGTGGGAAGAGGTGGGGGAAGAGGTGGGGCAAGGGTGGGGCCTTGCGGGGAAGGGGTGGAGAGGGGGAAGGGCCTGGGGCAGAGCCGGGGGATCGAGCACTCCCCAGCACTTTGGAAAGTCGGTGCCTGTGGCTACACCAGACAGCAAGACACAGATCATGAATAAATATGAATGTGAACAAGATCAGGAAACATATCTTGGTGCCTCCAGTGGTTTCTGTTGTTGCCATCTGAATGTTTTTGCTGAGATGAGGGAAGAAGGATTGGCTGTGGGGGTGGGGAGGGAGAGAGAGTGTGTGCATAGGCATCTGTAATCCTGAGCTTCCTATCTCTGTTTTCTCCCACAGGGCAAATTCACTACAGCCAGTGATGTCTGGGCTTTTGGGGTGACACTATGGGAGACCTTCACTTTTTGCCGAGAGCAGCCATATTCCCAGCTGTCAGATGAACAGGTCATTGAGAATACTGGAGAATTCTTCAGGGATCAGGGGCGGCAGGTAGGAAAAGCGGTGGGAAAGTACATCCAAGGAAGAGACAGAAAATAATTAATTCAGGGTGGGGTGGGGAGGTACTTATTCAACATAATCAGCCCATGAAAAGCTTGGTTAAGGATAAATTAAGCTTGAAAGTGCAATTTCTATCAAAACCTTTAAAGAAAGAGCTCCATAAACTTTCAATTTCCAATGTAAACAGAAATACAATGTTAGAGAGGCTGAAAATTCAGCGTTAAGGTCGGTCTCACTTTAAAGATGAAAAAGGAGAGTTTGGAAATGTCCAGTGCAGGTTCCTGCAGAGCCCTCTCTTTGCCTAGGTTCTTTGAGAATGTCCAGAAACGTAGAGGAACGTAAAGGCTAGGGTGACCAGAAAGCAAGGGTGAAAAATTGGGATGGGATGGGGGGGGGTAATAGGGTCCTAAAGAAGACAAAGCCCCTAATATTGGGACAGTCCTGGTAAAATCTGGACATCTGGTCACCCTACTTCTAGCACACACAGGGTTACGTCGTCAGTAGCTTTCAAAATCAAGAGCACAATTTTCTAGACAACCTTGGCAGCTCCCCCCATCAGATTCCTTAGACTGAGCTACACCTGTGTTGGCAATAGAAACTCCCCTGGCTCCTGACTTCTCAAAGCCATCGCAATCCGCACTGCCAAGTGCCTTTTCTAGAAGCAGTTATACTTCATTGCTCTGCCAGGCACACTAGTTTTTCATAGATTCAAAGGCCAGAATGGACCATTCTGATCGTCTAGTCTGATCTCCTGTATAGCACAGGCCACAGAACTTCCCCACAATAATTCCTGGATCAGATCTCGTAGAAAAAACATCCCATCTTGATTTCAGAATGGTCAGTGGTGGAGAATCTACCACAGCCCTTGGCAAATTGTTCCATTGGTTAATCCCCTCGTTGTCAAAAATATATGCCCCTTGTTTCCAGTCTACAGTAGCAAAGTATCACTAGACAGTCAGGTATATTGTACCCAAATTCCGTATCCTGCATTCTGGCACACTGCTAATGTGCTCTGTCTGCATTCAGTGTGCTTCATTCCTACCCGACATGCACAGCATGGCTTGGCGTTGGAAACACCCATTGGCATGACATACATTGCTGAGTATTTTCAGCATGATTCACACCCATCAGAGTCAGTTTCAGCCTCTCTGCGGCTTCAGGCAAACATCTTTTTGGTGAAACTTTGTTGCTAGAGTTGTTTGAAAATGTTTTGACTAATAGGTTTCCTTTGGAAAATGCAGTTTCATTAAAATCAGAACTTTTCACAGGAATGTGTTTGATTTTGATGAAATTTCACTGGAAAAATCTCTAAGTGAATTATTTCAGCTTTCTCATTTAATTTCAATAATGTCAAAATGTTTTGTTTCAACTTTACTGTTTTGACTTTTATATTATATTAAAAGTAATATTATCTGCTATTAAATATAATATATTAAATAGTTTATATTGTTTTGACATTCAATAAGGTAAAATTATTTCATTTTAATAAAAACATTTTGATGTTTTGGAATTTCCATTCGGTGGAAAATTTAGACTTTCATTTCAATTTGGAAAGAAAAGAAATATTGAAATGTTGGAATTTCCTGCAGAATGGAAATTCCATTTTCTGCCCAGCTCTTTGTCGCTGCAGCTGCATACATCTTATGATGATTTCAGGCAACTGGGTTAAGGTTTGGTGAAGTTAGCATGTGTGTGTGTGTGGGGAGTTGTGTTGTATGTGTATTAGAATCAGGATTCTAATGGAATGGGAGGTTCCGACTTTATTCCTGAGTGCCCATTGCAGCTCCATTTGCAAAGTTGCTTTCATCATATTTTTTTAAAATTCCAGTGCAAACTTTTTCATTCAGTGTAACCTTCTCCTGCAGCACTGGCAGCCCAGACCCAGCCTGAGCTAGAGAGTGAGCCGGAGGGTAAATAGGCCGGGAGCAAAAGGCTTCATCACCATTGTACCCTAGCTGCTTTTGGTGGCTCGTGTTTTCTGTGTTTGAGGCACTTTACCGGATTGGGTCTGAACCCTCTGAATTGCGCAGGATTGAGCCCTAGCATGATCCCAACTGCTCTGACTGCTCCCAGTGTTCAGAGGACAGTAGTAATTAGCTGGGTAATGGGATACAATCAAACGTCTGCATTCAATGTCCCATTTCTTGAGCCCAATACATTATTCAGTTCACAATAAATCTGGGACCTTTGGCTTTCTTTTACTACAATGGGGCACCAGCCCCTCCATAATGAGAAATCAAGTTCCCTGGGGTGAGTTTGCTCTTCTTCCAGGCTAAGTATGCCATTAACTCTCTGCTTTTGTAATGTCTGTCTTGTTTTGAAGACATACCTTCCTCAGCCTGCTCTCTGCCCTGATCCTGTCTACAAGCTAATGCTCAGCTGCTGGAGACGAGACACGAAAGATCGCCCCTCCTTCCAGGAAATTCACCGCCTCCTCCAACCACCAGCCAGCGAAGAATGACACTTTGCTTCCCTCACACGTCCTGGTCCTCATCCCACCCCGGAAGATCCACCTGTAAAAACTGAAGCCACTTCACCTGGACTCACAACAAAACCTGGGCAGTGGTGCTTCTTCTACTGCACATTAAATAATCACCATAAGCGGAGAAAAAAGTGAGAAGGAAGCAAGCCTAGATCAGACCAAATCCATAGCTCATATGACAAGCTAACTCTGGAATGACAAAGGATGAACAAGGGTTACTGATAGATGTGGCATGTTCCTGTTTATCAGTGGATTCAGTCAAAGAGGATTCTGTTTTCCCATTTTGGAAGGGGAAATGTAAGGTCCATATTCTCCATGAGGAAGCTCCTTGTGCAGGGAGCGTGTGCTGGAAATGCATCTGTGGACGGGAGCACACACCAGGAAAGTGCCTGGTAAAAGGAGGGTAGTTGGGGGATGTGCCTAGTGCAGGGAATGCAGGTAAGGAACACAGTAATGCAGGAGTTGCCACTAAAGCAGAGTGGGCTGTGCAATTACAAAGTGAAAACTGAACCTGTCTGGACACTTTTAGGTTTCAGACAGGCTCAACGGATTTAGCATTCGCCTGGTTAGGATTCCTCCCATCCTTGCTTGGTTATAGTCCGTTAGACAGGAGAAAGCCCAAACACATTGTGTAGTACAATGTGCCAGCTGCTGGGCTGGAATGTGCATTCTGCTTGGTAGGTGAACATTCCCACTGCCATGGAGGCATTGCTTTCTGAGGAGCATATGGTTTACTGCATCTGCTGCAGGACCAATGAGGAATGACAAGCCACCCATCTAGAGGACAGCAGAAGTGCCCTCCTTTGATCCAGGCACGGCCTCTTGAGCGGGCCTTATGTCCTTGAGAAATGCATTCCGCATCTGCTGTTCATGTTGTCAAGGTAGGGAAATCCTACAGCCAGCAGATTAGTGGGGTAGGTGCTAGCTCTGCATTTCCTGAGAATCAGAGTTAGAGAGACGTTTTAGATCAAACATTTAATTTCAAAGGGTAGTGGCCATAATCACCCAGTTCCCTCCCCATGTATAACCCCCTCCCCCACCTTCTTGAGCTTTAATAAGTAAAGGAACAGGATGTTGTACTGCTCTGGACATCCGCCAGCACCGAGGGCTGCCACTCCTGCTTGTAGTAACCTTGAGCACCATGATAACATTGTTTGTTGTGAATATAATGCCTGGAGTTACCACTAACGATAGCTCCTCTCCTGCCTACCCCATCTTGACACAGAAGCTCTCTTGGCATGTCATGTTCTATTCTAGGGCTTGGTCTGACCCCCAGCTGTGGTCTGGCAGGATTTCCAGCCAAAAGTACTTGGGACCAATCTAGCCATGGTTGGAGCTTCTGTGAGAATGAATGTGCTCCCCTGGCATCCCCTAGATTTGGCTGTTGCATGCATGAATGATTTGGGCAGTGTCCCTACTGGTCCTGTTTGCTCTGTCAGTTTCCAGTCAATGTACACAAAGGGGCTTGCTGATGCAATGGGTGTGAAAGTGAGACCCTTACAGTATGGAATACACCTTTGTTCCCTACAAGGATGCCTGTTGTTTGCATACACATCAGCCCTTGAAATGCAACAGAGAACACAGTTGGTCTGATATGCTCATCCTGAGATACGCAAACCCATAGCACTGTTTCCAGTATACTATAACCTAGCATGGATAGGGCATGCGTATACGGGCGCTGTGCCTGTGCTAAGTGAGCAAACCATTGCAGGGACGTGAGCTGTGTGAAATAGTTGGCTGCCTCACTCATCCTGACAGCAGCTGGTATGTCAACACAGCAGCTCTATTTGCATCAGAACCACCTTGGCTATCACCACCTAGCAAGACTTACAATTGCAGTTGTACCAGTTGCCAAGGTGGCTGGAATGACTCGTGAACGTGGGTGCCAACCTCAGGGCAGGCTGTTAAGAAACGAGGCACGAACCCCAAACTGGTTGTATGTTCTGTACTTAGATTTCACCAACCAAGTAACAAGTGTGAACTCCTCAACCATTGTAACAGCCTTAACGTGGCTCAGGCACTCAGGGATGTCTTGTCACCCAGACAAGCCTGCCTCTGTGATAGATGGTCCCTTACACCAAAAATCACAGCAATATTCAGGTTATACAAGTCCCAAAGTACCACTCACTTAGCCCAGGTCAAGTGCACCCTAGATTTCTCACTAAAGACAATGTTTGTAGTCAATCCTATAATAAACTACCGAAAGGTTTATTAAAAGAAATAAGAGTTATTTACGGGGTTAAAGCAGGTGCCAAAAGATTATGATAGCTGCTATAATATGCAAGCTTTATATGTTCTTTGCTTATGTTTAGGAATCTTTGCCCCTCAAAGTCCACACAGCATTTTTATTCCCTTTGCCCCTGAGTTCAAACTGATGGGACAAACATTTGTGCACGTCACCTCTTCATGGGTGTGGGGGGAGAAATCAACAAGTTTTTTGTCCACTGATGTACCGCAGTGGCTTGTCTTGTGTCTGTAGATCTTTTGTTGGGCAGGAGATGACACTTCTTGTGGTACACTAGTATTTCACACTTTGGTAATGCTTCTCTCCTGACAGTGGTGGGCGTATCCCAGTTTCATAGCAAACACTTTCATAGTTACAGAACAAATACTTAAATATTACCTTATAACATGGGATACAGCTATTATAAGTGGAATAATACATGCAGCATCCTACAAGCATTTCATAAAGTATAAACTAAACACATTCTGATAACTCTAATATCTGTTTTAACCATACTAACATACAGGTGAGCCAGACTGGTTTCCAACTCTGTATTTGTCAGTGTTCAGTGAGGCCTGGGCACTCACCATGAGCTGGCACCTGGTCTGCCAGTGTTACACTCTTACTTTCTAGGATTCCTCTGGGGGCTCACAATGTTGCTGGGAGTGTGGGTAATTTCCCTGAGTGAAATTATGCATTTTGGGGTGGAGTGGGGAGGTTGGGCTGAACCTGGGCATGTTCAGTGCTTGTGCATTCCCAACTACACAGGGATCCAAATATTGCAGACTGCACTGGTGCAGCCAACGCTAAGCTAACAGCTTCATTGCAGACACTGCAAACAGCCAGTAGAACCATCACTTGGGATGGCTGTTGTTTGCAGTCCTAAGCTGTTGCAAGCTTAATGCATTCCAAGCAACAGTTAGTGGTGACATATTCTTAGCTAGTATAGACTGGCCTTTGTGCATGATGATGGGAGGAGACAGGTTCTGAGCCTATACATAAAGAGCGCTCAGCACTATATTCTGTTTATTTTTCTCCATACAAATAGTAAGTACCATCAAAGAAATGATAGGAAAATAATTCAAATTGCATCAAGAGCAGAATTTGTCATTCCTGTATTCCCTGAAATTCAGAAAAAATAGAGAAGTTCCTTGGCACTTTTCTTTCCTATGAAAATGAAATCTGTCATTCAGTCATAGCTGCGATCCCAGGCCCCATGGCCATAAAATCAGTCTCTGTGCACAAAGCACTTCCAGTCTTGGGCAGGTTAAGGCAAATGGCAAAGCTTTAGTCATGCTAAAAGCTGTTTAATCTCTCCCATGAAAAGGACCTTTCTGGAATCTCTGATCAGCATGGGACTGAGACTAGGCTCAGGAATGACAAAGGGCGAGACTTAACGGATTTCTGTCAAAGGCTAATTTGACTTGCTGGGTCGAGAGTTCTAGCAGGGTTTCCCTGCAAGGGTTGGTCACCCTAAACTACTAACATAGAGTATTTTCTTTCATTGCTTAAGTGTTCACAGTTTTCATCAAAAACCTCCCTCATTTTGGTGCCAGACACGACCCAGAGTGTCCTAGCCCCCTTCTATACTGTAGGAACTATCGTTTAAAAATCATGCTTAAGCACAGTTTAAATGTGATTGTAGCCAAATTGGATTCTAACATGATTTGGTTGGTCAGGTAACATAGGCAGGGCCCTTCCTAGGCTAGGGAATGGAGGTGTTACCCTGAAAGTTGGATTTGGGCACCCAAAGAATAACCTGCTTATCACCCCCTTACTCTATGCCTCCCAAGGTATGAGTTTCCAAGGCCGTTAAGGAAAACAGTAAAGGACACAGATATAACCTTCCGATTAAATGATTTTATTAAGATAACTAATAATCCCTGCTACAGGGTATTCTAAGAATAAAAATCAGAGACAAATCCCTTGTTGCAAGTTGAAGGGAATTTAAACTGCAGTAGTATACAGTCTAAATCAGGGGTGCGCAAACTTTTTGGCCTGAGGGTCACATTGGGGTTCCAAAACTGTATGGTGGGCCGGGTAGGGAAGGCTGTGCCACCCCAAACAGCCTGGCCCCTGCCCTCTATTCGTCCCCTCCCACTTCCCGCTCCCTGACTGTCTCCTTCAGAACCTCCGACCCATCCAACCCCCCTGCTCCTTGTCCCCTGACCTCCCCCTCCCGGGATCCCCCACCCCTAACCGCCCCCCCAAGACCTCCCTCCCCTGCTCCCTGTCCCTTCATTGCCCCGACCACTAACCACACACCTGCTCCCTGACAGGCCCCCCAGGACTCCCATGACTATCCAACCGCCCCCTGCTCTCTGTCCCCTGATTGCCCCCCCCCAGAACCTCCACCCCATCCAATTGCCCCCTGCTCACTGTCCCCTGACTGCCGCCCGGGATCCCCGGCCCCCTATCCAAGCCCCAGCTCCCTGCCCCCTTATCATGCTGCTCAGAGCACCAGGACTGGCAGCCGTAAGTAGTGCATTCCTATGGGGAGCAATTTAATACACAACACCGGTGGCTCTCACAGGAGCTCGCAGCCCCACCACCCAGAGTCCTGGCAGCACGGCGAGATGAGGCTGTAGGGGAGGGCGGCTAAGCTCCCCAGCCGGGAGCTCAAGGGCCACGCAGGACGGTCCCGTGGGCCGCATGTGGTCCGCGGGCTGTAGTTTGCCCACCTCTGGTCTAAATGATGCACTCTGCCACAGATGGCCAGTCTGTGACAGATCGCTGACAGCAGTTCTTAGTTTACACTTTACATTTTACATAGGTAAATTACAATGAAAACACATACACACATCTTAAGCATATACATACTAATACTAAACTACACTTATGCTCTACTATAATTAAAACTAACAGTCCTACACTACTGAGTCCACTGTGTTGTCAGATGCTGCTGGGTCAGCTCTGGTTACCTGCCAGTTTAGAATGTTCCTTTGAAATTCTCTCCTTCTCTCTATCTAGCAGTCCTTCCAGCAGCTCTTCTCGCTGGCTCCTGACTTTGCCTGCTGATCGTCTCCCTTTTATACTGTCCTATCCAAACTTTCTTTTGTACTATTTATTTTTAACCTCTGCTGAGCATGCTCATCATCAAACATTCCCTCATCCTTAGCTACCAGGAGAAGTAGCCCCAAGCTAGCCCAGACTGGCGCTGCTTGACTGTTCCTTACCCTTATACTGCACATGCTCACTTGCATTATTTCTACCTTAGAGACACAATCACTTAATTCAACCTTAGTGCCCAGACTCCAGATCTAGCCTACTTTGTGGCCATACCTCATTTTACTCTCAGGTCTGGTCATGTGACTTACAATGTTCAATGGTAAATGACCTGCAGCTTACAGTTGGTGAAGTGACACCTGCTTATTCCAGAGGGAAGCCAGAGACACCGAATGGGGGGTAGGAATACAAAATGGAATCTCGGGGAATTTTTTGATATCAAAGAATTCAGGAAGTTTCCTCCCATCCCCACTGGCTCACCAATCTGTGTTAGAGCCCCACTCACATCATTTAAATGGTGCTGAGGCCTGAATTGTAAACTCTGCTTTACATTAGTATAGCCGGGCCTCAGCTCTAAGTAACTCAGGGACTAGGAAAGATTTGCAAACACTGCTTTTAAGTGTGACTGCTCTCCCATCACTGAGCCAATTCCTCCAGCAGCTTCTGCTCTACAAATCAAACTCAGTGATCTCGTGAGGTGCTCTCACAGCAGAGACAAGAGGCCGTGAGATCTCTTCCTGCATGTGACTCCTGGGAATGGAGGGAAGGGAATCCGAGCAGAGGACAGCATCTGAACCAAGTGCAAGGAGGACAAGGACCTGTGGGGGTGAATGTAGTAAGTGCTGGCACCAGTCAGCCATGGAGAATCATCTCATGAAGAGATGGGGAGGCCAACAGTGGGAGTTGAAGGCAATAGGCATGTGCAAAAATGTCCTATAGTGAGAGTGGCTGGACAGATTAGAAAGGGATGTGATAAAGGGAAAGAGGAGAGATGGACATGATGGAGGGAGGACGGTGCAGAAAAGATGGTGGAGGATCAGTGGCAGGAAGAAGGACGAGGGATGGGCCAGTGTTTAGGGCACTAGCCTGGGAGTCAGGAGACTAGAGCACAACAGGATCCATCTAGTTCAGGATCCTGTCTCCAGGTGGGGCCAGTACCAGCTGCTTCAGAGGAAGGTGCAAGGAACATGGAGTGGGACATTTCACCTTTACCAAAGCGCTCTGGCCCCATGTACAGCAAATGTATGGTTTGGCACAACCCTTCTCAAGAACCAAGGGATTGTGGGACTGGCAGTCGGGAAGAGGGGGAGGGGCACGGGCACATGGGAATTGTAGTGGGGCTGCAGTGTATGCTGGGAAAGGGAAATAAAGGAGTTCTGTATTGCCCAGGGTTGGGGGATGGACGGCTTGTGATGTGCTGGGGTTTGGAGTAGATGCTCATAGTGGTCTCTTCTGGCCTTACAATCTCTGAGATCAAACTTGTGTGGGCCTTGCCACAGAGAGAAAGAAAGAAACATGGAGAACACAGAAATGGCTGGTGGGTCTCTGGGACAGAGTGGAGGCCATGGCTAAAGGTGAGAGGGAGGTACCCCAGGACAAGGGAGTTCATTTACCTGAGAGTTTGTTCAGAGAGCTTTTCAGAGGGTGAAGAAATCGATGCTGAACATTGGCACAGGGCTTGAAGGAAGCCTAGGGTGAGCATCTGCTTTTTGTCATGCTGTTGTGGAGGGCTTTGTGGGTCAGGGTGGGAGAAAGTCTCCCCTTATTTCACTGTGTCAAGAGTAGGAGATAGCTGAGACCTGAGGGAAGGCTGTGGCTCCATGCAGGTGCAGTTAGCTTACTGGAGCTCTTGGTATTTGGACTCTCACTGAACTTGTTTGCTCTAGAAGGGCTGGTGTTTTCCTAACTTAGAGGCAGAGCTAAGTTAAACTATTCAGCCAGGTGAGAGAGAAGTCAAGGCAGAGTTGGAAGGGGAAACTGAGGCAATTGCTGTATCACCAGGTGTGATAAAAGCAGGTGGTATTGGTGCCTATAGGGGAAGTTTCTTCCTAGCACTCGCAGTTAGTGGTTGGCTTATATCCTGAAACAGGAGGCATTTTATCCCTTAGCCATTTTAAACCCGTATAATGTAATTTTAGATGTTCTTAAGATTTATGTTAATGTCCAGCCCTTTTATATTCCTTGTAAGCTTTTGTTCTCTTATGGCAATGAGGTCTGCAGTTTAAAAGGGAAACTAGAAATGCCTGGTCTACCTTCTTTATACCATTCATTGTTTTGTGTGCCTTAATCATGCCACCTCATATCTGTGTCCATGTTACGTCTTTTCATTTTAGTGGACGGTTTCTCAGCCGCCCGGTATTTCTGCTAAATAGTGTGGCAGAGCTGAGCCTAGATTTTCAGGCAGGGGTGCTCTGGGTTGTGCCTAGGGACCAGCTCAGTACTCACTGACTCCAGCCACCTTTGCACCGAGCTCCTGAGCTGCACTGTGAACCCGTCAGGTCCAGCCCAGGATCTGTGCATCTGTCTGTGAGCTCTCTGGGGGAGGGACCTTGTCCTGCGAAATAATCCTGAGAAATGCATCACCCCCATTGATGCTGATTTGCTACAGCACAGTCACCTGGTGCTGGATCTAGAGTTAGAGCAATTCTGGACATGGACTGGAGAAATTCACAGTGAAACCAGTGGAAATTCCTTAATCTTCCACTCCCCCCTGTGAAACAAGCAGTCGCACTGGTTTAACACCATACGGTTAAATGGCTACAAGTCTGTGTGTAGGAGAAATACATAAGGAGGGTAACTTGGGAGTACTTACATTTACCACCAAGTGACAATAAGATCCCACAAAGGAGCTGGCTGATGAGGATGCTCCGGCTGCCTGCAGGGCACCCTTCTACCTCTATTTGAGTCCATATGGCTGAAATCTGGTTTGCTTACATGCCTCTGTGCACAGGGCATGTGAACTGTTTTCATTCTGGTTTGGTAGGATTGTACATCCACTTAGCACTCACTTAACAGGCATGTGATGACCACACATCCTAGTGGTTGTCTCCAGGGCAGTCAGGCCCAGCTCAGATGAACTTGAAGGCAATGACAGCAGACTTAACCTAGTTTGTGTGACTTTTGTTTCTTCACACAAACTTGCACCGAAATAGCCTGTCCGTTTCAGTTCACACCTTTCTGATCAACTTCAGCAAATTCTAACAAAACACTTTTCTTTTGAAATATGAATGTTCCCACAGTGACCTGCCACGAAATAACAGAAGATGTCAATTAAAAGCCTTTGGATTATTTTGGTGCAAGTTTGTGGGGAGATCAGTCTTGGCTGTGATAGAGAAGGGGGAGCCAGTGGATGGTGCAGAGAAGGAATTGATAGCAGATTGGTGGGCCACTAGGTGTGGGATGGGTTGGTGTGGGGTCAGAGGAGGAGGTTTTAACAGGCATCAGGTTTAAAACAAACAAAAGGAAGTATTTTTTCACACAACATTGTCAACCTGTGGAACTCCTTGCCAGAGGATGTTGTGAAGGCCAAGACTATAACAGGATTAAAAAAAGAACTAGGTAAGTTCATGAGGGATCAATGGCTCATCAATCAATCATCAGTGGTGTCAAGGCTGATTCCCTACTCTGGCACTTTGAATGCAGAAGGTGGGGGCCCGCAAGGATTATAAAAATGAATACTGGCCATTCCAGGCTTGTATTAAACTCCCAACGTTACAGCTTCTCTCTAACCTTGGATGGGTAGATGCTGCCAATACCCAAATGCAAAAAAAAACCCCTTTTGAGAATCCAGAAAGGAGCACTTGGGAATTCCTTCCTGTGGGGTACCCTCAAACCCTTTCACTCCCACTCCAGGGAAGAGCTGAGAAAGAAAAACAAAGGAAATTAGCTGTTGCCCCCAGCTAATTAAACAACATGCACAAACCTCTTAGGGACATAAAAATTCAATCCTCTTCTTAAGAAAGGTAAATTTTATTAAAAACAAAAGGAAAGAAAATACATCTGGAAGTTAGGCTTTTTGCTAGATTGAAAAAAACCAAACCACAAAAATTAAGCATCAAGGTAGCTCTCTTGAGGTTCAACTTAAAGGTTACAAGCAAAACAAAAGCACCTGGGGTTAGCACAGAGGAGTCCACAAGCCAATAAGAAATAAAAGAAATAACCTTAATCGTGTCTTCCTAGACCTTCCCTGACTTACTTATATATCTGGGTTTTCAGATAAGCAATTTCTAGGTATGATCTGATGGTTCTTCATACCTGGCTTAAAGCTTCTTACATCATAGTTCAGCCCTGTTTCTGTTCTGCATCTCCTCTTTCCAGCGAACAACAACAGACAGACAAAGGGAAAGTTTTTTCCCAGTTTTAAAAAGTTCTAGCCCTCCCATTGGCTCTTTTAGTCAGGTGCCCACTCCCTTCTTTTTATCTATGGGCTTTTTAAACTCTTTATAGGTAAAGCAAGTAGAGAACAGCTACCAAGAGGGATTTTATAGCTAACTGGCTGGCTGGTTGTCCATAAAAGGAAACTTCCCCCACCCCTTCATTTATCACAAATGGCTATCAGCCATGATGGTCAGGGATGATGTCCCTACCCTCTGTTTGCCAGAAGCTGGGAATGGGCGGCAGGGGATGGATCACTTGATGATTACCTGTTCTGTTCATTCCCTCTGGGGCACCTGGCATTGACCACTGTTGGAAGACAGGATACTGGGCTAGATGAACCTTTGGTCTGACCCAATATGGCCATTCTTATGTTATAGTATTCAGAATGGGCTGGACAGAAGGGAAAGCTTGGTTCTGCAAACCATATGCCCAACGCGCTGGAATCCACTCAATGTCTGTACCTCGCCCCAACACATGCACACCTGTGAAACAAACCCAAACACAAGACAAATGTCATATCAGAAACTCTTAACACATCTGATGACTCCCTTTTTTACAGCTATCTGCATCACAGACTGATGAAGGTAAAGATAGGGCCCACAATGGAACTATGATTCCAAATCTGCTGTGGAATTCAAACTCTGCAGCCTGGAACCATCTCTGAGCAGGGCATTGCATTTGGTTTCAGCAAGCTAGATATCTTTAGTTTTACAGGCACTTAAAAAAAATCAACCAAAGAGAGGGAACAAAATCATGTTGGAGTTTGCTTTCAGAAAGCCAAGCTGGGCTTTTTTTGGTCCAGTTTTGGAAAAAGGAGCTCATCTGCAGAGCAGTATTCAAGAGCAAAGCTTGCCAACAGAGCTGAAAAATTCTGACCAGCAGAGTACTGTGTCCAATTTTGGTCACCAATGTATAGAAAGGATGTAGAGAAACTGGAAAGGATCCAGAGGTGAGCGACAAAGATGATCCAAGGGATGGAATGCAAAGGCTGAGCAGAGGCTGAACGAACTGGCTATGTTTAGTTTGGAAAAGAGGAGATTAAGGGGGATATGACAGCGGTCCTCAAATACTTAAAAGGCTGCCATAAAAAAGATGGAGAAAAGTTGTTCTCTCTTGCCACAGAGGGCCGGAAAAGAGGCAATGGGTTCAAACTACAGCACAGCAGATTTAGATTAAATCCCAGGAAAAACTTCCTAGCTGTACGAACAGTCGGACAATAGAACAGACTTCCTGTGGAAGCTCCTTCACTGGAGGTTTTCAAAAGGAGGCTGGAGAGCCATCTGTCCTGGATGGTTTAGACCCAACAAATCCTGCACCTTGGATGGGGGTTAGTGATGTAGAATTCAAACCCGTGCAACTGCCTCCAGGACTGGTTTCACTGTCAGAGCCAGGTCAGGTCCCATGCTTAGATGCATAGATTTAGATGTGTACAGTTGTTTCCATTGACACCAATAAGATGTTGGCAAATTAAATGACATTTTTTCCCCCTCTGGTGTTTCTCTTGCAGCTCAGACCAACTCTTCTAGAAAATAGATAAAGTTAAAGCAGCTAATTAGGAAACTGTCCAGTTACTTCTGCCCCAAACTGACCTCCATCATCTTTAAATTGCTGGAGAATGTCTCAATTCTAAATGAGTATCATAATGAATTTGCTAGTATGTATGCGGCACCACTGCCCTCGGCTGCCTAGAATCAAAACCGATTCACTAGGTGTCATATACTTGACACTGCTGAAAGTTAATGGAGACTCTCCAGTAGCTCCAATAACAGGAAGTCTACTTTTCCTCCTCTCCTAGGGTCTGAGTTCTGTTCCCATCAAGCTGCAGGAGACCAGGGTTTGCAGCAAAGTGACTACTGTAATGTGCTAAGTAGCCATGAACTTGTTACAGGATCAACGATACGCTGAGCTATTTGCAAAATATTAATATGAAAACAAGCAGACCCTCTGTGTCAGACTGACCTAGCCCAAGCAATGTTTGGGGCTCCCAGTCATGAAGTAGCAAACATTGGACTCCAATCATCACTTATGGACTAAGGTTTTTAAAAATGGCTTGTCACACTTGAGTTCCTAAATCCATTCTGGGCACCTAAAGTAGTGGATGGATTTTTTCCCCCCAAAGTGTCAAGGACCCAGCAGCAATCACTGAAAACAGTGGAACTGCTGGCTGCAGTGTAGCATTTCTCAAAACCAGACCACTTCTTTAGGCACCTAAATATGGATTTAAGATACTAACTTTAGCCCCCTCTCCCCTTTCATAAAAAATCTTGGCCATTGAAGTCAATGGCAAAACTCCATGGCAAGAGGATTGGGCCCAAAATTGAAAAGTTGTGCTATGCTATCACCAGCAATATTGGTGCATTTTCAAGGGAGTAAACAAAAGGGATTTCTGGATTTGATAGCATAGCTAAATCTTGTGTGCAGTGTAGTTGTAGACATGTCAATCCCAGGATATTAGAGAGACAAGGTGAGGTAATATCTATGATATTACCTCATCCATCTTGTCTCTCTAATAGCTAAATCTTAACATTTTGCCTCCCTAAATTCCCTCTTCAATTTCACTTGAATATTGTCCTAAACTGTTTTGTAGTGTTGATGTGATTATTGGCTGCATTCTGCCCCAGAACTTGCTGCCTTTCCCTGACTCATGTGTATATACAGTTTGTAAAGATGTTTGTAAAACTCTTTGGGTCCTTTGGGATAAAAGATGCTATAAAAGTGTATGATATAGTAGGTATTATTAATAATTGTTAAGCTTCCTAGCAACCACAGGTGCAAAAGCCTCCTTTCTCATAACATGGAACAAAAGCCTATTGCACACAGCAGGTGCAAAGCTGCACCTTGTTTTGTCACTTACGCCAGTGCTAATTGTGTGCAAAGAGGGTGTGAAATACAACCATTGGGAGTTGGTGGCATTCTGCACATACGTTGCAGATGTAAATACTGACACAAGGTGCACAGTAGTGGGAAATTGGGCCGTAGACTTCCCTCGTGCGACTTGGCAATGTGCCCCAAATTTGAATTGGTGAAGCACGGAGAGTTTTATAAAAGAGCTTGCCTTTAAGAGGTGTGGTGCACCTGTAGCTCCCATTGACTCCACGTGTAGTTCAGCATGATCAGTATCTTTGCAAAGCAGGTCCATAAGGGGCAACAGGTCAGATTTCCTCTCCCAGCAGTAAGTCATCATCAGTGTAAATCTACTGACTTGAATGAGGTGAGAAGGAGAAGAATGTTGCCCGTATCTAACTGATGTGGATGGTTTATTGCTCTGTGCCTGTGTTGTAAATACCAAGCGTATCTGTTTAATGAACCTTCATGTCTGTTTTCCTGCCCTCCCCAACTGCAGAAAGTATGTCTCTGAAACAATGTTGTGACCCCGTTGCTGGAGCTAACGGGTCCTTGTGCTGTATAGCTCAACCTAGTGCAGAGCACGTCAAATAGCGTCTTCCATTCCTAACACATAGTACTTGATCTAATCACAGTGTCTAACTCCAGTACTCATACCAAAACTGCTCTCTACAAGTGCTCTGTATTTGAAAAGGAGACATGATACACATGTATAGTTTTCTGTAGTTCCTAATTTATTCTCTGTAAGAACACTCTGAATTGTACTTCTGTAAAATGATCAATTGTAAATAACAATCATCTTTAAAAACCCAGGCTGCTGCCCGTGTTATGTCTGTGCAAACTGCAGGATGGTCCAAGTCACGCGTTGGTGTGTGTGTAAGTGGGGGGAGTCCCATTCTCATGCGCTGCCCTTCACTGACTGAGACCAGCACAGAGACCTGTGTGCTTTGCAGCAGGGAGCAAAAACCATTACTTCCCCTTTGAGTGAGGACTGCAGGGCTGGCTGTAGCCTGCTCCAGATCCCATCAACACAGACCAGTCCAAGTTTTGCCTCCTTCAGGGTCTGAGGAATGACTATGTCTATGCTGCAGTTGGTGGTGTGATTGCGGTATGGGAACGCATACCAGAGCTAGCCTTAATCTAGCTAGCGTGGCTAAAAATAGTACAGATGCAGCAGTATGGGCTTCAGCGCAGGCTGTACAAGCCCCCGAGGGATGCTGGTTATGATCACCATGTTCCTAACCTGCGCCAGGTCTATGCTGCTACATCTTTATTACCATCTTTAGCAGTGCTCACTAGATTAAAGATTGTGCGGGTATATCTACCCAGTCCACAATCACACCTCTGATTGCAGTGTGGGCAAGCCACATGAATATGGTCTTTGTCTGCCAGCTAGCCAGGGCAGGAGCTCCTGAGTTCAGCCTCCAACCTTCTCTCCTCACAAGTCCCTAGGCGCAAGCTGCGGGGGCTGGCCTGGATGCAAAAGGTGCCTGGGGACCCATGGACCTGAGTTTGAGAGCTGTGGATTCTCACGCAGGATCCTGCTCTGGCTGTCTCTATAGTGATGCTCCTGGTTAAATGGTTTCCCTTTTGGGTGCTGGAAGTCCTGCGAATTCAAAGACAAGGGTCGCAAGTTCCCAAGCCAGATTTCTCTTTCATGTGCAAAGAGTGGTTATTTATATTGCAAAAATGCCTGAATGTCCCAGGATCAAGGCCCCCACATGCCAGGCCTCGTACAAACACATCACAACAGGCAGTCTGTGCCCTGAAGAGGTTAGGCTAACAAGACGAGACAGGTGGATGGGGGAATGGATATCCGATACAGGGATGAGGGATAAAGCAAGTGGCTGGGCTGATGGTTAGCAATGTCTTTGGTTTGGTCACTGTCTGCCCCCGCAGGCTGGCTGGCATGCTATGCTACACCAGCCTTGAGCCTGATATGGCACATTGGTAGCATGCCACATGTACCACGGGTTCTCTCATTAAACAGCTTCTGTAGGATAGCTCATTGCACACACTGGGGGCTTCTTGCATCCCTCCCCCAGGCTGCCTCAGTGCCACCATCCCATTCCCCTCTATTTCAGAGACTCCCTGCATCTTCCCCACCCCTTCCCTCATGCCAGGGGCTATTCGTGCCCCTTTGTGCCCCTTTCTCCTCATGCCTCCCATTTCTCCCTTCCACCCCATTCTCTGCTGTACCCCTCCCCAGCAAGGGCATGGTGTGATTCCCTAGGCCAGGGGCTCTGTGTGCCCTCTCCCCCCCCCCGCCTGGGTTCAACATTCTCTCCTGTCCCTTCTACGGAGCCTCGGTGTGCCTCTGTCCATCATCCTATTATTTATCATCTTTCTGTCTGGGAGACAAGTCATTCAGGGGATCACTGTGTTATCTGAAGTGGGGTGTGTGATGGGTTTCCCCCTCCTTCGGGGTGCCACCTGGGATTGGGGTACCACTGAGCCTGCCTGGCCCACCAGCCTGGGTTCTTCTTCGAGTGCTTGCTCATGTCGATTTCACTGTAGGTGTGCGGAGACTTTTGCCCTAGCGGTACACATAGGGCCAGCTGTGGCGCCCTCTGGAGTGATGTGCTCATGGCGCGGTATATCAGACGCTGCTGGCCCTACGCCCTCTCAGTTCCTTCTTACCACCCGTAGTGATCAGTTGGAGCACCTTTGTCCCTTGCTTCGCAAGTGGTCAGTAGTTTCTCTTCATAGTGAATGCCAGTGAAAAATGAGGTAGGATCAGAGTCTAAAATAGGGAAAGAACAAGTCAAAAACTACTTAGACAAGTTAGATGTCTTCAAATCACCAGGGCCCTGATGAAATGCATCCTAGAATACTCAAAGAGCTGACTGAGGAGATATCTGAGCCATTAGCAATTATCTTTGAAAAGTCATGGAAGACGGGAGACATTCCAGAAGACTGGAAAAGGGCAGATATAGTGCCCAGATGGGCACTAAATAAATAAAAAGGGAAATAAGGACAACCCAGGGAATTACAGATCAGTCAGCTTAACTTCTGTACCCAGAAAGATACTGGAGCAAATAATTAAGAAATCAATTTGCAAACGCCTAGAAGATAATGAGGTGATAAGTAACAGTCAGCACGGATTTGTCAAGAACAAATTGTGTTTTCTTTGACAGAATAACAAGCTTTGTGGATGGGGAAAAGCGGTAGATGTGGTATATCTTGACTTTAGTAAGGCTTTTGATACTGTCTCTCATGACCTTTTCATAAACAAACCAGGGAAATACAACCTAGGTGGAGCAACAATAAGGTGGGTGCATAACTGGTTGGAAAATCGTTCCCAGAGAGTAGTTATCAGTGGTTCACAGTCATGCTGGAACAGCATAATGAGTGGGGTCCCTCAGGGATCAGTTCTGGGTCCGGTTCTGTTCAATATCTTCATCAATGATTTAGATAATGGCATAGACAGTACACTTATAAAGCTTGCGGACGATTCCAACCTGAGAGGGGTTACAAGTGCTTTGGAGGATAGGATTACAATTCAAAATGATCTGGACAAACTGGAGAAATGGTCTGAAGTAAACAGTATGAAATTCAATAAAGACAAATGCAAAGTATTCCATTTAAGAAGGAGCAATCAGTTGCACACATACAAAATGGGAAATGACTGCCTAGGAAGGAGTACTGCGGAAAAGGATCTGGTGTTCACAGTGGATCACAAGCTAAATATGAGTCAACAGTGTAACACTGTTGCGAAAAAAGCAAACCTCATTCCGGGATGTTTTAGCAGGAGTATTGTAAGTAAAACATGAAAAGTAATTTTTCCGCTCTACTCCTCGCTGATTAGGCCTCAACTGGAATATTGTGTCCAGTTCTGAGTGCCACATTTCCGGAAAGATGTAGACAAATTGGAGAAAGTCCAGAGAAGAGCAACAAAAATGATTAAAGGTCTAGACAACATGACCTATGAGGGAAGACTGAAAAAATTGGGTTTGTTAGTCTTGAGAAGAGAAGACTGAGAGGGGCCATGATAACAGTTTTCAAATACATAAAAGGTTGTTACAAGGAGGAGGGAGAAAAATTGTTCTTCTTAACCTCTGAGGATAGGACAAGAAGCAATGGGCTTAAATTGCAGCAAGGGCAGTTTAGGTTGGACATTAGGAATAGCTTCCTAACTGTCAGAGTGGTTAAGCACTGGAATAAATTGCCTACGGAGGTTGTGGAATCTCCATCATTGGGGATTTTTAAGAGGAGGTTGAAAAAACACCTGTCCGGGATGGTCTAGATCAGGGGTGGGCAAACTTTTTGGCCTGAGGGCCACATCTGGGTATGGAAATTGTATGGTGGGCCATGAATGCTCACAAAATTGGGGGCTGGGGTGCAGGAGGGGGTGAGGGCTCTGGGATGGGGCCAGAAATGAGTTCAGGGTGTGGGAGTGGGCTCTGGACTGAGGCAGAGGGTTGGGGGGGCAGGAGGGGTGAGGGCTCCAGCTGAGGGTGCAGCCTCTGGGGTGGGGCTGGGGATGAAGGGTTGGGGGTGCAGGAGGGTGCTCTGGGTTGGGACCAAAGGGCTCAGAGGGCAGGAGGGGGATCAGGGCTAGGGCAGGGAGTTGGGGTACAGGAGAGGGTCAGGGGTGCTTACCTCAAGCAGCTCCTGGAAGCAGTGGCATGGCCCCCGCCCCGGCTCCCATGCAGAGGTGTGGCCAGGCAACTCTGTGCACTGCCCTGTCCACAGGCACCACCCCTGCAACTCCCATTGGCCACAGTTCCTGGCCAATAGGAGCTGCAGAGGCTGCACTTGGGGCGGGGGCAGTGTTTGGAGGGGGGACATGCTGCTGCTTCTGTGAGCCATGCAGAGAGGGGCAAGCCCTCAATCCCGCTCCCCGGTGGGAGCTCAAGGGCTGTAATAAAATGTCTGAAGGCCCCCCAGGGCATAGTTTGCTCCTCCCTCCCCCCCAGTCTAGCTAATACTTAGTCCTGCCTTGAGTGCAGAGGACTGGACTAGATGACTTCTCGAGGTCCCTTCCAGTTCTATGATTCATCTGTTTAGCCTTGTGCTTCTCTGTAAATAGTTTGAAGTGTTGTTAGTTAATAGTTAAGTACCAGTTAAGTGTTTAGTTAGATAGTGTCCCAGTGGGGACTTTGCCATGCCCGGATCTCCAGGTTTCAAGCCTGTTCACAGTGTAACAGGCTTATGCCTGTTAGTGACCAGCACAAAAGTTGTTTGCAGTGCCTTGGGGAAACCCATATAGAGGAGTGTTGTCGTATCTGCCAGAACTTTTGTAAAAAGACTCAGAAGGAGCACGGCATCCACCTCAGGGCACTCCTGATGCAGGCTGCCTGCATCCAGCTTCAGAGTCAGTGAGGCCCGAACTGGCACCCAGCTCTTCAGCTTCGGTGCATAGCGCACCTCCAGCACCAGGGTCCTCCCGGCACTGATCCCTGTCACCGGTGCCAAAGAAGAAGCCTAAGAAGATGGTATCAGCCAAGCCTGACAAAGGGGGTCTGGGCAAAGGACCCTGTTCAGGCCTTCCGCCTATTCCGGACCCGTTGAAGGGTTCAGCCACGGAGGGTTCCTCCCACAGAATGGACCCGCCACCAACTCTGGGGAGCGGTAAAGGGCCTAAGCAAATGGCGCAACAGGTCCCCTCTGAAGGTCCAGCCCCGGGAGAGTCCTCAGCACCTCCGCTGCATGTGGCAAAGGACCCGGCTAAGTCTCGCCATGAGGGCAAGCCCGCTGGAAAGGCCTTGCACAAATCAGGTGAGCGCCGCCAATCTCCAGAGCCAAGACAGCCAGAGGTCGCCACTTTCTTGGTCTCCGCATCAGCCCAGGTCTCTGGCTAGCTACTACGAGTCTCTGACACCGTGGTCTCAATCTCCGTCATTGTGCCAAGGTTCGCTCAGGCATTGTTGATCACCCCGGTACTGGTCCTCATCCTACCGTCTGTCACCGTTGCCGAGACCTTGAGGACGCTCCTGACATGACGCCGGGACACCTATCCCCGGCACTGGTTGGACTGGTCCTGGTCTCCGGCGATGACCATGAGCCATCAGACTCAAGCCTTCACAGCTTTGCCCTGGTCGCCGGAAGGAGACAATTTCTCGGGCTCGGAGGCACAATTCAGTCCCTCACCCAGACAGTGTGAGTGGGCTCTGGAGGGTGCATCAGTGGCATTGGTGCTGACCTGGCAACAAAGCCAGTGGCTGACCCAATGGCCATACTGGAACACATGGGGCATTCCTGTCATGTGCGTGCCTCACTCCCGTCAGCCCTCAGTCGCCACATCAGACAGACCACAGGCGGCACCCCCGGCACCTGCAGCACTGGGCTCAGTGCAGGACATCCCGGTGACCACCTCAGATGAGGAACCAGCACCCACCACAAGACTGCAGAGGCCCCCCCAGCCGTCCAGTCATCTTCCTCCTCCCCGGACGAAGTGGTAGCGGGACCATCCAGAGCTAGCCCATTGGACAATTTTCGCGAGCATCAGACTCTGCTCCGTAGGGTGGCGGCTAACTTGGGCCTCAAAGTGGAGGAGATGGCAGAGCAGACGGACACGCTTTTTAACTTGCTTTCTGCATCTGTCCCAACCTGGGTCGCACTTCCGGTTCACGAAGCGGTTCATGGCCATCTGGCAGACCTCTTCCTCCATCCCGCCCACCCTTATATACTTGTCCGCCACCAGGTTCATTGGTTGTGTCAGCTACTTGACTGTGTACTACTTGACACAGTGCTCAGTGATTTCAGCTCGTAGTAGTGGGAGCCTTAGTGCTGGTGCACCATAAGGCTGAAGTGAATTCAGCACAGTACCTGTAACAAAACTCTTAATAGACCCAAAATTAGCTCTGACATTCCACAGTGGAGAGAGACAGAGGTGCAATTGGTGCTTCAGGCCCTCACAAAGGGTCCTGCACCAGGCACTAATACCTGTCTCAAGTCTCTCTCAATTCACAGAGTTTTGGAACCCATGTCCCTTGCCTAGTGAGTGCTACTCAGTTGATGGTGAGTCCTCCATCATAACAAAAAGGCCAAGTACAGTTCCAAGCACAGTTCCCATAATCAGGGTAATAACAATTTATTCTTCCCGCCCCAATAACAGAGACACTGGGGATCCCACAACAGCCAAAGTGACCATTTGGGCAGTTATGGCCTCATTCTAGGCGGGGTGGGTGTGCCTATGCAAATGAGATCAGCCCCTGACGTTCTTTTCCACAACTTGCCACACCTCACCACCAGATGTCAGGGTGGAGCCCACCCTGTCTCTGCTTACACTTAAATAATCATGTTACAATATGTTAGGATTGGTTAGTTAAATTTCAGGAAAATGATTGGTTAAGGTATAGCTAAGCAGAACTCAAGTATTACTATATAGTCTGCAGTCAATCAGGAAGTAAAGGGTGGGGAATGGGAACAGGGAATGGGGGTGGGGAATTGGAATCATGTTTGGCTAAGGGCGGGGAATGGGAACAAGGACACAGGTGTAAGGCTCTGTGGTGTCAGAGCTGGGAAGGGGGACACTAAGGAAGGAAACTGGAATCATGCTTGCTGGAAGTTCACCCCAGTAAACATCGAATTGTTTGCACCTTTGGACTTTGGGTATTGTTGCTCTCTGTTCATGTGAGAAGGACCAGGGAAGTGAGTGGGTGAAGGAATAAGCCCCCTAACACTGCTGATCCACAGGGTCCTGCTCAAGGTGAAGTGAGACAAAGCTTCAGTCATCCTCATAGCCCCGGCGTGGCCTCGTCAGCACTGGTTCGCCGTGCTCCTGAGGCTTTCGGCAGTCACCCCATTACAGTTGCATCTTCGGCTGGACCTACTGTCCCAGAATCACGCAATCTGCTGCACCCAAACCTGGCAATACTGCACCTGATGGCCTGGTTTCTGTGTGGCTGAGTTGGAAGGAGCAGCAGTGTTCCGCCGGTGTCATAGCACTCATAGAACTCATAGAATATCAGGGTTGGAAGGGACCTCAGGAGGTCCTCTAGTTCAACCCCCTGCTTGAAGCAGGACCAATCCCCAATATCCCTAAATGGCCCTCTCAAGGATGGAACTCACAACCCTGGGTTTAGCAGGCCAATCCTCAAACCACTGAGCTATCCTTCCCCCCGAGGTCTTGATGGGCAGGTCTTGATGGGCAGCAGGAAGCCCTCCATCAGGGCTACCTACGTATCGGGGGGAGGGATAGCTCAGTGGTTTGAGCATTGGCCTGCTAAACCCAGGGTTGTGAGTTCAATCCTTGAGAGGGCCATTTAGGGATCTGGGGCAAAAATTGGGGATTGGTCCTGCTTTGAGCAGGAGGTTGGACTAGCTGACCTCCTGAGGTCCCTTCCAACCCTGATATTCTATGAAATGGAAGCAGTTCATGTGTTGGGCCACAGATCGCCGTATCTGGGCAGTGGAGGCCCCCCTGCAGGATGTCCTGGACTATTTGCTACACCTGAAGCTCCAGAGCCTGTCGCTGTCCTCAATCAAGATGCATCTGGTGGCCATTCTGGCTTTCCAACCTTTGTTTCAGGGAAGGTGGTCGGTCTTCGCCCATCCCATGACGGCATGGTTTCTGAAAGGTCTGGAGCGCCTTTACCCGCATGTCCGAGACCTGGTCCCTCCTTGGGACCTGAACCTTGTGCTCTCCAGGCTCACAGGACCCCTCTTCAAGCCCCTGGCTTCCTGCTCCCTTCTGCTGTTATCCTGGCATGTCTCTGATTTGGTCGCTATAACTTCGGCCCATAGGGTGTCTGCGGAAGGGCGCTCACGTCAGAGCCCCAGTATACAATCTTTTATAAGGACAAGGTCCAGTTGCATGTACACCCGGCCTTTCTGCCCAAGGTTGTCTCCCAGTTCCACATGAGTCAGGACATATATCTTCTGTTCCTTTGCCCGAAGCCTCATGTGATGAATGAGGAGCGCAGGCTGAACACCTTGGACGTTAGACAGGCTCTGACCTTCTACACAGAAAGAACAAAGCCATTCCGTAAGTCTACGCAGCTGTTTATTGCTGTCGCAGACCGAATGAAGGGTTGTCTAGTGTCCACCCAGAGGATCTCGTCCTGGATCACGGCTTGTATCCGCTGCCACTATGAGCTGGTGATGGTGCCCCTGCCACCGATTGTGATGGCCCACTCCACTAGGGTGCAGGCCTCGTCATCGGCCTTCCTCGCTCAGGTGCCAATCCAGGAAATTTACCGTGCCACAATCTGGTCATCCGCCCACACGTTTGCCTCGCACTATGTGCTGGTCCAGTAGGCTCAGGCTGATGCTAGTTTCAGAAGAGCAGTACTACAATCTGCACGACTGTGAACTCCAAGCCCATCTCTTGGGATTCTGCTTCAGTCGCCTACAATGGAATCGACATGAGCAAGGACGCAAAGAAGAAAACACGGTTACTCACCTTTTTGTACCTGTTCTTCGAGATGTGTTGCTCATGTCCATTCCATTACCCGCCCTCCAGCCCCTCTGTCAGAGTAATTGGCAAGAAGGAACCGAGAGGGTGCAGGGCTGATGGCCATGAGCGTGGCACTCCTAGAGGGCGTGACAGTGGGCCCTACGGGTACTGCTAAGGCAAAACTCTTCAGCTGCACACGTGGGCATGCACACACCTACAATGGAATGGACACGAGCAACACATCTCAAAGAACAATAGTTACAAAAAGGTGAGTAACCTTGTTTTCCCTTTTAAACTGTATTGCTATGCAGCCTGCCACGCCTTCCCTCAGGCTTCAGACTGCACTTTACCGGCACACTTACAGATAGGGACACATCCAGCTGCAGCTATACACAGAGATGCTGAGATCAGCTCTGCATGGGAAGACTCAGCTCAGGAATTGCCCAGTTACTCAAGTGCACATCCCCCCACTGGAGTGTAAACCCCAAAATGTACCATCTTTCACTGCACAGAGAACTGTACAGCATAAGCTCATGAAATTTGCCCCCTCCCTCAATGTGGAAAGGAATATACACAGCTTTCTGCCCCCAGTTATGATTTCCACACACACTGGTTTTCGACAAAACAAAAACAAGTTTATTAACTATAAAATATAGATTTTAAGTGATTATAAGGGATAGCAAACAGATCAAAACTGATTACCTAGCAAATAAAACAACCATGCAATCTGAGCTT
Organism: Lepidochelys olivacea; assembly: GCF_965140295.1. Taxonomy (NCBI): domain Eukaryota; kingdom Metazoa; phylum Chordata; order Testudines; family Cheloniidae; genus Lepidochelys; species Lepidochelys olivacea. Next base: position 42,060,613 of record NC_140418.1, on the reverse strand, counting down.
AATATCTCACCCTAAATGTTGTTTTAGACAGATTGCAGAGATTCTTGAAGGCAAGCTGTACTTGCTTTCAGCTTAAAACTCCAGATATTCCTTTCACAGGCCAGACACCCTCTAGTCTGGGCTCAGCCCTTCTCCCTTAGTCCAGCCTTTTTGTTCTCAGGTGTTTCCAGCTGTCCTCTTTCTTGGGTGGGGAGTCAATGAGGAACGAACCATGATGATGTCACTCCCCTGCCTTAAATAGTCTTTGCATATGGTGGGAATCCTTTGTCTCCCAGTTTGATTCCTACCCCTGGTTAGTGGAAAAATACTAGTATTATTATGGAGTCCAGTACCAGGTGTCTTGGGCACATGTCTTTCCAGCCGTAACCCAGAGGCTGTTTGCAGAGTCCCCACGAAGACTTCCTGGTGGGAGATTAGCATCTTCAAAGACCTGTTGTTCTCCCTAATGGCCCTTCCCAGACAGCCCTCTAGATTGATTGCATTCTGTCTAGTGGACATTCCCCAGGTTTAAACATATTTGTAATAGATGCATATACAATATTCCTAACTTCAGATACAAAAATGGTACATGCATACAAAGAGGATAATCATATTCAGTAAATTATAACCTTTTTAATGATACCTCACATGCCTTATCTTGCACAATATACATCATAGTTATGCCATAATCATATCATAACAATATCTTTATGAAGACTATGGGGGCATAGTGCCACAGTGTTCATAGCTGCAAGGAGTGATTTTCTGCACTCACCCAGAACTTTAGCCTATCAACAATTGCAGAGGTGCTTGAAGCTGTGGCTCCGCCAGCCAGATGATAGGGGCTCTGATGCCCCACCCATGTTCCCTTTCTTGTATTTGGATTTCCCCTCAAATCCCTAGGGCTCTGCCCACTGCTACCTAGAACGTTCCCTGAAATTTTGGAACTGAGCAGATGTGGCATTCAGAAAGCAAAATGCTCTCCAAGAGAGTGTGCAGTCTCGCAAGCTTGCCCAACCAGGACTCAGGAACAAGGATTTAAGGTGCTACACTGGCTAAGCCCCATAGACTCTAGCATTTGGCAACTCCACCTAAGCCTGGCTCAGAGGGAAGGATGATTCCTGTGAGCTGGAACCCCAACCCACAGCTTCCCTGGGCTGACTAGCCTAATGATAACAATTAACTATAAAGAGAGCAGCTCCTAGCTTGGCTATGGGGGTGACCATGAGAGGGTTAGGTTTCCTTTGCCCACATCCACAAAGGGACTGAGGTGTTATCAATGCTGAGCATCACGGCGCCTAACCTTTAGGTGCCTAGAAAGTCCCAGGAACAGCCATATGATTCACAGAGCCTGATTAGACACCCAGCTTCCCAGTACAACGAGTGGGAAGACAGAGGGGCCTTGTAATGGGATTCACAAAAGTCAGTGTGGGTGGGTGCCTGTCTAAGCTAGGCAATGGGAGATGCCAATGAGATGGGTGTGCTAAGCTCCCCACCCCCCCACAAGGTCCAGGCTGCTGGGAGGTACCTATCTGTGCCAGTGATGCACAGCTGGGAACTCCTCTCCTGGAGGCAAGTGGGTAAGTTGTTTCTTGTGAGAATGAGTTTGAGGCCTGCCAGCGAGGAGGCATCCACCTTAAACTTTTAGCTCAGTGATTAGCCAACTCCCCTAGGATGTGGGAGACCCAGGTTCAATCCCCTCCTCTGCTTGATGGGGAGAAAGGATTTGAACAGGGTCTCATGGGTGAGAGCTCTAACCATTGTGCCATGTGATATTCTGCTGTGGGGCTCCCTCCATCTCTCCCGCTGAAGCTGTTGCACTGGGGATAACTACTTAGTCACTGGAGCAGGGGCAACTAGACCCTCTGTCTCCCACCTCCCAGGTGGGTGCCCAAGCCACTGAACTGCAGAGTCATTTCCTTGGGCTGTACTCCAATGACTATTTAAGTGTTTATCCCCAGTGGAACAGCTTCCACAGGAGACTGAGGAAGCCCCACATCAGAATGTCTCACAGCCTGGTGATTTAAGCACTCTCCTGAGAGCTGTGAGAGAGTCTTACTCGAAGCCTTTCTTCTCCCCATCAAGCAGAGGGAGGAATTGAACCTTGGCTCACACATCCAAAGTGCGTGTGCTATCCTCTGGGCTCCCAGTGGTAAGGTGGGCTTCTCCTCTGGCCAGATATTGAACAGGAGTCCTGTAGGGTGGCCTCTGCGGACGCCTACCGGATCAGACCCCATGGGAGAGAGACAGGGGAGCACCTATCCGTGTTCCTGTCTGGCCGCAAAAGAAGCCATCAAGGGCCACACACCTGATTACAGCAGGAGTAAACACAGAGGCGTAGCCACAGATGGGCCTTGAGGATATGTAGGGTGAGGTTGGGTATGGGGAAGGGTGAGGTGGGGGGGCAGTCATGGGGGAGCTTGGGGCATGCAGGACTATGGCAGGAAGAGAGGACTCCCCCCAGCCCCAGGGCTGAGGTGGGGAGAGAGGGCTTTAAAAATATATATTTATTATATCTAGGGTTTTTGTTTCTACTGGTGGCACACATCTGCACATTGCCTTGATATTGCCTTGGTGCTGCACGTAACAAAATTCATTCCGCACATGGAGGGAAAAAAATAGAGGGAACATTGGCACCTATCTTCCCCCAGTGTGTGGATCGCACTGGGGCTTTGGCAGGCCATAGTCCAGTCGTGGAGGGAGGCAGCAGTGCATGTGCCCGGAGGCAGAGACTTAGGTGCTGAGCAAACATTTACAGAGGAAATGTAGATGCTGAGTGAATTCAGGCACCTCCAGAGCCCACTGGCAGCTGAGTGGAAGTTTTATGGATTGCGGTGGAGCCTAGAACTGGGATTTAGGGACCACAGTTCCTTTGTGGATGTGGCCCTTTGTGCCTAGCCCCAGGTACTCCCTCTGCCCATCCCTCCCTAGAATCCCCCTGGCCAGGGCTCACAATGGCAGTAGGTCTGTGTGGTGTCCTGCACTGATAGAGTGCCCCCTGCCAGCAGGCTCTCAGCAGATGGAGTGCCTGGAGTCCTGCCAGCACTCCTGCATCACCCCTTCATTACACACTTTATGGTGTGTTTCTCCCTTAGCTAATTTTAGTCAGTGAATGAGGTTATGAAACCATTCACAACTGAATCCAGTTGCCAGCATGTCTTTTTCAATCCAAGTGTGGCTCAGTTGTGCTTTCATCCGTGGTTTGGAAGCCCATGCCACTTGAGGATGGACAGCCCCCAACCCACATTAGCTTGGGTTGACTGAGGGCTTTAGGGGCTAGATCCACAAAGGGGTTGAGACACCTAACTCCAAAGCTTCAATCTGCAAAACTCCCATTCAGCTGCCACCTAACACTGTAGGTACCCATGTTTCTCTTGGCCATGCAAAAAGCCACCCAAGCTCTGATACCACCTAGCTCACATCTAGCCCTGGAGGGATTCTCAAACTAGATGTTCACTTGCGGGGCTTGATCTGTAGGCATTCTCATAGCATACCTACCCCACGGAGGTGGTGGTGGTGTGTGTCCAATAGCCCAGTGGTTAGAGCACTCACCTCTGGTGTGAGCAACCCACATTCAAATCCTCACTCTGCCTGATGGGGAACTCAAATCTCCCACCTTCCAGGCCAGTGCTCCAAACCCTGGGTCCTAGGGTATTTGGCGGGAGGGGGGAAACTCCCAAGCACTCCGTTGAAGCTGTTCCACTTTTTATAAAATAGTGAAATATCCACTGAGACAGAAAGAGAGTGACTCTGTTGCCCTGTGGCTAGGGCACTCACAGGGGAGACCCAAGGTATGTCCCTGTTCCTCCTCTGTCTGTTTTTCAGGAGAAAGAGCCAACCAACACAGGCATCTAAGTCCAAGAGCAGACTCACAGCTGTGAATCCCTAGCAAATGGAGGGACCTTCCTTTGGCCTAGGCGTAGGCACCTAAGGGCATGTCACCCTGCCAGCTGATGGGCTCACAGCATTACCCTGCTGGTAGGGCTCTGGGTCTGGACCTTTAGTTGAGAGACTAGGAGATACACTTCATAAAACGCATGTTGTTTATTGGACAATACTATATCATATGTACACTGTAATAAAACAATGCATGTCCACAGGGCTCCAGGGGGTGCTAGGGCTGGTCATACGGATACCACAAAGGGAAAAAAAATCTCTGGCAACCGTGCTTGTGGCGCATACACACCTAATGTGGAATGGATGTGAGCAACACATCTCGAAGAACAACAGTTATGGAAGGTTAGTACCCCTTTTTCTGGCATCTAACTCTCCCCGTGCATTGTATATGGAGCTTGGGCCCCCAGCTCGAGGCTGTGAATTCCACTGGGTAGTATGGCACCTAGACCTATGCACTGTAATGCTAAGCTGAAGTCCCTTCTGTGGATTTACCCCTTTGATAATAGCTAAATATTTTGAATGACAGTATTTCTGCGAAAGTTATGCTTTTTTCTTGATGATCATCCCAATTTCACTCTGTCTTATCCTCAAGCACCATTCTAAGTGGAACATTTAAACATGACAAATTAGGGACGAATTTGCTTAGATGGGATGACATTGTGACGTTCCCCTCTGGTGTTATCTGGACCGGTGATCTGCTAGGCCAGGGGTGGGCAAACTACAGCCTGCGGGCTGTTTTTATCCGGCCTGCGAGCTCCGGCCGGGGGAGCAGGGCCGGGAGCTTGCTGTGCTCCACCGAGCGCTCCTGCCGGGGGAGCAGGACTATGGGTTTGCTGCTCTTTGCCTGGAGCTCCGATGGAGTGGGACCGGGGGTTTGCCGCACTCCACCCGGTGCTCGTCAGTGATGAGCAGTCATTTTCAGCATCATCTTCAGGGAAGATTCTGCACACAAAATGCCACATTCCTCAGGTATGACCTCAGCACCCCTGCACAGCAGCGTGCCAAATCCCCTCCCTGTTTCCTATGGCCCCATCTTTGAGTGGAGGGAAACAACCCAGGGCCGCAGCTGCTCCCACCTGGGTTCCTCTGCATGTGGCACAGCTGCCTTGGTGTCACACTGCCAGCAGGTCCTGTAGGAGTCCCTGGTACCACCCCATGAAGGCCCCTGCGCGTCACCCCTCACGAGTCCTCTCACCACACCACAGTAAAATCCCTTATTATATTCAAACTTTTAATGAACACAACCGTGCAAACAGAACTCAAAGTACAACAGTAAGAACTTTTTTGGGGGGAGGCTGGGGCATAAAGTTACAGGTGAGTTTACACCTGCCTCTTCTTGTCCACATGGATTCTGAGATAGAGCGCCATGGCTCAAAATTGTCAGGGGCACTGACCCGACAGTGCATGCCATCTTGTAAACAACAGTTTGAAATAAGAGCAGCAGTTAGGATTTTCTTTTCCCTTTCAAAAATGAGCACTGCAAAAAAAAAAGTGGGCAATGAGCATTGGGTTTTCCTCAAAGAATGGAATACAAAATTTTTTTCACAAACAGGAACTCTAAGGCTGTATGCCTCATTTGTCAGGAGAGCATCGCGGTGTTCAAGGAGTACAACTTGAATCGCCATTTTTCAACAGGTTTCAGAGTAACAGCCGTGTTAGTCTGTATTCGCAAAAAGAAAAGGAGTACTTGTGGCACCTTAGAGACTAACCAGTTTATTTGAGCATGAGCTTTCGTGAGCTACAGCTCACTTCATCGGATGCATACCGTGGAAACTGCAGCAGACTTTATATATACACAGAGAATATGAAACAATACCTCCTCCCACCCCACTGTCCTGCTGGTAATAGCTTATCTAAAGTGATCATCAGGTGGGCCATTTCCAGCACAAATCCAGGTTTTCTCACCCTCCACCCCCCCCCACAAATTCACTCTCCTGCTGGTGATAGCCCATCCAAAGTGACAACTCTTTAGACAATGTGCATGATAATCAAGTTGGGCTATTTCCTGCACAAATCCAGGTTTTCTCACATCCCCCCCACCCCCATACACACACAAACTCACTCTGCTGCTGGTAATAGCTCATCCAAACTGACCACTCTCCAAGTTTAAATCCAAGTTAAACCAGAACATCTGGGGGGGGGGTAGGAAAAAACAAGAGGAAACAGGCTACCTTGCATAATGACTTAGCCACTCCCAGTCTCTATTTAAGCCTAAATTAATAGTATCCAATTTGCAAATGAATTCCAATTCAGCAGTTTCTCACTGGAGTCTGGATTTGAAGTTTTTTTGTTTTAAGATAGCGACCTTCATGTCTGTGATTGCGTGACCAGAGAGATTGAAGTGTTTTTTTGTTTTTCAACAAAACATCCTAATTATGGCAGCAATTTAACAACTGAGGAAAGGGCAAGAAAAGCTGAGCAACTCGCCCCAAACTTAAAAACTCAGCAAAATATTTGTGTGTCACAGTCTGCAATTCAGGAAGCCACTACAAAGGCAAGTTATGTTCTGGCATTTAAAATCGCTAAACAAAATAAATCTTTTGCTGAAGGAGAGTTTTTGAAATAATGCATGGTTGATGGTTCTGGCATGCTGTGCCCGGAATACCAAAACAAATTTGAGAACAGTCGTTTGTCATAAAGAACTATTACTTGCTATGTAGAAGTGATGGATGAACATTTGGCTTCTGAGTTGAACAAGAAAGCACAGGGCTTTACCTTGTTTTCATTAGCATTTCATTTCAATGACAGCAGTGACATTAAGGAAACAGCACACTTACTGATTTTTGTCAGAGGAATTGATGACATTTGAAATCACAGAGGAATTTTTATCAATGGACTCAATGAAAGGCACAACTAAGGGATCGGGTGCCGTGAACATCTGAAAAGAGTCCTGTAGCACCTTATAGGCTACCAGGTGTATTGGAGCATAAGCTTTCGTGGGTGAATACTTACTTCTTCAGATGCATCGGGTATGCATCTGAAGAAGTAAGTATTCACCCACAAAAGCTTATGCTCCAAAATGTCTGTTAGTCTATAAGGGGCCACAGGACTCTCTGCCGCTTTTACAGATCCAGACTAACACGGCTACCCCTCTGATACTTGAGCATCTGAAGCTCCTCTGCAGTAAACTGGCAAATATCACCACAGATGTCTCACCAAATTTAACAGGGAAAAACATCGGACTTTTAAAAAGAATTCAGGACAAAGTAAAAGAAGACAACCCTGATAAAGAGGTGATTTTTCTGCATTGTTTTATACATCAGGAGGCCCTCTGCAAAAAAAGTCCTGGACATTGATCATTGATGCCTGATTAATCTAATTGCCTTCTATGATGAGATTACTGGTTTTGTGGATGAAGGGAAAGCAGTGGATGTATTGTTTCTTGACTTTAGCAAAGCTTTTGACACGGTCTCCCACAGTATTCTTGTCAGCAAGTTAAAGAAGTACGGGCTGGATGAATGCACTATAAGGTGGGTAGAAAGTTGGCTAGATTGTCGGGCTCAACAGGTAGTGATCAATGGCTCCATGTCTAGTGAGCAGCCGGTGTCAAGTGGAGTGCCCCAGGGGTAGGTCCTGGGGCCGGTTTTGTTCAATATTTTCATAAATGATCTGGAGGATGGTGTGGATTGCACTCTCGGCAAATTTGCGGATGATACTAAACTAGGAGGAGTGGTAGATACGCTGGAGGGCAGGGATAGGATACAGAGGGACCTAGACAAATTGGAGGATTGGGCCAAAAGAAATCTGAAGAGGTTCAATAAGGATAAGTGCAGGGTCCTGCACTTAGGACGGAAGAACCCAATGCACAGCTACAGACTAGGGACCGAATGGCTAGGCAGCAGTTCTGCGGAAAAGGACCTAGGGGTGACAGTGGACGAGAAGCTGGATATGTCAGCAGTGTGCTCTTGTTGCCAAGAAGGCCAATGGCATTTTGGGATGTATAAGTAGGGGCATAGCGAGCAGATCGAGGGACGTGATCGTTCTCCTCTATTCGACATTGGTGAGGCCTCATCTGGAGTACTGTGTCCAGTTTTGGGCCCCACACTACAAGAAGGATGTGGATAAATTGGAGAGAGTCCAGCGAAGGGCAGCAAAAATGGTTAGGGGTCTGGAACACATGATTTATGAGGAGAGGCTGAGGGAACTGGGATTGTTTAGTCTGCAGAAGAGAAGAATGAGGGGGGATTTGATAGCTGCTTTCAACTACCTGAAAGGGGGTTCCAGAGAGGATGGTTCTAGACTATTCTCAGTGGTAGAAGAGGACAGGACAAGGAGTAATGGTCTCAAGTTGCAGTGGGGGAGGTTTAGGTTGGATATTAGGAAAAACTTTTTCACTAAGAGGGTGGTGAAACACTGGAATGCGTTACCTAGGGAGGTGGTAGAATCTCCTTCCTTAGAAGTTTTTAAGGTCAGGCTTGACAAAGCCCTGGCTGGGATGATTTAACTGGGAATTGGTCCTGCTTTGAGCAGGGGGTTGGATTAGATGACCTCCTGAGGTCCCTTCCAACCCTGATATTCTATGATTCTATGACTCTGTGATATAAGAGTGAGGGTACTTAATCATTGGCAATTCATTTCCTTTCTTGAGGACACTGATGCTGAACACCAGGACTTTATCATACAAATGTCCGCTGGCTCAGCCTAGGAAAGGTATTGCAGCAAGTGTGGGAGCTCAGAGATGAAATCCACACTTTTCTGGAGATGCCAGGGACAGAAAATGATTTCCCTGAATTAAAGAATTCAAACTGGGTGTGTGACCTTGTTTTTGGTGTGGATATTTTGGCACACTTAAATGAACTTGATGTAAACCTGCAAGGAAAGAATGTGTTTGTACACAAATTGTGTTCTAGTGTGACAGCTTTCAAAGCCAAGTTAGTCTTGTTTTCAAAACAAATTAAGGACAAAGTGTTCAATCACTTTCCAACACTGAAATACTTTGAAGTGTCACCAGAGCAGACAGGAAGTACAGCAAAATTTTGAGTGACTTGCATGGAGAATTTTCTTGTCAATTCTCTGACTTTGAGAAGATAGAGGAGACACTGGAGCTGGTGTCATGCCCACTATCATTTGGCTACAAGAAAGGCCCACAAGAATTACAGCTGGAGCTCATTGATCTCCAGAGCGATTCCACCTTGAAGGAAAAGTACAATTCAGAAAAACTGAATGAGTTTTATGTTTCACTCAAGGAGGCAAAGTTCCCAAATATCCACAAGGTGGCAAAGAAAATCCTTGTTGTGTTTGGCTCCACCTATGTGTGCGAACAGACGTTTTCCCTGCTGAATTACAACAAATCTCCGTATAGAACCCAGTTAACTGATCAGCATCTCAGCGCGGTATTGCTGATTTCTGCAATAAGAATGACACTGGACTTTAATGTCATTGTAAAAAAAGGGTGACCAGCTGCATTGTTCACATTAATCAAAGAGGGTGTGGAAAGGGGTTAAGTTTGGTTTAATTTTAATGTTTGATAGTATATTTATAATAAGTAAGATTTTATGTTTATTTCCACTAAAATGTATCTTTATTAAATAGAGTTTATTTGAATATCTCTGAATTGTTAATTTTGTGAGCGTTCATGGCCCACCATGAGGTGGGAAGGGGCAGGGGCCAGGCGCCAGGCTGTTTAGAGGGGCACAGCCTTCCCTACCTTACCCTCCATACAGTTTTTCAACGCTGGTGTGGCCCTCAGGCCAAAAAGTTTACCAATCCCTGTGCTAGGCCTCTCTAATCCTTGACTCTGGGAACCAGCCTTACCCTGCTCTGCTGTGAGAACCGCCATTCCTGGGTTGTTCATGCACAGCCTCTGGTATGTAAGCGGCTCCCAGCTACTTGCAAGCTAATGACACTAGCCAGTATCTCTGGGCCTAGAAACAACCCTAGGAACCTCCATTTGCAATGTCCAGTTATGCCCATTGGATGCTGCAAGCTTATCTAAAGTTTGTCAGTTTAAGACATGGATATCTACCAGGTTTGTGATCCCAAGAGGAGTCTGACACACTGGCCACTCATCATTGGCAAGGGGTTAGGCAACAAATCTTTCATTTTGTTTACATATTCCCCATTACTCATATCAATATCCATCTTAAGATTCCTAAATTTAACTCTATATGTTTCAGGGGTAATCTGAAAACTTCGCAAAACAGTATCTTTAAATTTACAATAGTCTAAAGCATCCTCAATAGGCATTCCATTGAATACATTTTGAGCTTTACCAGTTAATTTCAGAATCAGGGTAGGAACTCTCTTATCATCAAGGATTTAATGTATTACACACAGCCTTTGGAAGGTAGTCAGATAGTCAGCAATATTATCAATCTCACTGTATGATATGGTCTCACTTGCCAGCAAGTTAAAAAAGTATGGATTGAATGAATGGACTATAAAGTGGATAGAAAACTGGCGAGATTGTCGGGCTCAACTGGTAGTGATCAACGGCTCGATGTCTAGTTGGCAGCCAGTATCAAGCGAAGTGCCCAAGGGGTTGGTCCTGGGGCCAGTTTTGTTCAACTTCTTTATTAATGGTCTGGATGATGGGATTAATTGGACCCTCAGCAAGTTCGCAGATGACACTAAGCTGGGGAGAAAGGTAGATATGCTGGAGGGTAGGGAAAGGGTCCAGAGTGACCTAGACAAATTGGAGGATTGGGCCAAAAGAAATCTGATGAGGTTCAACAAGGACAAGTGCAGAGTCCTGCACTTAGGAAGGAAGAATCCCATGCACCACTCCAGGCTGGGGACCGACTGGCTAAGCAGCAGTTCTGCAGAAAAGGACCTGGGGATTACAGTGGATGAGAAGTTGGATATGAGTCAGCAGTGTGCCCTCATTGCCAAGAAGGCCAACGGCATATTGGGCTGTATTAGTAGGAGTATTGCCAGCAGATCGAGGGAAGTGATTATTCCCCTCTATTTGGCACTGGTGTATTGCGTGTAACACCTGGAATATTGCATCCAGTTTTGGTCCCCTCCACTACAGAAGGGATGTAGACAAATTGGAGAGACTCCCGCGGAGGGCAACAAAAATGATTAGGGGTCTGGGGCACATGAATTAAGAGAAGAGACTGACGGAACTTGGGTTATTTAGTCTGGAGAAGAGAAGAGTGAGGGGGGGATTTGATAGCAGCCTTCAACTACCTGAAGGGGGTTCCAAAGAGGATGGAGCTAGGCTGTTCTCAGTGGTGGCAGATGACAAAATAAGAAGCAAAGGTCTCAAGTTGCAGTGGGGGAGTGTAATGTTGCATCCCATAAGGCTTTATGGAAATATGGTTATGAACGTATATATGACATAACTGGAATATGTCTTATGCTACATATGCCATGTAACAGATCTCTGTAAAGGTTATGATCTACTGAATATATTCCTCCTATTTGTATGCATGTATCACTTCTGTGTTCAAAGTTACGAATATTGGCTCTGTACTTGCTTGATTTCTAAGGCTACGCTTACATTTTATAGTGCTCTAACTTGCTGGCTCAGGGGTGTGAAAAATCACCCCCCTGAGCCAAGCAAGTCAGAGCGCTTTAAAGCGCTAGTGTAAACAGGCTCCGAGCGCTAGGAGCTGCACACCCAGCGCTTGGAGCTAATCTCCTCGTGGAGTGGATTACCAGGAGCTCTCCGCGACCACACTCGCACTTCAAAACACTGCCACGGGAGCGCTCCCGTGACAGTGCTTTGAAGTTTCCAGCGTAGCCATGCCCTTAGTAAAGCATTTGGTCAGCTTCTTGAGAAAGGAATATGCAAGTTAAGTGCCCAATCAAAAAACACTTAACGAACAATGGATCTTGGAAGGCTCCAATCCACAGAAGAAATCTACTTGAGGACGTTCAAGGTAGCATGTGAACAATGGCTGCTACCTGTAAGTTCTGAGTCATGCATGGACATGTGACTTGCCCAGGTAAAATGGATTTATTTGGGCTTTGGATCCCATTGGGAGTTGGGCATCTGAGTGTTAAAGACAGGAACACTTCTTAAGCTGCTTTCAGTTAAGCTTGCAGTTTGTGGGACGTGGTTCAGACCTGGGTCTGTGGTTGTGGCCGGCAAGTGTGCGTGGTGCAACCAGGCAGTGTTCTGGAGTCCCAAGCTGGCAAGGAAGGCAGGGGCAGAAGTAGTCTTGGCACATCAGTTGGCAGTCCCAACGGAGTTTCTGTGATCCAACCTGTCACAGGGAGGTCTAGGTTGGATATTAGGAAGCACTATTTCACTAGGAGGGTGGTGAGGCACTGGAATGGGTTACTGAGGGAGGTGGTGGAATCTCCATCCTCAGAGGTTTTTAAGGCGCGGCTTGACAAAGCCCTGGCTGGGATGATTTAGTTGGGGATTGGTCCTGCTTTGAGCAGGGGGTTGGACTAGATGACCTCCTGAGGTCCTTTCCAACCCTAATCTTCTATGATTCTATGCAGGACATAAGTGTTCCCATTTGTGGATTTTTGAAGTGATGGGACTCGTTGGGGTCAGGAGGTTCTGGTTCTGCTTCTCTAGCAGGTCCAGTTGGTGTTTTTGCTCGCTCTCTCTCTCTCTTTCTTTTTCTTCCATGGCCCTTCTGTGTGCAGCTTCCTCCCTGGCTGACTCTTTTTCTTTTTCGTTTATCTCCAGTTCTTTCAGTTGGAATAATCTCTGGTGCTCCCTCTCCTTTTCTGCTGACTGAAGCCTAAAAAGCTCCAACTTCTCAACTGCTTCACTGCTTTCACTCATTTTCCTGCTTTCCTGTTCTTACTTCCCTTTCCCGAAATAAGCAAACTGCTCAAAGGAAGGGGGTGACTCCCTCGAGGGTCTAACAGATTCTTTTGTTGCTGCCTAAGACAGTGTCCATTGTTCCTGTGAGGCTGGGCTGGGTTTGTCTCATCCATGCCCTAACGAGGCGTGAACTGCCTCTCTGTTCTTGGAGAGTTTTTGCTTGGGCTTGCTTTAAGCCAAGAGGATACATTTTCAGCCTCATAACCATATACATGAAATTATAACCTATAACTTTACAAGAACATTACTTATGCCCAAATAAATTTGTTAGTCTCTAAGGTGCCACAAGGACTCCTCATTGTTTTTGCTGATACAGACTAACATGGCTACCATTCTGAAACCTATAACATTACTGTAACAATTACTATAACATCACTATAACCATGCTCAGTGCATTATGAGCCTTCCAAAGACATGCAATGTGCCAAATATTTCCTTGGATACTCAGGGGTGAAAGTAACTCAGGACTTACCGGTACGGGGCTGGGGTGGCTCCAGCCTCTGGAAGGGGCGGGGCCTCAGGCGGAAGGGGTGGGCCTGGGGGTCAGCATCCCTCAGCCAGCCCTTCCAGGCTGCCTGGTCCACGCGGCCCGGGGTTCCCGTGTTGATTTAAAAGGTCCGTGGCTCCGGATGCCACTGCTGCACTAGTGGCAGTGGCATCTGGAGCCCCGGGTCTTTTTAATTGCAGGCAGCTGCTCCCTTTGTCCCCCCCAGCCCATTGGCAGCTGAGGGGGTGCTAACGGGGCAGGGACGTTAAAGCGCTGCAGGGTCCTTTGCCATGGCAGTGCTTTAACATTGCTGCGCCTTCCCCGCCTTGGGCCGCTGCGCTTTAATGTCCCTGCCCCTTTTGCCTCCCCTGTCAGTGGCCCTGCTGATACGGACCCTACCAGCAGGACCACCAACGGGGGAGGCAAAAGGGCCAGGGACATTAAAGCGCTAGCATGGCAGTGTTTTAATGTGGGCTGGGTACAGGCCAGTGCGGGTTCTTACCGGTACACCATACCAGCCCGTACCAGCTCACTTTCACCCCGTGGATATCACACAGTCATTTTATAAAGATGAACATGGGGGTGTAGGGTGTACAGAGCATCACAAACATGTTAAAAAAAAAAAAGTTTCCTGGTGACTCTTGTCTTCTCTGTCTCTCTCTGAGACAGTCTACATGCCACAGAGTTCACCATCTTTATATTTGTGTTATTAAATGTCAGGCTCATTATTGGTGTTAATTAAATGAATGAAATATTAACAGGGCGTGATGTGCTTGCACTCATTGCCTGGCTGTTTCATTTGGGGAGAGCTGCTGGTTTTATGGCACTGATGATTAGAGCCCTGGATTGGGGCATTTCTGTGTGTGGAGGATAGGTCCATTAATGGCTAATAGCCAGGATGGGCAGGGATGGTGTCCCTAGCCTCTGTTTGCCAGAAGCTGGGAATAAGAAACAGGAAATGGATCACTTGATGATTACCTGTTCTGTTCATTCCCTCTGGGGGACCTGGCATTGGCCACTGTCAGAAGACAGGATACTGGGCTAGATGGACCTTTGGTCTGACCCAGTAAGGCCATTTGTATGTTCTTAAACACACCTTTGAGTTGGATGAAGTAAAGTGACCTATCACTGAAGATGATGCCAAAATGAAAATGAAAATTTACTGAAGAACTAAAGACAACATTTCTGTGTTTTCATAGTGGTCGAGTAGAGGGAAGCCAAGTGCTTGATATGCACAGCTGGTACATATATCTCAGTTGGAAATAAAAGTGCTCTTGATTTACAAGCTCATGTAGATTCTGAGAAACATAAGAAGTTTGTTCGAGGAGAGAGCTCACCAGCAAAGTTAATAGATTATTTTGTTAAACCAGGCAGCAAATAGGAGGATGCTGTTACTACAGCAGAAGGCAGTTCTACTGTTTCACACTGTCCTGCATCATAATAATTTCAAGTCAATGGAAAGTTTTTGGAAAGGGTAGGGAACAATTTCCTGGTGCAAGTGCTGGAGGAACCAATTAGGGTCAGAGTTCTTCTTGACCTGCTGCTCACAAACTGGGAAGAATTAGTAGGGGAAGCAAAAGTGGATGGGAACCTGGAAGGCAGTGACCATGAGGTGGTCGAGTTCAGCATCCTGACACGAGGAAGAAAGGAGAGCAGCAGAATACGGATCCTGGACTTCAGAAAAGCAGACTTTGACTCCCTCCGGGAACTGATGGGCAGGATCCCCTGGGAGAATAACATGAGGAGGAAAGGAGTCCAGGAGAGCTGGCTGTATTTTAAAGAATCCTTATTGAGGTTACAGGGACAAACCATCCCGACGTGTAGAAAGAATAGTGAATATGGCAGGCGACCAGCTTGGCTTAACAGTGAAATCCTTGCTGATCTTAAACACAAAAAAGAAGCTTACAAGAAGTGGAAGATTGGACAATGACCAGGGAGGAATATAAAAATATTGCTCAGACATGCAGGAGTGAAATCAGGAAGGCCAAATCACATTTGGAGTTGCAGCTAGCAAGAGATGTTAAGAGTAACAAGATATGTTACAAGATATGTAACAAGATATGTTAGCAACAAGAAGAAAGTCAAGGAAAGTGTGGGCCCCTTACTGAATGAGGGAGGCAACCTAGTGACAGAGGATGTGGAAAAAGCTAATGTACTCAATGCTTTTTTTGCCTCTGTCTTCACGAACAAGGTCAGCTCCCAAACCGCTGCACTGGGAAGCACAGCACGGGGAGGAGGTGACCAGCCCTCTGTGAAGAAAGAAGTGGTTCAGGACTATTTAGAAAAGCTGGACGAGCACAAGTCCATGGGGCCGGATGCGCTGCATCCGAGAGTCCTAAAGGAGTTGGCGGATGTGATTGCAGAGCCATTGGCCATTATCTTTGAAAACTCATGGCGATCAGGGGGAGGACCCGGACGACTGGAAAAAGGCTAATGTAGTGCCCATCTTTAAAAAAGGGAAGAAGGAGGATCCTGGGAACTACAGGCCAGTCAGCCTCACCTCAGTCCCTGGAAAAATCATGGAGCAGGTCCTCAAGGAATCAATTCTGAAGCACTTAGAGGAGAGAAAAGTGATCAGGAACAGTCAGCATGGATTCACCAAGGGTAAGTCATACCTGATTAATCTACTTGCCTTCTATGACGAGATAACTGGCTCTGTGGATGAGGGGAAAACAGTGGATGTGTTGTTCCTTGACTTTAGCAAAGCTTTTGACATGGTCTCCCACAGTATTCTTGCCAGCAAGTTAAAGAAGTATGGGCTGGATGAATGGACTATAAGGTGGATAGAAAGCTGGCTAGATTGTCGGGCTCAACGGGTAGTGATCAATGGCTCCATGTCTAGTGGGCAGCCAGTATCAAGTGGAGTGCCCCAAGGGTTGGTCCTGGGGCTGGTTTTGTTCAATATCTTCATTAATGATCTGGAGGATGGTGTGGATTGCACCCTCAGCAAGTTTGCAGATGATACTACACTAGGAGGACAGGTAGATATGCTGGAGGGTAAGGATAGGATACAGAGGGCCCTAGACAAATTAGAGGATTGGGCCAAAAGAAATCTGATGAGGTTCAACAAGGACAAGTGCAGAGTGCTGCACTTAGGATGGAAGAATCCCATGCTCCGCTACAGACTAGGGACCGAATGGCTAGGCAGCAGTTTTGCAGAAAAGGACCTAGGGGTTACAGTGGACGAGAAGCTGGATATGAGTCAACAGTGTGCCCTTGTTGCCAAGAAGGCCAATGGCATTTTGGGATGTATAAGTAGGGGCATTGCCAGCAGATCGAGGGACGTGATCGTTCCCCTCTATTCGACACTGGTGAGGCCTCATCTGGAGTACTGTGTCCAGTTTTGGGCCCCACACTAGAAGGATGTGAAAAAATTGGAAAACATCCAGCGGAGGGCAACTGGAAAATGATTAGGGGACTGGAATACATGACTTATGAGGAGAGGCTGAGGGAACTGGGATTGTTTAGTCTGCGGAAGAGAAGAATGTGGGGGGATTTGATAGCTGCTTTCAACTACCTGAAAGGGGGTTCCAAAGAGGATGGATCTAGACAGTTCTCAGTAGTAGCAGACGACAGAACGAGGAGTAATGGTCTCACATTGCAGTAGGGGAGGTTTAGGTTGGATATTAGGAAAAACTTTTTCAGTAGGAGGGTGGTGAAACACTGGAATGCGTTACCTAGGGAGGTGGCGGAATCTCCTTCCTTAAAAGTTTTTAAGGTCAGGCTTGACAAAGCCCTGGCTGGGACGATTTAGTTGGGGATTGGTCCTGCTTTGAGCAGGGGGTTGGAGTAGATGACCTCCTGAGGTCCCTTCCAACCCTGATATTCTATGATTCTATGATTGCACGTCTTACTGAAATAGCCAAAAAATCTGAGATAGCCCAAAAACTTTCAACTGCTTGAACAAAGACAGAAGTGATTGTTAACTCTGTACTTGCACCACATTCTGCTGACACTGCTCTGAAAGCACTTGAGTACAATGATATATCTTATTGTGGAGTTACTACAGAAGAAGCAACCATGGTGCTGTGAAAATATTTCCAGCAATAATTCAATATTTTGACTGGAAGAACGGTGGGTTACAATCAAAGCTAATCAAGGTCCAGAACACACCTAATGAGACTGCAGATATGATTGCACAATACAGCAAGAAAATTCTGGAAAAGAAAGGTTTGTCTGAGAAGTGTGTCTCATTTGCGGGTGACAACTGCAGTACAATGTTGGGAGGACTCTGGCATGATGGAGAAGGTAAGACCGTGTTTGCAAATTTAAAGAAGCTGCTGCAGAAAGGGACTTTATTCGGCGTAAGTTGCCTATGCCTAGCACACATTTTGAATAGTTGTGCCCTTCACTGGGCAGACAAACTTGATGTTGACATTGAGAGCATTATTTTGAAACTTTACAACTATTTTCATACGTACACTGGCCAAACTGAGATTCTGAAGGAATATTGTGAGTTTGTTGACAATGAATACAGAGATACAGACACGATGGCTGTGATATAGGTATTATTATCCAGGTATTTACAGATGTTTCCGCTCTTGAAGTTGTTCTTCCTGTCACAGGACAAACCACCCACTGTGATTAAGAAATTTTTCGAAGATGAGTTCAACGAGATTTACTCTGGCACATGCACTCACTCATGAGTGCATTCCATTCACACATTCAGGAACTAGAAAGGGAAAACAACTCCATTGTGGAAGTGGGGAAAAGTTTGGACTCTGTGCACACTATTCTTGAACACAAGATCCAGAACCTCATGTCACTGAAAGTGAAGGGACTACTGGCTGTGACGTACCCCAGGTACAATCTGTACTGCTGAATAGCTGTCTCCTCAGGCCTTGGCTACACTTGCGCGTTATAGCGCAATAAAGCCGCCAAGAGCGCTCTACCTTACTACCCGTCCACACTGGCAAGGCACGTAGAATGCTCTGACTCCACGGCTGGTGCACTCCTGGTACTCCACCTCCCCAAAACGAATAACATTTGTTGCGCTCTCGCTGGAGCACAACGGCACCAGTGTGGACACCTAATGCGCTCTGATTGACCTCCGGAAGTGTCCCACAATGCCTGTTCTAGCCACTCTGGTCATCATTTTTGAACTCTGCTGCCCTGTCCACAGGTGACCAACTGTCAGACTTGCCGTTTAAATTCTCTGGGAATTTTGAAAATCCCCTTCCTGTTTGCTCAGCCAGGTGTGGAGTGTTCTCAGCACATCTTTCCAGGTGACCATGCCTCCACTCACCAGGCGAACCCCAGTATGGAGCAATGGCGAGGTGCTGGACCTCATCAGTGTTTGGAGGGAGGAAGCTTTGCAGTCCCAGCTGTGCTCCAGCAGTAGGAATTACGATACCTTCGGGCACATATCAAGAGCCATGACGGAAAGGGGCCATGACTGGGACGTCATACAGTGCAGGGTTAAAGTACAGGAGCTGCGGAATGCTTACCGCAGAGCCCGTGAGGCAAACGGCCACTCCGGTGCTCCCCCTGCGACCTGCCATTTCTACAAAGAGCTGGATGCAATACTTGGGGGCGACTCCACCTCTACTCCAATGACCACCATGGACACTTCCGAGCCCAGCACAGCAAGGGGGGAGGAGGAGAAAGAGGAGGAAAACGTGAGCAAGGGTGCCGAGGCAGGGGGAGACACCCTGGAATCCCCAGATAAATGCAGCCAGGAGCTTTTCTTGAGCCAGGAGGAAGGCAGCCAGTCACAGAGTCCGGTGCTTGGGGAAGGACAAACACCAGAGGAGGTTCCCGGTAAGCAGCTTTTCTTTTCGGGAAGGAAGTTCTTTGGTGCGGGCTCTTTGGTGAGGAGGGTTTGGAATGCATGCATGCCTAGATGCAGAATAGCGCATTGATGTGGATCACATCACAGCAATCGGCATCAGTGATCTCTTCAAAAGTCTCAGACAGAACGTGGGCAATGAGCTTGCGCAGGTTTATTGGGAGAGCCAGTGTGGTTCTTGTCCCAGTCAGGCTAACATGTCTGCGCCACTGTGCCGCAAGGGGCAGGGGGACCATTGCTGCACATAGGCAAGCTGCGTATGGGCCAGGGCAGAAGCTGCATTGTAGTAGAAGACCCTCCCTTGCTTCCCCAGTCACTCTCAGCAGCGAGATATCTTCCAGGACGATCTCCTGTGGAGAATGTTGTGACAGTGTTCAGTGTATGTTTCCCCTGCAGCTGTTGGCTCTCCCCAAGACACAGAAACCCAGAGGACAGTACATCCATGAAACAATCAGTCCCCCTGGACCCTGTGCTTTCTCACCATTTCTGGGCCTCCTGTGGGTTATATGAGCTCACTTTGGGACAGGCAAAGTATGGTTTTGTATGGACTGATTGCCCTCCTTAAGTGCGGGGGAATCATTATTCTGTCTGGTGTGTACAATGCTTCCTCTGTTGAGTGTTGCATTTTGCCTGCATAGGTGCAACCTTGAGATCTCAGCCGCCAGTGTTATCACCGGCTGACAGACTGAGAGCGCTCAGGAAGAGGCCCCGTAAAAGCAAAGAAGACATGCTGCAGGAAGTGATGCGGCAGTCTGTGGAAGAGAATCGAAAGGCACAGAAGTGGAGGGAGAGTGAAAAGAGGATTCGTGAGAAGAATGATTCATAGATTCATAGATATTAAGGTCAGAAGGGACCACTATGATCATCTAGTCTGACCTCCTGCACAACACAGGCCACAGAATCTCACCCACCCACTCCTGCAATAAACCTCTCACCTGTGTCTGAGCTATTGATAGTTTAAAGCCATGGTTTAAAGACTTCAAGGAGCAGAGAATCCTCCAGCAAGTGACCCATGCCCCATGCTACAGAGGAAGGTGAAAAACCTCCAGGGCTTCTTCCAATCTGCCCTGGAGGAAAATTCCTTCCTGACCCCAAATATGGCAATCAGCTGAACCCTGAGCATATGGGCAAGATTCACCAACCAGATACCCAGGAAAGAATTCTCTGTAGTAACTCAGATCCCACCCCATCTAACATCCCATCACAGGCCATTGGGCCTATTTACCATGAATATTTAAAGATCAATTAATTGCCAAAATCATGTTATCCCATCATACCATCTCCTCCATAAATTTATCGAGTTTAATCTTGAAGCCAGATAGGTCTTTTGCCCCCACTGCTTCCCTTGGAAGGCTATTCCAAAACTTCACTCCTCTGATGGTTAGAAACCTTTGTCTAATTTCAAGTCTAAACTTTCCAATGACCAGTTTATATCCATTTGTTCTTGTGTCCACATTGGTACTGAGCTTAAATAACTCCTCTCCCTCTCTGGTATTTATCCCTCTGATATATTTATAGAGAGCAATCGTATCTCCCCTCAACCTTCTTTTGGTTAGGCTAAACAAGCCAAGCTCCTTGAGTCTCCTTTCATAAGACAGGTTTTCCATTCCTTGGATCATCCTAGTAGCCCTTCTCTGTACCTGTTCCAGTTTGAATTCATCCTTCTTAAACAAGGGAGACCAGAACTGCACACAGTATTCCAGATGCGGTCTCACCAGTACCTTGTATAACGGTACTAAAACCTCCTTATCTCTACTGGAAATACCTCGCCTGATGCATCCCAAGACCGCATTAGCTTTTTTCATGGCCATATCACATTGGCGGCTCATAGTCATCCTGTGATCAACCAATACTTCAAGGTCCTTCTCCTCCTCCGTTACTTCTAACTGGTGCGCCCCCAGCTTATAACTAAAATTCTTGTTATTAATCCCTAAATGCATAACCTTACACTTCTCACTATTAAATTTCATCCTATTACTATTACTCCAGTTTACATGGTCATCCAGATCTTCCTGTATGATATCCCGGTCTCTCTCTAAATTGGCAATACCTCCCAGCTTTGTATCATCCGCAAACTTTATTAGCATACTCCCACTTTTTGTGCCGAGGTCAGTAATAAAAAGATTAAATAAGATTGGTCCCAAAACTGATCCCTGAGGAACTCCACTGGTAACCTCCCTCCAGCCTCACAGTTCACCTTTCAGTAGGACCCGCTGTAGTCTCCCTGTTAACCAATTCCTTATCCACCTTTCAATTTTCATATTGATCCCCATCTTTTCCAATTTAACTAATAATCCCCATGTGGAACTGTATCAAATGCCTTATTGAAATCGAGGTAAATTAGATCCACTGCATTTCCTTTGTCTAAAAAATTTGTTACTTTCTCAAAGAAGGAGATCAGGTTGGTTTGGCACGATCTACCTTTTGTAAAACCATGTTGTATTTTGTCCCATTTCCCATTGACCTCAATGTCCGTAACTACTTTCTCCTTCAAAATTTTTTCCAAGACCTTGCATACTACAGATGTCAACCTAACAGGCCTGTACTTTTTTTAGCTTTCTTAAAAATAGGAACTATGTTAGCAATTCTCCAATCGTACGGTACAACCCCTGAGTTTACAGATTCATTAAAAATTCTTGCTAATGGGCTTGCAATTTCATGTGCCAATTCCTTTAATATTCTTGGATGAAGATTATCTGTGCCCCCCGATTTAGTCCCATTAAGCTGTTTGAGTTTCCCTTCTACCTCAGATATGGTAATATCTACCTCCATATCCTCATTCCCATTTGTCATGCTACCATTATCCCTAAGATCTTCATTAGCCTTATTAAAGACTGAGGTAAAGTATTTGTTTAGCTATTGGGCCATGCCTAGATTATCCTTAACCTCCACTCCATCCTCAGTGTTTAGCGGTCCCACTTCTTCTTTCTTTGTTTTCATCTTGTTTATATGGCTATAGAACCTTTTACTATTGGTTTTAATTCCCTTTGCAAGGTCCAACTCTACTTGACTTTTAGCCTGTCTCACTTTATCCCTGCATGTTCTGACCTCAATAAGGTAGCTTTCCTTGCTGATCCCTCCCATCTTCCACTCCCTGTATGCTTTCTGCTTTCTTTATCACCTCTCTGAGATGCTTGCTCATCCAGCTTGGTCTATAACTCCTGCTTATATATTTTTCCCCCTTTCTTGGGATGCAGGCTTCCGATAACTTGAGGATCGCCAGCAGCAAAACACGGTGCTCTGGCAGCAAAGCACAGATTGGCTGATTAGCATAATGGAGCACCAAGCGGACTCTATCCAGGCGCTCGTCGACATGCAGGCAGAACACTACCGCACTCGCCCCCCCACCCCCGCAGACCTTGTCCCAAAATTCTTTCCCTTGTGTCCCCATGTCCCCTCCAACCCACTTTCCCCAACATCCGGGTTCTTACCGCCCCCAGCTGCCTCCTACACCCCTAGCTTCAGCATCCACCCATGAAAACTATGACCCTTATCCACTGCACTCAACTCCCCTCAACATGCCTTACAGCCATCCTGAAGTGCAACACTCAGTGCATAGCACTCCAGACAGTATTCCAGAGTATGAAATCAGGACATACTCAAGTCTGTGAGTGAACCGGTCCCCACCCCACCCCCTTGCCATTGTGGTATTGCTGAGTTACTTTGTTTTTATTTCAATAAATGAATTTTTTTTCAATAAATGGAGTTTTTCACGTTGATAACACACTTTATTAGTGCATAAAGCAAAATATACCTTAGCCCAGGAAAGCAACAAGCACTACAATTCAGTGTACCAAACACAGCCACTGCACTTAACTCCTGTGCAGAGCAACAGACATTACTGGTGGCTTTCAGCCTCAAATTGCTCCCTCAAGGCATCCGTAATCCTTGCAGCCCCACGCTGGGCCCCTCTAATAGCGCTGCTCTCTGGCTGTTCAAGTTAAGCCTCCAGGTGTTGAACCTCTGAGGCCCATGCCTGAGTGAAGCTTTCACCCTTCCCTTCACAAATATTATGGAGGGTACAGCACGCAGATATAAGCGCGGGGATGGTGGATTCGGCCAAGTCCAGCTTTCCATAAAGAGAGTGCCAGCGACCCTTCAAATGGCCAAAAGCACATCCACAGTCATTTGGCACTGGCTCAGCCTGTAGTTAAACCGTTCCTGGCTGCTGTCCAGGCTCCCTGTGTAGGGTTTCATGAGCCACAGCATTAAAGGGTAAGCGAGGTCTCCAAGGATCACAATGGGCATTTCGACTTCACCTACGGAGATCCTCTGCTCTGTGAAAAAAGTCCCAGCTTGCAGCTTCCTGAACAGGCCAGTGTGCCGAAAGATGCATGCATCATGCACCTTTCTGGGCCAGCCTGCATTAATGTCAATGAAACGCCCATGGTGATCCACAAGCGCCTGGAGAACCATGGAGAAATACCCCTTTTGGTTAACATACTCGGAGTCTAGGTGGTCTGGTGCCAGAATAGGAATATGCACCCCATCTCTCGCCCCTCTGCAGTTAGGGAAACCCATTTGTTCAAAGCCAGCCACAATGTCATGCATGTTACCCGGAGTCACAGTTCTTCTGAGCAGGATGCGATTAATGGCCCTGCAAACTTGCATCAACACAATTCCAACAGTCAACTTTCCCACTCCGACTGGTTAGCTGGAGTTGCCAGCTTCCAGATTGCAATAGCTACCTGCTTCTTCACCATCAGGACAGCTCTCAATCTCGTGTCCTTGCGCCGCAGGGTGAGGGCAAGTTCAGCACACAGTCCCATGAAAGTGGCTTTTCTCATCCAAAAGTTCTGCAGCCACTGCTCATCATCCCAGATTTGCAGAACGATGTGATCCCACCACTCAGTGCTTGTTTCCTGAGCCCAAAAGCAGCATTCCAAGGTGGAGAGCATGTCTGTGAATAAGACAAGCAATTTCGTGTTAAATGCGTTACTTGACTCCATATCGTTGTCGGACTCCTCACTGTCACTTTGGATCTTAAGGAGTAGCTCAAATGCTAAATGTGACATGATGGCGAGACTCGTCAGCATCCTCCTCAGCAGTTCGGGATCCATTCCCACAGACCGAAAGGGAAGACAGAGTGTGCCGCACAGAAACCATTGAAAGATGGCGCCAAATGTGGACAGAAACACGGGGATTGCTGGGATGCGACGTGATGCATCACAGGGCGTTGGGACAGGATCCAAAATGCCCCGCACCCCATGCCCCCTTCCCACAAGCCACAGCGCCAGAATGGGAAGAGGTGCTCTGTGGAATAGCTGTCCATAATGCACCACTTCCAATGCCGCTGCAAGTGCTGCGAATGTGGCCACGCCAGTGCGCTTGCAGCTGTCAGTGTGGACAGACCAGCTTTCCCTGGTGCACTCTCCGAAGGCTGATTTAACCCAAAGCGCTGTACAGCTGCAAGTGTAGCCAAGCCCTCAGTTCTCCAACCTGGGATGCCTTTAACACTGCTTTGCTAATGAACAGCTACTCCTGGCCCACCACACACAGCCTCCAGCATGTAACTTGCTCCCAGCTACACAGTATTGCTGCTAGCTATTCACTCATGAATTACATTGCAGAAGAATACCAGCAGATTCCCAGTCCCAGATTTCCAGAAATATGTATCTTGTACTGCTCAGTACCCTCCTAAACAATACAAGCTCTGAGAAAGTATGTCATTTTATCAAAGAAAAATGGTATGCACAAGGCTTGTTATTGGAAGTGGAGTTCCCCACGCACTTTAATCTAAACACACTGATCGATAAAATCTATCTTTCTGTTGTTAATAAACTTAAGTGATTACAAGTGCTGATACATAAAAGTCAGGACTGATTACAAAAGGAGGGACTTGATGACGCATGTAATGCATTCTCTGCTAAAGTAGAGAATGCATCACAACAAGTCGGTGCTGAGAGCATGTGGAATTGGTCGACGCTATACCTGGCTCATGAGACAGCTCACGGTGTCTGACACCGTCAGGTAGTCCAGAGACATCTACATGGAGCACATCATGTGACACCGTCAGTACCAGGTTGTCAAGGTTCCTTCCCCACTCTGAATGCTAGGGTACAGATGTGGGGACCTGCATGAAAACCTCCTAAGCTTACTTTTACCAGCTTAGGTTAAAACTTCCCCAAGGTACAAACTATTTTACCCTTTGCCCTTGGACTTTCGCTGCCACCACCAAACGTCTAACACCGGTATTATTATTAGGAAAGAGTTTGTTTGGAAACATCTTTCCCCCCCAAAATCCTCCCAAATCTTAACCCCTTTTTTCTGGGGAAGGTTTGATAAAAATCCTCACCAATTTGCATAGGTGACCACAGACCCAAACCCTTGGATCTTAAGAACAATGAAAAAAGCATTCAGTTTTTTAAAAGAAAAATTTTAATAGAAGAAAAAGTAAAAAAGAATCACCTCTGTAAAAT
Organism: Lepidochelys olivacea; assembly: GCF_965140295.1. Classification (NCBI taxonomy): domain Eukaryota; kingdom Metazoa; phylum Chordata; order Testudines; family Cheloniidae; genus Lepidochelys; species Lepidochelys olivacea. Next base: position 42,035,312 of record NC_140418.1, on the reverse strand, counting down.
CAGGATGGTAAATACCTTACAGAGTAATTAGATTCAAAACATAGAGAATCCCTCTAGGCAAAAGCTTAAGTTACAAAAAGACACAAAAACAGGAATATCCATTCCATTCAGCACAGTTTATTTACTCAGCCATTTAAACAAACAGAATCTAACACATGTCTAGCTAGATTACTTACTAAGTTCTAAGACTCCATTCCTGTTCTGTCCCCGGCAAAAGCATCACCCAGACAGACCCAGACCCTTTGTTTCTCCCCGCCGCCAGCTTTGAAAGTATCTTGTCTCCTCATTGGTCATTGTGGTCAGGTGCCAGCGAGGTTATCCTAACTTCTTAACACTTTACAGGTGAAAGGGTTTTTCCTCTGGCCAGGAAGGATTTTAAAGGTGTTTACCCTTCCTTTTATATTTATGACACAGGTCAAGTAATCAAGAATGCTGGTCAGGGAAATAACCCACTTCCTTCCTTCGCTGATGACCCAAGGGGCACACCACACCCATGTACTTATTCACTACACCAACACTGACTTGGACTCTAAATACATTCTGTGGGTGGCGTACCCGAGATCACTCATCCACTGACGTCTCAAAAACTCCCGCACCCCAATCTGGGTCTATGCTGGTTATCTGCTATGTATATATCTTATGAACCTTGTAACCAACACTAGTAATCCCTCATAACCCAAGCCTGATCACAGATGTACAGTAACTTCCTTCTTAACTTGCATAAATTTGATTTTAAACATTAACTTTAATAAAATCGTTGTCTGTACAGCACATGCTTAGAGTATCTGGAGCTGTGGATGGAACCCCTGGATACTTCTCTTGTTTCATGTGGACAGGATTGCCCTGAGTAAGACACTAAATTGGAATGATGTGGAGTCTTGTATCAAATACTTGACAGAGAAGGGGGTAAAAATTGATGACATTAAGCGCTTTGATCAGTTCAGCAATATCAAGAAATGTATGGAAGGTTCTTACAGTGATGAAAAGCTCAATAATTTCCTAGTAAATTACCAAAAATGGATCAAATATTTTGAGAAGTCCAAAATCATTGAATGTTGCTGTTAAAGTTTGCACAGTTCATCTTTACTGTTCCCTCTCACAATGCAAATGTAGAGCAAGTTTTTTCACTGATGCCAAGCCGGCCCACAAAGGAAAGGAACTGAAGACTGCTGCATTGCTGAAAAGGATCCTGCTTGTACAGTACAACATCAGGCCCACATCTTGCAAAGACTTCCATGGCTCCTTGCTGAGCCATCAGCCACTGCTGGGAAAGATGAGCTCTTCAGAGAAATACGCCTGGGTGGCCTGTCTACAGGAACACCGGACTGATAGTTACTTGGGAGGCTATTACACTTATTTACACATTAGATTAGAGAGTAGCAGCCGTGTTAGTCTGTATCCGCAAAAAGAAAAGGAGGGCTTGTGGCACCTTAGAGACGAACAGATTTATTAGAGCATGAGCTTTGGTGAGCTACAGTTTACTTCATCAGCTGCACGCGATGAAGTGAGCTGTAGCTCACGAAAGCTTATGCTCAAATAAATCTGTTCGTCTCTAAGGTGCCACAAGCCCTCCTTTTCTTTTTACACGTTAGAGATTCCAAGTAGAAACTGTACCCCGCTGCTGCACCCCCTACTGGGGAACTGGAACTATGCTAACCCTAAGCCCCGAGCCCGCGCCAGGATCCCCTCCTGTCACCAGGGCCCGCTCCAGCTTTTCTGCAGAGAAGAAAAATCCGATTGAGCGGCCGCCGAAGACCCGGACCTGCCACCCCTTGCTATTTTTTTTTTTTGAAGCAGAAAAGAATTTTATTTGTATAACACTTACAAAGAATCACCAAAAAGGATAAAGCAAAACTATGCAACAGAACAGAAGCAAACACAAGGTATAACACAGCAGGCAGACGTGTTCACGCTAGCCTGGGCCCAGAGCGGGGTGCTTCCGCCACACTCGTGGTCGCCCCTCGCTATTGGCCGCCCCAGGCACCTCCTTCTGGCGCCCGGAGCCGGCCTTGCCTGTCACTGCCGGCGGGGCTCCACTCGGCCCAGCCCACCCTTGCAGAGCGCCCAGGCAGCCCCGCGATGATTGGGCACCGCTCAGCCCGTGCCCGCCCATGAGCCTACAGTCACGCCACGGCGAGGGCCCCCGCGAGCGTCCCGATTGGTAGGCTGCTGTGCGGGGCGGGGCCTACGGGAGCGAGGCGGGGCCCGCCGAGGGAGCGTGGCCGGGTCTGGGCCGTGCGCGCGGTCTGTAACGGCGCGCGGAGACACTCGCTAGTTTACGGTGCCCGCTCGAGGCTGCGGGATGCAGCCCGTGGTGCTGGTCACCGGCGCCAGCAGGTGAGGAGGGGCCAGGCGGAAGCAGCCTCGTCCATCTGGCGGGGGGCGGGCTCGCTCGCTCGCTCGGGGGTGCCCTATGCAGCCCGCTCACCGGGGGTTGTGTGGGACCCTAGGCCACCCCCCGGGGTCTGGGAGGCAGGAGCTGTTGGGGAGCACTTTTGGCGGCTCCACAGGCGCAGGGGGCTGGGAGCAGCCGGCTCCGCTTCCCTGGCCCCAGCCGTGTCGCTTGGGGGAAGGGATCACCCTGCTCTCACCGGCGGCGGGAAGTGCCGTGCCCCGGCTGGGAGCTGGCGGAGTGGAGCGGGCTGAGGCCAGGTTGTCCCGCTTCCCGCCGCTGCCACTGAGTGTGGGGTCGCTGGGGGAGGAGGTGGAATGGGGGCGGGGGGAACGGTAAGGGGCCGGGTGGAGCGGGGGGGGGGGAACGGTAAGGGGCCGGGTGGAGCGGGGGGGGGGGAACGGTAAGGGGCCGGGTGGAGCGGGGGGGGGGGGAACGGTAAGGGGCAGGGCGGAGGGAGTTGTCCGGGGCCCAGCACCCCCCTAGGGAGGGGCCTGCCCCTTGCAGTGGGCACAGCCTGCTCGGAGGCTGGCCGGGGGCCAGGGCTTGTCGTGGGGGCTTGTGCTGCCTTGTATACAGCACACAGCTGCCTAGGTCACCGTGAAATTTGGGGTGATTTGGTGCCCTAAACTTCCTGGTGCCCTCCGCAGCTGCGTATGCCTAAGTGGTGCGGTGCCAGGCTGACTGGGCTCTTGTCTCCCTGGACCGTTGCAGTGGCATCGGCTCCGCCCTATGCAAGCGGTTACTGCAGGAGGATGCTGGGGTCCGGCTGTGCCTGGCCTGCCGGAGCATGCAGAAGGCTGCTGCCACCAAGGCCATGCTGCTGGCTGCCCACCCTGCCGCCCAGGTTACCTTCGTGCACCTGGATGTCAGCAGCCTGGAGTCTGTCCTGCAGGCAGCCAGCGAGATCCAGTGCAGGTGTGTGGAGCCTGCCCGGGCTCAAGGTGGGTGGGTGCTGTGCCCCTAGCCCTGGCTGAGGAGAGTGAGCAACAGGGACCTCTCTGGTTCAATCCGCTGCATCCAGCAGGTGTGTCTTGCCGGCCCTCAGGCCTGGGAATAAGCCTGTAGCACAGTCAGTTCTTTCACTCTGAGTAGGGGGAAAGGGCTGAGATGTGTCCTCCTTTAGCTCAGCTGGTGGTGGTCAAATGCCATCCTCTAGTGTGTGTAGGGCAAAGAGGGGACTCTTTGCCCAGCTTGCATTTGTTGCAGGCAGCTGTCATAGAATCATAGAAAATTAGGACTGGCAGAGACCTCAGGAGGTCATCTAGTCCAATCGCCTACTTAAAGCAGGACCACCCCCAATCGCCTACTTAAAGCAGGACCACCCCCAACTAAATCAAGGACCAACACCAACTAAGTTCCTGTCAGGCTCTGCAAAGTCCTTGTGCAGCCAGTGGTTTGGGCACCATGCTTCACAAAATGTGGAAATTCAATGTGTACACAGCATAGGAATGTTACAAGCCCCCCTTCTGTTGTGCCCCGTATTCCTCTCTCCCCCCACCCCCCAACTACCAGTCTTACCTCTTCAGCTACTGCAGTGACCTCTTTCACCTACCACAGTCCAAAAGTATACCACTGAGCCTGACCTGCTAAAGCGTTTCCTTGAAACCAGGAGCACTGGATAGCTCCAGACAGGAAGTGATCTGTTTGCCACTTGCCTTAATGTTGCTGGCCACAATGTCCTGTCTTGAACAGGAGAGTCGCAGAACTTAATGATACAAGTTACAGATTTTACAATTGCATTTGAGCGTAACACTCCCCACTGTTGCTTCCACTAGCTCTCCTGGAATAGGAGAGCCACAGGTGTGTTGAGCACCCTGCCATCTAGATCTGGTCTGAGAGGGTTAGACAACACAACAAAAATGCATCCGCCTCAGGAACCTTGTATGTACTAAGGCTCCTGGTATTGCTTCCAACCTCCCAAAAAGAGCTGAACTGGTGGTGGCAACAATAGGAAATCTGATTCTTCCACTGCAGGTCAGGTCACTTCTGGGTTTGTTTCAGGGGTGGTGAAGTTTTGTTTATACACTGCTTTGAGATCTTTAGTTGGAAAGTAGTAACTGCAGAGTTACTCTGGTGATATCTGTGTTATAAAAATCCCAGTCCAAGAAGATATTAGCCTATGGAAGTTAGGTGCCTAAATTCCTTTGAATTAACCTAATCTTATTTTCTCTTGAAAATCCTGGATAGCTAACTGAAATTTGAGGCATACAGAAGTTTGGAAAATGGATTACTTGTGGGCATCAGTTATATTTTAAGAACTCTAGATTTGACCCGCAACACTCCAGATTTTGTGGGATTTTTACATTCAGAGTGAATTTTACAGTTCAGATCCCTATAATGGACTCAATCAAGAACTCTCAGAATCTGGGAAACTTATTCTGGATCCCAGCTCTGGATCATGTCTAGTTTTATTTTGCAAAATGACATTATCATGATTAGCTTAATATTCTTTGAACTTCAAAATAAAGAAATGACTTGTCTCTGAGCTTCTGTCTCCATTGTGGGCTAGCATTAGCTGTGGTGGTTTTTGTTTTTGTTTTTTATTTTTTATGAGATGCTCTAGTAATAGCCATAACCAACCATACTGTTTGTTTCCTTTGTGTAGGTTCCAGCGCTTGGACTGTCTCTTTCTGAATGCTGGGACCATGCCAAATACCCATGTTAGCTTCAAAGCACTGATCTCTGGTCTCTTCTCTGGGTACAGAATACTATCCTTAAGTAACAGTCAGATACTTTTCTCTTCCTGGTTTTGTCCTTGGATGAGTGAGGGGAGATACAAAATGGGTGATGGCATGAATGAATGTTCCAGTGATTCACTGAGATTTTGGATGGCTGATAATGTGAGGGATGGTTAACGAAACACTGAATGAGTGGGTGGTTTAGCTAAAAGGTGAACAGATCTTCTTTCTGTTATAGTCATTACTTAGGAAGTCATAAATGTGCATGGTAGTCTACAAAAGCCTTCTGCTCAGAAGAGTTTGCAGTCCAGGTAAAGCAGAAAGGCTTACCAAACTGGATTCAATGGATTATAACAGGGGTTCTCAAACTGGGGGTCATGATCCCGCAGGGAGTTGTGAGGTTATTACATGGTCACCAAAAAGCTTGTTATGAGAACCCCTGGTCTAGAGAAGGTACTTGAAAGAATAGGGGAAACAGTATGTTTAAGACAGTGGGGAAGGTGTGGGAAGACTGAGAAGGAGGGAGAAACATGTATTGAGGTAGAGAATGGTATTAAAGGTATAGCAGGCAGAAGTAAGGGGCTTCTGAGGTTTGGGCCTCTCGTGAAGGAGGGGAGTGAGGTGATGGTGAGCAACTTCTCTGTTTAAAGAGACCAGCATGATCTTGCTTGGCAGATGAAAATGAAGAGCTGAGACTGCTGTGGAGGCATGCTGGGAATGCCATAGTTAAGGTATCAGAGTAGCAGCTGTGTTAGTCTGTATTCACAAAAAGAGAAGGAGTACTTGTGGCACCTTAGAGACTAACCAATTTATTTGAGCATAAGCTTTCGTGAGCTACAGCTCACTTCATCAGATGCATTCAGTGGACATAAGGTAGTATCGGGTCTCTGCCTCTGATAGGAACTTAACATCTGTGTTTAACAGCTTGGGAACAGGAGAAGAGAAACTGGATGTGGGATGTGAGCCAAGGCTGGGGATGGTTTGAATAGTTTGAGAAATGAGCAAATGGATCTAGGCCTTGTCCAAACATGGAAAACTTTAACTCTACTGGTATGGCTGGAGGGGTACAGCTCACATCACACCATCGGTCACTGGTATACAAGTGCTTATACTGGTACAGTTGATCCTTGTATGGGAAGGGGAAGTAAGCTATACTGGTATAAGGCATTTTTTTTACCAGTACAACCATCTCAGTAAAAAAAAAATCATACCCTTAATGTAGGCTGGTGTATGCACAGGTCTTGTAACAGCATAAAAGTGTGGAGATAAAACTGGTGCTGTAGGTGGAGACTATGGATTTGATAGCTGGAATGAGGAATTAATTCCACCAGACAAGTCAGATGTGTTAATGGCCTACTGGGCATGAAGGGGGCTGTGGGTGGGGAGGCAAAAATATTAATAGAGAAAAATGGGTCACCATGCAGCCCGTAGGTGTGCACAGGAGGCTGGGAGAGAGCCGGAGATCAGCAACAACATTGCAGGGGCATCAAGTTCTTCTCAAATAGCAATGAATTATGGTTTGTTGTATCCCTCTGAAGTAGGGAAATAGGTCATCCCCCTCACCTCCATATATAGGAAAGCTGAGTCATGGAAGTTAAGTGAGTGAAAATTCAGTGACTGACAGAGCCAGGAACTCCTAACTCTTATTTGCTTTAACCTCTAGACTGCTTTTCCTCTGAGTTACAGCCCATGTTACAGGCTCCCATTTAGTTTGTGAGCAGCAAACTGGAAATCAGTTTTGTGTTTTGTTTTAAAAAAAAACTGTTTTCTGTTGTAATAACAAATCTCTAAAATCAAATCTCAGTAAAAATTGGAGCTGGCTGAAGTCTTTCAAAGTTTAGTTGAAAGACTTTTAAACAATTTTTTTGTTTTTAAAAATACAAAGTAAACAAAACACCCTGACACTGGGATCTTTGCTTTTCAAAATGTATGCTGTTAAATATTTAAGATTATCAGAATTTTTCCTTTTTTAAAAAGTGATTTTGAAAAAACAGACTATTTTGAACCTTCAGAATGGAAAACTCCTTGCAGAACCAAATTCAGAAGTAATTTTCAATCTGTTGTAGAGCTGGTCAAAATACTAAAAATGATAAGAATTGTTCAATAAAATTATCACCTGAAGAAGCTATAGCTCTGTCTAAAATTTCCTCTCTCCTCTCCTTGTATTCCAGGAAAGCAGTCCATATGCTGAGCACAGCAGAGGGGCTGTTAACTCAAGAAGACTTCATCACTGCAGATGGCCTGCAGGCTGTGTTTGAAACCAACCTCTTTGGGCACTTTATACTGGTAAAACTGCTACTGACAGTCAGGCCCCGATTCTGCGTCAGTGTGCAGTTTTGGGTAGAGCAGGAATTAAATGGGTCGGTTCACCTCTCTTCCAATGTTCCTGTACACTGACCCAGTCTGGAGTGTATCTGAGTAATGTGCAGTGGTCCAGGCATAGGGCAGGAGGCCGCACCATCCCCTGTACATACCCTGGCCTGGTCAGCTATCTCCTAGTGGCTGAATGACAGCCAGGTTTGGGATTTCCCAATGTGCAGGCAACATTTCTTACTGAAAGAGTTAGAATCACTTCAGGGTTACTCTGCACAGCTAGCAGACATGTTGGCTCCTAAGAGAAACAAAGGCCTGGTTCTCCCTACTTTGCAGCCTGTCTCCTGTGCAAAGTGAATGCAAACAGGCTATAAAATGCTACCAACCAGGATCTGGGTCTGAGGTATACCAGTGACATGATTCTCTGCTTACTTGTTTCTTTTGCGGTCAGTTAACCCAAACCCCTGCCCTCTAGACTAGCGTAACTGAAGTGGGAATTATTTTCAAATATCCTGGGATAACTGCTGAAATGGATAATCACTCTCTTATCTCCTTAGATTCGGCAGCTTAAGCCTCTGCTATGTTGCCTTGAAAAGCCCTCCCTGCTCATCTGGACATCTTCCAGCAATGCCAGGAAGTCTGCTTTCACTCTCACTGACTACCAGCACAGCAAAGGCAAAGAGTCTTACAGTTCCTCCAAATATGCCATTGACCTAGCTAGTGTGGCTCTGAACAAGCACTTTAACAAGCAGGTGAGGCTGTTTACCCTATGGTACGATGCGGAAAGCTGTTGCACTTGAGCATGTTGGTCTGAGAAATGTTGATAAGGTGGCATGCTCGTCAGTGGCAGTAGTATGTTGATGCATAGAAGTACCACGTAGCAGTGTTCAATTGTGTAATAGATTGCTTCATGGATGTGAAGGAGCTTAGCTAGGGTGAGTTTCAAGTAAGTATGATTGGTAGGATGTGGTAGGGAATGTTTGGTATAGAAGTTGCAGTTTTAAACCTCACAGAATTGAGCTCTTACCTTCAGAATATTTGGAAGCTGTAGCCTTGGCTTTGGGACAGACATTATCTCTCTTTGCTGGCTGCATTGTATTGATATTTAATAAACCTTCCACTCTGTGGACTCATCCACATGGTGACTGGCCTGATCTGTCACATGAATTAAGCAGTCCATCTAGTCTAGCAACCTGTCTAAGACTGGCTAAGAAACATTTTAGAGGAAGGTGCAAGAAACTCATATGGGACAACTATAGAATAACTTGCCTGTAAGGGAAACTTCTGCCAACTGATGTGCCTTTTGCTCAGAGGTAGGAGTTGATAGGGCAAGTATTTTTAGAAGGGCCATCTGATATGACTGGATGGCCTGTAAAATCTGTGGCATCGCAGCAGATACAGGCATGGGAGCTGTTGACTATCCCACACTAGAATCTTGGACAAGAGGCAGGGCCTTCCCTGTCATGGGCCTGTGACTGGAATTAATGCTGCTTTCCCTTGTTCTGTGCCAGTCCATAAGTGGCAGCCTTCTTTCTGGAAAGAGTTGCCATCCCTTACTGCTGTTTAACTGCTATTTGGTGGGAGAGGGCTTACCTATATGTTGAGGATGAGGAATGTATGTTTCTCTACACATCTCTGCTCAATGCTGCACAGGGACATCTGCTGACTTTGCATTGTGAGGCCTTTTGGAAGGTGTGAGACACCTTGTAATACTTTTTCTGGTGTGTTCTTTCCAAGCAGATATGCAGCATTTAGTGTTGGCTTGTATCCTCTCTTCCTGCTTCTGCAGGGGCTGTATTCCAGTGTAGTTTGTCCAGGTCTTGTGATGACTAACCTGACTTATGGAATTCTGCCATCTTTCTTCTGGAAGCTGCTTATGCCCATCATGTGGATAGTGAGTAATCCATCTGAAAGTGTGGGTTTATTTCCAACTCTTTGGGCTGGGATGGTCTTGGGCATTTCACTCCTAGGGGTATACACAGTGCCCTGTCTGCCTTATCACCAAGCCGGTTATACAGTGTCCTTTGCTCAGAGTGTGAATGGAAATGTAGCAGATTGCTTCACGTTGGGTTGGGAAGTAGCCTTTTGCCAAAGTGACTCTTCGGCCCTTAGGACCAGCAGGGTCAGTTTGGAAGATGGAGTTTCGGCAAATAGATGCCTAGATAGCTTGGGGCTCCTTATCTGCAGAGGCTTGGAGAGGGCTGGTGAACAGCCAGCCATTTTTTCCCCCATTCATATATTTGTAAATGGGTGCAAAGCCAGGGCTACCAGTTATGTGGTGCCCCATGGTTATGTGACTCGTGGTGGGATACTGCTGTGTGCCATGTGCTGCAACAGCCAGAGAAGAAGCTGTATCTTGATACAGTGGTCCTTTGCCATGCATGTTGTAACAGAATGGCAAGGGTCTCCTGCTGTTTCACTCTGTTAGGTGTTGAAATTCTTAGGGCACTGTAGGTGAATTATGTTCCACCTTGATAGCAGGCAGGTAGAGGTAGCCCTCTGGGGAATCAAGAGCTAGCATCTGGGACAGGCATAGGCTAGATGAGAAAGGAACCTTTATACAGCCACGCCTGGAAAGGAGGCTTAGGCTGAGTTTCAGGGACCTCCGTGAATTTCCCTTCAGTTAATTTAACCCAAAGCACAAGAGTAGGATCATGCTCTGCAGCGAGTGAGACTTTCTGGAGCTGGGACTCTACCACCAATCACCTTTTATGGCCCAAGATCAATATTGCTGCTGAGAGATGGTAGTGGGGGACCCTAGATGGGGAAGCTGATTTTAACCATGGCCTTTGATCTCTGGTTGCTCAGCCTCATGCCTTAGGCTCATTTCCCAGAGGCACTGAGCACTTACCACTCCAATAGCCCCCATCAGAATTATTGGTGCTCAGCACCTGTGGGAATTAAGCAGAAACTGGGCAACTAAAAGCAGATGGACCCCAAATCTGAGACTGTTCTTGATCACCTGAACCATAGTTAATAACTAGGCTGGTATTTTCAAAGCACTAAGCATTGGCATATGGTAAACTTCCCACTCCAGTAGGAACAGAGCTAGGTAATCCATGCCTCTGAACGGCTCACACTCAATTAATGTTCCTACACATGGAAAATGATTCCTAAGAGAATACAAACTTCAGCAGTGAAGTCACCAGCTTTTAAGTGTGTTTTGTTTCTCCCTGGCACCTCTGGTGGAAAGTGGCCTCTTCAACATGCTTCACTTTCTTTCACCTCCCTTTACTCTCCCCACCCCTACACCTTTCCTTTACTATCTCATCCTGTGCCTGTTCTCTTCGTCTGCAGCCCTCAGTTTTCCAGCCTTGCTAATATTCCACACACTATCTACAGACAGCCAGACTTCCTATGTCCATCAGCCAGGCACCTTTCCATCTGTCTTACGAGCAGCTGCCTGTATTTGGCCTTAGCACTGCTGCCACAAACTACTACCTGCTTGCTGTTGGGACCTGCCTGTGCCAGCCCCAAATAAGTCTGCTCTCTCTGCTGGCTGCCACCTCCTAGAATCGTAGAATATCAGGGTTGGAAGGGACCACAGGAGGACATCTAGTCCAACCCCCTGCTCAAAGCAGGACCAATCCCCAACAAAATCATCCCAGCCAGGGCTTTGTCAAGCCGGGCCTTAAAAACCTCTAAGGAAGGAGATTCCACCACCTCCCTAGGTAACACATTCCAGTGCCTCGCCTCCCTCCTAGTGAAAAAGGTTTTCCTAATATCCAACCTAAGCCTCCCCCATTGCAACTTGAGACCATTGCTTCTTGTTCTGTCAATCACTTTTCACTCACTGAATCACTTTTCATTGGATGACAAGGTGTCATAAATTGTACTCCACCCACAGCTTGGGAGCCAGCTCAGAAAGGAGGTGGCTGGAAGAAAGGTATATCGGGGGGGGGGGGGGCGGGGGCTTAGCTGGTCCCCTGCATGCCTGCCGCCCACCTGCCCCCAGCAGCATGGAGAGACTTGTTGGCCGTCTGGATGGTTGTAGTAAATTTGCAGTGGCCCTGGGCTGAAGGGAGTCACCTGGTCATCTAGCTAGAGGCAGGTGGCCCTTACTCAAGGGGTGGGGGAGCTGTTGGCTAGGCCACAAGCAGCAGAGGACCTTGTGCCTTAACACGACTGCTGACCTCCAGGGAGCTCAGTCTTGATTCCTTGCTCCAAGGCATAGGTGTTAGTAAGTTTTATGTCTCGTTTCTTCTTCTCTTTCAGATCCGCTTTTTCACCAAGTCTTACACACTAACTCCATACAATGGAGCAGAAGCTCAGGTATGTAACATGGCTTGCACCTCAAATCACTACTTGTCTGCAGTGTGCAACTCCTCCTAGCCCCCAGGTGTCTGGTACTGGCTGTGAATGCGTCCTCTGCCAGATGAATATATACAAAGCAGTGTTTCTCTCCTCTTGCCCTGTACATCTGAATCACTTTCCACAGTAAGTGCTAAGACACTGAGCTGGTATTTGAGGTTCTTCAAACAAATGTTTTTTCACCCTCTTCTTCCTCACCTATTCAGAGAGACCCTGTGGTCTCTAGATCTCACAGTGATGGTCCCTTCTGCCCTTACCCAAGCCAGGACCTGTATCCCTTCTGGCCTTACAGGTCAGAGCAAATGGTTGTAACACAAGTCATCGAACTGAACCCAGTAACTCCTACCTCAAGCAGAAACCACAAATGGCTTGTGTTGAACCGTGGCATATCTCGCTAAAGACATGGTAAGTGTAACTACTGTCTATTAGGAGCATGGACTGTGGTGTTCCCAGTACCACAGGGAGCACAGCAGCCAGCTGCCTCTCTGGAGCTTAAGTGGAATATCTCATTGAGGAAACTGGGCAGTTTGGCATCCTCTTCCCTCTTCATGTTGTCAAGCTGTTTTGTTCTAAACTGCATGGCTGTCCAAACAAGCTGGACTGCCTGCCCACACAACTATGCTATTGTCTTTAAAGGTATGGCTCTTCAAACAAAAGCCAGAGTCACTGGATGCACTAATGAAATATCACAGCTGTACTTCACCAATGGGGAAGAACTATGTGGAGTCCCAAAAGGTAAATATAGCAATGACTCTGAAGTCCAATTTACTCTTGAGGCAATTCTGCACCAAGAAAACAAAAATCCTGTGCACAATAGTTTAGTTTAAAATTTCTGCAAACTTTATTGGTCAAATAGATGAGAAGGCTCCAGCATGGCAGGGGGGACACAGGTCTCTGGCTGTGCGGAGTGAGATCACCCTGTAGCTCCATCCCCCCCAGGGCACAGATTTGGTGATGAGGTTACACCTGACCGACACAGCACAAGGGCCAGGACTGCCCCAGAAACATCCTGGGGGGCCTGCCCTCTGTCAGGCATGTGGGCAGGCAGGTTCAGCCTGGCAGGATTCAGGTGTGGGGTGAGGGTTCTGTGTGGGACAGTCTGGGTGCGGGCAGCTCAGTGTGGGGGATCTGGATGCACAGGGAGGGGCTCATTCCGGGTGCAGAAGCAATGGGCTCAGCAGGGGAGGGGTCTGAGCTTGGGGTGGGGAGTCGAGGAGCTGGGTGGAGCAGCGTTCGGGGGTGGGCTAGTCGGAGAGGTCCAGGTGCAGTGGGTATGGGGCTTACTGGGGTTCAAGGGGGGGCTCAGCAGGGGTGGTCTGGGTACAGGGGTGGGGGTTTGGATTTAGGGGTGGTGGTGGGGCTGGGCAGGGACTCCAGATGCAGGGAGTGAGGCCAGGTGTGTGTGTGTCTGGGTCTGGGCCCAAATGCAGGGGGTTGGGCCGGGGGGAGGGAGAAGAGCTTCCTGCAGCTGTGGGAGATTTCTGGGAGTGGATCTGACCTTGCCCTGGCCACAGCCACTCCTGCAGGGGAAGAAGTCCTGTAATCCCCCAGCCTAGTTGGGAGTAGCAGGAAAGCTATCATAAACCTACAGCTAAGGGTAGCATAAAATCCCTCGTGGGTAGCTGTACTGAATTTTTACCTATAAGGGATAAGAAGCTCAAATAACCTACTTGGCACCTGACCAAAAGGGCCAATGAGAAAAGAAGATACTTTCAAATCTGGGGGGTGAGGAGGGTTTGTTTGTGCTCTTTGTTCTCTCTCTGGATGGGGAGAGGGACCAGACAGGAGAGAAAAATCTCCTAAAAACCTACCAGAAATGAGCATCTAAGATTACAAAAATTGTAAGTAAGGCAAGGGAATGTGTGAATTTTCCCTATGCAAAGTGAGTTTTGTTCCTGGGTGGTGGTTTGTGTGTTTGTTGTTTTGTTTTTGTAACTTTGAAGCTGAGCCTAGAGGAGAGTTCTCTGTGTTTTTAAATATTTTCATCACCTGTAAAAACACCTTCCACCCTGATTTTTACAGAGGTGCTTCTTTTACTTTTTTTCTTAAGTTCTTCTTTTTAAGAATCTGATTTTGATTTTAGTGCCTTAAAGATAAAGGCTCTTGTCTGTGCTTGTATTAAAGGCAATTGGCTGGTATATTCTCAAGCCTCCCCAGGAAAGGGGTGAAAGGGCTTGGGGGGGTGATATTTTGGGGAAATAGGGACTCCAAGTGGTCCTTTTCCTGAATTTTTGTCTAAATCACGTGGTGGTGGTGGTGGTAGCAATATTGTCCAAGGACAAGGAAAGAATTTGTGCCTTGGGGAAGTTTTTAACCTAAGCTGATAAAAATAAGCTTAGGGGTCTTTCATGCAGGTCCTCACATCTGTACCCCAGAGTTCAGAGTGGGGAGGGAACCCTGACACGAGCCCAACACGTTTTTAGGAGCCACCAGCTGGCATATCTCCAGAACTCCCCTCCTCCCCCACCACTGCAGTGATTTACCTCTCTGCTGGCTGGTCTGGGTGCCCTAAACAATGTGGCCACGCTGCTGGGAAATGGTGCATAACCACTCTCTCAGCTTCCCTGTCAGAAAGTTCCTTTTCTGCAGAGAAGCAAAGAAATCTGCGGGAGGACATTACATTCTGCACAGGTGCAGAATTCCCCCATGAGTACAAATTGTAAGAGCTGGACTGTTATGTATTGGCTCAAAACACTTACCTAAGGACCTGATTCTTCCATCCTTACTGCTATTTATGCTCTACTGCACAGTGCCTAACCTAGCCTGCCAGTCTCTGTATCTCACTGTATGAATGCACTGCCTCTGGACTAACAGCTGAGTGCCTAGGTAGGTGGCCTTCTGAGTAGGCATTATAAGACAGTGTCCCCAGCCCTTCTGTGTTAAGACCAGAATCACCAACACAAGGCTTGATGCAACTTCTTGTAACGAGGATGTAGAAGCCTAATGGACTAGTAGGGGGATTGGCTTGAACTTAATTGGATCACAGGAGTTCAAACAAAACCAGCCTGAGACCCAGCCCTTCCCATTCCCTTCAGAGCCAATGAGAGGTATGAGCAGACGTACAAGATTTCTGCTGCTGCAAGGTGGAGAAAGGATCTCCTCCCACTGCTGCCCACCAGGACATGTGTAGTTCAGTGAGGTGGGGGAGTATTCTTCCTTTTGTAGCCTTATCCTTGGAAAGCTCTGACAAGCCCCCTTCTGTTCCAGTGGTCCTCAAAATGCAGGCTCTGTGCTGACTGTACAGTTTTACTCTGACTTTGTAGCAAGCACACAAGATAATACAACTATTGCGGTCATAACAGTGTGCTAGAAATGGTATAGTTATGACAGTCTCTGCACCAGAGAGCTTACAAAGCAAACTGGTGGTGAGGGGAAGGGCTGTTATACCCCAGCTAAGTGACTGTGCTTATGAGTATTTACTTTGTTCTATCTGATTTTAATTATACACTTGTTCTAATTCTGGGTGGGCAACTGGAGTTGAGTGCAGGAGGCCAGGCAGGGCTGAAATGGAGAGGGAGTGCAATCGGCAGGCATGGGGTGCTTGGCAGCTGAAGGGCTGCAGTCACAGCAGAGCCAGAACCTGCAGCCAATTACACTAAAGCAAGGGAGAATTCCCTCTGCAGAGTCAGAATGAAGTAAAAGATGTTAGGCTGTGATGACTCTAGCTGAAAGGCCTAGATTTCACCCCCAGCTGTGATTAATGCTGGCAGTCTTGAGAAGGAGCCTCAAGGCAGGGGCTTCAGTAGTGTACACCATGCAAGTTCCTCCTGGCTTGTGCTGCTGTTTCCTCACTGCAGAGGCTACAGTTTACACTTGTGTCCTTGGCAGCTTGTGCTAATGCTGGGGGAGCGTTCCTTCTCCTCAAAGGCAGTGATTCCACATCCTATCCCACATGAAGCAGCTTTCTTTTATTTGGGGCTGTTGCTCATCTGTGGGAAATGCTAGCCCTCTGTCATTTGGGGCTACAATCCTAACCTCCAGCTCCCTGGGCACATGCCATAAGTGGCTGAGTGGGTACCTTTCAGGAGGAGACTGAGCCTGTCCTTGGCTTTGCCTATCTCTGGCAACATCCAGAGGTTCTTTGTCGGTCCTCACTGCAGCCCCCTTGGTCTAATATTACTGCTCTGGTTTTCTTGCAGATGGATGTGGAAGAAGAAACTACTGAAATATTTTATCAAAAGCTGTTGGAACTGGAGAAGCATGTCCTAACAAGATTGAATGCTCCCTTTAGCTCTAAGTAACAAGATCCAGACAAGGCCTCCAAGGACAAATCTTTCTGGCACTAGTGACATTGGAGTTCCTTCTAAGTGGGTATTATGTGTTTGCAGCAGAGGCCTTCTTGGAGACCTGTGGCTTTGTAGCACCTCTCATCCTTCGCTCAGTCTGGGAAGGAGTGATTTCCTAGAATGGGAGATATGAGAGGGATTGAATAGTTATTTAGTCTCTTGGAGTCCAGTACGAGATTGCTCTCTCCACTAACACTTTCTAGTAACTTGCCTAAACCAGGCCTCCATTTCTGTACGTCATGGTCTTCACAATAAACTGCAGGTTCCAAGAACTACTGAGAAAAAGTATGAATGGGTTGAGAGCTCAGTGTGAGCACAAGGTGAAAATAGGTGGAAGGGCTGGTCTTGCACAGAAGGCTCCTCAGTTGCCAGGCTTCCTGGATAGCCACATATGCCTGTTAAGGTCAGACTCTTCAAAAACTGATCAACATGTCTACATGGACACTTAGTGTGCATGCTAGAGTACTGCAGATTGACACCCCAGCTTGCAGCACACTATGGCCATGCTGCTCGCTAGAAGCCATGTGTGTGCTTTTCTCTTTCAAGCATGAGTAGATCAAAGTGCCTGATGGAATTTTTAGTGCTCACCAGCAGGATCCACACTATCACTTAATGTGATAGGCTGCAGCTTGATGGAGAGAGGTGACCATGCTCTGCTTCTGCCTAAAGTACAAAGTGCTCTTTACACAAAGAAAGGAGCAGTACTGCTTTCACCCTTGGGTTGTAGCATCTTGTATTGAGGCACAGAGTTGGTGCAGACCTCAGACATAACTGCTTCAGCCTTTGGGAAGGCACTTTTGGTACCTGTTGGTAAACTGTTAGAATCCTGTGAGAGCATCAACAAGGGTGATCCAGTTGATATACTATATGGGGACTTTTGGAAAGCCTTTGACAAGGTCCCTCATTAAAGGTTCTTAAGCAGACATGTGATAAGAGGGAAGGCCTTCTCATGGGTCAGTAACTGGTGAGAAGATGGGAAATGAAGGGTAGGAAAGAAATCAATAGGAGTCATAAATTATCTGGGAAAGGGGGTGAATAATGAGTTGGTAAACTTTTGCTGCTGACCTAAAATAACTCCAGATAGTGAAGTCCAAAGCTGAGTGTGAAGACTTAAAGGGATTTTACAAATCTGGGTGCCAAAATGGCAGATGAAGTTGTTGAATGCAAAGTAATCCTGATTGGGAAACACAGACTGAGAGAACCATAGTCCATTCTGCATTTGTGACCCTTCTCCCAGCCAGTGAATGAGAACCTGGACAAGATAGCATCCTACATGAACATCAGAACAAAAGAGCAATGGCCCAGATTTGTTTTAGGGCCTCTGAGTAATAACCAAGCCATTGAAGAGCAGTCTCCTTGGTTGTTTGGTAAGGTGCCTTTGACCTTTCTGATAAATGGCGTCAGCAGCTTTTCATCCCCCGATGTGGCTTAATGGACAGTGCACTGGACAGCCTTAGGAGATCTGGGTTCATTGCTGGCTCTGTCACTGGCCTGCATCATACCCTCTGCAAATAGGGATGATGCTACCAACATCCTTTATAAAGCACTCTGATCTCTTAATGGAGCATTAAATAAGAAGCAGATCTCGCTATTACCACAGGAACCAGGGACATCTCCATGGCCCTAGAGTGCCAAGGGTCCAGGTGAGCAGAGGCAGTTAGATACTCGGACTCCTCCCACCACAGCCTTCTAAATTTTTCACAAAAAATGGAGGATTAGACTCGGGCTGCTTTGTGGCTGGATGGTCCATGTTCACTAGGTTTTTTTGAGAAATGGCAGCAGGTTCTCCTTTCGAAGTCAGCAGCCTGCACTAGGGCAGTGTTTGCAGTCACCACCTACCATGTACCCAGACCTTTTCCATCAGGCTTCACCAGCCAGTAAAGATACTAGCTGTGAAGTAAAGTATTTTCAACATTCTACTTCCCCAGACACCAACACTGGTCAAAGCTCAACCCAAGATGACCTAGCATGTGTTTCTCTGAACAGTAACACAAAACTTTTTCCCAGCAGAAAGGCGTGAGCACCAAGCACAGTCAGCCTGAATCAAGCTAGCTTACTGCTACCCAGAACAATTCTACCTGAGACTTTCCGGTGTGGTGAGGGTAGCAAAGACCCTGATTTTGGTATCCCCCACAGCCATGGTGCAAGATTTACAAAATCAGTGTGATGAATGTGTGGTGAGCAAATGCTGTATGTCCTAGAGTGTGATTTATGTTCTGAACTTCTGAGTTACTGCTCACCTGGCAGAGGGGAGCAGACAGCTCAATGCTTTCCTCACTGAAGTGAGCTGTAGCTCACGAAAGCTTATGCTCAAATAAATTGGTTAGTCTCTAAGGTGCCACAAGTACTCCTTTTCTTTTTGCGAATACAGACTAACACGGCTGTTACTCTGAAACACAATCACAAGGTCACTGATTGTAAGCCACTGAGATGGAATAGGTCTAGTTATCCAAGCAATGGAACAACTACCATATTCTACAAGATGGCCTGACTCAGGGTGATTGGGGAAAACCAACCTGCTGCAGAAGGAAGAACTCACTCCTGGACCCTGTGACAGACACCATGAGCAATCTGGTAATTGAACCAGGTACATAGAGGGAGAGTGGGAAGATGTAAAGAAACAACTGATCACCTAGGAGAGGAGAGAGTGTTTCTGGGAGACAAAACTGAGACCAGGTAGGGTCCCAGAAGCTCCTTGGCTCCCTAAAAGAAGATAAGCTGGTTCTGTTCTGCTCCTATAATAATAATAATATATAAAAAAGGACCATTTAACTTACCTTGTAGTGAGCTGTAAGATTAGATGAGACTAAAGTGGCACGTTGGCTTTTTAGTGTGAAACTCTGCTCTCTGATGCTTTGTTCAGTTGTCAAACATGGATTGTTTCAGGATGGCTGCTGGTCAAACTCACTGGACACTGAAGGGAGGAAACACAGGTGCCCAAACCTAGTAGGAGCTGTAGGGTGAGAAATGATTGGTACCTGGGACACTCTAGCTCTCTTCCCTAAATGCCAAAGTCAGAAGGGACTATTGTGCTCATCTAGTCTCACCTCCTGTATGACACGGACCAGAGAATTTCCCTACACTAATTCTAGTTTGAACTAGAGCAGATCTTTAGGAAAAACATCCAATCCTGATTGAAAAATTGTTAGTGATGGCAAATCCACCACAACCCTTGGTAAATTGGTTAATTACTCTCACTGTCAAAAAATTGCAACTTATTTCCAGTCTGAATTTGTCTAGCTTCAGCTTCACCTGTTTGATTGTGTTAGACCTTTGTCTGCTAGACTGAAGAGCTCATTATTAAATAGTTGTTTCCCATGCGGGTATGTCAAGGGGTGATACAGCACAGGCTAGACAGTCTGAGCTCCTTGAGTCTAACAATCTATTAATCATTCTTGTGGCTCTTCTGTGAACCTTTTCTCAGTTTATCAACCTCCTTGAATTGTTTGGCTGAAGTTCCTCTGTAAATCAGGATGACCAGTGAGAGTGAAGCTGGGGAGGAGGGCAATAGATAAGGAAGAAAGATAGTTGCACAGTATCATCAACCCATGCATGCTTCTTGCTCTGTCAGAGAAAACCTATTCTTCTTCGAGTGATTGCTTATATCTATTCCCATTAGGTGTGCGACAACCAACACCAGCAGTCATGCCAATACCACAGACTCTGCAAAAGGACCAGTATCTCAGCCGTCAATGCACTGATCTGTCTATGGGCCCTTTGATGCCTGGGATGTGTGCACCAGCCAAAGACCTCTTGACTTTGCCCATACTAGGCTCACCTGGTGCCCAAGAAGCAGCACCCCCAGCATTGTCCAGAAACACAGAAGGCTCCACTCTTTGTAGACCAGTGCCAAGGCCCCTTCCTAGGAGGAAGCCTCCTCTGATCGCCTCCCTGCCAACATCACTTTAGCTCCGATCACCGGCACTGGGAGGGTTGGCACTGCCATGGTCTCCCCGCTCCTCTGCCTCTTCCTCTTCAGGATAGTGTTCTAAGCACTGACAGGATTGTTGGCATTAGACACTATTCCCATGGCCTCGGGAGCTACAGCTGCTCTGGTGGCACAGAACAATTGGCCCATGGGTTCCGGTGGGTTGAACCCATGCAGTGGCCATTCTGGTACCCATGGGAGCCCTGGGCCAGTGCACCAGCTTGCAGCATTCCTACTCAGTCTGGTTGGAGAGTGGGGCACCACCAGCAATATGCTGAGAGACTCCGGAACTGACTATCGGTACCATTGCGGGAGCTGTCCTCAGTACCGACTCCAGTGTGCAACCTGGTACTGAAATCGATACCGACTAGCATGCTCAGGTCTTCCAGATAGAGGAGGCACTTGAAGAAGGGATAGTTTTTCTTGCCTCTTCATGGAGGATAAGTTGCTCTGCCACTGCATGAGGCATTTATGAAGCCTATCAATATCCTGTGGCAGATACCACCCTCCCTCCCACCCACAGCCAAGAGAATGTAGCGGAAATACTTTGTGCTGGCTCAAGGCTGTGAATTTTTATTTTCTCACCCTCCACCTGGATCTCTCGTGGTGGCTGCCACTAAGAGGTACTGGCAGGGCCAGACAGGTCATGCACCAAGGGCAAAAGAACAAAAAAGTTAGACCTACTCGGCAGGAAAGCATATTTAACTGGAGGACTCCAATTTTGCAGAGCGACCCAGCAAATGTGGGAGTTGAACAGATATAGAGACAGCAGGAGTTTTCAGCTCTGGTGGATGAGGGCAAGATGGTTGCCAGAACCCCCCTGCAAGTGGCCCTGGATGTAGCTGATTCTGTGGCCAGATTGATGGTCACAGCTGTCACCCTGAGAAGGAGCTCTTGGTTGCAATCATCTGGGTTCCCGCAGGAGGTTCAGCAGACCCTACAGAACTTGGTCTTTGAAGGCCCCTCACTCTTTTCAGAGCAAACTGACATTAGGCTTCACCGCCTTAAAGATTCTAGGGCAGGGATGGGCAAACTTTTTGGCCCGAGGGCCACATCCAGGAATAAAAATTGTATGATGGGCCATGAATGTTCACAAAATTGGGGTTGGGGTGTGGGAGGGGTGAAGGCTCTGGCTGGGACTGAGGAGTTTGGGATGAAGGAGGGTGCTCCAGGCTGGGAGTGAGGGGTTTGCAGGGTGGGAGGGGGATCAGGGCTGAGGCAAGAGATTGGGGTGCAGGGGGAGGCTCAAGGGAGGAGATGGGTAGGCGCTTAGCTCAAGCGACTCCCAGAAGCAGTGGCATGTCCCTTCTCCAGCTCTACACCGAGGTGTGGCCAGGCAGCTCTGCATGCTGCCCCATCTGCAGGCACCGCCCCTGCAGCTCCCATTGGCCACAGTTCCCAGCTAATGGGAGCTTTGGGGGCAGCGCTTGGGGCAGGGGCAGTATCCTGGTTGCCCCTATGCGTAGGAGCTGGAGGAGGGCCATGTTGCTGCTCCTGGGAGCCACCTGGAGCTGCCCCTGAACCTGCTCCCCAGCTAGAGCGCCGGAGTGGGGCAAGCCCTAGACCCTGCTCCCCAGTGGGAGTTTGAGGGCTGGATTAAAGCGGCTGGCAGGCCCGATTTGGCCCACAGGCTGTAGTTTGCCCATTCGTGTTCTAGGGTCACACTAAACTCTCTAGGGCTGCATAATCTGTTTCAGCCTAGAAGACCATATAGGCCCCAGCTGTTTGGGGGCTATTACCCCTAACAGCCTAGACATGATCATAGGAGGAGAAGAAATAGGGGGTTTGGGCGCAGGCCACATCCACCCTCCTCTGCAACAGGGCGTTCCTAATCGGGCTCACACCATTCAGGCAACTCAAGACGCTTGTTTTGATGGGATGCTTGAGGATGGCATACCATTCCCTATTTTCTCCAACAGCCTTTCTCACTTTCTCAAGGCCTGGGAACAAATTACTTACAACCACTGGATTTTAAATACAGTCGAGTCAGGGTATATCCTCCAGTTTATCCCCCCCCCCTTCCCTGTCCCTCTTCAGGGATCCTCACGAGCTTCTGCTGGAGCAAGAAGTGCAGTCCCTTCTCTGGATGGGAGATGTGGAAAAGTTTCCACTACAGCTAAGAGGAAAGGGGTTACTTCCTGATTCCCCAAAGCCAAGGGAGGTTTCAAACCAATCCTAGATGTGCCCTGGCTCAATCGTTACCTCAAAAAGCTAAAGTTCCGCATTGTCTCTTCAGCATCCATCATTCCATCGCTGGAACCAGGGGATTGGTATACTGCCCTCTACTTGAAAAACACATATTTTCATATCTTGATATTCCAGGGCCACAGATGATTCCTCAGATTTGGGGTGAGCCAGAAGCATTACCAGTTCATTGCCCTGCCATTTGGCCTTTCAGCCTCCCTTTGAGTTTTCACCAAACATATGGGAGTGGTAGCGGTGTTTCTGAGGAAAAGAATTCACTTGTTCCTGAATCTGGATGACTGGCTCATCAAAGGCCGGTCTCTGGCGCAAGTGGAGTCTGACGTCCTCATACAATCAACCTTCTTGGGTCTGGGTCTTCTGATAAATGTACAGAAGTTGACCCTAACACCTGTTCAAAGAACAGAGTTCATCGCTATAGTTCTCGACTGAACGTTGGCAAAGGCCCATCTCCCGGAGGAACGCTTTCAGTCAATCTTGTTGTTAATAGGCTTCCTTCGGTCGCAACCAGTCACAACTGTCAGACTGTGCTGGGGGTGGGGGAGCTCAGGCTAGCCCCAAAGTGTCCTGTTTTTCCTTTGGGAAATATGGTCACCCTACTGATGGGCCACAGCCCAGAGTCCATCATGGATATCTTCCTGCTAACGTGGTCGTCCCATCTGTTTTATGTCTTTCCACCCATCCCGCTGATTCACAAGGTGCTGACAAAGATCAGGCAGGGCCAGGCCCGAGTCATCCTTATAGCTCTAGCATGGCCCAGACAGCACTGGTACAACACACTCATTCAACTGTCAGTGGAGACCCTGGTCAGACTCCTGCTTCACCCAGACCTGATGTCCCAGGACTACAGGTGTCGGCTCCTTGCATCTGAAAACATGGAATCTTCATATCTAAACCCTGATGAGTGAGCGTGTTCTGAGCAGATCTGTAAAATCCTCCTGAGCATCAGAAAACCCTCCACGAGAGCAACTTACTGAGCTAAGTGGAGGCGTTTCTCCCTCTGGTCTTCCCAATGCGGAGTGCCTCCTTTTGGAGGCTTTGTTAGAGCTCATCTTGGACTACCTCCCATCTCTGAAAGAGCAGGGCTTGGCCCTCTCCTCAAATAAGGTCCACCTGGCAGCCATCTCGGCATTCCACCCAAAAATAGGCAATAGATTGGTCTTCTCACATGAGACTGTAATCTTCCTTAAAGGCCTGGAGAGGATATTCCCGCAGATAAGGAAACTCATCCCCTCCATAGGATCTGAATCTTGTCCTTTCGAAATTGATGGGACTGCCCTTCGAGCCACTAGCAACATGCTCACTGCTGCACCTTTTTCTGGAAGGTAGCTTTCCTAGTGGCAATCACGTGGGCCAGGAGAGTGTGGGAGATCTGAGCCCTCACTGTGGAACCTCCTGATACAGTCTTCTTCTTTAAGGATAGTTATGCCCACACCCAAGTTTCCTTCCCATGACGGTGTCCCAGTTTCACACTAACCCATTTTTCTACCAGGTTTTTACCCTAAGCCACATGCAGATGGGGAGGAACACTGCCTGCACTCCTTGGAAGTTAGACGAGTCCTGGCATTCTATGGTGAAAGGACCAAATTGTTCTGTAAGTCTCTGCAGCTCTTCATAGTGACAGCTGAAAGGATGAAGGGGCTCCCTATCTCTGCTCAGACAATCTCGTCATGGAGAACGTCTTGTATCAGAGTGTGTTACAACCTCACAGGTGTTCCCCCTCTGCCGAATCTCACCGCTCGTTCAGCGAGGTCCTAAGCCTCATCAGGGGCCTTTCTGGCTCAGGTCCCTATTCAAAATACCTGTAGCAAGGCAACCTGGTGCTCAGTATATAAGTTTTTGACTCATTATACCATATGCAAACATATGCAAGAGATGATGCGTAATTTGGCTGAGTGGTGCTATTGTTGGCTTGCCCTTGAACTCCGAGCCCACCTCCACTACAACTGCTGGCAAGTACCAAATTGAACTAGACATGTACAAGCACTCGCAGAAGAAAAAATAGGTACTCACCTTTCTGTAACTGTTTATCCAACTGGCCTGGGAGACACCTAAAAGTTTCGTATACAAGGGCATTCAGATAAGTGGAACTGCTGTTCACTCACAAACCTACATTTTGTTTTTATGCTCCTCTCTAAAACATCATTAACTCCTAGAACACAACGGGCCCCATGTACCAGCAAACACAAGGCTGCTTTGTTTGTTAGCATTTTGTAAACACTTAGAGAGTGGAACAGAGAAGTTCCATCCAGATGTAATTCTGAGAGAGTTTTGCAGAGTGACTGACAATACTTTGATTTTGTTTAAATATTGCAGTTCCTATTCCTGGAGTAATGAAGATTCTTTAGAGAACGTGTTTCTAAACTATGGAGGGTTCATCTGTTCTTGGCAAACACAGGTGGGGAAAATAAGGGGCAACTTATAACCTTGTTTTGTATCCTTGATAAGGGAACGGAGTGAGCACTTCCTGATTAAAGGGCCAGAAGGCAAGTAGTGGCTGCTAACAATATATTCAAGGCATGTTGTAACATATATATCCCTTACAGTCCACAACTTCCTATCTCTGCTGTGCTTGGCAAGAATACACTCAACAACCCGGTGCACAACCAAACAATTTTAACAACACTTTTACCCAAGGCAGGGGGAAAGAACACAAAAAATATATAACCAATGTGTTTGGTGAAGCGCAGTGCAAAAAGGCACCGATAGTGCAAAATAGCTAAATGTCAAAGCTCTTCTAAAGCCATGGTTAGTGGTCCTGAGATCAGCTGTTCAGAATGCTGCCCTGGTTTGCTTCCCCCCTGGCAGGATGTCTTGCCTGCCTTGCACAAGGCATGGGGCCAGAGTGCCCTTACGGCCCCTGTCCACTCTAATGGAGTCATCAATGTTCTCTCAGGCCTGTACTAGCTGAAGCATGTGTCTCCATGGAGGAGAGTTGCTGGTAGTTTGCACTGGTGGATACACCTATGGAGTCACACACACTGTAGCCGGCACTGGCATTGATGCTGCAGCAATCATAGAACGTGCTTTGGATCTGGAAGATGCACCCCCTGCTGGCGCACATATTGGCAGCCACTCCATGAACAATCCCTCGAGCCTGGTCCCTGTTCCTTTGCTCTTCCACAAGACACTTGTCCAGGAGTCTCTCCTCCCTTGCCCTCATGCACTTGAGGTGCTCCTCACTCCTGCATGCACTACTATGAACACCTTGTCTATGGCCCTCTTTTGCTTACCCCGCTGCTGGACAGTCCTGACAGTCAGGATCCTGGCCAGGGGATCGGCCCACCTCCTGGAGCAGTGCCTGTCAAGGCAATGAAAGGAAGAGCTTAGTAATTGTATTGCCATGAGGGAAAAAATGAAAGAATCCCTCACCCTTTGCTTTCCACATCAGCACAGTTTGTAGCGTTAATCATTGTGGAATGCGCAAATGACTCCTTTATGAATTCTGCTCAAAAGTGCCAGATTCTAGCAGAGATATAGTTGAGACACACTATGGGATTAGGTTTCAGAGTAACAGCCGTGTTAGTCTGTATTCGCAAAAAGAAAAGGAGTACTTGGGATTAATGATGTATTAATTAAATGCTAAGCAAGGGTATAAAGCCAACAATTTAATTTAATTTTTTTTTTTTTTAAACACTGGGCCAGGCTGTGATGGGTGGGGAGAGGCCTATTACCAGTACTGGCTTCTAGGGTTGCCAATTTTGGTTGGATGTATTCCTGGACGTTTCATCATGTGACATAATCTTTCATTAAAGATTACTCTTTAATTCCTCGAGCCACCAGGACAGTCCTGGAGGATTGGCCACCCTAACTGGCTCTCACTTTGTTTCAGGCCAGGGACACCCTGGAAGATGTAAATATTTTGGAAATTCCAGCATGGAGGAAGGAAGTAGCTTTGCAGGCCATTGGTGGGATCCCATCTACCTGTGCAAAGGAGATATTTAGACACCCTGTGACTGAACAGCATGTCAGCAAGTGGAGAGGTTTCATGAGCGACTAGGGATGGGCAAGAAAATTCATACCACCCACAATTCTGACAGACCATCCAGTATTTTTGCATAAGCAATCTTCTATTGGCAACTGTCAAAAGTGAAGGAAAATTAGCATTAAAATGAACATGGATGCATAGGTTCAAGGTGGCTCCCTCCCTTCTGCCACATCCCAGGAATTGTCACAAAAAAGGGCAGGCCAAGAGAACAAAAATTAATAACCACCACAAAGAACTTGATCTCTTGCTGCATCCCAATGAATTCATAATCCATGCTGGGTGGGAGAATGATTTTCTAGTCAAAGTATGAATCCATATCATTATATCAGTTACTGAAAAACTGTCCCTGCAAAGATAATGCACTCAGACCTGCTAGGCCCCTATGCCTTGAATTGTTTTTCAAACTATAGTTGCAAAGGTAGTTCAAAAGAGTCCCAGTGGTGTGTTTACATGTATTTTCTTCCCTTGGCATCCACCTTGGATCACACCTGTCAGGGGAGCAGTCTCTGGCAGTGGGAGGGAAGACTGGGAATGTGTGGTGTACCACCCTAAACACAGCTCAAGCAGTCTCCACTATAATAACTGTACAGTTCAGAACCTGGAAATCTTTCCCTCAGAAAACTAAGCTTTCCTATGTGACCCTAATAAACATGGCAGGTGGCTCTTACTGGGCTGTGGATCAGTCCCCTGTGCCATGCTTTGTTCTCTAGGGCCAGCCCTGAACAGGTCCTTAGCAAATGGTTCAAGGATCTCCTATAGCCCAACCAACAGCACCTTCTGATCTGGGTCTCCCAGTGCTGTGGGTGGTGGAAGCATCCTCTTGCACTCATCATGGCAGGGGCATGTAGAATGCACATCGCCAGACATCCATGCACATCCTTGCCTTGGTGGTACAGGGATCTCCTGGGCTCAATCCACTCCGCTGAACTCCACAACAGCTGACAGATGCCCTGCTCGGCCCCCTCTATGAGATTTTCTCACGGAGGTGGAGAGCTCTCGAGTGCCTGCTGAGTGCATGGGCTGGGGTGTACTCACACCAAAGGTAAACACTGGGGGATGGACAGCTTCTAGGTAGGATGGTGGGGCTGGGCTGGACTGGATTCAGAAAATGGAGGAAACCATGTGGAAAATGAAGGATTAAATGCCAGGCAAAGGTATATGAACTGGCGGGTAGCTTCTGGTGCATAGAGAGTGAGTGGGAAGTGAGTAGGCAGAATAGGCAAAGGATACAGGAACGGGGAATCATGGGAATGGCAATGGTGAATGAACTAGGGCCAAGGCCAGGTGCTTGCACCTCTGCTATCTGCTGTCTGCAAGTTGCGCAGGTAGTGGGTGGTCACAGCTCAGTACATGTTCTGACCCATACCCCTAGACACGCATGCCAGCTTGGGTTCAACACACACCTACACATGCAGTTAAGGGCTTTGAGTGTGGCTGACGGGGAGGTGGGGCAAAAGCCCACGATGTAAAATGTGGCAAGTGGCATTGTAGACATAGCCAATGTTAGCATGTCATGTTAGTTCTGTTTTTCCAGTTCTGGTACACGGTGCTAGCCCTGTGCGGCCCCTGTAGCAGATCATGCTGTCCATCATAGGGCATCGACTTTGTAATATGGCTGCTGCAACTGTGCACTCACTCTGAATTATTAGAGACTCCAGGGTTTCTAGGCAGAGGCTGCTTGTTGGCAGCTGGTATCAAGTGGAGTGCCCCAAGGGTCGGTCCTGGGGCCAATTTTGTTCAATATCTTCATAAATGATCTGGAGGATGGTGTGGATTGCACTCTCAGCAAATTTGCGGATGATACTAAACTGGGAGGAGTGGTAGATACGCTGGAGGGGAGGGATAGGATACAGAAGGACCTAGACAAATTGGAGGATTGGGCCAAAAGAAATCTGATGAGGTTCAATAAGGATAACTGCAGGGTCCTGCACTTAGGATGGAAGAATCCAATGCACCGCTACAGACTAGGGACCGAATGGCTAGGCAGCAGTTCTGCGGAAAAGGACCTAGGGGTGACAGTGGACAAGAAGCTGGATATGAGTCAGCAGTGTGCCCTTGTTGCCAAGAAGGCCAATGGCATTTTGGGATGTATAAGTAGGGGCATAGCAAGCAGATCGAGGGACGTGATTGTTTCCCTCTATTCGACATTGGTGAGACCTCATCTGGAGTACTGTGTCCAGTTTTGGGCCCCACACTACAAGAAGGATGTGGATAAATTGGAGAGAGTCCAGCGAAGGGCAACAAAAATGATTAGGGGTCTGGAACACATGATTTATGAAGAGAGGCTGAGGGAACTGGGATTGTTTAGTCTGCAGAAGAGAAGAATGAGGGGGGATTTGATAGCTGCTTTCAACTACCTGAAAGGGGGTTCCAAAGAGGATGGCTCTAGACTGTTCTCAATGGTAGCAGATGACAGAACGAGGAGTAATGGTCTCAAGTTGCAGTGGGGGAGGTTTAGATTGGATATTAGGAAAAACTTTTTCACTAAGAGGGTGGTGAAACACTGGAATGTGTTACCTAGGGAGGTGGTAGAATCTCCTTCCTTAGAAGTTTTTAAGGTCAGGCTTGACAAAGCCCTGGCTGGGATGATTTAACTGGGAATTGGTCCTGCTTCGAGCAGGGTTTTGGACTAGATGACCTTCAGGGGTCCCTTCCAACCCTGATATTCTATGATTCTATGATTCCTGCATCTTAGGCTATATCTACACTACTACGGTAAGTTGACCTAAGCTACGCAACTCCAGCTATGTGAATAATGTAGCTGGAGTCGATGTACCTTAGGTCAAGTTACTGCGGGGTCTTTACCTTGCAGGGTCAATGGGAGAAAATCTCCCTTCGACTTACCTTACTCTTCTCATCGGGGGTAGACTGGAGAGCGATCTGCAGTTGATTTGGCAGGTCTTTACTAGACCCGCTAAATCGACCATCGGTGGATCGATCTCAGAGCGTTGATCCCTGCTGTAGGGTTGACCTGCCCTTAGAGATGCGAAAGATGGAGATCTTGGAGCCCCCAACTGTATGCTATGTAGATTCAGAAAGTTGCTATGAAATAGTGTCATGTAATGACAAGTTTAACAAGGCTATCAGCATTAACAGCACCCAGGACACCTGACTCCCTGGTCCTTTCTCAGGCAAATGATCTAAGAACAGGAGCCCAGAACTGGTAGACAATATAGTAAAAGCCCTAAGCTTCTTGAAAAAACTCTCTGACCTGAGGCCTCAGAGAGCATCACAGGTCCCCTGTACCAGGAAAAAACGATTACTCACCTTTCTGTAACTGTTGTTCTTTGTGTTGTTCACATGTCCATTCTGATTTAGGTGTGTGCATGCCCCAAGCTCAGCTTTTGGAACATTTTCCCCTAGTGGTATCTGTCGGGTTGGCTCTGGCGCCTCCTGGTGCCATGCATGCATAGCACTGGTTTGAAGGGCCCCACTGAGCTGGCGCTCCTCAGTTTCTTTTTACCGACTACTCTGAGAGCGGGACCAGTGGGTGAGTGGGTCTTGGAATGGACATGTACAACACATCTCAAAGAATGGGAGTGTACTGTATGATACCGTCCCATCTTAGAAACTATACATTTGTGTGCCTTGTGACTCAGATAAAATATCTCCTTGTGAATAATCTGTCGTGTTACAAATGTGAAGTGAAAAGTACTAAATATAACCAAAGAATGTATGGATCAGGTCCACTAGGCTTACAAAAAGTATGAAGTGGGCTTTAGCCCATGAAAGCTTATGCTCAAATAATTTGTTAATCTCTAAGGTGCCACAAATACTCCTCGTTCTTTTTGCTGATACATACTAACACGGCTACCACTCTGAAACCTGTCAAGAAGTATGAGAGATTTTGTTTGTTTTCTTTGTAAATGAATTGCATTCTAGAAGTGATAGGAATTGTACAGCACACGAAGGGAAAAGGAATGTTGAAAGATAACACCTAACTAGGGTATAACTTTGGAATATTAAGAGAGGTTGCTTAAAAAGTGGGAGTTCCAATCAATAATGTGGGCTAATACTGAAATATGAACCATGAAATGAATTAAACCTCCCACTAAAGGGATCATTGAAGACATTTGTTATACACTAGCACTATCTACTGGTCCCAATAGAAGCAGCAGAGAAACTAAGAGTTGAAAGCTTGAGAGCAGTCTAGCCCATGGCCAGTAGAAATAGGAGGCTTGCCCTTCTTCTAGGAGCCCCAAACGGATATGAGGAAAGCAGTGGATGTGATATATCTTGATTTAGCAAAGCTTTTGATACAATCTCCCACAGTATTCTTACCAGCAAGTTAAAAAAGTATGGATTGGATGAATGGACTATAAGGTGGATAGAAAGCTGGCTAGATTGTCAGGCTCAATGGGTAGTAATCAATGGCTCGATATCTAGTTGGCGGCAGGTATCAAGCGGAGTGCCCCAGGGGTCAGTCCTGGAGCAGGTTTTGTTCAGCATCTTTATCAGTGATCTGGATGATGGGATTAATTGCACCCTCAGCAACTTTGCTGATGACACTAAGCTGGGGGGAGAGGTAGATACGCGAGAGGGTAGGGATAAGGTCCAGAGTAACCTAGACAAATTGTAGGATTGGGCCAAAAGAAATCTGATGAGGTTCAACAAGGACAAGTGCAGAGTTCTGCACTTAAGAAGGAAGAATCCCATGCACTGTTACAGGCTGGGGACCAACTGGCTAAGCAGCAGTTCTGCAGAAAAGAACCTGGGGATTACAGTGGATGAGAAGCTGGATATGAGTCAGCAGTGTGCCCTCATTGCCAAGAAGGCCAACGGCATATTGGGCTGTATTAGTAGGAGCATTGCCAGCAGATTGAGGGAAGTGATTATTCCCCTCTATTTGGTACTGGTGAGGCCACACCTGGAGTATTGCATCCAGTTTTGGTCCCCCCACTACAGAAGGGATGTGGACATAGTGGAGAGAGTCCAGCAGAGGGGTAACAAAAATGATTAAGGGTCTGGGCACATGACTTAAGAGAAGAGACTGAGGGATCTGGGGTTATTTAGTCTGGAGAAGAGAAGAGTGAGGGGGGATTTGATAGCAGCCTTCAGCTACTTGAAGGGGGGTTCCAAAGAGGATGGAGCTAGGCTGTTCTCAGTGATGGCAGATGACAGAACAAGGAGCAATGGTCTCAAGTTGCAGTGGGGGAGGTCTAGGTTGGATATTAGGAAACACTAGTTCACTAGGAGGGTGGTGAAGCACTGGAATGCGTTACCTAGGGAAGTAGTGGAATCTCCATCATAAAATCATAGAATATCAGGGTTGGAAGGGACCTCAGGAGGTCATCTAGTCCAACCCCCTGCTCAAAGCAGGACCAATCCCCAATTAAATCATCCCAGACAGGGCTTTGTCAAGCCTGACCTTAAAAACTTCTAAGGAAGGAGATTCTACCACCTCCCTAGGTAATGCATTCCAGTGTTTCACCACCCTCCTAGCGAAAAAGTTTTTCCTAATATCCAACCTAAACCTCCCCCACTGCAACTTGAGACCATTACTCCTTGTCCTGTCCTCTTCTACCACTGAGAATAGTCTAGAACCATCCTCTTTGGAACCACCTCTCAGGTAGTTGAAAGCAGCTATCAAATCCCCCCTCATTCTTCTCTTCTGCAGGCTAAACAATCCCAGTTCCCTCAGCCTCTCCTCATAACTCATGTGTTCCAGACCCCTAATCATTTTTGTTGCCCTTTGCTGGACTCTCTCCAATTTATCCACATCCTTCTTGTAGTGTGGGGCCCAAAACTGGACACAGTACTCCAGATGAGGCCTCACCAATGTCGAATAGAGGGGAATGATCACGTCCCTCGATCTGCTCGCTATGCCCCTACTTATACATCCCAAAATGCCATTGGCCTTCTTGGCAACAAGGGCACACTGCTGACTCATATCCAGCTTCTCGTCCACTGTCACCCCTAGGTCCTTTTCTGCAGAACTGCTGCCGAGCTATTTAGTCCCTAGTCTGTAGCGGTGCATTGGGTTCTTCCGTCCTAAGTGCAGGACCCTGCAGTTATCCTTATTGAACCTCATCAGATTTCTTTTGGCCCAATCCTCCAATTTGTCTAGGTCCCTCTGTATCCTAAGCCTGCCTTCCAGCGTATCTACCACTCCTCCTAGTTTAGTATCATCCGCAAATTTGCTGAGAGTGCAATCCACACCATCCTCCAGATCATTTATGAAGATATTGAACAAAACCGACCCCATCCTTAAAGGCTTTTAAGGCCTGGTTTGACAAAGCCCTGGCTGGGATGATTTAGTTGGGGATTGATCCTGCTTTGAGCAGGGGATTGGACTAGATGACCTCCTGAGGTCTCTTCCAACCCTAATATTCTATGATTCTATGAACTCATGAAGAAACTGCAGAAGCCAGAAGTGTGAACAGTGCCCAGACCGGCCTTGTGGCAAGGACTCTCTCTTAGTCCAGGGTTAAGAGGGTATGAAGAAGTGGTGAGATTTCATTGCAAAGATTGTATTTCCCTTCTGTTCTTTAACAGAAACAGCTGAAGGTTATTTTGTTGAGTTTAGGGAGACCTCCAGTCATCATACTTTGGATGTTAACTTACTAATGTGATATACATGCCCTCCTTTATAAGTCCAAGCAAACTGGCCTAAGAGACTTAAAACAATAACTTTAAGCAGTTGCTTTTGATATTCTCAATTTGTCCTTTTTTCAGAACCAAACCATTCAAATATCATGAACCACGCTCTTGAAAGTGCCTTAAAGACAAGTGCATCCTTATTCATTGGCAAAATACTGGAAGGGTGATAAAAGCTGGGTACAAAAGAACTGATGATAGATGTTCATAAGCCAGTATTATAAGACATCTTTGTGATTTGCATTGGTCTTTGGTATAACTGCTGAGCCTCAGCCCTAGTGTATGACAGTTGTTTGCAAAGCTGGTGTTATTTAGTACATTCATTGTGTCTACATTAGATCAACAAACTGTTGACTGTATGCTGATGTGGTTCTGAGTGAATTAAAACATTGCTGATTGGTTAAAAATAACCAAGTGTCCTGATTCAAGGAGTACTGTTCAAGGTAAAAGTTGATTTGAAAAGAAACAAGCATAGAATTAGTAAATTACCACTCCCTGGATTCAGTAAAAAGGGGTAATTCTATTAGCGTCCTTACTAATGTTGTGTACAACACGTATCAGATTGGCACTTCTGGTTTGTTAGATTTCAGCTTTAAAACGCTAACTGGCAACTGGGCAGATCCATAACATTGACCCCTATTCATGCTTCCAGGACTAAAATTTGAATACAGTTGCAAAATCTCACAAATCACTTAAGAGGGTTGCATGGTATAGGGAGGATCATCACTTTTTTTTTTTTTTTTTGGGGTGGGGTGGGGACGACACAGGGCTGGCCTTACAGGTGGGTGGCTGGCCAGGGTCCCATGGTCGGGGGGGTGCTGTGGTTCCACCTCCCCTCCCCCAGCCAGCCTAAGGCCTTTTAGCCCCCAAGCACTGGGTCTGGAGCCAGGGAGGGGCAGATTTGGGGGCAAGAGTGCCAGAACTATTGTAGAAGTGGGGCAGTCACTAGCACCGGAACTGAAGGGGCCAGGGGCCATGCCCTCCCACTTTTTAACATGGGTTTAATTTGGGGGGCAGTATTGCCCTCCCCCGAAACTGCAAGCCTCGGGCAGGTGCAGAGTAGTGCTGGCAGGGACTGTGCTTTGCTGTGCGGGAGCTGATAACAGCTGTGAATTTGGTAGGGCCTCCAGGACCCAAATTCATCAGCAAGAGACAGGCCCACTGGTTTGGAAGACATGGCACACATCAGAAGGGCTCAGCTGCACACACCCAGACAAGGAAACTGATTACAGCTAGGACCCCTCCCCTTCAAAGTTGCGCATAAGCATGCCAGCATGGATGTTAATGGGCAGGGAATGGTTCCGGGCAATATGCTGCCATTACCCAGAAGTTGCTATTATCAGGTTTGCTCGTAGGTAGAATCTACTGTACTTCAAATCTACTACTGCCATAGGCTTGAGGCTCCCATTTGGAGGCAGTTATACCAGCCAGTTGTGAATTATGGCAGGGTAGCTGTCCTGGGTTTATACTTGAAGCTGAGTTTCAATTTTAATCCTGAAGAGTCACCGGAGAGCGGTTTCATGAGAAGAGTGTCATTAGCTAGCTAAAAAGCCCATGGGCAACCACCTCCCCATGGGAACAGTGCACTAGAGCCTGGTGAAAGGAGCCACCTGGCCAGAATCCTTGGGAGAATGTGAATTCTCCTTTGTCAGTGTCAGTCAGGAAGTCCTCCCTGGAGGGAGAGCCAGGAAAGCAGATGTTCTCAAGCACAAAAGTCTTTGCTCAATCCTTCCTTCCAGGAGCCTGGAGTTTCACTGAAGTCTCTTCCTCCTAAACAACGAGGAGTCCGGTGGCACCTTAAAGACTAACAGATTTATTTGGGCATAAGCTTTCATGAGTAAAAACTCACTGTTTCAGATGCATGGAGTGAAAAATTACATGCAGGCATAAATATATATTGGGACCAGTGCTAAAGGCCAATTCAGTCAGGATGGATGTGGTCCACTCCCAATAATTGAGGAGGAGGAGTCAATACCAAGAGAGGGAAAATTGCTTTTGTAGTGAGCCAGCCACTCCCAGTCCCTATTCATGCCCAAATTGATGGTGTTAAGTTTGCAAATGAATTGTAGCTCTACAGTTTCTCTTTGAAGTCTGTTTCTGAAGTGTTTTTGTTGAAGAATGGCTACTTTTAAATCTGTTATTGAATGTCCAGGAGATTGAAGTGTTCTCCTACTGGTTTTTGTATGTTATAATTCCTGATCTCTAATTTCTGATCTCTGACTATAAGGTGGGTAGAAAGTTGGCTAGATTGTCGGGCTCAACGGGTAGTGATCAATGGCTCCATGTTTAGTTGGCAGCCGGCATCAAGTGGAGTGCCCCAAGGGTCAGTCCTGGGCCAGTTTTGTTCAATATCTTCATAAATGAGCTGGAGGATGGTATGGATTGCACTCTCAGCAAATTTGGGGATGATACTAGACTAGGAGTGGTAGATATGCTGGAGGGCAGGCTTAGGATACAGAGGGACCTAGACAAATTGGAGGATTGGGCCAAAAGAAATCTGATGAGGTTCAACAAGGATAAGTGCAGGGTTCTGCACCTAGGACGCAAGAACCCAATGCACCGCTACAGACTAGGGACTAAATGGCCCGGCAGCAGTTCTGCGGAAAAGGACCGAGGGGTTACAGTGGACGAGAAGCTGGATGTGAGTCAACAGTGTGCCCTTGTTGCCAAGAAGGCCAATGGCATTTTGGGATGTATAAGTAGGGGTATAGCCAGCAGATCGAGGGACGTGATCGTTCCCCTCTATTCGACATTGGTGAGGCCTCATCTGGAGTACTGTGTCCAGTTTTGGGCCCCGCACTACAAGAAGGATGTGGAAAAATTGGAAAGAGTCCAGCGGAGGGCAACAAAAATGATTAGGGGTCTGGAACACATGACTTATGAGGAGAGGCTGAGGGAACTGGGATTGTTTAGTCTGCAGAAGAGAAGAATGAGGGGGGATTTGATAGCTGCTTTCAACTACCTGAGAGGTGGTTCCAAAGAGGATGGTTCTAGACTATTCTCAGTGGTAGAAGAGGACAGGACAAGGAGTAATGGTCTCAAGTTGCAGTGGGGGAGGTTTAGGTTGGATATTAGGAAAAACTTTTTCACTAGGAGGGTGGTGAAACACTGGAATGCGTTACCTAGGGAGGTGGTAGAAACTCCTTCCTTAGAAGTTTTTAAGGTCAGGCTTGACAAAGCTCTGGCTGGGTTGATTTAATTGGTGATTGGTCCTGCTTTGAGCAGGGGGTTGGACTAGATGACTTCCTGAGGTCCCTTCCAACCCTGATATTCTATGATTCTATGATTTGTGCCCATTTATCTTTTTATGTAAAGACTGTCTAGTTTGGCCTATGTACCTGGCAGAAGGGCATTGCTGGCACATGATGGCATATATCACATTAGTAGATGTGCAGGTGAATGAGGCCCTGATGGTGTGGCTGGTGTGGTTGGGTTCTGTGATGGTGTATCGAGAGTAGATATGGGGACAGAGAAAGCAATGGGGTTTGTTATGGGGATTTGTTCCCAGGTTAGTGTTTCTGTGGTGTGGTGCGTAGTTGCTGGTGAGTATTTGCTTCAGGTTGGGGGGCTGTCTGTAAGTGAGGATTGGCCTGCTCCCTGAGTCGGGGATCATTTTAAAGGATAGGTTGTAGATCATTGATGATGTGCTGGAGAGGTTTTAGCTGGGGGCTGTATGTGATGGCCAGTGGTTTTCTGTTATTTTCCTTGTTGGGCCTGTCCTGCAGTAGGTGAGTTCTGGGTAGCCATCTCACTGTGTCAATCTGTTTCCTCACTTCCTCAGGTTGGTATTGTAATTTTAAGAATGCTTGATAGAGATCTTATAGGTGTTTGTCTCTGTCTGAGGGATTAGGGAAAATGCGGTTGTATTTTAGGACTTGGCTGTAGACAATGGATCATGTGATGTGTCCTGGATGGAAGCTGGAGGCATGTAGGTAAGTATAGCGGTCAGTACGTTTCCAGTATAGGGTGGTGTTTATGTGACCATCACTTATTTGCACTGTAGTGTCTAGAAAGTGGATTTCTTGTGTGGACTGGTCCAGGTTAAGGTTAATGGTGGGGTGGAAATTGTTGAAATCCAGGTGGAATTCTTCAAGGGCCTCCTTCCTGTGGGTCCATATGATGAAGATGTCATCAATGTTGCATAAGTAGAGGAGGGGTGCTAGGGGATGAGAGCTGAGGAAGCATTGTTCTAAGTCAGCCATAAAAATGTTGGCATACTGTAGGGCCATGCAGGTACCCATAGCAGTGCCATTGACTGGAAGGTATAAGTTGTCCCAAATCTGAAATGGTTGTGGGAGAGGACAAAGTCACAAAGCTCAGTCACCAGGTGTGCCGGGGCCTCTTCAGGGATACTGTTCCTGACAGCTTGTAGTCCATCCTCTTGTGGATATTGGTGTAAAGAGCTTCTACATCCATGGTGGCCAGGATGGTGTTTTCAGAAAGATCACCAATGGATTGTAGTTTCCTCAGGAAGTTGGCGGTGTCTCGAAGAGAGATAGGAATTCTGGTAGCGTAGGATCTGAGGAGAGAGTCCAAATAGCCAGATAAACCTGCTGTAAGAGTGCCAATGCCTGAGATGATGGGGCGCCCAGGATTTCCAGGTTTATGGATCTTGGGTAGCAGATAGAATACCCCTGGTCGGGGCTCGTCTGTGTAGATTTGTTCCTGTGCTGTAGCAGGGAGTTTCTTGAGCAGATGGTGCAGTTTCTTTTGGTACTCCTCAGTGGGAACGGAGGATAGTGGCCTGTAGAATGTAGAACTTGAGCTCCAGTATCATAGAATATCAGGGTTGGAAGGGACCTCAGGAGGTCATCTAGTCCAACCCCCTGCTCAAAGTAGGACCAATCCCCAATTTTTGCCCCAGATTCCTAAATGGCCCCCTCAAGGATTGAACTCACAACCCTGGATTTAGCAGGCCAATGCTCAAACCACTGAGCTATCTCTCCCCCATGGTGTTGAAATGTAGTGTTGGAGACTTGCCTGGCAGCCTCCTGTTATAATCTGACCTGTTCATGATGACTACAACAACTCCTTTGTCAGTCCCTTTGATTATAATGTCAGAGTTGTTTCTGAGGCTGCGGATGGCGTTGCATTCTGTACAGCTGAGGTTATGGGGCAAGTGATGCTGTTTGTTCACAATTTCAGCCTGTGCATGTCTGCAGATTCCTGTCTTCGGTGTCTGGGAGAGACCCATCAGGCGGATAAGTGCAAGATTTGCAAGGCATTCAAACCTCACACTACAAAGGAGAGGGACATTTGACGAAAAGGACTCATGGAGTCTGCTCTCCTCCAGTGGTTGTTTCTGAGGCTGTGTAATATACAAGATCCCCATACACCCTTTCCTGGCCAAAACCCCAGAGACATTACTGTTGCCGGCACAGAGTGCCCAAGACAAGCAACAGTTGGGTTCGTTGTCCGGTGTGTGTTGCACCAATGACCACAACGGGGTGGAGAAGCAGAGAGATTTATTTGAAGCTTCAGATAGGGCGCAGGGAGACTGAACTGTCTCAAAGCCTGCAGCCCCGCATGCAGATTCCAGTATATATTTTATACCTTTTCCTACTTCACTACAGAAGCTTATGCAACCAATTACCTGTTGCCCTGCACAATACCATAGCCAATCAGCTAAAGCAGCCAGTAATGTTTTTCCTCAGTAGCATTGCCTGAGCCTTGCCTTATTTGGTTCTATTTATTACTGGTTTTTGCTAAACATTTCTGCCTTGTCTATACGTTTCCCAGGCTGAAGCTGGCCTTGGCTGGCGAGCCGTGTGCAAACCTATCTGTTTATGTGTTAGCTTCCTCATAGTTGTGCAGGGTCACAGAAAGTTCAAGGAGCGAAGGGGCTTCAGTTTGCCTGGGCCTAGAGCAGGAGGGTTTCATCGACACTCGTGGTCTTCCACCCTCCCAAGTTACCTAGAGTAGTGCCCAGTGTCACCAACATAACTAAAGTAGAAACCTTTACAGAGGGGATGAGGAATACAATAAAGGCTGAACAAACTGGCCTGTTTAACAGAGGGTGTGGTATGATAGTCATACTTGGAAGGACTTCCCTGTGATGAATTTGCTGGTAATTTTATGTCTCTTACTATGCACTCTATGGGTTAAAAAGAAAAGAATTGGTACTAATGGCAAATGCTTTAAAAATATGTAACCTGCATGATTTTTGGAAGAAATTTTGGTACAGGCTAGAAGTGATAACAAGAAAGTCCTATAGGACTTCTTTGAGTGCTTGCTCATATCAATTCCAGTTAGGTGTGTGTGTGTGTGCCGCGTGCATGGATGTCGGAAACTTTTCCCTAGCAGCTACCCGTCGGGTTGGCTGTGGAGGCCCCTGGAGTGGCGCCGATATGGCGCTCTATATATGACCCTGCTGGCCCAACCCCCCTTCCGTTCCTTCTTACCACCAGTGACGATTGTTGGAACAGTGGTCTCTTGTTCTCAAGAACTCCACTACTCCCAAGCTATCCTACTTATCTTTGTATATAGTTACCCATTGTTAGTTAATTGTTATCTTTAGTTGTTAAGTATAGTCTTTAGCAGTTGCGGGGACTTTCCCCTCAACAAGTGCCCTTGTAGCTTCTGCGGCAAGCCTATGCCCACGGGCGACCCCCATGACTCCTGTCTTCGGTGTCTGGGAACCCAGCCAGCTATCATCCCTTTCTGAACTGTCTATCCTGCTTCTACTGAGCATGGTCCCTTATTACATTGGACGAGTGTGTCCTCTGCACAGTAGAGGCAGGCTATTCTATCCACTTCTGCTCTTTCCCATCCTCCCACCTCCCTTGCCCGTCCCTCTTCAGGGACCCCTTTCACGAGCAACTCCTTATCCAGGAGGTCCAGTCCCTCCTCACTCTAGGAGCTGTGGAGGAGGTGCCTCAGGAGCTCAGAGGCAAGGGTTTCTACTCACGCTACTTCCTCTTCCCCAAGGCAAAAGGGGACCTACGGCCCATTCTGGACCTTAGGGAACTCAACAAGTACATCATCAGCTTGAAGTTCCGCATGGTCTCCTTGAGCACAATCTATGAATGATGCTTATTTTCACATTTCAATCACCCCATCTTACAGATGGTTTCTCTGCTTCCTGGTGAACAAGCTGCATTATCAGTTCATATCCCTCCCATTTGGCCTGTGCACGACTCCTCACATCTTCACCAAATGCATGGTGGTCATAGCAGCTTTTCTTCACCATCATCACGTGCATGTCTACTCATACCTGGACGACTTCTCTCTAAGGCCTGGAATTACAAGGCCGGTCTCACCAGCAGATAGAATCACAGGTGCAGATGGTCAGAGACATGTTCGACCACTTGGGCATCATTCTCAATGTCAACAAATCTGTTCTCACTCCAACCTGAACAATAGAGTTTATTGGGGCGGTCCTGGATGTGAACCAAGCAAGAGCATTCCTCCCAGAGGCCCAACGTCTAGCCCTTGCACGAATAATCATAGAATCATAGAATCATAGAATATCAGAGTTGGAAGGGACCTCTGGAGGTCATCTAGTCCAACCCTCTGCCCAGAGCAGGACCAATCCCCAACTAAATCATCCTGACCTTAAAAACTTCTAAGGAAGGGGATTCCACCACCTCCCTAGGTAACTCATTCCAGTGTTTCACCACCCTCCTAGTGAAAAAGTTTTTCCTAATATCCAACCTAAATCTCCCCCACTGCAACTTGAGACCATTACTCCTTGTCCTGTCATCTGCTATCACTGAGAATAGTCTACATCCATCCTCTTTGGATCCACCCTTCAGGTAGTTAAAAGCAGCTATCAAATCCCCCTTCATTCTTCTCTTCCGTAGACTAAACAATCCCAGTTCCCTAAGCCTCTCCTCATAAGTCATGTGTTCCAGACCCCTAATCATTTTGGTTGCCCTTCGCTGGACTCTCTTCAATTTTGGAACGATCACATCCCTCGATCTGCTGGCAATGCCCCTACTTATACACCCCAAAATGCCATTGGCCTTCTTGGCAACAAGGGCACACTGTTGACTCATATCCAGCTTCTCGTCCACTGTCACCCCTAGGTCCTTCTCTGCAGAACTGCTGCCGAGCCATTCGGTCCCTAGTCTGTAGCGGTGCATTGGATTCTTCCGTCCTAAGTGCAGGACTCTGCACTTATCCTTGTTGAACCTCATCAGATTTCTTTTGGCCCAATCCTCCAATTTGTCTAGGTCCCTCTGTATCCTATCCCTACCCTCCAGCGTATCTACCACTCCTCCCAGTTTAGTGTCATCTGCAAACTTGCTGAGAGTGCAGTCCACACCATCCTCCACATCATTAATGAAGATATTGAACAAAACTGGCCCCAGGACCGACCCTTGGGGCACTCCGCTAGATACCGGCTGCCAACTAGACATGGAGCCATTGATCACTACCCGTTGAGCCCGACAATCTAGCCACCTTTCTACCCACCTTGTAGTGCATCCATCCAGCCCATACTTCTTTAACTTGCTGGCAAGAATACTGTGGGAGACCATGTCAAAAGCTTTGCTAAAGTCAAGGAATAACACGTCCACTGCTTTCCCTTCATCCACAGAACCAGTTATCTCATCATAGAAAGCAATTAGATTAGTCAGGCATGACTTTCCCTCAGTGAATCCATGCTGACTGTTCCTGATCACTTTCCTCTCCTCTAAGTGCTTCAGAATTGATTCCTTGAGGACCTGCTCCATGATTTTTCCAGGGACTGAGGTGAGGCTGACTGGCCTGTAGTTCCCAGGATCCTCCTTCTTCCCTTTTTTAAAGATTGGCACTACATTAGCCTTTTTCCAGTCTTCTGGGACTTCCCCTGATAGCCATGAGTTTTCAAAGATAATGGCCAATGGCTCTGCAATCACATCCACCAATTCCTTTAGCACTCTCGGATGCAACGCATCCGGCCCCATAGACTCGTGCACGTCCATCTTTTCTAAATAGTCCCGAACCACTTCTTTCTTCACAGAGGGCTGGCCACCTCCTCCCCATGCTGTGCTGCCCAGTGCAATAGTCTGGGAGCTGACCTTGTTCATGAAGACAGAGGCAAAAAAAGCATTGAGTACATTAGCTTTTTCCACATCCTCTGTCACTAGCTTGCCTCCCTCATTCAGTAAGGGGCCCACACTTTCCTTGACTTTCTTCTTGTTGCCAACATACCTGAAGAAACCCTTTGCAACATACCTTTTGGAACATACCTTTTGCAACCTGAAATCACCGGTCTTTGCAGCTTTCCCACCACCACGGTGAGGCAGTGTCTCAAGTTGCTGGGCCACATGGCATCCTGCACTGACATGGTGCAGCATGCCAGGTTGCGGCTCAGGCCCCTGCAGGCGTGGCTTGTGTCTGCGTACCGCCCAGGCCATGACAGTTTAGACATGGTGCTCACCGTTCCGGGGCATACCCTCAATTCCCTATGTTGGTGGCTGGACCCTGACATGGTAGGCGCTGGGGTTCCGTTCCACCCTCCCCAGCCCACTCTGACCCTGGTAACGGATTTGTCCGTGCTGGGCTGGGGAGCATCATTTCCTGACCCTACTTCTCCCTACACCTTCTTCCCAGTCTCCTGTATCACTTCCCCCTGCACTTGATTCCCAGCATTATGACCCCCCTTTGCCATACACCTGTTTCCCAGTCTCCCTGACCCACCTTCCACCTGCACCTGCTTCCCAGCTTACTGACCTCCCTTCCCCCCTGTGATGTTATTGACATGAACTGGAACCGTATAGATCATTGTTGCAACCAAGGTCCTGTAGTGGCACCAAATCTTATATAAAGGGGGTCAAATAAGGTGTCTAAGATAAGGTTATGGTTTGCTGGTTATGGTTATGCTATGTGTATCATTTTTGGAGTTGAAGTTATGAATATTGGCTCTATACTGTCTATATTTCTTATGTTATGCTTCTGGGTGACACCCCAGACAAGTTGGTGTCAGCTCTGCATAGCCTGCTTGATGGCCCATTAAGGACCATCAGGTATACAGTTGACCCACTGAGAGAAGGCAGACACACCTTGTGGCTCAGCAAGGCATGCAGGGACCTGCCTATGGACAGAACTCTGAGGTTTTTTCCATGCCATGTGATGGACAGCTTGTCTTTGGGACAAAGAAAGACCACATGGCAAGAGAATATAAAAAGCTGCTGCGGCTCCTCCATCTGGTCTTCAATCCTGTTTCATTCCTCTGGAGGGACTTTGGGCATGGCTACACTTGCGAGTTAGAGCACATTAAAGGAGCCCCAGGTGGACTAGCTCGCTCCCTGTCCACACTGGCAAGGCACGTACAGCGCTCTGTGTACACGGCTAGAGTGCTCCTGGTACTCAATCTCGGCGAGTGGAATAACATTTGGTGCACCCCTGCTGGAGCACCGTGGAGCCAGTGTGGACGCCCTGGTCTGTTAGTGCGCTGTGATAGGCCTCCAAAGGTGTCCCACAATGCCTGTTCTAGCCACTCTGGTCATCACTTTGAAATCTACTGCCTTGCCCTCAGGTGACCAACCATCAGACACGCACTTTAAATTCGCTGGGAATTTTGAAAATCCCCTTCCTGTTTGCTCAGCCAGTTCACTCAGCGAATCTTTCCAGGTGACCATGCTTCCATGTGCCAGGCGATCCCCAGTATGGAGTAATGGCGAGGTGCTGGACCTCATCAGTGTTTGGGTGCAGGAAGCTGTCCAGTCCCAGCTGCGCTCCAGCCGTAGGAATTACGATACCTTCGGGCAGATATCAAGGGACATGATGGAAAGAGGCCATGACCGGGGTGCACTGCAGTGCAGGGTTAAAGTGAAGAAGCTGCGGAATGCCCACCGCAAAGACCGTGAGGCAAACAGTTGCTCTGGTGCTGCCCCTGCAACCTGCCGTTTCTACAAAGAGCTGGACACGATACTTGCAGGCGACCCCACCTCCACTCCAAGTACCACCATGGACACTTCAGAGCCCAGTTCAACAAGGCGGGAGGAGGAGGAGGAGCAAAGCGGGAGTGAGGCAGAGGAAGACACTCCAGAATCCCTGGATGCATGCAGCCAGGAGCTGTTCTCAAGCCAGGAGGAAGGTAGCCAGTGGCGGCCGGTGCTTGGGGAAGGACAAACACCAGAGGAGATTTCTGGTAAGCGGCTTTTATTTTGGGAAGGAAGTTATTCAGTGCGGGCTCTTGGGGTGAGGAGGGTTAGGGCTGCATGCATGCCTAGATGCGGAATAGGGCGTTGATGTGCTCTCTCACACCACGGTAATCGGCCTCAGTGATCTCGTCAAAGGTCTCATCCAGAACTTGGGCAATGCGCTTGAGCAGGTTTCTTAGGAGAGCCACTCTGGTCCTTGTCCCAGTAAGGCTCACTTGTCCGTGCCACTGTGCCATGAGGGGCAGGGAGACCATTGCTGCACACAGGCAAGCTGCATATGGGCCAGGGCAGAAGCCGCATTGCAGTAGAAGACCCTCCCTTGCTTCCCAGGTCACCCTCAGCATCGAGATATCTTCCAGGATGAACTCCTGTGGAAAATGTGGGGACAGTGTTCAGTATAGGGGCCCCCTGCAGCTGTTGGCTCTCC
Source organism: Lepidochelys olivacea (assembly GCF_965140295.1). Classification (NCBI taxonomy): domain Eukaryota; kingdom Metazoa; phylum Chordata; order Testudines; family Cheloniidae; genus Lepidochelys; species Lepidochelys olivacea. Next base: position 41,991,097 of record NC_140418.1, on the reverse strand, counting down.
CCAAGGCACAGAAACCCAGAGGACAATACAGCCGTGAAACAATCAGTCATGCTTGACCCTGTGCTTACTCACCATTTTGGGGCTCCCGTGGGTTATGTGCACTCGCTTTGGAATGGGCAAATTATGCTATTGCGTAGCCTGTGCTTGCCCTTAAGTACAGGGGAATCATCGCTCTGTCTGCTGTGAACAATGCTGCCTCTGTTAAGTGTCGCATTTTGCCTTTATAGATGCAACCTTGAGATCTCAGCCGGCCGTGTTATCACCAGCCGAAAGACTCCAAAGAATCAGAAAGAGACCACGTAGAAGCAAGGAAGGCATGTTGCATGAAGTAATGCAGCATTCAAGTCATGAAAATTGAAAAGTGCAGGAGTGGCGGGACAGTGAAAGGAGGATCCGCCAGCAGAATGAGGAGCACCAGCACAAAAGCGCAGTACTCTAGCAGCAAAGCACAGATCAGCTGATAAACATAATGGAGCGCCAAGCGGACTCTATCCAGGCGTTTGTAGCCATGTAGGCGGAGCACTACCGCCCCTGCTTCCCCCCCCCCCCGCTGCAGCCCTTGTCCCAAAACTCTTTCCCTTGTGCCCCCATGTCACCTCCAACCCACTTCCCCCAACATCCGGGTTCTTACTGCCACCCGCTGCCTCCAACACCTGTAGCTTCACCACCCAGCCCTGAACACTATGACCCTTACCCACTGCACTCAACCCCCATCACCATGCAGTGTAGCCATCCTCAAGTGCAGCACTCATTGCACAGCACTCCAGACAGGAAGGCTGAGTATGATAACAGGACATACGCAAATCTGTGATTGTACCGTTCCCCACCCCACCCCCTTACCCTTTCTGGTTCCCAAGCAGTTGTGTTTCTTTTCAATAAATGAATTTTCTTTTCAATAAATGGATTTTTTTGGCTTTGAAAACATTCTTTATTATTGCATAAAGTAACAGATACCTTAGCCCAGGAAAGAAACAGGCACTGCAAATCAGAGTAGCAAACACAGATTCCTACAAACATTGGAACCACTGCACTTCACTCCTGTGCAGGGCACCAGACATTACTGGTGGCTTTCAGCCTCAAATTGCTCCCTCAAGGCATCCCTAATCCTTGCAGCCCTGCACTGGGCCCCTCTAATAGCCCTGCTCTCTGGCTGTTCAAACTCAGCCTCCAGGAGTTCATAGAATCATAGAATATCAGAGTTGGAAGGGACCTCAGGAGGTCATCTAGTCCAACCCCCTGCTCAAAGCAGGATCAATCCCCAATTTTTTCCCCAGATCCCTAAATGGCCCCCTCAAGGATTGAATTTACAACCCTGGGTTTAGCAGGCCAATGCTCAAACCACTGAGCTATCCCTCCCCCCCAAACCTCCGAGTTTCATGCCTGAGTGAATTATTCACCTTTCCCTTCACAAAAGTTATGGAGGGTATGGCACACAGATGTAACTGCGGGGATGCTGTCATCGGCCAGGTCCAGCTTCCCATACAGAGAGCGCCAGCAGCCCTTTAAATAGCCAAAAGCACACTCCACAGTCATTCTGCACTGGCTCAGCCTGTTGTTGAACTGCTCCTTGCTGCTGTCAAGGCTCCGTGAGGAGGGTTTCATGAGCCACGGCATTAAAGGGTAAGCTGGGTCTCCAAGGATCACAATTGGCATTTCGACTTCCCCTACAGTGATCTTCTGGTCTGGGGAAAAAGTCCCAGCTTGCAGCTTCCTGAACAGGCCAGTGTTCCGAAAGATGCATGCATCATGCACTTTTCCAGGCCAGCCTGCGTTGATGTCAATGAAACACCCACGGTGATCCACAAGCGCCTGGAGAACCATAGAGAAATACCCCTTCCAATTAATGTACTCGGTGGCTAGGTGGGCTGGTGCCAGAATTGGAATATGCTTGCCTTCTATCACTCCTCCGCAGTTAGGGAAAGCCATTTGTGCAAAGCCATCCACAATGACATTGCACGTTACTCAGAATCACGGTTCTTCTGAGCAGGATGCAATAATGGCCCTGCAAACTTGCATCAACACGATTCCAACGGTCGACTTTCTCACTCCAAACTGATTAGCAACCGATCGGTAGCTGTCTGGAGTTGCCAGCTTCCAGATTGCAATATACACCCGCTTCTTCACCATCAGGACAGCTCGTGTTCTTGCGCCGCAGGGTGGGAGGGGGGTGAGCTCATCACACATTCCCGTGAAAGTGGCTTTTCTCATCCAAAAGTTCTGCAGCCACTGCTCGTCATCCCAGTCTTGCATGAGGATGTGATCCCACCACTCAGTGCTTGTTTCCCAAGGCCAAAAGCAGCATTCCACGGTGGTGAGCATGTCCGTGAATGCCACAAGCAAACTCATGTCATATGTGTTACTCGAGTCAATATCATCATCGGAACCCTCACTGTCACTTTGGATCATAAGGAATAACTCATTTCAGAGTAGCAGCTATGTTAGTCTGTATCTGCAAAAAGAACAGGAGTACTTGTGGCACCTTAGAGACTAACAAATTTATTTGAGGATAAGCTTTCATGGGCTACAGCGCACTTCATCAGATGCATGCAGTGGAAAATACAGTAGGATGATTTTATATACACCGAGAACATGAAACAATGGGTGTTACCGTACACAATGTAATGAGAGTGATCAGTTAAGCAAAAAAAGGCCAAAAAAAGGAACACAAACATATTTGCGAAAATCTCCCAGGGCATGACGGACAGAGGCTACTCCAGGGACACACAGCAATGCCGTGTGAAAATCAAAGAGCTCAGCCAAGCCTACCAAAAGACTAGAGAGGCAAATGGGTGCTCCAGGTCACAGCCCCATACATGCCGCCTGTATGATGAGCTGCATGCAATTCTGGGGGGGGAGGGGGACATGCCACCACTACCCCACCACTGTCCGTGGACACCTGCAAAGGGAGACTCTCACGGAGTAGGGAGGATGGATTTTTGGAGGAGGAAGAGGAGGAGGAGGAGAGTGCACAGGCAGCAAGCAGTGAATCTGTTCTCCCTGGCAGCCAGGAACTGTTCATCACCCTGGAGCCAATACCCTCCACCCCCTCCCAAGGTGGAAACCCGTCCATGCTGGCCTGTTGGCGTTTGGCCTAAAGGGTGCGGGGTGGTGTGTGTGTGTGTGAAGCGATCATCCCAGAGAGACTGCAGGCCCTCCTTTTAAATGGCCAATCCACCAGGCATTGCTTGGCATGGGAAAGGAGGGCGCCGCAGTTCGAAAGCATTGTAATGAATGTGGAAGGAGCAGAACCCCTTGTGCCCCTAGGGCTTACCATGGCTGCCTGCAAGCTGAATGCTGTTGCCCAGCCACATGTGATGCAGTCACACCAAACTGGCAGGCACTCAGTATAAAAGGCAAAATGCGACCTTGTACAGAAATAACATGTGCTAGGTACTATGAATTGCTTGTTTCACTGAGAAACAGTCTCCCCTTTGTTCTCTAAAATGTATCTTTTAAACTTCTACCCTCCCTTTTTCTCCTACCGCAGGTGCAAATGTTTCAACACGCCCCCTATCAACTCCGTTGCAGAGGCTGGCCCAGATTAGAAGGCAGGAAAAATGCACTGGGACAACATGTTTGCAGAGCTTATGCAATCCTCCCGCACAGATAGGGCACAGCTGAATGCGTGGAGGGAAACAATGGCAGAGTCAATGCCTTGTTGCCGATGTAAGCAGTGTCAGGATGAGCTCCACCCTGACATCTGGTGGTGAGGTGTGGCAAGTTGTGGAAAAGAACTTCAGAGGCCGATCTCATTTGCATAGGCACACCCACCACGCCTAGAATGAGACCATAGCTGCCCAAATGGTCACTTTGGCTGCTGTGGGATCCCCAGTGTCTCTGTTATTGGGGCAGGAAGAATAAATTGTTATTACCCTGATTATGGGAACTGTGCTTGGAACTGTACGTGGCCTTTTGTTATGATGGAGGGATTCACCATCAACTAAGTAGCACTCGCTAGGCAAGGGTCATGGGTTCCAAAACTGTGTGAATAGAGAGAGGCTGGGGACAAGTTTTCATACTTGGTGGCATGGGCCCCTTGGTGAGGGCCTTACATGCTAATTGCACTTCCTCCTCTCTCCACTGTGGAATATCAGAACTAATTTTGATTTCATTAGAAGTCTAGTTATAGGCTGCTGAGCTCATTTTGGGCTGACAGTGCACCAGCACTGGGGCTCCCCTACTATAAGCTGAATTCACTTAAGAGCTGCAATCACTGAGTGTTGTGTTAAGTAGTGGGGGAGCCTGAAGATATATTGTGGAGCAGTTTGCGGGACGGCTGGTGAAGCAGTTCGACGTGGAGCAGTGTGTGGATGGCAGGAGCTGCTTGTGGGCCGTGGAGCTAAGCGAAGGAATTTGTGGGGTGGCTGGTGGAGCGGAGCGCAGCTGAGCAAAGGAGTTCGTGGGGCGGCTGGCGGAGCGGAGTGCAGCTGAGCGAAGGAGTTTGTGGGGCGGCTGGCGGAGCGGAGTGCCACTATGGAGCTATGGGGCGGTCAGCTTCAGATCACGTAAGGTGCCTCTTACCCCCCGTCCCATTTCCACCCAGGTTGGGAGGTAAAGCTCTGCAGATAAACTTTCGAACTCTGGGGCTGCTCTGACCAGGGACAGAGACTTTTGGGGCATTGGACTTTTGGGACTTTGGGTGATTTGGGGTTGCTGGACTCAAGAACCAAAGGGAAAAGGGCATGCCCCGATTTGCCTGGGATGGGTTTTTTTTGCTCATGGGTTGTGTTATGAATCCTGTTGGTGGTGTTTCCCCAACATAATGCCACATTGTTTCTCTCTGTTATTAAAAGGCTTTTGCTACACTCAGACTATGTGCTTGCGAGAGGGGAAGTATTGCCTCTTGGAGGCGCCCAGCGGGGGTGGTATATATTTGTCCCAGGTCACTGGGTGGGGGCTCAAGCCGGTTTGCATTATGCTATTGGAATGGAACCCCTAGATATTGAACCCGGCCCTTGTTGCTGCCCACTCTGATGGGCAGAAGGGTTACACCAAGAAGGCCAATGGCATTTTGGGATGTATAAGTAGGGGCATAGCGAGCAAATCGAGGGACGTGATCGTCCCCCTCTATTCGACATTGGTGAGGCCTCATCTGGAGTACTGTGTCCAGTTTTGGGCCCCACACTACAAGAAGGATGTGGATAAATTGGAGAGAGTCCAGCGAAGGGCAACAAAAATGATTAGGGGTCTGGAACACATGACTTATGAGGAGAGGCTGAGGGAACTGGGATTGTTTAGTCTGCGGAAGAGAAGAATGAGGGGGGATTTGATAGCTGCTTTCAACTACCTGAGAGGTGGTTCCAGAGAGGATGGTTCTAGACTATTCTCAGTGGTGGAAGAGGACAGGACAAGGAGTAATGGTCTCAAGTTGCAGTGGGGGAAGTTTAGGTTGGATATTAGGAAAAACTTTTTCACTAGGAGGGTGGTGAAACACTGGAATGCGTTGCCTAGGGAGGTGATGGAATCTCCTTCCTTAGAAGTTTTTAAGGTCAGGCTTGACAAAGCCCTGTCTGGGATGATTTAATTGGGGATGGGTCCTGCTTTTGAGCAGGGGGTTGGACTAGATGACCTCCTGAGGTCCCTTCCAATCCTGATATTCTATGATTCTATGATTCTAGTCCTGGAAAGCGTTCAATGACCGGGATGAGAGGAGGGAGGCACTTGATGAGAGCAGGCAGGATGCCATGCTCAAGCTGATGGGGGAGCAAACTGACATGCTCTGCTGTCTGGTGGATCTTATGAGGGAAAGGCAGCAAGCGCACAGACGGCCGCTGCAGCCCCTGTATAATCGCCCTCCCTTCTCCCCAAGTTCAATAGCCTCCTCACCCAGATGCCCAAGAACACGGGGCGGGGGGGGGGGGGAGGAGGAGGGAATAAGATTCCGGGGACCCACCCACTCCACCCCAGAGGATTGCCCAAGCAGCAGAAGGCTGGCATATCCTAAATTTTGATTTGTAGTGTGGCCTTGTCCTTCCCTCCTCCCCTCCCCACCCCTTAATGCCATAAGCCCCTGTATACCAGCTACCAGGCTGATCATCCCTTGTTCACATCTCCTGGAGTCCAGTGATTGCATAAGAACTTTGACTTGGCTTTTAAAAAGTAGTTTTCTCACTCTCCCAGTTGTGGAGAAAACCTGGAACATGTGACCGACCCCCCCCCCAGGGCACTTTAAAAACAGAATCAGTGTAAGCAGGGTCTGAATGAGCTCTCCCCTGACATCTAGTGACACACTGGGGGAAAAAGAAAAGGAGGACTTGTGGCACCTTAGAGACTAACCAATTTATTAGAGCATAAGCTTTCGTGAGCTACAGCTCACTTCCTCAGATGCATATCGTGGAAACTGCAGCAGGCTTTATATATACACAGAGAATATGAAACAATAAAGCCTGCTCATATTCTCTGTGTATATATAAAGCCTGCTGCAGTTTCCACGATATGCATCTGAGGAAGTGAGCTGTAGCTCACGAAAGCTTATGCTCTAATAAATTGGTTAGTCTCTAAGGTGCCACAAGTCCTCCTTTTCTTTTTGCGAATACAGACTAACACGGCTGCTACTCTGAAAACTGGGGGAAAAGGCTTCAGGAACAGACCGTATTTGCATAGACATGCCTATTCTGCCTAAGTGCTTAGCATGATGGAGCTGCTTTGCCAAAGTGATCACTTTTGGTGGGTGTGAGATTACACCGTGCACTGCCCACAGAGGGGTCTGCCTGGGCAGAGCTTCTGGGGAAGCTGGAGGGGTCCTGCGCCCCAACTCTACAGTCAGCAGTGACTCTCAGCCAGTGTTGTAAAATGGAAGGTTTATTAGTTGACAGATACATAGCATAGAGCAGAGCTTGTTAGCACAGAAATCAGTGACTTTCAGCAAAGCCCATCTTGGGGGAATCCTGGACCTGGTGCCCTGGACTCCTCCCCCCACCCCCAGAGTCCCAAACAGGAGACTGACCAGTTCCAGTTGCCTGGCCCCAGACACGCCTGTTGCCCTTCCTCATTCCTTTGTCTCTTTCTCCCGGCCAGCAGGTCACCTGGTCTGCAGCAACACCTTCGGCTGATCCTTGCAGAGGTGGGGGCCCAGCCCTCAACTGCCAGGCTACAGAGAGTCACACACCCTCTTGGGCTGCTGCAATGATCACACACCCTCATCCCACCACCTGAATACTTGAGTAACACATAGGAGGAAACTGAGGCACGCACACAGTATTCAGAGAAGACATTAACAACATTCCCACTCTGTCATAGCTAGCATAGCAACACTCACAGACTATAAAGGCCGAGGAGAACAGAGTTCACCACAAGTTCAGGCCATCCATTAGTAAGGCAGCAGTTTGTTTCCATGCTCCAGTCCCAGGGCCTTTCAGATGGATGTAGTTATGCTGGAAGGTGCTAGCAGATCCCATCAGGTGGGTCTCAGACCCAAGGACAATCACAGACATCATTATGCTCTGTAAACGGAGCAACCAAGCCAGTCTATGTAGTAAAATGAGACGCAGCCAATGGGGGTGCCCGCACAAGACACTGAGCCACGTGGCCAGGCCAGAGGTAATGGAGATAGATTAACCAGGGTTTCCCTGGGTGCAGATGCAGGGGCTGGGCTCTCTGTTGCAGGTGGTGTGTGCTAGGGACAGAAAGCCTGGAGAAGGAGTTGTCAGCATGACCCTGAGAGGCAGTACAGGGGCAGATGTGAGGATTTGTGAGCAAGGAAACTGCCTGCTGTTTGTTTCTGCTGTGTTCAGGGTCACTGGATTGTGTGGCCACTCTTTGACACCAGGAATAGCCCTGACTTGTAGCAGCCAGTCCTCAGCCTAACACAAACAACTCTGCAAGGCCCCAGATATTGTTAACCCCCTCAGACCAACTGGGCAACACTGATTGCTTTGGTGCACTTAAGTTGTATTATAAGACAAATTCACAACCAGCCTAATATTTTGAGTCTCCTGGATGGGCCAAGGGAGGCGAAAACTCAAGGCACAGATTGGAAAAGGAATGTCCCTTACTCTTGTTCTCAGCTGGCAGGAATTATTCCATCATTTATTATTTGTATGTTCATAGCACCTACAAACCCTAGTCATGGATAAGGACCCCATTTTGCTAGGCACTGTACAAACAGGCCACAAACAGCCAATTCCTACCCCAAAGAGCGTCACAAGATACAAACAAGGCTGCCTTAGAAGAACATGCCCAAGTCCTGCCTCTGGACACCAGAAACAGATTGTTAGGGGTGGAGGGAAAGACTTCCCTAGTGGTTAGAGCTTTGGGGTTCAGGAGAGCTGGTCTGATTCTCTGGGTAACCTTCAGCATGTCACTTAACTCCCCAGCCTCAGAAAGGTTTTTAAACATGGCCACAGGCTCCTTCCAACTGCTGCCTATGCCTGCAGCTGCCAGCAGAGAGAGTCCCTGCAGAGCCCTGTGTCTGGGTCCAGGCCAGTAGGAGCAGCACTGCATGGGCATCGCCACATGGGGGCACACTGCACCCAGGAGGGCATGGAATGTGGCCTAGGACTTGCAGAGCCCCAGACCTTGGATGATATTCTGGGTGGTTTTGGGTGACTGGGAACAGTGAGGAGATGTTCCCCTTCATTCCAGAGGAATGAGATCTACAGGGGGCCTGAACTCCCCTGCTCTGCCGTTGCAGGGTTGCCATACACTGTGTGTACTGCATCAGTGAGACCATTACCAGACACTGTGTCCCTTCTGGGGCCCACACTTCTACAAGGCTGCTGAGAAACTGAAAGGATTCGGAGAAGAGTCATGAGACTGATCTGAAGTCTGGCAATCCTGCCTGTGAGTGAGAGAGAAATTCAGCTCAATCTCTTTAGCTGATCAAAGAGAAGAAGGTTAAGAAACCACTTGATTATGGACAACAAGTACCTCGATGGGCAGATGATTTCTGAGAAAAGAGGGCTCTTAATTCTAGCAGACACAGGCAAAATGAGAGCCAAGAGCAGGAAGATCAAGCTAGATAGACTCAGACTGGGAGAAAGTGGCAACTTATTTACAGTGAGGGTAAAACACCTTCTCAAGGGCTGTGGTGGATTCTTCCTCAGATGAAATCTTTCCATCAGGAGGTGGTGTTTCTTTCGAAAAGCTATGCTGTAGGTCAAGCAGAAGCTATGGGCAGTAGCTGGATGAAATTCCATGGCACGTCTTCTACAGCAGGTCAGACTAGATGCCCTAATGGCCTTACAATCTATGAATCTATAACCCTGGCTAGCTGCAGGGCAGACCACCTTTTCCTGTGGTTGACCCTCACAAGCCTCCCTTAGGGGAAGGAGCCATCATTTAGGGTTGTGCTGCTTCTGTTCTTCTGCTGGGGGGCTGGGGTCTAAGCTGTTGACATGCCCAAAGATCTCTTGCAGGCTGAGTTCCTTCCCCGAGGCTGGAATGCCCTTGTGCCGGATAAACCGGGCCTTCCTGGCTTCAGCATACAACTCCAGAAACCCAGGCCTGCTGTGCATGGATCTGAGGTGGCTGCTGTCGGGGGCATAGGCATCTGTATCAGAGCTTAGCTTCTCATGGCCAAGGGAAGGCTTTCTTCTCCCTGTGCAGCTAGCTTCTGCTGGGGGGCTTGGGCATGGTGTCACTGCCATCCACATCGCTGGCCTCTGACTGTCCATGGGGAAGCACTGTGGGGCCTGTACCCAGCTCTCCTTGGCTGCTGGTTTCTTCCTGCTCTGCCAGATTGGCAGAGATGTTCAGCCGCCTGGCGATGGAATATCTGAGGTCAGACAGGTTGATGTCTGGGATGGAGCTTGCAGCTTTAGCCTGGGTGCATGTTGAAGTCGATCCATGCCTTCCAGAGGACTCCTGTTCTGCATCATCCAGGATGTCACCGTTGCGTGTCTGATGCTGCAAGGGTGATTGGGCTGCCCGTGTGGGTCCCTCCATCTTGGGCAAAGTACTTCTCAGTGCTCTATAAAGGAGGGAAGAGAGAGGGGTGGAAACCTGTGCAGTCACTGACCAGCGGCTCTCCCTTAATCACCTCCCTTTGCTTGCCATCCTGACCCCAGTGCCCATGACAGTGCCCAGCTGCTCTGCCCACCCATCGTGCTTAGCTGCTCTGCCACGTGAGGCTACTTCACAGAGCCATGAGCACAGGTGTATACCTGGCATGGGTCACTCCTCTCCCTCACACCTGCCCCTTCTGCAGCGAGAGGGAGACCCTGGTGCACCAGGCTGCAGCCCCCTTTCCCGCTCCTCTAGAACCTTCTCCTTAGGTTCTGGCTGCACTTCTCCCCGCACCTCCTACACTATGCACACCCCATCCGTGGCCCCATAAAGTCACTAGACCTCTTTGCCATTACCTCCTGGCGCTGGCCACAGTGGCCGTCCATTGCACCAGGAGGAGGTTGTTGGATGAGGAGGTGCTCTGCACCTGTGGGGCATATTTCTATTCCTCCCTCAGGTCACAACTCTGGGCAGAGTTCCTCTGGGCCACATCTGCTGGCTCCCTCAATGCCTTAGAGGAGCAGTGGGTGCTGTCCAGGGTTCTCTGTTCGCTGTCCCTCTCTGGCTCCCTGCTTATGATCCTGTGACCCTCACTCCCATCCTTGTTTTTCATTAGTTGTCTCCCGCATTCACTTGAGTGCTGGATCCAGTAGCTCCTCCTCTTAGGCTTTGGGAGGGACCTTCAGCTGTGGGCAGGCTTGTGCCCGACCACCTTTCCAGGACTTCAATAGGTGCTCTGCCAGGTGAGTCCAACAGGACTCCTCCAGCCAAGATTCCCGGTGCTCATATATATGGGCTGGGCATTGCTCCCTTTGGCCCAGACAGGCCATATTTTTCCAGTAAAAAAAATTCTTTCAAAAAATGGGGACCTATAGGCAACAAGCACACATGTTTTTGCAAAGCGAGTTTGTGTACAGTGACATTTTTCATTGTTTGGAAAAATATTGAAGTGAAAAATGTATTTAAAAAGTACCAACATTTTGGGGTATTTGCTACATTTTTTGTTTCAAAATTATTGTAAAATGCCCACTTAGTATATTTTACTCTCTCCCTGCCGTTTTTTCACTGAAACAAAGGAGGAAAAGGTTAAAAATGAAAAGAAAGTGAGAAAATAGCACATTTTTTCACTTCATTACTTTTTGCACTGGCAAATATGAGAAAAGAAACAAAAAATGGAAAACCTGGGGTGTGTGAAATGTGGTAAGTGGATGTTTTTCCTCTTTCTCCCCTTTTCCCTCCATTTCCCTTTGTCTTGTCACTGAGTGTGACAGATTAAATAACATCAAGGGTTTGTTTCTTGTCACTTTGTGCTGTCTCTTTTCCTTTTTTCCTCTCTGTAACTTCAAAACACTCTCAAGCTTTGGCAGGAGCTCAGTTTGCCCTTTGCTGCTCTGTCCCTTACCAAAATCAGGGAAGTTTTGAAATTAGCGAGCAGTAAAAGGAAAAATGCTACAGGAATGAGTGACAAGCGGCTATGCCTCCACCCTGCTCTTTCCACGTTATTACAGTTATTGCATTCAATGGCAATGGGGGGGGGGAGTAACACAAATTTGAAATGTCAAAAATCCAAAATTTTGAAGTTTTAAAAATTCAAAAATTTTTGAAAACTGTCATGAAATTTAAAAAAAAAAATAAAATAACCATGGTTCCATTTCACACCCTGTGATAAAGGGACAATGTTACCATTTCAACATGTTTTTCCAAGTTCTGACCAGTTCTGTTAGTCAGTAAGTGCCATCAGAAGCTGGTTTCATGTGTGGCTAACCTCCCACAGGACAAGACACTCAGCCTGGGATAACCTTGTCCAGTCTGAGAGTTACCCTCTGCTCCCTTTACCCCGTCCTGTGATGGGCATCTCCAGCCATAGGCTGCTTAGCATGTTTGTAACCATCTAACTCCCTCTTGTCACCCATCCCCATCCACCCTGAGGCTTACCCTGCCCAGGGGCAGGAGATGCCTGCAGCACTCAGTACAGTTGTCACCCCTGCCTGGTTGGGCGCTGAGGTTTAATGGACATTTGTGTGTGGCGAGTGACTCTGGTTGCCAGGCTGCAGAGGAAGGTTACATTACACACATCCTTACCTCAGTTGCTCCACTCGGCTGTTGCTGTGCTGCTGCCCTGACGAAGTGGGGAGCGTGGGCAGAGCTGGCTTTTTACCAACCTCCTGGGAGAGGTCCCCTAGAGTGACATGGGCCTTCTTCCGGGAATTGCCTAGGACATGAGCAAACACTGATCACTAATCATGGAGAACACTGGGGAGCAGCGCAGCAGAGCCTGGGGCCACCCCTAGAAATGCACAGCTACCAAGGCACTGCTGAGGGCCAGGCTGGCTGGCTGGAAATCTTACCATCCATTTCGCCCTTCCTTTTGGCTACCTCCACACGCTGTGTGCAATCCTCTCTTGTCACTGGGCCTTTCACCAGTGTCTCCCACCCTCAGCTGTGTGTTTTCTCCCAGGCTGCCTCCAGCCACTTGGCACAGCCATCTAGTTCTCCCCTGCAAAGTGCTCTCTCCTCCTTAAAACCCAGCTGTTCACGCAGTCCCAGCCCTCCCCATTCTCAACATCAGGCCTCTCCGTCTTGGGCCTGATCGTTTGCCTGGGCAGTCTGACAGTGCCTTTGGGCACTGGCTTAGTCAATGTTTGCAAAGAGGCATGCCCAGAAGCAATTTTGAAATCAAGTGATAATTCATAACTAAACCCAGACACTTATGCCAACCGTGTATGCCACCAACGGTGTCATGAACAAACTTCCCAAATAAATCCAACTACAGTATAAAAGATCTAGCAAACTTACTGTCACCACCAACCCACCATGTCCCTGGCTTCACTTGGTCTGGCGACAACCTAACTGACAGCCACATCTTCCAGAAACATTGCCTCCTCTTTCCGCTTACACCCCTCAGCAGCTTAGAGTGCTGCAAAAATGCCGTAATGTGGAAATGCAAAGGCTGTGTGAGCTGCTCGTACACCTAACTTAGGAATGGAATTGATATTGACACAGGCAAGTTCCAGCATAGAAGACAGGCAAGTGCGGTACAGCTACGCAGCACAGACACCAATACCAAATATCCAGTGGCTCTTTAACTGGCCCTTTCTGCGGGTTGCCTCACAGATTCTCTCCTTCACTCGCACTTCCCCCACTGCTTGGATTGCTGAGTTTGCTGCTGGGCAGGATCTCCCCTCACTGCATGTCTAATTTTGGAGGGTTTCTTTGTAATTCATGCTGGGCTGGGGGCTCTATTTGGAGGAGATGGGAAGGGAGCCTCACCTTGTTGCAGTCTCTGTATCTCCCTCTGCTCTTTGATCATTGAATTCATGTGGTAGAGTCGTGCTTCCTCTAAGTCCTGCAGCCTATGGCTGAGCCGGGCTTCAACCTGCTTGACATCCTGTCTCTCCAGCTCCCAGTGCCTGGATGGGTCTCCCTCTGCCATAGGTGTTTTTGACTGATGTATGATGCCGACAGCTGCTCCCCTCGTAGGCTGGAAAGTCCCAGAGAAGAGCACAGCACCATGGAAAGGACCTGTCAAGGCTGATTCCCCATGCTGGCACTTTGAGTGCAGAAGGTGGGGGCCTGCAAGGGTTCTAAAAATTAATACTGGCCACTCCAGGCTTGTATTAAACTCCCAAGGTTACAGCTTCTCTCTGACCCTGGATGGGTAGATGCTGCCACCACCCAAGTGCAAAAAAAAAAAAGAAAACCCCTTTAGACCCAGGAAGGCGCACTTGGGAATTCCTCCCTGTCAGGTACCTTCAAGCCCTTTCACCACCCCCCTCCAGGGAAGAGCTGAGAAAGAAGTCAAAGGAAATCAGCTGTTGCCACCAACTAATTGAACAACATGCACAAACCTCTTAGGACACAAAAATCCTAATCCTGTTCTTAAAAAAGGTAAATTTTATTAAAAACAGAAAGAAAGAAAATACATCTGGAACTTAGGCTATTGCTAGATTTTTAAAAGAGCAAATATAATAATTAAGCATCAAGAATAGTTTTCTTGAGGTCCAGCTTAATGGTTACAAGCAAAACAAAAGCATTTGGGGGTTAGCACAGAGAAGTCCAAAAGCCGTAAAGAAATAAAAGGGATAAACCTAATCACGTCTTCCTAGACATTTCCTGATCTACTTACATATCTGGGATTTCCAATGAGTAGTTTCTAGGTATGATTTAATGATTTTCCATACCTGGCGCAAGCTCTTACAGCCTAGTCCAGCCCTGTCCCTGTTCTCTGGGAGAATAATCACACACAGACAAAAGGGAGCCTTGTTTCAATTTTAAAAAGTTCTAGCCTTCCCATTGGCTCTTTTGGTCAGGTGCCCACTCACTTCCTTTTACCTATGCATGCAGCCAGACTTTTTAACCCTTTATAGGTAAAGTAAGTAGAGAAGAGCTACCAAGAGGGATTTTATAGCTAACTGGCTGGCTGGGTGTCCATAAAAGGAAGCTACCCCTCCCACCCCACCCCCCACACTGCCTCACCTTCATTTATCACAGGACCTGAAACAGGAAGAGCTCCGCAGGCTAAGGAGCACTTTGCCATGAGAGAATGTCTCCATCTCCCATGAGAGGACCTGAAGCACTTTACAGATCTGGCGGGCTTCACCCTCACCACACTGAAACAGCTATTCTCACCACCCTCAATTTGCCAAGGCAGAAAGCCGTTAGAAGACTCACTCAACAGACCAGTGTCACAGGCCATCTTTCCTTACCTAATATCACAGACAGTGCTTTAATCCCCTGACAGGGGGCATCTCCCAAAGATGGACTGATTTGGGATTGCTAACCCTACGGAGTCCCCCCTTGGCTCAGTGAATGTTGGTACTGCCCCCGGTGCCCCAGTGTCAGTGGGCCACTCCAGGTGAGGAGCATCTTGTGCAATGGGAAGGTTGAGATGTTTAAATGCACAAACCCCATGACATGCTCATGGTGCGATTGCCATAAGCATATCCCTCCCCAGCCTCCACCTTACAGCCGTGGTGCAGCAGGGCCACTTGAGTGACAGGTCAGCTTTCAATTGAGGAGAGCTTTGCCTGTCGCTGCTCTGCATGCACTCTACCAAGCAGACATTCCACCCTGGCGTCCGCAGCCATGGGCCCCTCCTCTTCGCAAGGGCACTGTGAAAGCCTCCCTGTAGCTATTAAACTGTTGCCAGGTATTATATTGCTGAGAAGGCATTGCCAGTTTGTAACAGAGGCTCCACTGTGCAGAGGCTCAAGGACAGCAGCAGCATACATCACCCTTATTGGAGTGTGTCATAAATATAAAGGGAAGGGTAACAACCTTCCTGTATACAGTACTATAAAATCCCTCCTGGCCAGAGGCACAATATCCTTTTACCTGTAAAGGGTTAAGAAGCTCAGGTAACCTGGCTGGCACCTGACCAAAGGGACCAATAAGGGGACAAGATACTTTCAAATCTGGTGGGGAGGGGAAGGCTTTTGTCTGTCTGTTCTGTGTGCTTGCCAGAGAGCGATCAAGAAAGCAAGCAATCCAACTACATTAGAATTAATAAGTACTAGCAAGGAAATGCATTAGTTTACTTTTGTTTTGGCTTGTGATTTTCTCTGTGCTGGTTTTCTTTTTGTAACTTTAAAGTTTTTGCCCAGAGGGAAATCCTCTGTGTTTTAAATCTGATTGCCCTATGAGATTAGCTTCCCTTCTAATTTTACAGAGGTGCATCTTTTACCTTTTTTCTTTCTAATAAAGTTTTGTTTCTTTTAAGAGCCTGACTGATTTATCTATTGTGCTAAGACCCAGGGGTTTGGGTCTGTGATCACTTTGTAACCAATTGGTTAAGATATTATTCTCAAGCCTCCTCAGAAAGGGGGTGTAAGGACTTGGGGTGATATTTTGGGGGAATAGGAACTCCAAGTGGTTCTTTCCCTGATGCTTTGTTAAATCACTTGCTGGTGGCAGTGTACCCTCCAAGGGCAAAGAGTTTGTGCCTTGGGGAAGTTTTACCCTAAGCTGGTAGAAATAAGCTTAGGGGGTCTTTCATGTGGGTCCCCACATCTGTACCCTAGAGTTCAGAGTGGGGAGGGAACCCTAACAGAGTGTCATGGGCTTCTCCAGAACGTAGGCAGCTCAGCTCAGCCACCAGCTCAGCCCACTCTGCCTGCTTAGCTCCCTGCTGTGAGTATTTCTAAGTTACCTGTCCCCTGGGTATCTAAGAGCTTAGCAAGGTTATTCCTTTCTCCTTATTTGCTAAGGAGAAAAGCAAGCGTTCTCCTGTGGTGGGCAGGGCCTTCTCCTCCTCCTCCCCATTACTAACATTATCTATACAGTGTTGTTGCAGCCTGTCAGTCCCAGGATATTAGTGAGACAAGGTGGCTGAGGTAGTATCTTTGATTGGACCTACCTCTGTTGGTGAGAGAGACAAGCTCTCCAGCTTACACAGAGCTCTTCCTCAGACCAGATCTCTTGGCTGCTCCTGTGGCTGCATGTTTTATACACAAGTCAGACCTGAGGAAGAGCTCTGTATGGCTCAAAAGCTTTTTTCTCTCACCAGCAGAAGTTGATCTAATACAAAATATTCCCCTCCCCCTTGTGATGTCTGAAGCCAGTCCAGGACATGGCTCCATGGTGCTAGGTGTACAAACACACTGTGACATAGCCCCTGGCCTGACAAGCTTACCGTGTAAATATCTGAAGGGGGGTGGGGAGGCAGTGAGCTACAAAAGGCACACAGAATCAATTAAATGTAGAGCTGGAAGGGACCTCGAGATGTCATCAAGTCCAGCCCCCTGCACTGAGACAGGACCAAGTAATGCTAGACCAGCCCTGTTATTAAAACCCCCCAGTGACAGGGATTCCACAATCTCCCTTGGAAGCCCGTTCCAGAGCTTAACTGCCCTTATTGAAATAAAGTTTTTTCTAATATCTAATGTAAACCTCCGTGCTGCAGATTAAACCCACTGTTTTTTGTCTGACCTTCAGTGGACATGGAGAACAATTGATGACAATCCTCTTTAAAACTACCCTTAACATATTTGATGGCTGCTATCAGATCCCCCCTCAGTCTTCTAAACATGTCCTTTTTAAAAACTTTCCTCAGAGGTCAGCTTTTCTAAGCATTTGATCATTTTTGTCTCTCTTCACCTTATCCACATGTTTCCTAAAATGTGGTGCCCAGAGGGACCATGGGCATGGCTGGTTAGCTCCATTTTTTCTCTATATTCTGAATTTGACCCTGGTGCAGAGAATAATACAGCTTGCTAGGAAAATTCTTCAACAGGAAGTGCCCATGTTAGCATGGCCCACTTTATTCACTGAAATAAGCTGAGCTCAGAAGCTTCTGTATGGGTAGGGCTGGTGGAAAGTTTTCCATCAAAACTGTATTTTGATGGAAAAGTTTCAATTAAATGCAACTTTTCACTACGTGTCTGTTCGCAATGGAAAATTTTGACTTTTTGTTGAACAACTGGACATCCAAACATCAACAAGTTTTTGGTTTTTAGTTGAAAACTGAAAATGTTCAATTTGGAAATACCACTGCTGTGCTTCCCGGGAGTTTTAGTTTGGCTGCCTTATATCCCCATTTTGCTTTATGGGACAGGTTCCCCAGCCAGACTACATCTCCCACGACACATAGTGGTAACTCAGCAAGAGGGGAGAATGTGGTGTATGATGAGAGACATAATCTGGCCAGGGAGCGCAGCTCATAGAGGAGAATGGGGGCATGAGGCACCCAAACTACAATGGCCATTTGTCCACCTCTTCCACGCCACCAGCACTTTTCCCTTCGTAGTAGACACCTTCAGGCCACTCAGCGTCATCTCCTCCTTGGGCTGTAAACTGACAAACCTTTAATTCTCTGGAATAAAAGGGCTTTAGAGAATTAATATGGTAATACCTTAGGCTTTCAGTTGGAGGTGGGGAATGCTATGAGATAATTAACAGCTCCCAGGTGCTCCTGGACCGTGAATAGCCCTTCCCACGATGCTTCCATTTTATGGGCCTGGAGCACTTTTAAGACCATGACCCAGTCCCCTACTTTGAAGGAATGCTCTCTGGCATGTTTATCATACCAGGCTTTTTGCTCTTTTTGAGCATCCTGTAGGTTTTCTTTAGCAAGGGCTAGAGAGGTTCAGAGGGTGTTTTGTAGGTTGGTTACAAAGTCCAGAATGTTAGTTCCTGGAGAAGGTGTAAATCCCTCCCATTGCTGCTTCACCAACTGTAATGGCCCCTTAACCTCACAGCCATATACAAGTTCAAATGGGTAAAACCCTAAACTGGGATGTGGTACAGCTCTGTAGGCAATGAGCAACTGCTGCAACACTAGGTCCCAATCATTGGAGTGCTCATTTACGAATTTACGTATCATGGCCCCCAAAGTTCCATTAAACTTCTCCACCATGCCATTTGTTTGATGGTGGTAAGGAGTGGCAATCAAGTGATTTACCCCATGAGCTTCCCAAAGGCTTTCCATAGTTCCTGCCAGAAAATTAGTTCCTGCATCTGTGAGGATGTCGGAGGGCCAACCTACCCTGGCAAAAATGTCTGCTAGTGCCTGGCACACACTTTTAGCCCTGGTGTTGCTTAGAGCTACTGCTTCCGGCCATCGGGTGGCAAAATTCATGAAAGTCAGTAGGTACTGCTTTCCTCTGGGTGTCTTTTTCGGAAAAGGACCCAGAATATCCACAGCTACTCGCTGAAATGGAACTTCAATGATGGGGAGTGGCTGGAGAGGGGCTTTGACCTAGTTTTGGGGTTTTCCCACTCTTTGGCATACTTCACAAGACCGGACATAGGTAGAAACATCCTTGCCCATTCCCTCCCAGTGGAATGACCTCCCCAAACGGTCTTTGGTCCTGTTCACCCCAGCATGGCCATTAAGATGATTATGGGCTAAGCTCAAGAGCTTGACCCGGTACTTAGTTGGAAATACCAACTGTCTCTGAGGATGCCAGTCTTCCTGGTGTCCACCAGAAAGAGTTTCCTTGTATAAAAGTCCTCTTTCTACAACAAACCTGGATCAATTAGAAGAGCTGTGAGGCGGTGGGTTGCTCCGTGCCACCGTCCAAGCTCTCTGGAGGCTTTCATCTGCTCCCTGTTTGGTCTGGAACTGTTCCCTTGATGCTGGAGACATCAGTTCCTCAGTGGATTGTGGACCTATGCTTGGTCCCTCTGGAAGCAATGTAGGGAATGGGGCTGTTTCCGTTGACTGTGAACTGCTCTCCACTGGTGCACTATGTTGGGGTTCAGGCTCCAGCTGAGCCTCTTGTGTAGGGTTATGGGCTGCTGCCGGTTCAGGTTCGGTGGGGCCCTCTGGTGTTGGGGTTGCAAGTACTGGGTTCAGTGCTGGCAATGGGTCTGGTGCTAGTTCCGCCAGTTCCGGTTCTGGGACTGGCTCCGTCTGGGTCTCTGGGACTGGGACTGTTGCAGACATTGGCCGGGGGTCCAGGTCCATCACCTCTGACCCGGTCCTGGTAGAAGTTTCCGGGACAGAGCTAGGCCTCACGGCTTGTTTAGTCTGGCTGCAGGTGACCATTCCCACTCTGTTGGCTAGCTTCACACGATTTGCCAAGTCTTCCCCCAACAGCATGGGGATGGGATAATCATCATAGACTGCAAAAGTCCACATTCCTGACCAGCCCTTGTCCTGGACAGGCAACTTGGCTGTAGGCAAATTGAAAGAGTTGGACTTGAAGGGTTGAATCGTCACTTGGATCTCTGGATTGATTAAATTGGGGTCCACTAAGGAAGCATGGATAGCCGACACTTGTGCTCCGGTGTCCCTCCACGCTGTGACCTTCTTCCCGCCCACACTTACAGTTTCCCTCTGCTCCGAGGGTATCTGGGAGGTATCTGAGCCTGAGGACCTCTGGTGTGATTCTGGTGCAATGAACTGTAATCTGTTGGGGTTCTTGGGGCAGTTGGCCTTTACATGCCCCGGCTCATTACATTTAAAACATCGTCCAGCTGACGGGTCACTGGGGCGAGGTGGGTTGCTGAAGAACGGTGTGGCGGGACGAGAAGGTGGCTGGAGGGTTCCTTGGGGGGTAGGTGGGACCTTGGGCTGCCCCCGCTAATAGGGTGTGGTCTGGGGTTGTCCCTTCTGGTCTCCGCTCCAACTGCGACCAGTTTTTTTCTTTTCTGCCACCTCCACTCATTTGGCTCCAATCTCTCCTGCCTCGATTACAGTTTTGGGCTTCCCATCTAGGATATATCTTTCTATTTCCTCAGGAACTCCCTCTAAGAACTGCTCCATTTGCATTAGGAAGGGCAAATTTACTGGAGATTTAACACTTGCTCCTGATATCCCGGCATCCCAATGTTTCATAATGTGGTAGGCATGTCGGCTAAATGACACGTCTGGTTTCCACCTTAGGGCTCTGAACCGCCAATGGGAATGCTCGGGTGTTAGCCCCATTCTGACTCTCGCCTTGGTTTAAACAGTTCATACTTGTTCATATGTTCCTTAGGCATTTCAGCCGCCACCTCAGCTAAGGGTTCACTGAGCTGCAACCTCAGCTCTACCATTTATTGGTCTGTAGAGATGCTGTACCCAAGGCAGGCCTTTTGAAGTTTTCTAAGAAGGCCTCGGTATCATCGCCTGCCTTGTAGATGGGGAACTTCTGGGTTGGGAAGTGGTACCTGGAGAAGGATTGCTAGGGTTTGTTGGTATATTCTGCTGAGACTTTGCCTTCTCCATCTCCAGTGCATGCTTCCTCTCTTTTTCCTTCTCCATCTGTCTGAGTTCTACCCGTCTTTCATGTTCCTTTTGTCTTTCTTCAGCCTCAAATCTGGCTAATTCCAGCTTCTGTTGAACAGTGCAGTCTGTCATCCTAACTTCTCTGTTTTAACTAACTTTACACCCGAGAGTTAGAAAGAAAAAAAAAACTTGGCTTGTAAAATTTTGCTGTGCTGTCTGGATACCTGTGTTCTCTGATAGTGATTGTCAGCCTACAGAAAACTCCTTAAAAAAAAACAAACTTAACACCTTTGTCTCCATGTAAATAGGCAGAAAACCCCTCTAGTTGCTCTTAGGGAAAAAAAACTTCTTCAGGTCTGTGAAGACTTATGAATTTCCCTGCAGGAGGTTAACTACCCTTCCTTTAGGTAGAGAAAACTCCAGCTCACAAAAGACAATCCTCTTTTGTCTCTGCTTTGGCCCACAAGCAGAGAAAAAAAAACAAGCTCTAACTGCTTTCAGCTTAAAACCTGCTTTCCAGCAGCCCAAAGGGAAAAAATATTTCCTTTTAAAATCATAGAATATCAGGGTTGGAAAGGCCCTCAGGAGGTCATCTAGTCCAACCCCCTGCTCAAAGCAGGACCGATCCCCAATTAAATCATCCCAGCCAGAGCTTTGTCAAGTCTGACCTTAAAAACTTCTAAGGAAGGAAATTCTTTCACCTCCCTAGGTAAAGCATTCCAGTGTTTCACCACCTTCCTAGTGAAAATTTTTTTCCTAATATCCAACCTAAACCTCCCCCACTGCAACTTCAGACCATTACTCCTTGTTCTATCATCTTGTACCACTGAGAACAGTCTAGCTCCATCCTCTTTGGAACCCCCTTTCAGGTAGTTGAAAGCAGCTATCAAATCCCCCCCCATTCTTCTCTTCTGCAGACTAAACAATCCCAGTTCCCTCAGCCTCTCCTCATAAGTCATGTGTTCCAGTCCCCTAATCATTTTTGTTGCCCTCCGCTGGACTCTTTCCAATTTTTCCACATCCTTCTTGGAGTGTGGGGCCCAAAACTGGACACAGTGCTCCAGATGAGGCCTCACCAATGTCGAATAGAGGGGAATGATCACGTCCCTTGATCTGCTGGCAATGCCCCTACTTATACATCCCAAAATGCCATTGGCCTTCTTGGCAACAAGGGCACACTGTTGACTCATATCCAGCTTCTCGTCCACTGTAACCCCTAGGTCCTTTTCTGCAGAACTGCTGCTGACCCATTCGGTCCCTGGTCTGTAGCGGAGCATGGGATTCTTCCGTCCTAAGTGCAGGACTCTGCACTTATCCTTGTTGAACCTCATCAGATTTCTTTTGGCCCAATCCTCCAATTTGTCTAGGTCCCTCTGTATCCTATCCCTACCCTCCAGTGTATTTACCTCTCCCCCCAGTTTAGTGTCATCTGCAAACTTGCTGAGGGTGCAATCCACCCCATCCTCCAGATCATTTATGAAGATATTGAACAAAACCAGCCCCAAGACCAACCCTTGGGGCACTCCACTTGATACCAGCTGCCAACTAGACATGGAGACATTGATCACTACCCATTGAGCCCGACAATCTAGCCAGCTTTCTATCCACCTTATAGTCCATTCATCCAGCCCATACTTCTTTAAGTTGCTGGCAAGAATACTGTGGGAGACCACGTCAAAAGTTTTGCTAAAGTCAAGGAACAACACGTCCACTGCTTTCCCTTCGTCCACAGAACCAGTTATCTCATCATAGAAGGGAAGTAGATTAGTCAGGCATGAATTGCCCTTGGCGAATCCATGCTGACTGTTCCTGATCACTTTACTCTCCTCTAAGTGCTTCAGAATTGATTCCTTGAGGACCTGCTCCATGATTTTTCCAGGGACTGAGGTGAGGCTGACTGGCCTGTAGTTCCCAGGATCCTCCTTCTTTCCTTTTTTAAAAATGAGCACTACATTAGCCTTTTTCCAGTCATCCAGAACTTCCCCCAGTCGCCATGAGATTTCAAAGGTAATGGCCAATGGCTCTGCAATCACATCTGCCAACTCCTTTAGCACTCTCGGATGCAACTCATCCGGCCCCATGGACTTGTGCTCGTCCAGGTTTTCTAAATAGTCCCGAACCACTTCTTTCTCCACAGAGGGCTGGCCACCTCCTCCCCATGCTGTGCTGCCCAGTGCAGTAGTCTGGGAGCTGACCTTGTTCGTGAAGACAGAGGCAAAAAAAGCATTGAGTCCATTAGCTTTTTCCACATCCTCTGTCACTAGGTTGCCTCCCTCATTCGGTAAAGGGCCCACACTTTCCTTGACTTTCTTCTTGTTGCTAACATACCTGAAGAAACCCTTCTTGTTACTCTTAACATCTTTTGCTAGCTGCAACTCCAGGTGTGATTTGGCCTTCCTGATTTCACTCCTGCATACCCGAGCAATATTTTTATACTCATCCCTGGTCATTTGTCCAAACTTCCACGTCTTGTAAGCTTCTTTTTTGTATTTAAGATCAGCAAGGATTTCTCTGTTAAGCCAAGCTGGTCGCCTGCCATATTTACTATTCTTTCTACACATTGGGATGGTTTGTCCCTGTAACCTCAATGAGGATTCTTTAAAATACAGCCAGCTCTCCTGGACTCCTTTCCCCCTCATGTCATTCTCCCTGGGGATCTTGCCCATCAGTTCCCTGAGGGAGTCAAAGTCTGCTTTTCTGAAGTCCAGGGTCCGTATTCTGCTGCTTTCCTTTCTTCCTTGTGTCAGGATCCTGAACTTGACCATCTCATGGTCACTGCCTCCCAGGTTCCCATCCACTTTTGCTTCCCCTACTAATTCTTCCCAGTTTGTGAGCAGCAGGTCAAGAAAAGCTCTGCCCCAAGTTGGTTCCTCCAGCACTTGCACCAGAAAATTGTCTCCTACATTTTCCAAAAACTTCCTGGATTGTCTGTGCGCTGCTGTATTGCTCTCCCAGCAGATATCAGGGTGATTGAAGTCTCCCATGAGATCATGCCAGCCAGGGTTCCAGGGACAGATGCTGGATCACAAAAGCAGCAGCTACATGCTGCAAAGGGCCATTAGCTCCACTGGCCCTTTCCCCGTCCAGCCACAGGGTTTTCTCCAGTGCAGCTATAGGTGCCTCAGACAATGTCCACGGCCAGAGTAGCAGGACAAAGTGGGGGAGGGAATATCTTTTATCGGACCATCTTCTGCTGGTGAGAGAGACAAGGTTTTGAGCCACATGGAGTTCTTCTGCAGGGCTGGGAAATGTACTCACTGTCACAGCTACATACAAGGTGGAACAGACTGTTTAGTAGACCTAATTAACATATATTTCAAGAGACCATTCAAGGTGGTGTGACTGATTGACACCTCTGCAGTGTTAGGGGGGAAGGGGGGAAAAAGCTGGGGAGGTGGTTTAAGTGGGTTATGGCTTGTTATAATAAGTCATAAATCCAGTGTCTCTGTTCAGGCCATGATTTTTAGTGTCTAGCAAAATTATGAATTTATGCACCCAGGCTCATCTTTTGAAGGCATGCAGGTTTCCTTTGAGGATGAGAACTGTAGAGTGATTGCTTTGTGAGACGGGCTCACCCACAGGTGATATGGTGTTTTTGTCTATCATTTTTCTGTCATCTATAACCCTCTGACCACTGCATACAAGTCCAAATATGCTGAACAGCTCTGCACAAGGCCTTGAGAAAAACTGAGGAACAACTTGCTGCACCTCAGACACTCCAGAAGGGATCATGTCAAACAAGAAATCAATACAAGATACATCAATACAATACATCAAATCCAAAAACAAAAAGTGGAACCAACTACAACAATTCCACAACCCACAAAACACCACGTCCAGGAGAAACCATAGCGCCAGGCACTATACAACAACCCAACCTCACCAATTTATCAAGACTACCCCTAACTGGAGCTGAATTATTTGTACTCTCCAAAGGACTGAACTTCTGCTCCACCACAGAACCTGAATCCATGCTAACATGTGGAGAACTAGAAGAATTCTTCTGCTGACTCTGCCTCAAAGAATTCTTTCATAACAATTTCTTCATCACCCACACCTACCATGTCCCAATTGACAGCCATAAGAAAAAAGAATTATCTGACTAAACACCCCACTCTTGATCATTACATCAACTGCCTCAGGAAAAAAAATGTCTGAAATCCTTAACAAACTTCACATCCACCACAATCGCTCCACTGCAGAGAGGATAGTTATACAGTCCCTGAAATTCAACCACCAAATAGTGATCAAACCAGCAGACAAAGCGGGCACCCCTGTAGTCCTTAACCATGAAGACTATGGCAACAAGGACAATCAACACTTTTCTGACCCCACCTATTATAAAGAACTCAAAGAAGACCACAGTTCACCCAGGAATTTAAGGATCTCATCAAATCCTTCCCCAAACAACTCCAAGAGAAACTCTACAACCTCACCCCCCCATGAACCCACTCCATGGACCTTGTATATGCTTTCCAAATAAGGGAACCCAGGCAGATCCATGGCCCTCTTACAGAAGGAATATTGGGACTCATAGAAACCATCCTCAAAACACTCACCACACAAAGGGGCAGCTTCCTCCAGGACACAACCAACTTCCTCCAGAAACTCTGCAACATTAGCAACCTCCCTACACCATCTTTGCCACCATGGATGTCACCTTTTATATGCCAGCATCCCTCACAATGATGGCATAGCTGCTTGCCTCAAATATTTACCAAGTAATGGACACTAACCTCAGATATCTACCCCAAACAATCGCCAAACTCATCCTCACCCACAACAACTTTACATTCAACAAACACTTTGTCCAAACCATGGGAACAGCCATGGTACTAGGAAGATTCCCCACTGTGCCAACCTCTTCATGGGCCACCTTGAAGAAGAAGTTCTGGACAAATGCAACACGAAACCAATGATATGCTTGAGCTACATTGATGATATTTTCATCCTCTGGCCAGATGATCCAAACTCCCTCACAGATTTCCACAACTTCAACAATCACCACCCATTCATTAAACTCAGACCACTCCTACACCAACATTAAGTTCCTGGACACCATTATCAACTTCAGCAATAGAACCCTACAGACAACTATATACAAGAAATCCACGGACCACCACACCTACCTTCATAGATCGAGTAACCACTCCAAACACACCAAGAAATTTGGTACTGTATCTACAGCCAGGCACAGTATATGCTCTTAGAAGAAAGCCAGAAAATCAGGTGCCAGGCAGTAGTGAGTAAAATAGAGTCATGTAGCTGCCACTGAGTGGCACTGTGCGCTCATCTTGGGAATCTCCGAGACACAGTGAGTGCACAAGATACCCAGGCTGCAAAGTGGGAGAGGGGGAGTCTCTCTCCTTGGCCTGTGTCCAATGGGCTGTGACAGCCAGGACCTGAAAATATGCTCCCCTATTGCCAGCTGGGGCTGCTGTAGAACTCTCACAAAGCACAGCTTGGGGAAAGGTGTGCTCCAGCTTCAGAGGAGGGGGTGAATGGGGGTATCCTCTTATTTCTGTGGGAGCTATCACAGGATATTGGGCCTCCGATTGCTATGATCTCTTATAAATAACTTTTCTGTATGTAATGTTCACCCTGCCCTATACTGAACCACTAACCCGATAATCCCAACCACTCACGTGGACCCTCACCTCTGATCTAGAACTAATCCATTAATCTCATCCTGTCACTCATCCCTGAATTACATTTTTGTTCCAGCCCCCTAATGCTAATTATAGCACAACCCTAAGATGGCATCAGCTCCAACCCTGAAGCACAGGGCTGTTGGGTCCATCAAGCAGTATGGTAGACAATGTATGGGTCCCCAGTGATGAATGGCACACAGTAGTGTGTTGTTAGGGTCCAACAGGAAGTGTTTGGATCCTGGCATAGCTTCTATTTCCCATGTGAAAATATGGCATTGCCCCACTGCGAAAAGCAAGGAAGTGGGAAACCAAGAGGGCACTCAGGTCAGTGCAGACAGAAGTATTAGGGCCCTGTTATATTTTTTCCTACAATGTTAAAAACTTGTTACTCTCCCTATTAGATTGCATGGGGTCTGAGGGTCCAGGCGGACTCTGTGCAATGTACCAGGAAGGTGGGGGTTCATTCTCTGACTGTGGTTTATAATTTTAATTCATGAGGAAATATTGACTAGTTCAGCAAGAACAACGCTTGCCCTCAGCCACCCAGCAAGGGACTAACTGTAGTGGTTGCACTGCATCCAGTTCCAGGATACCCTGGGCCCCCTGCTGGCTCCACCTTGTCTTTCATAAAGTTTCCTTCCTCTAACTCAGAGGTGGGCAAACTATGGCCCGTGGGCCACATGTGGCCTGCAGGACCATCCTGCCCAGCCCCTGAGCTCCCTGCCAGGGAGGCTAGCCACAGGGGTAGTGTATTAAACTGCTCCTTGTAGGAATGTGCTACTGGTAGCAGTTACTGATACGTGGGAGGTTGTAAGAAACTGCTATTGTAGTAAACTGCTATCTGATGTAGCAAATGCCTACAGGTAGCAGTTTCTTGCACTGCACTAGTGTATGTGAAATTACTACGTGTAGAAATGTGCTATCCGTGGCAATTATTTATACATGTAGATTGTAAGAAACAGCTTTTGTAAAAAAATGCTACTTCTCTCATAGGTCATGTTTTCTAGACCTTAATTTTTTTTCTCTTCTCTGGACTCTCTCCAACTTGTCCACATCTTTCCTGAAATGTGGTGCCCAGAACTGGATACCTGGACACAATACTGCCAGCTTGTGGTCCACTATGCTCCCCAGATCCCTTTCCTCAGCAGTACTCCTTCCTAGGAAGTCATTTCCCATTTTGTATGGGTGCAGCTTGTTATCATTCACAAACTTTATAAATGTACTCTTTATGCCATTATCTCAATCATTGATTAAGATTTTGAATAGAAACTTATCCAGAACTGATTTAGAAAAGCTGGACGTGCACAAGTCCATGGGGCCGGACGAGTTGCATCCGAGAGTGCTGAAGGAATTGGCGGCTGTGATTGCAGAGCCATTGGCCATTATCTTTGAAAACTCGTGGCGGACCGGGGAAGTCCCGGATGACTGGAAAAAGGCTAATGTAGTGCCAATCTTTAAAAAAGGGAAGAAGGAGGATCCTGGGAACTACAGGCCAGTCAGCCTCACCTCAGTCCCTGGAAAAATCATGGAGCAGGTCCTCAAAGAATCAATCCTGAAGCACTTGCATGAGAGGAAAGTGATCAGGAACAGCCAGCATGGATTCACCAAGGGAAGGTCATGCCTGACTAATCTAATCGCCTTTTATGATGAGATTACTGGTTCTGTGGATGAAGGGAAAGCAGTGGATGTATTGTTTCTTGACTTTAGCAAAGCTTTTGACACGGTCTCCCACAGTATTCTTGTCAGCAAGTTAAGGAAGTATGGGCTGGATGCATGCACTATAAGGTGGGTAGAAAGCTGGCTAGATTGTCGGGCTCAACGGGTAGTGATCAATGGCTCCATGTCTAGTTGGCAGCCGGTATCAAGTGGAGTGCCCCAAGGGTCGGTCCTGGGGCCGGTTTTGTTCAATATCTTCATAAATGATCTGGAGGATGGTGTGGATTGCACTCTTAGCAAATTTGCGGATGATACTAAACTGGGAAGAGTGGTAGATACGCTGGAGGGTAGGGATAGGATACAGAAGGACCTAGACAAATTGGAGGATTGGGCCAAAAGAAATCTGATGAGGTTCAATAAGGATAAGTGCAGGGTCCTGCACTTAGGACGGAAGAACCCAATGCACAGCTACAGACTAGGGACCGAATGGCTAGGCAGCAGTTCTGCGGAAAAGGACCTAGGGGTGACAGTGGACGAGAAGCTGGATATGAGTCAGCAGTGTGCCCTTGTTGCCAAGAAGGCCAATGGCATTTTGGGATGTATAAGTAGGGGCATAGCGAGCAGATCGAGGGACGTGATCGTTCCCCTCTATTCGACATTGGTGAGGCCTCATCTGGAGTACTGTGTCCAGTTTTGGGCCCCACACTACAAGAAGGATATGGATAAATTGGAGAGAGTCCAGCGAAGGACAACAAAAATGATTAGGGGTCTGGAACACATGACTTATGAGGAGAGGCTGAGGGAGCTGGGATTGTTTAGCCTGCAGAAGAGAAGAATGAGGGGGGATTTGATAGCTGCTTTCAACTACCTGAAAGGGGGTTCCAAAGAGGATGGCTCTAGACTGTTCTCAATGGTAGCAGATGACAGAACGAGAAGTAATGGTCTCAAGTTGCAGTGGGGGAGGTTTAGATTGGATATTAGGAAAAACTTTTTCACTAAGAGGGTGGTGATACTCTGGAATGCGTTACCTAGGGAGGTGGTAGAATCTCCTTCCTTGGAGGTTTTTAAGGTCAGGCTTGACAAAGCCCTGGCTGGGATGATTTAACTGGGAATTGGTCCTGCTTCGAGCAGAGGGTTGGACTAGATGACCTTCTGGGGTCCCTTCCAACCCTGATATTCTGTGATTCTATGATTCTATGATCCCTGCAGAACCCCACGCGTTATGCCCTTTCAGCCTGACTCAGCCCTTTCAGCCTGTGAATCACTGATAACTACTGTCGGAACTGTTTTCCAACTAGTTTTGCACCCATCTTATTTTAGCTCCATCTAGGTTGCATTTCCATAGTTTGTTTATGAGAAGGTCATGGGAGACAGTATCAAAAGCCTTACTGAAGGCAAGATAGACAATGTTGACCACTTCCCCCCATCTACAAGGCTTGTTACTGTTAAAGAAAGCTATCAGTTTAGTTTTACATGTGAGACTGCTTGAATTAGCTACACCAAATGGCCTTTTTTAGCAAAGTAGGACCTGTCGCTGCTGCAGGTAGTACGATCCTCACTGCTGCATATGTTTCTGGATGGTACAAGGCCCTGGAATCTAATGTATACACATTAACTCTCACGGGGCACATCACTATACAAAAAAAGTTGTGTCTGTGCCTGTAGTGGGGCGGCTTCCACTATGTGTGAGGTGGCAGACAGTGAGGAGGGCTGGGCAGGCTTGTGGGTTTAGAAAAAAAGGTGTAAACATTATGTATATGTTTATGTATGGGATACATATAAAATTAGCGGATGGTTAACAACGCATTGTAAGAAGTTGGATCCCATGGCCACAACCACCCCTGTCTGACTTGTTTGGTACCCAGCATACACTGCCAAACCAAAGCTTCCCAAAATACAGTGGAGTCATGATGCACCTCACTCTGAATCTATACAAGTGCTTCTGGTGAGTACCCTGATTGCTGAGACAAGGAATCCAGGAGGCATGCACACAAGTGACATAGTAACCATAGTGACTGTGTGCTGCCATAACTTGAGTTAACCCACACTTAGAGTGTAGATATGGCCTTAGGTATATTAAATGTTTGGGAGAGGTAACAGGAACAGTATGAGGCTAGACAAAGAGTCATTCAGGTGTTTAGGCTCAAGGCATTGGAACTGGCCTTGCTGCATCCTACAGGCTTAGGAACAAAGAGGCACATAAAAAAAAAGATATCATTTATTTATTAAAATTTCTTGACTCGAGAGTGTATAACTCATGATTTTAGAATTCTTGTGGTTGTAAAGGTATCTTGGGGTTGTAGATGTGTGTTCATTATATTTTGAAACGCAAAACTATGAATAGGTTGAACAAAGA
Source organism: Lepidochelys olivacea (assembly GCF_965140295.1). Taxonomy (NCBI): domain Eukaryota; kingdom Metazoa; phylum Chordata; order Testudines; family Cheloniidae; genus Lepidochelys; species Lepidochelys olivacea. The sequence goes on along the minus strand of NC_140418.1, from coordinate 41,960,838 downwards.
ATTAGATCAGTCCCTCAGGATAAGTACATTGGCTATTAGCCAAGATAATCAGGGATGCAGGGATGCAGGGATGCAGAGGCATGTCCCTAAACGGTCCTTTGACTGCCAGATGCTGGGAGTGGACAATGGGAGTTCACTGAGTCATTGCCTGGTCTGATCATTCCCTTAGAAGCACCTGGCATTGGCCACTGTCACCAGACAGGATACTAGATTAGGCGGACTATTGGTCTGATCCACGACGTCAGTTCTAATTTTCTGCAAAAATTAGAATAGATTTTTTTCAAGGGAGAAAGACATTATAGGAGATAGTATACTGCCTTTAAAGAATATTTGAGAATCAAGTTGTACACAATGGGATGCGGAAAAACACTAAGGGCTAGCCTGATTGGCAAAATAACAATTGCAAAAATGCAATCCCCATTGGTGGACTGACTCAAAACAAAATTTTGACCCTAGGCCAGAAATTCAGTCAGCTCTAAAATTAGAAGAAAAAATTCAATTTAAAAATTCAGGGAATTCAGGGAATACCAGCAGCAGATAAGACAACTTGGGAAACTGCTATGAAATCAGATACAGTGATAAGGGATACATGTTTCCGAGGGGATATATGTAAAATGTTTCACTGAATTAAGTCTCAGGGATTATCTACACTGGCAAGTTAAAGCCCTTTAATGTGCTGCCTCAGGGGTGCGAAAAATCATCCCCCCGAGCGCAGCAAGTTTGAGCGCTTTAAAGTGCTAGTGTGGACAGAATCGGCTCCCAGTGCTCGGAGCTAATCCCCTCATCGCGGTGCATTACTAGGAGCACTGGCACCCGCAGCAGCACTTTTAACTTTGTCGTGTAGACATAGCCTCAGTAGGTTAAATCAGACAAAGAGGAGTTGCATTGACTAGGCATTGGGATGTCTGTGCCTTTAAGACCCCAGCCCTGGGAAGCCGATGCTGAGAGGTGCTGTCTGTGAGAGGGGAAATAAAAAAGCCCCTTTGCCCCCACCACTTTTGCAAACACCGGTGTCTCAATCCCACTGGTGTAACTGTTTCCCATTGTGCCCCTGCCTGTGCCCGGTTTTGCCCTCTGACACCCTCTGCCGACGCCTCACCCTGAGCTTAACTCCGCCTCCTCCCCCCGCCCTGATTGTGCCCTTTAACCCCTCTCCTAATCCTGCCTCCAGCTGCTCGAGCCCCCTGACCAGTCAATTTCCGCCCCCTGCTCAGACCCTGGCCACCCCCCTGCTCCGATTCGCTCCCTTTGCCACTTTTTAACCCCTGTCAACAGCAGTCCACAGAATCTTCCGGATAATAAGGGCAGGGTGAAGGGCAGTGGCTTCAGCAGGTGTACTGAGCATGCTCAAATGAACTGAGCATGCTCAGTACACCGTCAGTAGCACATTACTAGAGAGAGCACTTTGTGACACCACGCCTGCCCTTCCCCCGCGGCGACGTCACCGTACCGCGCTGTCAGCGCTCTGGCCCGCCGCTCCTCGCGGGCAGCGCGGGTGGCCTGGCTGGCTCTGGTGGGCTGGGAGCTCCTGCTGCTCTGAGCAGCATGGTAAGGGGCCGGGGAGCAGGGGGGGCTGGGTCAGGGTCAGGGGATCCCGGGGGGCTGTCAGGGGACAGGGAATAGGGGGCAGTTGGATAGGGCGGAGGGAGTCCCGGGGGGGGGCTGTCAGGGGGCAGTGGATAGGGGTCGGGGGGGCAGTCAGGGGACAGTGAGCGGGGGGGTTGAATAGGGGGTGGGATTCTGGGGGGCCTGTCAGGGGGCAGGGGTGTGGATAGGGGTCGGGGCAGTCAGGGGACAAGGAGCAGGGAGGGTTGGATGGCTTGAGAGTTCTGAGGGGGGCAGTCAGGGGATGGGAAGTGGGAGGGTGCGGATAGGGGGCGGGCTGTTTGGGGAGGCACAGCCTTCCATACCCGGCCCTCCACACAGTTTTGGAACCCCAATGTGGCCCTCGGGCCAAAAAGTTTGCCCACTCCTGCTCAAAGTGGTATTTTGTGGGGCTTGGGTTTATTTTAAATCAAAGCACTAGGATTCACATGGCCAGTCGAGGGCTTTAGAATCATAGAATATCAGGGTTGGAAGGGACCCCAGAAGGTCATCTAGTCCAACCCCCTGCTCGAAGCAGGACCAATTCCCAGTTAAATCATCCCAGCCAGGGCTTTGTCAAGCCTGACCTTAAAAACCTCTAAGGAAGGAGATTCTACCACCTCCCTAGGTAACGCATTCCAGTGTTTCACCACCCTCTTAGTGAAAAAGTTTTTCCTAATATCCAATCTAAACCTCCCCCACTGCAACTTGAGACCATTACTCCTCGTTCTGTCATCTGCTACCATTGAGAACAGTCTAGAGCCATCCTCTTTGGAACCCCCTTTCAGGTAGTTGAAAGCAGCTATCAAATCCCCCCTCATTCTTCTCTTCTGCAGGCTAAACAATCCCAGCTCCCTCAGCCTCTCCTCATAACTCATGTGTTCCAGTCCCCTAATCATTTTTGTTGCCCTTCGCTGGACTCTCTCCAATTTATCCACATCCTTCTTGAAGCGTGGGGCCCAAAACTGGACACAGTACTCCAGATGAGGCCTCACCAATGTCGAATAGAGGGGAACGATCACGTCCCTCGATCTGCTCGCTATGCCCCTACTTATACATCCCAAAATGCCATTGGCCTTCTTGGCAACAAGGGCACACTGCTGACTCATATCCAGCTTCTCGTCCACTGTCACCCCTAGGTCCTTTTCCGCAGAACTGCTGCCTAGCCATTCGGTCCCTAGTCTTCAGAGTAACAGCCGTGTTAGTCTGTATTCGCAAAAAGAAAAGGAGGACTTGTGGCACCTTAGAGACTAACCAATTTATTAGAGCATAAGCTTTCGTGAGCTACAGCTCACTTCCTCAGATGCATCTGAGGAAGTGAGCTGTAGCTCACGAAAGCTTATGCTCTAATAAATTAGTTAGTCTCTAAGGTCCCTAGTCTGTAGCTGTGCATTGGGTTCTTCCGTCCTAAGTGCAGGACCCTGCACTTATCCTTATTGAACCTCATCAGATTTCTTTTGGCCCAATCCTCCAATTTGTCTAGGTCCTTCTGTATCCTATCCCTCCCCTCCAGCGTATCTACCACTCCTCCCAGTTTAGTATCATCCGCAAATTTGCTGAGAGTGCAATCCACACCATCCTCCAGATCATTTATGAAGATATTGAACAAAACCGGCCCCAGGACTGACCCTTGGGGCACTCCACTTGATACCGGCTGCCAACTAGACATGGAGACATTGATCACTACCCGTTGAGCCCGACAATCTAGCCAGCTTTCTACCCACCTTATAGTGCATTCATCCAGCCCATACTTCCTTAACTTGCTGACAAGAATACTGTGGGAGACCGTGTCAAAAGCTTTGCTAAAGTCAAGAAACAATACATCCACTGCTTTCCCTTCATCCACAGAACCAGTAATCTCATCATAAAAGGCGATTAGATTAGTCAGGCATGACCTTCCCTTGGTGAATCCATGCTGGCTGTTCCTGATCACTTTCCTCTCATGCAAGTGCTTCAGGATTGATTCTTTGAGGACCTGCTCCATGATTTTTCCAGGGACTGAGGTGAGGCTGACTGGCCTGTAGTTCCCAGGATCCTCCTTCTTCCCTTTTTTAAAGATTGGCACTACATTAGCCTTTTTCCAGTCATCCGGGACTTCCCCGGTTCGCCACGAGTTTTCAAAAATAATGGCCAATGGCTCTGCAATCACAGCCGCCAATTCCTTCAGCACTCTCGGATGCAACTCTTAGTTATAGCTTGTTCCTCTTTATTGGCTCAGACAGGATCATCACTCCTGAACTAGCACCATACACAAGGCCTGTGCCCAGCCCCTCTCTCTACACAGTTATCTGGCCCTGGTCATGCAGCAGCTGAGCCCCTCTCAGCCATTAATGGCTTTGTGTCCTCCCCACAGCCTGGTGAGATAGGGTGGTGTACTGGGACTCAGGAGACCCAGTTCAATCCCAGGGTCAGCCACAGACCCCTGTGTATCCTTTCACACATCACTTGTGCCTCAGATCCCCATCTGTTAAATGGGGACAGCTCCCTAGCTAACAGGCCACCAAGGAGTGAGGAACCAATGACATCCAAGTCTAGGTACTTGTCCAGGGATCTCACAGTGGCCAGAGAACTCGATGTGCTCAGCCAACAGCTCTACAAAGGTCTGAGAGCAACAAGCTAGAGGCATTGAACCATTAATCACAGGAAGTCCTCTGGCTGGCCGGCCTGATGTTCTAATAATCGGGGCCTTCATGTAAGCATGGCAAACTACAGGTGCTGATACAATGAAGTTACCCCTTGATATCAGACCAGCCAACTCGCAGAGCTGATTCTGTGACTGTACAGAGCCTGTGTCTTGAAAGAAGCCAAGAAAGGTTCACACTGACAGGAGTGAGCCAGTCACCTGCACAAAAGCCAGCTTTGACATCAGCCCAGAGTGGTGAAATCACTGAGCTAGTGACATCACCGACCAGTCTCTGGACAGCAGGCCGGCAAGCCAGAGGAAGGTGCTAAGCCAGTGACTTCACACAGCCCGAGCCTTGAGGCAGTAAACTCAGAGGGGCTTGTACCTTGACACCAGCCCAGCAAGCCAGACCTGCAAAGCTGGATACTTCAGAGAAGCATGTTCCTTTGCACGATTGTGCTGGATATCAGCCCAGCAACCAAGAGCTGCTCTCAGGCACTGTCATTAGTGCTCAGCCTGGCTCAGCTATGGTTAAAATAAGTGGGAATGCTGGAGATCACAGGCCCTGTTTTCCACTAAAAGCAGAGGGAGAGTTTCCTCCCCTCGCCCTCACTTGAGTTCAGAGCTCAGCTCTCCCTAACCCCCCACTTTCTGCCTCTTCATGGGCTGCTTGGGGAACTGCAGTGGGAGCAACAGGCCACGTTGGTGCTTGGCAGGGGAGTTTTCTGGGACCCAGGCCTTCCCACCAGCACCCTCTCTTGCCACTCCACGGCAGGGTGTGAGGACATGTGGAGGGGAAACAGAAAAGATGGTCTCGCTTGCAGGCCAGTGGCTGCAGAAGGCCAACCCATGGAGTTTTTACAGAACCCAGAATTGCCCTTTCTGAGGTTTCTCCCACCTCGCATTCCCACTGGCTGTCTGGATTCTGGCTGTCCAAAATTTCAGGCCAGTGAAGCAGATAGGGCTCTGTCTGGCTGTGGAAGAGACCACCAACAGCTCTGACTCCCTCTACACTTCTCCTGACAAGGGAGGACACTGCTTATGTCTTGCTCTTTTTCCCAGCAAACCTTGCAATGTAGAGGCCTACCTTTCTTTTTTGAGTGATTGTTCATGTGTATTCCACAATAGGTGTGCGTGCTTGCCATGTGCACCAGTGCTGGAAGTTTTTCTCCTAGCAGTACCCATAGGGGAGCGCCCCTAGCAACCCCTGGAGTGGCGCCTCCCATGGCGCGGTATAAGGGGCGCTGTGTGCTTTCCTGCCCCCTCAGTTCCTTCTTGCCGTCAGTGAAGGTGCTTCGGAACTGCTCTGCTCCAGCTTGTTTGCAGCTCTCCTCCAGAACTCTTGTTCATTCAGTGTAGTAGTACCTGTAGTTAAAGTAGTTTGATTAGTTTTCATTTAGTTTAGTGCGCCCGGGCCGGGGCGTACCCCGGGTTTTAAGTCGTGCAACCCATCTCAGCGATCGCTGCAAGATTTGCAAGTTGTTCAAACCTCGGACCAAGAGAGAAAGAGACCTTCAGCTCCAGGCCATCCTGATGGAGGCGGCGTTGACCCCAACTCCGGCGCGCCACTCCGAGTCAGCACCGGGTACTGCAGGGTTGGTGCATGGCGACCCCACAGCACCATCTACCGATCGGCACTGGTCCCTGTCTGTGGGGCATGCCAAGAAGGCTAAGAAGAGGCCTTCTCCGCTGCGGCACTGGAGCAAAACCAGGAGAGAGGCTAGACCCATGTTGGGCAGTCCTTAGTCCCCATCGGCATCTAGGCCTCCAACTCAGGTCGAGCAGAGTAGCCCGGCCCATTCGGAGCAGGCTTCCCCGTATGTCCGGATGCCTTCCAAGCCGGAGGCCCTGCAAGCGACCCAGGACGTTATATCCATGCCAGTACCAGGTGCACTGCCAACGCTGGCTCCGCAGTCCAGAGGCAAGCCGCCGCTGGGATCTCCACAGTTGCCCCTGGCTCGGCACAGGACACAGTCGAGGGAATGTTCCCGACGCTGTTTGCCGCTGTGTGACCATCCCGTGTGTAGTCCACGCAGGTCACCGTCGTCCCCCACCAGGTTGTCTGGCTGGGTTCTGACTGACGGAGATTCCAGGCACTGCTCCGCCTCGAGGAGCGGACACCGTCGAGACTGTGGCAGATGCTACCAAAGGAGCTATTGTAGCCAGTCGCGACACAAACCTCGATGCCGTTCCCGTTCGTCGTCTCGCTCCAGGACCCCGCCGTGGCACCACTCCTGCAGCCCGAGGTGTCAATCGCTATCGCCTCGCCGTCGCGGATCTGCCTCCCGGAGCTGATTACAGAGTAGCTGTGACCAACGGTACCATTCCTCCATGTCTCGTGGTTGGCACCGCTCCCGGTGCTGCCACTCCTCCCAGTCCAGGGACAGTGGCTGGTCATGGGACAGCGGCCGGTCATACACCAGCCCAGCCTCCCTTCGTAGTCGTCGATCGATGGGACAGGCCAGCCAGGCTGAACAGCTTGCTCCACCGGTGCCCGTGGCCGGCACAGTGGTACCAATGGGCTCTGTGGCACCCGAGACAGCCCCCAGTGGGGGCTTGCTCGGTGGCCACAGCCTCAGAATAGCCATCGGTCTCCCTCTCCTAGCCTCCAAGGAAGCAGTTGGTGGGACGTGCACCTTCGGAAAGCGACCAAGTGGTGGATCCTCCATTGCCGGTGGACACACAAAGTACCGTGCCTGCCTCCTCACCCTCCCCTGATGAGGCGAGGACCCTCCTCTGTCCATCCTGCAGGAGGACTCTAAAGCCCACCAGGAACTATTGAAAAGGGTGGCATCAAGCCTCAACCTTCAGGCAGAGGAGGTGGAGGAGCCCTCAGACTCCCTCTTCAACGTCCTATCCACCTCGTTACCGGGCAGAGTGGCCGTGCCACTCCATGAAGGGGAGGCAAAAATTTCAAATGCCTTGTGGCAAACCCCGGCCTCCTTGTCCCCCATTTCAAAGAGAGTGGAACGCAAGTACTTGTGCCTGCCAAGGGGCATGAATATCTATACACCCACCCTACCCCTAACTCCCTGGTAATCAAGTCGGTCAACCAAAGGGAGCAGCAGGGCCCACCAGCCCCCTACTCCAAAAAATAAAGACTCAAGGAGGCTGGATTTGTTTGGGAGGAACATTTATTTGTCTTCGAGTTTCCAGTTATGGGTGGCGAACCATCAGGCTCTCCTGGGTCGGTATGAATCCAATGTGTGGGGCTCTCTGCCCAAATTTGAGGACTCCTTCCAAGAGCGTGACAGGAAGGAGTTCAAAGCTCTGGTGGAGGAGGGTACAGTGGCTGCCAGGGCAACCCTGCAAGCAGTGTCAGTGCAGCGGACAGGGCTGTGCGGTCCATGGTCTCCATGGTGTCCCTGAGAAGGGCATCGTGGCTTCTACTGTCTGGGCTGTCCAGTGAGGTGCAAACCTCCCTTCAGGACCTCCTGTTTGATGGCAAGGCTCTGTTTGGGGAACAGACGGACATAAAACTGCATGGTCTGAAAGACTCCCGCATTACACTTAAGACTCTTGGCCTCTATGTTCCGGCTCCAGCTAGACCTAAGTTTAAGCCCCAGTAGGCTCCCACCCAGGCCACCCACTCTAAATATGAGCCCCCTTATAAAAAGTCACAGGACTATAAGAAACGCCCATGGAGGCAGTCCTGATCTGCCCCCCAGCCTGGATCCTCCAAGGGCAAACAGGTGGGGAAACGGCAGTTTTGACGGAATGCCCGGGGGAAAATCTACCAGTACTCACCAGGGATCCACCCACAATAAAGCCTCCCTGGACCAACCTATCGTGTGCTTTTCTCCCAGAGCGGTCGTGGCTGACCTTGGAATGATGAGTCCTCAGCACCATCTCCTGGGGCTACACCCTCCAGTTTACCTCTTCCCCACCCAACCACCCGCCACCCCCGTCCCTCCTGGAGGGACCCCTCTCACGAGGCTCTGCTCGAGCAGGAGGTGGGGCAGCTCCTTGGCCTAGGAGCGGTGGAAATGGTGCCAGTGGAGTTCAAACTCAAGGGGTACCACTCCCGCTATTTCCTTATCCCGAAGGCCAAAGGGGGGCTCAGGCCCATCTTGGACCTGCAAGGCCTGAACCAGTACATGGTGAAGCTCAAGTTCCACATGGTTTCTCTGGCCTCCATCATCCCCTCCCTGGATCCTGGGGACTGGTATGCCACCCTCGATCTGCAGGGCGCGTACTTCCACATCCATATATTTGAGGGGCACAGGCGCTTCCTCCGTTTCACAGTTGGGCAAGAACACTACCAATTTACGGTCCTCCCATTTGGCCTGTCCACTGCCCCCAGGGTATTCACAAAGTGTATGTCTGTGGTGGCGGTCTACCTCAGACATCATGGGGTCCAGATCTTCCCCTATCTGGACGACTGGCTGGTCAAGGGCAGCTCCCGGTCGCAGGTGCAGGATCACATGGTGCTCCTCCTGTCCACGTGTGCCACTCTGGGCCTGTTGGTGAATGACACCAAGTCCACATTAGTCCCAGTACAGCACATAGAGTTTATCGGGGCAGTCCTGGACGCTACGTCGGCCAGGGCCTCCCTCCCACTGGACAGGTTCAAGACCCTGAAAGGGCTCATTGACACAGTCACAAGGTTTCCAATGACAACTGCCAGAGCGTGTCTCCAGCTCCTGGATCACATGTCGGCATGCACATATGTGGTTCACCATGCCAGACTCAGGATGAGGCCCCTCCAGCTCTGGTTGGCCTCGGTGTTCTCCCAGGCCAGAGACAGGATGGACAAGGTCCTCACTGTGCCTGAGCCAGGTGATCGCCTCCCTACAATGGTGGTCTTCCCTGGGAACATACTCCGCGGGGTCCCATTCAGAGGCAGACCCTTGTTGATGGAGCTGGTGTCCAACGCATTGGACCTGGGGTGGGGAGCCCATGTGAGGGATGTTTAGACCCAACGTCTGTGGTCTGCACAGGACCTGGCCCTCCACATAAACATCAAGGAACTCAGGGCGGTCCAGCTGGCGTGTGTGGCCTTTCGCTCACACCTGGAGGGCAGGGTGGTCAGGGTTCTCATGGACAACATGGCCTCGATGTTTTACATCAACAGGCAAGGCGGGGCCCGATCCTTTGCCAGGAAGCCCTCAGGCTGTGGGACTTCTGTGTAGCCCACGACATTTGCCTACAGGCCTACCACCTACCGGGCATCCGGAATTCGTGGGTGGATCGCCTGAGCCGGGACTTCTCCTCTCAGCACGAGTGGTCTCTTCACCCAGAGGTGGTGCACAGACTTTTCCAAGAGTGGGGAACTCCCCAGGTGGACCTGTTCAGGACTCGGCAGAACTGTTGGTGTCCCCGGTTCTGCTCCAGGGGGCGATGTTGTGGTTCAAATACAAGACAGCACAAAGCTTTAAGCAAGCAAACAGGCTGGTCTGCCAACGGACTGGTCCTGTCAGCTTTCCACCCTCTCCTTTATTCTTTTTCTCCCCCGCGCATTACATTCTCCAACAGATAAAAGGAATACACTGGCTTTGTTTAACATTCTTATTTACCAATTTCTATCTACCACATTCCTTGCTCTCGGGCCTTGAGCCCAGTCCTGGGAGGCTTCCCACGGTTCATGTCATCTGGGCAAGATTCCAAGGTTCATGCCCTTGAGAGGAGCTGTGTGTGCACTGCTCCTACACAACACTCTGGGTGTGCCCTGAATGTTGTCAAGTGCATGAACCTTGTATGAATCCTACAGGGTGGGGCTGGGACAGGGTGCTATCTTCGATGCCTTCCTCCTATCCTAGTCAGGCCAGTTTTTCTATACCTTCCCCCCATTTCCACTGATCGGCAAGGTCCTGGTAAAGATAAAGATGGACAGGGCCCGGGTCCTCCTGATTGCCATGGTGTGGCCCAGGCAACATTGGTACGGGACCCTCACAAGCATGGCGGTAGCTTCGCCATGGCCGTTGCCGCCCCGCCTGGACCTGCTCTCCCAGGACCAGGGCTGCCTCCTCCACCCCAGCCTAGCGGCGCTCCACCTCTCGGCATGGCTGCCTAATGGTTAGGCTGGGAGGAAAGGACGTGCTCGGAAAGGATTCAGCACGTCCTCTTGGAAAGTAGGCAACCCTCCACGTGCCGAGCCTACTTAGTGAAGTGGTCTCAGTTTTCTCAGTAGGCGGCTGAACGGGGCGTCTCCCCCATTGCTGCCCTGATCCAGCTCATTTTAGACTATCTCCTTCACCTTAGAGACCACGGCCTGGCACCCTCATCCATCAAGGTGTACTTGGTGGACATATCGGCCTTCCACCTACCGGTGTAAGGGCACACTGTATTCTCCCATGCTATGACTGGCTGATTCCTTAAGGGATTAGATTGTCTCTTCCCATACATTAGGCCCTCAGTCCTGCAGTGGGACCTGAACTTGGTGCTGGCCCGGCTCACGGGTCCACCCTTTGAGCTGTTAGCTACATGCTCCTGGTCGCACCTCTCATGGAAGTTAGTCTGCCTGGTGGTGATCACGTCAGCAAGACGGGTCTCGGAACTCAGGGCCCTGACCTCCGAGCCCCAGTACACGGTGTTCCATAAAGATAAGGTCCAGCTCCACGCACATCCTTCATCCCTCCCGAAAGTGGTCTCTGCCTACCACATAGGTCAGGATATTTTCCTGCTGATCCTGTGCCCCAAGCCACATGCGTCCAGTGAGGAGTGCTGCCTCCACACTCTGGATGTGAGATGGGCTCTGGCCTTTTACCTGGAATGGACTAAGCCATTCAGAAAGTCTTCGCAGCTGTTCATCACCTCGACCAAATGCATGAGGGGTTGGCCGATCTCTACTCAGCGGCTCTCCAACTGGATCACCTTGTGCATCCGTACCTGTGATGACCTGGCGGCAATCCCTCCGCTGTCAATTGTGAGGTTGCACTCGACTAGGGCGCAAGCCTCGTTGGCTGCTTTTAAGGAGGACATTTACAGGGCTGCCACATGGTCTTCAGTTCATACGTTTACCTCGCATTATGCGATTATCTCCCAAACCAGGGAAGACGTTGGGTTCAGAAGGGCTGTGCTCCATCCCAAGAATTTGTGAACTCCTACCCACCTCCGACAGATATAGCTTGGAATCACCTATCATGGAATACACATGAGCAATCACTTGAAGAAGAAAAGATAGTTACTTTTTCCATAACTGGTGTTCTTTGAGATGTGCTGCTCACGTCTATTCCACATCCCACCCTCCTTCCCCTCTGTCGGAGTTGTCTGGCAAGAAGGAACTGAGGGTGGGGGGAGCGTGCAGCACCCCTTATATCGCACCATGGAGGCGCTGCTCCAGGGGTCACTAGGGGTGCTCCCCTATGGGTACTGCTAGGGGAAAATCTTCTGGCACCGCTGCATGTGGCGAGCACGCACACCTATTGTGGAATAGACATGAGCAACACATCTCGAAGAACACCAGTTATGGAAAAGGTAACTGTCTTTTTCCATACCCCTGACCCCCCAAGGACTACGTTTCCAAGGAGTCCTTGTGGTGGAGAGGGGAGCCTTGCTCCACCTGACTTCAAGACCTAGGTTCCTGACCCTAAAGCCTGAGTTTGAGCTGTCTCTCAGACCAAACTGTCATGCTGGGATTGCTTCCTCTCTCCCGAGGGTTGTGTCTTTTGTTCCATGGGTCTGTCTTTGCAGTATGACTTCTGGAACAAGGCGGAACAGCATCAGAGACTTCCCTGCTCAGCTCTGAAGGGCCAGTATTCTCTGCTCTGTGTGTGCCATGCACATTTTTGCAAGGCTAGCTATGGGCTTGCTTGGGGACATGGTCTCTTTTCAGATACTGTTATTCCATTGGCCCTGTTCTCCTACCTGTGTTGTGTCCCATCGCACAATATGACAGAGTGTCACTTCACCATGTGCTAGTGCCCAAGATGACATATAGCCTCCCACACTGGGAAAATCCCCCATTTATTCTGATCTTTAACCATTGCCCTCATATTTCACCCTCCATAGCTCTTCAGCCAAATATCTGCAGAGTGCTTTCATTTCCATCACCCTCCTTACACACCCCACTGGAGTCTTCACTTAGCCATACTACACATATTTTAATCTGTCCTCATCACTCAGTCCCTGCACCATACTGTGGCTGTAGTTGCTTTCCTCTGAACTGCTTCCCACTTGTCAGCTCTTCCTGGTGGAGCCTAACATTAAATGCCCTAGTCCAGGTGTAGCTGCACAGAGAGAAAAGGTGAGTAAATCCCCTTTCTATGATGTGATGCCTTTGCATATGCAACCCAAAAATGGCACTGCCTTTTTCTTCCATACTGTATAGCAAATGCATGTCTTTTAGGGCTGTGGTGTTGCCCACCTGAAACATTCAAAAGCCATGAGCCAGGTTCCAGAAAACACAAGATTGGCTTAAAAAACAGGAATTTTTTAAAAACAACATCTAGGTTCTGTTTATTTGCCTTCTGGTGTCATAGCCTTTAGGGGCTGTGTTTTGAGGCATTATACTGCAACCAAGGGGGCTAGAAAATTACTTTTTTAAATGAAAGGTGGGATTCAAGTGTATTCCCATGACTCCAAGAGCTGGGGCTTAAAAAAATAAAAAATCATAAGACATGATAAAACTGCAAGAAATACCACACAGTGGGGCCTACACCACATGTCCAGCCTTCTGTGTGACACTCACCACCTGTCATGCATGCCCACAGGATCGCTTGCAGTTGATTCTCCCAGTCTCTGGGGCTATTGAGGCCTGCTCTGCAGGCAGCAGACAGGATCTCTCTCCCTCTTCTGAGTGCTACTGCTGCCAGCCAGCCAGCCCCACGTGTTGGGGGGAGAGGGGGAAGGGAGAGACTCAGCTGGCAGTGCAGGGCATCAGGGATGATCCATGGTGCACTAGTAAAGGGTGCTGCCTGCAGTGATCACTTTGGACATTTGCTCCCCACGCAGATTGGCTGCTGCCTCCAACTGCTCCAGCTGCCCCACATGTTCCCCTCCCTCTTGCTCCCCCTGCCTGGTCCCCTCCTTCCAGGGGCAGCCTTAGGGAAAATGGTGCCCTGGGTGAACTTGTATTTTGGTGCCTCTGGCCCCCATGAGCGCTGTGCTCCCCATATTGTCTCTGGCCCCCGTGGGCTCCTCTCCCCCTTTCCCCCCCCCAATCCCTGCATTCCCTTCCTGCGATCATGTGGGGAAACTGACCTGGATGTACAAAGCGACTGGCCACTCCACACCTTGAATGCTGCTCCTCTGTACACCTCTAGGGGGCTCTGAGGGGGAGCAAGGAACAACATCAGCACTCTCTGCATCCAGGTCACTTTCGCTACCTGGTCTGCGTAAGGAGAGGACAGGAGAACAGCAGCTCCTGATGCTCCCCTCACAGAACAGCCCAGGCGAGGAAAGTGACCTGGATGCATGGAACGCTTGGTGTTGCTCCCCGCTCACAGCCCCCTATGGCAGGGCCAGCCCACAACATTTTGGCACCTGAGGCGGGGAGCTCGACGCCCCCATGCCCCCTCGCTTGGGCCAAAACTTTGAAAGGTCTCAATTCTGCCTTCTTTCTGTTCTTCTCCTTTCATGGTACTGCTCTGCTACCTACCCCAATAAAGAAGAACTAACAACTTAAAATGCCTTGTTCAAAAATTATAAGTAACACTTAACTTTCAAACGTCTGGACAGCAAATGTAACTTTTCTTGTCTGCATAGTAAACATGGGCATTTTTATCTGTTTGAATAATCAAAGTGGTGCTTTCCGTGCCTTCTTGGTTGCAAAGATTTGAACTGCTTCCTGCTGAAGGTCCACAGTCCAAGCCAGTTCATGCTCTACTGAGATGGCTGCAAGGCCGACCAGCCTCTCCTGTGTCATTGTGGAGCGTAGATGTGTTTTTATTAACTTCAGCTTGGAGAAGCTGCATTCTCCACTGACAACTGTTACAGGAAGTGTTAGAAGAATGTGCAGAGCAACAAAAGCATTTGGAAAGAGGGTGGTTATCTTACTTGTGCACATATATTCCAGAACAGCCTTTGGAGTTGATCCTGCTGAAATGTATCTTGAAAGGGCTTTCAGTTCATCACCTAAATCACTCACATCAATATTGCGCATGTCATCATGTGCCAACACTGTCTCTAGTGCCCTGTATTACCAGTGTAGGTCTTCTTCAGGTATAGTGAGGAGTTTTGGAGTATCATACCACATCGCAAATATACTGCTGTGTTCCTTGAATCATAGAAAATCAGGGTTGGAAGGGACCTCAGGAGGTCATCTAGTCCAACCCCCTGCTCAAAGCAGGACCAATCCCCAATTTTTGCCCCAAATGGCCCCCTCAAGGATTGAACTCAGAACCCTGGGTTTAGCAGGCCAATGCTCAAACCACTGTGCTATCCCTCCCCCCACAGAGCTGCATGAAATGTTCTTCAACTGGCTGTATTGCACAATCTAGCACCTGGTTAAAGAAGTCAACTTTGAATTGTTGTTTGGGGTCTCTTATGGGATTATCCCATGCCTCGTAATCAAAATGTCATCTTCTTCGGTGACTCTTGTATTCTTGAATGGGTGGGAAAATAACTTCAGTGTGAAGTTCCTCTGCCAACTTCTGTGCACTCTTCAGAACATTTTAAAATCCCTCATCTGACTGGTAAGACTGTAGGTATGACTTTGCTTTGTCCAGTTGTTCCATTGCTCCAGATATATCAAGGTCAACATCTTGGAGTCTCTTGCTTACAACATTTATTTCAAACAGTATGTCATGCCTCAATACTAAGCCACACAGAAATTTGAAGTTATGTATGTTTCTGGTGATTCCATTTCCCTCTGCCACTGTTCTCCCACAAACAGTTCCTGTCATAGCATTATCCTCCATAATGGCAACTATGGCATCATCTATCTTCCCAATTTGGTGTTTGATAGGTTTTATCACCTCCACTCGACTTTCCCATCATGTGGCACTTAGTGGTTTCAGTGTCAGAGAGGATGTTCCCAGATGTTGCTTCAAAATTTGTGTGGCTGATATGATTAGGCCTATGATCGTGTCCCCTGAATAGATATGTGGACACAGTTGGCAACGGGCTCTGTTGCAAGGATAGGTTCTTGGGTTAGTGTTTTTGTTGTATGGTGTGTGGTTGCTGGTGAGTATTTGCTTCAGGTTGGGGGGCTGTCTGTAAGCAAGGACTGGCCTGTCTCCCAAGATCTGTGAGAGTGATGGGTCGTCCTTCAGGATAGGTTGTAGATCCTTGATGATGCGCTGGAGAGGTTTTAGTTGGGGGCTTAAGGTGACGGCTAGTGGCGTTCTGTTATTTTCTTTGTTGGGCTTGTCCTGTAGTAGTAACTTCTGGGTATTCTTCTAGCTCTGTCAGTCTGTTTCTTCACTTCAGCAGGTGGTATTGTAGTTGTAAGAACGCTTGATAGAGATCTTGTAGGTGTTTGTCTCTGTCTGAGGGGTTGGATCAGCCACACTATCAGAGGCTCATTCACCTGCACATCTTCCAATGTGATATATGACATCATGTGCTAGCAATGCCCCTCTGCCATGTACATTGGCCAAACTGGACAGTCTCTACGTAAAAGAATAAATGGACACAAATAAGATGTCAAGAATTATAACATTCAAAAACCAGTCGGAGAACACTTCAATCTCTCTGGTCACTCGATTACAGACCTAAAAGTGGAAATATTACGACAAAAGAACTTCAAAAACAGACTCCAACGAGAGACTGCTGAATTGGAATTAATTTGGAAACTGGACACCATTAAATGAGGCTTGAATAAAGACTGGGAGTGGATGGTTCATTACACAAAGTAAAACTATTTCCCCATGTTTATTTTTCCCCCTTACTGTTCCTCACATGTTCTTGTCAACTGCTGGAAATGGCCCACCTTGATTATCACTACAAAAGGATTTTTTTTTTCCTCTCCTGCTGGTAATAGTCCACCTTACCTGATCACTCTCGTTACAGTTTGTATGGTAATGCCCATTGTTTCATGTTCTCTGTGTATATAAAATCCCCCTACTGTATTTTCCACTGCATGAATCCAATGAAGCAGCTCACGAAAGCTTATGCTCAAATACATGAGTTAGTCTCTAAGGTGCTACAAGTACTCCTTTTCTGTTTGTGTCTATGTATCTCAGGAGAGCGCCTTCCTGCTTAGATAGAAAAGCTTCATTTGCTTTCTTTCTTTTTCTGAATGCTGCCCCAGAGGGGTGTTTTCTTCTTTCACTCATGACTGCTGTTCTGTGCCAGCTATAGTGGCTCTCAACACTCAATTGAAGGGGACAAATAAGCAGGCTAGTAGCAGGGCCTGAGTGAGGGAAGATATCAGCGTCTTAAGGGCCTAACTGGCTGCTACTACTTCAGTTGACTGCCTGTTCTCCTCAAGTGGGTTCAGGGAAGCAGCAGGAAACAGGAAGCTCCCTGAGAAGCTGGTGTTAATCAGTCCAGGCTTCTGGGGGTGCTAGAGAGGTACATAAGAGGCTCCTCCTCCTTTCTCTCCCTGTAGCTCCTGCTGCTTTCTGTTATTCCCTCTCACCTTTTCTCCTGCCTGCCTGTTATGTCTCTTGTGCCCTTCTTCCTCCAGCACAGCACTCCACCGTCTCTGTGTATCTAGAGCAGAGAGAATACATATGCACTAGCAGCAGATACAATTTTCTATACTCTGGGTCCTAGTAGCGCCCCCCCACAGCCTGGCACCTGGCGGATGCCTCAGTTCGCCTCATGGTAAGGCCAGCCCTGCCTTAGGGGGCGGCAGAGGAAAGTTGGGAGGAGGTGCCCCCTCCCCCACGTTCCTCTGCTGGATGAATCAGGGAGAAATCTAGGCATTCCCCCACATAGCACTTCCCTGCCAGGTGTGAGCAGTTTTTGACTACACCAGCAGCACACACCTGTACGCTGCTGCGTGAGTGTCCCCTTGACCATGGCACCTCTGTGTGGTTTCCTGGGTGGCCCATCCCCAAGGCTGGGCCCGCATCCCTCCTTTGTCTCTGGCCCTTCCCAACTGATTAATATACATGAAAAACAAACATCGCCCCCAAACCCAGGCACAACAGGATGCTGGTTTGCTCTGCATGGGCTGTAGCCTTCCTCAACCCAGCTTATTGTCTACCTCAGCTATTCAGGCTGTGAGCGTGTGGGGGCAGAGATCACCTTTCATCTTGCATCTGTGCAGCACCTGGCACAAGGGGACCAGATCTCAGGTGGCCTTTATGTGCTGTTAGTTCTAATACTACTATCTCCTGACATGCTGCAGCGCAATGACCCCAGCACCCTCCCCACTAATCCAGCATTAACCTCACCAGCACCTCTCCAGAGCTACCCCCAGAAACCTCCTCACCAGCTACCCCTCAGTCTGGCAGGGACAGGCACAGCACTAACCTACTTAGCACTCGCCCCCTGCCAGATGTAACCCACACACCTTCTGTGTATGCTGCTCTGTCCCCTCTGGTGGCGCTAAGACCACTTAGAGATTAATGAGTCTGCTCTATAGCTTTAGCGAAGGGCCCATGTGGCTTTTAGCTCATGCAGTACAGACTCATGCATTTAGCTCCAGAGGTCCCTGGTTCGATCCCACCTGCTGATGACTGGGGTTTGTCTGTGCCCACCTACCCCAGCTCCTACACACAGCTCCAGCCCCAATCAGCTAACCCCCAGCAACCACTTGGCTACTTCCATCAGCCATCTAGAAACCCTGGTCCCCCCACTACGCATACAGCACCCGTCCAGCATCTCACCTACCCAGCAGTCCTTGCCTCCCTCCAGCCATAGGCAGCCCTTCTAGCTGCCTCCCTCACCTCCCCTGGAGATGGGGAGAATCACAACCGGAACCCTAAACTGTGTGGCTGCGTTCTGCTGGCGGCTGACAGTACCGGGTTTACCTTGGCACCAATGGGCCCTGTCCAGCCCGATCCCCCAGCCGGCTGAGCTGGCCAGGAAATCTGCCCCGCCCCTGCCCTGCCTCTTCCCACCCCTGCTCCACCCCAGACCCGCCCCCACTCCACCTCTTCCCCTGAGCAACATCCCAGGGGACTGCAGCAGGGGTCAGGCAAGCCCTGTACTCAACAGGCAGCAGAAAGTGGAGTGACCTGGCCCCAGCCTGCTCCACGCCGCCAGTGAGTGCTGGGGGGTTGTTTCCCCCTACCCCGCAGTCCCAAGGCTGGGAGCCGGGGAGCAGAGCAGAGCGGGCTGGGGCTGGGTCACTCCACTTCCCACCACCCCATGAGTGTGGGGTCGGGCCTGCCCTGTAATCACCGGGCGGCAGGAAATGGAGTGACCCAGCCCCAACCCACTCCGCTCCGCTGGCTTGTGCTGGGGGGCAGTTCCCCCCTGCCCTCCCAAGCCTGGTGAGGAGATGGAGTGGTGGGGAAGGGGCATAGGATGGGGAAGAGAAGGGGATAGGGGAAGCAGGGGCCCAGCATGCGGATCCCCTTGGCTCCCCTGTTAAGCAGGCCCATCAAACCCTCATCCTGAGAAGCCCCAATTCCCCTCCATCTGTACCACCCCGGTGAGCCCCCCCCTCAGACGCCCTCCCCACTGAGCCCCAACCACCAACACCTGGACCCCCACCCAAATGAATCCCACCTCCCCTGCACCCAGACCCTGCCCCCCACTGATCTCCAACCACTTTCACTTGATCCCCCCTGCAGACTCCCATTGCCCCTGCACCTGGAACCTCCCTCAGCATCCAGATCCCCCACTGAGCTGCCTGCACCCAGACTGCCCCACACAGAACCCTCTTACCCCCATCTGGATCCCCCCACATTAAGTCCCTCTGCACTTGGATCCTGCTGCCAGGCTGAGCCTCCCTGCCCACAGGGTGTTTCTGTGGCAGGCATGACCCTTATGCTGTGTCAGGGTGTCATAACCATACAGCTAAAGGGTAGCATAAAATCCCTCCTTTTCCTGTAAGGGGTTAAGAAGCTCAAATAACCTGGTTGGCACCGGACCAAAAGGACCAATAAGAGAAGAAGATCCTTTCAAATCTGTGGGGGAGGTTTTTTGTTTTGTGCTTCTTTGTTATTCTCTCAGAACAAAGAGAGGGACCAGGCAGAAAAAAAGCCCCTCTCCTAAAACCATACCGGAAATAAGCCTCTAAGATTACAAATTGTAAGTATAGCAAGAGAATGCATTACTTTATCTTTTGTTTTAGCTTGTGAATTTTCCCTGTTCTAAGAGGGAGGTTTATCCCTATTTTTTGTAACTTTGAAGTTTTGCCTAGAGGGGAGTCCTCTGTGTTTTAAATCTTATTACCCTGTAAAATTACCTTCCATCCTGATTTTACAGAGGTGCTTCTTTTTCTTTTTTTCCTTTATAATAAAGTTCTGGTTTTTTAAGAATCTGATTGTTTTTTAGTGTCCTAAAAACCCAAGGGTCTGGTCTGTGCTCATGTGGTTTACGTATCTGGTTGGTAGATTATTCTCAAGCCTCCCCAGGAAAGGGGGTGAAGGGCTTGTGGGAATATTTTGGGGAAACAGGAACTCCAAGTGGTCCTTTTCCTGAATCTTTGTCTAACTCACTTGGTGCTGGCAGTAGTACTCATCCAAGGACAGGAAAGGATTTGTGCCTTGGGGAAGTTTTTAATCTAAGGTGGTAGAAATAAGCTTAGGGGGTCTTTCACGCGGGTCCCCACATCTGTACCCCAGAGTTCAGAGTGGGGAGGGAACCCTGACACAGGGTCAGGTTCAGTCTCACTGCCAAGTCCCTGTCCCAGGGGTCCGGGGGAAGCTGCAGGGTATTCTCCCACCTCCATGCAGCTTGTGGCCTGTGCTCCCTACTGCCAGGGTGGAGCTTCCACATTTATTTATTGTAAAAAAAAAAAAAAAATTGCAGTGTTCTAAAATATTATGCACAGAATTTGATGCAGAATTCCCTCAGGAATATGGGGTGCTGTACAGCTGTCATGGTGGGACCATGAAGGGGGTGCTGGACATTAGGGGATCTGTGGGTGGGGGAGCTGGGCAGGGGGTATGGTGTGCAGGGTGCTGTGTAGTTGTGGTTGGAGGTCAGCGGGAGGGGTCTCTGGGCAGGGGGTGCTGGGCATAGCGGGTCCTGGGGCACTGGGCATAGGGATCTGTGGGGGAGGTCTCTGGGTGAGGGGGCGCTGGGCAGTGTGGAAGGGGCACGCTGGCAGCGCAGGGATGGGTGGGCCAGTGTGTGTCTAGCAGTTGTATGTTTGTAAACAGTGTCCTTGTGCTGGCCTGAGTGGGGCCACTCCCACTGCACTGTGCCTCATCACTCTGTGGACCGCCGCCCCATCACATGCCCTATTTCCCCAAATATGTTTGGCGCTGGGCCCACAAAAAGTTAATCCGTCCGTGGCAGTCGGCACAGTGCCTGCCACCCCGAGCTCCTTCACCAGGAGCCATGCTTTGTCGCAAAGGTTTTCTGGGGCTCCTGCATGGATGCTGTTGTGCCTCCTAAGTCTCTGCCAGAGGGATGGGCGAGGGCTCCCCTCTCTGTTCCCTTCCCCTGGTGCCTGTTGTCTCTGTGTCTGTGCAGGGGAGCCACGTGCCACGCTTGAGGTCAGGGCCTCAGGCACAGCCTCTCGCACCGCTCCTTCGTTAACCCATATAGTCCCTCTCCTCCGTTGTGGCCTGCCTGGTGACGGCAAGCTGGCTGGCACAGCTAGCGTGGGGACCGGCTGCCACTGGCCTGTGGGTGGCTAGGGAGGGGTTCCTGGCTGGACAGAGCTTCCATGGGAGTGAGGTGCGATGGCAGCCCCAGCCCGTCAGTGCCCCCGTGCCCGGGTCGCCCCCATCCCTTTGATACAGGGCTCTGGGAGATGGCACCCCAGCGGGGGAGGCGGAGGAATGGGCTCACTGCCCTGGGCTCTGCTGAGCGCCCTCTGAACGCTGCCCCGAACGGCCGGCTCCGATGCACGGCACCTGCCCGGAGTGAACGGTCGGCCACTGGGCGAAGGGGCTCAGACCCTTGGGGCGGGCGCGGGATCCCCAGCTTCCAGGCGCCGGTGCCAGCCGCTGGCCCGGGCTGCTCCTCCTCTGCCCCTGCCCCGGCCGAGCGGAGACACAATAGCCAGGCTCCTCCTCCCGCCCCCTGCCCTGCAGCCGATCCCAGTCAGCCGCCAGCCCGGCGCGCTCCGCCGACACTCGCTGCGCTAGCAGAGCCCTGCGCCCTCCCCGGGGGACATGCGCGGCGCGCCCCGGCAGCGCCCCTTGCCGCGCACCTAGCCCGAGGGAGCCGTCGGAGTCGGGATCTCCGCTGCGGCCGCCCTGCCCGCTGCCCCCATGGCTCAGCCCCTGGTGCTGCTGTGTTGCTGCGCTGCACTCGTGGCTGCGGGCAGGGGCGCCCCCCCGACTGCGACCCCCGCCCGGCCTGGCCCGGCCCGCACCTCGCAGCCGGAGGGGGTCCCAGAGGAGGAGCCCCTGCAAAACGAGGCGGACAACCAGGAGAACATCTTATCTCAGGTAACCTCCCCCAGTGTGCAGAGCCGAACTGCCCTGGCTCCAACCGGGTTTGGGGATCCCTCGCCAGGGAGCTGCGAGTGTGTGTGTCTCTCTCCCAGCTCTGCACAAAGGCGCTGGGACTTGGCCCTCTGGTGCCAAGTTTCCCTAAAGGACGCTGGCGCTTTAACCCCTCCAGCACCGCTTGCTCTAAGGCAGGGGTTCTAAAACTGGGGGTCCGGACTCCTTAGGGGGTCACGAGGTTATTACATGGGGGGGGGTCACGAGCTGTCAGCCTCCACCACAAACCCCGCTTTGCCTCCAGCCTTTATAAAGGTGTTAAATATATAAAAAGTGTTTTTAATGTATAAGGGGGGTCGCACTCAGGGGTGTGCTGTGTGAAAAGGGTCATCAGTACAAAAGTTTGAGAACCACTACTCTAAGGTGAGGCTCCCAGCAAGGCAGCGAGTGGCTAAGGGAGAGCCAAATTCCTGTGGCTTTACTAATCCAAACTGTCTTGCCCTCCTGCTTTGGGAACTGGATTAGTTATGGGAGCTGAGAACAGGAGAGGTTTATTATTCTGATTATTGCTGCATATAGTTAATTACCAATTCGCATAGTTCATTCCATTCATCCTTTTGTTTATTTGCAACTGCAGCAGAGTAACTGTTCTCTGATCCCTGTGTACAGATGAACTGCTGTACAGGGAACTGGAAAATCAATTCACAGCTTCTCTGTGTCATAGAGAAACGATTGAAAATCAAGAATATTCCATGTATGCAGTGTTGGAGCCTGTTGATCCTAGGATATTAGACAGACATGGTGGGTGAGGTCATATCTTGTATTCTGTTGGTGAGAGAGGCAAACTTTCCAGCTAACACAGAGCTCTTCTTCAGACCAGACCTCCTGGCTGCTCCTGTGTCTGAATGTTTTATACACAAATCAGACCTGAGGAAGAGTTCAATGTAAGCTCCAAAGCTTGTCTCTCTCACAAACAGAAGTTGGTCCAATCAAAAATCTTACCTCCCCCACCTTGTCTCAAGAATAGTGCATCTGGATTAAAGCAGCAAAGTTCAGGGTGTGTTCTCTGTTAGATTTGGCAGATGTACTGTGCAGTATTATCTGTCCTTGGAAATGTCTAACACAGTAGAATATTGAAAACATACTGTCAAGTTATTTTTATACTTCAATTTCAAGACTGATTTCTGTGACTATCCATAAAGGAAACCTGTGGGATTGTAGGAGACTATTCGAAATTATATATTACCAGGAAGTATATGGGTTACGTTTATGCATTATTCCAGACCACGCATTGACTCCCTTAACTCCTAAAACCCACCGAAGTAGGGCACCTTGTATGTAGTTGCAAAGAATTCAATGGATTAACTCTGATGGAATCAGTATAATTAATATAAAATGTAGTGGCTCTGTCCCTTTGTTTAAATTTAAATTTTGCCAAACCCGTTGTAGATAAGGACTGTTTGGGCTTCAGCAATTTCTTTTACAATGGTGAAAGGAAATACCCCACCAGAAATCCCTCTTTCCCAAATAGCTAAGTAGCAAAAAATCAAGCACTCGAAGAAATGTTAGTCAGCAATTTGTGTAAGCAGTGACCTATTTGTGTAAGCAGTGACCTATTTCTGCAAGGTTCAGAGTGTCTGAGCCTTTCTCAAAAACTTTACAAAGCAAACCAAAAGTAAAATCTTATGTTAGGAGCAAACTGATGCATTGTGATTTTCTTGTGATTAGTTGCTAGGTGACTATGACAAGGTGAAAGCAGTGTCTGAAGGCTCCAACTGTCAGTGTAAGTGTCTGGTCAGACCTCTGGGCCGAGGCGCCTGCCAAAGGATTAATGAAGGCACTTCCAAAGCAGAGGATTTTTACACCGTAGAAACCATCTCTTCAGGGCCCGATTGCAAGTGTGCCTGCGTGGCTCCACCTTCTGCTCTGAACCCTTGTGAGGGGGACTTCAGGTTGAAGAAGTTGCGGGAAGCAGAGAGCAGTGACTTAAAGGTATCAGTATAGTTCCTTTTCAATGGGAGGGCAAGTTTGCAGAAGACCATGTGCAGCTGAAGCAGGCTTGGCTTGCCCTTTGTAGGTTCAGCTCCGGAGGAAGATCCGTTATAAGGTGTACAAACCTAGATTGATTACCTCAGCTGGAAAAGCTGCTGCTAACACTTTGGTGCCAAGTTTTGGCGGTGATAATGTGCAAGAAGCCTCAATTACACGAGGGAAATTGTTGCCACCAGCTAGCAAGTGTTAAAATATCCACAGACAAAAGAAAGGCAATATTTTCCTGAACACTATGTACAGCATAGTTCCTATCCACACAGCAGTGATTTTCACTTATTCAGTGTAGAACTACTGCTGACATCAGTGGAAGTCGCACATGCAGACATGAGCGGTGGGTATCTTAGGCCAGGGGAGACCCCACCCATGCTCTGCCCTGAGACCCCGCTCCTGCACTTCCCCCATGGCCCCGCCCACACTGCTCCTCTTCCCGCCCTTGCTCAGCCTCTCCCACAAAGCCGGCTGGGGCTAGGGTGGGCAGGCTGGCGGTCAGGCTGGCCAGAGTGGCTGGTGCGTGGGCCAGCCGGCGGTGGCCCGGGGCTCAGAGCAGCTGGGGCAGGGCTCCTCTGACCACTGTGCGGGGGCTCAGGGCTCCACTGGAAGGGGAGAGGGCGGAAGGGATGGGGTAGGGATGGGTCCTTGGGCAGAAGGGGCAGAGCTGGGGGGTACCCTCCCTGAATGGAGGGCTCACGCGCTGCCCATGCATGCAGAAGAGTACAGAACATGCAATAGATCTGAAATCTGCAATGTTGTAAAGATATTAACAAGTGGATTGGAGAGGAGAATGTTGCCCTGAAAGCACAGAGCATCCACAGCAGATGTTGCCTATTCCAGTCTGAAATAAAATCCAGTTAAAAAGAACTGGTTATAAACTTTGCCAACTCATCATAACATCAGTAGTAAAAAGAAAAGGAGTACTTGTGGCACCTTAGAGAAACCAATTTATTTGAGCATAAGCTTTCGTGAGCTACAGCTCACTTCATCGGATGCATGCTGTGGAAACTGCAGAAGACATTATATACACAGAGACCATGAAACAATACCTCCTCACACCCCACTCTCCTGCTGGTAATAGCTTATCTAAAGTGATCACTCTCTTTACAATGTGTGTGATAATCAAGTTGGGCCATTTCCAGCACAAATCCAGGTTTTCTCACCCTCTGTGGGGGCGAAGGGTGAGAAAACCTGGATTTGTGCTGGAAATGGCCCAACTTGATTATCATACACATTGTAAGGAGAGTGATCACTTTAGATAAGCTATTACCAGCAGGAGAGTGGGGTGTGAGGAGGTATTGTTTCATGGTCTCTGTGTATATAATGTCTTCTGCAGTTTCCACAGTATGCATCCGATGAAGTGAGCTGTAGCTCACGAAAGCTTATGCTCAAATAAATTGGTTAGTCTCTAAGGTGCCACAAGTACTCCTTTTCTTTTTGCGAATACAGACTAACACGGCTGTTACTCTGAAAACATCAGTAGTATAATTTAAAACTCTCTTTTTCTGATCTTGTTGCACTTTAATTACCTAGTACTTCTTTACAAATGTTATCTCTTGGCTACTCTTGTGTCTGCATGTTTTATACACAAATCTAGTTTAAATGAGCCATAAGGGAGTGATTTTAAATGAACACACCATAGTGGTTTTACTCCTAAAGTTGACACTCAATCCTTAAGTCACATTGTTTTCTCTGATTGCTATACCTCTTGCAATGTGAAATTCTCATTTGCTGCTCTGTGGATTCAAATCCATCGTACGCCCACATCTTGAATACAGTGTACAGATGTGGTCCCCTCATCTCAAAAAAGATGGGTTCAGAGAAGGGCAACTAAAATGATTAGGGGTTTGGAACAGGACCCATATGAGGAGAGATTAAAGAGGCTAGGACTTTTCAGCCTGGAAAATAGGAGACTAAGGGGGGATATGATAGAGGTATATAAAATCATGAGTGGTGTGGAGAAAGTGAATAAGGAAAAGTGATTTACTTGTTCCCATAATAAGAACTAGGGGCCACCAAATGAAATTAATGGGCAGCAGGTTTAAAACAAATAAAAAAAAGTTCTTCTTCACTCAGCGCACAGTCAATCTGTGGAACTTCTTGCCTGAGGAGGTTGTGAAGTCTAGGACTATAACACGGTTTAAAAGAGAACTGGATAAATTCATGGAGGTTAAGTCCATTAATGTCTATTAGCCAGGATGGGTAAGGAATGGTGTCCCTAGCCTCTGTTTGTCAGAGGGTGGAGATGGATGGCAGGAGAGAGATCACTTGATCATTACCTGTTAGCTTCACTCCCTCTGGGGCACCTGGCATTGGCGACTGTCGGTAAAAAGGATACTGGGCTGGATGGATCTTTGGTCTGACCCAGTGTGGCCATTCTTATGTTCTTAGTGAACAGTTATGAACAAGTCTGGGGACTTATCAGTTGGAAGTGACAGAGGAGGAGAATGATCTGGGGGTATTGGTCATTCACAGATTGACTATGAACTGCCAATGAGATGCAGCCATGAAAAAGGCTAATGCAGTCCTCCTAGGATGTATCAGGACAGATATTTCCAGTTGAGATTGGGAAGTGTTCTTACCATTGAACAAGGCATTGGTGAGACCTCGTCTGGTATACTGGGTGAAATTCTGGTCTCCTATGTTTAAGAAAAATGAATTCAGACTGGGACAGGTGCAGAGAAGGGCTACTAGGATGGTCTGAGGAACTGAAAACCTACCTTATGAGAGGAGACTCAAAGAGCTTGTCTTGATTAGTCTAATCAAACAAAGGCTGAGGGGAGCTATGATTGCTCTGTCTATATACATCAGAGGGATAAATACCAGGGAGAGAGAGGAGTTATTTAAGTTAAATCCAATGTTGACACAAGAACCAATGGATATAAACTGGCCATCAACAAGTTTAGGCTTGAAATAACATGAAGGTTTCTACCCATCAGAGGAATGTAGTTCTGGAACAGCCTCCCAGTGGGGGCAAAAAACCTAACTGACTTCAAGACTGAGCTTGAGAAGTGTCTGGAGGGGATGGTAATGATGAGACTGCCTACAATGGCATGTAGCTGATCTGTGACTGCTAGTAGCAAATATCTCCAATGGCTGGAGATGGGGCATTGAGTTACTACAGAGAGTTCTTTCCGGGGTGTCTCCCCGGTGAGTTTTCCCCACATGCTCAGGGTCTAACTCATCACTATATTTGGGGTCAGGAAGGAATTTTCCCCTGGGTCAGGTTGGCAGAGACCCTGGGAGTTTTCACCTTCCTCTGCAGCATGGGGCACAGGTCACTTGCAGGTTTAAACTAGAGTAAATTGTGGATTCTCTGTAACTTGAAGCCTTTAAACCAGGATGGATTTGATTTAAAACAACAACATTATGTATCCTGGATTTTTTTCTTCAACAGCAAACATATAATATTTTAACAAAACAAGCATATGAATTTTTGAATTTAGTTAAACATTCAAGTTTTTTAAAATCAGGTTTGTTTTTGTTAAAATTGTTTTTTATAGTTAAATGAAATATTTAAAAAAAAACAAACAAAAATTAAATTGACACTGTCAGCCAGGTCAACATGAGAAACTTAAAATATTGGCTTCTGCAGCTAACTCAGTCGTCTTCACCTTCATTTTCCTGTTTGTTCATAATCTGGAAAAGAAAAATAAGCGTTCCTGCTTTTTCAGGTCTCAAACGATTTCTCAGTTTGGAATGAATTAGTCCAAAGGAAGAAAATATTCTTTCTACACCACCAGAAGAAGCTACTGCTGTTAAAACTGAGATTTTCACTTCAACAGTTTCTGAATTCAAGTGCTTAAGTGACTTCCACTAGTTCACCGATGTGACTTTCTTTAAAACATCATCAGCAAACATATTTCTTGAATGGTTCAGCCTTAGCTCTGAAGTTTATTATGGTTGGCATTATGGAGGGATGATTGCTGGATGTCCACGTCCTAGCCAACTCCTCTTCTTCAGCAGTTCAGGTTTGACCCTGGTACCGAGTATTGAGAATATTTGCAAGAAAATGAGCTGGAGATAGTGCTTGTCCCATTCTTTTTTTTAATGCTTGTAATTTAACTCTGTCTTTGCACATTTCTCTTTTTAAGATCTCACTCAGTTCCTTCCAAATATCAACACCATCAGCAATAAAACAGCGATTTCCCTGCATTTTGTTCAAGGCTACAGAAATAGGCTTCAGGGTACTCAGCATGGGTTCAACATTTCTCTTAAGCCCAATGGTGAGAACTTTGGCTGTGACAGTGCCATCTATTTTTTCATGATTTTGTTCACAAGGTATCATCAGATTTGGCCAGTTCTTGATATAGTGCTCAAAACAGTCCCCTACTGAGTTCCATCGCACGTCTTGTGGGAGAGTTGGCTTGGTTCCTCCCACTTTTTTCAGAGCAGCTGCTGCAAAGTGGTTGTTACGGAAGTATTTTGCAATTTCAACGACATTAGCCTATATTTCTGGAATACTGAAGTCTTTGGCTAGGAGGTACATCAAATGAGCACTGCAACTGTATGTTGTTAGCTTGGGACTCTCTTCTAAATTTCTTCTCATCTTGGATACATTTGCAGCATTGTCTGTGACCAAGTTGCATACTAAACATTTGAATTTTTTTTCACGGTTTGTTATAGCTTTTACTATTACTTCTTGTAAGTATTCTGCTGAGTGTGCATTTCCTGATGTATCAGTTGTTTCTGTAAGGAAGACATTCCCTTATTCTGTCGTTACACAACCACATACAACAGGATCATTGTGGACATTGCTCCACCCATCAAGACTCAGGTTAACAGTTTCACTCTCTAGACCTTTTGCACGGTGCTCAAGTTCTCTTTGATACACTTTATCCAGCAATTTTCCTGCGACATCTGTTCTGTTGGGTGGACTGTATCCTGGTCTTAATGACTGAACCATGTTAATGAAATGTGGGTTCAACGTCTCAATCATACAGAAAGGAGAGTTTGTTGCATAAACAAACGGGGAAATTTTTTCATCAATTACTTCTTTTTGTAATCTGCTGGTTCTTATCACAAACATATCTATGGTTGTTTCTGGATGATGGAGATTTTTTTTTCTTTTTGCTCCAGGTTATATACTGTAGCTATGTGACATACATTATGTGACTGAAGCACAATCATTGGCAGATAACTCTGAAACTATAGAAAATGATGGTGATCTTGAAGGTGGATAGTCTTCAGAATCCTGTATGTTGAAGATGTATTCTTCTAAACAAAATAAGTCAATGCACTTATTTAATTATTATTGCCATACTGCTCATTTAGTATTACTCATTGCACTGACTGACACTCAGTACTACTTTAAAGGTGAAATTGTAAAAGGAAGGTCTGCCTATTTCAGCTCTTTATTTTTTATCACAACTGCATCTAAAATGATAGTACCATAGAGTAACAACTATATTTTTTGCTCAAACATGAGAATTCAAGAATAGTCCAGAAGGAAGACAGACAGTCCTTTAAGAAAGAAGTATGAAATAAAAAAGTTTACCAACCTGAAGATCCTGAATGTTTAGGCATGTTCCTTTCATCATCTTCAGTGCAGCTTCCTCCTGAGAAGGAACACTTCTCATGATGTTGTTTCATTGAGGCAACCAGGCCTTGCATTTCTTTGTTGCACTGTTTGCATTTTTCATGCATGCCTGTTACCCACAGGTAGAGGAACTTCATTAAAATATTCCCAGACTGGGTCTCTTTTACAGTCCGCTGCCATTATAGGTTTTCCCTTCTAGTGAGAGAGTAGTATGGTAGATCTCAAATCAATGAAGGCTACACTCAGAAAGACCTCAAGATTTCTGGAATATGCTGCTCATACAGTTTCACTTTTGTTTCTACTGCCTTCTCACATTTATCTCCAGACTTCTTCTCCTTGTCCAGATCTATTCCGCCCCCAACAGTCTTCTGTTCATTGAACTTTTTGAAACTTTGCACTTTTAGAGAGATGTAAGGGATTGATTCTGTGTACACAAATTTGCAGAGGGACAATAGGGTTGAGATCTGTTATTTCTCTCCTCTATATATTATTTATTTATTTATTTACAAACATTTTTGCTGTTAACAAGCATGTTATCTCTGAAGACACAAATCCACAGTTTGAGAACTGCAAAACTAAGCATCTCTGATGGTATCTTCTAGACTGAGCACTGAGTCCCATTGGGTAGATAGAAAGATTAACCTAAATAATCTATACAGTAGCCCCTAGAACCCCATAAAATTGGGGTCCCTAATCCATGCACTATTGGAAGTCATTTACAAAACTTTTCTTCAACATTACATGAATATATTGTCTAATACTATAGAATTAGAATGTGTAATCCCTATTCCATGATGAGATAGGTTTTTTCCTCAAAAAGCATTTTATCAAAAAATCTGATTTAAATAAAAAATCAGATTTTTTTAATTAAAAAAAAGCATTGATTTTTTTCCCACCCTGCTTTAAACCATGATTTGAGGACTTCAGTAACTCAGCCAGAGGTTGGGGTCTTTTACAGGAGGGGAAGGGGGGTTTCTGTGGCCTGTGATGTGCAAGAGGTCAGACTAGATGATCATGTTGGTCCCTTCTGGCCTTAAAGTCTATGAAACTGTGAGACTTTGCAGCCAATGTCACTGGACCTACAACTTTACTTAGTAGTCTTCCTATTCATTGTCTGCATAGGCCAGGGGGACCCCTCTCCGAGGAGCTGTTACTGTGGATGGTGTCAGTGCATAGTTAGAACAGTACCCAGTGCATGGATAAGCTATATGTTATCCAGCTTTTTGCACAGTTCTATGTTTGGTTTTACATGGTGAATCAGTTCACTGTAATGGCTCCAT
The DNA here is from genome assembly GCF_965140295.1 of Lepidochelys olivacea. NCBI lineage: Eukaryota > Metazoa > Chordata > Testudines > Cheloniidae > Lepidochelys > Lepidochelys olivacea. Next base: position 41,930,421 of record NC_140418.1, on the reverse strand, counting down.
TACCATGTTTGCAGTCACAGCTCAGACAAAGTGAGAAGTATGGAATCATTATGATGATAAAAGGCAAACCCACACAGGGTCTCTTTGTTTATTGTGAGTTAATTTGAGATTCAAGTGACAGACCCAGACATTGAAGTTCTCTTTATCCACAGACATGTGCAACAGCAGAATGAGCTTCCCGCACAGCATCCACAGCAGCCTGTCCCAAGCCCAGCACCGAGAGCCTGCCTCTAGGAGGAGTTCATTCTCCATGGCTAGTTCAGTCCTTGGCCTCTGCTGAGACTCCCCCCATGGAGGTATTTACAGCCAGTTGTGGTGTGGATACTTGTCAGCTTGGAATGGGCTGAACCCCGCCAGCTCAGTTCAGAAAGATCCCTCAACAGAGTTAGCCAAACATTTTTTTGCTGTAAAAATCAAGCTGCAGAAGTTGTGAGAACAGGCTCTCTCTCACAATGGGCAACACTTCCTAGTGCCAGACAGGCCAGCAATATATAGCCACAATGTTTCTCTTATTATTGTGACATTTCTTGTCTGAGCGGAAGCCATGCACTGTAAAGCCAGGCAGGGGGAAGACATGCACTTCTGATTTTTAAACTTTCGCCATGGGAAATGAATCACTGAGTCACAGATTTTAAGTCCAGAAGGGATCACCTAGGCTGACCTCCTGTATATCACAGACCATTACATTTTACCCAGTTACCCTGGTACTGCCGAATCCCCCACTTCCCTGGAGAGTTTGTTCTAATGGCTAAATTCTGTCCCTGTTAGAAATGTGGTCCTTATTCTCATTGAGATTGGCCTGGCTTCAGCTTCCAGCCATTGATTCTTATTTTGCCTTTCTCTGCTAGGTCAAAGAGACCTTTAGTATTCATTATTTTCTCCCTGTGGAGGTATTGGTACACCATAATCAAGTCACCTCTTGATTTTTTTATTAAACTGAAGAGATGGAGCTCTTTAAGTCTTTCATTATCAGGCATTTTCTCAAGCCCTCAAATAATTTTAGTGGTTCTTTTTTGCACCTTTTCCAATTTTTCAACATCCTTTTTAAGATTTGGACACCAGAACTGGATGCATAATCCAGGATCAGTCTCATCAAGGCCGTATACAGAGGTAAAATCACCTCCCTACTGCTACTCTCCTGTTTATACGTCCAAGCATCACATTAGCCGTTTATCCCACAGTGCCAGACTGAGAGCTCATTTTTAGTTGCTCATCCACTATGACTCCTAAATCTTCCCAGATTGCTTGCCAGGATACAGGCCGTCCTCCTGTAGTTATGGCCTGCATTCTTTGCTCTCAGATGTATGGTCGTGCATGACTGGATGGCTTGGAGGACTTTTAATGGACTCTACAACTTTTCTTTGCTAGGTCAGTGGTACATATCCAGCCACTATTAACAATGTGACTATCTGATGGCTGTTTGGTAGCTTATGTAAACTCTGTTGATGGTCTCAGTCTAGTTCCCAGTGGAGAGTAAATGCATATCCACAAAGCACACTGTGTCACAAAAAGCTGCCATGTTATTTAACACAAAGTCTCCCCTGCTGGCAGGCTTAGCAGCGTAGCCACAGAGCCTGGACTGGAAAGACACTGGGTACCGATCAGATGTGCCTGAGGGAAGCTTGCAGAGAGCTGCCTGTATTAAATGCCATGCTCAAGGGTGTCTGCTGAGCACCTGACTCCCAAAATACAGGGGCGTGGGGAGAAAACTTTTTTCAGAAGCTAAGACGATAAAATTTTGCATTTCTGTAGCATCAGACAAATACTATAAACCTACCTCCCTCCTCACCTCACAGTGACATAGTGAATCTCCACACAATAAGATTTGAAATCATGTTTTCCAGGGGAGGAAATTGAGGCACAGCCAAGTGATTCGCCCAAGGTCATGGAAGGAATCATTGTCAGAGCTTTAACCAGAAGATCTTCCTCCCAGGAATGGATGTTTTCATGATTTTTTCCCAATTCAAAGGGAGCAGTTTTGCAGAGGGATGTAAACGTCCCCCTGCCAGAATGTGAACAGAACTGTTAGAATCTTGTATTACAGACCCCCAGACCATGCAAAACTCGTCTGACTTGGCGTTTTTGTTACAAACTCAAAACTCAGCCTAAATTATATGAAACAAATTTCTGTAGTGCATGAATCTTTTGAGGGACTCTGGGCAGTGTATGATTCCTACATGAAATGGGTGAAACACAGCAGTTGTTGCTGAGTTTTACTGTGGGTTTTTAGGACCATTTCAATTAAAAACTCAAAGCAAAGTTTGAGGAGTGTGGATCAGTGGGAATTGGAATCAAAGAGGAAGTTCCTACAAACCATTGTGGCTTCTGCACTCTCCAGCTGCACCTAGACTGTAGCTGTGGTTTCAGTAATATGTTTATTATGTGGATACTCGTCCATTAAGACATGTATTGAAGGGTTTCTTCAGGTATGTTAGCAACAAGAAGAAAGTCAAGGAAAGTGTGGGCCCCTTACTAAATGAGGGAGGCAACCTAGTGTCAGAGGATGTGGAAAAAGCTAACGTACTCAGTGCTTTTTTTGCCTCTGTCTTCACGAACAAGGTCAGCTCCCAGACTACTGCACTGGGCAGCACAGCATGGGGAGGAGGTGACCAGCCCTCTGCGGAGAAAGAAGTGGTTTGGGACTATTTAGAAAAGCTGGACGAGCACAAGTCCATGGGGCCGGATGCGTTGCATCCAAGAGTGCTAAAGGAGTTGGCGGATGTGATTGCAGAGCCATTGGCCATTATCTTTGAAAACTCATGGCGATTGGGGGAGGTCCCGGACGACTGGAAAAAGGCTAATGTAGTGCCCATCTTTAAAAAAGGGAAGAAGGAGGATCCTGGGAACTACAGGCCAGTCAGCCTCACCTCAGTCCCTGGAAAAGTCATGGAGCAGGTCCTCAAGGAATCAATTCTGAAGCACTTAGAGGAGAGTAAAGTGATCAGGAACAGTCAGCCTGGATTCACCAAGGGCAAATCATGCCTGACTAATGTACTTGCCTTCTATGACGAGATAACTGGTTCTGTGGATGAAGGGAAAGCAGTGGACGTGTTGTTCCTTGACTTTAGCAAAGCTTTTGACACGGTCTCCCACAGTATTCTTGCCGGCAAGTTAACGAAGGGCTGGATGACTGGATGACTGGATTATAAGGTGGATAGAAAGCTGGCTAGATTATCGGGCTCAATGGGTAGTGATCAATGGCTCCATGTCTAGTTGGCAGCTGGTATCAAGTGGAGTGCCCCAAGTGTTGGTCCTGGGGCCGGTTTTGTTCAATATCTTCATAAATGATCTGGAGGATGGTGTGGATTGCACCCTCAGCAAGTTTGCAGATGACACTAAACTGGGGGGAGAGGTAAATACACTGGAGGGTAGGGATAGGATACAGAGGACCCTAGAGAAATTGGAGGATTTGGCCAAAAGAAATCTGATGAGGTTCAATAAGGACAAGTGCAGAATCCTGCACTTAGGATGGAAGAATCCAATGCACCGCTACAGGCTAGAGACGGAATGGCTTGGCAGCAGTTCTGCAGAAAAGGATCTAGCTGTTACAGTGGACGAGAAGCTGGATATGAGTCAGCAGTGTGCCCTTGTTGCCAAGAAGGCCAATGGCATTTTGGGATGTATAAGTAGGGGCATTGCCAGCAGATCGAGGGACGTGATCGTTTCCCTCTATTCGACACTGGTGAGGTCTCATCTGGAGTACTGTGTCCAGTTTTGGGCCCCACACTACAAGAAGGATGTGGAAAAATTGGAAAGAGTCCAGCGGAGGGCAACAAAAATGATTAGGGGACTGGAACACATGAGTTATGAGGAGAGGCTGAGGGAACTGGGGATGTTTAGTCTATGGAAGAGAAGAATGAGGGGGGATTTGATAGCTGCTTTCAACTACCTGAAAGGGGGTTCCAAAGAGGATGGATCTAGACAGTTCTCAGTGGTAGCAGATGACAGAACAAGGAGTAATGGTCTCAAGTTGCAGTGGGGGAGATTTAGGTTGGATATTAGGAAAAACTTTTTCACTAGGAGGGTGGTGAAACACTGGAATGCGTTACCTAGGGAGGTGGTGGAATCTCCTTCCTTAGAAGTTTTTAAGGTCAGGCTTGACAAAGCCCTGGCTGGGATGATTTAATTGGGGATTGGTCCTGCTTTGAGCAGGGGGGTGGACTAGATGACCTCCTGAGGTCCCTTCCAACCCTGATATTCTATGAAAATACCAATTCATTTCACCCTGAGCCAAAGCTGATGGGGGGAACGTCTACCTGTGGCTGGAGGGAGGAGGCGTGTGAGAGACGGGGTGGAGGGCCGGAGGGAGCAGGTGTGTGAGAGACTTTGGTATGCAGGGCCAGAAGGAGCATGCGTGAGAGACGTCAGGGCTCGGGGCCGGAGGGAGTAGGCAGGTGAGAGATGTCGGGGCGCAAGGCTGGAGGGAGCAGGCATGTGAGAGATGTCGGGGCACAGGGCTGGAGGGAGGAGGTGCATGAGAGAGGTCGGGGATCGGGGCCAAAGGGAGCAAGCATGTGAGAGATGTTGGGGTGAGGGACTGGAGGGAGCAGGACCCTGTGAGAGATGTCGGAATGCAGGGCCAGAGGGATCAGGCATGTGAGAGACATCGGGACGTGGAGCTGGAGGGAGCAGGCATGTGAGAGACGTCAGGACACAGGGCCAGAGGGAGCAGGCATGTGAGAGACATCGGGGTGCAAGACCAGAGGGAGCAGGCGCATGAGAGACGTCGGGGTGCAGGGCCGGAGGGAGGAGGCATGTGAGAGACGTTGGGTCATGGAGCTTGAGAGAGCAGCCGTGTGCGAGACAACGGGCGCAGGACCGGAGGGAGCAGGTGCGTGAGAGATGTCGGGGTGTAGAGTTGGAAGGAGCAGGCGTGTGAGAGACGTTGGGGTGCTGGACCAGAGAGAGTAGGTGTGTGAGAGATGTCGGGATGCAAGGTTGGAGGGAGCAGGCACATGAGAGATTTCGGGGCATGGAGCAGGAGAGAGCTGGCATGTGTGAGCGTTGTCGGGGTGAGTGTGTAACAAAGTGGCCTTTGGCGGGACACTACTGAGAGTATCAATTCGGGACAAATTGCATAGAGCAGGGCAGTTACAGCGCAAGGCTGACGTCCTTTGCACACCAAACCAGCCAAACAGAAAGGACTCCAGTTTTACCCCACTGGCTAACCAGAAGTCATACAAGCAATTAGAATCATAGAATCATAGAATATCAGGGTTGGAAGGGACCCCTGAAGGTCATCTAGTCCAACCCCCTGCTCAAAGCAGGACCAATTCCCAGTTAAATCATCCCAGCCAGGGCTTTGTCAAGCCTGACCTTAAAAACCTCTAAGGAAGGAGATTCTACCGCCTCCCTAGGTAACGCATTCCAGTGTTTCACCACCCTCCTAGTGAAAAAGTTTTTCCTAATATCCAATCTAAACCTCCCCCACTGCAACTTGAGACCATTACTCCTCGTTCTGTCATCTGCTACCATTGAGAACAGTCTAGAGCCATCCTCTTTGGAACCCCCTTTCAGGCAGTTGAAAGCAGCTATCAAATCCCCCCTCATTCTTCTCTTCTGCAGGCTAAACAATCCCAGCTCCCTCAGCCTCTCCTCATAACTCATGTGTTCCAGACCCCTAATCATTTTTGTTGCCCTTCACTGGACTCTCTCCAATTTATCCACATCCTTCTTGAAGTGTGGGGCCCAAAACTGGACACAGTACTCCAGATGAGGCCTCACCAATGTCGAATAGAGGGGAACGATCACGTCCCTCAATCTGCTCGCTATGCCCCTACTTATACATCCCAAAATGCCATTGGCCTTCTTGGCAACAAGGGCACACTGCTGACTCATATCCAGCTTCTCGTCCACTGTCACCCCTAGGTCCTTTTCCGCAGAACTGCTACCTAGCCATTCGGTCCCTAGTCTGTAGCTGTGCATTGGGGTCTTCCGTCCTAAGTGCAGAACCCTGCACTTATCCTTATTGAACCTCATCAGATTTCTTTTGGCCCAATCCTCCAATTTGTCTAGGTCCTTCTGTATCCTATCCCTCCCCTCCAGCGTATCTACCACTCCTCCCAGTTTAGTATCATCCGCAAATTTGCAGAGAGTGGAATCCACACCATCATCCAGATCATTTATGAAGATATTGAAGAAAACCGGCCCCAGGACCGACCCCTGGGGCACTCCACTTGACACCGGCTGCCAACTAGACATGGAGCCATTGATCACTACCCGTTGAGCCCGACAATCTAGCCAGCTTTCTACCCACCTTATAGTGCATTCATCCAGCCCATACTTCCTTAACTTGCTGACAAGAATACTGTGGGAGACCGTGTCAAAAGCTTTGCTAAAGTCAAGAAACAATACATCCACTGCTTTCCCTTCATCCACAGAACCAGTAATCTCATCATAAAAGGCGATTAGATTAGTCAGGCATGACCTTCCCTTGGTGAATCCATGCTGGCTGTTCCTGATCACTTTCCTCTCATGCAAGTGCTTCAGGATTGATTCTTTGAGGACCTGCTCCATGATTTTTCCAGGGACTGAGGTGAGGCTGACTGGCCTGTAGTTCCCAGGATCCTCCTTCCCTTAGACACTTAGACTCCTTCCCTTAGACACTCCAGTTTCCCAGTATCGCCACCAGCACCACTCCTTATGAGGATAATGGGTTATGAAAACTAATACCCCAGTAAAAGAGAAAAGGTTATTTTTTCCCAATCTTAAAGGACCAAGCCCCAGGCCCAGGTCAATATACAAGTTAGATCTTATCCACAAATCACACTGTTGCCAATCCTTTAGAATCTAAAATATAAAGGTTTATTCATAAAAAGAAAGAAATATGGATGAGAGTTAAAATTGGTAAAATGGATCAATTACATACAGCAATGGCAAAGTTCTTGATTCAGGCTTCTAGCAGTGATGGAATAAACTGCAGGTTCAAATCAAGTCTCTGGAGTGCATCCACAGCTGGGATGGGTCATTCAGTCCATTTTTCAGAGCTTTAGTTTGTAGTAAAGTTCCTCCATAGACAAGAAGGAGGAATCAAGATCAAATGGAGAAGATGCAGCTGCCTTTTATAGTCTCTTACCATGTGGCCTGCCCAGCCAAACTCAAGCTGCCCAGCACATGGCTTGAAAGCCTTAGAGTCCTCTCCGTAGGCATGCCCCTGCATGCCTTGCTGAGTCATAAGGTGTATCTGCTGTCTCTCAATGTGTCAATTTTATATGTAAGCGGGAGAATAGTCCCGCTATTGTGGGGAACTTTCCTGGCTTCTACACTACCCCGGTGAAGTGGGCTAGCGAAAGGATCTGAGTCCTATCTCCCACTTCCTTTACCCAGTGGTCTCCCTGCCCCTTCCACTCTCCTGTCTGGCAGAGTCCTTGTAATCCCAACAAGGCTGGGCCCAGGATTCCTGGGGGGCTCAACCCCCAACCCTGCTGTGATCATCTAGGACAGAGGCTAGGGTGTCCCCACTCTGGGGTACTCTCTCTGCACTGGGCACTTCTCTGACCCACTGATCATTACATACAATTTAAAGCAAATTCAACAATTAATTTTAAAAAGAATAAGGAAAAATGGGAAAGGTTAAAGGAAACACATCAACCCGCTCTGTGGCAGGGAACATCACAAACAGTGTCTCTGGAATGTCAGGGCAGTTCACAGTCTGTTCCTTGTAAGTCCCAGGCCTCCTGCTCAGGCCCTGGCTGTGCTGCAGGGATGCTGTGGGTTGGACACTTGCTCTGGTGGTGGCCACACGCTCTCAGGCTCTAAGTGGTAGGACCCTTCTGCCCAGTGTCACCTCCGCCCTGTTGGGTTATGATCCAAGCCTGGCCTGCAGAGCCTCTTGGCTGAGGTGTCTCCCTGTGCTGGGCCCGCTGCCCAGGGTCCCCCTCGCTCTCCCCAGCTGCTCACCGCACCCAGCTCAGGACTCTCCAGCCCCACCTCCACCACGCTGTCTCAGCACTGCTGGTGCTGCTCTGCCTCCAGCTACCTGGGCTGCTTCTTTGGCTTCTCTGGCTCTGGTTGCTGCAGCTCTGCTCCCAGGACAGGTCTGCTCCGCAGGCTGCTTCTGTGACTCTGCTCCCAGCACTGACCTGCTTCCTGGGCTGCTTTTCTGGCCCCTCTGGCTTTGGTTGCTGCACCTGTCCTCCCAGGGCAAGTCTGCTCTCTCTGGGCTGTGCCTCTGGCTTTGGGGCTGCAGCTATGCTCCCAGGACAGGGTCTGCTCTCTCTGGATCTGGCACAGCTCTGATCTCCAGCTCAGCTTGGGACCCTGTTTTCTCCTTAGCTCAGCCCCCCTCTGTCTGACCCAGGCAAATCCAGCTCACATGGACGACGGGACCTCCCTGACCTCCTGACTCCCTGAGTAGCCCACCCACCCTGTCTTTCAGGCTGACCTGGAGCACTGGCCTCTCCCCATTGTTCCTGGGGACTGTCAGTCTCAGAGTCCTAATTCCCCATTGACCCTTCCCCCTTTCTAGTACTGGGAGCTAGCAACTAAAACACCCCCACTGAATGTTAGTAAGGGGGCAACAGTCCTCTTACATATAGCTGATGGTCCTTAATGGGCCATCAAGCAGGCTAGGCAGTGCTGATACCAAACTGTCTGGAGTGTCAAGCAGAAGTATAGCACAAGTTTGAAATACAGACAGTATAGAACCAATACTTATAACTTTAAATACAAAAACGATACACACATACAGACAGCATAATCAGAACCAGCAAATCATAACCTTTTAATAGACACCTTACTTAACCTCCTTTGTACAAGATTTGGTGCAACTATAACACCTTGGTTGCAACAATGATCTATACAGTTACAGTTTATGTTGATAATGTCACAGAAGGACGGGAGTGGAGCTCGTGCATTAGAAATGTTGGGACGCGGAGCTGAAGGGAGCAGGCACATGTGAGACTTCTGGGTGCGGGTCTGACAGAGCAGGCGTTTGAGAGATGTCAGGGCACAGGGTGGGAGGAAGCAGGCACATGAGAGACCTCGGGGCTTGGGCCCAGAGGGAGCAGGCATGTGAGAGACGTCGGGACGTGAAGCTAGAGGGAATAGGTACGTGAGAGACATCGGAGTGCGGGGCCAGAGGGAGCAGGCATTGGGCACAGGGCTGGAGGAAGGAAGCATGTGAGAGACTTCTGGGGTCTGGGCTGGAGGGAGCAGGCGTATGAGAGATGTTGGGGCGCGGGTTTGGAGGGAGCAGGTGTGTGAGAGATGTCAGGGCGCAGAGCTGAAGTGATCAGGTGTGTGAGAGATATTGGGGTGCGGAGCTGTAGGAAGCAAGCACATGAGAGACGTCGGGGCCAAGATCTGGAGCAGCAGGTTCGTGAGAGATGTCAGGGCTTGGGGCCAAAGGGAGCAGGCGCATGTGAGATGTCACGGCACGGAGCTGGAGGGAGCAGGCACATGAGAGACGTTGGGGTGCAGGGCTGGAGCAAGAAGGCACGTGAGAGACATCAAGATGCGTTGCTGGAGGAAGCAGGTGTATGAGAGATGTCAGGTCATGGAGCTGGAGGGAGCATGCGTGTGAGAGACGTTGGGGTGCGGGGCCAGAGGGAGCAGGCATGAGAGAGACATTGGGCACAGGGCTGTAGGAAGCAGGCATGTGAGAGATGTCGGGACACGGGGCTGGAGGGATCAGGTGTGTGAGACATGTCGAGGTGTGGGGCTGGAGGAAGCAGGGGCATGAGAAATGTCAGGGCTCAGAGCTGAGAGAGCAGGCACATGTGAGATGTCACAGCACATATTTGGAGGGAGCAGGCATGTGAGACACATCGGGGCGCGGGGCCGGAGGGAGCAGGCGTGTGAGAGACGTGGGGGCATGGGGCAGGAGGGAGCAGGTGCATGCAAGAGACCTTGGGGCATGGGGCAGGAGGAACTGGTATGTGAGAGATGTCAGGGCACGGAGCTGGAGGGAGTAAGTGCATGAGAGATGTCGGGGATTGGGGCCAGAGGGAGCAGATGTGTAAGAGAGGTTGGCTTCCAGTGCCAGAGAGTTGGCGCCCGTGAGAGACGTCGAGGCTTGGGGCTGGAGGGAGCAGGCATGTGAGAGACATCAGAGCACGGGGCTGGAGGCAGCAGGCGTGTTAAAAACCTTGGGGGAAGGAGCCGGAGGCAGCATGTACGTGAGAGACTTCGGGGCCGGAGGGAGCAGGCATGTGAGAGACATCGGACGTGGGACTGGAGGGAGTAGGCACATGAGAAATGTCGGGGCATGGGGCTGGAGGGAGCAGGCATGAGAGAGACATTGGGCACAGGGTTGGTGGAAGTCAGCATGTGAGAGACGTCGGGGATCTGGACTGGAGGGAGAAGGCATGTGAGAGATGTTGGGGCGTGGGGCCGGAGGGATCAGGTGTGTGAGAGATGTCGGGGTGTGGAGCTGTAGGAAGCAAGCACGTGAGAGACTTCTCACCCAGATCCGGAGCAGCAGGTTCGTGAGAGACATCAGGGCCTGGGGCCAAAGGGAGCAGGTGCATGTGAAATGTCACGGCACGGGGCTGGAGGGAGCAAGCGCATGAGAGACATCAGTGTGTGGAGCTGGAAGTATCAGGTGTGCGAGGGATGACGAGATGTGGAGCTGGAGGGAGCAGGTGCACGAGAGATGTCAGGACTCGGGACTGGAGGGAGCCGGCAAGTGTGAGATGTCATGGCGTGGATTTGGAGGGAGCAGGCACTTGAGGAACCTCAGGTCATGGAGCTGGAGGGGACAGGCATGTGAGAGACTTTGGGGCATGGGGCTGGAGGAAGCAGGCATGTGAGAGACGTCAAACTGTGGGGCCGGAGGGAACAGGTGTGTGTGAGAGCCATCAGGTCGCCGGGCTGGAGGGAGCAGGCATGTGAGACACATCAGGGCACGGGGCCAGAGGGAGCAGGCCTGTGATAGACGTTGGGGCGTGCGTCAGGAGGGAGCAGGTGCATGCAAGAGACCTCGGGGCGCAGAACAGGAGGAACAGGCATGTGAGAGTTGTCAAGGCGTGGAGCTGGAGGAAGTAGGTGTGTGCAAGAGACCTCGGGTGCAGGGCCAGTGAGAGCTGGCATATGAGAGACATTGGGGCACGGAGTTGGAGAGAGTTGGCGTGTGTGAGAGATGTCAGTGCAAGGAGCCAGAGGGAGCCGGTGCATTAGAAATGTCGGGATGCGGAGCTGGAGGGAGCAGGCTGTAACGATGCTGCCTTTTGTGGGACACTTCTAAGAGTATCAGTTCAGGACAAATTGCTTAGAGCAGGGCAGTTACAGCCCAAGGCTGGGGTTTCTCCACTTCTAAGGCACACCAAACCAGCCAGACAGAGAGGACTTTGGTTTTACCCCACTGGTTAACCATAAGTCATACAAGCAATTCCCTTAGACACTCCAGTTTCCCAGTATCACCACCAGTGCAACTTGTTATGGGGACAAATGGTTATGAAAACCAATACCCCAGTAAAAGAAAAAAGGCTCTCCTGATCCCAAAGGACCAAGCCCCAGACCCAGGTCAATACACAAATCAGATCTTACCCACAAATCATGCTGTTGCCAGTCCTTTAGGATCTAAAATCTAAAGGTTTATTCATAAAAGGAAAAAGATAAAGATGAGAACTAGAATTGGTTAAATGGAATCAATTACATACAGTAATGGCAAAGTCCTTGGTTCAGGCTTGTAGCAGTTATGGAATAAACTGCAGGTTCAAATCAAGTCTCTGGAGAACATCCACAGCTGGGATGGGTCATTCAGTCCTTTGTTCAGAGCTTCAGTTTGTAGCAAGGTTCCTCTGGAAGTAAGAAGCAGGATTGAAAACAAAATGGAGGGGTTTCCAGGGCCTTTTATATTCTCTGCCCTGTGAAAGGACACCCCTTTGTTCTTACTGTGGAAAATCACAGAAGCAGATAGAGGTTGGAGTCACATGGGCAAGTCACATGTCCAAGCATGACTGAGTTTGCAGGCCGAGGCCATTGTTTACATGTTAGTTTGAACATTCCCAGGAAAGCTCAGATGTTGATTGGAGTCTCCCAAAGTTCATTGTCAGTTAAGTGGTTTTTGATTGGGCACTTACTGAGAATAGGCCTTTCTCAAGAAGCTGACCAAATGCTTCACTGAGGCTACTTAGAATCAAAACACATTGAGATACAACATAAGAACATAAGACTGGGTCAGACCAAAGGCCCATCCAGCCCAGTATCCTGTCTACTGACAGTGGCCAAAGCCAGGTCCCCCAGAGGGAGTGAAGCTAACAGGTAATGATCAAGTGATCTCTCTCCTGCCATCCATCTCCACCCTCTGACAAACAGAGGCTAGGGACACCATTCCTTACCCATCCTGGCTAATAGCCATTAATGGACTTAACCTCCATGAATTTATCCAGTTCTCTTTTAAACCGTGTTATAGTCCTAGCCTTCACAACCTCCTCAGGCAAGAAGTTCCACACGTTGACTGTTCGCTGAGTGAAGAAGAACTTTTTTTTATTTGTTTTAAATCTGCTGCCCATTAATTTCATTTGGTGGCCCCTAGTTCTTATATTATGGGAACAAGTAAATCACTTTTCCTTATTCACTTTCTCCACACCACTCATGATTTTATATACCTCTATCATATCCCCCCTTAGTCTCCTATTTTCCAGGCTGAAAAGTCCTAGCCTCTTTAATCTCTCCTCATATGGGTCCTGTTCCAAACCCCTAATCATTTTAGTTGCCCTTCTCTGAACCCTTTCTAATGCCAGTATATCTTTTTTGAGATGAGGGGACCACATCTGTACACTGTATTCAAGATGTGGGCGTACGATGGATTTATATAAGGGCAATAAGATATTCTCTGTCTTATTCTCTATCCCTTTTTTAATGATTTCTAACATCCCGTCTGCTTTTTTGACTGCCGCTGCACACTGTGTGGACGTCTTCAAAGAACTATCCATGATGACTCCCAAGATCTTTCTCCTGATTAGTTGTAGCTAAATTAGCCTCCATCATATTGTATGTATAGTTGGGGTTATTTTTCCCAGTGTGCATTATTTTACATTTATACACAATAAATTTCATTTGCCATTTTGTTGCCCAATCACTTAGTTTTATGAGATCTTTTTGAAGTTCTTCACAGTCTTCTTTGGTCTTACTTATCTTAAGCAGTTTAGTATCATTTGCAAACTTTGCCACCTCACTGTTTACTCCTTTCTCCAGATCATTTATGAATATGTTGAATAGGACAGTTCGTTGGACTGACCCTTGGGGAACACCACTAGTTACCCCTCTCTGTTCTGAAAATTTACCATTTATTCCTACCCTTTGTTCCCTGTCTTTTAACCAGTTCTCAGTCCATGAAAGGATCTTCTCTCTTATCCCATGACAACTTAATTTACGTAAGATCCTTTGGTGAGGGACCTTGTCAAAGGCTTTCTGGAAATCTAAGTACTTTATTGTCTTTAAGTGCTCCTTTTGTATCTCGATCGTCCAGGGGCCCCACTGGTTGTTTAGCAGGCTTCCTGCTTCTGATGTACTTAAAAAACATTTTGTTATTACCTTTTGAGTTTTTGGATAGCTGTTCTTCAAACTCTTTTTTGGCTTTTCTTATTACATTTTTACATTTAATTCAGCAGTGTTTATGCTCCTTTCTGGTTACCTCACTAGGATTCCACTTCCACTTTCTAAAATACTTCCACTTTCTAAAAGATGCCTTTTTATCTCTCACTGCTTCTTTTACATGGTTGTTAAGCCACGTGGCTCTTTTTTAGTTCTTTTACTGTGTTTTTTAATTTGGGGTATATATTGAAGTTGAGCCTCTATTATAGTGTCTTTGAAGTGTCCATGCAGCTTGCAGGGATTTCACTCTAATCACTGTATCTTTTAATTTCTGTTTAACTAACCTCCTCATTTTTGCATAGTTCCCCTTTCTGAAATTAAATGCCACAGTGTTGGGCTGTTGAGGTGTTCTTCCCACCACAGGAATGTTAAATGTTATTATATTATGGTCACTATTTCCAAGCGGTCCTGTTATGGTTACCTCTTGGACCAGATCCTGCGCTCCACTCAGGGCTTGATCGAGAGTTGCCTCTCCCCTTGTGGGTTCCTGTACCAGCTGCTCCAAGAAGCAAACATTTAAAGTATCGAGAAATTTTGTCTCTGCATTTCGTTCTGAGGTGACATGTACCCAGTCAATATGGGGATAATTGAAATCCCGCACTATTATTGAGTTCTTTATTTTGATAGCCTCTCTAATCTCCCTTAGCATTTCATCATCACTATCACTGTCCTGGTCAGGTGGTCGATAGTAGATCCCTACTGTTATATTCTTATTAGATCATGGAATTACTATCCATAGAGATTCTATGGAGCATGTGGATTCATTTAAGATTTTTATTTCATTTGTGTTGGTCCTGCTTTGAGCAGGGGATTGGACTAGATGACCTACTGAGGTTTCTTCCAACCCTAATCTTCTATGATTCTACATAGCCAATATTCATAACTTCAACTACAAAATGATACACACCTACAAGCTTTGGCCCTGCTGGGAAAAGAAGCATCCAGGGGGTGTATGGAACTGTTGGCTGCTGAGAAGATGGGGTTCATCAGCTGCAAAAAGAAACTGCTGGACTTAAGCTCCAAGTCAAAAAAGCAATGGAAGAACAGCAGAAATTGTATCATCTTACAAGTCCAGTTTATAACAATGTTGGTTTGTTGTATTACTCTGAACAGTTGTCTGTGCTTAACCAGTTTTGCTATGTTTTACAGCTATCCTCAATCATAGAGATGCTAGAAAGTGCTTTCTATGGCTTAGACCTTCTAAAGTTACACTCAGTCACAACAAAATTGGTGGACCGAGTGGAGAAACTAGAGGAGGTAAGATGAGATCCATTTCTTTTTCTTTGGGTTGTTTTGTTAGAGACAACATCATGCAAAATGAAATGGCACCTAATGGTTTGGCATCTGGAGCCAAATCATGGTGTTCCATTCCTTGTGGGAGAACTGGTAATTAGCCACCATTTCATTTAACTTTGTGGCCACTGTCATCATGACCTATGACTGGACACTTGGAGAAAAGAGATCAAGGGGTAACATTTTCAGAAGTGACTTAAATATTCAAAGATCTTTAGGCACCTAAAAATGCAGATAGGTGCCTAGGAAATTTTGGAAATCCTACTTGATGCCTAGCTGCATCTTTAGATGCCAAAAGGTCTTTGAACATGTGGTCTGTAGCTGCCTAAGTTCCACTGTCTTTCACTGAGGCTTAGATTCCTAAATGCCTAAGTCACTTTTGAAAATGGGACTTAGGTTCCTAAATCATTTAGGTGCTTTTGAAAATTTTACCTGACCAGTGTTGTCAATTTTCACAAGTCTTGAGATATTTCATACTCTTCTTAAAGCCCCAGTTCCTGGAGTCATGTGATTTTTGTGAGGATCTCAGCTTTCAATTCAAAGAAGAGTAAGACCTCGTGGTTATGAAGAAAAGCTTGGAAATGTGACCTGAGTGGGTAACCTAAAGTTTTAAAGATTAAACAATAAGAACTTCAAATGTTTTATTTTCGAAGAGCTTCATGATTTCTTGGGGCTTGACTCGTGGTTTTAGAATACTGGGGATTGGCCATGCTGAGCCTGTTTGTAGTAATCCATATGTGTGGCGGAAGCTCACATTTTAGCCAGACACAAACATGTATGACATCTTGCAACTTAGTCAAGGCAGGTCAATGAGAAGGGTCTCTCAGAAGAGGATGCGGGGTGGGAGGGCGATGCTGCATTTATGAACCCTGTGACTCATGTCCTGTATGTAGTGTTTAATGTTTAGTCCAGCAAAAAAAGAGTTAATTATCTAAACTGGAGCCAGTGTGAGCTGCTGCTAGGGTTGCCAGGCGTCCGGTTTTCAACCAGAACGCCTGGTCGAAAAGGGACCCTGGCGGCTCTGGATGGCATGGCTGACCAGGCCGTTAAAAGTCTGTTTGGCAGCGTAGCAGGCTCCCTGCCTGCCCTAGCTCTGCATGACTCCCAGAAGCGGCCACCAGTTCCTTGCGGCTCCTAGGTGCATGGGCTGCCAGGGAGACTGCACACGCTCTCACCGCCCTGAGTGCTGGCTCCACAGCTCCCATTGGTTGGGAACCACAACAAATGGGAGCTGCAGGGGTAGCACCTGCGGGCACAAGCACAGTATGTAGAACCTCCCTGGCCATGCATGTGCCTAGGGGCTGTAGGGACCTGGCAGCTGCTTTCTGGGAGCAGTGGTAAGCGCCGCCGGGACCCCGCACCCGCTCCCGCACCCCAATTCCCTGCCCCAGCCTGGAGTCCCTTCTCACACTCAAACTCCCTCTTGGAGCCCGCACCCTGCACACCCACAACACCCTGCCCCAGCCCTGAGCCCCCTCCTGCACCCCAAACCTCTCATCCCCGACCCCCCCCGGAGCACTCACCCCCCTCCCGCACCACAACCCACTGCCCCAGCCTGGTGAAAGTGAGTGAGGGTGGGAGAGAGTGAGTGACGGAGGGAGGGGGGATGGAGCAAGCAGGTGCGGGGCCTCAGAGAAGGGGCGTGGCCTTGGGAGAGGGGCAGGTCAGGGGGAGGGGCAGGGGTGTTCAGTTTTGTGCAATTAGAAGGTTGGCAACCCTAGCTGCTGCCTCCATCTTGACTCGAAGTGCCTGAGAAATGGATGACACAGTGCTCCCTTTAGCAGTGAATACTGTCTTGGGTTTAATCAAACTGGAGCTGTGCTAATGAGCCGTGTGCTCATGTTCAAGCTGGTTGTAATGGGGCATCTCTGTCCCCATCTTCTGATGCCTAGAAACCTCTCAGACTCTCCAGTGCATGGCACCGCCATCTTGTTTATTGATATTCTGGCTGGAGAATTTGGTTGGTCCTATTGCTGGGAACATGTGGTGAGGATTTTACCTTGAACCAAGTCTAACCAAGTTCCTAGAAAGTGTTTTATTTTTATTTCTTTTGTAACTGTTTCTGACTTTAATGCCTTACACTTGTACTCACTTAAAACCCATCTCTTTGTAGTTAAATACCATGTTTTATTATTTAATTAAAACTAAGACAGTGTTGTGTTTGAACTGAACTGTTTGGGTAACTCCAGTTAAGGTAACATGTTGCATATTGACCCCTTACAGAAAAGGGCTGGAAAGAGCAGAACACATGTTTCTGGGGAAAATCCGGGTCTGGGAGTGTGTTGGGGTTACTCTGCAAGTGGTAATCAAGGCTGGTGGAAGCCGGTGTGATTAGCAGGCTGCAGGTATACGCAGACACTCGTTGTGGGGTGGGGACCTGCACGCTGGTAGCTGTTTGTGAGTGGCCCTGGTTGGAAGCTACAGCAGCAAAGCATTGTAAGGCACCCCAAGTTGCAGGGCAGGCAGTGGTACAACACCTCACTGATCTGGACTGCACACTGGAATGTGACACTGTGTCACTGATTTTACCTTCATTGGGAAGCCAACCTGCAAGTCCGTGGACGTCTGCTGCCCCTCAACAGAGGTATGATACTGGTATCAGAATGGGACACTGGTGCTGAAAGAAGAGGCAACAATACATTCCTGTTGTGTATTGGGCATTGGCCTCTTTTTGTACCCTCCCTGTTGCTGTTTATTATAATTGTTTTCTGGTAATGCCTAGGATGGATCTAGAGATGCAAAAGCGAGTGGAGAGTGCACAATATAAAAGAATGGACGGGAATAAAAAGGCCAGGCTCTCAGCCCCAGTTCCTGCATTCCTCTCCCACCCCAGTGTAGAGGCGGGGGAGTGGTATGTGTGAGGGATGGGGTGGAGCTGTCAGCAGCTCTCAGCTAGTGTACAGTCCTTGAAGTTAGAGCAGCCCTAGGCTGTGTCAGGGCCAAGGCAGCATGAGAATCACCATGACCAGGAGAATAAACTTACAGACCCACACAGCTTTGTGGGAAGGAGAGCAGGCAGTGACCTATGGATAAGGTTGCGAGTCAGTCACGGAGGTCATGAATACCATGACTTCTGCAGTTGCAGCGGCTGGTGTGGCTGGCCCCAGGGGCCACTGGAACAGAGCAGCAGCAGCACCTCAGGGCCCCTCAGCTAAGATTTAGTCTGGGGTATTTATAGTAAAAGTCATGGACAGGTCAGGGACCATGAATTTTTGTTTATTGCCCATGACCTGTCTGTGACGGGTTTGGTCACAGAGATCCCCTTGGGACTGTTACCTGACATGGTGCAATTACCTCTGAGCCTATTTTCCCTGCCAGCTTGGGACATCCAGAACCCTGCCTTGTTGAGCCAGACACACTAGCCTTCTGCAACACGGACCCAGGATCCGGGCCACGCCCCCAAAACTGCAGGATTTTAAGTGAAAACAGCTCTTCATATCTCTCTATCAATGGTATAGAGGGTGGACAAATTATGAGTTTACCCTGTATAAGCTTTATATAGAGTAAAACGGATTTATTTGGGGTTTGGATCCCATTGGGAACTGGGTGTCTGGGTGCTGGAGGCAGGTAACCTGCTAAGCTGTTTTCAGTTGAGTCTGCAGTTTTGGGGGCGTGGCCCGGACCCTGGGACTGCATTGCAGGAGGCTAGCATGTCTGGCTCAACAAGGCAGGGTTCTGGAACTCCCAAGCTGGCAGGGAAAACAGGCTCAGAGGTAATTCCAGCATGTTAGATGACAGTCCCAAGGGGGTCTCTGTGCCCAAACCTGTCACAGTGGTATAGTCGAACACGATCTGTGCACAGTTGATTGCTTTGAGGCACTGGTAGTGATTTTAAGTGAGTTTTAAGTGTTGTGGTCAGAGAATAGACAAAATGGTTACTGGTTTGTTATTTTCTGTTTGCTTATTTCGGGTAAGGAAAATAGAGGCAAGAAAATCAGCAAAATGAGTGAGAGTGAGACTCACAAGAAGATAGAATGCCACAGGTTGCAGATTGCTGAGAAGGAAAATGAACATAAAAGACAGATGGAATTAAGAAAAATGGAGGTTAATGCACAATTGGTTCAGGGAAAAAGCTGCTCACGAAAGAGCCATGGAAGCCCAAAGGTTAGTACAGCAAGCTGCTAAGGAGGAGAAGGAAAGAGAGAGGCAGCAAGCCCTGGAGCTAAGAAACAAAGAAATTGAGGCCCAGAGAGAAGCCCAAATTGAGACCCAGAAGCATGAACTGGCTGTAATGGAGTGGAAGAGACAAAACCCTTCAGCAGCTGGCTCCACTTCCCCCAGAATTCATAAATGGGAGAGGTTATGTCCACCATATGATGAATCCAGTGATATTGCAGAGTATTTCATCACCTTTGAGAGACTGTGCACTCTCCTGAGGTTCAAAAGATGACTACTTTGGTTGCAAAATTGACGGGGAGAGCTCTGGACATATTCAATAAGATGCCTATTGCTGATGCTTCAAACTATGGTATATTTAAGAAATTGGTTTTGAAACAGTTTCAGATTACACCTGAAACCTACAGGGTTAAATTCAGGAGCCTTAAGAGGGGAACTGGATTGAGTAATGTGGCCTATGTAAATGAAATGAGAGATTTGTTAGACAAGTGGGTGAGGGGAAAAGGCATTACAAGTTTGGAAGAAATGTGTGATTTAGTTACTCAGGAACAGTTCCTGAATATGTGCAGGGATGATATATGCCCATCTTTAAAAAAGGGAAGAAGGAGGATCCTGGGAACTACAGGCCAGTCAGCCTCACCTCAGTCCCTGGAAAAGTCATGGAGCAGGTCCTCAAGGAATCAATTCTGAAGCACTTAGAGGAGAGGAAAGTGATCAGGAACAGTCAGCCTGGAATCACCAAGGGCAAGTCATGCCTGACTAATGTACTTGCCTTCTATGACGAGATAACTGGTTCTGTGGATGAAAGGAAAGCAGTGGACATGTTGTTCCTTGACTTTAGCAAAGCTTTTGACACGGTCTCCCACAGTATTCTTTCCAGCAAGTTACAGAAGTATGGGCTGGATGAATGGACTATAAGGTTGATAGAAAGCTGGCTAGATTGTCGGGCTCAATGGGTAGTGATCAATGGCTCCATGTCTAGTTGGCAGCCAGTATCAAGTGGAGTGCCCCAAGGGTGGGTCCTGGGGCCGGTTTTGTTCAATATCTTCATAAATGATCTGGAGGATGGTGTGGACTGCACCCTCAGCAAGTTTGCAGATGACACTAAACTGGGAGGAGAGGTAGATACGCTGGAGGGTAGGGATAGAATACAGAGGGACCTAGAGAAATTGGAGGATTGGGCCAAAAGAAATCTGATGAGGTTCAACAAGGACAAGTGCAGAGTCCTGCACTTAGGACTGAAGAATCCAATGCACCGCTACAGACTAGGGACTGAATGGGTCGGCAGCAGTTCTGCAGAAAAGGACCTAGGGGTTACAGTGGACGAGAAGCTGGATATGAGTCAACAGTGTGCCCTTGTTGCCAAGAAGGCCAATGGCATTTTGGGATGTATAAGTAGGGGCATTGCCAGCAGATCGAGGGACGTGATCATTCCCCTCTATTCGACACTGGTGAGGCCTCATCTGGAGTACTGTGTCCGGTTTTGGGCCCCACACTCCAAGAAGGATGTGGAAAAATTGGAAAGAGTCTAGCGGAGGGTAACAAGAATGATTAGGGGACTGGAACACATGAGTTATGAGGAGAGGCTGAGGGAACTAGGATTGTTTAGTCTGCGGAAGAGAAGAATGAGGGGGGATTTGATAGCTGCTTTCAGCTACCTGAAAGGGGGTTCCAAAGGGGATGGCTCTAGACTGTTCTCAGTGGTAGCAGATGACAGAACAAGGAGTAATGGTCTCAAGTTGCAGTGGGGGAGATTTAGGTTGGATATTAGGAAAAGCTTTTTCACTAGGAGGGTGGTGAAACACTGGAATGCGTTACCTAGGGAGATGGTGGAATCTCCTTCCTTAGAAGTTTTTAAGGTCAGGCTTGACAAAGGCCTGGCTGGGATGATTTAATTGGGGATTGGTCCTGCTTTGAGCAGGGGTTGGAGTAGATGACCTCCTGAGTTCCCTTCCAACCCTGATATTCTATGATGTAAAACAGTATTTGTGGGACAAAAAGGTGAATGCAGTGAGTGGATTAGCTGGGTTTGCATACTCTTCCGAGCAGTCACAAGCTGCAATTAAACACAAACCACTGGCCGTGAGGGACAGGGTTGGGGGAAAGCAGATTCACCATTTTACCCCTGGGAAAAAGGAGGCTGGGAGTTCACCTCCCCATTCCTCTGTTTCTTGTCCCCCATCTCCTGTACAAGGAGAGGAGCCCAGAAGGTGCTCTCATTGTAAGTCCACCGAGCACCTGAGGAATAAATGTCCTTGGCTGAGTGGGAACAGACACCAGGTAACACATGAAGCTGCTGCTTCTTAGAGCACAGGGGTATCCCAGGCTACTCCCTCTTTCCACACAGGGTTTGTAAAGGTTGCTTCGACACAACCAAGCAGTGAGCATATGCATGCTGTTCAGCTTAATGGGAAAGCACTCCAAGGTGGGAGGGATACTGGTGCAGAGATTTCTGTGGTCAGGAGGGACCTGGATCTATGAGAAGGATTTGTTACCAGGAAAAATGGCAGAATTAGAATTGGTGGGAGGTTACAAAGTCCTTGCATCGCTAGCTAAGGTACACATGGACACTGGTGATTTGCAGGCTGAACTGACTGTCACAGCAGTGGCACACAATTTTGCACCATTTCTACTGATGTGGCAGAATCTGTCCCAGGGTTTGTTAGCAGCAAGAAGGAATCTTGTGCTGAAAGCCCCAGAGGGGAGGGTGATGTCACAGGGGCTGCTGGGGAAAAGGGAGAGTGTCTCTTTATTTCCTCTGGAGCAGGGGAAGATGGGCCATTGGGGGCAGGGATGGTCAAGACCAGTTCCTGTAGCCCTAGGGTTTAAGACAGGTCCCTGTGGGATTGGGTGGATAGAGCCAGCTCCTGTTGCATGATCATCTCCCTGACTGCTGCTGACAGCTGCTGACTTCCAGGATCAATGGGTAGTGATCAACGGCTCGATGTCTAGTTGGCCGGCGGTATCAAGCGGAGTGCCCCAAGGGTTGGTCCTGGGGCCGGTTTTGTTCAACATCTTTATTAATGATCTGGATGATGGGATGAATTGCACTCTCAGCAAGTTTGCCAATGACACTAAGCTGCAGGGAGAGGTAGATACACTGGAGGGTAGGGATAGGGTCCAGAGTGATCTAGATAAATTGGAGGAATGGGCCAAAAGAAATCTGATAAGGTTCGGCAAGGACAAGTGCAGAGTCCTGCACTTAGGACGGAAGAATCCCATGCACTGCTACAGCCTGGGGACCGACTGGCTAAGCAGCAGTTCTGCAGAAAAGAACCTGGGGATTACAGTGGACGAGAAGCTGGATATGAGTCAGCAGTGTGCCCTTGTTGCCAAGAAGGCTAATGGCATATTGGGCTGTATTAGTAGGAGCATTGCCAGCAGATCAAGGGAAGTGATTATTCCCCTCTATTTGGCACTGGTGTGGCCACACCTGGAGTATTGTGTCCAATTTTGGTCCCCCTACTACAGAAGGGATGTGGACAAATTAGAGAGAGTCCAACGGAGGGTAACAAAAATGATTAGGGGGCTGGGGCACATGACTTACGAGGAGAGGCTGAGGGACCTGGGGTTATTTAGTCTGCAGAAGAGAAGAGTGAGGGGGGATTTGATAGCAGCCTTCAACTACCTGAAGGGGGGTTTCAAAGAGGATGGAGCTCGTCTGTTCCGAGTGGTGGCAGATGACAGAACAAGAAGCAGTGGTCTCAAGTTGCAGTGGGGGAGGTTTAGGTTGGATATTAGGTAACACTATTTCACTAGGAGGGTGGTGAAGCACTGGGATGTGTTACGTAGGGAGGTGGTGGACTCTCCATCATTAGAGGTTTTTAAGGCCAGGCTTGGCAAAGCCTTGGCTGGGATGATTTAGTTGGTGTTGGTCCTGCTTTGAGCAGGGGATTGGACTAGATGAGCTCCTGAGGTCTCTTCCAATCCTAATATTCTATGATTGTATAATAAGTTGCAGGTCAGCAGGGAACAGGCCCTGCCATAGGGTGCACAGGAACATCTATCCCGGAGATGGAAGTTGGGGTCCTGACAACCGCTGCTGTGGGAACAGACCCCAAGGGCTCTGTAGCTGGAAGCAAGCCCAACCTGAGTGAAAGTGGGAGATTTTGGTGGCCAGTGAAGTGTCTGTCGTAGCTGGTAGTTGTGAGCCCACAGATGGATCAGGGTCACCTTCCCTTTTGGAGAACACTGGGGTGTCTGCCTCAGGGGGGAACCCAGAGAGGGAAGTCCAGATGGAAGGTGAGGGGGAACAGGAGTGTCTTCCCACCTTTTGTAGGAAGGTATTTCTCCAGGAGAAGGTTGAAGGATCTGCATCTGAAATGCCAGACCCCTCACCTGTGGATCAGGTATTAAGGGAAGACCTGGGGTCAAATCTCCTGGAGGGGAGAGTCCACCCAGCTGACCTTTTGGGAACAGAGAATGGGATGACTGAGGGGATCTTACCAATCCAAAGCACTCCATTAAAAGATGTTGTTTCTGCTATGCTTGTAGAAACTAACATTGTCTCTTCAAGGCAGGAGAAGGAAAAAGTTTGCATTTGGGAAGCTTCACAAGCTGGTGGGGCCCAACACAAAGAGATTCCAGAGGGAGGAGCCGAGGGCAGGCATGGTTGCAGTGCACCCTTTCCTTGCCAAAACCTCAAACACATACCTGAATTGAAGCCTTCATCAAAGAGAGAGGAGACTCTGTGTCTAAACCCCTACCACAAAGGGATTGGAAAATGCAATAGACCCTGAATGAGCTAAACTGTGTAAACAGAGCCTGTCCGCTGTAGATTTGCTGGTTATCTTATGTCTTTGGCTACTTCACCTGTGGGTCAAGACAAAGGAGTTAATACTAATGGTAAACACTTTGAAGATGTGTGATATACCTGATCTCTGGAAAAAACTTTTGTACATGCTAGGGGTGGTGACAAGACAGTCCCACAAGCAGGTTGTTTTCAGCTTATACCTGTAAACAGGCTGGAAGCTCAGCACAGCAGCAAAAGCATAACAGGCCTACACTGCTGTGTGGAAGGGGAAACTGAGGCACACTGCCTCATGGCATTGGTGGCTAAATGCCAAGACTCCTACACTTTAATAGATATTGCTGTCTGCATTCTGTTAACAATGCTACACCCCAACATGTTTTCGGGCACCTGGGGACCAGGAACCCAGAACTTTGCAAGAACCCCTGTGAATAGCATTATAGTGTTTAATAACGATGGATGGGGGTATGACCAGAGCTGAACCGGAAGTTTAAATGTACCACCTCTGCTATGGACAGTGTCCAAGTCTCTGGCAGTAAGTTCAGGAGGAGGGTGTTACGTTGCACTCCATATGCTTTATGAAAATATGCTTATGAATGTGAATATGATGTAACTGGAATATGCTTTATGCAAAAGGTCTCTTGTAAGGTATCATTACACAGCTTATAATCTACTGAGTGTGTTCATCCTATTTGTATGCATGTATCATTCTTGTATCTGAAGCTAGAAATATGAAGTATAACTCTGAGGTCCTATTGTAATTATGCAAGGTGTGGGCCATTAATGGTGGTTTAGAATCTTGATGGCTCCCATTGACTCGGACAATTGGTTGTTAATGGTTTATTTACCTGAAAGCCTTTCTGTGTATATGTGGGCCAGCCCAGGGCTAATGAAGAATGAGGTCTCACAGGGACACTTGACCATGTCACCTGATAGTGAAATCCATCTTAAATCTGGTACTTTTCCATTTAGAAGGAGGGGTGGGGACCCAGAGAGACAAAAGATTCTCGCCTTGTGCCAAAGCTATAAAAGGAGCAGGACAGAGGGGGCTGCCAGTCATGAGAGAGCCCCTGATTCCACCTAAGATGTCTGCTGGAGCTAACAAGGACTGTACCAGGGGAGAGGATTGGGCCTAGACTAGGAAGGAGTCCAGTCTGTGAAAGAAGTTTATTGGAACATCTCTGAGGGTGAGATATTACCTGTAATCAGTTTCTTTATGTATTGCTTAGACTTGCGTGTTTTTGCTTTATTTTGCTTGGTGACTTACTTTGTTCTGTCTGTTATTACTTGAAACCACTTAAATCCTACATTTTATACTTAATAAAATCACTTTTGTTTATTAGTAAACCCAAAGTAAGTGATTAATACCTGAGGGAGCAGATAGTTGTGCATATCTTTCTATCAATGTTATAGAGGGCAGACAATTTATGAGTTTATCCTGTATACGCCTTATACAGAGTAAAATGGATTTATTTAGGGTTTGGATCCCATTGGGAACTGGGTATCTGGGTGCTGGAGGCAGGTAACCTGCTAAACTGTTTTCAGTTAAATCTGCAGCTTTGGGGGTGTGGCCCGGACCCTGGGTCTGTGTTGCAGCAGGCTAGCTTATCTGGCTCAACAAGGCAGGGTTCTGGAAGTCCCAAGCTGGCAGGGAAAATGGGTTCAGAGGTAATTCCAGCATGTCAGGTGACAGTCCCAAGGGGGGGTCTCTGTGACCGAACCCGTCACACTGTCCATGACTTTTACTAAAAATACCCATGACTAAATCTTAACCTTACCTCTGGACAGCTTAACCTATAGTTAAGATTGCCTAACAGTTTCCATTGTAAGCCCCTCTTTTCAGTAGCTTGTTACTTTTCCAGACTTCAACTATAGGGGGTAAAATTTTCCATGCTTACTCTTTGCTTCAGGCTCAATTCTCTTAGTAAAGTTCAGCAAAAATGGTTCAGCTGTTTCCAAGAAAGAGAAAAATTGGTAATTTTGTTCAAGATAAATTCTTACAACTCTTTCTTTGAAGAGCTCTAATGTCTTTACACTTTGGCACAGGAAATTTGACACTGACATAGCTCTGGGATCAGAGAGATGTCTTTTGCTGTCCTTATGAAAATCCACTCACACTTGGCAGAGTTAAAAGCCTCTGAAAAATCAACATTTGTACATGCTCAGTAGAGCTTGTTGGAAACTTGCTGCTGAAATCTTGGAACATGCCATCTTCAGTGAGCATGTTCCCACCTCCAGCCCCACAGGGCCACCTCCTTGGCAGTGGATGGTACACAGGCTAAACAGCAGCCCTGGGCCTAAGGAAAGATGTGCTGGGATGAGGGGAGCCAGGAGAGGCTCTGCTCTATGTGCTTCTGCTATCTGGTGTTCGTAATTCTATGCTACCCTAAGAAGCAAGCATCATTCTCTCCAGTTGACAGACGGGGCTACACAAGGTCACTTCCAGCAGAGCTGACAGTAGAACCCAAGTCTTTAATGTGACAGGTCTAAAGCTCATCCCGCCAGCCACATGGCCTCTTGGAATCAATGTGCCTAATCCATCACTTGGCTGTGTTGTCAGTAACCACTAGTCCACACGCCCCTCCAAACCCAGGAATAGAATCCTGGTTCACAACAGTCTTCTGCTGGTTAACAACTGATTGTGTAACCCACTGGGAAAGTGAGTGTCACATCCCCTCTGGTGTTTGGGTTACAACTCTTACCTCAAAGGGTTAAGGTCTGTGCTGTGGCTCTAACACTGCTGATCCAGGCTATCTGACAGTCTGAGAACCACCACTGACCTCTCCTCCTGCTCTGGGAGGATGTCACTTCTCTGCTTTCTCTGGTTTTGTAGTTTCCTTGCAATGGTGTTTTGCCAAAACAGTTTATTTTTGTTATTTCTAATTGCCTTTTATTAGGAGCTCTTGCTTCCCACAAGATCCAGGAAGTGGCTGAGATGTGCTTGGGTAAGGTAGGGTCAGCTGGTAGGGCATGCTAGCCTCTATTACTCGTGCTTGAGAGGGTCAAATAATGGCAAGGAAGGTACACTATGTCTTGAATTCAGAGTACAACACCTAAGTGTGAAAATCCTATATTAAAAGATAACCTAAAATCTTTAATTTTTTTTAAAGTATATTTCCCCATAAATCATTTTCTCTTTCATGCAGTGTAATATTGTTTTGGCCAATAAATTGTGCCTTGCAGCAGGTTGTCAGCTCAAATACTGGAGCTTTTTCCCTCCCTCTGTATCTGGGAGAGTAATTCCACATTCTTTTAAATGCAGACCCATCCCAATAGACTTCAAACATGAGCCAACTGCAGTAGATTCACAAAGCCAAAATTCCACATGCAAAACATTTTGGGAGAGCACTGCACAACTCAGCCAAGAGGTCAAAAAAGAGGCATCTGAAAATGGTGCATGTGAATGTGATATATTGGGTTGCTGAACTGACCACATATGGTGATCTACAAAGGAGGGTAAGGGATATGGATGTTTCTATTTTTATTTGAGATCCCTCCCTCTTAATCTGGTTTGACTTATTCTCTAGTTGGGTCATATGAATTTCCTGCTGAATCGTCAATATTTAAAAAGGCAGAAATGGCTTGACTGAATAAGGGCAGAATTGTGTTCTCAGATCACCACTGGTTTCAAAGTAGCAGCCGTGTTAGTCTGTATTCACAGATTTTTTTATTTATTTGTTAGTCTCTAAGGTGCCACAAGTACTCCTTTTCTTTTCGCAGATCACCACTGCGTCTCTCCACTACAATGTTCTGCTTTCGCAATATCTCTGAATCTGTTGCTGAGAGAACAGAATATTGGAACATGATCTATATGTGGATAGATAGAGCAGAACTTTGCCCTAGGAGAGGGCACCACCAGTAGATACAAAAGGCCAGATTCTGCTGTCAGTTTCCCCCAGTGTAAATTTGAATTCAGAATTTGGCCCAAGAGGAGTATGGAGTTTTTTAGTTTGGGGGAAATTATATGACCAAATTCTGCTCTCAGTTACATCCATGCAACCCTGCTGAATTTGTCTCATAATTCCCAACTCCTTACACCTTCTCACCCCAGATCATAAGTTAGAAACACCAGGATAGTTACTCAACTGAAAAAAAAAGTATTATCTCCCGGTATAATATGAACAGAAATGTACATAGAACCTTTCATCCAAACACCCCAAAGTACTTGACAAATATACAAATAGCTGTGCCCACTATGGGAAAAATTCTCTTCTCTGACCACAGTGCCTATGCCTATTTTCTTCTCTGCACTCCTTCTGTGTCTGCAGTTTTCACTGACATCAATACAACCAGTTCAATGTACCCAATAGACATCTGCACTGTGAATCAGAGTAGAGAAATTTGCACAGCACATACAGGGAAGACAACTCATCACTGAAGCACATCCACTTCTTGGTCAGATGCAGTAGCTTTTAAACGGGTTACAGCAGAACTATACAGAAGTCCAGATCAGAGAGTGAGGTAATCTTTTAACAAGGAAAACACAAATATTTCCCTTTAAAGGTCTCATGTACTGATGAATGGTGTACCAAGGTACTAGTCTCATGTACTGATGGCTTCAGAGGGAAGTACAGCAGAGGCTGTGCAGGAAAATGTAAATAAATGAGAGGTTAAAGCTTTTTAGTAATGATAAAGTTAACTATTAATTACTTGCAAACCTCTCTTCCAACAATAGGTGTCACCACACTTTTAATTAAGTACTTTTTTTGTCTTGACTGGCTGCCTTATTGTTGGTCTAGAAAGAGGAGGTTCCAGCTGGTAGCTTGTTTGATCAGTCTTTGTGTGTTGCAGTGACATGTGGTATATCATTTAACACAATTTCCCAAAATAAGCAAGTGGTGGAAGTGATTTCAGGCAGTGGTTTCAGGCTGTTCTTTTGTAGGAGAAGAAATTATACTGGCCATGTCACTAACTGTGGATTTCAGAAGGATTTAACAGAATTTGAATCTTGAGTCTCTTAGAAGAACATAAGAACAGCCATACTGGGTTAGACCAATGGTCCATCTAGCCCAGTATCCTGTCTTCTGACAGTGGGCAATGCCAGGTGTCCCAGAGGGAATGAACAGAACAGGTAACCATAGAGTGATCCATCCCCTGTCGCCCATTCCCAGCTTCTGGCAGTCGGAGGCTAGGGACACCATCCCTGCCCATCCTGGCTAATAGCCATTGATGGACCTATCCTCCAGGAACTTATCTAGTTCTTTTCTGAACCCCATTATAGTGTTGGCCTTCACAACATCCTCTGGCAAAGGATTCCACAGGTTGACTGTGTGTTGTGTGAAGAAATACTTCCTTTTGTTTGTTTTACACCTGCTGTCTATTAACAATACCTGAAAGTGTTACTGCATGCTCATGTCATAGTCAGCTAAAATTGTATGTGCCATTAGGAGATTGGAAGGAATGGCAGAATTGGAGGTGTGTGCTTTAGACAGAGCTTTTCCAAGTGCACTTAAGGGACTGGATGAAAACAGAACTTGCTGCACTGAATCTTGAAGCAGTGATACAGACAGGTGTCTATGCCCAGAATCAATGAAGGGACCCTGTGTGAAAAGCCAGTTTGTAAGTGGCTTAACGGGTGAATTACTGGTGAAGGAAGGCAGATTCCACACTGGATAAGCCACTAGGTCTGATTTTCTGAATGCCTAAGAACATGAACCAGAGACTGGTGTTGCATAAAAATGTAAGCCTTTAATTTAAAGCCTCACAGGCATGCACTGAGCCAGCTGTAGCAACACATTGAAGTAGCTAACTGATGGAAAAATGATTATGTGCAAGCTCTTTGCTGGAGACCTATTAGTCAGGAGGGAGATGAATTTTTCCTGAGTGGGTCACAGACCAAGCGTCGTTTGCAGGTGATATTGGGCATTGAATCATAGAATATCAGGGTTGGAAGGGACCTCAGGAGGTCATGTGGTCCAACCCCCTGCTCAAAGCAGGACCAACACCAACTAAATCATCCCAGCCAGGGCTTTATCAAGCCTGACCTTAAAAACATCTAAGGAAGGAGATTCTAGCACCTCCGTAGGTAACCCATTCCAGTGCTTCACCACCCTCCTCGTGAAAAAGTTTTTCCTAACATCCATCCTAAACCTCCCTCACTGCAACTTGAGACCATTACTCCTCGTTCTGTCATCTGGTACCACTGAGAACAGTCTCGATCCATCCTCTTTGGAACCCCCTTTCAGGTAGTTAAAAGCAGTTATCAAATCTCCCCTCATTCTTCTCTTCTGCAGACTAAACAATCCCAATTCCCTCAGCTTCTCCTCATAAGTCATGTGCTCTAGCCCCCTAATCATTTTCGTTGCCCTCCGCTGGACTCTTTCCATTTTTTCCACATCCTCCTTGTAGTGTGGGGCCCAAAACTGGACACAGTACTCCAGGTGAGATCTCACCAATGTCGAATAGAGGGGAATGATCACGTCCTTCGATCTGCTGGCAATGCCCCTACTTATACAGCCCAAAATGCTGTTAGCCTTCTTGGCAACAAGGGCACACTGTAGACTCATATCCAGCTTGTCATCCTCTGTAACACCTAGGTCCTTTTCTGCAGAACTGCTACATAGCCATTCAGTCCCTAGTCTGTAGCAGTGCATGGGATTCTTCCGTCCTAAGTGCAGGACTCTGCACTTGTCCTTGTTGAACCTCATCAGATTTCTTTTGGCCCAATCCTCTAATTTGTCTAGGTCCCTCTGTATCCTATCCCTACCCTCCAGCATATCTACCACTCCCCCCATTCAGTGTCATCTGCAAACTTGCTGAGGGTGCAGTCCACACCATCCTCCAGATCATTAATGAAGATATTGAACAAAACCGGACCCAGGACCAAACTTTGGGGCACTCCGCTTGATACCGGCTGCCATCTAGACATGGAGCCATTGATCACTGTGTTGAAATAGCTACCCAACCAAGGAAAAGCACTCCCGGCAGGCTAGAGGATGCAGTGAGGCTTCTAAATCCTAGGGTAGCCTTGTCAAAAGCTGCCCAGATTCCTGTTATCCTGACAATGCTGATGTTTCTAACTGGAAATTCACAATAGTATTAGGTCTTGTCTACACTACTTCGTGGGTACCTCAGCCCCCCGTAGGAGGCTGTAGTTCACAGAGTCTGGAGGCTTAAGAACATAAGAACAGCCATACTGGGTTAGACCAAAGGTCCATCTAGCCCAGTATCCTGTCTTCTGACAGGGGCCCTATACCAGGTACTCCAGGGTGAATGAACAGAATAGTAATCATCAAGTGATCCATCCCCTGTTACCCATTCCCAGCTTCTGGCAAACAGAAGCTAAGGACACCATCCCTGCCCATCCTGGCTAATAGCCATTGGTGAACCTATCCTCCATGAATTTATCTAGTTCTTTTTTGAACTCTGTTATTGTCCTGGCCTTCACAACATCCCTGGCAAAGAGTTCCACAGATTGACTTGTGCGTTGTGTGAAGAAATACTTCCTTTTGTTTGCTTTAAATCAGCTGCCTATTAATTTCATTGGGTGACCCCTAGTTCTTGTGTTATGAGAAGGAGTAAATAACACTTCCTTATTTACTTTCTCCATAGCAGTCATGATTTTATAGACCTCCATCATATCCCCCCTTAGTCATCTCTTTTCCCAGCTGAAAAGTCCCCATTTTATTAATCTCTCCCCGTACGGCAGCCATTGCATGCCTCTAATCATTTTTGTTGCGCTTTTCTGTATCTTTTCGAATTCCAATATATCTTTTTTGGGATGGGATGACCACATCTGCATGCAGTATTCAAGAGGTGGGCATAGCATGAATTTATATTGAGGCAATATGATATTTTCTGTCTTATTATTTATCTCTTTCTTAATGATTCCCAATATTCTGTTAGCTTTTTTGACTGCCACTGCACATTGAGTGGATGTTTTCAGAGAAGTATCCACAATGACTCCAAGATCTCTTTCTTGAGTGGTAACAGCTAATTTACACCCCATCATTTTGTATATATAGTTGGGATTATGTTTTCTAGTGTGCGTTACTTTGTGTTTAGCAACACTGAATTTCTTGTGCCATTTTGTTGCCCAGTCACTCAGTTTGGTGAGATCCCTTTGTAGCTCTTTACAGTCTGCTTTGGACTTAACTTGAACATTGCTTACCCTGGTTGGTAGTTTACGGGATGATCTTCTCTGGAGGGAGGAACTCCAGAAAAATCTTTGCAGAACCTACACACACAGAACCTGAACTTCCTGATCCAGCCCACTCAGTTATGGCGTCATTGACTCAGCAATGGTTGACTCTTTAGGTTGCAACAGTAAGAGTGTGTCTGACTGCAAAATGTCTCACTTCCATGAAGTCAGAGTTAGTCCTGTGCAGTTGGGTGTGATATTAGGGGAGTTAGATATGTTCATTGTTGATGGCTGTACGTGGGAAGGGGAAGGAAATTTGTTTTGGCGGTGAAGAGTCTGTGGGTGTTAAGTTTCAGTGGAGGACATGTGACCCGAGGTCCCTTTCAAGAGTATCCAGTCTTGAAATTCCTTGGCAAGTTCCTGGAGTTTTATGATTACGTTGATAATAGAAAATGCACACTAGCAATCTTCATTCTGGGCGTGTGTGTGTATGTGTGTGTAGTTAGGCTCACATTCTGTCTACTTCTGCAGTAGGCATGCAAGGGAAAGGCACTAAGCCTATTCTGCCACTCTTACCCATCCTGAATAATGCCTTACTCTACTGGCTTTCCCATTGCTTTAACTGGGCCTGTGTGTATAATAAGGTTGTACCCAAGGTGAACAAAGGTAGCATAATTGAGTCCATAGGTTGTAAAATGCTGTAGGAACCTTCTAGATGAAAAGCACTGTAGAAAAGCAAGGTATTATCTGGGATTTTTGTATTTAGATAGCAGTTGGGATCTCCAGTCGAGGATGAGGGCTTCATTTTGGACAGACAAGTAACAAAGAAGAGGGTCCTGTCTGTGACTCCACGTTAAGGCTGTTATAGTGCTGGAGGAATTCACACTTGATACTTGGTGGATGAAATCTAAGTATAGAACACACAACCACTTTGGGGTTTGTGCCCTGGTTTGTGAAGGTCTGCCCTGAGGTTGGCACCCATGTTCATGAGCCACTGCAGACAGCCTGACACTGGAGTAGTCATGGCAGGATTTACATGCCACGGGTCTACTGGATTGATCAATCATAACCCAATGCTGTTAAAAGTTTAAACTTGCCATTGAGAGTTTAGATGTCAGATGATGGGTTTCAGACAAAAGACCTCGAACAGCTATGCTTGCAGAGGGGAATATCCTTTTAAAGGAAAACCCCAGATCAGGAACTGAGAGCTTTGCTCATAAGTTTTGACGAAGCATCTGAGGATCTTCCTGCCCCAGAAGCCCTAGAAGCCACTGCAGTGTTAGCATTTATACAGCAATTTGCAAAGTATTTATAGTTTTCACTGTTCCATGTACTGAAAGTCAGGTACACCTTGGTACCTGCTGTATGTCACTGACCAAAGGCTGGTCCTGTAGAGAGTTGCCTCTGTAATTGTTACCAAGTCTGCTTACTGTGCTGCTGATCCCCTGCTGTACACTGCCCCTCCATGCCAATGTACATCCCTTGCCCCCTCCAGGTCCCCCCAACAGCACATACCAGCTGCATGATACCACTGTGCACATGCCACAAGCCAGCTGCCCATCCACCATGCATCCCTGTCATTGCAGTACTTCCCAGCTGAATTTCTTCTCCAAAGGCACGCACACCCCAGTCTGTTAATGCTACTCATACCAACCAGCATGACATCGATCCTGGGTAAAATGATGGAACAGCTGATACAGGTCTTTACATTTCCACCTTTTACCTCTTTACCATTAATACCAATCAAATGGGGCTTGTCAAATAAACATAATATCATGCTTTGACAAGATCACAGGTCTTGTTTAAAAATGGAAAATCTGCTGACATAATATACTTTGGCTTCTGTCGGGCGTTTGATTTAGTACCACACAACATTCTGATGAAAAACTCACTATATAAACAAGAAAGCATAAAATTGCTGCTTGTAAGATTTGCAGCTGACAGAAAGCTTGTTGGAGTCAGTGAATAATGATGAGTCCAAGTCACAGATACACAGTGAGCTGGATTGCTTTGCTATGTGTGTGCAGTCAAACAAAGCCTATTCTGCCACATGTGTTTTAATACAGCCAAATGCAAGGTCATACATACATACATCAAGAGACAAAGAATGCAGGCCATACCTACGAAACGGGGGACTGTGTCCTGGGAAGGACATAGGGGGCATGATGGAAATCAGCTGAACATAAACTCATAGTGCCTAAAAAGGATGCCTAGCTGAGAACCGCCTCACTCTCTGAACCATATGGCCACAGCTGGGACCAGCAGAAGTGCTTGAGCTGGAGTCCCGTTGGTAGAGACGAGTGGGATGCTGGCAGTGTGTTCTCTGGGAAAGCCGCAACTCAGGAATTTAGCCCCTCCCTGATCTGAAGTAGCCACAGTTTGGATCTACAAGATGCTTTGCAAGGCCCACTGTCTATCCCAGGAATTTGAAAATTTACGAGGAGGGGGTATTGCAAGGGTGAGAAATGGCAGTGGGGAGTGGGATTTGACAGCTAGGATGTAGCATGGATAGGGTCCCTTCAGCATTTTGATAAATCTAATAATTAAATAACCAACTGAATGCAGACTCCCAGGGTGATGCTGCAGCAAGAAACACTAACACGGTACTTAGAGATATAAGCAAACAGCTAGCCAGTAAGAGCAAGAAGATTACATTAAATAAATGTGGAGGTGTGAGACCATTTCTGGATCCTGTGTCCATTTCTGGGGTCCACACTTAACAAAGGAATTTGAAAAATTGAAAGACGTTCAGAGAAGGGCCCCAAAAATGAATCCAGGACTGGAACCTGCCTTGCAGTCCTGCTGTGAGGAGCTCTTACTAAAGAAGTAACAAAGAGAAGGTCAAGAGGTGACTTGCTTATGATCTGTAAGTACCAACACACAGAGGAAATACCGGAAGGCTTTTTAATCTAGCAGCCAAAGGCATAATAAATATCAGTGGCTGGACACTGAAGCCAGCCAATTTCAAAAAGGAAATAAGGTGTAAATTTTGAACAGTGAGGATAATTAACCATGGGAACAGATTACAAATCGGGGGCTTGTCCATCACTTGATGATGATTTAAATCAACTTTGGATGGCTCTTTCTACAGCTCTGACCCAGACTAGTTTAATCACTAGCTTTTGGGCTCGGTGCAGGAATCATTGGATGAGATACTCTGGCATGGGTTATGTATGAGTGTCATGGATCCACAGGATCTGTGCTATGCCCCACCTTAACAGTCCCTGGAGGAACCCCTTCAGTGTACCAGAACCCCCCCCAAGGGACCCAACTCTTCCTTACACACAGCCTCAACCACGGCAGGACTGAGCCTCTAGGCTCAAGCACTCATTTCACACTGGGAGTGCTGCCCAGCGAGTCCCACTGAGCTACACTCCTGGTCAGAGATGTGTAGCTGTTCAGGGACCCATGCAACTCAGCAAGTATTTGCAGTGACACTCGGAAGCCTTTTCAAACACAGAGTCGTTTTTCTTAGTCAACTGGATATAACCTCAGAAAGTCCTCGTGTTAGCAGAGAGAGACAACCATTAAGACAAAAAGAAAAGGAGGACTTGTGGCACCTTAGAGACTAACCAATTTATTTGAGCATAAGCTTTCGTGAGCTACAGCTCACTTCATCGGATGCATACTGTGGAAAGTTTAGAAGATCTTATTATATACACACAAAGCATGAAAAAATACCTCCTCCCACCCCACTCTCCTGCTGGCAATAACTTATCTAAAGTGATCACTCTCCTTACAATGTGTATGATAATCAAGTTGGGCCATTTCCAGCACAAATCTAGGTTTTCTCAACTCCCGCCCCCCCCCCGCCCACAAACTCACTCTCCTGCTGCTAATAGCTTATCCAAAGTGACCACTCTCCTTACATTGTGTATGATAATTAAGTTCCAGCACAAATCCAGGGTTTAACAAGAACGTCGGGGGGTGGGGTAGGAAAAAACAAGGGAAAATAGGCTACCTTGCATAATGACTAAGCCACTCCCAGTCTCTATTCAAGCCTAAGTTAATTGTATCCAATTTGCAAATGAATTCCAATTCAGAGTGCTTCCGCCGATGTGCACGGGCTGAAATTGTGGAAAAGCAGCATCACTTGCCCCATAACCTCAGCCGTGCGGAACACAATGCCATCCACAGCCTCAGAAACAACTCTGACATCATAATCAAAAAGGCTGACAAAGGAGGTGCTGTTGTCATCATGAATAGGTCGGAATATGAACAAGAGGCTGCTCGGCAGCTCTCCAACACCACTTTCTACAAGCCATTACCCTCCGATCCCACTGAGAGTTACCAAAAGAAACTACACCATCTGCTCAAGAAACTCCCTGAAAAAGCACAAGATCAAATCCGCACAGACACACCCCTGGAACCCCGACCTGGGATATTCTATCTACTACCCAAGATCCACAAACCTGGAAATCCTGGGCGCCCCATCATCTCAGGCATTGGCACCCTGACAGCAGGATTGTCTGGCTATGTAGACTCCCTCCTCAGGCCCTACGCTACCAGCACTCCCAGCTACCTTCGAGACACCACTGACTTCCTGAGGAAACTACAATCCATCGATGATCTTCCTGATAACACCATCCTGGCCACTATGAATGTAGAAGCCCTCTACACCAACATTCCACACAAAGATGGACTACAAGCCGTCAAGAATACTATCCCCGATAATGTCACGGCTAACCTCGTGGCTGAACTTTGTGACTTTGTCCTTACCCATAACTATTTTACATTTGGGGACAATGTATACCTTCAGATCCGTGGCACTGCTATGGGTACGCGCATGGCCCCACAGTATGCCAACATTTTTATGGCTGATTTAGAACAACGCTTCCTCAGCTCTCATCCCCTAACGCCCCTACTCTACTTGCGCTATATTGATGACATGTTCATCATCTGGACCCATGGAAAAGAAGCCCTTGAGGAATTCCACCATGATTTCAACAATTTCCATCCCACCATCAACCTCAGCCTGGTCCAGTCCACACAAGAGATCCACTTCCTGGACACTACAGTGCTAATAAACGATGATCACATAAATACCACCCTATACCGGAAACCTACTGACCACTATTCCTACCTACATGCCTCCAGCTTTCACCCTGACCACACCACACGATCCATCGTCTACAGCCAATCTCTGCGATACAACCGCATTTGCTCCAACCCCTCAAACAGAGACAGACACCTACAAGATCTCTATCAAGCATTCTTACAACTACAGTACCCACCTGCAGAAGTGAAGAAACAGATTGATAGAGCCAGAAGAGTTCCCAGAAGTCACCTACTACAGGACAGGCCTAACAAAGAAAATAACAGAACGCCACTAGCTGTCACCTTCAGCCCCCAACTAAAACCCCTCCAACGCATTATTAAGGATCTACAACCTATCTTGAAGGATGACCCAACACTCTCACAAATCTTGGGAGACAGGCCAGTCTTTGCCTACAGACAGCCCCCCAACGTGAAGCAAATACTCACCAGCAACCACATACCACACAACAGAACCACTAACCCAGGAACCTATCCTTGCAACAAAGCCCGTTGCCAACTGTGCCCACATATCTATTCAGGGGACACCATCACAGGGCCTAATAACATCAGCTACACTGTCAGAGGCTCGTTCACCTGCACATCCACCAATGTGATATATGCCATCATGTGCCAGCAATGCCCCTCTGCCATGTACATTGGTCAAACTGGACAGTCTCTACGTAAAAGAGTAAATGGACACAAATCAGATGTCAAGAATTATAACATTCATAAACCAGTTGGAGAACACTTCAATCTCTCTCGTCACGAGATTACAGACATGAAAGTTGTTATTTTACAACAAAAAAACTTCAAATCCAGACTCCAGCAAGAAACTGCTGAATTGGAATTCATTTGCAAATTGGATACAATTAACTTAGGCTTGAATAGAGACTGGGAGTGGCTTAGTCATTATGCAAGGTAGCCTATTTCCCCTTGTTTTTTCCTACCCCCCTCCCCCTGACGTTCTTGTTAAACCCTGGATTTGTGCTGGAAATGGCCCACCTTGATTATCATACACATTGTAAGGAGAGTGATCACTTTAGATAAGCTATTACCAGCAGGAGAGTGGAGTGGGAGGAGGTATTTTTTCATGCTTTGTGTGTATATAATAAGATCTTCTAAACTTTCCACAGTATGCATCCAATGAAGTGAGCTGTAGCTCACGAAAGCTTATGCTCAAATAAATTGGTTAGTCTCTAAGGTGCCACAAGTACTCCTTTTCTTTTTGCGAATACAGACTAACACGGCTGTTACTCTGAAACCAACCATTAAGACACAGTCCATCCCGCTCAAGCTAACGCTCCAGCCAGCCAGGCTACTGTGGAATCCATATCTGTCCCTCTCCGTCTGTTTCTTTGTCAGACCCAAGTGAGAGCTGTTGATTCTCTCCAAAAGCCAGTATACCTGACACCTTTTGGTCCAGTCTCATCCTCCTGCAGACTCATGCTGAGTTCATAGAATCATAGAAGATTAGGGTTGGAAGAGACTTCAGGAGGCCATCTAGTCCAACCCCCT
This sequence comes from Lepidochelys olivacea, assembly GCF_965140295.1. Taxonomy (NCBI): domain Eukaryota; kingdom Metazoa; phylum Chordata; order Testudines; family Cheloniidae; genus Lepidochelys; species Lepidochelys olivacea. The sequence continues at coordinate 41,892,091 of NC_140418.1, read as the reverse complement.
GCTCAAAGCAAGACCAACTTCAGCTAAATCATCCCAGCCAGGGCTTTGTCAAGCCCGGCCTTAAAAACCTCTAAGAATGGAGGTTTCCACCACCTCCCTAGGTAAGCCATTCCAGTGCTTCACCATCCTCCTAGTGAAATAGTGTTTCCTAATATCCAACCTAGACCGCCCTCACCACAACTTGAGACCATTACTCCTTGTTCTGTCATCTGCCACCACTCGGAACAGCCGAGCTCCATCCTCTTTGGAACCCCTCTTCAGGTAGTTGAAGGCTGCTATCAAATCCCGCCTCACTCTTCTCTTCTGCAGACTAAACAAGCCCAGTTCCCGCAGCCTCTCCTCGTAAGTCATGTGCCCCAAACCCCTGATAATTTTCATTGCCCTCCACTTTGTCAACATCCTTTCTGTAGTGAGGGCCCCAAAACTGGACGCAATACTCCAGATGCGGCCTCACCAGTAACGAATAGAGGGGAATAATCACTTCCCTCGATCTGCTGGCAATGCTCCTGCTAATGTTCACATGATTCTCCTGCCAGTTTCCTATGGTAGGGGTCAGTTGCACAGTCTTTGGGCTCCCATTGTCTTTTTGGATGCTCCATTGATTTTGGTCTGTCTCAGCCAAACCTTTGTTGATCCATTTATACCATCCCTGACAGATCTAAGACATGCACACCTGATGTCTCCTGCTCTGCCCAGGGATTATTTAACCCTTTTGCACCTACTAGCAATCCCTAGTCAAGTCGCATGTGCGTATCAAGTAGATCACACCATACACATCATTCATTAAACAAATTACAGAAAATTCCCACTTCGTCACAGTGGGAGGTCAGACTGGGTGGTCATTATAAACCCTTCTGCCATTAATATCAATGAACAGCGCCAACTCTTGTAAAGTAATAGAGGAACTATGGCCCAAGATCTACCAATCTGTGCTCGGGGCAGTGGAGGATGATGTGTCCTGTTTTCTGCCAGTTTCATAGCTGAGAAAATGTAATTAGATAATGAAGCAGCTCAGTTCTGTGGCAGGATCTATGCCCCAAGCAGGGTACTTCTGAGCATGGGAGCATATATGGTGACAGAGGCATGGAAGCGGCAGAGCTGGTGCATGACAGTCATAACATTAAGGCAATCTAGTACAATCTTGGAGTTCTAGTCAACACACTTGGCAATTTTAAGGAACTCACACAGTACTCAAAAAGGGCTTCAGAGCAGTGTAGTCTGCTGTGTATCCAGCATCGTCAGAGCTGGGAGCTCCGTGTGTGCCTTGCACCTGACATGAGAGGCAGTGCTGTGTCAGACTCCAAAGTTAACAACCTAAGGAAACATTGGTTGTACACATGCACATCAATGTGTGCAAAGTGCCAGCAGGGAGCCACCGTTGTCAGTGTGCACAGGATAAAAGGCCAGGCTGGGTTTACAGGGCAAAACCTCCATTGATTTCAATGAGCATTTTGCCTGAGTAGGGACTTATGAATGCAGGATTTTACCCATAGACTGTACAATGCAGTGAGATGAAAGTGGCAGTATAAATCCTGGAAACCAGAAATTCTATCACATGTAACCACAGGGACCCCCCACCTCACCCCCCAATGTGTCAGCAACAGGGCTCAGGCCAGGGACCTTCAGCTCCTCAACACAAACCTGTGCCACTTGAGCCAAAGGAGTGAGTGTTATCCTGTGTGTGGCCCAGCCACTAGCAGGGGAAGTGACACATTCGTGACACAGCTGTCTGCTAGATAGCAGTGGGACGTTAGAGATCAGGAGTTCTGGGTTGTATTCTGGCTTGGGGAGGGGAGTGTTGTCCAATGGTTAGAGCTGTGGTTACAGTCAGGATAGCCATCTTAGATCCTGCATGTTCATTCTGGAAGACATTGTACCTAAGCGGATGAGACTTGGCCTGCCATATTAGAGAATGGGATTCTTTTCCCTGCAGCGACCTTGTGCAACTGCTCAGTCAACTCATTTGTACAATAGGGGAAATGATACTTGCCAGTGATCTAGAGTCTATGGCCATATTTGGTAGTAAGGGCTTGAAGTGGGTAGCAATGTGGACACTGGAAGAACAGAGTTTAGAACTTATGGCCTCCTGGTTCCCAGCCCAGGGCCCTTTCCCCTAAGACAGTGGTTTTCCACCTGAGTTCCATGGACCCCTGCAGGACCACAGACTATGTCTAAGATTTCCAAAGCACCTCCATTCAAAATTTCTTAGGGGTCCGCAAATGAAAAAAGGTTGAAAACTACTGCTCTAAATCAAAGGGCACTTTGAGGGCAAGTCTCAGGCTCTCTCCATGTCCACTCTGTGGAACATCACCCGGCCCAGTGGTGCTGCAGGTTGGGTCAGAGGCCTGCCTATAATGATATGCTCTAGCACTAGATGTCTCTGTGCTGTATTAAAAGTTCCAGAAAGGGGAGTGGTCATAGATGGCTCATGAACCGCTGGCTGGGGGAAGCTAGCCTCCCAGCCCTGCCCCTTCCACCCTCCCTCCCCCATGGCCACTGGACCCTGCCCCAGGCTAGCACCCCCAGCCCTGGAGCGTCGGGAGAGAAGGCAGGCGGCATGGCCCTACCAGCCCCTGGAGCCAGGCAGCAGAGTGGAAGCAGGAGGCCTGGGGGCGGAGCATGGGTGGGACCATGCCTGGCTGTTTGGGGAGGCATAGCCTCCCGCAGCCTATGGTACCTGCCACCCAAGGGAGTGGTCTCCTGGAGAGACTTGAGATGAAAGTGGCTTGTTTTGTCTGTGGCTTCTTGTTCTCTCTATGTGGCAGCTAGTTAAGAACAACATTAGGAAGCCCCCTTGTCTCACCCCAGAAAGGGGTCCTGAAGAATAGTTAGGCAGCAGATCTCTGTCTAGTGAAGGCATTTCTAACTGTCAAGGCGTGCCATTCAGGCTAGCAATAATGCAAGCTCTAAGCACGTTGTGACCAAGGGCCTGAATTTGGAAAATGCCAGTGGCAGTAAAATCACAGCTCTCTCTTTCTCTCTCAATTTCCTAGGAAGTGTCCAGAAACCTCACCAGAGAGAACAAGCCATTCACAGGGAACATGGATGCAATTTGGAGTGAGCCAAACACAAGGGACAAGGAAAACTGTTCCAGCAGTATCTCTAACAGCCTCCCTGACATCCAGAGCTCCCTGCAGAGGGATGCTGCAGCTGCGTACACCCACACTGAGGTATGGCAAGCTGCCTTCTCCTGGCTGCCCGTGGAGCTCTTGTGCAGCCAAGTCCCAGGAACCCCGTTCCAGTCCAAGAGCACTCAGTGCCGCCGGTGCAGGCAATGCTCAGCAGTAGGACTGGTGAAAGGTGTTGAGGGAGAAATGTACTGGAGCTGTAGGGCTAACTCTGAACATCAGCAAAAAGAAAAGGAGGACTTGTGGCACCTTAGAGACTAACCAATTTATTTGAACATGAGCTTTCGGGAGCTACAGTTCACCTCATCGGATGCATACTGTGGAAAGTACAGAAGATCTTTTTATACACACAAGCCATGAAAAAATGGGTGTTTACCACTACAAAAGGTTTTCTGTCCCCCCACCCCACTCTCCTGCTGGTAATAGCTTATCTAAAGTGACCACTCTCCTTACAGTGTGTATGATAATCAAGGTGGGCCATTTCCAGCACAAATCCAGGGTTTAACAAGAACGTCTTGGGGGGGGGGGTAGGAAAAAACAAGGGGAAATAGGTTACCTTGCATATGACTTAGCCACTCCCAGTCTCTATTCAAGCCTAAGTTAATTGTATCCAATTTGCAAATGAATTCCAATTCAACCGTCTCTCGCTGGAGTCTGGTTTTGAAGTTTTTCTGTTGTAATATCGCAACTTTATATTACAGGAGAAAACCTGGATTTGTGCTGGAAATGGCCCAACTTGATTATCATACACATTGTAAGGGGAGTGGTCACTTTAGATAAGATATTACCAGCAGGAGAGTGGGGTGGGGGGACAGAAAACCTTTTGTAGTGGTAAACACCCATTTTTTCATGGTTTGTGTGTATAAAAAGATCTTCTGTACTTTCCACAGTATGCATCTGATGAAGTGAGCTGTAGCTCACGAAAGCTTATGCTCAAACAAATTGGTTAGTCTCTAAGGTGCAACAAGTACTCCTTTTCTTTTTGCGAATACACACTAACACAGCTGTTACTCTGAAATCTGAACATCAGGGTTGGAAGTTGGTGGACTTAGGCATCCCCACATGGCAATATGTGATGGGAGTTGCATCCCCTTGTTATCCTGATGCCTGTAGGTGGCAGGACAGAACAGCTGCTTTCCCACTGAGACCTCCTCCTTTGCCACCACACGCCAGGCATGGCTTTGGATTGGGCACATCTTGTTGTCCAGGCTTGGGTTCCTCGACCTTTGCGTCTCACGCTCAGGTCTCTCCGGGTGGTCGGCCCCCACTCTGCCATGCAGTGTGTCCCTTACAGGCAATGAGGGAGTCACCAGCAGCTACACCCTGCACTGAAATTGTCCCTGTTGCAGCCAGACTTGTTCTTGTGGCTTTAGGCCCTGGGGAGAGGAGCAGGCTTGGTGGCTCTGGAGACTTACTGTCATAGAGCAAGACAGGCAGCACTGCAGGCTTCCCCTGCATGTGAACCTGAGCTCTGACCTGAGGACAGTGGGGTTCCACCTCCATGACTCATTGCGTGCTCGACCTCTGCTCAGACTGCTTAGACAGGCTCCACTGAGAGGAGCTGACGGGGCCTCATTGGCAAAAAATGTCTGATTTTAACATGGGCACCAAACAGCCTCCAGCTGGTCCCTGCTGGTCTATGGTGGGTTAGCACAGACAGGCTGGCTGGCAGGGCTGGCTCCATCCCTCCCTTCTCTTCCCTGCAAAGCTGTTCTCCCACTCACCCTCATCATGACTGTAACTGGTGCAGCTGCTCAGAGCTGTGGGATCAGACCCGTAAGGCACTTGGAAGTGCCACGGGCACCATGACTTGGAGGCACGCACTGAAGGTGCTTCAGCTGCTAGGTCACATAAACACCCAGAGCCATGGCTGAGGGGAGTGGTATTTTACTAGGGCTGGCAGGAAAGGGAAGGGTTGAAAACACCATGGCTTCAGCTGTTACAATTCAAGGTAAAACAGTAGCATTCGCGGCTTGGCCCTGGGGGCACCCAGCCGAGGGTTCAGGCTCTCTTGTGCCTGGGGTGCCTGCTCCAATCTCGTCCTTTAGGACAGGCAATCCGGGAACTTGCAGATACCTCGCCCAGGATCGGCCCATGGCATTTCTCATCGGGGCCCCTCTAGTTACAACAGCACTTCCTGCACAGTTGCTGCTAGTGGCTGCTCCAGCCACAGCAACCATTAGACTACTCGGCTTGGTGTATAATTGAGATGGAATATATGGGCCAAAGGTGTTACTGCACGCCAATCCCTCTCCAGTGTTAAACCAGGTATGGGCCCAGGAGGTGGTGGGGGTGGCAGCCATGACGGTGAAGCTTGCTCCAGTAGCATCTCTCTGGTTTTTGCCCCTCTTTCTGTAAGGAACCCCAAAGGGGGTGGTGGGTGGAACAGCCTCATTATTTTGTCCACCACTGAGTCCTAATATCAGACATACCAATTTTGATGTTTTTAACAAGCATAACTTCTTCTGTCCTTGGCCTATATCAACATGGCCTTTTGCATCAGACTAATGTAGTGTCTCTGTCTGGTTCTCTTGCACCAGTTTAGAACATTCTTTATTGAAAATAACTTGACCTACTTTCCATGGTAAATTCCTAAGCAGGCAAAAGTTATAGACCAATTGTCCCAAAAGGCCCGCAGTCGTCCCTGGCTACATACCATTGGTTCAGCCGCAGGCAAAGGAGACTGCCCCCTTGCCAGGCTGACCCCCAGTGCTTTAGCTTTCTTCTGGATCCTGGGGGTCCAAGAGCCTGAGCCAGCTGCTGGCTCTGTGTTGGGGATAATCTCCTGCAGGCCCCTCTTGCTCAGCTCTCTGGCTGCAGGCCCTCTCGGCTCTGTCTCAGCTCTGCAAGCAGCAGCGTCCTGCTGAAGGGCTGCTGCTTACAGCCTGCTCTGCCCGCAGCTGCTCCCATCCCTGTCTTGCTTCCAGTTCAGTCTGCAGCCCCACAGAAAATCTCCAGTGTCGGCTTCCCACCCCCACCCAGCTCCCCATACAACCACTCCAGCACCTGTTTCCCACCCCCACCCAGCTCCCCACACAACCCCTGCAGTGCCGGCTTCCTGACCCTCTCTGCTCCCATCCCAACCTTTCCAGTGCCTGCTTCCTGTTCCCTCCCGGGTCCCAACACAAACCCTCCAGTGCCTGCTTCCTGCCCCTCCCTGCTCCCCACCCAAGCTGTCCAGTGTCTGATTCCTGCCCCCTCCCAGCTCCCCACATAACCCCTCCAGCGCCTGCTTCCTGCCCCTCGCAGCTTCCCACACAACCCCTTGAGCGCCTAATTCCTGCCCCTCCCTGCTCCCCACACAAGCCCTCCAGCACCAGCTTCCTGTCCCTCCCTGCTCCCCACATGACCCCTCCAGTGCCTGATTCCTTCCCCCTCCCCACACAGCCCCTCCAGCGCCTCCTTCCTGTGCCCTCCCCACACAACCCCTCCAGCACCTCCTTCCTGCCCCTCTCTGCTCACCACAGAACCCGTCCAGCGCCTGATTCCTGTCCCTCCCCACTCCCCACAGAACCCCTCCAGCACCTCCTTCCTGCCCCTCTCTGCTCACCACACAACCCCTCCAGCGTGGGCTTCCCATCCCGTCCCTGCTCGCCACAGAACCTCTCCAGCGCCTGCTTCCCACCCCCTCCCTGCTCCCCACAAAACTTCTCCAGCTCATGCTTGCTGCCCCTCCCTGTTCCCCTCAGAACTCCTCCAACGTCTCCTTCCTGTCCCTCCATGCTCCCCACACAAACCCTGCAGCGCCTCTTTCCTGCCCCCTCCACACACAAACCCTCCAGTGCCTGCTTCTGACCTGGTCTCTCCTCCCAGCATAACCCCTCCAGCACCTGCTTCCTTCCCCCTCCTCGCTGCCTGCACAATCGCTCCCTTGCCTGCTTCCTGCCCCCTTACTGCTTTGCACAGAGGCCCTCCAGTGCCTGCCTCCTGCCCCTTCCAGCTCCCCATACAACTCTTCTAGCGCCTGCTTCCTGCCCCTCTAGTGCTCCGTACATAACCCCTCCGGCACCTGCTTACCTGCCCCACTCCGTGTTTCCCACGGGCCATCCAGCCTGTCCTGGTGTGGCTGCTGACATTCCAGAGAGCAGTCACTTCCAGGGTTTGACCTTTGTCAGAGAATTTCTGCTCCATCCCATTTCCACTAAGAGTGGAGTCTGGGTCTGTGGGGGTTCAGACATCAGCAGGGTGGGGGTCAATGGACCTGTAGTGGCTTCATGAGGGCATTTCCCTTGGGCAAGTAGCCACCCGAATGAGACAAACTAGTTCAAAATGCTTTTTCTCCTTGCTTAGCAAACCTGATTTCCGCTCCTCAGACTCCATCCTGCTGAAGTCAGCACAATCCAGCAAACCCAGAGCGTAGGCTGGAGCAGGACCAGCCTGTTCTGTGCCCCTCCCAAGGGGTGCTGGTTTGAGGTCAGAGATGGATGGGAGGGTTGGTGTCTGGAAATCATGATGTCACTTTGCAGCATGGAGCAGCAATTTGAGGTGGGTGGAATTCTCTGGGAATGTCTGTGCTGCAGTGAGGTAGAGCCAATGATTACTGGGCGTGGGGGTGCAGTGTGTGGACAGCGTGCCACTGTGCAATCCAGAGAAACGATCCTCCCCTGCCAGCTACTACCAGGCTCTACTGCCATCTCCTGTTCTGTGTACAGCCCTGCTGCCCAGCCGAGTGGGCACAGAGCACAGCTTCAGCTGTTAGGGTTTCTAAGAAAAACTGCAGTTTGATTTTACTCATTTCAAAGGGAACAGATGGGAGCACCAAGTTCCCCCTGTCTGGCAGGTGCCACACCCAAAGCTGGTGTGGTCTGCTCAGCATAGGGGGCAGTGCAGAATTGGTACAGCAGTTCCTACCCCATCCCTCTCAGTAGTAGTCATAGGGGGCATGGGAAGAAAGGGGCATGACTGGGGCTTCCCAGTGCAATTTCTAGTTGCTGTCATGGCCCCTTTGGGCCATTGGCAGGTGGTGTAATTTAGAGCAGCCTCATGCTGTTCTAACTCAGGCTGCAGGGAACCAGCCTGATTTAGCATTCGCAGCCTGATCCATGCTGTGCACTGTCCCAGAACCAACAGTGTGGCTCTGAATCTCCCCCTTTCTGTAACGGTGCTGCTGGCAGAGTGGGGGGAGGGGTCTCGTGGGACAAGGGGGCAGGGAGCAGCCCCACAAGGCCTAGTAGAGGCTCTGAGTTCTAGCTCCAAGGAATGGACCAAACTGAGCTGCTCGAGGAGGCTGAATTGCTGGGGGACTTCACCAATGAGCAGCCATGTCTCCCTGCTGAGGAAGGCCCAGCATGGCAAAGCGCTGTGGCACTTGTGTGTGATGTTCACACCACGTAGTGTGCTCAGGCTGTAGTCCGTGACTAAGGCAGCCTCGGCCCCAGGATCATGGGCCCCACAATCATGGCCTCCAGAGGTGGATGATTTTGCTCTGAGTGTTTTGGTGATGCCCAGCTTGGTGCTCAGCTGCAGACTCTGCTGTGCACTTTGTGATCTGGGGAGGTAGATTTAGAGGTGAAGCAGGGAAGCTGTCCCTGAGCATTGGGGCGGGGCCGACAGTGACTCCATCATGAGTGGTGCACTCAGTGGGCTTAGGAGCAGGTGCCCTATGGGTCAGGGTTCATATTAGTGCACACAAGTGTAACTGGTTGATCGGGACCAGGCACGTACGAGGCTGACTGATGGGACTGGATGTACATAAAACCTTCTCTTTCCAATTTTACCATACAGCAGAGAAGGGTTCAAGCACACCTGCTGATGTATAAAATATTTTTCATCAGCAGTAGCACTTCTACCCCCACGAGGTCCATCCCTCACTCTCCTCACCAGCCCCACCTTCGCTAAGCATTGCAAATGCCAAGGAATTTAATACACAGAAATGGCTGTCAAGCAGTGCAGGGTGTAATGCACACAATGTGCCTGACAGAAGCCCACAAAAGGCAATAAAGAGCTAAGCCACCTAGCATGCCTGTCCCTCCACTCCTCCCACCACAGGCACATACCTTGCTATTACCACAAGGACTATGCACCACACATCATAACCTTAACTCTGCCCCACCTGCCCGCAGCCCTTCTGCACACAGCCCTTTCCCAAACTGCCCTCTCCCAGCACAACCACATAATAATGCACCAAACACCCACAACTATTGGTTTTGGGGGGAAATGTTCTGGAAAAGTTGTGTATCCGCAAGAGTAAAAGGGGGTGAAATGAAGATTGTGGTGTGTGTAATGGGTAATGGCACACTGTGTCTCTGGGGCTGAAGGGTTAGGTGGCTTAGCTTTACATTGCCTTGCTTTCGTGGGTTTCTGTCAGGCCTTTTGTGTGCAACACCGCCCAGACTGCTTCATAACAGAGTTTTTGTGTGTTAATCTCACTAGCAGCCAGTTGAGTGCTGGAGAGATTCCATTCCCATCCAGGCTGAAGTGCAAAGCATGGCACTTTTGTTACCCTGAGTGATCTCGCTTCCAAAAATTCTTCTTTTCTTGTAGTTAATTTCAGCAAGGGGTTAAAGGAACCCTGGAGCCATCCTTTCAGCCAACTAGCCATTGCTGCAGTGGTTCTGGTTCTCTTTCCCTTTCCTTTTAATGAGATAAAAATCAGGGGTATTAGCCTGCAACCTGAAAATAGACTGACCTCTAAAGCCAGCCCCTGGGAACTCCTTGCTCCCCCCGGCAGGCTGCCCCAGGCATTCAACAGGCTCGTATTCTCCTTTCCTCATTAAGTATTTTTACCTTTGCTATGTGTAAATAGATCCAACACTCAAGTACACTGTGAAATGCTGGAACCTCATCTGCAGCACATACTTGTACCATCATCATATACAGCCCAGCTGTCTATGATTACACACCTAGCACATGCCCCATGTGTAATATATCCTACGCTCAATATACAGTTCTATCCTCACATACACAATGCAACTGTTTGACATGCAGCATTCCTCATATACAGTGTATACTCAGTTCACACACAGCGCATACACTCAGGGCCAGATTGGGGGAGGGGGGGAAATGATGGTATTCAAGATCCTCCTACAATCCCCAGCTCCATGTGACTGGAGGTTTCTGCAGAAATGATCATTAGTGAAATATTAATGTTGGAATTGCAGTGGTCATTGTTGGGCTTCAGAATGAACAATAAAATGAATGGCTCAGTGCTCTTGTTTTGGTCAGCATTTGTCTGCAGACTCAGGAAGACAGCCCTGCATTGCTTCACACTCGTTGAGTTGTCTTTGCAGTTGTAAAACTAGAAATATTTTTTTTGTAACAAAAGCTCCAATTCTGCAGGAAGCGATTGAATAGAAGGAAGTGAGTAAGCCATGAATATGCTGCTGAACAGCTGGTATGCCCTAACGTAACCAACCATAGCCTCATACGCATACAGATGTTACAGCCATCTTGGGGAATCGAACCCTAGCTTCTCAGCACCTGGAACACAGGCACTGCCTCTTGAGCTAAAAGGTGGTTTCCTTTAGCTGTGAGATGGTATGAGCCATTAGATGGAGACATGAACTCAAAATACTAAGTCCATGTATTACACTAACACTAAGCACCAGCCCCTGCAAACACCCTAACAACATACACTATCAACATCCTGGTATGTGCAACATATAATTTAGAAAAGATCATAGGAACTGTATGTTCCCATCCCATACTGTACCTCATACGCAACATAAGCCCATAGCACTGCTTATCCCTACTATTCACAACAGTCTTTCCACTAGCAAAAAATGAAGTACTGATGACCTTGACAAATTAAACAAGGACAAGGTGTGCTGCTTAAAGGGCAACAAGTCAGACCAACTATGGTATAGATCCACTCTTCCATTTCCCAGCTAAACACACTCAGCAATGCGGCTGTGTATTTTGGCCATCATGTAACATCTCCTTATATCTCATAAAGGAAAAATACAAAGAGAGATTCCTGCAAGATGAGATGGTTTCTCAGCAAATCAACTCTGTCGAGTCCCTGCAGCAGCTGCTTCCCGCTCCAGAGGCAATGAAACCAAAACAGCCCTTGCAGAGGAAGATGCATGTGCGGAGCCGGTTTCCTTCCAAGCCCACCATCATTCGAGGCATCACCTATTACAAGGCCAAGTTCACGGAGTCAGAAAATGACCTAGAGGAACGTGAGTTGTGTTTGCAGCCGTGGCTGGCTTCATGGAATTGGACATCTGGGCCTCTTAGCAATGGGGTGGGTAAAGTCTGTAGCCAATCAGCCTCTTCCCCACTCAGCAGCCTGGCTGTCCAAGCTGCGTACAAGATTGTACCTTTTCAAAATGTGACCCTGTGAGAGAATAGTCATAAGTGAATGTGTGATGGAGAAGCTAGGGTCCTGGGTTCCATGGACCAGTTAGGTTCTGCATCACCAGGCCTTTCATTCTAATGATATCTGCATTCCCTGCAAGCCATTCAGCCTACCCCCACCACTGGCTCTCTGACATCTTACGGGCACCTCTGCAGAAAGTGTGAGGAGGGATTTGAAGGAGCACGTGGCTTGGTTCCATGTATATGGAGCAGTGTGGAAGAAAGCACCACACATTTGTGGGAGAAGCAGCCAAATGGGCATTTAGGGCTGGCATCACTGGCAAAGCAGAGGAGGCAGGGACAATGAAAAACAAGAGAGAAGTGTGGAGGAGCAGATGTGTGAAGATGAGTGAGTACAAGACACTGAAAGGAGCAGGGAAGGGATTGAAAAGGATGGATGAGGTGCTCAAAGTGATGGGCTGCAGAGATAATCTTAGCATAGTCTACATAGCTATTGTTAGAGCAGTAGCATGAGCCCTGCAAGCCCCAGTCTATTGATCCAGGCTGGGAGACTTGCTACTGTGGGCTGCATAGATGTACTCTAAGTGACCTGGGACAGAGGAAGCAGCTAGTCCATGTGCCACCTTAGAATCATAGAATATCAGGGTTGGAAGAGACCTCAGGAGGTCATCTAGTCCAACCCCCTGCTCAAAGCAGGGCCAACACCAACTAAATCATCCCAGCCAGGACTTAAAAACCTCAAAGGATGGAGATTCCATCACCTCCCTAGGTAACCCATTCCAGTGCTTCATCACCCTCCTAGTGAAAGTGTTTCCTAATATCCAACCTAGACCTCCCCCATTGCAACTTGAGACCATTGCTTCTTGTTCTGTCATCTGCCGCCACTGAGAACAGTCAAGCTCCATCGTATTTAGAGCACTCCCTTCAGGTAGTCGAAGGCTGCTATCAAATCCCCCCCCCCCACTCTTCTCTTCTGCAGACTAAATAACCCCAGTTCCCTCAGCCTCTCCTGGTAAGTCATGTGCCCTAGCCCCCTAATCATTTTTATTGCCCTCTGCTGGACTCTCTCCAATTTGTCCACAACCCTTCTGTAGTGGCGGGGGGGAGGGGGGACCAAAACTGAACACAATACTCCAGGTCTAGCCTCACCAGTGCCAAACAGAGGAGAGTAATCGCTTCCCTTGATCTGCTGGCAATTCTCCTAATACAGTCCAATATGCCGTTGGCCTTCTTGACAACAAGGGCACACTGCTGATGCATATCCAGCTTCTCATCCACTGTAATCCCCAGGTCCTTTTCTGCAGAACTGCTGCTTAGCCAGTCGGTCCCCAGCCTGTAGTGGTGCATGGGAGTCTTCCTTCCTAAGTGTAGGACTCTGCATTTGTCCTTGTTGAACCTCATCAGATTTCTTTTATTCCAATCCTCCAGTTTGTCTAGACCTTGGACCCTATCCCTACCCTCCAGCATATCTACCTCTCCCCTCAGGTTAGTGTCATCTGTGAACTTGCTTAGTGTCATCACTACCTGTTGAGCCCGACAATCTGGATAGCTTTCTATCCACCTTATTGGATGGATGGATTCATACAATCCATACTACTTTAACTTGCTGGCAAGAATACTGCAGGAGACCCTATCAAAAGCTTTACTAAAGTCAAGATAGATCACATCCACTGCTTTCCCCATATCCACAGAGCCAGTTATCTCATCATAGAAGGCAATCAGTTTGGTCAGGCATGACTTGCCCTTGGTGAATCCATGTTGACTGTTCCTGATCACTTTCCTCTCCTCTAAGTGCTTCAAAATGGATTTCTTGAGGACTTGGATTTTGCCGGGGACTGAAGTGACGCTGACCGGTCTGTAGTTCCCCGGGTTCTCTTTCTTCTCTTTTTTAAATATGGGCACTATATTTGCCTTTTTCCAATTGTCCAGGACCTCCCCCCATCGCCACGAATTTTCAAAGATAATGGCCAATGGCTCTGCAATCACATCAGCCAACTCCCTCAGCACCCTCGGATGCATTAGATCTGGACCTATGGACTTGTGCATGTCCAGCTTTTCTAAATAGTCCTTAACCTGTTCTTTCACCACTGAGGGCTGCTCACCTCCTCCCCATACGGTGTTGCCCAGTGCAGCAGTCTGGGAGCTGACCTTGTCTGTGAAGACCGAGGCAAAAAAAAAAAAAAAAAAAAGCATTGAATACTTCAGCTTTTTCCACATCATCTCTCACTATATTGCCTCCCCCCTTCAGTAAGGGTCCCACACTTTCCCTGACCACCTTCTTGTTGCTATCATACCTGTAGAAACCCTTCTTGTTACCCTTCACAACCCTTACTAGCTGCAACTCCAATCGAGCCTTGGCCTTCCTGATTACACCCCTGCATGCTCTAGCAATATTTTTATACTCCTCCCTAGTCATCTGTCCCAATTTCTACTTCTTGTAAGCTTCCTTTTTGAGTTTAAACTCAAAGATTTCACTGTTAAGGCAAACTGGTGCCTGCCATATTTGCTATTCTTTCTGCACATCAGGATGGTCTGTTCCTGTGTCCTCAATAAGGCTTCTTTAAAATATAGCCAGCTCTCCTGGCCTCCTTTGCCCCTCATATTAGCCTCCCAGGGGATCCTGCCCATCAGTTCCCTGAGGGAGTCAAAGTCTGCTTTTCTGAAGTCCAGGGTCCATATTTTGCTACTCTCCTTTCTTCCTTTTGTCAGGATCCTGACCTCAACCATCTCATGGTCACTGCTGCCTAGGTTGCCACCCACTTCTACTTCCCCTACCAATTCTTCCCTGTTTGTAAGCAGCAGGTCAAGAGGAGCATGGCCCCTACTTGATTCCTCCAGCACTTGTACCAGGAAGTTATCCCCAACACTCTCCAAAAACTTCCAGGATTGTCTGTGCATTGCTATATTCCTCTCCCAGGAGATGTCAAGGTGATTGAAGTCCCCCATGAGAACCAGGGCCTGTGATCTGGAAACTTCAGTTAGTTGTCTGAAGAAAGCCTCATCTACCTCATCCTTTTGATCCAGTGGTCTATAGCACATGCCCTTCTCTAAAAGGGAGAGCTAGAAATGAAGGAAACCAAAACAACATGGAAATAGAAGTGTTTCTGACAGGCAAAGACCCATCTGCACTAGATGTGGCTGAGAACATGGAACAGAAAACACATTTTGCTACAGTGTGTCACAGAGTTAGAGCCCAAAGCGTCTGTTCACTGGGAGAACAGCAAAGCAATAACCTAGATTATTTGGTGGGCACAATGACAGTTGCACAAATGTGACTAAACAGTATTGTCAGAATTGCACTCTTTAAACTGTCACACTGGAGAGTAATACAGTGTTACTGTGCAGTAGCTAAGGGGATATGGAACTCTTGCCAAAAAGAAAAGGAGTACTTGTGGCACTTTAGAGACTAATTTATTTGAGCATAAGTTTATGCTCAAATAAATTAGTCTCTAAGGTGCCACAAGTACTCCTTTTCTTTTTGCGACTACAGACTAACACGGCTGCTACTCTGAAACTCATCGTTTTCTTTAAAACTCAATACAATAAATGCAAATTCATCACCTGTGTTAGGACAGAAAACCAGCCTAGCCAGGAAATTAGGTAAAAACACATTTACTGAAAATGGCTCACTATGAACCAGAGGCAACAGACAGTACATAGAATTCCATCGGTCTCCCAAGGGCTGTCGTATCTGGAAGGAGACTGCAAATCACAAAACAACTACAGTGATGCATTCAATGAGAGAAATTCCATTGATCTTAATGGAGGAAATAAAAACAGAGTTTGAAAAATATGAAAAGCTGGGAGCGATTGAAAGTGTAAAAGACCTGGGTAAATGACATGGGTGGAATTGAAAAGGCAGTTAAAGTGCAGATGTGCATTGATAAGGGTGAGTTTACATTATGTGGCATTGTCTAACTGTTGACAAGGAGACTGCTAAGCTCTCAGAAGCCAAAATATCCTCTGAATTACATGTTTAAGCAAATGCCAGTTGGCTGTTATATTCTGGAGTGCAAGCTAGGCCAGTGGTTCTCAACTTATTACACATTGTGAGCCACATTTGCAGACCACAGTGTGTTACCTGGGCTGCAGGAGCCGGGTGGCAGGGCAACGGGCAGCCCGGACCCTGACACTGGACCCCTGCTCCACAAGGCCGGCCAGCTGCCCACCTGACCCTCACCACGCAGCTGCCCCAAACCCTACGTGGCTGGTCGGCAGCCCCAGACTCCCACTACACGGCTGCCACAGACCCTCACCATGTGGCTGCTGCAATCCCTGGCCTGCAGGCCACCCTTTAGCACACAGCTGAGCTGGGCTGCAGCTGTGTGCTAATTGGGCTGCAAACTGCTGAGCTAGACCAATGAGGGGTTGTGTCACTGCCTGCCCAGGAACCTACGTGCCCCAAAGTCTCTGCTGCTGTGCTTCTCTTGTCTGGATGTGCCCAGCCAGCAGATAAGCCTGCACTGAGTGTCTGTGGGTTAAACAGCTCTGATTCCAGCAGCTGCGTTGGCACCCCCAGCCACACTCTGATTCACCTGGGAAAGTGACCCCAACACACACATCAATCCCAAATGTCCCCCAAACCATCTGCCCTGAAGTGTCCAGCCCTCTCCTGAGGCACTCAGAGGAATAATACTGTGTATTCACCCCTGTAAGGAGACAAAAGCACATCACTGCTTATTAGCTTAGCTGGGGGAAATACACCCATCCCTAAGTACAGGACTAAATTTGTTTATTTGAAAAATAAAACATGTTTATTAACAAAAGGACATAGGTTAGGGGATACCAAGTAGAAGGAATAAAGTTAGGATTGTAAACCATCAAAAGTAAAAATATGCTTTCTAACGGCAAAGACCTAAATTAACAAGCTACAGTCTTTTGCCAACCTTCATTCCTAGAGATTTCAGCCTCCCTGGCTGAAGGACCCAGCTTTCTTACCTTGCAAGACCTCTGGACCCTGGTATCTGTCCAGTGATGGATGCCAAGATGGCTTCTTTTCCCTCCATACAGCTTCCCAAACTCTGTGTTTGTGTACTGTTCTTCCCTTCCTGTGGCCTGCCCAGCCCCCTGCCGATTCATATGTCAATGGAGCTTTCATTGTTTTTGGTCACACCTTGCTTAATCTCATTGGAGACAGGTAGATAGCTGCCTTTCCTCTAGTCTGGGTGGGAACCTATTTCTCCCTGTGTTTGGTCACAGACTTTTAAAGCATCATATCAGTGAATATCCGTATTTCCTCCTATTGCGCTAATACAAACACTTCACAATGATACTAATTACTAGTGTCATAAGCTTTCAGACAAGCCCTTTCCTGATACACTTTGATAGTACAGTAATATTGCCTATAATCAGATGATGTAATTACTTATCAGTAGAGATCCAGCTCCCCCATCTTTACAGACCAGTAAACCTTTGCAATGTATGCTCTGAAAAGTAAATCGCAGACCACGCTTCTTTTTCCTGCTGGGGTATAAATACCATGCTGTCTCGTCCCCCACTTGTTAGCTTGATAGAGTTGTTTACCCTTTTACATATGTAAATGGACCTTCATTATCCTTACCTGAGGACCAGAATGATCAGAAAACTGCTTATTCCTTTGTCTAGGGCATGCTGTGTTTATGCATTGCTTGCCAAACACATTTTAAGAATATAATTCTAGCCTACGTCCATAAATTCTGCAGAAAAGGACCTGGGGATTACAGTGGACGAGAAGCTGGATATGAGTCAGCAGTGTGCCCTCGTTGCGAAGAAGGCCAACGGCATATTGGGCTGTATTAGTAGGAACATTGCCAGAAGATCAAGGGAAGTGATTATTCCCCTCTATTTGGCACTGGTGAGGCCACACCTGGAGTATTGCATCCAGTTTTGGTCCCCACACTACAGAAGGGATGTGGAGAAATTGGAGAGAGTCCAGGGGAGGGCAATGAAAATGATTAGGGGGCTGGGGCACATGGCTTACGAGGAGAGGCTGAGGGACCTGGGGTTATTTAATCTGCAGAAGAGAAAAGAGGCAGGATTTGATAGCAGCCTTCAATACCTGAAGGGGGGTTCCAAAGAGGATGGAGCTCAGCTGTTCTCAGTGGTGGCAGATGACAGAACAAGGAGCAATGGTCTCAAGTTGCAGTGGGGGAGGTCTCTGTTGGATATTAGGAAACACTATTTCACTAGGAGGGTGGTGAAGCACTGGAATGGGTTACCTAGGGAGGTGGTGGAATCTCCATCCTTAGAGGTTTTTAAGGCCTGGCTTGACAAAGCCTTGGCTGGGATGATTTAGTTGGTGTTGGTCCTGCTTTGAGCAGGGGATTGGACTAGATGACCTCCTGAAGTCTCTTCCAACCCTAATATTCTACAATTCTATGAACTCTTTGTACAGAGCCTGTATGTACATCATGCAAGAATATTAATGATCAGTGACAGGTTTCAGAGTAACAGCCGTGTTAGTCTGTATTCGCAAAAAGAAAAGGAGTACTTGTGGCACCTTAGAGACTAACCAATTTATTAGAGCATAAGCTTTCGTGAGCTACAGCTCACTTCATCAGATGCATATCGTGGAAATTGCAGCAGACTTTATATATACACAGAGAATATGAACCAATACCTCCTCCCACCCCACTGTCCTGCTGGTAATAGTTTATCTAAAGTGATCATCAGGTGGGCCATTTCCAGCACAAATCCAGGTTTTCTCACCCTCCACCCCCCCACACAAATTCACTCTCCTGCTGGTGATAGCCCATCCAAAGTGACAACTCTTTACACAATGTGCATGACAATCAAGTTGGGCTATTTCCTGCACAAATCCAGGTTTTCTCACATCCCCCCCACCCCCATACACACACAAACTCACTCTCCTGCTGGTAATAGCTCATCCAAACTGACCACTCTTCAAGTTTAAATCCAAGTTAAACCAGAACACCTGGGGGGGGGGGTAGGAAAAAACAAGAGGAAACAGGCTACCTTGCATAATGACTTAGCCACTCCAAGTCTCTATTTAAGCCTAAATTAATAGTGAGTTATTAGTTTTCCAGTGTCTTCCATGCCACTTTTTAGATACAGATTATGACACCAGTGTTAGGTGTAGTGAGTATGTCAGGCCAGACAAGAGCTGCTGAACCACCAATGTGTCTCAGTAATTAATACTGCCCCAAGGCATTCTGAAGAGCATTTGCACAGCTACCTGAGGGGATTAAAAAAGTTTAAATGATAATGGATAGTGTTTGAATTTGGGCTGAACATTTTACAGAGCACAATGCAAAATTCTGTAGGAAGCAAGAGGAAGCCTTAAAATGTTATAAATTGGTGTAATAGAAATTTTCTCTATTGGACATAAAATGAGCAAGGGTGTCTTGACTGCTGACCCAAGCACAATAAAAGCAAGAGTTGAAATGCTTGCTTCAGAATTGAAAGTGGGTCTGCAGAGGTTTAGGAGGTTAGTAAACTAATTGGAAAAATTAATGCCCAAACTATCTGTGGGTCATAAACTTGGAAGGAAATTGGTGGGAAATGACCTTTCCTGTCCCTGGGAAATCAGACCCAAATAGCCATCGAATACTGGTCTCCATTCACCAGTTTTCAAGTACTCTGTTATTCAGCCATTTGTGCTGTCAACTAGAGGCATTTTCTGAAGGCCCAGGTGCAGGCCTTCTGCAGGAAGCGCAGCCAGTTGCATTCACGCTGAGATCCCCAAACAGGGAAGAAGGAAACCAATTCCATACTGAAAAGCAGATGCTGGCAATGGATGCGTTGTCTTAAATCCCACATAGAGGAGTATGAGAAAAAAACCATTAAGGCACTTACTATAGACTTCTGGAAAACAATCTATGTGTTTAACACCCCCATGAATCGAGTGTATGATGTTGAATTTACAAATCTATATGAACACATTAGCAGAGCAGTAAACAGACCACCACCTAACTGCCATATTGATGACTATGAACCTCCTGTGTGTGATATCTAGCACGCTTTCCAAACTCACAGAATTTCAGATTGAATACACTGATGAATAGGACCTCTCTTGGGTAGGGAGTGGTTTTTCGTATAAGCTGAAATAGATGGATTTACAGTGATCAGCCAAAGAAAGGACAGGGCTACATTTGCGATGGATATCAAAGGCCAGGGCAGACTAAGCCTCCACTGACCCAGGCTGTGGCCCTGCCCATGTTATACCCTGAGGCCTCCCCCTCTTCCCTTAAGTGGGCGGGGGCTCAGCTCCAGCCGGCAGCCTGGAGCTTGGGCCTGCTGGCACCCACGGCAGCACTCAGGCTGGCCAAGGGGGTCGGGCCAGCAGCTTGGGGTGGTGCTGGGGCCAGCCCAGCTCTGGGAAGTTGGCTGGGGTGGGCGGCCCAGAGCTCCTCCGGCCACAGGTGCAACTCAGGGCTCCTCTGGCTGAAGGGGGTGGGACTTCAGGTGAAAGGGGTGCAGTCAGAGGGGTAGCCTCGTCAAAGGGGAGGTTCACCTACCATCCATGCAGGGCTAAGTCCCAAACTGACACCATACTGGCTATTTAGGGAAGCAATTAGTTAGGGAAACACTTACCTGAAGGAGGAGGACTGATTTTTCCAGCAGCACTGAAAGAAAGTGCCTAGCAGTTATCTAGGAACTGAAAACGATATGTGGAGGGCGAGGGACTAGACTGGGAAACACACTCAGACAGTTCCTTGTGATGATATAATATAGCAGGTTCATACACAGCTCTTACAGCGGGTTACAGAGGTGGTCAGCGTCTTTATTCCCAAAACTGAAGCACAGAGAAGGGGTCCACGGTCACCCAGCAGGCCACTGACAGAGCCAGGATTAGAACACAGGTTTCTGAGCTCTACATTCATGCCCGACCCGGTACCTGATACTGGCTCCC
The DNA here is from genome assembly GCF_965140295.1 of Lepidochelys olivacea. Taxonomy (NCBI): domain Eukaryota; kingdom Metazoa; phylum Chordata; order Testudines; family Cheloniidae; genus Lepidochelys; species Lepidochelys olivacea. The sequence goes on along the minus strand of NC_140418.1, from coordinate 41,871,853 downwards.
AGTATGATGCACATATTTGCTTCAAGAGAGCATACTCTAAAGAGCCAATCCTGGGTCATTACCTCCCAGAGAGAAAATGGCAAAGGCTAGGAGGGGCCTTTGAACTGAACAAAGGTTCCTATTTGTTAGTTTTGAAGTCTCCAGGAACGCAGCCTAGTAATTGCTCAATAGCAAACACAAGCAAGTGGCCTGCTGATTCCCCATAGGGCTTAAAAAACCCAAGCTGCTGAAAGCCCATGCCCAGTATTGCCAGCCCCAAACAGTCAGAAATCACAAGTCTTACCCAAAAATCAGGGGCTTGGGTGTTCTGGTGTTTTTAAAGTTTAAGTCACATTTTTTGTTTTTTGCTCTTCCCCGCCATCCCCAGCCCTCACAAACGTACATCGAGTCCAGCAGTTTTTGCCCCTACTGCAGGAGCTTATCTCAGCTTGGAGATGCTTTGTGCTAGGCACTGGACAAACTGAGCAAGAGCCATTGCCTGCCCTGAAGAGCTGACTGGCCAGCGCAGAGCAAAGTGATGCCATATGTCCTGTGCCCAGCTGCACTGTCCAGCAGTCACAGCCTATGCCACACATGGCTTCGCATGCAGTTCCTAGGGAATCTGGTGTTCATACAGCTTCACAACAGATCCTGGCACCGATCCTTCCCCTGAGCTGCCTGGGAGGAAGGGGATTTGCAGTGGGGAAGGGGATGATGGGAGTTAGCTATAGGCAAACTAAACAGCTGCCTAGGGAGGTAGATTCTGCCTAGGGTGACCAGGCCAAACCTGAGTGAGTGGTGCTGCAACCTGCAAGAGTTGGCCTCCCTCACTTCTACCATAACCACTCACCATGCCCCCACTCCCTTCCTGAAAGTCTGATGTACCCCTGTGTGGAGAACCTCTGTCCTAGAGGCTGAGCAGGGCAGGGGAAGAATACAGATGTCCTGCCTAAGACAGCAGATTGTCTTGAGCAACCACTGCTCTGTGTAGCAGTTCCACCATCAGGGAGCTCCCCTCTCTGCACACTGGAAATGGCAAAATATCCCTCCAATCCATGCTTCTCAGGCTCAAATCCACTGACAACTGCACCCTTCTCTTAAAAGGACAGCCCCCCCTTACCAAAATACAAATAATAAACATGCAACAGTAAAACAAATATTAACACAACATCCACATTCATAGGTAAATGAATACAGAAGCATTGCAATAATTACTCTGAACTTCCTACACTAATTTTCTTACAAAGATGTGACTTTTCCCCTCTCTCCTACATGTGTTATTAGCAGCCTTTGAACCTGTAGCCTTCAAATCCACAGCATAGACTGCTTCCTCGTCAGCTGTAAGGGGAGGAAGCATGCTGTGTTCTTCCACCAGCCCAGCCCACACAAGGAGACACAGCGCCCATGGGGCCAGTGGGTTACACCAGTCGCTGGGACACTGCAGTGGGGCACTGGGCATCTGGATTCTGGCTCTGGGAGAAGGTTTTGGTCTGGTGGTCACAGGCAGCAGAGCTTATATAATAGCACCTGTGTTTGGGTCCTCTCTGGGGACTAAATCTTGGACCTCTGGATGTAAAAAAGCAGAGGCTTCTAATGCTTGAGTTAAAACCCAGATCTCTTAGCAGGCAAGCAGTAGCAGAGTCACAAACCTTTATATGAGATCAAGCTGCTAAAGAGTGCCCCAGTGCCACGCTGTGTTGTGGAGAATTACAGAAGTACCTAATATGACATGTTCCTTCTGAAAGGCAGATGGACAAGGTGGAAGAGACTGGAATTCTGTTTCCAGCTCTGTCCGCAGTGACCATATGCAAGATCTCAGCTACCTTATCTCTGAAATTGGTGAACAGTTACCCCCCATGGATATGAACTTTGGCCATAGTAATGGCCAAATATTACCACCACCAAATGAAAGAGCTGAGACTTCAACTCTGGGCCTTGTGTGGTTGCACACCTTCCACTGGGCTACATGGCATTGTAGAGAGGAGTGCCCCAAAAGTCACAGGAAGGCTGGAATGTATTGCAATACTGCCTTCAACAGGAGCCCATATCATGTTATTTGTGAGAGTTAGCAGCACTGCATAGTGGGCCCCAATTATCCACTGCTGATGCCTGGGGATTTCCTTTTGAGCAGCTCAGCGCACCCCCAAGGTGCCCCCAGAGTAAATATTGGGGCAGCTCAGTAAGCAATGGAGACAGGGGCTTTGTGCTGTGTCCTCTGACAAGCCTGACTCTGGAGCGCTCTCGAACCATGACAGGCTAGTCCAGGCTCCCCTTGCGCAGCTCTAGTCCCACCATGGCGGGGGCTGCCGTGCACCTCCCAGTGATGCATGTTTTGCTTGCTTGGCAGAGGATGAGTCTTTCAGCGGTGATCACACAGTCGATTTGTTGATTGAAGATCAGCTGTTGAGGCACACCAGCCATGAGCGGAGCAGCACCACGAGGACACCAGCTCCAGCAGAAGGGCCTCTGACACTCCGAAACATCACCCCCACCATGGAGTACATCTCACAAGCTGCCCTTGCCATTGCTGGGTCCCCAGTAGCAGAAACTGCCACAAGGTCTCCACCATTGTCCTCCGCTGCCCCATCCCTCTCCAATGAGCTGACACCAGCACTTACCCCTACAGCTCCCACCACCGTTGTAGATCAGCTCCCAGCCACGCTGGAGACCACCACTGCACCTGGAGCCATCACCACGGGTGCGTCAGTAGATGAACCAGCCACATGGACACCAGCAACTGCGACACAGACAGGTACACAGGCACCCACAACTGCATCAATCCTACCCACAGCCAACCTCCGCAAAGCTACAATTGCTATGGCAGCCACCACGGTCCACATCTCGACAACAGCTGGGACAAGCGTGGCTGCCTCCAGAAGTGAGGAGTCAGCTGCTACTGCCCCTCCGACGCCAGCCAGCCCTACACTTCCTGCCACGCCCAGACAGAACCTTGACGAGGAAGATCTGAGAAGCATCATTGGTGAGTCAGTCCTCCTCCACTCCTCTTGGGTCTTGGTCTCCAGGTAAGTTTGTTGTGGACCAGTGTGTGGAAGAGGAGGTGTGCCAGAGGTTGAGGAGGGCTCATTGCAAAAATAGCTTGGAACAAAGGGCCTGTAAAGAAGCATGAACAGCAATATTTTGGCCCAGCAGGATGCCAACAGCAGCTGGAGTTAAGGACTCAGAGGAAGGGTGGCCCAGTGGTTAGGATACTGGGCTGGCATTTGGTCCACCTGTGTTCAGTTCCCCACTCTGCCAGCATTGCCCTGCGCGACCTGGGACACAGGCTGAGTGTTGCAGTGCCGGGCTTTAGGGGTCCTGCTGCCCAGGCTCCCGTATGGTGCACGGGGAAAGTGAGGGGCCGAAAATAAAAAAATTCACAGTAGTCTGCACGCTGAACAGGGAGCTGCCTAAAGGAGCCAGCAGAAAATGCTGGGAGAGGGTGCGGCCCCAGCCCTGCCCAGAAAAGGGACTTAGGCCCCTCAGTACAGAAGAGAGGCCCCTCTCTGTGAAGCCTCTCCCATTGCCAGGCACCAATCAAGGGCAGTCTTCCTCCCAGATAACCAAGGCAGAGGCGCTCCCTTACACCTAGTGCCCAGAGCACTCACCCCCACTGGGGGAAAGCCACATTTGAGTCTCCCACTGAGACTTGAATCCAGGTCTCCCACGAGTGCCCTGACCACTGGGCTACAGCATGCCTCATGCTGCCGTTGTCCCCAGTGACTAGTCAAGCCCGGGGCAGTGCGACTCCTGCACAAAGCATGGGGGGCAGGGAAACCAGGACATTGTGACCTCTATGGGGTGGGAGACACACTGACATGCCCCTTGCCCTCCTTTCTGCCATCCTGTTCCCTCCCTTGATATACACATGTGCTGCCTGCCACCCCCACACATCCCCTGCTGTCCCCCTGCACACACTCACACCTGCCCACTGCTGTCCCCGACACACATACTCCCTGCTGTCCCTTTGACACTCACTCACACCCCCTGCTGCCCACACACACACACCTGCCATCGCCCGACACACACATACATGTCCCTGCTGTCCCCCTGACACACACACACACACACGCACCCCCTACCTTGCTGGCCTTCTGACACTCACACCTGCCCCCTTCTGTCCACCCCACTCACATACACCCCCTGCTGACCCCCAGATGCATTCACTCACACCACCTGCTGTCCCTTGGATGCACACACACATGCTTCCTGCTATCCCTCTGATGCACACACACCTCCTGCTGTCCCACCTGACACACTCACACCTGCCATTGCCCCTGACATACTCATACACGCCCCTACTGTCCCCCTGATACACCCCCACCCACCCTTCTGGCACTTACACCTACCCCCTGACCCCCAGACACACTCACTCACACCCTGCTGTCCCCCAGACACACTCACACATGCCCCCTGCTATGCGTCTGACGCTCACACCTGCTGTCTGCCATCTCCCCCGACAAACACACCCCCTGCTGGCCCTCTCACACACCTATCATCTCACCTGCCATCTCCCCTGATACACACACCCTGCTGTTCTCAACACACACACACACCAGCGCGACCCGACACCTCCCCTTTGTCCCCTTCACACACACACACACACCCCGCTGTCCCTCAACAGACACACTCACAAACACCCTCTGCTATCCTGGCTGGGCATGGCCAGGGCTCCCTGATTCTACCTGACTGGGCATTGGCTGGGACTGGCTGGTGCAGCCTGGCTGAGGACTGGTCGCTAATGAACAACACACAATCTTATCAGTGATGAAGCACTCATCACTGTATCTGACTGGATGACACCACAAGTTCTGTGCCAGCCCACCTTGCCCGCCCAAGGTGCTCAGTACCTCACAGATCTCAATGGGGCAAGAAGGCATCTGGCACGGCAAATGGGAGAGAGGCGACTCAGGTAAAACAGCTTCGTTTGAATCCTTTCACCTGCCAGTACAAACCAGAGCCAAAGCAGACATGGATTTTATGCTCATTTACAGACCACCACTGAGAACAGGATTCCTAGAGGCGCTCCTGGGCAGGAATGGTGTCCCTAGCCAGAAGATAGGAATAAGCAACAGGGGATGGATCACTTGATGATTACCTGTTCTGTTCATTCACTCTAGGGCACCTGGCACTGGCTACTTTGGTCTGACCCAGTAGGGCCATTCTTATGTGTCATCCTGGGAGATTTCACCAGGCCAAGGCTGCAAATGCAAAACCCCCAAAACTCTCCTCATATGTCTCCCTGGACTTTCACAGGTCAGCTCTCGTCCAGCCGGTCACACCCTGTCCTTTAGCTTTGACCGAGGCATCAACACAGAGGTCAGGACCACTAGCCACTGGCTTAGACACACCGTCCCCTATTAGGCAATGGTGCAAGCTCATCCAGTATGCAGACAAGTCAGACCAATGATCTTGATTTGAGTACAAAGTCTCAGACTCTCACAAATTCCAAAGCCTGCTCAAGGATAACAGCACCCCACCACAGGACAAGGAGCTGAGTGTCTGCTGAATCACTAGCTTGTGCCACTAGCCTCAGCCATTGACACACTGGCTCCTGTGACAAAGTCCCAAGCCTGTATAGGTGGGTCCTGCACTTCCAGGTGGATTTAATGGCCTCAGAAACCCACAAAGGCCCTTAATGTGACCTCCCTTTCTTAGTGTAACAGCAAGAGTTACAGCCTACCTAGCTATTGTCATCACAGGCCAGTATGGAAAAGGGAATACCCCACAGTCTCTGTCACTCCATTGAGCTTAATAGACACAGTTCAACATCCCACCTGGAGCAAGTCCTGCTCCCCCTCTCAAGGGGTGGGGTTTTTTTTTTGGTTTGGGGGGGGGGGGGAAGAGAAGAAACCTAGGCCCACCCACTACTCTAGGTTCCAGCTCAGGGACCCTATAGTAGCAGCTGTTGGTAGCTTCCCCTTCACCACTAGAGCTGCTCTGACTCCCTGGGCCACTTCCCCATGATCCCCTTTTCTAACTTCACCCTAACCTCAGGCTTCAGCAATACTTCCTCTCCTCCAACTCCTTCCACCTTGGCTTACCTAAGGGAACTGGAAGGAGCGCTTTTAAACAGTATAAGTCGAACCTTGATTGGGTCCAGCTGTCTCCATTAGCCTAGGTGTTAATTGGCATCAGGAATCTTAATTGGCCTGGAGTAGCCTTTGTTTGGCTATCTGGGGAACAGGGATCTGCTCCTCCACAGGCTGACCTCCCTGCTTTCCCCTCTGGCCTAGAGAGCAGTCCCTGCTCTGGTCAGTCAGGGAATAGAAACCTGTTCATCCAGTGACCAGTAGACCCACTTTTGGCTCCTCTGCTGAACCCAACTGGCCTGGAGGGAGCGGGGGAGGAGGAGGGAGATTGCTGCTCCTGGGCCTTGGGCTCTTGCTGCTACCACTCCAGCTGCTCTCCTGGCTGGGCTGGACACCACCCACCCCCTTCTCTGCTACCTGGTTGCTGGCTAGCTGCTGCCCCCCCCCTTGGGTGCTGCAACTGCTCCAACTACAGCCCCTGGGGGGGGTCTGGCCTGCTCCCCAGAGGGGGGAAGTAAGAGACGCCTGCCCCAGCCATTGCTACTGCTGCTGAGGACACCACCACCACCTGTGAGGGGTCCTTTTTGCCTGCCTGGCCATTAGGCTGCTGCCTGGAGCTGCTGCCACCTTTGCTGCTTGGAGCTCTTGCTAGACCCCAAAGGAGGAGGGGATGAGGCCATCTGCTGCTGGGGGAGTGCACAGGGACTCTGGAGACCACTGTGGAGGGGGCCTTAAGACTAAGTAACTTTTGAACTGTGCTTTTGTGGTGGGGGTTTTGACTGTGTTTGTGGGGACACGGGGTGTGGCATGGAACCTGACCCCAGTCCATCTGTGTGTCCCCCCCAATTCCCACCACCACTGTAGTTGCTGCCCCCTCAAGCTCCTGCCTCTGGGACTCCGCTGCTTGCTTGGCTTGCTGCACCTTTCACCACCTTTTGGGCCAGAAGCAGCAGCCAGCCTGCACTGACTCTTTGCAGGCGCAAGTGCCCCCTCCCCCCTGGACTGACCCCCTTCAGCAAGCCCCCAGCTTTGTTCCTTGCTATTTGCCCCTTGCAGCCTTTTTGCCCTCCCTTTTACCCCAGCACCTCGCTAGCTTCAGTTTGTTTGCCTGCCCTGCCCTTTTCCCTCCGCAGCTTTTGTTTGTTTGCCCTGCCCCGGCCTCTGAAGCTAGCTCCTTGGTTCCCTGTCCTACCTCCAGCCTGGTTCTCCCCCCTCCCCATGTGGTACCCCTGCCCTGATTGGCCCTTTGCTCAGTACGCCCCTGCCCCCTCCCATGCGCTTGTGCCTTTCCCCTGTTTGAATTTGCCCCTATCTCACTGCACCCCTCTAACGTTGTTATGACCCCCTTCCCTTAGTGCAGCTAGAGGAGCCGGATTCCTGTCCTGAGTCAGTGACTGTCCCCCACAAGCCCTTGATAGCCCCCTTGTCCAGCCCATCCCTTTTGGTGCCCTCCTCCCCTGCCTGCAGCCTAGCGTGGAGGAGTGGTCGACCTGCCTCCCCTTTCCCCTCCTCTCTCTGGTGTTTTCCCCTCCCTCCCTGCTCATTATGGTGGGTGGGGCCCCTCCAGCTGCCCCTCCCCTGCCTGCCCCTCCGTCACCCCCCCCAAGCCTCTACCTCTGCTGCCGCTGCCAAACCACCTGCCACCGCTGGGGTGCCAGCAGCAGCAGGCACAGGGGTGACCTCTGCTGCAGCCACGTCCCTCGCCCCCTCAGATTCGGGGGGAGCCCCCCCAACTGGCGGGAAGGGCCCGGGTAAGAAGAAGGGGAAGGGCCCCGCTAAAAAGACCAGGCCCTCCATGGCAGGGGCTGTCTCCACTGCCGCGGCCCTGCCACTGGCCGCGGCGTCCCTCCCCGCTGCTCCCTCCACCAGCTCTGTGGGTGCCCGGCCCCCAGGGCATACGCCCAGGTGGCGGCAGCCCCCGCACCTGCCGCTATGTCATCTCTCCCACCCACCGCCTCCGCTACCATCTATAGTAGCTGGGGCCCCTTTCCCACCATGACCAGGAAGCACAGCGTCCGTTGCCTCCTGGTGCCCGCCTCGCCCCACGTGGAGACGTATGTGTGGGCGTTGGCAAGGGTGGTGGGGCCCATGGCCATTGTGGCGGCCTCCAAAATGTATGGCAAGATCGTCTTCTTAGCGTTGGAGGCCACCGCCCAGGAGGCGGTGAAGAAGGGCCTGGCAGTGGTGGGCGTGTTCGTCCCCCTGGAGCCACTAGAGGACCTGGGCGTCCACCTGGTCCTGACCTCCGTCCCTCCCTTCCTTCCTTCCCAATGCCGCCCTCTCCCCCGCCCTCTCCACCCTGGGGAAGCCCATTTCTATCATGAGCCCTCTCTCACTGGGCTGCAAAGACCCCGCCCTCCGTCACGTCCTCTCGTTCCGCCAGCAAGTGCAGCTTCAACTGCCACCAGCGGCGCATGATGGAGAGGCGCTTGAGGGATAATTCTTGGTCCCCTACCAGGGGGCCCATTATTGGCTGCATTATTCCACGGGGGAGGCCTGGTGCTACCTCTGCCGGGCAATGGGGCATGTCCGGAGGGACTGCCCCTTGGCCCGGCAAGGAGGGGCATCCGGGACCCCCGGCAGGGCACCGGCTCCGTCATCGCCGGCACCCCTGGCTGCCCAGTGCCTGGAGCCACCCCTCCTCCTACTCAGTCCACCAGTGCTCCCACTCGGGCCCAAGGGGTGCTTCCCCCAGTGCACCCAGATGAGCGGGAGAGCCCCGCCTCTGCTGCCTGCCATCTGGCGGGGCCCCCAGAGCAGGGTGCGGCAGGGATACCACGAAGCTTGGGAGAGGGCCCGCCCTGGGGGAATCTTCCCTCCCTCACTGCCTCCCACAGTCCCTGAGCCATCGCCCCTGCCCCCTGCCCCGACCCCTGTTAGCTGGCCCCCGGATGATGCCATGGAGCGCTGGGTCCTAGTCCAGGGGAAGCGGGGTAAGCGGAAGGCTCGAGCTCCACTCCTTTCCGCCGATGCGGAAGCCCCCCAGAAGGCAAGAAAGGGGGGCACCGATACCGAGCCTTTTGCCTTGCCTGTGGGTGCGTTCCATCCCCCGGTACTGGCCGGGGAAGACGTGGCAGCACATGAGGGCAGTACCACACCTCCATTGGAGTCCCTTCCCTCCAAGGCCCCCGATGGAGCCCCTCCTGCCCCGTTACCATCTGGAGCCCCTGTGAGCCCTGGGGCGAGCGTCGCTTCGGGCACTGGCGGGGAGAACTCCAGGGTGGTGGAAGGAGAGCTCCCTTCCATCTACGAGGAGATCGAGGCCCTGGGTCTGACCCCAATCACACAGGGGGAGGATGACCCTCTGCCAGCGGGCCTCGAACTGAGCGACCTCACCCCAGCCCCCCCTTCTCCATGATCCCTCCCCCTAACCACTGCTTCCGCTCCCGCCTCTGAGGGTTCCCTGGGCTCCTCCATCTGCCCAGCCGCGGGTGGCACCCTGCTGACAGCCGCCGAGCCTACTGAGGTGACGGCTGGCGCCATCACGGAGGGCCCCCTTCCAAACCCCCCAGATTCCTGAGCTTGCCCGAGAGGGGCCATTTCCCAGCGGCCTGGCTACTGGGGCCCAGGATCGTGCCTTTGCCCCTCTCCCTAACTCTGCTCCTGACCCCTGCCCTGCTCCTACTCTGAATTCCTGCCCTGCCCCTGATGCCAGCCCCATCCCAGTCCCCTCCACCTCCCGTGATACCAGTGCCGCCCCTGGGGCCGTCATCTCCTCACTCCTAGAGGATAGCCCCCAGGGAGCTCACCAGGGGCTGCTATCTTCCCTCCACCACCCCCAATTGAGCTGGGGTTTGAGGGGGACCGCGTGGTGCCAGCCCATGGGGTGCCACATCGGGAGTCTGCCCCTTGACTGCCTGTCTCGGTGGGCCACGGGACTGTGTCAGTGGTCACCCCTGGAGGAAAGCTGGGGGCTAGTGATTCCGGCCCCCCATATGCTGCGAGAGGAGAGGATGCCCCCCCCCCAGGATACAGTGGAGATGTGCGGGAGGGCCAGGGCCTTCTACGCAGGCCTTTCTCCCTGGATACGACCGATCCTAATGCTTGCAGAGTGCTCTGGGATGAACTCCCAATGGTCAGTGTGGGCGACTGAGACCGGCTAGAGCTGCCTCTCACTCTGGCCGAGTTCTTGGGAGCCCTCTGCCGCATGCCCACCAATAAATCTCCAGGCATAGACGGGCTGATCATGGAGTTCTACTGCGTGTTCTGGGACGTCCTAGGCCCAGACCTAGTCACTGTCTGGGCTGAGTCTTTGCAGAGCGGGGTCCTTCCTCTTTCGTGCAGGCGAGCCGTGCTCACCTTATTGCCGAAGAAGGGGGACCTCCGCATTTTATGAAATTGGCGTCCCGTCTTGCTCCTCAGCATGGACTACAAGGTCATAGTGAAAGCCATCTCGCTGTGGCTAGGGTCCATGCTGGCGGATGTGATCCACCCAGACCAGACCTACACCGTCCCGGGCCGCACCATCTTTGACAACCTGTATCTGGTCTGGGACCTCTTGAAATTCAGGTGTAGGGACCGTCTGTCATTTGCCCTCCTGTCCCTGGATCAGGAGAAGGTGTTCGACAGGGTGGACCACGGGTATCTCCTGAGCACCCTGCGAGCGTTTGGCTTCGGACCTGTTTGTGGGTTTTCTCCGGGTGCTGTACGCCTCTGCAGAGTGTCAGGTCAGGCTCAACTGGACCCTGACCAAACCGGTCAGCTTCGGGTGAGGAGTACAGCAGGGGTGCCCCCTCTTGGGACAGCTGTACGCTCTGGCGATTGAGCCCTTCCTCTGTCTCCTTCACAGGAGGTTGATGGGGTTGGTGCTGCGGGAGCCGGAGCTGTGGCTGGTCCTGTTGGCGTACACCGACGATGTGCTCCTCATGGCCCAGGACCCAAGCGACTTGGCATGGGTGGAGGCTTGCCAGGCCATCTACTTGGCAGCCTCCTCCGCCCGGGTCAACTGGGTCAAGAGCTCTGGCTTGGTGGTAGGGCACTGGTGGCAGGCGAGCTCCGTCCCACCCGCGCTTCAGGCCATCTGGTGGAGCGCAGGTCCGCTGCTCTATTTCAGGGTTTACCTTTCTGCCACGCAATCCGTCTCCACGGGAGAACTGGCATGGTTTAGAGAGCAGGGTGGTAGAGCGGCTCCGGAGATGGACAGGACTACTCCAGTGCCTCTCCCTTCGAGGGAGGGCACTGGTGCTGAATCAGCTAGTCCTGTCCATGCTCTGGTACCGGCTCAACACCCTAGTTCCGGCCCCGGGTTTCCTGGCCAACCTCCGGACATCGATTCTGGAGTTCCTCTGGTCATTACTACACTGGGTCTCTGCAGGGGTTCTCCATCTACCCCTGGAGGAGGGAGGGCAGGGCCTTAAGTGTCTCCACACTCAGGTCCATGTCTTCTGCCTCCAGGCCCTGCAGAGGCTCCTTTATGGTGCAAGTAGTCCGGCGTGGAGTGTAGCGGCACAGGAAACTGCTCGGGTTTACCTCGACCGGGTCCTAAGAGAGGGCGCGCCCCACCCACCCTCCACTCCAGGCCCTCCGGCCCTTTTCATTAGGCCCCTGCCCCGTGGACCCGACCGACCCCCCCCCCGCCTCTTTACTGTGAGCCAGCTACATGAGCTGCAGCCGGTCCGTTTCCAGACCACACCAAGGAAACATCTATACACGCTCGTGCTCCACACCCTTCACATCCTCATCCTCGTGCCCCGCCCCGACATGAAGTGGCGGACCTCCTGCCACCTTTAGAGGGTGGGCCGGCCTATATTCTACCCTGGTCCTGAGGCCCGCCAGGGATATTAGTTGGCAGTTCCTTCCCGGAGCTGTGAGCACAGGCGTGTACTTGGCGCCGTTTACCCCAATCCCAAACACCTGCCCCTTTTGCAGCATGAGGGAAACCCTGGCACACATATACCTGGAGTGCACCAGGCTGCAGCCCCTATTCCAGCTCCTCACAAATATTTTGTTAAGATTTTGGTTGCACTTTCCCCCTCACCTCCTTATCTATACACTCCATATCCTTGGCCCCACAAAGTCACGGGACCTCCTGGTCAACCTCCTCCTGGCCCTGGCTAAAGTGGCCATCTATAAAACCAGGGTGAGGAGGTTGGCCGAGGGAGTCTGCTGTGACTGTGAGGCCTATTTCCGATCCTCCGTCCATTCACACCTCTAGGCAGAGTTCCTCTGGGCGGCATCCACTGACTCCCTTGATGCCTTCGAGGAGCAGTGGGCGCTGTCTAGGGTTCTCTGCTCGGTGTCCCCATCCGGTTCCCTTCATTTGACCCTGTTGTTCATTAGTTGTCCCCCGTAATTATTTGATTTTCCAGGTCCTGTGGACCCCCCTCTTAGGCTGGGGGGGGGCGATCCTTTAGCAGTGGGACTTCCTGGAGCCCAATAAGGCCTCTGGCCTGGAGGGCGGTAGGGGGCTACTGTTAGGTCCTGGGCTCTTGCTGCTGCTCCAGCTCCTCCCTTGACTGGACCAGACCCCCCACCCCCTTCTCTGCTTCCTAGCTGGCTGGTGCCCCCCCCAGTTGCTCCTGCTCCTGCTGCAGCCCCTTGGAGGGCCTGCTGGCCCACTCCCCAGAGGAGGGGAGTGAGGGACCCCAGCTGCTGCTGTGGACACCATCACCACTTGAGAGGAGTCCTTCCTGCCTAGCTGCTGGAGCTGCTTTTGTGTTTGCTGCCTGGAAACTGCTGGAGCCTCGAGGAGGAGGAAGAAGGGGACCATCTGCTGCTGAGACAGCATGCAGAGACTCTGCAGATCACTGTGAAGGGGGCCTTCAAGGACTGAGTAACTTTCAAACTGTGCTCTTGTGGTGGGGGTCTTGACTGTGTTTGTGGGGACATAGGAGGTGTGGTGTGGAGCCTGGTCCATCTGTGTCCCTGCCTTCCCTCCACCCTACCCCCACTGACCGCTTATCATCTGCCTCATCTCCTGCCTCAAGAACTCACCTGCTCGTCTAGCTTGCCACGCCCTTTCGCTGCCATTTGGGCCTGAAGCAGCAGCCAGCCCACACTGACTTTTTGCAAGCGCACATCGGTGCACGTGCCCCCTCCCCGGTCTGATACCCCCCCACAGCAGACCCCCAGATTTTCCCCTTACTGCCTGCCCCTTCCAGCCTTTGCTCCCGCACTTTGCCCCAGCCCCTCAGCAGCTTTAGTTTGTTTGCCTGCCCCGCCCTTTTCCCTCGCAGTTTTGTTTGCTTGTTTGTCCTGCTCCAGCCTCTGAGGCTAGCACCTTGGTTTCCCTGTCCTGTCTCCCCCGCCCCCCACCACCATGGTCCCTCCTGCCCTGATTAGCCCCTTGGTCTGTGTGTTCATGCCTCCTCCCATGCACTTGTGCCCCTCCCCTGTTTCAGTTTGAACCCTGGTATCACTGCACCCCCCCCACCCACTGCTATTATAACTTTCCCCTCCCCTAGTGCAGCTAAAGGAGCCAGAATCCCATCCTGTGTTGGTGACTGAACCCCATCCCAGTCCTTGCCTTCGTAGCCCCTCCACACATCCAGCCCTCTCCTTCTGGCACCCTCCTCCCCTGCCTGCAGCCTAGCAGGGAGGAGTGGTTGACCTGTTCCCCATTTCCCCTTCTCGCCCCACCAGTGTTGGGCCTCCCTCCCTGCTCACTATGGCGGGGGACAAGATGGGTGGGACCCCTTGAGCAGCCCCCACTGCCCCTCCTCCACCTGCTCCCCCCGTCATCCCCTGTGGCTCCCACCTCAACTAGTGCTGCCAAACTACTTGCTACTGCCCCCGCTGGGACACCGGTGGCGGTGGGCAAAGGGGTGGACTCCACGGCTGCCGTGTCCCTTGCCCCCTCTGATTCCGGGAGGGGGACCCCCAGCTGGTGGAAAAGGCCAAGGGAAAAAGAAGGGCAAAGGCCCTGCCAAACAGGCTAGGCCCTCCATGGTAGGCGCTGCCCCCTCTGCCGTGGCCCCACCACTGGCCGCGGCATCCCTCTCCATTGCTCCCTCTACCACCTCCGCAGGTGCCCCTCTGCTGGCCCCCAGGGCGTACACCCATGTGGCAGCAGCTCCCCTGCCTGCTGCTACATTATCTCTCCCGGCCATCGTCTCTGCTACCATCTCTGGCAGCCGGGACCCCTTCCCCACCTTGACCAGGAAGCATGGCATCCATTGCCTCCTGCTGCCTGCCTCACCCCACGTGGAGACCTATGTGCAAGGGTGGTGGGGTCCACAGCCATAGTGGCGGCCTCCAAAATGTACGGGAAGGTCATCTTCTTCCTGGCATCAGAAGCCACCGCCCAGGAGGCAGTGGAGAAGGGCTTGGCGGTAGGGGGCGTGCTCATCTCCCTGGAGCTGCTGGAGGACCTGGGCGTCTGATTGGTCCTGACCTCTGTCCCCCCGTTCCTTCCTAATGCCGCCCTGCTACCTTGCCTCTCTACCCTGGGGAAACCCCTCTCCATAGTCAGCCCTCTCTCCCTGGACTGCAAAGACCCCGCCCTCCGTCATGTCCTCTCGTTCTGCTGGCAGGTACAGCTTCAACTGCTGCTGGTGGCACATGATGGACAGGCGCTCAAGGGGTCCTTTCTGGTCCCCTACTAGGGGGCCCGCTGCAGGGTGCATTACTTTACGGGGGAGGCCTGGTGCTACCTCTGCCAGGTGATGGGGCATGTCCGGAGGGACTGCTCCTTGGCCAGGCATGGATGAGTGTCTGGGACCCCTGAGCCCCGGCAGGGCGCCGGACCCATCATCGCTGGTGCCCCTGGCTGCCTGACGCCACCCCTCCACCTCCCCGACCCACCGCTGCTCCCGCTTGGGCCCCAGGGGCATCTACCCCAGTGCACCCAGATGAGCGGAAGAGCCCCGCTTCTGCTGCGTGCAGTCTGGCAGGGCCTATGGAGGAGGGTGTGGCAGGATTACCGCTGGGCATGGAGAAGGCGTGCCCCGGGGGGGGAGTTTTTCCTCCCTTGTGCCACCTCACCACTACCTCCCTGAGTTCCCACGCCACTGCCCCTGCCCCCTGGCCCAACTCCTGTTAGCCAGCCCACAGATGACACCATGGAGGGCTGGGTCCATGTACAGGGGAAGCGGGGCAAGCAGCGCAAGTGGAAGGCTTGAGCTCTGCTCCTCCCACCTGATGCGGAGACCCACCCCCCCGCCCCATCCGAAAGACCAGGAAGGAGGCCACCGACACCAAGCCTTCTGCCTTGCCTCTTGGTGAGTTCCATCCACCTGTGCCGGCTGGGGCAGGCATGGCAGCAATGAAGGGTAGCACTGTCCCTCCTCTGGAGTCCTTCCTCTGGGGGAGCCCCGCTGGAGCACCTCCTTCCACCTAATGCCCCTGCAAGCCCCGAGGTGAGCATTGCTTTGGGTGCCAGTGGAGAAGTCCCTGAGGTGGTGGGTGGCGATCTCCCCTCCATCTTCGAGGAGATGGAGGGGCCTGGGTCTGACCCCAGTCACCCGGGGGGAGGATGACCCTCTGCCAGCAGGCCTCGATCTGGGCAACCTTACCCCAGCCTCCCTTTCCCCATGCTCCCTTCCCCTCACCGCTGCTTCCGCTCCCATCTCCGCGGAACCCCTGGACTCTTCCACCAACCCGGCCACAGATGGCACCTCGCTAACGGCCGCCAAATCAATCGAGGTGACAGCCAGTGCCACGCGGATGGGATCTGAGTTACCAGGAGTATCCCTCACTGCTGCTGGACAGCTGACCTCCTTCCCAGGTGGGGGCCCTACTGCTGATTCCTCACCTATCGATGCCGTGGCCACATCACCTGCCATGGAGCAAGAGCCTGGAATCACGAAGGACCCCCTTCCCACTTCCCAGACCCCCACACAGATGCCAGGTGCTCTCCTTCCTTCGGGAGGGAGGGTACTCTGTAGTCTTCCTGCAGGAGACCCATATGGATCCAGCCGTCAAAGCCAGTTGGTGGCTGGAGTGGAGGGACAGTGTTTAGTTTAGCCATCTCACAGCTTGTACGGCTGGAGTGGCAACCCTGTTCTCCCCTGACCTACGGCCCGAGGTGTTGAGGGTTGCCTGCTGCACCTCCAGGGCCGCATGGAGGGGCTGATGGTCAATCTTGTCAATGTCTATGCCCCGACATCGGGCCTGGAGCAGCTGCAATTTTTTTCAGCAGGCGTCCGCCTTCCTCGGCTCTTTGGATCCTCACGAGTGCCTGCTCCTGGGCAGGGACTTTAACACCACCCTTGATGAGCGGGACTGCTCGAGGGGCCAAGCGCTGTCCAGCTGCCACGGATGTCCTCCAGGAGACTGTCGACTGTCACTCCCTGGTGGACGTCTGACGTGACCACCACCCAGATGATGTATCGACGTTCACCTTTGTCTGGGTGGAGGCCCGTTGGTCGCACTACTCCTAGTTGGACTGCATTTACATACCACATTATCACCTTTCACGGGCCCACTCCTCCAACATCCGGCTGGCCCCATTCTCAGATCACCATCTGGTGACTGTGACGGCCTATCACCTTTCACGGGCCCACTCCTCCAACATCCGGCTGGCCCCATTCTCAGATCACCATCTGGTGACTGTGACGGCCTTTCTCAGGTGGAGAGGCCAGGGCTGGCCCATTGGTATTTTAATAACAGCTTGCTGGAGGATGTGGGCTTTGTGGTGTCCTTCCGGGAGTTCTGGCTTGCCTGGTGAGGGTAGCGGTGTGCCTTTCCGTCGGCACAGCGGTGGTGGGACGTGGGGAAGGTGCGCGCCCAGCTCTTCTGCCACAACTACACCCGGGGTGCCAGCTGGCAGAGGGATGTGGCAATAGAGCAGTTGGAACGGGAGGTCTTAGAGCTGGAGAGTCTGGCCGCCAGCCCCGAGGATCCATCCCTCCGTGGAGTATGCCGGGAGAAGTGGGAGGAGTTCCACAGCCCCCCTTTTACCCTGACCCATTGTTCCCTCTACCAGCCCTGGTGGTGCTGCTCCCTTGGCCCCCCAGGCGTATGCCCAGGTGGCTACCACCCCTCTGCTCGCCGCTTTGGCTTCTGCTCCAGCCGACTCCTGGAGTACCATTCCCGGTAGATGGGGACCCTTTCCCACCCTCACCAGGGGGCACAGGGTGTACTGCCTCCTGGTGTCTGCCTTGCCTTATGTGGAAGCCTACATGTGGATGATGGAGCGGGTGGTAGGGCCCGCGGCCATGGTGGCAGGGCCCGCGGCCATGGTGGCAGCCTTTAAGATGTTAGGGAAAATGGTGTTTTTCCTGGCGTTGGAGGCCGCTGCCCAGAAGGCGGTGGAGAGGGGCTTGGCAGTGGGGGGCATTCATGTCCCCCTCGAGCCTTTGGAGGACCTGGACATATGGGTTGTGTTCTCCTCTGTTCCTCCCCAATGCCACCCTTTTGCCATTCCTCTCTACCCTGGGGAAGACCCTGTCCGTCCTCAGCCCCCTTTCATTGGGCTGCAAGGACCACGCTCTCTGCCACATTTTATCGTTCTGCCGGCAGGTGCAGATTCAAGTGCCCCCAGCGGCACATGACAGGGAGGCTCTGGAGGGGTCCTTTCTGGTGCCCCACCAAGGGGCCCAGTATAGGGTTTACTATTCTTCAGGGGAGGCCCATTGCTTTCTCCGCCGGGTGGCGGGGCATGTCCAGAGGGACTGCCCCCTGGCCAAGCTTGGAGGGACACCTGGGACCCCCAATACCTGGCAGGGTGTCAGCCTGATCATTGCTGGTGGCCCTGATCGCCTGGTCCCTGGGGTCACCCCTCCTCCATCTGTGACCATTGTCAACTCCACTCGGGTCCCGGGGGAGGCCCCACTGGTGTGCCCAGATGAACGAGCGGGCCCGCTGCTGTGTTGGGTAACAGACCAGGGCCCATGGAGGAGAGGGTGGCAGGACCGGTGGCGGGAATAGTCTATGGTGAGGCTGTATCACAGGCTAAGAGAACCTTCCTACCAGCCTCCATCGAGGCTGCCAAATCTCACCCTATGGAGCTGTCCAGAGAAGTAAATCACATCATCAACCCTTAGTGCCTACAGCTTGCCTCAGAGCTGAGCACCAAGCACTGCCCAGGTCACTGATGGATCATGCACATTCGAGAGGCCTTCTCAAACAGCATGGCTTCACCTGTCTGCACCCACCAACAGCAGCCCACCCGCACTCCCAGAGTTCATCAGGAGGTCATCTAGTCCAATCCCCTGCTCAAAGCAGGGCCAACACCAACTTAAATCATCCCAGCCAGGGCTCTCAAGACAGGCCTTAAAAACCTCTAAGGATGGAGATTCCACCACCTCCCTAGGTAACCCATTCGAGTCCTTCACCACCCTCCTAGTGAAATAGTGTTTCCTGATATCCAACCTAGACCTCTCCCACTGCAACTTGAGACCATTGCTTCTTGTTCTGTCATCTGCCACCACTGAGAACAACCTAACTCCATCCTCTTTGGAACCCCCACTTCAGGTAGTTGAAGGCTGCTATCAAATCCCCCCTCACTCTTCTTTTCTGCAGACTAAATAAGCCTCAGCCTCTCCTCATAAGTCATGTGCCCCAGCCCATTAATCATTTTCACTGCCCTCCGCTGGACTCTCTCCAATTTGTCCTCATCCCTTCTGTAGTGGGGGGACCAAAAACTGGACACAGTACTTCAGATGAGGCCTCACCAATGTCGAATAGAGGGGAACGATCACATCCCTCGATCTGCTGGCAATGCCCCTACTTATACAGCCCAATATGCCGTTGGCCTTTTTCGCAACGAGGGCACACTGCTGACTTATATCCAGCTTCTCATCCACTGTAACCCCTGGGTCCTTTTCTGCAGAACTGCTGCCTAGCCACTCAGTCCCTAGTCTGTAGCAGTAAATGGGATTCTTCTGTCCTAAGTGCAGGACCCTGCACTTGTCCTTGTTGAACCTCATCAGATTTCTTTTGACCCAATCCTCCAATTTGTCTAGGACCCTATCCCTACCCTCCAGCGTATCTACCTCTCCTCCCAGCTTAGTGTCATCTGCGAACTTGCTGAAGGTGCAATTAATCCCATCATCCAGATCATTGATAAAGATGTTGAACAAAACTGGCCTGAGGATCAACCCCTGGGGCACTCTGCTTGATACTGGTTGCCAACTAGATATCAAGCCATTGATCACTACCCACTGAGCCTGACAATCTAGCCATCTTTCTATCCACCTTATAGTCCATTCATCCAATCCATATTTTTTTAACTTGCTGGCAAGAATACTGTGGGATACTGTATCAAAAGCTTTGCTGAAGTCAAGATCACATCCACCGCTTTCCACATATCCACAGAGCCAGTTATCTCATCATAGAAGGCAATGACTTGTTCAGCATGTTCACTCCTCAAGAAGTCCTGGACACCCTAAAGGAGCCTTGACTAAACTTGTGAAAGCAACCCAGGTACTTCCTGGCTTGAGAAAGTGGTGTGTGCAACTGGCGCCCCTCCTGACCAAAACAGCCAGCACCTCACGCAGGGAAGGAATCTTCCCCTCCTCCTTCCCGCACACACTGGTCCAACCAATACTGAAGCAATCCACCTGAATACTTCAGTTCTAGCCACCTATTGCCCTGCACCAAACCTCCCATTCCTGAGCAAGGTCTGAGCCAAGTGCTAGCAGTATGCAGATGACACACAGCTCTACCTCTTTTTCACCATATACAACTACCTCCCCACAGATTTAGATAAGCTTATGGATGAAGGACAGCTGACTGAAGCTGAACCTGAGCAAGGCAGAGGGATCTGGTGGGCACAGGAAGCTGTTCTGAAGAGCTCGCAGCCATGTTGCAGTCTTTGATTGCAGGTTCACATCCACAGTTGGTCAGTTCAGTCTGTGGTCTAGGAGTTCTCTTGGATTCCTTGCTGATGCTGAGCTATCACATTGAAAAGGCCAAGGGTAACACTTTCTACCATCTCTTCTTGACTAGGGGTCTCCATCCTATCCTGGTGGGTGAAAACCTGCCCTCAGTTATTCATGCCTTCAGCACCTTGTGGCTGGACAACAATGTGATATACCTGGACGTGCATCCTTCAGCACTTAGGAAATTCCAGCGAGTACAGAATGATTCAGCAAGTCTCCTCAGTAAAACAGGCAATGTGAATATCAAACCTGTCCTCCACTCTCTACACTGGCTTCCCATAGAATATCCAATCAAGTTCCAGATCTTAGCCCTTATTGTCAAGGTGCTCCATGGCATGGGCCCAGGATACCTAAAAGACCATCTAAAGCTCCAGCACAGACCACAGTCAGCATAACAGAACTCTCAGCAATAAGGGTAAAGCTTGTCTGTACGGGAGACAGAACTTTCTCCAGGGTAATCAGAGACTGTGGAATGAACTCTCCTGGGAACCAAGGACCATCCCAAACTTCTCCACCGTCTGCTGCAAGGGCCAGGTGCAGTGCTTTGACCTTCCTTCTCTAGTATAAAGACATAGCAACTGGTGTTATTTATTTATTAAATAAATACACTACCTAAACAAGACACTCCATTGCACACACTTCTGCCCCTGGGCGAGGATGAGAGAACAAACACCACGTGACACATGTGTGGTTACATTGCTTAAAGCATGACTGGAAGGTGCTCCGGTGATGAGCATGGTATAAAAACGTAGCTAGACTAGAATAGGACTGGCTTGTGGACGCTGGCTGGATGTGTGACTCCAGCAGGTGGCTGGAGTGGGCTCCATTGCGTGGGGACAGCACAGGCTGAGTGGGTGTCTGATGTGTGTGTGGACGAGTGCCTGGGCTCTGAGGGGCAACAGAGGAGTTGCAGACACCAGACAGTGATGCAGCGTCTCCTGGTGCCCAAGCTGCAGAGTACAGCAGCCCTTGGGAAGTGTGTGCTGAAACACTGCGCTGAATGGTCAGGAAATGAGACTGGCCAATCACGCCCCTGGGCAATCCCCCGTCAGTCAGCCAGAGCAACTGCTCTGCCCCACACCCACTCCCAGATGGGGCTGTCAGGGACTAACTGAGGCAGCTCTTTGAAGAATTGTGCATATTCAGTGAAATGGGGCTCTGTGATGGGGCGCACTCCCCTCTCATTAGTGCCTCCTGTCAGCTGGGTGGGAACCTGCATTCTGGTCTCCCTGCCCAGTCTGCTACCCTCATTAGGTACCCACTACTCCAGGTCCCGACCCAGGGACACTACAAATAGCAGCCACATGCTGCTTCGTTTAACTCACCTTCACTGCTTCTTTTCTGGGGCAGGGTGTGGTAGAACTGCAAGGCATCCAGCAGGGAGCCCTCAAAGGGCTTGATACAACCCATCACATATCTCCCACATGCAGAAAGGATTGGGGTGGGGGGTACTATGGAGGGTAATGTCCCCTCCTATCCAGGCTTTGCATTTCTTAGTGTCTTCTCTCCCAGATCTCTGTCTGGAGAGCTTTTACCAACTTTGCTCCACTCATCAGGGTTCTCACTCTGTTTCCAGTCTCCACCCTGGTTAGTCAGGTGCCCCCCGCCTCTGTCTGGATAGCTTTTCACTTTCTGTCCTGGCTGCTCAGACACCTCTCTCTGAGGCCTTTCTGCCTGAAGAGCTCTTCCAGTTTCTGCCCTGCTTTGGTCAGGATCTTCTCCCTCAGGCCTCTTTGTCTAGAAAGGTTTTACAGTCCGCATTCTGGTTTCTCAGGGTCTCACCCAGGCCTCTTTGCCTGGAGAGCCTGTAGGCCCCAGTTAGTCAGGGCTTTCCCTGTCAGACCTCTCTGCCTGGAAAGCTGTTCACAGTTGTTGCTCTCTTTAGGGTTCTCTGTCTCAGCCCTCGGTCTGGAGAGCTTTTCACAATCTGCCCTGACTTCTCAGGGTCTTCTTCTCTACCTTGGAGGGCTTTTACAGTTCAGGTTCCTTCCTTAATTAGCCCTGTGACACCTTCTGCTGCAGAGCCAAACCGTACCCATAGGTGGGCTCTACGATGGCCGACACTTGGTCAAGTCCTGCAGCCAAGGGGGAACTTCCTGATTAGCAGCAGTCAGGAAATCTACTAACTTCTTGGTAATGTGCTTGTTCTTCTCAGTTACATCATCTGACATGACCAGGACTTGGGCTCAAATGCTTCATATGGTGGGTATATTGCTTCATATCTTGGGTCATGTCATAGTTCACCACATGCTGCACCCTGTGAATATCTGGCTCCCAGCAACTTCTGATGTAGTCAACACCATGATTTCACCAAGGTTGAACTGACTTAAGGCTGCTGCCTGGTCTCAGAGAGGAGACTCCCTGGATGCAAACACAGGCACAGCCCTCAGAATTAAAAATGTCTTTATGCACATCCAACCTCTGTCCAGGTCTTCCAAACTTTAAGGACGGCATCCTATTCCCAAAACATCTCAATGCTTCACTCATCCGCACCCACTTCTCCTGCTGGATCCAAAGTACGTTGTGGCTGATGTTCTGGGCCGTAGAACAATATGGGTCCTTCTCCTTCCTCAAGATAGGCCCTTTCCTGCTTGTGGCCTTGCTCTGCCACTATATCAGGATCCTGGGGGTTTAGACGCACAATTGGGTAGCTCTCTTCTTCAGCAGGTGGATGGATGTACTTGTCCAAGCCATCTTCCTTCTGTAATGACCTCAGTCCACACAATTCCAGCTCTTTTTCTAGGGAGGCCACTTCAGCCTCGAGACTTCCCAGATCTTAGCCAAGGTGGGCTTTGACCCTGGCTGGGCCTTGAGCAAGTTCTGGAGCTTAGTCAGCTCCTTTTGCAGCAGAAAGCACTGCTGTTCCCCAGCCTCCTTTTCAACTTTGAGGCAGATCAGTTCTTGCTCCCTACAATCCTTTCCCATGAAGACCTGGTCTCTGCTGGCTCCTGTTGGTACTATACCCCATAGTTCACAGAACCAGAGGAATATAAGGAACTGCAAGGGTCATCTAGTCTAACCCCTTGCCAAGATGCAGGATTTGTTGTGACTAAACTATCCAAGACAAATGGCTATCCAGCCTCTTTTTGAAAACCTCCAGTGAAGGAGTTTCCACAATCCCTAGCCAGTATGTTCCATTGTCCTGCTGCTCTTACAGTTAGGAAGTTTTTCCTGAGTTTTAATCTAAATCTGTTGTGCTGTAGCATGAACCCATTGCCTCATGTCCTACCCTCTGTGTCAAGAGAGAACAACTTTTCTCCATCTTTTTTATGGCAGCCTTTCAAGTATCTGAAGACTGCTTTCCTATCACCCCTTAATCTCCTCTTTTCCAAACTAAAGATAGCCAGTTCCTTCAGCCTTTGCTCATATGGCTTGCATTCCATCCCTTTGATCAGCTTTGTCGCTCACCTCTGGGTCCTGTTCTGCCTGTGAGTGGCAGGACAGCAGCAGATCACCTCCTCCATTGTCCCCTTGTTTCAAGGGCTGATCTGTAAAGATCCCCCTTCTGATACCAAGTTGTGACAGGGCATGCTCACCTCTCGTTAGTGCCTCTTGTCAGCTGGGTGAGAACCTGCACTCACTGCTGGTGGTGCCCCCGTCAGTTGTTGCCCTCATTAGGTGGGTTTTGAGTGGCTCAGACATCCGGCTGAGTCACACACTGTCTAAACACAGGAAGGAGGTCCAACAGGGCCTGCCTCTGTGCCCTTGTAGTCCTGTCTCTGTCCTAGTTCTAAGTCCATATTTGCCCTGGTATAGAGCAGTGCCGCAAGGCTTCCTCCCTGGAGACTCTTTAAGCCCTGCCTTTCACTTGGGCCTCTAAGAAAGCCCTATCCCCTTCTCAGGACTCAGGCCACCCTGCCAGTGAGGGGGGACATGGGCCCACCCACTACTCCAGGTCCCGACCCAGGGATCCTACAAATAACAGCCACATGCTGCTTCATTTAATAACTGCTGCTGCTGCTGCTATTCCCTGGGCCACTTCCCACGTGGGTCCTTCATCTTCTCCCTCACCTCAGGACTGAAGATCTCAATTCCACTCCTTCCTCACTCTTCTTGGCCCAGCCAACAACTACCCTGCTCAGGCCCTGCAGTGCCTTTTAACTGGGCCTGCTGCGCTCTGATTGGCTGCTTCCCTGTAGCCTCTCTAGGCAGGCCTGGAGGACTCACCTTCACTGCTTCTTTTCTGGGGTAGGGTGTGGTAGGAAAGGCCTCCAGCAGGGGGCCTTCAAAGGGGCCAATACAGCACGTCACAAGCTCTTTGAAAGAGAAGGAGATAGCAGGATAGCCAGGTGCTGGGTAGCCTCCTCCTCCAGCTCTGCCAAAGCCCTGGGATGAGGTTCACAACAGGGTTTAGGCACTATAATACCACCCTCCATTGCCATCCAGTGGAATCCTCTGCCCCAAGTTAGGTGCCCAGGCTCCCATTCATTGTATGGGAAGAGTCAGGTGCTGATGAATGGGATCCTCCAAAGCCATAAGGCGAGCAGGGAGCTGCTTAAGCTAGGCAGGAGTGACCACAGAGGCAAGTAGCAGGGCTTAGGGCGCAGAACCACAAAGGTCTTTAAGCACCTTAACTCCCAGGGAGCTGGGCTGCTAGGCACCTCCCTCTGCGCAGGATTCTCAACTGTGACCCTCTCCTGGGAGTTGGACACCTGAGCCAGGTCAAAGACCCCTCACTACCTCGACAGCCCAAAGGAAGCCCCAGATGCCATCATTGCTGTAGCTGCCTTGGGGCAAAAACTTGAAACCAGGTTTCCCCCTCCGAGGTGAGGGTCCTTCCCCATCAATCTCTCCTAGTGGAGACGTGCCGCTCCATAAACATTCATTGGCCTAGGAGCAAGCAGTCCACGGAGCATGACTGCAGCCCAGCGGGGGGTGCCAGGCCCCAGTGAGTAGGTAGATGTATCACCTTAACTCATGTCAGGCCTTAGCACCAGTCTCTGGGGGGACACTGAAGTGCCTGCAGGGCTGGATGGCAGCTGATTGTGCGTTTGAGAGCATCAGTGGTGCCTACAGGCTGGACTTAGATGCCTAAAGAGGCAGTTAGGGACCCAAATGCCTTTGTGAATGTCGCCCCTGGATCCTGGTCAGCAACACCTTCTGCCACTCCGGTCCTGAGCCAGTCTCGCTAGTCCAGGCCATGGGCTCAGCTGCACAAATGCCTGTCAGCATTTAGCAGGCAGACATCCTTTTGTGTCCATGGCTGAGACAGAGTGAATGTTGCTCTGCTCATGCTCCAGCCTTGGTGCTGCAGGGATTTAAGAGTCAAACCCTTTGAATTTCAGCAATTTTTGGAGAACCCCAAGAAACTGCAAATTTCTCTGGGCTTCGATGGCAAGTGACATGGCCAAGGTTCCCCTGAAAGCATTGTGAACTTCAGCAGCTTGTGCAGTGACGCTGGCCCTGAGTTTGGCTCCTGTGCCAGCACCTGCTGGATGCTGCAATGGCGTTGGGCACATTTGCCATCCCTGCTCCAGGGGAATGGGCTGGTCTCATCCAGGAGCAGACAGGGATAATTTACCAAAGGGAGTTGGCTTTGCTCAATGCAGTAGGGCTGTCTGATAGAGGACCCTGCAGGCCCCAGGCACAGGGCTGCTAGTGCCTATGAAGCATGGCATGGCAGGACATCCATTGGCCTCATGGGGCTGACAATGAGGAACAATTCGAGGCCCTGATTTCTGAAGCAGCTGGGGTGGGTGGGAAATGGCACTTGTTCAGCTGTGTGAAGTGGGCTGATGCCTCAGTCTTGACTAGAGAAGAGTCTCAGCGTAGACCCTGCATCCCCAGTAACTGCAGAGTGAGTGATTGCTCCTTTCCCCTGCCCTAGGACGCTGCAAAGATACGCTCTCCACCATCTCAGGCCCCACCACCCAGAACACCTACGGGCGGAATGAAGGTGCTTGGATGAAGGATCCACTAGCCAAAGATGAACGGATCTACGTCACAAACTACTACTATGGAAACACGCTGGTGGAATTCCGAAACCTGGAGAACTTCAAACAAGGTACGCTCTCCAGCTGCTCACCCGGTCCTCCCCAGTCTCCATACTTGTGCTGGAACCATGTCACTGAGCATCTCTGCACAAACCAACGTACTTCTCCCAGCGGTGCATGTGGGGCATGGACCAGTCTGCCTAGTCCCCAGTCTGTGTCCCGGCTGCTGGACAAAGCACGAGGGTTGTCTCTTTGTACAGTGCCTTGCCCAACAGGATCTGGGCACAGGGCAGGGGGAGGGAGGGATAGCTCAGTGGTTTGAGCATTGGCCTGCTAAACCCAGGGTTGTGAGTTCAATCCTTGAGGGGGCCATTTAGGGATCTGGGGCAAAAATTGGGGACTGGTCCTGCTTTGAGCAGGGGGTTGGACTAGATGACCTCCTGAGGTCCCTTCCAACCCTGATATTCTATGATTCTATGACTGGGCTCCTAAGTGTTACAGCAATACACCCAATATTAATAAGCCATGGCTTGTGGCACAGATCCATCTCTGCTTGTTCCTGTGTTGCTGTTGCTGGTAATGACAGGACTCCTGTGAGCTCCAGACAGGGGCAGGAGGCCCAGCCCAACTGCCCTGGCTCCTAGCCAGGAAGCACTAAGATTTCCCTGCTGTGGGTGAGAAAGCCTGTGATCAGAGCCAAGCTGTAGATCGGGAGCCACCTGGGAAAGGGATGGTTTGGTCCCAAGAAGGGTCAGAAGCTTAGCTAGAGTTAGCCAGTAGGGCCATGTTTGGGGTCACTGAGATAGAGGGATGAAAGTCACCGGGGTGTGGGGGAAGGTGATAGCTGCTGCCCTGAGAGAGCCTGGGAAAGGTGTAGCAGGGCTGGTGGTGGACACATGCAGGGCAGTAGGATGGAGGCAGCATGCATCATAGGTCCAGTGCGGAGGAGCCTCGGTTCATAGCCCAGATTAGCTCCATGATGGAAGCAGGGAGGGGAGTGTGGGAGGGAGCAGGGGCTAGAGAAGGATGGAGAGGAAGGAAGGGCCTGCGATTAGGGCACTAGCTTGGCACGAGGGAGACCTGGGTTCAGTGCCCTGCTGGGCCAGGTGCCCTGTGCAAGTGGGGCCCAGAGCATCAAAGGTATTTAGGTGCCTAACTCCACCAAAGCCAATGGGGAGAAGCTGGGCCTCAGTCCCCCTCTGTGAAAGAGCCCGGCCCTACCTCTGGGTGCTTGAGGAGCAATATGGTGCCCATATACCATGGTGATGGGGGCCATGCATGCACCTGAAGGCACTAGAAAGTGTGGGTTGGAGAACGTGGTCTGGGTGTCGTAGCTGGGCTGGTGCCACTTACTCCAGCAAACTCTGTGCCAGGTTGGGTGGGGAAGGTAAGTGGTGGGGGAGCAACGGGTCACCTGCCTGGAACAGAGAAACTGGCTCTGCCAGCTGGTTCAGCAGAGCATGACCTGAAGTGGAGAGGTTGCAGGTGACCTGTGATGGGACAAAGGGACCACCAAGAGCTAAGGGAAGGAGGGCGCTGAGTGACAGGTGGGGGCAGGGGAGCGGTGAACCTGGAGAGTGAGCCAAGGGTTTAATTTGTGCAAGGTCTCTGCTGTCCAGGGCGTTGGAGCAACTCCTACAAACTCCCCTACAGCTGGATCGGGACAGGACATGCTGTCTACAATGGCTCCCTCTACTACAACCGGGCCTTCACACGCAACATCATTAAATATGACCTGAAGCAGAGGTACGTAGCTGCCTGGGCCATGCTGCATGATGTGGCCTATGAGGAGGTGACACCATGGCAGTGGCAGGGCCACTCCGATGTGGACTTCGCTGTGGACGAGAATGGCCTGTGGGTCATTTACCCGGCCATCAACTACGAAGGCTTCAGCCAGGAGGTCATTGTCCTGAGTAAGCTCAATGCCGCTGACTTGAGCACCCAGAAGGAGACCACGTGGCGGACAGGCCTGCGCCGGAACTTCTACGGGAACTGCTTCGTCATCTGCGGTGTGCTCTACGCTGTGGACAGCTACAACCATAAGAATGCCAACATCTCGTATGCCTTTGACACCCACACCAACACGCAGATCATCCCGCGGCTGCTCTTCGAGAACGAGTATTCCTACATCACTCAGATAGACTATAACCCCAAGGATCGCCTGCTCTATGCCTGGGACAATGGGCACCAGGTCACATACCATGTGATCTTTGCTTACTGAGACCCTGGCCACAGGACACTGAAAGGGCCACCAGCACCTTTTATTATTATTTTGTACAAATCCAAGAGGAAATGCTGTTTTTAAAGTGGATTGTAGATCAGTCCACAGGCCAGAATCAAACCCTTTATTTTTGGTGTAACCTTCCTTCTCTTTTATACTGACACTGCTGCCTCCCACGCCGAGCGGGAAGGATGGGCAGGGTATTGCTTCATGAGTCCATCTGCAGTGGGGTGGCTGCTGGGCATTATCAAGGCAAAGGGACAATACAAATACAGCTAGTTGCTTTTTTGCTAACCAATAAATAATAAAAAAGCCATCAAAGCAAACTTCTTGCTCAGCAAAAACGTCTTGCATGCAGTGGTGGCGAGGCCTGGCCTTCGGGGGTGCTCAGTTTGTTCTGTCTGCACTGAGTCAGGTTTATGACAGTCCCACTGGCCTGCGAACAGCCACACGTGTTAATTCGACAGTCATTTGAAAGCTGGGGCATCGGTTTTTTGCTCTGCAGCCTCCTTCGTGTGAATGGTCCTGGGAGCTGGCGGGGCTGTTATTTGTCTTTGCTGCCATAAGCTGTTGCTGTAGCTCTGCCCCTTGCTCATACGATGTGCCCACACATGCAGCCCAGAGCTGCCTTGGCACAAGCTCTCACACGTCTGTCCTGCTATGGAGAGCGCCTACATGACCAGATGCTGCCATGCTGGGAGGCACGCTGGCAGCTACCCTGCCAGAAATGGGTGGGATGCCCTGTCATTTTGTAAAGAAATATAGCTGATTCTGTCACCCAGATGAGACCCCCCCGCAATATTTGCTTTTACTTGTGTCTCCCTGGGCAGCGGCTCAGCTTTGCCATTTGGTCACATTTTCCTGGAGATGCTCAGTGTGGTCGTCTGCCTGCACTTCCAGGGAGTGCCGTGCATGTGAGAGCCTGGCCTGAGAGCAGCACAGCCCCACAGCTCTCATGGCTGCTTTATGGAGACCTGCACTAATGCTCCATCCTAGCAGAGTAGCTTGGGCCTCAGGTTTGCTCCTGGCCTGTGGTTCCCTATTTATATGGCCCATCCCCCCACCCCCTACTGCTGCCACTCAGCTTTTGTGGCACATTTACAGCCTGTCAAACGCGCTCACAGCTCTGCCAGCAGCTTGTTGTATTTATACACATCCAGTAATAAACATTCTTGTACCTTTGCAATTGTTGGGGACATTTTTGGGGTTTGTTTTATTCTCAGGTGGCAAAAAAATAAACAGAAAATGCTTCCCAGGTGCTGGTCGGCGATGGGCTGGCCAAGGGAGCTGGGAACAGATGCTGAGCATCCTTTCGCCTCCAGGCCAGCAGTGGCTGACAGTTATGGCCCTGCCAGATATTGGGGTGTGCAAAGGAAGCGGGGAGCATCAGGCCAGGGCCTGGCTAATGTCACAGAGACCGTTCTAGGCCCTTCTGTTTGCTTACTTGAAAATTCACTTTCTTGGGATGAGCAGGTACACGAGCCCCTGGGAACAGGCCCCCAGTCAGATGCTCCAGGCCTGGGCTTTACTGGTGCCCTCCAATGATTTCACCCTGGCACAATTCCCACTGAGATTCAGGTGTAGGGTTTCCAAATATTTGTGTCTTTCAGGGCCAGGCACTTTTCTCCATGCTGCCACAGGCAGCCCTGTCATTTCTGAACAGCACTATGGGTGCAGGGCCTGAGAGTCCAGCCCCCACCTCAGGGCTGGGCACATAAAGCCAGGGCAGATGGACTGTTATGTTTGCTGCCCATTGTCAGGGTCTATATCCTGAGCCCAGGAAAAAGGTCCTGCAAAGGAGCACTGCTGGGCATGGGGGCCCTGGAGACACAAGTATGCTGCCCCTCAAGCTGCCAGGCTCAGCGCTAGCAGGTGTGCTCCAAAGCCAGTCGCTCTGCCAACATCCTTAGACCAGCACTGAAGCCAGCTATGAACAGGCAGTGGCTGCTGAACAGAGCACCTGCAGCATCCTCTTGTGTCCTTCAGCAGAGCCTGAGCCCATCCCAGGGCCACAGAACAAGGAGCGGGAGAAGAGGTGCACAGGACCACACACAGCATGGCCGTGAGACTGGGGAACACACACGAACAGGCAATGACACTGACAGCCACCCTTTACGTGGGCAGTGGCAGGAAATCGGGCGCCTCCCAGGGCAGGAAAGGTCTCTTGGTGGCTACTGCCATCTGCCCACCCAGGAGCACCAGTTATTAGGCTGTGTCTCAAAGGAAGTAACCCCTGCCAGTCCTATGCCGGCTGCCCAGGCAGTCCCACAGCACGCATGTGTCCCTGGGGCCACCCTGCACTAAATGAGACTGAGCCAGCCCATGGCAGCAGCCCGAGCCCGCCCATGGCAGCAGCCCGAGCCCCACCTTCACCAAAATCACACTGAGATCAAGTGACGCGTTCCTCTCTGTGCTGTACAGAGAAAGGGTCCATGGCTCAACTAGGTGATAACAACCCGTAATAACCCCAACAAGGCAGCTGGTATTTGGGACCCTCTTTAAGACACCTCATTGAGGGAGGCTGGAAAGGGAGGGAAGAATAAGGGGAGATACTGACTCTACTGAGCTAAACCCCCAAAAGTTAAAGACTTTAAAATAAGCTCCAATACTGACACCTCTTCCCCGCCATACACATACACACCAGAGGAGAGGATGCAGCATATATTCATTCCAGAGTGTTGGGCTTGGGGTGGGGCACTGTGGTCTCCCTGTTTCTCGTGGAGACAAGGTGGGAGGGGAGCCGGCTTTAGGTCCTGTGGGGGTGGGCGGGGGGCGTTTGTGTGGGCAGGGTGCAGGCCCAGGGAAGGGGAGGTGAGGCTCAAAGCCAAGGTGGCCCAATTGGGAAGCAGGGAGGGTGTGTGTGTGTTTGTTTGCCAACAAGGTGAAACGCTGCTTGCAGCCTCCCCCTGTGCCAAGGGGCAGGTGAGCCTCTCCACTCAGGGGAGCAGGGATTTTCCTGCTGGGGCTGAGTGGGGGGTGCTCTGCCCCCACTACTCACTGTGCAAGGCAGGAGCTGGTGGGGGCACTGCCCGGGGGTGGCAGAAGGGCAGGAGCAGCAGAGGCAGCGGTGGAGCCCGGGCTGCTCCTGGGCACACTCTTACTGTCCATCCCCAGCACTGCTACCGTCACTGGATGAGGCAGCGCGTGAGATGTGGGCATGCACTGGTGTGTGTGTGTGTGGGGGGGATGGCTGCTTGCTGCCCCCACCACTGCTGTCTTTCTGCTGCAATCCCCTCGCAGTGCCTCCCTGCTCACCTCCTTGGCCCCCACTGTTTCAGCCCCCTGCAGGCGGCAACTGGACTTTGGGTGTCTGATCAGTGTTTCGAAAACCGGACACCTGGCAACACTACCTCCCATGCTGCGTGCGTGGCAGACAGGGCTGGCCGCTGACACGCTTCCCCGCCCAGCTCATGGGCTCCCTGAGCCCCTCCCCCTCCTGCTATGGGAGCTGAGGGAGGAGCCAAGAGTCAGGCCTGGGTGAGGGAGACAGCTGCTGTTGTGGCCAGGGGGAAGCACTCGAGGGGGACTAGGAATGTCATAAATATAAAGGGAAGGGTAACCACCTTTCTGTGTACAGTGCTATAAAATCCCTCCTGGCCAGAGGCAGAACCCTTTCGCCTGTAAAGGGTTAAGAAGCTAAGATAACCTCGCTGGCACCTGACCAAAATGACCAATGAGGAGACAAGATACTTTCAAAGCTGGAAGGGCAGGGGACAAAGGGTCGATCTGTGTGATGCTTTTGCCGGGAACAGATCAGGAATGCTCTTCGTAACTCCTTAAGTTAGTAAGTAATCTAGCTAGAAATGTGTTAGATTTCCTTTTGTTTAATGGCTGGTAAAATAGCTGTGCTGAATGGAATGGATATTCCTGTTTTTCTGTTTTTTTGTAACTTAAGGTTTTGCCTAGAGGGATTCTCTATGTTTTGTTTACCCTGATTACCCTGTAAGGTGTTTACCATCCTGATTTTACAGAGGTGATTCTTTTACTTTTTCTTTAATTAAAATTCTTCTTTTAAGAACCTGATTGCTTTTTCATTGTTCGTAAGATCCAAGGGTTTGGGTCTGTGTTCACCTATGCAAATTGGTGAGGATTTTTATCAAGCCTTCCCCAGGAAAAGGGGTGTAGGGCTTGGGGGGATATTTTGGGGAAAGACGTCTCCAAGTGGGCTCTTTCACTGTTCTTTGTTGAAACGCTTGGAGGTGGTAGCATAGGGTTCAAGGACAAGGCAAAGTTTGTACCTTGGGAAAGTTTTTAACCTAAGCTGGTAAGAATAAGTTTAGGGGGTCTTTCATGCAGGTCCCCACATCTTTACCCTAGAGTTCAGAGTGGGGAAGGAACCTTGACAAGGAATTACAAAGGTTCTCAAAGCAGCCTGTCCCAGCTGAGCACACGACTCTCCACCCGCAGGAGCTGCCTGTTCCCTCAGCCTGGCCAGGTCACAGGCAGGAGCAGCTACTGAGTCCCACGCCACATCCTGCCCCAGCTGCCATTCCCCCTTGGGTGCTCAGGAAGCAGGGCGGACTGGGGAACAGCAGATTTCCCTTTTGGGCCTCCTCCTCACCCAGAACATGTTGGGCTCAGCTGAGAATCTGGCCCCACCCAGGCCACTTAAAAAGGGAGGGACTCCTGGCAATGTGGCTTGGCAGTTCTTTGTGTTGCCCTTACACACAGCTCTGAGAGCAAGCTCCCCGCACCTGGGTTTTGCTCTAACACAACTGTAAAAGGGGGAGCCACGGGCTTCTGGCAGCTTGTGCCCATCACACTATCCATATTGATGCAAATATGCAGTGTCCTGCTCTGTGGTAAAGGAAGCTGGCAGGGTTGGTCAGTAAGTTTGTACTGAGCCAGTGCCTGACCATGGGAGGCTGGTGCTCCTGGAGGTGCCATGTCCTGAATGAAGTGTAAGCCATGACCTTTCGTGGCCATCTGATGATCCCAAGACATTTTTTTTGTAACAGCTAAAGTCCTGGTGCCTGACCCAATTCCAGCTTGTCTCTCTAAATTCTCTATGGCACTTGTTCACCTGTCCTAAATTCTTACGTTGCATTGCTGTTAATGTTGCTGTCCTCCAAACCGGAGGTGGCTTCAGCTCAGCAGCAGGTCAAGTGATCCTTGTTTGTAGCTGAGCTTGAAAAGTACATTGGGATCCTTTGGGCTGAGAGACGCTCATTCTTATTCCTGGACTTGACCTGAATGCTCATACCTTTCAGACAGCCACCTTGGTCCTTATCTTCTCAGAGCACCAGTAGGGTCAGGAAGCACACATATGACACTTGTTGATGGGCACTTGAGCACTGCTCTGAGAATTGTCACAGGAGTGATGAAGTCAGCACCTACAGTCTGGCTCCCCACCTTGTGCATACTTTCATAGAATCATAGAATATCAGGGTTGGAAGGGACCTCAGGAAGCCATCTAGTCCAAACCCCTGCTCAAAGCAGGACCAATCCCCGACTAAATCATCCCAGCCAGGGCTTTGTCAAGCCTGACCTTAAAAACCTCTAAGGAAGGAGATTCCACCACCTCCCTAGATAACTCATTCCTGTGCTTCACCACCCTCCTAGTGAAAAAGTTTTTCCTAATATCCAACCTAAATCTCTCCCACTGCAACTTGAGACTATTACTCCTTGTTCTGTCATCTGCTACTACTGAGAACAGCCTAGATCCATCCTCTTTGGAACTCCCTTTCAGGTAGTTGAAAGCAGCTATCAAATCCCCCCTCATTCTTCTCTTCTGCAGACTAAATACTTTACCACCATCCCTCCGAAGACAAGCAGCAATAATATGAGAATATGACCGTATGATGTCATAACCACACAGCTAAGGGTAGCCTAGAATTCCTCCTTACCTGTAAGGGGTTAAGAAGCTCAAATAACCTGGTTGGCACCTGACCAAAAGGACCAGTGGGGAAAGAAGATAGTTTCAAATCTTGGGGGAGGGGTGGAGGGAAGGCTTTGTTTTTGTGTGTTCTCTTGGGAAGCAGAGAAGCATCAGGTCAGAAAACTCCTTCTTCTATAAACCATCCTAAAAGTCTCTCATATTACAAAAATTGTAAGTAAAAGCCAGGCAAGTCGTGTTAGATTATCTGTTGTTCTGCTTGTGAATTTTTCCTTTGCTGGAGGGAAGTTTATTCCCATTCTTTGTAACTTTGAAACCAAGCCTAGAGGAAGTTCTGCTGTGTTTTTGAATCTTTTGTTACCCTGTAAAGTTATTTTCCATCCTGATTTTACAGAGGTGATTTTTACCTTTTTTTTAAAATAAAATCCTTCTTTTAAGAACCCGACTGATTTCTCTATTGTCCTAAGACCCAGGGGTTTGGGTCTGTGATCACTTTGTAACCAATTGGTTAGGATATTATTCTTAAGCCTCTCAAGTAAAGGGGGTGTAAGGGATTGGGGGCGATATTTTAGGGGAATAGGAACTCCAACTGTTCCTTTCCCTGATCCTTTGTTAAATCAGTTGTTGGTGGTAGCATACCCTACAAGGACAAAAGGAATTTTTGCCTTGGGGAAGTTTTAACCTAAGCTGGTAGAAATAAGCTTAGGGGGTCTTTAAAGCGGGTCCCACATCTGTACTCTAGAGTTCAGAGTGGGGAGGGAACCCTGACATATGATAACCTGGACTTACCCATCTATGAAAATGCCACCTTAAGTACTTCTTAAGTACACCTTAAGCCCCTTCTGATTAGCTCTTAAAACCTTGGGATTGTCACCAAAAGACAAGTGGCAGAGGCTGTGGGCAAATAGCAGGTTCAAGAATCAAGACCTGATCACGAATCCTACAGCCCAATCACCTGGGTTCACCGTGGCACATAAGACCCAGGACTTCCCACAGGCACTGCAAATACCTACTACACAAATGGAATATGGACCTGTGGAACATCTAGTGACTGCTGGGAATTGAAGCTGTGGTTGGGTGTTGGAAAAAGGATTGGGAGGGCCTCAGCTAGCTCGGGGTGACATACTGGTAATGCTGGACACTTGCACTAAGTGTGCACGCTTCCCCAGTTGAGTCCCATGTGAGACAGGAGGTGCACTGCCCATTCACACAGGCAGTTTTTTGGAAGAGGGTCAAACCAGCAGAAAGGAGTTGGGCTGTGCATTCAGGTGCCACAAGGAACCTAAAGAAAACTGACAATAGCCATTTCTGAGCTAGCCCAGAACCTGCCGAGCCTCTCCCACATGTGTAGTCACATTTCTCAGAGGCCCCTAGACTGTTCCAGGGTGATACCGCTGGGGCCAGAATAACGGGAGCTCTCTCCCTCTGGAAGGGCAGATCTCACTTACAATAGGGGGTGAAGTATCATGTCTTCCCGAGGCCCATGAGAAAGAACCATGGAGCTTTGGAAAAGGGCAAAGTTCAGATCCTTGCAGCAAGAGAACTGGCTGGTACATCTGGAGTCAGACAGAGGGGGGCTGAGTGCCTGTTTCACACCAAGGAGGATGCAAAATGCTCATGGATTTAAGAGCACAACTGTAAGAGTGCACAGCAGAATCTGTATAGACAGCCCTGACACAACAGGAGGATCACGCTAGCTGAGGAGAGACCTTGCCAAAGGGAAGGCCTGCATGAGGAATTTGCATCCTGTCCTGAAAAGGACTCCATGCTCTAGGGTCAGGGTTTCTCAAACTTCATTGCACTGCGACCCCCTTCTGACAAAAATTACTACATGACTCTGGGAAGGGGAACCAAAGCCTGAGCAGCACTGCCCCAGGTGGGGGACAGGGGGAGAGAGCCAAAGCCCTGCCACCCCGAGAGGGGGTGGGGGTGGGGGTGGGTGGGTGGTAGGGGGACAAAGCTGAAGCTTGAGGGCTTCGGGGGACTGTAACCTGAGCCCAACTGCCTAGGGCTGAAGCCAAAGCCTGAGCCCCGCCACCCAGGGCTGAAGCAAGTCTTTGGCTCCCAGACTTTGGCTTCAGGCCCAGGCCCCAGCAAGTCTAACACTAGCCCTGGAGACCCCATTAAAACAGGGTTGTGACCCAGTTTGAGAACTGCTGCTCTACGTACTATAACCCAACAGGATGTGCTGCTGCAGGAGGCTGACAATCAAATATAGCAGCAATAGTGGGTAAAAAAAAAGCTCAACAGAGTTTCTTGTGTTGTTTTACTGGCAAGTAAGGCTGGTTCCCGGTTCCAACTGTGTGGACATTACAATGTAGGGAATTTGTAGTCCCTATCTACTGAAAAAAGGTGACCCCCTCCCCCAACCCTCTAACCACAGCCATTGAAACTAGTGGTAGATTACTTACAGACACATTAGTAGCAATCAAACCTTCAGGGCATAACCCTAGCTACTCTCCCTTCCTTCCCCCAGCTAGTATTACACAGAGTTACAAAACTTGGGTTTTCCCCCTTCTTCTGCAGCATCAAGTCCTGGGTTTTCAAACTGTAAGAACTAGACATGCCAGTTGGTCTCCTCTGCTGTGGCCATTCGGATACTCTCCAGTCCTGTCTCAGAGGAGAGAATTCCATTGGAAAGATTTGGCCTATTCAGAGTAGAGAGTAGAACCTAAGTGCTAAAGCTTCATTCAAGTCCTGGAGGAGACCAGAATTCAACTGCTTTCCTTGCTCCATCAGTGGAGAATTTCTCTGCTTTTCATTCTCTCATTTCAGAAATGGAAATAGATATAAAAACAAAGTTAAAAATGATTTTATTTCCTCTTGTTACAAACACAGATGGACTCATTTATGAGCCTGAAATAAAGTTTTTTTGTTTTGCATATGGTGATCCCACATATCATTTAAAGGCGAAATCAGAGCAGCCTCATTCCCTATCCCCCAAACAGGATTTTATTCTGAGGGTCCAAAAATAATCTGGTAAGAATAACCCTGCTGCATCCATTTTACAAACTTTCCAGGATGTGCTTCACAGTCCGTGACCTGCTGGGCCGCCTTTGCTGGCTTCAGTCAGGCCCCCTGAGTGCTGAGGTCTTTCTGGGGAGTCAATTGCAGGACTGGGTCTATGAATCTAGGGCTGGATTTGAAGCTTTAGGAAGTGCATGGGAGCTCAGCGTGTGAAGAGCCTGCTGTATCACGCTCATGTCTTAATTACTGCCTTTCCAAGATAGAGAGTCCCAAATCTGGTCACTGTTGGGGATGGTGCTAGGGTGTCATGGGGTGAGTCGGCACAAAGCAGCTCTACCAGAGCTAGCAAGGGGGCAGCACTACTTTAGACAAGGCACACGCATTTTTACTATGGTGTGGCCTGCTCCCTGGTCAGCAAGGGATATACAAACGGAGTCCCTGATGCTCCCAGCTGGCTCTAGTCCATGGGGACTAGGACCTCTGCAGCTCTCATTCGAATACATGCTTCCCACAGTTGTTTAAAAGTGTTTTGCAAAATGTAATTGAAATTAAAACAACACATCAAGTAAAACAGTTCTTAGGGTGATTTAAATATTTCCCTGCTATGACAGAAATACAGACATCAGCACTGCGCTGGAAATGGGAGCCAGAAAGTGACACTGATATGAAAGTGAACAGCAGGATTCAAAACAGTGATGAGGGCTATATAAATAAGAACCTGAATAGATTTGCTTTCACCATCTAAAGTGAGTGAAGGGAAAATAGAAAAACAGAGCATCAGGATGAAAAGGATGATTAAAGGAAGTTCACTTCAATAATCCGAGGTATCAGTAACCCAGGGAAGGTGTGTTCTTAAGCAAGATGATGCTATTTTTATCTTGGCTGTCCCTTCAAATAGAAACAAACTACTCAAGATTGAGGGGCCTAAATTAATGAGTTGACCTCTGCAATTTAACCTGTGCAATCAACCCTTAAGGACTCTAGATTGGCTTCCAGTGTTCTTGCTGTCCGCTCTAGCACCACTTATTTTCACAATGAGATTTGCAGTCCAAGTGTGGAAGCCATGCAGATGAGCTTAACAGAAAATTTAATGGTTAAAATACTTAAATATCACCAGAGTCTAGTACAATCCTTCGAAACTCACACATCTTTAATCACAGGTTTCATCACACTTGCCAAGGGCCGGATCCCTTCAATGATCTGCGGTGTAAGAATGCTGGTAAAGGAAGGTTAATATAACTGCAAAGTAAATGCTTTTAACCAGATGTTCCTCATGGATTGTTACAGCATCCACCCTCAGCTGGTACGTCTGCAGACACCATTGTAAGCACTGGTGCAAAATACATGAGTACAAGGACTGGAACGAGGTGTCTGTGCCCCTTCTCCCCTCAGAAGGTAAACACTGGCAGCCACTGTCCTTGAAGGGGATGTCACTGAGTGGTTTTACTGAGCAGTTACAGGAATCTTGTGGCTAAATCCCCTTCAACCTGTGCAGAAAACGTATCCCTGAAAGTCAGCACCATTAGTCCTAAAATGTACAGTGCCATCAGCTGGGAAGTTTGAATGTGCTCTCTCAAGCACTCACAGAAAGCCACAGCAAACTTGCAAAATCCTACTTTGTAAAAGTAACCCCTGCCCCACCCCACTGCCCTGTCTCCTGTCATATCCCATTAGTTAGTGTGCCTGGAGGCTACCACCTTGGCTCTCCTGCCAGAGCTCAAACAGCCAGCGGGTACAAGGTCTAACGGCTAGTGTAAGCCACATCTTACAGTCACTAACATTCCAGGTACTCTTATTTGTAAATCAATGAACTAGGGTGATCAGATGAAACGGACAAAATATTGGGACACATGGGGGAAGCAAAAAAAAAAAAAAAGGCGTCCAGAGTGAGTTACCGAAGCAAAAAACCAAAAAAACCAAACTGCCGGAGCAGCCAAAGCCTCAATATCGGGACAAATGGGCTTTGGTCGGGACGCGGGACAAAGAACTAAAAATCAGGATGTCTGGTCACCCTACAATGGACTCCCACTGCCTGCAGGAATTACTCTGGAGCACTGGGAAAATGGCCACTGTGTAGCCAAAGAGAGTGGTTCCCTGCTGTGGAGGTATTCACCTCTGCTGGTAGCTCTGTTTTTTGTAGCTGGTCTCATTCAGCTGTCTGGCCTGTAACTTAGAATCACAGAATATCAGGGTTGGAAGGGACCTCAGGAGGTCATCTAGTCCAACCCCCTGCTCAAAGCAGGACTAATCCCCAATTTTTTTTTTTTTGCCCCAAATGGCCCCCTCAAGGATTGAACTCACAACTCTGGGTTTAGCAGGCCAATGCTCAAACCACTGAGCTATCCTTCCCCCCCAAATGCAGCAATGCAGCTTGGGCTACTCAAAGGCATTGGTCCCATGCTCCATCACAAACTAGGGGACAGACAAGTGAAAGGGACCCCATGAGATTAGAGAACCACTAGCACAAAATGAACATTCCATAACAGAAAGTACAAGAAATAGCTCAGCTGATTTCTTCTTGCTAGATTTGCCTAACTTGGATCAGAGCCAAGCTGCTCAGACATGGCATTTAAAAAATAAAAATCTCGTATTGCCTAAAATACATTGTAGTGACTCTAAACACACACAGGAGCTGGCAGGGATACTGTCTCCATAGTACAGTTGCCAACTTTCACGTGGTAAATAAGCACCCCGACTTTCACAATAAGACAAAAATCAAGCTAATCCCATTTCAAAACCAGGTCAAAACAAGCCAATCCCTAAGAACCCCAACACTCTATGTGACTAGATCCCCCGGCATGCAGTCTGGGACTGTGGTGAGCCCGCTGTGCACCCCTGACTCTCTCCCCCCCTTGCCCCTGCTTGCTGGGAGCTGATAAAAAAAAAAGAAGCAACAAGCTATAACAAGCAGCAAGTTACAAGCCCAACAAGCTACTAGCCAAAAACTAGTGAACAAGCAACTCACAAGCCAATTAAGTCAAAAACAAGCCCAATTTCTGTGGTTTTTTTTTCACGGGTCTGGCATGTCTGCTTCATGGGAGCCCCATCCAGTTCTGTTCTAGACAAGCCCCATGTTGTAGCAGCAGCTAGGTGACAGACAGGACCTTTCCATGGGGAGCTAGGGCCATTCATGTCTGATCTCATGATTCATACCATGACAGATGATGCAGCAGGTCTGGCAAGTCAAAGGTGCACCACAAGGTGCAGGTGAGGAAGTGCGCTGGCTCTTTAAAAAGCCACTGTGAACCAACACGCTCTGCTCACACAGGGCACAAAGGAAGGTTTGTTGTTAAAACATTTTGTGTATTTTTCCCCAAATCTCCCTTTTAAGGAAGCGTCTGGTGTTTTTTTCCACAGATATTAAATTGCACATAGCTTGGCTTTCTCCAGGGACCAAATGATCCAAGGATAATGCTGGCTGCTACGCTAGGAAGGGGACTTAGCATGCCAAGGGGATGAAGCTTTTCTCAATCATGAGAGTGTTTGAAAAATGGTATTCACTTCCCACAAGGAGCTAGCACAAATTTCCCTAGCAAGGAATCAAATGGCAGGAATTCCCTTCTACTGGTGAGAAGAGTGCGTTCGCCTGGAGAGTGAGGAGCTGCTTAATGTGGTCAGAAACAGACAGTCATATGTGGCATGGGATTCCAGGGCAATACATTCAGACTGAGCAGCCAGAGAGAGTTTGTAGTGGTGACAACTATTAGACTGGAATAATCCCCACCACGTCCTGTGTGCTGCAGGAAGTTAGACTGGGGGAATCCCAACGGTCACTTTAGTCTTAAAATCTAGCCCAAATCCAGTTCCTATTCTTTCTCCATGAGGGCAGCGGCTCTGCAAGCAGCAAAGCTGGTTTGGCTCTGCGGGGGAGGATTCCAGGGGGCCGTGCAGCGTGTGCCTGCTCTGGACAGTGCAGAACTCAGCTTTGCAGCGGTTCCTGCATGGAGTTACCCTTCTTCTTGCCTGTAGGGGGAACCACAGAGGCCAGGCCAGCTGTTCCTTTCTCCCATCCTGGCACAAAGTACAGAGCAGACTGTGAGCAGAATGGTTCACTGTGCACAGTTCCAGACAAAAGCTGCAGCCCTACCTCTGCACAGATACAGGACGTGTCGGTTCTAGGGCACCCCATGTCTCGCTGCCCCCTCCACAGTTAAACTTCCCCTTTCTTCTCCTGCCCTGTTTGCTAACATGCTTGAGTGTAAATAAATAAATACTGCGACTCTGGACTTCTAGCAGAAGTCCTCTAGCAGAAGTCTAGCAGAGCCTCCTTCCACAGAATCCCCAGGTCTCCATAAACAGCAGCTAATCAAACCTCGGCACCCCCTCCTCTGTGAGGTAGGGCAGGGGTTAGCCCCAATTTGCAAATGGGGAAACTGAAATACAGAGGTCAAGGAAGTTATTCCAGATCATACAGCAGGTAAGGCCCTGTCCTCCTGGCCCCAGCCCTGCTTGCTGGCCACCAGGCCATACTGCCACTCCCAGACATCACCACCCTTCTGCCCAGCTTCCTTCACCTGCCTGCCCTGTCCCTGCAGGATGGGTGTCACTCGCCGTCATTCCCAGGCTGTTGTCAAACACTGCCCTGGGCCATCATGGGATGTATCAGACAGGGGAAGAGGCTGGGCAGGGTGCACCAGGAAGGCTGGGAAGGCAATGAGCAGGGCAATATCACAGAGTTCTGATAAAGCGTTCCATTTGAGGAGGCGTATCAATGCTGAGCCCTCTGCCGTTCTAGGAGTCCTGGAAAGGCCAGGTTAACTGCAAGTGGTAGGGCCTAGTGCTGGAGCTGGGATCCCCAGCTGTTTAGCTAGTAATAGTGATAGTGGTGAAGGCTGCATTTCTATCACCAAACATTTCTGCCTCCTTGCTGGGGCTCAGGGACTGCAGCTGTGAGGCTTCTGGGAGCTACTGCAGTGATTCCATGGGTGCTCTCATAGGGTGGGCTGTCTCAGGGACGGTGCGAGCAGCACTATAGAAGGGGTTGGTCTGATTCCATTGCTGTTCTCGAAGGTACCGGGGTATGGAGGAGCTTTTAATATGCAGAATCCTGGTGTCCATCACTTCACAGTCTATCTGCATCATCACCTCGTAGTCCTGCCCATTTATGACATTCTCTGCAAAAGGAAAGGGCAGCGTTAGCACCTCAGCAGCATCTCCTTTCTGTTATGTTGGCCTGAAGTTTGGGAAAACCCTTTGAAACCAGGATATAAAGATACTTTCTAAGGCCTTTGGACCCAAAGAGTTTTCATAAACCATGTGCATGCAGCCAGCTCTGGGGTGTGTAAGGCCCGGGGAGTCTTGAATCTGGGCCTGCAGAGCTGTCAGGCAACAGACACCTCCATGCTACCCTCCAGCAGCAGCTATAACCCGCTCATGCTCCACTACCTACAACCTGCTGTGGACACAGACCAGGAAGTCCTGCCTCAAGGGGTCCAACAGACCACAGCTCTGTGGCTCTTGATTGGCTCCCTGCCGTTCACAAGCCCAAGGGGATTCCAGGACGTGTCCCGGCAACAGTGGGGATCTCTTGTAGCTCCCATGACCTTCTGGCTTTGATCTTGGCTTGATTTGGACTTTGCCTCCTGATCCCTGACTCAGACTCTGATCCTTGGTATCGAGCCCAGCCTGGAACCTGACTAAGAACTCCTCTGCTAGTCTCAGCCTCCAGTCTGATCCTGCTCTGACTGCCCTTGTCAGGATCCTGACAGGGTTGGGGCATCAGTCACTCAGCACACTGCATGTCGGTGACATGGTAACGAGGGGAAATTTTGGCCAGTGACATTAGGGCATAACCACTCTTCTTACAAAAATGCCATAGAAAGTTGGTCCAATCAAAGATATTCCCTCCCCCACCTTGTCTCACCAATATCCTGAGACCGACATGGCTACAACAGCACTGCAAACAAAACATGTCATGGGCATTTCCATGACCAAGCAGAATAGAAAGGAGCTCAGATAATTAGGGATCATAATTATCTGAATGGTCACAGGACCTAGGGATCCTCATGGCTGAGAAACCCCCAGCTCTGCAGCCAGCCAATCCTATATCGCAACACTGTTCACTCATGGTCTTTAACAGAGATGGAAAGTTTGGGCATTCCTGTCTGGCCTTTTGGGTTGGCCCATTATAGAGAGAGGGACCAGACCCAAAGCCCGGGCCTTGTGGGGCCTGCGCCCAGGGTCCATCTCTAAGGTTTGGGCAGGGCTACAGCTGGATATCTGCTACACATGCTCATTTGCCTTTGGAGACAATAGCATTACTTGAAAAATGTTTTAGCATAAAACTCAGGGACAGGAGGAGAGAACAAGTCACCATTTCAGATGGGATTACAATCCTCTGCCCTGCATCAAACTTGTAGTCAATCACCCTGCCAGGCTCTGGACCCATGGCACTTCCACTGTCTAGAGAGCCTGTCTGTTTGCAGAGAGGGGCTAGGCTCTGAGCTGGCTGGGGAATAAAATCCGTGGGGTGTTTACTGTCCAGAGTTTAAAGATGGAGGTGGGAGGGGGGGAAGCACATCTGAGTCATTGAAAACAAAGCCAGTGTCTCTGGGGATCTCTTAGGTTTTTGACTTTGGAGCTAGGTGCTCTAAAGTAGTCAGCTGAGTTTGCTTTCTGTGGCTCAAGATGGAAGATTGTGCAATGGAAAATGTTCGGATCAGAGGCATGAAATACACATTACCAATTTTACTGCTTTCCTGAATTAACTTTGATTCTGGCTGATGGCTCACAATCAGGGCTGCACCATGCCTCATGCCACCTGCAGCAGTCATTACATCAAATATGTCTGGTGCAGTAATGAAAAACAGGAGGCTAAGTCTAAGGGGCTGACGGCCAGTGAGGGAAATGGAAATGCTTGATTTCCCTTGCATTCTGGGTGTGCCGCCCTGTGAGCAGAGCCAGAGCTATCTGTGACTGCCAGGCTGCTGGGAGCTCAGGCTGCTGCTTCAAACACTGGACATAAGAACATAAGAACACAAGAATGGCCATACTGGGTCAGATCAAAGGTCCATCCAGCCCAGTGTCCTGTCTACCGACAGTGGCCAATGCCAGGTGCCCTAGAGTGAGTGAACCTAACAGGTTGTCATAAATATAAAGGGAAGGGTAACCACCTTTCTGTATACAGTGCTATAAAATCCCTTCTGGCCAGAGGCAAAATCCTTTCACTGTAAAGGGTTAAGAAGCTAAGGTAACCTCACTGGCACCTGACCCAAAATGACCAATGAGGGGACAAGATACTTTCAAATTGGCGGGGGGGAGGAGCGGAGTTTTTTGTGTGTCTGTCTGTGTGATACCTTTGCCAGGAACAGATCAAGGATGCAAGCTCTCCAACTCCTGTAAAGTTAGTAAGTAATCTAGCTAGAAAATGCGTTAGATTTTCTTTGTTTTTTGGCTTGTAAATTCGCTGTGCTGGAGGAAATGTGTATTCCTGTTTTTGTGTCTTTTTGTAACAAGGTTTTGCCTAGAGGGATTCTTTATGTTTTGAAGCTGACTGCCTGTAAGATAATCTTCCATTCTGATCTTACAGAGTTGTTCTCTTATCTTCTAATAAAGTTCTGATTTTTAAGAATCTGATTGGGTTTTTTGGGTCTCAAAAATCCAAGGGGTTTGTGCTAATCTTGTTTATTCTCAAGCCTCCCCAGGAAAGGGGGTGTAAGGGTTTGGCCAATATTTT
This sequence comes from Lepidochelys olivacea, assembly GCF_965140295.1. Taxonomy (NCBI): domain Eukaryota; kingdom Metazoa; phylum Chordata; order Testudines; family Cheloniidae; genus Lepidochelys; species Lepidochelys olivacea. Next base: position 41,827,450 of record NC_140418.1, on the reverse strand, counting down.
GGGGAAATAGGAACTCCAAGTGGTCCTTTCCCTGTTCTTTGTCTAAAACACTTGGTGGTGGCAGCACTTTACCTAATCCAAGGGCAAAGACTTTGTGCCTTGGGGAAGTTTTAATCTAAGCTGGTAGAAATAAGCTTAGGGGGTCTTTCATGCAGGTTCCCACATCCGTACCCTAGAGTTCAGCGTGGGGAGGGAACCTTGACACAGGTAATGATCAAGCGATCTCTCTCCTGCCATCCATCTCCACTCTCTGACAAACAGAGGGACACCATTCCTTGCCCATCCTGGCTAATAGCCATTAATGGACTTAACCTCCATGAATTTATCCAGTTCTCTTTTAAACCGTGTTATAGTCCTAGCCTTCACAACCTCCTCAGCCAAGGAGTTCCACACGTTGACTGTGTGCTGAGTGAAGAACTTCCTTTTATTTGTTTTAAACCTGCTACCCATTAATTTCATTTGGTGGTCCCTAGTTCTTATATTATGGGAACAAGTAAATAACTTTTCCTTATTCACTTTCTCCACACCACTCATGATTTTATATACCTCTATCATATCCCCCCTTAGTCTCCTCTTTACCAAGTTGAAAACTCGTAGCCTCTTTAATCTCTCCTAGAATCACAGAATCATAGAATATCAGGGTTGGAAGGGACCTCAGGAGGTCATCTAGTCCAACCCCCTGCTCAAAGTAGGACCAATCCCCAACTAAATCATCCCAGACAGGGGTTTGTCAAGCCTGGCCTTAAAAATATCTAAGGAAGGAGATTTCACCACCTCCCTAGGTAACGCATTCGAGTGTTTCACCACCCTCCTAATGAAAAAGTTTTTCCTAATATCCAATTTAAACCTCCCCCACTGCAACTTGAGACCATTACTCCTTGTTCTGTCATCTGCTACCACTGAGAACAGTCTAGTGCCATCCTCTTTGGAATCCCCTTTCAGGTAGTTGAAAGCAGCTATCAAATCCCCCCTCATTCTTCTCTTCCGTAGACTAAATATCCCCAGTTCCCTCAGCCTCTTCTCATAACTCATGTGTTCCAGCCCCCTAATCATTTTTGTTACCCTCCGCTGGACTCTTTCCAATTTTTCCACATCCTTCTTGTAGTGTGGGGCCCAAAACTGGACACAGTACTCCAGATGAGGCCTCACCAATGTCGAATAGAGAGGAACGATCACGTCCCTCGATCTGCTGGCAATGCCCCTATATATACATCCCAAAATGCCATTGGCCTTCTTGGCAACAAGGGCACACTGTTGACTCATATCCAGCTTCTCGTCCACTGTAACCCCTAGGTCCTTTTCTGCAGAACTGCTGCCGAGCCATTCGGTCCCTAGTCTGTAGCGGTGCATGGGATTCTTCCGTCCTAAGTGCAGGACTCTGCACTTGTCCTTGTTGAACCTCATCAGATTTCTTTTGGCCCAATCCTCTAATTTGTCTAGGGCCCTCTGTATCCTATGCCTACCCTCCAGCATATCTACCTCTTCTCCCAGTTTAGTGTCATGTGCAAACTTGCTGAGGGTGCAATTCACACCATCCTCCAGATCATTTATGAAATATTGAATAAAACTGGTCCCAGGACCGACCCTTGGGGCACTCCACTTGATACCAGCTGCCAACTAGACATGGAGCCATTGATCACTACCCGTTGATTCCGACAACCTAGCCAACTTTCTATCCACCGTATAGTCCACTCATCCAGCCCATACTTCTTTAACTTGCTGGCAAGAATACTGTGGGAGTAAAAGCTTTGCTAAAGTCAAGGAACAACACGTCCACCGCTTTCCCCTCATCCACAGAGCCAGTTAATCTCGTCATAGAAGGCAATTAGATTAGTCAGGCATGACTTGCCCTTGGTGAATCCATGCTGACTGTTCCTGATCACTTTCCTCTCCTCTAAGTGCTTCAGAATTGATTCCTTGAGGACCTGCTCCATGATTTTTCCAGGGACTGAGGTGTCTTTGAAAAGCGTCCATGCAGTTTGCAGGGATTTCACTCTAGTCACTGTACCTTTTAATTTCTGTTTAACTTACCTCCTCATTTTTGCACAGTTCCCCTTTCTGATATTAAATGCCACAGTGTTGGGCTGTAGAGCTGTTCTTCCCACCACAGGAATGTTAAATGTTATTATATTATGGTCACTATTTCCAAGTGGTCCTGTTATGGTTACCTCTTGGACCAGATCCTGCGCTCCACTCAGGACTAGATTGAGAGGAGCCTCTCCCCTTGTGGGTTCCTGTACCAGCTGCTCCAAGAAGCAGTCATTTAAAGTATCAAGAAATGATGTCTCTGCATTTCGTCCTGAGGTGACAAGTACCCAGTCAATATGGGGATAATTGAAATCCTGCACTATTACTGAGTTCTTTATTTTGATAGCCTCTCTAATCTCCCTTAGCATTTCATCGTCACTTTACTGTCCTGGTCAGGTGGTCGATAGTAGATCCCTACTGTTATATTCTTATTAGATCATGGAATTACTATTCATAGAGATTCTATGGAGCATGTGGATTCATTTAAGATTTTTATTTCATTTGATTCTACATTTTCTTTCATATATAGAGCCACTCCCCCCCCCACCCCCCTCCACACGACCTGTTCTGTCCTTCCTATATATTTTGTACCCTGGAATGATTGTGTCCCATTGATTGTCCTCACTCCACCAGGTTTCTGTGATGCCTATTATATCAATATCCTCCTTTAACACAAGGGACTCTAGTTCATCCATCTTATTATTTAGACTACTAGCATTTGTGTACAAGCACTTTAAAAACTTGTCACTGTTTATTTGTCTGCCCTTTTCTGATGTCAGATTCTTTATGTGAATGTTTCTCGTCTGATCTGGCCCATACTTTATCCTCTTCCATCCTCTCCTCCTGACTAAAACCTAGAGAATCTCTATCAATAGACTCTCCTCTAAGAGAAGTCTCTGTCCGATCCACATGCACCTCTGCAGCAGTCGGCTTTCCCCCATCTCTTAGTTTAAAAACTGCTCTGCAACCTTTTAAATGTTAAGTGCCAGCTGTCTGGATCCACTTTGGTTTAGGTGGAACCCATCCTTCCTGTATAGGCTTCCCCATCCCAAAAGTTTCCCCAGTTCCTAATAAATCTAAACCCCTCCTCTCTACACCATCGTCTCATCCATGCATTGAGACTTTGAAGCTCTGCCTGCCTACCTGGCCCTGCATGGGGAACTGGAAGTATATCTGAGAATGCCACCATAGAGGTCCTGGATTTCAGTCTCTTTCCTAGCAGCCTAAATTTGGCCTCCAGGACGTCTCTCCTACCCTTCCCTATGTCATTGGTACCTACATGTACCATGACCACCGGCTCCTCCCCAGCACTACACAGAAGTCTATCTAGATGCCTCGAGAGATCCACAACCTTCGACCAGGCAGGCAAGTCACGATATGGTTCTTCCGGTCATCACAAACCCAGCTATCTATGTTTCTAATGATCGAATCTCCCATTACTAACACCTGCCTTTTCCTAATGACTGGAGTTCCCTCCCCCGGAGAGGCAACCTCAGTTTGAGAGGATACCCCAACATCATCTGGAAGGAGGGTCTCAACTATGGGAAGGTTTCCCTCTGTTCCCGTTGACTGCTCTCCTTCTCTGGGCCTTTCATCCTCCTTAACAGTGCAGGGGCTGTCTGACCGGAGGTGGGACAAATCTACAGTGTCCTGGAAAGCCTCATCAACTTACCTCTCTGCCTCCCTTAGCTCCTCCAGTTCCACCACCCTGGCCTCCAAAGCCCGTACACAGACTCTGAGGGCCAGGAGCTCCTTGCACCAAATGCACACATACGCCACCTGCCCATCCAACCTTCCCTGCTCTTCCCGCCCCATGTTACCTGTGGGATGGGGGAAAGAGGGGCTCAGTCCTTTTCCTGTGCATTTCCCCTGCTCGTTTGGCTACTCTCCCTGGCAGTTGGGCAGGGCTTGCTCCCTGTCTGGGCTTACTTGCTGAGGACAGGGGCCAAACATGCTGGGGGTGGAGGGGAGCCCTGGCTTGCTCTGCCCCTGTCCCCGGCAGCAGGGCCCAGGCTCCTTGATGCCCCACTCCTCACCCTCCCGCCCCGGAACTTCCCCTGCTCCCCGCCCCCTGACCATGACGCCCTGGAGCACCAGGTCTGGTGGTGCTTTAGCCATGCTGCCTGGCAGGAGCTGCAGCCACCCTGCCCAGGCGCTGGGGGAACTGTGACTGCGAGGCAGGCAGGGAGGGAGAAGAGGGGCCAGGGGCTAGCCTCTGCCCCACTCACCGTGCTGCCGGGGGAGTTGGGCTGGCTCCTCTGCAAGCCTGCTCCTGGCAGGAGCTTGGGGGCCAGAGGGAAGGGTGTGGTCTGCGGGCCGTAGTTTGTCCCCCTCTGCTTTAGAGTTTAAAATTACACTCAAACAGGCTGGTACAAATGCTGGAAGGCATTGCTAATGCCAGTACAGCTGAACCAACAATGCTGTGGGTGGCAATTATTTGATGAAATGCTCTACTGCAGATTGTAGCCATGGTTGTGGCCTATACTTGCAGCTGAAAAAGTTAAAAGCTGGCTTAGCTCCCTCACTCCTGATGCTGTGTACGTTCACAGATTTTAAGGCCAGAAGGGACCATTATGATCTTCCAGTCTGAGCTCCTGCATAACACAGGCCCGAGAGCCTCACCCAGTGACTCCTGCATCCAGCTCTGGTTGAGTCAGAGCAGATCTTTCAGAAGGAGACTCCCCCAATCTTGATCTACAGATGCCAACTGATGGACAATCCACCACAGCCTTTTGTGGGTCTCCCTCATGGGTCTCTGCACTGTGCAATTCTAATCCTTGGTGCCATCCAGTCTCCCTTCTCTGTAGTAGCCTAACGTGCTTAACCCAATCCTTCCTCTCCAACTCCCAGTCAGCTCAGCCATGTACCCCTGAGGCCTGTGCCCAGAAACCCTCTATTGCCTCAATCAGCAAGGTGGAGAGCCTGGCAGGCTGGCCAAGAATCGGCCGGGATTGAAAGCCCCAGGACCCAATATTGTTCCTATCCCTAGCCTCACAGTTAATTTGCTGGAATGTTTGCACTTTCCAGTCTGCACTAAACTTAGCTGCTTTTCACTTGCATAATGTTCAGAAACATAGAGGGGCCAAGTTGCTTCTAATGTTTACTGCCTTGAGTTACTTGTGACTGATAGTTTTGCAGGGTTATGTAAGTAAAACAGGTCAGTGTAAAGGAATTTGTATTTATAAATAGATTTACTGCTCCTTTTTACACTTCATAACATACAGCCCTGTGTGCTATGCCACCTCAGGACAAAACTCCAGAACATGTTGGGTGTGTTAAAAAAGCCGTACTTTGTTTTTATGCTGAACTGCCACTTTAGCTTAGAATCATACAATCATAGAATATCAGGGTTGGAAGGGACCTCAGGAGGTCATCGAGTCCAACCCCCTGCTCAAAGCAGGACCAATCCCCCAACTAAATCATCCCAGACAGGGCTTTGTCAAGCCTGACCTTAAAAACTTCTAAAGAAGGAAATTCCACCATCTCCCTAGGTAACGCATTCCAGTGTTTCACCACTCTCCTAGTGAAAAAGTTTTTCCTAATATCCAACCTAAATCTCCCCCACTGCAACTTGAGACCATTACTCCTTGTTCTGTCATCTGCTACCACTGAGAACAGTCTAGTGCCATCCTCTTTGGAACCCCCTTTCAGGTAGTTGAAAGCAGCTATCAGATCCCCCCTCATTCTTCTCTTCCGTAGACTAAACATCCCCAGTTCCCTCAGCCTCTCCTCATAACTCATGTGTTCCAGCCCCCTAATCATTTTTGTTGCCCTCCGCTGGACTCTTTCCAATTTTTCCACATCCTTCTTGTAGTGTGGGGCCCAAAACTGGACACAGTACTCCAGATGAGGCCTCACCAATGTCGAATAGAGGGGAACGATCACATCTCTCGATCTGCTGGCAATTCCCCTACTTATACATCCCAAAATGCCATTGGCCTTCTTGGCAACAAGGGCACACTGTTGACTCATATCCAGCTTCTCGTCCACTGTAACCCCTAGGTCCTTTTCTGCAGAACTGCTGCCTAGCCATTCGGTCCCTACTCTGTAGCGGTGCATGGGATTCTTCCATCCTAAGTGCAGGCTTCTGCACTTGTCCTTGTTGAACCTTATCAGATTTCTTTTGGCCCAATCCTCAATTTGTCTAGGGCCCTCTGTATCCTATGCCTACGCTCCAGCGTATCTACCTCTCCTCCCAGTTTAGTGTCATCTGCAAACTTGCTGAGGGTGCAATTCACACCATCCTCCAGATCATTAATGAAGATATTGAACAAAACTGGCTGCAGGACCCACCCTTGGGGCACTCCGCTTGATACTGGCTGCCAACTAGACATGGAGCCATTGATCACTACCCGTTGAGCCCGACAATCTAGCCAGCTTTCTATCCACCTTATCGTCCGTTCATCCAGCCCATACGTCTTTAACTTACTGGCAAGAATGCTGAGGGAGACCGTGTCAAAAGCTTTGCTAAAGTCAAGGAACAACACGTCCACTGCTTTCCCCTCATCCACAGAGCCAGTTATCTCGTTATAGAAGGCAATTAGATTAGTCAGGCATGACTTGCCCTTGGTGAATCCATGCTGACTGTTCCTGATCACTTTCCTCTCCTCTAAGTGCTTCAGAATTGATTCCTTGAGGACCTGCTCCATGATTTTTCCAGGGACTGAGGTGAGGCTGACTGGCCTGTAGTTCCCAGGATCCTCCTTCTTCCCTTTTTTAAAGATGGGACTACATTAGCCTTTTTCCAGTCATCCGGGACCTCCCCCGATCGCCATGAGTTTTCAAAGATAATGGCCAATGGCTCTGCAATCACATCCGCCAACTCCTTTAGCACTCTCGGATGCAGCGCATCCGGCCCAATGTACCTGTGCTCGTCCACTTCTTTCTTCACAGAGGAGTAATGACCACTTACTAAGACCAAAAACAGATCCCAGAAAAAGATGGCATTCACTGTAACTTCCTGAAAAAATGAGATCCCGGCTGCCTGGTATTAACTGCATCAAATGTCCCAATAACAACTATGTGGGTGAAACCATACAATCACTACGATCTCGAATGAACTCACACAGAATAGTGTAAAGACACTATATTACCCGTGGGCCAACGCCTTTCACAGAACGATCACTCCATATTTGACCTCAGTCCTTATCCTCAAATGAAAAAGACACTGGTTTTATGGCTCATTACAACAATTTGTAACCTATTAACCCTTCTTTGACTTATGACTGCAGTGAGGTTAATTGTCAACTTCACTCTAAGTGGGGTTCGGAAACATGGGTTCACCACTTACGCTTGACAAGCTGTCCCATATTGTGGTTAGCTGTGACACTCTGGTTACCTTTTCCAGACTGAAGAAAAGCTCTGTGTAGCTCGAAAGCTTGTCTCTTCCATCTACTGGTGGTCCAATAAAAGCTGGTCCAATAAAAGATATTACCTCGCCCACCTTGTCTCTCACATACTAATTTAGCAGAGAGAGGTCTAACACAATCCAGTGGCTGGAAGTAGAAGCTAGACAAATTCAGACTAGAAATAACAGTCAGGGGAATTAACCACTGGAACAATTTACCATGGGTCATGGTGGATTCTCCATCAAGGCACTTTTTAAATCAAGTTTGGATGTTTGTCTAAAAGAGCTTCTCTACTTCAAACAGGAATTAATTCAAGGAAATTAAGAGGCCAGCAAGTTAAAGCAGTATGGATTGGATGAATGAACTATAAGGTGGATAGAAAGCTGGCTAGATCGTCACGCTCAACGGGTAGTGATCAATAGCTCGATGTCTAGTTGGCAGCCAGTATCAAGCAGAGTGCCCTAGGAGTCGGTCCTGGGGCCAGTTTTGTTCAACATCTTTATTAATAACTTGGACGATGGGATCGATTGCACCTCCAGCAAGTTTGCAGGTGACACTAAACTGGGAGGAGAGGTAGATGGACCCTATCACTACCCACTAGCATAGAGTGACCTAGACAAATTGGAGGATTGGGTCAAAAGAAATCTGATGAGGTTCAACAAGGACAAGTGCAGAGTCCTGTACTTAGGACAGAAGAATCCCATGCACTGCTACAGGCTGGGGACAGACTGGCTAAGCAGCAGTTCTGCAGAAAAGGACCTGGGGTTTACAGTGGATGAGAAGCTGGATATGAGTTAACAGTGTGCCCTTGTTGCCAAGAAGGTTAATGGCATGTTGGGCTGCATTAGTAGGGGCATTGCCAGCAAATCGAGGGAAGTGATTATTCCCTTCTATTCAGCAATCTGGAGTACTGCGTCCAGTTTTGGGCCCCCCAGTACAGAAAGAATGTGGACAAATTGGAGAGAGTCCAGTGGAAGGCAACAAAAATGATTAGGGGGCTGGGGCACATGACTTATGAGAAAAGGCTGAGGGAACTGGGCTCATTTAGTCTGTAGAAGAGAAGAGTGATGGGGGATTTGATAGCAGCCTTCAACTACTTGAGTTCCAAAGAGGATGGAGCTAGGCTGTTCTCAGTGGTGGCAGATGACAGAACAAGAAGCAATGGTCTCAAGTTGCAGTGGGGGAGGTCTAGGTTGGATATTAATTAGGAAAAACTATTTCACTAGGAGGGTGGTGAAGCACTGAAATGGGTCGCCTATGGAAGTGGTGGAATCTCCTTCCTTAGAGGTTTTTAAGGCCCGGCTTGACAAAGCCCTGACTGGGATGATTTAGTTGGGGATTGGTCCTGCTTTGAGCAGGGGGTTGGACTAGATGACCTCCTTAGGTCTCTTCCAACCCTAATCTATGATTCTATGATTAAGTGCTATAGTCTGTGTTATATAGGCCACACTAGATGATCACATCACACAATACTCCTGACTTTACAATCTATAAAACCCACAATGGGATTTATATTCCCAGACTGGACTGGAGTTTGGAGCAATGCAAGCTCCACTGAAGGTGAGGGCTCTGGCTTCTCACAGCTTAGGTGTCTGTCTGTTGAACCAGTACAGTTCTCCCCAAATGTAGCTCACTTGCAGCCCATTTTCTGTTTAAATTTCTGCAAATATTCTCATTCATACTATGCTCAGTAGTCTAGACAATGTTTCCATCGGAAGAGTTGCTATGCACTACCAAATAAGTCTTAACTATAGCAGTGCTACTGTAAGAGCTATGGAGACTAAAAGTACACTCATCCCAAGAACATATCAGTGGTTCCAAAATGTTTACAAATGGGACAGATTTGTCTTCTATGCTGTATTGCTTGAGGCAATGGAGAAAGTATTATTTGCTTTTTGAGCCAAATCACCTTTCTTTTAAAAAGCAGAAGGCTTTTGAGCCCATTTCCAGAAAAATTACTTTCAATGGCCTTACCTAAGTAGTAAAGCTTAACTATCCATCAGACACCAAGATGAGTTAAAATGGACCCTTGGAGTATTCAAGTAAAGGTAGTGTTCCTTCCCAGGTCTCCTTGTGTGTCTCCCACTGAACGCCATTGCTAAGAAAACAAACAATGGGCTAGATTGCTGGGTCTGATTAAGATGTGCTCAGCACAGGGCTTGGGGCTGCCACCTTTCCTCCCCCCAAACCCTGGCCCCCAGCACACTGGCTGCAAGGGTCTCCTAGGTACTGCATTGCTAGCTGGTGATCACGACCATAGCACTCATGAGCTGGCCACAGCCCCTTCCCACCCACCAGCACTGTGCCAGAGCCTCACGAACAGCTAGTGAACTGACTAAATGAGCGAGGATGAAGTTTAGATGCAAAACTACCCAGTTACATTTTTAATCAAACCCTTTATTCAGGCTAGATTTTTTGTTTGGTTTGAGGGTTTTTAAAAACTGTAGTTTTTGGCCTAGTCTAATAAACTGGTGTCGTAATCAAAATGGTGAGGCAGGGAAGGGTCAAAGGTTGGGAACTGCAGTCTCCCGTGACTGTAGCTGCCCTGGAAAAGTTGGGTAGAGTCCTAAGAGCACAATAACTCCTTTCGAGGTCCTCCAAGGGTGCAGAGACCCTCCTGTGTGTAGTGCATGTAGCTAGGCCATGGTTGCATTTCTGTGAACTCCTGCTGTGAACAGTTCAGCAGTGATGTTTTCAGAGCTGCAGCAGTTTGGGGGGAGACAGTGCATAGGGCTACAGGGGGCAATGAACAGTCATGTGAAGGGGGCTTTAGCAGGGATGGGGAGGGGTAGTAGGGTTGTTGCCGTAGGGGATGGGTTCTGTATTGCAGATGGGAAGAGGATTGTGTCTCTAGGCCAAGACATCAGTGCTAGAAGGGCACTCCTGGCACAGTTGTCTGCTTCCCAGTGCACAGAGGCAGCTGGGCCCTGGAGAGTCCTCCAACTCCAGAGTCCTGGTAGAGAGCACAGTCCTTCACCCCAGCTGCCCTGCCCCCAAATAAACATGTTTTTAACAGTTGTTCAGTGAGAAAAAAATCTGCTGGCTAAAGAATGCTGAACTTGAGCAAAGGCGGCACTCCCCTCTCCAGTACAGCTGCCCGGGAAATGCAAACAAAGACTAAGCCCGCAGGCTCAGATTCACCCCCACCCCTTCCAGGAATGAGATGTTACATGAGAACAACTGTGAAGCCAAATTCCCAGAGATTCCCTCTTGGGGTTATAGCACATGGACCATGAGAATAAGGGATTCTATCGCCCCCTGAACTTCAGCAAGCTTCTCATGCTCTTCCGAGATGCAGCCTGTCACAGGGGACATGGACGTGGGAGAGGGAACATTTCACAGGAGGTTCTGTTATTTAAGATGCCAGCATTGTGGTGGAAGGCAGAGATTACACTGTGGCATTCGTCACAATAATAATGGTCCTTTAAAGGATTCGTAGGGCCAGGCAATCCTGTTGTGGCATATCCTGCCAGATTTTGCAGCCTCAGGTGGGAGACCTGTGAGAAGCCCTGGGGAGCTATGCGAGGAGTAAGTAAGTGCCCTTTCCCCCTGAGCTGGCACCTGTAACAGCACAGTGACTCCTAATGCCAGGTTGTGTTTCAGGTGAAAGCTGACGACCTGCCACTAAGGGTGTTAGCCTTGGCACACTGACTGGATTTCTGAGGCTTATTACAGTCTGACAGTCAGATCCCAGCAGCCAGAGTGGGATGGAGGAGACCTGGGAATATTTCACACTGTAGTGAGGATGGTTGGTGGAATCTGGAAAGCTCTTCTTTAAATACGTGGGACATGGCATCTGACCATGGGGATATATGTTTAGTTCTAATTCCTTTCATACTGTGGCACTGACATGCAATCCTTGGATGTGCCTTGGAGTCTTTGGAGCCTCCTTGGATGTGCCTTGGAGTCTTCTGCAGGAGATCCTTTGGAGGTTCATAGCAGGAAGTGCTAGAATCCAAGTCATGGGCAGGGAGGACTTGGTCGAAGTAGTGGCAGAAATCTGCTTTAGAGAAAGACTAGAGCCAGGGTGTAGGACCAGTGGTCTCAGCCAACCAATGGCAGTGCCTAAGGGGCTGGAATCCAAAGACTGAAAAAGGCTGTTATACTTTTCCACCATCATGTTTGTCTTAATCTTGAGAATTGTCTCCAACAGTTTTCTCCAGGCAGAAAACTCATGTCCAAACCTCCTCATTTGCTCCACAGTCCATTTATTTTTTGTGCTATTTAACAGCGTGACCTCATTATGGAATTATGCTTCATTTCACTACAGAAATAAAAACCTATCACCGCTACTAACAATGGGCTGCAAACCACAAAACAACTGTAAAAATGTATTTGCCACCTAGAATTTAATATTAGTAGGAATTATGTAATCTTCAATTTAGAACATTTGCAAATATATTCAGACAGGTTAGTTGGACTCAAACTTAGAATAAGAATGCATGGCACAACCAGAATTTGATGTTACAGAGATGGCGAAGGCAATTTCAGAAAGTTAGGACAAAACTTTGCTCTTTGATCTGTAGAACAGACCTGAGCATGATATTCTTTACCACTGATGTGCATGGAATGGCATGCATGAAGGGAGAGTACAATGTAGCACTGGCTGTGTTGTGATGCTGGCAGACCAGGTGCCAGTTCATGCCAAGGTCCCCATGTCTCAACTGAACACTGACAGATGCATAGATGGAATCTGTCTGGTTCACTTGTGGGTTAATATTCATAGATCAGGTATTTGAATTATAGGAAAGTGTGTAGTGTTTGGACTCTGTTGAATGCTTGTGAGTTGCTGACTGCCTTAAGCTTACTTGTACTATCTGTATTCCATATTGTAATGTAATACCTGAGTGGATGAAGCGTGAGCCTCTCTGACTGTATGAATCACCATATAGGAGAGGGACATAAATTAGTGTGAAGAGCTGCTCTTCTATAAAAATTGCTATGTCCCTCACAAAATAGCAGACCCATTGATACCAGATCGGCTCTAGAAACTCCGTACATCTTTATTGAGAAACGATCAACAAAAGGACTAAAGGCTCTTGTTCTGCTCTCCTCCTCATGAAGATGTGTCATACAAGTGGACTCCTCCCACCAGCTCAGTTTGCAGCTCAGAGGACATGGCAGAAGGGGGATAAAAACCCGAAACCAAAGGAACTAAGGACCTCTGTGCTGCTTGGTCTCTGGGTAGGCAAGGAGTTTCTAGGCATAAGCAAGAGATCCCCAGCTAAAGGACGAATAGAGCTTGTTGATTATAGAAGTCTATATTACTTTTTGAAACCTAAGACTGTAATTCATTTGGGTGTCTATGATTTCTTTCTTTAACCTTATAAATAACTCTTTAATTTCCTTTTCCTATTTATTAAATCTTCATATAGTTTACTATTGGATTGGCTATAAGCTTTGTCTTTGGGGTGCGACCTAAAGCACAACTGACCTGGGGTAAGTGACAGGTCTTTTGGGATTAGGAGTAACCTGAATATTGCTGTGATTCTTGGTATACGGGCCATCTATCACAGAGATATGCACGCTTGGGTGGCAAACAGACTGGAGTACCCAAGGGGACTGTGATTCTGCGCTAAAGCTGTTAAAGTGCCTGAGGAGTTTTCACTTAGTGCAGGTGGTTGGTGAAATCCAAGTTTAGGACTCACAACCGATTTGTGCCTGGTGTTTATCAGTTTGTCTTGACGTTGGTACTTGTGCTCTTGTATTACCATTGGGAGTGTCACACTGGCACTTAGGATTAAAGTGCCTAGAGAACAGAATATTGATAAAAATATCTGCTTTGCAGTTCTGAGAGCAGAATTTGGCTTCATATGGAATTATATCCATATTTACAGTCAATATCATGGATTTTTTTTTAATCTATTTAAGGGATTTTATAGTGTCCTTATCCATCAAATGGAAAAACAAACTTGTGTAATAATCCTAGATTTGCATCTGAAACACTAACTCTGCAGTTCAATTAATTCATGACTCACTTTTTACCCCCTTTGTGTATGGTATGTTCCTAAGTAAATTCCATCCCTGTATAGGGAAAACTAACAGCACCAAAACTTGCTTGTCAAACTACAGTAAAAACCATAATATATTCTCTTTTGTATTAACAAAGGGGCGGGACGCACAGCAGTTCTCTCTGAATACATGACAATGGATTGCTTATTTAGCAATTTAGGAAACCAACGCATTATGAAATATTGTTGGGGAATTGGCCTTTATGATCTCATTTCTCTATTATTTCCTTTCTAGCTACATATGAACTCAAGTGACACAGATCAGTTACTTTTGTGCACAAAATACCTGAACCACTTTTTTCAGGCTTTTTCTTATTAATCTTCTCCTTTCCCATAAAATACCATACACAATACCAGCAAATGCCTAGGATAAGCAAATGGTTTGAAGAGAATACAATCTGTCTGGAAGCTCCAGTCAAAGGTGAATCCAATCCAGGATCTATTTTGATTGAGGTAATGCAGGAAACTGCTACAGTTTTTTTGTCAGTTATGCCTTTTGCACATCTTTGTTTAGTGAAAAGATGGAAAGTGGAACTAGACACTCCTGAGGCTCTTTCACAGTGTGACCAGAACCTGCATGGGAAATTCCATAAGAAAGCCCGTTCTTTTGCAATTTCCATCCCTACTGCTAGATCAGGGCTTTGGATAAGCATATGACTGTTGGGATACATATATGGACTGAACAGAACCACTAGGTTACAGTAGGACTGTACTAATGCACACACTTCTAGGCTATCAGTGAATAAAGAAAATGGCAATCTCTCTCCTCTTCTCAGCCAAGGCTGTAGTGAAATATCACCGACAGCTAGGAAAGCATGGTTCTGACTCCTCTCCAAAGCCCTTCTGTCTACCAGTGGGCAGTCTGTACAGCTTAAAGGAGTTTTAAAGCCACTAAGTGTCTTCGGAGCACATATCCCACTGAAAGTCACTGAGAGTTGTGCTCCTAAATCACTTATGGGCTTTTGGAAATCCCATCCCGGGAGTCTTGGTGGGAGCTAGAAGGGCTGGGGCAGCTCTGCAGGCACGGTGAGCCACAGGGACTTTTACCCCTACCTCTCCCATGCCCTCCCGCACATCGCACTGCCTCCTCAGGTCCTTAGCCCCCCATCCACACACATTGGCTTCCTCAAATCCCAGACTCCAACACGGCTCCCTCCTACCACCCTGGGCCTTTCCTTCTGGCCCTCGCACATGTCTCCAGCCCCATCCACCTCTACCACCCATGCCCCAAGCTCACCTAGATTTCCATCTTCCCATGCTTCCTCCTCGCTGGCTCCTCCAAACCCCATATGGTTCCAGTTCTCCATCAACACCTCTTACCCCATGGTGTCTCTAAACCCCACTCCTCACATCTCTTCAAGGACGATAGCTTTCTCAGTGTTCCGCACACCTCATGGCCCAAAACCATTGCTACCCCTCCAGCCCATCTCCCATAAGGCCCTAGTTCCTCTGCTTTCTCCAGAGCCCATAGGCCTCCTGATATTCCTGCGTTAGCTTGCCAGCCTGTCCTGAGCACTGCTCAGCATCGTATGAGCTTGCTATTGAATCCACAGTTGGAAACAGAAAATATAGAGGAAAGCCTTCCATAATTTCTGTTTGCAAAGTGAGTCCCAGACACACGCTAGAAGGCACAGACCTTCCAGTCTGGGGCCCAGGTGGGTAGCTGTGCCAAGGAGTCCTGGGGGATACAGACTAGGGTTCTGTGTGGAGAGGGAAAGATTAATTGCCAGGGCCTAAAAGTAGGTGGGGCCTATTAGCCTCCTAGGAAACCAGCCTGCAGCAGATTAAAAGAAAGAGGCACTAGCTGTTGGGAATAGCTGAACTGCCAAGAGGCACTGTGAGGAAAATCAGCTGCTCCTAGAACGACATGCTGCTTCAAAACTGAGAAGAGAACTGTGGAGCCTGTTTGGGAGCTCTGTCTCACTCCTGAAGGTTGGAAATAATTGGATGACTTTGTTTGCTTGACCCTGAAGGCAGAGAGAGATGGAGACTTTATTTACTTAACCCTGAGACAAGGGAACTCTGGGAGGAGGTTTTTGTTTTTCTTTGTCATTTGTGTGGGTCTTTTTGGCTGACGGACCATTCACCCACAGTCTAGAGCCTAAAATATGGAAGTGGCATTAGCAAATGGATCTAAGTTGAAAGGACATTCAGAACCCACAGTCTAATTCAGTCACCACCACAGTCCTTGCTACTAATTACTCGCTATTGGTTATTCACTGTTTTAATTGGCATTTTTAAAGATTTAAGAACGTTTTCAAACTATGCATCATACCACTCTGATAAAGAATGCTGACAACAAAGGGTAGAAGGAATCAGGATTGGAGGCTGCTCGGCACAATCAATCAGATGGCCTATATAAGATAGTTTGTTTTCATCAAGTTCACAGAACAGCCATACTCTCAGCAGCCCATCTGGTTGTGAGGCTGAGACGGTTTTGCATCCCATTGCAAGTGGTACTCATGAAACGACAGATAACAAGAGCACAGCTGCTCCGAGAAGCATTTCAAAGGCAGAGTGAAGACAAATCCCATTGTGTAGCAGTAGAACATGGACATATCGAGTATGGTCCAGTATGACGTGTGGCCACTCTAACTCCATAGCACCATACATGCCAATCCCTGGGAAAAAAGATGGGAAATCTTATGGGCATCTGATGACCTGTTCTGTCCTTTGCTCACTCCATGTGCCCCTTGCTCTTCTCCTCCTCCTACTGTCATCCTCTCTGTTTACACTCTCCTTCCAGGAGCTTCTTGGATCCATTGATATGCTGTGACTCTGTTACTGGTATTTGCACTGAGCTGTGTGAATCAGCTCCCATATAAATATCACGTATCACTAATTTCCAAAATGTACATCTTTCCTCTTTTCTTATGCAGGATTTTGTTTTTTTGGGGGTGGGGGGTGGGAGAGAAGAGATAAGAGGAGGTAATACAACCTGCTTTGGTTTGGGGTACTGGATGGCTGAGGGGCCTGACAACAAGATATAACTTTTCACCTCAATGATCATTGAGGACCAACAGACACTATCATCTGAAGTCTATATGGCACATTCATGGGAAATGACTTGGAAGTGTGCAGTCCAGTCTCTCCTGGGCTGGTGTCCATATAACAATCTGCCATCATATCTGACACTAATGGCACCCCTTAACTGATAATCAGCAGTGATGCCAAGGACTGAAGAGAGCATGACATCCCACCTCCACTCGCCTCTAGGCATGCTCACTCCAGATCAGCACTGAGGCACACTGGCAGGGCAGTGACGCTTGCATATGGCTGCCTTTACTGTACCTGTTCTGAGTGGAAAACCCTTCCATCTCCAGGACTGCCAAGCAAATACTTATCACCAGTACTACATACACCTACCAGCAACGTTCCTTCTCTTGTATGCGGGGCCTACCTACTGGTTTTAGGCCAGTGGCCATGGCTGAGTGGAAAATGTGGAGGTATTGCTCAGAACAGCAGTCTCTAGAGTCATGTCAGATAGCTCTGCCAAGCTCCATCACCGGAAATCACACTGGAGCAGCTCAGTCATTCTCTGCGAGGGTGCAATGAGCACTACTGTGTGCCAGCTGTATTCCACTGGCTAGCATGGGGAGGATGTGGTGATGGGGACAGGACCCTGCTCTTATCTTGCCTCCTTTGTAGAGGTTAGAGCCACCAACAGTTCTACTCACTTGCTCAACGACGGGGAGTGTAGGATCCTGGGCCCTCTTCCCCACACTGTGACTGACGCAGGGCCACTCAGTTAATCACTATACATCTACCTGCTAATTCTTTTAAAAGCTAAATGTTTGGTTTCTGGAGCACAATTCTGGGCCAAGTTGTGGATTCAGTGGCTGCAGAATGCAGGGACCCTGGATGCTAAGCAGAAGGATCAAATAGCCTCCTAGGCCACCCTAATGCTCTTGGGAAGGGCCGTAGCTAGAGGCAAGTGATACTCTGCTGGTATCTGTTGCTCTAGCAACTTTGCTAGTAATTTCTGGGAAAATCAGATCTGAGAGATTCAGAGATATTACTCACTGGTGACAGATCTCTTAACTCTTTGAAGGGTTCTTGTGAAAATTTGGTACATCAAGGGGCCTGGATAAATAGGAGCCTCCTGAAAGTTGCCATCAATCTTTCTACCCACCGGTATGTGCGATTCCTAGGAGACATTATTTTAATCCTACTAGAGTGGGAATGAAACTAAGGACAACGTTGGTGTTGAAATGGAATGCTGCTGTTATACTGTCCCTGAAACAGAGAACTGGGTGCTGACAAGGACACACCACTCAGTTCAAACCTTTCCAAGTAAGGGTAACACTTTGATTGTACTATCCCGAGTCTGCTGCCTCCCACTCGATTGGCACGCTCTAACCTACATGGACTATGGGTTTCTCTGTATTCCAGTCTGCTCCATTTTGAGGTAGCTTGCACATACCTGAATGGGACAGGAGCCAACATGGTGCCCTAGGGCCCCCCAAAAATGCTCATAATCAGGTAGGGATGGGAAGCCCATAGTATCGGTGGGGCCAGCTTTTACTTGTGTGGTCACAAGGAAGTGTGGAACTTCAGGCTGCTGGAAGGGATGGGGAGGGGTGTGATGTTGCAGTCTATATGATTTTATAAAAATATGCTAATGAGTGTGAATATAATGTAACTTGAATATGCTAGATGCAAAAGGTCTGTTGTAAGGTATCATTACAAAGCTTATAATCTACTGAGTGTGGTCATCCTATTTGTATAAATGTATCACTCTTGTACCTGAAACTAGAAATATAACTCTGAGGTCCTATTGTAGTTAATGCAAAGTGTGGGCCATTAATGGTGGTTTGGAATCTTAATGGCTCCCATTAACCAGGACAATTACCTGTAGATAGCTCTGTTTTACTTGTAAGTCTTCCTGTATACCTGTGGGCTGGCAAGTGGGTAATGAAGTCTTACAGTGACATGTGATCATGTCACCTGAATTGGAATCCATCTTTAACCTGGTGCTTTTCCATTGAGAAGGAGAGTTGGGAACCCAGAGTGACAAAGGATTCCCACCTTATGCAAAAGATATGTAAGTGGGAGGAACAGAACAAAAGGGGCTGCCATCATGAGAAATCCCCTAGCTACCACCTGAGCTGGAACAAGGGCTGTACCAGGGGAAAGGATTGTGCCCAGACTAGGAAGGTGTCCAGTTTGTGAAAGAAACTTATTGAAACATCTCTGAGATTTTATCTGTATTTGGTTTTATCACTGTACTAGACTTAGACTTGCGTGTTTTATTTTATTTTGCTTGGTAATTCACTTTGTTCTGTCTGCTACTACTTAGAACCACTTAAATCCTACTTTCTGTATTTAATAAAATCACTTTTTACTTATTGATTAACCCAGAGTATGTATTAATACCAGGGGGGGGGAGGGCAAACAGCTGTGCATATCTCTCTATGAGTGTTATAGAGGGTGAACAATTTATGAGTTTACCCTGTATAAGCTTTATACAGGATAAAGTGGATTTATTTGGGGATTGGACCCCATTGGGAGTTTGGCATGTGAGTGTTAAAGACAGCAACACTTCTTAAGCTGCTTTCAGTTAAGTCTGCAGCTTTGGGGCATGTGGTTCAGACCCTGGGTCTGTGCTGGAGCAGACTGGCGTGTCTGGCTCAACAAGACAGGGTGCTGGAGTCCCAAGCCTCTCCTTTTAGTGTCACTGCATCGATATGGGAGAAACTCCCAAAGAGAAGCCCTCCCTCTGTTCTTCTACATGTACACAGGAACTCCAGAAATACGGGCTGCACAGCAGAAGTGAGATGGTCACAATCGTCACACAGAAAAGAACATGCAGTTTCTGGTGATGAATTGAAAAAAGCAGAAAACATGCCCTTCAATGTAGGCATCAGAGGATCAAAAATTAAAGCCAAAGGAAAGCACGATCCACTCCTTTATATTATCACCAGTCCCCAGCTCAACAATTCTCATTTCCTGACCAGCAGAGCAACAACGTCACCCAAAACAAAAATGCTCAAGTCGACAGATTCACAGATTTTAAAATCAGAGAAGACACCATTGTGATAGCAGAGGCCAGAGAATCTCACCCATGAAGCCCATAACTTCTGTTGAGCTACAGCATAAATTTTAGAAAGACATCTAGTCTTGATTTAAAGACTTCTGCAGAATCCAACACACCCCTAGGTAACAGGCCAACACCTGAAACATCAATATGAGAGGTGGTAGAAAAAACAAATAAAACAGCAACCAGCTGGATTGCTTCAGATCCCTGCACAGGACTGTTGCTGTAGCAGATACCTCAGCACAGTGATGTGTGCAAAGCTAAGGCAGACTGGTACCAAAGGGGGAATCTGGGGAAACTGGGAGACACAAAGTACCGTCCAAATCAAGAGAGCACGGATTTATGGCTAATGCACCAGAATGAAGACAGAGATCACTGGAAATAATCAAAAACTTTACATCAAAGAACAGCGATGAAAAGTTGTGAATAATCCTGGGAAAAAGAACAGACTCAGCAGCGATGGCATCCTGCTAAATGGCAGCGTGCCCTCGGATCAGATGGGTGATAAATCTGCTAAAGAGTACAGCCCCGTCCTAGTCAACTCATACCTAACTGACAAACCTGAAAGGCATACCCACCCTCTTCCATTCTGGCAATGCTCCATATGAGTCCATAGGACTGACATGCTGTAACATCTTTTAAACTGTGATCCCCTGGTTGCTGGCTTTGCTTGTGCCCAGGCTGTCCTGACAGTCACAGAAAAAAAAGTGGTTTGTAACTGTTGTTCTTCAAGATGTGTTGCTCATGTTCATCCCACACTATGTGTGTGCATGCTGCATGCAAGGTTGCCGGAGATTTTTCCCTTAGTGGTATCCGTAGGACTGGCCCTCGCACCCCCTGGAGCTCCGTGCACATGTGCCAGTATAAGGGGTGCCGCGCCCTCTCAGTTCCTTCTTGCTGATAACTCCAACAGGTAGGAGGGCAGGTCATGGAACGGACATGAGCAACGCATCTCAAAGAACAGTTATGAAAGGTTAGTAACTGTTTTTATTTCTTTGAGTGCTTACTCATGTCCATTCCATGCAGGTGGGCTCAGAGTTTATGGATGTGCTGTACTGCAATACCACTCTTCTGAAACTGGCATCATCATTTTCTGTTGGTGATGGCATAAAGGGATGTGAAGGTATGAATGGACGATGATGCAGATGTCCTGGACTGGTATTTGCGTGAGGAATGTTGCTGACGAAGCCTGAGCTCTCGTGGAAGCAAGCAGTCATGATGGCTGGAGGTGGAACCTGCTCCTGCTCACAGCAAGCCCAGATACAGGTGGTTATCTAGGACGAGATTCTTTGGGATGACACTGGTAGTCCTTTCATCCTTTCCGATACTGCTAGAAAGAGTTGTGTAGACTTACAGAAGGGCATAGTCCTCTTGATATAGAAGGCCAGGGCCCACCTAACATCTAATATATGGAGCCGACGTTCCTCAGCTGTCTTGTGAGGTTTTAGAAAGAAGACAGGCAGAAAAATGTCCTGGTTGTTGTGGAATTGCGACATCACCTTTGGCAGGAAGGCCGGATGGCGGCGCAGTTGGACCTTGTCCTTTAAGAACACTGTATAAGGGAGTTCTGATGTCAGGGCTTTGATCTCTGAAACCCTTCTGGCTGAGGTGATCGCCACCAGGAAGGCAACCTTCCAAGAGAGGAACAGTAAGGAACAAGATGCTAACGGCTCGAAGGGAGGCCCCGTGAGCTTCGACAAGACCAGGTTTAAGTCCCATGAGGGAACTGGGTAGCGAACTTGAGGGTACAGTCTTTCCAAGCCTTTGAGAAATTTGACTGTCATCTCGTGGGAGAACACTGATCTGCCCTGCACTGGAAAGTGGAAGGCTGAGATGGCTGCCTAGTGAACCTTAATAGATGAGAGAGCCAGACCTTGATGTTTTAGGTGGAGCAGATAGTCCAAGATAGACTGCAGAGAATACTGAGATGGAGAAAGATTCGGTTCAGAGGCCCAACAAGTGAAACACTTCCACTTAGCCAAGGTAGCCCTGGTGGAAGGCTTTTTTCTACCTAGCAAGATTTGTTGAAGCCTTGTTGAACCAGAGCTGCCTGGAGGGAGGTCCTGGCCACTGTCTTGCATTCCCCCAGGATGGCCATGAACTCCTTCCTCGACTCCTGCAGCAGGGAGTCCTTAAACTTGACCACAGAATCCCAACGATTAAAATCAGACCTCCCCAACAGAGCCTGCTGGTTAGAGATACGTAACTGGAGGCTGCCTGTTGAATAAACCTTGCATCTGAACAGGTCCAGCCTCTTAGCCTCTTTATTTTTGGTGGTAGCGATTGACTGCCCTTGTCTGCCCTGCTCGTTTGCAACCGACACCACCAGGGACTCAAGGCGGGGGGAGGGAGATGTGAGTACAGGTACTCAAACGCACTGGCTGGTACATTGTACTTCTTCTCCATCCTTTTTGAGGAAGGGGGCAGAGATGAAGAGGTCTTCCATAGCCCCCTGACAGGTCCCAACACCGCCTCATTAACTGGCAGGGCCATTCTGGAGAGAGCCGCTGCAGCCGGGATATCAACTAAACTGTGCGCAGATTTCTTCAGCTTCTCAGCTTCCAGCCCCAAGTTTGTTTGCTCCCGGGAGTCGGGGGTGTGTCCCAGACTGGACTTGGCACTCTAGGCAAAGTTGCTGGAGCCAACAGTGGCTCTGGGGAGGACAAGTGGCCTGGCATGGGTCTTACTGTGCTAGTTACTCCCCGCTTGTTCCTCTTCAGCACCGGGGAGCGCCCTCTCTCGGTGCATTGTTTTTTATGCTTCTTCCTCAGCATGGGGATGGAGAAAGGTGCCAGGAAGAGCACAGTGTTTGTGGAGCACTTCGCAGGGAAACCAAAGTTCTTGGCACCGATTCGGAGCGGCTCGGCTCCGAGGCCAGTCTGAAGGCTGCCACCATGAGTAAGGCCTTCAGACAAATGTCTCTATCTTTCTGAGTGTGCGGTCTGAAGACCCTGCAGATCTAGCCCTTCTCCTTAATGTGAGTCTCCCCTAGGCACTTTAGATAGCTAGAGTGCGGATCACTCAGTGGCATGGGCTTGCTGCAGGCGGCACACAGCTTGAAGCCCGGGGACTGGGTTGATGGCAGGGACCACTATCCACCCTATATACACTAACAAAGAACTATATACACTGACTACAAAAAAATATACAATATACAACAAAGTCTAAACCACTAGGAAAGAAGCCTTGTAAGAGCGAGATGAATCGTTCCAAGCAACTGTCACGGGTGGAAAGAAGAAATTGAGAGGTTGCAGAGCTGGTGGCACCCCTTATACGACAGCATATACGCGTGACTCCAGGGGGCGCCAGAGCCAGTCCTTTGGATACTACTAAGAGAAAAATCTCCAGCAACTGTGCATGTGGCATGCACACACCTAGCATGGAATGGACATGAGCAAGCACTCAAAGAAGAACCTGGGCTACCAGAACTCATAAAGAAAAGGAGGTTACTTACTTGTAACGGGATGTGCAAGTCCTTGTCTGTATTCCACTGAGGGTCTATGCATGTGCACCATGCATCTGAAGCCAGAGATTTTGAAAGCTGTAGCGTCTGAGATGATAATGGGTGGGATGGATTGACTACATCTCCCATTCCTTCTCCACCGCAAATCCAAGAGATCCACAGCAGAGGGGATGGAAGGCAGGTATTGGAATACAGATAGGGACCACATGTATCAAAGAATCTCCAGTTTCAGGTCAATAAACTTCTCTTCTTCTTCAAGTGATGGGCCCTATTGTATTCCACTGAGGGTGATTAACAAGGACTACCTAAGTTGGAGGAGGGTGCAAGGATGAGGATAGAATGGTTGAGCGAGGGACAGCTGTGCCAAAGGAGGTATCTGTTGCTGAGTCCTGCACCCAGGTGTAATGTGTGGCAAAGATATGTACTAAACTTCACATGGCCACTCTACATATGTCCCAAAGTGGCACATTGTGGATGGTGGCCATTGTCAAAGCTTGGGCTCTCGTGGAATAGGCCCTCACCCTGGGGAGTGGAGCCAGTCCCGACAACTGATAGCAGAGTGTAATCCACTTGGAGATTTTCTGTGTGGAAACTGCTTGACCCTTAACTCTCTCAGTTATTGTGATAAACAATCTAGGAGATTTCCTGATTGGTCTTGGCCTCTGCAGGTAGAAGACATCAAGGGATTGGAGTCATCATTCCTCTTCCAAGGTGTGCAGCTTCAGAAACAAAGCAGGTAAGTGAATGGGTTGGTTGAGATGAAACTAGAATAGGACCTTTGGCAGAATCTTGGGATGCAGGGGCAGGGAGACATTATCCTTATGGAAAGTAGTGAAAAAGGAGGGTCCGCCATCGTGGCCCCATCATTCACCTACCTTTCTTGCCCAAGTGATAGCCATAAGGAAGACAACTTTCATGGAAAGGGGGGATACAGAGCACGAAGCCAGTGACTCAAAGGTCTGTTTCATTAGTGTTGATAGAAATAGGTTGAGGTCCCAATGGGGACCAATGGGTTGTACGAGTGGGAAGGTTCTGACAAGTCCTTTCCAGAACCTAGTAGTCAGTGGGTGCATAAAGACAGAGCCTCCTTCCATGGGGGGAGGAGGGGGTTGAAAGACACTAATTGTCACCAGGTGTTCCTTAAGAGAGATGACAGTGAAACCTGATGACTTCAAGGACCGGACGTAATCCAAGAGGAGGGGAATCTCCACCTCTTCTGGGCCCAGGAGGTGACATGTTTCCACTTGGTCTGGTAGGAATGCCTAGTGGACTCTTTCCTGCTGCTGGAGGGGATGTTTTGCACTTCTGATGAACACGCCCGTTCTAGAGAAGATGCCCAACCAAATACCACACTCTGAGGCGAAGCATTTGCAGATCGGGATTCTGCCATTATGCTGCGTCAGTAGCTCAGGGAAAGTGGGGATGGGAATTAGGGGACAGGCTGACATGCAGAGGAGGTTGGGAAACCAGAATTGTCTGGGCCAGTCTGGGGAGATCAAGATGACCATTGCTCTCTCCTGTCTGATCTTGTGGAGTATTCATGGCAGGAGTGGCAGAGGGGAGAAGGTGTAGTTGATCTAGTCCGACCAACTGAGTATGAGAGCATTGTTTTGAGAGTGGGGATCAATATCCCCGCAGAGCAATATGTGCTGCATTTGTTGCTGGTGAGGGAGGCAAAAAGGTCCCTGGTCAGAGTCATCCATTGGTTGAAGATGTCATGTACTACAGAGTTGTGGAGTTCCCACTCATGATCAATCACAAACCGTCTGCTGAGAGAATCTGCAATCACGTTCTGAGTCCATGGAAGATAGGCTGCAGATAACAGGATCTGGTGGGTGATGCATCAATTCCAGATGTTGACCACCTTAGTACACAGAAAGGTTGACTTTGTGCCCCTTGTTTGTTGATGTAGTAAACAGTGGTGGTGTTGTCCGACATGATAAGAACATGATAGGAATGGATGTGTGACGTTACACCCCATAAGGCTGTATGGAAATATGCTTATGAATGTATATATGACATAGCTGGAATATTTTTTATGCTACATATGCCATGTAACATATCTCTGTAAAGGTTATGATCTACTGAATCTATTCCTCCTAATTGTATGCATGTATCATTTTTGTATTCGAAGTTATGAATATTGGCTGTGGACTTGCTTGATTTTAAGTAGCGTTAGTAAAGCATTTGGTCAGCTTCTTGAGAAAGGAATGTGGAAGTTAAGTGCCCGATCAAGAAACACTTAACGGACAATGGATCTTGGAAGGCTCCAATCCACATAAGAAGTCTACTTGAGAATGTTCAAGGTAGCATGTGAACCACGGCTTCTACCTGTAAGTTCTGAGTCATGCATGGACATGTGACTTGCCCCGGTGACTCCAAAACTGCCTCTTGTAGCTGGGGTTCTACAAGAGGGAGTTTTGGAGTCAGCGGGGCAAGTCACATGTCCTGTCTCTACAGGGGGAGAGAGGGGTGTCCACCCACAAGAGAAGGTCTATTTACACCCCTGGGAGACCCCTCCATTTTATCTTCAGCTGGCTCAAGAGATAGCCTCTTCACCCCCAAAAGATACCTGAAAGAAACTGGAACAAAGGACAGTAACTAGAGGGGGTGTGAGTGATTGCTGGACCCAGACTAGAAGGAGACTAGTCTGTAAAAGAAAACTTACTGGAACTGGTGAGGTTTTTATCTGTATTCTGTTTTATTACTGTACTAGACTTAGACTTGCGTGTTTTATTATATTTTGCTTGGTAATTCACTTTGTTCTGTCTGTTACTACTTGGAACCACTTAAATCCTACTTTCTGTATTTGATAAAATCACTTTTTACTTATTAATTAACCCAGAGTTTGTATTAATACCTGGGGGAGAGGGGCAAAAGCTGTGCATATCTCTCTATCACTGTTATAGAGGGTGAACAATTTATGAGTTAACCCTGTATAAATTTGAGATTACCCTGTATAAGCTTTATACAGGGTAAAACGGATTAATTTAGGGTTTGGACCCCATTGGGAGTTGGGCATCTGGGTTTTAAAGGCAGGAATACTTCTTAAGTTTCATTCAATTAAACCTACAGCTGTTATGGGGCGTGGTTCAGACCTTGGTCTGGGTTTGCAGCAGGCTAGCTGGTCTGGCTCACACCAGGCAGGGCACTGAAGTCCTAAGCTGACAGGACAGGAAAGCAGGAGCAGAAGTAGTCTTGGTACATCAGGTGGCAGTCCCAAGGGGGTTTCTGTGATCCAACCCATCACACATAGTATCATTTTTCTGCCCCCTTGGGGTACGGGTACATGTGGCTGGTGTATGCCAAACTGTTCTAGCTAGCTCAAGGATGGTATCATCTGTCTGGCACTGATGAGTGAAGTATGTCCAGCAGTTTATGCTGAGTGTCTTGGATCTCCTCCAGGGGAATATGCAGCTCTCCTGCTACTCTAGGCAGGAGATCCTGGAATTGGTGGTAGTCATCACAGGATGGAGGGATGCCAAAGCCACCGCTGCATCACGTGAGGATGATGGGAATCTCTCCTGACCCGGTGGTACCACAGGAACCAGATTGAGTGGCTCCTCTTCCATTATAGGTTCTGAATGTCTACTTGAAGGCACCGGAGACAGTGAAATGGATGAAGTCTCCCTAACAGAACTGACGAGTTCCAAGGGTGGGTATTGGGGCCAGGGTCCCCAATAGAGCCAGCATGATGGATCAGGAGGGAGTTGTGGAGGGCCCCACGGAGCAGGGAACCAGTGACTCCGGGGTGATTGGAGTGTAGGATACTGCCATGATGTAGAAGGCCTCGTTGGTATTTGTAGTTGCGGGAAGGGATGGAAAGTCCCTATCCCTCATCTGATTCCTCCGAAGATGAAAATTTGGAGATCAGTTCCATTGTTGGTACCGTCAGAGCTGGCGGAAGCGTGTAAACTGCCGGAGTGAGGGGTGAGGAGTGCCTCAGATGTGGCATGTCCTGTGCTGAGATACAGTCTCCTTCGAAGTAAAGGGTCCCAGAAGGCATGTCGATCTCAGCTCTCCCAGGGCCAACACTTCCTGGGGCTCTGGTGCTTTTCCCAGCCTCCCTGGAGTCAAGGGTACTCTGTCAGTCTCCAAAACTGTCATGGGAGCAATGGTATTCCGCAGCGCAGATGACTCTGTAGATCTTGCATGAGAGGAAAGTGATCAGGAACAGCCAGCATGGATTCACCAAGGGAAGGTCATGCCTGACTAATCTAATCGCCTTTTATGATGAGATTACTGGTTCTGTGGATGAAGGGAAAGCAGTGGATGTATTGTTTCTTGACTTTAGCAAAGCTTTTGACACGGTCTCCCATAGTATTCTTGTCAGCAAGTTAAGGAAGTATGGGCTGGATGAATGCACTATAAGGTGGGTAGAAAGCTGGCTAAATTGTCGGGCTCAACGGGTAGTGATCAATGGCTCCATGTCTAGTTGGCAGCCGGTATCAAGTGGAGTGCCCCAAGGGTCGGTCCTGGGGCCGGTTTTATTCAATATCTTCATAAATGATCTGGAGGATGGTGTGGATTGCACTCTCAGCAAATTTGCGGATGATACTAAACTGGGAGGAGTGGTAGATACGCTGGAGGGGAGGGATAGGATACAGAAGGACCTAGACCAATTGGAAGATTGGGCCAAAAGGAATCTGATGAGGTTCAATAAGGATAAGTGCAGGGTCCTGCACTTAGGACGGAAGAACCCAATGCACAGCTACAGACTAGGGACTGAATGGCTAGGCAGCAGTTCTGCAGAAAAGGACCTAGGGGTGACAGTGGACGAGAAGCTGGATATGAGTCAGCAGTGTGCCCTTGTTGCCAAGAAGGCCAATGGCATTTTGGGATGTGTAAGTAGGGGCATAGCGAGCAGATCGAGGGACGTGATCGTTCCCCTCTATTCGACATTGGTGAGGCCTCATCTGGAGTACTGTGTCCAGTTTTGGGCCCCACACTTCAAGAAGGATGTGGATAAATTGGAGAGAGTCCAGCGAAGGGCAACAAAAATGATTAGGGGACTGGAACACATGGGTTATGAGGAGAGGCTGAGGGAGCTGGGATTGTTTAGCCTGCAGAAGAGAAGAATGAGGGGGGATTTGATAGCTGCTTTCAACTACCTGAAAGGGGGTTCCAAAGAGGATGGCTCTAGACTGTTCTCAATGGTAGCAGATGACAGAACGAGGAGTAATGGTCTCAAGTTGCAGTGGGGGAGGTTTAGATTGGATATTAGGAAAAACTTTTTCACTAAGAGGGTGGTGAAACACTGGAATGCGTTACCTAGGGAGGTGGTGGAATCTCCTTCCTTAGAGGTTTTTAAGGTCAGGCTTGACAAAGCCCTGGCTGGGATGATTTAACTGGGAATTGGTCCTGCTTTGAGCAGGGGGTTGGACTAGATGACCTTCTGGGGTCCCTTCCAACCCTGATATTCTATGATTCTATGATTCTATGATCTGAGGGATGCCAACCTTGATGGTGTGTGTGGTACCGGCAGATCCGTCGATTTATGTGGACTCTTATCATGCTTATGCGCTTTACAGCATGCTCCTTGTCTATGATTGGAACTCATGGAAGGAGTCTCTGCTTTCTTAGGTTTAGTGGAAGACTTACTGCCATGCTTATGTAATTACTTCCTTACCTCTCGACTAGGCCCCAGCGCTGGTACTGCTGTAGCTGGAGGTGCACTCCTAGCAGCCTCGGGTCAATGTACGGGGGAGGGGTTGCCTGGCCAGGGTCTGAGTGAGGTCTCATGAAAGTTCCATGAAGTGCTTCCAGAGGTGGAGAACCCAGCCGCCTCAGGTCTGGCTGGGGAAGGACTGATAGATATTGCACTTGGATGAAATGTGGACAGGCAGCAGAGGCAGAGTTGATGTTCATTGCTGACTGAGAAGGAACGTGGGCAGGAAGTGTGGATTTTAAAGCCTAGAGTCTTCGGCATAGTTCAGTACTCACACATGGGTGCGGAGGCAAGGGATGGTGTGGTTCAGAACAGAACACCCCCCCCAACCCCTCCGAAAAGCCCCAACTCTACTCCCAAAACTAGCAAACTACAAAAATTATTATATGAACAGTAAAAACAGTAAAATGCTCTAAAGCTAACTATGTACAACTACATATTTTTAAAGTGCTTCACACTCTAGAGGACACTAATAGTTCTGACTCGGACCATGCGGCGGTGAGAAGGAAATGGAGACACAGTCTGTCTGCCCTGCCCTTTATCACCTCAGACGAAACCATGAGGCAAGCCAAGGGCACATGCGTGACCCAACAGCCTCTAATACTTTCAAAATCTCTGGGTCCGGAAGCATGGAGAAACCCTCAGTGGAATACAGTAGGGACCATTGCTTGAGGAAGAGTGTGCAAAACCTCACACACACGCCCAACAGAAACAGCACACGTCATGCCAAGAGCCAGAAGCAGTGTGCATCCAGCAGGGTTTAACACTGAGAGGGGTTTCAAACCTGCCTTTTTGCTACCTGAGTTTTCTGCCAGTTTTGTTTCTAGTAGCTAACCTCCAAAATAGGATCAGCTGAACTTAATTGAGCAAAGGGTAACTAATCACCACCTCTCTCACTGCCAACCTGGACTAGAGAGTTCCTCAGCACTCACTGACTGGTCTTTACACAGCCAGTACTAAACATGATTGCTTCTGAGCTACCTGTGAAATTAACTTGATGTTGACAGCAAGAAAACACCATTCTTATGAAAACCCTCAACTTCACACACATGATAAAGATATGGTAATAAAGTCAGAGGTGGTTCATACTACTGAGAAATGTTGTAATGAATGTTGTTTTGGCCAAACTTCTACTACTATCCACTGCAATGAGTTGCTTCAAAGCAATTCTCACTGTATGTTTTTTTTAGGGAGAGAATTGCCAGTGTTTTTAGTAAGAGCAATACTGTTTACCCCATGAAGGGTAACAGAGAGCTTACACAATATGAAACAACCCATGCACCAAAGCAGGAAGAATAGCTTAGCTGTCCAGCACATTGCCGATGATAATTGTGATGTAAAGATGAATACAATCTTGACAGCAGTTAGGTAAATAGGAGACTAATGGCAGATGTTTTTTATTTAAACTGTAAGATCGGCACCTCCAGTGTGTCAATTCTGAATCACTGCCATACAGCCAGTGAGACTCTGAACTGCAAACAAAGGTTTTTTAGGAATGAAATCAACTGAAATCTTAACTAGTCTCTGGTGGATAGTCAGATTTCTAAAATAATACTCATTGCATACCCATAACAAACATGATTTGCTTAAAAATAAAAGCTTGTGTTTAAATTTTAATTATAGTTGGCTTCCCTTCACATGAGAGCCCTCAACAGAGTGCTGGGAAAACCCAGCAAGATCTCTACTGACAATATACACCTCACTAACATGAATGCCAAATGGTGCCTTCAGACAGAGATCAGCAAGACACGCCATTGTGATAGGACCTAGGCTTGGCCATCCTCTGGATCAGCTGTCTCCCACACACAGTAATGAGAATGAGGATAAGGACTTTCAGCTGAGATTTTCAAGAAGTCTAGAGGATTTAGCCATTCACCTTCTATTAGTCTGGATGGAAGACCTGTGGCTAAATCCCTAGACTGGTTTGAACACCCCAGTTTATGTTTGTGTAGCACTTTTCCTCCACAAAGGATGTCCAACATTTTATCAACTAATGGCTGGATTTTCCTTGGTTACACTGCTGTAAATTACAAGATGAAGCCCAGTAAAGAATAGATCTTCCTGGATAACAAGGTGACTAATAACATTCAGCATGTAGCATTCTCCTTAACATGAGGGCAAACAGTTGATGTGCCATGATTAATATGGGGGTCTCTAGCCTCCCAGAACCAAAGAATACCACTACACTGCAAGCAAATAAACAAACAAACAAACCCCCATGACAGTGAGTCTTAGACCATGACAGCTGACTTGGGCTCATGCTGTGAGGCTAAAAATAGCAGTGTAGACCTTCGGGCTCAAGTTGAACCAAGGCTCTGAAACCTGACAGGGAGGATGGGTCTCAGAGCCCTGGCTCCAGCCCAAATGGTAACATCTACACTGATATTTTTAGCCTTGTAGCATCAGCCCTGTGAGCCTGAGTTAGTTGATCCAGGCTTTGAGACTTGCTGCCACAAGATTTTTTTTGTTTGCAGTGCAGATGTACCCACGCTTTGAAGTAAGTTTGCATGTGAGTGTAATTAACATTGGTGAAAGATGCTGGACTGGCAGCCCAGGAGACAGAAGTCCTTTCTTTATCCAGAGAAGAGGTACATCACTAGCAGTTGTGTGCATTCCCCATGTACTTCAGCCCTGATCTGAAGGAACCATATTTTGAGATAGAGGGTAACTCAGTTTCCATGGCTGATCCAAGCCTTGGACTCTCTGTGGAGACTCACAGCACGAAGGACACTTTGGGCTTGTCTACACTACAAAATTAGGTTGACTTAAGTTAGGTCAACCTACAGTCACTGCAGCAATTAAATCAGCTGTTGGTGTCCATATTGCCCTCCTTCTGCCAGTGGAGTGTGTCTTCACCAGGAGCATTTGCACTGACTGAAGTGGGGCATTGTGGGGCATCGACAACCACGCAGGGCTCACAGGTAAGGCCCCCCACCACAGGCTGACAGCAGGAGCTGGAGACGAAATGTGAAATAATAGCAGCCATAAAACTGACAGGAATGTCAATTTCACTGCTGGTACCCTCCCTGCTGTGAAACTGAGCTACAGCTTGACCTGTCAACCCCTGGGTGGGGCTTCAGCTGTGAGCCCGGTGCCTGGCTGACAGCCAACAGATGATATAAGTAAAGCAGTCTACATGGACACTGCATTGCCCTAACTACATTGACCTAACTGCTACGCCTCTTGTGGAGGTGAAGTTATTAAGTCAGTATAGTGGGCAACTTGCATCGGCGGGAACACCATTGTAGCGTAGACACTGACAGAGTTAGGTTGATGTAAGCTGCGTTACATCAAGCTAACTCTGTAGTGTAGACCAGGCCTAAGTCCTAACTGGAACAGTTTGAGAAAAAGGGTTTAAATTCACCTGTAAGGACAGCATCAAGAACTCCATGAGACGGAAAGGAGGAAATTGTTTGCATCTCACTCCTTCAAGTGTCTTAAAGAACTGTGGAACCTACATGTGAAATATCTAAATGATGATGTGAAAGGGGAAAAACAAACAAACCGGCTGATATACAGAAGTTTCTAAGCCCATTTTACTTCCCAATAGTTTGAAACTTGTTTACAGAAACAGCAAAACACACTGACCTCTAATCTCCCTCTTTCAATTGTCCTTTACCCTCCACTCAAAACCCTACACAGGTCCACACAGTGAGAGGCCATTCATTTCTTCTCTCTAATTCTAGCTTGTACCTATTCTCTGCATGAACCCTTCTGCTGTCACTGGGAGTCCCACAAAGAGGATGAGGGCAGAATATAAGAATAGAGATCAGCAGTTCAGATGAGAGATCCTGGGGCCATTCAGAAAGGGATGAGAATCCTGCCTGGGAAGAGATTACCTGAGACTCCCAAACCACTTTCTATTGAACTGCATATTGTTTTTGTGTTCAGAATCAGGGCCAGTGTAGAAGGAAGCAATTGAAGGTATTCTGGGCATCATTTCAAAATTAAGGAGGGCACTGTTCCCTCTAAGCTGTGTGCATGTACACATGCACACAGATCCTAAACACTGTGCACACGGCGAAACACCACGTGCACAAAAATTTGCACAGAAGAAATTTTTTGTGCACACGGCCTGTCAAAAATTAGAGGGAACATTGAAGGATGGTCCAATCACACTCCCCTGATCTGCACTCAAAAGGGCCATGGCAGCAAGAGGAAGGCTGTCAGTCACCTCAATGGCAATGATATCTCCACCTCCCTCAGGGGTGTAGCTGGAGAAGAGGATGGACAGTGGGAGCAGGGGCCAGAGGGGCACATGTTCAGCTCCCACCAGCCCTGCTGACTCCTCTCAGAAAGCGCTGTCCTCTCCCTATTGGGGCAAGTCTTTGAAAGGTGGCTTCTTTCGGAAGCAGCCGCCACCTGGAGAAGCCTTTACCGTGGCTCCATTGCCTACTAACCTCCACATTCCTGGCAGCTGCCCCTGAATATGCCCAGTCCCCATGCCAGACTGTGCAGTGTCTGCAGGAATGAGGGACAGAACTGTGAAGGGGAGGAGCTCCTCCCCCACACAAGGCTCTCAGGGGCATAATCTCCCCCCAAATGAACTGGAATTAATAGGTTA
The DNA here is from genome assembly GCF_965140295.1 of Lepidochelys olivacea. Classification (NCBI taxonomy): domain Eukaryota; kingdom Metazoa; phylum Chordata; order Testudines; family Cheloniidae; genus Lepidochelys; species Lepidochelys olivacea. The sequence continues at coordinate 41,794,331 of NC_140418.1, read as the reverse complement.
AAAATGAAGCAGAGTCTCCCAGGGTCTCTCACAGATGCTCTGGTATTTCCCGCACCTACTGGCCAATTTGACTGACACACAAGGCAGGGTTTGCTGTATGTTTGTTCTGAAACTGCATTTATGTCTTATTGGTTTCAGTGTCTCTGCCCAAATCCCTTGGCCTCTGATAACCCCCAGGTAATGTTGGTGTTTCCATTTAAAACAACAATTTTACACTGTTTCCTCATTCTGAAGTCTATTTCTCACATTGTTTGAAAGCATTATTCAGTCCAGTTTCTTTTAAAAACTGCTCATATTGTGATCAGACTGAGTAACATTTTCAAATACTTTCCAAATCATCAGAAATATAACTTAGTCTCCAGATGATGAAATTATGTGTATGTGTGTGATAATCCAGCTCAGCCAGGGAAGGATTCTTGTAATATGGACACAAATATGAATTTTCAGGCAGATAAGTGCAAAAAATAATTATGAAACATCTAATGAAAATGTCTCCTCTGCAATACGGTTGACTATATATTACCACATTTGTCTTACCAAACTGCATGGGAAAACAGAACCAGCAAAAATTTTGGAAGCTTGAAGCTAATTCACTCAGTTTATGGAAATTCTGCATCTGACAATGTTTTCAGTGTGCTTAAATGTAACAAAAACATTTGGGTTTATGGTTCATGTGCACTGTAAAGTGCATAATAAGGCATGATTTTGTATAGATTATCTGATGGAAAGTTTAACTAACCTTTTCTGGGGTACAGAGTGTATTCCTGTTCAGACGGCTACTACAGAGACCCTGTGTACCATGTATGTCTTCGCTTGGCATACAGCTTCCTCCCTTTGGGAATTAACTACTGTACATGTTCACGTTGTATCTGTTCAGTCTTTTGGGTGCGACTCAAAATGAGTCTCCTGATCACTGATAGTCATTAATGAGCCTGTGCATTTTATGCAAAATTGGGTTGTTTTCCCCAGAGAGCTGATCTAAGTCCAGTGTATTATTATTAAACATGCTAGTGCCCAAGGGCCCTGATTGGGAAGGGCTCCAGGGTGCTGGGTGCTATACATAGCACAGATAAGAGACAATCCCTGCTCCGGAGGACGTACAGCCTGAACAACACACACACTTGAAGGAGGGGAGGGGAGGGGAGGGGAGGGAATGGGATGTCAGATGCCATCAAATCCATGTGGTATGGAATTGGCCTAGTGTTGTGAATTATGGGTTTGTTGTTTGTTTTTCAGCTGGGAGCAGATGAGGGGTGAGGAGTGGCAAGAATGGTGGCAGCAGAGGTGGGAGGGGATTAGTAAAAGAATGGGAGTTCATAAAAACAAGAGGGTAGGAAAAGGGTCAGTCACAGATCACCTGCCTGGTTGTGGTGAGCACCTGGCGTGAACCTGAAGAAGGGTCTGGCTATTGTTGAATGGCCTTATGGCAGAGGTGAGATTGAAGAAGGGTCTGGCAGTAGCTGTATGGCTTAGAGCAGGCAGATTTTTCCATGCATAATGGTAGAAAGAGTGGAGATGCATAAGGAAGAAGCTGATTGGTGGGAAGTAAAGGCTTGGAGCACTGGGACAAGCGAAGGCAGCAGCTGATGATATTATAGGTCACTATAATTACCCATGCCAGCTAAAACCAGTTGTAAACGCAATATAAGAGCGTCCACAAAGGGGGCTGCACTGGTTTAAATTAAATGGGTTTTAAGAAATTATTTTACTTAAACTTGTGCAAATTGCTGTGTGCAGAGCAAGCCAACATCAGCTGGGTAGGGTGGGACTAAATTGTGAAGGGGCTTAAAGTTAAAGACACGAAGGCTGGGTTTGATGGGGGAGGTGAAGGCACAGCCCATGGAGTATTTCAATGCACTTTCTTAAATCCATTTTCAATTTCAACTGCATAAGTGATTCTTCACTTCCACTTCTAAAAGCTGTGCTATAGTGTTGCTAGTATGGACAAACTGGAGCAATGGTCTGAAGTAAATAGGATGGAATTCAATAAGGACAAATGCAAAGTACTCCACTTAGGAAGGAACAATCAATTGCACACATACCCAATGGAAAATGACTGCTTAGAAATTCCTTACTGCAGAAAGCGGTCTCGGGGTCATAGTGGATCACAAGCTAAATATGCATCAACAGTGCAACAATGTTGCAAAAAAAGCAAACATCATTCTGGGATGTATTAGCAGAAGTGTTGTAAGCGAGACACAAGAGCTAATTCTTCCGCTCTACTCCATGCTGATTAGGCCTCAGCTGGAGTATTGTGTCCAGTTCTGGGCACCACATTTCAGGAAAGATGTGGACGAATTGGAGAAAGTCCAGAGAAGAGCAACAAAAATGAATAAAGGTCTAGAAAACATGACATATGAGGGATGACTGAAAAAAATGGGTTTGTTTAGTCTGGAGAAGAGAAGACTGAGGAGGGAGAAAAATGGTTCTCCTTAAGAGAGGATAAGACAAGAAGCAATGGGCTTAAATTTCCGCAAGGGTGGTTTAGGCTGGACATTAGGAAAGCTTCCTAACAGGATGGTTAAGCACTGGAGTAAATTGCCTAGGGAAGGTTTGGAATCTCCATCATTGGAGAGTTTTAAGAGCAGGTTAGATGAACGCCTAGATATCTAGATATTACTTAGTCCTGCTATGAGTGCAGGGGACTGGTCTAGATGACCTCTCAAGGTCCCTTCCAGTCCTGCAATTCTATGATTGATTCTATGCAAAGGCTGAAGAGAAAACAATGGCTGTTCCATTCCTAACCCTCACATCTCAAGCAGCCCTTGCTATTCACACTGTAGGCCCTCGTACAGCTCTGCCAATGTCTTTCAATCCTGATCCACGGTACCATCAGCTTAGTTAAACCAAGACTGAGCACCCTTCCCCTGACCTCTCAGTTCTGCACAAAACCTCACATCATTAGCCATATTTGCTGGGACTGGAAAAAGAGGGGGTGGGTAAGGTTGAGGTGCACTGGCAAAGTGAGTTGGGAAGTGGACTAAGAGACAATAACAAGCATGCAATTCCCATAAAAAATTATTCCTGCCCAAAGCCTGTGTTGGGAATTATTCAGTTCTTCAGAAGATAGGGTTACAGTGAGATATCTGGTGACCCTACAGAGCTAGAAACATGACCTTTTCACCATCAGAAAGGGAAATTCCCAGCTTCCTAATGGAACACCACCTTTTCTTCCAATCATAGCAGGACTGAGATACTGGACTTTAAAATTATACCATTTAAAGCTATTTTTAGAGGCATTAATGGACTCTACAGAGTTAACTAGACCTGTGTGGGATATGGAAGGTTCATTTTGTGAGAGATTTCGATATTTCAAATCTGGCTGTATTCCGAATTGGAACAAACACTGAATTTCTGAATTCTCAATGAAGAAAAATTCTATTTTGGATCCATCACAGTATTTTGTTTCAACAAAATTAAATGTTTTGTTTTTATTTCAATTTTTATTAAAAAAAATGTAGAAACAAAAAGTTATTTCAAAATGAAAACCAAAATGCTTCGTTGTGAGAACACTGAAACAGGCAGTTTTTACACTGTCTGAACTTTTCTCTGGTTTTCTTTTAAAATAAAATTCCGGTGAAATCAATCTGAGTTCAGATTTGGTTAGATTTGAAGGAAGTTTCTCTGACCAGCTTTAAAGTTAACTACAGCAGAGGGGTACAGTCTGGAGACATGGGTTACAGGTGGAGGGATCTGGAAAAAAGGTTCCAATGAAGGGCATGATTCACCATTGTGCTCCTCTTGTTTTGTGCCAGGTTAATCCACGGGTTTCAGTGAAGTGACATTGGTATGAAACACAAGTATTGCAGGGTGAATCAAACTCCAAATGTTGACGCTATACCTTTGTAAAATAGTCTTTCTCTAACATGTGGCACATATAGGATGTCATAGTGTGGTGGGAGGATTTTATTGCACTTGTCTGAACTGCACCACTCGCGGAGCAGATTGTAGCAGATAAAACCTCTTATGATCACATATTCTATCCTAACAACTATGGAACACACTAAAACTGGATTTTTTTTCTGTTAAAAAGTGTTTATCAGACCGGAACAATGACCCACACAGAGACAGCATTTTGAGTTCTGTGACCAGGAGAAAGCATGGAACTGGAAGTGGTTAGTGGAGGAGGGTTCCGCTGAACTTGGTTCTCAGATACTGGATCAAAAACACATGTGTGCTTGTATTAGATAACTTCTTTGAAAAAGGTTCTGTGCCTACTGTGGCAGGCAAGCCCGGCACTACTGGGATGAAAATGGGACATTCCCCTCCACCCCTACAACTATCTTCCAGGGGCCCCAAATTATTGTCAGAAAGGCCAAAATATGTACAGTTATCCAGTGTTAAAGCAGCAGATTGGAGAGTCCTCAACCTTCATATAAATTATAAATCATAACAAAATACTGACATGGTAGCCAAACTATTTTTTTAAACTCTTAAAATCCAAGGTTTTCCACGGGTCTATCCTGGAATCTTGTTTATTAACTAGTGACATCCAGGGCCTCCAAATAGCCATTTGTTCCCCCAATGGGACCTTAGAACCCTGTTTTGGCAGCCATGTGATTCCTACATTAGGAGTATGTAAAGATATGATATCGCTTCTGCACCAGGAAAGCAGTTTGATTTATGAAACTTACATTACATTTTGGCTTCCATGACCAATCCAGCCATATCTTTTAAAAAGTATTTGTCCTAAATCAAGGTTTGGACTTACCACTGACGTTTATTGCTGGCAACACGATAGACATCTTGGGCCGTCTGGTCTTACTATGGGTGGTAGCAGGCAACAACAAGTGATCCTGGAAAATATGAAAAAATGTGTTACATTTGTATTGAAGCACTGAGTTGTAGAAATGCCTCTCCATTCTGTGCCACTTGCATTCCAGGTAAATCTATTTATGAAGGTTTGGTGATTTCATATTGCTAACAAAAGTCACAGCCATTGCCCATATTGTGTAACCAGAAAAAATCTCTATCGGGTACGGCAACATCAGAAAGCACCTTGATCCTCATGTGGAAGGGGATGGGAACTACTCTTAGGCCCCTGTTCAGTAGAGCCCTTAAATTTGTGATTCAGTTTATTTAACTTGTTGAGTCAGATTTAAGCATGTGGTTAACTACTTTACTGAACTGGAGCCTTCACTGCCCATGCTGTTTGGTTCATGTCATCCTGTTAAATCTGTCATCTAATTGAAAAGGGAAGTCTTTCTTCCCTCTTTTTGATGAACTGTGCTGGGTTTACTGATTGGGAAAATGAAGACCGCGATGCCCAGAACCGGTAATGCTCAAGGAAGCACTATCAGCCCCTCGATTTCATGATAACAATATTCACTTAATTTTTGTTTTAAACAAATGTGAAATTGTTCGGTGTGAGTTTCAGGGTGGTCCTAGGGAGTTCTAAGCTAAGTCTTAGATGTATCTTACATTGGTGAAGTATTTTGCAAGATACCACAAAGAAAAAGAAAAACAGATTACTGTCCTTGCCAGTAAAAAAAACCAACTCAATAAAGAACTCTATTTAAAAATAACCATGGCTCTCAATCTACAACAGTCAATTCTGGCACTAAATACTAAAACCCCATAGTCAAGTATTGCTGAAGTAGTGACAAAACTCAGCAAAGGCCAACAACTCCACAGTAAAGGCTATTGTGAAATTCAACACAGAATATGTCTCCTGGGAATGACTTCATTATAATCTCAGTGTTAGGTCTAAACTTCCTGGCAGTGTTTGTGTCATAATCTGAAGATTGTTTTTAAACACTAGTGCTTGAATCTCATGCCCTTGATTTTTATTTTTATTTTCATTTTCAAAAGGAATTGTTCCTGGAAAGTTATAAAACTGAATATTATTTACTGAATACCTGAGCTGCTTCTTGGAGGACATAAGTAATTGATTAGCAGATTTAACTCAGTGAATCCTAGTTATCTTTTTGCTAAAGAATTTCAAGGTTGATGAAACATTCACACTTTAATTTGGTTTTATTTTTGTCGGTATTATTGTAGCATCCTAGGAGCCTCAGGCACAGACCAGTTGTCAATAGTACCCTTTATTGATTTTGAATAATAAAATGAGAGGAGACCCCTATCTGATCGTTCTAGGACTGCTGGATAAATATTTAGAAATATTTAGCAGCCCCATTGCAAATAATCATACAATAATCATACAAATCAGCATAGAAGTAAAGCAAAATCCCATCTTTCCTTGTACATTGCCCACAACAGTATGTGCTTCCTCAGTTGTCCTCAGTGCTGATGAAAGATGCTGGATTGAAAGGTTACAGCAAACACCTCTTTCAGTACCCTGAGCAGATATACAACAGGCAGTGCCCGTGCCAGTTTATGTTACAACCACCCCTAATCAGCAACTGAAGCCAGTGCAGACATCTCACATGTGATCTGTAAAAATTCCACTAGCTCCATTACGTCACAGCTGAGTTCTAAATCTTGACTCTAATCTAGAAGTACAATGGATTGGAATCTAGCTAACTCAGAGAGGAGTTACCTTCCACGATTCTCCAGGAAAGCTACATTACACAGTGCTGATGCAGCTGGACAGACCCTGGCTCTATCTATCAGCCACAGAGAATACAAGTGGGACCCTGGCTAAGGAACTACTTGCCAGAAGAGAACAGATTATGTCCAAACCTGATGTTCAGATCAAGGTGTAAAACACACCTCTTCTATGAAGTCTCTACCAGATGCAAATCTCTTGCAAAAAAATTATATAGAATCCTGCTCTTCTGTCCAAGAAGAACAAAGAGGAAGAGAACAGAGTGCCCAGTGTCTGGTTGGGCACGAATACACCAAAAAACATGCTAGTGCTGTTTAGATCATTACAGTCCAAACAACATAGCAAAGAAAAAAAAAGAGACTCTCAATGTCATGACAGTGTGAGAAAAGTCATGTGACTTGCATGCTCACATTCAAACTGGATTTGGAGTTTTCATACAACTCCACAGCACTCCCATGGGGACTTTGAAGAAGAAAGGTGTGTGAAAGGCTATTATGTCCAAAGCCCAAAGTCTTGGCCAGTGCTAATTCTGCAGTTGCACCAATCAGTTGAAAGTTGGGGACAGCCCAAATTTTGCCCAAATTCAGGAGTGTTTTGCAACTTGCCAGGAGCCAGTGGATTTCACCCAATTTGTAAGCATCTTTATCTTTGACAAGGAGATGTGTTGGATTTGCCATGGTCTATCTTGATCCAAAGAGAGAGCCCTGTATTGAAGGTTAGGGTAGCAACAGATAGACCCTGTCGCCTATCTTTGGCCTTTGGTCTATACTGGCTACCTATGATGTTAGTCATCCGATTGGAAATCTGGAGTTGTTAAAAATCAAGAGGAAAACAGACTCCTCCCTTCTGAGGTATAATAGCAACCTATCAATTTTAATCTTCAAGCCACTTTGCCAGCATCAACTTTAATCAGTCCTCACAATGTTCCTGTGGGAGAGGTAAATATTATTTATTATCCCCATTGTGGAGATGGGGAACCTCAAGAGTGGGGTAAAGTTACTTGCCCCAGGCTACAGAAGGAGTCAGTGGCAGAGCTACAATTAAAATTTAGCTGCCCTGATTCTGAGTCCCATACTCCAGCCACTAGAGCAAACCCCCTCTCTATGCTCTAGATGTCTTACAGTAAAATTAGGTCTATATTTTATATTTGGGGATTGGTGGATATCCTTATCTGCTCTGGTGCCTTGAGGACCTCCAGTTTCCCTAGCTTTACATCCTGCCCCCCTTAGGGCTGCTAAACATTACGTGCCCAGATATTGCTGATATTTTCTGCAGTCTTGGACAAACTCACAAAGATGTCAACACAGTCTCAAGAGCATCCATGGAGAAGGATGGCACAGACAGCACTCTCTAAAGAGATGCTCCTCAACAGACAGTAAGACAATTTTCTCTGTTCAGCCTCTTACGTACAAGAAGCTGTTGGCTCTGTCTCCATAACCCTTGCTGCAGCCCTAGGCATCATTATTGTAGTGTAAGACACAAACACCTACCCATGCAAAAAATCAATGTAAAGATAAGTGATTAGAAAGAAATGAGACATTTAGAAAAATTCGTAAAAGTATCTCTGTGTAGCATGTGATACATTGGGCAAAGACATTATTCTGCTAAACTCCTAAAGCATTTTTAATTTCACACCAGAAGGGAAAAAAGAAACAATTATTCACCTCTGATTTTAACACTGTAGATATGTATATCTAAAATCAAAATGTTATTTGTAGGCTTGGCAAAATTCTTTTTTTTTTTTTTTGTAATTTCAATGGATAGTATCAATTTTTATTTTAAAGCATTTTTCCCTGATTTTTTTCATTTTGAATTTTCACAGTTGCAGGAAATTAAGGGTGTGTGATAGACAATAATTATTTAATGACAGTAGATGTTGACAGTGGGGCTGCAGGAAAGATCCCTGCATGGCTGAGGGGCCTGAGACATCTGGGCACAAAGTTCTGGAGAGGTTGCAGTCCTGCCCCACCAGAACAGAGACCCCAGCCAATGCCACACTGGGAGGAGAACCCATGGGGGCAGGGAAGGCCTTCTCACTGCTGAGCAGCTCCAGCCCAGGGATGGCTCCAGCACTTGCAGCTGGTGAGAGAGTGAGCAGGGCTGTGACATAGGGGCTACCTGCAGAGGGCTCCCTGTGTGGCTAAGGGCCCAGGATAATGAATCTCTATGGGTGAAAGGTGCTGGGGAGGCTGCCTTGCTGACTGCCATCAATGTTTTTTTCTCCCAGCCAATTTCTGTGCCACGTGAAATTGATGTTTAGTGGACTAATGATTTAAATCAAATCCTTCCAAGCCTAGTTATTTGTGATACTAATACATGAGATAAAACTGAAAAGCAGTAAAAACGAATTCTAAAAGCCAGCATCTGCTTCGTTCCTGAAAGTGTCAGCCAGAAGCAGAATAAATGACATTAGCCTACAACAGATGGCTCTGGCTCAGGCCAAGATATACACTTGGATGAAATGACAATTTCAATAGACGATGCAAAGCTGACAGAGCTGGCACGACCATTGGAAAAATAACAGCCTGGAAAGACAAGATTTCCAAGTGAGACCCTGGCTCCAGCATTCTCCTTTTGTTAACAATCACCTCTCCAGCTTGGTGATAGAAAAGCCAGATGACCTAAATATTCAAAAATCCATCCATACAGACAATATCTTTCTTTAATAAGTTCAAAATACAGTAATTCAGGATTTTCTGGGGCTAAAAGATGTTAACTGTTACTTATTACTCTCCCTGTAATACTCATATTTATCAAGCCACTGACCTCACAAAACAGTCAGGGTCCTGCACAGTTAGAATATAATTAATTGCTGCCTGTAAATCAGCATACGACACACAACATCATGAAACATTTACAAGCTATTTTCCCTATAAAATGGAATGTCTAATCAGATCCTGCTACTCTTTAAGCCACTCTAGTGTCTGCCACCTGCTTCCAGACACAGCCCTAGGGGACACTACAAGTGTTCAACAATGCGATTCCCGAGCATGGTGCAGGAAAGTGAATGTGGTCATTAAAGAATCTAAGGATGTAAGATCAAAGGTAAACTGCTCCAATTCTGGTAGTTATACTCTGTATCTCTAAATATCCCCTGTAGCTTCAAAAGGAAATGGAACTCTTTTTCACTGTGCTAGGATATTTCTGTGTTGCCAGCTCCTGCTGTTTTAGTCTAAGTTTTGTGATATTTGGGGTGTTTCTTAAAACTCCAGCTTCTGAAGTTATGTGAGAATATGCGATAATGTGTGAGAATCTCAGCTTTTGTTTTAAAAAAGTAAATTTCTAGCCCTCATAGCTACAGAGCAAAGCTTGAAAACGTGACCTGACTCTAGCCTCAGAGTCTGTCTACACAGTAATTAGACACCTGCGGCTGGCCTGTGTCAGACAACTTGTGCTTACAGGGCTCTGGCTGCGGTGCTGTTTCATTGCAGTGTAGACTTCTGGGCTCAGGCTCGAGCCCAAGCTCTGGGACCCTCCCTTCTTGCAGGGTCCCAGAGCCTGGGCTCCAGTCCAAGCCCAAATGTCTACACAGCAATGAAACAGACCTGCAGCCCAAGCTCTGGGAGCCTGAGTCAGCTGGCATGGGGCTGCGGGTGTTCTAGTTGCTGTTAGACATACTGTAAGCGTCCAAAAAACAGAAAGTAAATAAAAAGTTCCTAAAATATATTCTTTTTAAAATAATGATTTAGGGACCTGAATCATGGTGTTTGAATGCTTGGGGTTGTCATTGCTGCTATTCTCTGGTTTTGCTATGCCCTGTTAAATAGCTATCATGTTTCACCCCTGCCATAGACGCATTTTAGTGGTGGATGAAATGCAATTTATTTATAGGCATTTCTATGATACTCATCATCAAAACCCTGGAATGCTGCAAAACACTGACTAGGTTATTGTCACTGCACCTGTAACACAGGGAAATATTATGATCCCTTTTGGGAAGACCAGCAAGAGAGAGTTTTGAAAAGTACCTAAGGGACTGTCTACACTTGAAAATGAATTGGATGAAGGTAGGGTGTGAATTTTCAGCACAATAACTCTTTTTGAATACCTCCCTATGTGGGCACTCTTATTTTGGAATAAGACTGCCTTGTTCCTGTTTAGATTAATCTACCTTTAAAAAATAGCTCTTCTGGAACAATTCCGAGTGTAGACAAGCCATCAGAGCCATACAGGCCTAAGGGACAGATTTTCAAAATTAGGTCATGCACCTTAAGAACAAGTTTCAGAGTAGCAGCCGTGCTAGTCTGTATCCGCAAAAAGAAAAGGAGTACTTGTGGCACCTTAGAGACTAACAAATTTATTTGAGCATAAGTTTTCATGAGCTACAGTTCAAATGCAACCGATGACGTGAGCTGTAGCTCACGAAAGCTTATGCTCAAATAAATTTGTTAGTCTCTAAGGTGCCACAAGTACTCCTTTTCTTCTTAAGAACAAGCTCATCCTTCTTCTTTCCCCTATATACTCCTTACCTAACAAGACCATCCTCCCCTGTATTTTCCTTAACAGAACAGTTGTCATATTTATGTATGGACAGTCTGTTTGAAAGTTCTTTTAACAACCTTCTGAATAATAAAGTTACAGAATGAAAAATAATTATAACAGATTTAATGTATCATTATAATTAATAAAATATTTTAATAAATATTGGTTTCACTGGCTTATATTTGTTTAAGTAAGTTTAGAGTGACAAGGTGGGTGAGGTAATATCTTTTATTGGATCAACTTCAAGCTCTTGAGCCACACAGAGCTCCTCCTCAGACCCAGAGATTCCAGTCTTGAATTAAAGACTCCAAAGAATGGGCAGTCTATAACATCCCTAGCAAAATTTTACGGCTGATGTGAGAAGGTGCTTCCAGAAAAGTGATATGAAAGAGATATAAATGAATATACAAAATGAACCAGGCTGGTTCTCTTGAAAAAAACTGTGGTTCTTTTCTCCTAATATGTTACTGTGAAAGTAGAATCACAAAAGGCAGGCTATTCAGAACATCGTGTGCTTATTGTATGGTCAAAACCATGGCATGTAGGCAGCCAGGTTATTTTTCCGATCCCACCCAAAGGGGTGGAAATCCACATGTACAGTAGACTGGAATTGGCATGGCTCCTCCCCAAAATTGGGGGATAAGAGCCAGAGCCACGCACAAAAAAAAAAAACTTTGAAGAACACTGGTATGGACGAGAGCTATTGGACAATTTTAGACAGCTATTAGAGTGGTGCAAAAATTCATTCATCTCCATAAGTGGCCAAGATGCCTCTTGAGGCTTCTCACATACAAAACAACAAACACACAAGGCAAAGGCCGCAAGATAACACAGGTAGTGGAGGGGAGGGCAGAATTGTTCAAAGCCACTCAAACTGTAGTTGCTTGTCCTTGCAGAGGAATGAGTTGTGCACAAATACTATTTCTGGTCACTAAAGACAGACTTCACTTCTACTGGAGGAAACAGAGAAGAACACATTACGCATACCCTTTCTGACAAGACGCATGAGCCTGTAGCAGGTCTAGACAGCAAGGCACTTTTCTAAAGTGAAGTGAGCTGTAGCTTACGAAAGCTCATGCTCAAATAAATTGGTTAGTCTCTAAGGTGCCACAAGTACTCCTTTTCTTTTTGCGAATACAGACTAACACGGCTGTTACTCTGAAACCAGTTACCATATGTGTTCCTATGCTGATTTACATCTATTGTGCCTAGCATGTACTTTATATGGCACGAAATATTCTCACCTAGGCCTGTGAGCCACACCTGGACAGCAATAGTATAGATAAATGGCTCAATCATATAACAGATCAATAGATTTTAAGACCAGAAGGGACCATTCTGACCATCTAGGGTCTGACCTCCTGTATAGCACAGGGCAGAGAGTCCCACCCAGTGATTCCTATATCAAGCCCATAATCTGTGTTTCTACTAGGGCACACCTTGAAACAAACACCCATTCGTGATTTAGAGACTTCAAGTGATGGAGAATCTATCATGTCATCTGGGAAGCCGTTTCAATAGATAATTATTCTCACTGTTAAAAATTTGCACATTATTCCCAATCTGAATTTGCCCAGCTACAGCTTCCAGCCATTGGATCTTGTTCTGCCTTTTCTGCTAGTTTAGAGCCCTCTGCTACCAGAAATCTTCCACCTGCGTACGTACTTGCAGACCATGATCAAGTCATAAGGACATAGGAATGGCCATACTGGGTCATAGAATGATAGGGTTAGAAGGGACCAGAAAGATCATCCAGTCTAACCCCGTCAAGCTACAGGATTTGTTGTGTCTAAACCATCCAAGACAGGTGGTTCTCCAGCCCCCTTTTGAAAACCTCTAGCAAAGGAGCTTCCACAACCTTCCTAGGCAGTCTGTTCCATTGTCCTACTCGTCTTACAATGGTCCATTTAGCTCAGTATCCTGTCTTCTGATAGTGGCTGGTGCCAGAGGCTTCAGAGGGAATGAACAGAACAGGGCAATACACCACGTGATCCATCCCCAGTTGTCCAGTGTCAGCTTCTAGACAGTCACCTCTTACCGTTCGTTCCGTTCTCTTCGAAAAGCTAGGTTTAGCTCCTTAAGTCTCTTACTGTAATTAGGTTTTCCAGACCTAGAATGATTTTTTGGCCATTCTTTAAGAGCGCTCCATTTTTTCAACGTCCTTTTGAAGTGTGATACTACAACTGGACACAGTATTCAGTAATGTTCTCACCAATGCTGTAGACAGAGGTAATACCACCTCCCTACTACAACTCAATATTCCTTTGTTAAAACATCCTAAGAACTTGTCTCACTACTTCTCAAGCTTCACAAGTTGGCAACTCTTTATTTAAAGTAACAGGTTTTTGCGATCACCTTACATTTATTATAAGAAAAGTTAAAATAGTGTACCAATGCTAAGCCTGTAGCACTGATTTGCGTGTGCTTTGCGAAGCGATCAGAGAATATTTGACCTTGAATGGGATGGGTGTGCAGGGATTGGCACAGCCTGATTTTCTTTGCTTTAGACCAGAGGGTCTCACACTGTGGTCTGTGGACCACCAGTGGTCTGTGAGCTCCATGCAGGTGGTCTGCGGATAGTTCCCTCTAAGGTGCACACCTGGGCGCCCACCTAATTAGTGGAGCCGCGCAGGCGTGGCTCCACTAATTAGGTGCCTGGACACTGGAGAAGATGCACATGTAAGGCGAGGTGGTGACCTTGAGGGGAATAGCGGGGAGGTGGGAAGGGTCAGTGGGGTGAGAAGAGGGTATGGGAGGAATTTGGGACATGCAGGGCTGTGGTGGCCAGAGAAAGAGGCAACTTTCCCCAGCTCTAGGTCTGCAGCCCCCGAGCTGGGGCAAGGAGCTGGGGGGTCTCTCCCCCACCACAGCAGCCACAGAGCTGAGGCTGGGAAGGAGGGCCATCTAGTCTGGGCACAATCCTTTCTCCTGGAACAGCCCTTGTTCCAGCTCAGGTGGTAGCTAGGGCATTTCTCATGATAGCTGCGCCATTTGTTCTGTTCCACCCACTTATATATCTTTTGCATAAGGCGGGAATCCTTTGTCCCTCTGGGTTCCCACCCCTCCCTCTCAATGGAAAAGCACCAGGCTTAAGATGGATTCCAGTTCAGGTGACATGATCACACGTCACTGTAAGACCTCCTTCTTCATTACATAGGAGCTGGCCGACACCTACACAGGAAGGCTTGCAGGTAAACAAACCCATTCACAGTTCATTGATTCTGAAGCACCCTTAATGGCTTCCACTTAATGTGCTTACATCAGTAATACAAGTTTATATCTTATTCTCCTAACTTCAGACATAAAAATAACACATGCAAACAAATAGGATGAACACACACAGTAGATTATAACCTTTGTAATGATACCTTACAAGAGATCTTTTGCATAAAGCATATTCCAGTTACACCATATTTACATTCATAGGCATATTTCCATAAAACATTATGGAGTGCAACGTCACAAGGGAGTCTTGTCAGCCCCTGCTGTGGATCAGCTCCCTGAAACTGCCAGCCTATGGCAACACAAGCACTGCCTGCCAGGCCTCGCTCTCTCTGTACAGATTAGTAACAGGCACATACACCAACCTCCAAGTCCTCCGAGTGTTCTTCTTGAGTACTCAGTCTCTGTTCTATTGAACACTCACAGTACTCTTAGATTTGCCACTCCCGAAGGAATAGTACACACCAGCTTGCAAGACTAATACAGGACCACCATTTTACCTAACACACATCACTTCGATATACAGCAAAAATAAGAATAAGTTTATCAAAGAACAGAGATTCAAGTGATGGAAAGTAAGTATATTGGAAACAAATGGTTACATATAAAACAAATTCACAGAATCACAGAAATTTAGGACTGGAAGGGACCTCAATAGGTCATCTAGTCCAGTTCCCTGCACTGAGGCAGGACTAAGTATTATCTAGACTATCCCTAACAGGTTTTTGTCTAGCCTGTTCTCAAAACCTCCAATGAGGGACATTCCACAACCTCCCTAAGTAATTTGTTCCAGTGCTTAACTACCCTGACAGTTAGGAAGTTTTTCCTAATGTCCAACCTAAATCTCCATTTCTGCAATTTAAGCCCATTTTGTCTTTGCCTGTCCTCCATTGATAAGGAGGACAATTTATCACCCTCCTCTTTATAACAACCTTTGACATACTTGAAGATTGTTATCATGTCCCGCTTAAGTCTTCTCTTCTCCAGACTAAAAAAACCCAATTTTTGAATCTTTCCTCATAGTTCACATTTTCTAGACTTTTATTTTTGTTGCTCTCCTCTGGCCTTTCTCCAATTTGTCCACATCTTTCTCCAAGTGTGGTGCCCAGAACGGTACGCAGTACTCCAGTTGAGGCCTTACAAATGCTGCTTAAGTGGAAGAATTACTTCTCGTGTCTTGCTTACAAAAGTATTGCTAATACATCACAGAATGATGTTTGTTTTTTTTGTAAGTGTTACACTGTTGACTCACATTTAGTTTGTGATCCACTGTGACCCTCAGATCCCTTTCCACAATACTGCTTCCTAGGCAGTCATTTCCTGTTTTGTATGTGTGCAACTGATTGTTCCTTCCTAAGTGGAGTATTTTGCATTTGTCCTTATAGAATTTCATCCTATTTAATTCAGACCATTTCTCTAGTTTGCCAAGATCATTTTGAATTCTAATCCTTTCCTCCAAAGTGCTTGCAACCTCTCCCAGCTTGATATTCTCCACTCTCTTTATAAGTGCACTGTCTATCCATTGACTGTTACCTTATTATCTTCCAGGCGCTTACAAATTGATTGTTTGATTATTTGATCCATTATCTTTCTGGGGATCAAAGTCAAGCTGAGTGTCTATGATTTCCTGGGTTGTCCTTATTACTAGGGCTGTCAATTAATCACAGTTTACTCACGTGATTAACTCAAAAAATTAATCACAATTAGAAAAAAATTAATCACATTTTTAATCACACTGTTAAACAATATAATACCAACTGAAATGTATTAAATATTTTTGGATGTTTTTCTACATTTTCAAATATATTGATTTCAATTACAACATAAAATACAAAGTGTACAGTGCTTACTTTATATTATTATTTTGATTAAAATATTTGCACTGTAAAATAATAAAAGAAATAGTATTTTTCAATTCACCTCACACAAGTACTGTAGTGCAACCTCTACCGTGAAAGTGCAACTTACAAATGTAGATTTTTTTTTGTTAAATAAATGCACTCAAAAACAAAATAACGTAAAACTTTAGAGCCTACTAGTCCACTCAGTCCTACTTCTTGTTCAGCCGATCGCTAAGACAAACAAGTTTGTTTACATGTACAGGAGATAATGCTGCCCGCTTCTTATTTACCATGTCACCTGAAAGTGAGAACAGACGTTCACATGGTACTTTTGTAGCTGTCATTGCAAGGTAGTGCCAGATATGCTAAACATTCATATGCCCCTTCATGCTTCGGCCACCATTCCAGAGGACATGCTTCCATGCGCATTAAAAAAATAATACATTCATAAATTTGTGACTGAAGTCCATGGGCGAGAACTGTATGTCTCCTGCTCTGTTATACCCGCTTTCTGCCATTTATTTCATGTTATATCAGTCTCGGATGAAGACCCAGCACATGTTCGTTTTAAGAACACTTTCACTGGAGATTTGACAAAATGCAAAGAAGGTACCAATGTGAGATTTCTAAAGATAGCTACAGCACTTGACCCAAGGTTTAAGAATTGGAAGTGCCTTCCAAAATCTTAGAGGGACGAGCTGTGGCGTATGCTTTCAGAAGTCTTATAAGAGCAACACTCTGATGCGGAAATTACAGAACCCAAACCACCAAAAAAAAAAAATCAACCTTCTGTTGGTGGCATCTGACTCAGATGATGAAAATGAACATGTGTCGGTCTGCACTGCTTTGGATCGTTATTGAGCATGTCTTCTGGAATGGTGGTTGAAGTATGAAGGGACATATGAATTTTTAGCACATCTGGCATGTAAATATCTTGTAATGCCAACTACACCAATACCATGCGAATGCCTGTTCTCACTTTTAGGTAACACTGTAAACAAGAAGCAGGCAGCATTATCTCCTGCAAATTGTAACCAACCTTGTTTGTCTGAGTGATTGGCTGACCAAAAAGTAGAATTGAGTGGATTTGTAGGAATTAAAGTTTTACATTGTTTTATTTTTGAATGCAGTTTTCTTTTGTACATAATTCTACATTTCTAAGTTCAACTTTCATGATAAAGAGATTGCACTAAAGTATTTGTATGAGGTTAATTGAAAATTTTTTTTTGTTTGTTTTTTACAGGGCAAATATTTGTAATAAAAATAAATATAAAGTGAGTACTGTACACTTTGTGTTCTGTGTTGTAATTGAAATTAATATATTTGAAAATGTAGTAAACATCCCAAAATATTTAAAATAAATGGTATTCTGTTGTTGTTTAACAGCGCGATTAATCACACGATTAATTTTTTTAATCACACGATTAATTTTTTTAATCACACGATTAATCGCGATTAATTTTTTTAATCGCTTGACAGCCCTAGTAGGAATGGGAATGGTTTCAGAGTACATAACAAAATAGATTAAATGGGCAAAAGGTGCAAGTACAGAGAATTGGTTTCAATTAACTAGAATCAGTTGAAATTAGGGCTGTCAATTAATCGCAGTTGACTAACGTGATTAAGAGCTTGGCTACACTTAGGAGTTACAGCGCAATAAAGGAGCCCTGAGCGCACTAGCTCACTACCCGTCCACACTGACATGGCACGTAGAGTACTCTGACTCCGCGGCTACAGTGCTGCTGGGACTCCACCTCGGCGAGTGGAATAATGTTTGTTGCACCCTCGCTGGAGTGCCGTGGCACCAGTGTGAACGAGGTGTTGCTTTACTGCGCTCTGATCAGCCTCCGGAAACGTCCCATAATCCCCTTAAGTCAAGTGGCCACTCTTGTCATTGTTTGGAATCGGCAGTAGGAATGCAGAAATGCCCTTTGAAAGCTCCATTTCTGACAGCCGGCTGTTTATCTGCTCCGAGACAAAGAAAGCCATTAGTGTGGAATGTTGTGTGTGAGAGAGAGAGGCGCGGGGGGGGGGGCGAGGAGGGTCTGCTGCTGTCTGAACTTACAAGACAGCATGCTGACATGCTCTCAGCCCCCCAAAAACCCACTCTCTCCCCCTCACATACACACAACACAGTCCCTGTCACACTCCCCCCATTTGAAAAGCACGTTGCAGCCACTTGCATGCTGGGATAGCTGCCCCATAATGCACCGCTCCCAATGCTGCTGCAAGTGCTGCAAATGTGGCCACATCAGTGCGTTTGAAGCTGTCAGTGTGGACAGACTGCAGCGCTTTCCCTACTGCGCTCTACAAAGGCTGGTTTAACTCAAAGCGCTCTACATCCGCAAGTGTAGCCATGCCCTAACTCAATAAAATTTATTGCGATTTTCAAGGCTGAATCCCCACTCTGTCACTTTGAGTACAGAAGGTGGGGACCTGCAAGGATTTTAAAAACTAATACTTGCCACTGCAGGCTTGTTTCTGACTCCCGAAGTTACAGCTTTTTTCTGACCTTGGCTTGGCAAACGCTGCCACCACCCATGCAAAAATCCCCCTTGAACCCAGGAAGGAGCACTTGGGAATTCCTCCCTGTTGCGTACCCTCAAGCCCTTTCACACGCACCCCTCCAGGGAAGAGCTGAGAAAGAAAACAAAGGAAATTAGATGCGGCTACCAGCTATTCAAACAACATGCACAAACCTCATAGGGGGGAGGGATTGCTCGGTGGTTTAAGCATTGGACTGCTAAACTCAGGGCTGTGAGTTCAATCCTTGAGGGGGCCATTTAGGGATCTGGGGCAATAATTGGGGACAAGTCCTGCTTAGAGCAGGGGGTTGGACTAGATGACCTTCTGGGGTCCCTTCCAACCCTGATATTCTATGACACCAAAAATCCAATCCTGTTCTTAAAAAAGGTAAATTTTATTAAAAACAAAAAGGAAGAAAATACATCTGGAACTTAGGCTTTTGCTAGATTTTAAAAGAGCAATTCCAAAAATTAAGCATCCAAAATAGCTTTTTTGGGGGGTTAGCTTAAAGGTTACAAGGAAACAAAAGCATCTGGGGTTAGCACAGAGAAGATCCAGAAGCCAAAATAAAGAAATAAACCTAATTGCGTCTATTTAAATATGCCCTATCCAATGATTACTTCTAGGTATGGAAGATGAATTTTTATACCTGGTTCAAGCCTTACACAGTTTTCCTGCTTATAGCATTGCTGCTCCGTGTCTCCTTCTCCAGAGAAGGACAGACAAAGGGAAAGTTTCTTTCCCAATTTTAAAAAGTTCTACCTTCCTATTGACTCTTTTGGTCAGGTGCCCACTTTTTCCCCCCTTTATCCGGGGGACTTTTTAACCATTTACAGGTAAAGCAAGTAGAGAACAGCTACCAAGAGGGATTTTACAGCTAACTGGCTGGCTGAATGTCCATCAAAGGGAGCTACCCCCACCCCTTCATTTATCACAGCAATTAAAAAAATGAATTGTGATTAATTGCAGTTTCAATTGCACTGTTAAACAACAGATGACCAATTGAAAGCTTAAGAATATTTTGGATGTTTTTCTACATTTTCATATATATTGTATTCTGTGTTGTAATTGAAATCAAAGTGTATATTATTTTTGATAACAAATATTTGCATTGTAAAAATGATAAACAAAAGAAATAGTATTTTTCAATTCACCTCATATAAGTATCATAATGCAATCACTTTGTTGTGAAAGTGCAACTTACAAATGTAGATTTTTTTTGTTATATAATATTGTTTGTTTGAGCGATTGGCTGAACAGGAAGTAGGACTGAGTGGACTTGTAGGCTCTGAAGTTTTACACTGTTTTATTTTTGAATTAAGTTATTTTTTGTATATAATTCTACAGTTGTAAGTTCAACTTTCATGATAAAGAGACTGTTCTATAGTACTTGTATTAGGTGAATTGAAAAATACTATTTCTTATGTTTTTTACAGTGCAAATATTTGTAATAAAAATAAATATAAAGTGAGCACTGTACACGTTGTATTATATATACATTTTCAAATATATTGAAATCAAGATATTTGAAAATGTAGAAAACATCCAAAAATATTTAAATAAATGGTATTCTATTATTAACTGCGCAATTAATCACGATTAATTTTTTAATCGCTTGACATCCCTACTTATTACTCTTTTCATAGAAAGATACTATATTTGCCATTTTCTAGTACTCTGTTATCTCTCTCATCCTCCAAGAGTTCTCAGATAATCACTAATGGCTCAGAGATCTCTTCTGCCAGTTCCTTAAGTATTCTAGGATGTATTTAATTATGGCCTGCCAACTTGAAGACTTCTAATTTCTCTAAGTGAGGGTTTATCTACACTTAAAATGCTGCAGCCGTGCTTCTGTAGGGCTTCACTGAAAATGAACAAACACCAATGGAAGTGCTTCTCCTGGTGAAATAGGAAGAAGAGGCAGCTAGGTCAATCAGAGAATTCTCCCATTGATCAAGTGCTGTCTACACTGGGGGCTAGGTCAGTTCCACTGCGTTGCTGTGGGGTGTGGATTTTAATTAGTTGTAACAACCTAATTTCCTAGTGTTGACCAACTGTATTTCTTAACTTGTTCTTTACCTATTTTAGTGTCAGGGTTCCCTCCACACTCTGAACTCTGGGGTACAGATGTGGGGACGCACATGAAAGACCCCCTAAGCTTATATTCCATCAGCTTAGGTTAAAAACTTCCCCAAAGCACAAATTCCTTTCCTTGTCCTTGGATGGTATCGCTGTCACCACCAAGTGATTTAAACAAACATTCAGGGATTGGCCACTTGGAGCTCTATCCCCCCCAAATATTCCCCCCAAACCCCTTCACTCCCTTTCCTGGGGAGGCTTGAGAATAATATACCAGCCAATAGGTTAACAAGGTGAGCACAGACCAGACCCTTGGGTTTTTAGGACACTAAAAACCAATCAGGATAAAAAAAGAAGAACTTTAGTATAAAAAAAAGTAAAAGAAGCACACCTGCAAAATCAGGATGGAAGATAACTTTACAGGGTAAATAAAAATATTTAAAACCCAAAGGATTCCCTCTGACCTTGCCTCCCAGTTACAAAACAGGAAGAGTAATGTAATGTGATAACTGCAATGAAAAACTTGGAAGCCACTGGACCTTTTCCACTAGCATTTTTTCTGTTCCAGTCACTTGCTGAGCTGCCCCAAATCTCCACTTAGCATCAGGGCCCTTCTTTTGGGTTTCTTCTTTTTTTGTTTTCTTCTCTTCTTTGGTGCTAATCTCATTCCTGACCTTTCCTTCTCTTTCTCTCTTTTCAGGCTGGGTTTCTGACCACATGAAGCATGGGTCTGTGGAAAGAAAGCTCTATCTTTTCAGAGAGCAGGAAACTTGCTTGTAGCTTCAGAAAAAGCAGCCTGCAAACTCTCTAAGGAGCTGAACATTTTAAAATTCAGAGTAGATAAAGAGGTTGCTGGGAGATACCAATTTCATAGAATATCAGGGTTGGAAGGGACCTTAGGAGGTCATCTAGTCCAACCCCCTGCTCAAAGCAGGACCAATCCCCAATTTTTGCCCCAGATCCCTAAATGGCCCCCTCAAGGATTGAGCTCATAACCCTGGGTTTAGCAAGCCAATGCTCAAACCACTGAGCTATCCCTCCCCAATTTGTGGCCAGCCAAATGAGTTAGCTTTGTTTTCATCTGCCACGAGTTTAATATTGTTTGAAGCTTTCAGCTTAATTGATTCATACTGCTTGGCTGTTGTCAGAGATGTGAAGTTTGTGTGCTGATCTGTTAAATATGGTGATGACTCTTACTTGAGCTATACTATAATCTTCTCTATAGAATCATAAAAGTGTAGGACTGGAAGGGACCTCAGTAGGTCATCTAGTCCAGTCCCCTGCATTCAAGGCAGGACCAAGTAATAACTAGACCATTCCTGACAAGTGTTTGTCTAACCTGTTTTGAAAAACCTCCAATAATGAAGATTCCATAAACCACCCTAGGCAACTTGTTCCAGTCCTTAACTACCCTGACAGTTCTGAAATTTTTCCTAATGTCCAACCTAAACTTCCCTTGTTGCTATTCAAGCCTTTTGCTTTTTGTCCTATCCTCGGAGGTTAAGGAGATCAATTTTTCTCCCTCCTACTTAGAACAACCTTTTATGTATATGAAAACTGTTATCATGTCCCAACCCAGTCTTCTCTTCTCCTGACTAAATAAACCCAGTTTTTTCAATCTCCCCTCACAGGTAATGTTCTCTAGACATTTAGTCATTTTTATTGCTCTCCTTTTGACCTTCTCCCATTTGTTCACATCCTTCCCCAAGCGCGTTACCTAAAACTGGACAAAATACTCCAGTTGAGTCCTTATCAGCGGGGAGTAGCACGGGAGAACTACTTCTTGTGTCTTGCTTACTATACTCCAGCTGATACATCTCAGAATGATATTTGCTTTTTGCAACAGTGACTCATATTTATGTTGTGATCCACTAATATACTAAGAACAAATTATGCCAAAACAGCCTGATTTTCTTCTTTCACAGTGTCATAAATATAAAGGGAAGGTTAAACCCCTTTAAAATCCCTCCTGGACAGAGGAAAAATCCTCTCACCTGTAAAGGGTTAAGAAGCTAAACGTAACCTCGCTGGCACCTGACCAAAATGACCAATGAGGAGACAAGATACTTTCAAAAGCTGGGAGGAGGGAGAGAAACAAAGGGTCTGTGTCTGTCTGTATGCTGCTTTTGCCAGGGCCAGAACAGGAATGGAGTCTTAGAAATTTTAGTAAGTAATCTAGCTAGGTATGTGTTAGATTATGATTCCTTTAAATGGCTGAGAAAAGAACTGTGCTGAATAGAATGACGATCCCTGTCTGTGTGTCTTTTTTGTAACTTAAGGTTTTGCCTAGAGGGATTCTCTATGTTTTGAATCTAATTACCCTGTAAGGCATCTACCATCCTGATTTTACAGAGGTGATTCCTTTACTTCTATTAAAAGTCTTCTTGTAAGAAAACTGAATGCTTTTTCATTGTTCTAAGATCCAAGGGTTTGGGTCTGTGGTCACCTATGCAAATTGGTGAGGATTTTTACCAAACCTTCCCCAGGAAGTGGGGTGCAAGGTTTGGGAGGATTTTGGAGGGAAGGACGTGTCCAAACTATGTTTCCCAGTAAACCCAGTTAAAGTTTAGTGGTGGCAGTGGAAATTCCAAGGGCAAAGGGTAAAATTAATTTGTACCTTGGGGAAGTTTTAACCTAAGCTGGTAAAAGTAAGCTTAGGAGGTTTTCATGCAGGTCCCTAGAGTTCAGAGTGGGGAAGGAACCTTGACATGGTGGCAGCGTGGTGGGATTAACCTGAAATCCTTTTGAGATCAATTTGAGATTTTTTTGAACCAGAAAAACAGATTTTAAAAAGGAAATATGTTTTTTTCCTTCGGGGCTGCTGGAAAGGAGGTCCAACTGAAAGCAGCTAGTTTTTTCTCTGCTTTGGGGCCAGAGCAGAGACAAAAGGGGATTATTTTTGTGAATTGCAGGTTTTCTTTGCCTGGAGGCAGGGTACTTAACCTCCTGCAGGGAAATTCACAGCCTTTGCAAACCAGAAGTTTTTTTTTTCCCTAAAAGTAAATAGGGGGGTCGTTCTACCCATTTCCCTGGAGACAAAAGTGGTAGGGGTTTTTTTTTTTAGGATTTTGATTTTTTTTTTTTTTTACAAGGAGCACAGGTTTGAAAGGATTTTCTTTCCTTTGGGCTGCTGGTAGGCAGGTTTCCAAGTAGTTGGAGGTTTTTTGCTTTGATTTGGGGCCAGAGCAGAGACAAAGGGAATTGTCTTTTTCTGTAGGCTGACAATCACTATCAGAGAATAGGTATCCTATTCCAGCACAGCAAAATTTTACAGCCAAGTTTTGTTTGTTTATTTCGAAACCTTGGGTGTAAAGTTAGTTAAAAACAGAGAGGTTAGGATGACAGAATCCACGGCTCAACAAAAGCTTGAATTAGCCATATTTCAGGCTGAGGAAAAACAAAAGGAACATGAAAGACCGATAGAACTCATGCAGCTGGAGTAGGAGGTACAGGAGGCTGCCCACAGAGGGAAATGGAGGCAAGGGCCAAAGAACTGGAGGAGAAGGAAAAAGAGAGGAAGTACGTGCAGGAGATGGAGAAGATAAAGGCTCAGCAGAATATACCAACAAACCCTAGCAATCCTTCCAGGTACCACTTCCCATCCCAGAAAGTTCCCCACCTACAAGGCAGGTGATGATACGGAGGCCTCCTTAGAAAACTTCAAAAGGGTCTGCCTTGGGTACAGCATCTCTACCAACCAATACATGGTAGAGCTGAGGCCGCAGCTCAGTGGACCCTTAGCTGAGGTGGCGGCTGAAATGCCTAAAGAACACATGAACGAGTATGAACTGTTTAAATCCAAGGCGAGAGTCAGAATAACACCCGAGCAGATAACAGATAACACCCGAGCAGTCTTGTCGGAGGTTCAGAGCCCTAAGGTGGAAACCAGACGTGTCATTTACCTGACATGCCTACCACATTGTGAAACACTGGGATGCCTGGATATTGGGAGCAAGTGTTGAATCTCCAGTAAATTTGCCCTTCCTAATGCAAATGGAACAATTCTTAGAGGCTGTTCCTGAGGCAATAGAAAGATACATCCTAGATGGGAAGCCCAAAACTGTAATCGAGGCAGGAGAGATTGGAGCCAGATGGGTGGAGGTGGCGGAGAAGAAGAAAATTGGTCGCAGTTGGAGCAGAGTCCAGAAGGGACAACCCCAGACCACACCCTATTAGCAGGGGCCGCCCAAGGCCCCACTTACCTCCAAAGAACCCTCCAGACACCTTGTTGTCCCACCACCCCATTCTCCAGCAACCCACCTCGCCCCAGTGACCCGTCAGCTGGACGATGTTTTAAATGTAACGAGCTGGGGCATGTAAAGGCCAACTGCCCCAAGAACCCCAACAGATTACAGTTCATTGCACCGGAATCACACCAGAGGTCCGCAGGCCCAGATACCTCCCAGATACCCTTGGAGCAGAGGGAAACTGTGAGTGTGGGCGGGAAGAAGGTCACCGCTTGGAGGGACACCGGAGCACAAGTGTCAGCTATCCATGCTTCCTTAGTGGACCCCAATTTAATCAACCCAGAGATCCAAGTGACGATTCAACCCTTTAAGTCCAACTCTTTCAATCTACCTACAGCCAAGTTGCCTGTCCAGTACCAGGGCTGGTCAGGAACGTGGACTTTTTCAGTCTATGATGATTATCCCATCCCCATGCTATTGGGGGAAGACTTGGCCAATCATGTGAAGCGGGCCAAGAAGGTGGGAATGGTCACCCGCAGCCAGGCTAAACCAGCCGTGAGGCCTAGCTCTGTTCCGGAAACTTCTATCAGGATCCGGTCAGAGGTGATGGACCTGGACCCCAGGCCAATGTCTGCAACAGCAGTAGTGGATCCAGTCCCAGAGACCCAGACAGAACCAGTCCCAGAACCGGAACCAGCGGAACAACCAGCACCAGACCCATTGCCAGCACTGAATCCAGTACTTGCAACCGCAACACCAGAGGGCCCCACCGAACCTGAACCGGCAGCAGCCCATAACCCTACACAAGAGGCTCAGCTGGAGCCTGAACCCCAACATAGTGTCCCAGCGGAGAGCGGTTCACAGTCAACAGAAACAGCCCCATCCCCTACATCGCTTCCAGAGGGACCAAGCATAGGTCCACAATCCAATGAGGAACTGATGTCTCCAGCATCAAGGGAACAGTTCCAGACCGAACAGGAAGCAGATGAAAGCCTCCAGAAAGCTTGGACGGCGGCACGGAGCAACCCACCACCTCTCAGCTCTTCTAATCGATCCAGATTTGTTGTAGAAAGAGGACTTTTATACAAGGAAACTCTTTCTGGTAGACACCAGGAAGACTGGCATCCTCAGAGACAGTTGGTAGTTCCAACTAAATACCGGGCCAAGCTCTTGAGCTTAGCCCACGATCACCCTAGTGGCCATGCTGGAGTGAACAGGACCAAAGACCATTTGGGGGGGTCATTCCACTGGGAGGGAACGGGCAAGGATGTTTCTACCTATGTCCGGTCTTGTGAAGTATGCCAAAGAGTGGGAAAACCCCAAGACCAGGTCAAAGCCCCTCTCCAGCCACTCCCCATCATTGAAGTTCCATTTCAGCGAGTAGCTGTGGATATTCTGGGTCCTTTTCTGAAAAAGACACCCAGAGGAAAGCAGTACATACTGACTTTCATAGATTTTGCCACCCGATGGCCGGAAGCAGTAGCTCTAAGCAACACCAGGGCTAAAAGTGTGTGCCAGGCACTAGCAGACATTTTTGCCAGGGTAGGTTGGCCCTCCGACATCCTCACAGATGCAGGGACTAATTTCCTGGCAGGAACTATGGAAAACCTTTGGGAAGCTCATGGGGTAAATCACTTGGTTGCCACTCCTTACCACCATCAAACAAATGGCATGGTGGAGAAGTTTAATGGAACTTTGGGGGCCATGATACGTAAATTCATAAATGAGCACTCCAATGATTGGGATCTAGTGTTGCAGCAGTTGCTCTTTGCCTACAGAGCTGTACCACATCCCAGTTTAAGGTTTTCCCCATTTGAACTTGTATATGGCTGTGAGGTTAAGGGGCCATTACAGTTGGTGAAGCAGCAATGGGAGGGATTTACACCTTCTCCAGGAACTAACATTCTGGACTTTGTAACCAACCTACAAAACACCCTCCGAACCTCTTTAGCCCTTGCTAAAGAAAACTTACAGGATGCTTAAAAAGAGCAAAAAGCCTGGTATGATAAACATACCAGAGAGTGTTCCTTCAAGTGGGGGACCAGGTCATGGTCTTAAAGGCACTCCAGGCCCATAAAATGGAAGCCTCGTGGGAAGGGCCATTCACGGTCCAGGAGCGCCTGGGAGCTGTTAATTATCTCATAGCATTCCCCACCTCCAACCAAAAGCCTAAGGTGTACCATATTAATTCTCTAAAGCCCTTTTATTTCAGAGAATTAAAGGTTTGTCAGTTTACAGCCCAGGGAGGAGATGACGCTGAGTGGCCTGAAGGTGTCTACTATGAAGGGAGAAGTGCTGGTGGTGTGGAAGAGGTGAACCTCTCCATGACCCTTGAGCGTATGCAGCGACAGCAGATCCAGGAGCTGTGCACTAGCTACGCGCCAACGTTCTCAGCCACCCCAGGACTGACTGAACGGGCATACCACTCCACTGACACAGGTAATGCTCACCCAATTAAAGTCCACCCCACCGGGTGTCTCCTCAAGCTAAAACTGCTAAAGAACGGGAGATCCAGGATATGTTACAGATGGGTGTAATCCGCCCCTCTGGAAGTGCATGGGCATCTCCAGTGGTTCTAGTTCCCAAACCAGATGGGAAGATACGTTTTTGCGTGGACTACCGTAAACTAAATGCTGTAACTAGCCCAGACAGCTATCCAATGCCACGCACAGATGAACTATTAGAGAAACTGGGACCGGCTCAGTTCATCTCTACCTTGGACTTAACCAAGGGGTACTGGCAAGTACCGCTAGATGAATCCGCCAAGGAAAGATCAGCCTTCACCACACATCTTGGTCTGTATGAATTTAATGTACCCCCTTTCGGGCTGCGAAATGCACCCGCCACCTTCTAAAGACTTGTAGATGGTCTCCTAGAGGGATTAGGAGAATATGCAGTCGCCTACCTTGACGATGTGGCCATATTTTCGGATTCCTGGGCAGAATACTTGGAACATCTACAAAAAGTCCTTGAGCGCATAAGGGAGGCAGGACTAACTGTTAAGGCTAAGAAGTGTCAAATAGGCCTAAACAGAGTGACTTACCTTGGACACCAGGTGGGCCAAGGAACTATCAACCTCCTATAGGCCAAAGTGGATGCTATCCAAAAGGCCTGTCCCAAAGTCAAAGAAACAGGTTCAATCCTGCTTAGGCTTGGCCGGTTATTACAGACTATTTGTACCGCAATACAGCCAAATCGCCGCCCCACTGACAGACTTAACCAAAAAGAAACAGCCCAATGCCGTTCAGTGGACCGAAAAGTGTCAGAAGACCTTTAACCAGCTTAAAGCGACACTCATGTCTGACCCTGTACTAAGGGCCCCAGACTTTGACAAACCGTTCATAGTAACCACAGACGCGTCCGAGCGTGGTGTGGGAGCAGTTTTAATGCAGAAAGGACCTGATCAAGAATTCCACCCTGTAGTGTTTCTCAGCAAAAAACTGTCTGAGAGGGAAAGCAACTGGTCAGTCAGTGAAAAAGAATGTTACGCCATTGTCTATGCCCTGGAAAAGCTATGCCCATATGTTTGGGAATGGTGTTTCCACCTGCAAACCGACCATGCTGCGCTACAGTGGCTTCATACCGCCATGGGAAATAACAAAAAACTTATTCGGTGGAGTTTAGCTCTCCAAGATTTTGATTTCGACATCCAACACATCTCAGGAGCTTCTAACAAAGTGGCTGATGCACTTTCCCGTGAAAGTTTCCCAGAATCAACTGGTTAAAATCATCCTTGAAATGTAGAAAATATTGTTAGTCTTTATGTACTTGGTAGTATATTTAGAGGTGCATGTGTCTTATTAACTCTGTTTTTCCTAGAGCTCCAAGAAGAAATCCCAGCCAGAGTTTCATCCTAGCTGAGATTTGGGGGATGTGTCATAAATATAAAGGGAAGGGTAAACCCCTTTAAAATCCCTCCTGGACAGAGGAAAAATCCTCTCACCTGTAAAGGGTTAAGAAGCTAAACGTAACCTCGCTGGCACCTGACCAAAATGACCAATGAGGAGACAAGATACTTTCAAAAGCTGGGAGGAGGGAGAGAAACAAAGGGTCTGTGTCTGTCTGTATGCTGCTTTTGCCAGGGCCAGAACAGGAATGGAGTCTTAGAAATTTTAGTAAGTAATCTAGCTAGGTATGTGTTAGATTATGATTCCTTTAAATGGCTGAGAAAAGAACTGTGCTGAATAGAATGACGATCCCTGTCTGTGTGTCTTTTTTGTAACTTAAGGTTTTGCCTAGAGGGATTCTCTATGTTTTGAATCTAATTACCCTGTAAGGCATCTACCATCCTGATTTTACAGAGGTGATTCCTTTACTTCTATTAAAAGTCTTCTTGTAAGAAAACTGAATGCTTTTTCATTGTTCTAAGATCCAAGGGTTTGGGTCTGTGGTCACCTATGCAAATTGGTGAGGATTTTTACCAAACCTTCCCCAGGAAGTGGGGTGCAAGGTTTGGGAGGATTTTGGAGGGAAGGACGTGTCCAAACTACGTTTCCCAGTAAACCCAGTTAAAGTTTGGTGATGGCAGTGGAAATTCCAAGGGCAAAGGGTAAAATTAATTTGTACCTTGGGGAAGTTTTAACCTAAGCTGGTAAAAGTAAGCTTAGGAGGTTTTCATGCAGGTCCCCACATCTGTACCCTAGAGTTCAGAGTGAGAAGGAACCTTGACACACAGGGTAACTAGTTTGGTGGTAGGGGGAATGCGGTGGACATAATACACCTGAACTTTAGCAAGGCTTTTGAAACAGTCCCACGTGACATTTTGATAAGTAAGCTGGAGAAATGTGGGCTCAGTGGATACAAAATTAGTCAAACAACCACAAACAAAGACTAACTATTTATGGAATGATGTCAGATTGGAGGGAGGTCTCAAGTGGGGTTCCATGGGGATCTGTTCTGGGCCCAGTGTTGTTTAACATCTTTATTAATGACCTGGATGTAGGAATAGAGAACATACTGATCAAGTTTACAGATGACACAAAGCTTAGGAGGTTGCCAACACTCTGGAGAATAGAGCTAAAATTCAGAGGGACCTTGATAAATTGGAGAACTGGGTTATAGACAACAAAATGAAATTCAACAAATACAAATGTAAGGTGCTATACTTAGGAAAGAAAAATCAAATGCACAAATACAGAATGAGGAAAAACTGGCTTGGCAGCAGTACTGCTGAGAAGGATCTGGGAGTAGTGGTGGATTACAACATGAATCAGCAATGTGATGCTGTTGCAAATGCAATTTTAGGTTGCATTAACAAGCACAGTATGCAAGTCATGTGAGGTGATAGTATCACTCTACTTGATGCTGGTTAGCTGGAGTTCTTTGTCCACTATTGGTCACCAATGTATAGAAAGGAAGTGGAAAAACTGGAAAGGATCCAGAGATGAGTGACAAAGATGATCAAAGGCATGGAATGCAAGCCATATGAGCAAAGGCTGAAGGAACTGGATACGTTTCGTTTGGAAAAGAGAAGGTTAAGGGGGCACATGATAGCAGTCTTCAAATACTTGAAAGGCAGCCATAAAAAAGATGGAGAAAAGTTGTTCTCTCTTGCCACAGAGGGCAGAACAAGAGGCAATGGGTTCAAGGTACAGCATAGCAGATTTAGATTAAATCTCAGGAAAAACTGAGTCCTAACTGTAAGAGCAGCAGGACAATGGAACAAACTCCCCAGGAAGGTTGTGGAAGCTCCTTCACTGGAGATTTTCAAATGGAGCCTGGATAACCATCTGCCCTGGATGATTTAGACACAATAAATCCTGCATCTAGGCAGGGGTTAGACTAGACGACCCCTGCAATCCTGTCTATACCTATGATTCTATAACTCCAAGATCCGTTTCAGAAGTACTCCTTCCGAGGCAGTCATTTCCCATTTTGCGTGCATGCAAATGATTGTTCCTTCCTAAGTGGAGTACTTTGCATTTGTCCTTACTGAATTTCATCCTATTTAATTCAGACCATTTCTCCAGTTTGTCCAGATCATTTTGAATTTTAGTCTATCCTTCAAAGCACCTGCAAATCTCCCACTTTAGTGTCGCCTGCAAACTTTAAAAGTGTACTCTCAGTGTATCTACCATACATAGCCTCTTGCTGTACTTCCTATCTTTCCTATGAAGTGGGATAGTTTGCTCGTGTGCTCTTAACAAGGCTCTCTTTGAAAACCTGACAGCTCTCTGAAACTGTTTTTCCCTTAGGCTTGCTTCCCAGGGATCTCACCTACCAAATCCCTGAGTTTGCTAAAGTCTGCCTACTTGAAATCCATTATCTTTATTGTGCTGTTTTCCCTCCTACCATTCCTTATAATCAGGAACTCGATCATTTCATGATCACTTTCACCCAAGCTGCCTTTCACTTTCAAATTCTCAACCAGTTCCAACCTATTTGTTAAAAGAAATCTAGAACTGCCTCTCCCGTAGTTGCTTTTTCCACCTTCTGAAATAATAAACTGTCTCCAATGCATTCCAAGAACATGTTGGATAATCTGTGATCTGCTGTATTATTTTCCCAACAGATGTCCGGGTAGCTGAAGTCTCCCATCCCTATCAAGCCCTGTGCTCTGGATGATTTTGTTAGTTCTTAAAGCTTCATCCACCTCTTCTTCCCAGTTAGGTGGTCGATACAGACCTCCACCATGACATCACCTTTGTTTTTTTACGCCTTTTACCTTAACCCAGAGACTTTCAGCAAGCCTGTCTCCTATTTCCATCTCAGCCTCAGTTCAAGTGTATACGTCTTTGACATACAAGGCAACACCTCCTTTTCCCCCTCCCCTCCTGCCTGTTCTTTCCAAGCAAGCTGGTCCCTTCTATACCAATATTCCTTGGTGGGTGAATTATCCCACAAAGTCTCTTTGGGGGAGGGATAGCTCAGTGGTTTGAGCATTGGCCTGCTAAACCAAGGATTGTGAGTTCAGTCCTTGAGGGGGCCATTTAGGGATCGGGAGCAAAAACTGGGGATTGGTCCTGCTTTGAGCAGGGGGTTGGACTAGATGACCTCCTGAGGTCTCTTCCAACCCTGATATTCTATGATGCCAACTATGGCATAATTGCAATTATTCACTAGTATTTCTAGTTCTTCCTGTTTATTCCCCACATGTCTTGAATAGTTTGGGAGCAGGTGGTAATTTCATGGGCAAGTTAATGATAGAAAAGTAAGGGAAGTGTCATTTAATTCATAAAAATCTACAGAATCATAATTTCAATGGTGTCACTCTCTGTGGCATGGCATGGGTGTTTGCTGCCCCGCCCCGCCCCACCCCACCCACAACTACAGGTCTTCTGGTTGGTGGAAGTTTTGATAATTCAATTTTGTTGGAAATGGGTCAAGTTGAGTATTATTTGAAACTCTTTCTCCGACAAACACAATGGTACCAAACATGACTAACCTAGAACAATTATGTAGACACATCTGAGACAACATTTTAAAAAAATCAACTTTTTAAAATTATACTTTAACACATGCATACCAAGTGTGCAGCTCTCATAAAGTTAAACTGTGGCCCTCGACTGAGAGTGCTGTGTTATCAGTTAATGCTCCGAACAGGATACCAGATTACTTTTTTTAATATTATAGATTACTATAAATGTAAAGAGTGCTTCTAGCTGATCTGCCGTCATCTGCAAAAAAGGATGTTTCAGTGGTATTGATTATAAGCTTTGTTTATTATGCCAAAAGAGTTGTAATGAGGCACTGGTTAGGATGCCAGCACCCAGCTAGAAATTACCTCAACTGGTATGGACATAGTTACATAACATACATTAGACAACATAATTAATTACAATCCCAAATAATTATTTACAAAATCCTTGTTTTTCTTTGGTATTGATCATCTTAGGCATCAATGGGGAGATGAAGAGTACTGACTAGTAGACGAGTCTTTGGAGAAAATCACTATGGAGGACACAATGCTCTGTGGCCCATTTACATGTTATAAGACATGCACCCATAAACTGAATTTGGCAAGGTTGGAGAGGAAGTACATAAAGCACCATGAAAAAAGTTGAAGATGCCAGGAACAAGTGCCAGCTATGGGCGAGATCTGCCTTATACTAGGTCCTATAGCATACATTTTGAGAAGAACACCTGCTTCTTCTGAGGTAAGCTGTAAGTCTTTAGGCATCCATTAAGCACAATTTTGACACAAGACAGGTGAGAAACTGTATGGAGCAGTCACTGTTAGTGAGAATGTTGCATAGAAAGTAGAGTTAAGTGGGTGCATTGACCCAAAAGATGCCCACACATACAACATTGAGTGCTACACCAAGAATGTATGTAATGTGTTGCATCAAAATGATGAAACTGGGTTGCCAAAATATCCACCAACTGGAGGACCTGGAGCTCGGAGCTGGGGGTGAGTGGGGAGGTTGGTCGGGGGCAGTGAGTCCCCCCTCCTCTGCCACACCACAGAGAATGACACCACTGAAATTATGAGTCTGTAGATGTTTACGAATCAGATGACACCTCCCTGACCCTTCTGCCACTGACTTGTCCACAGAATGTAATTTATTACAGTATGTAAGCAGCTCCTCATCAGGCTGTAGCAGGTGAATGTTGGGTGAATGTTGTTCACTCTCAATTCCACCATAATCAGACTTCAGCAGTACCGTAAGTATGTCTGTTTGGACAGGCAAATGGAAAAAGGCCTTTCCAATAAGCAAAAAAAGTGTCTGCAATACACTCAGTGCCTTGTGAAACTGATTCTCAGCTTACCCCTTTCTGACATTCCCAGAGAAGATTTTATAAAGAACAGCTAACCACTACTCCAGAGCAGCCTCTGGCCACTTTATCATGGCAAAATGGAATTTTGTTATTCATTTTAGTTCCTGTATGGACCTGACTTTATAGAAAAGTCTTTGATGCCAATTATCATCAGCTGCACTACTCCAGATGTCATCCAGCCAGAGCTCACAAGTTAAACAGGACAGGCTTTGTCACTATTGCATAGGAGGCACTCGTGAAAAACTCAGCATCCTGTAAGAGATGAGGTGGGCAATTCAATAGGTGGAACTCTCTCTTCTGAACAATTTCTGCCATTGGTTTCTATAGCAGTATTGCTGAATGTGTCTGAGAGCAGACTTTGCCCTACAGAACAATACTAAGCTAATCCCCAGGGCAGGAGGCCCAGTCCTGGGAGGAGACCAGAGCTTGCTGGACAGATGTCACTCCAGATGAGGATGTGAGTGGAGACTCTTGTCGTGATTGAGGTCTAGCAAGCCTACCCCAAAAGTGAGCTCAATTATTGGAAAGTGGATGGAAGCTCACAAACTATTACAATAACTTGTAACAATTAATGTTGATAGAATGGGTATGAAAAGGAAGAAGAAAACGGGATTAGTCCAAACAAAAAGGTCTTCTGACACCACACAGCCTCTGTGCTAAGATTAAAAGGGGCAAACAGAAGAAAATGGAATTGGAAATTGGTGGACCAAAATTGCAGTGTCAGAAATTAGGCCTAATTAGGAGTCGAAATAATGAAGGAATGGGTTATTCTGCCCACTGTTCCCTTCTGGGTTCTTATAAAAGGTACTTTGGAGGGAGAATTAAAATAGCTAGAGAATGGGTGGACTGAAAGGCGTGGGTGCTAATATCATGGCTGCTGCTGTCACAACCACCATCTCCTGAGACCACAGGATCCATCGTGATGCCATTGAGCCTTCATAGTCCAGATTTTTAGAGACACCCTGACCAGACCAGGCTAGAGATAGATGTAGATGACTTCACCTCCTATCTCACTGCAGCTCATGATAGATAAGCAAGCATCAGTGAGATTGGAGCGCTTTCCATTTTATTCCTTCGCTTCCCCTTTTGTGTGTTTGTCATGTTTGTTTAAAGAGCAATACCAATCTTAACAGTAACCGCTCCATCAAAATCCAGCTAAATCCCAAATACTACCTGGAGTGTGAGACTTGGGTTCCTGCTCTTATCTCTTCCTTCATGTGTCATTTTCCTTCCCCACATTATTTCTTCTCTTCTCTCTCTCTCCTTTTGCTTTCAGTATAAAGAAGTCTGGCTTACCTAGTCAAGACTGCTGTGAGCCTGTGATCAAAGGGGCAGCTAAAAGCCATGCCCTGAACAGCTCAATTGTGGTACAAGATCGCCAACTCTCAGAGTGATAGATAAGAGTATATACTGATCCCATGTTTCTCCAGCAGTGAGGCTGCAAGTGAGAGTCAGCACCAGAGAAGCAGCTGCATTTTCAGCCTTTGCTGTTCTTTTCTCTCCCATTTGGTGTGTGTTTTTCTTATATGATCTTAAAGGAAATGGGATGGGACTTCAACAATAACAACAGCAGCACCTCCAGCCCATCTCAACAACCTTTGTCTCTTTTCCCCAAAAAGGACAGTTATTATCTTCTTTAATACCATGTATGACACTGTCAGACAGGTGGGTTTCCTTTTAAAATCTTTCGATAACTAAAGGGAAAGAGAATAAGGAATACTGTATCAATCAAATGAAAAAAAGTTCTATTTCTTGAAATTTCAAATGCTTTCCATCTTTTCTATATCTTTAATAAAATGTTACAAAGATTTTTAATGGTGGGTTTGTCATAAGACTAAGCAGGCCAAGGTCTCTGCAGTCAAACCCCCAACCTTTGTTTATTGTTGTACAGTGACTGGGTCATGTTAACACTTTTGACTGTCTGAGTTCATTTATTCCTTCAAATTTAACTCAACAGGATCCAGAGGCTACAGCAGACAGGACAATGTGGTGCTGACCTGTGTGTGCTGTATCCTCACTGCAGCTCATGATAGATAAACAAGCATCTGTGAGATAGGAGCGCTTTCCATTTTATTCCTTCGCTTCCCCTTTTGTGTGTTTGTCATGTTTGCTTAAAGAGCAATACCAATCTTAACAGTAACTGCCCCATCAAAATCCAACAATGGATTGACTACTTTTCCACAAAACAGAATTTTGCTACCAGCAGCTTTTTAATCAACATTTTCTCTCTGAAAGGCTGGACTGAATGTAAAAAGAAAGTGGAACCTGAATAAAATTTTAATGTCAGAATTTCCAGTATTTCAAAGTTCCTGTTTTGTTTTTCTTTCATGTTTAATACAATTTTTGAAATGTTTTCTATGGTGTGGTTGCTACAGTAAAAGCTGGCTTGAGTCATCACAACCTAATGGGCTGTGCGGGTTCAGAGAAGAACCAGGAGAATGAGTAAAGGATTAGAAAAAAAGCCTTACAGTGATAAGTGAGTTACAGATCACCACTGGACACAAAAATGCATGTTCACCAAAATACCACCAGAAAGCTGGAAGGTGTCTGTTCAAACTTCATTCCCTGCTCTCTTTGATAAGCTGGCCTTTGATCCATACTCAGAATCAGAGAATCATAGAATATCAGGGTTGCAAGGGACATCAGGAGGTCATCTAGTCCAACCCCCTGCTCAAAGCTGGACCAATCCTCAACTAAATCATCCCAGACAGGGCTTTGTCAAGCCTGATCTTAAAAACTTTAAAGGAAGGAGATTCTACCACCTCCCTAGGTAACGCATTCCAATGCTTCACCAACCTCCTAGTGAAAAAGTATTTCCTGATATCCAGCATAAACCTCCTCCACTGCAACTTGAGACCATTACTCCTCGTTCTGTCACCCGCTACCACTGAAAACAGTCTAGATCCATCCTCTTTGGAACCCCCTTTCAGGTAGTTGAAAGTAGATATCAAATCCCCCCTCATTCTTCTCTTCCGCAGACTAAACAATCCCATTTCCCTCAGCCTCTCCTCATAAGTCATGTGTTCCTGTCCCCTAATCATTTTTGTTGCCCTCCGCTGGACGCTTTCCAATTTTTTCATATCCTTCTTGTAGTGTGGGGCCCAAAACAGAACACAGTACTTCAGATGAGGCCTCACCAATGTCGAATAGAGGGGAACGATCACGTCCCTCAATCTGCTGGCAAAGCCCTACTTATACAGCCCAAAATGCCTTTGACCTTCTTGGCAACAAGGGCACACTGTTGACTCATATCCAGCTTCTCATCCACTGTAATCCCTAGGTCCTTTTCTGCAGAACTGTTGCCGAGCCATTCGGTCCCTAGTCTGTAGCGGTGCATGGGATTCTTCCGTCCTAAGTGCAGGACTCTGCACTTGTCCTTGTTGAACCTCATCAGATTTCTTTTGGCCCAATCCTCAATTTGTCTAGGTCCCTCTGTATCCTATCCCTACCCTCCAGCGTATTTACCTCTCCTCCCAGTTTAGTGTCATCTGCACACTTGCTGAGGGTGCAGTCCACACCATCCTCCACATCATTAATGAAGATATTGAACAAAACCGGCCCCAGGACCGACCCTTGGGGCACTCCGCTTGATACTGGCTGCCAACTAGACATGGAGCCATTGATCACTACCCGTTGAGCCCGACAATCTAGCCAGCTTTCTATCTACCTTATAGTCCATTCATCCAGCCCATACTTCTTTAACTTGCTAGCAAGAATACTGTGGGAGACAGTGTCAAAAGCTTTGCTAAAGTCAAGGAACAACACGTTCACTGATTTCCCCTCATCCACAGAGCCAGTTATCTTGTCATAGAAGGCAATTAGATTAGTCAAACAGGACTTGCCCTTGGTGAATCCATGCTGACTGTTCCTGATCACTTTTCTCTCCTCTAAGTGCTTCAGAATTGATTCCTTGAGGACCTACTCCATGATTTTTCCAGGGACTGAGGTGAGGCTGACTGGCCTATAGTTTCCCAGATCCTCCTTCTTCCCTTTTTTAAAGATGGGCACGACATTAGCCTTTTTCCAGTCGTCTGGGACTTCCCCCGATCGCCATGAGTTTTCAAAGATAATGACCAATGGCTCTGCAATCAAATCCGCCAACTCCTTTAGCACTCTCGGATGCAGCCCATCCGGCCCCATGGACTTGTGTTCGTCCAGCTTTTCTAAATAGTCCTGAACCACTTCTTTCTCCACAGAGGGCTGGTCACCTCCTACCCATGCTGTGCTGCCCAGTGCAGTAGTCTGGGAGCTGACCTTGTTTGTGAAGACAGAGGCAAAAAAAGCATTGAGTACATTAGCTTTTTCCACATCCTCTGTCACTAGGTTGCCTCCCTCATTCAGTAAGGGACCCGCACTTTCCTTGACTTTCTTCTTGTTGCTAACATACCTGAAGAAACCCTTCTTGTTACTCTTAACATCTCTTGCTAGCTGCAACTTCAAGTGTGATTTGGCCTTCCTGATTTCACTCCTGCATGCCTGAGCAATATTTTTATACTCCTCCCTGGTCATTTATCCAACCTTCCGCTTCTTGTAAACTTCTTTTTTGTGTTTAAGATTAGCAAGGATTTCACTGTTAAGCCAAGCTGGACGCCTGCCATATTTACTATTCTTTCTACACATTGGGATGGTTTGGCCCTGTAACCTCAATAGGGATTCTTTAAAATACAGCAAGCTCTTCTGGACTCCTTTCCCCCTCATGTTATTCTCCCAGGGGATCCTGCCCATCAGTTCCCCGAGGGAGTCAAAGTCTGCTTTTCTGAAGTCCAGGGTCCGTATTCTGCTGCTCTCCTTTCTTCCTTGTGTCAGGATCTTGAACTCGATCATCTCATGGTCACTGCCTCCCAGGTTCCCATCCTAATTTGCTTCCCCTACTAATTCTACTCAGTTTGTGAGCAGCAGGTCAAGAAGAGCTCTGCCCCTAGTTGGTTCCTCCAGTACTTGCACCAGGAAATTGTCCCCTACGCTTTCCAAAAACTTCCTGGATTGTCTGTGCACCGCTGTATTGCTCTCCCAGCAGATATCAGGGTGACTGAAGTTTCCCTTGAGAACTAGGGGCTGCGATCTAGTAATTTCCGATAGTTGCTGGAAGAAAGCCTCATCCACCTCATCCCCCTGGTCTGGTGGTCTATAACAGACTCCCACCACGACATCCACCTTGTTACTCACACTTGTAAACTTAATCCAGAGACTCTCAGGTTTTTCTGCAGTTTCATACTGGAGCTCTGAGCAGTCATACCGCTCTCTTACATACAATGCAACTCCCCCACCTTTTCTGCCCTGCCTGTCCTTCCTGAACAATATATCTTGGAATGATCACTATACATCAGATTAGCTCTTCTAGCAATGCCTCTTCCAGCAACACACAGTCATGGTTTCACAATAAATGTAGGTGTGACACTACGCCCCATATTCTTCATAGAGATATTGTTATTATATGAATATAGCATAACTAAGATTTGTTTTATGCAAGATGGAGCATGCAAGGTATCACTGGAAAGGTCATGATTTACTGAATATGATTATCCTATTTGTATGCATGTATCATTTTTGTATCTAAAATTAGGAATATTGACTATGTAACAATTACAAGTGGATTTACATCTGGGGTACGCCCACCAGACATAATGCAATCAGTCTGGATGGGCCATTAGAGAGAATAATAGGTCTTTGAAGTTGCTAATCTCCCACCTTCCTGAGAAGCTTCCTGGGATGCTGCTTTGACACTGCATGGTCATGTGATCATGTCTCCTGTTACTGGACTCCATCTTGGACTGCTAGTATTTTTCCACAAATAGGGGGTGGGGATCAAACTGGGAAACAAAGGATTCCTGCCATATGTAAATCCTATTTAAGGCAGGGAAGTGAGTTAATCAGGATCAGTTCTTCACTGAATCCCTGCCCCAGATGAAAACACTTAAGACTGATCTGGGGAAAAGAGGACTGGAACCAGGTTAGATGGTGTCTGGCCTATGAAAGGAATATCTGGAGTTCTAAGATGCAAGCAGGAACAGTTTATCTTCAAGAATCTCTGCAACCTGCTTAAAACAACATTTAGGGTGAGAAATTACTACTTGTAGCTAGTTTCTTTAGTGTATTAAGCTTAATTTGCGTGTTTACTTTATTTGCTCAGTAATTTGTTTTGATTTGTTTGCTATCTCTTACAATCACTTAAAATCTACCTTTAGTAGTTAATAAAATTATTTCTGTTTATTCTAAAACTCAGTTTGTGAAATCCATAACTGGGGTTGGGGGCCAAAAAGCTGTGCATATGATCCTCCACATCGACGGTGTGAATTTCATGAGCTTGTAAGCAAAAGCCTAATGGGAAGAAATTGTCTCAAGTAAAATTGTACTCTATTTTGCTTATTTTGCTTTATACTCCATTTTGCTAGCTTTGAATTAGTAAAAAGAACTTGTGGCACCTTAGAGACTAACAAATTTATTTGAGCATAAGCTTTCCTGAGCTACAGCTCACTTCATCAGATGCATGCAGTGGAAAATACAGTGGGGAGATTTAAAATACACAGAGAACATGAAACAATGGGTGTAACCATACACACTGTAATGAGAGTGATCAGGTAGGGTTAGCTATTACCAGCAGGAGAGAGAGGGGGGGAAAAACAAAAAAAACAAGCCCCCTTTTGTACTGATAATC
The DNA here is from genome assembly GCF_965140295.1 of Lepidochelys olivacea. Lineage (NCBI taxonomy): Eukaryota > Metazoa > Chordata > Testudines > Cheloniidae > Lepidochelys > Lepidochelys olivacea. Next base: position 41,754,113 of record NC_140418.1, on the reverse strand, counting down.
AAGGTGGGCCATTTCCAGCAGTTGACAAGAATGTGTGAGGAACAGTGTGTATGTGTGTGTGTGTGGGGGGGGGTAGTTTTACTTTGTGTAATGACACATCCACTCCCAGTCTTTATGCAAGCCTAAATTAATGGTTTCCAGTTTGCAAATTAATTCCAATTCAGCAGTCTCTCAATGGAGTGTTTTTGAAGTTTTTTTATTGAAGAATGGCTGCTTTTAGGTCTGTCATCGAGTGACCAGAGAGATTGAGGTGTTCTCCGACTGGCTTTTAAATGTTATAATTCTTGACATCTGATTTGTGTCCATTTATTCTTTTACGTAGAGACTGTCCAGTTCGGCTAATGTACATGGCAGAGGGGCATTGCTGGCACATGATGGCATATATCACATTGGTAGATGTGCAGGTGAACGAACCTCTGATAGTGTGGCTGATATGATTAGGCCCTATGGTGGTGTCCCCTGAATAGATATGTGGACACAGCTGGCAAGAGCCTTTGTTGCAAAGATAGGTTCCTGGGTTAGTGTTTTTGTTGTGTGGTTGCTGGTGAGTCTTTGCTTCAGGTTGGGGGGCTGTCTGTAAGCAAGGACTGGGCTGTCTCCCAAGATCTGTGAGAATGATGGGTTGTCCTTCAGGATAGGTTGTACATCCTTGATGATGCATTGGAGAGGTTTTAGTTGGGGGTTGAAGGTGATGGTTAGTGGCGTTCTGTTATTTTCTTTGTTGGGCCTGTCCTGTAGTAGGTAACTTCTGGGTACTCTTCTGGCTCTGTCAATCTGTTTCTTCACTTCAGCAGGTGGGTATTGTAGTTGTAAGAACGCTTGATAGAGATCTTGTAGGTGTTTGTCTCTGTCTGAGGGGTTGGAGCAAATGCGGTTGTATCGTAGAGCTTGGCTGTAGACAATGGATCGTGTGGTGTGATCTGGGTGAAAGCTGGAGGCATGCAGGTAGGAATAGCGGTCAATAGGTTTCCGGTATAGGGTGGTGTCTATGTGACCATTGCTTATTAGCACTGTAGTGTCCAGGAAGTGGATCTCTTGTGTGGCCTGGTCCAGGCTGAGGTTGATGGTGGGATGGAAATTGTTGAAATCATGGTGGAATTCCGCAAGGGCTTCTTTTCCATGGGTCCAGATGATTAAGATGTCCTCAAATATTCCAAGTAGAGTAGGGGCATTAGGGGATAAGAGCTGAGGAAGCATTCTAAGTCAGCCCATAAAAATGTTGGCATATTGTGGGGCCATGAGGGTACCCATAGCAGTACCGCTGATTTGAAGGTATACATTGTCCCCAAATGTGAAATAGTTATGGGTGAAGACAAAGTCACAAAGTTCAGCCACCAGGTTTGCCGTGACATTATCGGGGATACTGTTCCTGATAGCTTGTAGTCCATCTTTGTGCGGAATGTTGGTGTAGAGGGCTTCTACATCCATAGTGGCTAGGATGGTATTTTCAGGAAGATCACTGATGGATTGTAGTTTCCTCACGAAAACAGTGGTGTCTCAGAGATAGCTGGGAGTGCTGGTAGCATAGAGCCTGAGGAGGGAGTCTACATAGCCAGACGATCCTGCTATCAGGGTGCCAATGCCTGAGATGATGGGGCATCCAGGATTTCCAGGTTTATGGATCTTGGGTAGCAGATAGAATACCCCTGGTCGGAGTTCTAGGAGTGTGTCTGTGCGGATTTGTTCTTGTGCTTTTTCAGGGAGTTTCTTGAGCAGATGGTGTAGTTTCTTTTGGTAACCCTCAGTGGAATCAGAGGGTAATGGCTTGTAGAATGTGGTGTTAGAGAGCTGCCTAGCAGCCTCTTGTTCATATTCCGACCTATTCATGATGACGACAGCACCTCCTTTGTCAGCCTTTTTGATTATGATGTCAGAGTTGTTTCTGAGGTTGTGGATGGCATTGTGTTCTGTACGGCTGAAGTTATGGGGCAACTGATGCTGCTTTTCCACAATTTGTGCCCGTGCACGTTGGTGGAAGCACTCTATGTAGAAGTCCAGTCTGTTGTTTCGACCTTCAGGAGGAGTCCACCCAGAATCCTTTTTGTAGTGTTAGTAGGAAGGTCTCTGTGGGTTATTATGTTGTTACTATGGGTTACTATGTTGTTCAGAGGTGTGGTGGAAATATTCCTTGAGTCGGAGATGTCGAAAATAAGATTCTAGGTCACCACAGAACTGTATCATGTTCGTGCGGGTGGTGGGGCAGAAGGAGAGGACCTGAGATAGGACAGACTCTTCTGCTGGGCTAAGAGTATAGCTGGACAGATTAACAATTTTGCTGGGTGGGTTAAGGGAACTACTGTTGTGGCCCCTTGTGGCATGTAGTAGTTTAGATAGTTTAGTGTCCTTTTTCTTTTGTAGAAAAGCAAAGTGTGTGTTGTAAATGGCTTGTCTAGTTTTTGTAAAGTCCAGCCACGAGGAAGTTTGTGTGGAAGGTTGTTTTTTTATGAGAGTATCCAGTTTTGAGACCTCATTCTTAATCTTTCCTGTTTGCTGTATAGGATGTTGATCAGGTGGTTCCACAGTTTCTTTGAGAGTGTGTGGCACCATCTGTCAGCATAGTCTGTGTGGTATGTAGATTGTAATGGATTTTTTACCTTCAGTCCTTTTGGTATGATGTCCATCTGTTTGCATTTTTTCCTCTCTCTCTCCTGCTGGTAATAGCTCACCTTACCTGATCACTCTCGTTACAGTGTGTATGGTAATACCCACTGTTTCATGTTCTCTGTGTATATAAAATCTCCCCACTGTATTTTCCACCGTATGCATCCAATGAAGTGAGCTGTAGCTCAGGAAAGCTTATGCGCAGATAAATTTGTTAGACCCTAAGGTGCCACAAGTACTCCTTTTCTTTTTGTGGATACAGACTAACACGGCTGCTACTCTAAAAAGAAATTGTAGCCTTGAATTAGTAAGAAGAAATTGTTCTGAGTTTATTCTTTACTGATTGTATTAATGATTGTTCTTAGAAGGATAGAAGCTTTATGGCTGTAATTGCCTTATTTACTGTTTGGTGTGAGTGAAGAATATATGGTAATTAACTGAGAAAGGACAGCTAGGCCAGATGGTTAAGAAGGAAGTGGAGGAGTCGAGAGGTGCCAACTTTCACCCTCGGGGTCGTAGCGAGCCGAGTAAAACAAGAGGAGTTTCTCACTCTAACCCTGAACTCTGAAGGATATAGAAGTGTCAGGCTGTATTTTCTATGTGACACTCAACTCTGAAGGATATAGGAGTTTTTGGAAAATACTTTTTGTAAGACCCAGCTCTGAAGGATATAGGAGTGTGGGGAAATAAGCAGTAGTTTTCTGTAAAACCTCACTCTGAAGGGTATCGGAGTGTGGGCAAATAGTGGTAGCACCTGTGTAAAAATGTTTAAAAGGAAGCAATCCAAAGAGGATACCTCCAAGGGAGGAAGACAAGAATCACTACCTTTTGTTCAAGAGATTACTCCTTTTAAACAGATCTTGCAGTGTTAAACCAAGGATATAGCAATTTGGGCAGTGTAGTTTTTTTTTTTTAAGTGATATTGTTGTGTTTTCACAATATTTGAGAGAAATGTTTATGAAAAGGGACCAGGAGGTGTGGGGGCTAGTTGAGGAGCCCACCGTCCTTGCTAAATTGGTAGTGGAACAAAGCCTGTGTTCATGAAAAGGGACGGTTCCGGAAAAGCAGGATCGGGCCCAGACAAGCAGGCAGGCAGGCAGGCAACAGATAAAGAGATTGGAAAACTTGCTGGGAGCCCTGAGGGGCACAGTGGCAGGAGTAAGGGAAGCAATAAGTACAGGCATGGGGAATTCAAATCCCTGGGACAATACTTGAAATGGTAATATCTGAGCTGATGAAGGTGTCATTTTGGGAGATAAGCAAGTGATTTAAGAAAAAAAAAGTTAACTGGGCAGACGCTGGAGGGAATGAAGCAGTTGAATGTTCTAAAAACATTAGAGGCTAAGAAACAATCTGATTTAAATCATTTGACTATGAGCAATTTAATCAAATTTACTAAAGAACATAAGGGTTTTCTATTGGAATTTAACTGCCCCCAAAAGTATAAAGGGAATGTAATCTATGTACAGCTGTGTAAAAATTAAAACAGCTCAAGGGATGTTAAAAAAAAAGAATGTATGTATGTATCTCTGTGTGTGGAAATATATTATGTAAAAATGTAAAATTTTAAGAACCTAAACCAATACTGCTGGTTTGTAAAACCCTGTTTTGTAGGTTTATGATGAATTGGTTTTGTTTTGTTTTGAAATAATGCCACTAAAAATCCATTTGAATCTTTCATTCAAAGTTGCAAAACTGACAGACACTTTTGGCCAGACACAGGTAATTAGTGTTGTTTGGCTTTGGTATTTAGCATTTAGCCCTTAAGGTACCACAATGCTTTATAAAGTTTAATATCTTTTTAAATAAAGACCAAAGTCATAGATGTAATAAGAGGCAGCCAAGAGCTGCAGTTAAAATATATATATATTATATATATAAATAAAAAGACAGTGCCCTCTGGAGCAACAGCAGGGGTAAGGTGCACAAAGAATCAAGGTTAGAAACACTGAGCCTTAAGGTGGCTCTAAGTAATCTGACTGTCACTGTCATTTTAATAAAAGTACATGAAAACTCTGTGAGCACCAAAAAAAAAACGCATTATAGTAAATACTGGTAAAGAAACTTAAAGCTTAGCACAGCAGAAAAACTATTACAAACCTGGTCTTTTGTATAAAAAGGAAAACTGAGGTACATCACCTCATAACTGCACAGAGATATAATTCATCCTAAACCTTAAAAGGGAGAACTTCGTAGAAGCCATTAAAACATGGCCTACCCATAAAACAAAAACACAGGAAAGTATGGGGGCAATTCCTCTGTTTTGCCTGCAGTCAGCAAGGAAATTTGTGAAAAAAAAGAAGTATTTTAAGGAATATTTCTTCCCCCTCCCACCCCTGGGTAGAACTTCAGAAAAAAAATGGTACCAGCTGAGGAACAACTTAGAATACCATGGATCTACTGTCGCGACAAAAATTATGTTTTGTGTTGTTTGTCTTGTTGCTAGCATTGTTCTGTATTGTGTTTTTTTTAAAAAAGAGAGAATACTGCATTAGAAAAAAAAATGAACATAAATTTTAAGCACAAAATAAAATTACCAAGGAAAAGAATGGTATGTAAAATCATTGGTTGCTAAAAAAATATTTTAAAAAATCAATAATAATTGGCAAATCTTAATTAACTTCCAGCCTCCAAGCCCAGCTAAGTGTACCTGGGTATAGTAATCGGGAGAGAGGGCAGGCAAGTTGACCAGTGAAAAGGCACTGCTAGAAATGCCAGCCCCCACAGATGTACTCTTCTTACAAGTCTTGTTGGGTGGATTTAATTTCCTACGGCCACGTATTTACAAATATGCTGAGATTACACTTTGTTTATGGAAACTGTTAAAGAAAAAGACTCAATAGGAATCGGGGCTAGAACAGGATTCCGCCCTAAGTACTTTAAAACAAAAAGCAGCCGCAGCTCCAGCTTTACACTTTTCCGATGAGTCAAGGCCATTTGTTATCTGTCTGGCTGCTAATGATGAAGCACTAGCAGGTACTCTACTGCAAAATAATGAAGAAAGAAAACTGTGTCAGTAGCCTATGAATCAAGGAAACCGCAAGGCACAGAATTAAATTTTAATCCCTGTGAACACGAATGCCTAGCAGCTGTCTGGGCAGTACAATTCTTTGAATCACTCACAGACACAGCACCCATTACTACTCAAAGTACCCTCACTCCCCTTAAATATATTTTCTCAGGCAAACTGATTGGAGGTAAGGTTTTTAATACCCACATGGCCCAGTGGACCCTCATTCTAGTTAACAGAAGAGTCACTACTGAAACAGTGTCCAAACCAGACATGCTGACACATGCCTTAATTGAAAAAGGAAATAAACATGAGTGCCCAAAGATCACTCTGGAACAGGGGATTGCTTTAGTGCAAGCACCCCCTCTTGAAGAATTGGACACTGTAGGCCAGGAAAAACACATTTGGTTTACTGATGGGAGTTCAATGGTAATCAAAGGGAAAAGATGGATTAAATATACTGCTATTAAGCTAGAAGAGAAGGTTATTCAGGGACATTTGGCCTATGGGTCAGCACAGCATGCTGAACTTCATGCTATATACCAAGTTTTAAAACAGTATGAAGGTTCCCCTACAGAACTGTGTATATCTATGCCAACAGTGGTCTGGTGTGAAAGGGATACAGTACTGGATGTATGACTGGCAAAGAAATGGGTGGAAAACAGCTGATGAAAAGGATAAAGAAGTAGTATGCAGGTATGGGGACCCCCAAGCTTATAGATGCAGACATTGGGGTACATTTGTGGGGGAAATCTTTACTATAATGATGCATGCCTTGAAAATTAAGCAAAAGTTTCACATCCCATACCGACCCCAATCTTCAGGACAGGTGGAGAGAATACATCGCACCATTAAGCACTGCGCAACGTGGTGGACCGCACCGGTAAGAAATGGCCTGAAAAGCTGCCCCTAATCCTAGCTGCCATTCGCAGCAGTGACAGGCTGAGGACAAAAATCCAGCCGTACCAAATCCCGTTTGGGCAGCCAATGCGGTTAATGATTAATCCTGAATGCCTCACTGAAGAACACCCTACAGCAACCCAGCATGACTACTTTCAGTGGCTTAAACAATTGCAAGAAGACAAAGCTATCTTATAATACAGGGTGAATCAAGCCATTGAAAAAATGAAAACAAAACTGTACAAACAAAAAGCCACCGATTCTGATCTATGGGAAGCCGGTGACCAGGTAATGTATTTAAAGCTAGGGAAAAAGGATCACACCCAGGATTCTAAGTGGCCAGGATTCTAGTTGACTGTCTTAGCCCACTAGTGTACCGTACTGAGAAAGACGGCAAACTTAAATGGGTTCATGTGTCACAGATAAAATTGTTTTCCTAACTGGTTTGTGTTTAATTATTACAGGTATTGAATATGGACTAGAAGTATATACCTGCCAATAATCACGTGAATTCCTCCTGAAAGAGATTCCCTCACATCCTACTGGATCCTAAGGGAGTCCTGCCTGAAGCCAGAAACTTGCTAAGGGCAAGATGTTGTTTTGGGAGATATTCATAAGCTTTTGGGGTAGAGGGATAACATACACACGTTGGGGGATACAATGGTTTAACTGGACAGAGTGGAACAGGACTCAGGAAATACCCATGCATAACAATACCCTGTATGGGCCCTTGTCATGAATATAAAGGGAAGGATTACCACCTTTCTGTATACAGTGCTATAAAATCACTTGGCGGTGGCAGCATACTCTTCAAGGGCAAGGCGAAATTTGTGCCTTGGGAAAGTTTTTAACCTAAGCTGGTAAAAATAAGCTTACGGGGTCTTCCATGCAGGTCCCCACATCTGAACCGTAGAGTTCAGAGTGGGGCGGGAACCCTGACAGCCCTTCACACAAATTACATTACAAGCCTGGGTTAATATAACCAGTGAGGATCGTGACTGCACGATGTCAAGAGTAACAAGAAGGGTTTTTTCAGGTATGTTGGCAACAAGAAGAAAGCCAAGGAAAGTGTGGGCCCCTTACTGAATGAGGGAGGCAACTTAGTGACAGAGGATGTGGAAAAAGCTAATGTACTCAGTGCTTTTCTTGCCTCTGTTTTCACTAACAAGGTCAGCTCCCAGACTGCTGCGCTGGGCATCACAAAATGGGGAAGAGATGGCCAGCCCTCTGTGGAGATAGAGGTGGTTAGGGACTATTTAGAAAAGCTGGACGTGCACAAGTCCATGGGGCCGGACGAGTTGCATCCGAGAGTGCTGAAGGAATTGGCGGCTGTGATTGCAGAGCCACTGGCCATTGTCTTTGAAAACTCGTGGCGAACCGGGGAAGTCCCGGATGACTGGAAAAAAGCTAATGTAGTGCCAATCTTTAAAAAAGGGAAGAAGGAGGATCCTGGGAACTACAGGCAGTCAGCCTCACCTCAGTCCGTGGAAAAATCATGGAGCAGGTCCTCAAAGAATCAATCCTGAAGCACTTGCATGAAAGGAAAGTGATCAGGAACAGCCAACATGGATTCACCAAGGGAAGGTCATGCCTGACTAATCTAATCGCCTTTTATGATGAGATTACTGGTTCTGTGGATGAAGGGAAAGCAGTGGATGTATTGTTTCTAAACTTTAGCAAAGCTTTTGACACGGTCTCCCACAGTATTCTTGTCAGCAAGTTAAGGAAGTATGGGCTGGATGAATACACTATAAGGTGGGTAGAAAGCTGGCTAGATTGTCGGGCTCAACGGGTAGTGATCAATGGCTCCATGTCTAGTTGGCAGCCGGTATCAAGTGGAGTGCCCCAAGGGTCGGTCCTGGGGCCGGTTTTGTTTAATATCTTCATAAATGATCTGGAGGATGGTGTGGATTGCACTCTCAGCAAATTTGCGGATGATACTAAACTGGGAGGAGTGGTAGATACGCTGGAGGGGAGGGATAGGATACAGAAGGACCTAGACAAATTGGAGGATTGGGCCAAAAGAAATCTGATGAGGTTCAATAAGGATAAGTGCAGGGTCCTGCACTTAGGATGGAAGAATCCAATGCACCGCTACAGACTAGGGACCGAATGGCTAGGCAGCAGTTCTGCGGAAAAGGACCTAGGGGTGACAGTGGACGAGAAGCTGGATATGAGTCAGCAGTGTGCCCTTGTTGCCAAGAAGGCCAATGGCATTTTGGGATGTATAAGTAGGGGCATAGCGAGCAGATCGAGGGACGTGATCGTTCCCCTCTATTCGACATTGGTGAGGTCTCATCTGGAGTACTGTGTCCAGTTTTGGACCCCACACTACAAGAAGGATGTGGATAAATTGGAGAGAGTCCAGCGAAGGGCAACAAAAATGATTAGGGGTCTAGAACACATGACTTATGAGGAGAGGCTGAGGGAGCTGGGATTGTTTAGCCTGTAGAAGAGAAGAATGAGGGGGGATTTGATAGCTGCTTTCAACTACCTGAAAGGGGGTTCCAAAGAGGATGGCTCTAGACTGTTCTCAGTGGTGGAAGAGGACAGGACAAGGAGTTATGGTCTCAAGTTGCAGTGGGGGAGGTTTAGATTGGATATTAGGAAAAACTTTTTCACTAAGAGGGTGGTGAAACACTGGAATGCGTTACCTAGGGAGGTGGTAGAATCATAGAATCATAGAATATCAGGGTTGGAAGGGACCCCAGAAGGTCATCTAGTCCAACCCCCTGCTCAAAGCAGGACCAATTCCCAGTTAAATCATCCCAGCCAGGGCTTTGTCAAGCCTGACCTTAAAAACCTCTAAGGAAGGAGATTCTACCACCTCCCTAGGTAACGCATTCCAGTGTTTCACCACCCTCTTAGTGAAAAAGTTTTTCCTAATATCCAATCTAAACCTCCCCCACTGCAACTTGAGACCATTACTCCTCGTTCTGTCATCTGCTACCATTGAGAACAGTCTAGAGCCATCCTCTTTGGAACCCCCTTTCAGGTAGTTGAAAGCAGCTATCAAATCCCCCCTCATTCTTCTCTTCTGCAGGCTAAACAATCCCAGCTCCCTCAGCCTCTCCTCATAACTCATGTGTTCCAGTCCCCTAATCATTTTTGTTGCCCTTCGCTGGACTCTCTCCAATTTATCCACATCCTTCTTGAAGTGTGGGGCCCAAAACTGGACACAGTACTCCAGATGAGGCCTCACCAATGTCGAATAGAGGGGAACGATCACGTCCCTCGATCTGCTCGCTATGCCCCTACTTATACATCCCAAAATGCCATTGGCCTTCTTGGCAACAAGGGCACACTGCTGACTCATATCCAGCTTCTCGTCCACTGTCACCCCTAGGTCCTTTTCCGCAGAACTGCTGCCTAGCCATTCGGTCCCTAGTCTGTAGCGGTGCATTGGATTCTTCCATCCTAAGTGCAGGACCCTGCACTTATCCTTATTGAACCTCATCAGATTTCTTTTGGCCCAATCCTCCAATTGGTCTAGGTCCTTCTGTATCCTATCCTTCCCCTCCAGCGTATCTACCACTCCTCCCAGTTTAGTATCATCCGCAAATTTGCTGAGAGTGCAATCCACACCATCCTCCAGATCATTTATGAAGATATTAAACAAAACCGGCCCCAGGACCGACCCTTGGGGCACTCCACTTGATACCGGCTGCCAACTAGACATGGAGCCATTGATCACTACCTGTTGAGCCCGACAATCTAGCCAGCTTTCTACCCACCTTATAGTGTATTCATCCAGCCCATACTTCCTTAACTTGCTGACAAGAATACTGTGGGAGACCGTGTCAAAAGCTTTGCTAAAGTCAAGAAACAATACATCCACTGCTTTCCCTTCATCCACAGAACCAGTAATCTCATCATAAAAGGCGATTAGATTAGTCAGGCATGACCTTCCCTTGGTGAATCCATGCTGGCTGTTCCTGATCACTTTCCTCTCATGCAAGTGCTTCAGGATTGATTCTTTGAGGACCTGCTCCATGATTTTTCCACGGACTGAGGTGAGGCTGACTGGCCTGTAGTTCCCAGGATCTTCCTTCTTCCCTTTTTTAAAGATTGGCACTACATTAGCCTTTTTCCAGTCATCCGGGACTTCCCCGGTTCGCCACGAGTTTTCAAAGATAATGGCCAGTGGCTCTGCAATCACAGCCGCCAATTCCTTCAGCACTCTCGGATGCAACTCGTCCGGCCCCATGGACTTTTGCACGTCCAGCTTTTCTAAATAGTCCCTAACCGCCTCTATCTCCACAGAGGGCTGGCCATCTCTTCCGCATTTTGTGATGCCCAGCGCAGCAGTCTGGGAGCTGACCTTGTTAGTGAAAACAGAGGCAAAAAAAGCATTGAGTACATTAGCTTTTTCCACATCCTCTGTCACTAGGTTGCCTCCCTCATTCAGTAAGGGGCCCACACATTCCTTGGCTTTCTTCTTGTTGCCAACATACCTGAAGAAACCCTTCTTGTTACTCTTGACATCTCTGGCTAGCTGCAGCTCCAGGTGCGATTTGGCCCTCCTGATAACATTCCTACATGCCCGAGCAATATTTTTATACTCTTCCCTGGTCATATGTCCAACCTTCCACTTCTTGTAAGCTTCTTTTTTATGTTTAAGATCTGCTAGGATTTCACCATTAAGCCAAGCTGGTCGCCTGCCATATTTACTATTCTTTCGACTCATCGGGATGGTTTGTCCCTGTAACCTCAACAGGGATTCCTTGAAATACAGCCAGCTCTCCTGGACTCCTTTCCCCTTCAAGTTAGTCCCCCAGGGGATCCTGGCCATCCGTTCCCTGAGGGAGTCGAAGTCTGCTTTCCTGAAGTCCAGGGTCCGTATCCTGCTGCTTACCTTTGTTCCCTGCGTCAGGATCCTGAACTCAACCAACTCATGGTCACTGCCTCCCAGATTTCCATCCACTTTTGCTTCCCCCACTAATTCTACCCGGTTTGTGAGCAGCAGGTCAAGAAAAGCACCCCCCCCTAGTTGGCTCCTCTAGCACTTGCGCCAGGAAATTGTCCCCTACACTTTCCAAAAACTTCCTGGATTGTCTATGCACCGCTGTATTGCTCTCCCAGCAGATATCAGGAAAATTAAAGTCACCCATGAGAATCAGGGCATGCGATCTAGTAGCTTCCGTGAGCTGCCGGAAGAAAGCCTCATCCACCTCATCCCCCTGGTCCGGTGGTCTATAGCAGACTCCCACCACTACATCACTCTTGTTGCACACACTTCTAAACTTAATCCAGAGACACTCAGGTTTTTCTGCAGTTTCGTACCGGAAACTCCTTCCTTAGAGGTTTCCTTAGAGGTAGAATCTCCTTCCTTAGAGGTTTTTAAGGTCAGGCTTGACAAAGCCCTGGCTGGGATGATTTAACTGGGAATTGGTCCTGCTTCGAGCAGGGGGTTGGACTAGATGACCTTCAGGGGTCCCTTCCAACCCTGATATTCTATGATTCTATGATTCTATGATTGAGACGACAACCCCTAAGGAGCCAATTATGGATTTTAATCCTTTTTGTGTACCCAGTAAACCTGTTTCACACATCTTTCCACCATTCACGCCAGGACCATTAGAGGTGCACACGATTACAGTGTGGGTGAACAAAACAATTTTTGTAGGCAACATAACAGTGCTACTGTTAAATGGTCTTCCAATAATGGAAAGACACATTTACTTAAAAAAACAACCGCCTGTTAAGGCAAATGTGGTACCCATGATAACAACGCTACACATCACAGTTAATTGCACAAAGAATAATTTAACCACCACACGGCCCAAATGTGCACCATACAACACTCCCTTATTCAATGCTTGGTATACCTCCTTGAAACAAAAACATTCTCCCCTTTGTGGGAAGAGTGATCTAGCCAGTTCTATACTGGGAGGCATAGGCGCCGAAACAGGAATATTAAATTCAGTGGATCTAAATTAAAAACTAAGGCCAATGCAGTAGAAGCTTTGCACCACACAATAGTACAAAGGCAAGAACAGCAGATCACTGAGTTGGTACAGACGGGGGTGAATACATTAAATCTACAGGTTTCAGAGTAGCAGCCGTGTTAGTCTGTATTCGCAAAAAGAAAAGGAGTACTTGTGGCACCTTAGAGACTAACCAATTTATTTGAGCATGAGCTTTCGTGAGCTACAGCTCACTTCATCGGATGAAGTGAGCTGTAGCTCATGAAAGCTCATGCTCAAATAAATGGATTAAATCTACAGTGGCACACTTGGGACCACATCAATCATACATTTTGGGCTTACTATGCCACTATGCAAGACATAGCTGACAAAACAGCTATAACCTTATGATGTTCTATGTAACAGCTGTTAGCTATTGTTTTAATAGAAAGAGAGATGGACTGGATTCGAGCCAACGATATGTCTGCCTTAACCCCCTCCTTCTCAGCAGATATAGAAATAATCTTTTCTTCCCTTATGTTCCAGAATGGTATAAGCCTATGAAATCATACATATACACAAACACCTTAACAGGATACATCTCTATCCAAGTGATATGGGTTTGCCCTACCAGGCACCTGAACACCCTATGGTCTTTCCTACCACTCCCAACCCTACAGGGAAGGCATGTTTGCGCCCCACGATTGGCAGGAATGTATCTCAATGAGAAAGGAGACATCATTGATCACCATGGGTGTGAAAAATGGACTACCCAACAATGGGTATTCCCCACCTTGCTGATTTTAGAGGAGACTTGCTCAGTGCAAAACAAAAATTTAGCAATATGCTACTGGGATGAATTGGATAATAGCACCACCAAAGTATACTATGATGGAAATAATTGTGTTTGTCTTATTGGATTGAAAAAAATTGTGCAGCAGGAAAAGTATACTCAAAGGCCACTTGTACAACAATGTATGTGTAATGTAACAATATTGCGAACCCCACCATAACTTACTATTTTTCGATTCATGAAAACAAGGATGTTAACCAAGTAGATGCCAATAATGCTTTGAGTTTTAACTTTTCTTTGGGGGTTAATTGGACCACCTCATACCACTGGCTAGCAGGGAATAGGCAAATTAGTCAACTGACTGCAGCACCCCGGACAAAACTACTAACACTTAGTCTGGCTATTCTGCACCAAGGAACTGAAATTCTAAAGGTAACCACACAAGCTCAACAAATGATGGTGCACCATTGATATAACATTTTTAGAGGCTGGTCCCCGTCATGGATATCAGTTTTAAATATTATGATTCATCCCATAATTGTTTTCTTTCTACTAATTGGAATGTTTGTAATAATGTGTTTTACGTGCTGTTGGATGAAGAGAATGTACCTTAAATTAAAACCACAAGCCCAAATTGCTTCGCAATACATTGCCTTAAAGCAATTACACCAGATGTGACCCATTTAATATATTGATATTAAAGGGTCAAAAGGGGGACAATGTAAGCAAAAGCCTAATGAAGCAAAGGCATAAACCCTCAGGACAAGATAAAGAGTGGAGCCAGAGGGACGACATAAGAAACAGCTGAGGATAACGCCCAGTAATAACCCAAATAATGCTAATTGGAGCAACCTTGACTACCTCGTGATTAACAGCTCCAGTGTGACACAGGGAGGTCCAGAGACATGTATGGGAACTTATTACTATAAAAGAAGGGTGTATTGCCATGGGTCTTTGGGTTCATTCTCATCAACATTGGAGCGTCGAACGCGTTTGACAGCGGCCCAGCTCTACTCCCTCGTGTACAGTTTCAGCTGGCCACTGCAACTGACCGAGCAACACTAAGGATTGGTAACTATAAAATCCATCTGCAGAACCTTTTGGTGTGTGTGTTCGGAAGCATGCTGATTTTAATGCTTATATTGTACTCTCAATAAATGCGGCGTATTGCCTTATCCCCTTTAAAAAAATTTGTGTGCTTCTTATAAGCATAACAAGCTTACACTATACAGTTTTTTGTGCAGCGCAAGACAATAAAATTTTGGGTTTACACTCCAGAGGGGGAGTGCACTTGAGTGCTGGGTAATTCCTGAGCTGAATCTTCCCCATGCAGAGCTGATCTCAGTTTCTGTGTCTTTCTGCAGCTGGGTGTGGCCCTACCTGCATGTGTGCTGGAGGAGGCTTGAGGGCCTGGCTCTGCAGGGCAGTGTAAGGGAACCCAGAGTGGTGGAACTGATGGGCTCTGTGGTACCCCAATAAAAACAGGTGGCACCCCGGAAGGAGGGGGTCAACCTGTCTCAGTAGGTTAAAACAATGTGGTACGCTTCATGGTAGGACCCTGAATTTTGGACAGTACAGCTGGATAATTAAATCTCAGGCTTTACAGTCAAAACTGATCACTTGCAGAAAGAAGGAAGGAATTACTATGCAGTGGGTTGGTTGTATGATGGAGATTTTTCATCCTGCTCTGAAGTAGTAGGCACTAGGCACTGCCAGGGACAGGATACTGGACCTGATTGATGGACCAGATCTTTTGGTTCCTCTCACTCCACAGACCAGCTGTGGAAGCCTTCTAAAGCAGTGCATTCAGCATCTGGAGGTTGAGAGTAACAGAGATCTCACTCTGCTCAACAGCAACCCTTGTGGTTCCTTAAAGAGCAATGGGCTCATGGACAATGCTCCAGTCCTTTTAAACTAGAAAGATAACGGCTATAACACAGAGATTGAGGAAAATAAAGATGCCTGGGGAATAGGGATGTTTCAAAGCTCTGACAAGACTAGGCATGTTTCTTTTAAAAGATCTTAACATGACGTTAACTGGCAAGCAGTGGGATACAATGCAAATTATTAATTCCTCTCTCACATTAAAATACAGCTGTAGACCAGCTGCCACATGGGGACAGAGGAGATGACCATAAAATTCTCTCCCTACTGGTCTACTTCTTTATATTTCCCTTACTTAACTTCCAGTGCCTAGAGGAGAAATTATTCCAACACTTGAGATAATACTTGAAATTTGTTACTAGTGAGGCACTTGCTGGTCAAATGATAGCATTCAAATATTGGGACTCACCAGGAAAAAGACAATCTAGCCTGCATTTTACATTGAAATACCATGAACGTGGCATTTTGGAAAGTAGATTTTAGGTCAAACGTTTTTGTTTTAATAGTCAACAAATGTTCTCAAGGGACAGATGACTCCTGCAGTAGGACTCGATATTCAAAGCCACTCCGCAATATCCTTTGAATTTTCCCCTTTTGTTTAACTCTTGGACTTTTGGCATTATTGGCTCATCATATTTTTGATTTCTTTAATGCAGAACAGCAAATGACTATGTGTCATTAGTAACTAAGTTTATGGAGGGATACAACTTATCTATTTTAAACACATTCTGACTGTTTTATTGCATTCACATCTGACCCCCTTAAAAGCATTTATTGCAGTTATATAGCTCCATCCATCTCAAATCCTCACAACATTCCAATGAAGTATGTAGGAAACTACCACTGTAGGGCAAACAAGTTAAATGACTTACTTGTTCAAGGCTTCACAGTCAGACAGTGGTAGAAGAGAATTCAAAAGTTCCGATTCCCACTCCCCACTGAAAGCCACTAGACCACACAGTTGTTGGATGCAATATACACTACATTAAAGCTTATTTTCCATTCAAATTTCTTTTTAGAAGTAAAAAAATTAGGTAATGGGATTAGTGTAAACACAGCTCAAATAGCTAAACAATCCTCAGAGAATTCTAACTTCCCCAAAGGAAGCTGAACTCAAACAGATTTTCATAGGTTGATGGGCATGCCAGCTTTCTGCCTCACAGAAATGTGTCTTCTAATCCTGTCAATAAAAAGAGATCAGCTGCTCCTGAATAGCTTCAGGCTGCCTGGATATGATAAGCTGTTCCTAGTCTTACAGGTCCTCTGTAACCCTGCCATTAGTACAGCTGCCTAGGTCAAATGAGATTCACTTCCATCTGTAACCCTTTTGTATTCCACCTTTGACTTACAAAGCACCCTAACTCAGGAACATTATATATCACCGGCATTCCTCTGCATGCAGTACAGTTGCTCCAGGTACAGCGCAAAGCTAAACAAATTGCAAACAGACACCAGAAGAAATCAGTCCTATTTGCCTTATAAGTGCCTTGAATAGGAATATGATGAGACATCAGAAATTCAGCCTTGCTGCAATGGAGGGGATTAGTAGGTGGCAGGATTTTTTTAAATTTAAAAACCTAAGTAACAGCTTGTGAGGAACAAAATTCTAGGTTTAAGTAAATATTTTTGGTTAAAATCACATAGGAGTTTTAAAGTCTTTAAAGAGCTTTGATAATCATTTCCATGATTTTCGGAACTTGATGTGAAGTGAAAAAAAAATATCCTGAATGTGTGCTGATTGCAGTTCTGTGCTACCATGAAGAAAAGATCAGCCAGTTTTGGCTGCAGAGTTCATGTGACATTTGGTAATGAGATCAGGTTAGGGATCAACTTTCCTTCTATCAGCTTCTTCAATAAAACTAACAAGAGTTAGATTTTTTTAAAAATACTATCTGATCTAAGTTACTGGGAAACCCCTTTGTGTCCATCTGCCTATCAGTTGCATACATGCAGACATACCCATGCTCTTTGTCTATAACCTGCTATTTTCCATTTGAGCCCCCCTTCACCTCCACCTCAGCGAAGTTCTGTTCCATATTACAGCTGGAGACTATTAGTTTTGTGACTGTAAACTATAATTGCAATAACGTGTAATTTATGGAAAGCATGTGAGTGAGATCCAGGAAAATCAAAAAGGATATAATCCAGATTCTCTACTTCTCTGACAAAATGCTAACCAAGAGTTCCTAAAAGCCGTTCCAAGAGATCAGGCCATCTACACTGGACACACAAGCAAATGCTGACGACTCCTCAGCACTACTACACCACTACAGAGGGAGCCCAACAAGAACAGGCAGAGTGCAAACTGTAGCAAAGAAGGTTATTTATTAGTCACTATTCTTCAAATGTATTGCCTTTACAGAGTCACCCTGTATGAATGGCATCCTTGCCCTGTGAGCCAGAGAACCAGCCATAACAGTAAAGCTGTTAAGTGGCATATGTGCATGCTCCTTGGATCCTTCTAACCAATGCAAAAATTCAGTTACATTTGAGGTATTTCAAACTTGCAAGGATCTATCACAAATAAACAGTTTAATAAGGTCAGGAAGTGTAAGGTTCTGTAGGATGACCTCTGCCTCGTGCTGGTACAGGGAACCCATGGTAGGGCTGCATGCATTACCACATAGACCCTGTGGAGATAAATACCACAGGAAGTACTGCCTTGGAAGACCAGCCTGACAGCTTTGCTTATCATTCCTGATTGGTCCAAGCACCCTATTTAGGCCCAAAAGGAGTGTGAGGCTGGCAGACCCAATGCCAGCTCATGCCAAGGCCCCAGGCCTCACTGAACACTGACAAATGCATAGCTGGAAACCAGTCTGGCTCACTTGTATGTCAGTACTGTTCAGATAGATATTACAGTAATAAGAATGTGATTGGTGTTCAGACCTAATGAATAGCTTGGAGGATGCTGCATGTATTAGTCTCACTTATCTGTACCCCATGTTACAAAACTGTGTAACTCATCAAACAGGAAAGAAGTCTTCCTTAATGCAAATACTGGCTTCCAACAAGAGGGCCTTTGAAACCACATGAGTCATTGTGAGACATCAAAAGAACAAGGACTTAGTTAATTGTGCTCCTCCCTCCCTTCCAGAAGAGGAGACCTGTGCTCAAACTCATTCTATCAGTTTTGACTGTGGGGACAAGGAGATAAAAATCCCTGCCAAGGAGAAACTTGTATCTTTTTGCTGCTTGGACTCTAAAGGGGCAAGAATCACAAAACAAAAGTAAAATACCCTCACTGTTTTGCCTGGGTTAGCCCTAAAGGACATATGGAGTTTGCTTATTATTGAAGTTTCTATTATCTTTTGGAATCTAAATCATTTGTGTGTGTACATGACCTGCTTTAACCTCAAAAATAACTCTCATTTCTTTTTTTGGTTAATACATCTTTAGTTAATTTACTACAGGACTGGTTAAAAGCACTGGCTTTGGTGAGAGATCTAAGGTACAATTGACCTGGGGTAAGCGACTGGTCCTTTGGGATTGGGAGTAACCTGAATAGTGTTGTGATTTTTGGTATAAGGAACCATCTATTACAGAGGCAGGCTTGCCTGGGTGGCAGGATAGACTGGAGAGCCCAGGGGACTCTCTGGGACTCCATGTTAAGGCTGTTACAATGCTTGAGGTGTTCACATTTGTTACTTGGTTGGTGAAATCTAATTACAGAACACAGAACCAGTTTGGGATTTGTGCTGTATTTCCTGACAGTCAGCCCTGAGGCTGGCACCCACGTTAGTGAGCCACGGCAGACAGCATGACATTTGGCATAGTCTTGGCAGGATTCACATGCCACAGGTCAATTGGATCATAACCCAGTGCTGTTAAAAGTTCGAACTTGATATTGAGAGTTTTAAAGATTAAAGATAAGTCACAATGGGTGAAACCAACATCATACTGGGCTTGAGACAAAAGACCTTGAAAAGTTATGTAAGGAGAGGGGAATATCCCAGGAAAAGAAAACTCCAGCTGAGGAACTGAGAGCTTTGCTCATAAGCTTTGACCAGGCATCCAAGCACCCTACCGCCCCAGAAAACATTGCAGGGGAAATGGCCCAATTGCAGTACCTGGCTGCCCAGGAAAACATGAGCAACAGAGAATGATGGTAGAACTGTGGATCAGTGAGATTGAGACAGCAGTCAGAGCCAACAAGAAGGCTCAGGAGAGAGCTCAGGAAAGGTGCACGGCCAGTGAACAAGGAACATATTCCTCTGGAGAGCACTGAGATGTGGGAGGGTGTAACAATGTGGCCTTTGATAGGACACTACTGAGAGTATCAATTCAGGACAAATTGCTTAGAGCAGGGCAGTTACAGCCCTAGGCTAGGGGTCCTTCACTACTGAGGCACACCAAACCAGCCAAACAGAGAGGACTTCGGTTTTACCCCACTGGCTGCCCATAAACCATACGAACAATACCGTCAGACACTCCAGTTTCCCAGTATCACCACTAGCGCCACTCCTTATGGGGATCAATGGTTATAAAACCAATGAAAACCAATACCCCAGTAAAAGAAAAAGAGTTCTCCTGATCCCAAAGGACCAAGTCCCAGACCCAGGGCAATATGCCATTTAGATCTTACCCACAAATCACGCTGTTGCCAGTCCTTTAGAATCTCAAATCTAAAGGTTTATTCATAAAAAGAAAGAAATATAGATGAGAGTTAAAAGTTCTTAGTTCAGGTTTGGTTCAGGCTTGATGGGATTACTGCTGATTTAAACAAATTAAGTCTCTGGAGTACAAACATCCCAGTTTGGATGGGTTGTTCAGTCCTTTGTTCAGAGCTTCAGTTTCAAGCACAGTTCCTCTAGTTCCACAGTTCCTCCTCAGAAGCAGGATTGAAGACAAAATGGAGGGGTTTCCAGGGCCTTTTATATCCTCTGCCATGTGGAAGGAAACCCCTTTGTTCTTACTGTGAAAAATCACAGCAGCAAGATGGAGTTTGGAGTCACATGGGCAAGTCACATGTCCATGCATGACTCAGTTTGCAGGCGGCAGCCATTGCTCACGTTACCTTAAACGTTTCCAGGAAGGCCCCTTGGATGTGGACTGGAGTCTCCCAAGGTCCATTGCCAGTTAAGTGTTTCTTGATTGGGCACTTACTCAGAATAGTCCTTTCTCAAGAAGCTGACCAATTGCTTCACTGACGCTATTTAGAATCAAACACATTGAGATACAAGTACATACACACATACAGATCGCTATAATCATAGCCAGCAAATTAGAACCTTTTCACAGACACCTTACTAAACCTCCTTTGTACAAGATTTGGTGCAACTATAGGACCTTGATTGCAACAATGATCTATATGGTCACAGTTCATGTCCATAACGTCACAGAGGGATTGAACCCCACCCAAAAGCAGGAGTTGTTAGACCTTTTGCACCACCACAGACAGGTATTTTCCAATCAGCCAGGTTTAACTGACATGATTGTGCATTCTATTGACACTACAGGGCTCTGCCTTGCTCCCAGCAGAGCCAAAGGAGAAATGCAGAAACATATTCAGGTGGAAGTGGAAAGGGCATGCTGGATATGGGGGTGATTACTAAGCCAAAAAATCCCTGCACATCTCCTATTGTGATGGTACCTAGAAGAGATAAAACCCTGAGGTTTTGTGTGGATTTTAGAAGGTTAAATGCTGTCACCCAAATTTACCCATGCCCTGCACCCCAGATTAAGGGCATCCAATAGGTCCTCTGACGCCGATGTCCAGGAAAAAGTCAGCTTTTATAGCGGAATCTGACCTATGTGAGTTTAACGTTATGCCTTTTCGATTAATTAATGAAGGGGCTACCTTTCAGAGGCCTGTCAATGAGGTGCTACAGAAATTACAGACCTTTGCCAGGGCCTATGTAGACAACTTGGCTATTTTTAGTGACTCCTGGCAAGACCACTTGAACCATGTGGGAATTGTATTGCAGAGGCTTAAAGATACCAACTTCACGGTCAAGGTCTCCAAATGCAAGATGTGGGCCACAGAGGTATCTTATTTGGGACACAAGGTGAACAATGAGTTTGTTCACCCTGAACCTTTAAAAACAGAAGCCATATAAAGTTGAAAAGGAGTACTTGTGGCAGCTTAGAGACTAACCAATTTATTTGAGCATGAGCTTTCGTGAGCTACAGCTCACTTCATCGGATGCATACCGTGGAAACTGCAGGAGACTTTATATACACAAAGAGATCATGAAACAATACCTCCTCCCACCCCACTGTCCTGCTGGTAATAGCTTATCTAAAGTGATCATCAAGTTGGGCCATTTCCAGCACAAATCCAGGTTTTCTCACCCTCCACCCCCCCACACACAAACTCACTCTCCTGCTGGTGATAGCCCATCCAAAGTGACAACTCTCTACACAATGTGCATGATAATCAAGGTGGGCCATTTCCTGCACAAATCCAGGTTCTCTCACCCCCTCACCCCCCTCCAAAAACCACACACACAAACTCACTATCCTGCTGGTAATAGACTAATATTGCGAATACAGACTAACACGGCTGTTACTCTGAAACCTGTCATATAAAGTTGGACTGCCTCACAAACAAAGAAAGCAGGGAGAATCCTTTATTGGTGTGGCCAGTTACTACCGAATAGTTTGTAAAGGGGTTTAGTGACATTGTGGCCCACCATACTGGACCTCACGAAAAAGGGGAAGCCAGATGGAGTTCTGGGTCTGGGAAAAAGGCTTCCAGAGCATAAAAGAGGCTTTGTCCAAAGAGCCAGTTATAGCCAACCCTGATTTCAGCAAACCCTTTTTGCCAGTGGTCCCCAAACTGTGTGTGTGTGTGTGTGTGTGTGTGTGTGTGTGTGTGTGGTCCCCAAACTGTGTGTGTGTGTGTGGGGGGGGCTTGGAGGAACATTCAGCGTACATGGCAGGGCCCGGGCCAGTCCTTGCGGGGGCAGGGAGGGAGCACCACCCAGCCCTGCCCCCAGCTGCAGCTCTGGCCATGGCCCCCAACTCCTGGCTCCGACTGCACCACAGCTCCACTCCCAGCCCTGGCCACAGGTCCACTCCTGGCCAAGGCCCCAGCCCCAGTCACAACTCTGCTCCCCACCCTAGCTGCCGCCCATGGTTCCGGGTGTGTGTGTGTGAGAATAGATTCTATTATGGGTAAGGGGCGGAGTGCAACATAAAAAGTTTGGGGACATCTGCTTTATGATGTGCACTGATGCTTCTAACACTGGGTTAGGTGCAGTGCTAATGTGGGATGCAGTGGGGGACAAGAGGTACCCTATTGCCTTCTTGAGTAAAAAACAGACCCCCACTGAACAGAACTATGCTATCCTTGAGAGGGAATGCTATGCTAAGCTATGCTATTGGTGTTGGTAAGCAACTTAAGCCTTCTTTGTGTAATAAACCATTTAACAGACTCCGCTAATATGGTTGCATTGAGATAAAGGGACAAATTCCAGACGATTACACTGGAGCCTAGCTCTGCAGGAGTATGACATGGATATAATCCATAACAAGGGGAAAGAAATTGTACTGGCAGATGCCTTAACACAAAGAGGGGGACCCTCCGGCATGTTCAGGAGCATTAGCGATGCCCCTTCCTAAACAGGGTGACCAGGTAGCAAGTGTGAAAAATCAGGACACTTTCTTTTTCGGGGGTGTGGGGGTGGGGTTAGTTGCATACATGAGACAACGCCCTTATTGTCGGGACGTCGGTCACCCTGTTGAGTTTTGTGTTGGGAATGCAACACTGGCAGATTCGGTGTCAACTCATGTCAAAGCCCCAGGCCTCACTAAACAGTGACAAATGCATAGCTGGAAACCAGTCTGGCTCACTATGATGCTGTATGATTGAAATATGACCATGTATATCATTGATATTGCCACTGTTAGACAACTGTGACAAAACATGTACAAAGTATATCATGTAAAGTGTCAATGGAAAAGTTATGATTCTCTAAAGATGATTATCCATTTTAAATTCATGTATCATCACTGTATCTGAAGTTATGAATATTGGCTATATAGATCTGTATCCCAAATGAGAAAGTTACTCACTCTGTGCAGTAACGTAGGTTCTTTGAGATGTGTGTCCCTGTGGGTGCTCCACTTTAGGTATTCATGCGCCCTTGTGCTTGTAATTGGAGATTTTTGGTAGTTGTGCCCGGTTAGGTTGCACCCGCGCAGTCCCCGTCTTTCGCTGCCTCAGGCGGTTAACTGCTGCAGTGCCACCAACCCCCCCTCTGTTCCTTCTCTACTGCAGAGACCAAGTATTAAACTCCAAAGTAGAGGGGAGGTGGGAGGGTAGTGGAGCACCCACAGGAACACACATCTCGAAGAACCTACGTTACTGCACAGGGTGAGTAACTTTCTCTTCTTCGAGTACTGTCCCTGTGGGTGCTCCACCTTAGGTGACTTCAGAGCAATGTCCTCCGCTGGAAGAGAGGGCTTCAGAGTTGAAGTTGTAAGAGAAGACAGTACAGTGAGTCCAAAAGAGACATTGGACGTGCCTGCTGTTGTAATGCATAATGCTGTGTAAAGGTATGGACTGAGCCCCAGGTTACAGCCCTACAGATATCCGTGACGGGCACGTTGTTAAGTAAAGCAACAGAGGTTGATAGATCTCTGGTGGAATGTGTGTGAATCCCCATAGATTCATAGATATCAAGGTCAGAAGGGACCATTATGATCATCTAGTCCAACTTCCTGCACAATGCAGGCCACAGAATCACACCTATCCACTCCTGCGAAAAAACTCTCACCTATATCTGAGCTATTGAAGTCCTCAAATTGTGGTTTAAAGACTTCAAGGAGCAGAGAATCCTCCAGCAAGTGACCCAGGCCCCATGCTACAGAGGAAGGCGAAAAACCTCCAGGGCCTCTTCCAATCTGCCCTGGAGGAAAATTCCTTCCCGATCCCAAATATGGCGATCAGCTAAACCCCTGAGCATATGGGCAAGATTCACCAGCCAGATACCCAGGAAAGAATTTTCTGTAGTAACTCAGATCCCACCCCATCTAACATCCCATCACAGGCCATTGGGCCTATTTACCATGAATATTTAAAGATCAATTAATTACCAAAATCATGTTATCCCATCATACCATCTTCTCCATAAACTTATCCAGTCTAATCTTAAAGCCAGATAGGTCTTTTGCCCCCACTGCTTCCCTGGGAAGGCTATTCCAAAACTTCACTCCTCTGATGGTTAGAAACCTTCATCTAATTTCAAGTCTAAACTTCCCATAGGGGGGTGGCAGTCAACTGATGATAGCATAGTTTTATGCAATCAGAGATCTACTTGGAGAGCCTATGTTTGGCTATGGCACTCCCTTTGGAGCGTTCAGTGATGGAGACGAATAGTCTGAGTAATTAATGAAATGTTCTTGTTCTGCCTATTGTGATACAGGAGGGCCAGGGAGCAGTGGTAGAGTGTTAGAGGGGAAATATATAAGCCCTAGGCTAATTAAGGCGTGGTTCCCTGTAGACTAGGGAGGGTTGCTGCAGGTTAATTGGAGCACCTGTTGTCAATTAAGGCCCTGTCAGGAACCTAGTAAAACCCCCTGCTTCAGACAGTCATGGTAGGAGGAGGAGGAAGAAGAGAGGACTGGAGCTTGGAGGTGTGTTGTGAGATTTGGAAGAGAAGAGAAGAGAAGAGAACTGAAGTAAGGGAGACTCTGCCCCAGCAGGACAGGGAGACTCCCTCCCCCTAGCGTCTAAGGACCAAGGTAACCCCTCCTAAATGGGATGAGGGTAAGAAACCTGCAGGGGATAAGAGGGGCTGAGACTCAGAGCAAGGAGCAAACCCAGACCCCTCCTCCACTTCCCTCCTCTATCACCTTCCTGGGCCACCATACGAACATCGGCCATCTTGTCACACTATATAAAAGGCCAATGCCCTCCATACATTGAGAGTGTGAAGTGTGGTCTGCCTTCTATCCTTGTGGGGCTTGGGGTTGAATGTCGGTAAGTAAATGGGTTGATTAAGTGGAAGGCTAAGATGACTTTAGGTAAAAACTTGGGGTGTGGTCTCAGGGATACTTTATCTTTAAAAAAGATAGGGTATGGGGGGGTCTGCCATGAGAGCACCCACCTCTCCTAAATGTCTGGCAGATGAAATAGGGCCTGACAGGGCCTTAATTGACAACAGGTGCTCCAATTAACCTGCAGCAACCCTCCCTAGTCTGCAGGGAACCATGCCTTAATTAGCCTAGGGCTTATATATTTCCCCTCTAACACTCTACCACTGCTCCCTGGCCCTCCTGTATCACAATAGGCAGAACAAGAACATTTCATTAATTACACTAGACTAGAAATGTCACCATCATGGAAAGGTGTAGGAATGAGCATGTAGCCATGGATTCAAATGGGGAACCAGTGAGGGCCTGAAGGACTAGGTTGAGGTCCCATGGTGTAGTAGGATTGCATAGTTCTGGGTAGACATTGGTGAGGCCTTTGAGGAAACGTTTGGTGAGTGGGTGAGCAAAGACAGAATGTTGATCCACTCTGTGGTGAAAAGCTGTGACAGCGGAGAGGTGAACTCTTATTGAACTCATGGAGAGGCCTGACCTTTTAAGTTCTAAGAGGTAATCTAATATTGAGGGTAAGAAGGCTGAAATGGATGCCATCTGTTTTTGCTGGCACTAGGCATCAAATCTCTGCCACTTGAGTATATACCCGTGGCGGGTACTTGCTCTGCGACTATTCAATAATATGTTTTGTACATCTTCCGAGCAGGTCATCTCAGATCCCTTGAGCCATCAAGGAGCCACGCTCTGAGATGGGAGTATTTGTGGATCCAAAGGCAGGTGAGGCAGAAGCGGGAGGGTGAGTGGTGGACACACCACCATCCTGAGAAGGTAAGGATACCAGATTTGTTGGGACCATGCAGGGGCTATTAGGATTACTGTGGCCCTGTTCTGCCTGATCTCGTGGATCACTTGGGTCAGGAGGGGGATGGAAGAGAAGGCATATAGGAGGAGAGTGTTCCACTTGATGAGAAAGACGTCGCCTAAGGAATGTATGCCAAGACCTACCCTGGAGCAAAAACGGGGGCATTTGGTATTTTGTGCGGTTGCAAAGAGGTCTATCATTGGCAACCCCCACTGTTGGAATATGTGTTGGAGTACGCAGTTGTCAAACTCCCACTCATGGTCCTGAGAAAAGTGCCTGCTTAGTGCAGCTGCCATGGTGTTCTGGCATCAAGGGAAGTATGAAGCCAAGATGTGGATATTGTGTCTGATGCACCATTGCCAGAGTCTCATGGCTTCCACGCATACGGAGTGTGATTGTGCTTCCCCTTGTCTGTTTATGTAAAACATACAAGCTATGTTGTCCGTAAGGATCTGAATGGCCTTGCCTTTGATGACTGCTAGGAAGTGGGAGAAGGCATTGCGGATGGCTTGTAGTTCTAACAGATTTATACGGAAAAGGGATTCTGCAGGGGACCAGTGGCCTTGGACAGAATGAGGATGCAGGTGTGCCTCTCATCCCAAGAGCAAAGCATCAGTGGCGACAGTTAGTGTTGGTGGAAGGAAGGGCACCCCTGTGCAGATGTTGTCTAGTTGTGTCCACCAGAGTAGAGAGTCTTTTATTTTGTCCGGCATTGTGAGGCATTTGTTTATGCTGTGTTTGTGTGGGACATAATTTATATGGAGCCACCCTGGCAGGCAACACATGTGTAATCTCGGGTGTCTGATGCTGAAAGTCATGGCAGCCATGTGACCAAGAAGTTGTAGGCAAGTCCTAACAGACACCTGGGGACCTCTTCGTGTCGTGGATATGAGGTTGGTTAGAGTGAGAAAGCACTGCCTTCGTAGAGGGGCGATGGCCTCGGGAGAATTGAGATGGGACCCAATGAACTCCAACTCTTGCACTGGCATTAGAGTGGACTTTTATGCATTTATTTGGAGACCTACTCTCTTGAAGAGGGTCACCATCTGTTCGGTGGCTTGTAACACTGCTTGCCGTGTTGGTGCTTTCAGCAGGCAGTCGTCCAAGTACGGGAATATCATGGTTCCGTTTCTGTGGAGGTAGGCCGCAACCACTGCTAGTACCTTTGAAAAAACCGGAGGGGCAATTGATAGACTGAAAGGAAGAACCTTGTATTGGAAATGTTCCTGGCCAACAGTAAATAGGAGAAACCTCCAATGGGAAGGATAGATCATTATATGAAAATATGCATCCTGGAGGTTGAGAGCCGGCTAATGTAGTGCCCATCTTTAAAAAAGGGAAGGAGGAGGATCCTGGGAACTACAGGCCAGTCAGCTCTCCTTCTAATGCTGGGATTATGGTGCCTAGTGTGACTACAGGCCAGTCAGCCTCACCAAAGTCCCTGGAAAAATCATGGAGCAGGTCCTCAAGGAATCAATTCTGAAGCACTTAGAGGAGAGGAAAGTGATCAGGAACAGTCAGCATTGATTCACCAAGGGCAAGTCATGCCTGACTAATGTAATTGCTTTCTATGATGAGATAACTGGCTCTGTGGATGAGGGGAAAGCAGTGGACGTGTTGTTCCTTGACTTTAGCAAAGCTTTTGACATGGTCTCCCACAGTATTCTTGCCAGTAAATTAAAAAAGTATGGGCTGGATGAATGGATGATAAGGTGGATAGAAAGCTGGCTTGATTGTCGGGCTCAACAGGTAGTGATCAATAGCTCCATGCCTAGTTGGCAGCCGGTATCAAGCGGAGTGCCCCAAGGGTCGGTGGATGGTGTGGATTGCACCCTCAGCAAGTTTGCAGATGACATTAAACTGGGGTGAGAGGTAGATACGCTGGAGGATAGGGATAGGATACAGAGGGCCCTAGACAAATTAGAGGATTGGGCCAAAAGAAATTTGATGAGGTTCAACAGAGTCCTGCACTTAGGACGGAAGAATCCCATGCACCGCTACAGACTAGGGACTGAATGGCTAGGCAGCAGTTCTGCAGAAAAGGACCTAGGGGTTACGGTGGACGAGAAGCTGGATATGAGTCAACAGTGTGCCGTTGTTGCCAAGAAGGCCAATGGCATTTTGGGATGTATAAGTAGGGGCATTGCCAGCAGATTGAGGGAACGTGATCATTCCCCTCTATTTGACATTGGTGAGGCCTCATCTGGAGTACTGTGTCCAGTTTTGGGCCCCACACTACAAGAAGCACGTGGAAAAATTGGAAAATGTCCAGCAGACGGCAACAAAATTGATTAGGGGTCTAGAACACATGACTTATGAGGAGAGGCTGAGGGAGCTGGGATTGTTTAGCCTGCAGAAGAGAAGAATGAGGGGGGATTTGATAGCTGCTTTCAACTACCTGAAAGGGGGTTCCAAAGAGGATGGCTCTAGACTGTTCTCAATGGTAGCAGATGACAGAACAAGGAGTAATGGTCTCAAGTTGCAGTGGGGGAGGTTTAGATTGGATATTAGGAAAAACTTTTTCACTAGGAGGGTGGTGAAACACTGGAATGCGTTACCTAGGGAGGTGGTAGAATCTCCTTCCTTAGAGGTTTTTAAGGTCAGGCTTGACAAAGCCCTGGCTGGGATGATTTAACTGGGAATTGGTCCTGCTTTGAGCAGGGGGTTGGACTAGATGACCTTGTGGGGTCCCTTCCAACCCTGATATTCTATGATTCTATGATTCTAACACATAACTTATGAGGAGAGGCTGAGGAAACTGGGATTGTTTAGTCTGCAGAAGAGAAGAATGAGGGGGGATTTGATAGCTGCTTTCAACTGCCTGAAAAGGGGGTTCCAAAGAGGATGGATCTAGACTGTTCTCAGTGGTAGAGGATGACAGAATGAGGACTAATGGTCTCAAGTTGCAGTGGGGGAGGTTTAGGCTGGATATTAGGAAAAACTTTTTCCCTAGGAGGTTGGTGAAACACTGGAATGCGTTACCTAGGGAGGTGGTGGAATCTCCTTCCTTAGAAGTTTTTAAGGTCAGGCTTGACAAAGCCCTGTCTGGTATGATTTAGTTGGGGACTGGTCCTACTTTGAGCAGGGGGTTGGACTAGATGACCTCTTGAGGTCCCTTCCAACCCTGATATTCTATGATTTTATGACAGGTGGGTAGGTGGTGACCCTTTCTGGTCTGCGGGTTCTTCCTCCTCTTCCTCTCCTTCCCCTTCCAGTTCTGAAGATCCAGGTACTGAAGGTGCAGGCGATTGCTGCGTGCTGAGTCTAGAAGTGGTGGGCAGTCTCTGTTGTGCAGGGTAAGTTGCCCACGGGTTCCAGTATGCCCATTGGGGTGGGAGAGGCATAGGTGGACCCCAGGGTTGGCCATACCACTGTAGATGTCTGGGAGCAATATAATATGCCCCCTGGGGGGTCCTGATTTGGGCGGCTCATGGTGGGCAGAAGATTGTGGAGGAGAACCTCTTTGCCCTTCCTCGCTGTCCTCGTCATCGCTCAAAAAGGGTGGAGCAGAGCATGGTGGAGTCGCAAGTACCGAATGTGATACGGTCATCTCGGTGCCAAGGACGGGAGAGTCAGGCGTAGATCTGACTAGAGACCTTTGTGCTGTAGGAATTGTTGTGGTGTTTGCATGATCTGCACCGTGGGCTGTGTGATCCGCAGCGTATTTGCCGGCACTGTAGGCTGTGCTCGTGTGCGCATCGAGCATGCATTGGGGTTCCAGGAGCGAGCCACAGTCTGCACCGGTGCTGTGCTGCCGTGTGTTGGTTGTGGCTTTGGCTGAGTCGGTGCCTAGGCATGGGGTTTTGATTTCCCCTTAGCGCCTTTGTCCGAGCTGGCTCTTTTAGAGTCCCGCTATCTCAGCTCCAGGCACTGACAGAGCGATTGGTGCTGATGCTGTTTGCCTGTTTGCGGAACAGCACTTCTTGGACGATTCCTACGTTGGGGATGTAGTTACCCGCTTTTTAGACACTTTTTTAGTGGGTTGATCAGAAGTTTGGGTGGAGGAGGGACCCTGTGGTTGACGAGGCTTGTCCAAGTGGGGTCTGGGCATCAGGCTCTGATGCAGGTCTAAGAGACTTCTCCATGAGAGAGTTTGAGTTGCAAGTCACTAGCCTTTTTTGCTCCCACAGTTAATTTGCGGCAATGAGGACACTTCCGTGTTATATGAGTTTTGTTTAGGCAGCGAACACTCTGAGCATGCCCGTCTGAAACGGGTTCTGAAAGCCTGCAAGTGAGGCAACATTTAAAACCCGGGGAACGAGGCATTCCTGTCCGTGGAGGCATTTGCCCTCAGAGAGACTGACTATCCTAAAGGGCAAACTGAAACCTAACTTTAAACAATAATATATATATATATATATATATATTAGAAGAGGTGACAGGGACCAAGAAAAAACAAATCACCTATCTAAACTAATAACGGTAGTAAATAGGCTAAAAGAACTAAGCAGAAAGGCACTGCTAAGTGCTCTGACTTGGAGCCAAGGGAGGTAGAGAAGGAACTGTGGGGAGGGGGAGGGAGGGAGAGGTGGGTCGCACAGTGCCAGGTAACCACCCAAGGGGGAGCGAGACAGGGACCACGCATGTGCGACCCAACCGGGTACTACTACCAAAAATCTCCGATTACGAGTGCAGGGGTGCACAAACACCTAAAGTGGAGCACAAACAGGGACAGCACTCCAAGAAGTGTTTGTTCCTGGGGTAACACCCATCAGGTAAAATCTACATTGAAGCCAAACAGCTTTGTGTTGATGTCCCCTTAAAGACAATTAACTCTCACAATGGGCCATACAAGAAACTCATACTGTCCAGCAAGTCTTCCTGTGGATGTCTTAGCCTCCAAGTGGCCAATGGCTGTCCCTGTGAGTTAGCAACCCATGTAAGGGCATGTGACATGCTCATGTGACCCTGGACTCCCTTGAATCATCTCCATGTTGCCTCTTTCCTGCCCTGACACTCTGGACTTGTGGATTTACAACTGAAAAGAGCATATTGACTATGGACTGTGGACCTTCCAATTTTTTGGAAGTTACCAGAGACTTTACAAGCCAGCAATGTGTAACATCACTGCTACAAACCTGATATAAGAACTTTGCAATGATTGTATGTATATGACCTATTAACCATTTAAAAACCTGGATTTGTGCTGGAAATGGCCCAACTTGATGATCACTTTAGATAAGCTATTACCAGCAGGAGAGTGGGGTGGGAGGAGGTATTGTTTCATGGTCTCTGTGTATATAATGTCTTCTGTAGTTTCCACAGTATGCATCCGATGAAGTGAGCTGTAGCTCACGAAAGCTCATGCTCAAATAAATTGGTTAGTCTCTACGGTGCCACAAGGACTCCTTTTCTTTTTGCGAATACAGACTAACACGGCTGTTACTCTGAAACCTGAAATTAACCATTTTGACTCTCTTCTTCTTTTCTCTTATAAATAAACCTTTAGATTTTAGCTACTAAAGAATTAGAAACAGTGTAATTATTGGGTAAGATCTGAGTTATATATTGATCAGGTGATGTGGCTGATCTCTTGAGATCAGAAGAACCCTTGTTTGATGAAACTGGTTTTCAGTAACCACTCACCATAAAGTCAAGTGTCTGGGTGGTGAAATAAGGGCTTGGATGCCTAAGGACACTGCATTTCTGACTTCTTGTTAACGAGTGTGGTGAGACAGAAGTTTACTTTTGTTACTGGCTTGGTATAGCTAATGATAGAGTCACCATCAGTCTGGAGTCAGTCTGCCCTATTTCTCAGCAGTTTGTCCTGAATCTGGTATCCTCAGCTATAACCCACTGAAGCACGGTGACACTCACCTGTGTGTCAGTATTGTTCAGATAGATATTAGAGTAGTAAGAATGTGTTTGGTGTTCAGACCCTATGAATAGCTTGGAGGATGCTGCATGTATTAGTGTCACTGATCTGTACCCCAAGTTACAAAACAATAGCAAATATTTTCATTGCAAACCATTATAACTCACCAAACATTGTAACTCACCAAACAGGAAAGAAGCTTTCCTTAATGCAAATAGTGGCTTCCAACAGGAACGTGATCGTTCCCCTCTATTCGACATTGGTGAGGCCTCATCTGGAGTACTGTGTCCAGTTTTGGGCCCCACACTACAAGAAGGATGTGGAAAAATTGGAAAGAGTCCAGCGGAGGGCAACAAAAATGATTAGGGGACTGGAACACATGACTTATGAGGAGAGGCTGAGGGAACTGGGATTTAGTCTGTGGAAGAGAAGAATGAGGGAGGATTTGATAGCTGCTTTCAAATGCCTGAAAGGGGGTTCCAAAGAGGATGGATCTAGACTGTTCTCAGCGGTAGCTGATGACAGAACAAGGAGTAATGGTCTCAAGTTGCAGTGGGGGAGGTTTAGATTGGATATTAGGAAAAACGTTTTCACTAGGAGGGTGGTGAAGCACTGGAATGCGTTACCTAGGGAGGTGGTGGAATCTCCTTCCTTATATATTTTTAAGGTCAGGCTTGACAAAGCCCTGGCTGGGATGATTTAGTTGGGGATTGGTCCTGCTTTGAGCAGGCGGTTGGACTAGATGACCTCCTGAGGTCCCTTCCAACCCTGATATTCTATGATTAGGCAGTGCACATAGCAGCATGCCATTCTTTCCTGAGCAGGAGTTATGCAGCTAACAAGAGCAAAACTGGAATGCCACACAAGGAAAAAGGAAAGTGTTTTTCCTCTTTTGGCTATGATCTGTGACTTATTAAAGCAAAGGAGGCAGAGACATGCCTGCTGACAAGGACATGTGCATGAGGGTGCATGTTCTGGTGAATGGGTACTATACATCCAAGTGAAAGCTGAACAATGGCTAATTAAACTAGCCTGTCTTTGCTTGGAGAGAATTCAAGAGTTTTCCCTGTAGTTTATTCAAAATGGTATAAAAGACTTTGTTTTTCTAAAGTAAAAACAGAACTCCAGTGATTCCACTGCAACGTTTCATCCAGCCACAGCTACAAATTATTCTAAAGCACGTATACTAATCCCCTCATATTGTACAAAGAGGCCAGCAAAATGATTCAACCCAACAAATACCCACTGGCAGCATCACATCTCTTGCACCATCTACCTAACATGGAACCTGTCTTAGGATACAGTCTATGCAGCAGACCGAGCATATCCTTTGCAGCTTGTTTGTGAACAGTATAGGAGAGCCAGAATTGGTTCTGAATCTGATTTTTGAGAAATACACTCAAAGCATTAGCTCAACGCTCACACAACACCCAGCTGTTTAAAGTCCCTTCTCCTCTCTTCCTTTAACAACCTCATTCGATGGCAGGTTTTGGACTGCTACCAATTGGCTAGCAAAATACAGATAAGGATAGGTTAGCACATGTATGTGGAGACATGGAGGAGGGAAGAGGAAGAGTGGAAGAAAGCAGGTGGTAGTGACAAAAGCAGCAAGGTGGTAATGAGGAAAAGAGAAGGAGCTAAAACAAAGGATCTGAGAAGGGAGAATGGGGGCAGGGGTGGAAGAAGAGTGAATGAAAGGAATACAGGAACAGGCCATCTTTTGGCCCACATCATTGTTATTTGGGTGCACTGTAGAGATCACCAGTAAGCACTTCATCTCTGCACACTACACTTGTATTCTGTGGAGGTGCCAGCCTATAATGAATCCCAAACCCCAGAAATGCACTCGACTCTCCTTGCTGGGAATGTCCTGGAGGAGACTCTTTTGTGTATGTGTGTGTGTTTTAATCTGTTTACAGAGAAATATTCCTGCTAAGCTAGTGGCACAGGGAAATGAGAAAACTAACGGCAATGACTTCACCCAATTGCAGAAGGTAATTCAGCCATACAAATATTGCAGAGATTTGAACTTATCTAGGTAAGAAGTATTTCTTACCGTGAAACGTTTTGGTGAAAATGATGGACTTGGGAGTTAAGAACACTATTCGTGACCTTGCCAATGTTTCACTATGTCCCTTCATCTCTTTATGCCTCCATTTCCACTTCTGTAGAATGGGGATATTACTTCCTTGCAGGGGTCAGGGCAGTAATGCTTGGGAAATGCTTTGAGGTCCTTAGAGGAAAAGGGTAGTTATAAACATATACACAGTTACAACTTTGAGCAAAAAGCCTTTTGAACTGGGTTTGAGTATTAAAGGTCTTGTTTTCTTTGACACTGATCCCCTTTCCCGCACTCTGGGACTGGTAATTTATGCCTGCTGTAAGGCCCTTGTACATTGCCAGAGTGCAAAGGGGCCTTAGTGTCAAGGAGAATTAGAGCCTAAATATTTATCTTATGGAAGGGGTGCTCTGCGTTCCACACTGTGGGAGGGGAAGGGTGTGAGCAGACACAGGGAAAGGAGATGCTCTGTCAATTCTGCCCAGTGCTCTGACCAGAGTTCACAGAATCATAGAATATTAGGGTTGGAAGAGATCTCAGGAAGTCATCTAGTCCAACCCCCTGCTCAAAGCAGGACCAACACCAACTAAATCATCCCAGCCAAGGCTTTGTCAAGCTGGGCCTTAAAAACCTCTAAGGATAGAGATTCCACCACCTCCCTAGGTAACCCATTCCAGTGCTTCACCACCCTCCTAGTGAAATAGTGTTTCCTAATATCCAACCTAGACCTCCTTCACTACAACTTGAGACCATTACTTCTTGTTCTGTCATCTGCCACCACTGAGAACAGTCTAGATCCATCCTCTTTGGAACCCCACTTCAGGTAATTGAAGGCTGCTATCAAATCCCCCTTTGCTCTTCTCTTCTGCATACTAAATAACCCCAGTTCCCTCAGCCTCTCCTCATGTGCCACAGCCCCCTAATCATTTTCGTTGCCCTCCGCTGGACTCAATCCAATTTGTCCACATCCCTTCTGTAGTGGGGGAACCAAAACTGGACACAATACTCCAGGTGTGGCCTCACCAGTGCCAAATAGAGGCGAATAATCACTTCCCTCTATCTGCTGGCAATGTTCCTACTAATACAGCTCAATATGCCATTGGCCTTCCTGGCAACAGGGGCACACTGCTGACTCATATCCATCTTCTTATCCAATGTAATCCCCAGGTCCTTTTCTGAGCAACTGCTGCTTAGCCAGTCGGTTCCCAGCCTGTAGCAGTGCATGGGATTCTTCCTTCCTTAGTGCAGGACTCTGCACTTGACCTTGTTGAACCTCATCAGATGTCTTTTGGCCCAATCCTCCAATTTGTCTAGCTCACTCTGGATCCTATCCCTACCCTCCAGCGTATCTACCTCTCCCCCAAGTTTAGTAACATCTGCGAACTTGCTGAGGGTGCAATTAATCTCATCATCCAGATCATTAATAAGATATTGAACAAAACCGGCCCCAGGACCGACCCCTGGGGCACTCCGCTTGATACCAGCTGCCAACTAGACATCGAACCATTGATCACAACCTGTTGAGCCCGACAATCTAGCCAGCTTTCTATCCACCTTATAGTCCATTCATCCAATCCATACTTTTTTAACTTGCTGGCAAGAATACTGTGGGAGACCGTATCAAAAGCTTTGCTAAAGTCAAGATATATCACATCCACTGCTTTCCCCATATCCACAGAGCCAGTTATCTCATCATAGAAGGCAATCAGTTTGGTCAGGCATGACTTGCCCTTGGTGAATCCATGTTGACTGTTCCTGATCACCTTCCTCTCCTTCAAGTTCTTCAAAATGGATTCCTTGAGGACCTGCTCCATGATTTTGCCGGGGACTGAAGTGATGCTGACTGGTCTGCAGTTCCCCAGGTTTTCTTTTTTCCCTTTTTAAAATATGGGCACCACCTTTGCCTTTTTCCAATTATCCGGAACCTCCCCCGAGCGCCATAAATTTTCAAAGATAATGGCCAATGGCTCTGCAATCACACCAGGCAACTCCCTCAGCACCCTTGGATGCATTAGATTTGGATCCATGGACTTGTGTATGTCCAGCTTTTCTAAATAGTCCTTAACCTGTTTTTCACCACTGAGGGCTGCTCACCTCCTCCCCATGTTCTGTTGCCTGGTGCACAGTCTGGGAGCTGACCTTGTTTGTGAAGGCTGAAGCAAAAAAAGGATTGAGTACTTCAGCTTTTTCCACATCATCTATCACTATGTTGCCTCCCCCATTCAGTAAGGGGCCCACACTTTCCCTGACCTTCTTCTTGCTGCTAACATACCTGTAGAAACCCTTCTTGTTACCCTTCACATCCCTTGCTAGCTGCAACTCCAATCGTGCCTTGGCCTTCCTGATTACACCCCTGAATGCTCTAGCAATATTTTTATACTCCTCCCTAGTCATCTGTCCAAATTTTAACTTCTTGTAAGCTTCCTTTTTGAATTTAAGCTCACCGAAGATTTCACTGTTAAGCCAAGCTGGTCGCCAGCCATATTTGCTATTCAATACATTTCTTTATTTATATATTTTAACTCAAATATCTGCATGCACTCTACCTCCCAATCAGTGTAAACCCCACCGACAGGACTGCAAAAATGTGACAAAATGAGTGCTGCAAAAAAGCCCCCATACCCATGTAACAGAACAACAGGAAACAAATGCTGTTCCCAATCAGCAGCCAGACTGGGTTTTAGCATTAAACCCCCAGATCTAACCAGTGATTTTAATTCAGGGCTGGGTGGGTCTCTGTACATCTTGGCAGCAAGGCCAGGCAAAGCTCCTAGGCAGCCTAATGTCTACGTGGTGGTCTGGCAGCATGAGTGGGGCGAACATTCATGCCCCCACCCTTTTTTTTCTTCTTCCCAAAATGTTAGTTAAAAAAAACCCAAAGCTTTAGTTAAAGTTACAGTAGACCAAATCCATCCCTGATGGACGTGCTTTGAACTGTGTAATGTGCGCTGCATTTCAAGTGCTCATTGGGAGAATGAAGGTCCTGGAGGACATTCAAAAAGCTAAAAAATTGATTACTGTCTCTTCTCATTAAAAAAGTAGCCAAAGGAATCATGGTAAAACAAATCTTTACCTGTGTTAACAGTAACAGCTTTCATGATTAAAATTTTGAGAAGCAGGTTTCATTTAATCATTTGTGATGTTTGCTTCCTTTTCTGCATTTCTCCCAGACCATACTGTTTCTAGCTAAGTCTCACTTCTGTGCAGTTTTTTTAACAAAAGGTTTGTTCCTGCTGGATTTCCAATGCTGCAGAGGAAGGGATAAATCACTCCAAGAAACAGATTGCAATTCATCGGCTGTTTCACCAATAAAACAGATAAGGGAGATTTTCACAGGCACAAGTATCAGCTAGGTGCCTAACTCCATTGAGTGGCACTGGGAGCTGGATGCCTAGCTGCCTCTGAGATTTCTTCCCCTAATTGTTTAGTTTAAACTACGTGCATATGTCCCTTTATCTTCAGGGGGTAACAATGAATGCAATACTCCAATACACTGGCACGTGGTCCTCTCTAGAAGACTTAGAATTTGAAAACAGCTCACACTAACCAGGGAGGAGAAACAAGTCAGAGGGTAATTTTTTGGGGTAAGAAGTGAGGAAAATCATTGATGCAGGCATAACATTATGCAGTACGCTCATATTCTAGCACAGGACAATGCACTGAGCTGTCAGTAATCAGCTAGCACTGATTCGACTCTAACTATAGTGTCAGAGAGGGAGGCAAATAAATGAGCATTGTACATGTTTCATCACTAATGCTGGATGTTTCCTTTGCAAAAGGCATTCCCAGGTCCCAGCAACAATTTATCTGGACCCCAGTTTGCAGCGTGACAGGGGAAAAAGGAACAGGTAAAGGTTGATGGACACGGTCTATGGAGAACAGTTCATTCTACAATGATAAGAAGGTGGCCCCTGATAACTGGGTCCATAATGGGGCTTTGGAGCCTTCCATAATTTGTCCATCACATGTGCGTGCATGGCCAGTTGCCTGCCAATTCCGTGAATCTAAGCAGCAGGCTCAATACTCTCCCAGATCATAAACACTAAATTACATTGAAAAAAGCAAGAAGGAAGCTCTTGAAAGGCATAAGTACACAGAGACAAGCTCACGTCCTTGTCATTGACAGAAACATCAGTCCACAGCTTTTCAAGCTAGGCCCACAGCTCTCATTGTTATTGTTCCTACTGAAAAGCTGTACATTTGTTCCACCTTCCCAGGCCAGTTTTTAGGCACATGTTTTAAAAACAAAGGTTCACATGAAGAGAAGCCTTTTATCGCCTCATATCCAGTCAGGCACAGCTGGAGAGCACTTAGAATGCCACGTCTCTGGTCTGTTTGTGTTCTCATACTGCACACATCACTGTGGTACCTAAGCATTCCCCTTTGTGCTGGCCCAGGCTGGATGGAACAGATTACGTTTCTCTTACGCACAAAGGACCTCCCCAGGAGAGAATGAAACTCTCTGAGGTATGACGTCTCCAGAGTTTCTTCTGGGGTAGAGCAGCTCCACACTGCCCCCTATGTCTTAAAAGCCACAATCTAGCCCAATGGATTTGACGGGATTCCTTTTACATCCCAAGGAAAGAGAATACCAGAGTTTCAGCATCTCTTATGAATTTTTTTTTTTTAAATAAATAAGGGACCTGGTGCCAGGGACATGTTACTGAAATCATTCACTGGAATTCTTTAGCTTGTGTTATGCATCAGGTCACACTGAGACTATGGCCCCTTCTGGACTTAAAATCTATAAATCTGCCTCAAGTTTTCCATTATGAATTTTCAAGGCCAGTTATGCGCACATTATCATGGATTCAAAAGTATTAAACCAATCTGAACTACTTCTGTAAACTTCCAGCAGAATGTGATGCAATCATGTCAAGCAGCCACAGAAACCATTTACAAAGATGTGGTTTACAAAATAAAATAATGTATTCATAGCACTTTGAAAATTTGCTGGGATTTCCAACTTTCAATAATGCTTAAAAACACAAGATACTATCACAGCCCTACTTTGGTTCTAATCAGAAATGGGAGAAGGGAAGACAACTCCATGAAGTTTATTAGGGACCTTTCTATGTGGATTTAATTTACCTGGGAAGCACTTAAGATGCTGTGACGATGTATGCTAGATACAGCAAACTGATAGATTCGGTAGGTAGGTAAGGGGTACTAGCGAAGACATTTCCAAGGTGACAGATCCATTTGTTTTATTTATTATCTGGATCATACTTCTCCATGACACCATTTGTGACATTCTAGCATATAAAACCTCATCTGGCAGGCGATAAGCACCTTTGGCTCACACTGATTCCAATGAGAGTCTAGGATGATCAGTACAAGAGGGCCGAGCATAGAATCATTAGGGTTGGAAGAGACCTCAGAAGGTCATCTAGTCCAACCCCCTGCTCAAAGCAGGACCAACACCAACTAAATCATCCCAGCCAGGGCTTTGTCAAGCCAGGCCTTAAAAACCTCTAAGGATGGAGATTCTACCACCTCCCTAGGTAACCCATTCCAGTGCTTCACCACCCTTCTAGTGAAATAGGTTTTCCTAATATCAAACCTAGACCTCCCCCACTGCAACTTGAGACCATTGCTCCTTGTTCTGTCATCTGCCACCACTGAGAACAGCCTAGCTCCATCCTCTTTGGAACCCCCCTTCAGGTAGTTGAAGGCTGCTATCAAATCCCCCCCTCATTCTTCTCTTCTGCAGACTAAATAAGCCCAGTTCCCTCAACCTATCCTCATAAGTCATGTGCCCCAGCCCCCTAATCATTTTCGTTGCCCTCCGCTGGACTCTTTCCAATTTGTCCACGTCCTTGCTGTAGTGGGGGGCCCAAAACTGGTCACAATACTCCAGATGTGGCCTCACCAGTGCCGAATAGAGGGGAATAATCACTTCCCTTGATCTGCTGGCAATGCTCCTACTAATGCAGCCCGATATGCTGTTAGCCTTCTTGGCAACAAGGGCACATTGTTGACTCATATCCGGCTTCTTGTCCATTGTAATCCCCAGGTCCTTTTTTGCGCAACTGCCGCTTAGCCAGTCGGTCCCCAGCCTGTAGCAGTGCTTGGGATTCTTCCATCCTAAGTGCAGGACTCTGCACTTGTCCTTGTAGAACCTTGTCAAGGTTCCTCCCCCACTCTGAACTCTAGGGTACAGATGTGGGGACCTGCATGAAAACCTCCTAAGCTTACTTTTACCAGCTTAACTTAAAACTTCCCCAAGGTACAAATTAATTTAATCCTTTGTCCTTGGAATATCCACTGCCACCACCAAACTCTAACTGGGTGTACTGGGAAACGTAGTTTGGAAACGTCTTTCCCCCAAAAATCCTCCCAACCCTTGGACCCCACTTCCTGGGAAAGGTTTGGTAAAAATCCTCACCAATTTGCATAGGTGACCACAGACCCAAACCCTTGGATCTGAGAACAATGAAAAAGCATTCAGTTTTCTTACAAGAAGACTTTTAATTAGGTAAAGAATTCACCTCTGTAAAATCAGGATGGTAGATACCTTACAGGGTAATTAGATTCAAAACATAGAGAATCCCTCTAGGCAAAACCTTAAGTTACAAAAAAGACACACAGACAGGGATCGTCATTCTGTTCAGCACAGTTCTTTTCTCAGCCATTTAAAGAAATCATAATCTAACACATACCTAGCTAGATTACTTACTAAAGTTCGAAGACTCCATTCCTGGTCTACCCCCGGCAAAAAAAAAACAAAAAAAAAACATATAGACAGACACACAGACCCTTTGTTTCTCTCCCTCCTCCCAGCTTTTGAAAGTATCTTGTCTCCTCATTGGTCATTTTGGTCAGGTGCCAGCGAGGTTACGTTTAGCTTCTTAACCCTTTACAGGTGAGAGGATTTTTCCTCTGGCCAGGAGGGATTTTTAAAGGGGTTTACCCTTCCCTTTATATTTGTGACAAACCTCATCAGATTTCTTTTGGCCCAATCCTCCAATTTCTATATAGCATATTGGAGAGAAGGAATAACAGAGCTTTTTTCTAGAGTCTGCTGTTTGGACAGCTATTTGGATCATGTGGTCAGCCAGACTTTAACTCTTCCTAGACTTCCTAGGGAGTTTAAAGATTACTGGAAAAATAATTTTGTTTTAGATTTGTATAATGACACATAAAGGCAAAAAACTAATATGAGTAGGAGAACAGTGGAGAGTCAGTA
Source organism: Lepidochelys olivacea (assembly GCF_965140295.1). Classification (NCBI taxonomy): domain Eukaryota; kingdom Metazoa; phylum Chordata; order Testudines; family Cheloniidae; genus Lepidochelys; species Lepidochelys olivacea. Next base: position 41,713,101 of record NC_140418.1, on the reverse strand, counting down.
TAAACATGAATGTAAAAATGAGTACGTTCTGCAAATGAGTTTATCTTTCTGAATTAACCAAATATGTGCATGCTGAAGCTCCATGAAGATCAGAGAATCATAGCAGCACAGGATTAGAAAGGACCTCAGAAGTTATCTAATCTAGTCTAACCCCCTGCCAAGATGCAGAATTTGCTGTGTCTAATGGCAATGTATTCACAGGCCGAATCCAAGACATTAATGACATCTAAAGGAAGTTATCTTTCCAGTGACATGGACCATGACTTTCACCTCCTAACAGCCTCAGAAGAGTTCGCGTCCAACTGATCAGAATGTCCAAATAGAGAATACTAGAAAACAAATCTTAGACCACTTTTTCTAGTGTAAAGAGAAAAGGAGTACTTGTGGCACCTTAGAGACTAACCAATTTATTTGAGCATAAGCTTTCGTGAGCTACAGCTCACTTCATCCTAACCCCCCCCCCCCATGTTTTTAGGAGATAAGCATGAAAAATGTACAACAAAATGGTTCATTTCAAGACTAATGGATCAAATTCATCCCTGGTGTAACTCCACTGAAGCCAATGCCATTACACCAAGGATGCTCTTGTCAGCTACAGTGATTTTGCTGTGGAATGGGACAAATGTTGGTTGTCAAGAGATGATATTTCCCTTTTTCCTTCTAGAGCAGGGGTAAACTCTAATTAAAAAAGACTCCTAAGAGCTGCCAACTTCAAACTGTATGAAGAGGTCCTGAGTTTCACAGGCCTGTATCTATTTTGGGATAATGGGAGGTGATAATTGCAACTGCTCTGGGAACAAAGGAGGAAACATGACTTGCTTGATTAAATGACAGCTCCTCATGAACACAAAAGAATGTAGAGATTCCCATGTGATCCTTCTTTCATCTCCAAAATGCATAGTCTGGCTCCCCTGGCTGACAGACAAAGTTACACTGGTTAAACAGATTGAGGCTTTGTCTACTCTGGCACTTTCAACGTTAAAACTTTTGTCTCTCGGTGTGTGAAGAAACACTCCTCCGAACGACAAAAGTTTTAATGACGAAAAGTGCCAGTGTGGATAGCACTTTGGCGGTGGGAACTGCACTCCCAGCAATGAAGCTACTGCCCCTCATCGGAGGAGGTTTTATTTTGTCTCCAGAAGAGCTCTAACATGGTGACAAAGAGTGGCTAGACAGCACATCTTACAATGGTGTGGCTGCAGCGGCACAGCCGCGCTGTTGTAAGGCGTACAGTGTAGACATAGTCTGAGTAAAACCATTGCAACACTGCGTGTACCTTCTAGGAACAAACGAAACACGTACAAGCCAGCTTTAAACTGAGATCAGAGCATTCATGCACAAAGCTACAGCAATTTAACTGAAATGGTTTAACGCTGCACCTTTAGTTAAACTGGTACAACCTCTGTGTTCAGCTCAGGCCTCAGAGAAATCTGTATGCATGCGTATTTGTACTTTTTACCTCAGTCCTGGAGCCTTAAAACTCCCTGCCAATAAACATTGTACACAAGAGCAATTTTAATGTGCCCGGACTCCATATTTGAGCAGCTCTCTAATATCACATACTGGATATTAGTCATGCCATTTCTTTCTAACTTTTATCTCATCTTTTCTGTGTTGTATGTTATTGGCCTTATAAGTATAGATTTAAAAAATGCATTGTACCTAAGGGCAACACACAATTGGGAATCCCCAGAGATATATTACTCAAAAGAGTCCTCATCAGATCATATAGGAGTCGGTTTGAATCACAGCCCCCCAACCTGGAAAAACAGGTTATTTAAGGATAAGCCAGGGAGACTGTACCAATGGGAGACAACCTATTAAACTTTCACAGTTAGTCTCTTACAAAGGAAGCACTAAACAGATGGCATCAAGACATCTAGGAGAGAAGTCTGCGATGTTTCCATTCCATATATATTCTGTGTACCTACACTCCCTACATCACTAATCACCTCCCTCTGTTGAAATATTTTACACTTGAACCCTAGCTCAGAGGTTGCTTCAGCCCACACAGGAACCCAAGGGCAACTTTTATTTTTGAACACATGGGCTATTTCTTGGAGCCTTTGCTAAATGCTCTCCTAATGCACTGGCCAGGTGATCCGATATGTGATGTGATGAGACAATTTTAGTGTAGGGCTGGCAGGGTTTATTTCTCTTACAGAATCATTTTCCTGGTGCAGTACATATGCTATTGAAATTGTTTACATGTCCCTCTTGCTTAGTTCAGTCTTCTGTTGCTGTGAAGTGTTTTCTGTTACGAAAATTTATAGGCACATTCTGTTGCTTGCCATTGGACCAGTGAACCAAGAGGCTTTGCTGAAGAGCAGTTGCTACAAGCAGTGGGCAAAAGTGCACATTTTCTTTTGGCTGTGGTGACATTGCCTAAATTTCATCATCACTCTGACAAAATCTTCCTAAGCTGCTTGGATCAGACTGCCCAGGCATGATGGCGATGAGCAAACTATACATAATACAGTAACTCCTCACTTAACGTCGTCCCAGTTAACATTGTTTCGTTGTTACATTACTGATCAATTAGGGAACATGCTCGTTAAAATTGCGCAATGCTCCCTTATAACGTTGTTTGGCAGCTGCCTGCTTTGGCCACTGCTTGCAGGATTCTCTGGAAGAGCAGCCCCTCCTCGTGGGGATTAGAACCAGGGGGGGCCGGCAGCCCCCCCCCCCATCAGCTCCACAAAATTTCCTAAAAAATAAAAGGAGTACTTGTGGCACCTTAGAGACTAACCAATTTATTAGAGCATAAGCTTTCGTGAGCTACAGCTCACTTCCTCAGATGCATATCGTGGAAACTGCAGCAGGCTTTATATATACACAGAGAATATGAAACAATACCTACTCCCACCCCACTGTCCTGCTGGTAATAGCTTATCTAAAGTGATCATCAGGTGGGCCATTTCCAGCACAAATCCAGGTTTTCTCACCCTCCACTTTTCTCACCCTCCACTTTTCTCACCCTTCACTGAGGAAGTGAGCTGTAGCTCACGAAAGCTTATGCTCTAAGTTTCCACGATATGCATCTGAGGAAGTGAGCTGTAGCTCACGAAAGCTTATGCTCTAATGGAGGGTGAGAAAACCTGGATTTGTGCTGGAAACGGCCCACCTGATGATCACTTTAGATAAGCTATTACCAGCAGGACAGTGGGGTGGGAGTAGGTATTGTTTCATATTCTCTGTGTATATATAAAGCCTGCTGCAGTTTCCACGATATGCATCTGAGGAAGTGAGCTGTAGCTCACGAAAGCTTATGCTCTAATAATGGAGGGTGAGAAAACCTGGATTTGTGCTGGAAATGGCCCACCTGATGATCACTTTAGATAAGCTATTACCAGCAGGACAGTGGGGTGGGAGTAGGTATTGTTTCATATTCTCTGTGTATATATAAAGCCTGCTGCAGTTTCCACGATATGCATCTGAGGAAGTGAGCTGTAGCTCACGAAAGCTTATGCTCTAATAAATTGGTTAGTCTCTAAGGTGCCACAAGTACTCCTTTTCTTTTTGCGAATACAGACTAACACGGCTGTTACTCTGAAACAAAATTTCCTGTAAGGTATGTGGCTCGGCAACTGCCCAGCCTCAGTTCAGGTGGCTCTCCCCGCATTGCCATGCTGCTCCTGACCTGCCCTCTATCTTGCAGCTGCTCTCGGGAGTTTCTGCTTGCTGAGGAAGGGGGGGAGAGGGGTGCTGATATCAGGATGTCTCCCTGTTCCTGCCCCCACCCCCCCGCTCAGTACCCCCTCTCCACAAAGCGGAGGAGGGGACAGTCACAGGGCTGGAGACAGAATCGGGGGGAGCTTGCAGGAAGCTGTTGCTTCCTGGCTGATCTGCTTAAAAGGGCAACATACCTGAAGTGGCATCAGAGTACTTAAAGGGGCATTGCACATCTCTCTCTCTCACTCATGCATGCACCCCCCAGCACTCTGGAAAGTCAGCACCTATGCAGCTGTGCATGTGCTGTCAGGAGGAGGGAATGGTGCTCTTCAGCTGAATAGCATGGGTTTATCATCATGTTCAGTTTTCGCAGGGAAGTGTTTGCAGCTACTGCCCTGCATCTATTGTGTTTCCTCCCTCCTGCCTCAGTCCATGCTGCCTTGTAGAGTGTGAGGCTTCATTCACAACAGCATATGAACCCTTGCGGGCTCAGCCGAGTGCTAGTTCATCATTTAGTGGAAAGGCATTCCTGGGAAATATTCCACCCTCTTACTCCACCACCTCAACCAAGCTTTACAATCATTCATTGCTGTGTACAATATTAAACGGTTTGTTTAAAATTGTTTAAAACTTATACTGTATATGTACATAATGTCTTTTGTCTGGCGAAAAAAAATTCCCTGGAACTTAACCCCCCGATTTACATTAATTCTTATGGGGAAATTGGATTTGCTTAAGATTGTTTCGCATAAAGTCGCATTTTTCAGGAACATAACTACAACGTTAAGCGAAGAATTACTGTACTTGGGAGAGAAACTGTCATGAAATAGGTCTATCTTCTTGAAATAACTTCATGTTCAGAAGTTTCTCCTACATAGCAACTCCTATGGCAGTAGCGTGTAGTTTCCTAGAGAGTTCTACTTGATGAAAAAACACTGCTGACAATAAAAGACAGAGGGGTATTTATACAGAAATCCCTACAAGAATTTTTATTCATACCATATGACTTTTGAATTTAAAACCATTTAGACCCATTGACAAAATGCAAAGGAGAAAAGAGACTGCAGTATGGAGAACTGGATCTTCTGCTTTTTGTATTTAAATTAAGTAAATTCATTAAAACATATATTTGAACTGATAAATATTTTGTTTTAAAGCCCTACATATTGGCCATTTATATTTTGTGCTCCATGGTCCCATGTTAATCACCCTAGCATTAGACTGGCTAGAAACAGCCTAAAACAATGGCAGAAAATGGAAATAGCTTGTAATTTCTCAGCTTAAACCCATATTTAACAAGTCTCTATATTAATTTCAGCATATTTCTTTTCCTGGGAATTCTCTGGTTTAAATATAAAGACTGAAAGCCTTAAATATAAATGTTTGGGCTGCTTAGTTCTCTTCTGTCCACTGGGCAGTGATGATAGCCTTCACACAGTTATCTGCTCATAACAGCACCTGGACTCTTATTTATAAAATATTAGGCTTTACATTTTAGCAATTAAAAACCTGGCAAAAGAGTGAATTCACACAGAAATCAGATGGCTTCATCTGACCAGAATTAACTGTTAAAATGGGTTTAATCTATTAAAAGCCAAATTCATTTTTCCTGCACATTTAAAAATGTTAACTTTATAACCAAGAATAATGACCAATTTGGTAGCTGGTGGAATTTCTACTGTGACAAATCTCCCGTACCAAACTCTACTTAAAACAGCCAAGAGCGCCTAGGCTACTTACAATGAATCTTTTAGTTATATAATCACAAACCACATGCAGGGCTGCCAGATATAACGCAGTTGGAAACAGCCAAAGAGAAAACTGTGCCTGGAAGCAGTGAAAGCAAAATTAATGTACACTAGTCTACACTACTGCAGTAAATCGATCTAATTTATGTAACTTCAGTTACGTGAATAATGTGACTGAAGTCGATGTAGTTAGATCCACTTACTGTGGTGGCTATACCGCGCTGTGTCGACGGGAGAGCGTCTCCTGTCGACTTCCCTTATGCTTCTTGGGGAGGTGGAGTACACAAATCGATGGGAGAGTGCTCTCTCATCGATTTAACGTGTCTTCACCAGACCCACTAAATCGACACTCGCTGCATCGATTGCAGCAGTGCTGATCTATTGGTAAGTATAGACATGCCCTAAGGGTGTCAGTGTGTGCACTCCAACATGCTCTAGGAGAATGCTGACTATTGTCAAATACAAGTATACTCAAAATGTTCCTTTTTCATGCAGGGGCAGTTCTCTTATAGGCAATGGTCAACTCAGCGAAGGAGGAACTGTACAGCTGGGTATTGTCTGCACATGGGCAGTATCTGAGGTCTTGTCTACACTGGCAAGTTTCTGTGCAGTAAAGCAGCTTTCTGCACTGTAACTCCCAAGAGGTATACACTGCCAAGCCACATAATGTGCAGAAACGGCGCAGTTGTAGCACTCTAAAAAAACCACTCTGACGAGAGGCGTACAGCTTTCTGCGCCAGGGATATAGTGCTGCGGTGCCAGTGTAGACACCATGGTGATTACAGCTGTGATTGGCCTCTGGGAGGTGTCCCACAATGCCAGAGAGGTCATTGGTTTGAACTCTACTGCCCTGCCCTCAGGTGACCAACCATCATCCCCACCCCGTACATTCCTTTGCAAATTTTAAAGTTCCCTTCCTGTCTGCAGTTTGGCACTGCTGAAGTACAGCACCCACTGCATTGTACTCCAAAAGAGAAGGTTGGGTATGATCCCTGGACATACACAAATCTGTAGTCGTCCTGGAACCCTTCCTCCTCTTGAGACCTTCCCTTCCCCCATCCCTCCTTCCTCTCGCCGCTGATGAATTTTTTCATTTGACTCTCTCCTCCGTGTGTTGTCTTTTAATAAAATAATTGTTCTCTTATTCTCGTGTCCTTGCACCACAGGGCTGGGGTGAGCTCATCACACAGTCCCATGAATGTGGGTTTCCTCATGCAAAAGTTCTGAAGCCACTGCTCGTCATCCCAGACGTGCATCACAATGTGATCCCACCACTCAGTGCTTGTTTCCTGAGCCCAAAAGTGGCATTCCACAAGCAATCTCATGTTGTAGCTACTTTGCATGGCGAGATAAATGTCACACTCCTCTTGCCTTTGTAGTTTAAGGAATAACTCCACTGCCACTCGTGATGTGTTGGTCAGAACGAGCAGCATACTGGTCAGTAGTTTGGGATACATTCCTGCAGCTTGAAAGAGGCAGGGCGCGAAGTACACAAACCATTGAAAGATGGCGCCAAATGCAGATGGAAGCACAGGGATTGCTGAGATGCCCCGCGACCCCTTCCGCCTTCCCACAAGTCTTAGCAGCAAAAGAGAAAGATGTGCTCTGTGGGATAGCTGCCCAGAGTGCACCGCTCCAAATAACGTCGCAAGTGTGAACAGGCTATTGCTTAGGCAGCTGTCAGTGTGAACACACAATAGCGGTTTTCCTTCTGCACTCTGAGCGGCGCTGTAACTTTGCCAGTGTAGACATGCCCTGAGTCTGCTTCATTGCAGGACTTGCCTCAGGTGGCTGTTATGCCATTCACTCAACTTTGTCTGTCTGTCTGTAAAGCGGTAACCTTTGAACTCCACATCTGAGCAATTCCAAAATTCCAGGAGATGTTGTTGACAACAATGGGCAGAACTCTACTGATCTTGGGGAAAATCAGAAAACCAAAAGGGGGAAAATATGGGACACTTCGAGTCTCTGACATCTGTTTGCACAGCCACAGTTCAAGCATCTTTGCAACTGTCTACAGAAAACAACTGGTTCATTGCACCCATTAACACCTTCAAGCATAACACCACCCCCAACACATTTCTGCTCATCCTCTCTACAGAGTTTAACATGTTGACATTTTGACACTCTAAATGACTTACCTCCCAAACAAATAATGGTGCTGGGGGACAGGGAGAATTGGGGAGTGCACAATTCTAACATGGCAGGGAGAAAATGGGAGATTTTGGTATGGGAGAAGAGAGCCACATGAAATCCCTGGTGGTGGTGGGAAACCAGGGGACCCTGGAATGGGGGGCACACAGAGCCTCTAGCATGGAGGGGAAGGTGGGAATGGGGCAAACAGAGCCCCTGGCATGAAGGAAAGAGGGATGAAAATGGAGGACCCTTCTGTGGGGAGGAGGGGCACACAGAGCCCCTGAAAGGGAAAGTGGGACAGAGGGTGAAAACAGAGCCACTGGCATGGGGAAGATAAATGGGGGGCCCTGGTATGGGTGGAGGGAGGAATGAGGGACACACAATGAGGGAGCGGGGAGCCCACAGAGCCTCCGGCAGGAAGGAGATTGGAGGAGCTGCAGGAAGTCCCTGAAATAGAAAGGGATGGAAGATTGGCACTCAGAGAGCTTATAGGATGGAGTGGAAGGGTGCAAAGAGTTCACCTTTGAAGTACAGATTACAAAGTATGCAACCTTCTAGTGTACAGAAGTGACCCTGGCATGACTCCACACTGGAGTGCTCTTGAGGATAATGAGCAAGAGCAAGAGCTCATCATCCCTGTCTAGGACCTACTTGGGCAGAGTGACTGAAGACAATTTTGTGCTGCTATTTGCTCCTGCTGTGCCTAGCATACATGGGTATGGTGAAAGTTGCCCTATGATCACATTCTCACCGTGTACCATTTATGGATTAGATTGGGTAGTATAAGCCGAACGGATGGTCTCCGGGGCCCAAACACACACATCTGTTAGACCCCACTTGTAAAAGATGAGATTCTTTCCCCCATTCTCCAGAAAAGAGAGGTGCAAGGAGCCATCCTAAGTTTGATGAATGCTATCTCAAAAAGGTACCATATCTAGCATCCCGCTAATGAGTTAAGGCTTGGGTTATCACTTTCATGGGTAGGAGAAAAAGGAGTTCTTTCGCAGTCATATTTCCATTATCTCCTTGCACTTGAAGTACTTTGGCTTATTATTTGCTTAAGGATAAATAAATGTGTCTGCTTGTCTGAGTACAACTATCTTTCTATTGTGCAAAACAACACACATTGTTTGGTAAATGACACTTCTCTAGTTATGAAATCCAGCTTTTATTCTCTCTGCTGAGGCCTCATTTGCCTTCTGATTACATCCAAACGCTTTCTCCCGCTCTCACTTCCTGGTTATTTTTCCCAGCCATTATCATGAAGAGTAGGTCTTTCATGAAAACTCTGCAAAACCATACTGTCTCAATCTATTTCTTGCCCACAATTCTTTGTCTGCCAAATCTGCAGCACACATTTTATATACATATATATTACTGGTCACATCTGTCTGCAACCACGCTGTTTTTTTGTTCTGGCGACATCTTTTGCAAGCTGTTCTATATTCATCATAATTATCTACAGTGTATGTTGTCCTTCCAAATGCTAGTTAAAAAATAATGCAGTATTGGTTAGATCTGAGAACTGGGACATTTGATGCTGAAGGAAGCTCAGTCATAGGATTAATTTCTGACTCATGAAGTTCCAGCAAACTGTACAGAAGACAATAGAATCAGGAGTAAGTAATAAAGAAAATGGACTGCAATCTGTCTCCCACACTACGGCCTTCAAGTAACTTCTGCTCTTCTTAATTTACACGTATACACTTGAAACAGACACAGCAAGCTTCAGTGCAGTACTTCATTCCTGGTTTTATTCAGGGACTTTTTTAAACAGCAGTTCTGTTTCCAAGGAGCTAAGTCTTAGAGAGTTTTCTTCATTTGAATTATCCACACTTTGTATTTTCAAACATCTTCCTGGAGCCACCTATTGGACTCTAGAGTTTATACAAATATGACAATTAACACTGGATGTGATACAACTACAACAGGCACAAAAACAAAGTAGCTTCTCTCCCAGGACCATTTCATGGATGAGACTACAGTCCCTGCTAACTGCCCTTTAAGTCTGGCTGAGCCAAGCAGTTGAAGCCCCGAAGTGGGCATTGTGCAGCTGGCAGCTGTTCCTCTATCACTTTTAGTGCATAAGGATCAGCGATGTCTCTTCCCTTCTTTACTGCTGAGGAGAAGGCATATGCTCCGCTGGGAAACAGCTTCCAAACATTGCACCAAAAGCAGAGGAAGAAGGGAGAACTTGCGATTCAACTGGAAAGTGCCACAGCGCATACACTGCCCTCTTCTTTCTGAAATTGTTTTTTATTTTGCAAAACAGCCAAGATTTTTTGGGTTTGTCGTAACCTAATATTTGAATGTCTTAGTTCCCTTGTATTCTGATAACTCCCATGCCATGAGTGCACCAGTCCCCAATAGGTTCTTTTCGTCTTAACTCCAGGTTAACAATGATTCTCTGGAGATTTCTGGATTTTTGTTTTCATGGCCCTAAGGCCCTTGAGCAAGGAGTCCTGCTCCTGCAGACATTGCTCCAGAAGAGAGAGTTCAAAGGCGGGAGACTCAGGAAGTGAAGAGTCTCCCATCTGGACACCAGTTACTTCCTCCTGCTTTATGAGCTTTGTGGAGAAGAACCAAGGAGTGAAGATTTCCTCCCCTGCTCCGCTTCACGAGAGACACTCTGCAGCCAGTAGTGGGGATTGTCGCTTTTGAATGTGGTATGAGGGCTAGAACTAAATTGTGTTACGTTGTGTCATGGTGCAGAGTGAGACTGGGGAGGGAGATTTCTTTTTTTTGTGGAGGGAGGAGACAGTCTGCACTGCGAAAAGGAAAATTGTCGTAAGCACTGCAGCAGCATGGAGTTCTTTTGTTGACAGAGGGTGTGCGGGGAAGGGCGGGAGAGGAGTGTTGGGGGATGGTGGCAAGGGATTTTCCATGAAGGGTCCTTGACCTTGGAACTCAATCCCCGGCTTGGTCTGAAAGAGCCCACACTCTCAGGTTTTTCCTGAAGTAGCAGGTGGAGGGAGGATAGATAGGTGAAAGGGTGACCTCTGTTTTGTAAGCTTTTACTGGTCTTGATGAGAGCTGGTACATCTTTTTATTGTGGATAAACAGACTCTGGACTGGCCACTTGCAGTCCCTTCTAAGCTTCTGGTTCTATGACTAGTTTAGTCTTGGCACAAGGTCCTAGTGTCCTGGATAGCAACTTTCAAAACAAAATAAACAGCTAGAATTTTGAAGATGAATTTCACTATGAAAGCAGTATCACGGGAAGAACAGTTTTTTGGAAATGATAATGTGGGCCATGCGTGGTTTTAACTCAATCCATCTTGAGTAGACTGTGATTATTTCTTTCCTTACCAGGGATCTTACCATCATCTGGGCAGCTCATGAGCAAATCCTCTTAACTCAGCCACCTTGCATCCAATCCCTTCAGCATACATTGCATCCAGAAGCTGTATATAACTCTAGTACGTAGGGATCCCAAGATAAAGGCATGCTCTCCTCCCCCATGCATGGACCAGTTTCATTGAGGACAAGGGGTGTTCATAGAAGCCTTTGAAAATCTACAGTTTAACTACCAGTAACTGGAAAACCATATAATCTACCATAGCCATATACACAGTTAGCTACCATGTCTTTCACATTAATACAACACCAGCCAGCAACATTGTGCTATATCTGAGTGAGTGGTCAAATTATATGTCCCAGCCCACAGAAACCAAGGGCAAAGTCCATGGAAGGAAATGCCAAGTTTAATAATGAAATACCCAGTGTAAAGCATAGCAAAATGAGAGAAAAGTATATGTTTGGGGGTTGACTTTCCTGCTATGGAACATTTGAAGCAACTTTCACAGAGCAGTTTGGGTTACATGACATACAAGGCACAGAGGGTTCAATGCAATGACAAAGCTAATCACCTGTATCAGAACCATTCACTCTCTTCCAAAATAAACTCATGAGTAATTGTTGCCACCACATGAGTGACATTAAATGCAACAAGTCTGAAGCTACCAGCCAAGTAACACCTTTCAGCAAATGAAAGGTCGCACGTGTCCCAAAACAGCAAAGGAACCAGCAAGTGGGAATAGTGGAGAACTGGGGTTAGGTAAAAAGAATAGGAGTACTTGTGGCACCTTAGAGACTAACAAATTTATTTGAGCATAAGCTTTCGTGGGCTACAGCCCACTTCATCGAATGCATAGAATGGAACATATAGTAAGAATATATATATATATATATACACATACATACAGAGAACAGGAAAAGGTGGAGTAAGAGGCTAAATAATTAAGGTGAGCTATTATGAGCAGGAGAAAAAAAACTTTTGTAGTGATAATCAAGATGGATCATTTAGACAGTTGACAAGAAGGTGTGAGGATACTTATACAGATTCAATATGTGTAATGACCCAGCCACTCCCAGTCTCTATTCAAACCCAAGTTAATGTTATCTAGTTTGCGTATTAATTCAAGCTTAGCAGTTCCTCATTGGACTCTGTTTTTAAAGCTTTTCTGTTGCAAAATTGTCACCTTTAAATCTGTTACTGAGTGACCAGAGAGGTTGAAGTGTTCTCCTACCGGTTTTTGAATGTTATGATTCCTGATGTTAGATTTGTGTCCATATATAAGATCTGTTTCCTGCAACTGCCTGGGGCAGCCACTGTTTGACCATGGCCCTTCCCACTGACTTCCACGTGGATAGTTTAGAAATGTTTTCTAACTGGGCACAGCAAATGGCATCTATCCATAGCCGCTGAACTCCAGAGGCACTTCCTTTGGCCATCAAAAGCAACACAAATAATCTATTGGAAATATTTATATTTACATTTAAAAACAAAGGTGTGACTCCTCTAAACACAAATGCATACATTCAGTTTCTTCCCTCTCCTTGTACAAGACAAAGCCTCGCCTTACTCCCCAGCAGCAATCCCTTGAACACCCCATCCATGTGGGCCAACAGCTTCTCCTTACCAACCTGCTCTGCTGCTCCACTGCTGTCAGTGCCTTTTGATCTCAGACCTGAACTCCCACTGTCATTGATTTCCCTCTGCTGGTGCCAGGCTTAAAGACTAGATCACAAGCGGAAGCAGGTAGAGGAAGGTCATGTAGAGAGGGAGAGGCAGTGTGGTCTAATAGCCAAAGCACTAGACTGGGACCTGGGATCTATTCCCAGCTGTGCTACTAGGTGACCTTGGGCACCTCAGTTTCCTTTTCAGTAAAATGGGGCTAATGATACGGTACCTCCATTGTAAAGGGCTGTAAGATCTGCTGAGAAGAGCTAGGGGTTACTATTAAAGAGCCCCTGCCACAGGGAGCATAGGACATCTCTTCCCAAGAGTCATCCTAAAGTCTTTACATGGGAAAGGAGCTTTAGCCCAGTGCTGCTAACAGGCACTGCATCATCCCAGAGATGTGACTGCTGATACAACTGATAGGTTTTTACCAATTTAAATTCTTCTATTGGTAAATTCAATTACCAGTTCTTCTATGATTCTAAACAAAACTGAAATAGGACACTTTCATTCCCAAGTACAAGTGTCCACACCAGACTTCCACTGAAAAAGAGTGTGAATTAAATCTGGTTTAGTTATTTCAGTACAAGTTATTGAGACGGTGCCAAATTATTCTGAATTGCTGTGATTGATATGAATAAATATGGCAAGCCTGAAGTTGGTATGGCTTGGTATGTCTGAACTTGCTAGAGGATTCTGGGAGCAGGATTCTCTTAGCATTAGATAAATGAAGTGGAAAATTACTGGAGGTGCTGAAACTGCACTGGAATGGTTAATAACGGCTCGATGGGCATGTATGTTTCAATTCCGAACTTTGGAATATCAGCAGGGACCAGCTCACAAAGTAAAGAAAACGTAGTATCATGTGATTGGTGGGCTTGGCACAAGCTGACCTGGATCAAAATGACCAGTTCAGATGGCAGCACGCTGAGAGCTTATGTGAATGATTTATGAGAGGGTAAACGATGATTGAGCTTTGGTCTGTTTGTGTTCACTTTGCAATCCCTTCCAAAGTATTAATTAGAGTATACCAGTAATAAATGCCCACAAGGCATATTTTTGTGACTCCTCTGAGAACAAAAGGTATAAATGATAAGCAAAGTAAATTAGTCAGACTAATTTCCTCAATTAACATCTGAAGAGGATCGTGATGCTGTGAGACAGAGGGCTCGGAGTGACCCAGGCTCCACACCGAGGGACCTTTGCGGGATCCTCGAACCAGAGGGCTCAGAGTAATCAAGACTCTGCTTCGGGGGAACACTGACAGTTCAAGTACCTGATAGCGGAAAGAAGAGAAGAGAAGAAGTATTCATCCAGAATTGGTAGATATGCCTGCTTTGTTTGCCAATCAGGATACAGTATAGAGCTAACATAGTTACTAAGGCCTTATGCTTGGGGAACTAAGGCTTATAGGAAACGATGTGTCCCATGTAACCTTAACTGCTTGTGTAATTTTCTCTCAAATAAATGACTGTGCATTAAATACATTGGTTTCCGAATTCTCACTGGTACCGGTAATCTCTGCCCAGTTACGGGTCACAAATGGTCTGTTTCAACACAAGTTTGTGTCTAGACCATGGAAAACCCCTCAGCCTCCTGTTGCAGAATTCTGGATCCTAGGGATAAAAACGCAAACCCCTAATGATTCACTACTGTAACGTGTTCCAATGGCTCATTACATGGCACCACAGAGGGTCTGCAGAGACTGGATGAAACCCTGGCTACACTGAAATCAGTGGTAGCTTGGCCTCTGACTTCAGTGGGCCTAGGATTTCATCCATTGTCAAGATGGAGAGTAACCAGAGCCAAACTTGCATAGGTTTAATCAATATATATTTTATACTGACCCTAAAATGCATTCTAAGACATTGCACAGATCATAGTATTAAATGCAGTTAGTTGGCGAAATCGTAATTGTGATATTGGGAAGCATCTGTGCTTTGAAAAGGAATGGAAAAAGTGGTGACTGGGTATGCTACTGTCTTTTTAAACTCCTTAAATGAATCAGACTTTAAATCATCTGCTTTCCCTAATTACAGCAATTGTTTCTCACCCTGAAGAGATGTCATCATAATTAATAAGCCTTTCGTGATGTCATCAATGGTCTTTAACAAAATCTTATAGGAGTAGGATGCTGCTTGAATATCGGAATTAGAGTGGAATAGATCAATTTTTTTTCTTCTAACCACATATATGAGGGGGGAGGGGAAAAGGGAGGCGAAAATGAATTTGAATGAATTTGCTTTCTCAAATACAGGTATCAGAGTAGCAGCCGTGTTAGTCTATATTCACAAAAAGAAAAGGAGTACTTGTGGCACCTTAGAGACTAACCAATTTATTTGAGCATAAGCTTTCGTGAGCTACTTCATCGATGAAGTGAGCTGTAGCTCACGAAAGCTTATGTTCAAATAAATTTGTTAGTCTCTAAGGTGCCACAAGTACTCCTTTTTTTTCCTCAAATAGTTTACTTTAACTACCTTTCAAAAGCAAGTCAGTTATCCATGGTTTAAAGAGCAGCTGACTCCTCTTGGAAAACGTAGGAGAGTCTCTTTAGAAACCATTCTGCACCTAGATTCTGTTTTCTGTATTTTTTACCCTAGGTTCCTAATTAGCAATAGCTCTATGTGTGCAAGAGAGAGATATCATAATTAGCCTTACTTCACTATCATCTTCACAGCAGCTCAGTGATGTCAAAGAGAGACTTATAAATGACTTCCAATGAGGAATCAACAGCACAAGCAGATCAAATCCTAAACATGCAAGTTATAGTGATATTACAGGTCCCTATGTACTTCACAGCAGGTAGGCCCTAAACCTGAAGAAAGGTATCTTCATTTAGGGTTGCCAACTCTCCAGGATTGTCTTGGAGTCTCCAGGAATTAAAGATGAATCTTTAATTAAAGATTATGTCATGTGATGACACCTCCAGGAATACGTCCAACCACAACTGGCAATCCTATCTTCATTTCTCTTGCACTGCTGTGCTGAAATGTGTGGGAAATGTCAACGTGAGCTGTGTGCCTAACTCCCCTAGGCATTCTGAACATCCCAGATTGTTAATGGACTGAATATAAAAATGATTAATACAATGATTCTAGTATTTCCTTGTGTTAAATTCATTTTACTGAATGCTGGAACAATATTTCCAATGGGGGTTTAGCACTGTACTGATTAAGCAGACTTGGCAGCATAGAAAGCTATCAGAAAGGTTGGAGGTTTTGGTAGCTGTGTGGACATGCTCTGGAATAAGTGGGAGGCAGTTTGGCACCCATGGGAGATTCTGACACACACACCAGACAGAATGAATGTCTTCTTTGCCTCCCCCTTGTGGGTAGGAGGGGAAGTGACTTGAAATTTTGGGTGGGGGAATTTGAAAAAACGGTTACTCACCTCTCATAATTGTTGTTCTTCAAGATGTGTTGTTCATATCCGTTCCAATTAGGTGTGCGCGTGCTGCGTGCACAGTTATCAGAAAGTTTTTCCCCTAGCAGAACCCGTCGGGGTATGCTGTGGAGACCCCTAGAGTGGCGCCTTCATGGCGCTCAATATATGACCCTGCTGACCTGGTACCTCCTCAGTTCCTTCTTGCCGGTTACTCCGACAGAGGGGAAGGTGGGCAGGTTTGGAATAGATATGAGCAACACATCTTGAAGAATAACAGTTACGAGAGGTGAGTAATTGTATTTTCTTTTTCGAGTGATTGCTCATGTCAATTCTAATTAGGTGTCTCCCAAGCCATACCTAGGCGGTGGGGTTGGAGTTAAGGAAACGCTGATTGTAGCACCGCTCTGCTGAAAGCTGCATCATCTCTGGCGTGCTGGACGATGGCGTAGTGAGAGGTAAAGGTATGTACCGAGGACCAAGTTGCTGCCCTGCAGATTTCTTGGATTGGGACCTGGGCCAAGAATGCTGCTGACAAGGCCTGAAGAGCCTATGCTCCCGGTTATGGCATGAGGCTTAGGATAAAAGAGACAGGAAAATGTCCTGATTGGTGTGGAAGTGTGACACCACCTTGGGAAGAAAGGCCTGGTCAGGCCTGAGTTGCACCTTATCCCTGTGGAAAACCGTATAAGGTGGGTTAGAGGTGAGGGCCTTTAGCTCAGACACCCTCCTCGCAGAAGTAATGGAGTCCAGGAAGGCTACCTTCCATGACAGATACAGGAGGGAGCAAGTCGCCAATGGTTCAAATGGGGGCCCCATGAGTCTGGAGAGGATCGGGTTAAGGTCCCACGTGGGGACAAGCTGCCTGATCTGGGGATGTAGGAGGTCCAACCCTTGAGGAAGCGACCAACCATAGGGTTGGCGAACTGGACGCTCCTGGGTGGAAGGCCAAGACAGCAGCAAGGTGTACTCTTATGGAAGACGCCACCAGGCCTTGCTGTCTCAGGTATAGGAGGTACTCCAAGATGAGAGGTACAGGTGCCTGGAGAGGGGGTGTATGACGGTGGTCACACCAACACGAGAATCTCTTCCACTTTGCCAGATATGTGGCTCTAGAGGAGGGTTTCCTGATGCTTAGGAGAACCTCCCTGACTTGTTCTGAGCACAGAAGTTCCACAGGGTTCAGCCATGAAGCTTCCAAGCCGTGAGGTGGAAAGAGCACAGGTCGGGGTGATGGAGGCGACTGTGGTCCTGAGTAAGTTGTGGAGGAGAGGCAACGTGACCAGGGTGTCCACCAACAGCTCCAGGAGCGTGGTGTACCAGTGTTGTTGAGGCCACGCTGGAGCTACCAGAATTATCTCTGCACCATCCCTGAGGACCTTGAGCAGGACCTTGTGCACAAGAGGGAATGGGGGAAAGGCGTAGAGCAGGCGACCCGTCCAGGGTAGAAAGAATGTGTCTGTGAGTGAGCCTGGGCTGTGACCCTGGAAGGAGCAGAATCATAGAATATCAGGGTTGGAAGGGACCTCAGGAGGTCATCTAGTCCAACCCCCTGCTCAAAGCAGGACCAATCCCCAATTAAATCATTGGGCACTTCCTATTGTGGCGGGCGGCAAACAGGTCGACACGGGGAAACCCACACCTTTGGAAAACGAGGTATATGACATCATGCCGGATGGACCACTCGTGTGTGTGGAAGGACCTGCTGAGGTGGTCCGCCAGCATGTTCTGAACTCCTGGTAGAAGGGATGCTTCCAGGTGAATGGAGTGGACTATGCAGAACTCCCACAGCCTGTTGATGTAAAACATGGTGGTGGTGTTGTCCATTAGAACTGCTACGCACTGGCCTTGTAGTCGGGCCTGAAAAGCCTGACAGGCTAGGCGCACCACCCTCAGCTCCTTGATGCTGATATGTAGGGAGAGCTCATCCTGCAACCATAAGCCCTGTATCTGGAGGTCTCCCAGATGCGCACCCCATCCCAGAGCTGATGCATCCGTAACCAGGGACAAGGAAGGCTGAGGGTTGTGGAAGGGGACTCCTTAGTACACTGCTTGAGGGTTTCTGGGATCCAGGGAGGGAATAATGGTGCCCAGGGAGACCATGCGGAACTTCAACTTTACCATGAATTTGTTGAGTCCACACAGATCTAGAATGGGTCTGAGACCCCCCTTGGCCTTGGGGATTAGGAAGTATCGGGAGTAGAATCCCTTGCCCCATAGCTCCTGAGGAGCCTCCTCCACCGATCCCATGGCAAGGAGTGCCTGCACCTCCTGCATGAGGAGTTGCTTGTGAGAGGGGTCCCTGAAGAGGGACGGGGAAGGGGGGTTGGGGGGTGGGTGAGAGCAGAACTGGAGAGGATATCCCACTTCCACCGTACGGAGGACCCAGCAGTCCGAAGTTATTTGGGACCAAGCATGGTAGAAGTGGGACAGACGATTAAAAAAAGATGGGGAAGGATCCAGAAGCAAGGCTGGTGCACCGTACTAGGGTGCCCCTTCAAAAGGCCTGCTTGGAACCCTATGAGGGTTTAGTCGAGCCCTGGCCCTGCCCAGAAGGGGAGTTGGAAGGCTTCCTTCTCCTTCTCCTATAGAAGTCCTGCCTTGGCCAAGGAGGGTAGGAGCTCTGCTGCTGCTGCTGGGGCTTGAAATGTTTCTTTTGGGTTGCCAGGGTGTTCATATCCAAGGATTTCATAGTAGCCCTTGAGCCTTTTAGGCTATGCAGCCAAGAGTCAGTCTGCTCCATGAACAGGCCTGCCCCATCAAAAGGCAGGTCCTGCATCATCTGTTGAACCTCGGGCAGAAGGCCTGAGGCCTGCAACCATGAGCTATGCCTCATGGTGATACCAGAGGACGAAGTGTGTGCCGCCAAGTCCACAGTATCCAGTGAGGCCTGTAAAGAGGTCCGTGCCACCGCCTTGCCCTCCTCCACTATCGCTACAAAGTCCTCCCTGGACTCCATTGGCACCAGCTCCTTGAACTTGAGCATTGAGTTCCAACAGTTGAAGCTATACCGGCTCAGAATTGCCTGCTGATTGGCAATCCTGAGTTGCAGCCCCCCCGTCGAGTACACCTTGTGCCGAAACAAGTCCAGGCACTTGGCGCTGGGGCTTGTTGCCTCTGCCTCTCCTTCTCGTTCACTGCCACAACCACCAATGAACAAGGCAGGGGTGCATGAAGAGGTATTCGTACCCCTTTGATGGGATGAAGTATTTCCTCTCAACGCCCTTGGCGGTGGGAGGGATAGAGGCTGGGGTCTGCCAGATAGTCTTGGCATTGGTCTATATGGTCTTGATGAGGGGCAGAGCCACCCTCGAAGGACCTTCCAGGGCCAAGATGTTGACCATCGGGTCCTCCGATTCCACCACCTCCTTGGCCTGCAGAACCACGTTGTGCGCCACCCTGCGAAGGAGATCCTGGTGGGCGTGGCTGTCTATGGGGGGCAGTCCGGAGACAGAAGTGCCTGCAATGGCGTCATCTGGGGAGGAGGATGAGGAGGCTAATAGGGGGACAGGGTCCTCCTGTCCCTCCTGCACTTCAGGGACCTCCTGTCCTGTCTCGCTGGGTGGACCAGGTAGACCAGTGTTCTGCTCAAGAACTGGAGTTGGAGTTGGTTCCATGGAGGGGCGTGGGCATGGCACCTCCTCAGCACCCCTGGAGTGGGAAAACTGGCGGAAGCCTCCAGCACTCGCAGTTTAGAGGTGGCCGATCGGAAGCCTTTAGACTGGGTGCCCTATGCTTGGTGGTATGCCCAGGGGGTCCAGAATGGCTGTCACTGCGAAGGCAGAATCTGCCCCCACCGCAGAGCATCCACGGCCCGACTGGTGCCGACCCGACTGGTGCCGACCCCACTCGGAGTATCTTGATCCTGTCTCTGAGTCCGAAGATCGGGATCGGGACTGCAATGGTGAGAGCGGTGCCACTGAGGAGCAGTGTCACGATGTTGGAGAGTGGTGCCGCGAGGCTGGAGAGTGGTGCCATGACCTGGATCGGGGCCGCTATCTGGAGCTGCGTGGGGTCACTGAGCAGCACCGGGACCGGTGCCAGGACTGGGACCTGCTGCATGACAGGGATCGACACACAGATCGGTGTCACGAGCGGGAGCTCTGGTGTGACCTGGAGCAGTGCCGCAAGTCGGACCGGTGCTGTGATTGTGTGAGAGGGGTCGTGATTCTATCAGCGGTGCAGAGGGATGGAGCATCGCCGGTTTGCTTCGAGACAGTGCCACTTGATGTGGTACCAGAGGCTTGCTGCGAAGAGTGGGTGACCTTGGCACTGTCATGGCTAGCTCCAGAGGGGTGGGCCTCTGGGATGGAGAGCTGCTCCTCCCTTGCTTCCGATGCTGCTTCTGCACCGTGGAGTGGGAGCACAGCCAGGTCGATCCTGCCGGTTTCGGTGCTGGGGAGTTGCGGTGCCATGAGTTTCTGCCAGAGTCCTTCCGCTGTGCCGCTTCCACCACTGTCACCGGCGCCAGGTCTTGCCGTGCTGCTGGAGGCTGTGGTCTTAGTGCCACCTCCATAAGGAGCTGCTTGAGGTGAAAGTCTCGCTCCTTTTTAGTTCTGGGGCGAAACCCCTTACAAATCCTGTACCTGTTGGCTTGGTGAGCCTCCCCCAGACACTTTAGACAAGTGTCGTGGGGGTCACCCATTGGCATGGGCTTGCTGCAGGACTTGCAGGGCTTGAACCCCTGGGACTTGGGCATGTAAGCCCTCCCAAGGAAAAGCGGTTGGGATAGAGGGTAAACCCCCCAGCCCAACTGCTAACTAACTAATAAGTACAGAGAACAATAAACAAACGAAGCTAGGGAAACGTGGCAGAACTTGCTGAGCAAGACGCTACAGTTCCAACGACTGTCACTGCTGGTAAGAAGGAACTGAGGAGGCGCTGGGTCGGCATGGTCATATATTGAGCGCCATGAAGGCGCCACTCCAGGCAGGGGGCTCCACAGCTGACCTGATGGGTGCTGCTAGGGGAAAAACTTTCTGACGACTGTGCACACGGCATGTGCACACCCAACTGGAATCAATATGAGCAATCACTCGAAGAATTCCTACTTCTCCACCCCAGGAACTGGCTTTCTGCTACTGCATCCAACTGTAAGCATTTTAAGGTGTTGCTTAGAACCAGATTACGCAAGCAAGGCCACTCTCCCCATACCAGCCTGTTATGGCCACAGCCAGCAGCACACCTCAGGCTGGCTCTCCCTTGGCAGAGAAACATGGCAGCTGTTGGCAAAGCACTCTGCAAGGAACCCTTGTTTCTGAACTTGCTCCCTAACTTGCTCCACAGTAGCTGAACTCTTCTGAGCTTTCAGGCGTGCTGCAAAGACCTAGACTCTATGTCAGCATCTGGGGAGATGACAGCATGGGTTTGGGTGTGAAGGGTACTGGGGTGAGTATGTGAAGGGCACTAGTGTAAAGGGCACTGGGAAAAGCCCACTGTGTGTAGGCTTTGTTATGCTGCTGGATGGTTATTCTCATCAGGATTATTATTATATGAGATACCTACAGCTGAGGATAGGAGTCTCAAAAATTCAAAATAGAATAAAATGAATGAGTTAATGGAGTATTTCTTAAGAAACAATCAGCAATGATATTGACATCAGCATTGTTGGGCTTCACAGTTCAAACCTCTAACAGCCATCATTTCAGGGCACTTGTAGATGCAGAAATAAGCAGCACTGCACTGATTCCTATTTATTACATATTCAAAGGAGTTCTTTGCAAGCCAGGCTCCAAATACTAACCATGATGTACCCCAGACAGCAGTGACATTTGAACCGAACGTGTATGAGCACCAATAAAAAATATGAGCAAGACTGTGTGGGAGTCAGGGCTTCTGGGGTCTATTCCCAGCTCTATCACTGGCTTGGGCACATTACATTGTCTCTTGATTCCTTTGTTTCCCCTTCCATGCTTTGTCTGCCTTGTCTATTTCAACTGTAAGCTCCTTGGCATAGGGACAGTCTTATACTCTGTCTGTGCACTGCTTGGAACAATGGGGCTTGGATCTCAGTTGGGGCCTCTAGCGGTTTGTCTACATTGGCTATTGAACACCTGTGGCTGGCCGAGGTGAGCTGACTGGCTTGTGCGGCTCAGGCTGTACAACTGTGGGGGTGTAGATGTTTGGGCTCGGGCTGGATCCTGAGGTGGGAGGGTACCAGAGCTTGGGCTGCAGCCTGAGCCCAAACTGCAATTTTGGACTGCAAAGTCTACACTGCAATTAAACAGCCCCACGAGCCTGAGTCAGCTGACTCCGGCCTGCTGTGGGTGTTTAATTGCTGGTTAGACATACCCTAGGTTGTTCTGTAATACTCTACTAATACTGTATTATACTAATAGTGCCTTTTCCCATTAGCCACTGTCACTACGAAACCGCCTAGATTGAAGCAAACACTTCTCAGGGCCCTGGCACATTGTAATGCTGTGGCTGATGCCGACTAAGAGGCAGGCTAGAGTCCACATGTGCATGTGTGGTCAGGTAGCTGGGGGTTTCAATTGATATCAGAGGCCTCCAGGACAATGGTCTGAGCTCTTGCAGGGGTCAGTAGCTGGATGATTCAATGGGGCCAGGTCAGCGGATTAGGGAGACAAGGTTGGCAAGGTAGGGTGAGGCAGGGCAGTGGGGCAGGGTTGGGAGAAGCAGGGTCAGATGGGGCAGGGTGTGGTGGGGTGGAGTGGCGAAGCAAGGTCAGGCATGCTGGGTGGGGTAGCAGGGCAGGGGCAGATGAGGCAGTGTCGGGCGGGGCCACATAGGCCATCGTGGGGCAGAGGGGCATGGTCAGGTAGGGCAGTAGGCAATGGCCTGTTGCTCAGACAACTTCCTCTTCCTGTTGGGGTCTTTATAGAGTCCAGGTACTCAATCAGAATGCTGTCCAGCCAATTACGGGTCTGTGGCATGACTGCAGTGTGGCTATAGGCCTTTAGCACTACTTCTGTTGGTTAGGGGGTGATTCAGTGTGGCATGGAGACTAAGGATGCCATCTAGGGACCCAGAAGGGTTGGGTTCAATATTGGAGTCCTGACAGTACCTCCTCCCTTGGGACTGAGCTTATCTGGGCAGGCCCTGTGGAAGGTCCTGACTTTTTCAGGAGTGTGCACATACTGGGCTCGTTCCCAGGACAGCTCCTCTGGCCTGTACCCTTCCCAGTTGATGAGGTACCATATCTTCCTCTTCCTGTCTAGGATCAGGACAGGAGGTTGGTTTCATTTGGAAAAGAGATTGTCAGAGAAGAGTTTAAGGGAGGAGACATGGAACACAGGGCTCATCTTAAAGGAGGGGGGAAGTTGAAGTTTGAAAGTTACTGGGATGATTTGCCTGTGAATCTCATACAGTCTTAGGAATAGGTGGTCCAGGTTACGTATGGGTCTGCCTGTCTTGAGATTTTTAGCCAACAGCCATCTTTTGTCCTACACCAATGTAGGGCCCTCCTGCTGGTGATGGTCAACATGATGTTTGTATGCCATCTTAGCCCCATCTAGGTTTTGTTTGAACTCTTCCTGTGTTTGATGGATTTGATGAAGCAGATCTGAGACTGTGGGAACTGTAGGCAGTTTGGGGTGGAAATAGCCATGGAAACCAGAATTTGCAAAGAAAAACAGGCTTATGTTGGTCGAGGCATGGTCTTGTTGTAAGTGAATTCCACGTGTGGAATCAGTGAGGCCCAGTCATTTTGGTGATAGTTTGTGAAGCATCACAAGTATTGTTCTAATACTTGGTTTACACTTTATGATTGGATGTCAGTTTGTGGATGGGATGTAGCTGATGCATGGAGACACATCTATAGTAGGCAGAACACCACATGTCAAAATCAAGACATGAACTGGGAACCCCACTGTAAGGTGATGTGGTCTGGGAGGCCATGGAGGCAGAAAATGTGTGTGATGAAGAGACAAGAACTATCCTTGGTAGCAGGAAGATGTGCACAGGGAATGAAGTGCACCATCTTTGTCAGTTGATCCCTATTGACAGTATGGTATGGCATCCCTCAGAATCTGGCCGCATTTAATGCATGGAAATCTATTGTCATTCTGTAAGTGACCCTGTCCGCCTTAAGGACTGGCCATACAGGTGAATTTGCTGATACTTTGCATAGGCGCAAGCACCCCTTGTTCCAAGAGACAATCTATAGTATTTTTAATGCCTTCCTCTGCTGCAATTTATATTACCTTTGAGGAGGGGGATCTTTTCCCTCAATCAAAACTTCAGCATCTATTTTTCCCACCAATACACACTCCCCATGAGTTATAATTTTAATTTCTCCACAGAGTTCATTGAAATGTTCTCTGACAAAGCCAAGCCTCTGTACCAATTATTAAAGAAAAACAGGATTTGGGAATGGGGACCAGACCAACAGACTGCCCTGGCCACCTTGAAACAAGGTTTGGCTAATGCTCCTGCCCTGCCTTATCCTGACTCTGCCCTTTGTGATTCAACTGGCCTCCTCAGAGACAAGCGTCCAAGCTACTCTCAACCAAAGACAATGTGACAAGCTTAGAGCCCCATTGCCTGGTGGCTTGGAGCTCCGGGGCCTCCCACTGACTGACAGCGCCAGCCCTGCCACCCCAGGGAAGGGAAAATGTCAATGAGGTCTCTGAAAGTCACGGAATCTGTGACTTCTATGACAAAATCGTATCCCTTACTGATGACTTAAAGAAGAGAAGTGTACTGATCCTCCAGAGGGAATAGTTTCAGAAAAAAATATTTTTCCAATACCTAATACACAATGAAATGTGAAACCTCGCTGAGAAGGAGTGTGGGACAGTGATCCCTAATGAAGAAGGGAAAGGACACTTCCCAGGCTGAGTTCCTGGTAACTACACCCCAGGGCATGTGTAGGAATTTTTCCTTTTCATTTACAAAGGGATCTGTGTAGTTCATCTAAGTGGCAAAGAGTTTGCCTCTGGGGAAATAATTTCACTAGTTCAGGTTTACCCTAAAAAAGCAATAAATGGGAGATGCACAAAACAGCTACATTAGCAAGCTTACAGCGGCACAGCTGTACCAATGCAGATGCACTACTATAAGGTTGCTCATGTAGCCACTCTATAATGACAGGAGAGAGCTCTCCCGTCAACATAATTAAACCAACTTCAACGAGGTGATAGCTATATTGGTGGGAGAGCAACTCCCGCCGACATAGTGCTGTCAGAATGGAAGTCAGTGATTCTTTCTAATCATTATCTGCCAGTCTGTACAATCTAAACAGAATACATGAACTGGCTAGTGTATTCAGGTAGGCCCATGACAAGCAACTGCAGAAGATGAAGAGCCTGACAAATACAATTTTGCTCTTTGTTATGAAGTTGCTTGGGAAAGTTTCATAATTAACCACCCCACACAAAGCTATTTCAAGTCTCATTCTAACTATATTTGTGGTATTAGGGATTGCTGAAAGAACAGACTCATTTGCCAAGCATTTAATAACAAAATTCCAACCCTGTGACACAAGCCAAGAAACTAAGCATTATTCAACATAAAACCCTCAATTCCAGTAAGAGTGTCACTATTTGATTGTGCCTGAGATTTTTACAGACACAACACTTCACACGTTAACCGAAAGTACTGTAGAGAGGCCCAGTGAAGTAAGGGATGTATTCAGAGATCAATCACACATTCTCATGGACATACAGTGAAGAGGAATTTTTGAGGCTGGGAAAAATAAGGTTTTAAAAATAATCAGTTACCCAACATGTCTTTTGATAATGTATCTCTTTAAAGAGCCTTTTAGGAAAGGCTGAATATTTGGTGTCAGGACCAAGTGCTCAATGATTTGCAGTAGCGAGTCCTTATGGATCCTCTAATCCAGTGGTTCTCAATGCCGGTCTGCCGCTTGTTCAGGGAAAGCCCCTGGCGCGCCAGACCGGTTTGTTTACCTGCCACGTCCGCAGGTTCGGCCGATCGCGGCTCCCACTGGCCGTGGTTCACTGCTCCAGGCCAATGGGGGCTGCGGAAAGGGTGGCCAGCATGTCCCTTGGCCCGCACTGCTTCCCGCAGCCCCCATTGGCCCAGAGCAGCGAACCGCGCCAGTGGGAGCCGTGATCGGCTGAACCTCCAGACGCGGCAGGTAAACAAACCAGTTGCTTGTTCACACCATTCCAAAGCACTTGTAGGGTTTAGTGCAAAGAGGTGCATGGACAATATAGACACTCCTGGGTGCCTTTAATAATAGCCTCGGTACAGATGTGTGCTACATATGCTTTCTACATACTTTTAGCTCACGTCTTCATGTTTAATGTTACCTGTGTTTGGCTGTCATAGAATATCAGGGTTGGAAGGGACTTCAGGAGATCATCCAAAGCACTTGTAAGGTTTAGTGCAATGAGGTGCACGAACAATATAGACACTCCTGGATGCCCTTAATAATAGCCTCGGTATAAATGTGTGCTACATATGCTTTCTACATACTTTAAGCATACGTCTTCTAATTTAATGTTACCTGTGTTTGGCTATCATAGAAACACAGAATATCAGGGTTGGAAGGGACCTCAGGAGGTCATCTAGTCCAACCCCCTGCTCAAAGCAGGACCAATCCCCAACTAAATCATCCCAGACAGGGCTTTGTCAAGCCTGACCTTAAAAACTTCGAAGGAAGGAGATTCCACCACCTCCCTAGGTAACGCATTGCAGTGTTTCACCACCCTCCTAGTGAAACAGTGTTTCCTAATATCCAACCTAGACCTCCCCCACTGAAACTTGAGACCATTGCTCCTTGTTCTGTCATCTGCCACCACTGAGAACAGTCTAGATCCATCCTCTTTGGAACTCCCTTTTAGGTAGTTGAAAGCAGCTATCAAATCCCCCCTCATTCTTCTCTTCTGCAGACTAAATAATCCTAGTTCCCTCAGCCTCTCCTCATAAGTCATGTGCTCCAGCCCCCTAATCATTTTTATTGCCCTCCGCTGTACTCTTTCCAATTTTTCCACATCCTTCTTACAGTGTGGGGCCCAAAACAGGACACAGTACTCCAGATGAGGCCTCATCAATGCCAAAGAGGGGAATGATCACGTCACTCAATCTGCTGGCAGTGCTCCTACTTATACAGCCCAATATGCCATTAGCCTTCTTGGCAACAAGGGCACACTGTTGACTCACATCCAGCTTCTCATCCACTGTAACCTCAAGGTTCTTTTCTGCAGAACTGCTGTTTCGCCACTCTGTCCCTAGTCTGTAGCAGTGCATGGGATTCTCCTGTCCTAAGTGCAGGACTCTGCACTTGTCCTTCTTGAACCTCATCAGATTTCTTTTGGCCCAATCCTCTAATTTGTTTAGGGCCCTCTGTATCCTATCCCTACCCTCCAGCGTATCTACTTCTCCTCCCAGTTTAGTGTCATCTGCAAACTTGCTGAGGGTGCAATCCACGCCATCTTCCAGATCATTAATGAAGATATTGAACAAAACCGGCCCCAGGACCCACCCTTGGGACACTCCACTTGCTACCGGCTGCCAACTAGACATGAAGCCATTGATCACTACCCGTTGAGCCCGACAATCTAGCCAGCTTTCTATCCACCTTATAGTCCATTCATCCAGCCCATACTTCTTTAACTTGCTGGCAAGAATACTGTGGGAGACCGTGTCAAAAACTTTGCTAAAGTCAAGGAATAACACATCCACTGCTTTCCCCTTATCCACAGAGCCAGTTATCTTGTCATAGAAGGCAATTAGATTAGTCAGGCATGACTTGCCCTTGGTGAATCCATGTTGACTGTTCCTGATCACTTTCCTCTCCTCTAAGTGCTTCAGAATTGATTCCTTGAGGACCTACTCCATCATTTTTCCAGGGACTAAGGTGAGGCTGAATGGACTGTAGTTCCCCAGATCCTCCTTCTTCACTTTTTTAAAGATGGGCACTACATTAGCCTTTTTCCAGTCATCCGGGACCTCCCCCGATCGCCATGAGATTTCAAGATAATGGCCAATGGCTCTGCAATCACATCCACCAACTCCTTTAGCACTCTCAGATGCAGTGCATCCGACCCCATGGACTTGTGCTCATCCAGATTTTCTAAATAGTCCCAAACCACTTCTTTCTTCACAGATGGCTGGTCACCTCCTCCCCATGCTGCGCTGCCCAGTGCAGCAGTCTGGGAGCTGACCTTGTTCGTGAAGACAGAGGCAAAAAAAACATTGAGTACATTAGCTTTTTCCACATCCTCTGTCACTAGGTTGCCTCCCTCATTCAGTAAGGGGCCCTCACTTTCCTTGACTTTCTTCTTGTTGCTAACATACCTGAAGAAACCCTTCTTATTACTCTTAACATCTCTTGCTAGCTGCACCTCCAGGTGTGATTTGGCCTTCCTGATTTCACTCCTGCAGGCTAGAGCAATATTTTTATACTCTTCTTATTGGTCATTTGTCCAATATTCCACTTCTTGTAAGCTTCTTTTTTGTGTTTAGGATCAGCATGAATTTCACTGTTAAGCCAAGCTGGTCGCCTGCCATATTTACTATTCTTTCTACACATCGGGATGGTTTGTCCCTGTAACCTCAATAAGGATTCTTTAAAATACAGCCAGCTCTCCTGGACACCTATCCCTCTCATGTTATTCTCCCAGGGGATCCTGCCCATCAGTTCCCTGAGGTTGTCAAAGTCTGCTTTTCTGAAGTCCAGGGTCCGTATTCTGCTGCTCTCCTTTCTACCCTGTGTCAGGATCCTGAACTCAACCATCTCATGTTCACTGCCTCCCAGTTCCCATCCACTTTTGTTTCCCCTACTAATTCTTCCCGGTTTGTGACCAGCAGGTCAAGAAGAGCTCTGCCCCTAGTTGGTTCCTCCAGTACTTGCACCAGGAAATTGTCCCCTACACTTTCCAAAAACATCCTGGATTGTCTGTGCACCGCTGTATTGCTCTCCCAGCAGATATCAGGGTGATTGAAGTCTTCCATGAGAACCAGGGCCCGTGATCTAGTAACTTACGTTAGTTGCTGGAAAAAAGCCTCATCCACCTCACCCCCCTGGTCCGGTGATCTGGAGCAGATTCCCACCACGACATCACCCTTGTTGCTCACGCTTCTAAACTTAATCCAGAGACACTCAGGTTTTTCTGCAGTTTCATAGTGGAGCTCTGAGCAGTCATACTGCTCTCTTACATACAATGCAACTCCCCCACCTTTTCTGCCCTGCCTGTTCTTCCTGAACAGTTTATATCCACCCATGACAGTGCTCCAGTGATGTGAGTTATCCCACCAAGTCTCTGTTATTCCAATCACATCATAATTCCTTGACTGTGCCAAGACTTCCAGTTCTCCCTGCTTGTTTCCCAGGCTTTTTGCATTTGTGTACAGGTACTTGAGATAGCATGTTTTTTGTCCTGCTTTCTTAGTACGAGGCAGGAGCCCTCCCTTTTTGCGTTCTCCTCGTGCTTCCTCCCGGTATCCCACGTCCCCACTTACCTCAGGGCTTTGGCCTCCTTCCCCCGGTGAACCTAGTTTAAAGCCCTCCTCACTAGGTTAGCCAGCCTGCTTGCGAAGATACTCTTCCCTGCTTTGTTAGGTGGAGCCTGTCTCTGCCTAGCACTCCTCCTTCTTGGAACACCATCCCATGGTCAAAGAATCTAAAGCCTTCTCTCTGATACCACCTACGTAGCCATTCGTTGACTTCCACGATTCGACGGTCTCTACCCAGGCCTTTTCCTTCCACGGGGAGGATGGACAAGAACACCACTTGTGCCTCAAACTCCTTTATCCTTCTTCCCAGAGCCTCGTAGTCTGCAGTGATCCACTCAAGGTCATTCTTGGCAGTATCATTGGTGCCCACGTGGAGAAGCAGGAAGGGGTAGCGATCCGAGGGCTTGAATAAAGATGTTAAACAAAACCGGCCCCAGGACCGATCCCTGGGGCACTCTACTTGATACTGGCTGCCAACTAGACATCGAACCGTTGATCACTACCTGTTGAGCCCGACAATCTAGCCAGTTTTCTATCCACCTTATAGTCCATTCATCCAATCCATACTTTTTTAACTTGCGGTCAAGAATACTGTGGGAGACCATATTAAAAGCTTTGCTAAAGTCAAGATATATCACATCCACCAGTTTCCCCATATCCACAGAAGAGCATAGCTGTCCCCCAGAAAGCCTGTGAAGTAGCAAAGGTCATATTCAGCCCGATGAGAACTGTGTGAAAAGCTTTTACCGAAACCTGAGTAAATACTAAGGACTGCCATTGTTGCTTTACCTACTCCTTGAGGGATATGGATCTCTAGCTGGGAAGCCTTGAACTAGTGGTTACTATAAATGAATCTGCAATCTGATTTTTAACAACACTGATCAGTTACTGGCCTTTCAGTAACAATAGCCCCATTAGAAACTCAGAAATGGTACCTTTTGAGTTTACTTACAAGAGTAGTTATTCCCCTACCACCTGATAACGTCCATCACCAGCTGGAATACAGAGCAATCAGTCTGCTCACAAATGTATGGCTCTTTAAGAAAGACTGATGCTTAAGTAAACTGATCCCAGCGTGAGTCAGGGGCTGGATCAACGTTAAGCCATGGTGCAATCCTGTTCTAGAGCACTCCGGATTTAAACTACATTCCATGGATTTACTGGTAGTCATCAAAAGAGAGAAAACCTTATCCTTTGGGCTAAGTTTGCAACCAAGATTTATTCAGTAATAGTCATAGACAAAAAAAAAAATTGTAGCCAATATTTAAGACAGAAAAAAAAATCCATCCTTTGCTTTATCCAAAAACCACTAAAACAATGCTGCAGTTTTCACAAGACCCATAGAAAGCTTGGGGTTCCAAATGAGTGTGCCACCCTACAACCTTCCTGAAAAGGTCTAAACTATGGAAATACACCATCATTTCAGCCACGCAAGACTAGCTGTACCCCGAGTATGACACCTTGAGAACAACTAGAAGCTGTGAAACAACCATATCCATCCATCACATAGGTTCATCTCATTAGTGACCACTCCATAATTGCTACACACATCGCCTCAAATCCCATGAAAGACACTTCCATTCAGTAATGACACTTGGAGATTAAGTGAAGCTTCCACATGAATTAGGAGCTAGAGTAATCAAAACAGTTTAGAAAACATCTGTAAAGAAGGGAGTAACCAGGAAAAAAAACAAGCTTTGTATCTTTGAAACTTCTTGTGTGATTCATCCCAGACTTTCCAGACAACTTCTACCCTGGAATGAATTGTGGCATATACAATTTCTGGTAGATTGGTTTTTTTCCCAGTAAAACAAGGGATTTTTGAAAAAAATCAGACTTAAAAAGGTAAACTAGCTTCAACTTCAGCTGTGGACTAGCACTCCTCCCCTAACTCAAGGACCAAACGCTGAACCATCATGACCTTTACCACCACCCCATTTACCAGTTCAATAATGAATGTGTGTTGCACTTACCCTACGAAAAGATACCACGTAGAATGTATCCCTCCTTCTGTGAATAGCTTCAAAGAAGTCTTGGTAATTTCTCGGAGAGGCATAATACACCTGCAACTCATTCCCTGAGTTCCTGCTGAAATAGAGAGGGGAGATACCATCTTTACCTGCTTTACCATCTTTACCTGCTTTAAATAGAGAGGGGAGATACTTAAGTGAGATACCATCTTTAAGGGCCAGATTTTCAAAGAGCTCAGCATGCAGCAGCTCCAGTTGTCTTCTGGTTCTTGTGTGATACAGATTATGAACACATGGGCATATAATAAGGGCTGCTGGATGACAATCTCTTTTGAAAATCTAGCATTAAGAACATTTATATGAACATTAGGTAAGAGTAAACCAGAGGCAGGAATAAGAACAGAATTTAGGAATCCTAGCTACTACTCTTCTGCAAGTCTAGATTTAAGTATTATCACGGGTCTGGGGATAAGAGTTCTCTTCAGCACGTTTAAAATATTCTGGGCAAAAATACCTGCTTGCCTGACTCTCACAGAATTGCCTCACTGCTCTCGTAGGACAGTGAGAAATTCCCATGACATGTTGCTACCAAAATTTTTCCCTAATAGGTATTTTAAGAAGTAAATATGTTCTCTAATTTGAGGGACTGATTTATACAATTCATTGGATTTCAGCGTAATTTAACTTTCAAGAAGTTCTACTTTAGTGGCATACCATCTGCTTGCAGTATTTGCTGTGGTAATACCATAGCACATTGGCACAAAGCAGTACTGCGCTCTATCAGCAGATACCATTGACTTGGATTTTCAGATGATGGCCTTGCTTTTACTGACCCAGTTTAAAATGCAGTGGAAGCAATGGGTTAGTCTGGTTTTATATTTCTGAAGCGTACTACTTATGCAGCTCAGGGCACAAACACATGACAAAGTGCCCTCTCTGCTGCGGTACTGTATGGCACCACCTCCTGCTGCTAGCAACGGCTAGTACTGTTGCTGCGGTGGCAGCACTACAATTGCTAGCCTAGCAGGATCCCAGCCTGTCAGAGGGCTGGCTGAAGATTCGGAGATAAGAAAGTGCTGTGGCCTTAACATATTAAATCCATGGTGTGGAGGTTAATTTCCCAGGCAGGGTATGGTGGTTTTTTTAAACAAACCTCTAGAAATATTATTTTTGATAGTGGGGGAAGGATGGGCTGGCACAGGAGCTAGGAGCAAGAAGTGGCAGCGTTTTAAAGTATAAAGTGGGTGGTCCCCCCTTTCAATCGGAATGAAGGTGTAAGCAAATAATAATAATTAATATCAAATAGCAATAAGCAGCGGGCACAATAGGACCATGACACTAACACTGAGACATAGTATCAGTCTTACCATATAAAAGACATCACAAACATATTATACAATAAAACACATTGAAAAGAGAAAATATATTCCTCAAAAGAAACAGGTTCAGCAGTTCCTCACAAAACATACTATATCTAGATCAGAAATAGAATAAACACTCTTCAAACTCTGGACCAAGCTCTTCATTAGCCTCTGATCCAAAACCCAGTAGAATCCGTGGGACCTTTCCAACGCTCTGCTGGTAGAGGTTTTCCATGGAACCATGCTAGTACAGATGTCAGATTCTAAGTAACCCCAGTGGATTAACCCCCTGCCTTTCAGCATTTAAGTGTGCACAGTGAGGGCTGCTGAACAAGAGCAAAGGAAAGTCAAAAGAAGTCTGGAGATAGAGGCAACACTACCCATTGCTATAGTAATAGATTACCATATTACTGAAAAGCACCTTATTACATTGTATATCCAAATGCCAAGCACCTTGGAATTTTCAGAACCTGCACATTACTTTTACTGAATCAGACCTTACATTGAAAGGAAAGCAGCATTTCTTTTTAATGGCTAAAATGTGCTCAGTTATCACAGGCCACCACCACTATAGAAGGTGATTATATTTATGATAAATCCATGCCATGAAGGGATGAGGACTCTGATACATTGGTGTATGTACTGACTGCACAAATACACCTTTTACTAGCATGTAGTAGAGGAAGAGGGGGAAAATCCATAAAGCCCTTTATTATCTGATATCCTTTCCCCTGTGTATTTGCTTATAGATCCTCATCAAGTCACCTCTTAACCTTCTCTTGAACAAGCTGAAAAGACTGAGTTTTTTCAGTCTCTCACTGTAAGACAAGTTTTCCAGACTTGGAATCATCATTGTGGCTCTTCTCTGAATCCCTTCCAATTTGGCAACTTCCTTTTTAAAGTGGGAACGGAGTATGCCACTACTCCTCTCACCAGTGTTCTGTACAGAAGTATAAATCATTGCTTTCTCCTGCTTGATATTCCTTCGGCCATGCATCCTTTGATCATGTTAGTCATTTCAGCCACAGCATCACAGGGAGAGCTCACATTCACGTAGTTCCCAGACTGTACGGTCCTTTTCAGTCACTGCTTTCCATATGAATTCCTTTGGAGTAGAGGGCAGCCATGCCCATGACTGAGAGTGACAGAGACCAGCATTACCCCTGATAGCAGACACGAAGGAACCTGCAATGAAAGTTCCTGATCTGGATAGGCAGGGAAGCCATATGACCATCCCACATACAAGGCTTCCATGGTTCCATGCCAGGAGTATCCAGGATTTTCCATGCATCTGTAGAGAGACTTTAGATATATTACAGTTCCCCACAGGCTGTGCCTCCTGGGCTATATGAATACAATAGAGCAGAGCAAGGGAAATCTCTCATCTTCTCTCTTATTGTCCTGTCTGGAACACATGCTTTATTTCAGTATGACTTAGTGCATCCAGTTGTTGGAGGCTTGGGAGAGAAAAGAAACCTGCTCTTTGGGATCTTATCAATTCCAGGACACAGACACTTCTCCTTCCCCGGACATCTCCTGGAGGGGTTAGGACCAAGGTAAAAGGCAGCTTGGCAGTGTCTACACCTAGTCAAGGTCTCCACAGAAAAGGCATGGATTTCTTGGTCCACTCACTACCATGCACAAAGGCAGAGCTGCCTCCTGAACAACACTCCTGGATGAGGATCTTAGAGCATCCAAGGAAGCTCCAATATATAAGAGGCTGCCAGGGTGATCTTATGCAGTACAGACTTGACTCATTATTAGGTTCATTCTCATCATTTGTCTAAGCCAGATGGCCTTCTGTGGGTCTCGGAAAAGATGTATACTTGAAGGACGATAGTTAAAGCTTCATACATTTTTTGAGGGATGCCTAAATACGCCTATTGGTTTGGTGTTCAGGAAAATAGTAGGCCTGTGTCTACTGTGTAAGGAATTTGGAGAGTCTTATTTATCTTCAGGGAAACGACAGAACTTGGGAGCCTGTTTTTCAGAATATCTGTCTGTAGCTGGTTCTTCCCATTCAGATTGATCCTGCTTTCAAATAAGGAATGCAAAGGAAAGAACATAGCTTTCTTAGTCTCATTTTGAGCCTTCCCCCACCCAAAGGT
Organism: Lepidochelys olivacea; assembly: GCF_965140295.1. Lineage (NCBI taxonomy): Eukaryota > Metazoa > Chordata > Testudines > Cheloniidae > Lepidochelys > Lepidochelys olivacea. The sequence continues at coordinate 41,678,376 of NC_140418.1, read as the reverse complement.
CCATCCTCCATTCTGACCTTTCTTGTTCTCCTTCGTCTGCTGGGCTTGGAGTCCCAGTGTAATAGAGACCCTTTTAAACATCACCTCCAAGAATTCAAGAGGGACTAGTCTATTGGGTCTCATTCCTCCATCTCTTCCTTGGGAGTTATGTTGGGGTGCCCCTTTAAGGGACAGTCTGGTGCTTACAGCCAAAATAGGTTGGGTGCAATCAAGGAGCCCTCTCTGGGGCTAGGCTATATGAACAGAACATGGAAGCTGAGTGAGGGAGAGAAGGGACCTGAAGTCATGCTGGCTGCTATGGGTTGCAGAACACCTTGGACTCCAGATCGCTAGCCTGTTAACACAACAGTGGCCTCACCGCCTCCTTGACTGAACCTCTGAGCTTCAGCCCTCCTGCTTCACCCATGAGCTCTGTTCAGCAAGTCCAACTAAGACTCCTTTTCTTGAGACTTGTCCACTCTTCAGGAATTAATGCACCTCAGCAAGTATTCGCAGTGACTCAAACAACACTGTCAAACAGTAGCCTGTATTAGTCCACTAGAACACAGCACAGGATGCCCATTGGTTAGCACAGAGAAATGAAGGCTAAAGCATAGTCCATTCTGGTCAGCTCAGAGCCCAGCCACACTGTAGTGAACTCATGTTCAGGCTTTGTGTGTGTTTCTCTTCATATCATCGTCTTAGTTCCCAAGTGGGAGCCCCTCCAGCTTCCTCCAGAATCCAACACTTATCCCCCACCTCACACCTTCCAGTCCTTTGTTCTCAAGCTGGGGTCTATGCTCAGCTTCCCTGCTGAGAGGTGGGAAAAATCCCGTCCTCACTGGGTCACCGGTTGCTAGGTGTCAATGTCCTGGTGATTGGGTTTTCCACTGTCTTCTCAGAATGGCCTCGGTCGGTCCTTTTTAATGACCCATTTTGGCTCAGACACCAAGGTGACACACATGCATGTATATCTCTCAGCCTGCCCTGAGAGCAAGCTTATTCCTTTTTCCCCACTGCGTAGTCATGCAAAATATCAGCAAAACCGAGGCACACACAGACTTCATAAAAATATTACAGAAAATTCCCACTTTGTCATATCTTTTCCTCCTTTGACAGCAAACCAAGCAGGGTCACTTTACCCAGTGACCTGAGGAAGTTCAAACCCACAATTGTTATCCACAGATGACCCGGCATATTTCTCATCACCTTGGTAGCTGTTCTACCAGGCACTTTCATGATTCTTACAGCAAGTTTCTAATCAGTCAAACTTACTGTTTCCAATACACCGTTCAGAGCAGTTTCATATCTTCCCTTTCAAAAATTCTGTCACATAATTCGCTCTCTGAGCCTGAACTGCTGGCTGCTTTCTTGGCTGCACAGAGTATGTGTCTGTCTCTCTATCCCGGGCAAACCTTACTTCATCAATTCTTAGATATTATGCCCTGTTTTCGACAAATGTTGCATCTCAGGTCTTTACAATCCCTTAGCAGGGGCTACTGGGGTCAGCTGCTCCCCCCACTGTGGGTGTACCTGAATCCTACTTCTCGGGTACCTCTACTGGTTCCCTATCCTGGGACAGATGCTTAGACCAGTCCCCATTGGGTCTCTTTTCATACTCAGACCAACTGTCCATCTGCCAACCAGCTTGTATTACATAGCTCCTTAGGCTTCCTGTCCACTAACTACATTTTAAGCTCATGGGAACACATCTGAGAGTTTTCCAACCTCACCAGCATTGAATCATAAAATCATAGAAGAGACCTCAGGAGGTCATCTAGTCCAACCACCTGCTCAAAGCAGGACCAACTCCAACTAAATAATCCTAGCCAGGGTTTTGTCAAGGATTTATACAAATCCTCCACCTGCACCCTTATCCCATTTGTGAAGATATACTCCCATCAGCATGGTGGCTTCCATATATGTCACACAGTAAGTCCTTTGCACACCCTGAAACACTTTCTTATAACCATCAGGTGTTAATGCAAACTTAAGCAGTAACACCTTTTTGAACTGTTCATAGTCTCCATCAACTATGCCTATCTGGCTGTATGCCTCTATAGCTTTGGGACTAAGTAAGGGAGTCAACCAGGTTGTAAACCTTCTCAAAGTGTGTAGCGGCAGTCAAAAAAGCAAACGGGATGTTAGGAATCATTAAAAAAGGGATAGAGAATAAGACGGAGAATATCTTATTGCCCTTATATAAATCCATCGTACGCTCACATCTTGAATACTGAGTACAGATGTGGTCCCCTCATCTCAAAAAAGATAAACTGGCATTAGAAAAGGTTCAGAAAAGGGCAACTAAAATGATTAGGGGGTTGGAACGGGTCCCATATGAGGAGAGATTAAAGAGGCTTGGACTTTTCAGCTTGGAAAAGAGGAGACTAAGGGGGGATATGATAGAGGTATATAAAATCATGAGTGGTGTGGAGAAAGTGAATAAGGAAAAGTAGTTCACTTGTTCCCATAATATAAGAACTAGGGGCTACCAAATGCAATTAATGGGTAGCAGGTTTAAAACAAATAAAAGGAAGTTCTTCTTCACTCAGCACACAGTCAACTTGTGGAACTCCTTGCCTGAGGAGGTTGTGAAGGCTAGGACTATAACAGGCTTTAAAAGAGAACTGGATAAATTCCTGGAGGTTAAGTTTTAACCTATTAATGGCTATTAGCCAGGATGGGTAAGGAATGGTGTCTTTAGCCTCTGTTTGTCAGAGAGTGGAGATGGCTGGCAGGAGAGATATTATTTGATCATTACTTGTTAGGTTCTCTCCCTCTGGGGAACCTGGCATTGGCCACTGTCGGTAGACAGGATACTGGGCTGGATGGACCTTTGGTCTGACCCAGTATGGCCATTCTTGTGTTCTTATCTATATCTCCGCCTGCCTCCTCAAATTGGGGCAACAATTTGGTGTCTAGACTCCCTGAAGAACTGGCATCCTGGGGTCTTTCACCACTTACCCCTCTATGGGACCCCTTGCTCCTCAGCTTCTCCATCTCCAGGTCATGCTTTCATTACTTTGCCTGATGTTTTCACCATTCTTCATGTTTTTGCTGCCTCTCACAATCTGCTAGTTCGTTTGCTCTTAGCTCCAACTCCCACTACTTCTAATCTATTCAAAGGCAACTGTGTTGTGATGATACCATACTAGTTGGGGAACCAGGTCTTGAGGATGCCCTGCTGCTGCCTGTGTCACTCTCCGATTCTCTGGGAACCCTGCCTGTGCCTGGAAACTTCTTCTTGGTCTGATCCTTCTCCAGCTGTGCAATAAGCTGCGCCTTGTTGAACTTCCCAACACTTAACCCTCCCTCCTTGCATGGGTTTCTGATGACCTTCTCACAGTGGTTATTATACACCATTTTCTTGATGTTTCCTTTGATTAACCTTGTTTCTACTGCTGCAAGTCACTTATTGCAAAATACTATGGGTTGATTCAGCATCCCACTTCTCCCATCAACTGTCATAGATTCACAGCATAAGGACTACACCCCCAGCTTTGGGGCAGCATCATTTGAGAAAGGTGAGTAGATGAGGAAGTAATACCAATTAATATATCTTCCTTCTTGCCTGATGAGGTGGAAATGCCACCTCCTTCTTCCTATGCAAATGACTTCAGGCAGTTTCAAACTTAGTTTTCTTTCCCGCACTGGGTAGCAATACAAAATATATTTGTATTGTATATTTGTGAAACTGAGGCACACATAGGGTGTCAAATATATTACAGAAAAATCCCACTTCATCACAGTATTACACTCACATTATTATATTATATATATATATTATATTATATTATTACATTATTAAGTTATCACAAAGTTAAGTTCACTCTTGCCCACTTATATCTACAGTGATACTTCCTATAATATCTTCCAAAGCTAAACACAGCATTTGGCACTATCAAATATAAACCCTGTCAAAATCAAGATACATGAGTATTTCCTTCAGAAATGGGAACTATACAAAAATGAGAAAGTTAGTTAAAAAGTTAGCGGGTAGAGGCAAAAAGAAGACGGTAGAGGCAAAAAGGCACCTTTAAAAATTGGAAGTTAAATCCCACTTAAAATAGAAAATAGAAGGCAGGCCAAGAAAGAATTTGAAGAGCAGCTAGCCAAAGACTCAAAAACTAATAGCAAAGAAATTTAAGTATGTAAGAAGCAGGAAGCCTGCCAAACAATCAGTGGGTCACTGGATGGTCGAGGTGCTAAAGGAGCACTCAAGGAAAAGAAGGCCATTGCAGAGAAGCTAAATGAATTCTTTGCATCGGTCTTTACTGCAGAGGATGTGAGGGAGATTCCCACACCTGAGCCATTCTTTTTAGGTGACAGACACATCTGAGGAACTCTCTCAGATTGAGACTTTGGAAAAAAACCAAATAAGGAAGTTTTATTTACTCTGTCACATAACAAGAACCAGGGGTCACCCAATGAATTTAGTAGCCAGCAGATTTTAAACAAACATAAGGAAGTACTTCTTCACACAACAATCTGTGGTACTCATTGCCTGGGGATGTTGTGAAAGCCAAAAGCACAACGGGTTTAAAAAAAAAATTAGATAAGCTCATGAAGGCTATTAGCCAAGATGGTCAGGGACGCAACCTCATTCCTGGGTTTCCCTAGCTTCTGACTTCAAGAAGCTGGGGGTGGACAACAAGAGGATGAATCCAGCTTCTCGTCCACTGTAACTCCTAGGTCCTTTTCTGCAGAACTGCTGCCGAGCCATTCGGTCCCTAGTCTGTAGCGGTGCATGGGATTCTTCCATCCTAAGTGCAGGACTCTGCACTTGTCCTTCTTGAACCTCATCAGATCTCTTTTGGCTCAATCCTCTAATTTGTCTAGGGCCCTCTGTATCCTATCCCTACCCTCCAGCGTATCTACCTCTCCTCCCAGTTTAGTGTCATCTGCAAACTTGCTGATGGTGCAATTCACACCATCCTCGCAATTCACACCATCCTCCAGATCATTAATGAAGATATTGAACAAAACTGGCCCCAGGACTCACCCTTGGGGCACTCCGCTTGATACCGGCTGCCAACTAGAAATGGAGCCATTGAGCCTGACAATCTAGCCAGCTTTCTATCCACCTTATCGTCCGTTCATCCAGCACATACTTCTTTAACTTGCTGGCAAGAATACTGTGGGAGACCGTGTCAAAAGCTTTGCTAAAGTCAAGGAACAACACGTTCACTGCTTTCCCCTCATCCACAGAGCCAGATATCTCGTCATAGAAGGCAATTAGATTAGTCAGGCATGACTTGCCCTTGGTGAATCCATGCTGACTGTTTCTGATCACTTTCCTCTCCTCTAAGTGCTTCAGAATTGATTCCTTGAGGACCTGCTCCATGATTTTTCCAGGCACTGCGGTGAGGATGACTGGCCTGTAGTTCCCAGGATCCTCCTTCTTCCCTTTTTTAAAGATGGGCACTACATTAGCCTTTTTCCAGTCGTCCGGGACCTCCCCCGATCGCCAGGAGTTTTCAAAGATAATGGCCAATGGCTCTGCAATCACATCCGCCAGCTACTTTAGCACTCTCGGATGCAGCGCATCCGGCCCTATGGACTTGTGCTCATCCAGATTTTCTAAATAGTCCCAAACCACTTCTTTCTTCACAGATGGCTGGCCACCTCCTCCCCATGCTGCGCTGCCCAGTGCAGCAGTCTGGGAGCTGACCTTGTTCGTGAAGACAGAGGCAAAAAAAACATTGAGTACATTAGCTTTTTCCACATCCTCTGTCACTAGGTTGCCTCCCTCATTCAGTAAGGGGCCCACACTTTCCTTGACTTTCTTCTTGTTGCTAACATACCTGAAGAAACCCTTCTTGTTACTCTTAACATCTCTTGCTAGCTGCACCTCCAGGTGTGATTTGGCCTTCCTGATTTCACTCCTGCAGGCCAGAGCAATATTTTTATACTCTTCCCTGGTCATTTGTCTAATCTTCCACTTCTTGTAAGCTTCTTTTTTGTGTTTAGGATCAGCAAGAATTTCACTGTTAATCCAAGCTGGTCGCCTGCAATATTTACTATTCTTTCTACACATCGGGATGGTTTGTCCCTGTAACCTCAATAAGGATTCTTTAAAATACAGCCAGCTCTCCTGGACTCCTTTCCCTCTCATGTTATTCTCCCAGGGGATCCTGCCCATCAGTTCCCTGAGGTTGTCAAAGTCTGCTTTTCTGAAGTCCAGGGTCTGTATTCTGCTGCTCTCCTTTCTTCTCTGTGTCAGGATCCTGAACTCGACCATCTCATGATCACTGCCTCCCAAGTTCCTGTCCACTTTTGCTTCCCCTACTAATTCTTCCCGGTTTGTGAGCAGCAGGTCAAGAAGAGCTCTGCCCCCAGTTGGTTCCTCCAGCACTTGCACCAGGAAATTGTCCCCTACACTTTCCATGTGCCATGGTACCAGAAAAAGAAGCTAACAAGCTGATTGGTGAAGATTAGACTTGGGTGCTTTTAACTTGTAATCAGGTCTACTGTAAATATAGGTAGTTTGGGGGCCTATTTAGGGAGCACACCTTCTGTGTAAGGTGAACTGTGAGAAACACCTGTCCAGAAGGATCGGTAATATAGTAACCCTTTCTTTCCTATAGTGCACTGTTGTTTGCTTTTAGCAACAAAATTGGCTAAGTTTGCTTATTTGGCCTCTTGAACATTTTTCATAACAAAACACAGGTGTAGTCGGTCAATTGGCTATACTTTTAATCAATAAGCCTGATATGAGTTCTAGAGACTTTGCCTGCTCAGACTCAAGACTCTGAGATAAGGGCCTTATTAATTGGGTGAAGCTGCTCCTTCCCTGACCTAAGGAAAAGGGAGAAAGCCTGCCTGCTTCCTACAATCAGAAACTCCGCTGGCTGGATTTGGTTTGGAGGCCTTCTTAAAAAGGACAAAAAGAAAAGGAGTACTTGTGGCACCTTAGAGACTAACCAATTTATTTGAGCATGAGCTTTCGTGAGCTACAGCTCACTTCATCGGTAGCTCACGAAAGCTCATGCTCAAATAAATTGGTTAGTCTCTAAGGTGCCACAAGTACTCCTTTTCTTTTTGCGAATACAGACTAACACGGCTGTTACTCTGAAACCTGTTAAAAAGGACACATTTTCTTTTTTTTTTTTTTGCAGTGTTGTAGCCGTATTGGTCCCAGGATATTAGAGAGACAAGGTTGGTGAGTTACTATCTTTTTGGTCCAATAAAACATGTTTTCTTTTTGTCAGTTTGGTTTTGGTCTCACAGTTTGGATCCTGTAAAGGAGAAGACATTGAAAACTCCCCTTCTTCCAAAGGTGAGTGGGCAGGGAAGATCAGTAGGAGATAACAGAGCTATTTGTCTGTTTTAGGTTTTTTTGGCCCTAGCATAGAAGCCTTCTCTCTTGTGTTGAGAGTCCCTTGAATGCTCTCAAGGAGAAGAAACCCTTCCCTTACTGGAGCTACTACACTTTGTAGCCTTCTTGAGCACTTGAATATTCTCGGAGAGCCCTCCAGGCATCTTCCTAGCTTAGGGCCTGGATTGATGAATGGACTTCTCACCGAGACCGGCCCTATGCTTTTTTCTGAAGGTTCTCTATTCTTAGGAGGGGACTCAGTGGAGCGAGAGGAGAACTCAGAGTCATTGATAGAAACTCTAGAGGAAAAGGAGAAAGTAGAGCCATAACATGAGGGTCTCTCCAACTTAAAACGCCCCAGAGAGTGAACAGAAAGATTCAAATACACTAGTTTAATAAGGGTCAGTAGTTTTGCCAATAGATGTAGAGGGAGTCTGAGGCAAATTATGAGAGCCAGATGGGGTATTCAGAGGTGGGTGAGAGAACAGGTAAGTGTAAGGTAATAACCAAACAGAATATCTAAATACCACTAATCCAGATGGACAGGATTTGTCCTACCTTACCTGATGCTGGGGTCTGTGTTTGGCATGGCCATCAGCTGAGAATCTGTTTTCTCCCCTGTAGAGCTCTGAAAAGGGAAAAATAAATCACATCACACAAAAGGGAAATCAACAAACAGGCTCACTGAATTCAACACTACACTGTACATGAAACCAGGTCACCAACAAATGGTGAGTATGGATTACCTTGCAGCATAAATCTGAGACAGGTGATCACAGATTCAAGTCCAACAGCAGGGTTTATGTCCAAGTCTGACAATAAGGCTATAAATTACTTAGGAGGAAGGGGAGGAAAATGGCTGTTTCAATTTAAGAGGTGCCATTTTGGGAAGAACAGTTGGTAAGCCCACTGCTTTCTGTCAGTCGCAGGTGGCTATCCACGGTAAAACGTAAAGCTCAAGGGAATTTTAACAAATATAGTGAATAAAGCATGACACCCTGACTAACGTTCCCTCGCCTCATAAAACAGATACTAATGTTGAAGGTCTGTGTGCAAGCTACTGTGAACACATGACCGCTGCAGTGTTCCCTAGCAGCTACTCCATTAGCAGTATCTAATTAGATGCCTCAAGAATGAAAGACCCTGTATAGGAGCCAAAAACGTTTCCACTGCAGAATGGTTTAACTGCTTCAAAAATAGCCAACACAACATTCTAATTGAAAATAACACTATACAAAAATCAATATGGTACCTATTAAATGGATCAAATACTACTAACTGATAGAGCTCAGGGCCGCCGGAGCCACATGCTGCCCAGGCCACAGAAAAGTTGCCAGGACTGCCGCAGGCCTTCTACCCTGACAACTTGGGGAGAGCCCTTTACAGACCCAGGTACAACCCGAGGGGGAGCTGGGAAGTGGCCCAGGGACAGCTGACCCTAGTCTGGCTGCAGCACCACCTGAGCTTATGTCAGCATGTTGTGGTCAGAATCCCCGCTGACCCCGTGGCAGACCACTCTTCCACTATTAGGGCCCTGGGCAAGGACGCAGTGGAGTGGGTGTGCCTGCGTCCCCCCTGCCACCCCTAACTCTGGGGTGGTAGTCTCCCCCTCTCTCGGGCAAGAGGCCAGAGCTTGTCGGCCATCCACAAGAGACAGACTGCCTGAACCCATTGCTGCTCGACCCTGAACACAGGCCTGATTCATAGACCTGCATTGCCCCACCCTGACTGAGGGCGCAGGGCTACCTAACTGCAGTTGCTCAGCCCTGACCACAGGCCCAAGCTATAGACTCATTACCCTGTCCTGACTAAGGGCCTGGGCTACCCTGACTGTGTCTGTTGCTCACCCCCCTGAACACAGACCGAAGCTATAGATTCTTGTTGCCCCACTAATTCCCCATGGTAGGTGACACACTGAGACATAGTGAGGCAGTGTGGCCTCCCATGGACCCGGAGAGGGAGGAACCCCGCCGCTAAGCCATTACAAGCTGGTGTAAACTGATGTGGACACATTGTCTTAAACGGAGCTATGCCAATTGTCACCACCTTAGGATCTGGCCCTTCATTATTACTACTGAAACATCAGTGAGTTGGGGTGTTTCCAGAGGGGTCCTGTTTGAATTGGTTCTCAACCCTATGCTGCTCAATATTCTTATCAATACTCTGGAATAAAGAATAAACTTATTGCTGATAAAGTTCGCAGATGACACAAAGCTTGGTGAGGTGATAAATAATGACAGCAACAGGGCACTGAGATAGTGTGACCTTGATTGCTTGGTAAGCCAGGCCCAATCAAACAAAACATGTTTTGCCACAGCCAAATGCAAGGTCACACACGTAGGAACGAGGAAAAGACGGTAACCTTTCGTAACTGTTGTTCAAGATGTGTTGCTCATCTACATTCCATTGTAGGTGTGTATGCTCGCCACATGCAGCAGAACCAGAAGTTTTTCCCTCAGTGGTATCCATAGGGGACCAGCTCTGGCACCCTCTGGAGTGGCGCACATATGTGCTGGTATAAGGGGCACTGCCAGCCCCCTCCTCTTCAGTTCCTTCTTGACGGAACTCTGACAGAGGGGAAGGAGGGTGGGTCATGGAATGGACATGAGCAACACATCTCGAAGAACAACAGTTATGAAAGGTAGCCGACTTTTCTTCTTCAAGTGCTTGCTCATGTCCATTCCATTGTAGCTGACTCCCAAGCAGTACCTATGGAAGCACGTAGGAGTTCATGGACACGGCTCTGCCAAAGCCAGCATCATCTTGGGCCTGCTGGGTGATGGCATAGTGCAGGGGTGGCCAACCTGAGCCTGAAAAGGAGCCAGAATTTACCAATGTACTTTGCCACAGAGCCACAGTAATATGTCAGCAGCCCCCTATCAGCTTCCCCACTCCCCCCGCTCCCAGTACCTCCCACCCACCGGCAGCCCTGGTGCTCAGCACCTCCCGCTCCATCCCCACACCTCCCAGTCAACTGTTTCGTGGCATGCAGGAGGCTCTGGGGGGGAGAGGGAGGAGCAATGGCACGGCAGGCTCAGGGGAGGGCATGGGAAGGGGTGGAGCGGGGGCAGGGCCCGTGGCAGAGCCAGGAGTTGAGCAGTGAGCACCTCCCGGCACATTGGAAAGTTGGCGCCTGTAGCTCCAGCTCTGGAGTCGGTGCCTAAACAAGGAGCCGCATATTAACTTCTGAAGAGCCGCATGTGGCTCCGGATCCACAGGTTGGCCACCCCTGGCATAGTGCGTCGTGAACGTGTGTACCAGTGACCACGTCATGGCTCTACAGATGTCCTGGATAGCCCTTGGGGAATGAGCCTTCACTATCTTGTAGCAAGTACGGATGAAGATGGTGATCCAAGCCAAAATCCTCTAAGAAGACACTGGGAGGTCCTTCATCCTGTCAGCCGCTGCAATGAAGAGTTGAGTAGATCTGTGGAAGGGCTTGGTGCGCTCCAGGTAGAAAGCATGGCATGCCTGACGTCTAGGGTGTACAGACGCCTCTCCTCGTTGGATGTGTGAGGCTTTGGACAGAACACAGAGAGGAAGATATCCTGGTTGACATGGAATTGCAACACCACTTTCGGCAGGAAGGCCGGATGGGGATGCAGTTGGACCTTATCCTTATAGAACACCGTGTACAGGGGCTCTGACGTGAGGGCTTTAATCTCAGAGACTCACCTCACCATGGTAGTAGCTAGAAGGAATGCAACTTTCCATGACAGGTGTGAAAGGGAGCAGGAAGCGAGAAGTTTGAAGGGAGGGCCAGTGAGTCTGGAGAGGACTAGGTTGAGATCCCACTGGGGAATTGGGTCCCAAATCAGCGGAAAAAGTCTTTCAAGGCCTTTCAGGAACTGAACATTACCTTGTGTGAGAATATAGCTCTACCCCGGGACATGAGGGTGGAAGGCTGATATGGCTGCTAAGGCTGATATGGCCTTGATCAATGAACATAAAAGGCCCTGGTGCTTTAAGTGAAGCAGGTAATCTAGGATGGATTGTAGAGACGACTGGATCGGAGAGATATTCCGCTCCAATGCCCATCAGGAGAAGCACTTCCACTTTGCCAGGTACATCGCCCTGGTAGAGGGCTTTCTGCTCTCCAAGAGGACCTGCTGCACCTGACTAGAGCAGGCTTGTTCCTCGGGCTTCAGGCACTCAGCAACCACACTGTGAGGTAGAGAGAGGCAAGGTTTGGGTAATTGTCCGTGATCCTGAGAGAGCAGGTCCAGGCAGCTGGGAAGTGTCCACAGGGCTCCCACTGCTAATCCATGAGCATGCTGAACCAATGCTGGTGCAGCCAAACTGCGATCATAATGACTTGTGCCTTGTCCCTCTTGATCTTCAGTGGGACTAGTGGGAAGGCATACATCAGGTTGCCTGACCACAACAGGACGAAGGCATTGGATAGTAAGCCATTGTCAAGACCTTGCAGAGAGCATAACTGGTGACATTTTCTGTTTTGTCTGGTGGTGAACAGGTCCACTGTGGGAGTTCCCCACTTCTGGAAGAGCATCCTAACGACCTCCGAGTGGAGGGACCACTCATGGTGAGAGAAAAAGGACCTGCTGAGGCAATCCGCCAGCATGTTCCTGATGCCGGGGAGGTGTGAGACTTCCAGGCGGATAGCATGTGGGATAGAAGTCCCACAGCCGATGGGCTTCCAGACAAAGGGCCAATGATTGAGCTCCTCCCTGTCTGCTGACATAGAACATGGAGGCTGTGTTGTCTGTCAACACCTGCACTACACAACTGGACAGATGGGGAAGGAACAGCCAGGCGGATGGGCCTGAGCTCTCTGACGTTTATGCGCAGTGACAGCTCCTCTCGAGACCATAGCTCCTGAGTTTTGAGTGTACCAAGGTGCGCTCCTCAACCAAGGTCAGAGGTATCCAAAATCAGGGACATTGTGGGCCATGGATTCACAAACAGCACACCTTCCAACACCGGATTCGGGTTGGACCACCACCACAGGGAGGTGAGTACCCGTGGCGGGATCATGAGAAGTTTGTCCAGGTGATGTCTGGCCGGGGAGTAGACCGATGCCAGCCACATCTGGAGAGGTCGGAGGTGAAGTCTCATGTGCTGGACAATGTAAGTGTATGCAACCATGTGCCCTAGTAGCCTGAGGCAGTCTCGGGCTGTGGTAAGTGGGTGGGCAGTGACCTGGGTTATCAGATCTGACATTGCCCTGAACCAGGCCTCTGGCAGGAATGCTCGGGTTCAGCTAGAGTCGAGTACCGTTCCGATAAATTCTGTCCTCTGCATTGGTACCAATGTTGATTTCTGTTCGTTTATCAACAGGCCCAGTGCTTGACAGGTGGCTCGCAGCATTGTGACTCGGCGTTGGACATGGTCCCTTGAGCAACCCTTGATGAGCCAGTTGTTGAGGAACAGGTAGATCTGGATACCCCAACATCTGAGGTAGGCTGCGACTACCACCATACACTTCGTAAATACCCTTGGTGCCATAGCTAGGCCAAATAGGAGCAATGTGAATTGGTAGTGGGTGTTCCCAACTACGAATCGTCAGAACCTTCTGTGGCAGTGAAATATCTAAATAATATCTAAGTAAGCAACTTTCAGATCGAGGACAATGAAGCACTTTTCCAGATCCAGGGAGAGAATGATGGAGGCCAGGGAGACCACGTGGAACTTCAATTTCTTGAGATACTTGTTGAGGTTTCACAGATGAAGCATGGGGCGTAGGCCCCCGCTTGGTCTTTCGAATAAAACAATAGTGGGATCAGTGGGACTAGTGGGAAGGCATACATCAGGTTGCCTGACCATGATAGGAGGAAGACATTCGACAGTGAACCATTGTCGAGACCTTGCAGAGAGCAGAACTAGTCACAAATGCTGTGGAACTTCCTCCACGGTTCCCACTCACAGAAGACCTTGCACCTCCTGAGCAAGCAGATGCTCATGAGAAGGGTCCCTGAAGAGGGACGGGGAGGGGAGGTGGGAGGGAGGTATAAAAAGGAAATGCAGGGTATACCCCCCCTGCCACAGTGCTGACCACCCATTGGTCTGATGTTAAAGAAGCCCAAGCAGTGAGGTGGGGCAATAAACCTGTCATAAATATGAAGGGAAGGGTAAACCCTTTTAAAATCCCTCCTGGCCAGAGGAAAAATCCTCTCACCTGTAAACGGTTAAGAAGCTAAACTAATCTCGCTGGCACCTGACCAAAATGACCAATGAGGAGACAAGATACTTTCAAAAGCTGGGAGGAAAACAAAGGGTCTGGGTCTGTCTGTATGATGCTTTTGCTGGGGACAGAACAGGAATGGAGGAATTAGAACTTAGTAAGTAATCTAGCTAGGTATGTGTTAGATTATGATTTCTTTAAATGGCTGAGAAAATAGCTGTGCTGAATAGAATGAATATTCCTGTCTGTGTGTCTTTTTTGTAACTTAAGCTTTTCCAAGAGGGATTCTCTATGTTTTGAATCTAATTACCCTGTAAGGTATCTACCATCCTGATTTTACAGAGATGATTCCTTTCTTTTTACTTCTATTAAAAGTCTTCTTGTAAGGAAACTGAATGCTTTTTCATTGTTCTAAGATCCAAGGGTTTGGGTCTGTGGTCACCTATGCAAATTGGTGAGGATTTTTACCAAACCTTCCCCAGGAAGTGGGGTGCAAGGGTTGGGAGGATTTTGGGGGGAAAGACATGTCCAAACTCCGTTTTTTCAGGAATCCAGATAAAGTTTGGTGGTAGCAGTGGAAATCCAAGGGCAAAGGGTAAAATAATTTGTACCTTGGGGAAGTTTTAACCTAAGCTGGTAAAAGTAAGCCTAGGAGGTTTTCATGCAGGTCCCCACATCTGTACCCTAGAGTTCAGAGTGGGGAAGGAACCTTGACAAAACTGTTGGAAAACAAACAGTTGGATCCAGGATACAGACTGGGAGGTCACCTTCGAGTGCACCCTTCAAAATGCCTGTTTGTTACCCGGCTGGTTGCGGGTAGAGCTCAAGTGAGCCGAGGAGGCCAGCAGTTGGCCCTTTCGGAGCTTATAGCCCTTGCCCTTTTTGCGGAAGGGCTCTGATTGGGATTGGCTCATGAATCTGGGTCTGCTGCGGTTTGAACCGCTTCCTTGTGGGCGCTGGCATGTAAAGGTTCAGGGAGCGCAAAGTATCCCAAGAATCTTTCAGGACAGGTAATCTGTTGTCTGTTTACTCTGAAAATAGTGCCAGGCCACCAAAGGGGAGGTCCTGGATCAACTGCTGAAACTCCACCAACAGCCCAGATGATTGCAGCCAAGACTCTCTCCTCATGGAAATGGCCAAAGCCATGGTCCTGGCTGTGGAGTCCACCGTATCCAAGGCTACTTGGAGGGCTGCCCTCGCCACTGTCTTGCCCTCTTCAAGAAGAGCCAGGAACAAGAAGTGCCAGGCAGCAAATCCACAAACCTGGCCTTAGACTGCGAGATGTTATAGTCATAGCAGCCAAGTATGGCCTGGTGATTGGCCACTCTCAATTGGAGGCTGGCAGTTGAATAAATTTTTCTGCCAAAGAGATCAAGCCTCTTCACCTCTTTGTTCTTAGGGGGTCAAGACCAGCTGCCCCTGTCTGTCGTGCTCATTGGCCGCGAATACGACCAGCGAGCTTGGGGAAGGGTGGGTCTTAAGATATTCAAAGCCTGTGGCCAGGACATAACACTTCTTCTCCAGCTGCTTGGAGAAGGGAGTTTGCCACAAAGCCTTGATCAGTTTCACCACTCCCTCGTGGATGGGCAAGGCTGCTTTAGATGGGGCAGCTGCATGGGCGGCATGTGAACCACCAGCTGGGGGAGGCTAGCCCCCAGCCCCACCCCTTCCGCATGAGGCCCTGCTTCTTCCGCTCCCTGCCAGAGCCCAGAGCCTCAGTGTAGTCCAGTGGTTAGAGCGCTCATCTAGGATGTGGGGGACCCAGCGTTCAAGTTTCTGATTCTGAATTATTTGCAGTGTTGTTGTAGCCATGTTGGTCATAGGACATGAGAGAGGCAAGGTGAGTAAGATAGTATCTCTTACTGAACCAACTTCCATTGGTGCGAGGACAAGGTGAGCTGAAGAAGAGCTGTGTTGAGCTTGAAAGCTTGTCTCTTTCACCAATAGAAATTGATCCAGTAAAAGATATTACCTCACCCACCTTGTCTCTCTCTCTGATTCTGAATGAGGATCTCAAACCTGGGTCTCCCACCATGGCTGCCAGCCCCTGCCCCAGGCTTGCCCTCCCCCACAGCCCCAGAGCGCCAGGAGGGTGGACTGTATGGCCCCAGCCCCTCCTCTCTCCCCACCCCTAGCCCCAGAGCACCAGGAGGGTGGGCGGCATGGCCTCAGCCTTGGAGCGGTGGGAGGGCAGGCTGCGTGGCCCCAGCCCAAGCCAAAGCACCACATAAGGGGAGCCACAGAGGGAGAGTCTGGGGGCAGTGCATGGGTGGGGCCACTCCTGGCTGTATGGGGAGGCACATGGGCGGCCTCACTCAACATGTGAAACACGGTGTCAGAGGGTTCCAACAATTCTTCAGCCTCTAGTCCCAGGTTCGCAGCAACCCTTTTAAGTAGCTCTTGGTGAGCTTTTATATCATCCTGGGGAACAGTGAAGGAAGGCCCCGCTGCTGCCTCATCAGGTGTAGAGGATGAGAAGGCAGACTCAGGCAAGTCAGTCAACTCCGTTTCCCCCGCCAGGGGAGCCTTGGCTGAGGCTGGCCGCTCTTGGGGACCCTACTCTGATTCCTCCTCTGAGTCAGGGGGCGAGCAAGAGACTGTTGCCGACTGCTGCTCAGATGTCCCTGAGACTGACGGGTGCACAAGCTCCAACATCTGAGAAAACCCCCAGAGAGGTGCCACAGAGCCAGCCACTGGCTCTGAGGCCTTGCACTCACTGGCAGTGCCAGCCGTAATCCCGATGCTCCTGGTGGGTGACCTTGGCCAGCAGGAAATACGCCTTCCTCGCTGTCCGAGCTTGAGGAAGAAACTTGTTTCAGGGACCCGGGCAGTACAGCTGCCGCCAGCCTGCCCGTTCCATGCTGGCTGTCCCCATGTTCCTCTTTTGGGGACTGGTGCCAGGATGTTGGAGCTCAGTGCTGTCTCTTCAGCGACAGCGACGATAACCTGGCGATCAACGCCTCACGCTCCGACAGCAGTGCCACTCCGTTGACCTGGAATGGGAATAGGAGCAGGGAGACATGAGTCTTGACTCCGGAGACTGGCGATGGGCCTCTGGAGACCTGTATCGATGATCCGCAGATTGGTGATGAGACTCCAGAGACCAACGCTGCGACTCAAGGGATCAGTGCCGCAAGTCCAGAGAGCAACACAAACGCTCAAGGTACCGGTGCCAGGCCTTTGGGGACTGGCGATGCACCTCTGTGGGTCTGCGCTAGACAGTTGGTGATCAACGCGGGGATCCTGGAGAGCAATACCTAAAGTCCAGGGAGCAGAGCCGGAACTCTGGCAGGTAAGCCAACTCCTATCGGAGGGCCGATGGTGCTGCTCTGGAGAGCATTGGCAGGATGCAGCCTTCAGTGGGGAGTGGTGTTGTAAAGACGGGGACACCTGAAAGAGTCCCTAGGCGGGTTTGCCACTAAAATGAACAGTCTCATTGGCCAGTGTGGAAGGGACAATATGCCCTTAGTGGCCTGGTATGCCTCCGGTGTGGAAGGCACTGCTAGATGCTTCTGCCGCTTCCTGGGGTGGCAGGCGGGTCTCGGAGGGGGCTCGACAGCTCCTTGGATGCTGGAGCCTGGCTGTGGTCCGGAGGAGATGAGCTGCCCTGCATGGATCTTTTCCCGCCTCCGACTCTCTCCTTCCCCTTACATGATGTAGAAGACCACCCTCTCCCAGGCTTTTTTTGCTTCTTAGAGAGCACTAGGGACCGGCAGTGCTCAGGGCAGAGTCTGATCTGGCTGTCTTGAGGCCGCTGCAAGGGCCAACTCCATAAGGACCTCTCGAAACCAAATATCCCTCACCTTTTTGGTGTTCAGCTTGAAAATTTTACAGATGCGACACTTGTCGCTCATGTGGGTTTTCCCCAAGCACCACAGACAGATTTGGTGGGGATCACTGACAGGCATAGTTTTTTTGCAGCAATCACAAGGCTTAAAGCCTGGGCTAAGTCCCGTAGGGGACTAACAAACTACTTCCACACTAAACACTAAGGGAACTGTTAAACTATATAGAAAAACACTCTAACAACTATATACAGTAGTAGGCATCCTTCAGTCTCGAGAGACCATGGGTATGCGCCCCTGAGAGGTGTGGTTAGATGTTTGGCCGCATGTGTGTGTTCTCCGTCTGTGCTGCCCCAGGTCTGCACAGACAGCCGGCACAGCAGACCTTGAGCGGACTGCCCAACGACCACAAGATCTGTTAAGGTACGAAGGCACCAGGCCAGGTTTATTGTTGACAAAGCATGGTAATAGCACCTGGAAGACTCTATGAGGATACTAAGACATGTATGCCCGTGACAATGGATGCAGCTCAGTGAATGGCGGGGCTTTCCATTCCCCCCTTGGCTGGACAAAGATACTCCCCCTGAGATGCATCTTTATACCCCGATACAAAAAAGTTATGTACTACCTCTGACATAGTTAGTTACTGCCCCCTGACATGGCTAGTTATCACCCATCACTTTGTCCATGTTTGTTTGATCAAAACATCTTTATTATGTACTGTCATTCTGACCGTATCTTTTAGGAGGGGTCAGTGTGTTCTTGTTATCCTTGGGGAATGTTTTTGTACCATTCTTGATATCGGGATGTTCTGGTACCACTTGATATCGGGATGTGTTTGTGTGAGTACTTTGTGCCTTGCGCTTCTTAGGAATGCGTATTTCTGCAATATCAGCCCTGTTCTTGCCAGATTCTGTTAGCAGGTCCTGCCTCATACGAGGCCTCTATGTCTCAGGCTCTCTTCCTATTAGAAGAGTAAAGAATTTACTCAGTTGATTTTATGGCAGCTGCGGCTGTGGCGGAAGAGACCCACTCAAGAGAGACAATCTCTGCCGCAACTGTCACATTTAAAGGTAATGTTTCGACCCTTTGGGTTCTGCTTTCTGTGAGCTCTTTTCTCCTCTGCTAAGCTGGACTGCATTGCTCTCATAACTCCGGAGACCTTTGTTAAGCTCTTGTTTCCAAAGGCTGCGGTCTTAGAATCATAGAATCATAGAATATCAGGGTTGGAAGGGACCCCAAAAGGTCATCTAGTCCAACCCCCTGCTCGAAGCAGGACCAATTCCCAGTTAAATCATCCCAGCCAGGGCTTTGTCAAGCCTGACCTTAAAAACCTCTAAGGAAGGAGATTCTACCACCTCCCTAGGTAACGCATTCCAGTGTTTCACCACCCTCTTAGTGAAAAAGTTTTTCCTAATATCCAATCTAAACCTCCCCCACTGCAACTTGAGACCATTACTCCTCGTTCTGTCATCTGCTACCACTGAGAACAGTCTAGAGCCATCCTCTTTGGAACCCCCTTTCAGGTAGTTGAAAGCAGCTATCAAATCCCCCCTCATTCTTCTCTTCTGCAGGCTAAACAATCCCAGTTCCCTCAGCCTCTCCTCATAACTCATGTGTTCCAGTCCCCTAATCATTTTTGTTGCCCTTCGCTGGACTCTCTCCAATTTATCCACATCCTTCTTGAAGTGTGGGGCCCAAAACTGGACACAGTACTCCAGATGAGGCCTCACCAATGTCGAATAGAGGGGAATGATCACGTCCCTCGATCTGCTCGCTATGCCCCTACTTATACATCCCAAAATGCCATTGGCCTTCTTGGCAACAAGGGCACACTGCTGACTCATATCCAGCTTCTCGTCCACTGTCACCCCTAGGTCCTTTTCCGCAGAACTGCTGCCTAGCCATTCGGTCCCTAGTCTGTAGCTGTGCATTGGGTTCTTCCGTCCTAAGTGCAGGACCCTGCACTTATCCTTATTGAACCTCATCAGATTTCTTTTGGCCCAATCCTCCAATTTGTCTAGGTCCTTCTGTATCCTATCCCTCCCCTCCAGCGTATCTACCACTCCTCTTCAGTGTGATCTTCCCAGTTGTCCACATCCATGTCCATTTCTTTGAGGTCTCACTTGAACACATTCTTGAAACGCAATTTTGGGCATCCTATGGGTCTTTTTCCAGATGCCAATTCGCTGGAAATTCTTAGGGGCAGTAGAATCAAAATAGTGAACACTGGAAAAAGGTAAAGCTTGCCGAGGCAAGGGAACATTTCAGCACCATCGTTGGTGGTAAAAAGGAACTGAAGGGGCGGGGGGGCCCCAGCAGCGCCCCTTATACCGGTGCATACATGCACCACTCCAGAGGGTGCCGAGCCAGTCCCCTATGGATACCACTGAGAGAAAAACTTCCGGCATTGGCACATGAGGTGCCACACACACACACCTACAATGGAATGGACATGAGCAAGCACCCAAAGAAGAACAGAGGTCACACCCACAGAATGGGGGACTCTGTCCTAGAAAGCAGTGATTCTGGGAAGGGTTATGAAGTCTGACGGAAACCAACTGAATCCTGAGCCCCTTCCCCCATACCAACTCTGCCCACAGCCTTAGAAGGTCTGAGCCCTCCCCACACTTCTGGCTTGGGAGGGAGGAGATGCTGAGTACCTCTCTGTCCACGAGCAGTGGGAAGCCGTGCCTTTGCAAAGGCTGCTCATTGCTCTCCCTCCCGATGGCTGCTCAAATAAGTGCTGCCTTGAGACTTTGCTAATCCGCTCCTTGTCCTGCAGCACCAACGCCTAGTGCCTCCCTAGACGTCCTCCTCCTTCTTCTGTGGCTCCTCCTAAGAAAGTGGTGTTATAACCATACAGCTAAGGGTAGCCTAAAATTCCTCCTTACCTGTAAGGGGTTAAGAAGCTCAAATAACCCAGTTGGCACCTGACCAAAAGAACCAATGGGCAAAGAAGATACTTTCAAATCAGGTTGGAGGGGAGGAGGCTTTGTTTGTGCTCTTTGTTTTTGTGTTCTCTTGGGAAGCAGAGAAGTATCAGCTCAGAAAATTCCTTCTAAAATCATCCTAAAATGAGTCTCAATATTGCAAAAAGAGTAAGTAAATAAGGCAAGGCGCGTTAAATTATCTTTTGTTTTTAGCTTGTGAATTTTCCCTGTGCTAAGAGGGAGGTTTATCCCTGTTTTATGTAACTTTAAAGTTTTACCTAGAGGGGAATCCTCTGTGTTTTGAATCTGATTACCCTGTAAAGTTACCTTCCATCCTGATTTTACAGAGGTGCTTCTTTTACTTTTTTTTTTTTTATTATAAAGTTCTGTTTTTTAAGAATCTGGTTTACCTATTTGGTTGGTATATTATTCTCAAGCCTCCCCAGGAAAGGGGGTCAAGGGGCTTGGGGGGATATTTTAGGGAACAGGAACTCCAAGTGGTCCTTTTCCTAAATCTTTGTCTAACTCACTTTGTGATGGCTGCAGTACCCATCCAAGGACAAGGAAGGATTTGTGCCTTGGGGAAGTTTTTAACCTAAGCTGGTAGAAATAAGCTTAGGGAGTCTTTCATGCGGATCCCCGTATCTGTACCCTAGAGTTCAGAGTGGGGAGGGAACCCTGACATGGTGGTAGAGGTGGGATCATTTTGAACCAAAAGCACAAACAAAGCCTTCCCCCTGTCTTCCCCCAGATTTAAAAGGAGAGCTAAACTCCACCGAAGAAGTTTTTTGTTATTTTTCTTGACGGTATAAAGCCACTTCAGCGCAGCATGGTCGGTTTGCAGGTGGAAACGCCATCCCCAAATGTATGGGTGTTAGCTTTTTCAGAGCATACACAATGGCGAAACATTACTTTTCAGGGATTGACCAGTGGCTTTCCCTCTTAGACAGTTTTTTGTTCAGAAACACAACAGGATGCAATTCCTGACGATCATAAAATAACCACATTGGTAGCAAAATTGACTAAAAAAGCTCTAAAGGTATTTAACAAAATGCCTATTAAAAATGCTTCTAACTATGGTAAATTTAAAATTTCGGTTTTAAAACAATTTCAGATTACACCTAAAATTTACAAAGTAAAATTTAAAGCCCTTAAATAGGGGCTGAACTAAGTAATGTGGCTTATGTAAACCAAATAAAAAATCTGTTAAATAAATGGGTCAAAGGCAGAAATGTAACCAGCTTTAAAAAAAATGTGTAATTTGGTTGTCCAAAAGCAGTTCCTAACTATAACCAATAATAATGCAAAACATTGTTTATAAAATAAAAAAAATAAACTCAGAAAAAAGTCTTGCTTCTTATGCTAATCAATACAAGCAGTCCCAGACCATCAAAAAGGCAGGGCAAATCAAAACAAAACGGGTAAAGGTAGCAAAAAAACCCAACTCTGGTCGCAGTTTGGGCGAATACCAAAAGGAACACCCCAAAACCACACCCTACCACCGGGGGCAACCCAAGGCCCCAACTATACCCCCCCAAAACCCCCAAACACCTTGTCGTCCCACCACACCATTCTCCAGCAACCCACCCCGCCCCAGTGACTAGTCAGCTGGGCGATGTTTTAAATGTAACAAGCTGGAGCGTGTAAAGGCCAACTGCCCCAAAAACCCCAATAAATTACAGTTCATTGCACCAGGGTCACACCAAAGGTCCTCAGGCCCAAATGCCTCCCAAATACCCTCAAAGCAAAAAAAACCCTGTAAGTGTGGGCAAAAAAAGGGTTATCGCATAAAGGGACACTGAAGCACAAGTGTCAGCTATCCACCAATCCTTAGTAAACCCCAATTTAATCAACCCAGAGGTCCAAGTAACAATTCAACCCTTCAATTCAAACTCTTTTGACTTGCCTACAGCCAAGTTGCCTGTCCAGTACAATGGCTGGTCAGAAATGTTAACTTTTGCAGTCTATAATAATTATCCCATTCCCATGGTGCTGGGAAAAAACTTGGCCAACCATGTAAAGCTAGCCAAAAGGGTAGGAATGGTCACCTGCAGCCAGGCTAAGCAAGCCTTCACACCTAGCTCTTTCCCTAAGCCTTCTACAAGGGCCCAGTCTGTGTTACCAAAAACCCAGACTAAGGTGGTAAAACCAAACCCCATGCCAATGTCTGCAACAGCAATAGTAAATCCAGTCGCAAAAACCCAGCCAAAGCCAGGCCCAAAACTGGAACTGGGAAAGCAACCAGTACCAAAACCACTGCCAGCACTGAATCCAGGGCTTGCAACCCCATCTGCAACCCCAGCGCCAAAGGGCATCAGCGAGGCCGCCCCGGCAGCAGCAAATAAACCTACGCAAGAGGCTCAGCTGAAGCCTAAACCCCAACATAGTGCACCAGAAAAAAGCGGTTCACAGTCCACAAAAACAGCCCCATCCACTACATCGCTTACAAAGGAACCAAGCCCACGGCCACAATCCAATAAAAAACAAATGTCTCCAGCATAAAAAAAACAGTTCCAGGCCAAGCAAAAAGCAAATGAAAGCCATTTTTTTCAAAAAGCAAAAAACCCAGCACCGCTCAGCTCTTCTAATCAATCCCAGTTTGCTGTAAAAAAAACCCCTTTTATAAAAAAAAAAACTCTTTCTGGTGGGCACCAGAAAAACTGGCATCCGCAAAAACAGTTGGTAGTTCCAACTAAGTACCAGGTACAACTTTTAAGCTTAGCCCACAATCATCCTAGTAGTCATGCTGGGGTAAACAGGACCAAAAACCGTTTCGGGAAGTCCTTCCACTGGAAGAAAATGGGCAAAAATGTTTCTACTTATGTCTGGTCTTGTAAGGTGTGCTAAAAAGTAAAAAAAAAACCCAGACCAGGTCAAAGCCCCTCTCCAGACACTCCCCATAAGTAAGGTTCCCTTTCAGCAAGTAGCTGTAAGTATTCTGGGTCCTTTCCCCAAAAAAACACCCAAAAGAAAACAGTACATACTGACTTTCATGGATTTTGCCACCCAATGACCAAAAGCAGTATCTCTAAGCAACACCAGGGCTAAAAGTGTGTGCCTGACCTTAAACATTTTTACCAGGGTAGGTTGGCCCTCTGACATCCTTACGGATTCAGAAACTAATTTCCTGGCAGGAACCATAAAGAGCCTGTATAAAGCTCATGGGGTAAACCACTTGCTTGCTACACCTTACCACCGTCAAACAAATGGTCTGGTGAAAAAGTTTAATAAAACTTTGGGGACCATAATATGTAAATTCGTAAATAAGCACTCCAACAATTGCAACCTAGTGTTACAGCAGTTCCTCTTTGCCTACAGGGCTGTACCACATCCCAGTTTAGGATTTTCACCATTTAAACTTCTGTATGGCCGCAAGGTTAAGGGGCCACTGCAGCTGGAAAGCAGCAATGGGAGGGGTTTACGCCTTCTCCAGGAACTAACATTCTGGACTTTGTAAACAACCTGAAAAACACCCTCCAAACCTCTTTAGCCCTTGCTAAAAAAAAAAACTAGAAAATGCTCAAAAAGAGCAAGGCCTGGTATAATAAACATGCCAGAGGGTGTTCCTTCAAAGTAAGGGACCAGGTCATGGTCTTAAAGGCGCTTCAGGCCCATAAAATAAAAGCATCATAAAAAGGGCCATTTACGGTCAAAGAGTGCCTGGGAGCTGTTAACTATCTCATAGCATTCCCCACCTCAAACCTAAAGCCTAAGTTGTACCATGGTAATTCTCTAAAGCCCTTTTATTCCAAAAAATTAAAGGTTTGTCAGTATATAGCCCATGAAGAAAATAACGCTGAGTGGCCTAAAGGTGTCTACTACAAAAAAAAAGTAATGGTGGCGTCAAAGAGGTGAATCTCTCAATAACCCTCAAACATATGCAGCGCCAGCAGATCAAGGAGCTGTGCACTAAATTCCCACCGATGCTCTCAGCCGCCCCAAAACTAACCAAACGGGCATACCACTCCATTAACACAGGTAATGCTCGCTCAATTAAAGCCCAACCCTACCGGGTGGCTCCTCAAGCCAAAACTGCTATAAAACAAAAAATCCAAAACATGCTACAAACGGATGTAATCCGCCCCTCTAACAGTGTGTGGGCATCTCCAGTGGTTCTAGTTCCCAAACCAAATAAAAAATATACGCTTTTGCGTGAACTACCATAAGCTAAATGATGTAACTTGCCCAAACAACTATCCAGTGCCTCGCACAAATAAGCTATTAAAAAAACTGAAACGTGTCCAGTTCATCTCTACCTTAAACTTAACCAAGGGGTACTGGCAAGTACCGCTAAATAAATCCGCCAAAAAAAAATCCGCCAAAAAACCTATGTAGGGCTGTATAAATTTTATGTGCTCCCTTTTGGGCTGCAAAATGCACCTGCCACCTTCCAAAAACTTGTAAATAGTCTCCTAGCAAAATTTAAAAAATCTGCAGTTGCCTATCTTGACAATGTGGCCATATTTTCTAACTCATGGGCAAAACACCTAAAGCATCTCCGAAAGCTCTTCAAGCGCATACAAAAGTCAAAACTAACTGTTAAGGCTAAAAAGTGTCAAATAGGCCTACACAAAGTAACTTACCTTAAACACCAGGTGGGTCAAAAAACTATCAATCCCCTAGACGCCAAAGTAAATGCTATCCAAAGGTGACCTATCCCAAAGTAAAAAAAAACAGGTCCAGTCGTTCTTAGGCTTGGCCAAATATTACAGGCGATTTGTACCGCACTACAGCCAAATTGCCTCCCCACTGACCAACCTAACCAAAAAAACCCAGCCAAATGCAGTTCAGTGAACTGATGAGTGTCAAAAGGCCTTTAACCAGCTTAAAGCGACACTCATGTCTAACCCTGTGCTCAGGGCCCCAAACTTTAACAAACCTTTCCTAGTAACCACAAATGCATCCAAGCGTGGTGTGAAAGCAGTTTTAATGCAAAAAGGTCCAAATCAAAAATTGCATCCTGTTGTGTTGCAAAAAACTAAGCAAAAAACTCTCTAAGAGGGAAAGCCACTTGTCAATCCCCAAAAAGAAATGTTTCGCCATTGTGTACGCTCTAAAAAAGCTATACCCATACATTTGGGGAGGGCGTTTCCACCTGCAAACCAACCATGCTGCACTGAAGTGGCTTCATACCATCAAGAAAAACAACAACAAACTTCTTCGGTGGAGTTTAACTCTCCAAGATTTTAATTTTAAAATACAAAGCATTCCAGGAACTTCTAACAAAGTGGCTGATGCACTCTCCCGTGAAAGTTTCCCAAAATCAACTGGTTAAAATCGTCCTTAAAATGTGAAATATATTGTTAGTTTTTATATAATCAGTAGTATATCTAGAGGTGCATGTGTCTTATTAACTCTGTTTTCTCCTAGAGCTCCAGGAAGAAATCACAGTCAGCGTGGTACAGGCTGTCCAGCATCATCTGTGATTTGGGGGGGCGTGTCAAAACCATACAGCTAAGGGTAGCCTAAAATTCCTCCTTACCTGTAAGGGGTTAAGAAGCTCAAATAACCCAGTTGGCACCTGACCAGAAAAAAAATGGGGAAAAAAAAAACTTTTAAATGTGGGGGGGCCTTTGTTTGTGCTCTTTGTTTTTGTGTTCTCTTGGAAAGCAGAGAAGCATCAGCTCAGAAAACTCCTTCTTCTAAAATCATTCTAAAATAAGTCTCAATATTGCAAAAAGAGTAAGTAAATAAGGCAAGGCGCGTTAAATTATCTTTCTGTTTTTAGCTTATGAATTTTCCCTGTGCTAAGAGGGAGGTTTATCCCTGTTTTTTGTAACTTTAAAGTTTTACCTAGAGGGGAATCCTCTGTGTTTTAAATCTAATTACCCTGTAAAGTTACCTTCCATCCTAATTTTACAAAGGTGCTTCTTTTACTTTTTTTCCCTTTATTATAAAGTTCTGTTTTTTAAGAATCTGGTTTACCTATTTGGTTGGTATATTATTCTCAAGCCTCCCCAGGAAAGGGGGTCAAGGGGCTTGGGGGGATATTTTAGGGAACAGGAACTCCAAGTGGTCCTTTTCCTAAATCTTTGTCTAACTCACTTTGTGATGGCTGCAGTACCCATCCAAGGACAAGGAAGGATTTGTGCCTTGGGGAAGTTTTTAACCTAAGCTGGTAGAAATAAGCTTAGGGGGTCTTTCATGCAGGTCCCCACATCTGTACCCTAAATTTCAGAGTGGGGAGGAAACCCTAACAAGTGGACAGAGGTGAGAGGAAGAGCTCAGCGACCCTAACACCCTCTGTTTCTTCTTCTGGCTGGTAAGAGGAGTTCTGGCACTTCCTCGCCTCTTGTAGCCACCACTGCTCCTTCCAGATGAGGTCCCACAACCTTCTTTACATTTTGAGAAACCCAGAACTCCCCCAAGCCTTGCCACTACTGGCTATCTGGCTACAAGCTAGTGGTTTGTCCTCCTCCCACTGTTTAGTAGGGATGAGGGCACGTGAGGGGAGACCTGGGACTTTTGCTCTCCACAAAGAAACGTCACTCATGATACAGCACAGACCTTGGCAGCTGTGATTTTAATAAGGCTAAATGTAAATGTATACATCTAGGAACACACAATGTAAACCACACTTACAAGATGGGGGACTCTATCCAGGGAAGAAGTAACTCTGAAATAGACTGGGAGGGTGGGGGTGGATATTCAGCTGAACATGAGTTCCCAGTGTCACTCTGTGGCTAAAAGGGCTAATGTATAAATGAGGGAATCGTAGTAGGAGTAGAGAGGTTATTTTACCTCTATACTTGGGACTGGTGCAACTGCTGCTGGAATAATGTGTGAAGGAACATGTGGAATAATTCTGGTGCCCACAATTCAAGAAGGTTGTTAATAAGTTGGAGAGGGTTTAGAGAAAAGCCTCAAGAATGACTAAAAGATTAGAAAAAGACAGTTACCTTTTCCGTAACTGGTGTTCTTCGAGATGTGTTGCTCATGTCCATTCCACAATAGGTGTGCATGCTCGCCACGTACGTCGGTGCTGGAACTTTTTCTCTTAGCAGTACCCGCAGAGGAGCGCCCCAGCGACCCCTGGAGTGGCGTCGCCATGGCACAGTATAAGGGACGCTGCACATTCCTCCCACCCTCAGTTCCTTCTTGCTAGACAACTCCAACAGACAGGAAGGAGGGCAGGATGTGGAATAGACGTGAGCAACACATTTCAAAGAACACCAGTTACAGAAAAGGTAACTGTCTTTTCTTCTGTGAGTGACTGCTCATGTGCATTCCACAACAGGTGATTCCAAGCTATATCTGTTCAAGATGAGTAGGAGTTCACAGACACGGGACGGAGCACTGCCCTGCCAAACCCAGAGTCCTCCCTAGTCTGGGAGACGATCGCATAATGCGAGGTGAACGTGTGGACTGATGACCATGTGGCAGCCCTACAAATTTCCTGAATAGGGACGTAAGCCAGAAAGGCAGCCGAAGAGGCTTGCGCCCTAGTCAAGTGCACCCTCACAATCAGCGGTGGGGGAACTCCCGCCAGGTCGTAACAAGTACAGATACATGAAGTGATCCAATTGGAGAGCTGCTGAGTGGAGATTGGCTGACCCTTTCATGCACTTGGCCGTGGCGATGAACAGCTGCGAAGACTTCCTGAACTGTTTTGTATGCTCTAGGTAAAAAGCCAGAGCCCGTCCCACATCCAGCATTTGGACAGACTAGGGACCGAGCATGATTCTATGTGAAGGTGGTACTCCCCACTGGATGCGTGGGGTTTGGAGGTCAGGGCCTAGAGCTCGGAGACCCGCCTAGCAGACGTGATTGCCACAAGAAAGGCTACTTTCTATGACAGGTGGGACCAGGAGCATGTAGCAAGCGGCTCAAATGGAGGTTCTGTTAGCCTGGCCAGCACCAAGTTCAGGTCTCACTGAAGGAGTGGGGGTCTAACATAGGGAAAGAGGTGATCCAAGCCCTTAAGGAATCTACTGGTCATGGCATGAGATAATATCATGTGGCCCTGTACTGGCGGGTGAAAAACCAATATGGCTACCAGATGCACCTTGACGGATGAGCGTTTTAGGCCCTGGGCCCTGAGATGAAGGAGGTAATCCAGTTTGAGCTGGATGGGGGCAGCCCCTGGCGAGTCCACTGAGAAAACCAAGACCATTTTGCCAGGTAGGTCTGACGCATGGAGGGCCTCCTGCTCTCCAGGAGGACGTGCTGGACTCCTTCCGAGCAAGTCCTCTCCTCCTGGCCTAACCATTGAGCAACCACAGCGTGAGGTGGAGGGTTGCTAGGTTGGAGTGGAGGAGGCGACCTTGGTCCTGGGAGAGAAGGTCCAGGCGGGTTGGCAACGGCCACGGCAGGGCAAATGCCAAGCTCATGAGAGTCCTGTACCAGTGCTGTCTGGACCATGCCGGGGCGATCAGAAAGACGTGAGCCCTGTCCATCTTGATCTTTTCCAAGACCTTGCTGACCAGTGGAATCGGGGGGGAAGGCATACAAAAGCTGACCTGACCAGGACAGAAGGAAGGCTTCGGAGATCGCACCCATGCCCACCCTCCATCCTTCCCACCCCGAGCAGAAACGGGGACACCGGTGGCTCTGTCTCGTCACACAGATGTCTACTTGGGGAGTGCCCCATGTTCGGAAAATCCTGTGCACCATCTCCAGGTGCAGTGACCATTAGTAATGAGAGGAGAAGTCCCGGCTCAGCTGATCCACCCGAGAGTTTCAGATGTCTGGTAAGTGGTGGGCTGCCAAGTTGATATCATGGGCTATACAGAAGTCCCAGAAGCGGTTTCACGGCAGGGACCACGAGCGGGACGAAAAGCAGGAGAAGCATCGATGTCCATATCACGAGGCACTACGATAGCTTCTCGGAGTCAGCGATCT
Source organism: Lepidochelys olivacea (assembly GCF_965140295.1). NCBI lineage: Eukaryota > Metazoa > Chordata > Testudines > Cheloniidae > Lepidochelys > Lepidochelys olivacea. The sequence continues at coordinate 41,649,378 of NC_140418.1, read as the reverse complement.
CTGGTGCCATCTGTCCCAGTCCCGGCGGGGCATGCTCTGATCGCAGGGTCTTCGTTCCCTCGAGGCAGAGCGGTGCCTGGAAACCCTGCTGCTCAGCACCCAGCCAGGCAACCTGGTGGGGGTCGATAGGGACTGGTGCAGGCTGCAAGCAGAACGGTCACTGTATGGAGAACGTCGTCGGAAACCTTCTCTCGACCGTGAGCGGTACCATCCAGACGGCAACTGTGGAGGTCGAGTGCTGGCTTGCCTCTGGACCCGGGAGTCACTGGCGTCAGTGCAACCAGTACTGTTAGAGACATAACGTCTCGAGCCCCCTGCAGGGCCTCCAGTGTGGAGGACACCCGAATGTGGCCACTAGTGCCTGGGGAGGTCAGCTCGGAGGTGGCCGGTCTACTCCGCTCGACTTGAGTAGGTCGCGAGGTCGATGGGAATCGAGAGCTGCCCAACGCAGGTCTAGTCTCTCTGGCAGCCTTGCCCTCCTCTTCGCCTTTTTAGAGTGTCGACTAGTGAAAGGCACCGTTGGGTCGCTGTGCACCGATGCTGCGGTGCTCTGTGCCAACTTGGACCGGTGCAGCGGTGTCGGGGTCAGGGCCAACTCCATCAAAATGGCTCGGAGCTGTATGTCCTGCTTCTTCTAGGTCCGAGGCTTAAAGGATCTGCAAATTTTGCAGCGTTCGCTGAGAAGGAGGGAAGAAGTAGTATCCTGGGAACTACAGGCCAGTCAGCCTCACCTCAGTCCCTGGAAAAGTCATGGAGCAGGTCCTCAAGGAATCAATTCTGAAGCACTTAGAGGAGAGGAAAGTGATCAGGAACAGTCAGCATGGATTCACCAAGGGCAAGTCATGCCTAGCTAATCTAATTGCCTTCTATGACGAGATAACTGGCTCTGTGGATGAGGGGAAAGCAGTGGACGTGTTGTTCTTGACTTTAGCAAAGCTTTTGACACGGTCTCCCACAGTATTCTTGCCAGCAAGTTAAAGAAGTATGGGCTGGATGAATGGACTATAAGGTGGATAGAAAGTTGGCTAGATTGTCGGGCTCAGTGGGTAGTGATCAATGGCTCCATGTCTAGTTGGCAGCCGGTATCAAGTGGAGTGCCCCAAGGGTCGGTCCTGGGGCCGGTTCTGTTCAATATCTTCATTAATGATCTGGAGGATGGTGTGGATTGCACCCTCAGCAAGTTTGCAGATGACACTAAACTGGGAGGAGAGGTAAATACGCTGGAGGGTAGGGATAGGATACAGAGGGACCTAGACAAATTAGAGGATTGGGCCAAAAGAAATCTGATGAGGTTCAACAAGGACAAGTACAGAGTCCTGCACTTAGGATGGAAGAATCCCATGCACTGCTACAGACTAGGGACCGAATGGCTCGGCAGCAGTTCTGCAGAAAAGGACTTAGGGGTTACAGAGGACGAGAAGCTGGATCAGAGTCAACAGTGTGCCCTTGTTGCCAAGAAGGCCAATGGCATTTTGGGATGTATAAGTAGGGGCGTTGCCAGTAGATCGAGGGACGTGATCGTTCCCCTCTATTCGACATTGGTGAGGCCTCATCTGGAGTACTGTGTCCAGTTTTGGGCCCCACACTACAAGAAGGATGTGGAAAAATTGGAAAGAGTCCAGTGGAGGGCAACAAAAATGATTAGGGGACTGGAACACATGACTTATGAGGAGAGGCTGAGGGAACTGGGATTGTTTAGTCTGCGGAAGAGAAGAATGGGGGGGGATTTGATAGCTGCTTTCAACTACCTGAAAGGGGGTTCCAAAGAGGATGGATCTAGACTGTTCTCAGTGGTAGCTGATGACAGAACAAGGAGTAATGGTCTCAAGTTGCAGTGGGGGAGGTTTAGGTTGGATATTAGGAAAAACTTTTTCACTAGGAGGGTGGTGAAAGACTGGAATGCCTTACCTAGGGAGGTGGTGGAATCTCCTTCCTTAGAGGTTTTTAAGGTCAGGCTTGACAAAGTCCTGGCTGGGATGATTTAGTTGGGGATTGGTCCTGCTTTGAGCAGGGGGTTGGACTAGATGACCTCCTGAGGTCCCTTCCAACCCTGATATTCTATGATTCTATGGGTTTCCCCCAGACAGCATAAACAGTCTGCGTGCAGATCACTCACGGGCATAGGTCTTTTACAAGTTTTGCACGACTTAAAGCCTGGAGCACGGAGCATGCCCCAACCCAGGCGCTGAACTATTCTAACTTCTTTCTTATTCTTCTTTTTTGTTTTGGTAACTACAGGTACTAACTATGAACAAAGAAGTCCAAAGAGGGAAAGCTACAGCAGAGCTGGAGCAGAGCAGATCCAAGGCACCTTCACTGGCAGCAAGAAGGAACTGAGGGTGCAGGGATCCTTATACCGTGCCATGGCGGCGCTCCCCTATGGGTACTGCTAAGGGAAAAACATCCGGCACTGGTGCATGTGGTGAGCACGCACACCTATTGTGGAAGGCACATAAGCAATCACTCAAAGAAGAAACCTGCCCCTTATAGTGATAGATTCAAGCAACTCAAACTATTTAGCTTAAGAAAGAGAAGGTTAAGGAGTGTCTGGATCACAGTCTTTAAGTACCTGTATGGAGAACAAATATTTAATAATGGGATCTTCAATCTAGCAGAGGAAAGTATAATACAGTTGGAAGTTGAAGCTAGACAAATTCAGACTGGGAATAAGGCATACATTTTTAACAGTGAGAGTAATTAATCATTGGAATAACTAATCAGGGGTTGTGGTGGATTCTCTATCACTAACAATTTTTAAATTAAGACTGGATGATTTTCTAAAAGATCTGCTCTAGGAATTATTGTGGGGCAGTTCTCTGACCTGTGTCATACAGGAGGTCAGACTACATGATCACAATGGTCCCTTCTAGCCTTGGAATCTATAAATAGTAATTGAATTTCAGCTCACCTGCTTTAGTTACAGCAAAGGGTTCAGAATTAAACTAAACAGACTCTAAAGAAAAGTCATGTTTCCAAGAGACCCAAGATGAAAATCAACCCTGCTTCAGTTCATATGCTTTCCCTGAGGGCTTCTGCCTCTTGGAAAATCTTCACATCCCCAAATTCACTACGGACATTCTACCCAGTATCACACGTGATGGGCACAGCTGGACAATATGGGGCACAATCTCTTGGAATCACAGAAGTCAGTAATAGAAAAATCCTATTAGATCACATCCACTCCATCTACCTTCCAATGTCAGATTGTTCCCTTCACGGCATTTCTAGTGCTTGCCAAAGGTTCTGAGCCATGGGGTTGTACCACTTCCCAGGGGAAAACAACAAGAGGAAACTGAGATTTAATACTTAATAAATATTTCCCACAGTGTATGTCCCATTGCCCAGGATGCTTCAGTTCAGTCCTTTTAAATGCTGCATTAAGATCTCTTTATTAAATGAGATGTTTGGAAAGTTCACAGAAACTCAGCCTACTGACAATGAAGATGATGTTAAAAATCTGAACCATAAACACAGATCTCATTAATTCTGAGCCTGCATTATTGCCAGCAACTTATCCATTTGGCAGTGTTTTAAAACATGAACAGCAATCCCTGTACAAAAATGTTAAATTGTGACTCATAACACTAAACCTAAAAGGTTTGCTGTAGTATATGTTTAGCTGCGCAAAACAATTATATGCATTTGCATAGTCTACAGAGCTAGCTATCCAATAGAGTTTATAAAAATGGAAATTTTCAATTTCTCTTGTACTTTCATAAGTACAAGAGGGGAAAATTCCAATCAGTAGATTTCAACTAGGGCTGCCAAGTGATTAAAAAAATCAATTGCGATTAATTGTGTGATTAAAAAAATTAATCACGATTAATAGCACAGTTAAACAAAAATAGGACACCATTTATTTAAATATTTTTGGATGTTTTCTACATTTTCAAATATATTTATTTCAATTACAACACAGAATACAAAGTGTACAGTGCTCACTTTCTAATTTTTTTTATTACAAATATTTGCACTGTAAAAAGACAAAATAAATAGTATTTTTCAACTCACCTAATAAATGTACTGTAGTGCAATCTCTTTATAATGAAAGTTGTACTTACAAATTATGTGTGGAGCATGCTTTCAGAAGTCTTAAAAGAGCAACACTCCGATGCAGAAACTACAGAACCCAAACCACGAAAAAAGAAAATCAGCCGTCTGCTGGAGGCATCTGACTCAGATGATGAAAATGAACATGCATCGATCCGAACTGCTTTGGATTGTTATCAAGCAGAACCCGTCATCAGCATGGATGCATGTCCTCTGGAATGGTGGTTGAAGCATAAAGGCACCTATGAATCTTTAGCGCATCTGGCACTAAATATCTTGTGACGCCGGCCTCAACAGTGCCATTAGAACGCCTGTTTTCACTTTCTGGTGACATTGTAAATAAGAAGAGGGCAGCATTATCTCCTGTAAATGTAACAATCTTGTTTGTCTTAGCGATTGGCTGAACAAAAAGTAGGACTGAGTGGACTTGTAGGCTCTGAAGTTTTATATTGTTTTGTTTTTGAATGCAGTTATGTAATGTGGCAGAGCTCCAACCTTCTCCCTGTGGGTCCCATGCTTCCAGGCAGTTTATGCTAGCCTCAGGGGCTCACTGAAACCCTCCACGTAGCCCTTCTCTCTCTAGGGCCAGGGTTACAATCTACTGAGCCCTTTTGATCATAAGCCAGCAAGGAGGTTGGTGACAGAACTCCCACAGTCTCTGTTGTCCCTATGGGCTTATTCCAGAACAGTTTAGCCTCCCGTCCTGACAGGGGCCTGTATTCCCTTCCCAGGAGGTGTTTCTATAGTGGCGGGTTGGGGGGAACCCAGGCCCGCTCTTTACTCCAGGTTCCGGCCCAGGGACCCGAATGGCAGTAGCTGTTGGCAACCGAACTTTCACTGCCAGAGTTGCTACAGTTCCCTGGGCCACTTCCCCACAGCTCTCCTGCTTCTCTCCTCTTCACCCTTACCTTAGGGCTCCCTTTCCAGTGGCTTGAGGGTATCTCTTCATTACACAGCCCTTCAGCCACACTTCCTCCCCTCTGGTTCCCCGGCTCTCTTCGGCCTGACCGGAGTGAGCCCTTTTATAGAATCAGAGGGGCCTTAATTAGAGTCAGGTGTTCACATTAGCTTAACGGCCTCACCTGACTCTTTGCAGGTTAACTGGAGTCAGGTGTTCTCATTAGCCTAACGGCTTCAACTGATTCTTTGCATGCTAATTGGAGTCATGTGTCCACCCTAGCCTGGAGCAGCCCCTGCTCTGGTCAGTCAGGGAACAAAAAACTGCTTATCCAGTGGCCTTCTACTGCCTTCTACTACTCTGCTGTATCCAACTGGCCTGGGTCTATCACAGTAACAAAAAAAAAATCTATATTTGTCCTCTGGAATGGTGGCTGAAGCATGAAGGGGCATGCGAATGTCTAGCATATCTGGCACATAAATACCTTGCAACACTGGCTACAAAAATGCCATGCGAATGCCTGTTCTCACTTTCAGGTGATGTAAATAACAAGGAGGCAGCAGTACTTCCCGTCAATGTAAACAAACTTGTTTGTCTTAGCAACTGGCAGAATAAGAAGTAGGACTGAGTGGACTTGTAGGCTCTAAAGTTTTACACTGTTTTGTTTTTGAGTGCAGTTATGGGGGGGAGGGATAGCTCAGTGGTTTGAGCATTGGCCTGCTAAACCCAGGGTTGTTAGCTCAAAAAAATCTGCATTTGTAAGTTACACTTTCACGATAAAGAGATTGCACTTCAGTACTTGTCTGAGGTGAATTGAAAAATACTATTTCTTTTATCATTTTTGTAGTGCATTTATTTGTAATAAAAAATAATAATATAAAATGAGCACTGTGCACGTTGTGTTCTGTATTGTAATTGAAATCAATATTGAAAATGTAGAAAAACATCCAAAAATATTTAATAAATTTCAATTGGTATTCTATTGTTATAAGTGAGATTAATTCTTTTAAAAAAACAAGGAGTCCTTGTGGCACTTTAGAGACTAACAAATGTATCTGGGCATAAGCTTTTGTGGGCTAAAACTCACTTCATCAGATGCATGGAGTGGAACATACAGTAGCGAGGTATAAATACACAGCATATGAAAAGATAGGAGTTGCCTTACCAAGTGGCGGGTCAGTGCTAACGAGCCAATTTGATTTAAATTGGAAGCAGGCAATTCTTAACAGTTGACAAGAAGGAGTGGAAATCACTTTTGTAGTGTTAATGAGGCCAATGTAAATGACATGGCCCATTTCAAACAGTTGACAAGAAGGTGTGAGTATTTAGCAAGGTGAAATTAGTTTTTGTAAAAACAATGAGGAGTACTTGTGGCACCTTAGAGACTAACAAATTGATTTAGTTTCTGTAGTGACCATCCACTCCCAGTCTCTATTCAGGCCTAATTTGATGGTGTCCAGTTTGCAAATTAATTCCAGTTCTGCAGTTTCTCATTGGAGTCTGTTTTTGAAGTTTTTTTTGTTGAAGAACTGCCACTTTTAAATCTGTTATTGAGTGACCAGGTTTTTCTTCTACTGGTGTTCTCCTACTGGTTTTTGAATGTTATAATTCCTGATGTCAGATTTGTGTCCATTTATTCTTTTGCATAGAGACTGTCTGGTTTGGCCAACGTACATGGCAGAGAGGCATTTCTAGCACATGATGGCATATATCACATTGGTAGATGTGCAGGTGAACGAGCCCCTGATGGTGTGGTTGATGTGGTTAGGTACTATGACGGTGACCCTTGAATAGATATGTGGACACAGTTGGCACCAGGGTTTGTTGCAGGGTTTGGATCCTGGGTTAGTGTTTTTGTTGCGTGGTGTGCAGTTGCTGGTGAGTATTTGTTTCAGATTGGGGGGCTGTCTGTAAGTGAGGACTGGCCTGTCTTCCAAGGTTTGTGAAAGTGAGGGATCATCCTTCAGGATAGGTTATAGATCCTTGATGATGCGCAGGAGAGGTTTTAGTTGGGGGCTGTAGGTGACAGCTAGTGGTGTTCTGTTACTTTCTTTGTTGGGCCTGTCTTGTAGCAGATGACTTCTGGGTACCCTTATGGCTCTGTCAATTTATTTCTTCGCTTCACCAGGTGGGTATTGTAGTTTTAAGAATGGTTGATAGAGATCCTGTAGGTGTTTCTCTCTGTCTGAGGGATTGGAGCAAATGCGGTTGTATCGTAGAGCTTGGCTGTAGACAATGGATCGTGAGATGTGGTCTGGATGAAAGCTGGAGGCATGTAGGTAAGTACAGCGGCCAGTAGATTTCCGCTTTAGGGTGATGTTTATGTGACCATCGTTTATTAGCACTGTAACGTCTAGGAAGTGGATCTCTTGTGTGGACTTGTCCAGGCTGAGATTGATGATGGGGTGGAAATTGTTGAAATCTTGGTGGAATTCCTCATGGGCCTCCTTCCCAGGGGTCCAGATGATGAAGACGTCAACAATGTAGCACAAGTAGAGGAGGGGCATTAGGGGAGGAGAGCTGAGGAAGCATTGTCCTACCTCAGCCATAAAAATGCTGGCATACTGTGGGGCCATGCGGGTACCCATAGCAGTCCCGCTGACTTGAAGGTATAAATTGTCCCCAAATCTGAAATAGTTGTGGGTGAGGACAAAGTCACAAAGTTCAGCTGCCAGGTTTGCCGTGACATTATTGGGGATACTGTTCCTGATGGCTTGTAGTCCATCTTTGTGTGGAATGTTGGTGTAGAGAGCGTCTACATCCATAGTGGCTAGGATGGTGTTTTCTGGAAGATCATCAAAGGATTGTAGTTTCCTCAGGAAGCCAGTGGTGTCTCAAAGATAGCTGGGAGTGCTGGTAGCACTGAGGAGGGAGTCTACATAGCCACAATCCTGCTGTCAGGGTGCCAATGCCTGAGATGATGGGGCATCCAGGATTCCCAGGTTTATGGATCTTGGGAAGCAGATAGAATAGCCCCTACCGGGGGCATTCCTGTCCTTCTTCAGGGAGTTTCTTGAGCAGATGGTGTTGTTTCTTTTGGTAATCCTCAGTGGGATCAGAGGGTAATGGACTGTAGAATGTGGTGTCAGAGAGTTGTCTAGCAGCCTCTCGTTCATGTTCCGATCTGTTCATGACGACAACAGCACCTCCTTTATCAGCCTTTTTGCTTATGATGTCAGAGTTGTTTCTGAGGCTGTGGATGGTATGTTCTGCATGGCTAAGGTTATGGGGCAAGTGATGCTGCTTCTCCACAATTTCAGCCCGTGCATGTCGGCGGAAGCACTCTATATAGAAGTCCAGTCGGTTGTTTCGACCTTCAGGAGGAATCCACTCTGAATCCTTCTTTTGGTTGTGTTGGTAGGGAGGTTTCTGTGGGTTAGTGTGCTGTTCAGTGGTGTGTTGGAAATATTCCTTGAATCAGAGACATCAAGAGTAGGATTCTAGGTCACCGCACAACTGTATCATGTTCGTGGGGGTGGTGGGGCAGAAGGAGAGGCCCCGAGATAGGATAGACTCTTCTGCCAGGCTAAGAGTATAGCTGGATAGATTAACAATATTGTTGGGTGAGTTAAGGGAACCACTGTTGTGGCCCCTTGTGGCATGGAGGAGTTTAGATAGTTTAGTGTCCTTTTTCCTCTGTAGAGAATCAAAATGTGTGTTGTAAATGGCTTGTCTAGTTTTTGTAAAGTCCAGCCATGAGGAAGTTTGCATGGAAGGTTGTTTTTTATGAGTCTCCAGCTTTGAGAGCTCAATGTGTGCATCTTATTTGAACATAAGTGTACCTTGTGAACTACCTCCCATCCCATTCATGATCCCATAACATCCCTGTGGAAACTACACACATATTAAAAGTAAACCATTTAATGTGTTTTAACTTATTGAAATTTAACAGCTGGAAATTCTTATTGAAGACGGAAACTTTTTTTTAGAAATCTTGTTCTTAAAATTATATAAGATTTGCTATTTACTAAACCTCAATATTTGTAGTATTCAAAGTATTTCCTACTGCATGTAAAAACGTCACTAAAAAAAACATTCAGGATGCAAAATCAAACACTCAGTTAGGAAATGCCTGAATTAAGGTTGCCCATGCAGCTATAATTTGGACCCCTCATGCTGTGACGTTCCCCTCTGGTGTTGTCTGGACTGGTGATCTGCTAGGCCTCTCCAATCCTTGACTCTGGGAGCCAGCCTTACCCTGCTCTGCTGTGAGAACCCCCATTCCTGGGCTGTTCATGCACAGCCTCTGGCATGTAAGATGCTCCCAGCTACTTGCAAGCAAATGACACTAACCAATATCTCCAGTCCCATACACAACCCTAGGAACCTCCGTCTTGCAGCGTCCACTGGACGCTGCAAGCTTATATAAGTTCATCAATTTAACAAAGAAATTGATATGTGCCAGGCTTGTTATCCCAAGGGGAGCCTCTGACACACTTCAAACCAAACGTACTGCTTTAGATAGAATAAACAGATTTATTAGCTATAAAGATAGATTTTAATTGATTATAAGTCAAAGCATAACAAGTCAGGTTTGGTCAAATTAAATAAAAGCAAAACGCACTCTAAGCTGATCTTAACACTTTCAATGTACTTACAAACTTAGATGCTTCTCACCACAGGCTGGCTGGTTACTTTTCAGTCAGGCTCTCTCCTTTGATCAGCGTTTCAGCCACTTGATGGTGGTGGTGTCAGTAGATGTAGGTGGAAGAGAGAGAGCATGGCAAAATGTCTCTCCCTTTTATTATGTCCTTTCTTTCCTCCTGGCTTTGCCCCTCCTCCCCTTCAGAGTCAGGTGAGCATTACCTCATCGCAGTCCCAAACTACCCAAAGGAAGGAGGTGACTCCCTTGAGGGTCTAACAGATTCTTTTGTTGCTGCCGAAGCCAGTGTCCATTGTTCCTGTGAGGCTGAGCTGGGTTTGTCCCATCCATGCCCTGACAAAGTGTGAACTGCCTCTCTGTTCTTGGAGAATTTTTGCACAGGCTTGCTTTACGCCATGAGGATACATTTTCAGTCTCATAACTATATACATGAAATTATAACCTATAACCTTACTGTAACAACAAAAGGAGTACTTGTGGCACCTTAGAGACTAACACATTTATTTGAGCATAAGCTTTCGTGAGCTACAGCTCACTTCATTGGATGCAGTTACTATAACATCACTATAACAACCATGCTCAGTGCATTATGAGCCTTCCAAAGACACCCAACATGGCAAACTTTACACTGGATACCACATATTTTATAAAGATGAATGTGGGGGTGTAGGGTGTTCCCCTGAGATACATGCATCCTCAATGCCATCTCACTGTTTTCAACCCTCTGCCTCATTCTCTGTCCAACTTGTGCACTGAATGAGTCAGAGTATTGCAGCACAAAAAACAGTAAATGATCATATAATTAGGCTGTATCATAATGCATATGCATAAGGGGATGAATTAGCTTTTACAGGCTACATTAATTCTTTTAACTTTTGAGTACTTGGCTTTGCAAACATAGTTTTAAAATGTAATTTCCTAGGTATTTTGTTAAAACAAGGAAACTGAAAAACACAGAATTTCTATCAAATGGAAACATCATGACCTTCATGGATCATCAGCAGGATTTGAACCTCCTAAGCTCCAGAGCACAGCACAAACCTCTACTGCTTGAACTAAAGGAGTAACTAGTTACAGTAGCAGGCTGCTATTCTCTGCATGGACAAGCCACTAGCAAGAGAGAATTCAGTGACTTGCACAATTATTTGCTAAACAACAGAAGACTGTTCGGATTCAGTCAGAATTCCTAGCTTCTATTTCAGACTGGAAATAAGGCTTTAGCCCTGAAGGTAATTAATCACTGGAACAATTTACCAAGGATTTACCATCACTGGCAATTTTTAAATTAAGATTGGATATTTTTCTAAGAGATCTGCTCTAGTTCCAACACAAATTATTTCAGGGAAGTTCTGTGGCCTGTGTTATGCAAGAGATCAGACTAGATAATCATTGTGGTCTCTTCTGGCCTGGGAATCCACGAATCTATGAAACTTCTGGCTCTGAAGAGGAGTGTGGTCTAGGGTTATAAATAGCACAGCCAAGCATATAGGTTTGGCACAGTGAGCCTTTGGATGAGACTTGGATCTGTGATATTACAGACAGGAGTCCATTCCCAGCTCTCCCAGAAGTGACTCTGCACTATTTAAAAAGGGAAGAAGGAGGATCCTGGGAACTACAGGCCAGTCAGCCTCACCTCAGTCCCGAGAAAAATCATGGAGCAGGTCCTCAAGGAATCAATTCTGAAGCACTTAGAGGAGAGGAAAGTGATCAGGAACAGTCAGCATGCATTCACCAAGGGCAAGTCATGCCTGACTAATCTAATTGCCTTCTATGATGAGATAACTGGTTCTGTGGATGAAGGGAAAGCAGTGGATGTGTTGTTCCTTGACTTTAGCAAAGCTTTTGACACGGTCTCCCACAGTATTCTTGCCAGCAAGTTAAAGAAGTATGGGCTGGATGAATGGACTATAAGGTGGATAAAAAGCTGGCTAGATTGTCGAGCTCAACGGGTAGTGATCAATGGCTCCATGTCTAGATGGCAGCCGGTACCAAGTGGAGTGCCCCAAGGGTCCGTCCTGGGGCCGGTTTTGTTCAATATCTTCATTAATGATCTGGAGAACGGTGTGGATTGCACCCTCAGCAAGTTTGCAGATGACACTAAACTGGGAGGAGAGGTAAATACGCTGGAGGGTAGGGATAGGATACAGAGGGCCCTAGACAAATTGGAGCATTGGGCCAAAAGAAATCTGATGAGGTTCAACAAGGACAAGTGCAGAGTCCTGCACTTAGGATGGAAGAATCCAATGCACCACTACAGACTAGGGACCGAATGGTTAGGCAGCAGTTCTGCAGAAAAGGACCTAGGGGTTACAGTGGACGAGAAGCTGGATCTGAGTCAACAGTGTGCCCTTGTTGCCAAGAAGGCCAATGGCATTTTGGGACGTATAAGTAGGGGCATTGCCAGCAGATCGAGGGACATGATCATTCCCCTCTGTTCGACATTGGTGAGGCCTCATCTGGAGTACTGTGTCCAATTTTGGGCCCCACACTACAAAAAGTACGTGGAAAAATTGGAAAACGTCCAGCGGCAGGCAACAAAAATGATTAGGGGACTGGAACACATGACTTATGAGGAGAGGCTGAGGGAACTGGGATTGTTTAGTCTGCAGAAGAGAAGAATGAGGGGGGATTTGATAGCTGCTTTCAACTACCTGAAAGAGGGTTCCAAAGAGGATGGCTCTAGACTGTTCTCAGTGGTAGCAGATGACAGAACAAGGAGTAGTGGTCTCAAGTTGCAGTGAGGGAGATTTAGGTTGGATATTAGGAAAAACTTTTTCACTAGGAGGGTTGTGAAACACTGGAATGCGTTACTTAGAGAGGTGGTGGAATCTCCTTCCTTAGAAGTTTTTAAGGTCAGGCTTGACAAAGCCCTGGCTGGGATGATTTAATTGGGGATCGGTCCTGCTTTGAGCAGGGGGTTGGAGTAGATGACCTTCTGAGGTCCCTTCCAACCCAGATATTCTATGATTCTATTTCTGTGCAAAATCTGTAAACTGGTGAGAATGATGTTCACACTGCCTCCTACGGTAAAGTAGATTGATAATAAGGACTGTTCAGTGCACAGAATTCACACTACCCATTCGTGGAAGGTTTCCCCCTGGCTCCTACACCAAGCGTGAACTAGGGGCACATTGCTGCTGCTGCACATTCATCCTCTCTGGAGCTCTAGCTCTGGGCCTGGCCTACCATGTAGGAAGCTGAGTGGGCCCTGGCAGCACCCTTGGTGCAGATCAAGGTCAGCAGAGCTGGAATTATGTTTAGAGCAGATGGACTCTTGAGAGATTTTTGCAGCAGGCCTCTAAAAAGCTTTATTGGGCTTGTGCATATGACAATTTTCAGAAGCCTATAACTCTGCCAATGCTGGATGGATTTTCATGAAATCAGCCAAAAGCACCTCCCTGGCCCTTGGACCATTCTCCTCACCAAATTTCAAATTCCTGCTCCAAAGTATACAGATGCTAAAACTTTTCAGTTAAATGGCAGGAAATATTTTCTTAAAACAGGGGAAAAGGTTGTTTTGCATAATCTTGTTCTTTCAAATGGCTGAACCAATTTTGATTTTTTTTTTTAAATTCAGCCTGAAGCAGAGTTCAAGCATGGAAAAATTCAGCTTGAATACTTAAAATCTGGCAAAGTAAAAATCATCTGAAAACAGTGACTTATGCTGGAAAGAGTCAGGCAATCTTAACTATAGACATTGCTGCCATCTCAGCCTATAACACCAAGCATAGAGAAATAAAAGGAATCATTGCAGATACAGAGATAACCACATGTATTAAGTTAAGTAAAAAAAGATTTACAGTCTCAACACTCTCTTTTGGGTCTCTTTCTTGAAACTTTATTTATATTGATTTTACTATTCACAGAAGACAAGACTCAAGCAAGGCATAGAGTAGAGGAGGTATCTACAGCTTTCCTTCACAGCTCTTGTAACACCACTCAATCCTTATCTGCCAAATCCACTGCTATGCCAGTCTTAGCATTCCTTGAACAGAGGCTTACAACCATGCCAAACTCTGTGGCAGTTCTGTGATGTGGACGAATATCTGCCAAGAACTTAAGGTGAGACCATTTTTTGAGACGATCAAGCGGAGTGCCCCAGGGGTCGGTCCTGGGGCCGGTTTTGTTCAACATCTTCATTAATGATCTGGAGGATGGGATGGACTGCACCCTCAGCAAGTTCGCAGATGACAATAAGATGGGGGGAGAGGTAGATATGCTGGAGGATAGGGATAGGGTCCAGAGTGACCTAGACAAATTGGAGGATTGGGCCAAAAGAAATCTGATGAGGTTCAACAAGGACAAGTGCAGAGTCCTCCACTTAGGAAGAAAGAATCCCATGCACCGCTACAGGCTGGGGACTGACTGGCTAAGCAGCAGTTCTGCAGAAAAGGACCTGGGGATTACAGTGGACGAGAAGCTGGATATGAATCAACAGCGTGCCCTTGTTGCCAAGAAGACTAACGGCATATTGGGCTGCATCAGTAAGAACATTGTCAGCAGATCGAGGAAAGTGATTATTCCCCTCTATTCGGCACTCATGAGCACACATCTGGAGTATTGCGTCCAGTTTTGGGCCCTCTACTACAGAAAGGATGTGGACAAATTGGAGAGAATCCAGCGGAGGGCAACGAAAATTATTAGGGGGTGGGGCACATGATTTATGAGGAGAGGCCAAGGGACCTGGGCTTATTTAGTCTGCAGAAGAGAGGAGTGAAGGGGGATTTGATAGCAGCCTTCAACTACCTCAGGGGGGGGTTCCAAAGAAGATGGAGCTAGGCTGTTTTCAGTGGTGACAGATGACAGGACAAGAAGCAATGGTCTCAAGTAGTAGTGGGGGAGGTCTAGGTTGGATATTAGGAAAAACTATTTCACTAGGAGGGTGGTGAAGCACTGGGTTACTAAAGGAGATGGTGGAATCTCCATCCTTAACGGTTTTTAAGGCCCAGTCTGACAAAGCCCTGGCTGGGATGATTTAGTTGGGGTTGGTCCCACTTTGAGCAGGGGGTTGGACTAGATGACCTCCTGAGGTCTCTTTCAACCTTAATCTTCTATGATTCTATGAACCAGGGACTCCAGAAATAACTAATGCGTTAACCCTTTGCTCTACCAATCTGCAGCTTTCTTTCATGTTTAATCTTCTATCAGTTTCACTACACACAAAAGCCTTGTGGAATGAGCCGTATCTCAGGAAAGCTGGTCATGTTGCCAGCAATTAATTTGTGTTGCTGATGATTCAACAGTACAAACCTACCTGGACAACTCTTGTTTTCTGCTGTTGGTTATCTGACATCCTTCTAGATTTTGTCCTTTCCACTTCATGCCTATGAACCCACCCTCGAAGTTCATGATTTAATCTGTAAAATGCAACATTAAATTAGGCATGTCTTTAAAAAAGGAGTCAAAAAGTCTTGGGTTTTGAGCAGCATTTTAACAATCCACTTGAAAATTATTGTGATTTAACATTAGGGTTTTTTTCATCTTAACATTTTATATTGTGTTCCTTTTAACACTGGGGCATGAATGTTAGTCACAAGTTCAAAGAGAATTCATAGCTAAATATCTGCCATGTGTTAATATTGGACTGGATTTTTCCACCTACAGTGGTTCCTAAATATAATTAAACAACACAAATCCTGAAAGCAATGGGGGAATATTAAGAATTTAAATCATAAGGCTACCAACTCAAGAATAAAATTCGGTGAATTCCTCAAAAATTAAATTTAACAGAGTAAAGGGGAAAAAAAGAAGAAAAGAAAAAATATGCAGTGATGAACTCATGTCTTTAGAAACCACAGAATTCCAGTTCTTCCATCAAGGCAAAGAAAGTATTCACTACTTCAAATATATCTTTGTTTACTTTATGATGCTGAAGGGAAAAAGTCATGACCTGTGTATCTCTGTCTTTAACTGGCTTCTAAATCCATTTTATAATCATTTTTCCAACTACATAATTTGATTAATGAAAAAGCTTTGGACACTTGCACACAGGCAGATTTGTGATGGACTGGATGGCTCAGAGAATTGTTACGATATTTTATGATTGTTACTAGTCTCTAGCAGTGAGCGGGCTAGGCTGCTGGTTCCAAGTGAGCGAAGGCTGACAGTGAGTGAAAGTCATTACCCCACCCGACAGCATCAGAATGGAGGGTCCAGTACCTCCAGGGGAATTGGGAGTCTCTGATTATCTTATGACGGGGGGAACTGCTTTTCTTATATAACAGAGAAAAATAGGTCTCCTAGAGTTCCCCATCCTGCAGAGAAATACACTGGACTTTCTAGGCAATTGGAAAAATTGCTCCTTCTTCCCATTGCTCCCTCTTCTCTTTGCCACCCCTCTCTCTTTACTCCCAATGGCTCTTCTTGCTCCACATGAATGCTTTCCCCACCTTTCCTACCCTAAACTCCACAGATAATCCCCTCTCCCTCCCGCACCAGGAATGTGTATGTGTGAAGGAGAGAGGGATAACTCAGTGGTTTGAGCACTGGCCTGCTAAACCCAGGGTTGTGAATCATAGAATCATAGAATATCAGGGTTGGAAGGGACCTCAGGAGATCATCTAGTCCAACCCTCTGCTCAAAGCAGGACCGAACCCCAATTAAATCATCACAGCCAGGGCTTTGTCAAGCCTGACCTTAAAAATATCTAAGGAAGGAGATTCCACCACCTCCCTAGGTAACGCATTCCAGTCTTTCACCATCCTCCTAGTGAAAAAGTTTTTCCTAATATCCAACCTAAATCTCCCTCACTGCAACTTGAGACCACTACTCCTTGTTCTGTCATCTGCTACCACTGACAACAGTCTAGAGCCATCCTCCTTGGAAGCCCCTTTCAGGTAGCTGAAAACAGCTATCAAATCCCTCCTCATTCTTCTCTTCCGCAGACTAAACAATCCCAGTTCCCTCAGCCTCTCCTCATAAGTCATGTGTTCCAGTCCCCTAATCAATTTTATTGCCCTCCGCTGGACATTTTCCAATTTTTCCACGTCCTTCTTGTAGTGTGGGGCCCAAAACTGGACACAGTACTCCAGATGAGGCCTCACCAATGTCGAATAGAGGGGAACGATCATGTCCCTCGATCTGCTGGCAATGCCCCTACTTATACATCCCAAAATGCCATTGGCCTTCTTGGCAACAAGGGCACACTGTTGACTCAATGCTTGAGGGGGCCATTTAGGGATCTGGGACAAAAACTGGGGATTGATCCTGCTTTGAGCAGGGGGTTGGACTTGATGACCTCCTGAGGTCCCTTCCAACCCTGATATTCTATGATTCTATGAAGGCCAATAGTCTCCAGTGCTCAGTAGTCCATTCCCAGCTCCCTGCTGGCTGCTCCACTTTCCTAGCACATGGCTCCACATCCTCTCCATGCAGCTGCCTCTCAGCTGTTCTCAATTCAATGGAGGATGAAACCTCAAGCCCAGTGCTCCTTCTAAGAGTGGGGACTGCTGAATTGCCAGGAAGGAGAAGTAGCTGCTTTCTGTTGGAAACAATCCCAGGATTCTATTTCCCTAGACGTCTCTCTAAAACCCCAGGGAGCTGTTGGCAGGGGCCCCTGAGGAAAGTGTGTGTATGTAGCACTCTGGGATCTCTTGGGGGCAGTGTAGCAAGGTAGGATGGCAGTCACCCGAATGCTTCTACTAGTGCTGGCTGGGGTATTGGAGTCTTCTGCTAAATGCTATTGCTGCCAAGGGAGCCCTGACTGGAGGATTGCCCAGCTCCACCAATTGGCCCATCCATGCTATTTAAGCCAGAAGGTGGCACAGAAAATTTATTCGAGCCACAAGGTGTTCTCCTATTGTGGCTGCATTGGACCCTGCTGGTGCCTGCCCCCGCACCCAACCCTGTTCCTGATTCCTGCTATGCTCCTGCCTCGCCCCTGTTCCCACCATGCTCCTGCTCTGTGCCTCTCCTCCAGTTCCTGCCCTTACACCTCACCTTCAATCATCAGTGACCAGTCCTGGCTCCGACCCCAGCCTCTGACTTCTGACCCTGATTCCAGCTTGACCCTTGGCTCTGGCATTTTGTATCTGACCTTGGTTCTGACCCACAGCTTTCTTTCCTGGATCTGACTCTAGCTTAACTCCTGGCTCTGATAACTGGCAATTGACTCTGGTGCTGACCCCTTGGCTTGGTTCCCCTATCTGGATGCCAGTGCCGTCCACTAAACCTGACTCCTGCTCTGACCACTAGGTCAGACTGTCTACATCGTGGTACAAAACAGTGCACTGGTTTAACTAAAGGTGAAAAGTTAAACCAAGTTAATTAAACCAGTGCAACATTGTGTGTGGCCACTCTAACATTGGTTTAAACATGGCTTCTATTGGTTTGGCTTGCACTTATAAGTTACAGGTATCTGTAACCTGATATAGGTCAGGTTGGTGTAAATGGATATTAGAGTGTCCGCACACAAAGTTACACTGGTTTAACACACTACGATCCATTTAAAGCAACCCTGTTTATACTGGGTTTCCCACATCTGTAACTTACAGATGCCAGCTAAACCAAAATTCAAACACACCTGTAGAACAGAGGGGAAGCTTGTGTTGCCACTGACCACAATGTATCTAGTACAAAAAAACAAAGAAATGCCAGGCACCCTACAGAGAATTCACACAATAATTACAAACTTGGAAATACACTTGGAAATCAGTTTGCTAACCTGAGAGACTCAGTCCGGTTGATCAGTGGCTGACACGGTGGTGGAGAAATATACAATAGTGGGTCTTCTGTTACTACCATTAAGGCTTTGTTATCAGAAATAGAATGTTCATACCTAGAAATAAAGACACCAAAAAATCCCTTCAAATTTCTTTCAAAGTTCCTTCAGCCTCCCCCAATGAACATGAATCACCAAGAGCCAATGAGAGAGCCAATGAACAGATTACTGTTGCTCCAACAGATTCTTCTTCTAGAAGAGATGACAATTTGTGCCTAGTAACCCAGTATTTTGCTCTCTCTTCCCTCAGGATTTTTGTAGAACCCAATGCAGAGAAACACAACAGCAGTATGGGAGCCAGAAACAAAATTTGCCTCTTAAGCCAAAAATCTTAGTGCTCACACAAACGAGCCAAAGAAGTTAGCAGTTTCATTGTAAATTTTATTTCGACTGTTAGTTCCATGGAGCAGGGACTGTTGTTTTTGTTCTGTGCCCAGGACAATGGGGTTATGGTTTATGATTAGGGTTCCGAACTGTTAAGTTGATACAAATAAAATGATAAAAGAAAAGGAGTACTTGTGGCACCTTAGAGACTAACCAATTTATTTGAGCATGAGCTTTCGTGAGCTACAGCTCACTTCATCGTTCAGATTAGATTTGCAGATGTCACTAATCACTTGTAATAAGTTCATCTCTAGATCAACAGTTCAAAACAAGCCTTCTGCCCACAGCAATTGTTTTGCTCCTACAGCACTGCGCTTGTACGTGGACTAGTGAACCTGGGTGAACCTTGACTCCAGTGTACAGGCTCCACGAGGTGACGCTCTGCATGGCTGGGGGAGAAAGAGCCCTAGCCATGAAGAAGTGGAAAATACTGAAGCAGGGGTTACCTAAATCTGCACCACAGGCCATTCTGGCCAATTGGCAGGAGCTCAAAGACATCATCTCATTTGCATGCATATTGTAACCATACTTTTAATTGATTTAAAGTTTTATAAAGTGACACAAATGTAAGGGACATGGACCAAACAGCAGCTCTACAGATTTCCTACCCAAAGACAGAGCCTCCTCTGGCCTGCTCTTTGCTCTGGTGAGATAGGACCTGCCAACTCATACTCTAGGCAGATACAAACCTGAAGCCACCTACCCACTGTAGTCTTGGAAGCCTCTTTCCTTTTTAGGGCCCTTGGAACACACCAACAGCTATGTGTCAGCTCTGAAACTTTTAAGGAGATACAGATTTAACCCAATAATTCTACAGTATCCAAAGCCTCTTCTGCCTCTGTGAAAAGTGCAGACTTAAAAAAATGGCAATACAATTGGCTGGTTAATATGAAACCTCAGGTTAACCTCAGGAACACAAGAATGGAGTGAATCAAT
Source organism: Lepidochelys olivacea (assembly GCF_965140295.1). Taxonomy (NCBI): domain Eukaryota; kingdom Metazoa; phylum Chordata; order Testudines; family Cheloniidae; genus Lepidochelys; species Lepidochelys olivacea. Next base: position 41,629,788 of record NC_140418.1, on the reverse strand, counting down.
AATCAAAGCTATTCTCATCAGTCTTCCTGGCAGAAGTGATGACAACCAAAGTAGTCGCTTTCATCCAAAATTGGCAGAGGGACATTTTCCCATCTGGTTCAGATGGCTGTAGCACGTACACCTGAAGACTAATACATTGCATCGGGGGAAGTGGGTTTGAAAGCTTCACACTGAACTGTTAGGAATCTAACCAATGGAGAGCACAGGCCAGCCCCTGGCCGTGGAAGTAGCAGATGTATGGACTTCTTTGGTCTTAATCTTCCACTTTTAAAACCCTGAGGAACAAACTGTAGTAACCTGCAAAAAGAACAGGAGTACTTGTGGCACCTTAGAGACTAACAAATTTATTAGATCATAAGCTTTCGTGGGCTACGGCCCACTTCATCAGATTCATAGAATGGAACATATAGTAAGAAGATATATATATATATATATATACACACATACAGAGAAGGTGGAAGTTGCCATACAAACTGTAAGAGGCTAATAGCTCATCTTAATTAATTAACCTCTTACAGTTTGTATGGCAACTTCCACCTTCTCTGTATGTATTGTGACGGGGCAAGGCCGCATGGCTATAGAAAAGTAGTGGGAGATAGATATATTAGCTCCAGGCTAAACAAATCCCTGGTACCAGGATAAGTGAAATGGCAGCTGCTCCAGGTCAATTAAGACACCTGGGGCCAATTAACAACTTTCCAGAAGGTAGGGAGAATGCTAGGTTGATTGGGACACCTGAAGCCAATCAGGGGGTGGCTGAAACTAGTTAAAAGCCTCCCAGTCAGTCAGGTGGGTGTGCATGTCAGGAGCTGTGGGAGGAAGTTGCACTGTTGGAGAGACTGAGCAGAACACACCATATCAGGCACAAGGAAGGAGGCCCTGAGGTAAGGGTGAAGTGGAGCTTGAGGAAGTGAGGGCTGCTGTGGGGGAAGTAACCCAGGGAATTGGACGTGTCATGTTTCTAAAAGGACAGCTACCATAGCTGATACTATTAGGGTCCCTGGGCTGGAGCCCAGAGTAGAGGGTGGGCCCGGGCTCCCCCCCTTGCCCCCTGATTAATCACTGAGACTGGGAGACAACAGAGACTGTGCAAGGAAGGATAACTTCTCCGCATCTCCCTCGCTGGCTTAGGATGAAAATGGCTCAGTAGACTATGACCCTTGTCTCTAGAGAGAGAAGGGTTACGTGGAGGGTCACAGTGAGCCTCTGAGGCTAGCGAAATCCACCAGGAAACGCGGGACCCATGGAGGCAAGGGCAGAGCTTTGTCACAGTATATATATATATCTTCTTACTATATATTCCATTCTATGCATCCAATGAAGTAGGCTGTAGCCCACGAAAGCTTATGGTCTAATAAATTTGTTAGTCTCTAAGGTGCCACAAGTACTCCTGTTCTTTCTGTGGATACAGACTAACACGGCTGCTACTCTAAACCTGTAATAACCTGGTGGGTGGTGCAATCATCACAGGAGAAGCTGTTAGTTAAACACCACACCAGCTTCATTTCTACGTCCTGGTTTAGGAATCCTTGTAACACTTTGACAATCACCCAGCATCTGGTACATACCCCATCCCAGAAGCCACTGGTATGCATTCACTCTCCAACTTCCTGGATGCACAAAGTGAGCTGGCTCTTGGAGGAGAAAATTGGTTCTTCTCACTGATACATTCTAACAGTACCCAACTGCCTGGCCACCAAGGCAGAGAAAAATTACTTCCACTTTGACTGGTTTGATCTTGCAGAGGATTTGGAGAATCAGAAGAAAAGATGGAAAGATGCAGCCATCTCTGCACCCCAATTAATCAAAACAGCATCTGACACCATGGTCAACTGGTCAAACAGCTGAGAGCAAAACCTGGATAGACTTGCAGCATTTTTGCTGGCAAACTAGTGGTCAGCCGGACAGCCTCAATATTGACAAATGGACTGGAAAGCTTCCAAGTTCAAGCTCCATTCCCCTGGGATCAGTTCCTTCTTGATTTGTAGATTCCAAGGCCAGAAGGGATCATTGTGATCATCTAGTCTGACCCCCTGTACAATACAGGCTATAAGATTTCCCCAAAACAATTCCCAGACCAAATCTTTTAGACCAGTGTTTCCCAAACTTGGGACGCCGCTTGTTCAGGGAAAACCCCTGGTGGGCCGGGCTGGTTTGTTTACCTGCCGCGTCCGCAGGTTCGGCCGATCACGGCTCCCACTGGCCACGGTTCGCTGCTGCAGGCCAATGGGGACTGCGGGAAGTGGCGGCCAGTACGTCCCTCAGCCCACGCCATTTCCTGCAGCCCCCATTGGCCTGCAGCAGTGAACCGCGGCCAGTGGGAGCCGCGATCAGCCTAACCTGCTGACGCGGCAGGTAAACAAACCAGCCCAGCCCATCAGGGGCTTTCTCTGAACAGGCAGCGTCCCAAGTTTGGGAAACACTGTCCTAGACAAACATCCAATCTTGAATTAAAAATCATAAGTGATGGAGACTCCACCATGACCCTTGGTAAATTGTTCCAGTGGTTAATTACCCTGACTGTTAAAAAATGTATGCCTTGATGAGCCAATCCACCAGGACATTGTGTTCATCCTGGAAATAAAGCCACAGTAGTTTCCTCCCACTGAAAAAGGCTCAGTTTAACAGTAAGATGGAGCTCCCAGTGCCCTGCTGATGTAGGACAATCCTGTATGCTTGCTGTACCATTCTAGAACAGGAAATCCCCTGAGCAGCATTTCCCAAGCTGAGGTGGCTAGAACCATCCTTCACAGTAACAGCAGATTGCATTTCCACCCCAGGATGGACAGAGTTCTGACTGTATGGGCTTCTGCCTGATCAGGTACGGAGGTGAAGGCAATTACTCCCCAAGGGTCCACTTTGGATACAGCTGGTCCTTCTCCAAGAAAGGAGCCACCCTACGTGCTCGTCCTTCAATTTATATTTTTTGTGAGGGGAGCTAAGGTGGGCAGTAGGGGGGCAAGCCAAAAGAGCAAGACAACACTGCCAGCTGCTTGCGGGGAGGGGATCCAGAATTGAGGGCAGCTGGAGAGGCCAACAGAGCCAGCAGGGACTAAAAGTGGCAGAACAGGCAGCAAAGAGCTGCCTATATGTCCATGGTAAGGGGTTGTTCTGGCAGTAGCCACAGGATAGCACTCAGAATTGCCTTTCTGACTTCTCACAGACATAGGCATTGCCATTTTGCAGCCTAAGAGGGCCTGGGAGAGAGGTTGCAGCTGAGCCTGCTACACAGTAGCTGCTAGTAGATCAACAGCTCTTCCAAATGGGAGAAGTCTGGGGAAAGAAGAGCCTGAGGCACAGAGGCTCACAGGGCAGCAGGGACTTGGAGAAAGACAGAAGAGAAATCCCAATCTCAATCCCAGCTGGGATCTCAGCCATAACAGTGAGGAGAGGAAGGAACTAGCCCTCCCTTTCCCAGAGTCCCTAAAGAACCACAGGGACTCCCCTTGTTCCAGTTTTGAGAGGGGAAGGCATATGAAAAGCCAGACCATCTCTTTCATATGTGGAGTAGCAGAGGAAAAGTTTGTCCGTGAAGGAGACCTTGCCTGAGAAGCTGCTGGCAGTCTGGGAAATCCTTGGGCCTGCCCAGAGGAGAATTGGGGAGGAGGCCAGAAGCAACGCAGAAGTCTTGGCTTTGCTCTTAAATTCAGGCAGTTAGCTCCAGGTTCTTTATGATAATCCTTGGGTAAAAAATGTTAAAGCACTTAAATGACTTAGGAGCTGAAGTCCCAGAGACTTTCAGTGAGACTCAGGCACTTAAATGCCCAAATTCCTTTTGAAAATGATACTCATTTTTTTTTCCTTTATCCTTCTTTCCACCTTCCTGCCTTGTCCCTCTTCTGGTCTCTGCTTCTAGCACAGCTAGAGAGGAGAAAAAGAAGAGGGTTCCACACTTACCAAGCAACAAGGTGAAAGAGACTGGAGGGAAAGAGGAGGTGTTGGCTCTGACATACCTTCCTGAGTGAGCATCTCTGCTACCTCATCACATAATTCATAGTTTAAAATGTGCCACACATAGGACACAGGCCCTTCATCATAGCCACATATACTAAGTCATTAGAGTATTCCTGATTGATTGCCTTCTTTCCACATGGCAAAAATCTATTAGTGCTTTCAGCACATTTGCGGCTGTCTCTATTCAGCTAGCCAAAAAATATTTTATTGGAAAAGACAGATCTGATAGGACAAACTCTGTGAAGGGGAAAAACACAGTCTGAATAAGCCAACCTTCAATCTGGACACAATCCAGAACATACGCATCCACTGCCTGCTGGAGATCTAGAAAGGCTTAAAGTGACTTTATGTCAATTGAATACACCCCTGTAAATGATGAATAAAGATATTAATGGATAAAATAAAAATTATTCTTTGGGAATACTTGGTAGGCAGCCTCTGGAGCCGACTGTAACCATACACTCGTGAGGTGCATTTCTGTAGATCTCCAGAAATAATGGCTTACACAAGCATCCATGAGGTTTCTAACAAAGCAGACTGCTCACAGAGTTTAGGATCCAGTCCTTTCCTCTGTAAGTATCTTGAACTTTGCTGAACACATTTTGAGTGATTAAGAAAACAAATATCATAGTTTGAATTTTAAGAAAGGCTGAGTAACATGACAAATATTAACATTCATAGCCCATTCATAGGTGCGTGCACCCCAGGTTAAGAACCACTGCTTTAGAGGAACTTTGCTACAAACTGAAGTTCTAAACAAAGGACTGAATGACCCATCCAAGCTGTGAATGTACTCCAGATATTTGATTTGAACCTGCAGTGTATTCCATCACTGGTACAAGCCTGAACCAAGAACCTTGCCATTACTGTACATATTTGATTCCATTTAAACAATTTTAACTCTCATCTATATTTCTTTCTTTTTACAAATAAACTTTTAGATTCTAAAGGATTGGCAACAGCATGATTTGTGGGTAAGATCTGATTTGTATATTGACCTGGGTCTGGGGCTTGGTCCTTTGGGATCGGGAGGACCCTTTTTCTTTTACTGGGTATTGGTTTTCATACCCATTCATCCCCATAAAAAGTAGCTGCTGGTGGTGATACTGGGAAACTGGAGTGTCTAAGGGAATTGCTTGTATAACTTCTGGATAGACAGTGGGGTAAAACCGAAGTCTTCTCTGTTTGGCTGGTTTGGTGTGCCTTGGACTGTAACTGCCCTGCTCTAAGCAATTCGTCCTGAATTAATACTCTCAGTTGTGTCCCGCCAGAGGCCGTATTGTTATACCTGTGCTGATGCAAGTCTATGATAGTAACATTCGGCTCTGTAGGAGGTGCACAACCGCCCACAGTGCTGCCTGGAGGTCAGGCAGGATTGACAGATCAGCATCCTGCCCCAAGGGTTACCTGTCGTCTCCTTCAGCCCAGGTAATTTGAGGGCTAGGCTCTTGGCCAGTCAAGCTCTATTCCAGTGCGACTCTCACCTTCGGTGAAGGCCCCTGTTGTTGTAATGTCCTCTGGGGGTTGAGAGGGGAGCCCAGGCCTACACTCTACATTGGGCTATGCTCCAGGGCCTAGTGGTGGGCAGCTACCTTCGACACCTTGGGGTGCTAAGATTCTGCCCCCCACCCCCTGGGCCACCTCTCTATCCCCGTTAGCTTCATGAAGTGAGTCAGTTCCACCAAGCCTCTTGCCTGCATGCTCAGCCACTTAACTCTCCTTTGTACATTTCCACTGGTCTGTGTGGTCAGACCTCAAGCAAGGAGCTCCAGGACACTGCTCTCCTTTCACAGCCGCTGCCTACGCCCTTCCACTGCCTGCCTGCTCTGAGCTGCTCTGTTCCCCTTCTTAAAGCCCTGCCTCCAGCTTGTGCAGGCCCTGCAAGTGCGACTGGGTGAGGCCACCTGGGCCCAGAGCTCCTCCTTAACCCCTTGCTCTGCAGTGTGGGTGTTGTACACCCCATCAGAGCCCCACACATGGAAAGCTGGCAGCAACTTCTTGCCTGCTATGCTGGAAGAGACAGGGAGCTGCTCTTTGAGTTGTATGCAAGTGCAGTGTCAGGGACTGTCCCAGGACTTGCTCAGCACCAGAATGAGGCCAGGCATGGCCTGATGGAACTGCACATCAAAAGCAAGACACCATACCTGCTTGTTCCTGCTTTGCTGAGGCAAGAGTGCTCACACAGCTTGCTCTCTCACCATGGAATGCATGCACTGGTTTGTCTGATTCAGGGGTTGGTTAGTTTTTATATTTCAGTGCATCAAGGTTGGGCCTTAAAGAGGAATCTCGTCAGGAAGATCCTGTAACTACAGTACAAGAGGAATCAGCTTTCATGGCACTCAATTTTTAGGCTTAGCTGCCCTAACAATGCTCACTTAATAACTATGCTTCATGATGCACAGGGAAATGGAAGGCAACAGAGCAAAGCATAAAAGCATTATGGACAGCGAGTACTTTTAAATTTTAAATATATTCACCTCACCTCTCCTTATTCTGGGAGATGATGTTAGGCATTTGTTGAGCAGTGTTGAGCTTCTGGCTGGCTGAGAACTCCAGCAGATTTCTGCTGCGGTGGGCAAGGCTCCCGCTGGGTTCAGCTCCATTGGGATCCCTTTCAAATACACTGAAATTCAAAAATACATACCCATAACTATAACAAGAGGAACAGAACAGATATATACGATGTGGAACTCACTGCCATATGGTACTAAATACTCTAACTGGATAACTAATGGCTTTTCATATTTGTTGTCCCACATGGTAAGATATGTATCACCAAATCCCATGCCCATGGGCAGAAATTGTTCACTTATATATTTAATTGCCATCGCTTCACAGTAGCACTAAAGGAAGAATGGAAGATGGAAGCCTTCACGGGGCCCACTCTGTTAAGTGAGAATTCACAATGAATGCCATCAACTCAGCGACCGAACATCACTCAATGATCTCCTGGTCATCAGAACAGCAACTCAACAAATCCTAAAGTTCCTCCTCAGGGCCATACAACGTGCCAAATAGGCCCTGGAATAAGAATCCTGCAACTTAATGTTGAAGAACTCTCATGGTCAAAATGTGAGTACCTTGGAAACTTGCTGAAGACTTACAACATCAATATCCTCATGTTGCAAGAGACCTATGTTGGCAACGAACAACAGGCTAGGCGATACCGTATCTATGGATACAACCTAACAATTAGCCATTATCATTCTAAATATGGCTTGGCAATATACATAAAGGACACTAACACAGATTTTAATATTATTCCATCAACCAAATAGGAGACCACATTTACCACAGCTGTCAAAGTAGGGGAGCTCCACATTACCAAACTCTATAAAGCCCCTAGAACAAGATGGCCAAAACCAGCGCTACCTAGCACTCCTCCTATTCCATGCATCTATGCAGGTAATTTTAATAGTCACTGTTAGGGGGCTTATTCCTTCACTCGCTTACTTCCCTGGTCCTTCTCGCATGAACAGAGAGCAACAATACCCGAAGTCCAAAGATGCAAACAATTCAATGTTTATTGGGATGAACTTCCAGCAAGCGTGTTTAATGATTAATTTGCCCTGGCATTCGCGGCCAGTACAGCTACTGGAAAAGTCTGTTAACGTGTCTGGGGATGGAGCGGAAATCCTCCAGGGACATCCCCATAAAGCTCTCCTGGATGTACTCCCAAAGCCTTTGCAAAAGGTTTCTGGGGAGGGCAGTCTTATTCCGCCCTCCATGGTAGGACACTTTACCATGCCAAGCCAGTAGCACGTAGTCGGGAATCATTGCGGAAAAAAGCATTGCAGCTTATGGTCCCGTTCTTTATCTTTCTGTGTTACCCTCAGGAGAGTGATATCATTCATGGTCACTTTGTTGAAATAGGGTGGTTTTAGTAAACGGACATTCAGAGTTGCCCGTTCCTGCTGGGCTGTTTGCCTGTGGCTGCACAGAAATCTTCCCCGCTTTTAGCCACGTGGTGGGGGGAGGGGTGAAGCCATCATCCCAGAGAATTGGGGGGGGTGTATGGGGGGGGGGTGTTATTTGGGTTTCTGCTGCACATGAACCTGGAAAAAGCAGCCCCTCCTTTTAAATTGCCAATCCATTTTTAATGGGCAACCCAACAGCTACTTCGTATGGGAAATGAGGGCGTTGCTGTTTGAAGCCATTCCCACATGTTATGAAGGTTAAAGAGCCAAAAGACTGTGGCTTACCATGGCTGCCTGCAAGCCAAATTCTGCTGCCCGGCCCTGCGTGAGTAATCTCTCACACCAAACCGGCATACCCCCAATGACAGGCAAAATGCGACCTTGAAATAAAAGCACATGTGCTATGTAATGTTAACAGCAAGGTTTACCGTGAAAGAGTGTACCCATTGTTCTATAAAATGTGTCTTTTTAACTTCCACTCTCCCTTTCTTTTCCCTCCAACAGCTGGATATGCTTCTCCTTCCCAGAGGCTAGCGAAGATTAGAAGGCAAAACAACCGCACCTGTGATGAAACAAATCAGCACCTGACACCAGAACTAAAGCATTACTGCAGCCGATAGCACCTGGCCTCCAACTGGATCCTCCAGGAAGAGAGGCTGTAAATCAGTGGAAGACTGGACATCAATGCTACAGACTTGCTTGCAGACAGGTCACTGTTGTATTTATAAGTACTCCACAGGATTGAGAAACAATTAAAGTGTTCCAGTCCAGCTTCTATGAGATCTTCTAATTTACTATCAAAGGGGCCAGAGTAACTGGGAACAGAGTACATATTAAAATACCCCCCCAATACACCCTTTTCATAATAAAATACGGCAGCACTCTGCATTCCTTTCATAAGAGGATGCGAAAACATTTTACTAAAAGACCTGAGAGGCAGTTATTGTACAAAACAATGTGTGTAAACTCCATAACCTGGAAATATTTGGTAGACACTATCAGCTCTCACACAAGTTTGGAGGGACACAGGAAAGAACCCCCTCACGTGCCATAGGAGCTCCACACTGCAGAATCATGCTCCCCATCTCTAGTAGTCCCAAGGTCCAAAGGTGTAGGGGAAGCAAGCAAGATGGCTGAAGCTGGAGGCTATAAAAGCTAACGCTGGCTCAGCTAATTTCATAGCACAGCTAGTTTAAAACTCTAATGAAAATTAAGGCAGTGAATGTGTGTGTAGCTAAGTGAAGCATCCATGTGCAGCACACTGTTTTCTTACCTTTATGCTTCCCCAAAACAATAAAACTATAACTCAGTCAAATCCAAACCAATTTCTTCTAAAATAAGGGTGTGAATGGAATGAGTTTATAACAAATGCAGACATTTGTCAGAGAGTTCAACAACTTCATATCTCTAAAGTGACTCAGAAAAGAAGACAGAAATATCTGGGACAGGTGTTAAGAATTAAGTCAGGGCATCTGCTATGGCAGTTGTGCCACTGGGCAGCCAGAGGAACATGCGAAAAGGGCTGACCAAGAGAATGCCTCTGTCAAAACAGACTGACCAAAGAAGATATGCAGAGAGCATCCTGGGATAGGCGAAGATGGTGAAAGTCTTGTTTCATTCACTATGCAACTTTTGACAGTTCAGGAAGGATTCAGATTCAGAAGGGTGTGCAGTGCTCCACAATGAGGCTATTTCCAGGCCAGTTTCAATTTTCATATGTCAGTTGTTTTGGCTCTCCAGCAGCTTTAAAAACAGTTAACAATTGCTTTAATAAAGGAAATATGTCTCTCTTTATTCTCCTCTCCCTAAATCTTTTCACTGAAACTTTTATAACAGAACCATAAAATGTAGGATTGGAAGGGACCTCAATAGGTCATCTAATCCAGTCCCATGTACTGATGCAGGACTAAGTATTATCTAAAACATCCCTTACAGGTGTTTGACTAACCTGTTCTTAAAAGCCTCCAATGATAGAGATTGCACAGCCTCCCTAGGTAATTTATTCCAGTGCTTAACTACCCGACAGTTAGGAAGTTTTTCCTAATGTATAACCTAAATCTGCTTTACTACTTATCTTGTCCTCAGTGGTTAAGGAGAACAATGTATCACCCTCTTCATTATAACAATCTTTTACGTACTTGAAAACTGTTATGCGCCTCGCTGTCTTCTCTTTTCCAAACTAAACAAACCCAGTTTTTTCAATCTTTCCTCATAGGTCATGTTTTCTACACCTTTAATCATTTTTGTTGCTCTCCTCTGGACTTTCTCCCATTTGTCCACATCTTCTCCCAAGTGAGGGGCCCAGAACTGCACACAGTACTTCAGTCGAGGCCTTATCAGCGCTGAGTACAATGGAAGAATTACATCTTGTATCTTGTTTACAACACTCCTGCTAATACACCACAGAATGAAGTTCCCTTTTTTCTAACAGTATTACATCGTTGACTCATATTTCATTTGTGATCCACTATAAAGCCCAGATCCTTTTCTGCAGTTCTCCTTCCTAGGCAAAAAGAAAAGGAGTACTTGTGGCACCTTAGATGCATCCGATGAAGTGAGCTGTAGCTCATGAAAGCTCATGCTCAAATAAATTGGTTAGTCTCTAAGGTGCCACAAGTACTCCTTTTCTTTTTGCGAATACAGACTAACACGGCTGTTACTCTGAAACCTTCCTAGGCAGTTATTTCCCATTTTGTATTTGCGCAACGGATTATTCCTTCCCAAGTGGAGTTCTTTGCATTTGTCTTAATTGAATTTAATCCTATTTAATTCAGACCATTTCTCCAGTTTGTCAAGATCATTCTGAATTCTAATCCTGCCCTCTAAAGAGCATGAAACCCCTCCCAGTTTGGTATCAACTGGAATTAATTGATAAACTTAACAGTAACAAGTCACCGGGACCAGATGGCATTCACCCAAAAGTTCTGAAAGAACTCAAATGTGAAATTGCGGAACTATTAATTATGATTTGTAACCTGTCCTTTAAATCAGCTTCTGTACCCAATGACTGGAAGATAGATAATGTAATGCCAATATTTAAAAAGGGCTCTAGACGTGATCCTGGCAATTGCAGACCAGTAAGTCTAACATCAGTACCAGGCAAATTAATTGAAACAATAGTAAAGAATAAAATTGTCAGACACATAGAAGAACATAAATTGTTGCACAAAAGTCAGCATGGCTTCTGTAAAGGGAGATCATGTCTTACTAATCTATTAGAGTTCTTTGAGGGGGTCAACAAACATGTGGACAAGAGGGATCCAGTGGACATAGTGTACTTAGATTTCCAGAAAGACGTTTACAAGGTCCCTCACCAAAGGCTCTTACATAAATTAAGTTGTCATGGGATAAGAGAGAAGATCCTTTCATGGACTGAGAACTGGTTAAAAGACAGGAAAGAAAGGGTGGGAATAAATGGTAAATTTTCAGAATGGAGAGGGGTAACTAGTGGTGTTCCCCAAGGGTCAGTCCTAGAACCAATCCTATTCAACTTATTCATAAATGATCTGGAGAAAGGGGTAAACAGTGAGGTGGCAAAGTTTGCGATGATACTAACCTGCTCAAAATAGTTAAGATCAAAGCAGACTGTGAAGAACTTCACAAAGATCTCACAAAACTAAGTGATCGGGCAACAAAATGGCAAATGAAATGTAATGTGGATAAATGTAAAGTAATGAACATTGGAAAAAATAACCCCAACTGTGCATACAATATGATGGGGGCTAATTTAGCTACAACTAATCAGGAAACAGATCTTGGAGTCATCGTGGATAGTTCTCTGAAGACGTTCACACAGTGTGGAGCAGCAGTCAAAAAAGCAAACAGGATGTTAGGAATCATTAAAAAGGGGATAGAGAATAAGATGGAGAATATCTTATTGCCCCGGAGCTGATGGGTGGGACTCCAAGCCCCACCGCCCTGGGGCTGACGACCAGGGCTGACACCACGAGCACAACGCCCCGAGCCCCACTGCAAACCCGGGGCTGAACTCTGCGGTTGAGTGGCGGAGCCTCATTGCCTTGGGCAGATCGCCAGAGTCCCGCTATCCTGGGCTGACTGCCGTTGCTGTCAGCTGCATACGAGGCTGACCACCGTATCCCTGCCACCCCAGGTTGACCGCTGGAGCTGCCATACGTAGGTCGACCTAACTCTGTAGTGTAGACAAGGCCTGAGTGGCTTCCAATATTTGCAGGAAGAGAGATGTGGCCCAAGCATCATGGGCCAAGAAACAGGTCATGATCTAGAAACGGATTACTGGCTGAGTACACCAACAAGAAAGACAGTAGCTAATCATCTCTGTCCTCCCTCTGCAGTTACATGGGGAGAGCAACCATAGGCTGCATTTGGGCACTGAGCTGGCTGATCTATGGGCCATCATTTAAAATATGGAAATAAATCCAAAGGAACAAAGAAAGGAGAACCAATTACCTTGTACAGACATTTGTTTAGAAACATGGATAAATTAGACAACGGGGGTGGGGGGGTGGGGGGGCGTGTACAGCAGTGCCCTTGTCTCTGAAAAGATTCTAGTTCTCCAGGCATTCTACAGCACCTGGTATTTAGCAGTATTTTATTTCTCCGGTTTGTATGTCAGTTTGATAAATGTGGAAAGCCATTCTTGCCAAGAACTTTAACTGGATTTGATTTGTAAATCTGGCTCAACAAATCCTGTGCACTTAGATTTTTGAACACTGACATTTAAGTTGTACAGTAACTTGTACACTCAAGCCAACAGTGATATCATACCAACAAACGCGTTCAGTTATAAAAGCTTTTTGGGGATGGGATAATCTCTGAATATGAGCTGGGGTTTTTTTCCTAACAGGATAAATGACCAGTTGACAATGCCTGGAAATACCAGAACAAAGTTGTTTCCTTCCCAACAAACTCCAGACAAATCTGCCACAATGCCAAGAGCTCTCTCTACCCACCTCCTCCTTATTACTATCCTGATAAGGGCACCATCTGCTGGGCCACTTCAGAGCAACATCAGCAGAGATTCAGACCCTCTCCTAGAAGCAGCGCCCAAAATACTATCCAAAGTGGTCAGAAGAGTCCAGCTTCTCTCCCCTACAACTGCAGGGTGAGAAAAAAAAAATTGTCAACTGCAGGAGTTATTTGCTAGTGAACTCAAACCACAAGAAGTTTCTATTAAGTCAGTCAAGGAAGATGCAAGTATCGTGCATTAATTTTTGCTTTTAAAAATCAGGTGTGATTATTTGCAAACTATATATGACCCTTAGCGTCAAGTTTGGGTAACCTTACTGTGAGCAGTATCAGCTTCAGTTTAAATGTCAGAGGAGGAGCCTGGGGTATTTCATTGCCTTCCCATTACTGGAGTGGCCTCTCAGACCTTAATCACTCCGTAGCCTCTGAGACCTTATTCACACAGTTCCCAAGAACTCAGCTCAACTCCAAACTCATCACTGAGATTTCTTTATTGGCATACAATCAAACTACACTTCAGTTGTTCAGGCTGAAGAGTAGGGGGTGGGTACAGGACATATCAGTTGTCCAAAGTTACACAGCAAACTTCTTTTATATACACTTACATGTTACATTGCATTCACTATACATTGCATTTCACGTCTTGGGGATAGCTTGGTCACTTTGGTAGGAACCAGTCCCTGTACAGCATGCAAGGTTCACACACTGTCCATGCACAACTTACTCATTACCTTATCTTAAATGTCAGGCTTATCCTACCCATTGTTATCTTATGCAGTGTTATTGTAGCCTTCGACAAGCTTGATGCCACCTTAAACCGGGACATCATAAAGTTAGCTGATTACTGAAAGACTTGGTGCCTCCAGCCAAGCATCATAAAAACAGTCTCCAGTTTGTTCCATCTTCATCATGCAAACACAACCCAAGAACTTAAGGTTTATCTGAATGGTCAGAAGGTGAAGCATGAAGTAGAACCGGTCTATCTAGGTGTGACCTTAGACCGCACACTGAGTTATCATGCTCACCTGAAGAAGACAACAGCTAAAGTTAAGACATGCAAAAATCTTGTTAGCAAACTGGCGGGTTCATCATGGGGTGCTCGTGCTCCAACTTTGCGGACATCAGCTCTTGCCACTTTGTATTCAGTGGCGGAGTACTGTGCACCAGTTTGGAGTTGATCATCACACATCAAACTGGTGGATACACAGTTACATGCTGCCATGCGTATCATCTCTGGCACCCTGCGTCTGACTCCACTCCCATGGCTTCCAGTCCTGAGCAATATTGCTATTCCTCAATCAGACGAGAGGTTGCCACTGGCAAGTTACTGGAGAAAGTATGTGCCAATTCAAGCCTGCCACTGCACAACAACTTTTTTAAACCACCAGCTGCACATCTGCCATCACGTCACGCATTATGGTCTCATCCGCCATGCCAGGATGTTAGGATGGAAACACTCTGGCGAGAGGAATGGATATTTTTTATAAATTCCCAACCAGTCCCTCGTTGCCGACCCCATAATTTGCCTGCCTAATTTTGACCTGCCCCGTCGCCAATGGTCCCTGTTGAACAGGTTCCGAACCGGGCAAGGTCTCTGTGCAGTCAACCAGTATCACTGTGGCCTTTCTGACAGCCCTTTGTGCAGCTGCAGGGCAACACAGACGATGACGCACACTGTCGATTAATGCCTGGTGACTAGGTTCAGCGGTGGCCTAGAAGAACTGCATCACACCACTGAAGATGCCATCCTTGGCTAGACGACTATGCACATGCTAAATAAAAATTGTAGCCTTATAGATCCCAGGATATGAGAGAGACAAAGTGGGTGAGGTTGTATATTTTATAACTTCTGTTGGAGAGAGAGAGAAGCTTTCAAGTTATACAAGCTTATAAGCTTCCTCAGGTCTGGGAAAGGTACTAAGGCTATGACTACACTACCACTTTTGTCAGCAAAACTTTTGTCGGTCGCGGTTTGAAAAAAACATGCCACTATGACGGGATCTCAGGGGGTGCAGCCTGGGACTGCGGAACCATTGTGCTCCCTTATCTCTCTCCAGCCTGGGCTGTCTCTCACAATGCCTTGCTAGTGACCAGCAGCAAACCCCTCCAGGTGCTGTTATCACTCAGCACAACTGCATGTGGAGCCCCACACCCAGCTAGATTGTATGATAGCTCCCAGAGACACTAAAGAATTACACAAAAAAAGGCACCAGCCAAATCCACCCAGCTCCCAGCACTGAACCTCAGGGAATATATTAATTGGTTCATCACTTAATCAATGGAAAGTGGATATACACCAGCCTTTGCAAACCTGAGCAAGCACCATTACCAAACACTTTGGGCAAACTGGCTGGTAAAGATAAACAGTTAAACAAATTGTGATATACCCAGGCCAGTTGGGCACAGCAAAGTAGCCCTTATTGGGATCCAGAAAGAGGGGGGTCCACAAGACCTGGAAATCCAAATAATTACGGGGGACAACTAATGAAATAACAGGGACAGGAGTGTGGTCAAAGGGTCAAACGAAGGGAACCAGACGGGGACACCAAGCAGAGAACCCCGGACAGCGCCCACTGCTCTTCAAAGGCGTCAAGGGAGTAAGTGGACGCAGTCCAGAGGAACTCTGCCCCAATGCATGAACAGACGGAGGATCGGAAATAGGCCCCACAGTCACAGTGGCCATCTGCCAACCTCATCTCCCTGGTTTTATAGATGGCCACTTTAGCCAGGAGGAGGTTGTGGAGCATCAGCGTGTATAGAAGTTTCCTTGGCGTGGTCTGGAAGCAGACAGGCTGCAGTATCTGGCTGATGAATCTTGCCCATATGCTCAGGGTTTAGCTGATCGCCATATTTGGGGTCGGGAAGGAATTTTCCTCCAGGGCAGATTGGAAGGCCCTGGAGGTTTTTCGCCTTCCTCTGTAGCATGGGGCACGGGTCACTTGCTGGAGGATTCTCTGCTCCTTGAGGTCTTCAAACTACAATTTGAGGACTTCAATAGCACAGGTATAGGTGTGAGGTCTTTTTTAGGAGTGGTGGGTGAAATTCTGTGGCCTGCATTGTGCAGGAGGTCAGACTAGATGATCATAATGGTCCCTTCTGACCTAAATATCTATGAATCTATGAAGGGGCAGGGGAGTCGGTTGGGTCCACGGGGAAGGAGCCCGATGAAAAGGTCCGGAGGGCCTGGGGTGGAGGGTAGGCGGGTGCAGGACCCGGTCGAGGTAAACCCAAGCAGCGGGCGGCAAAGTGGCCCTCACCTCCTGAAGTATGTGCCGGGGAGTACAAGGTCTGAAGAGCCCCATGCGCTGAGCGAGCATCAGAGGATCCAGCCAGTCTCTCCGGTCGTAGTCCAGGAGGTCTCGGACTCTTTTGACTTCTGCCAGGACCAACCTCTGGCACACCTGGGGGGACTCCGCCACCTGCACACGGAGCTGGGAGTTGTGTAGCAGGGGCTCCACGAGGAGATCTGCCCCCTCGGTGGCCACCACGGACCTGGTCATTGAAAGCAGTTTCCAGGTCCGGAGGAGGTCCTGGTAGAAGACTGGCAGCCCGGAGAGGTCTCGTGGAAGACCTCTCGGATGGAGATAAAGGAGCTGCTGGTCATATTGGAGCCCTCGGAAGCGGCGCAGGAAGGCGTGCGCCAGTATACTCCCCGCCGGACTACCTGCACCATAAAGGAGCCTCTGCAGGGCCTGGAGGCAGAAGACATGGACCTGAGTGTGCAGACACTTCAGGCCCTTCCCTCCCTGCTCCAGGAGTAGATGGAGAATCCCTGCAGAGATCCAGTTCAGTCCTGACCAAAAGAACTCCAGAATCGAGGTCCGGAGGTTGGCCAGGAAACCTGGGGCTGGGACCAGGGTGTTGAGCCGGTACCAGAGCATGGACAGGACTAGCTGATTAAGCACCAGTGCTCTCCCTCGAAGGAAGAGGCACCGGAGTAGTCCTGTCCATTTCTGGAGCCGCTCTACCACCCTGCCCTCTAAATCGTGCCAGTTCTCCAGCGGAGAGGGATGCATGGCAGAAAGGTAAACGCCGAGATAGAGCAGCAGACCCGCGCTCCACCAGATGGCCTGAAGCGCAAGTGGGAGGGAGCTCGCCTGCCAGCCATCCCCGACCACCAAGCCAGAGCTCTTGATCCAGTTGACCTGGGAGGAGGAGGCTGATGAATAGATGGCCTGGTAAGCCTCCACCAGCGCCAAGTCGCCCGGGTCCTGGACCACGAGGAGCACGTCGTCGGCGTACACCGACAGGACCAGCAGCAGCTCCGGCTCCCGCAGCACCAACCCCGTCAACCTCCTACGGAGGAGACAGAGGAAGGGCTCCATCTCCAAAGCGTACAGCTGGCCCAAGAGGGGGTTCCCCTGCCGTACTCCTCGCCCGAAGCTGACCGGTTCAGTCAGGGTCAGGATCCAATTGAGCCTCACCAGACACTCTGCAGAGGCGTACAGCACCTGTAGAAAACCCACAAACTGGGGTCTGAAGCCAAACGTTCGCAGTGCTCAGGAGATACCCATGGTCCACCCCGTTGAACGCCAAGGACAGGAGGATGAATGATAGACCATCCCTACTCCTGAGTCCCAAGAGTTCCCGGACCAGACACAGCTTGTCAAGGATGCTGCGGCCCGCGACAGTGGAGGTCTGGTCTGGGCGGACCACGTCCGCCAGCAGGGACCCTAGTCACAGCGAGATGGCTTTTGCTACGAATTTGTAGTCCATGCTGAGGAGCGAGACGGGACGCCTGTTTCGTAAATCACGGAGGACCCCCTTCTTCAGCAATAAGGCGAGCACAGCTCGCCTGCACGAAAGAGGGAGGACCCCACTTTGCAAACTCGGCCCAGACGGTGACTAGGTCTTGGCCGAGGACGTCCCAGAACATGCGGTAGAACTCCACGGTCAGCCTGTCCATGCCCAGAGATTTATTGGTGGGCATACGACAGAGAGCTTCTGAGAACTTGGCCAGAGTGACAGGCAGCTCTAGCTGGTCTCGGTCGCCCGCGCTGACTGTAGGAAGCTCTTCCCAGAGCACTCTGCAAGCGTTAGGATCGGTCGGATCTGGGGAGAAAAGGTTTGCATAGAAGGTTCTTGCCCTCCCGCACATCTCCACCGGATCTGTGAGGGGGCTGCCATCCTCTGCCAGAAGGCAGGTGACATGCTTCTTGGCCCCCCTCCTTTTCTCCAGGTCATAGAAGCGGGACAGGGAAACAGAAAGGCCGCTCCCTGGGGGTTATCTACTGGAAAGGGGAAGGAGACAGCCCCAGGGGCGGCAATAACATCACGGGAGGTGGAGGGGATAGGGACAGGGTCGGCATCAGGTGCAGGGGCAGAGGTGAGGTTCTGGGCTCCACAAGCCAAGCAACTGGGCGGTGGCACTTCCTGGTCAGGCTC
This sequence comes from Lepidochelys olivacea, assembly GCF_965140295.1. Taxonomy (NCBI): domain Eukaryota; kingdom Metazoa; phylum Chordata; order Testudines; family Cheloniidae; genus Lepidochelys; species Lepidochelys olivacea. The sequence continues at coordinate 41,611,585 of NC_140418.1, read as the reverse complement.
AAGGGTTCGTGAGGTGGGGAGGGGGTTCTCACCAATGCCGGGTGCAGGCTCTATGGTAGGTTTGGCAGCCATGGCATCAGGAGGTGGACTATCTTCTGTAAGGCCTCTGCCCGGGAGGGAGGTAGATTGCTCCACACCAAAGAGGGGTGCCCCTGGTGGCTCGGGTCCCGGCCATATGGCACTGGCCATCGCCTCAACAGGCTCGGCGGCTGTCAGCGAGGTGCCTTCTGCGGCTGGGTTGATGGAGGAGTCCAGGGGCTCCTTGGAGGCGGGAGCAGAAGCAACGGTTAGGGGGAGGGAGCATGGGGAAATGGGGGGTGGAGTGAGGTCACCCAGATTGAGGCTCACTGGCAAAGGGTCGTCCTCCCACTGGGTGACTGGGGTCAGACCCAGAGCCTCCATCTCCTCATATATGGAGGGGAGATTGCCTTCCACCACCTCGGAGTTCTCCCTGCCGCCACCCGAAGTGACCGTCGCCTCAGGGCTCACAGGGGCTTCAGATGATACCGGGGCAGGAGGGGCTCCACTGGGGGCTCAGAGGGGAGGGACTCCCGTGGAGGGGCGATATGCTCCTCCGGTGCTGCCACGTCTTCCCCAGCTGGCACCGGTGGATGGAATACACCCATGGGCAAAGCGGAAGGCTCGGCATCGGTGACCCCTTTCTGGTCAGGGGGCAGAGGCAATGGTTCAGGGACTTGGGGGGGTAACGGTAGGGCAGCACGAGGGAGGGAAGATTCCCCCTGGGACGGGCCCTCTCCCATGCCCGGTGGTATCCCCGCCACACCCTCCTCCACAGGCCCCGCCAGATGCAAGCAGTGGAGGTGGGGCTCTCCCGCTCATCTGGACATAGTCGGGGAGGTGCCCCTTGAGCCCGAGAGGGAGCAGCGGTGGGCTGGGAAGGAGGAGGGGTGGCTTCGGGCGCCGGCAATGACGGGGCTGGCGCCCTGCCGGGACTCAGGGGTCCCTGATGCTCCTCCTTGCTGGGCCAATTGCCCGGCAGAGGTAGCACCAGGCCTCCCCCGTTGAATAATGCACCCGGTACCGGGCCCCCCGGTATGGGACCAGGAATGACCCCTCGAGCACCTCTCCGGCGGAATGAAAAGACGTGACAGAGGGCAGGGTCTTTGCAGCCCAACGAAAGAGGGCTGACAACGGAAATGGGCTTCCCCAAGGTGGAGAGAGCAGCTAATAGGGTGGCATTGGGCAGGAAGGGAGGGACGGAGGTCAGGACCAGGTGGACTCCCAGGTCCTCAAGCGGCTCTAGAGAGACGAACACCCCGCCCCAACTGCTAGGCCCTTCTTCTCCGCCCCCTGGGCGGCGGCCTCCGATACTAGGAAGAAGACGACCCTGCTATACATTTTGGAGGCCACCACAATGGCCATGGGCACCACCACCCTCGCCAACGCCCACATGTAGGTCTCTACATGGGGCGAGGCAGGCACCAGGAGTCAATGGATGCCATGCCTCCTGGTCAAAGTCGGGAAGGGGTGCCCGCCGCTATAGATGCTAGCAGAGGTGGTGGGCGGGGGAGACGTGGCAACAGTGGAGGTCATCCCGGTGTCCACCACTGCCCGTGCCCCAGTAGGGGCAGTAGCAGGTGGTTCAGCTGCAGCAGCAGAGGTAGAGGCTCGAGGGGACAACGGGGCAGCAGGTGGGGGAGGGGCGGCAGGGTCTTCTGGAGGGGTCCCACCCACCTTATCCCCCGTCATCACGAACAGGGAGGGAAGGGGAAAAAAACACCGAAGAGGAGGGGAAAGGGGAAGCAGGTTGACCACTCCTCTCCGCTAGGCTGCAGGCAGGGGAGGAGAGCGCCAAAAGGGGTGGGCTGGACCAGGGGGGCAAATCAGCGGCTAGGGGGTCAATTACTGACACAAGGTGGGATTCTGGCTCCTCTAGCTGCACTAGAGGAGGGAGGGATACAACAGCATTGGGGGGTGCAGTGAAGAGGGTTCAAACTAAAATGGGGAGTGGCACAAGCGCATGGGAGGTGGCATGGGCGCATGGAGCAAGGGGCTAAGCGGGCTGGAGGTAGGACAGGGAAACCAAGGGGCTAGCCTCGGAGGCTGGGGCGGGCCAATCAAACAAGGCTGCAGAGGGAAATGGGGAGGGCAGGCAAACAAACTGGAGCTAGTAAGGGTGCTGGGGCAAAGGGGAGGGGCAAAACGCTACAAGGGGAAAATGGGCAGTTAGCAAGGGAAAAAGCTGTGGGGTGGGCAGTCCGGGGGGGGGGGCACATGCACCCACGTGCGCTTGCACAAAGTCATTTTGGGCTGGCTGCTACTTCAGGCGCAAATGGTGGAAATAGGGAGTGGCAAGCCAAGCAAGCAGTTGAGTCCAGAGGAAGGAGCTGAGGCAGATGGTAAACAGCCAGTGGGGGTAGTGGAGGAGGCAGCGGTGGTGGTGGGGTGAGCAGTGTCTCATGAGATGAGTCCCTGAAGAGGGACAGGGAAATGGGGGGGGTGGAAAGGAACTGAATGGCTTAGCCCGATCTGACAGTTTCTAGGACCCAGCTGTCAGAGGTTATCAAGTCTCAAGTATTGTAAAAGCAGGCCAGCCTGTCCCCAAAGGGATAAGGGAGGGACGGGGGGGGGGGAGGGGGCAGAGGAATGACTGGACCAGTGCTATGAACAAACCAGTTAAATGGGTGTTGGCCTGCACCAAGGTAGGGAGTGCAGACTGTCCAAAGCCTGAGCCCGACCGCTTCTCTGGTGGGATCTATCCCTCTTTCTAGGGTAGTCTTGCTGTTTTGGGGGGGAAACGTTATACAAAGGAATGTTGTGAGCATTATTGTTGCTGCTGCTGAACCCCATAGTGGCGTCTTTGTGCAAAGGGCATGTACACTCCCAAGGACCTCAAAGTAGCCCTGGAATCCTTGAAGCAGTGCAAGGTATCATCCATCTTGTCCAAGAACAAGACTCTGCCATCAAAGGGCAAGTCCTTGATGGCTTGCTGGATGTTTAGAGTGATCCCAGAGTTTTTCAACCAGGAAGCCCTCCTCAGAGTTACTGCTAAGGCCATTACCCTGGCCACAGTGTCCACAATATCATTTTAGTCACCAAGCAGCCTGTCATAAACATACAGCTACGGGTAGCATAAAATCCCTCCTTCACCTGTAAGGGGTTAAGAAACTCAAATAACCTGGTTGGCACCTGACCAAAAGGACCAATAAAGGAAGAAGATCCTTTCAAATCTGTGGGGGGAGGTTTTTGTTTGTGCTCTCTTTGTTGTTCTCTCTTGGACAGAGAGGGACCAGGGCAGGAAAAAAAATCTCCTAAAACTCTACCTGAAATAACCATCTAAGATTACAAAAATTGTAAGTTATAGCAAGGAAATGTGTTAGATTATCTTTTGTTTTAGCTTGTGAATTTTTCCTATGCTAAGAGGGGGGTTTATTCCTGTCTTCTGTAACTTTGAAGTTGAGCCTAGAAGGGAATCCTCTGTGTTTTAAATCTTATTACCCTGTAAAATTACCTTCCATCCTGATTTTACAGAGGTGCTTCTTTTACTTTATAATAAAGTTCTTCTTTTAAGAACCTGATTGGTTTTTAGTGTCCTAAAAACCCAAGGGTCTGGTCTGTGCTCACTTGGTTTACCTATTGGTTGATATATTATTCTCAAGCCTCCCCAGGAAAGGGGGTGAAAGGGTTTGGGGGGATATTTTGGGGAAATAGGAACTCCAAGTGGTACTGTTCCTGAATCTTTGTCTGGTGGCAGCAATACCGTCTAAGGACAAGAAAAGGATTTGTGCCTTGGGGAAGTTTTTAACCTAAGCTGGTAGAAATAAGCTTTCTTGCGGGTCTTCACATCTGTACCCCAGAGTTCAGAGTGGGGAGGGAACCTTGACACAGCCTTCCGCAACAAATGGCCAGAATTCTTCATGCGAGGCCTCGGGCAACTGCTACTGGAATTTAGCCATGGCTGACCAACTGAGGAAATCATACTCGGTCAGAAAAGCTTGTTGATTAGCGATCCTCATCTGTAGGGATAATGAGGTATAGATCTTCCTACCCAGAAAATCCAAACATTTGAAGTCTCTGTCCTTGGGGACAGACCAGAACCGACTCTGCTGGCCCAGTCATTTACCACCATTACTACCAGGGAGTTTGGGGCCAGGTGGGACTAAAACCCCTCAAATCCCTGTATGGAAACAAAAGTAGTGCTTTTCCATGCATTTCAACACCAGCGATATTGAGGTTGGTGTACCCTGCAGAGCTCTCGCCAGCTTGAGGAACACATAATTGATCAGGAGACCAACTGTCCTGGGGATGGCGGGCTGTAAAATGCCCATCTGTTTACGCTTGTTCTATTGAAGGAACTCTGCCTGGATGCCTACAGATGTGGCTATGTGGTGTAAAAGGTCCTGGTATTCCTTAAAATCCTCCGGGAGAGAAGGGGAGGATGACCCAGGCAGTACAGCATCATCCAGCAACAAGGACATAGGTCTGGTCTGAGCTAGAACTGGTACACCTTCCTGGAAGGGAGCACTCCAGCGGTTCTGTGGGGAGGAAGACCACCGGTGCCTGGGCCTGAGGCTGATCCAAAGCCACAACCATTGACCATGCAGGTGACTTTGGCTTTTAGCGCGATGAAGAGCGGGATCTCTGTGAACGAGGAGCATCCCAAAGAGTACAAAGCCACTGATACAGGTAGGGCATTGGTAGCCAGTAGGGGCTAGGCCAGGGACCTCTGCTGCAGCCTTGGGGCATATGCCAACTCTGGGAGCCATACTGGTCCATTGGCAGTCCCGAGTTCATTGGGTGATGCAGAGCAGGAGGATAATGACTCTGACTTTGACCCGGGACCACAGTGACATGGGCAGAGCGACGCCCAAGAGAGCCAACAGGCCATCTGATTCATTTGTCTCCCAATACGAGACATGAATCAGTGCCCCCCGATGAAGGTGGTACTGCTGGTGCCATAGGCAGCGTCGGTTCTGATGGAGAAAGCGGTACCGGAATGCCTGAATGCACCATCAAAGGTGGTGAGAGCCACCATGGGAGCACTTGCAGCATTGAATGCGGCAGTGCCAAAGAGGATTCCAAGGTCAAGGTCCCCTGCACTAATTCCAGCACTTGCCCTATCCCCACCATGGAAAGGGAAGCATCTGAGTGCAGTGCCGACAGACATGGCGGCTCAACTGCTGCGCTGGGCATCACAACATGGGGAATAGATGGCCAGTCCTCTGTGGAGAAAGAGGTGGTTAGGGACTATTTAGAAAAGCTGGACGTGCACAAGTCCATGGGGCCGGACGAGTTGCATCCGAGAGTGCCAAAGGAACTGGCGGCTGTGATTGCAGAGCCATTGGCCATTATCTTTGAAAACTCGTGGCGAACGGGGGAAGTCCCGGATGACTGGAAAAAGGCTAATGTAGTGCCCATCTTTAAAAAAGGGAAGAAGGAGGATACTGGGAACTACAGGCCAGTGACCCTCACTTAAGTCCCCGGAAAAATCATGAAGCAGGCCCTCAAAGAATCAATCCTGAAGCACTTACATGAGAGGAAAGTGATCAGGAACAGCCAGCATGGATTCACCAAGGGAAGGTCATGCCTGACTAATCTAATCGCCTTCTATGATGAGATTACTGGTTCTGTGGATGAAGGGAAAGCAGTGGATGTATTGTATCTTGACTTTAGCAAAGCTTTTGACACGGTCTCCCACAGTATTCTTGTCAGCAAGTTAAAGAAGTACGGGCTGGAGGAATGCACTATAAGGTGGGTAGAAAGTTGGCTAGATTGTCGGGCTCAACGGGTAGTGATCAATGGCTCCATCTCTAGTTGGCAGCCGGTGTCAAGTGGAGTACCCCAGGGGTCGGTCCTGGGGCCGGTTTTGTTCAATATCTTCATATATGATCTGGAGGATGGTGTGGATTGCACTCTCAGCAAATTTGCGGATGATACTAAACTGGGAGGAGTGGTAGATACGTTGGAGGGCAGGGATAGGATACAGAGGGACCTAGACAAATTGGAGGATTGGGCCAAAAGAAATCTGATGAGGTTCAATAAAAGGATAAGTGCAGGGTCCTGCACTTAGGACGGAAGAACCCAATGCACAGCTACAGACTAGGGACCGAATGGCTAGGCAGCAGTTCTGCGGAAAAGGACCTAGGGGTGACAGTGGACGAGAAGCTGGATATGAGTCTGCAGTGTGCCCTTGTTGCCAAGAAGGCTAATGGCATTTTGGGATGTATAAGTAGGGGCATAGCGAGCAGATCAAGGGACGTGATCATCCCCCTCTATTCAACATTGGTGAGGCCTCACCTGGAGTACTGTGTCCAGTTTTGGGCCCCACACTACAAGAAGGATATGGATAAATTGGAGAGAGTCCAGCGAAGGGCAACAAAAATGATTAAGGGTCTGGAACACATGACTTATGAGGAGAGGCTGAGGGAACTGGGATTGTTTAGTCTGCAGAAGAGAAGAATGAGGGGGGATTTGATAGCTGCTTTCAACTACCTGAGAGTTAGTTCCAGAGAGGATGGTTCTAGACTATTCTCAGTGGTGGAAGAGGACAGGACAAGGAGTAATGGTCTCAAGTTGCAGTGGGGGAGGTTTAGGTTGGATATTAGGAAAAACTTTTTCACTAGGAGGGTGGTGAAACACTGGAATGCGTTGCCTAGGGAGGTGGTGGAATCTCCTTCCTTAGAAGTTTTTAAGGTCAGGCTTGACAAAGCCTTGGCTGGGATGATTTAATTGGGGATGGGTCCTGCTTTTGAGCAGGGGGTTGGACTAGATGACCTCCTGAGGTCCCTTCCAACCCTGATATTCTATGAACAGCTCACTCCATCAGAGGAGCCATAGGTGGTGCAGTCCTGGGAAATTCCTGGGCCAACAGTGAGGTCAGGACCAAAAGGCAGAGCAGGTCTGTGGCAGCATGGTACACAGATGACATAGGGACAGTCAGTACCAGCATCTCCCTCGTCACCACCGGAGTCAGTGGATGCCAGAGACCAGAACTGGAATCAATGGTATGGGGTTTCTGCCCTTCCCACTCAGTACCAGGGAAGGGTCAGAGGTACCTGCACCAACTCATGCACCAGAACCAGCACTGTGCTTGTCCTCACAGTACTTGTTTTCCTAGGGGAAGAAGAGGAGTTGCCCTGAGACTTGGAGCGGTCCCAATTGGTCTTACGAGACCTCTTCCTTGGCGCTGATGACAGAGAATGGCTTCTCCACATCTTCAGTGAGGCACCTGCTCCAGAACAAGAGGCAGCAGCACTCTCCAAGGGCGATCTTCAGACCGAGCCTGGCCTTGGTACTGAATCAGGCTGCATGGCCTGTTGAAGCAGGTGCTGCTTGAGGTGAAGGTCCCATGCAACCTGAGTCTGCTTCTTGAACGATTTACAAATCAAACAGTGCTCTTTAAGGTGAGCCTCACCGAGGGTGGGGACTGTTGTTGGCAATCACCCCTCCACACGAAGGACAGTATTTAAATCCCAGTTAGGGCATCACGAGGGAAAACTTAACTATCAACTAACACTATCTAACTATATTCAATAAACTAGGCTAAGATGAAAGGCAAGGTTGTGAGGCTACAACCACACAGAGCTCTGACTCCAGCCATGGGTGGTGAGAAGGAACTGAGGGAGGTTAGGGCAGCGCTGCCTCATATAGCCAGGGGGCATGAGTGCCACACCTCTACAGCGCCCACAGACCTATTCAAAGAACTCTCGTTTCTTTTTCCTAGTTAATAAGCCTTTAGTTAGGATTCGCTACAAGCGCTGTCTTTGGTGAGAAATGGAAGGTACAACTGACCTGGGGTAAGTGATGAGTCCTTTGGGAGTGGGATTTTTGGTGCAAGGGATGATCTATCACAATGGTAGGCTTGCCTGGGTGGCAAGATAGAGGAGTGCCCGAGGTCCCCCATGAGTCCATGTTAAGGCTGTTATAAGGCTTGAAGAGTTCATACTTGATACTTGGCTGGTGAAATCTAATTATAGAACACACAACCACTTGGGGGTTTGTGCCCTGCTTCTTGACAGTCTGCCCTAAGTTTGGCACTCATGGTCATGAGCCACTCCAGGCAGCTTGAATACACTTTCAAATTCTGTATTTACATTCTTTGCAATAGTTTGACAGCATTATCCATAGTTTTAAATTTCAGATCAGATCTTGTAAACAAACAGTTGAGTAACTTGAAGTCAATGGGACTAACTTGTATGAGCAAAGTTATTCATTTGTTTGCAGGGTTGAGACCTGAATAGTTAAGTGATTTAATTTACTGTCCATCTTTTCTCTGAGTTTTCATGGCAAACATTAGTCTCTTCAAATAATTATCCCATGAACCTAAAAAAATTCCCCCTGGAAACAATAGTCTGACACATTAGAGGACGATACATGGAGCGGGACTAGACCAAACACATACTACCTCTTCAGAGCTGCCTAAAATCTAACATTTCATTGATTAACTTATTTATTTCAATTTATGCATACAAAAAGATGCCTATGCCATGGACTAAGCACCTCTGACACCAAGTTTGCCAGTAAACTGGTGTATGTGTGTGGAGAAATACTGTAACAAGGGCAGTGGTTAATCATGCCTAGGACTGAACTAATTTGGAGTCTTTTCTGTCTCAGAAGCCATGGTTTGCATTATCTTGGTTAACCTGCTTTGTTGGGTTTCTGGGTGCCCACCTCTAGAAATCAGAGAAGGTACCTGATACAATGGCATGCCAGACCAAGCTTCAATCACCACTGTCCCAACAGTATGCTTCATCCCTGTCCTGATGGGACAGTGATGGGAGCTCCACTCACAATTTGTCCACTAAACTCTTGGACTGTCTGCTGAGGTGGCCAGCTGAGGCAGTGGCTTTATGATGTGTGTACTTTCTTCCTAGGAAATACCCTGAAATTACAATCCATTTCACATGGGCATCAGATGGAAGTGACTTCTGGTCATGGCGCAGCAGACCAGTGAGCTGGAAGGAGAGGTTCCAAATGCTAAATTAGCGATTTTAAAAACTGATTTTGTATTTAACCCTAAATTAACTGTAGGGTTTTTTAAATAAACCCATTTAAAACTAAATTTGAAATTATGACAACCTATATTAAGGACTAAACTTACTATAATTATTTAAATGATTTAAATTAAATTGAATAATATTAAGCTTTACATATTTGCTGCTGAAGTTTAAAAGAAAGTCAATTGAGCTGGTGAAAGTCACTGGCTAAGCACCTGGAAACAGAATTTGTTGAAGTGCTAAACCAGCTTTTGACAGCAGTAGCTTCTTTTGCATGTGCAGAAAGGATATTTTCTTCATTTTAGTTTAATCAGCTAATTCAGTTCAATGGTTATCTGATTCAAAATTAAAAAGTTATTGCAAAGTTGCTTGCAAGCACTAGGTCTATGCACTCAGGTTTGTTAATGATGGTTGTTACACTAAACCCTACATGCACTTGAGCTCTTAGCATGCTCCAGCCCTCTTCGCTGCACCATACTGTGCAGTACATCCTGCACCCCAGCCAGTTTGGGCTTTATGCTCTGCTGCACCTCTGCAGCAGGAGGTTAGCACCTGCTAAGCCTCTCAGTAGACTAGGCAGGGCCCTCCTACCAGAGCCACACATGGCTAAAAAGGGGAAAACCTGTGTTTTGCTGCATGTTATGCCATAAGCAACAGATTACAACAGAGTATGACTATAAACCTGTGTAGAAAAAAATCTGCAATCTCTAACCAAATCTCCGTGCATCATTAATTGGTTAAAGACTCCAAAAAGGGTTTACTTTCAAAACATTAGGAACTGTTGCTTATGGTACAATACACAACAGAACACAGGTGTGGCATATTTTGCTGTTTCTGTCAGACACTGGCAGAATCTAAGGCAGACACCGGAGACTCATGGATTGTTCAAAATAGGTGAAAGCTCATAGGAAGGTCATTTAACCTACCAAAAGGCAATGCAACATTTTGTTTACAAAATTTATATTATTTATTTATATTCTATCAAAAGTTTGTCTGAACTAAAAGAACTGTTGATTAGGTGAGCTGCTGGTGCAGTGGTTACATGGTTGTTTGTGCATCAAAACAGAACATTATGATTAAAGGAACAATCCATGTATGAGCTGTCTGAGTGGGCAGTTTTGATGGAGTAAGATTGCCACGCCTTTTGGACATCCTGTTTCTGAAGACTACTGGGCAGCTGTAAAGGAGTCGAAACTCCCCCCAAGTAACAGATATGCCAGACTCTCATTAGTAACAAAGAAAAATCCTCCCCTCTCCTTCCCAATCCTCCCTTTCCCCCCACCCCTGGAGCAGCATGTTTATTTTAGGATGGCAGCACAAGAAACCAAACAAAAGCATAAGACCCGCCATGGATCTCTATCTCAAGGCCTAGACCCACTGCTTCTTTATAAGATTTTACATAGCAACAATTCTAAAAGAGAAACAGTGTGAAGCAAAGACAAATCACTCCTCCCAGCTACTTGGGCTAGAGTCCCTTATGCCTGGCTGGTCTGAGCTCTCAGCAGATTATATGGTTCCCAAGCATCAGGCTGAACAAGCTGAGGCCGCAGCCTCCCCACCAAGATCAGGGGCTGACAGCTGGGCCAAGCTATGCTAAGAATGTCTGCAGGCAAGCAAGCTAATGCAGTTCCAGTGCCGCCATGGACGGTAAGAAGGAACTGAAGGGGGGTTGGGTGGGCAGAGTCATATATGGAGCACCATGAGGGCGCCACTCCTGGGGGCTCCCTGGCTGACCCAACGGGAGCTGCTAAGGGGAAAAGTTTCCTACGACCGTGCACACAGAGCGCGCACATCTAATTGGAACTGATGTGAACAATCACTCGAAGAATATATGGTTCCCAAGCATCAGACTAAACAAGCTGTGGCTGCAGCCTCCCCGACCAGGTCGGGAGCTGACAGCTGGGGCCACAGCCTCCCCGCATGGGAGGAGTGAGTGACAGCTGGAGCCGCGGCCTCTCACCTGGTTAGGGGGCTGACAGCTACCCTCATTTCTGTGCTGCCTTCAGAGCTGGGCTCCCAGCCAGTAGCTGCGGAGCTTCCTGCAGCCCAGGGAGATTCCTGGAGGTGGGTCTGACCCGGCTCTGGGAATTGCCCCGTCATGGGAATTGGAAGTCCCATCCTGTGACGGTGCCCCCCATAAGGCTTTATGGAAATATACTTATGAATGTATATATGACATAACTAGAAGGTGGTTTATGCTACATATGCCATGTAACGTATCTCTGTAAAGGTTATGATCTACTGAATCTATTAATCCTAGTTGTATGCATGTATATCATTTTTGTATTTGAATTTATGAATATTGGCTGCATACTTGTTTGATTCTGAGTAGGTTTTAGTGAAGCAGTTGGTCAGCTTCCTGAGAAAAGACTATTCTCAATAAGTGCCCAATCAATGAGCCCTTAAACCAACAATGAATTTGGAGATGCCAATCCACATCTGGGCTTTCCCAGGACTGTGGCTTGGCTGGTAGGGAATGTGACTTGCCCAGGTGATTCCAAAACTCCATTTTGTAGCTGGACTGTGCATAGGAGTGAGGAGTGGGTCTCCACCCACAAGAGAGAGTCTATTTAAACCCCTGGGAGACCCCTCCATTTGGTCTTCAGCTGGCTAAGGAAATAGCCTCTCCACCCCCCAAAGATACCGGAAAGAAATTGGAACAAAGGATAGTAACTACAGGGAGTTTGAGTGCTTGCTGGACCCAGACTAGAAGGAGGCTAGTCTGTAAAAGAGGCTTATTGGAACACCTCTGAGGGTGAGATTTTATCTGTATTCAGCTTCTTACTATATTAGCATAGATTTGCAGGTTTTATTTTGTTTTGCTTGGTAATTCACTTTGTTCTGTCTGTTACTACTTGGAACCACTTAAATCCTACTTTCTGTATTTAATAAAATCACCTTTTACTTATTAATTAACCCCGAGTATGTATTAATAGTTTGGGGAGGGGGGCAAACAGCTGTGCATATCTCTCTATCAGTGTTATAGAGGGCAAACAATTTATAAGTTTACCCTGTATAAGCTTTACACAGGGTAAAACAGATTTATTTAGGGTTTGGACCCCATTGGGAGTTGGGCATCTGAGTGTTCAAGACAGGAATACTTCTGTAAGCTGCTTTTAGTTAAGCCCACAGCGGATGTGGTTCAGACCTGGGTCTAGGTTTGCAGTAGGCTAGCGGGTCTGGCTCAAACCAGGCAGGGCACTGAAGTCCTAAGCTGACCGGGCAGGAAAGCAGGAGCAGAAGTAGACTTGGCACATCAGGTGGCAGCCCCCAGGGGGTTCCTGTGATCCAACCTGTCACACATCCCTCCCCAGCCCGGGCCAGGACTAGCAGCTGGAGCCCGACGCACAGTGCTGCTCTGACCCCCAGCCCTGCTCCTCCCCTACAATAGCCAGATTTCACAGGGGAGATCAGATTTCACGGTCTGTGACACATTTTTCATGGCCGTTAATTTTGTAGGGCCCTACATGTAGGATAACTTAAAATGATAACATGCTAAAGATTATCTGATCTTCACAACAGGTTACTTGTAACTGTGCGGCAGGTGCACACAGATTATTGGAGGGTTGCTAATACATTAGGGAGTGTCTGATTCAGAAGTATTTCAAAGGAGATCCTTATCCCGCCTCTGAACCTCACTGATAATTCCCAAATATAAAAGACTTCATTAAGCTTACAGATAAGGTTGCTAAGTCCAACCTGTAATAATATACCAAAATTAATACACAGTTAATTCACAGAGCCACACAAGAAATTTCTACACAATACTCAAAAACAATTAAATGAGACTAGCAATACAGTCTACCAATTAGAAATGGACGCTAATAGATATTCCTCACAATTCCCTCTCCTAGGTGAATTTATTTATTTGTGCATCCAGTACATCTGAAAACTCCTGTTTTCTGCACAGATATCCATTACCAATATCATTTAGCAGTACAGTACTATATTAACACATAAAGTGACGAACAGTTCCATTCACCCCAATTCTACAAATCATAGTAGAGACAAAACAAACATTATTAATATATCCCACTGAGGTGATGGAAAGGGCTCTCTGTTCACATTCTCTTACCAAACAAAGAGAGGCTCGTGTAATTTCCATGCCAATGAGGGAGGTTCTGAAGAGCAACATCCTTGTCACTGAAATAGATGAGACTGGACTAGCACATAAGTATTTTATACAAATTCCTGGGGACGATATGCTGAGATTGCCCGACGAGGCTGCAGCCCTGCCACTCACTTCAGATTTTACACACTCAACATTGTGCTGCGCTGTTTGTATGCTCAGAGAGATTAATAACTTCCAGCAGAAAAACGTTTCCTGCTCAATTTGTTTGTCCAGGGGAGTCACCTCGCTGGGTTGGTGGTAGGGTTGCCAAATTTCTAATCGCACAAAACTGAACACCCTAACCCTGCCCCTTGCCCGAGGCCACGCACCCTGCCCCACCCCTTCCCCGTGGCCCTGTCCCCTGTTCACTACATTCCCCCTCCCTCAGTGGCTCGCTCTCCCGCACCCTTACTCATTTTCACTGGGATGGGGTGTGCGAGGAGGTGAGGGCTCTCACTGGGGTTGCGGACTCCGGGGTGGGGCCAGGAATGAGGGGTTCAGGGTGTAGGAGGGGGCTCTGGGCTGGGGCAGGGATGTGTGGTGTGGGAGGGGGTATGGGCTCTGGGCTGGGGGTGCGGTCTCTGGGGTAGGCCCAGGGATGAGGGGTTTGGGGTGCAGGAGGAGGCTCCAGGTTTGGGGGATGCTCAGGGCTGGAACAGGGGGGGTTGGGGCTTGGGATTGGGGGCTCCCAGTCAGCGCCACAGCGGGGCGGGGGGCGGGGGGAGGGAAGGCAGGCTTCCTGCCTGTCCTGACTCCGCGCTGTATGCAGGTCCGCCTCCTAGGAGAAGGTGCAGCAGGTGGCTCTGTGCGTTGCTCTTGCCTGCAGACACCACCGCCACAGCTCCCATTGGCCACGGTTCCCAGCCAATGGGAGTGCGGAGCCGGTTCTTGGGGCGGGGGCAGCGCGCAGAGCCCCGTGGCACACCCCACCCCTACCCCCGCCTAGGAGCCGGACCTGCTGGCTGCTTCACGGGCACAGCACGGAGCCAGGACAGGTAGGGACTAACCTACCTTAGCTCTGCAGAACCGCTGACTGGACTGTTAACGGCCTGGTCGGCGGTGCTGATCGGAGTCACCAGAGTCCCTTTTTGACTGGGTATTCCAGTTGAAAACCGGACAACTGGTCACCCTAGCAGGCGGGCTTACAAGAACATGTCTAAATGGGAAAAACAAAACAAACTCCCTCATCTGCCCCTTTCTGCATGCAACACAGCTATTCCTAGGACATCGAGTTTATCACAGGCTAAGGATGAGAATTTTCTTGCAAGTCTATTAAAATTTAAAACAACTCTCACTGACATATCCCATTAATAACTTTGACTCAAGATCAGAAAACAACCTTCCTTGCGTAAAAATTGAGCCTTGATGCAACACACTTTATTAATACAACCCCCAATTGTCTGTAAATTTCTTTGTTACTTCACCTCAAAACATTATACACTACACTCACTACTCAATAAAGCATGTAACAGGGAGAAGGGAAGAGGTATGGTTCATGAATGTTGTTCAGACAGAAGTTTCAAGGGTTTTCAGTAAACTGTTGAGCTTGGTGTCAGAACTGATGATGCCTTAGTGCAGTTTGTGATTTCAATAGGCTTTAATTGTGTGTATAGTGGTGTCTTGTTTGGAATGAATTGCACTTAGCAACCTCAACTATCAGTTAAAGAAGTTTTTCTTTAATAAGATCTTGTTGACAAAGAGGCCTATAGATGGCCAAATAACGATTCATATCGTTTACTAATACCTCAGAAATTACCAAGAGTTTTATATGATTAAAAAGGACAGTAAAACAGATACACCATCTTAAATGCCTGGTTCACCCTTAACATTTTATACATGACAAACCTCTCACTTCTTCATGTCCATTTACAAACCACTGCACACCCCATTAGAGAGGCATAAAGAGGATGGGGCAGAACATGGGGGCATTTGGGATTGAGGGGACATAAAGGGCACCATGTCACCACTTCCCCTTCCTCCATTTCCTATGGGACCCTTCCTATCCTACACTTCCACCCCCTGAATCCCACACCTAGGCCCAGTTTCATACGTTTAATGTTTTATGGGCATTCATTTTCAAAAGACACATCTGGAACAGGGAATAGTGTTCCCAGGCTCCTCCAGAACACACGGTTCACACTCAGCCAGGTTGCCTCTCATGCCTCTACATAGAATTATAGAATATCAGGGTTGGAAGGGACCCCAGAAGGTCATCTAGTCCAACCCCCTGCTCGAAGCAGGACCAATTCCCAGTTAAATCATCCCAGCCAGGGCTTTGTCAAGCCTGACCTTAAAAACCTCTAAGGAAGGAGATTCTACCACCTCCCTAGGTAACGCATTCCAGTGTTTCACCACCCTCTTAGTGAAAAAGTTTTTCCTAATATCCAATCTAAACCTCCCCCACTGCAACTTGAGTGCAGCTCCCTGACCCCTCTTTCCTCCAGCCCATATTCTTTCCACCACCACCTGCAGTACTTCAGTGTTCTGCAAGAGAAACCCACTCTCATGCGCCTCAAGGCTCAATGGGCTCTCTTCTACCGACTCTCAGGTCTGGTCACTGGAAGAACATACTGCCCCCAGCCAGCCCCTCACCCCACACTGTCTCTTGGCTTCCCCAATGCCACCAACCCCTCCATTCTTCCTTTCACAAGACTACTCTTGCAGTTCTCTGAAGGTATGCAGGAATGGTCCCCACTCACATGAACCTCAGGAATGGGAATCCGCTCCTGTAGGCTGCAAAGGGTCCACAACAGGGGCACAGAGGCAGTGAGACAGCACAGCCATGGACTCCCAGGACTACCAGCTATGCTGCCTACCACTCCAGCTGCCTAGTAGCCTCTCCAAGGCTGCGGAGGGAAGAGTGAAGGTAGACTCATATACTCTTTCCTTACCCTTTCCTCTGAATTTCCCCAAGTATGCAAAGAGCACCAGCGCTCATACTTCTAAAGGCCGATACCTCAGTAGAGATAAGGGATAAGATTTTTCAAGAGCATAAGTCCTACTGTATACATTCTTTCAGATGACAGCATCTTTGCATGCTGGGTACCTAATGATCATTATTCAGTGAATCTGCATTCACTTTTAAACTTTAGTACAATGCACATAGTTCAAAACATTATCCTGTGCTTGAATGTCACCACACAGCTATATGCGTGTGAATTCTGAACAATAAAGCTATTGGCTGCGTTGAGAAAAACACTGCTGTGAATTTTCAAATCAGGAGTGACCTCAAACTGACTCACACTGAGAAAGAGGTATCCTACAACTGTGAACATTTCAGAAAATATTAAAAGATACTTTCTTTTTCCTCAGCCACCTTCTCTTTCTAACATAATTCTTCTGCCGAACTACAGTGAGCACTGAAGTTTTCAGAGAAACTGCCTACTCCAATCAAAAGCTAGAGGGAGTGGAAAACACATATAACGGAGTCTATTACTCGTACAGACTTAACACTGGAGCTGCAACTTACACCTCCGTAATAGGGACAAAATGCATAAGTGACGACATGAATTATATATGAAGCAGTACTTTGTGCAATACAAAATGACGTGGAGCCCCACATATGGAGACTCCCAACCACTATGGAGTATTTGTACAATGGCGTTTACTTTCATCTACAACCTAAACACTCACTCTGCTGTAGCAAAGCAGAGGTTTACTTATCTTTCACTGGAGGTTCTTCAAGATGTTTGGTCCCTATCTGTATTCCACACATGAGTATGCATGTGCACCGAGTTCAGAGATTTTTAGCATGCACAGTGGCTTGCCATGTGCTCTGATCCAAGCGTATAAAGAGCAGTGTAGATCAACACCTCTCCAGTTCCTTCTCTTACCGCAAATCCACAGAGAATCTGAAGCAGAGGGAAAGGAGGGCAGGCAGTGGAATATAGATAGGGATACAGGAATACAGATAGGCTCCCTTTGAGCCCTTGTCTACAGCTACTCTGGAGCAGTACAAGGAAGTTTCCTGTTCATCTCTGAGGTGAAAAGGTCCAAAGACAGCATTCTGAATCACTGAATTGTGAATCTCCCATTCATGGTCCACAGAAAAATGCCTGCTGAGACTATCAGCTAGTGAGGTCTGCACACCTGGTAAATATGTTGCTGAAAGAGTTATGTGATAGCTGACACACCAATTCCACTACACAAAGAGGGAGCGATGTCATCCCCACCTCCCCCGTCCCCCACATGTTTATATAAGAACGGCCATACGGGGTCAGACCAAAGGTCCATCTAGCCAAGTATCCTGTCTTCCAACAGTGGCCAATGCCAGGTGCTCCAGAGGGACTGAACAGAACAGGTAATCGTCAGGTGATCCATCCCGTCGCCCATTCCCAGCTTCTGGCAAACAGAGGGTATGGACACCATCCCTGCCCATCATGGACCTATCCTCAGTGAAGTTACCTAGTTCTTTTTTTTTTTATCCCTGTTATAGTCTTGGCCTTCACAACATCCTCTGGCAAGGAGTTCCACAGGTTGACTGTGCACTGTGTGAAAATATACTCCCCTTTGTTTGTTTTAAACCTGCTGCCTATTAATTTCATTTGGTGATCCCTAGTTCTTGTGGTATGAGGAGAAAATAACACTTCCTTATTTACTTTATCCACACCAGTCATGATTTTATAGACCTCTATCATACTCCCCCCTTCGTCGTCTCTTTTCCAAGCTGAAAAGTCCCAGTCTTATTAATCTCTCCTCGTATGGAAGCTGTTCCATACCCCTAATCATTTTTGTTGCACTTTTCTGAACCTTTTACATTGTTTGATTTTTTGACTATCACTGCACATTGAGTGGATGTTTTCAGAGAAATAGCCATAATGACTCCAAGATCTCTTTCTTGAGTGGTAACAGCTAATTTAGACCCCATCATTTTAAATGTATAGTTGGGATTATGTTTTCCAGTGTGCTTTACTCTGCATTTATCAACATTAAATTTCATCTGTCCTTTTGTCGCCCAGTCACCCAGTATTGTGAGATCCTTCTGTAACTTTTTGCAGTCTGCTTGGGACTTAACTATCTTGAGTAGTTTTGTGTCATCTGCAAATTTTGCCACCTCACTGTTTACCCCCTTTTCCAGATCATTTATGTATACATTGAATAGGACTGGTCCCAGTACAGACCCCTGGAGGACACCACTATTTACCTCTCTCTATTCTGAAAACGGACCATTTATTCCTACCCTTTGTTTCCTATCTTTTAACCAGTTACCAATCCATAAGAGCATCTTCACTCTTATCCCATGACCGCTTACTTTGCTCAAGAGCCTTTGGTGAGGGACCTTATCAAAGGCTTTCTGAAAATCTAAGTACACTATATCCACTGGATCCCCTTGGTCCACATGCTTGTTGACCCCTTCAAAGAATACTAGTAGATTGGTGAGGCATGATTTCCCTTTACTAACACCATGCTGACTCTTCCTCAACAAATTATGTTCATCTCTATGTCTGACAATTCTGTTCTTTATTATAGTTTCAATCAATTTGCCCGGTACTGAAGTCAAGCTTACAGGCCTGTAATTGCCAGGATCGCCTCTGGAGCCCTTTTTAAAAATTGGTGTCACATTAGCTATCCTCCAGTCATCTGGTACAGAAACTGATTTAAATGATAGGTTACAGACTACAGTTAGTAGTACTGCAATTTCACATTTGAGTTCCTTCAGAACTCTTGCATGAATACCATCTGGTCCTGGTGACTTATTGCTGTTTAATTTATCAGTTTGTTCCAAAACCTCATATAATGATACCTCAATCTGGGACAGTTCCTCAGATTTGTCACCTAAAAAGAATGGCTCAAGTTGGGAATTTCCCTCACATCCTCAACCATGAAGACCGATGCAAAGAATTAATTTAGTTTCTCCACAATGGCCTTAACGTCCTTGAGTGTTCCTTTAGCATCTCAATCGTCCAGTGGCCCCACTAGTTATTTAGCAGGCTTCCTGCTTCTGATGTACTTAAAAAAAAATCTGCTATTACTTTTGAGTCTTTGGGTAGCTGTTCTTCAAATTCTTTTTTGGCCTTCCTAATTATATTTTTACATTACACTTGCCAAAGTTTATGCTCCTTTCTATTTTCCTCACTAGGATTTAACTTCCACTTTTTAAAGGATGCCTTTTTGTCTCTCAGTGCGTCTACTTTGTTGTTAGCCACGGTGGCACTTTTTTTGTTCTCTATGTTTTTTTAATTTGGGGTATACATTTAAGTTGAGCTTCTATTATGGTGTGTGACAAAGTTCCTCCTCTACCTTGGTGGGTCTTGCGCTTATTGGCGGATTTGCTTGCCTTAGAGCTTCACGGCAGCCCTCAGTTTGGCCGTTTTCGTGAACCCACGGTCCAGGTCAACTCCTCCTGTGTCTGACCAGGAGTTGGGAGGTTTGGCGGGAACCCGGGCCCGCCCTCTACTCCGGGTTCCAGCCCAGGGCCCTGTGGAATGCAGCTGTCTAGAGTGTCTCCTGGAACAGCTGTGCGACAGCTACAACTCCCCATGGCCTCCTCCCAACACTTTCTTTATCCTCACCATAGGACCTTCCTCCTGGTGTCTGATAATGCTTGTACTCCTCAGTCCTCTAACAGTATGCATTCTCACTCTCAGCTCCCAGCACCTCTTGCTCCCAGCTCCTTACACACACACCACAAACTGAAGTGAGCTCCTTTTTAAACCCAGGTGCCCTGATTAGCCTGCCTTAATTGCTTCTAGCAGCTTCTTGATTGGCTGCAGGTGTTCTAATCAGCCTGTCTGTCTTAATTGTCTCCAGAAGGTTCCTGATTGTTCTGGAACCTTCCCTGTTATCTTACCCAGGGAAAAGGGACCTACTTAACCTGGGGCTAATATATCTGCCTTCTATTACTCTCCTATAGCCATCCGGCCCGACCCTGTCACAGGTGTCTTTAAAAATTTTCCATGCAGCTTGCAAGGATTTCATTTTTTGCACTGTACCTTTTGATTTCTATTTAACTAACTTCCTCATTTTTGTGTAGTCCCCCTTTCTGAAATTAAATGCTACAGTGTTGGGCTTCTGTGGTGTTTTCCCCACTACAGGGATGTTAAATTTAATTATATTATGGTCACTATTACCACGTGGTCCAACTATATTCACCTCTTGGACCAGATCCTGTGCTCCACTTAGGACTAAATCAAGAATTGCCTCTCCCCTTGTGGGTTCCAGGACTAACTGCTCCAAGAAGCAGTCATTTAAGGTGTCAAGAAACTTTATCTCTGCATCCCATCCTGAGGTGACATGTACCCAGTCAATGTGGGGATAGCTGAAATCTCCCATTATACTTAAGTTTTTTTTATTTTTATAGCCTCTCTAATCTCCCTGAGCATTTCACAGTCACTATCACCATATAGAAGACAGTTATCCACTGGTCCAACACTATTTGGATACAGATGAGCGGGAGGAAGGCTTTGCAGGGCCGAAGGAATGCTCTCACTTCTAGTAAATATGCATCCTGGACTCCTAAGGGGTCCAGATGCCTTGTGCAGCATGATCATCCATATGAGCACCCCAACCTAAGAGAGAAGCATTGGTAATGATGGTTGCCTCGGGAGGGATCCCCATGCAAAAGTTCTCCAGTTTTGTCCACCAGATAAGAGTCCAGACCCTTGGATGGAATTGTCACTTTGGCACTGATGTTGCCCTTTCTGGTGAATAGATAGACAAGCCAGGTTTGCTGACAATGGAGATGGAGCCTGGCAAATGGCGTCAGATGTGTGTATGAGGCCACATAGCTTAGGGGAGGCAGGCATGATCTGACTGAAGTCTGGGGCCTGAGGGTGACCTGGTTTATGAGACCACGCATAGCATGGAATCTCTCGAGAGATAGATAAGCTGTGTGCTGTGGTCAAGTCCAAGGTCACTCATATGAAGAATGTGGACCTTGTGGGGATCAACAAGGACTTCTCGTGATTGAAACAAATTCCTAGAGAAGGAAGCAAGGAAAGAAGGAAACAGGTTGCCAAATGGACTTGCTCGTATGATACGCCCTAGTTAGGAGCCTGTTGTCGAGGTATGGGAAGACGGTGAACCCATTTCTTCTCATCCAAGCTGCCACCACTGAAAAAAGCTTTTGTAAACATTCTGGGTGCTGTAGCTAGCCTTAATGGAAGGACCCTGAATTGGCAATGGTCTTGACTGAAGAGGAACCTGAGGAACTGATACGCCTTCTCTCCAATCCCATTAATACCACAGGTTCTATGGAAAATCTATCATGACAGAGCTTGAGTCATCCTTATTATGCCCAGCTGGCCAAGACGGTTCTGATTCACGGATCTACTGAAGCTCTCAGCTCATCTGCCCATAAGCATCTACTTGTGGTATGGGTAAATGTTTATGTGAAAGTATATGTCTTTCATGTGGAGAGCTGCAAACCAAGCTTCCTCCTGATGCAAATATAATCATGTGGAATTTTAATTTTTGGATGAACATATTTAGTTGCTGTAGGTCCAGAATGGGCCTCCATACCCCATTCTGTCTGGGAATTAAGAATTATGGGGAGTAGAATCCTTTTCCCTGATGGGGAGATGGAGTCCACTTCTTGACAGACAATTTCCTTGTGAGATTGGTCACCTAAAAGGAACCAAGAAGGGGGTTTGTGGGTAGGAGTTGACAGAAACTTGATCAGATAGCCGCAATGAATAATTTCCAGTCCCCATTTGTCAACTGTTAGGGCCCTCCAGTTCCAGGCAAACTGGGTAAGGCAGCCTCCAAAAAACTGAAGAGTGTGTGTGTGTGGGCAGGGAAGGAATGATGTGG
Source organism: Lepidochelys olivacea (assembly GCF_965140295.1). Taxonomy (NCBI): domain Eukaryota; kingdom Metazoa; phylum Chordata; order Testudines; family Cheloniidae; genus Lepidochelys; species Lepidochelys olivacea. Next base: position 41,589,766 of record NC_140418.1, on the reverse strand, counting down.
CATCAGTAAAGGGACACAATTCTGAACAGTCCCATCAAAAGAAATTCTTTGATTGAGGGTTACAGTGAGGTGTGGAAATGGATGTCACAGGTGCTGTGTGTCTGGGCTTGTGCACCCTCTGTTATTTACAGAGGCATTGGTGGTAAAAAGGCTGAGGAGGTGGTCTTGCTCTGTATCCCTGCCTGTGATGCTTTCTCTTAGGGGCAGGAGTATACATGTATAGTGAGCAAAGAGTTGTACTCAAGTATTTGAGGAGGTGGACAGACTCAGCCGTCTTCTTATGGAACAGATTAACTGTATTGAAGGGCAGACCCCGCATGGTATTCTGCACCTCCCTAGAGAAACCCGAGGACTGTAACCAAGAATCTCTCCTCATAAGAATGACTGTAGCCATCCCTCTGGATGCAGTGTCTGCAACATCTTCTGCAGCTTGGAAGGAATTCTTAGCCACTAGTTTGCCCTCATCAATTAAGGACTGGAAGTGGGCTCCATTTTCCTCAGGTAGCTTGTCTTTGAATTCTAAAAACTTTGTATAATTGGTGAAATCATATTTAGCTCAAAAACCCTGGTAATTTGAAATCCTGAATTGGAGAGAGGTGGAGGAGAAGTCCTTTGCTCCTTGGGGATTGAGCCATTTGGCACCCTTGTCTGAGAGAGTAGTTGTTGGATGTTGCAGCCTGGATCTCTCAATGACCACTTGTACCACCAAGGAGTTAGAGTTAGGCACGGGGTGCAAGACTAGAAACTCTTCCCCCCCGGATGGAACAAAGCAGTGCTTCTCGGCGCTCTCTGTGGTGGGAGCACAAGAAGCAGGAGTGCGCCACACTATTTGTATTGGATTCATGATGGCCTCATTGATTGGGAGGGCCTCTCAACTGGGACCAGAGGGCTGCAAAATGTCCAGCAATCTGTGCTGAGGCGCCTGAACTTCTTCAAGCTGGGTGACGAAGTAGGACTGTTCTTAATGTTTTCTCTGAATATTGACTACTGTGTGAGTGCCTCAGTTTCCCCTATGCATTTCTTAAATATCTAGGTGGTGGGATAAGGGTGTATGATTGCTGCAGAGCCCTAGAGGCCCAGTATGAGGCTGTCTGCACAGAGAATGGCCGACACCCTGTCTCCTGGCAACTGATGGCCTAGGCCCCTCCCCTGCAAGGTGACAACTGAAGGTGTTGGAGAACAAAAAGATCAGGTGGCCTCCTGGCCCGGGAAAGAGACAAAGGCCAGAGGAGGGGCTGGAGGGAGTTTCAGTTTGGAACTGGCTGGGGAGACCGAGGGAGGCCCAGAACCTTGGTCTGGGCTCCCCACCCCCAAGATGGACCTACTGAAGGGTCCTGTTTTCTGTACCTACAAGCTCTGGTTAAGACTGTGTTCCTGTTGTCTAATAAATGTTTTATTGTTCTGTTTTAATGGCTGGCTGAGAGTCACGTCTGACTGTGGAGTTGGGGTGCAGGGCCCTCTGGCTTCCCTAGGAGACCTGCCCGGGCAGACTCACTGCGGGAAGCGCACAGTGTGGAAGAGGATGCTGAATGCTCCAAGGTCAGACCCAGGAAGGTCAAAGCTGTGTAAGCTTCTTGCCCTGGAGACAGTATGCTCAGAGAGAGGAGGCACGCTCCCGCAGAGTCCTGACTGGCTTCGTAGGGAGTAGTTCCAGACCATCGCCTGGTGACTCCATGACAAGCTGTATCTGCAGCTTGGATGCCACCCTGTGCAGTAGTTCCTGATATTGCCTTCTCATCCAGGGAAGATGATGAAATTGCTTCCAGAACTGTTGGATCTGGTTTATCTTCATCCACTGAATATTCCGACACGACCGGTTGCAGTTGGCCAGGAGATGGTAAATGAGGCACATGCACCGATCCCACGTGCTTAGGGTAGGGATCCCAAGTGCCCCAGTAGTACCAGTACAAGGGATCAATTGGAAGGGGAGGACCCCAGGGCACTGGGTATCACCTGTCTCTTGACAAGTCAAGTCTGGTCCAAGGACAGAACCTTGATCTCCTAGGGCTCCTATCCCAAGCCATCTTTGTTTGGTAAGACAGAGACTCCTGCGTTGTTGGAAACTCAGGAGAAAAAGCTGGGTCCCAAACCACCAGTAGAACCGACAGTACTCAGGCCTGCAGACAGGAGAGCAGAGCAGCTCTGCATCCTCAAACCAGCTTCCTCTTCAAAAGTAACTATGTCTCTGAATAAGGATGGACCCAAGAGGTGGGGTGAGTGAACCTACAGGAGAATAAAAATGTTCTCTAGGGGAAGCAGATCTCTGATCGCCCTGGGGTGCAGTGAGCCCACTGGTGGAGCCATCAGATCTCTGTAACTTGAAGTCTTTAAATCAAGATTTGAGTACTTCAGGAATTCAGCCAGAGGTTACGGGCATATTATGGGAGTGGGCAGTTGAGGTTGTGCAGCCTGTGATGTGCAGTAGGTCAGACTAGATGATCATGATGGTCCCTTCTGACCTTAAACTCTCTGAGTCTTAGGCCATGTCTACACAAACAGCACTGCAGCATGACAGCTGTATTGATACAGCTGCGCTGCTTGCAGTGTGTGTGGTGAAGACACTCTCTGCTGACAGGACACAGCTCTCCCGTCAGCATAAAAAAAAAAAAAAACACCTTCACAAGCGGCATAAGCGATGTCATTGGGAGCAGCTCTCCCTCCAATATGTTACCAGTGCTTATGTCAGTGTAACTTTTGTCGCTCAGGGGAGTGAAATATTCACACCCCAGAGAGACATACGTTTTGCCAACGTAAGTGGTAGCATAGACATAGCCTAAATGCTGCACTTGGCTGAGATGTGAGCCCTGCCTAGGCAGTAGAGACAGCACTGGTGTTCCTCACTCATAGAAAATGAGTGGGGTCAGGAAACAAAGTTCTTGAACCCCAGGACTCTGGGCATAATTCCAGCTTTCCTAGGGGGATCTCCCTGGGGTGGGGGAAAAACAACTAATACTACTTCATAATAAGTCTAAAAGATACAAATACTGAAAAGCTATTGACAATATATTTACAGAATGATGCAGTTCAAGCAGCATCCATGGTCACACAAGATTCCGACTCAGACCATGCAGTGGTAAGAAGGAATTGGAGAGGTGTCGGTCAGAGCACGAGAGCAACTGCCCATGCGTGGTCCAATACACACTGCTTACTAAAAATCTCCAGACTCAGGTGCTTGGTGCGCATGCATACACGTGTGGAATACACAGTGGGACCATCACTCGAAGAAGAAAAAACAATTTCCTGCTAATTCACGGTAGCAGATATACTATTCACTACTGCAGTGGTCTCTGAACTGTGGGGTGCGCCTCCTTAGGAGGCACAGAGGAACGTTGGGTGGGACGGCAGAATCTGGGCCGGCCTCCACGCAGGGCGGGAGGGAGCACCACCCAGCCCTGCTCTGCCCCCAATCTGCTCTGGCCCCATCCCCAACCAAGGCACTAGCTTCGGTTCCCACTGTCTAAAATCAATATTGATGCAGGCCATCCAGTGCAGGCTGACCTATTACAATGAGTGCCAGGAATGGCTAGACGCCTAGGAATTCCCTTCCACTTTCTCTCTCTACTGAACATCAAACAGGTTAAAAAAATAAGTTATGTTTGTGTAGTTGTCAATTTTTATTGTTATTCGAACACACACAGACCACAGACACTACACTGACAGCAACTTTTACTGTCAAATTCAGCACAGTCCCTAGGGTGAGAGATCATTTGCAGTGATGGGGGTGGGGGAGAGGAAGCACGGGGCTAGGGACAACCCTTCCATTCTGTTTTTTGCTCCTCGAACAGGAGCAGGTCTTATGCATTCCCTCTTCCTGGTCCTTCATATTTTCTTTTTAATGTCTTTCTACCAAAAGTGGGTGCACTTGAAAAATTTCTACCAGACTGAGAGATATTACTGGTTCTGCCAGCATTCCTCATTTTAAGTAAAGGGGCTCTCTCTCAATCCTGTAGAATCCTGGTGGACAAGGCCCTGAGGCCCCAGCTGGAGGCTTTGTGGCCCTGCCAAACCCCACCTCAGAAAAGGGCAGTAGAGAGGTCCTCCAAGTTGCCGAGAGCAGCTGTATGGCAAGCAGTCAATCAGGGCCCAGCAGGTCAGTATAAGATAAGCTGCAGCATGTGAATAGGTTCAGTTCCTTCCTAGAGCTGAAGTAGAGTGGATGGTGCTCCAGGCTTGCTGCTGGGACTCCACAAGAACAAGGCTCTGAGGTAAGGATGAAGAATGTGCAGGAGCCACATGAAGTGGCCCAGGGAATTATAGCAGCAATGCACTTTATTTCACAGAATCATAGAATATTAGGGTTGGAAGAGACCTCAGGAGGTCATCTAGTCCAATCCCCTGCTCAAAGCACAACCAACACCAACTAAATTATCGCAGCCAAGGCTTTGTCAAGCTGGACCTTAAAAACCTTTAAGGATGGAGATTTCACCACCTACCTAGGTAACCCATTCCAGTGCTTCACCACCCTCCTAATGAAATAGTGTTTCCTTAAGGGTACGTCTACAGTACGAAATTATTTCAAAATTATTCTATTCGAATTTTCAGAAGCTATTTTATACATTCGGTCTTGTGTGTCCCCACTAAAGCACGTGAAATCGGCAGACTGCATCCACAGTACCAAGGCTAGCATCGAATGTCAGAGTGGTGCACTGTGGGTTGCTATCCCTCAGTTCCCGCAGTCCCCGCCGCCCACTGGGTTAAGCTGCCAGTGCATGATGGGGCAAAAACATTCTCGCGGGTCTTTCTGGGTGTGCGTCATCAGAAAGTTACAGCAGAAAACGGTTTCACGCCTTTTTGGCGTGCAAATGCCATACTGCTTTCAGCAGACGGTGCACCACTGCTCTCCTGCTACTATGAATTCACCTCTCCAACTCCACTCTGCTCAGCCATTGTGAACCGAGAAGCACAGCTTCCGCCACCAACTCTGCTCTCCTGCTATTGCCATGCTTCTGAGCTTCTCCATGTTCTCTGTCCTGGGCTCCCACCTCCGTGAAAGCCACAGAAGACAACCGTTTTCCGCCGTTGTTCGGCTACCGTGAACCAAACGGCACAGCTTCCGCCGCCAACTCTGCTCTCCTACATTTTGCACCCTATTTCTAGGATTACCCGTGCAGGTGCCATACCATGGAGCCCGATCAGATCTCCACTGCAGTTTTGACCATTGTAAATACCTCGTGCATTACCCAGCAGTATGTGCAAAACTGCAAAACCGGGCGAGGAAGCGACAACAGTGCGATTACTATAATGATGAGGACATGCACACAGACGGCACAGCATGTGGCGATTGGGAGATCATGGTGGCTTTGGGCCAGGTTCATGCCGTGGAATGCTGGGCCCGGGAAACAAGCACAGACTGGTGGGACCACATAGTGTTCCCAGTATGGGATGATTCCCAGTGGCTGCGAAACTTTCACATTCGTAGGGCCACTTTCATGGAACTTTGTGACTTGCTGTCCCCTGCCCTGAAGCGCAAAGATACCAAAATGACAGCAGCCCTCACAGTTGAGAAGCGAGTGGTCATAGCCCTGTGGAAGCCTGCAATGCCCGACAGCTACCGGTCAGTCAGGAATCAGTTTGTAGTGGGCAAATCTACTGTGGGGGCTGCTGTGCTGCAAGTAGCCAACGCAATCATTGACCAGCTGCTATCAAGGGTAGTGACTTTGGGAAACGTGTAGACCATTGTGGATGGCTTTAATGCGCTGGGGTTCCCTAACTGCGGCGGGGCGATAGACGGAACGCATATCCTTATCTTGGCCCCAGAACACCGGGGCTGCCAGTACGTAAACCGCAAGGGGTACTTTTCCATGGTGCTGCAAGCACTGGTGGATCACAAGGGACGTTTCACCAACATCAACGTGGGATGGCTGGGAAAGGTGCATGATGCTCGCATCTTCAGGAACTCTGGTCTGTTTGAACAGCTGAAGGAAGGAATTTACTTCCCAGACCAGAAAATTACTGTTGGGGATGTTGAAATGCCTATAGTTATCCTCGGGGACCCAGCCTAACCCTTAATGCCATGGCTCATGAAGCTGTACACAGGCACCCTGGACAGTAGTAAGGAGCAGTTCAACTACAGGCTGAGCAAGTGCAGAATGGTGGTAGAATGTGCGTTGGGATGTTTGAAAACGCGCTGACGCAGTTTACTAACTCAGTTAGATCTCAGCACAACCAATATTCCAATTGTAATTGCTGCTTGTTGTGCGCTCCAAATTATCTGTGAGAGTAAAGGGGAGATGTTTATGGTGGGGTGGGAGGTTGAGGCAACTTGCCTGGTGGCCAGTTTCACACAGCCAGACAACAGGGCGATTAGAAGAGCGCAGCAGGGCGCGCTGCACATCAGAGAAGCTTTGAAAGCCAGTTTCATGACTGGCCAGGGTACAGTGTGAGAGTTGTGTTTGTTTCTCTTAAAGTTATATACATAAGGAAATAAAGTCACAATTGTTTAAAAACCGTTCTTTACTACTTGTTGCACAAAACATTAAGAGAAATCAGAAGCTAGATGGGGGAAGGGAAGTATTGGGTTAGGGGGATGGAGGAGGAGGAGGGAAGGACAAATCCAGAAACCAAATCAAAATTTAGGATATGCCAGCTTTCTGCTGCTTGTGCAATTCTCTGGGGTTGAGTGTGTGGGTCCCCGTAGCCTCCGCCCCCGTGTTCTTGGGTGTCTGGGTGAGGAGGCTATGGAACTTGGGGAGGAGGGAGGGCGGTTATACAAGGGCTGCAGCGGCAGCCTGCGGTCTTGCTGCCTTTCCCGCATTAGATCCACCATACAGTGGAGCATGTCAGTTTGCTCCCCCATGAGCTTGACCATAGCATCCTGCCTGCTCTCATTGTGTGCATCCCTCCCTCTTCGTATTCATGTAACGCTTTATGCGATTCCGCAATTGTTTGCCTCCACACATTCAACTGGGCCCTATCAGTGCGGAAGGACTGCATGAGCTCAGCAAACATCTCATCCCGAGTTCGTTTTTTCCGCCTTCTAATCTGGACCAGCCTCTGGGACAGAGTAGATAGGGGCTGCATTGAAACATTTGCACCTGCTGAGGGAGGAGAAAAAGGGAGGGTAGTATTTTAAAAGATACATTTTAGAGAATAAAGGGGACACTCTTTCTCAGTGAAACAGGTAATTCATAGTACACAGCACATGTTCTTTCTGTACAAGGTCGCATTTTGCCTCCGATACTGAAATGCCTGCCACTTTGGTGTGAGTAAGCCATCACATGCGCCCAGGCAACAGAATTCAGCTTGCAGGCAACGGCCAGACAACAGAATTCAGCTTGCAGGCAGCCTGCGGGGTCTCTGGGATGATCGCTTCACACAACGCACCCCCCCCACACACACACACACACCGCGGGGCTCCGATGAGGCTCTGAGCAGGGATGAGCCCTTTAAACTAAACACGAACAGCCCAGCGCGGCTGGGTTTCCCCCCACCCCTCACTGCATGGCTCCGATCAAGCTCTCACTCACCAGAAGTGCTTTCTCCAGGGTCATGGTCTGGGAGCATGCTTTGGAAGTAGGGGGAAGCTATTGGCTCCAGCATTAAGAATAGTTCCTGGCTAGGAGGGAAAACGGATTCCCCACTTGCCGCCTGTGCACTGTCCTCCTCCTCCTCCTCCTCTTCGTCCTCCAAAAACTCATCCTCCTCGCTCCTTGCTACTCCCCCCTTGCAGGTGTCCACAGACAGTGGTGGGGTAGTGGTGGCGTCATCCCCCATAATTGCATGCAGCTCACGGTAGAAGCAGCATGTATGGGGCTGTGACCCAGAGCGCCCATTCGCCTCCCTGGCATTTTGGTACGCTTGCCTGAGCTCCTTGATTTATGTACGACACTGTTCTGTGTCCCTGGAGTAGCTGCTTTCTGTCATAGCCCTGGAGACTTTAGCATATGTATTTGCGTTCCTTTTTTTGGAACGTAGTTCTGCCATAACAGATTCGTCTCCCCAACATGCAATGAGATTCAGTACCTCCTGTTCGGACCATGCTGGAGCTCGTCTACGAATCCAGGACTGCGTGGTCTCTTGAAATGGTGGACTCTGCATGGTCGCCTGTGATGGTGGACTGCGCTGAGGGTCACCTGTGCTGATGGTGACCAAACAGGAAATTCAAAAGTTCCCGGGACTTTTACTGCCTACCTGGCAAGTGCATCAGAGTTCAGAGTGTTGTCCAGAGCGGTCACAAGGGAGCATTCTGGGATAGCTCCCGGAGGCCAATATCGTCGAATTGCATCCACAGTACCTGTAACTCAGAACTGCGATCTCGATTTTAGCGCGACTCCACTTCCGAGATGGAGTACAGAAATCGGAGTAAAGAGCCCTTTAAATCGAAAAAAATAGTTTGGTCGTGTGGACGGAACCAGTTTTATTTCGAGGTAACTCGGCTAATTCAAAAATAACCGCGTACTGTAGACCAAGCCTAATATCCAACCTAAACCTCCCGCACTGCAACTTGAGACCATTGCTTCTTGTTCTGTCATCTGCCACCACTGAGAACAGCCTAGCTCCATCCTCTCTGGAACCCCGCTTCAGGTAGTTGAAGGCTATCAGATCCCCCCCCTTCACTTCTCTTCTGCAGACTAAATAAGCCCAGTTCCCTCAGCCTCTCCTCGTAAGTCATGTGCCACAGCCCCCTAATCATTGTTGTTGCCCTCTGCTGGACTCTCTCCAATTTGCCCACATCCCTTCTGTAGTGGGGGGGGGGGGCGCAAAACTGGACACAATACTCCAGGTGTGGCCTCACAGTGCCAAATAGAGGGGAATAATCACTTCCCTCAATCTGCTGACAATGCTCCTACTAATACAGCCCAATATGCCATTGGCCTTCTTGGCAACAAGGGCACACTGCTGACTCATATCCAGCTTCTCGTCCTCTGTAATCCTCAGGTCCTTTTCTGCAGAACTGCTGCTTAACCAGTTGGTCCCCAGCCTGTGGTGGTGCATGGGATTCCTCCTTCCTAAGTGCAGGACTCTGCACTTGTCCTTGTTGAACCTCATCAGATTTCTTTTGGCCCAATCCTCCAATTTGTCTAGGTCACTCTGGACCCTATCACTACCCTCCAGCGTATCTACCTCTCCCCGCAGCTTAGTGTCATCTGCAAACTTGCTGAGGGTGCCATTAATTTAATTTGAGAGTGCAATTTAAAAGGACATTGTGGATGGCTGCTATGTATAGGATCCCAGGGCAAGGACCTGGAGTAGAGGGTGGGCCTGGGTACCCAGCCACTGGTAAAATGGCCTAGATTTTGAGGCACCCCAGAAGGAGAACTGAACTGTAGTGGCCTAGCTTAAGAGCTGGGGCCAGAAAGGCCCCGGGAGGGCGAAGACACTGCCTCCAGCGAAGGAGCCCTGAGGTACTGCTCTGTTGCAGAGCAGGGACAAACTGAGAGACATCAGAGAAGGCACTGAGAGAGGCCCCTGAGGGACTTGTATCCTGAAAGGGGTTTGTGTTGCTTTTATCGCACAGACTGTGTATGAGTTTCCCAGAGGGCTGAGTCACCAAAGACCCACTACAAACAGAGAGAGAGTGCAGGCACACGCACTTGGCCAGGGGACACTTGTGAGAGATGAGTGCAACCCTGTTACACCTTCCAAGCAGAAGAATATTTTTATGTGCATTCTCTCTCCAGGGTGGAGATTTTTGGGGTAATTAAAAAACAAACCCACCAAAGAAAGCCATCCAAACACCCCAAACTGACATTCAAACTTAGAGACACAGCCAGAATTATTCCCAAACCCTCATAGCACAAAGGCAGCAATTACTTCAGTCCCACAAAAACATTTGTTCTTAGAACTTTTAAACTCTCAGAACAGAGCAGTACCTTGTCTTGTAACCATTATTTTTCCAGTTCTATAGCACATTTCACCCTGAAAGATCCAAAAGCAATTTATAAACTATGCAACCATTACCTAATTCATGGCTAACAGCTGCTGTGTTCCATGCTAAACGGCACATAGCAACTCCACATGCCAATTTAGGAGAGGAAGTAGAAAACCCTGTGCAACTGAAACTACACTGAGATTTAAGGAGGCAGAAAGTAATTAGCCAAACTGGAAGTGTTGCCAGGGCACCTGAATTAGCTTCCCTACTGCTATAGACAATGCCATGGGCTCTTCAATCACAAGTGGTCAGGAGCTCAGCTTTATGCAGTAATGGTGTGATCTCCTATATCACAACCCATTGCTTCCCAAAGTACCTATACTTTCTTTGGATATCTCCCATTCCTGCACTCATTAGCCCCAATGCTTATCTTGTAATATCTGAAAGAATCACTGTCTGAAAAGGCAGGACATAAGAATTTTAAAGGACTTGTTTTACTTCTCTATAACCCGCCTGGGTTTTATGTAGACTAGATTATAATAAATCCATTCATTGTATTTTCAGTTGCTGGGTGAAAAGTGTAGTTTAAATTAATACAAAATTGCAGAAATCCACATAGTGGGCTCTATGTAAAACACCTATAAAGTTCCACAAAAGCCAGAAAATCCACCAATTGTTCTGTGCTTATAAAATAAAGCCCATGAGCATTTCCATGGCATATACTCACACTCACAGTCACAAAAGAACTAACTTCATTTGGTCAAACATTCAAGGCACAAAAACAAGTAGTGTAGGTCCAAATTTTATGTACCAGTGGAAAATGTGTATTTTCAGAGTTTTAAAAATCAGTGTAAATGAGGTGGTTTGAAGATCAATACAGGTTTTAAACCTTTCTCTGCAGTGTCTGAATCACAAATATAACTGATGTGCAGCAAACTGGGCTTAATATCAGAAATAAGCAAAACTGTCCTGTCCAGTTTCACTGCCGACACTGAGGGAAGTGAAGGCGAAGACAGATAGCATCAATACTGGCAAGTCATTTAGAGTTTAATGCCCTTTCAGTTTAAACAATTTTGCTGGTGTCAGTAAACATTTTGTTTTCAAATATAGGATCATCTTGGCAGTATCCTTTTAAGAAAATCCAGATTTTTCTAATCTCTCTCTCTTACATTAAGAGGGATTTTTCATGTACTGAACAGGAACATACACAGTATACAGCAACTGGAGGTCTACTGTAATGCTCCATCTGGGGAGCAGGAAGGAGTTCCACAAAGGACAGAGCCCTACTTTCCAAAGCCAGGTTTAGTGAACAGGGATGTAAGTACCAGAATCCGTCCCCCTCTCCCCCCAAAAACCAGCTTTGTTTTTTTCTCCATTATGCTAAAGACTTATTTATAACAGACCTGGGAGGGAGTGGAATCATAGAATAGAATATCAGGGTTGGAAGGGACCCCAGAAGGTCATCTAGTCCAACCCCCTGCTCAAAGCAGGACCAATTCCCAGTTAAATCATCCCAGCCAGGGCTTTGTCAAGCCTGACCTTAAAAACCTCTAAGGAAGGAGATTCTACCACCTCCCTAGGTAACGCATTCCAGTGTTTCACCACCCTCTTAGTGAAAAAGTTTTTCCTAATATCCAATCTAAACCTCCCCCACTGCAACTTGAGACCATTACTCCTCGTTCTGTCATCTGCTACCATTGAGAACAGTCTAGAGCCATCCTCTTTGGAACCCCCTTTCAGGTAGTTGAAAGCAGCTATCAAATCCCCCCTCATTCTTCTCTTCTGCAGGCTAAACAATCCCAGCTCCCTCAGCCTCTCCTCATAACTCATGTGTTCCAGTCCCCTAATCATTTTTGTTGCCCTTCGCTGGACTCTCTCCAATTTATCCACATCCTTCTTGAAGTGTGGGGCCCAAAACTGGACACAGTACTCCAGATGAGGCCTCACCAATGTCAAATAGAGGGGAACGATCACGTCCCTCGATCTGCTCGCTATGCCCCTACTTATACAGCCCAAAATGCCATTGGCCTTCTTGGCAACAAGGGCACACTGCTGACTCATATCCAGCTTCTCGTCCACTGTCACCCCTAGGTCCTTTTCCGCAGAACTGCTGCCTAGCCATTTGGTCCCTAGTCTGTAGCTGTGCATTGGGTTCTTCCGTCCTAAGTGCAGGACCCTGCACTTATCCTTATTGAACCTCATCAGATTTCTTTTGGCCCAATCCTCCAATTTGTCTAGGTCTTTCTGTATCCTATCCCTCCCCTCCAGCGTATCTACCACTCCTCCCAGTTTAGTATCATCCGCAAATTTGCTGAGAGTGCAATCCACACCATCCTCCAGATCATTTATGAAGATATTGAACAAAACCGGCCCCAGGACCGACCCTTGGGGTACTCCACTTGATACTGGCTGCCAACTAGATATGGAGCCATTGATCACTACCCGTTGAGCCCGACAATCTAGCCAGCTTTCTACCCACCTTGTAGTGCATTCATCCAGCCCATACTTCCTTAACTTGCTGACAAGAATACTGTGGGAGACCGTGTCAAAAGCTTTGCTAAAGTCAAGAAACAATACATCCACTGCTTTCCCTTCATCCACAGAACCAGTAATCTCATCATAAAAGGCGATTAGATTAGTCAGGCATGACCTTCCCTTGGTGAATCCATGCTGGCTGTTCCTGATCACTTTCCTCTCATGCAAGTGCTTCAGGATTGATTCTTTGAGGACCTGCTCCATGATTTTTCCAGGGACTGAAGTGAGGCTGACTGGCCTGTAGTTCCCAGGATCCTCCTTCTTCCCTTTTTTAAAGATTGGCACTACATTAGCCTTTTTCCAGTCATCCGGGACTTCCCCCGTTCGCCACGAGTTTTCAAAAGATAATGGCCAATGGCTCTGCAATCACAGCCGCCAATTCCTTCAGCACTCTCGGATGCAACTCGTCCGGCCCCATGGACTGGTGCACGTCCAGCTTTTCTAAATAGTCCCTAACCACCTCTATCTCCACAGAGGGCTGGCCATCTATTCCCCATTTTGTGATGCCCAGCGCAGCAGTCTGGGAGCTGACCTTGTTAGTGAAAACACAGGCAAAAAAAGCATTGAGTACATTAGCTTTTTCCACATCCTCTGTCACTAGGCTGCCTCCCTCATTCAGTAAGGGGCCCACACATTCCTTGGCTTTCTTCTTGTTGCCAACATACCTGAAGAAACCCTTCTTGTTACTCTTAACATCTCTGGCTAGCGGCAGCTCCAGGTGCGATTTGGCCCTCCTGATAACATTTCTACATGCCCAAGCAATATTTTTATACTCTTCCCTGGTCATATGTCCAACCTTCCACTTCTTGTAAGCTTCTTTTTTATGTTTAAGATCCGCTAAGATTTCACCATTAAGCCAAGCTGGTCGCCTGCCATATTTACTATTCTTTCGACTCATCGGGATGGTTTGTCCCTGTAACCTCAACAGGGATTCCTTGAAATACAGCCAGCTCTCCTGGACTCCTTTCCCCTTCAAGTTAGTCCCCCAGGGGATCCTGGCCATCCGTTCCCTGAGGGAGTCGAAGTCTGCTTTCCTGAAGTCCAGGGTCCGTATCCTGGAGTTCTTTCCCGATCCCTCACTCTGTGACCACTGGGTGTTCTACCAAAAGACCTTCACTTGCTCCCTTGGCTATCTACATTAATTTAAATTCCCAGCTTAAAAAGCAATAGCGCATATGCTTTATGTTCAACTGGACATTGTTTGGTCCACAGGCAACTAGTGAATCAAAGGGAATTCACAACATTCTCTCTGCAGCATTGCTTTCTTGTTCTGATGGGAATTTTGTACATCAGATTATCAGAAAAGACTAAACAGTTTGGACTATAACTTACACATCCAGGAGCCTGGCCCTGCTGTAATGAGGAATGTGCCCATGACGGAGAAGGAAAACAAGAGGAACTCACAAGTTTAAGCCATGCCTACTGTGACTCTTTATGGGGAAGCACCCAAGAGCCAGACAAAAGTTCCATGATAATAGAACAAATACATTAGTATATGCTCATGGGAGGATTCTGCGCTACTGCGCATGCACAGAATGTATATCCCCTGAAGATTTCTTTGCTTCCCTGCAGAAAAATGACTTCCTCATGGGGAAGCAAAGGGAAGCCACAAGAGCGGTCATGTGCTCCTCCCCAGCAGTATGTTTTGGGTGCCCAGGGCAGGTGGCAGAGAGGTAGGGGCCTCTGGGGCAGGGGGCTGGGGAAGACCCAGCTGGTGGCTCCTACCCTGTGGGCTCAGCTGCTAGTCCTGGCTGGGCTGGGGAGGACGGGACTTCCTCTCTCCCGGCATGGCATCCAGAGCCGGGTCAGACCCACCCCTAGGTTTCTTCTCCCAGCTGCAGGAAACTCTGCAAACTGCCTCTTCTCTCTCTCCTCCCCCGCCCTGCTTCCTGCACCCATTGCTCTTCAGCTGTACAGGGAGCTGCTCCCCTATGCATGCAGACCCCCTCATACCCAGACCCTCCTGCCGAGCCTTACCTCCCCCGCACTCAGAACCCCCTGATGAGCCCCACTTCACCTGGACCACCCCAACAAGCCACCCACACACAGATCCCACCCCACCAAGCCCCAACCAGCTGCATGCGGAGTCCTACTCCCCCAGCATCTGGACCCCCCACTAAGCCCCAACATCCAGACCCCCTGCCAAGCTCTATCCCCCCAACCCCCCCCTCTTGCTTAGCCCCAACCACCTTCACCTGGAGCCCCCTGCAGAGTCCCATTACTATTGCACCAAGAACCCCTCAACAAGCCCCTGTGCATCCAGATCCCCCACTGAGCTGGTCACACAGATTGCTCTGCACAGAACCCTCTCAACCCACATCTGGATACCCCACACTAAGCACCTCTACACTTGGATCCTGCCTTGCTCAGTCTGTCTGCCCACAGCTGGTGCACCTGGCAAAGAGGGGAAGAACCCTGGGGTGTTTCTGGGGCAGGCACAGTCCTTGCCCTGTGTCAGGGTTGTGTGCAGCCTCACTGCTGAGTCTGTGTACTGGGGGAAAGAGGGGTGGGACCTGCACAGTGATCTCCCACTTCTGTGCAGCCAGTGGCCTGTGCTCCCCAGTGTCATACTGGAACCTCCACATTTATTTGACAAATAAAATTTGCAGAATTTTAAAATATTGTGTGCAGAATTTTTAATTTTTTTGGCACAGAATGTCCTCAGGAGTAATTATTTTGTTTCTAAACTAACTCCAGCTGCTCAGCTGAAAGGGATGCTGACACAAGAGCCAAATTTTAAGACTGACTGTATCAAAGTCAAGGAGCAAGAGACAACGGGATTTTTTTCCCCCCAAAAAAGAGGGGGAAATGGGGTTTCACAAAAACTAAGGGTTTTTTTTTGTGTGTGAGAACTTGTCATTTGATTTTTTTTAAATTGTTTTGAATTGAGATTTTCACTTGTTTTTGAAAACCAAAATCATTTTGAAACTTGGGATTTATTTTCTCCCCTTTTTATCACTGAATGCAAGAGAGTAAATTATATCAAGAGATCCTCCCCATCCCTTTTTCAACTATTACTTTTCAAAGCTTCTCCAACTTTCAAAAATTGAGAGTGGAGAAAGAAAAGGGGGTGGGGGGGAATTGGAATACACCCCCACCCCACCCCCAGTATCATTCACTGTTACATTACGTGGTAACAAGTCAACTACTGAGAAGCTCTCTTAGCGTGGAAGATAGCAAAAAACTATGCTGTGAGTCCATGGCCTCCCACCACCAGACAGACAGTATTAAAGATCCAGGTAGAAATTAACTGGTGGTGGGGAGGAGATAATCAAGACGATGGAGTTAAATCAATAATTAATTCTATTGTTGTAGGGAGAGGATGGAGGAAGGCAACTTACCTAAGTGGGCCATAGTTCAACATTACAAAGGCCAATATCACCATCACACACACAGCTCTTCTCTTTGGAGAAGGGATTTTAAGATTCTGGTTCTAAACAGGGAGACAGAGCGCACATACAGTGTAAGTGAGGGTTTAAAAACACAAATGCATTTCAGACATTCTAACTCCTGTTGTTTCCTTTTATATTAAGGATGACTTGCAAAGCGTAAAACTTCAGAGGTAAAAATGAGCTTCCCCTTTTTCATAAAGATGTATGAGTGCAGTCAGACCTATTTAAAAATATATCTAGTCTTTTTTTACATTCCATTCAAGTCCCATCTACCAAATTTTCTATGGACAACTGAAGAACCAATAGATTTACAACAAGGAATTAAAACTAAGGCTATCTGCCTCCTATCACCATAGTATCAACACCTCACAGTCTGTAATATATTAATCCTTTCCCCCTCCCCACCCCCTTGAAACAGGGCAGTCCTATTATCCCCATTGTACAGATGGAAAGATGAGGTCCAGAGTGACTTCCCCAAAGCCATCAGGGAGTCTGTGGCAGAGATGGGAATGAACCCATTTCTCCTAAGGTATGTCTACATTGGCAGTTGAACGACAAACCTTTTGTCTTTCAGAGGTGTTAACCTCCCCCACCCACTGCCAAAAAAAACCCCCACAATTTTTCCATGATGAGCACCAGAGTGAACAGCATGAATGCCACTTGTTGGGGGTGGAAGTTTTATGTCAGCAGGAGAGCCAACAAACAGCGGCTACGCTGCATGACTTCTAGCAGCATGGCTGTAGCGAAACAGCCATGTCACTAAAAGCTGTGTAGTGTAGACAAAATTGAGGAAAGGGAGACCTTTCCAGGCCTTCTTCACACATTTAGATACTACAAAGGCCAGTCTAACACTTGCTTTTTCAGCCCCTCTTTCAGTCACCTTTAATGGGTTTGATCTGAAATAAAGACACCTTGCTGGAGCATGAGGTATTTAAGGAAGTCTCCAGAATAATCTCTTTTCCGCAGACAGTTGCTAAAGGAAACTGAAGTGAATTATAATGGGAATTATGTAGCAGGGTTAACATTTGGAAGCTATCGCACAGAAATCTGCAATCCTGAAATTGTCCTGCAGATCGTTTCTCCCTTCTTCCATGCCAGCGAAAGTAGAGGCTCCTACCAGTGCTGCTCCTGCACACAGCATGTCCAAGCAGGAGAAAAAAGGGAAACTGACTAGGACTGTCACTTGGTTTCCTTCTGCTGCAGTTATTGCTTGAGAAGCAGAAACACCCTCCCAATCATGTGGGGAAAGAAGAACAAAGAGCAGCATAGGGATGGAGTGACAATTTTTAAATCAAGATTGGGTGTTTTTCTAAAAAGATATGCTCTAGAACTAAGTCCTATGGCCTAAGTCCTATAGGATAGACCAGATAATCACAGTGGCCCCTTCTAGCATCACTCTAGGCTTCTATGCCAACAATTCTGAATGAGGGCATGGAGGGAGCATAACTGCATGTGAGAAGCACATCACTTAATTTAGTGTGGAGTTTCGTTCAAATACCAATTTAATTAACAATGGTAATTAGCTGTGTAAGTAAACAAACGTAATTCAGAAATGATGCATCTAGCAGTGCATCTAGACAGCATGCTGACATGGGGACTCTGGCTCCAGACCAGCGGGTGAGGGAAAAGGAAGGGGGAAAATGATGAACATGTGCATTATTTTAAACTAATAGCCGACAGAGGTCCGTAACAGCCATCCCTATTGCCCCCAGTTGTTGGCACATGCCATTATGATGCCTGTACCAACACAAGTTCATTACCATGCTGTTCTAAACAAATCACTGCATGGATTTCGTCCTTCCACAAACACTTCTTACCTCTAACACCAATTCATCCAGCTGCCTCTTCAGTGAACCATTCTCTCTCTTGAGCTGCTCATTCTCCAGCAAGGCAGCCTTCAGCCTGGCCTCCAGCCCCAACATGTATTCCTTCTTCTTCCTGCGTGACTGGCAGGCTGACTCCCGGTTTTTGATCATGCGCTGCTGTCTTCTCAGGAGGTTACTCTAGATGGGGACCAAGCAGTCCGGTTAAAATGGGGAACCCTAACCTACATGCACATTGGTCATCTCATACACAATTTCTGCTCTGCCACTTTTTCAGCCAACTGAGCACTTCTATCCAAAAGTTCCTAATGTGTTGATCATTGCAGCATCTAGTCTCTTATCAGGTTACACCCCCAAGAATTAGCTCACAAAGGGAATGAAAGAATTATGTCCCAATTTCTTCTCTTCTCTGACCTGTACTTTCATATTTCCTTGGCACAAACTGGTTCCCACCATATACAGGAGTGCAGAACAACTGCTGTGCTTGTGCAGCAATGTGCTTGTCCAGCAAATGATTTTTAGGGACCAATTTATGAGGAAAGGTAAAGAACTTAACATGCACAGCTTGTAAAAATCTTGACTAAGACGGGACACAGTCAAAAACTATAGTGATTATATGCCTTACAGCATACTGTAACCAACAGGTATGAGCATCAAACAGGCAGGATTGCGCACGGTGGTATTGGGAGGATGAAGAGCAACAGAATGAAATTAAAGAAAATGTAGCCTCAATGTCAGGAAATTTTTAAATAGTGACTTTAACTCATGAGATTTCTACCAGTCCCCTTGGGATACTATTTCAGGGGCTATTTAAAACTGGACTGAACAAGGCACTGGTAAATAAACTCTTGCGTTTGCAGGCAACAACCTTGCACTGCATTGCAGGGGAAGTTTCTTTCTATTGCCTTCAATTTTCGTTTATAACCTAAAGCCTAAGAATTTATCCTTCCAAACTCTGGGCCTGATTCTCATTTACACTAAGTCCCATTTACTGAACCAAATGAGTTGCCAACGGAGGGACTGAACAGGCAGGAAGAGAAGCAGGAAAAGCCAACAGAGGACAGGATTTTAAAAAGTACAGAGTGGTTGACCATGTCAAAGGTCAAGGAGGATGAGAATGGAGGCCTTGCTGCTCTTTAATTTAGCAGTTTGTTCCAGCACCTTCTCTCTCAACATCCCAACCTGACACTAGACACTGCTTCAACTGGAATAAAACCAAGCACAGAAACATTTCCATTGATCAATTTAATAAAAATATAAATTTGACACCTAAGCTGACCTGAAAGCACCCTGTTAAAGACAAGAACGGTCATGGTCCACACTAGCATTATCTGGAGTTAGTTTGCCTTAACAAATCTTCCATTGAGTTTCTTTTCTGCATAGGCTAGGAATGGGAACTGTGTTCTTGCTTTATCATGGAGACGCATAGTTAAAGATAAGGAACAACTTCCAATAAACCACAACAGGGTCTGTATTGTTGTTACATTTGTATCGGCCTGGAGTGCAGTGGAGACATACAAGACTGAAAGCTAATTGTTTTCATCCACCTGAAGAGTACTCCAATAGCCTAATAATGGACACACTAGTGGCTTACAACTGTTAGAGTATTAAAAAGGCACATAATTTATTAAAAAGGAATAGAATTTGAATAATTTTGGGAGTAGGGGTTTGTGAAAATCAGTAGAATGATAAAAGAAT
The DNA here is from genome assembly GCF_965140295.1 of Lepidochelys olivacea. NCBI lineage: Eukaryota > Metazoa > Chordata > Testudines > Cheloniidae > Lepidochelys > Lepidochelys olivacea. Next base: position 41,570,507 of record NC_140418.1, on the reverse strand, counting down.
AGCAGAGTCCGTAAACTCTGCAAGCCAGAAAGCTTTGGTTGAGGCAAATACAAGAGACAAAGTTAAGGTTATTTGTGGCCACTTTAAGTTTCCTTCTTGCAGATAACTGTCTCATAACTACAGTATTTTGCTGTGCAGCATTTGCAGCTAATTTTCCTTGCAGACACTGACAGTCATTCTATCATTCTGAAGAAGCCACGTGGCTCACATTTCACTATTCTTCTTCATGATATTACAGCAGGGTTACAGAGACCAAGAAAACAAGCTACAATGCACTAAGGTTTTGGCTTCTCTCCCTGCTGATCTAATTGCGTTCTGTAAAGATCATTTATAATATGGATAGTCTGCTGCCACTGACACAATCCTGTGAAAATTAAGCTGTGTGTACTTATTCCAACTTCTTGGAGGGGGGGGTATTTTTTTAATGTTCTCTGTAAGCATTGAGCTTTGTGCACAAACACGTTTCTGGTCACTGCTGACTCTTTTCAGATACTGCAAAACACATTAGATCTTACAAGCATATAAAGCCTTTTAAGAAAACAGGGTTTTAGATAAGCAAGGCATTTGGATATGATATAGTCTGGAGGCTGAGAGCGCTTCAACTACCCAGAGTCCAGATAATCAGTATTATATTGGAAATGTAAGATCATCGACATATTCCACATTCACACAGTAGTTGATGGACGATAGATCCATCAATGGTAATCAGCCAAGATGGTTCGGGATGCAACCTCATGCTCTGGGTTTCCCTAAATCTCTGACTGCCAGAAGCTGGGACTGGATGACAGGGTATGGATCACTCAATAAGTTGGTGTGTTCTATTCATTCCCTTGGAAGCACATGGCACCATTCACTGTCAAAAGAGAGAATACTGTGCTGGATGGAGCAATGGTCTGACCCAGTATAGCCATTCTTTTTGTACGTATAACTGGCACTATTTTTTCCAATGTTTGCATTTATCAACACTGAATTTCATCTGCCATTTTGTTGCCCAGTCACCCAATTCATAGAATCATAGAATATCAGGATTGGAAGGGACCTCAAGAGGTCATCTAGTCCAACCCCCTGCTCAAAGCAGGACCAATCCCCAATTTTTGTCCCAGATCCCTAAATGGCCCCCTCAACGATTGAACTCACAACCCTGGGTTTAGCAGGCCAATGCTCAAACCACTGAGCTATCTCCCTACCACCTTGGTAACTCTTCTCAGTCAGCTTTGGACTTAACTATCTTAATTAATTTTGCATAGTCTGCAAATTTTGTTAACTCACAACAGCCCACATTCCAGATCGTTTATGAATATGCTGAACTATACAATAATTTTTTGACTCATAGCAGACATTCAGAACATGCCAAAACTTAAACACTAGAATTAACGGCTCAACCACATATTAAAGAGCTACATATAATGTCATATGTCTTGTATATTTTCTTTTAAAAAGAAGTCCAAAATAAGTATGGGAAAGTTTTCCCCCTAAATAGTGTTTTTTTACAACACTAATAACTAGGCTCATATTGTCCTCTCATCTTCAAAGTTACCTACAAAATTCAAGCACTTTACAAACTGAAGTTGCCATTTCAAATTAGTCCTACAAATAATACTGTTCTGAGCAAACTTTAAGCCCCTAACACGTGACATCTGGCACTGCCTTAACCATGTGCTCACTACCACTCCACATAATGTGGTAGGAATGTCCCACAGGACAATTATTCTGCTAACAAGTTATGGAAAAAATGGTTGGCCACCTTTTGTCACTGTTGTTCTTCAAGATGTATTGCTCATGTCCATTCCATTCTTGGTGTGTGCACGCCCATGTGTGCGGTCATTGGAGATTTTTGCCTTAGCAACAGGCATAGGGCCGGGAAGGTGCCACCTTGAGTGCCGCACTCACGCGCTGGTATTTCAGGCGCCGCCGGCCCTATGCTGTCTCAGTTCCTTCTTGCCAACAGCTCCGACAGAGGAGCAGGAGGGTGGGTAATGGAATGGACATGAGCAACACATCTCGAAGAACAATAGTTACGAAAGGTGGGTTACCATTTTTTCTTCTTCAAGTGCTTGCTCATGTCAATTCCATTCTAGGTGACTCACAAGCAGTATCAATGGAGGTGGACTCGGAGTTCACAGTCTTGCAGCACTGCTCTGCCAAAGTCAGCGTCGTCTCAAGCCTGCTGGGTCAGCGTGTAATGCGATGCAAATGTGTGGATGATGACCAGGTAGCGGCCCAACAGATCTCTTGGATCAGTACCTGTGCCAGGAAGGCTGCCGATTGATGCCTGTGCCCTAGTTGAGTGTGCCGTCACAATCACCAGCTGAGGCACCTTCGCCAGCTTATAACAGTAGCAGATGCAGGCTGTGATCCAGGGCGAAATCCTCTGAGCAGACACTGGGCGACATTTCATCCTGTCTGCCACAGCAAAGAACAATTGCATTGACTTATGGAATGGCTTCGTTCTACTTATGTAGAATGCCAGCACCCTCCTGATGTCCAGGGTGTGAAGCCTGCGTTCCTCATCCAACGCATGGGGATTTGGACAGAAGACTGACAAGTATGAAACTGAGAAACAAACTTGGGCAGAAATGCTGGATGCAGGTGCAGCTGGACATTGTCCTTGTAGAAGACTGTATAGGGTGGCTCCGAGGTGAGCGCCCTGATCTCAGACATCCTGCGGGCCAGTGTTGTTGCAACCAGGAACAAAACCTTTCAGGAGAGAAGCAGGAGGGAGCAGGAAGCCAGAGACTCAAAGGGAGACCTCATAGCTTTGACAGCACAAGATTCAGGTCCCGGGAGGAACCGGGCCCCAGATGTGTAAATAGAGGAGCTCCAGACCCTTCAAAAACCACACTGTCATAGGATCTGCGAAGAGAGACCTGCCTTGGAATGGAGAATGCAATGCTGAAATGGTGGCCAGATGGACTTTGATCAAAGAGAGGGACAACCCTTCAAGTTTGAGGTGCAGCAGATAATCCAATATATCCTGCAGCGAGGCCTACTCGGCCCAAAGAGGCTGCTCCAAGACCCAGCACACAAAACTCTTCCATTTAGCCAGGTAGGTTGCCCTGGTAGAGGAGTTCCTGCCACAGCAAGACCTGCTGAACACGGGTCGAGCATGCCCGCTCATCTGCGCTTAGCCATGCAGTAGCCAAGCTGTCAAGTGCAGCGCTGCCAGGTTCCGGTGCTGGAGATTGCCGTGGTTCTGGGACAGCAGATCCGACCAAAGAGGCAGTAGAAGAGGGGTGGCTGCCGAAAGGCTCAGCAACATGCTGAACCAGTGCTGATAGGACAGGGCCATGCGGGAGCTACTAGGATAATCATCGCTCTGTCCTGCTTGACTTTCATGAGGACCATGTGAATTAACAGCACTGGCAGGAAGGCATACATCAGCACTCCTGACCATGGAATGAGGAAGGCGTCCGCAAGGGAATCTCTGTCCAGACACTGAATAGAACAGAATACATGGCGCTTTCTGTTCTGCCTGGACGCAAATAGGTCCACCTGGAGAGTCCCCCACCTCTGGAAGATTATGTTGACCACCTCCAGATGGAACAACAATTCATGGCAAGACAAGAAGGACCTGCTGAGGTGATCTGCGACCAGATGAATGGCATGCTGGACACAAAAGTCCCGAAGACTGAGCACCTCCTGACAAAGGGCCGAGGACCTGGCACCACCCTGTCCGTTGATGTAATACATTGATGTAATACTGTCCGTTAGGACCTGCACCCCCTTGCCTTCCAGGTGAGGCAAGAATTCCCAGCAGGCCAAGTGAACCACCCTGAGCTTGCTGACGTTGATATGGAGGGCGAGATCATCCCGCAGGCAGTGGCCCAGGGTGCTCACCTCACCCAGGTCAGCTCCCCAGCCCAGATCTGAATCTTCGGAAACCAGGGTCAACGACGGGGACGGGGTCACGAAGTGAACTCCCTGCAGCACCGACTTGGGGTCCTACCACCAATGCAGGGATCATAGGATGTGGTTCAGCACCCTGACCACCCGGTCCAGCCCATGTCTGCTGGGAATATAGACCAAGGCCAGCCATGCTTGCAGAGGCCGTAGATGGAGTCGAGCATGGGTGACCACATATATGCACATTACCACATGGCCCATCAGACGTAGGCAGGTGTGGGCCGTAGTGAGCAGGTGCTTCTTTAAAGGGGAGATCAAGTCTGACACGGCCTGAAAATACGCTTCCAGAAGGAAGGCTCTGGCTCGCGTGGAGTCAGGGACCGCCCCGATGAATTCTACGTGCTGGTTTGGCATCAATGTGGACTTTTTTGTTTATTAACAGGCCTGGATCCTGGCAGGTGGAACATACCAGATGGAGGATCCTCTGCACCTGCTCCCGAGACCTGCCCTTGATGAGCCAGTGGTTGAAATACCAGAAAATCTGGACCCCTCAATGTCTCAAGTAAGCCGCCACTAGCACCATGCATTTTGTGAACACCCTTGGGGACGAAAACAGGCCAAAGGGCAGTGCCATGAATTAAAAATGGCGCCTGCCCACTATGAAGCGGAGGAAACACCTGTGACCCGGGAATACGGAAATGTAGAAATAAGCATCCCGTAAATCGAGAGCGGCGTACCAGTCTCATGGATCTAGGGAGGGGATGATGGAAGCCAGGGAAATCATGCAAAACTTCAACTTCTTGAGAGACTGGTTGATGCGATGCAGTTCTAGGATGGGTCTGAGGCCTCCTTTTGCTTTCAGAATTAGGAAGTACCAGGAGTAGAACCCCTTTCCATTCATATCCCAAGGGACCTCTTCTACTGCCCCCAGGTGCAAAAGGTTTTCAAACTTCCTGAACAAGGAACTGCTCACAAGAAGGGTCCCTGAAGAGGGAAGGGGGGGTGAGAAGGAGGGGTGGCTGAAAATTGCAGGGTATAGCCCCAGGGTACTATGTCCAGTACCCAGCGGTCTGAGGTGACCTGCAACCAGTCCGAACAGTAGGGGTGAAAGCGGTTGAGGAAAAGGATCTGCAGATCCAGGGATTTGGCTGGGGCATCACTCTCAAGCATGCCATCATAATGAGTGCTTCTGGCCTCCTGATTGTTTTGCCAGGCCAGGCTGCACAGGTGAGTGGGAGGTAGAACGGTGGTGACGACTAAATCCAGTATCTGTGTCCCTTCTTCTAGGAGACCCCAGACGAGGCTGCCATGGCCTCAGCGGCGGAGGCAGCCAGAACTGCTTAAGCATTGACTACGGTGTGTGCATACTCAGCAAGAAAGGGTGGCTCTGGTTTCTTTCACCCCATGCAGCCTCACATCTGTTTGGTCAGAGAATAGACCGTTCCCATAGAATGGGAGGTCTTGGATGGACACTACCAACCTGGCAGCTGAGTCCGCTGCATCCCATGCCATTTGCAGGGAACACTGGGCTGTTGTGGTGACTTCCTGCACCAGAGTATCAAACTCTTGGGCGAAATCCTGTGGGATATACTCCTTAAACTTACGGAGGGAGTCCCATAAATTAAAGTTGTAATGGCCCAAGAGGGCCTGATGGTTTGCCACCTGAAACTGTAAACTGGAGGTGTAATCAATCTTCCTCCCAAACAAGTCCAGTCATTTGGCCTCATTATATTTCAGGGTCAAGCCGGAACGTCCCTGTTTTTCTTTCTCATTGGCTGCTGAGACCACCAGCGAGCCGGAGAAAGTGGGTGGGTGAGTATACAAGTATCCAAAACTTTTGGCCAAGACAAAGTATTTCTTCTCGGCCCATTTTGAGGTGGGAGGGATGGAGCAGGGGGTTTGCCAGATGGACTTGGCAATTTTGAGGACCCCGTCATGCACCAGTAGTGTGACGCGAGTCGGGCTAGAGGCTGAAAGGACATTGAATAGGGTGTCGATCGGCTCAGCAATCTCCTCCACTTCCAGGCCCAAGTTCTCGTCCACCCAACAAAGCAGAGCCTGGTGGTGGTCCTTAAAGTGATCTGGCAGACTGGACCTGGAGAGGCCTGTGACTGCCTCATCTGGGGACAAAGACGAGGACTGTACCACAGGCGAGGACCCCAGGTCCTCCATCTCTGCAGGAAAGGGAAGCTTAGGAGTGGGCACAGCCTCCTCAGTCTCGGCTTCCAGGCATGCCTCCTGTACCAAGCCCAGTGCTGTCGGTGCTGGCAGCTGCTGCTCCAAGGCTGCGGCCGACGAGTGGCGCGAAGGGGGCATAGCCATGACCGGAATTCCCCCTGCATTCCAACAAGGCCAGTGCATGGGTCACTGACCTGGCACTGCGGTCTTGGTCATCCAGTCACGCCGTTGAGGTCTAGGCAAGAGGCTAAACTGTCCTTCAGTGCCAGAGGAACCGCCTTCCGGAGACCACAGAGGGGCCATGGATACCTGGATCTGCCTAGAGACCACAGATAATGGTGCCCGGTACGAGGGGACCGGTGACTGGGAGACCAGTGTCAGGGGGACTGGAGGTGGGATAGAGAATGCTCCCATGGGGGAGGCGACCTGGATCAACATCGAGATGGCGACCAGCGGGAAGGTGATCAGTACCAGTAGTAAGGGGACTGGCACCTCCCTCTAGGCAATCCACATTAAGATGACGGGGACCGCGATCTTGGTGCCAGCAATCAATGGCGAGTCCCAGACTATCTCGGCAGTGGCTCCGGTGATCGGCATCACAGAGGTGGAGACAGTGGAGATGGCGCGACGGGAAATGGTGCTGGGCAGAGCTCAGTGCCGGGCGTGCACTTCACACTGATGCCAAGATGCTCGGCAAATCCTGTCGAGATGGTTTGGAGGTCGAACAGAGGGCGGACTCCGTGAGGAGAGCCGGAAGTCAAATATCCCACTCTTTCTGTATGCGGAGCCAAAAGTTTTTACAGATACGGCACTTGTCTTTTACCTATGTCTCCTCCAAGCACTTGAGACAGCTCCTGTGGGGGTCACTAACAGGTATAGGCCTGTTACAATCAGTGCAGGGCTTGAACCCCAGAGACTCGGGCAAAGTCCCCAATGCGACTCTAACTACTAAGATCACTTAACAGGTACTTAACGCTAAATACTGAAGAATCAACTATATACAAGGCCCTACGGCACGAAGTCCAAAGACGAAAAATGGTTAGCCCTTGCAAAGCAAGAAAGGCACTCCGACTAACCATCACGGGCGGTAAAAAGGAACTGAGAGGATGTAAAACCGGTGGCACCTGATATACCAGCGCATGAGCGTGACACTTAAGGGGGTGCCACAGCCAGCCCTACAGATACCGCTAAAGCAAAAATCTCAGATGACCGCGCATGTGGGTGCACACACACCTAGAATGGAATCGACGTGAGCAAGCACTCAAAGAAGAACTAACTTTTCACATAACTGGAACTAAGCTACCTATGGAATTACTTTGGATAATGCTGGGTTTACCATCTGATGGGAGTTATCCCATGAAAAAATGAGACAGCAATTACTCATTTGTAAGCATTAGCATTAGCAAGACATGCACTAGTCACATAACAGAAGAGAAAGAAACCCCCATGCACAGTTTTAGGCCCTCATAATGGAAAAGATAATGCGCACATTAAAAGACAAGACCATCCAACTTTACGTGCGCTGGCTTTCTGTGCTGGTTTATGAAGAATCTGACACTTCTGGAGTTGCCTCTAAGCTGGATAAGTACAAAGCTGTATAAACATTGCTTTTTCCACCCAAGTCAAACATACTCTCTCATCTACTTATCTATGTAACTCAGCAGTAATGTATAGCTTCCCCAAGAGGAATTTTATTTTTCACTGAAATGTATGAACACAGCCCAGAGCCTAAGATTCTGTAATAAGAGACCTCTGTTGTACCTGTTTTAGGTGATGGACAATTGCTTGCATTTTTTAAAGACTAAAGGCTGGGCGGTAGAACTGAGGCCCTGTCTTTCACATGGCAGTTCAGAATACTAACCACAAGGCCCTGTGGGAACACATGAATGTTGTATTCCCTCATGTGCCGACTGTTTGGTTAGATCATTATAACATCTAAATGCAATAGGTATGGCTGTTTTTCAAACCTCTTCCCCATTTCTCTGCTGGAATTAAATATGTTGTTGTCCGAAAGATTGACTCTTCTTGTTTGATTGCACTCAAAGGCTGTCACTTTCTTACTGTTGGTGAGCTTTATTACTAAAGCCTGGGAGATGAGAAGCACATTATTCTGCCTTCTCACATTCACCTTACTATCTGCTGATCTTATTCCAATCCAATTCATCTGAAAAGCTGAGTATTAATTTGTTAACAGTTCATGTTGCTACAGTAGTGTTTCCCAAATTTGGGACACCATTTGTTCAGGGAAAGCCCCTGGCGGGCCGGGCCAGTTTGTTTATCTGCCGCGTCCGCAGGTTTGGCCAACCGTGGCTCCCCCTGGCGACGGTTAGCTGCTGCAGGCCAATGGGGGCTGCGGGAAGTGGCAGCCAGTATGTCCCTTGGCCCGCACCGCTTCCCGCAGCCGCCACTGGCCTGCAGTGGCGAACCGTGGCCAGTGGGAGCCGCAATCAGCCGAACCTGCGGACGCAGCAGGTAAACAAACCGGCCCAGCCCGCCAAGGGCTTTCCCTAAGCAAGTGACGTCCCAAGTTTGGGCAACACTGTGCTAGAGTATAAAAGAGGAAGTCCTGCAATGCTTTCCTCATCCTGTGACATCTGCTTAGACGAGCAAACGAAATCTGTTAGAATGTTCTTACGAGAGCTACATCTGTGCAGCTGTAACCATCACATCTGGTCCATGCTACAGTCACAAAAAACATGTAACCCTTTTAGTGCCGATTTATTGGTACTGGTAGCGTTCCCCCAGGGCAAAACTCCTGAAACATTAGCAATAAGAAAATAATACTATTTAACATTTATGTACCAGTAAAGGTCCATTTCCTCATTAAACACACACAAGTGTCGTGGGTCTGACCTCTCATACCATTTCTTCAGATTGCTACCTATCAGATTAGCACCTCACTCTACTTCAACACCAAGAATTGCAGATTTTTTCCTGGTGGAAACAGGCAAAAAACCTCACCTAAAATGGACTGTCATCTGCTGAGCCAGTCATTAATTTGGTTCCAAATCTGCAACAGTTTTGTATACACAGATGGACTAGGGTATGCTGGATGAAGTTAGGAATAACTATATAGATTCACAGCATCCAAGGCCAGAAGGGACCCTTGTGATCATCTAGTCCAGTGGTCCCCAACCTTTCTGTGGGAATAGCATATTCCTATCCCCAGAAGACTGTGGGGGGCGCCAGACGCCCCGCTGCCTAGAAGCGGCAGTGGCAAGAAGCGTCGCTGCTGAAATGCCGCCGAGAAACGGCAATGCTTCCCGGCGACATTTTGGTGGGCGGTTCTGTGGCAGCCGTGGTTCTCCGGCGGCCCGGTGTCCTGCGGGCATACACAACTGCCCCAGCGGGCGCTATTGTGCCCACAGGCAGCGCGTTGGGGACACCTGATCTAGTCTGACCTCCTGTATAATACAAGCCATAGAACTTCCCCCTTCCCCAATTCTATAACATATATTTTAGCAAAACATCCTTGATAAAGGGCTCAGAAGCATATACTTTAGCAGTGAGAAGTTGCACTGCTAGACATATAATGTACCGTTAGGACTGTAGGCCTTGCTAGAGCCACAGACATAACTAAAAGTATGAACAAGAGTAGGTTAGAATATTAACACACCAGGTATCTGCTAACCAAGTAAGCACATTCCAGACTGGAAAGAATGGTACAAAAACACACAGATCTCTCCAGTAACTACATAAACACACGCCTAAGAGATGGTACAAAAACACACCAACTCCTCAAAACAATAAGGAGGAGATTACCAGATAATGGATGAGGATCATAGAATCATAGAATATCAGGGTTGGAAGGGACCTCAGGAGGTCATCTAGTCCAACCCTCTGCTCAAAGCAGGACCAATCCCCAATTAAATCATCCCAGCCAGGGCTTTGTCAAGCCTGACCTTAAAAACTTCTAAGGAAGGAGATTCCACCACCTCCCTAGGTAACGCATTCCAGTGTTTCACCACCCTACTAGTGAAAAAATTTTTCCTAATATCCAACCTAAACCTCCCCCACTGCAACTTGAGACCATTACTCCTTGTCCTGTCCTCTTCTACCACTGAGAATAGTCTAGAACCATCCTCTCTGGAACCACCTCTCAGGTAGTTGAAAGCAGCTATCAAATCTCCCCTCATTCTTCTCTTCTGCAGACTAAACAATCCCAGTTCCCTCAGCCTCTCCTCATAAGTCATGTGTTCCAGTTCCCGAATCATTTTTGTTGCCCTTCGCTGGACTCTCTCCAATTTATCCACATCCTTCTTGTAGTGTAGGGCCCAAAACTGGACACAGTACTCCAGATGAGGCCTCACCAATGTCAAATAGAGGGGGACGATCACGTCCCTCGATCTGCTCGCTATGCCCCTACTTATACATGTTTTCTCTTAACTAGCAGGTACAAGGTATAAGGGAGGTAACTAACAACATCTGGAGTGACAAGATGGGTGAGGTAATTATCTGTTATTGGACCAACTTCTGTTGGTAAGAGAGACAAGCTTTCAAGCTTACACCAAATTCTTCTTCAGATCTGGGAAACTAACTCAAAGTGTCACTGTTAAATACGAGGTTTGAACAGATGGCTTAGCGTAAGTAGTTAACACATTTCAATGGACCATTCTGGGGCCAACAAAGCTACAACAACATTGCATACAACATCTAGAGCGTAATGTGGAACTTGTCTGTATCAATGTATAAAAGGAGAAGTCATAGGAGGCACACCTTTGTGCAAGGCTAAGGAACAGCATCATGTTATGTTGATTGAGTTGATACCTTGTTGCGGGCATACATGGGTTAGTGTATCTGTAGCTCCTATGGTGCACTAGGACCGTGCTTTGTCGACAATAAACCTGACCAAGTGCCTTCGCCACGGAACCAAGCCTATGGTCTTTCTTATGAACAACACTGCGGTCTGCTGAATCCACACTGTGCACTTCTGCTAGTGCAGTCGACACCGGAGCTCCAAGAACAGCAACACTAGCAGCATTAATAATGCTGCAACAACAGCAACACTAACAACAGGACATATTACACAGTGTTCATATTCTAACAGGAGCACAGGACTCTGAGAAGAGGGAGTTGCAAATTTATCTATTGCTCCAAAGAACTAGAGTTTTATTACATGTTTCTGAAATCACTGATATTAAAGCAGGTGGGTTTTTTTCTAAGATAACACCAAACAACCAGTTGGTCCTTCAGCTGAGAGGCCTGGATGTATAGGCAAGCAAAGGAAGGCTCAATTCCTCATTAAGCAGTGACTGAACTGTTCTAAAGCAAGTCTTCATTTAAATAATTTGGTTCATACACATGCTTAGAAGTGGTTAGCAAATGCTAATCTCAAACTAGACGCTAATGATTCTCAAATGTTATGTAACTGTTACGAATTACATTTCTATAAGCAGTTGGAATGCTCCTCAAATGTTCAAGAAATTCATTAAGCTTTGCCTATTCCAAGCAGAAAGGAATGGTATGGAAAAATGCAAGGAAGGAGAGTGGGGCAAGGAAACAAGGGGAGTAACTAATTGGGAAGTTTGAGGGGAGCACAGATAGTGAGGGGAAGGGAAAGTATAGGAAGAGAAGAGTAATGTAAGCTGGCTCAGAGCTGTACACATCTACAACGTGAGTACAATTTGATGTAGAAAGTAAGTACAATACAATTAAAGGGTTCAGAGAGAGCAGGAGTCAAGTGGCAGGAAAGGAAGATTGTTTTAGCAATGGCATTCTGGATAAACTGCAAACAGGGAGAGGGGAAGAAAAAGGGATGAATTTGCAGTAATTAAGGCTCCAGTATAGCAAAACATATAAACATGTTTAAAATGCACTCTGATCCAGGATAGCACTTAAAGTTAAATACAGACTTAACTCCCACTGACTCTGGTTAAACACATGCTTAAGTCCTTTGGGCTCTTCAGTCTAAGCAAGATCCAGAAGCTGGAATCTGAAGCTAGACAAGCTGGAAAGGCAATTTTTTTTTAAACAATGTGGGTAATTAAGCATTGGAACAGGTTGTGATGGAGTCTCCATCGCTGCCAATTTTTAAATCAAGACTGGATGTTTTTCTATAAGATCTGCTCTAGTTCAAAGAGGAATTGATTCAGGGCAGTCCTATGGCCTCTGTTACGCAGGAGGTCAGCTCGTCCCTCCTGACCTTGTAATCTATGAATCAGGACCCAAGGCAGGACAGTATCAAGGTACGGACCAAAATTCTGGCAGTCAGAACAGAGAGTACAGAGCAGGCTTTAGAGACAGCAGAATGGAGGAGCTAATAAAGGCTGGCAGCAGCCTGGATGTGGGCATGGGAGGGGATACGAAGAAAGAGAGCAGAGTCAAAAGTGACGCCAAATTTGTAGAAAACTGGGTGATGTGGACACTTGTGGAGTTAAACAGTAATCAGGAAGGGAATGGAGGGAGGAGAGAAACCCCACACCCCTTTCACTGTCTCATCTCTTTCATCAGTGAGAAGAGAGTTTTAACCCCACGGTGCAGTGCCAAGAGAAGAGACTCAACGTTGGCTCTGAACTCTCTTCCTTTTGGGAGTTTAAATTAAGCTCTTAGGGCACTTTGAAAATTCTGAGGCTTATTTCTTAAATGTGTGCTGTCTTTAATTGTGCTTTGGCTCAACTCACAGGGCTGATGTGTCTGTTAATATATAGTATCATTTCATTCTGAGATGGGCGTGCTTTGCAGCAAGAATGCTTTGTAGTAGAAGGTTCACTCGTTCCCTAAGAAACCCCCAAAGAGAAATTCCACAACAGGAGAAAGGCTGCATTCACTTTTTCCAGCAGGTCTGGAGCCAATATATAGTCTTATGGCTTTTAAAATATTATGTGAGGTTTTTAAAGAAGTTAAACCAAAATGGCTTTACCATCAACAGACAGGAAGAATGGGAAAATAATTTGTTTAAAATAGGAAGATGGCTTCATAATAGAAACTGGAACGAACACTAGGAGCGGTTTGTCTCTCTCTACGTGCCAGAAAAACTGAACCCAGCCAATAAGGATGGAAATATCCATACAAAAAAGAAGAGGTGATGGGGAAGGTCTCAGCACTACTGAAGGGAGATCAGCATACCAGAAAGTCACCCAGCACCTACACAGCCATTCACTAACATCTTTTTCCTGTTCAACATAAAAAGTCAGGTCTTCAGCAGGTGTCAACCAGTGCTGCTTCACTGAAATCAGTGGCACTATGCCCATTTGCATCAATGAAGGATGTAGCTTAGATGCTTATTTCACATCACATCCTGTTAAAAGTTCAGTCACTGCATTTTCTCTACAGCCCTTTTTCACCATTATTTGTCCATTGGCCATTTCTTGGAGAACAACGTTTTATCAAGCCTCCCATTCCCGGGTTTCTTCTAGGAGGCTTGAAATGTTTCTTCTAGGAGGCTTGAACTGATTTGTTTTAACTTTTTTTTTTTTAAACACAGTTGTTTCTTTCAGAAAGCAACAGCCAGGTCAGCTAATGAGAAAGAAAGTTATTTAATCACCTTACCTTCATCTAAGAGCACTACAGAAACACGCAGCCAGAACTCAAAGCTAAAATTTTGCCAACAGTGCTGTGTAGTTAAATGCCTGATGCCCAGCTAACTTGGCAGAAGGACCTCACTGCAAAATCCATCTGAAAGTGATACCAGAGCTGTCTGCTCATACAGTCAGATTCCTCACAGAGCCCCCAGTTTAACACTGTTTGCACTGGAGATGAAATAGTGGAATCTGCTTTTCAATACAGTATTTCCCTTTCCCCCACCCACACACGCAAAAATATAACCAGAAATCGCAGCACTATGCCTTTCCCCAATTGTGTAACTTTTCTTCATCATGGAGCATAAGGGAACTAAATGGTGTTTGGCTAAAAATCATTTGAAATACAATTCTTTTTAACCTATTTCTTATTACCACCTCAAAATACTGAGTGAATTTTTGAAGTCTAATATATTTGCTTAATAAATTCTGATTGCTCTTTCACTTCATTCACCATGCAACACTCAAACACACAAGGCAGTTTCTAATCAGCTCAATTTTCCAGCATTCATGCATTAGCACAACAATAACATTTTGAGCCAAATATTGTAGGACAATGTCTTAATCTCAGCAAAAAGTTGCTTTCATTTGACCAATAAAGATATTGAAATTTTTTTTAATTTTAGAGTCTGGGAAATCATATCTCCACAAAGCATAGCATTCTGGTCTAATCAGCCATAATCACAGAGGGACTGATCCCATCACATGGCTTTTTCCACTACAGCTCTTCACAGTGGTTCTAAGGGTTTCTCCACTAAATGGAGAGCTAACAGCACCCACACTACAAGACCTACATCACTTTTTCCTACCCATTTAGTTACATTGGTCAATACCAGGTTTACAATGGTGCCAGGCCCACACTCAGAAGAGGCCCCAGCACCCGAACCATTGTTCCTCTCCCCCACTCCACCCAGAGGCCCCATCCCCACTCAGTCTCTTCCCCCTGAGATCCCACTTGCTCCTCTCTGCAGCCTCCACCCCGTGTGATCATCTGGTGGGGCCTGGGGGAGGAAGAGGTCAAGTGGGGATGGGGCCTCAGGGCAGAGCACAGGCAGAGCAGGGGCCATGGTACCGGTGCCGGGGCCCACAAAAGATTAATCCGGCTCGGACATTGGTACAAACCCCAATTTAGCCTCCCTGTAAGGATACAGCCACACCAGTATAAAAGTATTTACCATCCACTATTTATAGAAATAAACTATAGCAGTGATGCCCAAACGCTTCCTGTTGCGCCCCCCCCACCCCCCCAATGGAATCTGTCCACCCCTCACCTCCATTACTACACAGTTGCTCAGCAGAGAAGCTTGGGCTGGGGGCTGAACTGGGGGTGGAGGAGGAGCTGGGGATAGAGGTAGAGCTGGCCTGGAAGTGGAGAGGGAAGGAAGGCAGAGCTGGGTTGGGAGCGGAGCAGGGAGTGGAGTTGAGCTGTGGCTGGAATGGACCTATGGCTGGGGCCAGAGCAGGGCTAGGTGGCGCTTCCTCCCCATCCCCCATGAGGACTGGCTTAGGCTACGCCACATGCCCCCCCCCAAACATTTCTCCACACCCCCCCATGGAGGTATGCCCCACAGTTTGGGAACCACTGAACTTTAGCTACATGAATACCGGTACAACTGTGTCCATACTGGAGAGTTGCAACAATTTAACTAAATTAGTTTTACTAGGCCTAAATTTATAGTACTGTTCATCACCCCCCAGCCCCACATCACTTCCTCTGCCTTTCTCTCTTTTGTACCCTTTTAAATGGATGTGAAAGGCGACAGGGAAGCTTGAGCAGGGTAGCGAGCAATGCCATAAAGGAAGGGAAATTCTGTGAACAACTACAGTAGAGAAAGCCATGTGATGGCCTTCATTTCTGCACTAAAATTGCTTGTTAAAGAGACACTAACAATTTGAAGTCTAGCCACTTAAAAAACCCTAAAAGTAGTTTCAAGGTACAACACCTGTTGTCTGTGTCTGAGTCCACCTGTGTCTGAGTCCACTGCCAATTTCTGCTTCGAATCAACTGACTATAAGCACAACACATAGCACATTATAGTGTACGGAGTGTACATCACCTTTCATTCATATACATAATATACAAAAAGAAAGCCAGGACACTCAGATTCAAGGTTCCACATGACAACAGTTACAAAGGACTTGTCTATACTGCAAAATTACATTGTATTAGAACATGTGTTAACGCACTTTCAGGGTAGAGATAAAGCTATCATCAGGAAGCCAGGTACTCCACAGCAGAATGGGAAAAATTCTGCAGCAAGCACCCTTATAGTTGTGCAGCAATATCACTGTATTCCATCTGTGACAGGGTGTGCATACCCTGCTCTGGACAAGGGGGGGTTAACCCCACGCTATGGGTGGCGGAAGTCCTGCCCCTCAGACCGTGCTGGGCATGCGCCAACTACTGGCTCAGTATAAAAGGAAGTAGCCCAGCTTATTCTAGGCTGACTGCTGAAGAGGAAGGACCTTCAGTGGAGGCTCCAGCTGAAGCACCATCACAGCCTTTGATTGTAGAAACTGGAGACCCTGAGAGCCAGATTGGAGGGCTGCGGCCAATGGAGCTGGAGGGACTCACCCGTGCTGAGGAGCCCGGGAACCCCAATGCTCAATGGACTTACAGTGCCTGGAAACGCAGTAGGAAGTGACCTAGGCAGGGTGTGTGAGTGGTACCTCCCACCCGAGTAAGGTCAGTGTGTTTCAGTGGGAGTCCCTGCTGACCCAGTGGCAGACCATTCTGCCACTGTCAGGGCCCTGGGTCGAGGCCTGGTAGAGTTGGATGGGCCTGGGCTTCCCTACCTGGGCCATCACCCCCCTGGTGGCGGCTTCTTCCTTTTCCTTAGATACTGGCCATTGTCCTGTGCCTGAAGGCGGTTATAGTGACTCTTGCCCCGAACGCAAGGGCTGACAGAACTGACTCTAGCCACTTTCTGCCTAGAGCAGTAGTCACCAACCAGTTGATCATGATCTCCCAGTTGATCGCGATCTCTGGCGGTGTACTGCTAAAGCAGACTCCCTGGCCCTGTGCCACTCCTGGAAGTGGGCAGTGCGGCCCTGAGGGCAGGGAGACAGCGGTCTCCCTCTGCGTGCTGCTCCTGCCTGCACAGCTCCCATTGGCCAGGAGAACCGCGGGAGCGGTGCTTGCAGAGAGGGCCAGAGCCACGTGTTCCCCGCAGCCTACAGGGGCGCTTTGCCACCTTCTGGGGGTGGTGTGGGGAGCCTGTCTTGCCTCGCTGCGTCTGCCACTGACCAGGAGCTGCCAGAGGTAAGTGCTGCCTGGTGGGAGCCAGCACCTCATACCACCTCCTGCACCCCAACACTCTGCCCCAGCCCTGACCCTCATCCCAGAGCCAGCACTTCGTGCCCACACCTTGCACTCGACAGTCTGCCCCAGCACAGAGACTCGACAGTCTGCCTCTTGCACCCAAACTCCCTCCTAGAGCTTGCACCCCTCGCCCACTCCTGCATCCCTACGCCCTGCTTCGGGCTCAGCCCAGAGCCCCCTCCCACACTGTGAACCCCTCAGCCCCAACCCAGAGCCCACACCACACCCAACCCCCTACCCCAGCCCAGTGAAAGTGAGTTAGGGTGTGGGAGAGTGAGCGATAGAGAGAGGGGAGGATGAAGTGAGTGGGGCAGGGCCTCGGGGAAGGGGCGAGGTGTAAAAAGGTTGAAGACCACTGGCCTAGAGGCTGTCGGGGAGACTGTAACAGCAGTGGTATCACAACCCCACCCCAAAAGGGGGACAGGGTGTGCATACCTATTGACACCATCTCTAGAAAGATGAAACCCTTCATTCCCATCCTCCTACAACTACAAAAATCACACCGCTATGGCTCATGATTAGGATTAGTCAATGATTATTTTCAACCATGATTATTTCTAAGAATAGGTTTTTTTATTCTGTTCTGTAGCCAGCCCAGATTCACTCCCCATGCCTCAGATCCTGCAATGTTATCCAGGCAGCAAGTGAGAAAGGCAAAGAGGAGACTGTATCCAGTTTCAGTAACTGGGTCAGACCAATGGTCCATCTAGAACAATATTCTCTTTGGACAATGGACAGTGCCAGATACTTCAAAGGGAGTGAACAGGACAGAACAATTTATTAAGTGATTCATCCCCTGCCATCCAGTTCCTGGACAGTCAAATCTGCCAGTCAAATATTTAGGGAATATGACTGAGAGCACGGCATTGAATCCCTGACCATCTTGGCTAATAGCCATTGATGGACCTATCCTCCATCAACTTCTCTCATTCTTTCTTGAATCCTTATACTTTTCGCCTTCACAACATCCCCGGCAACGAGTTCCACAGGTTGGCTGGGCATTCAGGGCCATTCCTACCCATGAGCAAAGTACGCAGCTGCGTAGGGCATCAGGAAATTTGGAGCATCACATTTTCCTGGTGCCCTGCGCAGCTGCATGCTGCTCCAGCCCCTGCCCCGCCTCTTCCCCATGGCCCCCGCCCCTGCTCTGCCCCCACTCTACCCCTTCTCCAAAGCCTCTTGCCAGCCCTGCCCCCACTCCCCTAAGGACTACAGCAGGGCTGGGCCTGCACTCACTGGTGGTGGGAAGTGCAGCAACCCAACCGGCGGCCCAGGCCCCACACACACACCCCCTGCAGGGGGGCTGTGTAGGGCCCCAAAATAGCTAGGGACGACCCTATGTGCATTGTGTGAAGAAGTACTTCCTTATGTTTTAAACCTACTGCCTATTAATTTCATCAGGTGTCCCCTGGTTCTTGTGTTTATGTAAAGGGGTAAATAACACTTATTCACTTTCTCCACACTATTCATGACTTTATAGACCTCTATCATATCCCACCATGGCTTTAGTCATCTCTTTCTTAAGCAGAACAGTCCTGCTCTTTTTTTTTTACTCCCCTCTCCTCAGGATGAATGCTGTTCCATACTCAGATTTTTTTGCCCTTCTCTATACTCTTTCCAGTTCTAATACATCTCTTCTGAGATTGGGTATTCAAAACTGCATGCAGCATTCAAGGTACGGGTGTACCAGGGATTTATACAGTGGCATTATATTTTCTGTGTTATTATCTAACTGTTTCCTAATGGTTCCTAACAGTCTGTTAGCTTTTGACTGCCACTGCACATTGAGCGGATGTTTTCAGAGACCTTTTCCTCCTCCCGGCTCCATGGACTCCAGCTCTGGCTCCCTGCTGCCAGACTCACAAGACAGTGCACGAAGCATGCACTCTTACCCAACTCACTGCCCCTTGTGAGGAAAGCAACAGAGCAAGAGGCAGCTGCAGGCAGACAGAAACCAAAATGCCAAGCACCTAACTAAATAAGGTCTGGGAATATACACTCGATGAAAATTGGGGGGGGGGGAAGAGCTGCTCATTCAGTGGGCACCATTCCCCTGACTCATGCACAAGATGACCTAAGGAAAAAATAGTATGTGATCATGTCATTAAAGGCTATCAAAAACATACATGAACAAGGTTGCATAGGTAATGCCAGAATTAAGATTACCTATCTTCTGAATCCTTGATTTTTGCAATCTCAAACATTCCTTTAGCAGTTTCTTTTGCAGGCAATTGTATAGAATTTGTTCATTAAGAAGGAACAGTATTCACCTTTGAACTTCTCTCAAAAAAAGGAGCAGAAAACATTTTTTCAGTTGCATAAAACAATTGAACATAAACCTAGCATTTGGGATGTGCATATGAAAAGTGAATCTCTGATGGAATGCATTGTGAAATCCATTAATTAGGGCTTCTCTGCATGGAGTCCAGCTTCTACTGTAGAACCACAGACCTTTTACGCATGCTTCCAGGTGGACTGTTAATGTAACAGAATGCTGTCCTTTCACCCCAGACCCAAGTATGTTTTTCCACACTGTTAACCTTAACTTTGCCCCAAGAAAGACATGGTGCTCTTTGACTATGACTTGTTATGGAATTGTAACCTTACCTGTGGGTTTCCTAGGCTTCAAGCTTTTCTCTAAACCCTAATGCTCTTGAGGTAATGTTCCCTCATAGTACTGATGTTTGTCAATTTTTTGTTTAAGGAATTACTTTATTTTCTTAAGAGATCTAAAGGTTTGCTAGAGAGGAGCTCTGTTCCTGCAGACCCTGAGATGCCCACAAGAGGGAAGCACCCATTCAGCAGACTTTAGGTGTTCCACAGCAATGAATGGAAATGCTCCCTTGGTCTGTTAGCTACCAAGTCTCCTGCTAACTGTGTCTCCTACCCATCATTCCATGGAGAAGAGCCCTCATGCTGCAGACCTCCAATGGCCCACAAATAGGGGCCCACTCTTGTGAACTTCTATAGGTCCTATCACACAGACCCTGAGTTGCACAGTAGTGCAGCTTCCCTTCTATTGGCTTCATACTGTCTGCAGGGCTGAGGCTCACCTGGAAAGGTCAGCTGGCAAGAGGCTTGGGAGTCAGCAGAAGTGGGGGGTGGGAGAAGCTGCCTCCACCACACTGAGGGAAGTACAGTGAAAGATGAACCCTTTCCCTGCTCCACTGGGTTGCTTCCTCCTGCCCCCAGTCTCTGTTGAGGGGGTCCAGAAAGTGAAAATTCCCTCCCATACAACCTTGGAAGGTTCTTCAGTCACCTGACAATCAAAGTCCCTTGGGAAGCTCATTGAGGACCCTAATATCGCTCTCATTAGGAAGCTCCAGGGCAAGTCCTACGAGACTCCAGGCCCAGGCGCCAGTTGGCCCTAGGAAAGGCTAGTTGGCATCCTAATAGCCACTACCCAAGCCTTTTTGGGGTCCCCAGAACAGCCTAAGTAGGTTTGTCAGCCCCTCAGTCTCTCAATAAGCCAAAATAGCCAAGGAAATAACAAGACTTAGTCTCATAGACTTTAAGGCCAAGAGGGGACCATCATGATCATCTAGTCTGACCTCCTGCACATCGCAGGCCACAGAACCTGAACCACCCACTCCTGTAATAGACCCCTAACCTCTGGCTTAGTTACTGAAGTCCTCAAATCATGGTTTAAAGGCTTCAAGTTACAAAGAATCTGCCATTTACAGGAGTTTAAACCTGCAAGTGACCCATGCCCCATGTTGCAGAGGAAGGCGAAACCCCCCCAGGCCTCTGCCAATCTGACTTAGGGGAAAATTCCTTCCCGAACCCACATATGGTGATCACTTAGACCCTGAGCATGTGGGCAAAACCCATCAGGTTGGGATTACATACTTGTGGGTGATGCTCGACAAAACATCTCCGGTATGAGGGGGTGAGTTCCCAATCAACCTCCCAAAACTGATAAGGGTCAACACAACCTCCCAGACATACTGCAAGAATCAATAAGGGTTTGCAAAATGCCTTGAAATCCTTGGCTGAAAGGACCTGAAGCCAGGGAGCTTACCCTGACATCTTTCGAAAGATACATTACACATCCGAAATTGTATGTTCTGTGCAACATAAATACACAGAGGCCAGTCTGTCCAACAAAATTCACTCTAAGAAAACATTTTCCCATATACTGTTTCTAGTGTACTTTGTAAATGTTTATTTTGTGCATGAAAGCATGCACTCCTCGCACTTTCATTCATCACTGCATGCTCTAAAAAAGTCAGCAATGCTTAACATAACTTAAACAAAATAACTTTGTGTTGCTATGTGCCATTAATCATTCAGCAAAGCAATCCAATTCAAGCAGGTCACTACTTTTCTGATCTTTGTTAATTTAAAAGCAGATTCCAAGTTATTTCCTTGCTAAAAATGTTTTAACCTTCAGAAGACCATCTGTATCATTTCCAAAGATGTAACAGCCAGATCATTGCTGCCACTTCCAGTGTCTTCCCAGGAACAGTATCTGCTGAACAACAGAAGCCACCTCACAAAAGTACCTGGATAAATTTGCCTCTTGCTAAGGCTCATTTGTAGCTAATTCTAAAAACGCTGCAGGTCCTGCACTATATTTAAGCTTGGCAGGATTCGATTTAAATGCACTGATGTCAGTAAATGTTAATTTCAGCTGACACACTGAAATCGACAAAAAACATATCCATTGGGGAGTGGGTGGAAGTGCAGCCTCCCCCACACACCCCTGAAGCCCTGCTGCCACAGCCTCACTCACCAGCCAGGAGTAAAGTAGCCATCCTCAGGCCGGAGCTGTTCAGTAGCACGGTGGCCTCACCTGCGGCCGGGGGCTTGTCCTTGCAGCCCTGGTTGTGGCGGTGTGCTCCACCAGACCAGGACCGCAGGATTCCCCTGAACCTTGTGCCCCAGTGTCTTGGGCACCTCAGCCATAAAGGGAGCTCCTGAAGTCTCGTTACCAGTGCCACAGCTAACCCTAACCTCAACCCTTCCCATCTTCCTTTTTTAATTTCCCGCAGCTATAAAAATAGAAATTGTTAAAAATTAAAAAATAAACACATAAGTTAATCAACAAAACTGCAAAAAATAAGAACAGAATTCTGCCAGCAAAACTATATTTCCTGTTCTCACATGACCCTCTTGTGGAAAAGGATAGATTGCTACCTGACAGCTTTTTAAACCCAAGGGTGAACTTCTAAAGGTTGGGATTAAATACTATCCTAACAGCTTGAATCTCCAAGATCGGGCCAGAAACCTCATGAAAACACTCTTTTGCTCCCATGAGAACATTTTTATTCAGTGAATTATAGTACTGCATAGAGACCCCAACCCATGGCAAGACCCTGCTGCACTACTCCCTATGTACACACAGTGAGAGCCCCTGGAGAGCTAACAGTCTAAGTAGACAAGACAGACAAAGGCAAAAACCCAAGACTCACCTCTGTCATGACATCCAGCCTGCTGATAAAGGCTACAGAGGTGACAAGCTGTGCCTATTCTTTCTCCTTTCCTTTCCCTACTCTCTTCTTCCTATCCTCTAACCACAATGAAATAAAAATACCAACGTCCACATAACACTGGGCCAATTCTTCACCCCCTCATTTCCCTGTATGTTGTATCCCCATCCTCTACCCTTTGTCTGTTTGTCCGAAGGGATCACGTCTCTGCTGTGTTTGTACATCACCCAGCCCAACTAGTGCTATTATAATACAAATATTTAGTAACAGTAAAAGGTGGAAGAAGAGGATAATATACTTTCCTATTTTACAACTGGAGGAATGAGGAACAAAGAGGTTAAGTGTCTTGCCCACGGTTACCCAATTAATCTGTAGCAGAGCTCAAATCTCCCAAATCCCAGTCCAGTGCCCTAACTTCAGGGCCAGCCCTCCTTATCTGGGGTATGCGGGCACTTCCAGTTTCAGGCCCAGAGTACACAGAAATAAAGACCATCAGTAAAATCTTCATCCAAACACTTCAGAACTTTCTAAAATAGCATGGGTTTGGTCCTAGAGATGGGTGAAGGCCCACAAATGTGGGGCTGGGGTGTCAAATTCAATGATTTACCCATTCAATGATTTACCAATGACAGACAGACAGACACACACACAAACACGCAAAGGTTCTCAAACTTCATTGCACCGCGACCCCCTTCTGACAACAAAAATTACTACACGACTCCAGGAGAGGGGACAGAAGCCTGAGCCCGCCCAAGCCAAAGCCTGAACCCCACTGTCCTGGGTAGAGGGGCCAAACCCAAAGCCCAAGGGCTTCAGCCTGAGGAAGGGGGCCTGTAACCTGAGCCTCGCTACTCAAGGCTGAAGCCCTTGGGCTTCAGCTTCGGCCCCAGGCAGTGGGGCTCCAGCTTTGACTTTGGCCCTGAGCCCCAGAAATCTAACGCCAGCCCTGGTGACCCCATTAAAATGGGGTCGTGACCCACTTTGGGGTTCCGACCCACAGTTTGAGAACTACTGGACTGTCTTAAAAAAAATAAAAGGTATCCAGCAGAATGACACACCCTCTTTCCTGGTTAGACATTAGGAAAATATTTCGTCCTGGATAGTTAGACAATGGAACTGTTTGCCAAGTGAGGCTTCTGAGCCCCAGACACCAGTGGTGTGAAAACACCTATCATTTCAGAGCTCCATCCAGCAGAACCAAGACACCTTCTTCCTAAGGATGCACAGCCCACAAGCACTCCCACACCATGTGCCAGCAGCTGAGGGGACAGGTGGTTTCAACCCAAAAATAACTACCATAAAACAGCTGGAACTTACATCCATGCCTTACAACCATCCCGATGTGTAGAAAGAATAGTAAATATGGCAGACAACCAGCTTGGCTTAACAGTGAAATCCTTGCTGATCTTAAACACAAAAAAGAAGCTTACAAGAAGTGGAATATTGGACAAATGACCAGGGAGGAGTATAAAAATATTGCTCACGCATGCAGGAGTGAAATCAGGAAGGCCAAATCATACTTGGAGTTCCAGCTAGCAAGAGATGTTAAGAGTAACGAGAAGGGTTTCTTCAGGTATGTTAGCAACAAGAAGGAAGTCAAGAAAAGTGTGGGCCCCTTACTGAATGGGGGAGGCAACCTAGTGACAGAGAATGTGGAAAAAGCTTAATGTACTCAATGCTTTTTTTGCCTCTGTCTTGACAAACAAGGTCAGCTCCCAGACTACTGCACTGGGCAGCACAGCATGGGGAGGAGGTGACCAGCCCTCTGTGGAGAAAGAAGTGGTTCAGGACTATTTAGAAAAGCTGGACGAGCACAAGTCCATGGGGTCAGATGCGCTACATCCGAGAGTGCTAAAGGAGTTGTTTCAGAGTAGCAGCTGTGTTAGTCTGTATCCGCAAAAAGAAAAGGAATACTTGTGGCACCTTAAAGCAGTGGTCTCCAAACTTTTTGGCTCACGCACCCGCATGCTGAAGACCGGAAGACTTGCCACAGATGAGTCACCGAAGGAAGAAGACCAGAAGACCAGCCGCAAGTGCGCTGCCAATGGAAGAAGAACGGAAGACTTACTGCAGGTGAGCCGCCGAAGGGGAACACCAGCTGTGGGCCTGTAGAGCTGCCAACAAAGAAAAAAACGGCAGAGTGCCGTCTGGCAGTGCTCCTGGTGCCACGCACCCCCTGGGATCATCTCACACACCCCAGTTTGGAGACCCCTGCCTTAGAGACTAACAAATTTATTTGAGGATAAGCTTTTGTGAGATACATCCAATGAAGTGAGCTGTAGCTCACGAAAGCTTATGCTCAAATAAATTTGTTAGTCTCTAAGGTGCCACAAGTACTCCTTTTCTTTTTTTCTAAAGGAGTTGGCGGTTGTGATTGCAGAGACATTGGCCATTATCTTTGAAAACTCATGGGGATCGTGGGAGGTCCCGGACAACTGGAAAAAGGCTAATGTAGTGCCCATCTTTAAAAAAGGGAAAAAGGAGGATCCGGGGAACTACAGACAGCCTCACCTCAGTCCCTGGAAAAATCATGGAGCAGGTCCTCAAGGAATCAATTCTGAAGCACTTAGAGGAGAGGAAAGTGATCAGGAACAGTCAGCATGCATTTACCAAGGGCAAGTCATGCCTGACTAAACTAATTGCCTTCCATGACAAGATAACAAGCTCTGGTCTCCCACAGTATTCTTGCTAGCAATGGACTATAAGGTGGATAGATTGTCGGGCTCAACGGGTAGTGATCAATGGCTCCATGTCTAGTTGGCCGCCGGTATCAAGTGGAGCACCTCAAGGGTCGGTCCTGGGGCCAGTTTTGTTCAATATCTTCATAAATGATCTGAAGGATGGTGTGCATTGCACCCTCAGCAAGTTTGCAGATGACACTAAACTGGGAGGAGACGTAGATAAGCTGGAGGGTAGGGATAGGATACAGAGGGACCTAGACAAATTAGAGGATTGGGCCAAAAGAAATCTGATGAGGTTCAACAAGGACAAGTGCAGAGTCCTGCACTTAGGATGGAAGAATCCCATGCACCGCTACAGACTAGGGACCAAATGGCTAGGCAGCAGTTCTGCAGAAAAGGACCTAGGGGTTACAGTGGACGAGAAGCTGGATATGAGTCAACAGTGTGCCCTTGTTGCCAAGAAGGCCAATGGCATTTTGGGCTGTATAAGTAGGGGCATTGCCAGCAGATCGAGGGATGTGATCGTTCCCCTCTATTCGACCTTGGTGAGGCCTCATCTGGAGTACTGTGTCCAGTTTTGGGTACCACACGACAAGACGGATGTGGAGAAATTGGAAAGTGTCCAGCAGGGGGCAACAAAAATTATTAGGGGACTGAAGCACATGACTTATGAGGAGAGGCTGAGGGAACTGGGATTCTTTCGTCTGCAGAAGAGAAGAATGAGGGGGGATTTGATAGCTGCTTTCAACTACCTGAAAGGGGGTTCCAAAGAGGATGGATCTAGACTGTTCTCAGTGGTAGCAGATGACAGAACAAGGAGTATTGGTCTCAAGTTGCAATGGGGGAGGTTTAGGTTGGATATTAGGAAAAACTTTTTCACTAGGAAGATGGTGAAGCACTGGAATGCATTACCTAGGGAGGTGGTGGAATCTCCTTCCTTTGAGGTTTTCAAGGTCAGGCTTGACAGAGCCCTGGCTGGGATGATTTAGTTGGGGATTGGTCCTGCTTTGAGCAGGGGGTTGGACTAGATGACCTCCTGAGGTCTCTTCCAACTCTGATATTCTACGATTCTATGACTGTTTGTGTGGTGGCTTGGAGGAGGGGTTTAGCCAGTGCTATTTTACCACTCACTGAACTGCTTCCTGTAGCTGGTGCTACGTTCACAGTGTGACTGGGCAGCTGCGTGACCCCTCCAGTGACAGCAATGACCGGCTGTGATGCAGGGTGAACTGCAGGACTCTGGAGCTGTACCACAGTGGACTGAGAAAGCACCAGTGGCTGACCTAGAATGGAGACAGAAAGACAATAGTCACTGAGTGTTCAGTGGGGAATGGGGAATATGTTTTTATACTATCAATTTGTGGGGGGTGGTTTTGATGGGTAGGGAGGCTTCACTCCCAAAAGCACCTGGCACTGCTCCCTTTGGATTCAGTTCTTAAGCATCAATATACTCTCAAATAAAACTCAGTGAAACAAAAGAAGTCTGCAGGGTTCTGTATTTATTCCCCCAATTGCATATCAGTTGATAAACCAAAACACAGCTCTTCCATCTGCCACACCACAAATTTAATCTGGGATCAGATAATTCATCTAGACTTTTTCTGCTTCTTACACTATAACTGGTAATCAGATTTTGCACTGAGAATTTGGCTGGCACTTTTGCTAATAATACACAAAGCAGAATAGAGTTCAGATCACTCTCTCAGAATTGTGCTGGCTCCTCCGGGCTCACAAGAGTAAACACCGGTTGGTGTCACTACGACAAGTGTAACAGCCTTAACAAGGCTGTGATCCCTAAGCCTTTTAGCACCCATCAACCCTTAACCAGGGGGCGGGGCTCCTCAGGGCTCCGCAGGGAGACCACGGCTTTAAAAAGCCTGCTCCTAAGTGACCAGAGGAGCGGCTAACGGGAGTTTTGCGAGGGAGTTTACAGGCGTAGTGTGAGCTGGGGCTAGAACGCAACTTTCTTTAAACTTAAAAGCCAAAACCACCCCCTTGATATAAACAAAACAACAACAAAGAAACCAGCTGCAGGAGGAAAAAGAGAATGCAGGCAGAAGTCCAGCAACAGAGTGGGGGCCACCCAGTTTATTGCACCCAATGCAGCATGTATGATTACCTGCCCTATGGGCAGTTGGTGTATGTGTGCATTCGGAGCAAGGAGCTCCTGGCCTTCAGAGACCATGTACGGGCTTTGGACACCAGAGTGGCTGAACTGGAGGAGCTGAGGGAGACAGAGAGGTATGTTGATGAGACTTTCCAGGACACAGTAGAACGGTCCCACCTCTGACAGCCCCTATGCTGTTGAGGAGGATGAAAGTCCCAGGGAAGGAGAACATCTAACTGGAGCAGAGGGAAACAATCCCATAGTTGGGACCCTCCTTCAAGATGATGTTGTGGTATCCTCTTGCACTGAGGATACCTCTCCAGAAGAGGGAACTCCAGCTATTAGAAAGACAGGTATTAGTAATGGGCGATTCGATCATTGGAAACATAGATAGCTGGGTTTGCAATGACCGGGAGAACCGCATGGTAACTTGCCTGCCTGGTGCGAAGGTTGCGGATCTCTTGAGACATCTAGATAGACTTATGTGTAATGCTGGAGAGCAGCGGGTGGTCGTGTACATGTAGGTACCAACAACATAGGGAAGGATAGGAGAGAGGTCCTGGAGGCCAAATTTAGGCTGCTAGGTAAGAGACTGAAGTCCAGGACCTCCATGATAGCATTCTCTGAGATGCTCCCAGTTCCATGCACAGGGCCAGTTAGACAGGCAAAATTGCAGAGTCTCAATGCGTGGATGAGACAATGGTGTAGGGAGGAGGGGTTTAGATTTATTAGGAACTGGGGAAACTTTTGGGAAAGGGGGAGCCTATACAGGAAGGATGGGCTCCACCCAAACCAAAATGGAACCAGATAGCTGGCACTTAACATTAAAAAGGTTGTAGAGCAGTTTTTAAACTAAGGGCTGGGGGAATGCCAACAGGTATGGAGGAGCACATGGTTTGGACATCCCTTAGGGGTGGATCTATTAATAGAGAATCTCTATGTCCTAGTGAGGACGAGAGGATGGAAAATGATAAAATACAGGCAGGGTCTGATCAGAAACAGTCAAATAAAAAAGAGTCCCATTCAGTTACACCGTGTAATTGCAGACAGCTAAAAGGAGACACATTTTTAAAGTGCTTATACACCAATGCTAGAAGTCTACAAAATAAAATGGGTGAACTAGAGTGCCTTGTATTAAATGAGGATAGGGATATAAAAGTCATCACAGAAACTTGGTGGAATGAGGCTAATCAATGGGATACAATAATACCAAGGTACAAAATATATCGGAAGGACAGAACAGGTCATGCTGGTGGGGGAGTGGCATTATATGTGAAAGAAGGCCTAGAATCAAATGAAGTAAAAATCGCAAATGAATCAAACTGTACCCTAGAATCAATATGGATAGAAATTCCATGCTCTAATAATAAGAATATAGCAGTAGGGATATATTACCGACCACCTGACCAGGACGGGGATAGTAACTGTGAAATGTTCAGGCAGATTAGAGAAGCTATTAAAATAAAAAACTCAATAATAATAATGGGGGATTTCATATTGACTGGGTACATGTCACCTCAGGATGGGATGCAGAGATACAGTTTCTTGACACCTTAAATAACTGCTTCTTGGAGCAGCTGGTCCTGGAACCCACCAGAGGAGAGGCAATTCCTGATTTAGTCCCAAGTGCAGCACAGGATCTGGTCCAAGAGGTGAATATAGCTGGACTGCTTGGTAATAGTGACCATAATATAATTAAATTTAATATCCCTGTGGCAGGAAAAACACCACAGAAGCCCAACACTGTAGCATTTAATTTCAGAAAGGGGAACTACACAAAAATGAGGTGGTTACTTAAACAGAAATTAAAGGGTACAGTGAAAGTGAAAAGTGAAATCTCTGCAAGCAGCGTGGAAACTTTTTAAAGACACCTTAATAGAGGGTCAACTTAAATATATACCCCAAATTAAAAAACATAGTAAGAGAACCAAAAAAGAGCCTCCATGGCTAAACAACAAAGTAAAAGAAGCAGTGAGAGGCAAAAAGGCATCCTTTAAAAAGTGGAAGTTAAATCCTAGTGAGGAAAATAGAAAGGAGTATAAATACTGGCAAATGAAGTGTAAAAATACAATTAGGAAAGTCAAAAAAAATTTGAGGAACAGTTAGCCAAAGACTCAAAAAGTAATAGCAAATTTTTTTTTAAGTACAACAGAAGCAGAAAACCCGCTAAACAACTAGTGGGGCCATTGAACGATCGAGGTGCTAAAGGAGCCCTCAAGGACGATAAGGCCACTGCGGAGAAACTAAGTTAATTCTTTGCATCGGTTTTCACTGTTGAGGATGTGAGGGAGATTCCCAAACCTGAGCCATTCTTTTTAGGTGACAAACCTGAGGAACTGTCCCAGATTGAGGTATCATTATACGAGGTTTTGGAACAAACTGATACATTAAACAGCAATAAGTCACCAGGACCAGATGGTATTCATGCAAGAGTTCTGAAGGAACTCAAATGTGAAATTGCAGTACTACTAACTGTAGTCTGTAACCTATCATTTAAATCAGCTTCTGTACCAGATGACTGGAGGATAGCTAATGTGACACCAATTTTTAAAAAGGGCTCCAGAGGCAATTACAGGCCTGTAAGCTTGACTTCAGTACCGGGCAAATTGATTGAAACTGTAATAAAGAACAGAATTGTCAGACATAGAGATGAACATAAATTTGTTGAGGAAGAGTCAGCATGGTGTTAGTAAAGGGAAATCATGCCTTACCAATCTACTAGTATTCTTTGAAGGGGTCAACAAGCATATGGACCAAGGGGATCCAGTGGATATAGTGTACTTAGATTTTCAGAAAGCCTTTGACAAGGTCCCTACACCAAAGGCTCTTATGCACAGTAAGCTGCCTCGGGATAAGAGGGAAGGTGCTCTTGTGGATTGGTAACTGGTTAAAAGATAGGAAACAAAGGGTAGGTATAAATAATCAGTTTTCAGAATGGAGAGAGGTAAATAGTGGTGTTCCCCAGGGGTCTGTTCTGGGACCAGTCCTATTCAACATGTTCATAAATGTTCTACAAAAAGGGGTAAACAGTGAGGTGGCAAAATTTGCAGACGATACAAAATTACTAAAGATAGTTAAGACCCAGGAAGACTGCGAAGACCTACAAAAGGATCTCTCAAAACTGGGTGACTGGGCAACAAAATGGAAGATGAAAATAAAAGTTGATAAATGCAAAGTAAAGCACACTGGAAAACATAATCCCAACTATACATATAAAATGATGGGGTCTAAATTAGCTGTTACCACTCAAGAAAGAGATCTTGGAATCATTCTGGATATTTCTCTGAAAACATCCACTCAATGTGCAGCGGCAGTGAAAAAAGCGAACAGAATGCTGAGAATAATTAAAAAGAAAGGAGTACTTGTGGCACCTTAGAGACAAACAAATTTATTTGAGCATAAGCTTTCGTGAGCTACAACTCACCTCATCGGGTGCATCTGATGAAGTGAGCTGTAGCTCACAAAAGCTTATGCTCAAATAAATTTGTTAGTCTCTAAGGTGCCACAATACTCCTTTTCTTTTTTGTGGATACAGACTAACACAGCTGCTACTCTGAAACCTGAGAATAATTAAGAAAGGGATAGATAATAAGACAGAAAATATCATGTTGCCTCTATATAAATCCATGGTTCGCCTACATCTTGAATACTGTGTGCAGATGTGGTCGCCCCATCTCAAAAAAGATATATTGGAATTGGAAAAGGATCAGAAAATGGCAACAAAAATTATTAGGGGTATCACACGGCTTCCATATGAGGAGAGATTAATAAGACTGGAACTTTTCAGCTTGGAAAAGAGACGGCTAAGGGGAGATATGATTGAGGTCTATAAAATCATGACAGGCGTAGAAAAAGTAGATAAGGAAGTGTTGTTTACTACTTCTCATAACACAAGAACTAGGGGTCAGCAAATGAAATTAATAGGCAGCAGGTTTAAAACAAATAAAAGGAAGTATTTCTTCACACAATGCACAATCAACCTGTGGAACTCCTTGCCAGAGGATGTTGTGAAGGCCAAGACCATAACAGGGTTCAAAAAAGAAAAAATCCAATCAGGTTTGTACGCACGCACGTGCACGTTGCCTGGAAGATTTTTCCCTTAGCAGCATCTGTCGGGTCGGCCTGGGCAGAGGGGTAGGAGGGTGGGTATTGGAATGGACATGAACAACACATCTCGAAGAACAACAGTTACAAGAAGTGAGTAACTGTTTTTTCTTCTTCGAGTGCTTGTTTATGTCCATTCCAATCAGATGACTCCTAAGCCAAATTTAGAAGGTGGGGTCAAAGCTGTCCACTGATTGGAGTACCACTCTTCCAAAGGCAGCATCGTCTCTGGCCGGACAAGTGATTGCATGCTGCATGGCGAAAGCGTGTATGGATGACCACGCTGCCGCTCTGCAGATTTCCTGGGTGGGAACTTGAGCCAGGAACGCCATCGATGAAGCACCCTGGTAGAATGTGCTGTTATCTGCGGCATGGGAACCCCTGCTAGACTGTAGCATTCACTAATACAGGCCACAATCCATGGTGAAATTCGCTGGGCTGCAACTGGCTGACCCTTCATCCTGTCTGCCACTGCAAAGAAGAGCTGGACTGACTTCGTGAATGGTTTCATCCTCTCAATGTAAAAAGCCAGCACTCTGAGGATGTCCAGACTGTGGAGCCTCTGCTCCCTGGCTGCTTGAATGAGGTTTAGGGTAGAAAACTGGAAGGAAAATGTTCTGGTTGATGTGGAACTGCGACACAACCTTCGGGAGGAAAGCCAGATGGGGTCTGAGCTGAACCTTGTCCTTAAAAAATACGGTGTAAAAATGGAATATCGACACCTTCCACCTTGATCCCTGGCCCTGTCAGGAAATGTGTCGCCATATGTCCTATGCTTTTCCAGGGATACCTGGGCAGGAGGATCCCAAAAGAAAAAAAAGGGGTGGAGTGTAAGGATAAGGGGTGGAGTATCGGAGAGAAGGCTTTGAATTCTTTGACCATGGGATGGTGTTCCAAGAAGGAGGAGTGCTAGGCAGACACAGGCTCCACCTAACGAAGAGAGGGAAGCAGGCTGGCTTCACAAGCAGGCTCATAAACCTAGTGAGGAGGGCTTTAAACTAGGTTCACTGGGGAAGGAGACCAAAGCCCTGAGGTAAGTGGGGAACTGGAATACCGGGAGGAAGCACGAGCAGGAGAGCGCAAGAAGGGAGGACTCCTACCTCATACTGAGAAAGCGGGACGATCAGCGAGTTATCTTAAGTGCCTATACACAAATGTAAGAAGCCTGGGAAACAAGCAGGGAGAACTGGAAGGCCTGGCACAGTCAAGGAATTATGATGTGATTGGAATAACAGAGACTTGGTGGGATAACTCACATGACTGGAGTACTGTCATGGATGGACATAAACTGTTCAGGAAGGACAGGCAGGGCAGAAAAGGTGTGGGAGTTGCATTGTATGTAAGAGAGCAGTATGACCGCTCAGAGCTCCGGTATGAAACTGCAGAAAAACCGAAGGTTTCAGAGTAGCAGCCGTGTTAGTCTGTATCCGCAAAAAGAACAGGAGTACTTGTGCACCTTAAAGACTAACAAATTTATTTGAGCATAAGCTTTCGTGGGCTACAGCCCACTTCATCGGATGCATACAGTGGCAAATACAGTAGGACGATTTTATATACACAGAGAACATGAAACAGTGGGTGTTACCATGCACACTATAACGAGAGTGATCAGTTAAGGTGACCTATTACTAGCAGGAGAGAAAAAAAACCTTTTATAGTGACAATCAAGGTGGGCCATTTCCAGCAGTTGACAAGAACATGTGAGGAACAGTAGGGGGGAAAAATAAACATGGGGAAATAGTTTTACTTTGTGTAATGACACATCCACTCCCAGTCTTTATTCAAGCCTAAATTAATGGTGTCCAGTTTCCAAATTAATTCCAATTCAGCAGTCTCTCGTTGGAGTCTGTTTTTGAAGCTTTTGTTGAAGAATTGCCACTTTTAGGTCTGTAATCGAGTGACCGGAGAGATTGAAGTGTTCTCCAACTGGTTTTTGAATGTTATAATTCTTGACGTCTGATTTGTGTCCATTTATTCTTTTACGTAGAGACTGTACAGTCTGGCCAATGTACATGGCAGAGGGGCATTGCTGGCACATGATGGCATATATCACATTGGTAGATGTGCAGGTGAACGAGCCTCTGACAGTGTGGCTAATGTGATTACGCCCTATGATGGTGTCCCCTGAACAGATATGTGGACACAGTTGGCAACGGGCTTTGTTGCAAGGATAGGTTCCTGGGTTAGTGGTTTTGTTGTGTGGTTGCTGGTGAGTATTTGCTTCAGGTTGGGGGGCTGTCTGTAAGCAAGGACTGGCCTGTCTCCCAAGATCTGTGAGAGTGATGGGTCATCCTTCAGGATAGGTTGTAGATGCTTGATGATGCGCTGGAGAGGTTTTAGTTGGGGGCTGAAGGTGATGGCTAGTGGCATTCTGTTACTTTCTCTGTTGGGCCTGTCCTGTGGTAGGTGACTTCTGCGTACTCTTCTGGTTCTGTCAATATGTTTCTTCACTTCCGCAGGTGTAGTTGTAAGAATGCTTGATAGAGATCTTGTTGGTATTTGTCTCTGTCTGAGGGGTTGGAGCAAATGTGGTTGTATCATACAGCTTGGCTGTAGACAATGGATCATGTGGTGTGGTCTGGATGAAAGCTGGAGGCATGTAGGTAAGTATAGCAGTCAGTAAGTTTCCGGTATAGGGTGGTGTTTATGTGACCATCGCTTATTAGCACCGTAGTGTCCAGGAAGTGGATCTCTTGTGTAGACTG
The DNA here is from genome assembly GCF_965140295.1 of Lepidochelys olivacea. NCBI lineage: Eukaryota > Metazoa > Chordata > Testudines > Cheloniidae > Lepidochelys > Lepidochelys olivacea. The sequence continues at coordinate 41,536,618 of NC_140418.1, read as the reverse complement.
GTCCAGGCTGAGGTTGATGGTGGGATGGAAATTGTTGAAATCATGGTGGAATTCAACAAGGGCTTCTTTTCCATGGGTCCAGATGATGAAGATGTCATCAATGTAGCGCAAGTAGAGTAGGCGCATTAGGGGATGAGAGCTGAGGAAGTGTTATTCTAAGTCACCCACAAAAATGTTGGCATACTGTGGGGCCATGCAGGTACCCATAGCAGTGCCGCTGATTTGAAGGTATACATTATCCCCAAATGTGAAATAGTTATGAGTGAGGACAAAGTCACAAAGTTCAGCCACCAGGTTTGCCGTGACTTATCGGGGTACTGTTCCTGATGGCTTGTAGTCCATCTTTGTGTGGAATGTTGGTGTAGAGGCCAAAATAAACTATTTCCACAAGTTTATTTTTCCCCCCTACTGTTCCTCACACGTTCTTGTCAACTGCTGGAAATGGCCCATCTTGATTATCACTGCAAAACAGTTTTTTTTTTCTCCTGCTGGTAACAGCTCATCTTAACTGATCACTCTCTATATAGTGTGCATGGTAACACCCATTGTTTCATGTTCTCTGTGTATATAAAATCATCCTATTCTATTTTCCACTGCATGCATGTAGCCCATGAAAGCTTATTCTCAAAAAAATTTGTTAGTCTCTAAGGTGCCATAAGTACTCCTGTTCTTTTGAGAAAAACCTGAGAGTCTCTAGATTAAGTTTAGAAGTGTGAGCAACAAGGGTGATGTCGTGGTGGGAGTCTGCTACAGACCACCAGACCAGGGGGATGAGGTGGAAGGGGCTTTCTTCCGGCAACTAACAGAAGTTACTAGATGGCAGGACCTGGTTCTCATGGGAGACTTCAATCACCCTGATATCTGCTGGAAGAGCAATACGGCAGTGCACAGACAATCCAGGAAGTTTTTGGAAAGCATAGGGAACAATTTCCTGGTGCAAGTGCTGGAGGAACCAACTAGGGGCAGAGCTCTTCTCGACCTGCTGCTCACAAACCGGGAAGAATTAGTAGGGGAAGCAAAAGTGGATGGGAACCTGGGAGACAGTGACCATGAGATGGTCAAGTTCAGCACCCTGACACAAGGAAGAAAGGAGAGCAGCAGAATACGGACCCTGAACTTAAGAAAAGCAGACTTTGACTTCCTCCGGGAACTGATGGGCAGGATCCCCTGGGAGAATAACATGAGGGGGAAAGCAGTCCAGGAGAGCTGGCTGTATTTTAAAGAATCCTTATTGAGGTTGCAGGAACAAACCATCCCAATGTGTAGAAAGAATAGTAAATATGGCAGGTGAACAGCTTGGCTTAACAGTGAAATCCTTGCTGATCTTAAACACAAAAAAGAAGCTTACAGGAAGTGGAAGATAGGACAAATGACCAGAGAGAATAAAATATCGCTCAGGCATGCAGGAGTGAAATAAGGAAGGTCAAATCAGACTTGGAGTTGCAGCTAGCAAGAGATGTTAAGAGTAACAAGAAGGGTTTCTACAGGTATGTTAGCAACAAGAAGAAAGTCAAGGAAAGTGTGGGTCCTTTACTGAATGAGGGAGGCAACCTAGTGACAGAGGATGTGGAAAAAGCTAATGTACACAATGCTTTTTTTGCCTCTGTCTTCACGAACAAGGTCAGCTCCCAAACTACTGCACTGGGCAGCACAGCATGAGAAGGAGGTGACCATCCCTCTGTAGACTGGTCCTGCTTTAAGCAGGGGGTTGGACTAGGTGACCTCCTGAGGTCCCTTCCAACTCTGATATTCTATGACTGTATGGTATAGATATTCAGGCCTGTCTGCAAAGGCCTATACTTTAGGAATTTAGGTGTATTTTTATCAATTAGCTAGTTATTAGTTATAGAGGTATAAAAGAAAGGATCAACATCACTGTCTGCCAGTGTAAGAGCATTCTCTTACTGTGACAGTCTGAGGCCCTGTTCTTAGGCTAAGGCCTTTGGCTAAGCAGCTGGGAAGCAAATGGTCACTTCCTCACCAGTCACACTGACATAAGGTGCTACTGGGCTGTTAGGCATTATCAGGACAGGATTGTATTCCTATCACCTCCAGAGAAAGGGAAGAGCCTAGAAAATGTAAAAGGAAACTTAGTTTGATTGCATCCTGTCTGGGAAGAACTCATTTATCAATAGCTGGGATGTGAAATCCTCATTTCTTTGTTGTCTCTGTAGTCCTCATTTTCCTATTTCAGAGTGGTAGCCGTGTTAGTCTGTATCAGCAAAAAGAATGACGAGTATTTGTGGCACCTTAGAGACTAACAAATTTATTTGGGCATAAGCTTTCATGCCCAAATAAATTTGTTAGTCTGTAAGGTGCCACAAGTACTCCTCACTTCCCTGTTGTTTTTCTGTATAATCTCTGTCTGGTTCTGTGATTTTTCTGTCTGCTGTATAATTAATTTTGCTGGGTGTAAACCTAATTAAGGTGGTGGGATATAATTGGTTAGATAATCATGTTACAATATGTTAGGATTGGTTAGTTAAATTTCAGGAAAATGATTGGTTAAGGTATAGCTAAGCAGAACTCAAGTTTTACTATATAATCTGTGGTCAAACAGGAATTAAGGGGGGGAATGGGAACAGTGAATGGGAGTGGGGGAATTGGAATTATGTTTCGCTAAGGGGGGAATAGAAACAGGGAATGGGAACAGGGACACAAGTAAGGCTCTGTGGTGTCAGAGCTGGGAAGGGGGGCACTAAGGAAGGAAATTGGAATCATTGCTTGCTGGAAGTTCATCCCAATAAACATCGAATTGTTTGCACCTTTGGATTTAAGGTATTGTTGCTCTCTGTTCATGCGAAAAAGACCAGGGAAGTGAGCGGCTGAAGGAATAAGCCCTCTAACAGCCCTGAGCTCAGACACCATCCGGGCTGAGGTTACTGCTACCAGGAACACAACCTTGTAAGAGAGGTAGAGCAGGGAGCATGTCGCTAAAGGCTCAAAGGGATGCCCCATGTGTCGAGAGAGGACCAAGTTGAGGTCCGAGGCAGGAACCGGTCGGGGGACATGCAGGTACAACCTGTCAAGCCCCTTCAGGAAGCGGCTGACCATAGGGTTAGCAAAAACTGAGCTGCCCTGTGCCCCTAGATGGAAAGCCGAGATGGCAGCCAAGTGCACTCTTATAGAAGGCAATGAGAGGCCCTCCTGCTTCAGGTGTAAAAGATAGTCCAAAATGTGGGGCACTGAGGCTCGCATCAGGGGCGAGTCGCGCTGGGCCAATCAGACTGAAAATCTCTTCCACTTGGTAAAGTATGTGGCCCTTGTCGAGGGCTTCCTACTGCCAAGGAAGACTTGTCTGACCTGGTCTGAACAGGAAAGTTCCAAAGGGTCAACCATGGAGCTTCCATGCTGTGAGATGGAGCGACTGCAGATTCAGGTGTTGGAGACATCCGTGGTCCTGTGTGAGAAGGTCCAGGAAGAGCGGTAAGGTAATCGGGGCTCCCACGAACATGTCTAGGAGAGACGTGCACCAGTGCTGACAGGGCCAGGCCGGTGCTATGAGAATGACCCGAGCACATATAGAAGGCGTATAGAAGGCCCCCCCAATGGAGGAGGAACATGTCCATTGTGGAACCCGGGCTGTGATTCTGGAAGGAGCAGAACTGCTGACACTTCCTGTTGCGTCACGTGGCAAAGAGATCGATCAGGGGACATCCCCACCTCTGGAAGACTGAACATGCCACATCCAGGCAAAGGGACCACTCGTGACTGCGGAACGATCTGCTGAGGTGGTCCAACAGCTCATTCTGAACCCCAGGGAGGTACAATGCCTGCAGGTCGACTGAATGTTCTACACAGAAGTCACATAGCATGAGGGCTTCCTGGAACAGGGAAGAGGAGCATGCAACCCCATTTGTTGATATAGAACATCGCAGTCGTATTGTCCATCATGACCGATACGCATTGTCCGGTTAGATAGGCGTGGAATGTCTGGCACACTAGGCGCACCACTCTGAACTCTCTGACATTGATATGGAGTCGGAGATCTGCTTGTGACCAGAGGCCCATCCCAAAACGGACGCGTCCATCACCAGGGATGGCTGTGGGGCAGCGAAGGGAACTCCTGAGCACACCTGCTGAACATCTGTCCACCACTGGAGCGAGTCGAGGATAGGGCAAGGCAGGGTCATGATCCTGTCCAAGTTGTCTCGGGCAGGTCGGTATACTGACGCAAGCCACGACTGAAGCAGCTGAAGCCTGAGCCTGGCATGTCGTACCACATATGTACAGGTTGCCACGTGCCCAAGAAGTTTCAGGCAATTTCTCACGGTGGTGGGGAACTGAACAAGTCCCTCAATCATGCTGTTGAGGGCCTGAAATCTCGCCTGCAGGAGGAATGCCCTAGCTTGGGTTGAGTCCAGTACCATCCCTATGAACTCTATCCTCTGGACTGGGGACAGAGTCAATTTTGCTTCGTTCAGGAGCAGACCCAGATTCTTGAAGGTGGCTCTGATAAACACAACCTGAGCTTCCACGTGTGCCCTGGAGTGGCCTTTGATCAGCCAGTCGTCGAGGTACAGAAACAGCTGTACCTGATGTCTCCACAGAAAGGTGGCGACGATTGCCATGCACTTCGTGAATACGCAAGGTGCTGTTCACAGGCTGAACAGGAGGACAGTAAATTGGTAATGGGACCCATTGACCACAAACCGGAGGAAGTTTCTGTGGTTGTGTGTGATTGCAATGTGAAAATATGCATCCTTCAAAACAAGGGTAGCATACCAGTCTACTGGATCCAGTGAAGGGATGGAGGCCAGGGAGACCATGCGGAACCCGAGTTTCCTCACGAACTCTATGAGGTCGTGCAGGTTCAGGATAGGCCTAAGGCCGCCATTGGCTTTCGGTATTAGGAAATAGTGGGAACAGAATCCCTCTTCCCTGTGTTCCAGAGAAACCTCCTCCAACGCCCCTAGTGCTAGAAGCGACTGCACCTCCTGAATGAGAAGCTGCTCGTGAGAAAGGTCCCTGAAGAGGGATGGGGAAGGGGGGTGGAAGAGCGGGAGGGCACAGAACTGGATGGAGTATCCCCTCTACCATGCGGAGCACCCAGCAGTCCGAAGAGATATGGGACCATGCATGGTAGAAGTGGATAGTCAGGAGGAAAAGGTAAGGCGGGGTAGATCCAGTCTCTGATCCGGAACGCAATCCTCGATTGCACCTTCAAAAGGCTGGCTTAGGGCCAGGGGGCGGTTTGGGCTGGCCCGAGCTTTGACAAGTGGAGGGGTGTTGCCTCCTCCTGCCGCTCCTGTTCCTCCTCCAAGAACCGTCCTGGCGGTTCTTTTCCTGGAACCTTTGAGGAGGTTGTGGGTGGAAGTGTCTCTGCTGCATTGTGGGGGTGTGCAGGCCCAAGGATCTGAGGGTGACCCAAGAGTCTTTTAGGCTGTGGAGCCGTTTGTCTGTCTTCTCTGAAAACAGAGACTCACCCTCAAACGGGAGGTCCTGAATCATTTGCTGGACCTCATAGGGTAACCCTGAAACTTGTAGCCAAGCCCCATGTCACATAGCCACCCCCGTCACTATCACTCTGGTGGTGGAGTCTGCAGCGTCTAATGGTGCCTGCAAGGAGGTCCAGGAGACCAGTTTCCCTTCTTCCACCAAGGCAGTGAACTCCAACCAGGAATCCGAAGGGACAAGCTCCCTGAACTTAGCCATTGCTGCACAGGTGTTATAAGAGTACCTGCTCACAATGCCCTGTTAGTTAGCAATATAGAATTGCAAACCACTGGTTGAGTAGACCTTTCTACCCACAAGATCAAGGCATTTAGCGTCCCTATTCTTTGGGGAGGAACCCTGGAAGCCCTGTCTCTCCCGCTGGTTAGTTGCATCAACCACCAGGGAGTCAGGAGGCAGGTGGGAGTAAGGATGCTTGAATCCTCTGGAGAGCACAAAATACCGCCATTCGTTGCATTTGGCAGTAGGTGGCAAGGATGCCGGCATCTGCCACAGGGTTTTAGTGGTGTCCAAAACCGTCTTTATAAGGGGCAAGGCTATGCGTGAAGGTCCCGAGGGTGCGAGGATGTCCACCATGGAATCTGTGTCCTCTACCACCTCCTCAGCCTTGATGCCCAGAGGACAACAGAGTCTTGCAGCAGTTGCTCCGCAGGGGCTATGGCCACCCCCACCAACGCTTCATTCAGCGACGAGGAGGAGGAAGCGTGTGCCAGTACTGGAAGCTCCCTACCATCTGCCCCTGAGGGGTCACATGACTCCCGGGGCAGCGTTGGAGGAAGTGGTGCTGCTGACGGTGCCAGGGCCATAGGTGTCGGAACAGGCGTCAGCATCATCAACAGTCTCATCGGAGGGAGTTGTGTCGGCATATTCACAGGAGTCACCAGAGTCGAGGGGCCCGGTGCCGACATCAGCACTGGGGCCATAGGTGCCTACAGCGAGGTCAACGTCGACAAGGGTGCAGGCATGGGAGATGGGTGTGTCGATGCTGTGAAAGGCGGTGCCGAGGTCGGAGCCGACGACGGAGCTGGAGGCAAAGGCATCGGGACCATAGGCAACAAGGGCAGATGCACAGCGGAAGGTGGCACAAAAGTGGCGGAGGCCACGGAAGATGTTGCTGAGCATGGACCTGGTGAAAAGCCCAGGGGGTCCAGAAGGGCCACTAAGGCGGGTTCTGCCACTGCAGAGGCCATGCTTGAGGCACTCTTCTGTCTCTGCCAGACCTCAATCTACGACTTCTGCTCCTACTCAGACTCCAAGGTCTAAGACACTGAAGACCACGGAGGAGCCAATCCTCGATGCCCCAAACGTCGAGAGCTTGGGGAGCAGGTAGGCGGGTAGGTGCTGACGGACAAGGCGAGGGGGAGTGTCTCGACATCATAGCCAGCTTCCCCTTCAAATGTACCAGAGGACGCAGATCCACCAGCTCTGTGTAGGCGCCGGTGATCCAGGCAGGGCCGGACTCAACTGCCGCACCTGGGCAGGAATCGACATGGCCCCGGGAGGAGATCCCAAGGAGCGGCCCGCCTGGGGTCGCACATCTCACAGCTTGGCCAGAGGAGAACAGTTGTCCGGCTTCCTCTTATTTTGAGGCATCGGCGAGTGGGAGCAGTGACTACTGTCAGATGGGCCCAGTGAGGAGCCGTGACAGTGCCGAGCATCCCGGGAAGAGTTCTTCCTTGGCGCCGAGCTCGCCAACGGCGCCAGAGAGCTCTGCGTCGAGGACGACGCTGTAGGGGTCAGGTCTCTCGAGCCTGGGTCAGAGTGGGGGCGTACAGTTGCCTCCAGGAGGATCACCTTGAGCCGCCGTTCCCTTTCTTTAAGAGTTCTCAGACAGAACTTGCAGCAGATCTTACAGCGATCTTTCTGATGGGTCTCCATCAGGCACCATAGACACAACGAGTGCAGCGCTTGGCACAGGCCCACACAGTTCTTGATACCCGGACACTGTGGCATACCATGGCACCAGGAACTGGAGCAAGGGGGAAAACCCCCAACAAACTCTAAACTAAACTCTAGTAACTTGAACAACTCTAAGAACTATATACAACAGAATAGAGAGGAAACTTGCTGAGCAAGAGCCCAGGGAACTTCCAGCCACCGTCACTGGTGGTACGAAGGAACTGAAGTGGTGGTGGGTCGGCAGGGCTATATATTAGGCGCCATGAGGGTGCGACTGCATGGGGCGCCCAGGCCGACCCGACGGATGCTACTAAGGCAAAAGTCTTCCGGCCAACGTGCACGTGCACACACCTGATTGGAATGGACAATTCCCAATTAGCTTTCTCCTTCGTGCGCACTGGAAGCCCCGTAATAACTGTTAATATTTCTGGGACTGGTCACAAGACAGACCCCTGCCAAACCACAGAATGCAAATTAACACATGATCAAGCAACACTGCTTCATGCTCTCCAAAATCTAGGCCTCCATTAAAATAGCATAAAGGACAGTTTGCAAGCAGTTTTTCAACCAATTTAAATCGGTAGAAAAACTGATTTAATTCAAATCAGCCACTGCACCACTTGAAACCTTAGAAGTGTGGAAACTTCAGAAGACTGCTGAGATTGCCCAATGCTATTGGCTAAGGAATATTGATACACCTCTACCCCAATACAACGCGGTCCTCGGGAGACAAAAAAATCTCACTGCATTATAGGTAAGACCGCGTTATATCGAACTTGCCTTGGCCCCCCCTGCTCCTTGTTCCCTGACCGCCCCCTCCAGTGACCCCCGTCCCTAATCACCCCTAGGACCCCACCCCCTACCCAACTCCCCTGCTTCTTGTCCCGGCTGCCCCGACCCCCATCCACACACCCCGCCCCCTAACAGGCACTCACCAGCAGCGGCAGGAAGAGGAGCAACACAGCCCCAGTCCACTTCACTCCACCACCTCCCAGCTGCGGCACTCTGCTTCCCACCGCCGGTGAGTGTGGGGAGGTTGGGGAAAAGACGCCCCCCACACTCTCCTGCGGCAGGAAGCGGAGCGCTGCACCTGGGAACTGGCGGAGTGGAGCAGGCTGGGGCTGGGCTACTCCGCTTCCCAACGCCGGTGAGTGCGGGGAGGTTGAGGAAAGGACACCCTCCGCACTCACTGGCGGCGGGAAGCAGATTGACGCAGCCCCAGCCCGCTCTGCTTTCCTTGCCCGGCCCCAGCCGTGTCGCTGGGGGGGGATTGGGGAAAGGTCCCGCACTCACCAGCAGCGGGAAGCGAAGCGCCACGGCTGGGAGCTGGCGGAGTGGAGCGGGCTGGAGCCAGGCCGCTCCACTTCCACCGCTGCCGGTGAGTGCGGGGGGGATCCCTTCCCACAAGCCCCCTCCTCTAAGTGACACGGCTGGGGCTGGAGAACCAAAGCGGGCTGCTCCTGGCCCCCCGCTAATCCCCCGGGCCACTCTGGGACTGCGGGCCCCCAAAAAAGTGCCCCCCCCCAGCTCCTGCCTCCCAAACCCTGGTGAGGGAGCCCCTGACCACCCCCGAGACCCTCTGCCCCTTATCCAACCCTTCAGCCCTGGCCCACCACCTTTAACGTGCTGCTCAGAGCAGCATGTCAGAGCTTTACCGCGTTGTACGTGAACCTGCGTTATATCGGGTCGCGTTATATTGGGGTAGAGGTGTATAACATTTATAGATAACTAAAGTTTATGCATCTTTGGAGCTAGAATACAATGTTCAGCTTTGATGGGGGAGGTTACTAAGCTTCCTCCAGGAACTAAAATTGGTGCAGGGGGAGGAAAAGGAAGGGGAAAGATTGGTATTTACTGCAGATCCCAAGACAATTCCAAAGAAGTACCACCCCTTGGGGGAAATTGAACATACAGGTTCAGAATCATAGAATATCAGGGTTGGAAGGGACCTCAGCAGGTCATCTAGTCCAACCCCCGGCTCAAAGCAGGACCAATCCCCAGTTTTTGCCCTAGATACCTAAATGGCAACCTCAAGGATTGAACTCACAATCCTGGGTTTAGCAGGCCAATGCTCAAACCACTGAGCTATCCCTCCCACCCAGGAGGCAAAGAAAGGGCATAGAGGAACAGCCTGAACTGCCTCAGAGTCCCTCATTCTGATCCAAAAAGTGACATGAGATTGTAACCAAGTGGGCAAAACCCCACTAAAAAGATTGGAAGGACTGGAACTGCCCAGGTTTAGATGTGGAAGATAGGTCACACCTGATGCACTTAGCATGTGTGAAGACTTACTGTTTTAGGATACGTTTTCACTGTATTGCTTTTTTCCTAAATAAATGTACTGTGGTGTGTGAAATCTGGTCAGTAGTAAAGAGGACCCCTATGTCATTCAGTGCATGGGACGAACACTGCTGAAATAATGATCAGCTGTTCAATATTTTGTTTTAATGTACGGCCAGCCACTGCTCTGAAGACAGAACTATTCATTTCCTCATGGGGTTTTCTATGGTGATCATTACAGTATCCAAGTGCTTCACAAATATTAATACGCCCCTATGAGAGAAGGGAGTATTATCCCCATTGTACAGATGGGGAACTGAGGCATTAAGGAAATACAGATAAGGAAATTCATGAATTCGTTAATGTAAAAAGTATCCACTAACTTCAGGTGCCCCATTTGAGACACCTAAGACTGGTTTTTCAGAGAACTTAGCACATACAGCACTTCATATGTTCAAAGCTCCTACTGAACTCAGTTGCAAGTGTGAGTTCTCAGCATGTCTGCAAATCAGACCCTGAACTAGTGGGTGCCGCACTTTCTGGCTGCCCAAATTAGTGACCACCTGGGAAAAATTTGGTTTAAGTGACTTGACTGATATTATTACACAGGAACTCTGGGGCAGAGGCAGGAATAGAATCCAATTCTCCAGGGCTGCATTCAACTGCCTTAACCCTGAGACCATCCCTTCTCTTTCTGCAGCCCGCTGTCTCATTCGCTACACACCTTCCAACTCCTGCAACTAATGGGGGAGGGCTCGTACAGACAGCAGCCTCCTTCACTCCTAGTCTGCAAAACTTGTTTCTGCACAGTCCAGCCCTCTCCTGGACAGTTCAGATACGGTATTTTAAGTCCATTTCCCCTCTAAGAGGATCAATATCAACAGTTTGCTACTTTAAATGGAGTTACCCACACAATTCAGTTTAAACACAGCAGTGGAGTTACCCTGCAAGTGGTAATCAAGGCTGGTGCAAACTACAGTGTGACTGGAATGTGCTGGAAAGCTGCAGCTATGCACAGACACCAGGTTGGAAGCTACAGCAGCAAAGCATGATGAGGTACCGCAGGTTGCAGGGCAAGAGTGACACAGCTTCTCACTGGCCTGGAATGCACTCCAGAATGTCATATCCTCTCTTCCCTCCCCACATCTATTGTGTCACTCACTATTAAGATGTTGACTCATACCTCCAATTGGCCCATGATCCCATCTTCCATTGCCCTCTTGTTAAATTTTCAAGTAAGCATCCCCGTGCTTTCTACCACGCTGCTGCTCATGCTTGGGAGGAGCTCCCCGTAAATGTCCATAAAGCCACCTCACTATCCTCCTTCAAATCTCTCCCTAAAACTACTTTGCTGTGATATCAACAAACATCTTGACAACAGTTAAGCCACTGGTGTCCTCAGACCACTGCCCATAATGCTGACCAATCTCACTGTAATCACTCTGTCTGTCTGTTGTGCCTTGTACAGCACCTAGCACAATGGGGTCCCAGGCCATGACGAAGGTGACTAGGCACTATGGTAAAACAAATGACAATATAAAGGTCCACACATTATATATTTGTACAGTGCCTGGCAAAATGGGCCCTAGCCTCTAAGCACTGCTGTAATACTAATTAGATTAAGAAGATCTGTAACCAAAATCAAAAGGTCATACTCACTACACCAAATGCAGAAGGAAAAACCTCTCTTCACCTGAGCTCCTATTTGTGACTCAAGAAGCAGCCCAGGGTCTAAACAACTGTAATTTACAAACACAGGCTGCTTACCATAAGTTAGCAAATCTGATCTAACTAGTCAGTTCTTCCGGTTGCTTCCTGATTTCTTTAGCACCTTTAATCTCAAGATCCTAGTGCTTTGCAGTACTGAAATTCAGCCACCCCAGAGATGGAGAACACCAACTAACTATTGCCCACTTAAAACCACTTAGGTGGAATTTTGGCTAAGGACACCCTGTAAGCTGGGGGAACTGCTCCACAGAAGAGTTTTCTTCCTCAAGAGTTTATGACAAAGTTTACAATCAGAAAGCAAACAGAAAATTTCGGCAGGAGCCCTGGGTGTGGATCCTGACCTCCCAAATGATATTCCCTCCCCGCATGCTCTCCCCAAGCCACATTCATACCACCTATGCTAGGGAAGGGGGAAGCTGATCTTATGTTAAAACTTGTTCACAAGGGCCAAGTAGTACCCCTTCTCACCACTGTCATATTTCCACTCTTACAGAAAGGGATCTTTTCACCATTTTATTCCAGATACTACTGAAATGCATTGCATCTCATTGGACAAGTACTTCGAAAGGATTAAGGGCTGTATTACCCCAACTAGAAAGTGAAATTGTAGTTCAGGCAGTCTGATAATTTAGGCAAATCACACCTGACAAAAACTTTCTGCCAGTCTCTCTGGCTTTAGCCTAACTCCTAGTGAAAAAGCAATCAATAGTGAAGACATATTTCCTTAGATCTCTACCAAAGCATTTACACACACACACACACACAAAACAAGTTTTCACATTTCCCGGTACTTGCATTCAAAGCATTTTTAGTTCAAACAGCTGCTGAACTACAAGTATTTTTCGCCATCCGCTGGTCAAAATATGCAACTACATGAGACAGTTTCAGAGAATCAGTGGCCATTCCACACAATGTCTGTTCTGAATTTGCTAGAGGATAAAATACAGCTCTGAGATTGTCAATGAAGACTGAGCCCACTTCAGCAAATAACAGAGCAAGTATGGCAGCCAAACCCAAGAATGCAGAGCTTAGGGGACTGTTAATGAGATAAGGAACCTTTCCTCTCTAGTTCCCTAGTTCAAAGCTGGCACAGGGCTGGGTGTGACCAGTCAGCAACCTCCGATACCTCTTTGGTGGCCTATCTGAACTGAAATAATAGTTCCAGTTCTTTTGCTAGTAAGAAGCTTTCATTATCAAAACATGCACCAAAATTAAAATTAATAATAGTTTCACGTTATGAATTCTTGAGGGAAAATGTCTTTTGTAGTGTGTTATCCCTCTGTTGATATTCACCCCTTCTTGCCAACATCCACCCTAATTGAATTGGCCTCGTTAACACTGACCTGCCCACTTGATAAGGCAATTCCCATCTTTTCATGTGCTGTATATTTATAACTGCCTACTTTTTTTTCACTCCATGCATCTGATGAAGTGGGTTATAGACCATGAAAGCTTATGCCCAAAAAATTTGTTAGTCTCTAAGGTGCCACAAGGACTCCTCTCTGTTTTTGAAGGAGGTTTGTAACCCTAACCTAACTGTGGCTATTTTCATTATTCATACAAATGTCTCTTATTTTCTGGATGCTACTAAATTCTTGGGCTCTGATTTCTGGGGCAATGAGTTACACATGGTGTGATAAATAAAGTGGGGGGAGCTCCCTTTTATGGACACCCAGCCAGCCAGTTCGCTATTAAATCCCTCTTGGTCTGTTCTCTGTTTGCTTTACCTGTAAAGCATTAACAAGCCCACAGGTAAAAGAAAAGGAGAGGGCACCTGACCAAAAGAACCAGTGGGAAGGCTAGAACTTTTAAATTTGGGAAAGAGAGTTTCCCTTTTGTCTGTTGTTCTTTGGGCTGGAGGGACAGGGCAGCAATGCTGTAAGCAGCTTTAAGCCAGGTATGATCATAAATCATCAGGTCATACCTAGAAATACTTATCTGAACTCCAAATGTGTAAGTAGATCAGACTGTTTAGCTAGATGCGATCAGCTTTATTTCTGTTTATTTTTTAAGGCTTGTGGATCTCCTCTGTGCTAATTCCAGATGCTTTTGTTTGCTTGTAACCTTTAAGCTGAACCCCCAAGAAAGCTATTTTGGGTGCTTAATTTTTGTAATTGTTCCTTTTAAGATCTAGCCAAAAGCCTAAATTCCAGATGTATTGTTTTCCTTTTTGTTTTTAATAAAATTTACTTTTAATAACAGGATTGGATTTTTGGTGTCCTAAGAGGTTTGTGCATGTTGTTTGATTAGCTGATAGTCACAGCTAATTTCCTTTGTTTCTTTTCTCAGCTCTTCCCCGGAGGGTGGGGTGAAAGGGTTGAGGGTATCCCACAGGGAGAAATTCCCAAGTGCTCCTTCTTGGGTTCAAAGGGGGTTTTTTGCATTTGGGTGGTGGCAGCGTTTACCAAGTCAAGGTCAGAGAGAAGCTTGGGAGTTTAATACAAGCCTGAAGTGGCAAGTATTAATTTTTAACATCCTTGCAGGCCCCCACTTCTGCACTCTGAGTGACAGAGTGGGGATTCAACCTTGACATGTGGTCATTATGCAGTGGGTAGAACAGCATTTTCTTTTTTCTCTTTTAAGTGTCATTTAATCACTTCAATCAATTCTGTGGAATGTCCTCTTGGTCTTTTATTATGAGAAAGGATAAACAAAAGCACTCTGTTAACCTTGCCTAGACCATTTGTTATCACAAGCAAAGCTGGCAGACCCATCAACTCTGATTCCCTCCACATGCTCTTTCCTCCCTTCTCATGTACTGCTTCCTCGCGTGAAACTGCCTCTCTAAACCTGTTTGCCACGCAGCCACCCTCTCCTCAAAACCCACCTCTTCACATAATCCTACGATTTTTATTTTTAATAGATCTTAGGAAACTATGAGTGTCCCAACTCCTCTCCTGCTTCTTTGTCAGTATGTGGTAGTCTTGATAGCATTTTGGAGAGTATTTATATCTTTGCAAAAAGAAAAAAGAAAAGGAGTACTTGTGGCACCTTAGAGACTAACAAATTTATTTGAGCATAAGTTTTCGTGGCTGAATGCATCCGATGAAGTGAGCTGTAGCTCACGAAAACTTATGCTCAAATAAATTTGTTAGTCTCTAAGGTGCCACAAGTACTCCTTTTCTTTTTGCGAATACAGACTAACACGGCTGCTACTCTGAAACCTGTTTATATCTTTGCATGTCAGTAAAGCTCTTACCCCCCCCCCCTTTCTGGGTCCTCTGTTTCAGATGTCAAAGCAAGCTTCACTCGCTTTACTTGCCTCAGAATATGGCATTTTCCTGTGTACCTTGAAAGAAAAAAAGAATCCATCTCAAGCCCTGCTCAACCACAACTAGTCACGTACCTTTAGGAGGGGCCGGCTGGATACTAACAACTGGCTGCTGCTTTGTCAGTGGCAAAAGCGTTGGAAGAGCCCGAATAATGATGGCTTTAGCCTGAATGCCAAGGCTGGCCTGAACTTCAGGTACTGCAGGCAGCAAGAGAGGCTTAGGTTGAATTGACGGTTTGGATGTTGTCTGACTAGACCTTTTTGGTGTCTTCACAGAGCTGTTTGCTGGGGAAAGAAAAAATCTGAGTTGAACCACGAGATCTAAAAATAAAAATTCTATACAGCACTGTGTGAGGGTTACTGAAGTCTTTCTTTGTCCATCTATTTATTAAAAGATGCCTCTTATACACAAATGGATTAATCTATCAGAAATAAAAGGGCTGCCTGCTAGAACTGGACTGCTGACACCTTTCAGTCAACATTTTCTCATACAAAGCATGTGATAATTGGGCCTGCAAATTTACCCTAATTGTGAGCTCAACTGTAAAGAGTATGTGAAAGTTCATAAAATGAACTCAAGGACTGTGTTAATATCATGCTTGGTACACAACAAGTGTGGGACTGGAAATTAAACAAACAAAATTGGTGTGTTGGATAATAGGCCTAATTAGTTTGTCCACCAATGAGGGGATGGACTGTTCCACTGATAATTCCCTTTTGTGGTCCCTAAAAAGAGAGACTTTTGGGGAGAAAAATCGGCTACTTGCACGAGCTGCATCATCATGGCTGCCAGCCTCACCATCTCCTGGGATCCCAGGACTTAATCCTAATCCTGAGAGATGTCCTGACCAGACCAGGCCAGAGAGGGGGACCCAGATGACATCACCTCCTCTATCAGCTCCAGCTTAATCCCAACCACCACCTAAGATGAAACAGGATCAGACTGTAACAACAGCTCTAGCCAATCTCAACTAACGTCTCTTTTCCCCAAAAGGACAGTTCCTATACTTGGATCCCGCGTAAGAGACTGTCCAACAAGGGATTTTTTTCCTTCTAAAGCTCTCTCCAGCCAAAGGAAAAAGGAGCAAGAGATATTAAAACAAAAGCCTTACTTAATACTTTTACATTTCAAACGCTTTAATTGTTTTTTCTTCTTTTCTTTATCTTTAATTAAAGGTCAAAAGGACTTTAAATGGTATGTTTGCCACACTACTAAGCATGCTGAGCTCTCTGTATACATAAGCATGGCCACACTGGGACAAAACAATAGTCCATCTAGTCCAATAGCCTGTCTTCTGACAATGGACAGTGCCAGATGCTTCGGAGGGAGCAAACAGAACACAATTTATTAAGTGATCCATCCCCTACCGTCCAGTTCCAGCATCTGGCAGTCAAAGATTTAGGGACACCCAGAACATGTCCCTGATCATCTTGGGTAATAGCCACTAATGGATGTATCCTCCATGAACTTCTCTCATTCTTTTTTGAACCCATACTTTTGGTCTTCACAACATCCCCTGGCAACTAGTTCCACAGGTTGACTATGCTTGTGTGAAGAAGTAGTTCACTACGTTTTAAACCTGCTGCCTATTAATTTCATCAGGTATCCCCTGGTTCTTGTGTTATGTGAAGGGATAAATAGCACTTCCTTATTCACTTTCACCACACCATTCATGATTTTATAGACCCTCGGACATCTCTTTTCTAAGCTGAACAGTCCCACTCTTTTTAGTCTCTCCTCAGATGGATGCTGTTCCATCCTCCTATTCATTTTTGCTGCCTTCCTCTGTACTTTTTTGAATTCACATATATCCTTTTTGAGATGGGGTGACCAGAACTGCATGCAGTATTCAAGGTGTGGATGTAACAGGGATTTATATAGTGTATTACGATATTTTCTGTCTTATTATCTATCCCTTTCCTAACGGCTCCTAACATTGTTCGCTTTTTTTTATGGTTGTGGAACACTGACCAGATGTCTTCAGAAAACTATCCAGAATTACTCTGAACCCTGAACCTTGTTTAACACTGTTTAATACTGGACAGTGACTTGGTTATGTTAACACCTTTACCTCATATATTCCATCTAAATTAATACAACAGGCAATGATATATGTGCCAATTGTGTGGTTAAAGTAAGCAGATCACTCTTACCAGACTGATGTGCAGCACTGGAAGTGAGCTTTTTATCTTTCTGACTTCCAGATCTCTTGCTGTACAGAGAGAGAGGAAACATCTGGGAGCTGGTGCTGAAGTCTAAGTCTTCCTATTGACAAAGAATATATAAAACAAATGACAAATCCTTCTTAGAACAGAAGAATGTGCTTATAAAAGCATTCAAATGCTGTCCGGATTCTACTTTCAGATCTGTGCTACTGACCACAAACCTAGTATTCCACTGTTCCTCTATAAATTATTTGTACTCCAGTAGGGTGCAAAGGCCCCAGTCAAGATCTAGCCCCATTATGCTCGGGCAGGGGTGGGCAAACTTTTTGGCCCGAGGGCCACATCGGGGTTGCGAAACGGTATGGAGGGCCGGGTAGGGAAGGCTGTGCCTCCCCAAACAGCCTGGTCCCCGCCCCCTATCCGCCCCCTCCCACTTCCCACTCCCTGACTGCCCCCCCGCCCCTAACTACCCCCCCCCGGGACCCAACCGCTATCCAGCCCCCCCTGCTCCCTGTCCCCTGACTGCCCCCCGGTACCTCCATCCCTAACTGCCCCCCAGGACCCCACCCCCTATCCAACCTCCCCTGGACTCCACCCCCATATCAAACCCCTCCTGCTCCGTCCCCCCGACCCCCAAGGACCCCACCCCCTATCCAACCCCCACTGTTCCCTGTCTCCTGACCACCTCCAACCCCCAAACCTCCGCCCCATCAAACTGCCCCCTGTCCCCTGACTGCCTCCTGCCCCTTATCCCACCACACACACCCCCACCCCTTACCTTTACCATGCCGCTCAGAGTGGCAGGACAGGCTTATCTGAAAGCCTGGGAGGTGAGCGTTGCTGCAGGGGAGGGGGGACAGCGGGGGAACGGCCAGGGGCTAGCCTCCCCAGCCGGGAGCTCAGGGGCTGGGCAGGACGGTCCCGCAGGCTGGATGTGGCCCGCGGATGATAGTTTGCCCATCCCTGTGCTAGGGGTTCTATATATACACATGAGATATTCCTGTGGATTCTGAAGGCTAAGACAGATGATGGATGAAATAGAGAGCGGTGAAGAGACTTGCCCAAGTCACCCAGCATCTCAGTGATCAGGAACAGAATCCAGGTCTCCTGAGTCCCAGTCCAAGGCCACTAGACCATATGTAGTACTCTCAAGTACAGATTTCCCTGCGGGCCCCTGTGACTTCAATGGGTGCAGGCCCAATATAGCACTCCAAAGTACAGAGCTCCCATGTAGAGAGAGCAGAACACAGGAGTCACAATGACAGAATCTAGAGATCAAAAGATCAGTGAGTCCCTCTCCTTGTTAAGACAGCATTTAGTCTCCCTACAGATGACGAATAATATTCAACTGATAACTGAAACAAAGAGTCATTCAAGCTGCGCCTGAACTAAGTTGATCTGAAAAGCTGTTTCTCATTACCGAAGAAACCAAATCACAATGCATAGCTGCTTTAAAAAAAGACGAAACAAAACACTATGCTCCTAACATCCTCTGGGGCTGAACACAACCTCTCAAATGAGGCACATACTGGCACAGCATGCAGCCAGCAAGCCTCATTGGTAAGGCTAAGATTTAGTCATGGGTATTTTTAGTAGAAGTCATGGATAGGTCACAGACAGTGATGCTACTACAGCTAGGGGGGACGGGGATGGCCCAGGACCACAGTTACTGTAGCTCGGGGGGACCAAGCAAGGGGGTTGGCCCAGGGCTGCCCCAGAAGCAGACAGTGCGGCTGGCCTTGGGGGCTGGCCTCAGGGTCAGCCACACCGGCCACTGTAGAAGTCATAGAGGTCACAGAATTTGTGACTTCCATGGCATATTTGCAGCCTTACTCATTGGAAGCAAAGCAAATAATTCACACTGATGCTCTTCAGATGCCACAGGCGCCCAACACTTCAGAACATAGCTCATCGTCCTGGCCTTATGGTACACACTTGTTTAAAGGATTAGGACCTAGCTACCTCAAAGACCACTTTATCCACTACATTACCCCTGTGTTGCACTGACTGCCTGCAAGTTCCTGGATGGAGTTCAGATAGTTGCTTGTAATCTTGAAAGCCCTAAATGATTTGAGGCCTAATTACTTGAGAGACTGCCCTTCTCCTCATGTCATGCTGGTACAGTTGCAATCAGCAGAGCCACCCAAGCTGCAGCTCCATCATTAAGTGAAAGGAAGCAGTTGGCAGGAGTACTCCATAAAGGTCTCTCAACTCCCTTCAGTTTGCCAGGCCCTGGATTTAACCTTGCCTTTAATGTGAAGGCTCATCTCTCTCCTTCCCAAATGCCCAGAAGGTGATTTATGGGCTGGGAAGTTTTATGTGGACTCAGGATGTTTATACACAGAGGGAAAAGCAGTCTGCTGTGATATTTATATTTTATTTTAATTTTTTAAAATAAATTATAGTTGTTGCAAGGACACGCAGGGCATGAGTTTGAATGATTTAAAAAACAAACAAACAAAAAACAATGTCCTTCAGTAACTATTCACATTAGCATGATGCTACTGGATAGACCCAGATTATCAGACACAGACAACACTCTTGGGGCCCGGAAAGTCTGCACACTGACCTCAGTGGTGATGCTGTTCAGTCCTTTTTGTGTTGCACTTAAATAAAGTGGTACTAAATGCTGTTTAGAAACGAGAGCACCTGTCCTTCCATCTGTCGGACTGGGGAGAAAGGAGGCAGCAGCTGTTGGAGGGGCAGGCCTATAGTGAGTGCTGTCGATTTCAAAACAGGCAGCTGTACATGAGCACAGCATAGTGTAAGATCTGAGGCCTTTTGCTGCAGTCATATTAGGAGAGCAGCAGCAATGAGCCAAGAAACAGAAAGTGACAGCCTCACATTTCTTCTAAATGATATCAAAACAATGTAATATCGGACTGTTAAGAAGGCACCCTTCCCAATAGTACCCACAATCACCAAATAAGCAAGGTATCTCTTGAGATGTTTAAAGAAAACTTTGCTTGATGGCATTCTGTCTGACAAGGAATCACTTATCAACAGTTGTGATTGTAAAATCTATATTTCTACTGTTTTGTCTTTATGGTCCCTACTTCTCTATTGTTTATGTGTATGGTCTCCATCTGGTTCTTTGATTGTTTCTGTCTCTTGCATAACTAATTTTGTAAGATTTATATCAGCTAAGGTGCTGGGGTATGATTGGTTAAAGAATTGTTTCACAATATGTTAGGATTAGTCAAAGAGTTATTTTGTAATATTTTAGTAAAATGATTGGTTATGGTATAGCTAAGCAGGACTCAAGTTTCACTATAAACACAGGTCCAAGAAGGAGTCCAGCTGGGAAAAGAATAAGAATAAGGAAAGACCTGGAAGAAGAACTCACCTCTAAGACAAAGCCTGAGATCAGAGCTGCTAAGAATCCTCTGCACGACCGTGACCTGCAGCAACCACAACCCAGACGAGACCGACCTTGCCTGGCCAACAGGGAAAGTTCACCTGCATGATCAGGATCGGTGAGCATAGCATTGTATGCTTAGTGAGTGTATTCTGCTTGGTAATTGTTAATAAATAGAGGATAAGGATATTACCGGGTAAGGCCCTTTCACTGGTAAAAGGTCCTGCAAACCTGCAGAAGATTACGCCTTGAGCCCTACGAACTGGGTAAGGATGGCCCGGAGCCCTAGAAACTGGGTAAGAGTATGTGCCTTTCGCCCAGAGCCTTAGGAACTGAGAAAGGGTGGGGGTGCCTAAATCAACTGGGTTACCCCTTGAGCCCTAGGAACTGGATAAAGGTGGATGCCCTAGAATGTGTGCAACAATAGGACGCTTGTACATGCTTCCATACCCCATGCTGTGTACATATATGCCCCTGTTTATTTGGGTCACCCACAGTGGCAAGGAAAGAAAACACTTTATACAGGAGAATGTCAGAAGAAAAGTCAGTGTTTCAGATGTAGGTATAACAAATTTTCTCTTTCATTTATACTGTGAAATTGAACAGAATTTAAGATGAGATTGCTCCTTTCATTTGTATTTTCTATATGAACCATAAGTCAGTTCATGCAACATAACTGCACACACGTGAGGCACCAAGACTTTACTACTTACAGGTACATGCTGCACTGAAGAGTCTGATAATGGTGAAGGGACAGAACAAATTGAAGTAGCTGGCGACTGAGGGTCTTCCTTCAAGTTTTCACCTGCAAGAGAGTGGTAAGTAGGCTTTCACACTGTAAAATCTTCTAACAGTAGGAGTTTAGCTCATGCAAGAAACATGCTGTTGTATTCCAAACATTAATTTCTGGAGTAAACCACACAAGTGAATGTAGTAAGACTACAGCAACTAATCAGTCTGAGACTCGTAGGGGAGACCAAAACAGTAGCCATGTCCCATCCCAGGAAAATCAATGAAGTACACAAAAAAGCCTACTCCAGCAAGCAGTACCACTGAAGTCAATATCCCTAGTAGTCACTCTTCTAAGATAATCATAGCTGAAACATTTGGCATGTAATTACCTATATAAGTATGGCTTGTCACATCCCACGGGCCTGAATCCCAAGACATCAAGTCCAAATCAAAGCCAAGGTTATAAAGACTGTTTTCCTGTAGATGATAAATTTAGCAAAAATAAGTTAGAGATGCAAAACAGAAAGTACTAAATATTGCAGCCACCAAGCACTACAGCTCTTAAGGAGGCAAAAGGATTTAGTCACCTCAATTTGCATGTTTCAGGTGGCATAGCAAGGCCACAAATATACATGAGAAGCCTTGAAAGAAGAGAGCTCTCAGTTAGATTTCACAAGACAGGGTTTCCAACTAAACAGACTTGAGCTGGGGAGTTATTTGTGGCTTTAGTTCAAACCTAAAACCTGACCTGAGTATAGGGAAGTGAGAGTAATTATCATTACTACAATTATTTGTACTCCAGTAATGCCTTATTAGTAATTATTTGTATTGCAGTAGTGTCTAGAAGGCCTAGGCACTGCACTCAGTGCTGTACAAACATGTAACAAATAACTCCTTTTTAATTATTTTTTGTAAGCTGTCACTATGGAGGGGTTGCATTTTATTTCATCTTTACAGTAAATTGATCTCTTCAATTCTAAGAAAGAGTCTCCATCTCCCCTTCCAAACAAAGGAAGATTAATTCAGTTCAGCTGCTCTGAGGCTGTGCAATACATTGTGAGCGTCTTTTGTAGAAAAGTTTCTGTTGGCACATTTAACTAAACAAGATGCTTTCATTCTGAGTAGATGGGTGGGGAAGGGCCATTAGAAAAACAACAGGCCTTAAAAGAAGCTTATTTCCCACATGGGGGCCTTCCTGAGGATGCTACAAACAGCCTCCTACAAATGGCTGCTGTGATACTACAGGATCATGTGACCAGGTCACCTGGTGCTGGACTCCATCTTGGGATATCAGTATTTTTCCACTGACTGGCATGGGAACCAAGCTTTGAAACAAAGGGTTCCCGCCATATGCAAAAGCTATATAAGGCAGGGGAGTGACATCATCTTGGTTCTTCACTGACTCCCCACCCAAAGAGACTCTTGAAAACACCTGAGGAACAAAGACTGAACTGCGGGAAGTGCTGAACCCAGGCTAAAGGGATTTTTACCCCGTGAATGGAACACCTGGGGATTCTAAGCTGTAAGCAAGTACAATTTGCCCCTTAAGAATCTGCAGCCAGCTTGTATCATTTCTTTGGGTGACAATTTTCTATTGATAGCTGATCTATGTAGTATATTCAGTTTGCGTTTCCTGTTTATTTGCTAGGTAATCTGCTTGGATATGTTTGCTATCCCTTACAATCACTTAAAATCTATCTTTTGTAGTTAATAAACTTGTTTTTGCCATGTGTGGGAGTCATAACTCGGGGCAGAAAGCTGTTGTATATTCCTCTCCACATTGAAAGAAGGAGCGAATGTCCTGAGTTTATGCTGTATAGTTCCCTGTACAGCGCAAGACCGTATAATTTTGGGTTTACACTCCGGGGGGGGCGGGGGAGAGGTGTGCCTGAGTAGCTGGCGCCTTCCAATGCAGTAGCTGGTCAAAGCGTCTGTATGTATCTGCTGCTGGGTGTGTCCCTACCTGTATGTGTGCTGGTGAAAGTGCAGGCTGGAGCCTGGAGAGAGCTTAGCAGCTTGTCACAGAAGTACAGTGTAAACAGGAGCCCAGGCTGGTGGGACAGGGAGGCTCAGTGGTACCCCAGTTCCAGATGGCATCCCAGGGGGAACCCATCACAGTGGTGCAGCGAGCAGGGTCATATGCACAGTTTGTTACTCTGAGTGAGATTGGCACTTGGTTCACTGGTGGTGATTTTAAATGAGATTTAAGTGTCTTGGCTAGAGATCAGTCAAAGAGGTTACCAGTTTGTTATTTTCTCTTCCCTTATTTTGGGCAAGGGAAGTAAGGACAGGAAAGCAGGAAAATGAGTGAAAGTAAAACTAGTAAAAAGCTGGACCTATGCAGATTGCAGGCAGACAAGAAGGAGAAAGAACACAAAAGACATATGGAATTAAAACAAATGGAGATTAACGCGCAAGAAGCTGAACACCAAAGAACCATAGAAGCAGACAATGCCAGGCAAGAAGCTGCACACTGAAGGGCTCTGGAACTGGAAGCCAAAGAAATGGAGATTCTTGTGATTGCAGAGCCATTGGCCTTTATTTTTGACAACTCATGGCGATCGGGGAGAGGAAGCATCAATTGAATTTGATAGAGAAGCAGAACCAGAACCCCCAGGCACCAACGAGCCCCACCTCTTCAAAATCCACAAATGGGAATGGTTGTGTCCTGCATGCAGCAAAACAGGGGACATTGTTGAATATTTCATCACCTTTGGGAAGCTGTGTGTACTCCATGAAATTTCTGAAGACCAAAAGATGCCCACTTTGGTTGCAAAGTTGTCTGGGAGAGCTCTGGATATATTCAATAAGATGCCAATTAGAGATGCTTCAGATTATAGT
This sequence comes from Lepidochelys olivacea, assembly GCF_965140295.1. NCBI lineage: Eukaryota > Metazoa > Chordata > Testudines > Cheloniidae > Lepidochelys > Lepidochelys olivacea. Next base: position 41,512,889 of record NC_140418.1, on the reverse strand, counting down.
AAATTCGAAGATATGGTTTTAAAACAGTTTCAGATTATACCCGAAACATATAGAATAAAATTTAGAAGCCTTAGCAGGGGGGCTGGGATGAGTAATGTGGCATATGTAAATCAGATGAAAGATTTGATGGATAAGTGGGTCAGGATGTAGTAGGAAGAGGGCCTGAAACATAAGCCCATGAGGCCTGAAGCCTGAGGTAAGGTAGTCAAAACTTTGCTGATATAAAGCAAAGTTAAGTTGTGAGCAAGAGGCAGGGCCTGCTCACAGAATCTGGCAAAAACAGGACTGATATTGCAGAAACACACATTCCTAAGTAGTGCTAGGCAAAAGAATATATACACAAAAACATTTTAGGGTTTAAGGTGGTACCAGAACACCTCGCTACCAAACATATTCCCCAAAGATAACAGGGACACACTGACCCATCCTAAAGATGAGGTCAGCATGACAGCATGATGGATAAAGATGTTTTAATCGAACCAACATGTACAAGGTAATGGGTGGCACACAAATACATCAGAGGGTGGCACCTAGATACTTCAGGGATAACGCATAACTTGTTTGTATCTGTGTATAAAGATGTATCTCAGAGGGAGTCTCTCTGTCTGGCCTAGGGGATAGTGGAAAGTCCTACCACTAACTGAGCTAGTCGATTGCAACGGACATACATGTGTTAGTGTACCTATAACCATTGAGCCGAGACATTAGGACCGTGCTTCATTGACAATAAACCTGACCAAGTGCCTTCGCTACGAACTAAGTCTGTGGATTTATTGGGCGGTTCGATTGGAGCCTGATGTATGGGCTTTCTGGCCAGAGTCAGTACAGCACGCAGAGAGAACACAGACATGTAGCCAAATATCTAATGACAAGGGGAAAAGATAAGCTCTGAAGAAATGTGTGATCTTCTTGCTCAGGAACATTTCCTGAGTATATGAAGTGATGATGTAAAACAGTGTTTATAGGATAAAAAGGATGAAAATTGTTGATGAACTTGCTACTCTGGCTGATGAATTTGAGCAGACACAGGCGTCTATTAGAAATAAATCACAGGCAGAGAGGTTAAAACCTGGGGGGGGGGAAGGTTACCCCTGGGAAGAAGGAGGGTGGATGGGTGGCTGGACGCTCACCTCCCCAGAGCTCTTCTTGACCTGTTGCTCACAAACCGGGTAGAATTAGTAGGGGAAGCGAAAGTGGATGGGAACCTGGGATGCAGTGACCATGAGATGGCCGAGTTCAGCATCCTGACACAAGGAAGAAAGGAGAGCAGCAGAATACGGACCCTGGACTTAAGAAAAGGAGACTTTGACTCCCTCGGGGAACTGATGGGCAGGATCCCCTGGCAGAATAACATGAAGGGGAAAGGAGTCCAGGAGAGCTGACTGTATTTTAAAGAATCCTTATTGAGGTTACAGGGACAAACCATCCCGATGTGTAGAAAGAATAGTAAATATGGCAGACAACCAGCTTGGCTTAACAGTGAAATCCTTGCTGATCTTAAACACAAAACAGAAGCTTACAAGAAGTGGAAGACTGGACAAATGACCAGAGAGGAGTATAAAAACATTGCTCAGGCATGCAGGAGTGAAATCAGGAAGGCCAAATCACACCTGGAGTTGCAGCTAGCAAGAGATGTTAAGAGTAACAAGAAGGGTTTCTTCATGTATGTTAGCAACAAGGAGAAAGTCAAGGAAAGTGTGGGCCCCTTACTGAATGAGGGAGGCAATCTAGTGACAGAGGATGTGGAAAAAGCTAATGGACTCAATGCTTTTTTTGCCTCTGTCTTCACGAATAAGGTCAGCTCCCAGACTGCTGCACTGGGCAGCATAGCATAGGAAGGAGGTGACCAGCCCTCTGTGGAGAAAGAAGTGGTTCGGGACTATTTAGAAAAGCTGGACGAGCACAAGTCTTTGGGACTGGATACACTGCATCCGCGAGTGCTAACGGAGTTGGCGGATGTGATTGCAGAGCCATTGGCCATTATTTTTGAAAACTCATGGCGATCGGGGGAGGTCCCAGACGACTGGAAAAAGGCTAATGTAGTGCCCATCTTTTAAAAAGGGAAGAAGGAGGATCCGGGGAACTACAGACAGCCTCACCTCAGTCCCTGGAAAAATCATGGAGCAGGTCCTCAAGGAATCAATTCTGAAGCACTTACATGAGAGGAAAGTGATCAGAAACAGTCAGCACGGATTCACGAAGGGCAAGTCTTGCCTGACTAATCCAATTGCCTTCTATGAAGAGATAACTTGCTCTATGCATGAGGGGAAAGCAGTGGGAGTGTTATTCCTTGACTTTAGCAAAGCTTTTGACACTGTCTCCCACAGTATTCTTGCCAGTAAGTTAAAGAAATATGGGCTGGATGAATAGACAATAAGGTGGATAGAAAGCTGGCTAGGTTGTCGGGCTCAACGGGTAGTGATCAATGGCTCCATGTCTAGTTGGCAGCTGGTACAAGCTGAGTGCCCCAAGGGTCGGTCCTGGGGCTGGTTTTGTTCAATATCTTCATTAATGATCTGGAGGATGGCGTGGATTGTACCCTCAGCAAGTTTGCAGATGACACTAAACTGGGAGGAGACGTAGATACACTGGAGGGTAGGGATAGGATACAGAAGAACCTAGACAAATTAGAGGATTGGGCCAAAAGAAATCTGATGAGGTTCAACAAGGATAAGTGCAGAGTCCTGCACTTAGGACGGAAGAATCCCATGCACCGCTACAGACTAGGGACTGAATGGCTAGGCAGCAGTTCTGCAGAAAAGGACCTAGGGGTTACAGTGGACGAGAAGCTGGTTATGAGTCAACAGTGTGCCCTTGTTGCCAAGAAGGCCAATGGCATTTTGGGATGTATAAGTAGAGGCACTGCCAGCAGATTGACGGATGTGACCGTTCCCCTCTATTCAACATTAGTGAGGCCTCATCTGGAGTACTGTGTCCAGTTTTGGGCCCCACACTACAAGAAGGATGTGAAAAAAATGGAAAGCGTCCAGTGGAGGGCAACAAAAATGATTAGGGGACTGGAGCACATGACTCATGAGGAGAGGCTGAGGAAACTGGGATTTTTTAGTCTGCGGTCCCTTCCAACCCTGATATTCTATGAAATCCATTCCTCTAGTCCTTGTCCCAAATGTCACTTATCATACAAGGTTTGTAAAAATGGCCTCTGCCCAGCCAGGCAGTAACCACATAAAGGCTGTCAAAATTAATGGCAAGGAACACCTTTGGTGGAGGGACATAGGTGCAGAAATGTCTGTGGTCAGGAGAAGCATTGTTCAGGAAAGACATACTGCCAGGACAGATGGCAAAGCTTTTGGTAATAGGAGGTCACAAAATCCTTGTGCCTTTGGCTGAAGTGCACATAGAAACTGAGGATTTGAAAGCTGAACTGACTGTGGCAGCAGTACCTACTAACCCATCACAATTGTTACTGGGGAATGACTTTTTCAATGTAGCTCGGGCTGTCTGCAGCAAGGAGGAATACTGTGCTGAAACCCCAGAGAAGAAAAATAAAGTCCCAGAAACTGCTAAAGGAATGGGGGAGGGTCTCTTTAATTTCTCTGCAGCAGTGGAAAACAGTATGCTACCAGGGGTGGGTGTGGTTTAGACCAGCTCCTGCTGCCCAGTGGCATCTTTAATTGGCATCTTATTGAATATATCCAGAGCTCTCCCAGACAACTTTGCAACCAAAGTGGGCATTTTTTGGTCTTCAGAAATTTCATGGAGTACACACAGCTTCTCAAAGGTGATGAAATATTCAACAATGTCCCCTGTTTTGCTGCATGCAGGACACAACCATTCCCATTTGTGGATTTTGAAGAGGTGAGGCTCGTTGGTGCCTGGGGGTTCTGGTTCTGCTTCTCTATCAAATTCAATTGATGCTTCCTCTCCCCGATCGCCATGAGTTGTCAAAAATAAAGGCCAATGGCTCTGCAATCACAAGAATCTCCATTTCTTTGGCTTCCAGTTCCAGAGCCCTTCAGTGTGCAGCTTCTTGCCTGGCATTGTCTGCTTCTATGGTTCTTTGGTGTTCAGCTTCTTGCGCGTTAATCTCCATTTGTTTTAATTCCATATGTCTTTTGTGTTCTTTCTCCTTCTTGTCTGCCTGCAATCTGCATAGGTCCAGCTTTTTACTAGTTTTACTTTCACTCATTTTCCTGCTTTCCTGTCCTTACTTCCCTTGCCCAAAATAAGGAAAGAGAAAATAACAAACTGGTAACCTCTTTGACTGATCTCTAGCCAAGACACTTAAATCTCATTTAAAATCACCACCAGTGAACCAAGTGCCAATCTCACTCAGAGTAACAAGCTGTGCATATGACCCTGCTCGCTGCACCACTGTGATGGGTTCCCCCTGGGATGCCATCTGGAACTGGGGTACCACTGAGCCTCCCTGTCCCACCAGCCTGGGCTCCTGTTTACACTGTACTTCTGTGACAAGCTGCTAAGCTCTCTCCAGGCTCCAGCCTGCACTTTCACCAGCACACATACAGGTAGGGACACACCCAGCAGCAGATACATACAGACGCTTTGACCAGCTACTGCATTGGAAGGCGCCAGCTACTCAGGCACACCTCTCCCCCCCCCCCCCCCCGGAGTGTAAACCCAAAATTATACAGTCTTGAGCTGTACAGAGAACTGTACAGCATAAACTCAGGACATTCGCTCCTTCTCTCAATGTGAGGGAAGCATATTGCCTGTCAGTGAGAAAACTGTCCAGGTTGCTGGCTGCCAGCAGGATGCAGCTAGGCAAGGGGAAGACCTCACTCTCGGGTGCATAGGAAGATGAGTCCTAGAGGGAAGCCCAGAGAAGGGTGATGGAATCCTAGAGACCACTGAAGTGGGTGAGAGTTCCATGGACTCTGTAGCTGGAGGCAAACCCAATTCAAAGAGGGAGGAGAATGTACTGCTTGCCAGAGAAAGGACTGTTCTAACTGTTAGCTGTGAGCCCTTCACATCTGAAGAGGGGATAGATCCCACTCTAGAGAGCACAGAGGTGTGTCTTAGGCCTTGTCTACACGACAAAGTTTTGTCGACAAAACTGATGTCGACACTCAAAAATCAACATAACAACAATCGGAATGTCATGTTCACACTCGCTCCCTCTGTTGGCAGAGCATGTCCACAGCGGGGGCACTATCAACAACACTGTGAGCAATGCAGTCCAGCTCGACGCCTTCTGTCATTAGGTGTTGAGGGAAGGCGGATCGGATTGTGGTGCATCTTGGGACTGAGCCCAATGTCCCATGATGCATTGCTTTCTGTCCCAGCACTCCATGGGCTTCTGGCTTTCTTTCATGGCATTTTTGCAACAGCCCTTCTTTGCTGTCCACCTGTGAGAGAAAGGATGGATCCCACACTGCTCTCCTATGCTGTTAACTGTCATGAAGACATTACGGACAGCAGTGCAGTTAATTGTGAGCTTCCTAAATGAAGAAGACTCACAGGCACCTGACATGCTGCGTGATATGGACAGGAGCAAGTTTAGATTGCTTTTGGCATTCACAGAACAGCTGCATAGTGTAGATCATCGCTTTTGAGCTTGGGAAACAAGCACAGAATGGTGGGATCGTATCGTCATACAGGTGTGGGATGAGCAGTGGCTGCCCAGAACTTTCACATGTGGAAAGTCACCTTCCTGGAACTGAGTGTGGAGCTCACATCAGCACTGTGGCACAAGAACACCAGAATGAGAGCTGCCCTATCGGTAGAGAAACATGTGGCAATCTCTGTGTGGAAGCTGGTGACTCCAAACTGCTACTGGTCGGTCACTAATCAATTTGGAGTCGGGAAGTTGACCGGTGGGGCTGCGTTAATGCAAGTGTGCAGGGCAATAAATCACATCCTGTTACGAAGGACCGTGACTCTGGGAAGTGTGCGTGAAATAGTGGACAGCTTTGCAGAAATGGGTTTCCCTAACTGAGGAGAAGCAATTTTGGCACCAGACCACCTTGCAACAGAGTAAGTCAATAGGAAGGGGTACTTCTCCACAGTGTTGCAGGCGCTTGTGGATCACCGTGGGCATTTCACGAACATCAACGCAGGGTGGTCTGAGAACATGCATGATGCACACATCTTCAGGAACACCAGCCTGTACAGAAAACTACAAGCAGAGACTTTCTTTCCAAACCAGATTACAGTGAGGGTTGTTGAAATGCCCATAGCGATCCTGGGAGACCTGGCATACCCCTTACAGCCATGGCTCATGAAACCTTACACAGGACACCTTAACAACAGTAAGGAGTGGTTCAACAAGAGGTTGAGTAGGTGCTAGGTGACAGCTGAACGTACCTTTGGAATATTAAAGGCATGCTGGGGATGCTTTTATGGCAGGTTAGCCCTTAATGAGGATAATATTCCCATGGTCATAGCCGCATGCTGTATGTTGCATCACCTTTGTGAAGCTAAGTGGACTAGTGATTTTGAGTAGCCAAATACCAAGGTATCAGAGGAGCACAGAGCAGACAATTCGAATCAGGGAGGCTTTGAGGCAACACTTTGAAAAGGAGAACCAGTAATGTATATCTCTGTAATTGGTGCTTCAGTGTTACATTACATGTAGCTTTCCTAGGGGGTAATGGTGACATTTGGAGCCTTACACTCCAGTAAGCGAATGGTTAAAATGCCTGTGCATGTATTGGTACTGCCTGCAATCTCAATTTGTAGAAAACAAATAAAGATGAGTTATCCTTCAAAAAGAAACAACACACACAAAGATGCTTGGTGGGAAAGGAGGAACCAGGGAAGGGCAGACTTTAACAGCTGTGTACAGGTTCTGCTATCATTGTGAAAGTTGTCCGAGGGGGGGTAGTGAAGTGGAAACCTAGAAGTCCCAGAAAGTGGAAAGGAATGTGTGGGTGGAGTTTGGGGGGGTCATGGAAAAGAGTTCTGAATGTGCTGCAGGGGAGGGCAGGCATAAATCTGCTCAGTCTGCAGCATTATTAAGGACTTCAGCATCTGCATTTGCTCCTCCATTACTTTAAAAAAAAAGAAAAGGAGGACTTGTGGCACCTTAGAGACTAACCAATTTATTTGAGCATAAGCTTTCGTGAGCTACAGCTCACTTCATCGGATGCATACTGTGGAAAGTGTAGAAGATCTTTTATACACACAAAGCATGAAAAAATACCTCCCCCCACCCCACTCTCCTGCTGGCAATAGCTTATCTAAAGTGATCACTCTCCTTACAATGTGTATGATAATCAAGTTGGGCCATTTACAGCATAAATCCAGGTTTTCTCACCCCCCCCCCCGCCCCCAACACACACACACAAACCCACTCTGCTGCTGGTAATAGCTTATCTAAAGTGACCACTCTCCTTACAATGACAGGTTTCAGAGTAACAGCCGTTACTCTGAAGTGTTCTCCGACTGGTTTATGAATGTTATAATTCTTGATATCTGATTTGTGTCCATTTATTCTTTTACATAGAGACTGTCCAGTTTGACCAATGTACATGGCAAAGGGGCATTGCTGGCACATGATGGCATATATCACATTGGTGGATATGCAGGTAAACGAGCCTCTGATAGTGTGGTTGATGTTATTAGGCCCTGTGATAGTGTCCCCTGAATAGATATGTGGGCACAGTTGGAAACTCCCTGAAAAAGCACAAGATCAAATCCACACAGACACACCCCTGGAACCCCGACCTGGGATATTCTATCTACTACCCAAGATCCATAAACCTGGAAATCCTGGGCACCCCATCATCTCAGGCATTGGCACCCTGACAGCAGGATTGTCTGGCTATGTAGACTCCCTCCTCAGGCCCTACGCTACCAGCACTCTCAGCTACCTTCGAGACACCACTAACTTCCTGAGGAAACTACAATCCATCGGTGATCTTCCTGATAACACCATCCTGGCCACCACGGATGTAGAAGCCCTCTACACCAACATTCCACACAAAGATGGACTACAAGCCCTCAAGAACACTATCCCCGATAATGTCACGGCTAACCTGGTGGCTGAACTTTGTGACTTTGTCTTTACCCATAACTATTTCACATTTGGGGACAATGTATACCTTCAGATCAGCGGCACTGCTATGGGTACCCACATGGCCCCACAGTATGCCAACATTTTGATGGCTGACTTAGAACAACGCTTCCTCAGCTCTCATCCCCTAACGCCCCTACTCTACTTGCACTACACTGATGACATGTTCATCATCTGGACCCATGGAAAAGAAGCCGTTGAGGAATTCCACCATGATTTCAACCATTTCCATCCCACCATCAACCTCAGCCTGGTCCAGTCCACACAAGAGATCCACTTCCTGGACACTACAGTACTAATAAACGATGGTAACATAAACACCACCCTATACCGGAAACCTACTGACCGCTATTCCTACCTACATGCCTCCAGTTTTCACCCTGACCACACCACACGATCCATCGTCTACAGCCAAGCTCTGCGATACAACCGCATTTGCTCCAACCCCTCAGACAGAGACAAACACCTACAAGATCTCTATCAAGCATTCTTACAACTACAATACCCACCTGCGGAAGTGAAGAAACAGATTGACAGAGCCAGAAGAGTTCCCAGAAGTCACCTACTACAGGACAGGCCTAACAAAGAAAATAACAGAACGCCACTAGCCGTCACCTTCAGCCCCCAACTAAAACCCCTCCAACGCATTATTAAGGATCTACAACCTATCCTGAAGGATGACCCAAGACTCTCACAAATCCTGGGAGACAGGCCAGTCCTTGCCTACAGACAGCCCCCCAACCTGAAGCAAATACTCACCAGCAACCACATACCACACAACAGAACCACTAACCCAGGAACCAATCCTTGCAACAATGCCCGCTGCCAACTGTGCCCACATATCTATTCAGGGGACACCATCACAGGGCCTAATAACATCAGCCACACTATCAAAGGCTCGTTCACCTGCACATCCACCAATGTGATATATGCCATCATGTGCCAGCAATGCCCCTTTGCCATGTACATTGGTCAAACTGGACAGTCTCTATGTAAAAGAATAAATGGACACAAATCAGATATCAAGAATTATAACATTCATAAACCAGTCGGAGAACACTTCAATCTCTCTGGTCACGCGATTACAGACATGAAAGTTACAATTCTTCAACAAAAAAACTTCAAATCCAGACTCCAGCGAGAAACTGCTGAATTGGAATTCATTTGCAAATTGGATACAATTAACTTAGGCTTGAATACAGACTGGGAGTGGCTAAGTCATTATGCAAGGTAACCTATTTCCTCTTGTTTTTTTCCTACCATCACCCCCACCCCCAGACGTTCTTGTTAAACCCTGGATTTGTGCTGGAAATGGCCCAACTTGATTATCATACACATTGTAAGGAGAGTGGTCACTTTAGATAAGCTATTACCAGCAGGAGAGCGGGTTTGTGTGTGTGTTGCGGGCGGGGGGGGGGGGGGGGAGAAAACCTGGATTTGTGCTGTAAATGGCCCAACTTGATTATCATACACATTGTAAGGAGAGTGATCACTTTAGATAAGTTATTGCCAGCAGGAGAGTGGGGTGGGGGGAGGTATTTTTTCATGCTTTGTGTGTATAAAAGATCTTCTACACTTTCCACAGTATGCATCCGATGAAGTGAGCTGTAGCTCACGAAAGCTTATGCTCAAATAAATTGGTTAGTCTCTAAGGTGCCACAAGTACTCCTTTTCTTTTTGCGAATACTGACTAACACGGCTGTTACTCTGAAACCCGTCCATTACTTTAATCATCTGCTTAGCTGCACCCTTAACAAACTCCTGATTCTTTTTTCTGTCCTGCCGTTCAGCTTCCCAGAACTCCTTGCATTCCCTTTTCTCTGCATTGGAGCAGTGCGGTACCTCCTGGAACATGTCTTCTTTGCTGCATCTTGGGCGCTTTCTTATCTGGCGGAGACACTCGGCTGGGTCATGTGGAGTATTCCTGAAGAGCACATCTTCCAAAGCACAAAGGACAATGCACAGATGCGGGATTTTTAAATTCACTCACAGTATTGAAACATTTCAGTTAAATACAACTTTTGAAACATAACAATCACTTTCTCACTGACTCTTGGCAGGCACATATCTCTCTTCAAACACCCAAAGCATGGTGAGCGTTGGTGGGTGGGGGTGCTTCACATGGGGAAAAGAGCACACACTCTGCAAGGTTCGTGGTGCAGCATGCTAGAGAAAAAATTCTAAAATTCTCCCATACTTTTCCACAGGCGAGGATCATTCTGGCAGATATCTCACTGCTAAGGGTAAGCAGGGAAACAAGGGCACATCTGCTCCATGCTTGTGGCTTCCACCCTGCTCCCTATGCTGCTCACCTATGTGACACTTTGGCTCCTGCACAACTGATTGCCAAATGGTGTGGGAAAGTTTCCTAAAATGTGGGAAGGAACAAAGTTGCTCTGCCACTGAATCTTTGGCAGAGGACTACAGAGTACCTCTAGGAAACTTTCCTGGAGATCTCTCTGGAGGATTCCCGTGGGATCTTTGCACGCATCAACACCCTGTTCCGCTGTACCAATTAGCTACACAGGAAAATGTCCAGCTCACAGAAACAGCCAGACTTCCACATTTCTATACGCCGAACCCACCTCCGCACTACACAAACCACAACCATTTAACAGGCGTCTCCTCTCCTGCTTCTTGCTCGCCGGAGAGCAACTGCTGAGACTGACTAGACACCTCTGGAGTGGAGAACAGTTCCTGGCTGCCTGCCCCACCGGGAGACCCCACTGGGAGCTGCACATCATCATCTAACTCCACCTCTTCATCAATATCTTCATCCTCCAGGTCAGGCCCTCTTTCCATCGCCTCCAGACCCGCCGAAATATCCATGGGGCTCTTGATGGTAGAGGTGGGGTCGTCACTGAGGATGGTGTCCAGCTCCTTATAGAACCGGCAGGTCTTAGGTGAAGCACCAGAGTGACAGTTTGCCTCCCTCGCCTTATGGTACGCCTAACTCAACTCCTTTATCTTCATTCTGCACTGCAGCATGTCCCGATCATAGCCCTTTTTGCACAAGCCTTGAGAAATATGCCCGTAGGTATCCCAATTCCTACAGCTCAAGCGAAGCAGTGACTGCACAGCCTCCTCTCCACATATACTGATCAGATCCAACAGCTCCACAGTGGTCCAAGTGGGAGAGTGTTTGGTGCAATAACCCACCATGGTCACCTGGGAAAATGCGATGAGACCTCTCCATGCCGAGCCAGCAGGAAACTGAATTTCAAAAATTCCTGGGGCTTCTAAGGGGGAGGGCGGATGGTTGTTTACATGGCTGCAGAGCAGTGGAATTCAAACTGCCGACCAGAGCGGTCACGATGGGCATAGTGAGACACCTCCTGGAAGCCAATTAAAGTGACGAAATCAAGCGTGGTGTCTGCACTGGCACTTTGTCAAGAAAAATTTAGAGAGAAAAGACGTACATCTCTTGTTGGGGTGGCTGTATTTTGTCGCCAAAACTGGGCATTTTTTCCAACAAAAGTCACATCACAGTGTGTACGCATTCACTATTTGGTTGACAAAAGGCAGTTTCTGTCAACAAAACTTGGTAGTATAGACAAAGCCTAAGAAGGGCGCCCAGAGAAGGAAGCTGAGAAGGAATTTGGGGAAGTACAGGAATGTCTCCTCATTGATTACACGGGAGGGTTTGCCCAGGACAGATTTGCTGGGTTGGCGTCTATGCTCCCAGGCACCCAACCTGCAGCTCCGGTTTTAAGAGGGAACTGTGTAACTGACCTCCAGGAAGGGAGCAGTGATACAACTGACCTCTTGCAGACAGAGAGAGGGGTGACAGAGGCTACCCCAATCCAGGCCCCACTTTTGCAAAATGCTGTTCTTGATGTACTTGTGGAAACTAACTCTGTCTCTTTAAGACAGGATGGGAATCCTACTAAAGACTTATCGGGTAATTCAGATGGCTCAGGATGAGTGACCTGGTGTCATTACCAACCACCCTTCCTATCTTTAAAATCTTCAGACTATCAGCAATGATTTAATATCTTCCAAGTCACTGACATAAAACATTAAATTGCATTGTGTCAGGAACCAATCTCTGTGGGACTCTGTAGAAACACATGCATTTGATGATGATTCCTTATTAAACAATTATGTTTTGAGATCTCATTTAGACACTTTTTAATCCTTTTAATATGTGGTTTATTGATCTTGTATGATACTAATTTCCTCTTCAAAGTACTTAAGTCAAATGATTTACAGAGGTCACATCATATTAGGTCACAGTTACCCTTGCTGACCAGACTTGTAATCTCAGAAAATAGTGTCAAGTTCATTTGACAGGAATTATTTTCCATATAACCATGCTGGCTGGCATGAACTATACTACCATCCTTCAAGTTCTGTAGAGAAAAAGTCAAGCATCCGTCATTTCATAAATTCATCCAGGATCAGTGTCAGGCTAGCAGGCATACAATTACCATCTTCTTTACAGATTTTGACTATTAATGAAACACTAGCTTTCTTCCAGTCATCTGGAACTTTCCCAGTATTCCAAGATTTATTAAATCAAATATAATTTGTGCTATTATTTTCCACTATCCATATATTCTGTACCTCTGTACTTGCTACTGGACCTTTACAATAAATATTTTAACAATTTTTATATATATGAGCCATTTTCTACTGCTGTTTATCAAACTGTTCCATTTCATATAATGTCTTTTTTTCTTGTTAAAAAGATACCTTAGCACATTCTATATAAAAAACTATGTTAAAAGAATGTTAACATTATAATACACACAGAATATTGAGGATAAAAACAAACATTAAACAAGTGCCTCTTTTGTTTTCTGTCATCCAGTCTGCACACTGAGTGAAACAAGGGGCCTGTGAAAATAAGAATAGTCTACCACGCAATTAAAAACTGCATAGCAGTGCATTCACACAAAGGGACACAGGTGCCATTCACTTTGGCATCTTCTAGCTTTTGAGTACTTCACTTTGCAAACTTAATGTACTGTTTAGGTACACCTAAAAGGGGCTGTTAGCCCCAGGAGCAGAGCAGGAGTCTGTTTAGGCAACAAATTATTAGACAACCAAATGCACGTACTAAAAGCTACTCACATAAATCTCATTATCCACATCCAGCTGTACTTCACCTGTGTCAACCAAGTCACTGAGCTCATCAAAGAGGGCAGACTCTAAAGGCAAAGCAAACGAAGTTGTACATCAACATATCCTAAAAGTTAAAGATGGGAGTTTCAAAGAAGCTGAACGGGGAAATTCAATGGCAGTCAAGGTTATCCTAAAGTTTTAAGCTGAAAATTCCAGTCTAAGACAGTATTTGTACTACAGTACTGTACCAGCCACAGGAGAGTGGCAGATCAGATGTTCATGTTGTAAACCTCACTCACGCAGGCTCTGTGGATATTAAGGCCCCAATTCAGCAAACACGTCAGTGAGGAAGCTTACTCGCCCAGGCAGCTCCATCAGTATCACACGCAGGAGTGTTTGCAGGACTGGGATAGGAGTTCATAGGATCTCACAAGGAGTCCACATGTCTAAAACACCCCACAGGCCCACACCAATCCACCCGGATCCCAACCCCGGGCCGCACGACTAGCCACGCGGCCCTGTCAGCGCCCAGCTAGCCCAGGCTCGGAGACTGGCCCGAGAGGCCCAGCGGCCGCGCCGGGAACAAGAGCCAGCCAGGCCTCTCGCCAGGAGTCCGCGCTGCCTGCCCCACGCCCCTGGGCTGGAGCAGCCAGACCCGGCAGCGGGGACACCGCTGGGCTTTTGCCCCTCCCCGCCAATGCCCCTCACATCGCCCGCCCCACCCGCTCAGGAACACGCTCCGCGCCTCCGGGCCCGGCTCACCCCAGTCGGGTCCGACCCCGGGTGGCCGCAGCCCCGGCTCTGCGGCGCCCCGATCAACCTCCCCGGCTGCCATCTCCCTTCCGGGTCCCCTTAAACACACGTCTCCCAGCTCAGCGCAACGCGCCGCCGTGCTACGGTGGCCGGGAGAGGACATGGGGCCGGGCGGCGTGGGGCCAGCGCCTTGTCTCTGAGCCGGCTGGTACAGAGTCACCCGCAGGAGCGCTCAGAGACCGGCGCGCCTCAGGTGGCTGGGGACAAACACCCCGAGGGCGGGCAACTCTGCATGTGCCCAACGAGGCGGGGGCTCTCGTGGTCCGGGTTCAGCTCCCCAATGGGGTGGGGGCCCGCACGGGGTCCGGGTTCAGCAGGAGTGCCCTTTCGAGGGGGCGGGGGGGGGGGCATTTTAACCCTGATTCCAAAGGCTACTTGGGCACCTAAAAACTTTTATCTTTTTGCAGATAACTTAGATACAGTGCTCCTGTCAGCTAATAATTTCTAATTCCTACATAAAGAAAGAAAATTGAATAAATATTAAACCCACTCATCTTAAAACCTACAAATGGCCCTACTGGGTCAGACCAAAGGTCCATCTAGCCCAGTATCCTATTTTCTGACAGGTTTCAGAGTAACAGCCCTGTTAGTCTGTCTGTGCTGGGAATGGCCCATCTTGATTATCATGCACATTGTAGGGAGAGTGGTCACTTTCGATAAGCTATTACCAGCAGGAGAGTGAGTTTGTGTGTGTGGTTTTTGGAGTGGGGTGAGGGAGTGAGAGAACCTGGATTTGTGCTGGAAATGACCCACCTTGATTATCATACACATTGTGAAGAGAGTGGTCACTTTGGATGGGCTGTTACCAGCAGGAGAGTGAGTTGTGTGTGGGGGGGGGGGGGGCGGAGGGTGAGAAAACCTGGATTTGTGCTGGAAATGGCCCAACTTGATCATCACTTTAGATAAGCTATTACCAGCAGGACAGCGGGGTGGGAGGGGGTATTGTTTCATGGTCTCTGTGTGTATATAATGTCTCCTGCAGTTTCCACGGTATGCATCCGATGAAGTGAGCTGTAGCTCACGAAAGCTCATGCTCAAATAAATTGGTTAGTCTCTAAGGTGCCACAAGTACTCCTTTTCTATTTTCTGACAGTGGCCAGTGGCAGGTGCCCCAGAGGGAATGAACAGAACAGGTAACCATAGAGTGATCCATCCCCTGTCGCCCATTCCTAGCTTCTGGCAGACAGAGGCTAGGGACACCACCCCTGCCCATCCTGGCTAATAGCCACTGATGGACCTATCCTCCATGAACTTATCTAGTTCTTTTTTGAATAACATTTCCTTGTTTACTTTCTCCACACCAGTCATGATTTTATAGACCTCGATCATATCTCCCTCCTTAGTCATCTCTTTTCCAAGATGAAAAGTCCTAGTCTTCTTAATCTCTTCTCATATTGAAGCTTTTCCATACCTCTAATCATTTTTGTTGCCCTTAGATATAGAAAATTGATCATACTCACACTCATTGCAGGTTCATACTGGGGAAGAGCATTTATGATCATATTTCTCAGTGCCTCAGTTCCGCATGTCAGATACCATCTGCCCCCCAATTAGCCAGTTAGAGGGTCACACTCTTCATTGCTTTTGCAGGCCAAGTGGCAGGCAGTGGGAGGGGCAGCAATGCAGTTTAGCCCTGAACTCAGCCAGCAGTCATTCATTCCCTCCACTAACCCTAACCCGGCTCCCTGCCTTGGTCACTCCCCCTTTGACAGTGCCCATTTGATACAGGAGGCCTCTCTGCCTGCAGCACCACTACTACATTTTTCACTGGGCAAAGATAATGATTTCACCAGAGGGAGGCACAGGGAGACTCTTCAGCCTCATGGCAGCTCAGGCTGTATAGTCATGGTTTGAAGCAGCTCCCTCTATTCCACTCCTGAACCCCCAGACCTCCAACTCTGACAAAGCACCCCATTCCTGACTTGTAGGCAAGAAAATGCCAGTAAGTTGAGTGTTGGGCCTCACTGTTTGGCCAATTAGCAATTAAACATCTTAACACCAATTGGCAAATATTCTCCCCTACATGCACAATCCTGTGCAGGGTCAGATAACAAGGTAACACCTTACAGCACAGATCCAACACCACCACCGATAACACTATTCCACAGCAGCCAGATCAACCAAGCTGACCAAAAGCAATCTGAAGCAGCTTTCCTTGAGGGACATATGTGTTAGAACACTGGCAAACACAAAAATTTCCAAACGTCAAGAGCTGAAATTAACCAATCAAATGCTATATTTGTTTGGGTTCATTATCCTGGTGTGAAAGTAAATGCTGCAATTCATGCCTATGACAGACTGCTACTAAAAATCTTAACAATCCCACCAGCAATTGGTGATCACCTGGTAGACCCCTCCACTGTAAGAGTCTCCACTCAGCAGTAGCACCACCAGGAGAAGCTTGAGCACATTCACAACTTTCAATGCATTCACACTCTGGAACATACTACTACCATAACACTACTGCTATATCTCTCACCACTGCCAAGTCAAGTCTATGCCTCTTACATGTCATGCTTCCTCAAACAAGGAAAAAGTTACAAGCTCTAATACTAACTAGGACTGTCAAGCTATAAAAAACTTAATTGCGCTATTAAACAATAAGAGAATACCATTTATATAAATATTTTTGGCTGGAGTTATCATAGGAAAAATGGGGTTGGTATGGAATTGTATTAAAAGGTTCCAAACTCTGTGTCATAATCCACAGACTTCCATACCACAGGCTCTTCAGTCTCACCTATTGAGCTAGAGGCTCAAGGCAAGGCTCCCTTTTCCCCATTATTATGATTTAGTCTAGGGCTTTCTAGGCCTCGTGACAGTTGCACTTGCTTTCTGTAACCAGGGGTAGCACAGCTGTCTGAGCTGCTCCCCAGAGAGGAAGCACACTGCTCCTGTAGCTGCAGGCTTGTGTTCAAAACCAGCAATGTTCCACACAAAGAATATATCTACACATCAGTTAGAGGTGGGATTGCAACATGAGTAGACAGACATACCTCAGCTGGCATTGATTGAGCTCAATGGGAATGTTTACACAGTAACTAGATACCTGCACCTGGCCCATGTCAGTCAACTTGGGCTCCTGGAGCTCAGGCTGCAGGATTCTTTGATTGCTGTGTAGACTTCCAGGCTTGGGCTGGAGCCCAATCTATGCATGCTCTAGTCACACTTCTGATTGCAGTGCAGACAGACCTTAGTTACTGTTTCCTAGTGGGAGGTATACACTGCATGCTCCCAGTGATGATTCCCCAGTTATGTTGAGAGCTATCAGTGACCCACTTCCTCTGAGCTCTTCATCCATCCATCCCTGCTGCATTTCATGCCCCACAGGGGCATACTGAGGACAGGGTGTCTTCCCAGGTTGGTAATGGCTGCATTGTGTACTGTAATATTTAAGGCTGAGCTTTGCGAGATGGGTCTGAATTGCTAACATGTTCTGCCATCTTGTGTCAATTCACTTAAGAGACACTGGTTAAGTTTAAAAGTTTAATGTATATTCTTACTTTGTTACTAACTCTTGAATACAAAAATTGAAACAATTGTAGAAAAATCTGGATTACTTTCTATCACTTTTTTGCAGTTCATCAACCTTGGACTAGATCATTTAACTTTTGGAAACATCCTATTAGGGCAAGGCCCCTTGAGTTTATACTGCACCTGCCTTGGGCTCTAGGGCACAGTTGCCAACTTTCACACAGTAAATAAGCACCCCGACTTTCACAATAAGCCAAAAATCAAGCTAATCCCATTTCAAAACAAGGCCAAAACAAGCCAATCACCAAGAACCCCAACACTCTATGTGACTAGATCCCCCTGGTGTGCAGTCTAGGACTGTGGTGGGCCTGCTGTGTACCCTTGACTCTTTCCCCCCCTCTTGCCCCTGCTTGATAGGAGCTGATAAAAAAAAAAAAAAAAAGAAGCAACAAGCTACAAGCCAAAAACTAGCCATCAAGCAACTCACAAGCCAATTAAGACAAAAACAAGCCCAATTTCTGTGTTTTTTTCACAGGTAAAGTAACTTGTTTATATCAGGGTATAAAGATGTATCTCAGAGAGAGTATCTTTGTCCAGCTGAGAGGTGAATGGGAAAGTCCTGCCATTCACTGAGCTTGTCCATTGTCACTGGCATACATGTCATAGTATCCTCGTAGAGTCTGCCAGGTGCTATTACCGTGCTTTGTCAACAATAAACCTGTCCTGACACCTTTGTACGTTAACAGATCTTGTGGTCATTGGGCGGTTCACTCGAGGTCTGCTGTGTCAGCTGTCTGTGTACAGCTGGGGCAGCACACAGGGAGAACACATGCAGCCGAACATATAATCACAGATAACACTGGCAATAATTAGGGGTGTTGTTATGTCTAATGCGCTTTGGAATCTTTTCTCTTTATGTCTAATAAAGGTTATTTGTTTTGTTAAGGAAAGTGAAGTAGGTGTAGGGTGACCGGATAGCAACTGTGAAAAATTGGGATGGGGGTTGGGTCTAATAGGCCCCCATATAAAACAAAGCCCCAAATATCGGGACTGTCCCTATAAAATCGGGACATCTGGTCACCCTAAGTAGGTGCTTTGTGATTCAGTGCACAATATTATTTGCTAAATACATCACTAGAGTTCAAGAGCTTCAGCACTAATGTGGAAATGAGCTGTAGCATATGTAAAATAATCAATAAAGATTTCAACCGTCTAACATGGCTTGCAATATGTTCTAATGGTCCCTTGTGCCATGAAATTGAAGTCAGCTAAATTCACACTGAGGGTAATTAAGCATTGCAACAGATTACAAAGGAATGTGATAAATTCTCCATTTTAAATCTTTAAATCAGGACTGGTTACGTTTCTTAAAGATATACTCTTGTTCAACTAGTTAATGGCTAGAAATAGGCAGGAATCAGTTGGTGTATTCTTTGGCCTTTTTTATGCAAATATCTCAGAGTAGATGATCATTTGAATCCCATTTGAAGGCCTGTTTTATCTGCTATTTAATTCAAGGTATTGATTTTGCCTTGCTTCTTACATAGTGCTCAAAAGTAAGATGAGCAAAAACCAGGTTTCACATTCACACTTTTGTTATTGAATTCTACTTTATTGGACCCACTTCTGAAAGACAAAAAAAGTAAATTACAAGATAGCCAATAAAGTACTAATGCTCCATGTCCATATTTATATTTTTCCGTCTCCCGTACTGATTATTGAGGAAGTACTAGGGTGGCATTGGCAATACAAGAGATTCCTCACCATGTCTGCATAGTAGCTTCAGAAGGAGCAAGGGTGGGCAGCAAGCCTGGCATTCTACAAAGTTATTATTCAACATTCATAGACTGTTGTAAACTGGGTTCAGTTCTCCTCCAAATATTTTGTGCAAAAAAGTGGAGGTTTGGGGGAGGAGGCGGGAGTTGGGACAGTCTTGTCAGGAAACTTTGGAGGAGAAAGGCAAATATGGAGAAGTCATCAAACACTGTGTACATCTACAGTACGAAATTATTTCGAAATTATTCTATTCGAATTTTCAGAAGCTATTTTATACATTCGGTCTTGTGTGTCCCCACAAAAGTGCGTGAATTCGGCGGAGTGCATCCACAGTACTGAGGCTAGCATCGAATCTCGGAGTGGTTCACTGTGGGTAGCTATCCCACAGTTCCCACAGTCCCCGCCGCCCATTGGAATTCTGGGTTAAGCTCCCAGTGCATGATGGGGCAAAAACATTCTCGCAGGTGTTTCTGGGTGTGTGTCGTCAGTTGCTCCTCCCGCCATGAAAGCTACGGCAGACAATCGTTTTGCACCTTTTTGGTGTGTAGATGCCATACTGCTTTCAGCAGATGGTGCAGTACGGTGCTCCGCTTCTCTCCTAGTACTATGAATCCACCTCGCATTTCCTCTTGTCTTTCTATGTAATCTCTGTAAGTATCTACTCTTTCTCTTCCTCATCAACCACTTCCACCACCAACTCTGCTCTCCCACTCTTGCCACGCTACTGAGCTTCTCTATGTTGTCTGTCCTGGGCTCCCGCTTCTGTGAAAGCTACAGAAGACAACCATTTCCCACCTTTTTTCAGCTGTCGTGAACCAAACAGCGCCTCTTCCGCTGCCACTCTGCTCTCCTACGTTTCACACCCTTTTTCCAGGATTACCCGTGCAGGCACCATAGCGCAGCAAGCATGGAGCCTGCTCAGATCTCCGCTGCAGTTTTGACCATTGTAAATATCTCACACATTATCCAGCAGTATGTGCAATACCTGCAAAACCGGGCGAGGATGCGATTACTATACTGATGAGGACATGGACACAGACGTTCCTAGAAGCACGGCATGTGGCGTTTGGGAGATCATGGTGGCATTGGGCCAGGTTCATGCCGTGGAATGCCGATTCTGGGCCCGGGAAACAAGTACAGACTGGTGGGACCGCATAGTGTTGCCAGTGTGGGATGATTCCCAGCGGCTGCAAAACTTTCATATGTGTAGGGCCACTTTCATGGAACTTTGTGACTTGCTGTCCCCTGCCCTGAAGCACAAAGACACCAAAATGAGAGCAGCCCTCACAGTTGAGAAGTGAGTGGTCATAGCCCTGTGGAAGCTTGCAACACCTGACAGCTACTGGTCAGTCAGGAATCAGTTTGGAGTGGGCAAATCTACTGTGGGGGCTGCTGTGCTGCAAGTAGCCAACGCAATCATTGACCAGCTGCTATCAAGGGTAGTGACTTTGGGATATGTGCAGACCATTGTGGATGGCTTTAATGCGCTGGGGTTCCCTAACTGCGGCGGGGCGATAGACGGAACGCATATCCCTAACTTGGCCCCGGAACACCAGGGCGTTCTGGTGTAAACTGCAGGGCGTAAACTGCAAGGGGTACTTTTCCATGGTGCTGCAAGCATTGGTGGATCACAAGAGACATTTCACCGACATCAATGTGGGATGGCCGGGAAAGGTACATGACGCTCGCATCTTCAGGAACTCTGGTCTGTTTCAAAAGCTGCAGGAAGGGACTTTATTCCCAGACCAGAAAATTACTGTTGGGGATGTTGAAATGCCTATAGTTATCCTCGGGGACCCAGCCTACCCCTTAATGCCATGGCTCATGAAGCCAGACACAGGCACCCTGGACAATAGTAAGGAGCAGTTCAACTATAGGCTGAGCAAGTGCAGAATGGTGGTAGAATGTGCTTTTGGACTTTTAAAAGCTCTCTGGCTCTGTTTGCTGACTAGGTTAGATGTCAGCACAACCAATATTCCAATTGTAATTGCTGCTTGTTGTGTGCTCCACAATATGTGTGAGAGTAAGGGGGAGACATTTATGGCGGGGTGGGAGCGTAGGCGTGTGCAGCACATTTCATTAGGGTGTGCACCCAGGGAATTTTTTTTTTAAAGGCGAACATTTATTGAATACTCAATCATAAAGGACATTTTTATTCATCAAACTAACTAAAGAAACTAAAACTTAACTAAACTTATTTTTTTTAAAATTAACAACTAAACTTTACTTAAAAAATGAGACACAAAATACCAAATTTTTGCTGTAGTGATAACCAGGCGTATACAAAGATACAGTCAATTTTCATGATCTTTATCTTTAACCAGATAATGAGCTAACCCAAATTGACCAAAACAGATTAAGCTTTCTTCATCTTTCTGTCCTAAAGAATGAGATATCGCTCACCAGGTGTTGTGGACTTAAATTCCTCAATCACATCATTGTAATTAACTGACGAAGCCAATTCTTGTTCAGTGTACAAAATCATGAGTGAGTCGATGCGCTGTTGGGACATTGTCCTTCTTAGTTTGTTTTTTACATGTGCTAGTTTCGAAAAGGCTCTTTCACATGAACAGCTTGTCTGCTCCTTTTCTTATCTTAACAATGAGCTGATCCATATTTTAAAATTAAAAGGGGGAATCATGCGATTGAATTAAAACGTAAAGCCACGGGCTTGTTATGCTATTTCAGTAACGTACACGCAACAAAGATTACAAACACTGCAGACACTGCGCTGGGCATGCCTGATGCGGCCGCTTACATAGATCAAAGAATTTTCTAGAATAGTAGTTGGAGGGGAGGGGAGGACCAATGGTAACGTGGCGCCGCAGTATTGGGGATGCATGCTGCGAGCAAATGCAGGCTTTCTATATAGAGCGTATCATGCGATTAAATTAAAACGCAAAGCCACTTTTTTTTTTTGAGACATTAGGGCAGGCATGGGCAAACTTTTTGGCCTGAGGGCCACATCAAAGTTCCAAAATTGTATGAAGGGCCAGGTAGGGAAGGCTGTGCCTCCCCAAACAGCCTGGCCCTGCCCTCTATCCAACCCCCACCCACTTCCTGCCCCCTGACTGCCCCCCTCAGAATCCCCGACCCATCCTGCTCCTTGTCCCCAGACACCCCCCCAAAGACCCCCCCTCAACCACCACCCCGGGACCCCACCCCTCACCAACCCCCCCTGCTCCCTGTCCCCTGACTGCCCCAACCCCTATCCACACACACACCCACCTCCTGACAGATCCCCGGAACTCCCACGATCCAACCCCCCGTTCTCTGTCCCCTGACCCCCCCCGAACCTCTGCCCCATCCAACCCCCCCCCCCCGTCCCCTGATTGTCCCCAGGACTCCCTGCCCCTTATCCAACCCCCACACCTGGCCCTAGCCCCCTTACCATGCTGCTTACCCCCGCCTCCCCCTCCTCCAGAGCCTCAGCGTGCCACGTCCAGGAGCGGCCCTGGACAGCGCTGCAGCGGTGTGGCTCTGGCAGGACCAGTCCTGGACGCGGCGCTCTGAGACGTCGGGGACTGGGGGAAGGCGGGGGGGGGGGGCGGGGGAGCCTCCCTGGCTGGGAGCTCAGGTGGGCCGGGCAGGACGAGCTTGCCCACTCCTTCACTGGGGTGTGCCTGAGCACACCCGACACACCCCATACGGACGCCTATGAGTGGGAGGTTGAGGCAACTCGCCTGGAGGCCAATTTCGCACAGCCAGAAAACAGTAGAGGAGCGCAGCAGGCTGCGCTGCGCATCAGAGAAGCTTTGAAAGCAGTTTTATGACTGGCCAGGGTACGGTGTGACAGTTGTGTTTGTTTCTCTTGAAGTTACCCGCCCCCTATATATATGAAAGGAAATAAAGTCACAATTGTTTAAAAACCGTTCTTTATTATTTGTTGCACAACACATTGAGAGAAATCAGAAGGTAGACCGGGCTTTTGGGGGTGTGGGGGGGTTACTGGGGGAGCGGGGTGGAGGAGGATAAACCCTACAGGGTGAAAACCCAGAAGTGAAATACTTCACCTGCCCCAAAAAAACCCTTTCATTTTTAAAAAGAAAAAATCTTGTCTGACCAGAGCACCCTCCTACACCCCAAACTCCTTATCCCCAGCCCCACCCCAGAGCCCACACCCCCAACCAGAGCCCTCAACCCCTCCCGCACCCCAACCCCAATTTTGTGAGCATTCATGGCCCACCATACAATTTCTATTCCCAGATGTGGCCCCCAGGCCAAAAAGTTTGCCCACCCCTGGACTAGAAAGTGATTGAGGGTGTAGACACTAGGGCCCAGGTCTGGAGGACCTTTTCAAGCGTCCAATAGGCAGATGGATGAAGGAACAAGTGGCTTGGGGACATGGGCAGTAGGTATGATAGGCTGGGGGAGGCTGAGCCTCCCCAAACAGCCAGGTGTGGCCCCAACCACACTCCGTCCCCAGTCCCCTCCTGCTTCCCACTCTGTGAGCGACTCTTCCCCTGTGCCATCATGGCCCCAGCTGGGGTTGGTGCTGGGGTCGTGCTGCCCACCCTCCTGGTGCTCTGGGGCTAGGGAGGCTGGGGCCACGCTGCTGGGCCACCTGGTGATCCAGGGCTGGGGGGTGGGGGGACTGTGCTGCCTGGCTTCCGGCATTCTGGGCCTGGGGGTGGGGAGCTGGGGTCATGCTGCTGGGCCTTCTGGTGTGCCGGGGGTGGGGCTGGGGCTGGGGCCGCATTGCTTGGCCTCCCAGCACTCTGGGGCTGATGCGGGGTGGGGCGGTTGCCACGCTGCCTGGCCTCCCTGTGCTCTGGGGCTGAGGGGTGGCAGCTGGGGGTGCTAGCCTGGGGCAGGGGCCAGCGGCCACTGTGGGGGGTCTCTGGGCTCTGGTGGGCGTGGAAGGTGCAGGGTTTCAGGTAGAAGGGTCGGGACAGGTGGGCTAACCTCCCCGAGCCAATGATTCACCTGCCACCCATGCTTGGGGACCTTTACATGATATAACTGGATTGTGAACCAAAGCCCAGTGTCAGAGAAAAAACAAGCCAGGATTTCAGATCAGGCAGGGATGTGTGCACCAGAGTTAGTTTAATCCCTGACTGTGAGTTCTTGGGCTGGATGATGGCAGAGCTGAGCTGAGGAGTAAGGTATAAAAACAGCTTCTAAAAGGATTGAGGCATGAGTACCATCTTCAGGTCCTTTCACTTCCAGTGATCTTCTCTCCTGGGGGCATCTTCTGCTTTAGCTATAATGAATATAAATAAGAAATGACCCAAAGGAAAATTTCTTTCAGAGTTTGGTAAAGTTCATTTTATTCATTTCTGAGTTATTGACATGCTGGTGGGGTGAATGGGGGATGGGGAGGGGAGTTGTTCTCATTTACTGAAGAGTTTCCAGACACCTTTTTAGGACTAGGCTAGGACTTTCTACTACATTTTGCATGGTGTACCAACTTGTAGAGCTTGTGCATGTATCCAAAACAGCTCCTCTAGCACAGGGGTTCTCATCCTTTTCCATGTCATGACCCCATGTCACAATAGAAAAGTGTTTCATGATACTCCTCCCATCTACCCTAAGAGAAAGGGGGGTGGCCATGATGCACAGGTTGAGAACCTTTGCAGTAGTGCATGTTGTTTAGACAGTAAAACAAACACACATTGAACCATGTTGGATTTTCATGTAACAAGCTGTAGAAGAGTGTCTTTGTCTGTCTCTAGTGGCCAGTTCACATATGACCATTTGGCAACTATGTCAGTTAATTTAAAAATTCCATTTTGCTATGTGCAATATCATATGTAATTATAACAGTCACTGTGAATGAGCTCAGCTGTTTGCTAACAGGATCCTGGCATTTAGTGAACAGATTGTGTCTGGAAAGGTGTGATGGGGGCATAGGTATTGCATGGCAGCTGTGCTGCTTGTTGCTGTGTAGTGTAGACACTTGCTAGTGTAGACACGTGGGTTTTTCTATCACTGTGATTAATCCAC
Organism: Lepidochelys olivacea; assembly: GCF_965140295.1. NCBI lineage: Eukaryota > Metazoa > Chordata > Testudines > Cheloniidae > Lepidochelys > Lepidochelys olivacea. The sequence continues at coordinate 41,487,814 of NC_140418.1, read as the reverse complement.
CCCCTTGAAAGGCGGTAACTAGGCCAATTGAAGAATTCTTCTATTGACATATTGGTGTCTACACCAGGGCTTAGATCAACTTTTAGGTGTAGACCAGGCCACAGAAACCTGTGTGGGGAGGGGAGATGCTGGAATTCCCTCCCTGGTTGAACTGCTATTTTCCTCCAGCTGACCACCTGACAGAGACATACTGGCTGCACAAGGGCTCCAGACCACTGCCAGAAAAAGAAGACATACTGGAGGAGTGCGCAGGAGGGGCTTGTCTTCCCACCAGGACCCTGATGAAAACACCAGAGGACTCAAACGAGTGATGAGGACTTGGAGGGAGAGAATTGCATGCAAATGTTTCTTGTTTTGGCTTAGATCTGTAACTCTTGTGCTGTCTAAAAGTAAAGTGTGTGTGTTTATAAAGTTCCTTTGCAAAGACTCTGTGTTCCTTGATTTAACTGTCATGTGGTCCCTAAAGAGCTAAATTAAAAACTGTAGTGCCCACGAAGGAAACCGAAGGCTGAGTCCCATACAGCAGACTAATGACTATTCAGAGTGGAAACTTAGCCAGGGCTGTAACAGAAGGTAAGCTGCTGCCACCAGCTAACTGGACTCCTTTAGCCCATGTTCCCTCACCTTGAGTTGTCCCTGGGGATTAAAACCAGCACCAAAAGCATGAGCTTCTCCCATCTGAGCTAAAGGACTAACTTCTCTAGCAGTCACTGACTCATATTCACAAACATGAACCCCAGCCACAAGAGAAGACAAAAACCCACTTGGCTAGTGTATTCCAGTCACATAAATTTCATTCCAATGTGAGATTATTTTAACAGAGGCAGGAGCAGGGCTTTGTATATACCACAGAAATACATATATGCAGTGTTGCAGCTGTGGCAGTCCCAGGATATTAGAGAGACAAGGAGGGTGAGGTAATATCTTTTATTGGACCAACTTCTGTTGGTGAGAGAGACAAGATTTTGAGCCACACAGAGCTCTTCAGGTCTGGAAAAGGTAGTTGAAGACTCACAACTAAATGCAAGATGGAACAGACTGTTTAGCATAAATAGTTAGCACGTATTTTAAGGGACCATTCAAGGTGGAGTGACCTAAAAACACCTTCCATTAAACTCTCTCTGGAACACTCCCACACTAATATCAACTTGGTGGACACCACAATCAGCTTTAACAGTGGAACCCTACAGACAACTGTGGGCAGGTCTTCACTACCTGCAGATAACTCGATCCTTGAACGTGCTCCCCGTCAACTCCGGAACTCCAGCTCGCGAGAGGCGGAAGCAGAGTCAACAGGGGAGTGGCAGCGATAGATTCGCCGCCATCTTCACGGCCAGGTAAGTCAACCTAAGATACGCCGACTTCAGCTACACTATTTGTGTAGCTGAAGAGAGATACCCCCCCTCCCCCCGCCTTCAGTGTAGACCAGGGCTAAATATAAGAAATCCATTAATCACCACTCCTACCTTCATAGATCCAGTAACCACCCCAAACACACCAAAAAATCTGTTATCTACCCCTACACATTCAGATACCACAGAATATGCTCCGAGGAGAAAGACTGGGATATACAACTTAACACATTCAAAAGTGACTTCATCAAACAAGGAACTCCACCAGAGAAATAGATTGCATCATGCACCACCCAAATACCCGAAGAAAACCTGCATCAATACAGAAATATAACCCCCTCCGACTACACATGCCTGGTTGTCACCTACTACCCCACACTGGAACCCATATGGGGTATCATCAAACAAATACAACCCATAATTGATGGGGTCCCCAACCTGAAATAAACTTTTTCTGAACTCCCTCTTCTGGCCTTCAATCAAGGCCCAACCTCTCCAAGTGCATCACTGGAAGCAAGCTCCCCGCAGACAAAGAGACACCAACTGAAAATGGCACCAGCCCCTGCCAGAACAACAGATACAAAACTTGTAGACATAAATCCACTGCTAAAATGATCAACGCCCTCACAACACACCTTTCAAGATCCATGGATCCTACTCATGCCTATCACAACAGGTGGTATACCTCATCCAGTGTACTAAATGCCCCAATAAAAACTATGGGGTGAAACCAGACAGTCACTAAGCTCTTGAATGAGTCACACAGTAAAATGATAAAAGACAAAAATATCACATCATGTGTGGGTGAACACTTTTCACAAAGTGATCGCTATATCTGACCTATCAGTCCTCATCCTCAAAAGAAACCTACACAACACTTTCAAAAGATGAGCCTGGCAGCTTAAATTCATAACTCTGCTAGACACTAAAAATCATGGACTGAACAGAGACACTAGATTTATGGCTCATTACAACAATCTACTACCCACTAACCCCCTCTTTTTGTCCTATGACTGCATATGTGTTAATGGGCCACTTTACCTTGAATGGTCCCTTAGAATATGTGCTAATTACTTATGCTAAATAATCTGTTCCATCTTGCATTTAGAGGCTTGGAGTATATTTCCCAGACCTGAAGAAGAGCTCTGTGTGCTCGAAATCTTGTCTCTCTCACCAACAGAAGTTGGTCCAATAAAAGATATTACCTTACCCACTCTGTCTCATAGAAATAAATAAGCATTTCAAGACTGATTTCTCTGACAGTTTACCTTACAAGTTGGAGTCAAACGTTGCATTTGTAAAGACACCAGTTACTCCCAGGTCACTAGACAACAACAGAAACACACTGGTATAAACCTGGAGTGATAGGAAATGAGAGAACTCCACCATAGGTCAAAAAAGCCCTTTTCTCTCTTAAGGAGCTAGTTCTTCCACCCTAGGCAAAGTAAGAATTGGGGCACAGATGTGGCAGCTCCTGAAGACTCACACATTTTCCTGAATGAGCCACTGCATCTGTGTCTGGGAGGATGTGTTATCAGAGTCTCTTTATCCCCTGAATGTGGTGCTGTAACCAGTCATGATTGCACATAAATTTTGTACCTGTGTTCATATGGATCCATATTACAAGTAAACAGCAATGAACTTAATGCCCCCATCTTGTGAGCCATTTTCATGACTATTGTTTACAAAACCTTTACTGCCCTTCCAGGCCTAAGCCTGCACTTCACAGAAAGCCAGGGTCTAACAAAACAACACTATACGTGGGTCATCCTCAGGGACTCCATGCCACGATGTTTTTGGCTTCATGGTGGAACACACTTTAAATTCTCACAGCGTGGATTATAACAGAGACCCCTGTTAAAACTGCAATTTTTAAAGGACCCAATGAAAGAAATGGCTCTCTGTGTTATTCTTTTAAATACTGGAATTTAGTAATAAAAAATCATGGTATATGTAACAGGCAAGACAATCCCATTGACCAGGACAGGACTCCTATAGAGCCCTAGCTCATTCTGTTGGCATCTACTGACTAGTTGTTTACAATGTGTATGCAGTTCCATTAGCAACACATGCAAAACAGTGCACCCTGCCTTTGTTTGGAACACTGGCAAATCATTGTTAAAAATGCACCTATCATGCCTCTGTGTATGCACAAAGTGTGACTTCCAAAGGCTCATCATTTGGTCTAATCAAAACCAGTTTTCATTGTAAATCTCAAAGCCCATGTTGAGAAGGTGTCTATGTCCCTGCTAGACTTCAGCTTTCTAGCCTCAGCTGGTTCAGCACTAGAGTTATTGATGTAAGGACTATATGACGTTTTATGATGAGGGAAAGTGCCCTACACACCTTGTGCTTGATACCATAAACCATTCCTGTTCAGACTTTCAAAAAAATTCACTTTTGGGGTTGGACACGAATGTTTCACCCCAAAAGGCTAAAATTTTTGGAAGGGCTGGGTGAGGAAAAACAGGGGACTGGCAAGCTCCATGGTAGCTGCAATGCTCATGAAAGCCATGGTACAAGTTAGAGTGATCAGCACACAGAGCACATTGTCTTACCTGGTGGGATTCAGCAGTGTTTTTTCTTCCTCTGATGATGGAGTTGAAACATCCATGGGATGGTGCAGAAACAACAACAACAAAACAGATCTCATCAGTGAAGGGTATGGTAAGCATGTGGGATAAAGCAGTCTCTGACAGACTAACTTCTCACCATGGCTTCCGAGAGCAAATTCTGAGATGGTTAGTGGAGATAAACTGTGCTCAGGTACATATGCCCCCCATGTAACGTTATATATCTCGGGGGAACACCCTATACCCCCATGTTCATCCTTATAATATGATTGCGTGGTATCCAAAGTTTGTCATGTCGGGTGTCTTCGGAAGCCTCATGATGCACTGAGCATTGTTGTTATAGTATAGTAACATTATAGGTTGTAATTTCATGTATATAGTTATGAGGCTGAAAATATATCCTCATGGCTTAAAACAAGCCCAGGCAAAACTCTCCAGGAACAGAGGGGCAGTTCACACCTCGTCAAGGCATGTATGGAACAAACCCAGCCCAGCCTCACAGGAACAAAGGACACTGAGGCAACCACAAAGTATCTGTTGGACTCTGCAGTGAGTCACCCCCCTTCCTTTGGTCAGTTTGGGACTACGATGAGGTATCATAGAATCATAGAATATCAGGGTTGGAAGGGACCCCAGAAGGTCATCTAGTCCAACCCCCTGCTCAAAGCAGGACCAATTCCCAGTTAAATCATCCCAGCCAGGGCTTTGTCAAGCCTGACCTTAAAAACCTCTAAGGAAGGAGATTCTACCACCTCCCTAGGTAACGCATTCCAGTGTTTCACCACCCTCTTAGTGAAAAAGTTTTTCCTAATATCCAATCTAAACCTCCCCCACTGCAACTTGAGACCATTACTCCTCGTTCTGTCATCTGCTACCATTGAGAACAGTCTAGAGCCATCCTCTTTGGAACCCCCTTTCAGGTAGTTGAAAGCAGCTATCAAATCCCCCCTCATTCTTCTCTTCTGCAGGCTAAACAATCCCAGCTCCCTCAGCCTCTCCTCCTAACTCATGTGTTCCAGACCCCTAATAATTTTTGTTGCCCTTCGCTGGACTCTCTCCAATTTATCCACATCCTTCTTGAAGTGTGGGGCCCAAAACTGGACACAGTACTCCAGATGAGGCCTCACCAATGTCGAATAGAGGGGAACGATCACGTCCCTCGATCTGCTTGCTATGCCCCTATTTATACATCCCAAAATGCCATTGGCCTTCTTGGCAACAAGGGCACACTGCTGACTCATATCCAGCTTCTCGTCCACTGTCACCCCTAGGTCCTTTTCGCAGAACTGCTGCCTAGCCATTCGGTCCCTAGTCTGTAGCTGTGCATAGGGTTCTTCCGTCCTAAGTGCAGGACCCTGCACTTATCCTTATTGAACCTCATCAGGTAATGCTCATCAGGTAATGCTCACCTGATCCTAAAGGGGTGGGGGTGAAGCCAAGGGGTAAGAAAGAACATGATAAAAGGGAGAGACGTTTGCCATGCTGGCTCTCTCTTCCACCATCATCTACAGACACCACCACCAAGTGACTGAAGCGCTGATCAAAGGGTAGAGCCTGGCTGAAGGGCAACCACCCAGCCTGTGGTGAGAAGCATCTAAGTTTGTAAGGGCACTGAAAGTGTTAAGATCAGCTTAGAATGCATTTTGCTTTTATTTCATTTGGCCAAACCTAACTTCTTATGCTTTGACTTATAATCACTTAAAATCTATCTTTTGTAGTTGTGATGTTATTGACATAAACTGTGACCATATAGATCAGTTGCAACCAAGATCCTATAGTTGCACCAAATATTGTACAAAGGTTGTTGTGTGAGGTGTCTATGAAAAGGTTATGATTTGATGGTTATTATTATGCTATCTGTATGGGTGTATCATTTTTGTAGTTGAAGTTATGAATATTGGCTATGTACTTGTATCTCAATGTCTTTGATTCTAAGTAACATTAGTAAAGCATTTGGTCAGCTTCTTGAGAAGAATTTGCAGATTATGTGCCCAGTCAAAAAACACTTAACTGACAATGGAACTTGGGAAACTGCAATCCATATATGAAAAGTCTTCTGGGACATTCAAGATAGCATGTGAGCAATGGCTGCTGCCTGCAAACTGAGTCATGCATGAACATGTGACTTGCCCAGGTAGCTACAAACTCCATCTTGTTGCTGTGATTTTGCACTGGAGAACAAAGGAGTTTCCGCCCACAAGGGAAAGAACGTAAAAGGCCCTGGATATCCCTCCATTTTGTCTTCAATCCTGCTTCTTACTTCTGGAGGAATCTTGCTACAAACTGAAGCTCTGAACAAAGGACTGAATGACCCATCCCAGCTGTGGATGTACTCCAGAGATTTCATTTGAACCTCCAGTTTATTCCAGCACTGCTATAAACCTGAACCAAGAACTTTGCCATTACTGTATGTAATTGATTCCGTTTAACCAATTTTAACTCTCATCTATATTTCTTTCTTTTACGAATAAGCCTTTAGATTTTAGATTCTAAAGGATTGTCAACAGCGTGATTTGTGGGTAAGATCTGACCTGTGTATTGACCTGGGTCTGGGGCTTGGTCTTTTGGGACCAGGAGAACCTTTTTTCTTTTACTGGGGTATTGGTTTTCATAACCCTTCATCCCCGTAAGGAGTGGCTGCTAGTGGTGATCCTGGGAAACTGGAGTGTCTAAGGGAATTGCTTGTATGACTTTTGGTTAGCCAGTGGGGTGAGACCAAAGTCTTCTCTGCTTGGTTGGTTTGGTGTGCCTTAGAAGTGGAGAAAACCCAGTCTTAGGCTGTAACTGCCCTGCTCTAAGCAATTTGTCCTGAATTGACACTCTCAGTTGTGTCGCGCCAGAGGCCTCATCGTTACAGTAGTTAATACATTTCTTTGTTTACTCTACCTGAAGTAGTGCATTTAGTTTGAAGCATGTCAGAGACTCCCCTTGGGATAACAAGCCTGGTACATATCAATTTTTTTGTTAAATTGATGAACTCATATAAACTTGCAGCGTCCAGGGGCATAACTGACTCACCGCCTAGATATTGGCTAGCGTCGTTTGGTTGCACAATCAAAGCAGCGGCTGGCCAAAAGTACTCACTCACATAGCTGGGAGCAGCTTAAGTGCCAGAGGCTGTGCGGGAACAACCAGGGTGTGGGGTTCCCACAGCAGAGCAGGGTAAGGATTGGAGTGACCTAGCAGATCACCAGTCCAGATAACACCAAGGGAAGTCACACCCCACATGGCTAGACTCCATGCCTGAGCAGAGGGAAGAGAACTGGGACCACCTTAATGATGTGATCTGAGCCAAGGGGCATGGATACAAGGCCTCTGGGACAGGTGAGATTATTATTAGGAGGGCCCAGCAGAGCAAGGTGCAGCTGACAGGGCTCCTATCTCTCTGTTGGGGCTTTGTTTACCTCCTGAGGAAAAGGGATGGCATTGGTTACCCTCAGAAAGGGTTCCAGCATGCCAGCCTTCTGTATTTCAGACCTTTGGACCTCCCTGAAAATAGTGGCAGCAGCCACACTGGTTCTGTTGACTTCGGTGGGGGTTGGCTCAGCCCCTTCATCTCACCAAGCCTCATCAGGGACAAAGATGCTGCTGCCCTCAGCCATGTGAGGCAGAATAGAATCCAGCTCCTACCTCAGCTATGCTGGGTCTGCAGGGCTGAGGAGAGGGTGTACTTTTGTCCATAAATAGGCACGCAGGGATGAACCACATAGACTAATAAGGGGCCATCTTGAATCATTTTTCTGATCTTAACTGCACTTCTTCAAGGGATAAATCACCTGTTTCCAGGCAAATGCCCACAGCAGTAATGACCAAAGGCACAAAAAAAGCCATGTATTTCTTACCTTTGTCACTGAGACGCTTGATTAGCAGAGCTATGAGCATTCCTGTCAGCAATAGGGCCACAAGGGCCACAGCTCCACCACCCATGTAAAGCAGGACTTGCTTGAAATAGGGAGCTTCCTCTTCTGAAATAAATTCCCAGGCCAATGTGTTAGGATTCAGATCACTGGGTGTAAAATTTTCAAAAGAACCTAAGCGTCTTAGGGCCAGATTTTCAAAGGTATTTAGGTCCCTAGTGAGACAAACAGGCCCTAGTGGGATTGACAAAAGCACCTAAGAAGGTGAGGTGCTGAACTCTGGGAGTTGTATGCCTCTGACATTCCCACTAGGACCCTGTCTGTGTCTTTAGGTGCCTCGATACTTTTAAAAATCTGGCCCTAAGTGACTTGGATAGCTAGGTCCCTTTTCAAAAGTGACATAGGCACTTAACGGGACTTAGCTGTCTAAGTCACTTAGACCTTGCAATGCTGAATGAAGCAACACGTAAATACCTTTAAAAAACTGAGCTTTAGACTCTTGAATCCCATTGAAAGTTACTGGGACCCCTGCTCCTAAATCAGATGAAATTAAGAGTTGATAAATGCAAAGTAATACATTCTGGACGGAGGAGTGCTGGAACCTAGGTAGAAGTGGGGGGCCTGCAAGGCCTTGCTTCCTCCATGGCCTCACCCCTGCCTTCCTCTTCCCCTACGGCCCCGCCTCCCCTGTGGTGGAGGGTCCAGGGTTCTCCACAGTGGGCGTGCTCCTTGGATGGCTCTCATCACTAAGTGACCAGTTGTCCTGATTTTATAGGGACAGTCCTGATATTCGGGGCTTTTTCTTATATTAGCGCGTATTACCCCCCAAACCCTGTCCTGATTTTTCACACTTGCTATCTGGTCACCCTACTTACCACGGCCCAGCTCAGGCTTCTAGCAGGGCCTTGGGGGGAAAAGGAGGAGCAGGGGGTGGGGCCATGGAGAGTGGCCAGGACTAGTGGTGAGGGGGAGCTAAGGCCCACCTCAGTCCCCCACTGGGAAGAGGCTGGTGCTGTGGGCAGGGGCTGAGCTTTGCAGTTGGGGAACTGATCATCAGCTGCTCACTGTGAAACGCAGCCCCTACCTCCGCCACTCTGTGCCTGCCTGGGCTTGCAGTTTGGGGGTACAACGTGGCCCCCTGCCCCCACAACTACGTCCATGTAAAAAGTGGGTGGATATAGCTGGTTCTGGCACCCTTGGCTGGAGGGAATAAATCCATCCATCCATCCATCTACCCCATCCATCATACTGAGTTATAAATAAGCTGTGTGACCTAAGGAAATAGACTTGGGCATCACTAGGGACAATTCAATGGAGAGTGCTGTTCTGCTTTATGTGCAGTGGCGGTCAACAAACCAAACAAATTGTTAGGGTGCAAATGAAACTGGATGGAGCATAATATGGAAAATATAGAGCAGCATTATAGAAAGGAATGGGATGCCCTTGCATGGGATACTATGTGAAGTGCTGCTCACCCCCCTCAAAAGTGACATCGCAGGATCAGAGCAGGGTGGCTAGAGAGACAAGGAGAGAGACTGGGATTGTTGCCATAGAGAGGGGATGGATAAATGAGGACCTGATAAAAGTGACCTGGAGAAGGTACTGGAGAGTGTTCTCCCAGTCTCATAGCATAATGGGACATTCAGTGAAAACGAAAGGTGGCAAATTCAAATCCGATACATGATCACATAGTGCACCAATGTGCTGGTGGTACTCTCACAGATACCAGGGCAGGAGCTTCTCAAGGCCCAGCAAGGCATTTGCTGTTTATACAGATTACAAGGGGATCTGGAGTTGTAACAGAAAACACTAAATAGAGAGTCTTGGAGGGACAGACACCCTCTTGCTTGAGTCAATCGCTAACTAGTGGAGCATATCATCCCACATCTGCCTGCTGTGGGGCTTCTTGCACCTTCCCCAGCAGCATCTGGTGCTGGCTCCTGCCAGAGACAGGATACTGGGCTGAGCTACATGGGCATAATGTCTGCTGCCCACTGGCCACCCCTGTGTTCCACTCTCTAGTGCTTGCTGGTTTCACCCAAGTATGAAGCTTTGCAAAGGGATGTAATTATTAGTATATACCTCAAAGGGCCCTGCTCTTCCTGTCACCGAGCCCAGCCTCATTTGGCAGCCCCTACATCTCCTTCCCCACATTGGGAATGCTCAGTCCCCACCTGAGCATCTCCACGTTCACCCTCTTGTCTCTCTCTGGCAAAGAGCTTGCAAGGGAAAAGCACTGCTCCACGTGGAAGCTAGAACATGGCAAAACAACGTACCTTGGCAGGTAGGCATCTTGTCTGACCAGTGCGCATCAGGCTGGCACTGCACCCTGCTCGTCCCATTGAGGAAGTAGCCCTGAGTGCAGTGGAAGCGACACACTGACCCATAGCTGAAGGATCCCAGAGGGTGGGAGCAATTCATAAGAATTGGCTCTAGGCCCCTCAGCTTGGGGCATCTCATGACTGGAATAAAGAAAACAAATGATGAAATGTTCAGACTAGGGCTGTTGATTAATTGTAGTTAACTCAAGTGATTAACTAAAAAAAATTAATTGTGATTAATCGCAATCTTAATCGCTCTGTTAAACAATAGAATACCAATTGAAATTTATTAAATATTTTGGGTGTTTTTCTACATTTTCAAATATATTGATTTCAATTATAACACAGAATATAGAGTGTACAGTGCTCACTTTATATTATGATTTTTATTACAAATATTTGCACAGTAAAAATGATAAACAAAAGAAATAATATTTTTCAGTTCACCTCATACAAGTACCATAATGCAATCTCTTTGTCGTGAAAGTGTAACTTATAAGTGTAGATTTTTGTTTGTTATATAACTGCATTCAAAAACAAAACAATGTAAAACTTTAGAGCCTACAAGTCCACTCAGTCCTATTTCTTGTTCAGCCAATCACTCAGACAAACAAAAAGAGCAGGAGTACTTGTGGCACCTTAGAAACTAACAAATTTATTTGAGCATAAGCTTTCATGGGCTACATCCCACTTCATCAGATGTTTGTTTACATTTAAGGGAGATAAAGCTGCCCGCTTCTTATTTACAATGTCACCTGAAGGTGAGAACAGGCGTTCCCATGGCACTTTTGTAGCAGGCTTTGCAAGGTATTTACATTCCAGATATGCTGAACATTCGTATGCCCCTTCATGCTTCAGCCACCGTTCCAGAGGACATGCTTCCATGCTGATGACACTCATTAAAAAATGATGCATTAATTAAATTTGTGACTGAACTCCTTGGGGGAGAGTTGTATGCCTCCTGCTCTGTGTTTTACCCGCATTCTGCCATATATTTCATGTTATAGCCATCTTGGATGGTGTCCCAGCACATGTTGTTCGTTTTAAGAACACTTTCACAGCAGATTTAAAAAAACGCAAAGAAGGTACCAATGTGAGATTTCTAAAGATAGGTACAGCATTCGACCCAAGGTTTTAGAATATGAAGTGCCTTCCAAAATCTGAGAGGGATGATGTGTGGAGCATGCTTTCAGAAGTCTTAAAAGAGCAACACGCTGATTCAGAAACTATAGAACCCGAACCGCCAAAAAAGAAAACCAACCTTCTCCTGGTGGCACCTGACTCAGATGATGAAAACGAACGTGCGTCGGTCTGCACTGCTTCAGATCGTTATCAAGCAGAACCCATCATCAGCATGGATGCATGAAGGGACATATGAATCCTTAGCGCATCTGGCATGTAAATATTTTGGAACACCGGCTACAACAGTGTCATGCAAATGCCTGTTCTCACTTTCAGATGACATTGTAAACAAGAAACGGGCAGCATTATCTCCTGCACATGTACACAAACTTGTTTGTCTGAGCGATTGGCTGAACGAGAAGTAGGACTGAGTGGAGTTTAGGCTCTAAAGTTTGACATTCTTTTATTTTTGAATGCAATTATTTTTTGTGCATAATTCTACATTTGTAAGTTCAACTTTCATGATTAAGAGATTGCACTACAGTACTTGTATTAAGTGAACTGAAAAATACTATTTCTTTTATTTTTACAGTGCAACTATTTATAATAAAAAATAAATATAAAGTGAGTACTGTGCACTTTGTATTCTGTGTTGAAATTGAAATCAATATATTTGAAAATGTGCAAAACATCCAAAAATATTTAAATAATATTCTATTATTATTTAACAGCACGATTAATCAAGCTATTAATTGCAATGAATTTTTAAATCATGATTAATAGTGATTAATTTTTTTAATCGCTTGACAGCCCTAGTTCAGACCCATCTTGCAAAGTTCAGCCTTAAATATTACAGTACACAATGCAGCCATTGCCAACCTGGGAAGACACCCTGACCTCAGTACACCCCAGTGGAGCATGGAATGCAGCAGGGATGGATGAATAAAGAGCTCAGAGGAAGTGGGTCACTGATAGCTCTCACAATGTAACTGGGAGCATGCAGTGTATACCTCCTGCTAGGAAACTGTAACTAGAGACATTGGCTAAGCACCTCTTAAGGTCTGTCTGCACCGCAATCAGAAGCGTGACTGGAGCATACCTAGATCAGGCTCCAGCCCAAGCCTGGAAGTCTACACAGCAATCAAATAACCCTGTAGCCTGAGCTCTGCGAGCCCAAGTTGATGACACAGGCCAGGTGCAGGTATCTAGTTGCTGTGTAAACATTCCCAGCTCAGGTATGTCTACACATGTTGCAATCCCACCTCTGACTGCAATGCAAACATACTCTTTGTGTGGAACATCGCTGGTGTTGAACACCAGCCTGCAGCTACACGAGCAGTGTGCTTCCTCTCCAGGGAGCAGCTCGGACAGCTGTGCTACCCCTCGTTACAGAAAGCAAGTGCAACTGTCATGGGGCCTAGAGAGCCTAAATCATAATAATGGGGAAAGGGGAGCCTTGCCTTGAGCCTCTAGTTCAATAGGTGAGACTGAAGAGCCTGTGGTATGGAAGTCTGTGGATTACGACACAGAATTTGGAACCTTTTAATACAATTCATACCAACCCCATTTTTCCTATGATAGCTCCATTTGGCACTGACAGCTGCTTTGCAGGCACACATTAACAGCCATGCCTGAGGCCTGTTCAGAGCTGTGTTACAAGATGACCTGGAAAATTATAGACCTGTCAATCTGACACTGAGACTAGGAAACATAATGGAGCAGCTGATACGGGGCTCGATTATGTTCTTTTAATAAATAATTAAAAGAAGGTAATATAATTAATGCTAATTAACATGGGTTTATGGAAAATAGATCAAACTAACAATATCTTTGTCTGATGAGATTAAAGGTTTGGTTGACAAAGGCAATAGTGTTGATGTAATACATATACACTGTAATACACATACTCTGTAATACACTGTAAGATGTTTGTCTTGGTACCGCACGACATTTTGGTTAAAAAACTAGAACAATATAAAATTATGGCACACATTAAACAGATTAAAAGATGGCCAATTGATAGGTCTCAAAATGTAATTGTAAATAGGATTCCTCACTGAGTGGGTGTTTCTAGTGGGGTCCTTCAGGGATTCGTTTTTGGCCCAACATAAAATCATCACTGATAAATTTTTCAGATGACACAACAATGGGGGGAGTGGTAAATAATGATGAGGACAGGTCATTGACACAGAGCGATCTGGATCTGTTGGTCAGTTGGGTGCAAGAAAACAATGTGCAATTGAAAACAGCTAAATGGAGAATCAGAGAACCATAGAATCACAGGGTTAGAAGGGACCACACGGGTCATCTAGTCTAACCCCCTGCCAAGATGCAGGATTTGTTGTGGCTAAACCATCCAAGATGGATGGCTATCTGGCCTCCTTTTGAAAACTTCCAGTGAAGAAGCTTCCACAACTTCCCAAGGCAGTCTATTCCAGTGTCCGACTGTTCTGACGGTTAGGAAGTTTTTCCTGAGATTTAATCTAATCTAATACATCCAGAAACAAATCATACTTACAGGATGGGGGACTCTATCCTGCGAAGCAGTGACTCTGACAAGGATTGGGGGGTCATGGGGATAATCAGCTGAATATGAGCACCCAGTGTAACACTGTGGCCAGAAGAGCTAGTGTGATCCTTGGATGCACAAAAAGGGGAATCCTGAGGAGGAGCAGAGAGGTTATTTTACCTCGGGTTTTGGCACTAGTGTGACCATTGCTGGAATCCTGTGTCAAGTTCTAGAGTCCATAATTCAAGAAGGATGTTGATAAATTGGAGAAGGTTCAGAGAAGAGCCATGAGAATGATTAAAGGATTAGAAAACCTGCCTTATAGTGACAGATTCAAAGAGCTCAATCTATTTATCTTAACAGGGAGAAGGTTAAGAAGTGGTTTGATCACAGTCTATAAGTACCCATATGGGCAACTCTGATGGGAGGTATAAACCCCTCACTGGCCAGGAGGGGGTTAAGTAAGAGTTAAGGGCTAAGGAAGCCTTGCCCCATGCCGTTGCCGAGCATGTTCAGCCTGAAGGCATGGTTTAAAAGCCAGCCAGGCAGCTCAGTCTGGGGCTGTGCCCTGGGAGCTCCCAGGCAGGACCGGAGCTGACCCAGCATCGAGCAGGGGAGCCATAGCACCCAGTGGCCATGATGAGGGCTGGAAGCCCAGAAGGAGAAGTCTACCAGAGACGGGCGGCAACTGGATGGGATGTAGATGGGAGTAGGAAGTGGCCAGGGAAGCTGACTGGAGGCTGACACCAAAGGGAGAAAGGTGAGCAGCTGAACCAGTCTCTCAAGGTCCTGGGTTGGAACCCAGTGGAGTACAGTGGGCCTGGGTTCCCCTACTCCAACTCGAGCAGTGACCAGTAGGCGGGACTTCTGCCACATCTGCGCCATTGCCATTGACTGTTGCCACTTGGTTGGGCTACTGCCACATTTGAACTATTGCTATTGGGCAGGACTCCCACCATACTTGAACTTTAGCCCTTAGGCGGGACTGCCGCCATATCTGAAAAGTAGCCATTAGGCAGGAGGCCCTGCATGACCCCTCTGCCCCCGATGACAGCAACAGCTGTTTGATAGTGTGATCTTCAATCTAGCAGAGAAAGGTCTAATACAATCCAATGGCTGAAAGTTGAAGCTAGACAAATTCTGATGGGAAATAAGGCATACATTTTTAATAATGAGAGTAATTAACCACTGGAACAATTTACCAAGGGTTGTGGTGGATTGTCCAACACTGACAATTTTTAAATCAAGACTGGATATTTTTCTAAAAGGTCTGCTGTAGGAATTATTTGGGGCAGTTCTCTGGCCTGTGCTATACAGGAGGTCAGACTAGATGATTGCAGTGGTCCCCTCTAGCCTTGGAATCTATGCATCTATAAGATTGCTCAGGAACACCATGGTGCAGGTTCTGAGCAGCATCTGACACCAAAATGGGCCAGGATTTTGGATAGTTCTAGTGCCTTAAAAATAATAAGCTTGATTTTATTTTCAGTTTGAAGGGAAAAAAGAAAGAACTTGCTCCCTCTCTGAAAGCTTTCAATCTGTGTTTCAACCAGAAATAGGACTTTTAGTCAGGTAATAGACATGTGAAGTTGACACCCAATAGCTAGGAAAAACATGGAATTCACAGCTATTCACTTAAAAATGAGAAGGAAAACTGACAGCAAAGAGACCTCTGCCAAGGACCCCCAATATTGGGTAAAACACCAAGCTGTACATAATACCAGACAATGAGTGAATACATAAATGCATGCATGCCTGGGAGATGGGAAAGAGCTAGTGGGCCTCATTTAGTCCAGGCCTGGAGACAAAGGCTGAGTTCAGTTTAATTGGCCTCTGCCAGGGGTGGCCAAACCTGGGCACGGGACAGCTGAAATAGCAAAGCTGAACGGTTCTGATTGCTCCAGGAGCTCTGCAGCAACCCACAGCACTGGAAATCCTGGCTTACATAATCACAGCGGCTACAGAGTTTCCTGTTAGTGTTCACAAAGGCTCTAAATCCTGGGTTTAAGATTTCCTTGATTTGCTTTTCAGTTCTGTAAGTTCAGACTTTCTAAGGTCAACTCAGAGTAATTCGCCCCAGAGCTTCCTACCAGGTGAGCAGAAGCAGCTTCCCAAGACAGTCCTGAAACATATAGCTTGTACCGTACCTTCACAGCGCGGGGGACGCCCTGTCCATTGTCCCAGGGCCGTGCACTCCAGCGTCTCAGATCCATTCCGCACAAACCCCGTCTCACAGGAAAAGGCACAGGTGGAGTTATACGTGAAGTCTCCATGCCAATGAGTGCAGTTTAATTGGCCCCTGTCTGGGGAATCCAGCACTGGGCACTTGATGGCTGGAATAGCAAAGCAGAACTGCATGAGGGGATAGGTCCATTGGTGCTGGAGGGTGAAGTGCCAAGGGAATCAGCCAATGAGAGGGTGAAAGTGCCATGGGTGTGTCAGTGTATGAGGGTGAGTGCTGTAGGTATGGAGTTCTGGGTGATGTGATGCCAGAAGCATCATGTACTGGGTGATGCAATGCTGGGGATTTCAGACCATTGGCGCGGCATGACGAGGGAACTGGGTGCTGGGGGTGAAATGCTATGTGGAATGAAGTGCTGATGTGTTAGCACCTCTGGGGGATGAGATGCCATCATGAGTTCCATGGCTAGGTGCCAGAGGTGTGGTGCCAGAGGGGCAAGCTGTCTGGAGGGGGGGGTATCAGGAACAGGGACAGATGGTTATTGAATTGCCAGGTTAGTGGGGTGCCAGGAGGCAGGTGGCTGATTGTGTCTGGGGGAAGGTGATGGAAAGAAGAGCCAGGGGACAGTAGTGCCAGGGATTGTAGGGCATTCACTTGGCACTGGTGTAAAAGGCTGAACAAGGGGCAGAGCTATGATGATCCAGGCCTTTGTCTCCCTATTACACAACTTTCTCTTTGTAAAGGTTTTAATTTCATGGCTGCCCCATATCAAAGGATCCTCTCCCTTGGCTCCCAAACCATCCTACACAATAGCTCTCCTCCCCAGAATAGGCAGAGATCTGGGCTTCTATGGAAAGGACATCTCATATCACACCAGCTCCACCACATCCTCACTAAACAACCAAAGTTAATGTTGTGCCTCTACCTTCACAGTGTGGGGGGCGCCTTGTCCATTCTCCCAGGGCCGTGCAATTTGCACAAACCCTGTCTCGCAGGAGAAGGTACAGGTAGAATTATATGCAAAATTTCCATGCCAGTTAGAACAGTTTAATTGGCCCCTGCCCGGGGTGTCCAGCGCTGGGCACTTGACAGCTGGAATAACAAAACACAAGTCTTAAGGCAGAAGCCTAGATGTGTGAGGGGTAGGTGCTGGTGGGTGAAGTGCCAGGGGAATGGGCTGATGGGTAGGGAAGTGTCAAGGGTGTGTGGGTGCAGGGAGGGTTGTGGGGGTGCTTCAGATATGGAATTCCAGGAGAAGTGGAGTCAGGAGTAAAGTACTGAGTGGTGAAATGAGAGGGTGATGGTGTGCCAGGTGAAGTGGCACAGTGGGATGGGGGGTGCTGGAGGGTGGGAACCAGGGAATGGTTACTGGGGTGTTGCTGCAGGGCTGGGTTGCTGGGGGCTTGTGGGGAGTGGGTGACATGGGAGTGAGTGATACTGTGCGTGGACTGGTTAAGTGTTATGGTGCCAGAGGGCAGGGTCACAGAGAGGTTTTTGGGGGCCAAGGGAAAAATCTGCAACTGAGACCACCCCTTCCAAAAAATCCAAGGGTGAAAAACACTGACTGACTGGAGGCCAATGGGGTGGGGATGGAGGGAGGCTGACAGCAGTGAAGATCAAGCAAGCTCACACCCAGCGGTGGCTTTTCTCCCAGAGCTGGGCCAGGCTTCCTGCTCTCGGTATTGTGACCACACAGGGTTGCAGCACCAGAGTTGAGTGGCACTGCTACCCCATCCACCAGGTTGCAAGACCATTTGGTTTGGGGGCCCTTTCAAATGGAGGGCCTGGGGCAAACTGCCCCTTTTGCCCCACTCCACGGCAGTTGAGCTGGAGTAGTGCGGTCTATAGGAGAGATGGTGCTGGTAGGTGGGATGCCAGGAATATGGGCTGATGAGTTGTGTAGTGTCAGGAGGAAGGTGCCATGCGTGTGCTAAAAAGTAAGGTGCTACGGGGATAAATTAGGAGAGGTGTTTGCTAGGGAGTGTAACATCCATCTTCTAACTTTGCACTGCTTTAAATGGCTGAACAAGGCGCGGGGCAATGGTGACCCAGAACCATTGTCTCCCTATTACAACTTTCTCCCAATGAAGCTTTACATGGCACAGCTGCCCCAGATCAAAAGGTCCAGTCCCCTGGCTCCCAAACTATTGTACACAATAGCTCTCTTCCCTAGACCTGGCAAAGAAATGGGCTCCTATGGAAAGTCACCTGGGATCACACCAGCTCAGCAATGTATATTCCACACACACCACACAGTTATCACTGGGCCTCTACCTTCACAGAGTGGGGGACTCCCTGTCCATTGTCCCAGGGCTGTGCACTCCACTGTCTCCGATCCATTCTGCACAAACCCAGTTTCACAAGAGAAGGCGCAGGTAGAGTTATATGCAAAGTCTCCATGCCAGTGAGTGCAGTTTAATCGGCCTCTGCCAGGGGCGGCCAAACCTGGGCACATGACAGCTGAAATAGCAAAGCAGAATAGTACTGATTGCTCCACGAGATCTGCAGCAGCCCACAGCACTGGAAATCCTGGCCTTAGCTTACATAATCACAGCAGTTACAGAGTTTCCTGTTAGTGTTCAAAGAGGCTCTGTCCTAACCATACAGCTAAAGATAGCCTAGAATTCCTCCTTACCTGTAAGGGGTTAAGAAGCTCAAATAACCTGGTTGGCACCTGACCCAAAGGACCAATGGGGAAAAAAGATACTTTCAAATCTTGGGGGAGGCTTTGTTGTGTGTGTTCTCTTGGGAAGCAGAGAAGCATCAGGTCAGCAAACTCCTTCTCCTATAAACCATCCTAAAAGTCTCTCATATTACAAAAATTGTAAGTAAAAGCCAGGCAAGGCATGTTAGATTATCTGTTGTTCTGCTTGTGAATTTTTCCTTTGCTGGAGGGAGGTTTATTCCTATTCTTTGTAACTTTGAAACCAAGCCTAGAGAAGTTCTGCTGTGTTTTTGAATCTTTTGTTACCCTGTAAAGTTATTTTCCATCCTGATTTTACAGAGGTGATTTTTACCTTTTTTAAAATAAAATCCTTCTTTTAAGAACCTGACTGAATTCTCTATTGTCCTAAGACCCAGGGGTTTGGGTCTGTGATCACTTTGTAACCAATTGGTTAGGATATTATTCTCAAGCCTCCCCAGGAAAGGGGTTGTGAGGGCCAGGGGGAGATATTTTGGGGGAATAGGAACTCCAAGTGGTCCTTTCCCTGATTCTTTGTTAAATCACTTGCTGGTGGCAGCGTACCCTCCAAGGGCAAAGAATTTGTGCCATGGGGAAGTTTTAGGCTAAGTTGGTAGAAATAAGCTTTGGAGGTCTTTCATGCGGGTCCCCACATATGTACTCTAGAGTTCAGAGTGGGGAGGGAACCCTGACAGGCTCCAAATCCTGGGTTTAAGATTTCCTTAATTTGCTTTCCAGTTCTGTAAGTTCAGACTTTCTAAGGTCAACTCAGTATAATTTGCCCCAGAGCGTCCTACCAGGTGAGCAGACGCAGCTTCCCAAGACCGTCCTGAAGCATATAGCCTGTACCTTACCTCCACAGCGCGGGGGACGATCTGACCATTGTCCCAGGGCTGTGCATTCCAGCATCTCCGATCCATTCCGCACAAACCCCATCTCACAGGAGAAGGCACAGGTGGAGTTATACGTGAAGTCTCCATGCCAATGAGTGCAGTTTAATTGGCCCCTGCCCGGAGAATCCAGCACTGGGCACTTGACGGCTGGAATCATAGAATCATAGAATATCAGGGTTGGAAGGAACCTCAGGAGGTCATCTAGTCCAACCCCCTGCTAAAAGCAGGACCAACCCCAACTAAATCATTCCAGCCAGGTCTTTGTCAAGCCTGACCTTAAAAACTTCAAAGGAAGGAGATTCCACCACCTCCCTAGGTAATGCATTCCAGTGCTTCACCACTCTCCTAGTGAAAAAGTTTTTCCTAATATCCAACTTAAACCTCCCCCACTGCAACTTGAGACCATTACTCCTTGTTCTGTCATCTGCTACCACTGAGAACAGTCTAGAGTCATCCTCTTTGGAACCCCCTTTCAGGTAGTTGAAAGCAGCTATCAAATCCCCCCTCATTCCTCTCTTCTGCAGACTAAACAATCCCAGTTCCCTCAGCCTCTCCTCATAAGTCATGTGCTTCAGTCCCCTAATAATTTTTGTTGCCCTCTGCTGGACGCTTTCCAATTTTTCCACATCCTTCTTGTCGTGTGGTACCCAAAACTAGACACAGTACTCCAGATGAGGCCTCACCAATGTCGAATAGAGGGGAATGATCACGTCCCTCGATCTGCTGGCAATGCCCCTACTTATACAGCCCAAAATGCTGTTAGCCTTCTTGGCAATAAGGGCACGCTGTTGACTCATATCCAGCTTCTCGTCCACTGTAACCCCTCGGTCCTTTTCTGCAGAACTGCTGCCTAGCCATTCGGTCCCTAGTATGTAGCGGTGCATGGGATTCTTCCATCCTAAGTGCAGGACTCTGCACTTGTTCTTGTTGAACCTCATCAGATTTCTTTTGGCCCAATCCTCTAATTTGTCTAGATCCCTCTGTATCCTATCCCTACCCTCCAGCATATCATTTCATACACTATCAGGGTTGGAAGGGACCTCAGGAGGTCATCTAGTCCAACCCCCTGTTCAAAGCAGGACCAATCCCCAATTTTTGCCCCAGATCTCTAAATGACCCCCTTAAGGATTGATCTTAGAACCCTGGGTTTAGCAGGCCAATGCTCAAACCACTGAGCTATATACCACTCCTCCCAATTTAGTGTCATCTGCAAACTTGCTGAGGGTACAATTCACGCCATCCTCCAGATCATTAATGAAGATATTGAATAAAACTGGCCCCAGGACCGACCCTTGGGACACTCCGCTTGATACCGGCTGCCAACTAGACTTGGAGCCATTGATCACTACCCACTGAACGCAACGATCTAGCCAGCTTTCTATCCACCTTATAGTCCACTCATCCATCCCATACTTCTTTAACTTGCTGACAAGAATACCGTGGGAGACCATATCAAAAGCTTTCCTAAAGTCAAGGAATAACACGTCGACTGCTTTCCCCTCATCCACAGAGCCAGTTATCTTGTCATAGAAGGCAATTAGATTAGTCAGGCAAGACTTGCCCTTGGTGAATCCATGCTGACTGTTCCTGATCACTTTCCTCGCCTCTAAGTGCTTCAGAATTGATTCCTTGAGGACCTGCTCTATGGAATAGCAAACCAGAACTGTATAAGGGGTTAGGTCCATTGGTGCTGGAGGGTGAAGTGCCAAGAGAATCAGCCAGTGAGGGCGTGAAAGTGCCATGGGTGTGTCAGTGGATGAGGGTGAGTGCTGGGAGTATGGAGTTCTGGGTGATGTGGTGCCAGAGGCATCATGTACTGGGTGGTGCAGTGCTGGGGATTTCAGACAATTGGCGCAGCGTGCCAAGGGAACTGGGTGCTGGGGGTGAAATGCTATGTGGAATGAGGAGCTGGCATGTTAGCACCTCTGAGGGATTAGATACAATCACGAGTTCAATGCCTAGGTGCCAGAGGGGTGAGATGTCTGGAGGCGGGGAACCAGGGACAGGGACTGATGGTTATTGAATTGCCAGGTTAGTGGGGTGCCAGGAGGCAGGTGGCTGATTGTGTCTGGGGGTAGGTGACAGGAAGAGGAGCCAGGGGACAGTAGTGCTAGGGGTTGGGGGGCATTCACTTGGCACTGGTGTAAAAGGCTGCCAAAGGAGCAGGACAATAGCAAATCAGGCCCATTGTCTCTCTTTTACACAACTTTCTCTCAATGAAGCTTTATATTGCACAGCTGCCCCAGATCAAAAGGTCCAGTCCCGGCTCCCAAACCACAGTATACAATAGCTGTATTCCCTAGACCTGGCAAAGAAATGGGCTCCTATGGAAAGTCACCTGGGATCACACCAGCTCAGCAATGTACATTCCACACACCCCCACAGTTAACGCTGTTCCTCTACCTTCACAGCGCGGGGGACGCCCTGTCCATTGTCCCAGGGCCGTGCACTCCAGCGTCTCAGATCCATTCCGCACAAACCCCGTCTCACAGGAAAAGGCACAGGTGGAGGTATATGTGAAGTCTCCATGCCGATGAGTGCAGTTTAATTGGCCCCTGTCTGGGGAATCCAGCACTGGGCACTTGACAGCTGGAATTGCAAAGCAGAACTGCATAAGGGGATAGGTCCATTGGTGCTGGAGGGTGAAGTGCCAACGGAATCAGCCAATGAGGGGATGAAAGGGCCATGGGCGTGTCCATGTATGAGGGTGAGTGCTGGGTTTTGGGTGATGTGCTGTCAGAGGCATCATGTGCTGGGTGGGGCAATGCTGGGGATTTCAGACCCTTGGTTTGGTGTGCCAAGGGAACTGGGTGGTGAAATGCTATGTGGAAGGAGGAGCTGGGGTGTAAGACCTTCGGTGGATGAGATGCCATCATGAGTTCAATGGCTAGATGCCAGAGGTGTGGTGCCTGAGGGGTGAGCTGTCTGGAGGGTGGGTACCAGGGACAGGGACTGATGGTTATTGAATTGCCAGGTTAGTGGGGTGCCAGGAGGCGAGTGGTTGGTTGTGTCTGGGGGTAGGTGACAGGAAGAGGAGCCAGGGGACAGTAGTGCTAGGGGTGGGGGGGCATTCACTTGGCACTGGTGTAAAAGGCTGCTCAAGGAGCAGGACAGTAGCAAATCAGGCCCATTGTCTCTCTTTTACACAACTTTCTCTCAATGAAGCTTTATATTGCACAGCTGCCCTAGATCAAAAAGTCCAGTCCTGGCTCCCAAACCTCCACATACAATAGCTGTATTCCCTAGACCTGGCAAAGAAATGGGCTCCTATGGAAAGTCACCTGGGATCACACCAGCTCAGCAATGTACATTCCACACACCCCCACAGTTAACGCTGTTCCTCTACCTTCACAGCGCGGGGGACGCCCTGTCCATTGTCCCAGGGCCATGCACTCCAGCGTCTCAGATCCATTCCGCACAAACCCCGTCTCACAGGAAAAGGCACAGGTGGAGGTATATGTGAAGTCTCCATGCCGATGAGTGCAGTTTAATTGGCCCCTGTCTGGGGAATCCAGCACTGGGCACTTGACAGCTGGAATTGCAAAGCAGAACTGCATAAGGGGATAGGTCCATTGGTGCTGGAGGGTGAAGTGCCAACGGAATCAGCCAATGAGAGGGTGAAAGTGCCATGGGCGTGTCCATGTATGAGGGTGAGTGTTGGGTTTTGGGCGATGTGCTGTCAGAGGCATCATGTGCTGGGTGGGGCAATGCTGGGGATTTCAGACCCTTGGTGTGGTGTGCCAAGGGAACTGGGTGGTGAAATGCTATGTGGAAGGAGGAGCTGGAGTATAAGACCTTCGGTGGATGAGATGCCATCATGAGTTCAATGGCTAGATGCCAGAGGTGTGGTGCCTGAGGGGTGAGCTGTCTGGAGGGTGGGTACCAGGGACAGGGACTGATGGTTATTGAATTGCCAGGTTAGTGGGGTGCCAGGAGGCGAGTGGTTGGTTGTGTCTGGGGGTAGGTGACAGGAAGAGGAGCCAGGGGACAGTAGTGCTAGGGGTGGGGGGGCATTCACTTGGCACTGGTGTAAAAGGCTGCTCAAGGAGCAGGACAGTAGCAAATCAGGCCCATTGTCTCTCTTTTACACAACTTTCTCTCAATGAAGCTTTATATTGCACAGCTGCCCCAGATCAAAAAGTCCAGTCCTGGCTCCCAAACCTCCACATACAATAGCTGTATTCCCTAGACCTGGCAAAGAAATGGGCTCCTATGGAAAGTCACCTGGGATCACACCAGCTCAGCAATGTACATTCCACACACCCCCACAGTTAACGCTGTTCCT
Organism: Lepidochelys olivacea; assembly: GCF_965140295.1. Taxonomy (NCBI): domain Eukaryota; kingdom Metazoa; phylum Chordata; order Testudines; family Cheloniidae; genus Lepidochelys; species Lepidochelys olivacea. The sequence continues at coordinate 41,464,037 of NC_140418.1, read as the reverse complement.
CTACCTTCACAGTGCGGGGGATGCCCTGTCCATTGTCCCAGGGCCGTGCACTCCAGCATCTCAGATCCATTCCGCACAAACCCCGTCTCACAGGAAAAGGCACAGGTGGAGTTATATGTGAAGTCTCCATGCCAATGAGTGCAGTTTAATTGGCCCCTGCTCGGGGTGGCCAGTACTGGGCACTTGACAGCTGCAGACAGTCAGAATACAAGCAAAGTAAGGACAGTCAGTGTAAGGACCCCCTCTTGCTCTTGGTGGGGCCCTCTGCACCCAGCTCTCAGCCCTCACAGCAGCTCCTTCCCCCCCCACCCACTCACAGCCAGCACTGGGCACTTGACAGTTGGAATATTAATGGACATTATACCCAGGAATAAATTGATCAGTTTAAATGATTAGGACAGTAAGGAAATAATTCCAGAAGAATCCAATATAACATGTAATCCCATTTCACATCCTTGGGTTACAATAACATGACTCAGGTTTATTTACTGAGGTTACATGTTAAAATCAGCAAACAAAAGGCGTCTCCACCAAACTAATGAACTCCTAATGAATTTATTATCCCAAATGGCAGTTAGCCACGACAAATATCCCCCTTTTTGACTCATTGAGACACTAAAGCAAATTTGCTTTTGGCCTTTAGGCTAAAATGGTGTGCAGTCTCAGTTCCCGACCTAGTAGGCAAGACACTGTTTCCTATTCTTGTAGGGTCTTGTCTCAGTAGCTACTATGGCTGATGAGATATTAACGTTGCTACTGTACTTGCTAGAGATGGGTTGGTAGAGGTATGTTGAAGACCTCCATTAGTCTGTACTGATTGCTCCACGAGGTCTGAACAGCCCACAGCACTGGAAATCCTGGCCTTAGATTACATTATCACAGCAGCTACATAGTTTCCTGTCAGTGTTCAGAGAGGCTCTAAAAACTGGGTTTAACATTTCCTTGATTTGTTTTTCAGTTCTGTAAGTTCAGACATTCGAAGGCCGTAGTGCTTCCTACCATGTGAGCAGAAGCAGCTTCCCAAGCCAGTCCTGCAGTATGTAGCCTGTACTGTACCTTCACAGAGTGGGGGACTCCCTGTCCATTGTCCCAAGGCCGTACACTCCAGTGTCTCCAATCCAATCCGCACAAACCCCGTCTCGCAGGAGAAGGCGCAGGTGGAGTTATACATGAAGTCTCCATGCCAGTGAGAGCAGTTTAATTGGCCTCTGCTCAGGGAATCCAGCACGGGGCACTTGATGGCTGGAATAGCAGAGCAGAACTGTATAAGAAAAAATCTGGAGGTGGCAGGGGGTGGTCCTTTGTTGCTGTGGGGTGAAGTGCCAGGAGAATTAGCTAATGGGTGTATGTGTGAAGTGCCATGGGAGCATGGGTACATGAGGTTAGGTATTGGGGGCAGAGGGTGCTGGGGGATGTGATGCCAGAGGCATCATGCTCCACATGACGTTCCCATAAGCAAACCAGGGAAATGTAGTCTAGATTGAATTTCTAGAAGGTGGGTGCACAACTTCTTGAAAAACCATCCTCAGAGCATAGTTACAATGATTTGTGTCAAACTGGGAGGGCGTATCTAGTGGAGTGTCGCAGGGGTCAGTCCTGGGTCCAGTACTATTCAGTATTTTCATTAATGACAGAGAATAGCGTGGAGACGATGCTTATAAAATTTGCAGATGACACCAAGCTGGGAGGGGGTGTAAGCACTTTGGAGGACAGAATGAGCATTCAAAACTACCTTGTCAAATTGGAGAACTGGTCTGAAATCAACAAGATGAAATTCAATAAAGACAAGAGCAAAGTACTTCACTTAGGAAAGAAAACTGAAACGCATAACTACAAAATGGGGAATAACTGGCCAGGTGGTAGCACTGCGGAATAGTGGGTTTTAGTGGATTACAAATTGAATATGAACCAACAATGTGATACAGTTGCAAAAAAGGCTAATATCATTCTGGGGTGTACTAACAGGTGTGTTTTATGTAAGACATGGGAGGTAATTGTCCCGCTCTACTCTGCACTGGTGGGGCCTCAGCAGGAGTACTGTGTCCAGTTCTGGGTGCCACACTTTAAGAAAGATGTGGACAAGCTGGAGAGAGTCCAGAGAAAAGCAATAAAAATGATCAAATGTTTAGAAAATCTGGCCTCTGAGAAAGGATTAAAAAAAACCCGTGCATATTTAGTCTTGAGAAAAGAAGACGGGATATCTGATAATGGTCTTCAAGTGTGTTTAAGGGTTGTTATAAAGAAGACGGTGATCAATTGTTCTCCACGTCCACTGAAGATAGGAAAAGAAGTAATGGGCTTAATCTGCAGCAATAGCAATTTAGGTCAGATATTAGGAAAAAATTTCTAACAATAAGGATAGTTAAACTCTGAAACAGGTTACCAAGGGAGTTTGTGGAATCCCCGTCACTGGAGGTTTTAAAGAATAGGTTGGACAAACACCTGTTGGGGTGGTCTAGGTTTACTAGGTCCTGGCTCAGTGTAGGGGGCTGGACTTGAAGACCTTTTGAGGTCCCTTCCAGCCCTACATTGCTATGTGTTAAGTGATGCATTGCTGCGGGTTTCAGATCCTGGGGGTGGCGTCTCTTGTCACTGGGTGGAACAATGCTGTTTGGAATGAGGTTGCTGGAGTGTTAATGCCCCAGGGGGATGAGGTGTCATCATGAGTTGAATGGCTAGATGCCGGGGGCGTAGTGCTAGAGGGGCAAGTTGTCTGGATGGGGGGTGCCAGCGGCAGGGACTGATAGTTACTGAATAGCCAGGTTGGTGGGTGCCAGGAGGCAGGTGTCTGGTTGTGTTTGGGGGAAGATGACAGGAAGAGGAGCCATGGGACAGTAGTGCCAGGGGTTGTGGGGCATCCACTTGGCACAGGTGTAAATGGCTGCCCAAGGGGCAGGGCAATGGCGACCAAGGTCCATTTTTTCCCTGTTACATAACTTTCTCTCTGTACAGCGTTGCATTGCATGTGTGCCCCATATCAAAGGATCTAGTCCCCTGGCTCCCAAGCCATCATACACAATAGCTCTCCTCCCCAGAATGGGCAGAGATCTGGGCTCCTGTGATACAAGATGGAAAGGACATCTTGTATCACAGCAGCTCCACCGTGTATTCTCTGGACACCCCACAGTTAACAGTGTGTCTCTACCTTCACAGAGCGGGGGAAGCCCTGTCCATTGTCCCAGGGCCGTGCACTCCAGCGTCTCAGATCCATTCCGCACAAACCCCGTCTCACAGGAGAAGGCACAGGTGGAGTTATATGTGAAGTCTCCATGCCAGTGAGTGCAGTTTAATCCGCCCCTGCCTGGCGTGGCCAGCGCTGGGCACTTGACAGCTGCAGACAGTCAGAATACAAGCAAAGTAAGGACAATCAATGTAAGCACCCCTCTCGCTCTTGGTGGGGTCCTCTGCACCCAGTTCTCAGCCCTCGCAGCAGCCCCTTCTCTTTCCTCCCCCCACCCCCATGGAAGTGGAAGAGCCAGGTTCAGGGATGGTGTCATGGTGGGGGGCAAAAGAGGGACCGTAATTGAGCCAACTTCATGAGAGCTGTTTGTTTTGTGGGAGCTGTATTGGCACAGTTCGGGGGGTTGGAGGGGAGGACAGGAATACCAGTGGTTGATGTAAATTCTGTGATTCTATGTCAAGGCCTGAGCCTTGAATACCAGTAGTTGCTACAGAACACTGTATGGCCACACAGCTTGACTAGTGGGAGATGATGCACAAGTTGGACTGAGATGTGTTAGCAGAGCTGGAATTGGGAGATACCCAAGAGCAGAATAGCAGGGAGTGAGGCAGGATGTGGATCAGGATTGAGTTGCTTTTGCAGAGCTGTGTAACCCTCTGGAATTGCAAGAATCCAGCGCTCCAGCCCTCCTCCCCAAAGTCACCTGTCACAGACAATCGGAGAGGCTCAGTTACCTGTGAGGGCAACCACCAGGTAAAGCCACGATAGTGGGGAGCAGTTATAATAATGTTTCCCTAAATTACCAGTAGAGTGGCCTGCCAGCAACCCCTTTGCAGGCCTGGCTTCCATTGCCACCCACTTGGACCATGGTAACCAACCGTTCCCTCTGATTGGATAAGTGCTGGCTCCTGGCTTCCAAGCATTGGCAACGGGGGTCACAGGGATAAACTCACTGCCTTCATTCTTTCAATCCCACCCCAGGAGCTTGCGCCCAGTTCTATGCGTGGAGCCTGAAGCATTCTGGGTTACCCCCATGCTTGTCACAGTTGCCATGAACCCTGAGCTAATCCTGATGCATCAGCAGCCGCATGGACAATGATGTCACCCACACCCAGGGCAACGGCCTCACAGCCCCAACACTGCTGGGAGCTGCACTCAGTCACTCAGCTGTAGTCACTCACTGCTTCATGCACAGGAAGTTCCTACTCCTCACCCCCTCTGCTCTTTTGACATGTGGTTATTTCTAGTTTGCCTGTATCACTGTGTCTTTCTGACTGTCAGCTTTTCAGGGGAGGGGCCATCTTCTATTCTACAAGTGTCCAACGTGACAGAGTCCCAACTGGAGCCTTTAGGTCTGACTGGGAGGCAAACTGATAATAGTCATAACAGGGATACCTACAATTAACGATGCCTAAATGTTTCCATTCTAACCCCTGGTTTTTCAGTTGCTCAACTTTTCCAACATTTTTGCTTATTGGGTTATTGCTTATCTGTGCAAAGGTGAAATTTTTGGGAAAGATTAAGCCAAAACTAAGTTTTGATTATGAGACATGTGAAGAAATACATTTTTCCCAGTATAAAACAAAAATTCAGTGCCATGTTGAATGAGGAGCTCTAACAGGGATCGGGGCATGTCACAGAGTCACTGAGCCATGCTCTGGAACTACTCCATATGAGGCCGGTCAGAAGTCTGGGGGAGCATGCCTCCTCTCTCTGACATACTGTCACCAGGGCAAGAAGCTTACACAGCTTTGACCTTCCTGGGTCTGACCTCGGAACATTCAGCATCCCCTTCCTTACCGCATGCTTCCTGCAGCGAGTCCACCTTGGCAAGGCTCCTGGGGAAGCCAAAGGGCCCTGCACCCCAAGTCCACTTTCAGTCACCCATTAAAACAGAAGGTTTATTAATTGACAGGAACACAGCATGTAACAGAACTTGTTAGGACAGAAAACAGTGACTTTCAGCCAAGTCCAACTTGGGGAGTCCTAGGCCAGATGCCCTGGATTCCCCTTCTTCCAATCCCCCCAAGCAGACTGCCAGCTTCCAGTGACCTGACCTCAGACACCCCCTTTGCGTCTCTTCCCCGTCTTTGTCTCGCTTCCAAGGCAAAGAGTCACCTGGTCATCACCTGGTCGCATCCCCCTCCTGGGTCTAAGGTTACAAAGGGGACCGGACATAGCATACGTGCAGACAGCTGGAGGAGCCTCAACTGCCCCAGAGGATCTCAGCCAAAGTCACACACTCCTATTCCCACCACCGAGGTATTGGTGCAGCACATAGGGAAACTGAGGCACACACCGTATTCATGCAAAACAGTAAAACTCACATAGGCTCAACAGTAAGACTCACATAGGCTCACATACAACATAACAAGGGAAAATCCCCACTTCATCATAGGGCACACTCAGCAAGGCAGGTTCTTGTCTCATCGAGTTGAGTGCTCATTCGGCAATGCAAGACTCCTCAGGAGGTGTCGTCTCACTGAGCATGAATGGTGCTCAGTGCAGGGCTTCCTGTAGGTACCAGCCAAAGAGTTCCAGACTGTGCAATTACTTTGTTCTTTAAAACAACAACTTGGGAAATTCCATCCCCAAAATGATGCTATCGGGACACTGAATTTGCACCACCAGGTGCTCAGAAGTCAAGAAATGCTGATGTTACACCTGCAAGCACAACTTAGACAAGTCGGCTCCTTTTTGATTGTATATTGCGGTACAGTTTTCAGTTATGTGATCACATACTGCTTCTCTTATAAAACAATAATAATATCACAGTCTTAGCTAGACACTCAGAGCATCTTTTAGTACCATGTATTGCTCTGTATATGGAGTCCATGAACATAATTTCAATGTAAGATGCAGGGTGAAAGATGTGTTCCTGCAGTGCCCTTGCCATGCTGACTACCCGCCATCCAATCCTGCAGAAAGTAATGCATAGTGTCCTGCCGCTGAGCCCAGGTATCAGTCACTGTGCACCTTACACAATGCACCCTGTAACTTGCAATCATTTGATATGATCTTTTATTGCATTCTTGGAGTAAAAGTACTGAACTGCAACACCTAAAGGAACTGCATCGTTAGAAACTTCAAGGGGTGCAATTAATGAATAAATTTAATCCATGCAAAATATAACATTTAAGCCAAGCTAGAGAAAAAGAAGAATTCAGCTGTGGACAGATGTAGCTATAAAATATTCAAGAGCCCCCTTAGAAAAGGGACAGTGTGGCCTACTTCTGCAGGAGAGACCTGGGTTCTGCTGCTGGCCCAGAGGGTGACCTTAGGTGAGCCATTTCCACTCTCTTTCTGTTTCCCCCATCTGTAGAATGGGGATATTGATACTGACCTGCTTTGTAAAGAGCTTTGAGAGCTACTGATGGGAAGACCAGAAGTAGGTGTTTATTATCATTTAAATGATCAGGTTGAACAAGACACATTCAGGGCTCACTTATTCCAATTGCCCACAGTTGAGAGCTCTTCATGATCGGGGCCAAAATGTGTCTTATCAAATGTGATTATTTAGTCAATAGAATTATTTACTCTTTCCTATTAGGGCTCTGTTTATAGACATCCCACTCCTGTGTCAGAGACCTGCTCCTTTCCTAGCATGACTTGTTTTGGTCTGATGAAATGTTCTGGACCTAGCAATAGTCTGTCTGTTACCCTGCCAGTCTTTCAGAGGTAGGAATTACTCTACTGTCACATTAAAGAAACAAAGTGCATAGAAAGGGCTACTTAATGACAGCACCAAGGAACATGACAAACTATTGTAGCGTTCCAGGTAGCCAGCAGGGGCAGCTCATTCAGTTCCACGAATGAGGTGGGTGGGATAAGATACACATCCATAACCTCACAGTTGCCAAATCCTCCATTACCTGCCCATGTCCCACTAGGCTCCCCGCCTGCCAGTAGGAACCCTCCTACCAGCTCAAGGGTGCTGCTTTCTCCCCTGGAAAAGCTGGCTGCCCCATCAATGATGGCTTGTACTTTTAAATCCAAACACTATGACTATTGTGAATGTCTGCAGCAGCAGAAACCCAGGAAACACAGGGGTTCAGAGGGGCCTTTCTGGTTGCAAATCATCCATCAGACTCTTTGGCTTAAGGCTTTGGACCGCTCCTGTTCTTACTGATACCTTCACAAAGCCCATGACTCTTGCTGGACTCACTCTAGAGCAGGGGAGGTTTCAAGCAGTTAGAACATGCTGCAGAGGCCACAGTCATGGGCAGGGTCTAGGAAATGCACAGTGCAGCTCCAGTGTGTGGGGATATCTGCTGCAGACCATTCACTACTAGAATTAAGCTTGTCAAGGCTGAGGTCTGTAGTCACTCCTCGGTCAGTTCCTAGTCCTCTAAGTCAGACTGGCTATGTGTGGCATCTGCTAGTATTTCTTTGACAGCTGCACTTCAAAGCCAGCCTTAGCATTTGAGTAGCCCTGCAAAACAATTTTTGCTAGCCCCAGTTGTAAGGGACTGTTGTTTACCATGCTCAGGCTGCTATGCACAGGGCTAGCTGAGGATGTGAGGGAGGGTTAGCTGGTTACACCCCAAACATATCTGTTCCTGCCCAACTCTGCCTCTCCCTACTTATCTGATCTTGGTTTTTATCATGTTTCCACCCTCAGGCCCTCTGCTCTACCCACGCTGCCAGCCTCTGCCTCTGGTTAGCTGGCTCCCACAAGCATCTTCATGCTTTCTTCTGAATCACCCCTTTGTGTAGAATGCCCTCCCAGAACCAGGGGCGGCCAGTCATATGGGCCCATGGTGCCCTGGCTCCAGTGATATTCAGGGCCTGGGGGCCTGGATCCACCAATGTTTGGGGCTGGGTCTCTCCCTGAGCCCCGCCTGCTGCCACTGTGCGCCTCCCCTGAGTGTCCCCTGGTCCACACTTGCTGGCCCCGTGCACCTCCCCCGGGCCCCAGAATATCCCTGCCAAGCCAGTGGCTGCCCCCTGCAGCTCCATGCTGTGCTCTGCTCTGCTGGCTCCTGGCATCAACTGCTGCTGCAGGGTCCTAGTGCCCCCATCCACTAGTGCCAGGGCAGACTGACCCCGACCCTGCCCTTCTGCCTCGGACCCTTCCCTTTTCTGGGAGGCCTCTCCACCAGCTTAGGGGACCCCCACATCCGCAGTCACCACTCCTGCCCCATGCTGGGCAAGGGGCAGTCCCATCCCCCACCCCCAGTGAGGCTACAGTGAAGGGCAGAAGGGGAGGAGGTACACATGTGATGGCAGCCCCCCTCTGGCACGCACCACAGGGGAGCCAAGGGGGCTTCCTGGACCTGAGAGGGGCCCTAGGAGCACGTGCAGTGACAGTGGTGCAAGGTAAGTGTGCTGCCAGGGGGCCCCTGCCCTGGAGCTCACTGCTGCTGGCAGGGAGAGGGCTGGGGGGGAGTCCTCCTCTCTGGCCCCAGCCCCAGGGCAGCCTGCCTGCACCCCAAACTCCCCAGCCCCGCCCCACCCCAGAGCCCGCACTCCCAGCCAGAGCCCTCACCCCCCCTGCACCCCAACCCTCTGCCCTAGCCCTGAGCCCCTCCCACACCTCAAACCTGTCATCCCCAGCCCCAGCCAGAGCCCTCATCCCCCTGCACCCTAACCTTCTGTCCTAGACTTGAGCCCCCTCCTGCCTCATGAACCCCTCATTCCCGGCCCCACCCCACAGCCCTCACCCCTGCACCCCAACCCTCTGCCTGAGCCCCTCCCACACCCCACACCCCACACCCCTCATCCCCAGCGCCACCCAAGAGCCCTCGCATTTTTACATTATTTTAAAAAATATATATCAGCTTACAAGGCAGGTGTGGGGGTGAGGGACTTGGACCTGCTCTGGGCACCACCAAAAATTATACAGACCTGCTGCCCCTGCCCAGAATTGATCTGAGCAGATACAGGGGAATATCAAGTGCAAGCAGAGAAGGATTTTGCCTCTAAACACAGCACAGGTGACACCACTAATGGAAGCCTGTGTCACTCCTTCACTCCCGCTGCAATGCCTCCAGCCAGGGGGTGAGCGTGATGGGCTGGCTGGTCTCCCCCCATCTCTAAGCCCTGTGACTTCATGCATGTTGAGTATCCCTAACATGGTATAATGCAACAAAGAGTGGATTTCTCCTCCACATCACTCGAGTATGAGATCCCCCTCCAATGGCCAGTCCATGCACCCTGCCCTACAATATCTGTATGGGACTCTTTGGACACACTGTTGAAGTTTGACAGGTGTGGCGGTGGACAACCCTCATCCAGCCTGCAAACTCGGGTGGTCCCTGTGATTGTTGTTGAGCTTCCCAAGCTGAATACATCAAATCAGTTACATTCAGCTGGAGCTCGACTACATTTTACAGTTAAAAACAAACCACCATGGAAAGATGGGGAAACCAGCCAGAGATGATACTTGTACATGTAGAGCTGGTAAAGGCACAGATAACATGGAGATGAGTGTGATATAAACCCCAGAGAGACAGAAAGATTAGTGAGGGCTCCAGGCCAACCACTGGTTGCAAACACCGCATGAGAAGCCAAAGGTATTAAATGCTAAGGCTGGGGCTGTTCAAAGGGGCGAGGTGCCCAACTTCCAATCAGCATCAGTGGATCTGGGTTGCTCCCCACATAGGCTCTGAGAACCCCTTGTACAATCAGTGGGGAGGAGGCAGAAGCAGCTGCTGGCACCCACCTGCACACTCCGGAGCCTCTGCTGTCCAGTTCCCCGACTCCAAGCACTGCAGCATGTCCAGCCCTTGCAGTTCAAACCCCTCCTGGCACTGGAACTTGCATGTGGAGTTGTAGCTATATTCCCCCAGGGGATGACTGCAGTCAGGCCCAGGGTCAAGGTTTTTGCACCTCACAACTAAAAGGACATACAGCAGCATGAGCAACTGGGAGGCAGGGGGGGTGGGATTTCAAGCAGTCAGGCCCTTGGGAGGCTACAACCCCACCCCACTCTGGAGCAATAGCAAAGGCCTTTCCTCTGGCTGGGCTAGCTCCCCTCTTTGGTGAATCTAGGAGCAGCACTGATGGGTGTCCAGGCCATCATCCCAGAGGACGTCTCTGGGGAGACCCTCCAGAAAGTAAATGCAGTGACAGTAGCAGTCCCTGCAGCAGGGCTCCCTCCCCTAATGTCCCTGTTCGACTGTCCTCACCGTGTTCACACTCAGGCCCGTAGAAACCAGGGTAGCAATCACAGGTATAGTTCCCGATGGTCTCTATGCAATCACCACGCTGGCTGCAGGAGGAACTCTGGCAAGACGCTGCAGAGATACAGCTGGGTTAGAATCTACCCTAACAACTCCTTAGAGACAAATAACCCACCCCACTGCCTGGATCCTGCACTCCATCCCTGCTGCATTTCTTCATTGCGGGATTCTTTCAGAGCCTGTTAAAGCCATGGAAAAAAACCCCTGTCTTCAAAGGCCTTGGCTCAGGACCTGCAAGAGCACATGGGGCCTAGATAACATCCAGGACACCCAAGCTTTGCCCAGCCAGGTGGCATTGGCACCTTGCCAGAAGCTTGGAGGCAGTGGCTGCTTTGCACAGATTGTCACACTGCTTTTGGACCTAGAGGTGCTGCCTGTGGACAGCGCTGACCTGGATGGGTAGGCTGCCCTCTGGATTGAGATGGAGTGTTGCATGCTGGTCCTGCAGGGGAAACACTCATGCATTGATCAGAGGCCAGCATATGCCATGTTTAGCTATCAGGCAGTGCTTTAACCTCCCTGCCTCCCCCCACACTGATTGCACTCTGAAGAGGGTAGTAACTCTTTGGCAAGGAGGCTGCACTGCATCTCCCAAAAGCTCAGAAGAGGTGCTCATGGGGCTAAGTGTCTGGCATGTCAATTTACAATGGGACTTTGTGATGAGAAGAATGTAGGGATCAAAGCAAGACTCATTCAGAGCACAGGTTCGGCTCCCGTCTGTGTGGACCATTTGTGGGGGAGAACTTGGAAGGCAGGACTTTAACTTCCTAACCAAAGGAACCAGCGAGACACAGAGAGCACCACAGCAGTGAGTGCTCCCAGGCACAGGTGTTGCTCACAGCAGCTAACATGCAAAGTGGGTGCAGGCCTGTGCTGCTGGCCATGGGACAATATCACTAATGCCTAACACCAGCTAGCATTAACCAGGCCCTTGGTAGCTGTCTCCATAGAGAAGTCAGAACTCAGTGGGCTATGGAGATCGACTGACCCTGCAGATCAGGGTTGAGGCACTCTAGCTGGGTGGGTGGGTTAAGTTCCTCTGCCCAGACAGTGCCTCTTTGTAACAGTGTGTCTGGCCTTTTAAGGGCTAGAGGCCTGGGGCCAGCCAACCCTAGTTACTAGGTAGGCACAGCTGAGCGGGGGTCAGCTGATGTCCCTGGACAAGTGGCAGGAACCTTCAGAGAAGGGGGATGCTCAGGGAGAGACAAGCCAGGAGGCTTCTGTAGGAAACCCTTCACTGGGGGCAGGGTTTGGGCTTGGAAGGAAGCCTGAGCCAAAGGGCTGAAGAAGGCTGAGAGCCAGGGAGAACAGACTCCAAGAAGTAAGGAAAGACTCCAGCCAAGCAAGGCAAGAGTGGCTTGCTGAGCAAGCTCAGACCACGAGAGGGCATGGGAGGTGGCCAGCCCATTGACACTCTTCTGTGAACAATTAAGGACGTAATTCTCCAGAGCTGTTAATCCAGCAACTCTCCCCAGTCCTACACATGTTAGACAGACACACACACTTACACCGAGAATGACAGCGGTGGGGTGATTACCTTGGTAACACAGCGCCCTCTTTTTCTTTTGGCAGCGCTCATCGTTCCATTTTCCAGCATCCTCTTTCCGCTTTATGTACATCTCCACACAGTCTTGGTTCCTCCCTTTATTGTTGGGTTCCCTGCTCGCCCAGTTCTCAGCTTCCTTCGTCAAGGCCTTGCTGGTACCAACCCAGGTCCAGACCTTGTTTATCTTTCGTATCCCAATCCAGTAGTATGTGCTATGGTGAGGTAAGACACTGTTGAGATAAGCAATTTCCCTCTGGTTCTGGATTGCTACGAGGTCAGTGTAGAATGACCTGCAAAAGTTTCTGGCCACCTCCCATGAGTAATCAGATTTGTCACCATAATGGTAGGTCCAGGCTCCCACCTCCATCTGAGTCATGAGCACTGTTGGAAAGGGTAAAAACAGGCAAACTTGTGTTACAGTCAGTGACAGAGCTATGGGTTGATTATCTACGGGTGACACCAGACTATATCTTATATCACACACAAAAGAACTCCATTAAAAGAACATTATTTAGGTTGCAAAGTCAAGCGCTCAAATGTTAGGAAATGCCACAGTTAAGGTTGCCCATGTAACTGAGTTCAGCCCCCTTGTGCGTATACATGATGGTGTAGTCTTTAATGGCATGATAACATACTATTTTTCCATAGGTCCTCTGCCTCACTCCGTGCAGAGGATGGATGGTGCTCACTGAATGAGCAGCTATTCCATAGTTTGTTTTCTCCTCGCTGGTCAATGTGTGGCTGCCCCGTCGCCCCAGCCTTATTTACTGTACAAACCCTGCTCTGAAGACAGAATTATTCATTTCCCCAAAGGCTTTTCTATAGCACTCATCATTGCAGTATCTGAGTGCTTCACAAACATCAATGAGTTTATACTCACAACAGTCCTGGGAGATGAGAGTGTGGTATTATTCCCATTTCACAGATGGGAACAAAGGCATATAGGCACTGGTTCTCAAAGGAATTTACGCACCTAACTGCCATTGATTTTATGGCAAGTTAGGTGCCTAAATATCTTTGAGGAGCTGGACCAGAGAGATCAAGGCAGAAAGTAATTTTGGGTGTCCCATTTGAGTAGAGCCCTGCGCAGATACACAATTTATATTCACAGATACAGATATCCATGGATATAAAGCAGGTATCCGCAGACTTGCAGGGCTCTAGTGACGACGAGTGAGACAGGCTCACATGTTCTGGGTCAGGAGATGCTGCTTGCACACACTAGTGTGACCAGAGACAGCTGCCAGTGAGTCTAGTGCCTGCCCCAGTGGGTGGGGGGGTGCTGGAGGAGGTACAGCCATGCCGGAGGAGCTGCCAGGGCCGGGTGCTGGCTCCTGTGAGTGGCAGTCCAACATGCTGCTTCTTTCGTTGCTGCGGTTCCTTGCCCAGTCATTGGCTATGGCCCTGCTGGTCTCACTTGTTGTGACTAGAGTCCTGCAAATCTGTGGCTATTCGCTTTAAACGGACAGATATTCACATCTGCAGATATAAATTGTGTATCCACGCTGGGCTCTACATTTGAGACCCCTAGGACCTGATTTTCTGGAGTATTTAGCATTATAAAGCACTTTCTATGTTCAGACCACTGTTCCCATTGACTTCAGTTACAGCAGTGAGTACTCAGCACTTCTGCAAATCAGACCATAGGGTCTCAATTTGAGCACCAAGAAAGTGAGGAACACACATTCAGTGGCCACCTGGGAAATGTTTGGTTTAAGTGACTTGCTCTGGGGAAGAGGCAATCCCAGTCTCCCCTGGATCCCAGTCCCAGTCTCCTTGCCCAGCCAGTTCCAGTCTCTCCTCTTCTCGATTCCCAATCCCAGTTTTTTTCTCTCTGATGCAAACCTCCAATCCCAGTCTTCCCCCTGGACTCCTTTTCCCAATCTACACACCCTGCCATCCCCACTCACTGCAGGTCTGGCTCTTGCCTCTCTGCCTTCAAATAAGGCAGCTTCCTGCTCCGCGCTGCTTGAGCTCAGAGGATGGTCATTGAGAGCCTAGGAGAGACAGCCTCTCTTCTCTGCAGTTCTGGCTCATGATCCCTGGCTAGTCTGTATCTCCCAGGATACAACTGCAGCCATGTGTCCCATCAGAGGGAAGACAACAGTGGATCATGGGGGATATAGTCTGGCCAAGGAGCCTGGACTTTTGGATAAAATGGGCACATGAAACACCCAAACTACAACTCCCATGAGACAGCGTGTCACCAAAGATAGATGCAGGTTAATAGCAAACTGACTTGCATGTGAGCTGTAGCTCACGAAAGCTTATGCTCAAATAAATTTGTTAGTCTCTAAGGTGCCACAAGTACTCCTTTTCTTTTTTTGAAAAGAAATGTTACAGTTCAGTTCAACAAACTGAAATATTTTGATATGGGTTGAATTGACCTGAAACAAAAAGATTTGATTTAGATTTTCCCCAATGGAAAATCAAAAAAATTCAGCAAAATCAAAATTTTCCTGTAGAAAATTTTGATTTTGCTGAATCTGCATTTTCCTTTAACAAAACATTTTGATGGAAACTTCCCAACTAGCTCCACTTTTAACATTGCCTCATGCGGCATAAAGATTTCCCAGAAACCACCAGCACTTTGGCATCCATTTAGATGAGCCAAAAAGAGCCAGACTTGTGATTAAAGTTTTATAAGAATCCATGGGAGTGCTGACATGATGGATTGGTTTATTTGCACAAGAGCCAAAGCCAGAGCCCTTTGGGAGTTCAGGAAGCTTGGCAAGCTGTCCCCTCCTATTACTTTTCATGTGGTGCTTGAGGCCCTCTGCATATCTGCTAGTGATGGGCCTGAAAGTGGAAGTGCCAAAGCATCATGGTACTCAGCGCTGTTCTTGTGGTATTTCTGGCCTGGTTGGAATAAGAAGGATTCAAAATCTCACAAGAGAACTCCTCCCTGGAGATTTAAAGCACAGTGTTGCTGACACAAGATGTCCTGAGGATTCGGTTTGGGATCTGGTTTTTATCTGATGAAAATCTTCATGCCGTTTGAGGCCTCCCCAACCCACCAAACTCTGCTTTTCACTCCCGTTGTGCATGGTGAACATTACACCCATGTTATGAAGGATGCACCTCAAATGCTTTACAGTAAAGATAAGCCCAAACAACCCCCCAAAATCAAACTCCTCCCCGTCTCTCTTCTCTATAATAGGGTGAACCAGAGCTCAAGACTCCCATTTCCATGGAGCACTGGGGCTCAGGACACCTGGCCCCCCATTCTGCAGTGGGTGCCCATTTCTATTTTGGAGCTAACAAAGGGCTCAGATAAGCAACCAGCAATGTGACACTCTGATCTTCCTCTGACAGCCCTGGAAATAATGCAGCAGGATTCCCCTGGGGCACAGCTTCCCCTAGCCCTGCTCATGATATGATAGCACTGGTGCTGATCTCAAGCCTGGCAGTGCAAGAATGAACAGTTATTTAAAAAGTGAACAGAACATTTTCAAATCTGCTGAATGGCCTGGGATCGGGGTCAGCTTTGTGCAGAGGTCCAGGCAGAGTAGTTCCTCAGGCCCTATGCTCAGGTCTGAACAGACATCAAAGACATCAAAGACTTTTCAGTCTGAATGATGACAAGGCAGTAGGCAGAAGACAAAAGTGATACCCAGCACAGACCAGCCTGCGCCAAGGAACTCACCCAAGAACAATGTTCTCTTCCTTGCCCTGTTTCTTGCGTTGTAGATACCACTCTGGGACAGCTCCGTGCCTGGTGTAAACCAGCACTGCTCCATTGAAATTAATGCCACTGGCCCCGGATATGTACACAGCACATCCATGTTTCGACAGCATGTGCCATGTTTCACAGCTAATCTCCTCATTGGAAATGCCACTAGGAGAGCTGTGGGCTGACGTCTAGCCTCCAATTCACAGGTGCAACTCAGTTGATGCGGATTGCGCCTGTGTACCTGAGAGCAGAGCTGAGAGTGGGAGGGCTCTCCTCTCTCTGCAACAGGTAGGGAAGGATCCATACAGGAGAGGCGAGTAGCAACCTGTTCTTGGAGGAGATGTGATAGCTGGGCTTTCCAAGCACAAGCTGGCCAGGTGTGGAGCAATCATCTTGTGCACCAGGGAGCTGCTGCCTGAACTGGGTTCTGGGTGCCAGCCGGAGATGGCATGACTGGAGGGGCTACTTGGAAGGAGACAATTGTATACAGTCACAGTGTCAAGCAGTTTTTCTGAGAGGTGCTATGAGAAATGTGGGGACTTTTTGTACAATTGTTATAAACCTCGGCGTGTCTCCACTTTGTATTGTTACCCACTGGGCAGAAAGGGTTTTTCTCCTTGGAACCAGACAGCTTAGCAAGAACTGGCTGGAATCTACACACAGGAATTGGAGACCCTGAATTGATAATGGAAGAGCCAAGTATTGGGCCATTAATGCTCAACTTCCTCCAAACCTCTGCAGGGAATCAGAGTGAAAAGGCTATATGTGGAGACAAATGGATGAGGTGGCAAGTGGCTGTCTGTAGAGGTTGCTGCGATGAGCAGATGGACTCACACAGACAGGGTCAGAGAGAGTGAAGAAGGACCCTGGAGAATCAGGGCATGGCAAAACAATTGCTCCTCCTGATATGGACTCTGAAGCTTGGCTGTCTCATGCTGACTGAGGACTCACTGATGCTGCATTCCAGGTAATTAATCAAAGCTACCTAGTTTTGAAAAGGCTGCCAAATAATCTGATGGGTGCATTGCTCCCTAAAATGGGACAAGCTCTCTCAGGTGTCTAAACTCGGCTGGATTTGCTGCAGATAGCCACAGTGAGAAATAGGGGTGCTGGAATCTGAAGGCCCAGGCCTGCAGTAATAGTCACGTGGCGTGTCCTTGGAAGTCTGGCACACTAAAGGGGTTACCCCCCTGGACCAGACCCTCTAATTCACGACAGGTGCCAACCCCTTGCACTCTGTCTGCCCCAACACTCGCACTGCTGCTGGTGCCGGTGCTGGAAATGGGGTCCAGACATTCTAAATGCAGTCAGAGGAGAGAGCTGGCCTGGACCATGCCTCTGCAGAGGTATTCATCGGCTCCTGCCTGGCTGGGGAACTGTGAGCCGCCTTGGGAGGCCGAGAAGGCCTCTCCAACGTAACTAGGGTGGAAGTGCCTGGCTCCCTCAGACTCAGGGGGCTGTGTTTCTCAGATAATTTCTAGGGACTCTACTGGTTTCTGGGATACAGGAGGGGCCAAAAGAAGGGATTAAGAGGAATAGGATTTAGGTCCCTAAATAATCACTTCAGGATGGGAATTCTGGCCCAAATGAAATTGTTTCAATGTGCCTGCCAGTGAAATGTCCCTGTGCAGAGCAGGTGTGACTGTTGGTGCCACAACAATACCACTTCCCTCCCAGGGCTTTCCCAGGGATACGTCTGTGAATTCTCCCCTGGCAAGGTCAGCGGCAGGCCATCAGAGAGCTGCAGGAAGGCTTACCCCAGCTAATGGCAGCAAAGCACAGGAGTCGGGCGATATTCCAGTCACATCCCCAAGCCCTTGGACTGGAGCAGAGTCCTACAGCGCTGCCCTGGGGGTCAGAAAAACATGTCCATAAACCCCTCAGTACTTCACAGCAGGCAGGTCCAGGCATATTTGACACACTGAGCTGAAACAGATACTGTTGGACACACCTGGCTGACACAGATACAATCTCTGATTAGTTCATATTCACAATGCAGATAAAATGCAAAATCCCAAAGGGCAAGAGCTGCCAGCCTCCACAGGGGAAGAAGGAACAGCTGGAATTTTAGGCAAGTGATTTGATTCAGCAACATCATCTCCACAATAGGTTGTTAATGTACGTCCTGGAGAACGTGACTATGAGTGTGAGATGTTGTTGGTCAGTGTCATGAGTTCAGCTCAGAGGATGGAGGCAGTTTTTGTCCATAAATTAGATAAACAGCTGAGCATCTCAGTCAATCAGGGCAATATTCAGGTGTAATAGAGTTATATTAGAATTAGAAAAAATGGTAACTACCCATGGGTCTAAACCTGAAATGCTGCAAGCTGCATCATCATGACCCTCCTCTCCCTGGGCTTCAGAGGATGGGATCCAGCATCAGCCCGAATGGCTACACAGCTGTGTGTAGGGCCATAGTGTGAGCTCTGCGAACCTGAGTCTGTAGACCTGGGCTGTGAAACGCACTGCTGTGTATTTAAAACACAGTGCAGATGTACCCTCTGGCATCTTACCAACAGGGGCTGAGCCCAGCCTTGCCCAGAGATCTGGGGGAAAGGAGGGGTGTGGTCTGAGCCAGTTAAGTTAGGGTGGTGGTGTGGCAAGGGTTGTTGTGTTGGCTGCTCCTCTGATCCAGGTCTCAGCTTCCCGGGGTTGGCTGGCTGGCTCCCCAAGCAGCCTCCCAGGCCTGAGAGGCTCCATGTTGTCTTTTGGCTGGCAAGGAGCCTTTGAATGAGGCCGTCTATGGTAGCCCATCACCACTTTCCCAACCAATCCTCATGCTGGGGTTGCTGCTATTCCACCGTCTGTGCACCAGCTCTTCCCAGTGATGCCCACAAAGCCCGGCTGTACCAGCCACCTGGCTGGAATTGGGGGGCAGAGGGAGCCATTGGCTAGCATTCAGTGAAGTCATTAATGTAGGAGTTCTAGAGGGACGGCAGAAAGGAAGGGAAGGGAAAAGCAGGGGAAGAGTGCCCCCCATGCGGTTTTTAACCTTTAGCTCTGCTTCCCAGGTTGGGATCTCCAGCTGATGCGCAGGGGATATTCATGGATTTACTGGGGGAGAGAGAGCAGCCCAGCTCAGGTGACTGAGTGAAATCCCAGTTGCACAGCAATGGGGATGGGGGCTCTCCTTATCAGCTCAGGACTGGGCTGTGGGGTGGGGGGCCTCTCCCTGGCCACTCAGGGCTGGGCAGTGCAGGGGAGGTTCTCTCCCTGGCCATTCAGTGCTGGATGGTGGGGGCTCCCCTGGCAGCTCAGGGCTCAGTGTGGGTGGGTGGGGGTGGGGCTCTCCTTGTCAGCTTAGGGCTGGGCAATGGAGCGGGGGCTCCCCTGGCAGCTCAGAGCTGGGGCGGGGGAGCTCCCATGGCTGCTCAGGGCCGGGCAGCAGGGCTGGGGGGGGGGCTCTCTCTGGCTACTCAGGGCTGGGTGTTGGGGGCTCCCCTGGCAGAACAGGGCTGGGTGGGGGTGTGGGGGGGGGGCTCTCCTTGGCAGCTCAGGGCTGGGCAGTGGGGGCTGGGGATCCTCTGCTCACTCAGAGCTGGAGGGGGCGCTCCTCTGGGTATGTCAGGGCTGGGCAGCGAGGGGGGACTCTCCGACAGCTCAGGGCTGGGCAGCTGGGTGGGGGAGCTCCCCTGACAGCTCAGGACTGGGCAGTGGGGCTCTGCTGGTTGAAGCTGGGTGGTCTCATTTCAATTAATATTGGAAAGTTGAGCATAAAGGAGATAACTCAACCCTCCTCACCACCTGGAGTTTCCTTCTGCACAGGTCTGTGAGGCACTGTCAGGGCATCGTCCCTGTTGCCCATGCAGGGTCTTGCTCTGGGGGCCATTTGGGGTCTCTGTTCCTGGCACTGTCCCCTGTACCCACACTCAGAGGTGTCTGGGGCGGAGGGTGAGGGCTGTCGCTAAGGAGCCAGCTTGTAGCTCTCCCTTGTGAGCAGCAGCTCCTCTGCCTGCCTCACTCTTTCCTAAACACTGCACAGGTGAAGCCAACCATGTCCCCAGGTAGAAGAAAGTGCTAGACCTACCATCTCCAGTGCCGACCTGCCAGCCTCCACTCTCATCCCCTCTCGCTCAATCCTTGGACCGGAGACGACTTAAGCTGTCCCTCTGCTTAGCTGTGTGTTGCAGCACTTCCTTTCACGTGTGCAGAACCTCATCCCTTTCCTATTCCTCCCCCCACATTGAGTCACAGCTTCAAGAGTCATTGGGCCAGAGAGAGAGTGACTGTGAAGCCTGGTGGGTAGGGACTGACCTGGGAGGTGGGAAATCCAGGGCCCAGTCCCCCTGCTCCAATGATTTGGTATTGATCCAGAATACAACAGCTGAAACTGAGGGATCCTCCATCAGAATAGCCCTTAGTCCAGTGGTTAGAAAACCTCTCCTGAGAGGTGGGAGACCCCTGTGCAAATCCTTTCTCCACTGCAAGCAAATGGGGGAATTAACCTGGGGTTCCCACAGGCCAGCTGAGTGTGCTAACCCGTGGGCTAGAAGCCATATGGTGGACACCGTCACCTCCTTCTCTGGCAGCCAGACTCTGATGGGACCTGCTCCAGTAGGTGGCCTTTGAGCATGCATACTGGATCGGGCCCTGCATGCAAGTCAGATGGGGCCTGTCTTCTCCCGATTCACAGATCGCACTGGGGTTTAGGCAGGAGCTAAGTACCCAGGTGCCTAGAGGGAGGCAGCAGGGCACATGCCTCGAGGCACAAACTTAGGTGTGGAGGGAACTTTTCCCTGAAAACGTACGTGCCAAATGAGTTTAGGTGCCTACATGGGCCAGTGGGAGTTTTGTGGATCTCAGTGAAGCCTTAAAGTGAGACTTAGGCACCTAAACCCCAGACCTAGGCGCTAAAGTCTGGGGTTTAGGTGCCTGTGATATTCTTGGGGTACCCAGGACTGTGAGTCACCCTCTAGCCAGAGGAAGCCTTGCTGTGGTGGCTGGGGTCAGCTCCCTAATCCCACCAGCCCATCAGCCACTCAAGCACTCTCCTATGGGTTAGGCCAGCCCTGTCTGCCTCACAGGTACCCCCCAGTCCCTTTGAATCATTCCCCTGTGATATCCAGCCCCTGATTCTGGCTACTCCCAGAAAGCCCAGATCCTCTGTCCCCAAAGGAACAACATATCCCACGTTACCAGTTTCACCTTAAATCATTGCTCCTGTAAACCACACAGCACTTGTCGTGAAACAAGAGAAGGGTTATTTAAGAGGGAAATTCCACTCGAAACAAGAGAGCAGTTGAAACCAGTGGTTACAATACAAAACCAACCCATAAAATGCAAACTAGGGCCACACTTATCAATAGTTCTCTTTCCTAGCTGGCAAAATACCCCCCACCCCGCAACAGTGCAGTCTGTTGCAGAATTGGCTAGTGTCACAGGAACCAGGATCCAAACGTTCATGAAACACCTGCATTCAGCAAGATGTCTCCTCAGTGAATGGATTCAGGGGGCCTCTCCCCTTCAATGTTATACTGAAAAGTCTTTTGTCTCTATTCCCAGGCAGGGCAATCCCTTGACTGTTGTAATGTTCCTTTTTTACTTCCAAGTGGTTTTGATTGTTTGCAGTTGTCTCTGAGGGTTTGCCATTGAAAGTCTTGGGATGGAGCAAGACTAGACAACTTAGCCTGGCATTACATCACCAGCTAACCAGGGAGAGGTGACAGCCATCACTAAGGCACATTACCCCCTTGGGGACTAACTTTTACTCTGAGGCCAAGCAAACTGTCAATATAGTTACATTATTCCTTAAATATTACCTTACCCACATCTCACAATGATTCTGAGCCTTGACAAGTTACGAGCTTTCTGCAGATACCTTACATGTTACCCCTTATGGATAAATACTCTGCAATACATGATTGGTATAGTGAGTTTGTCAGGTCTGAGATGAAAGTTGTTTGCAAAGAACAAGGGCCCCTTTGCCAAGAGGCCTGAGTGTCACAGCATCTAATTACCTTTGTGAGTCCCTAATCCCAAGGCCTCTATACAGTGGGATGTGGGAGCGGGGCGGGGTGGGGGGGGAAGGCCAGCCCCTGCACAGCCATCTAGAGTGTGCAGATCCCGGCACAAGTGGAGAAGAGGGGCTGCACTTCTGATTCTCCCTCTCTACGTGCAATGGGGCAGGGAGTGGGAGGATCTATGGCTAGGACCCCAAGTGCCAGCCAGTAGGACAGGCTGGGTGGAAACTCAGCCCTTATCTTCAAGGCGCTCCATGGCCTGAGCCCAGGGATGAGACCGTGGGTGACAGCTCTGCTGCTCTGGCCCAGTGGACTCTCTCTGTCACCAGGGTAAAGCTCATCAGCTGTGCAAGAGACAGAATTTACTCAGCGGCTGGCCCCAGACAGTGGAACGAGCTCCCCACAAAACTCAGACCCATCCCAAATGTCCCCATTCCCGGTGCAAGGACCAGGAGCCTGGGTTGGACTTGCTTTCTCTTCTGGAAATACAGAGCAGTGCGTGTAACTATCTACGTATAAAACCCTTACCAAAACAAGACACGCCCTCCACACGCTTTTGCCACATGGAGAGCATGAGAGAACAAACACCACATGACAGATGTCAGTCCCAGTCCTTAATTCCCAACTGGATGCTGCATGGATGCTTCCGAGATGAGTGCAGTATAAGAACCTGCCTAGACTAAGTGACACCTTGAGATGGGGTGAAGTAGCCTCTTGGCCCCAGAAATAGAGTCTCTCAAGTCCCTTCAGAATACAGGCTGCCCCTTCCAGTCCACCATGGGCCCACCCATCCATGCCAGGATCACAGTCATCCAGCCCCGTTCTCCCAGAACCCTACCAGATGAAGGACTGTGCCCGGCTCACCTGAGTGACTTAGCACCTTAGTCACTGATGTCCATGGGGACCCAGAGCAGACCCAGGCTCCCAGTGTCTCAGTCACTTTTGGCATTGGGACCCAGCTTCCTCAGTCTTGCTGACAGGCTAAAAACATCGTCCCAGAAGGTGGGAGTGAGAGAAAGCCCCTTATTACTCTAGGAGACTGGAGCCTAATCAGATGATGACTTAACAGAGCAGTCTCCCAGAATGGAAAGCATTGTCTGATATTGTGCTAATTACAGGGTGTTCATTTTTAGGATGGGTTAGATAACTATTGTCTTGTACTTGAGAGGAATGGGATATGTGGGTGTCCTTTTCTCCCCCTTCCCACAGCCATTAGAATGAAGGGTTCATGGTAGGACAGTGAATACATTTCCTCAGGTTTTCCAATTTCCTCTTTTATCTCTCATTAAACCTTCAAAACTAGGTCCCATTGTCTCTGTCTCATCTAGGATTGCTCTGTACTCTGTTGGAGTCTTTTGTTCTGTCCTGCTTCCAGGTGAAATAGCCCTGGAGGGATTTTTTTTTTGCCAGGAATTACTCTGCCCACTTCCAACCAAAAGCAAAATAAGAACACCCTTAGCTACACACATTTCTGATTCCAAAGAATTGCCCTTGGCTCCAGAAGAATGAATACCAGACAAAAGGAGGAACCTGCAGTGCAGTCCAGTAAAAACTAAGAGGCACTTGGCCAATGTAAATCAAACCTAGAGTTGTGTGCCAGATGGTTATCTTCCCTTTGCAAAATGTTTTAGGTAGAATTGTATATTTTAGTGGAGTAAATATACACCAATGGGGCCAGCCTGAGAGGCTGTGTTAATTCCCTGTAATTTGGTGGCATCAAATGCATAGGGAGTATGGGATTAAAAGAAGGAAAGAAATGCAAGTATTGTTTGGCAGGCCACAAAGCCAACTTGGCAGTTGTTCAGGTAGTTTTCTGTGTGCAGAAAGAATAGC
The DNA here is from genome assembly GCF_965140295.1 of Lepidochelys olivacea. Lineage (NCBI taxonomy): Eukaryota > Metazoa > Chordata > Testudines > Cheloniidae > Lepidochelys > Lepidochelys olivacea. Next base: position 41,440,660 of record NC_140418.1, on the reverse strand, counting down.
AAATATGGCAGGCAACCAGCTTGGTTTAACAGTGAAATCCTCAGTGATCTTAAACTCAAAAAGGAAGCTTACAAGAAGTGGAAATTTGGACAGAGCTCCGGTATGAAACTGCAGAAAAACCTGAGAATCTCTGGATTAAGTTTAGAAGTGTGAGCTACAAGGGTAATGTCGTGGTGGATTTGGAGGTGGTGGAATCTCCATCCTTCGAGGTTTTTAAGGCCCAACTTGTGAAAGCCCTGGCTGGCATGATTTAGTTGGTGTTGGTCCTGCTTTGACTAGATGATCTCCTGAGGTCTCTTCCAACCCTAATCTTCTATGATTCTTCTATGATTCTGTGAGTCAAAGAAAACAAAGCTGACGATCACAGTCAGGGCTATACTTGAAAGAAGTTTCCACACATCAGACTCTCTGACTTCCCAATAAATGAGGCAAATAGTAAATAGTGTAAACAGTGCCTGGCTCAGGGCAGTCAAAGGAGAGAGTGACTGGGCACAAATCGGTTGTGCTGCTAGAAGTGTCACTGTATAGCTAAGCAGAACTCAAGTTTTACTATATAGTCTGCAGTCAGTCAGGAAGTAAGGGGGAAATGGAAACAGGGAATGGGGGTGGGGAATTGGAATCATGTTTTGCGAAGGGAGGGAATGGGAACGGAATGGGGGTGGGGAAATTGGAATCATGTTTTGCTAAGGGGGGGGGAATGGGAACAGGGGCACAGGTGTAAGGCTCTGTGGTGTCAGAGCTGGGAAGGGGGACACTAAGGAAGGAAACTGAAATCATGCTTGCTGGAAGTTCACCCTAATAAACATCGAATTGTTTGCACCTCTGGACTTTGGGTATTGTTGCTCTCTGTTCATGCGAGAAGGACCAGGGAAGTAAGCAGGTGAAGGAATAAGCCCCCTAACAATGCTGTCAGTAGGCAGCATAGAGGAGACTTGCCTTTAAGTGCCGCCTGTCTGGTGTCATAGGTGGAGCTGGGTGAATAACTGACTTTTCAGTTTGGCAGCCATTTTGGGAGGGGGGCAGGGAAGTTTCGGTAGAACGAATCCAAAATTTTTCAGAATTTTTGGCAAATCAAAAAACTCCATTTTGACCCAAATCATTTAATTTTTTAGCATTTTTGAAGAGCTAAAGTCACAGACTGGCAGAGGAGGCGGTGCCTCCCTTGTAACCTTTAGACCACTGTTTAGGACTACTGCTCTCTGATATCAGAGACCCAGGTTCAAATTGCAACTCTGGAATAAGGTGTAGAAGTGGGGTCTTCCGCGTCCCAGGTGAGTGCCCTAAGAAATGGGCTGTAGAGTCATTATTGCTCCCTTTACCCAGTCACTATTCAAGCATTTTATGCCAAGTGAACAGTCTCAGCAGGAGAGCTACTCATCCCAGAATAGCCACTAGCCCAGGCCCTGGGCCCTGGCCCTGATCCAGATCCAGAGCAACAATTCAAACCTGTGTCTACAACATCCCCAGCAATAGTCCTAGGCCCAGGCTGTTTGGTTTAGGCAAGGAATAGGCCACCTGGAAGATGCTGGTTGTGGACAGGGAAGGTAGAAATCTTTGTGAGGGAATTTCAGGAATGGTTTGGCCCACAGCTGCCATTATCCATCTGTCCAAAGTAGAAATGACCCCTGGGGTCAGGAAGCGGATCAGTCTCGCCCCCGTGTCCTTGGACAGACGAGCAGTGAACGGGTTTTGGAGGGAGCTTGTCTATTGAGTCCTGTTCTGGATGTTCCTGCTGAAAGGGCTTCTGGAGTAAGGGCTACCCTGGGAACCAGAGCGGGAGAGGAGCCCTGAAGATGCTGCTTGACCATGTACCAGGCCTGCATCCCTTTGTCCAGTGAAGGGAGGGACTTATCTCATTGGTGTCCTGTCCCAAGAGCAGCTTTCCAAAAGGGGTTCCACCTTCACAGAGGCCATCAGATTTTTGGTGATCACTCAGTGCTTAAGGACTTTGCAAGAGCTCTGCTCTATTCTGTGTCCGGTTCCAACTGTCTGTGCCTAAGAACAAGAGCTGCACATGGCTCCGCCCAGACTGGGAAGCTCAGCCCTTGAAGGTGCAGTCCTTAACAGGACAATCAGTGTGACAGTCTGCCTTCCAGGACTGGCTACCACTTCCCTGAGAGCAAAAGGTAGGGAGTGCAGCGAGACAGCTGAGGCATGGCTGGTGCTGGAACCGTAGTATCCTTAGGCTTCTGGCTTCAGCAACGCGCCTGTCCATTCCACAACCGCACGGTGAGCAGCCATCAGCACTGATGTTCTGAGGGCTACCGGAGGCATGTTCTCAACAGGTGATTTTGCCTCTGTATTTGGCCCTGGTGCAACCGCTGCTGGAATCCTGTGTCCAGTTCTGGTGCCCAGAAGGATGCTGATAAATTGGAGAGGGTTCAGAACCACCAGAATGATCCAATGATTGGAAAACCTGCCTCATAAGGAGAGACTCCAGGAGCTCAATCTGTTTAGCTGAACAAAAAGGTTAAGAGGTGACTTGATCACAGTCTATAACTACCTGGGGAACAAATATTTAATAATGGGCTCTGCAGACTAGCAGAGGAAGGTAGAACATGATCCAATGGCTGCCAGCTGAAGCTAGACAAATTCAGACTTGGAAATAAGGTGCACATTTTTAACAGTGAGCGTAATTAATCTTGGGACCAATCTACCAAAAGTCGTGGTGGATTCTCCATCACTGACAATTTTAAAATCAAGATTGGATGTTTTCCTAATAGATCTGCTGTAGGAATTATAGTGGGGCAGTCTCTGGCCTGTGTGCTACTGGAGGTCAGACTAAATGATTACAATGGTCCCTTCTGGCCTTGGGATCTTTGAATCTACCAAGAACCAGCATTTGAAATTAAGCTGGAAGCCTGATCTGCAAATATCTGGCTCCCAGGGCCAGACTCTTGACTGCATCTGAGGATGCAGTGAGGGAGGAGGACCGGTCAGAAAGCTCCAGGATCCTGAGCTGCCTAGTCTTGGCACAAGTTAGCGTTGCAAGAAAACCTCTTTCACCTGTGCCACTGGCATAGGATCCAGTGCCAGAGGAGATTCAAGCATAAGTCTCTTCTGGGACACTGCAAACTCTCATGCACCACTCTAAACTCCACTCCCCGCTTGGGATGCCCCCAGTTCCTCTCCTCCCCCTATACTAGGTAGGGCGGGGGGATCTGGCATAGGGGGTGCTATGCCAGCTCTGCACAGGGGAGGCCTCTGCCTGTTTTGGACAGCTGGAAGCCCACTTGTGCCACATAGTGGTAAAATGGCTGCAGTAGAGCAGACCATCCATCCCCATTTCACCGCAAGAACGTGTGTCCCGTTGTCCGATTTGGGTGCTCCTTGCAGAGGGGCTGGTGTCAGTCTCTGAGCTGGGCAGGGACAGGTTCCCCTGACTTTAGCCACAGTGCTTTTTCAATCCAGCCTAGTAAAACATCAAACGCAGCAGGGCTGGGGATCCCCCAGCAGCCCTTCAAGGTGCCCAAACCCAGCAAATCTTCACAGGAGCCAACTGCCCAACGCCCTTGGGAAATCCCAGCCCTTCCCTGCCCCCAGGCTGGAGAACAGCCAGAGAGCAGCCCAGCCATTAGCACCATCAAGGTGCCCAGAGCTGAGCAAGCAGCACGCTGGAGACACTCCAGTGCCGGGAAAACGGGCCAGCTGCTACCATCTTGGCCAGCTCCTGGGGTTAAACCAGGGACCTCCATGTGCTGCTACTGGTTAGCCAAAGAGTCTGGCTCCGTGGCTGTGGCTGGCAAAGTCTCCCTCCCTGAGGCATGCCGACCTGAACATAAAGAGCCCTGGGAGCTGGGTTTCAGGGGCAGCTCTGAGGAGGAAAGGGCCTCAGAAAAGCACAACATGTGTCTTCTAGTGAAGGGAGGGTGGAGCTGGCAGGATTGAGCAATCTACCGGGAGGCAATAACTCATGTGACTTGCTCAACTGGAAAGGGCTTTGCCACTGCAGCCTTCACCTTCCTGCACAGGTTCAAAGGGGCACTTCCCACTGCACTCTGCTTGATCTGCCCGGGTGCCGGGCAGTGTACTCTTAGTGAACAGCAGTGGGGTGGAGTGGGGACAGTGGGAGATGACTGGCACCTGGCTGAAGACAGGAACTGGGATATGCTTCTTTGCCGGATGAATGGGTGGAGCGGAGCTGTCATTAGTCGACTGTCAAATCCCTTCCTTCAGCTCCGCTGCTCAGCCCATTTTACTGGGAGATGCTGCTATAGCTGCAGAGGTCAGCAGAGAGACAGTTCTACAGCTAAAACAACGAGAAGTCCTTGTGGCACCGTAGAGACTAACAAATTTATTTTGTGGGCTAGACCCCACTTCACCAGATGCATGGAATGGAAAATACTGTAGCAGGTATATATATACATAGTACAAGAAAAGATGGGAGTTGCCTTACCAAGTGGGAGGTCAATCTAACGAGACAATGCAATTAACAGTAGAATACCAAGGGCGGAAAAATCACTTTTGTGGTGGTAACGAGGGTGACCCAATTCAAACAGTTGACAAGAAGATGTGAGTAACAGTAGGGGGAAATTAGTTACATTATATTCAGTATATAGCTATTCATATTAATTATGTGGGTGTTCATATTATCAAATAAGGGTTTTGAGGGTGTTGTAGTAAATGTGGGTATTTACATATTAACTTAGATAAAAGAGTGTGATGTGATTAACTCAGGGCTTACTCGACAATTGGGTTGAGGGGAACAAGTACCGCGATAAAGAAGCCTGTTTACCCAATCTGCCTCTGGGTCCTCCTGCTCATTCTAACAAGAATCACAGAAGATTAGGGTTGGAAGAGACTTCAGGAGGTCATCTAGTCCAACTCCCTGCTCAGAGCAGGATCAGCCCCAACCCCAGCCAGGGCTTTGTCAAGCGGGGCCTTAAAAACTGCTAAGGATGGAGATTCCACCACCTCAGTAACCCAATACAGTGCTTCACCACCCTCCTAGTGAAATAGTTTTTCCTAATATCCAACCTAGACCTCCCCCACTGCAACCTGAGACCATTGCTCCTTGTTCTCTCATCTGCCACCACTGAGAACAACCTAGCTCCATCCTCTTTGGAACCCCCTTCAGGTAGTTGATAAACAGAGGCTATCCGTGCTGAAACGATCCGATATAGATCTGACCGTTTCATTTTACTGGCCATTCAGAGAACTATGTACACACAGGCTCAAGGATTGTAAGGCCAAGTTTAGGGCTATTGAAATGTAGGGGGTCATTCTTTAGTACTGGCCTGAATGATCATTACCGGAGCTCACACACACATGCATTCAGCCAACCAGAAGAAGGCCGACATCTGTGCAGTTATGGACACAGGGCCTAATTCAGCTCTGCTCTGAGCTGGCACACCACCCCTGCTGTCATATTGCAGCACACTCACATCTGGATAGATGCATGCTGGGTTCTGCTCCTGGGTCTGCCCCTAACCTGCTGTGTGACCTTGTGAAAGTCACTTCACCTCCATTTCCCTGCCCATAGAATGTGGGCGATGCTCACCTACCTCCGCGGGCAGTGCTGACGGGAGGGAGGCACAGACCTGCAAGCCATTATTACTCGTGCATGCTGATGTCAGATGTCAGCATTTGCGTTTGAGATCCCTCCCACAACATGTGTCTGACCTGAGCTGCACAAGCCAGGGAGGGTGAAGAATGACCCTGGAAAAGGGCAGAGCCCTTTGGCTCCATAGCACTGAAGGACGTGCTGCACCAGGGAACAGCCTGTCCTGCACCATGCTCCCAGTGGGCTTGGTGTGCAGTGCAGAGGTGGAGTCCTGCCCCAGCTGTTAGCACCTAAGCTGCAGACAGCAACAAGCACTCGCAAGGGGCTTGTAAGTGCAGCAAGGTACAATCCACAGGACATTACCGCATCGGCCACAGGATTCCTGCAGCTCCTTCTTACTGCCCTGGGCGGGGTGTTGTGGCCCCACACCTTGCCCAGCTGAAAATCTGGAGTGCAGCTGTCGCCAGAGTGACCTTCCCAACACATGGTGGCCAGTTCTGTGCATTGCACTGAGGAACGGAGGGAGTTAGATTATTCCAACATCAATGAGTTTCAGCTCGTCCCCAAAGGGCAAAAGTGATGGGAGAACACAGGGCTCAGGGAAAGGCTGCCCCGGCTTGTCTTCTGTGGCCTTGTGCCAAAAGAGTGACTGTCAGGGTGACTTGGTTCCTGTGTGGTTTTCTGAAGCCCATTACACAACAGAGGAAGCATGTGCCCTGTAGGCTCTAGCCTCTGCCCTGCTGGCTGCATGCCCGAGCCAGCTTCAATCAGCCAGCGCTCCAGGGAGAGCCACACAGGTGCTGTCTGGGGAGAAAGAGGAAGCACAGGCCACCCCACTAGTACCCCTGAGCCACTACTCAGTGGTAGCAGTGTTGGGAAGGGGGCACATAAGCATGCTCTGTTCACTTCTCTCTGGCAGTTACTGTCCTCAGTGGGAGCAGCTAGAGCCACCTGTGTGGCTCTCCCTGGAGCGCTGGCTGATTGAAGCTGGCTAGGGCATGCAGCCAGCAGGGCAGAGGCTAGAGCCTACAGGGCACATGCTTCCTCTGTTGTGTAATGGGCTTCAGAAAACCACACAGGAACCAAGTCACCCTGACAGTCACTCTTTTGGCACAAGGCCACAGAAGACAAGCCGGGGCAGCCTTTCCCTGAGCCCTGTGTTCTCCCATCACTTTTGCCCTTTGGGGACGAGCTGAAACTCATTGATGTTGGAATAATCTAACTCCCTCCGTTCCTCAGCGCAATGCACAGAACTGGCCACCATGTGTTGGGAAGGTCACTCTGGCGACAGCTGCACTCCAGATTTTCAGCTGGGCAAGGTGTGGGGCCACAACACCCCGCCCAGGGCAGTAAGAAGGAGCTGCAGGAATCCTGTGGCCGATGCGGTAATGTCCTGTGGATTGTACCTTGCTGCACTTACTAGCCCCTTGCGAGTGCTTGTTGCTGTCTGCAGCTTAGGTGCTAACAGCTGGGGCAGGACTCCACCTCTGCACTGCACACCAAGCCCACTGGGAGCACGGTGCAGGACAGGCTGTTCCCTGGTGCAGCACGTCCTTCAGTGCTATGGAGCCAAAGGGCTCTGCCCTTTTCCAGGGTCATTCTTCACCCTCCCTGGCTTGTGCAGCTCAGGTCAGACACATGTTGTGGGAGGGATCTCAAACGCAAATGCTGACATCTGACATCAGCATGCATGAGTAATAATGGCTTGCAGGTCTGTGCCTCCCTCCCGTCAGCACTGCCCGCGGAGGTAGGTGAGCATCGCCCACATTCTATGGGCAGGGAAATGGAGGTGAAGTGACTTTCACAAGGTCACACAGCAGGTTAGGGGCAGACCCAGGAGCAGAACCCAGCATGCATCTATCCAGATGTGAGTGTGCTGCAATATGACAGCAGGGGTGGTGTGCCAGCTCAGAGCAGAGCTGAATTAGGCCCTGTGTCCATAATTGCACAGATGTCGGCCTTCTTCTGGTTGGCTGAATGCATGTGTGTGTGAGCTCCGGTAATGATCATTCAGGCCAGTACTAAAGAATGACCCCCTACATTTCAATAGCCCTAAACTTGGCCTTACAATCCTTGAGCCTGTGTGTACATAGTTCTCTGAATGGCCAGTAAAATGAAACGGTCAGATCTATATCGGATCGTTTCAGCACGGATAGCCTCTGTTTATCAACTACCTGAAGGGGGTTCCAAAGAGGATGGAGCTAGGTTGTTCTCAGTGGTGGCAGATGAGAGAACAAGGAGCAATGGTCTCAGGTTGCAGTGGGGGAGGTCTAGGTTGGATATTAGGAAAAACTATTTCACTAGGAGGGTGGTGAAGCACTGTATTGGGTTACTGAGGTGGTGGAATCTCCATCCTTAGCAGTTTTTAAGGCCCCGCTTGACAAAGCCCTGGCTGGGGTTGGGGCTGATCCTGCTCTGAGCAGGGAGTTGGACTAGATGACCTCCTGAAGTCTCTTCCAACCCTAATCTTCTGTGATTCTTGTTAGAATGAGCAGGAGGACCCAGAGGCAGATTGGGTAAACAGGCTTCTTTATCGCGGTACTTGTTCCCCTCAACCCAATTGTCGAATAAGCCCTTAGTTAATCACATCACACTCTTTTATCTAAGTTAATATGTAAATACCCACATTTACTACAACACCCTCAAAACCCTTATTTGATAATATGAACACCCACATAATTAATATGAATAGCTATATACTGAATATAATGTAACTAATTTCCCCCTACTGTTACTCACATCTTCTTGTCAACTGTTTGAATTGGGTCACCCTCGTTACCACCACAAAAGTGATTTTTCCGCCCTTGGTATTCTACTGTTAATTGCATTGTCTCGTTAGATTGACCTCCCACTTGGTAAGGCAACTCCCATCTTTTCTTGTACTATGTATATATATACCTGCTACAGTATTTTCCATTCCATGCATCTGGTGAAGTGGGGTCTAGCCCACAAAATAAATTTGTTAGTCTCTACGGTGCCACAAGGACTTCTCGTTGTTTTAGCTGTAGAACTGTCTCTCTGCTGACCTCTGCAGCTATAGCAGCATCTCCCACTAAAATGGGCTGAGCAGCGGAGCTGAAGGAAGGGATTTGACAGTCGACTAATGACAGCTCCGCTCCACCCATTCATCCGGCAAAGAAGCATATCCCAGTTCCTGTCTTCAGCCAGGTGCCAGTCATCTCCCACTGTCCCCACTCCACCCCACTGCTGTTCACTAAGAGTACACTGCCCGGCACCCGGGCAGATCAAGCAGAGTGCAGTGGGAAGTGCCCCTTTGAACCTGTGCAGGAAGGTGAAGGCTGCAGTGGCAAAGCCCTTTCCAGTTGAGCAAGTCCCATGAGTTATTGCCTCCCGGTAGATTGCTCAATCCTGCCACTCCACCCTCCTTTCACTAGAAAACACATGTTGTGCTTTTCTGAGGCCCTTTCCTCCTCAGAGCTGCCCCTGAAACCCAGCTCCCAGGGCTCTTTATGTTCAGGTCGGCATGCCTCAGGGAGGGAGACTTTGCCAGCCACAGCCACAGAGCCAGACTCTTTGGCTAACCAGTAGCAGCACATGGAGGTCCCTGGTTTAACCCCAGGAGCTGGCCAAGATGGTAGCAGCTGGCCCGTTTTCCCGGCACTGGAGTGTCTCCAGCGTGCTGCTTGCTCAGCTCTGGGCACCTTGATGGTGCTAATGGCTGGGCTGCTCTCTGGCTGTTCTCCAGCCTGGGGGCAGGGAAGGGCTGGGATTTCCCAAGGGCGTTGGGCAGTTGGCTCCTGTGAAGATTTGCTGGGTTTGGGCACCTTGCTGGGCTGCTGGGGGATCCCCAGCCCTGCTGCGTTTGATGTTTTACTAGGCTGGATTGAAAAAGCACTGTGGCTAAAGTCAGGGGAACCTGTCCCTGCCCAGCTCAGAGACTGACACCAGCCCCTCTGCAAGGAGCACCCAAATCGGACAACGGGACACACGTTCTTGCGGTGAAATGGGGATGGATGGTCTGCTCTACTGCAGCCATTTTACCACTATGTGGCACAAGTGGGCTTCCAGCTGTCCAAAACAGGCAGAGGCCTCCCCTGTGCAGAGCTGGCATAGCACCCCCTATGCCAGATCCCCCCGCCCTACCTAGTATAGGGGGAGGAGAGGAACTGGGGGCATCCCAAGCGGGGAGTGGAGTTTAGAGTGGTGCATGAGAGTTTGCAGTGTCCCAGAAGAGACTTATGCTTGAATCTCCTCTGGCACTGGATCTTATGCCAGCGGCACAGGTGAAAGAGGTTTTCTTGCAACGCTAACTTGTGCCAAGACTAGGCAGCTCAGGATCCTGGAGCTTTCTGACCGGTCCTCCTCCCTCACTGCATCCTCAGATGCAGTCAAGAGTCTGGCCCTGGGAGCCAGATATTTGCAGATCAGGCTTCCAGCTTAATTTCAAATGCTGGTTCTTGGTAGATTCAAAGATCCCAAGGCCAGAAGGGACCATTGTAATCATTTAGTCTGACCTCCAGTAGCACACAGGCCAGAGACTGCCCCACTATAATTCCTACAGCAGATCTATTAGGAAAACATCCAATCTTGATTTTAAAATTGTCAGTGATGGAGAATCCACCACGACTTTTGGTAGATTGGTCCCAAGATTAATTACCCTCACTGTTAAAAATGTACACCTTATTTCCAAGTCTGAATTTGTCTAGCTTCAGCTGGCAGCCATTGGATCATGTTCTACCTTCCTCTGCTAGTCTGCAGAGCCCATTATTAAATATTTGTTCCCCAGGTAGTTATAGACTGTGATCAAGTCACCTCTTAACCTTTTTGTTCAGCTAAACAGATTGAGCTCCTGGAGTCTCTCCTTATGAGGCAGGTTTTCCAATCATTGGATCATTCTGGTGGTTCTGAACCCTCTCCAATTTATCAGCATCCTTCTGGGCACCAGAACTGGACACAGGATTCCAGCAGCGGTTGCACCAGGGCCAAATACAGAGGCAAAATCACCTGTTGAGAACATGCCTCCGGTAGCCCTCAGAACATCAGTGCTGATGGCTGCTCACCGTGCGGTTGTGGAATGGACAGGCGCGTTGCTGAAGCCAGAAGCCTAAGGATACTACGGTTCCAGCACCAGCCATGCCTCAGCTGTCTCGCTGCACTCCCTACCTTTTGCTCTCAGGGAAGTGGTAGCCAGTCCTGGAAGGCAGACTGTCACACTGATTGTCCTGTTAAGGACTGCACCTTCAAGGGCTGAGCTTCCCAGTCTGGGCGGAGCCATGTGCAGCTCTTGTTCTTAGGCACAGACAGTTGGAACCGGACACAGAATAGAGCAGAGCTCTTGCAAAGTCCTTAAGCACTGAGTGATCACCAAAAATCTGATGGCCTCTGTGAAGGTGGAACCCCTTTTGGAAAGCTGCTCTTGGGACAGGACACCAATGAGATAAGACCCTCCCTTCACTGGACAAAGGGATGCAGGCCTGGTACATGGTCAAGCAGCATCTTCAGGGCTCCTCTCCCGCTCTGGTTCCCAGGGTAGCCCTTACTCCAGAAGCCCTTTCAGCAGGAACATCCAGAACAGGACTCAATAGACAAGCTCCCTCCAAAACCCGTTCACTGCTCGTCTGTCCAAGGACACGGGGGCGAGACTGATCCGCTTCCTGACCCCAGGGGTCATTTCTACTTTGGACAGATGGATAATGGCAGCTGTGGGCCAAACCATTCCTGAAATTCCCTCACAAAGATTTCTACCTTCCCTGTCCACAACCAGCATCTTCCAGGTGGCCTATTCCTTGCCTAAACCAAACAGCCTGGGCCTAGGACTATTGCTGGGGATGTTGTAGACACAGGTTTGAATTGTTACTCTGGATCTGGATCAGGGCCAGGGCCCAGGGCCTGGGCTAGTGGCTATTCTGGGATGAGTAGCTCTCCTGCTGAGACTGTTCACTTGGCATAAAATGCTTGAATAGTGACTGGGTAAAGGGAGCAATAATGACTCTACAGCCCATTTCTTAGGGCACTCACCTGGGACGCGGAAGACCCCACTTCTACACCTTATTCCAGAGTTGCAATTTGAACCTGGGTCTCTGATATCAGAGAGCAGTAGTCCTAAACAGTGGGCTAAAGGTTACAAGGGAGGCACCGCCTCCTCTGCCAGTCTGTGACTTTAGCTCTTCAAAAATGCTCAAAAATTAAATGATTTGGGTCAAAATGGAGTTTTTTGATTTGCCAAAAATTCTGAAAAATTTTGGATTCGTTCTACCGAAACTTCCCTGCCCCCCTCCCAAAATGGCTGCCAAACTGAAAAGTCAGTTATTCACCCAGCTCCACCTATGACACCGGACAGGCGGCACTTAAAGGCAAGTCTCCTCTATGCTGCCTACTGACAGCATTGTTAGGGGGCTTATTCCTTCACCTGCTTACTTCCCTGGTCCTTCTCGCATGAACAGAGAGCAACAATACCCAAAGTCCAGAGGTGCAAACAATTCGATGTTTATTAGGGTGAACTTCCAGCAAGCATGATTTCAGTTTCCTTCCTTAGTGTCCCCCTTCCCAGCTCTGACACCACAGAGCCTTACACCTGTGCCCCTGTTCCCATTCCCCCCCCTTAGCAAAACATGATTCCAATTTCCCCACCCCCATTCCGTTCCCATTCCCTCCCTTCGCAAAACATGATTCCAATTCCCCACCCCCATTCCCTGTTTCCATTTCCCCCTTACTTCCTGACTGACTGCAGACTATATAGTAAAACTTGAGTTCTGCTTAGCTATACAGTGACACTTCTAGCAGCACAACCGATTTGTGCCCAGTCACTCTCTCCTTTGACTGCCCTGAGCCAGGCACTATTTACACTATTTACTATTTGCCTCATTTATTGGGAAGTCAGAGAGTCTGATGTGTGGAAACTCCTTTCAAGTATAGCCCTGACTGTGTGATCGTCAGCTTTGTTTTCTTTGACTCACAGAATCATAGAAGAATCATAGAAGATTAGGGTTGGAAGAGACCTCAGGAGATCATCTAGTCAAAGCAGGACCAACACCAACTAAATCATGCCAGCCAGGGCTTTCACAAGTTGGGCCTTAAAAACCTCGAAGGATGGAGATTCCACCACGTCCCTAGGTAACCCATTTCAGTGCTTCACCATCCTCCTAGTGAAAAAGTTTTTCCTAACATGCAAGCTAAACCTCCCCCACTGCAACCTGAGACCATTACTCCTTGTTCTGTCATCTGCTACCACTGAGAACAGTCTAGAACCATCCTCTTTGGAACCACGCTTCAGGTAGTTGAAAGCAGCTATCAAATCCCCCCTCATTTTTCTCTTCTGCAGACTAAACAATCCCAGTTCCCTCAGCCTCACCTTATAAGTCGTGTGCTCCAGCCCCCTAATCATTTTGTTGCCCTTCGCTGGACTCTTTCCAATTTTTTCACATCCTTCTTGTAGTGTGGGGTACAAAACTGGACACAGTACTCCAAATGAGGCCTCACCAATGTCAAATAGCGGGGATTAATTATGTCCCTCGATCTGCTGGCAATGCCCCTACTTATACAGCCCAAAATGCCGTTAGCCTTCTTGGCAACAAGGGCACACTGTTGACTCAGATCCAGCTGCTCATCCACTGTAACCCCAGGTCCTTTTCTGCAGAACTGCTGCCTAGCCACTCGATCCCTAGTCTGTAGCAGTGCATGGGATTCTTCTGTCCTAAATGCAGGACCCTGCACCTGTCCTTGTTGACCCCATCAGATTTCTTTTGGCCCAATCCTCTAATTTCTCTAGGTCCCTCTGTATCCTATCCGTACCCTCCAGCACATCTACCACTCCTCCCAGTTTAGTGTCATCTGCAAACTTGCTGAGGGTGCAGTCCACGCCATCCTCCAGATCATTAATGAAGATATTGAACAAAACTGGCACCAGGACTGACCCTTGGGGCACTCCGCTTGATCCCGGCTGCCAACTAGACATGGAGCCATTGATCACTACCCATTGAGCTCGACGATCAAGCCAGCTTTCTATCCACCTTATAGTCCATTCATCCAGCCCGTAGTTCTTTAACTTGCTGGCAAGAATACTGTGGGAGACAGTGTCAAAAGCTTTGCTAAAGTCAAGGTATAGCATGTCCACTGCTTTCCCCTCATCCACAGAGCCAGTTATCTCGTCATAGAAGGCAATTAGGTTAATCAGGCATGACTTGCCCTTGGTTAATCCATGCTGACTGTTCCTGATCACTCCCCTCTCCTCCAAGTGCTTCAAAATTGATTCCTTGAAGACCTGCTCCATGAATTTTCCAGGGACTGAGGTGAGACTGTCTGAGCTGGAGTTCCCCAGATCCTCCTTCTTCCCTTTTTAAAAGATGGGCACTACATTAGGCTTTTTCCAGTCGTCCGGGACCTCCTCCGATCACCATGAGTTTTCAAAGATAATGGCCAATGGCTCTGCAATGACATCCGTTAACTCCTTTAGCACCCTCGGATGCAGTGCATCCAGTCCCAAAGACTTGTGCTCGTCCAGCTTTTCTAAATAGTCCCGAACCACTTCTTTCTCCACAGAGGGCGGGTCACCTCCTTCCTATGCTATGCTGCCCAGTGCAGCAGTCTGGGAGCTGACCTTGTTCGTGAAGACAGAGGCAAAAAAAGCATTGAGTCCATTAGCTTTTTCCACACCCTCTGTCACTAGATTGCCTCCCTCATTCAGTAAGGAGCCCACACTTTCCTTGACTTTCTCCTTGTTGCTAACATACCTGAAGAAACCCTTCTTGTTACTTTAACATCTCTTGCTAGCTGCAACTCCAGGTGTGATCTGGCCTTCCTGATTTCACTCCTGCATGCCTGAGCAATATTTTATTCTCCTCCCTGGTCATTTGTCCTATCTTCCACTTTCTGTAAGCTTATATTTGGGTTTAAGATCAGCAAGGATTTCATAGATTCATAGAATCATAGAATATCAGGGTTGGAAGGGACCTCAGGAGGTCATCTAGTCCAACCCCCTGCTCAAAGCAGGACCAATCCCCAGCTAAATCATTTCACTGTTAAGCAAGCTGGTCGCCTGCCATATTTACTATTCTTTCTACACATTGGGATGGTTTGTTTCTGTACCCTCAATAAGGATTCTTTAAAATACAGCCAGCTCTCCTGGACTCCTTTCCCCCTCATGTTATTCTCCCAGGAGATCCTGCCCATCAGTTCCCTCAGGGAATCAAAGTCTGCTTTTTTGAAGTCCAGGGTCCGTATTCTGCTGCTCTCCTTTCTTCCTTGTGTAACCCTTCTGCCCGTCAGAGTTGGCAGCAACAAGGGCCGGGTTCAATATCTAGGGGTTCCATTCCAATAACACAATGCAAACCGGCTCGAGCCCCCACCCAGTGACCTGGGACCAATATATACCACCCCCGCTGGGCGCCTCCAAGAGGCAATACTTCCCCTCTCGCAAGCACATAGTCTGAGTGTAGCAAAAGTCTTTTAATAACAGAGAGAAACAATGTGGCATTATGTTGGGGAAACACCACCAACAGGATTCATAACACAACCCATGAGCAAAAACAACCCCACCCCAGGCAAATTGGGGCATGCCCTTTTCCCTTTGGTTCTTGAGTCCAGCAACCCCAAATCACCCAAAGTCCCAAAAGTCCAATGCCCCAAAAGTCTCTGTCCCTGGTCAGGGCAGCCCCAGAGTTCGAAAGTTTATCGGCGGAGCTTTACCTCCCAATCTGGGTGGAAATGGGACAGGGGTAAGAGGCACCTTACGTGATCTGAAGCTGACCGCCCCATAGCTCCATAGCGGCGCTCCGCTCCGCCAGCCGCCCCACGAACTCCTTCGCTCAGCTGCGCTCCGCTCCGCCAGCCGCCCCACGAACTCCTTCACTCAGCTGCGCTCCGCTCCGCCAGCCGCCCCATGAACTCCTTCACTCAGCTCCACGGCCCACAAGCAGCTCCTGCCATCCACACACTGCTCCGCGTCGAACTGCTTCACCAGCCGTCCCGCAAATTGCTCCACAATATATCTTCAGGCTCCCCCACTACTTAACACAACACTCAGTGATTTCAGCTCTTAGGTGAATTCAGCTTATAGTAGGGGAGCCCCAGTGCTGGTGCACTGTAAGCCCAAAGTGAGCTCAGCAGCCTATAACTAGACTTCTAATGAAATCAAAATTAGCTCTGATATTCCACAGTGGAGAGAGGAGGAAGTGCAATCAGCATGTAAGGCCCTCACCAAGGGGCCCATGCCACCAAGTATTAATACTTGTCCCCAGCCTCTCTCCATTCACACAGTTTTGGAACCCATGACCCTTGCCTAGCGAGTGCTACTTAGTTGATGGTGAATCCCTCCATCATAACAAAAGGCCACGTACAGTTCCAAGCACAGTTCCCATAATCAGGGTAATAGCAATTTATTCTTCCTGCCCCAATAACAGAGACACTGGGGATCCCACAGCAGCCAAAGTGACCATTTGGGCAGCTATGGTCTCATTCTAGGCGTGGTGGGTGTGCCTATGCAAATGAGATCGGCCCCTGAAGTTCTTTTCCACAACTTGCCACACCTCACCACCAGATGTCAGGGTGGAGCTCATCCTGACACTGCTTACATCCTCCCCCCAGCCGAGACTTTGTCGTCCCGACAAATCACACTCCCTTTATACCAACTCATTGGTTTCCTCCAAAGGGCCTCAGGAAGCCCACTTTAGCTTCCACAAGCCTGTGTGCTAAATGTATTGGCTCCTCACTAGTCACCCCAGGTGCATCATAAGTTAACCGTTTCACTGGTCTTATCACCCTGTCTCGTCTATTGAGAATCTCTGTTGCCGAAGTAAGGGGAACATCCTCTTGAGTGACGGATGGAGAGGCTTCCCTGGAGGGTCCCTCGGCTACTGGCGTAGGCCCCTGCACTCCTAGTTCTAACGCTGGAGGGTCCAAGGTGCCCAGGACATCCTCTACCTGTCTGTCCCCATTGTCCAATAACCTGTGTTTGTCATCACAGGGGGGTCTCATCAGCAGCACCGGGGTATCAGAAAGGGGCCTAAATAGTTCCGCCAATGGGTTTAGGGCAGAAAAGGGAGAACTCTCGTTTGGTTCAGCTGATCGAGACTGAAATCTTGTCTCCATCCCAGGATACACCAGGGTTGTGTCTTCCTCCTCAGACTCACTCTCAGATGTGCAGAATAGGGGTAAGTTAGCTGCAGGGGGCCCACTGTCTGTGTTGGATGGCGGCTTTGGTCTAGCACCTCTGTTCTGCCCGGCGGCCCTGCCGTGGCCCATCTCACAAGGGGTGCTTACCAATTCCCCCACAGGGAGCAAAAGGTTTCTATGCACCGTCTTTATTTGCCCTGGACCGTCTTCAGGTTTGATCTTGTAGACCGGCAGATCTCCCAGCTTTTCCATCACCAGGTAAGGTATTGCCTTCCATCTGTCAGCTATCTTGTGTTTGCCAGCAATACCCAAATTTCGCAGCAGGACTCTGTCCCCCGGCTGGAGCTCCTGCGAACGCACTCTAGCATCATATCGATGTTTGTTGCGGTCTGCGTTCTTCCGAGCCGCAGCGGTAGCTAAGCGATAAGCATCCCGCAGCTTTTCTCTTAGTCGGGATACATATTGCTGATGAGTTTCATAGCTATCTCCATCCTCTGATACACCAAAGCACAAGTCTATGGGTAATCTTGGTTCTCGCCCAAACATCAAGAGATATGGGGTGACTCCCGTAGCATCGTTCTTTGTGGCATTGTAGGCATGCACCAGAAATGCGACATGCTGGCTCCAGGTTGCCTTCTGCTCTGGTCGCAAAGTTCCCAACATATCTAATAGGGTTCGATTGAACCTCTCTGGCTGAGGATCACCTTGGGGGTGATAAGGCGTTGTCCTAGACTTTTTAATTCCTGCTATCTTCAGCACCTCCTTCAGAAGGTGACTCTCAAAATCCCGCCCCTGATCAGAGTGTATCCGAGCCGGGAATCCATAGACTGAGAAATATTTGTCCCACAATACTCGAGCAACGGTGGTGGCCCTCTGATCACGTGTGGGATATGCTTGTGCATACCGTGTAAAATGGTCAGTCACTACTAGAATGTTTCCAACATTCCTCTTGTCTACCTCTACAGACAAGAAATCAATGCATACCAACTCCAAAGGTTTGTTGCTGGTGATGTTCTTGAGATATGCAGCCCTCGTGGGCAGAGTTTTCCTTTGAACACATCGAGCGCAAGTCTCACATTTCCTGCGAACATCTTCAGCCATTCGGGGCCAATAGAACCTACTACGGATAAGTTCCAGGGTCCTCTCCATCCCTAAATGCCCAAAGTCATCATGCAGGGCCCTCATGGCCAGGGCTCTGTACTTTTTTGGCAGTACTAGTTGTGCTCGTTGTTTTTGTAAAGGGTCAGTGGTCATTCGGTGTAGCACTCCCTGAATCAGTTTTAGTTTGGTCCATTCTCTCAATAGTAGTTTACCCTCCGGGTTAGGTGGGACAACCGCAGTTGGGCTTCGCCCCTCCCTTTTGGCAAGTAGTGTATCACGAATGTCAATATCTTGCCGCTGGGCTTCTTGCCAGTCAGCCGCATTGAGCATGGGCAAAGGAGATTGGTCTAATGCAATATAGTTCACCGAAGCAGAAGGCATGCATTCAGGGGGCAGGCCCAAAGCTTCTGCAACACATCCCTGAAAGTCTTCACGGGCCTCTGGCTCTCGGCGACTCACACTGCAAATAGCTCTCACTCCATCTGTGGGTATCACAGCAACTTCTGGAGCCTGCGGACGCCTGGACAATGCATCTGCATCTACATTGCTTCTCCCTGATCGGTACTGAATGCTGAACTCATAGCTAGCCAAGGCGGCCACCCATCTCTGCCCTGTAGCATCCAGCTTAGCACTTGTTAACACATAAGTCAGTGGATTGTTATCTGTCCACACCTGGAACTGAGCACCATACAAGTAGTCTCGAAATTTCTCAGTGATGGCCCATTTCAAGGCCAAAAACTCCAGCTTGTGGGTGGGATAGCGAGTTTCACTATCAGACAATCCTCGGCTGGCAAAGGCTACAGGTTTACATTTGCCTTCCACTTCCTGGTACAGGACTGCTCCCAGACCCTCCAAACTGGCATCAGTATGCAGGATAAATGGTTTGCTTGGGTCAGCAAAAACTAGGACTGGAGCATGAGTTAGGCAAGTAATGATTTCTTGAAAAGCCCTTTCACATCTCTCATCCCACCGTGGCCCAAATGGTGCAAAGGGGCCATTGTGTCTCTGCACAGGAGGCTTTGGGGACCTCCCCTTATTCTTGGACTTAGATTTGTTCTTGCTGAACTGATGTCCCCTGGTAAGATCATTCAGAGGCTTTACAATCGTAGCGTAGTTTTTCACAAATCTGCGGTAGTAGCCACTAAATCCAAGGAAGGTCTTGAGTTCTCTGTAGTTACTTGGACGTGGCCATGTAGTGAGTGCTTCTATTTTATCAGGATCAGTACTCACACCTTCTTGGGACACAATGTGACCCACATACTTCACTGAGGTTCTGCAGAACTGGCATTTGTCAATTGAAAGCTTCAGACCATAATCCTCCAACCTATCAAGCACTTTAAGAAGTCTTTCTTCATGCTCCTCTAAGGTTCTTCCAAACACAATCAGGTCATCCAAATAAACTAACACTTGCAGTAAATTCATGTCTCCCACAACTTTCTCCATGAGACGTTGAAAGGTGGCAGGTGCTCCAGAAATCCCTTGGGGCATGCGTTCAAACTCATAAAACCCTAATGGGCAGATGAAGGCTGTCTTCTCCTTATCTTCTTCTCCCAGAGGGATCTGGTAGTATCCACTTCGAAGATCCAACACAGAGAACCACTGGCTTCCCAGCAAACAGTCTAAGGCGTCTTGCACTCGAGGCATAGTGTACTGGTCGACCACAGTACGGCTGTTTAGGGTGCGGTAGTCAATACACATCCGGATTTTCCCATTCTTTTTGCGGACTACCACAATGGGTGAGGCGTATGGGCTGCGGGACTCTGTAATGATGCCATTCGCAGCCAGCTCCTGAAGATGATGTCGCACATCTTCCATCTCAGAGAGAGCAATCTTCCTAGATCTCTCCCTGAAAGGTCGAGAGTCATGTAGTCTGATATTGTGCTCTACTCCTTTTGCACATCCCACATCCCACTCATGCAGTGAGAACACCTTGGATCTTTCACAAAGTTTCTTCCTCAGGCGATCTTTCCAGTCCTCGGACACTGGTGAATCTCCAAAGTCAAACTTTGCTGGGTCTATTGCCGAAACTGGAGTTTCATACTGGGGTTTTACAATCGACTCAGGCTCAAAGAGGTCTGCTATCTTTTGTCCTTGCTTCACAAAAATATCACGACTCGTTTCATTAGCAATCAATATAGTCACCCTTTCCTGGGCTTCAGCAGGTAGGGTTATGACTCCACTGGGGACCAGCACTCCTTCAGGGAGCTCTCCTCCCATCGGCTGCTCTATCATTGCTAACGTCCCTTTACTGCCTTTCAGACAGGTACTCATGACAAGCACTTCTTGCTCCGTCCTTGCAGGCACTACTAAGGGGGTTGTGCCCGCGTACTTCAGTGCCCCAAGCGGTAGCTCAGATGTGTCCCTTTTAGCGCTCTCAATTTTCCTATAGGCTTCAGCACAAAGCGTATGGATCATCAGGGTATTCAGGTACTGGTCCCCAGCCCGCCTTCTGCAGTAATCCGCGAGTACCTTGAAGAGACTGGAGTTGGTCCCTATCAGCACAGACACATCAGAAGTCCCTTTAGGGTCAGGGCATATTAAGGCAGCTGTGTCTACCTCTTCTCTTACCCCAGCAACCTCCTCTGGGAATTCCAGGTGCACTATGACATACCCTTGATAGGGGTATTCATCCATGCTGAGGCCACATAGGCCAAGGCCAGTCAGTGGCTGTATAGGCAGGTGCCTAAGCATCTGTTGGTAGAATGACTGAAATATAATAGTCACTTGAGATCCAGTGTCAAGCACTGCTTTACACTCCACCCCTTCGATCCTCACCATGACCTCTGCTCGAGGCCCTATCAGTCCTGCAGGGATCCCAGCTGGACAGTCTTTTCTGGGGGAATCTTCAAATCCTGCAGACCTGGGGGGTCCCCGTCCCCAGACCCTCTGGCAGCTACCGGATCTCTCCCAACTGATCCTCAGCTTTCCATACACTAAGGAGGGGTTTTCTTCATTACGGCACTTGGCAGCACTGTGTCCATCCTGACCACATCGGTAGCAGAAGAATTGACCTTTCCCCCTTCGCCTGGGGGGGATGGTGGCTCTAAGTGCGGGCTTCTCAATCGCCACAGTTTGAGGCTTCTTATTCCTAGAAGTCTTAACTCGGTCAACGGTACTTTGCAGCTCAGCTATCCGTTCCGTCAGGACCTGCATTTGTTGGGCAAGTTCCTCTCTGGTGCTCACCATCAGTACACTGGCCATTTGCAGTGGTGTTGTGCTGGCTGGCTCCGATGTTTGGGCTTCCCAAAACTCACTGGCAGCCTGCCTTTCTTCCTCCTCTCGGACCTCTTTTATCAGCTGGGAGTAACTTGGGGGATGTTCCCGTCGTTCTCTTAGCCGGAGATGAAGTAGAATCGGGTTCTGATACTGAGTTCCTCTTACAATTTGAGCCAGTCTGGTCTGATCCATCTGCTCAGCAGTCACTGCTCCCCTCATGACAGCTCTCTGAAGCAGTCTCTCCAGTCTCTGTATGTAGGCTGAAGCCTTCTCGCCCTTTTGTTGTCGGGAATTAAGGAACTTACAGTAGCTGTCTTCAGGGCCCTCTACGCTCCCAAAGTTGTGTTCAAGGGCCTCTAGGCAGTCCTTCACACTGACCCCAGGGTCAATGAGCTTCAGGGTGCGAATCACATCTAATGCTGGGCCGCCAAGGCTCTCTATAAGGCATCTTCGCTTTTCTGCATCTGGTACGGCCCACTCTTGCAGCATTTCAGTGGTATGCTCTAACCAGGGTTCAAACTCCTCCTCCCCAGCAAATAATCTTAACTTACGACAAGAGTCTGACTCAGCATGGGGAAGCACAACCTTTTCCAATATTTGCCCCAGAGCTTTTGTCCAATCATCAGCCGAGGCTGCAGCCTCTGAGCTAGAAGCTGCTGAGCCAGGGCCCAACAAACCTGACATATTAGCCATTATACAAACAGTAATTTCCTCAAAATATAAGCACAAACAAAAAAAAATATAAATTGTTTCCCAATGTAGTGGATCACTCAACAGGTGCTTGCGAGGGGTACTGACCCAGGCGATCCCGGACGAGCCCCCAAAAATGTAACCCTTCTGCCCGTCAGAGTTGGCAGCAACAAGGGCCGGGTTCAATATCTAGGGGTTCCATTCCAATAACACAATGCAAACCGGCTCGAGCCCCCACCCAGTGACCTGGGACCAATATATACCACCCCCGCTGGGCGCCTCCAAGAGGCAATACTTCCCCTCTCGCAAGCACATAGTCTGAGTGTAGCAAAAGTCTTTTAATAACAGAGAGAAACAATGTGGCATTATGTTGGGGAAACATCACCAACAGGATTCATAACACAACCCATGAGCAAAAACAACCCCACCCCAGGCAAATTGGGGCATGCCCTTTTCCCTTTGGTTCTTGAGTCCAGCAACCCCAAATCACCCAAAGTCCCAAAAGTCCAATGCCCCAAAAGTCTCTGTCCCTGGTCAGGGCAGCCCCAGAGTTCGAAAGTTTATCGGCGGAGCTTTACCTCCCAATCTGGGTGGAAATGGGACAGGGGTAAGAGGCACCTTACGTGATCTGAAGCTGACCGCCCCATAGCTCCATAGCGGCGCTCCGCTCCGCCAGCCGCCCCACGAACTCCTTCGCTCAGCTGCGCTCCGCTCCGCCAGCCGCCCCACGAACTCCTTCACTCAGCTGCGCTCCGCTCCGCCAGCCGCCCCATGAACTCCTTCACTCAGCTCCACGGCCCACAAGCAGCTCCTGCCATCCACACACTGCTCCGCGTCGAACTGCTTCACCAGCCGTCCCGCAAATTGCTCCACAATATATCTTCAGGCTCCCCCACTACTTAACACAACACTCAGTGATTTCAGCTCTTAGGTGAATTCAGCTTATAGTAGGGGAGCCCCAGTGCTGGTGCACTGTAAGCCCAAAGTGAGCTCAGCAGCCTATAACTAGACTTCTAATGAAATCAAAATTAGCTCTGATATTCCACAGTGGAGAGAGGAGGAAGTGCAATCAGCATGTAAGGCCCTCACCAAGGGGCCCATGCCACCAAGTATTAATACTTGTCCCCAGCCTCTCTCCATTCACACAGTTTTGGAACCCATGACCCTTGCCTAGCGAGTGCTACTTAGTTGATGGTGAATCCCTCCATCATAACAAAAGGCCACGTACAGTTCCAAGCACAGTTCCCATAATCAGGGTAATAGCAATTTATTCTTCCTGCCCCAATAACAGAGACACTGGGGATCCCACAGCAGCCAAAGTGACCATTTGGGCAGCTATGGTCTCATTCTAGGCGTGGTGGGTGTGCCTATGCAAATGAGATCGGCCCCTGAAGTTCTTTTCCACAACTTGCCACACCTCACCACCAGATGTCAGGGTGGAGCTCATCCTGACACTGCTTACACTTGTGTCAGGATCCTGAACTCAACCATCTCATGGTCACTGCCTTCCAGGTTCCACTTTTGCTTCCCCTACTAATTCTTTTCAGTTTGTGAGCAGCAGGTCGGGAAGAGTTCTGCCCCTTGTTGGTTCCTCCAGTACTTGCACCAGGAAATTGTCCCCTACACTTTCCAAAAACTTCCTGGATTGTCTGTGCACTGCTGTATTGCTCTCCCAGCAGATATCAGGGTGATTGAAGTCTCCCATGAGAACCAGGACCTGTGATCTAGTAACTTCTGTTAGTTGCTGGAAGAAAGTCTGGTCCACCTTATCCCCCTGGTCTAGTGGTCTGTAGCAGACTCCCACCACGACATCACCCTTATTGCTCACACTTCTAAACTTAATCCAGAGACTCTCAGGTTTTTCTGCAGTTTCATAGTGGAGCTCTGAGCAGCCATACTGCTCTCTTACATACAATGCAACTCCCCTACCTTTTCTGCCCTGCCTGTCCTTCCTGAACAGTTTATATCCATCCATCACAGTTCTCCAGTCATGTGAATTATCCCACCAAGTCTCTGTTATTCCAATCACATCATAATTCCTTGACTGTGCCAGGACTTCCAGTTCTCCCTGCTTGTTTCCCAGGCTTCTTGCATTTGTGTATAGGCATTTAAGATAACTCGCTGATTGTCCCGCTTCCTCAGTATGAGGCAGGAGTCCTCCTCTCTTGCACTCTCCTGCTTGTGCTTCCTCCCGGTATCCCACTTCTCCACTTACCTCAGGGCTTTGGGTTTTTTGAGTTTTTTGATTTGCCAAGGCTTCCCTTCTTCCCATACATGGAATGGTGGGACACTTGAGCTGGTGGCCCTGGCTGCGGTTAGCCCGATGGCTTGGTCCACTACTCATGCTACGGGGAGAGAGAGAAAGCAGGTCATAAAAGGGGTAAGCCGCTGAATTTACAAGTATGGCTTTCGGGGAAAGGCTAAGGCAGCACATAACCTTAAGCACCCCATGAATATGATCAATAATACAATTAATATAATAATACAATTAATTAAAATACTATAACATGAATAATATGACCAAGAAGTGAATGAGTGTCCATTAGGTCTGTCTGAAGCCACAGGCTACATTAGTCCAAGTACAGTTAGCAGGCAGTTTAGTAGCTAGTTGGAAGGCATTCATTCCTCGAAGGGCCTGCATTTCCAAGACCTGCGTTCAGCATTGCTTGGCCCAGAGCTGTGTTCATGTGCTCTTGTCCATATCATATCAGTAGTCTCCCTTGATATCTGCTTGGAGAGCAATATAGCAGTGCACAGACAATCCAGGAAGTTTTAGGAAAGGATAGGGGACAATTTCCTGGTGCAAGTGCTGGAGGAACCAACTAGGGGCGGAGCTCTTCTTGACCTGCTGCTCACAAACCAGGAAGAATTAGTAGGGGAAGCAAAAGTGGATGGGAACCTGGGAGGCAGTGAGCATGAGATGGTCAAGTTCAGCACCCTGACACAAGGAAGAAAGGAAAGCAGCAGAATACGGACCCTGGACTTCAGAAAAGCAGACTTTGACTCCCTCCAGGAACTCATGGGCAGGATCCCCTGGGAGAATAACATGAGGGGGAAAGGAGTCCAGGAGAGCTGGCTGTATTTAAAGAATCCTTATTGAGGTTACAGGGACAAACCATCCTGATGTGTAGAAAGAATAGTAAATATGGCAGGCGACCAGCTTGGCTTAACAGTGAAATCCTTGCTGATCTTGAACACAAAAAAGAAGCTTACAAGAAGTGGAAGATTGGAGAAATGACCAGGGAAGAGTATAAAAATATTGCTCGGGCATGCAGGAGTGAAATCAGGAAGGCCAAATCACACCTAGAGTTGCAGCTAGCAAGAGATGTTAAAGTAACAAGCATCCGAGAGTGTTGTTCCTTGACTTTAGCAAAGCTTTTGACACGGTCTCCCACAGTATTCTTGCTAGCAAGTTCAAGAAGTATGGGCTGGATGAATGGACTATAAGGTGGATAGATTGTCGGGCTCAACGGGTAGTGATCAATGGCTCCATGTCTAGTTGGCCGCCGGTATCAAGTGGAGCACCTCAAGGGTCGGTCCTGGGGCCAGTTTTGTTCAATATCTTCATAAATGATCTGAAGGATGGTGTGCATTGCACCCTCAGCAAGTTTGCAGATGACACTAAACTGGGAGGAGACGTAGATACGCTGGAGGGTAGGGATAGGATACAGAGGGACCAAGAGAAATTAGAGGATTGGGCCAAAAGAAATCTGATGAGGTTCAAGGACAAGTGCAGTCCTGCACTTAGGATGGAAGAATCCCATGCACTGCTACAGACTAGGGACCGAATGGCTCGGCAGCAGTTCTGCAGAAAAGGACCTAGGGGTTACAGTGGACGAGAAGCTGGATCTGAGTCAACAGTGTGCCCTTGTTGCCAATCAGGCCAATGGCATTTTGGGATGTATAAGTAGGGGCACTGCCAGCAGATTGAGAGACATGATCATTCCCCTCTATTCGACATTGGTGAGGCCTCATCTGGAATACTGTGTCCAGTTTTGTGCCCCAAACTACAAGAAGGAT
This sequence comes from Lepidochelys olivacea, assembly GCF_965140295.1. Lineage (NCBI taxonomy): Eukaryota > Metazoa > Chordata > Testudines > Cheloniidae > Lepidochelys > Lepidochelys olivacea. The sequence continues at coordinate 41,415,060 of NC_140418.1, read as the reverse complement.
GTGGAAAAATTGGAAAGAGTCCAGCGGAGGGCAACAAAAATGATTCAGGGACTGGAACACGACTTATGAGGAGAGACTGAGGGAACTGGGGATGTTTAGTCTGCGGAAGAGAAGAATGAGGGGGGATTTGATAGCTGCTTTCAACTACCTGAAAGGGGGTTCCAAAGAGGATGGATCTAGACTGTTCTCAGTGGTAGCAGATGACAGAACAAGGAGTAATGGTCTCAAGTTGCAGTGGGGGCGGTTTAGGTTGGATATTAGGAAAAACTTTTTCACTAGGAGGGTGGTGAAACACTGGAATGCGTTACCTAGGGAGGTGGTGGAATCTCCTTCCTTAGATATTTTTAAGGTCAGGCTTGACAAAGCCCTGGCTGGGATGATTTAGTTGGGGATTGGTCCTGCTTTGAGCAGGGGGTTGGACTTGATGACCTCCTGAGGTCCCTTCCAACCCTGATATTCTATGATTCTATATCATGAGTCCATTGAATATTCACAGAGAAATGGGGTATTGTCCAAACCAGCTCTACCACTTGGTATGGAATTGGGTAATGCACTGGTTCAGTTGTTCACAGGAATGACTTCCATAGGTCCATTTATGCATGAAAGTCCCAATGGCAGCATGTAGCTGTGTGTAATTGTGCCAGATGCTGGTGCACTTGTACTCCCAAGTGGTATATTACAGAATTATGCACACTTCCAGCAGAACACTATATACACATTACACCTAATCATTCATCCCTGGCACAGACCATTGGGTGTGCTCCTTTATGGCCATCAAATAGGGGCACATTTAAATATTTAATTTGGACAAACAATTACTTAACTGAACTATTATTTTACACCACTGAATTTTTCCTATTTATTCCCTAGGGCAGTGGTTCCCAAACTTGTTCCGCCGCTTGTGCAGGGAAAGCCCCTGCCGGGCCGGGCCAGTTTGTTTACCTGCTGCATCCACAGGTTCGGCCGATCGCAGCTCCCAGTGGCCGCGGTTCACTGCTCCAGGCCAATAGGAGCTGCTGCAAGTGGCGTGGGCCGAGGGATGTACTGGCCGCCACTTCCAGCAGCTCCCATTGGCCTGGAGCAGCGAACCGCGGCCACTGGGAGCCGCGATCGGCCGAATCTGCGGGTGCAGCAGGTAAACAAACTGGCCCGGCCCGCCAGGGGCTTTCCCAGCACAAGCGGCGGAACTAGTTTGGGAACCACTGCCCTAGTGGTTTCCACTGAGCTCCTCTCTTTCTTATTATCCCCATAGGGCTCATGGGGACCACCTTAGTTGCTGTCTTATTCCAAGGTACCATTGCAACTATTACCCAGGTGCTAGCCCCCTCGCTGAGCATTTTGCATTCCCATACACACCTTTCCCCCCCAAGTTAGCCTTTTGAAGCCATCCCCCACCCATGTCACAAGGTTCCCTTTTCATTGAGTTAACCGCAGGTTCACCTCTGCTGCCCTTTTCCATTGCATTGCAATTGCAGATAGTTGCTGTCATAAATATAAAGGGAAGGGTAAACCCCTTTAAAATCCCTCCTGGCCAGAAGAAAAATCCTCTCACCTGTAAAGGGTTAAGAAGCTAAAGGTAACCTCGCTGGCACCTGACCAAAATGACCAATGAGGAGACAAGATACTTTCAAAAGCTGGGAGGAAGGAGAAAAACAAAGGGTCTGTGTCTGTCTGTGTGATGCTTTTGCTGGGGACAGAACAGGAATGGAGTCTTAGGATTTAGTAAGTAATCTAGCTAGGTATGTGTTAGATTATGATTTCTTTAAATGGCTGAGAAAATAGCTGTGCTGAATAGAATGAATATTCCTGTCTGTGTGTCTTTTTTGTAACTTAAGGTTTTCCAAGAGGGATTCTCTATGTTTTGAATCTAATTACCCTGTAAGGTATTTACCATCCTGATTTTACAGAGATGATTCTTTTTTTTACTTCTATTAAAAGCCTTCTTGTAAGGAAACTGAATGCTTTTTCATTGATCTAAGATCCAAGGGTTTGGGTCTGTGGTCACCTATGCAAATTGGTGAGGATTTTTACCAAACCTTCCCCAGGAAGTGGGGTGCAAGGGTTGGGAGGATTTTGGGGGGAAAGATGTTTCCAAACTACGTTTTTTCAGGAACCCAGATAAAGTTTGGTGGTGGCAGTGGAAGCCCAAGGGCAAAGGGTAAAATAGTTTGTACCTTGGGGAAGTTTTAACCTAAGCTGGTAAAAGTAAGTTTAGGAGGTTTTCATGCAGGTCCCCACATCTGTACCCTAGAGTTCAGAGTGGGGAAGGAACCTTGACAGTTGCTGTGCCAGTAGTTCATTGATTTGTTGTTGAAGTTTTACATTTTGGCTTATTAATTACTTAGTTACCCAACAGTCCCCCAAAGTCCGTACAATCAACTCTGTGGTTCCTACTGCCCATAAATACCTTCTGCAGCGACAATTCCATGTGTATCCCCTCACCCAGCAATTAAATAGTTGCTTTAACCCTTCTATGGATATGCTGTAGTTGGGGTGTACCCGATCCATCCACCATTCTCTGGGGTGTACCACCCATCCATGTAATGGACTGAAAGGACATATTGATGAGGTCTGGGTGCTCCTGCTCCCATAGTGGCTCCCACATGTTCACCCATAAGGAAGTATTTCCAGCACCAGGCTGCAGCCAGCTTAAAATCAGGATCCTTCCAGCTTGGCATCCACATTACCTGTAGGGTTACATTCTGCAAAGCAGTTAAATTGTCGTATTCCCAGCATTCCAGGGGAGACTTTATGCCCAGTTTGGTATGTACATAACTGCAAGCCTAAGGATTATCCTCTATCAAGGTACCATTATGATTACACATGGTAACACCACACCCTGATATTGGGGCCCCATAACCCAAACGCCCAGGATGCCAGATAGTTATATTTTTGGGCCCTTCATGATAAACCACATGTCTGAATGACTGTTTCCCACTGTCATTCATTATGGCATATTTTAAGGAATACCATGCAATATTTCCTGATAAATTTGAGATTCTCCACTGGGTTAGGACCCACCACCCTCTAATCCATACACTACGTACCAACATTGCCAAATTCCCATGGGGGATAAGTAGTACAGTTTTCCATGGGTAAATCCTTTAAGTCCTTATTTGCCTCATTACCACCACTTGGGGGTGTAGCAGTCCACGTGTTTCCTCCCTTTGCCACTTCACATTGCTGGATTTGGGTAGGGCTTACAATAGCAAGAATAGCAGCAATGGTTGTTCTATTTCAGGCCAGGGCATCCTTTTTTTCCCTTTGTGGGTCCACCTGTAAGAGGCATGCAATAAAATTTATTCATCCCCATTTTTAACCCCCATTCTGTGCCTTTTTATTTGCGTGCAATAAACCCATTTCTGTCCTCCATTTTTTGTTCCCAATAGCAGCAGGCTGGGCCCCAATTGGTCAAAGACCAGGTAAGGAAACTGCCATTTAGGAACTGGGAAGGGATGGTGCTCTCCTGGAATGCAGTACATTACTTGATTCCCCCAGTTGGACAGATCGTGCTCTCCACGCAGGTTATACCATGCACTGACCTTTGCTGCTATATGCGTTAACCCTCCTTATACAATGGTCACCAAAATAACGGTAATAACAAGACAAACAACACAAAACACACAACACAGTCTTCATCGTGACAGTAGACCCATGGTGTTCTGGGTTGTTCTTCCACTGGTGCCAGCTTGCCCACAGAGTGTCTGAAAAACAAAATAAACGTTTCCCAGCCCCTTGGTGGGGAAAGATTATTGCTTAAAAACACCCCTTCCTTTTACAAATCCTTTTGCTGATTGTAGGAAAAAACCTCCATACTTTCCTTGTTTTGTTTTATAGGCAGGCTAGGTTTTTACCATTAAAGGGAAAGGGTGAATTATCCCACTGTTCATTTATGAAATTCATGAGGTTGTGTACCTCAGTTTCCCCTCTTGTACAACAGACCAGGTTTGTAACGTTTTTTCTGCTGTGCCAAGCTTTACGTTTATTCACAGGTAATAGCTGAGAGGCAGTATTACCATGAGACCTTTGACATGAAATTTGCTTTCAATTACCATTTTTAGCATGCTTCAAAATTTCCCCCCAAAATCACACACGTTATACATTGTTACAGAATTACTCCCTAGCATTTATCCCAAGATTTAACACTGTGACAGTCAGATTACTCAGAGCCACCTGAAGATACAGTGTTTCTGACATTGCTTCTTTGTACATTTCACCCCTGCTTTTCCTTCAGAGGTACACTGTCTTTCTTTTTGTTCCCCTCCTGCAGTTCTTAGCTGCTATTTATTACCAAAAAAAGGCTCCAGAATTTCTCCCCATTCTTCCAGTTCTGGCTGCCCCGACCAGGAACATATTCTCTGGTCCTTATTTAGAAGATATTAAACTTTAGAAAAAACATGGAACTACCCAAAGGGTTAAATGCTAAATACCAAAGCCACATCACACTAGCTGCCCTTGTCTGGCACAAGGGTCTGTCAGTATTGCAACTTTGAATGAGAGATTCAAATGGAGTTTTAGTGGCATTGGGTTTTTTTATTAAAAAAAAAACACAAAAAACCAAACCAATTTATCTTAAACCTACAAACAGGATTTTACAAGCTATGAGTGTTGGTTTAGGTCATTAAAACCTTACAAAATTACATACACATGAAAATTCTTCTTCTTCTTTTTTATTGGCCTAACTCTCCTTCCATTTTTTTTTTAAACACAGCTACCCAGATTACATTCCCATCTTGTACAATTGGAGACGGTCAAGTTTCAATGGAAACCCCTTATATTTCTTTAGTGATTTTGATTAAATTATATTTACAAACCATTTCTGTTGGAAAAGGGCCCATTTTCCCTCAGAATAGCTGTAAAGGCTCCTGGGGACAAAAACATAGTGGTGGAAGTAGCCACCTGACCCCCAAGTATAATTTGTTTAACAACCAGGATTCCACCCAATGTGATGGTACCAAATTGCACATATATTTATATTTACATAACTGGTTATTCTTAAACCAAAAACTGTTACTCTTTAACATTTTTACAACTGTTACCATTTAACATTTTCACAACTCCCAACTGTTTACTTCCCTCCAAATTCCCTCCAAACTCTGTAGTATTAATTTTTACAAAAGCTACTTGTAACTCTTCACTCACTTTAAATTACTTACTTCTGCATTCAATTCTTTAAGGTGGTACATTTTGCCTGTAACCCCTGTGACACAGCTGCCTCACTATGTGCTTCCTTTACTTGGAATTATTTAAAAAGGCAGTAAAGCATTTGTTTCCATGGTCACCCATGGACCTTTTCAATGGAATGCAGCAGACTTCTCTCATGCTTTGTCCAAACAAATTTTTCACTAAGAGTGCAAAGTACCGTTCATTAAAACTTTAGAAAACCAAAAGTAGAAAATTAAAAGGGAGGTAAACTGGGGCCTTTAAAAGCAGGAGGGGCTGAGGGTGCAGGAGGGGCTGAGGGTGGGGGGTCGATAAATGGAGGCCTGGGAACAAGTATTTGCTTTAAGGCATCTACTTAACCCTTCAGGGTCAGAGTAACAGCCGTTGTTAGTCTGTATTCGCAAAAAGAAAAGGAGTACTTGTGGCACCTTAGAGACTAACCAATTTATTTGAGCATGAGCTTTCGTGAGCTACAGCTCACTTCATCGGATGCATACCGTGGAAACTGCAGCAGACTTTATATATACACAGAGAATATGAAACAATACCTCCTCCCACCCCACTGTCCTGCTGGTAATAGCTATTAATAAGCTATTATTAATAATTAATAATATTAATAAGCTATTACCAGCAGGACAGTGGGGTGGGAGGAGGTATTGTTTCATATTCTCTGTGTATATATAAAGTCTGCTGCAGTTTCCACGGTATGCATCCGATGAAGTGAGCTGTAGCTCACGAAAGCTCATGCTCAAATAAATTGGTTAGTCTCTAAGGTGCCACAAGTACTCCTTTCCTTCAGGGTCAGTTTCTCTGATTTAAGACAGTCAAAATCGTCCATACAAGTTCCTCAGCAATTTGTTGCAAAGTTTCCACCTTGCTTTTAAGACTGGTAACCTTCTCCCATAAACCTGACACACTCTCACACGGAGCCTGCAACAAAACAGCCTTTTTCTTATCCTGGGAGCACTTGGACGCCAGGGAAGCTTCCACCCACCCCTGGATGGCTAGCCAATCCTGACAATCCCGGGGTGGGGGGTACATAAGAACCCCCACCCCATTTCCCTACCAGTTTATTAATAAACTCCTGGGAGCACTTGGATGCCAGGGAAGCTTCCACTCACCCCTGGATGGCTGGCCAATCCTGACAATCCCTGGGGGTGGGGGGAAGGACCCCCCCCCATTTCCCCACCAGTTTACTAACAAACTGCTTAACTGGGATTTCAGTAAAGGGCCCGTTCAACTTACTCATTGAATCCATGGCGAGATGTGGTGATCAGGCACGACGCACCCCTGGGATCCTGTTTGTGATGCCAGATGTTAGAATGAGCAGGAGGACCAAGAGGCAGATTGAGTAAATGGGCTTCTTTATTGCGGTACTTGTTCTCCTCAACCCAATTGTCGAGTAAGCTCCGAAGTTAATCACATCACACTCCTTTATCTAAGTTAATATGTAAACACCAGGGTGGATTTGATTTAAACCAAATTGATTTAAAATATGATTTAAACCAAACTGGTTTAAATCTTTAAATCATGATTGAAACCAATTTGGTTTAAATCATGATATAAACCACTAGTCAGAAAGACTTGATTTAATCATGGATTTCGACATAAAGTGCATTCTTGTTGGTTGTTATAACTTTAATGCACATTCCTCACAACTCAGAGACAGATGTAGGTTTCATTTTAAGAAGGTACACACTATACATTTTTTAAGTAATTTATTTTGAAAACTTTTCAGATTAGTTTTACATCTATATCAGAAAATGAATGATTGTTTTGTTATTTCATTTACCAAAGGTAATTGAAGCACATATTTATGAAGTCACTGGGAGGTGAACTATCTCCAATTCAACAGGTTAATCATTAGTATTTGGAGGATATTCTTGTCATGCTGTATTAGGAGGAGAAATCACCGGACAGACATTTAAATTGTTTTATTTAACTAAAACAACAATGTTATGTATTCTGGATTTTTTTCTTCAGCAGCAAACATAATATTTAACAAAACAAGCATATACATTTTTGAATTTAGTTAAACATTCAAGTTTTTTAAAATCTGGTTTGTTTTTGTTAAAATTATTTTTAACTAAAATAGTTAAATGAAATATTAAAAAAAAAATTAAATTGACTATGTCAGCCAGGTCAACATGTGAAACTTAAAATATTGGCTTCTGCAGTTAACCCAATTGTTTTCACCTTCATTTTCCTGTTTGTTCATAATCTGGAAAAGAAAAACAAGCTTTCCTGCTTTTTCAGGTCCCAAACGATTTCTCAATTTGGAATGAATTAGTCCAAAGGAAGAAAATATTCTTTCTACACCAGTAGAAGAAGCTACTGCTGTTAAAAGTGAGATCATCACTTCAACAGTCTCTGAATTCAAGCGCTTAAGTGACTTCCACCAGTTCACTGATCTGACTTTCTTTAAAACATCATCAGCAAACATATATTTCTTGAATGGTTCACCCTGAGCTCTGAAGTTTATTATAGTTGGCATTATGGAGGGATGATTGCTGGATGTTCATGTCCTAGTCAACTCCTCTTCTTCAGCAGTTAAGGTTTGACCCTGGTACCAAGTATTGAGAATATTTGCAAGAAAATGAGCTGGAGATAGTGCTTGTCCCATTCTTTTTTTTTAATGCTTGTAATTTAACACTGTCTTTGCATATTTCTCTTTTTAAGATCTCACTCAGTTCCTTCCAAATGTCAACAGTGTCAGCAATAATACAGTGATTTCCCTGCATTTTGTTCAAGGCTACAGAAATAGGCTTCAGGGTACTCAGCATGGGTTCAACATTTCTCTTATGCCCAATGGTGAGAACTTTGGCTGTGACAGTGCCATCTATTTTTTCACGATTTTTTTCACAAACTGTCATCAGGTTAGCTGAGTTCTTGATACAGTGCTCAAAGCAGTCCACTCCTGAGTTCCATCGCACGTCTTGTGGGAGAGTTGGCTTGGTTCCTCCCACTTTTTTCAGAGCAGCTGCTGCAAAGTGGTTGTTACGGAAGTATTTTGCTATTTCAACATCAGCCTTTATTTCTGGAACACTGAAGTCTTTGGCTAGGAGGTGCATCAAATGAACGCTGCTCATATGTTATTGGCTTGGGACTCTTTTCTAAATTTCTTCTCATCTTGGATACATCTGCAGCATTGTCTGTGACCAAGCTGTGTACTAGACATTTAAATTTTTTTTCCCACAGTTTTATAGCTTTTGCTGCTACTTCTTGTAAGTATTCTGCTGCATGTGCATTTCCTGATGTATCAGTTGTTTCTGCAAGGAAGACATTCCCTTCTTCTGTTGTCACACCAGCACATACAACAAGATCATTGTGGACATTGCTCCACCCATCAAGACTAAGGTTAACAATTTCACCCTCTAGACCTTTTGCACACTGTTCAAGTTCTCTTTCATACACTTTATCCAGGAATTTGCCTGCGACATCTGCTCTGTGGACTGTATCCTGGTCTTAATGACTGAACCATGTTAATGAAGTATGGGTTCAACGTCTCAATCGTACGGAAAGGAGAGTTTATTGCATAAACAAACTGGGCAATTTTTTCATCAATTACCTCTTTTTGTAATCTGCTGGTTCTTATCGCAAACTTATCTATGGTTGTTTCTGGATGATGGAGATTTTTTTTTCTTTTTGCTACTGGTGATATACTGTGGCTATGTGACATACATGATATGACTGAAGCACTCTCATTGGCAGATAACTCTGAAACTATAGAAAATGATGGTGATCTTGAAGGTGGATAGCCTTCAGAATCCTGTATGTTGAGGATGGATTCTCCTAAACAAAATAAGTCAATGCACTTATTTAATTATTATTACCATACTGCTCATTTAGTATTACTCATTGCATTGACTGACACTCAGTACTACTTTAAAGGTGAAATTGTAAAAGGAAGATCTGCCTATCACAACTGCATCTAAAATGACAGTACCATAGAGTAACAACTATATTTTTTGCTCAAACATGAGAATTCAAGACTAGTCCAGAAGGAAGACAGGCAGTCCTTAAGAAAGAAGTATGAAATAAAAAAGTTTACCAACCTGAAGATCCTGCATGTTCAGTCATGTTCCTCTCATCATCTTCAACGCAGCTTCCTCCTGAGAAGGAACACTTTTCATGATGTTGTTTCATTTAGGCAATCAGGCCTTGCATTTCTTTGTTGCACTGTTTGCATTTTGCACGGATGTCTGTCTTTCCCAAGGGTAGAGAAACTTCATTAAAATATTCCCAAACTAGGTCTCTTTTACGGCCTGCTGCCATTATAGGTTTTCCCTTCTAGTGAGAGAATGGTATGGTAGATCTCACATCAATGAAGACTACACTCAGAAAGACCTCAAGACTTCTAGAATATGCTGCTCAAACAGTTTCATTTTTGTTTCTACTGCCTGTCCCTCCCTTCTCACATTTATCTTCAGACTACTTCTCCTTGTCCAGATCTATTCCATCCCCCAAAATCTTCTGTTCATTGAACTTTTTGAAACTTTGCACTTTTAGAGAGGTAAGGGATTGACTCTGTTGTACACAAACTTGCAGAGGGACAATAGGGTTGAGGTCTGTTATTTCTCACTTCTATTTATTTATTTATTTATTTAAAACATTTTTGCTGTTAACAAGCATGTTATCTCTGGAGATACAAATCCACAGTTTGAGAACTGCAAAAGTAAGCATCTCTGATGGTATCTTCTAGACTGAGCACTGCGTCTCATTGGGTAGATAGAAAGATTAACCTAAATAATCTATAGAGAAGCCCCTGGAACCCCATAAAATTGGGTCCCTAATCCATGAACTATTAGAACTCATTTACAAAACTTTTCATAAACATTACATGAACATATTGTCACATACTATAAAATTAGAATTTATAATCCCTATTCCATGATGAGATATCTTTGAGCTATAATATATCTATCTTTAGATAGGTTTTTTCCTCAAAAAGCATTTTATCAAAAAAATCCTATTTAAATTTAAAAAATCCGATTTTTTACAACATCCACAAAACCCTTATTTGATAATATAAACACCCATATAAAGAATATTAATAGCTATATACTGAATATAATTATACCAGCCCCTGTTTACTGTTTACAGCATTAAGCATATTATACAGACATTTTTACCTTGAAGATAGATTTCTTTGCAGTAAATGTAGTCACAAGTTCCCTTAATCTGCAGTTCACAGGGGAGGGAGGAAGGTGCCATGCCCTGAGCTCGTTTATGTAGCTGGGGGCGGGGAGGGGGGGAATAACACTTCTTCACACAAAGGGTATTCTTCAGACAACCATATTCCTTATGCAGCTGCAATGCTTATCTATCCTTAACAAGCAGAAGAGAAGGGAAAAGGATGGCAACTTAATCTATTCCCTTCCCACCACGTATACAGAATTTAATAAAATCATATAATTGTTGGGGTATGTAAGGGTTAAGTAAAGACAGGGGTAACCGCTATCATGGTAATAGGGAGTGAGGCACAAGCAAGCACTGTTTCTTCACTTGATAGATAAACCATCACACAATAGTGAAATATAAGGAGGAAACCTCAAGAGGCGTGAGACTGTGTTCTAAAAATAAAAGCAAAGTTTGGGTTCCAATACCAAAATATTCCTCCAGCTAAATGTTGATTTCACTGCCTTGTGTAAAAATTATTGAATTGCGGCACGTAACTAAACAAACACCTGCCTCCTTATACAGTCTGCAATAACTTGTGGGTTTCACTGACTTGGTGATGTAATTCCAATATTGCTGCTAACTTGCTATTTCATCTCATTTTTGACCTCCAGCAGATATATGAACTGTGCTATTAGTCAGTCAGTGGTGTTAAAGCAGACCAGCCAAAGTGATCTGGATTCTGGAGTTTATTTTGGTTTCTTCACTACATTTAACAAAATGTGTAAGAAGGATATTGAGTCTCTTTCCTTCACTAAGCAACTCAGACCCAAACCAGGCTCTGGCCTGTATTAGCTGACACATCTAGGAGCCTAATTAGCTTGCTGTTAATTATCCTTTTGGTTCTCACAGCTCCTCGAGTAGCCTCCCTCAGCTCTGTCACACCCCAGCTCCCCTTAGACCCCATCACTCCCATGCACCCCTCCCACCAAGCACCACAGCTTGTACCTTCCCTCCCCCGTCTCCCCTATGGACTCATTTCTTCCATTGTCTCCCTGCTCTGAGAGAGTTGTTGCTCTTCCTCCGCCCCCGTCTTTCTCAGATAGAGTCAATGATGCCCTGCCCTGCCCGCTTTGTACTGCTGGGCTCTGGTCCCCAGACCCTGCCTTAATCTGTGCTGGCCCAGCTCCACTGGGAAAGCACAATGCTTTGGTTTCCAACTGGGTAGTACTTTGCAGCTCCAGGCCCTGAGGCTGTGTCTGCCCTGGGAATTTCCACATTAGTCAGGTGCTACGATGACTGACTCCAGTGCGCTGGAGAGCACCAGTGGCTGCCCGTGATGGGTGAATTGCTGTGACCTCTCCGTGTAGACAAAGCCCAGGTATTGACTGTGCCATGTGAGGATGGAGCTAACCTCAGCCTTGTCTGCATCTGAAACACCCTGTTTGACAGCCCCTGAGCTGCTCTCTGCATGTTTTCACCCATGCTCAGATCAGCCACCGTGTGCCTCACCTGGATGGCGGATCATCTCCTCAGCAGTGAGGGTGAGGCAGTGCAGATGCAGCTTTGGATCAGATGCTGGTTTTCTATACATTAAAATAACAGTAAACCAGACCTAATTTCTCTCTGTTCTGTCCCTAAAGGTTGTTGCTGAAGAAGAAAGTAGAGGTCCACAGCTTGCCTTCCAAGCTCCACCTCAACACAGAAAGCTGCTTTGCAGCCTTACTCTGACTTCCCTTTGAAATAACCGAAGGCTGTACTGATTCTGTCACCACAGCTACAACGCAAGGGATCCGCAGAGCACACAGGAGCACTAGCCACAGCACTTGGCCAGTTACACAAAGGTGGGTATCCGTGCTGGGAACTGAACCCACAGCTCCTAGGAACTAGGGCCAAGTCTGAACTCCAAAGACAGCCTTCCTGCTGCTCTGTGCAGCATCTCTACAGGAGCCAGACCATCCCTGCCTCCATAGTCATCCCAGGAAACCTGCCTTGCACACTGCAAGGCCCTTCTCTCCACCTAGCCAGCAGGGGTGCCATTTCAGATTTTGGTAGGTGGGGGCAACTTTAATTGTGATTCCAGGGGCTACTTAGGCACTCTAATTCCGATATAAAAGAAAGGAAATTAAATAAATATTAGACCCACTCAGCTCTAATACTAACATATTATGACATCTTGTGGCAAGTCAGTTAAGGGAGACAGGTTAGGCTTAAAATTTTAATGAATGTTCTTACTTTGTTACTAACCCTGTGGAGAGAGCGACCCTGTCAGGACTCCTGGGCTCTATCTCAGCTCTGGGAGGGGAGTGGGCTCTAGTGGGTTACAGGGGGGCAACTACATCTGGGTTCTATATAAGAATGGCCGTACTGGGTCAGACCAAAGGTCCATCTAGCCTAGTATCCTGTCTGCCAATGCCAGGTCCCCCAGAGGGAATGAACAGAACAAGTAATCATCAAGTGATCCATCCCCTATCACCCACTCCCAGCTTGTGGCAAACAGAGGCTAGGGCCATGCAGAACATGGTGTTGCATCCCTGCCCACCCTGGCTAATAGCCATTGATGGACCTATCCTCCATGAACTTATCTAGTTCTTTTTTGAACCTTGTTATAGTTTTGGCCTTCACAACATCCCCTGGCAAAGAGTTCCACAGGCTGACTATGAAGAAATACTTACTTTTGTTTGTTTTAAATCTTCTGCCTCTTAATTCCATTGGGTGACCCCTAGTTCTTATGTTATCTGAAGGAATAAATAACATTTCCTTATTAAATTTTCATGATTTTCAACACCTTAGTCATCTCTTTTCCCAAGCTGAAAAGTCCCAGTCTTTTTAGTCTCTCCTCATAGGGAAGGTATGCCATACCCCTAATCATTTCTGTTGCCCTTTCCAAATCTAATTTTTTTTTTTGAGATGGCGTGACCAAATGCATGCAGTATTCAAGATGTGGGCATACCATGGATTTATATCAAGGCAATATGATATTTTCTGTCTTATCTATCCCTTTCTTAATAATTCCCAATATTCTGTTAGCTTTTTTGATTGCCACTGCACACTGAGTGGATGTTTTCAGAGAACTATCTACAATGACTCCACAATCTCTTTCTTGATGGGTAACAGCTAATTTAGACCCCATCGTTTTGTATTTATAGTTGGGATTATATTTTCCAATGTGCATTACTTTGCATTTATCGACATAGAATTTCATCTGCCATTGTGTAGCCCAGTCACCCAGTTTTGTGAGATCCCTTTGCAACTCTTTGAAGTCAGCTTTGGACTTAACTATCTTGAGTAGTTTTGTATTGCCTGCAAATTTTACCACCTCACTGTTTACCCCCATTTCCAGATCATTTATGAATATGTTGAACAGCACTGGTCCCAGTACAGACTCCTGGGGGATACTACATTTATTCCTATCGTTTGTTTCCTATCTTTTAACTGGAGTGCCTGGCAATGCTTTCAGTATCATCTAACAATCCTTAATTTAATTTAATGAGAAGCTTTTGTTTTCTTAATTACCCTGCCTCTGTATAAACAAACTCCCTGCCCCAAGGGCAGAAGCTGGGAGCAGCACAGAGCTACCACATATCAAGCTGTGTTGCAGTTGAGAGCTCCATCTGGGGCTAGGGCGTGGGCTGTGAGCAAATGGTGCCTCTTGGAAGCGATGTGGCTAGCATCAGCCACCCAGAGACAATGTGCCAAGAGCAAGTTCAGTGCACACATCTGGCCACACACTACTGCCCTTAGTGTCCAGCTGTGTGTACCAATGTGTAGAGGGGGCTCTTCCCAGGGCATGGCCCCTCTTGCACTCGTGGCCCAGGACTCTGTTTAAAAATGGGAACATTTTATTAAACTTTTCATAGTAATAAAAAACAAGCCCAGCTTGCCCAATGCCCAGTGCTGTGGCACCGCCCAGGAACAGTACGCTCTGCCAACCCTACCCCTTTCTCCAGAGCTCTGTCCCTCTGACCCAGCAGGGCCAGCATGGATCCAAACCTTAAAGGGGCAGGGTGCTGGCCCCAGTTGCCCACTGTGCTCTCAGATTCCCATTCCAGTCCCTTGTCTCAACATCCTACCTCATCACTTGGATGTCGTCCCAACATTTCTACTGACAAAATACTACATTGGGGCCATTTTACTGCTTGTTTTTCCACGGAGAGAATGAGGGATTTCTCTGAGCAGCTTCAATGGTTTTGCCCACTGAGAGAGGATGCTTTCACCTAGCTCTGGTCACACCTGTAACGAACAGGTGACAACAAGACAACTGGTAAGACACTGAAGTTTATTTCCCAGCCCAAGTCACCTGTAAATTTCCATAACAATCATTATCAAGCCCATCTTTGGCTGTTTTCACCAGTTCTGGAATTGGTGGGGGAAACATGTAGGTTTTTCTTCCTTTTTACCAATCAAGCAGGGATTTTCTGTGGTGCCTGTGGGTCCAGGATCCAACAGAATGGGCAGTTCTGAGCATTCCCATAGGGCTTCATTTCTTATGAAAGGCAGTGGCATATCCCCGTGACTGGGCATTGGCAAGCTATTTAGAAATACTATCTACTGAATAAACATAATGTTAACAAATGAGCCTAAATTTGAAAAAAAACCAAACCCACTAATCATCCCATAACAAGTTGCTATCACTTCCTTTACCAGTATTACATCAATCTGGGATAAGATACAGTCTGAGGTACAGAAGGCGGTATTGCATATAGCAAGGCAGCCCCAGGCCAATACCTGGTTTTAGATACTGATAACTAAGTAGTTATCCCTTTGTGAGGGGATCTCAGGGGTGCATGCTGGGACTGTGGGACTGCTGTGCCCTGCAGAACTCTCTCCCAGCCTGGGATGTTTCTCACAATGCCTTGCTAGTGAAGCAGCAAACCCCTCCAGGCGCTGTGATCACTCAGCACAACAGCATGTGAAGCCCCACACCCAGCTAGATTGCATGAATGCTCCCAGAGCCACTCATGAATCATCACATAGGGAACGGCACCAGCCCAATCCCCCGCGCCCCAGCCTTGCACCTCAGGAATATACTGTCTTGCACTGCTCAAGATGAACAGTGCAAATGTATTAATTGGTTCGCCACTTCATCAATGAAAAGTGGACATACACCAGCCTTGCAAAACCTGAGCAGATTTGCCACACACTTCATACAAACTCACTGGTAAAGATAAACAGTAAAACAAATTTATGGACTACAATATATAGATTTTAAGTGATATTAATTGATAGGCAAAAAGTCAGAGTTAGTTACCAAGAGAAATAAAATATAAGCACGCATTCTAAACTCTCAACCCTATTAGGCTGGGCAACATCTAGATTAAGCAGGTTTCAGAGTAACAGCCGTGTTAGTCTGTATTCGCAAAAAGAAAAGGAGGACTTGTGGCACCTTAGAGACTAACCAATTTATTAGAGCATAAGCTTTCGTGAGCTACAGCTCACTTCCTCAGATGCATATCGTGGAAGCTGCAGCAGGCTTTATATATATATATAAAGCCTGCTGCAGTTTCCACGATATGCATCTGAGGAAGTGAGCTGTAGCTCACGAAAGCTTATGCTCTAATAAATTGGTTAGTCTCTAAGGTGCCACAAGTCCTCCTTTTCTTTTTATCTAGATTAAGCAGTTTTTCTCACCCCACTGGATATTGCAGTTCATAGTATACAAATTTCACCCTTGAATTCTGGGCCAGTCCCCTCAGTTGGAGTCTTCAGAGTGTCCTTGTTGCTTGCAGCATAGGTGGGTGAAGGAGAAAGGCCAAGCATGGGCCTCCAATGTTTGGTTTTATACCCTCAGTCCATATGCTTGGAAAACACAAGTCCAGGTGAGCATTGCTGAGTCCCCAGGCAAGGTTGAGCAATTCCCCTGGTGTGGCCTCATGCAGGTGAGTCATTGCATTGTAGCTCCCTTGCTGGACAATGGTTGTTGATGGGTTGTTTCACACCCCACCCGGGTGCTGGTTACTTTCCTTGCTGTTGCCTCTGGGGAGCTAATATCTGGCTGATTCCCCAATTTACAGCATGTTTTAGTGACAACCATAAAACACAATTCTTATAACTTCATATGCATTAACGATATACATATATGGATAGAGAAATGACTTTCAGCAGATCATAACCTTTCTCCTGATACCTTACAAGACATGCTTTATATGTAAGATCATGATTATATATAGATGAGGAATATTGGGTGCTCCCCCAAAATATAGGATGTCACACCCTTTTCATGGACTCACAGGCCTGGTGCTCTGTCAGCTCCATATGTCTCCTGGGAATAACCCCCTTCAGTGTGATGGGCCCTCCATGAGGACTGCACTCGCTCTCTGGGGTTAGGCCCTTTGGCTCTGCTGTCTCCTGGGACCATACCTCTGAGCCTCCAGCATGCCTGTCTCTCTCCATGAGCCCCCTCAGGGAGTCCACTCACAGTGGACCCTGGGGCCTCCATACCCACAGGGAACAATGCCACCCCAATCTCTAGCCTGCAGTGACTCTCAGCCAGTGTAAAACAGAAGGGTTTATTGTATGTCTGAACCCAACACAGGCAGTTCTCTGGGTCCTCAGGCCTAGAAACTCTCAGCGTCATCCATCTAGGTCTGTCCCAGCTCGGGTGGACTCAGGCTGCCGTTTGTCCCAGTCCAGCCACAACCTCCTTTCAGACGACCACCCTAGATCACCTTCCCAACAGCCCCTCCTTCATCCTTTGTCTTCAATATGGGCTAACAGATTACCCTTTGTTCCCACTGGCCAGAACCAGCTGGCTCCCCAGACAGGGTGGGCTTCTCGGTCACTGGTTGCTAAGTTTCACAGTGTCCAGGCCATTGTCCGGAGTCCCAGCTGCAAAGCGAGGTTACACCTGGCCCTCTGCAACACCAAATCCTCTCTCCCACCACCTTGTAACACACGCAGCACAAGGGGAAACCAAAACATAGAGTGTTCATGCAAAATACTAAGAAAATTCCCCACTTTGTTACATCCCTAGATGTTCATATATTAATCTTTTGGGGATTTGTTTTCTCTCTAGCCAGATGGCCTCCAGTGCAGAGGTGATTTATTTGCTGTGCACTATCCTATGTGCAAAGGCAGGGTTAGTTCACAGGTCAGCGGCAGCTTCTTGTGAAGCAAACAATCCTTTGCTCAAATGAGCTCGAACTAGGAAATCCTGAGGTAACTCTTCTGGCTTCTGGGCTTCTCTTGAGGGCTGCTGACAAAGTTCAGTCATGTCTGTTTCCTGATATAGAACTTTATAGTGTTCCTCAGCTTTGGCAGGCTCAGATGTCTTTCCCGCTCATAGCGGCCCCTGAGGCTCAGCCCTGGGCAAACTGCCCTGATCACAGCTCCTGTTCCCTCTGGTGCAGTGCATATGTAAGCGGGGGAATGGCCCCACTATTGTGGGGAACTTTGTTTGCTTATACACTACCCTGGTGAAGTATACCACCATGGGCAAGCAAAAGGACCACAGAATGATAGAATCATAGAATATCAGGGTTGGAAGGGACCTCAGGAGGTCATCTAGTCCAACCCCCTGCTCAAAGCAGAACCAATCCCCAACTAAATCATCCCAGACAGGGCTTTGTCAAGACTGACCTTAAAAACTTCTAAGGAAGGAGATTCCACCACCTCCCTAGGTAACGCATTCCAGTGTTTCACCACCCTCCTAGTGAAAAAGTTTTTCCTAATATCCAACCTAAACCTCCCCCACTGCAACTTGAGACCATTACTTCTTGTTCTCTCATTTGTTACTACTGAGAAGAATCTAGATCCATCCTCTTTGAAACCCCCTTTCAGGTAGTTGAAAGCAGCTATCAAATCCCCCCTCATTCTTCTCTTCTGCAGACTAAACAATCCCAGTTCCCTCAGCCTCTCCTCATAACTCATGTGTTCCAGTCCCCTAATCCTTTTTGTTGCCCTCCGCTGGACTCTTTCCAATTTTTCCACATCCTTCTTGGAGTGTGGGGCCCAAAACTGGACACAGTATTCCAGATGAGGCCTCACCAATGTCAAATAGAGGGGAACGATCATGTCCCTCGATCTGCTGGCAATGCCCCTTCTTATACATCCCAAAATGCCATTGGCCTTCTTGGCAACAAGGGCACACTGTTGACTCAGATCCAACTTCTTGTCCACTGTAACCCCGAGGTCCTTTTCTGCAGAATTGCTGCCAAGCCATTCGATCCCTAGTCTGTAGCAGTGCATGGGATTCT
Organism: Lepidochelys olivacea; assembly: GCF_965140295.1. NCBI lineage: Eukaryota > Metazoa > Chordata > Testudines > Cheloniidae > Lepidochelys > Lepidochelys olivacea. The sequence goes on along the minus strand of NC_140418.1, from coordinate 41,396,584 downwards.
TCTGTCCTAAGTGCAGGACTCTGCACTTGTCCTTCTTGAACCTCATCAGATTTCTTTTGGCCTAATCTTCTAATTTGTCTAGGGCCCTCTGTATCCTATCCCTACCCTCCAGCATATCTACCTCTCCTCCCAGTTTAGTTTCATGCGCAAACTTACTGAGGGTGCAATCCACACCATCCTCCAGATCATTTTATGAAGATATTGAACAAAACCAGCCCCAGGACCGACCCTTGGGGCACTCCACTTGATACTGGCTGCCAACGAGACATGGAGCCATTGATCACTACCCGTTGAGCCCGACAATCTAGCCAACTTTCTATCCACCTTATAGTCCATTCATCCAGCCCTTACTTCTTTAACTTGCTGGCAAGAATACTGTGGGAGACCGTGTCAAAAGCTTTGCTAAAGTCAAGGAACAACACGTCCACTGCTTTCCCTTCATCCACAGAACCAGTTATCTCATCATAGAAGGCAATTAGATTAGTCAGGCATGACTTGCCCTTGATGAATCCATGCTGACTGTTCCTGATCACTTTCCTCTCCTCTAAGTGCTTCAGAATTGATTCCTTGAGGACCTGCTCCATAATTTTTCCAGGGACTGAGGTCAGGCTGACTGGCCTATAGTTCCCAGGATCCTCCTCCTTCCCTTTTTTAAAGATGGGCACTACATTAGCCTTTTTCCAGTCATCTGGGACATCCCCCGATCACCATGAATTTTCAAAGATAATGGCCAATGGCTCTGCAATCACATCCGCCAATTCCTTTAGCACTCTCGGATGCAGCGCATCCGGCCCCATGGACTTGTGCTCGTCCAGCTTTTCTAAATAGCCCCGAACCACAGAGGGCTGGTCACCTCCTCCCCATGCTGTGCTGCCCAGTGCAGTAGTCTGGGAGCTGACCTTGTTCGTGAAGACAGAGGCAAAAAAAGCATTGAGTACATTAGCTTTTTCCACATCCTCTGTCACTAGGTTGCCTCCCTCATTCAGTAAGGGCCCCAAACTTTCCTTGACTTTCTTCTTGTTGTTAACATACCTGAAGAAACCTTTCTTGTTATTCTTAACATCTCTTGCTAGCTGCAACTCCAGGTGTGATTTGGCCTTCCTGATTTCACTCCTGCATGCCCGAGCAATATTTTTATACTCTTCCCTGGTCATTTCTCCAATCTTCCACTTCTGGTAAGCTTCTTTTTTGTGTTTAAGATCAGCAAGGATTTCACTGTTAAGCCAAGCTGGTCGCCTGCCATATTTACTATTTCTTTCTACACATCGGGATGGTTTGTCCCTGTAACCTCAATAAGGATTCTTTAAAATACACCCAGCTCTCCTGGACTCCTTTCCCCCTCATGTTATTCTCCCAGGGGATCCTGCCCATCAGTTCCCGGAGGGAGTCGAAGTCTGCTTTTCTGAAGTCCAGGGTCCGTATTCTGCTGCTCTCCTTTCTTCCCTGTGTCAGGATCCTGAACTCGACCATCTCATGGTCACTGCCTTCCAGGTTCCTGTCCACTTTTGCTTCCCCTACTAATTCTTCCTGGTTTGTGAGCAGCAGGTCAAGAAGAGCTCCGCCCCTAGTTGGTTCCTCCAGTACTTGCACCAGGAAATTGTCCCCTACAGTTTCCAAAAACTTCCTGGATTGTCTGTGCACCGCTGTATTGCTCTCCCAGCAGATATCAGGGTGATTGAAGTCTCCCATGAGAACCAGGGCCTGCAATCTAGTAACGTCCATGAGTTGCCGGAAGAAAGCCTCATCCACCTCATCCCCCTGGTCCGGTGGTCTATAGAAGACTCCCACCAGGACATCACCCTCATTGCTCACACTTCTAAACTTAATCCAGAGACTCTCAGGTTCTTCTGCAGTTTCATACTTAAGCTCTGAGCAGTCATACTGCTCCCTTACATACAATGCAACTCCCCCACCTTTTCTGCCCTGCCTTTCCTTCCTGAACAGTTTATATCCATCCATGACAGTACTCCAGTCATGTGAGTTATCCCACCAAGTCTGTTATTCCAATCACATCATAATTCCTTGACTGTGCCAGGGCTTCCAGTTCTCTCTGCTTGTTTCCCAGGCTTCTTGCATTTGTGTATAGGCACTTGAGATAAGTCGTTGATCATCCCTCTTTCTCAGTATGAGGCAGGAGCCCTCCTCTCTCGCACGCTCCTGCTCGTGCTTCCTCCCGGTATACCACTTCCCCACTTACCTCAGGGCTTTGGTTTCCTTCCCCCAGTGAACCTAGTTTAAAGCCCTCCTCACTAGGTTAGCCAGCCTGCTTGTGAAGATGCTCTTCCCCCTCTGAGTTAGGTGGAACACGTCTCTGCCTAGCACTCCTCCTTCTTGGAACACCATCCCATGGTCAAAGAATCCAAAGCCTTCTCTCTGACACCACCTGCATAGCCATTCGTTGACTTCCGCGATTCGACAGTCTCTACCCAGGCCTTTTCCTTCTACGGGGAGGATGGACGAGAAGACCACTTGCACCACAAACTCCTTTATCCTGATCTGAGTCCTCGCTCCCACTTCCTTTACCCAAAGGCCTGCCTGACCTCAAGGGCTCCCCTTCCACTCTCCTGTGTGGCAGAGTCCTTGTAACCCCAACAAAGCTGGGCCCAGGATTCCTGGGGGGCTCAACCGCCAACCTTGTGGTCACTTAGGGCAGGGGCTCGGGTGTCCCCACTCCAGGGTGCTCCCTCTGCACTGGATGCTCCCCTTGACCCAATGATCATTACACACCGTTCAAAGCACACACAATTTATGAAACAGCAATCAAATTAAAGAAATAGGGAAAAAATGGGAAAGGTTAAATGAAAACATAATCCTGCTTTTCGCATGGGGACATCACAACCAGCGTCTCTGGAATGTAAGGGAAGTTCATAATCTGTTCCTCACAAGTCCCGGGCCTCCTTCTCAGGCCCTGGCTGTGCTGCAGGAATGCTTGGACACTTGCTCTGGCGGGGGCCACACACTCTCAGGCTCTAGGTGGCAGGACCCTTCTTCCCAGCGTCACCCCCATCCCATCGGGGTTACAATCCCCCTCCAAGTCTGATCCTCAGGGCCTCTTGGCTGGGGGCATCTCCCTGCACTGGGCCCACTGCCCAGGGTGCCCCTCACTCTCCCCAGCTGCTCACCGCACCCGGCTCCGGACTGCTCCAGCCCCAGATCTACTTTGCCTCAGCTCCAGCTCCACTCTGCCCCATCACTGCTGCTTCTGCTCTGCCTCCAGCTCCCTGGGCTGCTTCTCTGCCCCTCTGGCTCTGGTTGCCGCAGTTCTCCTCCCAGCACAGATCTGCTCTCTGGGCTGCTTCTGTGACTCTGCTCCCAGCACTGACCTGCTTCCTGGGCTGTTTTTCTGACCCCTTTGGCTGGCACAGCTCTGCTCCCCAGCTCAGCTAGGGCCTCTGCTTTCTCCTTAGCTCAGCCCCACTCTGTCTGACCCAGGCAATTCCAGCTCACAGGGAGGATGGGGCCCCCTGGCCTCCTTACTCCCTGATTAGCCTGCCCACCCTGTCAATCAGGCTGACCTGGAACATTGGCCTCTCCCCATTGTTCCTGGGGATTGTCAGTCTCAGTGACCTGATTTCCCAGGGACCCTTCCCCTTGGTACTGGGAGCTAGCCAACCAAAACACCCGCACTGTGTTTTAGTAAGGGGACAACAGTGCCCTTACACATACCTTGCAAATCCCACTGGCAGCGTGAGGAGACTGACTGCTTTGCCTTAGCCTGCCCTTTTGTAGGAGCTGCCCATCTCTCCTCTTCTTTTAAAGTCTTTTTTTAAGGGTAGGTCTGTTTCCTGGGTTGGGACTGACAGAGATTTCACTTGGGCTGGGGCTGAATTTCCTTCCTTCCTTCCCTGGAACAGCATTTCAAGTACCATTATTTCCCCAGTATTCTCCTTCTAGATTGGCTCACTGTGGCTGCTTGAGTTGGCTTCTCTGTTTGCTACATGAGAGAGGCAGTCTGAAGATTTAGCCCCAGTAATGGAGACTAGCTCTGGTCTGCAAATTCTTCCTGCTCTTCACTGGTTCAGCTGGTTTGTGTAGATTTGATAAAAGCAGAAGAATTTTTCATATAACTTTACTACGATCACTGCCAGATCTCCTCAGAGAGAGGCAGACTTCTATTAAATGTACGAGGTATCTCCGAGCCCTGGGCATGCCAGGGCCCTAGCGCGTGAGGTGTCTCTCTCTGAGGAGTTGCACAGAGACCATTATGCCCTGCTGGCACATGCTGTGATGCTGCTGCTCCCTGAACACACACAGCAGGGCTGGTTTCAGAAAGGTTCCATGGGGCACTATGAGTCCAATGCCCAAGTAAACTGGCCCATTGCCCACCTGTCCTTTGGGAGCAGCTCCTGCACAACAGCTGCAAATGGCAGCTTCCAGGGGCTGGGTGGGGTGCCACAGCGTTGTGGTGGATGTGGGCTGCTCTGTATGGCAGGGGGTGGGGGGCTTGGTAAGGTTCTCGGTGAGCTCGGGTGACAACAGCAGAAAAAAACACAGAAGCGCAAATTCACCCTGGTGGGACTAAATTGTCCAAAACCTGCAGTGTCCTTAGACCAGGGCAGCATCGCCCCCTAGCGGCTGACAGAGGCCTGTCACTGGGACTCGTAGAGTCAGTCCACATTGCAATCAGAATGTGACTGCAATATTTGTAGATGTACCCACCTGAGCAAGCTTTGAGCTAACTAAAGCCACGACAGCACAGGCTGTGCACACCCCCCTCCCCCCGACACTGTTTGTGTGCTTGAGCCACTAGCCCACACTGCCCCAGTTTCACTGCTATTGTCATTCAACCTAGCTAGACCTTGGTCTTGTTTGAAGTTCTCTTAGGGATTCTGTTTCCTGTTTTTCATATGTCAGCAATTAGTACAGCCCATTGATAGACCAGCTGATAGAAAAAAGCTATACTGTTGTTCCTCTGCTCTCACTTTTTTGCCAACTCTCTTAGTCTCTATCCTGTCTATGCCCCACCAGTGCCCGCTTTCCATGGCCCATAAAAGCACACTTCCAATTAGCAGCTTTTGTCATATGTCCTTCAGTGTGCAAAATAATACACATGTGAAATGAAATATGCAAAATGACACACTTAAGCTTTTGAAACCTGCTCAAATTGAAACACGTGTAAACTGATATGTATGTGCAAAGTGACACCCATTTGCAAAAGGACATACAGATGCCTGTGCAAACTGTGTGCAAAATTACATGTATGTGTGTTTACAATGACATGCAAACTGCCCTGAACGTGCAAACAGTGTGTTCCCACTTGGATCTGGCCAGACTGGGTGGATACTGGTGTCCTGGGCAGGACAGAATCCATACCACTGACAGCCCCTGGTTCCTTCTCCAGCAAGGACAGAACAAAATTTCAGGTGGGCTGTTAGCATTAAGATATGTTTTCCCCTGCTAATGCTTACCATTACAGGCTCAAATCCCCATGCAGAGGGAGTGAAAACCGCTGTACCTTTACATTTTGCAGGAAACAGCTCCAGGCAAATAAACAAATTCAATTTCATGATGCTCTGAGCCCAGGTCAGGTCCCAAAGTGGTGTGGAAGAGTGGGTTTGGCTTGGGCTTGGGAAGGCATGTGTTCTGTTCATTGTCACTACTGGTGTAATTGCATTGCTTTTCCAGTTGGATTATAATTTGCATTGTATTATATTTTAGATTGCAATTTACATTGCATTGCAATTAGAATTGCAAATAGTAATGCTAATTTTCACTGATGCTTATGTTGCAAGAGGAATTGTATTGCAACTTATGTGTATCTTCTATTACATTACATCACGTCTTGTCATTTACTCTGCAATTTGAATTGCATGGAAACTTGAATTCCAACATTCATCGCATTGTAATTTTCACTGAAAATTATATTGCCATTTATATTGCATGGAAATTTACATTGGATCTTTGTTAATTACAATGCAAGTTGTATTATATTGCAAATTACATTTTACTGCAGCCCACATTATATTTTACATTGTAACTTCCATTCCAATTGGCATCGCACGGCAAGCTGTATTGTAATTGCTGTTGTTTTCCAACTTCCACTACAACTTGCATTGCTTTCCAACTTGCCGTGCAGCCTCTCTTTTTGTTCTCTTGCATGGAACGTGCTATCGCATTGGAGCTTGAATTGCATTTCATCCTGTATTGCACCTTGAATAACAACTTACATTGCATTGCAACTTGTATTGAAACTGCAGGAATAACCTGTGACAACGTAGGGTACAGGTTCCTGCCTGGCATCTGTGCAAAGATGGGGTATAGGAACCTGCCTGGCACCCGTGACAATGGGGTACAGGCCCCTGCCTGGCCCCTGTGAAAACGTGGGATAGGGGCCCCTGCCTTGCATCTGCAACAACGTGGGGTAGAGGGCCCTGCCTGGCACTTGTGAGAACATGGGGTTTGGACCCCTGCCCAGAACCCATGAGAACATGGTTATGGGCCTCTGCCCAGCACCCATGACAATGTGAGGTTTGGGTCGCTTCCTGGTACACACCAGTCCCATGAAGCTGGGGCAGCTGAGAAGGCAAGGAACTGCCTCGTTTTCCAGAGGGATAATTGCATTCTGCCTGCCTAAAATTCTCCCCTTCTTTCAAGGCATGCATGTTCCGCTCCTCTCCTGTCCTGGCTAATTGCTAGTGCTATTATAACAGCTGCCAGGTTGCACTCAGCAAAGTGCAAGCTGAGTGAAAAGCAGTGCAGCATGCAGAGTGAGAGGGCCTTCAGACCGGCTGGGGCACTCGCCAATAGAGACCACTTTGTCTTACCCAAATGAGAGCGTTTGTCTTGGGGAGACAGGGGTGTGGGGAAATATCTTGTATCAGACCGACTTCCATTGGTGGGAGCGTAGGTGCTAGAACTAGGGGTGCTGGGGTCCTGGAGCACCCCCTGTATTGAAGTGGTTTCCATTATATACAGGGTTTACAGTTTGGTTCAATGGCTTTCAGCACCCCCACTGTACAAATTGTCCAGCACCCCGGGTGAGAGAGATGAGCTTTCGAGCCACATGCTTCCTTTCCCAGCCCTGAAGAGCTCTATGTGTCTTGAAAATGTGTCTCTCTCGCCAACAGAAGTCGGTGCAATACAAGATATTCATCCCCCTTGTCTCTAATATCTTGGAACCAACATGGCTACTGTCATAAATATAAAGGGAAGGGTAAACCCCTTTAAAATCCCTCCTGGACAGAGGAAAAATCCTCTCACCTGTAAACGGTTAAGAAGCTAAAGGTAACCTCGCTGGCACCTGACCAAAATGACCAATGAGGAGACAAGATACTTTCAAAACCTGGGAGGAGGGAGAAAAACAAAGTCTGTGTCTGTCTGTATGCTATTTTTGCCGGGAACAGAACAGGAATGGAGTCTTAGAACTTATAGTAAGTAATCTAGCTAGGTATGTGTTAGATTATGATTTATTTAAATGGCTGAGAAAATAGCTGCGCTGAATAGAATGACTATTCCTGTCTGTGTATCTTTTTTGTAACTTAAGGTTTTTGCCTAGAGGGATTCTCTATGTTTTGAATCTAATTACCCTGTAAGGTATCTACTATCCTGATTTTACAGAGATGATTCCTTTACTTCTATTAAAAGTCTTCTTGTAAGAAAACTGAATGCTTTTTCATTGTTCTAAGATCCAAGGGTTTGGGTCTGTGGTTACCTATGCAAATTGGTGAAGATTTTTACCAAACCTTCCCCAGGAAGTGGGGTGCAAGGGTTGGGAGGATTTTTGGGGGAAAGACGTGTCCAAACTACGTTTCCCAGTAAACCCAGAAAAAGTTTGGTGGTGGCAGTGGAAATCCAAGTAAAATTAATTTGTACTTTGGGGAAGTTTTAACCTAAGCTGGTAAAAGTAAGCTTAGGTCCCCACATCTGTACCCTAGAGTTCAGAGTGCGGAAGGAACCTTGACAGCTACAATGACATTGCATACAGCTTTTGCCTTGTCAGCCTCAGGGTGCACGTGCGCATGTAAGCATCTATGGCAGTGATTCTCAGACTTTTGTGCTGGTGACCCTTTCACATAGCATGCCTCTGAGTGTGATCCCCCCCCCTTACAAATTAAAAACACTTTAAAATATATTTAATACCATTATAAAGGCTGGAGGCAAAGCGGAATTTGGGGTGGAGACTGACAGCTTGTGACCCCCCATGTAATTACCTTGTGAACTCCTGAGGGGTCCCGACCCCCAGTTTGAGAATCACTGATCTATGGTAAGCAGACACTCAGCAGGCCACAGTGTCTACAGCTCCCTGTTCGGCTAGGAATCAGCTTGGATCCAGATGTTCACAAGAATTGAGGCTGAAGCCCCATCCACAAAGAGACGGAGACGTTGCAATGCAGAGCATCACAGTGGGGAACTGCTAGGCCAGCCAATGGAAGCCCTGCCCCTCTCAAAGAGGTAGGTGCCAAAATTTGCACTGCAGGGAGATGGGTGGGTGTCATCTTGCTATCAGGGCCACAGTGAATAGGCTCGTTAAGGAGCTGATTGAAACCGACCCAGATACATAGAGGCTTCCAAGGGACAATGTATGCCCCCAACAACAGACCAGTGGGACACTCCAGCCGGTGGAACTGTGAGCTCAGCATGGCCCTGCCTGGACACAAAGGACTGTGGTGAGCAGCAACGGATAAAGAGCTGGCTTCTGGAGGAAGTTGGCTACTCTCCCCTGGGGCTGACAAACAGTTCAGAGATAGAGCCTGAAAAGGAGATCACTACAGCTTGGGTTATGGAGTGTGCTGGCTTGGCTAGGTGGATGATGCTTTAACCTTTATGTCTCTAGGCCAGAGTTCCCTGAAGTGTGGGGCACACCGCCCTAGGGGGGTGCGGTGAGATCTTCAGCAGGGCACAGCCCGGGCCAGCCTCCACGGGGCAGCAGTTAGAGAGCATCATCCATCCCAAGCTCTGCTCCAGCCCCTTACCCAGCCTCGGTGTGGCTCTGCACCTGGCTGGGGACCCGACTGTGGCTCTGCTCCACCCCTGGGGCCAAGGCTGGGAGGCAGGGCGAGGCCAGGAGTGGAGCTGCCCCACTCACAGGCCTGGCTGCTGGCTCCCACCACAGCCTCGTTGCGACTCTGCTCCTGTCCCCAGCGTCGGCCCCTGGCCATGGCTCTGTCCCCAGCCCTGCTTCCAGACCCATCCCTGCAACACCAGCCTTGGCCCCCTTACACCTTTCTGCATCCTCCCAGCAGCTGTGCCCAGCTCTGGGGTGGGAGGGCACAGACAGGGGTAACTGGGGGCACAGCCCTCAAAAGTTTGAGGACCCCTGCTCTAGACTAACCTGAAGCCTTCCAGTGTTGTGTCATGGTGACTAATAAACCTGAGTCTGGTTTGAAAATGCTGCCCGGTGTGACTGCAAATGCTAGTCCCTAAGGCGTGGACAAGTCTCGCCCAGAAGTCTGCTGCAGTTGGTCTGGCAGAGCTCACAGGGTGAAGCAGGAGTGTTGGAGCCCGGAGAATCAGGCACAGAGATGGCAAGGCCATGTGGCCAGCCCTGGTGGAAGAATGGGACCTTCATTAGGGGACTGGCACATTGAAGGGGAGTAGCCCAGCTCCTGTGACTCCATCACAGTGTCTGTCTCAGCTAGCGATCCATGAGCGAGGAGAAGAGAGGCGGCTAACTCCTATGTCATGTGCAAGGCCCGATTCAGTGGATGTTCTCAGAGGCCCCTTAATTCCACAAAAAATATTGGGGGGGGGGGCAGGGAAAGAGCAGGTAGTCCTCCTTTATCCCAGTGCCCCTTAGCGGTGGGAGACCCTGTGTCAAGTCTCTGCTCTGCCCAAGGGGGAGAAAGGAGTTGATCAGGGTGCCTACATCTTGGGGGAACAACCTACTCATCAGGCTATGGGATGTTCTGAGGGACCTCGCTCCTGTTGATGTTCCACTTTAATTAAATATTTATTGGGCCAGAGAGAAAGCAAGAATCACTCCCTAGCTCAGGATAAGACTGCTCTCCTGGGAGGGGGCAGATCCCTCTCTTTGAATCCTTCTCCTCATCAGACAGAGTGGGGAATTGAACTGGGGTGTCCCCCATCCCCGCTGAGTGCCCTAACCCCAGGCTAAAGGTTATGAGGGAGGTGGGTCACCTCCCCTCGCTGTTTTGTTTGGAGGTAGGCATCCTTTGATCCTAGCTACTGGATCAGGCCCCATGGATGAATTACGTGGCTGAACACTTGTCTTCCCACAGGTCATGCATTGCTCTGTGGCTTAGGCGGGAGACAGGTGGCCGCACACTTAGAGGGAGGCATAAGTGCATGTGTTCACAGGCAGGCAATGTAGGTGCTGAGTGAGTTCAGGCACCTTCAGGGTTCAGAGGTGCCTGCAGCTGGACGCCCCGGGGCATGGGCACCCAGGTCTCTTTGAGATTCGGTACTGAGTGTTCCCAGCATGTGGTGTAGTAGCACACAGCTGCCTCAGGGTGGCACTAAAGACATGACAAATGGGCTGCACAGCAGAGACAAGCCTGGGACAAGAGGAGCTCGAAGCACATGCCAGCAACCCTGTGAGAAGTAAGCGTTGCTCAGCAGAGGAGCTGAAACCAGTGCTTCCAAACGAGGCCTTGGGGGATGTCTACATAGAATCATAGAAGATTAGGGTTGGAAGAGACCTCAGGAGGTCAATACACAATATACAATACACAGCAATTAGTCACTCGTGGCCGGCCTGAGCCAGCTGACGCAGGCTTGAAGGGCTCGGGCTGTGGGGCTGTTTCATTGCTGTGTAGATGTCTGGGCTCAGGCTGGAGCCTGGACTCTGGACTCTGATGAGGTGGGAGGGTCCCAGAACTCAGGATGGAGCCTGGGCCCAAATGTCTACACTGCAATTAAAAGCCCTTTAGCTCAAGCTCCTTGGCGCGGGCTGGCCGTGGGTGTCTAATTGCAGTGTAGACAGACTCTGAGTTTGTCCTGAGAACCAGGACATGAACTTGCCAGGGGCTGAGCACCCTACATGCGAACTGGAAGCTGTGGGTGCTCAGTGCCTCTGACAATCCTCCCTAGGGATCTCTACTGGGGCACCCACCATTAGCAGGCCCTGAGCAAGTTTAGGCCTGGGCCTGCTGCCTCTTTGCCCACCTCCAGCCTCCTGCCCACACTGCTCCCTTCTCAGAACAAAGTGCTCTGCAGACACACACAGGAAAGGTCTTGTCTGGTGCATCAAGGCACATGCTGGGCTACTCTCTGCAGCACACTCCATCGTCCCCTACCTTGGTCCATTCTCAGCTCCCAGCTGTCTCAGGAAGGAGGGCTTCCCTCTCGTGACACACAGTCCAACGGATCTGAGCAGTGGCTCTTTGATGGGAATATTCAGTTACCTCCTTGATTTAGCCCTCTTGGCTCCTGCCCTAGCTGGAAGAACGTTTCTGGCCTGAGTTAGACTGGAAGTCAGACTGTACGATTATAATAGCTTCAGAATTGATGAATCCAGCTATTTACTCTCCCTGTTTGGTTCACACCCCGCAGACTGCTGTGGATAGCCACATGGTATTCTGTGGTTCATACCCCTTAGGCGGCTGTGGATAGCCATGGGGTCTTCTGTGGTTTGCACCCCTCAGGTGTCTGTGGATAGCCATAGGGTATTCTTTAGTTTGTACCCCTCAGGCAGCTGTGGATAGCCACGGGGTGTTTTGTGGTTTGTATCCCTCAGGTAGCTGTGGATAGCCATGGGATGTTCCGTGGTTTGTACCTCTCTGGCGGCTGTGGATAGCCACGGGGTGTTCTGTGGTTCACACCCTTAAGGTGGCTGTGGATATCCATAGGTGTTCTGCAGTTTGCACCCCTCTGGCGGCTCTGGGTAGCCATGGGGAGTTCTGTGGTTCTTAACCATCAGGCAGCTGTGGATAGTCACGGGGTATTCTTTGGTTCACACCCCTGAGGTAACTGTGGATAGCCATGGGGTGTTCTATGGTTTGTACCCATAAGATGACTGTGGATAGCAATGGAGTATTCTGTTTCCTCCCCCTGAGCCACCAGCTTTTAAAAAAATGTTCCCAAGTCCCATCCTTGTTGTTTTTTGCTGCATTTCTGTGAGCGCCCGTCAGTTTGTCAGCATCATCTTGGTACTGTCATGGGAGCGACCTCCTCTTGCAAACCCTGTTGTGGCTTCCTGGCAGCCCTGCAATTGGCCCCTACCTCAGTTCCCCCATTCAAAGGACTTCTTCACTAACTCACAGACTCCTTTGTCCATTTACAGGGTTTGGGTTTATTGAATTAGCTACATTCAAAATAAAATCCCTAGCAGATCACTCCCAGGCCTTCCCTGCCTGCGTCTTGCTCCCCAAGGCCAGGTTCCTCTGCTGGAGCCTCCTCACTCCCTGCATACCCTGCTTTCTAGTCTGATCTCCCTGAGCATACCCCTTTGTCACCATGCCTCAGTGGGTTACAGCTGAGAATGCCAAATTCAGGACAAACTGCTCAGACATAGGGTAGACTATTTTTTCTATTATTAGCATCTATTTATGATTAGACTCTATGATTGGAGTCTACCATACTCTATTTTTTCTATTCTTAGAAATACCAAACCACTAACAAAAGTAAACTTCTGTCTCACCACACTGGTTAACAAGAAGTCAGAAATGCAGTGTCCTTAGGCATCCCAGCCCTTATTTCACCACCCAGACACTTGACTTTATGATGAGTGGTTACTGAAAACCAGTTTCATCAGTGTCCTGTCTCCTCAGTGTGAGGGCTCTATGCGTGCCACACAAATCACATGCTTGTCTCCAGGGCTGTCCTTACCCATACACAAAGCATGCAGCTGCGTAGGGCACCAGGAAATTCGGAGCACCAAATTTCCTGGTGCCTTGCACAGCTGCGTGTTGCTCCAGCCTCTGCTCTGCCTCTTCCCCAGCCCCGCCCCGTCCCGCCCCTTCTCCAAAGCCTCCGCCCCACCCTGCCTCTTCTTGCCCCAACCCCTTCCCTGCCCCAGCCCCACCCCTTCCCACCTCTGCTCCACCCCAGCCCCGCCCCCACTCCCCTGAGGACTGCAGCGGGGCCACACCTGCACTCACCGGCAGCGGGAAGTGCAGCAGCCTGGCCCAAGCCGCGCCACCGGTGAGTGCTGGGGAGTGGTTCCCTCCTGTCCCCCAAGCCAGCCCCGCCCTCCCTCCCCCCCCGCAGAGGCCTGGGGCCAGCCTTCCCTTCCACCCCACCCCACGGAGGCCTGCCCTACCCTGCAGGGAGGGGCTGTGTAGGGCCCCAGAATAGCTAGGGATGGCCCTGTTTGTCTCTAATTGTCTGCCTACCAACCTCCTGAGTCTTTCAGTTTCCAGATACCTCCCTCCCCTTTAAAAACAGTGGTGGCTGACATTTTCCTGCTTGCATAAAGGTGTAGCTGTTATTTATTATCCAGCCAGCTGCTTTACTCTCAGGTACAGAAGGTTGTAGTAAAGAGTGCTGAGCAGTAGATTTTCACATATGTTGCTGTCTAAATGACCTCCCACACACATCTGTGGATGTACTGGCCCTCTACCTAGTCATTTTCACTTAGAGCAGAGATTACCTTCTGTACCTGAGCAGTGAGCTAATGGCTGAGTCCATGATGTGCATCAGTGTCCCTCATGGGAAGGCAGTGATGTGGTGTTATCAGGTGCCCAGGCAGGCAGCTCACATTACATTTTGGGGGGAAAATCTGGAACTGGAGTGTGTTGGGGTCACTGTGTGGTAATCTTTAAGGCCGGTAAGAGCCAAGGGGTGGCTGTCTGGCTGCAGCATTCCCAGACATGACTCTGAGTGACATATATGCTGGAGACCGCTTGTGGGCACATCCCCTAGTCTGCTTCTCTAGTGGGTGTTGGTGAGGCAGGTCTGCCCCTGCCTACACTGTTTGGTGGTGGTGTCCTGCCCCACCCTCTTCTGCAGCAGCAAGACCAGCCCCAGCCCCTCCAACCTCCCCTTGGGGCTAGGATGGCCCAAGGCACTGTGCTAACAGCCTGGGTTGGTGTCAGGGATGGACTGAGACCCTCCTGGCCCCTCCTGCTTTGATCCCCAGAGCTCCCTGACCCCATCTGCAAATGCCCCATGTCCCTCCATTGGGGCTCAGTGCCAGTGCTGGGGAGGGGGAGATCAAGGCACCAGGCAGAGCCCCGCAGAGAGGCCACATTAGCCCAGCTCCAGCTCCCTTAGCACCTCTTCCCACTCCACCCCCTGCCTCAGGGAGATGTGGTATGTGCAGGAGCCTTGCACCACAGGAGTGGGATGGGGGGAGCTGCTGTTCACTATGGCCCTGCTGCAGGCACCCCCTCCCCTTGGCCTGGCCAGGCCCCTGCCCTGTGGGGAGCTGCTTTGGCCCCAGAATCAATACAGTCCAGTTCCCCTGTCCTGGAGCCAGCACTGCCAGGCAGCCCCATCAGGGAAGAAATAGGTTCTGGTGGTAATAAAATTTCACCACTATCCAAAGGCAGTGGCTCTGTCCTCCATCAAGGCAGACACCACAACAGATGTGTTGCTGATCAGTTTCAGCAGAGTGGGATTCCTCTGCGAGGCCCTTTCAAACCAGGGGTCTAATTTCATGTCAGCCCTTCTCTGGTGCTTGTGGGAGAAATTGTTTCTAACCCTTGAAAGCCTACCCTGAGAGTGGCTGCTGCCGCCCTGTGTGTGTCCGTCTGCTTTCCTGAGGCGGCAGCGCAGACTGCTGTAAGGGCGGGGGGAATGGTCCCATTCATCTCAATGGAGTGTTGACTCTGAAATGTAAAGATGACAAATAATTGTAGATATTGCTAATTCAGCTGATCATTTTATCAAAAGCATCCAGCTAATGTGCTTTCCCTGGAAACCATAACTGCCTTCCACACCAAGAGCCCCATCCACCTTCCTCCTCTCCAGTCACTTTCCTGATTGGCAGGTCAAACAGCTATCACAGAATCATAGCATCATAGAATATCAGGGTTGGAAGGGACCTCAGGAGGTCATCTAGTCCAACCCCCTGCTCAAAACAGGACCAATCCCCAACTAAATCATCCCAGCCAGGGCTTTGTCAAGCCTACCTTAAAAACTTCTAAGGAAGGAGATTCTACCACCTCCCTAGGTAATGCATTCCAGTGTTTCACCACCCTCCTAGTGAAAAAGGTTTTCCTAATATCCAACCCAAACCTCCCCCACTGCAACTTGAGACCATTACTCCTTGTTCTGTCATCTGCTACCACTGAAAACAGTCTAGAGCCATCCTCTTTGGAACCCCCTTTCAGGTAGTTGAAAGCAGCTATCAAATCCCCCCTCATTCTTCTCTTCCGCAGACTAAACAATCCCAGTTCCCTCAGCCTCTCCTCATAACTCATGTGTTCCAGTCCTCTGATAATTTTTGTTGCCCTCCACTGGACTTTTCCAATTTTTCCACATCCTTCTTGTAGTGTGCGGCCCAAAACTGGAGACAGTACTCCAGATGAAGCCTCACCAATGTCGAATAGAGGGGAATGATCACGTCCCTCGATCTGCTCGCTATGCCCCTTCTTATACATCCCAAAATGCCATTGGCCTTCTTGGCAACAAGGGCACACTGTTGACTCAGATCCAGCTTCTCGTCCACTGTAACCCCAGGTCCTTTTCTGCAGAACTGCTGCCTAGCCACTCGATCCCTAGTCTGTAGCGGTGCATGGGATTCTTCTGTCCTAAGTGCAGGACTCTGCACTTGTCCTTGTTGAACCTCATCAGATTTCTTTTGGCCCAATCCTCCAATTTCTCTAGGTTCCTCTGTATCCTATCCCGACCCTCCAGCATATCTACCTCTCCTCCCAGTTTAGTGTCATCTGCAAACTTGCTGAGGGTGCAATCCACACCATCCTCCAGGTCATTTATGAAGATATTGAACAAAACCGGCCCCAGGACCGACCCTTGGGGCACTCCACTAGATACCGGCTGCCAACTAGACATGGAGCCATTGATCACTACCTGTTGAGCCTGACAATCTAGCCAACTTTCTATCCACTTTATCGTCCATTCATCCAGCCCATACTTCTTCAACTTACTGGCAACAAAATTGTGGGAGACAGTGTCAAAAGCTGTGCTAAAGTCAAGGAACAACATGTCCACTGCTTTCCCCTCATCCACAGAGCCAGTTATCTCGTCACAGAAGGCAATTAGATTAGTCAGGCATGACTTGCCCTTGGTGAATCCATGCTGACTGTTCCTGATCACTTTCCTCTCCTCTAAGTGCTTTAGAATTGATTCCTTGAGGACC
Organism: Lepidochelys olivacea; assembly: GCF_965140295.1. NCBI lineage: Eukaryota > Metazoa > Chordata > Testudines > Cheloniidae > Lepidochelys > Lepidochelys olivacea. Next base: position 41,380,422 of record NC_140418.1, on the reverse strand, counting down.
TGCTCCATGATTTTTCCCGGGACTGAGGTGAGGCTGACTGGCCTGTAGTTCCCAGGATCCTCCTTCTTCCCTTTTTTAAAGATGGGCACTACTTTAGCCTTTTTCCAGTCATCCAGGACCTCCCACGATCACCATGAGTTTTCAAAGATAATGGCCAATGGCTCTGCAATCACAGCCACCAACTCCTTTAGCACTCTCGGATGCAACACATCCAGCCCCATGGACTTGTACTCGTCCAGCTTTTCTAAATAGACCTGAACCACTTCTTTCTCCACAGAGGGCTGGTCACCTCCTCCCCATGCTGTGCTGCCCAGTGCAGTAGTCTGGGAGCTGACCTTGTTCATCAAGACAGAGGCAAAAAAAGCATTGAGTCCATTAGCTTTTTACACATCCTCTGTCACTAGGTTGCCTCCCTCATTCAGTAAGGGGCCCACACTTTCCTTGGCTTTCTTCTTATTGCTAACATACCTGAAGAAACCCTTCTTGTTACTCTTAACATCTCTTGCTAGCTGCAACTCCAGGTGTGATTTAGCCTCCCTGATTCCATTCCTACATGCCCGAGCAATATTTATATACTCATTCCTGGTCATTTGTCCAATCTTCCACTTCCTTGCACTTCCTCATGTTAGTTTAGCGTCTCCCCTCCCCAGTGCAGCCGGTTCCACCATATGGTGCCGGAGATTATTTTCCTTTGTTGTTGGTTTTTTTTTTTCTGTGTTCCCCTTTGTTGGTGCCCTCCTCTCATGCATCCAGCCTGGGGGTGGAGGGGTGGCCTCTTTTCCCTCGCCAGTTTCCCTTCCTTGTTCTTTTCCATAGTGCCGGTTCCCATTCCTCCCTCTGAATGGTGGGTATAGCTGTGGGTGGAGCCCCCTTGGTCATTGCTCCTGCCCCCCTCCAGCCTTCTCCCCCACCTACCTCAGCGGTGGCACAGATAGAGATTCTGCTGTTGCTGTGACCTCTGACCCTTCCACCTCTGGGGGAGCCCCCTTGGCCAGTGGGAAGGGCCAGGAGAAAAATAAAGGGCAAGGGCCCTGCCCAGAAGGGGAAACCTCCCATGGTGGGGGCTCTCCACTCTGCCACAGCTGCTTTGTCAGCCTCGGCTCCCTCTCTTCTCCCCCTCCTTCCCTCCACCAACTCTAGGGGTGCCCATTCCTTGGTCCCCAGAGCATACACCCAGGTGGCTATGCCTCCCCCCCTTACCATCTGGCCCAGCCACCTCCCATGGTACCATCTCTGGAGACTGGGCCCCTTTCCAACCCTCACCAGAAAACATGGCATTCGCTGCCTCCTGATGTCAGCCTCGCCCCACATGGAGACCTACGTGTGAGCGATGGCATGGGTGGTCGGGCCCACAGACATGGTAGCAGCCTCTAAGATGTACGGGAAGGTGGTTTTCTTCCTGGCATTGCAGGCCCAGGAGGTGGTGGAGAGGGGCCTGGCAGTAGGGGGCCTCCACATCCCACTAGAGCCATTGGAAGACCTGGGCACACAGGTGGTGTTTACCTCCGTTCCACCCTTCCTCCCCAACACCACCCTTCTGCCTTTCATTGGGCTGTAAGGACCCCGCCCTCTGCCATGTACTGTTGTTCCACTGGCAGGTGCAGATCCAGCTGCCGCCGGCAGCATGTGGTGTGGAGGCCATGGCGTGGTCCTTCCTAGTGCCCCATTACTCCTCGGGGGAGGCCCAGTACTATCTGCCAGGTGATGCGGCATGTTCGGAGGGACTGCCCTTTGGCCCGGCACGGAGTGGCACATGGGCCCCCCAAGAAGGCACCAGCCTCGTCATTGCCAGCGACCCTAGCCACCCGGCTCCTGGGGTCACCCCTCCTCTTTCAGTGTCTGCGGTCGTCTCTGCTCTGGGGGTGGCCCCCCCCATCATGGTCAGATGAGCGGGCGGGTCCCACCATCTATGTGAGCAGTCAAGCAGCACCGGCAGAGGAGAGGGTAGCAGGGCCATTGGTGGGGACCAATTGGGGCTTGCCTTGGTGGGAGTTTTCCCTTTCCCCTGTTGTCCGACCTCCACCTTCCCCTGCCCCTATGCTATCACACTTGTCCCCTGGCTCTGTTTCTCCTGGCCACCCTTCCACCTCGGAGGACTGGGTGCTCACACAGGGGGAAGTGTGGAAGGTATGGGCCCAGCAACTCCCCCTCGCTGTGGAGAGGGAGGAGACCCTCCCCCCCGCCCCCGTAAAACCATCTCTGGAGGCCCCTGTTGCCGAGCGTCCTGCCGTCTCCCCCATCGGTTGGATTGGGCTGAGGTCGTCATAGCAGCGGAGGAGGGTACTACCACCCCCCTCCTAGAGTTCCCCCCCAAGGAGGCCTCGGATAATGTCCCCCTCGCCTCCTTTCCATCTGTGCCCCCTGTTGCTCCCGAGGTGGTTATTACCTCAGCTGCTGGAGGGGAGGACTTTGTTGAGGTGGGTGGGGATTTCACCTCTATTTCTGAGGAGATCAAGGCCCTGGGACTCATTCCAATTGCCCAGTGGGTAGAGGACCCCCTGTTGAAGGGCCTCATTCAGGGCGGTTGTCACCAGCTGTCCCCGCCTCCTCTTTTTCCATCTCCCCAGGCCACCATCCCCACTCCCATCATTGAGGCGCCCTCGGGTCCGTCCACTGCCCAGATGCGCTCAGCACCTTACTTGTGGCCTCTGCGCCCATTGTGGCGATGGCCAGTGCTGTGCAGTTGGGCCTCAGGCCCCCAGGTGTCCCTCCTCTTGGGGTGGGGTGGTTGGCCCTTTTGTCCTCTGTTCCCTCCAGTGCTGTGACCGTGGGTGCTAAGTTTGTTGAGGTGCCTGGATCCGGCACTGTTTAGTGGCCCCTCTTCCTCTCTGCCCTTTTAGCCTCCGTGGTCTGTCGGGAGGCACCGCATCCCATTGGCCTTACCACTGGGGCCCCTGATTCTATCCCTGTCCCTGACCCAGATTCCTGCCCTGTCCCTATCCCTGCTCCTGTCCCTCTTTCCTCTACCTCCCCTGTTGTTGCCACCCCCCAGGGTTGCCTCATTCTCTTTCTACGATGGCCCCCCAGAGGTGTTTTTTGTGTTTCCTTCTCCTGGCCCACCTGGGACTGGTGTTCCCCCTCCGCTGCAGTCCCCAGCACTGGGGTTTGGCCACGGGGCCAGTATGGGGACCCAACCGAGGGACGGTCAGGGCTCTCTGACCTCAGCCACCCAAGTACCGTGAGACGAGCTGCGATCTTTCTTACTGGATACCCGTGGTTCCAGGAACAGGGTTCAGCTCACTCTCCAGTGCTGGGGAGACTCATCTTGTCCTCTGGGCTTTGAGGGCCATTTTGGGGGAAGGCAAAGGGACTGGGAGGCAGGACCCACTTCTTCCGTGACTCCCTGATGGCTTTCAGGGTTTGGTCACAGTTTGCTGCAGGGACCAATGGGGACCACTAGCATGTCTGTCCCGGAGGATCCTCCCCAGTCCTCCTTACGCTGCCGACAATCTTTGCCACTCTGAACACCCGGGGCTGTAGGGTGGGTCTCCACAGGTGTCAGGTGCTCTCCTTCCTTTGGGAAGGGGGGTACTTGGTAATCTTCCTGCAGGAGACCCACATGGACCCGGTTTCTGAAGCTAGCTGCCAGATGGAGTGGGGGGACAGGGTGTACTTTAGCTACCTTTGATTAGGACAGTTGGTTGCAAATGGTTTATTTACCTGCAAGCCTTCCTGTGTTCGTGTGAGCCAGCCCAGGAAGCATGGAGGCTGGGGTCTCACAGGACATGTGAACATGTCACCTGATACTGGAATCCATCTTAAAGCTGGTCCTTTTCCTTTTAGAAGGAGGGGTGAGGACCCAGAGAGACAAAAGTTTCCTGCCTTGTGCCAAAGCTATAAAAGGGGCTGGAACAGAACAAAAGAGGCTGCCAGTCATGAGAACACCCCTGCTTTCCACCTAAGATGTCTGCTGGAACTAACAAGGGGAAAGGATTGGGCCCAGACTAGAAAGGAGTCTAGTCTCTAAAAGAAGCTTATTGGAACATCTGAGGGTGAGATTTTACCTGTAATCAGTTTCTTAATGTATTAAGCTTAGACTTGCATGGTTTTGCTTTATTTTGATTGGTAACTTACTTTGTTCTGTCTGTTATTACTTTAAACCACTTAAATCCTACTTTTTATACTTAATAAAATCACTTTTGTTTATTAATGAACCCAGAGTAAGTGATTAATACCAGGGGAGCAAACAGCTGTGCATATCTCTCTATCGGTGATATACAGGGTGAACAATTTGAGTTTACCCTGTATAAGCTTTATACAGAGTAAAATGGATGTATTTGGGGGTTTGGATCCCATGGGAACTGGGTGTCTGGGTGCTGGAGACAGGTGACCTGCTGAGTAGTTTTTGGTTAAAGTCTGCAGCTTTGGGGGCATGGACCAGACCTGGGGTCTGTGTTGCAGCAGGCTAGCGTGTCTGGCTCAACAAGGCAGGGTTCTGGAGTACCAATCTGGCAGGGAAAATGGGCTCAAAGGTAATCTCGGCACATCAGGTGACAGTCCCAAGGGGATCTCTGTGACCAAACCTATCACAGGGGGCAATAACTGAGACTGTGCCTTTATTTGATTTTCTTCTGGTATGTAACAGAGGCATGAAAATTTGGGGGCCTAGCTGTATGTTTGTGTTCATTTTGGGGAGGGAAGATACATTTATGTTGCCTCTTTTTATATTAAAAATCCTGTCTAGCCTGGGGAACTCATGCATTGGCTTTGTCTAGACTAAAGTTGGTGGTCCTGTTTGATCATAAATGCTAATTGTGTTGATAACTGAGACTCTCCACAAATGTTTGTTCTGGGGCACAAAGTTTTGTGGTTTGCCTGAGGCTGAGCCACTATGTCCTGATACTTCACAAATGTTTGCATCTAAATTAGCATTTACAGTTGCGAGTGTGGTCGTGTGCAAGCGCTGGGAGAGAGCTTGGCACAGCAGCAAGAGCATAACAGACCTACATGAGGGGATTAGCTCCAAGCGGCTGGAGCCTGTTTACACTAGCACTTTAAAGCTGTCAAGTTTCCTTCCCCACTCTGAACTCTGGTGTACAGCTGTGGGGACCCGCATGAAAGACCCCCTAAGCTTATTTCTAGCTGCTTAGGTTAAAAACTTCCCCAAGGCACAAAATCTTTGCCCTTGGACTAGGGTATGCTGCCACCACCAAACACTTTAACAAAGAACCAGGGAAAAGGACCACTTGGAGTTCCTCTTTCACCAGCATCCCCCCAAGCCCTTACAGTCCCTTTCCTGGGGAGGCTTGAGAATAAACAAGTTGAGCACAGACCAGCTTGGGTTTCTTAGGACCCTAAAAACCTAATCAGATTCTTAAAAAAACAGAACTTTATTAGAAGAACAAAACAAAGATAGAAGAAACACTCTTTAAAATTAGAATGGAAGATAATCTCACAGGCAGTCAGCTTCAAAACATAGAGAATCCCTCTAGGCAAAACCTTAAGTTACAAAAAGACACAAAAACAGGAATGCACATTCTCTCCATCACAGCAAATTTACAAGCCAAAAAACAAAGAAAACCTAACACATTTTCTAGCTAGATTACTTACTAACTTTACAGGAGTTGGAGAGCTTGCATCCTTGATCTGTTCCCAGCAAAGGTATCACACAGAAAAACACACAAAAATCTTCCCCCCCTCCAGATTTGAAAGTATCTTGTCCCCTCATTGGTCATTTTGGGTCAGGTGCCAGCAAGGTTACCTTAGCTTCTTAACCCTTTACAGGTGAAAGGGTTTTGCCTCTGGCCAGGAGGAACTTTATAGCACTGTATACACAAAGGTGGTTACCCTTCCCTTTATATTTATTACACAAGTGCTCTGATTTGCTGAGCTCAAGGAGGTGATTTTTCACCCCCCTGAGCCAGCAAGTTAGAGCATTATAAAATGTAAGTGTAGCCAAGCTCCAAGATAACAGGAGAACTGGTGAAATGATAACATTACAAAAGTCAAGAGACAGAAAATTGAGCAATGGAGACGGGGAAGGGATTTTAAAATCACACTGAAAAACTCTGTTTTGTCTGATTTTGTTAACACCTATTTTTAGGTCTTACCAGGCTGGTCAGAAACACAGTCCCACAAGTGATTGCAGTACCAATTGAGCATTTAAAATAACAGAGTTTCCTAATAAAACCTATTTAGCTCTTTCTTTGAACAGTGGGGAGGAACAGATTAAACTAGAGTAGGGGGTTAGGGAGGGGGACCGCAACTCCTGGCTAGAACATCTGTCCTCATCCCTCTTACTTTCACAGTGCTCTGGCATTCGAGCCCCTGGCTTAACAAAGTCCTTTCAGCTGAGGGTGACCCACTCATTTGGGACAAGTTAAGCAAAATCCTGCTTCCCTGTATTCATACAATAACGCCAACAACATTGGTAACTGCATTTCAGTACCCCTAAAGTGATTTGTAACCCAACACCAGCCAAAGTTGATTATTTTGAGCAACACTGCTCTATCTGCTGGGTATCTAAGTGGAGTAGGCATGTTCATGTAAATACAGTTTGCTCCTGAATGAATCCTCTCCCCCTCCCAGCTAGCTGTCAGGGGAGAATTCATTCAGTTCATTTAGACCCCTCTTATATCCTCCCCCCAGATGAGAATTTGTTGTCCCAGCAAATCACACTCCAGATTATACCACCTGCATGAGTTCTCCTCAAAGGGTCTGAGGAAACTCACTATGGCTGCCATAGAGTTCAGAGGTACATCTGTGTGAATTCCTCTCCCACCATGAGTAGGGGGGTACAAGCCGCCATACTCACTCCGCTGTCCAGGCTCCTGCCAGCTGCTCCTGCTGGTCACCTACTTGCTGCTCCTGCCTCTCTGCTGTGCCCTCTGCAGGTCAGCCTCTTAGTGATTTTCAGCTCTTAGCAGGCTGGGCAGAAACATAATCCTACCACAACTGATTTTAGCTCTGATCCTAATGAAGGCTATTTAGCTCTTTCTTTAAACAGGGGGGAGGAACAGGTTAAACTGGGGGCGGAGGGAATCCTTGGGGAGGGTCCACACCTCCTGGCTGGGACAACTGTGCCCACCTCTCTTACTTTCACAGGGCTGTGGCAATGCTACGTAGTGAATGTTAGTGAGACCATTCCTGGCTACTGTGTCCACTCTGGTGTACAAAGGGCAGTTACAAACTGTCAGGGTCCCAAAGAACTGCAAGAAGGTATGGAGAACTGGGAAACTGGCCTAACAGTGAGAGATTAATGAAGTTCAATCTATTTAGTTTATTGAAGAGAGGATTAAGAAGTGACTTGGTCTCAGTTGTACCTACCTGGGAAAGGTTTCAGAGTAACAGCCATGTTAGTCTGTATTCACAAAAAAAAAAGGAGTACTTGTGGCACCTTAGAGACTAACCAATTTATTTGAGCATAAGCTTTCGTGAGCTACAGCATCCGATGAAGTGAGCTGTAGCTCACGAAAGCTCATGCTCAAATAAATTGGTTAGTCTCTAAGGTGCCACAAGTACTCCTTTTCTGTCTACCTGGGAAAGAGATTTCCAAGAGCAGAGGGCTCTCCAATCCAGCAGACAAAGGCAGAACAAGATCCAATGGCTGGGAGCTGAAGCCAGACAAATTCAGTTTGAAGTAAGGTACAGATTTAAAACAGGGAGGGTAATTAGCTGTGGGAACAGCTCGTCTAGGGCCATGAAGGGAGGAGGTGTCTCCTGAAAGGCATGCTCTAGCTCAGCAAGACATTTTCGGCTGGGTGCAGGAGCCACTGGGCGTATTCTCTGGGCCAAGCTCTGCAGGAGGACAGACCAACTATCCCAGTGCTCCTTTCTGGCCTCAGAACCTAGGAAATGAAGCAGTAATGGATGTTAGAGGTGCAGCAAGAGGACAGACTGGTGGTGAGTGCCCACAAGCTGCTGGAGAAAGTCCTCACCCCAGAGGTAATTCCTGCATCCAACTGTCTCTATTAGCTGGGCCATACACGCTCACACTCCATGGCCATTAGATGACAGCAGCTGCAGTGACAAGGAGCAGGAGTGCAGTGATCTGGCCTGTACTCTGGGCAGAGATAGGGAATTGTGCTTTATGTGGGGGGAGGGGACATTTAACACAATAAGGAACCAGCACTGACCAGAGCCTGACGCTAATACAGCTCATCAAAGGAGATGGACAAGTTTTAGCAGCCTTGACCTTTCCAGGGGAGGTGGAGGATGCATGGCTTCTGGCTTGTGTTACGGCGGTGGGAGGGGGGATGTAGTGATGAGAGAAAAAGGCACTGACAAGTTCACTCCAGACAGGCTGCTAAGGTTGGGGAGGAGGAGCTCATTGATGCACAGATACATCCCAAGCACCGAGCCAGAGCCCTGTGCTTTGCAATGGGCAGAGCACAGGTGAAGGTGAGGGATAAGAGCACAGTGGAGACTTTCAGTCCATTTCCTGACATAGCACACCTGTAACATGGCTGCAAGGGGTGCAGAGAGTAGCAGTGAGTCAGTTCCCTGGAACACTAGTCCCTAGACTGGCACTAGTACAGGTAGAGCTGCCAACTTTCAATTGCACAAAACAGAACACTCCTGCCCCACCCCTGCCTTGAGGCACCTTTGCTGAGGCCCTGCCCCCACTCGCTCCATCCCCACTTGCTCCGTTGCTCACCCTCCCCCACCCTCACTCACCGGGCTGGGGCGGGGGCTTGGGGTGCAGGAGGGGTGTGAGGGCTCCAGCTGGGGGTGCAGGCTTGGGGCGGGGCTGGGGATGACGGGCTTCAGATGCAGGAGGGGGCTCCAGGCTGGGGCCAAGGGGTTCAAAGTGTGGCAGGGGGTGTGGGCTCTGGGATGGGGCTGGGGATGAGAGGATTGGGGTGAAGGAGGGGGCTCTGGGTTGGGGCAGGAGGTTGGAGTGGGATGGGACTGGGGATGAGGGCTCCGGCTGGGGGTGTGGGCTCTGGGGTGAGGCTGGGGATAAGGCATTTTGGGGTGCAGGAGGGGGCTCAGGGCTGGGGCAGGGTGTTGTGGGGGATGCAGGCTCTGGGAGAGAGTTTGGGTGTGGGAGGGGACTCTGGGCTGGGGCAGGGAGTTGGGGTGCAGGAGGGGGCTCGGGGTGCCGGGTCCCAGTGGTGCTTACTGTGGCTCCCAGGAAGCTGATGCCAGCTCCCTGCAGTGCAGCCCCATGGCACATGGGCGGCCAGAAAGGCCCAGCATGCTGTGCTTGTACTCGCAGACACCCCCCCGCAGCTCCCATTGGTTGCAGTTCTCAGCCAACGGGAGCTGCAGAGCCAACACTAGATACAGGGACAGCGCACAGAACTTCCCTGGCAGCCCATGTGCCTTGGGGCCACAAGGACCTGTTGGCTGCTTCCAGGAGCCTTGCAGAGCTAGGGCAGGCAAGGAGCATGCCTTAGTCCCGAACCCCCGCTGCGCTGCTGACTGGACTTTTAAGGGCTGCTGACAGGAGCCGCCAGGGTACCTTTTGACCAGGTGTTCCACTTGAAAACAGGACACCTGGAAACCCTAAATGCAGGTAATGAGAGCCCCCAAGGGTCCATGCACCATGCCTAACAACGCCATGTGGAGACCACTGGATCCGGCCATGCACTTGGCGGGGATAGGGCGTAGCACAGGGGTGGGCAAACTTTTTGGCTGGAGGGCCACATCGGGGTTCTGAAACTGTATGGAGGGCCGGGTAGAGAGGGCTGTGCCTCCCCAAACAGCCTGGCCCCTGCCCCCTATCTGCCCCCTCCCACTTCCTGCCCCCTGACTGCCCCCCTCAAAACCCCCAACCCATCCAACCCCGACTCTCCTTGTCCCCTGACCACCCTCTCCCAGGACTCCCTGCCCCTAACCATCCCCCCTGGACTCTACCCCCATCCAATCCCCCCTGTCCCCTGACTGCCCTGACCCCTATCCACACCCCTGCCTGCTGACAGTCCCCACCCCCCAGGACTCCCATGCCTATCCAACTGCTCCCTGTCCCCTTTGCCCCTTATCCAACACCCACACTCCCTTCCCCCTTATCATGTTGCTCAGAGAACCAGGACTGCCAGCTACGCCGCCCAGCCGGAGCCAGCCGTGCCGCCATGCAGTCTAGAGCACCGGGGCAGGCCGGCAGCTCTTGCACCCACGCTGCCTGGCAGAAGCTTGCAGCCCTGCTGCCCAGAGTGCTGGCGGCACAACGAGCTGAGGCTGTGGGGAAGGGGGGACAGTGGGGGAAGGGCCGGGGTCTAGCCTCCTTGGCTGGGAGCTCAAGGGCCGGGCAGGAGGGTCCCGCACGTTGGATGTGGCCCACAGGCTGCAGTTTGCCCACCTCTGGCTTAGCGTGTGTTGCTATACAGAGATGGGGAATACACCACAGCTCCGTGAAGGCCTCTGCCTAGAGCCCTGACACTCAGACACCTCCATCAGCCAGACAAGGATCTGACCACAACCTTGCGAACAGGGCCCCAAACAATCCTGGATTCCTGGGCAGAATCATAGAGTCATAGAATCATAGACTTTAAGGTCAGAAGGGACCATTATGATCGTCTAGTCTGAACTCCTGCACAACGCAGGCCACAGAATCTCACCCATGCACTCCTGTAACAAACCCCTAACCTATGTCTGAGCTACTGAAGTCCTCAAATCGTGGTTTAAAGACTTCAAGGAGCAGAGAATCCTCGAGCAAGTGACCCACGCCCCACACTGCAGAGGAAGGCGAAAAAACCCCAGGGCTTCTGCCAATCTGCACTGGAGGAAAATTCCTTCCTGACCCCAAATAATCAGCTAAACCCTGAGCATATGGGCAAGACTCACCAGCCAGATACCCAGATCCCATCCATCTAACATCCCATCACAGGCCATTGGGCCTATTTACCATGAATATTTAAAGATCAATTAATTACCAAAATCATGTTATCCCATCATACCATCTCCTCCATAAACTTATCAAGCTTAGTCTTGAAGCCAGATATGTCTTTTGCCCCCGCTACTCCCCTTGGAAGGCTGTTCCAGAACTTCCCTCCTCTGATGGTTAGAAACCTTTGTCTAATTTCAAGTATAAACTTACTGGTGGCCAGTTTATATCCATTTGTTCTTGTGTAAGCAGTGTCAGGATGAGCTCCTCCCTGACATCTGGTGGTGAGGTGTGGCAAGTTGTGGAAAAGAACTTCAGGGGCCGATCTCATTTGCATAGGCACACCCACCCCGCCTAGAATGAGGCCATAGCTGCCCAAATGGTCACTTTGGCTGCTGTGGGATCCCCAGTGTCTCTATTATTGGGGCAGGAAGAATAAATTATTACCCTGATTATGGGAACTGTGCTTGGAACTGTACTTGGCCTTTGGTTATGATGGAGGGATTCACCATCAACTAAGTAGCACTCGCTAGGCAAGGGTCATGGGTTCCAAAACTCTGTGAATTGAGAGAGGTTGGGGACAAGTATTAATACTTGATGGTATGGGGCCCTTGGTGAGGGCCTTACATGCTGATTGCACTTCCTCCTCTCTCCACTGTGGAATATCAGAGCTAATTTTGATTTCATTGGAAGTCTAGTTACAGGCTGCTGAGCTCACTTTGGGCTGACAGTGCACCAGCACTGGGGCTCCTCTACTACAAGCTGAATTCACCTAAGAGCTGAAATCACTGAGTGTTGTGTTAAGTAGTGGGAGAGCCTGAGTGGAGCAGTTTGCGGGACGGCTGGAGTGCCTTGTGGACAGGCTGGTGGAGCAGTTCATAGGACGGCGGGAGCTGCTGGTGGGATGCGGAGCAGTTTGTGGGCCGCGGAGCTGAGCAAAGCAGTTCATGGGGCGGCTGGTGGAGCGGAGCGAAGGCCTATGGAGCTGTGGGGCGCTCAGCTTCAGATCATGTAAGGTGCCTCTTACCCCCGCCCCCATCGCCACCCAGGTTGGGAGGTAAAGCTCTGCAGATAAACTTTCGAACTCTGGGGCTGCCCTGACCAGGGACAGAGACTTTTGGGTCATTGGACTTTTGGGACTTTGGGTGATCTGGGGTTGCTGGACTCAAGAACCAAAGGGAAAGGACACGCCCCAATTTGCTTGGGGTGGGTTTTTTGCTCATGGGTTGTGTTATGAATCCTGTTGGTGGTGTTTCCCCAACATAATGCCACATTGTTTCTCTCTGTTATTAAAAGGCTTTTTGCTACACTCAGACTATGTGCTTGCGAGAGGGGAAGTATTGCCTCTTGGAGGCGCCCAGCAGGGGTGGTATATATTTGTCCCAGGTCACTGGGTGGGGGCTCGAGCCGGTTTGCATTGTGTTATTGGAATGGATCCCCTAGATATTGAACCCGGCCCTTGTTGCTGCCAGCTCTGACGGACAGAAGGGTTACACTTGTGTCCACATTGGTACTGAGCTTAAATAATTCCTCTCCCTCCCTGGTATTTATCCCTCTGATATATTTATAGAGAGCTATCATATCTCCCCTCAGCCTTCTTTTGGTTAGGCTAAACAAATCAAGCTCTTTGAGTCTCCTTTCATAAGACAGGTTTTCCATTCCCCGGATCATCCTAGTAGCCCTTCTCTGTACCTGTTCCAGTTAGAATTCATCCTTCAGGGTGATGAGGTGGACGAGGCTTTCTTCCAGCAAGTTGCAGAAGCTACTAGATCGCACACCCTGGTTCTCATGGGCGACTTCAATCATCCTGATACCTGCTGGGAGAGCAATACAGCGGTGCACAGACAATCCAGGAAGTTTTTGGAAACTGTAGGGGACAATTTCCTGGTGCAAGTGCTGGAGTAACCAACTAGGGGCGGAGCTCTTCTTGACCTGCTGCTCACAAACCGGGAAGAATTAGTAGGGGAAGCAAAAGTGGATGGGAACCTGGGAGGCAGTGACCATGAGATGGTCGAGTTCAGCATCCTGACACAAGGAAGAGAGGAAAGCAGCAGAATACGGACCCTGGACTTCAGAAAAGCAGACTTTGACTCCCTCAGGGAACTGATGGGCAAGATCCCCTGGGAGAATAACATGAGGGGAAAGGAGTCCAGGAGAGCTGGCTGTATTTTAAAGAATCCTTATTGAGGTTACAGGGACAAACCATCCCGATGTGTAGAAAGAATAGTAAATATGGCCGGCAACCAGCTTGGCTTAACAGTGAAATCCTTGCTGATCTTAAACACAAAAAAGAAGCTTACAAGAAGTGGAAGATTGGACAAATGACCAGGAATGAGTATATAAATATTGCTCGGGCACGTAGGAATGGAATCAGGAAGGCTAAATCACACCTGGAGTTGCAGCTAGCAAGAGATGTTAAGAGTAACAAGAAAGGTTTCTTCAGGTATGTTAGTAATAAGAAGAAAGCCAAGGAAAGTGTGGGCCCCTTACTAAATGAGTAAGTGACAGAGGGTGTGGAAAAAGCTAATGGACTCAATGCTTTTTATGCCTCTGTCTTCATGAACAAGGTCAGCTCCCAGACTACTGCACTGGGCAGCACAGCATGGGGAGGAGGTGGCCAGCCCTCGGTGAAGGAAGAAGTGGTTCAGGACTATTTAGAAAAACTGGACGTGCACAAGTCCATGGGGCCGGATCCGTTACATTCGAGAGTGCTAAAGGAATTGGCGGATGTGACAGCAGAGCCATTGGCCATTATCTTTGAAAACTTATGGCGATCGGGGGAAGTCCCGGAAGATTGGAAAAAGGCTAGTATAGTGCCCATCTTTAAAAAAGGGAAGAAGGATGATCCTGGGAACTACAGGCCAGTCAGCCTCACCTCAGTCCCCAGAAAAATCACGGAGCATGTCCTTAAGGAATCAATTCTGAAGCACTTAGACGAGAGGAAAGTGATCAGGAACAGTCAGCATGGATTCACCAAGGGCAAGTCATGCCTGACTAATCTAATTGCCTTCTATGATGAGATAACTGGTTCTGTGGATGAAGGGAAAGCAGTGGACGTGTTATTCCTCGACTTTAGCAAAGCTTTAGACACGGTCTCCCACAGTATTCTTGTCAGCAAGTTAAAGAAGTATGGGCTGGATGGATGCACTACAAGGTGGGTAGAAAATTGGCTAGATTGTCGGGCTCAAAGGGTAGTGATCAATGGCTCCATGTCTAGTTGGCAGCCGGTATCTAGCGGAGTGCCCCAGGGGTTGGTCCTGGGGCCACTTTTGTTCAATATCTTCATTAATGATCTGGAGGATGGTGTGGATTGCACCCTCAGCAAGTTTGCGGAAGACACTAAACTGGGAGGAGTGGTAGATACGCTGGAGGGTAGGGATAGGATACTGAGGGACCTAGACAAATTGGAGGATTGGGCCAAAAGAAATCTGATGGGGTTCAAGAAGGACAAGTGCAGAGTCCTGCACTTAGGACAGAAGAATCCAATGCACCGCTACAGACTAGGTACCGAATGGCTCGGGAGCAGTTCTGCAGAGAAGGACCTAGGGGTTACAGTGGACGAGAAGCTGGATATGTGTCAACAGTGTGTCCTTGTTGCCAAGAAGACCAATGGCATTTTGGGGTGTATAAGTAGGGGCATTGCCAGCAGATCGAGGGAAGTGATCGTTCACCTCTATTCGACATTGATGAGGCCTCATCTGGAGTACTGTGTCCAGTTTTGGGCCCCACACTTCAAGAAGGATGTGGATAAATTGGAGAGAGTCCAGCGAAGGGCAACAAAAATGATTAGGGGACTGGAACACATGAGTTATGAGGAGAGGCTGAGGGAACTGGGATTGTTTAGTCTACAGAAGAGAAGAATGAGGGGGGATTTGATAGCTGCTTTTAACTACCTGAAAGGTGGATCCAAAGAGGATGGATCTAGACTATTCTCAGTGATAGCAGATGACAGGACAAGGAGTAATGGTCTCAAGTTGCAGTGGGGGAGATTTAGGTTGGATATTAGGAGAAACTTTTTCACTAGGAGGGTGGTGAAACACTGGAATGTGTTACCTAGGGAGGTGTTGGAATCTCCTTCCTTAGAAGTTTTTAAGGTCAGGCTTGACAAAGCCCTGGCTGGGATGATTTAGTTGGGATTGGTCCTGCTCTGGGCAGGGGGTTGGACTAGATGGCCTCCAGAGGTCCCTTCCAACTCTGTTATTCTATGATTCTTAAACATGGGAGACCAGAACTGCACACAGTATTCCAGATGAGGTCTCACCAGGACCTTGTATAACAGTACTAACACCTCCTTATCTCTACTGGAAATACCTCACCTGATGCATCCCAAGACCACATTTACTTTTTTCATGGCCATATCACATTGGCGTCTCATAGTCATCCTGTGATCAACCAATACTCCAAGGTCCTTCTCCTCTTCTGTTACTTCCAAGTGATGCATCCCCAGCTTATAACAAAATTTTCTGTTATTAATCCCTAAATAACCTTGCACTATTAAATTTCATCCTATTACTATTACTCCAGTTTACAAGGTCATCCAGATCTCCCTGTATGATATCCAGGTCCTTCTCTGTATTGGCAATACCTCCCAGCTTTGTGTCATCCACAAACTTTATTAGCACATTCCCACTTTTTTGCCAAGGTCAGTAATAAAAAGATTAAATAAGATTGGTCCCAAAACCAATCCCTGAGGAACTCCACTAGTAACCTCCTTCCAATCTGACAGTTCACCTTTCTGTGTGACCCATTGTAGTATCATAGACTCATAGACTATCAGAGTTGGAAGGGACCTCAGGAGATCATCTAGTTCAACCCCCTGCTCAAAGCAGGCACAATCCCCAGTTTTTTTTGCCCCAGATCCCTAAATGGCCCCCTCAAGGATTGAACTCACAACCCTGGGTTTAGCAGGCCAATCTACCTTTCAATTTTCATGTTGATCCCCATCTTTTCCAGTTTAGCTAATAATTCCCCATGTGGAGCTGTATCAAATGCCTCTCTGAAATTGAGGTAAATTAGATCCACTGCGTTTCACAGAAGTGTTACAGTGAATATGAAGTCTATTGGTCAGGCAATAAAACTGGCGCCTGTCTTTTGACAAGGAAGGGTCCCAGCTAGTTACTCTGGAGCCTGTGTATGTGTGTGTGTCTTTTTATCCCTTAGTTTACATCAGTCTGCACTGCTAAGGGCATTAGGTCACCTGAGAGACTAGTGCACTGCCCAAGTACCAGACCCCCCCCCCCCACTTTCTGTCTTTCGTCCTGTGCCTTGGCCCAGGAGTTCTCTATCTGCCCAGAAATGTACTGGTTGGCAAGTCTGCAGACCTAGCAATATTCAGCTTAATTGAACAACACGGGCAAAAATCCTCCCTTCATCTATGCCCAGTTGAGCTCAACTCTGCTCTCCTGTTCTTCCTGCATAATGCTCACAGACAGACACAGACAGACAGAGCAGAATTTCAGACCAACCCACAAGTGAGCAGGAGCAGCATTCTTCTCCACTAAGCTAGCAGCAAGGGAAAAGAGGAATAGAATTAGATAAAAAAAAATAAAACAAAGGAGCCAAGTTACTTCCGCAGCTGGAGATGCACAGAGACCACCGTGGCTCAGCCTCAGATTGGAAGGATTGTTTACAAGCGGGAATAATTGATGGAGCAAAGAATTTCCATTACTCGTTTGCTGCAGGAAAACCACCAACTTGATTGTTATTTTATTAAACTCTTTGACACGATGCACTGCACCATCCTCCAAACAAGGGCACGTATTCCTAGTCCAGGCACTGCACTGCACTCATTCTGCCCTTGTAAGGAGAAAGCTTCGTTAGCCAGAAGTATCAGAAGGAGAGCATGTCTGTGTTCAGAATCACCCTGCAGGCCTCTTTTTGCTTCTTGTTGAATCTGAAACAACTGCGGGCCTAGCTGAGCTGCACACCAGTGTGGGCTAGAATGGCCTGGGTCTGGGCCAACCTGTCTGCAAAGCCCTCAGGGTTATTGTGCTCTGGAGAGGGGTCTGCTTCACTGTATCTATAAGGGACCCTCACCCCTTTGGATGAAAGAAGCCTATTAACATAATAAGAGATGCTTCCAAAAGAGGGCTTTGACATGAGGGTGTCTGCCAGAGGCACCAGCCAGACGCTGCATGCGCTTATGTCACCTCTAACATCTTACACCGCATCCAAATTACACCGCAGGATGATACTCTATGTCTTCAGCTGTGGTGACCATTGCCAATGTATAGGCTTTAAGACTCCTGTCCCATAGAGAAAAAACAACAACTCAACTCCTTGCCGCACCACACATGCACACCTCCCCTGCACCCATGGCTGTAGGCTCCCCACCTCATTGCACTGTCCCCAAGCCAGCTAGGGCCAGATTTCCAAGAGTCCAGTTCACAGCATGCACTCATGCTGCTGAGTTGTGAAAATCTCACTGAGAGTAGCCACAACCCAGCTTTTGGCCTTCAAAGGAAAAGAAAGAGCAGTGATTCAGTGTGCTTGTCTCTGCCTTGGCACTGCGCTAATGACCAGCCCCCTGTGATTAGCTAAGGAAGCCTGTTTCCCACCAGGTGCAGGGGAGAAGGGTGAGTAACAAACCTGGCACATGCTGTGTAAGAGCAGTATTAGCAGGTTTCACTACGTCTCCCATGTCTGACCACTTATCTCCCCATCAGTGTTTGGAGATTAGACCCATTAAGTCACCAAGATGTCAGGCAACAGGACGTCTAAGTGCAGAATTATCCTCCCTGGAATAGGACTTTAATGGGATTTTTAATGAGCTGGAAAAAATAAAGGGAGCTAGAGCTTTCCCCTGGACAGATTTCAAAGAGCAGTAGAGCAGAAAAACACCAGGCTGCTTGGAGTGAGTCACATAGCATCCTGAGCCTCCTTCCCCACCTGTGGAGAACAGGCCCTGAGCAGGGGCAGCAGGTTTGTAGAAATTTTGGTGCTGCCCAGAACACGCCCCCCCCCAAACTCTGCCCCCCCCAAACTCCACCCCCGCCACCTGCCTAAGGCTCTGTGAAGGAGTTTGGGTGGGGGGAGGAGGTCTGGGGTGCAGGCCCTGGACTGGGGCAGGGGATTGGGGTGCAGGACGGGTGAGAGGTTGGCCCTGGGAGAGAGTTTGGGGGGGGAGGGGGCCTAGGGTGCAGGCTCTGGGATGGAGTTTGGGTGTAGGCTCTGAGCTGGGGCAAGGGGTGGGGGTGCAGGAGGGGGTGAGGGGTGCAAGCTCTGGGATGGAGTTTGGGTGTAGGCTCTGAGCTGGGGCAAGGGGTGGGGGTGCAGGAGGGGTGAGGGGTGCAGGCTCTGAGCTGGGGCAAGGGGTGGGGGTGCAGGAGGGGGTGAGGGGTGCAAGCTCTGGGATGGAGTTTGGGCGTAGGCCCTGGGATGGGGCGCAGGCTCTGGGAGGGAGTTTGGGTGTAGGCTCTGAGCGGGGACAAGGGGTGGGGGTGCGGGAGGGGATGAGGGGTACAGGCTCTGGGAGGGAGTTTGGGTGTAGGCTCTGAGCGGGGGCAAGGGGTGGGGGTGCGGGAGGGGATGAGGGGTGCAGGCTCTGGGAGGGAGTTTGGGTGTAGGCTCTGAGCGGGGGCAAGGGGTGGGGGTGCGGGAGGGGATGAGGGGTGCAGGCTCTGGGAGGGAGTTTGGGTGTAGGCTCTGAGCGGGGGCAAGAGGTGGGGGTGCAGGAGGGGATGAGGTGTGCAGGCTCTGGGAGGGAGTTTGGGTGCAAGGCTCTGGGAGGGAGTGCGGAGGGCTGGGGTGCAGGCTCTGGGACAGCGTTTGGGGGCAGGAGAGGGTGTGCAGAATGCGGTGAGAGGTGCAGGCTCTGGGGTGGGGGCGCAGGCTCTAGGAGGGAGCTTGGGGATGGGAGGGGTGCAGAGGAAGGGGGTGCAGGCTCTGGGAGAGAGTTTGGGGGTCGAAGGGAGAGGTGCAGGCTCTGGGAGCGGGTGGGGGCGGGGGGCGGCAGTTACCTGGGGCTCCTAGGCAGGGCAGGCTGGGAGTCTCCATGTGCGACTATCCCCAGGCACTGACCCCGCAGCTTCCCACTGGCTGCCGGGGTGCTTGGGGCAGGACCCACCCCACCCAGGAGCTGCAGGGAGGGGCTGGCAGCCACATGGAGCAAGCAGGCAAGAAGCTACTCAGCTCTGCTGTGTGGCTGGTGGTGTGTGGGGGGCCCCGGGCTGTTTTAAATGGCCAGGGGATGCGGGGGGGCACCCGAGGGCGGAAGGAGAGACCCGGCCTCAGACAGTGCTGGAGCCTGGCCCGTGGTGCCTGGAGCCCAGACACCATAGGCCCATAGACCTTGCCGCCCAGGGCCCTGAGGGCCTCTGCAAGAGGCCTCACCGTGTGACAGCACACTCCCCTGGACAGAGCACGCTCCTTGTGTGACAGCACTCCCCGGGTTAGAGCACGTTAGAGAGCACGGTCTGCATGTGACAGCACAATCCCCCGGTTAGAGCACACTCCCCGTTAGAAAACACGCTCCCTGTGGGACAGCACAAAGCCCTGGTTAGAGCACGCTCCCTGTTAGAAAGCACACTCCCTGTCTGACAGCACTCTGCAAGTTAGAGCATGCTCCCCATATTGTTGGGGACACTGGGGCATGGCCACTAGGTAACTCGAGGGGATGGAAGACCATGAGTGTCGATGAAGCCCCCTCGCACTAGGCCCCGGTGTCCTTGACCCCCCCCCGCCTGGAGGCACACACAGCAGTTACGCTGAGAATCTGCAACAATATGTTGTAGAGTCAGATTGCCTGAAACTAAGCAAGGCCACAGAGGGCAGATATGAAAGAACAATGCTGAATAAAGCAGCTTTATGTATAGTTTAACAAATAATACAGAGAATCAGGGAACTAGCTGGGAACTGGATTGGCTGGCTATATGGATACTTGGGGCAGCTTGCTATTAAATAAGTATGCTGAAAAAAAGGATGTATAAAAGCCTGTGTAACTTCCTGCTCTGTGTGCAGGATTTGAGATTTTATTCTCCCTGTACCTTTTTGCAGCTGCAAATAAACTTTTCTGCTTCTCCACCCCGTTGTGATTATTGGGTGAAGCACACCAGGTAACGAACCAACTCAAGCTGTTGTTCAGCCTCTCGGCACTGGGTGCCGGCAACAGCTTTTGGCGTCCCTGGGTGGGCGACGAGGCTGCAATTTAGCCTTGCCCGGACCCTTCCTGGAGGTCGAGGATTGCGGGGAGAACCGACGCCCAGCGCGCACCGGTGAGTTCATTGGGGGCCTCGGAGGAGACGCGATTTGATCGACCCCAGAGGGCACAACAGTGCAACGCACTCATATAGTGGAGAAGCTGTTGTGGACAGCGGTGAAGAACCGGTCCCTTGGATAAGGTAGGAACCTTTTAAAATCCGAATTATATGCTCTGTTGGAACCTGGGGAGGCCCAGAGTTACCCTGTAGGTATGGGACAGGGACAGAGCTCAGGGGTTAGGGCACGGTGTACGCCCCTAGAGTGCATTCTAGCAAACTGGAAGGTATTTGGTGCGGATCCGATGACTAAGAGCCAATTAAAACGATTCTGCACAGTTGACTGGCCTCAATATCAACTAGAGGACCAGGAGTGGTGGCCACCAGGAGGGTCAATTAATTACAACATGATCCTTCAGTTACTCCTGTTCTGTCAGAGAACAAGGAAATGGAATGAACATATGTATGCGCATTTGTTTCTGACTTTATGTACTCGACCAGATATTTTACAGCACTGTAATCTGACTCCGACTGGTTCGGTAGCAGCTAATGTTAGTCCCCAGACCCCCCTCCCTCCCTACTGTAATGGCAGAGCCGGTGTCCCCTTCGGTCCCTACACCCACACCTTGTAAGTCCCCAATGGTTGGCCTATACCCCTTAATCACCGAAACTAAAGTCGCCCGGTCTGGATCGGACAGGCGTCCGGCCACGACTATGCAGGTTTATACTCATGTGCCCTTTAATCCTGTGGATTTGGCTGCTTTCAAAGCACAGGCAGGAGAGTTTTCCACCAACCCAAGCAGGTTTATATCAGTCTTTGAGGGGTGCCTCAGTAGTCACAAGCCGGACTGGGATGATTGTAACGTCCTCCTGCGAACCCTATTGTCTGAGGTTGAAAGACAACAGGTTGTGTCCAAGGCAAGGGAGGAGGCGCAGAGACGGTATGGCCGGGATCGTATTAATGTCCCTGACCCGGATGCACAAGTCCCCCGAGCAGACCCCAGGTGGGATCCAAATGATCATGGGGATATGACCCGCCTTACCTCCTATAAGGAGTTGCTTTTACATGGACTCCATCACTCGGCTGTCCGACATAATAATTGGGCAAAGCCATATGAAGTAATGCAGGATTTAAAAGAAAGCCCAGGGGCCTTTCTACAGCGTATTCGGGACACCATTCGACAGAACACTAATGCAGACCCCAATGATCAGGCAACTAAGTCAATTATTAAGGGAATTTTTACGAGCAGAGCAGCCCCTGATATTAAGAGAAAGTTACAAAAAAAGGAGAATTTAATGGGTATGACCATGGCACAAATCTTAGAGACTGCAAACCGAGCTTATAGTCTGAGAGAGACAGAGAAGGAGAGAAAGCAAGTGAGATTGATGGTAACAGCGGTACAGGCCGGCACTAAGAGAAGTGGCCAGGGAGGAAGGGGCCGTGGACGCGACCGTCCGGGCCTGCAGGAGAGACGACTGGGTCGCAACCAGTGTGCCCTGTGTCGACAGGAGGGACACTGGAAAAATAAGTGCCCAAAAAGAAAAAAAAAGGGGGGTGCCCCTATGATGGTGATGGTGGAGCAGAAATAGGGATGTCAGGGGAGACGGACCACCCTACCCCCGGAACCCCGAGTAAAGATGCGGGGGGAAGCTCAGAAATAGATTTTTTAGTGGACTCTGGAGCGGCCCGAACTGCTGTAAATCAGCCTCTTCAGTTGCCAGTAGCAGATTCCCTTACTGTGGTGGGAGCCACGGGCAGGGACACCAAGTGCCCAGTGTATGCCCCAGCGGAATGCGCTTTGGAAAACAGGACTATATCCCACAAGCTGGTATACCTCCCTGAGTGTCCAACGCCTCTGCTGGGATGGGATCTACTTTGTCGCCTCGGTGCCACCGTGCATTTTACTGAGGACGAAATAACCCTTACCTTACCCCCTGAGAATGCATGGATCATGACCCTTGCAGTTGAGCCCTCAGCCATGCAAGCCCCAAAATGGAGCCCGTGGGAAGACCAGGTGTACCCCCTCGTGTGGGCATCAGGGATTCTAGGAAAGGCCACCCATCAGACCCCCATTACTATTCAGCTCATATCAGGGAAAGGCCCAGTGCAAGTAAAACAGTATCCAATCAAAAGGGAAGCCAGAGAAGGTTTACAGAAAACTATAAATCGATTCCTAATGTATGGTATTCTCCGGGAATGTCAGTCAGCCTGGAACACTCCCATTCTACCCGTACAGAAGCCTGAGGGCACGTATCGGCTGGTACAAGACCTAAGGGCAGTCAATGAACGGGTTAAGACTCTGCACCCTCTTGTCCCTAACCCGTATACCTTATTGGCTTCTATAGGGGGACAGTATACCCATTTTTCAGTCCTTAATCTGAAAAATGCTTTCTTTACCTTCCCAGTTGCCACCCCATCACAGGAGATCTTCTCCTTCGAGTGGGAGGACCAAAAAAGGGTTAAAAAGCAACTTTGCTGGACAGTGTTGGCCCAGGGATTTAAAAACTCCCCCACCCTCTTTGCCCAGGCTCTGGCCAGGGACCTACAGGAGTGGGATAATGAGGAGGCCCTCCTTCTGCAGTATGTAGATGATTTGTTAATTGCCACTGTGGGCCAAACACCCTGCCTTAAAGCCACCGTGAGCCTCCTGAATTTTATGGGACTCCGGGGATATCGGGTAGCACGGAGTAAGGCTCAAATTGCCCTCCCAGAGGTAAGGTACCTCGGGTTTCACATACGGCAAGGGGAGCGTCAGCTTTCAAGTGAAAGAAAGAAAGCTCTCTGTCAAGTTCCTACCCCAAGTAACCGTAAGCGGCTCAAGGCATTTCTGGGTATGGCAGGCTTTTGCAGGATATGGATCCCAGAGTTTGGACTGTGGGCTAAACCCCTGTACGACTGTGTAAAAGGAGCAGATCATGACCCCTTCTATTGGACCCCAGAGGCTGACAGGGCATTTAAAATCCTAAAAAAAAATTAATGGAAGCCCCGGCTCTGGGCCTGCTGGATCTCTCTAAGCTGTTTCAGTTGTATGTACATGAACAAAGGGGGGTGGCCCTAGGAGTGCTTACACAGCTGTTAGGAGCATGGAGACGTCCTGTGGCTTATTTTTCTAAGCAATTGGATCAGGTTGCAAAGGGTTGGCCGGCATGTTTACGGGCGGTCGCAGCTACTGCCCTATTGCTTGAGGAAGCTGAGAAGCTAACATTGGGAGGGGTTATGCAAATCTATACTCCCCATATGGTCCGAGCCTTATTGAATGCAAAGGGAGGACTTTGGCTCACCCAGGCTCGGATTGCTCGGTACCAGGCTAAGCTGTTAGAGAACTCTGAAGTCACCTTACAGCCTTGCCCCTCCCTTAACCCAGCCACCCTCTTGCCAGAAACAGAGGAACAGAAACATGACTGTTTAGAGATCATAGATGTCCAGTACTCCAGCCGTCCGGATTTAAAGGATGTACCCCTCCCAAATGCAGATTATGAGTGGTACACTGATGGTAGCAGTACTGTAATAGATGGGCAAAAAAGGGCGGGTTATGCTGTTGTGACCCTCCATGACACTGTGAAAGCTGAAGGTTTGCCTGCTGGGACCTCTGCCCAGCTTGCCGAACTAATAGCCCTGACCCGTGCACTTGAACTGTCAAAAGGAAAGCGGGTCAATATTTTTACTGATTCAAAGTATGCTTTTGGTGTGCTGCATGCTCATGCTGGCCTATAGAAGCAAAGGGGAATGCTGACAGCCCAAGGCTCCCCAGTCAAGTACGGGCCCCAAATCCTCTGGCTCCTAGAAGCCGTACAACTTCCCTCGGAAGTGGCGGTGGTACACTGTAAAGCCCATCAAAGGGAAGATCAAGATGTGGCCAGAGGTAACGCCCGGGCAGATAGAGAGGCTAAGCATGCTGTCACCCTGCCATCCCCTCAGGCTGAGAACACCCATATACATGCCCTTATCCCATCAGTAGGGGAGCTTCCAACCCCTCAGTACTCTGGGGAGGAGAGCTAACTGACAAACTCGGTCTCCAGGAAAAGGAGGGATGGCTCCATTCCCCAGAAGGGAAGGTCCTCTTACCAAAGGGCCTAATCCGGCCAGTGCTGCAGAAACTACATCAAACCACTCATGCTGGCAGGGAAGCACGTATCCAGCTAATGGGAAAATACTTTATCACTTCCGGACTCCGACCCCTGGCTGCCCAGGTACAAGCGGACTGCTTAGTCTGCCAAAAGAATAACCCCCAACCGGGACATCCTGTGCCACCAGCTGCCCTAGAACCCACTCCGGGCCCCGGACAAGTGTGGCAAATAGACTTTACTGAGTTTCCCCGGACCCAAGGGTTCAAATATCTCCTTGTTATAGTGGATCAGTTCAGCGGATGACCAGAAGCCTTCCCATGCCATAACTGCACTGCCAGAACAGTGGCCCTCAAGTTTGTTAAGGAGATCATTCCTCGCTTTGGACTCCCCCTGTGGATGGAATCTGACAACGGGACACATTTCACGTCAAAAATCATTCAAAGCATCTCACATGCCTTACAGATCCCCTAGAAACTCCATACGCCCTGGAGACCGCAAGCCACTGGTGTAGTGGAGCGTACCAATCAGACCCTTAAACGGCATCTCTCAAAAGTGTGCCAAGAAGCCTCACTGCGATGGCCTGATGCTTTGCCCCTCGTCCTACTCCGTATCCGCGTTCTCCCAAAGGGTAAATTAGGGCAGTCCCTTTGAAATTATGTTTGAAAGGGTATGGCCTATGAATGGCACCCCAGTTCTGTCAGGGGAATGGGAGTTGGGTAATGGTTTTTTGTCTCAGTATATGTGTTCCCTGTCTGCTGTCCTCTTGTCTCTTCACAGGTATACCAAGGATTTCCAGCCTCTCCCCTTGGACTCTCCCGTCCACTCCTTACAGCCTGGTGACTCTGTGCTTGTTCGCACCTGAAAAGACGAGCCTCTCCAGAAAAAGTGGAAAGGACCCTATACCGTCCTGCTGATCTCCCATACAGCAGCAAAAATCAAGGGACACAGGAACTGGATCCATCACTCTCGTCTGAAGGCAGTACCCGCCCCCTCGTCAGCAGAACAGTGGACCGTCCAACCTGCTGACTCCTCATCTAGTGACAATCTCGGGCTAAAGCTACTGTTTAAAAGACACAAATAGCGGGCACCTTAATGCTAAAATGGGCCAACCCAGGTACTGGAGACCCTGGGTTGGGAAGACTCTGGTAATAATTAGTTGGGTAACATTGTTATTCTCTGTATTGGTATTTCCAAACTGTGCATCTCGGGAGCATAACTCCTTTGTTTTGCTTGCGCACCATGTTGCTAATTTAACAAACCAGACTGATTGCTGGGTATGTGATCCAACTCCACTATCCCCCAAAACGGGAATGCCCCTTGATATGCTGCCCTTGACCCTAGCAGAATTAGCCACCACCAAAGAGCAGGAAAGAATGGACTCGCCATTCTGGAATAAGACCTCTTTACAGCAGGCCACCTATCAGGACCAGGAGTATTCAGTTGCAGTACTCACTGAGGGAGTGTTATGTTTTACCCGAAACCAATCTGATCACTATGGGCGTCCTGTGGGAAAAAGCTCCTGTGTTATTACAAAGTGGGCTAATGGGTATTAAATAAAGACCAACAGGGAAGGCCAACAGTGTGGGTGTAATGGTTCCTCCCCTTTTAGGGAAACTCTTACAAATAATCTTACCACAAAAAAGGGGTTTGAAAATGTAACTTGCCGTCCAGTGAACATCTCCAATGTAGCAAGCCAATGGTGGGTTTGTAGTGGTCCCTATGGCGAGTGTAATTTGAATAACACAATTAGAAATGCCTCCACTTGTACCCAATCAGGAGAATAGAATGCCCCCCTAGGGGCATATGAACTGTTTAAAAAAGCAGCCTTAAATATCCCAGGAATCCCCTTAAGAAACAGTCCTTACTGGGCTCTACGGGGTCACTATTTTGTATGTGGCCAAAAGGCTTACAAGGTGCTGCCAGCCAACTGGACAGGTAGCTGTTATATAGCTCATGGAGTTCCTCATTTTTCCATAACTGCCACACTGCCCAAAGGAAAAATTAGAAATGCCCGAGACACCTCTGTTAAGTCACGAGAAAAGACCCTGCGGCAACTGACTAAGGCATTGGAGGGCAATATAAAAAATCCCCTCACAACCGAGAAGCTTGTAGGGTGCTCTGTACTGGGAATAGCGCCACTGTTTACCGGGCCAGCCATGGCATGCATAGGCCGCTATACTATAAGGCTGCAGATGGTACTTAAAAAGGTAGCCTTAAAGTTAAAGAACTCGGTTAGTAATTTAGGGTCAGTAGTAAAAACATTAAATAAAGAGGTACAGCAGCTCAGGACGTTTTCCCTCCAAAACAGGCTGGCTTTGGACTATCTCTTGGCATCCCAAGGAGGGGTTTGTGCCCTCATCGGACCCCGATGTTATGTATATGTAAATAATAGCAGTTATAAAATCTATAAAAAGGTGGTACAGGCTAAGGCCCATGCCTGAGCCGGAGCACAGGTTGCCTATACTGCCCCAGAAAACAATTGGTTGCAAACCTTGTTTTCAGGCAGGGGTTTGTCTTGGCTTGGTGGTTTATTTAGCCTGCTATTGAAATTTCTCTTTCCTGTATTGCTTGTATTACTGGTATTATGCTGTGCAGTATCATGTGTTAGGGCCCTTTTGCAAAAGTTAATAAGTCATTCTCTTCAGGGCTATCACAAAGTGCTTATGCAAAGTCCTATTATAAAAAAATAAGTAGCCCAAGTAAAAAAACTCAAAGCCAAGGTTGTTGAGTGTTCTCAAAGGGGGGAGTTGTTGGGGACACTGGGGCATGGCCACTAGGTAACTCGAGGGGATGGAAGACCACGAGTGTCGATGAAGCCCCCTCGCACTAGGCCCCAGTGTCCTGGCCCCCCCTCCTGCCTGGAGGCACTCGCAGCAGCTCTGCGTACTAGGCCCAAGTGTCCTTGCCCCCCCCCAACCCCCCAGCCTGGAGGCACACACAGCAGTTATGCTGAGAATCTGCAACAATATGTTGCAGAGTCAGACTGCCTAAAACTAAGCAAGGCCAAACAGGGGAGATATGGAAGAACAATGCTGAATAAAGCAGCTTTATGTATAGTTTAACAAATGATACAGAGAACCAGGGAACTAGCTGGGAACTGGATTGGCTGGCTATATGGATACTTGGGGCAGCTTGCTATTGGATAAGTATGCTGGGAAAAAGGATGTATAAAAGCCTGAGTAACTTCCTGCTCTGTGTGCAGGATTTGAGATTCTATTCTCCCTGTACCTTTTTGCAGCTGCAAATAAACTTTTCTGCTTCTCCACCCCGTTGTGATTATTGGGTGCAGCACACCGGGTAACGAACCAACTCAAGCTGTTGTTCAGCCTCTCGGCCGGCAACCATATGACAGCTCTCCCCTGGTTAGAGCATGCTCCTTGTGTGACAGCAGCTCAATGGGCGACCAAAGTATTGGAAGGCCTGAGTCTCTAAGGCCTAGGGCCAGCTGATGTGGAATACGTCCTATGGGGCCACCCCATGTGAAACGGACATTCTGCAAAGACAGCAGATGAGTGCCCAGCAGGTGGTACTCTTACTATGGAAACAAGACACACATTTCAGTGAGGCAGAAATGCTTGGCAAGCTATGGCCAGTGAGGAAACGCTGCCATCAGGACATTGGTAATATATGGTGCTTCTACAAGGGATTTTCACCAGCGTAGATGGGGAGCACGGGTCAGCATTCACATTGGACTCCCCATCACTACCTGGCCCAGCCCGGGGAAGCTAATGATCCAACCAGTGGACCAATTTCGGTGATGAATCAGGAACAGTCAACATGGCGTCGCCAAGGGCAAGTCATGCCTGACCAACCTGATTGCCTTCTCGGATGAGATAACTGGCTTTGTAGATATGGGGAAAGCGGTAGACATGATATACCTCGAGGGCTCCTTTCTGGTCTCCGACCAGGGGGCCCACTGCTGGGTGCATTACTGTACGGGGGAGGCCTGGTGCTACCTCTGCCGGGCGATGGGCCACGTCCGAAGGGATTCCCCTTGGCCCAGCACAGAGGAGCGTCTGGGACCCCTGAGCTCTGGCAGGGCTCTGGCCCCATCATTGCCAGCTCCCCAGGCTGCCCGGTGCCCAGAGTCGCCCCTCCTCCTCCCCAGCCCACCACTGATCCCACTTGGGCACTAGGGGCACCTCCCCCAGCGCACCCAGGTGAGTGGGAGGGCCCCGCCTCTTCTGCATGCACTCTGGCAGGGCCTGTGGAGGAGGGTGCAGTGGGGGGTACTGCCAGGCATGGGAGAGGGCCTGCCCCAAGGGGAATCTTCCCTCCTTCGAACCACCCCACTGCTACCTGCCTGTGTCCCCATGCCATTGCCCTTGCCCCCTGACCTGACCCTTGCTGGCCAGACCACAGATGATGCCATGGAAGACTTCCAAGTACAGGGGAAGGCAAACAGAAGGCTCAAGCTCCACTCCTCCCATCTGATGCAGAGGCCCCCCAAAAGACCAGGAAGGGGGCCACCGACATCGAGCCTTCTGCCTTCCCCCCAGGTGACTCCCATCTGCTGGAGCCGGCTGGGGACAACGTGGCAGCAATGGAGGGTAGCACAGCCCCTCCTCCAGAGTCTCTCCTCGAAGGGACCTCCGATGGAGCCCCTCCTCCCCCTTGCCACCTGAACTCCCTGCATGCTCCAAAGCAAGGGTCACTTCAGGGGCCAGGGGAGAAGTCCCCGGGGTGGTAGGTGGTGATTTCCCCTCCATCTCCAAGGAGATGGAGGCCCTGGATCTGACCCCAGTCACCCCAGGGGAGGACGACCCCCTGCCAGCAGGCCTCGATCTGGGAGACCTCACCCCGTCCCCCTCTTCCCCATGGTCCCTCCCCCTAATTGCTGCTTCCGCTGCCACCTCCGAGGAACCCCTGGACTCTTCCACTAGCCCAGCCACAGATGGCACCCCGCTAATGGCCGCTGAGCCTATTGAGGCGACGGCCAGTGCCATGCGGCCGGGACCTGAGTCACCGGGAGCATCCCTCGTTGATGCGGGGCAGCCAACCTCCTTCTGCTGCTTCCCCCACCTATCAATGCCGTGGCCACGACACTTGCCTTGGGGCGCGAGCCTGATATCGTCGAGAGTCCCCTTCCCATTCCACAGACCCCTGAGCCCGGCTGAGAGGTGCCACCCCCTGGTAGCTTGGCTGCCAGGGCCCCGATTCTGACTCTGCCCCTCTCCCCAACCCTGCTCCTGACGCTGATCCCGGCCCCCTCTCCTCCACCTCCCGTGCTGCTATTGCCACCCCTGGGGCCGTCTCCTTCTCCTTCCTGGAGGATGACCCCCGAGGGAGTGGCCTTCATGTTTCCCTGTCCCGACCCCCTAGGGGCTGCTATTTTCCCTCCGTTGCCCCCCACTGAGCCAGGGTCTGAGGCGGGCTGCGTGGCGCTGGCACATTGGGTGCCATGCCAGGGGTCCACCCCCTGCCTCCCCATCTTGGTAGGCCATGGGGCTTCAACAGGGGCCCCGCTGGAGGCTGGCCGGGGGCCAGTGACCCCCCCCCCCATACACTGCGAGAAGAGCTTCAGGAGTTTCTCGAAGACGTCCATGGGTCCCGCAACAGGGTGCAGCTTGCTCTCCAGTGATGGGGGGATTTCCATTGAATCCTCCAGGCTGTGAGGCCCCTTATGGGGGAGGGTAAAGGGACTGGGAGGCAGGCCGCTTCAGCCTACCAGCAAGTCTGCAGCTTCCATGACTCTTTGCTTGCCTACGGGGTGGGTCACGGTTTGTTGCGTGGCCCAACAGGGGCTGTGAGAGTCCCTGCCAGCGAGGATCCCCCCCGGCCCCAGACGTCCCCATGGTACCCATCATCTTTGCAACACTAAACACCTGGGGCTGTAGGATGGGTCTCTGCAGGTGCCAGGTGTTTTCCTTCCTTTGGGAGGGGGGATACTCTGTGGTTTTCCTGCAGAAGACCCAAACAGCTCTGGCCGCCGAATCATGTTGGCAGCTGGAGGGGGGGGCAGGCTACCCTGTTCTCCCCCAACCTATGGCCCGAGGTGCTGGGGGTCACCGAGGCTGTGCCGGGCCGCCTGCTGAACCTCCAGGTCCACATGGAGGGGCTAGTGGTCAACCTTGTTAATGTTTATGCCCCGACATCGGGCCCTGAGCAGCTGTACTTTTATCAGCAGGTGGCCACCTTCCTCAGCTCCTTGGATCCTCACTAGTGCCTGGTCCTGCGCAGGGACTTTAACACCACCCTTGATAAGCAGGACTGCTCGGGGACTGAGCAGTGCCTGGCCGCCACGGACTTCCTTCAGCAGATTGTCGACCTTTGCACCACTCCCAGTTGGCGCACTTATCACACTGTCATCTTTCATGGGCCCACTCCTCCAGCATCCGGCCGGCCCCATTCTCAGATCACCACATAGCGACAGTGATGGCCTCTCTCTGTACAGAGAGGCCGGAGCTGGCCTATTGACACTTTAATAACAGCTTGTTGGAGGATGTGGACTTTGTGGCATCTTTCTGGGAGTTCTGCCTTTCCCTCAGCGCGGCAGTAGTGGGACGTGGGGAAGGTGCGTGCTCGGCTCTTCTGCTGCAACTACACCCGGGGCGCCAGCCAATGGAGGGATGCAGCTATAAAGCAGTTGGAACTGGACATCTTAGAGCTGGAGAGGCATCTGGCTGCCAGCCTCGAGGATTCATCCCTCTGCGGAGCATGCCAGGAGAAGCAGGAGGAGCTCTGGGCCCTCGAGGACCATTGGGCCTGGGGTGCCTTTGTCTGATCCCGCATCCACCTCCTTCGGGAGATGGATCTCGGCTCCTGCTTCTTCTATGCTCTGGAGAATCATACAATCATAGAATATCAGGGTTGGAAGGGACCTCAAGAGGTCATCTACTCTAACCCCCTGCTCAAAGCAGGACCAATCCCAATTAAATCATCCCAGCCAGGGCTTTGTCAAGCCTGACCTTAAAAACTTCTAAGGAAGGAGATTCTACCACCTCCCTAGGTAACGCATTCCAGTGTTTCACCACCCTCCTAGTGAAAAAGTTTTTCCTAATATCCAACCTAAACCTCCCCCACTGCAACTTGAGACCATTAATCCTTGTCCTGTCCTCTTCTACCACTGAGAATAGTCTAGAACCATCCTCTCTGGAACCACCTCTCAGGTAGTTGAAAGCAGCTATCAAATCCCCCCTCATTCTTCTCTTCTGCAGACTAAACAATCCCAGTTCCCTCAGCCTCTCCTCATAAGTCATGTGTTCCAGACCCCTAATCATTTTTGTTGCCCTTCGCTGGACTCTCTCCAATTTATCCACATCCTTCTTGTAGTGTGGGGCCCAAAACTGGACACAGTACTCCAGATGAGGCCTCACCAATGTCGAATAGAGGGGGACGATCACGTCCCTCGATCTGCTCGCTATGCCCCTACTTATACATCCCAAAATGCCATTGGCCTTCTTGGCAACAAGGGCACACTGCTGACTCATATCCAGCTTCTCGTCCACTGTAACCCCTAGGTCCTTTTCCGCAGAACTGCTGCTAGCCACTCGGTCCCTAGTCTGTAGCTGTGCATTGGGTTCTTCCGTCCTAAGTGCAGGACCCTGCACTTATCCTTATTGAACCTCATCAGATTTCTTTTGGCCCAATCCTCCAATTTGTCTAGGTCCTTCTGTATCCTATCCCTCCCCTCCAGCGTATCTACCACTCCTCCCAGTTTAGTATCATCCGCAAATTTGCTGAGAGTGCAATCCACACCATCCTCCAGATCATTTATGAAGATATTGAACAAAACCGGCCCCAGGACCGACCCCTGGGGCACTCCACTTGACACCGGCTGCCAACTAGACATGGAGCCATTGATCATTACCCGCTGAGCACGACAATCCAGCCAACTTTCTACTCACCTTATAGTGCATTCATCCAGCCCATACTTCTTTAACTTGCTGACAAGAATACTGTGGGAGACCATGTCAAAAGCTTTGCTAAAGTCAAGAAACAATACATCCACTGCTTTCCCTTCATCCACTGAACCAGTAATCTCATCATAGAAGGCGATTAGATTAGTCAGGCATGACCTTCCCTTGGTCCAATCCATGCTGACTGTTCCTGATCACTTTCCTCTCATGTAAGTGCTTCAGGATTGATTCTTTGAGGACCTGCTCCATGATTTTTTCCAGGGACGGAGGTGAGGCTGACTGGCCTGTAGTTTCCAGGATCCTCCTTCTTCCCTTTTTTAAAGATTGGCACTACATTAGCCTTTTTCCAGTCATCTGGGACTTCCCCCGTTCGCCACAAGTTTTCAAAGATAATGGCCAATGGCTCTGCAATCACAGCCGCCAATTTCTTTAGCACTCTCGGATGCAACTCGTCTGGCCCCATGGACTTGTGCACATCCAGCTTTTCTAAATAGTCCCTAACCACCTCTTTCTCCACAGAGGGCTGGCCATCTCTTCCCCATTTTGTGATGCCCAGCGCAGCAGTCTGGGAGCTGACCTTGTTAGTGAAGACAGAGGCTAAAAAAGCATTGAGTACATTAGCTTTTTCCACATCCTCTGTCACTAGGTTGCCTCCCTCATTCATTAAGGGGCCCACACTTTCCTTGGCTTTCTTCTTGTTGCCAACATGCCTGAAGAAACCCTTCTTGTTACTCTTGACATCTCTTGCTAGCTGCAGCTCCAGGTGCGATTTGGCCCTCCTGATTTCATTCCTACATGCCCAAGCAATATTTTTATACTCTTCCCTGGTCATATGTCCAACCTTCCACTGCTTGTAAGCTTCTTTTTTATGTTTAAGATCCGCTAGGATTTCACCGTTAAGCCAAGCTGGTCACCTGCCATATTTACTATTCTTTCGACACATTGGGATGGTTTGTCCCTGTAACCTCAACAGGGATTCTTTGAAATACAGCCAGCTCTCCTGGACTCCTTTCCCCTTCATGTTAGTCCCCCAGGGGATCTTACCCATCTGTTCCCTGAGGGAGTCGAAGTCTGCTTTCCTGAAGTCCAGGGTCCGTATCCTGCTGCTTACCTTTCTTCCCTGCGTCAGGATCCTGAACTCAACCAACTCATGGTCACTGCCTCCCAGATTCCCATCCACTTTTGCTTCCCCCACTAATTCTTCCCGGTTTGTGAGCAGCAGGTCAAGAAAAGCTCCCCCCCAATTTGGCTCCTCTAGCACTTGCACCAGGAAATTGTCCCCTATGCTTTCAAAAACTTCCTGGATTGTCTATGCACTGCTGTATTGCTCTCCCAGCAGATATCAGGAAAATTAAAGTCACCCATAAGAACCAGGGCGTGCAATCTAGTAGGTTCTGCGAGCTGCCGGAAGAAAGCCTCATCCACCTCATCCCCCTGGTCCAGTGGTCTATAGCAGAAATTTATTTTTTAAAAAAGTAAAAGAATCATACCTGTAAAATCAAGATGGAAGGTAACTTTATAGGGTAAATAAAAAGATTTAAAACACAGAGGATTCCCCTCTGACTTTGCTTTTCAGTTACAAAGCAGGAATGAAATTACCTCTTAGCTTAGGGAAAATTCACAAGCCAAAACAAAAGATAATCTAATGCATTTCCTGACTTAACTTACAATTTCTGTAACTATATCTATATATCATTTCAGGTATCTTTTCAGAAGATGGTCTCTGATGGTGCAGATCGAGGGACGTGATCGTCCCCCTCTATTCGACATTGGTGAGGCCTCCTCTGGGGTACTGTGTCCAGTTTTGGGCCCCACACTAAAAGAAGGATGTGGATAAATTGGAGAGAGTCCAGCGAAGGGCAACAAAAATGATTAGGGGTCTGGAACACATGACTTACGAGGAGAGACTGAGGGAACTGGGATTGTTTAGTCTGCAGAAGAGAAGAATGAGGGGGGATTTGATAGCTGCTTTCAACTACCTGAGAGGTGGTTCCAGAGAGGATGATTCTAGACTATTCTCAGTGGTAGAAGAGGACAGGACAAGGAGTAATGGTCTCAAGTTGCAGTGGGGGAGGTTTAGGTTGGATATTAGGAAAAACTTTTTCACTAGGAGGGTGGTGAAACACTGGAATGCGTTACCTAGGGAGGTGGTAGAATCTCCTTCCTTAGAAGTTTTTAAGGTCAGGCTTGACAAAGCCCTGGCTGGGATGATTTAATTGGGATTGGTCCTGCTTTGAGCAGGGGGTTGGAGTAGATGACCTCCTGAGGCCCCTTCCAACCCTGATATTCTATGATTCTTGATTGGTCTCTCCCTCTCTATCCAGAGAGGCAACAAACAAAGAGAGATCAAACAAAACTGCTTCCGCCCCTCCCCCCCGATTTTAAAGTATCTTCTTTCCTTATTGGTCTTTTTGGTCAGGTGCCAACCAGGTTATTTGAGCTTCTTAACCCCTTACAGGTAAAGGGATTCTGTACCTCTGGCCAGGAGGAATTTTATGTTACTGCGTACATAAAGGTTGTTACCCTTCCCTTTATGTTTATGACAAAAGCTTGTAATGCCTTTTCCCCTCACCCACTTGTCTAACAAATCCCTCATTTCATTTACATAGGCCACATTACTTAATCCAGATCCCCTCTTAAAACTCCTCAATTTTACCCTATAGGTTTCAGGTGTAATCTGGAACTGTTTCAAAACCAGTTCCTTAAATTTACCATAGTTTGAAGCATCATCAGTTGGCATCTTACTGAATATGTACAGAGCTCTCCCAGTCACTTTTGCAACCAATGTACTCATCTTTTGATCTTCAGGAATTGCATGGAGAGTGCACAGTCTCAAAGCATAGGTGCTGACTTTTGGTTTTGCTGGTGGGTGCCCCATCCCAGCTCCGCCCCCTTCCCCAAGACCCTGCCCTCACTCTGCCCCACTCCACCTCTTCCTGCCCCCCTTCTGCTCCCTTCCCTTAGGTCCTCTCCCTGAGCATCTCCTGCCCATGGCTTACTCCTTTCTGCCCCCTCCTGCATTGAAGGTGAGGTGTGTGTGTTTGGGGGGCTCAGCCTCCCCCCAAAACTGGCAATTTTCAGCATATTTATACACTTCTTTCATATTCTGTTATTGAATGTCTATCATTGGCATCTTAACAATGTAAACATTATTAAAATAGTAGTGAAATATATCATTACATTATCATGAATTACAGTATAGTTAAATCATTATACTCCTCTACAAGCTGTCTTCACTAAAATCCCAGTGTAAAGACATTACATTCACTCTGGGCTTCACACCTGCTTAGGGCCTGTTTGGGAGCTGAGGGCCACTGATGGCTGTGGGAAGAAGATGGATGGGAGGGACAAGCAGTGGAGTGTCTTTCCCCTCTCCCTTCCTCTTTCTCCTCTCCCTGTCACTCTCCCTGCCCCTTTCCCTTTCTCTTGTTTCTTCTCTACGTCCTTCCTCCCCTTCCTGATGTTTCCCCCTTCTTGCTTCCCACCCATGTCCCTTTTCCCATCTCTCTCTTCTCCCTACCTCCTGACGGCTCTGTCTAGTAGCTGCTCCCACACACACACTCAAAGTGGCAGAGAAGGTTTCCCCTCCTTGGGTGGGAAGGTTGCCTAGTGGTTAAGGCACAGGCCTCAGGCTCAGGTGTTCTGGGTTTGATTCTCTGCTCTGCCAGACTCCCTGCTTAGTCTTGGGAAAGTCACTTCACCTCTGTGTACCCTAGATCGCACAAGCCAAATGGGGCCAATACTGACCCTGCCTCCTAGGCTAAATCCATTCATGGCTGTGTGATGATGGGGAAAATGGAGATACCAATGTGAGTAGATTTGGGCTTAATTTCTCCACAGCCTGAGAGTGAAAGCCAGGTCCACACAGGGGGGACAGGAGAGAGAGGGGCTCAGGCCAGCTCCGCACAGAGTGGGGTCGGGGCTTCAGCCCTGCAGCTTCTGCCACTAGGGTGGCTGGGGCTCCAGAGCAGGAGACTTCAGCCCCACATCTTTTGCCAGGGTCCAGGGCTTCTTCTCCCCACCCCAGTGCGGCTCCTGCTGGGGTCCGGAGCTTCTCATCCCCCCACTCCCTCCCCCCCCCCCCGTGCAGGTCCTGCCAGGGTCCAGGGCTTCTCCTCCCCCCTCCCAACATGGCTCCTCTCCCCCTACCCCCGTGGTTCCTGCTGGGATCCAGGGCTTCTCCTCCCCCCCAGCAAGGCTCACGCCAGGATCCTGGGCTTCTCCTTCCCCACCCACCCCAGCGCAGCTCCTGCCGGGGTTCCAGGGCGTCTCCTCCCCTAATCAACCACTGCACCCAGACCTAGCCTAGCTGGGCTCCCTTGGGTCACCTGATGCCTGCTGGGGCCAGAGTCAAGCCTGGCTGGCAGGGAGCAACCATACATGTGTATGACATGATCATCAGCCCAAGAGGTGTGGGACAGCCCTAGGTGAGCAGGGGCTGGCTGTGCTGCTGCTGCTGCTAGCCGCGCACTCCCACCCATGCCTAACACTAAGGCTTTTTTTTTTTTTCCTTCTTCTTTTGGTGAGACTCACTCACCCCCTACTTGAACAGGGAGGCAGGACACAGTTGATCTGAGCCTGCCTGCCAAACAACTGATCGCACTGTATGGTCATACCAGACCTTCTGCCTCCTTTGGACTCTGGCTAGATTCTCCCTCGCCAAGCCCATGAGCTCAGTGACCTTTTCCCGGAAAGTCAG
Organism: Lepidochelys olivacea; assembly: GCF_965140295.1. Classification (NCBI taxonomy): domain Eukaryota; kingdom Metazoa; phylum Chordata; order Testudines; family Cheloniidae; genus Lepidochelys; species Lepidochelys olivacea. The sequence continues at coordinate 41,343,834 of NC_140418.1, read as the reverse complement.
TACATACTCCACCCCTGATTCTCCATTGCTGAAGGCATTCCCTATCATTCATCTCTCATCAGGTCCAGGGGTCCCCTGAATCTCCTCCCATACAGCAAGTCAAAAGGGGAGAACCCTGTCGATTCCTGGGGCACTTCCCTGTACGCGAACAGCAGGTAGGGTAAATACTTGTTCCAGTCCTGTGAGTGCTGGTTCATAAAGGTTTTCAGCATCATCTTTAGAGTCCCATTGAACCTCTTCACCAGCCCGTTGGACCGAGGGTGATATAGGCATATTTATACAGTCCCAGGTATGCTGGACCCCACACTTCTCCTACAAGCAGTGGAGAAGGGTTGGAATGAAACTGGACCCCTGGTTACTACAGAGGATTTTTTCCCTTCTGTCTGGTAGGTCTTGCCCACATGCTCAGGGTCTAACTGATCACCATATTTGGGGGAAGGAATTTTCCCCCAGATCGGATAGGCAGAGACCTGGGGTTTTTTTGCCTTCCTCTGCAGAGTGGAGCATGGGTCACTTGCAGGTTTAAAATAATGTAAACAGTGGATTCTCTGTAACTTGAAGTCTTTAAGCCATGATTTGAGGACTTCAGTAACACAGCCAGAGGGTTAGGGTCTATTTCAGGAACGTGTGAGGTTCTATGGCCTCCGATGTGCAGAAGGTCAAACTAAATGATCATGCCGGTCCCTTCTGACCTTAAAGACTATTAGTCTAAGCAGGCAAGGTCTCTGCTGTGGAGTCAAACCCTGTTGATGAACAAAAAGGACAAACACTGTGTTGAAGTGGAGCTAATGGTAAAAGTAAAAATATAGTGAACCCAAATAATAACAACCTATTTCAGAATTACCCCCGAAGCAATGTTTGTGACAGCACTTCTGCTTACAGCAAGTGCCCCCTCCCCACTTTATCTTCTCCTCAGTCAGTCTGCTTGATCGTCAATCATTTAGTTTTGCTAACATGACTTGTTTGGCTGTTTTATTTCCTTTAGCATGTGGTCAGATAAAAAAAGTGGCTAAAAACAACATTACATTTATTTGACCAGCGACCTTCAACTTACAGTTTGTTTTTGTAACGAGGCAAGACTCACCCCTGCGGCACCTCCTGTCGGTCATCCTGGGAATTAGATCTTTTGACCCAGAGAGCCCTCTGAAGGCTGATGCCCCACTGCCACTGGCCTCTGTGCCCCTTGTCCTCAGGTGATGCCCCCTGGCAGTACACCCACTCTCTAGGTCTCCCCACCCAGGGGAACCCCCACCCACTATCCCCACCTCGCCTCAGTGGCTACTGCCAGTCACCATCTAGCCACCTTTCACTGGGGCCAACTGCAGTCTGTATAAGCCAATCATCAGAGGCAAAGGGAGTCTGGACCAGCTGCCTCTGCCTACCCTGGGCTGCACCCTTGCACCTTTCTGGCCTTTGACAAAGCTGCAGCCTGGGGCTTTTCCAGGCAGGAGCTCCCCAGCTCCCTTACCCTATTCTCCTGCCCTGCTCCCCTCAGGTACTTTGTTCAGCTTCCCAGCACACAGGCCCTTCTCCCTCTAGAGACAAAGAGAGGCTGTCTGCTCCTGGCCCACTGCCCTCTTATAAGGGCCAGCTGGGGCCTGACTGGGGTGTGACCAGAGCTGAGGCTGCTTCTCCATTCAGCTTTCCCCAGCCACAGCCCTCCCCCAAGGCTGCTTTTAACCCCTCCGGGCAGGAGCGAGGTGACCACCCCACTACAGGTTTATAAAGTGCAAGGTCGCTAAGTGCACTCAGCCTTGGATGGACAGGAAACTGGCTTTATTTATTCTGACAGATTTCAGAGTAGCAGTCTGTATCCACAAAAAGAAAAGGAGTACTTGTGGCACCTTAGAGACTAACAAATTTATTTGAGCATAAGCTTTCATGAGCTACAGCTCACTTCATCGGATGCATTCAGTGGAAAATACAGGGGGAGATTTATATACACAGAGAACATGAAATAATGGGCGTTACCATACACACTGTAATGAGAGTGATCAGGTAAGGTGAGCTGTTACCAGCAGGAGAGCAGGGGTGGGGGGGGAACCTTTTGTAATGATAATCAAGGTGGGCCATTTCCAGCAGTTGACAAGAATGTCTGAGGAACAGCAAGGGGGGGGGGGGAATAAAGATGGGGAAATAGTTTTACTTTGTGTAATGACAGATTCACTCCCAGTCTTTATTCAAGCCTAAGTTAATTGTATCCACTTTGTAAATTAATTCCAATTCAGCAGTCTCTCATCGGAGAACATTTCAATCTCTTTGGTCACTCGATTACAGACTTAAAAGGGGCAATTCTTCAACAAAAAAAACTTCAAAACCAGACTCCTTGATTAACACTACAAAAGGTTCCCCCCTCCCCCCCACACTCTCCTGCTGGTAATAGCTCACCTAACCTGATCACTCTGGTTACAGTGTGTATGGTAACACACATTGTTTCATGTTTTCTGTGTATATAAATCTCTCCACTATATTTTCCACTGCATACATCCAATGAAGTGAGCTGTAGCTCATGAAAGCTTATGCTCAAATAAATTTGTTAGTCTCTAAGGTGCCACAAGTACTCTTTTTCTATTTATTCTACTGCACACATCAACCTCAGTAATAAAAGCCCAAATCTGGAGTGATGTTGAGGTGCTGAAGCCCAGAGATTCTGCAATCAGCTAATTCTTTTGATGGGGCTCCAATCAGGATGGAACTCAGCTTGCTCTGCTATCAATGAATTGGCTCAGCAAAGTGGAAGGGCAGCCTTGCTGTTAGGATGCAGAAGTTCTGAGTTCATTTCCTGGCCTTTCACAGATTCCCTTTGTGACACTTTAGAAGCTCCGTGCCTCCATTTCACAGGGTGTTGTGAGGATCAGCTCATTAGCGTATCCAGAATGCTCATCTGGTAGGATTCTGGGAAGCCAAGTAAGTAAAGTAACAGTGTCAGACCTGCTTTGTCAATAAACAGGTAGATTGGCCTTGAATATGCACAGAGCTGATGAAAGGGCCTTTGTTACATAATTGTAATCCTTTTCTGAGTATAACTACATTTTATATTTCACATGAAATATTAGCAAATAAAACCTCTTCTATTGCAGTGATCTCCTAACAGGCAGCTAATCAAGCAACTCATTATAAGCTCCACTGATCATATTTGTTATACTGTTGAAAGTCTAGTTCACTGAATATAAGATCCCACTTGCTTCAATTCCTATGTTAATGCTATTTGTCCAAAAGAGAAGAAGTGCACACTGAGAAGTGATGCATCAGAGTTGAACATGCAGAGCTGAAATGGGCCCGTAACACTCAGAAGTTCTAAGCTCATAGACTTTAAGATCAGAAGGGGACCATCATGATCAAATAGTCTGACCGCCTGCACATTACAGGCCACAGAACCTTGCCCATAAGCTGTTTGATTTTGCATAAAGACCCTGCCTTTTGGCTCTTAATAATAATAGCCTATATCAATGGTTTCTTGGTTTGTTTCTTCCAGTGCAAAAGATATGAAGCATCATCTGGATTTCTTACTGCAGAAGCCTGATTCATGCGAGCACAGCTCTTCCCACAGCAAGAAGGAGAAAATGGCTCCAGCCCAGAGGTAAGAGAAAAGCCAGCGGCAGGAATGGCAGGACCTGATGCTGAAGGGAGCGTTTGCTCCTTCGTTACAGTAGTTCACTAGCATTCCTGGTGGTGCCACAGCAGGACAGTAGCAGGCAGTACACAGGGCTGGATGGTTATGGTACGTCCCAGAACTGAAGGAGGCAGCACAAAGGGCTAGATGGAGATGGTACATCCTAGGTAGGGTTGACAACCTTCCAGGATTGGCCAGGAGTCTCCAGAAATTAAAGATTAATCTTTAATTAAAGATTATGTCATGTGATTACATCTCCAGGAATACATCCAACCAAAATTGGCAACCCTAGTCCCAGGATGCAGCAGGCAACACACAGGGCTAGGTGGATATGATACATCTCAGGACAGAGGGGGGCAGTACATATGTCCTGATACAGAGCAGGCAGCATGCAGGGCTAGGAGGTTATGGTACATCCCAGGACAAAGGATGCAGCATGCAGGACTCTTGGACCATTGGCCTATTGTGGTGTGTCAATTCTACGTTCTTTGTGCCTTTAGCCAAATTAACAGTACCCCCTACAGTCTCAGGAAATCACCCATTTGGATTCACTGACTTGAACCTAAAGGCCAATCTCTACTCAGTGCTCCTGAGAGAGGCAAACAACCCCAAACTCTACTCAAGTCCATACGGACCATCCCTGGGGAAATTTCCCCAGCCCCTTCTGGTGGTGTGTGCTGTGTTGTGCACGTGAACTAGACTCTCCATAGATCTCTACCTGAACTCAGAAGATCAGTGATAGCCACAGGAGGGGTGTTCATCCCAGTGATGTGGAATGGGTCAGTGCATTTAGGGATAGAAGTCCTGGTGGTGATGTACTAGAGGGCTAAGCAAAAGTCCTAGTCAACTCCACACTCCATCTATCCCTTTGTCCCCTCCTAGAGTTAGCCACAAGAAAGTCCAGAAATGGGCTGACTGTTTGGAGAACCTGTTACATCATAACAGTAAGTAGATGGGGCCACTGTGCTGGAGGGATCTGGGGAGAGAACATATTCTGTACTGTTGACTATTTGGTATGATGAGTGATCCTAGGCTGGTGCCGCATGGTACAACTCCAGGCTAGGGAAGGTCACAGGCACAGAGGGCAGTGGAGCTGGAGTGGAGACAGGTTCCACTGCATGTAGACTTGGCAGAAGGCAGACTCAAGACCTGTTGGTGGCTATGAGAACAGACCATGGCATTCGCGCTGAACTATCCCTTATTGGTAAAGCAGCACATGCTCTAAGGAAGTTGGGAACACATGAAATCTCATCCTCAGGCTGTGTGGGGAACTCAAGGGACCCACAATTTCCCAAACATGGAGGGAGTGGCTCTGCCTTGGTCCCAGACTGTGGTCAGTGTCAGCTCTGCTGCTGACCCCAGCACGTCTCACATTTCTGTCCTATTCACCCTGAAAGAAGGCAAATGTTGGGCCATAGTCGTCCCTGATGCAATTCCATTGAAGTTAGCTGCGTTAAACCAGACTGAATTTGGCCAATCTTGTTTCCTGGCCTCACAAGCTTGTCCCAGCGCTCAGCTCTGGTTGTTTTCCTGGGGCCAGTTCCACAGAATTCACCCCTGTTGGCCTATTGTGGGCATGCAGCCAGGACACGTGCAGCTCCAGGCCTTCCTGAAGTTTGTTCTCAGGGTAAAGCTTGTCATGGGTGACACGAAGGTCAGGCAGTGATGGACATATCTCCAGCTGCTCAAGTACAAGCCCCTCTCACCCTGCGCTGCAGCCCCTGGGCTCTGTGCCACCAAGCCAGAGAGGTTCCCAGGCCTGGAATCACACACTGTGCATTAATGGCCTGCCTGGGATCGGCTGGGACAGGGTCTATCTGTGTGCTCCTGTTGGCTGCCCCAGGAAAGGTCACTGCTTGGGAGTTGGTGCCTGAGGGGCCATGCTATTTGCCTGCCCCTTGAGGCCTCACTGTGCCAGCCATTTACCAGCTCTGGAAATCCCAAGAGGAAGACCAAGCCAAACACGCAGCCTCTGCAGTGAGGAGCTGCTGTCTGCGGATTTCTGGGCAGCAGCCCATTGGCTACTTGGGATCACCCTAACACAGCTAAGAGAAGCTAGCAGCCAAGGGGACTCACCTGCTTCCTATTGCTTTCACCCCATCTGCAGGTGGGCTGGCTGCTTTCCGGGCTTTCCTCAAGTCTGAGTACAGTGAGGAGAATATTGAGTTCTGGGTGAGCTGCGAGGAGTACAAGAAAACCAAATTGCCAGCCAAGCTTAGCCCCAAGGCCAGGATGATTTACGATGAGTTCATCTCTTTGCAGGCTACTAGAGAAGTAGATGGAGCACCCTCTACAGAACCCTCAGCCTCAGGGCTAAGCAGAGTGGGCAGCTGGCCCTACAACAGCACTTCTCCTGAGAATTTGGCCCTGGCTCTTCAGAGAGGTGGGGGAGGGGCTTTGCTGTGTGGACAAAATGCAAGTCAAAAGTGCAGCTGAACTATGGCACTTTCACTGCTTTAAATGAGCTCTTCTCAGATGGGCTCAGTCCCCACCTTATGCACTCCAAATGTCAAAACAAGGAGAAGAGGACCAGACAAACAGAGGTTCCCCATGTGCATTCCATGCACCTGAAAGAATCTATCCCAGGGACATGCCACCCTGCCCCTCTGTCCCAAAGAAGGGAAATACCCTTCCCGACCCCAGACTTGGGGATCCACTCATGCAAATAATCCCATTTGTAGCCAGAGATCCCACTGCGGTCCAAGCAGCCCCCCTTTACTTCCACTGAGTTCTGACTGGGTGGATTCTGCAGTGAGAGCCAACCCTTTCTAGGTGCATTTAACAGACTACCTGGGAAAATATCTGGAGCAAACCCTGGCTCTCCATTCCTTGCCTGGCTGCATCCAGACCAGCCTGTGCTAATCTCTCCCTCCCTTCCTGCATATGGGAAGTGACCAGCCACAACGTTCTCAAGCCCACCCTGTTGTGCTTCAATGAGGCTCAGAGAAAAATCTTCATCCTCATGGAGAAGGATTCTTACTGCCACTTCCTCAAATCTCACTTCTACCTCGACTTGGTCAGCCCAACTACTTGTGCGACTGAGAGCCACAAAAGAGCTACGTCTCCCGCCTTAGCCTGCTCCTCCTCTCTGGTCCCTCAGTGTGCTTAGCTCTGAGTGGGGAGCTGGCAGGTCTTCTGGGACTCTGGGGATGCATGCCAGCAAAGCACTCCTTGGCATGAAACATTGTTGCCAAGAGCTGTCTGCGGTCCTCACCTGTACCCACTGTCTAATTCAGCACCGGTAATTCCAGCCACCACTAGTTTGAGCATCAAAACACATCATCTACTCAGCCACCATCAGCGCATGAGCCCCTGGAGACAGGTTTCCTGACACTCAAAGTCAATGGCAACGTTAAGGGTTAAAGCATCAAGTGTGCATTGTGTTCTTTCCATGTGGCTCCCAAAGCACTAATGTGCAGGCCCTGCTCAGCAGTGCTTTATTACCAAGGCCTTAGGCCTATGTGGGTGTGACCTGTATACCCAGGAATGGGGGCTGAGGGGACAAACACTCCCTGGACTAGAGTACATGTCCTTGTGTGAGTGTGTATCTGCTCTCTCCTGCAGTTGCCAACTCCCTACATGTTTAGATGCTTGAGGCTCATGGCTGGGGGTCCCTGTGTCACCTCTAGGGTAAGCACAGGGAGAGACAAGAAACACTGTATCTCCCTGACTTACCCAGGCAGGCAGGAGCCAGCCCAGGGGAAGGTCTGTTAGACACAGGAAAACCATGGCACAATGCCCATGCTGTGCCATTGTGTGGGCTGTAGGACCATGTAGGTTATGGTTTGCTTGTACCCTGGCAGTGCTCCTTTCTGAGGCAGTGTGTGTGGAAAGATGTATCATTGCTGAACCTTGGTTTATGATCTCACATTATTTGCAGAGTCTCCAGATTATCCAGGTTTCTCCAGTGCCTGTTTAACAAAAACACCTTCTGGGTGACGTGTTGTGTCCCATCTAGTGGCACAGAGACCACTTAGAGAGAGAGTTAAATGAGTCTGTGGTAGAGGCTCATGCACTAAGCCCCAGTTCAATCCCGCCGACGACCAGGGTCCGCTCACACCTGCTTACAGCCGGGCATGGGGAGATGTTACACCATTAGCAAGTCAATTCAGGAACAGTTCCAAGTTTATTTTATATGGCAACTGCCAGGTTACACATTTTCAGTCTAACCAGCCCACCCGCTGCCATGCCTCTGAGAGGATTGTGATGGTCAGCTCTTCCTCTGCTGCTGCAGGTTTACTTCAGGCCCCTGAGACAGCCTGCACCCTGGAGCCACCCAGTCTGTTTCCCTTCCCATCTTCCCTGTAGAATGATGCTGCAGCCACGGCATGGAACAAACCACACAAAACCTTTAGCAATACTTTTGGGAAATCCTCCCCTCCCAGCCCTGCAAATCCACACACTGGGTGTAACACCCAGAGAGAGCCCCTTGAATGGGGTCTGTGCTGTCCTGGGTTGCCCAGCCTCCTACCAGAGCTCTTTTGGCTGTGCTTGGCTCTCACCACTGCCTGAGCTCCGTAGACTGGGTTTGGTGCTAACCCCTGCCTGAGCTCTGCTTAAAGGCAGGGTGAATAGACTGCAAAGTTTATCAGTGATGATTTTATGTTTTCCTCCATGTCACTAATAAAAATGTAAAATAATGTAAGTATAAGAACTGATCTTTGCAGGACCCCACTAAAAACAAACTCTGGTTGAAGATGGTTCCCTGTTTACAATTACATTTTTAGACCTAACAGTTAGCCAGTTTTTAAATCCATCTAATTAAATCTATGAGAAAGATATACAAAGTAAGACTGCATATATTTGCTTGCTTATAATTTTGAAGAAGGCAATATAAATGAAAATAAAAAAGTATGTGGGTGTTTGAGGGTGACTGGTGTGATGTTATAAGGACAATGATATTGAGCAAATATTCTGCATGAATTTTATTTACTGGTTAAAGTTGTCTTAAGGCTCCAAAACTGATATAGAAAAGTAAATGCAAAGTAATGCACATTGAAAAATATAGTCCCAACTATACATACAAAATGATGGGGTCTAAATTAGCTGTTTTCACAAGGACTCCATGATCTTTCTCAAGTGGTTAGTTCTCTGAAAACAGCTGCTCAATGTGTAGCAGCAGTCAAAAAAGCTAACAGAATGTTAGGAAACATTAGGAAAGGGATAAATAAGACAGAAAATGTCATAATGCCATATAAATCCATGTTAACTGTGTGCAGATCTGGTCAGACTATCTCAAAAATATATTGGAATTGAAAAAGATACAGAGAAGTGCAACAAAAATGCTTAGGGATATGGAACAGCTTCCATACGAGGAGAGACTAAAAAGACTGGGATTTTTCAGCTTGGAAAGAGACAACTGGGGGGGATATGGCAAAGGTCTAAAAAATCCTGATTGATGAAGAGAAGGTGAATAAGGAAGTGTTATTTATGCCTTCACATAACACAAGAACCAAGGATCACCCAATGAAATGAATACCCAGCAGGTTTAAAACAAACCTAGTGAAGTACTTTTTCCACATAATGCACAATCAACCTGTGGAACACATTATCAGGTGGATGTTGTAAAGGCCAAAATTATAACAGGGTTCTAAAAAGAATTAGATAATTTCATGGAGGATAGGTCCATCAATGGCTATTATCCAAGATGGTCAGGTTTGCAACCCCATACTCTGGATGTCCCTAGATAGACTCTGACTGCCAGAATCTGGGAGTGGATGACAGGGAATGGATCACTTGATGATTGCCTGTTCTGTTTATTCCCACTGAAGCACCTGGCATTAGCCACTGTTGGAAGATGGGATACTGATCTAGCTGGACCATTGGTCTGACCTAGTATGACCATTCTTATGATACCTCAAGGCTTGGACGGTGAATATCTTGCTGTATTATCTCTTGATTGTTCTAAACTTACATATAAACTTAAAATATGGTTTTAATTGGTGTTTGCATACAAATTTTTCTCTCTTTATATAGGAATTAGATACAGTGCTCCTGTCAGCTAATTTCTAAGTTATCTCCAAAAAACCCTAAAGTTTCCATGTGTGTAAGTAGTCCCTAGTATCATGGTTGAAGCTGCCCCACCCTCCCAATCTGATATGGGGCCCTGTGATTGGGCCTTCAGTGGCCAGGCAGCCTAGTGGCTAGATTGTTGATTAGGAGGCTGTAGGGGGACCAGACCCCTCCTTCTCCCTCAGGTCCTGGCACAGGGTCCTGTGTCACTCAAACCCCTAAACAGGGGAGATGGATCTTTTTCCCAGCTGTGAGGAGACAGGGGGGTTCAGGACCTCTTTTCCTGGGCTGCTCTCTATGAAAGTCCTTTTAGTTTGGGGTGAGGCCCCATTGGGCCAGTTACCCCACAGTTGTGGCATACCCACAGGCTCCCACTGAGAGGGGAAGACTTACTTGCCTTCAGTGGCTGCATTGGCTGGTAGGGTTGTCAGTCTATGCCTGCAAACAGAGAACTCCTGCCTCTTCACCAGTCAGCCCCTAACTGAGCCAGGCTCCCTTCTTTTCTCCCCACTCCAGGCCTGGCATTGGCTGCAGGTATAACAGGGTGGGGCTAGCTGAACCCACAGGTTTTCTTTAACCCCTGCTGTGCCAGGCAGCAGTTTCTCTGTTCCTTCACAGACCCCTGCAGTTACTGAGGGGGAAATGCAGCTCTGTTTTTTCCCTGACTGGATGGCAGGGATATCTGAAATGGGACAAAGAAGGAATGGGAAATAGTGTATTTTTCTGGAGGGTTTTCAGCCAAAAAGTCTTTCATTCTAAATTGTGTGAACCAGCTGTGATTTCTGTGATGACCCATCAGGAGACTGTGAAGCATAAATACCCAGCATCTCAAACTGGACTTGGGGCAGGGAGATGCAAATGCATCCTGGAGCAGGTGTTCAAGAATTCAGAATAATTGGCCACATTCTGGTTTCCACAGGCCTCATGATATTTCTGACCCAAAGTGTTCAAGTTTGTCAGATAGACCCAAGCCATCACTAGCCTGGCTGCAAGATGAAGGCAGTTTATTTACCCTCCAGGCAGAGGATTATTGCTTTGTCTGGTGATTTTCCAGCATCCCATGGGCCAGTCCATCTCTGGGCTCCACAGTCCTACGCCATGATCTGCCAGAGACCCCTCTACTTTTCTGCTGGTCCTTGCCAACATAGGCCAGTGTGTGGAACCCAGGCCACCCCCACCCCACGGCATGCTGGCAGCATGAAGTGGTTGATGCTGATCTGGGTGATGTTCCAAAACAGGTGCATTCCCATTTGTTAGTGTGAGCTCAGGTATCTGTGCTTCACTGCGCTGCTCTCACTGCAGCTCCTAGCACATTTATCCCATGTCCCATTCATGTGATCAGCAGGATGCAGGAGCTGGTGCCTGGGCTGACCTTTCAGTGTTTCCCTTGCAAGCTGAAAGTCCTTTACTCTAGTGTTTTATGTAATTTATAGCATGCCACTGCAGCTCATGGGGTTGCAAAGACAAACAGCATCAGATGAACATCCCTGAGTGCAAGTACCCACTTCACCCAGCTCCAGTTCCTGGGTTCCCTACTGGGATGAATAGTGAAAAGGGGTTAGAAACTGGCTGTAGATGACCAGTACCAACTCCCCCTGAACTGCAGAACTCCCTGCAGAGCTGATGACTGGGTCCTGGTTCCAGCTCATTGTTCCAAGCTACCCCTCACTTGGGGCACTCTGATCTGCCAGGTAGTGTTTGGTGTTTATGACAGCAGCTGGGTCTGGTCAAGATGCCCGACAGGTGTCTCACAGTGAAGCTGCCAGCCTTTCCTGAAGGAGTGACTTGGGTGCTTATATCTTCTCTTCAAGAACATGCCGCCTCTGTCTGCACAGCCCCATCCTGACCAGATCTCCCTCCCCCGTTCCATAAGTGGTCTTGCAGTGGAATCAGAGACCTGTTCCGTGTGCCTGAGCCACCAGCTTCCCTTCCTGTGCTCTGGTGGGCTGGGGGCTGTGACAGAATATAACCCTGTGTTCACACCCTATGCCCTTTGTAATAATGCTTATACAAGATATGCCCTTGTGAGGTATTATTTAAAAATGCAAATTGCAGCATTATATGTGAAATTATAAACATAAGATGAAATCATGACTAAAAGTATGTTTCCAGAGAAGTCTGGGGAGTGGCCAAACCAGTTCTTCAGAGACAAAGGGGAAGCTGATGCCTGAGCCATGTGTAAACAAGTCTGATGGACAGTTACCTAACAAGTGGCTATTCTTTGTCGGGAAAGGGGGCAGGCAAAAATTTACATCTTAGTGAAGAAACAGCATGGAGTTTCCTTCCACACAGACTGCCTGTCACCTTGCTCTGGCTGGAAATGCTTCTCAAAGTGGATACAGGACTATAGAAAGAAGGGGCAGATATCCCAACACACCTCCCCTCCCTGCCCATCACATTCACAACTATAGAGGCAAAGGAAGCAGCCGTTGGACTCTGGGGGAGGGGAACTGACCTAAAGAGTAAAACTGCTGAAAGCATGTGGTGAAAGAACTTTTGTTTTGAATCTAATATAGGTTGTTAGGCACCAGTAAGCATTTTACCTCTATTTTTCTTGTAACGATTTCTGACTTTTATACCTCATAATTTGTACTCACTTAAAATCTCTCTCTTTGTAGTTAATAAACTGGTTTTACTGTTTTATCTAATCCAGAGTGTTCAAATTGAAGGGTCTGGGTAACTCCATTTGGGGTAACAAGTTATGTGTATATTATTCCCTTAAAGGAATAATGGACTCAGTATATATGTACTGTGCAGGAGAGGGCTGGGCAGTACAGGACATATATTTCTGGGGAAAGATCCAGGACTGGGGCTGTGTTGGGGTCACCCTGCAGCATAACCCAGGCTGGTAGGAGCCAAGGTGTGGCTGGCTGGCAGCAGCACACACAGACATGGCTGGGAGTGACTTACATGCTGAAGGCTGTTTGTGAGCAATCCAGGATGGAGCCTACTGCAGCAAGACATTGTAAAGGGCAGCCCATGTTACAGGGCAGGGGTGACACAGCTACTCATTGGTCTGGATTGTACCCTGGTATGTCACAGGGGCTCCACAGTGTTGTTGCCTCCCAGACTCTCCCTCTGACCACCCATTCTCTTAGCATTTGTGCTAGGGAGCATGACATGCCAGGGATATCCATCCAGCCAGACATGCCCCTGACCCAGGACCTCTGGGCAATGACAGCACAGTGAGTGCTGCTCACTGATCATAGCATTGACCAGGCAGAGCTCTGTGACCTCCTGAGACATGGGCATTAACATGCTGTCTTGAAGTGCCATGCTAGGCGGACCCTGCTCCTAGTTTGGCAATCCCTAACCAGGGATCTCACCTGGGAGCCGCTCTCCTCCAGACACTTAAAGATCAGCTCCCCACCAGGACAAGTGGGCAAGATTCAAGCACACCAGCACCCAGCTTTGCCCAGGGCAGGCCAAAGAGCTGGCACAGCACCTTTGGATGCAGGGTCTACTCGGTGTGCCATGGGCATCCTTACACAGATGCTTTGTGTCCATATATTATTGCCCTGGCTCTGCCCCTAGCTGTCAGCATGCCTTGGGAGGTCTCCTGGAGCTGAAATACCACTTGCTTTCTCTGGCCTTAAGGAACAGCCTCCTCATGCCCTGCAACAGGGCTCTTTCCTGGCAGCAGTGGATCCTCTGTAGGCTAGAGCACTTAGCAGCAGGGACAATGTCCCTCTTTTATCTGGACTGCCCCTTCTGTGTCAGGGCATTACTGCTTGGAGCTTCCATGTCTTGTCTTGGCTCCTGAATGGCTGTTGTGCTATCAGGGTCCCAGGGCGCTGGAGAGAATCTGTCTCAGCTGCATTCTGTGTCATGCTGCCCTCCGCTGAAACATTCCATATTCACAGCAGACTAGAGACTGATCCCCATGATATACTGCAACTAGCAGAGCTGCCATGCATGCCTCACCTTCACTCCTCAGCTGGGTCCTTTGGTTTCAGCTCCCCCCACCCCCAGCTGGCATTCATTCAAGAGCCAGGTGTCAGCAAATTCTGAATTGCTGTGAAAAGGGACTTTGGGGATTTTTGCCTCATTACTTGCTAAAAACCCTGTGAAAGTGCCAATTCTATCCTTTCACCTGAATAACCCCCTCACTCCATGTGCGGTGATTTGTGTCAAAGGGCTGGGCACCAGAGCTGGGCTAATAATGAGTTTTCTGGCTCCTCAGGAAAAACAAAAAAACAATTTTTAATTTTCACTTTGACCTGATTTGGGGCAGAAGAGAGGAGTGGCACTTCTCTGCCAGAGGAGTGATGCAGGGGGGCTGTCATACTACAGGCCGGGACAGCCAAATGCACAGTATGGGTATGACGTTGCACTCCATATGTTTAATGGAAATATATTTATAAGTGTGAATATGATGTAACTGGAATATGCTTCATGCAAAAGGTCTCTTGTAAAGTATCATTACAAAGCTTATGATCTACTGTGTGAGTTCATCCTATTTGTTTGCATGTGTTATTTCTATGTCTGGAGTTAGGAGAATAAGATATATACTTGTGTTACTGATGTAAACAGGTTTCAGAGTAACTGCCGTGTTAGTCTGTATTCACAAAAAGAAAAGGAGTACTTGTGGCACCTTAGAGACTAACCAATTTATTTGAGCATAAGCTTTCGTGAGCTACAGCTCACTTCTGTAGCTCACAAAAGCTTATGCTCAAATAAATTCATTAGTCTCTAAGGTGCCACAAGTACTCCTTTTCTTTTTGATGTAAACATGTTAAGTGGAAGCCATTAAGGGGGCTTCAGAACCAATGGACTGTGAATGGATTTGTTTACCTGCGAGCCTTCCTGTGTACCTGTTTTCTAGCTCCTAGGTAATGAAGAAGGAGGTCTTACAGTGACATGTGACCATGTCACCTGAACTGGAATCCATCTTAAACCTGATGCTTTTCCATTTAGAAGAAGGGGTGGGGACGCAGAGAGACAAAAGATTCCCACCGTGTGCCAAAGCTATAAAAGAGGGTGGAACAGAACAAAGGGGACTGCTAATCCTGAGAAATCCCCTAGTTACCACCTGAGCTGGAACTAACAAGGGCTGTACCAGGGGAAAGGATTGGACCCAGACTAAGAAGGAGTCTAATATGTGAAAGAAGCTTATTGGAACATCTGAGGGTGAGATTTACCTGTATTCAGTTTCTTAATGTATTAGGCTTAGACTTGCGTGTTTTGTTTTATTTTGCTTGGTAACTTACTTTGTTCTAAAAAGAAAAGGAGTACTTGTGGCACCTTAGAGACTAACCAATTTATCTGAGCATGAGCTTTCGTGAGCTACAGCTCACTTCATCGGATACTTTTTATACTTTTTATACTTAATAAAATCACTTTTGTTTATTAGTAAACCCAGAGTAAGTGATTAATACCTGGGGGAGTGAACAGCTGCACATATCTCTCTATCAGTGTTATAGAGGGCTGACATTTTATGAGTTTACCCTGTATAAGCTTCATACAGAATAAAATGGATTTATTTGGGGTTTGGATCCCACTGGGAACTGGATGTCTGGGTGCTGGAGTGGTTTTCAGTTAACCTGCTGAGTGGTTTTCAGTTAAAGTCTGCAGCTTTGGGGGCGTGGTTCAAACCTGGGTCTGTGTTGCAGCAGGCTAGCATGTCTGGCTCAACAAGACAGGGTTCTGGAGTCCCACGCCATCAGGGAAAACGGGCTCAGATGTAATTCTAGCACCTCAGGTGACAGTCCCAAGGGGGTCTCTGAGACCAAACACAACACAATGGGAAGGGTTGGTCCCAGTCTTTGGTTACCAAGTGGTGGTCTATGGTTACCAGTTGAAGTGTGCTGGGGCTGAAGGGGCTCACACCAGCAATCTGGGGCAGGCCAATCTCCAGTGGTTGCTGGTTCATTTTTTAATCCCCAGGAAATCTCTGTCTCTCTCTGTTGTAGGAGAGGCCTGGGGCTTCATTTTGCTCTGTACCTGCTTTCATTTGCCTTTCTAATAAAAGCCAAGTCCTGGAAATGCATTGCTGAAGCTAAGCCTGATACTTGACCTTGATCATAAAGAGATGAAGTAAATAAACAAGCCACAGAGCCATGTCAGTGATAAAATGTTTATATTCTGGTTATATTGAAGGTTACATGCATGTTACAGAACAGACCCAGTTGACCTAGCCTGCACTGCCCTGACATGGCAATGCCTCTGTGGGTGGACACACCCTGTACCATCCTGTCCTGAGGCCATGGGTGTGGATGGATAAGAGCCCCTTGGGGGAGCCACTCAGCACCCTACAAGACAGGCTTTGTCATGGGAGCTGACGCATACAGATGTTCACCTCTTGAAGTGGGATGTGGTTTGGTTTGACATTACATGATGTTAACCTCGTCAGTGCACAAAGGGTAGATTTAAAGAGATTATGGTCCTGAAGATTCTCCAGGTTCTGTACCAGATAGGAAGGTACCAGTGAAAGGCTGAATTTTAGCTCAATAAAATACCTGAAACCATTCTACTTCTATTCAGTGCTCATGGCTGTGAGAGGCAATGGGCAAGTGTGAAAAGTGAACAATCTTGTTGTTAGCTAACATGCATTTAAATGGTATGTTTTGATTCACTGACTCACTAAGGACTCAAGTGAAGTTAACATGATTAATATATATATAATGTGTATATAAGAATACAAATATATAATGCTGTATATATCATGCTGATACACGTGTAACATAATAAAAGTAAGAGTAACAGAGAATATATAAAATACTTGATAACAGACACACTATAGATGGTATTGGTCCCATAGCAGATGTTGCTTGGGTTTCAGAATTATCCGCTTCCTCATCAGGTGGTGTCATTTGTCACTTTTCAGGCTGTCTGTATGCCAGAGTGAATAAACAAAGTGAACAGTCTACACAAACACAGCTTTTAGAAATCCCAAATGCTTCTGAGGTCACATTGCACAGGCCCTTCTGTAGCTAATGGAGAACTAGGCTAAATTGGACCTAGTTCAAAATTAAGTATCTAGGAGAGGAGGTTTATCCTTTCTGTCGCAGAAGTGGAGGCCAGGAGGGGCTTCTGATAGACTACACTTTCAAAAGAACTCAAACCCAGGCCCAAGGTGTCTTGCTGCCCAGGTGCCACCAGAGGTTGTTGGGATAGCACATGACAAACTAAAGCAGTTTTTAGGCTACAAACCACATCTCAGCACAGGGCCACCCAGCATATCGCTGTGCTGTCCTAATACAGCCAATATCTGGTTTTTATGGGCATGAGTGCACTGTGCTTTCATGAGACAAAGAGGAATTTTCTAAGGAATTTACTATGAGAGATCTGGTTGACTGGGGAAGATCTGAGAAGTTTGAGTATCTGGTAGAAGAGCACAGGTTAGGATGTACCCACCAGTGGTTACCAAAATAACCCACAGCACTTTTCACAGCTTCAACTGTCAGGAAATGGTCAATGTACATCTTATGCCCATGGTTCCTATGGCACATTTGATACCTATGGCATCCCCCTTTCCTTTTAATGAGTGCAAGGCACAGTCCTGACTTCACCATAAATACCCAACCCACCCCAACTTGTTCTCCTGTGTAAATTACCCTGCACAAGATTCAGGGAACAAAGATTACATGTGTTGGAATCCAAATCAGATAGCTACAAGAGTAGGCTTTTAGGATCACATTTTCAAAAGATGCCCTTAAATTTTGGGTGTGAAATGGCTGCCCGTGCGTGTTTATGTGATCAGATTGGCTAGTT
This sequence comes from Lepidochelys olivacea, assembly GCF_965140295.1. Taxonomy (NCBI): domain Eukaryota; kingdom Metazoa; phylum Chordata; order Testudines; family Cheloniidae; genus Lepidochelys; species Lepidochelys olivacea. The sequence goes on along the minus strand of NC_140418.1, from coordinate 41,326,496 downwards.
AGCCCTGAAGTACCTGTTTTGCAGGCATACATCTGATAACTAGGCAAACAAGCAGCTGAGCATGTAAAATTTGCATGAACAAATTTGGACACCTAGCAGAAACTGACTGAAAATCTGTGTGTATGCGGGTGATCAAGTGTGTATGTGTGTACATATATGTGTATGGAGAACTGTGCATTTTAAGCAACCACCCAAAGGACCAGCCAAACCAGATACCTACTGGAGAATGACTTTTTATCTAGAGAACTGGAAACGTGCAGATACCTTAAACTAACAAGAAGTCACCCATTGGTGGCAGTCCATAGGGCAGGTCTTACTGGAGAAAGAGAGAGAAGTGGATTAAATATATTGCCAATTAAGACAAGATTTGTTTGGTTAACTTGCAATTACAAATTTGAATTCCTGATGTATCTGAGAGGCATTTCGGTCTTTCCAGCAACATCTTAAACAAGTAAATGACAGGTGGGAGTCTTTCTGCTGGGAGCTCGTTTGAGCCTGCATTTCTGTGTGCACTGTGTGGCCATCTGTGTTATGCAGAGACATACTGAACCAAGCTCATTCTCTGAGATACCTGCACTAAAATCAGTAGAGTTACACCAGGAGTGAATGTGGCCAGCGATGGTATGGCTCTCCTATATTGTAACTGCTGAACCCGTTTTGGTCTTAGCCCCAGTTCTGTTCCTAACCTATTTCCCTTCAAAGCCAGACAGAAAAAGGCTGCTGTTGTGGGGTATTTTCTGCTCTAATCTTTTACTGTCTCAAAGGGGAGGTGAAAGATGTGTGAGGTCCTTTTGCAATGGGTTGGGCCCATTGTGATATTGCCACTGTACCATGTTGCAGGCTGACTGACAGAGGTGCTACATCAGGGGTGGTTAAACTTTTTAGCCCGAGGGTCACATTGGGCAATACAAATTGTATGGCGGGCCATGAATACTCACAAAATTGGGGTTGGAGTGCGGGAGAGGGTGCTGGCTCTGGGGTGGGGTTGGGGACCATGGGTTTGGGGTGCAGGAGGGTGATCTGGGCTGGGATCGAGGATATTGGAGAGTGGCACTTACCTCAAGTGGCTCCTGGAAGCAGTGGCATGTCCCCTCTCCGGCTCCTACACAGAGGCATGGCTAGGCGGTTCTGCACGCTGCCCCATCTGCAGGCACGGCCCCTGCAGCTCCCATTGGAGCATGTAGGAGCCAGAGTGGGGCCATGCCACAGCTTCCGAGAGCCACGTTTTGCAGCCCCCGACCCAGCGCCTCAGCCGGAGCACAGGAGCAGGGCTGAGCCGGGAGGTCTGGTCCCCAACCCAGCACCCCGGCCAGAGCAGGGCTGAGCCACATGGTGTAGCCCCAACCCAGCGCCCTGGCCGGAGTGCCAGAGTGGGGCCGAGCCATGTGGTGTGGCTTGTGGGCCAGCTTATAATGGCTTGTGGGCCGTATCTGGCCCAAGGGCCATAATTTGCCCACCCCTGTATTACATCTTCACACAGGGGAAGGGAATGAGAATACCAGGCAGCGGCCCTGTCATGAGGCCTCTAACTTTCCCAGGCCATTTGCTTGAGAGAAAGAAAAATAAATGCATTACCACAGAGTTTGTTTCCTGGACTGTTCACCCCAGCTAGCCATGTATTTTTATTCTGTCACCATGGAAACAAGGTGTAAATATTTGGGTATGGTGTTTTTTTGATAGTTTTTGTAAGTGTATAAAAGGTTTGCAGACCCATCGTTTATTTTATTGCATGTTGCACACAGTCTCCCATGCTCTGGATTGCCAGCTCTGGATTCTGAGCGTGGGTGGCCCATTTTAACAGACTGCAGAGAGTTTTGTAACTGATTTTAAAAAATAAAAATGCTGGATCGTCAACTCTGGAGACTGATGTCCTGTATTTAGCCACAGGCAGTCTTATTACAAGCAGTGGCATTGCAGGCTTCCTACCCTGGCACCTGCCAACCGGGACCGAGGAAACCCCCCTGGAGGAGAAAAGACATTCATGTCAAGTTTCAGTCAGTCCCTGGCCTTTTCACCAGCAGTTACTGCCAGTCACGCTTCTGATGGACACTTAGTTTGAACTGGGTTGAGACCCCAGCTTTGTTTCACACAGGCCACCCCCCACCCCCCAAGTCTGCAGATGGTCACAACTTCTGGTGGCTGCTGAGCTGGGCTGGAACCAAGGGCAAAGACTAATGTCTGTGAGCTGTAATATTTTTCAAAATGAAACAAGTCTGTCACCATCCAGAAGCCCCACCGGCCCTGCCATCCTGCTTGGACACAAGCTGGCCAATTGTGTCAGCAATACAAATATGTATGCCCCATCTAAACAGAATGAGGAGCCTGGACAGAGGGAAATGAACTGCACAAAGCTCAGCACCATTTGCCATCTGTTCAAGACGGCAGGGTTTTATTTCTCCTGTTTCCACTGATGGCTTTTCTTCAGGGCTGTTCTCAGCAACTGACCCAAACTGTTCTTTCAACAAGTTTTACCTCCTCTAATGAACTTTCTCTTTTGGGTTGGTGCAGAACTCTCACTTTGGCATGCTGCTCTTGAGAGAATAACTGGGACAGGCTTTCACCAGCAGGACACCCACACTGACGAGTCAAACACACCTCAAAACACCTGGGGAGCATTGAGTAAGGCTGTGCACAGGCATTGTGGGGTTGTATATGGCTCTGGAAATGACAAGCTCACTAAATCTAATGCAGGCAGAGCTCTGGGTTGCTAGGCAGCAGTCCCAGTGTTTTGGATAAATGATGTTTATTTTATTCTTCTCCCTGTCTCCAGCTCAAAAGGAGCACTGTTTGTTCCAGCAGAGGTGGTGTGTTGAAGGGCCTATCACTCACAATAGCCTCCTGCAGCACACTGGCAATGGGAAGTGTGTTACTAGCTGAAGAGCACAGTCTGGGAGCTCCAGTTACACCCTGTACCTGGGTATGGCATGAATAGAACCATCATTGTTACCAGTTTGTGATTCTCATCCGACCTTCCTGTGTCCACACAGCAGCTGTTTTCAAAAGCAACCTTGTGACACCCATGTGTGCCTGTGCCTTCCATGCTGCCTGGCTGTGATTGGATCAGTGCATGCTGGGAAAACCCCATAGTGCTGAACGAGCAGCAAGTGGGCCGTGCTCCCGCTTGGAAAGCAGGGAGGAGAGAGGGCAGGCCAAACCAGTCATGTGGACACAGTTTGATGTGGGTGTGGAGGATCTACACTGCAAATAACAGTGTCCCACAGGACCCAGGAAGGCAGCCATGAGGCAGTCTCTGTCGTGGCTGGGGCAAGACATTGATGCTGCCATGGCTATGGTTACTAACCATGTAGCCACCATGTTCTGTGAGGACACAAAGTGCAATTAGAGTCAATCCTGTCACTAGCTGGTCTCAGACTCAGTGTCAGGGCCCCCAGAGAGCAAATGCTTCAGAAGAACTAAGGTGGCTTTCACTCAGTGGGACTCGCTGTCAAACACCTCCTCCCGCAAAGATTGTCACAACAGCACAGAGTCCTAGCGCTTAGAGCAAAGTCACTTCGAGGGCTTGTGTCGTGGCGGGAGGAGGCAGGAGTATTTTAAAACCTTTCCGTGCCATTAGTATTTAACATGTTCAATTCATCCAGCTGGTCACAGCAAGGATATCACATCAGTGTAACCTGATGTGCCAGTAGGGATGGGTGAGGACACAGGGTCTAGCAGCTCAGTCATGTGGTTGTTTTGGATAAACACTGAAGTATGGATGCTTCTCTGATTCTCATCTGAGTTTATCTGAATCAAGGCTGCTCAGATCCAGCTAGAGCATTGGACACTAGGGTCTTGTCTACAGTATACAGTTTTGTCTGCAAAAGACAGCTTTTATCAACAAAACACTGGAGGTGTACACACTACAGTGCTACTTTTTGTGGCAAAACTCTCCTGTTTTGCCAACAAAAGAAAACCACCTCAATGAGAGGCAGACAGCATTCTGCGGTAAAGTTAAAGCAACAAAGCAACACTGCCGTTCGTTATGTCGATGTAACTGGCCTCCCCCAGTATTCCACAATGCCCACGGTGACTGCTCTGCTCACTGTTTTGAACTCCGCTGCCCTGCAGGCATGCACCCCTCGCTTTTCAAAGCTCTGGGAAACTTTGACATTACTCAGCATGGAGAGCAACACGCTGCCCTGCCTGGAGTACAGGGGAGGGGTGGATCATTGGTCTGTGAGCTGATGAGACCAATGGGATGGGATGGGAACCTGGGAGGCAGTGACCATGAGATGGTCGAGTTCAGGATCCTCACACAGGGAAGAAAGGAGAGCAGCAGAATACGGACCCTGGACTTCAGAAAAGCAGACTTTGACTCCCTCCGGGAACTGATGGGCAGGATCCCCTGGGAGAATAACATGAGGGGGAAAGGAGTCCAGGAGAGCTGGCTGTATTTAAAGAATCCTTATTGAGGTTACAGGGACAAACCATCCCGATGTGTGGAAAGAATAGTAAATATGGCAGGTGACCAGCTTGGCTTCACAGTGAAATCCTTGCTGATCTTAAATACAAAAAAGAAGCTTACCAGAAGTGGAAGATTGGACAAATGACCAGGGAAAAGTATAAAAATATTGCTTGGGCATGCAGGAGTGAAATCAGGAAGGCCAAATCACACCTGGAGTTGCAGCTAGCAAGAGATGTTAAGAGTAACAAGAAGGGTTTCTTCAGGTATGTTAGCAACAAGAAGAAAGTCAAGGAAAGTGTGGGCCCCTTACTGAATGAGGGAGGCAATCTAGTGACAGAGGATGTGGAAAAAGCTAATGGACTCAATGCTTTTTTTGCCTCTGTCTTCACGAACAGGGTCAGCTCCCAGACTACTGCACTGGGCAGCACAGCATGGGGAGGAGGTGACCAGCCCTCTGTGGAGAAAGAAGTGGTTCGGGACTATTTAGAAAAGCTGGACGAGCACAAGTCCATGGGGCCGGATGCGCTGCATCCGAAAGTGTTAAACGAGTTTGTGGATGTGATTGCAGAGCCATTGGCCATTATCTTTGAAAACTCATGGTGAGCCGGGGAAGTCCCGGACGACTGGAAAAAGGCTAATGTAGTGCCCATCTTTAAAAAAGCGAAGAAGGAGGATCCTGGAAACTACAGGCCAGTCAGCCTCACCTCAGTCCCTGGAAAAATCATGGAGCAGGTCCTCAAGGAATCAATTCTGAAGCACTTAGAGGAGAGGAAAGTGATCAGAAACAGTCAGCATGGATTCACCAAGGGCAAGTCATGCCTGACTAATCTAATTGCCTTCTATGACGAAATAACTGTCTCTGTGGTTGAGGGGAAAGCGGTGGATGTGTTGTTCCTTGAATTTAGCAAAGCTTTTGACACGGTCTCCCACAGTATTCTTGCCAGCAAGTTAAAGAAAGTATGGGCTGGATGAATGGACTATAAGGTGGATAGAAAGCTGGCTAGATTGTCGGGCTCAACGGGTAGTGATCAATGGCTCCATGTCTAGTTGGCAGCCGGTATCAAGTGGAGTGCCCCAAAGGTCGGTCCTGGGGCCGGTTTTGTTCAATATCTTCATAAATGATCTGGAGGATGGTGTGGATTGCACCCTCAGCAAGTTTGCAGATGACACTAAATTGGGAGGAAAGGTAGATACGCTGGAGGGTTGGGATAGGATACAGAAGGCCCTAGACAAATTAAAGGATTGGGCCAAAAGAAATCTGATGAGGTTCAAGAAGGACAAGTACAGAGTCCTGCACTTAGGACGGAAGAATCCCATACACCGTTACAGAGTAGGGACCGAATGGCTCGGCAGGAGTTCTGCAGAAAAGGACCTAGGGGTTACAGTGGACAAGAAGCTGGACATGAGTCAACAGTGTGCCCTTGTTGCCAAGAAGGCCAATGGCATTTTGGGATGTATATGTAGGGGCATTGCCAGCAGATCAAGGGACGTGATCGTTCCCCTCTATTCGACATTGGTGAGGCCTCATCTGGAGTACTGTGTCCAGTTTTGGGCCCCACACGAAAAGAAGGATGTGGAAAAATTGGAAAGAGTCTAGTGGAGGGCAACAAAAGTGATTAGAGGACTGGAACACTTGAGTTATGAGGAGAGGCTGAGGGAACTGGGATTGTTTAGTCTGCGGAAGAGAAGAATGAGGGGGGATTTGATAGCTGCTTTCAACTACCTGAAAGAGGGTTCCAAAGAGGATGGATCTAGACTGTTCTCAGTAGGAGCTGTTGACAGAACAAGGAGTAATGGTCTCAAGTTGCAGTGGGGGAGGTTTAGGTTGGATATTAGGAAAAATGTTTTCACTAGGAGGGTGGTGAAACACTGGAATGCGTTACCTAGGGAGGTGGTGGAATCTCCTTCCTTAGATATTTTTAAGATCAGGCTTGACAAAGCCCTGGCTGGGATGATTTAGTTGGGGATTGATCCTGCTTTGAGCAGGGGGTTGGACTAGATGACCTCCTGAGGTCCCTTCCAACCCTGATATTCTATGATTCTATGAATCTCTGACTATATGGGAGAACATGGAGGGAAACACAGGACGCTTAACATGGAGTCCTGCTCTCCCTGGAACTAGAAACACAGCGGCAGACAGAGCAGGAGTGATAGGGGAGAGACTGCTGTGCTGTGCAGAGCCAGGAAGGAAGGAGGGGCCTGTTGTGTGTGTGTGTGGCATTCTCCCCTCCACCTCAGGATTGTTTGGACTTACAAAGACAGCACAGTGACACACTCACTCTTCCCCAACACACACACTCCCCCCCCCACACTCTCTCATATACACACACACACACACTGTCACACGCTCCCCCCCCACGCTTTAGTTGAAAAGCAGCTGGCAATCTAGTAGGATGTCCATTGAATGAGAAACTTGCATCATGTAATGCTGTACCTGCCCCACGAGGCATTGCAAACGCAACCCAAAGCACCCTGCGGCCAGTTACACAGTGGAATAGCTACCCACAGTGCGCTGCTCTGTGTGTCGATGGAAGAGCCGGTAGTGTGGATGCGCTCTGCCAACACAAGGAGCATAGTCTGGACATGCAACAGAAGTTTAATTAAAGCAATTGCTGTATGGCGGCATAACTTTTGTTGACAAAACTCTGTAGTGTGGACAAGACCTAGGACCGATAAGATCTACAGGCCACAGCTCTGTGTAACAGATGAGTGCCAAGGCTCCTGCAAGCCTCCTTTGCATCTCCATGGAGGTACTCTGGACAAGCTTGCTGTCAACTGGCTGCTGAGATGACTCTCAGTAATGCAGTCTAAGACCAACGGGTAAAATCACTAGGGCTTTTTCATAACAGGGATCTTGGGAAGGGAGCAGGGAAAGAGACTGTAGAAGAGGAGACACTTGGCACATAGGAGAGAGTCCAAAACAATATGGAAGGAGTTTAGCAATGCAGTTGAGTGCTTTCTCAGTTTGGTATCTTTAAGGCAAAGCAGCTACAGACTAAAGCTGGGATTTGGAAAGAGGCAATAGCATGGCTCACAGTGACTGCCTAGCAAGGAATGCATTGCACAGGCTTGCTACATTGCTACTTGATTAACTCTTGATAAAACTCTGACCGCACAAATCTGGGCAGGGAGTCCTTCTCCATCAGGGCAAAGATCCGCTTCTGAGCCTCATTGAAGCTGCTCACCGATGGCTCCACCAAGTTCTTCATGGTCACAGCTTTGGTGCAGTGGTCTATGTTCACCTGTGATAGGGACACAATAGGAAGTGAACAGGACAAGGACTCAGTGCCCTAAGCAAGGGAACGGGAACCATACTGCGCTATCCAGATGCAGATTTGCAATCAACAAGGTAAGTGATCAAAGCCAGGTTCATTGGGTGCTGGGAGGCGCTAGTCCTGACTCCATAGTTCACGTGGAGCTTTGTTCTATATCTAAAGACGGGATTCAACCTCTTAGTTCTATGTGAAAAATAGCATATACCCTCCCCAGAATTACAGCACCGACTCTCTGGGAGTGAAGAAATGTTCTGGGAATTCACACGAAAACTCTTTCATTAGTTTATGATTTAAAATTAATATAAACTGGGTCCTTGATGAAATTTACCATTTTGTTGGTCTTTTCTTTGTCCAAAATGTTGTTAATAATGAAATAATACAGACATGTTAAACTTTCCATATTGATAAATTGATTGAAATCTTGTGCACAGGCTGCATCTGGAGAAATCTGGTTGCAATCAGATTAAGTTAATAATAATTATATACAACATCCTTATGATTATGATTAGACAAAGGCAACTCTTACAAGTGGAGCTGTTGTGCTATTAGAGGTAACTTTATCAGTCACCACTCTGCCTCTACAGCTAATTTGCATGTAACAATCCTATTCTCTGCAATGACCCAGTGGTCTGAGGGAAACTGGACCCATGGACACTGGACACTTCAAGTGTTCCAGGAATGCTAGCTTGGGCACCCGTGCTAGAAAGGCAAGAGCACAGGGGAGCCCTACAGCACAGAAACACTAGGGCAGGCCTCTCCCCATCTCTCCCTGCACAGAACACCATCGCACTGACACAGCTCTTTAAACCTGCAAATTAGGGGGCACATTCAGCAGTGCACTTCAGCTGCTTTGCCCTACTCTGGTGATACAAAGCAGCCGTACTCCCTGTGTAACTGGCTAGCGTGCTCTGACTTCTCTGTGTTGGTTTGGCGCTCTGCGGAATCTGCCCTTAGAAGTTCAACTACAGAAAAATGGTTTAATGTCAATGCTGAATATTATCATCTCCTTGCCAATGCTGCATTCTCATTTGGGGTTCTCTTTTAAAGTCTGTGTGTGCAATTGTAAATAATTTTTCAAAGCTAAGGAAATTCCCAGACAAAACCTACATTGAAAATCATTATCTAATATGGGAGCTCAGACACTAAAATGCCTTCAGCCCAGTTCTACCATCATTGTATGGAGTTGCTGCAGGCAGAGTTAAAGCTGGTCAGCTGCGTAGAGGCCGAGAGTGTGGCTGGGTTGATAGTGCACTGGCCTATGACTCAGGATACTTTGGTTCTAGTTCTAGACCTTCTGATCTTAGGCAAGTTACTGCCCCTCTCTGTGTCTCCATTTTCCTATCTGTAAAATGGGATTAATGTTACTGACCTGCTTTGTAAAGCACTGTGGGATGGAGAGTGTTAGAATATAGATATTCAGGCCTGCCTGTAAAGCCCTATACTTTAAGAACTCAGGTGTATTTTTATCACTTAGCTAGTTACAGGGGTATAAAAACAAAGAATCAAAATCACAGGCCTATGTATGGGCCTTCTCTCACTAGGATAGTCTGAGGCCTTGTTCTTAGGCTAAGGCCTTTGGCTGAGCAGCAGGGGCAGCAATAAACTGGGAAGCATTCGGTCATATACCCACATCCCAAACCAGTCATATTGAAATAAGGTGATATTAGGCTGTTAGGAAGACAATCCTGTCCTCATAGTGCCCATCACCACCAGATAAAGAAACAGATCTTAAGATGGTTAAAGAAAATTTAGTTTGATAGCATTCTATCAGGCAAGAAATCACTTATCAATGATTGTGGTTGTGAAACTCTCATTTCTGTATTGTTTTATCTTTGTGGCCCCCACTTTTCTATTGTTAATCTGTCTGGTACTCTAATAGTTTCAGTCTGCTGTATAATTAATTTTGATAGGTGTAAGTTAATTAGGGTAGTTGGATATAATTGGTTAGAGAATTATGTTACAGTATGTTAGGATTGGTTAGTTAAATTTCAGTAAAATGATTGGTTAAGGCATAGCTGAGAATATTACTATATTAATATAATATTACTGTATAAACTTGGGTCAAACAGGAAGTGGAAGGGAAATTGGAATCATGCTTGCTGGGGGGGTCGGGAATAGGGAACGGGGAGCAGGGACATGGGCAAGGCTCTGTGGCTTCAGAGCTGGGAAGCTGGTGCACCCCAAATCCCATAGATTCCAACTCTGCAGCTCTGCCAGTGCACCCCAAGTTCCATGTGCCCCTGGTTCTTCCAATGCATCCCAAAACCTCTGCATCCCCAACTTTTCCAGTGCATCGTAACCTTCCTGCAGCCCATCCACCCTTCTGCCCCAGACCTGTCAGTGCATTCTAACCCCCCTACACCCCAATTCCAGTGCCCCACAACCAGCCTTCACTCCACAGCTATGCCAGTGCATCCTAACCCCCCTGCACCCTAACCTCCTGCATCCCCAGCTCTGCAAGTGCATCCTAATGATCTTGCATCCCAATACCATTGCTCTGTACCATAGCTGTCCCTTGCTCCAGGCACTGCATGTGGATTGGGTTATGGGGTAGTGGTAATGGCAATAGAGACGTTTGCATACCAGGGAGTGAGGACTTCAAGGAGATGCATTCCATGCCTGTGGTGTGGAGAGCTGGGTACAGAGACATGGCTGGGGAAGTGTGCCAAAGCAGGTCTGGTGGGACCCCGCTGATGTGTGTGTGTGTGTCTGTGCACACGTGTGTTCATGGATGGCTGGTTTAGTATGTTAACTGTGGGACATGATACGTACAACTGCCTAAATAACTACTAACTCCTACCAGCCACATATCTTTTCTTGTTAAAAAAAAATAGGAAATTCAATGGGAAAAAACCTATACTGATGAAAGGTTAAGGTTGCCTGGTGGTATGTTGAGAGTGCCATCTGGAATCCAGTGGGTGAGAGTCTCTAAATCTACCCCTAACCCAATCCTGTGGGTTGTAAATGGAGATGAGGCACTCTTATATTTAATCAACTGTAGGATTGGCAGAGGAAAGGTATTTGTGTCAATGGGTCATATTCAGATATTGCTGAGAGACGGCAGATGTAAGGTTGCATGGGAAACCTTAACTGTTCTTTTCCTGGTTTTTAGAAATTTGAGTTTTGTGCAACTGAGCTTTCTGCCATGGGACAACATATCACCAAGCAACCATAACTATGCATTACTATAGCTTTTTGCCATGGATTAATACTTAGTTTGGGGATAATTGTGACATTGCTATAATGTTGTTTCCCTTAAATTATCAATACAAACTCAACTTTAACATCATCTTATCATAATTTGTGTGTGGGAATATACATAGAGACAAGACATCAGAGGGGCAACTGTGACTTCTCCTCTGCAGCTTCTCAGGCTGTCTTTCCTGCCTTTTCCCACTCTTTGTTTCTTTGGGCCATAGGCTTTCTCCACAAGTAGGAGATCAGTGGATTTCCTGCACCTGTCCCGGCACTGCTGGAAGTGATGAGATCCCCCGGATGGAGCTAAGAGATGGAGGGGAATGGTGGAGACAACTCAAGCCTTGTGCTTGGAGAAAGGACAAAGGGAGGGATGCAAAGAAGGAGCAGGTGGGTTAGGAGATGGGCCTGGAGCAGCATTTTGAATAGCTGTGAGTGTTAGTTTGGAGGCCTGAGGTCCAAGAGGAAGAGATCATAATAATCAAGGCAGGAGATGCAAGGGACTTGGACAAGAGCTTTGATCAGCTTTATAGGCAGGTAAGGCTGGGTATTCCCAGTGTCCAAGGGGCCACAGCAGTGAATTTTAGATACAGCTTGGATGTGTGGGTCTGGGTGAGGGCCAGGTCAAAGTGACATGTTGGTTACCAGTGTGAGTGACAGGGAAGCTAGGGATGTAGTTTGGGGTGACAGAGGAGAGAAGGAAGGGTTTGGGGGAAGATGAAGAGCTCCATTTAGGCCATTTAGGCTGTGTTAGAGTTCCCTGAGAGATGTCAGAGACACAGGTGAGATGTCAGTGTGGATGGAGCAAGACAGATCTGCGGGAGACAGGTAAACTAGTGAGTCATCACCATAAAGATAAAGCCGTTGCTGGCATCACAACATAACTAAATACATGCACATTTCTCAAGTGTTCCTTACCAGTGTAAGCCAGTTCACTAGCTCTAGGGAGGAATGGAAGCTGGTGTGACTGAAGTGCAGCCACCAGGCATGGGGCGCAGTGACCCTTCTCTCTGCACCAATGCAGAATTGCATGCGGGGAGCTGCAGGCTCCTTGGCTGGCTGTGCCTCTGGATTGTAGACCAGGTGGTTGGAATCTGCTCCAATTTTTGCACATTTTCTATGGCTCTTCAGGTCTAGACAAGATGCCAATGTGGCTTTCAAGTGAGCACAATGTGAGCAACCTGCTTTGGTGCTATCAGTACTTGTGTCATGTATCCATCCCTCTCCACATCAGCCACCCTCTGACTGGACTGACCTCTTTAGGTGCCTCCATCTGGATGAACTCCTCATAAATTTTCTTGGCCTTCTCAGCCATCTTGGTGGGGGACTTGATTTTCTTGTATTCTTCACAGGCAATCCAGAACTCAATGTTTTCCTCACTGAACTCGGATCTAAGGAAGCTCCTGAATCTGGCAAGCCCATCTGCTCAGAGAGAAAATTGGGAAAGGCTCCTCTCAACATCACACTCCCCAGTACAATCAGCTAGAAGAAATGAATTTGACATGGCTTGAGCAGTTTGGGAGTGGAAGGGAAATGGAGCCATCCCAGACCATGCACATCCAGCTCTGCCAGACCCAACCTTTGTTCAAGGTGTTTGCGTTGACAATGTGAGATCATATCACCATGTTATGACATGGCAGAGAGCAAAGACCATGTCGTGCTGACCTGTGAGGCTGTGTCTGATCGCAGTGATCCCTTCATGCAATTAGCACCGCAGAACCCATTAGATGTTCAATTTCAAGTTCTCTGTACATTGTGAGCAATTACAAAATCCAAACTCAATCTTCTCTCACCTCACAAACAAGCTTTTTTCAGTTACAAACGTGTTTAGGCCCTCAGCAAACAAGCCCAGCATAGTTCAGGTGCTTGACTTTGGCAATCCTGTTCTGGGACACCCTGAGCCCTGGGGAAATGGCACATCTGAACCCAGACCCAGATCTGAATTTCCTATCTGGCTCTTGTCTCTGCAAGGGCCCAAACCAACAACCAAACTCCTGGAGTTCCCTCCTGCATGTCCCATGTACGGGGGTGTGGGGGAGCTACAGGGAGCAGCATGGATGTACCATAATGCATTTGAGTGCATTTGGGGGGAAGGAGCCTGCTTGTGCAAGTCTGTGCTTGATTCACAGAGAAAGGGAGGAGGAGAGAGATGGTATAAGAGTGGAAAGAACATAAGTATATATGGGGAGGGGTCAGAGGTTCCCTTTGTGCCCCTGGCTGGCAGTGCTGTGGGGTGGGGTTGGGCATTCCCCTCTTGCCCCTGGCTGACAGTGCTGTAGGGGGGGGGTTGGGCATTCCCCTCGTGCCCCTGGCTGGCAGTGCTGTAGGATGGGGTTCCCCTCGTGTGCCTAACTGGCAGTGCTGTGGGGTGGGGGGGTTTCCTCTCATGCCCTTGGCATAGGTAGTATCTACACTCAAAGTGATATAGTGTGCCACTGTAGCGTTTCAAGTGTAGACAAACTGTTACAAATAGCATAAGGGAATATCTGGTTTGAACTGGCCCCATGACAGTCCAGGAGAACTTTGTCACTGACTTCAATGGAGCCACACAGCATGGATCATTTTCTCTGGATCTGTAAACAGGGCCATGAAGCTTACCCACTAATACATTTCTGTTGCATTCCACAAGCTTGTATAGAAAGCCTGTCATCTAAACCAGCATCACTGACCAGGGCACTGGGAGGATGGAAGAGTAAGGAACCAGTACGTAAGAATGGCCATATTGAGTCAGACTAATGGTCCATCTAGCTCAGTATCTTGTCTTCTAACAGTGACCAGTGCCAGATGCTTCAGAGAGAATGAACAGAACAGGTATCATCAAGTGATCCATCCCCTGTCGCCCATTCCCAGCTTCTGGCAAACAGAGGCTAGGGACACCATCCCTGCCCATCCTGGCTCATAGCCATTGATGGACCTATCCTCCATGAACTTATCTAGTTCTCTCTTGAACCCTATTATAGTCTTGGCCTTCACAACATCATCTGGCAAAGAGTTCCCCAGATTAACTGCATTGTGTGAAGAAATACTTCCTTTTGTTTGTTTTAAACCTGCTGCCTTTTAATTTCACTGGGTTTTTGTGTTATGAGAAGGAAAAGGAGTAAATAACACGTCCTTATTTACTTTCTCAACACCAGTCATGATTTTATAGACCTCTATTATATCCTCCCTCAATCATCTTTTCTCCAAGCTGAAAAGTCCCAGTCTTATTAATCTTTCCTCATACGGAAGCTGAACATTTTTGTTACCTTTTCCAATTCCAATATATCTTTTTTGAGATGGGGTGACCATATCTGCACACAGTATTCAAGAGGTGGGTGTACCATGGTTTATATAGAGGCAATATGATATTTTCTGACTTATTATGTATCCCCTTCCTAATGATTCCCAACATTCTGTTAGCTTTTTTGACTCCCACTGCACATTGAGCACATATTTTCAGAGAACTATTTATGATGATTCCAAGATCTCTTTCTTGAGTGGTAACAACTAATTTAGACCCCATAATTTTATATGTATAGTTATAATTATGTTTTCCATTGTGCATTACTTTGCATTTATCAACACTGAATTTCATCTACCATTTTGTTGCCCAGTCACCCAGTTTTGTGAGATTCCTTTGCAATTCTTTGCAGTCTGCTTTGGACTTAACTATCTTGAATAATTTTGTATCATCTAAAAATTTTACCACCTCACTGTTTAAACCTCTTTCCAGATCATATATGAATATGTTGAACAGTACTGGTCCCAGTACAGATCCCTGGGGGACACCACTATTTACCTCTCTTCATTCTGAAAACTGACCATTTATTCCTACCTTTTGTTTCCTGTCTTTTAACCAGTTACTGATCCATGAGAGGACCTTCCCTCTTATCCCACGACAACTTACTTTGCTTAAGAGCCTTTGGTGAGGGACCATGTCAAAGGCTTTCTGAAAATCTAAGTACACTATATCCACTGGTTTCAGAGTAACAGCCGTGTTAGTCTGTATTCGCAAAAAGAAAAGGAGTACTTGTGGCACCTTAGAGACTAACCAATTTGTTTGAGCATAAGCTTTCGTAAGCTACAGCTCACTTCATTGGATGCATACTCAAGCAGCTCCCAGTGGGGCATGACAGAGGCCTCTGCTCCCTATTCTTAGCTGTACCTGGAAGTAGAAGGCGAGGGGAGGCAGGAGGGGAAGGGGATTGGCTCAAACAAGAACAAGGAGCTGCTGCTCCAGAGGCAGAGGATCCAGGCTGCCTGGGGTGATGGGATCTGTGGGAAGGGGCCAGTGATGTTACCTTTTTGGGCGGGGAGCTGGGGGGTATTGGGGCTGCATCTGACACTGAGGAGTGGGAGGGAAATGGGCTCCATGTTCAGCAAAGAAAAGGGCAAGGAAAGAATTGCCAAGCCTGGGCAAGGGGGCCTGCTGGGGACAAGCTGTCTGGGCATGGGGAGAGCTGTCCGTGGACAACCCAGCACAACTTCAGGGCAAGAGAACTCTCTGAGATTCTGAACTATGAAACCCCATGTGGATGAGCCTGGAGATGGGGAAAGGGAAATCCAAGGTTCCCCATCCCCACTGCTGCTGCTGCTCTGGGAGCATGTCATAAGAGCCATCAGACCCTGTTTGTATCCCCAGATCCCTTACCACTTACATCACTGCAGTGGGGTTCAGTGAGACCCACTAGAACTGCACGGAGTACTGAACATGCTGACATCACTGCATGAATAGCCACCTGTAATTAAACATTCATTGGAAGGCCCATTTGCTTCCCCACCCATTAGCCCCAACTCTGCAGTGCCACAGCACACTTCTCTGGCAACAGAACACCTCCTCTCACACCCATCACACACACAGCACAAGTTGTCTCTATTCCCTGGCTGAAAGCTCATGCAAGGCTGAGAGCAGGGCATGCGGGAGGGAATGTTGCTTGTTGACAGTCCCGCTCCCTTTTGGGACCAGCAGAAATGCTAGCCCTGAGCAGTGGTAGGGCCCTCTCCTGTACCATACCCCAGACCTATCAAGCCCCCAGCAGGCTGGTGTTAAAGGGAATCATGAGGGAGGGGTCACTGCTTTATGCCAGTGGGAACATTTCACACTCAGGGCATCTCCGTTCTCACGGCAGGGGCACAGGGAACTTACAAGCATTTTGCAGGAGCTTCTCCAGGGACTCACGCCACTGCAAAGCCTCATCTGGCGAGATCCTAGAGGGAGAGAAAACCACAGACTGAAATTGTGACAGCACATCATCAATGAAAACATAGGAGAGCTGAGAACACTTCATAAGCCTTATCACCCCCTTTTACAGAGGGGAAACAGAGGCACAGAACAATGAAGTGACCTGTCCAAGGGCACACTGCAAGTCAGTGGCAGAGACAGGAACAGAACCTAGAAGTCCTGACAAGGCATTAACCACTAACCATATGACTCTCCTCCTGGAGATGCATACAAATATAGCCAGACAGTCTCCTTGAGAGACAGCTGGAGATTGTATTGGGAGATAGAGGTGTCTTTTCCCCACACACTGACAAAAAGGAAAATCCAAACCAGCAGGTGTGAGGTAAATCTGTGCAGGAAATACATGGCACAGAGCAGAAAATTGCCTGCAGAAACTGGGAGCATCCATTGTCCTCTCCCCCTGCTCATCTGCCCAGCCCTGGGACTGGTTGCTGCTGGGAACCAGGGTGTTGTGAGGGTGCAGGGAATAGCTGGATCTGGATGCTCCTTGGAGCATAGGAGATGCTCCAAGGAGAACTGTTCCTCAGATATAAACAGCAGCAACAACCTCAATCTGTTTATCAGCATTAAATTGGTGGAGTGAGTCTTGAAGATACGGAAGGTCAGTCATCCCTGACAGGGCAGAGCCCAGTGCAAGGACTGAGATGGGGGCTTGTGCTCCCCCTACATCCTGGGGCTTCAAAACCCATGGTGCAGCCACCCTGAGGGCCGCGCTGACTAATTGCAATGGCCTATATAGTCTGTAGCAGTGCCACAGAATAGCTGGGGCAGAGCATAGCCCTTTTATGCCCCCTTCTACTCCTGACCTTTCACAGGGGGTTCTGTGTATTGTGGGGGTTTTCCCCTTCAGTTTGCAGAGGCTGGTAGGGGGCAGTGTGCAACAAGGGAGGCTGGGGAAGACGCATAAAGAAAGGGAGGCTCAGGTGATCTTCAGTGGGATTCTACCTGTCTCTAGAGGAGGAGAACAAAGGCAAGACAAGATTATGATAATCAACAGATGGCTCAGGCAGTGGGTCTATAAGGAGGGCTTTGGGATGTTCAACCACGGGGAATCATTCATGGACAGGACTTTTCTCATGGGCTGGACTCCACCTGAGTAGGGACGGAAATAGACTTCTGGAATGGCGGTTAGCACAACTGATTAAAAGAGCTTTAAATTAGGCGTTTGGGAGAGATGGTTGGGAGATGCTATGTAATTTCCATTCCTGATTCTAATATAGAGAGGGAGGAAAATCAAGAAAGAGAGGATAGAGCAATGGAGAAAGGAACAGCAGTGTGCAGGAGAATAGACATTAAGAGGAAAGATAGGCCAGTACCAATGAAGCTAACAATCAGATACACGATACTGACAGTGGAATGACTGTACCTAAGCGGGTGAGGAATCTGGATGAAGCCAAACAGAAACAACTAAGATGTCTGTACACCGATGCAAGGAGCCTGGGGGAAAAAATGAGGGAACTAGAACCACTGAGGGTGAAACCAGATACTATAGGGATAACAGAAACATGATGGAATAGTAGTCATGACTGGAGTACAGGGATTGAAGGGTATGTACTGTTCAGGAAAGACAGAAAAAAAGGTAAAGATGGTGGAGTTGCATTGTATATTAATGATGAGGTAGACTGTAAAGAAATTAGAAGTGATAGAATGGATAAAACAGAATATGTGTGGGTCAAGAGCACTTTGGGGAAGAAAGCTACCAGAGACTCCCCTGGGATAGTGCATGGGATATGCAACAGACCCCCCTGGATCTAACTTGACTATGAATAGAGACCTCTTTAGTGTTTTTAATGAAATAAACACTACTGGGAATTGTGTCATTATGGGAGACTTTAACTTCCCAGGTATAGATTGGAGAACAAATGCTACTAATAGATGGATATAAACTGGCCAGCAACAAATTTAGGCTTGAAATTAGATGAAGGTTTCTACCCATCAGAGGAGTGAAGTTCTGGAACAGTCTTCCAAGGGGAGCAGTGGGGGTGGGTTCCAGCAGAAACCTAACTGGATTCAAGACTGAGCTTGATAAGTTTATGAAGGGGATGGTCTGGGGGCCTACAATGGCATGTAGCCAATCTGCAAATAGCTCCAATGGTCAGTGAGAGGCAGGGGCGGCTCTACTAGTTCTGCAGCCCCAAGCGGTCGCTGCCAAATTGCCACTGCTGCAACAGCGGCGGAGCTGCCGCCCAGAAGCCGCCACGGTGGAGAGAGCGGCGGAGCTGCCGCTGAATGGCCGTGGCGGGACACGGACGGCCGCCCCGTTCTGAATGCCGCCCCAAGCACCTGCTTGGAAAGCTGGGGGCTGGAGCTGGCCCTGGTGATAGGACACTAGATGGGGAGGGCTCTGAGTTACTACCGAGAATTTTTTCCCAGGTGTCTGGATGGTAGATCTTGCCCATATGCTCTGGGTCTAATTCAGTGGTCCCCAAACTTTTTAAGTACTGTCCCCTCACCTTTAATGTAATTTTCCCACACCCCTGGGAGCTGCTGTCAGGAGCCAGGGCCACAGTCGGGGCCAGAGTTGTAGCAGGGGCAATGGCTGGCAGTAGAGCTCTGGCCATGGACAAGACCGGAGCCAGAGATGAGGTCAGGAGTGGAGCTGGGCCACATTAAGGAGCCAGGGGCTGAGGCCTGGGGCCAGGCTGGGAGCCAGGAGGTTAGGCAGAGCTGGGGCTGGGGGCTGAGGGTGAAGCTGGGAGCTGGGGGCCACATTCAGGAGCCAGGAGCTGAGGCCTGGAGCCAGGAGCGGAGCCACGGTTGGGGCCAGGAGCTGGGGGCCGAGGGCAGGGCTTGAGCTGGGGTGGGGACGGAGTGGAACTGGGGGCAGAGCGGGACTGGGTGACACTCCCTCCCCGCCCGCCCCCCGCCCCCCCATTGGGGCTGGCCTGAGCCCCTCTGCACCTACCCAAATGTTCCTCCACACCCCCCTAAGAGTGCACACCCCACAGTTTGGGGACCACTGGTCTAACCGATTGCCGTATTTGGGGATGTGAAGGAATTTTCCCCTGAATCAGATTGGCAGAGACCCTGGGGTGTTTTCACCTTCCTCTGCAGCACGGGGCATGGGTCACTTGCAGGTTTAAACCAGTGTAAATTGTGGAGTCTCTGTAACTTGAAGTCTTTAAACCATGATTTGAGGACTTCAGTAACTCAGCCAAAGGTTAGGGGTCTATTACAGGAATGGGTTGGTGTGGCCTGCAATGTACAGGAGGCCAGACTAGATTATCATGATGGTCCCTTCTGATCTTAAAGTCTATGAGTCTATAATAAATAATAGGGACGAGATTTTCCTGGATGTGATAGCTGACAGATGTCTTCACCAAATAGTCACTGAACCTACAAGTGGTGATGCTATTTTAGATTTGGTGTTGGTGAGTAGTGAGGACTTTATAGAAGAACTGGTGTAGGGGATAACCTCGAGTGATCATGAGCTAAACAAAATGGAACAATAAACAAAAATAGATGCTTGATTTCAAAAGGGCAAACTAAAAAGTTAAGGGAATTAGTTAGGGAAGTGGACTGGGCTGAAGAATTTAAGGATCTGAATGTGGAGGAGGCTTGGAATTACTTTAAGTCAAAGTTGCAAAAGCTTTCTGAAGCCTGCATCCCAAACAAGGGGGGGGGGGGGAAATCATACGGAAGGGTTGAACACCAAGCTGGATGAACAAACATCTCAAACAGGTGAATAAGAGAAAATAGAAAGCCTACAGGGAGATTAAAGATAATCTAAGTATGTCCAAACACCTAAACAAATACTTTGCTTCAATTTCTATTATGGTTAATGAGGAGATTAGGTGTATTGGCAGGGTGGCTAATGGAAATGAGGATATGGAAATAGAAATTACCTTGTCAGAGGTGGAATTCAAACTCAAACATCTTAGGGACTAAATCAGGGTCCCCGGATAATCTCCATCCAAGAGTATTAAAGGAACTGGCACATAAAATTGCAAGCGCAATAGCAAGAATTTTTAATAAATCTGTAACTTTGGGAGTGGTACCATCTGACCGGAGAATTGTTAATATAGTTCCTACATTTAAGAAAGGGAAAAAGATGATCTGAGAAACTACAGGCCTCTTAATTTGACCTCAGTTGTATGCAAGGTCTTAGAACAAATTTTGAAAGAGAAGATAACTGATTTTTTAGACAAAGGAAATGCAGTAGATCTGATCTACCTGGATTTCAGTATGGCATTTGATACAATTCCACATAGGAAATTATTAGTTAAATTGGAGAAGAAGGAGATTAATATGAAAATTGAAAAGTGGATAAGGAACTGGTTAAAAGGGAGACCTCATACTGAAAGATGAACTGTCAGGCTGGAGGGAGGTTATTAGTAGAGTTCCTCAGGGATCAGTCTTGGGACCAATCTAATTTAACATTTTTATTACTTACCTTGGCACAAATGGTGGAAGTGTGCTAATAAAATATGTGCATGACACAAAGTTGGGAGGTATTGCCAATATGGAGGAAGAGCAGAATATCATACAAGAAGATCTGGATGACCTTGAAAACTGGAGTAATAGAAATGGGATGAAATTTCATAATGCAAAGTGCAAGGTCATGCACTTAGGAACTAACAACAAGAATATTTTCTATAAGCTGGGGATGTTGGAGTGGAAGTGAAAGAGGAGGGTATATTGGTTGATCTCAGGATGACTATGAGCCGTCTTTGTGATGTGGCCATGGAAAAGGCTAATGCAGTCCTAGGATGCACCAGATGAGGTATTTCCGGTAGAGATAATTAAGTGTTCTTACCATTGAACAAGGCACTGGTGAGACCTCATCTGGACTACTGTGCTCAGTTCTGGTCTCCCATGTTTAAGAAAGATGAATTCAAACAGGTTCAGAGAAGGATGATCTACATCTGCAAGGATGATCAGAGGAATAGAAAACCTGCTTTACGAGATGAGATTCAAAGAGCTTGGCTTGTTTAGCCTAACCAAATGAAGGCTGAGGAGAAATGTGATTGCTCTCTAAAAATATGTCAGAAGTATAAACACCAGGGAGGGAGAAGAGTTAAGAGTCAAGTTAAGCGCTAAAGTTGATATAACCCACATACCTCCTCAGTGTGGTGTTCTGTCCCATCTAGTGGCACCGAGTGGGGGCTCATTCAGGATTTCAACTGGGAAGACTCTGAAGCTCAGTACGCGCTTCCTCAGCTAGGGGAAGTATGTAATCCATACACCTTCTGTGTGTGGTGCTCTGTCCCATCTAGTGGCACCAAGACCACTTGGAGAGCAATTAATGAGTCTCCGCTACAGCCTTACCTAACAGGCAGTTGACTTTTAGCTCATGTGGTAGAGACTCATGCACTAAGCTCTAGAGGACCCAGGTTCGATCCCACCTGCTGACGACCGGGGTCTGTCGGTGTTACATTGACACAAAAATAAATGGATATAAACTAGCCATCAACATGTTTAGGCTTGAAATTAGATGAAGGTTTTCTCAACCATCAGAGGAGTGAAGTTCTGGAACAGCCTTCCAAGGGGAGTGGGGGAAGGGAGAGCTGAAAAACCTAACTGGCTTCAAGACTGAGCTTGATGAGTTTATGGAGAGGGGATGATATGATGAAACTGGCTACAATGGCAAGTGGCCCCTCTGCAATTGTTCGTAGCAAATATCTCCAATGGGACACTAGATGGGGAGGGCTGTGAGTTACTTCAGAGAATTCTTTCCCAGGTGTCTGGTTGGTCAGTCTTGCTGACATGCTCAGGGTCCAACTGACCACCAGATTTGGGGTCGCGAAGGAATTTTACCGTGGGTCAGATTGGCAGAGACCCTAGGGAGTTATCATCTTCCACTACAGCATGGGGTCATGGGTCATTTGTATGTTTAAACTAGTGTAAATGGTGGCTTCTCTGTAACTTGAAGTCTTTAAACCATGATTTGAGGACTTCAGTAACTTAGCCAGAGTTTAGGCTCTATTTCATGAGTGGATGAGGTTCTGTGGCCTGCAATGTGCAGGAGGTCAGGCTAGATGATCATGATGGTCCCTTCTGGCCTTAAAGTCTATGAGTCTATGGAAATGCCCTAGCACCATTGCTACACTGGGGGAAGGGTGAGGAGCCCACATGGCCTCTTCTCCTGCACCTTTTCCTGCTGAGAAAGTATTCTGTGTTGGGGGCATTCCCTAAGATGGAGTGTTGTGTACTCTTTACACTCACATGGACTTAGCCATGACTGTAATCAGGCTCACTGAATCCATCAGATTAGAAAATGCAGCAGATATTCAGGCCACATGGGCAAACACAGAAGGTGAATGGGAGGGATGGGCTCAGGAGCAGGGGCCCATCAAACAATGCAGTGGGGCCAGTGTGTAAGTTTACTGGAATAAATCATCTAAATATTACCCACTGACTTCTTGCTCATTTCCTTACAGGCAGGGCTGGAAGTGCTGCCTGTGGTTAAGGTTATCCAACACTTCCCATTATAAAACTTTGTCTTCTGTTGCTTATAACTTTGTCAAACTTTAACCATTTGGGCTGAAATTTTCAATTCCAATTGTCTGCCTTGTGCTGCATACTTCTGGGAAGTTTCATCTGAAACACTTCAATAGTTTCTGAGAATGAGATTAAAGAAACATGCTAAAATTTTCACAACTGTTTTTTGAGAAGCTCTTGTGCCTCCGTGCTTTGGAGCAGTGATATGAAATTTGGCTGGCGCGGGGTCACCCTGGTGTCAGGGAGATGGCTTTTGTTGTCTCCATGAAAATATGCACATTTTACCTTTGATATAAGCTCTTGGAAAATGCCATTTGCAAATACTTAGTAGATACTTGTTAGAGTTTTGGCAGCTAAATTCTCCAAAGATTCCATCTGCACTGAGTATGCTTCATCCCCTCATGACTCCTAAATGTGACTGGACTGCACA
Source organism: Lepidochelys olivacea (assembly GCF_965140295.1). Taxonomy (NCBI): domain Eukaryota; kingdom Metazoa; phylum Chordata; order Testudines; family Cheloniidae; genus Lepidochelys; species Lepidochelys olivacea. The sequence continues at coordinate 41,303,529 of NC_140418.1, read as the reverse complement.
AGCACCATCCTCCAAAGACTTATCTCTGCAGTTGCTACTCCCAGTTGCTGGAGTGCAGTGTGGTGCTGGGCACTATCTTGCCTCTGCTCTCAATGCCCTCCCTCAATGGCACCCAGGCAGTTAGGAGGAAAAGGGGTATGCAGTCTGACAGGGCTGTAGAGGGGTGAGAAGTGGGTAGGATGGGGCAGGGTTACTGGCCTATGGGGATAGGGGGAAAGCAGTAGCAATGATATATCGTGATCTTAGTAAGTCTTCTAACACAATCTCACATGAGAATCTCATAAGCAAATTAGGGAACTGTGGTCTAAATGAAATTACTATCAGGTGGGTGCACAGCTGGTTGAAAGACCATATTCAAAGAGCAGTTATCAATGGTTCACTGTCAAACTGGGAAAATGTATCTAGTGGGGTTCCACAAGGATCACTCTTAGGTCCTGTACTATTCAGTATTTTAATGAATGACTTCGGAAATGGAATGGAGAATATGCTTATAAAATTTGCAGATCGCATAAAGCTGAGAGGACAGGATTAGAATTCAAAATGACCTTGATAAATTGGAGAACTGGTCTGAATTCAACAATGTGAAATTCAATAAAGACAAGTGCAAAGTATTTTACTCAGGAAATAAAAATCAAATGCATAACAACAAAATGGGGAATAACTGGCTATGTGCTGAAAAAGCGGTGATACTGGATCACAAATTGAATATGAGTCAACAATGTGATGCAGTTGCAAAAAATGCTAATATGATTCTGGGGTGTATTAATAAGATTGTCATATGCAAAATTCTGGAGGTAATTGTCCTGCTCTACTTGGCACTGGTGAGGACTCGGCTGGACTACTGTGTCCAGTTCTGGGCACCATATTTCAGGAAAAATGGGGACAAATTGGAGACAGTCTACAGGACAGCAACAAAGATGATAAAATGTTTAGAAAACCTGGCCTATGAGGAAAGGTTAGAAAACCTGGGCATGTTCAGTCTTGAGAAAAAAAGACTGAGGGGGAACTTGATAACAGTCTTCCAATATGTTAAGGGCTGTTCTAAAGAGGGTTGTGATCAATTATTCTCCATGTCCACTGAAAGTAGGACAAGAAGTAATGGATTTTATCTGCAGCCAGGAGATTTACATTAGATATTAGAAAAATCTTTCTAGCTATAAGGGTAGTTAAGCTCTGGAATAGGCTCCAAGGCAGATTGTGGAATCCCTGTCATTGCAAGTTTTTATGAATAGCATGAACGAACACCTGCCAAGGGTGGTTGAGGTTTACTTCAGTGCAGGGGACTAGACTTGATGACCTCTCGAGGCCCCTTCCAGCTCTACATTTCTATGATTCTATAGGGGATCATCATTGTGAGGGGAAGTTTCTAGTGGGTTTCCACGTGGATCAATTCTAAGCATGGCACTATTAAACATTTTTGTCAGTGATCTGGAAGTAGATGTAAAATCACTACTGATGTTTGCAGATGACACAAGGATTAGAGGAATGATAAATAATGATGAGATAGGGCAACTGTACAGAATCTCTTGGTAAGCTGGGCCCCTCCAAATGTATTAATATGTGTTGTAACACAGCCAAATGTAAGGTCATACATCTAGGAATAAGGACTGCAAGCCATACCTACATAATGGGGGATTGTGTCCAGGAAAGCAGTGACTCTGAAAAGGATTTAGGGTTCACAGTAGACAAATAACTCAACATGAGCTCCCAGAGTAATGCTGTGACAAAAAGGGCAAATGTGATCCTTGGATGTATAAACAGGAGAGTAGTGAGCAGGAGCAGGGAGATGATTTTCTCGTTGTATGCGGCATTTATGAGTGGTACTGGAATACTGCATCCAGTTCTGGCTTCCATATTTTAAAAAGGATGATGAAGAATTGGAGTGAGTGCAGAAAAGAGCCACAAAAACGATTCACTGGCTGCAGAAAATGCCAGACTGTGAGACACACAATCTGTTCAGTTTATCAAAAAGAAGATGTCAAGGTTACTTTATTACAGTGTATATGTATTATAATGTGGAGAAAATGCCAGGTCCTAATGGACTCTATAATCGAGTGGAGAAAGGCAGAACAAGAACCAATGGCTGGAAGTTAAAGCCAGACAAATTCAAATGAGAAATAAGGAACACATCTTTAATAGTGAGGGTGATTAACCATTGGAACAAACTATCAAGGGAGGTGGTGGATTCTCCATCTCTTGTTGGCTTCAAATCCAGACTGGATTCCTCTCTGGAAGAGGCTTTAATCTGGGCTCAACACAAGGGTAACTGGGTGAAATTCTCTGGCCTATGCTATACAGGAGGTCCAAATAAATGGTTTTGTAGTCCCTTCTGGCCTTAAAAACGTATGAATCTATAACAACTTGGTTATAAAATGGTATCACAAAAGGGAAGAGTTAAGCTTTATGGGTGCATTAATTCAAGATTTGCAGACTTTAACATTTGTTTAACATTGATAAAGGTAATAGTGTTGATGTAATATACTTAGACTTCTATAAAGTATTTGACTTGGTATTGCATGCTATTTTGATTAAAAAATTAGAGTGATATAAAATTAACCTGGCCCACATAAATGGATACAAAGCTGGCTAACTGATAAATGGCTAAAAATTTAATAGTAAATGGGGAATCATCGTCAAATGGGTGTGTTTCTAGTGGGGTCCTGCAGGGATTGGTTTTGCCAGCGGTCCTTAAACTGTGGGTTGCGCCTCCCTAGGGAAGCACAAAGGAATGTCTGGGGGGGGGGGCATAGCAGGCCCAGGACAGCCCCCTGGGGGTCAGGGAGGGAGCACTACCTGGCCCTGTTCTGCCCCAAGTTTCACTCTGGCCCTGGCCCCAGTCCCTGCCACCTGGACACTAAAAGTCCAGTTATCCATAGTAACTGGCCTCTGCTACTAGCGGGCAGGAAGAGCAGCTGCTGCTGGAGCCTGGAGGAGCACTCAGGGACGGCTCCCCTGTCCTGTCCTGAGCACAGCTCCCCCTCCATTGCCCTGTCCCACTCACCCCCCTCACTCCCTAAGCATGGCTCCCCCTCCACTCCTGTGCCCCACTCACCCCTCCACCCCCTGAATGCAGCTCTCCCTCCCCCATCCTGCTCCACTCATACCCCATACCCCTTGGCCCGGCTTCCTGGCAGGTACCAGGTAAGGGAGGAGCACAATTGAAAAAGTTTGGGGACCACTGCCCTACACTGTTTAACATTTATATTAAAGAACTGGAAGAAAACATAAAATCCTCACTGGTAAAGTTTGCGGATGACACACAAATTGTGGGAGTAGTAAATAATGAATAGGACAGATCACTGATATAGAGCGATCTGGATCAGTTGGTAAGCTGGGCACAAGCAAATATGTGTTTTAACATGACTAAATGTAAATGTGTACATCTAAGAACAAAGAATGTCGGCGACACTTACAGAATGGGGGTTTCTATCCTGTGAAGCAGTGACTCTGAAATAGATCTGGGAGGTGTGGCTGATAATCAGCTGCACATGGACGCTCAGTGCATGCTATGGCCAAAAGAGCTAATGCAATCTTTGGATGCATAAACAGGGAAATCTAGACTAGGAGCAGAGAGGTTATTTTACCTCTGTATTTGGCACTGGTGCGGATGCTGCTGGAATGTTGTGTCATGTCTGGTATCCACAATTCAAGAAGGATGTTGATAAATTAGAGAGGGTTCAAAGAAGAGCTAGGAGAATGTCTAAAGGATTAGAAAACCTGTATTACCTGTAGTGATAGATTCAAGGAGCTCAACTTGTGGCAAACCGGGGAAGTCCCGGATGACTGGAAAAAGGCTAATGTAGTGCCAATCTTTAAAAAAGGGAAGAAGGAGGATCCTAGGAACTACAGGCCAGTCAGCCTCACCTCAGTCCCTGGAAAAATCATGGAGCAGGTCCTCAAAGAATCAATCCTGAAGCACTTGCATGAGAGGAAAGTGATCAGGAACAGCCAGCATGGATTCACCAAGGGAAGGTCATGCCTGACTAATCTAATTGCCTTTTATGATGAGATTACTGGTTCTGTGGATGAAGGGAAAGCAGTGGATGTATTGTTTCTTGACTTTAGCAAGGCTTTTGACACGGTCTCCCACAGTATTCTTGTCAGCAAGTTAAGGAAGTATGGGCTGGATGAATGCACTATAAGGTGGGTAGAAAGCTGGCTAGATTGTCGGGCTCAACGGGTAGTGATCAATGGCTCCATGTCTAGTTGGCAGCCGGTATCAAGTGGAGTGCCCCAAGGGTCGGTCCTGGGGCCGGTTTTGTTCAATATCTTCATAAATGATCTGGAGGATGGTGTGGATTGCACTCTCAGCAAATTTGCGGATGATACTAAACTGGGAGGAGTGGTAGATACGCTGGAGGGGAGGGATAGGATACAGAAGGACCTAGACAAATTGGAGGATTGGGCCAAAAGAAATCTGATGAGGTTCAATAAGGATAAGTGCAGGGTCCTGCACTTAGGACGGAAGAACCCAATGCACAGCTACAGACTAGGGACCGAATGGCTAGGCAGCAGTTCTGCGGAAAAGGACCTAGGGGTGACAGTGGACGAGAAGCTGGATATGAGTCAACAGTGTGCCCTTGTTGCCAAGAAGGCCAATGGCATTTTGGGATGTATAAGTAGGGGCATAGCGAGCAGATCGAGGGACGTGATCGTTCCCCTCTATTCGACATTGGTGAGGCCTCATCTGGAGTACTGTGTCCAGTTTTGGGCCCCACACTTCAAGAAGGATGTGGATAAATTGGAGAGAGTCCAGCGAAGGGGAACAAAAATGATTAGGGGACTGGAACACATGAGTTATGAGGAGAGGCTGAGGGAGCTGGGATTGTTTAGCCTGCAGAAGAGAAGAATGAGGGGGGATTTGATAGCTGCTTTCAACTACCTGAAAGGGGGTTCCAAAGAGGATGGCTCTAGACTGTTCTCAATGGTAGCAGATGACAGAACGAGGAGTAATGGTCTCAAGTTGCAGTGGGGGAGGTTTAGGTTGGATATTAGGAAAAACTTTTTCACTAAGAGGGTGGTGAAACACTGGAATGCGTTACCTAGGGAGGTGGTAGAATCTCCTTCCTTAGAGGTTTTTAAGGTCAGGCTTGACAAAGCCCTGGCTGGGATGATTTAACTGGGAATTGGTCCTGCTTTGAGCAGGGGGTTGGACTAGATGACCTTCTGGGGTACCTTCCAACCCTGATATTCTATGATTCTATGATTCTATGAACTTAACTTAACAAAGACAATGTTAAGAGGTAACTTGATCACAGTCTGTAAGTACCTGCTTGGGAGACAAATATTAAATAATTGGTTCTTCAATCTAGCAGAGAAAGGTCTAACATGATCCAATGGCTGGAAGTTCAATGTAGAAAAATTCAGACTGGATATAAAGCATACATTTTTAACAGTGAGGGTAATTAACCACTGGAACAATTTACCAAGGGTTGTAGGGGATTCTCCATCACTGACATTTTTTAAATCAATACTGGACGTTTTCCTAACAGATCTGCTGTAGGAATTATTTGAGGCGGTTCTCTGGTCTGTGATATATAGGAGATCAAACTAGATTATCACAATGGTCCTTTCTGGCCATGGAATCTATGAATCTATGAATTTTTTATGTTTAACCTTAAGTCTGAATTTCCTGGGTTTCTAATGTTTGGGTTTGGGATAATCACAACAATGCTGGAATGTGTTTTCCCTGAATTACCAAAGTGCACTCTCACCCAGAGCTCCCATTTAACATAGTTTTCATCTGGGAATAAAGATGAAGTTTCCCTAAAGTTTCCACTGTGACCGGAAGCTGGGGCTGATAGCAGTGGGATGGCTCCTCCTCAGTTCCTCATGCATTCATCTGATTTATCAGAGGATCCTGTGTCCTCAACCTCCCTCTGAATCAGAAATGGGGAGTGTGCAGGGGGGTGGGGCGAATCATTTCAGTTCTCAATTCTCTCCACTGTGGTGTGGGGCTGCTATCTTGAACTCGCACAGCTTGCCTGTCCAGTTCCCATGCCCTGCTGCAGTGCAGGACACAGGGGATGACTCAATCTTTCTCTCTCTCTCTTTCTTTCTCAAGTGAACATGAACACCACCATTCAGTTTTTAAGCCTTTTGGGAAGTAAAAGACTAATGAGATCCTGCCTGTGAAAAGTACTGAAATGGCAGAGGGTGGGGACTGTTCTGCTGCTCGAGAGTGGCAGCATAAACTGTGCTAGCCATGGCCTCAGTGTGCTTCCCCTCCATTCCTGGAGTGACCTTCCAGTTAGGCTCCTCCAGCAGATAGGGAAAGAGACTGCAGTTTTAGGGCAACTTCTCTGTGCATCACATTGAATCACAGATCCATTGACTGGGAGATGGGCTAGAACAAAGCCCCGGATCTGAACTCATGATGTGGAGCCAAACTTCCTAGAGAACTGAACAAAATGCCTGAATCCAAATAGCGTTTGGGAGGGCAAATATCTGTATCCAAATGCCAACTTCCTCAATGTTCAAGGTGCTCGATTTTGATGTGTGTTTTTTCGGAACTGACAGCCTCTGTGTGTGTGTGTGAGTCAGCCTACATTTATGCATTCATTACAGCATTGCACTTGATAGATATGGATGATTGCCAGTGGGCCAGGTTTCCCCTTAGTTCTTTGCCATTCCCATTTCTCCAATCTGTCTTTTGGTTTGTCTTTGTGGGTACATCTACACTGGAGCTGGACAGGATCAAGCTAGTGCATTAAAAATAGCCTGGCAGCCACAGCGGCGGGAGGAGTGGGAGGAGCCAGCTGTCCTAAACCCTAGGTACATAACTAGCTCCTTTCACCCTATGCACCACTGTGGCTACACTGCTGTTTTTAGTGTATTAGCTTGATCAGAGCTAGCATGGGTATGTCTCCTCGAGCTGGGACTCAAACCTCCACCTCCAGTGGACACAGACTGTGTCAGGGGCAGTGCCGTTAGGGTTGCCAGTTTTGGTTGGACATATTCCTGGAGGTTTCATCACATGACATAATCTTTAATTCAAGATTCATCTTTAATTCCTAGAGATGCCAGGACAATCCTGAAGGGCTGGCATCTGTAAGTGCTGTGTCTCATGTTTGTAAGCACCTGGCACAACCAAGAAGCTAATAAATAGTAACAGTGAAGTACTTAAATTAATGCGAACAAGGGCCCTTAGAGTTTGCATCTGCAGCATGCACGCAGGAGAGTTACGACACAACACTTTGGCATGCACTGCAGTTCACACCACTGTTGTCTTCACTGGGAGGCCAGTGTAGAGATTCCTTATGATTCATCCATCCCTGGGTTGCAGCATGGCAACCATCAGAACAGCCATACTCCACAGCAGTTTAGGACAGGAAGTGAAGAATACCAGTGTCAAGCTGTCCTGCAGTGGCTCAAGGGCATGGGTACCAATCTCAGGGCAGACTGTTAAAAAGCAGGGCACAAACCCCAAACTGACTGTGAGTTCTGTACTTAGATTTCACCAATCAATTATCAGGTGTGAACTCCTGAAATACTATACCAACCTTAACACAGTCACAGTCCCCTTGAGCACTCCAGTCTGTCTTGCCACTCAGGTAAGCTTATCTTTGTGATAAATGGTCCCTTACACCGAAGATCACAGCAATAGTCCGGTTACTCCGAGTCCCAAAGAACCAGTCACTTACCTCAGGTCAATTGTACCTTAGATTTCTCATCAAAGGCAACTCTTGCAGTCAATCCTATATTAAACTAAAGGCATGGCTACACTTGCAGATGTAGAGCGCTTTGAGTTAAACCAGCCTTTGTAGAGTGCAGTAGGGAAAGCACTGCAGTCTGTCCACAATGATAGCTTCAAGCGCACTGGCATGGCCACGTTTGCGGCACTTGCAGCAGCATTGAGAGTGGTGCATTATGGGCAGCTATCCCAGCATGCAAATGACTGCAATGTGCTTTTCAAATGGGGGGTGGTGGAGTGTGACAGGGAGTGTGCTGTGTGTATGTGGGGGGAGAGAGAGTGGGTTTTTGGGGGCTGAGAGCATGTCAGCATGCTGACTTGTAAGTTCAGCCAGCAGCAGACCACCCTTCCTCCCCCACCTCTCTCTCTCACACACAGCATTCCACGCTTTGTCTCGGAGCAAATAAGCAGCCGGCTGTCAGAAATGGAGCTTTGAAAGGGCATATCCACATTCCTGCAGCGATTCCAAAACAATGAGAAGAGTGGCCACTTGACTTAAGGGGATTATGGGACATTTCCGGAGGCCGATCAGAGCGCAGTAATGCAACACCTCATTCACACTGACGCCCGGGCATTGTAGCCAAGGCGCAGCAAAAATTATTCCACTTGCCAAGGTGGAGTACCAGGAGCGCTCTAGCTGCAGAGTCAGAGTGCTCTACGTACCTTGCCAGTGTGGATGGGTAGTGAGCTAGGGTGTTTGGGACTGTTTTAATGCACACAAACTCACAAGTGTAGCCAAGCCCTAACTAAAGATATATTAACTAGGAAAAGGAAATAAGCATTATTTACAAGATTAAAGTGGGTAAACATAAATACATACAAATTAATTTCAATCTTAAATTTCAAAAGGTAATAGAAGCTTCTATAATAAGCAAGCTCTATATGTCCTTTTGGGCTAACACAGGCCAAGCACTGAGGATCTTTTGCTTATGTATAGGCCATATCGACACTACAAACTTAGGTTGACACAAGTTATGTCAGTCAGCATAAAGCCGCCAGAGTGAATACTTACATGTGCACGTGCATACTTGGCTGCTTATGTTGGCGGTCCATGTACTTACCATGAGCGCTTGTGTCAATGCACAGAGAGGTGCACCATGGGTAGGTATCTCAGTGTGCAACTTGCCACCATCCAGCACACTGTCTTTTGGGAAGTTTTGGTAGTATATGATGGGGCAAAATGAGTTGCACAGGAGTGACTGGGAGCATGGGGTCAACTTCCCAGTTTGCAACTGACTTCATTCCATCATGTTATCTGTATCCTATAATTTTCACATCTTTTTCTCAAAATCCCATAAACCCACATGGCCCTCCTCACTGTCCACCGTCTCTGGCAGAAGCATGGAACCTGTACAGCTCTTCAGTGTTGTCATGAGCATTGCAAGCAGACGGCATACAATCCTGCAGCATTTGCAGAGCCACAAGAAGAACTGAATCAGTGGGGAACATGACAATTTCTTGGAGGACAGGTTGCTGTGGGACATAGTGACAATCAATTCAAGTTTATTGGTGGTGTTCACAGTGCAGCTGCAGATGGTGGAGCCCGAGAAACAAGCACTGACTGCTGGGATTGCATCATAATGCAATTTTGGGATGATAAGCAGTGGTTGCAGAACTTTCGGATGAGCAAGGCCACATTCCTGGATCCGTGCACCAAGCTTGCCCCAGGCCTCCAGTGCAGGGACACCAAAATGAGAGCTGCATTGACAGTGAAGAAGTGACTGTTGATCGCACAGTGGAAACTTGCAATGCCAGATTGATTCCTGACTGACCAATAGCAATCTGGAGTCAGAAAATCCACCGTGGAGGTCATTGTCATGCAGGTGTGCAGGGCCATTAATTGCCTTGTGCTTCATAGAACTGTGACTCTTGGCAATGTGCAGGACATAGTGCATGGATTTGCAGCAATGGGGTTCCCAAACTGCAGTGGAGTGATAGACAGCACACATATTCCTATTTTAACACCAGATCTCCTTGCCACAGAGTACATCAACAGAAAAGGGCTGCTTTTCTGTGGTTATGCAAGCACTGGTGGATAACTGGGGAAGGTGCATGATGCTTGCATCTTTAAGAACACTGGACTTTTCAGAAAGCTGCAAGCAGAGACTTTCTTTTCTTGATGAGAGGATTACCATTGGGAATATTGAAATGCCAATAGTGATCCTGGGTTACCCAGCCTACTCCTTGCTCCTCTAGTTTATGAAGCCATATCCAGATCACCTCAACGGCACCAAGGAACAATTCAACCCACCAACTCAGCAGAATGATAGTTGAATGTGCCTTTGGTTGTTTGAAGGGGGGCTGGCGTTGTTTACTCACAAGTTTGGACCTCAGTTAGAAAAATATCCCAGTCCTACAGCTGTCTGCATTGTCCTACATAATACCTATGAAGCAAAAGGGGAAAAGTTTCCTGTGGGGGGAGGGGCAGAGGTGCAGTGGCTGTCTGCTGAGTTTGAACAGCCAGACACAAGGTCTATTAGAAGAGCTCAAAGCAGAGCTATATGGCTCAGGGAGGCTTTGAAAGACCATTTTAATAGTGAGCCTGTCAAGCCTGAATCCTCACTCTGGAACCTCGAATGCACGAAGTGGGGGCCCGCAAGGATTTTAAAAATTAATACTTGCCACTCCAGGCTTGTATTAAACTACCAAGGTTACAGCTTCTCTCTGATCTTGGCTTGGTAAATGTTGCCACCACGCAAATGCAAAAAAAATCCTTTGAACCCAGGAAGGAGCACTTGGGAATTTGCCTCTGTGGGGTACCCTCAAGCCCTTTCACCCCCCTCCGGGGAAGAGCTGAAAAAGAAAACAAAGGAAATTAGCTGTTGCCACCAGCTAATCAAACAGCATATGCATAAACCTCTTTGGACCCCAAAAATCCAATCCTGTTCTTTAAAAAGGTAAATTTTATTAAAAACAAAAAGGAAAAAAATACATCTGGAACTTGGGCTTTTGCTAGATTTTAAAAGAGCAATTCCAAAAATTAAGCACCCAAACTAGCTTTCTTGGTGGTTCAGCTTAAAGGTTACAAGCAAACAAAAGCATCAGGGGTTAGCACAGAGGAGATCCACAAGTCAAAATAAAAAATAATCCTGATTGTGTCAAACTAAACATTACATATCCAAATAATTTCTTCTAGCTATGGAAGATGAATTTGCATACCTGGTTCAAGTCTTACATAGCATTGCTGTTCCATGTCTCCTTCTTTGGAGAACAACAGACAAAGGGAAAGTTTCTTTCCCAATTTTAAAAAGTTCTACTTTCCCATTGGCTCTTTTGGTCAGGTTCCTACTCCTTTTCTTTTACCTGTGGGCTTGCTAACCCTTTACAGGTAAACCAAGCAGAGAACAGACACCAAGAGGGATTTTACAGCTAACTGGCTGGCTGGGTGTCCATAAGAGAGCTCCCCCACAACCCCCTTCAGTTATCACAGAGCCACAGTAACGTGTTTTGTTGCAGTGTGCTTTACCTGGCCCTGCTTTTTTGTTGCCTGGTAGGAATTGTGTGGTGATTGCTGTACATGTAGAAATATAACATTGTCAATACATCTATTAATTTTGTTTGGGTTTATCCTATCAGTTGTATCACATTGTCAGTAACAAGTAATTGGTTGCTCCAGACCTGCCAAGTACTTAGGAGCAGATCTTGCAAACTAATAAAGAGGAGTTATTTTTTTAAACAATAGAAATTTATTTTGTAAAAGAATTCTGTCAAAAAACAAAACTGTGAAATTTTAAAGCAAATACATTTAGAACTTAATAAAACTTAACAAATTCAGAGAACAGAACTGATGAGGAGGAAGGAACACTTGTGTCCATTTCAGCTACACATACATCAACGGTTGCTTTCATAGGTTAATATACATGAAGCTGTGATGTCCCTCTGGATGGAGTGGTAGGGGTAATGCAGTGACCCCTGATGCCATGTGGAATGTTGAGGGGGGTATATGATGGTCCTGATATTAAGTTCTCAATGGGCTGCAGAGGGAGGCAAGCCCCACTCCATCAGAATCTGCAGCATCTGTGTTTGCTGCCCAAGAAGCACCATTATGTCCCGGTGCAGCTCACTCTCCTTTTCCTTTTGGGACTCCTGGGTCTTTCTCCTCCCCACCTTATCCTTCTCCAGGCTGTCCTCAGTGTTCATCCTCCAGGCCCTGTGCTCATGGTCCAATGCAGCACTGGCTTGCAGGATCTCATTGAATATGTCATCCTAAGTCCTTTTCTTTCTCTTCCTTATCTGACTCAGGCATTCTACGGGTATGGAGGGGGAGGCCCTGAAGGCTGCAGCTGCAGATAAAACATGCAGAGGTACCATTGTCAGTCTGTTCACTACAGAAAGCAAAGCTTAAGATGCAGAACTCACTCCCCTAACATTTTAAGCACTACATTCTAACTCCTGCTTGGGATTCCATGCACACAGCACCAGCCATGGTGAGTATAGCTGCTGGGTGGTGGGGAAATGAGGAGGGAATTGCTCAGTTACATGAACCCAGTAGTCCAGGGCAATGGCACTGAATAGTGGCACCATTTTCAACAAGCAATGGTGATATCTGCTGAGGGTAGCACAGGCAGAGAGAGCACAGCATCCTGAAGCTGCCCAGGCTTGTATGCTGCTAGCCTCTGTACTGCAATGATGCCCACTGAAGTTATCACTGGGTGGAATGAGAAACTGTCCTACTTTGAAATAATAAGGCTGCCAGCCCTAGAAACCTTCCAGAGAGGATTGCGAGAATTCCCATGGAAGTGGCATTGAGCTCTCACAGGAGAATTCAAGGGACATCCCTGTATACATGAACAAACTACTCAGCCTGCCCCCATACACACACCTAACTCTAGAGGGGCAGGAAATGTAGATAGCAACTGTATCTCTCTTGGTTGTACCGCTACCTCTTCTAGCATGAGTAAATTAATGAAAAGTCAGAAGCTGTGTCCTGCTATTTTGGGGGTGCCAACCCTGTAATGGAAAATTTATCTGCGCACTTACCCGAGGTTCCTTCCCCTGCATTGGGCTCGCCTGTGCTCAACTGGCAGGACTGGCTAGGCTGTGGTGGAGTCAAAAATAGGTTCTGCATACTCACTGCATAGCTGGATCACCTGGTTGCCTGTCCCCCATACCCTTCCTCATCTTCCTTGTCCACCTCCTTCTCCTCGCTGTTCACAGCAGGAGCCTGTGACTCAGGGTCCTCGGAGGTATCCACCATGGTATAGGGTGCTGGAGGGGTCAGTGCTGAGTATGGCATGCAGCTAATTTATTAAAATGTCAGGTCTGCAGCTTGGCACCAGATTAATTGTTGGCCTCCCGGGCTTCTGGTTTGCCTGCCGCAGCTCCTTGGCTTTCACTCAGCACTGCTGCTGGTCCCTGTCATACCCTTTTTCCTGCATCTCCCAGGCAATCTGCTCATAAATGTCGACATTTCTGTTGGCTGGTTCAGAGCTGTGACTGCGTAGCCTCTTCTCCTCATAGGCCCAGGAGGTTCAGTATCTTCTGTCTACTCCAGGCAGAAGCTTATCTGGAGTGTATACCTGGCATGGTCAGCTGGCCAGTTGCACTCGACAATGGAAAGCTGCTAGGTGTGCTGGCCAAGGCAGGCAATCAGGAAAAGGAATTTTATAAATGTGTGGGCTTTAAAGGGGAGGGGGCTTCTAGTCTACACGACCCCTGGTCAGTGGAGTTCACAATGATGACCAAAGTGGTCATTGTACAATTCAGACTAATGACAGAAATGTATGCTCAGCCCTCTCCTGGACAATACAAAATATTTTAAGTCTGTTATTCCTTAAAGGTAATAATATATCACCTTATTATCTCAGATAGTTATTCAGACACTTCAATTTGAACACATTGGGTTAGATAGAACAATAAAACATGTTTATTAACTACAAAGAGAGATTTTGAGTACAAATTATGAGGCATAAAAGTCAGAAATGGTTACAAGAAAAATAAAAATAAGACTTTTCTGTTAGCTAATTTAACATACTATATCAGATTCAAGCAAAGTTTCTCACACGTTTTCAGCAGTCTTATTGATCAAACAGTATAGGTCAGGACCCCTCCCCACAGTCCAATGAATGCTTCCTTTGTCACTTCAGGTGCAGTGAATGCAATGAACAGGGAGAGAGACGGGTGTGCTTTGGGGTGTTTGTCCCTCCTTTTTATTGTTTCAGTCCCTTTCTTTAAAAACATTTCCAGCAGGGCACTAGGAGACAGAGTCTATGTAAAAGGATGTTCTCTGCTGCCTTTTTCTTGCTTGTATGAGCTTTCTTTGTTTCCCTTCCTGCTTGATGACTTGATGCAAATTAAGCAAAGCACACATTCCTTTGTTTAGGACAGACCTATTTACCAACCTGTTTGGGCAGGGCTGTGAGAGTTGAAACGTGTGTTAATAATACCCCACAGGGAAATCTTATAACTTTACATACAATGTTGCCACACATATTTTATCAGGATGATACTGATCAGCAAATTATGAGCTTTCAGGTGATACCTTACAAAACATGGCTTGAACAAAATTATCACAATAGTGTGTATGGCATGAACACAGGGGTATATTCGGTCACAATGCAGCACTGTGGGACAGCAGCTTGAGGACAGTTAAGGTTGACATAAGTAATGTAATGTCTACACTCGCACTGCATCAACCTAAGTACATCGACTGTGGGTCTTAGCTGGGCTGTTAGCCTCATGGAGGTGGTGTTCCCATGTTGGTTTAACAGGGCACTTATATTGGTGGGAGAGACATACAAAACTAGGCTGAAATAAGCCGCCTTGCATCAAACCTAACTTTGTAGTGTAGACCAGGCTTCAGTAATCCTTACCCCACTGAGGCCAAGCAGCATAAAAGTTACAATTCCTCCTTTTTAGTGCTTTTTATCCCTTTCACCCTTCTACTTCGAGTTGCAAGTTCAGCTGTTGTGAGGAATTCAGTTGCATGTCTCCTTTTCATGGGTCGGGGGACAATGGTGGAGAGCAATCAGCACAGTCTTTTGGCATCTGATGTTCCACAATTGTCCGTCTGGTGTTGGTGGGCCTTCTTTTGTAGGGCAGAAGATAACACCTCCTGTGGCAAACTAGTATTTCACACTTGTTAATTCCTCTCTCATGTCTGGTGATTTACAGTTACAGAGCAAAAAGAAAAGGAGGACTTGTGGCACCTTAGAGACTAACAAATTTGTTTGTGCATAAGCTTTCGTGAGCTATAGCTCACTTCATTGGATGCATTCAGTGAAAAATACAGTGGGGAAATTTATATATACAGAGAACATGAAACAATGGGTGTTACCATACACACTGTAATGAGAGTGATCAGGTAAGGTGAGCTATTACCAGCAGGAGAGCTGGGGGGGGACCTTTTGTAATGATAATCAAGGTGGACCATTTCTAGCAGTTGACAAGAACATCTGAGGAACAGCGGGGTGGGGTGGGGGGTGGAATAAAGATGGGGAAATAGTTTTACTTTGTGTAATGACCCATCCACTCCCAGTCTTTATTCAAGCCTAAGTTAATTGTATCCAGTTTGCAAATTAATTCCAATTCAGCAGTCTCTCGTTGGAATCTGTTTTTGAAGTTTTTTTTGTTGAAGAATTGCCACTTTTAGGTCTGTAATCGAGTGATCAAAGAGATTGAAGTGTTCTCCAACTGGTTTTTGAATGTTATAATGTTTTGTTGTATCATCTGGTAGGTTGTAGATCCTTGATGATGCGTTGGAGAGGTTTTAGTTGGGGGCTGAAGGTGATGGCTAGTGGCGTTCTGTTATTATCTTTGTTGGGCCTGTCCTGTAGTAGGTAACTTCTGGGTACTCTTCTGGCTCTGTCAATCTGTTTCCTCACTTCAGCAGGTGGGTATTGTAGTTGTAAGATTGTGTTTGTCTGAAGGTCTCAGAAGGTGTTTGTCTCAAAAGGTGTTTGTCTCTGTCTGAGGGGTTGGAGCAAATGCGGTTGTATCGTAGAACTTGGCTGTAGACAATGGATCGTGTGGTGTGGCCTGGATGAAAGCTGGAGGCATGTAGGTAGGCATAACAGTGGGTCAGACCGCTATCCTGAAGGATGACCCATTACTCTCACAGATCTTGGGAGACAGGCCAGTCGTTGCTTACAGACTACCCCCCAACCTGAAGCAAATACTCACCAGCAACCACACACCACACAACAGAAACACTAACCCAGGAACCTATCCTTGCAACAAAGCCCGTTGCCAACTGTGTCCACATATCTATTCAGGAGACACCATCACAGGGCCTAATCACATCAGCCGCACTATCAGGGGCTCATTCACCTGCACATCTACCAATGTGATATATGCCATCATGTGCCAGCAATGCCCCTCTGCCATGTACATTGGCCAAACTGGACAGTCACTACATAAAAGAATAAATGGACACAAATCAGATGTCAAGAATTATAACATTCAAAAACCAGTCGGAGAACACTTCAATATCTTTGGTCACTCGATTACAGACCTAAAAGTGGCAATTCTTCAACAAAAAAACTTCAGCGAGAGACTGCTGAATTGGAATTAATTTGCAAACTGGATACAATTAATTTAGGCTTGAATAAAGACTGGGAGTGGATGGGTCATTACACAAAGTAAAACTATTTCCCCATGTTTATTCCCCGCCGCCCCTGCTGTTCCTCAGATGTTCTTGTCAACTGCTGGAAATGGCCCACCTTGATTATCGCTACAAAAGGGTTTTTCCCCTCTGCTCTCCTGCTGGTAATAGCTCACCTTACCGATCACTCTCGTTACAGTGTGTATGGTAACACCCATTGTTTCATGTTCTCTGTGTATATAAATCTCCCCACTGTATTTTCCACTGAATGCATCCGATGAAGTGAGCTATAGCTCACAAAAGCTGATGCTCAAATAAATTTGTTAGTCTCTAAGGTGCCACTAGTTCTCCTTTTCTTTTTGCAGATACAGACTAACACGGCTGCTACTCTGAAACCTGTCAGTTACAGAGCAAACACTTAAATATTACCTTATAGCAGATGATACAAACTGTTATAAGTGAGATTAATGCATACAGCAATTTACAAGCATTCCATAAAGTCTAAACACTAAGCACATTTTTATAACTCTGCTACCTAGTTCAACAATACTCATACATAAGTGAGCCAGATTGGTTCCAGCTGTGTATTTGTCAGTGTTCAGTTGAGATTTAGGGGCACCTGGTCTGCCAGTGTCAAAACCATATGCATGGCAATGAACATTCATGGCAGCACAATGTGATTACCCCAGGGAGAATCTGGTTGGGCCTCAGGGACTCACACAACAGTGTAAGGGACTCTTTCATCATCACAAGGTAAAGACCTATATAAACAGACACACCCCAGCATCAGGCAGGAGTAGATGCTGAGATGGGAAATGAAACAACTATCTCCATGCACAGAAAAGGGACTACAGACAGGTCTGCCAAGCACAGAGTCATTTCTGCGGAGATCCCTTCTTTGTGCCTTTATCCTCATGCAACAATGCGTAAGTACAGGATGCAGACACTGGAGCCCCAGACACTCCAGAAGCACAGTGCCAAATTTGTTCGTAACAGCTTGTTAAAATGAGGCTAATGGTCAATAACAGCAGAACATCATGACTCAGATTAAATCTCTGAAGGCACATCTGCAGAGTCTGCCAGGTTTTAATTTAACCAGTTTGATTCAAGGATACACAGCCTTGATTCATCTCCCCCTGAAAGAGGCCATCAGTTTTCCTTAGAGAATCAGAGGCTAATGGGTTTGTTATGTTCTGATTCCTAAATCTGATGTGCATCTGGTACAGATGGAAGTCTGTTCTTCAGAGATAAGGCTGGTGCTGATTCATATTATATATTTTCAGCCACTGGCATCCACCAGAGCTTGTGCCAAGCTCAAAGGTAAAGGCAAGGTGGATAATGCTGTATTAATGCTGTATCTGTTTCCCTTGTTTCCCAGCTTGTCCTTTGTGGGTCCCAGCCTTTAGCTTTTGTCTTTATTCCTACACACCTCGCTCCTAGCTATGCACTTTGTTATTAATGTCTTTTATTAACTCTTTTTCCTCCCAGTCACCTCCATCCCCGTTCTAGTTCACCTAACACCCCTCAGCATGAAAGTAACCTTGCCTAAGCTCCCCACACAGGCGTGTGCAATTGCTCACCCACAGGCTACAGTGATGGACAGCTATATAATGCCCTAACAGACAGGGGACTTCTGACAGTTCCCTAACAGTAAGCCTCTTGCCAAGACTCCCAGAGTTCAGCAGCTGCACATGGTGTATGGCAAATGGTGCGCACACAGCGTTCCCTGCCCCGTGACTGCAACATCTGACAGACGCAGCATGTCACAAGCTCCCACAGTCTGAATTCAGTGTCAACCCCAGACTCCTGCTCTGTGAATAAAAAGAAGCAGATACAGCAGGCACCCTCCCAGGGCTGGGCCACTCCTCAGCATATAGGGTACACCAGTCTGGACTTTGCTGGACTCCCACCCAGCCACCGCCCTACAACCAACAGCCCCTTCTACAGCACCTCTGAATGGGGCCCGCTCAGTCTTCAGGACTCTATAACAGGGGCTGCACAGAGAAGTATTGCAGGATGAACAGCTAATGGTAGAGTGTGAGGAGATATAAGTTACATTCAAGAAGAATAATGGTTATATATTTGGTTTTTGTGGGTAAAAAATTCAAACAAAGTGCCTGCTATCTGGTGGCAGTGAGTGAGTGCAAAATACACTGTAAAACAATAGCTTTCATCCTTTTAATTGCCTTCTCTCAGACTATTATGAATGGGTAATAAAAATAACAATGGATAATAACAATAACAATGCATTACATTTACATCACACACATCTTGGAGGATCCCAAAGCACTTTGCAGTCTGTTGTTAAAGCAACGCTGCAGTGACAGCTATGGTGAAGGAGCCTGAGTGTTTCTATTTTAAGCTTCTCTTTTTAGTTACTGAGACTTTATTTTCTTAAATATTCATATTTTGTGCTAAAATTTTCAAGTTCTGGTCCAAAATTATGAGAGTAGTAGGGAAAATCCCTATTTAAAAAAAAAGTTGTGATTTTTGTAAACAGCAGGAGTTATGGAGTATATGGGAAGTCAAAAGATGAAATCTGGCAAGATAAGAGTGCTGAAGGAGCAGAGATTGTCTTTCAGTGTTTTGGGGAAAATCGACTTTGAATACGCCCCATCATTCACTGGACTGTGTGCAGACTGCTAGAACTCTTGGTATTTATCAAGTTATCACCCCTTAATCTTCTCTTGGCTAAGGTTCTTCAGTCTCTCACAGTGAGGCAGGTTTTCCAGACCTCACATTGTTCTTGTAGCTCTTTTTTTACTCCTTTCCAGTTTTCCAACATCATTTCAAATATGGACACCAGAACTGGACACAGTATTCAGTAATGGACTTGCCAGTACTGTACACAGAGGTAACACTGCCTCCCTGCTTCTACTCAATAGACCCTTGTTCATGTATCCAAAGATCACATTGATCCTCTTAAGCCACAGCATTGCACTAGGAGCTCACTTGGTTTCCACCATGGACCCATAAGATTTTTTCAGAGTCACTGCTTTCCAAAGCCTGTAAATGTGACCTGCATTCTCTGTCCCTTGGATGTTTGACCTTTGCATTTGGCCATAATGAAACATATATTGTTCCAATGACCCCACCTTATCAAGAGATCCACATCTCTCTGTAGAACTCTGTGGAGCAGCGAACAAGGAGAAGCCAACAAAGTTCTCCTGGGGGGAGTTCCCACAGAGTTTTTGCCTTTCAGGCTTCTGTGAGCAGTAAATACAACTTAGAGGAGAGGAAAGTGATCAGGAACAGTCAGCATGGATTCACCAAAGGCAAGTCATGCCTGACTAATCTAATTGCCTTCTATGATGAGATAACTGGTTCTGTGGATGAAGGGAAAGCAGTGGATGTGTTGTTCCTTGACTTTAGCAAAGCTTTTGACACAGTCTCCCTCAGTATTCTTGCCAGCAAGTTAAAGAAATATGGGCTGGATGAATGGACTATAAGGTGGATAGAAAGCTGGCTAGATTGTCGGGCTCAACGGGTAGTGATCAATGGCTCCGTGTCTAGTTGGCAGCCAGTATCAAGTGGAGTGCTCCAAGGGTCAGTCCTGGGGCCGGTTTTGTTCAATATCTTCATAAATGATCTGGAGGATGGTGTGGATTGCACCCTCAGCAAGTTTGCAGATGACACTAAACTGGGAGGAGAGGTAGATACGCTGGAGGGTAGGGATAGGATACAGAGGGACCTAGACAAATTGGAGGATTGGGCCGAAAGAAATCTGATGAGGTTCAACAAGGACAAGTGCAGAATCCTGCACTTAGGACGGAAGAATCCAATGCACTGCTGCAGACTAGGGACGGAATGGCTCGGCAGCAGTTCTGCAGAAAAGGACCTAGGAGTTACAGTGGACGAGAAGCTGGATCTGAGTCAGCAGTGTGCCCTTGTTGCCAAGAAGGCCAATGGCATTTTGGGATGTATAAGTAGGGGCATTGCCAGCAGATCGAGGGACGTGATCATTCCCCTCTATTCGACACTGGTGAGGCCTCATCTGGAGTACTGTGTCCAGTTTTGGGTCCCCAGAAGGATGTAGAAAAATTGGAAAGAGTCCAGCGGAGGGCAACAAAAATTATTAGGACACTGGAACACATGACTTATGAGGAGAGGCTGAGGGAACTGGGATTGTTTAGTCTACAGAAGAGAAGAATGAGGGGGGATTTGATAGCTGCTTTCAACTACCTGAAAGGGGGTTCCAAAGAGGATGGCTCTAGACTGTTCTCAGTGGTAGCAGATGACAGAACAAGGAGTAATGGTCTCAAGTTGCAGTGGGGGAGATTTAGGTTGGATATTAGGAAAAACTTTTTCACTAGAAGGGTGGTGAAACACTGCAATGCGTTACCTAGGGAGGTGGTGGAATCTCCTTCCTTAGAAGTTTTTAAGGTCAGGCTTGACAAAGCCCTGGCTGGGATAATTTAGTTGGGGATTGGTCCTGCTTTGAGCAGGGGGTTGGACTAGATGACCTCCTGAGGTCCCTTCCAACCCTGATATTCTACGATTCTGAAGAGGCTCTTAGGAGGAAGACAATATGGAGGTCAGCGATCAGCTGTTCTGACCTGCACAGGACGTGCCATGTGTGTCTTTCTCCCAGAGGATAGAAGCGACTTCGTCTGTATTAAGTGCAAGCTGGTCTCCATATTGGAAGAGAAGGTTAAAGGACTAGAGACCCAAGCATCAACCCTGCTCTGCATCAGAGAAAATGAAGACTTTCTGGATAGAAGCCAGTGTTTGGTACTGCAGGCACAGCATGCCGAAGAATCAGAATCAGAACGGGGAAGAAAATTGGGAGCAAGTGACCTCCAGAAGGATAAAGAGATGAGCCCATGTATCCCCAATGCAGATAGACATAAGAAACCGTTTTCTGGCTCTCTGCACAGGTACTACGGTGGAGAATGGTTTGATAGAGTCATCTGAGGGAAGGGATCAGAAAGAGACCCCATCGACTGGAAAGCATGGGATGCGTTGTCCTAGGGATGGGGATTCCATAACCACCAAGAAGAGGAGATGGGTAGTGGTGGTTGGGGACTCCCTCCTAAGTGGGATGTAATAATCCAACTGTTGTCCAGACCGCGAATCTCAAGAATTTGTGATGGGCATGTGCTATAGACCACCAGACCAGGAGGATGAGGTAGAAGAGGCTTTCTTCGGACACTTACAGAAGTTTCTAGATCACACGTCCTGGTTCTCATGGGGGACTTCAATCACCCTGATATCTGCTGGGAGAGCAATACAGGAGTGCACAGACAATGCACAAAGTTTTTGGAGAGTGTTGGGGACAACTTCCTGGTGCAAGTGCTGGAAGAACCAACTAGGGGCCATGCTTCTCTTGACCTGCTGCTCACAAACACGGAAGAATTGGTAGTGGAAGTAGAAGTTGATGACAATCCTGGGCAGCCGTGACCATGAGATGGTCAAATTCAGGATCTTGACAAAAGGAAGAAAGGAGGGGCTGCAGAATACGGACACTGAACTTCAGAAAAGCAGACTTTGACTCCCGCAGGGAACTGATGGGCAGGATCCCCTAGGAGGCTAATATGAGAGGGAAAGGAGTCCAGGAGAGCTGGCCGTATTTTAAAGAAGCCTTATTGAGGGGGCAGGAACAAACCACCCTGAAGTGCAAAAAGAATAGGAAATACCCCAGGCATATTTTGCTTAAAAGAGAAATCTTCAGTGAGCTTAAACACGAAGAGGAATCTTACAAGAAGTGGAAACTTGGACAGATGACTAGGGAGGAGTATAAATATATTGCTAGAGCATGCAGGGGTGTATTCAGGAAGGCCAAAACGCAACTGGAGTTGCAGCTAGCAAGGGATGCAACAAGAAAAAGGTCAGGGAAAGTGTGGGACCTTTAATGAATGGGGGAGGCAACCTAGTGACAGATGATGTGGAAAAAGCTGAAGTACTCAATGCTTTTTTTGACTCTGTCTTAACGAACAAGGTCAGCTCCCAGACTGCTGTACTGGGCAGTGCAGTATGCGGAGGAGGTGAGCAGCCATCAGTGGGGAAAGAACAGGTTAAGGACTATTTAGAAAAGCTGGACATACACAAGTCCATGGAGCTGGATGCAATGCATCCGAGGGTGCTGAGGGAGCTGGCTGATGTGATTGCAGAGCCATTGGCCATTGTTTCTGAAAATTTGTGGCAATCAGGGGAGGTCCTGGACAATTGGAGAAAGGCAAATATAGTGCCCATCTTTAAAAAAAGAAATAAGGAGAATCTGGGAACAACAGAGCAGTCAGCCTCACCTCAGTCCCTGGAAAAATAATGGAGCAGGTCCTCAGGGAATCCATTTTGAAGCACTTGGAGGAGAGGATGGTGATCAGGAACAGTCAACATGGATTCACCAAGGGCAATCATGCCTGACTAACCTGATTGCCTTCTATGATGAGATAACTGGGGCTCTGTGGATATGGGGAAAGTGGTGGACGTGATATAACAAAGCAAAGCTTTTCATATGGTCTCCCACAGTATTCTTGCCAGGATGTTAAAAATGTATGGATTGGATGAATGGACTATAAGGTGGATAGAAAGCTGGCTAGATCATCGGGCTAAAAGGGTAGGGATCAATGGTTTGCAGCCAGTATCAAACGGAGCGTACCAGGAGTCGGTCCTGTGGCTGGTTTAGTTCAACATCTTCACTAATGATCTGGATGATGGGATGGATTGCATCCTCAGCAAGTTCACAGATTACACTAAACTAGAGGGAGAGGTAGATACACTGGAGGGTAGGGATAGGGTCCAGAGTGACCGAGACAAATTGGAGGATTGGGCCAAAAGAAATCTGATGAGGTTCAACAAGGACAAGTGCAGAGTCCTGCACTTAGGACGGACGAAACCCATGCACATCTTTGTTAAAGATATTGATTCGTGTTAGACCAAGAACAGATTCATGGAGGGCCCTATAGAAACACCCACTTTGGATGATGATTCACCACTTTACAGTCACTTTTTGAGATCGATCTCTTAGCCAGTTTTTAAACCAGTTAATATATGCGACATTGTTTCTTTTTAGTGCTGCTAATTATTTTAACCAGCATGTTATTTAACACTAAGGCAAATGACTTAAATAAATCTCAGTATATTTTGTCAACAAAGTTACACCCAATCGTAACCAAATATGAAATCTGATTAAAAAAATAAAATAAAATCATGGTTGTTTGTAAGTCCTGTTTTCTGTAAAACCATATTGATTGGCATTAATTATGCTGCCATCTATTAATTCTTTACCACTGTCTCCCATATCAGCGTTTCCAGTTTTTCTTGTGATGGATGTCAGGCTGATGAGCCTGTAGTTACTTGTTTTTATCCTTTTTAAATATTGACACAAAGTAACTTTCCTCCAGTGCTCTGTGAATTCCCCAAGGAAATGCTACTTCTCTTTAAGGTTTGAGGCAGAGGCACTGAGTTCTCTTCCCCTGACTGGGACATGTGGGGGCTACCATAGTCTAAGAATCAAATAATTAGAATAATAGAGTTGCATCCAAACCCAAAAGTGTGGCAGAAATCATGAGTGACAAAGAAGGGGGAAAGAGAAAAACTCACCCATAACAGTAGCTTTCTGCATACCTCTATCATGCTTTCACTATTAGATGCTACAGACAAATTACGACCCCTTAGGTGCCTCACTTTACAAGAAATACATAACTTCCCCCAGCACGAAAAGCAGCTAGATTGGGCTGGAGGCTAGAGCTGTTTGATGACACCCAGCTGCAGTTTAGGAAAGGAAGTTGAGAAGAGCACCACAACTAGCTGGAACAGCAGGGAGACACGGTGAAGCACATGGAATTACCCCTCAGAGAATTGGCCCGGACATTCTGTTTAGATTAGACACTTGATTTGAAAATTTAACTGAAAAACAGAAAGCAAGCACGCCACACCTCCCACGGTAAAGCTAAAGGCCCCTTGAGCCAGGGTGGTTCGGGATGACAAGTCATTCTACTCAGTTGTAATGACCCATTTCTCCGGTGTCTGATAGAGCCAACATTGATAAATGGGGAAGTACTCACTTCTGGACCTTGGCTGGCTTCTCTGGCTTCTCCGGGTATGGGACGATCAGGTCGATAGCCGAGTCAGGCTTCTGGAGGAGCGTGCCCAACTTGGTCTTGATCTCCTTCGCTCTGCAGAGGGACAGAAAGCAAGAAGGTAGAGAGAGAATCTTCAGAGTGCATATAAGTGTCTCTTGGCAATGATTACTATGATCATGTGTTGTCCTGGCTTGACATAGGTAACTTGCCTCATTTCTCTGTGAGTATAATTGAGAAGGTGAAAGGAAGGTTAAATTGTAAATAGGGGCTTGACAAACAGTATGCTGGAGTCAGGATGTCTGTGCTAGCTAAGATAAGCAGCAACACCTTCATGCTAGGGACTATGGACAAGAAACACCTGGAATGTAAAGATCAGGTTCCACATGAACAGCACATGGACAGAGCATGCTGTACAGAGGATTGATTCCTGCAAAGTAACCAAGCCAAGCCAAAAATGTGTGGTGTAATATATACCAAATGCAATGTAATGTGTAAAGGTCTATAAAGAAAGAGGTTGTCTGTGCAGCTTTGGATGTGTGGTACGCTCTATACCCACACCCTATGCTTGAGTCTGATCAGCTAAGAGTAGCTTCGCTATATCCCAAATAAAGGAACCTAAGTGATGAAATCCAGAGTTGAACTGAGTGTTTTGGATCCCAGAGAACTGGATGAAATGTTCTCCCAGAACTGGACAAGGTATTCTGGATAAGTTGAATGGAAAAGGTCTCGGAGGGAATTCCAACATCATGTTTCTACTGAGTGTACTTGCCTGGGAAGGAGGCAAAGCTCTGCCATGACAGCCATTTATGTGGTGGCTGTATAGTATGTAGTTGTTATGTTTCTGTTTCCTGTCTGTCTCTAAGGTCGCTGTTCGTGGGCTGGAGACAGACAACCATTGTGAGCTGAATATGCAGAAGACAGACTGTTTTCATGGACACCCGACATTTGATGTTCCTTGTTTATTTGTTCCTTGACTCTAAGCATAGGTCAATCTGTCTGAAATGATGCGCCTGCCCTTTGTGTATGGAGGTATAGCAGCTCAGACACAGCAGGCTCTGGCTGAGCAAGAGATGCCTCACAAACCAGCGCCCTTGCTTGGCTTTGGGTGCTCTGCCATGAAGAGCCATACCACAGCTCTTGTTGGAAACAAGGCTCTATTTCCAAGGAAACTGTTGACTTTTCAGTGAAAAAACTGAAAATTGAAAAGCTTTTGGCTGAAAACTGATGTTTTTCAATTTGGAAATGGCAACTTAGAGCTTCCTAGGAATTGCAGTTCAGATGCTTCGTGCAACCCTTCTCCCTGTGGCTGGAGTCCGTGGCTGGGCCACACCCCCAGTCAGTTGTTGGGCATTCCGCTTTTTGGTGGAAAGCAGACACTTTCAGTGAAAATTTTATTTAGCTGAAACCCCCAGTTTTCTGTCCAAAAGCAGCCTTGATGGCAAATGGGCTGATATATTGTGCAGGGCTTGGAGAGAGGCCAAGGAGGGTGCTTGGCACCCTGGGCAGGAGTGAGCTCCAGCCCTGGGGTGTAAAGGAACAGCCTGCATGGGGCACATGGACAGGAGGGGATGTGGCAGACACAATGGAGCAAAGAGCAAGAACAGAGATGCATGATGGAGAAGCATAGAAATGCCAGGCTGGAAGGGATCTTCATACGTCATATAGTCCCTCCCGCCATATGGAGGCAGGACCAAGTAAACCTAGACAATCCCTGACCCGTGTTTGTCCAACCTGCTCATAAAAACCTCCAATGATGAGGATTCCACAACCTTCCTTGGAGCCTATTTCAGAGCTTAACTATCCTTAGAGTTAGAAAGTTTTTCCTAATATCTAACCTAAATCTCCCTTGCTGCAAATTAAACACATTACTTCTTGTCCTACCTTCAGGGGATATGGAGAACAACTGATCACTGTCTGCTTTATAACAGCCCTTAATATATTTGTTAAGGGCTGTTATCAGGTCTCCACTTACTCTTCACTTCTCCAGACTAAACATGCCCACTTATTTTAGTTACATGAGTACGAGAACTGGCTGTGTGAAAAACATATGAGTGAAGCAATTGTAATTAGCCAGGCACTACCTCAGGCTCCTCATAGTTCCTTGTCCCTCTGCTCCCTAGTGAAAATACAGACTTCAAGTACAGGCTTCAAAATTCCTTTCTGTGCCCTGAGTCTCTGAGTCAGGTCCAAACCAGTTTATGCATCTTCACCAGGGATGGGGAGACAGGGTTGGATGTTAAAGCTGTGGGCTTTCTACTCTGGCCTTTAATTACCTGTGTTTGCAGGGCTCTGAAAAGCATTGGTCTGTATTTCCTGTCCAGAGGCCTGTCAGCGTCTGCTGGAGGTTACCCCTGGTGAGCCCTCAGTCCCCAGCACCATAGCAAACTGACAAACAGGCACATCAAATTTCATAATCATCACTCTGAGAACTCCCCCACTCAGCACACATAGCAAAGGCTGAAGCTGGGGTTCTGAAAGGAGCTGAGGGAGTTAGGTACCCAAAGCCCACTGACCTTTGGGTGCCTAATTCCTTTAGCTGCTCTGGAAATCTCACCTCACCGGGCATGTGCACAAGAGACTAAACCACACAGGCAGCAGGACTGACGTTTCCTAAGCCCTAAGAGCTTGGCCTTGCAACCTAAGTAATGTCCTTGTGATGTAGCATGTAACATGTAATAGAAACTGTGCTATGAGTATTCACTGCAAGCACCCAAGGCTTCCTTACATGTCAGCGGTAAAGAGCTGGAAGCAGTTAGAAACTCCTATATCAGAGGTAGAACCTAGAGTGAGCTGGGAGTCAGCATACTGCTGTCACCGGTCTGATCAGGCTCCCCATGATGGCCCAATAGGCTCAGGGGAATCTAGCCTCTGGATCCCCAGATGTTTTAAGCCTCTGGAGTCTGAACAGAGCTCAGGCTGACCCAGTCTTTGGGTCCCTAGACACACTCGTGAGGTGAAGACCTTCTCTCTAGCACCCCTTCCTGGGAGCAGAGACCACACAGTCTCCTGCTCAGTCCATGGAACAAGGGTTGACTGTTTCAGACTCCCCCTGTAACTTAACCACTCCCTGAGGGTGTTAGCCTCCTGAGTTAGTTTAACTTTCTCAGGGCACATGGTAAGTGTAGCATACAACACACAGAGACACTTACACAGAGTTTAACACATTATTGCATTTTACTGAATCACCGAAGATCTACACAGATCCATACAACATGCAGGCCCCCCTGCCTCACCCAGCTCCTGCAGCAATTTCCCTCATATTAAACTTGTGGAAAATGGCAGAATTGAGACCAGCTTCTGTAACCTTCCGATCTCCTCTGTTCAACAACTCCGTGGTCAGTCTCAATAGGTGACCACAGAGTCCTACCAGGAGACTTCGTTGCTACAAGACCTCTCCCACGATAAACCAGTTCTCGTGATTGGGAGCCAGTCTATTGTTTAGAGTGATTCTATTTCAATGGTGAAGCACCTGAACATCGATAACCCTATTTCTTTATCGTTTTGCCACCCTCCTTTGGAATTCCAGTCCAACATGGAGGCAAACAGACAATAGAGAAAGCAAATGCAGGTTGCAGCTTGGCAATGATATACACAGAGAGTAAATCATCTCACATAGAATTCATAGCTTGCATACACAGATTTCCCAAATCCCCAGAGAAGGTCCATTCCCCATGAGAAAGCAATGGCTGAGGCAGTCACAGGCCACCATTCTGCACTACTCCAAATCGGGGCACTCCCCCAGTGGGGAAGGAGAAGTCAGCCCAGTGAAGGAGAGGGCTGCTCCCCTGCCCCTCCTCAGACCTCTCAGGGATGTTTTACATGAAATTAAGATTCTGCGCAAGAGGAATGGGGAGTGGACTGACCTGCAGGGAGTGGAAGTCAGCAGGGACCAGATTCAAACTGTAAGGAGCCACTGGGAACTGGCCAGACACTTTAAGACTATACTGCTCTCCCCCTAGAGCACATGCTGTCTGGGTGACCCCCACTGAGAGGGGCCCAGCTGCAGCCTGGGGTGGGTTCTTTGTGAGCACTGCCTTCTTTCTGGAAGGGGCCAGCCTGGGACGCAGGGCAAGTCTCCATGCAGCTGGCCTTACGTATTACATGGGATCAAGGGCTCTGAGCCTCTGCTTGTCCAGTGATGGGCTGGGCTGGGGAAGACCCCTCCTGCACCAAATCCATAGGGAAACCACATGTGGACAGTCTGTGCACCTTTCTCCCCCAGCATTTAGCCAACCCTGAGTTTCCATTTCTCAGGTTTTGCTGTTGTCCAACACTGGTCCCCTGTGCCATCCCATCCTGGCTATCCTCACCACAACTGGGAGTGCAGGGGCAAAGTTGTTTAGTGTCTCATGCATGAGTCCCATGTTGTCCAGTGCACTGCATGCAGGGTTTGTGTAGAAAGAAGCAAGACTCATTTATTTAGCTGGATCCATGGGTGGCAGGTATAATAGGCCAGAGAAGGCTCAGCCTCCCCAGGCAGAGCCGCTGCTGCAGGACACCAGGTTGTGGGTTTTTGCTTATTATTATGTGCTATGCAGGTTCCAGGGCAGCTGAGGTGGTGGTATCTGCTATTCAGCTTCCTTGGTTAATCAGTAATCTCCCTGGACTCCAGAGAGATTACTGATGAACCCAGGAAGCTGAGTAGCAGATACCGTCTCCTCAGCCACCCCAGAACCTGCATGGAGCATATAAAAAGCTCAGCATTCTTCTGCTCTGGGTCTGGGGGTCTTGAGAGGTGAGGCGCACTGCCTTTCCCATTCTCCAGCCTGGGGCTAGGACCAGCCCGGGGCTCAGGTTGGCCAGCCCCAGGCTCGGGTTGGTAGGCCAGCTGGCACGGCTGGGGCAGCTAGGGCTGGCCTGGGGCAGGGGTCGGTCAGCTGGTCAGCACAGCTGGGACTGGCCTTGGGCTCAGGTGGGTTGGCCAGCACAGCTGGGGCCAGCCCAGGTCTCCTCTGGTGGTGGGAGGGTTGGGGGGACGACAGCCCACTGTTCTGCTGGCCCAGGGCTTCTCCAGCCATGGGAGGGGAGGTGGGGAGCTCAGGGCTCCTGCCCTGGGAGTGGGGCCTCATCCAGAAGGGGTGGGGCTGCGGAGCTAGCCTCCCCGAAGGTGGGGGTCCACCCGCCGCCCGTGTCTGGATCTGAGATAATGACACCCCAATATAGGGAGCCCTGTGGTTTGCTTCAACTTTTAATCATCCCAGAGAGCAATTTACTGGCCGTGTGTCCTGGTTTGTGTGGACACTACTTTAAACAAAAGAGAACACTTTCCAGTGTCTCACTATGTATTTTGTTAAGATCCTGCTTTTCTCTGTTAAGTGTTAGGCCACCATCCTCAGGTACAGTGTGGTCCCTTTGTTCTCTCACCATTTGGTTTGTTGATTCTAATAAGTGTGGTGAAGTCATTGTGACCCTGCCAGCCCACGACAGTGCAGCCCTCACCTTGCTCAGCATTAGGCATATGTTGGCCCTGCTGGCCTCACTTTATGGCCCACAGACAGTGAGTTCTCACTGGACCAGGAGTCTATTACTATGTATTTGGGATGTGTGTGTTTGTGTGTGTGTGTGCACATGCATGCTGTAAGTATGATTGTACCAGTACTTGCCTATGTCTGTGTATGCAGGTTTCTGGAAATGGCAGTAGGGGCCAAGTTCAGTGATGACATGAACAGTCCTGTGGGTTGCCTATTGGCTATACATTGGAAGGAAAGGTGTGAGCGGTAGGCAAGTCTTGGCATTCAGTGAGTGAATAGTAAAAAGCTGTCCCAATGAGAGGTTGCTGGAAGCTGTGTAGCAGAAAAGGTGGCTAATGAGGAGTGTAAACTAACCCAGACAAGGCCACAGAGGCAGTGGAGTTACGGCAAAGAGGAACTTCAAAATGTACCCTATGAGGTCACATTCTATGGTCAAGGCATGTACATTAACACCAGTTCCATTGTGTTAGAATAGCTTACCAGAGCCCGCTGCTCTTCTCCCCCATAGGTCATCACTGGAAAAATTATCTGGGTTCATTTTAAAAGTTCTTTATCCGTATTTGAATGGCTTCCAGTGAGGGAGAGGTGGCTCGCAGGGTCTCAGGGTCTGGCCATCCCAGTCTAGTTTCTAACCATCCTAGTCATCAATCTCACATTCCTCTCACTCTCTCTGGTATGCACACAGGAAATCCTTTCCAAAAGTGACCCTTCTGTCCTTTACTTTTCAGGAAATGGTGGGGATGGGAAGCACCAAGCAAGCCTAGGTTCTCAGCAGATGCAAAGAGAGTTTCCATCACTTGCACTTCCAAGAAATCTATAAACATAACCTGGAAAAGCCATGTTCTTCAGTGAAGGCTGAGCAGCCCCATGATCCCACTGCCCGGGGTATCTCCTGTGTTGAGACACTGTCATTGTGATGGATCATAGTCACCCTGAGCACACAGGAGAGGCTCATGCCCCAAGTGGCAGCTGCACCTTGGTTATGTGGGCTGTGCTCTGGCTCCTGATAGTCACTCTAGAACAGGGGTCAGCAACCTATGGCATTCATGCCAAAGGCGGCACGCAAGATGATTTTGAGTGGCACTCATACTGCCCGGGTCCCGGGGGATCTGCTGCTAGCCTGGTGTCCTACCACCAGCCCCCTGCCACTTGGGGTCCCATCCGCCAGCCCCCGCTCAGCCCGCTGCTGCCCCAGGGTCCCAGCCACCAGTCCCAGGCACTCTGCTGCCATCCTGGGGTCCCAGCCGCCAGCCTGGGGCTCTGAAGCCACCCCCAGCTGTGGCCTACTGGCCCCAGCCTGGGGCAGAGAGGGGTGCAGACAGGGGCAAGAGGGGGAGCAGCTCAGCACCCCCACCTTAAAAATTGTTCCAATGCCACTGTACTGGGATATTTTTAAGTCCTGATTTGCTGCTTACATCACTATCATGTCACGTGGAACATTGCGTTTGACGTTGTGCTGTTTTGACATCTGTTGCAATTTTTTCCCCACTGTAAGTTGAGGGGTACATTTGACAAAATATCAGCTCCTAAGAAAGCAAAGTTAGATGTCTGTTCATTTCACTTCACAGCAACATTTGGTGACTAAGTCGTGGCAAGGTTTTGGTGTGCTTTGTAAACTGTTTTGATGCAATCAAGGCCTTTTTGCCGGAAAAAGGACAAAACTACCCCGAACTGGATGATGACAAATGGCTGTGTAAGCTCATGTTTCTAACTGACGTCACCGCTCACCTAAACGAACTCAACCGCTGTCTCCAGGGTGCTGGGCAAATGGTTCTGGATCTTTATGAAACCTGGAAGGCATTTGTTGTAAAACTAGCAGCTTTTTGTCAGGATATTCGAACTTCAAATTTCTGCTACTTCCAACACATAAAAGAACTATCGACACGTTGCACTGTCAGTGTCGATGAGATTGGAATGTACATGCAAGAACTGGAATCAGAATTTTCTGAGAGATTTCAAAATTTCCAGCGATTTGGCCCAATGCTTTCTTTTCTAATTAAACCTGAAAAGTTCAACAAAAGCGACTTGGATTTGTCTGTATTTCAGTGGACGGGTGCTGAAGATTTCGAAATGCAGCTCATTCAGTTAAAAAGCTCAGAACTGTGGGCATCAAAGTCTGGAGATTTGCGGAGTGCACTTAAAGCTACCGAGAGAAATCATGAGGCCTCTATTCTGATCTGCTGGACGTCCCTGCCAGTGAAATTTAACTGTTTGAAGAAAATTGCATTTGCAATGCTTTCAGCATTTGGATCCACATACCTGTGTGAACAGGTATTTTCACACATGAAATCTGTCCTCTGTCCCTCTTGGAGCCGGTTAACAACTGATCACTCAGAAGCCTGTGTGCAGCTTAAACTATCCAAATATGTGCCAGACTTTGGAAAACTCAGCAAGGAAAAGCAAGGGCAAGGATCACACTAAACTGATAAGATCTGCATTTTAATTTAATTTTAAATAAACATTTTAAAAACCTTATTTACTTTACATACAACAAGAGTTTAGTTATATATTATAGAGAGAGACCTTCTAAAAATGTTAAAATGTATTACTGGCATGCGAAACCTTAAATTAGAGTGAATAAATGAAGAATTGGCACACTACTTCTGAAAGGTTGCCGACTCCTGCTCTAGGAGAAGCACTTTAGCAATCACCTCCTCTGCAGTGTGGGCCCAGTAAGTACCCATAGCAGCAGGGGAGCCCACAAAGCTCTATGGAGTGGCCCAGGCCTGCCCCTGTTTTAATAACAGAGAGTACAGCTTGTGGAGTCGACAGGGGAAGGGTACCTAGGAAAAGATGGAGCTGTGCACGCTGGGACCCCTTGTCTGTGGATACACCTCCATGCCTCATATGGGCTATGGAAGCTGGATCCATTTTATTCACATTTGTACAGCCCCTGGTGGGACACAGGTGAGAACCCGCTCTGTAGCTACAGGGTTTGGCTACTAGGGGCCAGCAAAGCACAAGATAGCAGATCACAGGGTAGCCCAGGGTCATCCTAAAAAAGCCAGGCTTGGTTGGTGCTTTCTTATCCTCACCCACTGCTAGCTAGAATTCCATGTCTTACAGCAGATGTCCTAGGTTCCTAAAAATTCATCTGATAAGACAACACCCAGTTAGGCTGAACACCACCTCAGTGTCCATAGACTCTGGCCTGGTCTGAAGCCAGAACCAGATTATGGTATACACACCACAAGACTGTGCAGAGGGCCTTGGCTGCTGTGGTCGCATGGTTACAGCAGAATCTCAACTTTCATTTAAAGGGGAAAAAAGTGTTTCTAAGTAAATTTTTAGCCCTCATGGTTTCAAATTTTTTTTTAAGAAGCTGGAAAAGGTGATTTGTGTGTAACTGATGCAGTGAAGCTACCTTAGTCTGCCAAGAGCCTGAGTCCATAGCTCTGAGAGGGGGGAACTGTCCTGCACGTGCCTGTCTGCAGAGAGCTTGAGCCTGTCACTGAGTAGGGGGAGCTGCCCCAAGTGTAACTGATGCAGCAACATTGCCTGAATTTGCAGAGAACCTGAGCTCATTGCTCTGAGAGGGGAAACTGTCCTGAGTGTGACCGACACAGTGACTCTTCCTGTAGCTGCAGAGTGGGGACTCTGTCGGGAGGGGTAGAGCATAGTGGGCCCAGGCCCCAACCCCACAGAGATACCCAGCAACTGGAGTAAGTATGGGGGAGCCCTCCTTGCACCCAGCTGCTCCCAAGGGTCACACAGTCACTTCTGAGGGGGAAGGGGGCCTATGCTGCTGCCCCTGCCTGTCTTGAAGGGATGCCCAAGCCACTACCACTGCCACTTATGTCACTCTGGCAGTATTAATACTACTGTACCAGGCCATCTGGAATACTGTGTACAATTCTGGTCACCCGTATTCAAGAAAGATGAATTCAAACTGGAACAGACACAGAGAAGAGTTACTAAGATGATGAGAGGAATAGAGGACCTATCTTATGAGTGGAGACTGGAAGAGCTTGGCTTGTTTAAGTCTAGAAAAATGCAGGCTGAGCAGGGATCTGATTGTTCTCTATGAATACATCAGAGAGATAGACACCGGAGAGGGAGAAGAGCTGGGTAGGAAGCAGTTCAGGGGAGGAATATTGAGGGCTGGGAGAGTAAAACCCTGAGCTGCTAAATTGCTGGTCCCTGGATTGGAACCTGGTGTAGAGGTGAGCTCAGGTTCCCCTACAAACCACTGTGGGAGCAGTGTGCTGGAGCAGCCTCTTTGGGGGCTGGTGGGGACAGTCTGGAAGGAGACTTTGATAATACCCCAGAAGGGGGGAACCTTCAGTGTGACTTGGTTGGGGGACTAAACCACGAAGAGGAAAGTGCTGCAGTTCTGTGAGCATGAGGGGGGCATGGAGTGAGTGGAACAACAGGCTGAGCAACTGCAGGAAGGAGTATCAGATCATGTGGTGAGCTAATCCCCAGATAGGCCACAAAAAGGTGCCAAAGTAGTAAAATGATGCATCCTGTTGCATTCATTCTTCAGTTGTTTAGTTGGCCACCTGCAGGGGTCAGGAAGGGATTTCTCTTCCCTCTGTGTATTCTGTATTGTTGGGATTTTTTTTAAAAACTCCTTCCTTTGAAACATTAGGGATGGCCATGTCTAGAGATTGGATGGGGAGGGCCATGGCTCTGAGGTGGTGCCAAGCATTCTCTCTCTGAAGTGTGTGGCTGGCTGGTTCTTGCTTGCATGCTCAGGGTCTACCTGATCATTGTGTGTGTAATCATAGAATCAGAGAATATCAGGATTGGAAGGGACCTCAGGAGGTCATCTAGTCCAACCCCCTGCTCAAAGCAGAATCAATCCCCAATTTTTGCCCCAGATCCCTAAATGGCCCCCTCAAGGATTGAACTCACAACCCTGAGTTTAGCAGGCCAATGCTCAAACCACTGAGCTATCCCTCCCCCCAAAGGGAGGGAGGAAGGAAGTTTTCCCCCAGATCAGACTGGGGGATTTTTCACCTTCCTCTGCAGTGTGTGGGTCACTTGCCAGGATTATCTGGGTCTAACTCACTTAATCATTTCCCTGCCATTGCAGGCACTGAGGCACTTCGGCCCATCCTATTCTTTGCCTGTGGAACATCATAGTCTAGTCTCCTGTGGGCTGTAAGATGTTGGTTGTATTTGGGTTGCTGAGTTTAGTGTGCAGGTGCTAGGGGGTGCAGTTGGTCTGTGAGGTACAGAAGGTCAGACTAGATGATCTGGTGGTCCCTTCTGACCTTGAACTCTGACTCTATTTGGGCAGGCCCATGAGGGCCCCCTGGTGGGGTATAGTTGGGGCCCAACTGCCTGAATCTGAGCCTGTCTGAAGCTGTACAGCTGTGCAACAGTGGGCATGAGGATGCCTGGGTGTGTGCCTGAGAGAGGCTGCAGACTTTGCCCTTGTCAGACCATTAACACTGGCCTGCTCTAGACCTAAAACTTAGGTCAATCCTAGCTATGGCCTCTGGAGAGGTGGGTTTACTACAGCGACAGAAAACCCCCTTCCACGGCTGTAGCAAGTGTCTACACTCTGGCGCTACAGTAGGGTGACCAGATGTCCCAATTTGTTTAGGACCATCTTGATTATTATGGACTTTGTCTTATGTAGTATCCTATTACCCTGTTTACCCCCCCCCATCCTGATTTTTCACACTTGCTATCTGGCTGCCGTGCCGTACCTGTAGCATCTGTAGTGGAGACAAGCCCACACAGACATTTGGCTGTGCACTGTCCCTGAGTGATGCTACCCTGCCCCTTTGGGAAAGGCAGCACTACTGAACAGAGGCTAGCCAACACTCTGCACAACATTAAACCACCTGGCACATTCCCATGACATCCCTGCAATGTAGTGAACAGTTCTGTAGCCAGAATTTCAGTATTTGTAACATTATCATGGCATGAAAAGTTAAAGTTCCCTGTGACATCTGTTTAAAGGGGACATTTTAAGTCCTCTAAAATTGATATGCCTAGTCTGATTCCTTTAAAATTTGGTGTGACTCAGGAGGATGTAAGACAGAGTTACTATTTCAAATTTGGAATCATTTGAGCCAGGGGCTCCAGACATACAAGCCCCCAAAATAGCAATTTAAAAAAAAAATTCTAAGTTTGTTTGTTTCCCCAGAGCTAGAGATCAAACTGAGACCATGTTGACCCACAGCAATAATCTGTTGCATTTTATCCCAATTGGGTACCCTCAACTTCTGGGGACCCAATCTGAGAACAGGTATCTAGGAAAAAATACATTTTTACACTGCACCAATACAGAAAAACAGCTAGCGGGTTTCTATTCCCACCATTTTATGTTTTAAAGATCAACTCTTGTAAGTGCTTTTAAAACTTGATGGTTAATCACATTGCTTTGAAATTTGGTGTCTTATTAGGGCACAGAGAAGCACTAGAGCCCAAAAGTTGGGGTAATTTGAATAAGGGCTTCCTTCTGCTGCCTTGTACTGTTACCCTGAGAGTAGGGTGACCACCAGACATACCAATATTAAGGGCCTTGTCTTATATATGCAACTATACCCTATATGGGAGAAGGACTTGGGATTGCAGCAAGGGGCGGAGGGTTATGGGGAAAGGAATAGATGGTTGGTAGGGTAGACATGTTGGGGGCTCTGAGGGATGCATGGCACCCTCCAGCTCTGCCAGTGCAACTCAACCTTACTGCACCTCAGCCACCCTGCAGCCTCAGCTCTGACAGTGCACCCCAACCTTTTCCCACCCCACTGCTGTGCCAGTGCACCCCAGCCATATACCCCAATGTCTCTGCACTCCAGAGCTCTGCCAGTGCACGCCAAACTTCCTGCATCACAACCCCACACAGCTCTGCCAGTGAACCCCAACTGTTGCTAATGCACCCCAACTCCAGGGTGGCCTGGGCACCCTTTCCACTGCTCTTTGTCCTTTAATAGAACGGAATCCTGTGGTGAGATTCAATGGGTTCAAAAAATAAACAATAAAATAAGGAGCTACAATGAAAATGAAAAATGTCCTTTATAAAAAAAAAGGGGGGGGGAGGATAAACCTCCCCACTTTTCATCTGGTAAGCACAGATGGGGGAGGAGACAAGGAAGGCAGGCCATGGAGGAAGGAAAGTAGTAAGGCTAAACAGCTTCAAACTGGGGTGTGTGTGTTTTTTTGTGTGTGTTTGTTCCCCCCCCCCCCCCAGTACGTTAGCTGAAGAGAATAAAGAGAGCGGGAATGTGAAGTATCTTTATCAGATACAGCCCAGTCATGCTGGGGCAAACCAAGAAGAGCGGACTATTGTCTGGTCCATCTGTAGTATTGATCACATGCTTCTGGACGTGTTACTGTGTTGGATGTACACATTTAAAGCAATTGTATGGATACCATTTGGCCTATAGATTTCATAAAGGAACTTATGGTTAAGTAATGTCTCATGGAGCCCTATCATAAATAATTCCAACACTTTGGGCTTGAGACCTGGTTTTAATTCCTGGCTGTGCCACAGACCCTCTGTCTAGCCTTGGGCCAGTCACTCAGTGTCTGGGAAGACAGTTCCTGCCTCACAGGATTGTGAGGTGCCCTCATTGCGGCAATGGTGGGGAGGGCTTAGACACAGTGCTGTCTGGCTTTCTCTTGCCACATGGGGATGTGCATGTGATGTTACACTCTATATTCTTTATGAAAATATGCTTACAATATGATTGTCATAACTAAGATGACTCATGTAAGTTATCATTGGAAAGGTTATGATTTACTGAATGTGCTTATCGAATTTGTATGTATCATTTCTGTACCTAAAGTTAGGAATATGGACTATGTAACAGTTACAACTGGATGTGTATTGGGAAGACACCCACCAGAAAACAGGCCACCAAATTTGATGGGATGTTAGGAAGAAACAACAAGACTGTGAAGATACTAATCTCCCTTTCCTGGGAGGCATCCTGGGATGTAGCTGTGACAATACTAGGTCAGGTGGTCTTGTCACCTGGTACTAAACATTATCTTGGACTTCTTTTAACTTTCCACTAAAAGAAGGGGGGGGGCAAGTTTGGGAAACAAGACTCCCGCTGTATGTGTCAAGGTTCCTTCCCCACTCTGAACTCTAGGGTACAGATGTGGGACCTGCATGAAAACCCCCTAAGCTTATTTTTACCAGCTTAGTTTGTACCTTGGGGAAGTTTTTAACCTATTTTACCTTTTGCCCTTGGACTTTATTGCTGCCATCACCAAGCGTCTAACAAATATATAACGAGGAAAGAGCCCGCTTGGAAACGTCTTCCCCCCACCCCCCGCAAAATCCTTCCCAAACTCTACACCCCCTTTCCTGGGGAAGACTTGATAAAAATCCTCACCAATTTGCATCGATGAACACAGACCCAAACCCTTGGATCTTAAGAACAATGAAAAAGCAATCAGGTTCTTAAAAGAATAATTTTAATAGAAGAAAAAGTAAAAGAATCACCTCTGTAAAATCAGGATGGTATATACCTTACAGGGTAATCAGATTCAAAACATAGAGAATCCCTCTAGGTGAAATTTTAAGTTACAAAAAGACACAAACAGGAATATACATTCCATTCAGCACAGCTTATTTTATCAGCCATTTAAACAAAACAGAATCTAACGCATATCTAACTGGATTGCTTATTAGCCCTTTACAGGAGTTCTAACCTGCATTCCTGCTCTGGTCCTGGCAAAAGCAACACACAGACAGAGAGAACCTTTTTCTCCCCGCCTCCAGCTTTGAAAGTATCTTGTCTCCACTTTGGTCATTTTGGTCAGGTGCCAGCAAGGTTATCCTAGCTTCTTAATCCTTTACAGGTGAAAGGGTTTTTCCTCTGGCCAGGAGGGATTTTTTTTTTAAAGCAGAAGAGAATTTTATTTGTGTTACACTTACAAAGAATCACCAGAGAGGATAAAGCAAAACTATGCAACAAAACAAAAGCAAACAGAAGGTATAACACAGCAGCCTTCAGGAGGGAGAAGTGTTCAGGCTAGCCTGGGCCCAGAGCGGGGGGGCTTCCTCGACACTCGTGGTCTTCCACCCCCTCGAGTTACCTAGTGCCACGCCCAGTGTCACCGATTATTCCTCTCCTGAGAGTGCCCGACAAGATGGGCACAGCTGCGGGGTGGGTGGTTTGGGGTGGGGGTGGGGGATTACACCCACATGTTATAGGACCCCTCCTAGGTGACAATGATGATGGTATCCACAGCGGCAACGGCTGGGATTGGGGTCTCTCGCTCTTCCCCTCAATCAAAGGGTCAGACGGAGGGAACCGGACGGGGTCACCGAGCAGAGAACCTTGGACAGCGCCCACCGCTCCTCGAAGGCGTCAAGGGAGTCGGTAGACGCCGCCCAGAGGAACTCTGGCCGGATACGTGAATGTACTGAGGATCGGAAAACGGCCCTAAAATCGCAGGATGCTTCATTAGCCAACCTCCCCTCTCTGGTTTTATAAATGGCTGTTTTAGCTAGGGCTAGGAGGAGGTTAACCAGGAGATCTCGCGATTTTGTGGGGCCACGGATGGGGAGTGTGTAGATAAAAAGGTGAGGGGAAAAGTGGAGCCAAAAGAGTAATAAAATATTCGTGAGGAGCCGGAAAAGGGGCTGCAGTCTGGCACACTCTAAATATACATGTGCCAGGGTTTCCCTCACGTTGCAAAAAGGGCAAGTATCCGGGATGGGGGTGAACCGTGTCAAAAACACGCCCGTGCTCACAGCTCCGTGAAGGAGCTGCTAACTAATGTCCCCGACGGGCCTCGGGACCAAGGTGGAATACAGGCTGGCCCACCGAGTTTGCTCACCCTCCAAAGGTGGCAGGAGGTCCCGTCACTTTGTATCGGGGCAGGACACCAGGGTGTGGGCGTGAAGGGTGTGAAGCGTGAGTGTGTATAAATATTTCTGTGGCGCGATTTGGAAGCTGACCGGCTGCAGTTCATGCAGCTGGCTTGCAGTGAAAGGGTGAGGGGTTTGTTGGGATCTATGGGGTAGGGGCCCAATTGAAAGGTCCGGGGGGCCTGGGGTAGAGGGTGGGCGGTGTGCACCCTCGCACAGGGCTCGATTGAGATAAGCCTGAGCAGCGGGCGTCAAGGCGGCCTTCACCTCCTGAAGTACGCACAGGGGGGTACAAGGTCTGGAGAGCCCCATGCGCCGAGTGAGCGTCAGGAGATCCAGCCAGTCTCCCCGGTCGTAGTCCAGGAGGTCTCCGACTCTCGTGACTTCCGCCAGGACCAAACTGTGGCGCACCGACTCCGCCACCTGCACATGGAGCCAGGAGGGATTTTAAAGGTGTTTACCCTTCCCTTTATATTTATGATAGTATGTAAATCTTATTTCAGGGTGGGGAGGGGTGAAGGCAAATGGAACTCTCCTCTACTGCCTACCCAAGAAGGACGACTGCTGAAAGAACCAGAAGGGACAAAGGAACTAATCTGAAGGAAAAGCGGGAGAGAGTCCAGATTGAGACAGGAGTCCAGTTTTTAAGAATAATAACTGGAACTCTGAGCTACAGAAACTCTGCATCCTGCATAAATTCAACATTTAGGGTGAGAAATTACATTTTGTAACCTGTTTCAAGCTTAGTCCCTGTGTTTTATTTTATTTGTTCAGTAATCTCCTTTGTTCTGTCTCTTACCACTTAAAATCTGCCTCCTGCTGGAAAGGAGCTAGTCTCAGCCCCTCCCATATTTGGAAGCTCACTGCTTCCCTGTGTTACAGTCACAGGGATCCTCACCCACCTCAGTGGTTTCTGAGGTCACATCACCCTTTTCTGGGCTGCCCTCTGGGACACATATCCTTATGTTCCCTAGAGTGGGTTTTTTCTCTGGTTCACCTGCAACTTGTTGGCAGCTCACAACCTGGACAATTTTCTCCTGGGCAAGCATTACACACCCCCCCCCCTCCCTTCCTGAGGTGGTGTTGCCTCCAGCTGCAATGCAGGAGTTGGTCTGAACCACCCTCCCACCTGGAAGCCTGTAACTTCCCCCTGCTGCAGAAGAATCAAGGAGACTCTTTCCCATTCTTTCAAGCAGTTC
Source organism: Lepidochelys olivacea (assembly GCF_965140295.1). Taxonomy (NCBI): domain Eukaryota; kingdom Metazoa; phylum Chordata; order Testudines; family Cheloniidae; genus Lepidochelys; species Lepidochelys olivacea. The sequence continues at coordinate 41,262,813 of NC_140418.1, read as the reverse complement.
CTGAGACCTTACCCTTTCCCTAGGGGGTCCCAGCATAAAACTCCCCCCTGCTGCAGGCAAATACTTTAACCTGAGCTACATGGGAAAAAATAGTTACCAAGAAGCTGGTCAACTAGGAGGTGTTTCATTACCCCCACAGTCAAAATACTTTCCAAACCTTCCCACATGGATTTTTAGCTAGTGGTATGAGGAATCTGCTTTTGTCCACCCCCACAATCTCTGCCATTTGGCCAGGCAATATACTGGCTTCTGGAACTGCACTCAGCTTAACCAGAGAGATCTGAGCCCCTGTATCCCTCTGCCCCAAGCATTCCCTGCCATCAATTTGGCCAACCTTAACGTGTTCCATATCTGGTTCTGCAGAGGCTAATCTCACAAAATCTGTATGATAGGTTTCAATTGCTTGGGAGGTTTCTGTGTTGAGGACAGCAGAACTAACGCGAGCTGTTGGTTGCCTGCTTCCTCCTAGTACAGGGCATTTATTTTTCAGGTGATCAGTGGAATTACACTGGTAGCACCTTTTGGGCTCCTCTGGATTGATAGGAGGTTTGGGATGGGAATTACCAGTAAGAGGATGCTTTTGGAAAGGGGAATGTCTGGGCTCCCAACCCCGCTCCTTCTTCCTATGGATAAAATGGTACCCTCCCTTCCCACCAGGTTTAAATAACTCTTTTGGCCATTTGCTTTCAATAGATGCCTTCGTCTTTTCTAGGCAACAGCTAGAGATGCCATCTCATCCACAGACTTTACTGCTGCGGGCAGCCTGTGGACAGTCAATGTAAACAAACTGTCTCATGGCCCACCACCGGATTACCCTGACAGGCCGCAGATTGCCCACCACTGGTCTAAAGCATCCTCAATGGGCATTTCACTGAATACACTTAAAACTTTACCAGTTAATTTTGCAATCAGGGTAGAAACTCTCTTGGCATCAGGGGTTCCATGCACTGCACACAGCCTTTCAAAGGTAGTCAGATATCAGCAATATCTTCTGCCTCGTATGCAGGACATAAATGGTCCCAACTGTGGATTTTTGGAGTTATGGGAATCGCTGGGGTCAGTGGGTTCTGGTTCTGCTTCTCTAGCAGGTAACAGTTGGTGTTTTCACAGTCTTTCCTTCTCCTTTATCTACAGTTCTTTCAGTTGTAATAATCCCTGGTGCTCCCTCTCCTTTTAAGAACGTAAGAATGGCCATACTGGGTCAGATCAAAGGTCCATCAAGCCCAGTATTCTGTCCTCTGACAGTGGCCAATGGCAGGTGCCCCAAAGGGAATGAACAGACAGGTTATCATCAAGTGATCCATGCCCTGTCACCCAATCCCAGCTTCTGACAAACAGAGGCTAGGGGCACCATTCCTGCCCATTTCTGCAACCTGCAGCCTAAAAAGCTGCAACTTCACAATAGCTTTACTGCTTTCAGTCATTTTCCTGCTTTTCTGTCCTTACTTTTTTCATAAATATAAAGGGAAAGGTAAACCCTTTAAAATCCCTCCTGGCCAGAGGAAAAATCCTTTCACTTGTAAAGGAATAAGAAGCTAAAGGTAACCTCACTGGCACCTGACCAAAATGACCAATGAGGAGACAAGATACTTTCAAAAGCTGGGAGGAGGGAGAAAAACAAAGGGTCTGGGTCTGTCTGTGTGGTGCTTTTGCTGGGGACAGAACAGAAATGGAGTCTTAGAACTTAGTAAGTAATCTAGCTAGATATGTGTTAGATTATGATTTCTTTAAATGGCTGAGAAAATAGCTGTGCTGAATAGAATGAATATTCCTGTCTGTGTGTCTTTTTTGTAACTTAAGGTTTTCCAAGAGGGATTCTCTATGTTTTGAATCTAATTACCCTGTAAGGTATTTACCATCCTGATTTTACAGAGATGATTCTTTTTTTTACTTCTATTAAAAGCCTTCTTGTAAGGAAACTGAATGCTTTTTCATTGATCTAAGATCCAAGGGTTTGGGTCTGTGGTCACCTATGCAAATTGGTGAGGATTTTTACCAAACCTTCCCCAGGAAGTGGGGTGCAAGGGTTGGGAGGATTTGGGGGGGAAAGACGTTTTCTCAGGAACCCAGATAAAGTTTGGTGGTGGCAGTGGAAGTCCAAGGGCAAAGGGTAAAATAGTTTGTACCTTGGGGAAATTTTAACCTAAGCTGATAAAAGTAAGCTTAGGAGGTTTTCATGCAGGTCCCCACATCTGTACCCTAGAGTTCAGAGTGGGGAAGGAACCTTGACAACTTCACTTTCCCAAAATAAACAAACAGAAAATAACAAACCAGTAGCCTCGTCCTGACTGTCCTTAGCCACCACACTTAAAGCCTCACTTAAAATCTTTACACCAATGTATGAAGTGCAAATCTTGCTCAGTTCAACAAGCTATGTATTTCACGCTGCTTTCTGTGCTACTATGTGGGATCCCCAGGGTGCAGCCTGGGACTGTGGGACTGCTGTGCCACCTTCGCTCTCTCCAGCCTGGGCTGTCTCTCACAATGCCTTGCTAGTGACCAGCAGCAAACCCCTCCAGGCACTGTTATCACTCAGCACAACCACATGCGGAGACCCCAAACCCAGCTAGATTGTATGAATGCTCCCAGATCCACTCATGAATCACACAGAGAAAGGCACCAGAGCCAAATCCTCCCAGCACTGTACCCCAGGAATATACCGTCTTGCACTACTCAAGATGAGCAGTGCAAATTTATTAATTGGTTCACCACTTCATCAATGAAAAGTGGATATCCAACAGCTTTTGCAAAACCTGAGCAGATTTGCCACACACTTCATACAAACTCACTGGTAAAGATAAACATTTGTATTGACTATAAAAGGCAGATTTTAAGTGATATTAAATGATAGGCAAAAAGTCAGAGTTAGTTACCAAAAGAAATAAAAAATAAGCATGCAGTCTAAACTCTCACCCCTATTAGACTGGGCAACATCTAGATTAAGCAGTTTTTCTCACCCCACGGGATACTGAAGTCCTTAATATACAGTGTGATGTTTCATTCCATATTCTTTATGAAAATATGCTTATGATATGAATGACATAACTGAGAAATACTTTGAGATGGATTATGTGAGATATCATTTTAAAGGTTATGATTTACTGAATGTGATTATCCAATTTGTATGTCTGTATCATTTCTGTATCTGATGTTAGGAATATTAATTATGTATCTGTATTTCAAATGTGTTACTTTGAATGTCACCCCCAACCAGTGCTTCAGGTACAACAATGGAAAAGCCGAACAGGGCTAATGCGCCATTAGCAGAAGCAATGGACTGTGAAAGAGCTTAGTCTTCCTGTGGATGCTGGAGACAGCCTACGAAAAATGGCTGCCACAGCCCTGCAGAGACATGGGTTTTGTCACCTGATACTAAATATTACCTGGGACTTCTTGTAACTTTCCAAAGGAAGGGAAGGGGGGTCAAGTTTGGGAAACGAAGGATTCCCACCTTATGTAAATCATATTTAAGGGTGGGGAGGAAGGCAAATGGGACTCCTCCTCTCCATGGCTGTCTGCCCAAGAAGAAAGTCTGCAAAAGCCACCTGAAGGGAAGGCAAGGGAGAAGTCCAGACTGAGACAGTGGTCCAGTCTGAAAATGAATATAACTGGAACTCTGAACCACAGAAACTTTACCGCTTAAAATCTCCCTTTTATAGTTAATAAAATTTGTTTTGTTAATTATTAAACCCAGTTTCTGTAATTTCTAACTAGGGGGTAGAGCAAGAAGCTGTGCATACCTTCCTCCACATTGAGAGAGGAGGTGGATTTCATAATATATCTTTAGGTCTGCACACCTGGATGCTGGGGCAAGTCCCTTAAGCTGAGCCTTCCCAGAATTGATCTCAGTGTCTGCTTTGTTCTGCAGTTGGGGGTAGCCCTGCCTGCATGTGTGTTGGAGCAGGCTTAAAAGCCTGAATCAGCAAGACAGGTCAAAAGGGTGCCAAAACTGGCTTAACAGGCGAGTTCAGTGATATCTCAGCACATCAGGTGGCCTCCTAGGGTATCCAACCTGTCACATACAGGTTTGTTCCTTAACCTAGGCCAATCTCCTGTGTTGGAGTCTTGTCTTCTCAGAGTCTTAGTTGCTTGCAACATAGGTGGAGGTAGGAGAAGGACCAAGCATAGGCCCTCTGTGTTCGATTTTATACCCTCAAACCATGTGCTTGAAAAACACAAGTCCAAGCATGTCTGCTGAGTCCCCAGGCAAGGTTGAGCAATTCCCCTGGTGTGGCCTCATGCAGGTGAGCCATTGCGTTGTAGCTCCCTTGCTGGACAATGGTTGTTGATGGGTTGTTTCACACCCCACCCGGGTGCTGGTTACTTTCCTTCTGTTGCCTCTGGGGAGCTAATATCTGGCTGATTCCCCAATTTACAGCATGTTTTAGTGACAACCATAAAACCCAAGTCTCATAACTTCAGATGCATTAGTGATATACATATATGGATGAGAAATGACTTTCAGCAGATCATAACCTTTCCCCTGATACATATATAGCATGCCTTGTAAGGTAAGATCACAATTATATACAGATGAGGAATATGGGGGGTTACAGGGTGCTCCTCCCAAAGTACAGAATGTCACACTAATCTTTTAATCAATCTCATAGCTCTTCTTTGAACCGTCTTCAATGTATCAACATGCTTCTTGAATTGTGGGCACCAACATGGCACTAGTGCCAAATATGAGGTAAAATAACCTTTCTTCTCCTTGAGATTCCCCTGTTCATACATCTAAGGACTGTAACTTCTCAGCTGGACAATGGCTGGTGATGTGTGTTCGGCACCCACCTGGATGTTGGTTACCCCTTCCCTTGTCATTGTCTCTGGAGAGCTAGTATCTGGGCACTTCCCAAACCCACAGCATATTTTAGTGAAAACCATACAACACAATTCTTATAATTTTATATGCATTTTATAGGCAGCAGTTCTGCGGAAAAGGACCTAGGGGTGACAGTGGACGAGAAGCTGGATATGAGTCAAATATGTGCCCTTGTTGCCAAGAAGGCCAATGGCATTTTGGGATGTATAATTAGGGGCATAGCGAGCAGATCGAGGGACGTGATCGTCCCCCTCTATTCGACATTGGTGAGGCCTCATCTGGAGTACTGTGTCCAGTTTTGGGCCCCACACGACAAGAAGGATGTGGATAAATTGGAGAGAGTCCAGCGAAGGGCAACAAAAATGATTAGGGGACTGGAACACATGAGTTATGAGGAGAGGCTGAGGGAACTGGGATTGTTTCTTCTGCAGAAGAGAAGAATGAGGGGGGATTTGATAGCTGCTTTCAACTACCTGAGAGGTGGTTCCAGAGAGGATGGTTCTAGACTATTCTCAGTGGTAGAAGAGGACAGGACAAGGAGTAATGGTCTCAAGTTGCAGTGGGGGAGGTTTAGGTTGGATATTAGGAAAAACTTTTTCACTAGGAGGGTGGTGAAACACTGGAATGCGTTACCTAGGAAGGTGGTAGAATCTCCTTCCTTAGAAGTTTTTAGGTCAGGCTTGACAAAGCCCTGGCTGGGATGATTTAATTGGGGATTGGTCCCGCTTTGAGCAGGGGGTTGGACTAGATGACCTCCTGAGGTCCCTTCCAACCCTGATATTCTATGATTTATTATACACCTATTTTGATGGAACAATGGCTTTCAGCAGATCATAACCTTTCTCTTGATACCTCTCATGGCATGCTTTATAAGCAATATCACAATTATATGTTAATGAGGAATATGAGGGTTACAGGGTGCTCCCCCAAGGTATAGAATGTCACAACAGTGTAGAGTCATGACAAGGTCACCCAGCTGTGTGAGCTACATCTTTGCTTGCCTGAGGATCCACAAGAACATGCAAAACCCACTGTGAGCCCTGGAGCTCCAGCCCCATCCTAAGCACAAAGGAAATCAAATGCTCTCTCATATAGGCATCTGCTTCAAATGGGTGGAACTTGGTCTGTGGGATGAGTTTTGGAGACTGGATTTTTTTTTCCATTTAGAGACCTAATCATAACCCCTGCACCCCTCTACACCTAACTTCATGACCCCTTAGCACAGGGGTTCTCAAACTGGGGGTCAGGACCCCTCAAGGGGTCACAAGGTTATTACATGGGGGTTCGCGAGCTGTCAGCCTCCACCCCAAATCCCACTTTGCCTTCAGCATTTATAACGGTATTAAATATGTAAAAAAAGTGTTTTTAATTTATAAGGGGGGTTACACACAGAGGCTTGCTATGTGAAAGGGGTCACCCATACAAAAGTTTGAGAACCACTGCCTTAGCAGCTCCAGAATTGCACACAGCCCCTTTCCAAGCCCCAGCATACCTTAAAGCCCCTTTGAACTGATAAGGTCCCCAGGAGCCCCTGAGATTCCTTCTGCGTCACAACACTACGTCTGAGTCAAACAAAATTGGCACTGCAGGTGGGATTAATGACTCCTCAGGCCACTTTGATTCTGAATGAGAGGGTCCACATAGGGATTTTAATGCAGTTTGACTAATTCACTTTAAAAGGAAATTTGGACCCCATGTAGACAAACCCCTGCCTTAGGCTTATTCTTGGTAAGCATACTGATAAAAGGGAATATTTCAAAAGCTCTACATCCCATTGAAAGTCAGTTGGGTTGGAATCCTTAAGTGCCTGAATCACCTTTGAAAATGGGACTTAGGCTTCTAAATCATGTAGGCACTTTGAAAATGCTCCCCATAACCTACTGTGCATACTCATCACACAGTTTTCAGAGGTTCACAGCTCAGACAAATCAGATGCTTCCTTTGGATGTAGGGTGCTGCTGTTCAATGAGTGCTGTCTCTATGCCATCTGTAACCTGCTAGCCTCTCGCTGGGCTGGTTGTGACACTGCTCAAAGAGAAGTCACAAGAATTGTTTACATTCTATTCATGCTCAAAAATGGTAAAACCATTTTCCCTTCAATTGTCTTTTGAACATCCTCATCAAGCAGAGGCCAACGTCCCAATTCTCCACTGACTGACACTCCCATGTCTTATTTACACTGAGGCCCCCATGTCCTGCTCTGACTGCAGAAAGACGGCCTAAGTTACATTTATACTCTTTAAGGCCCCTTGACACTGGCAGAGTTGTGAAAAAAGAACTTGTTTGTATATGAGAATTTGGCCCTGTGTTGTCATTTACACTTGTGTAAAGGGGGATGGATAGATTTAAGCTGCAGCTACATACATACAAAATCTCCTAGCAAAAACTAAATGGACAGGAAATTTGCATCAGATTTGTGTAAATTATTTGGTAAAGTGGGGAGTCCCTAGAAGAGTCTATTTTTTAGCTGTTAGTTTTAAAGAGTGTCCCAGAGCATGGCGAGCCCATGGTCAGCTCTTCTTCATACGGAATAGATTGAGAGCACAATTTCTGAAACTGTAGACACTTGCACAAATCGGAGGTATTTTAAAGTTACAGTGTAACTTCGCCCCCAATATGGGGAGGAAATTACACACAAGTATAGAGAGTCTAGAGGGTTTGACCAATGCCCTATGAAAAGAAAGATGGGCTTTCTATCACATATTGCCAATATTAGTCCTAAAATCTTTGTTCATATGTATGCATGCAGAACACCTATTAGAGCAGTTGTTTCTTAATTAATCACAAACATGTTAGAAAGGAATGGAGCAAGTTGGCCATCTGCAACAGCTCTGCCCTGGGGGTTCTTAAAAGAACTAGCGATGGGGGGTGGGATTTTCCAAACACAAAGTGACTCTTGGTACAGGGGTCCCTGTGACTTGTGCTCTGACATCCTTAGGAGCTTCTGAAATTCCCAGCTGACACAGCTAAGACAGGCATTTTCCAGCCAGGGACCTGCAAATCCAGCCCCATTCTTTCTCTGTAAAAGTGTTTTCTCTCTGACCTCAGGGAGCAACCTGGAAAATTCTAACATGGCCCATAGCACGTGTGAAGTACCCCAAGTAGGATAGGATGAGAACTCTTGGAAATGTGGTTATTAATAACAACAACAACAACAAAAAGAGTGAAATAGCTGCATCAGAACTATGCCTTGTCAGAGGGGCTGGGGACTATGGATTTGGATAATGCACATTCTGAGAGAAATCCTGAAACAGGGGAGGACTTTGAAACATTTTAGAGCAAGGCTATTTCTTAACAGCCACAAATCACATTCTGATCTCATGAGATCATTGCATTAAGCCTGACTTCACAAAAAGCAATACATATCTTTTTCTCCTTGTGCCTAATCCTGTATAATGGGTCACAAATCTGTAATCTACAGGGGAAACAGCAGACTTGGCATACACAGATCCCCCAGTGTATTCAATGTCTACAGCTATTTACACAATAGACCCAATCCTCCCCGATCTGAAAAGCCCAGCTTCAGATCTGCAGTTGGGATTGTGAAGAGAAACACTTTGTAAAGATTCATGAGTTTAGCCAGGGAATCTGCCACTGGCCAGTTCACTAGTGTAACTGTTGCTTTCTCAGGTTGTTCCAGATGCAGGGTCAGAGCTCTGTATTCAGGGCTAGATTGCGAGCTGGACAAGATGTCTGTGCAAGGGAGGAAGAAGGAGTGAGCACTAGCCTGGTATGCTTGCACAAGCTAGCCAGCCATGTCCTGTCAGAGTCAGCCACACACCTGTTGACTCCCCACTTCCCGCAGTGGCTGTGTGGGTAGGGTCAGGGAATGGGCTGAACTTTGGTTGCCTTCTGCTCAATGAGGTAGGTCTGCTCCTTGCACATGTATGGGGAGTGGGGTCATTTGTTGGTAGCCTTGGCCAGCACAAGTGAATGTCCCCTACACAAGGAGGAAGCAGGAAGGAATTGTGACTATACCCATGCCTAGGAAATGACGGTATAACGCCATAGCTCAGGAGTGTGAAAATCCACACCTCTGAGTGATGCAGTTAAACTGACCTAGCCCCCCTGTAGAAAGCGCCTAGCACCCGCCTCTCGGGGAGGTGGGGCACCTAAACTGATGGGAGAAGTCCTCCTGTCTGCGCAGGTGGTATCTTCACTTCAGCGCTACAGCAGAGCATTTTAAGTGATAGACAACACTCAGAATGGTGTTTCTTGAAGCACAAGCCTCCAGGGTTACGTGTGGGGTCTCTCACTGACCCCACTCCCACAGTGTGGGCATCAGTCAGCTCAGGATCCAGCCCCTGGCAGTACAGCCCAGATCCCATAGACTCCCCGCGAGCTCCGGGGCAGCCGGCGCCGGCAGGACCTGTGAGCTCCGGGGTAGCCGGCGGGCCCGGCGAGCTCTAGCCCTGGGTCCGGTCCGGGGCAGCCGCCCGGCCCCGCACCGCTAGCTCCGGGGGCTGGGGGGCCGGCCGACCCGGTCCGAGGCAGCCCAGCTGCTGGGCTCCGGGGCAGCCGCCAGGGGGTCTGGGGTCCGGTTCCGGGCTGCAGCTGCCCTGCCAGCTGGCTCCTGCGGCGCAGATAACAGTCAGAGGCAACATACAGGGAAAGACACCCTCCCGCTGCTCTTTGGAATAATCCTGAGACCTGCTTTTGTCTTACATGCTGTAACTGTCCTTTGTGAGGGGCAGGGCAGCATGCAGGACCTTGCCTCACGCCTTGCCCTCCAACACAACACAGGGCTAAGCGTTTGTATGTTTAAATGCCCCATCTAATTTAAGAAGTTGAAGCAATCTTGCCTGTAAATCAACAAGCATCTTGTTTTCTGCACGAACACCCATTGTTCTCACCTCTCCAGACATGTGTGTGGCAAGGCAGCTAATCCTTTGCACATTTTGTCGAGCAGTTATTTCCTCAGCTTTGAGCACACCGTGGGAGAAGGCAGGACGAGGCGGCTCCAGCTCTCTCTGATACAGCTTTCCCCTCTCCGGGCATATATAGAGGCTCTCTCTGCCCTGGAGCTGAGCCAGACTCTCCAATCACACCCCACAGAGTAATCCCAGCTGCGGAGCAGACAGGGCTCAGCAGACTTTAGGGAATGTGAAGCCGACGGGCTTTGGTGTTCATTTTATGTTCCCCAAACCAGCGCATGATGACCAGTTTATTTCACTGGCATGAGATCAGATAACCAGACCTGAAGGCTGGAAGATGGTTTGTGTGCCCTTAAGATTTCGCAGGGATGTCAGGCTCCTGCTGTGAAAGCACTCTCCCTGACAACTCTTAGCGCTATCCTCTAGGTTCCTGTTGGTGAAAGTTTTCAGAGAAAGGCTAATCCCCACAGACAGCAGTTCAGGGTTCATTCCCCTCAGAGTTACTTGTTGGCAACACAGTGCAAACTCCCCACACAGCCCCTCCCCATGTACCCACCACTGTGCAGCAGGACCACTGGGAGAGGGAAGATAGGCTTCTTTCATGCCGACTCTGTCACCCCACTGCCTGGCCTGGGAATGCTGGAGCCAGTTCACCCTAATGGGAGCGGCGACAACTGGCCATGGAGATCTGGACCAATATGCATTGCACATGGTGACTATTAATTATTGCAACTGATTGCATGCAGGTGTATGCCATCCCACTGGAGTAGAATCATAGAATATCAGGGTCGGAAGGGACCTCAGGAGGTCATCTAGTCCAACCCCCTGCTCAAAGCAGGACCAATCCCCAACTAAATTATCCCAGCCAGGACTTTGTCAAGCCTGACCTTAAAAACTTCGAAGGAAGGACATTCCACCACCTCCCTAGATAATGCATTGCAGCGTTTCACCACCCTCCTAGTGAAAAAGTTTTTCCTAATATCCAACCTAAACCTCCCCCACTGCAACTTGAGACCACTACTCCTCGTTCTGTCATCTGCTACCACTGAGAACAGTCTAGAGCCATCCTCTTTGGAACCCCCTTTCAGGTAGTTGAAAGCAGCTATTAAATCCCTCCTCATTCTTCTCTTCTGCAGACTAAACAATCCCAGTTCCCTCAGCCTCTCCTCATAACTCATGTGTTCCAGTCCCCTAATCATTTTTGTTGCCCTCCCCTAGATGTTTTCCAATTTTTCCACATCCTTCTTGTAGTGGGGCCCAAAACTGGACACAGTACTCCAGATGAGGCCTCACCAATGCTGAATAGAGGGGAACGATCACATCCCTCCATCTGCTGGCAATGCCCCTACATATACATCCCAAAATGCCATTGGCCTTCTTGGCAACAAGGGCACATTTTTGACTCATATCCAGCTTCTCATCCACTGTAACCCCTAGTCATTATCTGCAGAACTGCTGCCTAGCCATTCGGTCCCTAGTCTGTAGCGGTGCATTGGGTTCTTGCGTCCTAAGTGCAGCACTCTGCACTTGTCCTTGTTGAACCTCATCAGATTTCTTTTGGCCCAATCCTCTAATTTGTCTAGGGCCCTCTGTATCCTATCCCTACCCTCCAGTGTATCTACCTCTCTTCCCAGTTTAGTGTCATCTGCAAACTTGCTGAGGGTGCAATCCACACCATCCTCCAGATCGTTTATGAAGATATTGAACAAAACCGGCCCCAGGATCGACCCTTGGAGCACTCCACTTGATACCGGCTGCCAACTAGACATGGAGCCATTGATCACTACCTGTTGAGCCCGACAATCTAGCCAGCTTTCTATCCACCTTATAGTCCATTCATCCAGCCCATACTTCTTTAACTTGCTGGCAAGAATACTGAGGGAGACCGTGTCAAAAGCTTTGCTAAAGTCAAGGAACAACACTTCTACTGTTTTCCCCTCATCCACAGAGCCGGTTATCTCGTCATAGAAGGCAATTAGATTAGTTAGGCATGACTTGCCCTTGGTGAATCCATGCTGACTGTTCCTGATCACTTTCCTCTCCTCTAAATGCTTCAAAATTGATTCCTTGAGGACCTGCTGCATGATTTTTCCAGGGACTGAGGTGAGGCTGGCTGGCCTGTAGTTCTCGGGATCCTTCTTCTTCCCTTTTTAAAAGATGGGCACTACATTCGCCTTTTCCCAGTCATCCGGGCCCTCCCCCGATCACCATGAGTTTTCAAAGATAATGGCCAATAGCTCTGCAATCACATCTTCCAACTGCTTTAGCATCCTTGGATGCAGTGCATCCGGCCCCATGGACTTATGCTCATCCAGCTTTTCCAAATAGTCCCGAACCATTTCTTTCTCCACAGAGGGCTGGTCACCTCGTCCCCATGCTTGCTGCCCAGTGCAGTAGTCTGGGAGCTGACCTTGTTCGTGAAGACAGAGGCAAAAAAAGCATTGAGTACATTAGCTTTTTCCACATCCTCTGACACTAGGTTGCCTCCCACATTCAGTAAGGAGCCCACACTTTCTTTGACTTTCTTCTTGTTGCTAACATACCTGAAGAAAGTTTTTGAAAAACGTAGGGGACAATTTCCTGGTGCAAGTGCTGGAGGAACCAACTAGGGGCAGAGCTCTTCTCGACCTGCTGCTCACAAACCGTGAAGAATTAGTAGGGGAAGCTAAAGTGGATGGGAACCTGGGAGGCAGTGACCATGAGATGGTGAAGTTCAGGATCCTGACACAAGGAAGAAAGGAAAGCAGCAGAATACGGACCCTGGACTTCAGAAAAGCAGACTTTGACTCCCTCAGGGAACTGATGGGCAAGATCCCCAGGGAGAATAACATGAGGGGGAAAGGAGTCCAGGAGAGCTGGCTGTATTTTAAAGAATCCTTATTGAGGTTACAGGGACAAACCATCCCGATGTGTAGAAAGAATAGTAAATATGGCAGGTGTCCAGCTTGACTTAACAGTGAAATCCTCGCTGATCTTAAATACAAAAAAGAAGCTTACAAGAAGTGGAGGATTGGACAAATGACCAGGGATGAGTATAAAAATATTGCTTGGGCATGCAGGAGTGATATCAGGAAGGCCAAATCACACCTGGAGTTGCAGCTAGCAAGAGATGTTAAGAGTAACAACAAGGGTTTCTTCAGGTATGTTAGCAACAAGAAGAAAGTCAAGGAAAGTGAGGGCCCCTTACTGAATGAGGGAGGCAACCTAGTGACAGAGGATGTGGAAAAAGCTAATGGACTCAATGCTTTTTTTGCCTCTGTCTTCACGAACAAGGTCAGCTCCCAGACTACTGCACTGGGCAGCAAGCATGGGGACGAGGTGACCAGCCCTCTGTGGAGAAAGAAGTGGTTCGGGACTAATTAGAAAAGCTGTCCAAGTCCATGGGGCCAGGTGCGTTGCATCCGAGAGCGCTAAAGGAGTTGGCGGATGTGATTGCAGAGCCATTGGCCATTATCTTTGAAAACTCATGGCGATCGGGGGAAGTCCCGGATGACTGGACAAAGGGTAATGTAGTGCCCATCTTTAAAAAAGGGAAGAAGGAGGATCCTGGGAACTACAGGCCAGTCAGCCTGCAATGCGTTACCTAGGGAAGTGGTGGAATCTCCTTCCTTAGACGTTTTTAAGGTCAGGCTTGACAAAGCCCTGGCTAAGATGATTTAATTGGGGATCGGTCCTGCTTTGAGCAGGGGGTTGGACTAGATGACCTCCTGAGGTCCCTTCCAACCCTGATATTCTATGATTCTATGATTCTATGAAACCCTTGTTGTTACTCTTAACATCTCTTGCTAGCTGCAACTCCAGGTGTGATTTGGCCTTCCTGATTTCACTCCTGCATGCCCGAGCAATATTTTTATACTCTTTCCTGGTCATTTGTCCAATCCTCCACTTCTTGTAAGCTTCTTTTTTGTATTTAAGATCAGCAAGGATTTCACTGTGAAGCCAAGCTGGTCGCCTGCCATATTTACTATTCTTTCTACACATCGGGATGGTTTGTCCCTGTAACCTCAATAAGGATTCTTTAAAATACAGCCAGCTCTCCTGGACTCCTTTCCCCCTCATGTTATTCTCCCTGGGGATCTTGCCCATCAGTTCCCTGAGGTTGTCAAAGTCTGCTTTTCTGAAGTCCAGGGTCCGTATTCTGCTGCTCTCCTTTCTTCCTTGTGTCAGGATCCTAAACTCGACCATCTCATGGTCACTGCCTCCCAGGTTCCCATCCACTTTAGCTTCCCCTACTAATTCTTCCTGGTTTGTGAGCAGCAGGTCAAGAAGAGCTCTGCCCCTAGTTGGTTCCTCCAGCACTTGCACCAGGAAATTGTACCTACACTTTCCAAAAACTTCCTGGCTTGTCTTGCACCACTGTATTGCTCTCCCAGCAGATATCAGGGTGATTGAAGTCTCCCATAAGAACCAGAGCCTGCGATCTAATAACTTCCCTTAGTTGCTGGACGAAAGCCTCGTCCCCCTTATCCTCTTGGTCCGGTGGTCTATAGCAGACTCCTACCATGACATCACCTTTGTTGCTCATGCTTCTAAACTTAATCCAGAGACAGTCAGGTTTTTCTGCAGTTTCATACCGGAGCTCTGAGCAGTCATACTGCTCTCTTACATACAATACAACTCCCCCACCTTTTCTGCCCTGCCTGTCCTTCCTGAACAGTTTATATCCATCCATGACAGTACTCCAGTCATGTGAGTTATCCTACCAAGTCTCTGTTATTCCTGACTGTGCCAGGACTTCCCGTTCTCCCTGCTTGTTTCCTGGGCTTCTTGCATTTGTGTATAGGCACTTGAGATAACTTGCTGTTTGTCCTGCTTTCTTAGTATGAGTCAGGAACCCTTTCACGTTCTCCTGCTCGTGCTTCCTCGTGGTATCCGATGTCCGCACTTACCTCAGGGCTTTGGTCTCCTTCCCCCGGTGAACCTTGTTTAAAGTCCTCCTCACTAGGTTAGCCAGCCTGCTTCCGAAGATGCTCTTCCCTCTCTTCGTTAGGTGGAGACCGTCTCTGCCTAGCAATCCTCCTTCTTGGAACACCATCCCATGGTCAAAGAATCCAAAGCCTTCTCTCTGACACCACCTGCGTAGCCATTCGTTGACTTCCATGATTCGACGGTCTCTACCCAGGCCTTTTCCTTCTACAGGGAGGATTGAAGAAAACAACACTTGTGCCTCAAACTCCTTTATCCTTCTTTCCAGGTAGTGCCAGCAGCCCTTCATGTACCCAAAAGAAGGTTGAGAGGTGACTAGATTACAGTCCATAAATATCTGTGTGGAGAGAAGGTATGAAACAGCAGAGGGCTCGAAGCCCTCTTTGAGCTAGCAGCCAAAAGCAGAGCTAGGCTACATCCATTGCAACAAAGATGTGATTGAAGCATCTAGGCAGCTAGGAGAGTTTGAGAGAGACCCATCCCAAAATACTCCTATAGACTAGTGCTTGGGGCACTCTCCTGAGAGGTGGAAGATCTGGGGTCAAGTCTCTGATCCAGCTCAGGCAGAGGAGGGAGTTTAACCTGGGTCTCCCACTCCCAGGGGACTGCCCTAGCTATTGGGTGCGCACAGCAGCCAGCCGCGCCCCCCCAGAATTCCTACTCTGCTCACCCCAAATGTCATCTGTGTGGGGCCTGATTCAGCAGCACACTCAATTTTAATTGAAAATTCAATGTTTTGGCAGAAAAAAGTTTAATCCTTTTTTTAATGAAAAATTCGTCTTTTACAAAATATGTTTTTCTGTTTTTGATCAAAAAATGCATTTTAATTAAAAATTTTATTAAATTATTTTTCCAATGAAAAATAATTTTTTTTTCAAGTTTTTGTCTTAAAAATAATATTTTTACAGATTTTTTTTCTGAATTTTTGGTGAAAAATACATTTGTTGACAATTATTTTACCTTAATTTTCTTGCTAAATCTATTTTTGGCAAAAACTATTGTTTTTTATGAAAATTGTTTGGGGTTTTTTGCCAAAACATTTTGCTATAAATTGTGTTAGAGGGCTTTCCCTTTGTCCCCTCCGCTGATTCTTGTTATGCAGACAGAAAGCAGAAGACCAGAAGTCCAAAGTACAGACAATGCAATGTGTACTGGGGTTAGTTCCAAGCAAACATTCCATAGCTCTACGCTCCAGCAGAGTCTGTTTCCCAGTGTTCCATTCCCAGCTTTGACACTGCAGAGCATTTACCCCATGTCCCCCTTCCCAGCTCTGATGCTGCAGAGCCTTGCCTTTGTCCCCGTTCCTCATTCTCATTCACCATTCTCATTTCCCATTCCCCATTCCCCATTTTCCCTATTCCCACCTCCTCCTTCTTAGCAGGCCCAAATATACCTGCAATGCACGCCCAGAGTCCCACCCCTTACAACTATAGCCTGATCCAAAGTTGGGTATATATAATTGTAACTTGAGGATTAACAGGTTCTTGTCCCAAGATCAGACCCAGTAAGATTATTGTATAATTATCGTATAATTTGGGAACCCCAATGTGCACAGGTGCAACACTCACACTGTAGGAACTCTCTCTATATATTTACAAATATATAATTTATTAATAATTTAACAAAGTTATACACAAACTAAATTCAACAAGGCAGACAGAGATAATACAGAAAGTACATTTGGACTGCCATACTTACACCCTGGAATGTTAACCATTATCTTTCTCTTCACCGTCATTGTCCTCATCTTCCCCAGTGGCCATCATTGTGGCCCTTTCCAAGGCCTACATCTCTCCAGCCCATCTGCTGCCCTGGGGATGTTACTTTTATAGTAGGTTACACTAACGCTGCCACGTCCAATGCATATTCAATAGAGGCCCTTATTTGTATTTCCTGCCCTTAAGGTGTCCATTTTCTATAAATTAGTATATATATGATGTTACCCTATTAGCATACACGTCAATTTGCTGTCATGGCAGCTTTGCAGTCGGAGGTTCTGTCCGGAACTTTCCGGATGCTGGCGTCAGCTATGTTCTGTGCTGGTGTCAGTGGTGTTCTGAGGGTGGCTGACGTCAGTGTTCTGGACAAAATTCCCCCCCTGGCATGCCACTGTCACTTCCCAATAACTTATGTGTTACTTAAGTTTATCTATGCCAAAGGTTATAGGCCTCAAACCTCACACTATCTACTGAAGCCAAATCTTACAGGTTAAAAGCCTGTAGGTTCCTTGCATTACTTCTAAATATAATAAAGCAGCATAACAAAGCAAGGAATATAATACAGGTAAGCTGGCCCACTGGGCTACACAACTTAGGGTCACGTTCCATTTTGGGTCTGGGGTCTTCATCCCACCCCTTTTGTACCCCAGGGAAGGGGTAAGGAGTGAGGTTGTGCTCCAGTCAGGGACAGGCATTTCGTTAGTCTTTTAGTGTTTTATACATCCTCCCCAACTCCCAACTGGTTGCTTGACTTTGCCTTGAAATTGGTTTGACACTCTGTACCTCAGGGGAACACCCTGCACCCCATGTTTATCCTTATAATATGATTGTGTGATATCTAATACAAAAAGAAAAGGAGTACTTGTGGCACCTTAGAGACTAACAAATTTATTTGAGCATAAGCTTTCGTGAGCTACTGCTCACTTCATCGGATGCATTCAGTGGAAAATACAGTGGGGAGATTTATATACATAGAGAATATGAAACAATGAGTGATCACTCTCGTTACAGTGTGTATGGTAACACCCATTGTTTCATGGAAACTATGGAGGCAGAGGCATCCAGGGAGGCAGCCAGAGAGGAGGCTGCACACAGAAGGGCTATTGAAGAAAAAGAGAGAGAGAGAGAAAACACCAGCTGGACTTGCTAGAGAAGCAGAACCAGAAGCCCCCGACCCCAAAGACTCCCATCACACAAAAAATCCACAAATGAGAACACTTATGGCCTGCATACAGTGAGGAGGAGGATATTGCTGAATATCTGACTACCTTTGAAAGGCTGTGTGTAAGACATGAAGTCCCTGATAATAAGAGAGTGCCTACCCTGATTGTGAAATTAATTGATAAAGCTCAAAATGTATTCAATGGAATTTCTATTGAAGATGCTTTAGACTACTGTAGATTTAAAAATAATGTTTTGCAAAGTTTTCATATTACCCCCAAAACATATAGAATTAAATTTAGGAATCTTAAAAGGGATATTGGGATGAGTAATGGGGAATATGTAAACAAAATGAAAGATTTGTTGGGGAAATGGGTGAGGGGTAAAGAGGTGGCAAGTTTTGAAGGGATGCTTGAGCTTGTTGCTCAAGAGCATTTCTTGAGCATCTGTAAGGCCAAAGTAAAGCAGTGTCTATGGGAAGAAAATGTAAAGACTGTGGATGAGATGGCTTTTATAGCTGATCCCTTTAAACAGACCCAGGCATCTATCGAAAACAAACCACTGAGAGAAGTGTTTAAAGCTGGTGGGAAGAGAAGATCCCATTTTATCTCTAGCAAGAGGGTGGGAGGCTGGGTACTCACCTCCCCACAACCATTCCTCTAACCTTCATCCATTCCTCTAACCCTCATCCCAAATCTCCTGTAAAAGCAGAAGAGCCCAAAAGGTGATATCGGTGTAATTCCACTGATCATTTGAGGAATAAATGCCCTGTGCTAGGAGGAAGCAGGCGACCAATAGCTCGTGTTACTTCTGCTGTCCTCAACACAGAAAGCCCCCAGGCAATTGGAACCTATCATATTGGTTTTGTGAGATTAGCCTCTGCAGAACCAGATATGGAGCATGTTAAGGTTGCCCAAATTGTTGGCAGGGAATACCTGGGGCAGAGGGATACAGGGGCCCAAATCTCTCTGGTTAAGCAGAGTGTGGGCCCAAAGGCCAGTATGTTACCTGGCAAAATAGCAGAAATTGTGGGGGTGGGCGAAAGCAGATTTCTTGTATCACTAGCTAAAATCCATGTGGTGTGGGAAGGTTTGGAAAGTGGTTTGATTGTGGTATCCTACCAATAGGGCTTGAGGCAATCCTAAAGTGTGCTCTAGAGTAACACTCTAACTGCTCTTATCTGTTCCCATTGTACTAACAAATCCAGCAGACTAGGCAGAAGCAACATCATAGTGTCTTTGTCTCTTGTTTACACATTTTAGGGTATGTCTACACTATGAAATTAGGTCAATTTTATAGAAGTCGATCTTTAAAAAGAGATTTTATACAGTCGATTGTGTATGTCCACACCACATGCATTAAGTCGGCGGAGTGCAGCCTCAATACCATGGCTAGCATCAACTCACAGAGTGGTGCACTGTGGGTAGCTATCCCACAGTCCCTGCAGTCTCTGCTGCCCATTGGAATTCTGGGTTAAACTCCCAATGCCTGATGGGGCAAAAACATTGTCAAGGGTGCTTTTGGGTACATGTCGTCAGTCTCCCCTCCCTCCATGAAAGCAACAGCAGACAATCGTTTCGTGCCTTTTTTCCTGGGTTTTTTTCCTTTTTCACCTCTGCTGTTGTGAGTGTTGTAAACACCTCGTGCATTATCCTGCAGTATGTGCAGAACATGGCTAGGAGATGCCAGCATGAGGATGATTGTGAGGAGGACATAGACACAGACATTCCTGAAACCACGGGATGTGGCAATTGGGACATCATGGCAGCATTGGGGCAGGTTGATACAATGGAATGCAGATTCTGGGCCCGGCAAACAAGCACTGACTGGAAGGACCGCATAGTGTTACAGGTATGGGATGATTCTCAGTGGCTGCGAAACTTTTGCATGCATAAGGCCACTTTCCTGGAACTTTGTGAGTTGCTTTCCCCCTCCCTGAAGCGCAGGAATACCAAGATGAGAGCTGCCCTGACAGTTGAGAAACGAGTGGCGATAGCCCTGTGGAAGCTTGCAATGCCTGACTGCTACCAGTGAGTTGGGAATCAATTTGGAGTGGGCAAATCTACTGCGGGCGGAGGGGGGATGGGGGGATTGCTGTGATCCAAGTAGCCAATGCAATCACTGACCTTCTGCTAACAAGGGTAGTGACTCTGGGAAATGTGCAGGTCATAGTGGATGGCTTTGCTGCAATGGGGTTCCCTAACTGTGGTGGGGCGATAGATGGAACGCATATCCCTATCTTGGCACCAGACCACCTTGCCAACCAGTACATAAACTGCAAGGGGTACTTCTCAATGGTGCTGCAAGCACTGGTGGATCACAAGGGACGTTTCACTGACATCAACGTGGGATGACCAAGAAAAGTGCATGACGCTTGCATCTTTAGGAACTCTGGGCTGTTCAAACAGCTGCAAGAAGGGACTTACTTCCCAGACCAGAAAATTACCGTTGGGGATGTTGAAATGCCTATAGTTTTCCTTGGGGACCCAGCCTACCCCTTGCTCCCATGGCTCATGAAGCTGTACACAGGCAGCCTGGATACTGAGCAGTTCAACTACAGGCTGAGCAAGTGCAGAATGGTGGTAGAATGTGCCTTTGGAAGTTTAAAAGCTCACTGGCACTGTTTGCTGACTAGGTTAGACCTCAGCGCAACAAATATTCCCATTGTTATTGCTGCTTGCTGTGTGCTCCATAATATCTGTGAGATTAAGAGGGAGACATTTATGGCGGGGTGGGAGGTTGAGGCAAATTGCCTGGCGGCCGATTTTGAGCAGCCGGATACCAGGGCAATTAGAAGAGCACAGCTAGGTGTGCTGTGCATCAGAGAGGCTTTGAAAACCAGTTTCATGACAGGCCAGGCTACAGTGTGACAGTTGTGTGTGTTTCTCCTTGATGCAGGGGAGGGATAGCTCAGTGGTTTGAGCATTGGCCTGCTTAAACCGAGGGTTGTGAGTTCAATCCTTGAGGGGGCCATTTAGGGATCTGGGGCAAAAATTGGGGATTGGTCCTGCTTTGAGCAGGGGGTTGGACTAGATGACCTCCTGAGGTCCCTTCCAACCCTGATATTCTATGCAAACCCACCCTCCTTTGTTGATTTTAATTTCCTGTACCCTCCACCTTTCAATCACAGCTGGCAAAGGTTTTGAAACCATGCATTCTTTCTTTATTAATTAAAAAAAAAGGAGATAACTGAAAAGGTAGCCCAGGTGGGGTGGGGGAGGAGGGAAGAACAAGGCCTCATTGCTTATTGTAACCACACTACAAATCAAAGCCATTTGACTGACTGCCTTCTGTTGCTTGGGCCATCCTCTGGAGTGGAATGGCTGCATGCCTGGAGCCTCCCCCGGCATGTTCTTGGGCGTCTAGGTGAGGAGGATATGGAACTTGGGGAGGAGGGCAGGCAGTTATACAGTGGATGCAGCTGCGGTCTGTGCTTTTGTTGCCTTTCCTGCAGCTCCACCAGACAATTGAGCATGTCTGTTCGCTCCCCCATTAGCTTCAGCATCTCCTCCTGCCTCTATTCATCGTGCTCACCTAATGCTTTCCTGGTGTCTGACACTGAATGCCTCCATGCATTCAACTGTGCCCTATCAGTGCAGAAGGACTGCATGAGCTTGGAAAACATGTCATTGCGAGTGCGTTTTTTTCACCTTCTAATCTGCGATAACCTCAGGGACGGAGATGATAGGGGGAGCATGGAAATGTTTGAACCTGCGGGGGGATAAAAAAGGGAGAGTAAAATTTAAGATGATACATTTCTGAGAACAAAGGGGAGACTCTTTCACAGTGAATCAAGCAATTCACAGCAGACAGCACATGTGCTTTAGGTACAAGGTCGCATTTTGCCTTTTATATTGAGCGCCTGCTGGTATGGTGACACATCACACACAGCTGGACAACAGAATTCAGTCTCCAGGCAGCCATGGTAAGCCAAAGGGTACACGGGATTGGCTTCTTCTGCCTTCATAACATGTGGGAATGGTTTCAAACTGCAGCACCCTCCTTTCCCATAGCAAGCAATGCTGGTTGGATTTGCCATTTAAAAGGAGGGGCTGTGGTTTTGGGGTGGATGTGCAGCACACCCCTCGCCCCATCCTATTCTCTGGGATGATCCCTTTTAGGCAAGTGCAAACAGCCCAGTATGAACAGAGTCCTTTTACTGTTCCCTTACAAAAATTCCCCTATTTCAACCAGGTGACCATGAATTATATCACTCTCCTGAGGCTAACACAGAAAGATAAAGACCGAATGTTGCTTGAATGTGACCAAACCCCAGGACCATTCGCTGCCATGCTTTGTGCTGCAATGATTCCAGACTACTTGCTACTGGCTTGGTGTGGTAAAGTGTCCTACCAAGGAGGACGAAATAAGGCAGCCCTCTCCAGAAACCTTCTGCAAAGGCTTTCAGAGTACCTCCAGGAGAGGTTCATGGAGATGTCCCTGGAGGATTCCCGCTCCATCCCCAGACACATTAACAGACTTTTTCAGTAGCTGTACTGGCCATGAATGCATCCCAATTCTACAGGGCAAATCAAACATTAAACACAATTGCTTCTAAACCCTGTACTGTAGTTACAAATGTGCCGGTACCTTCTCCGGCTTCAAGGTCCGGGAACCCGCCTTGGGAGGGTATTGGCTCTAGGGTAATTAAAAGGTCTGGCTGCTGGGGAGAACAGATTCTCCACTTGCCTGCTGTGCATTCTCCTCTCCCTCCTCCTCCTCCTCCTCCTCCTCTTCCTCATCCACAAAATCCTCCTCCCTATTGTGTGAGACTCTCCCCTTGCAGGTGTCCACAGACAGTGGTGGAGTAGTGGTAGGGTCCCCCCTAGAATGCCATGCAGTTGATCAGAGAAGCAGCATGTCTGGGGCTCTTACCCAGAGCGACCATTTGCCTCCTTTGTCTTTTGGTAGGCTTGCCTGAGCTCCTTAACTTTCATGCAGCACTGCTGTGTGTCCCTGTTGTAAGCCTCTGTTCACCATGCTCTGTGCAATTTTGGCATATTTTTTAGCATTTCTTCTTTTTGATCGGAGTTCGGCCTGCACAGATTCTTCTCCCCATACAGCAATCAGATCCAGTGTCTCCCATTCACTCCATGCGGGAGCTCGTTTGTGATTCTGGGACTGCATGGTCACCTGTGCTGCTGAGCTCACCACACTGACCAAACAGGAAATGAATTTCAAAATTTCACAGGGCTTTTCCTGTGTACCTGGCTAGTGCATTGGAGTTGAAAGTGCTGTCCAGAGCGGTCACATTGGAGCACTCTGGGATAGCTCCCAGAGGCCAGTACCATCAAATTGCGTCTGCACTACCCCTAATTCGACCCAGCATGGTCAATTTTAGTGCTACTCCCCCCACCGGCAGTCTATTTTAAGATCCCTTTAGGTCATAGAATCATAGAATATCAGGTTGGAAGGAACCTCAGGAGGTCATCTAGTCCAACCCCCTGCTCAAAGCAGGATAGGGTGACCAGACGTCCCGATAAAATCAGGACTGTCCCGAATTTTAGTTCTTTGTCCTGACGCCATTTGTCCCGATAATGCGGCTTTGGACGCTCCGGCCACTTTTTTTTTTTGCCTCCCCCATGTGGCCCGATATTTTGTCCGTTTTCATTTGGTCACCCTAAGGAAGGACCAATCCCCTGCTGAACAGGGTTGGTTGTGTAGATGCATTGCTTATAACATCGACCTAATGTGGCTAAATTTGACCTAACCTTGTAGTGTAGACCAGGGCTTAGAGTATCAAAAAGTCAAACCGAAAATTCTATCCCAGGCTAACAAACAGACCTATATACTAACAAATTGATCATAATATACTGATCAAAAATCAATTTTTTCTCAATTTTTAATTCCAATTTCAATTTTTTAGGAGAAAAATTTTTGCACCTGTGGGAGGATAAAAAAGGGAGAGTAAAATTTCATGAAAAATTCATTCAATATATATATACATTGCCCCAAGATTTTAAATTGCAACATTTATATTTTGGCAGAAAAATATTTAATTGCTATTTGACTTATGAAAAATAAATGCTTTTCTCAATATTGAACTGCATTTTGGCACAATAAATATTAATCTATCATTTGATGAAATAGTCATTATTATTTTTCAAAATCTGTATTTTGACAAGAAAATATTTAATTGATATTTTTCTCTTTTTAATCGTTGTCTTTTTGGCTGAAAATATTATTTGATTTTTTCAAATGGAAAATCAAATTTTAAAATATTTTTATTTGCAAAAATCAATATTCTGTCAGAAAAAAATAATCTTTAATGAAAAATTCATTTTTTGCCAAAATAGTTTTCATTTTCAATCAAAATATAGATTTTTGACTAAAATTAGTATTTAATTTATTCTCCCAGCAATAAATGTTTTTCTCAATTTTGAATTGCAAATTCACTTTTCTGGCAGAATAAATATTAATCAATATTTGATGAAAAAATTAATATCTTTTCAAAACATTTTTGATGCTGTTGAGCAAAAAAAAAGATATTTTGCCTAAAAAATTTATTAGATTTTTTCAACAAAAATTCAATTTTTTTCAAGATATTTAATTGCAAAATCAATCGTTGGACATAAATTAATTTTAAGCAAAAATGATTTCTTTTTGCCAAAAATTTTAAACAAACAATAAACCACAGGTTTCTTGGAAATTTTTCATTTCATGGCCGGTAAGTCTGTCCTAACCATTCAGGGGAGATTGGTTCACGAAAATTGTTCATTCCAAACAAGCAGTTACTGATGGTCATTCAGGGTGACAATGTTCTTGGCGACTATTAATTTCAAAGCAGTTAGTAATCTCTCATGCTAATTCAGAGGAGATCTGGTGTGAAAGTATTTCATTGGAAACAAAGAAGGCATCACTGCTGATCATGGCAGCAAAACTCTCTGAAATTTTTCATTGCAAAGCAGTTAGGAATCTCTCCTGATGATTCAGGAAGATCGATTCATGAAAAGTATTCACTGCAAGAAAAAATTCACTACTGATCATTTTTTGCAATGAAAAGTCTCAGAAGAAAAACAGTTAGGAATCTCTCCGGACAATTCAAAGTGAGAAAGTTATCAGAAAATCTATATTACTTTCCTCACTATTCAGGATAAGATTCGTTCTTGAAAATACTTAATTGCAACAAAAGAATTCACTGTTGATAATTCAGGGCAACAAAGTTCTAAATTACTGTACATTACATAGCTGCTAGGAATCTCTCTATACCACTCAGACGAGATCAGTTTGTGACAGAAAAGAGTCACTGAAGATCATTCAGAGCAATAAAGGTCTCTTAGAATCTTCATTGCAAGACAGTTGGGCATCTCCCCAGACTATTCAGGGTAAATCTATTAATGGAAAATCATTCCAAGCAAACAAAGAGTCACTTCTTATTATTATTGGTGACACATTTCTGAGATAATTTGCATTGCAAATCACTAAATCATCTCTTCTGAACATTTAGGGGCCATCAGATGCACACTTTCTTCAATGCAAACAAACAGGAATAATTTCCTATCATTCATGGTCGTATAGTTCATAGAATAATAGAAACAAAGAAGATTAGCGGGGGAAGAGACCTCAGGAGGACATTGAGTCCAACTCCTGCTTAAAGCAGGACAACAACTAAATCATCCCAGCCAAGGCTTTGTCAAACAGGGCCTTAAAAACCTCTAAAGATGGAGATTCCACCACCTCCCTATGTAACCCATTTCAGTGCTTCACCACCATCCTAGAGAAATAGTTTTTCCTAATATCCAACCTAGACCTCCCCCACTGCAACTTGAGACCATTACTTCTTATTCTGTCATCTGCCATCACTGAGAACAGGCTAGCTCCATCCTCTTTGGAACCTCCCTTCAGGTAGTTGAAGGCTGTATCAAATCCCCCCTCACTCTTCTCTTCTGTAGACTAAATAAGCCCAGTTCCCTCAGCCTTTCCTCATAAGTCATGTGCTCCAGCCCCATAATCATTTTCGTTGCCCTCCACTGGATTCTCTGGGTTTGGACGGTGGGGGAGGGGGCGACTTGTGGCTAGGGTTGGGGTTTCTATGAGAAGAGGACTTGGGGCTAGGATTAGGATTCCTATGGGGAGCAAGGTTGTGGCCAAGGTTAGTGTTCCTATGAGTAGAGGACTTGGGGCTAGGGTTAGGGTTCCCAGGAGGAGGGCGCCCCTCCCTAGGGTTAGGGTTAGGGTTTGAGTTTAGGTGACATTCTGTACATTGGGGGAGCATATTGTAACCCCTATATTCTTCATTTTCATATAATCGTGATCTCCCATATAAAGCATGCCTTGTAAAGTATCAGGGGAAAGGTTATGATCTGCTGAAAGTCATTTCTCTATCCATATATGTGTATCTGTAGTGAGGCCGAGTGGCATCCCTCCAAGCGGTAGAGTGAGGGACAATTACACTCCCCTTGGAGGATGGAGCCTAGATCACCCCACCCCCCTCGCTGGAAGTACTGGGACATGGCCAGAAGTATAAAAGGCCAGCCCTGCAGCACAGTTGTGGGGGAGCTTGCGGAGGAGAAAGACACTCTGACTGTTCAACCACATCCCCGAGAGGAACCCTCTCTGAGCAGTGCCCGATCCACAGACACCGCTGAGGACTGGCCCGGAGTGCCTGCTGCCATGTACCCTGAGGAGCCAGAAGAGGCCTGGAGGCTAGAGGATTAGTTTAGGGTTACAGTTAGGTTTGGGTTAGGGTTTAGATTTGGATTAGGATTAGGGTTAGGTTTAGAGGGTTTCGGTTAGGAGTTTAGGGTAAGGGATAGGATTGGGCGGTTAGGGTTAGGAGATTAGCGTGAGGGTTAGGGTTAGAGTTAGGTTCAGGATTAGGGTTTCAGTTAGGATTGGCAGGTTAGGGTTAGTAATAGGAGTTTACGGTGTTAGAGGTAGGTAGTTAGTTTTAAGATCTCGGTTTAGGTTGGGTTAATGTTTGGATTATGGTTAGGGTTAGAGTGTTAGGGTTAGGGTAAGGGTTGGGGTTAGGGTTTGGGTTTAGATTTAGGTTTAGGGTTTGGGTTTAGATTTAGGTTTTGGGTTTGGGTTTAGCATTAGGGTTTGGGTTTGGGATTAGGAGATTAGAGTTAGGAGGTTAGGGTTAGTAATAGGGGGTTACGGTGTTAGGGGTAGGGGGTTAGGGTTAGGATCTCAGTTTGGGTTAGGGTTAGAGGGTTAGGGTAAGGGTTTTGGGTTAGGGTTTGGATTAGGGTTAGGGTTTAGATTTAGGGCTTGGGTTTGGGTTTAGATTTTGGGTTGGGGTTAGGGTTTGGGTTTAGATTTAGGGTGAGGGTTAGAGGGTTAGGGTTTCATTTAGGATTAGGAGTTTAGGATTAGGAGGTGTCATAAATATAAAGGAAAGGGTAACCACCTTTCTGTATACAGTGCTACAAAATCCATCCTGGCCAGAGGCAAAATCCTTTCACCTGTAAAGAGTTAAGAAGCTAAATTAACCCCGCTGGCACCTGACCCAAAATGGCCGATGAGGGGACAAGATTCTTTCAAATCTGGAGGGGGTGGAACAAAGGGTTTGGTCTGTCTGTGTGATGCTTTTGCCGGGAACAGATCAGGAATGCAAGCCTTACAACTCCTGTAAAGTTAGTAAGTAATCTAGCTAGAGAATGCATTAGATTTTCTTTTTTAAATGGCTTGTAAAATAAGCTGTGCTGGAGGGAATGTGTATTCCTGTTTTTGTGTCTTTTTGTAACTTAAGGTTTTGCGTAGAGGGATTCTCTATGTTTTGAATCTGATTACTCTGTAAGGTATTTACCATCCTGATTTTACAGAGGTGATTCTTTTACTTTTTCTTTAATTAAAATTCTTCTTTTAAGAACCTGATTGCTTTTTCATTGTTCTGAAGATCCAGCGTTTGGGTCTGAGTTCACCTGTACACATTGGTGAGGATTATTATCAAGCCTTCCCCAGGAAAGGGGATGTAGGGCTTGGGGGGGATATTTTTGGGGAAGATGTCTCCAAGTGCTCTCTTTCCCTGTTCGTTGTTTAAAACGCTTGGTGGTGGCAGCATACTGTTCAAGGACAAGGCAAAGTTTGTACCTTTGGGAAGTTTTTAACCTAAGCTAGTAAGAATAAGTTTAGGAGGTCTTTCATGCAGGTCCCCACATCTGTACCCTAGAGTTCAGAGTGGGGAAGGAACCTTGACAGGAGGTTATGGTTAGTAATGGGTGTTAGGGGTAGGGGCTTAGGTTTAGGTTTTCCATTTGGGTTAGGATTAAGGTTTGGGTTAGGGTTAAGATTATAGGGTTAGGCTTTAGATTTAGGGTCAGGGTTAGGGTTTAGATTTAGCATTAAGGTTAGGGTTTAGATTTAGATTTAGGGTTACTGTTTGGGTTTGGGTTTAAATTTAGGGTTAGGGTTTAGATTTAGTGTTTAGATTCAGGGTTAGGGTTAGGGTTTGGTTTTGGGTTCAGATTTAGGCTTTGGGTTTAGGTTTAGATTTAGGGTTAGGGTCAGGGTTTAGTTTTAGATTTAGATTTAGGGTTACGTTTATGGTTTGGGTTTTGATTTAGAATTAGGGTTTGGGGTTATATTTAGGGTTAGGGTTTGGCTTTAGATTTAGGGTCAGGGTTTAGATTTAGGTTTAGGGTTTGAGTTTACATTTAGGGCTAGGGTTTAGATTTAGTGTTAGGTTTACATTTAGGGTTAGGGTTTCGGTTTAGATTGAGGGTTAGGGTTTGGTTTGGGGTTATATTTATGGTTAGGGTTTGGGTTTAGATTTAGGGATAGGGTTTGGATTTAGATTTAGGGCTAGAGTTAGGGTTAGGGTTAGGCTTTGGGTTTAGAGTTTCCATTAGGGTTAGGGTTTGGGGTTAGATTTAGAGTTAGGGTTTGGCTTTAGATTTAGGGTCAGGGTTTAGATTTAGGGTTAGGGTTATTGTTTGGGTTTAGATTTAGGGTTAGGATTAGGGTTTGAGGTTATATTTATGGTTAGGGCTTGGGTTTAGATTTCTGGTTAGGTTTTGGATTTAGTTTTAGGGTTAGAGTTAGGGTTAGAGTTTGCATTATGATCTCGGTTTCGGTTGGGGTTAAGGTTTGGGTTAGGATTAAGGTTAGAGAGTTAGGGTTTAGATTTAGGGTTATGGTTATGGTTAGGGTTAGAGCGTTAGTGTTACAAGGTTAGGATACCAGTTTAGATGGGGTGATTAGGATTTGGGTTAGGGTTTGGGTTAGGATTAGGAGGTTAGGGTTAGTAATTGGGCGTTAGGGTTAGGGGCTTACGGTTAGGTTCTTGGTTTGGGTTAGGGTTAGGGTTAGAGGGTTAAGGTTTAGATTTAGGATTAGGGTTTAGATTTAGCATTAGGGTTTGGCTTCAGATTTAGTGTAAGGGTTTAGATTCAGGGTTAGGGTTAGGTTTAGGGGTTCGGGTTTGGGTTAGGGTTTCGGTTAGGATTAGGCAGTTAGGGTTAGGATTTTATGGTTAGTAATATGGGGGTTAGGGGATTAGGAATAGGGGCTTGGGGTTAGGTTCTTGGTTTGGGTTAGGGTTAGGGTTAGGATTTAGATTTATGGTTAGGATTTGGGTTTAGATTTAGGGTTACAGTTTGGGTTTAGGTTTAGATTTAGGGTTATTGTTTAGATTCAGGGTTAGGGTTAGGGTTTGGTTTTGGGTTCAGATTTAGGCTTTGGTTTTGGGTTTAGATTTAGCTTTAGGGTTACAGTTTAGAGTTAGGTTTTGAGGTTAGGGCTGCGCAAGGCGGAGGAGCAGCAGTCCACTGCAGGTGCATGCAGCAATGCCAGCTGCTTTGTGCATGCAGGTCAATTTCCCCACTTGGTTGCAGGAGGGCAATGTAAGGGTTAGAGGAAAGGGGGCACAGTGAAGGGGTGAGGGGCACAGGAGGGGCATTCGGGGGTTGAGGTGAAGGGGGCACAATGCAGGGATTAGGAGCAGAGCAGGGGGCAGGGGTTGGGGTGAAGGGGCCATAGTGCAGGGGTTAGGTACAGAGGATGGGGCAGGTGTTGCAGGAGGAGGAATGCAGGGGTTGGGGTGAGGAGGCATGCACAGTGAAGGGGTTGGGGGTTCAGGATGGAGGTGCAGGGGTAGGAGTGAAGTGGTGCATGCATTGGGGAAAAGGAGGGGAGTTCAGGGATTGGGAGGAAGGTTGCACAGTGCAGGGGTTAGGGGCACAGGAGGGGGCAAGTGTTGTGGTGCAGGAGGCATGCAGAGGTTGGGAGTGAAGGGGGTTTAGGTATTAGGGGTGCAGGAGTGGGAGCAGGCATTAGGGTTGAAGGGGGCACATTGCAGTGGTTAGTGAGGGAAGGGAGAGTGAGTAGTCTGGGATGCCCATGGGGGCCAGGGGTAATGGGGGTGCCACGCCCCCTGGGGCCATGGGCACCAAAATGCAAGTTCACCCATGGTGCCATTTTCCCTAAGGCTGGCCCTGAAAGGGGGTGACACATGACTAAGGAGCTAGTAAGCTGGGTGGATGGGCTAGAGGCCAACTGACAGCTGGGAGCAGAGTTAGGATCCCAGAGTGACTGAAAGGGGACCAAGGTGAAAACAGGTCTCATTGGGAGGTGGCCTCACCCCCAACCTGCCCATATGAGAGCGGAACAGAAGCTCAATTACAATCATAGAAAAATCTTCCCTAAGAAGGAAGGGGACAGCTTGTTTTAAAGCAAAGGTTTGTGTTTAAAGCGAAGCTCCTGATACATACAGAGGGGCTGGATAGTGCTGATTCCAGTCCCTGGCTTGATATTGTTGATTCCAGCTTCCAGACTCAGGGAGGATAAGGAACAAATTCAGGTTACCAGTGACCTGCAGGAGGGAGATGATTTTTTGAGAGTGATGGACACTTTGTCTTACAGGTCTTTGTCTGCCATCTTCTACTGACTGTTTGGTACAGGAATGCAGCCCCCCACTCTTGGGACTCTCCTGTGGAAATACTGTTTCTGTGCAAAACACCAAAGCTTTTAACAGAAGGGAGGAAAAGGAAATGGCCACACAATGGGACCAGGACATAAGGAATGCACAACAAGATGCTTCTTCCCTGTGCGTTAACTTTTAACCTTGTTTTTTGGAGTGTTGTTGTATCTGTGTTGGTGCCAGGACATGAGAGAGACAAGCGGGTGGGGAGGAGGTGACATCATATCTTTTAAATCACCAAAGAATGGAGAGTTATTTACTCCTTCTCATAACACCAGAACTGGGGTCACCCAATGAGATGAATAGGCTGCAGGTTTGAAACGAACAAAAGGAAGTATTTCTTCACACAACGCACAGTCAACCTGGGAAACTCTTTGCCAGAGGATGTTGTAAAGGCCACAACAATAAGAGGGTTCAAAAAAGAACTAGAGAAGTTCCTGGAGGATAGGTCCATCAATGGCTATTAGCCAGGATGGGCAGGGATGGTGTCCCTAGCCTCTGTTTGCCAGAAGCTGGGAATGGGCAACCGGAGATGGATCACTTGATGATTGTGTGATCTGTTCATTCCCTCTGGGGTACCTGGCATTGGCCACTTTCGGAAGACAGGATAGGGGGCTAGACAGACTGGTCTGACTCAGTATGGCTGTTCTTATGTTCTAACTGCTGTTTATGGAAGAGATGAACTTTCAGGCTACACAGAGCTGAAGAAGTGTTCTGGGTAAGCTCCAAAGCTTGACTCTTTCATCAACAGAGGTTAGTACACTACAAGCTCTTACCCTCACCCACCTTGTCTCTCTTGGACTCTGAAAAGTGCTTTCTCTCAACTCTCTTTGGAGAGAAGATAAGTTTCCCCTTTAGGAGACTATCAGGCTGAAGCAATTGTATTGATTGTGACACTAGAATTGAAGGATTATTTAATATTATAAATAAATGAGTCTAAACCTGAGCTTCCTATTTTCAAATTGGTTTTCCCAACTCAGTTCCATATTCTCTTCTAGAAAGGCCTCCAGGACTCCTGCCCACCCCAGAAGAAGTGGTGAGGAGAAAGCCCCTCAGTGCTGCTCTTAGTCCCAGGTGGATTGTTCAGTGGCAGGGAGAGTTGGTTTGTTTGCTGCTGCTGAGAAAGCTGTCAGAACAGGTCTCTTGGCACCAGAGCTCCCTGCTTCTTCTGTCATTCTGCTGTCACATTGTTCATTCTGCTGGTGTGTTCTACCCCTTGCCACACCCTATGGCTGTCTTGTCTATTTAGA
Organism: Lepidochelys olivacea; assembly: GCF_965140295.1. Lineage (NCBI taxonomy): Eukaryota > Metazoa > Chordata > Testudines > Cheloniidae > Lepidochelys > Lepidochelys olivacea. The sequence continues at coordinate 41,231,197 of NC_140418.1, read as the reverse complement.
TTCTAATTTCTTCAGGGCATGGACTATCTATTACTTTGTGTTTGTACCATGCCTAGTGCAATGGTGCCCCATTATTGGTTAGCCCTTAGGCATTACCTCAATTAACATGATTAATAATAACTATCCTGTTACTTTGACCCAAAGAAATTGTAACTCAGTATGTTCCTGCTTAAGAAGGACCAGGGGTTGAAATCATGGAATGTTCTTTGACAAGTATCCCACAAATTCAATTGGTCTTGCTTATTTTCTTTCCCTGGAGCAGGGTTTCCAGTTTCTAAACCTGAGGGGATCTCCCAGCTGTAATGAAGAGGAGAAGCCATGGGTCCCATATGTCCAGGACTCTGAGGAAAGAGAGACGCTGAGAGGTGCCTGCCCAGGTGAGGAATCAGTTAAATCAATTAAAAAAACTGTCCATGAATTAAGGAAACATTTTGGATTCCCTATGAAGACCTTGTGAACTTTCCAAATTCAGCAGCTGTGACATCCTCATGGGAGACATCACTCCTAACTCTCTACCCATCTTGACTGACACCTGATCTCCCTTTGTTCTGAGTCTTTGGATGGGATGTGGAGGCAGAATTGATTCCCTCCTCTCTCCCCAACAGGGAAAAGTTTTAGGGAATTCAGTTCCTGATTTCCCACCCTTCCCCATCAGATATTACTGTAGTTTGTTCATTCTCTCTCTGTCCTCTGAAGCCCCTGGTATTGGCCACTGTCGGAAGACAGGACACTGGGCTGGATGGACCTTTGGTCTGACCCAGTATGGCTGTTCTTATGACCTTTAAGACTGTTTTCAGCATTTTCTTCTCCATGGTAGAAGTTTATTATAGGCCACCTAGCCAGGAAGAAGTGATGGATGAGGCTTGTTTTTAAATAACTAACAAAACAATACAATGCACAGCACTTGGTGGCAATGGGGGATTTCAACTGCCCAGACATCTATTGGGAAAATACTACAGCGGGGCACAGATTATCCAACAAGTTATTGGAATGCATTGTATTCACTTTTTATTACAGAAGATGGAGAAAGCTACTAGGGAAGAGGTTGCTCTAAATTTGATTCTGAGAAATAGGGAGGAACTGGTTTAGAATTTGAAGGTCAAATGCAGCTTGTGTGAAAGTGATCATGAAATGATAAGAGTTGATGATTCAAAAAAAAAAGATGGAGGGAAAACTGCAGAAAAAAAGACAATGGAGTTGAAGAAGGCAGACTTTAGCAAACTCAGAGGGTTGGTCATTAGATGCTATGGGAAGCAGGTCTAAGGGGAAAAAGGGTTCAGGAGTGTTGACAGTTTCTAAGAGAGACATTATTAATGTCACAAAATCAAACTATCCCAATGTATGGCAAAAGACCACTCTGGCTTAACCAGGAGATCTTCAACTATCTGAAACTTAAAAAGGAGTCATACAAAATGTGGAAACTGGGTCAAATTATGAAGGGTGTGTTTGTGTGTGTATAAACACAAGATTTTAGGGACAAAATTAGAAAGGCCACAGCAGAAAACAAGATTAAACTAGCTAGGGCCATAAAGGGTAAGAATACATTTTATAAATACATTAGAATACTCTGGGGGAATTCTGCACCAAAAATTAAAAATTCCACATAGAATATTTGAAAATTCTGCAAAATTCTGCATATTTTATTTGTCAAAATAACACAATATAATCATGCCAGTTTCAATTATTTTGGTAATTTATTTCAAAATATCTGTCAGCAAGTATGTCTGTAACAATAGAGATCAAAAAAGGTTTCTGATAATGTATTTTTACAAATAGATTCCTTACTAGGCATAATTATACAGAACTTTGAGTAATTCATTTAAATTAGAATACAGAGTTGTATTTCCTGCACCTGTCAGAAGCAATGCAAGGAATTGGGGGAGCTGAGGTAAAGGAGGAGCTGAGGGAGAGGGAAGGAGCCTGGGACTGAACCTGGAGGGTGTTGGGTGCGGGTGGGAGAAGGTTTGGTGGGGGGAGAAGAGTGGGATTGTTAGGGAATTGGGAAGCTTCCCCCATGCAGACCCTGGCTGACCCCAGGCCTCTCCAATTCAATCAGGCACATCTGCCCCGTCCCTGCAGTCCCCTATCCTCATCGGTCTCTGCAGCCTCCTCCGCAATCCTTGTGTGTTCCTGCAGCCCCCCTCCCCCATCACCAGGCTTAACGCTGTCACGCCACTAGTTCCTGCGCTCATGTCCCAGTCTGCCCCCCACTAGCCATTCTGAATTCCAGTCTGTGTGCTCCATTCTGTGTGCCTTGGGTGCCCCACTCTGTCCGCCTTGGGTGCCCCACTCTGTCCTAACCTGGCTCCGCAGGCAGGATGCTTTGATGAACTTCTACTCCTCAGGGAATTCTGCAGCACTGAGCATGAATACAATTTTGTCCCCCACAGAAAATGCATTCTGCCCCAGAAGTGCTGCAGTTCCTCCTTTTGCACACCAGAGGCTTCTGTGATGCCAAAAGAGCCAGCTGTGTTAGTAATACAGTAACTCCTCACTTAAAGTCATCCCAATTAATGTTATTTCATTGTTACGTTGCTCATCAATTAGGGAACATGCTTGTTTAAAGTTGCACAATGCTCCCTTATAACATGGTTTGGCAGCCGCCTGCTTTGTCCACTGCTTGCAGAAAGAGCAGCCCATTGGAGCTAGCTGATGGGGGCTTGGAACCAGGGTGGACTGGCAGCCCCCCATCAGTTCTCCACTCCCCTAAGTTCCCTGTGCGGCAGCTGCCCAGCAGTCTATCTGGGGAACTAGGGATGCGGGAGGTGCTCCAGCACCCCCACGTTTTACACAGAGCTCCGCTGCTGTCCCCACCCCCAAAGGATCCCTGCTGCTGTCCCCACGCCTGGGGATCCCCGCTGCTGACCCTGTGCTACCATCCTGGCATGCCTGGGGATCTCCACTGCTGATCCCGTATCCAGGGAGCCCTGCTGCTGACCCCGCACCTGGGGATCCCTACTGCCGACCCTGCACCGGCATACTGGTGCACCTGGGATCCCAGCTGCTGGGATGGACCCTGGGTGCAGGGCTGGCAGCCCGGAGAGACCTCGAGCATGCAGGGCAGCAGCTGGGACCCTTGGCAGAGTTTAATCATTAACAGAAAAAGATAAGCATCAAGCTTATCGGTTAACCGGTTAAACTCTTACATCCCTAATATATATGGCTAGATTTTGTAATGTTTCAATGTGTTGTTGTTACCACTGCAGGTGTATTAACCAGTGCAAGTTTATTATCACAGAATAGAGGGCTGGATTATGTGATAACCTGAATTACATTGTAACACTGTAAATTCTTTTTCTTTCTTTCTAGTAACACAAGAAATGGTGACTAATCTTGAAACACTTATTTTATATAGTTTACCCCTTTTGGATTAAGAGGTTCAACAGTAATACCTCACTCTAAAGGGGTTGGGATAGGGGAATATATGTGAGAAATAGTGCATATAAGAATAGAGACCTGGTACATACTTCAGTTATTTCTATTTCAAACGGAATTTATTCCAATAAACTATAAGGTAAATTTCTGTTAAGAGGAAAACTACTTAAGGAAAGAATTTGTATATTCTTTTATAGCTTTGACTAGTTTCTGTGTAATGATAAAACGCACTACCGTGACGTGCCAGGCCAGCTATGCAATTGTCTGTTTCCTTGGCTGCAGGTACAGCTTCTACTCCACTTGAATCCAAAGAGTGAGAGTGTGATGGATTGGTCACAGAAACTCCCTGAAGACTGTCACTAGATGTGCTGGGATACCACTGAGAGCAAATCCCCTTGCCAGACAAGGCTTCCCTCCACTCCTGTCTTGCTGAGTTAGGCCTCTAGTCAGCTATAGCACAGACCAAGAAATTGGGTCACACACCCCTGCAGTGCAAAGAAACTAAGATTCACTTAGTCCAGGGGCTTCTCAGTTAACAAGGACTTTCCCAGCACCCAGTATTCAGTCTTTCTGGGAGTCTAAACCCCAAATGAATCCGTTTTACTCTGCATAAAGCTTATACAGCGTAAACTCAAAAATTGTCCGCCCTCTAGAACACTGATAGAGAGAAATGCACAGCTAATACTTGAAAAGGGGGGGGGGAAATCACTTACTCTGGGTTAATTAATAAGCAAAGGTGATTTTATTAAGTATAAAAAGTAGGATTTAAGAGGTTCCAAGTAATAACAGACAGAACAAAGTAACAAAACATGCAAGTCTAAGCCTAATACAGTAGGACACTGAATACAGGTAAATCTCACCTTCAGAGATGTTCCAATAAGCTTCTTTCACAGACTAGACTACTTCCTAATCTGGGCCCAGTCCTTTTCTAACCAACATTGTGGTTTATGGCCTGCGTGCAGCAATCACTCACACCCCTATAGATACAGTCCTTTGTTCCAGTTTCTTTCAGGTATCTCTTTGGGTTGGAGAGACCATCTCTTGAGCCAGCTGAAGACAAAATTGAGTGGCTTCCAAGGCCTTTTATATTCTCTCTCATGGGCGGAAATTTTGTTCTTCTGTACGAAATCACAACAAGATGATGGAGTTTGTAGCCACCTGAGCAAGTCACATGTCCATGAATGATTCAGCTTTTTTCAGGCTGACGCCATTGTTTTACATGTTAGTTTAAATGTTCCCAGGGAAGCTCAGATGTAGATTGGCGTCTCCCAAAGTCCCTTGTCAGTAAAGTGTTTCTTGATTGGGCACTTAATCAGAATAGTCCTTTCTCAAGAAACTGACCAAATGCTTCACTGATGCTACTTAGAATCAAACATATTGAGATACAAGTACATAGCCAATATTCATAACTTCAAATACAAAAATGGTACATACATGTGGATAGTACAATCATAACCAGCAAATTACAACCTTTCCATAGATACCTTACTTGACCTCCTTTGTACAAGATTTGGTGCAACTATAGAACCTTGGTTGCCAAAATGATCTATATGGGCACAGTTCATGTCAATATAAAAATGTGTGATAGACCCAGGCCAGTTGGGTACAGCAGAGTAGCCTTATTGGGATCTGGGAAGTGGGTGGGCGAAGCTAAAGGATCCCCACACAGCCTAAGAGGGGGATCCACAGGACCTGGACACCAAATAATATGCGGGACAACTAATGAAATAACAGGGACAGGAGTGTGGTCAAAGGGTCAAACGAAGGGAACCGGACATGGACACCGAGCAGAGAACCCCGGACAGCGCCCATTGCTCCTCAAAGGGGTCACGGGAGTCAGCAGACACCGCCCAGAGGAACTCTGCCCAGATACGTGAATGGATGGAGGATCGGAAATAGGCCCCACAGTCACAGGAGACTCCATCGGCCAACCTCCTCACTCTGGTTTTATAGATGGCCATTTTAGCTAGGGCCAGGAGGAGGTTGATCAGGAGGTCCCACGACTTTGTGGGGCCATGGATAGGGAGTGCATAAATAAGACGGTGAGGGGAAAAGTGCAACCAAAAGCATAACAAGATATTTGTGAGGAGCCAGAATAGGGGCTGCAGCCTGGCACACTCCATATATATGTGTGCCAGGGTTTCCCTCATGCTGCAAAAGGGGAAAGTGTCTGGCATAGGGGTGAACCATGCCAAGTACACACCCGTGCTCATGGCTCCATGAAGGAGCTGCCAACTGATATCCCCAGTGGGCTTCGGGACCAAGGTGGAGTATAGGCTGGCCCACCGGGGCTCCTCACCCTCCAGAGGTGGCAGGAGGTACTGCCATTTTGTATCAGGGTGGGACATGAGGGTGAGGACATGAAGGGTGTGGAGCACAAGAGCATATCGATGTTTTCTTGGTGCGGTCTGGAAGCACACCGGCTGCAGCTCATGCAGCCGGCTCACGGTGAAGGGGCGGGGGGTCGGTTGGGTCCACAGGGCAGGGGCCCGATGAAAAGGTCTGGTGGGCCTGGGGTGGAGGGTGGGTGGACCACGCTCTCATGCAGGACCCAGTCGAGGTAAACCCGAGCAGCGGGTGGCAAAGCGGCCGTCACCTTCTGAAGTAAGCGCCAGGGAGTACGAGGTCTGGAGACCCCCATGCACTGAGCAAGCATCAGGGGATCCAGCCAGTCTCCCTGGTCATAGTCCAGGAGGTCTCTGACTCTTGTGACTTCTGCCAGGACCAACCTCTGATGCACCAAGCTCGGGGTTGTGTAGCAGGGGCTCCGTGAGGAGATCTGCCCCCTCGGTGGCCGCCACGGACCTGCTCATTGAAAGCAGTTTCCAGGTCTGGAGGAGGTCCTGGTAGAAGACCGGCAGGCCGGAGAGGTCTCACGGAAGACCTCTCAGATGGAGATAAAGGAGCTGCCGGTCATATCACAGCCCGCAGAAATGGCACAGGAAGGCATGCACCAGTATGCTCCATGCTGGACTACCTGCACTGTAAAGGAGCCTCTGCAGGGCCTGGACATGGAAGATATGGACCTGAGTGTGCAGACATTTCAGGTCCTGCCCTCCCTCCTCCAGGGGTAGATGGAGAACCCCTGCAGGGACCCAGTGCAGTCCTGATCAAAAGAACTCCAGAATCGAGGTCCGGAGGTTGGCCAGGAAACCTGGGGCCGGGACCAGGATGTTGAGCCGGTACCAGAGCATGGACAGGACTAGTTGGTTAAGCACCAGTGCTTTCCCTCGAAGGGAGAGGCACCGGAGTAGTCCTGTCCATTTCCGGAGCTGCTCTACCACCCTGCCCTCTAAAGCGTGCCAGTTCTCCTGCAGAGAGGGATGCATGGCAGAAAGGTAAATGCCGAGATAGAGAGGTGGACCAGCGCTCCACCGGATGGCCTGAAGTGTGGGTGGGAGGGAGCTCATCTGCCAGCCGTCCATGACCACCAGGCCAGAGCTCTTGATCCAGTTGACCTGGGCGGAGGAGGCTGCCGAATAGATAGCCTGGGAAGCCTCCACCCGCGCCAAGTAGCCCGAGTCCTGGACCACGAGGAGCACATTGTTGGCGTACGCCGACAGGACCAGCCGCAGCTCCGGCTCCCACAGCACCAACCCCATCAACCTCCTGTGGAGGAGACAAAGGAAAGGCTCAATCGCCAGAGTGTACAGCTGGCCCGAGGTGGGGCACGCCTGCCGTACTCCTCGCCTGAAGCTGACCGGTTCGGTCAGGGTCCAGTTGAGCCTGACCAGACACTTTGCAGAGGCGTACAGCACCCGGACAAAACCCACAAACTGGCGTCTGAAGCCAAACGCTCATAGAGTGCTCAGGAGATACCCGTGGTCCACCCTCTATAACACCTTCTCCTGATCCAAGGACAGGAGGGTGAACAACAGACCGTCCCTACACCCGAGTTCCAAGAGGTCCCAAACCAGATACAGGTTGTCAAGGATGCTGCGGCCCGGGACAGTGTAGGTCTGGTCTGGGTGGATCACGTCCGCCAGCATGGACCCTAGCCGCAGCGAGATGGCTTTTGCTACAACTTCGTAGTCTGTGCTGAGGAGCGAGACGGGATGCCAATTTCATAAATCACGGGGGTCCTCCTTCGGCAATAAGGCAAGCACGGCTCACCTGCATGAAAGAGGGAGGACCCTGCTCTGCGAAGACTTGGCCCAGACGGTGACTAGGTCTGGGCCGAGGACGTCCCAGAACACGCGGTAGAACACCACAATCAGCCCATCCATGCCCGGAGATTTATTGGTGGGTATGTGACGGAGGGCTTCCTAGAACTCGGCCAGAGTGAGAGGCAGCTCTAGCCGGTCTTGGTCGCCAGCGCTAACCGTAAGAAGCTTCTCCCAGAGCACTCTGCAATCGTTAGGATTGGTCGGCGGGGGGTGCCGTCCTCTGCTAGGAGGCAGGTGACATGCTTCTTGGCCCCCCTCTTTTTCTCCAGGGCGTAGAAGAAGCAGGAGCCATGATCCATCTCCCGAAGGAGGCAGATGCGGGATCAAACAAAGGCACCCTGGGCCCGATGGTCCTCGAGGGCCTGTAGCTCCTCCCGCTTCTCCCGGCACGCCCTGCAGGGGGATGGATCCTCGGGGCTGGCAGCCAGACGCCTCTCCAGCTCTAAGATCTCCAGTTCCAACTGCCCTATCGCCGCATCCCTCCGTCAGCTGGTGCCCCGGGTGTAGTCAAGGCAGAAGAGCCGGGTGTGCACCTTCTCCAGGTCCCACCTCCGCTGTGCCAAGGGAAAGGCATGCCGCTGCCCTCGCCAGGCCAGCCAGAACTCCCAGAAGGACGCCACGAAGCCCACATCCTCCAACAAGCTGCTGTTAAAATGCCAATAGGCCGGCCCCAGCCTCTCTGTGCAGAGAGAGGCCGTCACAGTGGCTAAATGATGATCAGAGAATGGGGCCAGCCGGATGCTGGAGAAGTGGGCCCGCGAAAGGTGGAAACGTGATGAGTGGCGCGCCTGATGGGCCTCCACCTGGACAAAGGTGAACATTGAGATATTGTCCGGGTGGTGGTCGCGCCAGTCGACCATCGCTCCCTGGTGGACATCTATCTCCTGGAGGACGTCTGCGGCAGCTGGGCACTGCTCGGTCCCTGAGCGGTCCTGCTCCTCGAGGGTGGTATTAAAGTCCCCACCCAGGACCAGGCACTCGCGAGGATCCAAGGTGCCAAGGAAGGCGGATGCCTGCTGAAAGAAATGCAATTGCTCCGGGCCCAATGTCGGGGCATAGACGTTGACAAGGTTGACCACAAGCCCCTCCATACGGACCCAGAGGTGCAGCAGGTGGCCCGGCACAGTCTTGGCAACCCCCAGCACCTTGGGCCATAGGTCGGGGGAGAACAGGGTCGCCACTCCAGCTGTACGAACTGTGAGATGGCTAAAGTAGACCCTGTCCCCCCATTCCAGCCGCCAGCTGTCTTCAGCGGCCGGATCTGTATGGGTCTCCTGAAGGAAAACCACAGAGAACCCGCCGTCCCGAAGGAAGGGGAGCACTTGGCACCTGCGGAGGCCCATCCTACAGCCCCGTGTGTTCAATGTTGCAATGGTGAGAGGTGCCATGAGGAGGGCTGGGGGGGATCCTCGCTGGCAGGGATGCTCGCGGCTCCCAATGGACTGTGCAACAATCCGTGACCTACCCCGTAGGTGAGTAAGGAGTCACGGAAGAGGTGGACCCACTGGTAGGCCGCGGTGGCCTGCTTCCCGGTCCTTTTACCCTCCCCCATGAGGACCCTCACGGCCTAGAGGATTTGATGGAAGTCCTCCCATCGCTGGAGAGCGAGCTGCACCTTGTTAAGGAAGCCACGGACGTCCTCAAGGAACTCCCGCAGCTCCTCTTGCAGCGTATGGGAGGGCGGGATCACTAGCCCCCAGCTTTCCTCCGGGGGTGACCACTGACACAGCCCCATGGCCCACCGAGACGGGCAGCCAAGGGGCGGACCCCTGACATGGCGCCCGATGGGCTGGCGCCACACGGCCCCTCTCAAACCCTGCCTCAATTGGGGGCGACGGAGGGAAGAAAGCAGCCCCTGGTGAGTCGGGACAGGGAAGTACAGAGGCCGCTCCCTGGGGGCTATCTTCTGGGAGTGAGGAGATGACGGCTCCAGAGGTGGCAATGGTATCACGGGAGGTGGAGGGGACAGGGACGGGGTTGCCATCAGGGGCAGGGCAGGGATCCAGAGTAGGAGCAGGGCAGGGGTTGGGTGCAGAGTCAGGGAGAGGAGCAAAGGCAGGATCCTGGGCCCCAGTAGCCAGGCCGCTGGGAAATGGCCCCTCTCAGGCAAGGAGGGGCTCCATCGGGGCCTTGAAGGGAAGGGACTCCAATGGAGGGGTGGTACTGCCCTCCCGTGCTGCCACGTCTTCCCCGGCCGGTACCGGGGGATGGAACGCACCCGCGGGCAAGGCAGAAGGGTCGGCATCGTTGCCTCCCTTTCTGGTCTTCCGGGGGTCTTGCCAGGCCCTTCTCCACCACCTCCTGGGCGGTGGCCTCCGATGCTAAGAAAAAGACCACCTTGCCATACATTTTGGAGGCTGCCACAATGGCCGCGAGCCCCACCATCCTTACCAATGCAGGGACAGTGGGGGCCATGGAGGGCCTGGGCTTTTTAGCAGGGCCCTTCCCCTTCTTCTTACCCTGGCCTTTCCTGCCGGCTGGGGGGGGGCTCCCCCAGAATCTGAGGGGGCGAGGGATGTGGTAGCAGCGGAGGTCACCCCGGTGCCCGCCGCTGCCGGCGCCCCAGCAGGGGTGGTGGCAGGTGGTTTGGCAGCGGCAGTTGAGGTAGAGGCTTGGGGGGGGTGACGGAGGGGCAGGTGGGGGAGGGGCAGCTGGGGCTGCTGGAGGGGCCCCACCCGCTGTGTCCCCCGCCATAATGAGCAGGGAGGGAGGGGAAAACACCAGAGAGAGGCGGGGAAAGGGGAGGCAGGTTGACCACTTCTCCCCGCTAGGCTGCAGGCAGGAGAGGAGGGCGCCAAAAAGGGTGGGCTGGATGGGGGGCTATCAAGGGCTTGTGGGGGACAGTCACTGACTCAGGATAGGAATCCAGCTCCTCTAGCTGCACTAGGGGAAGGGGTCATAACAACATTGGGGGGAGTGCAGTGAGATAGGGGCAAACTCAAACAGGGGAAGGGCACAAGCGCATGGGAGGGGGCATGGGCGCACTGAGTAAGGGGCCAATCAGGGCAGAGGTACCACGTGGGGATGGGGGAGAACCAGGCTGGAGCTAGCTTCAGAGGCCGGGGCAGGGCAAACAAACAAAAGCTGCAGAGGGAAAAGGGCGGGGCAGGCAAACAAACTGAAGCTAGCGAGGTTCTGGGGTAAAAGGGAGGGCAAAAAGGCTGCAAGGAGCAAAATGGGGCATGTAACAAGGGACAAACCTGGGGGCTTGCTGAAGGGGGTCAGTCCAGGGGCACATGCGCTTGCAAAGAGTCAGTGCAGACTGGCTGCTGCTTCAGGCCCAAAAGGTCGTGAAAGGGCACGGCAAGCCAAGCAAGGAGCGGAGTCCCAGAGGCAGGAGCTTGAGGCAGATGGTAAGTGTCCACTGGGGGTGATGGAGGGGGCAGCGATGGCGGTCGTGGTGGGAGTTGGGGGGACACACAGATGGACTGGGGGCAGGCTCCACACCACACACACTGTGTCCCCACAAGCACAGTCAAAACCCCCACCACAAGAATCATAGAATATCAGGGTTGGAAGGGACCTCAGGAGGTCATCTAGTCCAACCCCCTGCTCAAAGCAGGACCAATCCCCAATTAAATCATCCCAGCCAGGGCTTTGTCAAGAGCGACCTTAAAAACTTCTAAGGAAGGAGATTCTATCACCTCCCTAGGTAACGCATTCCAGTGTTTCACCACCCTCCTAGTGAAAAAGTTTTTCCTAATATCCAACCTAAACCTCCCCCACTGCAACTTGAGACCATTACTCCTTGTCCTGTCCTCTTCTACCACTGAGAATAGTCTAGAACCATCCTCTCTGGAACCACCTCTCAGGTAGTTGAAAGCAGCTATCAAATCCCTCCTCATTCTTCTCTTCTGCAGACTAAACAATTCCAGTTCCCTCAGGCTCTCCTCATAAGTCATGTGTTCCAGCCCCCTAATCATTTTTGTTGCCCTTTGCTGGACTCTCTCCAATTTATACATCCTTCTTGTAGTGTGGGGCCCAAAACTGGACACAGTACTCCAGATGAGGCCTCACCAATGTCGAATAGAGGGGAATGATCACGTCCCTCGATCTGCTCGCTATGCCCCTACTTATACATCCCAAAATGCCATTGGCCTTCTTGGCAACAAGGGCACACTGCTGACTCATATCCAGCTTCTCGTCCACTGTCACCCCTAGGTCCTTTTCCGCAGAATTGCTGCCTAGCCATTCGGTCCCTAGTCTGTAGCTGTGCATTGGGTTCTTCTGTCCTAAGTGCAGGACCCTGCACTTATCCTTATTGAACCTCATCAGATTTCTTTTGGCCCAATCCTCCAATTTGTCTAGGTCTTTCTGTATCCTATCCCTCCCCTCCAGCGTATCTACCACTCCTCCCAGTTTAGTATCATCCGCAAATTTGCTGAGAGTGCAATCCACACCATCCTCCAGATCATTTATGAAAATATTGAACAAAACCGGCCCCAGGACCAACCCCTGGGGCACTCCACTTGACACCGGCTGCCAACTAGACATGGAGCCATGTCAAAAGCACATGTCAAGAGCACAGTTCAAAAGTTACTCGGCCTTAAGGCCCCCTCCACAGTGGTCTGCAGAGTCCCTGTGCGCTCCCCCAGCAACAGATGGCCTCTTCCCCTCTTCCTTTGGGTCCAGCAATTCCAGGCGGCAGTCCGGTGGCCAGGCAGGCAGAAAGGACCCCTCACAGCTGGTGATGGTGGTGGCATCCACAGCAGCAACGGCTGGGGTAGAGGTCTCTCACTCCCCGCCTCTGGGGAACGGGCCAGCAGAACCCCCCCCAGGGGCTGTAGTTGGAGCAGTAACAGCACCCAAGGGTGCGGGGGGGGGGCAGCAGCTAGCCAGCAACCAGGTAGCAGAGAAGGGGGGTGGGTAGTGTCTGGCCCAGCCAGGGGAGCAGTTGGAGCGGTGGCGGCAGCAAGAACCCAAGGCCCAGCAGCAGAAATCTCCCTCCTCGCCAGTTAGGTTCAGCAGAGGAACCAAAGATAGATCTACTGGCCACTGGATGAACAGGTTTCTGTTCCCTTGCTGACCAGAGCAGGGGCTGCTCCAGGCTAATGACTCCAATTAACCTGCAAAGAGTCAGATGAGGCCATTAAGCTAATGTGACCACCTGACTTTAATTAAGGCCCCTCTGATCATATAAAAGGGCTTACTCCAGTCATGCAGAGAGGAGGGGAAGTGTGGCTGAAGGGCTGGTTAATGAAGACACCCTTAAGTCATTGGTAAGGGAGAAGCAGGAGAGTTGTGGGGAAGTGGCCCAGGGAAATGTAGCAACTCTGGCAGTAAAAGGTTGGCTGCCAACAGCTGCTACCATTAGGGTCCCTGGGCCGGAACCCGGAGTAGAGGGTGGACCCGGGTTCCTCCCAACACACCACTGCAGAAACACCTCCTAGGAGGGGAAAACAGGCCCCTGTCAGGACAGGAGGCTAAACTGTTTTGGCATGAGGCTGTAGGAGCAATAGAGACTGTGGGAATTCTCTCACCAACCTCCATTACTGGCTAATGATGAAAAGGGCTCAGTAGACTGTATCCCTGGCCCTAGAGAGAGAAGGGCTACATAGAGCGTTGCAGTGAGCCTCTGAGGCTAGCATAAACTGCCTAGAAGCGCGGGGACAAGGTCAGAGCTCTGCCACCACTGATACACATACAGACAGGATAATCATAATCAGCAAATTACAACCTTTCCATAGCTACTTTACTTGACCTCCTTTGTACAAGATTTGATGCAACTATAGGACCTTGGTTGCCACAAGGATCTATATGGTCACAGTTCATGTCAATAACGTCACAGAGAGGGCTGCAGAATTTCAATCCCTTGTCAATTTAGAAAATTAAGGTTCTTTTTTCTATTTTTCGTCTTCATTAATAGAACAGACTTTCTAGTATAGTGGGGGTGGCTATGTGTGTGTGTGTTTGCGCACGTGCGCAAGAGAGAGAAATACATGAGGAAGACCTGAGAGAGTAGTTCCCCAAATCTAAATATCCCTAAACTGCTGCTCTATTATGTCACTAATTGCACATTCCTCATCTGTGAAAGGGTTCAAAGAAACTAAACTGTTGAATATAATTTGCTCATTGAGACCTTTTAAGCTTCTGCTTATAACAGTCTCAATAAGGTCTATGTCTGTGTTGCAGTGAGGTGGAGGCTTTAATTGGCTCTGAGGTTATGGCTTAAAAAGGAAGCAATAATTTGTTTTCAGTATTGAAATATTCAATTAGCTCAGTCTGGATTGCACTGGTTGGTTTCAGTTCTCTGTTTTAGGATTTATAAGGGTTGATATTCTGCTGTATTAATCTGATGATTTGCTTAAGCTGGTGATCTGGTTCCAATATAATATCATTGTTAACTCACTGATTTGATCCTATTATGATGACAGTATTGTTTCACCCTGAGTTTGCTGACTGGTGTTCATAGTAGTTTTGCCTTAGTGAGCTGTAATCGTGATTGTATTGGTTCATTTTAATGAACTGTACAAAAGGGATCTAGAGTCAAAATTCTTTCAGTGAGCACCATGAGCTGGAACTATAGCAAATCTGGGTGGAGATCTGACTCTCCAGTTGAGAGCCCCATCGTCTCCCTCTTCATTTAACCTCTGGTTTTCACAGGGGAGCAGTTGATGTGGGCAGCAATGTAAGGGTCAGCTGAATCCTGTAGCATTCAACGCAGTACAAGGGAAAATAAACTCACCCATGCAGGCTTTTTAGGAGTGTGCGTGTGAGGGTTGTGGGAGTTTGGTTGCAGGAGAGATCACTGAATTGGGAGTGGTTTAAGGGTGGGTGGACTGGACTTCTACATAGAGTGCTTCTGCCGATGTGCACGGGCTGAAATTGTGGAAAAGCAGCATCACTTGCCCCATAACCTCAGCCATGCAGAACACAACACCATCCACAACCTCAGGAACAACTCTGACATCATAATCAAAAAGGCTGACAGAGGTGCTGTCGTCATCATGAATAGGTCGGAATACGAACAAGAGGCTGCTCAGCAGCTCTCCAATACCACTTTCTACAAGCCATTACCCTCTGATCCCACTGAGGGTTACCAAAAGAAACTACACCATCTGCTCAAGAAACTCCCTGAAAAAGCACATGAACAAATCCGCACAGACACACCCCTACAACCCCGAGCAGGGGTATTCTATCTGCTACCCAAAATCCATAAACCTGGAAATCCTGGACGCCCCATCATCTCAGGCATTGGCACCCTGACATCAGGATTGTCTGGCTATGTAGACTCCCTCCTCAGGCCCTACGCTACCAGCACTCCCAGCCATCTTTGAGACACCACTGACTTCCTGAGGAAACTACAATCCATCGGTGATCTTCCTGAAAACACCATCCTAGCCACTATGGATGTAGAAGCCCTCTACACCAACATTCCACACAAAGATGGACTACAAGCCGTCAGGAACACTATCCCTGATAATGTCACGGCAAACCTGGTGGCTGAACTTTGTCCTCACCCATAACTATTTCACATATGGGGACAATGTATGCCTTCAAATCAGCGGCACTGCTATGGGTACCCGCATGGCCCCACAGTATGCCAACATTTTTATGGCTGACTTAGAACAACGCTTCTTCAGCTCTTGTCCCCTAATGCCCCTACTCTACTTGCACTACACTGATGACATCTTCATCATCTGGACCCATGGAAAAGAAGCCCTTGAGGAATTCCACCATGATTTCAACAATTTCCATCCCACCATCAACCTCAGCCTGGACCAGTCCACACAAGAGATCCACTTCCTGGACACTATGGTGCTAATAAGCAATTATCACATAAACACCACCCTATACCAGAAACCTACTGACCGCTATGCTTACCTACGTGCCTCCAGCTTTCATCCAGCCCACACCACACGATCCATTATCTACAGCCAAGCTCTACAATACAACTGCATTTGCTCCAACCCCTCAGACAGAGACAAACACTTACAAGATCTCTATCAAGTGTTCTTACAACTACAATACCCACCTGCTGAAGTGAAGAAACAGATTGACAGAGCCAGAAGAGTACCCAGAAATTACCTACTACAGGACAGGCCCAACAAAGAAAATAACAGAACGCCACTAGCCATCACCTTCAGCCCCCAACTAAAAGCTCGCCAATGCATCATCAAGGATCTACAACCTATCCTGAAGGATGACCCATCATTCTCACAGATCTTGGGAGACAGGCCAGTCCTTGCTTACAGACAGCCCCCCAACCTGAAGCAAATACTCACCAGCAGCCACACACCACACAACAAAACACTAACCCAGGAACCTATCCTTGCAACAAAGCCCGTTGCCAACTGTGTCCACATATCTATTCAGGGGACACCACCATAGGGCCTAATCATATCAGAGGCTCGTTCACCTGCACCTCTACCAATGTAATATATGCCATCATGTGCCAGCAATGCCCCTCTGCCATGTACATTCGCCAAACTGGACAGTCTCTAGGTAAAAGAGTAAATGGACACAAATCAGACGTCAAGAATTAGAACATTCAAAAACCAGTCGGAGAACACTTCAATCTCTTTGGTCACACGATTACAGACCTAAAATTGGCAATTCTTCAACAAAAAAACTTCAAAAACAGACTCCAATGAGACTGCTGAATTGGAATTAATTTGCAAACTGGACACAATTAACTTAGGCTTGAATAAAGACTGGGAGTGGATGTGTCATTACACAAAGTAAAACTATTTCTCCATGTTTATTCCCCCCCCACCCCACTGTTCCTCACACATTCTTGTCAACTGCTGGAAATGGCCCACCTTGATTATCACTACAAAAGGTTCCCCCCCGCTGGTAATAGCTCACCTTACCTGATCACTCTTGTTACAGTGTGTATGGTAACACACATTGTTTCATGTTCTCTGTGTATATAAAGTCTCCCCACTGTATTTTCCACTGCATGCATCCGATGACGCGAGCTGTAGCTCACAAAAGCTTACGCTCAAATAAATTTGTTAGTCTCCAAGGTGCCACAAGTACTCCTTTTCTTTTTGCTAGGCATTTACTGTCCAGGCAGCATCTGGCTCACCCTGGTCAGGGCCAGCTGAGGTTGTGGATCTAGTTTGAAGGGATCTAAATGGAAGGGAAAAGCTCCTCCTCTTGGTGGCCTGAAAATTCAGGCTCCAAAACTGAGCTTCACCCAAGCTTCTCAGTAACTGGCAACACACAAATACCTTCTATCTGGGAAAGGCACAGAGTACCCCCAGGCACTGCAGACACAAGCTCCTTCAACTCTGCTCCAGTAGTGTAACACCAACAGACCCCAGCCATCAGTGGGCGGGAGTGAACCTGGGACCTCTGAAGCTAAATGCGTGAGTCTCACTGCAATTTATTTGAGCATACGCTTTTGTGAGCTACAGCTCACTTCATCGGAAGCTTATGCTCAAATAAATTGGTTAGTCTCTAAAGTGTCACTAGTACTCCTTTTCTTTTTGCGAATACAGACTAAGACGGCGGCTACTCTGAAACCAGGGATTTAATAGCAACTGATTTTTCAAGAATTTGATCGAAGGGCAACATTTGAGGAGATTTGATGGTAATAGCAGATAATTAGATGGGAAAATCTCAGAGGATAATAAAATCAAGCATGGATAACTAGAGAGAAAATGGGGCAACATTTTCAAGAAATAGATTTTAGAATTGAGGAGAAAATGGGTAAAAATTAAATAGCTGCTAATGTAAAAGAAAAAGAACATTGGAGGTGATTTTAGAGCGATATTCAGTAATTCTGGGGGAAAGTTTGAGAGGATTATACAGCAACAGTCAATAAATAATGGAAAATAATGAGTCCCCCTTGCCTGATACTCAGATGAGTAGTGCTGATTTACAGAGGAAGAGATGACGGAGTGGAGGCAGAAGAATTGCTGGCTTTGGGGAGGAGGTGGCAGTAGTGTCTGGGAACTGTGCCTGGCAACTGATGGCTGGGGTACTACTGGAGAGGAGGGGGAAGTTGCTGGGACAGGGTAACTTGGGACTCTCCCTTCCCCTTCCATGCCATGTGAATGTCACAGAACCATAGGGAGAGAAGGGACCACAAGGGTCATCTGTCCCACCCCAAAGGCAGCCGCATCTCAGTTCTCTCCACAGCTCTGCCTGCTAACCCTTTTCCCATTTGGCAAATGACTCAGGGCACCAATTACCCACCTAAACATGGGCAATTTGCTGCACCTAAAAGAGGTGGGCAGATGCCCCAGATTTGAGGAGTTTTTAATGTAATATTTGAGAATCACAAAGACAGTGGGCAAAATCTGAGACTAGATAAAGGGTCAATAAGTTGAGAGCAAAGAGTCTACATGGATTTTACATCCATACTTGATAATTACAGAGAAAAGAAGAAGGCGTGTAAGAGAATTTCATCAATATTTGAGAGGGAAGTGGCAAAATCAGAGATTATGTCTGCACACACCCAGTCCTCGCCTTTCTCTCCTTCCCCTGGAATTCCTTGAGTGCACAAAAAACAGTTCAATCTGCCCCATTTCACACTGTCTTTCCCCTCCCTCCGTTCCTGGCCTTATTTTTCATCCCTTTCTTTCCTGATGTCTCCAGACAAACCAAAGGGAACCCCCCCCAGGGTCCCCTCTCTGACCAGAGCTGGAGACAGAGCAAGGGCAGGGGCTTCATCGTTGTTCACTCAATTCCCATCCTTTCTACAGGTGCATGAACAGCGAGGAAGCAGGTTCCCAGGGACTTCAAGAGGCCAGGACCCCTGGTGCAGGGTCACTTTCCTGCCCACCCCCAGCACTTTCCCTGAGGTCTCTCTGGATTACCTAGAGTCTCCAGCTCTGGAGTTGATGTTGGCAGAGCTCAGGGCTACCCTAGGAGGCTCATTCCACCTGGAGAATATCTCACCCCTGGCTGGGCACAGAAGGGCTTTTAATGAAGAGCTCTCCCCAGCACTGGACCCTGCTGGGGAAGCATCAGCTGCCCTGTCCAGGCTCCCAGATCACAATGAAGGCAGTAGCCAGGTGTATTTCACAGAGCCCTGCACCCAGCTATCTTCTTAGGATATGCACAACCTGCCTCAGGTAGCATGTAACCAGGATTCATCACTGAATTTGGTCCACTGGTTGGATCATTGGCTTTCCTGGTTTGGGTGAAGGCTGCTCTGTGCCATCCTATATCCCATTTCTATTCTTTGTTCTCTCCTATTCCTGTGCCCCAACTCCTCCCAGCACTCACCGCTTTCAGCTGCTCCAGCCCAGCCTCTTCCTGTGTGTCCTTCACTTCACTAGTACTCTGGGCTGCACTGGGACTTTCTCCAGCTGAAATTAGCCCCAAGGACAGCACTGGACTTTGTCAATAGACTGAGAAAGACTTGGGGGGCCCTGCTTGGGATGGGAAGGAAAGTGACTCTGCACAAATGTCCCTGGGAGTATCAGATCTGGCAACTCCTGGGAATCTGCCCCCTGCCTGCGAAAGTGCCTGCAGGAGGGCTCAGAGCATCGGAGCTGGAACTAGGAGTGCAGGGGGTGTGGTAATAACAACCAAACACATGGGAACAACTTTCAGCATCCCCACTATGAAAATTTGTTCAACCTGTAGTGTGAAAACATGCTCTCTGACTGAATTTCCTATTTAGGGTGTACTGAGCATGCTCAGTAACATCTGTTGAGGCCACTGCCCTTCACGCTGCCCTTACTTGGAATCACACTTACAAGGGCACCTGTGGTTCAGAGCTGCCTTAACAGCAATGAAAAGGCTGCCCTCCTCCTCCCAGGCCCTGATCTCTCCTGGGGCAAAAAATTCAGGCAGGGAGAGAGACCAGGCCCCAGTGGGGTTTCCCTTGTGTGTGTCTGGGGCAGGGTGGGTAGGTTGTCAGGTAGGAAAGGGATGAAAAAGATGCCAGAAAAGGAGGGAGGGCAGGGGAGAAGCAGGCCTGGTAAAATGTTGCAGATGGAACCATTTCTGGGCAGGGACCTCAGAGCAGTGGGGAGAGAAAGGGGAAATGAAATCCCCTCTGACTTGGCCACTTCCCTCTCCAATATCAATACATCGTCGGGAGCCACATCCACAGGCCGGGGAGTCCTTTGTTTTCCATTTATTCACTAGATGTCCACTTCTGCCATGGTTGATTTGGATTCAGTGCAGAGCTGACCAAGGTCGAACCCAGGAACCTTCTGCATAGGATCCCACACAAGGTGCTTACAGCACAAGACTGTAAGAAGTTAACACTTGCTGTCCCCAGCTCTATGCTGCTGTACACACGTACCAATTTACCAGCTTATTGGAAGGACACATGCTACCTTTACTATGTAGCCCAAACTTCACGCTGAGCTGTGCCCCTCCCTCCCATTTCTACCTGGGTCCCCACATACCCATGTATCTTAACTATTCCTTTCCTGGATTTCAAATTATTATAATTGTGTTACCTTGGACCCCCACTTCTCCCAGATCTCAGGATATATAGGGGCAGGGAGAGTGGTAGGGCCCTTCCACATCCCCACACATGCAGAAGGGGAGAATACAGGTCTGACACATCCCTCCTGCCCCTCACCCCAAATTCCTCTGCTACCCCATATATAACCCCTCAGACCCTCTGCCTTCCCCATAGAACCCCCCATCCCTACCTGCAGACAAACTCCTCTCCCCCTATTCCCACTCACTCTTGCACCCCTAATCGCCCCCTCCCAGTGAGGTACAATTCACTTTCAAATTTGTTTGAAACCCTTCCAATTGATCTACTATACTCCGATTACATTTCTGAAAACAGCCTTGACAGGGGCAGATTTTTCCCAGCTCAGTTCGTCCTCAGATGTCCCACCACGGTGGGTTTTCAAATGTCAACAGAGCTAGAATTTGTGAACTTTATGAAATACTGTTGTTTTCAAGGGGGTGTATTTTGGGAACCCCTTGATCCATTGACCTGAAATCTGAATCACTAACCGAACCCAGAACCCGCATGAGGCATACCAAATTTCAAGGCAATTCAAGTAAGTGTTTCTATTCTAAAGCCCTTAAAATAGTTGAACTTTAAACAGAAGGCTGGTGTGAACCTTATCTAGAATAGGCCAGGCTGTCCCCTGTAAGAATCCCCTCTCATCTCTCTATAATTATCCACTCAGATCTTGGGGCTTTTCTCTCATTTAGTGCTCCCCTTTTCCTCCCCAATTCTCAAATGTTGCTATCAAATACCTTAAAAAGTTGCCAGTTTTCTGTCTGAGTGATAGTCAGCGCCTGGAGTGCCATGTGGGCAGGCAGCATGGCCCCCAGCACCCAGAGTGCCAGTCAGGCAGGTGGTGTGGCCCCTGGTGGCTCCAGCACCTGGATCACTGTGCAGGTGGGCGGTGCGGCTCCCAGCACCTGAAGTGCCAGACAGATAGGTGGCATGGCCCCCAGTAGCCCCAGTGCCCAGAGCGCCTGGTGGGTGGACAGCACAGCCCCCAGTGGCACCAGCATTGGCCCCCACACCCAGAGCACTGGGTGGACAGCACAGACCCAGCGCCCAGAATCCAGAGCCTGAGTGGTGCGAGTACCGGCCCCAGCCGCCTGGAGCCCTGGGCAGCAGACTGCCCTGCCCAACTCCAGTCCCAGCCCAGCCATGGGGGAAGAGCTGCAGAGCACAGGCTGGAAGCAGGAGGGAGCCAAAGTGCTGCCTATTACCATAGAGACAGGCATGGAGGGGAAAAATGTATCAGACACATAATATGAAGGTGTGGACTTTGCACCTCTGAAAGAGTAGATTTTGTTCTGCTCACAAAACAGAACTAAAAAGATGTTTTGCCAAAATATGTTTTGTCATAGCAATGACTAAAAATCTCCCTTCCCCTCACCAGTCCGCAGCTTTCTCTAGCAAATGTATTCAGAGAGATTCTTAAAATTAAGGTAAAGATGGTTAACAGCTAGCACACTATGATTAAAGAAAACCAAATGAGCTAAGGTAAAACACTTCAGATTTTGTGTCACCAACACCAGTTGCTTTGTTATACCCTTTGTTTCCATAAGACACCATAGTAGCCCTGGGTTGAGTAGCTGTCTTAAAATAAAATTAAGGAAAAGCTACAATTCCAACATCTATAATGCCTATCATGGAGGTACTGAGGGGGGTTAAACCTGCAACTTTTGTGTGAATAACCCACACACTGTATCTAACCACTCAGGTTTAACTATGGCTGTCTGGTCATGTGTAAAGCTGCATGTCTGCCACAGAGGTCGCAGAAGTCATGGATTCCGTGAGTTTCCGTGACCAGGGCCAGCTTTAGGGAAAATGGCACCCTGAGCGAACTTGTATTTTGGCATCCCCCCATCACTCCTGGCCCCCACGGGCTCCCTGGGCTCCCCATTCCATCACCTCTGGGCCCCGCTGCCTCCCTCAGTGTTTAATTTGCATTGAAAGAGATGCCAGAGCTCGGACCTGGCAAAAATTAAGCACTGGCAGGGCAGCTTGATACTAGCGGGTACCGGGCCAGGCACCCTGCTCTGAAGGCAACACCACCAGCAGCACAAAAGTAAGGGTGGCATGGTATATGGTGTATTGCCACCCTTCTGCGCTGCTGCTTGTGGTGCCTGGTGCTCAGCATGTGGCGCAAGGCAGGCTTCATGCTGTCACACGGGGCGTGCATCTTGCCAGAGCCCATGGCCCTCCTGCAGCCCTCTGGCCACTCGTGGCTCACCCAGGGTGCCATTTCAGATTGGGCGACTGGAGGAAATTTTAGCTGTGATTCCAGGGACTACTTAGACACCTAAAGACTCTAGGGTTTTTGCAGATAATAGCTTAGGAATTAGCTGACAGGAACACTGTATCTAATTGTTATATAAAGAAAGAAAAAATATATACAAACTCCAATTAAAGCCACATTTAAAGTTTATATGTAAATTTAAAACAATTAGGAGATAATACAGCAAAATATTCCCAATCCCAACCCTTGAGGTATCAGTTCTGGAGCTTTAACACTGATTTCAGAAACACACGTTTGATTCTTTGTACACTATCTTTAGTAGAGATAAATAAAATTTTTAAAAATCTGCTTACTTTCTCTAACAGACACACTATTTGTTACTGCCATTTTCTACTTTATTTTAGTCAATTGTTTTTCACTAAAAACATAATTTTAATATATGTGATTAAGGTTTTTTCTCTTTTATTAAGAAAGGAAAATTATTTTTCTAATTATTTTGGCATTTATGTTTATCGATCACAATCATGTATGTGACTCACTAACATTTGACTCCATCGTTGCTATAGGTATCATAGTTGAAACTGCATTCGTTTTCATGCAAATTTTAAGTTATTTTACAGATATAACTTAAAAATACAATTTGAAAATAAGTGACTTTCATCTGCCCAGTGTCTAAAGTTATGTGTTTAGCTAATGGTTTTTAAACTGGCACTGCTAAGGTTAGTACAAGCTAAAGTTACATTCTAGGTCAGAGGTGGGCAAACTTTTTGGCCCGAGGGCCACATCTGAGAGGGGAAATTGCATGCAGGGCCATGAATGTAGGGCTGGGGCAGGGGGTTGGGGTGCGAGAGGGGGTATGGTGTGCAGGAGGGGGCTCAGGGCAAGGGGTTGGGATGCAGGAGGAGTGTGGGGTGCAGCAGGGGGCTCAAGGCAGGAGGTAGGGGTGCAGGAGGGGTTCGGGGTGCGGGCTCCAGCCTGGCACTGCTTACTTTGAGCGGGTTCAGGGTGGCAGCAGCTCACAGCGGGGCTAAGTCAGGCTCCCTGCCTGCCTTGGCCCCACACCACTCCCGGAAGTGGCTGGGACCACATCCCTGCAGCCCCTGGCGGGGGGCAGAGAGCTCTGTGTGCTGCCCTCGCCTGCGGGTACCTCCCCAAAGCTCCCATTGGCTGTGGTTCCCCATTCCTGGCCAATGGGAGCTGTGGGGGGCGGCACAGTGGGAATGGGGAACCACAGCCAATGGGAGCTTTGGGGAGGTACCCGCAGGTGAGGGCAGCACACGGAGCTCTCTGCCCCCCCAGGGGCTGCAGGGATGTGCCCCCCGTTGCACTCCACACCCCCTAGACTTTTTAATTCCTGCTATCCTCAGCACCTCCTTCAGTGAGTGTACCCAGGCTGGACATCCATAATCTGAGAAATATTTCTCCCACAGTACTCGAGCGACCGTGGTGGCCCTCTGATCACATGTGGGATATGCCTGCGCATACCGTGTAAAATGGTCAGTCACTACTAGAATTGTTGCGGTTCAAATACAAGACAGCACAAAGCTTTAAGCAAGCAAGCAGGCTGGTCTGCCAACGGGCTGCCCCCGTCAGCTTTCCACCCTCTCCTTTATTCTTTCTCTCCCCCCGCGCATTACATTCTCCAACAGATAAAAGGAATACACTGGCTTTGTTTAACATTCTTATTTACCTGTGGCGGTTCAGTGACAAGACAGCACAGAGCTTTAAGCAAGCAAGCGAGCTGGTCTGCTAACGGGCTTCTGCCTGTCAGCTTTCCACCTTCCCCTTTATTCTCTCTCTCCCCCCGCGCATTACATTCTCCAACAGATAAAAGGAATACACTGGCTTTGTTTAACATTCTTATTTACCAGTTTCTATCTACCGCATTCCTTGCTCTCGGGCCTTGAGCCTAGTCCTGGGAGGCTTCCCACGATTCATGTCATCTGGGTGAGATTCCAAGGTTCATGCCCTTGAGAGGAGCCGTGTGTGCACTGCTCCTATACAACACTCCGGGTGTGCACTGAATGTTGCCAAGTGCATGAACCTTGTATGAATGCTACATAGAATGTTTCCGACATTCCTCTTGTCTACTTCTAGAGACAAGCAATCAATGCATACCAGTTCCAAAGGTTTGTTGCTGGTGATGTTCTTGAGATATGCAGCCCTCATGGGCAAAGTTTTCCTTTGAACACATCAAGCGCAGGTTTCACATTTCCTGCAAACATCTTCAGCCATCTGGGGCTAACAGAACCTACTACGGATAAGTTGTGGGGTCCTCTCCATCCCTAGATGTCCAAAGTCATCATGCAGGGCCCTGATGGCCAGGGCTCTGTACTCTTTTGGCAGCACTAGCTGTGCTCACTGCTTTTGTAAAGGGTCGGTGGTCATTCGGTGTAACAGTTTTTGTTTGGTCCATTCTCTCAATAGTAAGTTACCCTCTGGGTTAGGGGAGACAACCGCAGCTGGGCTTCGCCCCTCCCTTTTGGCAAGTAGTGTATCACAAAGGTCAACATCTTGCAGCTGGGCTTCTTGCCAATCAGCCGCATTGAGCATGGGCAATGGAGATTGGTCCAAAGCTAGAAAGTTCACAGAGGCAGAAGGCATGCATTCAGGGGGCAGGCCCAGAGCTTCTGTAATACATCCCTGAAGGCTCTAATGGGCCTCCGGCTCTTGACGACTCACACTGCAAATAGCTCTCACTCCATCCATGGGTATCACAGAGACTTCTGGTGCCTGAGGATACCTGGACAGTGCATCCACATCTACATTGCTTCTCCCTGATGGATATTGAATGCTGAAGTCATAGCTAGCCAAAGCAGCATCCCATCTTTGCCCTGTAGCATCCAGCTTAGCACTTGTTAACATGTAAGTCAGTGGACTGTTGTCTGTCCAAACCTGGAACTGAGCACCATACAGGTAGTCTTGAAATTTCTCGGCCAAGAACTCCAGCTCATGGGTGGGATAGTGAGTTTCACTATCAGACAGTCCTTGGCTGGCAAAGGCTACAGGTTTACGTTTGCCTTCCACTTCCTGATACAGACCCTCCAAATTGGCATCAGTATGCAGGATAAATGGTTTGCTGGGGTCAGCAAAGACTAGGACTGGAGCATGAGTTAGGCAAGTAATTATTTCTTGAAATGACCTCTAACATCTCTCATCCCACCATGGCACAAACGGTTCAAAGGGGCCATAGTGTCCCTGCACAGGAGGCTTTGGGGACCTCCCCTTGTTCTTGGTCTTAGATTTGTTTTTTCCAGGCTGGTATCCGCTGGTAAGATCACTCAGAGGCTTTACAGTCATAGCATAGTTCTTCACAAATCTGTGGTAGTAGCCACTAAATCCAAGAAAGGTCTTGAGTTCTCTATAGTTACTTGGGTGTGGCCAGGTAGTGAGTGCTTCTATTTTATCGGGATCAGTACTCACACCCTCTTGGGACACTATGTGACCCACATACTTCACTGAGGTTTGGCAGAACAGGCATTTATCTATTGAGAGCTTCAACCATAGTCCTCCAACTTATCAAGCACTTTAAGAATTCTTTCCTCATGCTCCTCCAAGGTTCTTCCAAACACAATCAGGTCATCCAAATAAACTAACACTTGCAGTAAATTCATGTCTCCCACTACTTTCTCCATAAGACGTTGAAATGTGGCAGGCTCTCCCAAAATCCCCTGGGGCATGCATTCAAACTGATAAAACCCTAATGGGCAGATGAAGGCTGTCTTTTCCTTATCTCCTTCTCCCAGGGGGATCTGGTAGTATCCACTCCAGAGATCCAACACAGAGAACCACTGGCTTCCCAGCAAGCAATCTAAGGCACCTTGGATTAGAGGCATAGTGTACTGGTCAACCACAGTATGGCTGTTTAGGGTGCAGTAGTCAATACACATCTGGATTTTCCCATTCTTTTTCTGGACCACCACAATGGGTGAGGCGTATGGGCTGCGGGACTCTCTAATGATGCCATTCGCAGCCAACTCTTGATGATGATGTCGCACATCTTCCATCTCAGAGAGGGCAATCCTCCTAGATCTCTCCCTAAAAGGTCGAGAGTCATGTAGTCTGATGTTGTGCTCTACTCCTTTTGCACA
The DNA here is from genome assembly GCF_965140295.1 of Lepidochelys olivacea. Lineage (NCBI taxonomy): Eukaryota > Metazoa > Chordata > Testudines > Cheloniidae > Lepidochelys > Lepidochelys olivacea. The sequence goes on along the minus strand of NC_140418.1, from coordinate 41,204,947 downwards.
TCCCACTCATGCATTGAGAACACTTTGGATCTTTCACAAAGTTTCTTCCTCAGGCGATCTTTCCACTCCTCAGACAATGGTGAATCTCCAAAGTCAAACTTTGCTGGGTCTATTGCCGGAACTTGAGTTTCACACTGGAGTTTTACAATCGACTCAGGCTCAAAGAGGTTTGCTGTCTTTTGTCCTTGCTTCACAACAACATCATGACTTGTTTCATTAGCAATCAGTATAGTCACCTTTTCCTGGGCTTCAGCAGGTAGGGTTATGACTCCACTGGGGATCAACACTCCTTCAGGGAGCTCTCCTCCCATCAGCTGCTCTATCACTGTTAATGCCCCTTTACTGCCTTTCAGCCAGATACTCATGACAAGCACCTCTTGCTCCGTCCTTGCATGCACTACTAAAGGGGTCATGCCCCAATCAGTAGCTCAGATGTCTCCTTTTTAGCGCTCTTGGTTTTCCTATAGGCTTCAGCACAAAGCGTATGGATCATCAGGGTATTCAGGTATTGGTCCCCAGCCCATCATCTGCAGTAGTCTGCGAGTACTTTGAAGAGGCTGGAGTTGGTCCCTATCAGCACAGGCACATCAGAGGCATATTAAGACAGCTGTGTCTACCTCTTCTTAGTTCAGCAACTCCTCTGGGAATTCCAGGTGCACTATGACATGCCCTTGGTAGGGGTATTCATTCATGCTGAGGCCACACAGACCAAGGCCAGTCAGTGGCTGTATAGGCAGGTGCCTAAGCATCTGTTGGTAGAATAACTGAAATATTATAGTCACTTGAGATCCAGTGTCAAGCACTGCTTTACACTCCACCCCTTCAATCCTCACCGTGACCTCTGCTCGAGGCCCTATCAGTCCTGTGGGGATTCCAGATGGACAGTCTTTTCTGAGGGAATCTTCAAATCCTGCAGGCCTGGGTGGTCCCCGTCCCCAGACCCTCTGGCAGTTACTGGCAGAGGTGCAAGTAAGCCGGTACGCCCAGTACACATACGGGCAAAAGCCTGTGCGCCATACCAGGGCGGACTGGCTTCCCCAGGCGGCAATTTAAAGGGCCTGGGGATCCCAGCAGCGGCTGGAGCCCTGGGCCCTTTAAATTTCCACCAGAGCCCCGCTGCTGGAGCCCTGGGGTAGCGGCGGTGGGGCTCCAGCGGCTATTTAAAGGGCCCACGCTCGGAAGGGGCCCTGGCTGCTCTTCTCCGCCCCCCACTCTCTCCTATGGGGGCAGAAGCTTGGTGCTGCCTTCTCCCGGGGCTCTGTCCTGCTGCTGCAGGGCAGGCTCCGCTGGCAGCCCAGCTCCCCCCTCCCCCACCTCCTCACAGAATACCACAGTTGGAAGGGACCTCAGGAGGTCATCTAGTCCAATCCCCTGCTCAAAGCAGGATGAATCCCCAATTTTTGCCCCAGATCCCAAATGGCCCCCTCAAGGACTGAACTCACAAGCCTAGGTTTAGCAGGCCAATGCTCAAACCACTGAGCTATCCCTCTTCCCCCAGTGTGCTGCGTTCCCCCTCCCCCTCTCACTCTCTCTCCCTGCTGCCAATCAGCTGTTTGCTGGCATGAGAATGCAGACAAGAGGTGGGGGCGGGGCCTTGGGGAGGGGGTGGAATCCGGGCATACGCCCTGCAGCCCCCTGCTGTGAGCCACTGTCATAAATATAAAGGGAAGGGTAAACACCTTTAAAATCCCTCCTGGCCAGAGGAAAAATCCTTTCACCTGTAAAGGGTTAAGAAGCTAGGATAACTTGCTGGCACCTGACCAAAATGACCAATGAGGAGACAAGATACTTTCAAAAGCTGGGAGGAGGGAGAAAAACAAATGGTCTGTGTCTGTCTGTGATGCTTTTGCTGGGGACAGAACGGGAATGGAGTCTTAGAATTTAGTAAGTAATCTAGCTAGATATGCGTTAGATTATAATTTCTTTAAATGACTGAGAAATTAAGTTGTGCTGAATAGAATGAATATTCCTGTCTGTGTGTCTTTTTGTAACTTAAGGTTTTGCCTAGAGGGATTCTCTATGTTTTGAATCTAATTACCCTGTAAGGTATTTACCATCCTGATTTTACAGAGGTGATTCTTTTTACTGTTTCTTCTATTAAAATGTTTCTTTTTAAGAACTGAATGCTTTTTTCATTGTTCTAAGATCTAAGGGTTTGGGTCTGTGGTCACCTATGCAAATTGGTGAGGATTTTGACCAAACCTTCACCAGGAAGTGGGGTGCAAGGGTTGGGAGGATTTTGGGGGGAAAGACGTTTGTACCTTGGGGAAGTTTTAACCTAAGCTGGTAAAAGTAAGCTTAGGAGGTTTTCATGGAGGTCCCCACATCTGTACCCTAGAGTTCAGAGTGGCGAAGGACCTTGACAGCCGCTCAGGGCAGGGAGCTGGGAAAGACCCCAGCCTACAGCCCCAGCCCTCTGCCCTGACTCCTGCACCCTCCCACACCCCATGCCCTGACTCCTGCACACACCCTCACACATCCCCTCCCCCACCCTGAGCACCAAACGGGAGCTCCTGCATCCTTCCCCACCCCACATAACTGGGGCAGCTCCCATTCGGTGTGAGGGGTGCAGGTGGGTAAGCGCTCCACACCCCAACCTCCTGCCCCAACCCTGAGCCCCCTCCCTCATTCTAGCTCCTGGACAAACCCTGCACCCCAACCCCCAGCCTGCTCCTGAACCCTAACTCCCACCCAGACCCTGCATCCCCAGCCCTGTTCTCAGTGCACCCCCACCCTCAGCTTGGTGCAGAGAGAGACAAAGAGAATGGACTAGAACCAGGAAGAAGGTAGGTACCCTCTCTATGTGGGCAGGGGTGCGTGTGGAGGATCCCGTTTACCTCCTCCCCAGCCCTGCTGCCCTTGCAGTTTACCCCTAGCCCCTCCCTTGCTCCAAGGACCAACCCTAACTCCTGCCCCACTGTGTTTTTGCCCCCAGCCCCTGCCTTGCTCCAGTCAGCAGGGACTAATTCTCCCCCCATGCCTCACTGTGCTCATCTTGCCCCGGCCCCTGCCTCGCTCCAGGACCAATCCTTTCCCCCCCCAACCACCATGCCCCGCTGTGCTCTTTCTCCAAGGGGGACCCTCAAATATGTTTGATGCCAGGCCCACAAAAAGTTAATCCAGCCCGGGCCCTTTAAATTGTCCCCAGAGCCTTGTTGCCAGAGCCCTGGGGTAGCAGCAGTGGGGCTCCAGTGGCAAGTTAAAGGGCTGGGGCGGTAGTGGTGGCCCCAGGCCCTTTAAATAGCCCCCTTTAAATCACCCCCGAACCCCAGGGCTCTCAGTTGCCTCTGCAGCTGGGAGCTCAGGGGGTGATTTAAAGGGCCTGGGGCTCCCAGCAACTGCTCCCACAGCCCTAGCCCCAGGCCCTTTAAATCCTGATTTAAAGTGCCTGGGGATTTAAAGGCCCCGCCTCTTCCGGTTAAGGCCCCGCCGCCTCATCAGGACTCCGGAGTACCAGTAAGTCCTTTAAGTTACTTTCACCCCTGGTTACTGGATCTCTCCCAGCTGATCCTCAGTTTTCCATACACTAAGGAGGGATTCTCTTCATTACTGCACTTGGAAGCCCTGTGTCCATCCTGACCACATTGGTAGCAGAAGAATTGCCCTTTCCCCCTTTGCCTGGGTGGGGTGGTGGCTCTAAGTGCTGGCTTCTCCGTCACCACAGTTTGAGGCTCCTTATTCCTGGAAGTCTTAGCTCAGTCATTGGTGCTCTGCAGCTCAGCTATCAGTTCCGTCAGGGCCTGCATTTGTTGGGCAAGTTCCTCTGGGGTGCTCATCATCAGTACACTGGCTGTTTGCAGTGGCTGGGCTGGCTGGCTCCGAGGTTTGGGCTTCCCAAAACTCGCTGGCAGCCTGCCTTTCTTCCTCCTCTCTGACCTCTTTTATCACCTGGGAGTAACTTGGGGGATGTCGTTCCTGTCGTTCTTTTAGCCAGAGATGAAGAAGAATCGGGTTCTGATACTGAGTTCCTCTCATGAGTTGAGCCAGTCTAGTCCAATCCATCTGCTCAGCAGTCACTGCTCCCCTCATGACAGCTCTCTGAAGCAGTCTCTCCAGACTCTGTATGTAGGCTGAAGCCTTCTGCCCCGTTGCTGTAGGGAATTAAGGAACTTGCAGTAGCTGTCTTCAGGGCACTCTATGCTCCCAAAGTGTGATCAAGGGCCTCTAGGCAGTCCTTCACACTGACCCCAGGGTCAATGAGCTTCACAGTGCGAATCACATCTAATGCTGGGGCGCCAAGGCTCTCTATTAGACATCTTTGCTTTTCTGCATCTGGTACGGCCCATGCTTGCAGCATTTCAGAGGTATGCTCTAACGAGGGTTCAAACTCCTCCTCCCCAGTAAATAACCTTAACTTACAACAAGAGTTTGACGCAGCATGGGACAGCACAACCTTTTCCAGTGCTTTTGCCCAATCATCGGCTGAGGCTGCAGCCTCTGAGCCAGAAACTGCAGAGCCGGGGCCCAACAAACCTGACATATTAGCCATTATGCAAACAGTAATTTCCTCAAAATATAAACACACTTGTTTCCCAATGTAGTAGATCACTCAGCAGGTGCTTGTGAGGGATACTTACCCAGGGATCCTGGATGAGCCCCCAGAAATCTAACCCTTCTGCCCATCAGATTGGTAGCAACAAGGGCCGGGTTCAGTATCTAGGGGTTCCGTTCCAATAACACAATGCAAAACTGCCTCGAGCCCCCATCCAGTGACCTCCCCCCCGGGCGCCTCTAAGAGGCGATACTTCCCCTCTCGCAAGCACAGAGTCTGAGTGTAGCAAAAGCTTTTAATAACAGAGAGAAACAATGTGGCATTATGTTGGGGAAACACCACCAACAGGATTCACAACACAACCCATGAGCAAAAACCCATCCCAAGCAAATTGGCCCATGTCCTTTCCGTTTGGTTCTTGAGTCCAGCAACCCAGAAGTCACCCAAAGTCCCAAAAGTCCAACAACCCCGAAGTCTTTGTCCTTGGTGAGTCCAGAGTTCAAAAGTTCATCTGCAGAGTTTTACTGCCCCCCGCACCTGTGTGGAAATGGGGGGGGGGGAGGAAAGGGGCACCTTAGGTGCTCTGACAGCCGACTGCCCCGCCTCTCCATGGGTTTCTGCTGCAGCCTTCACCACCAGCCACTCCTCTCCACCAGCTGCTCCTCTCCAGTAACTGGCCTGCAAGCCACTCCGCCAGCTGCTCCTCCCCAGTAGCCATCCTGCGAGCCACTCTGTCAGCTACTCCTCTCTGGTAGCTGTCCTGCAAGTCATTCACCAATATATCTTCAGGGCCCCTACTACTTAACACAGTACTCAGTGACTTCAGCTCTTAGTAGGGGAACCCGAGTGCGGGTGTACCATTAGACCAAAGTGAATTCAGCTCCGTAACCAGACTCCTAGCAGAATCAAAATTAGCTCTGTTATTACACAGTGGAGAGAGACGGTGCAGTTAGCACATAGGACCCTGAAAAGGGGCCCATACCACAAGGTAGAAATGCCTGCCCTCAACCTCTATCCATTCACTAAGTTTTGGAACCCATGGCCCTTGCCTAGCAAGTGCTACTTAGTTGATGGCGAGTCCCTCCATCATAACAAAAAAACAACTACATTTCCACTGTCCTTGATTCACATAATCAGGATAATAACACTTTATTCTTCCTGCCCCAATAACAGAGAAACTGGGGATCCCACAGCAGCCAAAGTGACCATCTAGGCAGGGTGGGTGTGCCTATGCAAAGGAGATCAGCCCCTGAAGCTCTTTTCCACAACCTGCCACAACTCACCACCAGATGTCACAGTAGAGCTCATCCTGACTCTGCTTACATCTTGTTGAAACGGAACCCCTATGTACTGAACCCTGCCCTTGCTGCTGTCAACTCTACCTGGCAGAAGGGTTCCAGTGGGGATGTTGAAAGCTGTTCCCATGTGTTTGGTTGTTATTACTACTTCAAGTCAGGGGTTCAAGCCACACCCCCTGCACTCCTAGTTTCAGCACCGATGCTCTGAAACCTCCTGCAGGCACTTTTGCAGGCAGGGGGCAGATTCCAAGGGGCTGCCAGATCAGATTCTCCCGGGGACATTTGTGCAGAGTCACTTTTCTACCTCTCCCACACAGGATCCCCCAAGTCTCTTAGTCTGTTGACAAAGCCCAGGGCTGCCTGAGGGGCTAATTTCAGCAGGAGAAACCCCTCTGCCAACATCAACTCCAGAGCCAGAGACTCCAAGTAATCCAGAAAGACCTCAGGGAAAGTGCTGGGGACGGGCAGGAAAGTAACTCTCTGCACCAGGGGTCCTGCCCTCTCACAGCCCCTGGGAAACTGCTTCCTCGCTGTTCATGAACCTGCAGGAAGAATGGGAGTTGAGTGAACAGCGATGAAGCCCCTGTCCTCGCTCTGTCTCCAGCTCTGGTCAGAGATGGGAACCCTATGGGGATTTCCCCTTGGTATGTCTAGAGGCGTCAGGAAGGGGAGGGATGAAAAATAAGGCCAGGAATGGAGAGGGGGGAAGACAGTGTGAAATGGGGTAGATTGAACTGTCTCTGTGCACTCAAGAAATTCCAAGGGAAGGAGAAAAGGGCAGGGAGAAGTGGGTGTGTGCGGACATAGTCTCTGATTTTGCCACTTCCCTCTCAAATATTGAAGAAATTCTCTCAAACTCCTTCTTCTTTTCCTGTAATTATCAAGCATGGATGTAAAATCCATGTAGATTCCCCCACCACCACTTGTCTCTCAAATTATTGACCCTGTATCTAGTCTCAGATTTTGCCTCATTGTCTCTCTGATTCACAAACATCACTAAAAACTCGGCTTTGGGGTGTTTACCCACCCATATTATCTGCAGCAAATTGTCCTTGTTTAGGTGGGAAATTGGTGCCCTGAGTAATTTGTCAAATGGGAAGGGAGTTAGCAGGAAGAGCTGTGGAGAGAACTGAGATGCGGCTGCCTCTGGGGTGGGACAGATGACCCTTGCAGTTTTTTCTAACCCAATGGTTCTATGACATTCTCTGCCAGCAACAGTGCATGGAAGGGGCATAGAAGGGGAAGGGAATCCCAGGTTACCCTGTCCCAGAGACTTCCCCCTCCTCTCCAGCAGTGCCCCAGCCATCAGCTGCCAGGCACAGTTCCCCACCACCACCTTCTCCCCACAGCCAGCAATCCTTCTGCCTCCATCACGACATCTCTTCCTCTGTAAAGCAGCACTGCCCATCTGAGTATCAGGCAAGAGTGACTCATCATTTTCCGTTGTTTATTGGCTATTGCTGCATAATCCTCTCAAAGTTTCCCCCCTTTTCCCAGAATTACTGAATATAACTCTAAAAATCACCTCAGATGTTGTTTTGCTTTAACATTAGTAGATATTTAATTTTTGACCCATTGTCTCCGCAATTCTGAAATATATTTCTTGAAAACATTGCCCCACTTTCTATCTAGCTATCCATGCTTGATTTTATTATCCTATGAGACTTTCCTGTCTAATTATTATCTGCTATTACCATCAAATCTCCTCAAATGTTGATCAAATTCTTGAAAAATTCACTACTATAAAATCCTTGCAAATTTTGCCCCCTTTTCTCTTTAATCACCAAAATTTATATGAAATCCACTCAAGTTTTTAACCTTTACCTTATATCAACTATTGGTATAAAATTCCTCATACATATCCACTTTCCTCTAATTTGTGAGAGTGGATCTCAAATTGCTCATATTTGTATCCTTTTCTTTTTAATCGTTAAACAGAGCTATCAAATTTCAGATTTTGCTGTTTCCCATATAATTATCAAATATTGATTTTTTTAAAAAATCCTTTCATATTTTGAGGTGTTCCCTGGGTTTTTTAATTGCCACTCTTCTTTTCTGAGAGGGAGTCCATGCTTATTAGGCCTCAGTTGGAGTATTATGTCCAGTTCTGGGCACCACATTTCAGGAAAGATGTGGACAAATTGGAGGAAGTCCAGAGAACAGCAACAAAAATGACTAAAGGTCTAGAAAATATGAGCTATGAGGGAAGATTGATAAAAATTGGGTGTGTTTAGTCTGGAGAAGAGATGACTGAGCGGGGACATGATAACAGTTTTCAAGTATATAAAAGGTTGTTACAAGGAGGAAGGAGACAAATTATTCTTAATTGGAGGATAGGACAAGAAGCAATGGTCTTAAATTACAGCAAGGATGGTTTAGATTGGACATTAGGAAAAATTTCCTATGTCAGGGTGGTTAAGCACTGGAATAAATTTCCCAAGGAGGCTGTGGAATTTCTGTCACTGGAGGTTTTTAAGAGCAGGTTAGACAAACATCTGTCAGGGATGGTCTAGATTACATTTATGAGTGCGGGGACTGGACTAGATGACCTCTCAAGGTCCCTTACAATTGTATGATTTTCCATATTGGAGGCTGCGGCGGAGAGTGTGTGGTTAAATCCGCCCTTCCCCCCTGCCTCTTCTGATCGGATCCATTTCCCCTCCCGCAGCAGATATCTAGCCTGTGAGAGTGGCCAATGCCAGAAATAGTAAAGGAAACTCTAACCCCTGCCCCACCCACTGCACAATGACCCTTTCCATACATTATTACATGGGAACAGTCCCTCATGAACCCCCAGCCACAGAGCAGTTTGAGACATGAAGCATGATGGTTAGCCCCTCCCTTTAATTTTCATTGTGATATGCAGATTTTAATGTTCCTTCTACCAGACCAGAATAGACACCAGGGCAGAGACTCCTGCCACCTCCCAGAGGTTAGGAAAGTTACATGTTACTGATGGGGAAACTGTAGCATGGAACCAGTAAGTGATTTGCCCAAAGTCTCAGAGCTGGGAAGAAACATAGGGGCTTAGAAAGGCCATAACCACATCACTCCCTCTCCTCCCAAATGTTTCCCTTCCCAGGGCCAGACAAGCTGCTCCCTGGGCCCAGAGTTAGGCATAGAACCCAGGAGTCCTGGCTCCCAGCCCCACCCTCCCCCCAGTTTAACACACTAAACCCCATTCCTCTCCCTAGCTGGTCATAGAACCCAGTAATCCTAATTCTCTGCACCTCCTGCTGTAACCCCACTGATCTCCACACTCATCCCAGCGATAGAACCCAAGAGTCCTGAAGCCTAGCCCAGCTGCTGTAACCCACTAGACCCCACTTCCCTCCCAGAGCCAGGGAGAGAACCCAGCCCCCCTACCCTAATGCACTAGACCCTCTCCCACTGTTTCAGTGGTCCCTCCCTGAACTATGCATCATGTCTGGTGGGCTGCAGTGGCTCCTGAAAGCAGGACTGGAAGCAGATGGTGTTGCATTCTAGGGTAATTGAGTTTGCAATGCACTAAGTGGTGGAGTTAGGTCGAGTGACTGAAGCCCTGTTGCAGAGATTATAAGCAGCTCTACTTAGCAGGGCAAAGCAGAGTCTCATTCCTAGGTGCCTCTCACAGCCTTCTGCATGCTCTGCCAGCTTCTGGCCTGGGCAGTCGGCCACCCTAGAGGAGAGAACAGGTGAGAAACATCTCCCATTGCAAAAACCAGGCAGGTGGTTATTAACTACAATAAACCTGATTTATGCAGCTCCCAACACTCAATAACTAGGAGTCTGGACTCAAAAATCCAGAGGACAGCTTAAAAATCATGAGATGTTTAAAAATGCTACCGTTTGGGGGTAATGTTATTTCTTTCTTGGTTTTTCTGAGATTTGTGGGCCATGTTTTCTGCCTGAACTCGAAGGCTAAAAATGGACTTTTTAAAACAAATAAATTAAAGGGGAGATTTTTGTATCATCATATAGCTTCCAGATTGGGGCCCCGTTGTGCCAGGCACTGCAGAGACCCCAACCAAAAGTGGGGGCCCGGATTCTGCCAGGTGTTGTACAACTCATAGTGAGAGAGAGAGTCCTTGCTTGCCAAGAGCTTTCAGGCAAAATAGACAAAGTGTGGGAGTGTGGTTCCCGTTTCACAGATGGGGAAACTGAGGCATGAAGATTTGATGTAATTTGTCCATGTTTGCACAGAGAATAATGGGGCCAAACTGGGAACTGAATCCAAATTTTCTGAGTATCAGCCTGGCCCTTAACCACAAACCAAGCTTTGTTAATTGCACGTGTCAAGGTTCCTTCCCACATCTGTACCCTAGAGTTCAGAATGGGGGACCTGCATGAAAACCTCCTAATCTTATTTTTACCAGCTTAGGTTAAACTTTCTCAAGATACAAGCTATTTTCCTTTTTCCCTTTATTACTGCTGCCACCAAGCGTCTAACAGATATATAATCGGGAAAGAGCCCGCTTAGAAACATCTTTCCCCCCAAAATCCTCCCCAAATCCTACACCCCCTTTCTTGGTGAAGGCTTGATAAAAATCCTCACCAATTTGCATCGGTGAACACAGACCCAAATCCTTGGATCTTAAGAGCAATGAAAAAGCAATCAGGTTCTTAAAAGAAGAATTTTAATTGAAGAAAAAAAGTAAAAGAATCACCTCTGTAAAATCAGTATGGTAAATACGTTACAGGGTAATCAGATTCAAAACATAGAGAATCCCTCTAGGCAAAACCTTAAGTTACAAAAAGACACAAAAACAGGAATCTACATTCCATTCAGCACAGCTTATTTTCTCAGCCATTTAAAGACAACCGAATCTAACACATATCTAGCTAGATTACTTACTAAGTTCTAAGACTCCATTCCTGTTCTGTCCCCAGCAAAAGCATCACACAGACAGAGAGAGCCTTTGTTTCTCCCCGCCTCCAGCTTTTGAAAGTATCTTGTCCCCTCATTGGTCATTTTGGTCAGGTGACAGCGAGGTTATCCGAGCTTCTTAACCCTTTACAGGTGAAAGGGTTTTTCCTCTGGCCAGGAGGGATTTTAAAAGTGTTTACCCTTCCCTTTATATTTATGACAGCATGGCATACGCCTCAATGGGAAGTTGCAGAATCTCCTTCATTGGAGGATTTTAAGAAGAGATTATACAAACATCTGTCAGAGATGGCCTAGGGATACTTGGTCCTGACGCTCAGCGTCCCTCACTGCCATACCTTTCTATATGATTCTATTGTGTGGTTTTGTGCTGGGTCGTTCCATGCCAAGCTGTTTTGCATAGCGTCACTTTGCACTCTGATGCATTGTTTCATGTTGTATTGTTTTTGCACTGCTTTGTATTGTGTTGGTTTGAGCTGAGCTCTTTTGCAGTGTGTCATTTGCATTGTGCTGAATTGTAAGACTTTGCACTCCTGTGTATTGTCACTTTGTGCTATGGATGTCATTTGATGCTGACTTGTTAGATGTTATATTGTGGTGTTTTCACTTTTGCTGTTTTTTATATTATATTGTTATGGCATAGAATTATAGAGATGTATGGCTGCAAGGGACCTGGACAGGTCATCAAGTCCAGCCCTCTCTGCTGAGGTAGGGCCAAGCAGAGGCAATGCATCAGGATGGCATGTGGGGTCAAGTGCCCCCAGTAGCCAGCCCAGGCAGGGAGTGGCAGGATGGAGCCAGAGCCAGAGCCGGAGCCAGAGCCAGAGTGGAAGGGGTGGGGCCAGAACCTCTTCCAGCCATGGTGGGACGCTGCCCACTGCAGCTCAGCAGCTGCCTGGGAGAGCACCTGGCTGCAGCGACAGTGGGCTGCCCCCGCCCAGACTCTGCTTCCAGGGACAGTGGCTGAGCAAACCAGAGGACCCCACCATCCCTCTGCCATGCTCAGCCCTCTGTCCCTGGAAGCCGAGCCTGGGCATGAAATGGGCTGCCACTGCCACCCCTCCCCAGCCAGGCTCTCTCCCAGGCAGCTGGCTACTCTGAACAGAGCAGCAACTGGGAGTAGCAGGAACAGCCGAAGGTGCCAGGGGGAGCCAGCACAACGGGAGGACAGAGCCCCTTTTCCCCCTCCCCCCCCCAGGTAACATGGGGAGGGAAGAGCACAGGAGCCCTGGGGTGGGGAGGAGACACATGGGGAGGTCATGTGTCCTCCCCTTTAGCTGCTGCCTCCCCAGTATGTATTTACTATATTGTTCAATTTATTAACCTTAATTCAGGCTATTGCAGGTTATATACTATCTGTATTTCATGGCTTTTAAACCAAATGTTGTACTTTTGGATAATGTAATCAATATGCCCAGGTGTATAGAAACTCTTTCCTTAACCTGTGTATTTGATCATTTTAATATTTCTGAAACACTAATGAGCTTGTGTGGCGTGAATGAAAAAAACTAGATCAAAGGAACTTTTGTGCAGTAGTCCAGCCTTTGTGAATTCCAATTCCAAGAATCGTGGTAACAAACTTTAGCCAGTTATTTTCCCTTTAGCCATGCACCTGTCCATATAATCAGCTGTTCTTAATGGGGGTAGGATTGAGCAATTAGTAAATGAACAAAGCTTCAGGAAAGCTTTACTCTGCTGAAGAGAAGAGTGAGGGGGGTTTGATAGTAGCCTTTAACTACCTGACAATGGAGCTCGGCTGTTCTCAGTGATGGCAGATAAGGGAACAAGGAACAATAGTCTCAAGTTGCAGTGGGGGCAGTCTAGGTTGGATATTAGGAAAAACAAGGAGGGTGGTGAAGCCCTGGAATGGGTTACCTAGGAAGGTGCAGAGTCTCCATCCTTAGAGGTTTTTAAGGCCCGGCTTGACAAAGTGTCATAAACACACAGCTAAGGGTAACATAAAATACCTCTTGAGCAGCTGTACTGAATCCTTACCTGTAAGGGGTTAAGAAGCTCTGACAACCTGGTTGGCACCTCACCAAAAGGACCAATAAGGAAAGAAGATACTTTCAAATCTGGGAGGGCGGTGTTTGTGCTCTCTTTGTTTGTTTCCTCTCTGGACGGAGAGAGAGAGAGCAGGCAGGAAAAACATCTCCTGAAAACATACCTGAAATGAGCTTGTAGAATTACAAAAATTGTAGGTAAGGGCAAGGAAATGTTTTAGATTACCTTTTATTTTAGCTTGTGAATTATCTGTATGCTAAGAGGTCATTTCATTCTTGTTTTGTAATTGGGAAGCAGAGTCAGAGGGGAATCCTCTGTGTTTTAAATCTTTTTATTTACATTGTAAAGTTACCTTCCATCTTGATTTTGCAGGTGTGATTCTTTTACTTTTTTTTTAAATAAAATTCTTTTAAGAACCTGATTGATTTTCAGTGTCCTAAAAACCAAGGGGTTTGGTCTGTGCTCACACTGTAACCAATTGGTTAGTATATTATTCTCAAGCCTCCCCAGGAAAGGGGGTGAAGGGTATTGGGGGAATATTTTGGGGAAATAGGGACCCCAAGTGGCCCTTTTCCTGAATTTTTGTCTAAATCACTTGGTGGTGGCAGCAATACTGTCCAAGGACAAGGAAAGGATTTGTACCTTGGGGAAGTTTTAACCTAAGCTGGTAGAATTAAGCTTAGGGGGTCTTTTATCCGGGTCCCCACATCTGTACCCCAGAGTTCAGAGTAGGGAGGGAACCCTGACAAAAGCTCTGGCTGGGACGATTTAGTTGGGGTTGGCCCTGCTTTGAGCAGGGGGTTGGACTAGATAACCTCCTGAGGTCTCTTCCAACCCTAATCTTCTATGATTTGAAGTAGCTGCAAGTGGTCCCCAAATGTTTCTTTGTGTTCACATTTGTACAGAAGCTGGGAATGGGTGACAGGGGATGGATCACTTGATGATTACCTGTTCTGTTCATTCCCTCTGAAGCACCTGGCATTGGCCACTGTTGGAAGACAGAATACTAGGCTAGATGGGCCTTTGGTCTGACCCAGTATGGCTGTTATGTTTTATGTACAGGAATGAGGCACTTACAAAGCAGAAATGTGCGGGAGGGGCTATAAATTTAAATCAGTTTTAGAGAGAAGTGTGTTCAAACACAGTGAGACTCAATGTATGGAAGAAATAACAAATAATCTCCAGCTCCTTCCCCCAAGCCTTAGGTGGGGATTAGCTGCCAACAGCTGCTGCCGCTCTGAGGGGAGCGATATAAGCTATCTGCCTGTGGATGCAGCCCACCAGCTGATTCACCTGGGGCAGATGGTAAGTTGCTGGGCAGGGATGCTTCACTGGCTGTGGTCTGAAATATGAAGAGGGATCTAAGGACTCTACTCTGGTCTCCAGTGGGGGTCGAGGATGCTGAGGTAGTGGAATCTCAGCATCACAGTCATCAAGATTCAAAGCTGCTTGGGAGTGGAGTAAAGGGGGATGACTCTGGTAGATTTTTAGTGTATCCTCTTAACTACTCGCCCACGGCAACCTGGAAGCCCCCAGCTTTCTCATTGCACTGTGGTAGTGTTCACCATGGAAAGGGGCTTCTAGGAACTGGTATTTCCAGCTGCATTAAAGAGTCAGAAAAGAGAAAGAAGAGTTAATGTCTTAGAAAAGTCTGTGTGTGAGAGTGTATTAGATGGGTGGGAGAGTATCTAGAAATCAGTTTGCTCCTCTCTCTTTTCTCTGGGATTTCCTTTAGAAAAATCTGACTCAGGGAGCAAAACACCTGTCTTCTCTGAGGCTCGAACTCGGGCCCTTCAAATTGTGAGACTGATGCACTGCCAATTGGGCAAAGAAGGCATTACAACAGAGGTGGGCAAACTACGGCCAGCAGGCCAGATATGGCCCGTGAGCCATTTTAAGCTGGCCCGCAAGCCACATGACGCAGCTCAGCCCTGCTCCGGCACTCCGGCCGGGGCACTGGGTTGGGCCTGCACCACATGGCTCAGCCCCACTCAGGCTGGGGCACTTGGTTGGGGGCTGGACCACCCAGCTTGGCCCCACTCCGGCCAAGGCGCTGGGTTGGGGGCTGCAAAACGTGGCTCTCAGAAGCCATGGCATGGCCCCACTCAAGCTCCTACATGCTCCAATGGGAGCTTCAGGGGTGGTGCCTGCGGATGGGGCAGTGTACAGAACTGCCTGGCTGTCCCTCCATGTAGGAGCTGGAGAAGGGACATGCCACTGCTTCCAGCAGCCACTTGAGGTAAGCTCCGCTCGGAGTCTTGCACCCCTCAGCCTCTCCCCACACCCCAACCCCCTGCCCCAGCCTTAGTCCTCCTCTCCAAGAGCCTCGATCCCAGCCCACATCACCCTCCTGCACCCCAAACCCCTAATCCCCAATCCCACCCCAGAGCCCGCACCCCCTCCCGCACCCTAACACCAATTTTGTGAGTATTCATGGCCCGCTATACAATTTGTATTGCCCAATGTGGCCCTCGGGCCAAAAAGTTTGCCCACCCCTGCATTACAAGGTCTTTGGTTAAGTGCATGTAGAACCCTCCTACAGCAGTGACTGGCACAGGGAAGAAGCCAGGGGATTGCTGGAAGAAGCAGGGAGATCTGGTGCTCAGAGACCTGTACTGGCAGCTTTCTCAGCAACAAACAGATCAACTCCCCCTGCCACTGAACAATCCACCTGGGACTAAGAGCAGCATAGGGGGCATTCTCCTCACCACTTCTTCTGGGGTGGGCAGGCGTCCTAGAGGCCTTTCTAGAAGAGAATTTGGAAGTGAGTTGGGAAAACCAATTTGAAAACAGGAAGCTCAGGTTTTGGCTCATTTATTTATAATATTAAATAATCCTTCAATTCTAGAGTCATAATCAATACAGTTGCTTCAGCCTGATAGTTTCCCAAAAGGAAAACTTAACTTCTCTCCAAAGGGAGTTGAGAGAAAGTACTTTTCAGAGTCCAAGAGAGACGCGGCACATGAGAGTAAGAGCTTGTAGAGTACCTACCTCTGTTGATGAAAGAGACAAGCTTTGAGGGTAATCCAGAACACTTCTTCAGTTCTCAAGTAGCAGCCGTGTTAGTCTGTATCCGCAAAAAGAACAGGAGTACTTGTGGCACCTTAGAGACTAACAAATTTATTAGAGCATAAGCTTTTGTGGGCTACAGCCCACTTCATCGGATGCATAGACTGGAACATATAGTAAGAAGATATATATAGATATAGATATACAAACAGAGAAGGTGGAAGTTGCCATACAAACTGAAAGAGGCTAATTAATTAAGATGAGCTATTTTTTCAGCAGGAGAAAAAAAACTTTTGTCGTGATAATCAAGATGGTCCATTTAGACAGTTGACAAGAAGGTGTGAGGATACTTAACATGGGGAAATAGATTCAATATGTGTAATGACCCAGCCAGTCCCACTCCCAGTCTCTATTCAAACCCAAGTTAATGGTATTTAGTTTGCACATGATCCTGTGTCAGAGGACATATGACCCAGGTCATAACCAGTCACTGGAACAAAAATGGGAAACTTTTCTGCCTACTCTCCCCAAAAAACCCAGAACTCTAGTGTCACCCCCATGACACCAGCACAGGGAACCCGGTGAGATGAGATTATAGAGTCTGCAGAAGAGAAGAGCGAGGTGGGATTTGATAGCAGCCTTCAGCTACCTGAATGGGGGGGTTCCATAGAGGATGGAGCCTGGCTGTTCTCAGTGGTGGCAGATGACAGAACAAGAAGCAATGGTCTCAAGTTACAGTGGGAGAGGTCTAGGTTGGATGTTAGGAAACACTATTTCACTAGGAGGGTGGTGAAGCACTGGAATGGGTTACCTAGGGAGGTGGTGGAATCTCCATCCTTAGAGGTTTTTAAGGCCCGGCTTGACAAAGCCCTGGCTGGGATGATTTAGTTGCTGTTAGTCCTGCTTTGAGCAGGGGATTGGACTAGATGACCTCCTGAGGTCTCTTCCCACCCTAATCTTCTATGAGCAGGGGAGAGAGGTGACAGGGAGTGTCTCTTTTTCCTTCTCTCTTCACTTTCTGTTCATAGAATCAAAGAATATCAGGGTTGGAAGGGACCCCAGAAGGTCATCTAGTCCAACCCCCTGCTCGAAGCAGGACCAATTCCCAGTTAAATCATCCCAGCCAGGGCTTTGTCAAGCCTGACCTTAAAAACCTCTAAGGAAGGAGATTCTACCACCTCCCTAGGTAACGCATTCCAGTGTTTTACCACCCTCTTAGTGAAAAAGTTTTTCCTAATATCCAATCTAAACCTCCCCCACTGCAACTTGAGACCATTACTCCTCGTTCTGTCATCTGCTACCATTGTGAACAGTCTAGAGCCATCCTCTTTGGAACCCCCTTTCAGGTAGTTGAAAGCAGCTATCAAATCCCCCCTCATTCTTCTCTTCTGCAGGCTAAACAATCCCAGCTCCCTCAGCCTCTCCTCATAACTCATGTGTTCCAGTCCCCTAATCATTTTTGTTGCCCTTCTCTGGACTGTCTCCAATTTATCCACATCCTTCTTGAAGTGTGGGGCCCAAAACTGGACACAGTACTCCAGATGAGGCCTCACCAATGTCGAATAGAGGGGAACGATCACGTCCCTCGATCTGCTCGCTATGCCTCTACTTATACATCCCAAAATGCCATTGGCCTTCTTGGCAACAAGGGCACACTGCTGACTCATATCCAGCTTCTCGTCCACTGTCACCCCTAGGTCCTTTTCCGCAGAACTGCTGCCTAGCCATTCGGTCCCTAGTCTGTAGCTGTGCATTGGGTTCTTCCGTCCTAAGTGCAGGACCCTGCACTTATCCTTATTGAACCTCATCAGATTTCTTTTGGCCCAATCCTCCAATTTGTCTAGGTCCTTCTGTATCCTATCCCTCCCCTCCAGCATATCTACCACTCCTCCCAGTTTAGTATCATCCGCAAATTTGCTGAGAGTGCAATCCACACCATCCTCCAGATCATTTATGAAGATATTGAACAAAACCGGCCCCAGGACCGACCCTTGGGGTACTCCACTTGATACCGGCTGCCAACTAGACATGGAGCCATTGATCACTACCCGTTGAGCCCGACAATCTAGCCAGCTTTCTACCCACCTTATAGTGCATTCATCCAGCCCATACTTCCTTAACTTGCTGACAAGAATACTGTGGGAGACCGTGTCAAAAGCTTTGCTAAAGTCAAGAAACAATACATCCACTGCTTTCCCTTCATCCACAGAACCAGTAATCTCATCATAAAAGGCGATTAGATTAGTCAGGCATGACCTTCCCTTGGTGAATCCATGCTGGCTGTTCCTGATCACTTTCCTCTCATGCAAGTGCTTCAGGATTGATTCTTTGAGGACCTGCTCCATGATTTTTCCAGGGACTGAGGTGAGGCTGACTGGCCTGTAGTTCCCAGGATCCTCCTTCTTCCCTTTTTTAAAGATTGGCACTACATTAGCCTTTTTCCAGTCATCCGGGACTTCCCCGGTTCGCCAAAGATAATGGCCAATGGCTCTGCAATCACAGCCGCCAATTCCTTCAGCACTCTCGGATGCAACTCGTCCGGCCCCATGGACTTGTGCACGTCCAGCTTTTCTAAATAGTCCCTAACCACCTCTTTCTCCACAGAGGGCTGGCCATCTCTTCCCCATTTTGTGATGCCCAGCGCAGCAGTCTGGGAGCTGACCTTGTTAGTGAAAACAGAGGCAAAAAAAGCATTGAGTACATTAGCTTTTTCCACATCCTCTGTCACTAGGTTGCCTCCCTCATTCAGTAAGGGGCCCACACATTCCTTGGCTTTCTTCTTGTTGCCAACATTGTTCTTCTCTTCCAGGAACTGCAGTCATAGCGGAGAGGGATTTGTCTCATTATTAGGGGTTCCGTGACTTCTACAGTGGCCAGCGTGGCTGACCCCAGGGCCACCCAAGCAGCGACTGATGCGGCTGGCCCTGGGGACCACTTGAGCAGTGGTCCTAGGGGCAGAGGGAGCAGCCGCAGGTCGGTGGCTCCCGGCAGCGGTCCTGGGGTGGCCAGAGAAGCGGCTGGTCCCCCAGGGGTGAACAGAGTGGCAGCGGTCCCCCACCACCACCTGGTGTAGTGAGAGATTTTTTCCTTAGCTGTTTGGAATTACCTTGCAGTACCCAAATTGAAGGATTGCAGAAAAACCTCTAGAAGGGGTTTAAATTAGCCAAAATTATAACTTGTTTAATTGGACATAAAATGAGTGATGATAGTGTTAGGACTCTTTGGGATGCTTAGAGTAGTGATTAATTTTAAGAATAAAGCCTTAATTAAAGAAAAGTTAATAATTGTTTAATTGAGAAAATCTATTAATGGCGGCTATAGGATGATGCAGTGAAAGACTCTATAGGAACACATACAGGCCCCTAAGAATTTATAGGGATGATGCAATCAGCAGACGGTATTGCATCACTCCTGTGGGGAATGACTCAGCAAAACTCCATAGAAATACATTGTAGCCCACAGGAATATATGAGACTTTCAAACAAGCAGGTGGCTATGGTCATCCAAAGGTCAGAGCAAGTAGCTAGGGTTCATCCAAAGGTCAGCTAAGAAAAAACTCATAGGAATACATAGGAGCCCATAGGAATGTGTAGAGATGATGCAATCAGGAGGTAGGATTGCACCATTTCTGGGTGATGCAATAGATGCATGAGGTTGCATCAGCAAAGTCCCATAGAGATACATTATAGCCCTATAGAAGTCTATGGAGGGGGAGGAGCTACCTATCAAGGGTGGAGCTAAGAAAAGTTGGAAGTTGGTTGGCTGAACTTGGGAGATCAAATAGTATATAAGACCAACAGTTGACAAGCTAAACCCTGTAGTGGGATCAGGGACCTTGAAGATAGAAGAAGCTGGAAGACACCTGCAAGGAAGAAGACACTTGCGCAGAAGAAGCCACCTGAGAAGCAAGACAGCAGAAGAAAATAGGCAGCTTTGGATGGAGGCTTGTTAGGCTTTGGGAGTGGGGGGAGGGAGCTCAGCTGTCCCTCCAGCCATCTGGGGGAGAGGCCACGTCCCCTCACTTTTCATGCCCACATTTTGAATACAGCATGCAGATCTCGTCGCCTCATCTCAAAGAAGATATATTGGAATTGGAAAAGGTACAGAAAAGGGCAACAAAAATGATGAGGTGTAAGGAACAGCTTCCATATGAGGAGAGATTAATAAAACGGGGACTTTTCAGCTTGAAAAAGAGACGACTAAGGGGGGATATGCGAGAGGTCTATAAAATGATGACTGCTGTGGAGGCAGTAAATAAAGAAGTGTTATTCAATCCTCATAACACAAGAACTAGAGGTTACCAAATTAAATGAATAGGCAACAGGTTTAAAAGGAACTATTTCTTCACACAATGCGCAGTCACCCTGTGGAACTCTTTGCCAGAGGATGTTGTGAAGGCCAAGACTATAACGGGGTTCAAAAAAGAACTAGATAAATTCATGGAGGATAGGTCCATCAGTGGCTATTAGTCAGGATGGGCAGGGATGCAAAACCATGCTCTGAAATGTCCCTAGCCCCTGTCTGTCCCTAGTCCCATGCTGTGAATGGGCGACAGGGGATGGCTGATCACTTGGTGATTACCTGTTCTGTTCATTTCCTGTGAAGCATCTATCATTGGCCACTGCCAGAAGACAGAACAGTGGGCTAGATGGACCATTGGTCTGACTCAATATGGCCTTTCTTAAGTTCTTAAAGAAAGTGTGTGAGGGGCATTGAGGGTACAGATGGGGAATGTAGGAGAGGGGAGCTGGGGGGGGGGGAATAGTCTTAGGGAATTTGAACTGCAGCAGTGCATAGAACTGGATGGAGCTGGATGGGTAGAGTGAGTCGGGTCCCAGCTCACACTAATGTCCAGAGCACCCCAAGTCCCACTGACAGCTGAACTCTTCCGTCCCATTGAAGCAGGAGAGAAATTGTGTGGTGGGTTCGTTTGTACCCCAAATAACTGACACAGTCAAGCAAGGAGCAAAGAAATGTTTGCTTCAGTCACTAGGTCTCTCTTTTCCTCACTCTCTTTCCCCCCTTCGCTGATAATCAGCAACAGTAAGAGAAGAAGAGGTTAAAATATGGCTAGGTTTAGATGACAAATTTAAAACAATCACAGTGCCCTCTAGTGAGACACTGACATAATCAGATTCTGACCTTTTATTGACACTTCATTAATAAATGTTTCCCTTAATTATGTTGCTATGCTTATTGCAATGCCTCCTACCCTAATACCTGCTCTCCCTTCTGTCTGGTTCATTACACTATTTGGAACCTGCACCTAAAATTACCCTAAGATTCAAAACTGCTCAAGGAAACCCCCTTGGATTTCAAGTGCAATACAGGCAGGCAGGTGAGGGGGACAGCACAGGAGTCTCTGAGCTCTTCCTTTGTCACAGAGAGTGGGGTCTAGTGGGCTAAAGCGGTGGGGGCTGAGTTAAGAGTCCAAGGTTCTAACCTTGCCAAGTCAGGTCCAATGGTTAGAGCCTATGGGTGTAGCCTGAGAGTCAGGCCGCCTGGGTTCTAGTCCTGGCTGGGGGGGGGGGGGAGAGTGGGACTTAGTGGGTTAGAGTAGGGGGGGCTGGGAGTCAAAGAGAAAATACATCCCTTTTCTACATCCCTTTTCAGCACAATGCACACTGAAGAAGCAGATGGCGTCTCATTTCTTAGGTTCTGGCGCCACCGTGTGGCCATTTCATTTAATTTCTTACTGTTAAAAGTTTTGGGTACGTTGTGCAGAAACATCATTTCCATGGGAGAGTCCGAGGAGTGGAAGCTACATTGATTTAATCCTCATATGTATATGTATATATATACACACACACACTAGGGCTGTTAAGCGATTAAAAATTTATCATGATTAATTGTGCAATTAAAAAATGAATCGCTATTAATTGTGATTAATCGTGCAATTAATTAATTGCACTGTTAAACAATAGATTACCACTTATTTTATATATTTTTGGATGTTTACTACATTTTCAAATATATTCATTTAAATTACAACACAGAATACAAAGTGTACAGTGCTTGCTTTATTTTTACTACAAATATTTGCACGGTAAAAAACAAAAATAACTGTATTTCAAAAATAAAACAATGTAAAATTGTAGAGCCTACAAATCCACTCAGTCCTACTTCTTGTTCAGCCAGTCACTCAGACAAAAAAGTTTGTTTACATTTGCAGGAGATAATGCTTCCCGCTTCTTGTTTACAATGTCACCTGAAAGTGAGAAGAGGCATTCGCATGGCACTGTTGTAGCCGGCGTTGCAAGATATTTACGTGCCAGATGCGCTAAAGATTTATGTGTCCCTTCATGCATCAACCACCATGTCAGAGGACATGCGTCCATGCTGATAATGATGCTTGATAATGATCCAAAGCAGTGTGGACTGATGCATGTTCATTTTCATCATCTGAGTCAGATACCACCAGCAGAAGGTTCATTTTCTTTTTTGGTGGTTTGGATTCTGTAGTTTCTGCACCAGAGTGTTTCTCTTTTAAGACTTCCAGCATGCTCCACACCTCATCCCTCTCAGATTTTGGATGGCACTTGAGATTCTTAAACCTTGGATCAAGTGCTGTAGCTATTTTTAGAAATCTCACATTGGTACCCTTTTGGGGTTTTGTCAAATCTGCAGAGAAAGTGTTCTTAAAATGAATATGTGCTGGATCATTATTTGAGACTGCTATAACATGAAATATATGGCAGAATGCAAGTAAAACAGAGCAAAAGACATACAATCCCCCCGCCTGTCCCCCACATAGTACAGTCACAAATTTAATTGACGCATTATCCTTTAAATGATCATCATCAGCAGGGAAGCATGTCCTCTGGAATGGTGGCAGAAACATGGAAGGGGCATATGAATGAGCAGCAGAAAATGGACCCTGGATTTCAGAAAAGCAGACTTTGACTCCCTCAGGGAACTGATGGGCAGGATCCACTGGGAGAAAAACATGAAGGAGAGCTGGCTGTATTTTAAAGAATCATTACTGAGGTTGCAATAACAAACCATCCCGATGTGTAGAAAGACTAGTAAATATGGCAGGCGACCAGCTTGTCTTAACTGTGAAAATCTTGCTGATCTTAAACACAAAAAAGAAGCTCACAAGAAGTGGAAGGTTGGACAAATGACGAGGGAGGGGTATAAAAATACTGCTCAGGCATGCAGGAGTGAAGTCAGGAAGGCCAAATCACACTTGGAGTTGCAGCAAGCAAGGGATGTTGTCAAGGTTCCTCCCCCACTCTGAACTCTAGGGTACAGATGTGGGGACCTGCATGAAAACCTCCTAAGCTTACTTTTACCAGCTTAGGTTAAAACTTCCCCAAGGTACAAATTAATTTTATCCTTTGTCCTTGGAATATCCACTGCCACCACCAAACTCTAACTGGGTTTACTGGAAAACGTAGTTTGGACACGTCTTACCCCTCAAAATCCTCCCAACCCTTGCACCCCACTTCCTGGGAAAGATTTGGTAAAAATCCTCACCAATTTGCATAGGTGACCACAGACCCAAACCCTTGGATCTGAGAACAATGAAAAAGCATTCAGTTTTCTTACAAGAAGACTTTTAATAGAAATAGAAGTAGATAGAAGTAAAGGAATCACCCCTGTAAAATCAGGATGGTAGATACCTTACAGGGTAATTAGATTCAAAACATAGAGAATCCCTCTAGGTGAAACCTTAAGTTACAAAAAAGACACATTCAGCACAATTCTATTCAGCACAATTCTTTTCTCAGCCATTTAAAGAAATCATAATCTAACACATACCTAGCTAGATTACTTACTAAAGTTCTAAGACTCCATTCCAGCAAAAGCAGCATATAGACAGACACAGACCCTTTGTTTCTCTCCCTCCTCCCAGCTTTTGAAAGTATCTTGTCTCCTCATTGGTCATTTTGGTCAGGTGCCAGCGAGGTTACCTTTAGCTTCTGAACCCTTTACAGGTGAGAGGATATTTCCTCTGGCCAGGAGGGATTTTAAAGGGGTTTACCCTTCCCTTTATATTTATGACAGATGTTAAGAATAACAAAAAGAGTTTCTACACGTACGTTATCAACAAGAAGGTCAGGGAAAGTGTGGGACCCTTCCTGAATGGGGGAGGCAACCTAGTGACAGAGGAAGTGGAAAAAGCTACTGTACTAATTTTTTTTTTTTTTGCCTCTGTCTTCATGAACAAGGTCAGCTCCCAGACTACTGCACTGGACAGCACAGCATGGGGAGGAGGTGACCAGCCCTCTGTGGAGAAAGAAGTGGTTCAGGACTATTTAGAAAAGCTGAATGAGCACAAGTCCATGAGGCAGGATGCACTGCATCCGAGAGTGCTAAAGGAGTTTGCGTATGTGATTGCAGAGCCATTGGCTATTATCTTTGAAAACTCATGGTGATCGGGGGAGGGCCCAGATGACTGGGAAAAGGCGAATGTAGTGCCCATCTTTTAAAAAGGAAAGAAGAAGAATCCAGAGAACTACAGGCCAGACAGCCTCACGTCAGTCCCTGGAAAAATCATGGAACAGGTCCTCAAAGAATCCATTTTGAAGCACTTGGAGGAGAGGAAAGTGATCAGGAACAGTCAGCATGGATTCATCAAGGGCAAGTCATGCCTGACTAATCTAATTGCCTTCTGTGATGAGATAACTGGCTCTGTGGATGGGGGGAAAGGAGTGGATGAGTTATTCCTTGACTTCAGCAAAGCTTTTGATATAGTCTCCCACAGTATTCTTGGCAGCAAGTTAAAGAAGTATGGGCTGGATGAATGGACTATAAGGTGGATAGAAAGCTGGTTAGCTCATTGGGCTCCACGGGTAGTGGTCCATATATAGTCGCCAGCTGGTACCAAGTGGAGTACCCCAAGGATCAGTCCTGGGGTCGGTTTTGTTCAATAGCTTATAGGTACCAGTGGACGAGAAGCTGGATCTGAGTCAACAGCATGCCCTTGTTGACAAGAAGGCTAACGGCATTTTGGGCTGTATAAGTAGGAGCATTGTCAGCAGATTGAGGGACATGATCATTCCCCTTTATTCAGCCTTGGTGAGGCCTCATTTGGAGTACTGTGTCCAGTTTGGGGCCCCACACTCCAAGAAGGATGTGGAAAAATTGGAAAGAGTCCAGTGGAGGGCAACAAAAATCATTAGGGGGCTGGAGCACATGATTTAGGAGGAGAGGCTGAGGGAACTGGGATTATTTAGTCTGCAGAAGAGAAGAATGAGGCAGGATTTCATAGCTCCCTTCACTACCTGAAAGGGGGTTCCAAAGACGATGGATCTAGATTGTTCTCAGTGGTACCTGATGACAGAACAAGAAGCAATGGTCTCAAGTTGCAGTTGGGGAGGTCTAGGTTGGATATTAGGAAACACTTTTTCACTAGGAGGGTGGTGAAGCACTGGAATAGGTTACCTAAAGAGGTGGTGGAATCTCTTTCCTTAGACGTTTTTAAGGTCAGGCTTGACAAAGCCCTGGCTGGGATGATTTAATTGGGGATTGGTCCTCCTTTGAGTAGGGGGTTGGACTAGATGACCTCCTGAGGTCCCTTCCAACCCTGATATTCTATGATTCTATGTTTAGCATATACCTTGCAACGCTGTCTACAAAAGTGTCATGTGAGTGCGTGTTCTCACTTTCAGGTGACACTGTAAATAAAAAGCAGGTAGCAGTATCTCCCATCAATGTAAACAAAGTTGTTTGTCTGAGCCATTGGCAGAATAAGAAGCAGGACTGAGTGTGCTGGTAGGCTCTAAAGTTTTACACTGTTTTGTTTATGAGTGCAGTTATGCAACCAAAAAAATCTACATTTGTAAGTCGCACTGTCACTGTAAAGAGATTGCACTTCAGTACTTGTATGAGGTAAATTGAAAAATATTATTTCTTTGTTTATCATTTTTACAGTGTATATATTTGTGATAAAAAATACTACTATAAAGTGAGCACTGTGCACTTTGTATTCTGTGTTGTAATCGAAATGAATATTGAAAATGTAGAAAAGGATCCCAAAATATTTAATAAATTTCAATTGGTATACTATTGTTATAAGTGCGATTAATAGTGATTAATTTTTTTGAGTTAATCGCATGAGTTTTCTTCGATTAATGGACAGCCTTAATATATACAATATAAAGGATTAAAATATTCCACAGACAGCTCAGTCCCAACCATCCTCCCTTGCTGCTGCCAGTGAAGCTCAGTTCTGTCCCACAGCCCCAAGAACTGCTGGCTGCAAGTCCTGTACCTGATGTAAAATAAATGTAGGGGTGACTCTGCCTGCCTAGATTTTTCTGTAAAAATATTCAGACATCATACTATGTTTGGTGAAGGAAATACAAATTTGTTGTTTGATTGTTTCCTCATTTTAAATGCCCTTGATCATTTCTATGAGACCATGAAAAAAGGAAGAAACAGTGAAAATACCCATGGGAGAGAGGGAGGTTTCTGAGAGGCAGGTTAGAGATGGACATTTTCATGAAAGGGAGAGAGGCCAAAGTAGGACCTTTAGCTGGAGCAAAGGGGGGGGGGGTTTGTGCAGTTTCATTTTAACCAGCCCAACATCCTTTAGTCCCTAGTTACACACACATCCAACATGTGACCTAGAGCCTCCACACTGGCAAAGCCACCTGTGACTCTTAACACAGCCCCACTGGTCTGGCTCTCCTCCACACTGCAAAACTGCAGAGCCCCCAGGACTTCCTCTCCCAGCTGAATCCCATAGCAGCCAGAGCTCTCTGCCGAGCTGTGTTGGTTACTCTTCTAGGTGACTGTTCAAGGACAGCTATCGGCATCTCCTGAGACTGCAGCTGAGAAATGAGACCCCCTTCTCTAGATTCTCTCCTTTGGGCTCTGAGAAGCAGGTTGGGGCCTGTATGATAAAGTCCATACAACGTTCCTCTTTCACCACAGCCCTGGTATATCTCCAGTAGCTCACTCTCCCCTTGGAGCAGCAAAAGATGTTTCCCACCATCCAGGAGATCCCCGTCTGGGACTAAAGTCAGCTTCAGGCTTCTCCGCTCTCCCTTCTTGGAATCAAGTTCATATTTTTACTAAGAGTTAAAGCAGCCCGAACCCCCTGACTCTGGAGCAATGTAATAAGTTCCCAGTGTCTCCATGGAAGACAATTTGTTAAATCTCAGATTAGTGGAGTTAAATCGGTTGTCAGCCTGAGTCCTTTGCTCTTAATCCTGAGGATACTATCCCTCCATGACAGACACAGATCCCTAATCATGCCTGCTGTGACTGCAGTTCCTAGACGAGAAGACCAGAAAGTGAAGAGAGAAGGAAAAAGAGAGACTCCCTGTCACCTATCTCCCCATTCCCTCCCCGCTTCTTTTCTATATGCCCATCGCACTGGGTTCCCTGTGCTGGTGCTATGGGGGTGTGTAACGAAGCAGCCTCTGGCGGGACACAACTGAGAGTATAAATTCAGTTCTGTAGTACCAGCCAGACCAAAGGGGCATGATCACTCAATACAGTGAATTTTTTTGTTGTACAAATAGGGCTTAAGCTGCTAGACAGCCCAGACAATGGCATAAAATTCCTTCTCAATGGTAGCATAATTTTTTTCTCTGGGGGGACAACTTCTTGCTTAATATGCCACCGGATGTCTCTTACCTCCCCCACCCGCTCTTGCATTAGCATTGCCCCCAGCCCAATATTGGAAGCGTCCGAACATAGCAAAAAAGGCTTTTCAAAATCAGACTGGCCAAAACAGGCTCTTTGGCCAAAGCACTCTGTATGCTTTGAAATCCCTGCTCACAGTCCTCTGTCCACAGCATCTAGTCTGGTTTTTCCTTTTTTGTTAGGTCTATGATGGGAGCAACAATGTCATTGAATATTTACAAACTTCCTGTAATAGTTGACCAGATCAATGAACAATTGGACCTACTTCTTAGTTCTAAAGGTAGGCCAGTTCTTAATGGCCCCCACCTTTAAAGGCTCCGGGCGCAGTAGCCCATTGGTAGGTCACCTCAACAACTCCCATTCTGCATTTAGAAACTTTAGCAGTTAGATTGGCCTCCCTGACCCTCTGCAACACAATTCCTATGTGGTTACGGTGATCTTACTACCAATTACTGAAAATGTCTAGGTAGTCTATACAGGCCCTTGCGAAAGATTCTAATCCCCATAGGACCTCATTTATGAATCTCATGAAAGTAGCCTCTGAATTTTGCATCACAAAGGGCAACACTTTGAACTCATACAGGTCAGATTCCACTATGAAAGCAGACTTTTCTCATGCATCAGCATCTAGGGGTATTTGCCAGTACCCCCTAGTCAGATCAGTGTGCTTATAAACGTTGCCCCTCCCCAGTGTGTCCAATAGATCCTCTATTCTGGGTGTAGGGTAAGGGTCAGGCTGAGTTATAACATTTAGCTTTCTATAATACACACAAAATCTCATGGTTTTATCCTTTTTGGACACCATCACAATAGGAGAAGCCCAGGGGCTATTGGATTGAAGTTACAGGGACAAACCATCCCGATGTATCGAAAGTATAGTAAATATGGCAGGCGACCAGCTTGGCTTAACGGTGAAATCCTTGCGGATCTTAAACATAAAAAAGAAGCTTACAAGAAGTGGAAGATTGGACAGATGACCAGGGAAAAAATATTGCTCGGGCATGTAGGAATGAAATCAGGAGGGCCAAATCACACCTGGAGCTGCAGCTAGCTAGAGATGTTAAGAGTAACAAGAAGGGTTTCTTCAGGTATGTTGGCAACAAGAAGAAAGCCAAGGAAAGTGTGGGCCCCTTACTGAATGAGGGAGGCAACCTAGTGACAGAGGATGTGGAAAAAGCTAATGTACTCAATGCTTTTTTTGCCTCTGTCTTCACGAACAAGGTCAGCTCCCAGACTTCTGTGCTGGGCAACACAACATGGGGAGTAGAGTTATAACATTTAGCTTTCTATAATACACACAAAATCTCATGGTTTTATCCTTTTTGGACACCATCACAATAGGAGAAGCCCAGGGGCTGTTGGATTGAAGTTACAGGGACAAACCATCCCGATGTATCGAAAGTATAGTAAATATGGCAGGCGACCAGCTTGGCTTAACGGTGAAATCCTTGCGGATCTTAAACATAAAAAAGAAGCTTACAAGAAGTGGAAGATTGGACAGATGACCAGGGAAGAGTATAAAAATATTGCTCGGGCATGTAGGAATGAAATCAGGAGGGCCAAATCACACCTGGAGCTGCAGCTAGCTAGAGATGTTAAGAGTAACAAGAAGGGTTTCTTCAGGTATGTTGGCAACAAGAAGAAAGCCAAGGAAAGTGTGGGCCCCTTACTGAATGAGGGAGGCAACCTAGTGACAGAGGATGTGGAAAAAGCTAATGTACTCAATGCTTTTTTTGCCTCTGTCTTCACGAACAAGGTCAGCTCCCAGACTTCTGTGCTGGGCAACACAACATGGGGAGTAGGTGGCCAGCCCCCTGTGGAGAAAGAGGTGGTTAGGGACTATTTAGAAAAGCTGGACGTGCACAAGTCCATGGGGCCGGATGCGTTGCATCCGAGAGTGCTAAAGGAATTGGCGGCTGTGATTGCAGAGCCATTGGCCATTATCTTTGAAAACTCGTGGCAAACGGGGGAAGTCCCGGATGACTGGAAAAAGGCTAATGTAGTGCCAATCTTTAAAAAAGGGAAGAAGGAGGATCCTGGGAACTAAAGGCCAGTCAGCCTCACGTCAGTCCCCGGAAAAATCATGGAGCAGGTCCTCAAGGATTCTATCCTGAAGCACTTACACGAGAGGAAAGTGATCAGGAACAGTCAGCATGGATTCACCAAGGGAAGGTCATGCCTGACTAATCTAATCACCTTCTATGATGAGATTACTGATTCTGTGGATGAAGGGAAAGCAGTGGATGTATTGTTTCTTGTCTTTAGCAAGATTTTGACATGGTCTCCCACAGTATTCTTGTCAGCAAGTTAAAGAAGTATGGGCTGGATGAATGCACTATAAGGTGGGTAGAAAGTTGGCTGGATTGTCGGGCTCAACGGGTAGTGATCATTGAGTCCATGTCTAGTTGGCAGCCGGTATCAAGTGAAGTGCCCCAAGGGTCAGTCCTGGAGCCGGTATTGTTCAATATCTTCATAAATGATCTGGAGGATGGTGTGGATTGCACTCTCAGCAAATTTGCGGATGATACTAAACTAGGAGGAGTGGTAGATATGGTGGCAGGTAGGGATAGGATACAGAGGGACCTAGACAAATTGGAGGATTGGGCCAAAAGAAATCTGATGAGGTTCAACAAGGATAAGTGCAGGGTCCTGCACTTAGGACGGAAGAATCCAATGCACCGCTACAGACTAGGGACCGAATGGCTAGGCAGCAGTTCTGCGGAAAAGGACCTAGGGGTGACAGTGGACGAGAAGCTGGATATGAGTCAACAGTGTGCCCTTGTTGCCAAGAAGGCCAATGGCATTTTGGGATGTATAAGTAGGGGTGTAGCCAGCAGATCGAGGGACGTGATTGTTCCCCTCTATTTGACATTGGTGAGGCCTCATCTGGAGTACTGTGTCCAGTTTTGGGCCCCACACTACAAGAAGGATGTGGATAAATTGGAAAGAGTCCAGCGAAGGGCAACAAAAATGATTAGGGGTCTGGAACACGTGAGTTATGAGGAGAGGCTGAGGGAACTGGGATTGTTTAGTCTGCAGAAGAGAAGAATGAGGGGGGATTTGATAGCTGCTTTCAACTACTTGAGAGGTGGTTCCAAAGAGGATGGTTCTAGACTATTCTCAGTGGTAGAAGATGACAGGACAAGGAGTAATGGTCTCAAGTTGCAGTGGGGGAGGTTTAGGTTGGATATTAGGAAAAACTTTTTCACTAGGAGGGTGGTGAAACACTGGAACACGTTACCTAGGGAGGTGGTAGAATCTCCTTCCTTAGACGTTTTTAAGGTCAGGCTTGACAAAGCCCTGGCTGGGATGATTTAATTGGGGATTGGTCCTGCTTTGAGCAGGGGGTTGGACTAAATGATCTCCTGAGGTCCCTTCCAACCCTGATATTCTATGATTTGGTGTTTACTCCCATTGTCAACATGCTTGCCACCTCTTCCTGGATCTGTCGCTGCATCTCTCCCTTGGTCCTGTAAACTCTGCTAGGAGCTTGGCGGGGACCCACTGTCTGAATGGAGTGTGTCATCCTATCAGTGAGCCCTGGTCTGTTGGGGACTCTTCGCTTGTGGTGTTTCAACAACAGGAATTCCTTCCTCCGAGTGGCGTCAAACTCTCCCCCACCTCAGTTCTCTCAAAAGGCATCTCCTCCTGACTTTCAGCAACCATGTAAATCAAAAGGACGGACACTGCCTCTGCCTCAGCACAACAGATCATGTTCACATTTACCTCCCTTTCATGGTAGACCTTCATTTTGTTAACATGCACTGTCTGCACACTTCCGCGGCCCTGGGTTTTCCTCACATCATATTTAACATCATTAATCCTTTCCACTGCCTCTATGGGTCCAGTCCAAACATCTTTCATTTTGTTTTTCCTGACCATGTCCCCTATTTCAAACACTCTTTCCTTAGCATCTCTGTCGTGCCATGCTTTCTGAGTATCCTGGCTCTCTTTCAGATTCTGCTGAACCAACTACATCATTTCTTGCAGACTCTCCTTGAACTGAGCCACATACTCAGCCATGCCGCCTCAACATTACCTTTCCACGAGTCACAAACAAAATCTAGAGGCCCCCCGGACCTGCCTCCCATAGAGCAGTTCAAAGGGAGCAAACCCTATAGACTCTTGGGACACACACCTGTGCGCATACAATATATATGGCAGCATAACATCCCAGTCATACTGGTGTCTATCCACATACGTTTTCAACACAGACCTCAGGGTCCCATTGAATCTTTCCACCAAACCATTAGTCTGGGGGTGGTAAGGAGGACCTTTCAGGTGCTTCACCCCACATAATTCCCACAACTGCTTGAAAACCACAGACATAAAATTAGACCCACGGTCAGACAATATTTCTTTGGGGAGGAAAAATAGAGAACAAGGCCATTGTCTCTGCCTCAGTATTAGACAATGCTGCAGCCTCAGCATATCTGGTAGCAAAAATCTACCAATGCAAGGATGTATTTCTTCCCATTCCTTGAAGGTTTTGGTAGTGGTCCCACAATATCCACAGACACCCTGGCAAAAACCACCCCAGTAATGGGCAGAAGCTGGAGGGGCACCTTGCTAGGTCCCACGGATTTCCCTACACTCCCCCTATGGAGACGTTTAAACCCGCCCTGAATTTCCCCAACCCCTCCCCCCCCAGTTTTGTGAACTAGTTACATTCAGTGTTGCCAATTTATTGATTGATTGGAAAGTTGAACGGAAATTGAAATACTAATGCACACTTTAAAAGCATATACAGTTTATGATAAAATACATGCATCTGAAAAAGGATAATAGATTTGAAAAGTATGGACATAGACTAGCTTCCTTGTATGTGACTTGCCCGTGTGACTCCAAACTCCATCTTGCTGCTGTGATTCTCCACAGTAAGAACAAAGGTGTGTCCTTCCACAGGGTAGAGAATATAAAAGGCCCTGGATACCCCTCCATTTTGTCTTCAGTCCTGCTTCTTACTTCTGGAGGAACCTTGCTACAAACTGAAGCTCCGAAGAAAGGACTGAATGACCCATCCCAACTGTGGATGTACTCCAGAGACTTGATTTGACCCTGCAATTTATTCCAGCACTGCTACAAGCCTGAACCAAGAACTTTGCCATTACTCTATGTAATTGATTCCATTAATCAATTCTAGCTATCTATATTTCTTTCTTTTATGAATAAACCTTTAGATTTTAGATTCTAAAGGATTGGCAACAGCGTGATTTGTGGGTGAGATCTGATTTGTATATTGACCTGGGTCTGAGGCTTGGTCCTTTGGGATTGTGAGAACCTTTTTTCTTTTACTGATGTATTGGTTTTCATAACCATTCATCCCCATAACGAGTGGCACTGGTGGTAATACTGGGAAATTGGAGTGTCTAAGGGAATTGCTTGCATGACGTATGGTTAGCCAATTGGGTGAGACCAAAGTCCTCTCTGTTTGGCTGGTTTGGTGTGCCTTAGAGGTGGAGAACCACAAGCCTGGGGCTGAGATTGCTGTGCTCTATGCAATTTTTCCTGAATTGATACTCTCAGTTGTGTCCCACCAAAGGCAGCATCGTTACACCCAACTACACCCTACCAGGGTTCAAGGCGTGACCCAATCAATTTAGACATTCCCACCCTTTCCCTTCCAAGGGTTCAAGGTGTAAGGCACCTATCCTTACCCACAGGGCCCAGAAAGAAACCTGGTCAATTTAAGTACCCCGCCCTTTCCCTCAGGGCTCAGGACTATACAGATGTGTGGAAACTTTTCACAGTGAAAGAACTTTATGCCATTGTGCTCTAAACATCTATTTATTAACAACACATACAGAATATGTATAGCAAGGAAATCTCTTATGCTCACAGTGACTTTACATCCCATATTCTTCATAGAAATATGGTTATGATATGAATATGACCTAACTAAGATATATTTTATGCAAGATGGTTCTTGTAAGGTATCACCGAAAAGGTTATGATTTACTGAATGTGATTATCAAATTTGTGTGCACATATCATTTCTGTATCTAAAGTTAGGAATATTGACAAGGTAACAATTACAACTGTGTGTGTATTTGGGAGACACCCACCAGACAACAGGCCAACAGCTTTGATGAGCCATTAGGAAGAAACAATAAGACTTCCTTCCTGAGAGGCTTCCTGGGACGTAGCTGTGACACTACTAGGTCAGGTGGTCCTGTCACCTGGTACTAAACACTCTCTTGTACTTCTAGTAATTTTCCACTAAAAGGAGGGGGACATTGAGACTGGGAAACAAAATACTTATGTAAATCTTATTTAAGGCTGGGGAGTAAGGCAAACAGGACTCTTCTCAATTGTCTTCCTGCCCAAGAAGAAAGACTGCTAAGAGTACCTGAAGAGAAAAAGGAACCAAGCTGTGGGAAAGGCAAGGGCTGAGTCCAGACTGAATAACTGGAACTCTGAGCTACAGAAACTCTGCATCCTGCCTAATTCAACATTTAGGGTGAGAAATTACATTTTGTAACCTGTTTCTTTAGTGAACCAAGCTTAGTTTGCATGTTTTGTTTTATATGCTTAGTAATCTGCTTTGTTCTGTTTGCTATCCCTTATGATCACTTAAAATTTACCTTTTATAGTTAATAAACTCATTTCTTGTTTATAACATAATCCAGTTTGTGCAATTTATAACTGGGGGAAGGGGCAGGGTGCAAGGAGTTGTGCATATCTCTCTTCACATTGCGGGAGAGGGTGAATTTTTATGAGCTTGCACTGTACAGATCTTTCTATACAGCACAAGATAATATTATCTTGGGTGTACTGTCCAGAGGGAAGCTGCACTTGAGTGCTGGGCAATTTCCTCACAGAGAGCTGTTTGTAGACTTTTTGATTCTACAGCTGGTGCTCCCTACCTGTGTGTGTAAGAGCCTCCCCAGGAAAGGCGGTGTAAGAGCCTGGGGGGATATTTTGGGGAAATAGGAACTCCACGTAGTCCTTTCCCTGTTCTTTGTCTAAAACACATGGTGGTGGCAGCGTTTTACCTAATCCAAGGGCAAAGACTTTGTGCCTTGGGGAAGTTTTAAGCTAAGCTGGTAGAAATAAGCTTGGGGGTCTTTCATGCAGGTCCCCACATCTGTACCCTAGAGTTCAGAGTGGGGAAGGAACCTTGACAGCCCGGCTTGACAAAGCCCTGGTGGGGATGATTTAGTTGGGGTTGGTCCTGTTTTGAGCAGGGGGTTGGACTAGATGACCTCCTGAGGTCTCTTCCAACCCTAATATTCTATGATTCTATAATATATCAGAGGAGTGTTCCCAATCCCAACCCAAGATAATGGTGTAGGCTAGGGTTGGGGCTAGCTCTACCACAAGGGGCTTTGTGTTCTCCCTATGGTGACCTCCACCTGGGAACTGGATTAGGGTTTAATGTCCCCATGAATGCACTGCAGGACGATGGTCTCCCCGAGGGGCTTCAGGGTTGGGGACAAAGTCGTCCCATACCAGGATTTGCCCACACCCAGATTCTACTAGACCTATCACCTCAGTTCCATTTATTTGTACAGGAACTGTTACCTTTGTTGGGGTGCGCTTCCAGGCCCAGCTCTCTGCCATCCATACTTGCCCATAGCTGCACTTCATATAGAGGAATTCCTGATAATGATGGCTCTGATGCCCATAGGAGAAACAGGTCCCCAGTGGTTAGCCCCAGGACTGCTGGGTGGAAACTTGGGCTCTGGGGATGTCTTCCCACAGATGCTTGGCCTCCTTGCCCTTCCTGGCCTTTGGGCGGGGAAGTCATTGGGGGACCCCAAGGTTTATGTTTGAGCTGAGGCTGGAAGGCCTGGGGCTTCTCCCAGGCTCCCAGCCTTGGGCTTGAGGGCTGGCTGGGCCCTTGTTAGGCTGGGGCCTTGGGGAGCCCCAGTCTAGCTTCTCTCTCCCCTGATGGCTTCCCCCTTCTATTGAGGGTTCCCTCTGGAATCAAGCAATGGCTCAGATGTGGGAATTAGAGCCATATCAGCTGCCAGATAGTTTTTCATCAGTTGCATGGCGTTGGTAAGTGACTCTGGTTTATGTCTGAGCACCCAGTCCTTGCCCCCCTTTGGGAGGATTTGGGCAAACTGCTCGACCAGGATGAGTTCAGCCATCTCTACTCTGGTCCATCATGGCTTTAGCCACCTCCAACATAGGTCTTGCAGTTTCTGGGTGACAACCCGGGGTCAGGCCCTTGGAGGGTACCTCTCCCCATGGAACCTCTGGTGGAAGGTCTCTTTGGTAATGTTGAGGTAGTCCAAGATGGCCACTCTGACCTGGGGATAGTCAGGGCAATCTCTACATCCAGTCCTCAGTGTGCAGCCTATGCCAGTCCAGTCAGGTAGGGTGCCAGCAGGATGGCCCACTCCTCAGGGGGCCATTGGGCAGTCATCACCACCAGCTCAAATGTCATCAGAAAAGCCTTGGGGGTTATCCTCAGGGCCCATCTTTGTGAGCTTCATGGGAACTGGCATGGCTCTTGGGTTTGGGCCCAGGCTCCTCAGTGAAGAAGCTCTGGGGGACTCCTGGGGCTGCATCAATGCCATGACTTGTTGAACTAAACTTTGCTGCTGTTCCTGTTGCTGGACCCCTTAGTCCCAAATCAGTTGCTGCTGCTGGGTGACCATTTGCTGTAGGAGCTGTTGCTGCTGTTGCACTGCCTGCTGCTGCTGGTTCTCAGTCATCCATTTCAGCAACCATTCTAATGCCATCTCTGCTGCCTACCAGCCCATGTTATTCTAAATCAGGAGGTTTGGCTGCCTAGGTCAGTCAATCTCCACTTCTCTGAGAATGCACTCCACCAATTTGTAATTGTCCTCACTTGGAGAGTGTGGCCTAGTGGTCACAGTGTTAGAGAGCTTATTCCTTCACTCTCCCACTTCCCTGGTCCTTCTCTCATGAACAGAGAGCAACAATACCCAAAGTCTGAAGGTGCAAACAATTCAATGTTTATTGGGGTGAACTTCCAGCAAGCTTAAATCCAAGTTCCTTTTTCCTTATTTTCGAATCCCAACTTACTTCCTTTTTGCCCCTAATTTATATAGTAATATTCTTAGCTATACCCTAACCAATCATTCTACTGAAATTTACCTGTTCAATCCTAACATATTGTAACATGATTAGCTAACCAATTATATCCCACCACCTTAATTAGTTTACACCCAGCAAAATTAATTATACAGCAGACACAAACAATCACAGAACCAGACAGAGATCATGCAAATAAACAGTAGCAAAGTGGAAACTAGAATGACAAAAATACAGAAGTGAGGATTTCACAACTACATCTATAAAGACATAAGGGTTTCCCAGCTGTGTCTATTGAAAAGTGAGTTCTTACCAGACAGAAAACTATCAACCTAAATTTCCTTTTACATCTTCTAGGCTGTTCTCTTTCTCTGGAGGTGATAGATTGGATCACCTTGCTAACACCCCATATTGACTTGTTTGGAATGTGAAGATGTGACCGTTCGCTTCCCAGCTTATGGCTGCCTCTGCTGCTTAGCCAAAGGCATTGGCCTAAGAACAGGGCCTCAGACTGTCACAGTGAGAGAAGGCCCTTACACAGATTCTTTCTTGTATACCTCTATTACTAGCTAAATAATAAACATATACCTAAATTATTGAAGTATAGGCCTTTACAGGCAGGCCTGAATATCTATATCCTAACACACAGCTGCAACTCCTGACTGCCAAGGGGGTTGTGGGAAGGGGAGTCGAGGCCCTCCCACTCCACCAGACTTTGACCCAGGTTCCTTTGGGCTACCAGTAGTCTAGAAACGAAGGCTGTCCTCCCTGGGTCTTTTCCTTTTGTCCCTCCCCCCCCAGCCCCTCCCTGCATCAGCTTAGTCCAAGGCCTTCGCCTGGTGGGGAAACCCAAACCCCAATAAGTAAGAGGGGTTACCAATGTCCAAGGTCCACAGGATACTTCCCTCTCTGGCTGTCTCCAGTGTGGGTCCTCCCTTCCCTCAGGGAGGGCCCTTTGGGCAGCTGTGTTAGCATCTTAAGCTTCCCTCTGCATCTCCAGCTCTGCCCCCCAATGAGCTAATTCCCTGCCTTTTAATTCTTACAGCAGATGGAGCATGTGCTGCAGGTGTAGTGGGGCGGGGCGGGGCAGTCTGAGCCCAAAATAATCCCTTGTTGCCCAGTGTGGGGTTTGTACACTCCATCATAATAACATATTCCAGTTTCACATTTCTATGGGGAAGAAGGATT
The DNA here is from genome assembly GCF_965140295.1 of Lepidochelys olivacea. Lineage (NCBI taxonomy): Eukaryota > Metazoa > Chordata > Testudines > Cheloniidae > Lepidochelys > Lepidochelys olivacea. The sequence continues at coordinate 41,167,482 of NC_140418.1, read as the reverse complement.
TGAACAGTGATCTGCCACCACTCAGGTAAGTGCTCTAACCATTCAGCTATGGGACAGTCTTATGTGGGGATGGGAGGACACCCTCAATTTCTCCTCTTAAATCTGTTCCACTGTGATTAAATAATGAAAGAATCATGGGGTCAGAGAGAGAGAATCAGGAGAATGACTCTGTAGCCTGGTGGTCTGAGGCCTCAGTGGGGAGAACAACAATCCTGTTCCAGAGACGTTTTAAAATTATTTAGCCACAGTGGAACAACTTCAACAGGAGAGAATGAGGGGATCTCCCTTCTCCCTGTAGAATAGTCCAGAACCCAATGGCTAGCTCACTCACTTGAGAAGTGGCCGATACCTGTTCATATCTCTTCCAGTAATTTGGGGAGGGGACTTGAATCAGAGATCTCCCACATGCCATGTGAGTACCCAAACTTCTGGGCTAAAAGTTTTGGGAATGTGGTCCTTCTTTCCTCCTAGGGAAATACAACCTAGATGGAGCTACTGTAAGGTGGAATAATGGTTGGAAAACCGTTCCCAGAGAGTAGTTATCAGTGGTTCACAGTCATGCTGTAAGGGCATAACGAATGGGGTCCTGCAGGGATCAGTTCTGTTCAATATCTTCATCAGTGATTTAGATAATTGCATAGAGAGTACACTTATAAAGTTTGTGGACAATACCAAGATGGGAGGGGTTGTAAGTGCTTTGGAGGATAGGATTATAATTCAAATCTCTGGACAAACTGGAGAAATGGTCTGAAGTAAACAGGGTGAAATTCAATAAGGACAAATGCAAAGTACTCCACTTAGGAAGGAACAGTTAGTTGCACACATACAAAATGGGAAATGACTGCCTAGGAAGGAGTACTGCGGAAAGGGATCTGGGGGTCAAAGTGGACCACAAGCTAAATATGAGTCAACAGTATAACACTGTTGTAAAAAAAGCGAACATCATTCTGGGATGTATTAGCAGGAGTATTGTAAGCACGGGAGCAGCCCGTCCATATAGGCAAACTAGGTGGTCGCCTAGGGTGCCAAGTTAAATGGGGTGCCAAATTTGAGGAAAAAAATCAAATTAAAAAAAAAAAAGAAAAAGATGAAAAAAATACAAATAAAGTAACAAAGATGTCATCATTTCAATTCCCGTGTGTGTATGGAGGGAATATGCATTATAATTGTTACATTTCTGAGAATTTATTAATATGTCAAATATTATATTTACTGCAAACATAAATAATATTTTAGCGAATTTTTTTTCAATTTGCGACATAGGGTGAAGATGACCCACTCCGCAATTTTGATAAGCAATAACTCAGCCACAATGAAACACACCCACCAGCGGCAAGAGCTGCAATGCCAGTAACACCTAACTCAAATATATATTGTAGCGAGGTGGTGTGGTGCCCCACCACCTTGCAGAGGGAAGAACCTCCCCAGACACCAAAAAGGGCGGAGCCAGTGGATCCTGCACCCACCCCACAGAGGTCAAGACATGGGACAGAAAGTATAAAAGCCCAACCGCAGAGCTCACTCAGGCGGCAGCTGCTGGAGAGGCCAGATGCCTGTGGCCTGGCTCCGGCTTGGGAGACCTTGGCAATCCGCAGCCAACCCGAGGACTGGCCGGACCGGCCAATGCCTTAAGCCGACAGGTGCACGGAGGAGCTGCCAAGCCTACCCGTCGCCAGCTACCCAGAGGAGCCCATGGTGCTGGAACCCTCCGAGGACACCACCCTGACCCAGGTACCCTATGAGGGGGAGTCTGGAAGTAGCCCGGGGGCAGCAGACCCTAGTCTGGCTGCAGCACTGCCGGAGCCAATGTCAGTGTGTTGCGGCCAGGATCCCCACTGACACAGCAGCGGGTCTTCTGCTGCTGCTAGGGCCCCGGGCTGGGATCCAGTGGGATGGGTGGGCCTGTGTCCCCCCTGCCACCCACCTCGCGGGTGGCAGTCTCCCCCTCTACCTGGTCACTCAAAGCCAGGAGCCTGAGGTTTGCTATTGAACTGTTTGCTCAGAGGGTCTGAGCTTCTGACTGTTTGTTTGCTGCCCGCCCTGACCCAGGGCCTGGGCTTATATTGTACTGCTTGCGGGGCCGTGCCTGAAGGTCTGGGCCATAGACTGAGTATTCCCCAACCCAGCCGAGAGTGTGTAGCAAGGCGGTGTGGTGCCCCACCACACCACAGAGGGACAAGTCCTCTTACATACATCAAGGTTGCATAGCCAGAAATTCATGTAGAGTGGAGATATCGCGAGATGGTAGATACATGTCAAACGGTCATTTTTACACACAGGTAGATGGTTAAGAATTGAGCGAATACTGTGGAAAATTGTGTTTCTTGGTGCCAAAGAATAAAGAATAATGTCTTTCAGAATTATAAATCCAAAATGTGAGTATCTTTAATAGTTATTAAACCTTAGCATTATTGTCGGGCTGTAAAATGATGAACTTTTCTTTAAAAAGTTTCCACGATATGCATCTGAGGAAGTGAGCTGTAGCTCACGAAAGCTCATGCTCTAATAAATTGGTTAGTCTCTAAGGTGCCACAAGTCCTCCTTTTCTTTTTGCGAATACAGACTAACACGGCTGTTACTCTGGAACTTTTCTTTGTTATAACTTGTTCACATGTAATAAATAAGGTCCATAAAAGAAAAGTAACAGTGTTAATGCTTAATAGAGTACAAAAGTGATGATGTCACACTCCCAGCGGGTAACCGTGAGAAAGGGGATTACTTTCCAAACAACCGGTGTCAGGTTATAATGTTGAAAAAGGTCATTTTGTTTCTGTTTAAATGCTGTAACTAACTGTTTTAATAGGTAAGTGAGTGTATGTTACTAATCATTGGTACTAATCATCATCTTTAAACAGTGCAAAGACATGTTGGGATGGCTGCAATGTGGTTTAAATCGCCAACCATGTGGTGGGTGTGTCAGCTATCCTTAATGCTATAATGCTTGCACTTGGGAGCACAGTACATAACAATATTCAAATGCCCCATGGCAGAGAGGAAAAAGAAAACCCTCAGGAGCTGAGTATGGTGAATGAAAGGCTGAGAAGGAAAATAACCAAGCAAAACAGCAGGCATCCTTCCTGAAATATCTTCTCTTTAATTCAAATAAACATGGAAGCAATTCACAGCATCCAGATGAAGAAATTTTACTTGGAGAGGAGGTTAGCTCACATCTGCATGGAAGCAGTTTGGAACATCAAGATGAAGGTATATTACCTTGAGATGAGGGTAGCTCACATCCACAAAAAAGCAGTTTGGAAACTCAAGATGATGGAAGCTTACTTCTAGATGGAGGCAGTTCACAGCATCAGACTGATATGAAAGTGGAGAAAATTTATTCACCTTCAGAGACACATGCAAAAATTGAAATAAATGAAGTAGAAGGAAGAAAGGATGAAGAAGTTACAAACAAGTTACAGTATGGGGACCCAGCTTCATGGCCCAGATGTGATGACAGTGTGTGGCAAATTCTCATGGAACATGGACCGGAACGAGTTCATGAATTCCCCTTCCCTAAGGATGTAAATAAAAAAAAATTCTCTGCTCAGTATTACAAGAGGAAACTCATTAATGGGGAAGAAATTCATCAAAACTGGTTACAATATTCAGTGTCGAAGGACTTTGTGTTTTGCTTTTGCTACAAGTTGTTTAGAAATCAAGCAATTGGTACATCACTTACTGAAAATGGTTCGAAGGACTGGAAAAACATGTCTTCAATTCTCTCTTCACATGAAAGAAGTACAGAACATTTGGAATGTTTTCAGAATTGGAAAGAACTTGAATTACGATTGAAAAAAGGAAAAACTATTAATGAAGAAAATTTACGTGTGATCAAGGAAAAAGAAGAGTATTGGCAACAAATATTAGAGTATCTGATCACTTTAGTGAGAGTTCTAGGTGGGCAAAATTTAACATTCTGCGGCCGTGGTAGAAATGAAACTTTTAAAAAATTTTTGAATACCTAGCTTTGTTTGATCCAGTCATGAAGGAGCATCTATGTAAAACAACTGATCATGAAATACAGGTTCATTACTTAGGAAAAAATATGCAGAATGAACTGATTCAAATCCTAGCAAATGCCATTAAAAAGAAAATTGTAGAAGCTGCTCATTCTGCAAAATACTTTTCAGTAATACTGGACTGTACACCAGATGTGAGTCATGTTGAACAAATGACAATGATCATTCGTTCTGTGGATATGGAAAAGTCTGCAGATGAAGATAATGCTGAAGTGCTCATAAAGGAACATTTTTTGGGTTTTGTACCACTGAAGGAGACGACTGGAGCATTTATGACTGAAATTATTCTACAAGAGCTTGGAACAATGTCATTATCTGTTGAAAACTTACCTGGCCAAGGCTATGATAATGGTAATAATATGAAGGGTAAAGACAATTGTGTGCAAAGGAAAATGATGGAAATCAATCCTAAGGCCTTTTTCATTCCTTGCAGTGTGCATTCTCTGAATATGGTTGTCAATGATGCTGCTAGATGCTGTTTGGAGACAAGCAGTTTCTTTAACGTGGTGCAACGTGTTTATGTGTTTTTTTCCTCAGGCTCAATGGCATGTTGGGAGATTCTGAGTCGCTATGTGAATTCTCTAACTGTGAAACCACTTAGTCAGACAAGATGGGAGAGTCCCACTGATGCTTTGAAGCCTCTTCGCTATGAACTTGGAAACATTTATGATATCCTAATTGAAATTTCTGATGATACTACCTTTACTGGATCATTTGGCAATATACCACGTTCAGATGCAGAAGCTCTTGCAAATGGCCTTTCTAAGTTCAAATTTGTGACTTCACTCATTTTGTGGTATAATATCCTTTTTGAGATTAACCTCACTAGTAAGCAGCTTCAGGAAAAGAACTTGAACATACATTCTGCTATTCAAAAACTACAGCAAACTAAAAATATTCTGGAGGAATTCAGAAGTGATGAAGGGTTCGAAAGAACACTGGTAGATTCTCTTTGCTGAAGAAATAGACTTTCCAACAGAATTTGAACCAGAGCCAGTTCGCATTCGGCAAAAGAAATAGCAGTATTCGTATGAAGGACGAAACACGCCCATTCAGAACCCAAAACAAAGGTTCAAAGTGAATTTCTACTTCACAGTCCTTGATACTGCTATTCACAAGGTTGAGGAAAGCTTTCAACAGATGCAGCAGCTAGAGTCAGTATTTGGCTTTTTACATGATATCCACAGCTTGCAAAAGAAAACAGCAAAATAGATAAGAGAATTTTGTATAAAACTGGAGTCGGCATTGACTCATGAAAATTCAAAAGACATTGATGCTACAGATTTGTGTAGTGAGCTTCAGGCTTTTTCAAGATGACTTAAAAAACATTCCACTCCTGAAGAAGTACTGAAGTTTGTTTGTGAAAATAAACTCACAGACAGTTTTCCAAATATTTTTATAGCTCTACACATTCTTTTAACTTTGCCAGTTTCTGTAGCTAGTGGGGAACGTAGCTTCTCAAAGTTAAATTTGATAAAAACATATCTGCATTCAACAATGGTGCAAGAGAGACTTGTTGGACTTGCTACAATGTCAATAGAGCATGAAATAGAGGAAAACTGGATCTAAAAGAACTAGTGACTGAATTTTCAAAACTCAAAGCAAGAAAAGTCATGTTTTAAGAGCACAGAGTGTTTTTTATTCAGAGTGTTTTGTAAATACAGGTTAAAGTTCATTGAACAGTTTTCTTATTTCTTTCTATATTGGATGTGGTGGTAATGGCAGTTAAAGCAGGATAGCGTAATGGATGATTTTGAATTTGTAATAATAAAAATGATAATTAACATTTTTAATGCATTTTTATTTGAAATCGGACTGAAATATCATCTAGCTGTCATGTACAAATCTATTCTGAAAATTTGATGTCTCTATTTTATCTGATCTCAGAAACATTGGTTGGACAGAAGGACGGACGACAAACCGAATAATTAAGCCTCTGTTTAAAAAAAAACACTGAAAAACATTAAAAGGAAAAAAGGGGCAAAATGTTTCCCAGTTTACCCCCGCCTAGATCTGCCCTTGGGGTTTGGGGGTGGGGGCGCTGACTGCATGGTTTGCCTAGGGCACCAGTTGCTGGCAGCTAGTATAGGGCTGCTCCTGTGTAAGCAAGACACAAGAAGTAATTCTTCCGCTCTACTCCACGCTGATTAGGCCTCAGCTGAAGTAGTGTGTCCAGTTCTGGGCACCATATTTCAGGAAAGATGTGGACAAATTGGAGAAAGTCCAGAGAAGAGCAAAAAAAATGATTAAAGGTCTAGAAAACATGACCTATGAGGGAAGATTGAAAAAATGGGTTTACTTAGTCTGGAAAAGAGAAGACTGAGAGGGGATGTGATAACAGTTTTCAAGTACATAAAAGGTTGTTACAAGGAGGAGGGAGAAAAATTGTTCTTAACTTCTGAGGATAGGATAAGTGCATAGGCCTGGGAATTAGGAGTGTGGGGGGTACTACAGCACCCCCAGGTTTTGTGTGGGGTCCCAGCCGCCGACCCCACACCCAGGGTCATGGTGCTGCTGCCAGCCCTGCATCCAGGGCTGTGCTCCTGCCCCCATACCCAAGGTCCTGGCTGCAGGACCCATGCCTGGGACTCTGCTCCCAGCCCCAGCTGTGGTCCCAGCCTCAGCCCCCTTACACCTGTCCATGTCCTCCCACTCCTGGAGCCACAGCCCATTCCTGGCCCCAGCTCTGGGGAGAGGGGGCATGGGCAAAGGTAAGGGGGGTGTGAAGTAAAAAGTTTGGGAACCACTGGCTTTCAGCACCCACACTGTAAAAAGTGTTCCAGCATCACTGGATAAGAGGCAATGGGCTTAAACTACAGCAAGGGAGGTTTAGGTTGGATATTAGGAAAAACGTCCTGTCAGGGTGGTTAAGCACTGGAATAAATTGCCGAGGGAGGTTGTGGAATCTCCATCATTGGAGATGTTTTAAGAGCAGGTTAGACAAACACCTGTCTGGATGGTCTGGATATTACTTAGTCCTGCCATGAGTGCAAGGGACTGGACTAGATGACCTCTCAAGGTGCCTTCCAGTCCTATGATTATGATTCCTCCCTGGCTGGTTTGTTGATGCTCATCGAGAGGTGCCTGATCTGGTGGGCAAGGTCTGAACACACTTACCAAATTGGGACCTGCAGGTGAGTTAGGCAGATGAATGCCTGTCTTCCCCTGGGTTGTGCCTTGGGGCTTAGGCATCCAGGTGCCTAGAGGAAGGCTGCAGCATGCAGGTCCAGAGGCAGAAGCATCAGCACCCAGAGAACATTTACTGCAAAAATGTAGCTGCCAAATGTAATAATTTGAAAGTAGCATGTGGAAGTGCTCCCACTTCTCTGGGTTTCCTTACTATTTTGTGTGTGCCTCTCACAGAACAATTCTACACAGAGATTTTTCAGAATCTCTCTCATATCTGGTCTGGCACTTTCAGGGTAGCAGTAGATAGTTGAAGTGTATGCCTGGGATACTTCATGGAGGCCCCTAAGTGGGAGTCCTGGGAAGATTTGGGCTCACCTGTTTGGGGACTATAACCTAAGCTACAAATCAATCATGGCAGTTCTTGATAAAATTTCCCATTTGTTTTAGAAAAGTTTTTTGACTAAAACAAAAATTTGTTTAAAATGAGATTGTTTAGGGGCCTAAAAACAGAATAATGATCAGGGATACAGCAAACACCTTCCAAAACAGGAGGAGGAGATGTTAAGCAAAGCACAGTTGGCATGTTGTGGCTGTCAGTAACATAACACACACCAGTGCATAATGTATTGGGGAGAGGGGAACAGCAACATGCATGAGTAACAGTTCCTGGCCAAGGGGAGCTGCGGAGCCGGTGCTTGAGGCGGAGTACAATCCCTGATTGTACCTGAGCCTAGGGACTGCTGGAACATGCCTGCCACTTCCGGGAGCTGCACGGAGCCAGGGCAGGCAGAGAGCCTGCCTTAGCCCCGCTGTGCCGCTGACTGGACTTTTAATGCCTAGGTCCCTTTTCAACTGGCTATTCTGGGGGAAAACAAGATGCCTGGCAACCCTAGTTGGGGGCTGCATCTGGGGACATGAGGAAGCTGGAGCTGGGAAACCAGATTGAGCTGGGAGTGGGTGGTGGGGAATGAGTGGGTGTCAGACCTGCTCAGCACCAACCAGCACATGTCTTGAACTAATAGAGATGAATTATGTTTAAAAAAATAATTTAATTCTGTGACATGAAACAGGCAAATAAAAAACACGTAGAACTTCGTAAAATTTAATAAATTAAGGGAACATAATTTACAAAGGGGAAAGAACAGTCGTTTCCTATTTAGGTCCACATACACCAACTGTGTCTTTCACAGGTCAGTGTATGTGCAACTGTGATTATATTTAATATCCCCTGGGATGGAGTGCAGCGACCCCTGAAGCTTTCTTGAATGTTGTGGGGGTGGGGGGCAGGATGTAGAGTGGTTTCGATATTGAGTGCTCAATGGGCTGCAGAGGGAGGCAAGAATGGGATTCTTGGACCTGCAGGTCCACTAAAATCTGCAGCATCTCTATTTGCTGCCTGAGGAGCCCCATTACATTCTGGTGCATCTCCCTCTCCTTCGCCAGCTTGGAATTGGACTCCTGGGCCTTTTCTCCTCTCCTCTCCACTCCTCTCCACTCTTTCCTTTTCCAGGCTACTGCCTCCCCATCCATGCCCCCATCATACCTGTCTCCCATTGCCTCCCCAGGTTCCCCCCACCCAATGCCCCCGGGTTGCTCTGCCTCCCACTCATGTGGTCCCAAGATCCATTCTGTGGCCTTGCACCACAAGCCTGCCCTGCTCCTTGTCCACGTTAGCTGGAGAGTGACAGCTGCTGGCCAGGCACCCAGCTCTGAAGGCAGTGCCGCTGCAGGTATGATGTATTGTCACCCTTACTTCTGTGCTGCTGTTGGCGGCAGCTCCTGGTCGGGAGCCCGGAGGTGCTGGGGCTATGAACTGCCAAACCTTCAGGTACCAGGGCTCAGCCCTGGCAAGCCCTGGCACAAATTAAGCACAGATGGCACCCCCCTGACCATGTGTAGCCAGACAGCCGCCCCCCCCCTCAGACCAGCATTGCTGGAAACACAGGAGGAAGCAGGAACAGGGCACTTAACATATATTCCAGCACAGCCTTTGAAGCTGTGAAAGCACAGGTGTGCTGCTACAATGTGCCTCTGGGAACAGATACAACGATTAAGCTCACAGCAGGCAGAGGCCCTGTGACAGACATGGCTCTTAGCCCCAACTAAATAGTGTGATGCACACACACCAACATCCTAGGTGGGAAAATATTTACCCTGATAAAAGAAATGTCCAGTAGTCGAAACTTATTGTTTCTCTCTCTTGCAAGTGTAAACTACTCTTGCAAAAGTTGGCGTCACCCCAACAGACCAGCCTCAATTTGGCATAAGAAAGGAGAAAAAGAATAAAGGAGTACAAAGGTATAAGTAGGGGACCTACAGCACCATGATTTTTGAGTGCTTTTCACTATCTATCTGCTGGTCAGATAAGTGACAGCCTCCCAAGGCTTCTGCAGCTAAGAGGGTCCCTACGCCTTGTCCCTTATTCGTCTTTCCGCGGAATTGAGTGACCGATCCTGGCTTGGCACCGCTGGAATCGAGAGATGCAAGGAGGGTAAGAAGCACCCACACCTGATCTCCTATCTTTAGTGTACACATATTTTGAAATAGAGCTCTATACTTTGTTTTCTTTCTTTGGGATTGTGGCTTCAGTTTTGTAACTTGTTTGTGTGTGTAACATCTCTACATTTAAATAAGTAGGCACTAGCAATTTTGTAACCACATGATTAGAATCTAGCTTAATAAATTTTGGTAACCATTTATGCATAAGCCTGACTTGTTTTCTCTGGTTTACTGTAAAGCAGCCAACACAATTAAAGAACCTCAGCCGTTTTGGCTCTAAAGCCTGGCCATTAGGTGAGAGTACTAAGAGCCTAGCGTTGAGTTGTGCCGCCTCCACGGGGCAAACTCTTGGGGCACCTGTCAGTCAATCCTGGCTGCCCGCTGCGAAGGAGCTCTGAGCTCTAGCAGTTAAAGTCACGGGTGTGGAGAGGCTCTTAGTGCTGCCATTGGGGCACCTGTCAGTCAGTATTGACTGCCCGCTGCGAAGAAGCTCTGAGCTCTAGCAGTTAAAGTCACGGGTGGTTAGGACCTTGGGGCATCCGTCAGCCTAGCCCGGGCTGCCCGCCGCGAAGGGACAGTGCGTCCTAGCGGTTAAAGTCACGGATGGTATAAACGGGCATAGCTGGCACCTCACCAAACATCCTTGGCCGTCGACTAACAGAAATTGGCGTCACGAACAGGATTGTGATATAGGCTGCACTACAGTAACACAATGAAACCAGTCATGATAAACACCACAGAATTCCCTGAGCTAGAGAAAAGTTTGACCCAAGAGGGATGGGGAAATCCTCTGTGGAGCAAAGAACTGCTGGAGAAATATTGGGGAAAACCAGCAGAGATCTGGCAGCATTTCTGTAACTGGAGAACTGCCTGCAAGATGAAGAAAGGGAAAGGAAAAGGTGCTTGTATATGGCTGCTTACTAACGTTTGGCAAGCTGCCTGTAAGGATTATCATGGTCTGGCAATAGAATTTAATAGGCTACAACAGGAAAGGGACACACTGCACCAGGAATGCCAGAATTTAGATACCAGAGTAAGAACACTGAATAGGGATATGGAACATCTTCAGAAAAGATTACTTTCCTTAATTGAGAAAGAAGGGATAGAACGAAGGGAAAAGCTGGAGACTAAAACACGCAGAATCAACCGGGCTAAAGTTGAGACTGCTCTCTGGCTAGACCCTGAGGAATGGGATGGAGACATTTGGGATTCAGCAAATGAGTCCCCCTCCTCTGAGGAGGAAGGTCCCTCTGTAAAATTAAGACCAGCTATCACACATCACAAATCAGAAGAACATGAGGAAAATTTGAGTGGGGCAGAGCTGGATGAAGAAGGGGATGACAATTATCCATCCACCTCTTCAAAAACAAAGAAGGGAGGTAAAAAGGGAAAAGGGAGTAAAGCTCCAACACACTTTACCAAAATTACCACCCGCCAATATACTCCCATGGAGTTAAAAACAATCCAGGGAGATTTTGCTAAAAAGCCTGAGGAAGGTATAATAGAGTGGCTGGTCCGCCTCTGGGACACTGGGGGTGGATATATACGCCTGACAGCCCAAGAAACTGAGCGCCTTAACTTAGGTGCAGGAATATTCCTGGAACACTCAGAGGGGAACACCCCTAAAACACTTTGGTCTCTGGCTTGTCGATGGGCAAGAGGAATTTACCCAGCAGACCGAGATGAACCCACAGTAATGCACTGGACCAACATAGATGAGGTAAAAACAGCTCTATTAACTGTGGCTGTCATTAGCATGCTTGGTCAAAACCCTCAAGAGTTAGCCTATGAAAGCCCATGGGAGGGTCAGGTAGATGTAGATGATCTCAGACCCCTGCTTAAGGGAGTTCCGAGTAACCACAGGGCTATGGCACTGTCCCTTAGATCAGAAGCTGCAGCACATAACAGTACCTTTCGGGCACTGTTAAACCTTCTGGTGTCATACTTTAGAGAATTCGGAGACATCAGAGCACTGACAGGCAAAGCTAAGATGCGTTCCCTTCAGGGAAACAAGGGGGCACCATCTAAAGGACATAAAAACAAGCGAGAGCCAACCCAGGAGGAAAAGGAGCTTAGAGCCAAGTTGTGGAGACAATGTCTGGCTTTAGGTTATCCCAGAGATGTAATAAATGGACTGCCCACAGAGCGGCTAAAATTATTCACCACTGTAACCCTTCTGCCCGTCAGAGTTGGCAGCAACAAGGGCCGGGTTCAATATCTAGGGGTTCCATTCCAATAACACAATGCAAACCGGCTCGAGCCCCCACCCAGTGACCTGGGACAAATATATACCACCCCCGCTGGGCGCCTCCAAGAGGCAATACTTCCCCTCTCGCAAGCACATAGTCTGAGTGTAGCAAAAGTCTTTTAATAACAGAGAGAAACAATGTGGCATTATGTTGGGGAAACACCACCAACCGGATTCATAACACAACCCATGAGCAAAAGCAACCCCACCCCAGGCAAATTGGGGCATGCCCTTTTCCCTTTGGTTCTTGAGTCCAGCAACCCCAAAAGTCCAATGCCCCAAAAGTCTCTGTCCCTGGTCAGGGCAGCCCCAGAGTTCGAAAGTTTATCGGCGGAGCTTTACCTCCCAACCTGGGTGGAAATGGGACGGGGGTAAGAGGCACCTTACGTGATCTGAAGCTGACCGCCCCATAGCTCCATAGCGGCGCTCCGCTCCGCTCCGCCAGCCGCCCCACAAAACTCCTTCGCGCAGCTGCACTCCGCTCCGCCAGCCGCCCCACGAACTCCTTCGCTCAGCTGCGCTCCGCTCCGCCAGCCGCCCCACGAACTCCTTCGCTCAGCTGCGCTCCGCTCCGCCAGCCGCCCCACGAACTCCTTCGCTCAGCTGCGCTCCGCTCCGCCAGCCGCCCCACGAACTCCTTCGCTCAGCTGCGCTCCGCTCCGCCAGCCGCCCCACGAACTCCTTCACTCAGCTCCACGGCCCACAAGCAGCTCCTGCCATCCACACACTGCTCTGTGTCAAACTGCTTCACCAGCCGTCCCGCAAACTGCTCCACAATATATCTTCAGGCTCCCCCACTGCTTAACACAACACTCAGTGATTTCAGCTCTTAGGTGAATTCAGCTTGTAGTAGGGGAGCCCCAGTGCTAGTGCACTGTCAGCCCAAAGTGAGCTCAGCAGCCTATAACTAGACTTCTAATGAAATCAAAATTAGCTCTGATATTCCACAGTGGAGAGAGGAGGAAGTGCAATCAGCATGTAAGGCCCTCACCAAGGGGCCCATGCCACCAAGTATTAATACTTGTCCCCAGCCTCTCTCCATTCACACAGTTTTGGAACCCATGACCCTTGCCTAGCGAGTGCTACTTAGATGATGGTGAATCCCTCCATCGTAACAAAAGGCCAAGTACAGTTCCAAGCACAGTTCCCATAATCAGGGTAATAACAATTTATTCTTCCTGCCCCAATAACAGAGACACTGGGGATCCCACAGCAGCCAAAGTGACCATTTGGGCAGCTATGGTCTCATTCTAGGCGTGGTGGGTGTGCCTATGCAAATGAGATCGGCCCCTGAAGTTCTTTTCCACAACTTGCCACACCTCACCACCAGATGTCAGGGTGGAGCTCATCCTGACACTGCTTACATGGCTAAAATTATTCACCACCTTTAGAAGAGCTGACTGGGAGACAACTAATGCTACTCCCAGTGCACCTCTGCAGCTCTCTCCTCTTTCCCCACCTGCAGACACCCGGTATACTCCATTGCTTCGGCAACTGCAAGAGTTACCAGAGCAGGGAAACTAGCTTGCGGGGGTCAATCTCCTCTCCTAATAAACCAGCTTAAATCCAAAGAGGAGAAAACAACAGCAAAAGACCCCCGGATACATGTAACTGTAAATGACAAACACATTATTCCTTTCTTAATGGACACAGGGGCTCAAATGTCCATGATTAAGCGAGAAAGTTTTCAGGGCTCGCCACCTACTGGCGGAAAGCAGGTACTTGTTACAGGGGTAAATGGCAGTACCATATCTTACCCATTAGTTAAAATAAAACTGGATATCCCCTTGCAACCCCACCATCAGCCCCGAAAATATGAGGTGATTTTGGGCAATGCCAACATACTGTGCATGGACATTTTAAGAGGAAAGAAGGGAAGGATTAATGGGGAAAAATGGGCTTTTGGAGTCAGTTCTGTTCCTCATGCCACCCACCTGGAAGAGGAAAGCCCTCCCCACTATTCTGTAAACTTACTTAGCAGCACGCCTGCTCTCCCGCCCTCAACAGTAACAAACACAAAGCAGTATAATGTCCCAGCTGAGGCCATAAGCCCTGTTACTGACCTGATCAAAGATTTGGAACAGCGAGGAATTTTAATTCGTACCCACTCTCGCTTTAATTCTCCTGTGTGGCCCATCAAGAAACCAAATGGCAAATGGAGACTCACTATAGACTATAGGAAGCTAAACAGTAACACTGGACCATTAACTGCAGCAGTCCCTAGCATAACAGATATTGTAAACACCATACAAACCTGGGATAAACCCTGGCTAGCAGTATTAGATGTAAAGGACATGTTCTTCATGGTCCCTTTGCAACCAGCTGACCAGGAAAGATTTGCTTTTACTTGGAAAGGTGTACAATACACTTTTACCCGAATGCCACAAGGGTTTAAACACTCACCCACTATTTGCCATGGGGCACTGGCAAAGGTCCTAGATGACCTTATACTGCCTCACAATGTACAAACTGTGCAATACATTGATGACATCTTAATAGGTGGGAAAACCTCAGAAGAGGTACAAAAGGCTATGAATCAAATCAAATAAGCACTAGAAGCCCTTAATTTAGAGTTACCAGCTAAGAAATGCCAAGGTCCCTCCCAAAAGATAAAATTCTTAGGTACTGTATGGATGGGAGGTAGAAGGTCTGTGCCTAATGACACTGTGCAAGAGCTAAATCAGGCACCCTCCCCTGAAAGTAAAAATCAATTGAGACAGATTTTGGGAACCCTGGGGTTTTGGAGAAAACATGTACCTGGCTTTGCCATTATAGCCAGACCATTGTACAATTTGTTAAAGAAAAGTGCTGCCTGGGAATGGGCTCCTGCCCATGAGGAAGCCCTCAGGCAACTGATAGGGGAGATACACACCTATCAGGCTCTGGGTCCCATACATCCTGAAGCCCCATTCCATTTGTACCTAACTGTGGGAGCCACTGGAATGTCTTATGCTCTCTGGCAAGAAAGTGACACTGCTCCCAGACGACCAATTCAGTTTGGTTCCAAGTCATGGCAAGGGTCACAGGCTAACTACACGCCTTATGAGAAGGTGCTTCTGGCAGCTTACACAGTCTTGAGAGAAACTGAGGAATTAACTCAGGATAAGGACATCACAATTCACACTCCTCTTCCAATCATTAAACCTATATTGGAAGGGAAAGAGTTACCACCTGGTGTAGCACAAAAAATAACTATCCAAAGATGGGCACTTTACATACACCACAGGGTAGGGAGTGCAGACACTGCACAAAACCCCACTATGATTCAGGAATCCCTATGGAAAGTAGAAATGCCTGATGAATACCGCCTACCTCCACAGCAGTCTCCCATTAAGGATGCTGCCCCATTTAATCCTTCTAAGCCTGAGGGAGTATGGTTCACTGATGGCAGTGCCAGGCTGGTAAAAGGCAAATGAAAGGAAAAAGCTGCAGCAGTGCCTGCAGACACCTCTGCAGCACCCCTAACTGCTGAAATTGATGGGTCAGCACAACTTGCAGAATTGGCTGCAATTAAACTGGCCTG
Source organism: Lepidochelys olivacea (assembly GCF_965140295.1). Classification (NCBI taxonomy): domain Eukaryota; kingdom Metazoa; phylum Chordata; order Testudines; family Cheloniidae; genus Lepidochelys; species Lepidochelys olivacea. Next base: position 41,152,067 of record NC_140418.1, on the reverse strand, counting down.
TGAAGCAGGAGCCACTGCAGTATATACGGACTCCTATGCGGTATGGGCAGGTGCCACTCAGTGGATCACTAACTAGAAAAATAACCACTGGGAAATAGGAGGTAAACCAGTCTGGGGACTGGAATACTGGCAGTGGTTATATCAGCATGCCCTGCAACAACCCCTGTCTATAGGACATGTCTCAGCTCATCAGAGGAATAATACCCCAGCTGCACAGTTAAACAATTTAGCCGATGCAGCTGCCCAGCTCTTTACCACACAAGTAGAATGGGAACGCTTATATTCATGGTTACATGATAATTTAGGACACACAGGAAGTGATGAGTTAGTGCGGCAAGCACATATCAGGGGTTGGCCTATCACCCACAGACAGGCTAGAGACCTGGTGCAAGCCTGCACTATTTGTGCTGAAACTAGAAAACATATAGCAGAAAGACAAAGGTTTGCCAGGCTAAAAAATAAAAAAACACTATGGGCAACCTGGCAGGTCGACTATGTCGGACCACTGCCCACTACAAGGCAGAGGTGGAAATACATCTTGACTGGAGTAGAAATTGTTTCAGGAATTGGTTTTGCATATCCAACCCGATTGGCAACAGGGTTGTCCACAGTTATGGGACTAAACCGCTTAACAGCAATTGTCCCAATGCCTCAAGAAATCCAATCAGATAATGGTTCGCATTTTAAAAATAAACTTGTAAGGGAATGGACCCTTAACCATGGAGTCCAATGGACCTTCCACCTTCCATATCGACCTCAATCTAATGGCATGGTCGAGCGCTGGAATGGGTTGCTAAAGAATCACTTGAAGCCTACTAATGGCACATTGAGAGACAGACTAGACGAAGTGGTGCAGAGATTAAACAACAAACAGACTCCTACAAGAAGTCCAATCAGCAGGGGATTCTTCCATACAGGGAAAGCTATCTCCCCTGCCAGAACACCACTGCACAGTTCCAAGTATGCTCCCAGAGACACTGTTGTGATTAAACACCCAGCCCTGGGAACCTTTATCTGCGTTTTGCACACCTATAAAGAGAAAGGTGTATGAAGTGCCTTAAATGCTAATAAAAGGCTAATAACCATTACAGAGGCTTGGATCGCATCCAAGACCGGCTGACCATGTGATTTATTGCAGGAATGGTCCCATGGTTCCGAGCAACCTGCCAGCTAACCTGTCAGCAAAATGGATCATGCAGCAGACCTGTTTGATCACTAGAGACTACTATGGACTGTTGATATATTTGCCATTACTTATAATAGCAGGTGTAATTTTTGCTTTTGGTTTTAAAATAAGTTTTTTAGCTAGAACACAACCCACCAGAGATATGCTCCTGCAAGCCCTCACGATCCTTCTGTTGGCTCCAGTCACCTTAGCAATACCAGAACATCCTCTTCGGGGAGCAATCCAAACCATCGCCTCAGCTGCTGGTGCTACAAATTGCTGGATGTGCACCTTGCTAAATTCAACCAATAAACTGGGAATTAAATTTGTACCACTACATGCAGTGGCTGAGAATGGACAAACCTCATGGATGCAATAGTTAGCTCAACACTTGGGATTCTCCCTCTCCCCGTTTTTACATTCGGTTGTGAATACTGTTTTAACCATTTTAATTATTGAAATTGTTTTTTGTGTAACTTTATGTATTATGAAGCGTTTGATTCAAACTGCTCTTTCCTCCATGCAAATCAGATACCTAAACTGCTCTTTCCTCCATGCAAATCAGATACCTAGAGCTAAAAAGGGATCCTAACCAATTCCGCGAACCCTCATCCTCTAATTTGGATGTTGGGTATTTCTAGATTTCCCCAAGGAGGGCAAGAGGTGCTGGCATCACCGCCACCTTGCAATCTGGGATGTAGTATGGTGCATCAGGGGGTGGAATGTAGCCAGACAGCCGCCCCCCCCCCCTCAGACCAGCATTGCTGGAAACACAGGAGGAAGCAGGAACAGGGCACTTAACATATATTCCAGCACAGCCTTTGAAGCTGTGAAAGCACAGGTGTGCTGCTACAATGTGCCTCTGGGAACAGATACAACGATTAAGCTCACAGCAGGCAGAGGCCCTGTGACAGACATGGCTCTTAGCCCCAACTAAATAGTGTGATGCACACACACCAACATCCTAGGTGGGAAAATATTTACCCTGATAAAAGAAATGTCCAGTAGTCGAAACTTATTGTTTCTCTCTCTTGCAAGTGTAAACTACTCTTGCAAAAGCTGGCGTCACCCCGACAGACCAGCCTCAATTTGGCATAAGAAAGGAGAAAAAGAATAAAGGAGTACAAAGGTATAAGTAGGGGACCTACAGCACCATGATTTTTGAGTGCTTTTCACTATCTATCTGCTGGTCAGATAAGTGACAGCCTCCCAAGGCTTCTGCAGCTAAGAGGGTCCCTACGCCTTGTCCCTTATTCGTCTTTCTGCGGAATTGAGTGACCGATCCTGGCTTGGCACCGCTGGAATCGAGAGATGCAAGGAGGGTAAGAAGCACCCACACCTGATCTCCTATCTTTAGTGTACACATATTTTGAAATAGAGCTCTATACTTTGTTTTCTTTCTTTGGGATTGTGGCTTCAGTTTTGTAACTTGTTTGTGTGTGTAACATCTCTACATTTAAATAAATAGGCACTAGCAATTTTGTAACCACATAATTAGAATCTAGCTTAATAAATTTTGGTAACCATTTATGCATAAGCCTGACTTGTTTTCTCTGGTTTACTGTAAAGCAGCCAACACAATTAAAAAACCTCAGCCGTTTTGGCTCTAAAGCCTGGCCATTAGGTGAGAGTACTAAGAGCCTAGCGTTGAGTTGTGCCGCCTCCACGGGGCAAACTCTTGGGGCACCTGTCAGTCAATCCTGGCTGCCTGCTGCGAAGGAGCTCTGAGCTCTAGCAGTTAAAGTCACGGGTGTGGAGAGGCTCTTAGTGCTGCCATTGGGGCACCTGTCAGTCAGTATTGACTGCCCGCTGCGAAGGAGCTCTGAGCTCTAGCAGTTAAAGTCACGGGTGGTTAGGACCTTGGGGCATCCGTCAGCCTAGCCTGGGCTGCCCGCCGCGAAGGGACAGTGCGTCCTAGCGGTTAAAGTCACGGATGGTATAAACGGGCATAGCTGGCACCTCACCAAACATCCTTGGCCGTCGACTAACACCATGGCAGTGTGGGAAGGCGCCCAGGTCACTCACCCATAAGGCTGACTCTGTGTGTGCTGCAGTGGTGCCTGCTGAAGTAATCACAGAGTGGCATGGGAAAGTGTCCTCTTGCAGCACAAGAAATAAGGTAGCTAGCCCCAGAAACCTTTGGCGGAGGATTACAGACTACCTGTCAGGGTTCTCTGCCCACTCTGAACTCTGGGGTACAGATGTGGGGACCCGCATGAAAGAGCCCCTAAGCTTATTTCTACCAGCTTAGGTTAAAAACTTCCCCAAGGCACAAATCCTTCCTTGTCCTTGGATGGTACTGCTGCCACCACCAAATGAGTTAGACAAAGATTCAGGAAAAGGACCACTTGGAGTTCCTGTTTCCCCAAAATATCCCCCCAATCCCCTTCAAGCCCTTTCCTGGGTAGGCTTGAGAATAATATACCAACCAAATAGATAAACAAGGTGAGCACAGACCAGACCCTTGGGTTTTTAGGACACTAAAAACCAATCAGGTTCTTAAAAGCAGAACTTTATTATAAAGAAAAAAGTAAAAGAAGCACCTGTGTAAAATCAGGATGGAAAGTAATTTTACAGGGTAATAAGATTTAAAACAGAGGATTCCCCTCTAGGCAAAACTTCAAAGTTACAAAAAACAGGACTAACCTCCCTCTTAGCATAGGGAAAATTCACAAGCTAAAACAAAACATAATCTAACGCATTTCCTTGCTATTACTTACAACACTTCAATCTCTCTGGTCACTTGATTACAGACCTAAAAGTTGCAATTCTTCAACAAAAAAACTTCAAAAACAGACTCCAACGAGAGACTGCTGAATTGGAATTAATTTGCAAACTGGATACAATTAACTTAGGCTTGAATAGAGACTGAGAGTGGATGGGTCATTACACAAAGTAAAACTATTTCCCCATGTTTATTCCCCACCCCCCACTGTTCCTCAGACGTTCTTGTCAACTGCTGGTAATAGCTCACCTTAAGTGATCAGTCTGGTTACACCCATTGTTTCATGTTCTCTATGTATATAAATCTCCCCACTGTATTTTCCACTGAATGCATCCAATGAAGTGAGCTGTAGCTCACGAAAGCTTATGCTCAAATAAATTTGTTAGTCTCTAAGGTGCCACAAGTACTCCTTTTCTTTTTGTGAATACAGACTAACACAGCTGCTACTCTGAAACCTTACAATTTGTAATTTTAGATGTGTCATTTTAGTAGAAGCTGGATTACTTGCTTGGTCTCTCTCTTTGTCTTGAGAGGGAACACACAGAGAGCACAAACAAAACCTCCCCCCACCCCCCCCAGATTTGAAAGTATCTTCTTTCCCCATTGGTCCTTCTGGTCAGGTGCCAACTAAGTTAATGGAACTGATTAACCCCTTACAGGTAAGTGATTCTGTACCTCTGACCAGGAGGGATTTGATGTTACTGCATATAGAAAGGTTGTTACCCTTCCCTTTATATTTATGACATGCCCCCCAAATCACAGATGGTGCTGGACAGCCTGTTCCACAATAGCTGTGATTTCTTCCTGGAGCTCTAGGAGAAAACAGAGTTAATAAGACACATGCACCTTTAGATATACTACTGATTATATAAAAATTAACAATATTTCCCACATTTCAAGGATGAGTTTAACCGGTTGATTCTGGGAAACTTTCACAGGAGAGTGCATCAGCCACTTTGTTAGAAGCTCCTGAAATGTGTTGTATTTCAAAATCAAAATTTTGGAGAGCTAAACTCCACCGAAGAAGTTTTTTGTTATTGTCCTTGATGGTATGAAGCCACTTCAGCGCAGCATGGTCTGTTTGCAGGTGGAAACACTGTCCCCAAACGTATGGGCGTAGCTTTTCCAGAGCATACACAATGGCATAACATTCCTTTTTGGTGATTGACCACTGGCTTTCCCTTTCAGACAGTTTTTTGCTGAGAAACACGACAGGATGGAATTCTTGATTCGGTCCTTCCTGCAGACTAAGACTGCTCCCACACCATGCTCCGATGCATCTGTGATTACTAGGACAGTTTTGTCAAAGTCTGTGGCCCTTAGCACAGGGTCAGACATGCATGTCGCTTTGAGCTGGTTAAATGCCTTCTGACGCTCTTCAGTCCACTGAACTGCATTTGGCTGTTTCTTTTTGGTCAGGTCTGTCAGTGGGGCAGCGATTTGGCTGTAGTGTTGTACAAATAGCCTGTACTATCTGGCCAAGCCTAGGAAGGATTGGACCTGTTTCTTTGACTTTCGGACAGGCCACTCTTGGATAGCATTCACTTTGGCCTATAGGGGGTTGATAGTTCCTTGACCCACCTGGTATCCAAGGTAAGCCACTCTGTTGAGGCCTATTTGACACTTCTTAGCCTTAACAGTTAATCCTGCCTCCCTTATGTGCTTGAAGATTTTTTGCAGATGCTCCAGGTGTTCTGCCTATGAATCAGAAAAGATGGCCACATCCTCAAGGTAGGCGACTGCAGATTCTCCCAGTCCCACTAGAAGACTAACTACAAGTTTCTGGAAGGTGGTGGGTGCGTTTCACAGCCTGAAAGGGAGTATATTAAATTCATACAGCCCTACATGGGTGATGAAGGCTGACCTTTCCTTGGCAGATTCATCCAGAAGTACTTGGCAGTACCCGTTGGTTAAGTCTAAGGTAGAGATGAACTGGTCATGTCCCAGTTTCTCCAATCTGTGCGTGGCATTGGATAGTTGTCTGGGCGAGTCACAGCATTTAGCTTACAGTAGTCCACGCAAAAGCATATTTCCCAATCTGGTTTGGGAACTAGAACCATTGGAGATGCCCCTGCACTGTCAGAGGGGCAGATTACACCCATCTGTAGCATGTCCTGAATCTCCTGTTCTATAGCAGTTTTGGCTTGAGGAGCCATCTGGTAAGGTTGGGCTCTAATTGGGCGAGTATTACTTGTGTCAATGGAATGGTATGCCCGTTTGGTCCGTCCTGGGGTGGCTGAGAACATCAGCACAAAGCTAGCGCACAGCTCCTTGATCTGCTGTCACTGCAAACGTCCGAGGGTCATGGAGAGGTTCACCTCTTCCATGCCACCGTCACTTTTTCCTTCATAGTAGACACCCTCAGGCGACTCAGCATCATCTCCTCCTGGGGCTGTAAACTGATAAACCTTTAATTCTCTGGAATAAAAGGGCTTTAAAGAATTAACATGGTACACTTTAGGCTTTAGGTTTGAGGTGGGGGGATGCTATGAGCTAGTTAACAGCTCCCAGGCACTCTTGGACGGTAAATGGCCCTTCCCATGATGCTTCCATTTTATGGGCCTGGAGCTCCTTCAAGACCATGACCTGGTTCTCTACTTTGAAGGAATGCTCTCTGGCGTGTTTATCATACCAGGTCTTTTGCTCTTCCTGAGCATTTTTGAGGTTTTCTCTAGCAAGGGCTAAAGAGTTTCAGAGGGTGTTTTGTAGGTTGTTTACAAAGTCCAGAAGTTAGTTCCTGGAGAAGGTGTTCCTCCCATTGCTGTTTCACCAACTGTAATGGCCCCTTAACCTCGCAGCCATACACAAGTTCAAATGGTGAAAAGCCAACATTGGGATGTGGTACAGCCCTGTAGGCAAAGAGTAACTGCGTTTATGACAAGGCGTGCCCTGGAAGCAGGGGTGAGAACACAGTGTAACTGTGCATAGACGCTCTCTAGTTTGTTTTTAATAAGAGTTTTATTCCTTTCTCATTCACTAGTTTGTTGTTTAATGAACCCCATACAAACCTAACGCAGCACCTAATTCTCCACCTCTCACCTTGCTAATTCTGCTGGGGCTGTGACCATCCCCCGAAACCCAGGCCTGTGGTGGCCACGCCCTCACTTGGCCGTGATTGGCAGTCAGTGCTACTCAGACTGTGTCAGCCACAACCACAGCACCTTGCAGTTACTGGCCACTGTTGGCAGGTAGGCCGGGCCATGCAGGGCACTGCAAGGCCACACTTGGCAATACAAGGCTGGGCCACGCTGAGCACTGTCAGGCCAGGCTGGGCACTGATGGGATGGGCCAGGCCACACTGGGCACTGTCAGGCCACACCAAGTTGGGCACTGCAAGGCTGGGCCACATAGGGGAAGGTTAGACTGAGAGAAACTGGGCACTCTCAGGCTGGGCCATGCTGGGCACTGTCAGGCTGCGCTGGGCTCTGTTAGGCTGGACTGGGCACCGTGAGACTGGGCCATGCTGGCCACAGTCAGGCCACGCTTCACTGGCACTATGAGGCCATGCTGGGCACTGTGAGGCTGGATTGGTCACCATCAGGCCAGGCCACACTAGTAACTCTGTGGCCAGACTGGACACTGTGAAGCTGGGTTGAGCATCATTAGGCCAGACTTGTCACTGTCAGGCCAGGCCATGCTGGGCTCTGTGAGGCAGTGTTGGGCACTGGAAGACCAGCTGGGCCAGGCTGTGGTTTGGCACCATGTGGCTGGGTTGGGCCAGGCTGTACCGGGCACTATGAGCTTGTGCTGGGCACTCTCAGGCCAGGTAACATTGGGATCTGTCAGACCAGGCCAGCTGGGCTGGGCAGTGTCGGAGTGGGCTGAACCATGCAGGGCGTTATCAGGTCTGGCTGAGCTGGGCATCATCAGGCTGGGCCAGGCTATATTAGGCATCATTAGGCTATGCTGTGCTGGGTACCATCAAGCCGTGCTGAGCACCACAGGTTGGCTGTGTTGCGCTGGGCACCAAGGGACTCAGCTGGGTTGTGCCAGTCTGCTCTGATAAATGGGTGAGTTGGATTGTATGATGGGGATGCTTGTGATAGTGCAGCACAGGGCTCAGCATCCCTGGAAGTCCCTTCTGGTTTATGTCTTATGTTCCTAATATCTCATGTTTCAGATGGTCACTTACAGAGGTCAGGAACAGATTCCCCCCCACAATCATTGTACTGTAATTATGTGACTGCCTAGACAAAATACCTATGATGCTAATGGGCCAGGAATACTGCAGTTTGGAGGCAAGCACTGTAGGTGCTAAGCCTGGTGAATTCCAATAACCACTCAGACACAGGGCTAAGTGAAAGGGCATTTTACTAAGGCTGGCATGAAAAGGAAAGATTGCTGCTACCCTGCTTAAGGAATTATAGTTCAAAGGGTGCAAGGGTTGTTCCTGTTTGGGTACCTGGGAAAAGCCAATCAAGAGCCTAGAGACTGGGGTGCCATCACCAGTTCAGTCTTTATTGAAGCACATAGGCATCTGCAGGTTTCTAAGCCAGGTTCAATTTGTGTCTCTCACTGGGACTCTTCCACACTGGCTCCCTGCCCAGCCACTGCTATTCCCCCATAAGTCCCATACAAACCTAACCCAGCAGTGACATTCAGCTGTCACAGCCTGTTCCACATATGGCTCTGTCCAGTTTCTGGAGCTTCTCCCTGCTGCCATATTGCTCCCACTCCCCAGACAGAGCCCAGCCACATGCTGGATCAGGAGTTGGATCTTTCCCCCTACCTGGCCCAGGGAAAAAGATGTGCAGTGGGGAAGGGGCTGATGGGTGTTGGATTCCCCTACTTTTCAAAAACATCACGGTATTCCAGTGGGTTGGGGTTGTGGTTTTTTTGTTTTTTTGTCTGAAGCATGAGAGCTGGGCACAGCTGGAGATGGGACACTGGATGGTCTAGGGTTGCAGGATGTTCCCCGAGGTACACCCCCCTCCCTGAGAACCAGTAGCTAGGTCATTCTTCTGGTGATCTAGCATTATCTACCCCAGGGGTTAGGTCGGCATTGCTACATCTCTCAGGGGTGTGGATTTACAGCCCCAAGAGACGTAGCTATGCTGATGTAAGGGGTGTGTGTGTGTTATGCTTATAAGAAGCACATGGGATCTTTTTCAGGGGAAATGGCAATATGCCACGTTTATTGAAGATACAACAATTAACATATGCATTCAATCACACCACAGACACACACACACACTGTCCCACCAGTCAATGTTATAGTTACCAGTCCAGAGTCCGGATCAATCTAGTGGCCAGCTAGGTTGATCACGGGTAGGTAGGAGCTGGGTTCTGTCTGCAGGACGAACCTAAAGTTTCATGGCAAGGCACCCTGTTTATATAGTGATTTTCCTTCATTGGGACCAATGAGTTTTGCACCATCATGCTGTAATCAATTGTTGTTTGACGAGTGCTTGTTTTCTTAAATTTGTTTGTCTCATCCTTTATCTTGTTATTTCATCAAATCTCTCAGGGAGTTTCCCATGCTGGTTTTGAACACAGATCTCTTGTCCCCATTTATAAGTGCCTGTCTCATCTTTAGAGTTGTCAATCTTCCCTCCTCTGACATTTCAATAGGGGCCTGTTGCAGCCTCCTGGCGCCCTTGTGTCCGTCTCTGGCTCTTCCCTAGAACATCTGGTTCAGTGATGGCCTTCACACTTATCTCTTAACATACATTCCTCATTCACACACAAAACAGAATTAATTTACATAGAACATTTTGAATAGGAACATCAAATTGCATGCAGAAGAAAAACAATCATGGCATTCTTTTACTTATTTTAAAATACTAAGCCTACAACAAAGTGTTGACCCTCAAAGGTCTATTACTGCCTTGAAATCAGTCCAGACACAAAGAAATTCTGGCTGATGCATCTCTACTAATAGCATATTAGGCCATTCCTTTCAAAAAGGGTGGCTGGCAGGATATGGTCAAATCCTACATCAATACGTTTAATATATGCTACATTATTATCTTATTATTCTTTATCCTTCATTCTAAATTATACAAAATACAAGCATAAAATCCTACTACTACATGTCCCCTTTTTGACCCCTCAAGGAAAATTCTTGAATGGGTCATATTTTATGCAATTGTTTCATAGCAATATACTGAGAGACAATTTGAGCTTGTGGTTGTAATTTAACAAACATTCTTTTTGTCCAACAGCACATACAACACATTCCTAGCAAGTAAACACAGGACAATATTAACACAACTAGTAATGGGTGAAACAATATGCCCTTAGAGGTCAGGGACCAGCCTATAAAAACACTGTACCAATGATAGGCCATCAGTTCTTTTTCAGAATTAGCCATTTTTAGCATGTCTCCATTTGCATGTAATATTTGAATGACATGTGTCATAACCATAGGGGTAGCCTAAATTCCTCCTTACCTGTAAGGGGTTAAGAAGCTCAAATAACCTGCTTGGCACCTGACCAAAGGAACCAATGGGGACAAGAGAAACTTTCAAATCCGGTCAGGGGGAGAGGTTTGGTTTTGGGTTCTTTGTGTCTGTGGCCATTTGCTCTTGGGACTAAGAGGGACCGGACATCAATTCATGTTCTCCAAATCTTTCTGAACAAGTCTGTCATATTTCAAACATGTAAGTAACAGCCAGGCAAGACACATAATTTTATCTTTGTTTTCTCAACTTGTGAATTTTCCCTTTGCTAGAGGGAGGTTTATCCCTGTTTTGTTGTAACTTTGACACTAAGGCTAGAGGGCTTCCTCTGTGCTCTTTGAATTTTCTGCTACTCTGTAAGGTTAACTACCAGCCTAAGTTTACAGAGTGATTCTTTTACCTTTTTCTCTTTACATAAAATCCTTCTTTTTAAGAACCTGACTGATTTTTCCATTGTTCTAAGACACAGGGGTTTGGGTCTGTAGTTCCTTTGTAACCAATTGGTGAGGATATATGCTCAAACCTTCCCCAGGAAAGGGGGTGTAGGCTTGGGGGAATATTTTGGGGGAATAGGACTCCAAGTGGTCCTTTCCCTGATTGTTTGTTAAATCACTTGGTGGTGGCAGCAATCCCAAGGCAAGAAAGGAATCTGTGCCTTGGGGAATTTTTAACCTAAGCTGGTAAGAATAAGCTTAGGGGGTCTTTCATGCAGGTCCCCACATCTGTACCCCAAAGTTCAGAGTGGGGAAGGAACCCTGACAACATGCTTCCCTATATCCCTGTGTGTCTGTTGTAAAAATGGAGTCACCTTTGCTTCTGACAATAAGTGATAAGTTAGATCATGCCAATCCAGGCCAAGGGTAACAGAAAAATTAACCGGAGTGGCAGTTATAGTTCTCTGTGCTTCTTCTATCTTTGGCAAATAGTACGTGTAATTGCTAATATATAATACACAGGCATTACATCTACATTCAACCACTGGGGGCTGACTAATACATGCATCTTGCAAAAATACTGTTTCCCAGGATGTAACACATACACATTGTCCGTTGTACAAAATACGCGTCACGTTTTTTAGTTTGTCCCACACACATGTTCCCAATGAGGTATCTCTGCTACATGGTGCTGTGGTGACAGGTGGGGACAAGCATACCCATTTCTGAGGGCTCCATTCCATACACTGTTGGGTGTCCCAATAATTTCTCCTGTTTCCCAGCCCACTGACCCGTAGCCAAAAGGATCCAGTGGTCAATTTTGGAAGCGGGCTCACTTTCCATATTTCTGTCTCCACAGACTGTTGGTGAGCAATTTTAACAATAATTTTACCTCATAACAAATTAGGCTTAACCAGGCTGGAAACATATTGCATTCATTTATATTTGTAGGTATCGAACAAGGACCTTTCCCGTTGTTTTAAAAGATGTGTTAATACCCTAACATTTCTAGATATTACCTAAAACATTTCGTGTTCAAGTAATGCTAAACTAAGAATTTGCATCTCAGTACATCCTATGGCCAAGGCAAATTTATTTCCTAATTCTATTTGTTGTTTATACAGCAGCCAGGAGGTGGTGTTTAGCCACTGCCACATATTCCGTGTTGCTTTTAGGTTTCCCAGATTTATTTGTACCAAGTCCACAGTAGTATCTGCCTGCTTGTGAATGAGACTATCTTGCAGTTGTGACAAGGAACTTAACTTATTCTTCTTTACTTCCAGGTCTACAGTATTCATAATCCCTGCTCCAAAACCAACTCCTCCTAATATGGTGTCTGCTACATGAAGATGTTTTCCTGTTAAAATACTGGCATTCCTTGAACCTCCACCCTTCTGCAACATTGATTTCTGTAAATACAGTTAAAACGCTTATTAATCCTTTTCTGCCTAATGCAGTAGAGTTTTTTTATAACATAATACACAACAATGCTAGCAACAAAATAAATACCACAAGACAAAACATAAAACACAATTTTTGTTGTGAATGTAGATTCACGGTATTCTGGGTTGCTCTTCAGCTGGTACCAGCTTTTCCTGAAGTTTTGAAAGGCAAAAATAACATTTTTCTACCCCTTTTGGGGTGGCAGATTATTACTTAAAATATCCCTTTCTTTTACAAATATCCTTGCTGATTGCAGGCAAAACAGGAATTACCCCCATACTTTCCTGTGTTTTTGTTGTATAGGCAGGCCAGCTTTCAATGGCTTCTACCTTTTAAGGGTTTAGGGGAAATTATCCCACTGTTCAGTCATTACATTCATGAGGTGGTGTACCTCAGTTTCCCTTTTTATACAGCAGACCAGATTTGTAATGTTTTTTTTCTGCTGTGCTAAGCTTTAAGTTTATTTACAGGTAATAGCTGAGATGCATCATTACCATTTTACCTTAGAGGTTTTTTTAAAAAATCATACACACTATACATTGTTACAGGGGCACTTATTAACATTAAATATATCTCAATGTTTAATATTAACAATAACATTAGTGTCAAATTTATTAAAGGTATCTTGTTATACTATGAATTATATCCTTCGGGTTTTGGTGAATTAAAAGGTAGGCGTGTCATGCATATAAGCAGACCCCTTTTGTACCTGTTTTCAGATTTCATCACTGCATACTGAATTTTTCTACTTAGGGTTAACCTGTCCCTCCCTTACTGTTAGGTTTGACTCCTTTTTCCACCTTCCTCTGTAGGGTCATAATTTGAGCCATTTGGTTTTAGGTAGTTTGTTTGCTGACTAGGTATGTCCTTTATCTGCAGCTCCTTTGTGCTGTCATTTATGGGCAGTTCTCTCCTTTCTCTATCAGTTAGGTAATTTGCATCAATACAGATGCTTTCTGGCTTGCTTTTGGATCCAAAGCCATCAGCAGCTCAGAGACTCTGTCTTTAAAAGGCCACTGTGGCGGGATGGTCCCCCCGCCGTGCCTTGAAGGGCTTAAAACAACCCTGGGAGAGGGCTGTTTTGGGAAAACAGTCACAGCTGTAGCCTGTGTAATTAGGGCCCAGCTGGCCCTTATAAGAGGGCAGTGGGCCAGAAGGAGGGAGACTCTCTCTAGCTACATGGAGGGTGGAGGACCTGGCTGCCTGAGAAGCAGGGCAGGGCAGGGCAGGGCAGGGCAGGGCAGGGCAGGGGGAGCTGTGGAGCTCCAGCCTAGCAGAGCCCCAGGCTGCAGCCCGAGGCCGTGCTGAGGCAGGGCAGAGGGAGCACCAGCCTAGCAGAGCTGCAGGCTGAGGTAAAGGCCCATCAAAGGGTACTAAGGCTGCAGAGAAGCAGCCCAGACCTAGACAGAGGCAGCTGGTCTGACCCCCCCCCCTTGCCGATGATGAGTGGTACAGGCTGTAGTCTGCCCCAGGGAGCGGGGGCTAGACTATGACTGACAGTTGCCACTGAGGCAAGGGAGGGATAGGGAGTTGGGGGTTCCCCTGGGGAGGGGAGACCCAGACTGAGGGGGTATTGCCAGGGGGCAGGACCCTAAGCTAGAAGGGCACCGGGGTCCAGGAGGGGCATGGGGCCAGTGGCAGGCGAGACACTGACTGGCAGAGGGCACTCCTAGCTGAAAAGAGCTAATTCCCTAGACAACCAGCAGGATGTGCCGCAGTGGTGAGTCATTGCCCCACGACAGCCACCATCAACTTTCACCAAAGTTCTGTTTACTTTTCACTTTTAACTCCTGCTTTCAAAACACACAGCGATCTGAAAAACAAAACCCAACCTATTGTGGCTCCTTTTCAAGCTCTAATAGGATTTTAATTAAATAGCATGTTTTGTTTGCATTTCTTTTACCCCTTTACAATATACACTGCACATGTCTTGGGGAAAAATGCACATTCCTTTCATAGTTTAACTTTTATAACATTATATTAGCCATATCAATTTTTACCTAAGGTGTAACTGTTTCTTTTGTGCTCACAGAGTTTTTATGTACCCTTATCAAAATGACAGTCTGATTACACAGAGCCAGCTTAAGGTTTAGTGTTTCTAACTTTGCTTCTTTGTGTACCTCACCCCTGCTGTTGCTCTGGAGGGGCACTGTCTTTTTTAAAATTTCTTATTCTTTTACTACAGCTCTTATCTGCTATTTTGTTACCAAAAAACCAAATCCAGAATCTCTTCCCATTCTTCTGGTTTTGACTGCCCTGATGTAGCCATGGCTTTGGTTTTTAAAAAGCTATTGAACTTTATAAAGCATTGAGGTACCTTTCATGGTTAAATGCTAAATACCAAAACCAAACAACACTAGCTACCTGTGTCTGGCAAAAAGTGTCTGTCAGTTTTGCAACTTTGAATGAAAAATTCAAATGGATTTTAATGGTATTATTTAAAAACAAAAAACCTATAAAACAGAGTTTTACAAACCAGGAGTCATAGAATCATAGAATATCAGGGTTGGAAGGGACCCCAGAAGGTCATCTAGTCCAACCCCCTGCTCGAAGCAGGACCAATTCCCACTTAAATCATCCCAGCCAGGGCTTTGTCAAGCCTGACCTTAAAAACCTCTAAGGAAGGAGATTCTACCACCTCCCTAGGTAACGCATTCCAGTGTTTCACCACCCTCTTAGTGAAAAAGTTTTTCCTAATATCCAATCTAAACCTCCCCCACTGCAACTTGAGACCATTACTCCTCGTTCTGTCATCTGCTACCATTGAGAACAGTCTAGAGCCATCCTCTTTGGAACCCCCTTTCAGGTAGTTGAAAGCAGCTATCAAATCCCCCCTCATTCGTCTCTTCTGCAGGCTAAACAATCCCAGCTCCCTCAGCCTCTCCTCATAACTCATGTGTTCCAGACCCCTAATCATTTGTTGCCCTTCGCTGAACTCTCTCCAATTTATCCACATCCTTCTTGAAGTGTGGGGCCCAAAACTGGACACAGTACTCCAGAAGAGGCCTCACCAATGTCGAATAGAGGGGAACGATCACGTCCCTCGGTCTGCTCGCTATGCCCCTACTTATACAATCACGTCCCTCAATCTGATCTGAGTGTTGATTTAGGTCCTCAACACACACACATTGATGACATCATCATCATCTGGACCCATGGAAAAGAAGCCCTTGAGGAATTCCACCATGATTTCAACAATTTCCATCCCACCATCAACCTCAGCCTGGACCAGTCCACACAAGAGATCCACTTCCTGGACACTATGGTGCTAATAAGCAATGGTCACATAAACACCGCCCTATACCAGAAACCTACTGACTACTATTCCTACCTACATGTCTCCAGCTTTCATCCAGACCACACCACACGATCCATTGTTTACAGCCAAGCTCTATGATACAACTGCATTTGCTCCAACCCCTCAGACAGAGACAAACACCTACAAGATCTCTATCAAGCATTCTTACAACTACAATACCCACCTGCTGAAGTGAAGAAACAGATTGACAGAGCCAGAAGAGTACCCAGAAGTCACCTACTACAGGACAGACCCAACAAAGAAAATAACAGAACGCCACTAGCTATCACCTTCAGCCCCCAACTAAAACCTCGCCAACGCATCATCAAGGATCTACAGCCTATCCTGAAGGACAACCCATCACTCTCAGAGATCTTGGGAGACAGGCCAGTCCTTGCTTACAGACAGCCCCCCAATCTGAAGCAAATACTCACCAGCAACCACACAACAGAACCACTAAACCAGGAAACTATCTTTGCAACAAAGCCATTGCCAACTGTGTCCACATATCTATTCAGGGGACACCATCATAGGGCCTAATCTCATCAGCCACACCATCAGAGGCTCGTTCACCTGCACATCTACCAATGTGATATGTGCCAGCAATGCCGCTCTGCCATGTACATTGGTCAAACTGGACAGTCTCTATGTAAAAGAATAAATGGACACAAATCAGACGTCAAGAATTATAACATCCAAAAACCAATTGGAGAACACTTCAATCTCTCTGGTCACTCGATTACAGACCTAAAAGTGGCAATACTTCAACAAAAAAACTTCAAAAACAGACTCCAATGAGAGACTGCTGAATTGGAATTAATTTGCAAACTGGATACAATTAACTTAGGCTTGAATAGAGACTGGGAGTGGATGGGTCATTACACAAAGTAAAACTATTTCTCCATGTTTATCCCCCCTCCACCCCCCCCCCCCCCCCCCGTTCTTCAGATGTTCTTGTCAACTGCTGGAAATGGCCCACCTTGATTATCGCTACAAAAGGTTCCCCCTCCCCCGCTGCTCTCCTGCTGGTAATAGCTGACCTTAAGTGATCACTTTGGTTACAGTGTGTATGGTAATATCCATTGTTTCATGTTCTCTATGTATATAAATCTCCCCACTGTATTTTCCACTGAATGCATCCGATGAAGTGAGCTGTAGCACGTGAAAGCTTATGCTCAAATAAATTTGTTAGTCTCTAAGGTGCCACAAGTACTCCTTTTCTTTTTGCGAATACAGACTAACACGGCTCCCACTCTGAAACACACACACATCTGTGTGTGTGGTGTAGAATACTGTGTATAAATATATTGTGCAAATATGTGAAGTGTTGAGGACCTAAGCCAACATACTACTTTTCTTAACATCCCATACACTGCTTTAATTTTTACATAGATTACATTTATATACCGTTGGGGGCAGTTAAGTTCCAATAGAAGCCCATTATGTTCTTTTAGCAAATTTGACTAAATTGTCCATAGTCAAATTATTTAAATCAGATTGTCTCTTTGCCTGGATTATTTACAGACATTTCTTTGGAAAAGGGCCCATTTTTCCTTCAGAATGGCTGGCTGCAAAGAAACCAAGAATTATTTCCCTGTAACACTTTTCCTTTTTAACATTTTCACAGTTTAAGTGCTTAATTCCCTCCAGCCTCTGCAGAGTTAATTTCTCACTCTCTTTCCTTAAATCACTTGCTTATCTCCCAAAATGACACCATCAGTTCAGATATCACCAGAAATCTGAATTCCCCATGCCTGTACTTACTCCTTTCCTTACTCCTGCCACTATGCCCCCCAGGGCTCCCAACCTATTTTCCAATCTCTTTATCTGTTGCCTGTCTGCTTGTCTGGGCCTGATCCTGTTTTCCTCACCGAACCTTCCCTTCCCATGGGCACAGGCTTTGTCCCACTAACCATTTAGCAAGGAGGGTGGGCTCCTTAACGTGCCCCCACACCTCCTGGTCCCTTTTCTTAAACATTTTTCTTAACATTATGAAATCACAACAATATTACACTCCTATATCCCCCATAGTGAAGTCTTACATAAATCTACTCCTTATTTGCCCATGCTTGTGCTGGGACTTACAAAACACAAAAAGTCTATACTCACTAAAAAAAACTGCCTGACAGAGCAGGAGGGGAAACACTAAGCCCCCACCTTTTGGGTTCGATCCTGCTACGACCAAGGGTATATTCACCTATGCAATTTTTCCCCGACAGATGGGTAGGAGCAAGGATTCTGATCGTCCCCCTTATGGCACGGCACTTCTACAACCGGGGGTGTGCACACCTGAATGATTGATCACTTTATACGTATGGCATACCTTTTACCAGTATTTAGCAATATTTTCAACAATCACAGTGCATGTCTTCCCCCTTTTGCAATTCTCCACCAAAAATGTTATGCTTATAAGAAGCACATGGGATCTTTTTCAGGGGAAAAGGCAATACACTGCATTTATTGAAGATATAACAATTAGCATATACATTCAATCACCCCCCGCACACACACACTGTCCCACCAGTCAATGTTATAGTTACCAGTCCAGAGTCTGGATCAATATAGTGGCCAGCTAGATCACAGGAGCTGGGTTCCGTCGGTCGTGACACGATGCTCTGGGGAAGTCTTGGCAGGATGAACCCAAAGTTTCATGGCAAGGCACCCTGTTTATATGGAGATTTTCCTTCATTGGGACCAATGAGTTTTGCACCATACAGCTGTAATCAATTGTTGTTTGACAAGTACTTATTTTCTTAAATTGTTTTTCTCATCCTTTTATCTTGTTATTTCATTAAGTCTCTCAGGGAGTTATCCCAGGCTGGTTTTGATCACAGATCTCTTGTCCCCATTTATAGGTGCCTGTCTCATCTTTAGAGTCGTTAATCTGCCCTCCTCTGACATTTCAAAAGGGGGCCTGTTGCAGCCTCCTGGCACCCTTGTGTCTGTCTCTGGTTCCTCCCTAGAACATCTGGTTCAGTGATGGCCTTCACACTTATCTCTTAACACCCATTCCTTATTCACACACAAAACAGAATTAATTTACATAGAACATTTTGAATAGGAACATCAAATTGCAATGCAGAAGAAAAACAATCATGGCATTCTTTTACTTATTTTAAAATGCTAAGCCTACAACAAAGTGGTTAACAAAATGGGATTAAGAAGTGGTCTTTTTCCTCCTCAGAAAGGTTGCTCACTGGTAGTCATGGTAATTATCTCCAATGCCTTGGTAAGGAATAACTTGTCCAAAGTTGCTTGATTCAGAATTTTTGTCCCAAGAAAGAAGGGAAATAAGCCACAGATTTATGTCCTTCTGATAAATATTTTTGGCTCTACAAGAAATTCTCTTAAGTGGGATCCCCAGAATCCAAGGAAATCAGATCTTATGGGCTGAAATAGAAGCCTTTGGATTGGTTTGAATCCAAGACAGATCAGGTTAGTCTTGAAATAAATATTTTGAAAACAGATTCATCTTGGATAAGAAAGTCTTGCATCCATGAGCTGGGATTCCTCTCAATGCAGAGGAGAGAGAAAAAGAGACACCATAATTCTCAGGACAGATTCAACAGATAGATTCAGTTGTGCCTTCTCAGATCCTGGGATAACTGAAAGAATAGATGCCCTTGAATCGCAGGGAAGTTTGATCACTCCTTTGGAACTAGCTATTCACTTGGTAAAGGCCACAAGTCTGTGGAGAGCCTTACTAGAGGACCTGTTCAAGAGAACTAATTCAGCATTGATTCTGAACCCAATCTCCTAGCCGATCCACTCCTCCAGTGGCAGCTGTATTTCTCCAGCACTGTCATTTTCTGAGATCTAAGATTATTTATTTTGGTATTGCTGAGGGCCTTGGGTCTGGGGAGGCAGACTAATTTGTTGCTTCTCCTATCATTGCTATGGAGTCTGATCCTGGGGTTCCTTGATGATCTATTATTATTTTTAATTCATTTAATTAATTCATATGGTTAATTACCTGATGCTAATGGTTCTTACTATTTTGAATGGTTCTGGGGCTTTGTGGCCGTGCATGTGAGCCACACAATGGGGCTCTGAAAACAGGGTGCATTCAGAGAGCAGCAGCTGCTTGATAAGTAACACTCTTTCCTTCATCTTTAATAGTTTACAGGTACTTAGAAGTGACACTTATCTTGATTCTTAGCAGCCGCAGCAGTCACCACCCACTGGGGAGAGAGCAGCAAACAGCCAGGATTCGAAATATTCCTGTGGTCCTGGAGAAGGACAAATTAGATTCTCCCTTTTCTTCAGTGTGAGGTTGGTTATATTTAATTTAATTTTCACATAGAAAATAAATGATGTCTTGATTTTGGTAGACAATGGTACCATGACAGGTTTCAGAGTAACAGCTGTGTTAGTCTGTCTTTGCAAAAAGAAAAAGGAGTACTTGTGGCACCTTAGAGACTAACCAATTTATCTGAGCATGAGCTTTCGTGAGCTACAGCTCACTTCATCGGATGCATACCGTGGAAACTGCAGTAGACATTATATACACACAGAGACCATGAAACAATACCCCCTGGGGTATTGTTTCATGGTCTCTGTGTGTATATAATGTCTACTGCAGTTTCCACGGTATGCATCCGAGAGCTGGTATTGTTTCATGGTCTCTGTGTGTATATAATGTCTACTGCAGTTTCCACGGTATGCATCCGATGAAGTGAGCTGTAGCTCACGAAAGCTCATGCTCAGATAAATTGGTTAGTCTCTAAGGTGCCACAAGTACTCCTTTTTCTTTTTGCAATGGTACCATGGCAGACTTCCTGTGCCCTTCTGTTTGGATAAGTTAGTTACTCTGAAACCTTAGTTAGAACTAAATGCCTCTCCTATGATGCCATCAATGCTCATGGCCTGATCTGTCCCTTCAGGGCCAAATGGTGCTATTTAGCCACTTACCTCTGCAGGAATGGATACAGAACCACACTGCCCAAGGGGAGTTTGGGGACAAATTGTTCTTCAGAGAGGCACAGTTCTTCCCTGAGCACACTAGTAAACCAGGCCTACTCCATGAGCCAGTGCAGAGGAGAGGCAGGGCCTCCCTTTTGGGGTGCTTATAGCATCTCTTCCTCCTGGGAGAATTCTGTGCAAAAAAAAAAAATTCTGTGAATGCTACTTTAAAATTCTGTCTATTTTATTTGTCAGAATAACACTATATACATTTTGGTATTATTATTAAATTATTTTGGTAATTTATTTAAAAATACCTGTCAACAAATATGTCTTTAAAAATACAGATGCACAAAATTCCCTCAGGAGTAGAGAGTTAAAGAAATCCCCATGACAACCCAGTTCCTGTTTCTCTGCCCCCTCCCCTCCCAGAGCCCAGCCGTGGGGCATCCCCTCCCCAGTGCAAACACTCCTCCCCCAGAGCCCAGCTGTGGGCCCCCCACAGCCCAGACACCCACACCCCCTACCTACCTACCCTGCAGAGCCCAGGGATCCAGTGGGAAAAGCAACCTGATGCTGGGTCCTGGGCTTGTGTGTAGTTCCCTGCATGCTGCCCTTTTCCTTCAGGGCGTGCTGAGAACTGCACTTGCTGGGAACCCTCCAGATCTCTCCCCCTGGCAGTCTCTTCTATTTCAGAGCTGGGTTCTGCTGGGTCCAGAGGCCCCCAGTGGTGGCTAGCAGCTCTGCAGCCCATTTCTGTGAGGAGGAAAAAGGAAATTCTGCATGCACAACTTTAATTTCTGTGCAAATTCTGCATGCACAGTGGTGCTGAATTCCCTCAGGAGTAACCTCTGGAGTCACCCTTAGGGAGCTGTCTTTGCAATGCCCTGACTGTACGTTAAGGACTCAGAGCGCACTGAGCCAGCAGTTCCTCCTAGCCTGGGAACGCGTCCCTCCCTAACCTTAATAGTCTCTTAAAGCCAGTTTTTGTATGGAAATATTACCTCTCCCCTCCCCAGACTGGAATGCCCCCCCCACATGCACATGCTAACTCACGCACAAACTGCCTTAAATTTACTCTCCAGAATTAAAGGAAAGAGCCCCTCCCCAAACAATATGAACGTTGGGAGCAGGCCTGTGATTTGGAGCACATGCTGCCCTGTTATCCTGTAACTAACTGGAGGAGCAGCTTGGGGCAAGGTGCTGGCCTAGCTACTGGTGTCCTGAGGAGTTGGAAGCTGAGAGAAGTTGGAAGCAGTTGGTGTGAGCAGTGCAGCCAAATCCTCTGAGTCCCGCATGATGCCTTCTCAGGCCTCTTCCCCTAGTGATGTCTCCAACGCCCATCTCGTGTGATGCCTCCTCTACCCCAGACCTCCCTACTGGTGCATCATCCCACTTCCCCCTCCCCACCTCTCTCCATGAGGACACTTTGCATCAATGAATGTGAATTGTGGTGGTGGAGGCTGGAGCATGCAGGCTGATCCTGACTGCAGAGTGGAGAGAATGAGTGAGCCACAGCAGATATCTGTCTACACTGTAGTTGGGAGCAAGTCTCCCAGCTTGGGTAGACAGACTTGTGCTAGCAGGGCTCGAGCTAGCACACTCAAAATAGCTGTGTGTACACTGCTGCTTGGGCTGGAGTGCAGGGTCTTGAGCCCATCCAGCCCCCCCTGCTTGAGAGCCAACATTCCAGCCCAAACTGCAACATCCACATTGCTAACACACGTCTGCCTACCCAGGCTGAGAGGCTCACTTCCCACTGCAGTGTAGACAGATACAGAGGGGCCCTGGCCCTGAAGGACTCACCTCAGGCTGTGGTTGCCTCCTTACTCCCTGTCTTCACTACTCAGGAATAGGATATCTCCCCAGAGGAGAGGCACTTCAGCAGCAGTAAGATCTGTGTCTTTTCTCAGCCCCAGTGACTCTCTGTATCTCCAGATAAAGGACTTTGTTTCTCCTATAAATATTCAAATTGA
Organism: Lepidochelys olivacea; assembly: GCF_965140295.1. Taxonomy (NCBI): domain Eukaryota; kingdom Metazoa; phylum Chordata; order Testudines; family Cheloniidae; genus Lepidochelys; species Lepidochelys olivacea. The sequence goes on along the minus strand of NC_140418.1, from coordinate 41,129,723 downwards.
GGGAAATGTGTAGGGTGACTCTTGGACTCAGTCTTCTCCCCTTTAAAGGTCTCTGTGTTGTCATAGGACGGCAACAACATGTCTAGAAACCCACGTGCACCAGATACGACAGTAGTGGCCAGGGAAGATCACCACGAAGCAGAAGATTTTGAGATGACCCTGGCAGAGCTGCATGCCCTGATGGAGCTACGATCTGTGAATGCTCTGAAAAAAATAAAAGAAAGTTATGGAGATGTCTTTGGAATCTGCACACGGCTCAAAACATCCCCCCAAGAAGGGATAAGGGGAGACCCGTTAGATATAGCCAGAAGGCAAGCAGTTTTGGGGAAGAACTTTATACCCCGCCAAAAACCTAAATCATTCCTTCAGCTGATATGGGAAGCATTACAGGATGTAACATTAATTACATTAGAAATTGCAGCCACTGTATCACTAGCACTTTCTTTTTATACCCCGTCACGAGGAAAAACTACAGTGTGTATAGACAACCATTCTGCTACTGAAGAGGGTGAAAATGAGATGGCTTGGATTGAAGGAACTGCAATTCTTTTGTCCGTAGCTTGTGTAGTATTGGCAACAGCTTTAAATGATTGGAGTAAGGAGAAACAATTTAGGAGGTTGCAGCATCGTATTGAAAAAGAACAGAAGTTTGCTGTCATCAGAGATGGTCAAGTCATCCAAATACCCATAACTGACATAGTAGTTGGGGATATTGTGCCTATCAAATATGGTGACCTTCTACCAGCTGATGGTGTGCTTCTCCAAGGGAATGACCTCAAAATAGATGAGAGTTCACTCACAGGAGAATCTGATCATGTTAAGAAAACTTTGAGTGGAGATCCCATGCTGCTTTCTGGTAGCCATGTGGTGGAAGGCTCTGGAAGAATGGTAATAACTGCAGTGGGTGTAAACTCACAGATGGGAATTATCCTCACTTTGCTTGGAGTGGGAGGAGAACAAGGGAAGGAGAGAGTGAAAAAGAAAAAGAAAGAACAAGATGGCTCACCTGAGAACAGCAACAAAGCAAAAGCTCAGGATTATGCAGCCACAGAAATGCAGCCTGGAACTAGTGAAGAAAGCACTAATGGAGAAGAGACAGTCAACAGGCAATCAAATTTGTCAAAAAAAGAAAAATCAGTCCTACAAGGGAAACTTACCAGATTAGCAGTTCAGATTGGCAAAGCAGGGTTGGCAATGTCTACAATCACAGTGGTTGTCCTTATAGTTTATTTTTTAATTAAAACATTCTTGATTCAGGAGCATATTTGGACTGCTCAGTGCACCCCAGTTTATATAAAATATTTTGTGAAGTTCTTCATTATTGGAGTTACAGTCTTGGTGGTGGCCGTGCCAGAGGGTCTCCCACTTGCTGTCACTATTTCACTTGCCTACTCTGTAAAGGAAATGATGAAAGATAATAACCTAGTGCGGCATTTGGATGCTTGTGAAACAATGGGCAATGCAACAACCATTTGCTCGGATAAAACGGGAACATTAACCATGAACAGAATGGCAGTAGTCCAGGCTTTCATCAGCGAAATGCATCATAAAATTATTCCTGCATGTGAATCAATTCCTCAGACTACTCTGAACTATCTTTTAACAGGTATTTCTGTGAATTGTGCTTACACTTCCAAAATATTGCCTCCTGAAAAAGAAAGTGGCTTGCCACGTCAGGTTGGCAATAAAACTGATTGTGCCTTGCTGGGATTTCTTCTGGATTTAAAACAGGATTATCAGGCTGTAAGAAATCAAATACCAGAAGAAAAGTTGTATAAAGTATACACCTTCAACTCTGATAGAAAATCAATGAGTACGGTATTGAAAAATGTTGATGGTAGTTACCGAATGTTCACCAAGGGTGCTTCTGAGATAGTACTTAAAAAATGCAACAAAATCTTGAATGCTGCTGGTAAACCTAAACCATTCAACTCAAAGGACAATGATGATATTGTAAAAAATGTGGTCAAACCTATGGCTTCTGATGGACTCAGAACCATATGTCTAGCATTCAAAGATTTCCCAGCTGGGCAGCCTGAACCAGAGTGGGACAATGAAAACAATATTATCATGGAACTTACATGTATTGCAGTTGTTGGCATTGACGATCCATTGAGGCCTGAGGTTCCTGATGCAATAACAAAATGCCAGAATGCTGGCATCACAGTGCGTATGGTTACTGGCGATAACATTAATACTGCACGCACAATTGCTTTGAAATGTGGTATTTTGCATCCTGGGGAGACCTTCCTTTGCTTAGAGGGAAAAGAGTTGAACAGACTAATTCGTAATGAAAAAGGAGAGATTAAGCAAGAGCTCCTAGACAAGATTTGGCCAAAACTTAGGGTGCTTGCAAGATCCTCTCCCACTGACAAACACACATTGGTAAAAGGTATAATTGATAGCACCATCTCAGAACAGAGACAAGTTGTGGCAGTAACTGGCGATGGTACTAATGATGCACCAGCATTGAAGGAAGCAGATGTTGGTTTTGCTATGGGCATTGCTGGAACAGATGTAGCTAAAGAAGCATCGGATATTATTCTCACAGATGACAACTTCACAAGCATCGTTAAAGCAGTTATGTGGGGCAGAAATGTATATGACAGTATCTCCAAATTCTTGCAGTTCCAGCTTACTGTCAATGTAGTAGCAGTAATTGTTGCATTTGTGGGAGCATGTATTACACAAGATGCACCACTGAAAACTGTGCAGATGCTGTGGGTGAACCTCATTATGGACACATTTGCTTCTCTTGCTTTAGCTACCGAAAAACCAACTGAGTCTCTCTTGCTACGGAAGCCTTATGGAAGGAATAAATCCCTAATCTCCCACACAATGATGAAAAACATTTTGGGTCAGGCATTCTATCAGCTTGTGGTCCTCTTTACACTTGTTTTTACTGGCGAAAAGCTTTTCGATATTGACAGTGGAAGAAATGCTCCTCTGCATTCCCCACCCTCCAAGCATTACACGATTGTATTCAATACTTTTGTGTTGATGCAGCTTTGTAATGAAATCAATGCCCGAAAGGTTCATGGTGAAAGGAATGTCTTTGAGGGAGTATTCAGTAATGCCATCTTTTGTGCTATAACTGGTGGTACATTACTTCTACAGTTAGTTATAGTAGAGGTTGGTGGGAAGCCCTTTAGTTGTACTGAGCTTACAGTAGAACAATGGCTATGGTCACTTTTCCTAGGGATAGGAACATTACTGTGGGGCCAGCTGATAACAACAATTCCAAATAGCTATTTGAAGTTCTTGACAGAACTTGGTCGTGGGCGACCAAAGGAAGAAATCCTTGAGGCAGAACTAGCTGAAGGTGCAGGAGAGATTGACCATGCTGAAAGAGAATTATGTCATGGTCAGATCTTATGGCTTAGGGGGATTAACAGAATTCGAGCTCAGAGCCAAGTAGTGAATACATTTCATACTTCCTTTTACGAGGAGTTAGAAAAACCACAAACACAAAGTTCAGTTCGCAGCTTAAGAAAATCTAAGCAATGAATTTTAAGTCCTACCTTCCCATTATTGAAACATCACTCAAAAAATAATACTGGGCTAAATGTTAACGCATTCACTGCGTTAAGAAATATATGCCGTTTTTCACACACGGTGATAACAAGACACTCTTTCTGTCTTGAACTGCAAAGGAAGGCACACTGGTGTGAATGGAGATTCAGCATAGAAAGGCTGCTCCTAGCTGTACTCAAAAATGGGACTGAAGAGCTTATTAACAGCGCTTATGTTTATCTTGAGCCTTTCATTTGGCTTTTTTGAGGGAAAGGGGTGAGCATGCCTCCAATCTATTAACTAATTTCTGATGTCAGCTGTTAAAATGTGACTAGTTTATTTTATAAAAGATAAAGATCTTTTTATAAAGTTCATAGATTCTTTTAATTTTGCTCTGTTTATGGCACATAACATAGTGGTATCACTGGAGTTTTGAAGTGACTTCACTGCACAGCATGAATGGATTTGAGTACAGTGTTTAATATTGTTAAATCTTGAGAACTGTCTGGAATAACTGGTTTTGTTCAAAATTCAATAGGATATTGTTAAATGTGGAAGATTGATAAACAATGGAACTTGCTTGAAATGTTTTTTAAATCTAACATAAAATGTGTTTAAATCAAAATGGATCAGTACATTAGTCATTTTTGTCATTATATTCGCTCATTGCTATCCTGGAGCCCCATCCAGCTCTCATTTAAGTCAATGGAATATTTGCCACTGACTTCAGCTGCGTCGGATCAGGCCCTTGACAATCTGTGGAATGGGAGTATGTTCATTTAAATCTAAGTGTTTAACAACCTCCCTCCAGCAGGAGGGTTGTGTGTACCAGGAGGAGTGTTACGATAGGTGTAGTTGGCATGTTTTTGTTTTGTTCCCCATAGTGTATGAACATTTCTTATTATCAAATAAAATAATTTTGTAAAAAGCTCTTTTCTCCCATATTACTTGATCAAGATAGAGGCCAGCATCTGGGAGAAATCATCAGGAAAGTGCCTAAAGGGGTGGGTTGGCTGCTTTGGCTGCACATGGCAGAAAGTTGGGGGAGCAGCTCCAAAGGGTCCTGTGCACTTTAAGAGGATGAATGGGAGGGGCAATACCATGGCTAAGGCAATGGCTGCTCATCTCACATTTTCAAAAGCCCAAAAGGCTCCCACCTCTCCCTGCAAATGCAGCTTCTCTAAGGGCTTGTCTATGCGCCGCTGTAGCACTTAGGGAATGTCTATACTTAAAACACTGTTAATAAAGACACTCTAAGCCGATGGGCGAGAGCTCTCCCATCAGAATAGTTAATCCATCTCCCCAAGACACAGAGGTGTTGCGCTGTGTACAAAGGGGATTAACTCACTATAATTACATCACTTGGGGGTGGATTTTTCACACCCCTGAGCAACATAGTTATACCAATATAGGTCTGTAGTGTAGACCAGATCTTACTGAAGACGCTACCTACGCCGACAGGAGAGCTTCTCACATCAACATAGGTACTTCATCTCCCCAAGAGGCAGTAGCTAAGTTGATGGGCGAAGCTCTCCTGTCAACATACCACTGTCTACACTGGGTGTTAGTATTTTCCACACCCCGAGCAATGTAGTTTTACCAATATAAGTTTGTAGTGTAGACCAGGGCACCCATTGCCTCTCATAGCTGCAGCACACGCCCATATGCTGACTGCAATGATAGTATGTGTTGGAGACAGAAAGACAGACAGAGTGACAGATTAAGTTGCTCTGGCCAAGGAAGGAGAGACAGAAGGGAAACTAGGCATACCTCTGGGGGAGGCCAGAGGGAGGAGATGATGTGCATTTTTTGATGGGATGAACCTTGTCAGGCTGGGGGATGATACACAGTGCTACACCTGTCATACTGCTTCCAGCCATCCTTCTGCCTCTTTATATAAAACAGAATGAAGAGCCAGGCTGGCACTGGCCCAGAGCTGGAAGAAGAGGAAGACACAGTTCTACTCTGCTAATAGGATGTCTGAGTGTGCCAGGGTCTTCCTTGACCTCCCAGAAGAACAGGCCATGCAGTGGTAGAGACTCACCATGCAACTGTAGAGTGAGCTCAGTGAGAACCTAGAGAGAGCCACAAAAGGGACGCATGCTCTTTGTGCCTTCAGCACAGTCACTACCATCCGGGGCCTTCCAAAAGACCAGAGAGGAGACTACAGACATTGCACAGCCTCAGGGAGTCCGTTCAGGCCCTTGTCAGAAGGGCACCAGATCACATCAGCTTCTCATTGAAAGAGTCACTCAGCTGTTGACCATGTTGGGGTTCCAATGTCCTCTCAATGCTGGGTTGTGGCGCCACAGGCTGAACAGTGCAGGCTTTCGTAATGGGTCTGTGCAAGGATTCCCAGTGACTGTCACACTGTTGTTTTATCCTCAACAATTCAGACCTCCCAGTGTTGGGTGGAAGCGGGGAGGCAGATGATGGATTCCTAGTGGGTGAGTACCAGACAGTACTGAAGTGCACACTGTCTGGAGTGGCTCGTGACTGTGAGTGCCTACCTCCGGGCAGACTGTCAGAAAAACGGCAGACACTTCAAGCTGGTGGTGTGTTCTATAATTAGATTTCACCAGTCCAGTAACAAATGTGAACTCCTGGATCACTGTACCAGTCTTACCATGGAGTCACAGACTATCCCCTCAGACTCTCCAGTCTATCTTGCCACCCAGACATCCTGGACCTTGTGATAAAAGGTCACTTATACCAAAAATACACCAAATCAGGTTACTTCCAGTCCCAAGAGACCAGCCACTTAACCAAGATCAATTGGTAATCTAGATCTTATGCCAAAGACAACCCTGGTAGCCAATTCTATAGTAAACTAACTGAACATTTATTAGTAGGGCCCTACCAAATTCACAGTAATGAAAAACGTGTCACAGACCATGGAATCTGGTCTCCCCCCATGAAATCTGGTCTTTTGTGTGCTTTTTACCCTACACTATACAGATTTCACAGAGGAGACCAGCATTTCTCAAATTGGGGGTCCTGACCCAAAAGAGAGTTGCAGGGGGGTCACAAGGTTATTTTAGGGTGGTTGTGGTATTGCCACATTTACTACTTCACTGCCTTCAGAGCTGGGTGGGCGGAAAGCAGCGGCTGTTGGCTGGGCGCCCAGCTCTGAAGGCAGCACCCTGCCAGCAGCAGCACAGAAGTAAGGGTGGCAACACTATACCATGCCACCCTTACTTCTGCACTGCTGCCTTCAGAACTGGGCAGCTGAAGAGTGGGGCTGCTGACTGAGGGCCCAGCTCTGCAAGAAACAGCGCAGAAGTAAGGGTGGCAATACCATACCATGCCATCCTTACATTTGTGCTGCTGCTGGCGGCAGCTCCTCCTTCAAAGCTGGGCTTCTGGCCAGCAGCTGCTGCTCTCCAGCTTCCCAGCTCCGAAGGCAATGCTGCTGCCTGCAGCAGTGCAGAAGTAAGGGTAGCAGTACTGCAACCTCATCTACAATAACCTTGTGACCCCCCCCCCAACAACTCCTTTTTGGGTCAGGATCAATGTCCCCTCTAATTTTTTCCATCCATGTGCAGAATGAATTTTGTTATGTTCACCAAATTACCGAGGTAATGTGCGGATGTGTGCCACCAGTAGAAACAAAAAACCTAGATATAATATGCTTTGACAGAGTCAGGCCAGAGGGCTACAGGAGAGTGCTAAAAGGTAGATACATTAGCCCCAGATTAAGCAGGTCCCTTTTCCCTGAGTAAAGGAACAATCAGGAAGTTGCTGGAATCAGTTAGAACAGGCAGGATAATCAGGGCACCTGGTTTATAAAGGACCTCACTTCAGTTAGTGAGGTGCATGCAAGGAACTGGGAGCAAGAGGCTCGCAAGGAGCTGAGAGTGAGTAGGCGTACTGCTGGAGGACTGAGAAGTACAAGTGTCATCAGACATCAGGAGGAAGGTCCTGCGGTGAGGATAAAGAAGGTGTTGGGAGGAGGCCATGGGGAAGTAGCCCAAGGAGTTGTAGCTGTCACACAGCTGTTACAGGAAACACTGTGATTCACAGGGCCCTGGGGTGGAATCTGGAGTAGAGGGTGGGCCTGGGTTCCCCCCATCCACCCAACTCCCTATTGGATACAAGAGGAGTTGACCTGGACTGTGGGTCCCACCAGAGGGGAAGGTCCCTGGCTTGTCCCCCGACCCACTAGGTGGATCAGCAGAGACTGTGGGGATTGTTCTCCTCCCTTTCCCCATGCTAGTCAGTGATGAGGTTAGCTGAGTGAATGGCAGGTTTGAGCCACGAGCAAAAGTGACCAAACTGAGGGCTGCTGTGAATCTCTGAAGCGAGCAAATCCGCCAATAAGTGCAGGACCTACCAAGGCAGAGGAGGAACTTTGTCACACTATATTTTAAAAAAGTTACCATGAGGATAATTACTCCAGCCAGGACAGGTTAGGCATTTTATAAATCAGTACTCAAAGAATTAAATTTAAGAATAAGAGAGAAATAAAAATTATGAAATACATAGACCAGTCAAAAACCTCAAATAACAGTACTTTGAAAGAATAAAATCACAGAGGATATATGTGCATTGCAGGAAGTATCAAGAAGTAACAACCACCACAATAATACAACTATGTGCTGGGAGGTGAGTGTGAAAGACAGTTTGTGTGTGTGTGTGACAGAGACACAGTGTGTGTGTGTGTGAGAGACAGAGACATGTGTTTCCCCTTTAAGTATTTTCACAGCCTGGCAGGACTCCACAGTGGACTGCAGCTGCCCTGGGACTTCCTTCAGGTAATCAGTATTGCTAACTCTCATGCTATATGGTGCTTTTCCTTAAAGCCCCAGTGTGTACACATAGGCGCAGGAGGATGATATTGAGGAGGAAGTGTGTATATACAGCATCCCCTTGAGTTCTGGGAGAAGTGGAGCGGCTTCTTCCCATGCTGAGTTATAGTGATTGGACTAAAATTTAAAGAAAGTATCCGTATGCCCAAAGTGTGGAGTCCTGGCTGAGTGACAGCTCCGACACTGAGCTGCGCACTGATAGAGAAGTCAGGCCATTGCCCCAGACCCGGGTAACATGGATCCAGGGTGGGAGAACACATCTCCCAGAACACATTCCTCACTGAAAGGGGCCCTTTTAAAATTCTACAGAGGACCCAGCCCTCTCTCACCACAAGAGGCAGGTCTGTGGAGGTTACTGTCACTCGAGTGTTTACACATCAATTTACAGTGTTATGAATCATAGAATCATAGAATATCAGGGTTGGAAGGGACCTCAGGAGGTCATCTGGTCCAACCCCCTGCTCAAAGCAGGACCGATCCCCAACTAAATCATCCCAGCCAGGGCTTTGTCAAGCCTGACCTTAAAAACTTCTAAGGAAGGAGATTCCACCACCTCCCTAGGTAACGCATTGCAGTGTTTCACCACCCTCCCAGTGAAAAAGTTTTTCCTAATATCCAACCTAAATCTCCCCCACTGCAACTTGAGACCATTACTCCTTGTTCTGTCATCTGCTACCACTGAGAACAGTCTAGAGCCATCCTCTTTGGAAGCTCCTTTCAGGTAGTTGAAAGCAGCTATCAAATCCCCCCTCATTCTTCTCTTCCGTAGACTAAACATCCCCAGTTCCCTCAGCCTCTCCTCATAACTCATGTGTTCCAGCCCCCTAATGATTTTTGTTGCCCTCCGCTGGACTCTTTCCAATTTTTCCAGATTCTTCTTGTAGTGGGGCCCAAAACTGGACACAGTACTCCAGATGAGGCCTCACCAGTGTCGAATAGAGGGGAACGATCACATCCACTCTGTATTCACAATGGAAAAAGATAGAAACTCAGGAATTGTTTTAATTAAAGCGCAGATGATGGCAAAATGCAGCCCAAATGGTGGAGCTACAATCCTGGGCACTACTGTTTCTTTTCAGCCCTATGATTTGCTGCTGCACATTGTCCTTTTAAGTAGATTGGCACTCAAAGCAGACACAGCAGCAGCAGTCACCAGCAAGCTCCGTCTGTCCCATTCATGAGCCTTGTCACATTTCTCCTCCCCCCCAACTCTTCAGAGATGGGATACAGGGGTGGTGGGAGGGGGACACCCTGACATCAGCGTCCTCTTCCCCCTGCTCTGCATAGCAAACAGGAGGCTACCTGGAACAGCTCTAAGGCAGAGGGCAGGAGCAGCACGGCAGTGGGCAGAGGGACACCTGAAGTGTGTGGCACTTGATAGCTTGCTGGATGGCCACCTGGCCATGCAGCTTAGAGGAAACTTAGGTCAGGACCCCTACAATTACAACACAGTGAAATTTCAGATTTAAATAGCTGAAATCATGAAATTTACAATTTTTTAAATCTTGTGGCTGTGAAATTGAACAAAATGGACCATAAATTTGGTAGGGCTCTATATATTAACTAAGGAAGTGAGAGTTATTGACAGGTTAAAGCAGGTAAAATATATGCAGAGGTGAGTTGCGGTTTGTAATTCCAAATGGTGGCAGTGATGTAATAAACTGCCAGTTTCCCAGAAGTCTTTTCAGGGTTCCCAGATTGTCCCTGAAGATCTCCACTTTGCATCTGGTACACTTTCCTGTAAGAGTCCAAACAGTCCAGAGATGAAGGATCTTTCCTTGAATCCATATTTATAGCTTTTTCTTACAGAAAACAAGCTGCAGGGTCACCACCCACATGGGTTTTTTCCTTTGATGACGGACAGTGCGGAGTGCATTTTGACTCTTTGACCTGCAATCATCTCGCACAATGACCACTTGCTTTGAAATTAGGACTTTTCTGTTAGAGTACTTCATTTGCATTCCCCAAGACCTCTTTCTGCTGTGGTGGGTTATTTAGTTACAGGAGTACACCCAGTGTAAATATTTGCTACTACATTATAATGGGATACAAATAAGTGAAAACAGCGCAAGTAATATCCACTAGTTTTCCTGAAGTTTAAATACCAAATACACGTTTCTATGTTTAACAATCACTTTGATCTATACTAATATAAAAGTGAATTGGCTTGGGGTTTTGACATGAGCTGGCACCTGGTCTGCCAGCATCACACTCTCAACACAAAACTGATGTATGAAGGGGTGTCACTGATGCTCCTGAATATACATCAGGGCTCTCCCAGTTTCGATAAGGCATCAGCCACTATAAATCATATTTACTGCCATCTCCCTTTCATGGTAAGCTTTTAATCTATTGATACACATTGTTTGCACAGCTCTTCTGCCATTGGGCTTCCTTATATCATATGTGATTCCATTCACTTTCAAACATAGAGTCATAGAATCTCAGGGTTGGAAGGGACCTCAGGAGGTCATCTAGTCCAACCCCCTGCTCAAAGCAGGACCAATCCCCAACTAAATCATCCCAGCCAGGGCTATGTCAAGCCTGACCTTAAAAATATCTAAGGAAGGAGATTGGAACGGGAGTCCAAGCGGGAACGGTGTCAACAATTGTGCCACGACTGACTGCATTATCTCCTGCGAGACTAGGACTGTTGGCGACATCCACCATGGTTCCATCGATATTTTCATTGCGAAGACAAGCAATGCTGGGAGTCCCGGTTGGACGGCACCCATCCAGACAGTCTGGCTGGTGTCAAGGGCGATCCACATAGACTGAGCTCTGAACATCGCTGGGCGGTGTCGGGAACGTTCCCTTGACCGAGACTGGTACTGGGCCGGTGGCGACTGCGGCGATCCCAGTGGCAGCTTGCCTCTGGAGCGCGGGGCCAACATTGGCAGAGCTCTGGGTCTTTCTACACTGGCAGAAGAAGCTACTGCTGTTAAAAGTGAGATTCTTCTTTGAGTGATTGCTCATGTGTGCGTGCTTGCCACGTGCACCGGTGCTGGAGGTTTTTCCCCTGGCGGTGCGGGTAGGGGGGAGCGCCCTCCCCGTGACCCCTGGAGCGGCGCCTGCCTGGCGCGGTGTGGGGAGGGCTGTGTTCCCCCCACCCTCAGTTCCTTCTTGCTGCCAGTCAAGGTGCATCGGAACTGCTCAGCTCCAGCTTTGCTGCAGCTCGTCCCCAGAACTCTTCATTTGTTCAGTAGTACCTGTAGTTAGCTAATTCAATTAGTTTAGTCATTCAGTTAGTCATTGAGCCTGGGCCAGGGTATGCCCCACGCCCCAGGCTTTAAGTCATGTGGCTCTTGTAGGCGTTCTGTGCCAAGGAGCGACCCGCACGCAGACTGTCCGTGCTGCTTGGGAGAAACTCATGTCAGCGAAAGGTGCAAGATCTGCAAGTCTTTCAAGCCCCGGACTAAAAAATAAAGGGACTTTAGGCTCCAGGCTATCCTAATGGAGTTGGCGCTGGCCCCAACCGTGGCACACTGCTCCGAACCGGGACCTGGCGCCGCGGCATTGGTATGTGGAGACCCTCTGGTACCATCGTCCAGTCGGCACCACTCCCTGTCCACCGGGCACGCCAAGAGGACCGGAAAGACTCCCTCTTTGTAATGGCACCGAGGGAAGTCTGGGACAGAGGCTAGGCCTATGTCGGGTAGTCCTTGATCCCCATCGGGCCCGAGGCCTCCGACTCATGTTGAGCGGAGTAGCCCGGCCCCTTCAGAGCAGACCTCTCTGGATGCCATCTACGTCCGAAGCCCTCCAGGCAGCCTGGGACGTCATGTCCATCTCAGAAAGTCCTTCCCAATAAGCTTGCATTTTGTTTTTCCTCACAGGGATCAGCACTAACACCAAATCACCAATATCAAATTATCTTTCTTCAGTAGGCTGATCAGATGAAACTTTCTGACTTTCCTGACGGTTTTTAAGATTCTGTTGGACTAACTTGTATATTCTCCTTAAAATGAGTAATGTACTCCCTTACCGGCTGTCCTGTTTTCTCAGTACAGCTGTCCCAGGAGCCTCAACTCAAACCTAGGGGTCCCCCTGCACCTGCCTCCTATGCAGGAGATCAACCAAGAAGATCAGAGGATGTGCCTGATGGGTTGGATGTGACACAGCATCACCATGGATGCCCTTGTCAGAAGAGGCAGACATGGGACAGCATCTAGCTAGCGTGGCAGAGGAAGACAAGGGGAAATAACGAGGAAGCCCAGAATCAGAAACCCCAAAGATCTGTTAGGAAAAGGTGGCCTGGTCCTGAGGCGCCTTCCCACATGGTCATGGTTTCAGTTAAGAGCTGTACCAGTAAGAAGCCTGCAAGAGCAGGCTGTGTGCACTCCCGGGACTGCACCAGCCTACCAGATAGCACAGGACACTCACAAAGCCTCTGTCCCATAAACAATGTAGACAGGCATATTTGGTGGCTGGGATTTGAGTACCCTCAACTCTCTGGGTCTACACATGGTTGGCACTGATGAGCCTGAAGGTGCTTTGCCCTGGCCCACATTTACCATGGAGAGCATCATATCAGCGAACTGCATTGTTGACAACCATGTTGAGACACAGCAATGTTTCATAATTACAACCAGACCTAATGAGGTGACAGTGTATCTCCCAAACACAGTGTGGCAGATCACTAGGATGCCCAGAAAGGTCGGTTGCCCCTTTGACGTGAGTGGTTAGCTGGGGGGCGGGACCTTGCCAGATTGATTCCTTTCGGAGGAGGAATTTATTTACTTACAAGGAATGTACACAGGCCTTGTGACTGCAGTCCCAGGGGAGCCACTGAGGTCACTCATTTAGGGTGAACTGCAAAGAATGGGGGAGGCAATCTCCAAAATTGGTGGATATTCCAATAGTTAGATTTACCAAACGAGTACAAAATACCTCAGTGGTTACCCAGAAGCCAACAACACAGTTCCCTTGAAGCAATCCAGCCTGAGGCCTCCACCCAGACACCCAAGTCAAATACGATGAGGATTACTGAAAATCTTAGTCATCATATAAAAAAGTTCTACCAATCCCAAAGGATCAGACACATTAACCTCCCAGGTTAATGAATATTTCAGATCTTACCCATGGGATGGTGAGTTGTATGGGCCCGTGGTGTCCGGGCTCCTACAAATTCAGGGCTCGGGGGGCCTGGCTCCACAATGTTTGGGACCAGGCTGCCCCTGTGCGCCTCCCTCCGAGTGTCCCTGCCTGCCATAGGCAGCGGGTGGCTGCCCCCTTCAGCTCTGACCTGTGTTCCCTTGCCAGCCGCTGCTGGGGCTGGCTGCAAGGGAGAGGTGCTGGGGGCAGACTGAAGCGGCTGCTGCGCCTGTGGAGGGAGGAGGGGAGGAGGTGCATGGAAGCCTCGCCCCAGCAGGTGACTCAGAGGGGGAGGGGCTTCTCCTGGCTGGACCTCCTGAGCAGCAGCCTGGGAGGGCTTGGGTAAGTGTCGTGCCTGGGGGGGCAGGGAGGGGGCCTCCTTCTCCCCCAGAGCTCACTGCTGCCAGTGGGGAGAGGGCTGGGGGGAGTCCTCCTCTCTGGTCCCAGCCCTGGGGCAGCCTGCCTGCTGCACCCCAAAATCCTCATCACTGGCCCAGCCCTATGCCTCAGAGGCCTTTGCTGGCTTTCAATCGCTCTCTCTCACACAGCTTATCAAATAGTTCTTTATCTTCTGCATTTTCAACCAGGGCTAGTCTACACTTGAAACACTGCATCGGTGCAGCTGCCCTGCTGTAGCATAGTTAATCTACCTCTCCAAGGGGCGGTAGTTTATGTTGGTGACATAGTCCTGTCTGCGTGGGGGAGGGGTGTTAGCTCAGTATAATTACATCGCTCAGGGGTGTGGATTTTTCACACCTCAAGAGCGACATAGGTATACCGATATTGGTCTGTAGTGTAGACCAGACCCCAGTCCCAGGGAAATCACTTGTATTGTCCCTGGGTTAGTTCTTCTTCAGGTTTTGCCATGTAGTTCAGTATGTTAGGTGGAGGCTTCTATTTCCAGCTCTCACTACATGAAGGGGCATTTAATTGCTCCTTCCATTTAACCTGGATGAAGAGTTCTAATCACAGCCATCTGCTTTAACCAGGTCTGTGATCAAAGACCCACTTGATGGCACTCAATAACACGGTCCAGCAGAACTGTAGATAAGGGTGGGAAACAAAAACTGGTAGTTACTTGGAGACAGACATTAGAATGGTAGAGTTAATAACTTTATTCTGTGGAATAATTGAATTAGACCTGAATTAATTACTGAACCTAAAAGGTGTGGCTTTGGCAGGGAGAGGGAATTCACATAAATTATTAAGGTAAGTGAAAATGACTCACTTGAACACTTGTAAGTTAGTGAACCAGGAGTTCACAACTCTTTCCTTCTAACAGCTAATGCTAAGTTAATGTTTCCCACAGATCATCATATCACACTAGGGAACAGATGCATGGCTTCTTAAGCATCTAACTATGATGTATAGGGAAAAAAACTGCATTATCATGGGGGGCTTAAATATGAGTGATATAAACTGGATAGCTCATCCTGCCAGTAATAAAATGTCCTCATCATTTCTAAATATTATTGATGATAACTTCCGAACTCAAAATGTGTTGTACCCAACACAGAGGAATTATATATCAGACCTCATCTTGACAGATTAAAGGGAACTGATCACAGAACTAAAAATCAGTGATTTCTTAGGTACTTACGATCACAGTCCCATGTGACATTCTCTTAAGCAAACTAGGGATATGGGCTAGATGAAATTTCTATAAAGTGAGTGTGTACCTTGTTGAAAGACCATACCCAAAGTGTAGTTATCAGTTGCCCACTGTCAAACTGGGAAGACATAGAATCATAGAATCATAGAATATCAGGGTTGGAAGGGACCTCAGGAAGTCATTTAGTCCAACCCCCTGCTCAAAGCAGGACCAATCCCCAATTAAATCATCCCAGCCAGGGCTTTGTCAAGCCTGACCTTAAAAACTTCTAAGGAAGGAGATTCTACCACCTCCCTAGGTAACACATTCCAGTGTTTCACCACCCTCCTAGTGAAAAAGTTTTTCCTAATATCCAACCTAAACCTCCCCCACTGCAACTTGAGACCATTACTCCTTGTCCTGTCCTCTTCTACCACTGAGAATAGTCTAGAACCATCCTCTTTGGAACTACCTCTCACGTAGTT
The DNA here is from genome assembly GCF_965140295.1 of Lepidochelys olivacea. NCBI lineage: Eukaryota > Metazoa > Chordata > Testudines > Cheloniidae > Lepidochelys > Lepidochelys olivacea. The sequence goes on along the minus strand of NC_140418.1, from coordinate 41,114,232 downwards.
GAAAGCAGCTATCAAAACATAGAATCATAGAATCATAGAATATCAGAGTTGGAAGGGACCCCAGAAGGTCATCTAGTCCAACCCCCTGCTCAAAGCAGGACCAATTCCCAGTTAAATCATCCCAGCCAGGGCTTTGTCAAGCCTGACCTTAAAAACCTCTAAGGAAGGAGATTCTACCACCTCCCTAGGTAACGCATTCCAGTGTTTCACCACCCTCTTAGTGAAAAAGTTTTTCCTAATATCCAATCTAAACCTCCCCCACTGCAACTTGAGACCATTACTCCTCGTTCTGTCATCTGCTACCATTGAGAACAGTCTAGAGCCATCCTCTTTGGAACCCCCTTTCAGGTAGTTGAAAGCAGCTATCAAATCCCCCCTCATTCTTCTCTTCTGCAGGCTAAACAATCCCAGCTCCCTCAGCCTCTCCTCATAACTCATGTGTTCCAGTCCCCTAATCATTTTTGTTGCCCTTCGCTGGACTCTCTCCAATTTATCCACATCCTTCTTGAAGTGTGGGGCCCAAAACTGGACACAGTACTCCAGATGAGGCCTCACCAATGTCGAATAGAGGGGAACGATCACGTCCCTCGATCTGCTCGCTATGCCCCTACTTATACATCCCAAAATGCCATTGGCCTTCTTGGCAACAAGGGCACACTGCTGACTCATATCCAGCTTCTCGTCCACTGTCACCCCTAGGTCCTTTTCCGTAGAACTGCTGCCTAGCCATTCGGTCCCTAGTCTGTAGCTGTGCATTGGGTTCTTCCGTCCTAAGTGCAGGACCCTGCACTTATCCTTATTGAACCTCATCAGATTCCTTTTGGCCCAATCTTCCAATTGGTCTAGGTCCTTCTGCATCCTATCCCTCCCCTCCAGCGTATCTACCACTCCTCCCAGTTTAGTATCATCTGCAAATTTGCTGAGAGTGCAATCCACACCATCCTCCAGATCATTTATGAAGATATTGAATAAAACCGGCCCCAGGACCAACCCTTGGGGCACTCCACTTGATACCAGCTGCCAACTAGACATGGAGCCATTGATCACTACCCGTTGAGCCCGACAATCTAGCCAGCTTTCTACCCACCTTATAGTGCATTCATCCAGCCCATACTTCTTTAACTTGCTGACAAGAATACTGTGGGAGACCATGTCAAAAGCTTTGCTAAAGTCAAGAAACAATACATCCACTGCTTTCCCTTCATCCACGGAACCAGTAATCTCATCATAGAAGGCGATTAGATTAGTCAGGCATGACCTTCCCTTGGTGAATCCATGCTGACTGTTCCTGATCACTTTCCTCTCGTGTAAGTGCTTCAGGATTGATTCCTTGAGGACCTGCTCCATGATTTTTCCGGGGACTGAGGTGAGGCTGACTGGCCTGTAGTTCCCAGGATCCTCCTTCTTCCCTTTTTTAAAGATTGGCACTACATTAGCCTTTTTCCAGTCATCCGGGACTTCCCCCGTTTGCCATGAGTTTTCAAAGATAGTGGCCAATGGCTCTGCAATCACAGCCGCCAATTCCTTTAGCACTCTCGGATGCAACTTGTCCGGCCCCTTGGACTTGTGCACATCCAGCTTTTCTAAATAGTCCCTAACCACCTCTTTCTCCACAGAGGACTGGCCACCTACTCCCCATGCTGTGATGCCCAGCGCAGCAGTCTGGGAGCTGACCTTGTTCGTGAAGACAGAGGCAAAAAAAGCATTGAGTCCATTAGCTTTTTCCACATCCTCTGTCACTAGGTTGCCTCTCTCATTCAGTAAGGGGCCCACACTTTCCTTGGCTTTCTTCTTGTTGCTAACATACCTGAAGAAACCCTTCTTGTTACTCTTAACATCTCTTGCTAGCTGCAGCTCCAGGTGTGATTTGGCCCTCCTGATTTCATTCCTACATGCCCGAGCAATATTTTTATACTCTTCCCTGGTCATTTGTCCAATCTTCCACTTCTTGTAAGCTTCTTTTTTATGTTTAAGATCCGCAAGGATTTCACCGTTAAGCCAAGCTGGTCGCCTGCCATATTTAGTATTCTTTTGATACATCGGGATGGTTTGTCCCTGTAACTTCAATAGGGATTCCTTGAAATACAGCCAGCTCTCCTGGACTCCTTTCCCCTTCATGTTATTCCCCCAGGTTATCCTACCCATCAGTTCCCTGAGGGAGTCGAAGTCTGCTTTCCTGAAGTCCAGGGTCCGTATTCTGCTGCTTACCTTTCTTCCCTGTGTCAGGATCCTGAACTCAACCAAATCATGATCACTGCCTCCAAGATTCCCATCCACTTTTGCTTCCCCCACTAATTCTTCCCGGTTTGTGAGCAGCAGGTCAAGAAAAGCTCCCCCCCTAGTTGGCTCCTCTAGCACTTGCACCAGGAAATTGTCCCCTACATTTTCCAAAAACTTCCTGGATTTTCTAGGCACTGCTGTAGTGCTCTCCCAGCAGATATCAGGAAGATTAAAGTCGCCCATGAGAACCAGGGCGTGCGATCTAGTAGCTTCTGCGAGTTGCCGGAAGAAAGCCTCATCCACCTCATCCCCCTGGTCCAGTGGTCTATAACAGACTCCCACCACTACATCACTCTTGTTGCTCACACTTCTAAACTTAATCCAGAGACACTCAGGTTTTTCTGCAGTTTCATACCGGAGCTCTGAGCAGTCATACTGCTCCCTTACATGCAGTGCTACTCCCCCACCTTTTCTGCTCTGCCTGTCCTTCCTGAACAGTTTATAACCATCCATGACAGTACTCCAATCATGTGAGTTATCCCACCAAGTCTCTGTTATTCCAATCACGTCATAATTCCTTGACATCACCAGGACCTCCAGTTCTCCCTGCTTGTTTCCAAGGCTTTGTGCATTTGTATATAGGCACTTGAGATAACCTGCTGATCGCCCCTCATTCTCAGTATGAGGTAGGAGCCCTCCCCTCACCGACGTTCCTGCCTGTGCTTCCTCCCGGTATCCTGCTTTCCCACTTACCTCAGGGCTTTGGTCTCCTTCCCCCGGTGAACCTAGTTTAAAGCCCTCCTCACTAGGTTAGCCAGCCTGCTCGCAAAGATGCCCTTCCCTCTCTTCGTTAGGTGGAGCCCATCTCTGCCCAGCACTCCTCCTTCATGGAACACCATCCCATGGTCAAAGAATCCAAAGCCTTCTCTCCGATACCACCTGTGCAGCCATTCGTTGACTTCCACGATTCGACAGTCCCTACCCTGGCCTTTTCCTTCCATGGGGAGGATGGATGAGAACACCACTTGTGCCTCAAACTCCTTTATCCTTCTTCCCAGAGCCATGTAGTCCGCAGTGATCCGCTCAGGGTCATTCTTGGCAGTATCATTGGTGCCCACGTGGAGAAGCAGGAAGGGGTAGCGATCTGAGGGCTTGATGAGTCTTGGCAGTCTCTCCATCACATAGCGAATCTTAATCTTATCTAGTGGGGTCCCACAGTGATCTGTCCTGAGTCTGATACTATTCAAAATTTTCATTAATGTCTTGGATAATAAATAGATTAATAAATTCCAGGGTCAGAAGGGACCATTGTGATCGTCTGACCTCCTGTATAACACAGGCCAGAGAACTTCCCCAAAATAATTTCTAGAGCAGATCTTTTAGAAAAACATCCAGTCTTGATTTTTAAATTGTTAGGGATAGAGAATCCACCACAAACCTTGGTAAACTGTTCCAATGGTTAATTACTCTCACCATTAACTTTTACACCTTATTTCCAATCTGAATTTGTCTAGTTTCAACATCCAGCCATTGGATCCTGTTAGACCTTTCTCTGATAGACTAAAGAGCCCATTATTAAATATTTGTTCTCCATGTAGATAGTTACAGACTGTGATCAAGTTACTCCTTAAACTTCTCTTTGTTAAGCTAAACATATTGAGCTCTTTGAGTCTATCACTGTACGACATGATCTCTAATACTTTAATCATGCTTGCGGCTTTTCTCCGAACCCTCTGCAATCAACCTCCTTCTTGAATTGTGGGCACCAGAACTGGACAGAGGATTCCAGCAGTGGTCACACCAGTGCAAAACACAAACGTAAAATAACCTCTTTACTCCTACTTGAGATTTCTGTTTATGCATCCCAGGATTGCATTAGCTCTTTTGGCCACAGCATCACACTGGGAGCTCATGTTCAGCTGATTATTCACCATGACCACCAAATTTTTTTCAGAGTCACTGCTTCCCAGGATATAATCCCCATTCTGTAAGTGTGGCCTGCATTCTTTGTTCCTAGGTGTATATATTTACGTTTACCCATATTAAAATTCATATTGTTCGCTTGCACCCCATTTACCAAGTGAGCCAGATTCCTTTGAATCCGTGAGCTGTCTTCATTATTTACCACTCCTTCAATTTTTGTGTCATCTGCAAACTTTATTAGTGATGATTTTATGCTTTCTTTCAGGTCATTGATAAAAATATTTACAATTACATATTGCTATCTATCAGTTAGCCACGTTTTAGTCCATTTAATGTGTGCCATGTTCATTTGATATCATTCTAGTTTTTTAATCAAAATGTCATGTAGTACCAAGTGAAACAACTTACTGGTCTAAGCATGTTATAACAACACTATTATTTTTATTAACCAAACGTGTAATCTCATAAAAAATATCGAGTTAGTTTGACAGAATCTATTTTCCACAAACCCATGTTAATTTCCATTAATTACATTATCCTCTTTAAATTCTTTATCAATCTCATTCTGTATCAGCTGCTTCATTATATTCTATGATTCTATGATTGTATGATTATTTTGCATGGGATCAATGTGAGGCTGATAGGCCTCTAATTTGCTGGATCATCCCATTTACTCTTTTATAAAAGTGGCACCATGTTAACTTTTTTCCAGTCTTATTGAAAATCAGCAGTAATGGTCCAGTGAGCTCCCAAACAGTTCTTTTAAAACTCTTGGATGTAAGTTATCTGGACCTGTTGATTTAAAAATGTCTAACTTTAGTAGCTTCCATTTAGCATCCTCTAGAGAGAACAGTGGAATTGAAAGAGCGTTATTGTCACCATATTATGAGACCACATCATCTGTCTTTTCCCCAAATACAGAACAGAAATATTTATTGAACACTTCTGCATTATTGATAAGTCTACCATTTCCAAGTAGTAATGGATGAGTACTGTTGTCAGGATTCTTTTTGTTTCTAATATATTTTTAAAAACTCCTTCTCATAGATTTTTCCTTGTGTCCTTTTGTTTCCCTTATCAATTTTCTACATTTCCTAACTTCTGATTTATATACATTACTATCAACTTCCCATTTGTTATATATTATTTTTTATAGCTGCCTTTACCTCACCTCTAACTCAGGTCAGTCTTTTTTGACCAGGTCAACTGTCTTCCTCAATTGTGGAATTGTGGCTTTGGGCAACTCGTAAGGTGTTCATAAATGATTCCCACTTACCACTCCCATTTTTGATTAAATTCTTCCTCCCAGCTGGAGTGGAGCGTATGCTTAGAAAATCTATGGATGACACCAAGGTGGGAGAGCTTGAAAGCACTTTGGAAGTGTAGCCCCATCTGTTCACTGGCCTAGTATGAGGTTGTTCAAGATAGGGGAAGCTTCCCTTGTGACTTTTTACACAACTTTGGTAAACTGGGTCTGAGACTCCTTTGTGTGCTCTGTGTTGTGTGTTAGTGTGTGTTCACCTCAAGACCTGACCCACTGTCAGGGTTCCCTCCCCTCTCTGAAATTTAGGGTACAGATCATAGAATCATAGGGTTGGAAAGGACCTCAGGAGGTCATCTAGTCCAACCCCCTGCTCAAAGCAGAACCAATCCCCAATTTTTGCCCCAGATCCTTAAATGGCCCCCTCAAGGATTGAACTCACAACTCTGGGTTTAGCAGGCCAATACTCAAACCACTGAGCTATCCCTCCCCCCAGATGTGGGGACCAGCATGACAGATGTGGGGACCCACATGAAAGAACCCCTAAGCTTATTTCTACCAGCTTAGGTTAAAACTTCCCCAAGGCACAAATTCTTTGCCCTTGTACATACGCTGCCACCAGCAAGTGATTTAACAAAGAATCAGGGAAAGGACCACTTGGAGTTCCTATTCCCCCAAAATATCCCTCCAAGCCCTTACACCCCCTTTCCTGGGGAAGCTTGAGAATAATATCCTAACCAATTGGTTACAAAGTGATCACAGACCCAAACCCCTGGGTCTTATGACAATAGAGAAATCACTCAGGTTCTTAAAAGAAGGATTTTATTTAAAAAAAGGTAAAAATCATCTCTGTAAAATCAGGATAGAAAATAACTTTACAGGGTAACAAAAGATTCAGATACACAGCAGAACTTCCTCTGGGCTTAGTTTCAAAGTTACAAAAAACAGGAATAAACCTCCCTCCAGCAAAGGAAAAATTCACAAGCAGAACAAAAGATAATCTAACACGCCTTGCCTGGCTTTTACTTACACTTTGTAATATGAGTGACTTTTAGGATGGTTTATAGGAGAAGGAGTTTTCTGACCTGATGCCTCTCTGCTTCCCGAGAGAACACACCAAAACAAAGCCTCCCTCCCACCTCAAGATTTGAAAGTATCTTCTTTCCCCATTGGTCCTTTTGGTCAGGTGCTAACCAGGTTATTTGAGCTTCTTAACCCCTTACAGGTAAGGAGGAATTCTAGGCTAAACTGGCCAAACCCCTAGTCTCTGCTCCTCTTTCATCAGGCAGCCTACTGTTCCAAATCGAGCTGGAAAGGTGCCCATCGCTGTCTTGTTGAGCACCGAGGTGCTGGTAAACTATCTCTGGGCACCACTCCAATATGATCCCACTCTGTCTGCCCTTCTCCAGTCCAATTAAGTTTATTCAGACTCTCCTCAGTTTGGTGGGTTTCCTCCTGCAGTCCCCATGGTCTGGTCAGGCTCTTCCAGGTCAGAGTACTGAGGGTCTGAGTCAAAATGGTCTGAGTCTGGGTCTTGTGACTCAGTACAGTGTAACCCTGGCTCCCCTTCATTGCACTGCCCAACCCCCATGTCCCAGGTATCCCCTGTGCACATTACCCACCAGTGGTTTTCTTTCCCCTATAGCAGCCTGGTTTATCTACAGAGCCCCCACTAAGTTCCTTCCCTGCCTCCAGTGGGAAGTTTCCCTCAAGTCCCAGCTTGGCTCCCTCCATTTGTACCTTCCTGCTTGCTGGTTGATTGACTCCACCGATAGGTAGAAACATGCATGGTGTAATTTGGTTACAGTGTATCATCTGTTCCCCTCCTCCTGATTCCAGCTCTACAGCATAGACAGGCAAGTCCCCTTGTCTTCTGATCATGATATATGGAATTGGTTCCCATATGTCTCCCAATTTCTGTCTCCCTTTCTTCTCTCTAGTTTCAGAGTAACAGCCGTGTTAGTCTGTATTTGCAAGAAGAAAAGGAGTACTTGTGGCACCTTAGAGACTAACCAATTTATTTGAGCATAAGCTTTCGTGAGCTTATGCTCAAATAAATTGGTTAGTCTCTAAGGTGCCACAAGTACTCCTTTTCTTTCTTCTCTCTGGCTACTAGCGCCCTGTCTCCAGGAGTCAGTGGGGCTTCTCACATTTGGCAGTCATAGTACTGTTTCTGGTGATGTTTGGTGGCTTCAGATGCCTGTGCAGCCTGATGATATGCTCTCTCTAGGCATTCCCTTAGCCGGGAGATGTTCCCCCCACCTCCACCCTCTCATCTCCCCGGTGGGGGGAACCCAGGGCCAGATCTACCTTCAGTCTTGGGTGCCGTCCAAACATGAAGAAGAATGGGGAAAACCCAGTGGACTCATGCCGGGTGAAGTTATAGGTGTGTGTCATGGGCTCAATATAGTCCTTCCAGTTCGCCTTTTGGTCTGGATGCAGGGTTCCCAGCATATTCATGAGTGTTTGGTTGAACCACTCAGTAGTCCCATTCCCCTGAGGGTGACAGGGCGTGGTTCTGCTCTTTGAAGTTCCAAACAGTTTGCAAAACCAGACCAGGAGATTACTTTCAAAAATTCTCACCTGATCCCTTTGTATCCTTTCAGGGATGCTATAGTGGCAGATGAACTGTTTGCACATCATCTTGGCCACAGTAGATGCTGGCTGGTCACGAGTAGGGTATGCCTGAGCATAGTGAGTGAAGTTGTCAGTGACTACAAAGATATCCCAGGATGGTTCCAGGGTGAGAAAATCGAGGCACACTAGCCCCAGGGGCCTACTCGTATGGATTGAGGTAAGTGATAAGATCAGAAAATTCCCCTTCAGAGTGATAGGATCAGAAAATTGAAAGGAAGATGCAGACATAAACCCTATAAATTTATTATTCATTTCCCGTTCTCAGTATCTCTCACCTGCAGGTTCTATAAATAATGAGGAGTCGTAGTATCTTGATGCAAACAGGAACAAGTGTATTGTGGGGATTGGTATACAGGATAAGGGAAAATGGGGTGAGAGAAAAATAATTACAGCGATTACAATAGGTGGCATGAAGCTGGCCCCTTACAAACCCTTAGGCCAAATCATAGACCGCAAGGTAAGTAATCAAATAAGAGTCCAATTATAGCAACCTTCTTCACAGTTCAAGTGCCGTCATCAGTCTATAGGGGAGGTGTTTTCATAGATTCATAGATTCATAGATATTAAGGTCAGAAGGGACCATTATGATCATCTAGTCTGACCTCCTGCACAATACGGGCCACAGAATCTCACCCACCCAGTCCTGCAATAAACCTCTCACCTATATCTGAGCTATTGAAGTCCTCAAATCATGGTTTAAAGACTTCAAGGTGCAGAGAATCCTCCAGCAAGTGACCCATGCCCCATGCTACAGAGGAAAGAGAAAAACCCCCAGGGCCTCTTCCAATCTGCCCTGGAGGAAAATTCCTTCCCGACCCCAAATATGGCGATCAGCTGAACCCTGAGCATATGGGCAAGATTCACCAGCCAGATACCCAGGAAAGAATTCTCTGTAGTAACTCAGATCCCACCCCATCTAACATCCCATCACAGGCCATGTTGGTTGCTTAGGACCTACAATCCCTTGGCTAATGTAAAGCCACAGGAGAGGACTCTAAGGTGTCCCTTGAGGAGAAGATCTTAACGTGATGTTGATGTTACTGGTCCTGATCTAGTTGACCTGTAAAGGAAAACGCACGCACTCCTGCCACTAAGATGGACAGCCTGATTGTGAGTGCTGATCACCCTCATATATCTTCCTTGGCAGGAAAAATTCCTCCTTAAGGAAAAACCCTGTGCATTCCCCAGTCTAAACTGGAAGTTGTTTACAAGAGTTAAATCAAAAAGAGTGGGACGGTTGGGTCAGATGACCCAGGAGTCCATTTTGAAAACTAGGGTTCCATTTTGGAACCCAAAATGGCTTCTTTACACAACAAGGAAATTGGATAACCATATAACCAATATAAACATTAACACATATCATGAACCCAATTGAGCTTCAGGAATTCTTGGCCCAACAAGAGATGCCTCTCTTTCTTAGGCAGCACCTTTTGCAAGAGAGACATCACTCTGGCATGGTGGCCTGGCCAATAACAGCGACTGTGGATGATATCCACCATATGGTCAATGCCCATGTATCCCGTGTCCATGTGCAGAGCTTCAAACACTTCTCTCTGGAGTTTCTCTGGCAGCACCACCTGTTGGATCTGTCCCTCTCCCAGGATTGTTGTCCTCCTGTAAAGGATCCCCTCTACCAGCTGCAATTGCTTCCATTGATTCAGTAATGTCAGCACTGGTGTTTCTTCCTTCTGCCTCTCCTGGGCACTGGGTGCCCGTTGCCTGGGCAAGTAGGACCTTACGTGGGAGATTACTGCATCCTTTTCCTGTAGCCTTCTCAATTCTTTCTTAGGCAGGCCTGGAATTAATTCTATGCCTGGCTTGTGGAGTGACTCAGCTCTCTGCATTGCATTCCTTTGGCATTCACCCTGGGTTGCTATGGAGGACACATTGCATCCAGCATTCAAAACTGTTGCCACCTCCTCTCGGGGTAACAAAGACAGGCTATCAGCATTGGCATTACTTCTCCCAGGCTGGTACTTTGTGTCAAAGTTGAACTCTGCCAGCTTTGCCATCCACTTTTGACTGGTTGCGTTCAATTTAGCAGTAGTAGTAACATAGTTCAGTGGATTGTTGTCAGTCAGTACTGTAAATTAGTGTCCTAGCTGATAGTCTCTAAATTTATCTGCAGCTGCCCATTTTAATGCCAAGAACTCCAGTTTATGGTCAGGATTTTTTTTTCAGAAGGAGTTAAGCCCCTGCTGGCATAAACTATGACCCTCTCCTTCCCTGACTGAATCTGAGCCAGTACAGCTCCTAGCCCCTCTGTGGATGAGTCTGTCTGGAGTATGAATGGTAAACTGTAATTGGCATATCCCAGTATTAGTGCAGTAGTCAGCTTTGTCTTCAGCTCTGTGAAAGCCTGGTCACATTCATCTGTCCAAACAGTACTGGGTATCTTAGTGGGACCCCTCTGATTTCTCCTTCTGGTCTGGGCTTCACCTGCAGTTAATCTGAATATTGGGGCTGCCAGTTTGGAGTAGCCTTTGATGTATCTCTTGTAATAGCCAGTGAATCCAAGAAATTGTAACACTTCCTTCCTGTTGATTCTAAGGGGTACATCCTGGCAGGAACCAGGAAGTTCTCCCAACATACTGCAGTTTGTAGTTCACAACTTGTAGTTCCCAGGGCTGCTGTTGAAGCACACTGGACCTTGGGCTACAGAAGAAAGGATTAGAATTAAAAATTATCTTGACAAATTAGAGAATTGGTCTAAAATCAACATGATGAAATTCAATAAAGACAAGTAGACTTCACTTACAAAGGAAAAATCAAATGCACAACTACAAAATGGGGAATAACTCACTAGATGGTAGAACTGCTGAAAAGGACCTGGAGGCTAGAGTGGATCACAGATTGAATATGAGTCAACAATTGCTGCATTTGCAAAAAAGGCTAAGATTACTCTGGGGTGTATTAACAGGAGTGTCATACATAAGAAACAGGAGGTAACTGTCCTGCTCTACTTGGCACTGCTCAAAGTCACTCAGTGAGTTTGTGAAACAGCAATAGCATCCAAGTGTCCTGATGCCCAGGTAGCATTTGAGATTAAGTGCTAGGAGCAAAGGCGAAGGAGAGCAGGTTAATTATTAGTAGTATTAAGGAACTGGGATGCCCATGAAACACTTTTAAAAGTATTTAAAGCCAGAGCTCCTGCTCTGAAGAGTTTGCAGTCGAAGTTAACATGACAACAGGAAGAGATAACTCAGGGTTGGATAATGGGGCAGTACTAGGCTGAAGCTGAGGGTGAGATGGGCAAAATCAGCATTCAGAAGTGCGGGGGTGGGGGGACAGCAGTGGGACAGGTGTAGTGATGGGCCAAGTGTGAGAGAGGGCAGCAGTGGCAATGATGCCTAGGAAGGCTGTAAGGGCAGAAGCAGAGGAGGGACAGGGAAGAGTGGGCATTGCAGTGGTACAAACAGAGGAGTCAACGAGGTAGAAACACCTGGGGTTGTGCTAGGGAAACTGCTTGGCAGGATGGGCTTAAGGGGCCAGGGCGAATATGGCAGCAATGGGGCATGGTGAGATGCATGTCTCAGACTTTGTGCACCACACAGATTTTTCCATGTGTTTATGCCATACATTTTTAAACAGTGGTGGGAATTAACTATTGGGACAACTTATCTAGTGACACAGTCAATTCTCCATCATTTCCAGTCTTTAAGTCAAGGCTGGATGTCTTTTTAAAAGATCTGCTGTAGTTCATACAGAACTTACAGGCTTGATGCAGGAATTACTGACTGAGGTTCTCTGGCCTGTGTTCTGCAAGAGGTCAGACAAAATTATCATAATTGTTGCTTCTGGCCTTAAACTCTATGAATATCCAAACTTTTCCCAGAGCCACATAGCAGCTAATCCCACAAAGCTCACCACTCCTGGGAAGGCATTGTACTGGCACTCTTGTTCCTCCCTTTTCCTGTAGGTGGGGTTTCCCTAGGAAACAGCAGCTGTTCTACTTCCCAGTGCTGGCAGGCAGCCGACTGGAGTCTGCATTGCCAGAGTCAGCCTGTATTTGCAAAGACTCCTCTCTCTTCCCCCTACACTGAAGTTTTTCAGCCTGGACAACAGCTGGATCCTCCTACCTGTTCTTCTAGGCACTGGTGGAGAAGGTGGGGATTTTCTCTCAATGTAGCTGGATTTGCCTGGGATTTCTGTTCCTCCTTCAGCTGGTAACATACACTTATTGTATCTGGAAATGGGACTGTCCTTGGGTGAAAACAGAAATGATTGGCAGGTTCTTTAAGCTTAGTCTGGGTGTGCAAAGTTTTGAGGACAAAGCCATCTGTCTTGGGGCTGAGCAACAGTGTGGTTGGCTTTCTCAGAAGCATGCTTTTGCTGTCACACTTTCTGCTTCAATTCTTGGTGTTGTGTTGGCACTTTTTCCTTTTTGTGGATTGCCAGGAGGTGGCCCCCTTTGCTATGCAATACAAAGTGTTAGAAGAAGTGCCAAGTGGAACTGTGATAGGGACATTATCTGAGGATTTTGGCTGGAAAGAAAGAAGTGAACCAGTAGAGACCTTCCAGCAGCTGCATTTTCCCAAGGAGCTCCCTGTCTGTGTTGGGTCTGGAGATGGTTTGCTTAGCACAGCAGGGCGATTGGACAGAGAGCAGTTATGCAGGCACAACGATCCATGCTTGTTCTCTTTTGATGTGCTGGCTGCCACACACTTGGCTTTAATCCACGTGGAGATTCAGGTCTTGGACATCAATGATCATGCACCCCGATTTCCAAAACCTGAGCTGGAACTAGAAATATCAGAGAGTGCATCTTTACGAACACGAATACCACTGGACCGAGCCCTCGATCCAGACACTGGCTCCAATGCCCTCTGCTCTTACTCATTATCACCCAGTGACCACTTTGCTTTGGATATAATTTCTGGATCTGATGGAACTAAACATGCAGAACTTGTAGTTGTTAAAGAAGTGGACAGAGAGCTCCACTCTTCTTTTGATCTAGTATTGACTGCCTTTGATCATGGAGAACCACCAAAATCAGGCACAACCTTACTTAGGGTAATTGTTTTAGACTCCAATGATAACAGCCCCATGTTTGCAGAGAGTTCTTTGACAGTGGAAATCTGGGAAGATGCTTTGCCTGGGACAATTCTTATAAACCTTACAGCCACTGACCCTGATCAGGGTCCCAATGGGGAGGTAGAATACTCACTCAGTAAACATGCTTCACTGGAGGTGTTGAACATGTTCATCATTGAAGCCAAGACAGGCAGTGTAGTTCTGAGACACCCCCTGGACTATGAAGAAAATCATACCTATGAAGTAGATGTACAAGCCAGGGATCTTGGAGCCAACCCTATCCCAGCACACTGCAAGATCCTCATTAAGGTCCTGGATGTCAACGACAATGCCCCAGATGTGCACATCACTTGGGCTGCCCAGGTGCCAGTGCTATCTGAAGCTCTTCCTAAGGACAGTTTTGTTGCTCTGGTGACAGTAAGCGATCCTGATTCTGGAAACAATGGACAGGTGCATTGTTACCTTAGTCAAGGACTTGAGCATTTCAAATTGAAAAGGACCAACAGATACACTTATATGCTGTTGACCAATGCCATCTTGGACAGGGAGAGGTGGGCAGAATATAACCTGACATTAATGGTCCAGGACAATGGGAACCACTCCTTAGCCGCGAGGAAACACCTCACTGTATGCATCAGTGATGTCAATGACAACCCACCACTGTTTGAAAGAATTACATATGATGTCACCATTGCTGAGAACAATATGCCTCCATCCTACCTGATTACTGTCAAGGCTCACGATGCTGACTTAGATTTTAATGGAAAAGTCACTTATAGCATCCAGGACTTCCTTGTTTCAGATTTGGTCTCTATTGATTCAAAAACTGGCGAAATCTTTGCGCTCAGAGCTTTTGATTATGAACAAATGACAAGTCTGGAATTCCTGGTGACAGCAGAAGATGGGGGTCACCCCAAACTTGTGTCTAATGTTTCTGTTAGGGTTAGTCTGCTTGATAGGAATGATAATTCCCCAGTGATCGTGCAGCCAGTGCTGGTGGGAGGCAAAGCAAGGATCATTGTTCTAGTCAATGCACAGACCGGATGCCTGTGGCTATCCCTAGGGAACGACAGCCCCCAAGGTACAGCAGTAACCACCATGACACCAACACCCAGTTCAAACGTTTCTCTGCTATTCACCATATCTGCCAGTGATGCAGATTCTGGCCTGAATGGGGCCCTTCACTATGATATTCTGAGTGGGAATGATGCCAGTTTGTTTCTCATTGATCCACTGTCAGGGCAGGTGTTTATCAACAGCGGCAATGCCAGCAGCCTCATTGGCAGGGAATGGGAATTGGGGGTGTTGGTAAGGGATCAAGGGAACTCACCTCTACAGGCTAAAGCCATTGTGCAGTTAAGTTTCAGAAATCATCTTGACCAGCTGACAAACTCAGCCCAGGAGGCTCAGATGCTGAGCCCATCCATGGTGACTGTTATCTGCCTAGTTGTGCTATTAGGCACTTTTCTTCTTATTTTGGCTTTAATTGTGTCTATATGCAAAAGAGAGAAGAAAGATAACATGGCCTACAACTGCAGGGAAGCGGAAGATGCCCACAGACATCAGCAGCTCAAGAAGCCCCACAAACACATTCAGAAAACAGATATATATTTAGTCCCTGTACTCAGAAACAGGCAAGCTGTGCAGAGTGAGGCTGAGCAAGTTCGCTCCTGTGAAGAAGCTTTGCTGAAGGAAAGTTCCTGGGATGAACCACTGCAGACTCCATTTCATTTAACCCCAACACTGTACAGGACCCTTAGAAACCAGAAAGGTCCAGCTGAACAGAAAGATGCCTTCAATCTCCCTGCAATACAGTGCAGACCCTTCCACCCACACAGGCTAAGAAATGCATCAAAAGAGAGCTCAAGCCTTCAAGATGCACAAACTCACTCCAGAAGCTTAGACAAGCCACAGCTGAAGCCTTTGGGAGATGAGAATTGCGACCTCTCACTGCCAACTACGCAGCCCTCAGACATGACTCTGAAGAGACAGAGAATTGCCAAGACAGACACAGGGCCCAGGGAAGCCCATCCCCACCAGCACCTCCTGAGAAGCCTAGTGAGGCTGTCTATGGTGGCACTTGCAGAGCAGGACCCCACAGGAGAACTTGCTATGGAGTCGCCTCCTGTTCAGGTAGGAGCTGCCTCTCGGCTGTGTTAGATTGAAGGGCCATATTATCCTTCACAGTCTCCTGTGAATCTCTGGGCATGTAGAGGGCTCACTGCGGGAAGAATTTGACGTGTTCTGTCTGGGTAAATATTCCCAGGGTACAACCTGGAGCCAGCCTCTCCTCACCCTGCACAAAGGGCGGGCCAATTTGGGAGAGTGCTGGGACATGTCAGGGGCTCAGTGGGGCAGTCAGCACACCAAAATCCCTGCCCCCCGCCCCCGACTGAGTTCAGCACTGCAGGGACAGGCCAGGGGAGCTTGGTGGGAAGGGGGGATTGTCACACAGAGAGGGAGTGATGCCTGGTTTGTTTTCCCTACGCATAAGTGTAGTTGAATACAGTCTGTGCTGTGAAGGGAGTCAGAGGGATGTGCAGAGGCAGCAAGCGCTGGGGCTTGAGGCTGGGGGGCTGCTTGCTCACTTTTCAGTTTCAGTCTCCAAGTGGGAATACCAAACCATCTGCAAGAGAAGGAAACACTATAAAGAGCTAGCACAGTGAGAAGGGGACATCCTGACAGGAAGCATCCTGAGTGGTGATTGCATGCAATCAACAGACTCTTCCTGTCTTACAGCAAATCTCTCAGCTGCTGTCTCTGCTGCATCAGGGCCAGTTCCAGCCCAAACCAAATCACAGGGGAAACAAATACACAGCCAACAATGGCAGCAGGTAAGACTCACACACAGCTAGTCCCACTGCCTTACTGCCCCTGCCTACTTCTCCCCAGCCCCTGCCAGGAGAAGTCAGCTCCAAATGCTTCCGAAGAGAAGATCTTCATGCTAAGAGAGTTCCTTGGAGCCTCAGGCTGTCTGCTTGGCCACAGGACTGTGTGCTGCCTCCCTGCTCTGTGTACCTGACTTTGGAGATGAGAGGGATGAGGCGACAGGGCTGGACTCACTCTGACTTCCCCAGGGACCCAGGCCACAGCCCCATGCATGCTGGCTGGTCCCTCAGGCCCTGCTCTCATGTGGTCCTGCCTGTAGCTTTGACCTGGGCACCAATACCGCTGCACTTCTCCCTTCTCCCCACACAAGCTGCTGTGGGTCAGCAGCCACTGGCATGGCTAGGACTAGGACAGTGGCTGGATGGGAGAGAGAGAACATGGCAGTGGGGGTACAGGAGAGCGCACTGAGAGGGAAGGAGAACCCAAAGGGGAACTGGGAGAAGACATCCCAAAGCCTGCGGCAGCATCCACACCCAGGGGAGGGGCCTTGGTGAGAAGAGCAGCTGGCAGAGGGAAGTGAAGGGAGGGGGGCAGAGCAGGAAACTCTGGGCCAGTGAGGGAGAAAGGGAAGCCCCAAAGGAGGAGATGAGGAGGACAGAGACTGAGAGGGATTGGGGGGAAAGGGAGAGAGACCCTGAGAAGTATTTGGGAGGGGGAAAGAGACTATCAGAGGTATACAGGAGAGTAGAGAGAGAATGTGAGGGCTTGGGGAAGGGGGAGAGACTGTGAGACAGCTTGAGGGGCAATTCTGAGTAGGGTTGCCAGCTTTCTAATCACACAAAGCCAAACACTCTTGCCCCTTCCCCGTCCCTTCTCAGAGGCCCCGCTCCCGCTCACTTCATTCCCTCTCCCTCCGTTGCTCGCTGTAGCCCACCATCATTCACTAGCTCATTTTCACCAGGCTGGGGCAGGGGGTTGGGGTGCAGGAGGAGGTGAAGGCTGTGGGCTCTGGGAGGCAGTTGGAGTGTGGGGTGTGGGCTCTGGGCTGGGGCAGGTGGTTATGGTGTGGGAGGACAATGGTGGGTTCCAGCCAGGCGGTGCTTACCTTGGGCGGGTCCCGAAAGCAACCGGCACATCCCTCTGGCAGTGGCTCCTAGGCAGGGGGGCTAGGGGGTCTCCGCATGCTGCCCCTGCCTGCAGGCACCACCCCCGCAGCTCCCATTGGCCACAGTTCCTGGCCAATGGGAACTGCAGAGTCAGCGCTCGGGGCTGGGACAGTGCATGGAGACCCCTGACACTCCCCCCCATGAGCCACAGGGATGTACCAGCTGCTTCCGGGAGTGGCGCAGAGCAAGGGCAGGCATGGAGTCTGCCTTAGCCCCGCTGTACCACCGGACTTTTAGTGTCTAAATTCTCCTGGTTTGGGTGAGGAATTGGTAGCATTGCCGGCAGCGTAGGCAAGGCCAGGTGAGATCAGCTGTCACTGTTACTAGGTACAACATCAAGGTGTGCCACGGCCTGTTAACATGATGCTGAGCACGCTTGCCCCACCTATGCTGCCTTTTAATGGCCCACTCAGAGGTGCTGACTGGAGCCGCCAGGATCCCGTTTCAACCAGGCGTTCTGGTCGAAAACTGGACACCTGGCAACCCTACCTGCCCTAGGGTTGCCAACTTTATACTCACGCAAAACTGAACACCCTTCCCCTGACCCCTGCCCCACCCCTCCTCTGAGGCCCAACCCATGCCCTGCCCCTTCTCCAATGCCTCCCCCCATTCACTCCATCCTATGCTGCCTGCAAGGTGGGGGTCTGCCATGTCCTAGCGCAGGGTCATGTTCTAGTGAATACAACCCCAGAAAACGAGCGTGTGTATGTGTGTGTGTGTGTGTGTGTGTGTGAGGGTGAGAGAAAGACCTCTAGAGTCTCCTGTGTGTTTGTGGTATTTGTATACTTGACTGTGGGCTCCCTAAGGCAGGGTCTGGACTGTGCCCTGTTCTGTTCCCAGCTCACTGTTGGCACTTAAATAATAACAGTTGGCCAAGTGGGTTTGTGCAACTGTATGCAGGATGGCAATCGCCTCCATGATTACTTACCAGGCCTGTGACATTTTGCCACCTGCTAGGGTGACCAGACAGCAAATGTGAAAAATCGGGATGGGGGGGGCGGAATAGGAGCCTATATAAGAAAAAGACCCCAAAATCAGGACTGTCCCTATAAAATCGGGACATCTGGTCACCCTACCACCTGCCCTGCCCCTGCCCCTAGGGTTGCCAACTTTCTACTCACACAAAACTGAACACCTGTGCCCCACCCCTCCCCCACCCCTCCTCCAAAGACCCTCCCCTCCCCTCCCCCAACCCTTCTCCAAGGTCCCGCCCCCGCTCACTCCATCCCCCCTCCCTCTGTTGCACGCTCTCTCCACCCTCACTCACTCGTTTATTTTCACTGGGCTGGCTCAGGGAGCTGGGGTGTGGGAGGGGTGAGAGCTCTGGCTGGGGGTGCGGGCTCGGGGTGGGGCCAGAAATGAGGAGTTCAGGGTGTGAGATGGGGCTCCAGGCTGAGGCAGTAGGTTGGGATGCGGGAGAGGGTGAGGGCTCCGGCTGTGGGTATGGGCTCTGGGGTGGGGCCAGGGATAAGGGGTTTGAGGTGAAGGAAGGGGCTTCAGACTGGGGGGTGGAGCCAAGGGCTTCAAAATATGGGAGGGGGCTCTGGGCTGAGGCAGGGGCTTGGAGTGTGGGAGCGGGTATGGGCTCTGGGCTGTAGGGTGCAGGTCTGGGCTGGGGCCAGAAATGAGGGGTTCAGGGGGCTGGGGAAGGTGGTTGAGGTGCGGGGTGTGTGAGGGCTACAGCTGGGGGTGCAGACTCTGGGGTGGGGCTGGGGATGAGGGGTTTGGGGTGCTAGAGGGGGCTCCGGGCTGGGAATAAGGGGTTTGGAGGGTGGGAGGAGGATCAGGGCTGGGGCAAGGGGTTGAGGCTTGTGGGGGAGGTCGGGGTGTAGGCTCCAGACAGCGCTTACCTCAAGCAGCTCCCCAAAGCAACAGCATGTTCCACCTCCGGCTCCTACGCAGCGCGGCCAGGTGGCTCTGCGTGCTGCCCCATCTGCAGGCGCTGCCTCCACAGCTCCCATTGGCCACGGTTCCTGGCCAACTAGAGCTGAAGTGCCAGCACTTGGGGTGGGAGGCAGCATGTGGATCCCCGTGGCTGCCCCTATGTGTAGGAGCTGGAGGGGGGACATGCTACTGCTTCTGGGAGCCATGTGGAGCCAAGGCAGGCAGGGAGCCTACCTCAGCCTTGCTGCACTGTTGCCAAGACTTTGAATGGCCCGGTCAGTGGTGCTGACTGGAGTCGCCAGGGTCCCTTTTCGACCAGGTGTTCCAGTCAAAAACTGGACACCTGGCAACCCTACCTGCCCTAGGGTTGCCAACTTTACACTCACACAAAACCAAACACCTTTGTCCTGCCCCCTGCCCCACCTCTCCTCTGAGGCCCCACCCACACCCTGCCCCTTCTCCAACACCTCGCCCCACTCACTTCATCCCTCCCTCCCTCTGTCACTTGTTCTCCCCACCCTCACTCACTCACTCATTTTCACCAGGCTGGCTCAGGGGACTGGGGTGCGGGAGAGGGTGAGGGCTCTGGCTGGGGGTGCAGGCTCTGGGATGGGGCCAGAAATGAGGACTTCATATTGCAGGAGGGAGCTCCAGGCTGAGGCAGTGGGTTGGGATGTGAGAGGGGATGAGGGCTCTGGAGTGGGGCCAGGTATGAGGAGTTTGGGGTGCAGGAGAGGGCTCTGGGATGGGTGCGGGGTGGGTGAGGGATCTGGCTGGGGATGTGGGCTCTGTGGTGGGGCTGCGGATGATGAGTTTGGGGTGCAGGAGGGTCCTCAGGGCTGGGATCGAGGGGTTCAGAGGGCGGGAGGGGGATCAGAGCTGGGGCAGGGGGTTGGGGCATGGGGGGTGACTCAGGGGTGCAAACTCTAGGCAGCTCTTACCTCAAGCAGCTCCTGGAAGCAGCAGCATGTCCCCACTCTGGCTCCTATGTGGAGGTGCAGCCAGGCGGCTCTGCATGCTGCCCCATCTGCAGGCACCGCCCCTGAAGCTCCCATTGGCCTACGTTCCCAGACAATAGGAGCTGCGGGGGCAGCGCTTGGGGCAGGGTCAGCATGCATAGCCCCCCTGGTTCCCCCTATGCGTAGGAGCTGGAGGGGGTACATGCCTGCTGCTTCCCGGGAGCTGCACGGTGCGGAGGCTAGCGTGGAGCCTGCCAGCCCTGCTGCACTGTGCCGCCAACCGGACAGACAAGAGCCCAGTCAGCAGTGCTGACCGGAGCTGCCAGGATCCCTTTTTTACCGGGTGTAACCCTGACCTGCCCCCCAGTGCACAGGGGACCTACAGTCAGCGCCTCACTGCATACAATCCAACATACTGTGGCTCCAGGGAGTGCTGCGAGTGGCCAAACCACCACGCTGACCCTGCCAGGACCCCAGCATGAGCAGAGGGTACAGAGACAAGTGAGCTTCAAAGGCACACAAAGGAGCTGGGCCTGCAGACACAGGCTGGGAAGTACATGAGCAAAGAACAGTGAAGGGCAGCCAGGGGCTAATCATTGTGTCACCCCCAGCTCTACCCTTTCCTGAAGCATGCCCTAGATCCTCATCTGCCAGGGACAAGAGTGGTGGGTAAGGTGGAGGAAGGAAGGTGTCTGGCTGAGGAGTACACAGAGGGAAGAGTAGGCACTGTTTTCTCTCTGCTTTTCCAATGCTAGAACCTGTACCTCCTCCCTGTCCACGATCAAACTGGACCCTGTGCCACCCAAACTCTGCTGCTCCAACTTTCCTTCCCTTCTCATGGGATGGCAGGGAGAGAAGAAATAAAGGGACCAAGGGGAGATCAGGCTTGGGGGAGCCCTGCTGGAAAAGCCTTTTTGAAATAGGATCTTAGAGTCTCCCAGATCCTCAGTAGTGTTTAGCACCTAACTTCCATTGATTTCAGTGGGAGTTAGGAGCCTAAATACCTGTGAAGCTCTGGGCCTTCGTCCCTTCTCCATAGGGATTTGGAGGGGAGGAAGCAGGAGAAACTGAGTACACTAGCACAGGGGAGCGACACTAGGGCAGAAAGGAGGGATGAAGAGTACTGAGCACTTGTCTATGTGGGGAAATTTTCTGGCATAACTATACTGTGATAATTCTACTGCTCTAAGTCACCATGTGGACATGTATTTGGGAATGAGGACTTTCTATGGTTTAGCTCATACTGCTTCCAAAGCGACAAGAGCCTAACCAGAAAAAGGCTCTCCAATGGTGGCAAAGACCCCTAAGATCTGAGAGGGAATGGACACTGAGGGTGAACAAGCTGAGGGAGTGAGGGTCAGCGGGGCCCTCTGTAATAAATACCAAGCTTTGCCTTCCTGCATGCAGCACCTGAGCCGGGGAAGCCCTGCTGCACAGGCAGCTGACACTGGAGTAGTATTCCCTTTTGTAGATCTCTGGGCAGAGGGTCAGGGACGTGTCCTGCATTACCCAGAAAGTGAGTAACAGAGCCCAGGGCCCCCTGGCTGCCCACCCTCCGGCCAACACTTTGAAAGGACTAGGAAGGGATTGGAGAGGCTGCTTTCAGTCACTTAGGTCTCTCTGAAATGTTCACCTTTCAGGGGGACACTTCCCAGGCTCAGTCTCTTTCTACAGTTTAAGCAAAACACCTCCAAGAGTTTTAAAAGAGCTGGTCAGTTAATGTTGATTTTCAGTATGTCTTGGAATGCTGGGGAAGTTTCAGGAGACTGGAAGAAAGCTAATGCTGTGCCAATGTTTAAAAAGCACAAAAAGAAGGACCTTGACATAGATCTCAGGCAAGATCATGGAATGGCTGATACAGGTCTTGATTAACAAAGAATTGAAGGAGAGTGATATAATTAATGCCAATCAATACAAGTTTACAGAAAATAGGTCCTGTCAAACAAACTTGATGAGATTACAGATTTGGTTGATAAAGGTAATAGTGTGGATGTAATATACTTAGACTTCTGTAAAGCATTTGACTTGGTTCCCATGACTAGGGCCCTACCAAATTCATGGCTGTGAAATCGGTCAGCCCCTGTGAAATATGGTCTTTTGTGTGCTTTTACCCTATACCATACAGATTTTGTGGAAGCAGACTAGCGTTTTTCAAACTGGGGGTCCTGACCCAAAAGGGGTTGGGGGGGTTGCAAGGTTATTTTAGGGGGGTCATGGTATTGCCACCCTTACTTCTGTGCTATCTTCAGAACTGGACAGCTGGCGGCTGTTGGCCAGGCGCCCAGCTCTAAAGGCAGTGCCCCACCAGCAGCAGCGCAGAAGTAAGGGTGGCAAAACCACATCATGCCACCCTTGCTTCTCTGCTGCTGCCTTCAGAGCTGGGCAGCCAGAGAGTGGCGGCCTCTGACTGTGGGCCTAGCTCTGAAGGTAGCAGTGCTGAAGTAAAGGTAGCAGTACCGCAACCCCCCTACAATAACCTTGTGACCCCCCCACAACTCCTTTTGCGTCTGAACCCCTGCAATTACAACACCATGAAAGTTCACATTTAAATATCTGAAATAATGAAATTTGTGATTTTTTAAATCCTATGACCACGAAATTGACCAAAAGGGACCCTGAATTTGGTAGGGCCCTACCCATGACATTTTGATAAAAAACTAGAATGATATAAAATTAACACAGCACATTTAAATGGATTAAAAACTGAGAGGTCTCAAAATGTATTACTAGTACTTCTAGGTGAGTACCCTAACCACTTGGCTCCAGGGTACTCTAGGGCAGGACTTTATCAGTCTTTCCCGTTGAAGCTGTTCCAGCATCTATAATTGCTTAACTTTGACGGGACGGGGGAGTTTGCGAGTGACATTAAACTGGGGGGAGAGGTAGATATAGTGGAGGATAGGGATAGGGTCTCTACTGACCTCGACAAATTGGAGGATTGGGCCAAAAGAAATCTGATGAGGTTCAACAAGGACAAATGCAGAGTCCTGCACTTAGGACAGAAGAATCCCATGCACTGCTACAGGCTGGGGACCAACTGGCTAAGTGGCAGTTCTGCATAAAAGGATCTGGGGATTACAGTGGACGAGAAGCTGATTATGAGTCTACAGTGTGCCCTTGTTGCCAAGAAGGCTAATGGCATACTGGGCTGTATTAGTAGGAGCATTGCCAGCAGATCGAGGGAAGTGATTATTCCTCTCTATTCGGCACTGGTGAGGCCACATCTGGCGTATTGCATCCAGTTTTGGTCCCCCCACTACAGAAGGGGTGTGGACAAATTGGAGAGAGTACAGCAGAGGGCAACAAAAATGATTAGGGGTCTGGGGCACATGATTTATGAGGCGAGGCTGAGGGAACTGGGCTTATTTAGTGTGTAGAAGAGAAGAGTGAGGGGGGATTTGATAGCAGCCTTCAACTAACTGAAGGGGGGTTCCAAAGAGGATGGAGCTAGGCTGTTCTCAGTGGTGGCAGATGACAGAACAAGAAGCAATGGTCTCAAGTGGGGGAGGTCTAGCTTGGATATTAGGAAAAAAACTATTTCTCTAGGAGGGTGGTGAAGCACTGGAATGGGTTACCTAGGGAGGTGGTGGAATCTCCATCCTTAGAGGTTTTTTAAGGCCCGTCTTGACAAGGGCCTGGCTGGGATGATTTAGTTGGGGTAGGTCCTGCTTTGAGCAGGGGATTGGACTAGATGACCTCCTGAGGTCTCTTCCAACCCTAATCTTCTGTGATTCCATCAATTAGAGCAGGGGGACAAGAACCAGAGTCTCCTACCTCTCCCCTGAGTGCCCTCCCCACAGGGCTAGCATGTCACTCTCACACACTTGCACAAAGAATATTAAGTTTTTATACAAAGTGAAACAGCTTTAACAGGTGCGATTGGCAACCCCTCGCCCCAGCATATACCAGTGATTAGGGTGCTTTCCTGGGAGAATCCAAATTCAAATCCCTGATCCACAACTACCAGAGTGAGGATTTAAACCCCATGCTGGCTGGATGCCCTGGCCACTGGGTTAAAAGTAATAAGGAGGCAGCAGCTCCTACTTGTTTGTTTATTTGAAAAATAACTGACTTGGCTTGGGTGCCAAAGGGGTAGGGCTTAAGTTACACATTAGCCCTTTTGGCTACAGAGATGCACTGGGAGCTCATGTTCAGCTGATTATCTAACATGACCCATGTGTCTTTTTCGGAGTCACTGCTTCCCAGGATAGAGTCTCCCATTCTTTGTTCCTACATGTATACATTGACTTTTAGCCATATTAAAATGCATGTTGTTCGTTTGCACCCAACTTACCAAGCGATTCAGATCGCTCTGTATCAGTGACCTGCCCTCTTCATTATTCATCACTTCCCCAGTTTTGGTTCATCTGCAAACTTTATCAGTGATAATTTTATGTTTTCTTCCAGGTCACTGACAAAAATGTTAAATAGCAGTGGGCCAGGAGCTGATCCCTGTGGGACCTCACTAGAAATACACCCCACTGATGATGATTCCTTGTTTACAATTACATTTTTAACATCTGGAAACACAACATGAATTTTAGGTCTCTCTATGGGACAAAAACATCAATCTCCAATTTATTTGTGCTTGTCCAGCTACAAATATATTGTTAAGTTGGAAATCAATAGCAAAAAGCACAAACTCTATACTCCAGTTCTGTACATGTCACAAGTATGCAGGGCTGCAGAAGTGTACAAAATTCTATTGTATTATTTAAGAAACAGTCTGTGACCAAGTAATTCCAGCGATAGAGACATGTGCTGAAAGGAAGAGGGGTGAGAGGAACCAATGGAAACAGGTTTCAAAGTAGCAGCCGTGTTAGTCTGTATTCGCAAAAAGAGAAGGAGTACTTGTGACATCTTAGATACTAACCAATTTATCTGAGAATAAGCTTTCGTGAGCTACAGCTCACTATAATTCGTTCTACTTTCACAATCCCTCCTTTTGGTCAAGCTACGCAATGACCAACAATTACTGGGTTCCACATATCAATCATTCTTTATCTCTTTGTTCATCAGTGATATTTAAAATCATCAAATTAGCACTCTGGTTTGGGGCAGCTATCTGTGTAGCATGCCTGACACAATTTTGGATACAACAGGAAAGTAACTGAAAACATATAAAAATTATTAGGATTCCAAACAGGAGAGTTAGGGCTCCCTGAAACAACCTGTTTCCTATGCCAGAGAAATTGAAAAGGTTTACTTAGCCACTTCCATAAAAAAACTTGGTTCTTCGTGGGGAAGATATGTGATTTGTTCTAAGTGGCTAGCACGATCTATTACCTCATTGGTGTTGTCTGGTATATACACACAGCAGTCTTTTCCAATGAGAGCACAAGTCCCTCCTTTTGCCGCCAGCACTATGTCCAATGCCTGACGGTTTTGGAGGGCCATCTGTCGGATTGCCCCTGTTTCTTTGGCCAGGGCTCTTAAACTTTCTCCGGTTTCATTTGCCATTATTTCAACTACTGCTTGTAACCTTAGGAGCCTTTTTGCATGGTGTATTACTCCCCCTAATGGTATGAAGGAACCGCCAATGGCCTCTTCCCAGGTTAAGGGGCTTATGTTATTTACATACCATTGGGCATCTGTTAAATCCCTTCTTTTTCGCCTGAAATTGCAGAGGCGTTCTCGAGGGAAGGTTCCTAACACTAAAGTGAGCTGAAGCTCACGAAAGCTTATGCTCAAATAAATTGGTTAGTCTCTAAGGTGCCACAAGTCATAGAATCATAGAATATCAGGGTTGGAAGGGACCTCAGGAGGTCATCTAGTCCAACCCCCTGCTCAAAGCAGGACCAATCCCCAATTTTTGGCCCAGATTCCTAAATGGCCCCCTACAAGGATTGAACTCACAACCCTGGGTTTACCAGGCCAATGCTCAAACCACTGAGCTATCCCTCCCCCTCCTTTTCTCAATGGAAACAGGAAGCACCAATACTGGGCTTCAAAACAATCAAGATGTGACAGTAGCACAGCAGCCTCTGCTACCCCCAGGACCTGTTTTTCTGGGAAGAGCTGAACCATGAAGAGATGAGGTGGCGGGGAGGGACATGGAGTTGGGCAGAGGGTAGCATCAATGCTCTGGATTTGGTCTCCTTTGCAGGAATGCAGGGCTGGATGCTGATTGCCTCAGTATAAAGGACAGTGGCCAAGGAGAGAGTGAGGCAGATGACCGGGATTCAGAAAATGGACTCAATCTTTCCATACACCAGCTGGTGGGAGAAGAACTTGAGAGCCTTCTAGAGCCCCATGCAGGTGAGGTCACTATACTCTGTATGGCACTCGAGAGAGAGCCTGCTCCATCCTCCCAGAAGACCTTCTTTGCACCAGTGTGGGGCTGCCTGGGAGCGGGACTCTGTCTGAAACCACAGTCTAATTAGCTGGTTGGGCTTTTTTGATGATGACACTGCTGAGAGCTTTGGCTGCCCAGGGAGTTAGCTGCCCAGGGAGTTGGGAAGCTCTGGATGCCGAGGGAGCAAACTGAAAATTTCCATTTTGGTTTTCCCAAAATGGAATTTTTCACACTTTTTTCTTCTATGAAAAATGGTGAATTTTTGACCTTTTGTTCTAATGTGGGACAATTTCCCTGCTCCCCTAAAATTCCATTTTTTTCACAGGAGGGAAAGTCTTTTTCCTGCTGGTTCTAGTGGTGCTCTTCCAAGATCCTCCCACAAAATAACCTTCACACACATGAATCACCAAACTGGGATATATCTCATATTAAATTGTGCAGATGTTCAGAATAGGACTGTGCCGCTCCCAGGCTCTGTTGGTTTTCTTAGTGGGGCTTGAACATGGCCATATGCTCGACTGTGCTGGGCTCCTTGAGTGGAGGAAAAAGTGATGAGCAGTAAATTGTGCAGCGCTGTGATTCTCCCTCTTCCTCCTTATATGAGAAAGGGTTAATGATGTTATCTTGTAAATTATCATTTCAGGACATTTTCCTTAACCCCTCATTGAGCCCCCCCACAGAACTATTGTTCCAGGCTGTCTGCAGATTCAAGCATTTCTTTTTGCAATGCCCCTTGCCCCTGCAGTCTCTGCCTAGCACGGTCTATGTGAAATGTGCTTCTTCTTATGCACTGTGGACCTTGCCCTGCCTTTCTCTCTCTTCCCTGCCCCGTTTGACTCTGACAAGAAGGGCAACTAAAATGATTAGGGGTTTGGAACAGGTCCCATATGAGGAGAGATTAAAGAGGCGAGGACTTTTCAGCTTGGAAAAGAGGAGACTAAGGGAGGATATGATAGAGGTATATAAAATCATGAGTGGTGTGAAGAAAGTGAATAAGAAAAAGTGATTTACTTGTCCCCATAATATAAGAACTAGGGGCCACCAAATGAAATTAATGGGCAGCAGGTTTAAAACAAATAAAAGGAAGTACTTCTTCACACAGCGCACAGTCAACCTGTGGAACTCCTTGCCTGAGGAGGTTGTGAAGGCTAGGACTATAACAGGGTTTAAAAGAGAACTAGATAAATTCATGGAGGTTAAGTCCATTAATGGCTGTTAGCCAGGATGGGTAAGGAATGGTGTCCCTAGCCTCTGTTTGTCAGAGAGAGAGATCACTTGATCATTACCTGTTAGGTTCACTCCCTCTGGGGAACCTGGCATTGGCCACTGTCGGCAGACAGGATACTGGTCTGGATGGACCTTTGGTCTGACCCAGTATGGACATTCTTATGACTGCCTCTCCGGGCTGCAGCTCAGGGTGGGGCCTTGCTGAAATCTGCTTGTCAGAACAATCTTTCTATTCCTCAGACAGGTTCATCAGCTTACAGAATCTGCTCAGGCTCTGTCCATGTAGGCACAAATCCCACTCCGCTCCGGCAGCTGCTGCTGTTTGCCTACCAGCGTCAGTGGGGCTGAGTTAAGCTGATGCACTCAGAGTTGCTCTGTAAGTGGATGGAGCTAAGAATGGATTTTCCTCAGCTGTTGGCACAGCCACTTGCTTGAGGATTGGGTGGCTGGAAACCATATCTTTGCATGGAAGCTTGACAGTCTGGTTGGGTCAGGCGTATGTTTGGCTGTTCCCTTTCCCACAGGAGGAATGTTGCCCCAGGCCTGGTCCCCAGGCTTATAAGTGTATCTGAGCACTGCACCATCTCACTAGCACTCTGCTGTGGATCTCATCTTCCCAGATAAATCCTGAGTACAGTGCTCTCTGAAATGTGCTCCTGGTTCCTGACCCCAAGTCACAGACCCCTGCTAACTTATATAGGCTTCTAGCAAACAGCTTGGCTGATACTGCAGGTGACTGAGCTAGTGACAATAAGCTCTCCAGGAGGATAGTATGTCGAGGCAATAACCAGCTGGGGCCTCAGAAGGCTTCAAGGGAGTTTGGCACCTGACTGCCCAGGGCTCCTGTGGGATTCCCAGCCCACATTTCTCAAGGACACTCTGTATCACAGGCATTCACGCCAATTTGCTCCTCTCTCACTAAAGCTCGGTAAACATATCTAGCTTCCCTCTCCCTGGCATGCACACCAAGTGCACACCATGGCCTAAACTTCCTCCCTCTGAGCTCAGTGCTGATACTTTCACTCCACCCAGGTTTTGGGCTGATAAAAGTTGAACCACTCAGGAGCAGCAAACAGGCTTGTAGTGAGGAGCTATCAACCTCTCCCAGAGTTCCTCTGATAGATAGATGTCATGATAGATGGAGCCATGGTCCATGCTACATGGGAAGGGTGTATGAAAGAAAATGACTATGATGACAGGCCTACTGAGGCTTTGCCACAGCACGAGTCCTGGCTTTGTCTCCCTTAGTTACCCTATCTGGAACTTCATGCAGACACAAATATCTAGTAGTCAAATAATATACTGCAAGTAGCCATCATTCCATGGGGGAGGAGAAAGTCTAAATAATCCAAGAAACCATATGGGAAAGTCTTACAAAACTGTTGGGATTCTATAAAACTGGGAAAGGAATGAAGAGAAGTTACTGCATAGAGAATAGCATATTTTCTATAGGGATTTGGACTCAGCCTATAGAATTTTATAGCAAGAATTCTCCATTCAATTCCATAGGGTGTTTAAACATACTGTAGAAAGGCTACAATTTGTATTACATTCTACAGCACTTTTCCCAAAACGGGGTGGGGTGGGGGTGGGGGAGAGAAAAAATTAACAGAACTAAATCTATTCCAAGTTCTTGCCCATCTCCCCCTGCCCCCTCCCCCCAGCAACATACGGGGCCATAAGGCAACAGCTAAGTCCCTGGCTAACACTCCTAGCATAGGCACTTCCCCAATGGTGTAGAGCTGGAACAGCTGTCTTGATGCCCTTCCCGCCACAGAGGGGTTACTCCAGGATCAGAAGGAGCATGGTAAAGGACCATTGCACTTCAGTTATTCTGATGAAGCAGCCTGTAGGGCTTTTCCATTCAGCATAAATGCCCGCAGCCCTGAGGTTGCTCCAATTCACTTCAGGAGCTGGGCAGGCCCCAAGAAAATTCCAGGACATAGCGTGACATCAAGGCACTTATTGCTCCTCACTCCATTCCTGTACTGAGCAGAGGTGAGTAGGGTGGAGAATTATTTCTGCTAGTCTCTCTTCTCTGTTCATGGGAGCTGCTCCCCACAATGGCAGATGCTGTATAAATCCCCACAACATTGTTTCTTTAAAGAAGTTTTGAATAAATTGAATGAACTCAGAACAACAAGCCCTGGCAAGGGGAATCTATAGGAACTATAGGCTATAGGAACTGTGTTAGGGCAAAAGGCAGAAAGGCACCAGAGAGGCACTAAATAGCTAGCTGTTCTCACCTTAGCAGGGTTTATTGTTACAAGAGCAAATTGACTTTATAGAGCCACAGAGAAGGCTGCCATGGTGGGCAGATGTCTTTACAAAGGCTGCCCACAGGAAACAATTTTCACTGATCCAGAGTTTTTCAAGGCCTGAAGGGACCATTCTGCTCATCCAGTCTGAGGTCTTGCAGAGACAGGCCAGAGAATATCATCCAGTGACTCCTGCACTTAGACATCCAATCTTGATTTGTAGACCTCAAGCCA
Source organism: Lepidochelys olivacea (assembly GCF_965140295.1). NCBI lineage: Eukaryota > Metazoa > Chordata > Testudines > Cheloniidae > Lepidochelys > Lepidochelys olivacea. The sequence continues at coordinate 41,084,305 of NC_140418.1, read as the reverse complement.
GAGAGAATCCACCACAACCCTTGGTGAGTTGTTGAACATAAGAACATAAGAATGGCCCTACTGTGTCAGACCAAAGGTCCATCAAGCCCAGTATCCTGTCTTCCGACAGTGGCCAATGCCAGGTGCCCCAGAGGGAATGAACAAAACAGGTAATCATCAAGTGATCCATCTCCTGTCGCCCATTCCCAGCTTCTGGCAAACAGAGGCTAGGGACACCATCCCTGCCCATCCTGGCTAATAGCTTATCCTATGGACCCATCCTCCATGAACTTATCTAGTTCTTTTTTGAACCCTGTTATAGGCTTGGCCTTCACAATATCCTCTGGCAAAGAGTTCCACAGGTTGACTGTGCGTTGTGTGAAGAAATACTTCCTTTTGTTTATTTTAAACCTGATGCCTATTAATTTCATTTGGTGACCCCTAGTTCTTGTGTTATGAGAAGGAGTAAATAACACTTCCTTATTTACTTTCTCCACACCAGTCATGATTTTATAGACCTCTATCATATCCCCACTTAGTCATCTCTTTTCCAAGCTGAAAAGTCCCAGTCTTATTAATCTCTCCTCATATTGCAGCTGTACCATACCCCTAATCATTTTTGTTGCCCTTTTCTGAACCTTTTCCAATTCCAATATATCTTTTTTGAGATGTGGGTGTACCATGGATTTATATAGCGGCAATATGATATTTTCTGTCTTATTATCTATCCCTATCCTAATGATTCCCAAGATTCTGTTTGCTTTTTTGACTGCTGCTGCACATTGAGTGGATGTTTTCAGAGAACGATCCACAATGGCTTCAAGATCTCTTTCTTGAGTGGTAACAGACAATTTAGATCCCATCATTTTATATGTATAGCTGGGATTATGTTTTCCAATGTGCATTACTTTGCATTTATCAATATTGAATTTCATCTTCCATTTTGTTGCCCAGTCACCCAGTTTTGAGAGATCTTTTTGTAGCTCTTTGCAGTCTGCCTGGGACTTAACTATCTTGAGCAATTGTGTATCATCATCAAATTTTGTCACCTCACTGTTTACCTCTTTTTCCAGATAATTTATGAATGTACTGAATAGGACTGGGCCCAGTACTGACCCCTGGGAGACACCACTATTTACCTCTCATCTGAAAACTGACCATTTATTCCTACCCTTTGTTTCCTATCTTTTAACCAGTTACCAATCAATGAGAGGACTTTCCCTCTTATCCCATGATGGCTTAAGAGCCTTTGGTGAGGTACCTTGTCAAAGGCTTTCTGAAAATCTAAGTACACTATATCCACTGGGTCTCCCTTGTCCACATGTTTGTTGACCCCCTCCAAGAATTCTAGTAGATTGGGGAGGCATGATTTCCCTTTACAAAAACCATGTTGACTCTTCCCCAATAAATTATGTTCATCTATGTGTCAGACCATTTTGTTCTTTACTATAGTTTTCTGGAGCCTTTTTAAAAAAATTGGCATCACATTAGCTGTCCTCCAGTCATCTGGTACAGAAGCTGATTTAAATGATAGGTTACAGACTGGAGTTAGTAGTTCTGCAATTTCACATTTGAGTTCCTTCAGCACTCTTGGGTGAATACCATCTGGTCCTGGTGACTTATTACTGTTTAGTTCACCAATTTGTTCCAAAACCTCCTCTAATGACACCTCAATCTGGGACAGTTCCTTAGATTTGTCACCTAAAAAGAATGGCTCAGGTTTAGGAACCTCCCTCACACCCTCAGCCATGTAGACGGATGCAACAAATTCATTTAATTTCTCTGCACTGGCCTTATCATCTTTGAGTGCTCCCCTTGGTGTGAAAAATTTGCACTTTATTTTCAGTCTCATTTTGTCTAGCTTCAATTCCCAGCCACTAGATCTTGTTATAATGGTTTGCTGGATAAAAGAACCCTCTTCTAGCAGAAATCACAGAATCATAGAATTATAGAATATCAGGGTTGGAAGGGACCTCAGGAGGTCATCTAGTCCAACCCCCTGCTCAAAGCAGGACCAATCCCCAATTAAATCATCCCAGCCAGGGCTTTGTCAAGCCTGACCTTAAAAACTTCTAAGGAAGGAGATTCTACCACCTCCCTAGGTAACGCATTCCAGTGTTTCACCACCCTCTTAGTGAAAAAGTTTTTCCTAATATCCAACCTAAACCTCCCCCACTGCAACTTGAGACCATTACTCCTTGTCCTGTCCTCTTCTACCACTGAGAATAGTCTAGAACCATCCTCTCTGGAACCACCTCTCAGGTAGTTGAAAGCAGCTATCAAATCCCCCCTCATTCTTCTCTTCTGCAGAAGAAACAATCCCAGTTCCCTCAGCCTCTCCTCATAAGTCATGTGTTCCAGCCCCCTAATCATTTTTGTTGCCCTTCGCTGGACTCTCTCCAATTTAGCCACATCCTTCTTGTAGTGTGGGGCCCAAAACTGGACACAGTACTCCAGATGAGGCCTCACCAATGTCGAATAGAGGGGAACGATCACGTCCCTTGATCTGCTCGCTATGCCCCTACTTATACATCCCAAAATGCCATTGGCCTTCTTGGCAACAAGGGCACACTGCTGACTCATATCCAGCTTCTCGTCCACTGTCGGTCCCTAGTTTGTAGCTGTGCATTGGATTCTTCCATCCTAAGTGCAGGACCCTGCACTTATCCTTATTGAACCTCATCAGATTTCTTTTGGCCCAAGCCTCCAATTTGTCTAGGTCCCTCTGTATCCTATCCCTGCCCTCCAGCGTATCTACCACTCCTCCCAGTTTAGTATCATCCGCAAATTTGCTGAGAGTGCAATCCACATCATCCTCCAGACCATTTATGAAGATATTTAACAAAACCGGCCCCAGGACCGACCCCTGGGACACTCCACTTGACACCGGCTGCCAACTAGACATGGAGCCATTGATCACTACCTGTTGAGCCCGACAATCTAGCCAACTTTCTACGCACCTTATAGTGCATTCATCCAGCCCATACTTCTTTAACTTGCTGACAAGAATACTGTGGGAGATCGTGTCAAAAGCTTTGCTAAAGTCAAGAAACAATACATCCACTGCTTTCCCTTCATCCACAGAACCAGTAATCTCATCATAGAAGGCGATTAGATTAGTCAGGCATGACCTTCCCTTGGTGAATCCATGCTGACTGTTCCTGATCACTTTCCTCTCATGTAAGTGCTTCAGGATCGATTCTTTGAGGACCTGCTCCATGATTTTTCCAGGGACTGAGGTGAGGCTGACTGGCCTGTAGTTCCCAGGATCCTCCTTCTTCCCTTTTTTAAAGATTGGCACTACATTAGCCTTTTTCCAGTCATCTGGGACTTCCCCCGTTCGCCATGAGTTTTCAAAGATAATGGCCAATGGCTCTGCAATCACAGCCGCCAATTCCTTTAGCACTCTCGGATGCAACTTGTCCGGCCCCTTGGACTTGTGCATGTCCAGCTTTTCTAAATAGTCCCTAACCACCTCTTTCTCCACAGAGGGCTGGCCATCTACTCCCCATGTTGTGATGCCCAGTGCAGCAGTCTGGGAGCTGACCTTGTTCGTGAAGACAGAGGCAAAAAAAGCATTGAGTACATTAGCTTTTTCCACATCCTCTGTCACTAGGTTGCCTCTCTCATTCAGTAAGGGGCCCACACTTTCCTTGGCTTTCTTCTTGTTGCCAACATACCTGAAGAAACCCTTCTTTTTACTCTTGACATCTCTTGCTAGCTGCAGCTCCAGGTGCGATTTGGCCCTCCTGATTTCATTCCTACATGCCCAAGCAATATATTTATACTCTTCCCTGGTCATATGTCCAACCTTCCACTTCTTGTAACCTTCTTTTTTATGTTTAAGATCCGCTAGGATTTCACCGTTAAGCTAAGCTGGTCGCCTGCCATATTTATTATTCTTTCGACTCATCGGGATGGTTTGTCCCTGTAACCTCAACAGGGATTCCTTGAAATACAGCCAGCTCCCCATGTAGGAATCTCCCCATGTAGGTGATTATGGGCTGTGATCAAGTCACCTCTTAACTTTGTCATCAAAAAAGCTATATAGACTGAGCTTCTTTAGTCCCTCACTGTGAAGCAGATTTTCCAGACCCTGAATCATTTTTGCTCTTTGACCCTCCCTAATTTTTCAACATCTTTTAAAAACTATCAGCTACGAGGCTCAGAAGTTGGCTGTTCATTGTAGATGGTATCTTGGGGATGGCTCCTAGCCCATACTCCATCCATCTCTGAAATGGGCGCACATGGTGTCTGTCACTGTGATTTTGTGTGATTGTTTTGAGTTGCATGGCAAAATACACCAGCTTGGCTTCTGGTTGCCAACTCTCTAATCAAACAAACTGAACACCACTGCCCTGCCCCTGCCCCTGCCCCGCTGCTTCCCAGAGGTTCTGCCCTGCCTGTTCACTCCATCCCCCCTCCCTCCGTTGCTCTCCCTCACCCTCACTCACTTTCACCACTGGACTGGGACAGGGAGTTGGGGTGCGGGAGGGGGGGTGAGGGCTCCAGCTGGGGTTGCAGGCTTTGGGGTGGGGCCAGGGATGAGGGGTTTGGGGTGCAGGAGTACACTGTGTGAAGAGAGTTGGGTGCCTAACAATGGGATTCACATAAGCCAGCACACTGAGTGGGGAGTCCCCTAAGCTAGCCAGTGGGAAATGTTGAGGAGAGGTGTGGGGTTTATGCCCTGCCCCCCAAAGGGAGTCAGGGCCTGATCCATACAGGTATTTAGGTAGCTAAGTTTTCATTTTGTGAGCCACAAAACCCCCACTCAGCTGCACCAAACCCAAGCCTACATTTTCATGGTAAAAGTCCCCTAGATGCCTAAGTTTTTGCATCTAGGGATGCACATGGCTGCACCACTCCAGGCCTCTAGACATCTGTCTCCTGCTTATGCACCAGGGTGATGCACGACCTGGGGGAAGATAAAGGCAGGCGTCAAATCCAAAAGGTGTGTTCAGAGGCCTTCCAGATGGGGACCCATTCAAAATCCGGTGGGGGAGAGGGGCAGGTCCCGCTTTATGAAGAATTTCTTCCATTGACCTACTGCCTCTCAGGGACATGAATTAACTACTTCGATTGGAGAACCCTTCCCATCACCGTAGTGAGTGTCTGCACTGAAGCTCTAAAATGTTGCATCTGCAGAGCTGCTGCTGTGCCACTGAAACATTTTAAGCGTAGACATGCCCAGTGTCTCATAACAGTTTACATAGCTGATTCCATCTTCCTCTCACTCTGTGGGTGCACTGGGGAGGCATTGTGGTGGTCAAACTCCCATTTGCATGCAAATTCCTTACAGTGATCACTCAAGGAGTCCAATGTATTAACAAAGAGATGGTGAAGGGGTGACTTGATTACAGTCTATATGTACATACATGGGAAACAAATATTTAATAATTGGCTCCTCAATTTACCAATGAAACCTATAACACAACCCAACAGCTGGAAGTTGAAGGTAGACAAATTCAGACTGGATATAAGGTGTAAATTTTTAACAGAGAGAGTAATTAACCACTGGAACAATTGACCAAGGGTTATGCTGGATCCTCCATCACTGACAATTTTTAAATCAAGGTTGGATGATTTTCTAAAAGATCTGCTCTAGGAATGATTTGGGGGCAGTTCTCTGGCCTGTATTATACAGGTCAGACTAGATGATCACAATGTCCTTTCCTGGCCTTAGAATCTATGAATTCTTCTGAGGCAAACTGGGGTCTGGATGGGGAATACAGTGTCTGGAATACCATATCTCAGAAAGTGGTCTGGAATACCATATCTCAGAAAGTTGTCTCAGTTTTCCTATCACTGCCTTGCTTCTTGAATGAGGCAGGACTCCTGACCTCCCAAAAATTTAAGTGTAAATCCACTGTAATCAAGTACTGCTTTTCCTTGAAGGTAAATAAGTCCGCTCCCACCTTTTCCCATGATTGGATGTGGTAACAGCCTCTTTCTGCTGGCAGTTATCACATGACTGACAGGTTCCCACCCTTCTGTCAAGGAAGAGAGTTGTGTATTTATTCTCAGCCAGTAAACATATTCCTGAGCCTATCTAAGACAGTTGTCAATGCCCAGGTGTGAGGCATGTATTTTGTTTATGAAATACTTTGTAATGAGGTGGAAATAAGAGGTGTCTGTCCTTCTCCTTTGAAAATATGGTTCTGCTCCTACCTGTACTTGGCTTTTGCCTTCTGGCCACCCTGCGGGGAGTGCCTGTAGTTGGATGTGCTTTTCCATAGCCTCTTTGATTTCCATCAGCTTCACTTTTGAGTTTCAGAGACAGTGCAGCATGTTAATGGAATCAATGCCCTTATCTACCTCTCTCAACTTACTGATGCTGGCTGTACATGCCCTGTTCAGGGTATCAGCCAACACCAGTTCATCCTGGACAGCAACTGATCTCTACCTGATAGTGCTGGAGATGCATAAACATGTGCTGCAACCTCTTTATAGCACTAAGGGCTTGTCTGCACTTAAAAAGCTGCAGCTGCCCTGCTGTAGTGCTTCAGTGAGGGCTTTTCCCATCAATGTAGCTACTCCACCTTTCTGAGAGGCCGTAGCAATGTCAACGGAAGAAGCCGTCCCACTGACATAGCGCCATCTACACTGGGAGTTAGGTTGGTGTTACTGCATTGCTCGGGAGTCGGGAGCGGGGAGGCGGATTTCCCACGTCCTGAGCAATGCACTTATACCAATGTAAGTTGCTAGGGTGGACACGGCCTGAGAAGGGGCTTTACCAGGATTGTCACTAGGGGGCTGTGGTCGGATTGCATGGAATCGCTCCACTCCAAATATCCCGCCAGAAGCTATTTTTCTATTTAAATGTATCCCTGTTCTGCCTCTGACAAGGATTTGCTGGCATAAGAAACCAGCTGCTCCTGCAAAAGAGCTACACCCAGTCCTTTCTCTGATGCATGACACTGGAGTGCCAGTGGCTTTCCTGACTGCTCATACAGTACTTCATGACAGGAGTAGCCATTCTCATGTATTACAACATGTCAAATACTTGCTGTTAGGGACCTGCCCAGTCCCAGTCAATCTCCTGCCTTATGAGCTGATCTATGGGTTCTGCTATTGCAGCCAGGTGTGGACAGAACTTTGAAAGAAAAGGTATCATTCCTGCGAAGCTCTATACTTCTTTCACATACACTGGAGCCGGCATGTTTCTGCCTCAGTCTTGTTGGGATCTGATTTCAGGCTTTCTGCTGAGAGCAGATGCGCAATGTATTTCACCTCATCCTGTTTGAGTTGCATATTTTCTGGGTTGAATTTTATGTTGTTGTTCCTGCATCAGTGCTGAAAAGCTTGTTTTCTGTCAGTCTTGTTCAACTTGTGCATTCCCTCCCCTTCACATTGGTCTCTAGTGAAAAACCCATGTCACTCCACAGTTTCGTTCTGCTTTGGGGAGCAATAGCTCCCCAAGGCTCCCAGGCTTGAGGCAGTGGGGAGCTGTTCCCTATTAATAATAGTTTTACTTTCCTGCTGTTGTCGTCCTCCTGGATGGCCAGGTCTGCATACAGCTTGAACTCCTCCTTCCACCAGGTCCATTGCTGGGTTAGGATTGCAAAACCCAAGACTCCAGGGGGACCCCAGACCAAGCTCCATGGCTCACACTTCCAGCTGCTGCACTTAGGGGTACCAACTTTTTAATGTCTGAGAACTGTACACCCTCCTGGCCCAGCCTCTTCCCTCAAGGCCCTATTCCCCCCCCCCCCCCCCCACACACACACACTCACTTCTCTCCCCTCTTCCCCGCATCGTTTGCTGCTCTGCCCCCTCAACTCTAGCATGAGCAGCCCCAAGGGACTTGCAAAGCCCAGTTCCAGCAGGCCTCCTGGTAATGCAGGTCAGAAGAGTGCTGAAGCTGCAAAGGAGCAGCCAGGCAGCCACACTGGCGAGCTAGGTGTGGCCCTCCGGGACAGCAGCCTCCCACCTCCCTCTGTATTGTCTGCCCAGCAGCCCTCTTCCACGCCAGCTCGCGCCCTCCCCACCCTGGAGCTGTCTGAGAGGCAGCCAGAGGAAGTGCTGCCTGGTGGTGCCGCCTGCATTCCTTGCCTCCCGGGGAACATTCCATGCCTTAACCCGCTCTCCGTGGGGCCCCACAATCTGTCCTCTGCTGCAGCCCTGCAAACTGTGCTCCTCAAAGGGTTCACCCAAGCTGGTACATGCATCCTACTGCAGGAGCTGCCTCTTCACGGCCAGGCAACAGGTTGCCACTCCCCTCCGCACCCCTTGCATGTGGTAACCAGACTTTTCGTGTCCAGTCAGTACGTCTGCCCGGACACTGTCAGGTCCCCTTTTCAACCAGACTTTCCAGTTGAAAACTGGACACCTGGTAACCCTAGTGCACTGCACAAACCTCACTGCTCCAATGCTGCCACCATGTTTTATTTGCGAAGAGAAGCCCAATGAAGGTTACAGTGAATAAATGGAACTTTATTTAAACCCGATGCGCTGCTCTATGTGGCTGAGTTGCTCCCAGTACAGCTCGCACACTCCTCTTTTCCTGGTGTCCTGTCAATAACAGTCCCTCCAGGGAACATGGGCCCTCTGACTCCAGTTCCACGTCTCATGAGTAAGGCTGCTTGTCTGTCACAGAGATGACAGATTCCATGACTTTCATTGACCTCTGTGACTTCTGCAGTCAGGCAAGCCCCTGGGCCAACAGCAGTTTGGGTATGTGGGAGAGGCTCAGGGCTGGGGCAGGGGGTTGGGCTTGGGGTGTGGGGCAGTGCTTACCTGTGTGGGAGGGACCCCCTGGCTCCCACCAGCAAGTCCCTGCAGCTCCTAGATGGAGGGACCAGGGGGCTCTGCGCGCTGCCCACACCCGCAGGCGCTGCCTCTGCAGCTCCCATTGGCTGCGGTTCCCGGCCAATGAGAGTTGCGCAGTCGGCACTTGTGGCAGGAGCAGGCGCAGAGTTGCAGGGACACACCAATCAGAGCCAGCTCAGGAGCCTGCCAGCCCCACCAACTCCCCCTCCCAGCACCAGCTGGGGTCCCGGGCTGTGCGCTGCTGGCCGCCCCCTCCTAGGCTGAGGAGCCCATGGGATGGGGATGCGGGCTGGGGGCTGCTCAGGCCCCCCACACTACGGGCAGGTAGAGGGTCCACCACAGCTGCCCGTCCAGCTCTTACCATGGCTGGGCTGTGGCTCTGAGTCCCCTCACCCCGGCTGGAGCCAGGTCAGGGAGAGCTGCATGGGCAGCTGTGTGAAACCTCAGTCCCTCCATCTGCCCTGGGCAGGGGGGCTGAGACATAGGCAGTGGGCTGCTTTCGCCTTGGGTGGGATCCCCCATCCCTCCCCGCTTTTGGGAGAGCTCCAGCACTTTGTTACTGAGGGCTGGCCTGCAGCCAGGGACTCTGGCGAGTTGGAGCCAGTGCTGGGGGTCGTGCTGCCCGCCCACTGTGCTCAGATGCCTGCCTACCTGCCTGCCAGGTACTCTGGGCTGGGCGCTCTGGGGCTGGGAAGCCAGGGGCTGATAGGGGGCTCTGGTGGGGGAAGGGGGCAGGGCCCCAGGCAAAAGGGGTGAGCTGGCCAGGGGCTAGCCTCCCCAAGCCCCCGGGTCACCTGCCAGCCATGACAACACCTGCGACCCTTTATGGATCTCGGTCTAGGTGCCTATCTCTGCTTGCAAGTCACAGCCGTGAACTCTCTCCTGGAGTTAGGCATCTAAGCCTGATCAGCTCTTTTTCATAAACAAACACAGAGTTCCACCCACCCCATGATAACCAATAGCCCAGCAGTTAGGGCACACACCACATCTAGATTAGATCTACAGGATTTCCTTTGTCTAAAAAAAAAAATAGTTTCTTCTCAAAGAAATCTGCTTGGTCTGGCACCTTTTGTAAAATCATGGTGTATTTTATCCTAATTACTGTTTATCTCTACGTTCGTAACTACTGTCTCTTTCAAAATTTGTTCCAAGACCTTGTATACAATTGAAGTCAAACTAAGAGACCTGTAGTTTCCTGGATCACTATTTTTTCCTTTCTTAAAAATGGATACAATATTAGCAAGTCTCCGGTCATAGGGTATGGCTCCCGAGTTTACAGATGCATTAAAAATCCTTGCTACTAGGCTTGCTATTTCATATGCCAGTTCCTTTAATATTCTTGGATGAAGATCACTTGATGATTACCTGTTCTGTTCATTCCCTCTGGGGCACCTGCTATTGGCTACTGTCAGAAGACAGGATACTGGACTAGATGGACCTTTGGTCTGATCCAGTATGGGCGTTCTTATGAGATTAAGTATTTGTTTAGGTGTTGGACCAAGCCTAGATTATTTTAATCTCCACCCCATCCTCAATGTTTAGCAGTTCCCCACTACTTCTTTCCTTGATTTCTTTTTATTTATATGGCTAAAGAACCTTTTACTATTGGTTTAAGTTTCCTTTGCAAGGCCCAACTCTGCTTGGCTTTTGGCAGTTCTCACTTTCTGACCTCTAAGAGGTAGCTTTCCTTGCTGATCCAGCCCATCTTCCATTCCTTGTAGGTTTTCTACTTTCTCTCAATAATCTGTTAGAGATACTTATTCATCCAATTTGGTCTGCAATCCTTCCCTACAAATTTTTTCCCCTTGCTTGGGATGCAGGCTTCAGATAGCTTCTGCAACTTTGATTACAGCAATCCCAAGCCTCCCCCACATTCAGATCCTTGATTTGTTCAGTTCAGTCCATTTCCCTAATTCCCGTAATGTTTTAAAGTCTGTCCTTTTGAAATCAAGGACTCTAGTGGCAGACCTATTTCTATTTAAGTTTAAACTGAATAACTCCAGATCACCTGAACCAAGGCTGTCCTCTACAACCAGTTCTTCTATGAGGTCTTCACTAGGTATCAATTCTAAATCTAAAATGGTATCAGCTCTTGTTAGTTCAATGAGTATTTGGTGAAGAAATCTGCCAGCTATCACATCCAGAAATATCTGGGCCCTACCATTATTAGTAGCACTTGTCTTACAATCTATATCTGGGAAATTAAAGTCTCACATAATCACACAATTCCATTCCATCACTTCTTTACAGTCGACCTCATCACTAATACACAACGCGACTCCGTCACTTTTGCCTTTATTTCTGTTTTTCCTGAACAGCCCACATTCTTCAAATACCTGTACTCCAGTCATGACCATATTCCACCATGTTTCTGTTATCCTGATAATAATGGGTTTCACTTTCTGCACCAGTAGTTTTAGTTCTTCCATTTTGATACCCAGGCTCCTTGGTTTGGTGTACAGACATCTTAGTGGTTTCTGCTTCGCTGTGCCCAAATTCCTCACCTAATTGGGTACAGTCATTTTACCACCAATATCACCTACTTGACTGTTAGTGCCAATACCAAGGATACTATCTTTCCTCTTGATGTCCATTCTCCGACCAACTATTGTTCCTCTCTCAAGTGCTATATCCTCTTTTACTTGATTTTCTGCTCACTCAATATTAGAATCAGACATAGAGATTACATGAGCATCTCCCAACCACCTCCCCCAAATTGTGACATACTGCGGCACAATTCAGACTGCTGGTGGATGAAGGGCTGTGTCACTCCTGCCCTGCAACCTTGGCTGCCTTACAATACCTGTAGTAGCTTTCACCAGTGCCACTCACGAACAGCCTTCCAGCAGGCAAGTCAAACCTTGAGTGTCTGTGTGTAACTGCAGCCTGCCAGCCACATTCTGGTTCTCACCAGTCTCAGTTATACTGCAGGGTGACCCTAGCACACCCCAAGTCCTGGATTACCCCCCCAGAAATATGTGTCCTGTATTGCTTAGCCCTCTCCTGGAAAGCATTAATATATTAAGTCCATTATTCTTTTAAGGCAGTGGTCTCCAACCTTTTAACGCCCAAGATCACTTTTTGAATCTAAGGACAACCCAGGATCTACCCCACCCTTTCCCCGAGGCCCCGCTCCACTCACTCCATCCTCCCCTCTCTCCATCACTCGCTCTCCCCCACCCTCACTCACTTTCACCAGGCTGGTGTAGGGAGTTGGGGTTCGGGAGAGGGCTCTGGGCTGGGGGTTGCAGTGTGGGAGGCGGCTCTGAGCTGAGCCTAGGGCAGGAGGTTGGGGTGCAAGAGAGCACGAGGGGTGCAAGCACTAGGAAGGAGTCTGATTGCAGGAGGGAGCTCTGGGATTGAGCAGAGTGTTTGAGTGCAGGCTCTGGGAGTTTGGGTGCAGGAGGTGGCTTTGGGCTAGGGCAGAGAAGGGGTACAGGGTGCTGGCTCTGGGAGGGGGGGTCAGGGGTGGGGCAGAATGTTGGGGTGCAGGAGGAGGCATAGGGTGCTGGCTCTGGGGGGGGCATCAAGCTTGGGGTACAGGAGGGGGCTCAGGGCTGGGGTGTGACCTCCCACTGGGCAGTGCTTATCTCCAGTGGCTCCTGGTTGGTGGTGGGCACAGTGAGGCTAAGGCAGGCTCCCTGCCTACCCTGGCCCCATACTGCTCCCAGAAGGGGCCAACGTACCTTTGCAGCCACTGGAAGCACCACCCCCACAGCTCCCATTGGCCAGGAAAGCTGCGGGGGCAGTCCTTGCAGGAAGGAGCAGCACATGGAGGGAGACCCCTGTCCCCCCGCCCCTGGGGCCATGCTGGCCGCTTCCAGGAGTCTGCCTTAGTGGCAGCCACACTGCACTGCCGGAGATTGTGATTAACCGGTTGGTGACTAGTGTTTTAAGGTAATATTATACCATCTTATTACATTAAATAGTTGCCCAGACACTAAAAAACTCAATGGATTAAATAAAATGGTAAAACAAGTTTATTAATTACAAAGAGAGATTTTAAGTGTCTATAAGCAATAATGTATAAAAGCCAGAAATGGTTATAAGAAAAATAGAGACAAAACACTTACTAATATCTACTTAAGAAACTCTCTCAGTTGCAAAGCACACTTTTTCAGCTCATGCTACAGTAGATTACTGGCGAAACTCTCAGGTCAGAACCCCTCTCCCAGAGTCCAACAGCTGTTTCCCTTTTGTCGTCTCATGTGCAGAGAATGTAATGGGCAGGAAGAGAGAGAAAGGGGGGTGTCTTGGGCTGTTTGTCTCTCCTTTTCATAATGTCAGTCGCCCTCTTGAAAAACATTTCTGGCTGAGACCAAGGAGACAAAGAGTCTATGTGGCAGGATACTCCCTGCTGTTTTTTTTCACCTGTTGAAACTTCGTTTGTTTCTCTCCCTGCTTGATGACTTTGCTTATTGCTTAAATTAAAAGCAAGGCAAGCACACATTACTTCCTTTGTTTAGGACAGACCTCACTTCTCCCTGGCCAGGGCTGTGGGAGTTGTAACACATTAATAACATCATACAGGGGAATCTTATAACTTCACATACAGTGTTACCACACATTTTTCAACATAATCCTGACCAGCAAATTATAAGTTTTCAAATGATACTTTACAGGGCATAGTTTGTACAAAAAGATTATGACAATAGTGTGTAGGGTGTGAACAACAGTCAGTGGATTCTTTCCTGCTTTCATTAGGATCCTCTTCAGCCTCAGGACCACATCCCATATCTTAGCTCCCAGCATACAGCACACCCTTCTGTTCCCTAAATCAGCTATGGTAACAGGCCTGTTTTTCCTAGTAGGGAGTCCCCAGTCACATAGACCTGTGTCTTCCTGGTGTTGGTGCAATTCTCTGGCCTTCCTCCTCCAGTTCTTTCTGGCTGCAAGTCCTCTCATCCTTTGCTCTTACTTGCAGTCTTCTGTCAATCATCCTCTATCCTCCTGTGACTCCAAACTCTGGCTATCTCCATTGACTCTTTTCCTGTCCTGTGCCTTTACCAGGGTTTGAACTCTAGAGCTCCATCCTCCACCTTTGACAACTTTGCTGGCAGCAAGAGTAGGCTGCTATCAGTGTGGACCAGCCACTGGTTGGGGGCACATCACACATGAGAACACAGCCAATGTGGCCAAACACAGAGATTTGGCTGTTTCTTTTTAACAGGCAGCCTGGCTAAGTGGATGAAACTGAGCCACCCTTTTAGAAAGAACTTTTCTAGGGGACTGCTGACTGTAAAAGAGCTGTGTGGTAATCACACAATTACTACAGTGATGCCACCTCCTGCCATTTTAGAGTGACTCTCATGCTATTTGGTGTTTTCCTTAAAGATCCCAGATGCTGGAGCCATGTGATGACACCAGAATCTCACCTCTAATTGAATAAATGCTCCTCGGCCCTTGTGGTTCTGAAATAAAGTCCAAAATGTGATCACTAAAAACTCCAAACTACCAAGGCAAAGAGGCTCCACATTTATTTTATTTTAAAATCTCATTACTTTAAAGCCACTTTCATGATTTTGGGGCTGGCTGACTCACAAGGTTTGAAAGCCTGGAGTCAGGAATGCTCCCTCTCCTCCACCCCCAGCTTTCTCCCAGCTGGTCCAGGGCACTTTCCTCAGTCTTTAATTTCTTCTCCCTTGGACTGCTCAGCCCCAGCTCTCACCATCTGTTTCTTTTTGGTGTGTTGCTCCCTGCAGGGCTGGCCCTGGAGAGGCTGACGGCAGACCCTGCATGGATGGCTCGGCTCTCCCTGTCCCTCACCAGCAGCTACAAGGACAATATTTTCTCTCCTGATTCTCTGCACTCTTCTCAGGACCAAGAAGATGCAGGGCGGGATAAACCAAGAACCTTTGAGACATTTGGCAAAGTTACTGGATCTGACCCAAACACAGCCAGGACGAGACTGGCCAGCACTTTCCTCTCTGAGATGAGCACCCTATTTGAAATGATCTTATCCCAGAAAGCACAGGCCCATGTAACAACGGCCTCGGGGCTCCTGCAGCAGCTGTCTGCATGCAGCAAGCCCTTTGGGGTTGATGGGGATGCTCCTGCTGTGTAGGTCATGTGGGAAGGCTGACGGCTGCAGCAGACACGTGAACAGAACCACTGCTCTTTGCACACAAAAATAGCGACTGATGATGTTGGTGAACAGTTCCAGCATGAACCACACTTGAATAGAGATTGTCATAGATGCATCTGCCCTCCTACTTCCCTTGTCTGACTGCACCTCCCCCAAATCCCCTTCCATCTCTTGGTCCCTGCCAAAGGAGTTCCCTTTCTCCACCCCCTATATCCCAGCTCTGCTTCCCTGCCCTTGCCCTGCCACCAGGCCCATCTCTCTGCACACTAATAGCCTAGCACCCAGCCTCTCCTTCCCACCCACAGCCTGGCACCAGCTCCACCTCCAACCCCATGGTCCAGTGCCCAGCCACACCTCCATGCCCATAGCCCAACACCCAGCCACCCCTCCATGCCCACAGCCCAGTCTTTCTGCACTTCTGCCCACAGCTCATCTCCCTGCCCCAATTCCCCAGCCACATCCCAGTGTCTGGTCCCACCTCCCAGTCCCCACTGACAGCCTGGCATCTGGACCCACCTGCCCTGCCCATAGCCCATCTCTCCCTCTCCACCCATGGCCCAGCCCCCAGCCCTTCCTCTCCATCTATGGCCCAGCTACAGGTCCCACTTTCCCATTCACCACCTGTCTCCTCCTTTCTGACTATGGCCTATCTCCCAGCCCCATCTCTCCACCCATGACCTGGGCCCCTCCTCCCTGCTCATGGTCTGGCCCTGCCATTTGCTCACGGCCTGTTCCCACCTCCAATCCATTTGCCTCAGGCCCAGCATTCCTGTTTCAAGGACATGGGAAGGTAACTTAGGAGAGCATTTACCATACTGTAATCTGCCCTACATCCCAGCTGGTCCTGGGCTTTCACTTCTGGGAGCAGGACATGAAAATTGTGCAACAAACCCTATGGCAAGTGCAGTAGATGCTGCAGTTACTGGAGCAACCTGGGTGTCTGACAGGCAGTGACACTCTTGCAGAGGTCATAAGTCACGAGGCCCTTTCCTCCCAATCTGGGTAGGGCAGAATGGATTGTGCTAGAGAAAAAATTAACAGAACTCACTCAGTCACACACAAATTTCATTCTGAGACCCAAATTCAGCAACCCTGTGCTCACAGACAAGACCCCAGCTGCAGAATTCACCACACTGCCGCAGGATCAGGCTCCAGAATCTTCAATTTTATTTAAAATAAAAATGTTTTTAGCCTTTATGGTTGTGACAAAAACCTCATAAATGTGACTAAGTGTAACTGATACAGTAATGCCTGCCTGAGTCTTCAGAGAGACTGAAAGTACAGCTTGGAGAGGTGAGACTTGCCCTGTTCTTCTCAATCAGAGTTCATGGGCTCTATGATTCCATAGCTGTGGACTAATACATTTTGCCAAGATGTCTTAGAATTCAGCATTTCTCTCCCACATCCCCCTTGGTGCTGCACCAGATGACTAACACTGTGGTTTGTGTGTCCCTGCCTGGCTGGGAACTACCCACAGCTGCCTCTTGTTCCCCAGCTTTCCCACAGGGGCAGGAGCCAGGCTGCAGTGTATCAGGGTCCAGGGGGTGAGGGAGCAAGAAGCCCAGCCTGGAGATCAGCTGACCAGTAAGGAGGAAGGCAGCAGAGCACAGGACCCTGGAAAGCACAATGGAAACCCAGCTGTAAAAATACACACTCACAAGTCCATTAATGGCTATTAGCCAGGATGGGTAAGGAATGATGTCCCTAGCCTCTGTTTGTCAGAGGGTGGAGATGGATGGCAGGAGAGAGATCACTTGATCATTACCTGTTAGGTTCACTCCCTCTGGGGCACCTGGCATTGGCCACTGTCGGTAGACAGGATACTGGTCTGGATGGACCTTTGGTCTGACCCAGTATGGCCATTCTTATGTTCACAAGCTTCACCCCAGTGACCATCTTCAACTCAGTGCTAAGGGGTTAGTGTATGTGGAGGGGGGTGAGCCATAGGGATGAGGGGGTGAGACCATGGGGGGTGAGCCAGAGGGGCGTGGAGGGGCAGGTGACCCATGGGGAGTAAGCCGAGAGGCAGATGAGCCATAGGGGTATGGGAGGGCAGGTGAACCATGGGAAGTGTGAAAGCCAGAGGGTGAGTCATGGTGGATGGTGAGCTTTAGAGGTGTGCATGCGCATTTGTGAGAACTAGAACATGGCGGAGAAGAGGGAGCTAAGTATTGGGGGCATGTATTTATGGTGTGGGGTGAGCCATATGCCATAGGGCTGTTCGGAGAGTGGATGAGCCCTGGGTAGGGGTGGCTTCCTTGCAGATCAGGCGCCACTAAAACTGATCTCTGGTCTGGCTGGATATTCACAGTTTGTCCATCACTGGCAGCCTTATCACACCACTGAAGCTTTTGGCACCCATGTGATTGCCAGCCAGTTCATGGCATTCCTTGGTACATGTGCATCAGAATTTGTTGCTCTTCCATCCTGACATGATCATACCAAGATAACTGTCAAAACCAAACCCCTGCCCATTTCTGATCCTGTCCTGCCTTAAATAAGGAGCAGTTGATGATGATGACTAGAATCGAAAACGTCAGTCCATGCTCTTCAGCCTTCCTCAGCACCCATGTTTCACTTCCATACAATAAAACTGGTATAACCATAGTTCGATAGACCTACAGCTTTGTGGTAAACTTATGTCCCAACATCTCCAGAGGCCACTTGAAGGGCCTAAAACATGGCTGTAGCTTCTGCTATATGAGTGTCCATGTCTTTTGAGCATCCTCCAGCACTGACACTGCCCAAATATTTGACAGTTGTCACCTACTCAGTATTCCACCAGATAGATTAATACTGAGGTGATTGTAATCTGGAGCTGGAGGCTGCTTGTTGGCAATGGCCAGGGGCCTAGTTAAGGCTAAGCAGCACTTTCTGTTTAGATGTACTGATAGCTCCATTTAGCGTCTCTCTTGTTACAAATTTTGAGGTGGGCTCTCCAAAACAACTGCATTTCTGACTCCCCTTTATGTAACGGCATTTCCCCAGAGCTGGCAAAGATCTGTTTAGTACCAGCACAGGGCCAAAATTGTCAAGTGAATGCCCACACCTGCCCTGCCCTCTCACGACCTTTCCCATGTGCACAGCAGTTACAAAGCTTTGTTTTGTGTGTGTGTGCATAACAACCCACAGCAGGAATAGACACGGGGGAGGAATTTAAAGAAGCGAAAATGAAAAGTCATTTTGGGGCGTGGAACTTGCTCCCAACTGTCCATTCCCTTGAGAGTGCCTTCTACATGGTGTGGCTGGCTCAGGTGATGGAGCAATGCAACCAAAAAGCCTCTAGCACTTGGAGTTCTGTAACTTTTCAAAAATCAAATTCTTCTAACACTGGACTCTCTAAAATACTTAAGTCCAAAGGTCCTTGGAAGCAAACAACAGTGACCTGAAGGATGGGGCTCATTCTTCGCTGCTCGCACCATCTTGTTATTAGTTACACCACTAATTCTTTACTACTTGCTGACTGCTGAAAACAAAATTGTTTTTCCTCAGCAACCAAATGACTGTGAGGCAAATTCTGGCCCAGCCACAGGCCTGAACTCCTTTACAAGCTACAGGGGAGGTGCTTGTGGCTGTGGGGGAGCTCAGCACTGGAGGGCTTGCTCTCATCTCAGATTGAAGGCGTCCCACAGACACAGCTAACAACCTCCCAGCTTCCTCACCCTGCACTATTTGCATGTAGCCACTGGACTTATTTGTAGATGACAATAAACTAGTGAATTAAAGAGATTAATTCCATTCCCCTATCTTAGCTTTCACCCCCCACACTCCGTGAGTCCTAAAACAAAGGAAGGGGGTGGGTGCAGCTCCCCCTTCCTCCCTCCCCTCCTCCCACCTCCACAGCAGGGAGATGATGCTCAGGAACAGCCCTGGTTATTATGAGAGTAGGGAAATCCGTCGGAGGGATTTCCTGCCAGTTGCATCCTGCCTCACAAAGGAAGAGCAAGTAAACTGAGTGGCCCTGAATGCAAGGCCACAGGCTCTGGGAACAAAGGGGGAGCCTGTACCCTGCAGTTGCTGAATGGAGGCTGGAATTGAGTGCAGGTGCCAGGGGATAGCTGCTGTCGTGAGGCCAGGCCTACACACAGAAATGCACCAGTTTGACTACAGGGAGAATTTGCAACTGAATTAAACCAGTGCAATTTGTGTGCAGATTCTCTTAACACAGCTTAAATCCTGCTTGTGTCAGCTTAGCTTGTGTGGGTACATGTACAGGCACAGGCAGAGATCAGCATCCATTTGACTTAATCAGCTTTTAACTGATATAATTAAATTGCTGCAACTTGTATGTGCAGAGCCACTGTGTGACCTGCAGCCCTGGTGGCAAGTCATGACACGGTGCCAGACACTGCAGGTCGGGGATGGACCAGAGAGCCAAGTGCAGCTCCAGCATTGGTGTTCAGAGGGGGAGCCTCCAGCAAGGCCTTCAGGCCAGCAGAGACAGTGAGGCGTTAGCCCAGTTCACAAAGCATGAAGGCTGAGCTGGGTTGGGCTGTGTGAATGCATGTGGTCAGGCCCCTGGGCCAAGTCAGAGTGGAGGACCTGGGGCCCGGGGTTGGCTGGAGCAGCGTGAAATTAGGCCAGGTAGTGCAGAGTAGTATCAGTAGGGCACAGGGAGACTGCTCTGGAGGCATCTGTATCATTCCTGTTCCATTAGAGAACTTGCACTGCCCCCTCCTCTCCATACACCATAGCCCACCCGCCTCCGCTACCACCCCACCCCCTC
This sequence comes from Lepidochelys olivacea, assembly GCF_965140295.1. Classification (NCBI taxonomy): domain Eukaryota; kingdom Metazoa; phylum Chordata; order Testudines; family Cheloniidae; genus Lepidochelys; species Lepidochelys olivacea. The sequence goes on along the minus strand of NC_140418.1, from coordinate 41,064,746 downwards.
CACACTGCTGCCTCTCCCCAAGGGCTGGTGGAGTTACAGAAGGATGGTACTGCTCCTCTTTGGCATGATTTCCACAGGAAGGGACTGTTTCCATTGGTACCTACTAGCCAACTGCTATCCCCTGAGAATAGAGCACTGGCCGTGGTCCAGGTGGGAAGAATCTGTTAGACTTGCCGTGTGTTCCAGGGCTGGATTCCATCTCAGTCAGCTGATGTCAGCCCCTGGCAGACTGCCTGTGCTCCAGGAGTGGGGCAGGGGTAAAGCACGACGTCCCATCGGAGAGGCCTGGCGCTGCTCTGCTAGTTGCTCCAGGACCCAGAGGCAGGGGCTGGAGGAGAACGCTCTCATTCCAGAAGGTGCTGGATGGGTGCTCTCTGCGGCTGCCAAGCCCACAAAGAGGAGACATTACTGAAACCCTCGGGTTGCAGGTGAGCAATCCCACCATTCAGAATCCTCAACAACCAGCCAGTGAGCACAGGGCAGGGTGGAGAACAAGAGGAGAGAGACCCTTACTGTAGCAACATCGACAGCTGTGGTGTCTCCCCTCACGACAGCGCTGTCAGGGCCTCTGGTGACAGGGGCTTCCCCTAATGGGGCCCTGGCCTCTGGCAACAGGAGCTTCCCCCCACACAGAAGTGCTGCCCAATGTCCCTTTTGCCCTAAACCTCTGATGCTGCAGTACCTGCCATCTCCTGCTCAACAACTCGCACTCTCTCCTGAGCATGTCTGTTTCCTGCAGCAGCCGAGTGCTGGTAATGCTCCATTGCTTCTGTGAAGTTCTGTTGTACTCCAAGGCCCTTCTCATAGCAAACACCAACATGGTACCTGCTTTGGGAATCCTAGATGTAATATACACACAGCAGTCAGGGAGGAGGGGAGTCTAGACTATTTCAATTCAATGGATATGACATACGTCTTTGGCAAATACAAAAAGAAAAACATTCACAATCTAAAAACAACACCAACACCCATATAACACAATAACATGTCAATCAGAACTTAAAAAAACCTCTCTTCTTCAAGATAATGCTAACTAAAAACGTTATCTTCTGAGATGGTAATAAAAATGATTTATTGTACAAAAGAGGTAAAATCCAGCGTGCTTTCAAAAGCTGGAAAATTCTACAGTCCAAAAGATAATGAGGTAAATCTTCCAACACTCCAGATTTACTTGGGCAAAAAGACAGACATAAAGGGATTTTTCCATATTTATCTTTAAGGACAGCAGTTTCCATGGTGTGAGATCTTTACTGAGTATAGGAAGGCCAAAGCACAACTGGAGCTGAAGCTAGCAGGGGATGTGAAGGGTAACAAGAAGGGTTTCTACAGGTATGTTAGCAACAAGCAGAAGGTCAGGGAAAGCGTGGGACCCTTACTGAGTGGGGGAGGCAACCTAGTGACACATGATGTGGAAAAAGCTGAAGTACTCAATGCTTTTTTTGCCTCAGTCTTCACAGACAAGGTTAGCTCCCAGACTGCTGCACTGGGCAACACAGTACTGGGAGGAGGTGAGCATCCCTCAGTAGTGAAAGAACAGGTTAAGGACTATTTAGAAAAGCTGGACATGCACAAGTCCATGGATCCAGATCTAACGCATCCAAGGGTGCTGAGGGAGTTGGCTGATGTGATGGCAGAGCCACTGGCCATTATTTTTGAAAATTCGTGGCGATCTGGGGAGGTCCCGGACGATTTGAAAAAGGCAAATATAGTGCCCAAATTTAAAAAAGGGAAGAAAGAGAACCTGGGGAACTACAGACTCACTTCAGTCCCTGGCAAAATCATGGAGCAGGTCCTCAAGGAATCCATTTTGAAGTACTTGGAGGAGAGGAAGGTGATCAGGAACAGTCAACATGGATTCACCAAGGGCAAGTCATGCCTGACCAACCTGATTGCCTTCTATGATGAGATAACTGACTCTGTGGATATGGGGAAATCGATGGAAATGGATGTGATATATCTAGACTTTAGCAAAGCTTTTGATACAGTCTCCCACAGTATTCTTGCCAGCAAGTTAAAAAAGTATGGATTGGATGAACAGACTGTAAGGTGCATAGAAAGCTGGCTAGATTGTCGGGCTCAACGGGTAGTGATCAACGGCACAATGTCTAGTTGGCAGCTGGTATCAAGCCAAGTGCCCCAGGGGTTGGTCTTGGGGCCGGTTTTGCAACATCTTTATTAATGATCTGGAGGATGGGATAGATTGCGCCCTCAGCAAGTTCGTAGATGACACTAAGCTGCAGGGAGAGGTAGATACACTGGAGGGTAGGGATAGGGTCCAGAATGACCCAGACAAATTGGAGGACTGGGCCAAAAGAAATCTGATGAGGTTCAATAAGGACAAGTGCACTTAGGAAGGAAGCATCCCATGCACTGCTACAGGCTGGGGACCGACTAGCTAAGCAGTAGTTCTGCAGGAAAGGACCTGGGGATTACAGTGGACGAGAAGCTGGATATGAGTCAGCAGTGTGCCCATGTTGCCAAGAAGGCCAATAGAATATTGGGCTGTATTAGTAGCAGCATTACCAGCAGATCGAGGAAAGTGATTATTCCCCTCTATTCGACACTGATGAGGCCCATACCTGGAGTATTGCGTCCAGTTTTGGTCCCCCCACTACAGAAGGGATGTGGACAAATTGGAGAGAGTCCAGCGGAGGGCAACAAAAATTATTAGGGGGCTGTGGTACATGACTTACGAGGAGAGGCTGAGGGAACTGGGGTTATTTAGTCTGCAGAAGAGAAGAGTGAGGGGGGATTTGACAGCAGCCTTCAACTACCTGAAGGGGGACTCCAAACAGGATGGCTCTAGACTGTTTTCAGTGGTAGCAGATGACAGAACAAAGAGCAATGGTCTCAAGTTGCAGTGGGGAAGGTCTAGGCTGGATATTAGGAAACACTATTTCACTAGGAGGGTGATGAAGCACTGGAATGGGTTACCTAGGGAGGTGGTGGAATTTCCATCCTTAGAGGTTTTTAAGGCCTGACTTGACAAAGCCATGGCTGAGATAATTTAGTTGGTGTTGGTCCTGCTTTGAGCAGGGGATTGGACTAGATGACCTCCTGAGGTCTCTTCCAACCCTAATAGTCTATGATTCTATATGAATTATGTAAATGAGGATTTGATAATTCATTCAAATATGGTTAAAAAGCAGTGACTGTCTTCAAAATAGAAAACCAAAAGGCAAACTAAGAATCATGACTCATACTAGATCATCTTATTGGGTAATATCTGTCACTCTCTTGTTGAGCATATACTCTCCCAAATCCATCTACCCACCCATCCATATATGATTATGTTGATTAAAAGATATCAACAATAACTGAGTGTGACAGGGTGGACACGCTCATCCCAGGAAAGGAGCAGTAAAGAGGCCCTCCAAACGGGCTAGAGGGACAGCGCAGGAAGCAGCCAATGAGAGATGCTGCAGGGAGCAGCTAATCGGGGCCCAGGAGTGCCATATAAAAGGAGCTGCAGAGCCAGAGACAGGCACTTCCTTGCTGGAGCTAGATGAATGCAGATGGCACTCCTGGCTGGCCAAAGGGAACTGCAGTACCACAGACAGCTCAGTGCTGGCAGGGACCTGGGGAGCAAGGAAGAACATTGGCTGGCTGCTGGGCCTGAATATAAAAGAGCCCTGAGCTAAGGGTGAAGCTTTTGTAAAGGCTGGGGCCATGGCGAAGTGGCCCAGGGAACTGAAACCAACATAGTTAAAGGGCCATGGCAATGCGTGGTTGCTATTCTTAGGGTCTCTAGGCTGGGACCTGGAGTAATGGGTGGGCCCAGGTCCCTCTGCTCCCGATAGGCCACTGGGAAACTGGCCTACAATCAGACAATGAGAAACCACCAGAAGAGGAACTGAACTACTTAGTGGCCCGGCTGGAGAGCTGGGGCCAAAGTAGACCAAGAGGGTGAAACCATTGCCTTCAGGGAGGAAGCCCTGGGGGTATGGCCCAATACCAGGGCTGGGACTGGTTTAAAGACTGCAGACACACCCAACCAGAAGGGGCGCTTGTGAGAGGTGGGTGCCACGCTATTACAGTGAGTAATAGAAAACCCCAACCTAGCTATAATAAATTGGAAGATCTTATACCATGGAAATATGGAGGAACAAAGATAGGGCTATCTATAATCTGGATGAGTACAGACCTTCAACCAAAATTTCAGAAAAGCAATATAAGATCTACTACAGGATCAGACTACATGAAAGATGATCTGACAAGCTTTAATAAACACAGGAGAGTCCAAGTCTTGAGACTTCTCTTTGCTCCTCTATCATTCACCCAGGCTCTCCTAGACTGTTACTTACAGTCTTTTACTTACTCCTCTGAGGATCTCTTGAGAAAGACTTTCTATCCGACACCTCCACAGTCTGTTCCTTTTACCAACCCTTGCTAAATAATTTGATTCCTCCCCCCAACTTCTAGGCCTATGCTGAAGGAACAAACCAAACACTTGGCTCAAGCAAACATTCTGATTGCACAGGGAAGCACACAGAAATTGGGATACTAGAGCTAACGGGGCACGTGCAGCCCTATGTATGCCCCCTTGTCCATAAGCAGAGCAATCATTAATGCACGGTCACACACAAAGGGTGCTTGTCCCACAGGACACCTTGCCTCCTGCACAGAGGACACACTGAATTGTGTGGATTTACAAAGTCCTGTAAAGCTGTAGAGACTGGCACACAGCTCTGACTCAGCAGCCACAGCTCCCCATTGGCGACCTAAGCACTATAGCTTACCTGCCAGCCACACAATGGACAACCACACTATTGCTCAGTCAAGCCTTGTCATAAATATAAAGGGAAGGGTAACAACCTTTATGTAGGCACTAACATAAAATCCCTCCTGGCCAGATGTACTGAATCACTTTACCTGTAAGGGGTTAAGAAGCTCAGATAACCTGGTTGGCACCTGATCAAAAGGACCAATAAGGAAAGAAGATACTTTCAAATCTGGGGTGGAAGGGGGGGTTTGTTTGTGCCCTCTTTGTGGTTCCCTCTCTTGACAGAGAGAGAGAGACCAAGCAGGTAAAACATCTGCTAAAAACATACCGGAAATGATCCATCTAAAATTATAAAAATTGTAAGTAAGGGCAAGGAAATACATTAGATTATCTTTTCTTTTACCTTGCGAATTTTCCCTATGCTAAGAGGTATTTTCATTCCTGTTTTGTAACTGGGAAGCAGAGTCAGAGGGGAATCCTCTGTGTTTTAAATCTTTTTATTTACCCTGTAAAGTTACCTTCCATCCTGATTTTGCAGGTGTGATTCTCTTACTTTTTTTTTTTTTTTTAAACAAATAAAATTCTTCTTTTAAGGGAAAAAAAAGTGTCCTTTTAAAAAAAAAAAAATCTCCCTGGTTTTCAAGCAGCCAAAAAAAGAAAAAGAAAAGAAAAGAAAAAAAGTGTTCTTTTAAAATCCTGAGGTCTATGCTTCTGGTTCAAAATGATCCCACCTCTCCACCATGTCAGGGTTCCCTCCACACTCTGAGGTACAGATGTGGGGACCCGCATGAAAGACCCCCTAAGCTTACTTCTACCAGCTTAGGTTAAAAACTTCCTTAAGGCACAAATCCTTCCCTTGTCCTTGGACGGTATTGCTGCTGCCACCAAGTGATTTAGACAAAAATTCAGGAAAAGGGTCACTTGGAGTCCCTATTCCCATAAAATATTCCCCCAAACCCCTTCACCCCCTTTCCTGGGGAGGCTTGAGAGTAATATACTAACCATTTGGTTACAATGTGAACACAGACCAAACCCCCTGGTTTTTAGGACACTGAAAATCAATCAGATTCTTAAAAGAAGAATTTTATTTGTAAAAAAAAAAAAAGTAAGAGAATCACACCTGCAAAATCAGGATAGAAGGTAACTTTACAGGGAAAATAAAAAGATTTAAAACACAGAGGATTCCCCTCGGACGCCCATCCCAGAGATCTAGAACGAAGAGAGGGGACCTAGAGATGGGCCCTGCAGAGACGGGCTGGAAAAAGAAGAACTCCTTAGTACTGAGAGTTGTGTAAGAAGGGACATGACAGAGACCTACAGAAGAACCAGTGTGCTAGAGATGATCCCTGGAGCTCTGTTTATCCTCTCCTAATGCAAGAACAAAGGGCTATTTACTGGGTATGTCTATGCTGCAACTGAACACCTATGGCCGGCCTGGGTCAGCTGACTTGGATTCGCAGGGCTCAGGCTATGGGGCTGTTCAATTGCAGTGTAGACATTCGGGCTCGGGCTGGAGCCTAGGCTTGGGATTCCGCAATGAGGAAAGGGCTGTCACCCACAGGGTGAGATGGGAGAGGCTCCAGCTGTGAGCTCAGGCTGTCAGCCCCAGGGTGATGGGGCTCCAGCTGTGCGTGCCCCATACTGCCCCACTTTAGTGCATGGAAGTGCTCCTGGTGAGGACGGACACCACCGACAGAAGGAGTACATGTGGGCATGAACCACTGCTTTAATTATTGTGGATGTTGTAGTGTAGACATGTCTAGAAACACTGTTTTTTTATAGTTCATTCCAACAATTGGTAACACACCCTACTGCCGGCTAACCCTTAACTGCCCACTTCATTTTAAGTGGTCTCCTACAGCATGTATGAACAACTTACACTTAACCATCTGTACCATCTTGTATTTAGCATGGACACTCTGGTTACCTTTTCCTTATTGGAGGAAAAGCTCTGTGATGCTCAAAAGCTGGTCCCTTCTACCGACAGAAGTTAGTCCAATAAAAGATATTGCCTCACCCACCTCATCTCTCTAATATCCTGGGACCAACACAGCTACAACAACACTGCAAACATTTAGAGAGAATCTCACTTCCAGCAATCCTGGCTCCTGGACTTTGAGCCCAATTGAGAAGGCCCAGCAAGCCCACGACCAGAGCAATTATCGCCTTCTATTGGCAGAGAAAGCACTTACCCCATTCTTCACCGCCAGCCACAGGTATTTCAGAGCCCTCTGTTTTGCAGACTGCAGCCCTTTCATGTAGAGCACCCCAAGGTAGGCCTGTGCCTGCAGCAAAACCACATAACACAAATCACTAGGGATCATCTGTCTTTATTATAGATCATGCCCATCACCATGGTATATGTTGCCTAGTGACTCTCTCCCTGTGGGATGTCAAACAATCGTCTCCGGTGCCACAGGCAAGATGTTCACCAGTAGACTGGAGAGGAAAACATCCTACCTGCTGCACAGCCCCCGGAAGGGGAAGGGGCTGTCCCGAGAGGATAAACCTGGACCTCTGTCATGGCAAAAGTGGGGAAGCCACAAGTGTATAAAAAAAAAGGCAAAAGGCTCCGAAGCAGGGTGCTTGGAGGTAAATAGCCTTTACTTTGCAATAAAACCACTGCACTAACACCCATGTTACTCTCTTATACTCCACAGCCCTGGGCAAACAGAGCCACATGTGCGCATGAACATGGAGGAGTCCTGACCACGAGCTATTACCCCAAGCCCTACAGACTGTCACTTATACAGTAGCTGTGCGTGTTTGAACACTGCCAGCATGGAGTGCTCCACACAACGCACAAGCTCTGAACTTTCTGGGAAGCAGTGTCTCTGAGGCTGGCGTACACCATTCCTATATCTTGTTATGTCCTCCCTATCCAAAGATACATATGAGGGAGCAGAGCCCCAAATGCCACTAGGTGCCTGCCACAGAATCACCACTTTGGTAAAACTCCAAACTAGTAGAAAAGGAGGGAAGGGAGCATAGATCCATGCAGATGAGTCATGTCAGAGAACCACAATTCCTGGGTAAGTAACTGTTCTTACTTCAAGCATAGCCTGCAGGAATCCCTCCTTCTGGGGATTAGCCAGGCTCCAACAAGGCGAGGTTTAGGAGTCTCAGTTGAGAGTTAAGACTGCAGGTTGGTTTAGGTCCTAGAGGCTAAATCTGGTGAGCTTGGCCAGGGGCGTGTGTGGCTGGAACTCCAGACCTTGCATGTCTCAGAAGTGGAGGCATTTTGAAAGCATGCAGTCTGGTGGCATGTTCTCTAACTCTTTCTAGTACTGGGATCCCAGCTACTTCTTAGCAAGAGAGCAAAATGTAATCTCCTTGGAAGGATTCTGTGTGGAACTTTACTGACCCCTTGTACTACCTCATGTGCTACAATAATTAAGTGATTTATGAAACTCCTTAATCCTGTTCAGATAGTTGGTATGTCTGCACTAGCAACTGTACATGGGTACATGCAAGTGGGGTTGTGCCATAACCCCATGGTCCACACCTAAACTGGACAATCATGCCTGAAGGCGAGTAAAAGGCAAGTATAAAGCTAGCACTATTGAGGGGTGTGGGTAAGTACACACTGGAGGCTGTTGCATAGCTCCATACGAGTGCCAATTTGCAGTATGGATGGGGTAAAAGTCCTCCACCCCCATTCCCACAGTGCACTGAACTCTTTTCTTCCTGACCCTTATCCAATCTATAAAGGTCCTGGTCCCCCCATTTTCACCAGTAGTAGTGAGCTGCACTGACCACATCAGAACAGCTTCCCGGTGCACTCTTTACAGATCAATACAGGTGAAAATGGATCCTGCTCCAAGAGCAGCCACTTGGTCCAATGACCACACCTGGTTGTCAATCAACGTGTGATCGTAGTACATCATCTTCCACAATGTCGCCAGGAGTGGCAGGAACATGCACCTGTACCAGGAAATGTCATGGAAGTAGGAGAGGAGGGCATTCAGCCTAGTGCCTGGAACGTATCAAGCTCTTGAGTTCAAATGCAAAAGGGCTAAAGACTCGAACAGTCACCCCAGGAGGGTTCACTGTACATGCCTCTTCTATAAGGAGATTGACTGGATGCTGCCATGGGCTCCCAGTACAGAGTCTGGAGTGGCTCACAATCCTCTCTCCAATCTCCCCAGCCTCATTGTCTGTCAGGATGCTAGTAAGCGCAAGTGCAAGGAAGCAGCAGGGACCACGGAGGATGCCCTGGAAGACCCAGCACACGAGGAGCATGTTGTTCTGCGCCCTACCTGGATGAGTCACTTAAGAAAGCCCCCGCAATCAACCCGAAGATGACCCTGCATGGTGGCAGGAACAAGAACCCCAGGCTGGTAAGGTACAGCAGCCCTCCACCCTCTTCACGAATCTCCCCTCTCACTCCACTGCTGCAATCCTGATTTTAAGATCAAAGGCATTTGCAGTACTGTGCACTGACTTTTTCTCCATGGATACTATGCCATGCATTACTATGTCTGCAAGTTTTAACTGTCATGCTGAAATCATGGCAATGTCATGCCCTGGCCTCTCACAAAAAACTTCCAACTTTCTCTCCTCCATCCAGGCCCCCCCTCCCACTCCAACCTGACAGTTATCAATCAATGATTTTACTCATTTCTGATAAACCACTATTATGCATTTGGCTAAAAGTATTTCTTAAAAAGAGATTATTAAGAAAAAACATTGCCCCTGTGTCTGTGTGTTTCTCAGCCAGTGGTCAGGTTGCAATGGTCCCAGGGTTGAGCAGACGGGGGGATGGGAGTGGGTGGGTTACACAGCTCCTGACTGGGGAAGGGAAAGTTGTAGAAAACTTATAGTTGGTTGTCTAAAGTTAGTCACAGCTGTCTTTTGTCCCCTGGAAGATTACAGTTTCAGTGCTTCTCCCACCCCACTGATCTTACTGCCCCTTTACAAGTAGGAGCAGAACAGAGCTGGGGAGTTAGGTTCAAGAAAGAAGGGGACAGAACAGTCGTAGAAAACTTTTGTTGTCTGTAGAAAAGTTAGTCACAGCAGTCCTTTCTTCTTTGACAGATTACAATTTTTTTACCATCCCTGGAGTCTGGGTTCTCCCTGCACTAAACCACGCTGCACAAGCTGGGGGAAAAGGGAACAGGAGAAGGATATGGTCTGGCGGTTGGTAAACACAGTGCAGGGTCCCTTTGCAGTGGAGAAGTGAGGGGCTTGTAGTGCTTCTCAAACTGTGACTCAAGACCATGAGTACCAACCTCAGGGAAGACTGTTAAGAAAAAGGGCACAAACCCCAAATTGGTTATGAGTTCTATACTTAGATTTTACCACTCAAGTGTGAACTCCTCAAGCACTATAGCCTTAACATGGAGTTACAGACAGTCCCCTTGAGTACTCTGATCTATCTTGCCACCCAGAGCCTTTGTGACAGATGGTCCCTTACACCAAAGATCACGGCAATATTCAGGTTATATCCAGTCCCAAAGGACCAGTCACTTACCCTGGTGTCACGGAGTCACAGGGCGATGCTCTGGAACTACTCCATACGAAGCCAGTATGGTCAGGACTCTGGGGGAGAATGCCTCCTCTCTCTGAGCATACTGTTTCCAGGGCAAGAAGCTTACACAGCTTCGACCTTCCTGGGTCTGACCTCGGAGCATTCAGCATCCCCTTTTCACACCGTGTGCTTCCCACAGCAAGTCCACACAGGCAGGGCTCCTGGGGAAGCCAGAGGGCCCTGCACCCCAACTCCACAGTCAGACATGAGTCTCAGCCAGCATAAAACGAAAGTTTATTTGTTGACAGGAACACAGCATAGAACAGAGCTTGCTCTTACAGACATCAGTGACTTTCAGCCAAGGGATTTCCCCTCTTCCAGTGCCCCCACGCAGACTGCCAGCCTCCAGCCACCCGACCTCCAACATCCCCTTGATGACCCTCCTCCTTCTCTTTGTCTCACTTCCTGGGCCAAAGGTGTCACCTGGTTGCACCCCACCTCCTGGGTCTCAGGTTACATAAGTAAAAATAGCTGGGCAGTCTCACCTGCCCTGAGGGCCTCTGCAAAATCACACACCCAACTCCCACCAACTAAGTATTGGTGCAGTACACTAGGAAACTAAGGTAAGCACAGTATTAGTATAGGACAGTAAGACTCACATGCAACATAACAAGATGAATAAAACCCCACTTCATCACATCTGTCCCCCCTCCAAGACTGAACTGAGCGGGGCCACTTTAGCCAGTGGCCCGGGGAAGTTCCGGCCCCCCTCTCCAGGACAAAGCATCGGCTATAACACTGGCACTCCCCTTAACGTGGACCACCTCCATGTCATAATCCTGAAGCTGAAGACTCCACCTCAGGAGTTTGGCATTGGCCCCTTTCATCTGGTGTAGCCATGTCAGGGGGAATGGTCGGTGTACATGGTGAAGCACTGCCCAAATAGATATGGCTGCAGCTTTTTAAGGGTCCATACCATCGCCAGACATTCCTTTTCTATGGCTGCATAGTTCTGCTCCCGGGGCTGCAGCTTCTTGCTCAGGTACACAATGGGGTGTCTTTCCCCCTTTCCGTCAACCTGCATTAGCACTGTACCCAGCCCTGTGTCTGAGGTGTCGGTGAACACCATAGTCTGGGTTTACTAGCACCGGGCCCTTGTTCAGAGCCTCCTTCAGAGGACAGAGAGCCCTCTGGCACTGCTCGGTCCAGACCACCTTATCTGGCTTACCCTTCTTACATAGCTCAGTGATGGGGGCGGCTATGGAGCTAAAGTGGGGCATGAACCTCTGGTAGTAGCCTGCTATCCCAATGAAAGCCTGGACCTGCTTCTCAGTCTGGGGAGCGGGCCAATCTCTGATCACCTTCACCTTGGCTGGCTCTGGCTTTAGGCAGCCGCTCCCTACTTTGTGACCCAGGCATAACACCTCTGACATCTCAACCTTGCACTTCCCAGCTTTTATAGTCAGACCTGCATCCCGGAGCCGGTCCGCCACTTGTTTAACCTAGGACACATGGTCCTCCCAGGTCTGGCTAAAAACGCAGATATCACCAATATACGCCAGGGCAAAATTCTCCATCCCCTTGAGTAACTGGTCCACCAGGCGCTGGAAGGTGGCACGTGTCCCCTTTAGGCCGAAAGGTAGGACCAAGAACTCGTATAACCTCAGAGGGGTGATAAAAGCAGATTTCAGCCGGGCATCCGGATCCAAAGGTACTTGCCAGTAGACCTTGGTGAGATCCATAGTAGTGAGATAACGAGCCCCCCTGCAGCTTGTCTAGAAGCTCATCAGGCCTAGGCATGGGGTAGGCATCGAACTTGGTGATGGCATTAAGCCTCCAGTAATCTACACAAAACCGGATTGACGCGTCCTTCTTGGGGATCAACATCATGGGAGAGGCCCAAGGGCTGGAAGGTAGCTGGGCAGTCTCACCTGCCCTGAGGGCCTCAGCAAAATCACACACCCAATTCCCACCAGCTAAGTATTGATGCAGTACACTGGGAAACTAATGTACGCACAGTATTAGTATAGGACAGTAAGACTCACATGCAACATAACAAGATGAATAAAACCCCACTTAATCACATCTGTCCCTCCCTCCAAGACTGAGCTCAGTGGGGCCAGCATGTCCTTCTCCTCTCTCTCCAGGTTCTGGGCTGTTTTCTCAGTGACCCAGAGCGGGGAGCACCTTACAGAAGGGTAGGCTCCTGTCTCCATCTGGTGGACAGCCTGGTTAGTGAGCCCAGGCCGGTTGGAGAACAGCTGCTGGTAGGAACCCAGCACTTCTCGGATCTCAGCCTGCTGGACAGGGGTTGGCTGGTCTGAGAGGGGAATTGATTCTGGTGAAGCGCCAGTCCGTCTCAGGGAATAGATCCACGAGGGGGTCATCTCCCTGCTCCTGTCACTGGGCACACATGGCCAGTACCAAATTTTCCCTGTCAAAGTATGACTTCATCATGTTGACATGGACACCCGGTGGCTGTGAGCCCGGTTAGACAGTTCCACTGCATAGTTCACCTCACTCAGCTGTTTGATGACCTTAAATTCTCCCCGGCCAAGTCCATGAGCTCAGCGAGCTTTTCTCAGAAACTCAGTCCATACTCCACCACTGATTCTCCATTGGGGAAGGCCTTCCCCTCCCATTCATCCCTCTTCAAGTCCAGAGGTCCCCTCACTTTCCTCCCATATAGCAACTCAAAAGGAGAGAACCCGGTTGATTCCTGGAGCACTTCCTGGTTCACGAACAGCAGGTGGCGTAAATACTTGTCCCAGTCCTGTGGGTGCTGGTTCATAAAGGTTTTCAGCATCATCTTTAGGGTCCCATTGAACCTCTCCACCAGCCCGTTGGACTGAGGGTGATATGCTGAGGCCCAGGTATGTCAGACTCCACATTTCTCCCACAAGCACCAGAGCAGAGCTGACATGAAATTGGAGCTCTGGTCTGTAAGGACCTCCTTGGGGAACCCAACTCTGCTGAAAACGGTCAGCAGTGCGTCTGCCACAGTGTCTGCCTCGATAGAGGACAAGGCCACCACATCGGGATAGCGAGTAGCGAAATCTATCACCACCAGCATGTATTTTTTCCCTGTCCGAGTTGCCTTGCTGAGGGGTCCCACTACGTCTACGGTCACCTTCTGGAAAGGCTCTTCTATGATGGGCAGGGGCTTAAAAGCTGCTTCCCCCTTGTCCCGGGCGTTCTCCACCCTCTGGCAGGGGTCGCAGAACCTAAGTACTGCTGGACAGCATCAAAGACCCCAGGCCAGTAAAAGTTCTGTAGCAGCCTCTGCCTTGTGCGCTGGATTCCCTGGTGTTCTGAGAGAGGGAAATCGTAGGCCAGGTACAGTAGCCTGTGGCAGTACTTCTGGGGCACCACCAGCTGCCTCCTGATCCCCACGGAACCAGCCCATTCCTGGTATGGGAATCCCTTCTTCCATAGGAATCTCTCCCAGCAGCCTTCCCCCAGGGATTTAGCTGTGCTGCGGCCAGCAAGTTCCCTCAGCTTCTCTAAGGAGGGATCCTTCCGCAGCTCAGCTTGGAATTCAGCGGATGGGGAAGGGATGGGGACCTGCTCCCTCTCAGTGGCTGGGTCCAAGGCCCAGTCCTGTCCCCAGTGACTCCTTTCCCGCCGGGGTAGGGACCTGTGTCCCCAGCAGGGCACCACCCCCGGTGTCAGGGCAAAGTGCCCTTTGCTGGCTCTGGCTATGGGTGATGACTAGGGTGCTCTGGGGGCCGCCTGGCCAATTCACCAGGTCATCCCCCATCAGCACCTCATTTGGCAATTGATAGTGCACCCCCACATCTTTGGGCCCCTCCTTGGCCTCCCATTTCAGATGTACCCTCGCCACGGGTACCTTAAACGGGGGCCCACACGTGCCCGTCAGGGTTAGGTAGGTGTTTGGCACCACCTGGTCTGGGGCCACCACCTCGGGCCGGGCCAGCGTCACCTCAACGCAGGTGTCCCAGTACCCAGTGACCTGCTTCCCATCCACCTCCAGGGGAATGAGGCACTCGCTCCTCAGGGGCAACCCCACACCCACGGTGTAGACTGAGAACTTTGAATCCAGAGCACCAAGCCTCCCAGAGGAGCTGGCCTGGGAGACTCCTCCCACTTGGGCCATTGCTAAACTGCCAGCCCCTCCTGCCTGGGGAGCCAGTCCCTCCTCTGGTTGGGCTCCCACCCAGTTAACGCTTTGAGGGCTCGGTTTGCTCATCCTGTCCCTGAGCTTTTGGCACCAACACCATCTGTGGCCCTTCTGCCCACAGTAATTACACCTCAAGTCTGGTTGGTCAGCTCTGGTATTGGCTGTGCCTCTCGGGAGGGATTTATCCGAGACTCCCTTCAGGGAAGCCCCTGGGTGACCCCCCTTCTGCACTGATGTGGGCCTGTCCCCCTAGGATTCCATTCCATATCCCGACCTGCTGTCTACAAACTCGTCAGCTAGCAGCCCTGCGCAGCGCAGGTCCTTCAGCCTCTTGTCCACCAGCCACATCCTCAGGTCAGAGGAACAGAGTTCATATAGTCGCTCCAGCCCCATCAGTTCAATCATGTCCTCCTTGGTCTGTGCACTAGCCCCGTTCACCCACTTGCAGGTGTATTCCCCCATCAGCGTGACCAGTTCCAGATAGGTCATCTCCTGGGTCTTCTGCATACTCCGGAACCGTTTCCTGTATGTCTCAGGGGTCAGCTCAAACTTGTGCAGCAGGGCTTGTTTGAACAGTTCATAGTCCACTGCTTCCACCTCGTCCATCTGGCTGAACATCTCTATGGCTTTGGGACCCAGTAAGGGGGTGAGACGCCGAAACCTGTCTGCAGGGTCACCCTGGTGTACATTGCAGGCCTTCTCAAAAGTAGTGAGGAAGGCATCTATAACATCCCCTTCCTTAAACGGAGGCAGCACTTTTATATCAGTTTAGAATCATAGAATATCAGGGTTGGAAGGGACCCCAGAAGGTCATCTAGTCCAACCCCCTGCTCGAAGCAGGACCAATTCCCAGTTAAATCATCCCAGCTAGGGCTTTGTCAAGCCTGACCTTAAAAACCTCTAAGGAAAGAGATTCTACCACCTCCCTAGGTAACGCATTCCAGTGTTTCACCACCCTCTTAGTGAAAAAGTTTTTCCTAATATCCAATCTAAACCTCCCCCACTGCAACTTGAGACCATTACTCCTCGTTCTGTCATCTGCTACCATTGAGAACAGTCTAGAGCCATCCTCTTTGGAACCCCCTTTCAGGTAGTTGAAAGCAGCTATCAAATCCCCCCTCATTCTTCTCTTCTGCAGGCTAAACAATCCCAGCTCCCTCAGCCTCTCCTCATAACTCATGTGTTCCAGTCCCCTAATCATTTTTGTTGCCCTTCGCTGAACTCTCTCCAATTTATCCACATCCTTCTTGAAGTGTGGGGCCCAAAACTGGACACAGTACTCCAGATGAGGCCTCACCAATGTCGAATAGAGGGGAACGATCACGTCCCTCGATCTGCTCGCTATGCCCCTACTTATACATCCCAAAATGCCATTGGCCTTTTTGGCAACAAGGGCACACTGCTGACTCATATCCAGCTTCTCGTCCACTGTCACCCCTAGGTCCTTTTCCGCAGAACTGCTGCCTAGCCATTCGGTCCCTAGTCTGTAGCTGTGCATTGGGTTCTTCCGTCCTAAGTGCAGGACCCTGCGCTTATCCTTATTGAACCTCATCAGATTTCTTTTGGCCCAATCCTCCAATTTGTCTAGGTCCTTCTGTATCCTATCCCTCCCCTCCAGCGTATCTACCACTCCTCCCAGTTTAGTATCATCCGCAAATTTGCTGAGAGTGCAATCCACACCATCCTCCAGATCATTTATGAAGATATTGAACAAAACCGGCCCTAGGACCGACCCTTGGGGCACTCCACTTGATACCGGCTGCCAACTAGACATGGAGCCATTGATCACTACCCGTTGAGCCCGACAATCTAGCCAGCTTTCTACCCACCTTATAGTGCATTCATCCAGCCCATACTTCCTTAACTTGCTGACAAGAATACTGTGGGAGACCGTGTCAAAAGCTTTGCTAAAGTCAAGAAACAATACATCCACTGCTTTCCCTTCATCCACAGAACCAGTAATCTCATCAGAAAAGGCGATTAGATTAGTCAGGCATGACCTACCCTTGGTGAATCCATGCTGGCTGTTCCTGATCACTTTCCTCTCATGCAAGTGCTTCAGGATTGATTCTTTGAGGACCTGCTCCATGATTTTTCCAGGGACTGAGGTGAGGCTGACTGGCCTGTAGTTCCCAGAATCCTCCTTCTTCCCTTTTTTAAAGATTTAAATCAGTTTCCTGTGGGCTTAGCCACCCTGGGCCCATCCTCACTCACCACGGTAGGGGTCTCTCTGCTTCTCAGCTGCGCCACCGCCAGTTCATGCTGCCTCTGTCTCTCGTGGTCCTGCCGTTCCTTCTCACGGTCCTCCAGCTCTTTCAGTTTCAGTTCCATTTCCAACTCCAACCGGGAACTCAGTTGGGAAGATCAATCCTGGGGCTGCCTGGCTGCTTTCAGCCCCTCCTGCATCCCTGGTTGGGTCAGTGGCTGGGATGACCCCTGGGACTGCCTGGCTGCTCCCAGCCTCTCTCGCGGCCCCCGCTGGGTCAGGAACCAGCTCCTCAGAGCAATCATTCTCTTCCAACTGGGCAATCAGCTGTGCCTTGGTGAATCTTCCCATGTGCAGCCCTCTCTCTCTGCACAGCTCTACAATGTCCCTCTTAAGGAGATGGTTATAGGCCATCTCCATGCTATTCCCACATGGTCATGGACTCACAGGCCTGTGCTCTCTGAGCTCCCCACGATCCCTGGGAGAAACCCCTTCAGTGCGATAGCCCTTCTTGGGGGGCCACTCTCTCTCGGGGATTAAGCCGTAAGACTCTGCCTCCTGGAACTGCACCTCTCGGAGACTCCAGCATGCCCATCTCGTGCTAATCCCCTTTGTTTTACTGCTCCCCAGTCACTTACTGCAGGATGCTCTGTCCACGGGATGCAGTTTGATCCCACCACTGCCACCAGTTGTCACGGAGTCTCCGGGTGATGATCTGGAACTACTCCATACGAAACCAGTCAGGACTCTGGGGGAGCATGCCTCCTCTCTCTGAGCATACTGTCTCCAGGGCAAGAAGCTTACACAGCTTCGACCTTCCTGGGTCTGACCTTGGAGCATTCAGCATCCCCTTTGCACACCATGCGATTCCCACAGCGAGTCCACACAGGCGGGGCTCCTGGTGAAGCCAGAGGGCCGCGCACCCCAACTCCACAGTCAGACGTGACTCTCAGCCAGTATAAAACTGGAAGTTTATTCATTGACAGGAACACAGCGTAGAACAGAGCTTGTTATTACAGACATCAGTGACTTTCAGCCAAGTCCATCTTGGGAATCCGGGGTCAGACGCATTTATGTCCCAGTATGGAGGTGGTTCCTGAAAAAGTCGGAATGTTATAACTGTAGGTGAGAGGACATGGTAAAGTCTTGCCTGGTCGGTGGAAGGCTGAAATCCCAGCTGAGCTGAGCAAGAGTCCAGATTGTGTGGAGTGAAACAGGTAGTCCTGGATGAGGGGAAGAGAGGATCTGATGGAAACCCTCTTCCACCTCACAGAGCAGGGATTTCTGGTGAGACGCTCCTGCTCTCCAGCTAAACCTCTTGGACCTCTGCAGGACAACTACAGTCCCAGTGGGTCAAGCAGCATCTGGCTCAGACTCAGGGCAGGATGCAGAATCTGGCCCTACTCATGAGACAGCAGATCCAGGTTGGACAAAAGAATCCAGTGGCAGGTCCAGCAGGTTGGAAAAGTCCATACTGGGCAGAGAGCAGCATGTTGGCCCGGTCCACTGCCTGGCAACGAGGACTGCGGGCTGCCTGGTTTCAGTCCAGGAGGTGTGGTCTGCTAGAAACCCAGGGCTGTTTCTGCCCCAAGAGCAGAGCAGGCTGCAGGTGGCATTGTGTGCTCCCCACCCCAAGATCCGAGCACTGGTTAGTGAGTGTCTGAGCACTCCCTGCTGTGGGAACGTCTCAGGCAGCTCTCTGCCCAGAAAAGGTGAGACGCGGTGAGTTTGATGTGATGATGGACACTACCATCATGTGAGCTGAACCAGTTGAGACAAACGCTGACCTCTGGCAGTGAGACCTGCCCTTTGCCTTCTGGGGATCAGCAGGTTGCCTTTGTGCAGATCGCGGTCAGGGATCTCTGCTTGGCAGCTGAAAGGGGGATGTGTCCCTATTGGCAAGCTTCTTTTGGGCATGGAATATGAAAGGCTGCTGGTGTCAGAATCCACAGTACAGGACTAAGACCTTGACACCGCCTCCTGGATGCTTGGCATTGGGGAGGAGCCCTCTTGAGGGCCTGTTGACAGCTGGCTCCTCGTGCCTCTCTCCTTGTTTGAGCTTAGTAAAGGCCTAACCCAAGGGAAATCAATGATGACAGAAAAGGCACTGAGTGTGCATGTCCACCACAGGCCTAGCACTCTAATGGGAGTAGGGGGCTTGGACTTACCTGAACAAAGAGCTGTACACTGGAGTGGGGAAAGCTCACCACAAACTCTGACACACAGGAACCAAAACAACCTAGCATAGAGCCAAACACCAAGGCTTCTACAAGCCTAAAAATACAAGGGCAGGAACAAACCTTGGTGAGGCGGTGACACTAATGCGCCACTGCAACTAGCTGACACTGACATGCCCCGTATATGGGCGGGGTGGTGGTGGCAGGAGGAGCAAGGACACAGGCAGGGTTTCCCCCAACCCCATGGACACTGCCCTACAGAGATTCAGTGCTGTGCAGTGGGGGTTCCCTGGTGGCTCCATGCTACTCAAACACTCAGCCTTAGCAATAACTCATGTGCTGCAGACACTCACCTCCACTAGCCCTGCTGCAGCTGCCTGCTCCAGCAGAGCCACTGCCTTCTGCATGTCAGCCCCTTCAGTTTTGGGCCCATGGCATAAGAGGAACCTGGCATAGCGGTACTGGGCCATGGGGTGCCCATTGCTGCCTGCACGATGGTAATAGAGGGCTGCCTGGAAACAGAGAAACACCATCATGAGCGCCCAGAGGTATGCGTGCCAGGCTGCGTTGTCCCAGGCACCTTTGTGAGGAGGCTGCCACTCTCCAATACTTACCCAGCCTGGCAAGGACATCACAGCATGCATTTGCATCCAAACCCCCTTGCCGGTTCTCATCACAAGCTATGCATACTCACCCAGGCAGCCATTAGCAGAAATACCCTCCCTACCTGTGCAGCCTCCTAGAATCATAGAATATTAGGGTTGGAAGAGACCTCAGGAGGTCATCTAGTCCAATCCCCTGCTCAAAGCAGGACCAACACTAACTAAATCATCCCAGCCAGGGCTTTGTCAAGCCGGGCCTTAAAAACCTCTAAGGATGGAGATTCCACCACCTCTCTAGGTAACCCATTCCAGTGCTTCATCACCCTCCTAGTGAAATAGTGTTTCCTAATATCCAACCTAGACCTCCCACATTGCAACTTGAGACCACTGCTTCTTGTTCTATCACCTCCTTCACACTCAGCGCCCTGCAGATCCCAGACATGCACCAGAAACATGAGACTATTCAGGTGAGATCCTGCTTCCCAGGTATGATCATCAGGGAGAGAACTGACTATGAGAGACACGCAGCCTCTCCCCAAGTGTGCACCATCCCTCATGAACACCCCACCCCCAAGCATACACAGCACATGCCTGCACCACTGCCTCATCACACCCGTTCTGCTATCCAAATGCCATCACATTACAGTCCTGTGCTAGCTGCAGCAACTGCTCACATAGGAGAGTGAAAGTAGGGAAATGGGATAATTGGCAGCTGGGGACTGCACCCTCTTTTCCTAGCCACAACCCCGATTCCATAGGGGGTGGCATAGGGCTAGTTACACCAAAGACTCTTCTATGCCTTGGGACTGGCACAATGCCCAACTAAGATGGTTTTGCAGTTCCTTTGCACCAGCTGAGTGGCACAAAATAGCCACAGCAGGGGCAGTGCTACAACCAATGCTCCCTAGGTTCAAGATGTGCATCTCAGTGTACCCACACAAAGCTGCTGGGAGGTGGTTCAGGCAGGACATGGCTCCTGCACATGTGGTGGTGTTTTTCATATGTACCATATGGTAACAGTATTCTCCCAGCCACTACTAATGCTGCATACATAAGTGTATGGAACAGGGCCTGGGAAGGTCCATTTGAAAAGGACAGGGCTGCAAAGGAGCCCAGTCTCCTCCCATGAGGGGCAGTCCTCCCAAGGCACCCATGCCTTTTAAGCCTACACTGGCACACATGCAGCCTTAGCTTTACCATCTCCCGATGGGAAGGTGTTTGACTCTGCAGCCCTAACCTTCCCTCCTAGGAGTTTCCTGGCTGGAATAATTAACAGTTTCCATTTACATGTACAATACCTCCCACTAGAGTCCTGCAGCAGGACTGGAATCCTGTGGGTCCTGCAGGACCCGCTGCGATAATAGCAGGAGTGGGATAAAAATTCAAGGAACAATGTGGGAGCGAGTGAGAGTGAGTAATGCAGGGCAGGATGGGAGCAGGATTAAAAAACAGTCCTCCATCACCACAAACATAAACACCCCAGCCAGCAGTGGTTGCTCTCTGGCCCCCAGCTCTGAGGGAGAGCCCCCATTGCCAACCTATCTACGCCTGGAGATGGCGGAGCGTGGGGGCTTCCCATCCCCTTTGCATGACAACACAGTGGCTCTTCAGCCATTTGCATGGAGGGTTAGAGGTTTCTAATCCCTTTGCGTGGAGAAGGGAAGATGCTGGGGTTGCTCATCTCCTCGTAGGAGTGCATGAGGACTCTGACCCCTCTGTATCGGTGATTTGGGCT
The DNA here is from genome assembly GCF_965140295.1 of Lepidochelys olivacea. Taxonomy (NCBI): domain Eukaryota; kingdom Metazoa; phylum Chordata; order Testudines; family Cheloniidae; genus Lepidochelys; species Lepidochelys olivacea. The sequence continues at coordinate 41,043,692 of NC_140418.1, read as the reverse complement.
GGTTGGGCTGTCCTCATCGCATTGCATGGGGATCTAGGGAGTGGGTGGATGCTGGTGGGGAAACATCTGCTGAGCGCAGCACATCCAGCCATTGCAAGGACAGTTTTAGAGCCCTGCAGTGGGACTGGAATCCTGCGGGTCCTGCAGGATCCACTGCCACAATAGCAGGAGCGGGATAAAAATTAAGAAACAATGTGAGCGTCGGTGGGAGTGGGTATGGATCTGAACAGGAGTGGGATTAAAAAAATAGTCCTGCACAGGGCTCTACTACCTACCCCAGGACTTTTGAGGACCCCCACACACACCCAAGGGTTGCAGGGTGCCCCTGCGCTGACAGGCATTCATTGATGCACACAAGGGTATAGATGGGATCGATGCCTTGCTCCCTGAGGCAAGGGACCTTGGAGCAAAGTGTCTCACAGGCATTCCCTCTCCACCACTGCTCCTATTCATGCTGCTACTCAGCCTCCTGATAGTGCAAGTGTGTGTGTGAGGGGAGGGCTCTGCGTGCCACCAGGTACCTTTGCCAGGTCTTTCTCCGTGCCTCTGCCATGCTCGTAACAAAGGCCCACGTTGAACTGGGCTTTGCTGTAGCCCCGATCTGCTGCCAGCTTGAAGCAGGAATAGGCTGCCCTGTCGTGGCCATTATTCACACTCTCAATCCCTGGGGAGGGAACAGTGCATGTTCAGCAAAGCAGCACAAAGGCATCAGGCAGGACAGAATCATGGAGCTCATCGTGTCCCACCCATAGCAGCTTGCCTCACTGCACCCTGCAAAGTTTGTCAACTCTTGGCCCCACCCCACCTGAAGCCATGGAGTTTAGAAGTCGGGAGGGACCAATGACCCAGCCCTATGTTGGGGGAGAGGTTCTCTAGCCTCATCACCAGCCTCTCCAATGCTCCAGGCTCCCCGTCATTTTATTTCCCAGAGTTCATTGCAAAGCTGGGTGAATTCCAGTAAGAGGTGGCACAGAAGACTCTGCAAAGGCTGACAATGGTTGCAGGAACCCCACCCTCTGGACAGGTAATGGGGCCGTGACAACAGCCAACTCACACAAAGAACACCTGGGAACCATTACTAATGCTGCAGATTCCATAGACTACAACAGCAAGAGGCTTCCCAACATATTTGAGGTCCTCCAAAAAGGAGAGGGTGTGTGGGTGTCCCTGTCTCTATTCCTGCTATCTGCAGTTTAGGACATAATGAAGCCTGGTCCACATTACCAAGGATATTGAGTGCAATGGAAACGCTGACCCGGAACACCTGCTGCAGCTGGGTAGCTGCTTTCTCCAGGCGTTCCTGCTGTGCTGGCTTCCCCTGGAGAGTGGAAAATGACAGCCCCTAAGAAGGAAGAGAATTAGAGGAGTGTTAGCAAGCCCCCCAAATCTCATGACAGCTCCTGTCATGGCTGCCAGAGCACCTTCCCCACATTAGGGCCACAGTATACCAAACCAGGTTGTCATGGCGTTTGTGCTCTAAGACAGGGGTCTCCAAACTACGGCTGGCCCGCGGGCTGGATTCGGCCTGGGGCTTCCATTTGTCCGGCCCTCCAACCAACAGGGGAGAAGCGAACAGCTGAGTAGGCACGCAGAGCAGGCAGGGGAAGGGGCCGCCGGCAGCAGCTCACGCAGGGCAGCAGCACAGCTGAGCTGTGCAGAGGGTTGAGTGCCTCTGGGAGCCAGTGTCCCCCCCAAAAGGGGAGCCAACTTAGGGGAGAGTTGCTGCTGCAGCCAAGCAGGCACGGACCCCTGCCTTAGAATAAAAATACAAGCCAGATGCTTAATTACATCTCCAATAAATGGAGAAAAGAAAACGAAAATTAACAATTTCATAATGGTTAAATTTTAACTACAGCACTAATAGAACCAAACAGTCCCAACCAACAATGGGAACCTGGAGCTTCTCTTACCAAAGTACAGCCAAACTTTCAACCTTTTGTCATTTTCTTCAGCAGAGCAGGCACGCCTAGCAGGCACAGGGAGAAGGGAGCAGGCACGAGGCAGAGCAGACCCAAAAAGGGGACCCAACTTACAGTACCTGCATTGATTAACTTTTAAACCTGATTTAGAATTTAATGCAACACTGACACAGTAGAGTAGTGTTGTTTTTTTAACGATTTTGCGTACATTTTTGCATATATTTAATTTCTTTCACAGTCACTTTGGTCCGCGAAGCCCCTTCAAAAATCTAATATGGCCCTCGTCTCATAAAGTTTGGAGACCCCTGCTCTAAGAGGTGACAAAAACCTCCTCACCCAGTCCCATCAGGCTAGGGAGCTGTCTGAACACACCCACAATGCCACCCTGCTCAGTACCCTCAGGCCGGAGAGTCACATCGAAGTGCCCCCAACCCCAAACATGGTCCTCAGGCCAGGTAAGCCACCTCAACGCTCCCCTAGCCCACCCAAACAGCCCCTGCAAGCCAGAGGTTCCAGCTCAACATTCCCCGGGTCCCATGAGGGCTCCTCAGGCCAGGGGAGCCACATCAACGTTCCCCTAACATGGTGCCAGCTAGACCCTTCTCCAGCCCAGAGCAGACCCCTCAGGCCAGGGGAGTGCTGCGCCACCTCTTACTCAGCAGCAGCTCCATAGAATCAGGAGAGCCCTGAAAAGGCAGTCAGTAACCCTCCCACACAGAAATGCATAGAATCATAGAATATCAGGTTTGGAAGAGACCTCAGGAGGTCATCTAGTCCAACCCCCTGCTCAAAGCAGGACCAATCCCCAACTAAATCATCCCAGCCAGGGCTTTGTCAAGCCTGACCTTAAAAATATCTAAGGAAGGAGATTCCACCACCTCCCTAGGTAACACATTCCAGTGCTTCACCAACCTCCTAGTGAAAAAGTTTTTCCTAATATCCAACCTAAACCTTCCCCACTGCAACTTGAGACCATTACTCCTTGTTCTCTCATCTGCTACCACCGAGAACAGTCTAGATCCATCCTCTTTGGAACCCCCTTTCAGGTAGTTGAAAGCAGCTATTAAATCCCCCCTCTCTCTTCTCTTCCGCAGACTAAACAATCCCAGTTCCTTCAGTCCCTCCTCATAAATCATGTATTTCAGTCCCCTAATCATTTTTGTTGCCCTCCGCTGGACACTTTCCAATTTTTCCACATCCTTCTTGTAGTGTGAGGCCCAAAACTGGACACAGTACTCCAGATGAGGCCTCACAATGTTGAATAGAGGGGAACTATCATGTCCCTCGATCTGCTGGCAATGCCCCTACCCCTGCTCCTCCCGTTCCCAGGTCAGGTTCAGCAGCATAGGCAGCATCTCCCTTCAGCAAACATGGAGCAGCCCATCTCCTGGCACTCTAAATCATTCAAACTTAAATAGCCTGTCAGCTAAATAAATCAGCTCCCTCCTCCCCCATTGTCCTTGTTTTATGGCTTTTTCCTCACTTCCCTGCTAATTAGCAGCACCCCCTAATTTGCCTAGTCAGGAGAGGGAGGGAGCCAGGCTTGGAGTAATTGTTTCCTAGTATCTTTTATACAGTTTGGTGCCACCAAGTAGCAGCAGTGCACGCTTCATCTAATTTCAGATTAGCTGCATGCTACTATTTACAATGCAGTTCAATCAGGAGAGGAAGGATGGAGAGGCCCCTTCTCACCCAGCAGGTTTGCTTCCCACCGGTCAGTCAGAGCAACTCTCAGTCAACAGAAATATAGGGATCTTTTCACTCCTGCAAGCCCTGCAGAGCTGGCCCAGCCACGGAACAGGGAGCTGGGTCCATCCCTCAGGACTCTGCAGAGCCAGCTCAACCACAGGGGAGGGAAAAAACAGTGCAGAAGTATGTAATTAAAGATTGTACAATAATACAGATACAGGAAGGGGTCTTGAACTAAGGCAGCCTTGATTCTGATATTTCCTAATATTTTGTGCTTGAGTTTGCAACCTTAATGTTCTTTGAGTGCACTTTGTGTGATATGTACGTACAATGGGGTCCTGATCAATGTTCCCTCTAATTTTTTACATCCATGTGCGGAATGAATTTTGTTATGTGCACTAATATGGAGGTGATGTGTGGCGGGGTGGGGCTGAGGGGTTCAGTGTGGGAGGGGCTCAGGGCTGGAGCAAAGGGTTGGGGTGTGGGCTCTGGGGTGGGGCCAGGGATTAGGGGTTTGAGGTGCGGGAGGGGGCTCAGGGCTGGATCAGAGGGTTGGGTGCGGGGGGGGGGGGTGAGGGCTCTGGGGTGGGGCTGGGGACGAGGGGTTTGGGGTGCAGGCTGCTGTAGGGGAGTGGAGCCGAGGGAGAGGTGCCTCTCCCTGCTGCAGCCCTACATGCCCCCTACCTCTCTCCTCTCCAGTCCAGGACCCTGTGGCTGCGCACCTGCATGGCCCTTGATAGCCTGCTGTGCAGCCATGCAGCTTAGAAGGAACTTAGGTCCTGATCCTGACTGGGCCCTATTGGCAGCGTGTTCCCACAGCACTAGTGTGTGTGCTGTGCAGACTCCTAGGGCAGGATGCCACTACACACAACTGGTAGAAAGGGGGCAGAAGTGCCATAGCTATGACTCCTGCTCTGTGACCATGACTCTCCCAGGACACGGTGCATCAGTCAGGCTATACTAGAAAGAGCACCGACTACGTGCTTTGGGACAAGCTCCTTCTAAAGCCAAATATTCACAGAGAAACAAAGAGACTGTACCTGTGCACTGCAGTGGGCTGGCCCCAGGCTGGTGTTGCAGCTCTCAGGGAATGGACGCTCCCCTGCAAGGAGAGATCAGGGTAAGGCATGGGCCTGAGACAGACCAGGAATCCTGCAACCCCTCTGCCTCCCTCCTTCCACTCCACCCCACTCCACTCTGGAGAATTGGATCCTATCCCTGTTCTGCAACAAAGTTCCTTTAGGATGCTAGGCAAATCACTGCAATCAAACTTTCACACTCATTGCATGTTCCTCATTTCCTGGGTGCCTTATCTGAGCCCCTTGGGTCTGATTTGCAGAAGCTCTGAGCGCCCACAGCTGTAACTGAACTCAACAGGTGTACATATAAAGTGCTATGTAATGCTGTGTACTCTAAAAATCAGGCATCCAAAATTAATGAACACGTTTGACTTTAATCTTCCTGTGCCTCATGTGTAAAGCAGAGATAATAACCCCTGACCGCCTCACAGGTGTTGTGGATACAAACTGGACTGTGAAGTGCTCAAACACTGGAGTGACAAGTGCCAGGAAGCAATTAATTCTGCTGTGTTCAGTGTGGGGTTTGGATGGTGGCAGCAAATAAGGCAGAGGCTGCAGTAAGAATATGTACTGAACAAGTAGCCAGCCATTCAGTGAGCACCTTCCTGTAGCAGCATTCTGGATTATGTCACCAGTGTCCCTCCTCGATGCACCACTGCTCCAGGGCACTCACAGACACAGCCTCACACTCCTTGACATCAGGAACTGGAACATATGCTCTAATTCCAACCGGAATTATTTTGGGGAAGTCTCTGGCCTGTGTTATACAGGGGGTCAGACTAGATCAGTAGTGGGCAATCTGCGTCCCATCAGAGTAATCTGCTGGTGGGCTGTGAGATGGTTTGTTTACATTGACCGTCCGCAGGCATGGCCGCCTGCAGCTCCCAGTGGCTGCAGTTCACTGTTCCTAGCCAATGGGGGCTGTGGCAAGTGGCGTGGGCTGCAGGGACATGCTGGTCGCCGCTTCCCACAGCTCCCATTGGCCAGGAACGGTGAACCGCGACCACTGTGAGCTGCGGGCGGAGGTGCCTGCGGAAGGTCAATGTAAACAAACTATCTCGAAGCCTGCCAGCGAATTTCCCTGATGGGACACATGCGGCCTATGGGCCGCAGGTTGCCCACCACTGGACTAGATGATCACAATGGTCCCTTCTGGCCTTGGAATTTATGACTCTATGAATCCTCCGCTTCTTAGTGACATCATCTCTCCACATGGAGAAACTGCCATGATGGGTCATCTGGATTTATGGCTTATTACAACGATCTGTAACCCATTAACACACTCTTTTTCGTCTTATGAGTACAGGGGGGATAACAGGCCACTTCACTTTGAATGGTTTAATACAATGTGTGTTAATGACTTATGCTAAACAATCTGTTGACCTTCCATTTTGCTGTGACACTGGGAGTTAATTTCAAGGACCTGAAGAAGAGCTCTGTGGCTCAAAAGCTTGTCTCTCTCACCAGCAGAAGTGGGTCCAATAAAATATATTACCTCACCCATCTTGTCTCTCTAATATCCTGGGACTGACAGGACTACAACAGCAAGACCCAATGATGGCTCATTGGCAGGTAACCCTCCAACACACACCACTTTCACTGCCCCTACAGCAAACTGCCAGGGGCTGCAGCTCTTCTGCAGGCCCAACCCACCCACAGCAAACTGACAGGGGCCCGCAGCGCTTCCTCTCCCACACGCCCAGCCCCCTACCAAACTGAGAGGGGCCCGCAGCGCTTCCTCACTCTCCCCACCACTGCCCAGCCTTGTTGGGAAAACACAGCTGTTTCCTTACAGCCCCTTGCCACGACCCTCACAGAGGGAGGGATTTGGCTGTGACGATGAAGCAGTTCTGCTGCTAGCACCCTTCTTCCCAGGCCCACGTGTCTTCTTGGCAGATGCCTTCCCCCTCCGCTGGCACCCATACAGCCTCTCCTGAACAGCAGGAGCTCTTGGGGATGGGCAGAAGGTGGCACGGGGAGATTGCAATCATGATTTCCTTTTGTACAGGATTACTAGGAATCATAGTGGCACTATAAAGCTGAGTGAGATCCCAAATCCCCACAGCTGTCTCAGAGAATGCAAAATCCATCACAGCCTGAAAGCAGTTTTCCCAATGGTCAATTCCCTCTCTGTTAAAAACATGCACTCTATTTCCAGTACAGATTTGTCTGCTTTACGCTCCCAGCCAGTGGATCCCACTGCTTTTGACTGCTGCATAGGAGTCCTCTGCTCTCCAAAATCTCCTTGTGCACAACTAGCTGCTCATGATCAAAGTTAACTCCTAACCAGGGATAAGCTAAAAAGATGGGACTCCCTCCAATTCTGACTGTGAGGCAGGTTTCCCAGCCCTCTAATTGCTCTTGAGACTCTTTCCTGGACCCTTTCCAAGTCAACACCCCTTCTGAAGCAAGGACACCAAACTGGACGTAGAGTCCCAGGTGCCAAGGCCAATCAAGCCCACCCTCAGTTGCACCATAGACTTCTTCCCCACCTCCAGGAGACACCCTGCACTCTTGGCTCCTTGAGACTCCCAAAAAATCCCTCTGCCTTGGGTACCCTGCCCCATACAGCCTGGGCTGGTACCTGTTTCCGGGCAGAGTTGGTGCTCTCCTTGCCTTGAGGGGATGCCAGGGGATGGATTCTCTGGCGCAGTGTCTGGAATCCCTCCCAGCAGGAAGCAGGGCACTTTCTGGTTACTGCAGCAACTGGATGAGCCTGCAGCTGGCACTGAAACCCAGAAGACAAGCCCCAACACCAGAAAGCCATGCAGAATGCCACCTGTGGGACATGCCTGGGGTCGCCCCCTCCATGTTCGGCAGTGCCTGGGGCCCCCTGAGCATTTGCTCAGAGCTCTCCCATCTCTGAGCATGGGGCCAAAGGGCAGGAGAAGAGAGAACTCCACAAAGTCCAGGGCAGGGAACACAAGGAACCTGCTGTGTGTGTCTCAGCCCAGAAGGTGCCCAAGCCAGTGTGAAGGGATAGGGTGTTTCCCAGAGACATGACCCCCAGGCTCACAGGACTTCACACCCTACTGGCTCCCAATTTCAGACTGACAGGTGCCTTCTGCACAGGGGAGCACAGCCCTCCCTGTACACTCACAGCACTCCCACAGCAGACACCCTCAACCAACAGTCACCCTGGGCCCCTGTCCTCCCGCAGGAGGCAGAACTGACCTGAGTGCTGATGAGGCAGCAGAGAAGAGAGGAGTCCACCCACCCGGCAATGCCCGTCCTCTCTTCCTGCCCCTGGCACAGGGCTCGGCCATGGGATCTGCCTGGCCAACTGCAGAGCAAGCACAGCTAGTGCGCCCTAAGGGAAGGAAAAGAAAAGTCAGAGAAAACCACCCCTTCCTTTCTCCCCTCCCTGCAGCACATCACTCTCCCTTTCCACTGGGCACTCAGACACAGCAGAGCATCCTGCCCACAGCTCCGCAACTACACAGCATCCCAGCCGCAACTTCCCTCCACACTGCCATACGCATCCTGTCCACAGCTCCCCAGCCATCCCTGACTCCCCACCCCATTCCCGCAGGGCATCCCAGGCTCAGCTCCCCACCGCACTCCATAAGGGCATTCCATCTGCTGCTCCCCATCCAACCTCAGCTTCCCACCCCATTCCCACAGGGTGTCCACCCCACACACCTCTGTAGGGCATCTGGGTCACAGTTCCACAGCATCCCACTGCCCACATCCCTGCAGAAGACATCTTGATCACAGTTCCCCCCAACCCCCAGGTGCAGCTCCACCAACTCCCTCCTCACAGGTGCCTTGGCCCTGCCCTTTATAGAGGCATCCACTGGTCGCAGCTCCCTCCCCCATCACCAGGAGGAGATTATCTCGTACCCAGGTGAAGGCATCCAGGATTGTGTAGTGAGGCTGCAGGTTCAAGAAGGGTCGCTGCCCATTCCCTTGCTCCCAGCCATCTCGACCCCGTCCGCTCTGCCAGCCAGGTGAGAGTAAATAACTGGAAAACAAAAAATAATGTAAAACTCCTTTCCCTGCAAAACTGGGTGAGATAATGAGTTCTCTATACTATAGGGGCCCAACCCACACCACAGTTAAGTCAATCAGAGTTTTCTGTTTAGATCTGAATTTTCAAAGGGCTCTACCATGCGAGGCAGACAAAGTCTGATTGGAGACCTGATGCTGGGTTTGCAGTGCAAATCTGAGGTCCATCAATGCAGGGGTTCAGGAAATACAGGACCCCACCCTCCCTGACCTGCTTTTAAAATGTTCAGGTTATGATGCTTTTGGCATAGACCTGGGGAAAAAACTATGGCCATGAGACACAGAAAACTAGCACTGTAGGACTTCCTGATCCAAGCTAGTGTCAAGCACCAAGAACAAGTCTGGTAAGCCAATATTTCAAGTTACTGGACTTCATTCTGGTTCTCCCAACACTAAATTGAGCTACTGTAATCCCGAGTCAGCTGACATAGGCAAGACATGGGTGATTTACTGCAGTGTAGTCATGTCCCCATTCTGGTTCTCCCAGTGGTGTACTTAGCTACTGCACGCAACAATCCAGAGTGGAGACAGGAAGCCACTGCACATGTTCGTTAGTACTCTCAGTTCTATAGATCAGCCTGAAACTCACTTCAGACCAGGGGTTACAGGCACAAACACAGGGTCATTAGGTCAGGCAGTTCCCAGGATAAGGCACTCCCACCCATACACACCCAACAATGACCTGGCTCTGCTTATCAGCCTGTTGTAAAATGCACATGCAGAGTTAGATTGACTTGAAAATGTGAATGTCAGGTAAGGACCAGGAATAGACTGAAGAGAACAAATCTGGGGGCATTTGCACAGAGGTTCCTGAGATGCAGCCCCCTCAAAATGACCTATCTGCAAGAGCAGCGTGGCTTGAAAATTGACCTGCCAGTTGAATGCCTGCACAGTGTGGGAAACTTAGCATCATTTAAGGGGATTACCAAGCTATTAGGCCCCAAAGTGTAAGCACGAAATGAAGTGAACATGGAGCTGGTGTTGAAGTTGTGTCAGGAGAGCAGCTGCCAGCTCCATTTCTCTGGAGGCTTGCTACTGCAGGTACAGGGACAGAGCTGGCAGCTGTGCGATCTCAAAACCCCTTAACCCTGCTCCCAGGGAGCCAGCAGTAGGCCATGGGAATGAAACATAACCTCACCCCTTCCTACCCTTCCATTTTTTCTGTGCCCAGCACAGCTCCAACCCACCATTCCCATCGATGTCTCCTGATGCCCATGTCACAGGATGTATCAGGAAGCACTGCCAGCAGCAGGTGCTCCACACCTGTCAATGACATCTCAGGAGACTCATGGCTGCAGCTGTAGGGATCAGAGCTTTAAAAACTTTAATGCCATTATTCACCAATTCTCCTTCTGTATCCCTGCCAAGCTGGGAATCCAGTGCTGCTGCTTGGCTGCTCCTGCCTGCACAGTACTAACTACAGCTGTTTTTCACTTTTCTTCCTTTAGGCGGCACTGCTTGGTGCACTCCCTGAGAAGCAGGGCAAGCAGTAGCAATGTGAACAGTGGCAAAGGCCACAGCAATTAGGGGCAGTGAGGGGATCCCAGTGTGAGGGTGGAAAGGAATACAGACAGGATAGATCTGGGATGGTGCCATGACTTGGACAGTCTCTGGTGCTGCCAATAAAGCTAAGCCAAGATGCTAGAAGGGCAAGGATTGCAGAGATGATCTCTGCAGCGGCACTAGAGTGCATCTGGCCATTTTCCTGCTCTCTGTTACTCCCCACTATTCCTGGATTTCACAGTCGCAGCTGTTGCCAAGAGCACTCTTTATTGCCTGGGCTTGGCAAGAAAGTTCCAGTCCAGCCTTCCAGGCTCCTGTGTGACTGCTGTATTACTCTCTGCAGGGCACTGTGCCTGAAGAGCATTCACAAACTGTTGCAGACACCTGCCTGGAAATTAAGCAGTGCCTCATGCCAGGAGCCCAATACACTCATGCTCCAGGAGCCGCACTGATTGCTGATTCCTTTCTAGGTGACGTCTGAGGTCCTACTGGTGACCTACAAACATGGCATAAAAACTCCACTCAGCCAATGGCTTAGGGCAGGGGTGGCCAACCTGCGGCTCTTCAGAAGTTAATATGCGGCTCCTTGTACAGGCACTGACTCCGGGGCTGGAGACACAGGCGCCAACTTTCCAGTGTGCCAGGGGGTGCTCACTGCTCAACCCCTGGCCCTGCCCCCACCTCATCCCTTCCCAGCCCCTCCCCTGAGCCTGCAGTACCTTCGCTTCTCCCCCTTCCTCCCCAGATCCTTCTGCACGCCACGAAACAGTTAATTGGGAGGTGTGGGGAGGGAGAAGGAGGCGCTGCTCAGTGGGGCTACTGGTGGGTGGAAAGCACTGGGAGCGGGGGAGGGGGAGCTGATAGTGGGGGCTGCTGACGTATTACTGTGGCTCTTGGGCAAAGTACATTGGTAAATTCTGGCTCCTTCTCAGGCTCAGGATGGCCACCCCTGGCTTAGGGCAATGAACATGAGGATAAGTGACTGGGCTGAGTTCCCACACTGAAATGGCTTGAGTGCCGGGTTCCACCTACTCCAGCAAACCTGCAATCTCTTCTCCATTCAGGACAATGCAGGGAGTAGGAAAGTGGAGCAGCTGAGAGCCCGAAGGCTGAGCAGCAAACTGGGCAGACTGGGACAGGGGCAGAGGAGAGGGCCAGCTGCTCGAAGCAGAAGTATTGGTGAGGATCTGTTACCGACCATCAAATAAAACCAGAGTACAGATGGTTACTCCTATCTGTAACGTGTGGACAGAAAACGTATGTTGTTTTGAGAGGCCCTCAGTTTAGGAGACATGTTGGAAGGTGTCCTGCAGCCAGCAGTAAATCATCATTAGTTTCTAAACATTACAATTTTCTAACCAAAAGGACAACATTGGCTAACCCATCCTGGTTCAGTGGCAAAATTAAGGCAGCAATTAGAAAAAAAAAAGCATATATAACAAATGGCTAAAAGGGGAAATAGACAATCATTATATATCAAAAGTTATGATGTGCAGAAATATAAGGGAATCTAAAGATGGAAAAAATCCATGGTTGACAGGACTTCATATGGACAATATGAAGTAATTTTTTAAAGTATATTAGATACAAAAGTATCCAACCAATGGTGTAGGCCTGGAGATGGTAAAATTGTTAATGACGATGCAGATAAGGCAGAAGTGTTAAATAAATATTTCTGTTCTGTGTTTGGAAAGAAGCAGAATGACACACTCACATAACATTAGGATGAGGAAGTACTTTCCAGTACATTAAACTACATCTACTAAGGACAGATATTTTTAAATCAGCAGGCCCAGATAACTTGCAACCAACAATCCCAAAAGAGTAGGATGAATATATCTGTGGCCTGCTGATTTTATTTTTTAACAGATGTTAGAATACTGGGGAAATTCCAGAAGACTGGAAGAGTGCTAATGTTGTGCCAATATTGAAAATGGGCAAGGGGGATGAACTATAGGCCAGTTAGTCTGACATTAGTCCCATACAAAATAATGGAAATGCTGAGATGGGATTCAATGACTAAAGAATTAAAGGAGGGTAAAACAATTAAGGCCAGTCAACGTGGTTTATGGAGAATGGGTCTTGTCAAGCAAACCTGGTTTCATTCTCTGATGAGATGACAAGTTTGGTTGATACAGGTGACTGCATAGATGTAACATACTGGTTTTTGTATGGAAGCAGTTTGACTTAGTACCACTATGATAAAATACACCCCTATATTCACACCCAATACACTATTGTAATAATCTTTGTTCAAAGTATGCCCTGTAAGGTATCATTTGAAAACTCATTTGAAAAATAATTTGCCGGTCAGTATTATCCTGATAAAATGTGTGACAACATTGTATATAAAGTTCTAAGATTCCCCCGTATGATGTTATTAAGGCTATGTCTATACTAGCACTTTTGTCAGAAAAACTTTTGTCGGTCAGGGTGTGAAAAAAACACCTCCCCTGACCGACAAATTTCACCGACAGAAGCGCTGATGTGGACAGCACTATGTTAGTGGGAGACGCTCTCCCGCTGACATAGCTGCTGCCGCTTGTTGGTGGTGGTTTAATTATGCCAACGGCAGAATTCTCTCCCGTCGGCATAGAGCAACTACCGGGAAACCTGATAGCGGCACAGCTGCAGCATTACAGCTGTGCTGCTGTAAGGTCTGTAGTGCAGACATAGCCTAACACATGTTCCAAATCCCACAGATCTGCCCAGGCAGAAGTCAGGTCTGTCCTAAATAAACAAAGGAATGTCTGCTTGGCTTAATTTGGATTTAAGTAGTAAACAGAGTCATCAAGCAGTGAAAGAAAACAAAAGAAGTTCAAACATTTGGGGGAAAAAACAGCAGGAAATATCCTTCCATACAGACTCTTTGTCAACTGGGTCTTAGCTAGAAATGTTTTTCAAGAGGGGGCACAAACTATAAAAAGGTGGGACAAACATCCTCTCTCTCGGCCTTACCATTGCTTTCTCTGCACCTGAAGAGACAAAGGAGACAGCTGTTGGATTCTGGGGGAGGGGCCCGACCTATGAGTTTGGTCAATAAGACTGCTGAAAGCATGTGATGAGAAAACTTTGCTTTGAATCTAATATAGTTTGTTAAGTTGGGCACCCAGATAGCATTCTACCTTTATTTTTCTTGCAACCAATTCTGACTTTTACACTTCATTACTTGTATTCACTTACAATCTTTTTCTCTGTAGTTAATAAACTTGTTTTACTGTTTCATCTAATCCAATGTGTTTGTTGAAGTGTCCGGGGACACCATATGGGGTAACCAAAGTTGTGTATGTATTATTTTTTCAAAAGAAGAACAGACTCAATATATTCACTGTCCAGAAGATGGCTGGACAGTACAGACATACGTTTCTGGGGGAAAATCTGGGACTGGGAATGTGCTGGACTCATTCTGTGGACTCTTTAAGGCTGGTAACAGCCAGAGGGTGGCTGGCTGCAGCAGCACACAGACATAGCTGGGAGTGACTTACATACCGCAGGCTGTTTGTGAGCAGTCCAGGTTAGTGGCTCCAGCAGCAAAGCAGTGTAAAGGGCACCCCAGGTTACAGGGCAGGGGTGACATAGATACTCATTGGTCTGGACTGTACCTTGGTATGTCACAACATTCTGATTTTAAAATGAGCACTATACAATATCAAGCCACACTAAAAGGATTAAGAACTGGCTAATTGACAGATCATCCTGGAAGGGGGTATTTCTAGTGAAGTTGTGCAGGGATAGGTATTAGGCCCAACACTATTCAATATCTTTATAAAGACCAGGAAGAAAATATTAAAAAAAAAAAAAAAAAAAACAGCTGATCAGATTTGAAGATTACACAGAGATTGACAAAGTGGCATATAATGATGAGGACAAGGTAGCCATACAGAATGACCTGGATCACTTAGTAAGCTGGGACCATTCAAATAGAATGCTTAATACAGCCTGTCATAAACATACAGCTAGGGGTAGCCTAGAATTCCTCCTTACCTGTAAGGGGTTAAGAAGCTCAGATAACCGGGTTGGCACCTGATCAACAGGACCAATGGGGAAAGAAGATACTTTAAAATCTTGGGGGGGAAAGGTTTTTTTTGTGCTCTTTGTGTGTGTGTGTTCTCTCTTGGGACTGAGAGGGGCCAGACAGAAATCCATCTTCTCCAACCCATCCTAATCCAAGTCTCCAATATTGCAATCAGTATAGGTAAGCCAGGCAAGGCAGATTAGTTTATCTTTTGTTTTGCTTGTGAATTTTCCCTGTGCTAAGAAGGAGGTTTATTCCTGTTTTCTGTAACTTTAAGGTTTTGTCCAGAGGGGAATCCTCTGTGTTTTGAATCTGAATACCCTGTAAAGTATTTACCATCCTGATTTTACGGAGGTGATTCTTTTACCTTTCCTTTAAATAAAATCCTTCTTTTAAGAACCTGACTGATTTTTCCATTGTTCCAAGACCCAGGGGTTTGGGTCTTTGAACATTTTGTAACCAACTGGTTAGGATATTATTCTCAAGCTTCCCAGGAAAGGGGGTGTAAGGGCTTGGTGGGATTGCTGGGGGAAGAGGAACTCCAAGTGGTCCTTTTCCCTGTTTCTTTGTTAAATCACTTGGTGGTGGCAGCGTTACTTAAACCCAAGGTACAAGGGAGAATTTGTGCCTGAGGAGTTTTTCACCTAAGCTGGTAGAAATAGGCTTAGGGGGTCTTTCGTGTGGGTCCTCACGTCTGTACCCTAGAGTTCAGAGTGGGGAGGGAACCCTGATACAGCCAAATGGAAAGTTATACATGTAGGAAGGAGGAACGCAGGTCACACCTACAGACTAAGGAAACAGGGACTCTGACAAGGATTCAACATGCGCTCCCAGTGTGATCTGTAGCAAAAGGGCTAATACAGTCCTTGGAGATATAAACATGAGTGTGGAGAGCAGGAAGATAATTTTATCTCTGTATAGGACATCTGTGAGACTGATATGGAATACTGCATCCATTTCCAGTGTCTGCACTTTAAAAATGATGTTGAAAAAAGGATGCAGAAGAAAGCCACAGAATGATGTAAAGGCTGAAGAAAATGCCTTACAGTGCAAGACTTAAAGAGATCAGTCTGTTTAAGGTTATCAAAATGAAGACTGAGAGGTGACTTGATTTCTGTGTATTGTCAAGGAAACAAAACACTGGGTCTAAACCACTCTTTATTCTAGCACAGAAAGGCAAAACAAGAACCAATGGCTGGAAGATAAAGCCAGGCACATTTAAAATAGAAATACAGGACAAATATTTAAGACGGTGAGGTTATTAACCATTGAAACAAACTAGCAAGGAAAAGAAATGGTGAATTCTTCATCTCTTGATGGTTTCAAATCCAGGCTGGCTGCCTTTCTGGAAGATGCTTTAGCTAAATACAAGTTGCTGGGCTCAAAACAGAGATAACTGGGTGAAATTCAAGGACCTGTGTTGTACAGGTCAGACTACATGATCTAATGTCCTTAAAATTCAGACTCTGTGAAACCCAGGGCCATCAGCAGCAGAACTGTGGTGGGGAGGAAGTGGTGGCAGGGGGATACAGACAGAACCAAGCATGCGCCAGGGGGAGAAACACATGGAAACTCCTGCAACGTTTTAGCAACCCAAAGCTTTGCTTGAGCTGGGTGGACCTTTCTCACCCTGATTTCTCTGGGATCATATCAGTTTCAAAATTCAACCTTAAGCACTATTAAATTTTGAACCCCTCACCCTCTGTTCCAACTGGGTTGGAGGAGCAGCCACTCTATCCCTCCCCTAGCCCTGTCCTGTTCCCCTAGGACACCTATTTCTTCCCCCCCCACACAGGGCCCACCTGACTGGGCCATAAGGACCCCATTACCTAATCCTGCATCAAGGCCAGTGAGAAAGGTCCTGGCCCCACAGCACTGAACCCCGCCCTCATCAGTTGAGAGCACCTGAGCACCCAATCGCCAGCAGCAAGCATAAGTTGTATGTAAATTCTAGTCCTGCTGGTAGTTTGCCAGACTACACCTGCTGGTGACATGCCCATTGCACCGAGCCACTAGGCTCAGCCTTCAGGCCAGCAGTGCTCAGGCTTGTTTTCCAAGCCTATATAAAGCCTTAAATGGGTCAGGCGTGGGGGGTTGAGTTGGGAGAGCCACTGTGAAACATTTACATTGTTTCCAGGCACTCAGACAGCAGCTTCACATCAGCAAATCACCATCCTCCAGGAGATGAGGCAAAAGGCAATACAGGACTGGAGGGGAGGGGAGGGGAAGGGAGGAGAGTAGAGTGTGTGAGGCACAAAGCAGCTGTACTAGCACTGGGTGCCATTCATCACTGCCGGGGGGAGCAGCATTAGGTAAGCACTACTCTGGTGTCTAGCTCTACTCTGAGTAGGCAAAGTTACACGACAAGGTGGCAGAGTTCCAGCTTCACTGCAGCTTTGGAGCAGCACCCACTGCAAATGGTGGTGGTGAAGTTCTTGTGTAGACATGGTCCGGGTGCAGCACAGGGAGATTGACAGTGTGGCACAACCTGACTCATGCTGCAGCACCAGTATGGCCCACCAGTGGGAATGCTGGGGAAGAGGGCAGGAATTCACCCTGACCTTGGGCCTGCACAGGCTGGCCAAAGGGGTTCCAGAGTACCATGGAGACCTCACCCAGTCAAATGCATGCTACCCACACTGAACTCTGGAGTGTATGCAAAGGGCTTAGCTAGAACACTCTCCCTAGTGTGGACATCTGAGGCAGAAGGGGAAGAGATACGGGGAGAGGGCACTACGCTGAAACTCCTGCATGGGCCAGGAGGGAGAAAGATACGGGATAGGGACCTGGGACCAGAGGTGAAACTGAGTTAGGTTATAAGAAGGAAAAAACAGAGAGAAAACCAGGACCCGGATTAAAAGACGATGACTTCAGCAATTCCTTAGATCACCATCAGGAAAAGGGATTTCATGTTGCAGTTCCTGAGAACAGGGTGGCCTTTGGAGCATGTTTGCTGCTGTCTTCAACACTGACTGAGGTGAAGGGATGGTATGACCAGACCAAACCAAAATGGGAATATCTCCAGGACGCCCCTTTACACTTCTTGCCTTTGGCTAAGAAGTCCAGTCCACGCAGACCCCAAAAGCTGCTTACCTGCTGCCTACAAGCATAGTGGGCACTGAGGACGATGACAGAGCCCTCAATTGCCTCTCCCCCAACACAGAATAAGACGTGGGCTATGCAGGTCTTTCCCCTGTTCCCTGACCCTCATTCTGCATTCTAGCTGGGTACTGCACTGTAGGAGCTGCCCAGGTCTCCTCCCTGCTTCCCACATCAGAAGGTTGACCATCCTCACCTCTGTTCAGATGGAGTCTGTCCAGCACTGAGCGCTGAGGTGGCGTTCCGGAGCTCCTCATTGCCAGGCAGGGTTGGGATCCCATGGACAGAGCTTGAAGCATTCAGCACATGGAGACGGTGAAGGGCTGCATGTGGAGTTAGGAGAGGGGAACAATGCATTGGGATTCTGCTTGGAGGAGATTCCAGACACTCCAGCATGTAGCTCAAGGACAGAGCAGCCTCCCCAGCATTAGGACATGCTCTGTACCCTCAGGAACATTGGGTTTGGCTATATAGGGGTGTCTGTGCTGCCTCACTGGCATGCATTCTGCTCCACAGGGAGCCAGAGACCCCATTCCCTTCAGGAGTGAACTGATGCTAGCACAAGGAAAGTTAAGCCCCCATCTCTAGTTATTTGGGGAGCAAGCAGCCTGAAGTGGAAGCTGTCGGAGCATTTCCAGTCTAATCCCCACTTGGTGTTGAACCTCCAGGAACACTCTTGTTCGGGGCAGAATTTCCCAGACTCAGCCTCCATCCAAAGGGAAGGATGGATTGCAACCCAAACTGGCTCAAGCAGGGTGGGCAGCAGCTGCTTTGTTATGCTTCTGACGTGGGGGTCATATAGCTCCCTAAAAATGGGGTATTTTGAATTGTAGGGTTAATTAAAATGGAAATTGTAGTTTAGCAAGTAATTGAATTTACTAGAGGACTGCCTGGCAGTCACAGCTTAGCGAGCATGTAATAACTGAAAGGAGCTGGGGGGAAAGAGCTCCCTTTCATGAACATCCATCCAGTCAGTTAGCTATGAAGTTCCTCTTGCTGGCTATTCTCTGCTTGCTTTACCTGTAAAGGGTTAACCAAGTTCCCCAAGTAAAGAAAAAGGAATGGGCACCTGACCAAAAGAGCCAATGGGAGGCTAGAGCTTTTTAAAATGGGAAAAAAACTTCCCCTTTGTCCCGTTCTCTGGAGGAGACATGGAGCAGCAATGCTATAAGCACGAATGCAGTGTAAGGCTTGAACCAGGTACAAAAATTCATCTTCCATACCTAGAAGAAATCATTAGACAGGGCATATTTAAATAGATGCGATTAGGTTTATTTTGGCTTGTGGATCAAAGTTCCTCCCCCCCCCCCCCCATTTTACAAAGTTTTAGCCTCCCACTAGCTCTTTTGGTCAGGTGCCCTCTCCTTTTCCTTTACCTGGGGAACTCTTTACAGCTAAAGCAAGCAGAGAACAGCCACCAAGAGGGACTTGATAGCTAACTGGCTGGCCAGGTATTCATGAAAGGGAGCTTCCCCCCCTCATTTATTACACTAACCTTCCCACGCGGCAGGTGTAACTGGGCCACTGAGTCCTGGGCACCACTTTACTGAGCCAGCGACAGGCTGGGGAGGGCGCTCAGGTCCGGGCTGGGAGGCTGATTGCTAGGACCGGATTACACAGCTGGACGGCCCGGCTGGGCTCTGGGAACGTTAAGGGCTCAGGACGGGAGCTGAGGGAGGAAGGCAGGCAGGCAGGCAGGCAGCTAGCGCGGGGGTGGGGGTGTCTAAGGCGACTTGCTAAAAGGAAAATGCGACCTTGCGCGAGAAGTGGGCCGAGCCTTCCCGCCCCAGCGCCGCGCCGCGCCGGGGTCAAGAGCTGCCCGGCCGGGTTGCGGGTGCCCTCAGAGCGCGGGGCAGGGCTCGCCGGCCTATGCCTTCGCTCAGGCCGCCCCCGCTGCGGGCGTCGGGACATCGCCCAGCCCGGCCTAGCAGCGCTGCCGAGCCCCGGCCCGGCCCGGCCGCGATACGCAGCGGGTGTGTTGTGTGAGCCCCGCTCCAGACCCCTGACCTCGGCTCAGCAGCCCCGGCAGCCTCCACATCCCGCTCCCGAGTCCCGGCTCCCAGGCGGCACCGCGCGAGAGAGCACGGAGTGGAGACGTCAGGGGTGGAGGGGCCCCGGCAGAAACCATGGAGAAGGAAAGTGAGGGCTAGAGGGGGCCAAAGGAACCCATAGAGAGGCAGCGTGAAGGCTAGAGGGGACACACCAGACAGGATGTGTGAAGGCTAGAACACCCCGAAACCATAAATAAGAGCTGTGTAGACCAGGGACCATATACCATAGAGAGGATATGGGAAGGCTAGACGGTGCCAAACCCGACCATAGAGAGGCAATAGCTAGGCTAGATTAACCCGGAATCATAAAGGAGGCACAGGTCAGAGGGGCCAAAGAGAGGAAATCCGGGGGGCACAGGAGAGACAGACTCCCCAGGGCTGGCGGGGCCCCACTCACACGGAGACCAGCAACGTGTGGGCCGTGGGGCCCTGGAGGAGTGGTGGGTGGCTCAGGCACGAGCCTGCTCACCCAGGTGACTGGTCGCTGATAGGGTTGCTAACTTTCTAATGAGACAAAACCAAACACCCTAGACCTGCCCCTTCTCTGAGGCCCCACCCTCTGCTCACTGGATTCCACCTCACTCACTTTCGCTGGGCTGGGGCCGGGAGGAGGTGAGGGCTCTGGGGTGGGGCTGAGGGGTTTGGGGTGTAGGAGGGGGCTCAATTCAAGTCAGGTCTGTGTTTTTGGGGAGCCAGGGTGCAGTATATAGCCAGTCTGAGTCATGAAAGACACCCCGCCCCCCGTCTCTGCTTGAACCAAAACCGATCAGAGAAAAGGCTTACAGAGAGCAGTGAAGAGCCCTTGCGAGACACACCTAGACCCCCTCCTGGCAAGGATGACAAGATTAAGACATCTCTATTAGCATACAGAATGAAGAACAGCGATAACTCCCCTAGCCTCATCTGCATGAAAGATGGGACAGAGATTGGCATAAAGAGTGAAGAATAGAGAAGCACACTGAACTCTGGGACCAGAAAAGCAGGGAAGCACTGCATCATGGGAATTTCTGTTCCAGATGTTAATGAACCTACACCTGCACACACCCAGCTCAACAATTATCAGGCCAATTCTAGTAATAAATCCTTGATTGATATCCAAAATACTGAAGCAGCTTAATTGCATTGTGAGCTCCCTGGAAGAAAACACCACCCATAGCCAAGAGTGATCAGCTCCTATTGTCTAGCCTAAAGAAAACCCTTAAGTAATTGGTTTATCCATAAACAAATCTGGTGTTCTCCCTTGAACCATTGTATTTTCTCTACAAAAACCCCTACCTATGCCCAATTAAGTGTTCTGATGCATAGACTCAAACTCTATATCAGTTCTACTGGGACTCCATCTCCTGACTGATTGTGCTGGGGGCTCTGCCTGTCTTCTGCACTCAGGACCCTGAGCTACCACCATCACCTGGGAACCCCGACCAGTTCACGCTTCAGGGAGTGATGAGATCCTTTTTTCCCCTCTCTCTCTGTTTTCCTTTCTACCTCAGGTATTAACCTTTAATAATGCTATGCTGGTTTTGGCTCTCCTTGTGTAGTTATCACTATTATTCAATAAATAACTTTTATGGTTAAGCTGGTTGCCTCTCTCTCTCTGTCTCTGAACTTTACTCTTTTGTGGTTTTATCTTCCCCCATTTACTCTGCAGCAACACTTCTTTTACCTGAGCTAAAGATCCTTGTAGTGCCCAAAAATACTGTGGGATTTGCTCATCAAGTGGGTAACGACTGGTACAATTGTGACGTGAAAGTGGGATAGGGACGTGTTAAACCTGTGGCACATAAGGGTGGGGGGGCAGCTGAAAGTGCTGCTCAGCCCAGCCTATTGAGACGAGGGGCACATAAGGGTGACAGCTTGAAGGTGCTGTTTAAACCAGTCCATTGAGTACAGGGACATATAAGGGGATCAGCTTGAGAGTGCTGATTAACCCGGTTCGCTCAGACTTGCTCTGTTAGTGTATGTATGTGTGTGTGTGTGTGTCTTCATTTAGTTCGAGGGCTGGAGAAACCCAGTCCTGGGGAACCTAGGTCCTGCAGGATAGCTCCACTGGGAGGGGACTTGCAGAAGGAAGGAGTAGAGCTCCATATGAGAACACAAGTGACATAAGCAGTACATTAATAGAATTACAGAACCTCCCCACCCACCCCGAAGAGTAACCCTAATAAATGAGCATACCCCAAAGTAACGGGCATATCTGGTAACAGGCTCCAGACTTGAGGGTGGGGCTGAGGGATTTGGAGTGCAGGAGGGGGCTGTGGGTTGAGACAGGGGGTTGGGGTGTGGCACAGGGTGCAGGCTCTGAGCTGGGGATGAGGTGTTCAGGATGTGTGAGGGGGCTCTGGGCTGGGGCAGGGAGTTGGGTTGTGTGTGTGGGGGGGTGAGGGCTCTGGCTGGAGTGCAGGCTCTGGGATGGGGCTGGGGATAAGGGGTTTGGAGTGCAGGAGGGGGCTCCGGGTTGGAGGGGTCAGGTCTGGGGCCGGGGGTTGGGGCGCTTGCTTACCTCGGTCGGCTCCAGGTCAGTGGAGCACTGGGGCTAAGGTGGGCTCCCTGCCTGTCCTGGCTCCGCACTGTGCCCCGGAAGCAGCCAGCAGTCTGGCTCCTAAGTGGAAGGGCCAGGAGGCTCTGCATGCTGCTTTTGCCAGCAGGCACTGCCCCACCCCACCCAGCTCCCTTTGGCCACGGTTCCTGGCCAATGGAAGTGCGAAGCCACTGTTTGGGGCAGGTGCAGCGTATGGAGTCCCATGGCCCCTTCCTAGGAGCTGGACCTGTTGGCCGTTTCTGGGGCGCAGTGCGGTGCCAGGATAATTAGGGACTAGCTTGCCTTAGACCCAAAGCACAGGCCCGCTCCCGCTGGGCAGCGCCTTAGGTGGTGTCCTGTCCCTGGATGAGACACGGGTCCAGGGACACAGCTGCCCAGCAGCCTCTGAGTACGCATTGGCACTGGGGGCCTGAATCTCAGCCCCCCAGCTCCTCAGCATGGCCAGCCAGGCTCCGGAGCAAACATGGCCTGGTTGCGGCAGGCGGGCTCACAGGGCTGCTGCAGTGACTCAGCCCCTGTTGCTGGCACCGAACTCCTGGCCAAGTATAGTGCGAGAAACTGCTACCTGTAGGAATTTGCTACCTGTAGCAGTTACTCATATGTAAGGGATTGTAAAAAAAATCTGCTCTTGTAAAAAACTGCTATCTGATGTACCAAATTCCTACAGATAGCAGTTTCTCACTATACTTGACCAGGAGTGTAGTGCCAGCAGGAAGGTATGGGCGCTTCAGGGAAGGTGTGTCCTTGGGGAGGGTCTCTCCGCCTCCGGCCAGTGGCTGACTCTGCCCTGAAGCAGGAAAGATGTGTTATGTGGTTCAGTAAGGCCACATACATTCACAGGGATGAGAACATCCCTGAATCCGGCCAACGCAACTCTAGTGGCCTTGTTAGCTCATGCTGGGAGTGGTGCCATAGCCCTCAGCGATAGTCTGCAGAGAGGGACTATCCTCTCTCTGCACAAGGAGGTGCGTGCAACAGGGGAGGCCTCCTGATTCATACTGAGAAAGGGCAATCAGCTAGTTATCTTAGGTGCCTGTACATGAATGTAAGAAGCCTGGGAAACAAGCAGGAAGAGTTGGAAGTCCTGGCACAATCAAGGAACTATAATATGATTGGAATAACAGAGACTTGGTGGGGTAACTCACATGATTGGAGCACTGTCATAGATGGGTATAAACCAGGGGCCTCAAACTCAATTTATCTTAGGGCCAGTGCCAGTCCTCAAATCCTCCCAGCGGGCCAATAATATCACGGAAGATAGTGTTCACACCACCTCCCAGCCTGTTTCCCACCCTTTTCCCTCGCTCCCTTGACCTCATGTCGCCCCGGCTGACTGTGCCTGGCAACTAGTGACGTTGCCTCCATGGCTGACTCTGCCCAGCAACAAATGATGCTGCCTCCATGGCTGACTCTGCCCAGCAACCAGTGATAGTATCTCTGTTCCTCTCCCCCAGCCAATGGGAGCTGTGGGAGGCGGTGCCTGTAGCAGACAGCTGGCAGCCTGGATGCATAGGTCTCTGTGCGGGCAATAGCAGGGATAGGGAACTGCTTGCAGGGAGCAGAGCTGCCCGAGGTGAATGACAGGTTGCCGAGTGCAACCCCTGGGAGGGTCCAAGGAGCAGCAGGATGGAGCAACGTTGTGGGGAGGAACATGTGAATCTCTCCTGCCCACTCCCCTCCCGTCCCACCCCACCTCAGCCAGCAGCCGTGAGGGCCGGATGAAAGAACTTTTAAAAAAGTTTCCGCGGGCCACATTACGGAGGTTCTTGGGCCGCAGATGGCCCGTGGGCCGGGACTTTGAGTCCCCTGGTATAAACGGTTCAGGAAGGACAGGAGGGGGAGAAAAGGTGGAGGAGTTGCACTGTATGTAAGAGAGCAGTATGATTGCTCAGAGCTCCAGTATTAAACTGGAGAAAAGCCTGTTGACAGTCTTTGGGTTAAGTTTAGAGGCAAGAGCAACAGGGATGATATTGTGGTGGGCATCTGCTATAGACCACCAGACCAGGAGGATAAGGTAGACGAGGCTTTCTTCGGACACTTACAGAAGTTTCTAGATCACACATCCTGGTTCTCATGGGGGACTTCAATCACCCTGATATCTGCTGGGAGAGCAATACAGCAGTGCACAGACAATGCAGGAAGTTTTTGGAGAGTGTTGGGGACAACTTCCTGATACAAGTGCTGGAGGAACCAACTAGGGGCCATGCTTCTCTTGACCTGCTGCTCACAAACACGGAAGAACTGGTAGTGGAAGTAGAAGTTGATGGCAATCCTGGGCAGCAGTGACCATGAGATGGTCAAATTCAGGATCTTGACAAAAGGAAGAAAGGGGGGGCTGCAGAATATGGACCCTGGACTTCAGAAAAGCAGACTTTGACTCCCTCAGGGAACTGATGGGCAGGATCCCCTGGGAGGCTAATATGAGAGGGAAAGGAGTCCAGGAGAGCTGGCTGTATTTTAAAGAAGCCTTATTGAGGGGGCAGGAACAAACTATCCCGATGTGCAAAAAAAATAGGAAATACCCCAGGCATATTTGGCTTAAGAGAGAAATCTTCAGTGAGCTTAAACACAAAGAGGAATCTTACAAGAAGTGGAAACTTGGACAGATTACTAGGGAGGAGTATAAAAACATTGCTCGAGCATACAGGGATGTAATCAGGAAGGCCAAAGCACAATTGCAGTTGCAGCTCATAAGGGATGTGAAGAGTAACAAGAAGGGTTTCTACAGGTATGTTAGCAACAAGAAGGTGGTCAGGGAAAGTGTGGGACCCTTACTGAATGGGGAAGTGACACATGATGTGGAAAAAGCTGTGTGATGTTTTTTTTTGCCTTGGTCTTCACAGACAAGGTCAGCTCCCAGACTGCTGCACTGGGCAGCACAGTATGGGGAGGAGATGAACAGCCCTGAGCAGTGGAAGAACAGGTTAAGGACTATTTAGTAAAGGTGGACATGCACAAGTCTATGGGGCCAGATGCAGTGCATCTTAGGGTGCTGAGGGAGTTGGCTGATGTGATTGCAGAGCCACTGGCCAAGGGCAAGTCATGCCTGACCAACCTGATTGCCTTCTATGATGAGATAAGTGGCTCTGTGGATATGGGTAAAGCAGTGGACGTGATATACCTTGCTTTAGCAAAGCTTTTCATACAGCTTCCCACAGTATTCTTGCCAGCAAATTAAAGATGTATGGATTGGATGAATGTACTAGAAAGTGGATAGAAAACTGGCTAGATTGTCGGGCTCAATGGGTAGTGATCAATGGCTCGATATCTAGTTGGCAGCTGGTATCAAGCGGAGTGCCCCAGAGGTTGGTCCTGGTGCCGGTTTTGTTCAACATCTTCATTAATGATCTGGATGATGAGATAGATTGTACCCTCATCAAGTTTATGGATGACACTAAGCTGTGGGGAGAGGTAGATATGCTGGAGGGCAGGGATAGGGTCCAGAGTGACCTAGACAGATTGGAGGATTGGGCCAAAAGAAATCTGATGAGGTTCAACAAGGACAAGTGCAGAGTCCTGCTCTTAGGATGGAAGAATCCCAGGCACTGCTACAGGCTGGGGACCGACTGGCTAAGTGGCAGTTCTGCAGAAAAGTACCTGAAAATTACAGTGGACGAGAAGCTGGATATGAGTCAACAGTGTGCCCATGTTGCCAAGAAGGCTAACAGCATAAATTAGTAGGAGCATTGTCAGCAGATCGAAGGAAATTATTATTGCCCTCTATTTGGCACTGGTGAGGCCACATCTGGAGTATTGCATCTAGTTTTGGGCCCCCCACTACAGAAAGGACAAATTGGAGAGAGTCCAGCAGAGGGCAACAAAAATGATTAGGGGTCTGGGGCACATGATTTATGAGGAGAGGCTGCGGGAACTGGGCTTATTTAGTCTGCAGAAGAGAAGAGTGAGGGGGGATTTGATAGCAGCCTTCAAGTACCTGAAGGGGAATTCCAAAGTGAATGGAGCTCGGCTGTTCTCAGTGATGGCAGATGACAGAACAAGAAGCAATGGTCTCAAGTTGCAGTGGGGGAGGTCTAAGTTGGATATTAGGAAACACTATTTCACTAGGAGGGTGATGAAGCAGTGGGATGGGTTACCTAGGGAGGTGGTGGAATCGCCGTCCTTAGAAGTTTTTAAGGCCCAGCTTGACAAAGCCCTGGCTGGGATGATTTAGTTGGTGTTGGTCCTGCTTTGAGCAGAGGATTGGACTAGATGACCTCCTGAGGTCTCTTCTAACCGTAATCTTCTATGATTCTGTAATTCTATTCCTTGGTCGGTGGTGCTTACAGTGATCATCCTTCTAGTTTAAACCATGCAGCTCCCTGTTTCCCAAGGTTCAAAGGGGAAAATGGACATTTCTAGGGATAACAAGGGTATCCAGAGTTAGAAGAGTTACTGCTAATGTATGGCTTGCAGGAGCTTCATGCTTCAGATCTTAAAACATCTCTAACTACTCAGGATTAAGAGTTTCTTATCCCTTCCTCTGAAGCTTCTGGTGCTTGACACTGTCAGACATGGGATGCTGGGTTAGATAGACCCTAGTCTGAGCCAGTCTGGTAGTTCCTATGTTCCCTAAAATCCTGTGGGTCTGAATGTTTAATTTGCATGCATGGAGTAGCTACTACAGTTCTTACATTAAATACATGGTGACCTCATGGCTTCTGCGTGGCCCTGGCTCAGATCACACACAAACACTATCGACTCAGACCATATTGGCAGTGTGTGCCAGATATGCATAGTTTGGGCCACAAGTCATTATTTGTAGAACCCTGTCCCAGGAGGTAGCCTTCAGTCTGTAAAGAGCTCCTTAGCTGTTGCTTCTTGCTCATGTGCTTGTCTCTTAGGTGCTCCTGCTCTTTCCTGGCTTTTAGAAGTTGTTTCTATATACTTCTTTCTTGCTTCTGTCAAAGTCAGATTCAGGACTCACATAATTTGTCAGACCACTCTGTTTATTAGCAAAGCGCTTTGCCAGTGCACCCAGATATATGTGAGCCCCCTGCAAAAGCTCAGTCTAACTTATTTATACAGAAGCCAACATAGGAGACAAAAGGAAGCAGAAACTGACAAATATACATACATATCTTATTTGCCGTTTACCAATCTCCTAGCTCAGTAGGAGCTCTAAGTTAATTAGTTTGAGGACCCATTGTCTCACACTCCTTAATGTTTCTCTTCCTGACAACTATATTTCAACAAACCCTTCAAGTAGCATTTCTTTAATGAATTATAATTTCAATATAATTCATTCTACTTTCACACTTCCTTTTTAGTTGTTGCTGGTGAACATCCAGTTGAAATGACACCTTCTGTAGAGTCAATGCTGCAGGCAGCCACCGTCATGATGCCCACACTGCTAGTACACATTCACTGTGCCACCGACTGCAACTCCAGAAAGTGTAGCGACAGGTGCTTCCCTCAGTGAGTCACTCCTAGGTCATTTAGTACTTTAAAGCAGAGCTTCCACAGGCTCCACAGCCAGCACCTGCCCCACTTGGGCTGCTGTAACAATGCTGCCTTTGGTGGGACACAACTGAGAGTATCAGTTCAGGACAAATTGCTTAGAGCAGGGCAGTCACAGCCCCAGGTTGGTGGTTCTCCACCTCTAAGGCACACCAAACCAGCCAAATAGAGAGGACTTTGGTCTCACCCCACTGGCTAACCATAAGTCATACAAGCAGTTCCCTTAGACACTCCAGTTTCCCAGTATCAGCACCAGTGCCGACTCCAATCCACATACGAAGTCTTCCTGGGGATGTTCAAGGTAGCATGTGAGCAATGCCTGCCACCTGCAAACTGAGTCAGGCATGGACATGTGACTTGCCCATGTGACTCCAAACTCCATCTTGCTGCTGTGATTTTCCACAGTAAGAACAAAGGGGTGACCTTCCACAGGGCAGAGAATATAAAAGGCCTGGAAACCCCTCCATTTTGTCTTCAATCCTGCTTCTTACTTCTGGAGGAACCTTGCTGCAAACTGAAGCTCTGAAGAAAGGACTGAATGACCCATCCCAGCTGTGGATGTACTCCAGAGACTTGATTTGAACCTGCAGTTTATTCTATCACTGCTACAATCCTGAATGAAGAACTTTGCCATTACTGTATGTAATTGATTCCATTTAATCAATTCTAGCTCTCATCTATATTTCTTTCTTTTTCTGAATAAACCTTTAGATTTTAGATTCTAAAGGATTGGCAACAGCGTGATTTGTGGGTAAGATCTGACTTGTATATTGACCTGGGTCTGGAGCTTGGTCCTTTGGGATCGGGAGAACCTTTTCTTCTTTTACTGGGGTATTGGTTTTCATAACCATTAGTCCCCATAACGAGCTCCCAAGGTCCATTGTCAGTTAAGTGTTTCTTGACTGGGCACTCACTGAGAATAGTCCTTTCTCAAGAAACTGACCAAATGCTTCACTGAGGTTACTTAGAATCAAACACATTAAGATATAAGTACATAGCCAATATTCATAACTTTAAATACAAAAATGATACGCATATACAGACAACATAATCATAACCAGCAAATCATATTCTTGTCATAGACACCTCACTTGACAACCTTTGTACTATATTTGCTGCAAATATATAACAGTGGTTGCAACAGTGATCTATACGGTCACAGTTCATGTCAATAACATCAGAGGCACCATCACCTCAGAACCTAGTGACCAAGCACAGGCCTATTCTACCAGTCTGGAACAGGAGGCTATGTGGGGCATATGACACTGAACTTCCTAGAGGGGTGAGCTAATGGGGCATCCCCAGGGGGAGCACAGGGTAGAGTGGTCCAGCTGAAGATTCCCAGTGCCAGTGCTGGGTGGAGTGGCCAAGCTGAAGATCCCTAGGGGTGGTGCCAGGCAGAGTAGCTGAACTGGGGAAGCCCAGGGGTGACACGGAGTTGATGGGATGGGGGGTATTGATCTTTCCCATGCTGACATTGGAATGCTTTCACACATTGGTCTGTGAGGTGTCACTCCTACCCTTCGTCCAGCCTGCCAGACACTTGAGTCTCCATAGCCGAAGTCTGATTCCTACACAATGAAATCTCCATCACCTTGTCAAGGAGAGCCTGGGTACTGGGGTTGGCCGTGCTGCAGCGCCTTCCAAAGGTCACAGCATGGATGGGAAAGACCTGGATCTGCCTGAGAAGATGGATATTGAAGTCTCCTATGCTGGGGAAGAACTGGATCTGGAGGCTCTTGGGGATGTTATAGCCATCACTGAGGACAACGTAAATGTTAGAACAGAACAGGGACCCAGGTGCCTTTATCTCAGGGGCCTAGATATATTGATCTCAGTTGATATTTCCTCCAAGCAGGTTTAGGTATTTTTTGGCTGTTTAAACCTTCTTCAGCTTTTTATCTCTCCCCCAAGTCCATGTTATGAGGTCCTACTACTCTATGATACCATTGTTGCAAGTCTGCTGCAGCATAGAGTGATATTCCATCGGAGCATTCACCTCTCAGTCTGAGCCAGCACCACAGTCACATAGTGACCCAGACAGGCAAACAGATTAGTGCTGTTTGCACTGTATCTTCCAGGAGCTCCAAACTCTACCTGGGAATGTCCCAGATCATGGGTGTGGCAGGTAATTCCTGTTTCTCTAGGGAGAGACATGCCTAATGTAAATCCTGGGAAGTGTTATGCGCGTCAAAGGACTCTTAAGTAATGGGCCAGACACGAAGGAATTCTGGGGCTAAACAAAGTTAAGTGGGTTTCCTAGGAAATACATGGGGAGAGCGGGAATGCAAATTCCCCACCTCCAGAGCCAGAATTTTGAAGCTACAGCTTGAAGAGAAACCAGTTGTCTGACTGATTATCTATTCACAGTCTCTAATGGTCAAAGGCCCAAACTGAATAAAGGAGAAAATCACTTTTCATGGGTGTTCTTGTTTTGAGAAAAAGTTGTAACCACTATTCTTGGGGGAATTCTGCATCAAAAAATTCAAAATTCTGTGCCAAAAAATACAAAATTCTGAAGCAAACAAAAACTGCAGAGGGAAAAGGGTGGGGCAGGCAAACTAAAGCTGGGGGCTGGGGCAAAAGGGGGGAACAAAGGGCTGCAAGGGGAGAGGGGGAGACTGCTGCAGGGAAGGGGGAGTGTCAGTACAAGGGTCAGCGTGTGTGTTGGCTGCTGCTTGAGACCCAAATGGCGGCGAAAGGGTGTGGCAAGCGAGGCAAGCAGCTGAGTCCTTGAGGTAAGAGCTGAGGCAGATGGTAAATAGCCAGTGGGGGTGGTGGAGGGGGTGCTAGAGGGGGCAGTGACAGTAGTGGAGAGGAAAGGGGCGGGGACACAGATAGACTAGGGGGCAGGCTCCACGACACACCACCTATGTCCTCACAAATACAGTCAAGACCCCCACCACAAGAGCACAGTTTGAAAGTTACTCAGTCTTGGAGACCCCCTCCACAGTGGTCCTCAGAGTCTCTGCGCGCTCCCCCAGTAGATGGCCCTCTTCTTCCTCCTCCTTGGGGCTCCAGCAGCTCCATTGGCAGTCCGGTGGCCAGCCAAGAAGGACCCCTCTCAGGTAGTGGTGTCCACAGCAGCAGTAGCAACGGCTGGGGCTGGGGTCCCTCACTCCCCGCCTCTGGGGAGCAGGCCAGCAGGCCCCCACAAGGGGCTGCAGCAGGAGCAGCAGCAACCAAGGGTTGTTGGGGGTCTACCAGCCAGCAACCAGGTAGCAGAGAAGCGAGTGGGGCCTGGCCCAGACAAGGAAGTAGCTGGAACAACAACAGCAGCAGCAAGGGCCCAGGGCCTAGCACTTATTGGAAAACCCAGAGGTGGGTGGGCACAAGCCTGCCCACTTCTAAAGGCCCCTCTCCCAGCCTAGCAGGAGGGACCACTGGACCCAGGAACCGAATGAATACGGGGGACAACTAATGAAAAACAGGGATCGGAGTGATGGCCACAGGTTCAAAACAAGGGTACTGGATGGGGACACCGAGCGGAGGACCCCAGACAGCGCCCACTGCTCCTCAAAGGTATCTGTGGAGCCAGCAGATGCTGCCCAGTGGAACTCTGCCTGGAGACATGAGACTAGGGAGGAGTGGAAATAGGCTCCACAGTCGCAGAGCACCCCCTCATCCAACATCTTCCTCGTGGTGTTATAGATGGTGACTTTAGCTAGACTCAGGAGGAGGCTGATGAGGAGGTCTCGCAACTTTGTGGGGCCTCAGATAGGGTGTGCGAAAATGAACAGGTGCGGGGAAAAGTGCAGTCAGAACCTCAACAAGAGGTTCTGGAGGAACCGGACTAGGAGCTGCAACCTGGCTCATTCGAGGTAAGCGTGGGGCAGGTTCTCCCTCACACCACAGAAAATACATGCACGTACTCACGGCTCCATGAAGGAGTTGCCAACCAATGTCCCCGGCAGGCTTTGGGACCAAGGTGGAATAAAGGCTGGCCAACCGGCGCTCCTCACCTTCCACAGGTGGTAAATAGTCCCTCCACTTGGTGTTGGGGTGGGATGAGAGGGTGAGGAAATGCAACGTGTGGAGCACGAGCATGTAGAGTTGGTCCCTGGGCATGGTTTGGAAGCGAACCGGCTGCAGGGTGCGCAGCTGGCTTGGAGTATGGGAGCAGGAAAGCCGGGGTGGAAGGGGGGCTCACGGAACAGGGGCCTGATAAAAAGGTCCGGAGGGCCCGGGGTGAGGGGTGGGCGGGGAGCGCCCTCTCGCAGGGCCCGCCGTAGGAAGACAAGAGAAGGGGGCAGCAACGCAGTGCCCACCTCCTGGAGTATGTGCAGGGGGGTCAGAAGGGCGGAGAGCCCCATGTGCCAACCAAGCGCATGGGAATCCACCCAGTCCCCCCGTTGTAGTCCAGGAGGTCTCCGACCCTGGTAATTTCTGCCAGGACCAACCTCTGGAGCACCGAGGGAGACTCCGCCACCTGCACACGTATATTGGGGTTGTATAGCTGGGGCTCCACGAGGAGGTCCGCCCCCTCGGTGGCCACAACAGACTTGGTCGCCGAAAGGAGCTTCCAGGTCTGAAGGAGATCCTGGTAGAAGACTGGCAGCTCTGAGAGGTCTCGCAGAAGACCCTTTGGGTAAAGAAAAAAGAGCTGCCGGTCGTATCGGAGCCCTTGGAGGCAACGCAGAAAGGCAAGCACCACAGGGAATTTTTTTTTCTATTTACTGTTCACTGTCTACAGTTAATCCCCTCTGCTGGCTGCGTGCTTACATTGCAGAATGCAAAATCACTCCTTTGGCTGTATTCAGTCTCCCTCTGCTGGCTATAGACCCTCAGTACAGGCTAAAGCTCTCTCTCTCGCTCTTGCTCTCGCTCTCTCTTGCTCCTCCCCCTTCCCCTGCTTTTTTGAACAGCTCTGGCAGTAACTGCAGAACCATTCTCCTTTGTTCTATCTTTATCTGCCTACTTCCCCTCTCTTACTAGCTGCTTCATGCTGCACCTGAAGCAAAATGCAGCTGCAGTCTGCACCTTCTGTTTCTAGGTGAAGTTTTTTTACTTATTTATCGTAAGCAGGGTCTGAATGAGCTCTCCCCTGACAGCTACCTGGGAGGACTTCAGGAGCAAACTCTATTTACATGAAGACACCTACTCTGCATAGGTATCTAGCAGACAGAAGCTGTGTTCCTTGAAGTGATCAACTTTGGCTAGTGTTGGGTACACTTTAGTACTGAATGCAGGGGTAGTGAAATGTTGTCTTTACTGTATGATAAAGGGGAGCAGAACTGTGCTGAGCCTGTCCTGATTGAGGTGTAACCCTCAGCGGAAAGAAATTCACTAAGCCCTGGTCTACACTATGGGGTTAGGTCGAATTTAGCCGTGTTAGGTCAATTTTAAAATGAATGCATCTACACAACTAATCCCGTTCTGTTGACCTAAAGGGCTCTTAAAATTGACTTCTGTACTTCTCTCCGGCGATGGGAGTAGATCTAAAATCGACCTTGCTGGGTCAAATTTAGGGTAGTTCAGATGTAATTTGACAGTATTGGCTTCTGGGAGCTATCCCAGGGTGGTCCAATGTGACTTCTCTGGACAGCACTTTGAACTCCGATGAACTAGCCAGGTACACAGGAAAAGCCCTGGGAAATTTTGAATTTCATTTCCTGTTTGGTCAGCGTGGCAAGCTCAGCAGCACAGGTGACCATGCAGTCCCCCCAGAATTGTAAATGAGCTCCAGCATGGAGTGAATGGGAGACACTGGATCTGATTGCGATATGGGGAGAAGAATCTGTGCAGGCTGAACTCCAATCAGAAAGAAGAAATGCTAATATATATGCCAAAATTGGACAGGGCATGGTGGAGAGAGGCTACAATAGGGACACACAGCAGTGCCATATGAAAGTTAAGGAGCTCAGGCAAGCCTACCAAAAGACAAAGGAGGCAAATGGTCACTCCAGGTCAGAGTCCCATACATGCCGCTTCTATGATCAGCTGCATGGCCTTCTAGGGGGGACCCTACCACTACACCACCACTGTCCGTAGACACCTGCAAGGGGGAAGTCTCACGCAACAGGGAGGAGGATTTTGTGGATGAGGAAGAGGAGGAGGAGGAGAATGCACAGCTGGCAAGCAATGAATCCATTCTCCCCGGCAGCCAGGACTTTTTCATCACCCTGGAGCCAATACCCTCCCAAGGCGGGATCCCTGACCCTGAAGCCAGAGAAGGCATCTCTGGTGGGTGCACATTTGTAACTACAGTACAGGGTTTAAAAGCAATAGTGTTTAATGTTTGATTTGCCCTGAAGAATTGGGATGCATTCGTGGCCAATACAGCTACTGGAAAAGTCTGTTAACGTGTCTGGGGATGGAGCGGGAATCCTCCAGGGACATCTCCGGGAAGCTCTCCTGGAGGTACTCTGAAAGCCTTTGCAGAAGGTTTCTGGGGAGGGCTGCCTTATTTTGTTCTCCATGGTAGGACACTTTACCACACCAAGCCGGTAGCAAGTAGTCTGGAATCATTGCAGCACAAAGCATGGCAGCGAATGGTCCTGGGTTTTGGTCGCATTCAAGCATCATTTGGTCTATATCTTTCTGTGTTAGCCTCAGGAGAGTGATATAATTCATGGCCACCTGGTTGAAATAGTGGAATTTTTGTAAGGGAACAGTAAAAGGACCCTGTTCATGCTGGGCTGTTTGCACTTGGCGAAAAGGGATCATCTTGGAGAATAGCCACGTGGTGGGGTGGGAGGAGGTGTGTGCTGCACATCCACCTGAAAACCACAGCCCCTCCTTTTAAATGTGAAACCCAACTGGCATTGCTTGCTATGGGAAAGGAGGGCGCTGCAGTCTGTAACTATTCCCACGTGTTATGAAAGTGTAAGAAGCCAACCCCACATGCCCATTGGCTTACCATGGCTGCCTAGAGACCGAATTCTGTTGTCCAGCCGTGTGTGATGTGTCACCATACTGGCAGGCACTCAATATAAAAAGCAAAATGCGACCTTGTACCTAAAGCACATGTGCTGTCTGCTGTGAATTGCTTGATTCACTGTGAAAGAGTCTCCCTTTTGTTCTCAGAAATGTATCATCTTAAATTTTACTCTTCCTTTTTATCCCTGCACAGGTGCAAATGTTTCTATGCTCCCCCTATCATCTCCGTCCCTGATGTTATCGCAGATTAGAAGACAAAAAAAAAACCACTCGCGATGATATGTTTTCCAAGCTCATGCAGTCCTCCCGCACTGATAGGGCACAGCTTAATGCATGGAGGCATTCAGTGGCAGAGGCCAGGAAAGCATTAAGTGACCACCATGAGCAGAGGCAGGAGGCGATGTTGAGGCTAATGGGGGAGCAAACGGACATGATGACGTGTCTGGTGGAGCTACAGGAAAGCCAACAAGAGCACAGACCCCCGCTGCAGCCATTGTATAACCGCCTGCCCTTCTCCCCAAGTTCCATATCCTCCTCACCCAGATGCCCAAGAATGCCGGGAGGGGGGAGGCTCCAGGCACCCAGCCACTCCACTCCAGAGGATGGCCCAAGCAACAGAAGGCTGTCATCAAACAGTTTTGATTTATAGTGTGGCTACAATAAGCCATGTGGTCTTGTCCTTACCTCCTCCCCAACCCCACCACACCTGGGCTACCTTGTCAGTTATCTCACTTTTTTTTAATTAATAAAAAAAGAATGCATGGTTTCAAAACAATAGTTACTTTATTTCCTTTGCCAGCTGTGATTGAAGTGGGGAGGGTGGCTGGCTTACAGGGAATTAAAATCAGCAAAGGGGGCGGGTTTGCAGCAAGGAGAAACACACACAACTGTCACACTGTAGCCTGGCCAGTCATGAAACTGGTTTTCAAAGCCTCTCTGATATGTAGCGTGCCTAGCTGTGCTCTTCTAATCGTCCTGGTGTCTGGCTGCTCAAAATCAGCCTCCAGGCGATTTGACTCAACATCCCACCCTGACATAAACGTCTCCCCCTTACTCTCACAGATATTATGGAGCAAGCAGCAATAACAATGGGAATGTTGGCTGTGCTGAGGTCTAACCTAGTCAGCAAACAGTGCCAGCGAGCTTTTAAACATCCAAATGCACATTCTACCACCATTCTGCACTTGCTCAGCCCATAGTTGAATTGCTCCTTACTACTGTCCAGGCTGCCTGTGTACAGCTTCATGAGCCATGGGAGCAAGGGGTAGGCTGGGTCCCCAAGGATAACTATTGGCATTTCAACATCTCCAATGGTAATTTTCTGGCCCGGGAAGTAAGTCCCTTCTTGCAGCTGCTCGAACAGCCCAGAGTTCCTAAAGATGCGAGCGTCATGCACCTTTCCCAGCCGTCCCACGTTGATGTCAGTGAAACATCCCTTGTGATCCACCAGTACTTGCAGCACCATTGAGAAGTACCCCTTGCGGTTTACGTACTGGTTGGCAAGGTGGTCCGATGCCAAGATAGACGGAATGCACATCCCTATCGCCCCACCACAGTTAGGGAACCCCATTGCAGCAAAGCCATCCAATATGACCTGCACATTTCCTAGAGTCACTACCCTTGATAACATATCAGTGATTGCATTGGCTACTTGGATCACAGCAGTCCCCACAGTAGATTTGCCCACTCCAAATTGATTCCCGACTGACTGGTAGTAGTCAGGCATTGCAAGCTTCCACAGGGCTATCACCACTTGCTTCTCAACTGTCAAGGCAGCTCTCTTCTTGGTATTCCTGCACTTCAGGGTGGGGGAAAGCAACTCACAAAGTTCAAGGAAAATGGCCTTACACATGCAAAAGTTCCACATGCCACTGAGAATCATCCCATACCTGCAACACTATGCGGTCCCACCGGTCTGTGCTTGTTTGCCGGGCCCAGAATCGGTATTCCACTGTATCAACCAGCCCCACTGCTGCTGTCATAAATATAAAGGGAAGGGTAAACCCCTTTGAAATCCCTCCTGGCCAGGGGAAAGCTCCTCTCACCTGTAAAGGGTTAAGAAGCTAAAGGTAACCTCGCTGGCACCTGACCAAAATGACCAATGAGGAGACAAGATACTTTCAAAAGCTGGGAGGTGGCAGAGAAGAAGAAAACTGGTCGCAGTTGGAGCG
The DNA here is from genome assembly GCF_965140295.1 of Lepidochelys olivacea. Taxonomy (NCBI): domain Eukaryota; kingdom Metazoa; phylum Chordata; order Testudines; family Cheloniidae; genus Lepidochelys; species Lepidochelys olivacea. The sequence goes on along the minus strand of NC_140418.1, from coordinate 41,007,283 downwards.
GAGACCAGAAGGGACCACCCCAGACCACACCCTATTCCCGGGGGCCGCCCAAAGCCCCACCTACCTCCCAAAGAACCCTCCAGACCCCTTATCGTCCCACCACCCCGTTCTCCAGCAACCCTCCTCGCCCCAGTGACCCGTCAGCTGGACGATGTTTTAAATGTAACGAGCTGGGGCATGTAAAGGCCAACTGCCCCAAGAACCCCAACAGATTGCAGTTCATTGCACCGGAATCACACCAGAGGTCCACAGGCCCAGATACCTCCCAGATACCCTTGGAGCGGAGGGAAACTGTGAGTGTGGGCGGGAAGAAGGTCACCGCATGGAGGGACACCAGAGCACAAGTGTCAGCTATCCATGCTTCCTTAGTGGACCCCAATTTAATCAACCCAGAGATCCAAGTGACGATTCAACCCTTCAAGTCCAACTCTTTCAATTTGCCTACAGCCAAGTTGCCTGTCCAGTACAAGGGCTGGTCAGGAATGTGGACTTTTGCAGTCTATGATGATTATCCCATCCCCATGCTGTTGGGGGAAGACTTGGCCAATCATATGAAGCAGGCCAAGAGGGTGGGAATGGTCACCCGCAGCCAGGCTAAACAAGCCGTGAGGCCTAGCTCTGTTCCGGAAACTTCTATCAGGACCCAGTCAGAGGTGATGGACCCGGACCCCAGGCCAATGTCTGCAACAGCAGTAGTGGATCCAGTCCCAGAGACCCAGACGGAACCAGTCCCAGAACCGGAACCAGCCAAACAACCAACACCAGACCCCGTGCCAGCACTGAATCCAGTACTTGCAACCTCAACACCAGAGGGCCCCACTGAACCTGAACTGGCAGCAGCCGATAACCCTACACAAGAGGCTCAGCCGGAGCCTGAATCCCAACATAGTGCACCAGCGGAGAGCGGTTCACAGTCAACAGAAACAGCTCCATCCCCTATATCGCTTCCAGAGGGACCAAGCCTATGTCCCCAGTCCAATGAGGAACTGATGTCTCCAGCATCAAGGGAACAGTTCCAGACCGAACAGGAAGCAGATGAAAGCCTCCAGAGAGCTTGGACGGCGGCACGGAGCAACCCACCGCCTCTCAGCTCTTCTAATCGATCCAGGTTTGTTGTAGAAAGAGGACTTTTATACAAGGAAACTCTTTCTGGTGGACACCAGGAAGACTGGCATCCTCAGAGACAGTTGGTAGTTCCAACTAAATACTGGGCCAAGCTCTTGAGCTTAGCCCACGATCACCCTAGTGGCCATGCTGGGGTGAACAGGACCAAAGACCGTTTGTGGGGGGGTCATTCCACTGGGAGGGAATGGGCAAGGATGTTTCTACCTATGTCCAGTCTTGTGAGGTGTGCCAAAGAGTGGGAAAACCCCAAGACCAGGTCAAAGCCCCTCTACAACCACTCCCCATCATTGAAGTTCCATTTCAGCGAGTAGCTGTGGATATTCTGGGTCCTTTTCCGAAAAAGACACCCAGAGGAAAGCAGTACATACTGACTTTCATGGATTTTGCCACCCGATGGCCGGAAGCAGTAGCTCTAAGCAACACCAGGGCTAAAAGTGTGTGCCAGGCACTAGCAGACATTTTTGCCAGGGTAGGTTGGCCCTCCGACATCCTCACAGATGCAGGGACTAATTTCCTGGCAGGAACTATGAAAAACCTTTGGGAAGCTCATGGGGTAAATCACTTGGTTGCCACTCCTTACCATCATCAAACAAATGGCATGGTGGAGAAGTTTAATGGAACTTTGGGGGCCATGATACGTAAATTCGTAAATGAGCACTCCAATGATTGGGACCTAGTATTGCAGCAGTTGCTCTTTTGCCTACAGAGCTGTACCACATCCCAGTTTAGGGTTTTCCCCATTTGAACTTGTATATGGCCGTGAGGTTAAGGGGCCATTGCAGTTGGTGAAGCAGCAATGGGAGGGATTTACACCTTCTCCAGGAACTAACATTCTGGACTTTGTAACCAACCTACAAAACACCCTCCGAACCTCTTTAGCCCTTGCTAGAGAAAACTTACAGGATGCTCAAAAAGAGCAAAAAGCCTGGTATGATAAACATGCCAGAGAGCGTTCCTTCAAAGTAGGAGACCAGGTCATGGTCTTAAAGGCGCTCCAGGCCCATAAAATGGAAGCATCGTGGGAAGGGCCATTCATGGTCCAGGAGCGCCTGGGAGCTGTTAATTATCTCATAGCATTCCCCACCTCCAACCGAAAGCCTAAGGTGTACCATATTAATTCTCTAAAGCCCTTTTATTCCAGAGAATTGAAGGTTTGTCAGTTTACAGCCCAGGGAGGAGACGACGCTGAGTGGCCTGAAGGTGTCTACTACGAAGGGAAATGTGCTGGTGGTGTGGAAGAGGTGAACCTCTCCATGACCCTTGGGCGTATGCAGCGACAGCAGATCCAGGAGCTGTGCACTAGCTACGCGCCAACGTTCTCAGCCACCCCAGGACTGACTGAACGGGCATACCACTCCATTGACACAGGTAATGCTCACCCAATTAGGGTCCAACCTTACCGGGTGTCTCCTCACGCTAAAACTGCTATAGAACGGGAGATCCAGGATATGTTACAGATGGGTATAATCCGCCCCTCTGAAAGTGCATGGGCATCTCCAGTGGTTCTAGTTCCCAAACCAGATGGGGAAATACGTTTTTGCGTGGACTACCGTAAGCTAAATGCTGTAACTCGCCCAGACAACTATCCAATGCCACGCACAGATGAACTATTAGAGAAACTGGGACGGGCCCAGTTCATCTCTACCTTGGACTTAACCAAGGGGTACTGGCAGGTACCGCTAGATGAATCTGCCAAGGAAAGGTCAGCCTTCATCACACATCTCGGGCTGTATGAATTTAATGTACTCCCTTTTGGGCTGCGAAATGCACCCGCCACTTTCCAAAGACTTGTAGATGGTCTCCTAGCGGGATTAGGAGAATATGCAGTCGCCTACCTTGACGACGTGGCCATATTTTCGGATTCCTGGGCAGACCACCTGGAACATCTACAAAAAGTCCTTGAGCGCATAAGGGAGGCAGGACTAACTGTTAAGGCTAAGAAGTGTCAAATAGGCCTAAACAGAGTGACTTACCTTGGACACCAGGTGGGTCAAGGAACTATCAGCCCCCTACAGGCCAAAGTGGATGCTATCCAAAAGTGGCCTGTCCCAAAGTCAAAGAAACAGGTTCAATCCTTCTTAGGCTTGGCCGGTTATTACAGACGATTTGTACCGCACTACAGCCAAATCGCTGCCCCACTGACAGACCTAACCAAAAAGAAACAGCCAAATGCTGTTCAGTGGACCGAAAAGTGTCAGAAGGCCTTTAACAAGCTTAAAGCGACACTCATGTCTGACCCTGTACTAAGGGCCCCAGACTTTGACAAACCGTTCCTAGTAACCACAGATGCGTCCGAGCGTGGTGTGGGAGCAGTTTTAATGCAGAAAGGACCTGATCAAGAATTCCACCCTGTAGTGTTTCTCAGCAAAAAACTGTCTGAGAGGGAAAGCCACTGGTCAGTCACTGAAAAAGAATGTTACGCCATTGTCTATGCTCTGGAAAAGCTACGCCCATATGTTTGGGGACGGCGTTTCCACCTGCAAACCGACCATGCTGCACTGAAGTGGCTTCACACCGTCAAGGAAACTAACAAAAAACTTCTTCGGTGGAGTTTAGCTCTCCAAGATTTTGATTTCGACATCCAACACATCTCAGGAGCTTCTAACAAAGTGGCTGATGCACTGTCCCGTGAAAGTTTCCCAGAATCAACTGGTTAAAATCGTCCTTGAGATGTGGAAAATATTGTTAGTCTTTATGTACTTGGTAGTATATTTAGAGATGCATGTGTCTTATTAACTCTGTTTTTCCTAGAGCTCCAGGAAGAAATCCCAGCCAGTGTTTCACCCTAGCTGAGATTTGGGGGGCGTGTCATAAATATAAAGGGAAGGGTAAACCCCTTTGAAATCCCTCCTGGCCAGGGGAAAGCTCCTCTCACCTGTAAAGGGTTAAGAAGCTAAAGGTAACCTCGCTGGCACCTGACCAAAATGACCAATGAGGAGACAAGATACTTTCAAAAGCTGGGAGGAGGGAGAGAAACAAAGGGTCTGTGTCTGTCTATATGCTGGTCTTTACCGGGGATAGACCAGGAATGGAGTCTTAGAACTTTTAGTAAGTAATCTAGCTAGGTATGTGTTAGATTATGATTTCTTTAAATGGCTGAGAAAAGAATTGTGCTGAATAGAATAACTATTTCTGTCTGTGTATCTTTTTTGTAACTTAAGGTTTTGCCTAGAGGGGTTCTCTATGTTTTTGAATCCAATTACCCTGTAAGATATCTACCATCCTGATTTTACAGGGGGGATTTCTTCATTTCTATTTACTTCTATTTTTATTAAAGGTCTTCTTGTAAGAAACTGAATGCTTTTTCATTGTTCTCAGATCCAAGGGTTTGGGTCTGTGGTCACCTATGCAAATTGGTGAGGCTTTTTATCCAACATTCCCCAGGAAAAGGGGGGGTGCAAGTGTTGGGAGGATTGTTCATTGTTCTTAAGATCCAAGGGTCTGGGTCTGTAGTCACCTAGGCAAATTGGTGAGGCTTTTTACCAAACCTTGTCCAGGAAGTGGGGTGCAAGGTTTTGGGAAGTATTTTGGGGGGAAGGACGCATCCAAACAGCTCTTCCCCAGTAACCAGTATTAGTTTGGTGGTGGTAACGGCCAGTCCAAGGACAACGGGTGGAATATTTTGTACCTTGGGGAAGTTTTGACCTAAGCTGGTAAAGATAAGCTTCGGAGGTTTTTCATGCAGGTCCCCACATCTGTACCCTAGAGTTCAGAGTGGGGGAGGAACCCTGACAGCTGCCATGATGCCCCAATTGCTACAGGCCGTGGTTTCAGGAATGTCTGTATCCATGTCCTCCTCACAATCGTCCTCATGCTGGCATCTCTTAGCCAGGTTCTTTACATACTGCAGGATAATGTGCGAGGTATTTACAATGCTAACAGCAGCAGCAATGAGCTAAGTGGGCTCCATGCTTGCCATGCTATGGCATCTGCATGGGTAACCCAGAAAAAAAGGTGCAAAACGATTGTCTGCCGTTGCTTTCATGGAGGGAGGGGGGGAAGACTGATGACATGTACCCAAAACCACCCGTGACAATGTTTTTGCCCCATCAGGCATTGGGAGCTTAACCCAGAATTCCAATGGGCAGCGGAGACTGCGGGAACTGTGGAATAGCTATCCACAGTGCACCGCTCCGTGAGTTGACGCTAGCCACGGTATTTAGGACGCACTCTGCCAACTTAATGTGCTTAGTGGGGACATACACAATCAACTGTATAAAATCGATTTCTAAAGATTGACTTCTATAAAATTGACCTAATTTCGTAGTGTAGACATACCCTAACCTGGGGTTTGAATGCCAGATCCCTGTGAAAGTAAGAGGAGATCCGGTGTCCCAACCAGGAGGTGTAGTCTCTGCCTAAGAGTCCCTGGTCTGGCTTAACCTGTTCCTTTCCCTTGTTCAAAGATAGAGCTAAACAGACACTATTGGGAGTTTTTTGATATGTTAAGTGCTCATTAGAGCTGAAATCACTTGTGGAGGGACAGTATTTCTGCCCAGCCTGCCTCAAGTTCCCCCACTAAGAGCTGAAAATTGCTAAGAGTTGGGTGAAACCTTAAGAGACTGACCTGCAGAGGTCCCAGCAGAGAGGCAGGTGACTGGTGAGCAGGCAGCTGGTGGGAGGGCCAGCCAGAGCAAGTGCACAGATGGTGGAGCAAGCAAGGTGCCTTCTTCCCCGAGTGGGAGGTGAACTCACACAGATGCACCTCTGAACCCTGGATCCTCACTGAGAAAGCACAACGACTGTGAGTGGGGTATGGTGAGGGAGCAGAGAGGGGCACAGTAAAGGAATTTTTGGTTGTAGAACTCAAGAACATGAGACAGAAGGCACTGCCCCACGCACGCTGGGGTGGGCGTCCTGCTCACAGCTTTATGATTATGAATCCTGCTTGTGACATTTTCCCAAAGTAATGTCGGGTGACTTCCCTCCTTTCATTAACATTTTCTTTTCTACATTCAGACTCTGTGCTTTAGAGTGAGGAAGTATTGCCTCTCAGAAGTGCCCGGGGTGGTGTATAATTTTCCCAGGTTACTGGGGGGGGGGTCAAGCCAGTTTTTTGTTGTATTGTTGAAGAGGAACCCCTAGATATTGAACCCAGCCCTGGTTGCTGCTGACTCCTGGCAGAAGGGTTACATTATTATTATTAGGTTTTGGAATTAATTGAGAAACTTAAAAGTAACAAGTCACTGGGACCAGATGGCAGTCACCCAAGAGTTCTCAAAGAACTCAAATGTGAAATTGCAGAACTATTAACTATAATTTGTAACCTGTCCTTTACATCAGCTACTGTACCCAATGACTGAAAGATAGCTAATGTAACGCCAATATTTAAGAAGGGCTCTAAAAGTGATCCTGGCAATTACAGACCGGTAAGTCTAATGTCAGTACCGGGCAAATTAGTTGAAACAATAGTAAAGAATAAAATTGTCAGACACATAGAAGAACATAAATTGTTGCCCAAAAGTCAACATGGTTTCTGTAAAGGGAGATCATGTCTTACTAATCTATTAGAGTTCTCTGAGGGGGTCAAACAAACATGTGGACAAGGGGGATCCAGGGGACATAGTGTACTTAGATTTCCAGAAAGCCTTTGACAAGGTCCCTCACCAAAGGCTTTTATGTAAATTAAGTTGTCATGGGATAAGAGGGAAGATCCTTTCATGGATTGAGAACTGGTTAAAAGACAGGGAACAAAGGGTAGGAATAAATGGTAAATTTTCAGAATGGAGAGGGGTAACTGGTGGTGTTCCCCAAGGGTCAGTCTGAGGACCAATCATATTCAACTTCTTCATAAATGATCTGGAGAAAGGGGTAAACAGTGAGGTGGCAACGTTTGCAGATGATACTAAACTGCTCAAGACAGTTAAGACCAAAGCAGACTGTGAAGAACTTCAAAAAGATCTCACAAAACTAAGTGATTGGGCAACAAAATGGCAAATGAAATTTAATGTGGATAAATGTAAAGTAATGCACATTGGAAAAAATAACCCCAACTATACATACAATATGATGGGGGCTAATTTAGGTACGACTAATCAGGAAAGAGATCTAGGAGTCATCCTGGATAGTTCTCTAAAGATGTCCATGCAGTGTGCAGCAGCAGTCAAAAAGGCAAACAGGATGTTAGGAATCATTAAAAAAGGGATAGAGAATAAGATGGAGAATATCTTATTGCCCTTATATAAATCCATGGTATGTCTACATCTTGAATACTGCATACAGATGTGGTCCCCTCATCTCAAAAAAGATATACTGGCATTAGAAAAGGTTCAGAAAAGGGCAGCTAAAATGATTAGGGGTTTGGAACTGATCCCATATGAGGAGAGATTAAGAGACTAGAACTAAAACTTTTCAGCTTGGAAAAGAGGAGACTAAGGGGCGATATGATAGAGGTATATAAAATCATGAGTGGTGTGGAGAAAGTGAATAAGGAAAAGTGATTCTCTTGTTCCCATAATATAAGAACTAGGGGCCACCAAATGAAATTAAGGTGTAGCATGTTTAAAACAAATAAAAGGAAGTTCTTCACTCAGCACACAGTCAACCTGTGGAACTCCTTGCCTGAGGAGGCAGTGAAGGCTAGGACTATAACAGGGTTTAAAAGAGAACTGGATAAATTCATGGAGGTTAAGTTCATTAATGGCTATTAGCCAGGATGGGTAAGGAATGGTGTCCCTAGCCTCTGTTTGTCAGAGGGTGGAGATGGATGGCAGGAGAGCGATCACTTGATCATTACCTGTTAAGTTCATTCCCTCTGGGGCACCTGGCATTGGCCACTGACAGCAGACAGGATACTGGTCTGGATGGATCTTTGGTCTGACCCGGTATGGCCATTCTTATGTTCTTAGTGTCTCAAATTGGGGCCCAGAATCAGATGATATATTTGACCTGAATCTTTCTGACTCTTAGTTCCCCATCTGTATAATGGAATCATAATACCCTGCCATCTCACAAGAGTGGTCTGAAGATATGTTAATTAATGTTTGTGAAGTTCTCAGATACTATAGTGATGAGCTTCTATTAAAAAAAACCAAGTGAGGAAACTAATAATTTTGTCTTCCAAATACGGTTTAAATAATGCCTAGGGCCCCGCATTGAAAAATGAGGGGAAAACAAAGGATTCAATAGCTGCTCATTATTATGATTACAAATCATGTTTATTATGGAAATCATAGAATATTAGGGTTGGAAGAGACCTCGGGAGGTCATCTAGTCCAATCTGCTGCTCAAAGAAGGACCAACACCAACTAAATCATCCCAGCCAAGGCTTTGTCAAGCCAGGCTTTAAAAACCTCTTAGGACAGAGATTCCACCACCTTCCTAGATAACCCATTCCAGTATTTCACCACCCTCCTAGTAAAATAGTGTTCCCTAATATCCAACCTAGATCTCCCCCACTGCAACTTGAGGCCATTGCTTCTTGTTCTGTCATCTGCCACCACTGACGACAGCCTAGCTCCATCTCTTTGGAACCCCCTTTCAGTTAGGTGAAGGCTGCTACCAAATCCCCCTCACTCTTCTCTTCTGCAGACTAAATAACCCCAGTTCCCTCAGCCTCTCCTCTTAAGTCATGTGCCCCAGCCCCCTAATAATTTTTGTTGCTTTCCTCTGGACTGTCTCCAATTTGTACATATCCTTTCTGTAGTGGGAGGCCCAAAACTGGATGTAATACTCCAGATGTGACCTCACCAGTGCTGAATAAAGGGGAATAATCACTTCCCTCATCTGCTGGCAATGCTTCTACTAATGCATCCCAATATGCCATTAGCCTTCTTGGCAACAAGGGCATGCTGTTGACTCATATCCAGCTTCTCGTCCACTGTAATCCCCAGATACTTTTCTGCAGAACTGCTGCTTAGTCAGTCAGTCCTCAGCCTATAGCAGTGCCTGGGATTCATCTGTCCTAAGTGCAGGACTCTGCACTTGTCCTTGTTGAACCTCATCAGACTTCTTTTGGCCCAATCCTCCAATCTGTCTAGGACTCTGGACCCTATCCCTACCCTCAAGCATATCTACCTCTCCCCCTAGCTTAGTGTCATCCACGAAGTTCCTGAGGGTGCAATCCATCCCATCATCCAGATCATTAATGAAGATGTTGAACAAAACCAGCCCCAGGAATGACCCCTGGGGCACTCCGCTTGATACCGTTTGCCAACTAGACATCAAGCAGTTGATCATTACCCGTTGAGTCTGACAATCTAGTCAGCTTTTTATCCACCTTATAGTCCATTCATCAAATCCGTACTTCTTTTACTTGCTGGCAAGAATACCATGGGAGACCGTATCAGAAGCTTTGCTAAAGTCAAGGTATATCACATCCACTTCTTTCCCCATGTCCACAGAACCAGTTACTTCATCATAGAAGACAATCAGGTTGGTCAGGCATGACTTGCCCTTGGTGAATCTATGTTGACTGTTCCTGATCACCTTCCTCTCTTCCCATTGCTTCAAAATGGTTTCCTTGAAGACCTGCTCCATGATTTTTCCGGGGACTGAGGTGAGGCTGTAGTTCTCTGGGTTCATCTGCGACCTCCCCCCATTGCCACGAGTTTTCAAAGATAATGGCCAATAGCTCTGCAATCACATCAGCCAACTCCCTCAGCACCCTTGGATGCAGTGCATCCGGCCCCATGGACTTGTGCATGTCCACCTTTTCTAAATAGTCCTTAACCTGTTCTTTCACCACTGAGGGCTGCTCACCTGCTCCCCATACTGTGTAGCCCAGTGCTGCAGTCGGGGAGCTGACCTTGTCTATGAAGACCAAGGCAAAAAAAAAAAACCAAAAAACATGAAGTACTTCAGCTTTTTCCACATCATGTGTCTCTAGGTTGCCTCCCCCATTCAGTAAGGGTCCCACACTTTATCTGACCTTCTTCTTGTTGCTAACATACCTGTAAAGCCCTTCTTGTTACCGTTCATATCCCTTGCTAGGTGCAACTCCAAGTGTACTTTGGCTTTCCTGCTTCAACTCCTGCATCCTCGAGCGATGTTTTTATACTTCTCCCTAGACATCTGTCCAAGTTTCCACTTCTTGTAAGCTTCCTTCTTGTGTTTAAGCTCACTGAAGATTTCTCTGTTAAGCCAAGCTGGTCACCTGGCGTATTTCCTATTCTTTCTGCACATCGGGATGGTTTGTTCCTGTGCCCTCAATAAGGCTTCTTTAAAATACAGCCAGCTCTCCTGGGCTCCTTTCCCTCTCATATTAGCCTCCCAGGGGATCCTGCCCATCAATTCCCTGAGGGAGTCAAAGTCTGCTTTTCTGAAGTCCAGGGTCCATATTCTGCTGCTCTCCTTTCTTCCTTTTGTCAGGATCATGAACTCAACCATCTCATGTTCACTGCAGCCCAGGGTTCCCACCCACTTCTACTTCCCCTACCAATTCTTCCCTGTTTGTGAGCATGAGGTCAAGAAGAGCTCTGCCCCTAGTTGGTTCCTCCAGCACTTGCACCAGGAAATTGTCCCCTACACTTTCCAAAAACTTTCTGGATTGTCTGAGCACTGCTGTATTGCTCTCCCAGCAGATATCAGGGTGATTGAAGTCCCCCATGAGAACCAGGACCTGTGATCTGGAAACTTCTGTTAGTTGTCCGAAGAAAGCCTCATCTACCTCATCCTCCAGGTTTGGTGGTCTATAGTAGATGCCCACCGCAATATCACCCTTGTTGCTGTCACCTCTAAACTTAACCCAAAAACTGGCAACAGGCTTTTCTTCAGTTTCATACTCGAGCTCTGAACAATCATACTGCTCTCTTACATATAGTGGAACTCCTCCAGCTTTTCTCCCCCGCCTGTCCTTCCTAAACAGTTTATATCCATCTGTCATGCTTTAAATCTTTATTACCCTGTAAAGTTACCTTCCATCCTGATTTTGCAGGTGTGATTCTTTTACTCTTTTCTTTATAAAGAAAGTTCTTCTTTTAAGAACCTGATTGATTTCAGTGTCCTAAAGACAAAGGGTCTGGTTGAGCTCACGTTGCTAAGGCAACTGTTTGTTATTTTAGTCTCACAGTTTTGGCTTGAGGAGACATCCGGTAAGGTTGAGCTCTAATTAGGTGAGCATTACCTGTGTCAATGGAGTGGTACGCCCGTTCGGTCTGCCCTGGGGTGGCTAAGAACATTGGCATGAAACTACTGCATAGCTCCTTGATCTGCTGTCGCTGCATACGTCCGAGGGTCATGGAGAGGTTCACCACTTCCATGCCACCGTCACTTTTTCCTTCATAGTAGACACCTTCAGGCCACTCAGCATCATCTCCTCCCTGGGCTGTAAACTGACAAATAAAATATTCTCTGGAATAAAAGGGCTTTAGAGAATTAACATGGTACACTTTAGGCTTTAGGTTTGAGGTGGGGGATGCTACGGGATAGTTAACAGATCCCAGGTGCTCTTGGATCGTAAATGGCCCTTTCCACGATGCTTCCATCTTATGGGCCTGGAGTGCCTTCAAGACCATGGCCTGGTCCCCTACTTTGCAGGAATGCTCTCTGGCATGTTTATCATACCAGGCGTTTTGCTCTTCCTGAGCATCTTTTAGGTTTTTTTTAGCAAGGGCTAAAGAGTCTCGGAGGGTGTTGTGTAGGTTGTTTACAAAGTCCAAAATGTTAGTTCCTGGAGAAGGCATAAATCCCTCCCATTGCTGCTTTACCAACTGTAATGGCCCCTTAACCTCACAGCCATACACAAGTTCAAATGGGGAAAAGCCCAAACTGGGATGTGGTACATCCCTGTAGGCAAAAAGCAACTGCTGCAACACTAGGTCTCAATCATTGGAGTGCTCATTTACGAATTTATGTATCATGGCCCCCAAAGTTCCATTAAACTTTTTCACAGGCCATTTGTTTGATGGTGGTAAGGGGTGGCAACCAAGTGGTTCACCCCATGAGCTTCCCAAAGGCTTTTCATAGTCCCTGCTAGGAAATTAGTTCCCGAATCCATAAGGATGTTGGAGGGCCAACCTACCCTGGCAAAAATGTCTGTTAGTGCCTGGCACACACTTTTAGCCCTGGTGTTGCTTAGAGCTACTGCTTCTGGCCATCGGGTGGCAAAATCTGTGAAAGTCAGTATTATGACATAGTTCCTCCTCTGCCTTGGTGGGCCCTGAGCTTGTTGGTGGATTTGCTTGCCTCAGAGATTCACAGCAGCCCTCAGTTTGGCCACTTTTGCTAGTGGCTTAAACCTGCCGTTCACTCAGCTAACCTCATCACTGGCCAGCATGAAAAAAAGGAAGGAGAACAATCCCCACAGTCTCTGCTGATTCACCATGTGGGTCAGGGAACAGCCCAGAGACCTTCCCCTCTGGTGGAACCCACAGTCCAGGTCAACTCCTCCTGTGTCTGATCAGGAGTTGGGAGGTTTGGGGGGAACCCAGGCCCACCCTCTACTCCAGGTTCCAGCCCAGGGCCCTGCGGACTGCAGCTGTCTAGAGTGCCTCCTGGAACAGCTGCGCGACAGCTACAACTCCCTGGTCTACTTCCCCATAGCCTCCTCCCAACACCTTCTTTATTATCGCCACAGGATCTTCCTCCTGGTGTCGGATAATGCTTGTGTAAGCAGTGTCAGGATGAGCTCCACCCTGACATCTGGTGGTGAGGTGTGGCAAGTTGTGGAAAAGAACTTCAGGGGCCGATCTCATTTGCATAGGCACACCCACCACGCCTAGAATGAGACCATAGCTGCCCAAATGGTCACTTTGGCTGCTGTGGGATCCCCAGTGTCTCTGTTATTGGGGCAGGAAGAATAAATTGCTATTACCCTGATTATGGGAACTGTGCTTGGAACTGTACGTGGCCTTTTGTTATGATGGAGGGATTCACCATCAACTAAGTAGCACTCGCTAGGCAAGGGTCATGGGTTCCAAAACTGTGTGAATGGAGAGAGGCTGGGGACAAGTATTAATACTTGGTGGCATGGGCCCCTTGGTGAGGGCCTTACATGCTGATTGCACTTCCTCCTCTCTCCACTGTGGAATATCAGAGCTAATTTTGATTTCATTAGAAGTCTAGTTATAGGCTGCTGAGCTCACTTTGGGCTGACAGTGCACCAGCACTGGGGCTCCCCTACTATAAGCTGAATTCACCTAAGAGCTGAAATCACTGAGTGTTGTGTTAAGTAGTGGGGGAGCCTGAAGATATATTGTGGAGCAATTTGCGGGACGGCTGGTGAAGCAGTTCGACGCGGAGCAGTGTGTGGATGGCAGGAGCTGCTTGTGGGCCGTGGAGCTGAGTGAAGGAGTTCATGGGGTGGCTGGCGGAGCGGAGCGCAGCTGAGTGAAGGAGTTCGTGGGGCGGCTGGCGGAGCGGAGCGCAGCTGAGCGAAGGAGTTCGTGGGGCGGCTGGCGGAGCGGAGCGCCGCTATGGAGCTATGGGGCGGTCAGCTTCAGATCACGTAAGGTGCCTCTTACCCCTGTCCCATTTCCACCCAGATTGGGAGGTAAAGCTCCGCCGATAAACTTTCGAACTCTGGGGCTGCCCTGACCAGGGACAGAGACTTTTGGGGCATTGGACTTTTGGGACTTTGGGTGATTTGGGGTTGCTGGACTCAAGAACCAAAGGGAAAAGGGCATGCCCCAATTTGCCTGGGGTGGGGTTGTTCTTGCTCATGGGTTGTGTTATGAATCCTGTTGGTGGTGTTTCCCCAACATAATGCCACATTGTTTCTCTCTGTTATTAAAAGACTTTTGTTACACTCAGACTATGTGCTTGCGAGAGGGGAAGTATTGCCTCTTGGAGGCGCCCAGCGGGGGTGGTATATATTGGTCCCAGGTCACTGGGTGGGGGCTCGAGCCGGTTTGCATTGTGTTATTGGAATGGAACCCCTAGATATTGAACCCGGCCCTTGTTGCTGCCAACTCTGACGGGCAGAAGGGTTACACTTGTACTCCTCAGTCTGCCAACAGTCCGCCTTCTCACTCTCAGCCCCTAGTGCTTCTTGCTCCCAGCTCGTCGCATGCACACCACAAACTGAAGTGAGGTCCTTTTTAAACTCAGGTGCCCTGATTAGCCAGCCTGCCCTAATAGATTCTAGCAGCTTCTTAATTGGCTCCAGGTGTCCTAATTAGCCTGCCTGCCTGAATTTGTTCCAGCAAGTTTTTTTTTGTTTCAAAAAACTGCCCCTGTTACCTTATCCAGGGAAAAGGGACCTACTTAGCCTGCTCTCCTGCTGCTGCCCTCTGGCCTGGGCTTTCCTTGCTTTTTGCCCCTGCTTTTGGCTTCACCCCCGACCGGGCCAGACACTCTCCCCCCTTTCTTTTCTTTTGTTGTTTTTTTTTCTTTCTGTGCTGTTGCTAGAGTGCTGGCCGGCTGCTGGCCGGCTGTTAGTGTCCCCCCGCCAGCCCTCCCTCGGACGCTGCTGCCGCTCCAGCTGAAACCCACGCCCCCTGAGAGGGGGGGGCTGCCAGCCCACTTCCCCAGAGGGGAGGAGTGGAGGACCCAGCCCCCAGACCCAGCCGCTTGCTGTTTGAGAGGACTCTTATCACTCGCTCCAGCATTTCTGGAATGCTGCTGCTGAAAAAAAGAAAGCCTGGAACAGACAGAGAAAAAGCCGTCCACTGGAGGAACACCGCCTGGGGAATCTACAAATCACCGTGGAGGGGGCCTAAGACTGAGTAACTTTCGAACTGTGCTCTCGTGTGGGGGGAGGCCTTGACTGTGTCTTAACTATGTTTGTCGGGACACAGGGGGTGTGGCACAGAGCTGCCCCCCGATCCATCTGTGTCCTCCCAACCCCCACACTGTGATCTTCATCCCCCCACTCCACCATCTTTGCTTGCTGTCTAACATCTGCCTCTGGACTCAGCTGCTCGCCCTGATTCCAACGCGTGAGCCAGAAGCACCAACCAACCAAACAGGACTCTCTGGACAAGCATGCAGTGGTTCATGTGCCCCCCCCCGCCCTGAATTGTCCACCCCACAGCTTGTCCCTTTCTACCTGACCCCAACTCCTGTTAATCACCTGCCACCGCCCCCGCTGGGGCATCGGCAATGGAGGGCACCGGGGTGACCTCCGTCGCTGCCATGCCCATCGCCTCCCCAGACTGTGGGAAGACCCCCCAAGCCAGAAGGAAAGGCCAGGGCAAGAAGAAGGGGAAGGGCCCCGCTAAAACCACCGGGCCCTTCATGGCAGGGGCCACCCCCCACTGCTGCGGCCCCGCCACTGACCACGGAGCCCTCCCCCGCTGCCCCCTCCACCAGCACTGCAGCTGTCCCTCCCTCAGCCCCCAGGACGTATGCCCGGCAGCGGCAGGCCCCCCCACCTGCCACCTCGTCATCTCTCCTGCCCACCGCCTCCGCCACCATCAAGAGCGGCCGGGGCCCCTTTCCCACCATGACAAGGAAGCATGGTGTCCGATGCCTCCTGGTGTCCGCCTCGCCCCACGTGGAGACCTACGTGCGGGCATTGGCAAGGGTGGTGGGGCCCTCGGCCATTGTGGCGGCCTTCAAAATGTACGGGAAGGTAGTTTTCTTCTTAGCATCAGAGACTGCCGCCCAGGAAGCGGGGGAGAGGAGCCTGGCGGTGGGGGGAGGAGGGGGGTGTTTGTCCCCCTAGAGCCGCTAAAGGACCTGGGCGTCTGCCTGGTCCTGACCTCTGTCCCTCCTTTTCTCCCCAGTGCTGCCCTACTGCCCACCCTTTCCACCCTGGGGAAACCTGTTTCTGTTATCAGCCCTCTCCTGTTGGTCTGCAAGGACCCCACCCTCCGTCACATTTTTTCCTTCCGCTGGCAAGTGCAACTTTTACTGCTGTCGGCGGTAAATGATGGAGTGGCGCACGAAGGGTCCTTCCTAGTCCCCCACCAGGGGGACCATTACTGGGTGTACTTTTCCATGGGGAAGGCCTGGTGCTACCTCTGCCGGGCTTCGGGGCATGTCCAGAGGGACTGCCCCTTAGCCTGGCAAGGAGGGGCACCTGGGATCCCCAAGACCCGGCAGGACATCGGCCCCGTCATTGCCGCCTCCCCTGGCCGCCCGGTACCCGAACCCGCCTCCCCTCCTCTTCGGACCACCACTACTCCCACTCAGGCCCAAGGGGCACCTCCCCTACAATGCCCAGACGAGCGGGAGAGCCCCACCCTCACTGCTGACAATCTAGCGGGGCCTATGGAGGAGGGTGTGGCAGAGATACCACCAGGCATGGGAGAAAGCCTGCCCCAGGGAGAATCCTCCCTCCCTTATGCTGCCCCACCGTTCCCCCCCCCCCCCAAGTCCCTGAGCCATCGCCTTTACCCCCGACATGACCCCTGCTAACCAGCCCCCACATGATGCCATGGAGAGCTGGGCCCTAGTCCAGGGGAAGCGAGGCAAGCGGAAGGCTCGAGCTCCGCCTCATCTACCCGAGGCGGAGGCCCCCCGGAAGACCAGGAAGGTTCGATGCCGAACCTTCCGCTTTGCCCACAAGTGCATTCCATCCACCAGTTTCAGCCGGGAAAGACGTGGCAGCACTGGAGGGTAGTGTCTCCCCTCCACGGGAGACCCTCCCCTCCGAGCCCCTCGAGGAAGCCCCTTCTGTCCTGACACTACCCGAAGCCCCCGTGAACCCCGAGGCAACCATCGTGGCGGGTGCCGGCAAAGAGAACCCGGGGCTGGCGGAAACTGTCCTCTCCTCCATCTTTGAGGAGACCGAGGCCTTAGATCTGACCCCGGTTGCGCAGGAGGAGGATGACCTTTTGCCAGCAAATCTCGATCTGGGCGACCTCACTCCACTCCTCTTTTCCCCATGCTCCCTCCCCTTAACTGCTGCTGCTTCTGCTCCCACCTCCGAGGAGCCCCTGGACTCCTCAACCGACCCAGCCGCTGATGGCAGCCCGCTGACGACCACCGAGCCTGCTCAGGTGACAGCCGGCTCCACGCAGCTGGGACACGAGTTGCCAGGGGCACCCCACATTGGTGCAGAGCAATCGACTTCCTTCCCGGGCGGGGGCCCTACAGAAGATAATCCACCTCCTGATGCTGTGGCCGCTAAATCCACCACAGAGCACGTGCCCAGTGTCACTGAGAGCTCCCTCCCCACCCCCTTAACCCTTGAGCCTGATCGGGAGGCGCCACCATCCTGCTGCTTGCCTCCCCAAACCCAGAACCTCGCCTCTGCCCCGCCCCTATCCAATTTACCTCCTGCAATGTCATTGCCGCCCCCGGGGCTGTCTCCTTCCCTTTCCCAACTGATGACCCCCAGGGAGCGGCCTTTGTGTTCTCCTGCCCCGACCCATTAGGAGCTGCTATTTTCCCTCCACCACCCCCTTATCGCCCCAGAGCTTGAGGCAGGCCTAGAAGCTCCAGCCCATCAGGCACCCCGTCGGGGGTCCGCACACTGCTTGTCTGTTTTAGTGGACCACAGGGCTGCACCAAGGGCCCCCCGGGGAACAACCGGGAAACTGTAACCCCACCCCCCATGAGCTGCGAGGAGAGCTGCGGAAGCTTTTAGAGGATGTCCGTGGCTCCCGCAACAAGGTACAACTTGCTCTCCAGTGATGGGGGGGACTTTTCTCAAATCCTCCGGGCCACAAGGACCCTTATGGGGGAAGGTAAAGGGACAGGGAAGCCGGATGCCATGGCCTACTGGCGGGTCCGCGTCTTCCGTGAACAATTACTCATGGGTCACGGACTGCTGCACGGCCCGCTGGGAGATGCGAGCTTCCCTGCCAGTGAGGACCCCCCACCCTCCCCATGACACCTCTCAGCATCGCAACGTTGAACACCCGGGATTGTAGGATGGCTCTCCGCAGGTCCAGGTCCTCTCCTTCCTTCGGGAGGGAGGATACCCTATAGTTTTCCTGCAGGAGACCCATACGGACCCGACTGCTGAAGACAGTTGACGACTGGAGTGGGGGGACAGGGTCTACTTTAGCCATGCCACAGTTCGACAGGCTGGAGTGGCAACCCTGTTCTCTCCCAACCTACGCCCAGAGGTACTAGGAGTCACCGAGGCCGTGCCGAGTCGCCTGCTGCATCTCCGGGTCTGTATGGAGAGGCTCGTGGTTAACCTTGTTAATGTCTATGCCCCGACATCGGGCCTGGAGCGGCTGCAATTCTACCAGCGGGCGTCCACCTTCCTCGGCACCTTAGATTCCCATGAGTTCATGGTCCTGGGAGGGGACTTTAATACCACCCTCGAGGAACAGGACCGCTCGGGGACCTAGCAGAGCCCGGCCGCCGCGGACACCCTCCGGGAGATAGTCAAACATCACTCCCTAGTGGACATCTGGCACGACCATCACCTGGATGACACTTCCACGTTCACCTTTGTCCAGCTGGAAGCCCATCGGTCGAGCCACTCCCGGTTGGACCGCATTTATTCATCACGCTTCCATCTCTCACAAGCCCACTCCTCCAGCATTTGGCTGGCCCCATTTTCTGACCATCATCTAGCCACCATGACAGCCTCCCTCTGTGCGGAGAGGCCGGGGCTGACCTACTGGCATTTTAACAACAGCCTGTTGGAGGATGAGGGCTTCGTGACATCCTTCCGGGAATTCTGGCTGGCCTGGCGAGGGCACCGGCGTGCCTTTCCCTCGGCGCGGCGATGGTGGGACCTGGGGAAGGTGCGCGCCAGGCTTTTCTGCCGCGATTACACCCGGGGCACCAGCTGACGGAGAAATGCGGCGATAGAGCAGTTGGAACGGAAGGTCTTAGAGCTGGAGAGGCGCCTGGCCGCCAGCCCCGAGGACCTGCTCCTCTGCGGAGCGTGCCAGGAGAAGCAGGAAGAGCTCCGGGCCCTCAAGAACCATTGGGCCCGGGGCACCTTGGTTCGATCCCACATCCGCCTTCTTCGGGAGATGGATCGCAGCTCCCGCTTCTTCTATGCCCTAGAGAAAACAAGGGGGGCCAAGAAACATCACCTGCCTCCTGGCAAAAGAAAGCACCCCCTCACGGAACCGGTGGAGATGTGCAGGAGGGCCCGAGCCTTCTATGCACGTCTTTTCTCCCCAGATCCGACCGACCCTAGCGCTTGCAGAGTGCTCTGGGAGGAGCTCCCTACGGTCAGTGCGAGTGACCAAGACCGGCTAGAGTTCCCTCTCACTCTGGCTGAGTTCTCGGAAGCCCTCCGTCGTATGCCTACAATAAGTCTCCAGGCATGGACGGGCTGACCGTGGAGTTCTACCGCGTGTTTTGGTGCAGACCTAGTCACCGTCTGGGCCGAGTCTCTGCAGAGTGGGGTCCTCCCTCTTTCGTGCAGGCAAGCTGTGCTCGCCTTACTGCCAAAGAAGGGGGACCACCGCGATTTACAAAATTGGCATCCCGTCTCACTCCTCAGCATGGACTACAAAATCATAGCGAAAGCAATCTCGCTGCGGCTAGGGTCTGTGCTGGCGGACATGATCCTCCCAGTCCAGACCTACACCATCCCAGACTGCAGTATCTTTGATAACCTATTTCTGGTTCGGGACCTTTTGGAACTCAGGCATAGAGACGGTCTGTCGCAGGTACTTGGTGTGGTTCAACCCCATCCCAGATACTTGTCCCTTTTGCGGTGTGAGGGAAACCCTGGTGCACGTATATTTGGAGTGTGCCAGGCTGCAGCCCCTGTTCCGGCTCCTCACAAATCTTATTACGTTTTTGGTTGCATTTTTCCCCACACCTTTTTATTTATGCACTCCCCATCCGTGGCCTCACAAAGTCGTGGGATCTCCTAGTTAACCTCTTCCTGGCCCTGGCTAAAACGGCCATCTATAAAACCAGAGAGAGGAGGTTGGCCGATGGAGTTTCCTGCAACCGTGGGGGCCATTTTCTGATCCTCGCTCCGTTCATGTATCTGGACAGATTTCTTCTGGGCGGTGTCCACTGACTCCCTTGATGATTTTGAGGAGCAGTGGGCACTGTCTGAGGCTCTCTGCTCTGTGTCCCCATCCAGCTCCCTTTGTTTTGACCCTTTGATTAGGGGAGAGAGCAAGGGACCCCAGCCCCAGCCATTGCTGCTGCGGACACCACCACCTTAGAGGGGTCCTTTCACACATGGGTGCATGTGCCCCCCCCCCCGGGTTGTCCAACCCACAGCCTGCCCCTTTTGTTGGGCGCTTTCAGAGGAGGGAATTGTTGGTGACACTCGGGCGTGGCGCCAGGTAACTCGAGGGGGGTGGCAGACCTTGAGAGTCTACGAAGCCCCCTCGCTCTGGACCACCAGGTAACTTGGAAGGGTGGAAGACCACGAGAGTTGAGGAAGCCCCCTGCTCTGGGCCCAGGCAAGCTTGAACACTTCCCTTCCCTGAAGCTAATGAGAAAACAATTGTGATTGGTTGCTGTGTTACACATTGCATATGCTGTTGTTTTGTAAGTGTGTTATGCAAATAAAAAAATACCTTTTTTGCTTAAACAAAAAAAACATAAAAAAACCCACCACTCTCCTGTCGCCATCTGGCCTCACCCTGTCACAGTATGTACGGATTTCCTCTGGGTGTCTTTTTTTGGGAAAGGACCCAGCATATCCACAGCTTCTTGCTGAAATGAAACCTTAATTATGGTGAGTGGTTGGAGAGGGGTTTTGACCTGGTCTTGGGGTTTTTTTATTTTTTGGCACACCTCACAAGACCAGACATAAGTAGAAACATCCTTGCCCATTCCCTCCCAGTGGAATGACCTTTTAAAATGGTCTTTGGTTCTGTTTACTCCAGCATGGCCATTAGGATGATTATGGGCTAAGCTTAAGAGCTTTACCCAATACTTAGTGGGAACTACCAACTGTCTTTGAGGATGCCAGTCCTCCTGGTGCCCACTAGAAAGAGTTTTTGTGTAAAAGTTCTCTTTCTACAACAAACTGGGATTAGAAGAGCTGAGAGGCAGTGGGTTGCTTTGTGCTGCTGTCCAAGCTCCATGGAGGCTTTCATCTGCTTCCTTCTCAGCCTGGAACTGTTCCCTTGATGTTGGAGACATCAGTTCCTCACTGGATTATGGACTTGGGCATGGTCCCTCTGGAAGCAATGCAGGTGATGGGGCTGTTTTCGTTGACTGTGAACCGCTTTCTGCTGGTGCACTATGTTGTATTTCAGGCACTGGCTGAGCGTCTTGCACAGGTTTATCTGCTGCTGCCAGTGCAGGCTCAGTGGTGCCCTCTGGCATTGGAGTTGTAGATGGGGTAGCAAGTGCTGGCTTCAGTGCTGGCAATTTTGTTGGTGCTGGTTGCTTTGCCCATTTCGGTTTTGGGGCTGGGTGGGTCTGTGGCACTGGATTCACTACTGCTGTTGCAGTCGTTGGCAGGGGATCCAGTTCCACCACCTCAGTCTGGGTCTCTGGTAACACAGATGAGGCCCTTGTAGAAAGCTCAGGGACAGGGATAGGTGTGGAGGCTTGCTTAGCCTGGCTGCAGGTGACCCATTCCCACCCTCTTGGCTAGCTTCACATAGTTGGCCAAATCTTCCCCCAGCAGCATGGGAATGGGATAATCATCATAGAGTGCAAAAGTTCACATTCCTGACCAGCCCTTGTACTGGACAGGCAACTTGGCTGTAGGCAAGTTTAAAGAATTTGACTTGAAGAGTTGAATCGTCACTTGGGCCTCTGGGTTGATGAATTTGGGGGTCCACTAAGGATTGGTGGATAGCTGACACCTGTGCTCCAGTGTCCCTCCACACAATAACCTTCTTCCCGCCCACACTCACAGTTTCCCTTCGCACTGAGGGTATTTGGGAGGCATCTGGGCCTGAGAACCTTTGGTGTGATTCCAGTGCAATTAACTGCAATCTATTGGCATTCTTAGGGCAGTTGGCCTTCACATGCCCCAGCTCATTACACTTAAAACATCGCCCAGCTAACAGGTCACTGGGGCGAGATGGGTTGCTGGAGAATGGTGTGGTGGGAGGATAAGGTGTTTGGGGTTTTCCTTGGGGTGTAGGTGGGACCTTGGGCTTCCCCCAGTGGTAGGGTGTTCTCTCACGTTGCCCCTTCTGATATCTGCTCCAACTGCTACTAGCTTTTTTCTTTTCCACCACCTCCACCCATTTGGTTCCGATCTCCCCCGCTTTGATTACAGTTTTGGGCTTCCCATCTAGGATGTATCTTTTCATTTCTCAGGAACACCCTCTAAGAACTGCTCCATTTGCATTAGGAGAGACAGATCTTCCAGAAATTTAACACTTGCTCCTGATATCTAGTCATCCCAATTTTTTACAATGTGGTAGGCGTGTCAGGAAAATGCCACATCTGGTTTCCACCTTAGGGCTCTGAACCGCCGATGGGCACGCTTGGGTGTTAGCCCCATTCTAATTCTGGCCTTTTTTAAAAAAAGTTCATAGTTGTTCATGTGTTCTTTAGGCATTTTAGCTGCCACCTCTGCTAAGGGTCCACTGAGCTGCGGCCTCAGCTCCACCATATACTGGTCTGCAGAGATGTTGTACCCAAGGCAGGCCCTTTCGAAATTTTTTAAGAAGGCCTCTGTATCATCGTCTACCTTGTAGTTGGGGAATTTCTTGGAATAGGGAGCGGTACCTGGAGAAGGACTGTTAGGGTTATCTGGTAGACCCAGCTTAGCCCTTTCCAGCTCAAAGTGCTTCAGGTCTAACTCCATCTCCAAGCAATTCGCCTCTGCCTCCAAGCATTTCGCCTCCATTTTTGTCTCCACGTGCTTTAAGTCCATTTGTCTTTCATGTTCCTTCTGTTTTTCTTCAGCTTCCAATCTGGCTAATTCCAGTTTCTTCTGGACCTCACTTTCCGTCAGCTTTGCTAACCTTCCTGCCCTTACCCTAGCCTAGCCTGAGAGCTAGAAAAAAAAAACAAAACCCATCTTGTGAATTCCCTTGCTATAACTTAACTACTCTGCCCTCAGGCAAAGAAAAAAAACCCTCCAACTGCTCTGAGCTAAAAAAAAAGTGTCCTTTTAAAATCCTGAGGTCTGTGCTTCTGGTTCAAAATGATCCCACCGTGCTGCCACCATGTCAGGGTTCCCTCCTCACTCTGAGCTCTGGGGTATAGATGTGGGGACCCTCATGAAAGACCCCCTAAGCTTATATCCTACCAGCTTAGGTTAAAACATCCCCAAGGCACAAATTCCTTTCCTTGTCGGGTATTGCTGCCACCACCAAGGGATTTAAACAAAATTTCAGGGAAAGGTCACTTGGAGCCCTATCCCCCCAAAATATCCCCCAAGCCCCTTCACCCCCTTTCCTGGGGAGGCTTGAGAATAATATACCAACCAATTGCCTTTAATATAAGTACAGGCCAGACCGTTTATCTTTAGGACACTAAAATCAATCAGGTTCTTAAAAGAACTTTATTATAAAGAAAAAAGTAAAAGAATCACACCTGCCAAATCAGGATGGAAGGTAACTTTACAGGGTAATAAAAAGATTTAAAACACAGAGGACTCCCCTCTGGACTCAGCTTCGCTGTTACAAAAAAACAGGAATAAAACTACCTCTTAGCATAGGGAAAATTTACAAACTAAAACAAAAGATAACCTAATGCATTTCCTTGCCTCACTTACAATTTCTGTAATTCTTAGATGGTGTGACAAAGTCCCAAGCCTGTATTAGTGGGTCCTGTGCTTCTGGGTGGATTCAGTGGGCTCAGAAATTCAATAAGGCCCCAGTGTGACCTCTCTTTCTCAGTGTAGCAGCAAGAGTCACAGCCTATTGAGTTACTTTCATCACCGGCCAGTTTGGGAGATAGGAAGGGGGAATACCCCCCAGTCTCTGTTGCTCTGTAAAGCTCAGTAGGCGCAGTTCAGCCTTCTGCCTGGACCTAGTCCTGCTTTCCTTCTCCAGGGGATCTCTGTAGAGTATGGGGGGAGAGGAACCCAGGCCCACCCTCTACTCCAGGTTCCAGCCCAGGGACCCTAATGGTAGCAGCTGTTGGTGGCTTTACCCTTCACCACTGATGCTGCTTTGATTCCCTGGGCCACTTCCCAGATGGTCCCCTTTTCCTAGCTTCACCCTTACCTCAGGATTCAGCAATGCTTCCTCTTCTCCAGCTCTTTTTACCTCAGCCTCCTGGAGGGTACTGGAAGGAGAGCTTTTAAACAGTGTAAGTGGGACCTTGATTGGTTCCAGCTGTCTCCATTAGCCTAACAGCCTTAACTGGTTAATTGGCATCAGGTGTCTTAATTGGCATGGAGTAGCCTTTGTTTGGCTATCCAGGGATCAAGGGCCTGCTCCTTCTGCAGCTGCTCTGTCTGTCTTCCCTTCTGGCCTGGAGGGAGGGGGCTACTGCTCCTGCTGCTAGGCCCTGGGCACTCGCTGTTGCTGCTTCTCTAGCTACATGGTTGCAGGACCTTCTCCGACCCTCAGTTGCTGCAGCCCCTTGGGGGCCCTGCTGGCCCACTCCCCAGGAGAGGGGAGTGAGGGACCCCTGCCCCAGCTGTTGCTGCTGCTGTGGACGCCATCACCACCAACACTACTCCCTGAGAAGGGTCCTTCCTGACTGGCCACTGGGCTGCCTGCTGGAGCCACTGCTGCTGTGTTTGCTGCCTGGGAGCTGCTGGAACCTCGAGGTGGAGAAGGAGAGGATTGTTTGCTGCTGGAGGAGTGCTTACCTTGAATGAGCCAGGTTGCAGCTCCTATTCCAGCTGCTCTAGAACCTCTTGTTGAGGTTCTGACTGCACTTTTCCCCGCACCTGTTCATTTTCGCACACCCTATCTGAGGCCCCACAAAGTTGCGAGACCTCCTCATCAACCTCCTCCTGGCTCTAGCTAAAGTCACCATCTATAACACCACGAGGAAGATGTTGGATGAGGGGGTGCTCTACAACTGTGGTGCCTATTTCCACTCCTCCCTAGTCTCACGTCTCCGGGCAGAGTTCCACTGGGCAGCATCTGCTGGCTCCACAGATACCTTTGAGGAGCAGTGGGCGCTGTCCGGGGTCCTCTGCTCGGTGTCCCCATCCAGTACCCTTGTTTTGAACCTGTGACCATCACTCTGATCCCTTTTTTTCATTAGTTGTCCCCCGTATTCATTCGGTTCCTGGGTCCAGTGGTCCCTCCTGCTAGGCTGGGGGAGGGGCCTTTAGAAGTAGGCAGGCTTGTGCCCACCCACCTCCGGGTTTTCCAGTAAGTGCTAGGCCCTGGGCCCTTGCTGCTGCTATTGTTGCTCTAGCTACTTCCTTGTCTGGGCCAGGCTCCACTGCCCTCTCTGCTACCTGGTTGCTGGCTCGCTGGCTGGTAGACCCCCAACAACCCTTGGTTGCTGCTGCTCCTGCTGCAGCCCCTTGTGGGGGCCTGCTGGCCTGCTCCCCAGAGGTGGGGAGTGAGGGACCCCAGCCGTTGCTACTGCTGCTGTGGACACCACCACCTGAGGGGGTCCTTCTTGGCTGGCCACTGGACTGCCAATGGAGCTGCTGCTGCGTTTGCTGCCTAGGAGCTGCTGGAGCCTCAAGGAGGAGGAAGAAGAGGACCATCTACTGGGGGAGCGCGCAGAGACTCTGAGGACCACTGTGGAGGGGGCCTCCAAGACTGAGTAATTTTTGAACTGTGCTCTTGTGGTGGAGGTATTGACTGTGTTTGTGGGGACACTGGGGGTGTGGTGTGGACCTGCCCCCTGATCCATCTGTGTTCCCCACCACCACCACTGCCCCCCTCCACCACCCGGACTGGCCGCTTTCCATCTGCCTCAGCTCCTGCCTCTGGGACTCAGCTGCTTGCCTCGCTTGCCACACCCTTTTGCCACCATTTGGGCCTGAAGCAGCAGCCAGGCTAAACTGCCTCTTTACAAGAGCACGTGGGTGTACGTACCCCTCCCCTTGGACTGACCCCCCACAGCAGGCCCCCAGCTTTTCTCTTTACTGCCTGTCCCTTGCAGTCTTTGCTCCCTGGTTTTGCCCCGGCCCCTAGCAGCTTCAGGCTTTAGTTTGTTTGCCTGCCCCGCCCTTTTCCCTCTGCAGTTTTGCTTGCTTGGTTTCCCTGTCCTGTCTCCAGCCTGGTTGTTCTCTCCCCCGACCCCCAGCACCGTGGTCCCTCTGCTCTGATTAGCCCCTCGCTCTGTGTGCCCATGCCCCCCTCCCATGCGCTTGTACCCCTCCCATTTTAGTTGACCCCTGTCTCACTGCACCCCCCCCCCATGCTATTCTAGCCATCCTCCCCTAGTGCAACTAGAGGAGCCGGAATTCCGTCTTCTGTTGGTAACTGGACCCTCCAAGTCCTTGATAGCCCCCCCCCCACCCATCCAGCCCTCCCATTTCCGGTGCCATCCTCCCCTGCCTGCAGCCTAGTGGGGAGGAGTGGTCGACCTGTTCCCTGTAACTCCCCACTGCTCCCTCCACCAGCTCTGCAGGTGACCCTCTCCTGGCCCCGAGGGTGTATGCCCAGGTGGTGGCGGCTCTCTCGCCTGCCACTACGTCATCTCTCCCAGCCACCACCTCTGCTACCATCTTTGGCAGCCGGGGCCCCTTCCCCACTTTGACCAGGAAGCACGGCATCCATTGCCTCCTGGTGTCTGCCTTGCCCCACGTGGAGACCTACATGCGGGCATTGGTGAGGGTGGTGGGGCCCACGGCCATAGTGGTGGCCTCCAAAATGTATGGGAAGTTAGTCTTCCTGGCATCGGAGGCCGCCGCCCAGGAGGCGGTGGAGAAGGGCCTGGCAATGGGGGGCGTGTTCGTCCCCCTAGAGCCGCTGGAGGACCTGGGAGTCTGGTTGGTCTTGACCTCCGTCCCTCCATTCCTCCCTAATGCTGCCCTGTTGCCTTGCCTCTCTACCCTGGAGAAACCCCTCTCTGTAGTCAGTCCTCTCTCACTGGGCTGCAAAGACCCTGCCCTCCATCATGTCCTCTAATTCTGCCGGCAGGTGCAGCTTCAACTGCCTCTGGCGGCATGCGACAGAGAAGCACTTGAGGGGTCCTTTCTGGTCCCCTACCAGGTGCATTATTCTATGCGGGAGGCCCGGTGTTACCTCTGCCGGGCACTGGAACACGTCCAGAGGGACAGCAGGGCACCAGCCATGTCATTGCCAGCCCCCCTGGCTGCCCGGTGCCCGGAGCTGCCCCTCCTCCGCCCCAGCCCACGACTGTTCCAGCTCGGGCCCTTGGGACACCCCCCTCAGCGCGCCCAGACGAGCGGGAGGGCACCACCTCCGCTGCATGCAGTCTGGCGGGGCCAATGGAGGAGGGTGCAGAGGGATTACTGCTGGGCATGGAAGAGGACCCACCCCGGGGGGAGTTTTCCCTCCCTTATGCCACCCCGCCTCTACCTCTCCTAGGTCCTATGCCACCACCCCTGCCCCCCCGCCCGACCCCTGTTCACCAGCCCACTGACGATACCATGGAGGTCTGGGTCCAAATTCAGGGAAAACGGGGCAAGTGGAAGGCTCGAGCTCCACTCCTCGTAAGACCAGGAAAGGGGCCACTGACACCGAGCCTTCTGCCTTGCCCCTGGGTGCATCCCATCTGCTAGAGCTGGCTGGGGATGACGTGGCAGCAATGGAGTGTAGCACTGCTCCTCCTCCAGAGTTCCTCCTCGAGGGGGCCTCTGATAGAGCCCCTCCTAACTCCTTGCCACCTAAGGCCCCTGCGAGCCCCGAGGTGAGCGTAGCTTCGGGCACCAGCGAAGAGGTCCTCTGGATGGTGGGTGGTGATCTTCCCTCCATTTTCGAGGCGATCGAGGCCCTGGGTCTGACCTCAGTCACCCAGGGGGAGGACGACCCTCTGCCAGCGGACCTCGACCTGAGTGACCTCGCCCAGGCCCCCTTCTCCCCGTGGTCCCTCCCCCCAACCACTGCTTCTGCTCTCACCTCTGAGGGACCCCTGGACTCTTCTACCAGCCTGGCCATGGATGGCACCCTGCTACTGGCCGCCGAGCCACTCGAGGTGACAGCCAGTGCCACACATCTGGGACCAGAGTTACATGGGGTATCCCTCGCTGATGCAGGGCAGCTGACCTCCTTCCTGGATGGGGGCCTAACTGCTGCTGAAACACCCGCCATAGAGCCTGAGCCCAATATCACCAAGGGCCCCCTTTCTGCTCCACAGACCCCTGAGCCCAACTGAGAGGTGCCACCCCCTGGTAGCTCGGCTGTTGGGCCCACGTTCCCACTTCCACACCTGTCATAAATATAAAGGGAAGGGTAACCACCTTTCTGTATACAGTGCTATAAAATCCCTCCTGGCCAGAGGCCAAACCCTTTCACCTGTAAAGGGTTAAGAAGCTAAGGTACCCTCACTGGCACCTGACCCAAAATGACCAATGAGGGGACAAGATACTTTCAAATCTGGAGGGGGTGGAACAAAGGGTCTGTCTGTTTGTGTGATGCTTTTGCTGGGAACAGATCAGGAATGCAGCCTTACAACTCCTGTTAAGTTAGCAAGTAATCTATCTAGAAATGCATTAGATTTCCTTTTGTTTAATGGCTGGTAAAATAAGCTGTGCTGGATGGAATGTATATTCTTCTTTTTGTGTCTTTTTGTAACTTAAGGTTTTGCCTAGAGGGATTCTCTATGTTTTGAATCTGATTTTTACAGAGGTGATTCTTTTACCTTTTCTTTAATTAAAATTCTTCTTTTAAGAACCTGATCGATTTTTCATTGTTCTTAAGATCCAAGGGTTTGGGTCTGGGTTAACCTGTACCAGTTGGTGAGGATATTAATTATCAAGCCTTCCCCAGGAAAGGGGGTGTAGGGCTTGAGGGGATATTTTTGGGGAAGACATCTCCAAGTGGTCTCTTTCCCTGTTCTTTTTTTAAAACGCTTGGTGGTGGCAGCATACGGTTCAAGGACAAGGCAAAGTTTGTACCTTGGGGAAGTTTTTAACTTAAGCTAGTAAGAATAAGCTTAGGGGGTCTTTCATGCAGGTTCCCACAGCTGTACCCTCGAGTTCAGAGTGGGGAAGGGACCTTGCCAACACCTCTACCCAGTGATGACCTGCCAAAATCTTAACAACTGGTTCCCTATAAAAAGTTCTGATTTAAGGGATGTGCCACAGTATGTATTTTTTTACCAGTAGGGTTACCATTTGTCTGTATTTTCCCGGAAGAATTTTTAAATTTTAAAAAATTCCTCCCGGACGGTGATTTAAGAACCAAAAAGCCTGACCTGTTAGCCCTGCCTAAAGTTCTTTTTTAAAAAGATGGGCCTGAACTAGAAATGAGCTCCGTTTCACATGTGTGGGTCCCCACCACTCCCTGGAGGTTTGCTAGGGTGACCAGATGTCCCGATTTTATAGGGACAGTCCCGATTTTGGGGTCTTTTTCTTATATAGGCTCCTATTACCCCCCCACCCCATCCTGATTTTTCACACTTGCTGTCTGGTCACTCTAAGGTGTGCACATGTTTGGGTCCCAGCTGCTCCATGCCCCCCTCATTGAAGCAGGTGGGCAGGGTTACTGCCCTGGGAACTGCAGGGCACCAGTGGACATGGGGCCAGCTGCAGACAGGGGCGTGGGGCAGGGCTAGCTGGAAGCAGGGGGTGTGGGGCTGGCTGCGGGCAGGGCAGGGGGTGCGGAGCTGGCTGGAGACAGGAGGGTACGGGGTTGGCTGGAGGCAAGTGGGTGTGGGGCTGGCTGGAGGTAGGGGCTGGCTGCGGGCAGGGGGTGCAGGGGTGGATGGAGACAGGGGCTGGTGTGGGCAGGGCAGGGGGTGCATCAGGGGCTGGTGCGGCAGAGGGTGTGGCAGAGACTGGCTGCAGGCAGGGGGTGCAGTGGTGGCTGGAGGCAGGGGCAGGGGGTGCAGGGGCTGGCTTGGGGCAGGGGGTGCAGCAGGGGCTGGCTGCAGGCAGGGGGTGCAGGGGGTGGCTGGAGGCAGGGGCTGGCTGCGGGCAGGGTTGTGGGTACTCACGGGGAGAGCGGCTCGGAGCAGCAGGATGCAGCCCAGGCCCAGCAGAGCAGCCGGGGACCCGCCAGGCAGCAGCAGGAGCCCCAGGGGTTGGGGGAGCAGCAGCAGCAACAGGGCTCATGCCCCCGGCCAGGCGGCAGCCCACATCACTCCCACAGCGCAGCGCCCCCGGCGGCCGAAAGCGGAATTACATCACTTCCCAGCCGGAGCCCATCAAAGCCTCAGCGCCCCCTGCAGGGAAGCGGGTTAACAACCGGTTCTAAAACTGCTTCAAAATTTAACAACCGGTTCGCGCGAAGTGGTGCGAATCGGCTCTAGCTCACCGCTACCTCTACCCAACCCTGCTCCTGACCCCTGCCCTGCCTCTGCCCCTGATGCCTTCCCCGCCCCCTTCCCTTCCACCTCCCGTGCTGTTATTGCCACTTCTGGGGCCATCTTCTTCCCCTTCCTGGAGGATGACCTCCAGGGAGCAGCCTAGGGACTGTTTGTGTTTGTGTCCCCCTAGGGACTGCTATTTTCCCTCCACTGCCCCCCACTGAGCTGGGGTCTGAGGTGGGCTGCGTGGCGCCAGCACATCGGGTGCCACACCGGGGGTCTGTCCCCTGCCTGCCCATCTCAGTAGGCTTCGACAGGGGCCCCACTAGAGGATGGCCAGCGGCCAGCGACCCCACTCCCCGATAGGCTGTGAGACGAGCTGCAAGAGTTTCTCCAGGATGCCCCTGGAGAACAAGGTGCAGCTCGCTCTCCAGCTCTGGGGGGACTTTCATGAGATCCTTCGGGTCCTGAGGGCCAATTGGGGGGAGGGTATAGGGACTGGGAGGCTGGGCGCTTCGGCCTACCAGCGGACCCGCTACTTCCGTGACTCCCTGCTTACTTATGGAGTCAGTCACTGATTGTTGTGCAGCTCAACGGTGGCTGCAAGCATCCTTGCTGGTGAGGATCCCCCCGAGCCCTCCCTATGGCACCCATCACCTTTGCCGCACTAAACACCCGGGGCTGTAGGGTGGGTCTCCACAGATGTCAGGTGCTCTTTTTCCTTCGGGATGGAGGGTACTCTGTGGTTTTCCTGCAGGAAATCCATACGGATCCAGCTGCTGAAGTCAGTTGGCGGCTGGAGTGGGGGGACAGGGTTTATTTCAGCCACCTCTCAGCATGTACGGCTGGTATGGCTACCCTGTTCTTCCCTGACCTCTGGCCCGAGGTGCTGGGGGTTGATGAGGCTGTGCCGGGCTGCCTGATGCACCTCCAGGTCCGCATGGAGGGGCTAGTGGTCAATCTCGTCAATGTCTATGCCCTGACATTGGGCCTGGAGCGGCTGTGATTTTTTCAGCAGGCGTCTGCCTTCCTCAGCTTCTCACGAGTGTCTGGTCCTGGGGGGTCTTTAACACCACCCTCAATGAACGGGACCGCTCCGGGGGTTAGCAGTGTCTGGCCACCTCGGAAGTCCTCCAGGAGATTGTTGACCGTCACTCCCTGCTGGACATTTGGCGCAACCACCACCCAGACAACTTCTCGATGTTCACCTTTATCTGGGTGGAGGCCCATCGATCGCACTACTCCCGGCTGGACCGCATTTACTTGTCACGCTGTCATCTTTCACAGGCCCAGTCCTCCAGCGTCTGGCCAGCCCCATTCTTGGATCACCGTCTGGTGACTGTGATGGTCTCTCTCAGAGCAGAGAGGCAAGGGCTAGCCTTTTGGCATTTTAATAACACCTTGCTGGAGGATGTGAGCTTTGTGGCATCCTTCCAGGAGTTCTGGCTGGCCCGGTGAGGGCAGCGGCACGCCTTTCCCTCAGTGTGGCGGTGGTGGGATGTGGCAAAGGTGCATGCCTGGGTCTTCTGCCTTGACTGCACCCGGCGCACCAGCTGGTGGAGGGATGCGGATATAGAGCTGTTGGAACAGGAGGTTTTGGGGCTAGAGAGGCATCTGGCTGCCAGCCCCGAGGATCCATCCCTCTGCAGAGTGTGCCGGGAGAAGTGGGAGGAGCTCCGGGCCCTCAAGGACCATCAGGCCCAGGGAGCCTTCGTTCGATCCCACATCCGCCTCTTTCGGGAGATGGACCACGGCTTCCGCTTCTTCTACACCCCGGAGAAAAAGACGGGGGCTAAGAAGCATGTCACCTGCCTCCTGGCAGAGGACAGCACCCACCTCACGGATCTGGAGGAAATATGTGGGAGGGCCAGGGCCTTCTACGTGAGCCTTTTCTCCCTGGATCCGGCCGATCCTGCCACTTGTAGAGTGCTTTGGGACGGACTCCCAACAGTCAGCATGGGTGACCGGGACCGGCTAGAGCTGCCCCTCACTCTGGCCAAGCTCTTGGAAGCCCTCCGTTGCATGCCCACCAATAAATCCCCAGGCATGGACGGGCTGACCGTGGAGATCTACCGCTTGTTCTGGGGGACATCCTTGGCCCGGACCTCGTCACCGTCTGGGCCAAGTCCTTGGCAGGCGGGGTTCTCACCCTGTCGTGCAGGTGAGCCTTGCTACCAAAGAAAGGGGACCCCTGCGACCTTCAGAATTGGTGTCCCGTCACGCTCCTCAGCATGGACTACAAAATAGTAGTGAAGGCCATCTCGCTATGGCTCGGGTCCGTGCTGGCAGATGTGGTCCACCCTGACCAGACCTACACCGTCCCGGTCTGTACCACTTTGACAATCTGTATCTGGTCCGGGATCTCTTGGAACTTGGGTGTAGGGATGGTTTGTTATTCACCCTTCTGTTCTTGGATCAGGAGAAGGCATTCAACAGGGTGGACCACAGGTATCTCCTGGGCACTCTGCGAGCATTCAGCTTCAGACCCCAGTTTGTGGGTTTTCTCCAGGTGCTGTACACTGAGGCAGGGTGTCTGGTCAGGCGCAACTGGACCCTGATCGAGCCGGTCAGCTTTGGGTGGGGAGTATGGCAGGGGTGTCCCCACTTGGGCCAGCTGTATTCTCTGGTGATCGAGCCCTTCCTCTGTCTCCTCTGCTGGAGGTTGACAGGGTTGGTGCTGCGAGAGCCGGAGCTGCGGCTGATTCTGTCGGCGTACGATGACAATGTGCTTCTCGTGGTCCAGGACCTGGGCAACTTGGTGAGGGTGGAGGCTTGCCAAACCCTCTACTCAACAGCCTCTTCCACCCAGATCAACTGGGTTAAGAGCTCTGGCCTGCTGGTCAGGGACTGGTGGCAGGCGAGCTCCCTCCCATCCGCACTTCATGCCATCCAGTGGAGCGCAGGTCCGCTGCTCTATCTTGGTGTTTACCTTTCTGCCTCGCATCCGTCTCCGCCGGAGAACTGGCAAGGTTTAGAGGACAGGGTGGCAGAGCAGCTCCAGAGATGGACAGGACTCCTCCGGTGCCTCTCTCTCTGAGGGAGGGCACTGGTGCTGAACCAGCTAGTCCTGTCCATGCTCTGGCACCTACTCAACACCCTGGTCCCAGCCCCGGGCTTCCTGGCCAACCTCCATTGGTTCTGGATTTCTTCTGGACAGGACTGCACTGGGTCTCTGCAGGAGTCCTCCACCTGCTCCTGGAGGAGGGACGACAGGGCCTGAAGTGCCTGTGCACTCAGCTCCATGTCTTCCACCTCCAGGCCCTGCAGAGGCTCCTTTATGGTGCAGGTAGTCCGGCATGGAGCGTACTAGTGCTCGCCTTCCTGCGCCGCTTCCAAGGGCTCCGACACAACCAGCAACTCCTTTATCTTCATCCGAGGCATTTTCTGTGAGACCTCTTCAGTCTGCTGGTCTTCTGCCAGGGCCTCCTCTGGACCTGGAAACTGGTTTCGGCCGCCAGATCTGCAGCGGCCCCCGAGAGGGTGGATCTCCTCGCGGAGCCCCTGCTACATAACCCCCAGCTCCTTGTGCAGGTGGCGGAGTCCCCCTCGGTGCGCCAGAGGTTGACCCTGGCACCAGTCACCAGAGTTGGAGACCTCCTGGACTACGACCGGGGAGACTGGCTGGATCCCCTGACGCTCGCTCAGCGCATGGGGCTCTCCAGGCCTCGTACTCTCCAGCACGTACTTCAGGAGGTGAGGACCTACTACAGGATAGGCCCAACAAAGAAAATAACAGAACGCCACTAGCCATCACCTTCAGCCCCCAACTAAAACCCCTCCAATGCATTATTAAGGATCTACAATCTATCCTGAAGGATGACCCAACACTCTCACAAATCTTGGGAGACAGGCCAGTCCTTGCCTACAGACAGCCCCCCAACCTGAAGCAAATATTCACCAGCAACCAAATACCACACAACAGAACCACTAACCCAGGAACCTATCCTTGCAACAAAGCCTGTTGCCAACTGTGCCCACATATCTATTCAGGGGACACCATCACCGGGCCTAATAACATCAGCCACACTATCAGAGGCTCGTTCACCTTCACATCCACCAATGTGATATATGCCATCATGTGCCAGCAATGCCCCTCTGCCATGTACATTGGTCAAACTGGACAGTCTCTACGTAAAAGAATAAATGGACACAAATCAGATGTCAAGAATTATAACATTCATAAACCAGTCGGAGAACACTTCACTCTCTCTGGTCACACGATTACATACATGAAAGTTGCGATATTACAACAAAAAAACTTCAAAACCAGACTCCAGCGAGAGACTGTTGAATTGGAATTCATTTGCAAATTGGATACAATTAACTTAGGCTTGAATAGAGACTGGGAGTGGCTAAGTCATTATGCAAGGTAACCTATTTCCCCTTGTTTTTTCCTACCCCTCCACCCCCCCGACGTTCTTGTTAAACCCTGGATTTGTGCTGGAAATGGCCCACCTTGATTATCATACATATTGTAAGGAGATTGATCACTTTAGATAAGCTATTACCAACAGGACAGTGGGTTGGGGGGGGGGGGAGGGAACCTGGACTTGTGCTGGCCCAACTTGATTATCATACACATTGTAAGGAGAGTGATCACTTTAGATAGGCTATTACCAGCAGGAGAGTGGGGTGGGGGGAGAGAAAACCTTTTGTAGTGGTAAACACCCATTTTTTCATGCTTTGTGTGTATAAAAGATCTTCTATACTTTCCACAGTATGCATCCGATGAAGTGAGCTGTAGCTCATGAAAGCTTATGCTCAAATAAATTGGTTAGTCTCTAAGGTGCCACAAGTACTCCTTTTCTTTTTGCTGATAGGAAAGCAACATCATCTGCAAAGTCCAGGTCTTCAAGGAATGAGACGAGTGTCCATTTAATGCCTCTTGGTATGTCTTCTGTTGTATTCCACATTACCCAGTCAATGGCAATGTTGAAGAGGATTGCAGACATGACACACCCCTGATGTACTCCTGTTTTGACTTCAAAACTGAGCTTGCTGTGATCAATACTGCATGTAAAGTTCAAATAAAAGCTTTTGATGACGTTGATTATGGAAATGAATTCCATATGCCCACAGAATGCACCAAAGACTGGTCCTGTGAATGCTAACAAAAACCTTCTCAAAGTCTATGAAATTTATGTAGAGTTGCCATTGCCATTCTAAGCACTGTTCTATTATGTTTCATAGCGTAAAGATCTGGTCTGTGCATCCACGCCCTTTCCGAAAACCAGCTTGCTCTTTTCTGAGAACACTACTGTTAGGCAGGAGTTAAAAAATTCAGTTAGCAGCTGAGGCAGAAACAGAAATACCAGAGGCCCAAGGGCAATGACAGCTGTAAACACCTGATAACTTACATGGTCAGATGTCTGCCCAATAACTCGGCCTCTCAGTAAGAACGAACAGTATAAGCCCTCCACTGCTCTCCGAATATCTGTGAACACTCATCCCCACGCCACCTCTTCACCCTAAGGGAAGACATTGATAATTGATGTAATCGGAATAGTTTCTATGCATATGTTCTGATCCTGTTATTATCATGTTAAGTGTTCTCATAGAATCCTAGAATATCAGGGTTGAAAGGGACCTCAGGAAGTCATCTAGTCCAACCCCCTGCTCAAAGCAGGACCAATCCCCAATTTTTGGCCCAGATCCCTAGACCCCCCTCAAGGATTGAACTCACAACCCTGGGTTTAGCAGGCCAATGCTCAAAATACTGAGCTATCCCTCCCCACTCGCTCTGAAACAATGTTTGTCTTTGTAAGTACAAGATAAATGCAAATGAATTGATAAAAAGGGTATATAATTGGTCACTGTAGGCCCATAGTTTTGAAGCTGTTTATCAGTCTTCCTGGTGCCGTGAATAAACCTCTTCAGTATTGTCTGTTGCTGCCTGATTCTTGGGGAAGAGAATCTCCTTGCTTTGCAGTTTGGCGCAGCAAGCAGGGTGTGATCGGGAATCCTCTGACAGTTTCTCACAACAAGGGATAGAGGTGAGTACCCTTTTACTTACCACCTCTACTGCACACCTTGGTTTGGGACTCCCCAAGACATCCCTTCGCACCTCCCCCCACCTTTTTTTTTAATACAAACCACGTATAGGACGCACAGACAAAAGGAATGAACGGGACTGTGTTTGTGGCCAGAGTTTTCGGGTTGAAGGGATCGCTGTAGGCAAAGGCTGCAACACCAAGTACTGAGCATCAGAGTGTGTTTCAGTAGTGATAAGTA
Organism: Lepidochelys olivacea; assembly: GCF_965140295.1. Taxonomy (NCBI): domain Eukaryota; kingdom Metazoa; phylum Chordata; order Testudines; family Cheloniidae; genus Lepidochelys; species Lepidochelys olivacea. The sequence goes on along the minus strand of NC_140418.1, from coordinate 40,970,941 downwards.
CAAGGGTGTGCTCGGTCGGTTCCCCTGAAACACCACTTGAGTGGGTTTCAGGAAGCTGGGTAACAATGTCTTATGACTTGCCACAGAGTGTATCAATGATACCCTCTACGGGAGGGAGACTCGTTGATTTTATAAAAGGAAAACATGGAAAGGTTCAAAAGACTATGGCAAAGGATGGATGGAATGAGGGTATGAGTGTTGTTGTGGAAAAAATTACCATGCATTGTGTTTGGATCAGAACAGCCTGAGGCCCACTTTATTACAAGCATGCAGGGGAACGACAGCCAAGCTGCCGACCCCCCCGAAAGGGAATACAAAATATATATATAAAATTTATATAGCTTAAAACCACAATCAATTACACACACTTCCTTATTAACATTTTCCTTATGAGGAATACATCATAACAAGCTTTTTCCTGTTATTCAGTTTGTTCTTTTGTGGTTAACGCTTTCCTAACAGTAGCAGTCACAGCTATATTTCATAAGACTGACTATTACAAATTGTTCTGCTTAAATTTTCCATTCTCTCTCTTCTCCTGCCACTTGTACACAGTTATTTTAATCAAAGTTATCTTGGTCAAAGTTTGGGCCGACTCAATTTTCCCTTACAGTGTGAAGGATAGTGTGTTGTGGTCGTCTGGTCAGAAGAAAGGAAAGTTAGAGAAAGGAATTGTAATTCTGTACTGTGAATATGAAAGGAAGTTACGGGAATTGGAAACGCTCCAAAAGACTCTTACATCAGAGCTAAACCAAAAGACAGATTTAAACCACAAATTAAGTGAGCTTCAAGCAGAGAACAATACTCTAAAAGCAAAAATAAAAGAAAGCAGCTCCTCTGCACGCCATATTGCTGCTAGCATACAACAGAAGGGTAATTTTACTGACTTTGGTTCAGGCAGCAATACTAATAAAGATCAAAACTAGATCAATTGGAAACACCTTGAAAAACAAATCCAGGATTGAAACCTGACACACCCAGGGGAAAACTGGAGTAATTGGCCTCCGCCCCCCGCCCCTCCTTTTAACCCAGACTTCAGTGCCAGTGCTCTCCTGGCCCCTCTCCAAGTAGTCACACTGTGGTCAGGGCCAGCAGATAATAGACTGGCTCATAATACTTATCAGTACACTCCTCTTAGCACAGAGGAAATGAGGGGCTTACTGAAAGATCTCCCTGATCTAAAGCCCAAACACCTGAATTTGGTATCCTGGAAGAAAATAAATCAGATAATTACCACCTATGCATTACATCCCAGGGATCTTCATATCCTAAAGGCTAAAGGCCCTGACCTTTCATGGGTCAAGATCCTCTCAAAAGAACACCGAAATGGCACTTGGGCCTCCGTCAAATTTGAATCAGAAAATCATATGACTCGTGCCTGCACTGATTTTAAGAAAGCCATCCAAAACGCCTTGGGGAATGGAGCCGGTAACTGGGGACTAATAGTGGGATGCATACAAGGCAAGGATGAGCCTGCTGCCTAATACTGTGAGCGGAAATGGGAGATGTATTCAAGTAATGCAGGCATTGTGTTAAGGAAAAGTTAGCACATGTGACTCCATTTTGGTTTGGGGCCCACCATTGTTTAAATGCCAGCACATCATACACCAGGAGGAGTGATCCTTAGATACTGAATCCCTGTGAAAATCCTCCTCCTTGTCTCCAGCCTGCCTTGACTCCCAGTATCTGTTTTTTGTCAGTCTCTAACTCCCTGTCTCTTGGCCTTGATGTGAGGCCTCCCATCCTGATAATAAAAGTTACTGATGCATGGCTTTAGGACCATGCTGTGTAATTAAAATACTGGTTTAGCACGAGGAATGCACCAAGCAGGGATAGGTGGTAGATAAGACAAGGGTTTGTTTATTGGCTAAGGTTTCCGATGCACGAGGGCAACATGCTTTGCTAAAAAGTATATAACCTTTGTATAATCGGTATTCAGGGTCCCCCCCTGGCTAGCAGGGGGGCACCACACTCGAGCGTAATAAACTTAGTGTCTTTTGGGAACTCTGCAGTTGTGGACTTTGTTTCTGTGCCTCAGCCTAGATTCAAACTGTGCGTGTCCTATCAGGTATAATTAGCAGCATTGGTGTGCGTGTCCTATCAGGTGTAATTCGTAGCATTTGTGTGCGGTCCTATCAGGTGTAATTCGCAGCATTTGTGTGCGTGTCCTACAAGGTATAATTCGCAGCAGTTGTGTGCGTGTCCTACCAGGTGTAATTCGTAACAATTGCCAATGCAAAGAAAACTGATCAGGCGTTTCTAAAAATGTTAAAGGAAGGTTTTAAGCCCAAACTGCAAACAGCCCTTAACTTGGGAGTAAACCCAGGTTCTAATTATGAATCCATCTGCATGTGGGCCTCTGAATTCAAAGCCAGCAAGCTAAAGATATAAAATGCAAGTCTACTCACATTTCTATGGTAACAGAAAAAAGTAATGTAACCTGTTATAATTGTGGTGTCTTGGCATACCCAAAAGAACTGCAGGCGCAAGGCCCAAAAGCCCTGTCAGTGCAAAATCATGGCCTGTTGAATCCCTGCAATACTTCACTGCTCTTTCAATCTGGTCCTGGTTCCGTCCCCCGTCCCCCTGCCCCACCTTACAGTGTTTTGTATATTGGGAGACCAGACGCACGAGGGCAACATGCTGGATGCCCATGCTAAGTAGCCCTGAACAACGGGCCCTAACCAGTATCTCAACCAACTGCGAACCCTTACTCACATCTAAGCAAACAGGAAATGGCCAGGCTTTTAAACTCCATGACCCGCTAGGCCCCCTTGCTCGTCAGTACTGCTGATGCAGACATAAACCTCTCAAGGCCACACTTACAAGCATAAATAAGGGGCCGGCCATGCACAATTCTCGTCGACATGGGAGCGTCTGTTTCCATTACTGACCTCCTGCTTCCCACTACTAAATAGTATATTACTATTTCAGGGGTAGGAGGTGCACAACTCACGGCTTATAAGAGCTAGCTGTTCTTGTAAAATCTAACCTATTCTTCTGGACTCAGTCTTCTTATGTAGCTCCAAATGCAGAGGGGACTATTTTGGGCATGGACGCCCTCTGCGATCTTGCAGTGACTCTTAACCTTGCTCAAAGCACAGTCATGTTTACTGATAAACTTAAGCGTACTCATACCATTTCTCTCCATAATAATAAATTTCTCTCCTCTGTTGCAACTGCCAAATCCATGGCTCTCACTTGGGACACCTCTAACCCTTTTCAAGAGTTATTTTCCAGGTTCCCCTCTGTTTGGCCAGAAAATAATCTGGTGTGCGGTTTGGTGCTTGCTCATCTCTGCCCACCCATCCAGGTTACTGCTCATCTCCCTCCAACTACCAAGCAATACCTTCTCAAACCTGAGGCCGTGACAAATGTGGCTCCGCACATTAATCCTCTTGGTAAATATACCTGATGCATTCTCCTGGGACCTGCCTTTGGTACATGTCACATGAGATACCTGCTTCAAAGCTGGTCAGTATGTGCAACTTCCTACAGGAGGCAGCGGCAAATGGGTAAAAAGCCAGACACTTGGCTTACCCCCAGACCGGTCACCTGGGACTTATTGTAGTTACAGCTTACCTCCAAATACATCCAGGCTCCGAGGTCCCAATCCAACTACCACAGCCCAGGAGCAGCCTTAGGCTCCCTCCCTGCATTTCACCGGATCTGGACTGTAACTGGGTATTTAGCTTCATGGGATGTGGGCCCACTCATATAGGACCCTCAATTTTGGGGTACAAGACCACAGAATGTTGGGAACAGAACCAAATTACAGAATGGCAGTTTATGAATACTCTCCTAGAACAAACAAACCATTCTATTTCCAGGGCCTCAGATGGATTGGTCGAGATTCACTACATTTATAAGGCTGCTAATGGGTGGGGAGAGTATCGGTGTGAATGTCTGTGGGAGGGTTGGGAACTTTTCATTAAACAAAGTGTTTGTAAATGCAGGATGGACTGACCTTCCTCCTCTGCTGTGGGAACATGGGATGGAGGGATACTATTGTCAGGAACACTCTGTACACCTGGTTAAACATTTACATTGTACTAGTATACGATGTTATAACCTGACCACTTGTGGATGCTCCCCACCTACTATCTGTCTGGCAATGTAACCTTCCCCACTGGATGGCATTATTCAAGTAGGCCCCAACAAAACACTTTTGCATGATGTTCTTATGATCTCTGTTCAGGTTAAATATAATTTGTCAAATTTCTCAGCACCCTTGCAAAATGTATGCTCAGACCACCCCAGCTCCCTGGAATGTCTGCAGGACGAGCTAGAGTTTCTAACGCACCAATATGTTATTTGGGCCTGCACAGCGAAAAGACAAAAATGTAGCCTTTTAGGTGATATCGGAGAAATTTTTGGAAGCACCAATTCTATACTAAATACACTTAACCTAAATTGTGAGAGGTCATACAATTCTTGGGTCAAAAGCCAAACCACCCAAGCCCTTAGAGATACTAACACAGGTTTATCCTATGCTCTTACTGCAATTGGTGTAGCAATAGAGAATTTTTACAAAATCACTGAAAAAACTTCAGACACTACAGTCAACCTGGCCAAGTCACAAGCTAAAGGCCTTGCTTGTGATATGCTGGCTCATGACCTATTTAACATTGCAAGAGAAGACATGCTAGATGTATGCCTGGGTTTCCCCCCTTCCCATACCCTTTCTTCCCCCACCTTTGCCCATATTGCAAGCGTCTCCACTCAATTAATAGTGTCCACTTTACTTCCTCCAAACTCACCCTTCTCCTTTCATTTCCTCCTTGTGTAGCCTTCTGTTATTCCTACTTATGTGTTTCCTTTTTCTTTCCGTTTCAAGTCTATTGGATATGTAACTCATAATACAGTGTACAAAGTAGGACTGTCTGGATACGTGGCACCATCCCCCCAGGGGATACCATACTAATGACAACATCGGACTGTTGCCAGAGACGAATAGTTATATTGTGTGCTCCTGTTCTACTCTCTGTCCTTTAACTCCATCCACTTCCATTGTTGTGGATGTCCTTCCTCTTATAGATGCTGAAGCTGCTGTGCAAGTATCCGCTACTCAGTGTCCGCTACTGCTGTGCAAGTATCACCGCTGCATCCGACTACATGTACAGACCACTGCAGTGCCAGGCAAATGCTTCCATGTGCCTGCAGATTACTGACTCCTTTACCCTAGGTGATGTGCACCTCCCCGGCCGTGTGTTCACAGATGAAAAGGTCACTGGATGTGCTAATCATTATGGCCTGGCAGTGCGGTACCTAAGGAAGGGAATCCAAGAAGTCTGAGTACACTTTGGAAATTGCACTGTGCCATATATAGAAATAATGACTGTAGTGAAAGGTTTTTAACAAAGAGATATGGAGGGCGTTTGCCAGGACCCGCGATGTACAAAGTCTGTCAGGGAGCAGTTGAGGTGGCACAAAGTGCCACAAATCCTCCCTCTGCTGTAGGATCCGGAGTCAGCCAGGGCAGACCACAAGCAGGTCGTGGCAAGAGAGATGCTGTGGGCCATATTCTTTGACCCACACCAAAGAGATACAAAAGAGCAGAAAATGCAACCAGCTAAGGAGTCTTCCAGGATGGGGGAATCCCCAGCTGGCTTATACCTAGGAAACTAAGCTCTATCCCAGCCCATGCTGCAAGAAAGAAAAGATGCCTTAGGCAAATCACCGCTGCCCTCTGGGCTTCCCTGGCTGCTGGACAACCCTTTATGGCCACTGGCCATCTTAGAGCCACTTAGGGGTTGACACTAGAATCCAGCAACATTAAGGTGACACAAAACCACCTCTGTTCCTACACCTGCTCAGGTACGTGCCCAGCGCACATTCTCTCACGTTTGTGCCACATCTCACTATCTCAATCTCTGCATCTATCTGCCTTGATATGAATGTAATCTGTGAAGCAGGGCTCCTATGTGCACAGAAATAGTACATCCCATGTTTCTGTGCCACCTAAGCATTCAGGCCCAGGCATGTTGCTGAGTTTTGTGATTTTTCAGCAAACTTCCTGCCTCCTGTCATTACCAGAGGGTAAGAAAGTTTTGGTTTGGGGAATTCTGAAGGCTGCGTCCCATTCTTACACAGCAGCATCTGCCATGGAGACAGCATAAGAATGAGAGAATTGTCCCCAAATGAAGAAGGAAGACAGGAGTTCAAGAACCAAGACCTCCTCAAGACCCAGGTCTTTTTTCTGAGGTCTTTGAAATCAGCCCACAGACAGCTCCTCTGCGTGTAAAATACAAAATGAAGCAGTCACTAGGCATCATTTTGAACAACAAGTATTTGAAGGAAGATTAAATGAGAGAGGAACTGTAATATTCTTTTCTTTGTATATCAGACTTTTCTTATTGTAATTCTCCTACCTCCTTTGGCCTCCAATTCTGTCCTGGCATTTCTGCTGTAAGAAACAGTGCTCAGAAACCTTTATTACTTTTTGTGTAAGACTAAACGTGGAGTAGGGGGTCAGAAGAGCCATTTTCCTCTAATAATGAGATGTTGGACACTGTGGAAAGCAGGGACATGAATAAGAGCAACAGGTGAAGGAGACAGCAGCTGCTTTATTCTCCTTTGCTTAGAAGTCACCAGGGACCAGAATAATAGACCAGATATTATGCCAGGAAGCTATTAAAAACATATGCACAACCTATAACTTCAAGACATGCCCACTCTCCTGAGGAAAGCCATGGTGTAGCACACAGACAGAGACATCCTCTAAATTATGTGTTTACTTATTAATTAAAGTTTATGTTCATGCAATAGTGAGGCATTTGTCCCCTTCAGCTGTCACAGCCAGGTTGTCGGCAGCCAGACCTAGTGGTCAGAGTCAGAGTTCACAGACACGAGACAGGAGTCAAGAGACAGCTGGGTCAGGATACCAGGAGATCAGAAGCAGGAGACAAACTTGAGATCAGAACTATGAGTTGGGAACCAGAGTCAGGCCAGCTCAGGATACCAAGGGGGTAAGAGGCAGGAAACAAACTGGAGGTGAGAAAATACAAATCAGATGCCAGGAGTTAAACTGGATCAGGTATCAGGAAATCAAGGAGCAGTTGCAGGAAGCACACAATCCAAGGCAGGGTGGAGCCCAGTTGTTCAGACAGCTTCCTGTTCCTGGCTTAAAAGGCCAGGGCCAATCTGCCATTCAGGGGCTCTGCCAGTCAGACTTCAGGGGATGAGCCTCACTCTGGAGCTGAGCTTCATGGGACCTAGGTAAGCCATCATCCGCAGGCTGCCAGGTGGAGGGGTGGAGTGCAGCTGCTCCCATGAACCCTGCAGACCTGGATTTGAGAACCATAGGTCATGACTAAGTCTGCGATTCTGTCACAGAGGTCATGGATCCTGTGACTTTCGGCAACCTCTGTGACTTGCGCAGTAGCAGCAGCCAGTGCAGCTGATCACAGGGTCACCCATCCAAGCAGCAGCCCATGTGGCTGGCCCTGAGGAGCGCCTGAGCATTGGTCTGGGGGTGGCCAGAGCAGCGACCCCAGGGAGTGCCCGAGCATCGGTCCCAGGGGCAGCTCTGAGGACCGCCTGAGCATCAGCGGTGCCAAGCATGGCCAGAGCAGCAACCCTGGAGAGTGCCTGAGCATCAGTCCTGGAGGTAGCCCTGAGGACCTTGGAGCAGTGGCCCGCTGCAGGCGGTCAGCCCCCACCACTGGAGCAGGGGCCTCCAGAGCAGTGGGGTCACAGGAAGAGAGATTTAGTCATTGTGGGTATTTATAGTAAAAAAGTCATGGACAGGTCACGGACCGTGAATTTTTGTTTATTGCTCGTGACCTGTCCATGACTTTTATTTAAAATATCCATGACTCCTTCACCTGCTGCTCTTATTCATGTCCCTGCTTTCCACAGTGTCCCACATCTCATTATTAGAGGAAAATGGTTCTTCTGACCCCCTCCTCCATGTTTAGCCTTAGTCAAGACACCAGCTTGAACTGATGTGATGTGCTCTATATGGGGCTATGCCTTAAACCGATTGACTATTGCATGTGTTTATTAACATCACAGGAAAGGTTTTGCTGACCCAAGCCTTTAAAGGTCCTCATTAAAAAGTGCATTAATAGCTGTACGATGAAGGGGCTAGGATTTGGGACTGTGAGTAATCAACTGGATTCTACTTTTGGCTCTGTCACTGACTCACTTCGGCAGGTCCCTTCCCTTGTGTCCCCTCCCATCATTTGTGTGTCTTTTCTGATGTGAATGAAAGCTCCTGAACAAAGGGCCTGTCTCTCACCATGTGTCTATGCAGCACTATCAAGGTTCCTTCCCCACTCTGAACTCTAGGATACAGATGTGGGGACCTGCATGAAAACCTCCTAATCTTACTTTTACCAGCTTAAGTTAAAACTTCCCCAAGGTACAAACTATTTTACCCTTTGCCCTTGGACTTCCACTGCCATCACCAAACGTTTATCTGGGTTTATTTATTAGGAAAGCATTGTTTGGAAACATTTTTCCCCCCAAAATCCTCCCAACCCTTGCACCCCACTTCCTGGGGAAGATTTGGTAAAAATCCTCACCAATTTGCATTGGTGACCACAGACCCAAACCCTTGGATCTTAAGAACAAATGAAAAAAACATTCAGTTTCTGAAAAGAAGGATTTTAATAGAAGTAAAAAGGATCACCTCTGTAAAATCAGGATGGTAAATACCTTACAGGGTAATTAGATTCAAAACATAGAGAATCCCTCTAGGCAAAACCTTAAGTTACAAAAAGGCACACAGACAGGAATATCCGTTCTATTCAGCACAACTTCATTTCTCAGCCATTTAAAGAAATCATAATCTAACTCATATCTAGCTAGATTACTTACTAAGTTCTAAGACTCCTTTCTTGTTCTGTCCCTGGCAAAAGCATAACAGACAGACCCTTTGTTTTTCCCTTCCCCCAGCTTTTGAAAGTATCTTGTCTCCTCATTGGTCATTTTGGTCAGGTGCCAGCGAGGTTATCCTACCTTCTTAACCCTTTACAGGTGAGAGGATTTTTCCTCTGGCCAGGAGGGATTTTAAAGGGGTTTACCCTTCCCTTTATATTTATGACAAGCACCTAGCACAATGGAGCTCCAAGCTCAGTGGAGGCCTCTAGGCAAACACGAATAATTAATAAATTAATAGCAATGTGTGAATGAAATTCCAGAAGATCCCAAATTGGCTAGGGGTGGATTGCTGCTTGTTGCTTATCTGTCTCAGAAATTGGAGTCAGGACACATCTGTTGGTTTAGGTGCATTATTCCTTTCAGCAAAGGTGGCAGGCTGGTTGGGTGGCTGAGAAAGCAGCTTGTGTCAGTGGGATCACGGGTTAGAGTGTGGCTTTTCTGCATTAAGTGCTGCTTAGACTAAATGGGGCTAATGGGAAATGTAGCTTAGTCCATTGCTCCCCAGAGGGCATGCCGCTACACAGAGAGAAATGTCACAGCTTATCAGACTTACAGAGAGCTTGCTTTACCTTTCAGCTTCCTTGCCACTTTTGCTCATTATCAAATCGGTTTGGAACTGAATCAGTTTGGCTCTTTGCTCTGGCTCATGTGCTCCTGCTTGACCCTGGACTGGCACTCCTAGGATAGGGATTGCATTGGTCAGACCTATTTCTATGGCAACAGACTGATACCACAAATAGACAACTATGTCTTAATTCTAGCATCAGCCCGGAAGGGACATGGGGAGGGAGGGAGGGAGGGAGGTTGTGCAGCTTCTACATTGATGGTCACCATATAAGCACTCAGACGGTTCCCTATTCACCTACATATCTCCTGAGCCCGGCATGTGAAAGACACCACTTTTTCAAAACCCCCAGAGAGTAGCGTGTCCAAATAAAAGGAGAGTTGGATGTAAAGAATCGGTAGGATATTGATAGTCCTCATATCACTCTGCTTTGTTCTCGGCCAACCCCCATCAAAATCTCCACTGGGTACTTGGATTGAGAACCCTTCCAGGCAAAGCTCTTGTCTTCTTACCCAATTGTGAAGGACCTTGCAACCGTCTATGCCAAGGAAATATCATAGTTATATTTTGTCCAGTGTGAAACGTGCTTATGGCTATCCAACCACCTCCTGCTCCCTGTCCCCTGACAACCCCCACCCCAAAGAGAGTGAACACGTTGCCTCACATCACTATATCTGTCTCCACTTTATCCTGAATGGCATTCAGGCAAGGGTCATGGGTGTGATAGGGTGAGCTGAGTGATGTGGGAGAGGATAAATGTGCCAAGCCTTGAATCTTGGTGCAGAGGGAGGGCACCTGGCAGGCAGTGTTCCCCTGGCTGTAGATGGTCTGAGAACTTAGGACACAGCTTCACAACCATAGGTCTTTTCTCCTCAGTTTAGGTCTGACCTGCACACGTGCCAAGGATACCATGGATCACTGAATCAGTTTAATGTGTGTGTGAGATGCAACTCTGTGAAATATAAAAACACCAGAAGGGATTAATGTTGCTCCCAGGGCACCCCTGACCTTTGGCAGGATCAGCCTCTGCTGCTGCTGTTGAGAAATCCAGTGCAAAGCTTTGCCTGGTCAGGTCAGTCTGGCCTCACAGGGCACTGATTTCTGTGCTTTCCTCACAGTGTCTTATAGCTGTCAGGTCAAGGAGTCCCGGCCCCTTCTGGTGTCCAAGGGGTGGGCATGGGGAGAACAGGTAGACCCTGGCTGGCAGGCTCTTGGATCCTGGGCTTGTACGTTCAGTCCTATGAGTGTGACACAAATGGGTGCATTACTATAATATTAACATCACTATAATACAAAATTAAATAAAATTTGGTGTTGGTTTCAAGCCCAACAAGCTTCCCCTCCACCCAGTGATTTCTACCATTGCTCTTCCACAGCCCCAGCATTCCCTTTGCTCCCCAGGCTTTCCAATAGACCCCCATGCATTTCAGCGGGCAAGGGAGTAAGCAAACACTAATTGAGAAGTCTCATTAGCCATCTATTCCCAGCTCAGCTCTGGGGTCCATGACCCTCTTCAGTATCTGCTGTGCTCAGGGATCCTAGCTTGCTGCCCTCTCATCCTGGCCTCTCTGGATGTGACAATGGGAAAAGGACTGTCATACACTCTTTTCTAGGTTAGATCCCCCTGAACTGAGACAGGCATCTTTTAAAAGGTATGTAACAGCAGAAAAGAGAAGACGGGGTGGGGTGGGTTCGCTTTATACCAGCTCTAGTAGAGTTAATATTCAATACAAAGAAATACACAAATGTTCATCAGGACATCAAGGCAGGTCCTTGCAGCACCATCAGATAACTTCCATATTCTGCTGTGCCTATCTGTTGCTGAAACTGGTCACATGCTCTCCATCAGGCATTGTGTATGCGCTCTTGCAAGTTAACTAGACATCATGAGTCCTTGGCTATGCAGACTCATATTCATTAACCAACTGAAACACATAGCTAATATTTAGTCTCCAGCTAATCGAGCCACCATGTGTTCATCAATACTTAATAAAACAGTCTCCTTTCACTTTTCACAAAGACACTTTCAGAAATGGAACATTCTGGAGCAAGGAAGGGAGGGTCTGTCCAATGTCTAGGAACTTGCTCCTCCAACTTACGATGTGTTAGTATATGCCAGAGGTGGGCAAACTACGGCCCGTGGGCCACATCTGGCCCACGGGACCGTCCTGCCTGGACCTTGAGCTCCCAGCAGGGAGGCTAGGCCCCGGCCCCTCCTCCACTGTCCCCCCTCCCACGCAGTGACGCCACTGCGTGGGCAGCACAGCTTGCGCCTGCCCACCTCCCAGGCTTTCCAATAAGCCAATCCTGCTGCTCTGAGCAGCATGGTAAGGTGTGTGGGGTTAGATAAGGGGCAGGAGGTCCTGGGGGGCAGTCAGGATACAGGGAGCAGGGGGTGGTTTGATGGGGTGGAGGTTCGGGGGGGGTGGTCAGGGGAAGGGGAGCAGGAGGTGGTTGGATAGGCGTGGGAGTCCCGGGGGGCCTGTCAAAGGGCAGGGGTGTGGATAGGGGTTGAGGCAGTCAGGGGACAGGGAGCAGGGGAGGTTGGATGGGGGTGGGGCCCATGGGGGTGTGTGGTTAGGGGCGGGGGGGTCCCGGGAGGGGGCGGTCAGGGAACAAGGAGCAGTGGGGGTTGGATGGGTGGAGGTTCTGAGTGGGGCAGTCAGGGGCGGGAAGTGGGAGGGGGCAGATAGGGGCAGGGGCCAGACTGCATGGGGAGGCACAGCTTTCCGTACCCGGCCCTCCATACAGTTTTGCAACCCTGATATGGCCCTTGAGCCAAAAAGTTTGCCCACCCCTGGTATATGCAGTAGGCTGGATTCTCTGGCTACTGCATCATGTCTTTCATCCTCCATGCAAGGTCTATACTTAATGTGCAATTAAAGGCAAGCTCAAAGGAAACCTCTACTTATGTTAATCCTGTTTAAAACAGATACAATGTATATTACAGCACTGCGGTGGCAAATATAGAGCTGTATCAGGGTCCATTTTAATTTTAAATCTTCTTTCAGAATTTTTTTGTTTGAGCAGAAATTCCCCTTGCTGCTTCTCAGCCTAAAAGTGAATTAATTTTTGAAGTTTTATAAAATTGCGTGCAGCTATTTTTGGTATGGGAATTGTTGGATTGAGATTCTCTTATTCAGCAAATGGATCGAACATATCTTTATTAAGGCCAAACACTCAGCAAAACACAGTTACTCACAAGCTCATCGGGATGATCTCATCAGTTTCCTCCAGCACTAGACCATACAGCCTCAACACTCTTTGTTACACAAACTTATTTATAACTTTTTGTTATCTTTTTTTGTATACATTTCCATTAGTCTCTCATTTCCATGTTAGCTCTCTTCCCCTGTCAGTACAGGGTTAGTGTAAGTTCAAACCAGTCTTTTCTAGCCTTTAAGTTACTTTATCTTTTCTTTTTCTCACAAACACAATTACCCTGCAGTTTCTCACACAGGTGCAAAACTAAGCATGATCTCTGTGCAATTTCTTACACATGCACAGTTCTTATGCGTACGCTGTTAAACATCAGAACAAACTCTTAAAATCCACAGAAGGATTCTGTCAGGCCTAAATCTGCCTTCGCTCCCATCAGGACTCATATTTTTTAATTTTCTTACTAAACACTAAATACTAAACAATATGGAGAAACATTTTCTTCGTTCTAACAATACTGAATGCATAAGTACACAGATACGACATTAAGGCAGCACAGTTTTAATACATTCAGAAAGCTCCATAATATTGTGACTGTAGGAACCCTAATCCAGCCAGGGATAGGAATAGCCTAATCCTATTTATATAGATGTTACACACAAGTAACTATGTTAGAAGAACATTACTGAAGATGAAAAGTCAAGCACTCAACAGTTAGGAGATGCTAAAATTCTGACAAAAGGAAGAAAAGAAAGCAGCAGAATACGGACCCTGGAATTCAGAAAAGTAGACTAACAGAAGTTTCCAGATCACAGGCCCTGGTTCTCATGGGCGACTTCAGTCACCTTGATATCTGCTGGGAGAGCAATATAACAGTGCTCAGACAATCCAGAAAGTTTTTGGAAAGTGGAGGGGACAATTTCCTGGTGCAAGTGCTGGAGGAACAGAGCTCTTCTTGACCTGCTGCTCACAAACAGGGAAAAATTGGTAGGGGAAGTAGAAGTGGATGGCAAACTGGGGAGCAATGACCATGAGATGGTCAAATTCAAGATCCTGACAAAAGGAAGAAAGGAGAGCAGCAGAATACAGGCCCTGGACTTCAGAAAAACAGACTTTGACTCCCTCAGGGAACTGATGGGCAGGATCCCCTGGGAGGCTAATATGAGGGGGAAAGGAGTCCAGGAGAGCTGGCTGTATTTTAAAGAAGCACTGGAACAAACCATGCCCATGTGAAGAAAGAATAGCAAATATGGCAGCCGACCAGCTTGGCTTAACAGAGAAATCTTCAGTGAGTTTAAACGCAAAAAAGGAAGCTTACAAGAAGTGAAAACTTGGACAGATGACTAGGGAGGAGTAAAAAAATATTGCTCGAGCATGCAGGAATGTAATCAGGAAGGTCAAAGCACAGTTGGATTTGCAGCTAGCAAGGGATGTGGAGGGTAACAAGAAGGGTTTCTACAGGTATGTTAGGAACAAGAAGAAGGTCAGGGAAAGTATTCAGAGTAGCAGCCGTGTTAGTCTGTATCCACAAAAAGAATAGGAGTACTTGTGGCACCTTAGAGACTAACAAATTTATTTGAGCATAAGCTTTCATGGGCTACAGCCTATTTCATCGGATATATATACCGAGAATATGAAAAGGTGGAGTAAGAGGCTAAATAATTAAGATGAGCTATTATCAGCAGGAGAAAAAAACTTTCGTAGTGATAATCAAGATGGCCCATTTAGACAGTTGATAAGAAGGTGCAAGGATACTTAATACGGGGAAATAGATTCAATATGTGGAATGACCCAGTCACTCCCAGTCTTTATTCAAACCCAAGTTAACAGTATCTAGTTTGCATATTATTTCAAGCTCAGCAGTTTCTCATTGGAGTCTGTTTTTGAAGCTTTTCTGTTGCAAAATTGCCACCTTTAAATCTGTTACAGAGTGGCCAGAGAGGTTGAAGTGTTCTCCTACCGTTTTTGAATGTTAATAATTCCTATTGTCAGATTTGTGTCCATTTATTCTTCTGCGTAGAGACTGTCCGATTTGGCTAATGTACATGGCAGAGGGGCATTGCTGGCATATGATGGCATATATCACATTGGTAGATGTGCAGGTGAAAGAGCCCCTGATGGCGTGGCTAATGTAACTAGGTCCTACGATGGTGTCACTTGAATAAATATGTGGCCAGAGCTGGCACTGGGCTTTGTTGCAAGGATAGGTTCCTGGGTTAGTGTTTTTGTTGTGTGGTGTGTGATTGCTGGAAAGTATTTGCTTCAGTTTGGGGGCTGTCTGTCTCCCAAGATCTGTGAGAGTGAGGGATCATTTTTCAGGATAGGTTGTAGATCTTTGATGATGTGCTGGAGTGGTTTTAGTTGGGAGCTGAAGGTGACAGCTAGTGGTGTTCTCTTATTTCCTTTGTTGGGCCTGTCCTGTAGCAGGTGACTTGTGGGTATTCTTCTGGCTCTCTCAAGCTGTTTTTTCGCTTCAGCAGGTGGGTATTAGGGAAAGTATGAGACCCTTACTGAATGGGGGAGGCAATCTAGTGACAGATGATGTGGAAAAAGCTGAAGTACTCAATGCTTTTTTTGCCTCAGTCTTCATACCAAGGTCAACTCCCAGACTGATATACTGGGTAGCACAGTGTGGGGAGGAGGTGAATCATAGACTCATAGAATATCAGGGTTGGAAGGGACCTCAGGAGGTCATCTACTCCAAACCCCTGCTCAAAGCAGGACTGATCCACAACTAAATCATCCCAGCCAAGGCTTTGTCAAGCCTGACCTTAAAAACCTCTAAGGAAGGAGAGTCCACCACGTCCCTAGGTAAGCCTTTCCAGTGCTTTGCCACCCTCCTACTGGAAAAGTTTTTCCTAATATCCAACCTAAACCTCTCCCACTGCAACTTGAGACAATTACTCCTTGTTCTGTCATCTGCCACCACTGACAACAGTATAGATCCATCCTCTTTGGAACCTTTTTTCAGGTAGTTGAAAGCAGCTATCAAATCCCCACTCATTCTTCTCTTCTGCAGACTAAATAATCCCAGTTCCCTCAGCCTCTCCTCATAAGTCATGTGCTCCAGCCTCCTAATCATTTATGTTGCCCTCCACTGGACTTTTTCCAATTTTTCCACATCCTTCTTGTAGTGTGAGGCCCAAAACTGGACACAGTTCTCCAGATGAGGCCTCACCAATGCCAAATAGAGGGGAATGATTACGTCCCTCAATCTGCTGGCAATGCTCCTACTTATAGAGCCCAAAATGCGGCAACAAGGGCACACTGTTGACTCATATCCAGGTTCTCATTCACTGTAACCCCTAGGTCCTTTTCTGCAGAACAGCTGCATAGCCACTTGGTCCCTAGTCTGTAGCAGTGCATGGGAGTCTTCTGTCCTAAGTGCAGGACTCTGCACTTGTCCTTGTTAAACCTCATCAGATTTCTTTTGGCCCAATCCTCCGATTCGTCTAGGTCACTCTGGACCCTATCCCTACCCTCAAGCATATCTACCTCTCCCCCTAGCTTAGTGTCATCCACGAAGTTCCTGAGGGTGCAATCCATCCCATCATCCAGATCATTAATGAAGATGTTGAACAAAACCAGCCCCAGGAATGACCCCTGGGGCACTCCGCTTGATACCAGCTGCCAACTAGACATGGAGCCATTGATCACTATTCGTTGAGCCCGACAATCTAGCCAACTTTCTAACCACCTTATTCACCATTCATCCAACCCATACTTCTTTAACTTGCTGGCAAGAATACTGTGGGAGACCGTATCAAAAGCTTTGCTAAAGTCAATGAATAACATGTCCACTTCTTTCCCCTCATCCACAGAGCCAGTTATCTCATCATAGAAGGCAATTAGGTTAGTCAGGCATGACTTGCACTTGGTGAATCCATACTGACTGTTCCTGATCACTTTCCTCTCCTCAAAGTGCTTCAGAATTGATTCCTTGTGGCCCTACTCCATGATTTTTCCAGGGACTGAGGTAGGGCTAATTGGTCTGTAGTTTTCCAGATCTGCCTTCTTCCCTTTTTAAAAGATGGGCACTACATTAGCCTTTTTTCAGTCATCCAGGACCTCCCCCAATCGCCATCAGTTTTCAAAGATAATGGCCAATGGCTCTGCAATCACATCCGCCAACTCCTTTAGCACCCTCGGATGCCATGCATCCAGCCCCATGGACTTGTGCTCATCCAGCTTTTCTAAATAGTCCTGAACCACTTCTTTCTCCACAGAGGGCTGGTTACCTCCTCCCCATACTGAGTTAGGTGTGAATGTCTGTTTAGCCTGGCTTCGGATGACCATCCCCACCCTTTCTGTTAGCCTTACATGGTTAGCTAAGTCTTCTTCCAGCAGTATGGGAATTGGATAATGGTCATAGATTGAAAAAGTCCATATTCCTGACCAGCCCTTGTACTAGACAGGCAACTTGGCTGTAGGCAAATGTAAGGGGAAGGGTAACCACCTTTCTGTATACAGTGCTATAAAATCCCTCCTGGCAGAGGCCAAACCCTTTCACCTGTAAAGGGTTAAGAAGCTAAGGTAACCTCACTGGCACCTGACCCAAAATGACCAATGAGGGGACAAGATACTTTCAAATCTGGGGGCCGGGGGTGGAGGCTTTTGTCTGTCTGTCTGATACCTTAGCCAGGAACAGATCAAGGATGCAAACCCTCCAACTCCTGTAAAGTTAGTAAGTAATCTAGCTAGAAAATGTGTTAGATTTTCTTTGTTTTGGCTTGTGAAATTCTCTGTGCTGGAGGGAATGTGTATTCCTGTTTTTGTGTCTTTTTGTAATTTAAGGTTTCGCCTAGAGGGATTCTCTATGTTTTGAATCAGATTACCTTGTAAAGTATTTGTCATCCTGATTTTACAGAGGTGATTCTTTTACCTTTTCTTTAATTACAATTCTTCTTTTAAGAACCTGACTGATTTTTCATTGTTCTTAAGATCCAAGGGTTTGGATCTGTGTTCACCTGTACCAATTCATGAGGATCTTATTATCAAGCCGTCCCCAGGAAAGGCGATGTAGGGGTTGGCGGAATATTTTGGGGGAATAGGACTCCAAGTGGTCCTTTCCCTGTTCTTTGTGGTGGCAGCATATTGTTCAAGGATAAGGAGAAATTTGTGCCTTGGGAAAGTTTTTAACCTAAGATGGTAAAAATAAGCTTAGGGCACTTTCATGCAGGCCCCTACATCTGTACCTAGAATTCAGAGTGGGGAGGGAACCCTGAGAAGGCAAGTTAAAAGATTTGGTCTTAAAGTGTTGCACTGTCACTTGACGCTCTGGGTTGATGAATTTCGGGTCCTCCAGGGATTGGTGGAAAGCTGACACCTGTGTACCAGTGTCTCTCCATGTAGTAATCTTCCTGCCACCCAGACTCACAGTCTTCCCTTTGCTCTGGACGTATTTGTGAGGTATCTGGGCCTGAAGGGTGGTCTCCCGGGTGGTCTCCCGGGGTGATGAGTTCCAGTGGGTTGGTGCTCTTGGGGCAGTTGGCCTTCACATGCGCCAGCTCATTACATTTGAAGCATCACACAGCTGACTGTGGGCTGGGGCAAGGTAGGTGATTGGAGAGTGGGGTGGTGGGACCAGAGGGAATCTGGGGGGGTCTCCCTGGCTGTGTGGAGGGCTCGTCCATGAGAGGTGGGGCTTTGGGTTGACCCTGATGGTTGGGTGTTGTCTCGGGTATTCGCTCCAACTACTACTAGCTTTCTTCTTCTCCGCCACCTCCAACCATTTGGTTCATTTGGTTCCGATCTCCCCAGCCTCGATTACAGTTTTGGGTTTCCCATCTAGGATGTACCTTTCTATTTCCTCAGGAACACCCTCTATGAACTGCTCCATTTGTATGAGGAGAGACAGATCTTCCAAAGATTTAACACTTGCTCCTGATATCCAGGCATCCCAATTTTTTACAATGTGGTTGGCGTGTCGGGAGAATGCCATGTCTAGTTTCCACCTTAGGGCTCTGAACCGCTGACGGGCCTGCTCATGTGTTAGCCCCATCCTAATTCTGGACTTTTCTTTAAAAAGTGCATACTTATTCATGTGTTCTTTAGGCATTTCAGCTGCCACTTCTGGCTCCACCATATACTGGTCTATAGAGGTGTACCCAAGGCAGTCCCTTTCCAAATTTTCTAAGCAGGCCTCTGTATCATTACCTATCTTGTATGTGGGTAATTTCTTGGAAGGGGGAGCAGTACCTGGAGAAGGATTGTTAGGGTTACCTGCTTGAGCCAGCTTAGCCTTTTCGAACTCTTAACCCCTTCAGCTCCATTTCTACCTCCAAGCACTTCATTTTCAAGTGCTTCTCTTCTCTCCTCTCCTCCACTTCTGCCTCCAAGCATTTCGCCTCCTCTTCCGCCTCCAAGCACTTGTCCTCCACTTCCAAGAGTTTCATCTCTAGTTAGAAATTCCTTTCTGCTTCAGTTAGAACTTGGCCTGAGTTAAAGGCTACATCCTGGCACCTGGATCTTGGGTTGGAGAGGGCTGACCCTTGTCTCCTGGGACGTTTCCGGCTCCCATCCTTTCCCTGCATTTCTGTTGTGGAGCTGGATGTCTAGGCTTGCTCTGGGTCTGTCTTCTCCGTTACGTGCATGTAACAAGGCTGGTTTTGGCGGGACCCAACTGAAAGTGCCAATTCAGGACAAACTGCTTAAAGCAGGGCAGTTACAGCCCAAGGCTGCTGTTTCTATGCCCACCAAGGCAAACCAAACCAGCAAAACAGAGAAGACTCTGGTTTTACCCCACTGGCTAACCACAAGTCACACAAGCAATTTCCTTAGACGCTCCAGTTGTCCAGAATTACCACCAGTGCCACTCGTTGTGGGAATGAATGGTTATGAAAACCAATACCCCAGTAAAAGAAAAAAGGTTCCCTCTATACCAAAGGGCCAAGACCCAGACCCAGGTCCATATATAAATCAGAACTTACCCACAAATCACGCTGTTGCCAATCCTTTAGAATCTAAAATCTAAAGGTTTATTCATAAAAGGAAAAAGATATAGATGAGCGCTTGAATTGGTTAAATGGAGTCAATTACACACAGTAACGGCAAAGTTCTTGGTTCAGGCTTGCAGCAGTGATGGAATAAAACTGCAGATTCAAATCAAATCTCTGGAGTTCATCCACAGCAGGGATGGGTTATTCAGTCCTTGGTTCAAAGCTTCAGTGTAGCAAAGTTCCTCCAGAGGTAAGAAGCAGGATTGAACACAAGATGGAGGAGCTGCAGCAGCTTTTTATACTCTCTTGCCATGTGGACAAGCTGTCCATCACATGGCCTGGAAAAACCTCAGAGTTCTGTCCATAGGCAGGTTCCTGCATACCTTGCTGAGTCACGAGACTATTGGCCTTCTCTCAACTTGTATAACTGGTGGTCCTTAATGGGCCATCAAGCAGGCTAGGCAGAGCTGACACCAACTTGGCTGGGATGTCACCCAGAAGCATAGCATAAACTTGGAATACAGACAGTATAGAGCCAGTACTTATATAATTAAATACAAAAATGATACATGCAAACAGATAGCATAATCCTAACCATCAAGCCATAACCTCATCTTAGACACCTTATTTGACCCCTTTATACAAGATTTGGTGCCACTACAGGACCTTGGTTGCGACAATGTTCTATACAGTCCCAGTTCAAGTCAATAAGGTCACAATGCCACTTTGGGAAGACTGGTTGCTCTAGGGTTCTGGTGCCTGACCGCAACCTCATGCACCAGCTGCCCTTCTCTAGCCTAACTATTTTGTTGCCATGAAGCTAGAAAAAAAAAGAAACTGCTTGTTGGACTCCCTGGCTTCGCAGGCTAATTCTGTGGCTTGCCTGTTCCCCCTCAGGAAGAAAAGAAAAGAAAAGAAAAGAAAAGAAAAGAAAAG
Organism: Lepidochelys olivacea; assembly: GCF_965140295.1. Lineage (NCBI taxonomy): Eukaryota > Metazoa > Chordata > Testudines > Cheloniidae > Lepidochelys > Lepidochelys olivacea. The sequence goes on along the minus strand of NC_140418.1, from coordinate 40,950,457 downwards.
AAACACTCCCTGGTTTTCAAGCAGCCAAAGGAAAACTGTGTCCTTTTAAAATCCTGACTCTGTGCTTCTGGTTCAAAATGATTCCACCGCTGTGTCACCATGTCAGGGCTGAATCCCTTCTCTGGCACTTGAGTGCAGAAGGTGGAGGCCCACAAGTATTTTAAAAATGAATACTGGCCACTCCAAGCTTGTATTACTCTCCCAAGATTACAGCTTTTCTCTGACCTTGGCTTGGTAAATGCTGCCACCATCTAAATGCAGCCCCCCCAAGCCCTTTGAACCTGGACACTTGGAAATTCCTCCTTGTGAGATACTGTCAAGCCCTTTCACCACCCCCCGCATCCGGGGAAGAGAATTAGCTGTTACCACCAGCCAATCAACCAGCATAGACACAAACCCCTTAGCACACCAAAAATCCAATCCTGTTCTTAAAAACGGTAAATTTTATTAAGCACAAAAAGAAAAAAATACATTTGGAACTTAGGCTTTTGCTACATTTTAAAAGAGCAATTCCAAAAATTAAGCACCCAAACTAACTTTTTTTGGGGTTCAGCTTAAAGATGACAAGCTAACAAAAGCATCAGGGATTAGCACAGAGGAGATCCAGCAGCCAAAATAAGAAATAAACCTGATTGTCTCTAACTAAACGTTTCCTATCCAAATAATTTCTTCTAGGTATGGAAGATACTTTTTCATACCTGGTTCAAACCTTAAACAGCACTCCTGCTTATAGCATTGCTGCCCTGTGTCCCTGCAGCCCAGAGAACAGCAGAGAAAGAGAAGGTTTCTGTTCCAATTTTTTAACTTATAGCTTTCCCATTGGCTCTTTTGGTTAGTTGCTCACTTTTTTTTCTTTACCTGGGGAGTTTTTAACCCTTTACACGTAAAGCAAGTAAAGAACAGCTAACAATAGGGAATTTACAGCTAACTGGCTAGCTGGGAGTTACCGCCCCTCTCACCCCATTTATCATAAGTGTCATTGCTGTAATTGAATACTGATTCTATAAAAGCCCTGTAAGGGTAACAACTGTTGCATTGGTTTAAGAGGCTGTCTCCCAGTGTGACATCCAACTGACTGAAAATAGATCCCACGGTGTATTTCACCAGGCCCTCCTCTGTGTCTGTGGCGAGTTCATCTCCTTTTACAATCTTGCAACAAAGGTACCGCAGAGTGTTGTTTAAATCCATATAATCCATGCCATTCTCTACTATAAAAAAGTCGATGGGGTCAGCCTCCGTAATGGCTGATAGAGGTGGAACTTTGATGTAGATGTTTTTCTTGATGCTGCTCTGCATAAGGGTTATTGGGAACAAGTCTAGTTCAGATTTGGTGCACTCTTCAGACCCACAGTGAACAAAAGCTATGTTGATGAAAATATATCTCTTTCACCAGGTAGAGAGCCTCTCATATTTCGCAGATGCTTCCTATTGGACTTCTTCTTATAGCCAGCCCTGGGCATCAAAACCCTTCTTTTAAAGAATTTTGGGGGACCCGTCTACCATAGGTATGACACATTTTTCTTTCTGTTCCTCCTTTTAAGGTACAGCAGCCCTGATCCCTCCTGTACAGCTGGATTCCCCACCTTCTCCAGAACAGCATGAGACTCTAGCTATGTTTGAGTGGTGGTTTTTACATGGAGTTTAGTCATCTCTAGCCCCCTCCCAAAAGTAGTATGGCATTTCGAAAAAAGCTAAGGCATATTCTGCCCACGCCAGGCCCGTATATCATGGGGGGCCCATGATATCCAGGAAGGGCATAACCAGCCTGGGCTTTGTAACAGTTGCTGTGGACGGTGAGAATGATGTAATTTTTTAGGGTAACCATATCGTTTTGCTTTTTAGATAACATGCTCTCCCCGGGAACGCAGGTACAGCTTAATGATCACCTTGTGAAATGAGATCTGTCTTTATTACAGTGGTGATGGTATCTGTTATATTTTTGGGGACAACAGTTTTAGGAAGAAATCACTTGAGACACAGAGAGCGGTAAACCTTAAAAGCATTTATTGCCACACACTGAGCTAACCAAAAAACAGACAAAACTGGCTGGGCCAGCCCCTAATAATCTACCTCAGTTGTCATAGCAACAACAAGATTCTATTACCATGACAACCAAATACACAACATATTCCTTCCCCCTTAATGAGAACATCCCCTAAATAAAACAAATCATAAGCTAGAGAACGGGGGTAGACTGCCTCTGTGTCCAGCTAAACCCCGGGGATTATTTTGCCCCGTAACCATGGGTTTGCCCTAGCTAAAGATCCAGCCATTGAGTAGGCCTTCTGTCTCTAGGAGGATTACAGCCGACTTGTGGTGTTGTTGCACCAAAAGTGTCTTGGGTGCAGGCTTGACAATGGGCTCAGGGTTTGTAGCGTGAATGGGATGTGGTATCAGCTCATTCTGGGCAGGGGCCGTATCTTTGCCACTGGCAGTAACGGAGGGGGAAAGTCAGGAACAGATGATTCTTGATTCGGTGTCTCGCCAGAAGTCAGGCAACTGTACTGAAGATGTGTCCTGAGGACTTGTATGACCCAGCAACAGCTAATCTACATGTAGCCACCAGGTGAAATCCTCTGCAGTCTGGACTTGTAGGAAACAGGTCCTGTTTGAGTGATAACACTGTCAGGGACCCATTTAGCTCCAGAAGTATAATTTCAACCCAAAACCGGCTGTCCCTGGTGAAAGGTTCGGTCTTTTGCTCTGCGTGCGCACCTGATGACTTGAGCTTGCTGCTGATGTTGCACACTTTCTCAGGATTCAGAAGGTTTCAGCAGATCAAAGCAAAGTGCGCAGCTTTTGTCTCATTATTAGAAAGGCCAGGGATGCATGAGGTATGCTTCTGTAGGATAGTAAGCAGGTGTCCAGACGCTTTTGAATGGATAATTGTCCCCTTGCTGATTTCAAAGCTTATTTCATTGTCTGCATAAATCTTTCAGCTAATCCATTGGTGGATGGATGATATGGTGCTGAAATGATTTGGTGTATCCCATTTGTCAAAAGGAGCACTTAGAGATGATAAAGTCAGTGAAGCAAAGAATTCATTTAGTTTCTCCGCAATGACTTTGTGTTGCCCAAAACTCAACATGGTTTCTGTAAAGGGAAATCATGTTTTACTAATCTATTAGAGATCTTTGAAGTGGTCAACAAACATGTGGACAAGGGGAATCCAGTGGACATAGTGTACTTAGATTTCCAGAAAGCCTTTGACAAGGTCGCCCACCAAAGGCTCTTACGTAAATTAAGTTGTCATGGGATAAGAGGGAAGATCCTTTCATGGACTGAGAACTGGTTAAAAGACAGGGAAGTGTAACTAAGGTTTTAGTTTCCGTTTGCACAGTCAGTGCAAACAAGTCAGTTCTCATCCGCTTCTAATAGCAAAAAGGTTTTTTTTTTGTACCTTGACTTCTGATTTCTTCTGTTGCTGGGGCAGCACAGGAATTCCATCCTCATCGCCACAGTGTTATATTCGTGGGGGCAACAATTTTAGGCAGAAATCACCTGAGATACAGAGAGCTGTAAACGTTAAAGGAGCCATTTATTGCCACACACTAAACTAACCAAAAACCAGCCAAAACTGTCCGGACTACCCCTTAATAATCTAAATCAGTTGCCATAGCAACAACAAGATTCTATTACCACAACAACCAAATGCACAACAGTGTTGATGTGGTGTTTACTGACAGGGATGTAATAGGGATTATCGTAGGTGATGGTGACAAACTCAGGTTTCCGTCCTTGGATGGAGATGCAGCGTAATAGAGGAACAGAAAAGTCCCCCACAAACTGGTGTTCTATGATAACAGTGATACAAGATACAAGGATACAAGGAGTTGAAACCCCCTGTGATGTCTGCCGAGAAGGGGATTTTTTTTGGATAGTGTGCTTGGGGAGCAAACCCAGAATATTAGCTAGTTCCCCTCTGATAGAAAAAGTATAAGTAAAATCAGCGGATTTAATAAATTGGTTAGCCTCTAAGGTGCCACAAGTACTCCTTTTCTTTTTGTGAATACAGACTAACACGACTCTGAAACCTGCTCACAGGATTATAGTTCATGATGACCTCAGGCGGTCAGGGATGACGAGCCAGAGTATTGTTCATATGATCCAGTAATTCTGGTATGGACAAGTAATAACATTCATTATAGGAAGAAATTCCATGTCTTATCTCCAAAGGAGATTTCGAAAGGGGTGTCTTCATTGATACTGTTCAAGCTGTGTGGGTATTGTATTTCCACTAACCCTAGCTACCAGGTACCAGGGAGACCCAAGGGCTTAATTAGCTGTATAATAAAGTTCGACCCTGTGCTTTGGGGAGAAACCCCAAATCTCACGTTGCTGGGCAAAGTGATGTAAAACCCCCTGTTGCTCATTTCACTCCTCTCTCTCTCTCTTTGGAAGAAGAATTGTTTTCGTTTGCATCTAAATGTCATAGAGTTGAGAAGCTTCCACCCAGCTGTTAAACTGATGGGGCCACCACAACAGTTTCATCAGTAGCTGCTTTTTTCTCCCTTTTCCTTTCTCCATAAGAACTTTTTCAATCCTGTAAATCCTGATTTGGGATTTACTTTTTGTAATTCTTCAGTAACTGTTCCAGTAACTGTTCCAGTAACTGGTCTAGTAACTGTCCAGTAACTGATCCAGTAACTGTCTCACCCTTGTAATCTTTTAATCGGTATACAGGTCTCCGGGCCCTGTTTAAAGCTTCATCCACTATGAATATCTCATCAGTAAACATTTGTTCACAACCTTTTTCAAAAGCTCCTTTGGTTTTAGAAAAAAGAAAAGGAGTACTTGTGGCACCTTAGAGACAAACAAATTTATTTGAGCATACGCTTTTGTGAGCTACAGCTCACTTCAACGGAAAGTGTCATATAGTTGCCTTTTCTAAAAGGGCCAACAACAGTTTTATTTTAAAACCATCTTTAAAATGTTTGACGTAGCTTCAGAGAATTTGAGGGTTTAACATCACCGGGTCTGGTACATATAATTCTGTAAAAGCTCCGGTTGTAACTTTTTATAAACTGTGGTAACACGTCGATGTAATGAAAAGTGTTGTGAGCTGTAAAATATCTCTACATCCTAGATTTTAAATATTGTTAAACCACTCTACAACCCATGCTTTGACTTCATTATTAGCTGTAGGGGGATGGTCACCCCCCTCTGGCCCTGAAAGGGTTAAAACCGCCCTGGGAGAGGGCTGCCCTTGGGAACCAATAGTAAAAGCAGCCCTGGAGAGGGCTACGGCTGGGGGAAGATGAGTGAGAAAAGCTGTGGGAAGCTGAGTGAGTAGCTGACCTGAGCTGTGGCCAGCTCAGGCAGGGCCCAGCTGGCCTTTATAAGAAGGTTGTGGGCCAGAAGCAGAGGAGTTTCACTCTAGCCCTGGAGTGGGAAGGGCTAGCTACCTGGGAGCAAGGTACCTGAGCTGGAGCAGTGGTAGGGAGCTCCAGCCTGGTAAAACCCAATGTCATAAATATAAAGGGAAGGGTAAACCCCATTGAAATCCCTCCTGGCCAGGGGAAAGCTCCTCTCACCTGTAAAGGGTTAAGAAGCTAAAGGTAACCTCGCTGGCACCTGACCAAAATGACCAATGAGGAGACAAGATACTTTCAAAAGCTGGGAGGAGGGAGAGAAACAAAGGGTCTGTGTTGGTCTGTGTGTCTGTCTTTGTCTGGGATAGACCAGGAATGGAGTCTTAGAACTTTTAGTAAGTAATCTAGCTAGGTATGTGTTAGATTATGATTTATTTAAATGGCTGAGAAAAGAATTGTGCTGAATAGAATAACTATTTCTGTCTGTGTATCTTTTTTGTAACTTAAGGTTTTGCCTAGAGGGGTTCTCTATGTTTTTGAATCTAATTACCCTGTAAGATATCTACCATCCTGATTTTACAGGGGGGATTTCTTCATTTCTATTTACTTCTATTTTTATTAAAAGTCTTCTTGTAAGAAACTGAATGCTTTTTCATTGTTCTCAGATCCAAGGGTTTGGGTCTGTGGTCACCTATGCAAATTGGTGAGGCTTTTTATCCAACATTTCCCAGGAAAAGGGGGGTGCAAGTGTTGGGAGGATTGTTCATTGTTCTTAAGATCCAAGGGTCTGTAGTCACCTAGGCAAATTGGTGAGGCTTTTACCAAACCTTGTCCAGGAAGTGGGGTGCAAGGTTTTGGGAAGTATTTTGGGGGGAAAGACACGTCCAAACAGCTCTTCCCCAGTAACCAGTATTAGTTTGGTGGTGGTAGCGGCCAGTCCAAGGACAACGGGTGGAATATTTTGTACCTTGGGGAAGTTTTGACCTAAGCTGGTAAAGATAAGCTTCGGAGGTTTTTCATGCAGGTCCCCACATCTGTACCCTAGAGTTCAGAGTGGGGGAGGAACCTTGACACCCAAGGTTGATGAAGGCCTATGAAAAGATACTGGGTCTACAGAGGGGTGGCCCAGGGACAGGAAAACGCAGCAGGTCCTAACCCATTGCCAATGATGAGTGCCCATTACACTGCAGTCTGCCCCAATGAGCAGGGTTAAATGACTGGCAGTAGCCACTTAGGCAAGGTGGGTTTAGTGGGTTGGGGATTCCCCAGGGAGGGGAGACCCAGAGTGTGGGGGTACTGCTGGGGCAGAACCCTGAGGTAAGGGGAACCAGCATCTGGGAGGGACAAGGGGCCAGCGGCAGGTAAGACACCAGCCTGCAGAGGGTGCTCTGAAGGCTGGAAAGAGCTAATTCCCGAGACGACCAACAGGACGGGCCGCACTGGTGAGTCATACCTTCTCTACATTAAAAACAAAATGGTGAACGCGATGCCACTTTAACAATCTGCTTAAAGGTTTGTTTAAAAAGTCATTTCCCTGATCAGTTTGTAATTTTTGAGACACTCGACCTTTGCTGAAAATAGCTTTAAAGGCCTAGGATACCACACCACGCATCTTGTCTTTTAAGCTTAAGGCCCAGGCAGATTTGAATAGAAAGACTATCGCTGTTAAGATGTACCTAAAACCGCTGTTGGTTTTGGAGAACTGTTGCATATCCACCAAATCTGCCTGCCACTGCGCATCCGCATCTAAAACAATGGTTTTGTTTCTTTTAAAATGTATTTGAGCTGGTTTGTGTGAAGTGTTAGTGTCCTCGTCTGAAAGCCAAGCTGCTACCTGTTTGCTATTCAAAGTTTTACTATGTTTTTTGGCCACTTGAAAAAGACGGTTCACCCCGCAGAAGCTCCCAGTTACCCTTGGGGGTGTAATATAGTTTCTTAACACAGCCATCTGCATAGAAATGACTGCTACTTGTACCATCTTTTACTAACATGAGTACAAAGGGGACACATTCACATTGACAAATTTTACAAAGTTTTATCAATCACCTGGTTTAACACACCCTTTTACAGCCACCTGCGAAAATTGATGAAATGACCACTATCATTAGGGAGTCTGAGCTGGTTCATTCTTCCATTTTGATCTTTTTCAGATTTTCCTCTGAAGATCTGTGTCTCAGACACAAGCAAAAGCCTGATGCATGATAGATTTACTCCTCCAGGTGTACCGACGTGGAAGTGTGGTGTTTACATGCTGCTTGTAATTATGAGAACTGGGAGCACTGGCTGTTGGGAGTCTGAAAGGACAGGAAAGAGGAAGGGGCGAGTTGAGGCAGCTGAGTGAGTGCTACCGAGGGTGCAGCAGCAGCTTGGTAAAGAGGTTGCCGCTTTAAGAATAAAGGTCTTTTGGAGTTTGTTAGTACCTTGCCTGGTTGTTACAACATTTTGGCCACAGGGATGGATCTTCTGCCTCTGAACCCACCTGCGTATATGTTTACACTTTTCCCCATGAAGATTATAAATATGAGAGTGCACTCACTGCAATAAAGAATTTTTTTGTGCCAAAAGTGAATGTAGTAGCTAATCGCTACAGATTTCAACAGCGTGAGCAGAAACCAGGGGAAACTATAATGCAGTATATTGGTTCCCTGAGGAGTCTGATTGTAATTTGTGACTTTGGGAATACGGCAGATGAGATTATTAGAGACCAGCTAACTTAGAAAACAGTCATGCTTCCTGTAAGAGAATGCTTACTTCTAGAACCACAACATACACTGGAAAAAGCAATAACCATTGCTACTCAGATTGAGTCAGCTACAGCTGAAGCCAAAATAATGAGCATGAATACATTAGGCACAGTCCAGGCTGTGACTACTTTGCAGAAAAGTTCACTATCGCTGCAGACAAACAATTACAAGAGGAAAAGTAAAGGAAAAACCACTGAAACAGCAAATTAAAAATACAATAAAAGCATGCTTTCGCTGTGGATCCCCAGAATTCCTTGCAAACTACACAGGATATGCGGCAAAAGTAGCTCAGTCCAATCATTGTAAAAGGATTGGACATTTTGCTAAAGTATGTTGCAGCAGCCAGTCCAATCAACAGGTGCATGCAGTTACAATACCGGACGTTACTGTTCTCAGCATGGACTAAATCACTACTGCATATATTCCAGAACAAATAAAGTGCACTGTAAACATTTCTGCCATGCCCTCAGGCAAATTACACTCTATTCAGCTAATGTTTGACACTGGCTCAGCAGTATCTATACTACCTGATTCCATCTAGTTGCATTACTTTAAAGAAGTGCCTTTTACTGAACCCAAAATTCACTATGTTATGTAGTATCTACAGTGTTTTCAGTGTAATATTTCTGCCAACAGTATAGTGTTTTGTTTCATATTTGTTCCTGTGTTTAGAACAACAATGTTTATTTTAAATGGGAGAGTTTCTTAAGAGAGGAGGGAATGTGGTGTTTAGATGCTGCTTGTAATTATTAGAACTGGGAGCACTAGCTGTTGGGCGTCATAAAATCATAGAATATCAGGGTTGGAAGGGACCTCGGGGGGGGGGGCATGTAATCCAACCCCCTTCTGAAAGGGCAGGAAACAGGAAATGGGGGGAGTTGAGGAGGCTGAGTGACAGCTACTGAGGGTGCAGCAGCAGCTTGGTAAAGAGGTTTCCACTTTAAGAATAAAGGCCTGTTGAAGTTTGTTGTTACAACAGTAAGTTCAAGTTCTCAAAGGCCTCTAAGAAAGGCATTGTTGAACTGTTGAGAGATTTTCAGAAAAGAAACAACTGTATGCTCCCACTGCTTGTTTTTAGATTTACTCGAGTCTGGGTCAGTTTCTAACCCCATTACATCCCATCCTTGAATGTCACTTCTTAATCGTTCCTTTTCCTGTGCAATGTCTTTTCCGTTTACCTTGTCCACCATAGACTCCCATGAGCCTCAGTCGCCTTCCTCCACAGGGGTGGACAACAAGAAGCCATCATGCTCATAGGTCTTCCTCATGAGTGCTTCAGTTTCGGGGTTAGGTTACAGCACACCTATCAAGGGCTGGGCCAAAGGGTTCCCCTCGGCCAGTCCCTCCTCCTCCTTGGAACTGTTACTGATGTAGTGCTTTCTCCAAAGGTGGTCGCAGGCCCTTGGAGCTAAAACCAATTCTGCTTTCAGGAGGCAGGGGAAGGAGGGGAAGACTGCGCGCTGAGTCCTTGCTTCTCTCTCCTGCCTCCTGAACTCTGCAAACCAGCTGATTGCTGTGGGCAGGAGGCAAGGGAAGGAGGCGGGAGGAGCGAGAATGCGGCATGTGGAGTAAAGGGGGAGAAGGTGGGGGGGAGAAGAGCAGGGTTAATGGTGGGGGCTTGGGGGAAGGGGTGGAGGGGGAGGGGGCGAGGCTTGAGCCCCACCCCGGTGCTTGCACAGTAGGGGAAGCTACAGTTGCTTCTGCACAACATGCTTCTCCTAGCCTATGGCACTTTCAGCCTCCTTGCCTCCGGGGGCACCTCCCATTGCTTCATACTCAACAATTATGTTCCCATTGCTTCAGACTCAGCAATAATGGTTGTAGTGTTAAATTGTTTCTTTAAAATTGTTTAAAACTTGTATCTGTATTATATTGCTTGTTTAAAATGTATATAATGCCTTTTGTTTGGCAAAAAAAAAAGATTTCCCTGGAACCTATTCCCTCCCCATTTACTTTAATTATTATGGAGAAATTGGATTCACTTAACATTGTTTCGCTTAAAGTCCCATTTTTCAGGAACATTAAGTGAGGAATTACTGTATACCACCTGGTTCAAATAAAATTGAGAAATCACTTTAGACAAAAATTTTGGAAGTAGTTGCAAAGTCAGTTTGTCTTTGGAGAATTGAATGTAAGGAGGCTCTTCCATCAGAGCCTGCAAATCTTACACTCTTCTTGCAGATGTTATCGCTACCAGGAATGCAGCTTTTCTGACACAAAAGTGGAAAGGGACAAGATACCATGGGCTTAAATGGAGGTCCAATTAAGGCCACTAGGAACATATTAAGGTCCCATTGAGGAACGGCCTCAGACTGGAGGATCAAACAAAGAAGCCTTGTAAAAAATCTTGCTATCATGGCATTGGAGAAGACTGCTCTTCCCCGAAGGTGGGGGGGGGGGCACAAAGGAGTGCAATGCTGTTATTGCTGTCAGATGCACTTTTAATGAAATAACTGCAAGCCCCAATGACTGAGGTACAGCATGTTCTCCAAAATATCCTGGTTAAAGGCCAGCATTGGTTGGATTCCATGGCCACACCAAAAATTGACCACACCGAATGACCACACCAAAAATTGATTCTATTTCACTGAATAGGCCATCCTGGTGGATGGTTTTCTACTGTTAAGGAAGAGTTGTTTCATCCCCTTTCAGCCACTCCCAGCTTCAGCCACTCCCATCTTCTGGCAGTCAGAGGCTACAGACATCCAGAGCATGAGGTTGCATCCCTGATCATCTTGGCTAATACGTCCATTGATGGACCCATCCTCCATGAATTTATCTCATTCTTGTTTTAACCCTGTTATACATGTGGCCTTCACAACATCCCCTGGCAATGAGTTCCTCAGATTGACTGTGCCTGGTGTGAAGAAATACTTCCTTTATTTTAACCTGCTGCTTATTAATTCCTTTGGGTGACCCCTGGTTCTTGTATTATGTGAAGGAGTAGTTTACACTTTCTTATTCCCTTTCTCCATGTCACTGATGATTGTATAGACCTCTAGCATATCTCCCCTTTAGCATCTTTTCTCCAAGCTGAAAAGTGCATCGGGTGTTGAGCTGGTGCCGGAGCATGGACAGGACCAGTTGGTTAAGCACCAGCACTCTCCCCCGAAGGGAGAGGCACTGGAGCAATCCTGTCCAGCCCTGCAACTGCCCAGTCACCCTACCCTCTAAACTGTGCCAGTTCTCCGGCAGAGACAGATATGTGGCAAAAAAGTAAATGCCAAGATAGAGCAGCAGATCCACTCTCCACTCGATGGCCTGAAGCACAGGTGGGAGGGAACTCGCCCACCACCCGGCACCGACCACCAGGCCAGAGCTCTTGACCCAGGCAGAGGAGGCCGCAGAAGAAACAGCTTGACAAGCCTCCATCAGCACCAGGTCATCCGGGTCCTGGACCACAAGGAGCGTCATCGGCACACACCACCAGGACCAGCCGCACCTCCGGCTCATGCAACATCAATTCTGTCAACCTCTTACAAAGGAAATGAAGGAAGGGCTCAATGGCCAGAGTATACAGCTGACCTGACAGCGGACAGCCTTGATGCACTCTTCGCCCGAAGCTGACAGGTCCGGTCAGGTTCCAGTTGAGCCTGACCACTCTGCGGAAACGTACAGTGAGAAACCCCAAATGCCTGAAGCCAAATGCCTGCAGAGTGCCCAGGAGATACCCATGGTCCATCCGGTTGAACACCTTCTCCTGATCCAGCGACAGGAGGGTGAATGACAGACCATCCCTACACCCTAGCTCCAAGAGATCTCAGACCAAATAAAGATTATCGAAGCTGGTATGGCCTGGGACAGTGTAGGTCTGGTCTGGGTGGACCACGTCTACCTGCACGGACTGCAGCAAGATGACCTTCGCCACAACCTTATAGTCCATGCTGAGGAGCAAAAAGGGATGCCAATTCCTGAGATCGCGGAGGTCCCCCTTCTTCGGCAGCAAGATGAGCACGCTCGCCTGCACGACAGAGGAAGGACCCTGCTCTACAAAGACTTGGCCCAGAAAGTGGCAAGGTCCTGGCCAAGGACGTCCCAGAACATGCAGTAGAACTCCACGGACAGCCCGTTCATGCCTGGAGATTTATTAGTGGGCATGAGATGGAGGACTTCTGAGAATTCAGCCAGAGTGAGCGGCAGCTCCAGCCGGTCCCGGTCGCCCGTGCTGACTGTCGAGAGTTCATCCCAAAGCACTCCGCAGGCATCGGCATCCGCGGAGAAAAGGCCAGCGGAGAAGGCTCTGGCCCTCTCGTGCATCTCCACCAGATCTGGGGGGGGGGCGCCATCCTCCACCAAGAGGCAGAGGATGTGCTTTTTCACCACTCCTCTTCTTCTCCAGGGCATAGAAGAAAGGGGAACCGCGATCCATCTCCCACAGGAAATGGATGCGGGATCGAACGAAGGCACCCCGGGCCCGAAGATTGTCAAGGGTATGGAGCTCCTCCCGCTTCTCCTGGTATGCTCCACAGAGGGGTGGATGACCGGGGCTGGTGGTCAGATGCCTCCCCAGCTCCAATACCTCCCGCTCCAGCTGCTCTATCACCACATACCTCTGCTGGCTGGCACCCTGGGTGTGGCCATGGCAGAAGGGCCAGGCACACACCTTCCCCACAGCCCACCACTGCCGTGCTGAGGGAAAGGCATGCCTCTGGTCCCACCAGGCCAGCCAAAACTCCCGGAAGGATGCCACAAATTCCACATCCTCCAGCAGGCTGTTATTGAAATGCCGATAGGCCAGCCCCGGCCTCTCCAAAGAAAGAGAGGCCATCATTGCCCCCAAGTGGTGGTCCAAGAACAGGGCCAGCCGGACACTGGAGGAGTGGGCCTGCGAAAGATGACATCGCGAGAAGTAAATGCGATTCAACCGGGAGTGGCTTGACCATTGTTCCTCCACCCAGACAAAAGTGAACGTAGAGTCATCGTCCGCGTGGTGGTCGCGTCAGACTTCCACCAGGGAGTGATGGGCTACAATCTCCCTGAGGACTTCTCTGGTGGCTGGGCTCGGCTCAATCCCTGTGCAGTCCCACTCCTTCAGGGTGCAGTTGAAGTCTCCGCCCAGGACTAGGCACTCATGAGGATCTAAGGAACCAAGGAATGCAGATGCCTGCCGAAAGAAACACACTTACTCCGGGCCAGATGCCGGGGCATAGACGTTGATGAGATACAGCGTCAGCCCCTCCACCCAAACCCGGTGCAGCAGGTGACCCGGCATGACCTCGGTAATCCCCAGCACCTCGGGCTGTAGATATGGGGAGAACAGGGTAGTCACCCTAGAGTGATGGGCCGAAAGGTGGCTAAAGTAGATCCTGTCCCCCCACTCCAGCTGCCAGCTCGCTTCAGCAGCTGGGTCCGTGTGGGTCTCCTGCAGGAAAATAACTGAGTACCTCCGGTCCTGAAGGAAGGAGAGCACTTGGAACCTGTGGAGACCCACCCTACAGCCCCGGGTGTTCAAAGTGGCAAAGTGGACAGCGACATAAGGAGGGCTGGGGATGATCCTTGTGGGCAGGGATGCTAGCAGCACCCATTGGACCCCGCAGCAAACTGTGACCAACCCCAAAAGCCATCAGGGCATCACGGAAGCACTTGAAGCTGCACCTGCTGGCGGAACGACAAAACGTGGCAGAGGGTGGGGTCCTGTAAGGGGCCCAATGGAAGGGGAGTGAGGACAGACAGGGGCTTCCCCAGGATGGAAAGGAACAACCAAAGGGCAGCATTAAGGAGGAAGGGGGGAACACAGGAGACCACCACTTGTACACCCAGGTCCTCCAAAGGCTCAAGGGGGACATGAACGCCCCCCCCCCCCACCAAGCCCCTCTCCACCACCTTCTGGGAAGCAGCCTCCAAAGCCAGGAAGAACATCACCTTCCCAAACTTCTTCGAGGGTGCCACCACGGCCGTAGGCCCCACCACCCATGCCAACACCCGCACATAGGTTTCTACATGGGGTGAGGCTGACACCAGGAGGCAACACACTGCATGCTTCCTGGTGAGGGTGGGAAAGGGGCCCCGGCTGCCAGGAATGGTATTCCCGGAGGCGGCTGGAGCAGACGGCGAGGCAGCAAGAGGAGGGGTCGCAGCTATCTGCCATCGCCCTGGGGGCCAAGGGAGCGGCACCTCCAGGGCTGGTGGAGGGAGCAATGGGTTGGGGAAAAACGGGGGCTGCGGCCATTGACGGGGCCGCAGAGGGAGAAGGAGCCACTGCCATGGGGGGGTTGGCCTTCTGGGCAGGGCCCTTGCCCTTCTTTGTCCCCTGGTCCTTCCCACTGGCCAAGGGAGTGGTCTCAGAAGGGGAGGTGGCAGAGGTCGTACTAGCAGCACCGGAGTCTCGGGAGTCCCTATCCATGCCCGCCGCCATGAGTTCCTCAGTGGCAGCGATGGCAGGGAACCTGGCGGTGGCAGTCGAGGCAGCCATCGTAGGGGAGGGTGTGGGGAGGGAGACTGAAAGGGAGCTGCAGGGGTGTCCAGGGAAGTTCCACCCTCTGAATCACCCACCACAGGAAGGGAGGGATAGGGACAGCCACTAGGACAGGGAAAGGGGGACGAAGGGAAGGGAGGGGTGGGAGGGAAGAGAAGGGAGGGGGGGAGACAGCTACCACACCCCCCTGCTAGGCTGAAAGCAGAGCGGAGGGTGCCAACAGAAAGGGACAGAGGAAAACAAGGATCACAACTCCCCGCACAGAATGAAAAAAACTGGCTCCCCCGGCTGCATTAAGGAAAGGAAGGGAAAACTAAGACATCATGAAGGTGTGTATGTCAGTGAAGGGATCAACAGAAAAGAGTGGGGGGAGAATCTCAAGCACCAACAGCAGGATTTGGGCATGCAGGCAATGAGGGCAGACTGGGGGGAGGCAAGAAACAAGGGGTCCGAATGAAGGGGGGGGCAGATCAAGTATGTTACAGGCGTGGAACAAAAAACAGGGTGGGTTCAAAAGCAACCTAATCAAAAGAGGGGAAATGGGGCTGGCAACCATGCCTGCACCATGGGACAAGGACGGGGCACACAAACTAACCAGGGACCAAAAAAACAATGCAGGGCAAACCAGAATAAACAGGGCAGCTAGAAAGGGGGCAGGCGGGGTAGGCAGCAAAGGGAAAAGAGGCAAGCAGCTGCAAGACCAGGACAGTGGGCGAGGCAGAGGGGAAGGGGACCCACCAGCCAAGTCCAACAGGGGAGGGAGGACAAAGCCAAGGGAGGTGAAAAGAAATGCGCACCCATGGGCGCCTGAAAAACAAGTGCCCGCTCGCTGTCACTACTGTCCCAAGGTGGAAGTGAGGACAAAGCAAACTGCTGGGCTGGGGAGCAGAGAACAGAGCCAGATGGTAGGTGGAAAGTTGGAGGGGGCAGTGCTGGTGGCAGTAGGGGAGCGGATGGACCTGGGGGAGGGCTCCACGCCACTCCTCCAGCTCCCCACAGCAAAGGCACCTACCACCACAAAAGCAAAGATGGTACAAACCCCTTCGACAGAACAAGGCCTCCTCCACTCCCTCCTCATCTCCAGCAGCAGCAGCAAGGCAACAGCAACCCAACCAAGGGAGGCCCCAAAAGAGATGGAAGAGGGGCCCCACACCAGCAGAGTCCTCTCCCCACAACTTCAGTAACAAAAGCAGTTTGAGCAACCAGGAGCCAGCACTGCTAGGACAACAATTCTGCAGTGGAAGACAGGAGGGCCAGGGACTAGTGGTGTTTTTTGTTTTTTTTTTGAAGCAGAAAAGAATTTTATTTGCATAACACTTACAAAGAATCACCAAAAAGGAAGAAACAAAAACAAAACAAAAGCAAACGCAAGGTATAACACAGCAGACTTCAGGAGGGAGAAGTGTTCTGGCTAGCCTGGGCCCAGAGCGGGGGGGCTTCCTTGACACTCATGGTCTTCCACCCTCCTGAGTTACCTAGTGCCATGCCCAGTGTCACCGATCATTCCTCTCCTGAGAGTGCCAGACAAGATAGGCACGGCTGCGGGGTGGGCAGTTTGGGGGGGGAGGGATGTACACCCACGTGTGATAGGACCCTTCCTAGGTGACGGTGATGATGGTATCCACAGCGGGATGGCTGGGGCTGGAGTCTCTCACTCTTCCCCTCAATCAACGGGTCAGACGGAAGGAACCAGACGGGGTTACTGAGCAGAGAACCTCGGACAGCGCCCATCGCTCCTCGAAGGCGTCAAGGGAGTCGGTGGACGCTGCCCAGAGGAACTCCGCCCTGATACATGAAAGTACTGGGGATCGGAAAACTGCCCTACAGTTGCAGGATGCTTCATTGGCCAACCTCCTCTCTCTGGTTTTATAGATGGCTGTTTTAGCTAGGGCTAGGAGGAGGTCAACCAGGAGATCCCGCGACTTTGTGGGGCCACGGTTGGAGAGTGTGTAGATAAAAAGGTGAGGGGAAAAGTGCAGCCAAAAGCGTAATAAAATATTTGTGAGGAGCCAGAAAAGTGGCTGCAGCCTGGCACACTCTAAATATATGTGTGCCAGGGTTTCCCTCACGTTACAGAAAGAGCAAGTATCCAGGATAGGGGTGAACCACGTCAAAAACATGCCCGTGCTCACAGCTCCGTGAAGGAGCTGCCAACTAATGTCCCCGACGGGCCTCAGGACCAAGGTGGAGTACAGGCTGGCCCACCGGGGCTGCTCACCCTCCAAAGGTGGCAGGAGGTCCCACCACTTTGTATCAGGGCGGGACACCACGGTGAGGGCATGAAGGGTGTGAAGCGCGAGTGTGTATAGATGTTTCCTTGGCGCGGTTTGGAACCTGACCGGCTGCAGTTCATGCAGTTGGCTCGCAGTGTCAGGGTGAGGGATTTGTTGGGATCTACAGGGTAGGGGCCCAATTGAAAGGTCCGGGGGTCCTGGGGTAGAGGGTGGGCGGGGTGCGCCCTCGCGCAGGGCTCGGCTGAGATAAGCCCGAGCAGCAGGCGTCAAAGTGGCCTTCACCTCCTGAAGTAAGCGCCGGGGGGTACGAGGTCTGGAAAGCCCCATGCGCCGAACGACCGTCAGGGGATCCAGCCAGTCTCCCTGGTCGTAGTCCAGGAGGTCTCCGACTCTCATGACTTCTGCCAGGACCAAACTCTGGCGCACGGAGCGGGACACCGCCACCTTCATACGGAGCTGAGGGCTGTGCAGCAGGGGGCCAGGGACTAGCGGTAGAGGGGAAATATATAAGTCCTAGGGTATTTAAGGTGTAGTTCCCTGTAGACTAGGGAGGGTTGCTACAGGTTAATTGGAGCACCTGTAGTCAATTAAAGCCCTGTGAGGAATGTAATAAATCCCCTTGCTTCAGGCATTCAGAGTAGGGGAGTTGAGTTATGTTACCTTACGAGCAAACTGAAGTAAGGGAGACTCCCTCCCCCAGTGTCTAAGGGTAATCCCACCCAAGGGGGAAGAAGGTAAGAAACCCACAGGGATTGAGAGGGACTGGGGCTCAGAGTGAGGAGCAAACCCTGACCTCCTCCCCTGCTTCCCTCCTCTACTACCTTCCCAGGCCACTAGCGTGGCCCTTGGCACCCAAGAACAGGGGCAAGGGGTGGTGTCTTTGTCAGGGCCAGCTCCAGGCACCAGCATTCCAAGCAGGTGCTTGGGGTGGCAATCTGCAAGGGGCGGCAGTCTGTGTGCCGGGAGGGCGTTTCTGTGGCAATTCTGCGGCAACCTCTATCTTTAGCCTCCTGTGGTGGCAGCAATTAGGCGGCAGCTCCCATCTCTTCAGCTGCTTTGGTGGCAGCTTCTATCTCTTCACCACTTGTGGTGGTGGCAATTTGCTGGGGGCAGCAAAAATGGTAGAGCCAGCGCTGGTCTTAGTGCTCCCCCCAAGAATAGTGTAGGACCCACCATATGAACATTGGACATCTTGTCACACACAAATGATGTTTTACCACTGGCTGCATGTGACCCCCACCCCCAGTATATGTTTCCCAAATTGAAGTTCCCATAACAGGATTTTTTCTATACATTACAAACTAAA
Organism: Lepidochelys olivacea; assembly: GCF_965140295.1. Taxonomy (NCBI): domain Eukaryota; kingdom Metazoa; phylum Chordata; order Testudines; family Cheloniidae; genus Lepidochelys; species Lepidochelys olivacea. Next base: position 40,932,446 of record NC_140418.1, on the reverse strand, counting down.
GGGTTCTCTAGTTTGATTCAATGGTCTGTAGCAGACCCATGCCAGTACCCACTCCTTGGCTTTATAATACATTGATCCATATGTATTCAAGATCCGCTGGGTCTGAGTTAGGAGTAACTCTAAAATAGGTGTTTTCTGTGTAAAGTGCCACCTTTCTACCTGCCCCCCCTTTTTACACATTCTATCCTTCAACAGGTTATAACCAGTGGTTTTAACTTTTGAATTATGCAGATTATTCCACCAGGTTTCAGTAATGTCAATTATATTAACTTTCTTCTCATCAGTGAGAATTTTAAATTCTTGCCTGTTACTCAGAGTCCCAGCACTCATATATAAGCAAGTGAAAATTTTCTTCTCTTCACACTTTTCTACATTGGTTAAACTTTTTCATCATATGTTAAGTTTGCGTTAGTACTGCATTTGCCTTCTTAGTAGAGCTAGTTAGAGTGACAATTCCATTTTGTGACAGCTTTTGAGGTTCCCAAATTTGTTTTTGTTCTACATTTGAATGAAAACAAAACCTTTCAAACCTTTTTGTGAAACAGAATTGAGTTGAAATGCCTGTCTTTCATCTGAAAAGTTCTCTGTGTCTCTCTCTTTGTGGAAGTAACTGGCTAGTCCACCCCATACTCCAGAAACCCCCTCATTGAAAATGTTGGTGAAATTGCTTCAGCTCAATGAAACAGCATATTTTGACAAAATAACATTTTGTTAAAAATGTTTTGACCAGCTCTACTTCTTAGTACCCTCATATTGTTAAATACCCTTCTGGCTGTTCCAGTTAGTCCCAATTGAGGAGGTTAGCCCTCTTACCTATGAGATGCAGGCCGTCTCATTTGCAATCCCCCTTTTCCCCTGAACTGTAGCCCAATGCTTCATAAAACCAAAACCTTCAGTTTCACAACAGTCTTGTAGCCCATGGTTCACCACCAGTATTTTCTGTCTTCTCCCGTCTCTTGCTTGTGGGACCTGAAGGATATCTGAGAATATCACTTGGACTTTCTTCTTCTTCAGTTCTGTTCCAAGTTTCCTGAAGTCTTCTATAATCTGTGTGGTTAAACATGATGCTGAGTCATTGGTTCAGTGTGTATCATCACCAGTGGAGGTTTGCCAGATGACATCATCAGGTCTTTGGAGACCTTTTGAGAGAAATTTGGGGCCCCAGTACATCAAGTTCACATCATCTCATTTTACCTCATTACAGACACCTTGGGGGGTCACCTGGCTTGCAGCCCTGTGAGGGGGTGGGCTAGATCTGGAGGCCCCCTTCTGGAGGCCTTGTGCCCCTGCCACACCCTGCCCCAGAAAAGGGCTGTAGAGAGGTCCTCCAAGCTATCTAGAGTGGCTATGTGGGAAGCACCTAATCAGGGACCCGCAGCTTAGTATAAGAAGAGCTGCAGGGGCCTAGTGAGTGAGTGAGTGGAGCCTGGATAAAGTGGTGCTGGCAAAGGCTGAGGAGAATGCAAAGGAGATCCAGGTTGACTGCTGGGATTCAACCTGGAAAAGGCCCTGAGGTAAAGGCGAAGAATGAACTGGGACTGTGGGAAAGTGGCCCAGGGAATTGTAGCAGCAACACAGTTTATTTAAAGGGACATGGTGGATGGCTGCTATCTATTGGGTCCCTGGGCTGGGACCCAGAGTAGAGGGCGGACCTGGGTCCCCCCTGCCCCACCAGCCACTGGGAAAGTGGCCTGGACTTTGAAACACCCCAGAAGGAGAACTTGACTTTTTTTTTTTTTTTTTTTTTAGTGGCCCAGCTAAAGAGCTTGGGCCACAAAGACTCTTCACTTCTCTGAGCCTCAAGGGAGCCCTGGAGGATGTGGCCCCACACCAGGGCTGGGACTGCTTGAAGAGCAGAGACAATTTGAAAGAGCCCAGAAGGGGCTGAGAGAAAATTTGAAGCAGGGTACTGTAATAGGCCATGCTGATTGAAGAGTGAGCCCAGAGATAAGGCTGCAGATTGAGGGACCCTACAGAGGGTGCTGTGATAGGATTTATATGCTGAAGGGGGTTGATTTTTATCTCCTGGAAGGCTGAGTCACCAAAGAACCACCACACACAGAGAGCAGGCATGCACACAGAGAGGGGATGCTTTCAATGAGTGCACCCCAGTACAGGACCTGATGAAATTGTATCCCTTTCCCTGCTTCTCATCAGCCCTGGACTTCAGGGATTGGTCCTGTTTTGGACAGGGGGTTGGACTAGATGACCTTCTGAGGGCCCTTCCAACCCTGATATTCTATAATTCATAATCCTATCCAGTCCTGCAGTTACATCTCATATTTTTGCTCAGGGGAGACAGTATCTGTTAAGGTTCCTTCCCCATTTTGAACTTTAGAGTACAGATGTGGTGACTTTCATAAAAGACCCCTGAAGCTTATTTCTACCAGCTAAGGTTAAAACTTCCCCAAGACACAAAGTATTTGCCCTTGGATTAGGTAAAACACTGCCACGACCAAGCGCTTTAGACAAAGAACAGGGAAAGGACCACTTGGAGTTCCTATTTCCCCAAAATATCCCCCGAAGCCCTTTCACCCCCTTTCCTGGGGAGGTTTGAGAATAAACAAGATGAGCACAAACCCCTTGGATTTTTAAGACCCAAAAAATGCAATCAGATTCTTAAAAATCAGAATTTTATTAGAAGAACAAAAAAAAACAACTCTAAGATCAGAATGGAAGATAACCTTACAGGCAGTCAGATTCAAAATATGGAGAATCCCTCTAGGCAAAACCTTAAGTTACAAAAAGACACAAACAGGAATACACATTTCCTCTAGCACAGCTAATTTACAAGCCGAAAAACAAAGAAAACCTAATGCATTTTCTAGCTAGATTACTTACCAACTTTACAGGAGTTGGAAAGTTTGCATCCTTGATCTGTTTCTGGCAAAGGTATTATACAGACAGACAAACCTTCTTCCCCCCCACCTCCAGATTTGAAAGTATTTTGTCCCCTCGTTGGTCATTTTTGGTCAGGTGCCAGCGAGGTTACCTTTAGCTTTTTACCTTTTCACTTTTTACAGGTGAAAGGATTTTGCCTCTGGCCAGGAGGTATTTTTGTAGCACTGTATACAAAAAGTTGGTTACCCTTTCCTATATATTTATGACCGTATCCAATCCTGCTGTTGTGTCCCTTAATGAATTCTCTTCCACTCTTCTTAGTATGGAACTGCTGATGGCTAGTTGTCATCTTAAGATTGTTCAAAAGCCTCTCTCGGTAGCTACTGGCTTCATACCACAAAGATGCAGTCAGGTATGTCCCTTGTATTTTTCTGGTCCATTCCTCTGGAGATAGGTTCCTTGGTAGTTGACTCAATGAATATCTGATAATGATTCAATATTCCTTGCCAGGGAAAAGCAGAGGCAACTACAGGCAGACCCAGAAAACTGCCTGTCATTAGATCCAGAAAGGAGCAAACCTGAGAGGCTACCCCTGTGGGAAGGCATGCCACTTTGTGTCCTGGGGAGGGCATGCCCCTGTCTATGTAACCCACATGCTTTGTTGTGCAACGTTTGGCCCAAAGAAAGGGAGAGAAACAGTGGGGAGAAGACATGGAGTTTTACTGGAATATTCTGTGTCTTTGCACATGTGTGGAGTACAGGATAGGGCATCTCAGCTAGACAGGCCCAGAAACATATAGAACTAGGATGTATCAGTTACTAGATATGTTCACTAGCTGTTTCTAAAGCTTTCATTGTGGGCAAGCAGCCTGGCAGGTCACATCCACTCACTCGCTGAGAACTGAGTTAATCTGAGCATAAGCGTGGGAAAGATTTATAAATATAGGTGTTAAAGACAGCCAGTGGACTCAGTGGTCTGTTCGATGCATGATGGAGAGATATGTATGCATTAAATATTTGTTTGAGGCCATGGCTATACTACAAAACTGTGGACGACACAAATTAATTTAGCATACACCCACCCAAGTTTATATATTGTTTGGGTGCATGCATACATGGCTGCTTGCATCTGCTCTGTGTGTAGTCATCAGGAGTGCTTGTGTCAATGTAAAATGTAGTGCACCATGGGTAGTGTGACAGGGTCAAGCAGATGGCTACAGGAGAGTGCTAGAAGGTAGATACATTACCCCCAGATTAAGCAGGTCCCTTTTCCTGAGTAAGATAATGGGCTGTTCCAGAACAATCAGGAAGTTGCTGGTACCAATGCAGGCAGGCTAATTAGGACACCTGGAGCTAATTAAGGAACTACTAGAATCAATTAGGACAGGCAGGCTAATCAGGGCACCTGCTTTAAAAAGGCCCTCACTTCACTAGTAAGGTGCATGCGAAGAGCTAGGAGCCAGCAGTGCACAAGAAGCTCAGAGAATAGGCGTTCTGCTCCGCGAATCAGCTGAGCAGCGGGGAATCAGCTGAGCAGCAAACAGCAGGAGTTTGCCTGGGAGTTCGCCTGGGGTGAGCCCACTGAGGCTTACACCCTAATGGCTTCTCTGAGTAATTACTGCATCTCCTGAGGAAGCTCGTAGTAGGAAGGTAATATGGATGAGGAGTGTTCAGCTGTTGTGACCTGCACTGGATGTGCCATGTTTGTCTTTCTGCCACAGGACAGAAGCGACTTTGTGTGTACAAAGTGCAAGCTGGTCTCCATATTGGAAGAAAAGGTTCAAGGTCTGGAGCAACAGGTATCGACCCTGCATTGCATAAGAGAAACGGAAGATTTCCTGGGCAGACATCAGGATATGCTTCTACGGGCACAAGGTTCTGAAGATTCAGAGCAAGCTGCACTGTGGGGACAGGAGGATGGTGAAGAAATTTGGCAGCATGTGACCTCCAGAAGAAGAAAGGGGAGCGCCCATGTACCAGCAAAGCAGATACAGGTAAGTAACCATTTTCAATTTCTCTCCACAGGTACTAATCCGGAGGGTGGACGAGATAATACATCTGAGGGAAGGGAACAGAAGGAGACTCCGCCGATTGGAAGACATGAGATGCACTGTCCTAAGGTTGGGGGTTTCATGACCACCGCTCCCAAGAGAAGGAGGCGGGTGGTGGTGGTCAGGGACTCTCTCCTCAGGGGGACTGAGTCATCTATCTGCCGCTCTGACCGGGAAAACAGAGAAGTCTGCTGCTTGCCAGGGGCTAAGACTGGCGATGTGAAGGAGAAACTGCTGAGACTCATCAAGCCCTCAGACCACTACCCCTTCCTGCTTTTCCACGTGGGCACCAATGATACTGCCAAGAATGACCTTGAGCGGATCACGGCAGACTACATGGCTCTGGGAAGGAGTATGAGGGGCAAATGGTGTTCTCGTCCATCCTCCCCGTGGAATGAAAAGGCCGGGGTAGGGATCATCGAATCGTGGAAGTCAATGAATGGCTACGCAGGTGGTGTCAGAGAGAAGGCTTTGGATTCTTCGACCATGGGATGGTGTTCCAAGAAGGAGTGCTAGGCAGAGATGGGCTCCACCTAACAAAGAGAGGGAAGAGCATCTTCGCAAGCAGGCTGGCTAACCTAGTGAGGAGGGCTTTAAACTAGGTTCACCGGGGGAAGGAGACCAAAGCCCTGAGGTAAGTGGGGAAGCGGGATACCGGGAAGAAGCACGAGCAGGAGCGTGTGGGAGGGGAGGGCTCCTGCCTCATAGTGAGAACGAGGGGCGATCAGTGGGTTATCTCAAGTGCCTATATACAATTGCACAAAGCCTTGGAAACAAGCAGGGAGAACTGGAGGTCCTGGCAAAGTCGGGGAATTATGATGTGATTGGAATAACAAAGACTTGGTGGGATAGCTCGCATGACTGGAGTACTGTCATGGATGGATATAAACTGTTCAGGAAGGACAGCGAGGCCAGAAAAGGTGGGGGAGTTGCACTGTATGTAAGGGAGCAGTATGACTGCTCGGAGCTCAAGTATGAAACTGCAGAAAAAATTGAGTCTCTGGATTAAGTTTAGAAGCATGAGCAACAAGGGTGATGTCATGGTGGGAGTCTGCTATAGACCACCGGACCAGGGGGATGAGGTGGACGAGGCTTTCTTCCGGCAACTCGCAGAAGCTACTAGATCGCACGCCCTGGTTCTCATGGGTGACTTCAATCATCCTGATATCTGCTGGGAGAGCAATACAGCGATGCACAGACAATCCAGGAAGTTTTTGGGAAACTGTAGGGGACAATTTCCTGGTGCAAGTGCTGGAGGAACCAACTAGGGGCGGAGCTCTTCTTGACCTGCTGCTCACAAACTGGGAAGAATTAGTAGGGGAAGCAAAAGTGGATGGGAACCTGGGAGGCAGTGACCATAAGATAGTAGAGTTCAGGATCCTGACACAAGGACGAAAGGAAAGCAGCAGAATACGGACCCTAGACTTCAGAAAAGCAGACTTTGACTCCCTCCCTGATGGGCAGGATCCTCTGGGAGAATAACATGAGGGGGAAAGGAGTCCAGGAGAGCTGGCTGTATTTTAAAGAATCCTTATTGTGGTTACAGGAACAAACCATCCCGATGTGTAGAAAGAATAGTAAATATGGCAGGTGACCAGCTTGGCTTAACAGTGAAATCCTTGCTGATCTTAAACACAAAAAAGAGGCTTACAAGAAGTGGAAGATTGGACAAATGACCAGGGATGAGTATACAAATATTGCTCGGGCATGTAGGAATGAAATCAGGAAGGCTAAATAACACCTAGAGTTGCAGCTAGAGAGGGATGTTAAGAGTAACAAGAAGGGTTTCTTCAGGTATGTTGGCAACAAGAAGAAAGCCAAGGAAAGTGTGGGCCCCTTACTGAATGAGGGAGGCAACCTAGTGACAGAGGATGTGGAAAAAGCTAATGGACTCAATGCTTTTTTAGCCTCTGTCTTCACTAACAAGGTCAGCTCCCAGACTACTGCACTGGGCAGCACAGCATGGGGAGGAGGTGGCCAGCCCTCTGTGAAGGAAGAAGTGGTTCAGGACTATTTAGAAAAACTGAACGTTCACAAGTCCATGGGGCTGGATGCGCTGCATCCGAGAGTGCTAAAGGAATTGGCGGATGTGATTGCAGAGCCATTGGCCGTTATCTTTGAAAACTCATGACAATTGGGGGAAGTCCCGGAAGACTGGAAAAAGGTTAATGTAGTGGTCCTTAAAAAAGGGAAGAAGGAGGATCCTGGGAACCTCAACCTCACCTCCGTCCCTGGAAAAATCATGGACCATGTCCTCAAGGAATAAATTCTGGAGCACTTAGAGAAGAGGAAAGTGTTCAGGAACAGTCAGCATGGATTCACCAAGGGCAAGTCATGCGTGACTAATCTAATTGCCTTCTATGACGAGAACTCCTTCTGTGGATGAAGGGAAAGCAGTGGACGTGTTATTCCTCGACTTTAGCAAAGCTTTTGACACTGTCTCCCACAGTATTCTTGTCAGCAAGTTAAAGAAGTATGGGCTGGATGGATGCACTACAAGGTGGGTAGAAAGTTGCCTAGATTGTCGGGCTCAACGGGTAGTGATCAATGGCTCCATGTCTAGTTGGGAGCCGGTATCTAGCGGAGTGCCCCAAGGGTTGGTCCTGGGGACGGTTTTGTTCAATATCTTCATTAATGATCAGGAGGATGGTGTGGATTGCACCCTCAGCAAGTTTGCAGATGACACTAAACTGGAAGGAGTGGTAGATATGCTGGAGGGTAGGGATAGGATACAGAGGGACCTAGACAAATTGGAGGATTGGGCCAAAAGAAATCTTGTGAGGTTCAACAAGGACAAGTGCAGAGTCCTGCACTTAGGACGGAAGAATCCCATGCACCGCTACAGACTAGGGACCGAATGGCTCGGCAGCAGTTCTGCAGAGAAGGACCTAGGGGTGACAGTGGATGAGAAGCTGGATATGAGTCAACAGTGTGTCCTGTTGCCGAGAAGGCCAATGGCATTTTGGGGTGTATAAGTAGGGGCAGAGCCAGCAGATCGAGGGACGTGATCGTTCCCCTCTATTCGACATTGGTGAGGCCTCATCTGGAGTACTGTGTCCAGTTTTGGGCCCCACACTAGAAGGAGGATGTGGAGATATTGGAAAATGTCCAGCAGAGGGCAACAAAAATGATTAGGGGATTGGAACACATGACTTATGAGGAGAGGCTGAGGGAATTGGGATTGTCTAGTCTACGGAAGAGAAGAATGAGGTGGGATTTGATAGCTGCTTTTAACTACCTGAAATGTGGATCCAAAGAGGATGGATCTAGATTATTCTCAGTGATAGCAGATGACAGGACAAGGAGTAATGGTCTCAAGTTGCAGTGGGGGAGATTAGGTTGGATATTAGGAAAAACTTTTTCACTAGTAGGGTGGTGAAACACTGGAATGTGTTACCTAGGGAGGTGGTGGAATCCCCTTCCTTATAAGTTTTTAAGGTCAGGCTTGACAAAGCCCTGGCTGGGATGATTTAGTTGGGATTGGTCCTGGTCTGGGCAGGGGGTTGGACTAGATGACCTCCAGAGGTCCCTTCCAACTCTGATATTCTATGATTCTAGGACTGAGTAATACAAGCAATATCAGACAACAGGAGAAAGGTCCTGTGGTGAGGATAAAGAAGATGTTGGGGAGGAGGCCATGGAGAAGTAGCCCGGCGGTTGTTGCTGTCACACAGCTGCTACAGGAGACACTGTAGACAGCTGTAATGCACAGGGTCCTGGGCTGAAACCAGGTGTAGAGGGCGGGCCTGGGTTCCCCCAACTGCCTATTTGATGCAAGAGGAGTTGACCTGGACTGTAGGCCTCACCAGAGGGGAAGGTCTCTGGCCTGTCCCCCGACCCACTAGGTGGGTCAGCAGAGATTGCATGGATTGTTCTCCTCCTTTTCCCCATGCTGGCCAGTGATGAGGTTAGCTGAGTGAACAGCAGGTTTGAGCCATTGGCAAACGTGACCAGACTGTGAGGGCTGCTGTGAATCTCTGAGGTGAGCAAATCTGCCAATAAACACAGGACCCACCAAGGCAGAGGAGAAACTTTGTCACAGTAGGTATCCCAGTATGCTATGCACCCCCATCTGGCACAATTCCTTTTGGGAATTTATCAAGGTGGTGTGGGGGTAGACGTGATCAAGATCTATGGGAGCAAGGGGTCAAGTTCCTAGAATGCAACTTTCTCCATCCCATAATGTCCTCTATATAATTCCTACAAACCTGTGACATTTTTCAGTGTCTTCTATCTCTGGCAGAAGCATGGAGCCAACAGAGTTCTGCACTATTCTCATGTATGTTGCAAATACATAATGCTTTATGGGAATATGCTTATCTATGTATATGAGAACTGGAATATATTTTATGCTACATATGCCATGTAATATATCTCTAAAATTATGATCTACTAAATACATTCAAACTGTTGGTATGCATGTATCATTTTTGTATTTGAAGATATGAATAGTGGCTATGTACTTTAGTTTAAGTAGCCTCAGTGAAGCAGTTGGTCAGCTTCCTGAGAAAAGACTCTTCTCAGTAAGTGCCCAGCCAAGAAACACTTAAGACAACAATGAACTTGGAGATGCTAATCCACATCTGAGCTTTCCCAGGAATGTGGCCTGACTGGTAAGGAACTCAGTCATGCATGGACATGTAACTTGCCCATGTGACTCCAAAAACTCCATCTTGGAGCTGAATTCTAGATAGGAGAGAGAAGGGGGACCACCACAAGAGTCTATTTAAGCCCCTGGAAACCCCTCCATTTTGTCTTCAGCTGGCTCAAGAGAGCCTTCCCACTCACAAAGGATACCTGAAAGAACCCGGAACAAAGGACAGTAACCACGGGGTGTGAGTGATTGCTGGACCCAAACTAGAAGGAGCCTAGTCTGTAAAAGCAGCATGCTGGAACATCTGAGGGTGAGATTTCATCTGTAATCACTTTCTTACTGTATTAGGCATAGACTTGTGTTGTATTTTATTTTGCTCGGTAATTCACTTTGTTCTGTCATGACTTGGAATCACTTAAATCCTACATTTTGTATTTAATAAAATCACTTTTTACTTAATTAACCCAGAGTATGTATTAATACCTGGGGGAGGGGAGGTGGGGGGGCAAACAGCTGTTCATATTTCTAACAGTACTAGAGAGGGCAAATCATTTCAGTGTCAGGAAAGAGTTAAAATTTAGCTAACAGCTAAGACAAACCACAGAACAAGCAGGAACGTTTCAATAAGCGTTCAGTAGCAAGGACACTGACAGCTGTAAACAATTGATAATTATACAGTCAATGCCAGCCCAGTAACTCTGTGCTTAGAACAGGAGAAACCCTCCCTTCACAGCCCACCAGACATCTGTAAGCATTCATCCACATCCCTACACCCCACCTCCTTCCCCCACAAGGTAATCATAGGTGCTTAATGCAATAAGCTGATCTCTATACATATGTACTGTTATTTTTATCTTTGTTTAGGGTTCTCTTGACTTGTAACAATGTCTCTCTGTATGTACAGATAAAATGGAAGTGAATTGATAAGAAAACGTATATAACTGGCCACTATGGCACCATATTTTCAAAGCTGCTTGTTAGGGGGCTTATTCCTTCACCCGCTTACTTCTCTGGTCCTTCTCGCATGAACAGAGAGCAACAATACCCAAAGTCCAAAGGTGCAAACAATTTGATGTTTATTGGGGTGAACTTCCAGCAAGCATGATTCCAGTTTCCTTCCTTTAGTGTACCCCTTCCCAGCTCTGACACCAGAACCTTACCTGTGTCCCTGTTCCCATTCCCCTCCTTAGCAAAACATGATTCCAATTTCCCCAACCCCATTTCCTGTTCCCATTTCCCCCAACCCACCCCAGCCACTTTCTGATTGACTGCAGACTATATAGTAAAACTTGAGTTCTGCTTAGCTATACCTTAACCAATCATTTTCCTGAAATTTAACTAACCAATCCTAACATATTGTAACACGATTATTTAACCAATTATATCCCACCACCTTAATTAGTTTACACCCAGCAAAATTAATTATACAGCAGACAAACAATCACAGAACCAGACAGAGATTATACAGACAAACAATAGGGAAATGGGGACTACACTGATAGAACAAACAAATGAGTATTTCACATCCCAGCTATTGATAAGTGAGTTCTTGCCAGACAGGATGCTATCAAACTAAGTTTCCTTTTACATCTTCTAGGCACTTCCCTTTCTCTGGAGGCAATAGGACAGGATTGTATTCCTAACAGCCCAATAGCGCCTTATTTCAATGTGACTAGGCTGAAATGTGAGGATGTGACCGTTCGCTTCCCAGTTTATGGCTGCCTCTGCTGCTAAGACAAAGGCCTTAGCCTAAGAACAGGGCCTCAGACGGTCACAGTAAGGGAAGACCCTTACACCAACAGACAGTGATTTTGATTCTTTTATACCTCTATAACTAGCTAAGTGATAAGAATATACCTAAATTCTTAGAGTTTAGGTCTTTACAGACAGGCCTGAATATCTATATCCTAACACTTGTCAGTCTTCCCAGTACCGTGAATAAACCCCCTTCAGTATTGTCTGTGCCTGCCTGATTCTTGGGAAAAGATTCTTTTCCCCCAACAGTTTACTCTGCATAAGCTTTATACAGGGTAAAATGGATTTATTTGGGGTTTGGACCCCATTGAGAGCTGGGCATCTGAGTGTTGGAGACAGGAACACTTCTTAAGCTCTTTTCAGTTAAGCCTGCAGCTTCTGTGGGACATTGTTCAAAGCTGAGTCTGGGTTTGTAACAGGCAAGCATGCCTGGCTCAAGCTAGGCAGGGTTCTGAATTCCCAAGCTGACAGGGAAAACTGGTTCAGAAGCAGTCTCGGCACATCAGCTGGCAGTTCAAGGGGTTTTCTGTGATCCAACCCGTCACATACAGGGTGCACAATTCTCCTGTATTTGAAGACCCACAAGAAGTACCACAATAAGCAGGAAAATATGGAAGTGTTCAAGGACAGATTGCTGAGGGACACAGCTGTCAGAATTCAGGGCAACTGCACCTGAATTTCCCTTCAGTGGTCCAACAAGCACATCCACTCTCAGGCTTCAATCCCTTAGTTGAGAGGTGATAGAACATCAGGGTTGGAAGGGATCTCAGGAGGTCATCTAGTCCAACCCCCTGCTCAAAGCAGGACCAATTCCCAATTAAATCATCCCAGCCAGGGCTTTGTCAAGCCTGACCTTAAAACCTTCTAAGGAAGGAGATTCCACCACCTCCCTAGGTAACGCATTCCAGTGTTTCACCACTGTTCAAGTGAAAAAGTTTTTCCTAATATCCAACTTAAACCTCCCCCACTGCAACTTGAGACCATTACTCCTTGTTCTGTCATCTGCTACCACTGAACAGTCTAGATCCATCCTCTTTGGAACCCCCTTTCAGGTAGTTGAAAGCAGCTATCAAATCCCCCTCATTCTTCTATTCTGCAGACTAAACAATCCCAGTTCCCTCAGCGTCTCCTCATAAGTCACGTGTTCCAGTCCCCTAATAATTTTTGTTGCCCTCTGCTGGATATTTTTCCATTTTTCCACATCCTTCTTGTAGTCTGGGGCCCAAAACTGGACACGGGGGAGGGTTAGCTCCGTAGTTTGAGCATTGGCCTGCTAAACCCAGGGTTGTGAGTTCAATCCTTGAGGGGGCCATTTAGAGATGTGGGGCAAAAGTTAAGAATTTGTCCTGCTTTGAGCAGGGGGTAGGACTAGATGACCTCCTGAGGTCCCCTCCAACCCTGATATTCTATGTGGCCTCACCAATGTCGAATAAAGGGGAACGATCACATCCCTCGATCTGCTGGCAATGCCCCTACTTATACATCCCAAAATCCCATTGGCCTTCTTGGCAACAAGGGCACACTGTTGACTCATATCCAGCTTCTCGTCCACTGTAACCCCATGGTCCTTTTCTGCAGAACTGCTGCCGAGCCATTCGGTCCCTACTCTGTAGCAGTGTAGCTACAGAGTAGGGAACGAATGGCTCGGCAGCAGTGCATGGGATTCTTCCATCCTAAGTGCCGGACTCTGCACTTGTCCTTGCTGAACCTCATCAGATTTCTTTTGGCCCAATCCTCTAATTTGTCTAGGGCCCTCTGTATCCTATCCCTACCCTCCAATGTATCTACTACTCCTCCCAGTTTAGTGTCATCTGCAAACTTGCTGAGAGTGCAATCCACACCATCCTACAGATCATTTATGAAGATATTGAACAAAACCGGCCCCAGGACCGACCCTTCGGGCACTCCACTTGATACCGGCTGCCAACTAGACATGGAGCCATTGATCACTACCCATTGAGCCCGACAATCTAGCCAACTTTCTACCCACCTTGTAGTGCATCCATCCAGCCCATAATTTTTTAACTTGCTAACAAGAATACTGTGGGAGACCATGTCAAAAGCTTTGCTAAAGTCGAGGAACAACACGTCCACTGCTTTCCCTCATCCACAGAGCCAGTTATCTAGTCATAAAAGGCAATTAGATTAGTCAGGCAGGACTTGCCCTTGGTGAATCCATGCTGACTGTTCCTGATCACTTTCCTCTCCTCTAAGTGCTTCAGCATTGATTCCTTGAGGACCTGCTCCATGATTTTTCCAGGGACTGAGGTGAGGCTGACTGGCCTGTAGTTCCCAGGATCCTCCTTCTTCCCTTTTTTAAAGATGGGCACTACTTTAGCCTTTTTACAGTCATCCGGGATTTCCCCGGATCGCCATGAGTTTTCAAAGATAATGGCCAATGGCTCTGCAATCACATCCGCCAACTCCTTTAGCACTCTCAGATGCAGGAATAAGACTGGGCTGATTAAAAAACAACAATCTGGTTTAGAGGAGAAATTAAGACAGCTGTAAAAAATTATACTTATATATAAAACAACTGGAAGAAAAGGTAACTTGATAGTGATTTGTATAAATCATAAGTTAGGAATTGTAGAAAATTGATAAGGGAAACCCAGGGTTAGAAGGAGAAATTTATGGCCAGCAGAGTTAAGGACAGTAGGAAGGAGTTTTTAAAAATATATTAGGAACAAAAAGAATCCTGACAATGGTATTGGTCCATTACTATGTGGAAATGGTAGACTTGTCACTAGGGTGCCTCCCTCATTCAGTAAGGGGACCACACTTTCCTTGACTTTCTTCCTAATTGTGAGGCACCCCACCTTTAAGGGATGTGGTGGAATGTTTGGGGTGTGTGGCTGGGACCCAAGCCATCCCCCATGGGGGAGGTTGCACCACCCAGCTGCACTGCTGTCCCTGCGCCTGGGGCTCTGGCTGTTGTCCCTGTGACCAGGGCTCTGCTCCCAGTGGCCCCTACCTCCACATCTGTGGCTGTAGCCTCAGCCCCCTTAATCCTGGCTGTGTTTCCCCCGAGCCACGGCCCTAGTCCAGGCCCCGGGGGGGGGGGGGCAGAGACGGGTAAGGGCGGGTGCAACCATCAAAAGTTTGGGGAGCCAGTGCCTAATTTAAGAATTTCTCTCATCTTTTTAATTTTATATGCCAGCAATCTGGTTCCAGTTTGGTTTAGGTGGAGCCCATCCTTCCTGTATACAAAACATCAGATCTTCTGCCCAATTTGAATGAATTCAAGTCAGCAAAGCCTGATGCTATTCATTTGAGGGTACTGAAGGAATTTCCTGAAGATATCGTGGCACCACTGTCCATTATATTTTCAAACACATGGATGACAGGAGAGGTCACGGATGACAGGAGAATGTCCTGGAAAACTGAAGAGAGTGTGCTTGGGGCAGTCCTCACTGAAAAGGGAGAGCAGATACTCCCAAAACAGGTGGTTTAACACTGAAGTTAAGCTCACCAACCAGTCAAACTGTGCTTCTGATCCCCCACACTGGTTATTGAGAAGTTGAAAAAAGAAAAAGAATCACGCAGGTGCCTTTATTGCATTCCAGTTCTCTGGTCCCAATCAGCACCTGCATCCTGTACTGTGAGAAGTTATTTAAAAACTCTGCTCACATATACAAAATGTTCCTCTGACCCCAAAGGGTCAGCCACATTATCAAGTCAATATTAGTTTGGATCTTATCCAAAATACCACACTGCTAACCAATCTGCTACTGTCTAAAGTCTTATTATAAAAAAGGAAAAAGAAGATAGTTGTTAAATTGTAAAGCAATCAGATACATACAGGTTTCAGAGTAACAGCCGTCTTAGTCTGTATTCGCAAAAAGAAAAGGAGTACTTGTGGCACCTTAGAGACTAACCAATTTATTAGAGCATAAGCTTTCGTGAGCTACAGCTCACTTCATCAGATGCATATAAATTGGTTAGTCTAAGGTGCCACAAGTACTCCAGATACATACAGAGACTTCAAATTCCATATATCAGGTTCTTAGGAGTATTGGTGAGCTTGCTGGCTTGAAAGGCCCTCTGGAACACATCCAAAGATTGGATGGGTCATTTAGTCCTTTGTTCGGAGCTTCATTTGTAGAAAAATTACTCCAGAGGTAAGAAGCAGGAACGAAGACAAAATGGAGAAGATGCAGCTGCATTTTATATTCTTTTGCCATGTTGTCACCCAGTCTCAGTGATTAGTTGGGGATGGGGGGGGGGAGAGCCTGGGCCTGCCCTCTACTCCTGGCTCCAACCCAGGGACCCTGATAGTAGCAGCTCTTGGTAGCTGACTTTTTGGAAATAGGACAAGTACAATTTCCTGGGCCACTTCCCCCACAGCAGCCCCCACTTCCTCAATATCTACATCACCCTTACCTCAGGCCCTCCTTTCTTGTGCCTGATAAGGGTTGTACTGCTCCATTTCTCCAGCACCGTGGCTCCCTTCTACAGCTCCTGACCCCCCCTCCCCCCACCTGACTAAGTGGGAGACTTTTAATTGGCTTCAGGTGTCCCAATCAACCTAGCTGTCTCCACTGCTTTCTGGAAGGATCTTAATTGGCCCCAGGTGTCTTGATTAACCTGGAGCAACTGCCATTTGGTTACCATGGTAAGAGGGATTTGTTTAGAATGGGGCTAACATACCTGTTTCACTTTCCTATAGCCATCTGGTTTTGCCCCGTCACAAAACATATAAACAAGATTATCA
The DNA here is from genome assembly GCF_965140295.1 of Lepidochelys olivacea. NCBI lineage: Eukaryota > Metazoa > Chordata > Testudines > Cheloniidae > Lepidochelys > Lepidochelys olivacea. Next base: position 40,916,491 of record NC_140418.1, on the reverse strand, counting down.
CATCTGGCAAATTATAACATTTTTGCAAATACCTTACATGGCCCATCTGGTCAGATTCCTTGCAATTTTATAATACTGGTATCAATACCATCACAAAGTGTTCCACATATTCCATACAGCATCACAGGGAGGATCCAGGGAACTATAGACCAGTCAGCCTGACTTTGACACCTGGCAAGCTTCTAGAGCAATGTACAAAACATTCAATTTGCAAATACCTGGAGGATGAAGGAGTAATCATGGATTTACTAAGAACAAATCATGCCAATCTAGAAGCTGGGAATGGGCAGCAGGTGATGGATCACTAGATGACTACCTGTTCTGTTCATTCCCTCTGGAGCACCTGCAATTGGCCACTGTTGGAAGGCAGGATACTGGGCTACATGGATGTTTGGTCTGACCCAGTATACCAGTTCTTATGCCAAACTAGCTTGATTTCCTTCTTTGATGGGGCAACTGCTTTGGTGGATAGGGCGAATGCAGTGGACAAAACAGACCTGATTTTCAGCATGGCTTTTGCCACAGTCTCGCATGACATTCTAATGAATAAGCTGGAGAAATGTTTCTCTGTAAGATAGGTTTAGGCTTGGGGCAATCAGTACGTACATTGTGGCTGAAGGTACAGGAAGATGGATATTTTGCACTTTCCCTTACATCACTTCCTTCTGTGTATCTTCTGATTTACCTTCTACAGTAATATCTCACCTGTATCTTCTGCAAGCCAATAAAAGTCGAACCTCATAACTTCAGTCGCAGTAGTTTCAATTTCAAGGCCTTTTCCCATTCTGAGATTGTCTTGTAACAGCTGGCCAGTATGTTTTTTCACTAGCCACTTTCCCCCCTACCTGGTAGGACATTGGTCTTCACCCTTTCATAGAATCATAGACTATCAGGGTTGGAAGGAACCTCAGGAGGTCATCTAGTCCAACCCCCTGCTCAAAGCAGGACCAATCCCCAATTTTTGCCCCAGATCCCTAAATGGCCCCCTCAAGGATTGAACTCACAACCCTGGGTTTAGCAGGCCAATGCTCAAACCACTGAGCTATTCCTCCCCCCTTTCCTGTTCCCTCCTTCCCCACATGGTTCTGTGCCTTTTTGTACCACAGCCCTCTGGTCTCTGAGGCTATATTTAGTGGAGTCGCCGTTATTTTCACCCAGTATGCTGTTTTTCGCCCCGTTATTTTGCTAAATCTGATTTCAATACATCAAATTAGAGTGTAACTGACTTTTTTATGAACAGCTGTGTTGGGAACTTCCTGGTTAATAAGCTGGTGGTGCAGACATACATGATAACAGAAAATTTGCAAACCATTGTCTTAAGTTTGAAGCTTCCTTTATTTTTCTCTAACACCTTTTTGATTGTCTACAGTCAGCACCTTTTGATTGTCTGCAGTCAGCACCCTGATAGACTGTGTGACATTGGGCGAAACACAGCTGATCTAGAGTGTTTCACGGAACATCTCCCAAGGAATTTGAAATTCTATGGAAATAATGTGAGAACTGTTACCTGAAATGATTTCTTCAGGCAAACCATATGTGCTGACATATTCTGCACTGCCTCTGTAACCCAAGCAGCAGGCATGTTCATTGTATGCCCCCGCAATAAGTCTTAGCAACAAGAAAAGTCCATTTGCTTTTCCTGGGCATTCTTTGGCAGGGTTTAGTGGTCCATTTCCATAGTTGACATGGAGCAGTTTCTGGCATGTTTTGGTTTATACATTGGCTGGCAGATGACGACCTGACCTCAGTTATTCATGCCTTTGTCACCTCCTGTCTGGACAGTGTGATATAGCTGGGTACAAAACCGTCTGTGCTTAGGAGATTGCAGCAAGTGCCGGATGCTGCAGCAACACAGGCTATTGTGAGTACATCACACCTGTCCTCTGCTCTCTATATTGCCTTCCCATAGAATAGTGAGTTTAGTTCAAAGTATCAGTGCTTGTCTTCAAAGTGCTCCATGGACTGGGTTCAGCACATCTAAATGATTGCCTAATGCTCAGGAATGAGGACTGTGGTTCACAACTCTGCTCCTCAGAAACAGTGAGACAATGGAAAAGCTCATCTGTGCAGGGGACAGAGCTTTCTCAGGGTCCAGTCCCAGGCACTGGAATGAACTCGCCCTGGAGGTAAGGATCATTACAAACATTACCACTAGAGCTGGTAGGGTTTTTCCTCATGGAAAATTTTGTTTTCATGGAAATTTTCCATAGAAGATCTTTAATTTTCAGCAAAAAATTGAAAGCAAAAATGTTTGTTTGAAAACATTTGGTTTAAACTTGAAATTTTCAGTTTGGTAATGCTACTGTCATGCCTCAAGGGTGCTGTGTGTCTGAATTTATTTACAATGTGAGATGTCAGATAATTGGGTGCATTGACTTGTTTAATTACAGATTATTAGTCAAAGATTACCACAGCATAGTACAGAAAAGAAAAGCAAACAGACCAGTCTGGGGAGCAGCTTAGCAGTGTTAGGCTGTTCCAACAAGCTCCCAGAATTACAACTCTTTAAATATTGGTATAGGAAAGTCCTTTAAAATCTTTTCTTGCCATGCTTTGATTTTATTTTGAAAATTCTCAATTTACCTAATCAAATCAGATATCAGGTGACATCTATAACTATTTTATCACTACTGAGACCATCTGTGACCACAATTAGAGCTTGATGCTTAGACATTAATGAATACATGGTTTGCTGTTATATTGATTAAGGAACATATCTGCTATAACAAATGTTCCCTATTCATTTTGTTAACTACTAATATTTGATCAATTACACTGGTTTTATGACAAGCATCTGTTAGAGTAGTTTTCATAAGCTAAAAGCATCTTTTGATAAATCAGTAGTTTTCAACCTTTTTTTATTTGCAGACCCCTAAAAAATTTCAAATGGAAGAGTGGACCCCTTTGGAGAGTGTACACATAGTCTGTGGATCCCCAGGAGTCCGCGGACCCCAGATTGAAAACAATGCAATAGATCATGATGTTATTAATCACCTGCCTTCATCAATTACAAGTGGTCCCTTTTTGGCCACCTGGACACATTTCCCAAAGGGTCAGGGTTTAGAGTAAAATGACACAGAATACATTATTTAACAACAAGCTAAAGTCTAGCTTTCAGAGTAGCAGCCGTGTTAGTCTGTATTCGCAAAAAGAAAAGGAGTACTTGTGGCACCTTAGAGACTAACCAATTTATTTGAGCATAAGCTTTCGTGAGCTACAGCTCACTTCATCGGATGCATACCGTGGAAAATACAGTGGGGAGATTTATATACATAGAGAACATGAAACAGTGGGTGTTACCATACACACTGTAATAAGAGAATGATCACTTAAGGTGAGCTATTACCAGCAGGAGAGCTGGTGGGGGTGGGGGTGGGACATTTTGTAGTGATAATCAAGGTGGACCATTTCCAGCAGTTGACAAGAATGTCTGAGGAACAGTGGGGGGTGGAAGGGGGAATAAACATGGGGAAATAGTTTTTCTTTGTGTAATGACACATCCACTCCCAGTCTCTATTCAAGCCTAAGTTAATTGTATCTGGTTTGCAAATTAATTCCAATTCATCAGTCTCTCGCTGGAGCCTGTTTCTGAAGTTTTTTTGTTGAAGAATTGCCACTTTTAGGTCTGTAATCAAGTGACCAAAGAGATTGAAGTGTTCTCCAACTGGTTTTTGAATATTATCATTCTTGATGACTGATTTGTATCCATTTATTCTTTTACATAGAGACTGTCCAGTTTGACCAATGTACATGGCAGAGGGGCATTGCTGGCACATGATGGCATATATCACATTGGTATATGTGTAGGTGAATGAGCCTCTGATAGTGTGGCTGATGTTATTAGGCCCTATGATGGTGTCCCCTGAATAGATATGTGGACACAGTTGGCAACGGGCTTTGTTGCAAGGATAGGTTCCTGGGTTAGTGGTTCTGTTGTGTGGTGTGTGGTTGTTGGTGAGTATTTGCTTCAGGTTGGGGGGCTGTCTGTAAGCAAGGACTGGCCTGTCTCCCAAGATCTGTGAGAGTGATTGGTCTAGTCTAGCTAAAATTCAGCTTACCGCTAACACACTAGGGTCAGCTAAAGTAAAAACAGTGTGGCTAATTGAGTAGAGACTTAATTGATTACAGATTACTTAATTGATTATTGATTACTTAAATGATTACAGATATTTATTAGTCCAAAGCAAAACAGTTAATGTGACAGTTTAGTCAGCACTTTTGACTAATATAGAAAAGATTCTGGGATATTTGGCAAGAAATCATGAGTTTAATATAGAGATTAATATTTCCTAACATGGGCATCATAGTTTGGGTGCCCCATTCTTTTCTATGGCCTGGGGTCGCGGAATTATAGAATCATAGAATAGAATCACAGAATTTCAGGGTTGGAAGGGACCTCAGGAGATCATCTAGTCCAACCCCATGCTCAAAGCAGGACCAATCCCCAACTAAATCATTCCAGCCAGGGCTTTGTCAAGCCTGACCTTAAAAACCTCTAAGGAAGGAGATTCCACCACCTCCCTAGGTAACCCATTCCAGTGCTTCACCACCCTCCCAGTGAAAAGGTTTTTCCCAATATCCAACTTAAACCTCCCCCACTGCAACTTGAGACCATTACTCCTTGTTCTGTCATCTGCTACCACTGAGAACAGTCTAGATCCATCCTCTTTGGAACCCCCTTTCAGGCAGTTGAAAGCAGCTGTCAAATCTCCCCTCATTCTTCTCTTCTGCAGACTAAATAATCCCACTGGCCAAACTACACCTCCCAGGATCCACCACAAGAATCCCTCTTGCTGAGCCATCATGTACATCATAGGAGTTCATCCCATGGTTCATCATTGGAGACGTAGTCTGGCTGGAGAACTCAGCTTAAAGAGGCGAATGAGAGCATGAAGCATCGGTATTACAACTCCCACACCACAGTGGCATAACTGAATGTTTCTTTTGTTTGATTTTTAGATGAATATGAATTTTTCTTCAGAAAGCAGACGATGTCTGCAAAAAAATTCCTTCTGTTGAAAACCCACTTTTCTATTTTCAATTTTCTAAAATTTCCACTTCACCTCCTTTTGCTCTAAATGCAAGGTGCCCTTCTCCAGCCTGACTCCTTGTGAATGTCCTGCTTTAAGATGAAACTTAGCAGTGCCAGAACTGAACGTCTGATCTTTCCCCATAGCCCTTCACTCTACCCCATTTTCTGTCATGGCGAGTACTACCATCCTCCCTATCACTCAAACTTGTCATCTGGGCTTCACCTGACTTAGTCCTCTTCTCTGAGCCATACATGTTGCTTGCCGCTTACTCCTCCACAACATCACCTGGACCCATACTTTGCTCTCTGCCAGTGCTACCAAGGCTCTGTTCCAAGCCCTGATTATCTTGCACCTTGACTAATGTCTCTGGCTTCTGTACCTGAAACCTCTCCTCTCCAAACCCATTCACAATGCTGATGCTAACTCCATCTCCTTGGCTTGTTGCTGTGCCTATGTCACCCATTTTGAGTCCATCCAGTGGCTCCCCACTTCCACCACGTTAAACAACAAACTTATTGTCCTTAAATCCAGAGTCCTCCACATCTTAGCATCTCCCTATTATTTTAGTACAAGCTTGATTCCCACCTTTACTGTCCTATTGATTCCTGCCTGATTGCCCAGTTCTCTGCTTCTCTCACACCACTTTCCCCCAGGCTGCCCCTTAAAAGTGGCAAAAGCTCCCAGTCAAAATCCATAAAGCTATTACTGTGTCCTTCTTCAAGGCCATCCTCCAAAACTCACATGTGCTGTAATGCATGCAGGAAACTTCAATCTGATAATGTCTGGGCAGGAGGAGAGTATGATCTTTGCTCTGCCTGGCCCAGAGTCTGGACATCCTGATGGATTTGTTTCTCTGTCTTGCTCTCCCACCCCAGCCTGCTCATTTGTCTCATCCATATGCTATGGCTTGTTATTTTGACAGTATGTCCTTTGGTGCAGGGTTTGTAATGCTTTATTCTATGATTATACAGGCAACAGGTGAATGGTGCCCAACTATTAGGCACTATGGCAATAAATAAATAAATTAAATTAAATAATAATCAATAAGGATGGGAGTGGCATAAGAACCTCAGTAGAATAGAATAAAATAGATGCAGGAATCCCTGGGTGACATTCTTTGGCCTGTTTTAGGCAGGAACTCATACTAGAGGACCATAATGTCCCTTCTGGTCTTACAATCCCCACCTTTATGAATAAAAGGGGTTGTCAGCCTGAAGTTAGCTTTGGAAATCACACTGTAGCGAACTAGTCTTTACAAAGTCACCAGAGGGGCTGTCATGGTAAGAACTGATTCAGACAGTGAGCAAGACCTGTGCTGCTGCATCAGGTTTCCTAGCTTTTATTTACTTCCCTATCTATTTAGGAAAGCCTCTGGCCATGGTTTCAGGACCAATGTAACATTAACATCTCTGTGTCCGACGTACATGATGTGGCCCTGCAAACCTTGGAGTTAATGTGTTTCTCTCTACCCATGACACCATGAGCAATGCTTTGGGTGGAGAATGAGGTTGGGGATGCTGCCAAGCACTGGTCCCCAGATGTGGGAGATGCTGGCCTGGACAGAGCTGTCTGGCTATACTTTCAGGCTGTCTCTCCATTCTGATGCACTGGGAATGCTAGGGGAACTCTTCTGACTTGGAAACACGTTCAATATTTCACAAATCTTTCTTTTAACCCACTTCTGATGAGAGGTTTGTATATTTTCAGTCAGTACTCTCAAACAAAGAAGTCATTTGAGAAAGCATCCTCGGGCAGCTGATGTTCACTCTGGTTAATTCAGATCTTACAGAATTTATTTCTAAGCTATATTTATGCATTCAATACATTTATACGATAATTATCAACAAGCATCTAAGCACATATAAAAGCACCTGTTAATTAATACTGCTGAACTTTCCTTTCTTAGAAGTATAAGCAGAGGAATGTTGAGTAGGTGTGTGATGTTATCTGATCAAAATATGACCATGTCGATCATTGCTGCTACCACTGTTATATAATTGCAACAAATCTTGCACAAAATGTGGCATGTAAGATGTCTATGGAAAGGTTTTTATTCGCTGAACACGATTATGCTATTTGTATCCATGTATCATTTTTATATTTGAAGTTATGAGTATTGACTCTATACCTGGATTTCAAATGTTTGCTTCTGGGGTAACGCCCACAAGGTATTTAGCCTGCACATCTTGAAAGGACTATTCAAGTTAAGTGTCTCATCAAAAGGACACTTAACTCACAATGGAAGATGTCCATCTACACTGAATGGACTATCCTGTGAACTTTCTGTCTGGGGTATAGGTAATGGCTTCTTATGTGACTAAGCAGAATCATGCAGGGACATGTGACTTACCCAATGTGACTCCAAACTCCACTAGCTGTGCTGAGGGCTTTGTTTGAAACAATGGATTTCCCTCCACATGGCAGAAGCTATGAAAGGCACTGGAAACATCTCCATTTTGCCTCTTTCCTGCTTGAATCTCTGGACTATGGACTTATACTAATAGGAGCACTCTAACCAAGGGACTGAGGACCTTCCAATGATTTGGAAGCAACCAGAAACTTGACTTAAGCCAGCAGTTTATTCCATCACTGCTACAGGCCTGAACCAAGAACTCTGCAATTACTGTATGTATTTGATTCCTTTAACCAATTTTAACTCTCATCTTTCTTTCTTTTTATAAATAAACTTTTACATTTTAGATACTAAAGGATCGGCAACAGCATGATTTTTGGGTAAGATCTGAGTTATATATTGACCTGGGTGTGTGGCTGATCCTTTGGGATCAGAAGAACCTTTCATGTGATGAAATTGGTTGTAAAGAACCGCTCATCTTTGAATCCAGTGTTTTTGGATTTAAGGACTGGAATGCCTAAGGAAACTGCTTTCCTGACTTCTTGTTAGCCAATGTGGTGAAATAGAAGTTTATTTTTGTTGCTGGTTTGCTATATCTTAAGGGAGAATAACCACCAGTTTTCAAATGTATCTGCCCTATTTCTCAGCAGTTTGTCATGAATTTGGTATTCTCAGTTGTAACCCATGGAGGCAAGGTGACAAGGAGTAAGGAAATGGTTTTATCTCTGTATATGGCATTAGTGAGGCCATTGCTGGAATACTGTGTCCAGTTTTGGTGTCCACACCTCAGAAACTATGCTGAAAAATTGGAATTGGAAAGAGTTCAGAAAGCAGTCACGAGTGATTCAAGATCTGGAAACCTGCCTTATAGAGAAAGACAGAAAAAGCTCTGTCTATTTAGTTTATCCAAGAAAAGGTTAAGAAGTGGTTTCATGGTTTATACATACCTACATGGGGAAGAGAATTATGATAGTAGAGAGCTATAAAATCTAGTAGAAATAGTCCAAACAAGATCCAATGGCTGGAAACTGAAGCTTGACAAATTCAGACTACAAATAAGGTGCACATTGCTAATAGAAAGGGGAACAACTTGCCTAGGGACTTGGTGAATTCTCATTACTTAAGTCTTTAAATCCAAAAGAGAAGCTGTAGCTTAACCAGAAGTTATGAGCTTGATGCAGGAATTACTGAGAAAGGTTCCTGTTATAGAGGAAGTCAGACTAGATTATCATAATGGTCCATCCTGGCCTTAAAATATATGAATGTAAAGCAGACCTCCGACTTTACTGCATTAGTAGGAGAGGAGCTTTGGTGTCATCACAGAAGCATATACATTGCCATTCATCTGGTGCTAGTTGGTCATATCACATTTCTGATAAACAATAAAAGTGACAAAAAGAAAAGGAGTACTTGTGGCACCTTAGAGACTAACCAATTTATTTGAGCATGAGCTTTCGTGAGCTACAGCTCACTTCATCGGATGCATACCGTGGAAACTGCAGCAGACTTTATATACACACAGAGAATATGAAACAATACTGGTATTGTTTCATATTCTCTGTGTGTATTGTTTCATATTCTCTGTGTGTATATAAAGTCTGCTGCAGTTTCCACGGTATGCATCCGATGAAGTGAGCTGTAGCTCACGAAAGCTCATGCTCAAATAAATTGGTTCAGTCTCTAAGGTGCCACAAGTACTCCTTTTCTTTTTGCGAATACAGACTAACACGGCTGTTACTCTGAAATCAATAAAAGTGACAGATGACCAGGTCTCACGTGTGAAAAACTCTGATATACATGGAGCTCATTTTGGAATTGAGACCTTCATTTATATAGAGAAATTTTAAACTCCTCAGGCAGAATTCTTGCCTTAGAATCATAGAATATCAGGGTTGGAAGAGACCTCAGGAAGTCATCTAGTTCAAAGCAGGACCAACCCCAACTAAATCATCAATGCCAGGGCTTTGTCAAGCCTGATCTTAAAAACTTCAAAGGAAGAAGATTTCACCACCTCCCCAGGTAACGCATTCCAGTGCTTCACCACCCTCCTGGTGAAAAAGTTTTTCCTAATATCCAACCTAAACCTCCCACACTGCAACTTGAGAGCATTACTCCTCGTTCTGCCTTCTATTGTGGCTCTCTTTTTTAGTACTTAATAAATAAATAAATCATCCTCATTGTCACTGTTTGAGGTCCCAAGCAAGATAAAAGCAAAGTAGTATTTCCTTTGTCATTATCATGTATCAGATTATGCCTTCTCCATTAATTTATGGACATTCAGATATCATCTGACTTCTAGAAATATGTGACATTTTAGAAAATGTCAACAAATTAATATTTTATGGCGGTTAGTGATGAAGATTTCTTTTTGCTGCATAGGCTCAAAAATAGAGGCTTTCAGATGCTGAAATCAAACAGATTGAGAGATGGTGCGACTGAGCAAAGAATAAATTCCCAGGAGTCCCCAGATTAATTATAATTCAGTTTTAATAAAAAGCTGCAGGACCTTCTGTTTCTTAAGACTCTGTACAAAACACATATCTTTAATTCTAGCAGCTGTATAAGGAAGACTTCATTGTGTTCAACTCTGTGTGTGATTGCGGGTGGGGGGAGTGATGTGAAAGAGATCTTTCTGCAGTAAATTCTATTTCTTTGTTTGCATACCTCATATTCTTCTTAATTACAAGATATTGAAACAAGCTGACTTCTTATTCATCACTAAAATTAGAAACAATATTACAAATGGATTTAGGGCACACAGTCATACTTAGCTGTTTCAGTGTATTAGAAAATAACACAGGAGGTCATAGATTCCTAGATCCTTTCTGCAGTGTAGAAAAGCAAAGAATGCATGATGATAGATCTTATTGGCAGGAGAATGAGATGGCTGCATTACTTATGTGTAGAAATGGTCAAATTATATGGAATGATAATATTTGGTATGAATGTATCATCTGTCTAATGTACCAAATTGTTTGCTAATGGAGCCCTGATTCTGTCAATGAATAAAGCATATATTATTCCTTTTTGACAAAATCAGTGAATAAATCATGTCTATCTATAGATTATTTTTGACAGTGTCTAATATAAATAATTGTTATGCTGGTTGTGTGATTGGTCAACTAAATCACATGGGTTTTCTTTCTGCTCCCTAATTGGACAATTAAAGCACAGTTTCTCTTTAGAGAGGCTGAATGTGTATGCCGACTCCATTAATATCAGTAGTGGCTGAAAGTGCTGATCACCTCTGAAAACCAAGTAACTGTGCTGAGATGCCTAGCTATGGCATTAGGTGCCTCCCTTAAGGCACCCTGGTTTGCAAACATCAAAGTCTTAGCATATAATGTACTACTTGTACATTGAATTAACTGACTGGTCATATTCTGATACCTCTCTTCAAGTAGCACTGACCTAGACATATCATCCTTGTGTGCACATGCGTGTCTGTGTGCACCTGTGCATGCACACACAGTGCTCACTGGACACAGGGTAACAATATCTCAGGAAGAGTCTCTGATTTGCAGGGCTGGCTCCAGGAGTTTGGGGAAGTTCACAGCAAGCTTTCTTGCTGCTGTGTTAACTGAAACAGTGGACTGTTCCTGTTTGTAAAGTCCCATATTCCTGGTCCTGGTCTGGTCTTTTTCACCAACCCAGAAAGGTATGGGTCAGATTCATAGGCCTTACACTGTGAATAGCTCCTTAGGGAGGGAGACTCTAAATGCATTCTTTCTTTCCACCAGCAAAGAAAGATCCCACCTGGATACTGACCCTGTCAGCTTGTGTTTTTTGTGACAAGAAGCTATATGTATGGACACAAGGAAAAATTCTTCATCTCTGGACTGTTCAGATTCTAACAGGGCCGAAAAACTGAAGGAGAAGACAGAGATCCCCAGAGTTACTCTGGGTAGCCCTAAAAGACTTTTGGGAAACTGACAGATTACTACATCTCTGTAACCTTTTGAAGTTATAGACTATGCTTATAGTTTTACCTGCTGTAACCTCTCAATAACTCTCATTCATTTTTCTTAGCTAATAAACCTTTACTTAGTTTAAGTGCAAAATTTCCATTTAGAAAGTCTATTAATTTGGGCCAAAAACAGTGAACTGATATTATCATTGTCTCCAAACACCCATTCAGACATACTGGGCAAACAAACCACCTATAACTCATGTTAGCCTTCATTCTGACAGCAAGTTCAGTTCGCCTTTCTTAAACAGGCCTATTTCTTCCTTATATTTTCCACAGATGCTAATAGAACCAAAATAACAAACAGAACAGTATCTTAACAAAACTCAAATCTACAGGGGCTATTTTCACATTAAAACGTCACAGTGTTTGTCAGTTGTTAACATATCTACCTATGTGGAAGAGATTTCTTACATGGCTAATTAATGTCCTAGAATCTCTCCGAGCATGGCACTTAGATCTCCTGTTAGCAAGACTGTGGGAGTTGCCATTTTGTTCTTTGTACCACTGGCTTTGGTGACAGCTGGCCCATTACATAAATTGGGATGGGAGCCAATGACTGGTCTTGATGGCTGAGCATTCCCCTGCTTTGTTCTAGGTGGGGAAGGTGGGATTACCTCTGCTCACACAATTGCATTTAAATCTGCCCATTAATTTCCTGTTTCCCTCCTGAAGCCAGGAGAATGCAGGCACATAAATTGGATATCAAGATGCCTTGAGCCATTATGTTGATAGGAAAACCACTTTGCATGCTCCTCAGGTGATTGATAGTTTTGGGTGATAAATCTAAAGTTGATTCAACGTCAATCCCAGGTTCTGTGTGGCTGAGGCTCTGCACTGGCACCTGGCTGCTGTCCCGGTCCTTAGTTCCTCTACTCAAGTTGGTCTATTTCACCTGCCCTCATCCAGCATAATAAACTATTTTCAGTCTTTTCAATGTATGCAGCTTGTTACAAAGCATGGTTATAGGAGCTGTTACTGGACAAGGAGTTTTGGGGCAAGAGAAACAGTATTCCATGGGAACTGGAATGAGAGTATCAGAAAAGGCAGCAGGATGGCCAACTTCGATGAGCCAGGCAATTGCAGGACCAACCGCTCTTTCAGTAAACTTTGCAAAGGAATTCACCTTTGAAAGTCTGTCTGAGAAGGGAGAGGTTTTACTGGTGATTAGAAGAACGCCATTGGAGAACACAGAGAATACAGGCATACAGAGGTTCTGGGGACAGCAGATGCTAAAGAATCTGTCCATAGTTGACCATTCCATGTTCACATACCTAGTACACAGGACTGTGGATTACACGTGGCCCAGTGGGGGGACCATGGGGAAGTTCTGCCCCCTCCTATTGCTGCAGTGAGGGTGGACGGTTACCCACACAGTGCCATCTAGAGAGCCATAGAATCATAGAGGATTAGGGTTGGAAGAGACCTCAGGAGGTCATCTAGTCCAACCCCCTGCTCAAAGCAGGACCAATTCCCAACTAAATCATCCCAGCCAGGGCTTTGTCAAGCCTGACCTTAAAAAACCCTAAGGAAGGAGATTCCACCACCTCCTGGGTAACCCATTCCAGTGCTTCACCACCCTTCTAGTGAAATAGTTTTTCCTAATATCCAACCTAGACCACCCGCACTGCAACTTGAGACCATTGCTTCTTGTTCTGTCATCTGCCTAGCTCCATCCTCTTTGGAACCCCCCTTCAGGTAGTTGAAGGCTCGTATCAAATCCCCCCTCAACCCCCAGATGTGGCCTCACCAGTGCCGAATAGAGGGGAATAATCACTTCCCTTGATCTGCTGGCAATGCTCCTGCTAATGTAGCCCAATATGCTATTTGCCTTCTTGGCAACAAAGGCACACTGTTGACTCATATCCAGCTTCTCATCCACTGTAATCCCCAGGTCCCTTTTTGCAGAACTGCCGCTTAGCCAGTTGGTCCCCAGGACATGAGATTTTTCCATCTTAAGTGCAGGACTCTGCACTTGTCCTTTTTGAACGTCATCAGATTTCTTTTGGCCCAATCCTCCAATTTGTCTAGGTCACCCTGGACCCTATCCCTACCCTTCACTCTATCTACCTCTCCCCACAGCTTACCGTCATCTGCGAACTTTTTGAGGGTGCAAACCATACCGTCACCCAGATCATTAATTTAGATGTTGACCGAAACTGGCCCCAGGACCAGCTCCTGGGGCACCCTGCTTGATACCAGCTGCCAACTAGACATCAAGCCGTTGATCACTACCCATTGAGCCTGATGATCTAGCCAGCTTTCTATCCACCTTATAGTCTGTTCATCCAATCCATATTTCTTTAACTTGCTGGCAAGAATGCTGTGGGAGTCCATATCAAAAGCTTTGCTAAAGTTGAGGTCTATCACGTCCACCACTTTCCCCATATCCACAAAGCCAGTTATCTCATCATAGAAGGCAATCGGGTTGGTCAGACAGGACTTGCCCATGGTGAATCCATGTTGACTGTTTCTGATCACCTTCCTCTCCTCCAAGTGCTTCAAAATGGATTCTTTGAGGACCTGCTCCATTGCTTTTCCAGAGACTGAGGTGCAACTGACTGGTCTGTAGTTCCCTGGATTCTCCTTCTTTCTTTTTTTTAAAGATAGGCACTATATTTGCCTTTTTCCAATCATCCAGGACCTCCCCTGATTGCCACAAGTTTTCAAAGATAATAGCCAATGGCTCTGCAATCACATTAGCCAACTCCCTCAGCAGCCTCAGATGCATTGCATTGAATCTCTGCTCTCAGAAATCTTCTCCTATGTTACTACTTATAGACTGTGGTCAAATCACCTCTCAACTATTTTTTTGGGATAAACTAAACAAAAAGTCAAGCTTCTTCATTCTCTCTCTGTAAGGCAACTGTTTCAGACCTCAAATCATTCGTGTAGCTCTTGCCTGAACCCTTTCCAGTTTTCAACATCCTTTCTGAACTGCAGATACTAAATGGACACAATGTCTAGTAATGATCTGACTGGTGCTGTATACAGCGATAACACAACCTCCCTACAGCTACTTGATATTCCCCTGCTCATCCATCCAAGGACAGCAATAGCCCTCTTTCTATAGCATCACAATAATAGCTCCTGTTCAGGTGGTTTCATCATGATTCTTCAGTCCTTTTGAGAGTCACTGTTCTCCAGGATATAGGTCTGTGACGCTTTCCTCAGGGCATCCAAAACTATAAGCCGCTGTCTCTCTGCCTCAGCAAGGGAGAGATTTGCTGGAGCTTATACTGTGTGACAATTCCTCGCTACACCACTCTGCCTGCCTCATCTGAAAACTACACAAGAATCTGCCAGTCTTAGCCTTGCCTGGCAGGTAATATTCAGTGAACATCAGTGTGATGCTGAGAAATAAGGTGCCAGCTCATGCCAAAGCCTCTGGCCCTCATTGAACACTGACAAATGCACATCTGAACACCAGTCTGGCTTACCTGTAGGTTAGTGTAGTTGAAACAGATATTAGAGTTCTAAGAATGGGTTTAGCTTTTGGATTTTATGGAATGGTTGTAGGATGCTGCGTATATTAATCTTGCTTATAATACCTGTATCCAATGGTATAAGGCAGGGGTTGCCAACCTGTGGCTCTGGAGCCATGCAGCTCTTCAGAAGTTAATATGCTGCTCCTTGTATAGGCATCTGTCATAACTATAGGGGTAGCCTAAATTCCTCCTTACCTGTAAGGGGTTAAGAAGCTTTAGTAACCTGATTGGCACCTGACCAAAGGAACCAATGGGGATAAAAGATACTTTCAAATCTGGTGTGGGGGAGAAGTTTTGTTTTGGTTTTTTTGTTTCTGTGGCCGTTTGCTCTTGGGACTAAAAGGGACCGGGAATCAATCCATGTTTTCCAAATCTTTCTAAACAAGTCTCTCATATTTCAGACTTGTAAGTAACAGCTAGGCAAGGAATATTAGTTTATCTTTGTTTTCTCAACTTGTGAGTTTTCCCTTTGCAGGTTTATCCCTGTTTTGTTGTAACTTTTAAACTAAGGCTAGAGGGGCTTCCTCTGTGCTCATTGAATTTTCTGCTACTCTGTAAGGTTAACTACCAGCCTAAGTCTACAGAGGTGATTCAGTAATCCCTTTGTAATCAATTGGTGAAGATATATGCTCAAGCCTTCCCCAGGAAAGGGGGTGTAGGCTTGGGGGAGTATTTGGGGGGAATAGGACTCCAGGTGGTCCTTTCCCTGATTGTTTGTTAAATCACTTGGTGGTGGCAGCGATCCCAAGGCAAGAAAGAAATCTGTGCCTTGGGGAAGTTTTAACCTAAGCTGGTAAGAATAAGCTTAGGGGGTCTTTCATGTGGGTCCCCACATCTGTACCCCAGAGTTCAGAGTGAGGAAGGAACCCTGACATGGTTGCAGAGCAGTGGGATCATTTTTGAACCAAAAGCACAGAGGGATTGTAAAAGGACAAATTTTTCTTTCCTTTTGGCTGCTTGGAAACAGGTTTTTGCTGAGAGCAGTTAGAGGTTTTTTTCCCCTCTGCCTGAAAGCAGAGGGGTCGAGTTACAGTAGCAAAGGAATTCAGAAGCTGGGTTGTTTTTTTTTTTTCTTTCTAACTCTCGGGTATAGCTAGGTTAAACACAGAAAGGCTAGGGTGACAGAAAGTGGCGTCCAGAAAAAACTGGATTTAGCCAGACTGGAAGTACAAGAGAAAGAAAAGGAACATAAGAGACTGATGAATTAAAACAACTCGAGAAAGAAGCTTCTGAAAGAGAAGAGAAAGCCAAAGAGGCTGCCCACAAGAGAGCTATGGAGGAGAAAGAAAAAGAGAGGAAGCATGCTATGGAGGAGAGGGAAAGAGAGAGGAAGCATGCACTGGCATTAGAGATGGCAAGGGCTAAGCAGAATATACCAGACAACCCTAGCAATCCTTCTTCAGGAACTGCTTCCCATCCCAGAAAGTTTCCCACCTACAAGGCAGGCAATGATACCGAGGCCTTCTTAGAAAACTTCGAAAGGGCCTGCCTTGGTACAGCATCTCTACAGACCAGTACATGGTAGAGCTGAGGCCACAGCTCAGTGGACCCTTAGCAGAGGTGGCAGCTGAAATGCCTAAGGAACACATGAACAGTTATGAACTTTTTAAAACCAAGGCCAGAATCAGAATGGGGCTAACACCCAAGCATTCCTGTTGGCAGTTCCGAGCTCTAAGGTGGAAACCAGACATGTCATTTACCTGACATGCTTACCACATTGTGAAAAATTCGAATGCCCGGTTATCAGGAGCAAGTATTGAATGTCCAGAAGATTTACCCTTCCTCATGCAAATGGAGTAGTTCTTAGAGGGTGTTCATGAGGAAATAGAAAGATACATCCTAGATGGGAAGCCCAAAACTGTAATCAAGGCGGGGGAGATGGGAGCCAAATGGGTGGAGGTGGCAGAAAAAAGAAAAACTGGTAGCAGCTGGAGCGAATATCAGAAGGGGCAATCCGAAACAAAACCCTTTCACTGGGGGGCAACCCGAAGCCCCACGTACATCCCAAGGAAAAACCCAGACACCTTATCATCCCACCACACCAGTCTCCAGCAACCCACCTCACCCCAGGGACCAGTCAGCTGGGCAATGTTTTAAATGTAATGAGCTGGGGCATGTGACGGCCAACTGCCCCAGAAACCCCAACAGACTGCAGTTCATTACACCGGAGTCGCACGCAAGGTCCTCAGGCCCAGATGCCTCCCAGGTACGCTCAGAGCAAAGGGAAACTGTGAATGTGGGCAGGAAGAAGGTTACAGAGTGGAGGGACACTGGAGCACAGGTGTCAGCTATCCACCAATCCTTAGTGGACCCCAAATTCATCAACCCAGAGGCCCAAGTGACGATTCAACCATTCATGTCAAAATCTTTAAATTTACCTACAGCTGAGATGCCTGTCCAGTACAAGGGCCGGTCAGGAATGTGGACTTTTGCAACCTATGATGATTATCCCATTCCCATGCTGCTGGGGGAAGATTTGGCCAACCATGTGAAGCAAGCCAAGAGGGTGGGAATGGTCACCTGCAGCTAGTCTAAGCAAGCTTTCACACCTATCCCTGTTCCTGAGCCTTCCAGCAGGGACCCGTCTGTGTTACCAGAGACCCAAACAGAGGTGGTGGAATCGGATCCCCTGCCAATGACTGCAACAGCCATAGTGGATCCAGTCCCAGAGACCCAGCCAAAGCCTGAACCTGAAATGACAAAGCAACCAGCACCAGAACCGTTGCCACCACTACAACTTCATCACCAGAGGGCACCACTGAGCCTGAACTGGCAGCAGCAGCCCATAACCCTACACAAGAGGCTCAGCCAGAGCCTGAACCCCAACATAGTGCACCAGCAGAGAGCGGTTCACAGTCAACGGAAACAGCCCCATCACCTGCATCGCTTCCAGAGAGACCAAGCCCAGGTCCACAGTCCAGTGAGGAACTGATGTCTCCAGCATCAAGGGAACAGTTCCAGGCTGAACAGGAAGCAAATGACAGCCTCCAGGGAGTTTGGACAGCAGCATGGGACAACCCACCGCCTCTCAGCTCTTCTAATTGATCCCGGTTTGTTGTAGAAGTAGGACTTTTATACAAGGAAACTCTTTCTGATGGACACCAGGAAGACTGGAATCCTTAGAGACAGTTGGTAGTTCCAACTAAGTACTGGGTAAAGCTCTTGAGCTTAGGCCACGATCATCCTAGTGGCCATGCTGGGGTGAACCGGACCAAGGACCATTTGGGGAGGTCATTCCACTGGGAGGGATTGGGCAAGGCTGTTTCTACTTATGTCCAGTCTTGTGAGGTGTGCCAAAGAGTGGGAAAACCCCAAGACCAGGTCATAGCCCCTCTACAGCCACTCCCCATCATTGAGGTCCCATTTCAGTGAGTAGCTGTGGATATTCTGGGTTCTTTCCCAAAGAAGACACCTAGAAGAAAGCAGTGCATACTGACTTTCATGGATTTTGCTACCTGATGGCCAGAAGCAGTAGCACTAAGCAACACCAGGGCTAAAAATGTGTGCCAGGCACTAACAGACATTTTTGCCAGGGTAGGTTGGCCCTCCGACTTCTTTACAGATTCCGGAACTAATTTCCTGGCAGGGACCATGAAAAGCCTGTGAGAAGCTCTTGGGGTGAACCACTTGGTTGCCACCCCTTACCACCATCAAACAAATGGCCTGGTGGAGAAGTTTAATGGAACTTTGGGGGCCATGATACATAGATTCATAAATGAGTACTCCAATGATTGGGACCTAGTGTTGCAGCAGTTGCTGTTTGCCTACAGAGCACATCCCAGTTTAGAATTTTCACCACTTGAACTTGTGTATGGCCGTGAGGTTAAGGGTCAATTACAGTTGGTGAAGCAGCAATGGGAGGGGTTTACACCTTCTCCAGGAACTAACATTCTGGACTTTGTAAAAAACCTGCAAAACACCCTCATTAGCCCTTGCTAGAGAAAACCTAAAAGATGCTCAGGAAGAGCAGAAAGCCTGGTATGATAAACATGCCAGAGAACCTTCTTTCAAAGTAAGGGACCAGGTCATGGTCTTAAAGGTGCTCCAAGCCCATAAGATGGAAGCATCATGGGAGGGGCCATTTACGGTCCAAGAGCACCTGGGAGCTGTTAACTACCTCATAGCATCCCCTACCTCAAACCTAAAGCCGAAAGTGTACCATGTTAATTCTCTAAAGCCCTTTTATTCCAGAGAATATTTTATTTGTCAGTTTACAGCCCAGGGAGGAGATGACGCTGAGTGGCCTGAAGGTGTCTGCTATGAAGGAAAAAGTGATGGTGGCGTGGAAGAGGTGAACCTCTCCATGACCCTCGGATGTATGCAGCGCCAGCAGATCAAGGAGCTGTGCACTAGTTTTGTGCCGATGTTCTCAGCCACCCCAGGATGGACCGAACAGGCATACCGCTCCATTGACACAGGTAATGCTCACCCAATTAGAGCCCAACCGTACCGGGTGTCTCCTCAAGCCAAAACTGCTATAGAACGGGAGATCAAGGACATGCTACAGATGGGTATAATGCGCCCCTACATGCTACAGATGTGTGTGGGCACCTCCAGTGGTTCTAGTTCCCAAACCAGATGGGGAGATACGTTTTTGCGTGGACTGCTGTAAGCTAAATGCTGTAACTCACCCAGACAACTATCCAATGCCACACGCAGACGAGGTATTGGAGAAACTGGGTTGTGCTCAGTTCATCTCTACCTTAGACTAAACCAAGAGCTACTGGCAAGTACCGCTGGATAAATCTGCCAAGGAAAGATCAGCCTTCATCACCCATATCAGGCTGTATGAATTTAATGTGCTCCCTTTTGGGCTGCAAAATGCACCCGTCACTTTTTCAAAAACATGTAGATAGTCTCCTAGCAGTATTGGGAGACTCTGCAGTCGCCTACCTTGATGATGTGGCCATCTTTTCTGATTCATGGGCAGAACACCTGGAGCATCTGCAAAAAGTCTTTGAGCACATAAGGGAGGCAGGGTTAACTGTTAAGGCTAAAAAGTGTCAAATAGACCTGAACCGAGTGACTTACCTTGGACACCAGGTGGATCAAGGAACTATCAACCCCCAAAGTGAATGCTATCCAAAAGTGGCCTGTCTGAAAGTCAAAGAAACAGGTCCAATCCTTTCTAGGCTTGGCTGGATATTACAGGTGATTTGTACAGCACTACAGCCAAATCGCCGCCCCACTGACAGACCTAATCAAAAAGAAACAGCCAAATGCCATTCAGTGTCAGAAGGCCTTTAACCAGCTTAAAGCAACACTCATGTTTGACCTTGTAGGCTAAGGGCCCCAGACTTTGACAAACCGTTCCTAGTAACCACAGATGCATCTGAGCATGGTGTGGGAGCAGTTTTAATGCAGGAAGGACCAGATTAAGCATTCCATCCTGTAGTGTTTCTCAGCAAGAAACTGTCTGAAAGGGAAAGTCACTGGTCAATCAGTGAAAAGGAATGATACGCCATTGTGTATGCTCTGGAGAAGCTACGCCCATATGTTTGGGGACGGCGTTTCCACAGGCAACCCGATCATGCTGCACTGAAGTGGCTTCATACCATCAAGGACAATAACAAAAAAATTCTTCTGTGGAGTTTAGCTCTCCAAGAGTTTGAATTTGAAATACAACATATTTTGGGAGCTTCTAACAAAGTGGCTGATGCACTCTCCCATGAAAGTTTGCCAGAATCAACTGGTTAAAATGGTTCTTGAAATGTGGAACATATTGTTAGTGTCAAAGTTTGACTCAGACTCACAATTTATCAGACCACTCTGTTTTATTAGCAAAGCTGCTCTGCTAATACATTTAGAAGTGAGCCCCCCAAGTGGGGCTTGTGTCTCTTAATTTATACAGTTTTTGGAGAACAAGTTACAGAGAAGTTACAGACAAAAGAAGAAAAAAGATTTTAGTCACCACCCTTCGAGATCCCTGAGACCAGTCACGTATCTTCAATTACCTGCCACCCTTAACAATCTCCTTTAACAGCTTCCAGTTAACTTAACTAATTGCCCTTCACACCTTCCATTCTGATGCCTACTTCTTAGACGTGCTGGCTCTATCTTAATTGCTTCTCCATTCAAAAGCTAACTGTCCCTACATGTGCTCCCTCAGATACTTTGTAACATGTTTTGGCATGCCCTCTCATATACAATGTATCCAGCATGTCCCCTTATACAACTATACTTATACAATGTTATACTTCCACAATCCCCCCTTTTGGTCAAGGCTACGCCCATGACCAATGACTTACTGGATTCCATACATCAATCGTTCTTTTTCATTACTTTCACTGGTGACATTTAACAACATTAGATTAGTACTCTGGATTCCCCAGACCCTCAGGACACAGTAGCTGAGGATTAAGCTTCTCAAAGGACACATGTTGGAAGCAGGACCCTTTCTGGTTCCGACAACCCCTTTTGAGGGAACCGCAGTCACGGTTTTACGTCCACCAGGCAGCAGGCGCTAGGCTCACTACTGCTTCTTGTTTGTTCCTGCTGTCTGCTTACCCTCTGCTTCTGGCAACCCTTATGAGAGCGCAGATTGTAAGGTATTGCAGGCTGTTCCTCTTTGTCTTCTGGGTTGAAGCTGGTTCTGTGTGGTCAAGCAGAGGTGCTTGGTCCCCTTGAGGTGGCGCTGGCTTACACTGTGAGGTGTGGATCCATGCAGCGATGCCGGATAATTTCACTGCTGCCTGGGTGGTGAGCAGTACCTGGTATGGACCCTTCCACCAGGGTTCCAAGGCGTGCTTCCAAAGGTGGTGCCGCAGGTAGACCCAATCACCAGGCTCAAGAGTGTGACAGGCAGCAGAGGTGGGTTCCGTCGGCCAAGCTGCTCGCACCTGCGAATGGAAGGAGCTCACAGCTTGCATTAACCCTTTGCAGTACTGGAGGAGCATGCTGTGAGTTAGGTTTAGGTCTGGGGCTGGGGTAATAGTAGCCATTGTTCGCATAGGGCGTCCCATGATGATTTCTAATGGACTCAATTTGTGTCTCTGGGATGGGGATGATCGAATTTCCATAAGGGCCAGTGGTAAAGCAGCTGGCCAGTTTAACCCTGTGGAACTACAGATATTTGCCAGCTTATTTTTAAGCACTCCATTTCGCCTTTCAACTGCCCCTGCACTCTGTGGATGGTAAGGGCAGTGCAACAAGTGGGTGACATGTAATACCTGGTTTAGATGTTGAACAATTTTTCCAGTAAAATGTGTTCCCCAGTCACTAGACAAAGTGGCAGGAATTCCCTTGGTAGGGATAATGTGGTTTAACAGACAATGAATCAGCTTTGCAACAGGGAAAGGCTTCAATCCAACCCGAAAACAGACATATTATAACTAAAATGAATTCATATTTCTGACACTTTGGCATTTGTACAAAATCAAGTTGCCAGTGTAGGAAAGGTGCTTGAGGCAAACCCCGGAACCCTTGTGTTACTTTTACAGATTTGCCTACATTGTGGCTTTGACAAGTAACACAAGCGGCACAGTGGCGGGTTGCAAAGGAGCTGAAATGGGGAGCCCACCACCCTGCCTTACTCATAGCAGAGACCATCCCCTCCTTGCCGACATACGAAACACCATGTAGCAGGGCAGCTAGAGACAGGTAGAGTGAGAGGGGGGCTACAAAGGTACCGGTGGGCGATCGCCAAAGGAAATCAGAATGCAAAGAGCAACCCAAAGCACTCCAGGAGTCTTTCTCTGTTTCTGGGGCAGAATCCTGGAGCTGAGCGAGATGAGACAGGGATGGTGGCGTTACAGAGACAGAGAGGGGACCAAGAAATGCTTCTGGTGAAGGTTTTATAGTGGCGGCATGTTTTGCAGCAGCATCAGCAAGTGCATTACCTTTTGCCACCTCGGTGTCTGCCGCTGAGTGGCCAGTACACTTAACAATTGCCAAGGCAGACGGTAGTAAAACTGCATACAGGAGGGCGGCAATGTAGGGGCCATTCTTGATAGGGGTACCAGTAGAGGTAAGAAAACCTCGAGCCTGCCAGAGGGTGCCAAAGTCATGCACAACCCCAAAGGCATACCGAGAATCAGTAAAAATAGTGGCAGAGAGCCCCTCAGCTAGAAAGCAGGCACGGGTTAGAGCAATCAGTTCAGCCACCTGGGCAGAGGTCACAGAGGGTAAGGGAGCAGCTTCTATGGTCTCAGAGAGAGAGACCACAGCGTACCCTGCAAGAAGGTGGCCTTGGTCATTTCTATAACAGGACCCATCAGTGAATAATACCAGGTCAGAGTTAGGGAGAGGTACATCTGAAAGGTCGGGGCGCGGGACAGTGATAGCGGAGACAATTGCAAGGCAGTCATGGGGTTCACCATCACTAGGTAAAGGAAGGAGAGTAGCAGGGTTTAACCGGGAGCAGTGCTTAATAGTGATATGTGAGGCTGAAAGCAGCAAAAGTTCATACCTAGTGAGGCGAGCAGAGGAGAGGTGAGCAGTAAATAGAACAGCCAAGTTTGCATAGCAAGTCCCGTCCCAGAAGGTTTGCAGGGGTGGAATCAGAGAGGAGGAATGCATGCTCCTCAGAGAGGGGACCGACCTGAACAGACAAAGGTTTTGAGAGGGGAAAAGAGGTAGGGATCCCTGTAATGCCAACAGCAGACACAGATTTTCCAGATCGGGGAACCTCAGGCAAGTCAGTGGTGTGGATTGTAGAAAGAGAAGCTCCAGTATCAACAAGGAAAGGGAGAGAGAGATCATTTACAGTCAGGACACATTCTCCGGTAGGGGACAGAGGTAATAAGGGAGCTAAAACTTTGTGAGGTTCCCCAGCATCCCGTCATTGTTGGGGTGAAAAATAGGGTTGGGTATCAGGTGGAGGAACCAGCGGGGGGTTCACTTGATTTCCCACACAATTATTAGGTCGTCTTGGACACTCTTTTTTCCAGTGTCCAGGCTGTTTACAGTAGTTACAAACCCCAGTTAATCCAGCCCCCGGCCCCCTTCCGCAACCCTGTCCCTGTCCCCGGTGTGGTCTGCTTAGTCCTGAATAATGCTGTATCTGCAGAGCCATTAACTTTTGGGAGGACTGTTCCTCCTTTCTTTTTAAAGTGCGGTGGCAATGCTCTGCTACTGCCAGCAATTTGTCCATGGTTTCAGTCTCCCATCCCACACTTATTCGTTTTAACATGCTGCCTGTGGCAGGGAGAAGACCATCAACAAATGCATGTGCCAAGGCCCCCTGCCCATTTACATTGGGCTCTTGTATTCCTGAATGTTGTAGGAAAATATCAGTTAGCCGGGACCTATAGTCGCCTGGGCTTTCTCCTTGTCCTTGCTTACAGCAACGTATTGCTGTCCAGTTTGTTTTAGGAGACCACATTTTGGGAATGGCTTGATGCAGGCACTTCCAAAGAGCCATACACCGGTCTCTGTATGCCGAATCTGGGCCAGTACTTTTTATGGTTGAGTGGCGTGCCTCAGCTGGCCAGTCTGCGGCAGCCAACCATTTTTCATAACAACTGGCAGGAGCTAACAATTTACACAGTCGGAGGAGATCTGTCTCAGAGGGTTCATAGGTTTCACAGATTAACAGAAACTCCTCAGCAAATTTGACAGAGTTTTCCTGTGGTTTGGGAAAACTTTTAACTATAGATAAAAGTTCCGTACGAGTCCAGGGTTTATAATCCCATATGGACTCACTTTCTCCCATCTTAAGGACTCGTAAGGGTGCCACAACAGTTTGATCAGAGTCTCTCATTAACCTCCCATCAGGTTCTCTTTTCCAAGAAGAGATGTCAAGAGAATCTTTGCAGTCTGCTTTGGATTTCTTCTTCATAATATTTTGCAGAGCTGTGAGGCCAATGAGGGTATCTTCTTCACTTTCATTATCTGTAATCACTGAAGATTTTTCCTTTTCTGATTTCTTATTTGCACAGGAGTATGGTGGGGGTCGGGTTTGATCTGGATCATTGCACAGGACTGGGCAAAGGGGAGCGCTCGGACTAGTGGTGGGAGAGACTGCATCCAATTGAACTGTTAGTTTTTTGATAGAATTTTTAAGAGAGGTGAGTTTTGACTCAGTCCATCTACGATTTGCCTCTTCCCACCACTGCATGAAGCAGTCTACTTCTCCTCTCTCCAATTTGGGTTTTGGGAGGACGAGTTTGCTTTTTAAAGCATCCACTCGATCCTTGTCCCAAGAACCTAACAGTGGCACTGTAATTTGGGGTTCTCTAGAGCTAATTTGGACCATTTTTCAAGAAACCTACAAGAGTCCGGACCCCTCCTAAAATACATAAAATAAGCTGGAGTTCCCTTAGGGAACTGTTCTACCTTAGACTTCTGATTACCCATCCAGGAGGACTTCACACAGCACTCACACAAGAAGGAAATTCGGGCTCAGCAGAGCGGTACCCGGTGCAACACACAGAAAGGAGCCCACAGGCTACTGCCTCAACTGCCCTTGCTTTCACACCAGGGGTTATACCCAAGGCGTGGTGCAGCTGCAGCTGTGCAGATTCCACTTATTCAGACCGTAGGGACGGGGATCCCTTGGTCAGCCAGTCTCCGGACAGAGATGGCTCCCAGATTCACACACACACCACAGGGAAGACGGATAGACACAAAGACAAGACAGTCTTCAAACCGGTTAAAGCACAAAAATAATAATTACCTGAGACGTCTGATTCCAGAAGCTGGATCCAAGGACCCCTACCTGAAGAGAGTGGGAACCAACAAGTTCAATGGCGTAGACTGCGCTGCTGCTGTATACCTTTCTGTCTTGTGGAGGATCGCTTGAACTAAGCGTCCAGGTGCTGGCTGCCACGATCGTCCTGCAAGGCAGTCAGGGATCACACAGCCTCAGTGAAGCCGCTTGCCATCTCGGTAGAACCTCCAATTGTCAAAGTTTGACTCAAACTCACAATTTACCAGACCACTCTGTTTTATTAGCAAAGCTGCTCTGCTAATACATTTAGAAGTGAGCCCCCCAAGTGGGGCTTGTGTCTCTTAATTTATACAGTTTTTGGAGAACAAGTTACAGAGAAGTTACAGACAAAAGAAGAAAAAAGATTTTAGTCATCACCCTTCGAGATCCCTGAGACCAGTCACGTATCTTCAATTACCTGCCACCCTTAACAATCTCCTTTAACAGCTTCCAGTTAACTTAACTAATTGCCCTTCACACCTTCCATTCTGATGCCTGCTTCTTAGACGTGCTGGCTCTATCTTAATTGCTTCTCCATTCAAAAGCTAACTGTCCCTACATGTGCTCCCTCAGATACTTTGTAACATGTTTTGGCATGCCCTCTCATATACAATGTATCCAGCATGTCCCCTTATACAACGCTATACTTATACAATGTTATACTTCCACATTAGTTTTTAGTAGTATCTCTGGAGGTGCACGTGTCTTATTAACCCTGTTTTCTCCTAGAGCTCCAGGAAGAATTCACAGCCAGTGTGGTACAGGCTGTCTGACACAGTCTGTGATTTGGGGGGCATGTCATAACCATAGGGGTAGCCTAAATTTCCCCTTACCTGTAAGGGGTTAAGAAGCTCAAGTAACCTGGATGACACTTGATCAAAGGAAGCAATGGGGACAAAAGATACTTTTAAATCTGGTGGGGGAGAAAGGTTTTGTTTTGGGTTCTTTGTTTCTGTGGCTGTTCGCTCTTGGGACTAAGAGGGACCGGACATCAATCCATGTTATCCAAATCTTTCTAAACAAGTCTCTCATATTTCAAACTTGTAAGTAACAGCCAGGCAAGGCGTATTAGTTTCTTTGTTTTCTCAACTTGTGAATTTTCCCTTTGCTAGAGGGAGGTTTATCCCTGTTTTGTTGTAACTTTGACACTAAGGCTAGAGGGCTTCCTCTGTGCTCTTTGAATTTTCTGCTACTCTGTAAGGTTAACTACCAGCCTAAGTTTACAGAGTGATTCTTTTACCTTTTTCTCTTTACATAAAATCCTTCTTTTTAAGAACCTGACTGATTTTTCCATTGTTCTAAGACACAGGGGTTTGGGTCTGTAGTTCCTTTGTAACCAATTGGTGAGGATATATCCTCAAGCCTTCTCCAGCAAAGGGGGTGTAGGCTTGGGGGAGTATTTGGGGGGAACAGGACTCCAAGTGGTCCTTTCCCTGATTGTTTGTTAAATCACTTGGTGGTGGCAGCAATCCCAAGGCAAGAAAGGAATCTGTGCCTTGGGGAAGTTTTAACCTAAGCTGGTAAGAATAAGCTCAGGGGGTCTTTCATGCAGGTCCCCACATCTGTACCCCAGAGTTCAGAGTGGGGAAGGACCCCTGACAGCACTGACTCCGGGGCTGGAGCTACAGGCACAAACTTTCCAATGGGCTGGGGGTGCTCACTGCTCAACCCCTGGGTCTGCTACAGGCCCTGCCCCCACTCCACCCCTTCTCGCCCCCTCCCTTGAGCCTGCCATGCCCTCGCTCCTCCCCCTCTCCCCCAGAGTCTCCTGCATGCCACGAAACAGCTGATCGCGAGGGTTGCTGGTGGGTGGGAGGCGCTGGGAGTGGAGGGCGAGGGGTGCGGAAAGCTGATGTGGGGGCTGCTGACGTATTACTGTGGCTCTTTGGCAATGTACACTGGTAAATTCTGGCTCCTTCTTAGGCTCAGGTTGGCCACCCCTGGTATAGGGTAATATTTAAGTGTTTGCTCTGTAACTATAAAATATTTGATAAGACTTTAAGCCTGTACAGTCAGGAGAGAAGCATTACCAAGTGTGAAATACTAATTTACAACAAGAGGCACCATCTCCTCCCCAACAAAAGAAGGCCTATATACACAACAGACAAGCCCCTGTGGAACATTAATGGATAAAATACTTCGTTGATTGCTTCCCCATACACACGAAGAAGATATGTGCACAAGACCTCATCCATCACAGTTTGAACTTGGGAATGGGAATAAAAATTCCTGTTGAGGAGAAGATATCATGAGTATGCTGCTTGGAACTGGTGAAGGAATTGGGGAGGAGGAATAGCTCAATGGTTTGAGCATTAGCCTGCTAAACTAAGGGTTGTGAACTCAATCCTTGAGGGGGCCATTTAGGGATCTGGGCCAAAAATTGGGGATTGGTCATGCTTTGAGCAGGGGGTTGGACTGGATGACCTCCTGAGCTCCCTTCCAACCCTGATATTCTATGATTCTAAGGCAATATTTCTAAGCATAAGGAAGGGATCCCTAAACTGCTGAGCTTGGTTTTCCCCAAAGGACATATAAAGCTTGCATATTACAGCAGCATCTACTACCTTTTAAAACCTAAGACTGTAACTCATTTGTATGTGTACATTAACCTGCTTTAACCTTGTAAATCTCATTTATTTCGTGTTCCTAGTTAATAAATCTTTAGTTAGTTTATTACAAGATTGGCTACAAGCACTGTCTTTGGTGAAATATCTAAGGTACAATTGACCTAGGATAAGTTACTGTCCCTTTGGGACTGGAAGTAACCTGAATATTTTTGTGATTTTTGATGTAAGAGACCATCTATCACAAAGGCAGTATTGCCTGGGTGGCAAAATAGACCTAGAATGCCCAAGGCAACTGTCTGTGACTCCATGTTAAGGTCTCCATGTTAAGTCACTCTTTACTTCAATCTAACAGCACTGAGATGGTTTATAGTAAAACCAAGAATAAGTTTATTAATAAGGAACATCAATTTAAGTGATACTAAGCAAGAGAAAGAAACAGATATGGTTACAAATGAAACAAAATAAAACATGCTTTTTAATGTCCAAGAACTAACTTTAGTAGCTACAATTTGCCCAAAAAGCTTTCTCACTTATATCAAGTGACCAGCATCTCCAGTCCTTCCAGCAAAACGATCCAATATTCAGACTCAGAGATTTACTGTCCTTTTAGTTCCCTAAATGATGGATAACTAGAATGCCTTTTTGCTCCCCTTACATTTCCCAACATCCATTGTCTTTGCCCCAAGAGCCAGGAAGATCCTTTGAGGGTTCATACTCTAGTGTTCCCTCCAAGGTGCTCACCAAGTTGTTTCCTCGACTGCTTGTTGGCTTGATTGCTTTGTTTACCATACATGTGAATGTAGTTTTATTGTCTATGGCTTACAATGCTTGACCTAGACAGACAAATCCACATTCGTTTGTCTAAAAACAGGGTGATTTATCAAGTCTGCCCCAAAAACGTACTTTAGGAACATATTTCCAGCACACATACAGAACTCTTTACACACCACCTGTACATACATCATGTACCAATATTCATAAGCAGTGTGTCACCAGTTTTTATATGATACCTTACTCAATACACTTTCATAGTATAATAATATTGTACACAATCAGTTGATTGAATTATTCTTATTCTTTGGGGTTCAGACTCTGTTGTGCCCCTCTGTTGTCTGGACCTGATTGTCACAAGGCTGGATCCTGTAAGTGTGACCTACGCTTTTTGTTCCTTCATAGGGGACATTGCATTGACTGTATTAAAATGCATGTTGTTTGAATAAGCCCTGCTTACCAAGTGATCCAGACTTCTCTGTATGACTGACATACCCTTATTTAACATTCCACCAACCTTTGTGTCATCTTCACACTATACCAGCAATAGTTTTGTCTTCTTCTAAAACACTGTTAAAGATTCCACATCACTGAACAGCATTTGCCAAGCACAGAGCCCTGCAGTTCCTGATTAGAAATGCTTCCACCAAATGAGGACTCCCCATTTGTAATGTCTTTTTGAGATTGATCAGTAGAGTATAGACAGAAGCTATTTGGCTTATTAAGATCTGGCCCTGGTAATAGCAAGCAAGGTTCCTGCTCCCTCCCTCCCCGAGTCCTAAGGAGATCCCCCTTGTGCTCACATGCCTTTGGGTTGAGCCCACTGCTCATTTCCCATCTGCACATTAAGCTTTAGAAATCAAATGAAATTGAAGAGGGTGTAAAAATCCACTGAGAATTCTCCTCTCTGTAGCACAATGAAGATAAACTCTCTTCAGTTTCCACTATGATCTTACAACAATTTGTCAGTGACAAAACAGTCCCAAATCCCCTCATTTATCAAATGGCCAATCCTGTTAACATCTTAAGAGACATAATTACCTCTCATGCTATTCTTTTTATTACCACACTTACCCTCTCCCTGGCAGCATTCCAGTGGGTGAGTTATGAATTAAAGCACAGCTGCAACCGCGGAATGATTTGGGGGTTATAAATACAATTTCTCTAATGATCAGTGCAATAATCATGGACATTTAGCATTCCCCCTTGTAGCAGCTAGAATCATGTCTTCTTTGTTCATTGGGTAGAGAAAAGCTCAGGGGCAGATAGAATCATAGAATCATAGAATATCAGGGTTGGAAGGGACCCCAGAAGGTCATCTAGTCCAACCCCCTGCTCGAAGCAGGACCAATTCCCAGTTAAATCATCCCAGCCAGGGCTTTGTCAAGCCTGACCTTAAAAACCTCTAAGGAAGGAGATTCTACCACCTCCCTAGGTAACGCATTCCAGTGTTTCACCACCCTCTTAGTGAAAAAGTTTTTCCTAATATCCAATCTAAACCTCCCCCACTGCAACTTGAGACCATTACTCCTCATTCTGTCATCTGCTACCATTGAGAACAGTCTAGAGCCATCCTCTTTGGAACCCCCTTTCAGGTAGTTGAAAGCAGCTATCAAATCCCCCCTCATTCTTCTCTTCTGCAGGCTAAACAATCCCAGCTCCCTCAGCCTCTCCTCATAACTCATGTGTTCCAGTCCCCTAATCATTTTTGTTGCCCTTCGCTGGACTCTCTCCAATTTATCCACATCCTTCTTGAAGTGTGGGGCCCAAAACTGGACACAGTACTCCAGATGAGGCCTCACCAATGTCGAATAGAGGGGAACGATCACGTCCCTCGATCTGCTCGCTATGCCCCTACTTATACATCCCAAAATGCCATTGGCCTTCTTGGCAACAAGGGCACACTGCTGACTCATATCCAGATAGCCAAAGGCAACCTCACTCACTTTACCAGCAGTGTCTGGATTCTCAGGCAGTGCTACATGTTATATCCTGTTCCAGCCATGTAAAAAGAAGACCACACATTTCAATGAGGATGGCATTCTTTATGATCTGCCCCTACTGAGGATACAACATTGCAGGCACATTGGCAATGGAACTGCCTGTCCTGAGGTTGCAGGTGCTTGGGCATTCTCACAGAATAGCACCAGGAGATGTTCATTGGTACACCACATGCTGGAAACCGGTTATTTATCTGTCTCAAGGTGCAGCAGAGTCTCCATTTTAAAAGCAATTACAGAGAATGGCCCAGAGTTCTGTGAAGTTTTGAGGAAGTCTCTGGCCTGTGCTGTACAGGAAATCAGACTAGATGATCATAAGGGTCCCTTCTGGCCTTGGAATCTATGAATCTATGAAGCCAGACAGCACTGAGGATGGAGGCTTGGCATGAACCAAGGGCCCTCAGGACACAGGCCAGGCATGGCCCAGGGGCCTTCGAGAGACAGGCTGGGCATGGGCCAGGGGCCATAAGGATGCAAGCCAGGCATGGACCAGGACCCTCAGGATGCAGGCCAGGGATCTTGCTTACTTTGAAGTTGATGTTCAACCAGTGTCATTGGAGTTGCAATTGCACCATTGTATGAGTCAGCACAGCCTGTATCTAGTGTTCTTTCTGCTGTGCCTGCAGACAGGAGCACTAACAGAATGCTGTCTCACCGTATTGCTAACAATGATTTCAGTCACAAATATGATGTGTCAACATATGCACAAAACATAGAGTCTACCTCGAGCTGATAGAAGAATCTGTTATCGTTGTGGACTCTCTGAACATTCACTGGGGAATGTGGGGAGAGGCTGTGAAGTGTCTGTACTGTAAGAAAGTGGGGCACTATGCTAGAGTTGTAGAAAGAAAGCAGATAATGAAAAAAATTGGACACTCAAATTCTTAACATAAGGAGGGCAAGCGAGTGTGAGCATTGGGGATGATAACACTGACTCAGGGACAGAGCAATCTGCTTTGTGACATGGGAGGTCAGAGAGCCCATGACTGATAATGGACCAAAGCTGAAAATGGTCATTGATCTGGGAAGGGAAAAAAACATTACTGTTTTTTCCTTTTTAAAGACACTTCTCATGAAATAGCAGTTATTAGCTAGAAAGAAACCATCTTTTGCCTATGCTGAGACAAGAGCAGTTCATTGTATCATCATTGTCATGGCATATCCCAAAAGGACATTGCTTCCTTTCATATCAAGCACCATGCAGATTGACTATGAAGATGGTAGGGGACAATTTCCTGGTGCAAGTGCTGGAGGAACCAACTAGGGGCAGAGCTCTTCTTGACCTGCTGCTCACAAACCAGGAAGAATTAGTAGGGGAAGCAAAAGTGGATGGGAACCTGGGAGGCAGTGACCATGAGATGGTCAAGTTCAGGATCCTGACACAAGGAAGAAAGGAAAGCAGCAGAATACGGACCCTGGACTTCAGAAAAGCAGACGTTGACTCCCTCCTGGAACTGATGGGCAAGATCCCCTGGGAGAATAACATGAGGGGGAAAGGAGTCCAGGAGAGCTGGCTGTATTTTAAAGAATCCTTATTGAGGTTACAGGGACAAACCATCCCGATGTGTAGAAAGAATAGTAAATATGGCAGAGGACCAGCTTGGCTTAACAGTGAAATCCTTGCTGATCTTAAATACCAAAAAGAAGCTTACAAGAAGTGGAAGATTGGACAAATGACCAGAGATGAGTATAAAAATATTGCTCGGGGATGCAGCAGTGAAATCAGGAAGGCCAAATCACACCTGGAGTTGCAGCTAGCAAGAGATATTAAGAGTAACAAGAAGGGTTTCTTCAGGTATGTTAGCAACAAGAAGAAAGTCAAGAAAAGTGTGGGCCCCTTACTGAATGAGGGAGGCAACCTAGTGACAGAGGATTGGAAAAAGCTAATGTACTCAATGCTTTTTTTGCCTCTGTCTTCACGAACAAGGTCAGCTCCCAGACTGCTGCACTGGGCAGCACAGCATGGGGAGGAGGTGACCAGCCCTCTGTGGAGAAAGAAGTGGTTCGGGACTATTTAGAAAAGCTGGACGTGCACAAGTCCATGGGGCTGGATGTGTTGCATCCGAGAGTGCTAAAGGAGTTGGCGGATGTGATTGCAGAGCCATTGGCCGTTATCTTTGAAAACTCATGGCGATCCGGGGAAGTCCCAGACGACTGGAAAAAGGCTAATGTAGTGCCCATCTTTAAAAAAGGGAAGAAGGAGGATCCTGGGAACTACAGGCCAGTCAGCCTCACCTCAGTCCCTGGAAAAATCATGGAGCAGGTCCTCAAGGAATCAATTCAGAAGCACTTAGAGAAGAGGAAAGTGATCAGGAACAGTCAGCATGGATTCACCAAGGGCAAGTCATGCCTGACTAATCTAATTGCTTTCTATGACAAGATAACTGGTTCTGTGGATGAAGGGAAAGCAGTGGACGTGTTGTTCCTTGACTTTAGCAAAGCTTTTGACACGGTCTCCCACAGTATTCTAGCCAGCAAGTTAAAGAAGTATGGGCTGGATGAATGGACTATAATGTGGATAGAAAGCTGGCTAGATTGTCGGGCTCAACGGGTAGTGATCAATGGCTCCATGTCTAGTTGGCAGCTGGTATCAAGTGGAGTGCCCCAAGGGTCAGTCCTGGGGCCGTTTTGTTCAATATCTTCATAAATGATCTGGAGAATGGTGTGGATTGCACTCTCAGCAAGTTTGCAGATGACACTAAACTGGAAGGAGTGGTAGATATGCTGGAGGGTAGGGATAGGATTCAGAGGGCCCTAGACAAATTGGAGGATTGGGCCAAAAGAAATCTGATGAGGTTCAACAAGGACAAGTGCAGAGTCCTGCACTTAGGACGGAAGAATCCAATGCACCACTGCAGACTAGGGACCGAATGGCTAGGCAGCAGTTCTGCAGAAAAGGACCTAGGGGTTACAGTGGACAAGAAACTGGATATGAGTTAACAGTGTGCCCTTATATAATTAATATCCTCACCAACTGGTACAGATGAACCCAGACCCAAACCCTTGGATCTTAAGAACAATGAAAAATCAATCAGGTTGTTAAAAGAAGAATTTTAATTAAAGAAAAGGTAAAAGAATCACCTCTGTAAAATCAGGATGGTAAATACTTTACAGGGTAATCAGATTCAAAACATAGAGAATCCCTCTAGGCAAAACCTTAAGTTACAAAAAGACACAAAAACAGGAATACACATTCCCTCCAGCACAGCTTATTTTACAAGCCATTAAACAAAAGAAAATCTAACACATTTTCTAGCTAGATTACTTACTAACTTTATAGGAGTTGTAAGGCTTGTATTCCTGATCAATTCCCGGCAAAAGCATCGCACAGACAGCCCAAACCCTTTGTTCCCCCCCCCCCTTCAGGTTTGAAAGAATCTTGTCCCCTCATTGGCCATTTTGGGTCAGGTGCCAGTGGGGTTACCTTAGCTTCTTAACCCTTTACAGGTGAAAGAATTTTGCCTCTGGCCAGGAGGGATTTTAAAGTGGTTACCCTTTCCTTTATATTTATGACAGGACCTCTAAACAGGTCAGTTCAGTTAAATCACTGCAACCCTGTTATGTGAATCCTCCAAGTTTGGTTTAACAGGGGCCATGCATCAACTGAGCATAAAATGATTATTACTGGCTTACAAATGGGCTTACTATATTGCTTTCTTTCTAAGCAATAAAGTTTTTCCCCGTTCTCATGCAGGCTAGGCTAGACATTCAAATTGGAAATAAGGCACACATTTTCAACAGTGAAAGTTGGAACAAAATACCAGGGAAGTGGTGGATTCTCCATCTCTTGATGTCATCAGATCCAGACTGGCTGTCTTTCTGGAAGATGTTTTAGATATACCCAAATTTGTTCTTAGTAACTCCATGCTGCCTGCTAGTGATTACCTCTTCATCCTGCAGGTATTTGCAAATTGAATGTTTATAAATTGCTCTAGTAACTTCCCAGGCATCGAAGTAAGGCTGACTGGTCTATAGTTCCCCGTCTCCTCCTTTCCTCCCTTTGTAAAAAATGGGCACTATGTTAGCCCTTCTCCAGTCTTCTAGGACCTCTCCTGTTATCCATGAGTTTGCAAATATTATTGCCAGTGGCACTGAGATTTCTTCAGCTGCAGTAGAACCTCAGAGTTACGAACACCTCCAGAATGGAGTTTGTAACTGAAATATTCATAACTCTGAACAAAACATTGTGGTTCTTTCAAAAGTTTACAACTGAACATTGACTTAATACAGCTTTGAAACTTTACTATGCACTTTTAACCATCTTAAAAGATGGCAGTTTATATTTAACACAGTAAAAGATGGCAGTTTATATTTAACACAGTACAACTGTACAGAGTTTGCTTTTCTTTTGGTCTCTGATGCCTGATTGCCTACTTCTGGTTCCAAATGAGGTGTGTCGTTGACCGTTCAGTTCGGAACTCTAGTGTGCATAACTCTGAGGTTCTACTGTAGTTCCTTCAGTGACCTGCAGGCTCTTTCCAGGGAGCTGCTATTGGCTCTGACTATAGAACCAGAGCATGCAGAGTTCCAGATGGACTCCAGGCTGCCTGATGAGCCCAGAGAAGGGACCATGCTGTCAGGAGCTATGCCACCTGAGGGTCCCAGAGACCCTGGGGAACCGTGGAGCTTTGCAGAGGGAGAAAAGGTAGGAAGCAGCCCAGGGAACTTGAACTCTTCTCCAGTGAGTGAACCAGGGAACCAGTCAGCGTGTTTCAGGACGATCCCTGCTGACTCAGTGGTGAACACCCCAGCCAGTGCTAGGGCCCTGGGCTGGGACTCGGAGGAGCAGGGAGGGCCAGAGTCCCCCTAACCTGGGCACCACACACCCCTGAGTGACACCCTACTTCCACAATGGGCCAATAGACCACACAATTCCACAGAATGGGGTGACTTTATTGACTCTGGCCATTAGGCCATGCTGCCCTGACTGGAAGGGCCACCCTACTGACTCTAGCCACTAGGCTACACTACTCTGAGTGGAAGAGCCGCCTTATTAACTCTGGCCATTGGGCCATGCAACCCTGGGTGGAAGGGTGATCTTATTGATGCCGGCCACTAGGCCATACTGCCACATTTATAGTAAGGGTCATCAGCATAAGAACTAACTAGCAGCGGTACAGCCTTTTCCCTTCCTTTTGAGCACAAATGACCCAACACTCTGTGATGCGGTGTACTTACCCCATGACACTGTCTTTAACATTTCTTGCCAACTGTAACTCATTATTTACCTTGGCTTTCCTGATTTCGTCCTAACACACTCATGCTATTCCCATATATACTTCCTTGGTGACATGCCCCTCCTTCCATTTCCTTTATGTATGCCTTTTAATTTCTAGATGCTAAAAAGCTCCTTGTGAAGCTACATTGGCCTCCTGTGGCTCTTCTTATCTTTCCTCTGCATCAGAATATCTTGATGTTCAGCCTCCAGTATTACATCTTTAAGGAACTGCCAGCCCCCTTCAATTCCTTTTCTCCCTAATTGATCTCTCAATGGGACTTTGCCTACTATTTCTCTGAGCTGGGGTTGAAATCCACCTTTCTGAAGATAAGTTTTCTTGTTTTGTTGTTTTTATGTCTTCCTTTCCATAGGATCTTGAATTCTATTGGATCATGATCAGTTCCTCCCAAGTTCCTGACCACCTTCACGTTCACAACTAATTCACTCCCGCTGGTCAAAGCCAGATCCAAAATGGACAGCAGAAACTTGTCCCCTACACACACGAAGAACTTGCAGAACATATTATGTTTTGCTGTAATAATCTTCCAACCAGGAAGTTAAAATCCCCCATTAATACTAGCTCATGTGTGTTAGTTAATCTTGTTACCTGCTAGTAGACTCATCTACTTTCTCCTCCTGATTTGATGGTCTATAATAGACCCTCAGCATAACATCACTACTGTTCTTTTCCTTTTTTATTCTCACGCAGACTCTCAGTAGATCTGTCACTCTCTTCTTCTTAGACCTCAGAGCAAGTGTATACATTTTTGATGTACAGCATAACTCCTCCGCCTTTTTTCCCATACCTATTCTTTTGGAACAAGCTATATCCCTCAGTGCTGGTCCCCCAATCATGGGAGTTGTGCCACCAAGTCTCTGTAATGCTAATTAAGTGATATCCTTAGTATCCTTCATGGCATGTAGCCATCATAAGGAGGCATGGTCAGTGACTCTAATGTGAAGTG
Source organism: Lepidochelys olivacea (assembly GCF_965140295.1). Taxonomy (NCBI): domain Eukaryota; kingdom Metazoa; phylum Chordata; order Testudines; family Cheloniidae; genus Lepidochelys; species Lepidochelys olivacea. The sequence continues at coordinate 40,879,481 of NC_140418.1, read as the reverse complement.
ATCACTCAGAAGGTAGTAGCAGAGCAATTCTGTAGCCCATTTTACTGCCAAATCCTCTTTTTGAATCACAGACTAGGCCCTTTTCCTTAGGAACAGCTTCCGGCTAATGTATAAGATGGGGTGCTTGTCACCTTCCACTACCTGGGATAAAAAAAGCTCCTATGCCCACATTCAAAGCATCAGTCAGTAGCACAAACTTCTTTGTGAAGTCAGGGCTGTACAAGATGGGTTCTGGTAGAGGTGGGCTGTCAGGGTTTGAAAAGCCTCCTCACAAGCTTTGATCCACTGGATCTTTTTTGGGCTATCATTCTTGAGAAGATCAGTAAGAGGGGCTACGATGGTTGAGAACCCCAGAATAAATAAGCAGTATTATTTGGACTGTTCTAAAAAACAGCGTACCTGTTTTCTTCAAGGAAGGTGTGGGGTATGTCTAGAGGGCCTGGACTTTATTGACAAAGGGTTGCACTGTGCCTTTTCCTAAAGTGTAACCGAGATAGGTTGTCTCATCATTGCCCAGGTGACATTTAGTGGGGTTTGCTGTCAGGCCAGCTTCCTTGTAACACAGCCATCACATGTCTTAGGTGGTCCTGCCAGTCTTGCCTGTAGACCACAAACTTGTCTAGGTATGTGGCAGCATATTGGATGCGGGGGGTTGGACGACCCAGTTCATTAGCCATTGGAATGTGGCCAGGGCTCCATGCAATCTGAAGGACATTGTCCAGAACTAGAAGAGCCCAAAGGGGGTGGAAAAAGCTGTTTTTTCCTGGATTCTGGTGTAATATCCCTTTGTCAGATCCAGAGTGGTAATGTACTCTGCTTCCCTTAACTGGTCGAATTGTTCATCAGTGCAAGGCATTCGGTACACATGAAATTTTGACACTGCGTTGACCTTTTGGAAATTAGTACAAAACTGGATGGTCCCATTGGGTGTACAGACCAGCATTATGAGGCTTTTCCAGTTGCTAAAGGATTCTTTGATGATCACTCCCAGCTCTAGCTTCAATTGAAGTTCTTGCTTCATGGTTTCCCTCAACTTCTGGAGAAGGGGTCAAGAGTTTTTTCTGAATTTAAGTCCTTGTTCTGTCTGAATATTATGGGTTATTAAATGGGTGCATCCAGGGTAGTTGGGTAGAAGATACTGAAGAGAAGGCAGTGATCAGTTGCTGAGCCTGGATTCCCTGTTCTGGGGTAAGGTTGTTTCCACTCTTGACCTTTCCTGGCTTTGAGGCCTCAGCAGCCTGAGTGCCTAATTCGGCTTCTGGTGGGTAGGGAGCTATCAGTAAACTTTCTTGGGATTTCTATGGTTTTAAAAGATTCACATGGTAGATTTGTTGCACCTTTTGCTTGTCTGGTTGTCAGATTTCATAATTCACCTGTCCCACTCATTGGGCTAGGAGCTTTGATTCAGAGCTGGGTAATAACAATAGAAACTGATCACCAGGTTGGAACTAGCGGAGGCAAGCCCTTTTGTTATAGGCTGCTTCCTGGGTGCTTTGGGAGCGTAGGAGGTTCTCCTTGGCAAAAGAGCATAGAGTGTCAAGCATCAAGCTTCTCCCACAGGTTCAACATGTATTGAACTACGTTACGGGCTCAAGATGGTTGTTCTTCCCAAATTTCTTGAATGAGGTCTAAAATCCCTTGAGGTTGCCTTCCATAAAACAGCTCAAATGGTCAGAAGCCAGTGGAGGGTTGGGGGACTTCTCGCACTGGCTCTGGCCAGTTAGCCTGTACAGCGTGGTCCAATCAAACTGCCCAGTGAGACCACAAGACAGGTAGCAAAGGCACCCGACCAGTTTTATTGCCAACTAAGCCTGGTGCTAATGCCCCAGCTTAGTTGTTACAGGTACACTAACAAACGTATGCCCATGACAATGGACAACTCAGTCAGTGGCGGGACTTTCCACTGCCCACTTGGCCAGACGAAGGGTTAAGGCAAGGTAGCCCAATCTTTATAAACTGAGAGAAACAACCTGGGAGAAACAATGTACATATCACTTTATGTGTTTCATGACGTTTGTTACCTCCCCTTGTACTTCTCTCCTGATGTTTCAGACAAAATATCCCTATTAGTCACTAAGGCTATGTTTATATCATGGAGATCACGGAAGTCACAGATTCCATGACTTCCAGAGACCTCCATGACATTTTCTGCTTCAGCCCCTGGGAGACTGGAGCTGGCAGCCAGCTGGGCCCTGGCAGGGTTCCAGCAACAGGTGACAGCCTCCTCAAGGTCCCCCTGCAGGGTTCCAGCAACAAGTGACAGCTTCCTTCAGGGGCCCTTCTCAGGATTCCAGGGATGGGTGACAGTCTCGCGTGGGCGGGGAAGGGATGGAGGGAGGGGAGAGAACCCCGCAGCTCGCAGCAACCATGGTGGCAGGAGAAACCATGAAACTGCAGCAGCAAAAGTCACAGACAGGTCATGGCTTCCTTGTATTTTTGTTTATTGCCCATGACCTGTCTGTGACAGGACAAAATCTTATCCTTATTCATCACTTTTGTCAAACCATTTTATTGTGTGCTAGGTTGGGGTGTTCTTGTGCTGTCTCTCTGGAATGTCTTTACATATTTAGTGTATTTTAGCAATGCTAGCAATACTGGTGCCGAGTTTTTGTACCAGTCACTGACTTGCAGAAAAGCATCTGCTTTTGACAGGGCCTGGCTGTTGCTCATAGCATAACTTTTGCTGACTTTGGTTCAGGCCTCAAGCCTTGCACCAGGCCCATGGTTCAGGCTTTCTCTCTCTACTTACAGGAAATATGACAGAGGTCTATAAAATGGTGTGGAGAAAGTGAATAAGGAAATGTTATTTACCCCTTCTCATAACACAAGAACCAGGAGTCACCCAATGAAATTAATACATGGCAGGTTTAAAACAAGCATGAGGAAGTACCTCAACACACAATCTGTAGAACTCATTGCCAGGGGATGTTGTGAAGGCCAAAAATATAACTGGGTTAAAAAAGGAATTAAATGAATTAATGGAGGATAGGACCATCAATGGCTGTTAGCCAAGAAAATCAGAGATGCAGCCCCATGCCCTTGCTGTCCCTAAGCCTCTGACTACCAGACGCTGGGACTGGATGATAGGGGATGGATCACTCAATAATTACACTGTTCTGTTCATTCCCTCGGAAGCATCTGACATTGTCAGAAGAGAGGATACTGGGATAGATGGACCATTGGTCTCACCCAGTCTGGCCATTGTTATGATCTTATAACCATTCTTGCAGTGTAACTGCCATTGGTATTAAACACCCTCATGGGAGTTGAGAACTGAGACCTCAGCAGCTCAGTTCACAGCTGATATTGTGATAGCATTGGCCTAAAGCACTGATGAATTTTGTAGGTGGTACAATACTTGCCATCTTACCATGCCTCTCTTCAGTGATGAGCTGCCAAAATCTTAACAACGGGTTCCCTCCTCACCCCACGAGGGGGTCATTGCCCACCCCCGACCCCCAGGATTCCTGCCGCATCCACCCCCCCCACGTGCCCCCCCCAGGACCCCTGCCCCATCCAGCCCCCTCCCCTGTCCCCAGAACTGGGCAGGAGGGTCTCGTGGGCCACTGTAGTGCGTGCCTACCCCACTCCTAAGAGCCAGAGGCACCTGCTGGGGGGCGAGGTGGGGAGTCCCGGAGGTGCTTACCTGGGGCGGCTCCCAGGAAGCATCCGGCAGGTCCCTCTGGCTCCTAGGGGCAGGGGAGCATAGCTGGGGGGGAGCAGGGGGAACGGCCACTCCCCACACTGATCACATCAAAAGTGGTGCCTTAGGCGCCGACTCCCTGGGTGCTCTGGGGCTGGAGCACCCACGGGGAAAATTTGGTGGGTGCAGAGCCCCCACCAGCAGATCCCTGCCCCATGCCCGGCCCCAGCTCACCTCCACTCCGCCTCTACCTCCTCCCCTGAAGGCACCGCCCCGCTCTGCTTCTCCGCCCCGCCCCCCCCAGCTTCCTACGAATCAGCTGTTCATCGGGAAGCCGGGGAGGGCAGAGAAGCAGGCTGCGGCTTCCTGCTCAGGCCGAGGGTGACGGAGGTGAGCTGGGGCAGGGAGCGGTTCCCCTGCGCCCCCCGGGTTACCTGCTGCGGCATGGGAGGCCCTCCTTGCGCCTCCCCCGCCCCAGCTCACCTCCGCCTCCCTCGGCCTGAGCTGAAAGCCGCGGCTTGCTTCTCAGCCTGCCCCAGCTTCCCGCTGATTCTCAGGAAGCCTGGGGGGCGGGGGGGGCGAGAAGCAGGGCGGGGCGGCACGTTCAGGGCAGGAGGCAGAGGCGGAAAGGAGGTGAGCTGGGGCCGGGGGTGGGGCGGGGAGCTGCCGGTGGGGGCTCTGCACCCACCAAATTTTCCCCATGGGTGCTCCAGGGCTGGAGCACCCACGGAGTCAGTGCCTAAGGCACCATTTTTGGCTGGTTAAATTTAGAAGCCCTTTTAGAACTGGTTGTCCCTCGCGGAACAACTGGTTCTAAAAGGGCTTCTAAATTTAATAACCAGTTCTAGCGAACCGGTGCGAACCGGCTCCAGCTCACCACTGCCTCTCTTACAGAGCACACAAACTTTGCCTTCCCCAGCCTGTTCTGAGTAGCAGCCAGGCTGCTTTGCATATCACACCACTCATCAGCCTTTCTTACTGTCTAGTCTTCAAGGCAGCTAGCTGGCTGGGCAGGTTCTTGATATGTGTGAGCAAGGGCTATGCTTCCTCCCCAGCACACAGAGAGGATACAGGAATTTTGGAGTTAGAGCTTATGTTTGCTGCTGATAAATGTATTAGTCTTTAAACTGGAATTTAAACTACAAAACTCCTACAGAACACCCCAGCACTCAGTTACTCCCCAGTTCTTGTAAGGGGCGTGTGATTTCTCCTTTTAACTGTAATGTATTTTATGCTAAGCAGTAAGATTAAGTGTAGGGATCCAAAAGAAGTTGCTGAATGGAGGAATTGCCTTTATAAATAACATTAATAATTTATCAGATCCAGGTTTTTTGTAAATGAAATACCTGCCTATGTATAAAGCCTACTGAATAGGAACACATCTCAGCTTTTATGAGGCTCAGATTAAAGAAAGGAGATGTTAAGGGGCTTATCTATGCTTCAATTTGTAGCTCTTCTGGCTAACGATAAACTCATTTAAGAAGCTACTGCATCAGTGCCAATTCCTTCTTTGTTCTCCTCACTGGAACTTGACTGCATGTTTTGCCTGCAATAGCAGGAGAGTGAAGATCAGAGACAGGGTGGCTTGTTTTCTTTACCTCAGATTATCAGACAACAAGTTAATGGAAATAATTTTCTTTGTATTCTCCCCTGATATTAGTAATTTAAAGGAAAAGAGAGACATGCAGACAGGAGCTGCAGAGAAGGTGGCAGCTGGGGACAAGCAAGAGCTCCCTCATACACTCACAGGGGGATGCATCTCTGGGAGTCAGGCTGGGTTGCCTGGTTGTGATTGGTCAGATGAGTCACATGGAATTGTTGCTGTTCCCACTAACTAATTTAAAGACAAAATTCAGTTTCTACAAACCCCATGAATACCCGGCTTTGAGTTTCATGTTCAATGAACATTTGTGCAAGTAACATTGATCTATTCAGTGTTGATGGAAAGTGAATGCAACATGTGCTTTCCATTCATAGTCACGCAGTGCACCTTGAAGAGCAAATACTTAGAGAAGTGAACATAGCAAAAGTTGGAAAAAAAATTCATTGAATAAATTGGGATAAGAATAAATTCAAGGAAATTGCAGTTTGCTCCCTGCTATTCTGTGAGCAAGAAAACAGGCAAAATAAACTGAATAAATGATTTATTATCAATTATTCACCCTGCTCTCATGCCCCTTAGTTCAGACTGCAGCACATCCTGTTTTGCTGTCCTGACTCCTCCCCTCCCTCAGCCCCTGCTAGTACATCAGTGCACTATAAGGTGGGTAGAAAGTTGGCTAGATTGTCGGGCTCAACGGGTAGTGATCAATGGCTCCATGTCTAGTTGGCAGCCGGTATCAAGTGGAATGCCCCAAGGGTCGGTCCTGGGGTGGGTTTTGCTGAGAGGAAAGTGATCAGGAACAGCCAGCATGGATTCACCAAGGGAAGGTCATGCCTGACTAATCTAATCGCCTTTTATGATGAGATTACTGGTTCTGTGGATGAAGGGAAAGCAATGGATGTATTGTTTCTTGACTTTAGCAAAGCTTTTGACACGGTCTCCCACAGTATTCTTGTCAGCAAGTTAAGGAAGTATGGGCTGGATGAATGCACTATAAGGTGGGTAGAAAGCTGGCTAGATTGTCGGGCTCAACGGGTAGTGATCAATGGCTCCATGTCTAGTTGGCAGCCGGTATCAAGTGGAGTGCCCCAAGGGTCGGTCCTGGGGCCGGTTTTGTTCAATATCTTCATAAATGATCTGGAGGATGGTGTGGATTGCACTCTCAGCAAATTTGCCGATGATACTAAACTGGGAGGAGTGGTAGATACGCTGGAGGGGAGGGATAGGATACAGAAGGACCTAGACAAATTGGAGGATTGGGCCAAAAGAAATCTGATGAGGTTCAATAAGGATAAGTGCAGGGTCCTGCACTTAGGATGGAAGAATCCAATGCACAGCTACAGACTAGGGACCGAATGGCTAGGCAGCAGTTCTGCGGAAAAGGACCTAGGGGTGACAGTGGACGAGAAGCTGGATATGAGTCAGCAGTGTGCCCTTGTTGCCAAGAAGGTCAATGGCATTTTGGGATGTATAAGTAGGGGCATAGCGAGCAGATCGAGGGATGTGATCATTCCCCTCTATTCGACATTGGTGAGGCCTCATCTGGAGTACTGTGTCCAGTTTTGGGCCCCACACTACAAGAAGGATGTGGATAAATTGGAGAGAGTCCAGCGAAGGGCAACAAAAATGATTAGGGGATTGGAACACATGACTTATGAGGAGAGGCTGAGTGAGCTGGGATTGTTTAGTCTGCAGAAGAGAAGAATGAGGGGGGATTTGATAGCTGCTTTCAACTACCTGAAAGGGGGTTCCAAAGAGGATGGCTCTAGACTGTTCTCAATGGTAGCAGATGACAGAACGAGGAGTAATGGTCTCAAGTTGCAGTGGGGGAGGTTTAGATTGGATATTAGGAAAAACTTTTTCACTAAGAGGGTGGTGAAACACTGGAATGTGTTACCTAGGGAGGTGGTAGAATCTCCTTCCTTAGAGTTTTTTAAGGTCAGGCTTGACAAAGCCCTGGCTGGGATGATTTAATTGGGGATTGGTCCTGCTTTGAGCAGGGGGTTGGACTAGATGACCTCCTGAGATCCCTTCGAACCCTGATATTCTATGATTCTATGATCTAAATCAAGCATGAGGGAAATTAGTGGGCTCTTTTGCAAATACTGGCCTTAATTTTAGGTGCCCAATTATCCAAGTTCGGCCCCCAGAAAATGAGGAATGCCAAATTAGCAATTATCTGAGAAAATTCTGGAGTAAATGACTTTACTAGAATCTAGGTCATCTGGTGTCATAAATATAAAGGGAAGGGTAACCACCTTTCTGTGTACAGTGCTACAAAATCCATCCTGGCCAGAGGCAAAATCCTTTCACCTGTAAAGGGTTAAGAAGCTAAGATAACCCCACTGGCACCTGACCCAAAATGGCCAATGAGGGGGACAAGATTCTTTCAAATCTGGAGGTGGGGGAACAAAGGGTTTGGTCTGTCTGTGTGATGCTTTTGCTGGGAACAGATCAGGAATGCAGCCTTACAACTCCTGTAAAGTTAGTAAGTAATCTATAAGTAATCTAGTTAGAAAATGTGTTAGATTTTCTTTTGTTTAATGGCTGGTAAAATAAGCTGTGCTGGATGGAATGTATATGCCTGTTTTTGTGTCTTTTGTAACTTAAGGTTTTGCCTAGAGGGATTCTCTATGTTTTGAATCTGATTAACCTGTAAGGTATTTACCATCCTGGTTTTACAGAGGTGATTCTTTTTCCTTTTTTTTAAATAAAATTCTTCTTTTAAGAACCGAATTGATTTTTCATTGTTCTTAAGATCCAAGGGTTTGGGTCTGTGTTCATCAGTACAAATTGGTGAGGATTCTTATCAAGCCTTCCCCAGGAAAGGGGGTTTAGGGTTTGGGGGGATATTTTTGGGGAAGACATCTCCAAGTGGTCTCTTTCCCTGTTCTTTGTTTAAAACGCTTGGTGGTGGCAGCATACAGTTCAAAGACAAGGCAAAGTTTGTACCTTGGGGAAGTTTTTAACGTAATCTGGTAAGAATAAATTTAGGGGGTCTTTCAAGCAGGTCCCCACATCTGTATCCTAGAGTTCACAGTGGGGAAGGAACCTTGACATGGTAGCAGAGTGGAGGGATCATTTTGAGATCATTCTGAGATCATTTTGAAACAGAAGCACAGCAGGATTTTAAAAGGTTTTGTAAAAGAGGATTGCAGCTGTAGATTCTGTCTCTCTGCTTGGGGGACAGAGCAGCAGGCATAACAAAAGGATTTTTCTGTAGGCTGAGAACAGCTATCAGAAAAAAAATAGGTATCAGGTTATAACACAGAAAAATTTTACAAGCCAGGGTTTTTTTTTTCCTAACTCTTGGGTATAGCTAGGTTAAAAACAGAGGGGTTAAAATGACAGAAAGCAATACCCAACAGAAACTGGAATTAGCCAGATTTGAGACTGAGGAAAGACAAAAAGAACATAAACGACAGGGAAAACTCAGACAGATGGAGATGGATGCACAAGCAGCCAAAGAAAAAGAAAGGGAGGCTGCCCACAGGAGAGCTATGGAGGCAAAAGAAAAAGAAATGGAGGAGAGGGAAAAAGAGAGGAAGCATGCACTGGAGATAGAGAAGGCAAAGGCTCAGCAGAATATACCGAATAACCCTAACAATCCTTCCCCAACAATCCACAAAGGGGAGCGACTATGTCCACAGTATGATGAATCCAGTGATATTGCTGAATATTTTCTCACCTTTGAGAGACTGTGCACACTCCATCAAATTCCTGAAGCTCACAGGATAACCACATTGGTTGCAAAATTGACTGGAAGAGCTCTGGACATATTCAACAAGATGCCTATTGATGAGGTTTCTGATTATAATAAATTCAAGGATTTGGTTTTAAAACAATTTCAAGTTACACCTGAAACTTACAGAATAAAATTTAGAGCCCTTGAGAGAGGACCTGGACTAAGTAATGTGGCTTATGTAAACCAGATGACAGATCTGTTTGATAAATGGCTCAAAGGACGAGATGTAACTAGCTTTGGAGAAATGCGGGATTTGATGATACAGCAGCAATTCCTGAATAAGGCGAAGGATGATATAAAACAGTGTTTATGGGATAAGAAAATGGACTCAGCAGGAAGTCCTGCTTCTTATGTTGATCAGTACGAGCAGTCCCAGACCGCCAGAGAGGCAGGGCAAACCAAACAAAACAGTTGGAGGGAGGAGAGAGGAACAACCCTGGTCACAGTTTGAGTGGATACCAGAAGGGATACCCTCAGACCACATCCTACTACCGGGGGCAGCCCAAGGTCCCAACTACACCCCAAGGAACACTCGAGACACCTTATCATCCCACCACACTGTTCACCAGCAACCCACCTCACCCCAGTGACCAGTCAGCTGGATGATGTTTTAAATGTAACGAGCCGGGGCATGTAAAGGCCAGCTGCCCCAAGAACCCCAACAGATTACAGTTCAGTACACCGGGGTCCCACCAAAGCTCCTCAGGCCCAGATGCGTCCCAGATACCCTCAGAGCGGAGGGAAACTGTGAGTGTGGGTGGGAAGAAGGTCACAGCGTGGAGGGACACCAGAGCACAAGTGTTGGCTATCCATGCTTCCTTAGTGGACCCCAATTTATTTGACTCAGAGGTCCAAGTGACGATTCAACCCTTCAAGTCAAACTCTTTTGACTTGCCTACTGCCAAGTTGCCGGTCCAGTACAAGGGCTGGTCAGGAACATGGACTTTTGCAGTCTATGATGATTATTCCATTCCCATGCTGTTGGGGGAAGACTTGGCAAGTCACGTGAAGCTAGCCAAGAGGGTAGGAATGGTCACCCGCAGCCAGGCTAAACAAGCTGTTACACCTAGCTCTGTTCCAGAAACTTCTACCAGGACCCAGTCAGAGGTGATGGAACCAGATCCCATGCCAACCTCTGCAACAGCAGGAGTGGATCCAGTCATAGAGACCCAGACAGAGCCAGTCCCAGAACTGGAACCGGCAGAAAAACCAGCACCATAACCACTGTCATCACTGAATCCAGTGCTTGCAACCGCAAACACCAGAGGGCCCCACCGAACCTGCACTGGCAGCAGTAGATAACCCTACTCAAGAGGCTCAGCCGGAGCCTGAACCCCAACATAGTGCACCAGCGCAGAGTGGTTCACAGTTAACAGAAACAGCCCCATCACCTGCATCGCTTCCAGAGGGACCAAGCCCAGGTCCACAGTCCAGTGAGGAACTGATGTCTCCACCATCAAGGGAACAGTTCCAGGCCGAACAGGAAGCAGATGAAAGCCTCCAGAAAGCTTGGACAGTGGCATGGAGCAACCCTCCGCCTCTCAGCTCTTCTAATCAATCCAGGTTTGTTGTAGAAATAGGACTTTTATACAAGGAAACTCTTTCTGGAGGCCACCAGGAAGACTGGCATCCTTAGAGACAGTTGGTAGTTCCAACTAAGTACCGGGTAAAGCTCTGAAGCTTAGCCCACAATCATCCTGGTGGCCATGCTGTGGTGAACAGAACCAAAGACCATTTGGGCAAGTTGTTCCACTGGGAGGAAATGGGCAAGGATGTTTCTACCTATGTCTGGTCTTGTGAGGTGTGCCAAAAAGAGTGGGAAAACCCCAAGACCAGGTCAAAGCCCCTCTCCAGCCATGCCCCATCTTTGAGGTTCCATTTCAGCCAGTAGCTGTGGATATTCTGGGTCCTCTTCTGTAAAAGATACCCAGAAGAAAGCAGTACATACTGACTTTCATGGATTTTGCCACCCAATGACCGGAAGCAGTAGCTCTAAGCAACACCAGGGCTAAAAGTGTGTGCCAGGCACTAGCAGATATTTTTGCCAGGGTAGGTTGGCCCTCTTCCACCATCCCAGAGTTAACAGGATAAGAAGAAGTGATGAGATTTCATAGATTCATGGAGTCCAAGGCCAGAAGGGACTGACCCTCTGTATAACACAGGCCAGAGAACTTCCCCAAAATATTCCCTAGAGCATATCTTTCAAAAAAACCCATCCAATCTTGATTGAAAAATTGTCAGTGATGAAGAATTCATCTTGCCCCTTAGTAAATTGTTCCAGTGGTTAATTATTCTCACTGTTAAAAATTAACACCTCATTTCTAGTCTGAATTTGTCTAGTTTCAATTTCCAGCCATTGAATCATGTTGTACCATTCTCAGCTAGATTGAAAAGTATTTGTTCCCCAGGTAGTTACTTAGAGACTGTAATCAAGTCTTAATCTTCTCTTTGTTAAGCTAAATAAATTGAGCTCCATGAGTCCATCACAATAAAGCAGGCTGTCTAATCTAATCATTCTAGTGGCTCTTCTCTGAATCCACTCCAATTTATCAATATCCTTCTTGAATTGTGGGCACCAGAACTGGACACATATTCCATTAATGGTTGCACCAGTGCCAAATACTGAGGCAAAATAACCTCTCTACTCCTACTTGAGATTCCCCTATTTATGCATCTTGTGATTGCATTAGCTCTTTTGGCCACAATGTCACACTGGAAGTTCATGTTCAGCTAATTATCCACCAAACCCCCCAAATCTTTTTCAGAGTCACTGCTTCCCAGGATAGAGTCTCCCATTCTATAAGCATAGCCTACATATTTTTGTTTCAAAGATTGTCTTGTTGAGTCTATCCTCTTTATTGAGACCTCAAGTAACAATATTTTAAAACTAACAAATGCTATATTCGTGCTCTCCTTTATGAGTCCAAGCACATTGGCCTAAGGGAAAAGTAAAACAATATTAAGCAATTAAGCTTTTGACAGTTTAAACTTGTTCCATTCATACCAAACTATTCAAATAATAGGGACCTCACTCTTAGGAGTGCTTTTGATGATTAACATTGTTCCTTGGTATAACTGCTCATCCTCAACCCTAATCAATGAGAATTGCTTGTGAGACCATATTAAGGTATTCAGAACTTACGTAGAACACTGGTAGTATCTTCTTTTGATTGATGAACTGCTGATGGTTATTGATGTGTGAGACAGGGTCAGGCCAAATGGCTACAGGAGAGTGATCCTATTGGGATCCAGGAAGTGGGCGGGTGAAGCCTGCCCACTGCTAAAGGATCCCCTCCCAGTCTAAGAGGGGGGATCCACAGGACCTGGAAACCAGAAGAGTACGGGGGACAACTAATGAAATAACAGGGACAGGAGTGAGGTCAAAGGGTCAAACGAAGGGAACCAGATGGGGACACCGAGCAGAGAACCCCAGACAGTGCCCACTGCTCCTCAAAGGCATCAAGGGAGTCAGTTGACGCCACCTAGAGGAACTCTGCTCGGATACGTGAATGGACGGAGGATCGGAAATAGGTCCCACAGTCACAGGAGACTCCATCGGCCAACCTCCTCACCCTGGTTTTATAGATGGCCACTTTAGCCAGGGCTAGGAGGAGGTTGACCAGGAGGTCCCGTGACTTTGTGGGGCCATGGATAGGGAGTGCATAAATAAGACGGTGAGGGAAAAAGTGTAATCAAAAGCGTAACAAAATATTGGTGAGGAGCCAGAATAGGGGCTGCAGCCTGGCACACTCCAAGTATGTGTGCACCAGGGTCTCCCTCACCCCACAAAAGGGACGGGTGTCTGGGATAGGGGTGAACTGCGCCAAGTACACGTCCATGCTCACAGCCCCATGAAGGAGCTGCTAACTGATATCCCCGGTGGGCCTCAGGACCAAGGTGGAGTATAGGCTGGCCCACCGGGACTCCTCACCCTCCAGAGGTGGCAGGAGGACCTGCCATTTTGTATTGGGGAGGGACGTGAGGGTGAGGACATGAAGGGTGTGGAGCACGAGCGTGTATAGATGTTTCCTTGGTGCGGTCTGGAAGGAGACTGGCTGCAGCTCATGCAGCCGCTTCACGGTGAGGGGGGGGGTTGGTTGGGTCCATGGGGGAGGGGCCCAATGAAAAGGTCTGGCGGGCCTGGGGTGGAGGGTGGGTGGGGCGTGCCCCTGTGCAGGACCCGGTCGAGGTAAACCTGAGCAGTGGGCGGCAAAGCGGCCCTCACCTCCTGAAGTACGCGCTGGGGAGTACGAGGTCTGGAGAGCCCCATGCGCTGAGCGAGCGTCAGGGGATCCAGCCAGTCTCCCTGGTTGTAGTCCAGGAGGTCTCCGACTCTTGTGACTTCTGCCAGAACCAACCTCTGGTGCACTGAGGGGGACTCTGCCACCTGCATGCGAAGCTGGGAGTTCTGTAGCAGGGGTTCCGTGAGGAGATCTGCCCCTTTGGTGTCCGCCACGGACCTGGTTGTTGAAAGCAGTTTCCAGGTCTGAAGGAAGTCCTGGTAGAAGACTGGCAGCCTGGAGAGATCTCGCAGAAGACCTCTCGGATGGAGATAAAGGAGCTGCCGGTCGTATCGGAGCCCTCGGAAGCGGTGCAGGAAGGCGTGTGCCAGTATGCCCCACGCTGGACTACCTGCACCATAAAGGAGCCTCTGCAGGGCCTGAAGGCAGAAGACATGGACCTGAGTGTGCAGACATTTCAGGCCCTGCCGTCCCTCCTCCAGGGATAGATGGAGAACCCCTGCAGGGACCCAGTGCAGTCCTGACCAAAAAAACTCCAGAATCAATGTCTGGAGGTTGGCCAGGAAACCCGGGGCTGGGACCAGGGTGTTGAGCTGGTACCAGAGCATGGACAGGACTAGTTAATTAAGCATCAGCGCTCTCCCTCGAAGGGAGAGGCACCGGAGTAGTCCTGTCCATTTCCAGAGCTGCTCTATCACACACCCTCTAAATTTTGCCAGTTCTCCGGCAGAGAGGGATGTGTGGCAGAAAGGTAAATGCCAAGATAGAGCAGCGGACCCGTGCTCCACCGGATGGCCTGAAGCACGTGTGGGAGGGAGCTCGCTTGCCAGCTGTCCCCGACCACCAGGCCAGAGCTCTTGACCCACTTGACTTTGGCCGAAGAGGCTGCCAAGTAGATGCCCGGCAAGCCTCCACCCGCGCCAAGTCGCCCGGGTCCTGGACCACAAGGAGCACGTCGTTGGCGTACGCAGAAAGGACCAGCTGCAGCTCCGGCTCCCACAGCACCAACCCTGTCACCTCCTGCAGAGGAGACAGAGGAAGGGCTCAATCGCCAGAGTGTACAGCTGGCCCGAGATGGGGGACCCCTGCCGTACTCCTCACCCAAAGCTGACCGGTTCGGTCAGGGTCCAGTTGAGCCTTACCAGACACTCTGCGGAGGTGTACAGCACCTGGATAAAACCCACAAACTGGGGTCCAAAGACAAAAGCTCGCAGAGTGCCCAGGAGATACCTGTGGTCCACCCTCTCGAACGCCTTTTCCTTATCCAAGGACAGGAGGGCGAACGACAGACTGTCCCTACACCTGAGTTCCAACCAGAAACAGGTTGTCAAAGATGCTGTGGACAGGGATGGTGTAGGTCTGATCTGGGTGGACCATGTCTGCCAGCACGGACCCTAGCCGCAGCGAGATGGCTTTTGCTATGACCTTGTAGTCCATGCTGAGGAGCGAGACGGGACATCAATTTCTTAAATTGCGGCGGTCCCTCTTCTTCGGGAATAAGGTGAGCACGCCTCGCCTGCACCAAAGAGGGAGGACCCCGCTTTCCAAAGACTCAGTCCAGACGGTGACTAGGTCTGGGCTGAGGACGTCCCAGAACACACGGTAGAACTCCACGGTCATCCCGTCCATGCCTGGAGATTTATTGGTGGGCATGCGGCAGAGGGCTTCCGAGAACTTGGCCAGAGTGAGAAGCAGCTCTAGTCGGTCTCGGTCACCCGTGCTGACCATCAGGAGTTCGTCCCAGAGCACTCTGCAAGCATTAGGATTGGTTGGATCTGGGGAGAAAAGGCTTGCGTAGAAGGCTTTCGCACTCCCGCACATCGCCGCTGGATCCGTGAGGGGGGTGCCCTCCTCTGTTAGAAGGCAGGTGACGTGCTTCTTGGCCCCCCTCTTTTTCTCCAGGGCATCGAAGAAGCAGGAGCCATGATCCATTTCCTGAAGGAGGCGGATGCGGGATTGAACAAAGGCACCCCAGGCCCGATGGTCCTCGCGGGCCCAGAGCTCCTCCCGCTTCTCCTAGCACGCTCCTCAGAAGGATGGATCCTCAGGGCTGGTGGCCAAACACCTCTCCAGCTCTAAGACCTCCCATTCCAACTGCTCTATCACCACATCCCTCTGTTGGCTGGCGCCCTGGGTGTAATCACGGCAGAAGAGCCGGGCGCGCACCTTCCCCAGGTCCCAGCACCACCACGCCGAGGGAAAGGCATGCCGCTGCCCTCGCCAGGCCAGCCAGAACTCCTGGAAGGACGTCACGAAGCCCACATCCTCCAACAGACTGTTGTTAAAATGCCAATAGGCCGGCCCCGGCCTCTCTGCGCAGAGGGAGGCCGTCACGGTGGCTAAATGATGGTCAGAAAATGGGGCCAGCCAGATGCTGGAGGAGTGGGCTTGTGAAAGATGGAAGCGTGATAAATAAATTCGGTCCAACCGGGAGTGGCGCAACTGATGGGCCTCCACCCGGACAAAGGTGAACGTGGAAATGTCATCTGGGTGGTGGTCGCGCCAGATGTCCACCAGGGAGTAGTGTTGGACTATCTCCCAGAGGACATCCGCTGCGGCTGGACACTGCTCGGTCCCTGAGCGGTCTCGCTCCTCATGAGTGGTGTTAAAGTCCCCACCCAGGACCAGGCACTCATGAGGATCCAAGGTGCGGAGGAAGGCGGACGCCTGTTGATAGAATTGCAGCTGCTCCGGGCCCGATGTCGGGGCATAGACATTAACGAGGTTCACCATGAGCCCCTCCATTCGGATCCAGAGGTGCAGCAGGCGGCCCGGCACAGCCTCGGCGACCCCCAGCACTTCAGGCCATAGGTTGGGGGAGAACAGGGTCGCCACTCCAGCCATACGAACTGTGAGATGGCTAAAGTAGACCCTGTCCCCCCAATCCAGCTGCCAGCTGTCTTCGGCGGTCGGATCCGTATGGGTCTCCTGCAGGAAAACTACAGAGTACCCCCCTCCCGAAGGAAGGAGAGCACCTGGGACCTGTGGAGACCCATCCTATAGCCCCGGGTGTTCAATGTTGCGATGGTGAGAGGTGCCATGAGGAGGGCTGGGGGGGATCCTCGCTGGCAGGGATGCTCGCGGCTCCCGACGGGCCGCGCAACAGTCCGTGACCTACCCCGTAGGTGAGTAATGAGTCACAGAAGATGCGGACCCGCCGGTAGGCCGCAGCGCCTTGCTTCCCGGTCCTTTTACCCTCCCCCATGAGGGCCCTCATGGCCTGGAGGTTTTGATGAAAGTCCCCCCATCGCTGGAGAGCAAGCTGTACCTTGTTGTGGGAGCCATGGACATCTTCTAAAAACTCCCGCAACTCCTTTTGCAGCGCATGGGGTGCTGGGGTTACGATCTCCTGGTTGTTCTATTTCTATTTAGAAAAGCTGGACGTGCACAAGTCCATGGGGCCGGACGAGTTGCATCCGAGAGTGCTGAAGGAATTGGCGGCTGTGATTGCAGAGCCATTGGCCATTATCTTTGAAAACTCGTGGCGAACCGGGGAAGTCCCGGATGACTGGAAAAAGGCTAATGTAGTGCAAATCTTCAAAAAAGGGAAGAAGGAGGATCCTGGGAACTACAGGCCAGTCAGCCTCACCTCAGTCCCTGGAAAAATCATGGAGCAGGTCCTCAAAGAATCAATCCTGAAGCACTTGCATGAGAGGAAAGTGATCAGGAACAGCCAGCATGGATTCACCAAGGGAAGGTCATGCCTGACTAATCTAATCGCCTTTTATGATGAGATTACTGGTTCTGTGGATGAAGGGAAAGCAATGGATGTATTGTTTCTTGACTTTAGCAAAGCTTTTGACACGGTCTCCCACAGTATTCTTGTCAGCAAGTTAAGGAACTATGGGCTGGATGAATGCACTATAAGGTGGGTAGAAAGCTGGCTAGATTGTCGGGCTCAACGGGTAGTGATCAAAGGCTCCATGTCTAGTTGGCAGCCGGTATCAAGTGGAGTGCCCCAAGGGTCGGTCCTGGGGCCGGTTTTGTTCAATATCTTCATAAATGATCTGGAGGATGGTGTGGATTGCACTCTCAGCAAATTTGCCGATGATACTAAACTGGGAGGAGTGGTAGATACGCTGGAGGGGAGGGATAGGATACAGAAGGACCTAGACAAATTGGAGGATTGGGCCAAAAGAAATCTGATGAGGTTCAATAAGGATAAGTGCAGGGTCCTGCACTTAGGATGGAAGAATCCAATGCACAGCTACAGACTAGGGACCGAATGGCTAGGCAGCAGTTCTGCGGAAAAGGACCTAGGGGTGACAGTGGACGAGAAGCTGGATATGAGTCAGCAGTGTGCCCTTGTTGCCAAGAAGGTCAATGGCATTTTGGGATGTATAAGTAGGGGCATAGCGAGCAGATCGAGGGATGTGATCGTTCCCCTCTATTCGACATTGGTGAGGCCTCATCTGGAGTACTGTGTCCAGTTTTGGGCCCCACACTACAAGAAGGATGTGGATAAATTGGAGAGAGTCCAGCGAAGGGCAACAAAAATGATTAGGGGACTGGAACACATGTGTTATGAGGAGAGGCTGAGTGAGCTGGGATTGTTTAGTCTGCGGAAGAGAAGAATGAGGGGGGATTTGATAGCTGCTTTCAACTACCTGAAAGGGGGTTCCAAAGAGGATGGCTCTAGACTGTTCTCAATGGTAGCAGATGACAGAACGAGGAGTAATGGTCTCAAGTTGCAGTGGGGGAGGTTTAGATTGGATATTAGGAAAAACTTTTTCACTAAGAGGGTGGTGAAACACTGGAATGTGTTACCTAGGGAGGTGGTAGAATCTCCTTCCTTAGAGTTTTTTAAGGTCAGGCTTGACAAAGCCGTGGCTGGGATGATTTAACTGGGAATTGGTCCTGCTTCGAGCAGGGGGTTGGACTAGATGACCTTCAGGGGTCCCTTCCAACCCTGAGATTCTTTGATTCTATGATTCCCCAACGGGGCCCTTGATACAGACCTGTGGCCCACTGAGACGGGCAGACAGGGTGCGGACCCCCGATGGGGTACCTGATGGGCTGGCACCACTAGGTCTGCCTCGAACCCTGGGGCAATAGGGGGCGGCGGAGGGAGGATAGCAGCCCCTAGCGGGTCAGGACAGGGAAACACAAAGGCCGCTCCCTGGGGGTCATCTATTGGAAAAGGGAAGGAGACAGTCCCAGGGGTGGCAATAATATCACGGGAGGTGAACGGGATAGGGACAGGGTCAGGGGCAGAGGCGAGGTTCTGGGCTTCAAAAGCAAAGGAGCTGGATGGTTGCGCCTCCTGATCAGGCTCAAGGGTTGAGGGGGTGGGGAGGGGGCTCTCAGCGATGCCGGGCGCAGGCTTTATGGTGGGTTTGGCAGCCACGGGATCACGAGGTGGACTATCATCTGTCAGGCCCCTGCCCGGGAAGGAAGTCGATTGCTCCACATCAATGAGGGGTGCCCCTGGTGGCTCGGGTCCCGGCTGCGTGGCACTGGCCTTCACCTCAACAGGCTCGGTGGCCATCTGCGGGGTGCCTTCTGGGCCGGGTTGTGGAGGAGTTCAGGGGCTCCTCAGAGGTGGGAGTGGAAGCACCGGTTATGAGAAGGGAGCATGGGAAAAGGGGGGCTGGAGTGAGGTCGCCCAGATCGAGGCCTGCTGGCATAGGGTCGTCCTCCCCCTGAGTGGCCGGGGTCAGACCCAGGGCCTCGATCTCCTTGTATATGGAGGGGAGATCGCTGTCTGCCACCCCGGGGTTCTCCCCGCTGGCACCCGACGCGACAGTCGCCTCAGGGCTCATAGAGGCTTCAGATGGTACCAGGGCAGAAGAGGCTCTCTCGGGGGTCTCAGAGGGGAGGGACTCCTTTGGAGGGGAGATACTGCCTTCCAGTGCTGCCACAGCTTCCCCAGCTGGCACCGGTGGATGGAATACACCTGTGGGCAAAGCAGAAGGCTCGGCATCGGTGCCCCCCTTCCTGGTCTTCCGGGGGGCCTCCGCATCGGATGGGAGGAGAGGAGCTCGAGCCTTCCGCTTGCCTCGCTTCCCCTGGACTAGGGCCCAGCCCTCCATGGCATCATTCGGGGGCTGGCTAGCAGGGGTCATGTCAGGGGGCAGAGGCAATGGCTCAGGGACTCGGGGGGGTAACGGTGGGGCAGCATGAGGGAGGGAGGATTCCCCTTGGGGCCGGCCCTCTCCCATGCCTGGCAGTGTCCCTGCTGCACTCTCCTCCACAGGCCCTGCCAGATTGCAAGCAGCAGGGGCGGGGCTCTCCCGCTCGTCTGGGCATAGTGGAAGAGGTGCCCCTTGGGCCCGAGCGGAAGCAGTGGTGGACTGGGAAGGAAGAGGGGTGGCTTCAGGGGCTGGGCAGCTAGGGGCGCAGGCGATGATGGGGCCAGTGCCCTGCCAGGGCTCGGGGATCCCAGATGCCCCTCCTTGCTGGGCCAAGGGGCAGTCCCTCTGGACGTGCCCCATCGCCCGGCAGAGGTAGCACTGGGCCTCCCCCATAGAGTAATGCACCCGGTAATGGGCCCCGTGGTACGGAACCAGGAAGGACCGCTCGAGCGCCTCTCCATCATGCGCCGCCGCCAGCGGTAGAAGCTGCACTTGCCGGAGGAATGAGAGGACGTGACCAAGGGTGGGGCCTTTGCAGCCCAACGGGAGAGGGATGACCATGGAGATGGGTTTCCCCAGGGTGGAGAGGGCGGGTAACAAGGCGGCATTGGGAAGAAAGGGAGGGATGGAGGTCAGGACTAGGTGGACGCCCAGGTCCTCTAGCGGTTCCAGGGGGACGAACACGCCCTCCACCGCCAGGCTCTTCTCCACTGCCTCCTGGGCGGTGGCCTCCAATGCTAAGAAGAAGACGACCTTGCCATACATTTTGGAGGCCACCAGAATGGCCATGGGCCCCCCTCCGCAACGCCCGCACGTAGGTCTCCACGTGGGGCGAGGCGGGCACCAGGAGGCAACGGACGCCGTGCTTCCTGGTCATGGTGGGAAAGGGGCCCCGGCCGCTATAGATGGTAGCGGAGGCGGTGGGCGGGAGAGATGACGTAGCGGCAGGCGGGGGGAGGGGGGCTGCCACCACCTGGGCGTACGCCCTGGGGGCCGGGGGAGGGGCACCCGCAGAGCTTATGGAGGGAACAGCGGGAAGGGTCGCCACGGCTGGTGCTGGGGCTGCGGCAGTGGGGGCAGCCCCTGCCATGGACGGCCTGGTCTTTTTAGCGGGGCCCTTCCCCTTTTTCTTCCCCTGACCTTTCCTGCCAGCTTGGGGGTCTCCCCCCGAATCTGAGGGGGGGAGGGATGTGGCAGCAGTGGATGTCACCCTGTTGCCCGCCATTGCTGGTGCCCCAGCGGGGGCAATGGCAGGTGGTTTGGTGGCGGCAGCAGAGGTAGAGGGTTGGGGGGGTGACGGAGGGACAGGCGGGGGAGGGGTAGCTGGGGCTTATGGAGGGGCCCCACCCGTCTTGTCCCCTGCCATCGTGAGCAGGGAGGGAAGGGGAGACACCAGAAGGAGGAGGGGAAAGGGGAAGCAGGTTGACCACTCCTTCCCGCTAGGCTGCAGGCAGGGGAGGAGGGCGCCAAAAGGGGTGGGCTGGTCAGGAGGACAAAACAGGGGTTAGGGGTCAGTCACCGACACGGGGTGGAATTCCGGCTCCTCTAGCTGCACTAGGGGAGGGGGGGATACAACAGCATTGGGGGTGCAGTGAAGAGGGTTGAAACTAAAAAGGGGAGTCACACAAGCGCGTGGGAGGGGGCATGGGCGCACGGAGCAAGGGGCTGAGCAGGCTGGAGTTAGGGCAGGGAAACCAAGGGGCTAGCTTCAAAGGCTGTAGAGGGAAAACGGGCAGGGCAGGCAAACAAACTGAAGCTAGTAAGGGGGGCTGGGGCAAAAGGGGGGCAAAAGCTGCAAGGGGCAAATGGGGCAGGTGGCAAGGGGAAAAGCTGTGAGGTGGGCAGTCTGGGATGGGGTGGGGGGGGGACGTGCGCCCATGTGCGCTTGCACAAAGTCAATTTGGCTGGCTGCTGCTTCTGGCCCAAATGGTGGAATCAGGGTGTGGCAAGCCAAGCAAGCAGCTGAGTCCAAAGGCAGGAGCTGAGGCAGATGGTAAACAGCCAGTGGGGGGTGTGTGAGGAGGGGGCAGCGATGGTGGTGGTTGTGGGGGACACAGATGGATCGGGGGCAGCTCCCCCCCACACCCCCTGTGTCCCTGCAAACACAGTCAAGACCCCCACCACAAGAGCACAGTTTGAAAGTTACTCAGTCTTAAGACTCCCTCCACGGTGGTCTGCAAAGTCTCTCGGTGCTCCCGCACTGGTAGATTGTCCTCTTCTTCTGCTCCTCAGGGCTTTAGCAGCTCCAGGCAGCAGACTCTGCAGCAGCAGCTCCAGGAACTCCAGGTGGTGGTTTAGGCAGGCAGAAAGGACCCCTCTCAGGTGGTGGTGGTCGTGTTGTTGGTGGTGTCCACAGCAGCAAAGGCTGGGGTCACTCACTCCCCCCCTCTGGGAAGAGGCTAGCAGGCTCCCCCCCGCAAGAAGCTGCAGTAGCAGCACCCAAAGGTGGGGGGTCCAGCAGCCGGCCAGTAACTAGGTAGCAGCAGAGAAGGGGGGGTGTCTGACCCAGCCAGGGGAGCAGCTGGAGGAAGAACGGCAGCAGGAAGAGCCCAGGGCCTAGGAGCAGCAGCCCTCTCCCTCCTTCTCCCTCCAGGCCAGAGGGCTACAGGAGAGTGATTTTATTTATTTTTTTTTTGAAGCAAAAAAGAATTTTATTTGTGTAACACTTACAAAGAATCACCAAAGGGGATAAAGCAAAACTATGCAACAAAACAAAAGCAAACAGAAGGTATGACACAGCAGCCTTAAGGAAGGAGAAGTGTTCAGGCTAGCCTGGGCCCAGAGCGGGGGGGCTTCCTCGACACTCGTGGTCTTCCACCCCCTCGAGTTACCTACTGCCACGCCCAGTGTCACCGATTATTCCTCTCCTGAGAGTGCCTGACAAGATAGGCACGGCTGCGGGGTGGGCAGTTTGGGGTGGGGGGGATTACACCCACGTGTTATAGGACCCCTCCTAGGTGACAATGATGATGGTATCCACAGTGGCAACGGCTGGGGCTGGGGTCTCTTGCTCTTCCCTTCAATCAAAGGGTCAGACAGAGGGAACCGGATGGGGTCACTGAGCAGAGAACCCCGGACAGCGCCCACCGCTCCTCGAAGGTGTTAAGGGAGTCGGTGGACGCCGCCCAGAGGAACTCTGCCCGGATACGTGAATGTACTGAGGATGGGAAAACGGCCCTACAATCGCAGGACGCTTCATTAGCCAACCTCCACTCTCTGGTTTTATAAATGGCTGTTTTAGCTAGGGCTAGGAGGAGGTTAACCAGGAGATCGCGCGATTTTGTGGGGCCACAGATGGGGAGCGTGTAGATAAAAAGGTGAGAGGAAAAGTGGAGCCAAAAGCGTAATAAAATATTCATGAGGAACCAGAAAAGGGGTTGCAATCTGGCACACTCTAAATATACTTGCGTCAGGGTTTCCCTCACGTTGCAAAAAGGGCAATTATCTGGGATGGGGGTGAACCGTGTCAAAAACACGCCCATGCTCACAGCTCCGTGAAGGAGCCGCCAACTAATGTCTCCGACGGGCTTCGGGACCAAGGTGGAATACAGGCTGGCCCACCGAGGTTGCTCATCCTTCAAAGGTGGAAGGAGGTCCCACCACTTTGTATCGGGGCGGGACACCAGGGTGTGGGCGTGAAGGGTGTGAAGCGTGAATGTATATAAATATTTCCGTGGCACGATTTGGAAGCTGACCGGCTGCAGTTCATGCAGCTGGCTTGCAGTGAAAGGGTAAGGGGTTTGTTGGGATCTACGGGGTAGGGGACCAATTGAAAGGTCCGGCGGGCCTGGGGTAGAGGGTGGGTGGGGTGCGCCCTCGTGCAGGGCTCGGTTGAGATAAGCCCGAGCAGCGGGCATCAAGGCGGCCTTCACCTCCTGAAGTACGCGCCAGGGCGTACGAGGTCTGGAGAGCCCCATGCGCCTGGCGAGCGTCAGGGGATCCAGCCAGTCTCCCCGGTCGTAGTCCAGGAGGTCTCCGACTCTCGTGACTTCCGCCAGGACCAAACTCTGGCGCACCGAGCGGGACTCCGCCACCTGCACACGGAGCTGGGGGTTGTGTAGCAGGGGCTCCGTGAGGAGATCTGCTCCCACGGTGACCGCCACGGACCTGGTCATTGAGAATAGTTTCCAGGTCCGGAGGAGGTCCTGGTACAAGACTGGCAGCCCGGAGAGGTCTCGTGGAAAACCTCTAGGACAAAGATAAAAGAGCTGTCGGTCGTATCGGAGCCCTTGGAAGCGGCGCAGGAAGGCATGCGCCAATATGCTCCATGTCGAACTATCTGCACTATAAAGGAGCCTCTGCAGGGCCTGGAGGCGTAAGACACGGACCTGAGTGTGCAGACACTTCAGGCCCTGCCCTCCTTCCTTCAGGGGTAGATGAAGAACCCCAACAGGGGCCAGTGCATTCCTGACCAAAAGAACTCTAGAATCGATGTCCAGAGGTTGTTCAGGAAACCCGGGGCCGGGACCAGGGTGTTGAGCCGGTACCAGAGCATGGACAGGACTAGTTGGTTAAGCACCAGTGCTCTCCCTCGGAGGGAGAGACATCGGAGTAGCCCCGTCCATTTCCGGAGCTGCTCTGTCACCCCGCCCTCTAAATTTTGCCAGTTCTCTGGTGGGGAAGGGTGCGTGACAGAAAGGTAAATGCCTAGGTAGAGCAGTGGACCCGCACTCCACCGGATGGTCTGAAGCGCGGGTGGGAGGGAGCTCACCTGCCACCAGTCCCCCACTGCCAAGCCAGAGCTCTTGACCCAGTTGACTCAGGCGGAGGAGGCTGCCGAGTAGATGGCCTGGCAAGCCTCCACCCGCGCCAAGTCGCCCGGGTCCTGGACCACAAGGAGCACGTCATCGGCATATGCCGACAGGACCAGCCGCAGCTCCGGCTCCCGCAGCACCAACCCTGTCATCCTCCTGCGGAGGAGACAGAGGAAAGGCTCGATCGTCAGAGCGTACAGCTGGCCTGAGAGGGGGCACCCCTGCCGCACTCTTCGCCCGAAGCTGACCGGCTCAGTCAGGGTCCAGTTGAGCCTAACCAAATACTCTGCGGAGGCGTACAGCACCCGGAGAAAGCTCACAAACTGAGGTCCGAATCCAAACGCCTGCAGAGTGCTCAGGAGGTACTCATGGTCTACTCTATCAAACTCCTTCTCCTGATCGAGAGACAGGAGGGCGAACGACAGACCATCTCTCCGCCCGAGTTCCAAAAGGTCTCGGACTAGAAATAGGTTGTCAAAAATGCTGCGACCCGGGACAGTATAGGTCTGGTCTGGGTGGATCACGTCCGCCATCACGGACCCTAGCCGCAGCGAGATTGCTTTCGCTACAATTTTGTAGTCCGTGCTAAGGAGTGAGACGGGACGCCAGTTTCGTAAATCGCGGAGGTCCCCCTTCTTTGGCAATAAGGCGAGCACTGTTCGCCCGCACAAAAGAGGGAGGACCACGCCCTGCAAAGACTCAGCCCAGACAGTGGCTAGGTCTGGGCCAAGGAAGTCCCAGAACGCGCGGTAGAACTCCACGGTCAGCCCGTCCATGCCCGGAGATTTATTGGTGGGCATGCGACGGAGGGCTTCCGAGAACTCGGCCAGGGTGAGAGGCAGCTCTAGCTGGTTTCGGTCACCCATGCTGACTGTGGGGAGTTCCTCCCAGAGCATCCTGCAAGCGCCAGGATCGGTCGGATCCGGGGAGAAAAGGCTTGTGTAGAAGTCCTAGGACCTCCCACACATCTCCTCCAGATCCGTGAGGGGGGTGCTGTCTTCCGCTAGAAGGCAGGTGACGTGTTTCTTGGCCCCCCTCGTTTTCTCCAGGGAATAGAAGAAGCGGGAGCCACGGTCCATCTCCTGAAGGAGGCGGATGCGGGACTGAACGAAGGCACCTCGGGCCCGGTGGTCCTCGAGGGCCCGGAGCTCCTCCCGCTTCTCCTGGCATGCTCCGCAGAGGGACGGGTCCTCGGGGTTGGTGGCCAGGCACCTCTCCATCTCTAAGACCTCCCATTCCAACTGCTCTATTGCCGCCTTTCTCCGTCGGCTGGTGCCCCGAGTGTAGTCATGGCAGAAGAGCTTGGCGCGCACCTTCCCTAGATCCCACCATCGCCACACCGAGGGAAAGGCACGCCACTGCTCTCGCCAGGCCAGCCAAAACTCCCGGAAGGATGTCACGAAGCTCTCGTCCTCCAACAGGCTGTTGTTAAAGTGCCAATAGGCCATCCCCGGTCTCTCTGCACGGAGGGAGACCGTTATGGTGGCTAAATGATGGTCGGAGAACGGGGCCGGCCGAATGGTGGAGGAGTGGGCCTGTGAAAGATGGAAATGGGACAAGTAAATACGGTCCAACCGAGAGTGGTGTGACCGATGGGCCTCCACCCGGACAAAAGTGAACATGGAAGTGTCATCTGGGTGATGGTCACGCCAGACGTCCACTAGGGAGTGATGTTTGACTATTCCTCGGAGAATGTTTGTGGCGGCTGGGCTCGGCTTGGCCCCTGAGTGGTCCCGTTCCTCGAGGGTGGTGTTAAAGTCCCCTCCCAGGGCCAGGCACTCGTGCGAATCTAGGGTGCCAAGAAAGTCGGACACCCGCTGATAGAATTGTGGCCGCTCTGGGCTCATTTGCGGGGCATAGATGTTAACAAGGTTGACCACGAACCCCTCCATATGGACTCGAAGGTGCAGCAGTGGCCTGGCACGGCTTCAGTGACCCCTAGCACCTCGGGCCATAGGGTGGGGGAGAACAGGGTCGCCACTCCAACTTGCCAAGTCATGAAGTGGCTAAAGTATACCCTGTCCCCCCACTCCAGCCACCACCTGGCCTCGACGGTCGGGTCCGTATGGGTCTCCTGCAGGAAAGCTACAGAGTACCAGATGCGGATGATACTAAACTGGGAGGAGTGGTAGATACACTGGAGGGGAGGGATAGGATACAGAAGGACCTAGACAAATTGGAGGATTGGGCCAAAAGAAATCTGATGAGGTTCAATAAGGATAAGTGCAGAGTCCTGCACTTAGGACGGAAGAACCCAATGCACAGCTACAGACTAGGGACCGAATGGCTAGGCAGCAGTTCTGCGGAAAAGGACCTAGGGGTGACAGTGGATGAGAAGCTGGATATGAGTCAGCAGTGTGCCCTTGTTGCCAAGAAGGCCAATGGCATTTTGGGATGTATAAGTAGGGGCATAGCGAGCAGATCGAGGGATGTGATCGTTCCCCTCTATTCGACATTGGTGAGGCCTCATCTGGAGTACTGTGTCCAGTTTTGGGCCCCACACTTCAAGAAGGATGTGGATAAATTGGAGCGAGTCCAGTGAAGGGCAATAAAAATGATTAGGGGACTGGAACACATGTGTTATGAGGAGAGGCTGAGGGAGCTGGGATTGTTTAGTCTGCAGAAGAGAAGAATGAGGGGGGATTTGATAGCTGCTTTCAACTACCTGAAATGGGGTTCCAAAGAGGATGGCTCTAGACTGTTCTCAATGGCAGCAGATGACAGAACGAGGAGTAATGGTCTCAAGTTGCAGTGGGGGAGGTTTAGATTGGATATTAGGAAAAACTTTTTCACTAAGAGGGTGGTGAAACACTGGAATGCGTTACCTAGGGAGGTGGTAGAATCTCCTTCCTTAGAGGTTTTTAAGGTCAGGCTTGACAAAGCCCTGGCTGGGATGATTTAACTGGGAATTGGTCCTGCTTTGAGCAGGGGGTTGGACTAGATGACCTTCTGGGGTCCCTTCCAACCCTGATATTCTATGATTCTATGATTCTACCCCCCTTCCCGAAGGTAAGAGAGCACCTGGGACCCGCAGAGAGCCATCCTACAGCCCCTGGTGTTCAAGGTTGCAATAATGAGAGGCGTCATGCGGAGGGCTGGGGGGGTGGGGGGTTCTTATTGGTGGGGGTGTTCGTGGCCCCCGGCGGGTTGCGTAGCAACCCGTGACCCATCCTGTGGATGAGTAAATCTTTTCGGAAGCCGCGGGCCCGCTTGTAGGCTGCAGCACCGCGCTTTCCTTGCCCCCTGCCCTCCTTTATAAGGGCCCTTGTGGCCTGAAGAATTTGATCAAAGTCCCCCCATAGCTGAAGCGCCAGCTGTACCCTATTGCGGGCACCACGTGTGTGTTCTAGGAACTTCCGTAGTGCATGCCGCAGCTCATGGGGGCGTGGGGTTACGATTTCCGGGGTATTCCCTGGTGGGACTCTTAATGCAGCCTCGTGGTCCGCTAAGGTGGGTAGGCAGGTTGTGGACCACCGACGGGGCATCTGACGAGAAAGTGCAAAGACTGCTCCCTGGGGGGAATCTGCGAAAGGCGGGAAAAGAATAACCCCAGGGGCGGCAATAGCATTGCAGGAGGAGGTGAATTGGGCAGGGACAGGGGTGGGGGCAGGGGCAGAGGTAAGGCTCTGGGCTTCAGGAGGCGAGCAGCTACAAGAAGGTGCCTCCTGAGCAGAGTCGAGGGTTAAGGGGTAAGGGAGGGGGCTCCCAGTGACGCTAGGCGCTGGCTCCGTGGTGGTCTTGGTGGCCACGGCATCAGGTGGTGGACCACCTTCTGTAGGGTGCCCGCCCGGGAAGGCAGTTAGGGAGAAGGAGCATGGGGAAAGGGGGACTGGGGTGAGGTCGCCCAGATCAAGGCCAGCCGGCAGTAGATCATCCTCTCCCTGGGTGACCGGGGTCAAACCTAGGGCCTCAATCTCCTCATACATGGAGGAGAGGTTGTCTTCTGCTACCCCGGGGGCCTCTCCTCTGGGGCCCGCCTCGACGGTAGCTTCGGGGTTCGCAGGGGGTTCGGGTGGTATCCGGGTAGAAGGGGCTTCCTCAGGGGTCTCGGAGGGGAGGGTCTCCCGTGGAGGGGAGACTCTACCTTCCAGTGCCATTCTATCTTCTCCTCCCAACACCGGCGGATGGATCTGACTTGTGGGCATAGCGGAAGGCTCAGTATCAGTGCCTCCCTTCCTGGTCTTCCGGGGGGCCTCCGCATCGGATGGGTGCAGCGGAGCTTGAGCCTTCCGCTTGCCTCGCTTCCCCTGGACTAGGGTCCAGCCCTCCATAGCATCGTCTGGGGGTTGATTAGCAGGGGTCGTGTCGGGGGGCAGAGGTGATGGTTCAGGGGTTCGGGGGGGTAACGGTGAGACAGCATGGGGGGCGGGGGGTTCTCCTTGGGGCAGGCCCTCTCCTATACCTGGTGATATCTTTGCCACACCCTCCTCCATAGGCTCTACCAGATTGGTAATAGCAAGGTGGGACTCCCTTGCTCGCCTGGGCGTTGTAGGGAAGGTGTTTCTTGGGCCCGGACGGGAGCAGCGGTGGATCGAGTAGGAGGAGGGTTGGTTTCTGGTGCCAGGCAGCCAGGGACGTCGGCAACGACGGGGCAGATGTCCTGCCGGGTCTCGGGGGTCTCGGGTGCCCCTCCCCCCTGGGCCAAAGGGCAGTCTCTGCGGACATGCCCCACTGAGCGGCAGAGGTAGCACCGGGCCTCTCCAGTGGAGTAAAAGACCCGATAGCGGGCTCCTTGGTAGGGGACTAGGAAGGACCCCTCGAGCGCCTCTCCGTCACGCGCCGCCGCCGGCAGTAGAAGCTGCACTTGCCGGCGGAACGAAAGGATGTGACGGAGGGTGGGGTCCTTGCAGCCCAACGGGAGAGGGCTGATGACAGAGACAAGTTTCCCCAGAGTGGAGAGAGCGGGTAACAGGGCAGCATTGGGTAAAAAGGGAGGAACGGAGGTGAGGACGAGGCAAACGCCCAGGTCTTCTAGCGGATCTAGGGGGACAAACACCCCCCCCACCGCCAGGCCCTTCTCCACCGCCTCCTGGGTGGCAGCCTCCGAAGCTAAGAAAAAAACGACCTTCCCATACATTTTGGAGGCTGCCACAATAGCCGTGGGTCCTACCACCTTCGCCAACGCCTGCACGTATGTCTCCACGTGGGGCGAGGCGGGCACCAGGAGGCAATGGACACCGTGTCTCCTGGTCAAGGTGGGGAAGGGGCCCCGGCCACTGGTGATGGTAGCGGAGGCAGTGGGTGGGCAAGATGACGAGGCGGCAGGCAGTGGGGAGCCTGCCACCACCTGGGCATACGTCCTGGGGGCCGGGGGAGGGACGTTCGCAGAGCTGTTGCAGGGAACAGCAGGGGGGGACGCCATGGTCGATGACGAGGCCACAGCGGTGGGGGCAGCCCCTGCCATGGAGGGCCTAGTGGTTTTAGCAGGGCCCTTTCCTTTCTTTCCGCCCTGGCCTTTCCGGCCAGCTGGGGAGGGTTCCTAGAATCTGGGGGGGCGGTGAACGCAGCAGCGGCAGTAATCGCCCTGGTGCCTCCTGCTGCCGGTACTCCAGCGATGGCGGTGGCAGGTGTTTTGACAGTGGGGGGGGGACTTGGGGGTTGGGCGGGGGGGGTAGGTGGGGGAGGAACAACTGATATTGGTAGAGGGGTCTTGCCCCTCTCATTCCCCACCATTGTGAGCAGGGAGAGATGGGGAGACACCAGGAGGAGGAGGGGAGAGGGGGAAGCAGATTAACCGCTCCTCCCTGCTGGGCTGCAGGCGGGGGGGTACCAAATGGGTTGGACTGGAAGAGGGGGAAAAACAGGAATCGGGGTCCGGTGATAGGGGCAAGCTGTGGGATAAACAGTCCGGGGGGGGGGGTGGACCCACGCACGTTTGTCCAAAGAGTCTCGTTTGATTGGCTGTTATGTCCGGTCCGAAAGGCAAAGTTCAAAGCAAACAGCTGGGTCCGAGGCAGAAGACAGGTTGCCAGCAGGGACAGACGGCGGGGGGGGGCCGTGACAGTTGTAATAATGTTGGGGTGGGGCACCGATGGATCGGGGGGCAGCTCCGTGCCACACCCCCTGTGCCGCCACAAAAGCAATTAAGCCACAGTCAAACTCCCTGCCACGAGAGTATAATTCAAAAAATTACTCAGTCTTACGGCCCCCTCCACGATGATTTGTAGCTTCCCTGGGTAATTTCTTCTGTTTTCTATCTTCTTCTTCTCCAGCTCTGTTGGCTTTGTACCAAGGCTTCCGGCATGCCAAGAATGTTGCAGAGATAAGAAGTAAATTCCGAGCTGCCAGCAAAACGTCTGGGTCTGGGGGCTTCCACTCCCCGCTATCCGGAGGGGGTCAGCAATCTTCCCCCCCTCCTCCGGGGGTTTCAGCTGAGGCAAATAGCTGTGCCCGGGAGCAGGCATGGGGGGGGGGTGCTGGGGGCAAGTTGGCAGCCGACCAGCACTCAAAGGCAGCAGAGAAAAACGGCAAAAACCAAACCAAAACAAAAAAGCGTCTGGCCCGGTCGGGGTGCGGGGGGACTAAGGCAGGCTCAAAAAGTAAGAAAAATCCAGGCCAGGGGGCTTTAGGAAAGAATAGAAAGCAGATAGCTAAGGAGCAAGCAAAAGACGTTCCGTTTCCCAACAGGGGCGGTTTCAGAACAATCAGGAACTTTCTGGAAACAATTAAGGGAGACATGCTGATTAGAACACCTGCAGTCAATCAAGAGGCTGCTAGAATCAATTAAGACAGGCAGGCTAATCAGGGCACCTGGGTTTAAAAAGGAGCTCACTTCAGTTTGTGGTGTGAGTGTGAGGAGCTGCCAGCAAGAGTTGTAAGAAGGTGAGAGTGAGAAGGTAGACTACTGGAAGACTGAGAAGTACAAGCATTATCAGACATGAGGAGGAAGGTCCTGTGGTGAGTATACAGAACATGTTGGGATAAGGCCATGGGGAAGCAGCCCACGGAGTTGTAGCTGTCATGTAGGTGTTGCAGGAGCCACTGTAGACAGCTGCAATCCACAGGACCCTGGGCTGGAACCTGGAGTAGTGGGTGGGCCTGTGTTCCCTCCAACTCCCTACTTGATACCGGAGGAGTTTACCTAGACTGTGGGTTCCACCAGAGGGGAAGGTCTCTGGCCTGTTCCCTGATCCACTGGGTGGATCAGCAGAGACTGCAGGGATTGTTCTTTTTCCTTTTCCCCATGTTGGCCAGTGATGAGGCTAACTGAGTGAATGGCAGATTTGAGCCATGAAAGTGGCCAAACTGAGGGCTGCCGTGAACCTCTGAGGTGAGCAAATCTACCAATAAGCACAGGGCCCACCAAGGCAGAGAAGGAACTTTGTCACAATAGAGACTATATTTGCCCTTTGCCTGTCATCAGGGATCTCTCCCTTCTTCCACAAGGTCACAAAGATAATCACTAATGACTCAGAGATCTCTTCAGCCAATTCCTTAAGTATTCCTAGGATGTATTTCATCAGGCCCTGTCAACTTGAAGACTTCTAACTTGTTTAAGTAATACCTAATTTACTCATTCCCTATTTTGGCCTCAGATCTTACCCCATTCATAGTGACATTCAGTGTGTTAGTCGATGAATCACTGCTAACCTTTCTGGTGAAAACTGAAACTAACAAGGCATTTAACACTTTGGTACTTGCTGTGATTTCCTGTTGGTCTTCCTCTTGCTTCTAATGTATTTGTAAAATGTTTTCTTATTACCCTTTCTGTCTCTAGCTAGTTTAATCTCATTTTGTGTGTTGGCTTTTCTAATTTTGTCCCTACATACTTGTGGGGTGTGTGTGTGTGTGTGTGTGTGTGTATATATATATATTACACATCCTTTGTAATTTGACCTAGTTTGCACTTTTTGTATGACTCTTTTTTGAGTTTCAGGTCATTGAAGATCTCCTGAATAAGCAAGGATGGTCTCTTGCCATACTTCCTATCTTCTCTATGCATTGGGATAGTTTGCTCTTGTGCCTTTAATAATGTCTCTTTAAAAAAAACTGCCAATGCTCCTGAGCTCTCTTTTCCCTTAGACTTGCCTGCATGATCTTACCTACCAAATCTCAAAGTTTGCCAAAGTCTGCCTTCTTGAAGTCCTTTGTTTTTATTGTGCTGTTTCCCTTCTGACCATTCATCAGAATCATTAACCCTATCATTTCATGATCACTTTCACCCAAGCTGCCTTCCACTTTCAAATTCTCAACCAGTTCCCTCCTCTTTGTCAGAATCAAATCTAGAACAGCTTCTCCCCTAGTCACTTTTTCCACTTTCTGTAATAAGTTGTCTCCAGTACATTCCAAGAACTCGTTGGATAATCTGTGCCCTGCTGTGTTATTTTCCCAACAGATGTCTGGGTAGCTGAAGTCTGCCATCACCGCCAAGTGTTGTGCTTTGGATGATATTGTTAATTATTTAAAAAAGCCTCATCCACCTCTTTTTCCTGCGTAGGGGGCCTATTGTAGGCCCCCTACCATGACATCACCCTTGTTTTTTACCCATTTTCTTTACCCAGAAGTTTTCAGCAGATCTTCCTCTGTCTCAACCTCAGTGCAAGTGTATACACCTTTGATATATAAGGCAGCACATCCTCCCTTTTTCCTTGCCTGTCCTTCCTGAACAAGCTGTCTCCTTCTATACCAATATTCCAGGCATGTGAAGTATCCCACGAAGTCTCTGTAATGCCAATTATGTTGTAACTGTGATTCATTAGTATTACTAGCTCTTCCTGTTTATTCCCCATAATTCTTGCATTAATATACAAACAGCTAAGATGTTCCTTAGATTTCCCCTCTGTATTCCCACTTGTCTCTCCATTTGTCTCTGCTATGATTGCCCTTGTTTCCCCAGATTTTGATCCTTCCCCTAGGTCTCCATATTTTGGACTTACCTATGGGCTTCTGTCTCCTCCCTCCATCAAACCTTGTTGAAAGCCATCCTCACTAGGTTAGCCAGTCTTTATACAAAGATACTGTTCCCTTTCCTTGATAGGTAGACCCCATCTCTGCTCAACAGTCTTTCTTCTCAGAACAATATCCCATGGTTAAGGAAGCTGAAGCCCTCCAGGAGACACCAGCCATGCAGTCACCTCCAGGATGTGTCCCTCTCTGCCTGGGCCTCTACCCTTGACCAGAAGGATTCATGAGAACACCGCCTGTGCCCCATCAACCTCACCCTTACTCCCAGAGACCTGTTGTCACTTCTGATTTGCTCAAGGCCATACCTTTCATATACATATTGTCTATAGATGCTTGTGCTAAGTCATGCAATCTACTTAACACTGATTGACCAGCCTCCAGCCTTCTGCAAAAGTTAAAATTTTGAACTCATAGTCCCATTTCAGTAATGAAAGCACATTTCTTCTATGCATTGTTGTCCAAAGGAATCTGCCAATACCCTTTTACCCAATGAATTGTGCTTTACTCAAAGCGTCTGGGCATAGGGACTGTGACAGCATTAAATTTTCTGAAATCAGCACAAAACCTTTGTCTTGTCTTAGGGACAAATACACCAGAGAGGCCCTGGAGCTGTCATACTCTACAATTATTCCCTTATCTAGGATTTGTTCTTGCCCTTTGCCAATGGTTCTGTATGCCTTACTAGGGGCAGTCTGGGGTCCCCTGTGTCAGTCCTATTGAACATTGTTATGAGTCATCCCTAACATGCTGGAGAACACTTGCTTATGGCTTTGCAAAACAGCCAAGATCTCTGCCTTCTGAGTAGGTGTTAGGTCTGTGCATACCTCTGTGCTTCCAAGTCTTGAATCACTCTGGCATTCAGGCACCTGATCAGTGAGGGCTGATGCCTCAGACCCCTTTCCTCATAACACACCATAGTCATAAGTGCTTGTCTGTTGTGATAGGCCATAAGCCTATTAATATGTACTGTATGTGGGACAATATCAGGGTTTTTTCACAGCATGCGACTTCATTCTTTTTTTTCTATAACTCCATAAAGTCCTTCCCATGAGTTTTGCATTTTATGTCATTTTACAGGGAGTAGCACTAATACTAAATCCCCCACCTCAGAAGAGCATTCAGAAGCATTTTTATCAGAAAGCCAGACCACACAAGGCAATCAATGAGGTCAGTTTGAACCATTTCTATCATGTCTTTCAACTCCTTTCTGAACCTTTGTACCTATTCAGCCACAGGTTCACCTCCTGACATAGTGTCTCCTTTCCAGGAGTCCCTGGTGAGATGTAGGGGTTGTTAGGATATAGATATTCAGGCCTGTCTGTAAAGGCCTGTACTTTAAGAATTTAGGTGTATTCTTATCACTTGGCTAGTTAGAGGTATAAAAGAGAGAATCAAAATCACTGTCTGCCAGTGTAAGGTCCTTCTCTTACTGTGACAGTCTGAGGCCCTGTTCTTAGGCTAAGGCCTTTGGCTAAGCGACAGAGGCAGCCATAAGCTGGGAAGTGACTGGTCACATCTTCACATTCCAAAGTAGTCACATTGAAAGAAGGTGCTATTGGTCGGTTAGGAATAGAACCCTGTCCTGATAGTGCCTATCACCTCCAGAGAAAGGAAAGTGCCTAGAAGATGTAAAAGGAAATTGAGGTTGATAGTTTTCTGTCTGGTAAGAACTCACTTATCAATACACAGCTGGGAAACTCTTATGTCTTTATAGATGTGAAATCCTCACTTCTGTATTGCTTTGTCATTATAGTTCCAAGTTTGCTATTGTTTATTGGCATGGTCTCTGTCTGGTTCTGTAATTGTTTCTGTCTGCTATATAATTAATTTTGCTGGGTGTAATCTAATTATTGTGGTGGGATATAATTGGTTAGCTAATCATGTTAGGATTGGTTAGTTAAATTTCAGTAGAATGATTGGTTAAGGTATAGCTAAGAATATTACTATATAAATTAGGGGCAAACAGGAAGTAAATTGGGATTCGAAAATAAGGAAAAGAACTTTTATTTAAGCTTGCTGGAAGTTCACCCCAATAAACATTGAATTGTTTGCACCTTCGGACTTCGGGTATTGTTGCTCTCTGTTCATGCGAGAAGGACCAGGGAAGTGGGAGAGTGAAGGAATAAGCTCTCTAACAGGGGTCCCCTCACCTCATGCCCTATGGAATCTTGGGGCATCTCCGTATAATAAAATAACACATAGAATATCAGGGTTGGAAGGGACCTTAGGAGGTCATCTAGTCCAACTCCCTGCTCAAAGCAGGACCAATCCCCAACTAAATCATCCCAGCCAGGGCTTTGTCAAGCCTGACCTTAAAAACTTCTAAGGAAGGAGATTCCACCACCTCTCTATGTAACCCATTTCAGTACTTCACCACCCTCCTATTGGAATTTTTTTTTCCTAATATCCAACCTAAACCTCCCCCACTGCAACTTGAGACCATTACTCCTTGTTCTATCATCTGGTACCACTGAACAGTCTAGAGCCATCATCTTTGGAACCCCCTTTCAGGTAGTTGAAAGCAACTATCAAATCTCCCCTCATTCTCCTCTTCTGCAGACTAAATAATTCCAGTTCCCTCAGCCTCTCCTCATAAATCATGTGTTCCAGCTCCCTAATAATTTTTGTTGCCCTCCGCTGGACTCTTTCCAATTTTCCCACATCCTTTTTGGAGTGTGGGGCCCAAAACTGGACACAGTCCTCCAGATGAGGCCTCACCAATGCTGAATAGAGGGGAATGATCACGTCCCTCGGTCTGCTGGCAATGCTCCTACTTATACAGCCCAGAATGCCATTGGCCTTCTTGGCAACAAGGGCACACTGTTGCCTCATATCCAGCTTCTTGTCCACTGTAACCCCTAGGTCCTTTTCTGCAGAACTGCTGCCTAGCCACTCGGTCCCAAGTCTTTAGCAGTGCATGGGATTCTTTTGTACTAAGTGCAGGACTCTGCATTTGTCCTCATCAGATTTCTTTTGGCCCAATCCTCTAATTTGTCTAGGTCCCTCTGGATCCTATCCCTACCCTCCAGCAGTGTCATCTGCAGACTTGCTGAGGGTGCAGTCCATGCCATCCTCCAGATCATTAATGAAGATATTGAACAAAACCGGCCCCAGGACCAACCCTGGGGGCACTCTGCTTGATACCAGCGACATAGGGTAACATTTCATCTCAGTTCTGGGCCTTTTTGTTTGCATACATTCCCAGCATAAATTTCAGTGTCCCATTGAACCTCTCCACTAAACCACTTATCTGTGGGTGATATGGAGGAGCCTTCAGCTGTTTTACTCCACACACCCTTCACCATTCACTGAATAAATGGGACATGAAATGTGACCCATGATTTGATAGAATCTCCTTAGGAAAACACATTCTATCGAAAATAGTGAAAAGATGTTTTGCCCCTTTATCAGCTTTTATGTTAGCTAGCGCAACTGCTTCTGGATATCTAGTGTCACAATCCACCACCACTAAAATATCTCATTCCCCTCTAGATTGGACAGGGTTTAGAGCCCACAATATCTATTGTCAGCCTAAGAAATGCCTTCTTGATTACAGGTAATTATCATACAGTAGGAGAGCTTTGTGAGACCCTACTGGCCTCTTCCAAGACTGAGAGAAGTCCTGCAATGGTCTCTCACCTCATTCCAAATATCTGGCCAATAAAAATTCTTTTTACCTTCTATATGTCCTGAGTCCCCATGTCACCTACAAAAGGACAGTCATGGGCGAACAATATTGGCTCCCTACAATGCCTAATAGCACAACCACCTGCTTGTAAGGTTTTCCAGGAGTCTTATTCTTCCCCAGAGGGGCCTCCCTGTACATCCTTCCCTCTTCTTCAAAACCCTTTCTACATTCCCCTAACCAGGGTCTCCCTGAAAATGCATTTCCTTATGCTATCTAGGGATGGGTCTGCTCTCTGTTCTGCTGCAAATGCCTGCTGGCTGTCAGTATTGAACACAGCCTTCCCCACGGGGAGTGACTCCATGTCCCCCGCCTCACTGTTCCAGGACACACACTGTCTCCCTCAACTGGTTCTCTGTCCTCATGATTCCTTCCTGGGACTACAAAGCAATATTCCTTATGACTGCAAATTACAATATTAACAGCTTTAGACACAGTTAACACCTCACTTCTGCAGTAATGCAATCCAACATATTATGACATTACCCAGAGTGCAATATGGACCAGCAGGAGAGTGAGTTTGTGTGTGTGGGGGTGGAGGGTGAGAACCTGGATTTGTGCTGGAAATGGCCCAACTTGATGATCACTTTAGATAAGCTATTACCAGCAGGACAGTGGGGTGGGAGGAGGTATTGTTTCATGGTCTCTGTGTAGATAATATCTTCTGCAGTTTCCACGGTATGCATCCAATGAAGTGAGCTCACGCTCAAATAAATTGGTTAGTCTCTAAGGTGCCACAAGTACTCCTTTTCTTTTTGTGTCCCCTCAGCTCTCCAACCTGGAGTGCCTTTTACACTGCTTTGCTATGTGAGCAGACCAAGAGTGGTTGCTCTCATATAGCCTCCATCATAAGTTTCTCTCAGCTACACTGTATGAGTGCTATGGCTAGCCATTCTTGAATTATGCTGCAGAGTAACACCAGCAAATTCCCAGCCCCAGATTTGCCCCCATAAATGTGTGTCTTGTACTACCCAGCCCTCTTCTGGAAAACACAAGCTCATATAAAGTCTGTCATTTCATTAATAGAAAATGATATGCACAAATCCTGTAATCTCAAATGGAGTTTCCCAAATACTTTAAATCCAAACACATTGGTTTAGATAAAACAAGTTTATTAACTGCAGAAAGATAGA
The DNA here is from genome assembly GCF_965140295.1 of Lepidochelys olivacea. Classification (NCBI taxonomy): domain Eukaryota; kingdom Metazoa; phylum Chordata; order Testudines; family Cheloniidae; genus Lepidochelys; species Lepidochelys olivacea. The sequence continues at coordinate 40,841,699 of NC_140418.1, read as the reverse complement.
TTTTTAAGTGATTAGAAGTAATGAGGCATAAAGTCAGAATTGGTTACAAGTAGAATGCAACTAATTTAACAAGCTAAGTGGTTTCAAAGCAAAGGTCTGTCATCATGTCTTAGCAGTCTTGCTGGCAGAATTTTTCAGTCAGGATCCTTCCCTCAGTCCAAAGCTATTTCTTTGTTCTTCAGGTGTTGTGGCTGCTGTAGATAGAGAGAAAGATAATCGGAGGTGTTTGCTCTCCTTTCTTGTAGCATTTCTCTTCTTTGAGAATAATCTCCAGCTGAGTTTCAGGAGGCAGAACATCTATGTGGATGGGAACCTCAAGCTGTTTCTTTGTGGAAAATGTAGATTTTTCACTCTTTCCTGCCAAAGAACGGCTGCTTCAACAGGTGATAGTCCATTTGATTTTTGTTGTCATTTGCCTGAGGCATCTTTTGCCTCTGAAGAACGGGTTTGTGGTTGCTCTTAGTAATATCATACAGCTGAATCTTATACATTTACATAAAATGTTGCCACACATTTTACCAGGACAATAATGATAGGCAATTTATGAGTTTTCAAATGACACCTTGCAAGACATATTTTGTACAAAATTTATCATAGTCTTGTAAAAGGGGTGAACATAGGGGTACAGACTTTTAAAAAATGCCTTTTGCACCTTCCCGCTCCAAGTGGCACAACGCTATTGAACCTTCCCGGTGCCAGGAGTTCTACCCTTTTTCCTGCAGCATGTCAGTCTTTCTGACCATGCTTTCAGTACCAGAGAGGTCTGAGTGTCAGTGTCCCTCCACTATGGGCATTCTCTGCTGTGCACGTTAGCAACTTCAATAAAATCAGCAGCAACTTCCAATGGGTCAGGCTTTACAAAATTCCTCAGGAATTCCTCAGGTGCCTCTGCTTACAAAAGCTGCATTGACTTAGGCTGGGGCTGGACAAGGTATGGGCTTAGATTCCCTTTGTTTACAACACTTGCCCCGAAGTGCTCAGTGGATTTACAGGTGAAACAGCTTCTGGCACCATTCTCCTATACTAGGGGTCTGTGAGTGTGATTACCAGGAGGGAGTCAATTCTGAGCTCCCAAACACTCTCCTTTTTCCCAGGAGTAAAACAGGGTCTCCCTCTTTACATTTGACTTCTGCCCCTCTTTCTGTGTCTTGTGCTTATAAGACAGACTGGCTTGGATATAGGAAGCAGCCAGACCTGCAACTTTCTATACAGAACCCAAAGATTTATTCCAAATGGCCAGGGAAATTGTGGGACCCTTAATAAATGGGGGAGACAACCTAGTGACAGACATGGATAAAGCTGAAGTACTCAATGCATGGTTTTGTGTGTGGTGTGTGGTGTTAGTCTTCACAGACAAGGTCAGCTCCCACACTGCTGTCCTAGGCAACACAGTATGGAGAGGAGGTGAGCAGCCCTCAGTGGTGAAAGAACAGGTTAAGGATTATTTAGAAAAGCTGGACATGCACAAGTCCATGGGGCCAGATGCAATGCATCCAAGGGTGCTGAGGGAATTGGATGATGTGATTGCAGAGCCATTGGCCATTATCTTTGAAAAGTCATGGCAATCAGGGGAGGTCCTGGATGATCGGAAAAAGGAAAATATAGTGCCCATCTTTAAAAAAGGAGAACCTGGAAAACTACAGAACTCACCTCAGATTATGGAAAAATCATGGAGCAGGTCCTCAAGGAAACCATTCTGAAGCACTTGGAGAGGAAGGTGTTCAGGAACAGTCAGCATGGATTCACCAAGGGCAAGTCATGCCTGACCAACCTCATTGCCTTCTTTGAGAACTGTTCTGTGAATATGGGGAAAGCAGTGGATGTGATATATCTTGACTTTAGCAAAGCTTTTGATATGGTCTCCCATAGTATTCTTGCCAGCAAGTTCAAAAAGTATGGATTGGATGAATAGACTATAAGGTTGTTGGGCTCACCAGGTAGTGATCAATAGCTTGATGTCTAGTTGGCAGCCAGTATCAAATGGAGTGCCCCACGGGTTGGTCCTGGGGCTGGTTTTGTTCAATGTCTTTATTCATGATCTGGATGATGGGATGGATTGCGAACTTGCTGAGGGTGCAGATGACACTAAGCTGGGGGGAGAGGTAGATACGCTGGAGGGTAGGGATAGGGTCCAGAGTGACCTAGACAAATTGGAGGATTGGGCCAAAAGAAATCTGAGGTTCAACAAGGACAAGTGCAGAGTCCTGCACTTAGGATGGAAGAATCCCATGCACCACTACAGACTAGGGACCGAATGGCTAGGCAGCAGTTCTGCAGAAAAGGACCTAAGGGTTACAGTGGATGAGAAGCTGGATATGAGTCAGTGTGCCCTTGTTGCCAAGAAGGCTAACGGCATATTGGGCTGTATTAATAGGAGCATTGCCAGCAGATTGAGGGAAGTGATGATTCCCCTCTATTTGGCACTGGTGAGCTACATCTTGAGTATTCAGCATCCAGTTTTGCGTCTTGAGTGTCCAGTTTTGGGCCTCCCACTACAGAAAGGATGTGGACAAATTGGAGTGAGTCCTGCGGAGGGCAATGAAAATGATCAGGGGGCTGGGGCACATGATTTGAGGAGAGGCTGACGGAACTGGACTTGTTTAGTCTGCATAAGAGAAGACTGAGGGGGGATTTGAGAGCAGCCTTCAATGACCTGAAGGGGGGCTCCAAAGCAGAGGGAGCTACACTGTTCTCAGTGGTGGCAGATGACAGAACAAGAAGCAATGGTCTCAAGTTGCCATGGGGGGGATCTAGGTTAGATATTAGAAAACACTATTTCACTAGAATGGTGGTGAAGTACTGGAATGGGTTACCTGGAGAGATGGTGGAATCTCCATCCTTAGAAGTTTTTAAGGCCTGGCTTGACAAAGCTCTGTTTGGTTTGTGCTCACTTTGTAACCAATTGGTTGGTATGTTGTTCTCCAGTCTCCCCAGGAAAGTGGGTGAAGGGGTTTGGGGGAATATTTTGGGGAAACGGACTCCAAGTGGACCTTTTTCCTGGATTTTTGTCTAAATCACTTGGTGGAGGCAGCAATACCATCCAAGGACAAGGAAAGAATTTGTTCCTTGGGGAAGTTTTAACCTAAGCTGGTAGAAATAAGCATAGGGGGTCTTTCATGTGTGTCCCCACATCTATACCCCAGAGTGTGGAGGGAACCCTGACAGTCCTAGACTCGAGGCAAACTGGGCTTAGGCACTGCCTGTCAAACACATTTTGGGGATGTCTACACTGCAATGTACACCTGGGCTCAGACTCAGGCTTTAGCCCCAACACCCCTTCCATCTATACACAAATCTCTCAGACTCGGGCTTGGAACTAGGGTCCTAGTACCTGTGGGGGTGGAGAGTCTGAGTCCATGCTAATCTTTGACCCAGGATTTGAACCCTATTGGTGTGCAGTGTAGATGCAGTCTCACTTGTCTTGGGTCCTGGGAGGTCCACAAAAAGTATCCCAAAATCTCATGGGCCAATTTCATTTTTCCTCTCTGTCCCAAGAATCTCCAGTGGACTCAGGTGAAAACAGAAGCCATCCCCCTTCACATACAGCAGCAGCTTGGTGAGTCAGTGTTAACCCTTTCATGGTCTTCTGACCATTGACCACTCTGCATCAGAGAGCAGAGCCTTCTGTGTGCAATAAAATCTGACCAGAACAAGCCTTTTTGCCAGGCACACTGCTTCTTGGTCACAGGAGCACAGCCAAATTTTGGGGACTCTGGTGTGATGTCAGCAAAACTGTGGACTTTAGTAAAAGTACCAGGAATAACCATGCATACCAGCAGATAGCGAAGAAGCTGGTAGCACTGAAAATTTACTGGACAGTGCAGGGAGCGGGTTAAGCCACTCAAAAGCGAGTACCTGAAGACCGGGGACCAGAACCACACCTGGGCCAACTCGCTGACATTGTGCCCATTTTATGAGAAGTTTGACTGGGAGCTAGGCACTGCACCCAGCACAGAGCCAACCATGGTGCATGGTGGCCTGGTCAGCTGTGCTGGTGCCCTGCTGGCCCCAGAACCAGCATGGGGACTGATGGGAGAAAAGCAGCAGGCACTGAGTGAGGACCATGAAGTCACTCTGCTGAAACCAGTCCCAAAGCACATTCTGGAACAGGATCAGCGGCAAATGATAGGTCCATTTTTTTGAGGAGCTGTTTGATACGCTCCTGGAGGAATATCCTGCTGCTGAGCCTGCAGCAGACACATATGTGACAGAAGCTACCTCTCAGTCTGATATGCTTACGTCTACAACTTAAAGTTTATTGCTACAGTAATAGAAGGGATTTCTGCTATAAGAATCAATGCAAAAGTTATGAGAAGCCCTGGCTAGCGGCATGTATCCACTAATGGCAGATTGTATCCCAACACCATGGCCTCTCCCCTCATCACACAGAGTTCAAAATGGTGACTGGGAAACGCAAACAGTAAAGTACACCTTTTAAAGAGTATTTTTACTGGAAAGGCTAGAGCCTTTGATTTTTGCTAAAGCCATAACTGTTTCTTAAAAATAACATTGCTGTGATTTTAAGTTTGCTACTCTGTAATCACTCGAGTCTATGTTGCCACTTGGAAACTCATAAACTTAGACTCAGACTTTAAGATCAGAAGGGATTGTTAGGGGGCTTATTCCTTCACCCACTTACTTCCCTGGTCCTTCTCGCATGAACAGAGAGCAACAATAGCTGAAGTCCAAAGGTGCAAACAATCCAATGTTTATTGGGGTGAACTTCCAGCAAGCATGATTCTAGTTTCCTTCCTTAGGGTCCCCCTTCCCAGCTCTGACACCAGAGCCTTACCTGTGTCCCTGTTCCCATTCCCCTCCTTAGCAAAACATGATTCCAATTCCCCACCCCTGTTCCCGATTCCCCCTTACTTCCTGATTGACTGCAGACTATATGGTAAAACTTGAGTTCTGCTTAGCTATACCTTAACCTATCATTTTACTGAAATTTAACTAACCAATCCTAACATATTGTAACATGATTATTTATTTAACCAATTATATCTCACCAGCTTAATTAGTTTACACCCAGCAAAATTAATTATATAGCAGACAGAAACAATCACAGAACCAGAGACCATGCAAATAAACAATAGCAAAGTGGGAACTATAATGACTAAACAATACAGAAGTGAGGATTTCACAACTACATCTATAAAGACATAAGGGTTTCCCAGCTTTGTCTATTGATAAGTGAGTTCTTGCCAGACAGGATGCTATCAAACTAAGTTTCCTTTTACTTAATCTTGTAGGCACTTCCCTTTCTCTGGAGTTGATAGGCATTATCAGGACAGGATTGTATTCCTAACAACCCAATAGCGCCTTATTTCAATGTGACTAGGCTGAAATGTGAGGATGTGACCATTCACTTCCCAGCTTATGGCTGCCTCTGCTGCTTAGCCAAAGGCCTTAGCCTAAGAACAGGGCCTCAGACCGTCAGTGAGAAAAGGCCTTACACAGTCAGACAGTGATTTTGATTCTCTCTTTTTTTGTACTTCTTTAATTAGCTAAGTGATAAGAATACACCTAAATTCTTAGAGTATAGGCCTTTACAGACAGGCCTGAATATCTATATCCTAACAGGGATCATCATGGGTGGTGGGTTCACAAAAAGCCAGGCATGGCTCTGCCCCCAGTTCTGCTCCCTGCTTCGTGTGCAGCTCCAGTCCCCCTGTATGGTGGCCTTGGCTCGGGTTGGGGCCACACCACCTGACCTCCAGGTGCTCTGGGACTGTGGGGGCTGAGGCTCTGTGCTCCCAGCACTACTGGGCTGGTGGGATGTAGCCTGGGGTGGGGTTTCAGGCAGAAGGGGCAGAGCTGGGGGCTAGCCTCCCCCAGTTGGTGGTTCATGTGCTGCCCATGATGATCATCTAGTCCAGTGATACTCAGAGTGCAGCTCACGAGCTTCAAGTGCTTTTTTAATGTCTCCTGTGGCTCTTTACAGCAGATATTGAAACACTGTGATTTAATTATTAATCAATCTGGATGCTTTTACTATGTTATTACCCAATTAAGTTATCAACTTGCACTAAGTTTAAATCTGGTATCCCCCTGTCTTTTGTGTGGTAAAAACCTTATACTGTACAGATTTAATGGAGGAGACTAGTGTTTCTCAAATTAGGGGTCTTGACCCAAAAGGGAGTTGCAGGGGGTTGCAAAGTTATTTTAGGAGGGTGGTCGCAGTACTACCACCCTTACTTCTGCTGCCTTGAGAGCTGGGTGCCTGGAAAGTAGCAGCTGCTGACTGAGGGCCCAGCAGCGCAGAAGTAAGGGTGGCAATACCATACCATGACATCCTTACCTCTGTGCTGCTGCTGGCGGTGGCTCTGCCTTCAGAGCTGGGCTCCCAGCCAACAGCCACCACTTCCCAGCTCTGAAGGCAGTGCTGCTGCCAACAGCTGCACAGAAGTAAGAGTAGCAGTACCGCATCCTGCCCAACCGCATCCTGCCCAACAATCCTGGCCATCCGTTCCCTGAGGGAGTCTAAGTCTGCTTTCCTGAAGTCCAGGGCCCGTATCCTGCTGCTCACCTTTCTTCCCTGCGGGAAAGTCATCCGGGACCTCCCCCGTTCGCCACGAGTTTTCAAAGATAATGGCCAATGGCTCTGCAATCACAGCAGCCAATTCCTTTAGCACTCTTGGATGCAACTCATCTGGCCCCATGGACTTGTGCACGTCCAGTTTTTCTAAATAGATTCCAGTGCAATGAACTGTACTCTGTTGGGGTTCTTGGGGCAGTTGGCCTTTACATGCCCCAGCTCATTACATTTAAAACGTTGTCCAGCTGACAGGTCACTGGGGCAAGGTGGGTTGCTGGAGAAGGGGTGGTGGGATGATAAGGGGTCTGGAGGGTTCTTTGGGAGGTAGGTGGGGCTTTGGGTGGCCCCCAGTAATAGGGTGTGGTCTGGGGTTGTCCCTTCTGGTCTCCGCTCCAACTGCGACCAGTTTTCTTCTTCTCTGCCACCTCCACCCAACTGGCTCCAATCTCTCCTGCCTCGATTACAGTTCTGGGCTTCCCATCTAGGATGTATCTTTCTATTTCCTCAGGAACACCCTCTAAGAATTGTTCCATTTGCATTAGGAAGGGCAAATTTACTGGAGATTCAACACTTGCTCCTGATATCCAGGCATCCCAATGTTTCACAATGTGGTAGGCATGTCGGGTAAATGACACGTCTGGTTTCCACCTTAGGGCTCTGAACCTCCGATGAGACTGCTCGGGTGTTATCCCCATTCTGACTCTCGCCTTGTATTTAAACAGTTCATACTTGTTCATGTGTTCTTTAGGCATTTCAGCCGCCACCTCAGCTAAGGGTCCACTGAGCTGCAGCCTCAGCTCTACCATGTATTGGTCGGTAGAGATGCTGTACATAAGGCAGGCCCTTTCAAAGTTTTCTAAGAAGGCCTCAGTATCATCGCCTGCCTTGTAGGTGGGGAACTTTCTGGGATGGGGAGTGGTACCTGGAGAAGGATTGCTAGGGTTTGTTGGTATATTCTGCTGAGCCTTTACCTTCTCCATCTCCAGTGCATGCTTCCTCTTTTTCCTTCTCCTCCTCCACATGCTTCCTTGCCTCCATTTCCCTCCTGTGGGCAGCCTCCTGTACCTCCTTCTCCAGCCGCATGAGTTCTATCTGTCTTTCATGTTCCTTTTGTTTTTCCTCAGCCTGAAATCTGGCTAATTCCATCTTTTGTTGTGCCGTGGATTCTGTTATCCTAACCTCTGTTTTTAATTAACTTTACACCCGAGGTTTAGAAATAAACAAAACTTGGCTGTAAAATTTTGCTGTGCTGGAATAGGATACCTATTCTCTGATAGTGATTGTTAGCCTACAGAAAAGACAATTCCCTTTGTCTCTGCTCTGGCCCCAAATCAAGCAAAAAACCTCCAACTACTTGGAAATCTGCTTACCAGCAGCCCAAAGGAAAAACATTCCTTTTCAAACCTGTGCTCCTTGTAAAACAAATCAAAATCCCCCCCCCCACCCAAAAAAACCACTCTTGCCACTTTTGTCTCCAGGCAAATGGGTAGAACACCCCCCCACCATTTACTTTTAGGGGAAAAAAAACCTCTGGTCTGGAAGACTGAATTTCCCTGCAGGAGTTAATTACTCCGCCTCCTGGCAAAGAGAATCCCCTTTTGTCTCTGCTCTGGCCCCAAAGCAGAGAAACTAGCTGCTTTCAGTTGGACCTCCTTTCCAGCAGCTGCAAAGGAAAAAAAATGTTTTCCTTTTTAAAATCTGTTTTTCTGGTTCAAAACTCCTTCATCTCAAAATGATTTCAGGTTAATCCTACCAGGATGCCACCATGTCAAGGTTCCTCCCCCACTCTGAACTCTAGGGTACAGATGTGGGGACCTGCATGAAAACCTCCTAAGCTTACTTTCACCAGCTTAGGTTAAAATTTCCCCAAGGTACAAATTAATTTTATCCTTTGTCCCTGGATCTCCACTGCCACCACCAAACTAACTGGGTTTACTGGGAAACATAGTTTGGACACATCTTCCCCCCCCAAATCCTCCCAACCCTTGCACCCCACTTCCTGGGAAATATTTGGTAAAAATCCTCACCAATTTGCATAGGTGACCACAGACCCAAACCCTTGGATCTGAGAACAATGAAAAAGCATTCAGTTTTCTTACAAGAAGACTTTTAATAGAAGTAAAGAAATCACCTCTGTAAAATCAGGATGGTAGATACCTTACAGGGTAATTAGATTAAAAACATAGAGAATCCCTCTAGGCAAGGGATTAAGTTGCAAAAAAGACAGACAGGAATAATCATTCTATTCAGCACAGTTCTTTTCTCAGCCATTTAAAGGAATCATAATCTAACACCTACCTACCTAGATTACTTACTAAAAGTTCTAAGACTCCATTCCTGTTCTGTCCCTGGCAAAAGCAGCATACAGACAGACACAGACCCTTTGTTTCTCTCCCTCCTCCCAGCTTTTGAAAGTATCTTGTCTCCTCATTGGTCATTTTGGTCAGGTGCCAGCAAGGTTACCTTTAGCTTCTTAACCCTTTACAGGTGAGAGGATTTTTCCTCTGGCCAGGAGGGATTTTAAAGGGGTTTACCCTTCCCTTTATATTTATGACATGTGTCCTCTGCCAGTTGGCATTAAGGGCTTCTTGCATCACAGGGTCACATTGGCCATTTTGGCCATGGTATTACATTGGGCACTCATGTTCAGCTGATTATCCACTATGACCCTCAATTCTTTTTCAGAGTCACTGCTTCTCAAGATAGAATGCTCCATCCTGTAAGTATGGTTTACATTCTTTGTTCCTAAATGTAAACATTTATATTTAGCCAGGTTAAAACACACATTGTTTGCTTGCTTGTGCCCAGTTTTTCAAGCTATCTAGATCACTTTGAATCAGGGACCTGTCCTGGTCATGAGATATGACTCCCTCAATTTGTGTCATCTGAAAACTTTATCAGTGATGATTTTATGGTTTTTTACAGAGTATTGATAAATATATTTATAAAGTAGGGCCAGGAACCAAACCCTGAGGGACCCCACTGGAAGCTGACCCAAACAATGATGTTTCCCCATTTAAAGTAGCATTTTGAGACCTCTTAGTTAACCAGCTTTTAATCCATTTAATGGTTGTGTATGTTAATTTTATCATTCTAGTTTTTTAATCAGTGTTGTAATGGTCCAGCAAGCTCCACAAACAGCTTTTTTTAAAACCTCTTGTATGTGAGTTATCTGAACCTGCTGATTTTAAAATGTTTAACTTTAGTAGTAGTTTAACATCCTCCAGAGATAGTAGGGGAATGGAAAGAGTGTTATCACCATAGGATGAGACTTCATTTCTCTTTTCCCCAAATACAGAAAAGAATTTATTCAACACTTCTGTCTTTTCTGCAGTATTATTGATAAGTCTACCATTTACACATAGCAATGGACCAATACCATTGTCAGGAGTCTTTTTGTTCCTAATATATTTTTAAAAACTCCTTCCTACTGTCCTTAACTCTGCTGGCCATAAATTTCTCCTTCTGTCCCTTGGTTTCCCTTATCAATTTTCTACAATTCTTAACTTATGATTTATATAAATCACTATCAAGTTACCTTTTCTTCAATTTGTTATATATAATTTTTACAGCTGTTTTAACTTCTCCTCTAAATCAGATTTTTTTTAATTGGCACAGTCTTATTCCTCAATTGTGGCTTTTGGGACATTAAGTGAAGCGTTCTTAATTATTCCCAATTATGTACATTTTTCTGATAAAATTCATTCTCCCAGCTGATCTGGCTCCTAATTGTTTTCAGCTTTGTGAAATTGGCCCAATTAAAGCACCAAATATGTGCATTATGGGTCTGGACATTATTCTCTATTTCCCTCAATTTCAAGTTAAACCTCAGGAAAGGGGCCTGATAAAGCTGGACTATCATTTTGGTTAACCCCTTTCTCACCTCCCTCCCAAGACCTTCTCTTCTTCAATAGCCATTTGCTGTCTCACAGAGGATCCCAAGAGGTGGGATGTCAATGTCACAAAAGGGATCCCTCATTTCATATACATGGGGGAAGGGCTCACAAAGTTGCTCAGTCTGATTTATTGAATTTTTCAGGCACTTTCCAGACCTGGCTCAAAAAACCTGACAGCATCAGCCTCCACAGGATTCAGCTTTACACTGCTCAGAGACATATTAGATATGAAAAGGAATCATTCAGTGCTAAGGAATATAAGTGTCCTGGTCAGGGCCAACCACTTGATCAGGAGAAGCCCCAATATTTTCTTGTTGACATGTGTTGGAAGGCAAAAAGGCACAAGCCATGGATCCCATCTTCTTTACTGCACTCCTTCAGTGACCATTTAAAGTCAAGTCCCACTGGAAATTACCTCTGAGGAGTCTCAAATCTGTCTCAATACAGTGCATTCAGCCACTAGAAAGTCTTTGTGAAGTGTATATTTATTGTCATTCTTTAACACCTACTTCCTCTCATTGCTTTCTTCTGGCATTGGTCTTCTAGATGTTTCAAAGGCAAGACTACAGAAGGCTGTTAAAAATTCATCACAAATTAATGTCAGGGCAAGGTTTGTGATGTAATAAAGACCATTGAAATCAGCATGCACACATGAATGCTCAAAGCACTGACATTCATAGAGAGAACTACACTGCTAAACTAAGCCCAAGAGACTTGATTAACAGGAAATGTTCAGAATGTCAATTAGGGACAAGTTTACTGAACAAATTGTTTGCACTTGTACCCTAGAACCATCATGAATTTTAATTCTGCATTGATTTGAGGCTGAAACAATAATTAAAGTTGTATGAATGTTACCCATTCAGAAGGCTCTTACTGCTGTGCTGTAACACAGGAGAAGACGTCTGGGGGAGGAGGTGGATAGGTCAGGATGAGGATTTGGTCAGGATTAATTTATCAAAGTTGCTGTAGTATTTCCAGTCTGCTGCACCGGAGTGCTCTGAAACTAACACCCCCCCCCCCCCCGGCACCATGGCACTGTAGTCTGGGTAGCTATCTATTCCAGGTCTAAACTACAGACTTCTGCTAGCTACTTGTCAGTCAGGGGTATGAGGAGGTGTGATCTCTAATGGGCATAGTTGTATTGGCAGAAGCCCCTATAGTGTAGATACAGCTATGCCAGAAAAGTTGTATTTTTACCAGTATAACTTGTTTCATTCATGGGTGGTAGTTTTGCTATATTGCTACAAAGTGCAGCTTTGCCAGTATACCACATCCACACTAGGAGCTCTTTGCCAGTATAGTATACTGATACTCTCTTATACCAGCAAAGCACTCCTAGTATTGACATGGCCTCCTTTAATTTTAATAATGTATATGAATCTCTGTGACATTGGTCTTGCTGGCTGAAAGGTAACTGGGGCTCTGTATATACTAGAAAGGGCTTGTCAGTACAGCCATATCACTATAGTCATTCTGGGGAGATACAAAGGCTAAATTGGGCCTAACAGCATGAAGCAAATATGAAATTTAGATTAGACCATATGCTTTTGTTTTAACTTTCTCTCTGCTTGTTATATTCCTGTGGATATATAAATAATACTTTGTTTTGAACAAGCTGTTTTCTGTCACTGCAATTGTCAATCTGGTCACTGTCCTGGAGATAAGTCTATAGCAGGGGCAAAGGTAATAGGGGTGGGAAACATAATGCTGTAGCCTGATGGTCCAATTTAAAGATGCAGGGAATTGTGGGATTCACTCTGAGAGAAGTGCAAGTTTAGGCCTGTCACTTGCAAGAGATACCCATGGAGAGACTGAAAGAGAGGTCACATGTACAGCTAACCCTGAACTGTAACAGGACCTTGTGAATACTAAATAATTATATCAGATGGTTTTGTCAAGAATCCATAGGCCAAAAGTTATCCAGCCAAATGGTTCAGGAATAGCTATAAATGTGTACATTGTACAAAGCAGTATCGGTTTGCAAATAAGTTATTAACCTAAAAAGAGGCTCAATTCCTGAGCAATATTCTTCATTCTAAATAGCTTGGCCAGATTTCCAAAAAAATTCATTTAGGAAAAAAGATATTTCATATAAAAATGAAACTTTCCTTTTGAAAATCTGTTTGTATATTGCTTTTATTATTTTACATTATTTCAAGACATGTGAGTGGCAGTAGGATATATGCCATATCATGTGCTAGTACCAGTTACATGTCAAATATGAATTTTTTCTGAAACTAAATTTTCAAAACAAATATTTCAGGGGAAATTTTGAAAATACTTATTTTCATGCCAATTCAGAGAGAACAAATTTTGAAACTTCAATTTCCCACAAAATGGAAATTCTGAGTTTTGACCAGCACCAGGTCTGAACAAACTGGCTTTGGTTTGACTGAGTGCTTAGTAACCCCAGTGATTGCATCTTAAAAACACGTGAGGGATATCTGATACCAATCACTATAACTAATGGCATAGTATTAGGACAGTTGAACAGGGGCACACAGATCATGTACTGTACTTTTTTTTTCTAAACTGATATGCTTCTAAGCTGATATGCTCACTGCCTGGGAATAGGGTACCTGAAGCAGAGCAGTGCTGGGGAAGGGCAAGAGGAGGTCCAGTCTGGCAACTCCCCAGGCTAAGGCCTTGTGCAAGGCCTAAAGAGGTACTGGGGCTACAGAGGTGTAGCCCAGGGATAGGCAGAGGCAGCTGGTCTAACCCCCTTGCTGATGAGTGACCATTACCAACTGCAGTTTGCCTCAGTGAGAGGGGACTAGATGACAACTGGCAGTGGCCACTGAGGCAAGGTGGGCCTAGAGGGCTGGGGGTTCCCCTGGGAGGGGAGACCCAGAATGTGGGGGTACTGCTGGGGCAGAACCCAAAGGTAAAGGGCACTGGGGTCCAGGAGGGACACTGGGGCCTGAGGCAGGGAAGACACTGGCCACTAGGAGGCGCTCTGAGTGCTGGACAAGCTAATTCCCAAACTACCAGCAGGAGGCACTGCACCAATAAGTCATAGCTCTGCTACATGAAGACCTCCAAGGCTGAGGATGCTATCCAGCTACAGAGGACTGCTGTTACACCATGGGGGGAAGAGGATATGGCTCTGTCACAGGGAGGACACTGGCTGCTGGTTACTTCTGGCTGCTGGCAGTGCTCCACCCCTACTCCCAACCACCCACCATGACCTAACTTCATTCCATACAACCTGCCTCAGAAAAATCCTCTATCTTTTGGCCCAGAATAATCTCAAACCAAGATTTATTGACACAGTGCAGCCAGAGGATTTGAGCACCATCATTGCCAGGAGGCGTTGGATATGGATCGGTCATGTGCTTTGGATGGAAACTGATTCCATCACCAAAGTAGCAATAAAATGGACACCTGAAGGCAAGCGAAAATGAGGCTGCCCGAAAACGTGTCGAAGAGCTGTGGAAGCCTAGCTGAAAATTTTGGGGCACAGCTGGGGAACCACTGAAAGACTTGCCAGAAACGGACAAGAGTGGAGGAGCTTCATCACTGCCCTAAACGCCAGAGGCATAATAACAGGATGACAAGGAAAAGGGAGAAATTGTTGTTCTTTGCCTCTCATCCTATCCTCAGAGGTTATGAGCTTAAACTGCAACAAGGGAGGTTTAGGTTGGACATTAGGAAAAACTTCCTAACTGTTAGGTAAAAAGGAAAGGAGTACTTGTGGCACCTTAGAGACTAACAAATTTATTTGAACATCTGATGAAGTGAGCTGTAGCTCACAAAAGCTTATGCTCAGATAAATTTGTTAGTCTCTAAGGTGCCACAAGTACTCCTTTTTCTTTTTGCGAATACAGACTAACACGGCTGCTACTCTGAAACCTAACTGTTAGGGTGATTAAGCACTGAAATAAATTGCCTAGGGAGGTTGTGGAATCTCCATCATTGGAGATTTTTAAGAGCAGGTTAGACAAACACTTATGAGGGATGGTCTAGATAATACTTAGTCCTGCCATGAGTGCAAGGGAGTGGACTAGATGACCTCCAAGTCCCTTCCTGTCCTATGATTCTTCAAGACAAGAGACTATGGCTAGAAACAGATGGTAGAGTACAAGGAAGCAGTGAGGCAATACTGGTCATATCAATAGACAGTGGTCTCAGCAGCCTGTTTCCAAGTTTTTTCTAGCTGTCACAGTAAGAGTTTTAAAGGACAGATTTGAAGGAGTACAGTAGGTGGCTTTGCAGCTATTTACAGGGAGTTCCTCCCATTTGTGAGGGTGACATGTGAGAGAGCACAAAAATGCTTGTTTGGAAGTTAAAGTGAGTGATGAAGGCTGGCATCACTGGCTGACAGCAGGCATTAACTTCATGATAGTCTATGAGAGATGATAGGGTGCAGATTGGCTGTGAAGGACCTTGAAAATAAAGACAAGTTTGACAGAGGAGCAAGAGGAGGGATGTAAAGAGGGTCAAAAAGATGAAGTAGGAAAATGATCTTGTCAGCAGCTTTCTGAATGGATCTGTGTGTGGTAAGACTGCACTGTCAAGACCAAAGAAGCAAATGGAATTTTCTTGCTGTACTGGCTGGAGAGGAACCCAAACCACAAGATACAGCGTGACAGGACCAAGGAACCTCTAGTGGAAGTCATGCTGTCTGCAATTCTGGGAAATCAACTCCAAGCTATCAGAGAAGGATCAAAACTCAGTGGCAACATATCTAGATCCCTGATTCAAAAGCAGCATGGCTTCCTTCCTCTCAGGGAACAGAGAGGCACAGGTGGGCATACCCCTCTTGAAAACCAGTCTGAGTGACATGGTGGCTGAAATTATTGCGTGGACACTCCAAGACATCGTCAGCAGTGTCCTTATCACCAGGAGGCAATGCTGCAGCAGATGCTGCAGCAGGAGGGGAGTACCGCATGGGTGCTGAGGGAGAGAGCAATAGGTCCTTCTGGAAGACTCCAGAGGATTTTGAAAAGGGCAGTATTGCCTCTTCTACTAGGGTGACCAAGTGTTCAGTTTTCCACCAGGACACCCGCTTGAAATGGGACTCTGGCGGCTCTGGTCAGCACTGCTGACTGGGCAGTTAAAAGTTTGGTTGGCAGTGCTGCAGTGCTAAGGCAGGCTAGTCCTTACCGGCCCTGGCACTGCACTGCATCCCGGAAGCAGCCAGCAGATCTGGCTCCTAGGTGGGGAACCACGGGGCTCTGCGCGCTGCCCCCACCCCAAGCACTGACTGTTCACTGGGTGCTGACTGGAGCCGCCAGGTTCCCTGTTTCGACTGGGTGTTCCGGTCGAAAACCAGACACCTGGTCACCCTAATCCCTGCTGCTACTCCACAGCTCTGAACCATGCTTCATCTGCCCCGAGAGATCCCTTTGCTGCTCCACCAAGCAAATCACGTCAGTAGCTCTGTCTCTTGCAGAGCCCAGGGGCAGCCTTGCCCCAGCACCCACCATTCCTTCTGTAGGCTTCCTGCTTCCATTATCCTCAGTCTCTCACACCTTCAGGAAGGTAGACACAGCCAGGAGTAAGTTCAAAAGAGCATTTCCTCACTCTGATTCCCAGGCAGGTGCAGCTCCTCTCCCTGACTCTGGAGAGCTACCTACCATGTACCACCCCTGTATTAAAAACTAGGAAATTAAAATCATCATTAGATGACAATCTGGGATGCATCAGGGCACACCCACCCAAAATCTTACCAGTACATCACTGGACATGGGCAATACCAGGAGAGATGAGCTGGAGTGCTGATGAGAAGTGAAATGGGAAAGTAACCGAAATACTTCTTGGGTGGATTATATCTTCTAAGGAGCAACCCATCCTAAATGCTCAATTACTGAAGGAAAATCTACACTCATTCCTATATTTGCTTTCTACAACCAACCCTCTGTATAACTTTTCATGAGTGATGTACCCAAGTATTTGGATTCTAATATCTAAACTGTATAGTTAAATTTATCTAAATTTGGGTTATTGCAGATTATGTACTGTATGTATCTTATACATTTTTAAACAAACTTGGTATGGTGCTTAGATTATCCACAAATACACAGATGTACAGACCCTTGTTTATCAACCTGTGTATCAAATTTTTAAAATTAGCTTTTAATAAAACTTTTAAATTGAATGTGGGGGTAATGAAATGTTATCCTTTTTGTATCAGTAAAAGGTAGAATCATAGAATATCAGGGTTGGAAGGGACCTCAGGAGGTCATCTAGTCCAACCCCCTGCTCAAAGCAGGGCCAATCCCCAATTAAATCATCCTAGCCAGGGCTTTGTCAAGCCTGACCTTAGAAGGACTGTATTTAGCTTGTCCTGATTGAGGGGGGTCACCCTCAGTGCTTAATTTTTGTCAAGTGTGAGCCCCAGCCCATCTAAGCTTGGTAGTTCATAGCCCCGGGACCTCTGGGCTTGCCACATCAGCTGTGAAAGTAAAAAAACTTGTGTGAGCCCCGGCACCTCTTTCATTACAAATTAAGCACTGAACTGCACTCACTTAGCAAGGGGTTTGGATGGCAGAGCCCACTGGGGGGGAAGGGGGGGGAGAGAGAGAGAGAAGGCAGGGAGACAGGTGTTTTGCTTGGTAATGTGGGCTCTGCCTAAGAGTCACAGGCACTATTTATTTGACCTGCTCCTCCCCCCTGTTTAAAGATAGAGCTGATTAGGCTTCACTGAGCATTTTTTGTTTTGTTAAGTGACCACTAGAGGGGAAATCCCTGATAATCACATCTAGGTGCTTAGACCTGCTGTGGGACAGTGTTTCTGTGGAAGAACCTGCCCAGCCTGCACTAGGAGTGAGGCTCCCTCAGTGAGAGCTGAAATCACGGACAGCTCAGTGGAACCTCAAGAGACTGACTCACAGAGGTCACAGTGGCAAGTGGCAGCAGCAGGTGACAGTACAGGGCCATCAGGTGGAGTGAACAGTGGCATTGCAAACAGTGAACAGAGTAAGCGGCTAGAGCGAGTGGCAAGCAGCTGGAGGAACGAGCAAGGTGCCTTCTCCCTCCCCCATCTCCTCCAGGTTGGGAATGAACTTATGCAAAAGTACCTCTGAACTCTGGGTCTCCATTGATCAAGGAGAACTATGAGTGGGGTGCGGTAGAGGGAGAAGGAAGGGGTATGTTAAAGCAACATTTGTTTGGACTATGTTTTATAGTGACTTTGCTCCAGAATGCCAGATTTGTGACTGGAAAACTTATAAATATACATTTCCTAGTAGGCCAAAATTTTTAAATGCATTCTTTGCCAACATTGTTCTCTCACATTATCACTATCTCAGGAAGTGGTTATTTTGGGGAGTATAAAGTGGCTACCTAGGGCTCAACCCTCTCCGGGGCGGTAGGGAGCCATACCAGCATATGACACGCAGATAACATTTGGGGGAATTAGTCTGGGAGTCTCCCTTAGTGGCCCTTGCAGCAACTGAAACAAGCACCGTAAGCCTGGGCCGCAGGGCAGGGTAACAGTAAGTCAGGTGCTCAGGCCCTCTGGCAGGGGCTGAGCAGCAGCAAACAGTATATAGAAATAGGCCCAGGCCCTGGGTCAGGGAGAGGCAACCAAGTCAATAGCTCCGGCCCTCAGGCAGGGGCTGAGCAAACAGTTCAATAGTAGCAGGCCCAGGCCTCTAAAGGACCTGGAAGAGTGGGAGACTGCCACCCATGGTTGGGTGGCAGGGTGGATGCAGGCCCTCCCACTCCACTGTGTCCCAGTCTGGGGCCCTAGCAGCAGCAGAAGACCCGCTGCTGTGTCAGTGGGGCCCCTGGCTGTGACACACTGACATAGGCTCTGGTAGTGCCTCAGCCAGACTACAGTGGGCTGCCCCCAGGCTACTTCCTGATTCCCCCTCTTGGGGTACCTGGGTCCAGGTGGTGTCCTCCGGGGCATCCAGCACCATGGGTTCTTCAAGGTAGCAGGCATGTGGCAGGTCCGGCAACTCCTCCGGGTAGCGGCTGCAGGGCAGGTCCGGCCAGTCCTGGTGTGCACCTTGGGCCACTGGGGCTTCCCAGTCGCAGGCCAGGCTGGAGGCATCTGGCCTTCCTGGCAGCTGGGCCCCCAGTCAGCTCTGAGGGTGAGCTTTTATACTTCCGGGTTGCCGCCTGATCCTCTGAGGGGTGGGCTCAGAGCTCCCTACCTCCACCCACTCCAGCACCTGGATGGGCTCGTCCCTCTCCGGGGTGGCGGGAAGCCACACCGCCTGACTACAGGGAGTTTCTGTACTAAACATTTTTATCACCTTTTTACATAAGAACGGCCATACTGGGTCAGATCAATCGTCCATCTAGCCCAGTGTGCTGTCTTCTGTCAATGGCTAATGCCAGGTGCTTCAAAGGGAATGAACAGAACAGGGCAATTATTGAGTAATCCATCCCCTGTAATCCACTCCCAGCTTCTGGCAAACACTCAGAGCATGGTGTTACATCCTTGCCCCTCCTGCTAATACCATTGATGGACCTATTTTCCACGAATTTATTTAGTTCTTTTTTAAGCCTCTTATAATTTTGGCCTTCACAACATCCCCTGGCAAAAGTTCCACAGGTTGACTATGTGTTGTGTGAAGTACTTCCTTTTGGTTGTTTTAAACCTGCTGTCTATTAATTTCATTGAGTGACCCCCTAGTTCTTGTGTTATGTGAAGGAGTAAATAACACTTCCTTTATGCACTTTTACCACATCAGTCAAGATTTTATAGACCTCTATCGTAACCCCTCTTAGTTGTCTCTTTTCCAAGCTGAAAAGTCCCAGTCTTATTAATCTTTCCTCATATGGAAGCTGTTCCATACCCCTAATAATTTTAGTTGCCTTTTTCAGTACCTTTTCCAACTCCAATATATCTTTTTTTGAGATGGGGTGACCAGAACTGCACCCAGTATTCAAGATGTGGGCATATTGTGGATTTAAAAGTAAAGGTGGAGGAGCTTGGTTTGCCAGACCAATCAGCAAAGCCAGTGCTGACATGAAAAGGCTGGAAAACACCAAGCCTCTGGACTGCAACGACATGTAGAAAGTCTTATAAATCAGTCACTTTTAGAAGTGCTTAATGAGGCTGTTAAGAATTCTGGAGACACAACACAGTTTATGCGAACAAACATGGCTGTCACATCATACTTTCTATTTAAACAAGAGATACCACACACTACAAACTGGAAGCCAATCTTAAGTGCATTGTCACTTGTTAATCCTGAAGTTGGACACTGCTTCCAACCAAATGCTCACTATCTTTCTGCAAAACACTCAGGTGACTGGTTAGAAGCATGCAATGCAATAGTGAAAGACTCAGCAGTTGAAAAAGAGATGAACTCTCTCACCGCATTCAGAAAATGTGCATACATGACCAATCAATGCACCAATGCAAATGGGCATCAAGTATTAAATCATTGCGTACATTATTTTGATATCAGTGGTAGGCCAGTAGATGCCTTTCTAGATGTTCAGGTTAAAGAAGACACATTGGCTGCATCTGTGACAATCTACATTTTAGAAGATTTAAATGCTTGTAAATTGAACCCCAAACAGATGGCTACTTGTGTATTTGATGGAGTTGCAAACTTCTCTGGAAGACATAGTGGAGTACAAGCTTTGTCCAGAGAAAAGTGTAACGCTAATCTCTCCTATACTCACTACAGAGGCCATCTACTCCAACTAGCACAAGTGTGAGCTGCAGAATCTTCAAAAGGCATTTAAAAAACCATAAATTTAATGTCTTCATTATACTCTTTTTTTTTTCAGCAAGCGTCCAAAAGGACTGAATGTCTTGGAAAAAAATAGAAGAGACACTGGGACTGAAGTTCAAATGAGTCCAACCTGGGAAAACCCACTGGCTTTCTCTTGAGTGATCCTTGGCTGTTGTCTTAAAATTACTGCAACTGTTAACATAGAATATCAGGGTTGGAAGGGACCTCAGGAGGTCATCTAGTCCAACCCCCTGCTCAAATCAGGACTAATCCCCCATAATTGCCTCAGATCCCTAAATGGCCCCCTCAAGGATTGAACTCACAACCCTGGATTTAGCAAGCCAATGCTCAAACCACTGAGCTATCCCTCCCCTCAACTGGCTATTAGTGGCTTTGGAAAGTATCTACCAAGATGGGATGGATCTAAGTAATGAGGCTAGTGGACTACTTTTGCTACTACGTTCAGAGAAGATTAGTGCCATTCTCTCTTTTAAAAAAGAAAAGGAGTACTTGTGGCACCTTAGAGACTAACAAATTTATTTGAGCATAAGCTTTTGTGGATACAGACTAACACGGCTGCTACTCTGAAACCTATCATTCTCTCTCTTGTAAGTCTACTGTTGAAACCACTTGGGTCATTAAACAATGCCATCCAGGCATCTGCTACAATAGTAGTAGATCTTTGTCCTGCAATAGAAGCTACACTTGGATCAATCAGAGAGATATACATTGAAAACATACTAGAAAAAGCAGACTTCAGAATTTGACTAATTAAGTCACTTTTATCGACTCCTTAAGTGAAGAGGACAATAAGTGTTTGTTAAGTCAGCTGAAAAAGTACACAGACTTGAATCTAACAAATCTACAACATCGACTTCTGGATTCTACTCAACCTCTACATAGCTTTTACAGATGCTCGTCATATAAAACACCGGATAGTTGAGTGGAGTGAGGAACTACCAGCAATGCGGCTGCAAGTGATCAGGACAGAATAGAAAATTTGAACACAGAGTGGAATATCATATGATGAATGAATAAAGATTTGACTTAAACTTTTTCTTTATCATCACTAGTGGTTCGACCCAATTTTTTGTGCTATGTTTCCTGGGATGAAAGATGTAGGAATTCATCTCTTGCTACTCCCAGTCACGACAGCTATAGTTGAGCATTCTTTTCCCTCATTGAATAGAATTTTGTGTTCTGAAAGGAGTCACCTTCTGCCTGATCATTAGCATATAATGAAGGACTGGAAGTATGGACCCATGGGAAGCCACCAAAGATGAATGCACTGCATTTGAGAAGTTCATTGACAGAGTTGTGCAAAATTACAAAAAACCAAGAAGGATGTAGATGTAGTGCTTCATAATAGGCTTGAGTAGCCAACTTTAATTTGTGTGATGATTTTAAAACATGAGTTAAATCTAATAAAATGGTCATGAAACATTTTTCAGTTTTTACTATTGTGCCATACAGCCCACCTTTGCCCTAATGGTCTCACCCCATGTCAGCCGACACCCTTCCTGTATATTTGAACACCCCCCCTAGTTTCAATTCCTGGTGAAAACACTACATCCAAAACTATCATCTGCCATTGCTTCAGCCCAAGTAGCTTGTGCTAAAACCCTGTCCCTTTTGGGATGATCAGCCAGGAACTGATTAGGAGGGAAGGGGGTTTCGTTTCTGGAAGGCTCTTGGACTATGGATGGAAGAGAGTTGGTTTACCCTGCTTTAGAATGCAGGTTTGCCCCTTTCAGAGCATGCCCCTGTTCTGCGGCATGGTGGGACTGGATCAGAGAAGAAAGTGCCCTGCCTACCCCTCTCTTCAGAACTGGAAGTCTGCAACTTAGAAACAGCAGAAAGCCTGAAGCCCTAAATACCTCCAAGCAGCTCCACTGCTGACATGTCCAGATGTCTGAATCCTCCATCCCAGCTCATGGCTGCTTTTCTCAGCTGGGCTCACTCAGGTCAAATGGGAACAGCTCATCCCTCCTGCCTGCCTCTCCAGGTGACAGGGAATTGGAGGCTGTGCTAAGGATCTGTACTTGTTCTGCCTCTGGCCTGGCAGAA
The DNA here is from genome assembly GCF_965140295.1 of Lepidochelys olivacea. Classification (NCBI taxonomy): domain Eukaryota; kingdom Metazoa; phylum Chordata; order Testudines; family Cheloniidae; genus Lepidochelys; species Lepidochelys olivacea. Next base: position 40,819,554 of record NC_140418.1, on the reverse strand, counting down.
TGACAGAAAACAGTGATGGCAGCTGTCTGTGGCTCATTTTCACACCCAGGGGCCCAGCATTGCAACAGTTGGAGCCATATGGGAGCTACTGCTTTTGTTTTCCTAGAAACGGTTGTTTATTGTCCTGGTCTTTGAATCAGGAGCACAAACAGCCTGGGACTCCCCATCCCTTCGGTCCCCAGCCCTAATCTGTGCTGAGCCATCCTTTTACTAGGACTGAGAATTGTTCAGGCCCCAGTGATGCCATGCAGAAGAGAGTAGGTGTCCTTTGATAACGGCTGCCCTCTTTGAATTATACAATGGCCATCTGCATGGCAGCAGAGGCGCAGATGGAGCTTTGTGGAAGGGATGCTAGCCAAGAACTACCTGACAAGGGAGCCTACCACATGGACAGAAAGCCAGAAGAATCTTTCCACCTCTGAGGTGTCCAGATGCTGGACACTTTTGCTTCCATCTACCCTCTACCTGAATGTGACTTTGTCTTTATTCCACACAAGAGGCGAGGGGGTCCTTAATCAAAGGCCTTGAAAAGGGGCACAGTGTAGCACACAGCTAAGAGCCAGGTTTAAAAGCCTCCCATGAGCTACCATGTCACCTTCTCAGGGTGCCCCTTTGCAGTGCCTGAGCAGCAGTGACACTACAGGCCAAGTCAAGAGTAGCTGCTGCTGTTGCCCTCTCTCTGCCAAGCACATGGCAGTGACGGCTGAGTCACCGTGCTCCCCCTCTACTCTAGCTGTGTGGAAGGAGCCAGGAGATGCCAGAGAAGCCTCTTTTATTCATGCCATAATTAATCCCTTTGGAATACAATTACTGAGCTCCCTGCTGCTGATATGAAGCCTTCATCAGTACAGCAAACGCCTGCGCCAGCCAGGCCAGCACTTTGAGAACGGAAAATAAATATTTCAGCTTTTCCAAGGGGAGCACCATCCTTCCACACCATTTGTAATTCAGCTTTAAAAGATTACCTTGCTGGTGAGAATTAAATGGGTTTGTTAAGAATCAGAAACAATTGTTCTCTCCTGGCCTCACTTGTCAACCTGAGAGCAGTTGCGATTCTCTCTGTGCAGTCCGAGGGTGGGGGCACAGGAAGGCTTTGGGAAGCTGAGATGAAAATGAGAGATGGAAGGTTGGCTCCAACAATTGAGGAGCTGCCATAATATGGTTGTGCTGTGCCAGGGGTCTCTGACTTGTCTGAAAATGACTCCTGGTGATTTTGGGTTGTGCGCTGGGATTAGTTTTATTACTGTGAGATGTGTGTGGTATGTGGATGGTGTGTGTCCGTGTACCTGTGTGTTCCTATATGCTGTGATTGCATGGCTTTGTGCTGTGTTTTCTGGCGGTTTGTTGATCCATAGAGTCATACATTTTAAGACCAAAAGGGAACAGTGTGATCATCTAGTCTGACCCCCTGTATAAACAGGCCAGAGACTTCCCCCAAATCATTCCTGTTTGAACTAGACAGATCTTTTAGAAAAAATGTCCAATCATGATTTACCAATTTCCAGCGTGCCTTAGTGAGTATTTCTCCTAGGTGTATATTATTTTGGGAGGTGCAGTGTGAGTCTTGATGTGACCTTGTTTGGTGCACATGTTAGCATGTTTCTGTATGTGATAGGTAGAACCCTGCGCAGATACAAAATTTGTATCCGCATCTGATTAGTGATCCACAAAAATGGTTTAATAGAATCTCAGGGTTGGAAGGGACCTAAGGAGGTCATCTAGTCCAACCCTCTGCTCAAAGCAGGACCAATCCCCAATTTTTGCCCCAGATCCCTAAATGGCCCCCTCAAGGTTTGAACTCACAACCCTGGGTTTAAGCGTTGCTCAAACCACTGAGATATCTGCAGATGTGCATAGCCACAGCTATAAACCAGATATCCATAGATTTGCAGGGCTCTAGTGGTCGGGTGTCTTCTCTGAGGCATGCTGTGTAGTTTTGTCATTAGCACCTTAACGAGGATTTACTTAGTCCTTTCTAACTGCTCCACTAAGTGTGAAGTGGAAGTGCAAGGGGTGGGGGAAAAGGGGGAGGCTAACAGGCAGCCAGCAGCTGAAGGTGAACACTGCTGGGTTGCTGCTTTCCAGGAGCGCAGCTCACAGCAGGGTCAGTGCCTCTACAAACAGACAGCAGAACAGTTAGCAAACACAGACTGGGGAGGTGTTCAATAGTGGGACTGGCCAGGTGGCCAGGCTACAGAGTCCACGGCAAACTGTCAGCCAAGCTCCCCCATACACAGCTCTCACTTGTTGAAAAGTGCAAACAAAACAAAACTACAGGGTGGCAAATCTCCCCAGCCAGCAAGGTGCCCCAGAATGACCATTCCCCCAGCCAGCAACGTGTCCCCAAGGCCTCATCCCCCTCAGCCAGAAATATACCCCAGAAGGAACATTCTCCCACAGCCAGCACCAAGGCCTCCCCCCAGGTAGCAGTGAATCCCATCGACCCTAGCCAGCAATATACCCTGGAGGGAACATCCCCCCCAGCCAGCAACAGTCCCATGAGGTCCCATCCCCTCATCCAGCAGCATACCTCCAGGTCCCATTAGGGTTGCCAACCCTCCAGGATTGTCCTGGAGTTTCCAGGAATTAAAGATTAATTTTTAATTAATGATTATGTCATGTGATGAAACCTCGAAGAATACGTCCAACCAAAATTGCCAACCCTAGGCCCCAGCTCCACCAGCCAGCAACATGTTCCCAAGGCCTCATTCCTCCACAGCCAGCACTGTGCCCGCAAGACCTCATCCCCCTCAGCCAGCAGTATGCCCCTGAGGCCCCCCCAGCCAGCACTGTGCCTCTGAGGCCCCATCCCTCTCAGCCAGCAGCATGTCCCTGAGGCTTCAACTCCCCGCCGAGCAACATGCCTCAAAGGCCCCATTCCCAGCAGCGTGCCCCCCGAGGGACAGTCCCTTGCAGATAGCAGCATGTCCCTGGAAGCCCAGGGCCCAGTCCCAAGCCCCCTGAGTGAAAATACAGTGGGGAGTTAACACAGTTGGGGTGCAGGCTCCCCTTGCTGGTAGGCAGTTGCAAACTCCCACCCCTGGCCTTGGTGTCCAGACATCTGCTACAGCTCCTGGGATTCACCCTGGGGCCACTGCAATGTTGCTATCAGCCACAAGCACTCAGCACTGTCAGCAAATGTGCACCCAGTGCCTGCCCCTCTTCCCCTGAGGGAGGGTGAAGCTGCTAAGGCTGCTGTCTCCTTGTGCCTCCCAGTGGGAGGGCTGGGTGCTTCATTTTGGCTGAATGATATGAAGAGGAACAAAGGGGTTAAGTTTTAAACGTTGCCCATGAAAGGCCTTATGAATGGCCACTGTACAACCCAGTACATTTCCACTGGCACTGCAGCAGGCTGCTGCCAAATCCAGCTGACACTTCCAGGACATGCTTGCCCAATTGCGGGTTGACAATGGAACAAAGTCCATCAGGGTCATGGCCAACGTGCTATGGGACAGTGGGACAATTTTAAGAGCTGTGCTTGGCTAAGAGCTGGTGGCTAGGCCAGGTTTGCATTTCATCACTTAGTAGGTAAATGGAAATGGTATTGTTTGATTATTTCTGAGCTGTACGTCCCCCAGATGTGCTAGGTGTTGCCCATTTGTGCTGTACCCCAGCAGGTCAAGTCACCAATTACTTTGGATTTTACATTTCAATCTCAACCTTGCACTGAGGAAGTTTTTTGTACTTTACTAATTTTTTCAAGAAAAAGAGAGGTAGAAGGAGACAGCCTCAGATTGCTCAGAATGTGCTAAGCCCCATGTGGGCCTAGTGAGTGGGTCACTGATGTCTCCGTACAACTAGTATGTGTAGACTTCGAGGAATGTGACTGAGCAGAGGCCTTGATGCAGTAGAACTTGCAAGAACAGACCAGTGCCTATAGGAAACCAGCTGACAGCAGCTTTAGGACCTGCTCCTCAGCAAACTGTGGCCCAGCCAAAGAGAAGGGGCTAAGGCATGGTCTTCTTCCTCACAAAGAGCTGCAGCCCTTTGATTCTAGAAATCCAGCTGGGGCAGCAATTCTTAAAGTAGAATTCAAGTCTCCTCCTCCTCCCCAGCCCAGTAGCACACAGCTCCTTCTAATCAGTTGCTTGCATACCCAGTCATCTTTGTCAAATAGATTGCTGTTTAGGGCTTTGTACTGCAGAATGCATTTGGGTTGCTGGCGCCTAGGAGTCTGAACAAGAGGGAATGTTTGCTAAATCTGCCCAGCATCTCCCCAGGGTCCCTACAAGTGCTAACAATCTCCCCTGCCAGTAGCATGGCAGGTGCCTAGCAGGTATGATGAACTCTCTCCCGGACACTTTCACCATTTCTTTGGCATTTCCTAGGCTCTTCAGATCTGAATGCCTGCTGGCTGAGGTGGGGTGTGTCAAGTGGCATCATGGATGGCTCCTGCAAATCTGTGAGCCGGGGGATCCAAAAGGCCAGAAGGGGGAGTCAGGCTCAGCCCCGCCCAATAATATTTTCACCAGCCACGTATGTATGACCATGGTGTATTGGAACAATGCTGGCTTTGCTCCAGCCCTCCTCAGCCAATTCTTTTAATATTCTTGGATGCAAGTTATCTGGTCCTACACATTTTTTTAAAAAAATTAAATTTAGCAGTTGCTGTTTAACATCCTGTGTAGATACCTTTGGAATCAAAAGTATTTGATTATCACTATCAGCTGTAAATTTATCATCAAGTTTCTTCTCAAACACAGAAAAGAAATATTTCTTGAACATGTCTGCCTTTTCTGCATCATTATAGACAATTTTAGCATCCTTATCTAGACCTATACCATTACTATGATTTCTTTTGTTCATGATATATTTTTAAAAAATCCTTCTTATTTTCCTTAGTCTACTGGTCATAGATTTTTCAACAATACCCTTAGCTTCCCTTATAAATTGCCTGCATTTCATAACTTCTAATGTATAGTTATTGCTATCAACTGCCCCTTTTTATCATTTGTTATATATTATTTTTATTTTTTATTTGTATTTATTTATTTGCTGCTGCTGCTTTTACTTCCCTTTTGGTCAGGATATTTTTTTAAATAAAATGGCCTTTTAGTGATCATCATAAATGTGCATCAAAGAAGAATGCAAATGAAATAAGTTGGTGTTCTTGTGTGTTCTGAAAGGTGCCTCTCTGTAAATCAGCCCAGGCAACACAAAGCCAAACCTGTGGATTGTTTATGGTCCTTGCATTGGTGCTTATGCCAATGACTACTGGATGAATTATTATATTCGAGAAAGGATCATTCACTCTTGGTACAGAGGTAGCATGCTAATGCAGCAGTGCCCCTAGCCAGCTTGAGCCATTCTACTCATAAGATGAAATCTTGGTCTTATTAAAATAAAGGGTGAAATTCCATTGACTTTAGTGGAACCAGGATTTCACCCATAATGATTTCCAGAACTCTGACTATGTATGAAGCAGAAAGGCAGAGTTACAGCAAAGGCAGGATTCAAGAAGAGAGAACTGTTGCAACATATTGCCAGAACTTGCTGTATTTACTAATTTATAAGACTAATTATCTGCTCTCCCACCTGCGCCAAGGAGACTTGAATTGCACAGTGGACTGGCCAGTAAAACAAGTACCTCCCTACCTGGCGCACACTCCTTAACACAGCACCGTGGTCTGTTGTGTACAGAGTCTGTTGTGTAAGGAATGGGCATGCAGTTGAGAGCTGATGGTTGTAATATATTATTTCATCCTGCACATTTGTTCCTACATTATGTGAGTTGGTGTGCCTGGATGAGCCACACTGAGAATGCCACACAGAGGAGACTGGAAGAAATAGGGCAGACAATCCCCCAAACTGGCCATTTATTCTATAATTAGATTCACCAAGCCAGTAACAAAAGAGCCTCTGTAGCACCACACTGGTCAAAAAGAAGCCAAACAGTTGCTTGTAGACAGTCCAGCCCTTGGCTTCCATCTAGGCAAACAGGTCTAATATAGGTTATTGAAAACCCTGTTCACCATAGTTAAAGTTCTACCAATGCCAAAAGAATCAGACACTTACCCTCAGGTCAATATATAATTCAGATTTTACCCAAATATCATGCTGTCAGCTCATCCTTAGTAAACTAACTAAAAATTTATTAATAAACGAAAAGAAGAGAGTTGTTGAATGGTTGAGGAATCATATACATATAACTGATTTTCAGTGTTCATATATCAGGATCATAGCAGTGATGTTATATGTGCTGGCTTCTAAAACTGTCTCTGGAATTATCCCAAAAGGTTAGAATTCCAATGCAGCTTAGATATAAAGTCTGATAGAGCCTTTCCATGTATTTTCCAGGGTATTCCAAATAACTATTTGGAAGATCTCAGTTCCACAGATTAAAATTTCTCTGTTGAAAATTCAGGAGTCTAGAGATGAAAGGATTAGGGCCAAGGTTTCACTTTTATAGCTCTCTAGCAGGCTGACAAACCTCCTCACAGAAATTGTCACAGCAGGGCTTTCCTCCAAGGAAGAATAGGCAATGCAGATAGTATGTGGATCTTTGCATTGAAGTTAATCTTCTATTTCCTATACATACACAGGTAATCTAGTTACACTATAAAATAACAGCAAGTCATTCATTATAACAGAGATAGTTAAGATGAAGACAATGTAGATAATTACTCCTGGTGGAATTCTGTGCCACTGTGCAATGCAGAATTTGCACAGAATTAATGTTCTATGCAGAACTTCCTTTTTCCCTGCAGAATTGGTGCTGCAGAGCTGTGGGCCACTATTAGGGGCTGCTGGACCTGGCAGAGCCTAGTTCGCAAATACAGGACACTGCCAGGAAGAGGGTGAGGGGTGTGGTTAGATGTTTGGGTGAGTGTGTGTTCTTTCAGCTTGCTGTCCCAGCTTTGCACAGACAGCTGGCACAGGAGCTCGATACAAAAAAGTTATGTATTGCCCCCCTGATGTATCTGAGTGCCACCCTGTGACATATCTGGGGGCCGCCCATTACCTTGTACATGTTGGTTCGATCAAAACATCTCTATCCATCATGCTGTCTTCCTGATCTTATCTTTAAGATGGGTCAGTGTGTTCCTGTTATCTTTGGGGAATATGCTGGTACCAGGGTGTCCTGGTACCATTCTTCTGGAATGTGTTTGCGTGTGTGTTCTTGTGCCTAGCAGTGCTTAGGAATGTGTGTTTCTGCAATATCAGCCCTGTTCTTGCCAGATTCTATGAGCAGGCCCTGCCTTTTGCTCACAACTTAACTTTCCTTTTTAGCAGCAAAGCTTTGACCACTACTTTAGTTTAGGCATCAGGCCTTATATCAGGCCTCTAATCCAAGGGTTTATGTTTAAGGCTGTCTTCCTACTACAAGGGTGAGAGGGTGCTAGGCAGCTGCACTTCCCGTCATGCCCTGAAGGAAGGAAGCTGTGTGCAGGAAATTCCGTACCAACCCAGGACGCCTCAGGCTGTTTCTCTCTCTAGATACTTGGGCTTTGGGGGAGAGGGGTGTAGGTGTCTGTGCTGGGGTGGGCAGCATGGTTGGGCTCTGGAGGGAGAGGATGTGGGTGTCTGGCCCTGCGGGTGGGCTTTGGCAGGGGGTGGGTTGTCTGGGTTAGGGTGCCACCTCATGGGTGGGCTCTGGTGGGGAGGGGCAGAGAAACAGGATCTTCCAGGCAGGCAGATACTTTTAAGTTACCCTGTTTAAGGAAGAGTCCTCGAATCATGGCTGCAGTGAAACACAGTTGAAAATTGTACAGAAAGTCTGCTCAATAATCACTTTCCCTACAGATTTCAGCATACTTCAGATATGTGCAGGGTGAATACTGCTGTAGCTATTCTCGTGGACACAAAAGATACTCTATGAAGGGGTGAGCTGAAGCAGACAAGAGATGTACTAGACCAGCAATCATTAACCCATTCATTTGTAATAATAGAAGTCAAGACTAGATGCTCAGTGTATGTATCTGTGTTTACCTATATCCTGTTAGAAGTTTAACAACATAAACAGATTAGCTTGTAGATGCTAATTCCCTTTCATATCTTAATTGCCTTTTATTATGTATGCAACGGTAGTCAGTTAACCTTAACATCAAAGATGTGAGACACTGCAGGAAACTAATAATATTTACTCCTGGGGGAATTCTGCACCAAAAAACTAAAAATTCAGTGCACAATATGTTAACATTCTGTGTATCTTATTTGTCAAAACACAATATATAATCACACCAGTTTCAATTATTTTGGTAATTTATTTCAAATACATGTTAACAACTATGTCTATAACAATATAGACAATAACTCTCTACTCCTGGGGAAATCTCTATTAAAGAAACCCCTATGATAACCCAGTACAGGCATGTGAGCTATCTGAGCACAAGGAAGCATCTGAAAACTCTGTTTGAAGCAAAAGAAATAGCCTTTCTTTTTGCTTCTCAGATACCGAGAAATTGGCTTACTGGATTTTCTTCAAATTAACAGCAAAAATACTTCTGGGCTGAGAACAGGCTTAAAAAATTTCAGTCCTAACGGTATTTCTTTAAAATAAAATTATTATCTGACAACAAGGTTTTAGAATGGAGTGTCATTAACATAACAGGGTCATAAATCTGCAGATCCAGGTGGAATCCACCTGCAAGTTTGAAAAGACCAAGCAGAGGAAATAGAACTTCAGGAAATAATCAGTAACATATCCTGGGCTGCCACGAGGGCTCCTGATTGACTAGGAAATGGCAAACTAGGTAGCCATCTTTCATCAGGAAAAAACAGGAAACTACCACCCAATTAGTCTGGCATCCATTCTAGGCAAAATATATGGGCATATAATAAAGCAGTGAATATGGGTATGTTTGGGAGAACAGTGCATAACATCTGACATCATGGGTGTTTTAAAAATAACTGAGCCAGAAGGTATCATCAGTCTGAATCATAGAATATCAGAGTTGGAAGGGACGTCTGGAGATCATCTAGTCCAACCCCCTGCCCAGAGCAGGACCAATCCCCAACTAAATCATCCCAGCCAGGGCTTTGTCAAGCCTGACCTTAAAAACTTCTAAGGAAGGGGATTCCACCACCTCCCTAGGCAACGCATTCCAGTGTTTCACCATGCTCCTAGTGAAAAAGTTTTTCCTAATATCCAACCTAAATCTCCCCCACTGCAACTTGAGACCATTACTCCTTGACCTGTCATCTGCTATCACCGAGAATAGTCTAGATCCATCCTCTTTGGATCCACCTTTCAGGTAGTTAAAAGCAGCTATCAAATCCCCCCTCATTCTTCTCTTCCGTAGACTAAACAATCACAGTTCCCTCAGCCTCTCCTCATAACTCATGTGTTCCAGACCCCTAATAATTTTTGTTGCCCTTCGCTGGACGTTTTCCAATTTTTCCACATCCTTCTTGTAGTGTGGGGCCCAAAACTGGACACAGTACTCCAGACGAGGCCTCACCAATGTCGAATAGAGGGGAATGATCATGTCCCTCGATCTGCTGGCCATGCCCCTACTTATACATCCCAAAATGTCATTGGCCTTCTTGACAACAAGGGCACACTGTTGACTCATATCCAGCTTCTCGTCCACTGTCACCCCTAGGTCCTTCTTTGCAGAACTGCTGCCTAGCCATTCAGTCCCTAGTCTGTAGCGGTGCATTGGATTCTTCTGTCCTAAGTGCAGGACTCTGCACTTGTCCTTGTTGATCCTCATCAGATTTCTTTTGGCCCAATCCTCCAATTTGTCTAGGTCCCTCTGTATCCTATCCCTACCCTCCAGCGTATCTACCTCTCCTCCCAGTTTAGTGTCATCTGAAAACTTGCTGAGGGTGCAATCCACACCATCCTCCAGATCATTAATGAAGATATTGAACAAAACCGGCCCCAGGACTGACCCTTGGGGCACTCCGCTAGATACCAGCTGCCAACTAGACATGGAGCTATTGATCACTACCTGTTGAGCCTGACAATCTAGCCAACTTTCTACCCACCTTGTAGTGCATCCATCCAGCCCATGAGATATAGGTATCTGCTTATTGAGATATAGGTAGCAGGTCTCAGGGATTCAGTGGGAAGAGTATCTACAAAATTACCAGCATCAAGAGCTCTAAAACCATTGGAAACCCCCACCCCCCACAAAAAAAGCACAAGATTGGCTTTAAAATTATGAGATTTTAACTGACAAACCATCAAAAACTGTCCATGTTTTTGATCAGTCCCTGCTATTTGCATTGCTAGGAGGACACCACGCTGGGGTTTTATCACAAGTCACACTCTTGGGGTGTTTTCCTTGAAGGCCAGCTGCTGGAATCATGGGATTATATGAGAAAAAAATCCACACACATATAGCCAAACATCTAACCACAAGAATCTTTCCTCTCAGTTTTTATCAAAGCATGTTTCTAGCCCTCTTGGTTGCAGGGAAAACCCTGAAAATGTGACCTCAACAGCTCCCAACCAGAAGGCAAAGAGACCCAACATTGATTAGTTCTAATTATTCTTGGACTTGGACCCAGGATATTTGAACATTTGGGGCTGGTAACACTGAACACAGTTGGGGACTGTAACAGGTTGTGCTCACCACCGTGGCACCTCCTGCCAGTCACTCTGGGAAGTAGCACCGTTCCAGCTGTGGAGTGCCTTCTGCAGGTGGTGCCCCACCCATTGCCTGCTATGCTGTGCTGTCTGGGACCCACATTGCTCCCTGGCTTGCAGTACCCTCTTCTGGACACAGCCCTCTGGCTCTGCCTCTGTTCTACTCTCCCTCCTTCTGAGGGTATCAGCAGTCCTCAGTCTGCACCTGCCTTTGTGTCCGCCCGCCACCCTAAAGTCTAATCCTTTGCCTCAGGGACAAGGCACAGTCCATCAGCCACACCCAGGGACCCTCTAGCAGCAGTCTCCCACTGCCCTCTTCTCCCTGTGTACCCAGGGCCACTTCCCCTTGGCCCTTCCACCTTCTTGGCCCTTTTCATCCTGGCAGGTAACAGGCCCAGAGCTCTCTCTTTGCTCCCCTGAGCCCACCCAGCACTGGTTTAGCAGAGGCACTCTGTCTACAGGGAGCCGGAGCCGGTCCCTGTCAGGAAGAGACTGCTGTCTGCTCTGCTTTGCAGCCTTTATATAGGGCCCAGCCTGGCCCTGATTCGCTGCCTTTCTGCCCTTCTCTGATTGGCCGGGTTCTGCACAGGTTCCCTCCAGCCTGCTTCAATCCCTCCTCTGTCAAAGTGAGGCAACTACCCCACTACAGGGACTCTTGCCCCTTCATCGCTAGGGGGACTTCACTTTCTGGTTCCTGGGGCTGAGGACTGTAATCCTGTCACTCTGTCCCCCTGTTATCAGACATCGCAAGGGCTCCTGAGCTTGTGGGGCTCCACACCTGGGGACACACTGTGACTGGCCCAGGGCTTGTGCTCAGGGGATGTGGGCTGTCTATGAGGTCCCACTGGGCATCTCAGGGCAGGTCATGGCCACATCCCTAGGAGCAGGCCATTTGACATGGGGAATGATGTAGCTGCTCAGAGCACCAGGCTGCTTGGGGTGGGACCATGTCTCCTTGAACTCCACCCTCCCCACACTTCCTGCGGTGGCTGCAACTCCACAATGCACCTGCCTGCTGCTAGTACGGATACTGCACAGCCTGTCCTCTGGCTGGAAAGTGGAAGGTGCTTCCTCTCCTTCCAGATGCACATGCACACACCCATCCCTGACCTAAGTGCCAAACAGCACACACTCACCCATCCTGACACAACTGCCAAACAGCACACACACTCACCCATCCTGACACAACTGCCAAACAGCACACACACACACCCATCCCTGACACAACTGCCAAACAGCACACATACTCACCCATCCTGGGGGAAGCAAAAGTGGATGGGAATCTGGGAGGCAGTGACCATGAGTTGGTTGAGTTCAGGATCCTGACGCAGGGAAGAAAGGTAAGCAGCAGGATACGGACCCTGGACTTCAGGAAAGCAGACTTCGACTCCCTCAGCGAACGGATGGCCAGGATCCCCTGGGGGACTAACTTGAAGGGGAAAGGAGTCCAGGAGAGCTGGCTGTATTTCAAGGAATCCCTGTTGAGGTTACAGGGACAAACCATCCCAATGAGTCGAAAGAATAGTAAATATGGCAGGCGACCAGCTTGGCTTAATGGTGAAATCCTAGCGGATCTTAAACATAAAAAAGAAGCTTACAAGAAGTGGAAGGTTGGACATATGACCAGGGAAGAGTATAAAAATATTGCTCGGGCATGTAGGAATGTTATCAGGAGGGCCAAATCGCACCTGGAGCTGCAGCTAGCCAGAGATGTCAAGAGTAACAAGAAGGGTTTCTTCAGGTATGTTGGCAACAAGAAGAAAGCCAAGGAATGTGTGGGCCCCTTACTGAATGAGGGAGGCAACCTAGTGACAGAGGATGTGGAAAAAGCTAATGTACTCAATGCTTTTTTTGCCTCTGTCTTCACGAACAAGGTCAGCTCCCAGACTAGTGCACTGGGCATCACAAAATGGGGAAGAGATGGCCAGCCCTCTGTGGAGATAGAGGTGGTTAGGGACTATTTAGAAAAGCTGGACGTGCACAAGTCCATGGGGCCGGACGAGTTGCATCCGAGAGTGCTGAAGGAATTGGCGGCTGTGATTGCAGAGCCATTGGCCATTATCTTTGAAAACTCGTGGCGAACGGGGGAAGTCCCGGATGACTGGAAAAAGGCTAATGTAGTGCCAATCTTTAAAAAAGGGAAGAAGGAGGATCCTGGGAACTACAGGCCAGTCAGCCTCACTTCAGTCCCTGGAAAAATCATGGAGCAGGTCCTCAAAGAATCAATCCTGAAGCACTTGCATGAGAGGAAAGTGATCAGGAACAGCCAGCATGGATTCACCAAGGGAAGGTCATGCCTGACTAATCTAATCGCCTTTTATGATGAGATTACTGGTTCTGTGGATGAAGGGAAAGCAGTGGATGTATTGTTTCTTGACTTTAGCAAAGCTTTTGACATGGTCTCCCACAGTATTCTTGTCAGCAAGTTAAGGAAGTATGGGCTGGATGAATGCACTACAAGGTGGGTAGAAAGCTGGCTAGATTGTCGGGCTCAACGGGTAGTGATCAATGGCTCCATGTCTAGTTGGCAGCCGGTATCAAGTGGAGTACCCCAAGGGTCGGTCCTGGGGCCGGTTTTGTTCAATATCTTCATAAATGATCTGGAGGATGGTGTGGATTGCACTCTCAGCAAATTTGCGGATGATACTAAACTGGGAGGAGTGGTAGATACGCTGGAGGGGAGGGATAGGATACAGAAGGACCTAGACAAATTGGAGGATTGGGCCAAAAGAAATCTGATGAGGTTCAATAAGGATAAGTGCAGGGTCCTGCACTTAGGACGGAAGAACCCAATGCACAGCTACAGACTAGGGACCGAATGGCTAAGCAGCAGTTCTGCGGAAAAGGACCTAGGGGTGACAGTGGACGAGAAGCTGGATATGAGTCAGCAGTGTGCCCTTGTTGCCAAGAAGGCCAATGGCATTTTGGGATGTATAAGTAGGGGCATAGCGAGCAGATCGAGGGATGTGATCGTTCCCCTCTATTCAACATTGGTGAGGCCTCATCTGGAGTACTGTGTCCAGTTTTGGGCCCCACACTTCAAGAAGGATGTGGATAAATTGGAGAGAGTCCAGCGAAGGGCAACAAAAATGATTAGGGGACTGGAATACATGAGTTATGAGGAGAGGCTGAGGGAGCTGGGCTTGTTTAGCCTGCAGAAGAGAAGAATGAGGGGGGATTTGATAGCTGCTTTCAACTACCTGAAAGGGGGTTCCAAAGAGGATGGCTCTAGACTGTTCTCAATGGCAGCAGATGACAGAACGAGGAGTAATGGTCTCAAGTTGCAGTGGGGGAGGTTTAGATTGGATATTAGGAAAAACTTTTTCACTAAGAGGGTGGTGAAACACTGGAATGCGTTACCTAGGGAGGTGGTAGAATCTCCTTCCTTAGAGGTTTTTAAGGTCAGGCTTGACAAAGCCCTGGCTGGGATGATTTAACTGGGAATTGGTCCTGCTTTGAGCAGGGGGTTGGACTAGATGACCTTCTGGGGTCCCTTCCAACCCTGATATTCTATGATTCTATGATCCTGACACAACTGCCAAACAGCACACACACACACACACCCATCCCTGACACAACTGCCAAACAGCACACACACACACACCCATCCCTGACACAACTGCCAAACAGCACACACACTCACCCATCCTGACACAACTGCCAAACAGCACACGCACACACACCCATCCCTGACACAACTGCCAAACAGCACACACACACACCTATTCCTGACTCAAGTGCAAAAAAGTGCACACGCACACACAAACACCAACCCTGACAATGGCCAAAAACCACACCCAGTCAACCCTAACACAATTGTCAAACAGTGCACACATGCACACAAACACACACCATCTATGATACGACTGCCAGACAGCACACACGCACATCCCCCCAACCCTGACACAACTGCCAGACAGCACTCACATGCACATGCACACGCACACACACACACCATCCCTGGCACAACTGCCAAAAAGCACGCACGCACACACACCCTAACCCTGACACAACTGCCAAAATGCACATGCACACACATGTGCACACACACAGATACTTGCACCACCACAAACAGCACACATGTACACACACAGACACACAAAATCCCTAGCCACCCCATCTCCATATCTAATTTGTAACTATGCACCACCCCAAATCTATTCCACCTATTAACCACACACAGCAATCACAACTAACAGACACAGCCCACCCCAAACCACTTTATTGTCCAGCCATACAAACACACTCACTACCCCACTGCCACACACCCTTCTTAACACAATGCTTCATGGTGTCTGGTTCATGACAGATGCTCTGAAGTGTTGATGTTGTTCGTCCCATGATGCTGCTGGTGAAGTGCCGTGGATTGGTCCAGTTTCGTTGTCCTGGCAAAGGTCAGTCTCTCCTAGTTCAGGCTGCCAACAGGACTGCATTGTAGGGCTGATCTTCAGCTCCCCAAATACAAATGCTCTTGTTCTCCAGCTCTCAGCAGGTACGAGAACGTTTCCTCCCCTACCCATTTCAAGGCAACTGAGAAAGTCACGGTTGAGAAGAGGATGCTTAAAAATACTTGTGAAGTGGATATAAACAAAGACTTAGGCACAAAGGAACTCTGGGAGCAGATGCAGCAGCAGCATCCTCCCTCTCCCTCAGGATGCGAGTTCCCCAGCCTGTGCAGAGCTCTTTCACAAGGGCTCCCCACCTCTTCCATATGCCCAACCTAGATGCTCCCAACATATATGGAGCAACCGTTTGTACTGGCCCTCTGGCTGTGGTGAATATCACCCTAAGTGAGGCAGGGCTCTGCAATGAATGAGCAGGGTCCTGGGGCTCTGAGCTTGACTTTGGGCCACACCTATTTGTGATTACTAGGGTGTCAATATGGACATGCCATCAGCATGTTCAGCAGGCTCTATGTGCTCTGTGCATAGTGCATGTGCAGTGAAGAGAGAAGTGTCTGGAGAAGTGTCTGCCTCACTCTGGGTCAGACTGTGCCTGCAATTACAAAAGGGTTCATTCCGAGTCATCGCACTGATGTGGGTGGTATTGACCTGAGCTGATCTCTCTGTGAGTGAAAGCAGAGGCCTGGCCGCACTCATTACATGACTGAGGCAATGCTGCACCTAATGAACAATGAGCATGACAAGTTCTGATTGGTTCAGACGCTGCTTTGGAATTATTTGATTTATTTCCATTTATTATAAAAATCATTACAATTCATTCATTTAATTTATATGGAGAAAATAGGGTTATGTTATCATTTTGGCAAATGGACAGAAATTGTGCTTTCACTGCCTGCCTTCTTTAATACATTATTATAGGCATGTCATATACACACTCCTAGAGCTAAGGTTGCACAAGAATTTCCATTCTAAAGAGTCATTTTCAGAAGCTCATAAATTTGTCATATTTCACCTTTCACGCTGAAAACTTGCACCTTTGCCATTATGCACCTTTTTTAACTGCTTGGGAAATGGTTTACACCTGAAATTTGGCAGAGGCAGAGTCCCTAGGTGGTAAATTTGCCTTGTGGTGGTCCAGTGAAAGGCCATTTGGATTTGATTGAGTTATAAAGGTACTCTGTACTGTACTTTGGAAATGTGCTTTGGACATGTGCCCTGTTTTGTTACATTGGCACTAGGCATGAGTGCAGAAGACAGTGGAATGTCATAGCACGGCTGTCATCCTGCAAATACTGAGGCACATATGGAACTTTACTCATGGGAATGAAATTATGCAAGTGCTTACATTTTTGCAGAATTGGAGCTTGCAGACATGTCTGAAATATGATCTGTGATGGAAGCTGCTTCATTCCATACAATATTTGAA
This sequence comes from Lepidochelys olivacea, assembly GCF_965140295.1. Lineage (NCBI taxonomy): Eukaryota > Metazoa > Chordata > Testudines > Cheloniidae > Lepidochelys > Lepidochelys olivacea. The sequence goes on along the minus strand of NC_140418.1, from coordinate 40,803,188 downwards.
GGTGAGCATGAAATGAAACAGGGGTCCTATGGCAAAATTGGCCAGGACAAAGTGTGCGCCTGCTTTCTAGCAAATAATTTCATGGTATGGGATTTCTTTGTTTTATATTTTTTCCTTTAAAAAAAACAGAGGAAGTTCTTTATGGAAAACTGTTAAAGGAGCATTAAGTTGCAAAGTGAAGTACTCACAAACCTGTTAATGCCAAAGACCCTTGGGCCCATAACTCTCTCACCTCATGTGTGCATGATGATTCCGTCTTTAATGAAATCACATACTATATTTTTTTGTGGTATGGCAATGTAGGATGGCAGTTGAATACATCTCCCTCAAGCTCCCATTCAGCTCCTGTTGGAGGGGCACCCCTGTACATGGTGTGGTATTTGGACTCAGTGCAATACACAGACACCTGGGAATGTGCATCTACTGCACAATGATTCCCACCTTTCGGGTGTGACTAGCCAATGAGTATTTCATAGAGTCCAACGCCAGAAGGGAGTACAGTGATCATCTAGTCTTCTCTCCTGTGATAGCAAAGGCCAGAGATCTGTCCCAAAATTATTCCTAGAGCAGAACTTTGACAAAAACAGTCAATCTCGATTGAAAAATTGTTAGTCATGGAGAATCAACCACACTCCTTGGTAAATTGGTCCACTGGTTAATTACTGTCACCGTTAAAAATTTACACCTTATTTCTAGTCTGAATTTGTCTAGCTTCAACTTCTCCACGACTTTGACTGATGATGTAATTCTTGTGATCTTGTATCCTTGCTGGAGCTTGTGATGGGTGGAATTCTCTAAGAACTGGTCCAAGCCAGCTCTGGTTTAAGGATCATCCCAGCTCCCTGGCTCCTGCAGTTTAATTAATATCTCCTAATGAAGCTGCTGTTATCTTCCTAATTCTCTGAACTCTTACTGCCAGCACAGCACCCTGTAGCCCCAGGCAGACATCTCCAGGCTAGGCCAAAAATATAGATTCTCTCTCTCTCACCACCCCCCATCTTTTCTCTCCCACTATTCCTCCTTATTCCTCTGAGCCCGTCTTTGCATCCCACCCCATACAATCTGCCCTCCACACCCCTGTCTACTTTTCTCTGCCCTTTCCCTTGTTCTCCTTTTCTTACCTCTCCTCCCCCTCACCTCACTACCCCTCTCTGCAGTTGTCAGCTTTTCTAATGTCAATGTAAGTTTATTAAACAAAAAAGCCTTGCTGAGGTGATGAAGTGTCATTCTGATGGGCAGCTGAGACCTTTCAGCGAGGAACAAACACAGGAGAAGAAACACTATTAGCAGGATTTGTGCTTTTTATGAGCTCCTGCCATCTCTGCAGTTATTTGTGTTCAGCTCCTGCACCTATCTTCACTCACAGAATTTCACACATATCATGCCAAAGAACAGTGGCTGTAGCCATAATTTCTAAGACCAAAATTATTGATCAACCTTTGTTCTCCATGATAAAGAACAAAGCTCCTGGGCGCATGTGGATGGATGTGGTAAGCACTGACCCTTGGATACAAAGCAGAAGGATTTGGAAAGGGCAAAGAAGGGAGCAATACTCAGGGATTTGGGCATTCAAGCCCTGATGGAGATGAAATGAGTTCAGAGGCCTCCACTTGGTTCATATTCCTGCAGCACTAAGGCTACTCCCAGCAGCTCGGAGAAAGGGAATCCCCTACTGGACAGTTATGAAATAGGCCAGGCAGTTGGTGGATAGTTTATGCACAAAGACTCCATGTGTGAGAGTCTAAAGTAGCTATCAGAGTAGCAGCCGTGTTAGTCTGTATCCTCCATGAACTTACCTAATTCTCTTTTGAGCCCAGTTATACTTTTGACCTTCACAACCACCCCTGGCAACAAGTTACACAAGTTGACTGTGCATTGTGTGAAGAAGTACATCCTTATGTTTGTTTTAAATCTGCTGTCTATCAGTTTCATTCAGTGATGCCCAGTAGTTGTGTTATGCGAAGGGGTGAATAAGGCATTCTTATTCACTTTCTCCACACTATTCATGATTTTAAAGATATCTATCATATCCTGTATCTTAGTCATTTCTTTTCTAAACTGAACAATCCCAGTCCTTTTAATCTCTCCTGATATGGAAGCTGTTCCATACCCCTAATAATTTTTGTTGCCTGTCTCCATACTTTCTCCAATTCTAATGTATCTTTTTTGATATGGCGTGACCAGAACTGCATGCAGTATTAAACATGTGCGTGTACCATAGATACATATAATGACATATTTTTGGTCTTATTATCTATCCCTTTCCTAATGGTTCCTAACATTCTGTTAGATTTTTTGATTGTTCCACCCATGAGCAGATGTTTTCAGAGAATTACCCATAATGACCGTAAGATCTCTTTCTTGAGTGGTAACTGCTAATTTAGACCCCATCATTTTGTATGTATAGCTGGGATTATGTTTTCCAATATGGATTACTTCGCATTTATCAGCATTGTCTTTCATCTGCCATTTTGTTGCCTAGTCACCCGGTTTTGTGAGATCACTTTGTAATGCTTTGCAGTCAATTTTGGACTTAAGTATCTTGAGTAATATTGTATTGTTTGCAAACTTTGCCATCTCACTCACTTACTTTTGCCCCCTTTTCCAGATGATTTATGAATATGTGGAACAGCTTTAGTCCCAATACAGATCCTTGGGGACCCTGCTATTTATCTTTCTTCACTGTGACAACTGACCATTTATTCCTACCCTTTATTTCCTATCTTTCAATCAGTTACTGGTCCATGAGAGGACCTTCCCTCTTAACCCATGGCTGCCTACTTTGCTTAAGAGTCTCTGGTGTTGTACATTGTCAAAGGCTTTCTGAAAGTCCAAGTACTCTATATCGAGTGGATCACCCTTGTCCTCATGCTTGTTGATACCCTCAAAGAATTCTAATAGACTGGTAAGGCATGATTACCCTTTAAAAAAGCTGTGTTGACTCTTCCCCAACATATTACATTAATCTATATCTCTGACAATTCTGTTCTTTACTATAGTTTCAAACAATTTGCCTAGTACTGAAGTTAGGCTTAACAGCCTGTAATTGCCAGGATCACCTCTGGAGCCTTTGTTAAAAATCAGCATACACTAGCTATCCTCCAGTCATCTGTACAGAGGCTGATTTAAGTGATAGGTTACATACCACAGTTAATAGTTCTACAGTTTGATATCTGAGTTCCTTCAGTTCCCTTGTGTGAATACTGTCTGTTCTCGGTGACATATTTTTGTTTAATTAATCGATTTGTTTTGAAACCTCCTCTATTGATACCTCAATCTGGGACAGTTCCTCAGATCTGTCACCTAAAAAGAATGGTTCAGTGTAGGAATCTCCATCATGTCCTCTCCAGTGAAGACTGATGCAGAGAATTCAGTTAGCTTCTCCACAATGGCCATGTCTTCCTTGAGTGCTTCTTTAGCATGTTGATCATCCAATGGCCCTGCAGATTGTTTGGTAGGCTTCCTGCTTCTGATTACTTAAAAACAATTTGCTGTTTGTTTTTGTGTCTTTTGCTGGTTGCTCTTCCAATTCTTTTTTGTCCTGCCTAATGATACTTTTACACTTGACTTGCCAAAGTTTATACTCCTTTCTATTTTCTTGAGTAGGATTTGACTTCCAGTTTTTAAAGGATGTCTTTTTGTCTCCAACCACCTCTTTTTCTCTGTTGTTTAGCCATGGTGGCATTTTTTGGTCCTCTTGCTGTTTTTTTTTAATTTGGGGTATACATTTAATTGGAGCCTCTATAATGGTGTTTTTAAAGTTTCCATCCAGCTTACAGGCATTTCACTCTTGTGACTATTTCTTCCCCACCCTGCAAGGATGTTAAATTTAATTCTATTATGATTGCTATTTCTGACCAGTTCAACTATATTCACGTCTTGCACCAGATCCTGTGGACTAAATCAAGACTTGCCTTTCCCTTGTGGGTTCCAGGACTCCAAGAAGCAGTCAGTAGTGGTGTCTAGACATTTTATCTCTGCATTCTGTTCTGAAGTGATATGTACTCAGTCAATATGGGGATAGTCGAAATCCCCCATTATTAATGGGTTTTCTGTTTTTGTTGCTTATCTAACCTCCCTGAGCATTTCACAATCACCACCACCATTCTGGTCAGGTTATGATTGGTTGTATATTCCTATTGCTATCCACTTATTATTCAAGCATGGAATTTCTATCCACAGAGAGTCTATGGTACAGTTTGATTCATTTAAGATTTTCACTGTATTTGACTCTGCTTTCTTTCACGTATAGTGACACTCCCCCAGCATGACCCACTCTGTCATTCCTATGTTTTTTATACCCTGGTATTACCATGTCCCATGGATTATCATTGTTCCACTAAGTTTCTGTGGTGCCTGTTATATAAATATCCTCATTTAATGTTAGTCTCATTGTTTTGTTTTCTGAGTCTAGAAGGGACACCATTGCGATGATGATTGGTGTGGGCTAAGGACTTTGAAGTCTGGAAGCTGGGTCCCTAGAAGCTTTGCCAGGTCACTAAGCTACTTGTGGCCAATCCTCCCATTCCCAGATTACAACAGCCAGCACTTTCTCTCTGTCCCAAAAGCTAAAACTCTCATCTGTGCCCTGAGCATCTTCTGTTCCTATTACTGCAATCTCCTGGGCTCTGGCCTCCTCCCACCCTTCCAACAGGCAGCCACTGTCATTTCCTAGCCAACCAATCTGATCCCATCACGCCTCTTTTGATAGCTCCTAGTTTCCTCTTATCCACTGCACTGGATGGAAACTCCTTGCCGTCACCTTCAAGACTCTACAGCTCCCTGTGTGCTTAGGTGACTCACTCTTATTACTGTGTTCCCCACTCTGCTCAGCAGTGCTGCCCCACTTGCAGTTTCTCACACAAGCATCTGCATGTGTTTTTTGTGTGCTGTCATTATGCCTGGAATTCCCTCCCTACTAAGATCTGCCAAGCACCTCCCCTACCCTCATTAAAATCCCTCCTGAAACTTCCCCCCTCCTGCAGTGTCCATGGTGACATCAATCATTGTCTTCATCTTCCTTACTGGAGTTACAGAGAAAAAACCTGAGTGAGCCATGAAGTTGTGCATATGCTTGAAGGTGAGTAACTGCCTGCTCATATTGCTTCAGTTTCCTCCTCCCTCACCCCTGCCTGACTACACCGCCTCTTGTTAGGTAGCTTGGAAGCTCTTTGGGGCAGGGACTGCTTCTTCCCATGTCTTCTGTGAAACACATGGCATGCTTTAAAAATAAACATGTGCACCTGCCCTCTCAGGCTTTCTCCTGTGCCTGTCTCTAAAGGTAAGAAGATTTCCCGCTTTCCTAAGTGCAGTAGGATAAGAGCTGGAGGAGGGTGGCAGGGAGCTAGTTAAGCCATCTGGTGCACTTTCCTAATTTCAGTCTGGTACGAAAGCCCCTGCTGATATTAATGGTGCAATGAAACTTCACATCAGCATGAGCTCCAATCTCTTGTTCAATTACACACCAATTTCTTGAACAACAGCTCTGTAAAGGGCAACATGGAAATCAATGAATCCCGATGTACCTTCCCCTACAGGCTGTGTTTTTTACAGAACATAAAACACTAGGAAAAGGGGCAGGCAGGGGAGAATAGCTTCTAGTTCCTGTTGGGCTGGAAAAGATGAAGTTGGTAAGTGGAAGCAGGTGGTACATGGAATGTCTGTGTTAGCAGCAGCTGTGCTGTGGGCTTGGTACCTGCCACTGCAGAATCCTTAAGAGCTGGTTAAATGTTGAGGATGAGATGAGCTTTGGATAACAAGCCCAGAATCAGATGAGCATTCATAAATTCCTAGCTTCTCTAGCCATATAATAACTTGTGTGGGCGAGTCCATAGAGGAACACTGAGATTCCTCTCAATTGCACAATCTAGATAGGTGCAATATTCAGAGGACAAACCCAGGGTAAAGAACTGTTACAATGTCCCTGTTGATAAATTATAGTCAATTGCTTAGTTCATTATGAAATATATTCAAGAGACCAAATAACCAATATCTCTCAGATTTATTGCTATAAGCCAATAATAATATGTAACCCTTCTGCCAGTTGGAGTCAGCAGAATCCAGGGGTTCCTTTTCAAAAATGCAACACAGAACCGGCTCGAGCCCCCCCCCCCCCCAGAGTAACCTAGGGAAATTACACACCACCCCAGGATGCCTCTGAGAGGCAATACTTCCCCTTTAGCAAGCACAGAGTCTGAGTGTAGAAAAGAAACTTTTAATAAAAAGGGGAAAGTAACCCGGCATTAACTTGGGAAAATTCCACAAGCAGGATTCATAAACATAAAACCGTGAGCAAAACACTCACCCAGAGTATGTTGGGCAGTGTCCTTTTGTCTCAGGTTCTTAAGTCCAACAACCAAAAGTTCATTTAACGTGCCCCTCCCTTCTCCTTCCACTGCACCCCACTCACAGTTGTTGTTAAGACCCAGAGTTCAGAGGTACATCAGCATGTGTTCACCTCCCACCCTATGGGGCGGGGGGGAGGCATCTTGCTTGCTGTGCTGTCCGGGTGCTCACTCTGGTATCAGCTGCTTTGCTCACCACTCTGCCCTGCCATCCACCCCACTCTGCATCCTCTGGGATGTCTTCAGATCCCACCACTTAAGACATCCACTTAAGTTGGGGAGCCTCACTAATAGTACAGGTTGGGCAGTCTCTTGCATCAGAAAGACATCAAAACAGGTCAAATGCATGCTTAGACAAGGTTATCAGTGATTTCAGCTCTACTGATCTGCAACAAGACTCTCTATTAAGTCTTAATCAGCTCTATTGTTGCACAATGGAGAGCAAAAGGTTGAAAGAGTCTCTAGGAGCCTTAGGCAGAATCCTCACCACACTATCTCATCTACACTGGGTTTGGCACTCCTGTCCTCTACCTAGCGAGTGCAGTTTAGTTGAGGGTAAGTCCCTCAATCAGGGCATGCCAACAACAGTTCTGAGGCCCTTGATTCACACAACAAGGATAACAAGCCTTTACTACACCTGCCCCAATAACAAAGTGACTTGTGATCCAACACCAGCCAAAAGCAGCCTGTGATGTTCCTCTCTGGTGTTATCTGGACCAGGGATCTGCTAGGACTCTCCAATCCTTGACTCTGGGAGCCAGCCTTACCCTGCTCTGCTGTGAGAACCCCCACTCCTGGGCTGTTCATGCACAGCCTCTGGCATGTAAGCTGCTCCCAGCTACTTGCAAGTGAATGACACTAGCCAATATCTCCGGTCCCAGAAACAACCGATGAAGTGAGCTGTAGCTCACAAAAGCTTATGCTCAAATAAATTGGTTAGTCTCTAAGGTGCCACAAGTACTCCTTTTCTTTTTGCGAACCCTAGGAACCTCCATCTTGCAGTGTCCAGTTATGCCCACTGGATGCTGCAAGCTTATATAAGTTTGTCAATTTAACAAAGAAATTGATATGTACCAGGCTTGTTATCCCAAGAGGAGCCTTTGACACACTTCAAACCAAATGCACTGCTTCAGGTAGAATAATCAAACAGATATATTAACTACAAAGATAGTTATAAAGATAGATACATGAAATTATAACCTATAACATTATTATAACAATTACTTTAACATCACTATAGCAACCATGCTCAGTGCATTATAAGTCTTCCAAGGACACCCAACATGACAAACTTTGCACTGGATACCACACAATAATTTTATAAAGATGAGTATGGGTGTGTAGGGTGTTCCCCCAAGGTACAGAGTGTCACACCTCCCCTCTTAGTTTACTGCAAGAGGGTTAGTCACTGACTATCTCAAAGGCAGTTTGTTGTTATAGTTTTCTTGGCATCCAGCCATTAAGGCCATGAGGCAGCATGCCTCAGTTTACCCATTCACACACAGCAAACCCTTCTTTATGGTTTCTCTGCTGTGATAAGCTTTAAACCTGTTTACAGGTATTAATTGAAAAGTAGCATTATCATAAGATTTAACATCCGTGTCAAAATTCTTATCCCCTAAAATTAACATTAATACCAACATTTTATCACAGATGGGTGTTTACAAGTATCTTTATGATACCACACCCTCTGTTCAGTTATTGTAGTTTGAGGTTAGTTTGTTCATTACCCATGGTGTTCTTTGGCTCTCTCCCATGTAATCAGTCACTGGCTTCTCTTTCCCTCCAGTGTTTCCCTTTGTGTGGGCTCTTAATTTAATCATGGTTTCTGGAATTTTGGTGCCTTGGGGTCTGGCAAAATTGGGGATTGGTCCTGCTTTGAGCAGGGGGTTGGACTAGATGACCTCCTGAGGTCCCTTCCAACCTGATATTCTATGATTCTATGAATATTTAGGCCCCCCAAACTCCTTCTCTCTTCCCAGGGGCAAAATGGGATCCTTCCTTCCCACCACTTTTAAACCCCTTTTTCTGTGGGTTGCCCTCCATAGATGACTGAGTCTATTTGAAGGCATCAGCTAAAAAAGCCATCTCATCCACAGACTTTACATCTTTGTCCCTACACACTGCTTTACATCAGCCTTATAAATGCTTAGGAAATGCTCTTGAGCAACAAGATCCAACATTCCCTCAAAACTTGCCACCTCTTTGCTCCTCATCCATTTTCCCAACAAATCTTTCATTTTATTTACATATTCCCCATTACGCATACCAATATTCCTCTTAAGATTCCTAAATTTAACTCTATATGTTTCAGGGGTAATCTGAAAACTTCACAAAACAGTATCTTTAAATTTACAATAGTCTAAAGCATTTTCAATAGGCATTCCACTGAATACATTTTGAGCTTTACCAGTTAATTTTGCAATCAGAGTAGGAACTCTCTTATCAGGGATTTCATGTATTACACACAGCCTTTCAAAGGTAGTCAGATATTCAGCAATATCATCATCCTCACTGTATGCAGGACATAAGTGTTCCCAATTGTGGATTTTTGGAGTGATGGGAGTCGTTGGGGTTGGGGGGTTCTGGTTCTGTTTCTCTAGCAGTTCCAGTTAGTGTTTTCACTCTCTTTCGCTTTCTTCCCTCTCTTTCTCTTTTTCTTCCATGGCCCTTCTATGTGCAGCTTCCTCCCTGACTGCCTTTTTTTCTTTTTCTTTTATCTCCAGTTCTTTCAGTTGTAGTAATCTCTGGTGCACCCTCTCCTTTTCTGCAGACTGAAGCCTAAAAAGCTCCAACTTCTCAACTGCTTCACTGCTTTCACTCGTTTTCCTGCTTTTCTGTTCCTACTTCCCTTTCCCGAAATAAGCAAACAGAAAATAACAAAACTGTGACCTCTTCCTGACTATCCTTAGCCACTGCACTTCAGATTCACTTAAAACCACACGTATCAGTGCTTAAAGTGTGAACTTCACTTGGGAGTAACAAGCCGTACATACACCCTGCTCACTGCGCCACTGTGACGTTCCCCTTTGGTATTGTCTGGACCAGTGATCTGCTAGGCCTCTCCAATCATTGACTCTGGGAGCCAGCCTTACCCTGCTCTGCTGTGAGAACCCCCACTTCTGGGCTGTTCATGCACAGCCTCTGGCATGTAAGCTGCTCCCAGCTACTTGCAAGCAAATGACACTAGCCAATACCTCCAGTCCCAGACACAACCCTAGGAACCTCCATCTTGCAGTGTCCAGTTATGCCCACTGGATGCTGCAAGCTTATATAAGTTTGATATGTACCAGCCTTCTTATCCCAAGGGGAGCCTCTGACACACTTCAAACCAAACACACTGCTTCAGGTAGAATAAACAAACAGATTTATTAACTACAAAGATAGATTTTAAGTGATTAGATCAATTCTGTCTTGTTATGCTTTGACTTATAATGAAATAAAAGCAAAACACATTCTAAGCTGATCTTAACACTTTCAATGTCCTTAAAAATTTAGATGCTTCTCACCATGGACTGGCTGGTTACTTTTCAGTCAGGCTCTTCCCTTTGATGAGTATTTCAGTTGCTTGGTGGTGGTGGTGTCTGTAGATGTAGGTGGAAGAGAGCGAGTATGGCAAAATATCTCTCTCTTTTATCATGTCCTTTCTTTTCTCCTGGCTTTGCCCCCTGCCCCTTCAGTGTCAGGTGAACATTACCTCATCGCAGTCCCAAACTGCCCAAAGGAAGGGGGTGACTCCCTTGAGGGTCTAACAAATTCTTATGTTCCTGCCTAAGCCAGTGTTCATTGTTCCTGTGAGGCTGGGCTGGGTTTGTCCCATCCATGCCCTGACGAGGTGTGAACTGCCTTCTGGACAATAGAAGCTCATAGAAAGGCTGTCATTTTTATTAATAGAAAATGATATGCACAAATCCTGTTGTCTCAAATAAAGTTTCCCAAATACTTTAGTCCAAACACACTGACTTAGATAAAACAATAAAACAAGTTTGTTAACTACAGAAAAAATAGACTTTAAGTGATTACAAGTAAAGAGGCATAAAAATCAGAATCAGTAAAAAGCAACTAATACCTAACTTAACAAGCTAAGTGGTTTCAAAGCAAAAGTCTCTGTCACCACAAGTCGTAGCAGTCTTGCTGGCTGAACTTCCCTCAGACAGGATCCCTCCACCAGTCCAAAGCTATTTCCTTGTTCTTCAGGTGTTGTGGATGTTGCAGATAGAAAGGGAGGAATATTTTGGGGCATCTGCTTCCCATCCTTATAGTTTTCTTTCTTCTTTAAGAATCATCTCCTGCTGAAGTCTGTTTGGATGGGAATCTCAAGCTGTTTCTTTGTGAAGATGTAGATTTCTCACTCACACCATCTTTCCTGCCAAAGAATGGCTGCTTAACCAGGTGATAGTCCATTTGATTTTGTTGATATCTGGCTGAGGTATCAGTTTGCCTTTTGTCTCTGAGGGACTTGTATCTGGCTTCACTTAGTAACAGCATACAGTATAATCTTATAACTTTACATACAATGTTGCCACACATTTTACCAGGACAATAATGATTATAAAATTATGAGTTTTCAAATGACAAGACATACTTTTTGTACAAAAATTATCATAATTTTGTAAAGGGGTGAAGACTGTTGGGTAATGAACTTTTACAATACCCCTGTTGCTAAATTATAGTCAATTGCTTGGTTCATTGTGAAATATATTCAAGATATCAAATAACCACTGTCCATCAGATTTATTGCTCTAAGTCAATAATAATATAGTACAGAAAAAAGGATCAATATGTCGTCAGTCTATGGCAGTGGTGGGCAACCTGCGGCTCATCAGGGTAATCCACTGGCAGGTCACGAGACAGTTTGTTTACATTGACCATCCACAGCTCCCAGAGCTGTGGTTTGCTGTTTCTGGCCAATGGGAGCTGTGGGAAACAGCACGGGCCACAGAGACGTGCTGGCCACCATTTCCTGCAGCTCCCATTGTCTGGGAATGGCAAACCACAGCCACTGGGAGCTGTGGGCGGCCGTGCCTGTGGACGGTCAATGTAAACACATTGTCTTGCAGCCAGCCAGCAGATTATCCTGACAGGCCGCATGCGGTCCACGGGCCGCGGGTTGCCCACCACTAGTCTATGAGAAGTCATCTCATGCAGTGTTGTTATATTCACCTTATGCAGAAGGTGTGCTCCCAAAGTTACATTCCTAAAGCCATCTTTTTATACCCAACCTGTTTACAAATACAAGGTACTGCATATGTCACCTGAAACTAGACTTAAAGCAAGATAGAAATCTGATTGGTTATCTCTTTTATCTGAACACATGCATTCTAAGTACCAAGAGCTGTGAAGGCACCTCCTAGGTTCATACTAAGGTAGACCGATCATAGGTCTTGTCCTCTTCATTTGGGATATTCCAGTACTGGCCTGTGAGAATAACTCCTTTTGTGTTGCTATGGTAAACTACTCATATATCCTGATCCTGACAGCTTGCCTATCTACTTAAGCCAAAGCATACATCGGTTAATGCAGAGTGTTATGGGATACTGAGCTAGTAAACAGCAAAGAGTGAGGAAGTTTAGTGAGAGAGTGTAAGGGTAGGTCTACACTTCAATTAAAACCCATGGCTGGCCCATGCTAGCTGACTCGGGCTCACAGGGCTCAGGCTAAGGGGCTGTTTAATAGCCATGTAGACTTTGTCTGGAGGGCTTTGGCACTAGGACCCTGTGAGGTGGGAGGGTCTCAGAGCTCAGGCTGCAGCCGAAGCAGAATGTCTATGGGCCCACCCTGGGGATCTAACTGCCGTGTAGACTTCACATGAGAGGCAGAAACTCCAAACTCAGGCCAATAAACCTCCTAAAAACAAAAACAACAAAACCTTTGCAAGAGTGAAAATACTGCAGGCAGAAGTCCTGGAGCATAGCGAGGGGTCTTCAGTTTATTGCACTGATGCAGCCTGTATGATTGCCTGGCTTGTAGGCGGGTGGTGTATGTGTGCACTCACTGCAAGCAACTCATGGCCTTCAGAAAGCGAGGGCAGGCTCTGGAGACTCAAGTGGTTGGACAGGCAGAGGTCAATGCCACGGGCTGTTGGCCCTTTACTAAGACTTGGTAGGTTGTTTGGTTAGCCTCTCACCAGGCCAGGAGAGAGGGGAGGGGCTGAGGAGGAATCCAGATCCTCTGGCCAACCAGAGAGCCCCAGACCAGGGCCAATGGTAAGTAGCAAGCACACCAAGCCAGCCAGGCCAATCAAGGATCCTAGCTCCCTGTGTGCTGGGGGCAGGGGAGACAGAGAGGGTAGCCCTGGGTTGGGGGAGGAGCTTGGTTTGGAGCTGTCAGGGTTCCCTCCCCACTCTGAACTCTAGGGCACAGATGTGGGGACCCGCATGAAAGACCCCCTAAGCTTATTCTTACCAGCTTAGGTTAAAAACTTTCCCAAAGCACAAATTCCTCCTTGTCCTTGAACAGTATGCTGCCATCACCAAGTGATTTAGCCAAAGAACAGGGAAAGGACCACTTGGAGTCCTATTCCCCAAAAATATTCCTCCAAGCCCTACACCTCCCTTCCTGGAGGCTTGATAATAATATCCTCACCAATTGGTACAGGTGAACACAGACCCAAACCCTTGGATCTTAAGAATAGTGAAAAATCAATCAGGTTCTTAAAAGAAGAATTTTATTTAAAGAAAAGGTAAAAGAATCACCTCTGTAAAATCAGGATGGTAAATACTTTACAGGGTAATCAGATTCAAAACACAGAGAATCCCTCAGGCAAAACCTTAAGTTACAAAAAGACACAAAAACAGGAATACACATTCCCTCCAGCATAGTGAATTTTACAAGCCAAAACAAAGAAAATGCATTTTCTAGCTAGATTACTAACTAACTTTACAGGAGTTGGAGGGTTTGCATCCTTGATCTGTTCCTGGAAAAGGTATCACACAGACAGACAGACAAAAGCCTCCACCCCCCCACCCCAGATTTGAAAGTATCTTGTCCCCTCATTGGTCATTTTGGGTCAGGTGCCAGCCAGGTTACCTGAGCTTCTTAACCCTTTACAGGTAAAAGGGTTGCCTCTAGCCAGGAGGGATTTTATAGCACTGTATACAGAAAGGTGGTTACCCTTCCCTTTATATTTATGACACACACCCCAAATCACAGATAGGGTGAAACACTGGCTGTGATTTCTTGCTGGAGCTCTAGGAGAAAACAGAGTTAATAAGACACATGCATCTCTTATGGGGGGTGTCAGTGAGGGAACAGAGCTAGTGAGCAGGCCCAGGATCTGTGAGGGGAATGGGAAACCACCATGGGCAGATGACAGACCCAGCCAGGCAGGATCCCGCAGAGGGGAGTGAATGACCTCATCAGAGACAGGAGGGGTGTGTAGGGTGTGGCCTGGGAAATCAGAGACACACTGTAAGGGAATGAAAGAAGTTAGAGACCCTAGCTAAGGAGAGTGAATGGAGCAGCAGGGAGGGGGCTGAGCTGTGGGAGCCCAGTAACTCCCATCTCTGACTATACTGCCCTGAGACCAGCTGTGCAGGGAGCTATAGTTAGCATTGGTCTTGGGATGTTCCTAACAGCCCGTGACCTACAGAGAAGGTGGTTGGTTCTTTACAAAGGCTTGTCTGGTCCAGTTCTAAGGCAAAGACCTACGTGAGTTGTGCACAGCCCTGGACAAAGGCAAGACCCCCTCTCAGCAGACAGGGGCATCCTGAGCTCAGAGGAGATGGTTTTTTGTTTGTCTCTTTGTCTCTCCTTTTCACTTGACCCTTGACTACAGAGATGGTGAGCAGACTGCTCCCTCAGTGAGTACTCACCCTGTGCATTCACCAACTTGGGGGGTGGGCCTTCTTCATTCACTAAACCCTACTGTGAAACATCTAGTGACCTTTTGAACCAGGGTCTCTGTTGTAGGGGAAGATTTTTTGCTTGAGAACAAAACGGGGGGTCTCGACACTGCTGCGATAATTTGTGTGGAGGTCTGAGTGAAGCCATAACCTGGTGGGCAGGTCATTAACCTCCCCAAACACCGATTGTGGAACGACCAAACCAAAGAGCCAAGCTTTGCCACCCCTGTGACATTCTATACCTTGGGAGAGCATACTGTAACCCCCATATTCCTCATTTTCATATAATCTTACATATAAAGCATGACTTGTAAAGGTACCAGGGGCAAGGTTATGATCTGCTGAAAGTAATTTCTCTATCCATATATGTGTATCATTAATGCATATGAAGTTATGAGAATTGTGTTGTATGGTGGTCACTAAAGCATGCTGTAAGTTGGGGAATCAGCCAGATATTAGCTCCCTAGAGGCAACAGCAAAGAAAGTAACCAACGCCCAGGCTGGGTGTCAAACAACCCATCAAGAGCCATTGTCCAGCAAGGGAGCTACAAAGCAATGACTCATCTGCATGAGGCCACACCAGGGGAATTGCTCAACCTTCCTTGGAGAGATTCAGAAATGCCCTCCAGACATGCCTGGACTTGTGCTCCCCAAGCTCATGGACTGAGAGTATAAAACAGACAGAGTGGACATATACTCCTGCCCCCACCTATGATACAAGCAACCAAGACACTGAGAAGATGACAAGACTAACACAGGAACAAACCTGCATATTAAGGACTGCAATATCCAGTGGGGTGAGAAAAACTGCTTATTCTAGTTGCTGCCCAGTCTAATAGGGTTGAGAGTTTAGACTGCGTGCTTATATTTTATTTTAATTTGGTAACCACTCTGACCAGGCCCACAACATTTTGGCACCTGAGGCGGGGAGCCTCATGCCCCCTTGCTTGGGCCAAAACTTTGAAAGGTCTCAATTGTGCCTTCTTCCTGGTCTACTCCTCTCACGGTACCGCTCTGCTACCTACCCCAATAAAGGAGAACTAACAACTTAAAATGCCTTGTTCAAAAATTTTAAGTAACACTTAACTTTCAAAACGCCTGAACAGCAAATGTAACTTTTCTTGTCTGCATAGTAAACTCTGGAATTTTTATCCATTTGAATAATCAAAGTGATGCTTTCCGTGCCTTCTTGGTTGCAAAGATTTGAACTGCTTCCTGCTGAAGGTCCACAGTCTGGGCCAGCTCATGCTCTATTGAGATGGTGGCAAGGCTGACCAGCCTCTCCTATGTCATTGTGCTGCATAGATGTATTTTTATTAACTTCAGCTTGGAGAAGCTGCGTTCTGCACTGGCAACTGTTACAGGAAGTGTTAGAAGTATGCACAGAACAATAAAAGCATTTGGAAAGAGGTTGGTCATCTTATTTGTGCACATATATTCCAGAACAGCCTTTGGAGTTGATCCTGCTGAAATGTATCACCTAAATCACTCGCATCAATATCGCGCATGTCATCAGGTGTCAACACTGTCTCTAGTGCCCTGCATTGCTGGTGTAGGTCTTCTTCAGGTATAGTGAGGAGATTTGGAATATCATACAACATCCCAAATATACTGCTGTGTTCCTTGAGCTGCATGAAACATTCTTCAGCTGACTGTATTGCACAATCTAGCACCTGGTTAAAGAATTCAACTTTGAATTGTTGTTTGGGGTCTCTTATGGGATTATCCTGTGCCTTGTAATCAAAATTTCTTCTTCATTGACTCTTGTATTCTTGAATGGGTGGGAAAATAGCTTCAGGGTGAAGTTCCTCTGCCAACTTCTGTGCACTCTTCAGAGTGTTTTGAAAACCCTCATCTGACCAGTAAGGCTGTAGGTATGACTTTGCTTTGTCCAGTTGTTCCATTACTCCAGATATATCAAGTTCAACACCTTGGAGTCTCTTGCTTACAACATTTATTTCAGACAGTATGTCATGTCAGAACAATAAGCCACACAGAAATTTGAAGGTATGTATGTTTCTGGTGATTCCATTTCCTGCTGCCACTGTTCTTCCATGAATAGTTCCTGTCATAGCATTATCCTCCATAATGGCAACTATGGCATCATCTATCTTCCCAATTTGGTGTTTGTCATAAATATAAAGGGAAGGGTAACCACCTTTCTGTATATAGTGCTATAAAATCCCTCCTGGCCAGAGGCAAAATCCTTTCACTTGTAGAGGGTTAAGAAGCTAAGATAACCTCGCTGGCTCCTGACCCAAAACGTCCAATGAGGGGACAAGATTCTTTCAATTCTGGAGGGGGGGGGAAGGCTTTTGTCTGTCTGTCTGTCTGTGTGATACCTTTTCCAGGAACAGATCAAGGATGCAAGCTCTCCAACTCCTGTAAAGTTAGTAAGTAATCTAGCTAGAAAATGTGTTAGGTTTTCTTTGGTTTTGGCTTGTAAATTCGCTGTGCTGGAGGGAATGTGCTTTCCTGCTTTTGTGTCTTTTTGTAACTTAAGGTTTTGCCTAGAGGGATTCTCTATGTTTTGAATCTGATTACCCTGTAAAGTATTTACCATCCTGATTTTACAGAGGTGATTCTTTTACCTTTTCTTTAAATAAAATTCTTCTTTTAAGAACCTGATTGATTTTTCATTGATCTTAAGATCCAAGGGTTTGGGTCTGTGTTCAACTGTACCAATTGGTGAGGATATTATTATCAAGCCTTCCCCAGGAAGGGGGGGTGTAGGGCTTGGGGGGATATTCTGGGGGAAGACGTCTCCAAGTGGTCTTTTCCCCTGTTCTTTGTTCGTGCTTGGTGGGGGCAGCATACCAGGTTTTCAACCTAAACTGGATCCCAAGACAAGAAAGAAATCTGTGCCTTGGGGAAGTTTTAACCTAACCTGGTAAGAATAAGCTTGGGGGGGTGGGTGTCTTTCATGCAGGTCCCCACATCTGTACCCTAGATTTCACAGTGGGGAAGGAATCTTGACATGGTGGCAGAGCGGTGGGATCGTTTTGAACCAGAAGCACAGCAGGATTTTAAAAGGTTTTGTAAAAGGTGATTGCAGCTGCAGATTCTGTCTCTCTGCCTGGGGACAGAGCAGCTCTATAACAAAAGGATTTTTCTGTAGGCTGAGAACAGCTATCAGAGACAAAGATATCAGGTTACAACACAGTAAATTTTACAAGCCAGGTTTTTTTTTTTTCTTTCTAACTCTCAGGTATAGCTAGGTTAAAAACAGAGAAGCTAAGATGTCAAAAAGCAATGCCCAACAGAAACTGGAGATAGCCCGACTGGAAACAGAAGAGAAAGAAAAGGAACACCGGAGACTGGTTGAATTAAAATGACTCGATAAGGAGGGAGCGAAAGAGGCAGAGAAAGCCCAGGAGGCTGCCCACAGGAGAGCTAAGGAGGCAAAAGAAAAAGAAAGGGAGGAGAGGGAAGAAAGAGAAGGCAAAGGCTCAGCAGAATATACCGCATAACCCTAACAATCCTTCCCCAACAATCCACAAATGGGAGCGACTATGTCCACAGTATGATGGATCCACGGCCATATGGGGAGACATTGAAAAGACTGTGACCAGCAAAGGTGAGAAAATATTCAGCAATATCACTGGATTCAAGTCTCTAATCATTCTGATTGCTGTCTCTGAAGCCCTTGAATTCTGGGGTATCCTTTGTGAGATGGAGTGCTGCACATGCTGTTCCAAGCGAGGCAGTGTTTCCGTCCCATTCCATATGTATCCTAAGACTTCATTTGCTTTTCTGATCACAGTTGCACACAGAGCAGAGGTTTCCATGGCACTGTGCACAACATTGGCCAGATCTTTTCCCCCCATTTATTTAGAACACAGTAAGAAATACAAGGTCACATTATTGCTATCAGTGTGAATTGCCTTTGTCATCATGGAATTTCTTCTCCCATTCACCTTGCTTTCTTAGATCTCTCTGAAGTCCCTCAGTCTTTGGTTGGCCTGAGAGAAATAATATTATGTCATATGGAGATCAAGTGAATCCAGTGTCTGAGCACTTTTAGGAAATGCTGCAAAATCTTCCTCTGGAGAAAAAGACTTTCCATCATAAGAACAATACAACACGGAGACCTAATAAACCTCAGTGCTGCCACCCCCTTCTACCCAATAAGTCCCAGCATCGGCCCTTCCTGAGTCACTACCAACCTGAGTCCGTACCAACCAATAACAAAAAAGGAAATTAATAACTTCTTTACCTTCTCCCACTCCAAACAAACCAACCCCAGAGTTTTCTCCCCAAAGGGAGAAGTGCCAGGGACTCAATGAAATTCACTAGAGATTGCTTTTGTTTTTACATGGACGGTGCTCAGATACTGTGGTGATGGGTAGCGCCATAAAACTGATAGACCGATTGGTCTGCAGATTTGGCCATCCCTTTTCTAGCTTGTTAATAAACATTGAACAACATGATTCCTAGATTGGCACCTCCTGTTAGCCTTTGACCTGCTTCTCTCTTCCTTCCCCCACATGCCAATTCCTCCCTTTTTCCCTTCTCCATGTAACGCCCATTTTCATAAGATTCCAGGGCGAGAAGGGACCACTGTGACCATCCAGTCTGACCTCCTGTATCACACAGGCCAGAGACCCGCCCCAGAATCATCCCAAGAGCAGATCTCTTAGAAAAACAGACAGACAATCTGCATTTAAAACTTGTGAGTGATGAAGAACTTACCACAGCCCTTGGATATTTGTATCAATGGTTGTTAATTTCACTCATTTTTAAAAAAAAATTACATCTTAATTCCAATCTGAATTTGTCTAGCTTCAGCACTATCCAGTGTCTGGACATTAGACCTTTCTCTCTAGACTGAAGATCCCACTATCAAATATTTGTGCTCCATGTATGTATTTATATACATAATCAAGTCACCCCTTAACTTTCTCTTTGTTAAGCTACATAGACAGACTCAAGGAGCTCAATCACTATAAGACATGTTTTCTAACCCTTTAATCATTTTCATGGTTCTTCTGTGACCCCTCTCCAATTTATCTACATCCTTCTCAAATTGTGGACACCAGAACTGGACACAGTATTCCAGCAGGGGCCACACCAGTGCCAAATACAGAGATAAAAACCTCTCTACTCCAACTCGAGATTCCCCAGTTTACACATACTAAGATTGCATTAGCCCTTTTGGCCACAGCACCACACTGTACAGCTTATTATCCATCATGACCTCAAGGTCCTTTTTGGAGACACTACTTCCTAAAATGGAGTCTGCCATTTTCTTGTGGCCAGTTTACCAATCAATCCAGATTGCTCTGTATCAGTGACCTGTTCTCTTTCTTATTTACCGCTCCCCCAATTTTTGGGTCATCTGCAAACTTTAGCAGTGATTTTGTTTTCTTACAAGTGATGGATAAAAATATTAAACAGCATAGGGCCAAGAACCAAGCCCTGGGACTCCACTAGAGACACACCCATTTGATGATGATTCCCTGTTTACAATTACATTGAGACCTCTCAGTTAGCCAGCTTTTAATCCATTTAATGTGTGCCATGTTAATTTTATATTCTATTTTTTTAAAATTAACATTTTATGTGAAACCAAGTCAAATGCCTTATAGAAATCTAAATATATTACATAACACTCCTACCTTAATCAACCAAATTTACAGTCTTATCAAAAAAGATATCAAGCTAGTTTGATAGGATCTATTTTCCATAAAACTATCTGGACACCTGTCCCAGTACTTATCTCACAACACTTCTTCCCCAATTCCTTCCTGACTGAAATTTTGAGCCAACACGCTTTGGTCCAGGAAGAAAAATGCTAGGAGTCTTGTACTGTTGAATGGGTTTGGGGTGCAGGAGGGGGCTCTAGACAGGGGGGTAGGGCTGAGGGATTCGGAATGTGGGATGGGGCTGCGGGTTGAGGCAGGGGATTGGGGTGGGGGTACCGGCTCTGGGCTAGGGTGTGGGCTCTGGGGTGGGGCTGTGGATGAGGGGGTTGGGGTGCAGGAGGGGGTTCGAGGCTGGGGGGTGGGGCTGAGTGATTCAGAATGTGGAAGGGGGCTGCGTGTTGAGGCAGGGGGTTGGGGTGTGGGAGGGGATACAGGCTCTGGACTGGGGCCTCGGGCTCTGGGCTGGGGCCAGGGATGAGACGTTTGCACTGCAGGAGTGGGCTGTGGGTATGGGGGGGGTTCAGAGCTGGGGCAGGGGGTTGGGGCTCAGGGTTGGGGCACAGGCTTACAGTCAGTGGTGCAGTGGGGCTAAGGCAGGCTTCCTGCCTGTCTTGGCTCCACGCTGTCTCCTGGAAGCGGCCAGCACCAGGTCTGTCTCCTAGGAGGGGAGCCAGAAGGCTCTGCATGCTGCTTTTGCCCGCAGGCCCCACCCCACAGGTGCCATTGGCCCGTGGTTCCTGGCCAGTGGGAGTGCAGAGCCAGTGCTGGGGTGGGGACAGTGCTTGGAGTCCCGTGGACACCCCCTGCCTAGGAGCCGGACCTGCTGGCCGCTACCAGGGTGCAATACAGTGCCAGGACAGGTAGGGACTAGCCTGCCTTAGACCTGCAGCACCGCTGACCGGACTTTTAACGGCCCAGTTGGCTGTGCTGACCGGAGCCACCAGGGTCCCTTTTCGACTGGGTGTTCCGGTCGAAAACTGGACACCTGGCAACCTTAGCCACTCTGCCTCACTATGTCACTGGGCATTGCCCACTGCCAGGGAATTATCATAGCACTGAACATTCTATTGCTCTGGCCTGCAGTCCGGGCAGAGTGGCAAATGAGTCTCTGGGCCCCCAGCCCTCAAGCAGGGCAGGGCACAAACCAATCTATGATTCCAGCCTGCAGTCAGGGCAGAGCAGCAAACAGTCAGGGTCTCTGGCCTGCAAGCAGGGCAGAGCGGCAAATGAGTCTCTGAGCCCAGGCCCCCAGTCAGGGTGGGGCAACAGTCTAGGGCTGTGGTCTGTACTCAGGAGGATGGCCAAAAAACACAGGCCTCTTGGCCTAGAGAGGGGAGGCTACCACCCCAGGGGTGGGGTGACAGGGAGTAGGGTGACTTGACTCCATTGGGCCCTAGCCCAGGTTCCTAACAGTGGCAGAGTTTTCTGCTAGTGGGTCAGTGCAGAAACCAGCCACAACACACCGACCACGTTTTAAGCAGCGATTCACCTAGACTGAGGTCATCTACTTCTGGGCCACTTCCTACCCTCCCCTCCCAGTGTACCTGGATCTGTGGGGTGTCCTCCATCTCCTTGAGGTAGGTAGCTAGTGGCAGTCCCAACAACTCCTCAGTGTCTCAGTCCGCTGGCAGCTCCAGCCACTCTGGCCAGTCCTCAGTTTGGCAGAGCATCTCTTCGGTTTCCAGGCTCAGGAAGGCGTCTGTCTCCTTCAGCGGCTGGAGCCCAACTGACCTCCAGGATCATAGGAAAAATACTTTTATCCAGTGAAAAGTCTTGAAATAGGGAGCTATTGTCATTTACAGTAGAGCAGGGAGCCTGTGCATTGCAGATTTTTTTTCAAGGCTTTTGATAATAGCTGCTGCCTATTTCAAGCAGGCCAGTCCCTCCACCCTAAGGTCCAACAAATGATCCCCCATGAACATTTCAGAGACCAGTGGCTGGTTCTTCCCAGGTTGTGAATAGTATTGCTGCATGTGCCGCAGACTGTGGGCCTGGGCCAAGGGCCACTAATCTTTTTAGCATATACGCAACATGCCTCCGGTGTCACGTGACCAGGATTCATCACCAAAATTGGTCCGCTGATTGGATCAATCGCTTGATGCAGCAACCATGAATGCAGCACCCACTCAGTCTTGAGGCCTTAGTTCCCCACCTGTAAAAAGGGAGATAATGATCTTCCCTTTGCCTGTCTTGCCTATGGCTGGGCCTGTTTTGGGTGCTCATATGGCACCTCCAGGCACTGTTGAAATATAAACTAGTAATAGCAGCTCGGTGAAGGGTTAAAGGGCACAAAGACAAGTTTTCTTTTTGCTCTGCAGTTCACATGAAAGTTAAAATTCAGAGGAAAAAAATGGAGATGCCTGAAAGGAACATTAAGGGCTGTTAGAGTAATATTAAATAAGTAGTTTAGTTTAGACCTGGTACAGTATGTACATGACTTCATTACTTTCTTAAAATATATACTGCTTTAAGGCATTTTACTAATTATTTATATTATTTATTTATGATTATTATTTACTCAATGCCAACAGTGTGCTATGTGCTTTGCAGAGACATTTATGATGTATTTATATGCCAGGCTCCAAGATGAAATGTTCAGTTATGTTTTAATGATTTGTGAGATGGAAAAAATACAGAAAAAATGCTTGCACATTGGGGAAAAATGCCCTTTTTTCACCCTCACTTAACTCAAACAACAGAGGATGTCCCACAAACTTTGCAGGTCACCTTCCTTCTCAGCTGAGCCAGAGCATGGAAAAACTCAGCCCCGAAAACATTTTGCAAAAAGTATGAATGAGGCAGAGCAGGGTTTAGCAAGGAACTGGTCTTGCAACATTTGGAGCAAAGACTATAATCAAATGTCTCAAACTCTGTGGGACTGTTGTGTGTGGAGGAATCAGCAAACAGCCTCTTGGATTTCTTTAACAGATGCTTCACTGTTTCTTAAAACAAAGAACAGCCTAGTAAGAAACTAGCACAATCTTCACTGGCAGCCCCAATTTGTTCTGCTGCACAAGTTTGTCAATTTACTCATTTGTTAAAACCAGCTGCAAAATAGATCATCTTTGCACAATCCCTGGCATTTATAGCTAATAGCAAACCATGCTTCCTCAGGGGCCACTTTCACTGACCTATCTATGTTTAAGACCTCTTAACTATTTAGGTGCTGAGTCAACTTACTGGGCAAAGCACAGAGCTGGCAGGGCTCCTCCTGCTCGTGCATCATGGGAGAGTCTGAACCAGGGTCAGGTCAGGAATGATTTCTCATGACGCTGCATTTCAAGGCAAACTGAACTCACGCCTGCTTGAGGGGGAGGAGTGTGTACTGTAGGATTGCTGTGAACATTTGCAGCAGCAGAGGGCTTCTGGCCCTGCTCAGGGGCATTGGAACAATTTGTACAGGGGCGGGGGGCGGGAGCTGAGAGTCATTGCACAAAACTGTAAGCCCTGTATATGATGGAAACCACGTCAAGCCAGCGGGTGCTATCACACCCCCAGCACCACTAGTTCCAACACCCTTGGCCCTGCATCATCAGGGTACCTCCTATCTCCCCACCCCTTCCCCCTGCAGCCATGTGGGCTGGGGCAGAAAGAAACCCTAGGGGGCCCATGCAGAAGCAGTGGTATGGAATGCTGCTGGTGTATTAACTCAGCCCATTTAATGTACTGCAGTATGCCCTGCCTGGGGTAGACCAGCTGTACAAGCTGTGCTGCTCAAAACGCATCCTACCCGCATGCTTTAATTCCTCCTCTAGCCAAGGCCTCTTGTGCAGCGCCCAACACAGTGGGGCCAACCACATTAGGGCCTTCGGGTGAGGGAGGTGAATTCAGGGGTGCAGGGGCCACACAGGAGGTTGGGCAACAAAAGCAGAATTCCCCCCCCCCCAATGAAATACATTTAAAATATGATACATGGATCTGCCACGTAGCCGTGCATGCTTCTAAGACAAGAGTCTCAGCTGAGAGGCCCTTGGGCTGGACTCAGCCCGCCTTGGGCATTTACAGGCATGTCCCAATTCTGCATAATCTCAGCTTTCACTTTGTAAAAAAGAACGGGATCCCAGCCCTCCTGGCTGTAAATAAAGTATGGGGCTGTGCCACAAGTGTAGATGATGCAGCGGTGGCTGCCTGCCTCTGCCGACATCTCAAAGCCACAACTCTCAACTGTCCTGTCTGGCCCTGCCATGAACCTTTTGGTGTGTTAACGCTGAAGCCTCTTGACACTGTGTGTGTAGGGACACCATATTTCACAAAGGGAAAACAGGACACCCCCTGGGGCTGGCCCGAGCCCTCTCCGGCCCTGCTGGCCCAAGTCTCTTGCCTGAGCCCCCCCCGCACAGGGCAGGCCCAAGTCACTTGCTCGAGCCCCCACCCCCAGCATGGGACAGGGGCTGAGGCTGGCATCACTGCACCTGAGCCTGCCTGCCCCCATCTGAGTCCTACCCCTGTATATGATGGAAACCACCCCACCTTTTTTTTTTTTTTTTTTTACACACAAAAGTGGCATTTGTCCCATTTGCTCTTGCCAACTGATCAACTCAGCAACAGGAAACGGGATAAATGTCCACTTTTGCCAGAAAAGTTGGGACAGACGGAACAGGGCTTAAAAAGGGACTGTCATAGAATCATAGAAGATTAGAGTTGGAAGAGACCTCATCTAGTCCAACCCCCTGCTCAAAGCAGGACCAATCCCCAACTAAATCATCCCAGCCAGGGTTTTGTCAAGCCTGACCTTAACAACCTCTAAGGATGGAGATTTCACCGCCTCCCTAGGTAACCCATTTCAGTGCTTCACCACCCTCCCAGTGAAATAATTTTTCCTAATATCCAATCTAGACCTCCCACACTGCAACTTGAGACCATCACTCCTTGTTCTGTCATCTGCGACCACTGTCATCTGCCACCTGGCCAAAACGGGACGCATGGTCAGCATTAGCTGTCTCCCTGCTCCTTCCAGTCGGGTAATAGAGAAGGGCTGACAGTTGGGACTGGGCATTGCTGCCAGGTGGGGAATGCATAGCAAGGGGAGCAGAGAGACTGCCAGAGCCAAGGGGCAGGTATAGCAGGGGCCTGGCTCCACACAAGGACTTAGGTCACAAAACACTAGACTGAGGCACAACTGCAATCCACAGAACCCCTGCTCAGTTGCTGCCTAAGTGTGTCTGCACCTAAACTCCCTCAGCACCTGAATTCCCACTGCCAAAGTTCCCCAGGCACCTCCCTCTCTGCCTGTGGTCCTGCACACTGCCACTGCCAGCTGTGTACCTCAGCTAAGCTCCAGGGAGAGCCTCAAGTGGATGGAAACAGGTGTTTCCCCATCACCTAGGACCAACCCAGCAGGCATGCGCAGAGCACACCTAACTGCACACCACACTGCTGGGTGGAAGGCACGGAACGAGGAGCGCTCTCCCACCCAGCCTTCAGCCTAGTGGTTATGGCACTCCCCCAGCAGTGGTAGACCCAGATTCAGATCCCCCTCTGCTGGCCGAGGGGGAGGAAGGATTTGGCCCTGGTCTCCCGCCTGCCAGATGGTGGCCTACCCACGGCTCGGCAGAGTTTCTCTCTGGTCCTGGTACCATTATGAGGTAATTCTGGAGATGCAGTGGAACAGCTTACCCAAGAGAACCCACCTCAGGATATTCCCCAGGCTGGGGGGAGGGTGTGCACTACAGAGGTGCAGAACCCAGCTCAAATCCCTGTGCCTTAGCTGAGGGCAGGGGGAACTTGACTCCTGTTCCCCTGGGGGTGTTTCCTAACCACTGGGCTGCAGGGGCTGCCACAGCCACCGCTTCTGCCCTTGGGGCATGGGATGCATCAGTTGCTTGAGCCAGTCCCCCAAGAAAAGGCGCAGGTGCTGCCTGCTGGAGAGGTGTCCTGGCTATGGAGCACTAGCAGAGCAAGATGCTGCCCAGCAGTCCTAGCTTATCTCAGAGACAGGGGCGAGCCCCCATCCCCCTTTGGTCAGCATCTCCCAATGGCTGGCTTTTGTGCATCTCCGCTATTGGCATCAGTCTCTCCCCATGCCCTGCAGTGGGGGTGACGTGCCTAAACCAGGCTGCTTGGATTCCTGTGATTCAAAGTGCTTATAAGGGAGGAGCTGCAGCACTGAGCCCTCAACACCTGCATCCCTTTGCCTTCAGGCCATGGCCCCAGAGTAACGCCCAATGCCTCCATAAAGGTGCTGAACAAACAAACGGAGTTGGGCGTCTGGCACCAGCCAGGCTCCCAATGTTCACGGCCGGGTTCCCCCTTAGTGCAGCCAGAGGAAGGCCAAGGAGGAGCGGCCTGTGCCCATAAGTGCTCTGTGTTGTACAGCTGGCACAGGCAGCTCTGCATCTGCTAGGCCAGCTGTCTCTCCTCAGTGTTAGGGGCAGGAGAGGCATTTGGGGTGGGGAGGGGTCATGGCACCTTAGAGCTTCCCTCCGTCTAGCCCTCCACTGGCATTAGGGTCCTGAAGTCCTTCCACCAGAGCAAGGCATGACTTCAGGCTGCCCCAAGGATGGAGGTTCAACAGCTCTGAATCAGAAGGCATACTGGCTCCTTGCAGTCTCCCCCCACACACATTGAACTGGACCTGACCTGCACACATGGAAACATGTCTGAGGAGCTGGAGCCAGAGATTCTGCAGCCACTTTGTGTTCCTTTGAGCTCTCAGGCAGCTCTGATATTGCTTGTCAGGGAGATTGGTGGAATCTGAACTGCCAAACTTCCCGAGTAGTTTACCAAGTGCTGCTTTTTCACCCCTGCCCCATTGTGATGAATGTAGTTATTATATTTGCACAATCTTATCCTGCCCCTCAGCAAAACTCAATAGTTTGTGAATTGGATGTTATTGGGGAAGGCTAGCGAAGCAAAAGGAAGAGTGATCACATTTATCTTGCAGGGCAAATAAGAATTTAGGATTGCAATAAAGAGCATTAAATACCAAAGAACAGAGGCATACATCTGGGAAACTTTTTCCCCTACTGTTTTATCTGCCTTCACCTGCTTTTCACCGAGTCAAGTGGCCTGGTGACTAAAACAGGCACAGATTCAAAGCTGTCAGGGCCAGAGGAGACAGTTCCGATCATCTAGTCCAGGGGTCGGCAACCTTTCAGAAGTGGTGTGCCTAGTCTTCATTTGTTCACTGTAATTTAAGGTTTCACGTTCTAGTAATACATTTTAACGTTTTTAGAAGGTCTCTTTCTAGAAGTCTATAATATATAACTAAACTATTGTTGTATGTAAAGTAAATAAGGTTTTTAAAATGTTTAAGAAGCTTCATTTAAAATTAAAATAAAATGCAGAGTCCCCGGAGCGGTGGCCAGGACCCAGGCAGTGTGAGTGCCACTGAAAATCAGCTCATGTGCAGCTTTTGGCATGCATGCCATAGGTTGCCTACCCCTGATCTAGTCTGACCTGCACAGCGCAGGTAGAGAATTCTGCTCCCTGATTCCTGCCTTATGACTGAGTGAAGGTGTCTCTTTCAGGAAGAGAGCCATTAGCCAGCATGGCCACCAGGTGACTGACCAGTGCTCCAGTCATAGTCCGCTGCACACTCCTGCTGTCACCATGTGAGCTGCAGCGGACAAGAGGGACACCACACAACAAGCACTTGCTGAACATGACCCTTCCTGGACCCACACTGTAGCACTCAACAGCCTGCTGACCAGATGTAGCTAATTAGTGAGCATTGAGAGCTGTGAATCACCATCTACAGCACGTGCTGAGTTGTTACTGCTAAAGTCACAGTAACCTTGCCCACCAGCCAGCCTCCTGGAAGCCATTCGCAGGGCACGTGAGGCCACAGACAGTGTCATTACAGAAGGACAGAGGCAATGTGTGCAGGGGTATGCGGGGTCAAGTGCCCCACCAGATTTGCTGCTTGGCTTGTACTGAGCATGCTCAGTAACACTGTTGAATCCAGCTGTCCCCACTCTGCACCTGCTCCCCCCACTGTTGCCCGGCACAGGTCGTCTCTGCTGAAGGACCATAGCTGGCCACAAGAGTCAGTGGAAACCAGATGACACTGAGGTTATGGCTACACTATGAGCTACGGAGTGTGATTCCCGCCTTGCATACACCCCTCCTTCCAGCGCTAGTGCAATGAGTGTTAACATCAGTATAAATGGCAGTGTAGCTACGGTAGCACAGGCAGCAGCCTCACAGCCGAGCTGGGCTGCATACAAACCCCCCTGATCCCTGTGGGTAGGCACACAGCACACTAAGCCATGCACACTTGCGCCAGCTCTCATTAAGCTGGCATCAATGTGTGCATGATCTGGGAATCACACCCCAGCTCATGGGGCACACGAAGCCCAGTAATGGGGCACTGATTCTTGCAAATATCTACACCTTAAGACACTGTCCACACAAGATGGGCTGCAAGTGCTACATAGTCCCTAATCATCCAACCCCCTCGACCCACATTCCCCAGCCTTGACTCTACCTTCAGATCAGCACAAGTATGCACACACAGCAGCAGACCAGGAGAAAGAAGCTTTTTCCAAACTGCAAATCTTGGCGGCTGCACAACCCTCACAACAGACACAGTTAGGAAACCCTCAGCAATGCAGAGATTCTGTACTACCCATAATGCTGTGTCCTGGTGCATGGATCAGGGTGTCACTGTGCAGTGGTGAATGTGTTGGTGCAGGTGATCTGTGGTGTGACTGTGTGTTGGTGGAGGTGGGCTGTGTGTGTGTGGCGTGGAGTTAGACTGTGTTATGGGGGTGATGGGCTGTGGTGTGACTGTGTGTTGGTGCAAGTGTTTGTCTTGGAGTGTGGGGGTTTTCCGTGTGTGCATTTGGGCCTGTAGAGGCCTGTGGGTACATGGGGCGGTTGGGGGCTGGTGCTGCTGTTGGGGGCTGTGTGTAGCGAGGCCAGCAGAGTGTTGCAGGCAGAGGGCTCTAGAGATTTTCCTGCTCCCAGGGCCTGTTTCCTGTGGGGCCGCTCCCCTCCCCTCCCCCCCGCCCCCCTGCCCTGGGCGCAGGGCCTGGACCGTGGGAATCAGTGCAAGGAGAGCTGGCTGTTCCCATCTGTGCAGCTGGGAGAAGTCATGGCCCTGGATCCTGCCTCCCATTCTGTTTCCAGCCCAGGGAGCTGGGAGTTGATCATACATCATGTCACTGCTGCTACTCTGCATAGTTTAGCCAAAGGCTGCGCTGAGTCCCTAAGGAGTCAGAGTCTGGGAAAGGCTGCTGGGAACCTAACAAACCCTCCCCTGGAGCAGGGAAAGCAGAGACGGGCAGGATCCCGCAGAGGAGAAGATTTAACTCTTCTAGTGCTGATAGCAGAGACTGGCAGAGTGCATGATTCATAGTGCCAGGGTAGAGCCTGTGCCAGCCACACATGCACAGACACGCACAGAGACCATATCACAGACAGTCAGATACAATTGGTGCTGCCAGGCCCACACCAGAACACACCCAAGTTTAGTTTAACTGAAATCACTGCTTCCAGCGAGTTAGCTAAGCTGGTGCAAAGTCCTGGCTGGAAATGTGTCTTTTGATTGACCCTGGCTCCTGCCCTACCTTCCCCTTTGCCAGCAATGTGCTGAGGGCAGAGCTGTCATCTGTGTGGAGACACAGCTGTGAGCACTCGTGCTGAAAATGCAGGCTGTGGGCACCTGGGTGGCAGTGAGTTGCCAGAGGGCAAAGAGAACAAGGACTCAAGCAGAGCAACCCCAGGATACCAGCTTGAGGAGCAGCAAGGTTGGGGAGGAGAGGGGTTGAGGTTCAGCATATTCAGCAGAGGGGTCCCTGTGCAGCAGACACTGCCCCTGTTCCAGCCTCAGAGCTCAGCCCCAAAGTCCTGCAGTGCAGCTCATCCCCAAGAGCCAGATCCACCGTGGGGTTCTGGCCCCTCTGCATGAGTCAGGGGACAAAGGGGCAGCCGGATACCCCAAGCACACAGGACCCATGTCCAGCTGTCCCAGATGCAGGGAACAAGCCAGGGTGCCCCAGAGCCAGGGGTGCAGATCAGGGCACTATGGGCCATGACTGAGGCAGATCTCCAGCCCTGCAGAGCTCTAGAGCCTTAGCGTGAGCTGGAGGCAGCCCAGCACCCCAGAGCTCATGCCAGAGGAGGCACAGCTAGCCTGGCCTCTCTCTGGTCCTTCACAAGGAAGAGTGCTCTGGGCCTATCCCACGTGAAGGGGGAGACAGGCATGAGTGTCAACTGCTGCTTCAGGGTTGCTCAGTCCCCTCCCTGCACCCACATTGCCAGGCAGCACTGGGGAGCCAGCAGTGCCAGCTGAGGAAGGAGGGGGCCAGGGCAGCTGCAAGGTGGGGGGAGAGGCCCTTGCTTCTGTTTCTCTATGTGAGCAACAGGTGGCATACATGAGTACTACAGTTCCCTATTGTCTAAAATCACCATGGAGCCCCAGCAATGCAGGGTGTCTAAAATCACCATAGGGCACCGCACACTTCCCCACATGGACAGGCACATAAAATAACCATACAGCTGAAGCACTGCAGTGCTGTGTACAATCACCACAGAACCCCAGCAAGGCTGGGGATCTGAATTCACCATAGGGTCCCAGCACTGCCAGGTGTGTGAAATCACCATTGGGCCCCAGCCAGTGGTGAGCTGGAGCCAGTTCGCTAGAACCGGTTGTTAAATTTAGAAGCCCTTTTAGAACCGGTTGTTCCACGAGGGACAACCAGTTCTAAAAGGGCTTCTAAATTTAACTAGCCAAAAGTGGCGCCTTAGGCGCTGACTCCATGGGTGCTCCAGGGCTGGAGCACCCAAGGGGAAAATTTGGTGGGTGCAGAGCCCCCACCGGCAGCTCCCCGCCCCACCCCCAGCCCACCTCTGCTCCGCCTCCTTCCCTGAACGCGCAGCCCCGCCCTGTTTCTCTGCCCCCCCAGGCTTCCTGGGAATCAGCTGTTCGTGCGGGAAGCCAGAGAAGCAGGCCACGGCTTCCCACTCAGGCCCAGGGAGGCGGAGGGGAGCTGGGGGGGGGCAAGAGGAGGGCTGCCCGCGCTGCACCAGGTAACCCGGGGGTGCACAGGAACCGCTCCCTGCCCCAGCTCATCTCCGCCACCCTTGGCCTGAGCGGGAAGCCGCGGCCTGGTTCTCTGCCCTCCCCGGCTTCCTGCCAAACAGCGGATTCGTGGGAAGCGGGGTGGGGGTAGAGAAGCAGGGCGGGGCAGCGTGTTCAGGGGGGGAGGTGGAGGTGGAGCGGAGGTGAGCTGGGGCCGGGCACAGAGCTGCCGGTGGGGGCTCTACACCCACCATATTTTCCCCGTGGGTGCTCCAGCCCCGGAGCACCCAGGGAGTCAGGGCCTAAGGCGCCACGTTTGATGTGATCAGTGCGGGGAGCGGCTGCTCCCCCACCCCTAGGAGCCAGAGGGACCTGCTGGATGCTTCCTGGGAGCCGCCCCAGGTAAGCACCTCCGGGACTCCCCACCTCGCCCCCAGCAGGTGCCTCTGGCTCTTAGGGGTGGGGTGGGCACCCACTATGGTGGCCCACAAGACCTTGCTGCCCGGTTCTGGGGACAGGGGAGGGGGGTGGATGGGGCAGGGGTCCTGGGGGGCAGGGGTCCTGGGGGGCAACGACCCCCTCGTGGGGTGAAGAGGGAACCCATTGTTGAGATTTTGGCAGCTCATCACTGGCCCCAGCACTCCCATATACTTCCTATGTGATGTTAGGCAGTTGCTGAAAACCTCATTTAAACCACATGACAAAATGCTGTTTACCTCCAACTTAACATTTATGCCGTGAAGAGAATTATTTAGGTAGTCAAGGAAGGAGATGGGACTGGAAGTCAGGCCTTGCTGGCTCTCAGGCCTGCACTCATGCCTCTGTCTTAAGGAAAAACCACCTTAAGGAAAAAGACTACTGAGCATGCTGGAATACAATTTTCAGCACTTGTCCCAATCAGCCTCCTCACAGCCAAGCTATGCTCAGCTCCCCAGGGAGCCTGTTTCCATGTCAGATCCCAATTCTGAAACGTCAACTTCTTCCAATAAACATCAGAAGAATGTTTCTAAATTGAGAAAGTACATTTTTTAACCTCCTCTGACTCAAAGAAAAGGGAAGGATTTTGCTAAAGTTTTTTTTTAAAAATCACCTGGGAAATCATCTCAAAAGGTGAATGTTTGGGAAAGTAAGGAACTGTGAAAATAAGGACTAAACCTTGTTGAAATTAGGTTCAAAGGCTGGAATTGAGGTTGCAAATTCAGGAATTGCCAGAATTAAGGATGCCCATGAAACTTTAACTCTGCCCTTGATTCTGGTCTATCCTAAATAGTGAGTGCTGGACTTTTGTGAGCTCAGAGGGGCCCATAAATAATAATGAACATTAAAGATGTTGAGTATTAATTGTGCTGATGATCATGATCATCGAGGGTTTAAGACTGGTCACAGTCAGTTCTAATGTGTATCCCTTTGACTCCATTCTAGCATTAAAACTAAAGTAAATTGGCCAGTGAAAAATAAAGTCAAAGGGTTGACTTGGCTGTAGAACAGAGGAGTGAGTTTGTGAAAATAATGAAGCCTGTTTGTGTCAGGATGAGTATGGTCCTGCTCATTAAAGTAGCACTTTGATGAAGTAGAAGTTTGTTAATGAAACATGGACTCTGACTCCAGAGTGGGATCATATTCTGTACCCAGTAATTTTGAGGTTTGCCGAAATGGTCTTCTCATACACCGATGCAGAGGGTCTGTGATGTTTGGGAGAGGACTGACTGAATTCAGACCCCATTGGATGGGTTCAAAAATCTCTGGGAGAAGGGGCTGTCAAGGATTCTTCCCCACTCTGAACTCTAGGGTACAGATGTGGGGACCTGCATGAAAACCTCCTAAGCTTACTTTCACCAGCTTAGGTTAAAACTTCCCCAAGGTACAAATTAATTTTATCCTTTGTCCCTGGATCTCCACTGCCACCACCAAACTCTAACTGGGTTTATTAGGAAATGTAGTTTGGACACATCTTCCCCCCCAAAATCCTCCCAACCCTTGCACCCCACTTCCTGGGGAAGGTTTGGTAAAAATCCTCACCAATTTGCATAGGTGACCACAGACCCAAACCCTTGGATCTTAGAACAATGAAAAAGCATTCCGTTTTCTTACAAGAAGACTTTTATAGAAGTAAAGAAATCACCTCTGTAAAATCAGGATGGTAGATACCTTACAGGGTAATTAGATTCAAAACATAGAGAATCCCTCTAGGCAAAACCTTAAGTTACAAAAAAGACACACAGACAGGAATAGTCATTCTATTCAGTACAGTTCTTTTCTCAGCCATTTAAAGAAATCATAATCTAACACATACCTAGCTAGATTACTTACTAAAGTTCTAAGACTCCATTCCTGGTCTATCCCCAGCAAAAGCAGCATACAGACAGACCCTTTGTTTCTCTCCCTCCTCCCAGCTTTTGAAAGTATCTTGTTTCCTCATTGGTCATTTTGGTCAGGTGCCAGCGAGGTTACCTTTAGCTTCTTAACCCTTTACAGGTGAGAGGATTTTTCCTCTGGCCAGGAGGGATTTTAAAGGGGTTTACCCTTCCCTTTATATTTATGACAAAAGGTAAGAAAAACGCTGCTTGAGAATTTATTAGAGTTTGATTATTTGTTGCTAATTTGTGTTTTAACTATTATAAATCATTAACATTTTGAATCCCAGTGTCTATTATCATTAAATAATTATTGTCTGACACCCCCATAATTTCCTGTGGGATGGATACAATTAAAAAAACACTTAAAATAAACATTGATTTTATCAATCAAAACTATATATATATATATATAAAAATCCAATTTTGCCAGTCTATCAATATAATAGCTCATTTTTTCCTAAAGAGAAAGAGAGAAGAAATGCACAGCTATCTGGCTTGGGCAACTTCTGGCTTCAGCAGCTGAGCTTGTACAGTTCTTATATCTTGAGCCACAGCAAGACTGTTTAATCCCCTGCAGAGCTTCCAAACTCTGCAGCCTCCTGGCCCCAGCTAACTGAGCTGTCCTTAAATCAGCTATCCTTGTAAAGTATTTGATATGCTGTTCTTGGGCGTTCAGAATTTACAGTGGCTTTAGAAACACAGCAGCGAATCCTTATGTGAGCTACTAAAATTCATTCTTCAAATAGTTTTAAATCCCCACAGAAAAGATGGAAATTTATAATTCCCATCAGCAAATTTGCCAGTTTTGAACATTCACCACTTTAAAACTACTGCACCAATTTCCTTCAGAACTTTTTGAGTCTCAGTGACCTCTACAAAACAAGCTGAGTTTGAAGTTTTTAGTTCCAATCATTTCTGAGTTATCTGAGCCCAATATTTCTGATTAGACCATATGAGAAAGGTATATTTTCTAACAGGCGAATAATTTAAAAAATGCCTCAACTAAATAAAAAAAAACCAAAAAACAAGCACCGTTAAGCAGAGACGTTTGTGGAAAATTTCAGCCGCAAGGAGAGCAGTTTGAGAAAATTCAAGGAATGTGGAAAAGAAGGTGTGATATAATGGGATCTAGAACCTCACATTTCCTACTGCAAGCAAAGGTTGGGTCAGTCACACACCTCTCTGGCTAAGCATATACAGGGCTAAAGGGGCTAAACTTTGATGTTTATAAAGCGATTAATGGGTGTCACGGAGTCCCAGTCTCAGTGCTCTGGAACCCCTCTGAATGAAGTCAGGCAGGACTCTTCCACACCTCTAGATCTGAGGGCTGCAAAGAAAAGCTTCCATATGTGAATGCCATTCTGGCTCCCCTCAGGGCACACTCTCACCGGGGGAAAAAAGCCTCTTTGGCTTCAGCGCTTCCTGGGTCTGGCCTTGGAGCTTTCAGCCCCCTGTTCACACCATGAGCTTTCCACAGTGAGTTCCCCTGGATGGGACACCTGGGGAAGCCTTACACCCCCCCCCAAAGGGGCGATACACCCCAACTCCGCAGTCAGCAGCAACTCTCAGCCAGTGAGGTAAAGCAGAAGGGTTTATTAGTTGTCGGGAACAAAGCATAGAACAGATCTTGTTAGCACAGAAATCAGGAACATTCAGCAAAATCCATCTTGGGGGGATCCAGAGCCCAGAACTCTGGGCACCACCCCCCACTGAGTCCCAAACCAGGAGGCTGACCAAGTTTCAGAATCTCAGCCTCAGTCACAACCCGCTGCCCCACCTCCTTCCTTTGTCTCTTGCCAGAGCAAACAGGTCACCTGGCCTGCACTCAGGACCGTCCATGGGGGGGAGGGGGCCCAGGGCAGAAGTGATGCCACTTCCGGTACCTAACGTGCCGGGGGGTGGATAGGGGAGGCTGGGGGAGGCATGCCTCCCCAACCAGCCAGGCGTGGCCCCACCCACACTCCGCCTCCCCCAGGGTCCCCGCTTCGGCGGTGCCGCTGGGCTCCAGGGGGTTCGGCCACTCTGCCCACCTTCCCAGGACTGGGGAGTCTAAGGCCTTGCCGCATGCTCTCCCTCCAACCACTCCGAAACTGGGGAGGCTGCGGTGGGATTCCCACGCGCTGTCAGTCCAGGCAGCACGCACACTTTCTCTCCGGTGGAAGGGGTGGGGCCCGCAAAGCTCAGGGCCCGGAGCGGCCGCCCCGATTCACCATTCTCTAGGGATGGCTCTGCCTGCACTCCTCACTTGTTCTCCAACACTTCTGGCTGATTCTTGCAGAGGATGGGCCCCAGCCATCAGTTACCAGGATACAGTGTTGCCCATTCTCTGTGCCCATGCAGCCCGTCAGCAGTCACACCTGCCCTCTAGAGTCTCTGAAACGATCACACACCCTTGTCCCACCACCTAGATACTTGAGTACACATAGGGGGAACTGAGGCATGCACACAGTATCCAGACAAAACAAAAGGAGCGTTCCCACTTCGTCACAATGGGCCAGAGAATGGAGAACCTGTGGCTCTTGCCAAGAATTATTTCCCCTGTGCACATGTTTTATTGTACTGCATTCCTAATAAATATCAAACAGGATCTCAGCCTGTCGTATGTTGTCAAACCTCTGGCTTACTGATTATGAATCATAGAATATCAGGGTTGGAAGGGACCTCAGGAGGTCATCTAGTCCAACCCCCTGCTCAAAGCAGGACCGATCCCCGACTAAATCATCCCAGCCAGGGCTTTGTCAAGCCTCACCTTAAAAACTTCTAGGGAAGAAGATTCCACCACCTTCCTAGGAAACGCATTCCAGTGTTTCACCACCCTCTTAGTGAAAAAGTTTTTCCTAATATCCAACCTAAATCTCCCCCACTGCAACTTGAGACCATTACTCCTTGTTCTGTCATCTGCTACCACTGAGAACAGTCTCGATCCATCCTCTTTGGAACCTCCTTTCAGGTAGTTGAAAGCAGCTATCAAATCCCCCCTCATTCTACTCTTCTGAAAACTAAACATCCCCAGTTCCCTCAGCCTCTCCTCATAAGTCATGTGTTCCAGTCCCCTAATCATTTTTGTTGCCCTCCACTGGACTTTTTCCAATTTTTCCACATCCTTCTTGGAGTGTGGGGCCCAAAACTGGACACAGTACTCCAGATGAAGCCTCAGCAATGTCGAATAGAGGGGAACGATCACGTCCCTCGATCTGCTGGCAATGCCCCTACTTATACATCCCAAAATGCCATTGGCCTTCTTGGCAACAAGGGCACACTGTTGACTCATATCCAACTTCTCGTCCACTGTCACCCCTAGGTCCTTTTCTGCAGAACTGCTGCTGAGCCATTCAGTCCCTAGTCTGTAGCAGTGCATTAGATTTTTCCATCCTAAGAGCAGGACTCTGCACTTGTCCTTGTTGAACCTCATCAGATTTCTTTTGGCCCAATCCTCCAATTTGTCTAGGTCCCTCTGTATCCTATCCCTACCCTCCAGCATATCTACCACTCCTCCCAATTTAGTGTCATCTGCAAACTTGCTGAGGGTGCAATCCACACCATCCTCCAGATCATTTATGAAGATATTGAACAAAACCGGCCACAGGATCGACCCTTGGGGCACTCCACTTGATACCGGCTGCCAAATAGACATGAAGTCATTGATCACTACCTGTTGAGCCTGACAATCTAGCCAGCTTTCTATCCACCTTATAGTCCATTCATCCATCCCATACTTCTTTAACTTGCTGGCAAGAATACTGTGGGAGACCATGTCAAAAGCTTTGCTAAAGTCGGGGAATAACACATCCACTCCTCTCCCTTCATCCACAGAAC
This sequence comes from Lepidochelys olivacea, assembly GCF_965140295.1. Lineage (NCBI taxonomy): Eukaryota > Metazoa > Chordata > Testudines > Cheloniidae > Lepidochelys > Lepidochelys olivacea. The sequence continues at coordinate 40,766,216 of NC_140418.1, read as the reverse complement.
CAGTTATCTCATTATAGAAGCAATTAGATTAGTCAGGCATGACTTGCCCTTGGTGAATCCATGCTGACTGTTCCTGATCACTTTCCTCTCGTCTAAGTGCTTCAGAATTGGTTCCTTGAGGACATGCTCCATGATTTTTCCAGGGACTGAGGTGAGGTTGACCGGCCTGTAGTTCCCAGGATCCTCCTTCTTCCCTTTTTTAAAGCCCACTACATAAGCCTTTTTCCAGTCTTCCGGGACTTCCCCCAATCGCCATGAGTTTTCAAAGATAACGGCCAACGGCTCTGCAATCACATCCACCAATTCCTTTAGCACTCTCGGATGCAACACATCCAGCCCCATGGACTTGTGCATGTCCAGTTTTTCTAAATAGTCCCGAACCACTTCTTTCTTCACAGAGGGCTGGTCACCTATGCTCCGACTTTCCCTAATGGAAACATTGTTGAGGCGTACAGTGGTATTCCTGATTAGCAGGGAGCATTTAAATCAATGGGTATTAGGTGCTTAGATACGTATCTTCATCTTCACTCACCTCAATACTTTTGAAAATCTGGCCCTTAGGCACTTTTGAAAATATTATGAGAGGTAGCTGTTCATTCACTCTCTCCCTCTCACGGGTGATCATATAGGCCAACACATTTCCCCAGCACTATACCACACTTTTTATAAAGCTAAAGTGTATGGTTACATGCAAATTAGTCAAAATATGCAAATTAGTTTATTGTGTGATTTGCATGTCCTGCAAATCATTACACATGGAGCTACGCAAAACATGGCAGCTTTGCTTACCCTCCCTTCACTTGCTGGCTTCAGAGCAACATTCCCATCTTCCTCCGTCTTTTGTAGGGATTCATAGATTCACAAAGTTTAAGGCCAGGAGGGACTATGCACTCATCTCGTCTGACCTTCTGTGTGCCACAGGCTGGAGACCATCACCCCGTAACTTGTGTTTGACTAAAGCATCTTCCAAAAAGGCAGCCAGGCTTTACCTGAAGACACCACCATGTGGAGAATTCACCACATCCCTTGTCAGTTTGTTTCAATGATTAATCACCCTCATTGCTAAAAAATTGCATTTTATTTCTGAGTTTGTCTGGTGTCAGCTTCCAGACACTGGTTTTTGTTCTGCCTGTAACACTTCTGCCAACAGTATGGGGTCCTTATTTTAGGGGATTCACTACAATTTCTTGATTTTTGGCTTGAGCCCTCCCCAAGCAACCTGGGATCCTATAACCACTCTGGACACCTATGCTAACTAACTTTCTTAGGGGGACAAAAGGGAAAGGCCAGGTCAAACCGGGACAAATACTTACAATGTAACACATTCCACCACCATTACCTGAGAGTGTGTAAGTCACAGTCCCAAACCACTGAATGCTGAGTGGCCAATGCAGTTTGTTCTACCTCCCAACCTCCCACTTTCAGTTTGTGGGTTCCCAACTTCCTCACTCATCGTTTGTGGTTCCAAGAGACCAGGAAAACCAGAGGCCCTGTTTCAAAACCAGCTCTGGGGCTCTCCCACCTGCCCCACTGCCAGGATTTGATCAGCTAGGACAGGGAGGTCTCACTAAGCTGACATAGATAGTTGCTATGAATTCCTCTGCTCCCCCCATAGCGCATGCAACTGCTCTCTCTCTGCGGGTCTCCTGTTGGGAGCTGTGGCCTTTGGGTGAATCTAACTGCTGCTTTGCTCTGCCTGCTGGGTGCTGTCACCCATCTACTGCTTTGCTTTGCTTACTGCACAGGGGACCAGAACTCATCCCTACTCATCAGAGGCTAGACAACTGGAACCCCTGGTGAGCCCTGCTCACATAAGGCAATGACAGCTCTGATGGATACAGGAGATCCATGGCTTTAAAACCCCACCAGAGCTCCTACCACCCACAGAGGCCCTCCCCACAACAGCCTGACCACATTCCACAGAACCATCCACCAGCTTTGCGCAGGGCTCAGCAAACATCAATTTTCATCAGGGTGACTCTGTGCCCAGGCATCGTCCAGGCTTTGACCAGATGGGTTCCCAACAGGGGAATGTCAAAAATATGGGCCCCAAGTACAAAACTTACAAATTACACCCCAGTCTCCCCAAATTACCTGCAGTTAATATGAAAGTGAGGTCCTGCCACACCCAGTTGACTCCCCTCATTCTCCAGCAGATGCCAGCAGACAGCTCCCTCAATTACCTCCCTTCTCCCCTAGGCTTCAGGCCTCACATGCCTTTTTCCACCACTAGACTAAAGAGCCCTTGATACCTGCTGTTTCCTCTCCATGAAGGGCAGTATACACTGTCAACAAGTCACTGCTCAGTCTTCTCTTTGACAAGCTAACCAGTCTAAGCTCTTTAAATCTCTCACTGTAACACATTTTCTCCAGCCCTTGAATAATGTCCATAACTCTACAACTTCTCAGCTTGCAGATCTGTCACTCTGTTCCATGAGGCTTTGATGACTCCACTCGCGTTTTAGCCCCTGTCATAAATATAAAGGGAAGGGTAAACCCCTTTAAAATCCCTCCTGGCCAGAGGAAAAATCCTCTCACTTGTAAAGGGTTAAGAAGCTAAAGGTAACCTCGCTGGCACCTGACCAAAATTACCAATGAGGAAACAAGATACTTTCAAAAGCTGGGAGGAGGGAGAGAAACAAAGGGTCTATGTCTGTCTGTATGCTGCTTTTGCTGGGGATAGACCAGGAATAGAGTCTTAGAACTTTAGTAAGTAATCTAGTTAGGTATGTGTTAGATTATGATTTCTTTAAATGCCTGAGAAAAGAACTGTGCTGAATAGAATGACTATTCCTATCTGTGTGTCCTTTTTGTAACTTAAGGTTTTGCCTAGAGGGATTCTCTATGTTTTGAATCTAATTACCCTGTAAGGTATCTACCATCCTGATTTTACAGAGGTGATTTCTTTACTTCTCTAAAAGTCTTCTTGTAAGAAAACTGAATGCTTTTTCATTGTTCTCAGATCCAAGGGTTTGGGTCTGTGGTTACCTATGCAAATTGGTGAGGATTTTTACCAAACCTTCCCCAGGAAGTGGGGTGCAAGGGTTGGGAGGATTTTTGGGGGAAAGACGTGTCCAAACTACGTTTCCCAGTAAACCCAGTTAGTTTGGTGGTGGCAGTGGAGATCCAGGGACAAAGGATAAAATTAATTTGTACCTTGGGGAAGTTTTAACCTAAGCTGGTGAAAGTAAGCTTAGGAGGTTTTCATGCAGGTCCCCACATCTGTACCCTAGAGCTCAGAGTGGGGGAGGAACCTTGACACCTTTCATATCTATACATTTTTCCTATTATCCGTAGAAATATTTTTTGTCAGTTTGTGTGTACAATGAAATCAGTATTTACTGACATAAATCTAACTCTTCCAAGCTAATCTAGAGACCACTAGCTCTAATGCAGCACAGAGGAGAAGAAATCAGACCTCCAGCCCCTGAAAATTCAGAAGGCAACTTTATTCACACAGTATTAACCGTATTACCATCTATAAATCTGCCTTCTGAGGGTGCTCAGAGTGGTGTGACCATGCAACACTTACTCAGTAGGAGACAATGGCAGAAAGGCCTGCTTCCTACTCACCAGACTAAATGCATCCTCTCTTTCAAAACCCCTCCCAGCTTCCCATTCACTCCATAAAACCCTGGGAAATGCATGAGCAATGCAGTGTGCCCTGTGCTCATGAAATCCAGGCTCTGCAGACCCAAAGGAGTTCCACTGTCAAGGTCCCTTTCTGAGGATATCCTGCCCCTTCTCATTGAGACAAGAAGGCTGTCAGCTCAGTTGATCACACCTGTTGTGGTATCATGCAAAGAGTGTGGTGGGTTTGTAAGGCAGGACCGATCCAAACCATGTCGGTCTTCAACTTAAATTTCCTTGCCTTTAACTTCCTTAAACTTGCCTTAAACTTCCCCTGGCAGCCAACTGGCAGCCACTGCAGAAGGCTAATGTGCTTCTTGGGGAACACTGCTAATAAACAGGCTGCTGCATTTTGCATGAGCTTTGATTTCTCAGTGGCCTTAAGGTGCATCCCCATTAAGAAGGCATTCCAGTAACCCAGACTAATGAAGACAAGGTGGATAATAGTGGTGAGCTCTCTGCATCTGAAATGCAAACTGCTCTGCTGAGATTCGCTTGCAGTTATCCGCGTAGCAGCCCTGTTACTCTTTATCTGTAAAAAGAAAAGGAGGACTTGTGGCACCTTAGAGACTAACAAATTTGTTAGAGCATAAGCTTTCGTGAGCTACAGCTCACTTCATTGGATGCATACAGTGGAAAATATAGTGGGGAGATTTTATATACACAGAGAACATGAAACAATAGGTGTTACCATACAGACTGTAACAAGAGTGATCAGGAAAGGTTAGCTATTACCAGCAGGAGAGCAGGGGTGGGGGGAGGGGAGTGACCTTTTGTAGTGATAATCAAGGTGGGCCATTTCCAGCAATTTACAAGAACAGTAGGAGGGGAAATAAACAAGGGGAAATAGTTTTACTTTGCGTAATGACACATCTACTCCCAGTCTTTATTCAAGCTTAAGTTAATTGTATCCAGTTTGCAAATTAATTCCAATTCAGCAGTCTCTCGTTGGAGTCTGTTTTTTGAAGTTTTTTTGTCGAAGAATTGCCACTTTTAGGTCTGTAATCGAGTGACCAAAGAGATTGAAGTGTTCTCCGACTGGTTTTTGAATGTTATAATTGTTGACATCTGATTTGTGTCGATTTATTCTCTTATGTAGATACTGTCCAGTTTAGCCAATGTACATGGCAGAGGGGCATTGCTGGCACATGATGGCATATATCATATTGGTAGATGCGCAGGTGAACGAGCCTCTGATAGTGTGGCTGATGTGATTAGGCCCTATGATGGTGTCCCCTGAATAGATATGTGGACACAGTTGGCAACGGGCTTTGTTGCAAGGATAGGTTCCTGGGTTAGTGTTTTTGTTGTGTGGTGTGTGGCTGCTGGTGAGTATTTGCTTCCGGTTGGGGGCTGTCTGTAGGCAAGGACTGGCCTGTCTCCCAAGATCTGTGAGAGTGATGGGTCGTCCTTCAGGATAGGTTGTAGATCCTTGATGATGCGCTGGAGAGGTTTTAGTTGGGTGCTGAAGGTGATGGCTAGTGGCGTTCTGTTATTTTCTTTGTTGGGCCTGTCCTGTAGTAGGTAACTTCTGGGTACTCTTCTGGCTCTGTTATCTGTTTCTTCACTTCAGCAGGTGTGTACTGTAGTTGTAAGAATGCTTGATAGAGATCTTGTAGGTGTTTGTCTCTGTCTGAGGGGTTGGAGCAAATGCGGTTGTATCGTAGAGCTTGGCTGTAGACAATGGATCATGTGATGTGGTCTGGATGAAAGCTGGAGGCATGTAGGTAAGTATAGCGGTCAGCAGGTTGCCGGTATAGGGTGATGTTTATGTGACCATCGCTTATTAGCACCGTAGTGTCCAGGAAGTGGATCTCTTGTGTGGACTGGCCCAGGCTGAGGTTGATGGTGGGATGGAAATTGTTGAAATCATGGTGGAATTCCTCAAGGGCTTCTTTTTCATGGGTCCAGATGATGAAGATGTCATCAGTGTAGCGCAAGTAGAGTAGGGGCATTAGGGGACGATATCTGAGGAAGCGTTGTTCTAAGTCAGCCATAAAAATGTTGGCATACTGTGGGGCCATGCGGGTACCCAAAGCAGTGCCGCTGATTTGAAGGTATACATTGTCCCCAAACGTGAAATAGTTATGGGTGAGGACAAAGTTCAGCCACCAGGTTTGACGTGACATTATCGGGGATACTGTTCCTGATGGCTTGTAGTCCATCTCTGTGTGGAATGTTGATGTAGAGGGCTTCTACATCCATAGTGGCTAGGATGGTGTTTTCAGGAAGATCACCAGTGGACTGTAGTTTCCTCAGAAAGTCAGTGGTGTCTCAAAGATACCTGGGAGTGCTAGTAGCGTAGGGCCCGAGGAGGGAGTCTACATAGCCAGACAATCCTGCTGTCAGGGTGCCAATGCCTGAGATGATGGGGCATCCAGGATTTCCAGGTTTATGGAACTTGGGTAGCAGATAGAATACCCCTGGTCGGGTTTCTAGGGGTGTGTCTGTGCGGATTTGTTCGTGTGCTTTTTCAGGGAGTTTCTTGAGCAGATGGTGTAGTTTCTTTTGGTAACCCTCAGTGGGATCAGAGGGTAATGGCTTGTAGAAAGTGGTGTTGGAGAGCTGCCTAGCAGCCTCTTGTTCATATTCTGACCTATTCATGATGACGACAGCACCTCCTTTGTCAGCAGTTATGTGGTTCCACCTCTAGATGGCTCTGGGCTGCACCAGCGGGTCCAGAAAAGTGAGACGCCTTGAATCACAGACAAAGATGGAAGCTGGGATGTGTGTAGCTTGCTGCTGTTCTTCCTCATCGATGCCTGTTGCTTCATGAGGACCATGGCTCTGTGTAGTATGAAAGTCACAATGTTCTTCCCAAGCCCAGGAAATGAAGATCACTCTTGGCAACACCTGCTGTTGCTGAGAAATCCAGGAGCAGTGGGGGTCCCATGGGGCCCTGAGTGACAAAGAGCAGGCAAATCCCTTCCAGAACCGAACCTGATACCATCTTGGTCCACAGTCTACTGAAATGTAGGGGTGGCCAGAGTGGACTGCACAAGTGCCTCAGCCAGCCCAGTTTCCTATTTCCCACAGGTGCCAGCACCAGCTGCTGCAGAGGAAGGTGCAAGAAACTACCTAATGTTATGCAGTAAATAACCCTTGGTTTGTGAGCTTGGGCAGGGGGATGGGGAGGGAGACGCCCTGCCCTGCCCTGCCCTCAAGCCAAGTTCTGATCACAAAATAAGCCCCACCCACCTGCGATGCCTGGATGAGATGCAGCTCACAGCAGACTGGACACATGTTCAGAATATTCTCATGTGAGCTTGCTGGGATCTGTTGGCTCCAGCACAGAGGGGCTCAGACACCCAGCTGGGCTCTGCTAGGCTTCCTGGGCAGGGCTTCTTCTTGACTGGGGACAAAGTTAAGTGGTGGTGTCATCTAAACACCACCCACATATGAAACCAACATGTTAATCCCTCACTGGCCATTGTGCATATCTTTGCATTAGGACTACTCCTTTCCTTTCTTACCCACTTTGATCTCAGTGAGACACTTAATGCTACATTTCAATTATCAACACTGGACCTCTGAGTCACCACCTTGCTGAGAGGAATAGGGGAGTTTACTCTGTTTTAGGCTGCCTGCAGTCTGGCAGATGCCCCTACCTCAGTTACATTTGGGTCACATATGGAAGCTTTTCTTTGCAGACCTCAGATCTAGAGATGTGGAAGAGGAGGATGTATACCTCATCAATGAGTATCCCCCTCCCCGCTTCTCGTTTGAACCAGGCAATAACATGCCCAAGGGGAAAATGTAATCCAAACCCTGGGCAGTTAGTGGTTGGTTTATGTGTTTAAAGCATGAGAGTTTGTATCCCTTAGAATAGGAGGAGCTGGTAGCACTACGTGTAGTTCTGACTGTGGTTACAGTTGCTTGACGTTATTTCCACTTGCATTTAACTGTACCAAACTTTGTTTGGGGTTGAAATTTTTCATGATGGGTGTCTGCCTCGGGCTGAAGATTTTTGGAAATTACCAGCAAAAATCATTCAGCTGTTTCTGAGAACAAGATTAGACAAAAATACATTGTCAGGCTTTTTTTAACATGGGCAAAACAACTGTTTTGTTGGGAAGTTCTAGTGCTTCCATGCTTTGAAGCAAGGCTTGAAATTTGGCAGGAAAGTTGCGATCCAGTCTGTACACTGAATGAGGCAAGAGTCGGAGGGAAAAATTTTATACGATCATGTAAGTAAAGACTGTATTATATCATAGAATATCAGGGTTGGAAGGGACCTCAGAAGGTCATCTAGTCCAACCTCCTGCTCAAAGTAGGACCGATCCCCAACTAAAACATCCCAGCCAGGGCTTTGTCAAGCCTCACCTTAAAAACCTCAAAGGAAGGAGATTCCACCACCTCCCTAGGTAACACATTCCAGTGCTTCACAATCCTCCTAGTGAAAAAGTTTTTCCTAATATCCAACCTAAACCTCCCCCACTGCAACTAGAGACCATTACTCCTCATTCTGTCATTGCTACAACTGAGAACAGTCTAGATCCATCCTCTTTGGAACCCTCTTTCAGGTAGTTGAAAGCAGCTATCAAATCCCCCCTCATTCTTCTCTTCCGCAGACTAAACAATCCCAGTTCCCTCAGCCTCTCCTCAGAAGTCATGTGTTCCAGTCCCCTAATCATTTTTATTGCCCTCCACTGGACACTTTCCAATTTTTCCACATCCTCCTTGTAGTGTGTGGCCCAAAACTGGACACAGTACTCCAGATGAGGCCTCACCCATGTCAAATAGAGGGGAATGATCACTTCCCTCGATCTGCTGGCAATTCCCCTACTTATACATCCCAAAATGCCATTGGCCTTCTTGGCAACAAGGGCACACTGTTGACTCAGCTCCAGCTTCTCGTCCACCGTAACCCCTAGGTCCTTTTCTGTAGAAATGCTGCCTAGCCATTTGGTCCCTAGCCTGTAGTGGTGCATAGGATTCTTTCATCCTAAGTGCAGGACTCTGCACTTGTCCTTGTTGAACCTCATCAGATTTCTTTTGGCCTAATCCTCTAATTTGTCTAGGGCCCTCTGTATCCTATCCCTACTCTCCAGTGTATCTACCTCTCCTCCCAATTTAGTGTCATCTGCAAACTTGCTGAGGGTGCAATCCACATCATCCTCCAGATCATTAATGAAGATATTGAACAAAACCGGCCCCAAGACTGACCCTTGGGGAACTCCACTTGATACCGGCTGCCAACCAGCCATGGAGCCATTGATCACTACCCATTAAGCCCGACGATCTAACCAGCTTTCTATCCACCTTATAGTCCATTCATCCAGCCCATACTTCTTTAACTTGCTGGCAAGAATACTGTGGGAGACCATGTCAAAAGCTTTGCTAAAGTCAAGGAATAACATGTCCACTGCTTTTCCCTCATCCACAGAGCCAGTTATCTAGTCATAGAAGGCAATTAGATTAATCAGGCATGACTTGCCCTTGATGAATCCATGCTGACTATTCCTGATCACTTTCCTCTCCTCTAAGTGCTATCATTTTGCATGTGCACAAGAGGCTGAATTAAGGTTGCACAGGCAACCACTGGCATTTCCTAACTTTGGCTACTCAACTTTGAACTCTAAATGTGCTGTCGTGCATGTGTAAGAGGAGTGTTGTCCCCTTCCTAAAACTCAGTGGGGATGTTTTGGTTGGCTAGCTTCCAGTAGTAAAAGAAAAGGGAAGGGTAGATGCAAAATCAGGACCCTGAGACTGACAGTCCCCAGGAATAATGGGGAGAGGCCAGTGCTCCAGGTCAGCCTGATTGACAGGGTGGGCAGGCTAAACAGGGAGTCAGGAGGCCAGGGGGATCCCGTCCGCCGTGTGAGCTGGAATTGCCTGGGTCAGACAGAGTGGGGACAAGCTAAGGAGAAAGCAGAGGCCCAAGCTGAGCTGGGGAGCAGAGCTGTGCCAGCCAGAAGGGTCAGAAAAGCAGCCCAGGAAGCAGGTCAGTGCTGGGAGCAGAGTCACAGAAGCAGCCCAGAGAGCAGACCTGTGCTGGGAGGAGAACTGCAGCAACCAGAGCCAGAGGGGTCAGAAAAGCAGCCCAGGGAGCTGGAGGCAGAGCAGAAGCAGCAGTGATGGGGCAGAGTGGAGCTGGAGCTGAGGCAAAGTAGATCTGGGGCTGGAGCAGTCTGGAGCCAGGTGTGGTGAGCAGCTGGGGAGAGTGAGGGGGACCCTGGGCAGCGGGCCCAGTGCAGGGAGATGCCCCCAGCAAAGAGGCCCTCCAGGCCAGACTTCGAGGGGGATCGTAACCCCGACAGGGCAGGGGTGACACTGGGAAGAAGGGTCCTGCCACCTAGAGCCTGAGAGTGTGTGGCCACAGCCAGAGTAAATGTCTGACCGGCAGCATCCCTACAGTACACCCAGGGTCTGAAAGGAGGCCTGGAACTTGTGAGGAACAGGCTGAACTTCGCTTACATTCCAGAGATGCTGGTTATGATGTCCCCATGCCACAGAGGGGGGTGATGTGTTTTCCTTTAACTTTTCCCATTTTTTCCTTATTTTTTTAATTGATTGCTGTTTAATAAATTGTATTTGCTTTGAACTGCATGTAATGATCAGTGGTTCAGGGAAGCATCCAGTGCAGAGAGAACACCCCGGAGTGGGGACACCCCAGCCCCTGCCCTAAGTGACCATGACAAGGTTGGGGGTCAAGCCTCCCAGGAACCCTGGGCCCAGCCTTGTTGTGGTTATGAGGACTCTGCCACACAGGAGAATGGAAGGGGAGCCCTTGAGGTCAGGCAGGCCTCTGGGTAAAGGAAGTGGGAGTGAGGACTCAGATCCTTTCGCTAGCCCATTTCACTGGGGTAGTGTATAAGCCTGGAAAGTTCCCTACAATAGTGAGACTATTTCTCCACTTACATAATTGGTGTCACAAACAAGATTCTATCCACAGGGTCCACCCCATTGGTTTACTCGTTTAGTTCCGATAGTACTGTCCAGGCCTGGTCAAGAACCCTACCATGGCTGGAATTGAGGAACTATGGGCCCAGTTTGCTGAACTTCAGCGCAGATAATCAGACCAAGCTGAGGCATTACAACAAGCTAGAAAAGAACAGAGAGAAGTCTTATCACTGGCTAAGGCAGTAATAGACCAACAGGCAGCAGAAGCTAAGAACCCCTGAACTATTTATGTCCCATGGGAGCAGAAGGTCACATAATTTGTGGCTTCCCAACAAGACCAGGAGACATTACGGTAGAGGAGAAGAAAGCCAAGGAAAGTGTGGGCCCCTTACTGAATGAGGGAGGCAACCTTGTGACAGAGGATGTGGAAAAAGCTAATGTACTCAATGCTTTTTTTGCCTCTGTTTTCACTAACAAGGTCAGCTCCCAGACTGCTGCGCTGGGCATCACAAAATGGGGAAGAGATGGCCAGCCCTCTGTGGAGATAGAGGTGGTTAGGGACTATTTAGAAAAGCTGGACGTGCACAAGTCCATGGGGCCGGACGAGTTGCATCCGAGAGTGCTGAAGGAATTGGCGGCTGTGATTGCAGAGCCATTGGCCATTATCTTTGAAAACTCGTGGCGAACCGGGAAAGTCCCGGATGACTGGAAAAAGGCTAATGTAGTGCCAATCTTTAAAAAAGGGAAGAAGGAGGATCCTGGGAACTACAGGCCAGTCAGCCTCACCTCAGTCCCTGGAAAAATCATGGAGCAGGTCCTCAAAGAATCAATCCTGAAGCACTTGCATGAGAGGAAAGTGATCAGGAACAGCCAACATGGATTCACCAAGGGAAGGTCATGCCTGACTAATCTAATCGCCTTTTATGATGAGATTACTGGTTCTGTGGATGAAGGGAAAGCAGTGGATGTATTGTTTCTTGACTTTAGCAAAGCTTTTGACACGGTCTCCCACAGTATTCTTGTCAGCAAGTTAAGGAAGTATGGGCTGGATGAATGCACTATAAGGTGGGTAGAAAGCTGGCTAGATTGTCGGGCTCAACGGGTAGTGATCAATGGCTCCATGTCTAGTTGGCAGCCGGTATCAAGTGGAGTGCCCCAAGGGTCGGTCCTGGGGCCGGTTTTGTTCAATATCTTCATAAATGATCTGAAGGATGGTGTGGATTGCACTCTCAGCAAATTTGCGGATGATACTAAACTGGCAGGAGTGGTAGATACGCTGGAGGGGAGGGATAGGATACAGAAGGACCTAGACAAATTGGAGGATTGGGCCAAAAGAAATCTGATGGGGTTCAATAAGGATAAGTGCAGGGTCCTGCACTTAGGATGGAAGAATCCAATGCACCGCTACAGACTAGGGACCGAATGGCTAGGCAGCAGTTCTGCGGAAAAGGACCTAGGGGTGACAGTGGACGAGAAGCTGGATATGAGTCAGCAGTGTGCCCTTGTTGCCAAGAAGGCCAATGGCATTTTGGGATGTATAAGTAGGGGCATAGCGAGCAGATCGAGGGACGTGATCGTTCCCCTCTATTCGACATTGGTGAGGCCTCATCTGGAGTACTGTGTCCAGTTTTGGGCCCCGCACTACAAGAAGGATGTGGATAAATTGGAGAGAGTCCAGCAAAGGGCAACAAAAATGATTAGGGGTCTAGAACACATGACTTATGAGGAGAGGCTGAGGGAGCTGGGATTGTTTAGCCTGCAGAAGAGAAGAATGAGGGGGGATTTGATAGCTGCTTTCAACTACCTGAAAGGGGGTTCCCAAGAGGATGGCTCTAGACTGTTCTCAATGGTAGCAGATGACAGAACGAGGAGTAATGGTCTCAAGTTGCAGTGGGGGAGGTTTAAGTTGGATATTAGGAAAAACTTTTTCACTAGGAGGGTGGTGAAACACTGGAATGCGTTACCTAGGGAGGTGGTAGAATCTCCTTCCTTAGAGGTTTTTAAGATCAGGCTTGATAAAGCCCTGGCTGGGATGATTTAGTTGGGGATTGGTCCTGCTTTGAGCAGGGGGTTGGACTAGATGACCTCCTGAGGTCCCTTCCAACCCTGATATTCTATGTGGACTTCTTAGAGGAACACCTCAAGGGCCAGGCCAATGCCACAGTAAAATTAATGGCAATGGCAGACAAGAAAGAAGTGGAAAAGGTATTTGAACGGCGGCAAGACCCTCGATGAGTTCCAGACCCAGATATGGTTCTGAAAGAGCAGTTGGTGCTGGGGATGATTCCCTCCACTGTGAAATGAAAAGAAAGTTGACGGAAGAGCCTGGTAAGAAGTTCCAGGAACTCATGCAGGCTGCCATTATGTGGTTAAAAGAAGAGGAAGTTCCTGTGGAGGAGACAGCTGTACATGAAGTGGGGGCCTAGTGACTAGAACTGCTGGGAAAAAGACCCTGCTCCAGACACGACACAGTTAACACTGGAAAGTTTAAGTGAGGCTGTCCAAAGACTGGCAGTCCAACAGGAGGAGATGCTGAAAGTGATGACTGAATTGATGAAAGAAAAAAATCACATTAGTATGCCAAAGTATTCAAGGGCACCAGGATCCCGAAGATCCCCACTGAAGGATGAGCTGGGAAGGTACATTTTTTACACTTGTGAAACACCAGGGCATACTAATGAATGTCCACTGAGAGGGAGATCAGAGTCCCAGGCACTGGAAACCAATGGGGCACCAGGAGCAAGTGGTCCATCTATAGTAGAAGGCCAAGCAGTGGCAGAAGGATTCCTAGGCCGGTCCTTCATGGAAAATCACTCTGCATACAGTGTTGAAAGGAAAGTGGGCAATGCCAGCATATCTAGCAACTTCTGTAAGTGAGCATTTGGAGACTGTCCAACTGCTGAAGTATGTATAGCAGGGGTGAAGAGCAGATGTTTGTTAGGCTCAGAAGTCACCAACATTACTGAGTCACATTTTCAAAAATATTTGAAAGACAAGGAGTTGACCATGCACAGCACACAGTTTGTATGTCTAACAGCAATTAATGGACTGGCAATCCCAGTGATGGGATGCCTCGAAGCAGACATAGAGTACATGGGCCAGACACTGCCAGGGAAATGCATCTTCATCCTGAAAGACAAAGCTTCTGAAGGGAGCCATATGGGAGAAGAGTCCCAGGGATTCCAGGGATGAACATCATTAGTGATGTGAAGGAGCTACTGTTGCAAGTAGAAGGAACCAGGGGGATGAACCACCATGGGCACTCTAAGAAGAATGCTGTGCTGAGTAGAGTACTGGCTTGAGCAGAAAGACAAAACCATTCACTGGGCCCCAAGGGGCAGACTGGAAATGTTAAAGTGGGAAGAAAACAGAAGACAGTTATCCCTCCTCAGAGCAGGAAGATCCTTGATGAACACTGCTGGGTACCAGGAAATACCAATAGATATCAAGCTCTTATAGAGTCTACATCTGGAGTAAACCTACCTAATGGGTTCCAGCCAGCCAATGTACCAACTAATGCCATCAAAGAAAGAGTACCAGTGAGTCTTCTAAACTCAAGTTTGAAGGCTGTGGAGTTGCATCCTCAAAACAGAACTGCAGAGGTACACTGGCCTCAGGGAGTGGTTCCTCAGGTGAATGTAACATTTTAAGAGAATGGAAATGAGCTGTGGGTGACAAGGGGGGAGAAGGGAAAATGAGTTACCTGTCTTCAAGAAAGATGTGGTGAGAGACTGCCAGTTCCAGTTCAAGCAGCAAGCCAAGGGCTGATTCCTGCACAGGTGGCTAACTTAAGGGTGTTGCCAGAGAAGCATCAAGAAGTCTTTTGTAAGGATGAGGTGACTAATTTCTATGACTGGGTCAAAGGTGTCCATGACAGGCCAAAGGCAGCCAGCAAAGTTGCTCTCAGAACAACTAAAGACACAGCCCAAAGTAGGAAAAGGACTTATGATCACAAGTCCAGTGGGGCTCTCATCAGACTTGGTGACTGTGTACTAGTTCGTAGCCATAGACGCCAGAGACGTAGTAAAATACAGGACAAATGGGAGTCAAATCCCTGCACTGTCGTCACCCACTACAATTCCGAACTGCTGGTTTACACTATCCAGCCTGAACAAGTAGGTACTGAGAGAGTAGTACATAGGGACCAGCTAAAACACTGGACTTTCAGTCTGACCAGGGCTCATAGGAGGCATAGAGCAGCATGTCCCGAGGAGACTGAAAACCATGGGGCAAACCCAGACCCTGACGAAAATGGCCAGATCCCTCAAATTGACCTGGTGTTACCCGGGAACAGGGGAATAGAAAAATGGGTAATGAACCATCAGTCCTAAGAAGGTCCCAGAGAACTACTAAGGATGTACTGCCTGTTAAACTTGGAGATGATTATGTTATTGGTTCTAAAAAGCGTTTTAATTAATATTGTCATGCATAGTATGAAGAAGTAGATGTAGAATGTTAGATATGTTAAATGTTCTTTTGATAATTGTTAATGGGTTTTTAATATGACATGATGTGGGAATATGGGGCCTGGATGTACTGGTGTAAATATTGTGGCTGTGGTAGAATTTTAGCAAGGGGGAATGTAAGGGACTGTTGTCCCCTCACTAAAACCCAGTGGGGATGTTTTGGTTGGCTAGCTCCCAGTACCAAAAGAAAGGGGAAGGGTTCTTGGGAAACCAGGATCCTGAGACTGACAGTCCCCAGGGGCAAAGGGGAGAGACCAATTCTCCAGGGCAGCCTGATTAGCCTGCCCACCCTGTCAATCAGGGAGTCAGGAGGCCAAGGGGGTCCTGTCCACCGTGTGAGCTGGAATTGCCTGAGTCAGACAGAGTGGGGCCGAGCTAAGGAGAAAGCAGAGGCCCAAGCTGAGCTGGGGAGCAGAGCTGTGCCAGCCAGAGGGGTCAGAAAAGCAGCCCAGGGAGCTGGAGACAGAGGAGCAGCAGTGTTGGGGCAGAGTGGAGCTGGAGCTGAGGCAAAGTGGATCTGGGGCTGGAGCTGTCCAGAGCCAAGTGCTGTGAGCAGCGAGGAGGGACCCTGGGCAGTGGGCCCAGTGCAGGGAGATGCCCCCAGGGAAGAGGCCCTGCAGGCCAGACTTGGATGGGGATCGTAACCCTGACAAGGTAGGGGCAACGCTGGGAAGAAGGGTCCTGCCATCTAGAGCCTGAGAGTGTGCGGCCATCGCCAGAACAAGTGTCCAACCCGCAGCACCCCTGAAGCACAGCCAGGGCTGGAGAAGGAGGCCTGGGACTTGTGAGGAACAGACTGAATGTCCCTTACATTCCAGAGACGCTGGTTGTGATGTCCCCATGCCACAGAACGGGGTGATGTGTTTTCCTTTAACTTTTCCCATTTTTTCCTTATTTTTTAATTGATTGCTGTTTAATATATTGTATTTGATTTGAACTGCATGTAATGATCAGTGGTTCAGGAAAGCATCCAGTGCAGAGAAAGCACCCTAGTGTGGGGGACACCCCAGCCCCTGTCCTAAGTAACCACGATAAGGTTGGGGGTCGAGCCTCCCAGGAATCCTGGGCGCAGCCTTGTTGGGATTATGAGGACTCTGCCACACAGGAGAGTGGAAGGGGAGCCCTTGAGGTCAGGCAGGCCTCTGGGTAAAGGAAGTGGGAGCGAGGATTCAGATACTTTCGCTAGCCCATTTCACTGGGATAGTGTATAAGCCAGGAAAGTTCCGCACAATAGCGGGACCATTCCCCCACTTACACATGTAATACATTTTATCACGGCCAATAGAACAGAGGAGGTTTTCATTATCCAGATTAGTATCTCGGATGTTTTGAGTCCTACTAAACTCTTAGGGTATGTCTTCACTACCTGCCGAATCGGTGGGCAGCAATCAATCCAGTGGGGATCGATTTATCGCATCTAGACTCTCTGCGATAAATCGACCCCCGAGAGCTCTCCCATCAACTCCTGTACTCCAGCGCTGCAAGAGGCGCAGGCAGAGTAAACGGGGGAGCAGCAGCAGTCGACTCACTGTGGTGAAGAGACCACGGTAAGTCGATCTAAATACGTCGACTTTGGCTATATTATTCATGTAGCTGAAGTTTCGTAACTTAGATCGATTTCCCGCCCCCCCTCGCCAGTGTAGACCAGGGCTGAGTCACAAATGTAACGGTTAAACCACAAGAATCAGTGAAGGAGGCCCCTGTCATGTGACAGAGATATTGCTCTGGCAATCCTAAAGCTGTTTGTGTGACTGCGGTCAGGAGATACAAGCCCCCATTTCTCACCAGCTCTCCATTATTAATATGGCCAATGCCAAGGGTCAGAATCAGGAGTCAGTGCTCCCAAAGCATGAACTTGGATTTAAAAAATCATGAAAATATTAAAAAATATATTTTAGGCTCCTTTTCTTTGCCTCTCTTTATGGTCTCCAAGCCTTTGAGGCACCCTCATTTCACGTTTCCTCTACTTTTGTCCCAAACCATGGGGGCTTGAAAGTTACTTGTTTTTACATATAAGCCGAGCCACTCACCTAATCACATGAACCCAGCTCCTGGGGCTTTAATGAAAAGGCCTAATATCATGAGGCTCCCAGTAAGACTGCAAGAGTTAGCAACACGGTCACATGGTGTCAGAAGCAAGCTGCCTCTTTAACTACTGTAGTGAATGACCTCTTCTGCAGCCCCAGCCTGGAAGGGGACCTGGCAGAGAGCTGGAGCAGGAGGGAGAGTGTGGTAGGCCCAGGGACAAGTGGTATCTCCATTACTTTCTGCAGCAGCACATGGGGCCAAAAAATCCTTTGACTGGCCAGGGGAGAATTCACAGACGTGCTAACATATCTTAGCAAAATCATCTCAAATATGTCACAGTTCAGTGCTCCGTTTTGGAATGCTGTTCGAGAACAGCATAGAACAGCATGTGGCCATCAGTTCGAGAAAAACTTTAGGAAATTAAAACTGTTGCCACAGAAGCACTAACAGTGGAATATTTTGAGGTTACCAATGAGCCTAAGGTCTCAGATGCTGCTAACATAGTCTGGGGCTATTCTTCCACTGGCATGTGCTCCCAGAACACTGACTAACAGCACAGAAAAATGTTCAGAACAAAACTTGACAGAAGTTTCATGCATATGTGTAGAAATCATCTGAGGGCAGAGACTCAGCGTACAAAGCCATATTGCAGGGACCATTGTGCAAAACACTGCCCAGGCTTCAGAGAACAGCCAGGAAATTGCCAACATGCTTATGCAATGTCTAATGCAGGCCTGGGAGGAGCTTCTGAGGGCAGAATTGCTTCCAAGAGCATCTATACCTAGTGAAAGTGAGGAGCTATGGGAAGAGGCATTTGAACCAAATATCAAAAAAGGCACCAAAAAATGAACTTTGACAAGCTCAAATGAAAAACATAAAATGAGCCAACACCTTGAGAGGATCATAAAACTTTTCAAACAAAGAAAATGAAATTATTTCTCAGCCCAAACGTGTCCAGGCTCAATGCAGCAAAGGCTAATATAACAGGGTCTGTCAACTGCCTTTGGTGTCTGCGGTTACATATCATGTGGCAATGAGTTCCACAGACAATTATGTGTTCTTTCAATAAACAATCCACTTACCAATTCCAGATTTGTCCTGTACATTGAATAGTCATTGGCACTGTGTATAGTAAGCATGCTTTGCAGGCATTCTGCATCCACTTTGTACTGGTGTCCATGATGACATAAGGTACTGAGCAATGGAGAAACAAGCATATTGCTTTTTAAATGCCTTAGGATTTCTTTCATTTCAGAGAAACAGTGAACAGGAGCCCAATCACTCTTCTCTAGACCTCTCCCACATCATCACTGACACATATGCTCTCCAACTTCCTTGGCTCTCCTCATCTTTTAGTCTTCTCTCAGATGTAAGGCTCCCCTCAGCTGCCATAATTTGTGTCGCTTGCTCTCTTTCTGCTGGCAGATGGTATGGGACTATGGTGGGCATCAGGAGTCCTGGCAGATGAAGTGAGACAGAGGAGAGGTCAAGAGTTCTGGGGGATGGAGTGAGACAGGGTGGGAGTGGGAATGCTGGGGGATGGATTGGGGGAGAAAGGTTAGAGGTGATGGGGTATGGAGTGAGATCACGTGGGGGTGGGAGGTGCTGGCATATCAAGGGAGAGGGGAGGGGTAGAGAATGTTGGTAGGATGTGGGTGATGCTTGGTGGGTTCTGGTGGATGGAGTGGGAGTAGAGGGTGCTAGCAGATGGAGTGAGATGGGTGGGGGTGGAGAGAGCTGGTGGATGGAGTGGGATCGGGTGGTGGTAGGAAGATGCTGGTAGATGGAGTAGGACAGGGGGTGCTGGAGAATGGAATAGGATGAGGGTGGAGATGGGGGAGGTGCATGTATATTCCTCAGTATGTCTGGCCAGCCCCCTCACCAGCATGCATAGGCACTGGGGCCTTTTGGATGCCTACAGCACCTGAAATTTAGCCTTCTCTCATGCACTCCATGGGGGATGTGATGGATGAAGCCTTTTAGAACTAGAGAAAGGTTGTCTGCACAAACTGTCAATCACCTAGAGAGACAGGGGAGGGACTTCTCTTCTTTGCAAAGGGTTTTGGGTAGGGAAGCCCTCTATAAACCCCCTGGCTCCATCCCAGCTGTAGAGTTAGAGCTGCAGGGCTGATGAGTAAGGGTTATCTGTAGGAAACTGGGGCTGTCTGGGGAGCTGTAGACTGGTGACAGGGCCGATGTTATGGAGAAGTGTCCTTGGCTGTTTTATTTATTTACAATACTCCTTGATACCGTGTTTTTGCTCACCTCCTTTGAACTGAGGACTTCTTATTTGTTTGGATAATTGTGCCATGGGGGTCCAGCTGCCACACGTAGCAGCCGGCAGCCTGTGGTGGGGGCAGGCTCTATCGGCAAGTTTCTCTTGTGCTTTGGGCCTGTGCTGGATGCCCTGCCATTTTCAGTTTGTTTCAGGTGTTGGTTTGGACCTGGAAGCCCAAAGGAGTTGGGACCCTGTGACATTACCCTGGTGTTAACTTGACTAGGTCATTCCAATCCTTGACTCTGGGAGCCAGCCTTACCCTGCTCTGCTGTGAGAACCCCCACTCCTGGGCTGTTCACACACAGCCTCTAGCATGAAAGCTGCTCCCAGCTATGTGAGTGAGCACTTTTGGCCAGCCACTGCTTGGACTGTGCAACCAAATGACACTAACCAATATCTCCAGTCCCAGACACAACCCTAGGAACCTCCATCTTGCAGTGTCCAGTTATGCCTGCTGGCTGCTGCAAGCTTATATGAGTTCATTAATTTAACAAAGAAATTGATATGTACCAGGCTTGTTATCCCAATGGGAGTCTCTGACACGCTTCAGACCAAATGCACTGCTTCAGGCAGAATAAACAAACGAATTTATTAACTACAGAAGATAGATTTTTAAGTGATTATAAGTCAAAGCACAAGAAGTCAGATTTGGTCAAATGAAATAAAAGTAAAACGCATTCTAAACTGATCTTCACACTTTTAGTGCCCTTACAAACTTAGATGCTTCTCACTACAGGCTGGCTGGTTGCCCTTCAGACAGGTTCTTCCCTCTGATCAGTGCTTCAGTCACTTGATGGTGGTGTCTGTAGATGGAGGTAGAAGAGAGAGCGCAAGGCAAATGTCTTTCCCTTTAATCATGTTCTTTCTTCCCTCTTGGCTTTGCCCCCCCCTCAGAGTCAGGTGAACATTACCTCATCGCAGTCCCAAACTGACCAAGGGAAGGGGGATTACTAACTCAAGAGTCCAACAGATCCTTTGTTCCTGTGGGGCTGGGCTGGGTTTGTCCCATACATGCCCTGATAAGGTGTGATCTGCCCCTCTGCTTCAGGAGAGTTTTGCCTGGGCTTGCTTTAAGCCATGAGGAGACCTATTCAGCCTCGTAACTATATACATGAAATTACAACCTATAACATTACTATAACAACAACGTTCAGTGCATCATGAGCCTTCCAAAGACACCTGACATGATAAACTTTGCATTGGATACCACACAATCATATTATAAGGATGAACATGGCGGTGGAGGGTGTTCTCCCAAGATACAGAGTGTCACAGACCCCATTTCTGAGAGATGGCTGCCTCCCCATGCCAGCCTGCCACTGCTGCCATCATCTGACGTGCTTGGTCCCAAGCCCTGCTGGTATAAGGGAGGGGCTGTGGGCAGCTTGCACAAGGCCCTGTGCACTTTCATTTCACACCCCTTTGGTCTTCAGGGCCCAGTGCCAGGCCCCTCCTCTGCCCTGGGCAGTGGTGACTGGTGAGCAGAGGGAGGCTGGGCAATCACTCATGGCTCTGGGGCAGGAGGACCAGCGAACGATGGCTGGGGTTGTCAAGGAGGCCAGCAGCTCATTGGGGCAGGTTGTAGTGCAGTGGAGTGCTCGGTGCCTGCAGGAAGGAAGCTACTGGCAGAGCACAAGCAGCGCCAAGCATCACAGAGGCAGTCAGTGGCAGGGAGGGGCTGTGGAGAGGGTAAACAGGTCACCTCACTGGCATGGCCTGCAGACCAGGGCCACTAGCTAAACATGACTGCTGCTCCCCAGCCAGGGTGGGGGTGCGGTTACCAGCCCTGCTCTGTGCCATGCCTTTCCCTTTGCTCTCTCCACAGTGCCCCTCCTGGCATGTTTGCTGTCAAAGAGCTGGCCATGCTGCCCCTTTCTTCAGATCCTGTGCCTGTGCCTGTGCCTGATCTCCAGAGCCCCAGCAACATGGGGCCTCACTGGTGTAGGGCCTTTCGCTGACCCATTCCCTGGAGCTGCCCTGCAGCCCAGAATAGGAGCCACTGGGAGAGACCCAGGATGGACCATGGGATCAGCTGTCACTTCCCCTTCCATGGGCTGTCTCTGCTCTTGCTGCCCCTTCCCCTTGTTGGGGACACTGGGGCATGGCCACTAGGTAACTCGAGGGGATGGAAGACCACGAGTGTCGATGAAGCCCCCTTGCACTAGGCCCAGGTGTCCTGCCCCCCCCCCCCACCTGGAGGCACTCGCAGCAGCTCTGCGTACTAGGCCCAAGTGTCCTTGGCCCCCCCGCCTGAAGGCACACACAGCAGTTATGCTGAGGATCTGCAACAATATGCTGCAGAGTCAGACTGCCTGAAACTAAGCAAGGCCAAACAGGGCAGATATGGAAGAACAATGCTGAATAAAGCAGCTTTATGTATAGTTTAACAAATGATACAGAGAACCAGGGAACTAGCTGGGAACTGGATTGGCTGGCTATATGGATACTTGGGGCAGCTTGCTATTGGATAAGTATGCTGGGAAAAAGGATGTATAAAAGCCTGTGTAACTTCCTGCTCTGTGTGCAGGATTTGAGATTTTATTCTCCCTGTACCTTTTTGCAGCTGCAAATAAACTTTTCTGCTTCTCCACCCTGTTGTGATTATTGGGTGTAGCACACCGGGTAACGAACCAACTCAAGCTGTTGTTCAGCCTCTCGGCACTGGGTGTCGGCAACACCCTTCAGCCCAGTTTCCCTGGAACTGTTGTATTAATTTCAATGGAATAAATGGGCCTCAAAAGTCAAATGTGTTAACCTGACCTTGTAACTGTCCAACATTACACAGGGTTACACAGCATTCGGGGTTTGGTATCCAGATACCACAGCATGCCTTGTACCATGGCAGACACACAATTAAACAGCCTGTTAACCTTTTATTGAAGATACAGAAAAGGAATAAAAACAGAGAGATGTTGCACCCCATAATGCTTTATGGGAATATCCTTATGAATGTATATATGACATAATTGGAATATGTTTTATGCTACATATGCCATGTAACACATCTCTATAAAGGTTATGATCTACTGAATATATTCATCCTATTTGTATGCATGTGTAAGCAGAGTCAGGATGAGCTCTACCCTGACATCTGGTGGCGAGTCATGGTGGGTTGTGGAAAAGAACTTCAGGGGCTGATCTCATTTGCATAGGCACACCCACCCTGCCTAGATGGTCACTTTGGCTGCTGTAGGAGCCCCAGTTTCTCTGTTATTGGGGCAGGAATAAACTGTTATTATCCTGATTATGTGAATCAAGGACAGTGGAACTGTACTTGGCCTTTTGTTATGATGGAGGGACTCACCATCAACTATGCAGCACTCGCTAGGCAAGGGTCATGGGTTCCAAAACCCAGTGAATAGAGAGAGACTGGGGATAGGTGTTAATACTTGGTGGTATAGGCCCCCTGGTGTGGGCCTTATATGCTAATTGCACTTTTCCTCTCTCCACTGTGGAATATCAGAGCTAATTTTTATTCCATTAGGAGTCTAATTACAGGCTGCTGAGCTGAATTTGCTTTGGGCTAATGGTGCACCAGCACTGAGGTTCCCCTACTACAAGCTGAAATCACAAAAGAGCTAAACTTGCTAAGAGCTGAAATCACTGAGTGTTGTGTTAAGTAGTGGGGGAGCCTGAAGATATATTGTGGAACAGTTTTCAGGACAGGTGGCGGAGTAGAGCGGCTGGTGGAGTAGAGCAGTTTGTCAGATGCCTGGAGCAGCTCATGGGGGTGGCTGGCAGAGTGGAGCCCCATGTAGAGGTGGGGCAATCAGCTTTGGACCATGTAAGGTGCCCCCTAACCCCCCCCCCATCTCCACCCAGTTTGAGAGGTAAAACTCTGCAGATAAACTTTTGAACTCTGGGGCTGCCCTGACCAGGGACAGAGACTTTTGGGTTGTTGGACTTTTGGGACTTTGGGTGATTTTGGGTTGCTGGACTCCAGAACCAAAGGGAAGGGACACGTCCCAATTTGCTTGGGGTGGGTTTTTTGCTCATGGGTTGTGTTATGAATCCTGTTGGTGGTGTTTCCCCAACATAATGCCACATTGTTTTTCTCTGTTATTAAAAGGCTTTTTGCTACACTCAGACTCTGTGCTTGTGAGAGGGGAAGTATTGTTTCTTGGAGGCGCCCAGCGGGGGTGGTATATATTTGTCCCAGGTCACTGGGTGGGGGCTCGAGCCGGTTTTGCATTGTGTTATTGGAATGGAACCCCTAGATACTGAACCCGGCCCTTGTTGCTGCCAACTCTGACGGGCAGAAAGGTTACACATGTATCATTTTTGTATTCAAAGTTATGAATATTGGCTATGTACTTGTTTAATTTTAAGTAGCCTCAGTGAAACAGTTGGTCAGCTTCCTGAGAAAAGACTATTCTCAGTAAGTGCCCAATCAAAAACCACTTAAGCCAACAATGAACTTGGAGATGTCAGGATGAGCTTTCCCAGGAATGTGGCCTGACTGGTAAGGAACTCAGTCATGCATGGACATGTGACTTGCCCATGTAACTCCAAAAACTCCATCTTGCAGCTGAATTCTGGATAGGAGAAAGGAGGGGGTCTTCACCCACAAGGGAAAGTCTATTTTAGCCCCTGGGGGAGACTCCTCCATTTTGTCTTCAGCTGGCTCAAGAGATAATCTCTCCATCCCCAAAGGTTACCTGAAAGAGACTGGAACAAAGGACAGTAACCACAGGGGTGGGAGTGATGGCTGGACGCAGACTAGAAGGAAGCTAATCTGTAAAAGAAGCTTACTGAAACATCTCTGAGGGTGAGATTTCATCTGTAATCACTTTCTTACTGTATTAGGCATAGACTTGCATGTTTTATTTTATTTTGTTTGGTAATTTACTTTGTTCAGTCTGTTACTACTTGGAACCTGTCATAAATATAAAGGGAAGGGTAAACCCCTTTAAAATCCCTCCTGGCCAGAGGAAAAATCCTCTCACCTGTAAAGGGTTAAGAAGCTAAAGGTAACCTCGCTGGCACCTGACCAAAATGACCAATGAGGAGACAAGATACTTTCAAAAGCTGGGAGGAGGGAGAAAAACAAAGGGTCTGTGTCTGTCTGTCTGTCTGTATACTGCTTTTGCCGGGGACAGAACAGGAATGGAGTCTTAGAACTTTTAGTAAGTAATCTAGCCAGGTATGTGTTAGATTATGATTTCTTTAAATGGCTGAGAAAAGAGTTGTGCTGAATAGAATGACTATCCCTGTCTGTGTGTCTTTTTTTGTAATTTAAGGTTTTGCCTAGAGGGATTCTCTATGTTTTGAATCTAATTACCCTGTAAGGTATCTACCATCCTGATTTTACAGAGGTGATTTCTTTACTTCTATTAAAAGTCTTCTTGTAAGAAAACTGAATGCTTTTTCATTGTTCTAAGATCCAAGGGTTTGGGTCTGTGGTCACCTATGCAAATTGGTGAGGATTTTTACCAAACCTTCCCCAGGAAGTGGGGTGCAAGGGTTGGGAGGATTTTGGGGGGAAAGACGTGTCCAAACTACTTTTTCCCAGTAAACCCAGTTAAAGTTTGGTGGTGGCAGTGGAAATCCAAGGGCAAAGGCTAAAATTAATTTGTACCTTGGGGAAGTTTTAACCTAAGCTGGTAAAAGTAAGCTGAGGAGGTTTTCATGCAGGTCCCCACATCTTTACCCTAGAGTTCAGAGTGGAGAAGGAACCTTGACAGAACCCTTAGATCCTACTTTTTTATTTAATAAAATCACTTTTTACTTATTATTTTACCCAGATTATATATTAATATCGGGGGCAGGGGTGGGGGGAACAGCTGTGCATATCTATCAGTGTTATAGTGGGCGAACAATTTATGAGTTTATCCTGTATAAGCTTTATAAAATGTATAAAGGGTAAAACATATTTATTTGGGGTTTGGACCCCACTGGGAGCTGGGCATCTGAGTGTTAGGGTATGTCTATACTGCCTGCCGGATCGGCAGGCAGCAAATCGATCCAGTGGGGGTCAATTTATCGCATCTAGACTAGATGCGATAAATTGACCCCCGAGCGCTCTCCCATTAACTCCTGTACTCCACCGCCGCGAGAGGCACAGGTGGAGTCGATGGGGGAGTGGCAGTGGTCGACTCACAGCAGTGAAGACACCACAGTGAGTAGGTTTAAGTATGTCGACTTCAGCTATGTTATTCATGTAGCTGAAGTTGCGTAACTTAGATCGATCCCCCCACCGAGTGTAGACTAGGCCTTAGAGACAGAAACACTTCTTAAGCTGTTTTCAGGTAAGCCTGCAGCTGATGCGGGAGGTGGTTCAGACCTGGGGCTGTGTTTGCAGCAGGCAACCGTGCCTGGCTCAAATCAGGCAGGACACTGAAGTCCTAAGCTGGCAGGGAAAACAGACTCAGAGGTAGTCAAAGCACAACAGGTGGCAGTCCCAAAGGGGGTTCTGTGATCCAACCCATCACAAACAGTTCAAGCATCTGAAATGTAAAGTATTAAGTCAGGCTGTCAGTGTAACCACATCCCTGTTCCCTTCCCTTCAGCTGGAGAGAGCTTTTAGAAGGAAAAACCCTCTTGTTGCCAGGTTTCAGAGTGGTAGCTGTGTTAGTCTCTATCAGCAAAAACAACGAGAAGTCCTTGTGGCACTTTAAAGACTAACAAATTTATTTGGGCATAAGCTTTCGTGGGCTAAAACCCACTTCATCAGAATAAGTGGAAGCTTTTGCCCAAATAGATTTGTTAGTCTCTAAAGTGCCACAAGGACTCCTCTTGTTTGACAGTCTCTTAGATGATACCAGAGATGGTAATAACTGGCCTTTTGGGAAGAAATGAGGAAGTTAGCTAGGCTGGGCTGGAGTTGTCATTATTGTTGAACTCCAATTCCATTTCCTGAGAAGACAAAACAAGTCAAATGCACACAAAATGGGAAGAGACAAGAACTGCAAAGAGAGAAAATGCAGCATCTGGCTCTGGTGTCGACTTTCACTTCTTTCACTGTGGGATAAACACAGGCCCAGCACACGTTCTTATCAGCCACTCTGAGACCTGGCAAATTTGGACCAGCGTGGGGCTGTTTAGGGCATCGCTTTCAGCTGTCTCTCTGGTCACTCAGGCTCACAGCAGTGTTGCAAAATATGCAGTCTTGGCTGGCTCAGCCTGGCTCTTATTAGACAGAAGGAAAAGGAGAGAGAGGGGACAGAGAAGAAATAAGGTAGGGAAGGAAAAGGACACATTTTGGGCTGGTGGAAGACAAAGTCTCACATCCCTAGTGGTGTTCGGGATACAGCCGGAGCTGGTGGAGATGGTGATGCCACGTGGGTCCCTCTCTCTGGCCCAGTCTGGTCAGGACAGCTCTCAGGATGGGTCCCAGGAGACAGTGGGGGTGGCAGCCAAGATGGAGCTCACTCCTCCCCCTTCTTTCAGTCATCCAGTGTAGCTTCCATATATTTGTCCATATTTTTCCCAAAAAGTTTCTTAAGGACCCCGAAAGGGAATGGTGGGTAGAATAGACCATGCCCTCGTTATTTTGTCCACCAATTAGGCCTAGTTTCTGGCACACCAATTTTGGTTCATTGATTTTCGGGCTCACATCAGGCATGATTCTAGCACAGTTCTTGAATATTGTCAGAGGCATTTCGCTTGGACTAAATCAATTTTTCTGTCTTGCTTTTGCACCTTTTTTTTTTTTTTGCACCATCAACATTTGTTATTATCAGCTACTGTAACATTTTATGTTCTTTCACTCACTTTTCACAGTTGAACTCACAATTAGGGTAAATTTGTAGGCCCAGTCCATAGAAGATCATAGAAGATTAGGGTTGGAAGAGACCTCAGGAAGTCATCTAGTTCAAAACAGGACCAACCCGAACTAAATCATCCCAGCCAGGGCTTTTTCAAGCCAGGCCTTAAAAACCACTAAGGATGGAGATTCCACCACCTCCCTAGGTAACCCATTCCAGTGCTTCACCACCTTCCTAGTGAAATAGTTTTTCCTAATATCCAACCTAGACCTCCCACACTGCAACTAGAGACCATTGCTCCTTGTTCTGTCATCTGCCACCATTGAGAACAGCCTAGCTCCATCCTCTTCAGGTAGTTGAAGGCTGCTATCAAATCCCCCCTCACTCTTCTCTTCTGCAGACTAAATAAGCCCAGTTCCCTCAGCCTCTCCTCATAAATCATGTGCCCCAGCCCCCTTATCATTTTTGTTGCCCTCTGCTGGACTCTCTCTAATTTGTCAACATACTTTCTGTGGAGGGGGGCCCAGAACTGGATGCAGTACTCCAGGTGTGGCCTCACCAGTGCCGAATAAAGGGGAAAACTCACTTGCCTCCATCTGTTGGTAATGCTCCTACTAATGCAGCCTAATATGCTGTTGGCCTTCTTGGCAACAAGGGCACACTGTTGACACATATCTAGCTTCTCGTCTACTGTAATCCCCAGGTCCTTTTCTGCAGAACTGCCGCTTAGCCAGTCAATCCCCAGCCTATAGCAGTTAATGAGATTCTTCTGTCCTAAGTGCAGGACTCTGAACTTGTCCTTGTTGAATCTCATCAGATTTCTTTTAGCCCAATCCTCCAATTTGTTTAGGTCACTCTGGATCATAACCCTACCCTCCAGCATATCTACCTCTCCCCTCATCTTAGTGTCATCCATGAACTTGCTGAGGGTGCAATCCATCCCATCATACAGATCATTAATGAAGATGTTAATCAAAACTGGTCCCAGGGCAGACCCCTGAGGCACTCTGCTTTATACCTTTTGCCAACTAGACATCGAGTTGTTGATCACTATCCATTGAGCCCGATGATTTAGCCATCTTTCTATCCACTTTATAGTCCATTCATCCAATCCATACGTTTTTAACTTGCTGGGAAGAATACTGTGGGAGACCATATCAAAAGCTTTGCTAAAGTCAAGATATATCATGTCCACCACTTTCCCCTATATCCACAGAGCCAGTTATCTCATCATTGAAGGCAATCAGGTTGGTCAGGCATGAATTCTCCTTGGTGAATCCATATTAACTGTTCCTGATCACCTTCTTCTCCTCCAGGTGCTTCAAAATGGATTCCTTGAGGACCTGCACCATGATTTTTCCAGGGACTGAGGTGAGGCTGGCCCATCTGTAGTTCCCCGGATTCTCCTTCCCTTTTTTATGTATTTCTGCTTTTTTAAAGTTATTACAACAGTTCTGCAATCTACGAAGTCCTGGCTCCTCTTTCACCTCTGCCCAAAAGCATCTGTTACCCCCTGATCTTGTACCTCATTATCCCAAAACTCTGGACCTCAGATACCGCCAATCTCCCTCCACTTCCCAATAGCCCAGGGTCATCTCCACAAGGACAAAGCCTCCCTGGCGCTGGCTGCCTCAATCTCTCTAGCACAAGTTCCTTTGTAATTACTGCCTCCCAGAAGGCCAAGCTCTTTGACACATGCACATGCTCTAGTCTAACCTAACCTTTTCTTGCTCCAGTTCCTTTCTGCCTTCAAACCCCTAGGCCTCAGTTCAACTTTCTCTCTCCATCAGGCACACCCCTACCAGTCAGGCTTTCCCTGAATAGTTACATAAACCTGGGCAAAATGACAATGTCATAGACTACTGGATATAAACTCTAATAAAATAAACTATGCACATCATTTTGCAGCTCCCAAAAGCCTCCTGTCAAAGCCACTGAAGTTAGTCTTCCAGCCTTCCTCCTGGGCAGTAGGTAGGTTAGAACATAGCCCTGAAGTCATCACTTCAAGTTCTCCTACTCCAGCTCCTCCCAAAGGAAAGTCCTTGCACTTTTTTCTATAAGGTGATATGCACCTGCACAGGGTTATTTTCTTTATTAATACCTTGTGACTATAAGTTCCACTGGTTAATTATATGTCACTTATGTATTTCTGCTTTCTGTCTTTCTTTAATTTCATTCAGTGCTCCTTGTTCTTGTATTACGGGGAAGGGTACACAGGACACAGTGATCTATAAAATGCTAAAATCCTCTACCCTCTATTGCCTTCTACTTTCTTCACTTTTTTGACATGTGCTGTGCATTGATTGTGTGTTTTCACTGAACTGTCTTTAATGACTCCTGCATCTCTTTCCTGAGAGGTTACAACTAATTCAGAGCCCATCCATGTGTGCAAGAATTCCAATAATAAATCAGTTCTCCCTGCTAGCCTGCCCCACAAACACTCTTGCATAGGAATGCAGGCCTGACTCATTCCACTGGGCATGGACCTGTTTCTGTTTGGGACTGTCTTAGCCTGTTTCAAATGATTACAGTGAAACCCCCTAGAAACTGGAGCACATCCCACCTGTCTGCACTAATAATGCCAGGTACTTGCTTGCCTCTGCTCTAACTGGAAGGAAACAATGCTTGGGATACTCAAAGTGAGAGAGAGAGGAGCCGCCACAGGAGAGGAGGGGCTTGAGAGAGGAGCAAAGAGTAGAGGGAACAGAGACTAGAGGGTGAGGTAGACCGACCTGAGGGGGTGAGTAACGGGGATGAAAGAAAAACACGTGCATGCACACACACAGCCACCGCACTAAGGCATTCTCTTCCACGGTAGCTCAAAAGGTTTTCTTCCTTTAACTAAGACAGTGATGAGAGGTTTATTCAAGTAGAAAAATTTTAATTGCATTCTCTTGTAGTCAAATATTAATGGAAGGACCTTGTACAAATAAAAGTGAATAATGCAACAGCTTAGTTGACAACATTGTTTCACATTCACTGCAGCTTGTGAACCTTCATTAAAACAGATTATTTTTGTTTTGGCGATTTAACCAGCTACTCTACTTTCACCTTTCGCTAACCTGGTATGCCCAGGCCTATGGAGATCCTAGGCCAAGTAGGAGCTCACAAACTTCAATTGGAAACAACATCAGAAATGTTCCAGGGCACTAATTCATTCTGAGGCAGAACATGACTCCATATGATTCTAGGATAGGAGAAAGGGAAAGAAACTCCTCCCAGCCCCACTAGATATACCCACAAACCCCATACTGCACAAAGCTATGTACATATAGCCCCCTATAAACTCCCAGTCCTGTAGACATCCAGGCAAGCCTATCTATAGCTACGTGCCCGTAGCCCCCTAAGCCCTATTTACACTCACACATACCCATGCATACCACACCCATATTAACCCTTCACACATCTCTTTACAGACTCAGACATTTCCAGGCCAGAAGTGACTGTTCTGATCATCCTGCAGAACGCAGGCTGGAGCATGTCACCCAGGGACTCCTGCATAGAGCCCAGCAGTCTCTAGCTGAGTTGGAGATCTTTTTGACAGAGACATCCCATCCTGAGGTGATTCTTTCCAGGTCACACTCCTCTGTACATTGATCAGCTCGTCAGTTCCCCTCACTGCTAAAAACTTGTACCTTATTTCCACTCTGAATTGTCTAAATTCATCTTCCAGCCATTGGTCCCTGTTTTGCCTTTGCTAGATTAAAATGCCTTCTGCTACCTGAAAACTTCTCTCCGACGAGGTGATTATTTTTGGCAAAAAAATGCTGAAAAATGAAGATTTGGTCACAACAAAAGTCTTAGTGAATTTGTGCTGAGTTCTCTGAATGTTTTCAGCCAAACTGAAAAATCTAAATGGTCTGGTAACATCAAAATGATCCCGTTCATTTTGACTCCACTGCAACATTTCAGTTTTCCAGGGGGTAGTCACAACATGGCCAGAGCAGGAGAAGCAGCTGCCCTCATTTTAGCTTTGGGCTCAGTGGTTAGGACATTCAGCTGGGATGTGGGAGACCTGTGTTCAATTCCCCCTTCTGCTTTGTGGGGAGAAGAGATTGCACTCGGTGCTGCCACACTACAGGAGAGCATCCTAGCCACCGGTATGGGTCTTTCTCAGTCTCTCCAGTTGAAGCTGTTCCACTGTGACTAAGTAATTAAATATTCACTGGAGCAGGGATGTGAACTCAGGTCCCCCCCCGTCCAGGCAAATACTGCCAGTTATACGGAGGGAAGCCCTATCCCCTTGTGATGGAGTCACAGGTCTGATGCTCTGGAACTGCTCTGTATAAAGCCAGCCAGGACTCTGGGGTGACATGAGTCCCCTCAGCACCTGCTGTCCAGGGCAAGGAGCCTCTTCGACTATGGCCTTCCTGGTACTGACCTTGGAGCATTAAGCATCCCTGTTCACACCGTATACTTCCCCTTGGAGGGTCCACCTGGATGGGACCCCTGGGGAAGACAGAGAGCCCTGCACCCCAACTTCGCAGTCAGCCATGACTCTCAGCCAGTGTGTAAAACAGAAAGTTTATTAGTTGATAGGAACACAGCGTAGAACAGAGCTTGTTAGCACAGAAATCAGTGACTTTCAGCAAAGTCCATCTTGGGGTGGGGGTAGCTCCCTTTTATGGATACCCAGCCAGACAGTAACTATAAAATCTCTCTTAGTAGCTGTTCTCTAACTGCTGTAACTGTAAAGTGTTCAAAAGTATCACTGCTATGCATAGATAAAAGGAAGTGAGAGGGCACCTGGCCAAAAGAGCCAATGGGAAGGCTAGAACTTTTTAAAATTGAAAAATGACTCCCCTTTTTTCGTCTGTGGTTGTTCTCCTGGGGAGAGGCAGACAAGGCAACAGCTATGCTGTAAAAAGCTTGGGCCAGGTATGAAAAAATCATCAGTATCATACCTAGAAACTACTCATTTAAAACCCCAGATATGTAAGTAGATTAGGAAATGTCCAGGAAGATGCAATTAGGTTTATCTCTTTTATTTCTTTATGGCTTGCAGATTCCTCTGTGCTAACCCCAAGTGCTTTTGTTTTGCTTGTAACCTTTAAGCTGGACATCAAGAAATATATTCTTGGTGCTTAATCCTTGTAGTTGCTCTTTTAAAATCTAGCAATAGCCTGAGTTCCCAGGTGTATTTTTCTTCCCTTTTTAAAAATATAAAATTTACCTTTTTAAAGAACAGAATTGGATTTTTGTGTTTTAAGAGATTTGTGCACATATTGTTTAATTAGCTGGAGGCAAGAGCTGGTTTCTTTGTTTTTCCTTTCTCAGCTCTTCCCCAGAGGGGGGTGAAAGGGCCTGAGGGTACCCCACAAGAAGGAATTCCCAAGTGTGCCTTCCTGGGCTCTCAAAGGGGTTCTGAACTTGGGTGGTGGCAGCATCTACCAATCCAAAGTCAGAGAAAAGCTGTAACCTTGGGAGTTTAATACAAGTCCAGAGTGGCCAGTATTGATTTTTACGATCCTGTTTAGAATCCTTGCAATTTTTAGAATCCACCTTCTACACTCGAAGTAACAGAGTGGGGGATTACCCTTGACTGGGGACCCTTGGCTGGATGCCCTGGGCTCCCCCCTCTCCAAGTCCCCTACAGCAGACTGCCCAGCTTCCAGTGATCGACCTCCAACACACCTGTTGCCCCTCCTCCTGGTCTTTGTCTCACTTCCAGGGTAAAGTGTCACCTGGTCGCATCCCCCTCCTGGGTCTCAGGTTACGAAGGGCATCATCCATCACTTACTTCAGGCAGCTGGAGGGGGGTCTGGTCCTGAGGGTCTCAGCAAAAGTCACACATCGTTATTCCCACCACCTAGGCACTGGTGTAATACACAGGGAAACTGAGGCACACACAGTATTCATGCAAAATAGTAAGACTCATATAGGCTCGCGTACAACATAAAACAGAGAAAAACCCCACTTTGTCACACTCCTCCTTCAGCTAGTGAATCTAGTTCTGATATTGTGCAAATGCCTGAAATCAAAACAAAAAATAAAACATTGAATAAAATGTTTCAATCTAATTCAAAACATTTGACTTTTATTTCATCAAAACTTTTGAAACATTTCATTTTTGATTCACTCTCTGACCCAAAACTTTAAAAGAAATCGTGAATTGCCAGCGAATTGAAATATCCATGATTCCCACAGCTCTACTCTTAATTCACTCTTGGCTAATTTACACAGAGAGAACTCCTGAAGTCTCCCGCTCCAGGGCTTGTCTAGACGGCTAGTTAGTGCATGGCAAACTAGGGTGTAAATCCACTCACCGTCTGGGCAAACCCTTAGGCAAGCTTCCCAGACTGCATCATGCTTGTAGCTCTTCTCTCCCCTTTTTCAGCATCCCCATGGCATGCGGATGCCAGAACTGCATGCAGCATGTCAGTGTCGATCTCCCCAACACCAGATATGGTGGTAATGCCACCTCCCTGCTCCTGCTTAGTACTCTGCTGTGGATACAGCCAAGGATCACATCACCCCACTCAGCCACAGTGGTGCACTGGCTGGACTTGTTCACTTGATTTCCCCTATGACCCATCCCCAGTTTCTTTTCAGAGTTACTGCTTCTCAGGTTACAGTGACCATCCCATAAGCATGGCCTGCATGGAAATGTATATTTTCATTGCACTCAGTTAACTAAACAACCCAGAGTGCTCTGTAGAACTGACCTGTTCTCAGAATTTACCACTCTGCAAACTCTATCAACAATGACTTTGTATTTTCCTCCAGATGATTGATAAATGTAGAGATCAGTGGGCCAAGAACAGATGCTTGTTGGAAGCATACCCAGCTACTGCTGATTCCCCGTTAACAATTACTTTTTGAGATCAGTGAGTTAGCCATTTTTTTAACCTATTCAGTATGTTACACTGATTTTGTGCAGTGCTAATTTTTTAATCACAGTGTTGTGCAATATTAATGGTATGTCTATACTGTGGTGATCGATGCACCGGGGGTAGGTTTAGTGGGTCTAGTGAAGACCTGCTAAACCAACCGGAGATTGCTCTCTTGTCAACTCTGTTAGTCCATCGGAACGAGAAGTGTAAGGTAACTCTCCTGTAGACCCAGTGCGGTGTAGACACTGCAGCAAGTCAACCTAAGCTACGTTGACTCCAGCTATGTTATTAATGTAGCTGGAGTTGCGTAACTTAGGTTGACTTATCTCCATAGTGTAGACCAGGCCTGTGTCAAACACCTTACAGAATTCTACGTATATTACATCAAAACATCAGAAACCACATTTCTAATCTTATCAAAAATATCTAGCTTGTTTATGAGTTTTCCATAAACCATGCTCTTTGGTATTAATTATATTCCCATCCTTTCATTCCTTATTTTTTTTTCATTCCTTATTGACTGAGTCCCATATCAATCAGTCTATTGTTTTGCCTGGTACCGATGTTAGGTTATCTAGCTTATAATTACCTGGGTTGTCCTGCTTGCCCTTTTGGAATATTGGCACAACCCTGGCATTGTTTCGATCCTCTGGAACTTTCCCAATATTACAAAGTTATTCAAAGCTAACATCGGCCTGCATCTAACACCCCCCCGCCCTTTCCCATAGCCCTTCAAATTCTCCATACCCTCCCCCCCCCCCCCCCACACACACACATCTTGCCCTAGAGCTAAGTAAAACATTGCAGCTGAAGTTTGGGGGAATCTCTCACTCTGTATTTGGGGCAAATGCTCCCTTCAGCTAACCCAGCGGGCAGGTCTGTGCTAAGGTGGCACAGAAAGCTGGAGTGCTGGCTAGATGGGGTATGTTCCCCATTCCCTGATAGAAGCCCTTCAGTGGAGGCTCCATGGATTGACATGGATCAAACTTGGGAAGCCAGCTACTTTCCATTCAACTCTGCCAAGCCAACAGGACAAACCCTCCTATGGTAATGCTGAGCTGACAGAGTTGCAGTGGCTCCCTTACCTCATTTCAAACCCTCTCCTTGAGGAGGTTTTGAGGGACAGTAGTGATCTGCGGGTGCTCATAGGGCAGTAATCCCTCCTCACCCCCACGACAATGGAAGAAATGAGAAGGTAACTCTGAGTACAAGCATGGAGATATTTACCTAGAGGAGGCAATGGGATAGGCAGGGATGGTGTCCCTAGCCTCTGTTTGCCAGAAACTGGGAATGGGCAACAGGGGATGGATCACTTGGTGATTACCTGTTCTGTTCATTCCCTCTGGGGAACTTGGCATTGGCCACTGTCAGTAGACAGGATACTGGGCTGGATGGACCTTTGGCCTGACCCAGTATGGCTGTTCTTATGTTCTTAGGAATACAGAGTCCCGTGGGGAATTGCCAGGTCAGGAACCTTCCCCTCTGCCATGCCTACAGAGTGCTGTGCAAACCTGTGTGGCTCTGTACTAATTACATGTGTAAAACAGCTCTAATACAATCCCAGGGTTGCATGGCTAAGTGATCAAAAGACAGGAAATGACAAAGATTCCTTTGGGAGATCATTTGACAGCTTAACTCATCTCACTCTCAAGAGAATTTCCCTGAGAGTCAGCCTGTATTTTCCTTTCTTTATTTTATTCCTGTTTCTCTCCCTGCATTCCACAGCACAGAATGCCTCTCCTGCCTGGGGTCTGCACGATGTTCTCACGTCTCCCCTGACGCGTCCTCAGCCAAGTTAGAGAATCTCAGCTATTTTCGTCTTCCCTAGTAAATTGGTCTTGCCAGCCTCCTAATCCTTGTGGCCTTGATTTTGCAGCATTTTCTCAAGTGAGTAGCCCCACTGAGCTCCACCCAACAGGGGAAAAGAGCAGAGTGGGGTCCAAAGTTGGTAGCTACCGGTGATCCTGGATTTAAGGTTGGAAAACAGTTTCCATTCTTCACTTATCAAAAAATGCTGCTTCGGCAGCGTTCAGGTCCCTGTGCACAACAGCACATCTTGCTGCTGGGGCCTTCCTGTCACTACAAAATCTCAGACTCACACTTAGGTTCTGTCTACACAACGAGCTAGGGGTGTGACTCCCCTGCTTGTGTACACACAGCTGTTATTGAGCTAGCATGAGTATAATAGCAATGAAGTTGCAGTAGCATGGGTAGCAGCAGTGGAGGCAGGGGTGAGCCAGTCCAAGTACATACCAATCAGTTTCAGGCGTGTTTGCACTTGGCAAGCTCAGCCATGCAGTCGCCATCACTGCTCCTTTGGATACAAGGCTTATGCCTCCTCACACTAGCTCAATGAGAGCTAGGGCGAGTGTGTGTACATGAGGAGGGGATTACATCCTTAGCTCATGGTTAGACGGAGCCCAAGTGTAAGTCTGAGGCTTTGCAGTGACAGGAAGGGCCCAGCAGCCGTGTGTCCTGTTGTGTGCACTCCTAGCTCATAGTGTAGATGCAGACTTAGACAACCAGGAAACACTGTATAAGGCACCTGCAACTCCCCAAAGGGAGTGTTAGCAGGACAAGATAAAGATAACACACAATGCAACTAAGCTGGGAGCGCTGCATCTCTCTCAGCAGACTGCCTTTGCCCTTACATGGCTGGGCTTTCCAATCTGTTCTTTGAGTCTTATGGGGTGTCTCCCCTGGGGTGTCTTTGATAACAGTGCACCAGAAAAAGAACCCGCTGCGGGGCAGGCTGCAGACACAGCAGCTCCTGTTGGAGTCATCATGGCATCAAAGGAAAGAGTCACTCAATACCAGTAATTAAACATGACACTGGCCCCTGCACCTGCAGCATCCTAGACCCTCCGGCCTCCCCGGAGCTCAGTGATGGGGGATGCAAGCTCGGGGCAGGAGTGCCAGAACGTGGGGAGTTCCCAGCTCCAGCAATAAGGCAGCATTGTCACTGCTGCCAAGCAGACCCACCACCAGTTACACAGTACAGCACTGTCCCATGGGCCCACAGCATGCCCATGTGCCCTCAGAGCCCACTCCAGAGTAGGGCTTCCTGGGAATGTGGAACACATACAGTCCCTGATCAGCCAAAGCCAGCTCTCAAACCATAATGGGCCAAAATGCCCCCCCCCGCCACCCTTGATGAGTCAGAACAGCCTATTGTGCCTCATGGGTGAGGCAGGCATCATGACAGCATGAGCCTAGGCTCCGTGCTGCTTCTAGGACCCCAATGAGCTGTAGTGCATGGTCCTCAGTGATGTTCCTACAGCTCTCTTGGGTGAGGCCCCAGCCTTGTGTCACAGCTTCCCTACTTATTCTGTCCTTGGCTTTGTCAGGGTTCCCTCCCCACTCTGAATCTAGGGTACAGATATGGGGACCTGCATGAAAGACCCCCTAAGCTTATTTTACCAGCTTAGGTTAAAAACTTTCCCAAGGCACAAATTTCGCCTTGTCCTTGAACAGTATGCTGCCACCACCAAGTGATTTAACAAACTATCAGGGAAAGGACCACTTGGAGTTCCTATTTCCCCAAAATATCCCCCCCAAGCCCTTACACCCCCTTTCCTGGGGAGGCTTGAGAATAAACAAGTATTAGAAGAACAAAAAAAAAGATAAGAGAACAACTCTGTAAGATCAGAATGGAAGATAATCTTACAGGCAGTCAGATTCAAAACATAGAGAATCCCTCTAGGCAAAACCTTAAATTACAAAAAGACACAAAAACAGGAATACACATTTCCTCCAGCACAGTGAATTTCACAAGCCAAAACAAAGAAAATCTAACACATTTTCTAGCTAGATTACTTACTAACTGTACAGGAGTTGGAGAGCTTGCATCCTTGTTCTGTTCCCGGCAAAGGTTTCACACAGACAGACAAAAGCCTTTCCCCCCCTCTAGATTTGAAAGTATCTTGTCCCCTCATTGGTCATTTTGGGTTAGGTGCCAGCCAGGTTACCTGAGCTTCTTAACCCTTTACAGGTAAAAGGACTTTGCTTCTGACCAGGAGGAATTTTATAGCACTGTGTACAGAAAGGTGGTTACCCTTCCCTTTATATTTATGACAGGCCTCTTCACCCTTCTCCTCCCCCTCCCCAGCACAGCCTGCTACCACCTCAGTCCCCAGAACAGTGGCTGGTTCCCAGTATTCCTCCCTACCTGGGAGGCTCCACACATCCCTCCCAGCCCTACCCCAGTGCCACATTTCTTCCTGAACAGCTCCAGGTTTTTTACCTCTTAAACATTACTGATGGTATCTAGACAGGCCATGTGAGGGGGAGGGATTATTATCCCCAGTTCACAGAGGGAAACTGAGGCACCAAGAGATTCATTCTATCTACAAATAGTCTGGCTCAAGTGACTTGACCAGCACCAAATAGGAAGTTTGTGGCAGAACAGGGAATGGCTCTCCTGAATCCTAGTCTTTGACCTGGAAACCCAAACATGATAAGCTGTGGAAATACATTATCAAGGCACCTAAACAACCTTATCTCTGCCTTGTAGTGATGCCATGCACTAACCCTTAAGGATTGTTAGGGTTTGTGGTCCCAGGTTAGATGACACTCATTTTTAAAGACACATTCCTTTCTCATATTTTAGTGTCATTATAGGGCAGAGTTAAGGTTATCTGGTTGTCCTAGCTCTAAAGTTCTGTAGCTCAGTATATTTGGGAGACTTTTAGTGTAACATAACGCTATAGTTCCTGGTTTTGTAATGCTTGGTTTGGGATAATGTGTGACAGAGTGGGTGTGGCCTGAGGCTGATTCATCACTCTATGCACCTGACAAAAGTCCCCACATAGGGCAAACAGATGAAAAAATCATTAGGCACCAGGTGATTAACCAATTAACATGGTGAGTCAGTGCCTCCACTGAGGGCAGTTAAAAGAGAGACAGGCATGGGGAGTCTAGTATGCCAGGAGCTCAGGGTGATGAGAGCTCTGCCTCTGTATCTGGAAAGAGGGAAAAAGCTGTATAATTTAGGGAACTTGTCCTTGACTAGCATGTTGTAAATAAAGCACATGGTGTTGATCTTGCCATAGGGGTGTGTGAGGACTGTTTACAGTGAGAGAAATTCTGCCTTGTGACATTCTTCAATTATGGGTATGTACTCTGTGTAACTCCATTTTAATGTACATTTTGGCTTGGAATTTCCTTGTTTTTTAAAAATTATTAAAAATATCAATGATACTAAACAAGGAACCTAAAGAGAATGCTCCCATGTTGTACTTCTAGTTATTTGAAGATCTGTAATAACCACCTTCAATCACTTAAAAAAAAATTAACTGGCAGCTTTAGGAGTAAGTCCACCAGAATGGACTTGGTTTTATAGCTCCTTGGATGCATAAACAGGGGACTCTAAAGTAGAAGCAGAGAGTTATTTTACCTTTGTATTTGGCACTTGTGCGATCACTGCTGGAAAATGGGGTCAAGTTCCAGTGCTCACAATTCAAGAAGGATGTTGATAAATTGAAGGAGGGGAGTTGGAGAAGAGCCAGAACAATATCTAAAGAATTAGAAACCCTGCCCTACAGTGACAAATTGAAGGAGCTCAATCTGTTTCATTTAACAAAGAGACAGTTCAGGGGTGACTTGATTGTGGTCCCTAAGTACCTACATGGGGAACAAATATTTGACAATGCGCTCTTCAGTCTAGCAGAGGAAGGTCTAATATAATCTAGTGTCTGGAAGTTCAAACTAGACAAACTTAGACTAGAAACAAGTCAAACATTTAACAGTGAGTAATTAACAACTATTGGAATGACTTACAAAGGGTCGTAGTGGATTCTCCATCACTGATAAATTTTTGGTCAAGATTGGCTGTTTTTCTAAAAGCTCTGCTCCAGGAATGATTCTGGGCAGGTCTCTGGCCTGTGTCATCTAGGAGGGCAGATTACATGATCCCAATGGTCCTTTCTGGACTTGGTATCTATGAATTTGTTAGCAGTGTGCTTCAAAGCACATGCAGGCTGTGTGTGTCTGTGCCCTAACTCCTTAAAGGTGTAACCCTTCTGTCAGGTGGAGTCAGTAGCAACCAGGGCTGGGTTCAATATCTAGGGGTTCTTTTCCATCAGTACAACAGTAGCCAAAGTTGATTACATGGAGCTACACAACTCCTGTCTGCTAGATACTTATGCAGAGTAGGTGTGTTCATGTAAATACAGTTTGCTCCTGAAGTCTCTTCCCCCTCCTGAACCAGCTGTTAGGGGATAGTTCATTCAGACCCTGCTTACAAAGGAATTTCCAAGCTCTACTAGCAATGCTGCTGGACCCTGCAAACTCTGCCAGCCAGAATTCTGGTTGTGTTTTTTTTTCTTTTTTTTTTTTTCTCAACTCTTTTAGTCAACTCTAGGAAAATTAAAGCAAAACCCTCTTAATGCAATGCTAATGCAGAAAGGAACAGGCAAAACTGTTAGTCACAATGGAGCTGTACACACCACTCACCCTCCCATATTTCCCAAAATGCCTATGGAGGGAATGTGCTCCTGTCACCCACATAGCATGTCCGTGAGAATGGGAGAGGCCTGTATGGTGAAGCCATCTACCCAGCAACTGGCACAATCAAACAAGATGGCTTGGAATTTCCATCCAAACAACATTACAGTTAAAAATGGAAACCCATTGCTGTAATTTTTTGGTTTTCCTTTCCAGCACTGGACAGAAAGCAACAAATGACGACAAACTAAAACTGTTACACACACACACACACACAGCAAAGTCATACTGGGTTAGTAACATGTAACAAAAGCGAGGCAACTAACCCACCAGACTGGACACTAGTGAGGCCTCCCCTGAGGCTCTGCAGTCAGCTTTGGGCCAGAGACAAGCTGGAGGTCAGGGAACAATGATAAAAGAGTTTTTGGAAAGCCTCTGAGGAAGGGTAAGAGGGCTGGGGACTGATAGGAGAGGTGCCTGCAAATACACAGAAGGATTTTATAAAGTAAATGAGGCTCTCAGGGGAACAATGGGCTTCTAAGAAGCCTGCAAGGCAGCTGAACCTATGGTCAGGCTCTGCCCCCATCCCCTGTGGGAAGCATCTCACTGCAGGAGTTATGTGGGCCAGATCCTGCCTCCCTCCATCACAACTAAATGAAGAGCTGGGGAAAACTTTCAGCATCTTTTTTTCAACAAAAAATGGCTTTGCCCCCAAATTTTTTGTGGGCAATTTTTTATTTTGGTCAAAATGTTCCAGTTTTCATAAAACAAACAAACTGAAACCTGAAATCTTTTTTGGTAAAAATGTTTGAGTTTTGATTTAAATAAAAAAAGCTGTTTTGGAATTTATTTATTATTTTTTTTACTGAAACACAAAGTTTTAATAAAACCCATATTTTTGGCCTGAATGGAACAGCTTTTGGATTTCAGTTTCAATTTTCATTGAAAAATCAAACATTTTTCTAAATTTCCTACAAAAAATACTGTCCTTTTGCTGAACAGCTGTATTGACTTGTGCCATTCCCCCCAAGACCCGGCCAGTTTCAGTGGGACAGCTCAGTGGACCTGGCTGAATGCTTAAGGGGTGTATTCTGCACCCATAAAAGGGTGTCACGCCAGCAGTAGCAGAGTGCCTCTCCCACAGTGTTGCCAGCTCTGGAATTCTCCTTGTAATGGCAGGTTTGCTTTCTCCTGGGTGATGCAATGAAAACACAGGTCAAGAAAAGTTTGAGTAGCAGCCGTGTTAGTCTGTATCCGCAAAAAGAAAAGGAGTACTTGTGGCACCTTAGAGACTAACAAATTTATTTGAGCATAAGCTTTTGTGAGCTACAGCTCAGTTCATCAGATGCATGTAGTGGAAAATACAGTGGGAGATTTTATATACACAGAGAACATGAAACAATGGCTGTTACCATACACACTGTAACGAGAGTGATCAGGTAAGGTGAGCTATTACCAGCAGGAGAGCGGGGGTGGGAACCTTTTACAGTGATAATCAAGGTGGGCCATTTCCAGCAGTTCACAAGAATGTGTGAGGAACAGTGGGGGGGAATAAACATGGGGAAATAGTTTTACTTTGTGTAATGACACATCCACTCCCAGTCTTTAGTCAAGCCTAAGTTAATTGTATCCAGTTTGCAAATTAATTCCAACTCAGCAGTCTCTCATTGGAGTCTGTTTTTTGAAGTTTTTTTGTCGAAGAATTGCCACTTTTAGGTCTGTAATCGAGTGACCAAAGAGACTGAAGTGTTCTCCGACTGGCTTTTGAATGTTCTAATTCTTGATGTCTGATCAAGAAAAGTAACTCTGGACTAATGCTTTCATATGTAGCACGCACACCCCAGTGACCAGCACGAAGCTGATCCAGCTTCTCTTGTTTTCATGGTGATGAAATGCTAAGTAAGGTCCCGCATTGAGTGTCCACAGTGAATGGATCAGTCTAGGCCCTTGCAGTCATGTGCACAAGCGTGCCATATTTCCCTGGTGGTTTCCCATGCAGCAGGAGGCTCATAGGTGTGTGAAATTACTTTCCACAACAAATGCTACTGTAACTGTGCCTTAGTTGGTCACAACTGAGAATGCCAAATTCAGGACGAACTGCTGAGAAATAGGACAAACACAACCCAAGACTGGTAGTTATTCTTTTATAAAATATACCAAACCAGCCCCAAACTAAACTTTTATTTCACCACACTGGCTAACAAGGAAACATAAAGGCAGTTTTTATATCACTGCCCAAAACACTGGATTCAGAGATGAGTGGTTCTTCACAACTAGTTTAATCAAATAATAGGTTCTTCTGA
Source organism: Lepidochelys olivacea (assembly GCF_965140295.1). Taxonomy (NCBI): domain Eukaryota; kingdom Metazoa; phylum Chordata; order Testudines; family Cheloniidae; genus Lepidochelys; species Lepidochelys olivacea. The sequence goes on along the minus strand of NC_140418.1, from coordinate 40,723,685 downwards.
TCCCAAAGGACCAGCCACACATCCAGGTCAATATATACCTTTTAGATCTTACCCAAAAATCACGCTGATGCCAATCCTTTAGTATCTAAAATTTAAAGATTTATTTACAAAAAGAAAGGTGAGTTAAAATTGGTTAAAGGAATCAAATACATACAGTAATGGCAAAGTTCTTGGTTCAGGTTTGTAGCAGTAATGGAATAAACTGCTGGCTTGAGTCAAATCTATGGAGCATATCCACAGCTTGGATAGGTAATTCAGTCCTTTGGTCAGAGCTTCAGTTTGTAGCAAGGTTCCTCCAGAGGTAAGAAGCAGGATTGAAGACCAAATGGAGGTGTTTCCAGGGCCTTTATAGCTTTTGCCATGTGGAGGGCACCCCATTGTTCTTACTGTGGAAAATCACAGCAACAAGATGGAGTTTGGAGTCACACGGGCAAGTCACATGTCCATGCGTTTCACCTAGTCACAGCAGGAAATTTCATTAAGTGTAGATGGGTGTCTCCCATGGTCCATTGTTAGTTAAATGTTCTTTCAATGGGCCACTCAATTTGAATAGTGCCTCCAAGATGTGCTGGCTAATTACTTTGTGGGTGTTCCCCCAGGAGCAAACATTTGAAATCCAAGTATAGAGCCAATACTTCACGTACAAAAATGATACATGCTATACAGATAGCATTATCATAACCAGCAAATCATAACCTTTTCATAGATGCCTCACTCAACAGCCTTTGTACTAGATTTGCTGCAAATATATAACAGTGGTTGCAATAATGATCTATAAGGTCATATTTTAATTAGATACCATCACAGCTACCTGGGGAGCCAAGTGGGTGTTTGAATAGCAGAGGTAATCTAGACAGGCTTTTTGTGTTGCCACGGAGTGCAGCCACTCCAGCGCTGACAGCATCAGAAGGGTGGCTGGGTCACAGGGCAGATTCCACCAGTGCAACAAGTGTTTTTGTTGAAAAAAACTTCAAATCCAGACTCCAGCGAGAAACTGTTGAATTGGAATTCATTTGCAAATTGGATACAATTAACTTAGCCTTGAATAGAGACTGGGAGTGGCTAAGTCATTATGCTAGGTAACCTATTTCCCCTTGTTTTTTTCTACCCGCCCCCTCAGACTTTCTTGTTAAACCCTGGATTTGTGCTGGAAATGGCCCAACTTGATTATCATACACATAAGCTATTGCCAGCAGGAGAGTGGGGTGGGAGGAGGTATTTTTTCATGCTTTGTGTGTATAAAAGATCTTCTACACTTTCCACTGCATGCATTTGATGAAGTGAGCTGTAGCTCACGAAAGCTTATGCTCAAATACATTGGTTAGTCTCTAAGGTGCCACAAGTACTCCTTTTCTTTTTGCGAATACAGACTAACACGGCTGCTACTCTGATTCCATGGAGAGGAGATGTCCTTCAGGCGGCAATGTCAGGTGTGGCAGAAGGTGGCAGTGCTGGGATATCATGTAATATGGGTAGTGCTGTCAATGCTCTGAACTCACTGTGGTCACATGATCGACTCCCCTCCCCTCCCCTCCGATCCAAACTGGAGTAAGCAAAAGGGGTTGAGGTGCAGAGGGGGAGTCCTGGGGCTGACGCCTGTTAGCACTCGCAACCCCCCTCAGCTAGAATGCCCCTTTCACGGGCCCAGCTGCTCACACAACCCCATGCCAAAGGTATTCTGAGGGGAGCAATACGGGGAGGCTCCTGATGTTAATTTGCCAGGAATCTGCATCCCCAAAAAAGGGGGTGGGAATGTAGCCTCCTGTGTAACTCTGAAGACTCTGAGCAGCTTGTACGGCTGGATAGTACCCCAGTACTGGACACTGGATCCCCAGCCTAATGAGCAGCCAGGGACTGTCCTTCTCATTCCCTCCCATGCCTGCCACATGCCCCTGCTCACTCTGCCACTGTTTTTCATAGAAGATTAGGGTTGGAAGAGACCTCAGGAGGTCATCCAGTTCAACCCCCTGCTCAAAGCAGGACCAACACCAAATAAATCATCCCAGCCAGGCCTTTGTCAAGCCAGGCCTTAAAACCTCTAAGGTTGCTCCTTGTTCTGTCATCTGCCACCACTGAGAACAGCCGAGCTTTATCCTCTTTGGAACCCTCCTTCAGGTAGTTGAAGATTGCTATCAAATTCCCTCTCACTCTTCTCTTCTGCAGACTAAATAAGCCCAGTTCCCTCAGCCTCTCCGCGTAAGTCATGTGCCCCAGCCCCCTAATAATTTCCGTTGCCCTCCACTGGACTGTCTCCAATTTGTCTGCATACCTTCTGTAGTGAGGGGACCAAAACTGGACGCAATAGAAGGGAATAATCACTTACCTCAATCTGCTGGCAGTGCTTCTACTAATGCAGCCCAATATGCTGTTAGCCTTCTTGGTAGCAAGGGCATGCTGTTGACTCATATCCAGCTTCTCATCCACTCTAATCCCCAGGTCCCTTTCTGCAGAACTGCTACTTAGCCAGTCGGTCCCCAGCCTATAGCAGTGCATGGGATTCTTTCATCCTAAATGCAGTACTCTGCACTTGTCCTTGTTGAACCTCATCAGATTTCTTTTGGCCCAATCCTCCAATTTGTCTTGGTCACTCTGGACCCTATCCCTACCCTCCAGCGTATCTACTTCTCCCCCAAGCTTAGTGTCTTCTGAAAACTTGGTGCAATTCATCCCATCTTCAAGATCATTAATGCAGACATTGAACAAAACTGGTCCCAGGACCAACCCATAGGGCACTCCGCTTGATACCGACTGCCAACTAGCCATCGAGCCGTTGATCACTACCCACTGAGGCCAACAATCTAGCCAGCTTTCTATCCACCTTATAGTCCATTCAGCCAATCCATATGTTTTTAACTTGCTGGGAAGAATACTGTGGGAGACTGTATCAAAAGCTTTGCTAAAGTCAAGATATATCACATTCACCGCTTTCCCCATATCCACAGAGCCAGATATCTCCTCATAGAAGGCAATCAGGTTGGTCAGGCATGACTTGCCCTTGGTGAATCCATACTGACTGTTCCTGATCACCTTCCTCTCCTTCAAGTGCTTCAAAATGGATTCCTTGATTTTTCCAGGGACTGAGGTAAGGCTGATAGGTCTGTAGTTTCCCAGATTCTCCTTCCCTTTTTTTAAAGATGGGCACTATATTTGCCCTTTTCCAATCGTCCGGGACCTCCCCCGATCAACATGAGTTTTCAAAGATAACGGCCAATGGATCTACAATCACATCAGCCAACTCCTTTAGCACCCTCGGATGCATTAGATCGAGACCCATGGACTTGTGCATGTCCAGCTTTTCTAAATAGTCCTTAACCTGTTCTATCACCACTGAGGGCTGCTCGCCTCCTCCCCATACTGTGCTGCCCAGTGCAGCAGTCTGGGAGCTGACCTTGTCTGTGAAGACTGAGGCAAAAAAATCATTGAGTACTTTAGCTTTTTCCACATCATCTGTCACTAGGTTGCCTCCCCCATTCAGTAAGGGTCCCACAATTTCCCTGACCACCTTCTTGTTGCTAACATACCTGTAGAAACCCTTCTTGTTATCCTTCACATCCCTTACTAGCTGCAACTCCAATTGTGCTTTGGCCTTCCCAATTGCACCCCTGCATGCTCGAGCAATATTTTTATACTCCTCCTGAGTCATCTGTCCAAGTTTCTACTTCTTTAAGAGTCCTTTTTGTGTTTAAGCTCACTGAAGATTTCTCTGTTAAGCCAAGCTGGTCGCCTGCCATATTTGCCATTCTTTCTGCACATCAGGATGGTTTGTTCCTGTGCCCTCAATAAGGCTTCTTTAAAATACAGCCAAATCTCCTGGACTCCTTTCCCCCTCATATTAGCCTCCCAGGGGATCCTGCCCATTAGTTCCCCGAGGAAGTCAAAGTCCGCTTTTCTGAAGTCCAGGGTCCATATTCTGCTGCTCTCCTTTCTTCCTTTTGTCAGGATCCTGAAATCGACCATCTAATGGTCACTGCTGCCCAGGTTACCACCCACTTCTACTTCCCCTATCAATTCTTCCCTGTTTGTGAGCAGCAGGTCAAGAGGAGCACTTGCACCAGGAAGTTGTCCCCAACACTCTCCAGAAACTTCCTGGATTGTCTATGTACTGCTGTATTGTTTTCCCAGTAGATGTCAGGGTGATTGAAGTCCCCCATGAGAAACGGGACCTGTGATCTGGAAACTTCTGTTAGTTGTCCGAAGAAAGCCTCACCTACCTGGTCTGGTGGTCTATTGCAAATGCCTACCACGACATCACCCTAATTGCTCTCGCCTCTAAACTTAACCCAAAGACACTCAACAGGCTTCATTTTCATTCACGTCATCTTACCCACTGAATGTCTGACGCACTCTCAGCTGTGTACAGCTCACGCCCCTCTCCTCTTCCAAAGACTTTCCCCCTCTTGACTGAGGCTGCTCTGGAGACTCCTCCCACTGGTGGTCTGTCACACACATGAGTATCTTTACAAATCAGCTTCTAGGAGCCAGCCTGTCTATGTGAAGGAAGGATGTGGACATGAGGGGTCTAAATAACCCTGGTACTGAACCTGGCAGACACAGCACACCAGGCCTAGCTACATATAGTACATATTACTGCTCTGGCTGGGTTCTGGGGTCTTCTAATGCATAGTTCATAGTGAGTGCCACTGGAGGGCTCACCCAGAGTTTAAAGGGATACTACCCACTTCCTAGACTGCGGTGGGCAAACTATGCTTCCAGAAGCAGCCGCCACTATGTCCCCGTGGCCCCTGGAATGGGGAACTGCGGCCAATGGGAGCTTTGGAGGAGGTACCCGCAGGCGAGGACAGTGTACTGAGTCCTCTGCCTGCCCCAGGGGCTGCAGGGACATAGTGCCAGCCACTTCAGGGCTGGGACAAGCAGGCAGCCTGCCCGAGCCCCGCTGTGTGCCACTGCCACCCTGGAGCCGCTCCAAGTAAGTGGTGCCAGGCCAGAGCCTGCACCCTGAGCCCCCTGCTGCACCCCAACGCCCTGCCCTGAGCCCCCTGCTGCACCTCAACCCCCTTCCCTGAGCCCCCTCCCACACTCCACACTCCCTCCTGCACCCCAATGCCCTGCCCTGAGGCCCTTCCTGCACCTCAACCCCCTTCCCTGAGCCCCCTCCCACACTCCGCACTCCCTCCTGCACCCCAACGCCCTGCCCTGAGCCCCTTCCTGCACAACACACCCTGTCCCACACCCTGAACCCCTCCTGCACCCCAACCCCCTGCCCAGAGCCCCCTGCTGCACCTCAACCCCCTTCCCTGAGCCCCCTCCCACACTCCGCACTCCCTCCTGCACCCCAACGCCCTTCCCTGAGCCCCTTCCTGCACCTCAACCCCCTTCCCTGAGCCCCCTCCCACACTCCGCACTCCCTCCTGCACCCCAACGCCCTGCCCTGAGCCCCTTCCTGCACAACACACCCCCTGCCCAGAGCCCCCTGCTGCACCTTAACCCCCTTCCCTGAGCCCTCTCCCACACTCCGCACTCCCTCCTGCACCCCAACCCCCTGCCCTGAGCCCCTTCCTGCACAACACACCCCGTCCCACACCCTGCACTCCCTCCTGCACCCCAACCCCCTGCCCAGAGCCCCCTGCTGCACCTCAACCCCCTTCCCTGAGCCCCCTCCCACACTCCGCACTCCCTCCTGCACCCCAACGCCCTGCCCTGAGCCCCTTCCTGCACAACACACCCCGTCCCACACCCTGCACTCCCTCCTGCACCCCAACCCCGTGGCCCTTGAGCCAAAAAGTTTGCCCACCCCTGTCCTAGACACTATACCATGCAATGTCCTGGATTCCATGGATGTTAATGTAAGCGGGGGATTGGTCTCACTATTTGTGGGGAACTTGCCTGGCTAATATACTACTCCAGTGGAATTATCTAGAGAAAGGATCAGAGTCCTCACTCCCACTCCCTGTACCCAGAGGCCTGCCTGACCTTGAGGGCTCCCCTTCCACTCTCTTGTGTGGAGAGTCCTTGTAAACCCCAACAAGGCTGGGCTCCGGATTCCTGGGGGGCTCAACCCCCAACCTTGCCATGGTCATTTAGGACAGGGGCTAGGGTGACCCTACGCTGGGGTATCCTTTCCGCTCTGGATGCTTCCCTGACCCACTGATCATTACACATAGTTCAAGCAAATACACATTATTAAACAGCAATCAATTTAAAAAATAAGGAAAAAATGGGAAAGATTAAAGGAAAACACGTCACCCCGCTCTGTGGCACATCTCTGGAATGTCAGGGCAGTTCACAGTCTGCTCCTCACACATCCCAGGCCTCGCTCCCAGGTCCTGGCTGTGCTGCAGGGATGCTGCGGGTTGGACGCTTGCCCTGGTGTTGACCACATGTCCTCAGGCTCGAAGTGGCAGGACCCTTCTTTCCAGCATCACCCCCGACCCACTGGGGTTACGATCCCCCTCCAAGTCTGGCCTGCAGGGCCTCTTGACTGGGGGAATCTCCCTTTGCTGGGGCCACTGCCCAGGGTCCCCCTCACTCTCCACATCTGCTCACTGCACCTGGCTCTGGACTGCTCCAGCTCCTGCCTTAGTCAGGGCCAGCTCCAGCTTTTTTACCACCCCAAGCGGTCAAGGGGAAAAACAAGCCCGGTTGAGCTGCCACCGAAGAGGAAGAGAGGGACTTCAGGGCCCGCTGCCGAAGACCTGGACGTGCTGCCCTGGTGACGGATGGAGTGCTGCCCCTTTCTATTGGCTGCCCCAGGCACCTGCTTCCTTTGCTGGTACCTGGAGCCGGCCCTGGCCTTAGTGCTGATGCTTTTCTGCCTCCAGCTCCCTGGGTTGCTTCCCTGGCTCCTCTGGCTCTTGCTGCTGCAGCTCTGCTCCCAGCATGGACCTGCTCCCTGGGCTGCTTCTCTGGTTCTCGCTGGCATGGTTCTACTCCCCAGCTCTGCCTGGGCTCCTGCTCTCTCCATAACTCAACCCCACTAAGTTCCAGGCAGTACCAGCTCACACAGAGGATGGGATCCCCCTGCTCTACTGACTCCCTCATTAGCCTGCCCACCCTGTCAGTCAGGCAGACCTGGAGCCTTTCTCCATTGCCCCAGGGACTGTCAGTCTCAGGGTCCTGATCTACCATCAGCCCTTCCCCTTTTGGTACTGGGAGTTAGCAACCAAAAAAAAAAAAACCACTAAGTTTTAGTAAGGGGCCAACAGTCCCCTTACATTAAGGCCAGAGGGAACCATCAGGACCATCCAGTCGAGGACCTGCAGAACAGGCCCAATAACCTCACCCAGGGATTCCTGCATCCAGCCCAAGGACTTCCAACTGAACAAGAGCAGATATTTTAGAGAGAGACATCAGGTCTTCATTTAAAGACTACAAAGGATGGTGAATCTCCCACATCACCATGTAAATTAGGCCAGTGGTTAATTACTACAGAGAGTTGGGAAGTGGATTTTATTTTCTATAAAAAATTCTCAAGAAAATGAAAATGTTCTATATATTTTTTTGGTTTATTTCAGAAACCCAACAACTCCCTTTTATTTTTTGTTTTTGAAAAACATAAATTAAATCGGTTGCGGGATGTGTGTGTGTGATGAAAGCTACAAAAATAGCTGGAAACAGAAATGTTCTCAATAATACTTCCATTTCTTTAAAAAGGAATTTTCATCTGAAAAAATCAGGGAACAATTTTTGACCAGCTCTTCCAATTCCTCTCACTTATAAATGTGCCTTATTGCAAGCCTGAGTCTTTGTAGCTTCAGCCCCCAGCCATTGGATCTCACTCTACCTTTGCCTGCTACACTTGAAGAGCCCTCTACTATCAGAAAACTTCTCTCTGTGTCGGTACATAGAGACTGTGAACAAGTCACCTCTTTACTTCCTCTTCGATACACTAAATAGTAGCAGTTCCTATTGCCTCTCGCCGCAAGGCAGGTTTTCAGACCTCACATCATTTTTATGGCTCATCTCTGAGAAAGGGCTGTTATGAGGTCAAAGCATTTTGCTGTGTGCTCATTCAAGGTTTTTCTCCTACATCACTTACCTCTCAGGTGCTGGCTGGATAAATCAACCATAGCCAACTCACTGCACAGCCTTGCCATTGGATTGTAATTTTCAAGACTTAATAGTATGTCTAAAGCTTGATTCATTCCCAGGCTCCTTGCATTCTGAGATGCTGTATGGAATATGTTGAACACTTTATCTTATCATTGATACCATTATTATAAAATTTCAAGGAATCTGACCAGATAGGCCATGTAAGGTGTCAGTGAAAATGTTATGATTTGAAAAGTATGATCATCTTGGTTTTATGTTTGTATCACCTTTATATTGTGAGTTAAAGATATATGTGGTATATCTGTATTTCCAAACCTGTGCTGTGTTTCTGGGTGACACCCCCCAGACAGAATGTCATCAGCACTAGACCTGCTTGATGTCCCATCAAGGGACATCAGCTGTACAATGAACCCATTGAAAGGAGCCAAGGACTACATCCTATGACTCAGCAAGGCATTGAGGCATGCCTATGAAGAGAACTCTAAGGCCTTTCAATGCCATGTGCTGAGAAGCTTGTGTTTGAAACAAAAGAATTCATAGATTCATAGATATTTAGGTCAGAAGGGACCATTATGATCATCTAGTCTGACCTCCTGCACAACGCAGGCCACAGAATTTCACCCACCACTCCTGCGAAAAACCTCTCACCTATGTCTGAGCTATTGAAGTCCTCAAATCGTAGTTTAAAGACTTCAAGGAGCAGAGAATCCTCCAGCAAGTGACCCGTGTCCCATGCTACAGAGGAAGGTGAAAAACCTCCAGGGCCTCTTCCAATCTGCCCTGGAGGAAAATTCCTTCCCGATCCCAAATATGGCGATCAGCTAGATCCTGAGCATATGGGCAAGATTCACCAGCCAGATACTACAGAAAATTCTTTCCTGGGTAACTCAGATCCCATCCCATCTAATATCCCATCACAGGCCATTGGGCCTATTTACCATGAATGTTTAATTACCAAAACCATGTTATCCCATCATACCATCTCCTCCATAAACTTATCGAGTTTAATCTTAAAGCCAGATAGATCTTTTGCCCCCACTGCTTCCCTTGGAAGGCTATTCCAAAACTTCATTCCTCTGATGGTTAGAAACCTTCGTCTAATTTCAAGTCTAAACTTCCTGGTGGCCAGTTTATATCCATTTGTTCTTGTGTCCACATTGGTACTGAGCTTAAATAATTCCTCTCCCTCTCTGGTATTTATCCCTCTGATATATTTTTATAGAGAGCAATCATATCTCCCTTCAACCTTCTTTTAGGTAGGATAAACAAGCCAAGCTCCTTGAGTCTCCTTTCATAAGACAAGTTTTCCATTCCTCGGATCATCCTAGTAGCCCTTCTCTGTACCTGTTCCGGTTTGAATTCATCCTTCTTAAACATGGGAGACCAGAACTACACACAGTATTCCAGGTGAGGTCTCACCAGTGCCTTGTATAACGGTACTAAAACCTCCTTATCCCTACTGGAAATACCTCTCCTGATGCATCCCAAGACCGCATTAGCTTTTTTCACAGCCACATCACACTGGCGGCTCATAGTCATCCTATGATCAACCAATACTCCAAGGTCCTTCTCCTCCTCTGTTACTTCTAATTGATGCATCCCTAGCTTATAACTAAAATTCTTGTTGTTAATCCCTAAATGCATGACCTTGCACTTCTCACTATTTAAATTTCATCCTATTACTATTACTCCAGTTTACCACACACATGGAAAAAGGACTGTAAAGGGCAGCTGCATCATTTCCATCTTTTCTTCAATCCTGCTTCTTACCTCTGGAGGAACTTTGCTACAAACTGGAGCTCTGAACAGACTGCCAGATGCTTTTGAACAGACCCCCAAATCTTTTTATGTATTATCATTATTTTTTCAAAATTATTTTCTCTGGGGTCTGGACCTTGGCTAGGCCTTGACCAAGAAATCTGGATCTTGACAAAACATAATTGATTACCTCAACCTAGCACGTTTCCCAAAACAGCCTGAAAGGGGACTTCAGGGATGTGTAACTCAGCTTCCCACTGCAGTGGCTTTTATTCAGGCAGCCCTTGAATAAGATTTACAAGGCATGTAGCTGTTCCTCCAACTCTAAGAAACTAAAACCCTTTGAAAGAAGAAAGTGTGTTGTGAGGAGCAGGGACTAAGGCCTGTGTGGAATGTGGGTGTAGTCAGTGTGTGGGGTGTGTATGTTTGAGGCTGGATCAGAGGAGTGTATGCCTGGACTTGGGGAAGAGACAAGTGTACAGGGGTGAGACGGGTTATGGATGCATGCCCCAGTGTATGGATAGATGAGGCTGTGTTTGGGTTACATGTGCGTGTGGGATGGTGGCGGTGTGATGTTGTTGACATGAACTGTGACCTTATAGATCATTGTTGTAACCAAGGTTCTATAGTTGCACCAAAGCTTGTACAAAGGAGGTCAAGTAAGGTGTCTATGGAAAGGTTGTAATTTGTTGGTTATGGATATGCTGTCTGTATGTGCGTATCCTTTTTGTATTTGAAGTTATGAATATTGGCTATGTATTTGTATCTCAATGTGTTTGATTCTAAGTAGCATCAGTGAAGCATTTGGCCAGCTTCTTGAGAAAGCACTATTCTGAATAAGTGCCCAAACAAAAAATACTTAACTGACAATGGACTTTGGAAGATGACAGTCCACATCCGATCTTTCCTGGGAATGTTCAATCTAACATGTAAACATGGTGTTGGCCTGCAAAAAGCGGAATCATTCATGGACATGTGACTTGCCCAGGTGGCTACAATCTCCATCTTGTTGCTGTGATTTTTGCACAGAAGAACAAAGAGGTTTCTGCCCACAAGACAGAGAATATAAAAGGCCCTGGAAGCCTCTCCATTTTGTCTTCAGCTGGCTCAAGAGATGGTCTTTCTACCGCAAAGAGATGCCTGAAAGAAACTGGAACAAAGGATTGTAACTATGGGGGTGTGAGTGATTGCTAGACCCAGGCCATAAACTACAACATTGGTCTGAAAAGGATAGGGCCCAGACTAGGAAGGAGTCTGGTCTGTGAAAGAAGTTTATTGGGACATCTCTGAGGGTGAGATTTACCTGTATTCAGTTTCTTAAATGTATTAGGCTTAGACTTGTGTGTTTTTTGTTTTATGTTGCTTGGTAACTTACTTTGTTCTGTCTGTTATTACTTGGAACCACTTAAATACTACTTTTTGTTCTTAATCAAATCACTTTTGCTTATTAACAAACCCAGAGTAAATGACTAATACCTGGGGGAGAAAGCAGCTGTGTATATCTCTCTATCAGTGTTATAGAAGGCGGACAATTTGAGTTTACCCTGTATACAGAGTAAAACAGACTGATCTTCATTTATCTTCATAAATGATCTGGAGGATGGTGTGGATTGCACTCTCAGCAAATTTGCGGATGATACTAAACTGGGAGGAGTGGTAGATACGCTGGAGGGCAGGGATAGGATACAGAAGGACCTAGACAAATTGGAGGATTGGGCCAAACGAAATCTGATGAGGTTCAATAAGGATAAGTGCAGGGTCCGGCACTTAGGACGGAAGAACCCAATGCACAGCTACAGACTAGGGACCGAATGGCTAGGCAGCAGTTCTGCGGAAAAGGACCTAGGGGTGACAGTGGAAGAGAAGCTGGATATGAGTCAGCAGTGTGCCCTTGTTGCCAAGAAGGCCAATGGCATTTTGGGATGTATAAGTAGGGGCATAGCGAGCAGATCGAGGGACGTGATCGTTCCCCTCTATTCGACATTGGTGAGGCCTCATCTGGAGTACTGTGTCCAGTTTTGGGCCCCACACTTCAAGAAGGATGTGGATAAATTGGAGAGAGTCCAGCGAAGGGCAACAAAAATGATTAGGGGACTGGAACACATGAGTTATGAGGAGAGGCTGAGGGAGCTGGGATTGTTTAGCCTGCAGAAGAGAAGAATGAGGGGGGATTTGATAGCTGCTTTCAACTACCTGAAAGGGGGTTCCAAAGAGGATGGCTCTAGACTGTTCTCAATGGTAGCAGATGACAGAACGAGGAGTAATGGTCTCAAGTTGCAGTGGGGGAGGTTTAGATTGGATATTAGGAAAAACTTTTTCACTAAGAGGGTGGTGAAACACTGGAATGCGTTACCTAGGGAGGTGGTAGAATCTCCTTCCTTAGAGGTTTTTAAGGTCAGGTTTGACAAAGCCCTGGCTGGGATGATTTAACTGGGAATTGGTCCTGCTTCGAGCAGGGGGTTGGACTAGATGACCTTCTGGGGTCCCTTCCAACCCTGATATTCTATGATTCTATGATCTGGGGTTTGGATCCCATTGGGAGCTGGGTATCTGGGTGCTGGAGGTAGGTAACCTGCTGAGTGATTTTCAGTTAAAGCCTGCAGCTTTGGGGGTGTCGATCACTGAGGGGCTAGGCAACAGTTTTGGAGAAAAGGACCGGGGTTACAGTGGACGAGAAGCTGGATATGAGTCAACAGTGTGCCCTTGTTGCCAAGAAGGCTAACAGCATTTTGGGCTGTATAAGTAAGAGCATTGCCAGCAGATTGAGGGACGTGATCATTCCCCTCTGTTCGGCATTGCTGAGGCCTCATCTGTAGTACTGTGTCCAGTTTTGGGCCCCACACTTCAAGAAGGATGTGGATAAATTGGAGAGAGTCCAGCGAAGGGCAACAAAAATGATTAGGGGACTGGAACACATGAGTTATGAGGAGAGGCTGAGGGAGCTGGGATTGTTTAGCCTGCAGAAGAGAAGAATGAGGGGGGATTTGATAGCTGCTTTCAACTACCTGAAAGGGGGTTCCAAAGAGGATGGCTCTAGACTGTTCTCAATGGTAGCAGATGACAGAACGAGGAGTAATGGTCTCAAGTTGCAGTGGGGGAGGTTTAGATTGGATATTAGGAAAAACTTTTTCACTAAGAGGGTGGTGAAACACTGGAATGCGTTACCTAGGGAGGTGGTAGAATCTCCTTCCTTAGAGGTTTTTAAGGTCAGGTTTGACAAAGCCCTGGCTGGGATGATTTAACTGGGAATTGGTCCTGCTTCGAGCAGGGGGTTGGACTAGATGACCTTCTGGGGTCCCTTCCAACCCTGATATTCTATGATTCTATGATCTGGGGTTTGGATCCCATTGGGAGCTGGGTATCTGGGTGCTGGAGGTAGGTAACCTGCTGAGTGATTTTCAGTTAAAGCCTGCAGCTTTGGGGGTGTCGATCACTGAGGGGCTAGGCAACAGTTTTGGAGAAAAGGACCGGGGTTACAGTGGACGAGAAGCTGGATATGAGTCAACAGTGTGCCCTTGTTGCCAAGAAGGCTAACAGCATTTTGGGCTGTATAAGTAAGAGCATTGCCAGCAGATTGAGGGACGTGATCATTCCCCTCTGTTCGGCATTGCTGAGGCCTCATCTGGAGTACTGTGTCCAGTTTTGGGCCCCACACTACAAGAAGGATGTGGAAAAATTGGAAAGAGTCCAGCGGAGGGCAACGAAAATGATCAGGGGGTTGGAACACATGACTTATGAGGAGAGGCTGAGGGAACTGGGATTATTTAGTCTGCAGAAGAGAAGAATGAGGGGGGATTTGATAGCTGCTTTCAACTACCTGAAAGCGGGTTCCAAAGAGGATGGATCTAGACTGTTCTCAGTGGTAGCAGATGACAGAAGAAGGAGGAATGATCTCAAGTTGCAGTGGGGGAGATTTAGGTTGGATATTAGGAAAAACTTTTTCACTAGGAGGGTGGTGAAGCACTGGAATAGGTTACCTAGGGTGGTGGTGAAATCTCTAAGGAAGGAGATTCTTAAGGTCAGGCTTGACAAAGCCCTGGCTGGGATGATTTAGTTGGGGATTGGTCCTGCTTTGAGCAGGGGGTTGGACTAGATGACCTCCTGAGGTCCCTTCCAACCCTGATATTCTATGATCAGACCTGGGTCTGTGTTGCAGCAAACTGGCGTGTCTGGCTCAATGAGGCAGGGTTCTGAAGTCCCAAGCTGGTAGGGAAAACAGGCTTAGAAGTAATTCCAGCACATCAGGTGACAGTCCCAAGAGGGTCTCTGTGACCGAACCCATCTCACCAGGTAATAATCACAAAGTTCGGATGTGCGATAGGAATGCCAATCCATGCCCACCCCACTGATTGCTATCAGTGCCCAGGCCAGGGAAGCAATGATCCAACCATCTGACTAAATTTGCTGATAAATCTTGGTCATGTGCCACCAGAGGCACATTGTACATACACTAAGAAGAAGGAGTCAAGCATTTTAGTAACTGTGGCCCCAAAGTTGATTAAACTGATTTTTAAAGATATTCATTTTCTATCGATTTTTCCCTTCTTGGTGTCACTTTAGGGCAATCTCCCCATTGTGCCAGAACTCCTCAGGAGCGCCTCTCTGACAACTCTTGAGTAAATAGACGATGCTGGAGCTGAGATCATGTGTGACCAAAACTGCCCTGAAACAGGGTGTTTGACTTCTTAAAGGAGCTATTCAAAACTCATTTTCATTCACATTAATTTATTTGGCAATGTTCTGAAAATTCATGTAGTGCCCGGAGAATAAGTGCTGTGAAGGAGAGGAGAACATGCAGTATTCTTCATACACAGCGCTGAAGATGAATCCTTGATTACGGTAAATTTCACCTCAGCCTTAATGAACTGGACCTCTCTAATGGGGGACACTGGCATGCCCATTGTCATCAATAACCCAGTGTCATTACTCTGAGCATGAGCCTAATATGACTTTCTTAACCCGCCTGTGACGGGTTCAGTCATGGAGACCCCCTTGGGACTCACACCTGATGTGTTGAGACTACCTCTGAGCCTGTTTCTTCTGCCAGTTTGGGCCTTCAGAACCCTGCCTTGTTGAGCCAGACATGCAAGCCTGCTGCAACCCATACCCAGGGTCTGAACCATGCCCCCAAAGCTGCAGACTTGAAAACAGCTTAAGAAGTGCTCCTGTCTCCAGCACCCAGACACCCAGCTCCCAATGGGATCCAAACCCCAAATAAATCCATTTTACTCTGTGTAAAGCCTATATAGGGTAAACTCATAAATTGTCCGCCCTCTATAATGCTGATAGAGAGATATGCACAGCTGCTTTCTCCCCCAGGTATTAATCACTTAATCTGGGTTTGTTAATAAGCAAAAGTGATTTTATTAAGTATAAAAGGTAGTATTTAAGTGGTTTCAAGTAAAAACTTGAATAACACAGAGCAAAGTAAGTTACCAAGCAACATAAAACAAAACACGCAAGTCTAAGCCTAATACATTTAAGAAACTGAATACAGGTAAATCTTACCCTCAGAGATGTCCCAATAAGCTTCTTTCACAGCCTAGACTCCTTCTTAGTCTGGGTCCAATCCTTTCCCCTGGTACAGTTCTTGTTAGTTCCAGCTCAGGTGCTAACTAAGGGATTTCTCATAATGGCAGCCCCATCTTTTCTGTTCCACCCTCTTTTATAGCTTTGGCACACGGTGGGAATCTTTTGTCTCTCTGGATCCCCACCCCTCCTTCTAAATGGAAAAGCACCAGGTTTAAGATGGATTCCAGTACTAGATGACATGATCACATGTCACTGTAAGACCTCATTCTCCATTCTTTCAGGGTGCGCCTGCATGTACATAGGAAGGTTTGCGAGTAAACAGAGCCATTCACAACCAATTTTCCTAGTTAATGGGAGCTATCAAGATTCCAAGCCACCATTAATGGCCCACACTTTGTATAATTCCAATAGGACCTCAGAATTAACTTCATATTTCTAGTTTTAGATACAAGAATGATACATACATACAAATAGGATGAACACCCAGTAGATTATAAGTTTTGTAATGATACCTTACAAGAGACCTTTTGCGTAAAGCATTTTCCAGTTAAATTATATTCACATTCCAAGCATATTTTCATAAAGCATATGGAGTGCAACATCACATCTGGTGTCTCTGCAGGGCAGAGTCATGGTTGTTTGGATGCCTTCTCTGTGCATTTCCATAGCTTAACACATGGATTTCTTGCATGATAAACTTTAACTCTGAATTTCCTGAGTTGAGAGTGTGTGTGTGGATAACGTAATGTTTTACACCCAAAGCTGCCCATATGGTCTCTCAGAATTAACTGCAGTGCCACCTGCTTCTTGTCTGGGTGTTATTGGAATGAGTGTAGTTTCAGCTGGGGCTCCACTTTACTCACCTCCTTCTGTCCTCCCCCATCGAGGCTTCTCCCACTCCCCTCCCTCCCACATTCTCCTTTCTGCCACTCTTTCCAACTCCTTCCAGATTAAAAGTGAAAACCCCCATTTAGTGCTTGTGGTCCTGGCCCCGGCACATTTGTTGCCAAGGGGTCCTCATGTAGAACCTGCAGTCACAATGGGGGAGCCAGAAGTCACCAAGTGGGCAGTATCCCATCTGCTCTACAACATGGACAGCAGCTAAAGGGCCAGACAATGGGCCACTGGCTGTCCTCATGTCCCCCAGCACCCTGGCATGGACCACCATAGACCAAAAAGAGTTATCAACACAGACTGTAACAAGGCAAATGTGCACCTGGCCCCAATGCTCTGTCCATAGTGATCAATGGCTCCATGTCTAGTTGGCAGCCGGTATCAAGTGGAGTGCCCCAAGGGTCGGTCCTGGGGCCGGTTTTATTCAATATCTTCATAAATGATCTGGAGGATGGTGTGGATTGCACTCTCAGCAAATTTGCGGATGATACTAAACTGGGAGGAGTGGTAGATACGCTGGAGGGGAGGGATAGGATACAGAAGGACCTAGACCAATTGGAAGATTGGGCCAAAAGGAATCTGATGAGGTTCAATAAGGATAAGTGCAGGGTCCTGCACTTAGGACGGAAGAACCCAATGCACAGCTACAGACTAGGGACCGAATGGCTAGGCAGCAGTTCTGCGGAAAAGGACCTAGGGGTGACAGTGGACGAGAAGCTGGATATGAGTCAGCAGTGTGCCCTTGTTGCCAAGAAGGCCAATGGCATTTTGGGATGTATAAGTAGGGGCATAGCGAGCAGATCGAGGGACGTGATCGTTCCCCTCTATTCGACATTGGTGAGGCCTCATCTGGAGTACTGTGTCCAGTTTTGGGCCCCACACTTCAAGAAGGATGTGGATAAATTGGAGAGAGTTCAGCGAAGGGCAACAAAAATGATTAGGGGACTGGAACACATGAGTTATGAGGAGAGGCTGAGGGAGCTGGGATTGTTTAGCCTGCAGAAGAGAAGAATGAGGGGGGATTTGATAGCTGCTTTCAACTACCTGAAAGGGGGTTCCAAAGAGGATGGCTCTAGACTGTTCTCAATGGTAGCAGATGACAGAACGAGGAGTAATGGTCTCAAGTTGCAGTGGGGGAGGTTTAGATTGGATATTAGGAAAAACTTTTTCACTAAGAGGGTGGTGAAACACTGGAATGCGTTACCTAGGGAGGTGGTAGAATCTCCTTCCTTAGAGGTTTTTAAGATCAGGCTTGACAAAGCCCTGGCTGGGATGATTTAACTGGGAATTGGTCCTGCTTCAAGCAGGGGGTTGGACTAGATGACCTTCTGGGGTCCCTTCCAACCCTGATATTCTATGATTCTATGATTCTATGATTCATTGCAAGGCTGAGAGTGCAATAGACATATGGCCGTAATGTCTTTTATTTGTGGATCATTATACAAGACTACATGCAGAAAATAGTAACTTGCAATCCAGCTGTGTGGTTCTGGAAACGCATCAAGCAGGGTGACTAGCAATAGTGGACAAATGGTAGCAGACTCGGTAGCAACTTTACCATTGCTGATATCAAGAGGGGAAGATCTTGCTTATTGGGGCAGAGGCTAAATCTCAGACTGCTCAGAAATTGGCCCAGTGGAGGAATAAATGTACCTTTGAGTTCAGATTAGGGTGAGGTTTGCTTAGAGGTACTGAGGCAAAATAGCACATCTCTGTAAAAGTCATTCTGAAGTTATGTAAAGACAAATTCGTGCCTTACAAGTGCAGAATCAGCACTTACAGGATCTAGAATGAGTTTTCAGTGCATTATCAACCAGCTAATAGGAGATGCACACATCTAAAAATTAGTCTAGCTTCAGGAAGAAGCCATAAAATGCAAATACCTAACCTGGAAGCAGTAAAAAGCTGACAGAAGAAATGTGCTTTGAGAGCAAAAATGGGCCAAGGAGACTGCAACTTTGCAAATCCTCATCACTTGTGTTTGACAAAACCAAAGCCAGAGTGGTTTGGCTCCAGGTTCTGTTTTACCCACAATGCTGAAGTTTGGGAGGCTCACATGAAAGGGCCCAGGTTGGGCCCACCTCTAGCTGACAGTGAATAAAAGCAAGTGTACATTTTACCAGGCAAATCCAAGTTACTGAGAACACAAAGTTGGTGCTGATGGAATTCTCCCAGTTTAACAAAACCAAAGCTAGCCAGTACCAGATTTTCCATGGCGCCAGTGGCATCATAGCACCAGGCCCAAGCTCAGAAGGGGACCCATAGCGCTCACTTCCACCCCTCTCACAGCTCTGGAGAAGCGGAGGCTCTGAGAGCAAACCTCGGAGCAGCAGGGATCCAGTATGGGAGCTGAGAACCCAAGAGGCCCTGGGAGCTGTAGTTCCTTGGCTAGCTTCCTGCCTAGAGAGCCAGCCCTGGATCAGGGAAGGAACTACATTTCCCAGCATTCCCTTGGCTGCTATCAACAGGAAACAGAGGGGGAAAGAGTGGGGAAGCTGTGAGACCCCATGCGCTGCAGCTTGCTGTGAATGGGAAGCTGGCTGCTAGAAGGGGGTGGCACTGTGAATGGGGAACAAGTATGCCCAAGGAGTAGAAGGCATTGGCCCAGATAGCACCCCTAGAAAACTTCCCCAGACTGGCTTAGGGATACTGGTGTGACCTCACCTGGTAGCCCCCAAAGAAGGAACTGAATGGAATGAATGGACAGTGAACCTCTCTATCTGAAGCCTAGCAGGGGCGGTATGTGGACCCCACCAGGAAAAGTTAACATGAAAAGTAAGGGAGGGGAGGGTCTACTAGAGGACCTGGGCAACTTTAGGTACAGTACCAGGCATGCAGGAGGATTTCCACTTCTGAGCCATGGAAGCAGAAATTGACTTTTCCTTTCAAGATTTATCCAATATTCAGAAAGGGAATCTAGCACATGCCTTCCAGATTTGAACACCCTCAAAATTCAGGAGTGCTCAAGCTCAATTTGGGCAGCTGTTACTTCATTTCTCCCAAATCAAATATACTGATCCACTGTAATTTGCTGTAGAAAAAGTAGGATAAAATTGAGCAACAAATGCTGGGGTCTTCCCAGTGCTAACTAGGACTGGAATTGCTATCTTCAATAGCCATTGCCATTTTTTTTTTTTTTAGTTTTGTTTGTTTAAAAAGAAGAGCATGATATTGCATTGGCAAATTCCCCACAGAAATGAAGAGTGGAAGAAAATAACAAAGGCACCTCGACTTTTCCTTATTTATGTAGGACAGTCTTACAATATGGATCAGATATCCTCCAATCACACAAGCTGAAAATTATTCCACTTGACTGCAGTTCTGTAACCCTGCAGGAACCAGTCCTGTCTGTGTTCTGTGCACATCCAAAATTCCTGCTGAATTCAGAAGTGCCTTGCTTTTGTAACCATACTACCTGATATTTTCAGCCCTGGTAAGCGAAGCAGGAGGCCTCCCAGAAAGATTTAGGTGCTGTAGGAAGTGTTGCTTATTCACTAGGTAATGTGAGACCTTCCTGTTACAATAGTAAACCAGTGTAGCATAGAATGCACTTTGCTCCTGCAGTCTAGAATGGGGTCCTTTGCTTCTATACACAGCCCATTAAAGACAATGAAAAGACTCCCTCTTACTTCAACAGGCTTTGGACAGAACTGATTATACACAGAGTAACTCCACTGTCTTCACAGGGTCCTGGTCCCACAGTGGAGGGGGGGCATGTGAGCTTGTTGCAGAGCTGCTGCTCAGGGATGGGAACCTCCTGGCACTCCAGCCTCCAAAATCATTCAGGCTGCACTTTCTGCATGACTATGTGCTAGATGAGGGGTGTGTGGGAATTAGTGGCCTCTGCTGCAGGTGATGGGCATCTCAGGTACTTAAAGCAATGGCCTAGAGGAAGGAAGCACCTAACTCCAGAGTCTGCAGCTGCCTAGGACCAGCACTGAGAATTTAGAACCCCTAGTGCTGCCATTGCAAGGTTCAAGCATGCTTAGCCTTGGAATTGCCACCCCTCCCTTGCTAGCAGCTATCTAAGGCTGGACCTCTGGCAATTGGCCCCATGGCTGTAGCCAGAGAAGCTGCAAGTGGCTCTGTGACTACTGAAGGCCATTAAGCTAGGAGTGGATAAAGAAACTGGAGTTAACCTCAAGGAACAGAGGTCACCAGTAGGAAAGGAATGTCAAGTGGAGCAGGGAAAGAGGAAGCAGATCAGGCTTGCAGGGGGAGAATAGCCTCAACTGGCTAGGAAGCATGTCCAAGGTAGCAGGGAAACAAGCATAGTGAGAGGTGGTGGTGACCAGGTAGTAGACTAGCATGTAGATGGGAGCAGAGGGAGAAAGGCTGGTGACTTCAGATTCCCAGGGATTAAGTCCTCACTTTGGGGAAATGGTGTTTGCAAGTGGCTTGCGCAAATGGCAGGATGAGCACTGAGGGAGGGATTTGTCAGAATTGATCAGGTATCTGCTGGCTGTGAAACTTTATTGACAGGTGACATAGGGTGGTACTGGAGACACGGCTATAGAAGGTCTGAATGAGGAAGGAGATAAATCTGTGGAGAGTTCCCCCTGATCACTGTGAAATTACTGCTCACTGTGGACACTGGTTAACCCACATGGATATACAGCTTAATGAGAAAACCTGGGGGCTGAGGGAGCTGGGTATGGCAATGCAGATAGTCATGCAGAGCTGTGTGATCAAAATGAAAAATGTCTCTGAGATTCAGCACCGGGTATACTGGGGCACCAATGGTACTGCCACACCAGGCCCACACTCGGAGCCCGCGATGACTACATGGGGGCCCACAAATATGTTTGGTGCCAGGGCCCACAAAAGGTTAGTCCAGCCCTGAAGCTAGCCAGCTACTCTGTCTGCAGGACCTGGTAATTCTACAGGGCTGCAGGCTTTCGTGGCATTAGAAAACTACTGTGGAAAATTCATTCCATGCTTCTCTGGCCTTGGAAATCCCTGACTGAATTATTACAAAAGGTAAAATCCAGAGATGGTCCTGGGAATGCCCAAAATCAGGGGTCTCAAAGTCTCGGCCCACGGGCCATCTGTGGCCCGAGAACCTCCCCACTGCAGCCCGTGGCGGAGATATGCATGCAGACACGCTGCTGGCAATGTCTGCTGCAGGCACCACCCCCCGCAGCTCCCATTGGCTGGGGGAGAGGGACAGATATACCTTCACTAGTTATCCGGGCAGAGTCAGCCATGGAGGCAGCATCATTAGTTGCTGGGCAGAGTCAGCCATGGAGGCAGCATCGCTTTTTCCCACAATGAATATAAACAAGTTGAAATACCTGACACAACGATCTGATGCCCACCTTGCTGCAATCCTGAAGGTTTCAACTGCTCAGTCACTGAGGCCAATCAACAAACTGACAGAACTGAAGCATTGCCAGGTGTCTGGCAAACAAAAAAACTCTCTGGCAGGCAAAGAATTGTATAAAGTTGTATGACAGTTTTACTATTTCTAAGCAATTCAAAATAAAAAAATACAATATCAACGTTTTCTTTTCTGAACACCATCTTCAGTGACATTATTGGCCTGCTGGGAGGATTTGAGCACCGGCACTGGCCCTAAGGTAAATTGAGTTTGAGACTTCTGCCCAAAAGCATGGAGAGGGGCTGAACAAGAAGTGTCTTCTTCGCAGATTTTAGTGCATTTTGAGACCTCTTGTCATTTTGGCTTGTAACGTCTCACCTACTGTAGTGGAAACTGTATCTCATATTGATTAGCAAGTGACAGTGAGAAGCCCATTGTATCCATGTGTCGTGATGCCTACTGAAAGGAATTATGCACAGCTTGAGGATATAGGTAAAGTATATGTGGAGTAATGAAATCCCACAAGTACCTTAATAAAATATGGAAGTATGTGTACCTAGATAATTGTGCATAAACATTTACTTAAGATCTAAGGGCACTAGTCATTGCCAGATGCAGCAATAGTCTTTGATATTGCCACAGTATCATTATGAGACCAATAGTCAGTATGAAATTGTCATAAATATAAAGGGAAGGGTAACAACCCTTATGTATGCAGTAACCTAGAATCCCCTTAATTCTGGTGGTTAATCAGTTCAATTAACCTAGTTGGCACCTGACCAGAAGGACCAATGGGAAAAGAAGATATTTTCAAATCTGGGGGGGGGGGGGGGAGAGGGAGGTTTTGTGTGTGCTCTCTTTGTTGGTTCCCTCTTGGGACAAAGAGAGAGACCAAGCAGCTAAACCAGCTCCTAAAAGATCCTGAAATGATCCATCTAAAATTACAGAAATTTTAAGTAATCGCAAGGAAATGTGTTAGATTATCTTTTGTTTTAGCTTGTGAATTTTCCCTATACTAAGAGGTAGTTTTTATTCCTGTTTTGTAACTGGGAAGCAGAGTCAGAGGGGAATCTTCTGTGGTTTAAATCTTTTTATTTACCCTGTAAAGTTATCTTCCATCCTGATTTTGCAGGTGTGATTCTTTTACTTTTTTTTTTTAATAAAATTTCTTCTTTTAAGAACCTGATTGATTTTCAGTGTCCTGAAAACCAGGGATTTGGTCTGTGTTCACTTTGTTAACCTATTGGTTGGTATATTATTCTCAAGCCTCCCCAGGAAAGGGGGTGAAGGGGCTTGGAGGGATATTTTGGGGGGGATAGGGCTCCAAGTGGCCCCGCCCTGAATGTTTGTTTAAATCACTTGGTGGTGGCAGCAAGGACAAGGAAAGGAATTTGTGCCTTGGGGAAGTTTTTAACCTAAGATGGTGGAATATAAGCGTAGGGGGTCTTTCATGCGGGTCCCCACATCTGTACCCCAGAGTTCAGAGTGGGGAGGGAACCGTGACAGAAGAATTTCTGGAACATGCTCTTTCAAGGTTTCATAGATTTCTAGATTCCAAGGCCAGAAGATATCATTGTGATCTAATCTGAATTCCTGTATAACAGGCCAGAGAACTGCCCCAAAATTATTCCTAGAGCAGATTATTTAGAAAAACATCCAATATTGATCAAAAAATTGTCATTGAAGGAGAATCTATTGTGACCTTTTGTAAGTCGTTCCAATGGTTAATGCCCTCACTGTTGAAATTTATACCTTATCAGGAGTCTGAATTTGTCTAGCTTCAACTTCCAGCCATTGGAAGTGGTTATCCCTTTCTCTCCTATATGAAATATTTATTCCCCATGTAAGTGTAGTAGGAAGAGATCCTGAGACATAAGCCCTTGTATCTGAGGCCTGAGCTTAAGTAGTGGTCAAAGCTTTGCTAATATAAAGCAAAGTCAGCAAGAGACAGGCTGTAAGCAGGAGTCAGGCTCTGCCTGTGTACACACACACAGAGCCTGGCAAGAACAGGGCTGGTATTGCAAAAACATACACATTCCTAAGAAAGGTTAGGCACAGGACACTCATGCAAACAGATTCCAGAAGGACGGTACCAGAACACTCCCCAAATCAACTATGGTATAAACACCCCCTCCCCCGCCACGCAAATTTATATATATATATATTATAATAGGAACATGCTGACCTCTCTTAAAGATAAGGTCAGGATGACAGTGTGATGGATAGAGATGTTTTGATCGAACCAACATGTACAAAGTAATGGGAGGTAACAACCCATGTCAGGGGGCAGTAACTAACCACGTCAGAGGGGCAATAAGTAACTTGTTTGTACTGATGTATAAAATGGAGTCTCAGAGGGAGTGTCTTTTGGCCAGCCTAGTGGGGAATGGAAAGTCCAGCCATTCAGTGAGCTGTGTCCATTGTCTCGGGTATACATGTGCTAGTGTAACTGTAGACATTGATCTGGGGAGCTAGGACCATGCTTCATCAACAATAAACCTGCCTTTGTACCTTAATGGATCTTGTGATCATTGTGTGTGTGTTCCTTCTGTATGCCGTCCCAGCTCTGTGCAGGGAGCCAGCACAGCAGACCTTAAGCAAACCATCCAGGGGGGCGGGACATTGGGGGAGAGGAGTAGCAGGGGGAAGGGCCCCCTGGTGAGGGAGGGGGCTAATGCCCATCTCAGGCCCCTCACTGGGAAGAAGCTGGTGCTGCTAGCAGGAGCTGCGCTTCGCAGTGCGGGAACTGCTGTGAAGTGCAGCCCCTGCTAGTGCTACCATTCTGTGCCTGCCTGAGGCTACTATGCCCATGTTAAAAAGTGGGCAGGCATGGCCCTCCTAGCCTCCTTGGTTCTGGTGCCCATGGGCCCCCTGGTGTGTGGGACTGCCCAGATGCTATTTGTGCTCACAGCCCCAATAAATCTTAACCCATCTCTGCTTGCTGCAACCCCATCCCTTCTCGGAACCCTCTCCAATTTATTAACATTCTCAAATTCTGGGCAAATAACTGGCAACCGTATCCAGCAGCCATCCCACCAATGCCAAATACAGAGATGATATAAGCTTTCTGCTCCTACTTCCTCTGTTTATGCACCCCAGGATTGCATTAGCTCTTTTGGCCACAGCATTACACTGGGAGCTTGTGTTCAGCTGATTATCCACTATGACCCCCAAATCTTTTTCAGGGTCACTGCTTGCCCAGAGAGAGTCCCCCATCCTGTAAGTGTGGCCTACATTCTTTGTTCCTATTTTTACAATGACGGGGAGCACCAGGCACTTCATGGCCCCCTGCTAGAGGCCCAATAGTCCTACTACACCCTGCTCCAGGAGCAGTGAAGGTGGGGCCACTGGGTCTGCCTAGAAAGGCTTCATAGAATATCAGGGTTGGAAGGGACCTCAGGAGGTCATCTAGTCCAACCCCCTGCTCAAAGCATCCCAGCCAGGGCTTTGTCAAGCCTGACCTTAAAAACTTCTAAGGAAGGAGATTCCACCACCTCCCTAGGTAACGCCTTCCAGTGTTTCACCACCCTCCTAGTGAAAAAGTTTTTCCTAATATCCAACCTAAACCTCCCCCACTGCAACTTGAGACCATTACTCCTCGTTCTGTCAGCTGCTACAACTGAGAACAGTCTAGATCCATCCTCTTTGGAACCCCCTTTCAGGTAGTTGAAAGCAGCTATCAAATCCCCCCTCATTCTTCTCTTCCGCAGACTAAACAATCCCAGTTTCCTCAGCCACTCCTCATAAGTCATGTGTTCCAGTCCCCTAATCATTTCTGTTGCCCTCTGCTGGACGTTTTCCAATTTTTCCACATCCTTCTTGTAGTGTGGGGCCCAATACTGAACACAGTACTCCAGATGAGGCCTCACCAATGTTGAATAGAGGGGAACGATCATGTCCCTCGATCTGCTGGCAATGCCCCTACTTATACATCCCAAAATGCCATTGGTCTTCTTGGCAACAAGGGCACACTGTTGACTCATATCCAGCTTCTCATCCGCTGTCACCCCTAGGTCCTTTTCTGTAGAACTGCTGCCTAGCCATTCAGTCCCTAGTCTGTAGCGGTGCATGAGATTCTTCCGTTCTAAGTGCAGGACTCTGCACTTGTCCTTGTTGAACCTCATCAGATTTCTTTTGGCCCAATCCTCTAATTTGTCTAGGTCCCTCTGTATCCTATCCCTACCCTCCATAGTATCTATCTCTCCTCCCAATTTAGTGTTATCTGCAAACTTGCTGAGGGTGCAATCCACACCATCCTCCACATCATTAATGAACATCATGGAAGAAGCCAATCAGAGCCCAGCAGGCTCAGATAAAAGGAGCAGTAGGGGGTTAGCAGGTCAGTCCCAGCTGGGACCAGAGAGGTGAGGAGGGGTGTTCTGCTCTGGCCAGAGGAACTTGACTGGCTGTGTTTACTGACCCTGGGAAAGCAAGGCCCAGAGAATGTTAACCCTTATATAAGGGATGAAGATAAAGGGTCTAGGTTGGAAGAGGCCCAGGGAAGTAGCAGCAGAGGATGGAAGGGATCCAAATGTGGCTGCTGTTTATAGGGTCCCTGGGTTGGGACCTGGAGTAATGGGCGGGCCCTGGTTCCCCCACTAGCGAAGTGGCCTAAGTCCTGAGAAGGGGACAAAGCTTGTATGGAAGTCCAAGCAAAGGGCTAAATTTAAAGGGCCCAGATTTGGGGCTCAAGACCCTGGTGAATACTGATAGTTTTGCTGGACTTTTTCTACCCCAGAAGAGCCGAGCCACTGAAGACCCGCCAAGCAAAGTCGACAACCCACAGGGGACACCAGGCATGGGAAAAGGACTACAGTATCATACACAGCAGAAGGAGGCATTAAAGATGTGGGTGTCCCCCACCACATATACATTTAGCCTTATTAAAACACTTACTCTCTGCTAGAGCACAGCTTTCCAAGCAATCCCGGTCACTCTGTATCAGTGACCTGTCTGCTTCACTATTTACTATTTCCCTTAATTTTTGTGTCATCTGCAAACTTTATCAGTGATGCTTTTGTTTTCTTTCAGGTCACTGATAAAATGTTAAATAGTGTAGGGCCAAGAACCTCCTATGAGACCCCACTAGAAAGTATTCTCCTCTATGATGATCCCCCATTTACAATCACATTTTGATGCCTGTCACTTAGCCAGCTTTTCATCCATGTTAATTTTAAATCATTCTAGTTTTTTATTAAAATGTTGTGCAGTAATAAGTCTAACACCTCACAGAACTCTGTTGCTTTAGTATTACATCAACGCTATTACCTTAATCAACTAAACTTGCAGTCACTTAAAAAAAGACATCAATTTAATTTCACAGGATCTATTTTCCATAACCCCTTGTTGATTGAAAGAGAAGTTAGTTGCTGGAGAAGTCCAGAAACCAGCATGTAATCTGACACTACAAAGGCCAAAATCATCTTTGATGTAATGTCATAGATGTAAATGGAGTTACACAAGGCCAAATTCATTCCAGAAGTGTCACCCAGACATTAACATTTAAAGATGCTTCCAGAGAGGCTAAATTTGTAAAGAATGGAATAATTGTGCAATACAATAAAACAAATAAGTATTGTTTTTCTTTGTTTACTGAAACTTATATTTCCAGAATACTAGGGTGGGTTTGTTGTTTGTAACACTTCCAGAAGGGTGTGTGAATGTGACACTCATGACAGGGTTAATCTAATCAGCTCTTAGTCCCAGCTAAAAAAAAGTCAGCACATGAGACTACTTTGCATTTTTATTATATGCCTTGGCAGAGACTACAGCAGGAAGCTCCTAGTCTGTGTAGCATGAGTATCGCTTCTCCTGCTTTCAATATTCAGCATTTGGCTTACATCTCCCATTGGGTCTAGTTATGCTGTTATTCCTGTACCATCTGTGTTATCTTCCATGACTTCAGTAGGTCATAGTAGATACACAGCTCTCAGCCAGCCATCAGAAGTTCTGGAGACTCCCTTGGAATTACCTGGGTTCTGCTTCAACCACAAAACAAGAAACTACCAGAGCTGGGCTACCACTGCAAACAAATGATCCACAAATAGTTTTTCCATTTTTAATCAGCTTTGTTTGTGCCACTTAACTATTTGCTTTCACAAATATCTTTGCAGACAGTACTGTCTGGAGTGTTCTCCTGCCCAGGAGCATTTAGAGGCATGACTCAGAGGTTTGCTACTTTGCGTCAGAAACTCTTGTCAGGCCTTACACACTCACTACACTTAACATGCTGTTGTCATACTCTGGATCTAAAATGTGATATGTGGTAGATCATTGGGAAACTAATAACTCACTGATCAGTAATATTCTTGGGTGGTGTATGTATGGTTAATCTACAAAGAATTATACAGATGTGCTGGAAATGTGTAACTAAAAGGTGTTTAAACCAAGCCTGGCAGAGGGAGTTGATAAACAGGTTTTCCCAGACAAAGGAAAGGGACAACCTCCCCCCCCTCCCCCCCCCGCCCCCAAACCAGGTGTGGCCAAGGACAGTGGGCTACTCATTTGTAGAGGAGGTTGCAGGAAGATCATTTGCATTGTAAAACTCACAAGCAGGAGAGAAGCCAGTGTGCAGTCTACACCAGACAGCATGGCATCTACACCCAGCAGGGGAAAGGACTTTTGTCTGGGAACACACTTCAGAAGAACACATTTCATATGTTTACTGGACTATAAAAAGAGGGGGAGAGAACTCCTATTTTAAGCTTCATCTAAGGAGTCAAGAAACCAGTGCTGTGAGCTCCAGGGGTTGGGTCTTGGCTCAAGAACTGGCAGCAATGCTGGAAGAATAACTGTGGTGCAAAAAAACTTTTTCGAACAAAAGATTCCAGTTTTAAGGCAGATCTACACTAGAAGCGCTACAGCAGTGCAGCTGCACCAATGCAGCTGAGCCTCTGTAGTGTGTCTGATGAAAACACTGTATGCTGACAGAAGAGCGCTTTCCTGGCCCCATAATTACTCCACCTCCACGAGAGTCATAGAATCATAGAAGATTAGAGTGTCTCCCACTGACATAGCACCAGTGTGGACAGTGCTTAGGTGGCTGTAACTTGCATCGCTCAAGGGGTTTCTCGCACTTCTGCGCGACATCAGTTAGATTGACTTAAGCAATAGTGTAAACCTGCCCTGAGTCTTAGAAGCAAATTTTCACTTTTGTTTTTAACCATTTCTATCCTTATTCCTTATCCTCAATATCACTTAAACCTATGTCCTTTTGTTAATAAATGTGTTTTACTTTTGCCATACTGTGTACAAAGATGACTTGCAGAATGATCCAGACACACAGAGAGTAGCTAGGCATCCAATGGGGCTGGTTAGCTGACACTCCATTTTCTGACTCAGCCTGATTTTAGGAATAAGGGAACAGCCTCATGTCTGTCTTTGGCTAGGAAGAAGCAGACAGGAGACAAATTCTTTTCCTTTTGTTTTCCAGTATTTATAAATGTGGCCACTGATTTGTGTGCCCAGAGTGACAGAAGCCATAACACAGTGCAGCGAGAAGATGGAGACAAGACTTACTGTTGTCCCCAGTGTCCCCGATGACTATTGAGAGCCTCTCATTGGGCCGTATGTTACACTCATGAAAGGGTTAATTTGTAGACAACAGCAGCTCTCAGCAGTTGCTAGGTAACTGTTTGCTCAAGGTATGTTCACCAATGAGTTATTCTGATAATGTAAAGCTTCTAGCTAATGTTTTTCATGGGGCAAGTGTGTTACCATTGTAGAAGGTCCTTATTCAAACACCACTCTGGACCACCTTGTGCTTGAGACAAATTTCACTGCTGGTGGCCACCATTAGTTGTAACTCACTCTCCTGCTGGGAGAACTTTATGGCTGGCTTTCTACAAGAAACAATATGGTTCCTGCTCCATCTTGCTTATCTAGTTGAATAAATGTTGCCTCTGGTCTCACTGAGCCAAATTCAGACATGGAGAAAATGTGCAGCTCCATTCAAGGCAGTGGAATTGCATTGACTTCTTCTACATTCTTCTAGAACCCAATGCACAGCTACAGACTAGGGACCGAATGGCTAGGCAGCAGTTCTGCGGAAAAGGACCTAGGGGTGACAGTGGACGAGAAGCTGGATATGAGTCAGCAGTGTGCCCTTGTTGCCAAGAAGGCCAATGGCATTTTGGGATGTATAAGTAGGGGCATAGCGAGCAGATCGAGGGACGTGATCGTTCCCCTCTATTCGACATTGGTGAGGCCTCATCTGGAGTACTGTGTCCAGTTTTGGGCCCCACACTTCAAGAAGGATGTGGATAAATTGGAGAGAGTCCAGCAAAGGGCAACAAAAATGATTAGGGGACTGGAACACATGACTTCTGAGGAGAGGCTGAGGGAGCTGGGATTGTTTAGTCTGCGGAAGAGAAGAATGAGGGGGGATTTGATAGCTGCTTTCAACTACCTGAAAGGGGGTTCCAAAGAGGATGGCTCTAGACTGTTCTCAATGGTAGCAGATGACAGAACGAGGAGTAATGGTCTCAAGTTGCAGTGGGGGAGGTTTAGATTGGATATTAGGAAAAACTTTTTCACTATGAGGGTGGTGAAACACTGGAATGCGTTACCTAGGGAGGTGGTAGAATCTCCTTCCTTAGAGGTTTTTAAGGTCAGGTTTGACAAAGCCCTGGCTGGGATGATTTAACTGGGAATTGGTCCTGCTTCGAGCAGGGGGTTGGACTAGATGACCTTCTGGGGTCCCTTCCAACCCTGATATTCTATGATTCTATGACCTGCTAAACCCAGGGTTGTGAGTTCAATCCTTGAGGGGACCATTCTGCCTCAGGCTGCTCTCCCAGCCAGCAGCACTGTGAGCATCCAGGAGACGATGACACCTAGCAGTTGTACTGCACTGTCTGCTGCCAGCCTACCTCTAGCTCCTCCCTCCGTGAAAGCAGTGGCCGACAATCATTTCATGCCTTTCTCCGTGGGGGCGCCATATTGCTGTCAGCATCGTCATCCACCTGCCGCTTCTGCTGCCACTCTGCTCTCCTGCTCACGCCATACCATGGCAAGCGTGGAGCCCGCTCAGATCACCACAGCAGTTGTGACTGCTCTAAACACCACGTTGATACATTTGCATCTGCTCCGGGTGGAGAAAAAGGGAGGGTAGTATTTTAAAGGATAAATTTTCGAGAACAAAGGGGACACTGTTTCTCAGTGAAACAGGCAATTCATAGTACACAGCACATGTTCTTTCTGTACAAGGTCTCATTTTTCCTCTTATACTGAAGTGCCTGCCACTTTGGTGTGAGTAAACCATCACATGCAGCCAGGCAACAGAATTCAGCTTGCAGGCAGCCTGCGGGCTCTCTGGGATGATCGCTTCATACAACACCTCCCCCCCCACACACATTGTGGGGCTCCGATGAGGCTCTGAGCAGGGATGAGCCCTTTAAACTAAACGCGAACAGCCCAGCGCGGCTCCGATGAGGCTCTGAGCAGGGATGAGCCCTTTAAACTAAACGCGAACAGCCCAGCGCGGCTGGGTTTCCTCCCACCCCCCACCACGTGGCTCCGATCAAGCTCTCACTCACCAGAAGTGCCTTCTCCAGGGTCATGGTCCGGGAGCATGCTCTGGGAGTGGGGGGAGACTATTGGCTCCAGCATTAAGAATAGTTCCTGGTTAGGGGGAAAACACATTCCCCACTTGCTACCTGTGCACTGTCCTCCTCCTCCTCCTCTTCATCCTCCAAAAACTCATCCTCCTCGCTCCGTTCTACTCCCACCTTGCAGGTGTCCACGGACAGTGGTGGGGTAGTGGTGGCATCACCCCCCATAATTGCATGCAGCTCACAGTAGAAGCGGCATGTATGGGGCTGTGACCTCTGTTTGCCTCCCTGGCTTTTTTGTATGTTTGCCTGAGTGCCTTGATTTTTGTACAACACTGTTCTGTGTCCCTGGAGTAGCCTCTTTCCATCATGGCCCTGGAGACTTTAGCGTACATATTTGCATTTCTTTTTTTGGAACGTAGTTCTGCCATAACAGATTCATCTCCCCAACATGCAATGAGATCCACTACCTCCCGTTCGGACCATGCTGGAGCTCGTCTGCGAATCTGGGACTGTGTGGTCTCTTGTGATGATGGACTCTGCACGGTCGCCTGTGATGGTGGACTGTGCTGATGGTCACCTGTGCTGATGGTGACCAAACAGGAAATTCAAAAGTTCCCGGGGCTTTTACTGCCTACCTGGCTAGTGCATTTGAATTCAGAGTGTTGTCCAGAGTGGTCACAAGGGAGCATTCTGGGATAGCTCCCAGAGGCCAATATCGTCAAATTGCATCCCCAGTATTGTAACCTGGAACTGCGATCTCGATTTTAGCGCTACTCCACTTGCCGAGGTGGAGTACAGAAATCGGAGTAAAGAGCTCTTTAAATAGAAAAAAACTGGTTTGGTCATGTGGATGGAATCAGTTTTATTTCGAGGTAACTCGGCTAATTCCAAAATAACCGCATACTTTAGACCAGGCCTTAGTGACGCTTGTGAAGTGCAGGGAATGTTAACAGCTGGAGCTAGAACTTGAGGCCTCCTGGCTTCCAGCTCAGCACAACGTCCCTAGGCTCAAGCGTGTCTGTGAGGCAGGATATTGCATCATGTTTTACCATCTCTGTTGGTAGGCAAGACAACGCTGGTAACGCTGTTCAGCAGGCCTGTGAAGCTAACTCTGACTAGTTTGGAGAAGCAGTGACTAAGGGGTGGGGACATGGGAACTGTTTTAAGACACAAAGGAGAGGTGCAAACTGCAAGGAGGGAGAGGAACAAGGGGAACAGTCAGATGCAAAGGTTATCACTAAAAAAAGACATTTGGGGTAAATCCCAGGCCAGGACACATGGTAGAGTGCCGCTCCGTGGGGCAGTTACAGCGGGCCTGGATGATGCTCTAGCAGCACTGCAGGAACTCAGGAAGAGGAGGTGGGAAGGCGGATGGATGGGATGTGACTGAATAGGGCTTTCTCATCTGTAATCCTAGGACTCTTTTTAGTGTATAGTTAATGGAAACTGCCATATCTAACCTAGTGCATTGGCCCAGCTGGCCTGATCTACACTAGAGAAATTAAAGCCCCCAAGAAACTTTGCCTCCACACACAAAAACAACCCAAACAGCCATCAGGTAACAGGTTAGAACAGGCCCCTTTTGAGGAAGGTAAATGTGCAGGTAAACCTGAATGGCTCAACCTAAGTCCCTACAGCCACACTGAAACACATCAACTAGCCTTCTGCTACTATCTCACAGCATGGCAATGGCTGGGGGAAATCTCCCAGAGTGCCCTGCTTAGGAATTGAGCTGAGAACTGGGGGCTAGTTACTCAGAGAGCACTGCAACTAGGGTGACATTGGATGGTACAAATGTGGCCACGGAACAAAACATATGCGCATGTGGCATGGCTAGTAGGCTGCACTGAACTCCATACATCTGACCCGGCTTGGCTCTCTAGCACAGACAAGGCCTAGCAGCTTCAGTCTAAAGCCGCCAACTTTCTCCTGCTATTCCCTCTCCTTTTCCTTCCTGTTTTGCTCCTTTTTTTCTTTTTCTTTTCTCTCCTTCTCCTACTGGGAGCGCAGCAGCAGCAGAAATGATGTGGATCCATCAGCCTGAAATGCAGAGCAGCAGGGAGCTGACATATCAATCACAGCTCTGCTGTTGGAATTAATGAGAGTCCCTCAGATTCAGGCTGTCACTCACTTGCCTCAGTTTGTTGCTTCCATATGGCTCCAGCCGATGGACTTGCACTCACCAGACCCTGCCAATTAAAGCCTCACCACTCCCAACTCTTAGCCTCACAGCTTCATTATTCTAATTAAACAAAACATGCCGCCTCTCCGTCTTCCCTTGTTGATTCATGTCCCTCACACACAGTGGCAACTACAATGCAGCAAAACAGCTGCCATCGGATACACTGTAAGGGAGCAAAACTACCAAATACAGTTGTAGCAGGCTTCTCTGCCCTCCACCCCTGTTCTTACTGTCAGAGATGCCCCCATCTGGCAGCACAGTCTAGTACCCACTGACCTCAGGTAGCCTGATCTTCACCCACTGGTCTGAAAGTTTAACTCAGACTTAAACATGACTAGTCTGTATTCTGCCTAGGAGAGGCCAAGGTGAGAGAGACAGTCCAGGGCAGAAGAGATACAGAGAGAGTGAGAATGGGTCCGAGAGGAACAGTTTAATACAGCCCCACCTCTTAGTAGCCATTGACCTGTATCTATCTAGCATCTGTTCCCACACACCCCATTCTAGCTATCTCAGTTTGTATACTGGCCCCTAGCACCCCAGAATCTGAGTCCCTCCACAAAGTGGAAGAGACCTAGCAGAACTCACTTCCCCCTGGCCTGGTCAGCGATGCCATCAGGGAAAGCCTGGTCAGGAGGGGAACTTGCATGTAGCAGTGAGCACAACAAGGGTGGTGGCTGTTCAGATGGTTTCTAGCAGGGAGCGCCATAATCTCAGTCTGGCTCCAGGGAAGGTTCCGCATTCCCAAGCCTACCCCATTGGCTGACAGTGTCCCTGTCCCAGGGGAGCCTCACAATTCTGGTTGCAGCAGGAGTGATGATCTAGGGCCAGTCCCATGCAGAGACTTCTGTATTCAATGAGGAGCCAATGCTGAGAGCAGAGCACGGGGATGCTCCTGGTGAGGTAAGCATGCAGCCTGCTGCATCTTGTCCCTGTTATTTCTTTCTTAGGTCACAGGGCTCCATTCCTAGACATAGAGAATGTCCAGAGTTGAGTCAGGAATGGTGGAGCACTGAGGCCAGAGCTGTTCTGATAAGTCTGGCCAGCTGCAGGTGACAGTAGGCAGTGTTCGTGCTTTGGGTGGCCACAGAAAACCCAAGGCTGTGACCTCATTCTGTGTTGTGAGTGCCAGTGTCCTTGATGTGGAGTAGATATGGGCAAGACGAGCTCTACAGAGGACTTCCTTCCTCCCTCCAGCATCACTCAGCCTTGGCTGGGCTGAGCATTAGCCAGCTGCCCTTCCCCCAGGCACTGACCTCAGCCAGGCATGGAGAGGGCTGGGCTGGGAGAAGGGGAGAAGGATGAACACTGGTGCCTGGGCACTTCAGGCATGTCAGCCCCGAATGTTTCATCAGCTTCATCAGCTGTTTCATCAGTCTACATTGCAATCAGCAGGGGTCGGAGGGATAGTTCAGTGGTTTGCACATTGGCCTGCTAAACCCAGGGTTGTGAGCTCAATCCTTGAGGGGGCCATTTAGGGACATGGGGCAAAAAAAATTGGGGATTGGTCCTGCTTTGAGCAGGGGGTTGGACTAGATGACCTCTTGAGGTCCCTTCCAACCCTGATATTCTATGATTCACATATAGGCAGACCCAAGATAGCTTTGCTCTAACTAGATGCTGCAATCTCTCCTTCTGATTGCAGTGCAGAGAGACCCTCAGGGTACGACTACACAGCAATTTAAGCATGGAACTTGGTGTTTGTAAAGGCAGGCTTGAGCATCTACCCTAAATATTGACCCTCAGTTCAGAATTTCTGGACCACTGCACAGGAAGTTGTCAGAGCCTGTCAACACATCCTGATGAGCCATCTTTTGGGTCCCCATGCTCCTGGCAACTGGAGCCAGCAACATGGACGTGTCCCCATTGGAAGAACTTGTTCTGCATGGGCTTTCACTCCTGTTTCAGGAAACAGGCAGAGCATTCAGGAGACACTGCAGGACATTTCAGCTGCGTTTTCTGACCTACTGAAGGCACTTGTTGGAGCAGAAGGAGGACAGTACAGACATGTCAGACTTGAACTGGCTGATGCTGCTCACAGCTGCCAGGCGAACCACTGAAGCCCCCTACATAGGCAGGTGCTTCTGGAGCAGGACCACAAGCACAGACTGGTGGGGTTGCATCATCATGAGGCCCTGGGATGACCAGCAGTGGGTCCAGAACTTTCTCATAAAGAAAGCTACATTTCTGGAGCTTTGTGAACAGCTTGCCCAGCTGCTCCAGCATCATGGCATATGCATGAGTGTAGCCATGCCAGTCTAGAAAGCAGGTCACTATAAGTGAGGCAATCAGGCATGTGATTTACCCACAGGTGCTGGGCATAAGCAACATCCCTGAAGTAAATGCTGATTTTGAGAGAATGGGATTTCCAGACTGTGCTAGGGCCATTGATGGGACTCAGATGCCCATAGCTTGCCCTCCCCAAAGAGCACATTAAGTATGTTACATGCAGAGGGTACTACTCCATTGGTATGCATTCGCTCATGGAGGATGATTTATGGACACTTGATTTATGGATGCCTTGGAAAAGTTCATGATGCCAGTATTTTCTGCCAATTGGAAATCTACCTTCATGGGCAGGCTGGGACATTATTCCCAACAAATGACATTGTCATAAATGGAGCACCTGTCCCCACTGTTCTTCTAGGGGACACGGCATTTCCCCTTTGGTCTTGGCTTAGCAAACCATATCCTGATCTCAGAGGCCCTGGCAAAAGAAGGCTCAATGTGCCTTTGGCAGATTGAAATCCAGCTGGCACTGTTTACAGAACCATTTGGATTCCAGTGTCATCAATGCTATTCGCATCACTGGGCCTTTGTGAATCCAGAGGTGAGCCATTTACCCCTCAATGGACCTGTGCTGAACTGGTACACTCAGAGAGAAGGTGCATCTGTCACAGCTGGAGCAGGATGCACATGGGCAAGAGAAATCAGGGATGCTTTATGCACCCACAGTATGGACTAGCCTGGCCAGTGGAAGGAGGAGAAGAGTATGTTTATTGATGTATTTGTATACCACTTTTTCCAATAAACGCAGTACTCTCACTGTATGCTACCAATGGGGAGGTGTGTGATTGTCATGAATTGTTAATTGTGGATGAGATAACAGGTTACACAATGGGTTTGGGGGAAGTGTGATATGAATTGTGCATTTTTATTGTGGATTGAGTTGAATAGATATATTGAGGAATTGTGCTTGGATACAGCTTCCCAGTTGTGCCTTGCCATGTCTTTATCTTTATTCTTTGAAATACACATTAGAAGATGTGATGCAGGTATGGCAATAAACTTTAATAAAATAAAAGCCTTCAGTTGTGAACCTGGCTGTATTAAAAAAAGCCCAAGTAATATTAAAGCATTGTCCGGCAGTCCCACTGCCATCACAACATCAAAACTCCAGTAGTAAACCAACACCAAAACTTGTAATAAAATAAGGTGCATAAACAAAACACTGAACAGTGCAAACTCGTGAAAGAAGTGCAAACAAATGAATTCCCTACTTCTGCATGTCCCTTGACCCTCCATTCTCATTTCCCTTTTCAGCATGTTTAACATGTTTAGTGGTGGAGAATGGCTGGGGGTACATTTGCCATGTCCAATTAGTGTTCAGTCCCAGTTGCATGGGCCATCCAACCATGGTATTGTCCAATGCATTCCTGTTCTGGGAGACATGGTACCATGGAAGGGCTACTCCTCTGGTGTTCATCAAACAGCTCCTCTGAGTATGGACCCAGCACATGCTGCAGCTTCTCTACTAGCAAAGCCTTCTCAGGGACAGGTGTGAGAACCAAAGTCTTTTTGCTAGCCTGATGCTGCTGGTTCCTTCCTGGTCCTGTACGAGACTCAGGGACAGAAGGTCACCATCCCGGCTGACCAGGCCATTATGAACTACTAAGGCTCAGTGCTCGGCCCAGTACCCAGCATCCAGTCGCAGTCCTCGGAAAAGAGGCAGGATCATGGGGAGTTCCCAGAGGTGCCGTTCTCATCCCTGGCTTTCCAACAGTCACTCCTGAGCACTTAATCCACTCCCTGCACTGGTCATCAGTTCCTTTAATCCCCAGCACTGCCAGCTTGGCCGCTATTTCTTGGTGCATATGGTCATTTCCGGTGCTCCTCCTGAAGTCAAATGTCTTGCTTGCCTCGCACCACAGATTTACCAGAATCTGACTGTGGTCCCATGAGCAGGAAGCCGTGCATTTAGCAAAGGATTTCTTCTTATTGGTGGCCATAGCTAACACAGGAGACAGTTCACTCTGCTTGAAGCTTACTGATCAGGGTAAAATGGGAGGGTTAAACACAGAGCAGCTGGACTTGAACCAGGGAGTTTCTTCTGTGTCTTGGCTAGTCACTTGGCTAGTCTTGGAATAAAAAGGCTGGGATCACTGGCCCATGCGATTGTGGAATAGCACTGGCAGACTCTCAGGGTACGAGTGTCGGGGACCTGGGCCTGAGCTGCATCCACACTACAGAATGATGCACTTTGGACACAAGTCCCACTGGGACTTGATCTTAGACCCACTGCCCTTGCCGAAACCTAGGCCCTGAACACAGAGGGCTTACTGGCCCAAGTCAGATAGATTTGTGTATAGACAGAAGGGGAAGGGGAGTTGGGGCTTGAGCCTGGGATTACATTGCAGTGTAGACATACCCTCAGTGTCTTCATAATGAGTCTTTCACAAATGCCACATGCCCCAGGTCTAACCCCCACCTTTCCAGCACCTCATCAGCACAGTCAGACAAGCCAGCTACATTGTCCATGACTGGCCTTTACAGCCCCTCACCAAAGCCCATCTTAGCAACTGGGGCCAGGCTGCAAATGAGGGGTCTGCAGCTCCCATCATTGTGCACTGTGATCACAGCGTCAGCCACAGACTGGGGATTCTTTGGCATACATCCCCCACTTCACTCGCCCCTCACAATGCTGCTTCTTTCTGCAACTTACCAAACTCAGCTAAATCTCCATAGCAAGGGTTAACTGGTTGAAGTACATTAACACTGGTGGAGGGTGGGTAGTTGTGGGGGGTACAGTTGGGAGAGCTGGAGGGGGTACCTGTGGCAGGGATACTCACTGTGGGTGGGGGGCAGTGTCAGTCCTTGCTATGATGGCAGGGTGGCTGGCCTAAGCACAGGCCACAGCAACAGCTGTCAGTCAGCACCTCCGTCCGGGACCCCCCTTCCCAGGGCTGGGAAGGGTGGGTGGGTGGGATGGGATCTGGCAGCTGTGGCTTGCAGGAGAATGGACCAATCAGCTGCAGATACAAGGGAGGGACCAATCAGGAAGAGGACCAGTCAGGGCTCTTTCTGAGCCGCTGCTTGTTCACTCTGCAAAACCCTTGGACATTGCCTGTTGTTTGAAATCCATCCGGACAGAGAAAGAAAGCTCAAAAAAGAAGCTTTGTCTGGGAAAATCCAGATGTATGGTAACCCTAAATGTGGGTCACAGGGGACCTCCCTTGCAGCGGCTGCAGCAGTAGCAGGTGCCTGGGGCCAGCCATTCCTTGAGGGTCTGTCTGCATTGCAGCCAGGACAACACTGGTAGGCATACCTGCGCTAGCTCACTAACTAAAGCAGTGTAACCATAGCAGTGC
Organism: Lepidochelys olivacea; assembly: GCF_965140295.1. Classification (NCBI taxonomy): domain Eukaryota; kingdom Metazoa; phylum Chordata; order Testudines; family Cheloniidae; genus Lepidochelys; species Lepidochelys olivacea. Next base: position 40,684,850 of record NC_140418.1, on the reverse strand, counting down.
AGGCAGAGGCATGGGCTAGCAACCCAACGACATATGTACCAGGCAGGATTGGGCTTAGATGGCTAACCTGTGTCACAGTAGCTCCTCTACTATCGCAAGCCAGGTCAAAACTAGCTTGGCTCTGCTTACACATGCTGCAGTAGACAGGCTCAGAGGGATCATTAGCCCAGCTGTTTCCCAGCCTCAGACAGCACTGAGCAGTTTCACAAACAGTTGGCAAGGGAGTGGAGGGACAGTATCCCCCCCCCCACCACCACACACAGTCCATTGTTGCAGACCCTCTGCCTGCTACAGCTGGTGGAGAAGCTTTGTTTCATCATGAACATTTCCCTGGTTTCAGCAAAGACAGGCTTTTGTTTTTCAATATTTTCCACTGATTTTTTTAAAGACTTTTCCACTTTCAGAAACTTTCACTTTTGAAAATCCCACCATGTGACTAAGCCAACTAATGAGAGTTGGCAATTGAAGGGACCCCAAAATCAAAATGGAAAGTGAAAAACAGTTTCACCAGAATCCAGGACCTTTTGAGAAAATCCAAATATTTTGTCAAAAATCTCCAGTTTCAAACCATGGAGAAATTCCCTTCAAATTCCAAGGAAGACTTCTGAGCAGCACCCCTGTCCCCGTTATCAGGACACCAAGTGCAAGCCCTTACTAAGCTGATGGCTCACACAGCTACCTCTGCTGATGAGCCATCTCCCTTTTTCTGACACCTTGTGGATTTCAGTCATTGTCTCAAACTGAACTCTTCCTCTTGCCATTCCTATTGCCCCTAACAAAACAACTCTCCTCCCAGTACAGCACCCAGCACGATGGGGCCCTGATCCTGACTGGGGCCATGTATACTCCATAATATACATGTTTGTTACTGCTAACAGGGCATGTCGGGGGTTGCTCAGGCTGGCCTGGGCAGTGCTGGGAGGTTGACGTTGGCTGTCTGGCTAGGGGAAGCTTGGTAGACTGTGACACTGTTAGTGTTTTTCCCATGAGTTATTACCAGGTTAAAGGGTTGTGATAGTGCCAATATCCAAAGCTGGGTTATTGGGTTATTAATGTGCTGCTGTCACTGGATATTAGCGTTGTGATCAATCCCCAATGACAGGGGCTGCTTAGCCTGTCACACTTTGTTTTATCTCCCATTTTTAGAACTTCTGCTAACTCACAAATTGCTAATGCAATCTCTCTGTAACCTGGTTAAGGGAGGAGAGCAAACCCTACTGCCTGTGTGCTACTTGGAAGCAGGCTTTGGGTCCCTGGACAGGCAAAGCCAGCACAGACACTGTACACTCTTGTTTCTCAGGTGGGGGATACACTTTGCTGCAGTGGCTGCAGTATATGGAAACATGTTGGCTTCCTTGTCACTTCCAGGACGTTCTGCAATTATATTGGCTAAACCAGGACTAATTAGACAGAAGGCAGGAGCATTCCTGGGGACCAAAATGAACCTTCTCCCATCAAAGCCACCTCACCGCGACCCACCCAACCCCATCCATTTTCCTTGCCCTCTTTGGTCTCACATACCCTTGCTCTTTTAATGGCAGCAGTTAAAGATGGGAGTGTCCTGAGGACCCAGCTAGCCCATCTCATGGGCCCTAGGCAGAATTGCACTATACAGAAAATTCTGCAGTGTCATGTGCAGTTCTTGGCTCAGGCAATGTGGCTGCCACCTCTCTCTCTTTCTCCCCCCATCACCCATTGGACACATTGTCCAATGGCCTAAGAGTCTCACTCTTAGGAAGTTCTTCCTGACATTCAGCCTAAATTTCCTTTTCACCCCATTCATTCCAGTTGGAAGCAGGGTCTGCATTTGCTATCCCCTGACATCCAGTGATACACTGGTGGGAAAGTCCTCAGGAGCAGACTGTATTTGAATAGACACACCTACTCAGCCTAGGTGATCAGCAGACAGACCTGTGTTGTCAAAGTGATCAATTTTGGCTATTTTGGGTTAAAATTTGGCTGTCACTGGACACGGTGTGAGGAACATCAGGAGCTGGAAGTCCTGGTGCCACAGGTCAAGAATATGAAGCATGCAATCACCACTCTGAGAGCTAGAACTATGCTGGAGAGGACCCTGAAGGATGCCATCCATTGGCAGTACGTGGAAAACCTGAGACAGAAGCTGGACCAGGGCAAGGCATTCAAGGTGATGTGCAAGTGGGATGCCAGCAATCACTTCCTCCCCGGGGAGGGGACAGTTTCACCCGATTAGCCGACTGAAGATTCATCCACAGGACCCGGTTCAACTGTGTCTGGCTGAATGGAGCTGTCCGCCTCGGGAATTGGGACAAGTGATGCAGGAAGTGCGAATATGCCAATGAAACGCTACCCCACGTCCTGTGTAGCTGCAAGCCCTGTTTCAGAGCCTGGCAGCTGCGTGACAATGCCATTCAAGATCACCTGGTCAGAGTCATCCCACTACCCATGAAGAAGATTTCTGTGAACTCTGCCATTCCTGGAACAGACAGCAAATTGCAACTGGACATCGTTATCACCAACTAGAAAAGAAGAAGATCATCACGGTGGATGTCACAGATCCCTTTGAGAACAGGATCCTAGCTTTCCGTGATGCCTGAGCTCAAAAGGTGAAGAAATATGCCCCTCTAGCTGATGCCTTGAGGGCTAGGGGCTACGATCTGCTGATCATGTGCTGATCGTCAGAGCCCTGGACGCATGGGATCCCAGTAATGAGTGAGTGTTGTGGGAATATAGAATTGGTCAGTGCTACGCTTGGCTCATGCGGCAACTCATGGTACTGGATGCCACCAGGTGATCAAGGGACATTTATTTAGAACACATCACTGGACATCAGCAATATCAGGAGAGATGAGCTGGAGTGCCATTGGGACGTGAAATCGGGAAAATAGCTGAAATACTTCTCTGATGAACTGTATTTACTGAGGGACAACCTATTCTAAATGCTCAATTACTGAGGGACAATCTACACTGATTGCTATATTTGCTTTCCACAAGCTACTCTTAATATAACTTTTTATGAGTGATGTACCCAAATGTTTGGATGCTAATATTTTAACTGTATTGTTAAATTTATTAACCTTAATTTGGGATACTACAGATTATATACTAAAGGTATTTCATGACTTTTAAATCAAACTTTGTTCTTTTGGATAATTTAAGCATTATACCCAAAATGTATAGAAGCTCTTTCCTTGACTTGTGTATTAGATCATTGTAACATTAGCTTTAATACAAAATGTTGTTCTTATCAGTACTGAACGCAGGGGTAATAATGAGATGTTCTGATTCTTATTGTATGAAGAAAGGGCAGCAGACTGTACTTAGCCTGTTCTGACTAAGGGGTCACCTTAACTGAAACCTCACCTGCTAAGTAAGGGGTAGTGATGCCACGCCAAGTGAGAGTCACAGAGGAAAGGGATGCATGGTTTTCTCTGGTGAGGGGGCTCTGTTTAAAGAGTTCTGGAAGTTGTGTGACATTTTATTCTCCACTGTTTAAAAATAGAGCTAGTTAGGCTCATGTGAGAGTCCTGGTTCCTTCTCAGCGATTACTAGAGCTGTACTTGCAGGTAAGCTGATCTAAGGGGGCTGAATCTTTGCCCTGGTATGGAAACAGCATTGGGGTAAAAAGACAATGCCGATGAGGCAGCAGCTGAGAAGTTCCCCACTACCCGGTGAAATCACTGAGAACTGGACTATGTGGTGGAACCTCAGAATCTGGCATTGCAGCATGAGGTGGCAGTGACAGTGACAAGCAGTGGCAAGGACAACAGAGATACCAAAGAGTAGGGCTCTGTGTCTGTCACGGAGGTCGCAGAAGTCATGGATCCCGCAACCTCCGTGACTTCTGCAGCGGCTAGTGTGGCTGACCTCAGGGCTGCCCAACCAGCTGGCCCTCCCACTGCTGGAGCTGCTCTGCATCCAACTGCTCAGGCAGCCCCGCAGCCAGCCACAATGGCCATTGCTTGGGTGGCACGGGCAGATGGCCCCAGGGACTGCCCGAATAGCGGCCTGTGAGGCTCACTCTAGGTCCACCTGAGCAGCCACCAGCACAGCTGGGCCTGGGGATGTCTGAGCAGTGGTTCCAGGGATGGCCGGAGCAGCTGCTAGTCGGTGGGCCCAGCAGTGGTCCCGGGGTGGCCCCTGGAGTCACTGGCCCCGCCTCCTCATCAGCAGCCTCCCCAGCCCCACCGTTAAGCAGTGGCCCCTGCCCCCCCCCCCAAACAGTGCCCCCCCCACATCCCCACTCCAGCAGTGGTCCCGGGGGCGCCTGGAGCAGCTGGTGCTTGCTGACCCCTGGCAGCTGATGCCACTGGCAATGGGGCACCCCCACCGAGCAGTGTTCCCCCCAGGGCACCCCCCCCAACAGCACCCCCTGATTCCCAAGATTTAGTCAGGGGTATTTATAGTATAAGTCATGGACAGATCAGGGGCTAAAGAGACATTCTTTCCTTGGGCTGTCACACTGTAAGGTGGGAAACAGAGACAAAGGGCACTGTCCAAGTTATTTACTGGCTGTGATCTTTCAAAGCACTATTTTCCCAAATTAATGCTAAGTTTTCTTCTGTAGTAAACATTCTCCTTTTGAGTGGGGATGGATTTCCTCTTAGAGGCACTCGGGGGGATGTTTACTTTTCTCAGGTTACTGGGTGAGGGCTTGAGCTGGGTCTGTTTGTGTTGTTAGGTTGGACCCCTAGATATTGAATCTGGCCCTTGTGGCTGCCTACAGCACTGGCAGAATTTCACCAACCTTGCCTCTCTCTCCTTAGCATCTGCAGCCAGTTCTTGTGCCCTCCCCTGCAGTAATCTCTTAGGCAGGCAGGAAAGGCTGGGGCTTTTACTCTCTTCTGATAAAGAAATCACTCCAGCCCCCTCCCCATTTTTGTTGCTTTTCTCTGTGTCCTTCCACCTTGACTAACCCTCTCTGCTGTATTGAGTGTCTAAGTGTGAAGCTCTTGTCTCACTATGATAACCCCAGAGCAGCAAGGCCAACCTGTCTCATGAATTCTCAGTCCATGACCCACAAAGTCACCCTGTGGCCCACCATATCCCACAATCTTTTGTGGATCCAAAGACTCCTGGAATCTGAGTCACAGCGTGATTTTTTTGGCCATGTTGTCAGTTACAGACCACAAAAAGGTAAGAGTGGGGGCTAGGCAGGGAGGCTTGTTCTGTTGGGGCTGGGGATCTGATGCTGTTAAGTGGGAGGCTGAGGGCTGGGGGTCTGATCCTGTTGGGTGGGGGGGAGGGGTCTCATGGCTGGGGTGCTGCTGGGTGAGGAGCAGCTGGGGGGCTCGTGCTGTTGAGTGGGGGGTTGGAGGGCTGAGGGATCGGGGCTGGGTATTGGATAGAGGGCTGTTGACACATGTTGACTTTTTCTGCATATTCTGTAATGTTTGTGGAGTTATAAATGTGAGTGAATGAACAGAGAAACTTGCTAGAATGGCATCCCATGGAACTCACCTACCCGCCAGGCCAAATCATCCTAATCCACCCCAGATATGAACCTGCTTTGCAGAAGATTGCATCTCAGATTAGTCAGCACTGAGCCAATGTTATATTTTTGGCTGAGACATAAAACTAAGCCTCGGTCTCTTATGGCCACTACAGACCCTGTGGCATTGTCTTTTGCAAGACTGAATCTTTGCTGTGATGCCCTAGTCAAACGCGAGTGGGCATGGTTACATTCTGGTTACCTAATGATTGCACTACAGTTTCCATAGGATAGGGGATTGTTTTCCCGTCCTCAGCATGTTATGCAGCATCTCTGCACACAGCTGCTGCATTGCAATGATGGGTGAAATGAAGTGAATTTATATGTGTCTTATTTGAAAGTCTGTAAAAGCGCCCCAAGGTTTGCGAACGGCACCATATCAATAAATGATCATAATTCCTGAGTGAGAAAACAAACTAGCAAGTTCACCGAGTTCCAGATTCTCCCAGTGCCCAGGGGAGATCTCCCTGAGGCCACCGAGGGAGCCCAGAGCATGCTGAGCAAACCAAAGCCCAGAGCATGCTGAGCACCAGAGTGTGCTGCTCTCAGCATGGGGTCTGGCAGCTGGTGTTGGGTTGGAGGTCCACACAAAACACCTCCCTCATTATAAATAAGGGGGTTTAAATATTTCCTTTGCATTGCAACCAGGAACTATGGGGGTGCCATGCCATGATCTAAACACCAGCTGGCTCTCAAAATAGGACCAGAGACACAAGCAGCTTTCTCATGTGTACACCCAAGCCATGCTATACATCATGAGCCCTATTTTCAGATTTCCTGTCTCTGCAAGTTTCTAAAGAAGCAGCTTCCAACATGGTCAAAGACAGGCCTGGATTTTCAGCCTATCACAAGAGGTATGTAAGCAAGCAGATTCTTGTGGGAATTCCCACTGCCCTGAGAGCATTTTGTAAGCTGCATGGCATACTAGGTGCCACCCATTGAGTACATGTCTGCATGCTGTCGGCACCATGCAGTAGCACTGCTGGTTGATGGCATTCAATCCAGTAACCAGGAAACACATGATGCCACAAACAAGATCAATATCTCCATGTCCTACAAACACAAACCCCTCCTACACATTAGAAAAGCTGCATGCCAGATGTAGTAAATTATTTCATTTAATTATTTAATAGAGGATTTATTGTTGTGGTTAAGTATAATTGATTAATGTATGATGGCTAGGTTAAAGTAGGATAACAGCATCAGAGTATGAGACTGGCAAGTATGTAGGAGTGATAAGTATATATTCGGTGTATAAATAAAGTAAAGCTCTAATGCAAGGCTCGCTGGCTGAGGCCCATAAGATTAAAGCTTAGCCATACTAAGCTTTAGGTCTAAGGATGGTTGACATCAGTAGGTGACCCAGGAATAACCCTGTACCAGTAAAGTTACAAGAGTATTGTGAAGAATCATAGAATATCAGGGTTGGAAGGGACCTCAGGAGGTCATCTAGTCCAACCCCCTGTGCAAAGCAGGACCAATCCCCAACTAAATCATCCCAGCCAGGGCTTTGTCAAGCCTGACCTTAAAAACTTCTAAGGAAGGAGATTCCACCACCTCCCTAGGTAATGCATTCCAGTGTTTCACCACCCTCCTAGTGAAAAGTTTTTCCTAATATCCAACCTAAACCTCCCCCACTGCAACTTGAGACCATTACTCCTTGTTCTCTCATCTGCTACCACTGAGAACAGTCTCGATCCATCCTCTTGGGAACCCCCTTTCAGGTAGTTGAAAGCAGCTATCAAATCCCCCCTCATTCTTCTCTTCCGCAGACTAAACAATCCCAGTAACCTCAGCCTTTCCTCATAAGTCATGTGTTCCAGTCCCCTCATTATTTTTGTTGCCCTCCGCTGGACGCTTTCCAATTTTTCCACATCCTTCTTGTAGTGTGGGGCCCAAAACTGGACACAGTACTCCAGATGAGGCCTCACCAATGTCGAATAGAGGGGAACGATCATCTGCCTCGATCTGCTCGCTATGCCCCTACTTATACATCCCAAAATGCCATTGGCCTTCTTGGCAACAAGGGCACACTGTTGACTCATATCCAGCTTCTCGTCCACTGTAACCCCAAGGTCCTTTTCTGCAGAACTGCTGCCTAGCCATTCGGTCCCTAGTCTGTAGTGGTGCATGAGATTCTTCCGTCCTAAGTGTAGGACTCTGCACTTGTCCTTGTTGAACCTCATCAGATTTCTTTTGGCCCAATCCTCTAATTTGTCTAGGTCCCTCTGCATCCTATCCCTACCCTCCAGCGTATCTACCACGCCTCCCAGTTTAGTGGCATCTGCAAACTTGCTGAGGGTGCAATCCACACCATCCTACAGATCATTTATGAAGATATTGAACAAAACCGGCCCCAAGACCGACCCTTGGGGTACTCCACTTGATACCGGCTGCCAACTAGACATGGAGCCATTGATCACTATCCGTTGAGCCCGACAATCTAGCCAACTTTGTCCACCTTATAGTCCATTCATCCAGCCCATACTTCTCTAATTTGCTCGCAAGAATACTGTGGGAGACTGTTATCAAAAGCTTTGCTAAAGAACAACACGTCCACTGCTTTCCCTCATCCACAGAGTCAGTTATCTCGTCATAGAAGGCAATTAGATTAGTCAGGCATGACTTGCCCTTGGTGAATCCATGCTGACTGTTCCTGATCACTTTCCTCTCCTCTAAGTGCTTGAGAATTGATTCCTTGAGGACCTGCTCCATGATTTTTCCAGGGATTGAGGTGAGTCTGACTGGCCTGTAGTTCCCCGCATCCTCCTTCTTCCCTTTTTTAAAGATGGGCACTACATTAGCCTTTTTCCAGTCGTCCGGGACTTCCCCCGATCACCATGAGTTTTCAAAGATAATGGCCAGTGGCTCTACAATCACATCTGCCAACTCCTTTAGCACTCTCGGATGCAGTGCATCCGGCCCCATGGACTTGTGCTCGTCCAACTTTTCTAAATAGTCCCAAACTTCTTTCTCCACAGAGGGCTGGTCACCTCCTCCCCATGCTGTGCTGCCCAGTGCAGTAGTCTGGGAGCTGACCTTGCTTGTGAAGACAGAGGCAAAAAAAGCATTGAATACATTAGCTTTTTCCATATCCTCTGTCACTAGGTTGCCTCCCTCATTCAGTAAGGGGCCCACACTTCCCTTGACTTTCTTCTTGTTGCTAACATACCTGAAGAATGTGCCAATGGGAAATGTTTGGGAAGATATTCTCCAATATACCTGTCTAGACTGCAAGACACCCAATTGTAACATCTTCAGACATTCTGCAGTAACTGCAGGTTACCATGGGGACTTGTCTATGCATATTGGAATGAGACTAAGGGGAACTAAAAGGATCCCCTATGCAAAGCAGAACACCCCAAAGTTTATGGGGTGTGGAAGTGCAAACAAGGGAAAAGGGTTGACACCCTGATGCATATATATATGAGCCTTTGTAGGTATAAGCATGACTCAGAGTCATGGACTGTGTGGGGGGAGATGCCAGGATGACAATCATGGGGGATGATGAGGTTGAGGAGAATAATGACTGACACTCTAGGGTGCCCCAGCAGGAGACGTGAGTGATTCCATCATAGCGCTAAACACTGTGCGCTATCTGCTATTGTATTTTAGTATTTGAGGGATTGCTTAGTGAATTTGTTAATAAAGGAGCTTGTAATAAACTGGAATTGTTTCTTGTGTATTCCGAGGGTCTCTTAATACTGATAATATTCCTGGTGCCGAGGAGTCTGAATCTTTAACCAATGCAGCCTAAGGGATGAATCAGTAATCAATACTCCCATCCATCTGAAAGGCTACACAGGATGGTTACAACTGAAACAACCACTGAAAAATGTGGAAATATTTATCAGTTGTAGAGTTGTACGTTGTATAAGCTGGTTATGTAGATAAAGATTCAAATCTCCTTACAGCTCAGCCAGTCTCTACAAAAATTGACGTGTGCACACATTAATACTAGACATTTCAAAGTGTATGAGACTGCAGCAAGGGTGGCATGGTATGCATGGTCAGAAACCAGGCATTTCTGAAGAACATTTCAACATTTTGGTGAAAAATGGAAAGCTGAAAATTTTCAGTTTAAAACCAAAAATATTGATTCAGAAATCACAGACTGATAGCAACGTAGAGCTGGAAGTGACCTTAAGTGGTCAAGTCCAGTGCCATGCACTGAGGCAGGACCAAATAAACCCAGACCATCCCTGACAAAGATGTCCAGCCAGCTCTTAAAAAACCTCTAGTGATGGGGGATTCCACAGTCTCCCTTGGAAGCCTGCTCCAGAGCTTCACTACCCTGAGAGTTAGAAAGTTTTCCCTAATGTCTAATCTAAATCTCCCTTGCTGCAGATTAAAACAAATACTTCTTCTCCTACTTGGACACAGAGAACAATTGATTATTATTCTCTTTATAACACCGTGGAAGACTGTTATCAGGTCCCTCCTCACTCTTTTCTCAAGACTAAACGTGTTCAATTTTAAAACCTTTCCTCACACATCAGGTTTTCTAAATCTTTTATCATTTTTGTTGTTCTGCTCTGGACTCTCTCCAATTTATCCACATTTTTCCTAAAATGTGGCACCCAGAACTGGACACGGGACTTCAGCTGAGGCCTCATCAGTGCCAAGTAGAGTAGGACAATTACCTCCAGTGTCTTATGTATAACATTCATGTTAATACACCCCAGAATATTAGCCTTTTTTGCAACTGCATCACACTGCTGACTCATATTCAATTTGTGATCCACTATACCTCCAGATCCTTTTCACCAGTACTACTGCCTAGCCAGTTATTCCATATTTTGTAATTGTGCATTTGATTTTTCCTTCTTAAGTGAAGTACTTTGCATTTGTCTTTATTGAATATCATCGTGTTGTTTTCAGACTAATTCTCCAATTTGTCAAGGTCATTTTGAATGCTAAACCTGTCCTCCAACATGCTTGCAATTCTTCCCAGTGTGGTGTCATCTGCAGATTTTATAAGCATACTCTCGACTCCATTATCCAAATCATTAATGAAAATATTGACTACTTCTGGATCCAAGACTGACTCTGCAAGACCCCACTAGCTGTGCCCACCCAGTGTGACAGCAAACCATTGATAACCACTGTTTAGTACAGTCTTTCACCCAGTTATGCACCCACCTTATAGTAATTTCACCTAGAGCATATTTCCTCAGTTTGCTTACGAGAATGTCATGTAGGATTGTCAAAAGCCTTACTAAAATGAAGATATATCACCTCTACTGCTTCCCGGTGTGATGGGGCACTCTACTTACAGCTAGGATGGTTCCTCCTCCTGGAGAATAGCTCACCAGGTTCATATCTCCCTGCAGTTGCAAGCTGTACCTCCACCTCTGTCTCTTTGTCTGAAGCCCCTCTCTTACTCCAGGAGCTGCAGCATCCTCTTCATGACTCGGCCTTCTGGCCAGGACACTCAGCATCCCTCACTTCTGGGGTATAGTACTTCAAAGTCTCTGTCACTCCTACAATGACCCAAGCAGTGTTGCAGTTCACTGCCCCACTGATATTACTTCCCTAGTGGTGGGTAAGGGAACCTGGGCCCACCTCTCCTTTGGGTTCCAGTTCAGGGACCCTACAACATGCAGCCAAAGTCTGTTCAGTCCCCAGCCTTGCTGCTTACTCCCTGGCCTGCTTCCGACACCACAGACTGTCTTCCCCACCCTGCTCTTTCAGCACATGCCCTGCCCCTGGGCCAGACCCCGAGGGTCCTACTCTTTCCTGGGTTCCCTCCTTCCCTCTCTACTAAGTGGAGGCTGACCATAAACTTCCTCCCACCCACTCTTGCTCCTGCCAGCTTCCTGGGTTTATACTAGCCTGGCCCACCTATGCTCAGCTGAGCTTCCTTCTAATCAAGGCTCTCTGCTCAGCCTGTATTTCCCTCATTTGCTGCTTAATAGGTTAATTGTCCCATCTGGCCTCCATTAACTCCTTCAGGGTAAGTGTGGGGTGGACACCCCATCGCACACCCATCAAAGAAGGAAATGCCACAACAGTGCCCCATGGGAGTTGTAGTTCAGGTGTATCGTGCCCCTATTCTTCTCTTTGGGCCAGGTTCCCTGGCTGGACAATATCTCCCATGATGCACCATGATCAGCCATCTTGCTAAGCCATGACATGTATCATGGGAATCCATGGACATGGTGCATCATGTAGTTTGGTTGTGGACCCCAGCTCAATGAGGAGAAGGGGGACTTGAAGCAGGTGAACCACATCTCCTGTGATGCATTCCAAATTGAAATGTTTCAGGTTTTTCAGGTGTTCAAAACACTGAAATTTTCTGCTGAAAGCAGATACATTTTGTTTAGTCAAAAACCCAATTTTCCTTCAAAAAACAGTGTCAATGAAAAATTTCCAACCAGCCCTATTGCATGGATTCCTGCCAACACTTGGCTGCAGCACATATAATCCTGTGCAAGATCTGAATTCTCCTCTTCCTCCACACCCCACTCCTCTCCCCAGATTCCAGCCCAGGTGGCAGATTCTAAGGCCGTGTCTATTTACTGTGAATTGACCAACTGAAATTCACCTCATGTCCTTGCAAAAAAGAGCTTCAGTCAATTGTCATGGGGCAAAGAAACGTTACAAGTGCATCTGGATCTAAGAGGAGTGAGCAGTAGTGAGTCCCAGTTGCAAGGGGAATCGATTAAGGGTCAAGGCGGATGCATCTCTGCACCCTCCTTTAGGTTGCTGGCTGACACTCCTGTGGAGCTGCTATGGAGTTCCGGGTTTTCCACAGTTCCAGGGAGGACCAGGATGTGTTGCAGCAGGGCACTTAATAAATGGGGGCACTTCCTCATCAAGGGGTTCTCCAGTTGCTGCTTAGAGCCTGGCTCTCTGTGTCTGTCCTGGCATTGGTAGTGCATTAATCCCTCTCTCTAAAGCAGTAAAGGAAAACAGAGACACCAACCCCACCCCAGAGGGAGTGGTGAGTGGGGTGTGATGACATGAGAATTTTCTGAAATGTCTCTACGAATCCTGTGTGTGCCCCAGTTTCTCCTATATTTTGCATGGGTGTGGTAGGTCAGGGGAGAAGGACTAAGTCTGCTCTCACAGCTAGGCTAAGAGACATAGGTGGATGTGTGTCATTAGGTGTCTGAGCCTGAATGGGTGACAGTCATTAAAAAAAGGACTGGCTGAGGACAGCCCCATATCAATGGAAAATACAAGAAGACAATGGCAAAGCCAATCCCCAGGACATTGACACCTAGCAACAAGTGACCCAGAGGAGATGGGTTTCCCCCAGCTCTCAGCAGGGAAGCTGAGCATAGACCCCAGTTTGAGAACAAAGGTCTGGAAGATGTGAGGCGCAGGGATAAAGGGCTGGCTTCGGTAAGAAGCTGGGGGCTCTCTCACCTGGGAACTGATGAAGGAGATGAGACAGACAGACACACACACAGAGTCTGAACATGGGATTTGGTACATCTTGGCTGGGCTCTGGACTAACCAGGTTGGACAATACTCTAACCTTCATTTCTCTGTGTTATCCTAAGGAATTCCAGATTTTGTGTACCAGGTGACTAAAATGGAGACCTGGCTTGGAGAAGGCTGCCGGTGTCACTGTAAATACTCCCAGAGAGCCCTGCACCCAGATAGGCCCAGTGCAAGCCTCCTGCAGGGCTCTGGCTGGGCTGTATTCACTGCAGGGCAACACAGAGAGAGACAGGGATAGCTGTTGCCAAGAGCCCAGCCTTGGAGGTCATAGGCCTGCCCCAGTTGAACTGTATGGGTCCCTGGAGCCCAGTACATTGAAGGGGTCACTCCCAGGAGTCCAGGGACAGACTGGGGCATAGACCAGACCTGTAACTTCATGACAGAAAAAGTAGAAAATCAGGGAGACAACCTGCGAGGAGCTGGAGGCAGAGTTTGCTAGCTCCAGGTTTGCAGGCCAGGAGAGCGCTAGGGAGAGGGGGGGTGCAGGGCAGAGGTAAAGGTCCATGAGTGGGGTGGGACTGGGCTTACTGAAGGACTGGATGGAGATGGGGGATGAGTTAACTCTGTAGAATGCTCCTCATGCTGCCGTAGGGTCAGGCCATTGCAGAGGCTCAAGGCCATAGTATCCTGGTATAAATGGGGGGAGGAGAGCTGGCTGAAGAGCATTCTCAGTGAGGAGTCTCCTTGGCTTTAAAAGCACTACCCCCAGTCTGCTGGAGCCTAGACATGGTGACCTTCAGGACATGCTTGAAGACCCACTTTCTCCCACAATTGGAGTTGCAGCTAGCAAGGGATGTTAAGGGTAACAAGAAGGATTTCTACAGGTATGTTAGCAACAAGAAGGTGGTCAGGGAAAGTGTGGGCCCCTTACTGAAAGAGGGAGGCAACCTAGTGACAGAGGATGTGGAAAAAGCTAATGTACTCAATGCTTTTTTTGCCTCTGTCTTCACGAACAAGGTCAGCTCCCACACTACTGCACTAGGAAGCACGGTATGGGGAGGAGGTGACCAGCCCTTTCTGGAGAAAGAAGTGGTTCAAGACTATTTAGAAAAGCTGGACAAGCACAAGTCCATGGGGCAGGATGCACTGCATCCGAGGATGCTAAAGGAGTTGGCGGATATGATTGCAGAGCCACTGGCCATTATCTTTGAAAAATCATGGTGGTCGGGGAAGGTCCCGGATGACTGGAAAAAGGCTAATGTAGTGCCCATCTTTAAAAAAGGGAAGAAGGAGGATGCGGGGAATTACAGGCCAGTCAGCCTCACCTCATTCCCTGGAAAAATCATGGAGCCGGTCCTCAAGGAATCAATTTTGAAGCACTTTGAGGAGAGGAATCAGGAACAGTCAGCACGGATTCACCAAGGGCAAGTCATGCCTGACTAACCTAATTGCATTCTACGATGAGATAACTGGCTCTGTGGATGAGGGGAAAGCAGTGGACATTTTATTCCTTGACTTTAGCAAAGCTTTCGATATGGTCTCCCACAGTATACTTGCCAGCAAGTTAAAGAAGTATGGGCTGGATGAATGGACTATAAGGTGGATAGAAAGCTGACTAGATCATCGGGCTCAACGGGTAGTGATCAATGTCTCCATGTCTAGTTGGCAGCCGGTATCAAGCGGAGTGCCCCAAGGGTCGGTCCTGGGGCCGGTTTTGTTCAATATCTTTATTAATGATCTGGAGGATGGCCTGGATTGCACCCTCAGCAAGTCTGCAGATGACCCTTGTCAGGGTTTCTTCCCACTCTGAACTCTAGGATACAGATGTGGGGACCTGCATGAAAGACCCCCTAAGCTTATTCTTACCAGCTTAGGTTAAAATCTTCCCCAAGTTACAAACTTTGCCTTGGCCTTGAACAGTATGCTGCCACCACCAAGCATTTAAACAAAGAACAGGGAAAGAGACAACTTGCCGACGTCTTTCCCCAAAATATCCCCACAAACCCTACACCCCCTTTCCTGGGGAAGGCTTGATAATAATCCTCACCAATCTGTACAGGTGAACACAGACCCAAACCCTTGGATCTTAAGAACAATGAAAAATCAATCAGGTTCTTAAAAGGAGAATTTTAATTAAAGAAAAGGTAAAAGAATCACCTCTGGATGATCAGATGGAAAATACTTTACAGGGTATTCAGATTCAAAACACAAAGGATTCCCCTCTGGGCAAAACCTTAAAATTACAGAAAACAGGAATAAACTTCCCTCTTAACACAGGGAAAATTCACATAAAAGAAAAGATAAACTAATCCGCCTTGCCTGGTTTACCTATTGCAATATTGGAGACTTGGATTAGGATGGGTTGGAGAAGATAGATTTCTGTCTGGCCTCTCTCAGTCCCAAGAGAGAACAAACACGTAAACAGAGAGCACAAACAAAAGCCTTCCCCCCCCGCCCCCAAAATTTGAAAGTATCTTGTACCCTTATTGGTCCTTTGGGTCATGTGCCCGCCAGGTTAGCTGAGCTTCTTAACCTTTTGCAGGTAACAGGATGTTGCCTCTGGCCAGGAGGGATTTTATAGCACTTTATACAGAAAGGTGGTTACCCTTCCCTTTATATTTATGATAACCCTAAACTGGATGGAGTGTTAGATACACTAAAGGGTAGGGGTAAGATACAGAAGGAACTAGACAAATTAGAGGATTACGCCAAAAGAAATCTGATGAGATTCAACAAGGACAAGTGCAGAGTCCTGCACTTAGAATGGAAGAATCCCATGCACTCATACAGACTCGGGATTGAGTGGCTAGGCAGCAGTTCTGCAGAAAAGGACATAGGGGTTACAGTGGATGAGAAGCTTGATATGAGTCAACAGTGTGCCCTTGTTGCCAAGA
The DNA here is from genome assembly GCF_965140295.1 of Lepidochelys olivacea. Taxonomy (NCBI): domain Eukaryota; kingdom Metazoa; phylum Chordata; order Testudines; family Cheloniidae; genus Lepidochelys; species Lepidochelys olivacea. Next base: position 40,669,094 of record NC_140418.1, on the reverse strand, counting down.
AGGCTAACAGCATTTTGGGCTGTATAAGTAGGAGCATTGCCAGCAGATCGAGGGACGTGATCATTCCCCTCTATTCAGCATTGGTGAGGCCTCATCTAGAGTACTGTGTCCAGTTTTGGGCCCCACACTACAAGAAGGATGTGGAAAAATTGGAAAGAGTCCAGCGGAGGGAAACAAAAATGATTAGGGGGCTGGAGCACATGATTTATGAGGAGAGGCTGAGGGAACTGGGATTATTTAGTCTGCAGAAGAGAAGAATGAGGGGGGGATTTGATAGCTACTTTCAGCTACCTGAAAGCGGGTTCCAAAGAGGATGGATCGAGACTGTTCTCAGTGGTAGCAGGTGACAGAACAAGGAGTAATGGTCTTGAGTTGCAGTGGGGGAGGTTTAGGTTGGATATTAGGAAAAACTTTTTCACTAGGAGGGTGGTGAAGCACTGGAATAGGTTACCAAGGGTGGTGGTGGAATCTCCTTCCTTAGAGGTTTTTAAGGTCAGGCTTGACAAAGCCCTGGCTGGGATGATTTAGTTGGGGATTGGTCCTGCTTTGAGTAGGAGATTGGACCAGATGACCTCTTGAGGTCCCTTCCAACCGTGATATTCTATGGTTCCATGATTCCTGAAGAGAAGGCCAGGCTGGGGATGGAGGTTCATAAGGGGGTTGGAAGACAAGCCTGGATGGGGGGTGGGGAAACCAGGCTGGTGGTGGGAGTGGCTGAGCAGGGGTGGGGAGGCTAGGCTGGGAGGGGTGGCTTAAAGGGTGGTTGAGGGGGTGGGAAGAATAGGCTGGGGGGAGGCCAGGCTAGGGAGGTAGCTGCGGGGGAAGTGTGAGGAGCCCAGTCCAGAGGAGGCCAGGTGGGGAGTGGGAAGATATATGAGGCGGTGGAAAGGCCAGGCTGTGGGTGGGGAGGTGGGTGATGAGGGGTGGAGAGGCCAGGCTGAGGGTGAGGAGATGGTGAGAGGGTGGGGAGACCAGGCTGGGAGGGGATGGCTTTGTGGGTGTTTGAGAGGGTGGGAAGAGTAGGCTGTGGGGGGGAGGCCAGGTTAGGGAGGTAGCTGTGGGGTAAGTGTGAGGAGGCCAGGCTGGCAGTGGGAGGTAGCTGAGTAGGGGTGGAGAGGCCAGGCTGGCAGTGGGGAGGTAGCTGAGTAGGGGTGGGGAGGCCAGGCTGTGGGTGGAGAGTTGGCTGAGAGGGTGGGGAGGCCAGGTTAGATGGCTGTTTAGGGGTTAGGAGGTCGCACCAGGAGGCATTCCTTCATAGAATCATAGAATATCAGGGTTGGATAGCTCTATGGGGTTGCTTAGAAACACAAATTATTTGTCAGACTGTGTAATACATTGGGGTACAGCGGGGCCATCACTGCATTTCAATCAATAAATAGGGCTTGATGCAGCATGAGCAATCGAAGTCACGTTGAGCTTTTAGATCAGCTTAGACTGTTTAAGCAGCTGCACTGCAAACCATTTGAGCAGTTTAAAATTAAGCGGGTCTTTAGAGCAATCTAAATAGTTTAAAATACTCTAAGGGCTTACAGCAGTGATGTACCACCAATCATTTAACAAGGGGCTCCCACAAAAAGTGTACTCATACCCTGTGACAAAGCCTCTGTATCAGGGTATGCATGCTTACAAAGGGGGAGTGTGTCTGTCTGTTCGCTGTGGGGGTTATCCATCTATCCTTGTATGTTGTCTGTCTATGTGTATGTTTCTGCCTGGCTGTCTGGGTCTGTGTGTGTGTGTCTGTGGGGACTGGAGATGTCCTTTTTTTACCTTGTAAACAAAAAATACTTCCTCAGAATCCAGAAAACAGGAAACAAACTGCTCCTGTGTCCTGGGCTTTGCTGGAAGCACTGGGACATTGGCCATGATAAATCCCAGAGAGTACTGATGTCATAGTGGTTCATGTGGCCTCTGAGGGGGAATGGGCTGTTTCTCTCATTCCTACCATTGGTGCAATCTGAGCCAGTCCAAATGCAAAGCCTGGCCTTTGGGACCCATTGCTGTGAGCCCCAGTCGGGGAAGAGGGGGCTCCCACAGGAGCAGGGGCATTGTTGCAGCTCTTCCTTCAGTTTGGTGGTAGAATTTGAGCAAGAGGTGCCTGGGAGCCCCTGCGGCTCCCCTCCAGCACAGCACAGGCTACAAGAAGCTTAAGACACCTTAACTAAGCCTCATACTGTGCTAGGGCCTTAAGGCAGTTTAAGTCCTAATGCTACTTTCAGGACTTAAAACCTTATACAGCTTTAAGGTGTCTGAAACACATACATGCCTGCCTTTCACTTAGTATCTGTGCAGCCACGATGGAACTGTCTCCATAGGACCAGGGCTAGCATCTGGAAGGTTGCTGCTGCACAGGACATATAACCTGGTGTACCTTAAAACCCACTTGCTCTGACGTACTGTATTCAAAGCCCAGTGGTTAGTGAAAGCTCTGCCCTCAGGAACACTGGGTTCAATGTTTGGGCTACAGAGGAGTAAAGCTGCACTGAAGCGTGGCAGAGTATGCGCAGGACACTGTCTATAAGGGCAATTCCAAAATGGGCCTCTGCAGCCCGCACACAAAACAAGCCCAGCCACTCCAGAGTGTGATGGCAAATCAAGCCATTTGATTCAGTAAGCTTGGAGCACCCGATCCTCTGAAGGTGCAGTGGCTAACAGACCCATCCCAAAGGCCCTTTGCAGTCACTGAAATGCGGAGGAAAACCCCAGCAGCTGAAACCAGCACCTTCCCAGTCTCTGCCTGCTTACAGACAGCAACAGGGCCTTGCAGTGAGCCTCTGGCCTGATAAACTGGGCCTACTTCCAAGCTGAGGGGCCCCCAGGGAATGCCTGTGTAGGATTGATCTCAGCTGTGCCAACATGGCCTGTGGGACAGGCCTCTCACAGAGAAGTAGGTTCCAAGCCCAATTCCAGATCAAACCTGCACCTTCCATTCTACCCAGTGCTACTCCAAATGCATGGCCAGTGTGTGCTCATGGGAGGAGACATCCCGCAGCAGGTGGGCTGCTGACTGTACATTCACTTCCCTTTCAAGATGGACTTAGAGGTAGTCCCATGTGGAACACATTGCAGGAGCTCAACTGGAGAAAGCACAGGGATGGGCAACAGTCCCTTCCCAAAGAAACCAGCGCAGCCTCCTGGATGCAGGCAGATGGGCACAAGCTGGCCTGGTATAGCCACTGTCTGCTCCCTGAATAGCAGCTGGAAACCTGAGTGGTGGAGACTCGCTAAGTCAGGGGCCAGTATTTAGCTTTGTTATTTTAATCACAGAGAGGCCTGTGACCAGTAACAAAGGCTTTTCATTGCCCCTTATTCACTCAGCCTTCTGGTGACCCTGCGTGTGACTGTTCAATGTCTAATCAGAGGACAACGAGAACTACTCATGCTCTCGGGAGACCTGGGCCACTCCTCTGGTGCTGACTACCAGAGCATCCTGATTGGCTCCTGTGACGGAGTGAGGGAGTTTTCTTATTTTCGTAATGGTTTGCATGAAGAATGTGGGTGACTCAGTTTCTCTGTGTGTTGCATGTTTAATGAGGTGGTGGGAGAGGGGGTTTGTTGTTGAAGAGGACCAAGTGTGGCCTTGCCTAGCAGGCGGGACCCCAGACAATGGCCTGGACACTGTGGAACTTAGCAACCAATGACCCAGAGGCGAATCCAGCTTGGAAGCCAGCCATTTCTGGCCAGTGGGAGGACAAAGGAGCTGAGGAGAGAGGGCCCCAGTGATCTGGAAGTGAGCCACAGTAGCTTCTGGCCAGTGGGAACAAAGGACAGAAGACAGAGGCCCCAGGTGATCTGTTTACCCAGAAAAGAAGATAAAGGACAGAGGAGGGGCTTTTGGGGGAGGTGATAAAGCCGGGTCAGGTGGAAGGAGAGGGTTTCAGGACTGGGGATGAAGAGCAGTCTGAACTCATCTGGACTGGGACAGGCCCAATTGGACTGTGCTGAGACTTTCTAGGCTTGAAGGCCCTGAAAACTTCCTGTGCTATGTTCAAATGTACAATAAACCCTCCTGTTTTATGCTTGCTGAGAGTTACTGCAGTCTAGAGATTGGGATTGCATTGTTCCTTCTGGGTGTGGAGGATCTGAGGGTCCACAGTGAGTGGACTCTCTGGTGAGGTGGGGGTGGGGAGAGAGAGTGCTGACGGCAAGAGACAGGTGTGCTGAACGCTCAGAGGTACAGTTCCAGGAGGCAGTGAAGCCCAGGGCTTAACCCCCGAGAGAAAGTGTGACCCCTGAGAAGGGCTGTCACACGGAAGAGGGTTCCTCCCAGGGACTGTACAGAGTCGAGAAAGCCTGGGTCCTGTGAGTCCATGACAGCTCTTCTCCTCTTTCCTCCCACCCCAGCACTTTTCACAAGGGAAGGGGGGAGCCTAGACATCATGGAACCCATGATTCTTTAGCAGCCTCTGACCCCAGTCCCATTATGTCATCAGCACTAATCACACTGCGCCTCAGGGTATCTCACAGATCATACACGACTGCAGGGAATTTGGAAGTGTGCTGAAAGAGAAGAATGTTCAAATGATCTGCTCAGATATCCTTCCTGTCTCCTGAGTGAAGGAAGAGAGAACCAAAAGATTCTGGAAATGAACCGCTGGCTAGATAATTGGTGTAAGGTAGAGGGTTTGGGTTTTGTGTAACATTGGTCCACTTTCTCTTGGGAAAGGGGAGTATCCAATTTGAATGGCCTCCATCTCAGTAGAGACAGGTTGGCTAGGGGAGTCAGGAGAACGTTAAATTAAAAACAAAAGGGAGGGTGAAAAGAGGGAACAAGCAAGCATGCATTTACTACAAAATCAAGATGTAGAAACCTAACTAATCAAGAACATTATAACAAAGAGAGGGAAGAGCATCTTCGCAAGCAGGCTGGCTAACATAGTGAGGAGGGCTTTAAACTAGGTTCACTGGGGGAAGGAGACCAAACCCCTGAGGTAAGTGGGGAAGTGGGATACCAGGAGGAGGCACGAGCAGGAGCGTGTGAGAGGGGAGGGCTCCTGCCCCATACTGAGAAAGAGGGGCGATCAGCAGGTTACCTCAAGTGCCTATATACAAATGCACGAAGCCTGGGAAACAAGCAGGGAGAACTGGAAGTCCTGGCACAGTCAAGGAATTATGATGTGATTGGAATAACAGAGACTTGGTGGGATAACTCACATGACTGGAGTACTGTCATGGATGGATATAAGCTGTTCAGGAAGGACAGGAAGGGCAGAAAAGGTGGGGGAGTTGCACTGTATGTAAGAGAGCAGTATGACTGCTCAGAGCTCAAGTATGAAACTGCAGAAAAACCTGAGAGTCTCTGGATTAAGTTCAGAAGTGTGAGCAACATGGGTGATGTCGTGGTGGGAGTCTACTATAGACCACCAGACCAGGGGGATGAGGTGGACGAGGCTTTCTTCTGGCAACTCGCAGAAGTTACTAGATCGCAGGCCCTGGTTCTCATGGGAGACTTCAATCACCCTGATATCTGCTGGGAGAGCAATACAGCGGTGCACAGACAATCCAGGAAGTTTTTGGAAAGTGTAGGGTACAATTTCCTGGTGCAAGTGCTGGAGGAACCAACTAGGGGCAGAGCTCTTCTTGACCTGCTGCTCACAAACCGGGAAGAATTAGTAGGGGAAGCAAAAGTGGATGGGAACCTGGGAGGCAGTGACCATGAAATGGTTGAGTTCAGGATCCTAACACAAGGAAGAAAGGAGAGCAGCAGAATACAGACCCTGGACTTCAGAAAAGCACACTTTGACTCCCTCAGGGAACTGATGGGCAAGATCCCCTGGGAGAATAACGTGAGGGGGAAAGGAGTCCAGGAGAGCTGGCTGTATTTTAAAGAATCCTTATTGAGGTTACAGGGACAAACCAAGCCGATGTGTAGAAAGAATAGTAAATATGGCAGGCGACCAGCTTGGCTTAACAGTGAAATCCTTGCTGCTCTTAAATACAAAAATGAAGCTTACAAGAAGTGGAAGATTGGACAAATGACCAGGGATGAGTATAAAAATATTGCTCGGGCTTGCAGGAGTGAAATCAGGAAGGCCAAATCACACCTGGAGTTGCAGCTAGCAAGATATGTTAAGAGTAACAAGAAGGGTTTCTTCAGGTTTGTTAGCAACAAGAAGAAAGTCAAGGAAAGTGTGGGCCCCTTACTGAATGAGGGAGGCAACCTAGTGACAGAGGATGTGGAAAAAGCTAATGTACTCAATGCTTTTTTTGCCTCTGTCTTCACGAACAAGGTCAGCTCCCAGACTACTGTACTGGGCAGCACAGCATAGAATCATAGGATCATAGAATATCAGGGTTGGAAGGGACCCCAGAAGGTCATCTAGTCCAACCCCCTGCTCAAAGCAGGACCAATTCCCAGTTAAATCATCCCAGCCAGGGCTTTGTCAAGCCTGACCTTAAAAACCTCTAAGGAAGGAGATTCTACCACCTCCCTAGGTAACGCATTCCAGTGTTTCACCACCCTCTTAGTGAAAAAGTTTTTCCTAATATCCAATCTAAACCTCCCCCACTGCAACTTGAGACCATTACTCCTTGTTCTGTCATCTGCTACCATTGAGAACAGTCTAGAGCCATCCTCTTTGGAACCCCCTTTCAGGTAGTTGAAAGCAGCTATCAAATCCCCCCTCATTCTTCTCTTCTGCAGGCTAAACAAGCCCAGCTCCCTCAGCCTCTCCTCATAACTCATGTGTTCCAGTCCCCTAATCATTTTTGTTGCCCTTCGCTGGACTCTCTCTAATTTATCCACATCCTTCTTGAAGTGTGGGGCCCAAAACTGGACACAGTACTCCAGATGAGGCCTCACCAATGTCGAATAGAGGGGAACGATCACATCCCTCGATCTGCTCGCTATGCCCCTACTTATACAGCATGAGGAGAAGGTGACCAGCCCTCTCTGGAGAAAGAAGTGGTTCAAGACTATTTAGAAAAGCTGGACGAGCACAAGTCCATGGGACCGGATGCGCTGCATCCGAGAGTGCTAAAGGAGTTGGCAGATGTGATTGCAGAGCCATTGGCCATTATCTTTGAAAACTCATGGCGATCGGGGAAGGTCCCAGATGACTGGAAAAAGGCTAATGTAGTGCCCATCTTTAAAAAAGGGAAGGAGGAGGATCCTGGGAACTACAGGCCAGTCAGCCTCACCTCAGTCCCCAGAAAAATCATAGAGCAGGTCCTCCAGGAATCAATTCTGAAGCACTTAGAGGAGAGGAAAGTGATCAGGAACAGTCAGCATGGATTCACCAAGGGCAAGTCATGCCTGACTAATCTAATTGCCTTCTATGACGAGATAACTGTCTCTGTGGATGAAGGGAAAGCAGTGGACGTGTTGTTCCTTGACTTCAGCAAAGCTTTTGACACGGTCTCCCACAGTATTCTTGCCAGCAAGTTAAAGAAGTATGGGCTGGATGAATGGACTATAAGGTGGATAGAAAGCTGGCTAGATTGTCGGGCTCAACGGGTAGTGATCAATGGCTCCATGTCTAGTTGGCAGCTGGTATCAAGTGGAGTGCCCCAGGGGTTGGTCCTGGGGCCGGTTTTGTTCAATATCTTCATAAATGATCTGGAGGATGGTGTGGATTGCACCCGCAGCAAGTTTGCAGATGACACTAAACTGGGAGGAGTGGTAGATATGCTGGAGGGTAGGGATAGGATACAGAGGGACCTAGACAAATTGGAGGATTGGGCCAGAAGAAATCTGATGAGGTTCAACAAGGACAAGTGCAGAGTCCTGCACTTAGGACAGAAGAATCCAATGCACCGCTACAGACTAGGGACCGAATGGCTCAGCAGCAGTTCTGCAGAAAAGGACCTAGGGGTTACAATGGATGAGAAGTTGGATATGAGTCAATAGTGTGCCCTTGTTGCCAAGAAGGTCAATGGCATTTTGGGATGTATAAGTAGGGGCATTGCCAGCAGATCGAGGGACGTGATCGTTCCCCTCTATTCGACATTGGTGAGGCCTCTACTGGAGTACTGTGTCCAGTTTTGGGCCCCACACTCCAAGAAGGATGTGGAAAAATTGGAAAGAGTCCAGCGGAGGGCAACAAAAGTGATTAGGGGTCTGGAACACATGACTTCTGAGGAGAGGCTGAGGGAACTGGGATTGTTTAGTCTTCAGAAGAGAAGAATGAGGGGGGATTTGATAGCTGCTTTGAACTACCTGAAAGGGGGTTCCAAAGAGGATGGCTCTAGACTGTTCTCAGTGGTAGCAGATGACAGAACAAGGAGTAATGGTCTCAAGTTGCAGTGGGGGAGATTTAGGTTGGATATTAGGAAAAACTTTTTCACTATGAGGGTGGTGAAACACTGGAATGCGTTACCTAGGGAAATGGTGGAATCTCCTTCCCTAGAAGTTTTTAAGGTGAGGCTTGAGAAAGCCTTGGCTGGGATGATTTAGTTGGGGATTGGTCCTGCTTTGAGCAGGGGGTTGGACTAGATGACCTCCTGAGGTCCCTTCCAACCCTGATATTCTATGATTCTATGAACATGAAGAGAACAATTTCTTTAACTGCCTCTACACCAATGCTTAGGAGCCTGTGTAATAAACAAGAGGATCTGGAATTGCTCATTCATACTATTTGGTATCACTGAAACCTTGTGGGATGATTCACATGATTGAAATGTTAAAATCAATGGTTATTACAACCTATTTAGGAAGGAACAAGTGGACAAAAGGGGAGGGAGAGTGGAATCCTGCCAAAAGTGGCATTTCCTTTTCTCTAATCACTGACAGCTCAGAAGAGAATGATCCTGAATGCTTATGGATCAATGTCTTGACAGCTAAAACAGAAGTGCTAGTTGGTGTCTGCTGCAGACCACCAAATCATACTAGGGAAAAGGAGGACCAGCTCCTTATGCACCCATCTATAACATGTAGGAAAAAAGATGTGGTATCATGGGAGACTTCAATCTGTGACATATGCTGGAGGTCTCCTGCTGCCAGGGCTAAAATGTCCTCAGCATTTCTAGATATTATAGAAGGCAACTTTCTAAAACAAAAAGTGTTGCATTCAAAATTGGGGAAATCTGTATTAGACCTCATCTTGACAGGGCAAGAGGAACTGATCACACAACTAATAATTAGTGGTGGCTTAGGTACAAGTGATTATGACTGGATCCCATTTTTTATATGTACGTAGAATAAAGTCCAAGCCAATGATACATATACTTCATGCTTTAAAAGGGACAGTTTCCCAAAGTGGAAAACAATAATGAGCCAAATCAATTCGGAAAATGATTTTTAAACAGAACAATGTCGATTATAAGTGGGAATTGTTTACTAGGTGCCCAAACAGCCATGTGGCACACATTAAGTGGATTTAAAACTGGCTAACAGACAGGTCTCAACACATAACTGTAAATGAGGAATCATCATAGGGCAGGTGTGTTTCTAGTGGGGTCCTGCAGGGTTCTGTTCTTGGCTCAATTCTTTTTAACAGTCATTTTATCATTTTATCAATGACTGGAAAAAACAAAATCATAGACAACACAAATATTGAGGAAGTGGTAAATAATGAAGAGGACAGGTCACTGATACAGAGCAATCTGGATGGCTTGGATGCTGGTAAATAATATGTGTTTTAATATGGCCAAATGTAAAGTAATATATCTAGAAACAAAGAATGCAGCCCCTGCTTACTGGATCCTTGGGAGCAGGTACTCTGAAAGAGATTTGGAGGTCATGGTATATAATCATTTGAACATGAGCTTCCAATATGATGCTGTGGCCAAAAGGGCCAATGTGATCTTTGGATGCTGTCAGGGTTCCCTCACCACTCTGAACTCTAGGGTACAGATGTGGGGATCCGCATGGAAATCCCCCTAAGCTTATTTTTACCAGCTTAGGTTAAAAACTTTCCCAAGGCACAAATTTTGCCTTGTCCTTGAACAGTATGCTGCCACCACCAAGTGATTTAACAAACAATCAGGGAAAGGACCACTTGGAGTTCCTATTTCCCCAAAATATCCCCTCCAAGCCCTTACACCCCCTTTCCTGGGGAGGCTTGAGAATAAACAAGATGAACATCGACCAGCCTTGGATTTTTAAGACCCAAAAAACCCAATCAGATTCTTAAAAATCAGAACTTTATTAGGAGAACAAAAAAAGATAAGACAACAACTCTGTAAGATCAGAATGGAAGACTTCTTACAGGCAGTCAGAATCAAAACATAGAGAATCCCTCTAGGCAAAACCTTAAGTTACAAAAAGACACAAAAACAGGAATACACATTCCCTCCAGCACAGCGAATTTCACAAGCCAAAACAAAGGAAACCTAACACATTTCCTAACTAGATTACTTAGTAACTTTACAGGAGTTGAAGGGCTTGCATCCTTGAACTGTTCCCGGCAAAGGTATCACACAGACAGACAAAAACCTTTTTCCCCCCTTCAGATTTGAAAGTATCTTGTCCCCTCATTGGTCATTTTGGGTCAGGTGCCAGCCAGGTTACCTGAGCTTCTTAACCCTTTACAGATAAAAAGACTTTGCCTCTGGCCAGGAGGGATTTCATAGCACTATATACAGAAAAATAGTTACCCTTCCCTTTATATTTCATAGATTCATAGATATTAAGGTCAGAAGGGACCATGATGATCATCTAGTCTGACCTGCTGCACAACGCAGGCCACAGAATCTCACTCACCCACTCCTGCGATAAACCTCTCACCTGTGTCTGAACTACTGAAGTCCTCAAACCATGGTTTAAAGACTTCAAGGAGCAGAGAATCCTCCAGCAAGTGACCCGTGCCCCATGCTACAGAGGAAGGTAAATGACAGATGCATAAACAGGAATCTTGAGTAGGGGCAAGGAGGTTATATTATCTGTGTATTTGCACTGTGTGCTTGCTATGGGAATCCTGTGTCCAGTTCTGGTGTCGACAGTTCCAGAATGATATTGATAAATCAGACAGGATTCAGAGAAGAGCCATGAGAATGTTTCAAGGATTGGAAAACCTGCCTTATAGTGATAGACTCAAGGACTCAATCTGTTTAGTTTAATGTAACCCTTCTGCCAGTCAGAGTTGGCAACAACAAGGTCTGGGTTCAGTATCTAGGGATTCCTATTCAACAATGCAACACAAAACCAGCTTGAGCCCCCACCCAGTGACATGGGACAATTACATACCATCCTCTGGGTGCATCTAACAGGCAACACTTCCTCACTCATGAGCACAGAGTCTGAGTGTAGCAAAGAAACTTTTAATAAAAGGAGGGAAGTAGCCCAGCATTCATTTGGGGAAATGTTGCAAACAGGGTTCATAAAGAGTAAGTTGGGCAGTGTCCTTTTCCCATGGGTTCTTAAGTCCAGCAACCAAAAGTCCCTTTAACGTGCCGGTCCCTTCCCTGCGCCCCACTCACAGTTGTTGTCCTTGGTCAGTGCAGGCCCAGACTTCAGAGGTGCATCTGCAGAGTTCACCTCCCACCCTAGGAGGCATCTTACTCACTCCACTATCTGGGTACTCAGTTACCACTCCTCTTTGCCAGCCACCCTGCTAGCCACTCTGCTCCTCTTCACCAGATGCCTACTCCACTCCACTGGCTGCCTTGACAGCCAATTGCTATTCTACTAGGATGTCTTCAGGTCCCACCATTTAACACAGTTCTCAGTGATTTCAGCAGTTAGTGGGGGAGCCTCACTGCTGGTGCATACTGGGCAGTCTCTTACATCAGAAACAGTCCCACTGCAGGGCTAAAACTTAGTTATTTCAGTGCTGCAGGATGTAATAAGACTCTCAATAGAGTCTACCTTAGCTCCCTTATTACTCAGGGGACAGGAAAAGTCAAATAGTCTCTTTAGCAATACAAATATTTGTCCCTATCCTCTCTTAACTCACTGGGCTTTGGAACCCATGACTCCTGCCTAGCGAGTGACATTTAGTTGAAGGGGAGTCCCTCAAACAGGGTACGCAAAGCACAGTTCTGCTGCCCTTGATTCACACAACAAGGATAACAACATTGTGTTACTCCTGCCCCAATAACAAGGAGACTGGGGATCCACTACAGCCAAAAGTTATTATTTGGGCATGGAATCCCATCATGCTGAGCACCTAGGCAGGGTGGGTGTGCCATGCAAATGAGACCAGCTCCTGAAGTCCTCTTCCACAGCTCATCACTAGATGTCAGGGGAGAGCTCATTCAGACTCTGCTTACATTAACAAAGAGAAGGTTCAGGGTTTTTGATCAGTCTGTAAGTACCTACACGGGGAACAGAAATTTGATAATAGAGGGCTCCTTAAGCTAGTACACAAAGGTATAATGCGATCCAATGGCTGAAAGTTGAAGCAAGACAATTTCAGACTAGAAATAATATGCAATTTTTAACAGTGAGGGTAATTAACCACTGGAACAATTTATCAAGGACTGTGGTGGATTTTCCAACACTGGACACTTTAAAATCAAGACTGGATGTTTTACTAAAAGGTACACTGTAGTTCAAACAGGATTTAATTCAGGGAAGTCCTATGGCCTGTGTTATGCAGGAGGTCAGACTGGATGACCACAGTGGTCCCTTCTGGCCTTGGAATCTAGGAGTCTGTGAAAATAGAGGAAACTACACTTCCACCAAGTGGCTTGACTTCTTCTGGTTGTGTTCTGAGCTGTCTCCACCATCACATACAACAGAAACCATGCCTGATGCTGCTAACATTTCTTTGACACCTCATCACCCATGATTTAAGCCTTTCTTTGTGAATAAACTGGGAATATGGTCATTCTTTGGGCTCATCTTGGTTTATTTTCAATGGTTCCATTATTCTGATGGTAGTGACTACTTCATTTCTACTGTTGAACAGCTTTTAGGCACAAACTACTTTTTCCTAAGTACCCAGGGGAAACTTTCACAAAGTCTGGATTCACAAAGTCTAATTGGAAAAAGGCTTGAGCCAACTTTGAGCTTCCTTATGTCACCACAAAACAGTTGATAGCAAAAGAATATGAAGAATGCCGGTGACATGCTACATTTTTAATCCTCTCAGAAGAGAGAAGAAAATAGGAAGATTCCAAAATAGGAAGATTGTATGTGATTCTAAGTTGCATATGTTATCTTAACACAATTAATCATTGAAAAAAATTACCAAGGGTTATGGTGGATTTTCCATCACCGGCAATTTTTAAATCAAGACTGGATGTTTTTCTAAAAGATCTGCTCTAGTTCAAACAGGAGTTATTTTGGAGAAACTTCAACAGGAAGTCAGACTAGATGAAGAGTGGTCCTTTCTGGCCTTGGAATCTATGAATCTTTCCAGACAAGGATTGTGAGACTACTGTAGCTGAAAATAAGCCCCGAAGTGGAGAGTTTAACTGCAATTTTATCCAGTTTTGTTTGCAAGCAGAATATGATACTTGATACTTCAAAGTGGCTGAAAAGAGCTCAGACAAATTCACAAGTCCAGTCATTCAAAATGAGATAATGAAATCATAGCTTTTAGGGCTGAGGGATATTTCTGAGAAAATTTCTGGGAAGTGGCATACAATTATGATAGCTGAAACAACTGACTTCTCCAACAAAGAGCAAGTGGTCTTATGCCTGCAATACATGGATGATGACATGAATGTTCTTTGGTACTGAATTATATCAAAAAGTCCTAAGCATAGTAGACAATCTGTCCAAAACTCTGCAAGGGTCAGATGTTTCATCAACAGAAGGCTGGTCTCTGATGAAATTTGACACTTAATTCACTTCAGTCCATATTATCTGATTTAAAAGTACAACTTATTCCGGGAGCAAATGCACCCAAAAAGTTTAAAGTTGGAGCTAGTTGGAATGCTTAAGCTTCCAAGGAAGAAAAAAAATTCCCAAGAAAATACAAATAGAGACAGGTGAACCAAGCTACCCAAAGTCAGCAAATGAATTTTGTAAGTACCCCTGTTTTGAAGCAACAGATTTTACCATGTCCACTACTAAATCAAGATTTTAACAGAAAGGCTGCAACATTATTCAAAATCTTGAAACTCCCATAACAGCTCCACACGTAACAGAAAGGCAAGTTCAAGCCAGGCTTCAGGTGTACAGTTCCAATTTCAACCATGATCAACGAATTACTCAGCTTCTTATAGACTAACAAATTTATCTGAGCATAAGCTTTCGTGAGCTACAGCTCACTTCATCGGATGCATTCAGTGGAAAATACAGTGGGTCTTGCTCAAATAAATTTGTTAGTCTCTAAGGTGCCACAAGTACTCCTTTTTGCGAATACAGACTAACACGGCTGCTACTCTGAAACCTCTCAGCTTCTTATGTTACCTTCCCCCGTCTTGCCAGCTTACTGAAAGATCACTGAAGGCAGTTCAGAAATATATTTGCTCAGTTAAACTGAATGTCAGCTGTTTCTGAAGTGGTGAAGGAGATAAAAATGATTTTGGTGGTACCATAACCAATGCTATAAGTCAGTGGTTCTCAAACTTTTGTACCAGTGACCCCTTTCACATAGTAAGCCTCTGAGTGTGGCCCCCCCCCCAATAAATTAAAAACATCTTTTTATATATTTAACACCATTATAAATACTGGAGGCAAAGCGGGGTCAGGGTTGGAGGCTGACAGCTCACAACCCGCCATGTAATAACCCCTGAGGGGTCCCGACAAGTGGTGAGCTGGAGTCAGTTCGCACCAGTTTGCACCAACCGGCTGTTAAATTTTGAACCAGTTTTAGAACCAGTTGTTAAAAATTGTTACGGCTCCCTGAGCTCCCGGCTGGGGAGGCTCCCCCGGCTCCTCCACCGCCTTCCCCCGTCTTGCAGAGCCTCAGCGTGCAGCGCTGTCAGCGCTCTGGACTGCTCCTGGGCAGCTCGGCAGCTCCTGCCACTTTGAGCGGCATGGTAGGGAGTGGGGCTGTGAGCTCCAGCAGGTCGCGCAGCATCCATATACACTGCCCTGAGCAGCATGGTAAGGGGGCTGGGCTGGGGCTGGGAGGAGGGGTTGGATAAGGGGCAGAGAGCAGTTGGAGGGGACGGAGGTTCTCGGGGGGCGGTCAGGGAACGCGGAACGGGGCAGGGTTGGGTAGGCATGGGAGTTGCAGGGGGTCTGTTGGGCAGGGCTGATGCAACCACTAGGTGGCTGCCTAGGTCGCTAAGTGGTTAGGGGCACCAAAAAGCGGTGCCCCCCCAATTTTTTTTAAACAGCTGAGCACAAGGCTGCCGCTGCTCCCCACCTCCTGGCTCCATAGGGGCTGCCCATGGCGCGGCCAGTCTCTCGGCCCGGGGGAGCAGCCAGTGGCGGAGCGGGGAAGGGGAGGGTCTAGCACTAGCAGTTGCGCCTTCTTCCCTGCGCCGTGGGCTGAGCCAAGCTCCCAGCTGCCCCTGGGGCTCTCAGCGGCGGAAGCTGAAAGCCCCAGGGGTGGTGGGGAGCCCGCTTTGGTTGGGGAGCTAGCTGCCTGCTCCGCTGCTGAGAGCCCTAGGGAGCCCAGCTTGGGCGCGGGGGGACTGGCTGCCTGCGCCACTGTTGAGAGTTCCGGGGGCGGTGGGGAGCCCGGCTAGGCCAGCGGCGTGGGGAAGAAGGCGCAGCTGCGCTCTGCTCTTTGGGCACAGAAGCTGGGTGTCTACTCCGCCTGCAAGGTACCTAGCCGGGCCATGGAGAGCTGCACGGGCCTGCGGAGCACCAGGGGGTGGGCAGGTCCAGTCCCTGGCCTGGGGAATGGTGTATGTGGGAGCAACCCGGGCACCCCTCCCCCAGCCAGTGCCACCCACTCCAACACCCACCGACCAGCTACCTTCTCCCCTGTGCACCCACCACCCCAACAACCCACTCTGTCCTGCCACATTTGCCTCTGGGCAACCTCTACCCGGCAACCCACCCCCAGCCAGCCACTGTTACCTTCACCCCTGCATCAACCTTGGGACCCCCCACCTGCCATCTTCCTCCTGCCCACTCCTCCCTTGTGCAAATCCCTCCCTGCCACCTTCACCCCCCTGCAACAACCCTAGGCACATACACACCCCCGCCTGCCAGCCCCTTGCAACAACCCCCTCCTGCCCACTTCTCCCTTGTGCCACTCCCTCCCTGCCACTGTACCCCCTGCAACAAGCCCCCTTTGCTTCTGTGCAATCTCTTTCCTGCCACTACATCCCCACCCCCTCCACCTCGTGGCACATCCCTTAAATCAGAACTTTTTATAGGGACCTGGTTGTTAAGATTTTGGCAGCTCATCACTGGTCCAGACCCGCAGTTTGAGAACCCCTGCTGTAAGTGAACATAGTTTCAATGCTCTATGTTGTATTAAAACGTGTCTTTGATCCACAATGGGGTAATCACAAGTCAGCTGCTATATGATTTTACTTGTACACAAGGACAAAACTGATGACTTGCAGCTTATAGATGTTGCAGAAGAATTCATTTCAACTAACCCAGGATGAAGTTCATTGTTTGGAACCTTTTCAGATGAGTAAATTGTTCTTTTTACTCAGGTTTTAAAAGTAACGCTTCAATGAGTAGCTTTGTATTAGTGAAATGAGTGAGTGAAATGAGCTTCTGTTCCAAATTCAGTGTTTTCTTTATATATTAATGCAATCACTAAATGGTGTGTGAAAGCACCCCCAAGGCCCCAGATGTCTGTGCCCATGCTAATAAAAATGTGATGAATGACTATCAGCATCCCATAAAGCCCTGCAAAACTGACACAGCTGAGAGCAATGTCAGAGGAGCAAGCATTGTTCATGACCCTTTAACCGTTGCAGAGATGCCATCGACCTACTGGGAGCAGCTGGCCTGCTCCGTGCTTTGGAAAAACAGACATCACTGCATCAGTTATTCTCCAAGGATGTGTTCAAACTTTTTTGCAACCATAAGGGCTAGAAACATGCAGCCCAATTTACAAATATGCCCTCTAATTTGGGGGGGCCTCCAATTCTGGGTGCCCAGCCTCAGACCCCCAAAATGGGGCCTGACTTCCAGAAGTGCACTCACAACTCCCTTTTACTCCAATCTGCTGCATATCCAAAGCCACTTGTGGAAATGTGGCCATCGTGGTTTTGAAATGGAGGTTGAGCTGGTGTTAGGCAGGGAGTTACCTTGTAACCTGGGATTGGTTGTTCAAGGAGTTACAATCAGCGTGGGTTAGAAGTTCTTAGAATAAAGTAGATTGGTCAGCTGTTTAGTGCTATCATTTTCTTCCTACAAACAACATAAACACGCAACACCCGCAGACAGGATCTCACACCTTCACACACACAGAAATTCATGTCTACATAGCAACCCTGCTTAAGCACCTGCATGACAGTACAGTCTTGGCTTACCCTGTCACTTTTTTTCATGGAAGCCCCTGCCTGGCCCAGTGCACATGATGGACAGTGCTCAGCATGTCCGTGTATCCTCATCAATCTAACTGTGCCCTATGCCTCAGCCCCTGTGCACCATCCCAACCCTGCACACTGCTGCCTTGGTCCCTGAAGTGAAAGGGGCAGAGATGCACTTCACTCAAATCTCCTTCACTGCACAACTCTGCCCCATTCCCCGGCCATGCTGCGCACAAGGGCGACACACCCTTGTGCAGAGTTAGCACAAAGCCGAAGCCCTACTCATGTCCCTGTGAATCCTACTTTGTGCTATCTCTGTCGACAGTGATAGGTGTCACCCAGAATAAGGCAGGAAACCTGAGAAAAAGCAGGATGTGGTCACATGCTTAAAACCTGCAGTCCTTATTCGCCAGTGATGTGTGACTGCTTCATGCTACTCCCGCAGCACAACACAGCCCAGACCCAGTGGATTCGGCCAAGGAAGATTCCCTGTGTGCAGGGGGTCCCTGGGCACAGCAGGGCCACTGGAGCAGTTCCTGTGACAATTAGGTCTAGCCACAGAGAAGGGGGTGTGGAGGTGGTGACGCAGCTGCCATAAATGGCACTAGGGGCCTTTGGTGAGCACAGAATTCAGGCTTCTCTGATTCACACAGGGGTCTGACTGGTACCCAGGGGCCCCAGAACCCAGGATTGCAAAGGTGGTTTAAAGCTGCTATTGCATATACCCTTCGGGCCCTGCACAAGAGACTGGAGCCCACCATACTGCATATACACCTGGGGACATCCACTGCAGATGCACGAGTCCTGCGTAATGCTGTAGCTCTCTGCTAATGACAATACACTACCAGAGTGGCTGCAGTTACACAGGATTACTCACAGACACACACACTCCTCCGCACAGAACAGAAGGCCTCATGCCACAGTCCATCCCTGTTCAGCAAGGTATATTCCAGGGACTTAAGCACCTGCCTAAAGTTAAGCATGTGCTTACCTGCTTTGCTGAATACTAGGCATATTAAATTGCTTTTCTAAATAAGGGCCCAAAAAGATGAGGTTTTCATACTATTACAGTAACTCCTCAATTAAAGTTGTCCCGGTTAACGTTGTTTCGTTGTTACGTTGCTGATCAATTAGGGAACATGCTCATTTAAAGTTGTGCAGTGCTCCCTTATAACATTGTTTAGCAGCCGCCTGCTTTGTCCACTGCTTGCAGGAAGAGCAGCCTGTTGCAGCTAGCTGGGGGAGGGGGGCTTGGAACCAGGGTGGACCGGCAGCCCGCCCATCAGCTCCCCGCTCCCCTAAGTTCCCTGTGCAGCAGCCGCCCAGCAGGCTACCAACTGCCAGCAGTTCAGCTGTCCGTCCCCAAACTGCCCTGTGCTGCTCCTGCCCTCTGCCTTGGAGCTGCTCCCGGGAGCCTCCTGCTTGCTGGCGGAAGGGGGGAGGAGAGGGGCTCTAATGTCAGGGTGTCCTCCTCCCCCTTGCTCCTGCACCCCGCTTACCCCATCCCCACAGAGTAGGGGGGACACAGGACAGGGCTCAGGTCGGAGGGAGCTTCCTGGCCACACTCTCAACTTCCTGATTTATTTTAAAAGGCAATGTACTTAAAAGTGGGGTCAGCGTACTTAAAGGGGCAATGCACATCTGTCTCTCACACACACAGGATGTGTGTCTCTGTCTGCCATGCTCTCTCCCCTCCCTCCATTTGTGCTGCCCTGTAGAGTGTGAGGCTATATTAACAACAATGTGTTAACCCTTGCGGGCTCAGCTGAGTGCTAGTTCATGATTTATCACTAAGGCATTCCCTGGGAAATTTCCCTGGAACCTAACCCCCCTATTTACATTAATTCTTATTGAGAAATTGGATTCGCTTAACATCGTTTTGCTTAAAGTCGCATTTTTCAGGAACATAACTACAACATTAAGCAAGGAGTTACTGTACCCCAATGTACACTGTGGGAGATTTAGGTTGGATATTAGGAAAAACTTTTTCACTAGGAGGGTGGTGAAACACTGGAATGCGTTACCTAGGGAGGTGGTGGAATCCCCTTCCTTAGAAGTTTTTAAGGTCAGGCTTGACAAAGCCCTGGCTGGGATGATTTAGTTGGGGATTGGTCCTGCTCCAGGTAGGGGGTTGGACTAGATGACCTCCTGAATTCTCTTCCAACCCTGATATTCCATGATTCTATGATTCTACCTGCCACACACACATCCAGTTACAGCCATAGAGGCACACACACACACAGACACACACACAGACATGCTTTCTTGCCTATGCTTGTACAGATATGCACTTACACCTACACAAACACACACACTGCAGTGTACACTCATTCCCCCTCAGCACCCATTCATTCCTGCCTTTGCATACACAGCCACAGATGTACTTGCTAGGGTTGCCAACTCTGACAAACTATTCTGGGAGATTTTTTTTCCCAACATGATATAATGTCATTTTTAAAAAATATCCTATTAAAATCTCCTGGATTGCTTTCAATAGTCACCGGGAATTGGATGCCAATTCCGGGAGACTCCAGTCCAATCCTGGACTGTTGGCAACCCTAGTACTACTTGTTCCCCCTATACACACACGTACATTGTGCCTGTAGCTACAGGGAGGTATACGAATTGGCTCTGACGTCACTCACTCTGTATGTATTGCCTGCTGCTGCGGGGCTCATCTTGTCCCCTTTCCCACATTGCCATATGTCTCTCTGTATGTTGGTCACTGGGGCTCGTTGGGTGACATGAGGAATTGGGGGCTATTGTAGTGCTAAGTGCTGGGTTGGGGTTTCTAGGAAAGCTCCCTCCTGTCTGAAGCAGAGTTCAGTTGCCATGGTAATGCTTCCATGTGAGGGCCTTATAAGGCACAGTGGCTGCCAATGCCTCTCTTTGGAGGCTAGGACATTCTGTGCCTTGTAGCACAGGGAATTGAGGGCTGCTTTTGTCCCATCTGTGATGATAGGGTTGCCAACCCTCCAGGATTGGCCTGGAGTCTGCCTGAATCAGCATTGAACTCCTGGTGACTATTGAAAGCAATCCAGGAGATTTTAATAGGATATTTTAAGAAAATAACATTATGTCATATTGGAAAAAAAAAGTCCCCCAGAATAGCTTCAGTCAGAGTTGGCAACCCTAGTGACAGAAAATGCCACAAATCCCTGGCAGAAGGAGAGGCCTTGCTTGAGTTGCGTCAGATGGATGCAATTCCCCTTGGTTATACAGGCTTTTGAATGGGCCCTGTCCTCCTGCTCAGGCCCTGAAAGATGCCTCTCTTCTATGCACAGACTGTCTCTGGAGAATTGTCTCCTGCGTACACTATGGAGATCCTGCCCTAACTTACCTCCAGGCAGCCCCAGCCATCCTACTGCTCAGCTCGCTCCTGAAAGTACCTGACTCTGCCCAGACACACTGGAAACTGTGGGTTTCACTTTTAGAGTTGTCAAGGTTCCTCCCCCACTCTGAACTCTAGGGTACAGATGTGGGGACCTGCATGAAAACCTCCTAAGCTTACTTTCACCGGCTTAGGTTAAAACTTCCCCAAGGTACAAATTAATTTTATCCTTTGTCTCTGGATCTCCACTGCCACCACCAAACTCTAACTGGGTTTACTGGGAAACGTAGTTTGGACACGTCTTTCCCCCCAAAATCCTCCCAACCCTTGCACCCCACTTCCTGGGGAAGGTTTGGTAAAAATCCTCACCAATTTGCATAGGTGACCACAGACCCAAACCCTTGGATCTGAGAACAATGAAAAAGCATTCAGTTTTCTTACAAGAAGACTTTTAATAGAAGTAAAGAAATCACCTCTGTAAAATCAGGATGGTAGATACCTTACAGGGTAATTAGATTCAAAACATAGAGAATCCCTCTAGGCAGAACCTTAAGTTACAAAAAAGATACACAGACAGGAATAGTCATTCTATTCAGCACAGTTCTTTTCTCAGCCATTTAAAGAAATCATAATCTAACACATACCTAGCTAGATTACTTACTAAAGTTCTAAGACTCCATTCCTGGTCTATCCCCGGCAAAAGCAGCATACAGACAGATACAGACCCTTTGTTTCTCTCCCTCCTCCCAGCTTTTGAAAGTATCTTGTTTCCTCATGGGTAATTTTGGTCAGGTGCCAGCGAGGTTACCTTTAGCTTCTTAACCCTTTACAGGTGAGAGGATTTTTCCTCTGGCCAGGAGGGATTTTAAAGGGATTTACCCTTCCCTTTACATTTATGACAAGAGTGATGGGAAGAGGGAAGGAAGAATTGCAGTCAAAAATCGTGGGGGTATGTAAGAGGATAGGGAGATAGGGTGTGTAGCATGCCATTGAAAAGTGTACAGAGAATGACATGGTAAATACAACAGGTATAGGCAAGGAATACAGATAAGGTGCTGGAGGCAGAACCTTTTCACCTGCATCGAACAAAGTAGGGTTTAGTGGCAGATACACCAGGCTTTGCAAGACAATGAATGTGACCAAACACAAAGTACTTTCCTTTCTACACATATTTCTGCACATTTTGCCATTGCTAGAACAGCCCTTTGTTCCCAAAGCCTTTGATTTTGCATCCGGACATTGGAGCTATCCCATTGGGTCAATGGTTGCAGTTAGTGAAATACTGAATAGAGGTGAGAGATGGTCATTTTCTGTTCCTAGCAAAGCTATTGAGATATTAATTTACTACCTTGTACTTTAAAAGATTCCCAAATGATGTGTCCCAAGGTAATCCCACAGCATAGGTGTCAATGAACCCCCATGTGACTGCAATCCATCACGAGCAAAGATCAGAGTTATGATGATACCTTTAAAAATGTTTTTGTGGAGTAAATAAGCCCCATCTAGTAACTTCCATGTATTTAAGTGATTGGTACAAAAAACCTCTCCAAATTTCAATCAAACTGCCAATATTAAAGTGAACTTTCCCCTGGGCTATAAGTAGATCATAGAATATCAGGGTTGGAAGGGACCTTAGGAGGTCATCTAGATCAAGCCCCTGCTCAAAGCAGGACCAATCCCCAACTAAATCATCCCAGCCAGGGCTTTGTCAAGCCTGACCTTAAAAATCTCTAAGGAAGGAGATTCCACCACCACCCTAGGTAACCTATTCCAGTGCTTCACCACCCTCCGAGTGAAAAAGTTTTTCTTTATATCCAACCTAAACCTCTCCCGCTGCAACTTGAGACCATTACTCCTTGTTCTATCATCTGCTACCACTGAGAACAGCCAAGATCCGTCCTCTTTTGAACCTCCTTTCAGGTATTTGAAAGCAGCTATCAAATCCCCCCTCATTCTTCTATTCTGCAGACTAAATAATCCCAGTTCCCTCAGCCTCTCCTCATAAATCATAAGCTCCAGCCCCCTAATCATTTTTGTTGCCCTCCTCTGGACTCTTTCCAATTTTTCCACATCCTTCTTGTAGTGTGGGGCCCAAAACTGGACACAGTACTCCAGAAGAGGCCTCACCAAAGCCAAATAGAGAGAAATGATCACGTCCCTCGATCTGCTCACTATGCCCCTACTTATACAGCCCAAACTGCCTTTAGCCTTCTTGGCAACAAGGGCACACTGTTGACTCATATCCAGCTTCTTGTCAACTGCAACCCCTAGGTCCTTTTCCATAGAACTGCTGCCTAGCCACTTGGTCCCTAGTCTGTAGGAGTGCATGGGATTTTCCGTCCTAAGTGCAGGACTCTGCACTTGTCCTTGTTGAACCTCATCAGATTTCTTTTGGCCCAATCCTCTAATTTGTCTAGTTCCTTCTGTATCTTATCCCTACCCTCCAGTGTATCTACTACTCTTCCCAGTTTAGTGTCATCTGCAAACTTGCTGCGGATGCAATCCATGCCATCCTCTAGATCATTAATGAAGATATTGAACAAAACCGGCCCCAGGACCGACCCTTGGGGTACTCCGCTTGATACCAGCTGTTAACTAGACATGGAGCCATTGATCACTACCCGTTGAGCCCGATGATCTAGCCAGCTTTCTACCCACCTTATAATCTGAACATATTTTGCAAAAAATTGGTAAACGTTTGTTGAATGAAGCCCACAAAATCTCTCTGTATTTAGGGTTACCAGACATCTGGGTTTTCCTGGACATTGCCTCTTTTTTGATGAGCTGTCCTCTGTCTCTGTGAATTTTTCAAATAACAGGCACTGTCCAGGATTTTTGCAGAACAGCCATTGCAGCTCAGAAAGAGCCCCGATTGGTCTGCTTCCTGGTTGATACTTCCCCTGCATCCACAGCTGATTAGTCCATTCCCTTGCAGTCACAGCTGCCAGATTCCTCCCACCCAGGCCCTGGCTCCCAGCCCTGGGGAGGGGGTCCCGCAAGGAGGCATTGACTGATGGCTGTCGCTGCATCCTGGGCCTAGGTCAGCCATCCTGCCACCATGACAGGGAGCGACACTGACCCCCACCACCAGTGAGTACCCCTGCCACAGGTACCCCCTCCAGCTACCCCAACTGTACCTCCTCCAGCTCCGCCTCCCCCCTCTCTCTCCTCCCCTCCAGCTTCCCTCCCTCTGGCAGTGTTCTCTTTTTGGGAACTTGAAATATGGTAACCCTATCTGTATTGTCCCTCTTTTAATTGCTTCCAGCAAATAATCATACACGCAAATTGTTGTTCACCAAAATGTACACAGAAAATGTGAATTAAGTGATCCAGCACACAACATGACTCGCGAATTCCAAACAGTGAATATTCACAGCAGTTGTCATGGCAAATAGTTTGCCGGGAATTCATAGACTGAAATATCTTCCCATAAACCATAAATTGAATAATTTCATTAACAAATTCTAACAAAATGAACACTTTGCAAATATTTCACAAACAGAATAAAGACTACATTCATTCAATGAATTGCTTGCTGTGAATAATTTGCCTGGCGCTAATTGGAATGTTAGATTTCCATTGCTCAGTATATCTTTTGTAGCCTGTTCCTTTTGCAAAATTGCCTACTTTTTAGAAATCCTAGCAGCCGATCATTTTGTGTGATACTTTTTCTCTGTTCCAGTGAACTTGTTAGTAATGGATTGCTGAACCTGAAAAAATGGAGCCAAGGAAATACCTACATAGCTGAATAGCATATTTTAATTTGTCATAGGTCTTACAGGTTACACAGTTTATTCACAAGATGAACAAACTTTGCTAAATTCCGAATACTCTAGTCTTCATGTTGGGAGATGCATGGAGCCCTGGTGAAAAAATGCAGGGGGCAGTGGCAGAAGGGAATTAAGGGTGAAATATAGAGAAAGGAGCTGAAGAGTTTTGTCAATTTCAATCACAATGTTATAGTGGGTAAAATTCATCCCCTATGTAACTCCCTGACCTCAGCAGAATTACTGCAGGAGTGAATTTAGGTATCTGGGTTTATTGTTCGAATTTGTAAAGATTAGTCTGAATGGGCTTCCATAGAAGGGAGGAAATGCAGTCAAAAGCAATGTCTGACATACAGGATGGCTCCTGAGAGATCCAGTGGTATCAGAGTAATTGTTAAACCAAACAAGAACAGGCCGAAGCACAAGAGGGTATGACTGGGAGGGCAAGTTCTCCTGCTGTGATTATTTCCAAGAAATGTGCACATTTTATTTCTAGAATAAAACCTCCCAGATAAATCCTGTTGACCTTACTCCAGCAAAGCTCCCATCGATTCCAAACTGCAGTGGTTCTCAGATGCTTAACAACCTTCACAAAACATTTTAGCAGATGGCACAGGCTACTGTACATCAATTTAATCCATAAAAGAAAGGTAGTGCCCAGCCTTATGGTTTGGAATGTAGAAAAAAGAAAATGCTATTCCACCTCAGTGAATGCCTTCTCAGCAGTCAAAGAAAGAATGACAGCTGGGGAGCCACTTAGCCTGGCCAAGTGGGTGGCTTTTAAAAGTTGCCTGACATTGTTACACCCAGGTCTCATTTTTAATAAAGCCTGCCTGGTCTCAGGGGGTAAGTGTAAGTCAGGAGCATTTGGCGTAATACACTTTTATTGTTTGCCAGGGGAATTGACCTCCATAAGGATCTATCTATCTATCTATCTATCTATCTATCTATCTATCTATCTATCTATCTATCTATCTATCTATCTATCTATCTATCTATCCCCATAAACCCCGTCCAGCTAGCTAGCTAGCTATCCATCAGTTTTCTCTAACTGGATCATTTGGATTAAGCCAAAACACTTTTAGAAAAAAAAATCTCACAGGTCATTTTAAAATGGTTTATTTTCATTCTGATTTGGGAGGAAAACAAATGTCAAAATATTGGAATTTCCCACCGAATGAAAGTTCTCAGTTTTGGCCAGTTCTAGTGAAAACCTTTCAGGGATCCAGTTCACACTGACTCATCTAGGCTAGAATTCCCCCAGAGAAACCCGCACAGCCCCCCACAGTA
Organism: Lepidochelys olivacea; assembly: GCF_965140295.1. NCBI lineage: Eukaryota > Metazoa > Chordata > Testudines > Cheloniidae > Lepidochelys > Lepidochelys olivacea. The sequence goes on along the minus strand of NC_140418.1, from coordinate 40,643,483 downwards.
GACTGGAAAGCCACTGTCCTGCACAGGTGGCCTTAAGCCTCCTGGCTAGGCAAGAAACATCACACTACTGAGTGTTATAGAAATGGCAGGGAACAAAGAGAAAACCTGCAGAGAATTCAGGAGCGGGAGCCCAAACTAACACTCCTTTTGGGTCTGTACTGCAGTGCTTAAGTGCACCGTGGCCTTGTGTCTTCATCTAGTTCACACATTTCCCTCCTGTCTTTCCATCCTCCTGGGAGACTACATCACAGAATCATGAGAATATCAGGGTTGGAAGAGACCTCAGGAGGTCATCTAGACCAACCCCCTACTCAAAGCAGGACCAGTCCCCAACTAAATCATCCCAGCCAGGGCTTTGTCAAGCCTGACCTTAAAAACCTCTAAGGAAGGAGATTCCACCACTTCCCTAGATAACCCATTCCGGTGCTTCACCACCATCCGAGTGAAAAAGTTTTCCTAATATCCAACCTAAACCTCCACTGCAACTTGAGACCGTTACTCCTTGTTCTGTCATCTGCTACCACTGACAACAGTCTAGATCCATCCTCTTTGGAACCCCCTTTCAGGTAGCTGAAAGCAGCTATCAAATCCCCCCTTATTCTTCTCTTCTGCAGACTACATAATCCCAGTTCCCTCAGCCTCTCCTCATAAATCATGTGCTCCAGCCCCCTAATCATTTTTGTTGCCCTCCACTGGACGCTTTCCAATTTTTCCACATCCTTTCTTGTAGTGTGGGGCCCAAAACTGGACACAGTACTCCAGATGAGGCCTCACCAATGCCAAATAGAGGGGAATGATCATGTCCCTCAATCTGCTGGCAATGCTCCTATTTATACAGCCCAAAATTTTGTTAGCCTTCTTGGCAACAAGGGCACACTGTTGACTCATATCCAACCAGAGGTGAGAGGGGATATAGGGCTAGTGGTGGGCCCCCTAGTAACTCCACACAGAGAAAAGCACTCTCTTTCACTAGCTGACTTCCCACTAGGCCAGCAGAAAAACTCTGCCAGTGTATCTCTGCCATTGGGATTAGATAAGGGGTTATCACACCTGCTAAAGTCTCTCTGAAGTTCAAAGGCCTGAGGGGTGCAATAGGTTTGACTATCTCCAAGGGTAATTATGCAAAAGAACTTTAAAAGAAAGGCCCTTTGCATTTTTAAGGAACTGCAGGGAGGGGCTTCTCGTTCCCTGCCTGGGAGGGAAATAAGTTGGAGTACAGCCCCAGGCCAGTTCTGCTGCCTAGTTGGAGCAGGGTAGTAAGGGAGATATCTGTACTAGCCATGGCCTTGACCCCTGGGAAGGCCACTGACAGAGCAGAAGCAGCTTCTGTTGCTTTTGGAGGAGTGCCCCTGGGACAATAGCTGCTCTGTCCTATGCCCTCCCCTGACTATGAGCTGATTTTACAGAGGGCTCTTGGGCTCAGGTAGAACCTGGGCAAGTGAAGGGCTGACTCGCATGGGGGAATGGCTGATGAAGTTCCACCTTGTGCCAAATACAGACTGCGGGTCATTGGTCTTAGTGGCTCTGTGCCTGCCCTGAGAGCCTCACACCTGGAAAGGGGCTGGTCCTGCCCTCTGCCAGGGAAGCCGGAGGGCTGGGTTGGTCCAGACCTGGCAACAGGGTGGGTTACAGTGATTTGTGCATCTATGAAGATGAGAGGTAGAGATGAGCTGTAGATGGATGAAAGCACTTTGGAACTGCCAGGCTGCGAGGGATTTGGCACTGAGAGGACATACCTAAATGAAGAGCTCAGTGTGCAGAAGTCTACATAGGCCAGTAACATGTGCAGGGGGAGCCAGGTGCTGTGTGCACAGGGAGCCAGGCACTGAGCCCTCCATGGGCAGGGCTGTGCCATGTGCAGATGGAGCTGGACATTGGACCCTCTGTGACATTGCACTCCATATGTTTTATGGAAATATGTTTATAAGAGTGAATATGATGTAACTGGAATATGCTTCATGCAAAAGGTCTCTTCTAAGGTATCATTACAAAGCTTATGATGTACTGAGTCTGTTCAACCTATTTGTTTGCATGTATTATTTCTATGTCTGGAGTTAGGAGAATAAGATATAAACTTGTATTACTGTTAAGTGGAAACCATTAACGGTGCTTCAGAATCAATGAACTGTGAATGGGTTTGTTTACCTGCAAGCCTTCCTATGTACATGCCTTCCAGCTACTAGGTAATGAAGAAGGAGGTCTTATAGTGACGTGATCGTGTCACCTGAACTGGAATCCAACTTAAACCTGGTGCTTTTCCATTTAGAAGGAGGGCTGGGGATCCAGAGAGACAAAAGATTCCTGCCTTGTGCCAAAGCTATAAAAGGGGGTGGAACAGAACAAAGGGGGCTGCCAGTCATGAGAAATCCCCTAGTTACCAACTGAGCTGGAACTAACAAGGACTGTACCAGGGGAAAGGATTGGGCCCAGACCAGGAAGAAGTGTAGTCTGTGAAAGAAGCTTATTGGAGATTTACCTGTATTCAGTTTCTTAATGTATTAGGCTTAGACTTGCGTGTTTTGTTTTACTTTGCTCCGTAACTTACTTTGTTCTATCTGTTATTACTTGAAACCACTTAAATCCTACTTTTTATACTTAATAAAATCACTTTTGTTTATAAGTAAACCCAGAGTAAGTGATTAATATCTGGGGGAGCTAACAGCTGTGCATATCTCTATTAGTGTTATAGAGGGCAGACAATTTATGAGCTATAAGCTTTATACAGAGTAAAACAGATTTATTGAGGGTTTGGATCCCATTGGAAACTGGGTGTCTGGGTGCTGGAGACAGGAGCACTTGCTGAGCTGTTTTCAGTTAAGTCTGCAGCTTTGGGGGTATGGTTCAGACCCTGGCTCTGTGTTGCAGCAGGCTAGCGTGTCTGGCTCAACAAGGCAGGGTTCTAGAGTCCCAAGCCATCAGAGAAAACGGGTTCAGAGGTGGTTTCAGCACATCATGTGACAGTCCCAAGGGGGACTCTGTGACCGAACCCATCACAGCCCTACCTGGGCAGGGTTATGCCATATGCAGAGGGCATTGGGCATTGGGTCCTCCCAAGGCAGGGCACTGCCATGTGCAGACAGAGATGGGCATGAAGCCCTCTCTGGGCAGGGCCATGCCATGTGCAGAGAGAGCTTGACAGTGGGTCCTCGCTGGGCAGGGCTGAGCCATGTGCAGAGAAAGCTGAGCAATGGACCCTGACTGGGAGGGCTGTGCCCTGTGCAGACGGAGCCAGGCATTGGGCCTTCACTGGGCAGAGCCATGCCATGTGCAGAGGGAGCCGGGTATTGGGTTCTTGCTGGGCAGGGCAGGGCCGTGTCTGCAGGGGGAACCAGAGACTGGGCCCTCGCTGGGCAGGGTCATTCCATGTGAAGAGGCAGCCGGACACTGGGTCCTGGCTGGGCAGGGCTGTGCCATGTGCAGATGGAGCCAGGCATTTGGCCCTCGTTGAGCAGGGCCATGCCATGTTCAGAGGGAGCTGGTCATTGGACCCACACTGGGTAGGGTTGTACCATGTGCAGACGGAGCTGGGCATTGGGCCCTCCCTAGGCATAGCCGTGTGTAACGATGGTGCCTTTGGTAGGACACTTCTGAGAGTATCAGTTCAGGACAAATTGCTTAGAGCAGTTCAGTTACAGCCTGTCATAAACATACAGCTAAGGGTAGCATAAAATCCCTCCTTTACCTGTAAAGGGTTAAGAAGCTCAAATAACCTGGTTGGCACCTGACCAAAAGGACCAATAAGGGAAGAAGATACTTTCAGATCTGTGGGGGAAGGTGCTGTCTTTGTGCTGTCTTTGTGCTCTCTCCAGGACAGAGAGGTACCAGGGCAGGAAAAATACATCTCCTAAAGCCATATCTGAAATAAGCATCTAAGATTACAAATGGTAAGTAATAGCAAGGAAATGTGTTAGGTTATCTTTTGTTTTAGGTTGTGAATTTTCCCTATGCTAAGAAAGGAGGTTTATTCCTGTTTTTTGTAACTTTAAAGTTTTGCCTAGAGGAGAATCCTCAGTATTTTAAATCTTATTACCCTGTAAAATTACCTTCCATCCTAATTTTACAGAGGTGCTTCTTTTACTTTTTTCTTTATAATAAAATTCTGTTTTTAAGAATCTGATTGGGTTTTTAGTGTCCTAAAAACCCAAGGGTCTGGTCTGTGCTCACTTTGGTTACTCTCAAGCCTCCCCAGGAAAGGGGGTGAAGAGGCTTGGGGGAAACAGGAACTCCAAGTGGTCCTTTTCCTAAATCTTTGTCTAACTCACTTGGTGGTGGCAGCAATACCATCCAAGGACAAGGAAGAATTTGTGCCTTGGAGAAGTTTTTAACCTAAGCTGGTAGAAATAAACTTAGGGGTCTTTCATGTGGGTCCCCATATCGGTACCCTAGAGTTCAGAGTGGGGAGAGAACCCTGACACAGCCCAAGGCTGGGGTTTCTCCACTTCTAAGGCACACCAAACCAGTCAGACAGAGAGGACTTTGGTTTTACCCCACTGGCTAACCATAAGTCACCCAAGAAATTCCCATAGACACTCCAGTTTCCCAGTATCACCATCAGTGCCACTCGTTATGGGGATGACTGGTTACAAAAACCAATGCCCCAGTAAAAGAAGAAAGATTCTCCTGATCCCAAAGGACCAAGCCCCAGACCCAGGTCAATATACAAATCAGATCTCACCCACAAATCACTCTGTTGCCAATCCTTTAGAATCTAAAATCTAAAGGTTTATTCACAAAAGGAAAAAGATATATATGAGAGCTAGAATTGGTTAAATGGAATCAATTACATACAGTAATGGCAAAGTTCTTGGTTCAGGATTATAGCAGTGATGGAATAATCTGCAGGTTCAAATCAAGTCTCTGGAATGCATCCACAGCTGGGATGAGTCATTGAGTCCTTTGTTCAGAGCTTCAGTTCGTAGCAAGGTTCCTCCAGAGGTCGGAAGCAGGATTGAAGACAAGATGGAGGAGCTGCAGCAGCCATTTATAGTCTCTTGCCATGTGGCCTCCTTTCTTTGTTCCAAAGACAAGCTATCCAGCACATGGCATGAAAAAAACCTTAGAGTTCTGTCCTTAGGCATGTCCCTGCATGCCTTGCTGAGTTATAAGGTGTATCTGCCTTCTCTCAATAGGTCAGTTGCATAGCTGATGGTCCTTAATGGGCCATCAAGCAGACTAGGCAGTGCTGATGCCAAATTGTCCGGGGTTTTCACCCAGAAGCATAGCACAAGTTTGAAAGGCTAATGTAGTGCCAATCTTTAAAAAAGGGAAGAAGGAGGATCCTGGGAACTACAGGCCAGTCAGCCTCACCTCCGTCCCCGGAAAAATCATGGAGCACGTCCTCAAAGAATCAATCCTGAAGCACTTACATGAGAGGAAAGTGATCAGGAACAGTCAGCATGGATTCACCAAGGGAAGGTCATGCCTGACTAATCTAATCGCCTTCTATGATGAGATTACTGGTTCTGTGGATGAAGGGAAAGCAGTGGATGTATTGTTCCTTGACTTTAGCAAAGCTTTTGACACGGTCTCCCACAGTATTCTTGTCAGCAAGTTAAAGAAGTTAAAGAAGTATGGGCTGGGTGAATGCACTATAAGGTGGGCAGAAAGTTGGCTAGATTGTCGGGCTCAACGGGTAGTGATCAATGGCTCCATGTCTAGTTGGCAGTCGGTGTCAAGTGGAGTGCCCCAGGGGTCAGTCCTGGGGCCGGTTTTGTTCAATATCTTCATAAATGATCTGGAGGATGGTGTGGATTGCACTCTCAGCAAATTTGCGGATGATACTAAACTGGGAGGAGTGGTAGATACGCTGGAGGGCAGGGATAGGATACAGAGGGCCCTAGACAAATTGGAAGATTGGGCCAAAAGAAATCTGATGTGGTTCAATAAGGATAAGTGCAGGGTCCTGCACTTAGGACGGAAGAACCCAATGCACAGCTACAGACTAGGGACTGAATGGCTAGACAGCAGTTCTGTGGAAAAGGACCTAGGGGTGACAGTGGACGAGAAGCTGGATATAAGTCAGCAGTGTGCCCTTGTTGCCAAGAAGGCCAATGGCATTTTGGGATGTATAAGTAGGGGCATAGTGAGCAGATCGAGGGACGTGATCGTCTCCCTCTATTCGACATTGGTGAGGCCTCATCTGGAGTACTGTGTCCAGTTTTGGGCCCCACACTACAAGAAGGATGTGGATAAATTGGAGAGAGTCCAGCGAAGGGCACCAAAAATGATTAGGGGTCTGGAACACATGACTTATGAGGAGAGGCTGAGGGAACTGGGATTGTTTAGTCTGCAGAAGAGAAGAATGAGGGGGGATTTGATAGCTGTTTTCAACTACCTGAGAGGTGGTTCCAGAGAGGATGGTTCTAGACTATTCTCAGTGGTAGAAGAAGACAGGACAAGGAGTGATGGTCTCAAGTTGCAGTGGGGGAGGTTCAGGTTGGATATTAAGAAAAACTTTTTCACTAGGAGGGTGGTGAAACACTGGAATGCGTTACCTAGGGAGGTGGTAGAATCTCCTTCTTTAGAAGTTTTTAAGGTCAGGCTTGACAAAGCCCTAGCTGGGATGATTTAATTGGGGATTGGTCCTGCTTTGAGCAGGGGGTTGGACTAGATGACCTCCTGAGGTCCCTTCCAACCCTCATATTCTATGATTCAATGATTCTGTGATTCTATGAAATACAGACAGTATAGATTTCAGAGTAGCAGATGTATTAGTCTGTATCCGCAAAAAGAACAGAAGTACTTGTGGCACCTTAGAGACTAACAAATTTATCAGAGCATAAGCTTTCATGGGCTACAGCCCACTTCATCGGATGCATAGAATGGAACATATAGTAATAAGATATACAGATATACATACAGAGAAAGTGGAAGTTACCGTACAAACTGTAAGAGGCTAATTAATTAAGATGAGCTATTATCAGCAGGAGAAAAAAACTTTTGTAGTGATAATCAAGATGGCCCATTTAGACAGTTGACAAGAATGTGTGAGGATACTTAACATGGGGAAATAATTCAATATGTGTAATGACCCAGCCACTCCTCTATTCAAACCCAAGTTAACGGTATCTAGCTTGCATATTAATTCAAGCTCAGCAGTTTCTCATTGGAGTCTGTTTTTGAAGCTTTTCTGTTGCAAAATTGCCATCCTTCAGTCTTTTACTGAGTGGCGAGAGAGCTTGAAGGACTTCAGTAACTCAGCCAGAGGTTATGGGTCTATTACAGGAGTGGGTGGGTGAGGTTCTGTGGTGTGCGATGTGCAGGAGGTCAGATTAGATTATCATAACGGTCCTTTCTGACCGCAAAGTCTATGAGTCTATGCATCTATGACCCCAAAGTAAATTCATGAGGAGACGGCGACAAAACTGGGGAATGATGCCCCTTCACATGCCACAGTGAAAAACACTGGGCTGCTGCATTTATGCAAGGAAGAATTAGCACTGAGGATGAGCCAAGGTCAGGTTGCCACAGAGATGCCATCACAGAAAAAAAAGTTGATGTAGCCCACAAGACGGTGAAGGATGACAGAAGATCAACAGAGAGACAAGGTGGGGGAGGTAATATTGTTTATTGGACCATCTTCTTTTGTTGAGAGAGATAAGCTTTCGAGCTTACACAGAGCTCTTCTTTAGGTCTGGGAAATGTACTCAGAGTGTCACAGCTAAATACAATATTCATAGTGTCACAGCTAAATGGAAGAGATTGTGAACATAAGTAGTTAATCCTCATTTCCAGGGACCATACAAGTTGAAGTGGCCTGTTACCACCCTTCCGGACACAGAGGGAGGAAACATGGAGGTGTGTGGGGGAGAAAAGCAGCGATGGGAGGGTTGTTAGTGAGTTATAGATTGTTGTAATAAGCCATAAATCCAGTGTTCAGGCTAGCAGAGTAATGAATTTAAGCTCCCAGGCTTGTCTTTTCAAAGTGTTTTTCAGGTTTCCTTTCAGGATGAGGGCTGATAGGCCAGTGTAGCCTTTTATTTTATTTAAAGTGAATTTTGTAATGTGATATAAAAGTCACCTCTGCTACTTGTTTTGGAGTTAGAGTCTCTAGGAACACATGAAGACCAAGAGTAGTGACCACACATACATTCACAAGTACACGGTCTAGTCTATTTTACAAGTTTTATTAAAGTTACAATTAAGTTATAATTACCCAAGCATATAGAAATTCTATACAGATCTATGCACAAGTTACAAATATAGTTATACTCACAACCTTAACAATAGTGTTAGTGTCTGATGGGTCTCTCATGGCTTGATCATCAGTAGAGGGATGGTTCCTGGTGGACTCCCTCAAAGGGAGCTCAATTTTCCCATTCTGGGCATCCTCCTTTTATAATGTGATTCTGTCTATACCTATATTCCCTGCATGTCCATAAAAGTGTCAACCCTCTTTTCTCTTATTGGTCTGTGTTCCCTGGACCCCAATTTTCTATAGGCTGTGTAAGTTCCTTTTATAAGTTCCTTGTGTCCATGGTTAAGACACATGTCTGAGACAGATATGCCTTTACAGTATTTTTATGATATAATATTAATCTTCTGGGTAATTTTATGCAATATTACCACTTGGTACATTAAATCCTCATTTAATATTGTCCCGGTTAACGTTGTTTCGTTGCTGATCGATTAGAAAACATGCTAATTTAAAGGTGCGCAATGCTCCCTTATAACATTGTTTGGCAGCCGCCTGCTTTGTCATGGTTTAAAGACTTCAAGTTACAGAGAGTCCACCATTTACACTAGTTTAAACTTGTGTGTGACCTGTGTCCTATGCTGCAGAGGAAGACAACCCCCCCAGGGTCTCTGCCAATCTGACCCAGGGGGAAATTATTTCCCAACCCACATATGGTGATCAGTTAGACCCTGAGCATGTGGGCGAGACCCACCAGCCAGACACCTTGTAAAGAATTCTCTGTGATAACTCAGAGTTCTCCCCCTCTAGTGTCCCATCACTTGCCATTAGAGGTAATTGCCACTAGCACTTGCAGATCAGCTGCATGCCATTTGTAGGCAGTCTCATCATACCATCCCCTCCAGAAATTTATCAAGCTCAGTCTTGAAGCTGGTTAGGTTTTTTTGCCTCCATTGCTCCCCTTGGAAGGCTGTTCCAGAATTTTACTCCTCTGACGGTTAGAAACCTTTAAATATTTTCAAGCCTAAACGTGTTGATGGCCAGTTTATATCCCTGAGTTCTTGTGTTCACATTGGCACTTAACTTAAATAACTCATCTCCCTGCCTGGTATTTCTCCTTCTGATGTATTTATAGAGAGCAATCATATCTTCCCTCAGCCTTCGTTTGATTAGGCTAAACAAGCCAAACTCTTTGAGTCTCTTCTCATAAGGTAGGTTTTCCATGCCTCAGATCATCCTAGTAGCCCTTCTCTGTACCTGTCCTAGTCTGAATTCATCTTTCTTAAACATGGGAGACCAGAACTTCACACAGTATTCCAGATGAGACCTCACCAGTGCCTTGTATAATGGTACTAACATTTCCTTATCTCTATTGGAAATACCTCACATGATGCATCCTAGGACTCCATTAGCCTTTTTCATAGCCACATTATATTGATGACTCCTGCAATCAACCAATACACCAAGGTCTTTCTCTTCCTCTGTCACTTCCAACTGATACCTCCCCAGCTTATAGCAAAAATTCTTGTTCATCCCTCAGTGCATGACCTTGTACTTTGCACTATTAAATTTCATCCTATTTCTATTACTCCAGTTCACAAGGTCATCTAGATCATCTTGTATGATATTCCAGTCCTTCTCCATATTGGCAATTCCTCCCAACTTTGTGTCATCCACAAATTTTATCAGCACACTCCCACTTTTTGTGCCAAGGTCAAAAATAAAAATGTTAAATAAGATTGGTCCTGAGACCAATCCCTGAGGAACTCCACTATTAATCTCCCTCCAGCCTGACAGTCACCTTTCAGTATGACCCATAGTAGTCTCCCCTTTAATCATTTTGTTATCCACCTTTCAATTCTCATATTAATCCCCATCTTCTCCAATTTAATTGATAATTTCCTATGTTGAACTGTATGAAATTCAGGTAGAGTAGATCTACTGCATTTCCTTTGTCTAGAAAGTCAGTAATCTTCTCAAAGAAGGAAATCAGGTTGGTCTGGCACAATCTACCTTTTGTATTTTATCCCAATTACCATTCACCTCTATGTCCTTAGCTACTTTCTCTTTCAAAATTTGTTCCAAGACCTTGCATACAACTGAGGTCAAACTAGCAGGCCTGTAGTTTTCCAGACCACTTTTTTTCCCTTTCTTAAAAATAGGAACTATATTAGCAATTCTCCAGTCAAAGGGTATGACACCAAGTTTACAGATGTATTAAAAAAAACTTGCTATTGGGGTTGTAATTTCATGTGTCAGTTCCTATAATATTCTTGGATGGAGATTATCTGGGCCCCCCAATTAAAATGGAAGTTTGACTTCCACCTCAGATATGGTAATTTCTACCTCTATGTCCTTGTTCCCATTAGCCATGCTGCTACTACCTCTGAGCTCTTTATTAGCCTTATTAAAAACTGAGGAAAAGTGTTTGTTTAGGTGTTGGGCTATGCCTAGATAATCTTTCATCTCCACCCCATCCCTCAGTGCTTAGTGGCCCCAGTTCTTTCCTTGTTTTCTTCTTATTTATATGGCTATAGAACCTTCTACTATAGGCTTTAATTCCCTTTGTAAGGTCCAACTCTGCTTGGCTTTTGGCAGTTCTTACTTTATTCCTACACTTTCTGACCTCCAAGATGTAGCTTTCTTTGCTGATTCAGCCCATCTTCCATTCCTTGTAGACTTTCTGCTTTCTCTTAATCACCTTTTTGAAATGCTTGCTCATCCAGCTTGGCCTACAATCCTTCACTGCAATTTTCCCCCTTGCTTGGGATGCAGGTTTCAGATAGCTTCTGCAACTTTGACTTACTGTAATTCCAAGTGTGACATTCTATACCTAGGGGGAACGCCCTGTAACCCCCATATTCCTCATTTATATATAATTGCGATCTTGCTGTTAGGATATAGATATTCAGGCCTGTCTGTAAAAGCCTATACTCTAATTTAGGTGTATTCTTATCACTTGGCTAGTTATAGAAGTATAAAAGAAAGAATCAAAATCACTGTCTGCTGGTGTAAGGTCCTTTTCTTACTGTGACAGCCTAAGGCCCTGTTCTTAGGCTAAGGCCTCTGGCTAAGCAACAGAGGCAGCCATAAGCTGGGAAGCGACTGGTCACATCCTCACATTCCAAACTAGTCACATTGAAATAAGGTGCTATTGGGCTGTTAGGAATACAATCCCGTCCTGATAATGCCTATCGCCTCCAGAGAAAGGGAAGTGCCTAGAAGATGTAAAAGGAAACTTAGTTTGATAGCATCCTGTCTGGCAAGAACTCACTTATCAATAGCTGGGATGTGAAATCCTCATTTCTTTATTGTTCTATCACCGTAGTCCCCATTTCCCTACTGTTTGTCTATATAATCTCTGTCTGGTTCTGTGATTGTTTCTGTCTGCTGTATAATTAATTTTGCTGGGTGTAAACTAATTAAGGTGGTGGGATATAATTGGTTAAATAATCATGTTACAATATGTTAGGATTGGTTAGTTAAATTTCAGTAAAACAATAGGTTAAGGTATAGCTAAGCAGAACTCAAGTTTTACTATACGGTCTGCAGTCAATCAGGAAGTGTGTGCGCGTGGGGGAATGGGAACAGGGAATGGAGGTGGGGAAATTGGAATCATGTTTTGCTAAGGGCAGGAATGGGAACAGGGGACACAGGTGTAAGGCTCTGTGGTGTCAGAGCTGGGAAGGGGGACGCTAAGGAAGGAAACTGGAATCATGCTTGCTGGAAGTTCACCCCAATAAACATTGAATTGTTTGCACCTTTGGACTTCGGGTATTGTTGCTCTCTGTTCATGTGAGAAGGACCAGAGAAGTAAGTGGGTGAAGGAATAAGCCCCCTAACACTTGCATATAAAGTATGCCATGTAAGGTATCAGGGGAAAGGTTATGATCAGGTGAAAGTCACTGTTCTTTCTAAATATGTATATCATTAGTGCATATGAAGTTATGAGATTGTGTTGTATGGTTGTCAGTAAAACACGTTGTAAGTTGGGGAATCAGCCAGAGATGAGCTCCCCAGAGACAACAGCAAGGAAAGTAACCAATGCCCCAGTGGGTGTCAAACAACAATTAATAGCTATAATCCAGCAAGGAAGTTACAATTCAAGACTCACCCGCATAAGACCACACCGGGGGAATTGGGCTCAGCCTTGCCTAGGGACTCAGCAATGCCCAACAGACATGCCTGGACTTGTATTCTCCAAGCACATGGTACTAAAGGTATAAAATAGAACACAGGGGCTCCATGCTTGGCCTTTCTCCTTCCCCCACCTACGCTGCAAGCAACAAGGACATTGAGAAGACTGAAGACTCCAACAGAGGAGACTGACCTAGGTTTCAGGGGTGAGACCTGTGTACTAGGAACTGCAGTATCCAGTGCGGTGAGAAAAACTGATTAATCTGGTAAGAATGTTTCCCAGTCTAATAGGGTTGAGAGTTTAGACTGTGTGATTATATTTATTTTATTTTGGTAACTAACTCTGGCTTTTTGCCTATTATTTATAACCACTTAAAATCTATCTTTTGTAGTCAATAAATCTGTTTTACTGTTTACATTTACCAGTGAGTTTGCTTGAAGTGTTTGATAAATCTACTCAGGTTTACAAAGGCTGGCGTATATCCGCTTTCCACTGATGAACTGGTGCACCAATTAATAAATTTGCATTGCTGAGAAAGGGTCCTGAGCAGTGCAAGACAGGTGCAATTCATGAGGTACAAGTCTGTGAGCTGGAGGGATTTGGCTGGTGCCTTGCTCTGTGTGATTTGTGAGTGCTTCTGGGAGCATTCATGCAATCTAGCTGTGTGTGGGGTTCCACATACGATTGTACTGAGTGATGACAGCACCTGGAGAGGTTTGCCCCTTGTCACCAGTAAGGCATTGTGAGAGACAATCCAGATTAGTGAAGCACAGCAGTCACACAGTCCCAGGCTTCACCCCAGGGATCCCATTACACCAAGCCTCCTCCATATTCAGATCCTTGAGATCTTCGGTCCAGTCCACTTCCCTAACTAATTCCCTTAATTTTCTAAAAGTTGCCCTTCTGAAATGAAGGCCCTTAGTGGCAGACCTATTTCTGTTTATCCTTCCATTTTGTTTAAACTGAATTAGCTCATCATCATTCGAACCAAAGTTATTCTCTACAGCCAGTTATTCTATGAGGTCCTCCCTACTCACCATACCAAATCTAAAATGGTATTATCTTTTGTTGGTTCAGCAACTATTTGGTGAAGAAATCTGCCAGCTGTCACATCCAGGAAAATCTGGGCCCTACTATTATTAGTGGCACTTGTCCTCCAATTTATATCTGGGAATTAAAGAGTCCCATAATCACACAATTCTCACTAGTATTTATTTCATTAGAAATATTAAAGAAATATCTATCTATATCCAAACTGGATCCTGGGTGTCTGTAGCATACCCCAAGCACTAACCCAGGGGAACCTCTAGTAGCTCTCTTCCCCAAAGTTATTTTGGCCCCTACAGACTCTGTTTTATCCATTCCATCACTTCTAATTTCTTTACAGTCTATCTCATCATAAATATACAGTGCTACTCCACCACATTTGCCTTTATTTCTGTCTTTCCTGAACAGCACATACACTTCAACTCCTGAACTCCAGTCATGACTGCTGTTCCACCATATTTCTGTTATCCCTACGATATCTGGCTTCACTTCCTGCACCAGTAGTTTCAGTTCCTCCATTTTGTTACCCAAGCTCCATGCATTGGTGTACAAACATCTTAGTTGTTGCTGCTTGGCTTTGCCCACATTCCTTATCCAACTGAGTACAGTCATTCGACTGTCAGTATTGCCTACTTGACTGTTAGCTTCATTGGTATCAGCACTATCTTTCCTCTTAATGTCCATTCTCCTACCCACTGCTGTTCCTTACTCCATTGCGGTATCCTTTCTTACCTGATTTTCCTCCCTCTCAATGTTAAAATCAGGCGTGGACATTACATGAATATCTCCCAGTGGTTTCCCCCGAGTTCCTAGTTTAAAGCTCTTTTAATCAGTTGTGTGAGCCTCCAACCCAGAAGTCTATTTCCCTCCCTACTCAGATAGAGTCCATCCCATGCAAACAGTCCTCTGTCCATGAATTCCTCCCAGTGGTCAAACATTCCAAAGAACCTCCTTATAGCACAACTGAGTCATCTGTTGATCATCATAATATTATCTTGCTTTCATTTTCCTCCTCTAGGGACAAGTAGAATCCCACTGAAGATCATCTGAACCTCCATTTCCTTAAGCGTCTTCCCCAGCTTAGCATAGTCTCCTTTGATACATTCCAGCAAGAATACTGTATCATTTGCTCCCACATGAAGGACAATCAGTGGATTCTTTCCTGCTCCCATTAGAATCCTCTTCAGCCTCAGGTCCAGATCCCATATCATAGTTCCCCTTTTGTTCTCGTATCTCGTATCCACATCTTGTATCCCCTGTTCGCATATCTCGTATCCACATCCTGTACCACAACACACCCTTTTGTTCTCTAGATCAGCTCTGATGGCAGGCCTGTCTCTTCTTCTTAGTAGGGAATTCCCAATCACATAGACCTGCCTTTTCCTGGTGATGGTGTGTAATCTGGCCTTCCTTCTGTTCTTTCTGGCTGCAAGTCCTCTTGTCTTTTTTTCTCCCTTGTAATCTTCTGCAAATCATCCTGTATCCTCATGGGGTTTTGAAGTTTGGGTATACATTGACTCTTCCCCTCTTCTTATAGGACTAGGTTCTCTTCTCTTCTTTTTCCCCTGCCACCTTCATAGCTTCCCAGACCAGAAAGGCTCACTGTGGTCATCTAGTCTGACTTACTGTACAACACAGGCCAGAGAACTTCCCCAAAATAATTTGTAGGGCAGATCTTTTAGAAAAACATCCACTCTTGATTGAAAAATTGTCAGTCTTTGATAAGTTGTTCCAGTGGTTCTTAACTCTCATCATTAAAAATTTACACTTTATTTCCAGTGTGAATTTGTCTAGCTTCAACTTTCAGCCATTTGGATTGTTAACCTTTCTCTGCTAGACTGAAGAGCCCATTATTAAATATTTGTTCCCCATGTAGGTGCTTATAGACTGTGATCCAGTGGCTCTGAACGTTTTCTTTGTTAAACTAAATAAATCGAGCTTTTTGCATATATCACTAGCAGGCAGGTCTTCTAATCTTTTAATCATTCTCATGGCTCTTCTCTGACCCCTCTCCAATTTATTAACATCCTTCTTGAATTGTGGATATCAGAACTGGATGCAGTATTCCAGCAGCAGCCACCAAATACAGAGATTAAATAACCTCTCTACTCCTACTCCAAGTTCACTTCTTTATGCATCCCAGGATTGCATTAGTTTTTTTTTTACCACAACATCACACTGGGAGCTCACATTCAGCTGATTATCTATCCCCTTCCTCCAAATCTTTTTCAGTGTCACTGCTTCCCAGGGTAAAGCCTTTCTTCTGGAGGTACTTGTTCACCTCTGATTTCATTCTTCAAGTCTTCGGTGACTGATTCACTTCGACGCCTCCTTGTACAAATTCTGCACAGATTAAAAAATGGCTGCTAAAAAAGAAACCCATCAAAATATCAGTCCTTTGATTTGTAAAATCTGTGTCCTAGCTTATCATTAAATAGGTCGTGCTAGACTCTTTCTGAATGACTTTGTATATAGAAGAGCTGCCCATAATCTGTGATCCAGTCTGTGCTGCTGGGCTATTGCCAACCCCTGTTTGAGCAGGAGAGGTATGGGAGTGTACAATGCCAACTGAGCCCTGCCCTGCATCCACCTAATGAGATGCTTCACGTGTCTCCAGTCTATACCCAATTTTGAAGCTAGAGGAAGCAGCATTTTGTCAAGCATTTATGACTGAGCTCCTGCCCTGTCACTCTCTGTCTGGCCTCTTGGAGCTTTCTGCATCTTGCTGCCTTCCCCAGTTGTCCCACAAACTCAAAGCAAGCCAGCCCTGGAAATTGCCTGTGGAATATTGATCAGAGTTGAGGCTGCAGGGAGAAGGGATTTTCATTCATTATCTGGGAGACAGCAGGACCAGGAAACTGAAGTCAAAACTGATCAAAAATAGAAATATTTTCTCTTGTTCTGTTTTCCTTTTTATTTTCTTGATATCGATTTCTCAGTTAACATTTACTGACAGTAAAACCTGGAGGTTTCTGCTGAATGGGAGACGTGTAAAACCAGAACAAAGGCTCTATAGCGAGCACTGTTTTTATCACGGTAGCGGGGAACAAATATGCCAATTCCATTTAATCCTCTTGTGTGCGGCTAATGGAGAAAGAGGCTTTCTGTGGAGAAAGAGGTGGTTAGGAACTATTTAGAAAAGCTGAACATGCACAAGTCCATGGGGACGGACGAGTTGCATCCGAGAGTGCTAAAGGAACTGGCGGCTGTGATTGCAGAGCCATTGGCCATTATCTTTGAAAACTCATAGCGAACGGGGGACGTCCCGGATGACTGGAAAAAGGCTAATGTACTGCCAATCTTTAAAAAAGGGAAGGAGGAGGATCCTGGGAACTACAGGCCAGTCAGCCTCACTTCAGTCCCCGGAAAAATCATGGAGCAGGTCCTCAAAGAATCAATCCTGAAGCACTTACATGAGAAGAAAGTGATCAGGAACAGTCAGCATGGATTCACCAAGGGAAGGTCATGCCTGACTAATCTAATCGCCTTCTATGATGAGATTACTGGTTCTGTGGATGAAGGGAAAGCAGTGGATGTATTGTTTCTTGACTTTAGCAAAGCTTTTGAGACGGTCTCCCACAGTATTCTTGTCAGCAAGTTAAAGAAGTATGGGCTGGATGAATGCACTATAAGGTGGGTAGAAAGTTGGCTAGATTGTCGGGCTCAATGGGTAGTGATCAATGGCTGCATGTCTAGATGGCAGCCGGTGTCAAGTGGAGTGCCCCAGGGGTCGGTCCTGGGGCCGGTTTTGTTCAATATCTTCATAAATGATCTGGAGGATGGTGTGGATTGCACTCTCAGCAAATTTGCGGATGATACTAAACTGGGAGGAGTGGTAGATACGCTGGAGGGCAGGGATAGGATACAGAGGGCCCTAGACAAATTGGAGGATTGGGCCAAAAGAAATCTGATGAGGTTCAATAAGGATAAGTGCAGGGTCCTGCACTTAGGACGGAAGAACCCAATGCACAGCTACAGAACAGGGACCGAATGGCTAGGCAGCAGTTCTGCGGAAAAGGACCTAGGGGTGACAGTGGACGAGAAGCTGGATATGAGTAAGCAGTGTGCCCTTGTTGCCAAGAAGGCCAATGGCATTTTGGGATGTATAAGTAGGGGCATAGCGAGCAGATCGAGGGACGTGATCGTCTCCCTCTATTCGACATTGGTGAGGCCTCATCCGGAGTACTGTGTCCAGTTTTGGGCCCCACACTACAAGAAGGATGTGGATAAATTGGAGAGAGTCCAGCGAAGGGCACCAAAAATGATTAGGGGTCTGGAACACATGAGTTATGAGGAGAGGCTGCGGGAACTGGGATTGTTTAGTCTGCAGAAGAGAAGAATGAGGGGGGATTTGATAGCTGTTTTCAACTACCTGAGAGGTGGTTCCAGAGAGGATGGTTCTAGACTATTCTCAGTGGTGGAAGAGGACAGGACAAGGAGTAATGGTCTCAAGTTGCAGTGGGGGAGGTTTAGGTTGGATATTAGGAAAAACTTTTTCACTAGGAGGGTGGTGAAACACTGGAATGCGTTGCCTAGGGAGGTGGTGGAATCTCCTTCCTTAGAAGTTTTTAAGGTCAGGCTTGACAAAGCCCTGGCTGGGATGATTTAATTGGGGATGGGTCCTGCTTTTGAGCAGGGAGTTGGACTAGATGACCTCCTGAGGTCCCTTCCAACCATGATATTCTATGATTCTATGATTCTAATGCCAGCCTTAGCATATTTCTCCCTACACTTAAGGAGTAATTGCACCTAGCAAATGGTACACGGTGCTGGGGAAGAAACCATCTCATCCTCTGCCTGGGTGGAGTCATGTTTGTCCTGGGGGATACACATTCAGGTTCCCTGCACGAGTCACAGCTTTAACTCAACTGCTCAGCTCACCCCAATAAGGCAAAAAATATGGCAATGAAGGTCGCTCTCTGTCATTTGCCACAGCTAGAACATTGTTCTCTTTGCTCCCAGGAAGGCTGAGGTCAGATCCAGCAGGCATCAGCGCCCATGCTGGAGTCCCCATTCCATACATCTACCATTGGGCCTTTGGACAGCACTTTATTATCTGAAAACCCATTGGACATACCCTGCTAGATGATCCCTGAGGCCAGACCCTGTGCAGTGCCCAGAACCTTGGCTCTTAGGAACACAGTAATTGCCTGGCTGGGTCAGACCAGGGTCCATCTGCTCCAGGCTCCTGTCTATGACAGTGGCAGCACCAGTTGGGTCAGGGAAGGTACAGGGACCCTATGGTATCAGTGAGGGGATAAGCTGCCCCATGGGAAGTCTCCTCCCAAACCTACCAGTGTAAGGTTGACTCGTGCCTAGAAGTGGGAGTGTTTATAGTACTGCCCAAATGATTTTGTTTTAGTATTTACTATGGGTCCTTTGGGCAGTCCTGTTCTCCATATACACATTTAATCCGTGCCTAGATCCTGCTAAATTCTTCACCTTGCTACTATCTTATGACAATGAGTCCCACAGGCTAATTGGGCATTATGTGAAAGAGCCATTGCCCTGTGACCATAATGGGTACTGAGCACACTCAGCACCTTGCCAGCCCTCACTACATGCAGAATCAGACCCCAACTAGGTGATGAGTAGCAGGACGCTTCCATTCCCATTGCCTGAAACTCCTCTCCAGCGTCAGGAATTCCCACTCCGCCTGAATAATAGGGCTCAGGGAGGCCAGAATAGCATTCTCCTACCTCCAAACCACACACCCTGCTGGGATCTTGGATTTGAGGGTCATTTTATTCTCTTAGATCAGCTAATGGTCCCTACTGCAGTCTGAGACTGCCCTGCTCCCAGTAGCATTTCTCAGCATGACTTGGAGCAGCTATACTATTTGCTTGAGTGTGTTGCCAGTGACAGACTCGAAGCACACAGTATGGCTGGGAAGCAGCTTTGCTGCCAGTATGTCCAAGATGTAGACAGTTATCATTGTTGTTTACTGTTTGTTCCATTTAACACACCCAATGTGCAGGTTCTGGACAGCATGCCTAGTCTCTGCCCCAATGGGGTCATGGCGAAGGACTGCTCTTGCTGAAAGATGGCGACCTACATGTCCAGCCCTTCTGTCCATCAGCCTGCAGGAGGCTCCTTGGGAATGCTGGGGGTTCCTTCACCCTCCTCTCTGAGTGCCTGTCCCGGTCCTGATGCTTTCTTCTCCCCAGCAGCCAGGTTTGCTCTGCAAGGTGTAATTTTCTTTAAAGCTCAAAGGTCTCGGGCTGTGGGGCTGTTTCATTGCTGTGCAGACTTCCAGGCTCTAGGACCCTGCATGGTGGGATGGTCCTAGAGCCCAGGCTCCAGCCTGAGCCCTGACCGGGCCAGCCCCGGGTTCTTTTTGCTGTGTAGACATACCCAGTGGTGAGCTGGAGCTGGTTCGCACCGGTTCGCGCAAATCGGTTGTTAAATTTTGAAGCCGGTTTAAAACTAGTTGTTAAAGGGGTAAGTAAACTCCGGCCCATGGGCCACATCTGGCCTGCGGGACCGTCCTGTCTGGCCCGCCTGAGCTCTCAGCTGGGAAGGCTTCCCTAAGAATCCCTTTTTAATTTTTACTCACCCGGCAGCGCTCTGGGTCTTCGGTGGCTCTTCGGCAGCAGGTCCTTCAGTGCCGCCAAAGACCCAGAGCGAGTGAAGGAACCGGTGCTCCAGCTTTTGGCAGCTCATCACTTGACATACCCCTTTGTAACTCAGTGCTGGGCAGGCCGCACTCCCAGTAGCTCCTGCACTGCACCCTGCCTTTCAATGAGCCTTGCTGGGCAGCTCCATGATACTCAGACATAGGCTGTGGGTGCATCCACTGAATGTTGAGGAAAACTGTTAGTAGGGTCTTCCTCTGTGGCCCTTTGTGCTACATACATCAGTTCCCTCACCCAGGGAAGGCGACTACTCTGTCTCACAAGCAGAAAACCAAGCTCCCAGCCGTGGCCACAGTTGCCAGCTGTGCAAGACAGCTGCTCCTTCCCCACTCCCGGATGAGCAGGCCCGGGGACCTGGGGCTTCTTAGCAGGAAGAAATGTACCATGCCCCGGTCCTAGGCTTACTGGGTGGGGTGGCTCCATCAGACAAGGAATATGTGCCCCTCCTCTCCCAGCACTGCCCTACTGAGCTGTCTATGCCAGGATCATTTTCAAGATCATATCAATATTTCTTTACTACAAAACAAATAGTGTAAACATGCCGTTCCCACCATACAATCAATACCTGCTTAATTAAATACTGGAGATTACTGACACATGGGGGCAGTTCTGCTGATTTTGGCACCTTGGGATTTTTATGCTTCTATTTCTACTTTGGTTTTCCATTAACTTATTTTTCCTTTGTAATAAGGGGTTGTCAGGGTAATTTATACAGCGGTACAGGAGGCGCAGGCAGCCCGGAGAGCCATTCACAGCTTGCCAGGGATAAACAAAATTACACATTTTTAAATGTCACACTCCAGGAGAAGAAATGAAAAAGGTAACCTACATGAATCTGCGGTGGGTGCCTGCAGCTCAGCCTCCCAACCTGGAGAGGGCTGTGTCCAATAGAAATGAATAGCCAGTGGCAGGGGGCGACACTGCCCTGTGCATAGGCACTGACAGCACCTTATCTATTCTGCCAGCAAGGGCAAGTGACAACATTAGGTAGATCATGTGATTCAGGACCCCACTGCCTCAGGCCCCCTCAGTGCTGCTCCTGGCCTCCCTAAGGAGCAGTAAGAATGTGCATGTTCTCCACAGGCCTGGCAGGGCCCTTCACCCCCTCACCCACTGCGCCCCAGCCTACTTGAGCCCCTTCTCATTGCACAGACAGCCAGATGGCTCCAATGGATTTAAATGGAGAATCTTTTTCCAATTCCAAGTGCACTCATTGAAGAAAAACAGGCATCGAGTCCCTTTGTTTGTAGGTCAGGCAGCTTCACCTGAACCTCTCTGATCACTTGGCCACAGGCACTCAAACCTGTTCATACCCACTCATTCAGACACAGCTTCCCTCCCTGCCATTCAAACACAGACACACCCTGAGACATTCACACCCATAAACACCCAACGATCACCCCATGGACACATACCTGCACACTAGCTACACACAAGCGCACGTGCACACAAACACAGGGACACAAACACAGAACCCTAGGATGACGGCCTTTTCAGAAGTAATTTAGGCTATGTCTACACTACAGCCTATGTCAGCAGAGCTTGTGTCACTCAGGGTTGTGAATAAACTGCCCCCTGATAGACATAAAGTTACACTGACAGAAGCGTCAGTGTGGACAGTGCTATGTTGGCGGGAGAGCTAGTGTAGAGCAGCTACACTAGAGCACTTGCAATGGTGCGGTTGTGCTGCTGTGAACTCTCTAGTGTAGCTGTGCCCTAGGGATTTTAGATATTTTGGGCTTGGGTGCCTGGCCTGAGACACGGTCCAGGCACCTGATGTTCAGAAGGTAGGTGCTCAGCAATCAGGCTGTATTGATGTGTCTCAAACTGGGTGAAAATCACTCATCTGGCCTTAGCCCACGGTTCCCTCTTTAGAAAAGCTGGCGGTGGGACTAGGTCGGGCTCAGACTGCTCAGGACAATGCCTCTGATGAGTGAGGACAGGGGCACCAGAAAAGGGGTGAGTGGTACACTCAGCTTTTCACTCTGATTCCAGAGCGACAGCCTGAGGAAACAGTGTGACCCTATCATGAATGAGTTACTACAGACAATTCTTTCCCAGGTGTCTGGCTGCTGAGTCTTGCTCACATGCTCAGGGTCTAACTGATCGCCATATTTGGGGTGAGGAAGGAATTTTTCCCCGGGTCAGATTGGCAGAGACCCTGGGGTTTTTCGCCTCCCTCTGCAGCATGGGTCATGGATCACGTGCAGGTTTAAACGAATGTAAATGATGGATTCTCTGTAACTTGAAGTCTTTAAATCATGATTTGAGGACTTCAGTAATGCAGCCACAGGTCAGGGGTCTATCATAGGAGTGGGTGGATGGGTGAGGTTCTGTGGCCTGCAATGTGCAGGAGGTCAGACTAGATGATCATGATGGTCCCTTCTGACCGTAAGACTTTGTCTCAAATGTAATTGTCTCAAACACCCTATCTGCATAGATCCCCAGCTAGTATGATTGCTGGGTGGCCACTGGCTCACCGTCCCTTATGGGGTGTGAGGGGCAATGATTCTCGTAGGCATAGATTGGCTGGTGTATGTCTACATGGGCACGAACTCCATTGAGAAAGACCTCACCTTACTCCATTTGATCAGCACATGCAAGATCCAAGCTTAATTTAATGCTGTTTTCATTTTGTCTTACCCATCTGTGAAAGGCTTTTGCACCTTATTTTATGATAAATTATCACCAGTAACAGTTGTACATAGGGGTCAAAGGGATGGAAATGACAAATAGAAAGAACCAGTACTTACAACACTTCTTGAGAAAGTAGCTGAGGTGCTATGAGGCGTGGACATGCTGTGGTGGAGGCTTCCGGCAGAAAATCGAGTGGGCCCTGAGCAAAAGCAGGAGCGGGGAGGACACTGACCCTTCCACAGAGCTACTTGAACAGCCAATGCAAACCATCCCGATGTGTCGAAAGAATAGTAAATATGGCAGGCGACCAGCTTGGCTTAACGGTGAAATCCTAGCGGATCTTAAGCATAAAAAAGAAGCTTACAAGTAGTGGAAGGTTGGACATATGACCAGGGAGGAGTATAAAAATATTGCTCGGGCATGTAGGAATGAAATTAGGAGGGCCAAATCGCACCTGGAGCTGCAGCTAGCGAGAGATGTTAAGAGTAACAAGAAGGGTTTCTTCAGGTATGTTGGCAACAAGAAGAAAGCCAAGGAAAGTGTGGGCCCCTTAATGAATGAGGGAGGCAACCTAGTGACAGAGGATGTGGAAAAAGCTAATGTACTCAATGCTTTTTTTGCCTCTGTCTTCACGAACAAGGTCAGCTCCCAGACTGCTGTGCTGGGCATCACAACATGGGGAATAGATGGCCAGCCCTCTGTGGAGAAAGCGGTGGTTAGGAACTATTTAGAAAAGCTGGACATCCACAAGTCCATGGGGCTGGACAAGTTGCATCCGAGAGTGCTAAAGGAACTGGCGGCTGTGATTGCAGAGCCATTGGCCATTATCTTTGAAAACTCGTGGCGAACGGGGGAAGTCCCGGATGACTGGAAAAAGGCTAATGTAGTGCCAATCTTTAAAAAAGGGAAGAAGGAGGATCCTGGGAACTACAGGCCAGTCAGCCTCACTTTAGTCCCCGGAAAAATCATGGAGCAGGTCCTCAAAGAATCAATCCTGAAGCACTTACATGAGAGGAAAGTGATCAGGAACAGTCAGCATGGATTCATCAAGGGAAGGTCATGCCTGACTAATCTAATCGCCTTCTATGATGAGATTACTGGTTCTGTGGATGAAGGGAAAGCAGTGGATGTATTGTATCTTGACTTTAGCAAAGCTTTTGACACGGTCTCCCACAGTATTCTTGTCAGCAAGTTAAAGAAGTATGGGCTGGGTGAATGCACTATAAGGTGGGCAGAAAGTTGGCTAGATTGTCGGGCTCAACGGGTAGTGATCAATGGCTCCATGTCTAGTTGGCAGGCGGTGTCAAGTGGAGTGCCCCAGGGGTCGATCCTGGGGCCGGTTTTGTTCAATATCTTCATAAATGATCTGGAGGATGGTGTGGATTGCACTCTCAGCAAATTTGCGGATGATACTAAACTGGGAGGAGTGGTAGATACACTGGAGGGCAGGGATAGGATACAGAGGGACCTAGACAAATAGGAGGATTGGGCCAAAAGAAATCTGATGAGGTTCAATAAGGATAAGTGCAGGGTCCTGCACTTAGGACGGAAGAACCCAATGCACAGCTACAGACTAGGGACCGAATGGCTAGGCAGCAGTTCTGCGGGAAAGGACCTAGGGGTGACAGTGGACGAGAAGCTGGATATGAGTCAGCAGTGTGCCCTTGTTGCCAAGAAGGCCAATGGCATTTTGGGGTGTATAAGTTGGGGCATAGCGAGCAAATCGAGGGACGTGATCGTCTCCCTCTATTCGACATTGGTGAGGCCTCATCTGGAGTACTGTGTCCAGTTTTGGGCCCCACACTACAAAAAGGATGTGGATAAATTGGAGAGAGTCCAGCGAAGGGCAACAAAAATGATTAGGGGTCTGGAACACATGAGTTATGAGGAGAGGCTGAGGGAACTGGGATTGTTTAGTCTGCGGAAGAGAAGAATGAGGGGGGATTTGATAGCTGCTTTCAACTACGTGAGAGGTAGTTCCAGAGAGGATGGTTCTAGACTATTCTCAGTGGTGGAAGAGGACAGGACAAGGAGTAATGGTCTCAAGTTGCAGTGGGAGAGGTTTAGGTTGGATATTAGGAAAAACTTTTTCACTGGAAGGGTGGTGAAACACTGGAATGCGTTGCCTAGGGAGGTGGTGGAATCTCCTTCCTTAGAAGTTTTTAAGGTCAGGCTTGACAAAGCCCTGGCTGGGATGATTTAATTGGGGATGGGTCCTGCTTTTGAGCAGGGGGTTGGACTAGATGACCTCCTGAGGTCCCTTCTAACCCTGATATTCTATGATTCTATGATTCTATGCTGCATTCACCAGTTCTTTCCTACATAAAAGCACTACATCCCCGGGTTTCTGTTACTCGCTCTAGGGGGATATTCTGACACTCCCTGGTGGTTCAAGAAGCCAGTAGTACTATTCAGGTGCTTAAAATTAGGCACATACAGTATTGCCAGTACCACAGAGGCTAAAATCATGAGTCAAGCCCCCAAAGTCATGAGATTTTTAAAAGTAATACATTTTGGGTTCTTTTCTTTGCCCTCTGGTTTTGAATCTTTTTATCACACTTTGGTCACATTTTCCATTTTTTTTTACTTTTTTGTTTTTAAATGAAAGCTGAGGTTCTAACATGACTCCAGGAGCTGAGGCTTTAAGAAAAACACACCAAATATTCTCATACTCATAATAAAATCACAAGCATTGGCAACACTGAAATATTAGTATCTGAGAGAATTGGCACCTGGATGACTAACTAGCCAATTGGCAAGGCCTTCTGCACAGTTCAATGGCATTTCTGTTTGTCCATCAGTTTGTCTATAACATGATAACTTTTGAACCGTGCAGTCAATCGATTCCAAAATTTCAGGGAATGTTCTAGGCATTGTTGGGCAGCACCCTGTGGGCTTGGATGAAATAGGAAACCACAGCAAGTTGAGACAGCTGAGCCACAGGACATGGCATAACCAGAGCTAATAGCCTTCCTGCTACCTGAAAGCAATGATGCTGATGTCTTAGGGGAGAACCACAGACCCACATGACAGCACAGGACACCCCAGAGACTAAGAATACAGGTAGTTAATTTAGTTAGTAGGATGGTTATAAATATTTGAAATTCTGTTTGATCTTAAGGTTGACTGTTAATTGTTATTGTTGCTCTTTTTGGCTGGGGAAGGAAGATGTGGGTAATGTACCTTTAGGGGTCTTGGGTGTGAGCCAGTTGGAACCAGTTATTGTCATGTTATGCAGCGCTGGTAAGTTAGAGATCAGATACTGAAAAAAAAAAAGAGCTCAGTCAGTCTCCCTGGTTCCCAGTTATCTCTGAACACCATGTCACCTACTCCTTTTTCTGTAGCAGCCAGTGACTATGAGACATAATTTAAAATCACACCATGAGATGCCTCTGTACCTCGAAGTAGCACCTTGGAACTTCCATATTCGCCCCTGTCATATAATTATGATATATTTCATAAAAAGCATGCCATGTAAAATATTATATGAAAGGTCATGATCTGCTGAAACCCATTGTTCTGTCCAAATATGCATATAGTTAGTGTGTATGAAGTTATGAAATTTTGCTGTATGGTTGTTACTGAAATATGTTCTAAGTTTGAGAGTCTCCCACTGCTGCTTCTCCAGTAACAACAAAGGAGGTGATCCACACCCAGGCAGGTGTTAAATGACCATTGGTCAGTAGGGGAGTTGTGAACAAGGAATTTACAATGCTGTAAGAGATTTGCACAAGCATCACACAATGGGGGATTGCTCAACTCTGTGACTCAGCAAAGCCCACCAGAACATGTCTGGGTGTATTCCAGGCACATGGACTGAGGATAAAAACAGGAGATAGTGGCATCATGCTTTGACCTTTCCCCTCCCGCACCTATGCTGGAAGCAACAAGAATGTTTGGAAAAGACTTGAACTGAGGATACTTGTCCCAGGCTTAAAAGAGAAGCCTGTGTATTAAGAACTATAACCTACCTGCAACATCCAGTGAGGTGAAAAAACAGCTTGATTCAAATATTGCTTAGTGTAATAAGGTTTAAGATTTAGTCTGTGTTTACCTTTTTTATTTTCTTTGGTAATTGTCTCTGACCTTTTATGCCTACTACTTATAATAATTAAAATCTATGGGTAGGTCTACACTACCCACTAGATCGGCGGGTAGCAATCAATATATCGGCGGTCGATTTATTGCGTCTAGTCTAGACACGATAAATCGATCCCCGACAGCTCTCCCGTCGACTCCGGAATTCCAGCACCATGAGAGGTGCAAGCGGAGTTGACGGGGGAGTGGCAGCAGTCGACTCACCGCCATGAAGACGCCGCAGTAAGTCGATCTAGCTATGCTATCTTTCTGTAGTTAATAAATCTGGTTTATATTTTACCTAAAACAGTGTGTTTTGGTTGAGGTGCTTGGGAAATCTCAACTCAGGTTACAAAGGCTAGTGTGTGTCCTCTCCACACCGAGGGGTGGGGGCGGACTAGATAATAAACTTACACTGGTCAGGCTTCTGACAAGGCAAGATGGTATGCCTCTGAGGTGCAAGGCTAGGGGCTTGTGAGATTTGCTGGTGACTTTCTCTGTGAGATTTGTGAGAGGCTTAGGAAGAATTCATGCAATTTAGCTGGGTGTGGGGCTCCACATGCTGTTGTGCTAAGTATAACAGTGCCTGTGGAGGGGTTTGTTGCTTGTCACTAGCAAAGCATTGTGAGAGACAGCCCAGGCTGGAGAATTAAGGGGGCACAGCGGTACCCCAGTTCCAGGTTGTAGCCTGGGGATCCCGTCATAGCCTTCTTGGATTGGTCAGATTTAGAATGAATCATCTTCAAGAGGCTGATATGAAAAATTAAGAGTGGGGTATGCAGAAGCACTCAATGGTGGCTTAATTGCTCCCATGGCAGGCAGTGGTAAAATCTCCACTGAGTTCAATGGGAGCAAGTTAGACCAAAGCTGTAAGCTTTAGAAAATGCTCCCTGCACACATATCTTATTGCACTAGACTATAGCAGGAAGCTGGAATAGTTTTCTGTTGCTGGAATGAGATTGCTCAGGGAGATGGCCTTAACTCGGTGAGGTTAATGCTTACTTTTTACAGTTGACATCTGCAGAGTGATGATGATATGCTGGGATCAGAGATGATGGAGGAAGACTTCCATATATCCACATAGGCCAAAGAAATTCTGCCAGCAGTTGGCATGTGAATTTTGAAGTGACTAACTAATTGGAAGACACTGAAGAACACTAAAGACAAAGCTGTGGTGCCCTGGCAAGTTTCACCTGAGGCTTGAAGCACAGGAAGGAGTTCATGAGTATTTGAACTCCAGACTCCCTTGGATTCTATGAAAACCCAGAGATATAGTAAAAGATTGTTTTGCAAGCAACAATATCCATTGCATCCTACTGGGTTCTACGCAGATTTTATCCTAAGAATAAAATACTTCTTTTGAAAAATGCAAGACAGCTGTGAAATCTTGGACATCTACTGCCATATGATTTGTTTGACAGGTGGAATAATAGTAAGTAAAGAAGGTTAAAATATGAGATGTGGCTTTATCACAGACTATAAATACCTACACAGGGAGAATATATTTAATCATAGAGGGTGTTTAAATCCATGAAGAAGGTTATAACAAGATTCTGTGGCTGGAAGATGACGCTAGAAAAATTCAACTGTGAATCAGGTGCAGATTTTTAACAGGGAGACTAATCATAGAATCATAGAATACCAGGAGGTCATCTAGTCCAACCCCCTGCTCAAAGCAGGATCAATCCCCTACTGAATCATCCCAGCCAGGGCTTTGTCAAGCCTGACCTTGAAAACCTCTAAGGAAGGAGATTCCACCACCTTCCTAGGTAACCCATTCCAGTGCCTCACCACCCTCCTAGTGAAAAACTTTTTCCTAACATCCAACCTAAACCTCCCCCACTGCAACTTGAGACCATTACTCCTTGTTCTGTCATCTGCTACCACTGAGAACAGTCTAGATCCATCCCCTTTGGAACCCCCCTTCAGGTAGCTGAAAGCAGCTATCAAATCCCCCCTCATTCTTCTCTTCTGCAGACTAAACAATCCCAGTTCCCTCAGCCTCTCCTCATAAGTCATGTGCTCCAGCCCCCTAATCATTTTTGTAGCCCTCTGCTGGACTCTTTCCAATTTTTCCACATCTTGGAGTGTGGGGCCCAAAACTGGACACACTACTCCAGATAAGGCCTCACCAATGTCGAATAGAGGGGAACGATGACGTCCCTCGATCTGCTGGCAATGCACCTACCTATACAGCCCCAAATGCCGTTAGCCTTCATTGGCAACAAGGGCACATTGTTGACTCATATCCAGCTTCTCATCCACTGTAACCCCTAGGTCCTTTTCTGCAGAACTGCTGCCGAGCCATTCGGTCCCTAGTCTGTAGCAGTGCACTTCTTGCATTCTTCCTGGATTCTTCCATCCCACGTGCAGGACTCTGCACTTGTCCTTGTTGAACCTCATCAGATTTCTTTTGGCTCATTCCTCTAATTTGTCTAGGTCCCTCTGTATCCTATCCCTACCCTCCAGCATATCTACCACTCCTCCCAGTTTAGTGTCATCTGCAAACTTGCTGAGGGTGCAATCCACACCATCCTCCAGATCATTAATGAAGATATTGAACAAAACCGGCCCCAGGACCGACCCTTGGGGCACTCTGCTTGATACCGGCTGCCAACTAGACATGGAGCCATTCATCACTACCTGTTGAGCCTGATGATCTAGCCAGCTTTCTATCTACCTTATAGTCCTTTCATCCAGCCCATACTTCTTTAACATGCTGGCAAGAATACTGTGGGAGACTGTTATCAAAAGCTTTGCTAAAGTCAAGGAATAACACATCCACTGCTTTTTCCTCATCCACTGAGTCAGTTATCTCATCATAGAAGGCAATTAGGTTAGTCAGGCATGACTTGCACTTGGTGAATCCATGCTGCCTCCTTCCTGATCACTTTCCTCTCCTCTAAGTGCTTCAGAATTGATTCCTTGGGGACCTGCTCCGTGATTTTTCCAGGGACTGAGGTGAGGCTGACGGGCCTGTAGTTCCCCAGATCCTCCTTCCCTTTTTTAAAGATGGGCACTACATTAGCCTTTTTCCAGTCTTCCGGGACCTCCCCAGATCGCCATGAGTTTTCAAAGATAATGGCTAATGGCTCTGCAATCATATCCGCCAACTCCTTTAGCACTCTCGGATGCAGCGCACCCAGCCGCATGGACTTGTGCTCGTCCAGCTTTTCTAAATAGTCCCGAACCACTTCATTCTCTACAGAGGGCTGGTCACCTCCTCTCCATGCTGTAGTGCCCAGTGCAGCAGTCTGGGAGCTGGTGTTGTTTGTGAAGACAGAGGCAAAAAAAGCATTGAGTCCATTAGCTTTTTCCACATCCTCTGTCACTAGGTTGCTTCCCTCATTCAGTAAGAGGCCCACACTTTCCTTGGCTTTCTTTTTGTTGCTAACATACCTGAAGAAACCCTTCTTGTTACTCTTAACTTGCGAGCTGCAACTCCAAGTGTGATTTGGCCTTCCTGATTTCACTCCTGCATTCCTGAGCAATATTTTTATACTCCTCCCTGGTCATTTGTCAAATCTTCCACTTCTTCTATGCTTCCTTTTTGAGTTTAAGCTCACCGAAGATTTCACTGTTAAGGCAATCCGATCGCCTGCCATATTTGCTATTCTTTTTGCACTTAGGGATGATTTGTTCCTGCAACCTCAATAAGGATTCTTTAAAATACAGCCAGATCTCCTGGACTCCTTTCCCCATCATGTTATTCTGCCAGGGAATCTTGCCCATCAGTTTCCTGAGGGAGTCAAAGACTGCTTTTCTGAAGTCCAGGGTCTGTATTCTGCTGCTCTCCTTTCTTCCTTGTGTCAGAATCCTGAACTCGACCATCTCATGTCATTGCCTCCCAGGTTCCCATCCACTTTTGCTTTCCCTACTAATTCTTCATGGTTTGTGAGCAGCAGGTCAAAAAGAGCTCGCCCCTAGTTGGTTCCTCCAGTACTTGCACCAGGAAATTGTCCCCTACACTTTCCAAAAACTTCATAGATTGTCTGTGCACTGCTGTATTGCTCTCCCAGCAGATATCAAAGGGTGATTGAAGTCTCCCATGAGAACCAGGGCCCATGATCTAGTAACTTCTGTTAGTTGCCAGAAGAAAGCCTCGTCCACCTCATCCCCCTGGTCCGGTGGTCTATAGCAGACTCCCACCATGACATCACCCTTGTTGCTCGCACTTCTAAACTTAATCCAGAGACTCTCAGGTTTTTCTGCAGTTTCATACTTGAGCTCTGAGCAGTCATACTGCTCTCTTACATACAATACAAATCCCCCACCTTTTCTGCCCTGCCTGTCCTTCCTGAACAGTTTATATCCATCCATGACAGTACTCCACTCATGTGAGCTATCCCACCAAGTCTATGTTATTCCAATCACGTCATAATTCCTTGACTGTGCCAGGCCTTCCATTTTTCCCTGCTTGTTTCCCAGGCTTCTTGCATTTGTGTATAGGCACTTAAGATAACTCGCAGATCATCCCCCTCTTGCACTTTCTTGCTTGTCCTTCCTCCTGGTGTCTCACTTCCCCACTTACCTCAGGGCTTTGGTCTCCTTCCCCCGGTGAACCTTGTTTAAAGCCCTCCTCACTAGATTAGCCAGCCTGCTTGCGAAGATGCTCTTCCCTCTCTTCGTTAGGTGGAGCCCGTCTCTGCCTAGCACTCCTCCTTCTTGGAACACCATCCCATGGTCAAAGAATCCAATGACTAATGAACCTTGGGACCAACTTACATAGCAATGAGGTGGATTCTCCATCCCTTGGAGTCTGAAAAGAGAGACTGGATGTCTCTTTCAGGAAGATGTGCACTAACTCAACCAGAAGTTCTGGGCTAGATGCAGGTGTCCCTGGGTAACATTCTCTGCCCTGTGCTGCACAGGTCGAACTGAATGACCAGAATGGCCCCTTGTGGCCTTATGTCACAGTTTTTGACGTTCTCCATATCAAGAGAGAAGCATATTGGGGTAAAGAGAGACAAATTCAGCCAGACACTGGCATGTGCTCTCTCATGCCAGTGACCAGTCATATAGTGTAGCATCATATGCACTGGAAAGATTCCAAAGTAATCCCTATGTTGCATCCAGACCTCTGGGGTTTGTTAATTGAATCAAGGGTAAAGAATTTTCTGTTCATACCTCTTCAGCTGGAAGCACAGGTGTGGACAGAATCCATGACTGACTTGCACAGGGTTTACAACACAGCATGGCATATACCAACACTGAAATTCAGGCTTTAAGAGAACCAACAGCCTGGCCAGGTTGACATGGAAAAGCCAACCTGGTGGACCTGACTACTAGAGATTAACATAGTGATAATGTGAAGGAGAACAGATGCTGGAGGCATAAATCTGATTAGCTGATCTGACCAAATGCCTTCTTGGAGAAAAATATCTTTCTGAAGCAAATACTGTTGAACTGAGGCACAGTACAAGGTTATGGTTAACTGTAATGGTGAAGAATTGGTGCTACTAACACTGGATTTAGAGGAGTTAAAATCTCTGTTTGAAGTCATTGTATTCATAAAACATTGCACATAAGGTTTTGTTGTGGGTCCTAGAGAAGCAGAGCACTAACAGTGGAGCAAATGTTGAGGTTGAGAGATACTCAATTCAGCTGGCAAAGACCAACACATTTTGCATTGATTCATGTGTAAATCACAGACATGGACACACATGTTATGGATTGTAATGGTCATTGCTTTTGGGGAGCATTGCCTAGTGGTCAGGGCTTAGGCCCTTTGACCTGCAGAGGGGATTTGGTTGGGGAATCTGGGCCCTCACACTGCAACAGGCTGCAGCCCAGGGCCATGTGAGGTGACAAAGGGATCTGACACCCAGGAGCACCTTAAGTCTCCCCTCCCTGGGCCAATTCCCACCATTCTGCATGGAGGGGCTCTGCTCACCCACCTTCATGGGTGTTGTTAGGATATAGATATTCAGGCCTGTCTGTAAAGGACTATACTCTAAGAATTTAGGTGTATTCTTATCATTTGGCTAATTATAGAGGTATAAAAGAGAGAATCAAAATCACTGTCTGCTGGTGTAAGGGCCTTCTCTTACTTTCACAGTCTGAGGCCCTGTTCTTAGGCTAAGGCCTTTGGCTAAGCAGCAGAGGCAGCCATAAGCTGGGAAGCAAACAGTCACATCCTCACATTCCAAACTAGTCACATTGAAATAAGGTGCTATTGGGCTGTTAGGCACTATCAGGACACGATTGTATTCCTATCACCTCCAGAGAAAGGGAAGTGCCTAGAAAATGTAAAAGGAAACTTAGTTTGATAGCATCCTGTCTGGCAAGAACTCACTTATCAATAGCTGGGATGTGAAATCCTCACTTCTGTATTGTCTTGTCATTATAGTTCCCACTTTGCTATTGTTTGTCTGTATAATCTCTGTCTGGTTCTGTGATTGTTCCTGTCTGCTGTATAATTAATTTTGCTGGGTGTAAACTAATTAAGGTGGTGGGATATAATTGGTTACATAATCATGTTACAATATGTTAGGATTGGTTAGTTAAATTTCAGGAAAATGATTGGTTAAGGTATAGCTAAGCAGAACTCAAGTTTTACTATATAATCTGTAGTCAATGAGGAAGTGGGTGGGTGTGGGTGGGAGGGGGTGGGAGGGTGAGGGTGAGGGAAATGGGAGCAGGGAATGGGGGTAAGAAACTTGGAATCATGTTTTGCTAAAGGGGGAAATGGGAACAGGGAATGGGAGTAAGGAAGTTGGAATCATGTTTGGCTAAGGGTAGGAATGGGAACAGGGACACAGGTGTAAGGCTCTGTGGTGTCAGAGCTGGGAAGGAGGATACTAAGGAAGGAAACTGGAATCATGCTTGCTGGAAGTTCACCCCAATAAACATCGAATTGTTTGCACCTTTGGACTTCGGGTATTGTTGCTCTCTGTTCATGCGAGAAGGACCAGGGAAGTAAGTGGGTGAAGGAATAAGCCCCCTAACAGGTGTGATGTGGTAGCTTTCTCCTTCTTGGGGTGGTGGCTGCCTCCTCCCATCCCTTGGCCCTGTGGCCAAGTTAGTTCCCAGTCTTGCTCCAATTCAGGGCCAGTCCATAAACGAAACAGGGAACCAATACAAACAAACTGGGTTAGGATGTGCGAAGAGGAAATGCCTCCCTCTCAGGGTCCATCAGAAGCAGGTCCTCCCTTCCCTCAGGGAGGGACTGTGACCAAATGCACCCTTTTATTCACAACTTGCACATTACCGTAATAATCTCTGTACAGAATATGCCTTGTGAAGTATTATTTGAAAATAATAACTCACCGGTCAATAATATCATGGTGAAATGTATGTAGCAACATTATATGTAGCATTATGAACAAACTGAAATTGTGACTGAAATGTGATTACCAGACAAGTCTGGGATGTGGATAAACCTGTTTCTCAAAGGCAAAAGACAAGCTGACACCTCTAGCCAGCTGTCATCCGAGTTGATGGGCAAATCACCTGTCAAGTGCTCATTCTTTGGCAAGGAAGGGGGCAGGAACAAATAGGTCTGCATTTTAGAAAACAACAGCATAAAACCTCTTTCACCATGAGACTTCATGACTCCAATCTCACAGCAGGAATGAACTTTACCGGGGGGGAACCCACAGGAAAATGCACTTCGCAGGGTGACTGGACTATGAAGTGAGGGGCAAAAACACGCCAGGTATCTCTCTGCATCAATCTCTCTTCCTTTTTCAGTTAAGTAGACAAAGGAAGCAGCCATATGATTTTGGGAGAGATCCTGACCTGAAATTTGGTCAGCAATCAAAGAACCTTAGTAGGGGAAGAGTATTTGACACTGCCAAGAATGACCTTGAGTGGATCACTGCAGACTACTGCTCTGGGAAGAAGGATAAAGGAGTTTAAGGTTCAAGTCATGTTCTCATCCATCCTCCCTGTTGAAGGTAAAGGCCCAGGTAGGGACCATTGAATTGTGGAGGTGAATGCATGGTTACTCAGGTGGTGTCGGAGAGAGGGGTTTGGATTTTTTGACCATGGGATGTTGTTCCAGGAAGAAGGATTACTAGGAAGAGATGGGATCCACCTAATGAAGAGAGGAAAGAGCATCTTCGCAGGCAGGCTTGCTAACCTAGCGAGGAGGGCTTTAAACTAGGTTCACCGGGGGATGGTGACCTAATCCCAGAGGTAAGTGGGGGAGTGGGATACTGGGAGGAAACACAAGGAGGAGGGTACAAGACAGGAAGCCTTTTGATTCATACTGAGAAAGTAGGGTAATCAGCTAGTTTTCTTAGGTGCATGTACATGAAAGCAAGAATCCTGGAAAACAATTAGGAAGAATTGGAAGTCCTGGCACAGACAAGGAACTATGATGTGATTGGAATAACAGAAACTTGGTGGGGCTGTTCACATGACTGGAGCACTGTCATGGATGGGTATAAACTGTTCAGGAAGGACAGGTATGGGAGGAAAGTTGGAGGAGTTGCATTGTATGTAAGAGAGCGGTATGATTGCTTAGAGCTCCAGTTTGAAACTGGAGAAAACCCGAAGACTCTCAACAGGGTTAAGTTTAGATGCGAGAGCAACAAGGGTGATGACGTGGTGAGTGTATGGTATAGACCACTGGATCAGAAGGATGAGGTAGATGAGATTTTCTTTGGACAACTAACTGAAGTCTCCAGATCATGGGCTCTGGTTCTAATGGGGGACTTCAATCACCCTGACATCTGCTGAGAGAGCAATACAGCAGTGTACAGACAATCCAGGAAGTTTTTGGAGAGTGTTGGGGACAACTTCCTGGTACAAGTGCTGGAGGAACTGACTAGGGACCATGCTCCTTTTGACCTGCTGCTTAAAAACAGAAAAGAATTGGTAGGGGAAGTACAAATGGGTGACAACCGAGGAAGCAGTGACCATGAGATGGTTCAGAGTAACAGCCATGTTAGTCTGTATTCGCAAAAAGAAAAGGAATACTTGTGGCACCTTAGAGACTAACCAATTTATTTGAACATGAGCTTTCGTGAGCTACAGCTCACTTCATCGGATGCATACCGTGGAAACTGCAGCAGACTTTATATACACACAGAGATCATAAAACAATACCTCCTCCCACCCCACTGTCCTGCTGGTAATAGCTTATCTAAAGTGATCATCAAGTTGGGCCATTTCCAGCACTTCCAGGATTTGTGCAGGAAATGGCCCACCTTGGTTATCATGCACATTTTCCTTTTTAAGATTGGCACTGTATTTGTCCCTTTCTAGTCCTCTGGAATCTCTCCCATCTTCCATGACTTTTCTAATGTAATCACTAATGGCTCAGATATCTTCTCAGTCAGCTCCGTGAGTATTCTAGGGTGTGTTTCATCAGGCCCTGGTGACTTGAAGACATCTTACTTATCTGAGTAATTTTTAACTTGTTCTTTCCCTATCTTAGCCTCTGATCCTATCTAATTTTCACTGTCGTTCACTAGGTTAGATATTCAGTTACTACTGACCTTTTTGGTGAAAACTGAAACAAAAAAAGCATTTAGCACTTCTGCCTTTTCCACATTTGCTGTTATTGTTTTTTCCTCCTCATTGAGTAATTGGCCTACCCTGTCCTTGGTCTAGCTCTTGCTTCTGATTTTGTAGAATGTTTTCTTGTTACCCTTTATGTCTCTAGCTAGTTGAATCTCATTTTGTGCCTTGGTCTTTCTAATTTTGTCCCTACATACTTGTGTTATTTTTTTATAGCCATCCTTTGTAATTTGACCTAAGTTCCACTTCTTCTTTTCTGAGTTTCAGATGATTGAAGATCTCCTGGTTAAGCCGGGGGGGGGGTCTCTTGCCATACTTCCTATCTTTCCTACTCAGTGGGATAGTTTGCTCTTGTGCCCTTAATAATGTCTCTGAAAAACTGCCAACTCTCTTGAACTGTTTTTCCCCTTAGACTTTCTACCCATGGGATCTTACCTACCAACTTCCTGAGTTTACAGTCCAAGAACTTGTTGGATAATCTGTGTCCTGCTGCATTATATTCCCAACAGATGTCTTCTAGTTGAATTCCCCCATTACCACCAAGTCCTGTGCTTTGGAGGATTTTGTTAGTTGTTTATAAAAAGCCTCATTCACCTCTTGTTCCTGGTTAGGTGTTCTATTGAAGACCCTTACCAGGACATCGCCCTTGTTTTTTACCCCTTTTATCCTTACCCCGAGACTTTCATCAAGTCTATTTCCTATTCCCATCTTAACCTCAGTCCAAGTGTATAGATTTATAATATATAAGGAACAGCTCCTACTTTTTTCCCCTGCCTGTCCTTCCTGAGCAAGGTGTACCCTTCTCATAGACTCATGGACTCATAGATATTAAGGTCAGAAGAGACCTCAGATCATCTAGTCTGACCTCCTGCACAACGCAGGCCACTGAATCTCACCCACCCATTCCTGCGATAAACCTTTCACCTATGTCTGAGCTACTGAAGTCCTCAAATCATGGTTTAAAGACTTCAAGGTGCAGAGAATCCTCCAGGAAATGACCCGTGCCCTACAGAGGAAGGCGAAAACCCCCCAGGGCCTCTTCCAATCTGCCCTGGAGGAAAATTCCTTCCCGACCCCAAATATGGTGATCAGCTGAACCCTGAGCATGTGGGCAAGATTCACCAGCCAGATATCCAGGAAAAAATTTTCTGTCGTAACTCAGATCCTGCTCCATCTAACATCCCATCACAGGCCATTGGGCCTATTTACCATGAATAGTTAAAGATCAGTTAATTGCCAAAATCATGTTATCCCATCATACCATCTCCTCCATAAACTTATCGCGTTTAATCTTGAAGCCAGATGGGTCTTTTGCCCCCACTGCTTCTCTTGGAAGGCTGTTCCAGAACTTCACTCCTTTGATGGTTAGAAACCTTCATCCAATTTCAAGTCTAAACTTCCTGATGGCCAGTTTATATCCATTTGTTCTTGTGTCCACATTGGTATTGAGCTTAAATAATTCCTCTCCCTCTCTGGTATTTATCCCTCTGATATATTTATAGGGAACAATCATATCTCCCCTCAGTCTTCTTTTGGCTAGGCTAAACAAGCCAAGCTCCTTGAGTCTCCTTCTATACCAATACCAGTCATGCGTATTATCCTACCAAGTCTCTGTGATGCTCTGTGATGTTACTGGGAATATGTGTTAAGGGATTTCACTATGAACCAAGTCTAGTATGTTAAGTTATAGTACTAGGAAGCATTTTATATTTATTTCTCTTGTAACCATTTCTAACTTTAATGCCTTAAACTTGTACTCATTAAAATCTCTCTCTTTGTAGTTAAATAAACTTGTTTTATTCTTTCATCAAAACTAATCCAATGTTGTGGTTAAATGAGGCTGTGTAGAAAACTGTTGGATATTGTTCCCTTACCAGGGCAACAGACCTAAAATACCTGAACTGTCCAGGAGAGGGCTGAACAGTGCAGAAAACACCTTTTGAGGGAAAATTCGGGACTGGGAGTGTGTTGGGGTGACCCTGCAGCTAGTAACCAAGGCAGCTGGGGTCAGTGTTGCTGGCATGCTGCAGCTTTCCACAGACATCCAGGGTGTGGTCTGCATGCTGGTTGGCTGTTTGTGAGGGGATCAGGTTGGGAGCTACAGCAGAAAAGTATGGTGAGACACCCCAGGTTGCAAGGCAGATGATGACACATCCCCTCACTGGTCTGGGTTTCACCTCAGAATATCATAGGCACCTTTAGGTAGTTCTTGAATGGAAAGATCCCACCTTACTTCAGCCCTTTCCTCAGGAGCTGTACAGTAAAGGTACTTTATTGTCCCTGGCCTGCCCATGGGTGAGCTGCTCTGCTCCCTTTTAACTCCTCCCCCAATCTGTGCATCTCTTGAAGATGTGGTGGGGCAGGGCTAGCTGAGCCCAGAGGCAGCTACCTTAACCCCTTGTTTGTATATCCCATCACACACCCTCCCCCTTAAGATGGAACCTGAGGAGCCAGAGTCATCAGATTGTTCCCCCCATCCCTGGAGAAAAAATCATAATTTTGATGAGCTTTTCTGACTCTATACTGAATTTGGAAGCATAGGTGCTGACTTTTATTTTTTCCGGTGGGTGCTCCACCCCCACTCCGCCACCAGGCCCCACCCCACTCTACCCCCTCCCTCAAGGGCCCACCCTCGCTCAGCCTCTTCCTGTCCCTGCTCCGCCCCCTTCCTCGAGGCCCCACCCTCATTCCACCTATTCCTGATATTGCTCCACCCTCTCCCCCGAGGCCCCGTGCCAGCTGTCGAACAGCTGAATGGTGGCCCAGATGAAAAGCTGTGGCTGGTGGGTGTTGATCATCCCCACTGTTTTTTTACAGGGGTGCTTGAGCCCTGGAGCCACCCACAGAGTCAGTGCCTATGCCTGATTCTCTCCTTACTTGTAGCAGTGTAAATGAGGAGCTACCCCAATGAAATCAGTGGAGTTAGACTGGTATAAAATTAATGAACAGGTGGTTCCATAGGCGCCAACTTCCCCTCTGCTTCATGGGTGCTTGACCCTCCCCCCGCTCCTGACCCCACCCCTGCACCACCCTCGCCCTGCCCCAATTCCACCCTATTCCCCCAAGTTCCTGCCGCTGCCCCACCTCTTTACTGCCTCCTCCCCTGAGCACGCTGCATCCCCACTCCTCCCCCTCCCTCCCAGAAAGTCCTAAGCACCGCCAAACAGCTGTTAGGTGGTGGGCAGAAAGCGCTGGGAAGGGGAGGAGCGGGCACACAGCACGCTCGGGGGAGGAGGAAGCGAGGAGGGGGAGGGGGTGAGGGTAAGGGTAAGGGAGAGCTCAGCTGTGGATGTGGAGCACCCGCTAATTTTTTCCTGTGGGTGTTCCAGCACCGCAGCACCCATGGAGTCGGTGCCTGTGGGTGGTTCGCTAGCCTGGGAAGCAGTCTAATGAGTGGTGCTGTAGTTCACCAGCAGATATAAACCCAATCTGACAAGCCAGAAAAGGCACATCAGATTAGCAGTGCCAGCAGGAATCTGAAACACATCTCTTGGGTTGAAGAGGGTACTAAGCAGAGGTGAGCCTAGGTGCCATAGCTGTACCAGCAAAGGCACTGTAGTGTAAACAAGACCTGCATTAACCACATTTTTGGACAGTGGATGTGGATTTTAGAGTACTTTGAAAATTAAAAGAAGATCATAATACAGGGGGAGGACATATATTGGGAACCTCTTGATCAAATGACCTAAATTTCCACCATAAAGTCTATGCGAGTTCCTGAATAGCTTTTTAATTATTGCTTCCCCAAAAGGAAGTGGGTGGTGGAAATTATCCACGATTGATCCTGAGAGAGTAATATCAGGATCAGAGCCATAGTTTGAGCCCCAACTATGTGTAAAAAAAAAAGGTATAAGAAGTGTAAAATGTGGATGTTACATGATTGTTTTAATGGGACTGTATCTCACTTGACCTAAAAAATCTTGACTACTAAACTAACTCTGTGGCTATTTTAAAGACAAGATTTTTTTGAGGGCTTCTTTCCCCCAATCAGCTTTCTCTTGTCCTAACCTATTCTGTTGTGCTCCCAGCACTCTGTTCTATATGTCTATGCAATGGTGGAAATGGACAAATTTTCACACCCAGATCCAGTCTTTCAGCCCCACAAAGTCAGCAGTTACCTTGGTTTTGGAGAATTGGGAATGTAAAGAATAATTTCATTTTTAAAGCTGATCTGTAAAGGGCAATAACTGAGACTGTCTTTGTTAGATTTTCTTCTGATGTGTAAAGAAGGTATGAAGATTTGAGGGCCAAGGTGTTTTTGTTTATTTGTATATATGTTTGTTATTGTTTGTTTTTGGGAGGTAAGATACATTTATGTTGCCTCCTTTTATATTAAAAATCCATGTCAGCAGTGCTGTCTGGGGTCCACCTTCAGTGGT
The DNA here is from genome assembly GCF_965140295.1 of Lepidochelys olivacea. Taxonomy (NCBI): domain Eukaryota; kingdom Metazoa; phylum Chordata; order Testudines; family Cheloniidae; genus Lepidochelys; species Lepidochelys olivacea. The sequence goes on along the minus strand of NC_140418.1, from coordinate 40,602,968 downwards.
CACCAGTTTAATAATACTGCGTAGGGCCCCATAAATCCTAAGGATGGCCCTGGGGGAAGGGATTTTAAATCACACCTTGAAAAACTCTGTTTTGGCTGATTTTGTTAAAACCTATTTAACTTCAGTGCCAAATGAGTATTTTGGATAAAGGATGCAAGGGATGGCTGAGAGACAAATTCCCCCCCCCCCAGATTTTTACTATCCTAAGGGGCCAGGACAGTCCCCCATTCCTTCCTTAAATGGCACCCCTAAAGACAAACACTTCTCCACCTAGGCAGAGCAGATCAGCTTGGCACTGGAAGAAATGGGTGAGAGCAGTGGCAGTGAGACTGCATGCCCCCTGTGACATTGCACTCCATATGTTTTATGGAAATATGTTTATAAGAGTGAATATGATGTAACTGGAATATGCTTCATGCAAAAGGTCTCTTGTAAGGTATCATTACAAAGCTTATGATCTACCGAGTCTGTTCATCCTATTTGTTTGCATGTGTTATTTCTATGTCTGGAGTTAGGAGAATAAGATATAAACTTGTTTCAGAGTAACAGCCGTGTTAGTCTGTATTCGCAAAAAGAAAAGGAGTACTTGTGGCACCTTAGAGACTAACCAATTTATTTGAGCATGAGCTTTCGTGAGCTACAGCTCACTTCATCGGATGCAAACTTGTGTTACTGATGTAAACATGTTAAGTGGAAGCCATTAAGGGTGCTTCAGAATCAATGAACTGTGAATGGGTTTGTTAACCAGCAAGCTTTCCTATGTACCTGTCTTCCAGCTACTAGGTAATAAAGAAGAAGGTCTTACAGTGACATATGATCATGTCACCTGAATTAGAATCCATCTTAAACCTGGTGCTTTTCCATTTAGAAGGAGGGCTGGGGATCCAGAGAGACAAAAGATTCTTGCCTTGTGCCAAAGCTATAAAAGGGGGTGGAACAGAACAAAGGGGGCTGCCAGTCATGAGAAATCCCCTAGTTACCACCTGAGCTGGAACTAACAAGGACTGTACCAGGGGAAAGGATTGGGCCCAGACTAAGAAGGAGTCTAGTCTGTGAAAGAAGCTTATTGGAACATCTCTGAGGGTGAGATATACCTGTATTCAGTTTCTTAATGTATTAGGCTTAGACTTGCGTGTTTCATTTTATTTTGCTTGGTAACTTACTTTGTTTTGTCTGTTATTACTTAACCACTTAAATCCTACTTTTTATACTTAATAAAATCCCTTTTGTTTATTAATTAACCCAGAGTAAGTGATTAATACCTGGGGGCGCAAACACCTGTGCATATCTCTCTATCAGTGTTATAGAGGGCGGACAATTTATGAGTTTATCCTGTATAAGCTTTATACATAGTAAAACGAATTTATTTGGGGTTTGGATCCCATTGGAAGCTGGGTGTCTGGATGCTGGAGACAGGAGTACTTGCTGAGCTATTTTCAGTTAAGTCTGCAGCTTTGGCTCCAGACCCTGGCTCTGTGTTGCAGCAGGCTAGCATATCTTGCTCAACAAGACAGGGTTCTGGAGTCTCAAGCTATCAGAGAAAATGGGCTCAGAAGTAGTTTCAGCACATCAGGTGACAGTCCCAAGGGGCTCTCTGTGACTGAACCCGTCACAGTGGCGTAGATGGCAGGATCTGTGCACAGCTGATTGCTTTGAGACACTGGTTGTGATTTTAAGTGAGTTTTAAGTGTGGTGGCCGGAGAACAGACATAGTGGTTACTGGTTTGTTATTTTCTGTTTGTTTATTTCGGGTGAGTGAAATAAGCACAAGAAAGCAGGAAAATGACTACCAGCGAAGCAGCTGTAAAACTAGAGCTGGCCAGACTGGAAGCGGAAGAAAAGGCAAAGGACGGTGAGTTTCAAATGAGGCTCAAAGAAGCAGCTGCAGCCAGGGAGGAGGCTGCACACAGAAGGGCTATGGAGGCAGAGGCAGTCAGGGAGGAAGCTGCTCACAAAAGAGCCATGGAATTAAAAGACAAAGAGCTTGAAGCCCAGAAAGCTGCCCAGGAGGAGAAGGAAAGAGAGAGGCAACTAGCCCTGGAGTTAAAAGACAGAGAAATACAGGCCCAAATTGAAACTCAGAAGTATGAACTGGCTGTAATGGAGTGGAAGAGACAGAACCCTTCAGCAGCTGGCTCCACTTCCCCAAAAATCCATAAATGGGAGCGGTTATGCCCGCAGTATGATGAATCCAATGATATTGCCAAATATTTCATCACCTTTGAGAGATTGTGCACTCTCCATGCGATCCCTGAAGATCAAAAGATGACCACTTTGGTTGCAAAATTGACTGGGAGAGCTCTGGACATATTCAATAGGATGTCTATTGATGATGCTTCAAACTATGGTAAATTTAAGGAACTGGTTTTGAAACAGTTCCAGATTACACCTGAAACCTACAGGGTAAAATTCAGGAGTCTTAAGAGGAGATCTGGATTAAGTAATGTGGCCTATGTAAATGAAATGAGGGATTTGTTAGACGAGGTGGGTGAGGGGAAAAGGCATTACAAGTTTGGAAGAAATGTGTGATTTAGTTACTCAGGAACAGTTCCTGAATATGTGCAGGGATGATGTAAAACAGTATCTGTGGGACAAAAAGGTGGGTGCAGTGGGTGAATTAGCTGGGTTTGCAGACTCTTATGAGCAGTCACAAGCTGCAATTAAATATAAACCACTGGCCGAGGGGGACAGGGTTGGGGGAAAGCAGAATCACTGTTTTACCCCGGGGAAAAGGAGGCTGGGCGTTCACTTCCCCATTCCCCTGTTACTCGTCCCACATCTCCTGTACAAGCAGAGGAGCCCAGAAGGTGCTCTCATTGTAAGTTCACTGAGCACCTGAGGAATAAATCTCCTGGGCTGAGTGGGAACCGGCACCAGGTAACACATGAAGCTGCTGCTTCTCAGAGCACAGGGATATCCCAGGCTACTCCCTCTTTCCACACAGGATTTGTTAATGTTCCTTCTACACAACCAAGCAGGGAGCATATGCATGCTGTTCAGCTTAATGGGAAAGCACTCCAAGGTATAAGACATACTGGTGCAGAGATTTCTGTGGTCAGGAAGGACCTGATCTATGAGAAGGATTTGTTACCAGGAAAAATGGCAGAATTGGAATTGGTGGGAGGTTACAAAGTCCTTGCATCACTAGCTAAGGTACACATGGAAACTGGTGATTTGCAGGCTGAACTGACTGTCACAGCAGTGGCACACAATTTTTCACTGTTTCTACTGGGGAATAATTTTTTTGATGTGGCAGAATCTGCCCCAGGGTTTGTTAACAGCAAGAAGGAATCTTGTTCTGAAAGCCCCAGAGGAGAGGGTAAAATCACATGTGCTGTTGGGGAAATAGGAGAGTGTCTCTTTAATTTCTGGGTAGCAGTGGAAAATGGGCCGTGTAGCCCTGGGGCTCAGGGCAGGTCCCTGCAGAAAGGGCTGGATAGAGCCAGCTCCTGTCCTGTGATCATCTCCCTGGGGGAGGGGGATGGTCTACCTTGCAACAGGGAGGCCTTCCCAGCCGCTGACTGCCAGGAAGTTGTAGTTCAGCAGGGGACAGGTCCTGCCCTGGGGTGCACAGAGACATATATCCCAGAGATGGAAGTTGGGGTCCTGGTGACTGCTGTGGTGGGAACAGACCCCAAAGACTTTGTAGCTGAAAGCAAACCCAACCTGAGTGGAAGATGGGGGCAGGGGATTGTGCTGGCCAGTGAAGGTTCTGTTATAACTGGTAACTGTGAGCCCACAGCTGGATCAGGGTCACCTTCCCTTTTGGGGGACACAGGAGTGTCTACCTCAAAGGGGAGCCCAGAGAGGGAAGTCCAGACAGAAGGTGAGGGGGGACAGGAGGGTCTGTCCACCTTTTGTAGGAAGGCATTTCCCCAGGAGGAGGGTGAAGGATCTGCATCTGAAATGCCAGAGCCTTCACCTGTAGGTCAGGTTTTAAGGGAAAACTGGGGGTCAAATCTCCTGGAGGGGAGAGACCTCCCAGTTGACCTTTTCGGAACAGAGAGTGGGGTCACCGAGGCGATCTTACCAATCCAAAGCACTCCATTGTTGTTGTTCCTTCCTCACTCTGAACTCTAGGGTACAGATGTGGGGACCTGCATGAAAGACCCCCTAAGCTTCTTCTTACCAACTTAGGTTAAAAACTTCCCAAGGTACAAACTTTGCCTTGTCCTTGAACCATATGCTGCCACAACCAAGCATGTTAAACAAAGAACAGGGAAAGAGCCCACTTGGAGACGTCTTCCCCCAAAATATCCGCCCAAGCCCTACACCCCCTTTCCTGGGGAAGGCTTGATAAAAATCCTCACCGATTTGTACAGGTGAACACAGACCCAAACCCTTGGATCTTAAGAACAATGAAAAATCAATCAGGTTCTTAAAAGAAGAATTTTAATTAAAGAAAAGGTAAAAGAATCACCTCTGTAAAATCAGGATGGTAAATACCTTATAGGGTAATCAGATTCAAAACATAGAGAATCCCTCTAAGCAAAACCTTAAGTTACAAAAAGACCCAAAAGCAGGAATATACATTCCATTCAGCACAGCTTATTTTACCAGCCATTAAACAAAAGGAAATCTAACGCATTTCTAGGTAGATTACTTACTAACTAACAGAAGGTCTGAGACTGCATTCCTGAACTGTTCCTGGCAAAAGCATCACCCAGACAGACAGACCCTTCCCCCCCCCCCAATTTGAAAGTATCTTGTCTCCTCATTGGTCATTTTGGTCAGGTGCCAGCGAGGTGAGGGGAAAAGGCATTACAAGTTTGGAAGAAATGTGTGATTTAGTTACTCAGGAACAGTTCCTGAATATGTGCAGGGATGATGTAAAACAGTATTTGTGGGACAAAAAGGTGGGTGCAGGGTTAGCTTCTTAACCCTTTACAGGAGAAAGGGTTTTGCCTCTGGCCACGAGGGATTTTATAGCACTGTGTACAGAAAGGTGGTTACCCTTCCCTTCATTTTTATGACACCAGCTATGCTTGTAAGAGAGAAAACTGTCTCTTCAAGGCAGGAGAAAGAAAAACTTTGCATTTGGGAAACTTCACAAGTGGGTGGGGTAAGTGATTCCAGAGGGAGGGGCCGAAGGCAGGCATGGTTGTAGTGCACCCTTTCCTTGCCAAATCCCCAAACCCATACCTGAATTAAGAGCCTTCTCCAAAGAGACAGAAGTATCTGTGTCTGAACACCTACCATGGTACACAAAGGGATTGGAAAATGGAATAGACACTGAATAAGCCAAACTATGTGAACAAAATCTGTCTGTCATAAATTGGCTGTTAATCTTGTATCTTTTGCTACTTCATCTGTGGGTCAAGATAAAGGAGTTAATAATAATGGTAAACCCTTTAAAGATGTGTGACAAAGCTGATTTGTGGAAAAAACTTGTGTACACGCTAGGGATGGTGACAAGACAGTCCCACAAGCAGGTTGCTTTTCAGCATTTCCCTGTAAACAGGCTGGAAGCTTAGCACAGCAGCAAAAGCATAACAAGCTTGGTGGCTAAATGCCAAGACACCTACAATTTAACAGATAGTACTATCTGCATTCTGTTAACAGTACTGCACACCAACATGTTTTCAGGCACCCAGAGACCAGGAACTCTGCACCTTGGTAAGACACCTATGAATGACATCACAGGGTTTAGAGGTACTGGGAGGGTGTGTAACCAGAGACAAAGAGGGATTTTACATGTACTGTGTCAAGGTTCCCTCCCCACTCTGAACTGTAGAGTACAGATGTGGGGACACACATGAAAGACTCCCCTAAGCTTATTTCTACCAGCTTAGGTTAAAAACTTCCCCAAGGTACAAATCCTTCTTTGTCCTTGGATCGGTACTGCTGCCACCACCAAGTGAGTTAGACAAAGCTTCAGGAAAAGGACCACTTGGAGTTCGTTTCCCTAAAATATCTCCCCAAGCCCCTTCACCCCCTTTCCTGGGGAGGCTTGAGAATAATCTACCAACCAAATAAGTAAACCAGGTGAGCATAGAACAGACCCTTGGTTTTTAGGACACTAAAAACCAATCAGCTTCTTAAAAAACAGAACTTTATTATAAAGGGGAAAAAAGTAGAAGAAACACCTCTGTAAAATCAGGATGGAAGGTAATTTTACAGAGTAATAAGATTCAAAACATGGAGGATTCCCCTCGAGGCAAAACTTTAAAGTTACAAAAAACAGGGATAAACCTCCCTCTTAGCACAGGGAAAATTCACAAGCTAAAACAAAAGATAGTCTAACGCATTTCCTTGCTATTACTTACTATTTTTTGTAAGTTAGATGTATCATTCAGTAGGAGCTAGATTATTTGCTTGGTCTCTCTCTTTGTCTCCGAGAGAACACACACAAAGAGACAAAGCAAAACCTCCCCCCCCACCACAGATTTAAAAGTATCTTCTCCCCTTATTGGTCCTTTTGGTCAGGTGCTAGCCAGGTTATCTGAGCTTCTTAACCCTTTACAGTTAAAGGAGGGATTTTATGCTACCCTTAGCTGTATGTTTATGACATACCGCCTCCACCATGGACAGCGTCCAAGACTCTGGCAGTATGTTCAGGAGGAGGGTGTGACGTTGCACTCCATATATTTTATGGAAATATGTTCACAAATGTGAATATGATGTAACTGGAATATGCTTTATGAAAAAGGTCTCTTGTAAGATATCATTACAAAGCTTATGATCTACCAAGTGTGTTGATCCTATTTGTTTGCTTATATTATTTCTATGTATGGAGTTAGGAGAATAAGATATAAACTTGTGTTCCTGATGTAAACATGTCAAGGGTGATTCAGAATCAATGAACTGTGAATAGGTTTGTTTACCTGCAAGCCTTCCTATGTGCGTGTCTTCCAGCTACTAGGTAATAAAGAAGGTCTTACAGTGACATATGATCATGTCACCTGAATTAGAATCCATCTTAAACCTGGTGCTTTTCCATTTAGAAGGGGGGTGGGGATCCAGAGAGACAAAAGATTCATGCCTTGTGCCAAAGCTATAAAAGGGGGTGGAACAGAACAAAGGGGGCTGCCAGTCATGAGAAATCCCCTAGTTACCACCTGAGCTGGACTAACAAAGACTGTACCAGGGGAAAAGATTGGGCCCAGACTAAGAAGGAGTCTAGTCTGTGAAAGAAGCTTATTGGAACATCTCTGAGAGTGAGATTTACCTGTATTCAGTTTCTTAATGTATTAGGCTTAGACTTGCGAGTTTTGTTTTATTTTCCTTGGTAATTTACTTTGTTCTGGCTGTTATTATTTGAAACTACTTAAATCCTACTTTTTCTACTTAATAAATCCCTTTTGTTTATTAATTAACCCAGAGTAAGTGATTAATACCTGGGGGCGCAAACACCTGTGCATATCTCTCTATCAGTGTTATAGAGGGCAGACAATTTATGAGTTTATCCTGTATAAGCTTTATACATAGTAAAACAAATTAATTTGGGGTTTGGATCCCATTGGAAGCTGGGTGTCTGGGTGCTGGAGACAGGAGTACTTGCTGAGCTATTTTCAGTTAAGTCTGCAGCTTTGTGGGTGTGGTTCAGACCCTGGCTCTGTGTTGCAGCAGGCTAGCATGTCTGGCTCAACAAAACAGCGTTCTGGAGTCCCAAGCTATTAAAGAAAATGGGCTCAGAGGTAGTTTCAGCAGATCAGGTGAAAGTCCCAATGGGGTCTCTGTGACCAAACCCGTCACACCCCCACCCCTAAATTGTGTCCATGGTGGACTCTCCTCACCCTCTCCCGACACTGCAGTGCCCCCCAACCCCAGCCAGAGTCCCTCTGCCTGAAACAGGACTCATGTAGTGCTTCCTGCAGTTGGAGCGGCTAGGAACTGGTGCTTGTCCAGGAGATCTAGGTACAAGGTGGGGCAACCCAGGTAAACGGTCTCAGCGCTGCTGATCAGGCTGGACTTCTGCAGAGCAGAGGGAGCCCTGTGCTTTCTCCCTCGCCCACCCCTAACCCTGGCTGGAGCAGTGGAACAGCTGCCCGATGCCGCTGGAGAAGGGGCCACACACCCCACTGAGGGCTGAAGCAGGTCTGGGTCAGCCTCTGCTACAGTGAACCCATCGGCCACAAAAGTTGAACAGGTGATAGGCAATTAACACAGTCATCTATCAACTGATTGATGGGGCTGGAGCTGCCCAGGAACTATGGATCCCTGGCTGGAGCTGCAGCACTATTGCTGGTGGGTGCTAAGCACCAGCTATTTTTTTTCCATGGGTGCTCCAGCCGTGAAGTGCCCACGGAGTCGGTGCCTGTGTTTGGAAGGCATAGTGCTGGAGAGCCAGGTGCCAATGCATAAGCCAGGGATTTGTATCTTTTCTGGCATTTAACCACCTTAAGAGGGCCTGCTCAGTGATAACCTTGAATGGATTTCCCAGGAGATAATATTGTAGAGAGTCCATGGCCCATTTCACAGTGAGCTCCCCCTTTTTTATTGTGGAAAAGGCATGTGGTTGCAGAGCTCAAACCATGAGCCACTGAAATGTTGCTGGGGTACCATGGTGTTCAAAGAGCATAGGCCAAAACTGCTGGAGGCCAAATAGAATGGAAAATGCAGGTTTCTCCTGTGATTTTGGTTTGATATACTGGGCCTTGCCCAGCCGGTCTAATAGTTTGTCTACTTGGGGCATGGGGTTGTCATAGATATAAAGGGAAGGGTAAACCCCTTTAAAATCCCTCCTGGCCAGAGGAAAAATCCTCTCACCTGTAAAGGGTTAAGAAGCTAAAGGTAACCTCGCTGGCACCTGACCAAAATGACCAATGAGGAGACAAGATACTTTCAAAAGCTGGGAGGAGGGAGAGAAACAAAGGGTCTCTGTCTGTCTGTATGCTCCTTTAGCCAGGGACAGAACAGGAATGGAGTCTTAGAACTTTTAGTAAGTAATCTAGCTAGGTATGTGTTATATTATGATTTCTTTAAATGGCTGAGAAAGGAACTGTGCTGAATAGAATGACTATTCCTGTCTGTGTGTCTTTTTTGTAACTTAAGGTTTTGCCTAGAGGGATTCTCTATGTTTTGAATCTAATTACCCTGTAAGGTATCTACCATCCTGATTTTACAGAGGTGATTTCTTTACTTCTATTAAAAGTCTTCTTGTAAAAAAACTGAATACTTTTTCATTGTTCTCAGATCCAAGGGTTTGGGTCTGTGGTCACCTATGCAAATTGGTGAGGATTTTTACCAGACCTTCCCCAGGAAGTGGGGTGGAAGGGTTGGGAGGATTTTGGGGGGAAAGATGTGTCCAAACTACGTTTCCCAGCAATCCCAGTTAGAGTTTGGTGGTGGCAGTGGAGATCCAGGGACAAAGGATAAAATTAATTTGTACCTTGGGGAAGTTTTAACCTAAGCTGGTGAAAGTAAGCTTAGGAGGTTTTCATGCAGGTCCCCACATCTGTACGCTAGAGTTCAGAGTGGGGAAGGAACCTTGACAGGGGTAGACATCCAATCTGGAGATTGCACCGATCTTTCTGAAGTCTGTGCAAAACAGGAGAGTGCCATCTGGCTTTCACAGAATATCAGGGTTGGAAGGGACCTCAGGAGGTTATCTAGTCCAACCCCCTGCTCAAAGCAGGACCAATCCCCATTTTTTGCCCCAGATCCCTAAATGTCCCCCTCAAGGATTGAACTCACAACCCTGGGTTTAGTAGGCCAATGTTCAAACCACTGAGCTATCCCTCCCCCCTCGTCCTTTGGGACTATATGACTGGGCTTCACCACTCCCTGTGAGAGTCTTCAATGACCCCCAGCTCTAACATCGCCTGGACTTCTTGCTTCGTGGCCTCTCACATTTTTTGGGGGGGCGGCTGAAGGTTCTCCTTGACTAGCCACCCAGGTTTCATTTGGATATGGTGGTGCATGAAATGGGTCTGCCCTGGCTGGGAGGAGAACACCAAGTAAAAGGTTTTTATGACACTTCGCCCTTTGTTCCAGGCGAAGGTGTTCCCTCCATCTGTATAGAGTCTGAGGGCAATGAGGTGAGCACTTGGGGCCCCAGTTCTGGGTCATAGGGATAAGGGGAAATAAATAAGCCTTTTCATTCCTTCCACAACTTTAGATCTGTCCTTGTTGGTCTGCCTAATTTCAAAGTTAACTGGCCTGATTTAGCATACCACTTCATAGAGTGCTTTCCAGTTGGCAACTAACTTGGGAACAGGAGGAGTACTCAATCACCAGGCTTAAATAAGTACACATGCACCCCATTGTTGTAGGCTCACTCCTGGGTGCTTTGAATATTGAGGATTTTTTTTTTGGCAAAGGGTCTCAAGGGTCTCAAGCTTCTCCTCTAGCTTCAGCACATTTTGTATGATATTTTCCGTCCTAGGAGCCTGCCCTTCCCACATGTCTCAGACCAAGTCGAGAATTCTCCAGCGTCATCTCCCATACAAGAGTTAAAATGGGAAGAACCCAGCAGATGAATGAGGTGCCTCATGAATAGCATAAAATGGAAGAATGGGGGAAATCAACTGATCTCAGTGTTGGAGGTCCTGAGGCATAAACTTTTTTAACATCCACTTCTGGGTCTGGTTGAATCATTCAACTAGATCATCTTTCTGTGGGTGATAGACCAATGTGTGTAAGGTCTTTATGTTTAGAAGATCACAGACCTCCTTTAGCAGCTGAGACATAAAGTTAGTACCTTGATCTATGAGGATTTCCTTAGGTAACCCTTCTCAAGCAAAGACTTTCAGCAGTTCCGCAGCAATAGTCTTCGCATTGGTGGTGTGCCGTCGGATTGTCTCAGGATAGCAGATAGCATAATCGACTGTTACTAATATGGATTTGTCGACAACGGGGAGGGGTACCAGAGGGGCTTTAGTCCTCCCTCTTGATCCTACTAGTTGGCATTCGGGGCAGGAGATGGAGAAATGTTTAACTTCCTGGTGTACTCCAGGCCAAAAAGAAGCCACCTAAAATCTGGGCCAGATTCTTCTCTTGTCCAAGGTGATCTGCAGAGGGGATACCATGTGCTAGGCACATGACTTCACTCTGGTGATACCAGGGGATGAGGAGTTCCTACCAAACTTCCCCTGTCATCAGTCTTTCTGCAGTTGGTACAGTTGCTCCCCCTGGAGCTCAAACTGGGGGTAGTGTACCACTCATTGAGGGTCTGTCACTTCCCCGTTACACACCAGCAGTTGGTCACACGCCTGACTTAAGATTTTGTCTTCCCTCTGGTCCTTTACAAAGTCCATCTCTGTGGTCAGTATCTCCCCATCCGGTAGGGGATCAATATTTCCCCATTGTTAGGAGGCCCTTCCAGCAGAGCTTCCTTTTGGCCAAATCCCCCGTCTCCAGCATCCAGCTTCTTACCTATACCTGCCACCATCTTAGGCCATGGGGTCCCATCTCCCAGGTTTTCTCTGCTATTTCCTCTGGTGTCTCTGGCATTGATTTACCCCCTCAATACCTCAGAGAAATGCTCTCAGTCCTGACCCAAGATAATGCGGTAGGCTAGTGTTGAGGCCAAGGCCCTTCAAGGGACTTTGTGTTCTCCCCCACGGTCAACTGCACATATTAACTGGGATAGGGTTAAATGTCTCCATGAATACATTGCTGGAATATACCCTCCCTGGGGATTTCAGGTGTGATTTCAGGACCAAGTCATCCCAGATTAGGTCTACCCATACCCAGAATCCACTAGGCATGTTACCGCACTTCCATTTATCAGCACAGGTACCATTACTTTTACTGGAGTATGCTTACAGGCATGGCTTTCTGCCATCCACACTTGTCCATACCCACACTCCATATAGGGGCATTCATGATACTGCTAACCCGGGCACCGACATGAAAAGCATACCTCTGTGGTTAGCTGAGGGGCTGCTGCCAGGGCCCTGACATCTGGGGTCTGGGACCATTTCCTGGCCTTCTGGTGGGGGAGTCCACAGGGGTCCCAAAAGCCTTTGTCCAGGCTAGGGTTGGAGAGGCTGGGGTTTCCTACTGGGTCCCAGTCCCAAGCTTGGGGGCCAGCTGGGCCCTTTAGAGGCTGGTGCTTCGGGAACCACCCTGTCTGCTCACTGGTTCCCTGTGTTGGGTTCCCTCTTGAGTCAAGGGGCTTCCATGGCTTCTGGCAGCTGCTCAGGTGAGGCAATTAGGGCTGCCTCTACTGCTAAATAATTCTCTATTAGTTGGACCATGTCAACTAGGGATTCTGGCTGATGCTGAAGCATCCAGTCCCCACCACCAGTCAGGAGTAAGTGAGCAAACTGGTCCACCAGAATGAACTCAGCCACCATGGCTCCCATCCATATCTCTGGCTACATGCACTGCCAGCACAGGTCCCTCAATCTCTGCACATCCACACTGGGCTGGGCACCCTGGGGCTATTCCTCTTCTGGGTCATCCTCTGGTCCCACCTTTCAATTTCATGGATGAGGCAGGGCCCTAGGCACAGGCTTAAAGCCCCAGGAGGAGAAGCCCTGGGGGAACCCTATGGCTGAATCAAGGCCACGACCTGTTGGACCAATTGTTGCTTCTGCTGTTGTGCCCCTGAGTCCCAGACCATCTGTTGCTGCTGGGCAGCCATTTACTGCAGGAGTTGTTGCTGCTGCTGGACTGAGCTGCCTGCTGCTGCTGCTGGTTTTCCATTACCCACTTAAGCAGATGCTCTAGGTCCATCTTTTTTGACCTACCAAGGCCATATCTTCTAGTCTGGGGTTGTCTGACCATCTGGGTCTGTCAGTCCTCCCCTCTCTCCAGGGGTGGGAAACATGCCCATGTTCCACACCAACTTATGATGGTCATTGCTCCTGGGGAGCATTGCCTAGTGGTTAGGGACATAGGCCCTTTGACCTGCAAAAGGGGTATTTGCAGGGGAGTCCAGGCCCTCTCGCTCCACTGGGATCCAGCCCAGGGCCCTGTGAGGATGACAAAGGGGTCTGACACCCAGGAGTGCCTTAAGGCTGCCCTCCCCAGGCTACTTCCTACCACCCTGCAATTGTCCACAGTTTGCAGTCTTTAACAGGAGAGTGTGGAGGGCATCAGCTCGCTGCCTGGCACCTCTTCACAGCTGGGCATGGCCTGGTCACTTTCTCCCTCTTGGAGTGGCGGCTGCCTCCTCTTGTGTCTTGGCCCTCCCACCAGGTCAGTTCCCAGTCTCTCTCCCATTCAGGGCCAGTCCATAAACCAAACATGGGGAATCAACACAAACAAACTGGGTTAGGGTATTGGAAAGGGAAATGCCTCCTTCTCAGGTTCTAACAGAAGCAGATCCTTGCTTCCCTTAGGGCTGTGGACAGGAGAGATCCTGCCTGCCTTCCCTCAGCCTAAGAACACTGGAAGCTCCCTAGAAGTGGTGGGGCCTCCAGCGCCCAAACCATGGCCCTGCCCTCTGCTCTGCCCCTTCCCCTGAGTCCCCACCCCTACTCTGCTTCTTCCCCCAAGGGCCCACCCCCCCAATCCACCTTTGCCTCCAAGCCCCACCCACCACTCGCTCCTCTCCCCCCCTACCCCCATCACTCGCCCTTAAGACAGGATAAAAGTGAGAGGGAATAGCCTTTCCACTTTAAAAAGTGATGGGGATATAGCCTCCTGGTCCTCCCCAGTTCTGGCATCCCTGTCTCAGCCCTTTCCTCAGGAGCTGTGAGTTGCTGATCTGCTCTCTTCCCTGGCTTGCCCCTAGGTGAGCTACTCTGCATTCTTTTAACTCCTCCTCCATTCTGTACATCTCTTGCAGGTGTGGCAGGGTGGGGCTGGCTGAGCCCAGGGAAGCTCCTGATCCCCTTGTTGACCAGTGTGGTGTTTGTATACCCCATCAGATGCCTATAAGATAGCCTTAATCAAAAGGGAAGTGGTACCAGAAATATTATAAAGGTTTTTAAAGATAAACAAACAAAGAGAAAAAAATCCGGACAATTGACCCAAATTGTCCACAGTTATTGCTGCCAAATTTATGAGAACAAGGCCTGGTCAACTTGAATAAAAAAATATCCAGTTCTTAAAGTCAATTTTAGTAAGGATGTGAGACAACTGAGAGACGCAATTTCTCTCACTAATGATTCTTAAATTAAGAAGTTTACCCCCTTTCTGCAGGCATTTGGATGGTGGTGTGCTTGGAGACAGTTACAGAAATTAGATGTGAGCTTAAGGCGATAACCGCCTGGATCCTGCTAGCAGAACACCTGTTTCTGAACCACAGGTGTTCCAGTAGCATGAAGCACTCAGGACTGCGGGACATCTTAATGAAGCTGAGAGAACAATCTGGGATCCTAAAAGTTGGGCAAATGGGGAGCCCAATAACACCAAGTGTCGGGGTCTACCACAGACCACCTAACCAGGAACAAGAGCTGAATGAGGCTTTTTATAAACAACTAACAAAATCATCCAAAGCACAGGACTTGGTGGTGATGGGGGACTTCAACTACCCAGACATCTGTTGGGAAAATAATGAAGCAGGGCACAGATTATCCAACAAGTTCTTGGACTGTATTGGAGACATTTTTTTTATTTCAGAAGGTGGAGAAAGCTATTAGGGGAGAGGCTGTTCTAAGTATGATTTTGACAAACAGGGGGGAACTGGTTGAGAATTTGAATGTGGAAGGCAGCTTAGGAGAAAGTGCTCATGAAATGGTAGAGTTCATGATTCTAAGAAATAGTAGGAGGGAAAACAGCACAATAAAGATAATGGACTTCAAGGAGGCAGACTTTAGCAAACTCAGGAAGTTGGTAGGTAAGATTCCATGGGAAGCAACTCTAAGGGGAAAAACAGTTCAAGAGAGTTGGCAGTTTTTCAGAGACATTATTAAGGGCACAAGAGCAAACTATCCCACTGACTAGGAAAGATAGAAAGTATGGCAAGAGACCCCCCTGGTTTAACCAGGAGACCTTCAATCATCTGAAACTCAGAAAAGAGTCCTACAAAAAGTGGAACTTAGGTCAAATTACAAAGGATGACTTTAAACAAATAACACAAGTATGTAGGTACAAAATTAGAAAGGCTAAAACCCAAAATGAGATTAAATTAGCTAGAGACATAAAGGGTAACAAGAAAACATCCTACAAATACATGAGAAGCAAGAGCTAGACCAAGCACAGGGTAGGCCAATTACTCAATGAGGAGGAAAAAACAATAACAGCAAATGTGGAAAAGGCAGAAGTGCGAAATGCCTTTTTTGTTTCAGTTTTCACCAAAAAGGTCAGTAGTAATTGGATATCTAACCTAGTGAATGACAGTGAAAATTAGATAGGATCAGAGGCTAAGATAGGGAAAGAACAAGTTAAAAATTACTCAGGCAAGTTAGATGTCTTCAAATCACCAGGGCCTGATGAAATACACCCTAGAATACTCACGGAGCTGACTGAGAAGATATCTGAGCCATTAGTGATTATATTAGAAAAGTCATGAAAGATGGGAGAGATTCCAGAGGACTGGAAAAGGGCAAATATAGTGCCAATCTTAAAAAGGAAAATAAGGACAACCCAGAGAATTACAGACCAGTCAACTTAACTTCAGCACCTGGAAAGATAATGGAGCAAATAATTAAGCGATCAATTTGGAAATACCTAAAAGATAATAAAGTGATAAGTAAGAGTAAGCATGGATTTGTCAAGAACAAATCAAATGAAACCAACCTAATAGCTTTGACAGGTTAAGAAGTCTTGTAGATGGGGGCAAGCAATAGATGTGGTACATCTTGACTTTAGTAAGATTTTTGATACTGTCTAGCATGACCTTCTCATAAACAAACTACGGAAATACAACATAGATGGAGCTACTATAATGTGGGTGCATTGGTTTGGAAACTGTTCCCAGAGAGTAGATATCAGTTGTTCACAGTCAAGTTGGAAAGGCATGAAAGGAGTGAAGTTTTGGAATAGCCTTCCAAGGGAAGCAGTGGGGCAAAAGATCTATCTGGCTTTAAGATTAAACTCGATAAGTTTATGGAGGAGATGGTATGATGGGATAACATGGTTTTGGTAATGAAATATTCATGGTAAATAGGCCCAATGGCCTGTGATGGGCTATTAGATGGGGTGAGATCCAAGTTATCCAGGAAAGAATTTTCTGTAGTATCTGGCTGATGAATCTTGCCCATATGCTCAGGGTTTAGCTGATCGCCATATTTGGGGTTGGGAAGGAATTTTCCTCCAGGGCAGATTGGAAGAGGCCCTGGAGGTTTTTCGCCTTCCTCATTAGCATGGGGCATGGGTCACTTGCTGGAGAATTCTCTGCTCCTTGAAGTCTTTAAACTACGATTTGAGGATTTCAATAGCACAGATATAGGTGTGAGGTTTTTGGTGGGTGAAATTCTGTGGCCTGCGTTGTGCAGGAGGTCAGACTAGATGATCATAATGGTCCCTTCTGACCTAAATATCTATGAATCTCTGAATCTATATCAAGTGGATCAGTTGTGGGTCTCATTCTATTCAATATATTCATCGGTGATTTAGATAATGGCATAGAGAGTACACTTATAAAGTTTGCAAATGATACCAAACTGGGACAGGCTGCAAATGTTTTGGAGGATCGGAGTAAAATCCTAATGATCTGAACTAAATAGGACAAATAAGGACAAATGGAAAGTACTCCATTTAGGAGGGAACAATCTTTTGAACACATATAAAATGGGGAGAAGGGGATGACTGCCCAAGAAGGAGTACTCCAGAAAGAAATCTGTGTATCATACTGGATCACAAGTTAAATATGTATTAACAGTATAACACTGTTGCAAATAAAGCAAACATAATTTTGGGATGTATTAGCAGGAATGTTGTAAGCAAGACACAAGAAGAAAAGGAGTACTTGTGGCACCTTAGAGACTAACCAATTTATTTGAGCATAAGCTTTCGTGAGCTACAGCTCACTTCATCGGATGCATACTGTGGAAAGTGTAGAAGATCTTTTTATATACACACAAAGCATGAAAAAATACCTCCTCCCACCCCACTCTCCTGCTGGTAATAGCTTATCTAAAGTGACCACTCTCCTTACAATGTGTATGATAATCAAGGTGGGCCATTTCCAGCACAAATCCAGGGTTTAACAAGAACGTCTGGGGGGGGGGTAGGAAAAAACAAGGGGAAATAGGTTACCTTGCATAATGACTTAGCCACTCCCAGTCTCTATTCAAGCCTAAGTTAATTGTATCAGATTTGCAAATGAATTCCAATTCAACAGTTTCTCGCTGGACGAACGCTTATGCTCAGATAAATTGGTTAGTCTCTAAGGTGCCACAAGTACTCCTTTTCTTTTTGCGAATACAGACTAACACAGCTGTTACTCTGAAACCTGTCAAGACACAAGAAGTAATTCTTCTGCTCTACTCTACGCTGATTAGGCCACAACTGGAGTTTTGCGTTCACTTCTGGGTGCCACATTTCAGAAAAGATGTGGAGAAATTGGAGAAAGTCCAGAGAAAAGCAACAAATATGATAAAGGGCACTGTCTAGATGAAGTCAAACAGTTTTGATTGGACAAAGGTAAATGATTTGGCCCAATCCAGGCATAGTGTGGAAGGATCCGCAGGGCAAATCTTCACCCTTGCTGCTATTCAGCTCCTGATCTGAAGCAGCCCCCACTCTTCCTGTCCCCAACCCCCCACCCCCAACTCTGTCAAAGCTTCCCAGTCCTGACGTGCACTTTCATTTGCTGACTCAGTTCAACCAATGAGATTGAAGTATGCAAATTAACTGGAGGGGGCATGATGACTGGCACAGTTACTTCTCATGTTACAATCCTCCTCTGCCAGCGGTACTAGGTGGGTGCTGTGTGGAAATCAGCATTGCCAGTGTGCCAGTTTTCTGACTGTCACCAAAACCAACAGGGTTCTTCCGATGCAGGCCTAGAATGTTCCTGGACATTTTGGAATTGATCGTACATAGTCTTCAAAAGCTTTCACATCTCAGACAAACAGATAGACAGACTGAGCAATGCCGTCAAGCTGAGTGTTTAGCCCACAAAGTGTGGCTTGTGATTTATTATACAGCAGCCCTTCCTCCCCTCAACCACCTTTGGGCATGCTGAACTCTGCTAGTGGGAGTTCCAGGCTAATGGTAAACAGACTACGGGGTTGAGCACAGTTTTGAATTGGCATCATATGTCTCTTCGGGCTTGTCTCACTTGAAACGCTGCAGCAGGGGTTACATCAGTTTAACTGCATTGCTCCCGAGTGTGGGTTTTTCACATCCCTGAGTGACATAGTTATACAGACCTAATTTCCTAGTGTAAACCAGGCCTCAGTTTCCCTTTATCACTGCTTAATTGTAAGCAGAGTCAGAATGGGCTCTCCCCTGATATCTGGTGGTGAGCTGTGGAAAAGGACTTCAGGGGCTGATCTCGTTTGCATGGGCACACCCACCCTGCCTAGCATGATGGGACTGCTTGCCCAAAATGGTCACTTTGGCTGCTGTGCAATGCCCAGTCTCTTTGTTATTGAGGCAGGACTAATAAAGGATTGTTATCCTGGTTATGTGAATCAAGGACAGTAGAACTTTACTTGGCATTTTATGACTGACGGACTCGCCCTCAACTAAGCAGCACTTGCTACGCAAGGGACAGGGGTTCCAAAGCCTAGTGAATTGGGAGAGGTTTGGCATTTGTATCTGGGAATGAAATGGCATTTTGGCTGCCTCTTTCCATTATGTAGTAACAGAACTAATTTTGATTCTACTGGGAGTCTTCTTCCATGCTACAGACTGCTTCCTTGTACCCCCCCCCCGCCAGCTTCTTATCCTTATGAACCCAACTCAACTCATCCTTCTCATCTGGGATCCCATGTTATTCAATCAGGTAGTTATTTCAGCCAATGGGGTTCCTCTGAGCTGTGGCCTGTCTGGTTAATTGGCCCCCTTCTTTGCCTACATTAATCCTTCATGAGCCCCCCATCACACCATGCCTCACTAGTATTTTTAACTACAGGGTTGCACAGTTTGTTGCGTCTGCTGGCCAAGTGCATTGCACACACTGGAGCTCCTTGAATCCATCTGCTCCCTCTCCCCCCATGCCATGGCTCTGTGTGCCCTTCCCCCTCCCCACCATGCCAGGGGCTCTATCTTCTCCCCATTCACTCCTCTGTCACATGCCAGGAGCTCTGTGGGGGCATGTGCGCAGCAAGTAGCATGCCAGGCCAGTGAGTCTCAGAGCTAGGTCAAAAGACTCGGGCCGGTGTGGTTTGGTCTATGACACCAAACACAGCTGTGTGGGTGTTTGGGATTGGGCTAGAGCTCAGGGTCTGATGCCCATCCCCTTCCACAGGCTGAATCTAGCTGCTGCATGCTTCCGTTTGCTGTGTGGATGCCCCTGAGTGTCCCAATGTCCCCATTTCATCCAGTCCCTCCGTCCCCACCTTTCTCCCATACCATTGTCCCCAGTTCTCCCCCCAAGCCTGGAGTTCTTCCTGGCCCCATTGCCCCTTTCCCCCATGCCAGGGACCCCCTCTGCCCCATTCTTTGTCTCAAAGGAGTCTTTCAGCCTCTGAATATTTTAAATTCCATTGGGTTGGTGGGCAGAGCTGAGATGGGGTTGCTGTTAATAGCTGCCTCAACCAGTTCTCTGAGCTATTGACCAGGGGTTCTCAAACTTTTTTTGCTAGGCTCCCCTGTGCAAATATTTCAGGCTGTGACACCACTCCTGCCCAAAGTGATACCTAATTACTGCACATATTGATAGGAGCGCTAAATAAATCATGATCCCTGCAGTTAGAAACACGTTTAAGAAACACGTTTTCTGAAAAAAAAATTGACAACAGGACACAGTCTGGGGAGTTAGAAGCCTTTTCCAGTGATTGTGGCAACAATCATAACATTGTCCAAGGATTGTGGTTTTATACACAACTATGTACAACAAGTATCTTGACACTTAATGTGAGGGGTACTGTTGTTTTGAAGCACACAGTTTTTTAAAAAATCACAGCTCCAGGGAACTGAGACAGACCCTTAAATTGTTCTCCCCATTCGCTCTCAGGCCACCCAGCTCTGGAGGCAGCGCCACTACCAGCAGCAGCCCAGAAGTAATGTGGCATGATATGATTTGATGTATTGTGGCTCTTGTGGTCCCTGCTACAATAATCTTGCAACACCCTTTCGGATCGGGAGCCCCGGTTTGAGAAACACTGCCATAGACAATTACTGAGATGTCTGCAGCTGCTGGCTCTGTTAACCAGATAACCAAGGGCTCCATGTGTCCCCTATTTCCCCCTTTTGGTTTTTCTGATTTTCACCAAAGTCCATAGGGCTCAGCCCACTGATGCCCAGAACACTCCCTGGCATTCTAGCATTGTTTGGCAATGGTGGTGAAAAGTTATCAGGTTACAGACATAAGAACGGCCATACTGGATCAGAACAAAGGTCCATTTAGCCCAGTATCCTGTCTTCCGACTGTGGCCGATGCCAGTGCTTCAGAGGGAATGAATAGAACAGGCAATCATCAAGTGATCCATCTCCTGTTGCAGAGAAATGTCATTGAATTGATTGTTCAACCTCATTTCACTCAACCAGTCCCGTTTACTACAGTTGTTCTTAGTTAGTCCCTAGGCACAAGGCCCTGTTGTGCGGTGCCAGGTGCTGCACACACACAGAGCAGCAGACAGTCCCTGCCTCAAAGATCTCACAATCAGAGGAGACAAACCAGACACCAGAGGGAAGGGCTAGACCACACCAAAGTGGTGTCTCCTGTTTGGGCATTGCTGAAAAGCCCCTGCTCCCAGCAGCCCCTAGCGGAACAGAGCAGATAGGTGTTTCGGGAGCCTCCGAACACACTGCAGGTACAGGCCAGATTCTCTTCTACATCCCAGCTCTGCACAGGGTGGCTGCCTGGTGGAGGTGCCAGCTGAAAACTCTCACAGGGAGAGCATAAAGCCAGGTGTTGGGGGGGGGGGGCAGGGAGAAGGTGTGGCTAAATCCCACTATGTTATGCTGATCCTCAGCTGGCAGAGGGTCCCTTGAGGTATAGTTTCAGCTGGTAGATGGCTTTATCACTGACCCCGAGGCAGGGGAGGCTCTACCAATTTTGCCACCCCCAAGCAGTCACTGCTGAATTGCTACTGCCACAACCACAGCGGAGCTGCTGCCGAATTGCCACCATGCTTGGGAGAGCAGCAGAGCTGCTGCCCAGAAGCTGCCGTGGCAGGAAGAGCGGCCGAGTTGCTGCCGGATTGCCGCCGTGGGACACGGACGGCCGCCCCATTCTGAATGCTGCCCCAAGCGCCGGCTTGGAAAGCCGGTGCCTGGAGCTGACCCTGCCCCGAGGCCAGGGACGGCACAGACCAGCCCCCAGAGTCACAGAGCTTTAGCCGATGCCATTCCTCCCTCCCCCACTTCCCAGCACTATGTTCACTCAGGCACAGGGCTACCTGCCCTGTGCTGTGTGTGTGTGAGCCTGCCTGGGGAGCATTGCTGTGTGGACACGTTACCCAACTAGGAGGATAATTTGACAGTCAAGCAGGCTGTACAAGCAATGCTTCTGCTGGAGTTTCCTCATGTTGTACCCAATCCAGCTGTGGTGCAGAGATCTGGGATTCTGCCCTCTATACCACATAATCTCTGAATGGGACTCTGCCAGGCACCAGCCCACTGAGCAGTCACACAAGGGTGTCAGTGCACCCCTGTGCCCTAGTGCACCCATGCCCTCCATTGCAGCATGGGTGCATTGGTGCCATGACTCCAGGCACTATCCCCGTAGGAGGGGGCTTCAGAGTACAAAGGGACTGTAACACTAACTCCAGTCCTCCCCGCTGTGGTGAAGAATCCCTGCAGGTTTCTGGGCTGCAATGCAGAGAGAGTGCCCATGCCCCCCCACCCCCTCCATCCTTAGGCCTGGATCTAGATCCACAGGGCGGGGACTCCATTGGGTATGGGAAACAGAGAGTAATGCTGCAGCTGTAACACTCCCCTGCTGCAAGCTCCGGGTTTATCCCTGCCTCCCCCTGGGGTGGAGGTGATGATTTGGGAGACTGGGGGGCTCCACGAGTAAGTCCCTTTCCCCTGGTCTCCCTGTCTTTAAAGCCAATAGCTTTCACCAACAACCAGGCTGCTTCAGTGCTGAACTTCCAGAGATCCCACAAGGATGTGGCTGTCTATAAAAACTGGTAGGATGCTCACACTGTGGAAATAACACTTCCTTTCAAACCTGGAATCTAAACTGTGGATTTTAATTGCATTGATTTTCCTAATGGAAAGGAAAAATGCTGCTGTATCAACCTGTCCAAAATGTTCCAAGCAGATGTCATTAATTTACCCTGGGAACTGTACCCTGAAATGTGACTAAGATTATTCTAGGTAACTCAATGGCTTTCATTTGAAATATTTAACCTTTTCTTTTCAAATTTGTTGTAGCCGCATTAAATGATGGTTTAAAGATGAAGCTTCGTTTTAGCTTTTACAAACTCTATGCCTGTTGTCATAAATATAAAGGGAAGGCTAACCACCTTTAAATGCCTCCTGGCCAGAGGAAAAACCCTTTCACCTGTAAAGGGTTAAGAAGCTAAGATAACCTCACTGGCACCTGACCAAAATGACCAACAAGGAGACAAGATACTTTCAAAGCTGGAGGGGGGAAAACAAAGGGTCCTGTCTGTCTGTGTGATGCTTTTGTCGGGACCAGAGCAGGAATGCAGGTCAGAACTCCTGTAAAGAGTTAGTAAGCAATCTAGTTAGATATGCGTTAGATTCTGATTTCTTTAAATGGCTGATAACATAAGCTGTGCTGAATGAAATGTATATTCGTGTTTTTGTGTCTTTTTGTAACTTAAGGTTTTGCCTAGAGCGATTCTCTATGTTTTGAATTTGACTACTCTGTAAGGTATTTCCCTTCCTGATTTTACAGAGGTTTTTCTTTTACTTTTTCTTTAATTAAAATTCTCTTTTAAGAACCTGATTGCTTTTTCATTGTTTTTAAGACCCAAGGGTTTGGGTCTGTGTTCACCTATGCAAATTGGTGAGGCTTTTTATCAAGCCTTCCCCAGGAAAGGGGGTGTAGTGCTTGGGGGGATATTTTGGGGGGAAGACGTTTCCAAATGGGCACTTCTCCTGTTATTTTTGTTAGAGACTTTGGTGGTGGCAGCATAAGGTCCAAGGAAAAAAGGTAAAACAGTTTGTACCTTGGGGAAGTTTTAACCTAAGCTGGTAAAAATAAGCTTAGGGGGTCTTTCATGCAGGTCCCCACATCTGTACCCTAGAGTTCAGAGTGGGGAAGGAACGTTGACAGAAAATGTAATGCTGTATATTATGAATTACGACCTCTCATATGGGCCACGGGGAATCTTTGAAACACTAATTTCTGGAGCGAGCAGCAGGAGGATGTGCACGAACTCAGAGAAACCACAGAACAAAACTCCAGCAAGGAAAGTCCCCTGAATTCAGCCTGGGAAGCTGCTTTGAACATAAGCTTGGAAAGAATATCTTAAACAGCAAATGATGTCTAGCACAGGGCCTAGTCCCGTGCTTGCAAGCTAGGCAAAGCTCCCAGTTCAGCTCTCAGAAGACTTGCTGCCATGGAAGTGAATCTCTGATATGTTAGCTTATACTTTCTCCTAAACTAATTGCAGAAACAACCAGACTGCTACATTCATCTGGTGAAACACTCGATATTAAACAAACACGGAGGCAGCTGTTGTCAGCATGCTGACTTTAAAGCCTGGTTTCAGTAGACACAGCAGGTAACACTTACATAGCCCTGGTCTACACTACAAGTTTAGGTCAAATTTAGCAGCGTTAGATCGATTTAACCCTGCACCCATCCACATGATGAAGCCATTTTTGTCGACTTAAAGGGCTCTTAAAATTGATTTCTATACTCCTCCCCGATGAGGGGAGTAGCGCTGAAATCGACATCGCCAGGTCAAATTTGGGGTAGTGTGGATGCAATTTGACGGTATTGGCCTCCGGGAGCTATCCCAGAGTACTCCATTGTGACCGTTCTGGACAGCACTTTCAACTCAGATGCACTAGCCAGGTACATGGGAAAAGCACTGGGAACTTTTGAATTTCATTTCCTGTTTGGCCAGAGTGGTGAGGTCATCAGCAGAGGTGACCATGCAGTCCCAGAATCGCAAAACAGCTCCAGCATGGACCGAAGGGGAGGTACTGGATCTGATTGCTGTATGGGGAGACAAATCCATGCTATCAGAACTCTGTTCCAAAAGACAAAATGCCAAAATATTTGAAAAAATCTCCAAGGGCACGAAGGACAGAGGCTACAACAGGGACCCACAGCAGTGCCGCATGAAACTTAAGGAGCTCAGGCAAGCCTACCAAAAATCTAAAGAGGCAAACGGCCACTCCGGGTCAGACCCCCAGACATGCCACTTATATGATGAGCTGCATGCAATCCTAGGTGTGCCCCTACCACTACCCCACCCCTGTACGTGGATTCCTGCAAGAGGGGAGTCTCATGCAACAGGGATGAGGATTTTGGGGATGATGAAGATGATGATGATGAGGAGGAGGAAACCGTTCTCCCCAACAGCCAGGAACTGTTTATCACCCTGGAGCCAATACCCTCCCAAGTCGGGCTCCTGGACCTTGAAGGCAGAGAAGGCACCTCTGCTGAATGTACCTTTGTAAATATAATATATGGTTTAAAAGCAAGCGTGTTTAATGATTAATTTTCCCTGAAGACTTGGGATGCATTCGCAGCCAGTACAGATACTGGAAAAGTCTGTTAACGTGTCTGTGGATGGAGCAGAAATCCTCCAGGGACATCTCCATGAAGCTCTCCTGGAGGTACTTCCAAAGCCTTTGCAAAAGGTTTCTGGGGAGGGCAGCCTTATTCCATCCTCCATGGTAGGACACTTTACCAGGACAGGCCAGTAGCACATAGTCTGGAATCATTGCATAACAAAGCATGGCAGTGTATGGTCCCGGTGTTTGCGAGCATTCAAGCAACATCCATTCTTTATCTCTCTGTGTTATCCTCAGGAGAGTGATATCGTTCTTGGTCACCTGGTTGAAATAGGGGAATTTTATTCAGGGGGCATTCAGAGGTGGCCGTTCCTGCTGGGCTGTGGCTGAAAAGAAATCATCCCTGCTGTTACCCACGTGGTGGGTGGAGGGGTGAAGAGATCATCACAGAGAATTGGGTGTGTGTGTGTGGGGGGGGGGAACGACCTTGTACCGAAAGCACATGTGCTATGTAATGTTAACAGCTTGGTTCACCGTGAAAGAGTCTACCCATTGTTCTCTAAAATGTGTCTTTTAAAATACTACTCTCCCTTTTTTCCTCCAGCAGCTGCAAATGTTTCAATGCTCCCCCTATCATCTTCGTCCCAGAGGTTAGTGCAGATAAGAAGACGAAAAAAACACTCACGATGAAATGTTCTCTGAGCTCATGCAGTCCTCCCGCACTGAAAGAGCTCAGTAGAATGCGTGGAGGCAAGCGATGTCAGAGTCCAGGAAAGCACAAAATGAAGATGAGGACAGGAGGGACGTGCGAGAGGAGAGGTGGTGGGATCAAGATGATAGGTGGCGGCAGCATGATGAGAGGAGGCAGGATGCAATGCTGAGGCTACTGGAGGATCAAACTGATAAGCTCCGGTGTATGGCTGAGCAGCAGGAAAGACAGCAGGAGCACAGGCCGCCACTGCAGCCCCTGTGTAACCAACCACCCTCCTCCCCAAGTTCCATACCCTCCTCACCCAGACGCCCAAGAACGTGGGGGGGGGGGCTCCAGGCACCCAACCAGTCCATCCCAAGCAACAGAAGACTGGCATTCAATGAGTTTTGAAGTGCAGTGTGGCATTATCCTTCCCTCCTCCCCTCATCCACCCCACCCAGTGCTTCCCTCCTGGGCTACCTTGGCAGTTATCCCCCCATTTGTGTAATGAATTAATAAACAATGATTTTATTGCCTCTGCAAGCGGTGATCGAAGGAGGGAAGTTGGTTAGCTTACAGGGAAGTAGAGTGAACCAAGAGGACGGGTTTTCATCAAGAAGAAACAAACAGAACTGTCACACCATAGCCTGGCCAGGCATGAAACTGGTTTTCAAAGCTTCTCTGATGCGCAGCGCGCCCTGCTGTGCTCTTCTAACTGCCCTGGTGTCTGGCTGCATGTAATCAGCAGCCAGGCTATTTGCCTCAACCTCCCATCCCACCATAAATGTCTCCCCCTTACTCTCACAGATATTGTGGAGCACACAGCAAGCAGTAATAACAGTGGGAATATTAGTTTTGCTGAGTTCTAACCGAGTCAGTAAACTGCGCCAGTGCGCTTTTAAACATCCAAATGCACATTCTACCACCATTCTGCATTTGCTCAGCCTATAGTTGAACAGCTTCTGACTACTGTCCAGGCTGCCTGTGTATGGCTTCATGAGCCATGGCATTAAGGGGTAGGCTGGGTCCCCAAGGATAATTATAGGCATTTCAACATCCCCAACTGTTATTTTCTGGTCTGGAAAGTAAGTTCCTTCCTGCAGCTGTTCAAACAGGCCAGAGTTCCTGAAGATGTGAGTGTCATGCTCCTTTCCCGGCCATCCCACGTTGAAGTCGGTGAAACTTCTCTTGAGATCCACCAGTGCTTGCAACACTATTGAGAAGTACCCCTTGCGGTTTATGTACTAGCTGCCCTGGTGGTCCGGTCCCAAGATAGGGATTTGTGTTCTGTCTATCGCCCCACCACAGTTTTTGCCCATTGCAGCAAAGCCATCCACTATGACCTGCACATTTCCCAGAGTCACTACCCTTGATAGCAGCTCAGTGATTTCGTTGGCTACTTGCAGCACAGCAGACCCCACAGTAGATTTGCCCACTCCAAATTGATTCCCGACTGACCAGTAGCTGTCTGGCATTGCAAGCTTCCAGAGGGCTATTGCCACTCGCTTGTGAACTGTGAGGGCTGCTCTCATCTTGGTATTCATGCGCTTCAGGGGAGGGGAAAGCAAATCACAAAGTTCCATGAAAGTGCCCTTATGCAATGCGATGTGTTGCATCCGAGAGTGCTAAAGGAGTTGGTGGATTGCAGAGCATTGGCCATTATTTTTGAAAACTCATGGCGATCAGCGGAGGTCCCAGATGACTGGAAAAAGGCTAATGTAGTGCCCATCTTTAAAAAAGGGAAGAAGGAGGATCCTGGGAACTACAGCCCAGTCAGCCTTACCTCAGTCCCTGGAAAAATCATGGAGCTGGTCCTCAAGGAATCAATTCTGAAGCACTGAGGAGAGGAAAGTGATCAGGAATAGTCAGCATGGATTCACCAAGGGCAAGTCATGCCTGACTAATCTAATTGCCTTCTATGACCAGATAATTGGCTCTGTGGATGAAGGGAAAGCAGTGGACATGTTGTTCCTTGACTTTAGCAAAGCTTTTGACACGGTCTCCCACAGTATTCTTGTCAGCAAGTTAAGGAAGTATGGGCTGGATGAATGGACTATACGGTGGATAGAAAGCTGGCTAGATTGTCGGGCTCAACGGGTAGTGATCAATGGCTCCATGTCTAGCTAGCAGCCAGTATCAAGTGGAGTACCCCAGGGGTCGGTTCTGGGGCCAGTTTTGTTCAATATCTTCATTAATGATCTGTAGGATGGTGTGGATTGCACCCTCAGCAAGTTTGCAGATGACACTAAACTGGGAGGAGTGGTAGATACGCTGGAGGGTAGGGATAGGATACAGAGGGCCCTAGACAAATTGGAGGATTGGGCCAAAAGAAATCTGATGAGGTTCAACAAGGACAAGTGCAGAGTCCTGCACTTAGGATGGAAGAATCCAATGCACCGCTACAGACTAGGGACCGAATGGCTCAGCAGCAGTTCTGCAGAGAAGGACATAGGGGTTACAGTGGACGAGAAGTTGGATATGAGTCAACAGTGTGCCCTTGTTGCCAAGAAGGCCAATGGCATTTTGGGATGTATACGTAGGGGCATTGCCAGCAGATCGAGGGACGTGATCGTTCCCTTCTATTCGACATTGGTGAGGCCTCATCTGGAGTACTGTGTCCAGTTTTGGGCCCCAAACTCCAAGAAGGATGTGGAAAAATTGGAAAGAGTCCAGCGGAGGTCAACAAAAATGATTAGGGGACTGGAACACATGACTTATGAGGAGAGGCTGAGGGAACTGGGATTGTTTAGTCTTCAGAAGAGAAGAACGAGGGGGGATTTGATGGCTGATTTCAACTACCTGAAAGGGGGTTCCAAAGAGGATGGCTCTAGACTGTTCTCAGTGGTAGCAGATGACAGAACAAGGAGTAATGGTCTCAAGTTGCAGTGGGGGAGATTTAGGTTGGATATTAGGAAAAACTTTTTCCCTAGGAGGGTGGTGAAACACTGGAATGCGTTACCTAGGGAGGTGGTGGAATCTCCTTCCCAGAAGATTTTAAGGTGAGGCTTGACAATGCTCTGGCTGAAATGATTTAGTCAGGGATCGGTTCTGCTTTGAGCAGGGGGTTGGCCTAGATGATCTCCTGAGGTCCCTCCCAACCCTGATATTCTATGATTCTATGGTTAGCACTGCGCACATTTCCCACGGAAGAACACATGTACCCAGGAGCCCATGACAGACAACATGGAGAAATTCACTATCGAGACAAGAGCAGGAAAGCAGAGTTGCAGCTGAAGCGGTGGTTTGATGACAACAGTTAGCAGTCCTACTGCACCGTCTGCTGAAAGCAGTATGGCGTCCGCACAGAAAAAACGCACAAAACGATTGTCTGACGTTGCTTTCATGGAGGGAGGGTTGACTGATGACATGTACCGAAAACAACCTGCGACAATGTTTTTGCCCTATCAGGCATTGGGAGCTTAACCCAGAAGTCCATTAGGCAGCAGAGACTGCAGGAACTGTGAGATAGCTACTCACAGTGCAATGCTCCAAAAGTCAACAATAGCCACGGTACTGTGGACGCACTCCGCTGACTTAATGTACTTAGTGGGGGGACACACAACTGACTGTATAAAATTGCTTCCTAAAAAATTGACTTCTATAAATTTGACCTAATTTTGTAGTGTAGACATACCCATGCATTTCCCAATGATATTAATGACCAGTGTGACCCTGGCTTTCATTGAAGACCACAAGTGAGATCCTTTGTTGCACTGGAATGAACATATCAGACTGTGTTCCGGTACACGAAAGGATGGCATTATTGAGGCCATTCTTGTTACCCCCTTGCCAGATGTCACTAAGTGTTTTTTGGGGCACAGACCCCTTCTGCAGTGACTGATGTTCTTCTCTCTTTGACTAGGCTCTGCCCTGGCAGGACAAGAGAACCCTAGTTTTTCCAGTAAGAAGGTGGTTTGTACTGTCCCTTGAGGGTGCCAGGATGGGTGCAATACTGGAACCAAAATTCTGAGCCTCAACCCTTCCATATGGCTTCACTGCATGAAGTCTCATGGGACTGGTGATGGCACTTTATTAACAGAACAGACTGCCCAGTCATTTGCTGGTGCTGTAACCAGTACCAGGCACTGGGCCTGGGACTGCAAAGTCCAGCGGGCATGAGAGGTTGTGGTGCACCAGAGGGCTGATCTGGGATACTGAGCTGGCCATATGGGAACAGCATAGTTGTTTTAAACTGTGGTTGTTTTCATCCTCACCGAGCAAATGTACAACTTTGATGAAGGTGAAATTCTGACTGAACTCAGTCCCCAGAGCTCTCTAGGGCTCGAGAGGGCAGTTGGAGCCCCTTGCCTGGCACTGCCAGCCTCTGAGGTGTACTTGGCTGCATGGATGATATTCTTGGCAGCACACAAATAGCCAGCAGACTTTCCTCAGGGCAGGAACAGAGTGGGATGAGTGTGTGTGGCCCTATACTGCTCCCCTCACAGCTCCAGCATAGGGGCAGAATGTGTGTGGAGGTAGCGGGGTTTGCAGTTAATCCTGCAAGGACAGGATTGGAGATGAAGGGTGGCGTTTACTATAGAGAAGGTGAATGTCTGGCCGCTGTAGGACCGGGTGTAACGAAGTGGGGAGTTCTCTTGGTTTTTTTCAATGGTTTGCACGCAGAGGGGGTGGGACTCAGTTTCACAGGGTGTTACTGGTTTAACAAGGTGATGGGAGAGGGAGTTTGTTGTGACAGAGGACCAGCGATGGAACTTGGGACCCTAGCCAATGGCCTGGAAAATGGATACCCCAGCATCTGGTGACCAGGAGGCCCAGCTTAGGAGTCACACCTGGTTCTGGCCAGTGGGAGGACAATCGGCTGTGAATAGAGGACCCCGGTGACCTAACCAGCTGGTTCCAGCCAGAGGCGGACACAGGACAGTTGAGAGGAGAGGAGGCCTAGGCGACCCTATTTACCTGGATAGAAGACAATGGACAGAGGTGGGACTTGGGGTTGGTGATATCAGATGCCCAGCTGGAAAAGCATGGGGGCTCCAGACTGGAGAGAGAGAGCAGGCAGAGCCCACCTGGATGCAGGAGAGACTTAGATGTGCTTTGCTGGGGGAGGCCAGGCCTGAGGGCCCTGTGAGTTTCCTATGCTGTGTTCAGATGCTCAATAAATCCTCCTGTTTTACCCTGGCTGAGAGTCTCTCCAGTCTAGAGAACACGGTTGCATTATTCCTTCTGGGAGTGGAGGTCCCGGGGATCCAGAGAGAGTGGACTCCCTGAAGTCGAGAGACAGGTGTGCTAAGGCTTAGAGAGGTGCGGTTCCAGGAGGTGGAGGGGCTTAACCCGCAAGAGAGAGTGGACCCTGAGAAGGGCTGTAACAATGAAGGTGGGGTCCCCGCCAGGGACCATATGGGCCAAGAGTGGGCATGACCTGTGAGTCCTTGACACAGGGTTATTCCCCATACATTGCAACCAAGAATCACATGAATGACACGAAGACAGTCCAGTCGCTGGTAAAACTCCTTTTCCAGTCCTCCCCAGAGAATTGTTTTTTCAGATTAATTTCTCCAGCTGTATTAATTAGCATGTTCCTAGCTGGATCTACGTTCCTAGCTATCCTGCCTGGTTCCCTACTCAGCCCCTCCCTCCAAATCCCTTGACAATTTGTTTGTGATACCTCCGCACTTAGTGTTACCTACAAACTGAATCTGCCTATTCTTGCCCTTTTCCAGTCCTCACTTTCCCCAAGGCTGTCCTATGGCGATGTCTCTGACATTGGTCTGTAGTCACTCCTGAGCAGACCTGCAACTCAGCCATTAGTAACCACGTTCTCTGCTACTTGCTTTGGACACTGAAGCCAAATAGCCAGTGTGACTGATGTGGAGATGCTGTGCAATAATCTAAGAACACAGAACTGGACTAATTGGCTGAATACTTAATGAGGGGAAGATACTGCATAGCGATGGGGGTGCATTAGAATTTCCCACAGGAATGTATCACACCAATGCACAGTGGCTGCACAATGCTGCCATTCTGATGTTGTACAGTTTTATGCCCATGGTGCATTAGTGTAAATGACTCCACATAGCAACAGTAAATTGCTACAGGTATGTGTGTGAGAGAGAGATGGAGAGAGAGAGGCAGTTGACCAAGATAGCTATTGCAGAATAAACTATCCCGAATAGCTCCCTGTATAGACACTCTAATCCAGAATAAAAGTCACTTTATTCCCTATAATACTCTGAGTAGTTACTTTTATTCTGGAAAAGTGTCCACACAGAGACCCAGTCCAGAATAGCTATTCTGGTCAATTTTCCCATGGAGACAAAGCCTCAGATGGTAAACTCTTTGGGGCAGCCACTATGAGGATCTTTGCATTTCTGGGGAAAGCTCACAGATCTCTTCCTTTAATTCAAGAGCTAGAGACCTGTGTCTGTCTCACTGCAGGGTCAGGACCACACTCTTTGACCTCCAGGTGAGCATGGTTTCAAGTAGAGTGTCAATGACCTCACCATGGTTAAGGCAGCAGCCAGGAGTCCACTAGAAAGCTGATTTTCAGACCCCTTGTAACACCTCATACTTTTACATTTTGGGGGTTCACTCACTGGCAATTTGGAGGTGCTCTGAACAGTTTGAGTACACTGAGTACTTCTTGAAATTAAAATATATTAACATGGCTCCTTCTGGACAGTTTGTGAACTGTCTAGCGTGTCCCTTTGTAGGGCCCAATGAAGTCACATTGCATCATGAAACTCAAAACAGAAGCTTTTCCTGGCTCCCCCCCCCCCCGGTGGCCTGTCTGGTTTATAATCCACTTACTTTGATTCCATGGTGATAAGGGCTTTAAAAATGCTAATTGAGAGATTAGATAGTTTTATATTGGTTCATGCAGGGCAGGGATAGTCAGATGTTTGTTAAATAATAGCAATTTCATAAACAGACAAGATTCTTCACCACTGAAGCTAATGCAGAAAATAAAACACTGATAGAAAATATAATCCGCAATGACTTCTGTCTTTGGTAAATTCTTTTAATAGCCAGGCCAAATCCACAGCACGATGCCACACTTTAGAGAGCTGATGCTTTTCTCAGTGATGTCTAAGCTACTAAGGAATATGGATGCCATTTTCCTGCCATCATTAAGTCAACTAGCTTCTCTTCCTCTCTGAGGAGACGGTCCTGTGCCTGGAGCGCTAGCCTAGGGCTTGGGAGACAAGATGGCTCCACCGCTGACACAAAAGGTGGGTTTTTACAGTGAGCTAATGAAAACTCCCTATTTGCCTGGCTGTAAAATCCTAGTGGAGACAAGGCACTTGCAGCGTTTACCGCTCTAGACTCTTGCCTAGTCTGCCTCATGGTACAACTTGGGAGGCTTGTCTCCACTAGGGTTTTATAGCAGGATAGCAAATGTATATTCATTGTCCCACAGTAGAAACAGGCCTGTTTCATCAGTGAAGACAGCCACAGTTCCTCTGGGCCTCAATTCCCATCTGTACAATGGGAATAACATCCCGGCCCTGCCTCACAGCAGGTAAGTGTAAATCCACTGACGACTTTGAACACACCCCAGTGCTGGAGGGCACAGACATGCCTCAGACAGCTAGACTTTACAAACCTTTACAAATGGTTATTTATTTACAAAAACGAAATAATGGGTTTGCCCATTTCAGCTGAAGGCTCCAGTTAGAAACCATGAATAGGTGTTATAAGCGCATTACAGACATTCGTAGCTTCTGTTATATATGCTTACAAGTTTTCAGTGAAAGGTGTTTTAAGCCATGGTAGTAAGCAATCTAAAACAATTGATTAACTATTTTAAAAACATTTATCACTTATTAACCCATTTATTTATAAAAGGAACCTTAATATAAACATAAGAACAACCATACTGGGTCAGACCATAGGTTCATCTAGCCCAGTATCCTGTCTTTCGACAGTGGCCAATTCCAGGTGCCCCAGAGGGAATGAACAGAACAGATAATCTTCAAGTGATCCAATCCCTGTCACTCATTCCCAGCTTCTGGCAAATAGAGGCTAGGACATCATCCCTGCCCATCCTGGTTAATAGCCATTGATGAACCTATCCTCCATGAACTTCTCTAGTTCCTTTTTGAATCCTGTTATAGTCTTGGCCTTCACAACATCCTCTGGCAAGGAGTTCCACAGGTTGACTGTGTGTTGTGTGAAAAAATACTTCCTTTTGTTTGTTTTAAATCTGCTGCCTATGAAATTTCATTTGGTGACCCCTAGTTCTTGTGTTATGAGAAGAAGTAAATAACACTTCCTTCTCTAGTTTCTCCACACCAGTCATGATTTTATAGACTTGTATCATATTCCCCCTTAGTCGTCTCTTTTCCAAGCTGAAAAGTCCCAGTTTTTAAAATCTCTCCTCATATGGCAGCTGTTCCATACCCTTATAATTTTCGTTGCCCTTTTCTGAACCTTTTCCAATTCTAATATATCTTTTTTGAGATGGGGTGACCACATCTGCATGCAGTATTCAAGATGCGGGTGTACCATGGATTTATATAGAGGCAATATGATATTTTCTGTCTTATTATCTATCCCTGTGTTAATGATTCCCAACATTATGTTTGCTTTTTTGAATGATGCTGCACATTGAGTGGATGTTTTCAGAGAGCTATCCACAATGACGCCAAGATCTCTTTCTTGAGTGGCAACAGATCATTTAGACCCCATCATTTTATATGTCTAGTTGTGATTATGTTTTCCAATGTGCATTACTTTGCAATTATCAGCATTGAATTTCATCAGCCATTTTGTTGCCCAGTCACCCAGTTTTGAGAGATCTTCAAGTAGCTCTTCACAGTCTGCTTGGGACTTAACTATCTTGAGTAGCTTTGTATCATCTGTAAATTTTGCCCCTTTTTCCAGATCACTTATGAATATGTTGAATAGGACTGGGCCTGGTACAAACCCCTGGGGGACACCACTATATACCGCTCTCCATTCTGAAAACTGACCATTTATTCCTACCCTTTGTTTCCTATCTTTTAACCAGTTACCAATCCATAAGAGGACCTTCTCTCTTATCCCATGACAGCTCACTTTGTTTAAGAGCCTTTGGTGAGGGACCTTGTCAAAGACTTTCTGAAAATCTAAGTACACTATATCCACTGGGTTCCCCCTTCTCCACATGCTTCTTGACCTCCTCAAATAATTCTAGTAGATTGGTGAGGCATGATTTCCCTTTACAAAAAACATGTTGACTCTTCCCCAATTATGTTCATCTATGTTTGTTGCTCTTTACTATAGATTCTAATTTTGTTCTTTACTATAGATTCAACCAGTTTTCCCGGTACTGAAGTCAGGCTTACTGGCCTGTAATTGCTGGGATTGCCTCTGGAACCCTTTTAAAAAAATTGGCATCACATTAGCTATCCTCAGTCATTTGGTACAAGTGTGACCAAAAGATGCAAAAAGCAAAGACAAAAGACACCTGTCCTGGTAAGAGCAGCTGTTCCCTGTGTGGTGCCCTTTCACATGGGCATTGCAGCAGTGAGTGGTGCATCACTGCATGCATACCTGGTTGAAGTTAAGAGTCCAGGCAGGGATACATGCATCCTGGAGATGAGTGTTTGGTTGCTGATGGGAGGGTTTTGGACTTCTTGGCCATGGGATGCTGTTCTAGGATGCTGGGAAGAGATGGGGTCCACCTGACCAACAAGGGGAAGAGCATCTTCATGCACTGACTCACCAGCCTAGTGAGGGGGGCTTTAAACTAGGTTCAAAGTGGGCAGGTGACAAAAGACCACAGGTAAAGTAGAAAAAAAAAGACAACCTTAACTTAGGGGAGGGGGGCATGTAAATTACTGTAGGATCATAGGAGCAACAAGGGGGAAACCAGTGGGGTAATCTGCTCAACATCTCCGATGTTTGTACCCAAATGTAAGGAGTAAGGAGAATAAACAGGAAGAACTGGGAGTATTAGTACATAAGCTAAATTGTAACTTAATTGGCATCACAGTGGGATAATTCTCATGACTGGAGTATTGGGATAGAGTGGATAGCTGTTCAGGAAGGACAAGCAGGATAAAAAGGGAGGAGGCATTGCATTATACATCAAGAATATATACACTTGTTCTGAGGTCCAGAAGGAGGAGAGAGTGAGTCAGATCAGTTGAAAGTCTCGGGGTAAAAATAAGGTAAAAAGGAGGGGTGATATCATGGTATAGCATGAATATGAGCCAACAATGTGGAGCAGTTGCAAAAAAATATAATTCTGGGGTGTATTAACAGGCAAAAGGTAAGACATGGAAAGTAACTGTTCCATTCTACTTGACACTGGAGAGGTCTCAGCTGGAGTACTGTGTCCAATACTGGGGACTACTCTTTAGGAAAGATGTGGGCAAACTGGAGAGAGTCCAGATGAGAGTAACAAAAATGATAAAAGGCTTAGAAAACCTGACCTCTGAGGAAAGGTTAAAAAAAACTGGGCAGTCCATATATATTATGTACCATTATAAAGAGGACTGGAGTCAACTGTTCTCCATGTCCACTGAAGGTAGGCCAAGAAGCAATGGGCTTAATCTGCAGCAAGGGAGATTTAGGTTCGATACTGGGGAAAACTTTCTAACTCTCAGGGGAGTGAAGCTCTGGAACAGGCTTTCAAGGGAGGCTGTGGAATCCCCATCACAGGAGGTTTTTAAGAACAGGTTGGACAAACCCTGTTGGAATGGTCTAGGTTTCCTTGGTCCTGTCTCAGCGCAGGGGGATGGACTTGATGACCTCTTGAGGTCCCTGCCAACCTGATATTGCTATTATTCTGAGAAGAGGAGTTATCTGGACAGGCTTGGAAGTAGTGCAATAGCAGTGGTTTTGGCAGCTCCTATGTAAGGCTCGGAGCATTTGCATGTGTAGAAACAAGGTGTTTTGCAGGTATTGTAGGCACTAAATGTTCCAACCTCCAAGGTGAAGATACCCCATTTTCTTTGGTGTAGACCAGCCCCTAGGCCTGGGGACATGCTTCAAAATTTTGCCAAAATAGCAAATCCTGTTAAGGGTTTGTCTACACCACGCAGTTTTTAGCGACAAGGCTGTGTCAACACAGCCTTGTCACTAAAAGTCAGTGTGTGTAAACGCTCTGTCAGTACTTGTCAGCACTTTTGCCGACAAATTACTTCCAACCCCTTGAGTGGTGTTTGCTTTGTCGGCAGGAGAGCGCTCCTGCCAACAAAGCTGTGTTCACACTGCCACTTGCGTCAGCAAAACTTTTGTCTTTCACGGGGGGACTTTTTAAAGTACCCGTGAAAGACAAAAGTTTTGTCAACAACTTCGCAGTGTAGACATACCCTAAGAGTGTGCAAAATCCCCCCCTTCCCAATGGGGGGCATAGTTGTGCCGGCCAAAGCCCTGGTGTAGACACAGTCATACTGGCAGCAGGGTGTTTTTGGCAATATAACTTGTTTTGTTCAATCTGGGGAAGAAGTGCCTTTGTGAAGTCTTCCTGAAGCGTTAATGAGTAATGCATTATTAATGATCTGGATGATGGGATTAATTGCACCTTCAGCAAGTTCATAGATGACACTAAGCTGTGAGGAGAGGTAGGGATAGGGTCCAGAGTGACCTAGACAAATTAGAGGACTGGGCCAAAAGAAATCTGATGAGGTTCAACAAGGACAAGTGCGGAGTCCTGCACTTAGGAGAGAAGAATCCCATGCACCACTATAGGCTGGGGACTGGCTGGCTAAGCAGCAGTTCTCCAGAAAAGGACCTGGTGATTAGCTGGATATGAGTCAGCAGTGTGCCCTTGTTGCCAAGAAGGCCAATGGCATATTGGGCTGTATTAGTGGGAGCATTGCCAGCAGATTGAGGGAAGTGATTATTCTCCTCTGTTTGGCACTGGTGAGACCACACCTGGGGATATTGCATCCAGTTGTCATCCCCCCACTACAGAAGGGATGTGGACAAATTGGAGAGAGTCCAGCGGAGGGCAACAAAAATGATTATGGGGCTGGGGCACTTGACTTACGAGGAGAGGCTGAGGGAACTGGGATTATTTAGTCTGCAGAAGAGAAG
Source organism: Lepidochelys olivacea (assembly GCF_965140295.1). Taxonomy (NCBI): domain Eukaryota; kingdom Metazoa; phylum Chordata; order Testudines; family Cheloniidae; genus Lepidochelys; species Lepidochelys olivacea. The sequence goes on along the minus strand of NC_140418.1, from coordinate 40,565,728 downwards.
TGTGAGGGGAGATTTAATAGCAGCCTTCAATTACCTGAAGGGGGGTTCCAAAGAGGATGGAGCTAGGCTGTTCTAAATGGCGGCAGATGACAGAACAAGAAGCAACGGTCTCAAGTTGCAGTGGGGGAGGTCTAGGCTGGATATTAGGAAAAACTATTTCACTAGGAGGGTGGTGAAGCACTGGAATGGGTTACCTAGGGAGGTTGTGGAATCTCCATCCTTAAAGGTTTTTAAGGCGTGACTTGACAAAGCCCTGGCTGGGATGATTTAGCTGGTGTTGGTCCTGCTTTGAGCAGGGAATTGGACTAGATGACCTCCTGAGGTCTCTTCCAACCCTAACTGGTATAATCTATAGTGCCCAAAGTACTCTTTTGCCAATATACCCTCCCTATGAACCTCCACTAGGGAGGTATGCTGGCATAGCTATACTGGTACAGATCTCCCAGCAAACCCTCACTTGTGTACACAAGGACTTAACACCATGTATTCCCTTACCCACACATTCTTTCATGTGTGCTCACTTGCACTCACATGTGTGCTCATATACACAGTGAGTTTCCAGAAGCATCCTTCCCAGGCCAGGCACTGGAGGTCTGAGCGCTAGGGAAGACGTGCCTTAGTGAAGTCTCCCTGAAGCATTAATGAGTAATGCATTGTCACTCAGAAATGACATTTGTTACTGTTTCAATTGGATTCCAGCATCTGCTACCTGCTGCTTTTATTTACACATAGGCATCTTTATTTATATTGCTGAAAGTGGAGGGAAGTAAAATCAGCTGTGTACAGACTCTTTGCTAGAGCCCTTCCCATTAAGGCTAAAGACAGAGGCCTAGAAATGACACAAACAACTCTATTTTGGGTAAAGTGATGCAATCTACCATCCACCAATGATCCATTCACAGACACTGCTCTCACCCTTCTCAAAAAATGGGCTGATCAATGGAGAATGTTTGCACATTCTGGAATATGAGGGTAGTGATACCAAAGACCTAGGACACAGGAGGAATTATACGAACAGCCACCACCAAGGCATCTTGAAAATGCAGAGTTTCACTAAAGGTTGTATTTGATGGCCAGGTCTAGACCAGGCTAGAGACCTCCGTTTTGGAGAGTCTACCAAAACATGCCTGAAACTGCTCCATGTCAGCTATAGAAATGAGCCACTAAATCCTTCCAAAGACTATTCTGAAAAAGCAAATGTACTTTGCTCATGGCTGAGGTTTATTGTGGGAGAGAACATGAACATGCCTGCTGCTTGGGTTAGTGAGGCAGTGAAGGATATGTTGTCACTAGGGCTGTCAAGCGATTAAAAAAATTAATTGTGATTAATTGCATGATTACATTGTTAAACAATAATAGAATGTTATTTATTTAAATATTTTGGGTGTTTTCTACATTTTCATATTGATTTCAATTACAACACAGAATACAAAGTGTACAGTGCTCACTTTATTTTTTATTACAAATATTTGCACTGTAAAAAAGAAATAGTATTTTTCAATTCACCTAATACTGTACCTAATACTGTAGTGAAATCTCTTTATCATGAAAGTTGAACTTACAAACATAGAATTATGTACAAAAAATGCATTAAAAACAAAATAATGTAAAGCCTACAAGTCTACTCAGTCATAGAATATCAGGGATGGAAGGGACCTCAGGAGGTCATCTAGTCCAACCCCCTGCTCAAAGCAGGACCAATCCCCAATTTTTGCCCCAGATCCGTAAATGGCCCCCTACAAGGATTGAACTCACAACCCTGGGTTTAGCAGGCTGTCAAGGTTCCTTCCCCACTCTGAACTCTAGGGTACAGATGTGGAGACCTGCATGAAAACCTCCTAAGCTTACTTTTACCAGCTTAGGTTAAAACTTCCCCAAGGTACAAACTATTTTTTACCCTTTGCCCTTGGACTTCCACTGCTACCACCAAACTTTATCTGGGTTCCTGAAAAAACATAGTTTGGACACGTCTTTCCCTCCAAAATCCTCCCACCCCTTGCACCCCACTTCCTGGGGAAGGTTTGGTAAAAATCCTCACCCATTTGCATAGGTGACCACAGACCCAAACCCTTGGATCTTGGAACAATGAAAAAGCATTCAGTTTCCTTACAAGAAGGCTTTTAATAGAAGTAAAAAAGAATCACCTCTGTAAAATCAGGGTAATTAGATTCAAAACATAGAGAATCCCTCTAGGCAAAACCTTAAGTTACAAAAAAGACACACAGACAGAAATAATCATTCTTTTCAGCACAGCTATTTTCTCAGCCATTTAAAGAAATCATAATCTAGCTAGATTACTTACTAAGTTCTAAGGCGCCATTCCTGCTCTGTCTCCAGCAAAAGCATCACACAGACCCTTTGTTTTTCTCCCTCCTCCCAGCTTTTGAAAGTATCTTGTCTCCTCATTGGTCATTTTGGTCAGGTGCCAGCGAGGTTACCTTTAGCTTCTTAACCCTCTACAGGTGAGAGGATTTTTTCCTCTGGCCAGGAGGGAGTTTAAAGGGGTTTACCCTTTCCTTTATATTTATGACACAGGCCAATGCTCAAACCACTGAGCTATCCCTTCCCACAGTCCTACTTGTTCAGCCAGTTACTCAGACAAATAAGTTTGTTTACATTTGCAGAGATAATGCTGCCCTCTTCTTGTTTACTGTGTCACCTGAATGTGAGAGCAGGTGTTTGCATGGCACTGTTGTAGCTGGTGTTGCAAGATATTTACATACCTGATGCACTACAGATTCATATGTCCCTTCATGCTTCAACCCCCATTCCAGAGGACATGCTTCCATGCTGATGATGGGTTCTGCTTGATAAAGATCCAAAGTAGTGCAGATTGATGCATGTTCATTTTCATCATCTGAGTCAGATACCACCTGCAGAAGGTAGATTTTCTTTTTTGGTGGTTCGGGTTCTGTAGTTTCCACATCATAGTGTTGATCTTTTAAGATTTTTGAAAGCATGCTGCACATCTTGTCTCTCTCAGATTTTGGAAGGCACTTCAGATTCTTAAACCTTGGTTCTAGTGCTGTAGCTATCTTTAGAAATCTCACATTCGTACCTTCTTTGCATTTTGTCAGATCTGCAGTGAAAGTGTTCTTAAAATGAATATGTGCTGGGTCATCATCCAAAACTGCTATAACATGAATATATGGCGGAATGTGGGTAAAACAGAGCAGGAGACATACAATTCTCCCTCAGGGAGTTCAGTCACAAGTAATTATCACATAATTTTTTAATAAGCATCATCAGCATGGATGCATGTCCTCTGGAATGGTGTCTGAAGCATGAAGGGGCATACAAATGTTTAGCATATCTGGCATGTAAATACCTTGCAATGCCGGCTACAAAAGTGCCATGCGAATGCATGTTCTCACTTTCAGGTGACACTGTAAATAAGAAGTGGGCAACATTATCTCCTGTAAATGTAAACAAACTTGTTTCTCTTAGCGATTGGCTGAACAAGAAGTAGGACTGAGTGGACTTGTAGGCTCTGAAGTATTACATTGTTTTGGTTTTGAGGTCAGTTATGTAAAAAAAAATTCTACATTTGTAAGTTGCACTTTCACGGTAAAGAGAGTGAACTACAGTACTTGTATGAGGTGAATTGAAAAATACTGTTTATTTCATTTATCACTTTTACAGTGCAAATATTTGTAATAAAAATAATAATTTTTTAATCGTGATTAATTTTTTAAATTAATCACATGAGTTAACTGTGATTAATTGACAACCCTAGTTGCCACTCATGGTTTTCCTGAAAAGATCATTTAAGATAATGGTTCTCATGCTGTAGCCATGAAATTTCAAATATCCCTTGGGGGTCTTTCAATGAAGCACTCTAGATCACCTGCATGTTGCCCACTGCCCTATGGCACACATAGTAGGGAGCATTAGAGAAAAATGAAGAGAGCTTTAAGCTTGAAACATTGGGTTGCAAATTTTCTGTAATCATTTAGGTCTGCACCACTACTTGGCACATGGCAACTTGGTGGTAGCAGGACTTATTGTGGCGTTGACAACAAGAGGTGATGAGAGGGCTGTCAGTACAAATAGCAGCTTGTGCCTGGTATCTAGCAAATCCAGCTGCAATAGGGGTGCCTGTCCCCTTAAGGGTACAAGGGCTTAGGAGTCATCCTACCCCTGTCCTGTAGCATGGCCCATTTAAGGTTAGGTACCCGAGAGCCTAGGAAAATGACAAAGGCAGATATGGGGAGAGTGGAAATGGCCAAGGGGAACAGTCTGTGGGTTTGGAGGAAATCTGTGCCACCCTGCCCATCATGTTTCTGTACCAGAGATGGCCTAGCTACAGCACTTCCCCCTGAGTGAGGTGCAGCCCAGATCTTTAGCTCTTCTAAGGCTGTGCCTGTGCTGGGTATGGCTTAGGTTCCTTTACATAAGGTGCGTTGCATGTGGTGCCACCGAGTGCACAATACAATATAGCATTCATCACAACTCGTATAAGGGCCTGGGCACCCTGGGGACTGGGGACCCTGCAGAGAAGGCAGGCGAGGCTGCCATCTCTCCAGCCAGAACCAGCGCTAGGACAGAGCGGGCTGAATCTATTGTGCCTCTTTCCTCAGAGCAGGAGACACTGGCATGAAAGGGGGATGCCTGCCGGGCTCTCCCAGTCCAGGGAGAAAATGGATGAAGGTGAGAAGAGGCAGCTGGGAAGGGGCTGGCCTGAGGTAACAAGCACAACCCAACAAGGGGCACCATCTGTGCAAAGGAGAGAGCAGCTTGAGAGGCAATCCCCAGCCCCAAGCTCTGGGGCAGGGTGGCCAATTCTGAAATGCCCCAGCCCCAAGGAGGAGGGCTGGAAGAGCCCTTCTCTGGGGGAAGCTGCATAAGTTAAATATCTCGGACCCCCAGAGATGGGAAGTGTGGTTTAAAGACTGGAGGTGATTTACTTGTGAACCACAGTTCATGGTGTCTGGAGAGCCTGGCTGTGCCCCAAGTGGGGGTGCACTGGGATGGCAACCTGCTCACCATCTGAGCTCATCAGGTGCTGCCCAGGGGATGTCCCTCTGAGCTTGCCAGAGGATGCTCTGTTTCTATTCTTCTCTCCCTGGACCATGTAGTGTTGCAGTGAATAGCTGCCTCCTACCACCCAGTGGTTGTCAGGGGTGAGCCTTGCGTGTGATTGGGGTGGTGCACAGCAGGCCTGCTGGATGTTTGTCCCAGAGGCTAGAAGAGGCTGTGTGAATGTCAGGTGTTACTATTTATCTTGGACCATCCTGGTGCTGTGCCTGGGGTAGCACCTTATCTTGCACCTCACCTCAGGGCTTCAGGGATGAATGAGCTACTGACCCTAGCCTTGGAGTGGCAGAACTGGCCCTTGATCATGACAGGCTACATTCTGCCTAGCCAGTTTGCAGGTGTCCCAGCCCCCAACACTGGCCAGGCAGAACGGAGCACAGGGACAGCTCCCTAACGCTTCCCAGGGGACACAGTCAGCCCTGGGTCTTCCCCGGCTGTAGCACCACATGGCTCACAGAACATCTCTGCAGCTGCTCCTGGAAAATGGGGCTCTGCACAGCTCAGCTCAGGGCTTTGCCAAAGAGACACAATCTAGCATCAGGAAAAATAAGAACATGGACAAAAAATGGGCTTCATTATAATCATTTCACGTAGTCAGAGTGCAAAGAGCTTCTGAGGGACCTAGCCAAGCTGGGTGACTGGGCTGCATGAGGCCAAAAAAGTTCCAGGCTGACAAATGCAAAGTACCGCACACTGGAGGGAATCATCTGAACTCCCCAAGCACCTGACACGGATCTAAACAAAGTGTGTCAATGCAGGAAAGGGCCTTGGTGTCACCAGCCAGCTCCGGGAGACTTCTGCTCAACGGGTAGCTGCAGTCACAACATCAAGCAAAATGTCAGAATGCAGAAAATCCTGCAACGCCATTGTACTGGTCAGTGGATCACCCCATCTACATATGGTGTGCAGTCCTGGTTGTCCCTCTGAGACGGGGCACAGAAGAATGACAGCCGCTTTGCTGGGCCTCTCTGGCAAGTCTGATCGGGGGAACGAGAATAAGAAAACCAAAGGGGCAGAGAGAGACTCAAAAAAGGCAGGAGAAAGCACAGAGTAAACGGGATGGTTTACAGGGATGACAGGGACACAGGGAGAATGGGGCAGAGACCACACCAGATGAGAAGTAGGAAAAATCAAACACACAGGCAAAAATGGTAAAAGCAGGGCCAAAACCTCTGGTGTGACAATAACAGTGGCTTGGTGCTGAGATCACTCAGCAGGAAACTGGCCTAGGATGACAGCACTTGTTGGGGAGGCCATTGCCCTCTCACTCCTGCTACTCCCCCTCACAGCCCCTGTCATAAATATAAAGGGAAGGGTAAACACCTTTAAAATCCCTCCTGGCCAGAGGAAAAACCCTTTCACCTGTAAAGGGTTAAGAAGCTAGGATAACCTCGCTGACACCTGACCACAATGACCAATGAGGAGACAAGATACTTTCAAAGCTGGAGGGAGGGAGAAACAAAGGGTCTGTGTCTGTCTGTGTGATGCTTTTGCCGGGGACAGAACAGGAATGGAGTCTTAGAACTTAGTAAGTAATCTAGCTAGGTATGCGTTAGATTCTGTTTTCTTCAAATGGCTGAGAAAATAAGATGTGCTGAATGGAATGGATATTCCTGGTTTTTTTTTTTTTTGTCTTTTTGTAACTTAAGGTTTTGCCTAGAGGGATTCTCTGTGTTTTGAATCTAATTACCCTGTAAGGTATTTACCATCCTGATTTCACAGAGGTGATTCTTTTTACTTCTATTAAAATTCTTCTTTTAAGAAACTGAATGCTTTTTCATTGTTCTTAAGATTCAGGGGTTTGGGTCTGTGGTCACCTATGCAAGGTGGTGAGGATTTTTATCAAACCTTCCCCAGGAAAGGGGGGGGGGGTTAAGATTTGGGAGGATTTGGGGGGGAAAGACGTTTCCAAAAGAACTCTTTCTCAGTAACCGGTGTTAGACGTTTGGTGGTGGGAGCGAAAGTCCAAGGGCAAAAGGTAAAATAGTTTGTACCTTGGGGAAGTTTTAACCTAAGCTGGTAAAAGTAAGCTTAGGGGGTTTTCATGCAGGTCCCCACATCTGTATTCTAGCATTCAGAGTGGGGAAGGAACCTTGACAGCCCCCCAGTACCCCCTGACTGACGACTGCTGCTGACTCCCACTGCTTCGCTGACACCCCACCACTGCCCCCCTGATAATCTGCCACTGCCTCCTGACTTCCTGACACTGCCTCTAACATCCCACCACTCCCCCTCACACCTCCCTACTGCATCCTGACACCCCCACACTGTCCCCTGACTCTTTTCACTGCCCCATAACTTCTCACCAATGCCCCCTGATGCCCGCTGCTCCCCCTGACTGCTCCTCACCACCCCCTGACTCTTGTGACTGCCCCATAACGCCTCACCAGTGCCCCCTGACTCCTGCCACTCCCCCTGATGCCTGCTGCTCCCCCTGACTGTTCCTCACTGCCCCCTGACTCTTGTCACTGCCCCATAACTCCTCACCAGTGCCTCCTGACACCCACTGATCCTCCTGACGCCTGCTGCTGCTCCTCACTGCCCCCTGACTGTTCCTCACTGCCCCATAACTCCTCACCAGTGCCCCCTGACTCCCGCCACTCCCCCTGATGCCCGCTGCTCCCCCTGACTGCTCATCAGTGCCCCCCGACTCTTGTCACTGCGCCATAACTCCTCACCAGTGCCCCCTGACTCCCGCTGCTCCCTCTGACTGCTCATCACTGCCCCCTGAGTCCTGCCACTCCCCCTGACTGCTCATCACGCCCCCTGACACTCCACCACTGCCCCTAACTGGTTGCCACTCCCCTCTGACTCCCGCCGTTGCCCCTGACTGCTTGTCACTGCCCCCTGACTCCCGCTGCTCCCCCTGACACTCCGCCACTGCCCCTAACTGGTCACCTCTGCCTCCTGACTTCTGCCACCCCCGGTACCCTGCCATTGCCCCCTGATAATCCGCCACTGCCTCCAACACCCTGCCACTCCCCTTCTCACCTCCCCACTGCATCCTGACATTCCCGCACTGCCCCCTGACTCTTGCCACTGCCACTGATTCCTGCTGCTTCCTCTAAGTCCTACTGCTCCCCCTGACACCCCTCCTGACTAGTCGCCACTGTCCCCTGACTCCCGCCACTCCCCTTGACACCCGACCGCTGACCCCTGACTCCTCACCACTTCCCTTGACTTTCTGCTGCTTCCCCTGACTCCTTGCCACTGCCTCCTGACTCCTTGCCACTGCCTCCTGACTCCTGCCGTTGCCCCCTGACTCCCCAGCACTGCTCTTTTGGGCGTTCTTCTGTCCTGAAATACAGGGTATTCTGGGGGCTTTGTAAGATCAGTTGCCATGGTTTGCTCTAAGAATATATCTTATCAAGAGGCTATTTTAGGAACTTTAGGAAATTGTATTCCATAGCAAAGCAGGGTATTTATTCTTAGCTCTGGGAGCTGGGAGGGCACAACTTTGACATGAGCCATTTTTAGGGAAATGTATTGTAAATGAATCACAGAGCTCACCAGCGTATAGGTGTTTGGGTAGGCCAATCAGTTCTTAGGACAGCAGGATTTCTAGCAAAAGCAGAATGTTTTAGTTGATGGCCTGATGAAGAATAGCAGACCAACCCCCAGCTCGAACTTCTAAATGTGGTTGTTGTATTTCACAATGGACCTTTCTACCATCAGGGGAAAGCTCATCTGTGTAGGAGACAGTGCATCTTCAGGAGCCCGTCCCAGCATGTGGGACAAACTCCCACAGGAAATCAGGACCATCACAACCTTCCATTCCAAGGCAGGGTGCACTTCTTCAGCTTTACCTGCTCAGAAACAAACACAAAGCAACATACACACATGACAAGAGCAAAGACCAAATCCTGCCACAACAAAAGCTACACTGCTCATCCCCTCCCTGGGATGAGGATGAGAATGAACCTCATGTGACAGAGGTTAGCCAGGTTGGTATGTTTCCTATGAGGAAAGGTTAGAAACACTGGGCATGTTTAGTCTGTAGAAAAGAAGACTGAAGGAGGACCAGATGACAGTCATCAAATGTTTTTCAGGGCTGTTCTAAAGAGTATGGTGATCAATTGTATGATCAAAGAGTATGATAATCTGCAGCAAGGGAGATTTCGGTTCTATACTAGGGAAAACTTTCTAAGTCTCAGGGGAGTTAAGCTCTGGAACAGGCTCTAAGAGAGGTTGTGGAATCCTCGTCACCTAAGGTTTTTACAAACAGGTTGGACAAACCCCTGTCAGGGATGGTCTGGGTTTCCTCGGTCCTGCCTCAGTGCTGGGGGCTGGGCTTGATGACCTCTCGAGAGCCTTCCAGGCCCACATTTCTGAGTTCTAATACTAAATATCCATTTATATTTACATACCCATCAATATTTACATTTCTCTGGCCCCTGTCCCTGCCAACTGAGGTCATTAACTGATGCCCCCTAGGCTGGATCCTGCTTCCAGTGCAGTGAATAGGAGTGTTTCCTTTGGCTACCATGGCCACTGGATCCACCTCTCCATGTGCTCAGTTCCCATGCTCAGAAGTGGGAGTCTGCACTGTTATCATGGATCAGTGGAAAAGCTGTTTGCACTGGCTGATTCTCTGCTCCTTGCTGACATGCAGCCATAGACAAATATGAAGTTTAATGTCAGGCATTAGGGGTTATCTGAGAACCGAGTGTCAGATGGTTCTGTTCCGGGGACCAAGGGGCTCCTTTCATGTTCACCCAACTCCAGATCAGTGCACAGCCTGTGAGCTACACCCAGGTACTGACCTCCTGGGGCTCACAGTGAGCAGGGGTGATTCAGCACATAGGGAATGTTTCTGAGAACAGCAGATGAGAATAGCAGTTCAGAATGACAACTGTTCCAACCACACCCACCAATGAGGTGCAGCCACCTCTTGTGCAGGATGTTTAGGTGAAGAGCAACATGGCCCAACCATCTAGGCCAGGTACTGAAGAAGAATCTTGTGTCCAGTGGAAGGTGCAGGGGGAGTCCCTGTATAATGGTACCAGTGTTGAATTCTGTGTGTGATTGGGATCTCTGTACATTTCTGGCAGAGTGAAAACTCCATTTTGATGATAAGGCTGGACTTTACCATCTACTCTTTACGGACCTCCATCTTGAGCTAGAATGCCGGAGGGGTGTTGGCAAAGGGTGTTAAATTCTGACCATTGGCCAGTCAAATGACAAAGAAATGGCTGCTGCCTAGGCAAACACAGTTTTTAAGTCTGAACTCAGGGGGAGGTTGCCTTGGCAACAAAAGTCACCTGGCAGTGGTCTGGGATCACCTAGGAGCTCGGAACGGGGCAGGGGAGAGGGGAAGCTAAAGATTATAAAAGGGCAAGAGCAGCTTTCCTCTGAGGACCATTTTTCTCCAGCTCAAGAAGAGGGAGAAGAAACCCAGCATGTAGCAGCCTCATGAGGCAGGGGCCCTGCCTAGCTGCCTGTGCTTACATGGTCCCCTGGTCTCCCCAGGAAGGGTGAGTTGTGGGGGGCATCACAGGTAAGAAGTTTATTGTGTTCTATGTGGTCTGTACTCTCTGTGCTTTGCTGAGTAAAAGACTCTGGGGAAAGTGTCTGTGTGTATACCATGCCTCCTGAGAGAGTTAACCTGTAACTGAGAGGCCTCATACTATGGAGGGGGGGTTCTAGGCGAGAGCGTGTTTAAGCTACATTGGGGTCCAAGGGCTGTTCCAGGGGCTGGGCAGGGGCCTTCGTGGGCTCCAGCTCTCAGGAAAGGGCTCTAGGCAGAAGATGTGACAGTCAGTGTCCAGACATCCCAAGGGAGAACAGAAAGTTGAAACCCCCCAAATAAGCAGTAAATCAATTGATTGCATACAATGTCATTGTAGTATAAAAATATATCAAGTAAGGCATTTTATGAAAGCTTGTAATGTTCTGAACTCGACAATCATTATGAGATTTCTATGAAGACTGTAGTTATGGATGTATGGGTATAGAGAAATCTGTGCTCATAAGTGGTGCTACACCTCACAGCAGGGTGGCCAGTAGGCAGGCTGGCAGGGACATCTCCTAAGCCAGTTGTTTACACAAATAACTGTCACTTGTCCAGCCCAGGAAAAGACAATGATGGACCATTACAGTTAATGGAAAGACACTGAGATCTTGTCTACACTACGAAATTAGGCTGAATTTATAGAAGTTGGTTTTGTAGAAAGCATTTTTATACAGTCGCTTGTGTGTGTCCCCACACAAATGCTCTAAGTGCATGTAGTTGGCAGAGTGCGTCCACAGTACCGAGGCAACCGTCGACTTCTGGAGCGTTGCACTGTGGGTAGCTATCCCACAGTTCCTGCAGTCTCTGCTGCCCTTTTGAATTCTGGGTAGAAATCCCAATGCCTGATGGGGCTAAAACATTGTCGTGGGTGGTTCTGGGTACATATCGTCAGGTCCCCCTTCTCTCCCTCCCTCAGTGAAAGCAACAGCAGACAATCATTTCACGCCTTTTTTCCTGGGTTACCTGTGCAGACGCTATACCACGGCAAGCATGGACCCCGCTCAGCTAACCGTCACTGTATGTCTCCTGGGTGCTGGCAGACGTGGTCCTGCATTGCTACACAGCAACAGCTTATTGCCTTTTGGTAGCAGACAGTGCAGTATGACTGGTAGCCATCATCGACGTAGTCCAGGGTGCTCTTTTAACAGACCTCGATGAGGTCAGGGGTGTCTGGGCAAACATGGGAGTGACTTAGTCAGGTCATTACTCTTTTAAGTTTCATCTCATGGCGATTCAGTCCTACCGGCAGTCCTACTGCCCCATCTTTTAATGAGCAGCCAGGAGATGACAAAAGCACCGTCTTCTGCTGAGCACCCAGGAGATGATGATGGCTAGCGGTCGTACTGCACAGTCCGCTGCCAGCAAGATGTATAAAGATAGATGAAGTGGATCAAAACAAGAAATAGACCAGATTTGTTTTGTATTCATTTTCTCCTCCCTCCCTCCGTGAAATCAACAGCCTGCTAAACCCAGTTTTGAGTTCTATCCTTGAGGGGGCCATTCTGTTTCTCGCAAAACCACCCCTTTTGTTGATTTTAATTCCCTGTAAGCCAATCCTGTAAGCCATGTTTTTGGTCGCCCCTCACTCTGTCAGAGCAACGGCAAACAATAGTTTCATGCCCTTTTCCCTGCATTGCCCGAGCAGGAGCAGACGCCATAGCACAGCAAGCATGGAGCCCATTCAGCTCACCACAGCAGTTATGACCATTGTAAACACCGCGAGCATTATCATGCAGTTTATGCAGAACCAGCACCTGAAAACCCAGGTGAGGAGGTGACGGAAGCGTGGTGATGAGGACATGAACACACTTTTCTCTAAAACCGCGTTCCCCCCGCAATTTGGAGATCATGGTGTTAATGGGGCAGGCTCATGCCATGGAATGCCAATTCTGGGCCCGGGAAACAAGCACAGAGTGGTGGGACTGCATAATGTTGCAGGTCTGGGATGATTCCCAGTGGCTCTGAAACTTTCACATGCATATGGGCACTTTAATGGAACTTTGTGACTTTCTTTCCCCTGCCCTGAAGCGCAAGAATACCAAGATGAGAGCAGCCCTCACAGTTCACAAGCGAGTGGCAATAGCCCTGTGGAAGCTCGCAATGCCAGACAGCTACCGGTCAGTCAGGAATCAATTTGTAGTGGGCAAATCTACTGTGGGGGTTGCTGTGATGCAAGTAGCCAACACAATCATTAAGCTGCTGCTATCAAAGGTAGTGACTCTGGGAAATGTGCAGGTCATAGTGGATGGCTTTGCTGCAATGGGATTCCCTAACTGTGGTGTGGCTATAGACGGAACGCATATCCCTGTCTTGGGACTGGACCACCAGAGCAGCCAGTACATAAACCGCAAGGGGTACTTTTCAATGGTGCTGCAAGCACTGGTGGATCTCAAGAGACGTTTCACCAACATCAACATGGGATGTCCGGGAAAGGTTCATGACGCGCGCGTCTTCAGGAACTCTGGTCTATTTAAATGGCTTCAGGAAGGGATTTACTTCCCAGACTAGAAAATAACTGTTGGGGATGTTGAAATGCCTATGGTTATCCTTGGGGACCCAGCCTACCCCTTAATGCCATGGTTCATGAAGCCATACACAGGCACCCTGGACAGTAGTAAGGAGCTGTTCAACTATAGGCTGAGCAAGTGCAGAATGGTGGTAGAGTGTGCATTTGGACGTTTAAAGGGTTGCTGGCGCAGTTTACTGACTCGCTCAGACCTCAGCAAAACCAATATTCTCATTGTTATTGCTGCTTGCTGTGTGCTCCACAATCTCTGTGAGAGTAAGGGGGAGATGTTTATGGTGGGATGGGAGGTTGATGCAAATCTCCTGGCCACTGAATACGTGCAGCCAGACACCAGGGCAGTTAGAAAAGCACAGTAGGAAGCGCTGCGCATCAGAGAAGGTTTGAAAACCAGTTTCATGACTGGCCAGGGTACTGTGTGACACTTCTGTTTGTTTCTCCTTGATGAAAACCCGCCCCCTTGGTTGCCTCTAAATTCCCTGTAAGCCACCTGCCCTCCCCCCTTCGATCACAGCTTCCTTGCAAAGGAAATAAAGTCACTATGGTTTAAAAAACATGTATTCGTTATTAATTGATTATAAAAATAGGGAGATAACTCACAAGGTAGCCCGGGTGGGGTGTGGGAGGAGGGTAGGAGGGAAGGAAAAGGCCACTTTAAAACTTCTTGAATGACAGCCTTCTGTTGCTTGGGCTGTCCACTGGGGTGGAGTGGTTGGGTGCCCGGAGCCTCCCCCCGTCGCGTTCTTCGGCATCTGGGTGAGGAGGCTATGGAACTTGGGGAGGAGGGAGGGCGGTTAAGCAGGGACTGCAGCGGCAGTCTGTGATCCTGCTGCCATTCATGAACCTCCACCAGATGCCGGAGCATGTCCGTTTGATCCTGCAGTAGCCCCAGCATTGCCTCATGCCTCCTCTGATCTTCCTGCCACCACCTCTCCTCACGTTCATTGGCCACTGTCCTGTACTCTGCTATTGTGTCCCTCCACACAGCTCTGTCAGTGCCAGACAACTGCATGAGCTCAGAGAACATGTCATTGCGCGTGCGTTTTTTTCGCTGCCTTATCTGAGATAGCCTTTGGGATGGAGGAGGGAGGCTTGAAACATTTTCAACTGCTGGAGGAAAAAAAGGGAGTGAAGTATTTAAAAAGATACATTTTACAGAACAATGGCTATACTCTTTCATGATGAACAACACTATTCACATTACATAGCACATGTGATTTTGGTACAAGGTTGCATTTTGCATCTTATATTGAGTGCCTGCGGCTTTGGTGTTAGAGATCACACACGGGCAACAGAATTCGGCTTGCAGGTGGCCATGGTAAGCCATAGTTTTTCGGCTTCTGCAACCTTCATAACAGCAGTGCCCTCCTTTCCCATACCAAGCAAAGCCCGTTGAGTTGGCCATTTAGTGCTGTGGTTTTCCTGTTAACGTGAAGTAGAAGAAACCAAACTAACTCCCTCCCCCCATCCAATTCTCTGGGATGATCGCTTTATCCCTCCCCACACCGCTTGGCTGGTATCAGGGAAGATCCTTGCTAGCCAAATGTGAAGAGCTCAGCGCCAGTGCCACCCACCCACCCACCCCTGCCCACTGCGTGGCTAACTGCAGGGAGGATTTCTTTTCAGCCACAGGCAAACAGCCCAGTAGGAATGGGCACTTCTGAATGTCCCCTTAATTATTTTCCCCTATTTCAACCAGGTGACCATGAACGATATCACTCTCCTGAGGATAACATAGAGAGCTAAAGAATGGATTGTTGCTTAAATGCCAGCAAACACTGGGACCATACGCTGCCAGGCTTTGTCATGCAATGATACCAGATTACTTGCTACTAGCATGGTGTGGTAAAGTGTCCTACCATGGAGGACGGAATAAGGCTGCTCTCCCCAGAAACCTTCTGCAAAGGCTTTTAGAGTACCTCCAGAAGAGCTTCATGGAGATGTCCCTGGAGGATTTCTGCTCCATCCCCAGACACGTTAACAGACTTTTCCAGTAGCAGTACTGGCCATGAATGCATGAATGCATCCCAAGTCCTCAGGGCTACTTAATCATTAAAAAACGCTAGCTTTTATAACATGTACTCTATTTTAAAGGTACACTCACCAGAGGTCCCTTCTCCAGCTTTGTTGGGTTGGGAGGGTATTTCAGTCAAGGTGATAAAAAGATCCTGGCTGTCAGGGAGAACAGTGTGCTGTGTGCTCTCCCCAAGCTCGTCCTCCTCCTCATCTTCCCCATCTGCAAAATCATGAGGCATGACGGAGAGTACTCCATCATAGGATTCCATAGACAGCGGTGTGGTAGTGGTGGCGGCCCCCCCTAGAATTGCATGCAGCTCAGCATAGAAGCGGCATGTCTGGGGCTCTGTCTCGGAGTGGCCGTTTGATTCTTTGGTTTTCTGGTAAGCTTGTCTGAGCTCCTTAAGTTTCACATGACACTGAGTTGCGTCCCTGATGTAGCCTCTGTCCCTCATGGCCTCTGAGATTTTTTGAAATGTTTTGGCAGTTTGTCTTTTGGAACATAGTTCTAATAGCATGGATTCCTCTCCACATACAGCGATCAGATCCAGTACCTCCCGTTCGGTCCATGCTGGAGCTCTTTTTCAATTCTGGGACTGCATGGTTACCTGTGCTGATGAGCTCTGCATGGTCACCTGTGCTGATGAGCTCGCCTGGCCAAACAGGAAATGAGATTCAAAAGTTCCCGGGGCTTTTCCTGTACACCTGGCCAGTGTATCCGAGTTCAGAGTGCTGTCCAGAGCAGTCACAATTATGCACTGTGGGATAGCTCCCAGAGGCCAATACCTTCGAATTGCATCCACACTACCCCTAATTCGAAACGGCAATGTCGATTTCAGCGCTAATGCCCTCATTGGGGAGGAGTACAGAAATCGGTTTTAAGAGCCCTTTATGTAAAAAAAAAATGACTTCGTTGTGTGGATGGGTGCAGGGTTAATTAGGATTTAACATTGCTAAATCCGACATAAACTCATAGTGTAGACCAGGCCTGAGACATCTGCAGCTGAATAGAACATCCTGGTTCTCAAGTGAAGAAGGAACTTCTCCACTCTAAAAAATCATGAGTCACCAGGGACAGAGGGAAAAGAAAGGAAAAGGCCTTTTAAAAGCAGATTTGGGACTGGAGTCTTTTACCCAGTACTTGAGGGACTGTCTGGAGGTAGAAGGCTGTTCATGAACACTGGGTCCCCACAAGAGCTCGGGGCTACACTGAGAAACTGTTTTAAGTAAAAAAATAATGTATTAGGACAGGGATTTGATCTGTTATGAAAGTGAAAAGCCTGATGTTGTGTCTTTACATTCATTTGCTGGGTAATTTATCTATGTTTGCGTTCACTCTGAATCTGCACTTGTTCTATTAAATAAACTTTTTTTCTTTATTTCCATCCCAAACCCACCCCGGTGTGCAAATGGTGTGAAGTGTGCGCACTGCACTAAATTGGTGTCTGGGGGGCTGGTTTCACGCCTTGCTGGGTGACAATCCAGAGGGGAATGGTCAAAGGTCTGATAGTTAAGAACTCAAGGGGGGTGGATTTGGGGAGAACCGGGACTGGGAGGGCTGTTGGGGTCACCCTGCAAGGAGTAATTAGGCTGGTGAGAGCCAGAGCTTGTGCTTGTAGGTTGGCTACTGATGTCAGGGAATTGAACGACAGCTGCACAGAGTTACAAGGCACATACCCCTTACTGAGTCCCCAGAATGTCACAGATGCCTGTGCCCTGAGGGTGTGCCCAGGGGCTCTAACAAAGGGAAAATGCTTGGGTCCCATGCAGGCTCTGGGAGGCGTGAAGCCTCTGGGATCCCAGGTTTGGGTCCCTTCACAGCAGCCAGCAGCGGAAGGCTGACCAGACCTGTGACGCCATGTGAGTAGGGCTAGCTGGGTTGGAGTTTTGTGAGGACACCGGAGTAACCTCTACTCCTATGCAAGGTAGGTCTGGGAGCTGAGCACAGGCTAGGAGTGGGAGGGAGATCCTGAGTTGGCAATGGGATCAAACAGCTGGCAAGCAAATGAGAAGGCTCAGAAACCAGGAGAAAGGGAGACAGAAGGGGCTGAGGGATAGGGGGCAGCATCATCATATGGGCTCAGCAAAGAAAGTGAGGTTGTGGGAAGGGCAGCTCTTCTGGACAGGCAAGGACCAGACCAGGCCATCCCAGGCTTTCTATTGGTCCTGCAGTGCACTGGCATCCCTGAAACACCACCATTCCTGACAGAGTAATGGTCCTAGGCAGTGTGAACTGGGTGGGCACCTACTGCCAGCCACAGACCCACTAAGACCAGCCCAGAGAGGCAGCCATCAGACTCTTCTGCCATATGCCAGTCTTCTTTGGTATAATGGTACCCCGAGCAGGAGAAATGTGCTGAAATGAAAGTTCCTGCTTTCCCCAGAGTCTGCCCCAGTAGCCTGCTGCCTGATTGTTCCTGTGCAGCTCCGTCATGTCCATTAATCCATTGCTCATTCTTATCAGCTGGGATCTGGCCTTATCATGCTAGGTGCTGTACAGACCCACCGAGAGAGAGGCTCCCTGCTGCACTGCAGTGTCATGGCCCAGCATATCCAGTAATGTGAGTCTGTTCCCTGGCACATCAAAGAGAAATGGCACTCCATGCAGAGCGGCGAGCGCCTGGACCATAGCCAGGCCCATCGTAAAATGGGGTAAAGGTAAGAAAATTTGCCTTTTCTAAACCCATTGAACACTCCAGTGATAGATCTCCATGGTAAAGCCTCAGTAACTGACATCCATGGTAACACCCCGGTGACTGGTCCCCATGGTGCCCTGTGGGCAGTAGATGCACAGCCATGGTGTCACCCCGAAAGCCCAATCATAACATGCCTTTGGAGAGGCCTCACCCTACGTGGGGGCTGTGCAGCTCTCCAAGGATGTGGGATATGTCCATTGGCCAGGCAGCATATTGGTGGGGAAGGGCCCATCTCAAGCCTGTGGCGGGGGCCACAGGAGCCTGCATCGGAGTCGCCTGAGGTCAGCTTCACACGTCCCTCCTCCATCCCAACACTACTCGCAGTCTCTTTCCAGCCAGCGCCCAGCATCTGAGTCAGCTCACGGGCCTAGGATGGCTCAGGGAGCCACGCTGGGAGAGGGATCAGAACCCAGCTAGTCACAGCACTCCTCCCCAGTCAACATTTCCTGCACCCTGTACCCCCCCACCCATGGGAGCCTTCCCCCTGCACCCCTCCCCTCATGGGAGCCTTCCCCCTGCACCCCTCCCCTGCCTAGTCCTGCTCCCCTCCAACTCCATAGGAGTCTTTTCCCCTACACCCTCCTCCCCCATCCAAGGGGCTTTCCCCTTCCAGGCAGTGGGTGAGGGGCTGCAGTTGGCTTCTGAAGCCCTGTGGTGCTGCTCTGTAACTTGTGCCTGCTCCCATCCATCCCTGTGTTGTCTTGGCATGGAGCTGCATAGAAAATCTGAATTAGGAGCCTGGCATTAGCACTGCAGTGCTGCGAGGAGGGAGCTGGCTCCAATCCCCACAGCGATTAGTGGGTGACAGTTCTGATAAATCAACTGTTTTATCATAAACATGTGGGCTCAGCATTAATTCTGTAGGCACCCACTCGGAGAGGAGATTCCTATTCAGCAGCCAAACCGGCCAGCGGGTGGGAAGTCCTCTGCCAATGCACTGCAGCATCCCAGCACAGCTATCCAACGGCACCCATTAATGACACTTTTCTCACACCCACATATACAAGTGTGTACACACCTCCACACACTTGCAAGCACAGGCACTGACTTGGAAATGTGTCTGCTGAATGGCACGCTAAGCATCCATGCATATGCCTGTACATACACAAACATATACACACAAACAGCAAAAATTAAGATGTTTGTACACCAATGCGAGGAGCCTAGGTAACAAAATGGAGGAACTAGAGCTACTGGTCCAGGAAGTGAAACCAGATATTATAGGGATAACAGAAACATGGTGGAATAGTAGTCATGACTGGACTACAGGTATTGAAGGGTATGTGCTGTTTAGGAAAGACCGAAATAAAGGTAAAGTGGTGGAGTAGCATTGTATATCAACGATGAGGTAGAATGTAAAGAAATAAGAAGTGATGGAATGGATAAGACAGAGTCTGTCTGGGCAAAAATTACATTGGGGAAAAAACTATTAGAGCCTCCCCTGGGATAGTGCTTGGGGTGTGCTATAGACCAGCGGGATCTAATCTGGATATGGATAGAGCCCTTTTTAATGTTTTTAATAAAGTAAATACTAATGGAAACTGTGTGATCATGGGAGACTTTAACTTCCCAGATATAGACTGGAGGATGAGTGCTAGTAATAATAATAGGACTCAGATTTTCCTAGATGCGATAGCTGATGGATTCCTTCATCAAGTAGTTGTTGAACCGACTACAGGGGATGCCATTTTAGATTTGGTTTTGGTGCGTAGTGAGGACCTCATAGAAGAAATGGTTGTAGGGGATAATCTTGGCTTAAGTAATCATGAGCTAATTCAGTTCATACTGAATGGAAGGATTAACAAAAATAAATCTGCAACTAGGGTTTTTGATTTCAAAAGGGCTAACTTTCAAAAATTAAGGAAATTAGTTAGGGAAGTGGATTGGACTGAAGAATTTATGGATCTAAAGGTAGAGGAGCCCTGGGATTATTTTAAATCAAAGCTGCATCCCAAGAAAGGGGAAAAAATTCATAGGCAGGAGTTGTAGACCAAGCTGGAAGAGCAAGCATCTCAGAGAGGTGATTAAGAAAAAGCAGAAAGCATACAGGGAATGGAAGAAGGGAGGGATCAGCAAAGAAAGCTACTTTATTGAGGTCAGAACATGTAGAGATAAAGTGAGACAGGCTAAAAGTCAAGTAGAGTTGGACCTTGCAAAGGGAATTAAAACCAATAGTAAAAAGTTCTATAGCCATATAAATAAGAAGAAAACAAAGAAAGAAGAAGTGGGACCGCTAAACACTGAGGATGGAGTGGGGGTCAAGGATAATCTAGGCATGGCCCAATAGCTAAACAAATACTTTGTCTCAGTCTTTAATAAGGCTAAAGAGGATCTTAGGGATAATGGTAGCATGACAAATGGGAATGAGGATATGGAGGTAGATATTACCATATCAGAGGTAGAAGCGAAACTCAAACAGCTTAATGGGACTAAATCGGGGGGCCCAGATAATCTTCATCCAAGAATATTAAAGGAATTGGCACATGAAATTGCAAGCCCATTAGCAAGAATTTTTAATGAATCTGTAAACTCAGGGGTTGTACTGTATGATTGGAGAATTGCTAACATAGTTCCTATTTTTAAGAAAGGGAAAAAAAGTGATGCGGGTAACTATAGGCCTGTTAGTTTGACATCTGTAATATGCAAGGTCTTGGAAAAAATTTTGAAGGAGAAGGTAGTTAAGGACATTGAAGTCAATGGTAAATGGGACAAAATACAGCATGGTTTTACAAAAGGTAGATCATGCCAAACCAGCCTGATCTCCTTCTTTGAGAAAGTAACAGATTTTTTAGACAAAGGAAACGCAGTGGATCTAATTTACCTAGATTTTAGTAAGGCATTTGATACCGTGCCACATGGGGAATTATTAGTTAAATTGGATAAGATGGGGATCAATAGGAAAATTGAAAGGTGGATAAAGAATTGGTTAAAGGGGAGACTACAACGGGTCCTACTGAAAGGTGAACTGTCAGGCTGGAGGTGGAGTTCCTCAAGGATCGGTTTTGGGACCAATCTTATTTAATCTTTTTATTACTGACCTCGGCACAAAAAGTGGGAGTGTGCTAATAAAGTGTGCAGATGATACAAAGCTGGGAGGTATTGCCAATTTAGAGAAGGACAGGGATATCCTACAGGAGGATCTGGATGACCTTGTAAACTGCAGTAATAGTAATAGGATGAAATTTAATAGTGAGAAGTGTAAGGTCATGCATTTAGGGATTAATAACAAGAATTTCAGTTATAAGCTGGGGACGCATCAATTAGAAGTAACGGAGGAGGAGAAGGACCTTGGAGTATTGGTTGATCATAGGATGACTATGAGCCGTGTGATATGGCCGTGAAAAAAGCTAATGCGGTCTTGGAATGCATCAGGAGAGGTATTTCCAGGATAAGGAGGTTTTAGTACCATTATACAAGGCACTGGTGAGACCTCACCTGGAATACTGTGTGCAGTTCTGGTCTCCCATGTTTAAGAAGGATGAATTCAAACTGGAACAGGTACAGAGAAGGGCTACTAGGATGATCCGAGGAATGGAAAACTTGTCTTATGAAAGGAGACTCAAGGAGCTTGGCTTGTTTAGCCTAACTGAAAGACGGTTGAGGGGAGATATGATTGCTCTCTATAAAAATATATCAGAGGGATAAATACCGGAGAGGGAGAGGAATTATTTAAGCTCAGTGCCAATGTGGACACAAGAACAAATGGATATAAACTGGCCACCAGGAAGTTTAGACTTGAAATTAGACGAAGGTTTCTAACCATCAGAGGAGTGAAGGTTTGGAATAGCCTTCCAAGGGAAGCAGTGGGGGCAAAAGATCTATCTGGCTTTAAGATTAAACTCGATAAGTTTATGGAGGAGATGGTATGATGAGATAACATGGTTTTGGTAATTAAATATTCATGGTAAATAGGCCCAATGGCCTGTGATGGGATACTAGATGGGGTGCAATCTGAGTTACCCAGGAAAGAATTTTCTGTAGTATCTGGCTGGTGAATCTTGCCCATATGCTCAGGGTCTAGCTGATCGCAATATTTGGGGTCGGGAAGGAAGAGGCCCTGGAGGTTTTTCGCCTTCCTCTGTAGCATGGGGCACGGGTCACTTGCTGGAGGATTCTCTGCTCCTTGAAGTCTTTAAACCACGATTTGAGGACTTCAATAGCTCAGACATAGGTGAGAGGTTTATCACAGGAGTGGGTGGGTGAGATTCTGTGGCCTGAGTTTTGCAGGAGGTCAGACTAGATGATCATAATGGTCCCTTCTGACCTAAATATCTATGAATCTATGAAAAAAGCTCATGTGCATCTGTGCCCTCCCTTACCCCAGAAGGATAAATCCAACACAGCCCCCTGTGTAAACAGAACTACTCCCCCACTTTGGGACCCACACAGCTACACCAAGGCTACACCAGGCTGGAAGAACCCTCTCTGGGATTTCTGTTCCTTCACAGCTCAGGGGCTGGGTGTTGGGGGCCACGATACCTACTGAAGCTGTAGGGGCTGTGGCAACCAGGCTGTTCTTTAGGCAGCTCAGGCTGCCCTAGATGGCTGAGGCTGAGCCAGCTGCTCTTCTGAAGAGCTGCCTGACTCTGGCCACAAGCAGTACCAGTTCCAGAGTACTTGGGGCTGCCAGGCCCTATTCCCAGCACTGCCAAGACCGCTCCAAGTTCTATAAGAGGCAGGTGTGGTTCTTGCTTGCTGCTGGGGGCCATGGATGGGCCCTTGCCCACTCAGACGGGCTGTGAGTTGAACAGAATGGCTCAGGCCAGTCAGTGGATGAGCAACTTGTGGTGTCCTGGCTCATTCCCCTGGGTCACAAGGTATTTCAATGGCAGGAGCAAGCAGCTGGCTCAGCGGGGGCATCTTGGAATTTAAAATTAAGGAGCATGAGTAGAGGAAGTCTGGTCAATGTTACAGCCAGAAGGACCCATTATGAACATCTAGTCTGACCCTCTGCGCAGCCCCGGGCCACTGACCACCATAGCCAAGACCAATGACTTATGAAGGAGTCAGAGGCAGTGAGCTATGCAGGAGGTTGCTGACCTGTGACATTCTCGAGGTCAGTGGCCTGGGCAATCATTCAGCAGAGCCTGACCACTAACCCCTGGCACATATCAGCCCACTAACTTCCTGCATGCCACAGGCCACTGATCTTCCTCATAACTCACCCTGTGATTTCTGCATCTATAGGATTGGCTAAGCCACTGAGTCAGGGGTAGCAGTGAGAGCTTTCTGATTCTCAGCATTGTTCCTCTAGCCCATGCAACCTCTAAGTTATGTACTGCATGAGCAATGGTGGTTGCCCGAGCATTGTTACCTATCCAAGTCTTGGAGTATTTTCACAGGGACAGTGCAAGGCACGTCTCAGCCCCCAAACCATCCTGCTGCCAAATTTCATTTTCCTGCTCCAAATCCATGAGTTGCTAGAATTATTCAAAAAACAGTGAGAAAATAATTTAACATTGGCAAAGACCCCTGTTTCTCACTAGTCTAATTCTAGGAGATCAATAGCTGAACCATGCTCACTTAATCTTCCAAATAAAATTTCAGAAGAGAACATTTGATCCTGAACAACTGTAGTTTGTCAAAGTTATCAGCAACTGAAAGCAGGGGGTTATAATGGAAAAAGTCGGCCACCTTGTCTTCAGCTCCACTTCTGCTGGTGCCATATGATTTAGATTGGCAAGCTGCTTCCCAAACGCATCAGAAGCTGAGATCCCTGTCCTGAAGTGCTGACAATCCCAGCTAGGTGATAGCAACCATAGGAGGTCGCTGGGCAGAGGCCGCGGGGGTGAAAGGCAGGACATGGTGCTAGTGGGGTTTTACATTTAACTGACAGGCAAATATTTTGTTAGGAAACAGCTATGGGTGAAATGTAAAAACACCTGGGTGGGATTTTCCAAAATGCCACAGGGAGTGAACAGTGAATGGCAGTGGAGCTGGACATCAGCTCCCGTGGGCAGCTGGGAACAACTCTGTGTCTAAGAAAAATACGTTCCAAAACCCAGCCTGCTTTGGTTTGATACTAAGAGTGATCTTCTAGCATGGGGAGAGCATGGCATTACTGGGCTGAAGGAGCCATGAGACAGGATACACTCTCCAACAGGGCACCTCCTCCTGGTCACTCTGGGGCTTAGCTCCTTCCAGGTGCTGCACCTTCCTCTGGTAGTCTCTGCACCCATCATCCTCTCTCACCATGCAGCCCCTCTCACTCCAGGTGCTGCAGCTTCCTCTTTGTGACTTAGCTCTCCAGCCAGGTCATTAGGGTCCTCCCCTTCTGAGATATCCAAGTCTTTCAGGGCAAACTGTCCGAGGCAGGCTGCTCCCCACTGCCTGGTCTGTGCTACTTCCCCAGGTTCCAGCCTAGGGATTCTCTGGTCAACAGTCAAGGTCTGTACCTCAGCCCTTGCTGCTTTTCCCTGAGCCTGTCCTCACTTTCTGACTCTGGGTTTGCCAGCCCAAACTCCCTCCTTCTGGGGAGTGACTGCAGACTGCTTCCCTGTGGCCCCCAGCTGGTCTCAGCTCCTGGGCTTTACACAGGAGCCTCCTGTTCCCAGCCAGCTGAGCCTCATTTTATTAATCCTGCTCCCTGGCTCCTCCTCCACAGGCAGCCTGGGCAGTTAATTGGCCTGCCTCTCTGGCTTAACTCCTCAGGCCTTGTGTGGGGTAGTCACCCATCACACAGGGGAGGTTAGGATGGGCTGGAAGGAAGAGGACAGGGAGGCTTGGGCACTTTATCCAGGGAGGGTGTCCCAGGAACGAGGAGTGAAGATGGCAGATGGCACAGAGGCACAAGTGGGCAAAGGGCACAAAAAAGTGGGCAAAGGGCACAAAAGGTGGTGATGCTGCATGAGATGAAGAGCATGGAGCTAGAGGTGGCAAAGTATCATGAGAGCATTGGAGAATCTATCTATCCCCCTACACATCCATCTGTCTGTCTGTCCCCACACATATCCATCTATCCCCATACATGTCTGTCTATCTGTCTATCATCACCAATGTGGTATCTCAGCAGCTGGCTGAGGCCCTGCCCTGGTCTGGTTGCAGCATGGGGTTGGTGAGGGCAGCCCTGCAGCCCCTCCAGGAAATGGCAGTCCCCTTAATGAGGAAGGAAGTTTTAGCATAGCAGCTGCTGGCTTTCCTGGGCCATAAATTACTATCTCCCATTGTACATTAGCAGCACCTTCTTGTTCAGGGTATGTATGTATGTATGTATGTATGTATCTGTGTATTCCTTTTGATGTTTTTATGATAAAGAGATAGTTCCCCTAAAGGGGGATGAATAATGAAAATGCAGCTTTTGCAAGTACAGTAAATATGGAAGCAAAGTGTAAATGTTCTGCTGGGAGCCTTGTTGCACTAACACCACACTGCCCCATGCCCAGCCTCTGGGACCTCCTGCCCAAGTCCTGGGAACCTCCTGCGACACATTCCCAGGAGTGCCCTCCCTCTCATCCACCACCAGCATCCCTGCACTTCTCTCCCTCCCCACACATGAGCCCTTCTCCCTGATATCACATCCCTAGGAAATTCTCTGCTCCCCAGCATACCCCTGTCTCGGCACTCCTCTCCCTCCTACCAGCAGCTTCACAAGCTCCCGCCACATACACACCCTGTCTTTATACCTCCTGGGGCTCTGGGAGGCCCCTGCATGGGGAGCTCCAAATCCCATTCATTTATTTGGGATAAAAAAAAAGATCAAGGACAGCATGGGTCTGCTGCTCAGTAGAGAAAGTGAGCTGGGAACGGAAGATGATAGGAAGGCAGAGCTGCTAAGTGTCTATTTTGCTTCAGGCTTCTCACAAAAAAAAAATAACATGACTGGACAACTAGCCAAGTTACCATAGACAATAAAAGGGAAGGGATGCAGATCATGATAAGAAAAGAAGAAATCAGATTTTCTGACCAATTTGAATGAATTCAAGTTAGCGGAGCTTGATGCTATTCAACTCAGGATACTGAAGAAATTAGCTGAAAAAATCTAGGAGCCACTGACAATAATATTTGCAACCTCATGGATGACAGGGGAGGTCCCAGAAGACTGGAGAAGGGCTAACATAGTGCCCATCTTTAAAAAGGAGGAAAAGGAGAAGCTGGGGAACTATAGATCAGTCAGCCTGACCTCGATACCTGGGGAGCTACTAGAGCAATGTATAAAACATTCAATTTGCAAAATCCTAGAGGATGAAGGGTTATCACTAGCAGCCAGCATGGATTTACCAAGAACAAATTCTGCCAAACCAGCTTGACTTCCTTCTTTGACAGGGTAACTGGTTTGGTGGATAGGGTGAAGTGTGTGGACATAATGTACCCAGATTTCAGCAAGGCTCTTGACACAGTCCCATGTGACATTCCGATAAGTAAGCTGGAGAAATGAAGGTTTTGCAGAGCTACGATTAAGTGGATACAGAATTGGTTAAACAATGGCAAACAATGAATAGCTATTAATGGAATGACATCAGATTGGAGGGAAGTCTCAAGTGGGGTTCCACGGGGATCTGTTCTGGCCCAGTGTTTTTAACATCTTTATTAATGACCTGGATGTAGGAATAGAGAGCATACTGACCAAATTTGAAGACTACACAAAGCTGAGTGGGGGTTTGCCAATACTTTGAAGGATAGAGCTAAAATTCAGAAGGATCTTGATAAATTGGAGAACTGGGCTATAGACAATAAAATGAATGAGGAGTACTTGTGGCACTTTAGAGACTAACACATGTATTTGAGCATAAGCTTTCGTGGGCTAGAACCCACTTCATCTGATGCATGCAGTAGAAAATACAGTAAGAATATATATGTGTGTGTGTCACACACACACAGAGAACATGAAAAAATGGGTGTTGCCATACACATTATAACGAGAGTGATCAATTAAGGTGAGTTATTATCAGCAGGCTGTGTGGTGTGTAGTTGCTGGGATCATCCTTCAGGATAGGTTGTAGATCCTTGATGATGCGCTGGAGAGGTCTCAGGAACAGCTCTGACATCATAATAAAAAAGGCTGACATAGGAGGTGCTGTCGTCATCATGAATAGGTCGGACTATGAACAAGAGGCTGCTAGGCAGCTCTCCAACACCACATTCTACAGGCCATTACCCTCTGATCCCACTGAGGGTTACCAAAAGAAACTACATCATCTGCTCAAGAAATTCCCTGAAAAAGCACAAGAACAAATCTGCACAGACAGACCCTTAGAACCCCGACCATCGTTTATTAGCACTGTAGTGTCCAGGAAGTGGATTTCTTGTGTGGACTGGACCAGGCTGAGGTTGATGGTGGGATGGAAATAATAACATCAGCCACACTATCAGAGGCTCATTCACCTGCACATCCACCAATGTGATATATGCCATCATGTGCCAGCAATGCCCCTCTGCCATGCACCTTGGCCAAACCGGACAGTGTGTACGTAAAAGAATAAATGGACACAAATCAGATGTCAAGAATTATAACATTCAAAAACCAGTCGGAGAACACTTCATTCTCCCTGGTCTCTCGATTACAGACCTAAAAGTCACAATATTACAACAAAAAACCTTCAAAAACAGACTCCAAGAAGAGACTGATGAATTGGAATTAATTTGCAAACTGGGCACCATTAAATTAGGCTTGAATAAAGACTGGGTGTGGATGTGTCATTACACAAAGTAAAACTATTTCCCCATGCTTATTTCCCCCCACCCCTACTGTTACTCACACTTTCTTGTCAACTGTTGTAAATGGGCCATCCTGATTATCACAACAAAAAGTTTTTTTCTCCTGCTGATAATAACTCACCTTAATTGATCACTCTCGTTATAGTGGGAAATTTAGACTATTTACCCCAGAACCATGAACTTGCATTCTCCAAGCTGAATGCTACTATCAGGTTCTCTGAACATAACAGGATTGTCTCAGGGACTGGGACTGCTTGTGTTCTGTTTGTAACAGGTCCTCCGGACTATGATGTGGAGGGCACAGAGCTCAGCAAATTCCACATTAACTTGCATTGCAATATAGCCTCAAAGAGAGTTTGGAGTGGCATAGTCAGAGCCACTGAGCCATAGAGCAGGCAGCCCCCAGCCCTCATGCTGCAGCATATCACAGCCCAGCACAGCCAGGCAATATCTAGACCCAAAGCCCCAGCACATCCAGGCAATAGAATAGAATCATCTGCCATTTTGTTGACAGATCACCTAGTTTTGTGAGATCATAGAATCATAGAAGATTAGGGTTGGAAGAGACCTCAGGAGGTCATTTAGTGCAAAGTGGAAAGTGTAGAAGATATTTTTATACACACACAGCATGAAAAAATACCTCCCCCCACCCCACTCTCCTGCTGGCAATAGCTTATCTAAAGTGATCACTCTCCTTACAATGTGTATGATAATCAAGTTGGGCCATTTCCAGCACAAATCCAAGGTTTAACAAGAACATCCGGGGGGGGCGGGGGTAGGAAAAAACAAGGGGAAATAGGTTACCTTGCATAATGACTTAGCCACTCCCAGTCTCTATTCAAGCCTAAATTAATTGTATCCAATTTGCAAATGAATTCCAATTCAAGAGTTTCTCGCTGGAGTCTGGATTTGAAGTTTTTTTGTTGAAGAATTGCAACTTTCATGTCTGTAATTGCGTGACCAGAGAGATTGAAGTGTTCTCCGACTGGTTTATGAATATTATAATTCTTGACATCTGATCTGTGTCCATTTATTCTTTTACATAGAGACTGTCCAGTTTGACCAATGTACATGGCAGAGGGGCATTGCTGGCACATGATGGCATATATCACATTGGTGGATGTGCAGGTGAACCAGCCTCTGATAGTGTGGCTGATGTTATTAGTCCCTGTGATGGTGTCCCCTGAATAGATATGTGGGCACAGTTGGCAACGGGCTTTGTTGCAAGGATAGGTTCCTGGGTTAGTGGTGCTGTTGTGTGGTATGTGGTTGTTGGTGAGTATTAGCTTCAGGTTGGGGAGCTGTCTGTAGGCAAGGACTGGCCTGTCTCCCAGGATTTGTGAGAGTGTTGGGTCATCCTTCAGGATAGGTTGTAGATCCTTAATAATGCTTTGGAGCGGTTTTAGTTGGGAGCTGAAGGTGACGGCTAGTGGCGTTCTGTTATTTTCTTTGTTAGGCCTATCTAACTCTTCTGGCTCTATCAATCTGTTTCTTCACTTCTCAGGTGGGTATTGTAGTTGTAAGAATGCTTGATAGAGATCTTGTAGGTGTTTGTCTCTGTCTGAGGGGTTGGAGAAAATGCGGTTGTATCGCAGAGCTTGGCTGTAGACGATGGATCGTGTGGTGTGGTCAGGGTGAAAGCTGGAGGCATGTAGGTAGGAATAGCGGTCAGTAGGTTTCCAGTATAGGGTGGTGTTTATGTGACCATTGTTTATTAGTACTGTAGTGTCCAGGAAGTGGATCTCTTGTGTGGGTTGGTCTAGGCTGAGGTTGATGGTGGGATGGAAATTGTTGAAATCATGGTGGAATTCCTCAAGGGCTTCTTTTCCATGGGTCCAGATGATGAAGATGTCATCAATATAGCGCAAGTAGAGTAGGGGTGTTAGGGGACGAGAGCTGAGGAAGCGTTGTTCTAAGTCAGCCATAAAAACGTTGTCATACTGTGTGGCCATGCGGGTACCCATAGCAGTGCCGCTGATCTGAAGGTATACATTGTCCCCAAATGTAAAATAGTTATGGGTAAGGACAAAGTCACAAAGTTCAGCCACCAGGTTAGCCGTGACACTATCGGGGATAGTGTTCTTGACGGCTTGTAGTCCATCTTTGTGAGGAATGTTGGTGTAGAGGGCTTCTACATCCATAGTGGCCAGGATGGTGTTATCAGGAAGATCACCGATGGATTGTAGTTTCCTCAGGAAGTCAGTGGTGTCTTGAAGGTAGCTGGGAGTGCTGGTAGCGTAGGGCCTGAGGAGGGAGTCTACGTAGCCAGACAATCCTGTTGTCAGGGTGCCAATGCCTGAGATGATGGGGCGCCCAGGATTTCCAGGTTTATGGATCTTGGGTAGTAGATAGAATATCCCAGGTCGGGGTTCCAGGGGTGTGTCTGTGCGGATTTGATCTTGTGCTTTTTCAGGGAGTTTCTTGAGCAAATGCTGTAATTTCTTTTGGTAACTCTCAGTGGGACTCTAAGGCTTTCAAGCCATGTGCTGGGCAGCTTGTGTTTGGAACAAAGGAAGTACAGGCCACATGGCAAGAGACTATAAAAGGCAGCTGCATCTTTTCCATTTTGTCTTCAATCCTGCTTCTTACCTCTGGAGGAATTTTGCTACACTGAAGCTCTGAACAAAGGACTGAATGACCCATCCAAATCTGTGGATGTACTACAGAGACTTGATTTGAGTCTGCAGTTTATTCCATCACTGCTACAAGCCTGAACCAAGAACTTTGCCATTGCTGTATGTAATTGAATACTTTGGCCAATTTTAACTCTCATCTATATTTCTTTCTTTTTATTAATAAACCTTTAGATTTTAGATTCTAAAGGATTGGCAACAACGTGATTTGTGGGCAAGATCTGACTTGTATATTGACCTAGGTTTGGGGCTTGGTCCTTTGGGATTGGGGGAACCTTTTTTCTTTTACTGGGGTACTGGTTTTCATAACCATTCATCCCCATAAGGAGTGGTGCTGGTGGTGATACTGGGAAACTGGAGTGTCTGAGGGAATTGCTAGTATGACTTCTGGTTAGCCAGTAGGGTAAAACCGAAGTCCTCTCTGTTTGGCTGGTTTGGTGTGCCTTAGTAGTAAAGGAACACCAGCCTTGGGTTGTGACTGCCCTGGTCTAAGCAATTTGTCCTGAATTGATACTCTCAGTAGTGTCCTGCCAGAGGCTGCATCATTACAGGGGGCCCAAAACTGGACGCAATAGTCCAGATGTGGCCTCATGAGTACCGCATAGAGGGGAATAATCACTTCCCTTGATCTGTTGGCAAAGCTCCTATTAATGCAGCCCAATATGCTGTTAGCCTTCTTGGCAACAAGGGCACACTGCTGACTCATATCCAGCTTCTCGTCCACTGTAATCCCCAAGTTCTTTTCTGAAGAACTTCTGCTTAGCCAGCCAGTCCCCAGCCTATAGTGGTGCATGGGATTCTTCTCTCCTAAGTGCAGGACTCCGCACTTGTCCTTGTTGAATCTCATCAGATTTCTTTTGGCCCAATCCTCCAATTTGTCTAGATCATTCTGGACACTATCCCTACCTTCCAGCATATCTACCTCTCCCCGCAGCTTAGTGTCATCTGCAAACTTGCTAAGGGTGCAATTCATCCCATCATCCAGATCATTGATAAAGAGGTTGAACAAAACTGGCCCCAGGACTGACCCCTGGGGCACTCTGCTTGATACTGGCTGCCAACTACCCATTGAGCCCGACAATCTAGCCAGCTTTCTATGCACCTTATGGTCCATTCATCCAATCCATACTTCTTTAACTTGCCGGCAAGTATACTCTGGGAGACCATATCAAAAGCTTTGCTAAAGTCAAGATATATCCCATCCATCACTTTCCCCATATCCACAGAGCCAGTTATCTCATCATAGAAGGCAACCAGTTGCTCAGGTATGACTTGCCCTTGGTGAAGCCATGTTGACTGTTCCTGATCACCTTCCTCTCCTCCAAGTGCTTCAAAATGACTTCCTTGAGGACCTGCTCCATGATTTTCTAGGGAATGAGATGAGGCTGTAGTTCCTCGGGTTCTCCTTCTTCCCTTTTAAAAAGATGGACACCATATTTGCCTTTTTCCAATTGTCTGGGACTTCCCCCAATCACCACCAGTTTTCAAAGATAATGGCCAATGGCTCTGCAATCACATCAGTGAATTCCCTCAGCAGCCTCGGTTGCAATAGTATTGACAGGTGTCTAATTTTCGACCGGGACGCCCGGTGGAAAAGGGACCCTGGTGGTTCCCTGTCAGTACCGCTGACCAGGCCATTAAAAGTCTGGTCAGTGGCGCAGCAGGGCTAAGGCAGGCTTCCTGCCTGCCCTGGCTCTGCGCAGCTCCCAGAAGCTTCCAGCATGCTTGGCTCCTAGGCGTGGGACAGCCATGAGGGCTCCGCGCGTTGCCCTTGCCCCAAGCGCCAGCTCCACAATTCTCATTGGCCAGGAACCACAGCCAATGGGAGCTGCGGGGGCTGCGCCTGTGGGCACGGAGCTGCCTGGCCTTCTCTGCGCCTAGGAACTGAACATGCCAGCCACTTTCAGGAGCCGTGCAGAGACAGGGCAGTCAGGTAGCCTTTCTTAGCCCCACTGCACCACTGACTGGGAGCCACCTGAGGTTAGCGCCTCCTGGCTGGAACCTGCACCCCAACCCCTGGCCCCAGGTTGGAACCCCCTACTGAACCCTCACTCCCTCCCAGAGCCCACACCCCAACCCTCTGCCCCAGCCTTGAGCCCCCTCCCAGAGCGCACATCCTGCACCCCCTCCCATACCCTAACCCCTTGCCCCAGTCCTGAGCCCGCTCTCTCACTCCAAACCCCTTGGCTTCAGCCTGGAGCCCCCTCCTTCACCCCAAGCTCCTCATCCCTGGCACCACCCCAGAGCCTGCACCCCCAGCCAGAGCCCTCATCCCCTCCCACACCCCAACCCCCTGCCCCAGCCCAGTGAAAGTGAGTGAGGGTATGGGAGAGTGAGTGACAGAGGGAGGTGTGATGGGTTGGGTCACAGAGACCTCCTGGGGACTATTAGGATAAAGATATTCAGGCCTGCCTGTAAAGGCCTATACTTTAAAAATGTAGGTATATGTTTATCATTTAGCTAGTAATAGAGGTATACAAGAAAGAATCTGTGTAAGGGCCTTCTCTTACTGTGATAGTCTGAGGCCCTGTTCTTAGGCTACGGCCTTTGGCTAAGCAGCAGAGGCAGCCATAAGCTGGGAAGCGAACGGTCACATCTGTTAGGGGGCTTATTCCTTCACCCGCTTCCTTCCCTGGTCCTTCTCGCATGAACAGAGAGCAACAATACCCGAAGTCCAAAGGCGCAAACAATTCGATGTTTATTGGGGTGAACTTCCAGCAAGCATGATTCCAGTTTCCTTCCTTAGTGTCCTCCTTCCCAGCTCTGACACCACAGAGCCTTACACCTGTGTCCTTGTTCCCATTCCTGCCCTTAGCCAAACATGATTCCAATTTCCTTACCCCCATTCCCTGTTCCCATCTCCCCCCCCCGCCACACACACACACCCACCCACTCACTTCCTGATTGACTGCAGGCTATATAGTAAAACTTGAGTTCTGCTTTGCTATACCTTAACCAATCGTTTTCCTGAAATTTAACTAACCAATCCTAACATATTGTAACATGATTATGTAACCAATTGTATCCCACCACCTTAATTAGTTTACACCCAGCAAAATTAATTATACAGCAGACAGGAACAATCACAGAACCAGACAGAGATTATACAGACAAACAATAGCAAAGTGGGAACTATAATGACAAGACAATACAGAAGTGAGGATTTCACATCCCAGCTATTGATAAGTGAGTTCTTGCCAGACAGGATGCTATCAAACTAAGTTTCCTTTTACATTTTCTAGGCACTTCCCTTTCTCTGGAGGTGATAGGCATTATCAGGACAGGATTGTATTCCTAACAGCCCAATAGCACCTGATTTCAGTGTGACTAGTTTGGAATGTGAGGATGTGACTGTTCGCTTCCCAGCTTATGGCTGCCTCTGCTGCTTAGTCAAAGGCCTTAGCCTAAGAACAGGGACTCAGACTGTCACAGTAAGAGAAGGCCCTTACACCGGCAGACAGTGATTTTGATTCTTTCTTTTATACCTCTATAACTAGCCAAGTGATAAGAATACACCTAAATTCTTAAAGTACAGGCCTTTGCAGACAGGCCTGAATATCTATATCCTAACAACATCCTCACATTCCAAACTAGTCAATATGGGGCTGTTAGGAAGGTGATCTGATCTTATCACCTCCAGAGAAAGGGAAGAGCCTAGAAGATGTAAAAGGAAATTTAGGTTGATAGTTTTCTGTTTGGTAAGAACTCACTTATCAATAGTCACAGCTGGGAAACCCTTATGTCTTTTTAAATGTAGTTGTGAAATCCTCACTTCTGTATTGTTTTGTCAATATAGTTCCCACTTTGCTATTGCTTATTTGCATGGTCTCTGTCTGGTTCTGTGATTGTTTCTGTCTGCTGTATAATTAATTTTCCTGGGTGTAAACTAATTAAGGTGGTGGGATGTAATTGGTTAGCTAATCATGTTACAATATGTTAGGATTGGTTAGGTAAATTTCAGTAGAATGATTGGTTAAGGTATAGCTAAGAATATTACTATATAAATTAGGGGCAAACAGGAAGTAAATTGGGATTCGAAAATAAGGAAAAAGAACCTGGATTTAAGCTTGCTGGAAGTTCACCCCAATAAACATTGAATTGTTTGCACCTTTGGACTTTGGGTATTGTTGCTTTCTGTTCATGCGAGAAGGACCAGGGAACTGGGAGAGTGAAGGAATAAGCTCTCTAACAGGGACTGCCACCTGATGCGCTGAGACTATCTCGGAGGCCATTTTCCCTGGCAGCTTGGGACTTCAGTACCCTGTCTTGTTGAGCCAGACACGTTAGCCTGCTGCAACACAGACCCAGGTATGAACCAAGTCCCCCAAAAGCTGCAGACTTAACTGAAAACAGCTTAAGAAGTGCTCCTGTCTCTAGCACTGAGTTCTCAATGGGATCCAAACCCCCAATAAATCTGTTTTACTCTGTATAAAGCTTATACAGGGTAAACTCATAAATTGTCCACCCTCTAAAAGACTGATAGAGAGATATGCACAGATGTTTGCTCTCCAAGGTATTAATACTTACTCTGGGTTAATTAATAAGCAAAAAGTGATTTTATTAAGTATAAAAAGTAGGATTTAAGTGGTGCCAAGTAATAACAGATAGAACAAAGTAAATTACCAAGCAAAATAAAACAAAAACACGCAAGTCTAAGCCTAATACAGTAGGAAACTAAATACAGGTAAATCTCACCCTCAGAGATGTTCCAATAAGCTTCTTTCACAGACTAGACTCCTTCTTCATCTGGGTCCAGCAATCACTCACACCCCTGTAGTTACTGTCCTTTGTTCCAGTTTCTTTCAGGCATCTCTTTGTGGTGGAGAGGCTATCTTTTGAGCCAGCTGAAGACAAAATGGAAGGGTTTCCAGGGCCTTTTATATTCTTTCTCTTGTGGGCGGAAACCCCTTTGTTCTCCTATGCAAGATCACAGCAACAAGATGGAGTCTGTAGCCACCTGGGCAAGTCACATGTCTATGAATGATTCAGCTTTTTGCAGGCCAACACCATTGTTTACATGTTAGTTTGAACATTTCCAGGAAAGCTCAGATGTGGATTGGCATCTCCCAAAGTCCATTGCTAGTTAAGTACTCCCAATTACTTGAATAACCCCTTCACACTATGTTGATCAAATCTGCCTTATGTGCTTCCAACAGCAAACACTTTAAATACAAGCATAGAGCCAGCACTCATAACTTCAGATATAAAAATGATACTTGCATATAAATAGGATGAATATATTCAGTAGATCATAGCCTTTGCAAAGATATGTTACATGGCATATCTAGCATAAAACATATTCCAGTTATGTCATATTTACACTCATAAGCATATTTCTATAAAGCATTATGGGGTGCAATGTCATGGGGGGGCTGGAGTGAGTGGGGGTGGGGCCTTGGAGAAGGGGCAGGGCAGGAGAGAGGCCTTGGGGAAGGGGACAGGGCAAGGGTGTTCGGTTTTGTGCAATTAGAAAGTTCGCAACCCTACCAGGCAATATCCAGCCTCCATATCCTGGCACATCCAGGTGGCACCCATCCTCCCGGGGGCTGGAACGTCCAGTCGGCCTCCAGCCCTCATGCCCTGGGTGCTGCTTTGGGTGGCTTCACTTTAGGGTTGAGCAGGTGCGTGATGGTTTGCAGGGGCCTCGAGCCCTCAGCTGGCACTCAGCTTTGTGCAGCCAAGGATTGTTTCCTGAGTTCTCCAGCATGGCCAAGGTGGTAGCGCGAGGCAACAGACTGGGGAGCAGCATGTGGCTCCCAGTGGCCCTCCAGCCATGAGGCAGTCAAGCTATTTCAGTTCCCTCCAGCTGACCCCACACCCTCCACATCATTAATGTGAAACCTTTCCAGGGATGGGGTGGGATCTGAGTTACTACAGAGAATTTTTTCCTGGGTATCTGGCTGGTGAATCTTGCCCACATGCTCAGGGTTCAGCTGATCGCCACATTTGGGGTCAGGAAGGAATTTTCCTCCAGGGCAGATTGGAAGAGACCCTGGAGGTTTTTCACCTTCTTCTGCAGCATGGGGCATGGGTCACTTGCTGGAGGATTCTCTTCTCCTTGAAGTCTTTAAACCACGATTTGAGGACTTCAATAGCTCAGACATAGGTGAGAGGTTTATCGCAGGAGTGGGTGGGTGAGATTCGGTGGCCTGCGTTGTGCAGGAGGTCAAACTAGATGATCATAATCTTCCCTTCTGACCTTGATATCTATGAATCTATGAATCTATGAAAGGCATCGCAGCCTCATTCCTTTCAACCTTTATTTCCCTTTGATACCATGGCTGCTTTCTCATTGCACCATGTACACAGCAGTGGCTAATGACGTCCAAGGGGATTCGAGGAAATGCGGAGCAGCCTGGGGAAGCTGCCAGGTACCATGTGGGAAGAGGGTGGTGGCATGTGACTTGAGGGAGGGGGCACTCCTGAGGAGGGCTTGAGGGGGTGGAGCTGTGTGCAGGGACAGGCCATGGCCATACAGGTCAATAGGCCAGTGCTAAGGCATTTACAACACTGCAACAAGCGTGTACAGTCTGGGATCAGTTACATGAAAATCTCAGTAGTGGAGTATTAATTGGGTTACTAAGTATGTCACTATAAATGTACTTTATAGACAGCACAAAATCACAGGGTTAATAAGGGGCATGACTGCTTCTCTCTCCTGCAGCCTGCCTGGCTGGGCCTCACTCTCTAATGCTCTTACCAGACAACTCACCAGGGCTCCCTGCCTGAGTGTCCCAGAGCGAGGGGCCATCCTGCAGCGCTGCAGGCAGAGGAACAGTGTGAGACCTGGCAGGGCAGGGAGTTGCAGCATGTCAGCTCCTGTGTAGTGGTGGGGGGAGTCAGGTCTTCCTCCCCTGCCTACAGGAGGGAAAAGCACCTGGAATCTCGGGAGAGGATTTTGGTGTGATGGGAGGGAGGCACAGGTGAGCAGACAGCAGCTAGAGGGCATTAGAACAGAGGAGTGAGACACACAGGGTCAGAGCTGGAGAAGAAGGAAGGCAGAGGCCCTGCAACCATACATGTGCTTTGAATGTGAGGCATGCTGTTTTCTCAGGCAGCCGAGGGGGGCGCTGGCCTTGGGCTGGATCCTCAGGGGCAAAGAGCAGAGGCCACACGTGGGGAGGGTATGCAGCGTCACACGCCCCCAAGTTGCTTGGTCACATGGGGTGCCTGGGCCCCCTGTATATGGAGCAGCTAAGCCAGGGAGGTCCCCAGGCAGGGAGAGGCAGAGGCAGGAGTGGAGGAACAGCGGAAGTGCTGCTTCTTTCTGGGAGGGCCCTGCTTTCCAGAAGGGGGAGGACTGCTGGGGGAGAATATGACTCAGGCTGTTCCAGGGTTGTTCCCCCTCCACTGTCAGCTCAATACAGCTGATACAGATGCCTGGGGAGACAGTTTGCCTTGTTGGTCCATCTCAGCATTTTCCTGTTTCCTTTGATGTCTGTTATCCAATATTCATTGAAGCCCAGAAAGCTGTGGAGAAGTTTTCCAGGAGGAGAGTGTTGGTTTTGATTTCTTCAGCACAGAAGTCAAGTTGCATAAAGTCAGGAATTTGCCTAAAACTGAGCTCTGGCCTCTGTGCTTTCCACTCAGCTCCTTCCTGTGCTCATTGTTTCACACTGCCAGGCTCACATGGGTGATGGGAAATTTCTAGCCCAAAGCAGCATTTAAGCAGTGGTTGCTCTGTAACACTGAAGAATAGCTGGGCCAATGATACCGGGCATTTATCAGTCCAGAGCCGGCTGAGGGCAGAGAAGGGATTTTGGTCTTGAAGGGGTTAAGGTGTTTTAGAATCCTGGTTTGACATTAAACAATTAATTGTGGCACCATGTTTACCTAAATTAGAGCTGGCTCCTGTCCATTGCAAATAAGCACCTTAACAGGGTTTGAGCCAGCTCGATACAGATCTAAAGAGAAGGGAGGAAAACAGCATGTGAAGAGCAAAGTTAATTAAAACTTCAGTTGAATAATTTCCCCCATTTTAACGTAAATAATCTTTTAAAGGGACAGTCCTTTCCTCCGTAGTCCTGCAGCTGGTGTGAAGAGCCCTTGGGGCAGAGCCCGTAGTGGCAGCTGCAGATTTGTTAGAATTGTAGCTTCCATGAGATGAGGCAGGCAGAGGTTCACGCAGGAAACAAGAGTAGGGTGGGAAAGGGGAAAAAAATGCTGCTTCCCTCTCACTGCTACATGCAGGGTAGTTGCTGGAAGATGATAAACCCAGCACATGCTTTTCTTGGCAGCTCTGTGACATGGTAAAGGCTTAGAAATGTTGGACTAAGGTGCTGTTTTGAGCTGAGCCCTTATTTCCAGCAGCATTGCAACCAGGGGTTTGACCTGCCTGGCTAAAGCAGGCTCTTGGCCACAAAAGGAGAAAAAGAGGAAAGGTGTTGAAGAAGTAAGGTGGGGGAAGGTTCACTCGCCAGGGCAGATGTGAGAGCAGGGACACTGGGTTCACATTCCAGGCTAGTTGTTCCAGTGGAGGAGGTGAGATCACAGGGTCTCATTCATAGAATCATAGAATCATATAATATCAGGGTTGGAAGGGACCTCAGGAGGTCATCTAGTCCAACCCCCTGCTCAAAGCAGGACCAATCCCCAATTAAATCATCCTAGCCAGGGCTTTGTCAAGCCTGACCTTAAAAACTTCTAAGGAAGGAGATTCTACCACCTCCCTAGGTAACGCATTCCAGTCTTTCACCACCCTCCTAGTGAAAAAGTTTTTCCTAATATCCAACCTAAACCTCCCCCACTGCAACTTGAGACCATTACTCCTTGTCCTGTCCTCTTCTACCACTGAGAATAGTCTAGAACCATCCTCTCTGGAACCACCTCTCAGGTAGTTGAAAGCAGCTATCAAATCCCCCCTCATTCTTCTCTTCTGAAGACTAAACAATCCCAGTTCCCTCAGCCTCTCCTCATAAGTCATGTGTTCCAGTCCCCTAATCATTTTTGTTGCCCTTCGCTGGACTCTCTCCAATTTATCCACATCCTTCTTGTAGTGTGGGGCCCAAAACTGGACACAGTACTCCAGATGAGGCCTCACCAATGTTGAATAGAGGGGGATGATCACGTCCCTCGATCTGCTCGCTATGCCCCTACTTATACATCCCAAAATGCCATTGGCCTTCTTGGCAACAAGGGCACACTGCTAACTCATATCCAGCTTCTCGTCCACTGTCACCCCTAGGTCCTTTTCCGCAGAACTGCTGCCTAGCCGTTCGGTCTCTAGTCTGTAGCTGTGCATTGGGTTCTTCCGTCCTAAGTGCAGGACCCTGCACTTATCCTTACTGAACCTCATCAGATTTCTTTTGGCCCAATCCTCCAATTTGTCTAGGTCCCTCTGTATCCTATCCCTGCCCTCCAGCGTATCTACCACTCCTCCCAGTTTAGTATCATCCGCAAATTTCCAGCAGGTTATGTCCCCCAGTGCTCTGGGAAAGGCAATATTGTGGTACATTGGCATAGGGGGATGGTTTGAGGGTGTCCTTCTGTAGTTTAAGTGTCAGGAACTCATGTAGAGGTTTGCACAATGCTATTTCTAAGGGCAGGTCTACACTAGAAGCACTATTGGCACAGTTGCGTCAATGTGGCTGCAACGGTAGCATGTCTGGTGAAGATGCCCTATGCTGACGGGAGAGCACTCTAGTAACATAAGTTACCTCAACTTAGGAAGTAGTGTAGACCTGCCCAGGCCTGTCTCTTGGGTCACAGGGTGCATGAAAACTAGGCTGTTCACAAGTCAGTGATGGGAGCTACTTACCAAATCAACCCTGAGGCCAGAGTTTGCCTCTGTTTTCAACATGGCGTGAGACTAATGAATGATAGAGGGTTTCACAAAGATTCAACACAAGGTTCATTTCCAACTCTCTTTATCTGGAAAAGTGTTTGTTCCATTTCCATCTAAATTCCAGCAAAAACTCTCCTTCAGCTGAGAGTTAACATCAACATTTTGAATTAAAAAGATTTTTTATTAGAGTTACAATGGAGGTGAAAATCAGCTTCCTAGTGACCTGCTGTTTGCTCTAGGGAGATGATTGGTCTAGCCACAATAACACAATAGAATGTTATACAAAAGGAATCCCACTTTTCTTCCACAAGTCTAAATATGCAGCACTTTGGACCGAGCTCTGTATTTCAACCCCATGCGCAAGGGGATTCAGAGCTGAGGTTTGTTTTGGAACAGAACAGAAACAGGGGCCAGCTGTCCCCTTCAGCTCTGCCTTGGGGTTTGGATCCCTACCCCTCCAAAACACTCCTATGGAACCCTCGGCTGTCAAGCTTAGGAGTTCCCCAAAGCCAAGGGCTACACAGAACAACAGGACAGCAGCCGGTTCTCCTCATGTAGTGATCCCACCAGCCAGGAAGAGTCACCTGCTGTCGTAGAACTACTCTAACCGGCTCCTGCACCACCCACTCTGTGTCCAACCCCCTATGCAGGGCGTGTCTGATGGTTGGACAAGGGGAGTGTGCATGGCCAAAGTGAACTGTGCTCTGGTGGACTCCAGAGGACAGACAGATCATTGCAGCTCACAGTCAGCCAAGGCTTGAGCCTGCTCTAATCTGTGGCAGGGCTGGTGTAGAACCAGTTCCAGGGTCATGGAGCAGCAGGCAGCTTCTTTGAGGTTCTTGGTCTCTGCGGAGAATCTAGTCTTAAATTACAACTGCTGCAGCCTTTAGGAGCTTGGCAGTATAGGAGCTCCTAGAAAGCTGAGATGCACCATTTGGGGACAAGGACATGGCAGTGTCTGTATGCATTCAGGCAGCATGCACAAACATGTATATGTAACTGCATACACTTTTCTTGGACAATATTGCCAGGATGTTTGTATTTTTTATTATACTATAAAGCAAGAATGAGTGACCAGGAACAAAGGAATACAGTCAGCAGCTGCCTAGAAAACAAGATAGAGAGGAACATTGCTTAAGAAATATATTCCATAATATGCTATAGTGGAGTCCAGCATATTAACAACACTACCGCAGTGCAAACAACCAATAATAATGAACCATGACCATGGTTACTAAAAAAGGCCTTTAAGATAGTGAGAAATTCTCAGCTGAAAAAACATTGCTAATTTACAGTTAAGTTTGCTAGATAAAGTAACATTCACAAGTAAATAAAAACAGTTACTAATTGGGGAAAATATCCTACTAAGTCAAAAATGTGGTTATTATAATTTAAGGTTTTCCTCCTGTGTATTCCTATCAACATGACAGAGGCTATCCCATAAACTTCACATGGACCATGCCATAAACAACCTTTGTTTTGACCTGAAAAAAAACCTCACCAGCTAAAGCATAAAAAGTTAACACCAGCCAATATTAAATATGTACATATAATACAAAGAGTACAAAAACACTTACAGAACACATACAAAAAATACTTTGCCATCCTTCTTGTACAGGCCCCACACCCACACAAACTATCCTCTGAACAGACATTTACAGCTATCAAAGCTCAAACTCTAAATTCAAGTTCTACAGGCTACTTTAAAAAAAAATCAAAACCAGGTGCTCTCCTGTTAGCCTCTTTAAGACTCTTCCTCGTAGCTGCAAACTCTTGAGGTTGACGTGACAGCAAGGATTAAGTGCATATTGGGAAAGTCATGTTAGTTACCAATTATCCATGTCATGGTTCTAATGCTTTCACACTTTTATGGAGTTGAAGGCCAGAGAGACCATTAGGTCATGTAGTCTGACCTCCTGCACATCACGGGCTGTACCGTTGCACTCAGATACCCCCTATGTAGCCCAGTGAGTTCAGTTAAATCAAAGCATTTCAGTCCTCAGAAGATTAAACTGTTGTAAACCACAGGCAGAGAACTGATTAAGTGAAAACATGTTGAGATGATGAACAGATCAACTACACCCCATGCTACAGAGGATGACAAAAAATGCCCAAGATTCCTGCCAATCTGACTGGGAGAAATTTCTTCCTGACCCCAAATCTGTTGATCACTTAGACCAGTGGTGGGCAACCTGCGGTCCATCAGGGTAATCCGCTGGTGGGCCGTGAGACAGTTTGTTTATACTGACTGTCTGCAGGCACAGCCACCCACAGCTCCCAGCGGCTGCAGTTTGCTGTTCCCAGCCAATGGGAGCTGCGGGAAGCAGCGCAGGCTGCAGGGACGTGCTAGCCACTGCTTCCCACAGCTCCCATGGCCGGGAACAGCAAACCGCAGCCACTGGGAACTGTGGACGGCCAACGTAAACAAACTATCTTGTGGATTACCCTGATGGCCCCCGGGCTGCAGGTTGCCCACCTCTGACTTAGATCCCGGGCATATGAGTAAGACCCACCAGTCACACAGCTAGAGAGAGGATTCTCTGCCTACCTCTGCTCACTGGTCCATCCAAGTCGGTGACCTGTCTCCAGCTGTGGCAGATCTTTGGTGTGTCTTCGGAAGATGGGAAAACAAACAAAACAAATCGCAATAATGCATCGGGAAGGAAAAAAATCTTCCTGACACCTGGAGGCAACCAGCCCTGAAGCTTGTTATTCCTTGACTTTAGCAAAGCTTTTGATATGGTCTTCCACAGTATTCTTGCCAGCAAGTTAAAAAAGTATGGATTGGATGATTGAACTATAAAGTGGATAGAAAGCTGGCTAGATCGTTGGGCTCAACGGGTAGTGATCAATGGCTCAATGTCTAGTTGGCAGCCGGTATCAAGTGGAGTGCCCCAGGGATCAGTCCTGGGACCGGTTTTGTTCAGCATCTTCATTAATTATATGGATGATGGGATGGATTGCACCCTCAGCAAGTTTGTGGATGACACTAACCTTGGGGAGAGGTAGATAAACTAGAGGGTAGGGACAGAGTCCAGAGTGACCTAGGCAAATTGGAGGATTGCGCCAAAAGAAATCTGATGAGGTTCAACAAGGAGAAATGCAGAGTCCTGCACTTAGGATGGAAGAATCCCATGCACCGCTATAGGCTGGGGACCGATTGGCTAAGCAGCAGTTCTGCAGAAAAGGACCTGGGGATTACAGTGGATAAGAAGTGGGATATGAGTCAGCAGTGTGTCCTTGTTGCCAAGAAGGCTAACAGCATATTGGGCTGCATTAGTAGGAGAATTTCCAGCAGATCGAGGGAAGTGATTATTCCCCTCTATTTGGCACTGGTGAGGCTACATCGGGAGTATTGTGTCCAGTTTT
This sequence comes from Lepidochelys olivacea, assembly GCF_965140295.1. Taxonomy (NCBI): domain Eukaryota; kingdom Metazoa; phylum Chordata; order Testudines; family Cheloniidae; genus Lepidochelys; species Lepidochelys olivacea. The sequence goes on along the minus strand of NC_140418.1, from coordinate 40,522,503 downwards.
GGTCCCCCCCCACTACAGAAGGGATGTGGACAAATTGGAGAGAGTCCAGCGGAGGGCAACAAAAATTATTAGGAGGCTAGGGCACATGACTTATGAAGAGAGGCTGAGGGAACTGGGCTTATGTAGTCTGCAGAAGAGAAGAGTGAGGGGGGATTTGATAGCAGCCTTCAACTACATGAAGGGAGGTTCCAAAGAGGATGGAGCTCGGCTATTCTCAGTTGTGGGAAATGACAGAACAAGGAGCAGCTGAAGTTGGTCTCAAATTGCAGTGTGGGAGGTCTAGGTTGGATATTAGGAAAAACTATTTCACTAGGAGGGTGGTGAAGCACTGGAATGGATTACCTAGGGAGGTGATGGAATCTCCATGCTTAAAGGTTTTTAAGGCCCGGCTTGACAAAGCCCTGGCTGGGATGATTTAGTTGGGGTTGGTCCTGCTTTGATCAGGGGGTTGGACTTGATGACCTCCTGAGGTCTCTTCCAACCCTAATTTTCTGTGATTCTATGATCTCACATAACTAAGTGACCTGGCAACAAAATGGCAGATGAAATTTAATGCTTATAAATGCAAAGTAATGCACATTGGAAAACATAATCCCAACTAGACATATAGAATGATGGGGTCTAAATTAGCTGTTATCACTCAAGAAAGAGATTTTGGAGTCATTGTGGATAGCTCTCTAAAAACATCCACTCAATGTGCAGTGGCAGTCAAAAAAGTGAACAGAATGTTTGGAATCATTAGGAAAGGGATAGATAACAAGACAGAAAATATCATATTGCCTCTATATAAATCCATGGTACGCCCACATCTTGAATACTGCGTGCAGATGTGGTTGTCCCACCTCAAAAAAGATACATTGGAATTGGAGAAGCTTAAAAAAGGGCAACAAAAATGATTAGGGGTATGAAACAGCTTCCATATGAGGAGAGATTAATATGAGTGGGACTTTTCAGCTTGGAAAAGAGACGACTAAGGGGGAATAAGATACAGGTCTATAAAATCATGACTGGTGTGGAGAAAGTAAATAAGACAAGAACTAGAGGTCAGCAAATGAAATTAATAGGCAGCAGGTTTAAAACAAACAAAAGGAAGTATTTCTTCACACAACACATGGTCAACCTGTGGAACTCCTTGCCAGAGGATGTTGTGAAGGCCAAGACTATAACAGGATTCAAAAAACAACTAGAGTAGTTCATGGAGGATAGGTCCATCAATGGCCATTAGCCAGGATGGGCATAGATGGTGTCCTAGCCTCTGTTTGCCAGGAGCAGGGAATGTGTGACAGGGGATGGATCACTTGAAGGTTATATGTTCTGTTCATTCCCTCTGGGACACATGGCATTGGCCACTGGGCTAGATGGAGCTTTGGTCTGACCCAGCATGGCTGTTCTTATTTTCTTATGTTGATCTGGGCCCGAGGGAATTTATGTGCCCACAGGGCTAAGCTGAGCAGGGGGTTGTGCATGTCAGTGGGGCTGAAATATTAAGTGTAGCTGCTTAAATGGGGGATTAGGTGCCCATAGCTCTGGCTCTCTGTGGATCAGTTCCTCTCTGTAAATGGGGAGAGGACAGCATTTGTTCTGGGGCTTATATACTGCCCGCTGCCCCTGGGCTGCATAAGGGTACGCGCTGTGGAATCAGGAGGTGCGCAGACACTGTCATGAAGGGGCTGATTGAGGACCTTGGATAGATAACGGACAGCTGGGCTAGGACATTCATCTGCAGAGAAAGTGCCATGTCTGCAACCCCCATGAGGAGCGGGGTTGTGTGGTTCATTCTTAGGTATGAAGGGACCCTGCAGCAGTGGTGACACCTCTCTGGGAAACCCTCAGATCCTCCAACCTGCTCCAGCTGGGTGTCACACACCAGCGAACTGATGGATAGACAGACGGGCCCATGTGCCTCACCAACTGGACCTAATTCAGGCTGTGATTATTAGTTATTATTATTACAACATATATGTTACAGTTGTACCTGGAGCGGCCATGGGGGTGCTGGGGGCAGTTCTGTGGGTTATAGAGTGACCGTGGGGTGGCTGGGGGCAGCCCCATGGGTCATAGAGTGGCCATGGGGTGGCTGGGGGCAGTCCCATGGGTCGTGGAGCAGCCACAGGGTGGCTGGGGCGGTCTGGAGTGTGGTGTCCCAGATGGTGCCCACCCCAGGTGTATGACGTGGGCTATCAGCACCACCATGCTGCTGCGGGAGGCTGTGCAGAGCTGGTTCATCTCTATGTAAATCACATCCCTGTCAGCCGAACTCCTGGATAATCAATATAAAGGGAAACTATTTTCTAGTTCATTAGAGGAAAGCTGGGCTACTGCTGCGACTGGGTTAGAGCCACATTCTCCTTCCAGGAGAAACAAACTTTGCTCAGCTCCAGAAAAAGACATTCACACCACCTCTGCTGCTGCCCCTCAAGCCCAATCCTCAGCCCCCTGCTAGCCCAGCTCTGGGTTGCCCACACACACAGCTTTGCCAGTGCCCATCAATCCTGATCCACGGCCCCCTGTTATCTGAGCCCTGGGCTCTCCCCACCGACAGCTCTGGCATTGCAAATCCCTTCCTCCCGCCTGTCCTGCTGGCGTGTGCGCCAGGGTGGGGATGGTGTATGGCAACAGGTCTCCAGGACAGTGACCCCTCCTTGCAGAATGTCTAGCAGGAAAGAGGGACGTGAGTGTCTGGGTGTTTGCAGGACTCCACTGAAAAACCCCAGCACACTTATCTCTTTTAACCAAGGTTTTTGCAAGGAAATTTCCCGGTTCTTTAATGAGAGTCAAATTGAAAGGTCTGAGAGTGTGGAGCCTGCTCAGCTAACCTCATAAGGTCCCACAGAGCCCACTCCCTGCTTGCAGCCTCTAGCATGTTTGTATGTGAGAAATAAGGTAATTCCGTGATGTGATGCTCTTTGCCGGACAGCAGTGAGCACTGGGCTCTGTTTCTGTCCCCCTAGGCTCTCTTTCTGGCTGGGGGAAAAGACTGTGGCAGGACACTGCGAATCAGGCCTCCTGGGTACAATGTGTCTGTTAAATGAGGCTTTGTGTTTATATAATACTCGTTGGTCTGTGGTTCTCAGCACTTTGTAAAGGCGGGAGTGTGGGGGAGCCCCACTTGGCAGACAGCATCGCCAAGCATATAGATCTGGCTCATTATTTCTGACGGGCAGTGTGGCTCAGTGGATGAGGTGGGAAGCACCTATATTAAAGGCTTTGTCCCTTTTGGCTGCGCAGTTACTCTCACTATAAGAGAGGGGACTTCATTGCCTTAGAGTTGGCTTTCAGCCCCACACCCCTGCACCTGCTCTGTGCTGGAAGCCCCCAGTGCCAGTGACCAGGCTGCTCTGCTGTGTGGCAGCCTGGGATAGCTGGGGCTCAGGGCTGCCTACGCCAGCTCCACACCCCATTCCTTATCTCCTGGGTCTTCAAGGTCATCCCTGCTGCCCTGTGTCTGTGAGGACGGCTCCCCATGGCATGAACGTCAGCAGTAGACACATGCGCTCTGCTCTTAGTGTGGCTCACCATCGCCCTCTCAAGAGATACACAAAATTGCCCTCCATGGCACTGGCCATGGGCCGGGCTGTGCTGTGTGAATGGGCCCCCCGGCCTCCCAGACACCCTTCTCCTCACCCTGTTGGGACACCCTGCCAGGAGAATGGAGGGAAAGATTATTTATTTGTCTAGGAACAGAATGGTCCAAATGACACTGAGCTATAGGGGAATTGGGCCAGACAGCAGTGACCTCAGCACAGGCTAGGTGTGACGTGGGCAGAATGCAAAATCTCAGTGGAGGTCAATGGGGGAAGATCAGCTCACTCTGTAGGATCACAAATGCAGAGTACTAGCAAATAAAATACCAGTGGAGCAGGGGCCAGGATGGCAGGTAGGCAGGGAGTGGGCAGGGTCAGGGAGGCAGGCATGGGGACAAGGGGGTGGGCAGGGTTTCAGGGCATCAGGGCTACTCTGCTCTTTGCAATGGTATGGGAAACACACTTGGAGACATTTGAAGTCAATGAATTCCCAAAAGGTTCAGTCTCGAATTCCTAGGGGAGGGAGTATGGTGGCCATTGTGGCATCTGTCAGCAGGCACAGTGGGCAAACTGGTGAGGAGGGGCCCCCAGAACCCAGAGATGGCAGCTCCCGAAGGGTGGGATTCTCCACTCCCCAGGATGGAGCCAGGGATTTTCTTGCCCAGGCGATGGCAGGCTGCAGCTGAGCGTGTGCTTGGGGAGCTGGCCCCGGGCTGGTGTGGGGCCGAAGTGTGGTGGATAGGATTGAGAAGCACAGGGGGGCGCAGTCTGCCTGCCTGCTCACATGCCTGCTTCTTTATCCACCGGCTCCGGCAGGCACAGGGCTAAGAGCAGGCCGTGGGCCCTGCGGCCCAGGAGCCTGGTCTAGCAGGCTATGCCAGGCTGACCCGGAGCCCAGCCCTGGCTCAGGTCTCACAGTCACTAGGGCTACTTCTGCATCACTGGTGCAGACCCCTCGGGAGGGTCCTAGACCAACCACGCTTCTCTGCGTCCCCTCCACAGTGTCATCAGCACTTGCTTCCACACTGCCTGTCAGCACCCCCTATGCATCTGTTTCTCAACCCCACCCCCTCTGTCCGTCCATCAGCACATCCCGCCACTCTGTCCATCTATCTATCACCCCGCCCCCGCTGTACATCTGTCAGTACACCCCGCCCCTCTGTCCGGCTGTCAGTGTAACCCACACACCTCCTGGGTGTGGTGTTCTGTCCCATCTAGTGGCACCGAGACCACTTAGAGAGAGAGATTAATGAGTCTGCTCTACAGCCTTTGGTAAGAGCCACATGGCTTTTCGCTCATGCAGTAGAGGCTCATGCACTAAGTTCCAGAGGTCCCAGGTTCAATCCCGGCCGACAACCGGGGTCTGTCGGTGTTACATCAGCACACTCCACCCTCTCTGTCTGTCCGTCAGCACACCCCTCCCCCCTGTCTATCTGTCAGCACATCCTGCCCCCACGTCATCTGTTTGTCAGCATACCCTGCCCCATCTGTCAGCATACCCCACCCCCACACCATCTCCTGTCAGCACCCAGGCCCCTTTGTCCATGTGTCAGCACACCCCATCCCCACACTGTCTGTAAGCAAACCCTGCCATCTCTGTCTGTCTGTCAGCACCGTGTCCCTATGCTGTCTGTCCATCATCAGGACACTCATCCTCTCTGTCCATCTGTCAGCAGAGCCCACCCCCATGCTGTCTGTCTGTCTTTCAGCATCCCACCCCATCTGTCAGCTCAGGCCTGCTGAGGTGCAGACAGGTTTGCATCATGTCTGTTAGCAGAGCTCCCCACAGCTCCTATGGCTCAGCTGACAGGCTTGTGCCAGCTTCTCTGCCCACCCCGGCAGCCTGTTCGCTTGTGCCCCAGAGTGCACAAACAGGCCAGAACTCAGGTCTGGCTGGCTCCTTGTGTGCACTTCAGTGACAGTGTGGTAAGTCACAGAGGGACTCTAATGGCGAGTTATCAGTGGCCTTCATTAAGAGCGTTCCCGAGCACATCCATTAGGAGCTGCTAGCCTGACCCTGGCTGCTGCCTGCACTGTTAGAGCCATTGTAGGCTGCGGGGGAGGGGGCTATGCACAGCTAATGGCATTAATGTATTCAGCCATTGCCTGGCTGAGAATGTGCCCCTCCGAGCCAGTGCCCTCATGTCACAGGTGCCAGGGAGCTGAGCTGCTTCACTGAGCATGTGCAGTGTGCGGGATGGCAGCTCGTCAAGCTCTGCCTGTGCCCAGTGCAGGTATGATGGGCAGGGGGGAGAGTGCTGGGGGCTCAGTGACTGCCTGTGTCACCATCCATGGGGAAGCAGGAGACAGGTAGGTTCTGCTGCCCTCTCCCACAGACCTGCCTTCCTGCCCTCTGAAATGCATCCTGGGCCTCCTGTTGGAGAAATGAGCCCAAGGCATGGAAGGGCTGGCACTGGTGTCTCAGAGGGCAGGAAGGCAGGTCTGGGGGAGAGGGCAGCAGAACCCACCTGTCATGGGCTTCCTGTGGCTCTCAGGCTGTGGACAGCTGCACATGTTCTGGCCAAGACCCCCTGTGTAATGGGGAGGTGACATGGTCACTGGCACAAGGGTTGTCTCTAGTGGGAGATGCCAATCTGAGCCCAGGGGAGTTGTGCAAACAGCCCCTCCGATACCTGGCAAACTTGGACAAGCATGGGGCTATTTAGGGTATTGCTTTCAGCTGTCTGGTCACAGGCTCACAGCAGTGTTGCGAAATATGCAGTCTTCTGGCTCTTATTAGACAAAAGGAAAAAGGGAGAGAGAGTGTCCATTCTCACTTGTTAATTCTGAAGCTGGACATTGGCTCTGAAAAAGACCAGCAAATGCTCACTATCTTTCTGAAAGGAACTCAGCTGACTGGCTAGAAGCATACAGTGCAACAGGGAAAGACTCAGCAGTTAAAAAAGTGAAGAACTTTCTCACCACATTCAAAAAATGTGCATACATGGCTGATGAATGCACTTATGCAAATGAGCATCAAGTGTTAGGTCATTGCTGTTATCTTCATGTCAGTGGTAGGCCAGTAGATGCATTTCTAGATGTTCATGTTACAGAAGACAAATTGGTGACATCTGTGATAACTCACATCTCAGAAGAGTTAAATGCTTGTAAATTGAATAGATGGCTGCTTGTGCAATTGATGGAGCTGCAATATTCTCTGGAAGACATAATGGAGCACAAGCTTTGCTCAGAGAAAAGTGTAATACTAATCTCTCCTATACACACTGCAGAGACCATCTACTCCAGCTAGCACTAGTGTAAGCTGCAGAATCGTCACAAGGCATTAATAAAACTTAAATTTAATGTCTTCATTATACTCTTTTTTTCAGCAAGAGTCTAAAAGGACTGAATGTCTGGGGAAAAAACAGAAGATACTCTGGGACTGAAGTCCAACCTGGGAAAACGTGCTGGCTTTCTCATGAGTGATCCTTGGCTGTTGTCTTAAAATTACTGCAACTGTTATTACTGGCTTTGGAAAATATCTACCGAGATGGGACAGATCTTAGTGAGGCTGGTGAACTACTTTTGCTACTAAGTTCAAAGAAGACTATTATCAGGAGGTAGCCGTGTTAGTCTGTATCCACAAAAACAACAAGGAGTCTGGTGGCACCTTAAAGACTAACAGATTTATTTGAGCATAAGCTTTCGTGGGTAAAAACCCCACTTCTTCAGATGCATGGAGTGAAAATTACAGACGCAGACATAAATATACTGACACATGAAGAGAAGGGAGTTACCTCACAAGTGGAGAACCAGTGTTGACAGGGCCAGTTCGATCAGGGTGCATGTAGTCCACTCCCAATAATACATGAGGAGGTGTCAATTCCAGGAGAGGCAAAGCCGCTTTTGTAATGAGCCAGCCACTCCCAGTCCCTATTCAAGCCCAAATTAATGGTGTTGAATTTGCAAATGAATTTTAGTTCTGCTGTTTCTCTTTGAAGTCTGTTTCTGAAGTTTTTTTGTTCAAAGAAGGTTGCCATTCTCCCTCTTGTAAGTCTACTGATAAAACCACTTGGGTCATTAAACTATGCATCCTGGCATCTGCTACAACAGTAGTAGATAATTGTCCAGCAATAGAAGCTACACTTGGATCAATTAGAGAGATATCCACTGAAAACATACTGGAAGAAGCAAAGACTCCGGTCCAAAAGTTGACTAATGAAGTCACTTACACTGAATCCTTAAGTGAAGAGGAGAAGTATTAAGCCATCTGAAAAAGTACACAGACTTGATTCTTACAAATCTACAGTAGTGACTTCTGGATTCTACTCAACCTCTACGTAGCTTTTACAGATGCCTGTCTTATAAAACATTGACCATTGAGTGGAGTGAGGCACTACCAGCAATGGGGCTGCCATGTGATCAGGACAGACTGGAGAATTTGAACACAGAGTGAAATGTCATACGGTGAACGAATGAAGATTTGACTTCAACTTCTTCTTTATCATCACTAGTGGTTCGACACAATTTTTGTGCTATGTTTCCTGGGATGAAAGATTCATCTCTTGCTACTCCCAGTCACAACAGCAACAGTTGAGTATTCTTTTTCCTCATTGAATAGAATTTTGTATTCTGAGAAGTCGCCTTTTGCCTGATCATGAGTATATTATGAAGGACTGAATGTACAGGACACATGAGAAGCCACCAAAGATAAATGCCCTGTATTAGAGAAGTTCATTAACAGAGTTGTGCAAAACTACAAGAAACCAAGAGTGATATAGAAGTAGTACTTCATAGAAGGCTTGTGTAGTCAATTTTAATGTGTGATGATTTTAAAACATGAGTTAAATCTAATAAAATGGTCATAAAACATTTTTCAGTTTTTACTGTGGTGCCATACAGCCCACCTTTCCCTCATGGTCTCACCCCTCATCAGCCCTCCCCCTCCCCCCTGTAAATTTGAACACCCTCCTAATTTCAATTCCTGGGGAAAACACTGATATGGTAGTGAAGCTTGCTCCAGTAGCCAGCTTTTCTTACCTAAGGGAGAGACTTGCAAAGGTAATGGTGGCTGGCACATTGTGTCCCCTCATTATTTTGTTAACCAATTAGGCCTAGTTTCCAACACACCAATTTTGGTTCACTGATTTCTGGTTCCACACTTTGCTTGTTCACCCAGCATGATCCTAGCACAGTCCTTGCATTATTTCAGGAGGCCATTTTGTTTGGTCTAATTCAGTCTGTCTGTCGTGTCTCTCTATCTGTCTCACTTTCATAACTTTTCTCATCATCACCTGTTCTAGGTTATGATAACACTCACTTTTCACAGCTGACCTCACAGTTAGGGAACATTTGCTAGGACAGAGAGCGTTTGGCAACATGGTAAGGAGTCAAGGAGAGCAGTGTTCTCAGCACAGTACCAGCCCCACACACCACAGCCCCTCAGCAGTGACAGCCCCACACACTCCAGCCCCACAGCACTGTGACAGCACCGCGGCCCCACACATATCAGTGTCTGAGCCGCCATGTACACTGACCAGGAAGGTGGAATCCCATGCTATCCGTCTAAGCAGAGATAACCTTCCCTGTGAATATCCCTGAACAGAAGGGGCCAGACTGCTGAAGGCCAAGCTAACCTGCCCCTGCTGGGAGTGGCCTTGAGGCCACACAACAGCCTCCAGGGCCAGTAGAGATCTGCAATAAGCACTGCAGGGAAAATTCAGCAGCACAGCCAAGCCCTCTGCCTGCAGAAAAATTCCTGCTAAGCTGCATGGCCACACAGCAGCACAGATGCCTATTAAGCCCTGTGCAGGGGTTAAGGGCTGCAGCAGGGAGAGGTGCCCCCCCTTCCCCCGCTGGCCAAAGCACAGACCTACCGCAGCGGGGAGAGGCGCCCCTCCCTGCCAGCCCCAGCCAGACCTATCCTGGACTTGCCATGGCTGGGAGAGAGGAGCCCCTCCCTCAGCCAAGTCCAGCCCCACCGGAGCTGCTACGGCTGGGGAGAGGCACCTCTGCCCCAGCCCCAAGCTGCTGGGGCGAGAGAGGGCTGGGGGGAGTCCTCTCTCCCCATCGCAGCCCTGGGGCAACCTGCACCCCAAACCCCTCATCCCCAACCCCACCCTACAGCCCACACACCCCTGTGCCCCAACACTCTGTCCCAGCCCTGAGCCCCCTCCTGCACCTCAAACCCCTTATCCCTGGCCCCACCCCAGAGCCCGCACTCCCAGCCAGAGCCCTCATCCCCCACACCCCAATACTCTACCCCAGCCCTGAGCCCCCTCATGAACCCCTCATCTGCATCCCCACCCCAGAGCCCACATCTCCAGCCAGAGCCCTCATCCCCCCACACCCGAACCCTCTGTCCCAGCCCTGAGCCCTCTCCCACAGTCCAAAACCCTCAGCCCAACCCCTACCACAAGTATTTTGTTATGTGCACTAATATGAAGGTGATGTGTCACACATCACGTCCATAGTGATGCATGTGACGGGGCAGATCAGCCCTGCACTGGTACCGAAAGGCTTAACCCTTCCGTCCTAGCAGAGGAAGCCCCGCCCCTGAGGCTCTGCTGGGCATGCTCCAACTGGAAGTCAGGTATAAAAGCCTGCAGAGCTGCTCAGTCAGGACTGGCTGTGGAGGAGGAAGGATGGTTGACAAATGCTCCAGCTCAGGAGCAACTACAGCCCTTACCTATGAGAGCTGAAGAGCCAGAAACTTGGATGAGAGGCTTACAGCTATTGGAACCCAAGGGAGTGTCTGGTGCTGGGGAACCTAAAGACTCTGGTGCCAGAGAACTGGTAGGAAGTGACCCAGGGAAGGTAAGGGAGTGGTACCTCCCAACATTATGAGGTCAGCCTGTTTTGGTAAGATTCCCTGCTGACACCGTGGTGGACTGCTCTGCCACTGGCAGGGCCCTGGGTTGGGGCCCCCTACCAGGGGTCACAGCCCCCTTGTGACAGCCCCAGTAACCTGACCCCTATTTTGCCTCCAAAGGGGGCAGCATAGACTCTGGCCACTAGGCTGCGCTATCCCACTAGGGGAAGGGACTCTGGCCCACTCCCTTACCTTCCCTGGAAAAAGGCTAATGTAGTGCCCATCTTTAAAAAAGGGAAGAAGGAGGATGCAGGGAACTACAGGCCAGTCAGCCTCACCTCAGTCCCTAGAAAAATCATGAAGCAGGTCCTCAAGGAATCAATTTTGAAGCACTTCGAGGAGAGGAAAGTGATCAGAAACAGTCAGCATGGATTCACCAAGGGCAAGTCATGCTTGATTAACCTAATTGCCTTCTATGATGAGATAACTGGCTCTGTGGATGAGGGGAAAGCAGTGGACGTGTTATTCCTTGACTTTAGCAAAGCTTTTGATATGGTCTCCCACAGTATTATTGCCAGCAAGTTAAAGAAGTATGGGCTGGATGAATGGACTATAAGGTGGATAGAAAGCTGGCTAGTTTGCCGGGCTCAGCGGGTAGTGATCAATGGCTCCATGTCTAGTTGGCACCCGGTATCAACCGGAGTGCCCCAAGGGTCAGTCCTGGGTCCAGTTTTGTTGAATATCTTCATTAATGATATGGAGGATGGCATGGATTGCACCCTCAGCAAGTTTGCAGACGACACTAAACTGGGAGGAGAGGTAGATATGCTGGAGGATAGGGATAGGATACAGAGGGACCTAGACACATTGGAGGATTGGGCCAAAAGAAATCTGATGAGGTTCAACAAGGACAAGTGCAGAGTCCTGCACTTAGGTAGGAAGAATCCCATGCACTGCTACAGATTGGGACCAAGTGGCTAGGCAGCAGTTCTACAGAAAAGGACCTAGGGGTTGCAGTTGACAAGAAGCTGGATATGAGTCAACAGTGTGCCCTTGTTGCCAAGAAGGCTAATGACATTTTGGGCTGTATAAGTAGTAGCATTGCCAGCAGATCGAGCGACATGATCGTTCCCCTCTATTCGACATTGGTGAGGCCTCATCTGGAGTACTGTGTCCAGTTTTGGGCCCCACACTACAAGAATGATGTAGAAACATTGGAAAGAGTCCAGTGGAGGGCAACAAGAATGATTAGGAGACTGGAACACATGACTTATGAGGCGAGGCTGAGGGAACTGGGATTATTTAGTCTGCGGAAGAGAAGAATGAGGGGGGATTTGATAGCTGCTTTCAACTACCTGAAAGGGGGTTCCAAAGAAGATGGATATAGACTGTTCTCTGTGGTAGCAGATGATAGAACAAGGAGTAATGGTCTCAAGTTGCAGTGGGGGAGGTTTAGGTTGGATATTAGGAAAAACTTTTTCACTAGGAGGGTGGTGAAGCACTGGAATGCGTTACCTAGGGAGGTGGTGGAATCTCCTTCCTTAGAGGTTTTTAAGGTCAGGCTTGACAAAGCCCTGGCTGGGGTGATTTAGTTGGGGGATTAGGTCCTGCTTTGAGCAGGGGGTTGGACTAGATGACCTCCTGAGGTCCCTTCCAACCCCTGATATTCTACGATTCTATGATTCATTGGGCCACACTGCCCTAGGGGCTTATTGCATGGACTCCAGCTGATAAGCTGCACTATCCCACTTGGGGAAGGGAAAGTAGACGGACTATGGCCATTGGGCCACACTGCCCTAGGGGCACATTGCATGGACACTGGCCACTAGGCCACATTACCCCACTCGGGGAAAGGCAGTATATGGACCCTGGCCATTGCACCACACTGTGCTGAGTACCGGGGGGGGGGGAGGAGGGTAAAAACAGGCGTAGGCATAGAGAGGTGGGGTTACCACTTGCCCCCCCAACTCAAGGGGTTGACGAGGTACAAAACCAGCCACACCTGGTGGAGAATAATGGGCACTGACCATGGCCTGATAGAAGGACCCACACTTACAGGATGGAGACCGAGAAGCTCCTGAAATGGCGGCTGGAAAACCAGCAGCAACAAGTTGCACAGCAACAGCAGTTGCAGCTGCTACAGCTACTGGCTACCCAACAGCAACTGCAGCTGGCCCAGCAACAAGAATCACAGCAACAGCTGATTCGGGAGTTGACCACCCAGCAGCAAGTAAATCAAGACCAGCTCTTCCAACAGCCTTGTTGAAGACGGCATCAAGTCCTTCTCACACCCCAGCTGGAAGGGGCCCTGAGGATGGCCTTGGGGGACTACCAGTGCGTCTTACAAAGATGGGGCCTGGGGACGACCCCAAGGCCTTCTTAGTGAGTTTTGATCAGGTAGCTACTGCTACTCAGTGGCCCCCTGAACACTGGGTCACTATTCTAATCCTGTACTTAACTGGGCCAGCTCAGGCTGCTTATGGCAATCTTGACCCGCAAGAGGCACTGCAATATGAGAAGGTTAAGTCTGCCATTCTAGACCAGACAGGCACTGTCAAGGTTCCTTCCCCACTCTGAACTCTAGGGTACAGATGTGGGGACCTGCATGCAAGACCCTCTAAGCTTATTCTTAGCAGCTTAGATTAAGACTTTCCCAAGGTACAAACTTTGCCTTGTCCTTGAACTGTATGCTGCCACCATCAAGCATTTTAAACAAAGAACAGGGAAGGAGCCCACTTGGAGACATCTTCCCCCAAAATATTCCCCCAAGCCCTACACCTCCTTTCCTGGGGAAGGCTTGATAAGAATCCTCACTAATTTGTACAGGTGAACACAGACCCAAACCCTTGGATCTTAAGAACAATGAAAAATCAATCAGGTTCTTAAAAGAAGAATTTTAATTAAAGAAAAGGTAAAAGGATCATCTCTGTAAAATCAGGATGGTAAATACCTTACAGGGTAATCCAATTCAAAACATAGAGAATCCCTCTCGGCAAAACCTTAAGTTACAAAAAGACACAAAACCAGTAATATTCATTCCATTCAGCACAGCTTATTTTACCAGCCATTAAACAAAAGGAAATCTAACGCATTTCTAGCTAGATTACTTACTAATTTAACAGAAGTTCTGAGGCTGCCTTCCTGATCTGTTCCCAGCAAAAGCATCACACAGACAGAAAAACCCTTTGTTCCCCACCCCCTCCAGATTTGAAAGTATCTTGTCCTCTCATTGGTCATTCGGGTCAGGTGCCAGCTAGGTTACCTTAACTTCTTAACCCTTTACAGGTGAAAGGGTTTTGCCTCTGGCCAGGAGGGATTTTATAGCACTGTATAGAGAAAGATGGCTACCCTTTCCTTTATATTTATGACCGCATCAATCCGGAGACGTACCTGCAGAGGCTCCGATGAGAGAAATATCCACTGGGGGCCAGACCACAGGCAGAAGCCCAGAGGGTCCGTGACCTCTGTTGGAGGTGGCTAGAGCTGAAGCGCTGCACCAGCTGCCAAGTGGCTGAGGCTGTAGTGTTGGAGCAGTTCCTTCAGATCCTGCCTGCCAGGAGGAAGAAGTGGGTGCAGTGACATTGGCCAAAGACTCTCACGGAGGCTATGTCCCTTGCCGAAGACTACATGGCGGTCGAGCAGAAGGAGCGGGCGGGTCTTAAGACAAGGAGTTCAGGAGGGGGAGACTAACCCCCAGAGGGATCAAAGCCTAATACAGGAAGGGGAAGCCCCCAGTTGCACGCCAGGAGGACGTGGTACCCAACAAACCTCAGGACACAGGGCCCCTCGGGCACACCTGTGTCAGGGCCAGGAGGAATCACCAAGGGAACCGAGCCTACCACAAAGCACCCCACCCACGGAAGGGAACCGGGATCGATGCTACCAGTGTGGACAAATGGGACACTTCAGGAGAGAGTGTCCCTACATGGACTCAAGTATCAGAGGGGTAGCTGTGTTACTCTGGATCTGTAAAAGTGGCAGAGTCCTGTGGCACCTTATAGGCTAACAGACGTATTGGAGCATAAGCTTTTGTGGGTGTTGCATCCAACGAACTGGGTATTCACCCACAAAAGCTTATGCTCCAATACGTCTGTTAGCCTATAAGGTGCCACAGGATTCTTTGCCTTTATGGGCAGGTCCTGGCGGTGGACCAACACACCTGGAAGGATGGGCCACTGAAGATTGCGATCCCAGTGCGAGTGGAGGGAACTCCAACCATGGCATTGGTGGATTTGGGGTGCAGCCAGACTGTGATCCGCACAGGACTGGTAGAGCACTCCCATCCCACCGGGGCACCAATATGGTTACAATGTATACGTGGGGACATGAAATTTTACCCCACCATCTGGGTGTGACTGGAGGCTGCTCAACAGGAAGTGCATGGCTTAGTTGGGGTGGCCTGTGGTTCTGGGGCACGACTGGCTGGGTTTTGCTGACCTTATATGGGGGTGGAGCAGACAGCCCGAGAAGAACGGGAGAGTACGCCACAGGAGGCTGGGTTTATTAGGACAAACCAGGCCCCAGAACCCTTTGGAGGGGACATCAAGAGGCTTCGAAGTAGCCAAGAAAAGTCAAACCCCGGCCAACAGTCCGACAGGGGAAGAGCCGGAATGGCTGGATATTGATGGAGATTTCCTGGATGAACAGAGAGGGGACCCCAGCCTTAGCCAAGCCTGGCAGCAAGCTGGGCTGGAGAGGCCCACCCTCTACAACACTGGCCCCAAAGCCCCCATTTTGAGATACACAAGGACTTGCTTTATCGAGTGGCCCAGGAGCCGGAGACGAGAGAGAGTTATGCCAATTGTTGGTCCCATGGAGGTTCCAAAGAGGACTACTCCACCTGGCCTACGCAGTCCCCTGGGCCAGACATTTGGGGAGAGAAAAGACCCTACTAAGGGTGGCACTCTTTCAAGTGGATTGGCCTTGACCTGGTGGGACCCCTGGAAAAGAGCAGCTCGGACCATAGATATATCCTGGTTGTGGTCGACTATGCGACTTGGTACCCTGAAGCAGTACCATTACGAACAGCCACGGCTCCAATCATCGCCAATGAGTTCTTATAGATATTTTCCCATGTGAGGTTGCCACAAAAGATATTAATGGATCAGGGGACTAATGTGACCTCCAGGTTGATGGCAGAGCTCTGCTGATTGTTGAATATTCATGCCCTCAAGACCTTGGTCTACCATCCCCAGATGGACGGGCTGGTGGAACATTTTAACGGGACACTGAAGGAGATGTTATAGAAATTCATGGAGGATGACCCCCCGTCAATGGGAAAAGTTACTTCCGGCTTTCCTCTTTGCCGTACAGGAGCTTCCACCGGGTTCTCCCCATTCAAGCTCCTCCACTGGAGGCAACCCTGGGGAATCTTAGACCTCTTGAGAGACACCTGGGAGGAACAGGAGACCCGGGTCAGAGGCTCAGACCAGTATATCCTCCGTTTGAGGGAGTGGGTTCGGAAACTGGGCACCCTGGCCAGGGAGAACCCGTTGCAGGCACAAAGTAGCCAAGAGGCTGTCAAGGTTCCTTCCCCACTCTGAACTCTAGGGTACAGATGTGGGGACCTGCATGAAAGACCCCCTAAGCTTTTTCTTACCAGCTTAAGTTAAAAACTTCCCCAAGGTACAAACGTTGCCTTGGCCTTGGACCCTATGCTGCCACCACCAAGCGTGTTAAACAAAACAGAGAAACAGCCCACTTGGAGATGTCTTCCCCCCCAAGACCTACACCCTCTTTCCTGGGGAAGGCTTGATAAAAATCCTCACCAATTTGCATAGGTGAACATGGACCCAAACCCTTGGATCTTAAGAACAATGAAAAATCAATCAGGATCTTAAAAGACGAATTTTAATTAAAGAAAAGGTAAAAGAATCACCTCTGTAAAATCAGGATGGTAAATACTTTACCGGGTAATCAGTTTCAAAACATAGAGAATTCCTCTAGGCAAAACCTTAAGTTACAAAAAGACACAAAAACAGGGGTACACATTCCCTCCAGCACAGCTTATTTACCAGCCATTTAAACAAAGAAAACCTAACGCATTTTCTAGCTAGATTGCTTACTAACTTTACAGGAGTTGGAGGGCTTGCATCCTTCATTTGTTCCTGGCAAAGGTATCACACAGACAGATCAAAGCCTTTTTTCTCCCTCCAGATTTGAAAGTATCTTGTCCCCTCATTGTTCATTTTGGGTCAGATGCCAGCAAGGTTACCGTAGCTTCTTAACCCTATACAGGTGAAAGGATTTTGCCTCTGGCCAGGAGGGATTTTATAGTACTGTACACAGAAAGGTGGTTACCCTGCCCTTTATATTTATGAAAGAGCCATACTGTCACAAGAGATTGGGGGGGGGGGGGGGGGAGAACATCCCATTTTGTACCTCAGCCGGAAGCTGCTCCGACACGAGATGCACTACTCTACCATAGAAGAGGGCCCTCACAGTTAAATGGGCAGTCGACATGTTGCAGTACGACTTATTGGGGAACCACTTTTTCTTAGTGACTGATCACGCCCCCCTTTGCTGGATAAACAACATGAAAGAGATGAATGACCGAATCGTGCGATGCTACATGTGTCTCCAGCCCAATTCCTTTCAAGTGCTGCATAGGCCAGATAAGGCCCACAGAAATGCGGACTTTTTCTCCCAGGTGGGGGAAGAGGAAGACAGGAGGAGGGCACTTCTGTGGAAGCTCCAGCCACCATTTTAAGGGGGAGGGTGTGTGATGGGGCAGATCAGTCCCACACTGGTACCGAGAGGGTTAACCCTTCCATCCTAGCAGAGGAAGCACCATCCCTGAGGCTCTGCTGGGCATGCTCCAACTGGAAGTCAGGTATAAAAGCCTGCAGAGCTGCTCCGTCAGGGCTGGCTGCTGAGGAAGAAGGACACTTGGCAGAGGCTCCAGCCCAGGAGCCACTACAGCTTTTACCTTTGAGAGTTGAAGAACCAGAAACTTGGACCAGAGGCCTGATGCCATCAGAACCCCAAGGAGTGTCTGGTGCTGGGGAACCTGGAGACCCCAATGTCATATGAACTACTGCTGCTGGAGAACTGGTAGGAAGTGACCCAGGGAAGATAAGGGAGCGGTACCTTCCACCATTATGAGGTCAGCCTGTTTTGGTAAGATTCCCTGCTGACCCCGTGGCGGACTGCTCCGCCACTGGCAGGGCCCTGGGTTGGGGCCCAGTGGAGTCAGGTGGGCCTGGGCCCCCTACCAGGGGTCACTGCCCCCTTGTGATGACCCCAGTTACCTGACCCCTGTTTTGCCTCCAAAGAGGGCAGCATGGACTCTGGCCACTAGGCCATGCTATCCCACTAGGGGAAGAGAAATTAGACAGACTCTGGCCATTGGGCCGCACTGCCCTAGGGGCAGATTGCATGGACTCCGGCTCCTAGGCCACATTACCCCACTCAGGGAGAGGCAATATACGGACCCTGGCCTTTGGGTCACACTGTGGTGACTACTGGGGGAAGGGGGACACACAGACATAGGCATAGAGAGGTGGGGTTACCACTCGCTTCCCTGACTGAAGGGGTTGACAAGGTACAAAACCCACCACAGTGCACATAACCAAACTAATTCCACTGGATGTAAAAAATTAGAGGGAACACTGGGCTGCTCTGGAGACAAAGGGAGCCACTGGTCCTTGCAGCTCCCAGCAAAGGAGCCCAGCCCAGCCTTGGACACTGGTGGTTGCCTGAGGACCATGGCCTCAGGACATTCAATCTGGGCAAACAGAGGTCAGTCCTGACCAGCAAAATATAAACATGGTGGGGAATAGTATAAATTAGAAGTTATGAAGTGCAGAAAATTGATAAGGGAAGCCAGGGGAAAATCCATGGTTCGAAGAGCTAAAGACACTAAGTATATTAGGAACAAAAGAAATTCTAGCAATGGTATAGGCCCAATTACAAAAGTGTTAATAATGCTGAGATAAGGCAGAAATGTTCAATAAATATATCTGTTCTGTATCCTCAAAGGAGAAGATGACATACTCGTCTCACATGAGGATGAAGAAATATTTTCCTGTCCAGCGGTACATGAGGAGGATGTGAGGTATCACGTGTGGGGCTATAGGTGTGCTGGTGGGCATGGCGTGGTGGGTGCATGATGTCTGTGTTTGGGAATGGGGCAGTGAATGTGTGGTGGTCTCTGGGTATGGGCAGTCCAGAAAGACCAGTGCAAGGCTGTAGCAGGGTGTGTGGCTGGGTGCACATTCTGGGTGGATGGGTACTTTGTGCAGGGAAGGAATTTGTCTTTTGGAAGGCACTGGTTGTGTTGTAGTGAGTGTATGGGTGTGTGTTAGTGTGGGATGGTGCTGGGGGAGGGAAAGAAAATGGCATGGGTGGGGGGACAATGGGGTGTGGGAAGGAAGGGGGCTAGCACATCACAGGAGGAGGACACCTTGCCAACAATATGAAGATGACACACAGCCTAAGTACCCTCTAAGCTGCATGGTTGCACAACAAGCTATAAAGGGCCACTCAGCCACTGGGGCCTGGAGATGAGAGAGGTAGAGGGTGGGCGTGGACTGGGGAGGAGAGCAAATTGGGGTGTGCAGGGCTGCTGCGGGCCCCTCCCCTGGAACTCCATGCTGCCAGCAAGGAGAGGGCTGGGGAGAGTCATCTGGCCCTAGCCCTGGGGAAGCCTGCCACTCCAAACTCCTCATCCCCAGCCCCAACCCTCTGCCCCAACCCTGTGCCTCCTCCTGCACCCTATACCTCATCCTGGCTGACTACACACCCCCCAACCATCTGCCCTAGCCCTGAGCCCCTTCCCACACTCCGAACCCCTCAGCCCCACCCCTGCCACACATTACCTCCATATTGGTGCACATAACATTCATTCCGCACATGGATATAAAAAATTAGAGAGAACATTGCACACAGCTCTATCTGTCCTTCACCACATACAACCACACCCCACCACCACCAAGGTGGCCTGGTGCCTGGACACGATCAGCTCCTGGATGAAGAATGGCTGGCTGCAGGTGAAGCTGATGGGCAAAGGAAAGCCCTTGGAGTTTGCATCAGCGGCACTGTCTCCTTTGGTCAAAGACTCACACCCACAATTGGTCAGTTCAGTCCGTAGCTTGAGAGGCTCCTGGATTCCTCACTGATGCTGAACTCGCACACAGCAGCTTTTGCAAGTAACACTCTCTACCACCTTTGGCCAGTGAGGAGCCTCATGATGGACAATGATGTGGCCTCATTTATCCCTGTCTCCACCACCGCTCAACTGGTCTGCAGCAATGCGGTAGACCAGGACATGAAACCATAAGTGCTTAGGAAACTCTAGCTGATCCAGAACACTACAACCCATCTCCTCAGTAACACCAATTTCTGCGAGCACATCAGACCTGGCCACTGGCTTCTGGGGCTTCCTGAAGAACAGTGACTTGCAGTCAGTCTTGGTCCTTATCTTCAAGACTCTGAATGGCCTGTGCCCAGAATATCAAAAAGATCCTCGAGCTCCAGGATGAGGACCCCTCGACAGCTCTGCCCCTTGGGCACAAAGAGCTGTCCACTGTAAGGCAAAAGCTCAACTGTGCAGGACACAAAGTTTTCCAGGGGGCCATTCCTAGACATTGGAATGAACTTCCCCATGAGCTAAAGACTATCCCACACCTCAGCACCTTCCGCTCTCAGTGCCAGGTGCACTTCTCCAACTGGCCTTTTCCAATATAAACACAAAGCACCGTGGACATTTAAAAACAAAATAAATCATGTCACTGCCCACCCAATTCTCCTCTGGGGGACAGGAGGAGAGAGAGAATGACACAGGGCAGGTGACAGTCATTGGAAAGCGCTCATATAGTATGGTGATGAGGGTGGAATCAGAAGCTGAATAGTAGAATTGAGAGGGGAGAAAGCAGCACAGTGTGGGGAATAGGTGGTGGTGGGGGAAGTCTGGGAGAGAAGGCAGTTTTGGGGGAAGCTTGAGGAGGAGAAACTAAAGCAAAAGGAAACAAACACTAAAAATGGAGGGGAAATATTCTACAAACTTGTAGCATGAGGGAGAGCAGTGGGCAGGAGATATTGTGGCGCGGGGAGGGAGAAGAAGGAGGGCAGGAGAGCACAATGCAGGGAGCATGATGTGGGTGATTTCAAAGACCATTTGATGCAGTTTAATGCAGTTTAAGATGTTATTATAACAGAAACAAATGAGTTTGATTTTATGTGCAAATAATGGAGCAAAGCCATCTCTGTCAGAACTACAGGAGTTCCAGGAGAATTGTATCCAGAGGAAATTGGCCCATCATTTTCTGGACAGCACAGCATTCCCCCCAATGTCTTCCAGAAAGCAACAATACTCAAAGTCCAAAGGTGCAAACAATTCAATGTTTATTGGGGTGAACTTCCAGCAAGCTTAAATCCAAGTTCTTTTCCCTTATTTTCGAATCCCAATTTACTTCCTGTTTGCCCCTAATTTATATAGTAATATTCTTAGCTATACCTTAACCAATCATTTTACTGGAATTTACCTAACCAATCCTAACATATTGTAACATGATTAGCTAACCAATTATATCCCATCACCTTAATTAGTTTACACACATCAAAATTAATTATACAGCAGACAGGAGCAATCACAGAACCAGACAGAGACCATGCAAATAAACAATAGCACACTGGGAACTATAATGACAAAACAATACAGAAGTGAGGATTTCACAACTACACCTTTAAAGACATAAGGGTTTCCCAGCTGTGTCTATTGATAAATGAGTTCTTACCAAACAGAAAACTATCAACCTAAATTTCCTTTTACATCTTCTAGGCTCTTCCCTTTATCTGGAGGTGATAGATCGGATCACCTTCCTAACAGACCCAGATTGCCTTATTTCAATATGACTGGTTTGAAATGTATGAGGACTTATGGCTGCTTCCACTGCTTAGCCAAAGGCCTTAGCTTAAGTACAGGGCCTCAGACTTGAGAGAAGGCCCTTACACAGGCAGACAGTGATTTTGATTCTTTGTTTTATACCTCTATAACTAGCAAAGTGATAAAAATACACCTAAGTTCTTAAAGTATAGGCCTTTACAGGCAGGCCTGCATATCTATATCCTAACACTCCACCCCCTTTTTTTTTGTTTTTGTTTTGGGATCCTCCTGCCCAGGTATCCCTGGAAAAGCATAGGACATATGGTGACACACTTCCTGAAAGGGCCAGGCATCAAGGTGGAAGGTGTCAATATTCCATCTGTCCCACTGCCCCTTGTGTAGTACCGTGCCCTGCACCTTCTCTCATACAGGCATACCACACTTATTCCAATTAGTGTTCCAGACTTCCCATTATAGTGGGTCCAAGCTGGTTGGGTCCAGGTTGTCTAGTACACTGGGGGGAGGGCTTACTACATTACTTATAGGTTATAATTAGTGGCTGTTCTCTAGGGGGTTGTGCCCCCCTTGATGGTTTCATATGCAACATAATACAAATACATTTAACAATATACCAGCTGCCATGATAATCAACAGCAACACCGAGGGTCCTGACCACTGCAGTATGGTCCAACATCTTGGCCATCACCAAAAACACTGCTTCTCCTCCTTTGATAGGGTTAAAATTTTGTCAGCACCATCCTGTAGTGTGTATTGTAAGTGTGTCCAACTGTTGGCGCTTGCAGCAAGTTGCTCTTGTAATCTTTGTGTACTCTTGTCCATATTGTGTGTCCATTGAATATCCACAGTGAAATATGGTATTGTCCAAACCAATTCAACTACTTGGTAAGGCATGGGATAGTAGGTGCTGGTTCGATTGTTTACAACGATTAAGTCCACTGATCCATAGTCCAGGTGGTAGTGTATGGAAGTTCATAATTTGGTCATATACTAGAAAGATTTTGCCTCCTAATGTTATATTGCAGGATTGCATACATTCCCCAAAGAATACACCATACCCCATATATATTACCCCTAAATGCTCCCCCCCTTTGCAATATGCCATTGGTCCTGCTCCTCCATAGTCATAGGAGAGGGGCACATCCATATTCCTCCTCTGGATATACAACTGCTTAATGTGATGACAGTCCAATTTACCTCATGCCACTCCCCTGCCCTCCACCTATTTCCTAGTGGCTCCTAATGCGCTCCCCCCCCCCTTCCCTAGTTAATCCCATAGGGTTGAAGGGGACCACCATATTTGCATTTCCTTCCCATGGTATCATAGTATCAATTATACAAAAACTGTCCCCACAGATCGGGGATGTTATTTTCCAGGTAGATGGGTATGTTTTTGCAATTGTGGATAAATATGGGCTAGTCTCCCAATTTAATACTGAAGGCCATTGTTCTGACCAAGCATCTCTCGTAATATCCATTAACATTATTAACTGAGCATTTTGAATACCTATCTAGCTCTCATGCCTACCTGGCTCTGGTTCTTAACTCTCCTGCTGGCCTATTGCTAGAGAAGATTACCACCAATGACACACTGTGTCCAAGGCTGGAACCCACATCCAGGATTCAGGAAGCCAAGGGAGTCCAGGACTAATGCAGACAGTCACTGGCAAGGTTCTCAATGTGAAGTGATGTCTCCTTCAGCTTGGACCTTATCACCCCTCACTTAAGGGTGGCTGGTGTCATGCCATTCACCAGTGGGGCACTAGTCCCAGTCATATATGGGCTCAGTCCTTCCCTTGGCTTTCAGCAGCCATGAGGGGCATGGAAGAGGGTCACATTGCCTGCATCTCTCCAGCCCATCCAGAATCTTACTTACTAAATCCGGGTGTATCAAGGCACATTTGCCTTCTCCAGCAATGATGCTGTGCCCTTGGCAGCAGTCAGAGCATCGGGATCCTGATCTGTGCTCTGGGAGAAGCTGATGCAGAGCCCTCCCAGGGAGAAGCCCTCAGCTCTGCTCTAAGTAATGGCTGCCCAGCAATCTCCAACAGAGCTTAATTTGATAATAACCCTGAGATAGTTTAAATACTTCAGTCATGTTGCCTCTTAATCACCCGCTCTCAGAACAAAATAATCCCAGTTTGGTTAATCTCTCCTCACATGGAAATCCTCTCATTCCTTTATCATCTGCATGGCCTGACTCTGTGTTCTCTCCAGTGCAAAAACATCTTTCTTCAAATAAATTGACAAAAACAGGACATTACTCCCAATGTGGTCTAGGCTGCAAGGCATATTAATCATAGCACATGATGCTGTACTTATAATGCAAGTCAACACCCAATCAGACTTCTAGATGCCACCCCCTGCACACAGGCTGTGGACCTGAGCACTGTGTCCAGTTGTCTTACCCCTGGCCTACACTACAAAGTTAGGTCAACATAAGCCACGTTAGGTCTATTTAATAATGCATGTGTCTACACTAATGAGTCCCTTCCACTGACCTAAGTGGCCTGTAAAGTTGACTTCCGTACTCCACCGCCACGAGAGGTGTAGCACTTGATTCTACATCCACGGGTCGACATGGGGATAATGTAGATGCTGCATTGTTTAATTTGAATGAATTGGCCTCCAAGAGGTTTCCCACAGTGCTCCGCTGTAACCATTTTGGAGAGCACTTTCAACTCCACTGCATGTCAGTCAGGTATACAGGAAACAGCTGCTCCCCTGTTAAAGCCCTGGGAACTTTTGAATTTTCATTTCCTGTTTGATCAGCGTGGAGAGCTCACCAGCACAGCTCAAGGCTGCAAACGTGCTCCAGCATGGAGTACACAGGAGATGGTGGATCTTATTGCTGTGTGGGGAGAAGAGTCTGTGCAGGCAGAGCTCTGATCGAGAAGAAGAAACACTGACATCTATGCCAAGATTGTTGGGGCATGGGGAAGAAGGGCTACACCAGGGACACACAGCAGTGCCATATGAAAATAGGAGCTTCGGCAAGTGTACCAGAAGACAAGGGAGGCAAAAAATCATTCTGGTTCTGCCCCACAGACATGTCACTTTTATGAGAAGCTGCATGTGATTCTGGGTGGCGACCCCACCACTACCCCAAAATACTCCATGGATATCTCCCAGGAGCCCTGGGAGACCTCCAGCAACAACGAGGAGGACATTGTTGGCAAGGAAGAGGAGGAGAAGAATGTGAGGCAGGCAAGTGTAGGATCCATTCTCCCTGACAGCCAAGAACTGTTTTTAATCCTGGAGCCTATCCCTTTACAGGACCAGTTAGTGGTGCAGCATGATGCCAGGGAAGGCATCTCTGGTGAATACATATTTCCAATCAGACTGTAGGGGTTATGTGTTATTATTTTTTATGTTTAATCTGAACAAAAAAGTAGGTGTAGTGTGTATCGGAGGCCACTCCAGCTATGCAGAGGGTGCTCTCCAAAAAAGACTGTTTATATGCATGGGGATGGCCTGGGAATCCTCCTTAAAGAGCTCTAGGAAGCTTTCATGGAGGTACTCTGAAATCCTTTGCAGAAGATTTCTGGGAAGGGCTGCCTTATTTCATCCACCACAGTAGGACACTTTTCTGTGCCACTCCAGTATAAACTGTGCTGGCATCATTGCAGCACACAGCACTGCAGCATAAGGACCAGGTCTGCTTTTATAAAAAGCAAGCTATCTGGGAAGCTTTACACTGGTGTCTGTCCTCAAGCACCATCCAGGTTTCTATGGTAAAGGGGGCTTTTCTGAAGTTCCAACCAGTGATCCCAAGGATGTCTTCACAAAAGCTGCAGGACAAGACCTCTCGCCCATGCCTCGTGGCCTTACTCATCATGGCTGCAGTGGCAAACTGACTCTTGCAGTAGCCAGCGGCTATGATTACATTGTGGCTTGTAGGGAAGTGCATTGAGGGATGGTTTTTTTTTTTATAAAAAGAATTAATCTTGCACCAGAAACAATGTATGCACTGTCAGTGCTACCCTTCTGCTTTGTATTCCTTGCAGCTGAAACCTTGTCCATCGGGCATCCTCCACACCGGAACAGAGACTTTCCCAGATTAGAAGGCAGAAAAAGAAGACTCGGGAGGACATGTTCAATGAATTAATGCATGCCTCCAAGAGTGACAAGACAGAGCTCAGAGAATGGAGGATTACACTGTCTGAGAACCTGGACATGGACAGGGAAGACAGGAGAGCATGTAGGGAACAAGAGCGTGCCATGCAGGAAGAAATGCTGCCAATTATGAAAGAGCAATCAGACATGTTGAGGCATCTGGCTGAGGTTCAAGAAAGGCAGTTGGATGCTAGAGTTCCTCTGTAGCCTATGCTGAACTTTCTGCCATCATTGCCTAGTTCCACATCCTCCTCCCCCAAACATCTCATGAAGCGGGGCAGAGGTGGGGAAAGTTTGGTATCCCTTGCACTCAACACCAGAGGAGGGTACAAGGACCAGAAGGTGCCCACCTTTGATTGTTATTGCAGTGCATCTGTAAGCAAGCTGTCCTTGTTTCTCCCCGCACAATGTTATCAGCCCTTTTGCCCCCAGTTATGTTACTATTCTTTGCTGTCTCTGTGTGATTGTGTGCATAATAAAACTGAATGGATTGAGAAGAAAAGGCTCTTTATTCATTTGACACACAGCAGGTGTGGGGGGATGGAGTTTGCAGGGGAGAAAATGCAATAAAGGGGACAGCTTGTTAAGGAACATCACATTGTTGAAACTGGTTTTCAAAGCCTCACAGAGGTGCTCTTCTCATTGCCCTGGTGTCTGGCTTCTCAAAATTGGCTGCCAGGTGATCTCCCCTCAACCCCACACCCCACCGTAAACTTTTCTCCCTTTGTTTCATAGACATTATGGAGCACACAGCAGGCAGCAATAACAATGGGGATATTGCTTTCACTGAGGTCCAACCTAGTAAGCAAACAATGCCAGCGACTTTTTAAACATCCAAAGGCACATTCTACCACCATTCTGCACTTGCTCAGTCTATGGTTGAACTGCTCTTTACTGCTGACCAGGCTGCCTGTGTACTGCTTCATGAGCCATGGGAGCTAGAGGAAGGCTGGGTCTCCCAGGATTATGATTGGCATTTCAGCATCACCAGTAGTTATTTTGCAGTCTGGAAAGAAAGTCCCTGCTTGGAGTTCCTAAAGATGTGTGCGTCCTGGACCTTTCCTGACCATCCCACGTTGATATTGGTGAAATGGCCCCGGTGATCCACCAGCGCTTGCAACATCATTGAGAAGTACTCCTTTTGGTTTATGTTACTCTTTGGCAAGGTGGTCAGGTGCCAAGATAGGGGTATGCATTCCATCTATAGCCCCACAGCAGTCAGGAAACCCCATCGTAGCAAAACCATCCACTATGTCCTGCACGTTGCACAGTCACTACCCTTCTTAGCAAAAGTCTGTTGATGGCCCGACAAACTTGGATCACAACAGATCCCACTGTAGATTTACTCACTCTGAATTGATTCTCCACTGACCGGAAGCAGTCTAGCATTGCAAGCTTCCACAGAGCTATCACCACTCGCTTCTCCACTGTCAGACCAGCTCTCATTTTAATATTGCTGCACTTCAGGGCGAGGGAAAGCTCTTCACACAGTTCCTGGAAAGTGGCCTTATGCATTTGAAAGTTCTGCAGCCACTGCTCATTATCCCATAGCTGCATAATGATGCGGTCCCATCAGTCAGTGCTTGTTTACCGGGCCCAGAAGTAGCACTCAACTGTGTCAAGGTGGTGCATGACTGTTGCCAGCAACTGCAAATTGCTCCGCTCTATGACTTCCTGCAGGGCTGTTTGTGTGGCATCACATTGTTCCACACAGCAGCTCCTGTATCGGCTGTATAAATACTGCAGGGTAAGGCATGAGGTGTTTGTAATACTCACAACAACAGTGTACAGCTGAGAGGGGTTCATGCTTATCGTGCTTTGGTGTGTGCGTGGGTAACCCAGGCTTACAAAAAAAGGTGCAAAAAGGCGCAAGGTTTCTTTTGCTGTTGATTTAGGGAGGGAGGTAAGTGCATCATGGGAGGCTAATGCCATGTTCCCATAATCACCCACGCAAATGTTTTGGTCCTATAAGGCATTGCAAGCCCAACCCAAAATTCCGCTCGGCTACATGCACTGTGGGATAGCTACCCACAGTGCAGTGCTCTGTGTGTTGATGCAAGCCCTGCTAGTGAGGATGCACTCCACTGACACAATGAGCATAGCGTGGACACGGAAGATCAACTTGCTTAAATCAGAGGCTCGATGTTGATTTACATAAAGTCGACTTAACTTTGTAGTGTAGACATGGCCTTTGTGTGTGTCGCAATTTGTGCATACTCACCTATGCATGTGCCTATTGACCTCTTCAGGATGCTGGCTCAATGATTTGCCCATCCATATGCTTACTAAGCTATGCATATGCTCGCTGTCTCACCCGGCCAGCTGGCTGGGCTTCAGTAGGAGGTGTTGGGCGAGGAAATCCAGCCTAGCATCCCCTCAGGGCCACTCACCACACTGCTGTGAGAGAATCCAGCTGCTCAATCCCTGGGTGCTTTCAGCCTCCAGAGTCTGAATAGAGCCCAGACACTGCCCATGTCTTAGGGTCCCTCGGCACAATCTCAGGTATAGACCCTCTGTTTAGCACCCCTTCCTGAAAGTAGCAACACATGCACAGTGCCCAAGCCTTGGAATAAGTATGACCCCTCAGACTCACCTGTAGCTTAAAAAACCCCTCCCAGAATCCCACTTAAGGTGTAAACCTGCTGGGATTCAGTAGGTGTAACACATGAAACGCACAAACACTTTGCACAGAATTCTAATGCCATTACTCTTTACTTAATAGCAATGAGAAATATAGAGAGTACAGAACATATAGAAAACAAAAAATGCCCTGAACGCAACGCCCTTCACTCTAGCTCATCCTTCCCTGGGGAGTCATAGGCTTGTGGACTTTAAGGCCATAAAGGAGCATCTTGATCAGCTAATCTGACCTCCTGCACATCACAGACCACAAACCTCACCCACCCACTCCTGTAATAGACCCCTAATGTCTGGCTTA
Source organism: Lepidochelys olivacea (assembly GCF_965140295.1). Lineage (NCBI taxonomy): Eukaryota > Metazoa > Chordata > Testudines > Cheloniidae > Lepidochelys > Lepidochelys olivacea. The sequence goes on along the minus strand of NC_140418.1, from coordinate 40,494,331 downwards.
GTTGCTGAGTACTCAAATCATGTTTTAAAGATTTCAAGTTACAGAGAATCCACCATTTACACTAGTTTAAACTAGCAAGTGACCAGTGCCCCATGATAAAGAGGAAGGCAACCCCCTCCCCCCCCAAAAAAACAGGGTCTCTGCCAATCTGACCTGGGGGAAAATTCCTTCCTGATCCCAAATATGGTTATAAGTAAGACCCTGAGCATATGGGCGAGACCCACCAGCCAGACACCAGGGAAAGAATTGTCTGTAGTAACTCAGAGCCCTCTCCATCTAGTGTCCTGTCTCTGTCCATGGGAGATATTTGCTGATGGCAGTGGTGGATGGGCCACATGCCATTGTAGGCAACCTCATCATATCAACCCCTCCATAAACTTAGTGAGGTCAGTCTGGAACCAGTTAGGATTTTGCCCCCGCTGCTCCCCTTGGAAGGCTGTTCCAGAACTTCACTCCTCTGATGGTTTGAAATCTTTGTCTAATTTCAAGCCTAAACTTGTTGGGGGCCAGTTTATATCCATTTGTTCTTGTACCAACTTCGGCACTTAACTTAAATAACTCCTCTCCCATCCTGGTGTTTATCCCTCTGATGTATTTATAGAGGACAGTCATATCTCCTCTCAGCCTTCGTTTGGATAGGCTAAACAAGCCAAGCTCTTTGTGTCTCCTCTCATAAGGTAGATTTTCCATTCCTCTGATCATTCTAGTAGCCCTTCTCTGCACCTGTCCCAGTTTGAACTCATCTTTCTTAAACATGGGAGACCAGAACTGCATACAGTATTCCAGATGACGTCTCACCAGTGACTTGTACAATGGTATTAACATTTCCCTTTCTCCATTGGAAATACCTTGCCTGATGCATCCTAGGATTGCATTAGCCTTTTTCATGGCCACATCACATTGGTAGCTCATAGTCATCCTATGATCGACCAATACATCCAGGTCTTTCTCCTCTTCTGTTCCTTCTTACTGATACATCCTGAGCATATAGCAAAACTTATTATTGTTTGTCTCTAAATGCATGACCTTGCACTTTGCACTATTAATTTTCATCCCATTTCTATTGTTCCAGTTTTTAAGGTCATCCAAATCTTCTTAGATAATATTCTGGTCCTCCTCTGTATTGGCAATACCTCCCAACTTTGTTTCATCTGCAAATTTTTATTAGCACTCCCACTTTTTGTTTCATTAACATTAATGAAAATGTTAAATAAGATTGGTCCAAAGATCAATTCCTGAGGAACTCCACTAAGAACCTCTCTCTAGCCTGACAGTTCACCTTTCAGCATGACCCATTGTAGTCTCCCCATTAACTAGTTCCTTACCCATCTTTCAATTCTTGGATTAATCTCCACCTTCTTCAATTCCACTAAGAATTTCCCATGTGGAGCTGTATCAAATGCCTTATTGGACTCCCCAGTCCTCGGGTGCTGTCCGTTCAGGTAGGCAGGGTCTCCCCCACCCCCAGGCTCCTGTAGCAGCTTCCCTCTGCTTAAACTGCTGAAAATAGCTGCTGATCCGTACAGCAGATCAGCTCATGCTCTTTTGTAGCCTTTCAGTTCTGCTGTCAGATAACTCACGGATCAGCCTCCTTGACTAAATGGACACAGGATCTGATCCAGTCTGGCAATTCCTATGTTCCAGGCTCCCAACCCAGAATATCCTTCCTAAGACCAAGGAGAGTGGTAGTTGCAACATTCCACTGTCTGGAGCATAGCTGTGTGCCTTCCCTGTAGGAGATTGAGCTCTTTGAGTCTATCATTATAAGGCATATTTTCTAATCCTTTAATCATGCTCGTTGCTTTTCTTTGAACCCTCTCCAATTTATCACCATCCTTCTTGAACTGTGGACACCAGAGCTAGACACAGAAGTCTAGCAGTGGTTGCACCAGTGCCAAATATAGAAGTAAAATAACCTTTCTACTCCTACTCAAGCTACCTCTTTACCCATCCTGTGATCACATTAACTCCTTTGGCCACAGCGTCAAACTGGGAACTCATGTTCAGCTGATTATCCACCACAACTGCCAAATCTTTTTCAGAGTCACTGCTTCCCAGGATAGAGTCCCTCATTCTGTAAGTGTGGCCTATATTCCTAGTCTTCCTTGTAAATAGCCTTTTTTCTTCCTTTATGTTGTTGCTCTCTTTCCTTATTTCAAGAAGGTTTTTGTGTTCTGTCATTCCCAAACTCCCATTCCCTGATGCACTCCCAATGAGTCCAAGATAATACTTTGTGCTGTGTGGATAATTCTCTTCTCCTGCTACTGTCCAGTGCTTCTCATTATCGGACAACTTTTTGTTCCACCAGTGCAATGAGGCTAAACTTGAGTTCAAATAATGAATAGGAACCTTTTAGCTGAGCTCATTGATTTGAAATATTTGGTGTTTCATAACCTTGATCGATCTCTTGTGTAGCCATGGGCACTGCAGGATAGCCAGAGGCTCTTTGATTCTGTGTCTGCTTTTAGATTTATTTTCCTGACACACTGAAGTGTGACTGTATTGTGTACACGAGCTTATATTATATCCCAGACATCTCAGAGAGCCTCATAAAACACCCAGGAATCATGAAGTTGAAACCATCAGTTTACCACATTAAAAATGGGACCTGAGCAAAGTGAATGTGCATCTGTGTTTTGAATAGCATGCTGAATGGATATTCCTGGTGCCACAGGCCTAGATGCTGTGCATTCCAGTTTGCCAGGTCAGGGGATCCAACTGCCCATGTGCTAGGGGACTTTTACCTTCAGTACAGCAATAAACTGGAGTTTAATTAACACTGCACATTAAGGAACCAGGAATAATGGACTTGTAGTAATGATAAGGCTCCAGATTGTACATTATGTTTGGGTCTGGGCACCTTGATACTCAGAAATACTGGGAAAAGAGAGACTTGAAGATGGAGACACAAAAATGATCATGGGCTGAAAAGAGGGACTGGTGAGTTGTGTGACATATAGGTACTAGTGCAACCATTAATGGCTCATTTTTGGGGCACCAATGTATCTTTGCTACTCCATCTAAGGTTGCCAACTCTGAGATACAAAAAACTGGAACATTTGGAATGATCTTGAGGCCATTAAACTGGCCACCTGGCAGTGAGTACTGAGCATACTGACAGATTTCTTAGGACATCTACCTCAAAAAACCACTATCTGGGGAAAACCTGGACAGTTGGCAGCCCTAACGTTGTCCCAGGCACCTTCTTTGAGCAATTAAGCTATGTCAGTAAACTATACAGAAGTAACATAACCTCCCTCCTCCTACCCAGTGGTCGGCACCACTATGTTGTGCAATGCACACTCGACAGAATTGCTGTAATTAGTGACAGACATTGGGGGAGGCAGTTATGTCATTCAGCCATTCAATTTTTTTGAAAAATTCCACAGACCTCAAAATTTTCCCTTTCCGTTTACAGACACATTGCTGACCCCTGCTCCTACCTGATATAACCAGAGGTATTTCAAGTTGGAGTTAGGAACCCCTGGAAGACATTCCCTGGCCTTGGTTCTGTGGTCAGTCAACCAGGATGATCAAAATGATCCCTTCTGGGCGTTAATGTCTCAAAGTCAATTTATGACACAAAGTGCAGCATGCCTCTTACTTACACACTTCACACACAGAGGATAGGCCAACCCTACTTCACTGATTCTCTGTGACCACTTTACTATTCTGCATTGATAGCCCCTGCCACAGGCCAACCCTTGCAATAACTCATCTGTCCAGCCACTTCCTAACAGAGTCCATAGTAATGGTCCTGTTAACACCTCATGCTCAGTGGACTGGGACTCAGGAGATGCCAAGATGGGAGATAACTGCTCTATTCTACTGTGGTAATGCTGAGGCTGCAACCATCTGGTTCTTGGCACTTGCTCATTCTCACACACACCAACATGAAAATAGAGAAACTAGCACAGGGTGGCAGGGCCGTTTCCCCTCGCACAGCCAGACTGGGATCAGCACCCCCATATTCAGCCAGGCAGAGCCCAGCTTCATCCCATACCAAGGGTGTCAGTTAGGTACATACAGTTTCATACGGGAGGTGTGCTCCCAGGCAGAGCTGTTAACTGCACCGCATTAGTGTGGAATGTGAGTTGTCCAGAGATTGTGCTTCTCCCAGCTTGTGTCCCTGGGGCAGGGAGTCAGTAGAAAAGGCTGGTAATTAAATTAAGGATCTGGAAGTCGTTAGATGAACCTGTAAAACAGGAATGCCTCTGCGTGGGGTTGGGGGGGGGGCTTTGAAGAGAGAACATAGGGACTCAGAAGAAATACAGCCAAGCCCTCTGAGCCAAGGTTACATTCAGAAAAGAGGAAGATATGAAGGGCATAAGTGAAAAGAAGAGGCCAAAACCCAGGGAAGGGATAGCAGTGGTATAGAGAAGTTCCCACTCTACCTGTGGTACTTATGTGGCCCTATCACTGTAGTAGTATCTGAGCGCCTCACATCACAGCTCCTCGGTGAGGTAGAGCAGTGCTGTTATCCCCATTATACAGATGGGACACTGAGGCACAAAAAGACTAATAACCAGATTTTCAAAGGTATTTAGGCACCTAGTGGGATTTTCAAAAGCGCCTAGAAGGTTAGGTACTTTGTAAACCCCACTAGATGCTTAGCTGCATGTTTGGATGCCTAAAAACTTTTGAAACTCTGTTCCTAAGGCACCAGCCTGAGGTCATACAGGAAGTCCATGGGGAGGGGTGGAGTAAAACGCAGGTCTCTCAGGGCTAGCTGACCACTGGACCAGCCTTTCTCTCTGCTGCATGCTGCAAAAAAGAGGCCTCTGAGGTACGGGAGTGGAAACAGAGACAGGATGAGCTCTATACTGACACCTGGTGGTGAATTGCGGCAAGTTGTGGAAAAGAACTTCAAAGACTGATCTTGTTTGCATAGGCACACCCACCCCACCTAGCATGAGCCCACAGCAGCCCAAATGGTCACTTTGGCTGCTGTGGAATCCCCAGTTTCTCTATTATTGGGGCAGGAAGAAGAAAGTGTTGTTACCGTGATTATGTGAACCAAGGACAGTGGAACTGTTTTATGATGGAGGGACTCACCATCAACTAAGTAGTACTCGCTAGACAAGGGACATGGGTTCCAAAACCCAGTGAATTGAGAGAGGCTGGGGGAATGACTCTCTTCAGTGGGCTATCAGCTAATTCTGATCCTATTAGAATACTTACAGGCTGCTGAGCTGAATTCACTTTGAGCCAATTGTGCACCAACACTGAGGCTCCCATACTACAAGCTGACATCACTAAAGAGTTAAGATTGCTGAGTGCTGTGTTAAGTAGTGGGGGAAGAGCTGAAGATATATTGCAGAGTGGCTGGTGGAGTGGAGTGGCTGGTGGTGAAGCCTGTAGCAGAATTCCCCAGAGAGGCAGGGCAGTTGGCCTTGGACCACATAAGGTGCCCCTTAACCAACCCCCCCCTCCCATTTCCACCCAGGCTGGGAGGTAAAACTCTGCAGATAAACTTTTGAACTCTGGGGCTGCACTGACCAGGGACAGAGACTTTTGGGTTGTTGACTTTTGGGACTTTGGGTGATTTTTGGGTTGCTGGACTCAAGAACCAAAGGGAAAGGACACGGCCCAATTTGCTGGAGTGGGTCTTTGCTCATGGTTTGGTTTATGAACCCTAGTTGTGGTGTTTTCCCAATTTAATGCTGATGTCGTTTACTTCATGTTATTAAAGATTTTCTGCCACACCAAGACTCTGTGCTTGAGGGAGGGGAAGTATTGCCTCTTTGAGGCACCCAGGGGTGTGTGTAAGATTTTTCCAGGTCACTGGGTGGGGGCTTGAGCCGGTTTTGCATTGCATTGTTGAGAGGGAACCCCTATGTACTGAACCTGGCCCTTGCTGCTATCAACCTGGCCTGGCAGAAGGGTTACAGGAGCAAAACCAAGAAGGCTAGTTCTCTGAGACTCCAGCAATTGGTTCCAGGTGATTGAGAAGTATGTCATGGTTGACCATATGAAAGCAGCACAGAGGTCAGGAAAAAAGAGAATGAGAGTCAGATGAGCGGAGAGCACTTAACCACTTAACCAAGTTCTGCCCCAGGCTGAGTTGTACAGCAATGCCTGCTGTGCGATTTTAGATTTTAACTGAAAACCATTTTGTTTTGTCATTTTTTGTTCCGAGTTTGAGAAAAGGAAGGAATGAGAAAGTGTTGTATGAATATCAGATGTGACTATACATCAAATTCTTAGGGTTTCAGCTGTATTTGGGCCAATTCCAGAACAAAGAACAGAAATTGCATCCACAGAGTCCATAAAGTCAACGATTATTGTCATGATTTGTGTTTTTCACTAGGCACCCATCTGTGTGCTCAGCACTATTCAGAATATGCCAGAAAATGTAGTCCCTGAGCCAATGCATATAACATGTGTAACTCTGGATAAGATGGCTCAAATATTTAAGTATGAAGTGTATAGTTACTGAACACACATATTATACCTATGAGTGGAGGCACTGATGGCAATAGAAGTTTTACTTGATTAATGACTAGAAGATTTGACCCTCCAACTTTCTTTCAAGTTGAAAAGCTACCCAGAGCTCTTGTGGCTGTTTATTTTCCTTTCCTGTCTGCAGTGGCCCTGATATACCTCAGGAATCTCAATTTTTTCTTGGTGTTTGATTTAAAATATTCTCCTGTGAAAACTGCAACTCAACCACTGTAGTGTTGTGTTTAAGACCCTTCTGGAAAGTAAACAGCCTTTAAACAGAAGTGAAAGCAGTGTTGCCAACTCTCATGATTTTGTCATGAATCTCATGATAATTATTGTTTTTCTTAAAGCCCCAGCTCCTGGAGTCAAGTGATATGTGATTATTTCAGCCTTCATTCTTAAAGAAAAATGAAGTTTCTAGCTCTTGTGGTTGTGGAGAGAACTCCAAAATATGACCCCAGTGCACCTTAAAGGCTCAAAAAGCAGAATGTACATTTTAAAAAAAAACACATATTCCATTATTTTTACATAATCTCATTATTTTAAAGCCAATCTAATGATTTTTGGTGAGACTGATTCTTGATTTTTGAACCTTTGGGGATGGCAATATTATGAAAGTGACTTGACAGTGTCAGTTTCACTACTGTTTAAAGTCATTTTCTAGCCTATTATTTGTTTCCAAAACTTAAATGATCTATTCCAAACTTGATGAACTCCAAAAAAGTGATAGAAAGTAATCTAGATTTTTCTATAATTGTTTCAATTGCTGTATTCAAGAGTTAGTAACAAAGTAAGAATATACATTAGAATATAAAACTTAACCAGTGTCCCTAAAGTGACTTGACACATATCAGAACATGTTTGTATTAGAGCTGAGTGGGTCTAATATTTATTAAATTTTCTTTCTTTATATAGGAATTAGAAATTAGATACTGTGCTCCTGCCAGATAATAAGTTATTATCTGAAAAAAAAACAAAAAACACAAGAGTTTTCAGGTGCCCAAATAGCCTCTGGAATAACTGTTAAAGTTGCCCCCTGCTCCAAAAAAAACCAAACAAACTCAACAACCCTGAAATGGAGCCATACCCAGCCAGGCAGGGCCCAGCTCTCCCCACACAGCAAGGCAGTGCCTAGTTCCCCCCGTATATAAAGCCAGAGAAGGCCCAGCTACACCTCCCACTCACATAGCCCGGTAGGGCCCAGCTACATGCCCCAACCCCACCACATGCACAGTCAGAGGAGGCAGAGCTCCCCCCCCACACACACAGCCAGGCAGGGCACAGGTTCCCCCCACCAACTGCACATACATAGTCAGAGAGGGCCCAGCTCCACCACACACAGCCAGAAAGGGCCCAGACTCCTCCATGCACAGCCAGGCAGAGCCAGTTCCCCATAGCCAGGAAAAGCCCTGCTCCCCCCACACACAACCAAGCAGAGCCCAGCTCCCCCACAGAAAGCCATGAAGGGCCCAGCTCCACACACACACAACCAGAAAGGTCCCAGGTCCCCCACCCACAGCCAAGCAGTGCCGAGCTCCCCCAGACACACAGCCAGGCAGTGCCCAGCTCCCTCCACACATAGCCAGGCTCAGAACAGCTCCCCCACCAAAAGCCAGGCAGGGCCCAACTTCCTCACACCAAGCCAGGCAGGCCTCAGCTCCCCTCAGACACAGTCAGGCATGGCCCAGCTCCCCTTCACCAAGCCTTGTAAGACCCAGCTCCTGCCACCAACAGTCAGGCAGAGCCCAGCTCCCCAGTACACAGCCAGGCAGAGCCCAGCTCCCCACCACCCACACCCAGGCAGGGCCCTGCTCCTGTCCACCCCCCCCATACCCAGCAAGGAAGTGCCCAGCTCCTCCCACACGCAGCCTGGAAGGGACCAGCTCCCTCAAACTAAGCCAGGCAGGGCTCAGCTTTCCCACACACAGCCAGACAGGACCTAGCTCCCCAATACCAACAGCCAGGCACAGCCCAGCTCCACCCCCCATACTGCCAGGAAGGGCCCAGATCCCCCCACACACAGCCAGACAGGGCCCAGCTCCCCTACACATAGCCAGACAGGGCCCAGCTCCCCTACACATAGCCAGGCAGGGCCCAGTCCCCTCCACGCTCAGCCCTGCAGAGCCAGTTCCCCACGGCCAGGTAAAGCCCTGCTCCCCCTCCACACACAGCCAAGCAGTGCCCAGCTACCCCACACACAGCCAGGCAGAGCCCAGCTGCCCCCACTGACTGCCAGATAGGGGCCAGATCCACCTCCCACAGCCAAGCACTGCCCAGCTACCCCCCACACACAGCCAGGCAGGGCCCATGTCCCACACTCACAGCCAGGCACAGCCCAGCTCCCCCCATACTGCCAGGTAGGGCCCAGCTTCCCCCCACACACAGCCAGGAAGGGCCCAGATCCCACCACCCACTGCCAGGCAGGGCTCAGCTCTCCTCACCCACAGCCAGGCAGGACCCAGCTCCCCCACACAGAGCCAGGCAGTGCCCAGCTCCCCCCCACCCACAGGCAAGAAGAGCTCTGCTCCCCACCACACACACACAGCCTGATAGGACCCAACTCCACCCACCAACAGCCAGGCAGGGCCCAGCTCTCCCCCACACTGCCAGACAGGGCCAGTTTCCCACAGCCAGGAAGGACCCAGCTCCCCCACAGAAAGCCAGGCAAAGCCTGTTCCCTCCACCCACAGCCAGGCAGGACCCAGCTCACCCACCCACAGCTAGGCAGGGCTCAGCTTTCCCACACACAGCCAGACAGGACCCAGCTCCCTCATACCAACAGCCAGAAAGAGCCCTGTTCCCTTCCCCCACCCCCTGCCAAGCACGGCCTAGCTCCCCACACACACAGCCATGCAAGGCTCAGCTCCCTCCCCACACAGCCAGGCAGAGCACAGCTCCCCCTTACATAGCCACGCAAGGCCCAGCTCCCCCAACCTACAGCCAGGTAGGGCCCAGATCCACCACCCACAGCCAGGTAGGGCCCAGATCCATCACCCACAGCCTGGTAGGGCATAGCTTTCCACACACTCAGCCAGGCAGGGTCCAGCTCCCCTCCACATCTGCCTGAGAGGAGGTGCGCTAAGGGCTGCATTAAGGAGGCTGTGTTGGTGAGTATCTGAGTGCCTGTTGTGGGGACAGTTTGACAGTGTGCTTGATTGGTGGTTTGAAAAGTGTGAATAGGGAGTGCTTTGTTCCAGGTGAGCCTTGAGTGTGCCTGACTGTATAAAAGCCAGTCAGCTGCGAACCAGCTGAGTGACGAACAGCAGAGTGGCTAACAGAGGGAGTTTGCCTGGGGAGAGCCTGCTGAGGCTTACATCTGGCTGGCTTCTCTGAGTAGTTACTACAACTCCTGAGTGAGCTCATAAAAGGAAGGTAATATGGATGCGGGGGGTGTTCAGCTGTTGTGACCTGCACAGGATGTGCCATGTTTGTCTTTCTTCCAGAGGACAGAAGCATCTTTGTCTGTACAAAGTGCAAGCTGGTCTCCATATTGGAAGAGAAGGTTCAAGGTCTGGAGCAACAGGTATCGACCCTGCATTGCATAAGAGAAACTGAAGATTTCCTGGACAGACCTCAGGATATGCTTCTACGGGCACAATGTTCTGAAGATTCAGAACAGGCTGCGCAGCGGGGACAGGAGGATGGTGAAGAAATTTGGCAGCATGTGACCTCCAGAAGAAGAAAGGGGAGCGTCCAGAAGAAAGGGGAGCAACGCAGATACAGGTAAGTAACCATTTTCATGTTGTCTCCACAGGTACTAATGTGGAGAGTGGACTAGATGCTACATCTGAGGGAAGGGAACAGAAGGAGACTCCGCTGATTGGAAGGCATGAGATGCACTGTCCTAGGGTTGGGGGTTCCACGACCACCACTCCCAAGAGAAGGAGGCGGGTGGTGGTGGTCGGGGACTCTCTCCTCAGGGGGACTGAGTCATCTATCTGCCGCCCTGACCGGGAAAACTGAGAAGTCTGCTGCTTGCCAGGAGCTAGGATTCACGATGTGACGGAGAAACTGCCGAGACTCATCAAGCCCTCGGATCGCTACCCCTTCCTGCTTCTCCACGTGGGCACCAATGATACTGCCAAGAATGACCTTGAGCGGATCACTGCGGACTACGTGGCTCTGGGAAGAAGGATAAAGGAGTTTGAGGCACAAGTGGTCTTTTTGTCCATCCTCCCCGTGGAAGGAAAAGGCCTGGGTAGAGACCGTTGAATCGTGGAAGTCAACGAATGACTATGCAGGTGGTGTCAGAGAGAAGGCTTTGGATTCTTTGACCATGGGATGGTATTCCAAGAAGGAAGAGTGCTAGGCAGAGACGGGCTCCACCTAACAAAGAGAGGGAAGAGCATCTTCGCAGGCAGGCTGGCTAACCTACTGAGGAGGGCTTAAAACTAGGTTCACCGGGGGAAGGAGACCAAAGCCCTCAGGTAAGTGGGACATCAGGAGGAAGCAGGAACGCGCGAGAGGGCAGGACTCCTGCCTCATACTGATGTAAGCAGACTCAGGATGAGCTCCACCCTGACATCTGGTGGTGAGGTGTGTCAAGTTGTGGAAAAGAACTTCAGGAGCTGATCTCATTTGCATAGGCACACCCACCCCGCCTAGAATGAGGCCACAGCTGCCCAAACGGTCACTTTGGCTGCTGTGGAATCCCCAGTGTCTCTGTTATTGGGACAGGAAGAATAAATTATTACCCTGATTATGGGAATCAAGGACAGTGGAACTGCACTTGGCCTTTTGTTATGATGGAGGGACTCGCCATCAACTAAGTAGCACTTGCTAGGCAAGGGACGTGGGTTCCAAAACTCTGTTAATTGAGAGGGGCTGGGGACAGGTATTAATACTTGGTGGTATGGGCCCCCTGGTGAGGGCCTTATATGCTAATTGCACTTCGTCCTCTCTCCACTGTGGAATATCAGAGCTAATTTTGATTCCATTAGGAGTCTAGTTACAGGCTGCTGAGCTGAATTCACTTTGGACTAATAGTACACCAGCACTGAGGCTCCCCTATTATAAGCTGAAATCACAAAAGAGCTAAACTTACTAAGAACTGAGATCACTGAGTGTTGTGTTAAGTAGTGGGGGAGCCTGAAGATATATGGTGGAGCAGTTTGTGGGATGGCGAGTGGAGCGGCTGGTGGAGCAGAGCCATTTGTGGGACAGCGAGTAGAGCGGAGCGGCTGGTGGAGCAGAGCAGTTTGTTGGATGCCTAGAGCAGCCCATGGGGTGGCTGGCAGAGCAGAGCCCCATGGAGCGGTGGGGCCATCAGCTTTGGACAACGTAAGGTGGCCCTTAACCACCCTCCCTTCCCCCAATCTCCACCCAGGTTGGGAGGTAAAACTCTGCAGGTAAACTTTTGCACTCGGGGGCTGCCCTAACCAGAGACAGAGACTTTTGGGTCATTGGACTCAAGAACTAAAGGGAAAGGACATGCCCCAATTTGCTTGGGGTGGGTTTTTTGCTTATGGGTTGTGTTATGAATCCTGTTGGTGGTGTTTCCCCAACATAATGCCATATTGTTTCTCTCTGTTATTAAAAGGCTTTTTGTTACACTGAGACTATGTGCTTGCGAGAGGGGAAGTATTGCCTCTTGGAGGCGTCCAGCGGGGGTGGTATATATTTGTCCCAGGTCACTGGGTGGGGGCTCGAGCCGGTTTTGCATTGTGTTATTGGAATGGAACCCCTAGATACTGAACCCGGCCCTTGTTGCTGCCAACTCTGACAGGCAGAAGGGTTACATTGAGAAAGAGGGACCATCAGCGAGTTGTCTCAAGTGCCTATACACAAATGCAAGAAGCCTGGGAAACAAGCAGGGAGAACTGGAAGTCCTGGCACAGTCAAGGAATTATGATGTGATTGGAATAACAGAAACTTGGTGGGATAACTCACATGACTGGAGTATTGTCATGGATGGATATAAACTGTTCAGGAAGGGCAGAAAAGGTGGGGAAGTTGCACTGTATGTAAGGGAGCAGTATGACTGCTCAGAGCTCAAGTACGAAGCTTCAGAAAAACCTGAGTGTCTCTGGATTAAGTTTAGAAGTGTGAGCAACAAGGGTGATGTCGTGGTGGGAGTCTGCTAAAGACTACTGGACTAGGGGGATGAAGTGGATGAGGCTTTCTTCCGGCAACTCACAGAAGTTACTAGATCGTAGGCCCTGGTTCTCATGGGAGACTTCAATCACCCTGATATCTGCTGGGAGAGCAATACAGTGGTGCACAGACAATCTAAGAAGTTTTTGGAATGGGTAGGGGACAATTTCCTGGTACAAGTGCTGGAGGAACCAACTAGGGGCAGAGCTCTTCTTGACCTGCTGCTCACAAATCGGGAAGAATTAGTAGGGGAAGCTAAAGTGGATGGGAACCTGGGAGGCAGTGACCATGAGATGGTTGAGTTCAGGATCCTGACACAGGGAAGAAAGGAGAGCAGCAGAATATGGACCCTGGACTTCAGAGAGGAGACTTTGACTCCCTCAGGGAACTGACGGGCAGGATCCCCTGGGAGAATAACATGAGGGGGAAAGGAGTCCAGGAGAGCTGACTCTATTTTAAAGAATCTTTACTGAGGTTACAGGGACAAACCATCCTGATGTGTAGAAAGAATAGTAAATATGGCAGGCGACCAGCTTGGCTTAACAGTGAAATTCTTGCTGATCTTAAACACAAAAAAGAAGCTTACAAGAAGTGGAAGATTGGACAAATGACCACGGAAGAGTATAAAAATATTGCTCGGGGATGCAGGAGTGAAATCAGGAAGGCCAAATCACACCTGGAGTTGCAGCTCGTGAGAGATGTTAAGAGTAACAAGAAGAGTTTCTTCAGGTATGTTAGCAACAAGAAGAAAGTCAAGGAAAGTGTGGGCCCCTTACTGAATGAGGGAAGCAACCTAGTGACAGAGGATGTGGAAAAAGCTAATGTTCTCAATGCTTTTTTTGCCTCTGTCTTCACGAACAAGGTCAGCTCCCAGACTACTGCACTGGGCAGCACAGCATGGGGAGGAGGTGACCAGCCCTCTCTGGAGAAAGAAGTGGTTCGGGACTACTTAGAAAAGCTGGACGAGCACAAGTCCATGGGGCTGCATCCGAGAGTGCTAAAGGAGTTGGCGGATGTGATTGCAGAGCCATTGGCCATTATCTTTGTAAACTCATGGCGATCCAGGGAAGTCCCAGACTACTGGAAAAAGGCTAATGTAGTGCCCATCTTTAAAAAAGGGAAGAAGGAGGATCCTGGGAACTACAGGCCAATCAGCCTCACCTCAGTCCCTGGAAAAATCATAGAGCAGGTCCTCAAGGAATCAATTCTGAAGCACTGAGGAGAGGAAAGTGATCAGGAACAGTCAGCATGGATTCACCAAGGGCAAGTCATGCCTGACTAATCTAATTGCCTTCTATGACAAGATAACCCCCTCTGTGGATGAGGGGAAAGCGGTGGATGTGTTGTTCCTTGACTTTAGCAAAGCTTTTGACACGGTCTCCCACAGTATTCTTGCCAGCAAGTTAAAGAAGTATGGGCTGGATGAATGGACTATAAAGTGGATAGAAAATTGGCTAGATTGTCGGGCTCAAAGGGTAGTGATCAATGGCTCCATGTCTAGTTGGCACCCGGTATCAACCGGAGTGCCCCAAGGGTCAGTCCTGGGTCCAGTTTTGTTGAATATCTTCATTAATGATCTGGAGGATGGCATGGATTGCACCCTCAGCAAGTTTGCAGACGACACTAAACTGGGAGGAGAGGTAGATACGCTGGAGGATAGGGATAGGATACAGAGGGACCTAGACACATTGGAGGATTGGGCCAAAAGAAATCTGATGAGGTTCAACAAGGACAAGTGCAGAGTCCTGCACTTAGGTAGGAAGAATCCCATGCACTGCTACAGATTGGGACCAAGTGGCTAGGCAGCAGTTCTACAGAAAAGGACCTAGGGGTTGCAGTTGACAAGAAGCTGGATATGAATCAACAGTGTGCCCTTGTTGCCAAGAAGGCTAATGACATTTTGGGCTGTATAAGTAGTAGCATTGCCAGCAGATCGAGCGACATGATCGTTCCCCTCTATTCGACATTGGTGAGGCCTCATCTGGAGTACTGTGTCCAGTTTTGGGCCCCACACTACAAGAATGATGTAGAAACATTGGAAAGAGTCCAGTGGAGGGCAACAAGAATGATTAGGGGACTGGAACACATGACTTATGAGGAGAGGCTGAGGGAACTGGGATTATTTAGTCTGCGGAAGAGAAGAATGAGGGGGGATTTGATAGCTGCTTTCAACTACCTGAAAGGGGGTTCCAAAGAGGATGGATATAGACTGTTCTCTGTGGTAGCAGATGATAGAACAAGGAGTAATGGTCTCAAGTTGCAGTGGGGGAGGTTTAGGTTGGATATTAGGAAAAACTTTTTCACTAGGAGGGTGGTGAAGCACTGGAATGTGTTACCTAGGGAGGTGGTGGAATCTCCTTCCTTAGAGGTTTTTAAGGTCAGGCTTGACAAAGCCCTGGCTGGGGTGATTTAGTTGGGTATTAGGTCCTGCTTTGAGCAGGGGGTTGGACTAGATGACCTCCTGAGGTCCCTTCCAACCCTGATCTTCTATGATCTCATCTTCCTGTGCATTCATTCAGTGCCTGGCTCACCTGCAGACTCAGGAAGCCCGGCCCTGTCTCAACCTGCATCGCAGGGCCTAGAACATGCTCACGTGTAGTGCTAGGAGACCTGTCTCGTTTGTCACTGGTCTCCCATCAAGAAGGTCTCTAAGTGGCTCTTTTGTCTATGTTAAGCACTGGTACACAGTTCAGTCTCCCACAAGCTCTGCTTCCTTCACACACTCTGACTGCTGCATGGAAGCCAGCTTGCTGGAGCCTTTTGTTCATTTATTCTTCTCATTTGTGATTCTGCCTCTGTGCGAGAGAATGGAGAGCCTTTATCAATGTGATGGGTCAAGCATGGCGCTCTCTGTGTGCTCTGTGCTGACAGCTGGAATGCATAGCATTTGGAAGGTGATTGCAACAAGTCACATTCTGGATGCAGTTTGATTTTGGGCTAATTTCACTGGGGTTTTAGATTTTAGTGAACCTAAAACAAAATCACTGTTGCATTCAGCCTTTAAAACTGAAAATAAAAAATCTGTCAGTTACATATCTGGGAGTGGCACTGAGGGGAGAGAACCTTTGCAACGGCCTAGGAGCATGCAAGCTGGCTCTCTTCCTTGCCATCTGGAAAACATGTGTGCACCCCCAAACCTGGCTGAGCTCCCATCCTCACCTACAGGCATGTTAGCCTCCTTCCTGGACTCATGGCAGTGTTTATTCCTCATGATTGTACAGCTGGGCTCTTGGGAACTCTTGATATCAAGAGAAAATTAAATCATGTGAATAATAAAACACAAACTTTTTCTAGGTATCAGCACTGGGCAGATGTTCCTAGAGACCAGGAGCTGCCACCAATCCATGGGGAAACCCTTTGCAACTTTACCATCCAGACATCTCTATGATGACATCAACAGCAGGAGCGAGCACAACAGGAGATTTCTGGGAGACTGATCCTTCGTCACAGACAATCAGACATTAAGGAAGCTATCTTGGGAGTGGAAATGGGTTTTGAGCCTCTGCCCTCAGTCATTGGCAGTCAAGCATCCAGTCAAGAGTTTCAGGGGTTCAAGGGAGTTAGCCTGCAGTCATGGAAAAAACGGTTCTGGAGGTAGGGTTGCCAACTTTCTAATCACACAAACCCAAACACCCTAGGGCCTTTCCTGAGGCCACGCCCCCTGCCCCCACTCCTTCCCTGAGGCCCTGCCCCCTGCTCAAATACATTTCCCCTCCCTTGGTGGCTCGCTGTCCCCCACCCTCACTCACTTTCACTGGGCTGAACAAGGGGTGGGGTGTGGGGTTTCGGGGTGGGGCCAGAAATGAGGGGGTCAGGGTGTGGGAGGAGGCTCTGGGCTGGGACAGGAGTTTGGGATGTGGGAGGGGGTGAGGGCTCCAGGTGGGGGTGCAGGCTTTGGAGTGGGGCCAAGGATGAGGGGTTGGGGATGCAGGAGGGGGTTCCAGGTGGGGGGATGGGGAAGAGGGGTTCAGGTTGTGGGAAGTGGGGGGGAGGGATAGCTCAGTGGTTTGAGCATTGGCCTGCTAAACCCAGGGTTGTGAGTTCAATCCTTGAGGGGGACATTTAGGGATCTGGGGCAAAAATTGGGGATTGGTCCTGCTTTGAGCAGGGGGTTGGACTAGATGACCTCCTGAGGTCCCTTCCAACCCTGATATTCTATGATTCTGTGAAGAGGCTCTGGAATGGGGCAGGAGACTGGGGTGCCAGAGAGTGAGGGGGCTGAGGAATCCATCTGGGGGTGCAGGCTCAGAGGAGGAGGAGCATCCTGACCTCAGAGGAAGCTGAGATCAGAGAAGACCAACCAGGATTGCCAGTGGTTGAATACTCCGATGAAACAGGGGACCTATGGACTACAGAACCCCTCACCTGGACGCTGGTAGGAAATAGTCCAGAGAAAGCAGACTTTGGTCTGGTTTTGCTATCAGAACCCGAGTCAGCATGTTGCAGTGGGATCTCTGCTGACGCAGTGGTGGAGCCCTCTGCCTTTGTTAGGGCCCTGGGCTGGGACACAGTGGAGTAGAGTGGGCCTGGGTCCCTCAACCCTCTGCTGCCAGCCCCACCTCTGGAGTGGCTGCCTCCCAACGTTAGGCCAAGAGGCCCCCGTTAGCCTATCATCCTAGCTCTGGCAGATGGTAGACAATGCGGTGCTCTTCCCCACCTGAGGGCGAGAGCCCCCTAAACTATTTGTTGCTCTGTTCTGCCTGAGGGCCTGAGCCCCTAGACTGTTTGGTTCTCCTCTCTGTCTGAGGGCCTGAGCCCCTAGAATGTTGGTGCTCTGCCCCACCTGAGGGCCTGAACCCGTAGACTGTTTGGTGCTCTGTCCTGCCTGATGGCCAGAGCTAGACTGATTACTGCTCCATCCTGCCTGAGGGTCAGAGCTACCTAGACTACATTGCTGTTCTATCCTAACCCACCAAAGGGGACTCGGTCCCTGGAACTTGATTCACCAATTCCCTGATACTGGGTGGTGCCCCAGTGTCGTAGTGAGGTGGAGTGGCCTCCCACTGAGCCAGAGCGGGAGGGATGATCACTAACCTACTACACTCCATCATCTTACTATTGCAACCCTCACCACACTTTCACTCTAGCTATGCTTTTACATGCCATTGAAATTTCTGAGCGTCTCCAAAGAATGTATAAATAGATCTTCACCACACTCTCAGGAGACAGAAGTATGATTTTCCTTCATTTACAGATGGAGAAAACTGAGGCATAGAGAGATGCAGCAACCTAGCCTAAGTCACACACAGAGTAGGTGACAGAGCCAGTAATTCAATCCAGATCTCCTGAGCAGTGCCTCTACCACAAGACTAAACTTCCTACTGCTCTACTCTATCCTTATTGTTGCTATTTGTTATGCCATTAACCTGTAAGCTCCCGAGTGCATGGACTGGGTCTATTATTTGTTCTTTAACATGCTGTCAAGGTTCCTCCCCCACTCTGAACTCTAGGGTACAGATGTGGGGACCTGCATGAAAACCTCCTAAGCTTACTTTTACCAGCTTAGGTTAAAACTTCCCCAAGGTACAAATTAATTTTACCCTTTGCCCTTGGAATTTCCACTGCCACCACCAAACTTTAACTGGGTTTACTGGGAAAAAGTAGTTTGGACACATCTTTCCTCCCAACCCTTGCACCCCACTTCCTGGGGAAGGTTTGGTAAAAATCCTCACCAATTTGCATAGGTGACCACAGACCCAAACCCTTGGATCTGAGAACAATGAAAAAGCATTCAGTTTTCTTACAAGAAGACTTTTAATAGAAGTAAAGGAATCACCTCTGTAAAATCAGGATGGTAGATACCTTACAGGGTAATTAAATTCAAAACATAGAGAATCCCTCTAGGCAAAACCTTAAGTTACAAAAAAGCCACACAGACAGGGATAGTCATTCTATTCAGCACAGTTCTTTTCTCAGCCATTTAAAGAAATCATAATCTAACACATACCTAGCTAGATTACTTACTAAAGTTCTAAGACTCCATTCCTGTTCTGTCCCTGGCTAAAGGAGCATACAGACAGACACAGACCCTTTGTTTCTCTCCCTCCTCCCAGCTTTTGAAAGTATCTTGTCTCCTCATTGGCCATTTTGGTCAGGTGCCAGCGAGGTTACCATTAGCTTCTTAACCCTTGACAGGTGAGAGGATTTTTCCTCTGGCCAGGAGGGATTTTAAAGGGGTTTACCCTTCCCTTTATATTTATGACACAGGCCTAGCACCCTTTTTTAGTATCATTGCAACAGTCATAGGTCCACAGTTGACACTGAAATGAGTTTTGTACTTAATACAGGGATTGAACTGCTGTTTCATATATGAAGGCTACAGTTCACCTGTCCCAAACTTATAGCACTCACCTTTTTAATATAGAATGAATTTTCTAAAAATGAACAAGTAAATTAGTTAATTTGTTAATGCATTAAAATGAATTTAAATAGGTCCTTTTATAGCATTAGGTGTCAGATCTTTTATTTGTTTTGAATGACCTCAGTAACAGAATAACACAGTCTTCAAACTTCCCATGTAGTTATCCCATTGAAATGTTGTGCTTGGTTGCATCTGAAGAGTTTGTAAAAACATTAATGGGCATTTCTTCTTCTTCTTCATAATTAAAAGTGTCTTCTTCAAAGAATTCCACGAAGAACTGCCCTTTTTCAGGATGGCTGCTATTATTGTTCTCAGTGAGACTGAGGCCACAGGCTGTCTTTAGCAAAGATGGCCATTGTACCCATTCATTGTCTTCTCACTCTGCTGCCCTCAGCCTCCTGACAGCCTAGAGAGCCACCATCTCCACTGAGGGAAGCTTGGCTTCATTCCTGTTACAAACAATGAGAGGTCACTAGCTGCCATGGTCTCAGCTCCTTAGAGAACAAAAGGAGATGGTCACCATTTTGAAAGAAGGCATGTTAACTGAGAGCCATGTATGGCCTAAGTCCTATTCAGTAGGAGATGACAGCCATTTTGAATGTGGGCAATTCGGTATGAGTTTTGGAAGAGTTTTTATGTGTCAGCCTCTGCTATTGAATAAATTGTCAAGTATGAAAAATGACAAAAACTGTCAATAATCCTAAAGATTTCATCAAGAAAACTACCTATTGTACCATGTCTAACCCCCATGAGTGAGGGCAGAAAGGGGAAACTGGTTAGGGATGCAGAGGAGAGTGGAGATCCAGGAGGCAGGAGCAAACTAGGGTGTGTGTTTATGAAGGGGAAAGTGGAGGACAGAATGTAGGTGGAACAGGGGTGTCCATGCTGGGTGTTTGTATTGCTCTGGTGATGCAAAGCACCTGCAAATCTAGTATACTTGGTAACTGGTCTCTGGCTGCTTTGCATTGCTCCAGGGTGATGTATTACACCATGAGGAAAAATATTTCAGAGTCTAATGTAGTTTCATATAATCTGGGACCACAAACATTAATACGCATGAATTTGTTGCTATGCTTGGGATTGCAGTGCTTGTAATGTTAGGAGGTGATTGTTGCACATGATGCAAGAAGGGGCCTTAACATAATTGTATGTTGCTTTGCAGTGCTCTTTTTGCTTTCATTAAATAGAATAAACATTGCTTTCAAACCAACACAATTCTTCTATTAAAAGATAACAACCGGAGGAGAGAGTTCAATGAAAAAAATTCATCAGGAGGGAGGGAGATGGGGGGGAAGGGAAAGTCTCAAGAGGAGGAGGGGTCCTGGGATGGCTACAGTTTTGTGTACATCCAGGGATCATATCCAGCCTTCTCCTTCTGAGTACAATGCAGCGGGTGCTGTACTTCAGGAGTGCCAAACTGCAGAGGGATGGGTGTTGAGTGCAGTGGGTAGTGGGTGGAGCCAGGAGGTTGATAACAGTGTGTTGGTGGGGTGGGTGTGTGGGGGGGGTGCATGGGAAAGAGTTTTGCGACAGCAGCTGCAGGGGAGGGCGGGCACAGAGCTGCTCGGTTTGAAGAGCAAGTATTGCCTGGAGCTTGTCCACTTGGTGCTCTATAACATTTCAGAGCTGCTCCGTGGCTTTTTTCTGGTGGGCCACATTCTCCTTTTGGTCCCTCTTCTTGCTGTCCTGCCACTCCTTCAATTCCTGTTTCTCAGCAGCAGAGTGCATCATAACCTCACAGAGAAAGTCCTTCTTAGTTCTTCTTGGCCGCTTTCTAATTCTGCACAGCCGTTCTGCTGCCGATAACAAAGAGGGAGGCTGGGCTCCCAGGGTCATCTCTGTGAAGTTTAAATGCAACATTTTACAGAAGCAGTATAGTTTTCAACACAGACAACATTGATTCGGTGCTTTAAAACACAGCCAGTACTCACACACCTATCACTAACTGGCTGACCCCAGGCAAGCACACATGAGCCACAAGACCCCCAAAATGGTGAGTAGCCATAGGGGCAGGTTAAATCGCTCTTCCTGGACTCTGCTGTACATTGGGCACATGGCTCTTAGGGAGAGCCAGCACTGTAGGGGGGGGCTGATAATCATTCCTGTCCCCACACTTTCCACAGGATGCAATTATTATGGAAGATATCTCACTGCTGAGTGTGAGCAAGGAATCAAGGGAGAGTCTTCTCCAAGTCTGCGGCTTCTGCCCTGGCCCCTGTGTGGCTCGCCTGTGTGCAGCAATGGTTCCCCCCGCCCTCCATGATGGCACAGTGGCATGGGAAAGTTACCTTTAATGAGTCAAGAAACAAAGCAGCTCTTCCGAGAAACCTGCGGCAGTGGATTGCCGGTATCGCCACAAGAGTTTCCTGGACATCTCTGAGGGAGATTCCCGTAAAGTGAGGGAGTCTATCAACAGCCTGTTCCGCCGCTCAGACTAGGCATGCGGTGGGAGACAAACCTGCTTTCTGCAACCCTCCTGCCCCCAACAACTCGCTTCAGCAATTTCCAAAATCAGATCCACTTACAGGGGCCTCCACTCCTGTTTGCACTTCGCCAAGATCCAAGTGCTGTAACTGGCTAGGCTCCTCCGGGGTAGAAAAGAGCTCCTGGCTGCACGCATCTCTGGCCATCCTCTGCCTCTGAGTCCCCCTCCCCCTCTTCGTCCAAGATTTCCTCTTCCAGGCTTGGTCCACTCTCATCTGGCACACGAGCCAAAAAAGTATACACAGGGGCCTTCACAGTAGAGGTGGGAACGCCACCAAGTATCATGTCCAGCTCTTTGTAGAGCCGGCAGCTCATGGGCACAGCACTGGAGCGGCGGTTTGCCTCCTGCACCTTGTGGTAGGCGTTCCGCAGCTCCTTCACTTTTACCCTACACTGCAGTGTGTCCAGGTCATGGCCCCTTTCTATCATGCATCGTGAAATCTGTCCATAGATATCATAATTCCTACAGCTGGAGCACAGCTGGGACTGCAAGGCCTCCTCTCCCAAATGCTGATGAGGTCCAGTAGCTCGGCATTGCTCCAAGCGAGGGATCACCTGGTACATGGAGCAGGCTTGGCCACCTGTAAAGATATGCTGAGACCACTGCACGCATCACCGAGCAAACAGGAAGGGGACTTTCAAATTTGCAAATGAATTTATGGGGTGGGGATGAAGGCAGGACAGTAGAGTTCAAACCGATGGCCAGAGAGGTGAGAACAGGCATTGTGGGACACCTCCCAGAGGCCAATCGCAGCTCTGTAATCGCCACAGTGTCTACACTGGCACTGCAGCGCTCTAGCCCCACTGCAGAAAGCTGTATGCCTCTCGTTGGGGTGGGTTTTTTAGAGCACTACAACTGCACGGTTTCTGCGCAGTAAGTGGCTTGGCAGGGTGTACACCTCGGGAGTTACAGCGCAGAAAGCTGCTTTACTGAGCAGAAACTTGCCAGTGTAGACAAGGCCTAAGATTTGGTAGGATGTGGCAATTGTTCCAGCCTGAACAGGCCAGACATAGTGGTTGGAGGAAAGAAGACAAACAAGCCCGTGTTAATGAGTATTGCCAGATCAGCAGACAGAAACAAAGAAGAAACAAGAAGAGAACATGGTGACGTATGAAGAACTCTGCCACGAAGTAGAACAATTATGGAAAACTAGAACAAAGACAATCCCAGTGATTATTGCAGTGCTTGGAGCAATTCTGCCTGGTATGCATGAACAGCTCAAGAGTGCATTAGGAGTGCAAGACATCAGGATCAGAGAAGAGCATTCTTATGCACTGTGAAAAGTTTAAGGAAAGTCACAGGAGAATGAGTGTATCTGAGCACCTAAAATGCAGGAATTCTGCAGAGGATTTAACAAAACTTCTGACTTCCCAAACCTATGGAGTTGGTTCTTGTTCAGGATTTATTGGTGACCCATGGAATTTTAGATAGTAGTTTTCCTCATTTTATGCTTAAAGATCTTATATGTTGCAAAGGCTATTTGTTTAAAACAAAAACCACCCCCATGCTACAAAATTGAGGGATAATGGTAAGTGGAATTTGGGAGCAGCCAAGAGGGTTGGCGATGAGGCAGGGGGATAGTGGACTCCAGTCAGAAGGGCTGCAAGTGGGTAGCAAAGTCACAGCGGTTCTAATATGAAGGCGATCACGTCTGCGACTGAGCAGGTTTGAAAGTGGGTCACTGAGATGTGCTAACCAAACACACAACCTAGCACATCTGTTGGGATCTGTCTAATGACATATTCCTATTACTTCCTGGGTTTTCACAGACTGCTTCATCCACAGGCAGTGCAGCCCAAATGGGCCTGTCACAGCTGTTTCTCACTCACCAATCCCCCAGTACATCTGGAACAGTAGCACACATGTGTGGTATGATAGGGCGAAGGCAGTACTGCTAATTAGAATCATAGAATCTCAGGGTTGGAAGGGACCTCAGGAGGTCATCTAGTCCAACTCCCTGCTCAAAGCAGGACCAATCCCCAATTTTTGTCCCAGATCCCCAGATGGCCCCCTCAAGGATTGAACTCACAACCCTGGGTTTAGCAAGCCAGTGCTCAAACCACCAAGCTATCCCTCCCCCCAAAAAATTACCTTCAGCAAAGCTGATGTCTCCTTTTGATTGAGTTGGGTGAGCAAGAGAAGACAAGTATCTGAGTGGCTTTTGAAGGGAAATACAGAAATATTTACACACATTGGGCAACTGAGTGGCCAGGCAGTGATTCACTCTCTCTTTCTCAATTCTCAGGGAAAGAGGCCTGGTCTACACTGTGTGTCGAGGGGGGGGGAGTGGGGGAAGACGAGCTAAGTCAGTCTAAGTTACGCAACTTCAGCTACAAAAAGAGCGTAGCTGAAGTCAACGTACTTAGAGCTTGTGGTAGGTCAACTGCTGATGTTCTCCCATCAATTCCACCTACACTTCTTGATCTGGTGGAGTACCGGAGTCGACAGGAGAGTGCTTGGCGGTCGATTTATCGAGTCTTCACTAGATGCAATAAATCGACCCCTACTGGATCGATCACTCCAGATCGAGAGAGAGAGAGCTGCTTAGAGATCAAGGCAAAAATTCTGGTAGTTTGTTCATTTAATTTACATTTTTGAAAGTGAAAGAGGTGCAGAATGAGACCTCAGAGATCTCCTGCAGGGACCACGGAAAGGAATGTACTAAGCAATGTACCAAGACCACATGCTAAGACCAACCATGGAAAACACATCTCAAATTGTCATAATTCCCAAAATCCAATCAGCCAATCATCCCTTTTACTTTAAATGCATGGACTTTAATAATGGATCAGAATAATAATAAGGAAAATAAATTAACAGCTGCAGTGTATTGGAATAAGGTAGTATCTCTTTAAATAGTTTGTGACCTCTCTATGGTGCTCAGTGTTCTATGTTTTAGAAGCTGGCAGATGTGACTCAGAGCAGCAGTGTGTGTGTAGGTAGGCCTGGAATGTTTGTCTATAGTCAGAACACACAGTTATTTGGACTGTGCTCATGTGCTTCCTTCATCTTGTTTGTTGTGTAAAGAGCAAAATATACAACAACAAAATAACAAGGTTAACACAGTTAGAGGGTGCTCATTTTGAAAGCTGCATCCAGGTTAATTTTCCAACAAACTCCAGCTGAAACTCCTGGCAAATGACAAGACTTTTAAACTCTGCCATATAGAACATTCTAAACTTTAAAGGTCCAGAAAGTGTCACCGCAATTCTTAAAGTTCTGCATGCCACAGAACACACATACTGAGATCATGTACTGAGACTGGAACTGAAATAATTGCTGATAAGTTTTCAGATGGCAGAGAGATTTGTGGAGTACAAAAATTGATGGGGACAGATCCCTGGTACAAAGCGATCTGGATTGCTTGGTAATGTGGGCACAAACAAACACATGCATTTTAATACAGCCAAATTCTAGGTCAGACATGTAGGAGTAAAGAAAGTAGTACCTTACAGGAGACAGGATGAAGGAGTATAAAAAGGAAGTTGAAAAATTGAAGAGAGTTCAGAGAAGAGTCACAGAAATGATAAAACATATACAAAACTTGCCTTACAGCGATAGGCTTAAGGAATTCAATCTATTTAGCTTATCAAAGAGAAGGTTAAGAGGTGACTTGATCACTGTCTATAACTACTTACATGGTGAGAGGATTTCTGATAGCAGATGGCCCTTTTAATCTACCAGACAAAGGCAGTATGAAATCCAATGGCTGGAAGTAGGAGTTGAAGTAAGAAAAATTCAAATTGGAAATATACTACAAATATTTAATTCCGGGTAATTAACCACTGGAGAAGCTCACCTAGGACTGTGGTAAATTCATCTTTAATGATAATTGGAGAGATCCATTCTTGGCAATGTAGCCCAGTGTGCTAGCTTGCCTTTATTATATTTACTGCTTTGTATTATATTCTGCTTTATATTAATATTCATCAGTAATGCAAGAAATCTACAGGCCAGTATCTTGTAAGACATTAGCTTCAGCAAGTTAGCATAAGGCTTGAGGCTTATGAACTTTGAACAGATAAACCTTGTACAGATAAACAGCCCAGTGGAAACCCCCAAGTATCTGGGGAGCTGAAAATAGCGTTTAAGGCAGTGGTGGGCAACCTGCAGCCTGTCAGGGTAATCCTCTGGCGGGCCACGAGACAGTTAGTTTACATTGACCGTCCACAGGCACAGCCTCCTGGAGCTCCCAGTGGCCACAGTTCACTGTTCCTGGCCAATGGGAGCTGCGGGAAGTGTCTTGGGCTGTAGGCACATGCTGGCCGCCACTTCCTGCATCTCCCATTGGCCGGGAACAGCAAACCACAATCACTGGGAGCTGCGGGCGGCCGTGCCTGCGGATGGTCAATGTAAACAAACTGTCTCGTGACCTGCCAGCAGATTACCCTGATGAGCTGTGTGCGGCCTGTGGGCCGCAGGTTGTCCATCACTGGTTTAAGGGGAAATTCGGACCACAGATACACGAATCAACCACAGAAGTGTCCTGGCAACTAACTGATTTACATAACAGGTATCTGAGATACATCTAAGGCTAGCCTGCTTGCTTGTCTATATACCTTTTCTTATAAGTTTTGCGTTTTCTTTGGGTTTGATTATTTGTTTTACTATAATAGGTTTATAGGTTTATATTAGAGTATATTTTGGCTGTAACGCAAGGGACCTTCAGGCCACATCCTATATATTGAGCTAAGGCAAAATTAGCATACATATGTTTGGGACCTTTCACCTAGATAGATGGTGATGAGCTAAAGCATAAGGTCCATATGTGGCTGGGACCTTTAACACAGAGGATGGAGGTTGGCATATTGGCTTTCCTAAATTAATACCCTTTTAAACTTAACAGGTACACCAAAACTTGGAACGTGGAAAGAACCAAAATGACCAGTTAGAACAGAAATAACAAATCATAGAATCATAGAATATCAGGGTTGGAAGGGACCTCAGGAGGTCATCTAGTCCAACCCCCTGCTCAAAGCAGGAACGATCCCCCGTTAAATCAAATGGGATACCTAACCACAAAAGGGCCATCGTAACAAATGGACGTATATGCTAATAAATTGAGATCATTGATATACAAACCTATAGGAAAAAGACACTCCAATATTAGTAAGGTCAGGTGAGAAAATACAAATAAGGAGAAGGAGAAAAATCCCCTACTGAATATGCATTGAACATAACGGCATCAGCATAATGTATTATAAAAGTGGCATCCCAGCCTAGGGGCAATAGGAGAGAGAGATGTAGTCCTTAGAAGGTGCCAGAATGATGGCCACTGATGATGATGGTGAAGGTGATGGTGATGAGGAAGATGATGGCTAAGATTTCAAATTGTTCTACAAGGGATGGTGTGAGTATATGGGTGTGCAGATGTACATTCTGTAGTATCTCTATCTACCTTACTAAGCTGGGGTGCTTGTGACCGTGCTAAATGTATTAATAAACTATATTTGTAAATATAAAAAAGTTCCTATAGTGTGAGTGTTGCAACTGTGCACATCAGGTTTTGAATAATATATATATATATATAATAATAATTTGAATAATACTGGGCCTGATCTTGGGGTAAGAACCTGTCAACCCTCAAAGTTATAACTGAGGATTTATTAAGTAATCAATATAATTAATACATAATCTAAATATCAGGCAACAGCAACCACAAGCTACTGGGGCCAACAGCGTTCATGTGCACAGTAAGGACAAATAATTCCCTCCATTCCAGTAATCACTGTAGTTTGCACAAAATGGAATTGCCTGGCTATGGTCTCCTGGATCCCATATGCCAGCCAGGGATTGAGCTCCAGCCACTTACCATGCCCATGCTCAATACACTCTCTGTGCTGAGGCGGTTGGTAGGAAGACAAAGCGTCTGGTTCAGATGGCTCTACTTCTCTTGGGGATTCCCTCTGGTTGGGTTATCCCCAGGGGGCACTTGTAGGAAGGTTTCAATTTCTTTGTGTTACGTGAGCAGGACAAAGGGAGTGGAGACTCTGGCCCTGTGAATCAGTAGACTAGGCACTAGAACAGCAGACTGGCCATGCATACAGCTGGGTAACATTATCCCTCAGAGCTGCCTGCCAATATGCCAGTTCCATTAGCCTCCAAGGGAAGCCCCTCAGGACTGGTCCTTCCTAGCCCAGCCTCACACCCCAAAAAGCAGTGCTCAGTCCAGGATGAAGGGGCTGTCTCTACCCCACTCAGCGTCCTGCCCCAGCCCAAACATCAGCTCCTGAAACAACCCAGGGAAATCCAATGATTGTTTTGGTAACTGTCGTTTTCTTCTCTGATCAGTCATTCTCAGATCCCTGATGGATGAAGGCCTTCCCTATTAAGCACCCTTTCTTTCATCTTGACCCTTCCCTGTAGGAAATGGCTACCAAAGGAGCTGGCTGTGGTAGAAGCTGTTCATCAAAACACTTTCAATTTTTCACTAAAAAACTGGAACATTTAGAAAGAAACATGGACATTTTTGTTGTGAAATTAGCTCACTTTTTGTCGAATAAAAGGTTTTGAATGAAAAATTTCACCCATTTCTCCTCAGACTCATGATTTTTTTAAAATTTCTACTGTATATACTCTTCTACACTAGAAGTAAAGGGACACAAAATTTGTGTGCAATGTAGTGAAGCTGGGGGTTAGAATGAGTGATATCCCTCAAAATGCACAGTATTTGAAAGGTATAGGCCCTTCGTTAAAAGAATCCCCTGCCTAGCCACCGATGACGATGTGTGCTGAAAATCCTACAGAACTGCACAAGGAGCACAGACAGCGCATCAGGAGAATTCTCCAACAACTTCCATGGAAGGAGAACAGTTGTGAGAATTGGGTCTACCAATTTAGCCTAATTGTGAGTTCAAATGTAAAAAGTGAGTGAAAGCTAATAAAATGTCACAATAACCTATAAACAACAAGTGTTGATGACAGAAGGTGCAAAAGTGAGACAGACAGAGTAAGTATAAACAAAACAGCCTCCTGCTATAACTCAAGGACTGTGCCAGGATCATGGCTGGTTAGGGATGTCAGCCCTCCAGGATTGCCCTGGAGTCTCCAGGAATTAAAGATTAATCTTTAATTACAGACTATATCATGTGATCAAACCTCCAGGAATACATCCAACCAAAATGAGCAACCCTAGGCTTGGTGAACAAGAGAAGTGTGTGACTGGACATTAATGAATCAAAATTGGTGTGTCAGAAATAATGGGAGACAGGCTATTCCACCCATCACTGCTCTTTTGGGGTCCTCTAAAAGATTTGGGGCGAGGTGGGGTAGCTGGCTACTGTGCTGCTGGCTGACTGAAAGATGAGAGAAGGGGAAGGAGTGAGCTTCACCATCATGGCTGATGCCCCCACCATTTCCTAGAACCTTCAACCTTCTTTGTCCTAATCCAGAGACATGTCCTGATCAGGCCACACCACAGAGGTAGGGAGCCAGATGATATCGTCACTTCCTCTGGCATCCGCTAAATCCCAACCACCACCTTGGATGTGAGACTCTGTCACTCCTTTCTCCCCAACCCCACCACCCCACCTAAGTGTCCTTTTTCTTCCCCACCCCTATCCCTCTCCTTTTGCCTTCTGTTTAATAAGAGTTTGGCTTAGGTAGCCAAGACTGCACATTTCACAGCACCACTGTAAGCCTATGACCAGAAAGAGGGTGTCACAGTGTGAGAACATCCTGTCACAGTGGGCCTAAACAGCCCAATGCTGGTTTGGATATGTGTTTTGTTGTTTTGTCTTCTAGGAATTGTAAATGAACTTTAACAGCAACAGCAGCAACAATGGCAGCTCCAGTGCATCTCAACTCATCTTTTCCCCAAAAGTGCAGCTAGTAACATCTAAGAGACTGTCAAATAAGAGGGGTTTCCTTTTAAATCTCTCCATAGCTAAAGGGGAAGGGAACAAGGGATTTTGTTAAAATGAAAGTCTTGCTTAATACTTTACATTTCAAATATTTGAACTGATTTTTCTTCTTTTCTGCATCTTTAATAATAGGTTAAAAGGATGTTTAATCCTGTTTCCCCTGATGGTATGAATCAGGCTGAGGTCTGTGGACACCAAATCCTGAACCTTGTTTTGTGATGGACAGTAACTGGGCCATGTTAACACCTTTGACTCTTTGGGCCCATATATTCCATTTAAATTAATACAACAGAACACAGACAGATCAGTCTCTCCCGTGACCCATATACCAAGAAAAAAGATCCATTTTCCCTTCAGGATAAATTAAAAAACAAACCAATAATATGCAAATACTGGGAGTCATTGAAAAGGCTAAGTCACTTGCAGACTAGGGTAATTCTGTGGTTGTAAATTAAAAGCCAAATAACATCCAGAAATGCATTCCTCCACATGATTCACATAACACCTTTAAATGGGAACATTAGCCAATTAACATTGTTAAAGAAATGACAGCTAAACTCTCGGAAGGAAAACTAGCCTTGGTATAAGATGCAGGACATGCATTTGGGCAAGTAAAGGTAGATGAGGCAAGCTCTAAGCTAGTGAAGTTTATTATACCATAGACATTAAAAATGTAAGTGAATGCCATCTGGTGCAAGTTCTGCTCCTGAGCCTTAGAGAGAGAGTAAATTCACAGGTCATTAGAGGATAAAGGATCTTGAGTTAGGGATGACTTAAAACACATCTACCAAAAGTTATCTGTACTAGAACAAGTTGGGAAAGACTTTTACTTGACAATTCTGGTCAAATGAAAGCAGCAGTGAGGTAACCTCTCCACAATGTAAATGAGCTTCAGAGCAGGCTGAGTGAATCATCAATTTTTCATTTTCAATGGCCAAACAGAAAAAATAATGAGTTTGGTCAGAACCAAAACTGACACCTGCCTCCCAAAAAACAAATTTATTTTGGATCAAACAAAATGTTACCTTCGACTGAAAACAAACTTTTCTCCAGTTATTGTTTTGGTTGGGGTCATTTTCAGGTGTTTTTCATCCTTTTTGTTTATTTTTAAAAAATAACTAAATTTCTAATCAGAACCCCATTTTGAAAAAGAAGTGGAAATGTTTTATTTTGAAAGTGTTGAAATGAACGGTATCAACTTTTTCCAAAAAAACTTCCTTTATTTTTCTTGGCAAAAATTATGTGCCAAATTAGAATCAAATTTGTGAACAGTTTTGATGCCTCCCAACTGCATGTTTTGGTGAACTGATTATTCATTAAAAATATTTTGCCCAGCCCCTAATTCAGAGATTTCACCAAATTCAGTCCAAATCTGTCAATGGTCAATAAGCTCTGAAGTGAATTGCTGGGAAATAGCACTGGGGATAGACAGAAATAGACACTGGAGCTGTCAAACCACTGATCACCAGGCTTGTGGTCTAAACTATTATGGAGTAACTAAACCAACTGTATTGTGAATAAACACTTCTTTTGAAAGATGAGATGCATGTTTTAATTAGCTGCACCTATGGGCAGAGTATTCTACTAAAGTATTTCTTGCCCCTTCCTCTGGTGGTACTGGCCCCTCTCAGTGACAGCAGACTGGACTAGATGGGGCACTGCTCTGATCCAGCCTGATAATTCCTGTATTCTTCTGTAAATATTAATGAGCAGATAAAGACTACTTCACACAGGACCTCACTTACTCACATCTAAGCATGCAGCAGATGTTATTTGTGTAGTTATCCAGCAGGGTGTTTTTTCCACTTTATGTCTTTTCAGATTGGATTTTTTTGTTGTTAAATGATTGCCTCTTTCCTTCTCCAGAACAGCCATTTAGTCAGGGTAAGATGTTCCAATTGTACAGCCATTGTGTACATTTATACAGCACGTTTCAGCCCCAACAACTTTACAAACTGATTCACAGCTAACTTCTCTGCAGAAATCACTGAAATGCAGCTACCTCTAGGGTGAAACATGGCAACTAGGGTGACCAGATATCCTGATTTTATATGGATAGTCCTGAGATTTGGGGCTTTATCTTATATAGACACCTTTTTCACTCTTGCTATCTAGCCACACTAATGGCAAAATCACATACCATTGTCACTCAGGAAGGAGATGACTTCTGATTGATATTACGTTTAAGCAGTTATAAAGGTGACATGAAGGCCCAAGCAGGAGTGGTACCTTCAGGGCACTCTTCATCACCCTGGTCACCTGTCTTGTCATAGCTCCTAGCAATTAGCTCTTCCTGTGACTCAGCAGTGACTCAAGCCATAATTACAAATTGTCGGGGATCGGTCCTGCTTTGAGCACGGGGTTGGTCTAGATGACCTCCTGAGGTCCTTTCCAACCCTGATATTCTATGATTTTATGATTCTGAGTCACAAAGCCAGATTGTTTACCTCATTTTGCTCTCTGCTGGCCCTTTCAGTTCCTGCCTCAGCCTCATCTGCATCCAATCATCGGCTATCTTGTCAAGACTGGGCTGTCTACTGTGGATGCCTAGGTTGAATAGCTCTGCATGTGTTTCTCTTCTTTCACTAGTTGCCCTGATCTTCCCACCCTGGTCTCAGTCCCCTGTGCTGTGCCTCAGTCATTCCATTAGCGATCTCCTTCAGTTCGCCCTGGTTTCTCTCAGTACCTTTCTTCCACAACAGAAGCCAGCATGAGTGTATTTTCATACACAGCCTTCCTGGTCTGCATGCAGTAAGGGACCCTCCGACAGCCCCACATCACAGGGCCTTCTAACCTTCAGCAGCAGCTAGGCATCCCATTCAATGCTTCTTGTTTGGGAAGGTGGCCCCTTTTTTGAACATGTCATGGCCTAACTCACCAAGCAGTGCTGAGCTAGGCTTGCTGACCCACCACTTCTACCCATTTCAGCTCTGTCTCCCCATAGCATGGTGGTGGTGGTAGGAATGGCAATGTCAGAGGCCAAGGGAGGAGGAGAAGTTGTTTTGAAAGAACAGCAGGGAAGACCCCAGGAGGTTAGGATCACAGAACAAGAGGGGCTGAAGGGGAAAGCCATGTGGGAACTGTAAATATATACTTGCAGTATATTATTCAGCCACTAGATGTCTCTGTAAAACTAGGGTTCCAGATGGAGTACTGGCCGTGGTAACCAAGGGAGGCAAAGCTGGGACTCAAGTTGTGCAGAAACCTGAATTTCTGTCTGCAATTTACAGACATTTTCTTTAGAAAATGCCTCCTGTTTGTGTAGGGCTGTGAATCCATAGCATGGCAGAGGGGCTGGAAAAGCTGTGGGGGGTTGGGGGGAGGAGGGAAGAAGGCAGTTACCCCTAGGGTTAGGTAGATGGTCCTAGTACACATTCCTTTGTTTTATGCATTTATGTTGGTCCCAGGATATAAGAGAGACAAGTTGGGGGAGGGAATACCTTTTATTACCTCACCCAACTGGTCTTCCTATGTTTTAGTCCTGTGACTGATTCATCCCTGTTAGTAGTTATGAATTCAAGGGATAAAGAAACTGTGGAGCTGTGTGGTCATATGTCAGTTCCTAGCTGGGCTTGGGAGGACTGTGTTGAAGACTGGAGGAGGTAAGCAGTCCCACATGGGATAGATTCTGTATTTCTGTTGCTCTCCACCAATACTCATGTCAAATGCTGGTCTGCTAGAAAAGTGCAGTAGAAAATGCATTGTTGGATTCCATGGTTATCTTCCCTGTCTGAGGCCATATCAGATGTGCTCAGTAAAGAGATGGGTTCTGCTCACTGCCAGCCATGCAGACTTTAAGGGCAGAAAAGACCATCATGAGTATCATCATGAGCATCAGTCTGACCTGAAGCACATCACAAGCCACAGAACCTCACTGACCCACTCCTGTAATAGACCCCTAACCTCCGGCTGAGTTATTGAAATCCTCAAATCATGATTTAAAGACTTCAAGATCCAGGAAATCCACCATTTACTCTAGTTAAAACCTGCAAGTGACCCATGCCCTATGCTGCAGACAGAGGCGAACATTTCTCCCCTCCAGTGTTTCTGCCAATTTGACCTGGGGGGAAATTCCTTCCTGACCCCAAATATGGTGATCAGTTAGACCCCGAGCATGTGGGCAAGACCCACCAGCCAGACACCTGGGAAAGAATTCTCTGTAGTAACTCAGAGCCTTCCCCATCTAGTGTCCCATCAAGCCATTGGAGATATTTGCTTCTAGCAGTCACAGCTCGGCTACATGCCATTGTAGGCAATATTTTGCCCCCATTGATCCTCTTGGAAGGCTGTTCCAGAATTTCATTCTTCTGATGGTTGGAAACCTTTGTCTAATTTCAAGCCTAAATTTGTTGCTGGCCAGTTTATATCCATTTCTTCTTGTGTCCACATTGGCCCTTAACTTAAATAACTCCTCTTCCTCCCTGGTGTTTATCCATCTGATGTATTTACACATCTCCCCTCAGCCTTTGTTTGATTAGGCTAAACAAGCCTGAGTCTCCTCACATAAAGTAGGTTTTCCACTCCTCGGATCATCCTATTAGCCCTTCTCTACATCTGTCCCACTTTGAATTCATCACTGTATAGCCCAGCGTTCTTGAGCACCCTTCTCCCCCTACAGCTCAGCAATCCTGGGCACCCTTCTCATCCTACACCTCAAAGTTCCTTGAAACCCTCCTCCCCCTACAGCCCAGTGTTCTGAGGCACTGTCCTCCCTCTACAGCCCAGTGTTACCGGGCAAACTCCTTGCAATACAGCCCAGCAGTCCAGGGCACTCTCCTTGAACTACAGCCCAGCATTCCTGGTCACTCTCCTCATCCTACAGCCAGTGTTTCCAGGCACCCTCCTCGCCCTACAGCCCGGTGTTACCAGACACCCTCCTCACCCTACAGCCCAGCGTTACCAGGCAACCTACTTGCCCTACAGCCCAACATTCCTGGGCACTCTCCTCACCCTACAGACCAGCATTACTGGGCAACTTCCTTGCAATACAGCCAAGCATTACCGGGCACCCTCCTTGCCCTAACGCCTAGCATTACCGGGCAACTTCCTCGCAGTAATGCCCAGCTTTCCTGGGCACCCTCCTTGCCCTGTAGCCCAGCATTACTGGGCAACTTCCTCACAATACAGCCCAGCGTTCCCAGGCACCCTCTGAACTTTACAGACCAACATTTCTGGGCACCCTCCTCACCCTAAAGCCCAATGTTCCTGGGCACTTTCTTCACCCTACAGCCCAGTGTTCTCTAGTATTCTCCTTGCCCTATAGTTCAGTATTCCTAGCCACCCTCAGTGCCCAACAATCCAGCATTCCCAGGCAGCCTCCAAACTCCACATCCCAACATTCCTGGACACCTTCCTCACTCTACAGCCCAGAGTTTCCAGGCACCCTCCTCACACTACAGCCAAGCATTACCAGGCATCTTCCTCCCTTGACAGCCCAGAATTCTTGGGCACTGTCCTCTCCCTAGAGCCCAGCGTTCCCGGGCACTCTCCTCACACTGCAGCCCAGCATTCCTGGGCATTCTCCTCACCCAGCATTCCCAGGCATCCTCTCAGTCACCCTGCTAAAGCTCTGTATTTGTAGCTAACCTCTGACAATTTCTGGGGGCCCAGATGTTAGTCGCAGCCTTCAATCCTGGCTTCACCGAGCACAGGAGTCTGCACCAGCGGAGGAAGCACAAATGGTGTTAAAGGATATTCCTACACTACAGTTATAAAAACCCATGGCTGGCCTGTGCCAGCTGACTCCAACTCGCAGGGCTTGGGCTAAGGGGCTCTGTAACTGCTGTGTAGATGCAGCCCAAACTCTAAGACCCTCCCACATTGCAGGATCCTAGATCTCAGGCTCCAGCCTAAACCTGAATCACTGCAATTAAACATCCCCTTAGCCCAAAACCCATGAGCCTGAGTCACCTGGCCTGAGCCCTCCGCAGGTTATTAATTGCAGTGTAGACATAACCAAAGTGGTCAGACAGCAAAGAGTTAACACCTGCATCCGTGGCAGACACTGTAATGCAGAGTCTGATAAGGGAGGCTGGAGCCTTGGAAGAGTTTGTACCAGGGATTTTACAAGGAACTATGATTTCTAAAAACATGAAATTGTTCCTTTGAAGGAGAGAAACAAACATAAGCTCTAATCTCCTCACTGCAGAGTTTCACCTTACACGGCCCGTTCCTTCTCCAAACACCTCTCAAGCAGACAGGGAATTTCATGTGGGGAGGAGGGGGCTGCACACTTCCCCAGCCAGCCTGTGGGTCTGGCTCTGGCTCTGGCAGAGTGTCATCAGCACATCCAGCTGGTGCCTCTGGGAAGGGAAAACAGCTCAGGAAGCAAATGTCAGTATGCTTGCAAATGCAGTCAGCGTCAGAGGGACCATGGTAAAAAGAGCGACTGCTCCCTATGCCGGGTACCAGGCTCACCGTGGTGAAGGCTCTGTGTCAGGCTATACTCCCTGTTACTCCTGTGGCCCTGCAGAGCCAGCATAGCTCCAGGAGGGGCAGCTGGACTGTGGTCTGATTCATACAGGCAGTAAATAAAAATTCGTGGGCCGGGACCCCCGCTGGTGCTGGTGCTGGGGTCGGTGGGTCTGGCAGGCTCCCTACCTGACTCTGCACCTCCCTGGAAGCGGCGACATCCCCCTTTCTCAGCTCCTAGGCAAAGGCACCGCCAGGGAGCTCTGCATGCTGCCTCCACCCTGAGTGCCAACTCTACAGCTCCCCCCATTGGCTGGGAACCGCAGCCAATGGGAGCTGTTGGGGAGGTGCCTGCAGGCGGAGGCAATGTGCGGAGTCTCCTTGCCACACCTCCGCCTTGGAGCCGAGGGATGTCAGCACTTCCAGGGAGCCTCCCTGAGGTAAGCACCACCCAGAGCCCTCACCTCCTCCCATGCCCCAACCCCCTGCTTCAGCCCAGAGCCCCCTCCCACACCCAAACTCCTCCTGCTGCTGAGGGAGTGGGGTTTGGTGGCCTGAGACTGCCCCAGCAGCAGCCAGTGTGGCTGGCCCATGGGCTGCCTGAGCTTCTCAGGCAGCCCCTGGGCCACCTGCATCAACTGCTGGAGAAGTCCCAGAAGTCCTGGAAATCCACGTGACTTCTGTGACCTCCAGGACAAACTCGCATGCTTAATCATCAGCACTGCCATTTTCCAATGGCCATCTCTTCCTCGGAGAGGAACAAGCCCACATAGACTCACAGCCCCCAGGAGTGTGTATTGGGTATATATCAGGATCACTATGAGTCGCCAATGTGATGTGGCCATGAAAAAGGCTATTGCAGTCTTAGGATGCATCAGGCGAGGTATTTTCAATAGAGACAGGGAAGCGTTAGTACCATTACACAAGGCACTGGTGAGACCTCACCTAGACTACTGTGTGCAGTTCTGTAGAGCAAGGAGGGTGCCCAGAAATGCTGGGCTGTAGGGAGAGGAGGGTGCCCAGGAACTCTGGGCTGTAGGGGAATGGGGACGTGCCCAGGAATGCTGTGCTGTAGGAGGAGGGGATTCTCGGGAATGCTGGGATGTGCCCAGGAATGCTGGGCTGTAGGGTAAGGAGGGTGCCTGGTAACACTGGGCTGTAGGGTGAGGAAGGTCCCCAGGAACTCTGGGCTGTAGGGGGAGAAGGGTGCCCAGGAATGCTGAGCTCTAGGGGGAGGAGGGTGGCTAGAAATGCTGAGCTGTAGGAGGAGGAGGGTGCCTGGGAATGATGGTGTGTAGGGGGAGAAGGGTGCCTGGGAACGCTGGGCTGTAAGCGGAGGAGGGAGACCAGGAATGCTGGGCTGTAGGGGGAGGAGTGTGCCCAGGAATGTTGAGCTGCTGGAGGAGGTGGGTGCTGAGGAAAGCTGGGTTGTACTGGGAGGAGGGTACCCGGGAACGATGGGCTATAGCTGAGCATGGTACTCATGTAAGGCCACTTAGCTGAATTTGCTGGCAGTGAGGTTGGCTGGTGAGTGGTGACTCGGAGCGTTCAGGGTGTGACTAACACAGAGGTGTATCTACACAAGCTTCAGTTACATTGCCCAATTGCTGCAGCCTAGCAACCAAGAGACACTTTTTGATAAAGGAAGTTTCCCAAACAGCAAGAAAGGAAAGAAGTGGGTTTGTGGTTTGGACTGAGGGCCCACCCATCTCATTCATAGAAAGGTCTCAGGAGGATTGGTGTTCCTGGACAGATCCAGCAACCCTCCGGAGTATATGACTGGTGCTCGATCTGGCCTGATAGAACTGTAATGATCTGGAAAAGGAGGGTGAACAGCATCTCAATTACATTTGTAGCTGATGCCAAACTGGGAGAGGTTTACTCCAGTGAGGACAGAGGATTAAAATGGAAAGATACCTAGGTGGGTTAGAACTCTCGATAGAAAATAATAGAACAAAAGTCATCCTGGAGGGATGTGTTCCTACATCTTGGAAAAAGAACCCATAGCCCAGAATTCAACAGGACTGAGACACCTGGGGAGCAATATCCTCGGGGTGATGGAGCTCAGCACAGGAGCTCTGAGTTTGTAGTCAGTGCTGCAGTGGACTGCATACACAGAGACATCCCTTTACAGAACAGGAAGGTAACAGGCCCTGTTATATGACTCTGTTGAGATTTACTCCTGAGGGCATTCTGTACCAAAAAATTAAAAATTCTGAGCACAATATTTTAAAATTCTGCAAAATTCTGCAATTTTTTTGATCAAATAAATGTGGAGTCTCCAGCATGGCAGTGGAGCGAACAGGCCACAGAAGTGGCAGATTACTCTGCAGCTCTCCCTGGGGGACAGACTCAGCCATGAGGCTGCACCCAAGGATTGGGCCTGTCCCAGAAACACCCCAGTGCCCTGTCCCTCTGTGCCAGGTGCTCCCAGGTATTGACAGGTAGGCTCAGCTCAGCAGGACCAAGTGTGCAGGGGCTTAGTGTGTGTGTGTGTGGGGGATCCAGGTGTGGATTGAGAGGGTTCTGTGTGGGGCTATCTCAGTGTGGATGGCTCAGTGGGGATACAGGTGTGCAGGGGACCTGGATGCACAGGGGCTTTTTGAGGGGTTCTGGCTGCAACAGTAATGAGATACTGTAGGGGGGTCCAGGTGAAGGTGATTGGGGCTCAGCAGGAGGAAGCCTGGGGGGGATAGAGTTCGGCAGGGGGGTCTGGGTATGGGATGCTCAGTCAGGAAGGTCTGGGTATGGGGGGGATAGAGCTCAGCAGGGGGTCTGGGTGTGGGGGTCTCAGTGGAGGGGTCCAGATGCTGGGGGAGTGGGGCTCAGTGGGGTGGAAATCCAGGTGC
Source organism: Lepidochelys olivacea (assembly GCF_965140295.1). Taxonomy (NCBI): domain Eukaryota; kingdom Metazoa; phylum Chordata; order Testudines; family Cheloniidae; genus Lepidochelys; species Lepidochelys olivacea. Next base: position 40,455,826 of record NC_140418.1, on the reverse strand, counting down.
AGCTGTTTGGAGCTCGGTGGGGTGGGCATCTGGGTGCGGGTGGCTGATTGGGGTGGTCCAGGTGCAGAGGGAATGGGGGTCCTTGGGGAGGGGGTGGTTCTTGGTGCGGCTGGTGTGAGGCGCAGCAGGAGGGTATGGGTACGAGAAGGTCTGGATGCATGATGGTTGGATGGAATGGGGCGCAGTTCCCTGTACAGTGATCCCTCCTGCTGCGGCTGAGGAGCGATGGGTGCAAGAAGCGGTGGGAAGAGGGGGGTGGAGTTTTCAGAGATTCCTGCAGCTGGGGGAGAAATCTGAGGGTGGGTCTAATCCAGCCCCCGATGCCATGCAGGGGAAGATGAAATCCTGTCCAGCCCAGCCGGGACTAGCAGCTGAGCCTGGTGCAGGGTAGGAGCCACCAGCCGGGTCTTCCCCAGTCCTGCTCCCTGGTCTACAGTGATTTACCTCTCTGCCAGCTGCCATGAGCACCTGAAACATACTGTTAGGTAGGGTTGCATGACTACTATTGTGACTTCCCTTTGCTTCCCCCTCAGAAAGTCATTTTTCCGCAGGGAAGAAAAGAAATCTGTGGGGGATATAAATTCTGTGCATGCGCAATGTCCCATAATTCCCACAGGAGTAGAGAGTGCACTTGGAATACTGCAGTCAGTTTTGAGCACCAGAATACCAGAAAGATGTTGAGCAGCTGGCGGGAGCTGAGAGAAGAGCAATTTCAATGATTAAATGGCAGGGCTGATGCTGTGGGCCTAGCAGAGAGATGAGAAGGATGGGCAGGTGTGAGCAGATCTGTCATTGACTGTGGCTTTGCACTGTGCTCAGCACAAGGGGGTTAGATGAAAATGATAGAGCTGGTTAAAAGCCAACAGCAAGTTAGAGTTTGGGGAACAACTAAGAGAGACAGAAGGGGGAAAAAAAAGGAGAAGATGTTTGCACAATGGACATGGGCAGATGTGTTCCAGTTATTTTATTTATCCCCATATTTAATCACTCTCTTCTAGTGTGTGAAACACCTTGGTGAAGGTTGTTTCATGTTGTGAAAGGCATTGTACACACACAGATGCATGCACTCATATGCAGACACACACACACACTCTAAAAGGACGGTCCCTGTCCCACAGTGCTTACACCTAAGGAGAGGCTATTTGTGGTATTTTTTCTTTGCTTCAGGAATTACCATTTTATTCCCCGTGTCACTCTGGGGAATGCATTAAGGTCTAATAATGACATGCCTTGGCACCTAATGGATTAGATCCTAATACCCCAGGGGAAGTAGGCGTGTGAAGCTTGTTACTTAGTTATACAGCTAGCTTGGCCCAGGGGTAAGCAACCTCACCAGGTGCTGGGCCGGGGACAGGCAGCCCCTCCAGGCCTCAGCTCCCCACCTGCAAATGGGCAGAACAGTCCCAATGAGGCCCTGCCTGCCGGATGCTGCTGGGGCAGACCCACAGGTGCGCCGTGGTGCACCGACACCATGCTGACAAGTGCCATAAAGAGACCCAGATGCCTTGGCCTGAAGCTCTTGGTGTGTCTGCCCTGAACTACAGATCTCTGACACCAAATGCAGCCAGCAAGCTGCAGGCCATGGAGGCAGAGCGTATGTCGGTGCCAGGACAGCGCAGGATGGGGTGCGTGGGATTACATCAGCGAGGGGAGGGGACCTAGTGCCAGGACCCAGAGGCGGCTTGGGTAACATGTAATGCACCTGGGGGTGTAAGTGGCGGCCCCTGTATGGACTGAAGGGCTGCAGCTGTTGTTTGTGCATCTCTTGTTCCCTCCTTAGAAGCAGCAGTAGCCTGGATCATAGAATCATAGAATATCAGGGTTGGAAGAGACCGCAGGAGGTCATCTAGTCCAACCCCCTGCTCAAAGCAAGACCGATCCCCAACTAAATCAAAACTCATCCTTAGGCCATTGGCTCAGTGCTCACAGGGGGCAGGCCTCAGCTGCTGCTGGCACTGCTGGGCAGCACATGTAGTCAAGGAGCCAGACTGGTGGCATTTGCTGGGGTACACACTGCCCTCCCTACCTTGCCCAAGTCCATGTCAGCCACCCCGTGGCCCAGGGCATGCTGACAGTAGAGCTGGCATCTGTGTCACTGGCGCTTCCCTTTGTTGGCTCAGGAAGGATGGTGGGAATGCCAGCCCCCTCACAACAGACACGTCTGACTCTGTTGCACACACGAGCACCCAGTGTGGGTAGGGAACTGTGTGGGGAGAAGCAGGCCAGGCTGCAGTGGGGCCAGCAGTACTGCACCCATAGCCTGATACACTCAGAATATGCAATTGCCAAAGATCACATACTGGCTGGACTCTCCTGCTACAAGATCCACACGAGGTGGGGGTTGAGGGGAGCAGGGAGGGTGTCATATCTCCCTGCTTCCCTGGGCTGATATGTGCAGGACCTGGACTTTCCCTCCCCCCCACTTCTCCCCTTGCTCTCACACTCTCAATGTGCTGGACATGACTGGCTGGAGCTTGCAGCAGTACCTCAGCCACACCCCCTTCCTGCTCCATATGCCAAAGGTTAGGGAGGTGGGGTGCACCACTTTACTCCCCTTGGGGACATCTGGGCCAGGATCCTCAGCTGTTGCTCCATTGCCTTTCCTGGGGGCAGAACACAGCCTACTGGGATGTGGTACCATTCATTATACAAGATGAGGGACATGATGAAGGTGGGCTCCTCCCACTCCCTTGAGCTCATGGTCTCGAACACCAGGGAAATGTGGGGCATGTCACATGTGACGGTGGGTATGTGCGTGTAACCCACACCAGACATCCTGCATTCTCAGGAGTGGTCAATTCTACATCGAGTCCAGGGGCCGAGGGGGAAATTCTGAGGGCAAGGGCTTCTTGCCTTTTCACAGGCTTTGTTGCCCAGAGCAGGACCTAGACTCCTGAAATGGCATGAAAAGAAAAACTGGGTGGAGGTAAAAAAAATCACCCAAAAGCTTATGACCAAAAAGTTCCTGTTAGTTTCCCTGCAGAAATGGCCCTCACCAGTGCTCAGCTGTGCTGGTACCACCATTCAGTGCATCTGACCCCTGGCCTTTATCTTGAACAGCAACCCTTCAATCCTGACAGATTTTCTCTCGAGCTGGGGACCCAGTCTGAGAAATCCAGAAGCAACCACTTTCATTCTTCCCATTATGGAGCAAAACAACTTGAGTTCTGGACTGCCAAGAAGGCCAATGGCATGTGGGAAAATCGGAAAGCGTCCAGCGGAGGGCAACAAAAATGATTAGGGGACTGGAACACTTGACTTATGAGGAGAGGCTGAGGGAACTGGGGATTGTTTAGTCTGCGGAAGAGAAGAATGAGGGGGGATTTGGTAGCTGCTTTCAACTACCTGAAAGGGGGTTCCAAAGAAGATGGATCTAGACTGTTCTCAGTGGTAGCTGATGACAGAACAAGGAGTTATGGTCTCAAGTTGCAGTGGGGGAGGTTTAGGTTGGATATTAGGAAAAACTTTTTCACTAGGAGGGTGGTGAAAGACTGGAATGCGTTACCTAGGGAGGTGGTGGAATCTCCTTCCTTAGAAGTTTTTAAGGTCAGTCTTGACAAAGCCGTATCTGGGATGCTTTAGTTGGGGATTGGTCCTGCTTTGAGCAGGGGGTTGGACTAGATGACCTCCTGAGGTCCCTTCCAACCCTGATATTCTATGATTCTATGACTGACTGATACCTGAGCCGTGAGTTGGCCCATCTCACCCTAGTCTCAGACATGTTTGTGACGTTCTCCTGGTGTTATCTGGACCGGTGATCTGTTAGGTCACTCCAATCCTTGCCTCTGGGAGCCAGCCTTACCCTGCTCTGCTGTGAGAACTCCCACTCCCGGGCTGTTCACACACAGCCTCTAGCATGTAAGCTGTTCCCAGCTACATGAGTGACAACTTTTGGCCAGCTGCTGCTTGGATTGTGCAACCAAATGACACTAGTCAATATCTCTGGTCCCTAGGCAAATATAACCCTAAATATAATAGATATTATAATATAATATAAAAAGGCAAATATAACCCTAGGAACCTCCATCTTGCAGTGTCCAGTTATGCCCACTGGATGCTGCAAGCTTATATGAGTTAATTAATTTAACAAAGAAATTTATATGTACCAGGCTTGTTATCCCAAGGGGAGTCTTTGACACACTTCAAACCAAACGCACTGCTTCAGGTAGTATAAACAAACAAATTTATTAACTACAAAAGATAGATTTTAAGTGATTATAAGTCAACGGACAACATGTCAGATTTGCTCAAATGAAATAAAAGCAAAACACATTCTAAGCTGATATTAATACTTTCAATGCTCTTACAAACGTAGATGCTTCTCATCACAGGCTGGATGGTTGCCATTCAGCCAGGATCTCTCCTTTGATCAGCGCTTCAGTTGCTTGTTGGTGGTGTCTGTAGATGGAGGTGGAAGAGAGAGAGCATGGCAAACATCTGTCCCTTTTATCATGTTCTTTCTTCCCTCTTGGTTTCCCCCCCCCCCGCCATTCAGAGACAGGTGAGCATTACCTCATCGCAGTCCCAAACTGACCAAGGGAAGGGGGGGTGACTCACTAGAGAGTCCAACAGATCCTTTGTTGCTGCCGTGTCCTTTGTTCCTGTGGGGCTGCACTGGGTTTGTACCATACATGCCCCGATGAGGTGTGAACTGCCTCTCTGCTTTTGGAGAGTTATGCCTGGGCATAACTTAAAACTAAGCCATGAGGACACATTTTCAGCCTCATAACTATATACATGAAATTACAACCTATAACATTACTATAACAACAATGCTCAGTGCATCATAAGCTGTCTGAAGATACCCGACATGACAAACTTTGCATTGGATACCATACAATCATATTATAAGGATGAACATGGGGGTGCAGGGTGTTCACCTGAGGTACAGCGTGTCACAAGGAGCCCTCTGATTTTGCTGATGCCCATGAGCAAAAGCCAAGGGGCTGGACACACCAAGCAGTCTATTTGCTAGGCTTGCAGGTTTCTCTTGAGAAGCCGTGGCTACCATTCTCTTGATAATAGCCATTGCTCTCTGTTTCCCTGCTGCCAATACTGGGCCTACCTGCAGCTAACTAGCCCTCAGCAGAGCATGTGTGATTACAGGCAGATGGGAGGCTCTGGTCTCTAGAAATGGCCCACCTCAAATGTATCCTGACAAATTTCAGTCTCCCAAGTGGCTCAAACTTTCAGCAAGACCCAGTCCAGCTTGGCTGAATGTCACTGTGACATCCTGGCACCCCAATATTCACCACTGTCATGTAATTAGGGTATGTTTTGTACAAAGTATGCCTTGTGAGGTATCATTCTAAAAGTCTTGATCTACTAGACAGTAATATATCATTAGATTGTATGTGCTATCATTGTATGTGCAGTTACGAAGTTTGGGTATGTATTTGTTACATTGGCCATTATCTTTGAAAATTCGTGGCTATTGGGGGAGGTCCCGGATGATTGGAAAAAGGCAAATATGGTGCCCATATTTAAAAAAGGGAAGAAAGAGAACCCAAGAAACTACAGCCTCAATTCAGTCCCCAGAAAAATCATAGAGCAGGTCCTCAAGGAATCCATTTTGAAATACCTGGAGGAGAGGAAGGTGATCAGGAACACTCAACATGGATTCACCAAGGGCAAGTCATGCCTGAACAACCTGATTGCCTTCTATGATGAGATAACTGGCTCTGTACATATGGGGAAAGCGGTGGATGTGATATATCTTGACTTTAACAAAGCTTTTGATACGGTCTCCCACAGTATACTTGCCAGCAAGTTAAAGAAGTATGGATTAGATGAATGGACTATAAGATAGATAGAAAGCTGGCTAGATTGTCAGGCTCAATGGGTAGTGATCAACGGCTCAATATCTAGTTTGCAGCCGGTATCAAGTGGAATGCCCCAGGGGTCGGTCCTGGGGCCGGTTTAGTTCAACATCTTTATTAATGATCTGTATGATGGGATTAATTGCACCCTCAGCAAGTTCTCAGATGACACTAAGCTGTGGGGAGAAGTAGATATGCTGGAGGGTAGGGACAGGGTCCAAAGTGACCCAGACAGATTGGAGGATTGGGCCAAAAGAAATCTGATGAGGTTCAACAAAGATAAGTGCAGTCCTGCACTTAGGAAGGAAGAATCCCATGCACCGCTACAGGCTGGGGACTGACTGGCTAAGCAGCAGTTCTGCAGAAAAGGACCTGGGGATTACAGTGGATGAGAAGCTGGATATGAGTCAGCAGTGTGCCCTTGTTGCCAAGAAGGCCAAACGGCATATTGGGCTGTATTAGTAGGAGCATTGCCAGCAGATTGAGGGAAGTGATTATTCCCCTCTATTTGACACTGGTGAGGCCACACCTGGAGTATTGTGTCCAGTTTTGGTCCCCTGCTACAGAAGGGATGTGGACAAATTGGAGAGCATCCCGCGGAGGGCAACAAAAATGGTTAGGGGTCTGGGGCACATGACTTACGAGAAGAGGCTGAGAGAACTGAGGTTATTTAGTCTTTGAAGAGAAGAGTGAGGGGGGAGTTTATAGCAGCCTTCAACTACCTGAAGGGGGGGTTCCAAAGAGGATGGAGCTAGGCTGTTCTCAGTGGTGGTAGATGACAGAACAAGAAGCAATGGCCTCAAGAAATCTCCTTCCTTAGAGGTTTTTAAGGTCAGGCTTGACAAAGCCCTGGCTGGGATGATTTAGTTGGGGATTGGTCCTGCTTTGAGTAGGGGGTTGGATTAGATGACCTTGTGATGGGTCTGGCACCACAGGACCCCTTTGTGGCAGAGGTGGGTGGGGTGTCGGTACCGCGCCACTCTCAAGTTCCCATGTCTGCCCCTTCAAGGGTGTCCTGATGTGGCCTAATGGCTGGTCTCCCCGCACTCATCCCTTGGTTGGGGTAGAGGGCCCTAACAGCCCGAGTCCATATAATATGCTCCGGTATCCGAGCAGTGTGGCCCAATGGTCAGAGACCATATAACTCGCCCCGAGTCTCAGAGTAGTGTGGCCCAATGGCCAGATTCCATGCAGCTTGCCCCAGGTCTCAGGGCAGTGTGCCCCAACGGCCAGAGTCCATATAACTCACTCCACGTGTCAGGGGGGCTAGTAAGGGGACCCGGGCCCACCCTCTCCACCAGGTTCCGCTAGTAGCAGGATTTCCCTTGCCCCAGCTTGGTGGGGATCTGCCCGCAACACACCGAGCATCCTTGCAGCTTCAACACTGTTTGTCTCTAGAGTTCTCCTGGGGCACTTCTTACCAGAACCGCTGGCTTCTCCACTTCAGGGGGTCCTCTGGCCTGCTCTCCTCCCATGGCGTCCTCCGTCTGGGCTTCAGGGTGCATCCTGGCTTGGCTGGCCACTGGATCTGGGAGTACAGGCAATCTCTTCTCAGGAGCTGGTGGCTCACCTCCGTCCCCTCCGGTGATCAGCCCCGACTGAGCAGCTCTGCAGGCTTTTATACCTGTTCTCCAGTTGGAGTATGCCCAGCAGAGCTTTCAGGGCATGGCTTCCTCTGCAAGGAGGGAAGGGTTAACCTCTGCGGTACCAGTGCAGGGCCACTCTGCCCTATCACACACCCTCTCCCTTAAAACAACTGCTGGGGCCGGCTGCCCTTGGTACGTTTCCTTCCCCGACCCAGGAAAAGAAGTCTGCATTCCCATGGGCCTTCCCCAGCCGGTGTGACACATGGAAGGAATAGGGTTGGAGGGACAGATACCACAGTATAATCCGGGTGTTCATTTCCTTCATGCTATTGATCCGAGGGGTGCGTGATCCGTCACCAAGGAGAAGGTGTTCTCCAGCAGGTAGTATCTCAATGTGTCACCCGCCCATTTAACCGCAAGGGCCTCCCACTCTATGGTGGAATACCGGGTTTCTCGGGGTAACAGCTTATGGCTTAAATACAAGATGGGGTGCTCTTCTCCCCACTCCTCTTGGGACAGCATGGCTCCCAGCCTTACCTCTGAGGCATCGGTCTGGAGAACAAAGGGTTTGAGAAGTCGGGCTGTATCAGTATTGGCTCCCGGGTCAGCCGTTCCCACAGGGCGCCAAAGGACTTCTCACAGTCCTCTGACCACTGGACCTTCCTTGGCTGGGAGCTTCTCGTCAAGTCTGTGAGGGGGGCATTGAGCGTGGCAAAGTTAGGTACAAACTGTCGGTAGTATCCGGCCAGCCCTAAGAACTGCCATACTTGTCTTTTTGTCAAAGGCATAGGGTAGTTCCTCAAGGCTTCCACCTTATCTACCAAAGGGCGGAGTCTCCCTTGGCCCACCGTATAGCCTAAGTAGGTTACTTCTCGTTGGCCCAAGTGGCATTTGGCCGGATTCATGGTGAGACCTGCCTTGCCCAGGGCTCATAGCACATCCACGAGGTGTTGGAGGTGTTCCTCCCAGCTAGCACTGTAAATGATGATGTCGTCGATGTATGTCGTGGCGTAGGAACTGTGGGGGCTCAGCACTTGATTCATGAGCAGCTGGAAAGTGGCCAAGGCCCTGTGTAACCCAAAAGGCATCGTTGTGAATTGGTAGAGGCTGAATGATGTGGGAAAAGCTGTCTTTTCACTGGAGGTGGGGGTCAGAGGGATCTGCCAATATCCCTTGGTCAGGTCTAGGGTGGAGATGAATTCTGCCTTACCTAATCATTCCAGCAGCTCATCCAGCTGGGGCATGGAATAGGCATCAAAATGAGAGATTGTGTTTACCTTGCAGAATTCAATGGAGAACCTGACTGTCCCGTCCAGCTTGGGGACTAGTACTGTTGGGCTCCGCCATTCACTTCTTGACTCTTCGACCACTCCTAGGGCCAACATCATCTTTAGCTCCTTCCACACGGTCTCCCACATCTTCTTGGGGAGCGGGCACAGGTTCTCCCTCACTTTGTCAGTGGGGATGGTGGCAATATGATGGCTGGTCAACGTGGTCTTCCCTGGCTGGGTTGACAGGACTGTGGGGAAGGCCGATATCAACTGTCGTACCTGTTCCTGTTGTAGTGGGTCAAGCTCTGGGCCTATGGCTGCTGTCCTTAGTTCCATGGGTTCCCCGGCCAATGGCCCCAATTCGGGTTCTTCGCGGTCTCTCCAGGCCTTGAGGAGGTTCACATGGTAGATCTGCGTGTTCCTCTTTCGTCCCGACAGCCAAACTTCATAGTCGATAGGCCCTATTCATCTGGTCACCTCGAAGGGGCCCTGCCACTTTGCCAACAGCTTGGATTCAGAGGAAGGTAGCAATGAGAGGATGCGGACCCCCGGCTCAAAACTTCTCATCTTGGCTCCTTTATTATACTGAGCATCCTGGCTACATTGGGCCTTCACCAGGTTCTCTCGTGCCAAGGCTCCCAATGTGTGTAGCCATTCCCGTAGTTGGAGGATATATTGAACGAATCCCCTGACCCAGGTCTCCTGATCTTTCAGGAAATCTAGGGTCTCCCCAGGGTCTTCTCCCATAGAGGAGTTCGAAAGGGGAGAATCCTGTGGATGCCTATGATACCTCTCTCACAGCAAAGAGGAGAGCTGGGCGCAGCTTATCCCAGTGCCGAGGGTTGTCGTCCAGAAACTTTCTTAGCATAGCTTTCAGAGTGCCATTAAATCTCTCTACCAACCCATCTGTCTGAGGGTGGTAGACGGAGGTCTTAAGCGCATGGATATTCAGCAGACGGCATAATTCCACCATCAACCTAGCAGTTACGTTAGTGCCTTTGTCTGTCAGTATCTCCTGCGACAGGCCAACCTGAGCAAGGATCTGTAGGAGCTCGTTGGCAATGATCGGGGCCGTGGTGGTCCGTAATGGTACCACCTCTGAGTACCATGTTGCATAGTCAACCACGACCAGGATGTACTTGTGGCGTGAGCTGCTCTTTTCCAAGGGCCCCAGCAAGTCCAGGCCAATCCGCTCAAAAGGCGTTCCCATCACAGGCAGGGGCACAAGGGGGGCTTTCAGTACCCCCTTTGGGCTGGCCTTCTGGCACTTGGGACAAGAGCTGCAGTACTCCCGCACCTCCTGGTGAATGCCCGGCCAGAAGAACCTCTGGGCCACCTATTGTAGCGTTTTCTCCCTCCCCAGATGCCCAGCCCAAGGTACGGAGTGGGCCAAGTGGAGCAAGTTCTGCCGGAACCACCTTGGGACCAACAGTTGGCACAGTTCTTCCTTCATCTGGGGTTCCTGGACCACCTGATAGAGTAGGTCGTTATGGATCTCAAAGCGGGAGCCTTGCTGCCGGTGTCTGGGTGGGTCTTCCTCCTCCAGGACACCCTTTGCTTGCTCCCAGGCCCGGCTGAAGGTGGTGTCCCCCCTTTGTGCTTCTAGGAAATCAGCACTGATATCCAGCCATCCCTGGCTCTCCCCCCACCCAGGTCTCAGCCAGGGCCCAGCCTCCTTCGTGCAGCTCAGAATTCTCCGAGGGCCCCTCCAGAGGGGTGCCTGGCATGGCTTGGCCTAGTAATCCTGGCCTTTTTCATTAGGAGGGTGGTGAAGCACTGGAATTGTTTACCTAGGGAGGTGGTGGAATCTCCATCCTTAGAGGTTTTTAAGGCCTGGCTTGAGAAAGCCCTGGCTGGGATGATTTAGTTGGTGTTGGTCCTGCTTTAAGGAGGGGATTGGAATAGATGACCTCCAGAGGTCTCTTCCAACCCTAATATTTTATTATTCTATTCTAGGATTCTACTGAAACATGTTGTGAGGTTGAAAACACCCACAAGTAGCCTTTCAGGTACAACAGTAAAAAAGCCAAACAATGTTAATGGCTTACTGAGGAAATGCACACAAGCACAAGGATTACTCCAGAAACGTGTGCAATAGAAACCTCTCAGAGATAGCAGTATACAATGGGAACTGTTTGACACAGGTCACAGAAAAAGAGCTTTCCAACAAATGGGAAGAAGATATAAAAGAGGGAAATGACATCATGATGGTCCCTCATTTGCCCTACAACAAAACACCTGGAAATACCTGAGAAACAAAGACTGAACTGGGGGAAGTGCTGGACCCAGGCTAAAGACATTTTTTAGCCTGTGAATGGAACACCTGGGGATTCCAAGCTGTAAGAATCTGCAACCTGCTCATATCATCTCTTAGGGTGAGAATCTGCTATTCATATCCAATCTATGTAGTATATTAAGCTTAGTTTGCATTTTGTGTTTATTTGCTAGGTATCTGCTTTGATCTGTTAGCTATCAGTTATAATCACTTAAAACCTATCTTTTGTAGTTAATAAACTTATTTTTGCTTTATCTAAACTAGTGTGTGGGAATCATAACTCAGAGGCAAAGACCGTTGCATATTCCTTGCTACATTGAGGGAGAGGGCGAATTTTATGAGCTTATGCCGTACAGTTCCCAGTGTAGCACAAGATGGTATAATTTTGGGTTTATTCTCCAGATGGTGTGCATGCCTGAGGAGTTGGTTGCTGCCCTAGCTGTAGCCTTCCCATGCAGGGGTGGGTCAGAGTGCCTGCATGTAACTGCAGCCGGGTGTTTCCCTACCTGTATGTATGCTGGTGAAAGTGCAGGCTGGAGCCTGGAGGGCTTTGCAATTTGTCACAGCAGTACAGTGTAAGAGGGAACCCAGGCTGGTGGATCAGGGATCTCAGTGGTACCCCAATTCCAAATTGTACCCTGGGGTGAACCTGTCACAGCTATCACCCTGAATGTTGTATTAGGGACACAGTATAACAGTCCCACCCCTGGCCTGACAACCTTTGGACTGTTGAGGAGGATGAAAGTCTCAGGGAAGAACATCAAGCTCGAGTGGAGGAAAACAATCCCATAATTGGGACCATCCTTCCAGACGAGGTAGTGGTAGCCTCTCACACTGAGGATACCCCTCTGGGGGAGGAAACCCTAGTTACTAAAAAGAGACAGGTGATAGTAATGTGGGATTCAATTATTAGAAATAGAGACAGCTGGGTTTGTGATGACTGGGAGAATTGCATGAAGAATTGCTTATGGGTGCAAAGGTTGCAGATCTCATGACACAGCTAAACGGACTTATATGTACAGTGCTGTGGAGGAGCCAGTGGTCGTGGTACATGTAGGAATCAAGGACAGAGGGAAAGGTGCTGAAGGCCAAATTTAGGCTGCTAATCAGAGTTTAAAGTTCAGGACCTCCTTGGTAGCATTCTCTGAAATACTTCTAGTTCCACACATAGGGCTAGTTAGATAGGCAGAATTGCAGGGTCCCAGTGCATGGAAGAGATGGTGGTGTTCAGAGGACGGTTTTAGTTTATTAGGAACCTTTTGCGAAAGGAAGAGCCTATTCAGGAAAGATGGGTTCCACCTAAACTGAAATGGCACCAAATTGTTGGCATGTAAAATTTAAAAAGTCACAGAGGAGTTTTTAAACTAAAGGCTGGAGGAAAGCCGACAGGTGTGGAGGAGCACATGATTCAGGTGCAGACATTCATTAGGGATGAATTTATTAAAGGGAGAACTCTATATCATAGAATCATAGAATATCAGGGTTGGAAGGGACCCCAGAAGGTCATCTAGTCCAACCCCCTGCTCAAAGCAGGACCAATTCCCAGTTAAATCATCCCAGCCAGGGCTTTGTCAAGCCTGACCTTAAAAACCTCTAAGGAAGGAGATTCTACCACCTCCCTAGGTAACGCATTCCAGTGTTTCACCACCCTCTTAGTGAAAAAGTTTTTCCTAATGTCCAATCTAAACCTCCCCCACTGCAACTTGAGACCATTACTCCTCGTTCTGTCATCTGCTACCATTGAGAACAGTCTAGAGCCATCCTCTTTGGAACCCCCTTTCAGGTAGTTGAAAGCAGCTATCAAATCCCCCCTCATTCTTCTCTTCTGCAGGCTAAACAATCCCAGCTCCCTCAGCCTCTCCTCATAACTCATGTGTTCCAGTCCCCTAATCATTTTTGTTGCCCTTCGCTGGACTCTCTCCAATTTATCCACATCCTTCTTGAAGTGTGGGGCCCAAAACTGGACACAGTATCCTAATACTTAGAATCATAGAATCATAGAATATCAGGGTTGGAAGGGACCCCAGAAGGTCATCTAGTCCAACCCCCTGCTCGAAGCAGGACCAATTCCCAGTTAAATCATCCCAGCCAGGGCTTTGTCAAGCCTGACCTTAAAAACCTCTAAGGAAGGAGATTCTACCACCTCCCTAGGTAACGCATTCCAGTGTTTCACCACCCTCTTAGTGAAAAAGTTTTTCCTAATATCCAATCTAAAGAATCCTTAGTATCCTAATACTTTATATCCTAATAAAGAGGATAGGAAAGAAGTTGGTAAAGTCCAGGTTAGTAAAGTCTAGTGAGAACAGCAATACAGAAAAGAGTCCTATTTAAATATAACACATGAAGGCAATCAACTGAATACTGACAAAATGTACAAGAGCGTATATACAAATGCTAGAAGTATAAATAGTAAAATGTGTGAATTAGAGTGCCTAGCATTAAGTGTACATATTGACATAATAAGCACCACAGAAACTTGGTGGAATGTGGATAATCAATGGGACACAGTACTACCAAGGTGAACAATATATCAGTGACACAGTGGGTTGTGCTGGTGGGGAGTGGCACTATGTATGGAAGAAAACATTGAGTTAAATAAAAGTAAAAATCTTAAATGAATCAAATGGTACCATAGAATCTCTATGGATAGAAAATCCATTCTTGAATGATAAGAATAGAACAGTAGGTATATACTACCAATCACCTGACCAGGATGATGCTAGTGATCCTGAAATGCTCAGAGAGATTACAGAGGCCACAAAGGCAGAAAACTCAGTAAAAAGCTATGTCATAAATATAAAAGGAAGGGTAAACACCTTAAAATCCCTCCTGGCCAGAGGAAAAACCCTTTCACCTGTAAAGGGTTAAGAAGCTAGGATAACCTCACTGGCACCTGACCAAAATGACCAGTGAGGAGACAAGATACTTTCAAAAGTTGTGGGAAGGGAGAAACAAAGCTTCTCTCTCAGTCTGTGTGATGCTTTTGCCGGGGACAGAACAGGAATGGAGTCTTAGAACTTAGTAAGTAATCTAGTTAGATATGCGTTATATTCTGATTTCTTTAAATGGCTGAGAGAATAAGCTGTGCTGAATGGAATGGATATTCCTGTTTTTGTGTCTTTTTGTAATTTAAGGTTTTGCCTAGAGGGATTCTCTATGGTTTGAATCTAATTACCCTGTAAGGTATTTACCATCCTGATTTTACAGAGGTGATTCTTTTTACTTTTTCTTCTATTAAAATTCTTCTTTTAAGAAACTGAATGCTTTTTCATTGTTCTTAAGATCCAAGGGTTTGGGTCCGTGGTCACCTATGCAAATTGGTGAGGATTTTTAATCAAACCTTCCCCAGAAAGGGGGGGGGTAATGTTTGGGAGGATTTTTTGTGGGAAAGACGTTTCCAAACGAACTCTTTCCTAATAATAATAATACCGGTTAGACGTTTGGTGGTGGGAGTGAAAGTCCAAGGGCAAAAGATAAAACAGTTTGTACCTTGGGGAAGTTTTAACCTAAGGTGGTAAAAGTAAGCTTAGGAGGTGTTCATGCAGGTCCCCACATCTGTACCCTAGAGTTCAGAGTGGGGAAGGAACCTTGACAAGCTATCTTCATATTGACTGGGAACATGTCACCTCAGGAAGGGGTGCAGAGATAAAAATTCAAGCCACTATTAATGACTGTTTCTTGGAGCACCTTGTCCTGGAACCCCCAAGGCGAGAAACAATTCTTGATTTGGTCCTAAGTGGAGCAAAAGATCTGGTCCAGGAGGTAAATATAGCTGAACTACTCAGTTATAGTGAGCATAATGTAATTGAATTTATATCTTTGTAGAGGGGGAAACGCCAAAGAAACCCACCACCCTAGCATTTAACTTCAAAAAGGCAAATTACACAAAAACGAGGAAGCTAATAAAACAGAAATTAAAAGCATCAGTCACAAGGGTGATATGCCTGTAAACTGCTTGGAGACTATTTAAAAATACCAGAATAGAAGCTCAAACTAAATATATACCCCAAATAAAAAAAAAAAGTAAGAGGACAAAAAAATCTGCCATGGCTAAAAAGCAGAGTAAAAGTGGTTATTAGAAGCAAAAACACATCCTTTAAAAATTGGAAGTCAAATCATACTGAGGAATATAGAAAGGAGCATAATTCTGGCAAGTGTAAAAGTATAAGACGTCATGCCAAGAAAAAAATTGAAGAGCAGCTAGCTAGAGACACAAAAACTAACAGCAATTTTTTTTGAAGTACATCAGAACCTGGAAGCCTGCCAAACAGTCAGTGGGGCCACCAGACAATCAAGGTGCTAAGTACTCAAGGAAGACAGGGCCAACGCAGAGAAGCTAAATGAATTCTTTGCATTGGTCTTCACAGCAGAGACTGCGGGGAGATCTCCTCACCTAAGCCATTCTTTTTAGGTGACAAATCTGAGGAACTGTCTCAGACTGAGGTGTCAATAGAGGAGGTTTTGGAACAAATTGATAAATTAAACAATAATAAGTCACCAGGCCCAGATGGTATTCACCCAAGAGTGTCAAAAGGACTCAGATATGAAATTGCAGAACTTCTAACTGTAATATGTAACCTGTGGTCTAAACCAGCCTCTGTACCAGATGACTGAGGATAGCAAATGTAAAACGCATTTTTTTAAAAAGGCTCCAGAGGCGATCCTGGCAATTACAGGCCGGTAAGCCTAACTTTAGTACTGAGCAAACTGGTAGAAACTACAGTAAAGAACAAAATCAGCAGAACACAATTTGTTGGGGATTATCAGAACACAACACTGGGGATTGGTCCTGGGGATTGGTCCTGCTTTGAGCAGGGGGTTGGACTAGATGACCTCCTGAGGTCCCTTCCAACCCTGATATTCTATGATTCTATGAACACAGCTTTTGTAAAGGGAAATCATGTCTCACCGATCTATTAGAATTCTTTGAGGGGATCAACAAACATGTGGACAAGGGTGATCCAGTGGATATAGTTTTGTACTTGGACTTTCAGAAAGCCTTTGCAAAATCCCTCTCCAAAGGCTCTTAAGCAAAGTAAGCAGTCACGGGATAAGAGGGAAGGTCCTTTCATGGATCAGTAATTGGTTAAAAGACAGGAAACAAAGGAATAAATGGTCAGTTTTCACAGTGGTGAAAGGTGGATAGTGGCGTCCCCCAAGGATCTGTATTGGGACCTGTGCTATTCAATGTATTCATAAATTATCTGGAAAAGGGGGTAAACAGTGAGGTGGCAAAATTTGTGGGTGACACAACATTACTGAAGATAGTTAAGTACAAAGCAGACTATGAAGAGATACAAAAGGATCTCCCAAAACTGGGTGATGGGGGAAAAATGGCAGATGAAATTCAATGTTGACAAATACAAAGTAATGCACATTGGAAAACATAATCCCAACTTTACCTCCAAAATGATGGGGTCTGAATTAGCTGTCACCACTCAAGAAAGAGATCTTGGAGTCTTTGTGGATAGTTCTCTGAAAACATCCACTCAATGTGCAGTGGCAGTCAAAAAAGCTAACAGAAAATTAGGAACCATTAGGAAAGGGATAGATAATCAGACAGTAAATCTCATAATGCTGCTATATAAATCCATGATATGTTCACATCTTGAATACTCTGTGCAGTTCTGGTCATCCCACCTCAAAAAAGATGCATTAGAATTGGAAAAGGTGCAGAGAAGGGCAAGAAAAAGGATTAGGGGGATGGAAGAACTTCCATATGAGGAACTATTAAAAAGACTGGGACTGTTTAGCTTAGAAAAGAGACGACTAAGGGGCTACAGAATAGAGTTCAATAAAATCATCAGTTATGTGGAGAAAGTGTATAAGGAAGTGTTATTCATCTCTTCACATAACAAGAACTCAGGGTTACCTCCTGAAATGAATAGGCAGCAGGTTTAAAACATACATAAGGAAGTACTGCTTCACACAGCACACAGTCAAGCTGGAACTCCTTGCCAGGTGATGTTGTGAAGGGCAAAAGTAAAACCGGGTTCACAAAAAAATTAGATAAGCTCCTGGAGGATAGGTCCATCAATGCGTATTAGCTAAGATGCTCAGGGATGCAACCCCATGCTCTGGGTGTCCCTAAACCTCCAACTTCTAGAAGTTGGGACTGGACAACAGAGGATGAATCATTTGGTGACTGCCCTGTTCTGAAGCCCCTGGCATTGGCCAGAATCGGAAGGCAGGATACTGGGATAAAAGGACCATTACTCTGGCCCAGTATGGCCATTTTTATGTTCTTCCCAGTTCCTCAGTGGAGGATGATATCCCCAGAGGAGTGTGGTACTCTCCAGCATATCACATTTATCATCCTCAGAGAACACAGGTGAAGCAAAGATCCCCGATAACTTTGAGCACATCAGTTTCCTTGCTCCAGGCTCCAGTTGGCCCATTGGAAGGTCTTGATGAGCCATTTCCACTTCTTTCAAGGACCTTGTTACCACAGGATGCAAACGGGAGAGAAAGGATGCTCCCGATAGTGGCGAATTGACCCTGTTCTGATTCAATGGGGGCAGTGCAAGCTTGTGGGACCTGGGGCCTCAAGACAAAGGGGTGTGTGTAGTCTGAGGAGAGGCGGATTTTCAGTTTATGCTACAGCAGGCTAAATGAATGAGGAGAGGTGTGCTGCCTGCAAGCTTATTACAGCCAGAAGCACCCGTCTGTTTCAGGAGCTCCCAGCTTGCTCTTTTCCTCCTGTAATTGTGAAATCTGTTTCTTTCACCTGCAGTCCCCTTGGGATGGAGCAGTGAGGATAGTGAGAGCTTATCATAGAGCAATGTGTTCATTGCAGTCAGACCACCTACAAGCACCTGCACTGCTCCACAGAAGCCTGCCCTGATCCAGGACTCTGCTCCACGGCAGTTCAGAACACTAATAGCTCAGGGACCTGCTACCAAAAATAAATGGGATCCCATGGGGCATTTCAAGACAGACCTTCCAGGTCACGAGCTGCCCAAAGGGACCTTGGAATGAAAGCAGGGAGTGAGGCTTCTGTAGATGAGAGAGCTCTGGCCCTCTGTCTCTCACAGGAAGCAAGAAGTACTGTGCAGTGCCCGAGCAGGAGAGAAGCAGACCGTGAGAGCAGCAGATAAACACTGTACCAGCCCCATGGAAACCAGCTAAACCAGCTGTAGACAGAGAGGGTCAGATATATTTAGCCAGAGAGATTACAAGATTGCTGAGAAAAGGGGCTAACAGAGTGAGGAGGGGATTAGTGAATTTAAGAACCCAGCGAGAAAGCAAGAGGCACGCGCACGTGCGCACACACACACACGGCCTGCC
Source organism: Lepidochelys olivacea (assembly GCF_965140295.1). NCBI lineage: Eukaryota > Metazoa > Chordata > Testudines > Cheloniidae > Lepidochelys > Lepidochelys olivacea. The sequence goes on along the minus strand of NC_140418.1, from coordinate 40,437,588 downwards.
ACATCACACTCCCTCTCCCCTTGTCGTGGAGGTCCGGGAAGATGTGCACTCTGCTCTGCTGTTGGCAGCAGCTGATTAAAGCTCCCACAATGCCCAGTCTTGCTCAGCTTCATGTAGTTCTTAGTTCATCTCCTACACTGCTGCATACTCTCTGGGAAGGGGATGTTTACAATAACACATCCACGCTAGATACAGAGACTTCCTTAGGTGGGGCATGGGTTTCACTTTGTGGTCAGAACCCCTGAACAGCAGCTTCCAGCCTTTTCCAGACCTGGAGGCATTATAGTGACAGATATCTGGCAGGAGGGGTGGCCCCCTGCCCAGTGCGGGGAGCCCAGCTACTCTGCAGTGAGCACATTCACTCCTGAGTGTTGTTAGATGTCCAGCTGCATGTGTGTGTTCTCCCTGTGTGCTGCCCCAGCTCTGCGCAGAGAGCTGGCACAGCAGACCTTGAGTGAACCACCCAATGACCACAAGATCCATTAAGGTACAAAGGCACCAGGCCAGGTTTATTGTCGACAAAGCATGGTACTAGTATCCCGCAGACTCTACCAGACCACTAATACATGTGTGCCCATAACAATGGACACAGCTTAGTGAATGGCGGGACTTTCCATTCCCCCCTCAGCTGGACCACTCTCTCAGAGATACCTCTTTATACCCTGATACAAACAAGTTACGTACTGCCCCTCTGACATAGTTAGCCACTGCCCCCTGATGCGGCTAGTTATCACCCCTCGCCTTGTACATGTTGGTTCGATCAAAACATCTCAATTCATCACACTGTCATCCCGACCTTATCTTTTAGGAGGGGTCAGTGTGTTCCTGTTATCTGTGGGGAATGTTTTTGTACCATCCTTGATATCGGGGTGTTCTGGTACCACTCTTCTGGAATGTGTTGGCGTGAGTGCTCTGTGCCTAGCGCTTCGTAGGAATGTGTGTGTCTGCAATACCCGCCCCACTCTTGCTGGGTTCTGTGAGCCTGCAAGCAGGCAGAGCCTGGTGTTTGCTCACCGCCTGACTTTTGCGAACTTTGCTTTATATCAGCAAAGCCTGCCCACTGCTTTAGCTCAGGCCTCATGCCCAGCCGCTGATACAAGGGCTTATATCTCAGGCTCTCTTTCTACTACACTCAGGTGCTGCTGCCATCTCTGCCAAGCACTTGGGTTGGCAGCTAGTCAGCACTAGGAAGGCTCCTGCACCCCTTTAGCCAAGCCCCGGGCTGGAGTTCATTTTCTTACCTGCCATGACCCTTGTTCTGGTCCTTTGGGGTCCCACATAAAGTTTTGTGAATTTGGAGAGAGATTCTGCCCAACATAGAGCCTGAACTGGCCTGGGGCCTGTCTCATGAAGTCTATCCCTTGGGCCACATACACTGAGCAGCTGGACAGATTTGGCCTTTCATGAGCACATATATGAGCCCTGTTGGAACACAGTGACTGAAAGGAAGCAGAACTTTAGTCGGTGCACCCCCTGCACTCCATATAGATGGATTACACGAGCTATGCACCAGGCCATGGTGGAACATGCAGTCATTACACAAGCTGAAAAGGAGTATTTGTGGCACCTTAGAGACTAACCAATTTATCTGAGCAGATGCTTTCGTGAGCTACAACTCACTTCATCGGATGTATACTGTGGAAAGTGTAGAAGATATTTTTATACACACAAAGCATGAAAAAATACCTCCCCCCCCCCACCCCACTCTCCTGCTGGCAATAGCTTATCTAAAGTGATCACTCTCCTTACAATGTGTATGATAATCAAGGTGGGCCATTTCCAGCACAAATCCAGGGTTTAACAAGAACGTCTGGAGGGGGGGGGTAGGAAAAAACAAGGGGAAATAGGTTACCTTGCATAATGATTTAGCCACTCCCAGTCTCTATTCAAGCCTAAGTTAATTGTATCCAATTTGCAAATGAATTCCAATTCAACAGTTTCTCACTGGAGTCTGGATTTGAAGTTTTTTTGTTGTAATATCGCAACTTTCATGTCTGTAATCACGTGACCAGAGAGATTGAAGTGTTCTCCGACTGGTTTATGAATGTTATAATTCTTGACATCTGATTTGTGTCCATTTATTCTTTTACGTAAAGACTGTCCAGTTTGACCAATGTACATGGCAGAGGGGCATTGCTGGCACATAGAATCATAGAATCATAGAATATCAGGGTTGGAAGGGACCCCAGAAGGTCATCTAGTCCAACCCCCTGCTCGAAGCAGGACCAATTCCCAGTTAAATCATCCCAGCCAGGGCTTTGTCAAGCCTGACCTTAAAAACCTCTAAGGAAGGAGATTCTACCACCTCCCTAGGTAACGCATTCCAGTGTTTCACCACCCTCTTAGTGAAAAAGTTTTTCCTAATATCCAATCTAAACCTCCCCCACTGCAACTTGAAACCATTACTCCTCGTTCTGTCATCTGCTACCATTGAGAACAGTCTAGAGCCATCCTCTTTGGAACCCCCTTTCAGGTAGTTGAAAGCAGCTATCAAATCCCCCCTCATTCTTCTCTTCTGCAGGCTAAACAATCCCAGCTCCCTCAGCCTCTCCTCATAAGTCATGTGTTCCAGTCCCCTAATCATTTTTGTTGCCCTTCGCTGGACTCTCTCCAATTTATCCACATCCTTCTTGAAGTGTGGGGCCCAAAACTGGACACAGTACTCTAGATGAGGCCTCACCAATGTCGAATAGAGGGGAACGATCACATCCCTCGATCTGCTCGCTATGCCCCTACTTATACATCCCAAAATGCCATTGGCCTTCTTGGCAACAAGGGCACACTGCTGACTCATATCCAGCTTCTCATCTACTGTCACCCCTAGGTCCTTTTCCGTAGAACTGCTGCCTAGCCATTCGGTCCCTAGTCTGTAGCTGTGCATTGGGTTCTTCCGTCCTAAGTGCAGGACCCTGCACTTATCCTTATTGAACCTCATCAGATTTCTTTTGGCCCAATCCTCCAATTTGTCTAGGTCCTTCTGTATCCTATCCCTCCCCTCCAGCGTATCTACCACTCATAGAATCATAGAATATCAGGGTTGGAAGGGACCCCAGAAGGTCATCTAGTCCAACCCCCTGCTCAAAGCAGGACCAATTCCCAGTTAAATAATCCCAGCCAGGGCTTTGTCAAGCCTGACCTTAAAAACCTCTAAGGAAGGAGATTCTACCACCTCCCTAGGTAACGCATTCCAGTGTTTCACCACCCTCTTAGTGAAAAAGTTTTTCCTAATATCCAATCTAAACCTCCCCCACTGCAACTTGAGACCATTACTCCTCGTTCTGTCATCTGCTACCATTGAGAACAGTCTAGAGCCATCCTCTTTGGAACCCCCTTTCAGGTAGTTGAAAGCAGCTATCAAATCCCCCCTCATTCTTCTCTTCTGCAGGCTAAACAATCCCAGCTCCCTCAGCCTCTCCTCATAACTCATGTGTTCCAGTCCCCTAATCCCCAAACTCCTCCCAGTTTAGTATCATCCGCAAATTTGCTGAGAGTGCAATCCACACCATCCTCCACCACCACCATTTATGAAGATATTGAACAAAACCGGCCCCAGGACCGACCCTTGGGGCACTCCACTTGATACCGGCTGCCAACTAGACATGGAGCCATTGATCACTACCCGTTGAGCCCGACAATCTAGCCAGCTTTCTACCCACCTTATAGTGCATGATGGCATATATCACATTGGTGGATGTGCAGGTGAACAAGCCTCTGATAGTGTGGCTGATGTTATTAGGCCCTGTGATGCTGTCCCCTGAATAGATATGTGGGCACAGTTGGCAACGGGCTTTGTTGCAAAGATAGGTTCCTGGGTTAATGGTTCTGTTGTGTGGTTGCTGGTATTTGCTTCAGGTTGGGGGGCTGTCTGTAGGCAAGGACTGGCCTGCCTCCCAAAATTTGTGAGAGTGTTGGGTCATCCTTCAGCATAGGTTGTAGATCCCTAATAATGCATTGGAGGGGTTTTAGTTGGGGGCTGAAGGTGACGGCTAGTGGCGTTCTGTTATCTTCTTTATTAGGCCTGTCCTGTAGTAGGTGACTTCTGGGAACTCTTCTGGCTCTATCAATCTGTTTCTTCACTTCCGCAGGTGGGTATTGTAGTTGTAAGAAAGCTTGATAGAGATCTTGTAGGTGTTTATCTCTGTCTGAGGGGTTGGAGCAAATGCGGTTGTATCACAGAGTTTGGCTGTAGACAATGGATCGTGTGGTGTGGTCAGGGTGAAAGCTGGAGGCATATAGGTAGGAATAGTGGTCAGTAGGTTTCCAGTATATGGTAGTGTTTATGTGACCATCGTTTATTAGCACTGTAGTGTCCAGGAAGTGGATTTCTTGTGTGGACTGGACCAGGCTGAGGTTGATGGTGGGATGGAAATTGTTGATGGTGGGATGGAAATAATAACATCAGCCACACTATCAGAGGCTCATTCACCTGCACATCCACCAATGTGATATACGCCATCATGTGCCAGCAATGCCCCTCTGCCATGTACATTGGTCAAACTGGACAATCTCTACGTAAAAGAATAAATGGGCACAAATCAGATGTCAAGAATTATAACATTCATAAACCAGTCGGAGAACACTTCAATCTCTCTGGTCACACGATTACAGACATGAAAGTTGCGATATTACAACAAAAAAACTTCAAATCCAGACTCCAGTGAGAAACTGTTGAATTGGAATTCATTTGCAAATTGGATACAATTAACTTAGGCTTGAATAGAGACTGGGAGTGGCTAAATCATTATGCAAGGTAACCTATTTCCCCTTGTTTTTTCCTACCACCCCCCCCCAGACGTTCTTGTTAAACTCTGGATTTGTGCTGGAAATGGCCCACCTTGATTATCATACACATTGTAAGGAGAGTGATCACTTTAGATAAGCTATTACCAGCAGGAGAGTGGGGTGGGGGGGGGAGGTATTTTTTCATGCTTTGTGTGTATAAAAATATCTTCTACACTTTCCACAGTATACATCCGATGAAGTGAGCTGTAGCTCACGAAAGCTTATGCTCAAATAAATTGGTTAGTCTCTAAGGTGCCACAAGTCCTCCTTTTCTTTTTGTGAATACAGACTAACACGGCTGTTACTCTGAAACCTGTCATTACACAAGCTGTGCACCAGGCCATGGGGGAGCAATGCACATTTACATCAACTGGTCTTTGAAGATGTATTTTCTCTTTATTTTTCCCCTTGCTGGATGTTTTCTGTGGGCAGAATGACACACTGGGAGCCTGCTAAATGACTAGCCTATCTCTCAGGGGAAGAAGCCTCTGTCTTCATTTAATTTTATGGCAAACATCACTAACAGCCTCATCAAGACCTAAGAGGACTTTGTTCATTTGCAGCCCACAGTAGCACTGAACTAGCCTTGAAGCGATTACCCTGTGCGTATGGCTAGGGAACCCTGATATAATTGCTAAACCCGCTAGATCCTAGTGGGCAGTCAGTGTCCTGCATCAGTGTAAGTTCACTGCTTTCCAGATCACAGCAGAAAGCAGTTCCTGGAGGTCAAACCTTCCCTGGGCAAAAGATGAAGTGCTACATCCTGATGATGAGGAATGAAATTGCCAGGTACCATCTCTGTCAAGATCCCTCTGAAATGAATTCTTGAGAAGGAATCAGCCAGATGTACAAAGAGGATTTACTGTACACCTAGGATTTGCCTTTCAGAACCATGTGCTAGGGCAATGCAGGCCAACCTTAATGAAAGGTCAAACCAAATCCTAGTGGTTTCAGCAGTTCGTACCTGAGCCCAGCCAGGCACTCTCTGCCCTGTTTACACTGGACCAGATGGACTGGGAACAATGGACCAAATTAATTCCTGGTGTAACTCCACTGGCTTCACTAGCGCTACAGCAGGTCTGCTCCACTCACTGCAATGGAACTCCAGCCTGCAGAAGAGACAGCTTGCTCCCACTAGACCTGCCCAGGGCACAGACAGCAGCTCCTGGGCGTGGAAGGGCTCTTGGTCATGCTGGGGACAGGGGCAGGCAGCTGCTCGCCTACAGCAATAGGATTGGTTATGAGCCCTGGTTCAGTTAGCCTGGAATAGGCTAAAATGTGATTGGGCTCAGGGACCAACATCTCTCCCCCATGCCCCAGAGAGAGCACTTACTCCGGGGCCCCTTTCTGACCACCCAGAGTTGGGCTCTGAACCAAGGATTTCATCCTCTCATCCTGCTGAGTCTGATCCAGGCTCTGAGCTCTCTTCCTTCCCACACTCCAGGGTCCCCTTTGTACAGTGAGCATGGAGTTGGGGGGCCTGGATGGGTGTACAGCACAGTCTTGGAAACAAGGAAGGGAACAGCCCTTTAATGAGTAGCTGCCTGTATTAAGTGTAGGCATCAGCAGAGGGCGCCAGAGAGTTTCCTCTCAATTGTATTGCAAATTGGCTTTTCCATTTGTCACTGAAATTAACAGGGTCCTGCCCATTGACACAAAGAACAGTTATCTGACAGACAGCTGGACAATCAGACAGAAACAGAGAAATGCCAGAGTTGAGTGTTGGCCTCATTTTGCTTAACCAGTTATAGAACAGCCATCTTCCTCTCCTTGGTCCCGAGAGCCCCAAATACCTCCAAGTGATTCCCACTATGCGTGAGCACTCCTCGCCTGCCAGCTGCCCCTTGACTGCCCTCCACACGGCCTCTGAGTGGCCCCCTTGCCCTATCGCAGTGGGTCCTCTCCCCTATAATAGATGGCTGGTGCATACGGGTGCTGACGTTTATTTCCTGCTCTGTGACGGAATGCCATCATGGGCACCTGGGCCCAGAGAGGGGCTGGGATCCAGGGGGCCAGGGCTGCAAGATGTTACAGACATCCTGCTCTCTCCCGGTGGTCTGGCTCTCAGCAAGTGCTGGCTGTCTCCTGCTCTGTGCCAGGCTTCATTGTGGGTTGGGCTGGCTCCATTCAGCCAAGGAGCATGAGAGGCCTGGCAAGAAGCTGGCCTTCATGGGATGCAAGCGCTGCCCAGTGGGAAGGGTAGAGCAAAGGGCAGAGCACCAGGGTTTACTGAACCATAAGTGAGGTTCTTGCTTCATACACTTGGGCCTTCGGAAACAAAGAGATTCCCAGGAAAATCCCTCAAGTGACTTAGCTCTGCCCCACAGCAATGCTAGTGCCCCATCTCCTGCTGAAATATGCTCCCCAGGAGCTTTGTTACATGATGGGGCTGGCACCTACTTATTGCTCTGTGGCGCTGATGCCTCATCACCATATTAACCTTTAATGTGAGTGCTCGAATCACACCGTCTGGGCCTGGGTGGTTGGTAGACAAGAGGCCAGAACTGTACCTTATGCCCCAGGGTAATGCCTGGCCATGGACTCCCAGATTTGACACTGTGTGGTGCTGAGTGCCTCTTAAGAGGAGTGGGAGCAATGGTTGCTCTCTTCAGATCTCCATGCACACACCCAGTGGGTAGGGCAGGACTCTGCCAGGCCTTGCATAACACAGCTATAGGGCAAGGAAGGAGGGGCTCACCAACCCTGCCCAGCAGCTCACATAAAGGCCAGGCAGAACTGCAGTCTCTGCCCTGCTAATTCCTCCCCCAAAGGTGCAAGGTACCCCACAGGGGGCAGAGAAGCACCAAGAGCAGGGGGGTGCCCTGACTGCACCCCTTGAAAGATGTAGCAGTGCACGCCATCTCCTAGGCAGAAAGTCTCCGGTGGCCCCCTCCTCACCACACCTCCTGCACTCCCTTCACATAGTGCTCTCCCATATACACCCACCCTCAGCATCACTCCCACCATTCAATCCACCCCCCACATGGTGTCCCTCCCAAGACACTCCCATATACCCAGCACACACAATCAGAGCCCTCTCTACCCCTGTGCCCACCACTCACTGAACAAACAGGACCCCCCCCCACATTCCGTGTACCCATTGCACATACACAGCTGGGAACAGTCAATCGCTTCTCCCCCGCCGTCATACTGTGCACAGCATCTGAGCTTACCGAGTCACTGCCATGTGCTCCCTATCAGCCCTTCAGTTCCTGTCTCTTGGAGCCCTTGATTCACAGCCTCGCTCCATTCAGAAGGCACTGGGTTGGCTTTAAACAATCTTGGAATCACTTCTTCTGGAACATCCAGTTTTGCCTGAGTCCCCTTAAGCAAAGCTGCAGGTCTGACCCCAGAGACAGACCTAGTACACTTCACCCGGGGGCAGTAATCACTCTAACCCTTGAGTAGGCTGCATTAACTTTCTCTCTTAAAAGCAGGAGCTTTTCATGCAGTAGATGCGAGAGGGATCATCCAATCCCACCATTTCACACCTGTCATTGCCAGCTGTTCTTCATCTGGCTCCAGCTCACATGCTCCAAATGTACCAAATGTTGTGCAGCGTACCCGAAATGACAGGCCCGCAGCCCTGGTGAGTCTGGACATTTCAGCCTCTCTGCCACCCCACTACATCATGGGCCAGTAGGGCTATGCATATACTGGGCCACTGCAGGAAGCCCGCTCGCTTTCTCAATACCTGTTTGAGAGCTGGGAGGATGGGGACCACTGCATAGTCTCCAGTATTGCTGCTGCTAGTGATGCTAGCAAGTCAGAGCCACTGAGGCAGGGTGCCTGGGGAAGAAGCAGCCTAGTCACCAGATGGGTCCCCCTGGTACTGGGACTTCATCAATCTGCATGTCTGCAGTGAAAGCCTGATCTCCCAGCAGGATCAAACTGTGGATCTGTCTACTGATGAGGCTGGCTGGCTATTCCAAGGCATGTGACAACTTGAAACAGGCTGCTTGCTGGTACTATAGGTCTGCGGCAGCAGAGGAGACTTTGCATGCCCTTTACCCTCCTTTCAGGATGGATCCCAAAGCCCAGGGCTCTCACCCAGGACCATTGTTCACTGGGGGCTGCACTCACTAACTTGACACACAGCTCCCTGCTTGCTGCAGTGCACTGATTCTCCATGTGGCCCCACGCTGACATGTGAAAGCCCCACCTTTGGAGTGGCTATCCCTTCAGAGAGCTTGTTCCTGCACATTGGCTGCACTCTCACAAACCTCAGCAGAAAAGACCTTTTTCTTAGGAGAATATAAGTCTCCTTATGTTTTAGTGAGAACATTAAACTCTGTTTCACCTGTTTTGACGGGGGCCATGAGGTCTCTTAACAGAGCAAATATGTACGGTTCTGTCAAGGTTCCTCCCCCACTCTGAACTCTAGGGTACAGATGTGGGGACCTGCATGAAAAACCTCCTAAGCTTATCTTTACCAGCTTAGGTCAAAACTTCCCCAAGGTACAAAATATTCCACCCGTTATCCTTGGACTGGCCGCTACCACCACCAAACTAATACTGGTTACTGGGGAAGAGCTGTTTGGACGCGTCCTTCCCCCCAAAATACTTCCCAAAACCTTGCACCCCACTTCCTGGACAAGGTTTGGTAAAAAGCCTCACCAATTTGCCTAGGTGACTACAGACCCAGACCCTTGGATCTTAAGAACAATGAACAATCCTCCCAACACTTGCACCCCCCCTTTCCTGGGAAATGTTGGATAAAAAGCCTCACCAATTTGCATAGGTGACCACAGACCCAAACCCTTGGATCTGAGAACAATGAAAAAGCATTCAGTGTTTTACAAGAAGACTTTTAATAAAAAATAGAAGTAAATAGAAATAAAGAAATCCCCCCTGTAAAATGAGGATGGTAGATATCTTACAGGGTAATTAGATTCAAAAACATAGAGAACCCCTCTAGGCAAAACCTTAAGTTACAAAAAAGATACACAGACAGAAATAGTTATTCTATTCAGCACAATTCTTTTCTCAGCCATTTAAAGAAATCATAATCTAACACATACCTAGCTAGATTACTTACTAAAAGTTCTAAGGCTCCATTCCTGGTCTATCCCTGGCAGAAACCAGCATACAGACAGACACAGACCCTTGTTTCTCTCCCTCCTCCCAGCTTTTGAAAGTATCTTGTCTCCTCATTGGTCATTTTGGTCAGGTGCCAGCAAGGTTACCTTTAGCTTCTTAACCCTTTACAGGTGAGAGGAACTTTCCCCTGGCCAGGAGAGATTTCAAAGGGGTTTACCCTTCCCTTTATATTTATGACAGGTTCAATTACTGTGAGACAAGCAGCTCTTTCCCTGCCTGATTCTGCATTAGCCTGGTCTTGAGATTCCCTTAACTGTTCCTCATAAAATCTGAAATTGTCTGTAGCTTCATCAGCGGGTGAGCCACATAATCCAGCTGCACTGCAGGGACAGCTGCTGTCGCTCTTTTCCTTTGCTGTGCACAGACATGCTGCATTCAATGATCTTTCCTAAAATTCTCTGGGTCTCAACATTGTTACCTGACCATCATGTTTGGAGTAAGTGTTTAAGGTTCTGTCTATACTATACTTCTTCTCTTAGGAGGAGATGGATTGTTTCCTCTAACTCACCCTCAGCCCAAACATAAAACTCCCTCAACGGTCGGTGTGTCGCTCACTGCAGAAGTCAGGGTCAGTTCCCCGGGCAGCATCCTAGGATAGCTCTCCAGCTATGCTGACTCGACTGTTGCTAGCTCCAGTATGACTACTAGGCAGCACTGTGATGTAACAGTCAATGCAAGCTAGACCTCCAGTGTTTTCCCACAAGCCCCCAGCAAACTCCCCGGGTGGTCAAGCCTGCAGCCTACTTAGTCTTCATTTGTAAGCAGTGTCACCTATCAGGTCACATCAGCCTACGCAGTATGCAGGTCCCCAGGCACCAGCTGCTTCCCATTTCCATAGCACTCTCAGTATCTAATCCAGGGCCCCACTGTCTGATAATGGCCTCTGAGTGGCAAATTGCTGTCTACTGACTGCGAATCCACTGGGTTCAAAGGGAAAGTATACTCAGCACAGCACTTTCAAGAGAATTCACCTGCAGAAGCAAGAAAGTTTATTCCAGGCCAGGGAACCCAGTTCAGAGCCACTCCCCAGAAACTCCATTCACACCAATTTCAACAAGTGGTGGGAGTCTGCTATAGACCACCGGACCAGGGGGATGAGGTAGATGAGGCTTTCTTCTGGCAGCTCACGGAAGCTACTAGATCGCATGCCCGGATTCTCATGGGTGACTTTAATTTTCCTGATATCTGCTGGGAGAGCAATACAGCGGCGCATAGACAATCCAGGAAGTTTTTGGAAAGCGTAGGGGACAATTTCCTGATGCAAGTGCTAGAGGAGCCAACTAGGGGGGGCGCTTTTCTTGACCTGCTGCTCACAAACCGGGTAGAATTAGTGGGGGAAGCAAAAGTGGATGGGAATCTGGGAGGCAGTTACCATGAGTTGGTTGAGTTCAGAATCCTGACGCAGGGAAGAAAGGTAAGCAGCAGGACACGGACCCTGGACTTCAGGAAAGCAGACTTCGACTCCCTCAGGGAACGGATGGCCAGGATCCCCTGGGGGACTAACTTGAAGGGGAAAGGAGTCCAGGAGAGCTGGCTGTATTTCAAGGAATCCCTGTTGAGGTTACAGGGACAAACCATCCCAATGAGTCGAAAGAATAGTAAATATGGCAGGCGACCAGCTTGGCTTAATGGTGAAATCCTAGCGGATCTTAAACATAAAAAAGAAGCTTACAAGAAGTGGAAGGTTGGACATATGACCAGGGAAGAGTATAAAAATATTGCTCGGGCATGTAGGAATGTTACCAGGAGGGCCAAATCGCACCTGGAGCTGCAGCTAGCCAGAGATGTCAAGAGTAACAAGAAGGGTTTCTTCAGGTATGTTGGCAACAAGAAGAAAGCCAAGGAATGTGTGGGCCCCTTACTGAATGAGGGAGGCAACCTAGTGACAGAGGATGTGGAAAAAGCTAATGTACTCAATGCTCTTTTTGCCTCTGTTTTCACTAACAAGGTCAGCTCCCAGACTGCTGCGCTGGGCATCACAAAATGGGGAAGAGATGGCCAGCCCTCTGTGGAGATAGAGGTGGTTAGGGACTATTTAGAAAAGCTGGACGTGCACAAGTCCATGGGGCCGGACGAGTTGCATCCGAGAGTGCTGAAGGAATTGGCGGCTGTGATTGCAGAGCCATTGGCCATTATCTTTGAAAACTCGTGGCGAACCGGGGAAGTCCCGGATGACTGGAAAAAGGCTAATGTAGTGCCAATCTTTAAAAAAGGGAAGGAGGAGGATCCTGGGAACTACAGGCCAGTCAGCCTCACTTCAGTCCCTGGAAAAATCATGGAGCAGGTCCTCAAAGAATCAATCCTGAAGCACTTGCATGAGAGGAAAGTGATCAGGAAAAGCCAGCATGGATTCACCAAGGGAAGGTCATGCCTGACTAATGTAATTGCCTTTTATGATGAGATTACTGGTTCTGTGGATGAAGGGAAAGCAGTGGATGTATTGTTTCTTGACTTTAGCAAAGCTTTTGACACGGTCTCCCACAGTATTCTTGTCAGCAAGTTAAGGAAGCATGGGCTGGATGAATGCACTACAAGGTGGGTAGAAAGCTGGCTAGATTGTCGGGCTCAACGGGTAGTGATCAATGGCTCCATATCTAGTTGGCAGCCGGTATCAAGTGGAGTACCCCAAGGGTCGGTCCTGGGGCCAGTTTTGTTCAATATCTTCATAAATGATCTGGAGGATGGTGTGGATTGCACTCTCAGCAAATTTGCGGATGATACTAAACTGGGAGGAGTGGTAGATACGCTGGAGGGGAGGAATAGGATACAGAAAGACCTAGACAAATTGGAGGATTGGGCCAAAAGAAATCTGATGAGGTTCAATAAGGATAAGTGCAGGGTCCTGCACTTAGGACGGAAGAACCCAATGCACAGCTACAGACTAGGGACTGAATGGCTAGGCAGCAGTTCTGCGGAAAAGGACCTAGGGGTGACAGTGGACGAGAAGCTGGATATGAGTTAGCAGTGTGCCCTTGTTGCCAAGAAGGCCAATGGCATTTTGGGATGTATAAGTAGGGGCATAGCGAGCAGATCAAGGGACGTGATCGTTCCCCTCTATTCGACATTGGTGAGGCCTCATCTGGAGTACTGTGTCCAGTTTTGGGCCCCACACTTCAAGAAGGATGTGGATAAATTGGAGAGAGTCCAGCGAAGGGCAACAAAAATGACTAGGGGACTGGAATACATGAGTTATGAGGAGAGGCTGAGGGAGCTGGGATTGTTTAGCCTGCAGAAGAGAAGAATGAGGGGGGATTTGATAGCTGCTTTCAACTACCTGAAAGGGGGTTCCAAAGAGGATGGCTCTAGACTGTTCTCAATGGTAGCAGATGACAGAACGAGGAGTAATGGTCTCAAGTTGCAGTGGGGGAGGTTTAGATTGGACATTAGGAAAAACTTTTTCACTAAGAGGGTGGTGAAACACTGGAATGCGTTACCTAGGGAGGTGGTAGAATCTCCTTCCTTAGAGGTTTTTAAGGTCAGGCTTGACAAAGCCCTGGCTGGGATGATTTAACTGGGAATTGGTCCTGCTTTGAGCAGGGGGTTGGACTAGAGGACCTTCTGGGGTCCCTTCCAACCCTGATATTCTATGATTCTAAGTATACTGGGGCAGAGTCTCTGCCCTACTCTGCTCCCTTTGATCCCCACAGGTGGCACAGAGGGCCTGGAGACAGACCCTGTCATAAATATAAAGAAAAGGGTATTAGGTTATCTTTTGTTTTAGCTTCTGTACCCCTTACAGGTAAAACAATTCAGTACAGCTGCCAAGGAGGGATTTAATGCTACCCTTTTCTTTATATTTATGACAGACTTTAAACCCCTACCTGGGATTCCTCCTTGGGGAAAACCTTTTGGAGCTGGGCCTGCCCTGCCCCACACCTGCAAAGTCATTTCACATGTGCGGTTTGAGTGAAAAGCAGGAGTTACACTGTCCCAAGCCAGAATGGGACCCAGTGTAAGTGACTCACAACTAATGAGGCAGTGGCAGGGTAGATCCGGGCCCTGGCTCTGGCATGCTTGCTTATGCAGCTGACCTGGCATCTCACACAACTGCTGTTGAATTATAAATGTAACTCTAGATTCTCAAATGCGATTCCAGATTAACCCACTGTGAAGTGATGGCAGAGGGCTAGATCCACAACTGGGCTCTGCTGAGTCACCATGGGAGTCTAGATCCATTCATGAACCTAATGGCTCCCAAGTGCCAAGTGAGTCATGTGTGAGAGTCTCTTGGGAGTTTTCACTGTGTGTGGCCCTGGGGGACAGCAGGAAAGTTAGTACAAACAGCAAAGAAGTGGAGCAAAGAAAGGCCTTGGTAGATTCAAGAGGTCCCTCAGAGCTCTTAGAACGGCACAGTGCCCTCCCATGCTGGGTTAGAATCACCATCCCAGAGACTCATGGACAGAAGGACAAAATCCTAGTGTGCAACATCTCACAGTGCTCCCATGATGACACATGCACCCCTCCTAGTCACTGACCATGAACACCACCAGGGAGCACAGACAGGAGCCAGGTGCTCATCCCTTAAAGGCTTGTTGGGATGAGGAGAAGAGGAGCATTGTCACTGGCTCTAGTGCCAGTGGATTTGGACCCATTTCTGCCTAGGCTCCCCGCTAGGACTCACCTGGATCAGCAAACACATTAAATGCAGCCTGCTGAGGTGTTAAAACATGTTAGCTGAGCAAGCCTCTGCCCTGAAAACGGGTCTGAGAGCAAGTGACCATGTGACCAGGAAGCCGTTGAGGTCTAGACATTACTGACATGCTCTCAGGGTTGTTCCGATCCCCAACCCTCAACCCATCTGGATACTTTTATTTGTGTGGTTTATTCACAGGGGCTGCAGATTTTGGTGATGGCCATGACGGTGAGTGGATCCTAACTGTCATGTGACCAAGATGTTAGCCATTTGAAGCTTTGGCCAAAGTCACATGATTGGGTGCAGAAAATGAAATTAATTCTCTCCCCAGGCTCCTGTGGGCAAGCCCTGCTCACAGCAGGATAAGCAGCCAAGGAAGCTGCGGGACTCGGCTGCACCTAGCACTTGTTGTTAAGGATGAATTCTTTTAAAAGAAGTTTATGCAGCAGGGGGAAGTTGTAAGGACATGGGAGAGGTTTCTTCACCGCTGCCAAAGGTTGCTCAGGAATTTCCTCAGCAGCAGCAGAGACAGAGACAACCAAGAATAGGGATGATATTGTTTCCGTTATTATGGAGACACCAGGCGTGGCTCCAAACATTACATCAGTTAGGGCCGAGCTGATTTTTGCACATAACATAACACAGCAATTCAGCCTCTGGGGGAATGTCTACAGCAGAAACTACAGCAGCACAGTTGCAGTGTAGACACTACAGTGACGGAAGGAGTCTGAGAGGTGGTAGTGAGGTCAAGAGAAGAATTCTTCCATCGACCTAGCGGTGTCTGCACCAGGGCTTAGGTCCATTAATGACATCCTACAGGGTGTAAAATTTTTCACAGCCTGTCAAGGTTCCTTCCCCACTCTGAACTCTAAGGTACAGATGTGGGGACCTGCATGAAAACCTCCTAAGCTTATTTTTACCAGCTTAGGTTAAAACTTCCCCAAGGTACAAACTATTTTCCTTTTTCCCTTGGACTTTATTGCTGCCACCACCAAGCATCTAACAGATATATAACTGGGAAAGAGCCCGCTTGGAAACATCTTTCCCCCCAAAAATCCTCCTCAAACCCTACACCCCCTTTCCTGGGGAAGGCTTGATAAAAATCCTCACCAATTTGCATAGGTGAACACAGACCCAAACCCTTGGATCTTAAGACCAATGAAAAAGCAATCAGGTTCTTAAAAGAAGAATTTTAATAGAAGTAAAAGAATCACCTCTGTAAAATCAGGATGGTAAACACCTTACAGGGTAATTAGATTCAAAACAGAGAATCCCTCTAGGCAAAACCTTAAGTTACAAAAAGATACAAAAAACAGGAATATCCATTCCATTCAGCACAGCTTATTCTCCCAGCTATTTAAACAAAGAATCTAATGCATATCTAGCTAGATTACTTACTAAGTTCTAAGACTCCATTCCTTTCTGTTCCCGGCAAAATGCATCACACACACAGACAGACAGAGATTTTGTTTCTCCCTCCCTCCCGCTTTTGAAAGTATCTTGTCTCCTCATTGGTCATTTTGGTCAGGTGCCAGCGAGGTTATCCTAGCTTCTTAACCCTTTACAGGTGACAGGGTTTTTCCTCTGGCCAGGAGGGATTTTAAAGGCGTTTATCCTTCCCTTTATATTTACGACACAGCCCCAAGCAGTGTAGTTAAGCCGACCTCACTTTGTAGTGTAAAGAAGCCCTGTATTGTGTATGAAGAATATGGCATGTCCTCCTCACACTTATAGCACTTACTCTTTGAGTAGAGAGGGCATTTTCTGAGAGTGTACAAGTAGACCCACCTGAATCCATAGTTCCAAATAATTTGCATGTAGGAGTTTTAATAGAATTGGCTGAGGAGTTCTGCTAACTAGTGATATTAGGTTTTAATAAGACTAGGAGAAGTGGGGCTGTTCCAGAGGACGGGAAGAAAGGCAGTGTTGTGTTGACATTATTGATGCTGGGGTTGTACCTATGATGTGCTAGGCACCTCCCAAACCCAACTACAGGCAGAGACCCTGCCCCAAGAGATAGGTAGTGGACGATTATTCTGTTTTAGGGTCAGTTGATTACAGTTCTGTAAGCAGGCAGGCAGGCCCACTGAGATGTCAAGCAGCTCCACCAGGGACATGCTTGTAGGCCGCAATGGCTGGTGCTGAACACTGAGTGCCAAGCTGTCTGCATGAACATGTGTTGGTGCTTACAGCAGAGCGGAAAGCTGTGAGCAGCACTGCTGACTGGAAAAGGAATGAAAGGACATGCCAGAGAAAGCCACTCTCCAAGGCATGCTCCCTCTCCCACACTGAGACAGTGCTCAAGGTGGATGCTGCAGCTCTTTGCTGTCACTGCCTGATTGTGGCCTGAAAATGATCCTGGCATTGTACTCATGTTCTCAGGTCAGCTCCCATTACAAGCACCAAGTGTTCCTCTTCAGACAGAGGAACAGCCAGTGTTTCTCAAGGCTCAGCCTGCCTCCTGGGAGCACCCAGGATGCAGCACCAAACTTGCAGCACCAGGGCCCTAGAGGCAACAGGGTGCGCTCTGTGTGTGCCAGAGCTCATTGTTGTATCTTGGGGGCAGCAGTTTTAGGAAGAAATCACTTGAGACACAGAGAGCTGTAAACCTTGAAAAGCAGCCATTTATTGCCACACACTGAACTAACCAGCAACCAGCCAAAACTGGCTGGACTATCCCCTAATAATCTAACTCAGTTGCCATAGCAACAAGATTTTATTACTATAACAACCAAATACACAACATATTCCTCCCCCCTTAATGAGAACATCCCCTAAATAAAACAAACACTAAACTAGAGAAGGAGGGTAGACTGCCTCCGTTCCCGGCTAAACCCTGGGGATTATTTTGCCCTGTAACCTTGGGCTCGCCCTAGCTAAAGATCCCACCTTTGAGGAGGCCTTCTGTCTCTAGGTGGATTACAGCAGACTTCTGGTGTTGGTGCACCTGAAAGTACCTTGGGCGCAGGCCTGACAGTGGGCTCAGGGTTTGTAGTGCGAACGGGTGAGGATGTGGTATCAGCTTGTTCAGGGAAAGGGTGTATCTCCACTGCAGGCAGTTATGGAGGCAGAAAGTCAGGAACAGGTGACTCTTGATTCGGTGTCTCACTGGAAGTGGTGAAGTCAGGAAACTCAACTGAAGATGTGTCCTGGGGGACTGGTATGACCTGGCAACAGCTGATCTACATGTTGCCGCCAAGTGAGATCCTCGGCAGTCCAGACAATGTAAGAAACAGGTCTGGTCTGAGCGATGACAGTGGTGAGAACCTGTTTAGCTCCAGAAGCATAATTCTGAGCCAAAATTGGCTGTCCTGGGCAAAAGGTTTGGACTTTTGCTCTGGGTGCATGCCTGATGACTTGATCTTGCTGCTGACTTTGCACAATTTGTTGGGGTTCAGAAGATTTCAGCAGTTCAAAGCAAGTGTGCCGCTGTCGTTCCATCATTAGAAAGACTGGGAATGCCTTGGTCGTAGCATGAGATGTGTTTCTGTAGGATAGTAAGAAGGTGTCCAGACGCTTTGGAATGATAGCCATTTGAAGATGTTAGCCATTTGAAGCTTTGGCCAAAGTCACATGATTGGGTGCAGAAAATGAAATTCACTCTCTTCCCAAGGCCGATTTCAAAGCATGTTTCATTGTCTGCACAAATCTTTCAGCTAATCCATATGTGGATGGATGATATGGTACTGAAGTGATGTGGTGTATCCCATTAGCCTTCATAAAATTTCCAAACTCCTGAGAGATGAACTGTGGTCCTTTGTCACTCACAAGTTGCTCTGGCAGACTGAAACTACTAAAGAGTCCATGAAGTTTTTGGATTGTACTTGGTTTTTCCAGCCATTCCCCTGGGTGTAGGTGTGCCCACTGGGGTGCATTCCTCACACCCTGACATGACATACAAGCTCTTGCCTTCTCTTCAATAGCACTGTCCAATCCCAGCCACCAAAAATAGCTTAGTGCAATTTCCTTCATGTGCAGTATTCCACAGTGACCGGAATGTAGCTGTTCTAACAGTGATCTCAGTGATGGTGGGATAATGTCACATCTTCCCCATAACAACCAACCAGAATGGACCAATAACTCCGTTCTCCTGGACATGTAGCTAACAAGGTTGGGTGAGACCGAGAGGTTCATCGAAATGTTCCATGCATCACCAGGTCCATAACTTGGGACAATACTGGGTCAACGTGAGTTGCCTTCTTTACCTGAGTGGTGGTGATGGGTGTGTTCTCTACCTGTTCAAAGTAAAAAATGTCCTTCTGGGCAATATCTTGACATTTGACTGGCAAAGGCAGCCTTGAGAGACCATCTGCATTGCTGTGCAGAGTGGATTTCCGATACTGGGTTTCATATGTGTGTGTGGAAAGCAACAATACCCATCGTTGCATATGACTAGCAGCTAATGGGGGAATGCCTGTGTCTGGTCCAAAAATTGAAGTCAGAGGTTGATGGTCTGTGAGAAGTGTAAACTTTTGTCCGGACAGGTACTGATGAAACTTTGAAGTCCGAAAAGGATTCCCAATGCCTCACGTTCGATTTGGGCATAGTTAGTTTCTGCTTTGCTTAGGGTGCATGAAGCAAAAGCAATAAGCATCTCTTCTCCTGAAGGCATAAAGTATGACACAACTGCTCCCACTCCATAAAGGGAGGCATCACAGGCCAACTGTAGAGGTAAAGATGGATCAAAGTGCGTCAGAACTCCTGAATTTAGCAATGCACCTTTAGCTTTGTTAAATGCAACATCACAGGCTTCAGTCCACTTCCAGACCTTGTTCTGCCCCAGGAGTTCGTGAAGTGGTTTTAACAGTATGGCTAACTACGAGATGAACTTTCCTTAATAGTTCAATAATCCTAGAAATGAGTGAAGCTGGCTAACATTTTGAAGAGGTGGAGCCTCCACAATAGCCTTAACTTTTGCAGGGGCCTCACGAAGACCTGTAGAATCAATGATGTTGTGACGTTGCATCCCATAATGCTTTATGGAAATATGCTTATGAATGTAAATATTACATAACTGGAATATGTTTTATGCTAAATATGCTATGAAACATCTCTGTAAAGATATGATCTAATGAATATATTCATCCTATGCATGTGTCATTTTTGTATTCAAAGGTTTCAGAGTAACAGCCGTGTTAGTCTGTATTCGCAAAAAGAAAAGGAGTACTTGTGGCACCTTAGAGACTAACCAATTTATTAGAGCATAAGCTTTCGTGAGCTACAGCTCACTTCATCAGATGCATATCGTGGAAACTGCAGCAGACTTTATATATACACAGAGAATATGAACCAATATGAGGTATTGGTTCATATTCTCTGTGTATATATAAAGTCTGCTGCAGTTTCCACGATATGCATCTGATGAAGTGAGCTGTAGCTCACGAAAGCTTATGCTCTAATAAATTGGTTAGTCTCTAAGGTGCCACAAGTACTCCTTTTCTTTTTGTATTCAAAGTTATGAATATTCGCTGTGTACTTGTTTGATTTTAAGTAGCCTTAGTAAGGCATTTGGTCAGCTTCTTTAGAAAGGAATTTGCAAGTTAAGTGCCCAATCAAGAAACACTTAAGCTAACAATGAACGTTGAGACGCCAATCCACATCTGAACTTTCCTGGGAATGTGGCCTGGCTTGTAAGGACTGAGGCATGCATGGACATGTGACTTGCCCATGTGACTCCAAAACTCCATCTTGTAGAGGGGATTCTGCACAGGGGGAGGGAGGGGTCTCCACCCACAAGAGAAAGTCTATTTAAGCCCCTGGGAGACCCCTCCATTTTGTCTTCAGCTGGCTCAAGAGGTAGCCTCTCCACCCCAAAGAATACCTGAAAGAAACTGGAACAAAGGACAGTAACCATGGGGGCAGGGCCGGTCCACAACATTTTGGCACCTGAGGTGGGGAACTCAAATAACGCCCCCATGCCCCCTCGCTTGGGCCAAAACTTTGAAAGGTCTCAGTTCTGCCTTCTTCCTGATCTACTCCTCTCATGGTACTGCTCTGCTACCTACCCAAATAAAGGAGAACCAACAACTTAAAATGCCTTGTTCAAAAATTTTAAGTAACACTTAACTTTCAAACTCCTGACCAGCAAATGTAACTTCTCTTGTCTGCATAGTAAACACTGGCATTTGTATCTGTTTGAATAATCAAAGTGGTGCTTTCTGTGCCCTCTTGGTTGCAAAGATTTGAACTGCTTCCTGCTGAAGGTCCACAGTCTGAGCAAGCTCATGCTCGATTGAGATGGTTGCAAGGCCGACCAGCCTCTCCTGTGTCATTGTGGATCATACATGTGTTTATTAGCTTCAGCTTGGACAAGCTGCGTTCTCCACTGGCAACTGTTACAGGAAGTGTTAGAAGTATGTGCAGAACAACGAAAGCATTTGGAAAGAGGGTGGTCATCTTATTCGTGCACATATATTCCAGAACAGCCTTTGGAGTTGATCCTGCTGAAATGTATCTTGAAAAGGCCTTCAGTTCATCACCTAGAATCATAGAATATCAGGGTTGGAAGGGACCCCTGAAGGTCATCTAGTCCAACCCCCTGCTTCAAGCAGGACCAATTCCCAGTTAAATCATCCCAGCCAGGGCTTTGTCAAGCCTGACCTTAAAAACCTTTAAGGAAGGAGATTCTACCACCTCCCTAGGTAACGCATTCCAGTGTTTCACCACCCTCTTAGTGAAAGTTTTTCCTAATATCCAATCTAAACCTCCCCCACTGCAACTTGAGACCATTACTCCTCGTTCTGTCATCTGCTACCATTGAGAACAGTCTAGAGCCATCCTCTTTGAAACCCCCTTTCAGGTAGTTGAAAGCAGCTATCAAATCCCCCCTCATTCTTCTCTTCTGCAGGCTAAACAATCCCAGCTCCCTCAGCCTCTCCTCATAACTCATGTGTTCTAGACCCCTAATCATTTTTGTTGCCCTCCACTGGACTACTTCCAATTTATCCACATCCTTCTTGAAGTGTGGGGCCCAAAACTGGACACAGTACTCCAGATGAGGCCTCACCAATGTCGAATAGAGGGGAACGATCACGTCCCTCGATCTGCTCGCTATGCCCCTACTTATACATCCCAAAATGCCATTGGCCTTCTTGGCAACAAGGGCACACTGCTGACTCATATCCAGCTTCGCGTCCACTGTCACCCCTAGGTCCTTTTCCGCAGAACTGCTGCCTAGCCATTCAGTCCCGAGTCTGTAGCTGTGCATTGGATTCTTCCATCCTAAGTGCAGGACCCTGCACTTATCCTTATTGAACCTCATCAGATTTCTTTTGGCCCAATCCTCCAATTTGTCTAGGTCCTTCTGTATCCTATCCCTCCCCTCCAGCGTATCTACCACTCCTCCCAGTTTAGTATCATCCGCAAATTTGCTGAGAGTGCAATCCACACCATCCTCCTGATCATTTATGAAGATATTGAACAAAACCGGTCCCAGGACCGACCCTTGGGGCACTCCACTTGATACCGGCTGCCAACTAGACATGGAGCCATTGATCACTACCCGTTGAGCCCGACAATCTAGCCAGCTTTCTACCCACCTTATAGTGCATTCATCCAGCCCATACTTCCTTAACTTGCTGACAAGAACACTGTGGGAGACCGTGTCAAAAGCTTTGCTAAAGTCAAGAAACAATACATCCACTGCTTTCCCTTTATCCACAGAACCTGTAATCTCATCATAAAAGGCGATTAGATTAGTCAGGCATGACCTTCCCTTGGTGAATCCATGCTGGCTGTTCCTGATCACTTTCCTCTCATGCAAGTGCTTCAGGATTGATTCTTTGAGGACCTGCTCCATGATTTTTCCAGGGACTGAAGTGAGGCTGACTGGCCTGTAGTTCCCAGGATCCTCCTTCTTCCCTTTTTTAAAGATTGGCACTACATTAGCCTTTTTCCAGTCATCCGGGACTTCCCCGGTTCGCCACGAGTTTTCAAAGATAATGGCCAATGGCTCTGCAATCACAGCCGCCAATTCCTTCAGCACTCTCGGATGCAACTCGTCCGGCCCCATGGACTTGTGTACGTCCAGCTTTTCTAAATAGTCCCTAACCACCTCTATCTCCACAGAGGGCTGGCCATCTCTTCCCCATTTTGTGATGCCCAGCGCAGCAGTCTGGGAGCTGACCTTGTTAGTGAAGACAGAGGCAAAAAAAGCATTGAGAACATTAGCTTTTTCCACATCCTCTGTCACTAGGTTGCCTCCCTCATTCAGTAAGGGGCCCACACTTTCCTTGGCTTTCTTCTTGTTGCCAACATACCTGAAGAAACCCTTCTTGTTACTCTTGACATCTCTGGCTAGCTGCAGCTCCAGGTGCGATTTGGCCCTCCTGATAACATTCCTACATGCCCGAGCAATATTTTTATACTCTTCCCTGGTCATATGTCCAACCTTCCACTTCTTGTAAGCTTCTTTTTTATGTTTAAGATCCGCTAGGATTTCACCATTAAGCCAAGCTGGTCGCCTGCCATATTTACTATTCTTTCGACTCATTGGGATGGTTTGTCCCTGTAACCTCAACAGGGATTCCTTGAAATACAGCCAGCTCTCCTGGACTCCTTTCCCCTTCAAGTTAGTCCCCCAGGGGATCCTGGCCATCCGTTCCCTGAGGGAGTCGAAGTCTGCTTTCCTGAAGTCCAGGGTCCGTATCCTGCTGCTTACCTTTCTTCCCTGCGTCAGGATCCTGAACTCAACCAACTCATGGTCACTGCCTCCCAGATTCCCATCCACTTTTGCTTCCCCCACTAATTCTACCCGGTTTGTGAGCAGCAGGTCAAGAAAAGTGCCCCCCCTAGTTGGCTCCTCTAGCACTTGCGCCAGGAAATTGTCCCCTACGCTTTCCAAAAACTTCCTGGATTGTCTATGCACCGCTGTATTGCTCTCCCAGCAGATATCAGGAAAATTAAAGTCACCCATGAGAACCAGG
Organism: Lepidochelys olivacea; assembly: GCF_965140295.1. Classification (NCBI taxonomy): domain Eukaryota; kingdom Metazoa; phylum Chordata; order Testudines; family Cheloniidae; genus Lepidochelys; species Lepidochelys olivacea. The sequence goes on along the minus strand of NC_140418.1, from coordinate 40,414,149 downwards.
GCATGCGATCTAGTAGCTTCCGTGAGCTGCCGGAAGAAAGCCTCATCTACCTCATCCCCCTGGTCCGGTGGTCTATAGCAGACTCCCACCACTACATCACTCTTGTTGCACACACTTCTAAACTTAATCCAGAGACACTCAGGTTTTTCTACAGTTTCGTACCGGAGCTCTGAGCAGTCATACTGCTCCCTTACATACAGTGCTACTCCCCCACCTTTTCTGCCCTGCCTGTCCTTCCTGAACAGTTTATAACCATCCATGACAGTACTCCAGTCATGTGAGTTATCCCACCAAGTCTCTGTTATTCCGATCACGTCATAGTTCCTTGACATCACCAGGACCTCCAGTTCTCCCTGCTTGTTTCCAAGGCTTTGTGCATTTGTATATAAGCACTTGAGATAACCTGTTGATCGCCCCTCATTCCCAGTATGAGGCAGGAGCCCTCCCCTCACAGACATTCCTGCCTGTGCTTCCTCCCTAAATCACTCACATCAATATCGCGCATGTCATCATACCAGTCCCACAGGACACTGTCTCTAGTGCCCTGCATTGCTGGTGTAGGTCTTCTTCAGGTATAGTGAAGAGTTTTGGAATATCCTACAACATCCCAAATATACTGCTGTGTTCCTTGAGCTGCATAAAACGTTCAACTGAATGTATTGCACAATCTAGCACCTGGTTAAAGAATTCATCTGTGAATTGTTGTTTGGGGTCTCTTATGGGATTATCCTGTGCCTCGTAATCAAAATGTCTTCTTCTTCGGTGACTCTTGTATTCTTAAATGGGTGGGAAAAGAGCTTCAGTGTGAAGTTCCTCTGCCAACTTCTGTGCACTATTCAGAAAGTTTTGAAATCCTTCATCTAACCAGTAAGAGTGTAGGTATGACTTTGCTTTGTCCAGTTGTTCCATTGCTCCAGATATATCAAGGTCAACACCTTAGAGTCTCTTGCTTACAACATTACAAACAGTATGTCATGCCACAACTTCAAATTTCTGTGTGGCTTAGTGTTATGTATGTTTCTGGTGATTCCATTTCCCTCTGCCACTGTTCTCCCACAAACAGTTCCTGTCATAGCATTACCCTCCATAATGGAAACTATGGCATCATCCATCTTCCCAATTTGGTGTTTGATAGGCTTTATCACCTCCACTTGACTTTCCCATCATGTGGCACTCGGTGGTTTCAGTGTCAGAGAGGATGTTCCCAGATGTTGCTTCAAAATTTGCCATTGATGGGTTGATGCAGAGAAAAGTACATAGATGCTTTGAAATACATGAAAAAATTCAGCAGCCTCACTAGAAGCTGATGCTGCATCACTGACCACCAAGTTCAATGAATGAGAACTGCATGGGACAAAAAAAAGCTGGAGGGTTGAACTCTCAGATCCGTGTCTGCACTCATCTGTTCTTTCCTCTCATGTTGGCACCATTATTGTAGCCCTGACCTCTCATGTCAGCTATCGCAATTCCCGTATCTTCCAGCTTTTTGAGAAGTACATTTCTCATACCAGCTCCTGTAGTATCATCAATGTCAATAAATTCTAGAAAATGCTCTATGACAGTCACCACTGCAGGGACTTTTACTAGGATCTGTTTTTGTTACAAAATGCACCATTAAAGTCATTTGTTCTGTATGGCTGATGTCAGGTGTGCAGTCCAGAATAACATCTTGCTGACTTCAGATCTGCCACAATCTTCTGTTTGACTTTTGTTGCCAGTAACTGTAGGATCTCATTTTGAATTGTTTTTCCAAGGTAGTGGTGTGTGTACATTTCTTGGGTGGTGATTCTTCTTAGATGCTCCTGGAGTACAGCATCAAACTCAGCCATCAGCTCCACAATTTTAAGGAAGTTTCCATTGTTTGGCACATACTGCTGATCTGAAGTGCCATGCCGTGCTAGGTTTTGGGTAGCAAGCATTCTCACAATAGCAATGAGCCTTTTCAGAACATTTTGCCAGTAAAGTGACTCTAATGCAATCTTCTCTTGATGCTGATCTATGGTGGCCTTTAACCTTAGTCTCATCTCAAGCTCTTTCCACCTATGGAATGCTCTCTGATGATTTGCTGTCTTCTCATGGCATGCCAGATTTCTAGCCAGATTTTTCCAGTCCTTTGTTTCTGTAGAACCCAATGTGTCTGGAACATTAGACTGGAGGAGTTTCCAACAAAAACAGTATGCAGCATTCTGGGTTTTTGAGTACATAAAGCCATGGCCTCTCCACTTTGTCACCATTGGGGATTTCACACCAGTAATGTGTTGGATGGAACCTTCTATTTTCATGGTCTTTGGGGAACATGAAGTTTTTCACTTGCTGTGGCCCATGCAGTACAAGGAAGTCCCTCCTGCTCAAGTGGGTCCGCAGTCCTGGATCATCTAGAGGAACTAAACTCAGCAGCAGCTGTTTCTTGCGCCTCCACCTCACTCTTCTCTGATCTACACTTTTCTTCAGGAATGTGCATGGTTACATCCATTTGAGATGGAGATATGGATGCTGCAGTAGCTGCCAGGTCACCTGCACTCTGACTAATTGGAAGATCAGGCATCTCCTCACCACTCATATCCTCACTGGGGCTGGAAGGCTCACTGAACATTTGTCTCTGTGTATCTCAGGAGAGCTCCTTCCTGCATAGATAGAAAGCAAAGGAAGCTTTTTTCTTTTTCTGAATGCTGGCCCAGAGAGGTGTTTTCTTCTTTCACTCATGACTGCTGTTCTGTGCCAGCTATAGTGGCTCTCACTCAGTTGAAGGGGACAAATAAGCAGGCTGGTAGAAGGGCCTGAGTGAGGGAAGATATCAGCGTCTTAAGGGCCTAACTGGCTCAAACTACTTCAGTTGACTGCCCGTTCTCCTCGAGTGGGTTCAGGGAAGCAGCAGGAAACAGGAAGCTCCCTGAGAAGCTGGTGTTAATCAGTCCAGGCTCCTGGTGGCGCTAGAGAGGTACATAAGAGGTTCATCCTCCTCTCTCTCCCTGCAGCTCCTGCTGCTTTCTGTTATTTTCTCTCACCTTTTCACCTGTCTGCCTGTTATGTCTCTTGTGCCCTCCTTCCTCCAGCACAGCACTCCACCATCTCTGCGCATCTGGAGCAGAGAGAATACATATGCACCAGCAGCAAACAATTTTCTACACTCCGAGTCCTAGTGGCACCCCCTCATCCACAATCTGGCACCTGAGGTGGCCGCCTCAGTTTGCCTCATGGTAAGGCCAGCCTTGCACAGGGGATGTGAGTGATTCCTGGACCCAGATTAGAAGGAGGCTAGTCTGTAAAAGTAGTTTACTGGAACATCTGTGAGAGTGAGATTTCATCTGTAATCACTTTCTTACTGTATTAGGTTTAGACTTGGGTGTTTTATTTTATTTGGTAATTTACTTTGTTCTGTCTGTTATTACTTAAAATCACTTAAATCCTACTTTTTGTAGTTAATAAAATAACTTTTTACTTATTAATTAACCCAGAGTATGTATTAATACCTGTGGGGGCAAACAGCTGTGCATCTCTCTCTATCGGTGTTATAGAGGGCGAACAATTTATGAATTGTAAAACAGCTTTATTGGGGTTTGGACCCCATTGGGAGCTGGGCATATGAGTGTTAGAGACAGGGATACTTCTTAAGCTGTTTTCAGTTAAGCCTGCAGCTGTTGGGGGATGTGGTTCAGACCTGGGTCTGGGTTTGTAACAGGCTAGCGTGTCTGGCTCAAACTGGCAAGGTTCTGGAGTCTCAAGTTGGCAGGGAAAACGGGTGAGAAGTAGTCTCAGCACATCAGCTGGCATTTCCCAAGGGGTTTTCTGTGATCCAAACCCATTACAGATGTATTCCAAATATTCAACAGAGGGCTGAAAGAATTCACACTTGTCTTTGCGGACTTGTAGGCCATACTGTTCCAGTCTTTGTAGGGTAGCCTCTAAATTCTTTAGGTGATCCTCCTCATTCCTTCCAGTGACCAGGATATCATCCAGAGAGCACTGGACTCCTGACAATCCACACAAAATCTGGTTCATAGCCCTCTGGAACAAGGCAGGAGCAGACATTATTCCAAAGGGTAGGCAACAGTATCAATAAAGCCTTCATGCGTCACAATAGTCAACAGCTCTTGGGACTTTTCATCAACGTGCACCTGTAAATACGCGCTTGACTCAGATCAATCTTATTGAACTTTTGTCCCCCAGCCAGGCCTGTGAAGAGGTCATTGATGTGGGGAAGTGGGTATTGCTCTGCACACAACACCAGGTTGACAGTGAGTTTAAAATCTCTGCAAATCCAGAGGGAGCCATCTTTCTTCACTATGGGAATGATTGGAGTTGCCCATGGGCTATGGGTAACTGGTATTAGGACTCCATTTGTGACCAGGCACTCCAGGTCTGCTCAACCTTTGGCCTGAGGGCATATGGCACAGTTCTAGCTTTCAGATATTTTGGTTGACTGCCAGGTTTAATGTTCAATGTCATTGTGATTCCCTTCATACTTCCCAGATCCTCTCCAAAAACAGCAGCATGTTTCCTTAGTACAGCAGTCAGACCAGTTTCATCTTTAGTCATTTGGTGCACTTCTGCTGAGTTCAGCTGAATCTTCCTCAGCCAAGACCTACCCATTAAGGCTAGATAATTGCCTTTCACCACAAACAGTGGCAATTTAGCAGCCTGTCCATTGAGCTCCACTTTAACATCAGTAGTGCCCAACATGGGCACAGCTTCTTCTGTGTACATCTTCAGAACAGTTTTTGTTGCCTTAAGCAGAAGATGCTATAGCTTTTCTTTATACACAGTCTCTGAGACCAGCGAGATGGCTGCACCGATGTCCAGCTCCATGCGTACAGGTTTGCCTTCCAATAACGGGGTTACCCAGTATTCATGTGAGCCCACTGCCAAAGACAAAACTTGGAGTGGCACTTCTTCTGACAAGGTGTCACCTTGACCATCCTGGGTCTGCTCTAGGGTATGCAGATTTTCCTTTTTGGTCCACCAGACCGCAGGCCTCTTTCTTTTGTTTACAGGCACACTCAATGTGTGCTTTTTCGCCAGTGTCGACACACCAGGTCCTTACACCAGAATTCTGATACTTGGTGACCCGGCTTACCACATTGGTAACATTCCTGACTCCCCACAGTTTTGTGACACCTTATGCACACTAGGGGATGCACTGATGGATTGTGCCTCCTTTGTAGCCAGTTCCCTGGAGACCACAATATCAACAGCCTTCTGTAAGGTAAGCTGAGCCTCTGTCAATAGGCTCTTCCGTATAGCTTCACTGTGCGAGCCACACAGTAACCTGTCACATAGGGCATCATTTAACATCTCCTTAAATTCAGTGTTCTGCAAGCTTTTTCAAAGTTGCTACAAATTGTACAACTGTTTTGTCTTTTTGGTCTCTTTTGTGGAACCTATATCTTTCAGCAATTACCAGTGGTTTTGGAGAAAAATGGGACCCCAGGATTTCCACAATGCCACTGTAAGATTTGGTTTCTGGCTTAACAGGGTGTAGTAAGCTGCATAGCAGGTAGTAGGTCTTAGCCCCTACAACACTTAAGAATATTGGCACCTTCTGTTCTTCTGCTATGTCATTTGCAATAACAAAAAGCTCAAAATGCTCAGTATATACATGCCATTGCACTGTAGACTCCTCAAAAGGTTCCAATGGCCCTGTAAGTGTAGCCATGGTTCTAGTTTCAATTTGCACCGTCAGTGCAAACAAGCCAGTTCTCACTCTCTTCCAACAGCAAAAAGGTTTTATTTATTTATTTTTTTAACCTTGACTTCTACCTTCTTCTGTTGCTGGGGAAGCACAGGTATCCCACTCTCCTCACCACATTGTTGTATCCTTGGGGGCAACAGTTTTAGGAAGAAATCACTTGAGACACAGAGAGTTGTAAACCTTGTAAAGCAGCCATTTATTGCCACACACTGTACTAACCAGCAACCAGCCAAAACTGGCTGGGCTATCCCCTAATAATCTAACTCCGTTGCCATAGCAACAAGATTATATTACTACGACAACCAAATACACAACACTCATCAGCTTGGGTTTCCATTTCCACACTCCAGGAACAAGCAGGAGGATCAGGCCAGGATCCTGTGTGAGCCATTTCCAAGGAGAGGGAAACTGTCAGTAGATGAAAGAAGGAACTGCTTGGAATTCTCTGTGGAATGTACCTCACTCAGGAGAGCGATTCTGCCTGTGATGCTGCTCCCCCGGTGCTGCTTCCATGTTGGCTGTCTGCCTGGAGCCCTGCTTCTTGGTACTACCTGCTAGATCAGTGATTCTCAACCTGTGGGCTGCACGTGACATCCTCAGGGCCGTCCAGATATTATTGGATATGGCCCACAATAGTAAATAGGTTGAGAATCACTGCGCTAGATACTCTTTTTTCTCTCCATCTGCTTCTGGAACTCAGGGCAAGCGCCGGCCAGAAAATGCTATTTTACACTAAAAAATGCAAAAGAATTCTGCATTTCTTCGTGGGGGAGGGGGTGGGGGGGGCAAAGGGGTAGGGAGAGGTTCAATTTTTTGTGTGTGGAAATTTTTTTATTTTAACCAAAAAGAAAACTGATTTTTTTCATTTTCTAGGTATTTTTTATAAAAAACTGGAACATTTTAAAAGGAACAAAAATGTCCACAGAAAAGTTTTATTTCCAAAATAAGGGAATTTTTCAGTGCAGTCCCCTCTTCCTATTTTGGAACATCAAATTTTGAGCAGCAATTCCCAGGACTCACATTGAACTATCACAGATTCCAGTCATGATCCCAACACATTTGCCCAAGGGATGCATGGAACCACTACAAATTCTTGCCATGACCCAAAACTTTCCTTCCCAGGGTATACATGGAACTGCCATCACCCCAACACAACTTCCTAGAGCATGTGTGGAACTCCCATGGATTCCAGCCACGAACCAACATGTCTTCCCAGGGTACACATGGAACTGCCACATTCTCACCATGACCCCAACATGTTTTCAGCCTGTAACTGACTCCTCTGAGGACCTGATATGGCCTGGTCTGGTCTTGTCTGGTTCCTGTTCTCTGGGAGGATGTCGTCTCACATGCATGCATGCACGCACTCACACCCCCTCCCCCTATCTCTCACTTGGCCTGTGCACTCTGCATATTGGTTGTCTCATGTCCCATTGTATTACCTAGCTAGCACTTCATGTCTGGGTCACTTGGTAAGCTGGGCTCATTCAAACATCATGCATTTTTTTAATACAGTCAAATGCCAAGTCCTACCTGTAGAAACAAATAATTTAGATCACTTTTACAAGTTAGGGGCTGGTATCAGGGGAAGCCGTGACTCTGAAAAGGACTGAGGGGTCATGGTGAAACCAACTGGAAAGAGCTTCCAGTGCGGTGCAGTAGCTAAAAGGGTGAACGTGATCCTTGGATGTATGAGCAGGAGAATATATGGTTGAATTAGAGGTATGGTGTTTGGTCTGTGTATGGCATTCATGACATCATTACTGGTTAGTGTGTCCACTTCTGGTCTCCACACTCTAAAAAGGATACTGTAAAATTGGAAAAAATTCAGAAAAGAGCTATGAAAATTATCTGAGGTTGAGCAAACCTGCCTTAAGAACATAAGAATGGCCATACTGGCTCAGACCAAAGGTCCATCCAGCCCAGTAGCCTGTCTACAGACAGTGGCCAATGCCAAGTGCCCCAGAGGGAGTGAACCTAACAGGTAATGATCAAGTGACCTCTCTCCTGCCATCCGTCTCCACCCTCTGACAAACAGAGGCTGGGGACACCATTCCTTACTCATCCTGGCTAATAGCCATTAATGAACTTAACCTCCATGAATTTATCCAGTTCTCTTTTAAACCCTGTTATAGTCCTAGCCTTCACTGCCTCCTCAGGCAAGGAGTTCCACAGGTTGACTGTGCGCTGAGTGAAGAAGAACTTCCTTTTATTTGTTTTAAACCTGCTGCCCATTAATTTCATTTGGTGGCCCCTAGTTCTTATATTATGGAAAGAAGTAAATAACTTTTCCTTATTCACTTTCTCCACACCACTCATGATTTTATATACCTCTATCATATCCCCCTTTAGTCTCCTCTTTTCCAAGCTGAAAAGTCCTAGCCTCTTTAATCTCTCCTTATATGGGACCCATTCCAAATCCCGAATCATTTTAGTTGCCCTTTTCTGAACCTTTTCTAATACCAATATATCTTTAAGATGAGGGACCACATCTGTATACAGTATTCAAGAAGAAGTATGGGCTGGATGAATGCACTATAAGGTGGGTAGAAAGTTGGCTAGATTGTTGGGCTCAACGGGTAGTGATCAATGGCTCCATGTCTAGTTGGCAGCCAGTGTCAAGTGGAGTGCCCCAGGGGTCGGTCCTGGGGCCGGTTTTGTTCAATATCTTCATAAATGATCTGGAGGATGGTGTGGATTGCACTCTCAGCAAATTTGCGGATGATACTAAACTGGGAGGAGTGGTAGATATGCTGGAGGGCAGGGATAGGATACAGAGGGACCTAGACAAATTGGAGGATTGGGCCAAAAGAAATCTGATGAGGTTCAATAAGGATAAGTGCAGGGTCCTGCACTTAGGACGGAAACCCCCAATGCACAGCTACAGACTAGGGACCGAATGGCTAGGCAGCAGTTCTGCGGAAAAGAACCTAGGGGTGACAGTGGACGAGAAGCTGGATATGAGTCAGCAGTGTGCCCTTGTTGCCAAGAAGGCCAATGGCATTTTGGGATGTATAAATAGGGGTATAGAGAGCAGATCAGATCGAGGGACATGATCACTCCCCTCTATTCGACATTGGTGAGGCCTCATCTGGAGTACTGTGTCCAGTTTTGGGCCCCACACTACAAGAAGGATGTGGATAAATTGGAGAGAGTCCAGTGAAGGGCAACAAAAATTATTAGGGGTCTGGAACACATGAGTTATGAGGAGAGGCTGAGGGAACTGGGATTGTTTATACTGCAGAAGAGAAGAATGAGGGGGGATTTGATAGCTGCTTTTAACTACCTAAAAGGTGGATCCAAAGAGGATGGATCTAGTCTATTCTCAGTGATAGCAGATGACAGGACAAGGAGTAATGGTCTCAAGTTGCAGTGGGGGAGGTTTAGGTTGGATATTAGGAAAACCTTTTTCACTAGGAGGGTGGTGAAACACTGGAATGCGTTACCTAGGGAGGTGGTAGAATCTCCTTCCTTAGAAGTTTTTAAGGCCAGGCTTGACAAAGCCCTGGCTGGGATGATTTAGTTGGGATTGGTCCTGCTTTGAGCAGGGGGTTGGACTAGATGACCTCCTGAGGTCCCTTCCAACCCTGATATTCTATGATTCTATGTGGGCGTACCATGGATTTATATAAGGGCAATGAGATATTCTCCATCTTATTCTCTATCCTTTAATTATTCCTAACATCCTGTTTGCTTTTTTTGACCGCTGCTGCACACTGCATGGACATCTTCAGAGAACTATCCACAATGACTCCAAGATCTTTCTCCTGATTAGTTGTAGCTGAATTAGCCCCCATCATATTGTATGTATAGTTGAGGTTATTTTTTCCAATGTGCATTACTTTACATTTATCCACATTAAATTTAATTTGCCATTTTGTTGACCAATCACTTAGTTTTGTGAGATCTTTTTGAAGTTCTTCACAGCCTGCTTTGGTCTTAACTATCTTGAGCAGTTTAGTATCATCTACAAACTTTGCCTCCTCATTGTTTACCCCTTTCTCCAGATCATTTATGAATAAGTTGAATAGGATTGGTCCTAGGACTGACCCTTGGGGAACACCACTAGTTACCCCTCTCCATTCTGAAAATTTACCATTTATTCCTACCATTTGTTCTGTGTCTTTTAACCAGTTCTCAATCCATGAAAGGATCTTCCCTCTTATCCCATGACAACTTAATTTACATAAGAGCCTTTGGTGGGCGACCTTGTCAAAGGCTTTCTGGAAATCTAAGTACACTATGTCCACTGGATCCCCCTTGTCCACATGTTTGTTGTCCCACTCAAAGAACTCTAATAGATTAGTAAGACATGATCTCCCTTTACAGAAACCATGTTGACTTTTGGGCAACAATTGATGTTCTATGTGTCTGACAATTTTATTCTTTACTAATGTTTCAAGTAATTTGTCCGGTACTGACGTTAGACTTACCGGTCTGCAATTGCCAGGATCACTTCTAGAGCCCTTCTTAAATATTGGCATTACATTAGCTGTCTTCCAGTCATTGGGTACAGTAGCTGATTTAAGGGACAGGTTACAAACCATAGTTAATAGTTCTGCAATTTCACATTTGAGTTCTTTCAGAACTCTTGGGTGAATGCCATCTGGTCCCGGTGACTTGTTACTGTTAAGTTTCTCAATTAATTCCAAAACCTCCTCTAGCGACACTTCAATCTGTGACAATTCCTCAGATTTGTCACCTACAAAAGATGGCTCAGGTTTGGGAATCTCCCTAGCATCCTCCGCCCTGAAGGCTGAAGCAAAGAATTCATTTAGTTTCTCTGCCATGACTTTATCGTCTTTAAGTGCTCCTTTTGTATCTCGATTGTCCAGGGCCCCACTGGTTGTTTAGCAGGCTTTCTGCTTCTGACATACTTAAAAAACATTTTGTTATTACCTTTTGAGTTTTTGGCTAGCTGTTCTTCAAACTCCTTTTTGGCTTTTCTTATTACATTTTTACATTTAATTTGGCAGTGTTTATGCTCCTTTCTATTTACCTCACTAGGATCTGACTTCCACTTTGTAAAAGATGCCTTTTTATCTCTCACTGCTTCTTTTACATGGTTGTTAAGCCACTGTGGCTCTTTTTTAGTTCTTTTACTGTGTTTTTTAATTTGGGGTATACCTTTAAGTTGAGCCTCTATTATGGTGTCTTTGAAAAGTTTCCATGCAGCTTGCAGGGATTTCACTCTAGTCACTGTACCTTTTAATTTCTGTTTAACTAACCTCCTCATTTTTGCATAGTTCCCCTTTCTGAAGTTAAATGCCACAGTGTTGGGCTGCTGAGGTGTTCTTCCCACCACAGGAATGTTAAATGTTATTATATTATGTGTGAGAGACTGCAGAAGCTCAATCTATTTAATTTATTGACAAGAAGGTTAATAGGTGACTGCACAGTCCATATGGCCCTACATGGGGAGAAGACTTCTGAGAGCAGCAGACAAAGGTATAGTGAAATCTACTGGCTTGGAAATGAAGCGAGCCAAATTCAGACTGGAAATAATAAGGCACACATTTTGCACAGTGTGGAGAGTTAACCATTTAGACAACTGCCCTAAGGACATGGTAAATTGTCTCTCTTGGAGTCTTTACATTTACCCCAGGTGCTTTGCTAAAAGATCTGCCTTTGCTCAGCCAAATCCCCTTGGAGCAGCAGGGGTTAATCCCAGGACCAGACACTGCTCTTAACAATAAAGCAAACTTTTCTATCAGCAGGGCAAGCCCTCAGTTGGTATCGGGGGTGGTGGTAGGGGAGAGTTCCAAGAGCAGACACCTCTGGAGAGTCACACATCTACATCCCCAGCAAAAATACAATATACCCAGCCAAAAGCACCTACCTTTTCAGATCTATGCTCTCTGACCAGACTAAGAGTGTGAGCAGCCCAGCCCGCTCTGTCCCCTTGGGGGACTTTGCTGCAGTCACAGATGTTAGGGAATGTTGGGTGCTGAGCCCTGCTCCCAGATCCCTGGAGGCCCCAGCTGGGTCCTGCTGCCCCTGGCCAGACCTCTCCACAGCAGCTTTCTCAGCTGCCCCTTCTTCTGCTTTATACTTTCCCAGCCCAACACAACTGCCACTGCTGTACCAGTACCTTTCCCATCCCTGCCCTGTGCCAGCTGATTGGCCTAGTGCCCACAGGTGACCTATTGCCAATTCTCTGTCTCTGCTTTGGAATGACACTCCCCCCCTCCTAGGGGGCCAGACCAATCTCCTGATGCCACCCCACCCCCACAGTAGGAAGTGGGACACAGTGAGAAACCAGGGGCCATGTCTGCCCATAACCAATCAGGGCACCTCTGCAGAGGAAAGGCTCTGCACAGCCTCTGTAAAACTTCCCTATCTTAGGGCTTTCCAACATAGGCTAGATTAAAAATCCATTTCTCTTGCTGCATTCTGTGCCCACCATACTGGTCAGTGCGCCTCCTCTCTTCTCCCCTGTTCTGTGGTCCGGCTACACATCAGAGCTCACTTAGTTCTCACTAGGCTCTAGTCCTTGGGGTGGATCCCAGTAAACATATGTAAGCAGGGTCTGAATGAATGCTTCCCTGACAGCTAGCTGGGAGGGGGAGAGACTTTGGGTGTGTTTATGTAAATACAGTTTGCTCCTGCTCTGCTTACATTGTCAGCAGATAGAGCAGTGTTAAAGTGATCAACTTTAGCTGGTGTTGGGGCAGGGGCAGTGAAATATGGTTACCAATGTTGTAATTATTGTAAGAATACAGGAAAGCAGGACTGTGCTTAACCTGTCCCAAATAAAGGGGTTGCCGTCAGTTGAAAGAGCCTCTAAGCCAGGAGCTCGAATGCCAGAGCCCTGTGAAAATAAGAAGGGTGGAAATAGATATTCTAGTCAGGAGGCGGCAAAACCTCATCAAGGGTTCTTCCCTAGATTGGTTTGAACTGTTCCTCCCCACTGTTCAAAGAATAGACCTAAAGAGGTTTCATTAGGACCCTTTGTTATTTTAATTGCTCTATCAGAGCTCAAACCACTTGTGGTAAAATTGTGTTTCTGTGTGGTCTGTGGTAGACCTAAAAATCACTGAGAGCTGAAATCAGTTGAGATGGGGCTGTGTTACTACCCAGCCTGCAAGGAGCTGCAAATTACTAAGAGGCTGACATGTGGAGGTCACAACAGAGAGGCAGGTGGCTGGTGAGGCAGAGAGGTGCAGTGTGCAGGCAGCTGGCAGAAAGGGCCAGCGTGAGTAAGGAGCCTCTTTACCCTCCTCCACCCAGGGTGGGAGATGAACTCTGGTTCTGCACTGACCAAGAGTGTTAGGATATAGATATTCAGGCCTGTCTGTAAAGGCCTATACTCTAAGAATTTAGGTGTATTCTTATCACTTGGCTAATTAAATAAATAAAAGAATCAAAATCACTATCTGCTGGTGTAAGGGCCTTCTCTTACTGTGACAGTCTGAGGCCCTGTTCTTAGGCTAAGGCCTTTGGCTAAGCAGCAGAGGCAGCCATAAGCTGGGAAGCGAACGGTCACATCCTCACATTCCAAACTAGTCACATTGAAATAAGGTGCTATTGGGCTGTTAGGCACTATCAGGACAGGATTGTATTCCTATCACCTCCAGAGAAAGGGAAGTGCCTAGAAAATGTAAAAGGAAACTTAGTTTGATAGCATCCTGTCTGGCAAGAACTCACTTATCAATAGCTGGGATGTGAAATCCTCACTTCTGTATTGTTTTGTCATTATAGTTCCCACTTTGCTGTTGTTTGTCTGTATAATCTCTGTCTGGTTCTGTGATTGTTCCTGTCTGCTGTATAATTAATTTTGCTGGGTGTAAACTAATTAAGGTGGTGGGATATAATTGGTTACATAATCATGTTACAATATGTTAGGATTGGTTAGTTAAATTTCAGGAAAATGATTGGTTAAGGTATAGCTAAGCAGAACTCAAGTTTTACTATATAATCTGTAGTCAATGAGGAAGTGACTGGGTGTGGGTGGGCATGGGGGTGTGTGAGATGGGAACAGGGAATGGGGGTAAGAAAACTGGAATCATGCTTGCTGGAAGTTCACCCCAATAAACATCAAATTGTTTGCACCTTTGGACTTCGGGTATTGTTGCTCTGTTCATGCGAGAAGGACCAGAGAAGTAAGTGGGTGAAGGAATAAGCCCCCTAACATCTGACAGCAACTGTGAGTGGGGTCCAGAGAAGGGATGGGCACATTAAAGGGACTTTTGGGTTGCTGGACTTAAGATCCTGAGGGGAAAAGGACACTGCCTAACTTACTTGGGGTTGGGTCTTTTGCTCATGGTTATGTTTATGAACCCTGTTCATGGTGTTTTTTTCAAATTAATGCGAAGTTACTCCTCTCCTTTTATTAAAATGTTTCTTTTCTATATGCGGACTCCATGGTTGCAAGTGGGGAAGTATTGCCTCTAGAGGCACCTGGGGTTGTGTGTAATTTTCGCAGGTTACCGGGTGGGGGCTTGAGCCGGTTCTCTGTTGTATTGATGGAAAGGAACCCCTAGATACTGAATGCAGCCCTGATTGCTGCTGGCTCCACCTGGCAGAAGGGTTACACATTGTGGCAAGGCACCCCTTCTGCCTCGCCAGACTTAGTGCTCCCTCCTCTGGCAGGGACAGGGCCTGGGGTAAATCAGCCCCCCCCCCCCCCCACACACACACTTTGGAGTGTGTCTGTCTTCCCTCTTCAGGGTTCGTTTCTCAGAGCATTCCCCTTGGGGCAGGCCTGAGGAGTGCTCCTCTGCCAAACAAAGTGAAAAAGGTCTATAAGACACCAAAACAGAAGGGGTATACCTTTTCCTGGCCCCCTCACTAGGCCAGGTGTTGTCCTGTTGCTGGCCCCAGGGTGTCAGTTCTTCCCCTAAACAGGCACTGGGTTTAGGGTGTCTCCCCTATGGGGAGGAGCACAGCCGCTCACATTAGAGAAGCCAACCTCCCTGCTGCCTCCAGCCTTGTAGCAGTTTGTCTCCCCCCCAAGGAGAGAGATTTTAACAGGTTTCAGGCAGCCCTTAATTTGACTCAGGTGTCCCTAATTGACCTGAAGTAACCCCTTCCCAGCTTGTAAGAAAAAGGACCTTTAGCATTCTAGGGCTAACATATCTATTTTCCCAGACCCTCCTGCAGCCGTCCAGCCTGACTTTGTCACAACATGTACCTGAAATTCTTTCCTGTGCAGAGAGCTAATGCATGAGCGAGGCACCCCTTAAATCTCCCAGAAGCCCTGCTTGGACACCACGTGCTGGCCCTCTGCAGAGATGAGTGCTACTCCAATGAAAGGTGGCGCTACCACCAAGCTGGCAATCCAGGTATTTACAGAGGGTCAGATCAGACAATATCCTCCTTCAGCCCCTTCAACAGTTTAGAAGGGGAGTACATGGGTATTGCAGTCTCTGAACCCTCATTCCCATGTTACACCAGGGCCTGCCTCTGAAGCTGACAGATCAGACTTATGCCTGGTCTGGGGACGTCCTGAACATTGGCAAATGCAGGGGTGGAAACCAGTCTGGCTCACTTGCATGTTACTATAGTTACAATAGACATTAGTGTTCTAAGAATGTGCTTAGTGTTCAGACTTTATGGAATTCTTGTAGGATGCTGCAAGAATTAATCTTACTTATGTCTGTATTCTGTTACATTGACTGTTTGCACTGTAAACTCTGCAATTGTTCAACTCACCAAACAGGAGAAGAAGCATTAATTAAGGTAAAGTGCTCATCCTCCACACAAGATGGCCCACTGAAGGCAAATCACACATCATGGAGCATCAGAGACCTTGTTGACTGTATTCTTCATTGCCTCCAGGAAGGGGAGGCCTGTGCATGAACTCATCCGATCAGCTTGGATTCTAGGTTGTGGGGGGATAAAAATCCCTGATAGAAGAAACTGGGTCTCTTTATGATGTTTTGACTCTGAGGGTCAAAGATTCCTAAACTTATGAACAAGAGATCCCCATGCTGCTTGGCATGGGTCAGCCCAAAAAGATGCCTAGAGCTGTTTATTATAGAAGCTTCTATTACCATTTTGAATCTAAGATTGTAACTCATTTGTGTGTGTAGGTTACCTGTTTTAACGTTCTAAATGACTCATTTCTTTTCTTGGTTAATAAATCTAAGGATGGAGATTCCACCACCTCCATAGGTAACCCTCCTAGTGAAATAGTGTTTCCTAATATCCAAACTAGACCTCCCGCACTGCAACTTGAGAGCATTACTCCTTGTTCTGTAATCTGCCACCACTGAGAACAGCCTAGCTCCATCCTCTTTGGAACCCCCCTTCAGGTAGTTGAAGGCTGCTATCAAATCCCCCCTCACTCTTCTCTTCTGCAGACTAAATAAGCCCAGTTCCCTCAGCCTCTCCTCGTAAGTCATGTGCCCCAGACCCCTAATAATTTGTTGCCCTCCACTGGACTCTCCAATTTGTCTACATCCCTTCTGTAGCGGGGGACTAAAACTGGACACAATACTCCAGGTGTGGCCTCACCAGTGCTGAATAGAGGGGAATAATCACTGCCCTCAATCTGCTGGCAATGCTTCTACTAATACAGACCAATATGCCATTGCCCTTCTTGGCAAAAAGGGCACAATGCTGGCTCATATCCAGCTTCTCGTCCACTGTAATCCCCAGGTTCTTTTCTGCAGAACTGCTGCTTAGACAGTTGGTCCCCAGCCTGTAGCAGTGCATGGGATTCTTCCATCCTAAGTGCAGGACTCTGCACTTGTCCTTGTTGAACCTCGTCAGATTTCTTTTGGCCCAATCCTCTAATTTGTCTACATCACTCTGGACCCTATCACTACCCTCCAGAGTATCTACCTCTCCCCCCAGCTTTGTGTCACCTGTGAACTTGCTGAAGGTGTAATCCATCAGCACCCAGATTATGAAAGAAAATGTTGAACAAACCCAGCCCCAGTACCCAAACCCTGGGGCACTCTGCTTGATACTGGCTGCTGACTAGACATTGAGCTGTTGATCACTACCTATTGAGCCCAACAATCTAGCCAGCTTTCTATCCACCTTATAGTCTATTCATCCAATCCATACTTTAACTTGCTGGCAAGAATACTGTGGGAGACCATATGAAAAGCTTTGCTGAAGTCAAGCTATATCACATCCACCACTTTCCCCATATGCGTAGAGCCAGTTATCTCATCATAGAAGGCAATCAGGTTGGTCAGGCATAACTTGCCCTTGGTGAATCCATGTTGACTGTTCTTGATCACCTTCCTCTCCTCCAAGTGCCTCAAAATGGATTCCTTGAGGACCTGCTCCATGATTTTGCCGGGGACTGAAGTGATGTAGTTCCCCAGATTCTCTTTCTTACCTTTTTAAAACATGGGCACTATATTTGCCTTTTCCCAATCAGCTGGGACGTCCCCCAATTGCCATGAATTTTCAAAGATAATGGCCAGTGGCTCTGCAATCACAACAGCCAACTCCCTCAGCACCCTTGGATGCATTAGATCTGGCTCCTTGGACTCATGCCTGTCCAGCTTTTCTAAATAGTCCTTAACCTGTTCTTTCACCACTGAGGGCTGCTCACCTCCTCCCCATACTGGGTTGGCCAGTGCAGCTGTCTGGGAGCTGAACTTGTCTGTGAAGACTGAGGCAAAAAAAAAAAAACATTGAGTACTTCAGCTTTTTCCACATCTGTCACTATGTTGCCTCCCCCATTCAGTAAGGGTCCCACACTTTCCCTGACCTTCTTCTTGTTGCTAACATACCTGTAGAAACCCTTCCTTGTTACCCTCCACATCCCTTGCTAGCTGAAACTCCAAGGTGCAACAAGGTCTTGGCCTTCTTGATTACACCCCTGCATGCTCTCCTAATATTTGTATACTCCTTCCTAGTCATTTGTCCAACTTTCCACTTCTTGTAAGCTTCCTTTTTGAGTTTAGGCCCACCAAAGATTTCACTTAAGCCAAGCTGATCGCCTGCCATATTTCCTATTCTTTCTGCACATAGGGAGGATTTGTTCCTGTGCCTTCAATAAGGCTTCTTTAAAATAAAGCCAGCTCTCCTGGATTCCTTTCCCCCTCATATTAGCCTTCCAGTGGATCCTGTCCATCAGTTCCCTAAGGGAGTCTAAGTCTGCTTTTCTGAAGTCCAGGTTCCATATTTTGCTACTCTCCTTTCTTCCTTTTGTCAGGATCCTGAACTCAATCATCTCATGGTGACTGCTGCCTAGGTTGCCACCCACTTCTACCTCCCCTACCAATTCTTTCCTGTTTGTAAGCAGCAGGTCAAGAGGAGCACAGCCCCTAGTTGGTTCCTCCAGCACTAATGTGGACACTACAGGACATGCCAATATCATCAATGTATCAAGACTACCCTTAACCAGAGCTGAATTATCTGTACTCTCCAAGGGACTAAATTTCTGCTCCATCACAGAACCTACCATAGTAATGTGTGGAGAAACTAGAAGAATTCTTCGGCTGACTCTGCCTCAAAGAATTATTTCACAAGTGACTAAACCACCCACAATTACCACATCCCCACCAACAGGCATAAGATAAAAGAAATATCTGACTGGACCCTGAACAGCAGATGAAACCACATTCTTGATCATTCCATTGATTACTTCAGGAAAAAAAATGACTGTGAAATCATAGAATAATAAAAGTGTAGGATTGAAGGAACATCAATAGGTCATCTAGTCCAGTCTCCTGCATTCAAGGCAGGACTAAGTAATAACTGGACCATTCCTGACAGGTGTTTATCTAACCTGCTCTTAAAAACCTCCAATGACAAAGATTCCACAACCTCCCTAGGCAATTTGTTCCAGTGCTTAACTACCCTGACAGGTAGTTTTTCCTAATGTCCAACATAAACCATCCTTACTACAATTTAAGCCCATTGCTTCTTTTCCTATCCTCAGAGGTTAAAGAGAACATTTTTTCTCCCTCCTCCTTGTAACAACCTTTTATGTACTTGAAAACTGTTATAATGTGCCCTCTCAGTCTTCTCTTCTCCAGACTAAACCAACCCAATTTTTTCAATCTTCCCCCATAGATCATGTTTTCTAGACCTTTAATAATTTGTTGTTCTTCTATGGACTTTCACAAATTTGTCCACATCTTTCCTGAAACTTGGCACCCAAAATTGGACACAAAACTCCCGCTGAGGCCTTAATCTTAACAAACATCACATCCATGACAATATCTCCACTGATGAGAGGAGAGTTTATACAGTCCTGAAATCCTACCACCAGATAGTGATCAAACCAGTAAACAAAGAGGACACCTTCCTAGTCCTCAGCAGTGATGACTATGTTAACAAGACCAACTGACAACTCTGACACTACTTACAATAAAGAACTCAAAAAGACCCCACTTGACAATTTACACAGGAATTTAAGGATATCATCAAATCCTTCCCAACTCCAAGAGAAACTTTACAAGCTTGTTCCATGTGCACCCACAACAGGGACCATCTACATGCTTCCCAAGATACACAAACAAGGGAACCCAGGAAGACCCATTATATCTGGCCATGGCACACATACTGAAGGAATATCAGGACTCATAGAAACAATCCTCAAACCACTCACCACACTGAGGGCCAGCTTTTTGCAAGACACTACTGAGTTCCTCCAAAAATTCCACAACTTTAACAATCTCTCTCAGAACACCATCCTTGCCACCATGGATGTCACCTCATTATACACCAACATCCCTCACAATGGCGGCATCACTGCCTGCCTCAAATATTTCAAGATAATGGACATTCTTCCAGAGTCCTGCACTTAGGACGGAAGAATCCAATGCACCGCTACAGACTAGGGACTGAATGGCTAGGCAGCAGTTCTGCAGAGAAGGACCTAGGGGTGACAGTGAACGAGAAGCTGGATATGAGTCAACAGTGTGCCCTTGTTGCCAAGAAGGCCAATGGCATTTTGGAGTGTATAAATAGGGGCATTGCCAGCAGATCAAGGGACGTGATTGTTCCCCTCTATTTGACACTGGCGAGGCCTCATCTGGAGTACTGTGTCCAGTTTTGGGCCCCACACTACAAGAAGGATGTGGATAAATTGGAGAGAGTCCAGCGAAGGGCAACAAAAATGATTAGGGGTCTGGAACACATGACTTATGAGGAGAGGCTGAGGGAACTGGGATTGTTTAGTCTATGGAAGAGAAGAATGAGGGGGGATTTGATAGCTGCTTTTAACTACCTGAAAGGTGGATCCAAAGAGGATGGATCTAGTCTATTCTCAGTGATAGCAGATGACAGGACAAGGAGTAATGGTCTCAAGTTGCAGTGGGGGAGATTTAGATTGGATATTAGGAAAAACTTTTTCACTAGGAAGGTGGTGAAGCACTGGAATGCGTTACCTAGGGAGGTGGTGGAATCCCCTTCCTTAGAAGTTTAAGGTCAGGCTTGAAAAAGCCCTGGCTGGGATGATTTATTTGGGATTGGTCCTGCTCTGGGCAGGGGGTTGGACTAGATGGCCTCCAGAGGTCCCTTCCAACTCTGTTATTCTATGATTCTATGACATGTGATGGGTTCGGTCACAGAGATCCCCTTGGAACTGTCACCTGACATGCTGGAATTACCTCTCAGCCCATTTTCCCTGTCAACTTGGGACTCCAGAACCCTGCCTTGTTGAGCCAGACATGCTAGCCTGCTGCAACACAGACCCAGGTCTGCTCCACGCCCCCAAAGCTGCAGAAACAACTTAACTGAAAACAGCTCAGCCAGTTCCCTCCCCAGCCTCCAGACACCCAGATCCCAATGGGATCCAAACCCCAAATAAATCCGTTTTACTGTGTGTAAAGCTTAGACAAGGTAAACTTATGAGGAGAGGCTGAGGGAGCTGGGATTGTTTAGCCTGCAGAAGAGAAGAATGAGGGGGCATTTGATAGCTGCTTTCAACTACCTGAAAGGGGGTTCCAAAGAGGATGGCTCTAGACTGTTCTCAATGGTAGCAGATGACAGAACGAGGAGTAATGGTCTCAAGTTGCAGTGGGGGAGGTTTAGATTGGATATTAGGAAAAACTTTTTCACTAAGAGGGTGGTGAAACACTGGAATGCGTTACCTAGGGAGGTGGTAGAATCTCCTTCCTTAGAGGTTTTTAAGGTCAGGCTTGACAAAGCCCTGGCTGGGATGATTTAACTGGGAATTGGTCCTGCTTTGAGCAGGGGGTTGGACTAGATGACCTTCTGGGGTCCCTTCCAACCCTGATATTCTATGATTCTATGAAACTCATAAATTGTCCGCCCTCTGTAACACTGAGAGAGATATGCACTGCTGTAAGATTAATCACTTACACTGGGTTCATTAATAACAAAAATGATTTTATTAAGTATAAAAAGTAGGATTTAAGTAGTTTCAAGTAATAAGAGACAGAAAAAAGTAAGTCACCAAGCAAAATAAAGCAAAAACACGGAAGTCTAAGCCTAATACATTAAGAAACTGATTACAGATAATATCTCGCCCTCAAAGATTTTCCAATAAGCTTCTTTCACAGACTAGACTTCTTCCTAGTCTGAGCCCAATCCTTTCCCCTGGTACAGTCCTTGTTAGTTCCAGCAGACATCTTAGGTGTTAACTAGGGGTTTTCACATGACTGGAAGCCTCTTTTGTCCTGTTCCACCCCCCTTATAGCTTTGGCACAAGGCGGGGAATCTTTTGTCTCTCTGGGTCCCCACCCCTCCTTCTAAATGGAAAAGTACTAGATTTAAGATGGATTCCAGTATCTTGTGACATGGTCATATGTCCTGTGAGACCCCAGCCTCCATTCTTCCTGGGCTGGCCCACACGTACACAGGAAAGTTTGCAAGTAAACAGAGCCATTTACAGTTCATTGATTCTAAAGCACCCTTAATGGCTTCCACTTAATAAGTTTATATTTTATTCGCCTAACTCCAGACATAGAAATAACACATGCAAACAAATAGGATGAACACACTCAGTAGAGTATTACAAAGCTGAGTATGAGAACACACTCAGCTTTGTAATGATATCTTACAAGAGACTTTTTCCATAAAGCATATTCCAGTTACACCATATTCAACTTTATAAGCATATTTTCATAAAGCATATGGAGTGCAACGTCACAGGACAATCCTCAGATATCCACCCCAAACACATTGCCAAACTCGACCATGTCATCTGTCACCCAGAACGATTTTACATGAATAACAAACACTTTGTTCAAACCATGTGAGAAGCCATGGGTACTAGGATGGCTTCCCAATATGCCAACCTCTTCATAGGCCACCTTGAAGAAGAATTTCTGGACAAATGGACCACTAAACCAATGATATGCCTGAAGTAAATTGATGATATCTTCTGGACAGATGACTTAAACTCCCCCATAGATTTCCACCACAACTTCAACAACCACCACCCCTCCATTAAACCCTCTCTAGAACATCCCCTGACTAGCATCAACTTCCTGGACACAATGATCAGCTTCAACAATGGAACCCCATAGACAATGATACACAAGAAACATATGCATTGCCATACATACCTTCACATATCCAGTAACCACCCCAAACTGAGAAATTTGTTATCTACAGCTAGGCACTCAGACATCACAGAATATGCTCTGGGGAGAGAATCTGGGATATGCACCTTGTAGTGGAAAAATTAACTAAGCGTTGTGTTTCGATCAGAACCAAGCCTGAGGCCCTCTTTATTTAAGCATGTGCATACAGGGAGAGTTAGCCAGAGCTGCTCTGCCATGAACAGAAAATACAGGAGCTTAAATAGCTGAAAACCACAAACAGCATTTTCCTTATTTGGCATATAGTGCAAGCTTCAATGGTAGCTTTCCTTATTTGGAATATAGCAAAACAAGTTTTTACCTGTTATTGACAGGTGCTTCCTTTGTGGTTAATGGTCTTTTCTAACTTCTAGCAGTTGTGGTTACATTTTTAAGCTGAGCTGTTGCTATCTGCCTCTTAATGGAATTTTCCTCACCCTCTTCTTATGCTTCTTTACACACTGTTAGCTTGACCAAAGTTTTAGGCCTATTAGTTTAGGCCCACTAGATTTTTCTTCCACAACCTTAACACGTTTAAAACCACCTTCACCAAACAAGGATACTCCACCACAGAAGTAGATTGCATTATGGAATGGGCCACCCAACTTCCCTAAAGAGAACCTGCTTCAATATGGAATAAACCCACCTCCAGCCGCACATCCCTAATTGTCACCTATCATCCCACCCTGGAAACCCTACAGGTTATCATCAAATAATTACAAACCATACTTATTGGGAAACACATCCTGAAATAAATCTTTCCTGAACTCCCTCTTCTGGCCTTCAAACAACCCCCCCTCCCCAACCTCACCAAGCTCATCATCAGACGCAAGCTCCAAACAGAGCAGGACACACCAACTCAAAGAGGCACCAGACCCTTCCAGAACAACAGATGCAAAACCTGTAGACATACCTCCACTGCAATGATGATCAACATCATCCACAACACATGTTTCAAGATCCATGGGTCCAACACGTGCCTATCACAACATGCGGTGTACCTCATCAAGTGCACTAAATGTCCCAGTAACAACTATGTGGTTGAAACAAAGCAAAAACTATGCAGTCAAAGGAACGCTCACAGAAAAATAAGACAAAAACACTGTATCACCCATGGGTGTACACTTTTTACAGGCAATCACTCTATAGCTGACCTCTTCGTCCTCATCCTCAAAGGAAACCAACACAACACCTTCAAAAGACAAACCTGGCAGTTTAAATTCATAACTTTGCTAGACACTGAAAATCATGGTCTGAATAGAGACACTGGATTTATGGGTTATTAAAACACCACATAACCCACCAATGCGCCCCCCCACCTTTGCAATTTCATCCACCCCACATGACTGGAGAGGTGTTAATGGGCCACTTCACCTTGAATGGTCCCTTGAAATATGTGTTAATCGCTTATGTTAAACAATCTGTTCCACCTGGTATTTAGCTGTGACAATCGGGGTACCTTTTCCAGATCTGAAGAAGAGCTCTGTGTGGCTCAAAAGCTTGTTTCTCACACCAACAGAAGTTGCTCTGTAGTGAAGCCAAAGACTTACCGGTGTGGTGTCTCCTGCTGGTCATCCTGAGAATTAGCTCTTCACCAACTCCAGAGTACCCTCTGCTGGCCAGTGCCTCCCCTGCCTCAGGCCCTGTGTCCCTCCTGGACCCCAGTGCCCCTTTACCTCAAGGTTCTGCCCCAGCAGTACCCCCACACTTTGGGTCTCCCCTTCCAGGGGAACTCCCAACCCTCTAAACCCCTCTCACCTCAGTGGCTACTGCCAGTCATCATCTAGCCCCCTTTCACTGGGGTAGACTGCAGTCTGTAATGGCCCCTCATCACTGGCAAGGGGGTAGGACCTGCTGCCTTTGCCTATCCCTGGGCTAAACTTCTGCAGCCCCAGTACCTCTTTGGGCCTTTAACAAGGCCTGCAGCCTGGGGGTTTACCCTTTGCCCTTCCCCAGCACTGCTCCACTTCAGGTACCTTGCTCTCAGACAGCTAGCCCTTCTCACTCCAGGGCTAGAGTGAGACTCCCCCAGCTCCTGGTCCACAGCCCTTTTATCAGGGCCAGCTGGTTCCTACTTGAGCTGGCAACATTTGTGGTCAGTCACTCCCTCAGCTACTCTCAATCCCTTTTCCCCAGCCACAGCACTCTCCAGGGCTGCTTTTATCCCCTGTTCTGAGGGAGTGGGGCAGCTGCCCCACTACATGGTCCAATAAAAGACCTTGTCTCTCCCCTACCTTGTCTCTCTAATATCCTGGGACCAACACAGCTACAACAACACTGCATGTGACAGATATTGGAATTTCATGACAGATCCTTGAAAAACCTTATTGAATTAAGGGATCTTTTGTACTAAATGCACATGTTATGTATTATTGAGGGCCAGGTTTGTATGTAAGCTCTCTAGGAGGTTGTGATGTAAGTACTGGAGGATCAAAGGACTGTATTGAACAATGTGCCAGACAAGCATGGACTTTTGTGAGAATATGTGTGAAGTGGATATCCTGGGAAATACCTAAAGAAAGGTTAAATGGAAATTCCTCACCTCTGGCTATGCAAAAGCCCACCTTATGAAGCTACTCCCTGAGGAGATGGTCATTGTCTACTGATGACCTGTTACATGAGGCCAAGATAAACAGCCCACGCTGTATAAAGGAAGGACTGAACTATTCATGGTTGTTCTGGTTCTGAATCTGAGACAGTTATGAACCTGTAACCATAAAGGAAACCCAGTTGTAGGTTTTGAAGGACTAACACCTCCCTGAGGCTGAGGCTGGAGTTGAGATGCCCACTGGGAAGCCTTTCCGCATGTCTGTAGAGGTTTTTTTTTTATGGTTTTTAATATGTTTTCTCTGAAGTGTTTTCACTTAAAGAATAAATGTGTGATAACTTGTGACTGCTGGCAATTACAACTGGTAATAGCCTTCAGAGAGAAAGCATAGGGCATATACTGACTTGTTTAGGCAGTCTGGCTTGCTTGAGATATCTCAGTGTAGGCAGAGAACTGTGCAGCCTGAAAAATCCCCGGTCAGGAGTGAGAGAGAGATGGGTCTCAGCCCAAGAGAGGTGATGGCTGAGGAGCTAGGAGCCTAGAGTTGGTGCCCTCGAAGGACCATGAGGGGGGAAATCTGGTATAGTTGCCCTGGCCTGGGACAAACATGTCCTCAAAAATGCATGTAGTGTTCTCAGGGTTTTTAGCCAATAAATATCTGTTAAGCATAGTATTTATATAAGTGTTGGGAAGTTATGTTAACTAAATTTATTATACTCTGCCCACAGTTCTGTTCACCCATGTCCAGTATCCTATAATACCTTGCATTAGCTGAAGTAAACTTTGGCTTAAGCAGATTGGAACACTATCAGATTCAGGACATATGAGTGTTTTACCAGAAACATGTAAGGAGTTATTCACACAGGCTAGTATTGGAATGTCCCAAAGGAAGAGGTCAAGATATGTGCATGGTCTCCCATGGTACAAACCCTAGGAGGTGGCTTCACACCCCTTGGTACCTGGAATGCATGTGTTCAGAACAAAGAGACAAGGGGTACTGTATGGTTCCAGAAAAACAATGGAGAAAGCCAATCGGCTAAATCTAATTTCTATTGATGCACACAGAACCTTTTTACTTGTGAACAGGATGGGTATAAAAAGGATAGCTTCAGGGGTGTAACTCGGAAACACATCTTCTGTGTAAAGTGAATTTAACAACATAACATGAGAAGGCTTCCTGGACACTGCTATAATTTCTTCCTTTACTATATTATCATTGACTTTTAGCAATAAACCTGACAGACATTGATTATCTGGTCTCTTGAATATATTTCATAATGCCCCAAAGTGTGGTCAAGCAATGAACTAAAAAAATGAATCAACAGGATGATCTCAGCAGATCCTATAGAGAGAGACATGCAGCTCCATGCCCAGACAGATGTGCACAATGTGGCCATTTCCTTTCACCCTGTTTGGAGCTGATAGGAAGCCACTGGGATGTGGAACTTTCATCTTGGAAGTGAATTTTTTGCACAGCTCTGGGAGCCAACACAGAAGGGTATGCAGGAGGGAGGATGCTGCAGAATGAAACCCTGCAGTCAGGAGCTGCTGGCTCCTCTTCCCTACACAGGAGGAGAAAGTGGCTAGTTCTTCCCTCATTTCCAATGCAGGAAAAGCTGCTCCGATATTAATAAGAATCTAATTACACATTTATTATTCCATGAATTAATTACCTGGCAAGTAGAATTACCTTTTACACAGCTCTTGAACTTCGGAAGGGCCTCCTTACACCAATCCTTAGGTAATTTAATTAGCATATTCATGTTTTATTAGCTCTAAACCAAAAGTTGGTTTGGAATCATTTGAATTAAAATTCCAAAGTCTGCCAGCAGCCCAACCCCAAGTGCTAAGTTACAAATGGGAGAGAGCAGAGCCCTGTGCATCCCACTCACTGACGCTCCAAGCCTGCACTGTGTCCAGCCAGCTTCTCTGACTGCACTTTATTTCAGGCAGTGCCTGGCTGTTCTGTCTGCCACTGCCTGCTCTGCCAGTCACAGAGCTCGGACGTGGGGTTGAGAGATTCCTCCATCATCCACGTATTCTCTCCTATTCGCCATTCAGAGTATTTACAGTAATTGTGTTAGCCCATAACAGCCTTAGCGATACATTATAGTCGTGCCAATAGAAGACCATTGAAACCTGGAGATGGAGCAACGGAGAGGGTGATGGAGAGACAGGGAGAGGCTATGTTCATTGTTCTGGCTTTGGAGTTGTGCCTCAGCTGGGAGCTCACTGGGGTGGTACAGATGAAACCAAGAGGGTGAAGGGCTGAGGATGCAGGGAATGGGCCTTCACCTGCCAGGGCCTGCAGCAGAGGTGGTCTCATTTCTCATAGCTCAGGCACTGGCATAGAGCACAGAAAGAACCTGTGGGACCAGCAGGACCAGGCTCGCTCCCCACACTGAACATCCACCTCTTCTCAGAGGCACCCCGTGGCAGTGAGTGAATGACTGCAGAAGGGAGTCTGTTTTCCTTATTCCCAAATAGCAACAGCAGGGTTCTCTTCTTTTACATCCTCTAACTCCTCCTCAGCCTTTCTCCCCATCCAACTCTCGCAAAACCTTCCATCTGCCTCTTCCCCACTGCAGTTTGGAATTCACTATGGAGGCACCTTTGTGACTTTGTTGTTGAGATTTGCATGTAGGGCAGGGATTACAGTTCTTTATTTTTTTCACACAAAACAGGCTGTATCAACCCCAGCCATACAGCACTACTTCCTGAGTCAAGACTGGGTTTTCTGTGATTTGATAAGTTGTTCGGTTTATGAGATAAAGTATTTTAAAATGACCCATTTTGCCATTCGATTCATGAGTCTAACTTTTTCAGATCTTCTTAGCTAATAAATAGCTTAATTTGGAAATTTGAAAAGGAACTCAGTGGCAGATTTTTAACTAAATCAAAAACAAAGGCCACTGTTTAAATTTAATAATTGATATATTTGCATGATTCTTCTTAACTGCTTCAATTTACAGGCTAGAAGCCACCGTCATCAATAGATGATGAATAAGACGAAATGTTTGAAATCTCAATAATGCCTGGAATGGAATTTAGAAGATTCAGACTTTCAAAAAACATGGAATTTCAGAATATGTGCAATATGTACCACATGATCAAACCCCAATTCTGTGTCTGTCACATTGTGAGGGAAGTGTCCATCATCAGGAGAATAATGCCATAATTTAATTAACTTGTTAATAATTAGTTGAGCTATTAAGTAACAGTGACCACAATATAATTAATCTGAATATCCTTGGGAACCAAAACGTAGCACAATGATGCTAAACATTAGACTGAGAGATTTAAATAAAATAAGGAGGCAAGTCAAAAAGGTCCAGAGTCAAAAGTAAAGAAATAAAAATCCTTGGATTTGTCCTGGTCGCTACTTAAGGAACCAAGTAGGCAAACCACCACTGTTCAGCAAACCACTTAAGCACATGCTTAACATTAACCAAATACTTACATCCCATTGATTTTAATGGGATCTACATGTATGCTTAACTGAATTGGCACCTAAGGAAACAATATTCTCAGAAGGTGTGTGTGCCTCTGAACAAAGTGGGAAGCAGGATGGCAAGGAGTGAACCAGTCTGGCTAACTGGCAACATCAGGAGGTTCTTCAAAAGATCCTTGTGGAAATGGAAATCCAGCCCTGATGAAGCCAATAAACTACAACAGAGAAGAAGGAAAACAGGAGGCTAAAATGGAATATCAAGGGCGAATAGCTACAGGCATAAAACCAAACAGCAACATATTAATGCAAATATATCAGAAGCAGGACTCCTGTGAAAACAGCAGCAAAGGGATCACCAGGGCTAAAGGGAGTAATTCAGGAAGATAAGGACATTGCTGAAATTTGGAATGATTTCTTGGCATCAGGCTTCACTGCAGAGGCTGTTGGAAAGATTCCCACCCAGGATGTGCTATTTTCTGATAAAAATGATGAGGTGCTACCAAGGACTGAGGGGTCAGAAGAAGAGGAGCTAGAACAAACTGATACATTAAAAAGCAGTAAGTCACCAGGCCAGACAGCACAGCCAAGACTTCTGAATGAGCTCAAGAATGAAGTGGCTAGGCTGCGAGCAATAATCAGCTACGGTGACAGAGGGCTGCAAATGTGCCTCTATAGAACAAGGGGGAGCCAGGGAATTACTGACCAGTGAGCCTTACACCTGTACCAAGTAAACTAGATGAAATGGTAATTTAAAACACAATTATAAAACATCCAGGAGATGATGCCTCGGCTTGTGTCCAGGTTACAATGCATCACAATACAAATGAGCTCAAGGTGCTCCTCAGTGGTAGCAGATGACAGAATGAGGAGTAATGGTCTCAAGTTGCAGTGGGGGAGGTTTAGGTTGGATATTAGGAAAAACTTTTTCACAAGGAGGGTGGTGAAGCACTGGAATGCGTTACCTAGGGAGGTGGTGGAATATCCTTCCTTAAAGAATTTTAAGGTCAGGCTTGACAAAGCCCTGGCTGGGATGATTTAGTTGGGGATTGGTCCTGCTTTGAGTAGGGGGTTGGACTAGATGACCTCCTGAGGTCCCTTCCAACCCTGATATTCTATGATTCTATGAAAACATAAGTTGAGCTAGTTGCATTGCTCAGGGCTGTGAAAAAAATTGGGCCCTGTGCAATGTAGATAGGTCAACTTAGTCCCCATTGTAGGTACGGCCATGTTGGTGGAAGAAATATTTTGTCATCCGAGCTACTTCCTCTCGGAGAGGTGGATTAAGTACATGAACAGAAACACCTTCCATTGACGTGGGAACCATCTACATGACTAGTGTACTTGCAGTACCATAGCTGTGCTGCTGTAGTGTAGACATACTCTAAGGCAAGGAAAGAGGCTGTGTTTGGGAGACTGGCACCACACAAACTTCCTGAGTCCTAATGTCTCTTGCACTGTACGGGTTCCCTCTCCACTCCTGCCTCAGCTCCTGGCAGGTTCTCTACCTGGGGACAGGAGTCAGCTGGTTGTGCCAGCTGCCCCAGCTTCTTTTATGCACTGGAGTCATGAGGCACATAAAGACTACAGCATATTAAAAAATCAAGAGGCTAAGAAAACAAATAGTCACTATGTTCAAGGTCAATAGCAGTAAAAACTGGCCTTAGGATAAATAGTGAAGAGATGGCTCCAAGACATTTTGAAGCATGGAGGTGCCTCAAGGTATTATTTGCTGCTCCTGGTTTTTTCTGTTAAATGTGTAGTTTAATATATTTCTATTTAGCTTCTTTCATGTGTGCCATAAATACCCTGGGGAGGGGTGCCATAGAAATAACTAAAGCATTTAGAGAGGCAGGGGGAGATAATATACCCTAGGTGTGTAGCATCACTACATTAACATTCCTTAGGAACCCTAACATCTGCATTCTTACTCCTTTCAATTTTAACTGTGAAAGCACAAAATGGCATTAACATAGATGTTTGCATTTAATTTCCTTTCCTTTTTTTTAAGAAAAAGGAAAATTTCTGGTGGTTTTATTCCAATAGACCTTTATAATCCCCCACTCACAAGACTTTTCTAACAGCAAACTGAGAGCAGCAACCATGGTTGCTGTCTGTCTAGGTAGAAGAAGTGTGCAGTGATATCACACTGAAGGGCAGAATTTCCTCACAGTAAGCTAAAAATGATGGTTCACCCTAGGTAGAAGGCATCTGACTCTGATCACCAATAAAGCACATGTTCTCACTGAACTCAGCACTGCCCCTGAATAGCCAGAGAGAAACAGCATCTAGAAACACCTGCTCCTACCTCCAGAAGCAGGAAGACTCCACTTTTCCCTCTTAGGAAGTGGCCTAGCCATCATGAGCCACCCCCTCCAGATAAGATACAGTTAGTGGGAAGCTATCCCATGTGGAGGAGGCTGCCTGGCAGAAGGCACAAAGTTACCCATAGGAAGAAGAGGCAATGACAGCAAAGACAACGGAGAGAGAATTGGGACTGGGAGGAGACAAGGGAGAAAGTAGCATAAAATAAGAACAGAGATGTAGACAGGTGAAATTATTCTGTTCTGTGTGATGCCAACACAGAGGATCAGGGAATTACAGAGCAGTCAACTTAACTTCGATACCTGGAAAGATAGTGAAACAAATTATTAAACAATCAGTCTGGAAGCACCTAGAGGATAACAGGGTTATAGGGAATAGCCAGCACGGATTTATCAAAAACAAATCAGAGCAAACCAGCCTATTTTCCTTCTTTGACAGGGTTACTGGCCTAGTGGATGGGGGAAGCATTAGAAGTGATATGTCTTGATTTTAGTAATGTCCCATATGACATTATCATAAGAAAACTAGGGAAATGTGATCTAGATGAATTTACTATAAGGCAGGGTGCACAACTGGTTGAAAGATCGTACTCAAAGAGCTATCAATGGTTTTCTGTCAAACTGAGGGCACATCTAGTGGGGTCTGTCATAAATATAAAGGGTAACCACCTTTCTGTATACAGTGCTATAAAATTCCTCCTGGCCAGAGGCAAAACCCTTTCACCTGAAAAGGGTTAAGAAGCTAAGATAACCTCACTGGCACCTGACCCAAAATGACCAATGAGGATACAAGATACTTTCAAATCTGGAGAGGGGGGAACAAAGGGTTTGTCTGTCTGTGTGATGCTTTTGCCAGGAACAGATCAGGAAAGCAGCCTTATAACTCCTGTTAAATTAGTAAGTAATCTAGCTAGAAATGTGTTAGATTTCCTTTTGTTTAATGGCTGGTAAAATAAGCTGTGCTGGATGGAATGTATATTCCTGGTTTTGTGTCTTTTTGTAACTTAAGGTTTTGCATAAAGGGATTCTCTATGTTTTGAATCTGATTTCCCTGTAAGGTATTTACCATCCTAATTTTACAGAGGTGATTGTTAGAGAGCTTATTCCTTCACTCTCCCACTTCCCTGATCCTTCTCACATGAACAGAGAGCAACAATACCTGAAGTCTGAAGGTGCAAACAATTCAATGTTTATTGGGGTGAACTTCCAGCAAGTTTAAATACAAGTTCCTTTTTCCTTATTTTAGAATCCCAACTTACTTCCTGTTTGCCCCTAATTTATATAGTAATATTCTTAGCTATACCTTAACCAATCATTCTACTGAAATTTAACTAACCAATCCTAACATATTGTAACATGATTAGCTAACAAATTATATCCCACCACCTTAATTAGTTTACACCCAGCAAAATTAATTATACAGCAGACAGAAACAATCACAAAACCAGACAGTTCTAAGACTCCATTCCTGTTCTGACTCCAGCAAAAGCATCACACAGACAGACACAGACCCTTTGTTTTTCTCCCTCCTCCCAGATTTTGAAAGTATCTTGTCTCCTCATTGGTCATTTTGGTCAGGTGCCAGCGAGGTTACCTTTAGCTTCTTAACCCTTTACAGGTGAGAGGATTTTTTCCTCTGGCCAGGAGGGATTTTAAAGGGGTTTACCCTTCCCTTCATATTTATGACAGTCTGAAATCACCAAGATGAAATTTAATAAAGACAAGTGCAAAGTACTTCACTTAGGCAGGAAAAATCAAATGCACAACTACAAAATGGGCAATAACTGGCTAGGCGGTAGGACTTCTGAAAAGGATCTGGGTGTTAGAGTGGATCACATTGAATATAAGTCAGCAGTGTGATGTAGTTGTGAAAAACACTAATATTCTGAGGAGTATTAACAGTTTCGTATGTAAGACACAGGAGGTAATTGTCCCTCTTTACCAGGCACTGGAGAGGCCTCAGCTGGAGTACTGTGTCCAATTCTGGGCACCACCCTCTAGGGAAAATGTGAATAAATTGTAGAGAGTCCAGAAGAAAGAAACAAAAATGATCTGACCTGTGAGGAAAGGTTAAAAACTGGGCATGTTTAGTCTAGAGAAAAGGAGACGGGGGGGGGGGAGAGGGGATGCTTATAAGTCTTCTAATATTTTAAGGGCTGTTATAAAGAGGATGGGCATCACCTGATCTCTTTGTCCACCAAAGGTAGGAGAAGCAATGGGTTTAGTCTGCAGCAAAGGCAGACTTATGTTAGATGTAAGGAAAAACTTTCTAACTCCAAGGAGAGTTAAGTTCTGGAACAGGCTTCCAAAGGAGGTTGTGGAATCCCCATCTCTGGAGGTTTTTAAAAGCAGATTGGACAAATGCTTGTCAGGAATTGTCTAAATTTACTTGGGCCTCAGTGCAAGGGGCTGGACTTGATGACATCTTAAGGTCTCTTCCAGCCTGACATTTCTATGATTTTACCCAGTGCCCAAATAGTCTGAGCAAAACTGTACAGTCAGAGTTTATAAAGAGCTAGATATATCTCTGTAGATATAGGTAATATAGACCAGAGGCACTGACTCCATGGGTGCTTCGGGGCTGGAGCACCCATGGGGAAAAATTGGTGGGTGCTGTGTACCCACTGGAAGCTCTCTGCCCTGCCCCCCCCCCCGCCCCAGCTCACCTCCGCCTCCTCCCCTGAGCATGCCGTGTTCCCCCCTCCCTCCCAACACTTGCCACTGTGAAACAGCTGTTTTGGTGGCAAGCGCTGGGAAGGAGGTGGGAGGAGGGGGAACACGGCGCGCTCAGGGAAGAGGCGGGGCTGGGGCAGAGATTTGGGGAAGGAGTCCAATAGGGGCAGGGAGGGGGCAGAGTTGGGGCAGGGACTTTAGGGAAAGGGCTGGAATGGGGGTGGGGCAGGGTGGAGTCGGGGTGGGGCCAGGGTTGGGGGGGATGGAGCATCCACCGGCACCGGGAAAAGTTGGCACCTATGATATAGACCAGGGGTGGGCAAACTCTTTGGCCCGAGGGCCACATCGGGGTTGCAAAACGGTATGGAGGGCTGGATAGGGAAGGCTGTGCCTCCACAAACAGCCTGGCCCCCACCCCCATCCGCCCCCTCCCACTTCCTTCCCCCTGACTGCCCCCCCTCAGAACCTCCGACCCATCCAACCCCCCCTGCTCCTTTCTCCCATGACCGCCCCCTCCCAGGACCTGCCACCCCTAATCGCCCCCGCGGGCTCCTTGCCCCCTATCAAACCCCCCTGCTCCCTGTCCCCTGACTGCCTCGACCTCTATCCACACCCCTGGCACCTGACAGTCCCCCAGGATCCCCAACCCATCCAATCCCACCGCCACACTCCTTGTCCCCTGACCGCCCCCTCCTGGGACCCATGCCTAACTGGCCCCCAGGACCCCACCCCCTACCCAACCCCCCCATCCTGGGACTCCCTGACCCCCACACCCCATCCACACCCCACAACCCCCCCTGCTGCCTGTCTCCTGACCGGCCCCCCCAAACCTCTGCCACATCCAACCGCCCTCTGTTCCCTGACTGTCCCCTGGGACCTCTTGCCTGTCTCCTGACCGGCTCCCCCAAACCTCTGCCACATCCAACCGCCCTCTGTTCCCTGACTGTCCCCCAGACCTCTTGCCCCTTATCCAACCCTCCCCTCCCCCTGCCCCCTTACCATGCCACTCAGAGCAGCAGGACTGGCGTATTGGAAAGCCTGGGAGGTGGGTGGGCACAAGCCACGCTGTCTGCGCAGCAGCATGACTGAGGGAGAAGGGCTGGGGGGCTAGCATCCCTGGCCGGGAGATTGAACTTGGTGGAAAACAATGACAAATTGTTACGCTCCCCCCTCCCTTCTTTTGGTATGATTGCCAAGTCCTCAGAATTCTGTTTTCAAAATTTCCCATTTGTCTTCACAGAACAGTTTGTGAAATTCATTTTGAGCTCAAAATGTCACAATTTCATAACTACAGCCACTGTAATGCTTATTCCATTGTACCATCTTTGTGAATCTTGGCTTGAGTGGTGAAAACAGAGTGGAAAAAAACAATGGACAGAAAGTCATACCCAGTGACGGATTAGCCACTGTGCCAATGGGACCCGTGCCCAGGAGCCCTGGCCAATTAGATCACCCCAGCATCTTGACCAGCTCCGCCTTGTGCTTCTGCAGGGGAGCGGGGCCCCACTACACCTTCCCACAAGGTGCTCCAGCCAGGGAGTGAGGTCAGGGCGCAGGGGCTTGCCCCACTCTGCCTGCCCACCTGGTGTTCCTGATGGGGAGGGGGGTCAGGGCAAGGGGGCATGGGGACATGGGGAGCATCAAGAGCACCAGGTGAGCAGAGCGGGGCAAGCCCCCTTGCCCCAACCCCATTTCCCCAGCAGGAGCACTGGGGAGGGTGGGGGAGGCACTACAGGTAGAAGAGGTGGGGAAGGGCCCCCACTTGCTCTGGCCCAGGGCCCCACAAAACCCTAATTTGCCTCTGGTCACACCCATATAACAGATTATTACCACACAGAAAATGTAATTAATTGATATTTAGGGTTATTCCAGTGACTGCTTTGACTCTTGTACACTCTATATAATAAGAACATTACAATTAAAGGGTGGAAATGACCAGGTAGGGTAATGGATCAAAAGGTCTCATAATCCGTCCAGTTTGTACATTCAGCTAACAAAATACTGACATATAAAAATTCACCTTACCTATTTCACAAAGCTCCTTAACTCTGCCCCACAGAGTGCACTGATGACCTGATGAGGAGGGAGGTACACAGCTCTTGTGAGATAGCTTCTGAAATAGGATGATCACTTCTGAGCACCTCAGACTGGAGCTGTAGCTCATGAAAGCTCATGCTCAGATAAATTGGTTAGTCTCTAAGGTGCCACAAGTACTCCTTTTCTTCAGACTGGAAAGATATTTGACAACATGCAGGAAGTTTAGAGACGAGCAAGAGGAATGTACAGGGGCCGGAGGGACTGATTTGAGAGACAAGATTAGAGGAGTTAAATAAGTCCACTTCGGTTAAAGTAGAAGTGGGGACAGAATATCTGTTTCCAAGGATCTGAGGGCTGTAAGCATCAAGGAGGGAAAATAATTCTTTAGGATGGCATCAGGGGATTGAAGACAGACATAATGGGATGAACCTGAGAAAAGGAAAAGCTCTATAGATCTGCTCTAGAAATTATCTGGGGGCAGTTCCCTGGCCTGTGTTATACAGGGGGTCAGACTGGAGAATCACAGTGGACTCTCCTGGCCTTGGACGCTATGAATCTGTGCACATGTTGGTGACTAGCATCATTGAAGCCATTGATTTATATGGGGCCTTGGATCCAAAGTGCTGGGTGAATGTAGCTGCCATGTGCTTTCCGCCCAGTCACGTGGTGTTTCTGCTTCTTAATTGGTTGACTGAAATTTTTAAAGAGGAGAATAACAAGAATAGCAAATTACAAGTAATGAGCAGTGAATAGCGAGACATGAAGGGCCTATAGCGAATAGGGCACATTTCCAAGCAAACAATCCTTGATGCTAGAATCCATGAAGATTTGAGATTTGTGAAGATTTCTATGAATACTTATAGATAATGAGTAATGGGGGCCCATGAGTCCCAGAAAACTGACCAGGCAGCTCAGACTCAAATGTATTCATGAACCAGATTTCTCACTGTGACACTGCACCCCATATTCTTCACAGTGATATTATGATATGGTTGTAGCATAATTATGATATATTTTATGCAAGATGGGTTATGTGAGATGTCACTGAAAAGATTATGATTTGATTAATATGATTATCCTATTTGTATGTATGTATCATTTTTGTATCTGAAGTTTCATAGATTCATAGATACTAAGGTCAGAAGGGACCATTATGATCATCTAGTCTGACCTCCTGCACAACGCAGGCCACAGAATTTCACCCACCCACTCCTGCGAAAAACCTCTCATCTATGTCTGAGCTATTGAAGTTAAAAATACTGACTATGTATCTGTACTTCAAATGTAGTTACACCTGGGTAACGCCCACTAGACAAGATGCTTTCAGTCTAAATAGCTGGTTGTAAAAGGATCTATTCAGGGTAATGGGCCATTAAAAATAATAGGCCTTAGGAGAGGCTTATCTCCCATCTGATGAGCCTTCCTGAGAATGCTACAGACAGCCTGTGAGTGATGGCTGCTATGACTACAAGGACATGTGACCAGGCCACATGATGCTGGACTCCGTCTTGGGATGTCAGTATTTTTCCACAAACTGCTCTGGGAACCAAGCTTTGGGAACAAGAGGTTCCCACCATATGCAAAAGCTACACAAGTCAGGTAGTAACATCAGCTGGGGTTCTTCACTCCCCACACAAGAAGACTCCTGGAAACACGTGAGGAACAAAGACTGAACTGGGGGAAGGGCTGGGCCCAGGCTAAAGCGATTTCTAGCCTGTGTATGAAACACCTGGGGATGCCAAGCTGTAAAGCAAGTGCAGCTTGTCCCTTAAGAATCTGAAGCCTGCTTGTATCATCTCTTAGGGTGAGAATCTGCTAATTCATATCCCATATATCTAGTATATTAAACTTAGTTTGAGTTTTTTATTTATTTGCTAGGCAATCTGCTATGATCTGTTTGCTATCCCGTATAATCACTTAAAATCTATCTTTTGTAGTTAATAAACTTGTCTTTTGTTTAATCTAAACCAGTGAGCTTTGACTGGAGTGCTTCGGGAAAATCTCTGCTTGATTACCACAAGTGTGCATGGTCCTCTTCACATTGTGGGAGATGCAGACTGGGTATTATATATACTGGCCAGATTTGACCAGGGTAGGATGGTACTGCTGTGGGGTCCCAGGCTGGGAAGCTGGTAGTTAGGGAGCCTGCTTGTAACTGCAGCTGGGTGTGGGACCTGTATGAATGCTGGTGAAAGTGCAGCTGGAGGGCTTTGCAGCTTGTCACAGAAGTACACTGTGAGAGGGAGCCCAGGCTGGTGGGTCAGGGTGCTCAGTGGTACCTCATTTCCAAGTGGTACCCCGGGGGGAACTCATCACACTCACCATTCAGCAAAGTCTGTACTCAGAGGGGAGTAGCAAGTGGCCCATACAAAGGCCAAGCTAACCTGTGCTAGGCCCTGTGGGGTTGCAGGGCCTGTGTGTTGGGGAAGGGCTGAACACACCAGAGTAAAATATAGAGGGTTGGGATGGGTGATGGATGTGTGGGGGTAGGGGCTCTCCCTTGTGTGACAACTGGGGGTTAGGGATGGGGCTGTAGCTTCTGGACATACAATTTAAAGCTGTCAGTGGAATTTGTTTTCATTTTCCATTCTGCCTGTAGATTCAAAAATTTGCAATAAATCACAGAAATTAAATTTTAAGATCACTATGGAGGGATAATGAATCTGAAATGTGTGATTTTTTTTTATTTTTATTGTAAAATTACATTCTTTTGAATGCTTAGGTTCGAGGAACACTATCTCATAAGTGAAGTACACAAAAAAACACAATCAAAATGACCTATACAAAACATAAAGACGAGTTAATAGGATTGCTGTGAATTCTAAAGGGAGTGGGTGTCAAACAGCACAAGTGGGCTTGAAATGGGCCATTTATAATCTCCAATTCCATTAACAAATTTTAATATAGTCTTTGAGGGTAGGAAGCAGTCGTTAATAAAACTTTATATTAAAGTGTGCTAACTGTCAGGTTAGATCATTAAAATTGCAGGGTATTGGCGACTGACTGGCTCTGCGGCAGAGACAGCATCTCTAAACCGACAGTTTTGCACCAATGAAATAATTCCAAAGCAAATAGAAGAGGGAATAAAACAATTTTATATGTGTGAATTGTGATTCTATATCCTGTGTAATGAAGAGAGAAATGTAATCATATTTCATCAGCCCTGGGTTCAATCAGTGTGTTTGCAGGGCCATGAGACAAAACACGGAGGCAGGAGGACACCTAGGGTGGGTAGGCAGCAGGCCATGCAGACTGACTGACAGGCACAATGCTTTGCATAATGACAGGTTTCAGAGTAACAGCCGTGTTAGTCTGTATTCGCGGTCTCTGTGTGTATATAATGTCTTCTGCAGTTTCCACGGTATGCATCCGATGAAGTGAGCTGTAGCTCACGAAAGCTCATGCTCAAATAAATTGGTTAGTCTCTAAGGTGCCACAAGTACTCCTTTTCTTTTTGCATAATGCTTGTACTCTGGGGCAGGAGATCTGCCAGAGGCCCCAAATGATTCTAAGCTGGGGATGCACTTTCCTGCCTTGGCCTGGAGAGCAGACCTGGGGTTTGGAGTACTCAGGGAAAGGCGGTCACCCAGAGCCAGGAACACAACCTGCCCTGCCTGAGCCCACTCCAGTGCTCTATCCATTAGGCCACAAATGTGCTGAGCTGAGCTGTGGCCACTGCAAGCTGCACCGCTAGTGCAAATGAGCTCTGGGGTCACAATCACCATCCCAAGGAGGAACACTTGTGCAGTGCATCTTTGCTGGGTGGTTTAGAGCTACTGCATTAGCTTGTACATCAGTCCCCTGCTGCTGGCACAGGGGCATAGCCATGGCTAGCAGTGAATGTAGTGGGGCTGGAAGGGGACTGTAATGTGAGGCTGGGGGCTCTGGACAAGGCACCCATGACAGACCTATACAATCAACTAACAGAAACGTTAGACACCCAAGAAGACCCCAGCCCCCCAAGCTGTGTCCTAGGGGGTTTCCTGAAAAATGTGTTGGTCACACCACTGAGGGTGGGTTGGCACAGCAGTCAGGAGGTGAAATTGCAACATGTGCAGACAGACCTGCACTAGCTTAGATCAAAGATCAGCTGTGGTAGTACAGGCTGTGGGCACTGGACAACATACCCAAGGTCCTGGTTCACTGCTCTAGTGTCTCAAGCTAGCTTTGATCTAAGCTTGCTCAGGTAAAATCAACTTGTGCTGCAATCATGCCTCTCAACTGGAGCACAGACAGATCCAGAGTGTCACAACCTGGGTAGTAGTGGAGCAGGGCCAAAGGGTGAGGAGGAGAGCAGTGCCCCACTTACTGCCTCTCAAAAAACAAGAGCTTTTTCATTATCGTAATAGCCCTACAGAATGGGAGGTTTTCAATCAAGTTAGCTTAACTGGATGGAAACTCCACATTGCCACTTGTGAACACCAATAATACCTTTACGTTCATCTGAGCTGGTCAAGTTGTAGCCTAGGCGATCTGAACTTGTCCAGTTTGCTGAGTGTGATAATCAGACATGTTGACACGAGAATGGTTTGATAACTGGGGATTGGCTTCTAATAATGACTGCTGGAAGTCCTGTCACATTGGCAAGAAGCAATTCACAGCATGGGACTTGAAGAAGATGCTCACTGATTTCTTCCTTTACTCACAATATTCCACCATCCTCTTTGTTATCCCATCGTACCTCCTTGGCTTTGTAAATACTTCTGATGCAAAATGTCACCTCCTCACCTCTGCCTCTCATTTGGTACACAGGAAGGTCAGACCATATCACATGAGTTGAGCAACAGGCAGGGGCGGCCCGTCCATACAGGCGAAGTAGGTGGTCGCCTAGTGTGCCAAGTTAAAGGGGGCACCAAATTCGAGAAAAAAATCAAATTAAAAAAATGAAAAAAAAAATGAAAAAGATGAAAAAAATACAAATAAAATAATGAAGATGTCATTATTCCAATTCCCATGCGCTGTGACAGGGTCGGGCAGGATGGCTATAGGAGAGTAATTTTTTTTTTTGAAGCAGAAAATAATTTTATTTGCATAACATTTACAAAGGATCACCAAAAAGGAAAAAACAAAACTATGCAACAAAACAAAAGCAAACGCAAGGTATAACACAGCAACCTTCAGGAGGGAGAAATGTTCAGGCTAGCCTGGGCCCAGAGTTGGGGGGCTCCCTCGACACTCATAGTCTTCCACCCTCCTGAGTTACCTGGTGGCCTAGATCGGGGGGGCTTCCTCGACACTCGTGGTTTTCCACCCCCTTGAGTTACCTAGTGCCACGCCCAGTGTCACCGATTATTCCTCTCCTGAGAGTGCCCGACAAGATGGGCATGGCTGCGGGGTGGACAGTTTGTGGGGGCGGGAGACGTACACCCACGTGTGATAGGACCCCTCCTAGGTGACGGTGATGACGGTATCCACAGCGGCAATGGCTGGGGCTGGGGTCTCTCTCTCTTCCCCTCAATCAAAGGGTCAGACAGAGGGAACTGGACGGGGTCACCAAGCAGAGAACCTCGGACAGCGCCCACTGCTCCTCGAAGGCGTCAAGGGAGTCGGTGGACGCCGCCCAGAGGAACTCCACCTGGATACGTGAATGTACTGAGGATCGGAAAACGACCCTACAGTCGCGGGACGCTTCATTGGCCAACCTTCTTTCTCTGGTTTTATAGATGGCTGTTTTAGCTAGGGCTAGGAGGAGGTTAACCAGGAGATCCTGCGACTTTCTGGGGCCACGGATGGGGAGTGTGTAAATAAAAAGGTGAAGGGAAAAGTGTAGCCAAAAGTGTAATAGAACATTTGTGAGGAGCCGGAAAAGGGGCTGCAGCCTGGCACACTCTAAATATACGTGTGCCAGAGTTTCCCTCATGTTGCAAAAAGGGCAAGTATCTGGGATGAGGGTGAACTGCGTCAAAAACACGCCTGTGCTCACAGCTCCGTGAAGAAGTCGCCAACTAATGTCCCCGACGGGCCTCAGGACCAAGGTGGAATACAGGCTGGCCCACCGGGGCTGCTCACCCTCCAAAGGTGGCAGGAGGTCCCGCCACTTTGTATCAGGGTGGGACACCAGGATGAGGGCATAAAGGGTGTGAAGCATGAGTGTGTATAGATATTTCCTTGGTGCGGTTTGGAAGCTCACTGGCTGCAGTTCATGCAGCCGGCTCACAGTGAAATGGTGAGGGGTTTGTTGGGATCTATGGGGTAGGGGTCCAATTGAAAGATCCGGCGGGCCTGGGGTAGAGGGTGGGTGGGGTGTGCCCTCGCGCAGGGCTCGGCTGAGATAAGCCCGAGCAGCGGGCATCAAAATGGCTTTCACCTCCTGAAGTATGCGCCGGGGGGTACGAGGTCTGGAGAGCCCCATGCGCCAAGCGAGAGTCAGGGGATCCAGGCAGTCTCCTCGGTCATAGTCCAGGAGGTCTCCGACTCTCGTGACTTCCGCCAGGACCAAACTCTGGCGCACCAAGCGGTACTCCGTCACCTGCACACAGAGCTGGGGGTTGTGTAGCAGGGGCTCCGCAAGGAGATCTGCTCCCACGGTGGCCGCCACGGACCTGATAGTTGAAAGCAGTTTCCAGGTCTGGAGGAGGTCCTGGTAGAAGACCGGCAGCCCGGAGCGGTCTCGCGGAAAAGATAAAAGAGCTGCCGGTCGTATCGGCGTCCTTGGAAGCAGCGCAGGAAGGCGTGCGCCAATATGCTCCACGTCGAACTACCTGCACTATAAAGGAGCCTCTGCAGGGCCTGGAGGTGGAAGACACGGACCTCAGTGTGCAGACACTTCAGGCCCTGCCCTCCTTCCTTCAGGGGTAGATGTAGAACCCCAACAGGGGTTCCTGACCAAAAGAACTCTAGAATCGATGTCCGGAGGTTGGTCAGGAAACCCGGGGCCAGGACCAGGGTGTTGAGCCGGTACCAGAGCATGGACAGGATTAATTGGTTAAGCACCAGTGCTCTCCCTCGGAGGGAGAGACATCAGAGTAGCCTCGTCCATTTCCGGAGCCGCTCTATCACCCCGCCTTCTAAATTTTGCCAGTTCTCCGGTGGAGAAGGGTGCGTGGCA
The DNA here is from genome assembly GCF_965140295.1 of Lepidochelys olivacea. Classification (NCBI taxonomy): domain Eukaryota; kingdom Metazoa; phylum Chordata; order Testudines; family Cheloniidae; genus Lepidochelys; species Lepidochelys olivacea. The sequence continues at coordinate 40,371,919 of NC_140418.1, read as the reverse complement.
GAAAGGTAAATGCCTAGGTAGAGCAGTCAACCCGCGCTCCACCGGATGATCTGAAGCGTGGGTGGGAGGGAGCTCACCTGCCGCCAGTCCCCCACCGCCAAGCCAGAGCTCTTGACCCAGTTGACTCGGGCGGAGGAGGCTGCCGAATAGATGGCCTGGCAAGCCTTCACCTGCGCCAAGTCGCCTGGATCCTGGACCACGAGGAGTACATCATCGGCGTACGCCGACAGGACCAGCCGCAGCTCCGGCTCCCGCAGCACCAACTCCGTCAACCTCCTGCGGAGGAGACAAAGGAAGGGCTCTATCGCCAGAGCGTTCAGCTGGCCCAAGAGGGGGCACCCCTGCCGTACTCCTCGCCCGAAGCTGACCGGTTCGGTCAGGGTCCAGTTGAGCCTAACCAGACACTCCGCGGAAGCGTACAGCACCCGGAGAAAACTCACAAACTGAGGTCTGAATCCAAACGCCTGCAGAGTGCCCAGGAGGTACCCATGGTCCACTCTATCGACCGCCTTCTCCTGATCAAGAGACAGGAGGGCGAACGACAGACCGTCTCTATGTCCGAGTTCCAAAAGATCTCGGACTAGAAATAGGTTGTTAAAAATGCTGCGACCCTGGACAGTATAGGTCTGGTCTGGGTGGATCACTTCCGCCATCACAGACCCTAGCCGCAGCGAGATTGCTTTTGCTACAATTTTGTAGCCTGTGCTAAGGAGTGAGACGGGACACCCGTTTCGTAAATCATGGAGGTCCCCCTTCTTCGGCAACAAGGCGAGCACTGTTCGCCTGCACGAAAGAGGGAGGACCATGCCCTGCAAAGACTCAGCCCAGACAGTGGCTAGGTCTGGGCCAAGGATGTCCCAGAATGCGTGGTAGAACTCCACGGTCAGCCCGTCCATGCCCAGAGATTTATTGGTGGGCATGCGATGGAGGGCTTCCGAGAACTTGGCCAGGGTGAGAGGCAGCTCTAGTCGGTCTCCGTCGCCCATGCTGACTGTGGGAAGTTCCTCCCAGAGCACCCTGCAAGCACCAGGATCGGTCAGATCCGGGGAGAAAAGGCTTGTGTAGAAGTCACGGGCCCTCCCACACATCTCCACCGGATCTGTGAGAGGGGAGCCGTCTTCTGCTAGAAGGCAGGTGATGTGTTTCTTGGCCCCCCTCATTTTCTCCAGGGTGTAGAAGAAACTGGAGCCGCGATCCATCTCCCGAAGGAGGCCCGATGGTCCTCGAGGGCCCGGAGCTCCTCCCGCTTCTCCCGGCACGCTCCGCAGAGGAACGGGTCCTCGGTGCTGGCGGCCAGATGCCTCTCCATCTCTAAGACCTCCCATTCCAACTGCTCTATCACTGCATTTCTCCGTCGGCTGGTGCCCCGAGTGTAGTCGCGGCAGAAGAGCTTGGCGCGCACCTTCCCGAGATCCCACCATTGCCGCACCGAGGGAAAGGCACGCCACTGCTCTCGCCAGGCCAGCCAAAACTCCCAGAAGGATGTCACAAAGCCCTCATCCTCCAACAGGCTGTTGTTAAAGTGCCAATAGGCCGGCCCCAGCCTCTCTGCATGGAGGGAGGCTGTTATGGTGGCTAGATGATGGTCAGAAAATGGGGCCGGCCGAATGTTGGAGGAGTGGGCCTGTGAAAGATGGAAACGGGATAAATAAATAAGGTCCAACCGAGAATGGTGTGACCGATGGGCCTCCACCTGGACAAAGGTGAACGTGGAAGTGTCATCTGGGCGGTGGTCACGCCAGACGTCTACTAGGGAATGATGTTCGTCTATTTCTCGGAGAATATTCGCAGCGGCCGGGCTCAGCTCGGCCCCTGAGCGGTCCCATTCCTCGAGGGTGGTGTTAAAGTCCCCTCCCAGGACTAAGCACTCGTGAGAATCTAGGGTGCTGAGGAAGTCGGACACCCGCTGATAGAATTGCGGCCGCTTCGGGCTCGTTGTCGGGGCATAGATGTTAACGAGGTTGATCATGAGCCCCTCCATACGGACTCGGAGATGCAGCAGGTGGCCCGGCACGGCCTCAGTGACCCCTAGCACCTCGGGCCGTAGGTTGGGGGAGAACAGGGTCGCCACTCCAGCTTGTCGAATCGTGAAGTGGCTGAAGTAGACCCTGTCCCCTCACTCCAGCCGGCAGCTGTCCTCAGCGGTCGGATCCGTATGGGTCTCCTGCAGGAAAACCAGAGTACCCCCCTTCCTGAAGGTAAGAGAGCACCTGGGACCTGCGGAGAGCCATCCAACAGCCCCTGGTGTTCAAAGTTGCAATAATGAGGGGCGTCATTGCGGAGGGCTGGGTGGGTGGGGGTTCCTTGTTGGCGGGGGTGTTCACAGCCCTCAGCGGGTCACGCAACAATCCGTGACCCATCCCGTAAGTGAGTAAATCATCACGGAAGCTGTGGGCCCACCCGTAGGCTGCGGCGCCGTGCGTTCCTTTCCCTTTACCCTCTTTTATAAGGGCCCTTGTGGCCTTGAGGATTTGATCAAAGTCCCCCCATAGCTGGAGAGCTAGCTGTACCCTGTTGCGGGAGCCACGGATGTCTTCTAAAAACTCCCGCAACGCTTTTTGCAGCTCATGGGGGGGTGGGGTTGCAATTTCCAGGTCATTCCCTGGTGGGGCTCTTGGTGCAGCCTCGTGGTCCTCTGAGGCGGGCAGGCAGGGTGCAGACCACCGACGGGGCGTCTGACAGGCCAAAGTTATTAGGTCCATCTCAAGCCTTGGGGTAAAAGAGGATGGCGAAGGGAAATTTGCAGCTCTTAATGGGTCATGGAAGGAAAATGCAAAGGCTGCTCCTTGGGGGGATCCGCAAAAAATGGGAAAGAAATAACCCCAGGGGTGGCAATAGCATTGCAGGAGGAGGTGGATTGGGCAGGGACAGGGGTGGGGGTGGGGGTGGGGGCAGAGGCGAGGCTCTGGGCTTCGGGAAGCAAGCAGCTGAGAGGTGGTGCCTCCCGAACAGATTAGAGGGTTAAGGGGGTGGGGAGGGGGCTCTCAATGATGCTAGGTGCAGGCTCTGTGGTGGATTTGGCAGCCATGGCATCAGGTGGTGGACAACCTTCTGCAGGGTGCTCTCCCGGGAAGGCAGTTAGGGGGAGGGAGCATGGGGAAAGGGGGACTGGGGTAAGGTTGCCCAGCTCGAGGCCAGCTGGCAGTAGGTCATTCTTTCCCTGGGTGACCGGGGTCAAACCTAGGGCCTCGATCTCCTCATACATGGAGAAGAGGTCGTCTTCTGCCACCCCTGGGGTCTCCCCTCTGGCGCCCGCTACCACGGTCGCTTCGGGGTTTGCAGGGGGTTCAGGTGATATTCGGGCAGAAGGGGCTTCCTCAGGGGTCTCAGAGGGGAGGGTCTCCCGTGGAGGGGAGATTCTACCTTCCAGTGCTATTTTGTCTTCCACTCCCGACACCGGCGGATGGATCTCTCTCGTGGGCATAGCGGAAGACTCAGTGTCAGTGCCTCCCTTCCTGGTCTTTGGGGGGGTCTCCGCATCAGATGGCTGCAGTGGAGCTCAAGCCTTCCGCCTGCCTCGCTTTCCCTGGACTAGGGTCCAGCCCTCCATAGCATCGTCCGGTGGCTGGTTAGCAGGGGTCGTGTCGGGGGGCAGAGGCGATGGTTCAGGGGCTCGGGGGGGTAACGGTGAGGCAGCATGGGGGGGGGCAGTTCTCCTTGGGGCGGGCTCTCTCCTATGCCCGGTAATATCTTTGCTGCAACCTCCTCCATAGGCTCTGCTGGATTGTTAACAGCAAGGGCGGGGCTCCCTCACTCGTCTGGGTGTTGTAGGGGAGGTGTCTCTTGGGCCCGGGCAGGAGCAGCGGTGGATTGAGCAGGAGGAGAGGTGGTTTCAGATCTCGGGTGTCCAGAGGCGTCAGCAACGACGGAGCCGATGTCCTGCCGGGTCTCGGGGGTCTCGGGTGTCCCTCCCCGCCAGGCCAAGGGGCAGTCTCTTCGGACATGCCCCGCTGATAGGCAGAGGTAGCACCGGGCCTCTCCTGTGGAATAGTAGACCCGATAGTGGGCTCCCTGGTAGGGGACTAGGAAGGACCCCTCGAGCGCCTCTCCATCACGTATTGCCGACGGCGGTAAAAGCTGCACTTGCCGGAGGAACGAAAGGATGTGACGAAGGGTGGGGTCCTTGCAGCCCAACGGGAGAGGGCTGATGACGGAAACGGGTTTCCCCAGGGTGGAGAGAGCGGGTAACAGGGCAGCATTGGGTAGAAAAGGAGGGACGGAGGTCAGGACTAGGCGGACACCCAGGTCTTCTAGCGGCTCCAGGGGGACAAACACCCCCCCCCCACTGCCAGGCCCTTCTCCACCGCCTCCTGGGCGGCAGCCTCCAATGCTAAGAAAAAGACAACCTTCCCGTACATTTTGGAGGCAGCCACAATAACCGTGGGTCCTACCACCCTCTCCAACGCCTGCACGTATGTCTCCACGTGGGGCGAGGCGGGCACCAGGAGGCGACGGATGCCATGCTTCCTGGTCATGGTGGGAAAGGGGCCCCGGCCGCTATTGATGGTAGTGGAGGTGGTGGGTGGGCGAGATGACGAGGTGGCAGGCGGGGGGGGCTGCCACCGCCCGGGCATATGTCCTGGGGGCCGGGGGAGGGACGCTCGCAGAGCTGGTGGAGGGAACAGTGGGGAGGGACGCCATGGTCGATAATGAGGCCACAGCAGTGGGGGCAGCCTCTGCCATGGAGGGCTTGGTGGTTGTAGCGGAACCCTTCCCCTTCTTCGCACCCTGGCCTTTCCGGCTAACCGGGGGGGCTTTCCTAGAATCTGGGGGGGCGGTGGGCGTAGCAGTGGCAATAGTCACCCCAGTGCCTCTGGCTGCCGATGCCCCAGCAGGGCCGGTGGCAGGTGTTTTGGCAGCAGTGGGGGCGGGGGGCTTGGGGCTTGGGCAGGGGGGTAGGTGGGGGAGGGGTAACTGAGGTTGTTAGAGGGGTCTCACCCCTCTCATTCCCCGCCATCGTGAGCAGGGAGAGACGGGGAGACACCAGAAGGAGGAGAGGGAGGGGGAAGCAGATTAACCATTTCTCCCTGTTAGGCTGCAGGCGGAGGGGGGCAAATGGATTGGACTGGACAGGGGGAGGAAACAGGAGTTGGGGTCAGGTAGTAGGGGCAAACTGTGGGGTGGACAGTTCGGGGGGGGGGACGTGAACCCACGTGCGTTTGTCCAAAGAGTCTCATTTAGTCAGCTGTTGTTTCTGGTCTGGAAGGTGGAATCAGGGCGAGCAGCTGAATCCAGAGGCAGATGGCAAGTTGCCAGCAGGGACGGACGGCGGGGGGGCCATGACGGTTGTAGTAGTGTAGAAGTGACCAATGGATCGGGGGGCAGCTCCGTGCCACAACCCCTGTACCCCTACAAACGCGGTCAAGACACAGTCAAACCTCCCCCTACACGAGAGTACAGTTCAAAAGTTACTCGGTTTTACGGCCCCCTCCGCAATGGTTCGTAGCTTCACTGGGCGATTTCTCTGTCGGCTGTCTTCTCTCCCGGGCTTTGTGGAGCATTCCAGAAATGCCAAACAGATAAGAGAAGTTCCTCTTGGCCAGTACGGGTCCAAACAAACAGAAAACGGTTGGGTCTGGGGGCTTCCACTCCCCTCCTCCAGGGAGTGGGTTGGCAGTCTCCCCCCCGGGGGTTTCAGTTGGAGCAGTAGCAGCGTCCGAGGACAGGCAGCTAGCTGGCAGCCGACCAGCACTCGAATGGCAGCAGAAAAACAACAAAAAAAAACCAAAAATGAAGGAAAAGCGTCTGGCTCAGTTGCGGGGGTGGGGGAAGCTGAAGCAGGGGCAAAAAGTAAGAAAAGCCCAGGCCAGGGGGCTATAGGAGAGTAATAGAAGGCAGATATATAAGCCCCAGGCTAAGCAGGTCCCTTTTCCCTGGGTAAGGGAGCAGGGAAGGTTCAGGAACCTTCTGGAGACAATTAAGACAGGCTGATTAGAACACCTGCAGCCAATCAAGAAGCTGCTAGAATCAATTAAGGCAGGCTAATCAGGGCACCTGGGTTTTAAAAAGGAGCTCACTTCAGTTTGTGTTGTGTGTGTGAGGAGCTGGGAGCAAGAGGCACTAGGAGCTGAGAGTGAGAACGCGGACTGTTGGAGGACTGAGGTGTACAAGCATTATCAGGCACCAGGAGGAAGGTCCTATGGTGAGGATAAAGAAGGTGTTAGGAGGAGGCCATGGGGAAGTAGCCCGGGGAGTTGTAGCTGTTACACAGCTGTTCCAGGAGGCACACTAGACAGCTGCATTCCACAGTGCCCTGGGCTGGCACCTGGAGTAGAGGGCAGGCCCGGGTTCCCCCCAAATCCTCCCAACTCCTGGCCAGACACTAGAGGAGTCAACCTGGACTGTGAATTCAGAAAAACGGCCAAGCTGAGGGCTGCAGTGATGCTCCAAGGCGAGCAAATCCGCCAAACTGCAGAGGCAAAGATTGTAACTTGCTAACATTAAGCTGTAGTCACTAGAAAGCCTGGTTTGTTTGGTTTTTAACCAGACCTGTCCCTTTTTCTCTTGCTTAGGATCACTTTAAGGCTCTGCTCTTTGATAATAAATGTATTCATGTTCTATTCAAAACTGAGTGCTGGGGGTCGGAGTGAAGTGTGAGTCTTCAGCTCACCTGCCAGGTTGATGTGTGCCCTATCTCTATGGAGGCAGTGAACCTACTCATTTCTGTAAGTGTCCAGAGAGAGGAACTGGACACTGCAGGGTGACATCTTGGGGAACTCAGGAGCTGGGGTTCACTGCCTTGTTCATAGTAAGGCAAGGCTTAGACTGACAGAATGCTGCAGAGTTTGCTGGCAAGGTGACAGTGTGGCATGGCTGGGAGCTGACACAGCTTAGCCGCAGCAAACTCTCCCTTGCTGAGGCAGAGGGGTAACACTGGGGTTCACAGTTCTGGGTCTCCTGAGGTTGAGACCAGGGCTGATGGCCGAGCTAGCTGCTTGGCTTCATCAGAGAATAGAATCTCAGAACACAGCCCTTCAAAGGCATTTGATTTCTGGAAAGCAAATCAAGGTCCACTCTCCCTATCATTATTCTTTTCCCCATTCTATGCTGTAATTTGCTGTTTGTTGTTGCCAGCAAGGTGTTGCAGTGTGACTCTCAGTTCAGCCACACATGTGTAAGTATTATGGCCAGAAGCTCCAGAGGAAAAGAGCTCTCTACTTCCTCTGTAAGTGAAAAGGGAAAAGTGCTGCCATAGGGAGTGCTGCCATAGTCTGTGCCATTTGGATAGACGACCAACCCACAATTCACCTAGTGACACTTGAAGGGTCACCATAGCTACACATGAACCTGGATTTTTGGGTGTAGTGGGCTACTAAAGCAGCTTAAAGAAAGGAATGTTCTTACTTTGTGGTAAAGAGCTTATTTCCAAGTAGCTAGGATTCGGGTCAAGAGTTCTAAGTACAGAAAAGGCAGTAGCATTCAATAGCTATTTCTGTTCTGTATCTGGGTAAAACAAATTGATGAGAATCATATCATATGATAATGCATTCTGCTAGCATCTCAGAGGATGTTAGAGAGCAGCCACTCAACTCATACATTTAAAAAACAACAAATCTGGATAACTTGCGTCTAAGAATTTTAAAAGAGCTGGTTGCAGAGCTTGTTGGACATCAATCCCTGAACTTACTGAAAGTTTCCCAGTATCACCACTAGTGGCACTCATTATGGGGACGAATGGTTATGAAAACCAATACCCCAGTAAAAGAAAAAAGGTTGTCCCAATCCCACAGGACCAAGCCCCAGACCCAGGTCAATATACAAATCAGATCTTACCCACAAATCACGCTGTTGCCAGTCCTTTAGAATCTTAAAATCTAAAGGTTTATTCATAAAAGGAAAAAGATATAGATGAGAGCTAAAATTGGTTAAATGGAATCAATTACATACAGTAACGGCAAAGTTCTTGGTTTAGGCTTGTAGCAGTGATGGAATAAACTGCAGGTTCAAATCAAGTCTCTGGAGTACATCCACAGCTGGGATGGGTCATTCAGTCCTTTGTTCAGAGCTTTTGTTTGTAGCAAGGTTCCTCCAGAGGTCAGAAGCAGGATTGAAGACAAGATGGAAGGTTTTTTAGGGCCTTTTATATTCTCTGCCCATGGAAGGACAACCCTTTGTTCTTACTGTGGAAAATCACAGCAGCAAGATGGAGTCTGGAGTCACATGGGCAAGTCACATGTCCATGCATTACTCAGTTTGCAGGCTGATGCCATTGTTTACATGTTAGTTTGAATGTTCCCAGGAAAGCTCAGATGTGGATTGGCATCTCCCAAAGTTCATTGTCAGTTAAGTGTTTCTTGATTGGGCACTTGCTGAGAATAATCCTTTCTCAAGAAGCTGACCAAGTGCTTCACTGAGGCTACTTAGAATCAAAACACATTGAGATACAAGTACATAGCCAATATTCATAACTTTACAAAAATGATAGACACATACAGATAGCATAACCATAACCAGCAAATCATAACCTGTCCGTAGACACCTTACTGGACCTCCTTTGTATAAGCTTTGGTGCAACTATAGGACCTTGGTTGCAACAATGATCTATGCGGTCACAGTTCATGTCAATAACATCACAATTAGAAATCTCACATTGGTACTTTCTTTGCATTTTGTGAAATCTACAGTGAAATTGTTCTTAAAATGAGCATGTGCTGGATCATCATCTGAGACTGCTATAACATGAAATATATGGCAGAATGCAGGTAAAACAGAGCAGGAGACATACAATTCTCTCCCAAGGAGTTCAGTCACAAATTTAATTAATGCATTATTTTTTTAATGAGCATTATCAGCATGAATGCATGTCCTCCGGAATGCTGAATCATGAAGGGCCATACAATTGTTTAGCATATCTGGCAGGTAAATACCTTGCAATGCCAGCTAAAAAAGTGCCTGTTCTCACTTTCTGGTGTCATGGTAAATAAGACGAGTGCAGCATTGTCTCTTGTAAATGTAAACAAACTTGTTTGTCTTAGCAATTGGCTGAAGAAGAAGTAGGACTGAGTGGATTTGTAGGCTCTGAAGTTTTACATTGTTTTGTATTTGTGTACATTTGTAAGTTTCACTTTCATGACAAAGAGATTGCACTACAGTACTTGTATAAGGTGAAATGAAAAATACTGTTTCTTTTGTTTATCATTTTTGCAGGGCAAATATTTGTAATACAAAATAATATACGCTTTGATTTCAATTACAACACAGAATATAATGTATATGAAAATGTAGAAATACATCCAAAATGTTTAATAAATTTCAATTGGTATTCTCTTGTTTAACAGTGCAATTAAAACTGTGATTAATCACGATTAATTTTTTTAATCATGATTAATTGTTTTGAGTTAATCTGATGAGTTAACTGTGATTAATCAACAGCCCTACTGCATACATTTAGAAACAAAGAATTCAAGCCACACTTACCAGATGGGGGACTCTGAAAAAGATTTGGGGTAAGGAGGGGTGGATAATCAGCTGAACATGAGCTCCCAGTGTGATGTTATGGCCAGAAGGGATAATGTGATCTTTGGGTACATAAATAGGGGAATCTTGAGTAGGAGCAAAGAGGTTATTTTACCTCTGTATCTGACACTGGTTCAACTGCTGCTGGAATACTGTTTCTGGTTCTGGTGTCCACAATTCAAAGGATGTTTATAAATTGGAGAGGAGTCAGAGAAGAGCCATGAGAATGATTAAAGGATTAGAAAATCTGTCGTATAGTGATAGACTCAGGGAACTCAATCTATTTAGCTTAACAAAGAGAGGGGTAATGGGTGACCTGATTAGTCTGTAAGTACCTACATGGAGAACAAATATTTGACAACGGGCTCTTCAATCTGGAGAGAAAGGTTTAACATGATCCAATGGCCTGAACCTAGACACTTTCATACTGCAAATATGGTGTACATTTTTAATAGTGAGGGTAGTCAAACATTGGAACAATTGACCAAAGGTTGTGGTGGATGCCAATTTTTGAATCAAGATTGGATGTTTTTCTAAGAGATCTGCTCTAGGAAGTACGTGGGGGCAGTTCTCTGGCCTGTGGTATACACAAGGTAAGACTAGATGATCACAATGGTCCCTCCGGGCCTTGGAATCGATGAATCATGGCTCCCCACCCAAGGGGACATGGGTGATAATGCAGAGTGAAGACTGCAGCAAGGGATAGTAGCAGAGCTGAATGGACTCCAGGGAACTCCTGCCTACTGAGCACCTCAGTCAAGCTGAATCATTAGCTGGGTCAGGTGGTGACATCTGTAGGCAGGACCAGCTGCTTTGGGACTGGAGATAGAGCCCCAGAGACATTTAGATGCTGCTCTTTCTTATCCCAGCCATGAATGGGGATTGATGGATGGGTGAGGAGGGGCAGCCAAGGGGCTAGCACCTGTGGGACACTCACTGATGGATGGGAAGGGAGTTACACAGACTGAGGCCAACATTATTGGAATCAGGAGGGGAACAACAGATAAGAATGGCCATAATGGGGCAGACTAAAGGTCCATCTAGCCCAGTATCCTGTCTTCCAAAAGTGGCCAATGCCAGATGCCCCAGAGGGAATGAACAGAACAGGTAAACGTCAAGTGTTCCATCTCCTGTCACCCATTCCCAAGCTTCTCGAAAACAGAGGCTAAGGGGACCATCCCTGCCCATCCTGGCTGATAGCGATAAATGGACCTAATCTCCATGAACTTATCTAGTTCTTTTTTGAACCCCATTATAGATTTGGCCTTTACAATGTCCCCTGGCAATGAGTTGACTATGCATTGTGTGAAGAAGTACTTCCTTTTATTTGTTTTAAACTTGCTGCCTATTAATTTCATTTGGTTGCCCCCAGTTCTTGTGTTATGAGAAGGAATAAATAACACTTCCTTATTTACTTTCTCCACAACAATCATGATTTTATAGACCTCTATCATATCCCCTCTTAGTCTTCTCTTTTCCAAGCTGAAAAGTCCCATTCTTATTAATCTCTCCTCATATGGATGCTGTTCCATACCCGTAATCATTTTTCTTGCCCATTTCTGAACCTTTTCCAATTCCAATATATCTTTTCAGAGATGGGCAAACACATCTGCAAGCAGTATTCAAGATGTGGGTGTACAATGGATTTATATAGAGGCAATATGATATTTTCTGTCTTATTATCAATCCCTTTCTTAATCATTCCCAACATTCTGTTCACTTTTTTCACTGCTGCTGCACATTGAGTGGATGTTTTCAGAGAACTATTCACAGTGACTCCAAGATCTCTTTCTTGAGGGGTGACAGCTAATTTAGACCCCATCATTTTATATGTATACTTGGAATTATGTTTTCCAATGTGCATTACTTTGCATTTATCAATATTGAATTTCATCCGACATTTTGTTGTCCAGTCACCCAGTTTTGAGAGCTCCTTTTGTAGTTCTTAGCAGTCTGCTTGGGACTTAACTATTCTGAGTAGTTTTGTATCATCTGCAAATTTTGCCACCTCACTGTTTATCCCCTTGTCAAGGTTCCTCCCCCACTCTGAATTCTAGGTACAGATGTGGGGACCTGCATGAAAACCTCCTAAGCTTACTTTTACCAGCTTAGGTTAAAACTTCCCCAAGGTACAAATTAATTTTATCCTTTGTCCTTGGAATAACCACTGCCACCACCAAACTTTAACTGGGTTTACTGGGAAACTTAGTTTGGACATGTCTTTCCCCCCAAAATCCTCCCAACCCTTGCACCCCACTTCCTGGGAAAGGTTTGGTAAAAATCCTCACCAATTTGCATAGGTGACCACAGACCCAAACCCTTGGATCTGAGAACAATGAAAAAGCATTCAGTTTTCTTACAAGAAGACTTTTAATAGAAATAGAAGTAAATAGGAGTAGAGGAATCACCCCTGTAACATCAGGATGGTAGGTACCTTACAGGGTAATTAGACTCAAAACATAGAGAATCCCTCTTGGCAAAACCTTAAGTTACAAAAAAGACACACAGACAGAAATAGTCATTCTATTCAGCACAATTCTTTTCTCAGCCATTTAAAGAAATCATAATCTAACACATACCTAGCTAGATTACTTACTAAAGTTCTAAGACTCCATTCCTGTTCTGTCCCTGGCTAAAGGAGCATACAGACAGACACAGACCCTTTGTTTCTCTCCCTCCTCCCAGCTTTTGAAAGTATCTTGTCTCCTCATTGGTCATTTTGGTCAAGTGCCAGCGAGGTTACCTTTAGCTTCTTAACCCTTGACAGGTGAGAGGATTTTTCCTCTGGCCAGGAGGGATTTTAAATGGGTTTACCCTTCCTTTTACATTTATGACACCGCTTTTCCATATAATTTATGAATATGTTGAATAGGATTGGGCCAAGTACAGACCCCTGGGGGACAACACTATTTACCTCCCTCCATTGGAAAACTGACCATTTATTCCTACCTTGACGTTCCCCTCTGGTGTTATCTGGACTGGTGATCTGCTAGGTCACTCCAATCCTTGACTCTGGGAGCCAGCCTTACTCTGCTCTGCTGTGAGAACTCCCACTCCTGGCTGTTCAAGTGTAGCCTCTGGCATGTAAGCTGCTCCCAGCTACTTGCAACCAGATGACAATCGCCAATATCTCCAGTCCCAGACACAACCCTAGGAACCTCCATCTTGCAGTGTCCAGTTATGCCCGCTGGACACTGCAAGCTTATATGAGTTCATCAATTTAACAAAGAAATTGATATGTACCAGGCTTGTTATCCCACAGGAAGCCTCTGGTACACTTCAAACCAAATGCACTGCTTCAGGTAGAATAAACAAACAAATTTATTATCTATAAAGATAGATTTTAAGTGATTATAAGTCAAAGCATAACAAGTCAGATTTGGGCAAATGAAATCAATGCAAAATGCATTCTAAGCAGATCTTAACACTTTCAATGCCTTACAAACTTAGGAATTGGCTACAATTGCAAGTTAGAGTGCATTAAAGCAGCCCTGGGTGCCCTAACTCATGATGCGTCCACTCTGGCAAGGCACATAGAGCACTTGGACTCCACGGCTGGAGCGCTACTTGTCATCCACCTCCATGAGAAACATAATGCTTGCTGCGTCCTGGCTGGAGCACCACGGTGCCAGTGTGGACGCCCTGGTCTATTAATGCACTCTGATCAGCCTCCAGAAGTGTCCCACAATGCCTGTTCTAGCCATTCTGGTCATCACTTTGAACTCTACTGTCCTGCCTTCAGGTGACCAACCATCAGACCCACCCTTTAAATTCTCTGGGAATTTTGAAATTCCCCTTCCTGTTTGCCCAGCCAGGCATGGAGTGCTCTGAGCGAATTTTTCCAGGTGACCATGCCTCCACGCACCAGGCCATCCCCAGTATGGAGCAATGGCGAGGTGCTGGACCTCATCAGTGTTTGGGGGGAGGAAGCTGTCCAGTCCCAGCTGCACTCCAGGCACAGGAATTACGATCCCCCTCCCACCCCCTCCCTGCAGCCCTTGTGCCAAAACTCTTTCCTTTGTTCCTCCATGTCACCGCCAACCTGCTTTCCCCAACATCCGGGTTCTTATTGCCACTAGCTGCCTCCAACACCTATAGCTTCACCACACAGCCCTGCAAACTACAACCTTTACCCACTGCACTCAACCCCCATCACTTATCATGTCCTTTCTTCCCTCATGGCTTTCCCCCCATCACTTCAGAGTCAGGTGAGCATTACTTCATCTCAGTTCCAAACTGACCAAAGGAAGGGGGTGACTCCCTCGAGAGTCTAACAGATTCTTTGTTGCTGCCTAGGCCAGCATCTTTTGTTCCTGTGAAGCTGGGCTGGGTTTCTCCCATACCTGCCCTGATGAGGTGTGAACTGCCTCTTTGCTCTCAGAAAGATTTTGTCTGGGCTTGCTTTAAGCCATGAGGATATGTTTTCAGTCTCATAATTACATACATGAAATTATAAGCTATAACATTACTATAACATTACTGTAACAATTACTATAACATTACTATAACAATGATGCTCAGTGCATCATAAGCCATCCAAAGACACCCAACATGACAAACTTTGCATTGGATACCACACAATCATTTTATAGGGATGAACATGGGGGTTCTCGGTGTTCCCCCGACCTACACAGTGTCACACCTAGCCTTTGTTTCCAATCTATTAATCAGTTACCAATCCATGAGAGGACTTTCCCACTTATCCCATGACAGCTTACTTTGCTTAAGAGTCTTTGGTGAGGAACCTTGTCAAAGGCTTTCTGAAAATCTAAGTACACTATATCCACTAGATTCCCCTTGTCCACATGCTTGTTGAACCCCACAAAGAATTCTAGTAGATTGATGAAGCATGATTTCCCTTCACAAAAACCATTTTGACTCTTCCCCAACAAATTATGTTCATCTATGTGTCTGGAAATTTTGTTTTTTACTATAGTTTCAACCAGCGTGAGTGGTACTGAAGTCAGGCTTACTGGTCTGTAATTCCCGGGATCACCTCTAAAGCCCTTTTTAAAAAGTGGTGTCACATTAGCTATGCTCCAGTCATTTGGTACAGAAGCTGATTTAAATGATAGGTTACATACCACAGTCAGTAGTTCTGCAATTTCACATTTGATTCCTTCAGAACTCTTGGGTGAATACCATCTGGTCCTGGTGACTTATTGCAGTTTAGTTTATCAATTCGTTCCAAAACTTCCTCTAATGATACCTCAATCTGGTACATTTCCTCAGATATGTCACCTAAAAAGAATGGCTCAGGTTTGGGAATCTCCCTCACATCCTCAGCCGTGAAGACCAATACAAAGAATTCATTTAGTTTCTCCGCAATGGCCTTATCATCCTTAAATGCTCCTTTAGCATCTCGTTCGTCCAGTGGCCCCACTGGTTATTTCCTGCTTCTGATGTACTTAAAAAAAACTTTTGCTATTACTTTTTGAGTCTTTGGCTAACAGTTCTTCAAATTCTTTTTTGGCCTTCCTAATTATATTTTTATACTTCATTTGCCAGAGTTTTTGCTCCTTTTTATTTTCCTCACTAGGATTTAACTGCCACTTTTTAAAGGATGCCTTTTTGCCTCTCGTTGCTTCTTTTACTTTGTTGTTTAGTCATAGAATCATAGAATATCAGGGTTGGAAGGGACCTCAGGAGGTCATCTAGTCCAACCCCCTGCTCAAAGCAGACCAATCACCAACTAAATCATCCCAGCCAGGGCTTTGTCAAGCCTGACCTTAAAAATATCCAGGGAAGGAGATTCCGCCACCTCCCTAGGTAAGGCATTCCAGTGTTTCACCACCCTCCTAGTGAAAAAGTTTTTCCTAATATCCAACCCAAACCTCCCCCACTGCAACTTGAGACCATTACTCCTTGTTCTGTCATCAGCTACCACTGAGAACAGTCTAGATCTATTCTCTTTGGAACCCCCTTTCAGGTAGTTGAAAGCAGCTATCAAATCCCCCTCATTCTTCTCTTCCACAGACTAAACAATCCCAGTTCCCTCAGCTTCTCCTCATAAGTCATGTGTTCCAGTCCCTTAATAATTTTTTGTTGCCCTCCACTGGACTCTTTCCAATTTTTCCACATCCTTCTTGGAGTGTGGTGCCCAAAACTGGACCCAGTACTCCAGATGAGGCCTCACCAATGTTGAATAGAGGGGAACGATCACGTCTCTCGATCTGCTGGCAATGCCCCTACCTATACATCCCAAAATGCAATTGGCCTTCTTGGCAACAAGGGCACACTGTTGACTCATATCCAGCTTCTTGTCCACTGTAATCCCTAGGTTCTTTTCTGCAGAACTGCTGCCGAGCCATTCGGTCCCTAGTCCGTAGCAGTGCAGGGTTAGGGTTAGGGTTAGGGACATGGAGCCATTGATCACTACCTATTGAGCCTGACAATCTAGCCAACTTTCTATCCACCTTATAGTCCATTCATCCAGCCCATACTTCTTTAACTTGCTGGCAAGAATACTGTGGGAGACTGTGTCAAAAGCTTTGCTAAAGTCAAGGTAACACGTCCACTGCTTTCCCCTCATCCACAGACCCACTTATCTCGTCATAGAAGGCAATTAGATTAGTCAGGCATGACTTGCCCTTGGTGAATCCATGCTGACTGTTCCTGATCACTTTCCTCTCCTCTAAGTGCTTCAGAATTGATTCCTTGAGGACCTGCTCCATGATTTTTCCAGGAAGTGAGGTGAGGCTGACTGGCCTGTAGTTCCCAGGATCCTCCTTCTTCCCTTTTTTAAAGATGGGCACTACATTAGCACTACATGCTCTTCCCACTCTTCGTTAGGTGGAGCCCATGTCTGCCTAGCACTCCTCCTTCTTGGAACACCATCCCATGGTCAAAGAATCCAAAGCCTTCTCTCTGACACCACCTGCATAGCCATTCATTGACTTCCACGATTCGACGGTCTCTACCCCGGCCTTTTCCTTCCACGGGGAGGATGGACGAGAACACCACTTGCGCCTCAAACTCCTTTATCCTTCTTCCCAGAGCCATGTAGTCCACAGTGATTCGCTCAAGGTCATTCTTGGCAGTATCATTGGTGCCCACGTGGAGAAGCACAAAGGGGTACGATCTGAGGGCTTGATGAGTCTCAGCAGTCTCTCTGTCACATCGTGAATCCTAGCTCCTGGCAAGCAGCAGACTTCTCGGTTTTCCCGGTCAGGGTGGCAGATAGATGACTCAGTCCCCCTGAGGAGAGAGTCCCTGACCACCACCACCTACCTCCTTCTCTTGGGAGTGGTGGTCATGGAACCCCCAACCCTAGAACAGTGCATCTCATGCCTTCCAATTGGTGGAGTCTCCTTCTGTTCCCTTCCCTCAGATGTAGCATCTAGTCCACTCTCCGCATTAGTAGCTGTGGAGAGAACATGAAAACGGTTACTTACCTGTATCTGCGTTGCTGGTACATGGATGCTCCCCTTTCTTTTTCTGGAGGTCACATGCTGCCAAATTTCTTCACCGTCCTCCTGTCCCCACAATGCAGCCTGCTTTGAATCGTCAGAACGTTGTGCCTGTAGAAGTATATCTTGAGGTCTGTCCAGGAAATCTTCAGTTTCTCTTATGCAACGCAGGGTTGATACCTGTTGCTCCAGACCTTGAACCTTCTCTTCCAATATGGAGACCAGCTTGCACTTTGTACAGACAAAGTCACTTCTGTCCTGTGGAAGAAAGACAAACATAGCACATCCAGTGCAGGCCACAACAGCTGAACACCCCCCATCCATATTACCTTCCTTCTACGAGCTTCCTCAGGAGTTGTAGTAACTACTCAGAGAAGCCGGCAAGATGTAAGCCTCAGCGGGCTCTCCCCAGGCAGATCCCGGCAAACTCCCTCTGTTAGCTGCTCTGCCGTTCGCTGTTCAGCTGGTTCGCAGCTGACTGGCTTTTTATACAGTCAGGCCCACTCAAGGCTCACCTGGAACAAAGCACTCCCAATTCATACTTTTCATGGTGGCATTTTTTTGGTTCTCTTACTTTGCTTTTTAATTTGGGGTATACATTTAAGTTGAGCCTCTATTATGGTATCTTTAAAAAGTTTCCATGAAGCTTGCAGGCATTTCAGTTTTTGCGCTGTACCTTTTAATTTCTGTTTAACTAACTTCCTCATTATTGTGTAGTCCCCCTTTCAGAAATTAAATGCTCCAGGGTTGGACTGTTAGGTGTTTTCCCTGCCACAAGGATGTTAAATGTAATTATATTATGGTCACTATTACCAAGCGGTCCAGCTGTATTCAACTCTTGGACCAGATCCTGTGCTCCATTTAGGACTAAATCAAGAGTTGCCTCTCCTCTTGTGGATTCCAGGACTAGCTGCTCCAAGAAGCAGTCATTTAAGGTGTCAAAAAACTTTATCTCTGCATCCCGACCTGAGGTGACATGTTCCCAGTCAATATGGGGATAGTTGAAATCCCCCATTATTACTGAGTTTTTTAGTTTAATCTCTAAGCTAATCTCCCTGAGCATTTCACAGTCACTATCACCATCCTGGTCAGCTGGTGGGTAATACATCCCTACTGCTATATTTTTATTATTAGAGCATGGAATTACTATCCATAGAGATTCTAGGGTATAATTTGGTACATTTAAGATTTTTACACTTTCTTTCACATATAGTGTCACTCCTCCACCAGCACAACTTGATCTGTCCTTCCTATATATTTTGTACCCTGGCATTACTGTGTCCCACTGGTTATTCTCATTCCACCCAGTTTCTATTATATCAATATCCTCATTTAATATGAGGCACTCTAATTCACCTGTCTTATTATTTAGACTTCTAGCATTTGTATATTAGCACTTTAAAAACTTGTCACTTTTTAGCTGTCTGCCATTACATGATGTAACTGAATGGCATTTGTCAAGGTTTCTCCCCCACTCTGAACTCTAGGGTACAGATGTGGGGACCTGCATGAAAAACCTCCGAAGCTTATCTTTACCAGCTTAGGTCAAAACTTCCCCAAGGTACAAAATATTCCACCCGTTGTCCTTGGACTGGCCGCTACCACCACCAAACTAATACTGGTGACTGGGGAAGAGCTGTTTGGACGCGTCCTTCCCCCCAAAATACTTCCCAAAACCTTGCACCCCACTTCCTGGACAAGGTTTGGTAAAAAGCCTCACCAATTTGCCTAGGTGACTACAGACCCAGACCCTTGGATCTTAAGAACAGTGAACAATCCTCCCAACACTTGCACCCCCCCCTTTCCTGGGAAATGTTGGATAAAAAGCCTCACCAATTTGCGTAGGCGACCACAGACCCAAACCCTTGGATCTGAGAACAATGAAAAAACATTCAGTTTCTTACAAGAAGACTTTTAATAAAAATAGAAGTAAATAGAAATGAAGAAATCCCCCCTGTAAAATCAGGATGGTAGATATCTTACAGGGTAATTAGATTCAAAACATAGAGAACCCCTCTAGGCAAAACCTTAAGTTACAAAAAAGATACACAGATAGAAATAGTTATTCTATTCAGCACAATTCTTTTCTCAGCCATTTAAAGAAATCATAATCTAACACATACCTAGCTAGATTACTTACTAAAAGTTCTAAGACTCCATTCCTGGTCTATCCCCGACAAAGACCAGCATATAGACAGACTATAGACAGACACACAGACCCTTTGTTTCTCTCCCTCCTCCCAGCTTTTGAAAGTATCTTGTCTCCTCATTGGTCATTTTGGTCAGGTGCCAGCGAGGTTACCTTTAGCTTCTTAACCCTTTACAGGTGAGAGGAGCTTTCCCCTGGCCAGGAGGGATTTCAAAGGGGTTTACCCTTCCCTTTATATTTATGACAGCATTCTTTTTCATTTGACTGTTTCTCATCAGATTCTACCCGTATTTTATCATCTTCCATCTTCTCCTCTTTACTCGGACATAGAGAATCTCCATTAATAGATCCTTCCCTAAGGGATGCCTCTGGCCATACCAGGTGCTCTTCCGCACCTGTTGGCTTTCCCTCAGCCCTTACTTTAAAAACTGCTCTATGACCTTTTAAAGTTTAAGTGCCAGCAATCTGGTTCCATGCATTGGTATAGATGGAGCCCATCCTTCCTGTGTAGTCTCCCCCTTTCCCAAAAGTTTCCCAAGTTCCTAATAAATCTAAACCTCTCCTTCCTACACCATCATCTCTTCCATGCCTAAGTTGCCCTGAGCGTGGAAATAAAAGTATTTCAGAGAATGCTACCATGGAGGTCCTGGACTTTGATCTCTTACCTAGTAGCCTAAATTTGACTTCCAGGATCTCTCTCCTATCCTTCCCTATGTCTCTAGTACCTACATGTACCATGACTACTGGCTCCTCCCAGCACTACACATAAGTCTCTCTAGATGTCTTGAGAGATCTGCAACCTTTGCACCAGGCAGGCAAGTCACCATGTGGTTCTCCTGGTCATCACAAACCTGGCTATCTGGATGTTTAGGAGTGGGCTTTTTAAAGCCCTGGTCTTCCTGAGTAGCCCCACCCCCTGGTTAAGGGTTGTTGGGTGCTAAAGGGCTTCGGGGTCTAAATCTTGTTAAGATGCTCTCAGCCGTGCCTAGCAGGCTACTAGACTCAGCACATGGTCCCCCAAACAAACAGACCACACGGTATATTTCAGTCAAGCAGCAAGCACACCACAAACACAAACACACACACTACAGACAGCAAACTTACCCCAAGGATCACATAATCACTCCTCCTTCCCTTGGAGAACTCCCTCACAAAACTCCCCAGTTAGCTGCTCCTGTTCGTTAGTTCGGAGGGACTATTCTACTCTTAATTTGCATCTCTAGTCTGTGTTTTCCCATGTCTGACTCTGTTCCCTTCATGAAGATCCCCTTGTCTGTGCACAGCTTGCCATGCTGGTGAGTGGGAAGTTTTGCCTCTTGGGGCACCAGGGAGGGGGGCTCTGGGTTGGGCTCAAGCCAGTTTAGCTATTAGTCAAGAGGGACCCTAGACACACTGAACCCAGCCCTGAGCGCAGCTGTTACCCACCCGGCAGAAGGGTTACACATGCCTTTGTCACCCCTGAGCCAAGGTGCTGTTGCTGCTTGCTCAGACTGACACAAGCTGTGGATCTCTGTACACACTTCATTGGCTTCTGGTGCATTTTCAGGTGCAGTTCGTGCAGCTGTTTGACCTATAATCTCCCTAAAGCTTGGGTCTTGTTTACCCAAGAGACTCAATTCCCTTCTTGCACTCTGCTCTACAACTTCTTCTGGGATGTGGTGTTCAAGTTAACACCACATGTCACCTCCCAGTACCCAGTGTGAAATGGGGATAAGGGGACTGCCTGGCCTCCCAGGAGATGAGAGCACCACTAGATGTTGGGCTGGAAGGGTCAGCATGAACTGGTTACTGGTAGAAAGGAGGAGACAGAGTGAGTTGGCAGAGCTGCTCGCTGTCCAGCCTCACTGCCATTTAGTGTCATTACAGCAGCTACTTAAGTGTCCGACAGCACTGGATTTAACTCCTTTGGCCTTCGCCCATTGCAGCCTCCCCACAACTGCTTCCTCGGCATTCAAGATGAACTCTCATTCTCTTGCTCTCATACCCAGCCTCAGCAGATTCCTCAGCTGCAGCCCCCATGGCCAGCTGTACCTGTCTGTACAATCTTAAGTCACTCCCCATTAGCTGAGCTGGTGCTCTCACATGAGCTGACAAGGAGGCAGCCAAAGGTTAATGTTCTTGTGGTTTCCGTGCCAAAGCCGGTAGTCCCTAAATAACACTGAATTACAATATACGCAGCTAGTGACTTTCAGACCCAGCTGTCTGGACTCACTCCAGGGCTGCCTCCCTGCAGTTAGCATTTCATAGAATCATAGAATCATAGAATATCAGGGTTGGAAGGGACCCCAGAAGGTCATCTAGTCCAACCCCCTGCTCAAAGCAGGACCAATTCCCAGTTAAATAATCCCAGCCAGGGCTTTGTCAAGCCTGACCTTAAAAACCTCTAAGGAAGGAGATTCTACCACCTCCCTAGGTAACGCATTCCAGTGTTTCACCACCCTCTTAGTGAAAAAGTTTTTCCTAATATCCAATCTAAACCTCCCCCACTGCAACTTGAGACCATTACTCCTCGTTCTGTCATCTGCTACCATTGAGAACAGTCTAGAGCCATCCTCTTTGGAACCCCCTTTCAGGTAGTTGAAAGCTGCTATCAAATCCCCCCTCATTCTTCTCTTCTGCAGGCTAAACAATCCCAGCTCCCTCAGCCTCTCCTCATAACTCATGTGTTCCAGTCCCCTAATCATTTTTGTTGCCCTTCGCTGGACTCTCTCCAATTTATCCACATCCTTCTTGAAGTGTGGGGCCCAAAACTGGACACAGTACTCCAGATGAGGCCTCACCAATGTCGAATAGAGGGGAACGATCACGTCCCTCGATCTGCTCGCTATGCCCCTACTTATACATCCCAAAATGCCATTGGCCTTCTTGGCAACAAGGGCACACTGCTGACTCATATCCAGCTTCTCGTCCACTGTCACCCCTAGGTCCTTTTCCGCAGAACTGCTGCCTAGCCATTCGGTCCCTAGTCTGTAGCTGTGCATTGGGTTCTTCCGTCCTAAGTGCAGGACCCTGCACTTATCCTTATTGAACCTCATCAGATTCCTTTTGGCCCAATCTTCCAATTGGTCTAGGTCCTTCTGTATCCTATCCCTCCCCTCCAGCGTATCTACCACTCCTCCCAGTTTAGTATCATCCGCAAATTTGCTGAGAGTGCAATCCACACCATCCTCCAGATCATTTATGAAGATATTGAATAAAACCGGCCCCAGGACCGACCCTTGGGGCACTCCACTTGATACCGGCTGCCAACTAGACATGGAGCCATTGATCACTACCCGTTGAGCCCGACAATCTAGCCAGCTTTCTACCCACCTTATAGTGCATTCATCCAGCCCATACTTCCTTAACTTGCTGACAAGAATACTATGGGAGACCGTGTCAAAAGCTTTGCTAAAGTCAAGAAACAATACATCCACTGCTTTCCCTTCATCCACAGAACCAGTAATCTCATCATAAAAGGCGATTAGATTAGTCAGGCATGACCTTCCCTTGGTGAATCCATGCTGGCTGTTCCTGATCACTTTCCTCTCATGCAAGTGCTTCAGGATTGATTCTTTGAGGACCTGCTCCATGATTTTTCCAGGGACTGAGGTGAGGCTGACTGGCCTGTAGTTCCCAGGATCTTCCTTCTTCCCTTTTTTAAAGATTGGCACTACATTAGCCTTTT
This sequence comes from Lepidochelys olivacea, assembly GCF_965140295.1. Taxonomy (NCBI): domain Eukaryota; kingdom Metazoa; phylum Chordata; order Testudines; family Cheloniidae; genus Lepidochelys; species Lepidochelys olivacea. The sequence continues at coordinate 40,349,238 of NC_140418.1, read as the reverse complement.
TCCAGTCATCCGGGACTTCCCCGGTTCGCCACGAGTTTTCAAAGATAATGGCCAATGGCTCTGCAATCACAGCCGCCAATTCCTTCAGCACTCTCGGATGCAACTCGTCCGGCCCCATGGACTTGTGCACGTCCAGCTTTTCTAAATAGTCCCTTTCGGAGATCCTGAGCTCTCATCCTCCTTTCCCTGAGGGCGAGGTCCATCCATGTCTTTTCTTCATTGCTCATTGAGGGTGGGGATACCCTTCCCTTCCTCTGCCTCCCTCAGAGGGGCTCCTGGGCCTCTGTGAAAATGGCTGGACCAGCCCCCTAGTAACTCACGGGAAGCACTGACTGTCCAGATTGCTGCTAGGTAACCAAGCAACCAAAACTGCATCATTCCAGAGATTCCTAGGCTACAGAGAGAACAACTTTATTCAAGAAAATGAAGTAGCAACTCCAGCCGAAGAAGCCACCTCCCAACTACTTCTTGCTGACAGATAACTGGTCAGGGAAGCACCCAAGCGTCTGTCAAAAAGACCACAGGAGGAAAGAGCCGTTATTTTGCTCTCCTGCCCTAGCCTGCTCTTCCCTACACAATGGTGGGGAAGTTGTAACTGCTATTATTTCTATCGCTGTTTTATTTTATTAGGTATGAGCTGCTGCTGCCTTCTCCCAGCCGTAGGCAGCCAGAGGATCATCCTTCCAGATAGGAGGAGAACGAGGGCTGGTGGGGCCGCCATGGCGCTGGGCTCTGTCCATGAGAACACGGCACCTACAGAGACTTTGGTGGATGGGAAGCAATTGTAAGGGCCACCGCTGCATGCTCTGTGTTTCTAGTTGCTCACTAGCTTTTAGTCTGACTTGTTTGCTTGTGACAGTTCTACTGCTTGGGGCATTTGGGGCCCCTCTATGTTTCTTCAGCTTTACACAGCTGTGGCTCTACTGAAACCACTGAAGTAACAGCAATGTCAAACCGAAGCAATGATGTGCTGAACCAGGCGCCTTGCTCCTTTTGGGAACATGGGCTGGCATCTGTCATGAGGGTTTTAGTTGTCTCACAGATGGGTGGGAAATTTCTCCATTCTTGAGAATATCTCCTCTTTATTGTAATGAATTGAGCTAGTTTTGCCTCTTGCTCTGGTGTGATTTTTAATTTGTTGTTTGCGGAAGAGCTATGAAGGCCCTAATGCAGAGAGGGGCTCGGGAAGGCCCCAAACAAGCATCCAGAGAAATTGCTTTCTGGACTTAACTATGCAGCACTACCAAGAGGAGGCTCATGCCATGCCTTCCAGATAGTGAGGATAGCCCAAAGACATCCCAGGGGCAGGAGATTCCAGCACTCTAGCTGCCTCCTCAACTAGAGAGAGGCTCCAGCATACATCGTTGTTGATTATTATAACCCCGGAGGTAACAATGGAATTTAAAATGGGTACTATCACTCCTTGTTAGGATAAAATAGATAAAAAATTCAATGCATTTGAAGGAGAAATAAAAATAGTGTCTGATAGCTCAAATATTCCTGCATGTGAGACCGCAAGCTCTAAACCTCTCACAGTCACCTTGATTAAGAAACATCTTAATTTACAGAGAGATTGAAGCTCTAGAAAATGTATCCAAAAATGGAATCCTCTGAGTATTAAATCTAATTGCAGGGGCTTGGAGGGATTTATATGTAGGTGCCTTTTTATTTTTATTTTTTTGCCCCCTCCCCTTTAGATCACAAATCCAAAACGACTCTGAGAGTTAGTAAAGTTTCTCAGATCCTAGTAAAGCGTATGAATCCTCACTTCAATTCAGGTCTGAAATTGTCCACTCTCTGAATATGTTAAAAGTCTGATCCTGCCTTTCTTGAGTTTAAGGGGAGTTTCCCATTGACTTCAATAGGAGCAAGATCAATTATTTCTTTGGTTTCTTGAGTGAGAATGAGATTATGTTGCATATTAATTTGGTTTGCAATGAGCCTTGACTATAATTTTCTCCCAGCAAAAGAGGATTCATATATTTCCATAAATTCCCATATGTTCCAAATATTCATAGACATTATCTACATTTCCAGATCTGGCCAGACAAAAGTTGGTTCCCTTTATGGATGAATTATTTTTCAGTGGTGATGATGTTTCTAATTTTTTAAAACAAAATTACACATTTGAACAAATGAGCCAAAAAATTCTTTTAGGTGAAGCAGTCTTTTTTTAGTGGTAAAAGTACCTTAAAAAAGTAGAAGATTGTTTGGAAAGTTTGGGAAAAGTATAGGAATAACTTTCAGTCATCTTATATTTTACTTAAGTTCTAGAATGTTATTCTTGCTTTCTGTATCTGAGCTGTTCTTTGAAATGTCTGAATGCATCTTATCATTGGTGTTCTATTTAATCTTTAAAAGAAAAGGAGTACTTGTGGCACCTTAGAGACTAACCAATTTATTTAGTCTCTAAGGTGCCACAAGTACTCCTTTTCTTTTTGTGAATACAGACTAACACGGCTGTTACTCTGAAACCTATTTAATCTTTGATTGGCTAAATGTTTGTATTGCCAGAGACCTAATAGTACCTTTTGGCTTTGAATGGTTCTTCCCGGGACATACAAAAGCGGTATTGGACAAGCCTCGGCTGGTGTAAACCAGCCTTGGTCCACTGATTTGTGGTACCCCTTGTAACATTCTATACCTTGGGGGACTGCCCTGTAACCTCCATATTCCTCATTTATATATAATTGTGATCTTGCATATAAAGCATATTATGCAAGGTATCAGGGTAAAGGTTATGATCTGCTGAAAGTCATTTCTCTATCCATATATGTATATCATTAATGCATGTGAAGTTATGAGAATTGTGCAGCATGGCTGTCAGTAAAACATGCATAAACTGCAGAATCAGCCAGATATTAGCTCCCCAGAGACAACAGCAAGGAAAGTAAGCAACGCCTGGGCGGGTGTCAAACAACCATCAACAGCCATTGTCCAGCAAGGGAGTTACAATTCAAGGACTCACCTGCATAAGGCCACACCAGGGGAATTGCTCAACTTTGCCTGGGGACTTAGCAATGCCCACCAGACATGCCCAGGGCCAGTGCAACCACTAGGCAAACTAGAGGGCTGCTGATGGCGCCAAGTGGTTGGGAGGGCCAAAAAGCGTGCTCGAGGGAGGCAGTGGAGTGGAGGTGAGCTGGGGCAGGGGGGCGCGGGGAGGGCGGCCCGCAACAAGTAATGGGGGGGTGCCAGGGAACCGCTTCCCGCCCCAGCTCACCTCCGTTCCACCTCCTCCCCTGACCACACTGTCCCCGCTCTAATTCTCCTCCCTTCCCAGGCTTGCTGTGCCAAACAGCTGATGGGCGCCACAAGCCTGGGAGGCGGGAGAAGTGGAATGGTGCCGGCATGCTCAGGGGAGAAGGCAGAGTGGAGGTGAACTGGGGCAGGGAGCTGCCGTGGGGGGGCTGCCCGGGGGGGCACTGCAGGGCTGGGAGCTGCCACAGGGGAGGCTACCCGGGTGGAGGGGGAAGTGGGGAGCTGCCACAGGGCTCCCTGGGCTGGAGTGGGAATGCAAGGTGGAAGTTTCACCTAGGGCGCAAAATATCCTTGCACTGGTCCAGGACATGCCTCTGCTTGTGTTCTCAAAGCACATGGGCTAAGAGTATTAAACAGAACACAGAGGACCCATGCTTCTCCTTTCTCCTTCCCCCACCTATGCTGCAAGCAACAAGGACACTCAGAAGACTGAAGACTCCGACAGAGAACACTGACCCAGGTTTCAAGGGTGAGATCTGTGTACTATGAACTGGATGTGACATTCCCCTCTGGTGTTATCTGGACCGGCGATCTGCTCCAATCCTTGACTCTGGGAGCCAGCCTTATGCCGCTCTGCTGTGAAAACCTCCATTCCTGGGCTGTTCACGCATGGCCTATAGCATGTAAGCTGCTCCCAACTACTTGCAAGCGAATAACACTAGCCAATATCTCTGGTCCCAGACACAACCCTAGGAACCTCTGTCTTGCAGTGTCCAGTTATGCCTGTGGAACACTGCAAGCTTATATGAGTTTGTCAGTTTAACAAGAAATTGATATGTATCAGGCTTGTTATCCCAAGGGGAGTCTCTGACATGCTTCAAACCAAACACAATTCTTAAGGTAGAATAAACACACAGGTTTATTAACTACAAAGATAAATTTTAAGTGATTATAAGTCAAAGCATAACAAGTCAGATTTGGTCAAATGAAATAAAAGCAAAACATATTCTAAGCTGATTTTAACACTTTCAATGCCCTTACAAACTTAGATGCTTCTTACCACAGGCTGGTTGGTTGCTCTTCAGCCAGGCTCTCCCCTTTGATCAGCACTTCAGTCTCTTTTTATGGGGTCTGTAGATGTAGGTGGAAGAGAGAGGAAGAGCATGGCAAACATCTCTCCCTTTTATCATGTTCTTTCTTCCCTCTTGGCTTTGCCCCCCCCCCTTCAGAGTCAGGTGAGTATTACCTCATCGCAGGCCCAGACTGGCCAGAGGAAGGGGGGTGACTCACTTGAGAGTCCAACAGATCCTTTTGTTGCTGTCTAGGCCAGCATCCTTTGTTCCTGTGAGGCTGGGCTGGGTTTGTCCCATACCTGCCCTGATGAGGTGTGAACTGCTTCTCTGCTCTTGGAGAGTTTTTGCCTAGGCTTATTTTAAGACAGGGGGATACATTTTCAGCCTCATAACTACATACATTAAATTATAACATATAAGATTACTGTAACAACAACACTCAGTGCATCATGAGCCTTCCAAAGACACCTGACATGACAAACATTGCATTTGCACACAATCATTTTACAAGGATGAACATGGGGGTGCTCCCCTGAGGTACAGAGCGTCACACTGGAATATCCAGTGGGGTGAGAAAAACTGCTTAATCAAGATGTTGCCCAGTCTAAAAGGGTTGAGAGTTTAGACTTTGTGCTTATATTTTCTTTTCTTTTGGTAACCACTCCTACTTTTTTTCTATCACTTATAATTACTTAAAATCTATCTTCTGTCATCAATAAACTTGTTTAACTCTTTATCTTTGCCTGTGAGTTTGCTTGAATTGTTTGGTAAGGATGTTTGCTCAGGTTTACACCCTGGGCTGGTAAATATCCACTTTCCATCAATGAAGTGGTGAACCAATTAATAAATTTGCACTGCTCATCTTGAGCAGTGCAAGACAGTATATTTCTGAGGTACAAGGCTGGAAGCTGGGGGGATTTGTCTGGTGCCTTTCTCTGTGTGATTCATGAGTGGCTCTGGGAGCATTCGTACAATCTAGCTGGATGTGGGGCTCCACATGTGGTAGTGATGAGTGATAACAGCACCAGGAGGCTCATGCTGCTTGTCACTAGCAAAGCATTGTGAGAGACAGCCCAGGCTGGAGAATTAAGGGGGCATAGCAGTCCCACAGTCCCAGGCTACACCCCAAGGATTGTGCCATACCCTTCACCTCAGCTTCAGGGGAGCTATGCCGAGGTGACCAGGCAGCTAGGGCTGTGGCCCACAAAAGGTACTAGAATGGGATGGAATGAATATTGTATCAGCACTAATAGAAAGCTAAACAAAGACAAATAGTAAATAGGTTCTCCAGGACCTTTTGGCTTTCTTGGGGAGAAGCTGCAATGTGAGGTGCACAAACACACACGTGCAGGCAAGTGGAACCAGCCTAAAACTAACTGTGTCAATAGGAAGCTTAAAGGACAACCCATAAGGACATCCTGCCCCTTGTACTGATGAGTTTGCTGCCTTCTTTTGCAGAGCCCACAGTGGGAAGGAGCTCTGGGGCTCACAGTTTCTCCGAGACACCCAGGTACTGTCCATGGTGTGACGTTATTGAAATGAACTGGGACCATATAGATCATTGTTGTAACCAAAGTCCTGTAGTGACACCAAATCTTATAAAGGGGGTCAAATAAGGTGTCTAAGACTAGGTTATGGCTTGCTGGTTATGATTATGCTATCTGTATATGTGTATCATTTTAAAGTTGAAGTTATGAATATTGGCTCTGTACTATCTGTATTTCAAACTTATGTTATGCTTCTGGGTGACACCCCAGACAAGTTGGTGTCAGCTCTGCCTAGCCTGCTTGATGGCCCATTAAAGACCATCAGCTGTATAATTGACCCTTAGGACGGAAGAATCCCATGCACCACTACTAGGGACTAGTATGGCTAGGGACTAGACTAGGGACCAAATGGCTCGGCAGCAGTTCTGCAGAAAAGGACCTAGGGGTTACAGTGGACGAGAAGCTGGATATGAGTCAACAGTGTGCCCTTGTTGCCAAGAAGGCCAATGGCATTTTGGGATGTATATGTAGGGTCATTGCCAGCAGATCGAGGGACGTGATTGTTCCCCTCTATTCGACATTGGTGAGGCCTCATCTGGAGTACTGGGTCCAGTTTTGGGCCCCACACTCCAAGAAGGATGTGGAAAAATTGGAAGTAGTCCAGTGGAGGGCAACAAAAATGATTAGGGGACTGGAACACATGACTTATGAGGAGAGGCTGAGGGAACTGGGATTGTTTAGTCTGCAGAAGAGAAGAATGAGGGGGGATTTGATAGCTGCTTTCAACTACCTGAAAGGGGGTTCCAAAGTGGATGGATCTAGACTGTTCTCAGTGGTAGCAGATGACAGAACGAGGAGTAATGGTCTCAAGTGGCAGAGGGGGAGATTTAGGTTGGATATTAGGAAAAACTTTTTCACTAGGAGGGTGGTGAAACACTGGAATGCGTTACCTAGGGAGGTGGTGAAATCTGCTTCCTAAGAGGTTTTTAAGGTTAGGCTTGACAAAGCCCTGGCTGGGATGATTTAGTTGGGGATTGGTCCTGCTTTGAGCAGAGGGTTGGACTAGATGACCTCCTGAGGTCCCTTCCAACCCTGATATTCTATGATTCTGTGACCCATTGAGAGAAGGTAGATACACCTTGTGACTCGGCAAGGCATGCAGGGACATGCCTATGGACAGAACGCTGAGGTTTTTCCATGCCATGTGATGTACAGCTTGTCTTTGGAACAAAGAAAGAAAGACCACATGGCAAGAGAATATAAAAAGCTGCTGCAGCTCCTCCATCTTGTCTTCAATCCTGCTTCTTACCTCTGGAGGGACTTTGCTACACTGAAGCTTTGAACAAAGGACTGATGACCCATCCCAGCTGTGGATGTATTCCAGAGACTTGATTTGAACCTGCAGTTTATTCCATCACTGCTACAAGCCTGAACCAAAAACTTTGCCATGACTGTGTGTAATTGATTCCATTTAACCAATTCTAGCTCTCATCTATATCTTTCTCCTTTTATGAATAAACCTTTAAATTTTAGATTCTAAAGGATTGGCAACAGCATGATTTGTGGGTAAGATCTGATTTGTATATTGACATGGGTCTGGGGCTTGGTCCTTTGGGATCGACAGAATCTTTTTTCTTTTACTGGGGTACTGGTTTTCATAACCATCTGTCACCATAATGGGTGGCACTGGTGGTGATACTGGGAAACTGGAGTGTCTAAGGGAATTGCTTGTGTGACTTGTGGTTAGCCAGTGGGTAAAACCAAAGTCGTCTCTGTTTGGTTGGTCTGGTTTGCCTTGGTGTGCACAGAAACCCCAGCCTTGGGCTGTAACTGCCCTGCTTTAAGCAATTTGTCCTGAATTGGCACTCTCAGTTGGGTCCCACCATAACCAGCATCGTTACACATGGCCAAAAGCTTTTGTGTCTAGAAGGGCAATTCTGAGGCAGTTTGTCAGGGCCAGGCCTTACAGCCGTTGTCTGTACTATCTAGGAAGGCTGGTCAGAAAACAACAATTCTGTTTTGCAAAATATTCTGAAGTTTCAAAGTTTGTTTTCATTCCACTGAAGAATTAAAAGGAGAACTTTCAAAATCTGAGAGAGCGGGAAAGACTCTGAGTCAGGGTCTCTCGCTGGTCTGATATATCTTTCTGACCAAACTGTCAGCAACCCAATATGTTTCTGTGAAACATGTAATTTTTTATGGGGAAAAGTTTTTCAAGAATATTTTGTCCAGCTCTGCATCCTCTATTGGGTTACTGCACAGTACTCTGCATGAAGCTACCCGAATGCTGCTCTGAAAGCACAGCTGGAGCAGCTGCCTCCAGACGTGGCAGGATTAGCTGCAGGGAAGTCTATTACATCAGTTCTCAAATAACTGCACAGATTCCAGGTGCAATCCAATCCAATTGACTTTGGCCTTATCTAGACAAGAAAAGTTGCACTGGATTAACTAATCAATTTTAAATTGATCTACTTAACCAAGAGCAAACCACTAATATGAATGCACGTACGCAAGTTTAACCCTGGCTTAAATTGGTTTAGCATTGAACCCTACGTCCACTTTCTGCCATGATGCTGCTTATACCAAGAATCCACTTCTACTGCAGCCAGCACCAACCTTCTCATTCCTCTTCAAACTATACTCCACTCAGCAAATCAATCAGTGATAGCCCTATCCATTAAGCTGTTGCAATTTATTAATAACAAAAATACTTGCTGCACTGTGTCACAGAAATGCCTTGCAATGCCTTGCCTTGTTCTTTGCAAACAACTCTGACCACATACCTGACAAAGTCACTACACCGAACACATGTCTTGCAGGGTATTAATCCAGCAGGATAAGACATAAGGTGTCTGCAGTAGGCTTGTAACTTATCAAGACTCTCACAATCATTGTGACAAGTATGTGTGGGTAATATTTAAGGAATAATGTAGCTATACTGAAAGTATACTTTATGGTATTGATATAAAAATTAGTCACTAGGTGATAATATGTCTCGGTGGTGGCTAATTCATATAGGAGGGAGTTGTCACCCTTCCCTAATTAGTCGGCGAAGTAATGCATGACTCAGTTGTCCAGCCTTGCTCCATCCCAAGACTATTGATGCAAAATCATCAGAGACAACTGCAAACAATTAAAACCCCTTGAAGGTAAGAAAGAAACATTGCAACAGATAGATGTTCATCCTGTCTATCAATCCAGACAGAAGATTATTTCAGTGTAATAGAGTAGGAGGAGGAAAGACCTTCTGCATCCTTTCAATGAGAAGACATCTTGGGGTGGGGGATCTCATGGAAAATTGGATCCTGGTTCCTGTGAGCTAGCTAGCTCTGCAATAGACTGAACTTTGGGGAGAAAACTAACTGTATTAGAAAGGAAAGGTAACTATTAAGTCTCTACTCAGGTTTGCATTTTGTGATTTTTGTTTTGTATGGTAACCATGTGTTTCCACCACCCTCTCTTGTTTCTAGTTAACTCTCCATTCTGTCTTAATGAACCCTACTTTTATTTTATTACACGGGCTCCCAAGTGCTATATGATTTTACAGGAGGGATGACTTGAGGTAAAACTGGTAAACTGGGGTACATTGTGCCTTTGGGAAAGAGGATCTGAGATTTCTGTGAGGAGCCAGTGTCAGGGGCTGGAAATCACAAGGGAATGATTCAAAGAGTCTCAGAGTCTGAGGTACACCTATTGTTAACCTGCAAGGCAAAGACAGCACTGACATAGACCAGAGGGGAGCGCTTGAGTGGCTGAAAGGCTGGTGGTCCTGTTGGGATCCTGGAAGTGGGTGGGCGGAAGCCTAAGGGGAGTAATGGTCTCAAGTTGCAGTGGGGGAGGTTTAGGTTGGATATTAGGAAAAACTTTTTCACTAAGAGGGTGGTGAAACACTGGAATGCGTTACCTAGGGAGGTGGTAGAATCTCCTTCCTTAGAGGTTTTTAAGGTCAGGCTTGACAAAGCCCTGGCTGGGATGATTTAACTGGGAATTGGTCCTGCTTTGAGCAGGGGGTTGGACTAGATGACCTTCTGGGGTCCCTTCCAACCCTGATATTCTATGATTCTATGATTCTATGATCCACAAGGTCCAGTATCTCTGAAAGGCTGGCGGTGTCAAGCAGTTGACTGTCAGGGTGGGTTGCGGACTGCCCATGGGCACAGAGCGAGCTGTTCAGTATTGGGGCTGAAGGTCAGAGATCAAGCCAGGGCCAGGCCAAGTCAAAATCACAAAGTCAAAGTCTGCTATTAAATTGAGAGTGTGAGGTGAGAATCAGGGTCAAGGCAGGCCAGTATCTTTCACGTGGGTCAGCAATGGTTTTAAGCCAGAAGCAGTAAACCAGGATCAGAGTCAGAAGCCAAGCCTAGGTCAATAACCAGGAGTCAGAGATCAAGGCAAGAAGCAGCGAGCAGGATCTAGCCTGAAGCACACCAGAGTTCTGCATTACTCAGACAACTCCCATAAATGGCTTCTTGGTTCATATGGGAAGTGCCAGCCAATCAGGGAATTGTGGAGAGCTGTCACTCATGCCCCTTAAGGTGAGACTTCCTGCAGAACTTAGCATCTCAGTTTCTCTGGGGGGCAACCTTACCTGAGTCCCTGGTGGCAGTGAGAAAGTGGTGCCTGCCTTGACCCCTGGTTCTAAGGCTGTAGATTCTTACATCACCCCCTCCTCAGGCCACCCTCTTCAGGGTGGAACCAGGTGGGCTTCTCTGGATGAGCCTCATGAAACTCTTCCTAGGTCAGGGGCATGGACATGGGAAGTATGTTTGCAACAGTGCTCTGTGGGTCCATATCCTTCCCAGTCTACTAAGTAGTACAGGTATCCTTGGGTGCATTTGAAATCAATGATGGCATGCACCTTGTATTCTTCATGGTCCTGGACCTTGACCAATAGAGGTGAAGTAGTGATTCAGTCAGGGACGGAGTTATCAACGTAGGGTTTTAGGAGGGATATGTGGAGCATGGAGTATCTTGAGGGATCAAGGAAGCTATAATTTGAAAGTGACTGGGTTGACTTTCTGGAATATCTGGAAGGGTCCCAGGAACTGGCAGGCCAGCTTGTTGGAGGGTCTACTGGATGGAGGACACTTCAAAGCAAGCCAAACTTTCTGGCCTACAGAGAGGGCCAGGACCTTCTGGTACCATTGGTCAGTGTACCACTAGTACACTCTCTTTGCGTTGTCTAGATGGTCCTTAAGTTCCTTCTGATATGATGGATTTGTTGGACCCAGTTTATGGTGGCTAGGTTCAGTGATGCTGCTGGTAGCACAAGTTGGAATCGGGGTTGGAACCTATAATTTGCAAATAGGGAACTTGGTCCTGTTAAGGCATGATCCTCATTGTAGCAGGAAAACTAAGCAAGTGATAAGAGGTTTTACCAGTTATCCTGGTGATAGCTAGTGAATCATCTGAGGCACTGTTCCAGTACTTTATTCACCCTCTGGTATGCAGTGGAGGTAGAGGCATTGATGTTCAATAGTTGTGGGTCTCAGTCAGGTCCTAAAACCCATGAAGATTAATTGCATGTCTTATCAAGAGTTGCCTGGTAACTTCAGCAGAGGGTAGGCAGCTGTAGAGGATGAAGTGGGCCATTTTCATCACATGGTTCTTGACTGTCAGTGTGACCATCAGAGTCTGGAAGCTCCAGGATGAACTCCAGTGAAATCAATGTCTAGGCCTTGCTTGGTGTTTCTAGGGGTACCAAGGGGCTTGGCTCAAGGTGTATTGGGGCAGGCACAAAGCTTACATGAATCCACAAAGGCTTGAATTTCAGCCCTCATAAGGGGCCAGTAGAAAAAGTGGGAGGCTGTGCAGGAGGTCTTACAATAACCCAGCGTCCTGCCAGTAGTGCATCATGACAAAGATGTAGTATCTTGAGGCAGGGACACCACCGATGAACATACATGCCCACACTGAAATATGGGCAAGCAGGTCCTCCTTTGAGGTGGGCTGAATGAGGGAGATCATACCTTGGTGAATTACCACATTGAGATTACTGGGTTTGAGGAGTTATGATAGTTTAGCAGTTGGTTCCTCACCTTTCTGTTAATACTCTCCTTTTCATGAGAAGGCATTGACCTTTCTATTTCAGGATTCAGGTTGGCAGGTGGTGGTGAACTTGAACTAAGAGAATAACAAAGGGCCCATTTTAGCTGCCTTTGATTTAAAGCTTAAGCCTTGTGGAGATACTTGAGGTTTTTATGGTCTGTGAATGGTGCCAAGCCCCCCTGAGGTAGTGTCACCATTGCTTAAACATGGTTTTAATTGTGAGCAGCTCCTACTTCTGAGTGCATTCTACACCAAAAAATTAAAAATTCTGCGCACAATATTTTAAAATTCTGCAAACTTTATTTGTCAAATAAATGTGGAGGCCCCAGCATGGCACTGGGGAGCACAGAGCACTGGCTGCACAGAGGTGGGAGATCACTGTGCAGCTCCCCCCAGGACACAGATTTAGCAGTGAGGCTGCACCCAACCTTGACACAGCACAAGGACCAGGCCTGCCTCAGAAACACCTCAGGGCCCTGCCCCTCCATGCCAGGTGTGGGCGGGCAGGCTCAGCAAGGCATGATCCAAGTGTGGAGGGGCTTAGTGTGGGTGGATCCAGGTGTGGGTTGAGAGGGCTCTATGTGGGGCAATCTGGGTGTGGGCAGCTCAGTGGGGGATCTGAGTACAGGGGGGATCTGAATGCACAAGAGCTTGTTGAGGGGTTCTAGATGCAACAGTAATGGGACTGTGCGGGGTGGGGTTGAGGTGAAGGTGGTTGGGGCTCAGAGGGAAGAGGGGTCTGGGTGTGGGGGGGACAGAGCTTGGAAGAGGGGTCTGGGTGTGTGGGGCTCAGTGGGTGGTCCAGATGCTGGGAGGGTGGGGCTCATTATGGGGGTGAGGGTTGGTGGAAGGGTCTGGGTATGAGAGGGTTTGGATGCATAGGGGTTGGGTGGATGGGGGAGCACTCCCTGTACAGTGATCCCTCCCCTGCAGCTGAGGAGCGATGGGTGCAGGAATCAGGGAGGGGGTGGAGTTTGTAGCGATTTCTGCAGCTGGGTGAGAAATCTGGGGGTGAGTCTGATTCATCCCCAGGTGCCATGCAGGGGAAGAGGAAGTTCCATCCTCCTTGGCCCAGGTGGGACTAGCAGCAGAGCCCGGCGCAGGGTAGGATCCACGAGCCGGGTTTTCCCCAGTCCTGCCCCTCGCCTTTCAGTGATTTACCTCTCTGGTGGCTGCCCTGGGCACCCAAAAGAAATCTTCAGGGGACATAAATTCTGTGCACGTGCAGTGGCGCAGAATTCCCCCAGGAGTAAGCAGCTCCTTATTTAGTATTGCATAATTTCTTTCCACTAGGGTGAGCTTGTGGGAGTAAAGTGTGCTGGGGGCAAGACTTGCTGGGATATGAGCTTCTGCAAGAGTACTGCCCCAAGGGCCAAATTGCACACATCAGTCTCCACCATGAAGATTGGATTGGGTTGGGGTGCACTAGGATGGGGGCCATTGTGAAAGCAGACTTGACCTGGATTAAGGCATGCTGGCCTTCCAGTGACTGAGTGAACTGGAGAGTCTTACACAGGAGTGAAGTCTGGGGAGCTATTTTTCCTGAGAAGTTAGCAATAAACCTCCAATAAAAATTGGCAAAACCCAGGAAGTGTTGTAATTCATGGGGGTTCTGGGGAACTACCATGTATAAGATTGCTACTGTCTTTTGGAGATCCATCTGAATGCCCCCTAGGGAGATGATGTAGCCCAAAAATTCAATGAAATAGTGGTCAAAGAAACGTATTTCCAATTTGGCATAGTGCCCATGATTCCTCAGCCTTTCTAGAACATATCAGACATGATGATAGTGTTATTCTTTGTTCTCTGAAAATACTAGAATATCATCAAGAACACATGATGACATTGAACCAGTATGTTTCTGAACATTTTGGTCAAAGTGTTGGAAAGTTGTGGGGACACTGGTTAAGCCAAATAGCATTATTAAATATTCAGTGTCCACACTGGGTATGAAAGTTGGTTTTTCACTAAACCCCAGATCTTATACACACCAAATTTGTAAGCTCCCTGAAGGTCTAGTTTTGTCAACATGCACGAATGGCCAGCATCATCTATCAGTTCTAGGCTAAGTGGCAGAGAATACCAGTTGCAGATTGTGACCTGATTTAGGACTTGATAGTCCACACAAAGGCACAACAACTGATCCTTCTTCCATCCAGTTCTGGTTGGGATCTGGTTTATATTCATATCCAAGGGCTGCAAATCTATGGGACAATCATAATCCCAGTGTAGGGAGAGGATGCCCTCATTTTCCCCCTCAAAAGCATTGGCATTTCTTGGAGAGATGGGGTTGTGGGCTCAAGGGAATTTCTTTCTCACAGGTCCCACCTTTCCTGGGTTTCCCCGCAGGTGGAAATGTCCCTTTCTGAGAAACGGAGATTGGCTCACTTGGGGGTTGCAGGCAGGTTTCTTGGCAATAATTGGAAGAAAAGTTGATGATCTTCCTCCTCCAGAAGATATGCGTGTAGTACTACTCCAACTATGGTATACTAAGTATTGGTGGGAAGGGCAGAGAGTAGATCACATTGAAGTATGGTAACTCATGGTGCTCTCCCACTCTGGCCTCTAAGAAAACAGCTTCATGAGTTTTTGGATCAGATGACAGAGGTGACCCATCAATTGGCCCCAAACTTCACTGGGCCTGGTAGAAACACAGGGGAATTTGTTGGATCTGGGCTGCCTTTCCAACTATAAAATTATCGGTGGTGCTGGAGTCAGTCATGACTGATAGCAGGGGAATTGACTTTCATCCCCCTAGGACAGTGGTCTCCAACCTTTTTATGCACAAGATCACTTTTAGAATTTAAGTTCAATCCAGGATCTACCACATCCCTTCCCCAATGCCCCGCCCAGGTCACTCCATCCCCCCTCCCTCTGTCACTCAATCTTCCCCACCCTGACTCACTTTCACTGGGCTGGGGCAGAGGGTGGGGGTAGAAGGGATGTGGGCTCTGGCTTGGGGCCAAGGGGTTTGGAGTGTGGGAGGGGGCTCCAGCCTGAGCCTGGGGCAGGGGGTTGGGGTGCAGGAGAAGGTGAGGGGTGGAAGCTCTGGGAGGGAGTTTGGGTGCAGGAGGGGGCTCTGAGCTGAGGCAGAGTGTTGGGGTGCAGGAGGGGGTCTGGGGTGCTGGGTCCAGGAGAGGGCTCAGGGCTGGGACATGGGGTTGGGATGCAGGAGGGGGTGCACGCTCTGGGAGAGAGTTTGCGTGTGGCAGGGTGTTCAGGGCTGAGGCAGGAGGTTGGGGTGGAGGAGGGGTGTGGGGTGCAGGCTCTTGGAGGAGATCAGAGTTGGGGCAGGGGTGCAGGAGGGGTGCAGGCACTGGTAGGGAGTTTGGGTGCAGGAGAGGGCTCAGGACTTGAGCAGGGGGTTGGAGTGTGGGAGGGGGCACGGGGTGTGGGCTCCAGAAGCAGCCAGCCAGTCCCTGTAGCCCCTAGGCAGGGGGGACAGGTGGCTCCGCATGCAGCCTCTGCCTGCAGGCACTCTTCCCTCTAAGCTGTGCGCGTGTGCGTGCGCACACAGATCCTAAATCCCACGCACATGGCAAAACACTGCATGCAAAAAAAATGTGCACAGAAGCCCAACAATTTGCACAGAAGAAATTTTTTGCACACACAGCCCGTCAAAAAATAATGGGAACATTGTAGCTGCAGGGGCAGTACCTGCAGGCAATTGGCCAGTTTCCAGCCAATGGGAGCTGAAGAGTCATCGCCCAGGGCGGGAGCAGTACACAGAGACCCCTTGTCCCCCCTCCACCCTACCTAGAGGTCGCAGGCAGGGACGTGCTGTCTGCTTCCAGGAGAGGCACAGGGCCATGGCAGGCAGGGAACCTGCATTAGCCTCACTGCACTCCTGGACTTTTAGCAGCCAATTTCCCGGTTTGGCTTCAGGAGCCTCCGGGAGATTGAGCCCAATTCTGGGAGACTCCCGGTGAACAGGGAGGGTTGGCAACCCTAGTTGCACGGCATGGGTCTGTGACTGCGCCCACTACTCATGCAGGGCAAGCACTTCATCCATGGCCTGTGCTCACTAGACCTGCAGTGGGAGGTTCTCCGTCTGTAAGCAAGCAGCTCATTCCTGGGAATTTGGGGCCCCTGGGAAATGCGAGTGGAAGATGCACCTGCCCCTTCCATCGTCTGTTGAGGGATTGCTGGAAGGGGTAAGTCTGAGGTTGTCTGAACAATCTGTCAGGGTCGGGCCATCGGTGGCCCGCGAGCACAGTGTGTTGTTCAGTATTGGGGCTGAAGGTCACAGGTCAATCCAGGGCCAGGCAAGGTCAAAACTACAAAGTCAAAATCTTACCAGATTGAGAGTGTGAGGTGAGAATCAGGGTCAGGCCAGGTCAGCATCTTTCACTGGGGTTAGCAATGGTCTTAAGCTGCTGACAGTAAACCTGGATCAGGGTTGTGAGCCAAGCCTAGGATGAGAACTGAGAGTCTAGGATCAAGGCATGTTACAGCGAGGAGTGGCTAGCGGCGCCTAAAACAGAAGCACACCAGAGTTTTGCATTGCTCAGATGACTCCCCAAAATGGCTTCCTGGTTTATATGGGGAATACCTGCCAATCAGGGAATTGTGGAGAGCTGTTGCTCATACCCCTTAGGGAGCAACTTCCTGCAGGGCTTTGTCTCTCAGTTCCTCTTGGTGGCAACACTACCTGAACCCCTGGTGGTGATGAGGAAGTAGTACCTCCTGCAGACCCTGGCTCTAGGCCTTGGGTACTTACAAAGATACCTTGTTATCACAAGCAAAGACTCTGTCTTTGCAGCCAAGGGGTTACGAGAGGACCCGAGATTCACCAGCTTCCTCCACAACATGTGTGCATGGTGCTTCTGTGTTTGGCTGTTCCCTGTGTCTGACTTCTTAGGTCTTATGCTGCTTAGATCAAGGACTGTGTCTTATTTCTATGTTCTATTTGGAGCCAAGCATCCTCCAATGCTTAGCTAATAATAATAATACTAAATCTGTAAGGTGTGGGGTGGAAATATTAAAATCCACCAATGTCAAAGGTGTCTCAGGAATTCTAAAAGTCACCAGAATTAAGGCCCAACTGATCCCAGATCCTCTAGGAAAGAGATGCAAGAAAAAGACATGGACAGTGTGACTTCATGAGGGGGCTCAAAAATCTAAGATTTAAAACAACTTTCCTAGAAAGGGAATAGCGAGAGGCAGCTAAACCAGATCACGCATAGAGTCAGACAGGACTTGGAGGAAAACATAATGGCCAAACAAGCAATGTGAGCTAATGGTATAGTCAAGGGAGTTTAGCAGAGTAAGAGGAGTCTCTATAAATATATCAGAGGGAAAAGAGAAAGTGGTAGTAAACAAGGAGCGGGGTAGGGGGCAGAGAATCAATGACCACTAAAAATCATTGAGAAACCGAGGTTTTTTCATCTTTAAAAGAAAAGAAGTTTGGGCACCCAAGGAGTACCGCTAGTTGCTATAGGCTCCCCAGGGGGAGCTGGGCAGGTGGTGACTGGCCTCTCCAGCAGCTGCCTCCTGAGTGAGCTCTGAGGTTGGGCTCTTATACTTCCTGTCCAGCCTCTGACTCTCTGGGGGGCGGGCTTGGAGCGCTCTGGCTCCACCCACTCTGGTATCCGGTGGAGCTCATCCCTGTCTAGGGCACCAGGGGACAACACCACCTCCCTACAAACAGGCAAATGAATATTTGGACAGCTGAGTTTATACAAAACAATGGACCTGAATAACGTACCCTTAAATGTGAAGAGAATCAGCAAGTCAGCTACAGCTACTTCATAGCGTTTAAGGCTGGATGGGACCATTACACCTTCTCATCTGACCTCCTGCACCTCACAGGCCATTACATTGCGCCCAGCTACCCCTGTATTGAGCCCAGTGACTTTAATTAGACCAAAGCATTTCAGTCCTCAGGAGACAGAACTATTGAGAGCCCCAGGCAGTGAACAGGTGGGACTGAGGGGCTCCAGTGCCCAAGGCCCCTGCACTGGCAGGGAACTGATTAGGTAAGGAGTGTTCAGATGACCCCAGCAAGCAAATCTCAACCCATGCTGTGAAGGAAAGTGACCCCCCACACACAGATCCCTGCCAGTCTGACCTCGGGGAAATGCCTTCCCAACCCCAAATTGGGCAATAAGTGTGACCATGTGAGCAAGACCCACCAGCCAGGCACCTAGAAAAAGGTGCACCACTTCAGAGCACTGGTACATCCCAATCAGTGTTCCATCTCCAGCGGTGGCCAATCTCTGATGCTCAGAGGAAGGCAAAAATAAGCTACTGACACATCTAGCCAAGTATGCATCAGGGAAAAAAATCCTTCCTGACCCCAGCAGGTGACTGCCTGAAGCCTTAGGACATGAGACCGGATTATAGTCAGTCTTAGTGCAGATCTGCAAGTGTTCTGAGCATGTTGTTAGCAATGTAGGCAAACCTGTTCCCCCTGTGGCCCAGGAAGGAAGGGGATGAACAGGAGCACACACAGATTCGCAGGCCCCTAGAAGGAGCACAGACGACACCCAGCCCAACTCCCTGCATGCACAGAATCTCTCATAAAAATTGGACGAATGAATATCTTTCATACAAGAAAGAATCTCTTTTTAAAGCCCACAAGTGCTGGTGAGTCTGCTTCTTCCCCAGGTAATCTGTTCCAGTGTTTAGCTACGCTCCCTGCTAGAAAACTCCATCATATTTCAAGGTTGAATTTGTCCGATGTTAGCTGCCAGCCATAGGATCTTGTTCTGCCTTTGCCAGAAAGGTTGAATCTCCCCTCCCACACACACACACTATCAGATCTCTTTCCCATGTGTCAGCGCCAAGACACAGCAATCGCGTCACCTCTCACCCTTTCTTTGATAAGCTGAATAAAGTGAGCTTCTTAAGTCTCCCATTGTATGGCTTATTTTCCAGCCCCTGGATCATTTTTGTAGCCCTCCTTTGAATTCTCTCCAGTATTTCCACTTCCTTCTTGATGTGCTGACACTAGAACTGGACACAGTACACTAGTAAAAAGAAAAGGAGGACTTGTGGCACCTTAGAGACTAGTGTGTGTGTGTGGGAGGGGGGATGCATCCGATGAAGTGAGCTGTAGCTCACGAAAGCTTATGCTCAAATAAATTGGTTAGTCTCTAAGGTGCCACAAGTCCTCCTTTTCTTTTTGCGAATACAGACTAACACAGCTGTTACTTTGAAACCAGTACACTAGTAGAGGTCTTACCAATGTTACATACAGAGGCAAGATCAGTCCCCCACTTCTACCTGCTATTCCCCTTTTCATTCATCTGAGGATCACATTAGCCCTTTTTGCCACAGCATTGCATCAAGAGCTCATACTGAGGTGGTTATCTACAGTGACCACTAAGTCCTTCTCTGAGTCACTGTTTTCCAAGACAGTCTCCCATCCTGTGGCTGTAACCTGCATTCTTGGTTCTCAGATGTATTATCTTGCATTTGTTTGAGTAAAAACATATTTTGTTGGATTGCAACCATTTAACTAGGTGATTCAGATCATTTGGTAATGGTAACCTGTCCTCCTTATTATGTACTACCCGTATGAATATTTATGTCATCCACAAACTTCAGCAGCAAAGATTTTACCTCCTTGTATAGATTGTTAATAAAATTATTGAACAGCGTTGGACCAAGAACTGCTCCCTGGTGGACTCTGCTAGCAATAGTTCTGCTCATTCATATCTCCTCAACAACTATATTCTGAGATCTGTCAATGACCCAGTTTTTAATCCATAGAATGTGTGCCATGTTAATTCCATATAATGAAATCAAACTTTTTTAATCAAAATGTCATGTGGTATTAAGTCAGATACCTTTGTGAAATTCAAGTATATTAGGTCAGCACAGTTACCTTTATCAATCAGACCTGTCATCTTGTCAAAAAAAGACAGCAAGTTTATTTGTCAAGATCTACCCTCCAGGAAATTATGCTGACTGATATTAATTATATTTTTAGCCTCTAATTCTTTGTTGATAGAGCCCCAACTTAACCATTCGATATTTTATCTTGGCTTGACATCAGGCTAACATATGTCCCTGCATTGTCTGTTTTACCCTTTTTAAAATATAGAAATAAATATTGACAATTCCTTTTGAAAAGACATGAAGAATGAGAGGAACTAAAAGATTGGGAAAAAAACAAATGTAGTAATAATCTTCACATAGAGAAAGAAAAGTGATCCTGACAACTACCATCCAGTTAGTCTAACTTCAGTCATTAGTAAAATAATGGTACAAATACTAAGAAAGAAAATCTCTAAACACGTAGAAGATAATGGAATCCCAATGAATAAACAGCATTAGGAAATAAGGACACATCATAGCAGAGAAACTGGCTTTAAAAAAATAAGAGCATATAATTGGCTGCAATCCTGCAAAGACTTGAGCATGTGAATAACTTCAGTCATGAATAATCACAATGAAATTCAGTGAGACTAGTTTCAGAGTAACAGCCATGTTAGTCTGTATTCACAAAAAGAAAAGGAGTACTTGTGGCACCCCTTCGAGACTAACCAATTTATTTGAGCATAAGCTTTTGTGAGCTACAGCTCACTTCATCGGATGTTGCATCCGATGAAGTGAGCTGTAGCTCACAAAAGCTTATGCTCAAATAAATTGGTTAGTCTCTAAGGTGCCACAAGTACTCCTTTTCTTTCAGTGAGACTAATCACTCGGGTAAAGTTACTTGTGTGTAAGTGTTTGCAGGCTTGAAGCATCTGTGGATAAAGGGAATGCCTTTCTGCAGATGTAATATATATGTGTCTAGATTGAGCTATACTGATGTACACCAGCTGAGGCTCTAGCCCTTCACAGTGTCATGCAAATGTACCGTATTTGTAAAATTAATTCAAAACTTAAAAGGACGATATCTGTACAGCTTCCCTAAGTGAGGCCTAAAAGGGAAGGGGGAAATGATAACTGTCTATGTGTATCTGAATGATGTAAACATGGAAGAGGAGGAATAATTTAGCATGGTACACAGTGGTGTAATGTGCTGTGCTCTACTGGGATGAAAGCAGAAAAAGGAAATGTATGTGAATTACAATGTCAGAAAAACCTCTGCAGCTGAGCTAGACCGGACACTGGGGCTGGGAGCCCCATCCCTGGAGACATTTCAGACTAGACTAGACAAATCATTAGGGAATGCAGAATGGGAGAAAGCCTCCCTAGGCAAGTCTGATAACCCAACCTCCTATGGTTCAGTGGTAGGTGGATTTTAATTCCCGATGCTCCCATTGATTCAGGACAGTCACATGAGATCAGCTGCTCTAGTAAGAACGGCCATATCCGGTCAGACCAAAGATCCATTTAGCCCAATATCCTGTCTTCCGACAGTGGCCAATGCCAGGTGCCCCAGAGGAAATGAACAGAACAGGTAATCAACAAGTGATCCATCCCCTGTTCCCCATTCCCAGCTTTTGGCAAACAGAGGCTAGGGACACCATCCCTGTCCATCCTGGCTAATAGCCATTGATGGACCTATCCTCCATGAATTTATATAGTTCTTTTTTGAACCCTGTTATAATCTTCACCTTCAAAACATCCTCTGGCAAGGAGTTCCACAAGTTGACTGTGCATTGTGTGAAAAAATACCTCTTTTTGTTTCCTTTAAATCTGCCGCCTATTCATTTCATTTGGTGACCCCCTAGTTCTTGTGTTATGAGAAGGAGTAAATAACACTCCCTTATTTACTTTCTCCACACAAGTCACGATTTTATAGACCTCTATCATATCCCCCCTTAGTTGTCTCTTTTCCAAGCTGAAAAGTCCCACTCTTATTAATCTCTCCTCATAGAGGAGGAGAGCTGTTCCATACCCCTAGTCATTTTTGTTGCCCTTTTCTGAACTTTTTTCAATTCCAATATATCTTTTTTGAGATGGGCGAGCACATCTGCACACAGTATTCAAGATGTGGGTGTACCATGGATTTATGATATTTTCTGTCTTATTATCTATCCCTTCCTTAATGATTCCTAACATGCTGTACGCTTTTTTGACTGCCGCTGTATATTGAGTGGATGTTTTCAGAGAACTATCCACAATGACTCCAAGATCTCTTTCTTCAGTGGTAACAGCTAATTTAGACCCCATCATTTTATATGTATAATTAGGATTATGTTTTCCAATGTGCATTACTTTGCATTTATCAATATTGAATTTCATCTGCCATTTTGTTGCCCAGTCATCCAGTTCTGAGAGATCCTTTTGTAGCTCTTTGCAGTCTGCTTGGGACTTAACGATTTTGAGTAGTTTTGTATCATTTGCAAATTTTGCCACCTCACTGTTCACCCCCATTTCCAGATGATTTATGAAAATGTTGACCAGCACAGATCCCAATACAGATCCTTGGTGGACCCCACTATTTACTGCTCTCCAATCTGAAAACTGACCATTTATTCCTACTCTTTTTTTCCTATCTTTTAACTAGTTACCAATCCATGAGAGCACCTTTCCTCTTATGCCATGACAGCTTACTTTGCTTAAGAGCTTTTGGTGAGGGACCTTGTCAAAGGCTTTCTGAAAATCTAAGTACACTATATCCACTGGATCCTTCTTGTCCACATGCTTGTTGACCCCTACAAAGAATTCTAGTAGATTGGTGAGGCATGATTTTTCTTTACAAAAACCATGTTGACTCTTCTCCAACAAATTATGTTCATATATGTGTCAAACAATTTTGTTCTTTACTATAGTTTTAACCAGTTTGCCAGGTACTGAAGTCAGGCTTACCAGCCTGTAATTGCTGGGATCACCTCTGGAGCCCTTTTTCAATATTGGCCTCACATTAGCTATCCTCCAGTCATTTGGTACAGAAGCTGATTTAAATGATAGGTTACAGACTACAGTTAATAGTTCTGCAATTTCACATTTGAGTTCCTTCATAACTCTTGGGTGAATACCATTTAGCACTGGTGACTTATTACTGTTTAGTTTATCAATTTGTTCCAAAACCTCCTCTAATGACACCTCAATCTGGTACATTTCCTCAGATATGTCACCTAAAAAGAATGGCTCAGGTTTGGGAATCTCCCTCACATCCTCAGCTTTGAAGACCGATGCAAATAATTAATTGATTTTCTCCGCAATGGCCTTATCCTCCTTGAGTGTTCTTTTAGCATCTCAATCATCCAGTGGCTTCACTGGTTGTTTAGCAGGTTTCCTGCTTCTGATGTTCTTCTGATGTACTTACTGATGTACAGACGTACTGATGTAAGTCTGATGTACTTACTTCTGATGTACTTTTGCTATTCCTTTTTGAGTCTTTGGCTAACTGTTCTTCAAATTCTTTTCAGCCTTCCTAATTATATTTTTATACTTCATTTGCCAGAGTTTATGTTTCTTTCTATTTTCCTCACTAGCATTTAACTTCCACCTTTTAAAGGATTTCTTTTTGCCTCTCACTGCTTCTTTTACTTTGTTGTTTAGCCACGGTGGCACTTTTTTTATTGTCTTACTTTGCTTTTTAATTTGGGGTATACATTTAAGTTGAGCCTCTATTATGGAATCTTTAAAAAGTTTCCATGCAGCTTGCAGGCATTTCAGTTTTTGCGCTGTACCTTTTAATTTCTGTTTAATTAATTTCCTCATTATTGTGTAGTCCCCCTTTCAGAAATTAAATGCTCCAGGGTTGGGCTGTTGTGGTGTTTTCCTTGCCACAAGGATGTTAAATGTAATTATATTATGGTCACCATTACCAAGCGATCCAGCTATATTCAACTCTTGGACTAGGTCCTGTGCTCCATTTAGGACTAAATCAAGAATTGCCTCTCCTTTTGTGGATTCCAGGACTAGCTGCTCCAAGTAGCAGTCATTTAAGGTGTCAAAAAACTTTATCTTTGCATCCCGACCTGAGGTGACATGTTCCCAGTCAATATGGGGATAGCTGAAATCCCCCATTATTACTGAGTTTTTTAGTTTAATCTCTAATCTAATCTCCCTGAGTATTTCACAGTCACTATCACCATCCTGGTCAGCTGGTTGGTAATATATCCCTACTGCTATATTTTCATCATTAGAGCATGGAATTACTATCCATAGAGATTCTATGGTATAATTTGGTACATTTAAGATTTTTACTCCATTTGATTCTACGCTTTCTTTCACATATAGCGTTACTCCCCCACCAGCACAACCTTTTCTGTCCTTCCGATATATTTTGTACCCTGCTATTACTGTGTCCCATTGATTATCCTCATTCCACCAAGTTTCTGTGATACCTATTATATCAATATCCTCATTTAATATGAGGCTCTCTAGTTCACTCATCTTATTATTTAGACTTCTAGCATTTGTATATAAGCACTTTAAAAACTGAATGTGCCTTTTTTCATTTGACTGTTTCTCATCAGATCCTACCTGTATTTTTTCATCTTCCATCCTCTCCTCCTTACTAGCACATAGAGAATCTCCATTAATAGATCCTCCCCTAAGGGATGCCTCTGGCCATACCATGTACTCCTATGCACCTGTTGGCTTTCCCCCAGCCCTTAGTTTAAAAGAGCCCAGGGGAGAAATTCTAAAACTCAAGGTACATGAAACACTGGTGATCATGTTGCAGCATAAATGTGACTTAAGACTAAAGTAGAAATGAAGGGGGGAAGAGAGGACTGAAACAGAAGAAGAGGATGGAATGGATAAAGAGCCCAAAACAGTGAGAAAAGAGGAGATGTAGGAGCATAGTGGGTATTGTCCTGGGAAGCAACTAGCAGATGAGATTTTGGAGCTCAGACTGCAGGCCCCCATGCTCTCCTATGTGGAATACACTCAATGGTGGATTAGCCACGGGGCTGATGGGGTCCCCAGAAAATTTGGGGTCCCCAGAAAAATGGACACTCCTGCACCTCAAGCCCAGTCCTTGGCAGAAGCTCCAGGTAGCGGGGCAAGCCCCAGCTCCTGGACCCTGGTTGCAGCCCCAGGACTGGAGGAGCTCTAGCTCCCTGCCACAGCCTCAGGGCTGGGGGAGCTCTCACTCCTGACTGCGGCCCTGGGCCGTAAAGGGTCGGGGCAGATCTTCTCTGGTCTTGTGGCCACAGTGGTGGGAGACATAAAGGAACAAATGGGAGCCCTGGGCCCTTTTAAATTGCCAGGGTCAGGGCAGCTACCCCTTTTTCTCCCCCCATCGGCAGCCCTGTGGGTCCATCTGGAAACTGGGCCCCACAGGAGCCTTTGCTGGGCTACTTCAGAGCCCAATGTTAGATACCCACTTGGTAAATGTTTGTAAGAAAAGCTCTTCTGCTCAACAGCCAAACCCTGAGCCCATCAGTCATGGGCCAGTGAGCTCCCCATCCACAGGATGGGCTTTCAGGCATAACACTTGCCTAGCATAGCCACTCCTGAGGTCTCTAAGGAGAACAGAAGCAGTATGAAGAACTGTTTTTGCAAGGGGAAACCCTTTCGGACATCTTTATCTCCCTGAAAGAACAAAGAAAGGCACAAACCTGATACTTCTAACCCTCTTCAGGTCACCATTAAGCTAGGTGGCAGTGTGGCAAACGTGTGGACAGCAGAGAGGATTGATTTCTGATGCCAGCGCATGTGTGGGAGCACTGCTGTTAGAGGCCACCCTAGCACTAGCGGAAGGAGATCTCTGAGTGGTAAAGGCCTGTGCTTTGCAGTGGAAGGGCCAGCATTTGAGTCCTGGCTCCACAGGAGCATGTGGGTCACCTGGGAAAACACCCTGGTAGGGTCCCTAGTTCCGCCTGCCTGAGAGGCCACAGTGAGGCACCACTCACAGTAGATTGTGCACTAGTTTAAATATGATCATGTGTGCTCTGCTGCAAGACTCAGGTTCAGCCCCCCTTCCGGGGGTGGGTCAGACGCACCTCTGTGCAGGGCTGGTTTAGGCAGAGTGGTGGGGTAGTGTTTATTTCAAATAAATATTTTTCTAATCCTCATGGTTGCAAAGAAAAGTTTGAAAATGTAACACAAGTGTAACCGGTGCAGTGCAGTCTGCCTGAGTCTGCAGAGAGCCTGAGAAAGCAGCAGCAGCACACCCTCCAGCCAGGGAGGAGCCAGCCAACTTACACCCACTGCAGATCAGAACAGGCCCCCAGCGCTCTGGGGCACCTGGGGTCATGACTGTTCTGTGTCACAATATGGAATTTTCTCTTCCTTGGTGGCCATCAGATGTGCTCTGGGCTCCACTCCATCCCTCTGACATTTTGGTTCCAGGGGTCAGTTGGGGGGGGGGGGGGCAGAAATGATGGTACCAGAATGGGATGCCACTCACAGCAGATTGTGGAGATCTTCACTATATGATCATCCTTCTCCTCCCTGCCATACTTTGATCAGCAATGAAACTGTTAGCAGTGCTGACATTTAAACAACCATCACTGAGATGATGTATCCCCCCCATCTATGAGCTATTGCTTCAGGCTCCCTGCAGACTCAGGCATATGTCACTGCACCAGTTACATGTAGGACATGCATTCTAGGTTTTCTTTACAAGCCTAAGGCTATATAATTGACTTTTTTAAAGATGAAGGCTGAAATGCAGGAGAACAAGATAGCAGTCTAAGGCTATGTCTGCACTGGTAACTGAACAACAAAACTTTTGTCTTTCAGAAGTGTTAAAAAAACCCACACACGCATCCCAAAAGACAAAAATTTTGCTGACAAGCGCCGATGTGAACAGCGCTTTGTCATCAGGAGTGCTCTCCTGTCAACAAAGCTAATGCTGCTCATTGGGAGTGGAAGTTTTTTGTTGGCAGGAGAGCCGACAATCAGCCGACATGACTGCTAGTGGCACAGCTGTAACACACAGCCATGTCGCTAAAAGCTGCGTAGTGTAGACATACCCTACACAAATGTACAGATCACTGATCGGGTGAGATACAGCCCCATTCAAGCCCTGGGTTTACTTTGGAATCGTGTCCACAGCACCTGGCTTTGTTCCATTCTGCTTGCACTGAGATAGCCATCAGTGTAGTGAGACAGGGCAGCTCTACGAGGTGTCAGCAAATCAAGAGATTTGTATTTAATGACTGCATTAGTATGGACAGGGAAAGATCTCTGCCAGAGGTGAGAGAGGCCCTGAGCACCCTCTTTCTGCTAATGGACAAACAGGAGGGTTGGCAGCCTGGCTTTGACCAGCCCACTTGATTGCTATATTGATTGTCCAGGCGTATCAGCATGGACAGTGAAGAGGCAGAGCAGCAGCAACTAATTTCCATATAAAATGGAAGAGAAAATACAGGAAAGGAGCAGGGTGATGAGAGGGATGAGAAAAGTAAAAGCATCAACATGGCTTTCTGGGCATGGCAAGCACTGGGTGTGCCTGGCTTGGTCTCTCCCTTCACTGTTACAGCAGGTCTTTCTCTCTCTCCTGTGCCTCTAGGCAGCATTTTCTGGAGACCTCCCATGGCAGCAGTGGGACGGGAGCAGCTCCCCAGTGGTAGCAGTGCTGTGAATGCTGGTGTGGGAGCGCAGAGGCACTTGAGTACTGTGTTCCGTTGGCCTCCCAGTAGCAGTGCTAGTGGAGTGTGATCCCTACACTGCATTGGCTGGGAGGGGCTTGTGAGAGGACTTGAGGCTCTTGTCCAGTTACCTTGCACAGGCAAGGGCAGTGCCACAGAGAAGGGGATACGTGGCTGTTTCTTGTCCTCTCCCAGGTGTGACCATGGAGAAGGCCACAGCTCAGCAGCTGGAGCTTGCCAGGCAGCCAGCGAGCACACAGCTATGCAGAGAAGTGCTGAGATGGCGCAGTCACTCTCTACAGATGGATTTTTTAAATTAAGCTTTAATTTCCTCTTCTTCTGATCTCAATCCCTCCCTCTATGTTTTAATGAGCTCACTCCCCCAGCATATCAAACAAGCCTGATCCCTAGTGCTCCCTCTTTGCAATTCCCAGTGGCTCCGAACCAAGAGATGTGCTGTTTAATTTTGCCAGGTTTCCAGCTTACACTGAAGCATTTAAAAAAAACAAAAAAAAAAAACCACCAGAAGGCCTGTATTTCTCCCAGCCTATTGATAGAGCACGATAGGTATTAAATTCTATAATTCTTTCACTGGCCTTTAAGCAGCCTCACTGTTAATATTTAATGATGAAAGATGCTGGTAATCAGCCCTGCATCCCAAGTGTCTGAATGCTTTATGTTCTGCCTTTGGGAGCCTGATTGTGAACCCAGCCCTCCAGAGCTTCCTACCCCAACTTAATAAACTTTGCCATTCAGGCATCAGCTTCCCCCCAGAGCCTCATCAATCTTCCACAGATGTCCCTAATGCCAGGCCCAAGATGAGTAGGCACGAGAAAGGGGGGGGAAAGGTAAGGGGAGGCCAATAGGAAGCATTGGCCAGCTTCTGTGCTACACCTAAAGAGACACAGCCAAGGAACAATGGGGCAAAGGTGGCCTAAGACCCTCTTGTGCTTCCTGAATTCTGGGCTGCTCCAGGGGCTGCTCTAATTGACACCGGCCTGGCATGGCTGCCTGTGGACTGCAGCCCAGAACTACCACACTGCAAAGGGCTTTGACCACTTCCTCTC
Organism: Lepidochelys olivacea; assembly: GCF_965140295.1. Lineage (NCBI taxonomy): Eukaryota > Metazoa > Chordata > Testudines > Cheloniidae > Lepidochelys > Lepidochelys olivacea. Next base: position 40,320,967 of record NC_140418.1, on the reverse strand, counting down.
CTGCCCTGGCATGTCCCCTCCCATCCCAACCACGGCCTTACCCCAGGGGCTGCAAAGGCAGGTGGCACAGATCTGTATAGACTGGCCCTGTCCTGCTACTCCATGTGGGGCATACTCCTGGGGCCACCCTGCTTCTATGACCCCCTACATCACTGGGGGAGTAAACAGAGGCCATCACAGGGGCAAGAATCTGTCCCTTAGTCCTCAGCAAATGCATTATTTATGGGGCTGAGCTGGGATTGCTGAGATGCTCCCTATGCATCTGGGTATCCATGTGTGGTGCACTGGAGCAGAGGTGGGCTGAGCTACTTGCATATATTTTAAATAACTGGGGCAGGGGAACAGGATGGAGAAAGCGGTCAGCTGAAACAAGAATGAACCTGAGCCTCTCCATTCTGAGAGCAGGTCTCTTCCAGCAGGCAGCCTGAGGCCCTGCCATCCCACCCAGCGAGGGGCTTTCCCATCTCTCACGCCAGCCTGGGTCTCACTGAGATTCGCCGCTGCCCGCTCAGCACTGGGATCTTGGCTCGGGATCCTGGCTGTCAGGTTCCAGGGTTTGATAGCATGTTGGAGCTCACCAGTGGGGGGCAGCTACACCACAGATAGTACGGCCTTGGGCTGATTGGCCTCAGGCAAAGTGAGAAGAGCAATGTTCCAAAGAGAGCTACCTTTACCTGCTAATAGTACTTACATATTGCAGCACTATGCAGAGCTGTGTGCAAACATGATCTAATTAACCACTGGGAGGATTTTACAGATGGGGTAACTAAGGCAGACTAGTTGAGGTGCAGTTACAGTAATAAAAGCCATATACACCCATGCATGATCTGTAGGATGACATGGATTGTACCCTCAGCAAGTTTGCAGATGACACTAAACTGGGAGGAGTGGTAGATATGCTGGAGGGTAGGGATAGGATACAGTGCGACCTTGTAGCGAGGTCAATGACTCACCACCACGGCACCTCCTGCTGGTCATCCTGGGAATTAGCTCCCCAACATATGGAGCACCTCCTTCTGCCAGTGGCTTGCCTGCCTCAGACTCCCATGTCCCTCCCAGACTCCAGTGCCCCTTTACTTCAGGGTTCTGCCCCAGCAGTACCCCCACACTCTGGGTCTCCACTCCTAGGGGAACCCCCAACCCTCTAATCCCACCTTGCCTCAGTAGCTACTGCCAGTCACCATCTAGCCCCCTTTCACTGGGGCAGACTGCTGTCTATAATGGCCATTCATCATTGGCAAGGAGTTAGGACCTGCTGCCTCTGGCTATCCCCAGGCTGTCCCTTTGCAGCCCCAGTACCTTTTGTAGGCCTTCAGCCTGGGGCTTTACCAGGCTGGAGCTCCCCAGCACCCTTTGCCTTTCCCAAGCACTGCTCCACTTCAGGTACCTCCCTCTCAGGCAGCTAGCCCTTCTCCCTCCAGGGCTGGAGAGAGACTCCTTCAGCTCTGGCCCCCAGCCCTCTTATAAGGGCCAGCTGGGCCCTGATTGAGCTGGCCACAGCTGTGGCTGCATCCCCAATTAGCCTAGCTTGGCTGCTTTTACACCCCTGCCGATCAGAGTGGGGCAGCTGCCCCACTACAGACCTAGACAAATTAGAGGATTGGGCCAAAAGAAATCTGATGAGGTTCAACAAGGACAAATGCAGAGTCTTGCACTTAGGACGGAAGAATCCCATGCACCTCTACAGACTAGGCACTGAGTGGCTGGGCAGCAATTCTATAGAAAAGGGCTAAGGGGTTACAGTGGATGAGAAGCTGGATATGAGTCAACAGTGTGTCCTTGTTGCCAAGAAGGCTAAAGGCATTTTGGGCTGTATAAGTAGGAGCTTTGCCAGCAGATCGAGGGACATGATCATTCCCCTCTATTCGGCATTGGTGAGGCCTCATCTGGAGTACTGGGTCCAGTTTTGGGCCCCACACTACAAGAAGGATGTGGAAAAATTGGAAAGCGTCCAGTGGAGGGCAACAAAAATGATTCGGGAACTGGAACACATGACTTATGAGGAGAGGCTGAGGGAACTGGGATTGTTTAGTCTGTGGAAGAGAAGAATGAGGGGGGATTTGATAGCTGCTTTCAACTACCTGAAAGGGGGTTCCAAAGAAGATGGATCTAGACTGTTCTCAGTGGTAGTAGATGACAGAACAAGGAGTAATGGTCTCAAGTTGCAGTGGGGGAGGATTAGGTTGGATATTAGGAAAAAACATTTTCACTAGGAGGGTGGTGAAGTACTGGAATGGGTTACCAAGGGAGGTGGTGGAATCACCTTCCTTAGAGGTTTTTAAAGTGAGGCTTGACAAAGCCCTGGCTGGGATGATTTAGTTGGGGATTGGTCCTGCTTTGAGCAGGGGGTTGGACTAGATGACCTCCTGAGGCCCCTTCCAACCCTGATATTCTATGATTCTATGCAGTGCTGTTGTATACATACACCACCTTACTGCACAGACTGCAGAGTTTAAGCTGTGACTTTTCTGACTTTGCCACTTTCACTATACCAGTATAGTGAAAACCAGTGACACCCCATACCCCTTAGTGTGGATGCAGTTATACCAGTACAAAAGTGCTTACACCAGTATAGCTTATTTGGGAAACAAAATACGCTGTACCAGTGTAAGGCACCTTTATAGGGCTATAGCGGCAACCACACTAATCTACTTAGACATCTGTAAGGCATTTGACTTGGTACCACATGATATTTTGATTTAAAAAAAACCCTCTAGAATGATATAAAATGAACATGGCACACATTAAATGAATTTAAAACTGGCTAACTGATAGTTCTCAAAATATAACTGTAAACAGGGACTCATCTTTCAGAGGATATTTTTCCAGTGGGGTTCCACGGGGATTGGTTCTTGTCCCCATGATATTTAGCATTTTTATCGATGACCTGGAAGAAAACATAAAATCACTGATAAAGTTTGCACATGATACAAAAATTGGGACAGTAGTAAATAATGAAGAGGACAGGTCACTGATACCAAGCAAATATTTGGCACAAGCAAATATCATGTGTTCTAATATCGCTAAATGTAACTGTATACAGTGGTGAGCTGGAGCCGGTTCGCACCAGTTCCCGCGAACCGGTTGTTAAATTTTGCAGCCGGTTGTTAAAGGGGTTCGGCAAACTCCGGCCCGCGGGCCACATGCGGCCCATGGGACCATCCTGTCCATCCCACCTGAGCTCTACTCATGCAGTAGCCCTGCGGTCCTTCGGCAGCACTTCGGCGGCATGTCATTCACTCACTCCGCTACTTCGGCGGCACTTCGACAGCGGGCCCTTCAGTGCTGCCGAAGACCCGGAGCGACTGAAGGATGTGCCACCGAAGTGCCGCCAAAGACCCGGAATGACTGAAGGAACCGGTTCTTCAGCTTCTGGCAGCTCATCACTGACTGTATACATGTAGGAACAAAGAACTTACAGGATGGGGGACTCTATCCTGGAAAGCAGTGATTCTGAAAAATATTTGGGGATCATTGTGGATAATCAGCTGAACATGAGCTCTCACTGTGATACTATGGCCAAAAAAGCTAATGCTATCCTTAGATGCATAAATGGGAATTTTGAGTAGGAGTAGAGAGATTATTTTATCTCTGAATTTGGCACTGGTGTGACCGCTGCTGGACTCCTGTGCCCAGTTCTGGTGTCCACAATTCAAAAAGGATGTTGATAAATTGGAGAGGGTTCAAACAAGAGCCATAAGAATGATTAAAGGGCTAGAAAACCTGCCTTATAGTGATAGACTCAGGGAGCTCAATATATTTGGCTTAACAAAGAGAAGGCTCAGGGGTGACTTGATCACAGTCTGTAAGTACCTGCATGGGGAACAAATATTTAATAATGGGCTCTTTAATATAGCAGTAAAATGTCTAACATGATCCCATGGCTGAAACTGAAGCTAGACAAATTCAGACTGGAAAGAAGGCATACATTTCTGAGTGAGAGTAATTAGCCATTGGAACAATTTACAGAGATTGTGGTGGATTCTCCATCACTGGCAATTTTTCTAGTGAGATTGGGTGTTTTTCTCAAAGATCTGTTCTAGGAATGATCTGGGGGCAGGTTTCTGGCCTGTGCTATACAGGAGGTCGGACTAGATCATCATAATGGTTCCTCCTGGCCTTGGAATCTAGGAATGTATTAATCACATGAGGGCTTATACTGGTATAAATATATCAGTCAATAATAATACCCCTAACTGACGTCATTGTAAAAGTGTAATTTTTGTACTGTGGACCAGGCCTAAGATATGTTTTACTGCATTCACTGGAGTGAGTCTTGCGTAGCCAGCATGACTTTGGGAGAGGGAGTTGGAGTCTCTTCTTACCTGTCCATCACCAACAAAAAGCAGTTAACTGAGGCCTGATGTACACTTAAAATGTAGATTGACCTAGCTACGGTGCTCTGGGGTGTGAAAAATTCACACCCCCTCAGCAACATTCTTAACCTGACCTAAACCCTAGTGTAGACGCAGCCAGGTCAACAGAGGACCTCTTCTGTTGAGCTAGATACCACCACTCAGATGGACAGATTACTTACATTGATAGAAAACCCTTTCTGTCCCTGTAGTAAATATCTGCATGATAACACTACATTGGCACAGCTGCAGCACTGGAGCTGTGCCGCTGGAGCTCCCATAGAGCAGACATGGTCTAGAATTTTGTCTACACTGGGAAAATGAGATGTGTTCAAAAACGTGTTAAGTAATATGCTCCTCCTCTGGAGTTTAAACACGAGCAACTAAAGCTCTAGACAGGTTTCAGAGTAGCAGCCATGTTAGTCTGTATCCGTGAAAAGGAACTTGTGGCACCTTAGAGACTAACAAATTTATTTGAGCATAAGCTTTCGTGAGCTGAAGTGAGGCAAAGTGAGCTGTAGCTCATGAAAGCTTATGCTCAAATAAATTTGTTTGTCTCTAAGGTGCCACAAGTCCTCCTTTTCTTAAAGCTCTAGACTCTGCTTAGAGGACAAAGAAAGTGATGTTAATAACATGTTAGGTACATTAGCATGTTTTCTAACACCTTATTTTCCCAATGAAGACATAACCTGAGGGTATGTCTGCACTTCAAGCTGGAGGTGTACATTCCCACTTTAGGAGACATACCCGCCTTTGGTCTCATTGAGCTAGCATGCTAAACAGAGAGTGTAGCCCTGGCAGCATGCAGGGCTAGCTGCCTGGAGTATGTACTTAATGTCTTGGGCAGTATGAAGGTGGGGTGACTAGACCCTCCCACAGCTACACTCTATTTTTAGCATGATGGCTCTATCAGAGCTAGCACAGGTTCACCTTCTGGAGGTGGAGCGCACACCTACAGCTCTGAGCATAGACTTACCCTTAGGCTCGGGTGGGAATGTGCAGGGAAAGGAAAGAGACTTGCCCAAGGCCACATAGCAAGACAATGGCTGAAGCAGGAATTGAACCTTGGTTTCTAGACACCCAAATCACTGCCACATCCACTAGGCCATGCTGCTTGCAAAGAGCACATGCCAATGCATGAGGCTCAGTGGAAAAAACAGCAGTCTGCCAGATGCCCCATTTCAGAGTGACAAACAGCAGCTGTGGCTCTCAGACCAAGGGAGGGAGTTAGGCAGGGGTGAAAGTGAGCCGGTACGAGCCAGTACGGCGTTCCGGTAAGGACCCGCACTGACCTGTACCCAGCCCACATTAAAGCACTCCCTGCCCCTTTTGCCTGCCCGGTCAGTGGCCCTGCCGGTACGGACCCTACCAGCAGGGCCGCCAATGGGGTAGGGATGTGGGGGGGACAGCAACATTAAAGCGCTGCCACAGCAAAGGACTGTCATTAAAGTGCTGCCGCAGCAGTACTTTAACATCGCTGCCCCTTCCCCCCGTCGGCTGCCCTGCTGCTAGGGTCCGTACTGGCAGGGCCACCAACAGGGGAGACAAAAGGGGCAGGGACATTAAAGCGCTGCCGTGGCAAAGGACTCCGTAGCGCTTTAACGTCCCTGCCCCTTTTGCCCCCCCCCGGCCACCACCGAGCCTGGGGGGGCCAGGGGCAAAGGGAGCAGCTGTCCTGGGGCCGGTGATTTAAAAGGGCCCGGGGCTCTGGATGCCGCTGCTGCTACTGCAGCTGCAGCATCCGGGGCCCCAAGCCCTTTAAATCAGTGGGAGCCCCGGGCGGCAAGGGCCACGCAGCATGGAAGGGCTGGCTGGAGGATGCTGACCCCCCCAGCCTTGCCCCTTCCACTAGAGGCCCCGCCCCTTCTGGGGGCCGGAGGCCCCCCCCACCAGTAAGTGTCAGTTACTTTCACCCCTGGAGTTAGGGGGCATGAGAGCACACTCGCCGCCTCCCTGCTCCTCAGTGCTGGCACTCTTTCCCACATCTCCCCTCAGTGCTGGCTCTCACCCTTCTGCCCCATCTCCTGGCAGGATGAGTTCTCACCCCACCTCATCTCCTGCCTGAATAAGGAGTCACCTCCCCATCTCCTGGAAGCTGTAATGTGCTGTGTTTAAGATCACTGTAAGGGCTCAAATGTTACTAGGAATCTTTTATTTCCATCTGCTCATTCTGACTCTTAACATCAGACAAACACAAAGCAAGAGTCTGTTTCTAGCAGCAAATGGTGCAGGAGGATGCACTGTAAACAGACTAATGAGATTAGTGCCAGTGAGAATAGCCCATGCTATTACATCTCTCTTCGCAAAATGAGAGAATCCTTCTGATACAATTTACTAGCATCATTAGCAGGGCTGCTGCTGCAGAATCCCTCCCTCCCCTTGGTTCAGCCCTCTGCTGCAGAAAACTTTCAAGTTTCAAATATCACAATTCTAACCTTATGGTTGGGAACTATGTGCAAGTAAAACTATGTCATGTTCCTGAGTCTGAGGCTATGTCTACACTCCATCATTTGTAGCAGCTCAGCTGTGCCTCTGTACTGCTTCTGGTGAAGATGCTCCAAGCCAATGGAACAGAGCTCTCTCATCGGCTTAATAACTCCTAGCTCTGCGAGAGGCAGTAGCTATGCCAATGGGAGAAGCTCTCCCGCTGACTTAGCGCTGTCTACACTGGCGCTTAGGTTTGTATAATTTAAGTCGCTCAAGGGGTGGATTATTCACACCCCTGAGTGACATAAGTTATACTGAAGTAATTTGTAGTGTAGACATAGCCTGAGAGATTTAAACTGCTCACATTCATATAAATGGGTGCTGATGCTGGAGTACAATGATGACAATGTGTCAACTTTATTACCTATTTCACTGATGATCATTTTAGCAGAAACATCAGTTGATGTATTTATCTCATAATCCCAAACTGCTTCCCAAATCTTATCAGCTGACTGTAGCCCCAATTGTCCCTTGGACAGCTGAGCTTCCCATGACAACTTGGAGAATGCAGTTATGCTTCTTCTCTTGAGCCATCTGCAGCACATGAAAGATTGAAAGTTAAGGAGACTGTAAGGTTGATTTAATATGGAAATAACTAATACTAGGGATACTGCACTCACTGCAGTGTTCATTGTCATACTCAGTTCAAAAATAATCTTCACTGCTGAAGTTATTAGAATGTGCTGTAGACTCTGCAGCCTGGCCCCCAGCCTGCTGCAAAATGTAGGTCCCTCTTTCAAAGAAAGCACTGGTGTTAGGGGGCTTATTCCTTCACCCACTTACTTCCCTGGTCCTTCTCACATGAACAGAGAGCAACAATACCTGAAGTCCAAAGGTGCAAACAATTCGATGTTTATTGGGGTGAACTTCCAGCAAGCATGATTCCAGTTTCCTTCCTTAGTATCCTCCTTCCCAGCTCTGACACCACAGAGCCTTACACCTGTGTCCCTGTTCCCATTCCTACCCTTAGCCAAACATGATTCCAACTTCCTTACTCCCATTCCCTGTTCCCATTTCCCCCTTTAGCAAAACATGATTCCAATTTTCTTACCCCCATTCCCTGTTCCCATCTCCCCCTTTAGCAAAACATGATTCCAATTTTCTTACCCCCATTCCCTGTTCCCATCTCACACACCCACCCCCACCCACACCCACACCCACACCCACACCCAGTCACTTCCTCATTGACTACAGATTATATAGTAAAACTTGAGTTCTGCTTAGCTATACCTTAACCAATCATTTTCCTGAAATTTAACTAACCAATCCTAACATATTGTAACATGATTATGTAACCAATTATATCCCACCACCTCAATTAGTTTACACCCAGCAAAATTAATTATACAGCAGACAGGAACAATCACAGAACCAGACAGAGATTATACAGACAAACAACAGCAAAGTGGGAACTATAATGACAAAACAATACAGAAGTGAGGATTTCACATCCCAGCTATTGATAAGTGAGTTCTTGCCAGACAGGATGCTATCAAACTAAGTTTCCTTTTACATTTTCTAGGCACTTCCCTTTCTCTGGAGGTGATAGGAATACAATCCTGTCCTGATAGTGCCTAACAGCCCAATAGCACCTTCTTTCAATGTGACTAGTTTGGAATGTGAGGATGTGACCGTTCGCTTCCCAGCTTATGGCTGCCTCTGCTGCTTAGCCAAAGGCCTTAGCCTAAGAACAGGGCCTCAGACTGTCACAGTAAGAGAAGGCCCTTACACCAGCAGACAGTGATTTTGATTCTTTCTTTTATACCTCTATCACTAGCCAAGTGATAAGAATACACCTAAATTCTTAGAGTACAGGCCTTTGCAGACAGGCCTGAATATCTATATCCTAACACTCCACCCCTTTTTTTTCTTTTTCTTTTGGGATCCTCCTGCCCAGGTATCCCTGGAAAAACATAGGACATATGGCGACACATTTCCTGATAGGGCCAGGCATCAAGGTGGAAGGTGTCGATATTCCATTTGTCCCACTGCCCCTTGTGTAGTATAGTGCCCTGCACCTTCTCTCATACGGGCATACCACACCTATTCCAATTAGTGTTCCAGACTTCCCATTAGAGTGGGCCTGAGAAGGTTGGGTCCGGGTTGTCTAGTACACTGCAGGGTTTGGAGGGCTTATTACATTCCTAATAGGTTATCTCCCTATGCAACGTAACACAAGTACAGTTAACAATACAAAATCCACAGCAACACCGAGTCCTGACCACTGCAGTATGGTCCAACATCCGAGACACCCCCAAAATACTGCCTCTCCTCCTTCGATGGGGTCACGATCTTGTGTCCAGTTGCTGGCAGTTGCAACAAGCTGCTCCTTCAAGTTTTGTATGCTTTTGTCCATATCACAAGTCCATTGAATGTTCACAGAGAAATGGGATATTGTCCAAACCAGCTTGACCACTTGGTATGGAATCAGGCAGTAAGCCCTGGCTTATTCACAGCAATAAGATTCACAGATCCATTTGTGCACCAAAGTCCATATAGCAGCATGTAGGTGGGTATAGTTTGGTTATGGGCTGGTGTAATTGTGCCCCCAGTAATATGTACATTCTCAGCAAAACACCTTATACACAGTACACCCAATTGTCCACCCCTTGCATAGGCCATTGATCCCGCTCCTCTATAGTCATAGGAGAGGGGCACATCCAAACATCTTCTATTAATTTACACTATTTTACACACACCCCCATTGATTTCCAGTGAGCTCCTCCCCTTCTCATTATTTCCATAGGGCTTGTGGGGGCCACCTTAGTTGCCATTCCATTTCCAGGTACCACGGTAGCTATTACACAGGTGCTGGCCTCCTAGTTGAGAATTTGCATTCCCATACACATCTTCCCCCCCAAGGCCAGCCTTTGGAAGCCATCCCCCACCCACATCATGAGGTTTTCTGTTCATTAAAACACAACAATGCTAGCAACAAGACAAACACCACAGACAAACAACTCAAAACATAGATCCATGGTATTCTGGGTTATTTTTCTGCTGGCTCCAGCTTGCTTGTAGAGTATCTGAAAAACAAAAGAAACAATTTCCACCCCCCTGGTGGGGACAGATTATTGCTTAATAATAATACCACTTTCTTTTACAAATGTCCTTGCTACTTGCAGGAAAAAACAGAAGAATTACCTCCAGACTGTCCTTATTTTGTTCTATAGTCAGGCTAGTGAATTACCTCACTCACTGGTCATTTATGAAATTCATGAGATGGTGTACCTCAGTTTCCCCTCTTGTACAACAGACCAAGTTTGCAATAGTTTCTCTGCTGTACCAAGCTTTAAGTTTATTCTCAGGTAATACCTGAGACACAGCTTCAGATTTTAGCATTGTACACACACACACACACACACACACCCCTTAAGGTTAACCTGTCCCCCTTATTTTCAGGCTTAACTTGTTTTTTTTTTTTCACCTCCCTTTCCTGAAGGGCCATAATCTGAGTCTTCTAGTAGCTTCTTTGCTGACCGGATGTATTCATTATTTGCAGCTCCTTTGTGCCCATCAGCTAGGTAATTTGCATTTACACACAGAGGCTTACTAGCTTGCTTTTGGATCCAAAGTTTTTAGCAGCTCAGACACTGTCTTAAAAGGGAAGCATTTTACTTCCACCAGAGTTCTGATTACTTTCCACTTTCATCTCCTGCTCCAAAACACAGCGATCTGAAAAAGAAAGCACAACCTATTGTGGCTCCTTTTGGAGCCCTATTAGGATTTTAATGAAGTACCATGTTTTATTTGCATTTCTTTTACTCCTTTTCCAATATACACTGCACATGTCCTGGGAAAATGCAAATTCCTTCCATATAGTTTAACCTCCATAACATCATATTAGCCAAATTAATTTTACACAAGGTATAACTGCCTCCCCCATGCCTACAGAGTTTTCATGCAGAACCCACCAAAGCAACAATCTGATCCCCCAGAGCCATCCCAAGGCTCAGTGTTCCCATCAACTGGATCTTGATCATTGATAATAAAACTACAGGAACTCAAATGGGGTTTCTATTTCTGGTCTGCGCTTGCATTTCCTGGTGGTTTGGGCAGTGCCTCTCAGTTAAATGGCTCTGAAGCAGCAGCTTCTGTTGAGGCTCCTGCTCCACTGCAGCCTGCTTCAGCTGTTCCTTCTGTAATCAGGGTCGGAATGAGCTCTCCCCGACAGCTAGTTGGGGAGGGGGAGAGACTTCAGGAGCAAACTGTATTCACATGAGCACACCTACTCTGCATAGATATCTAGCAGACAGGAGCTGTGTAGCTCAAAGTGATCAACTTTGGCTGGTGTTAGGTTACAAATCACTTTAGTACTGAATGCAGGGGAATGAAATGTTATCAATATTGTTATCTTTACTGTATGAGTAAAAGGGAGCAGAACTGTGTTGAGCCTGTCTCGATTGAGGGGTCACCCTCAGTTGAAAGGGACTCGTTAAGCCAGGGACTCGAATGCCAGACCCCTGTGAAAGTAAAAGGGGTGGGGACAGGTGTCCTAGCTAGGAAGTGTAGAGTCTCCCGTCAGGTTTAACCTGTTCCTCTCCCCTGTTCAAAGATAAAGCTAAATAGGCTGTGTTAGGAGTCTTTTGTTATGTTATGCAATCCCTAGAGCTGAAAACTCTTGTAGGGGGACAGCATTTCTGCCCAGCCTGCATCACTAAGAACTGAAAGTCATTAGGTGCAGACAGTCACTAAGAGTTGGACGGACTCTCAAGAGGTCACAGCAGAGAGGCAGGTGGCAGAAGCTGACAGGCGAGAGGAACGGTGGCTGACAAGGGGGCAAGTGGAAAGGAACAGCAGTTGGCAGGCGGTCAGCCAGAGCAAGCAAGGTGCCTTCTTCTACAGATGAGAGGTGAACTCACGCAGCTGCACCTCTGAATCCGGGGTCCTCACTGACCAAGGACACCTACTGAGAGTGGAGTATGGTGTGGGAGCAGAAAGGGACACAGAAAAGGAACTGTTCATTATAGAGCTTGAGAACATGAGGCAGAAAACACTGCCCCACACACGCTGGGGTGGGTGGGTGTCCTGCTCAGTTTTATGATTCTGAATCCTGCTTGCGGCATTTTCCCTATTTAATGTTGGATGACTTCCCTCCTTTCATTAAAAGTTTCTTTCCTATACTCAGACTCTGTGCTTGCAAGTGGGGAAGTATTGCCTCTCAGAGGTGCTCAGGGGTAGTGTGTAATTTTCCCAAGTTACTGGGTGGGGGCTCAAGATGGTTGTGTTTTGTATTGTTGAAAAGGAGCCCCTAGCTATTGAACCTGGCCCTGGGTGCTGCTCCACCTGGCAAAGGGGTTACACTTCAGAAGGTGCTGTCAGGCCTGCTGGGTTTGCTGCTGCTGCTGCTGTAGAACTGAAGCCTGGGTTAGCTGCTGCTGTCCCCACTGTGGGGGGCGGGAGGACCTCTTCCATTGTCCCCTTTGTGTAGGTATCCAGAAATGACAGGAGGTATGAATAGACATTCTTCTTCCACCACTCAACACAGCACATGCTTGCTCCCTCGCTCTCACACACCCCTCAAATTCAGCTCCTTTCCTCAGGCTTTCAACAGAACTTAGCCTGAACTGGCTGTTGTAGAGAATGGTTCACTGCAAGAGCTCCTTGCTCTCACCCTCATCCTGCCCTTGCTTTAAAAGGTCTCCACCTTTTATTTTTTCAAATTGTAGCTAATAAGACCCATCTGGTGTGGCTGCTGGGATGAATCAGCAGAGCAGCCCTGCATCTTCATGTGAGTGTGGTTAGATGTTTGACTTCGTGTGTGTGTTCTCCCTGTGTGTTGCCCCAGCTCTGCGCAGACAGCTGGCACAGCAGACCTTGAGTGAACCGCCCAGTGACCACAAGATCCATTAAGGTATGAATTAAGGCACGAATTAAGGCACCAGGCCACGTTTATTGTCGACAAAGCATGGTACTAGTATCCCGCAGACTCTACCAGACCACTAATACATGTATGCCCATAACAATGGACACAGCTTAGTGAATGGTGGGACTTTCCATTCCCCCCTTGCCTAGACCAAGACACTCTCTCAGAGATACCTCTTTGTACCCTGATACAAACAAGTTACGTACTGCCCCTCTGACATAGTTAGTTATTGCCCCCTGACATGCTAGTTATCACCCATCTCCTTGTACCTGTCGTTTTCATAAAAACATCTCTATTCATCATACTGTCATCCTGACCTAATCTTTTAGGAGGGGTCAGTGTGTTCCTGTTATCCTTGGGGAATGTTTTTGTACCATCCTTGATATTGGGGTGTTCTGGTACCACCTGATATTGGGATGTGTTGGTGTGAGTGCTCTTTGCCTAGCACTTCTTAGGAATGTGTGTGTCTGCAATACCCGCCCCGCTCTTGCCGGGTTCTGTGAACCTGCAAGCAGGCAGAGCCTGAGGTTTGCTCACCGCCTGACTTTTGCTAACTTTGCTTTATATCAGCAAAGTCTGCCCGCTGCTTTAGCTCAGGCCTCATGCCAGGCCTCTGATACAAGGGATTATATCTCAGGCTTTGAGATGCTTCTTCCAGAAATGTGTGGAGGAAAATTCCAAACAACTCTACTGCGGTGGCTGTGGCGAACAAATCCATCCTGCCAGAACTGTTTTGAAATTGGTCTGTAAAGCAAAAAAAATCCAACAAGCAAAACACATCCTTAAAAAATCACCTTCCAGTGGGGACGAAAATTCTGATTGTGATGCTGGCAGACCAGGTGCCAGCTCATGCCAAGGGCCTAGTCTCAACTGAACACTGACAAATACAGAGCTGGGACCAGTCTGGCTCACCTGTGGTAATATTATTAAAATAGGTATTAGATTATAAAAATGTGCCTCACTTTTAGACTTTATGAAGTGCTTTTAAACTTCTGCATGTATTAATCTCACTTATGATACCCATGTCCCATGTTATAAGGTAATATTTGTGTTTGCTCTGTAACTGTAAATCACCGATCGGGAAAGAAGCATTAGCTAGTGTGAAATACTAGTTTCCAACAGGAGATATTATCTTCTGCCAAACAAAGGAGGCCCATCAACATCAGCTACTACGGCAATGTATAAAACATTCCATTTGCGAATACCTGGATGATGAAGGGTGATCACTTGCAGCCTGCATGGATTTACCAGGAACAAATCATGCCAAACCAACTTGATTTCCTTCTTTGACAGCGTAACTGGTTTGGTGGATAGGGGAAAAGGGCATGGACTTAATATATCTGGACTTTAGCAAGGCTTTTGACACAGTCCCGCATGACATTCTGATGAGTAAGATGGAGAAATGCAGGTCTGGCAGAGCTACCATTAAGTGGATACAGAATTGGTTAAACAACCATAAGCAATAAGTAAGTTGTCAAGATTCCTTCCCCACTCTGAACTCTAGGATACAGATGCGGGGACCCTCATGAAAGACCCCCTAAACTTATTTCTACCAGCTTAGGTTAAAACTTCCCCAAGGCACAAAGTCTTTGCCCTTGGATTAGGTAAAATGCTGCCACCACCGAGTGTTTTAGACAAAGAACAGGCAAAGGACCACTTGGAGTTCCTATTTCCCCAAAATATCCCCCCAAGCTCTTACACTCCATTTCCTGGGGAGGCTTGAGAATAAACAAGATGTGCACAAACCCCTTGGATTTTTAAGACCCAAAAAACGCAATCAGATTCTTAAAAATCAGAACTTTATTAGAAGAACAAAAAAAGATAAGAGAAAACTCTGTAAGATCAGAATGGAAGATAATCTTACAGGGTAATCAGATTCAAAACATAGAGAATCCTTCTAGGGCAAACCTTAAGTTACAAAAAGACACAAAAACAGAAATACACATTTCCTTCAGGACAGCGAATTTACAAGCCCAAACAAAGAAAACCTAATGCATTTTCTAGCTAGATTACTTACTAACTTTACAGAAGTTGAAGGACTTGCATCCTTGATCTGTTTCCGGCAAAGGTATCACACAGACAGACAAAAAACTTTTTATCTCCCTCCAGATTTGAAAGTATCTTGTCCCCTCATTGGTCATTTTGGGTCAGGTGCCAGCGAGGTTACCTTAGCTTCTTAACCCTTTACAGGTGAAAGGATTTTGCCTCTGGCCAGGAGGGATTTTATTGCACTGTATACAGAAAGGTGATTACCCTTTCCTTTATATTTATGACATAGGTCTTAATGGAATGATGTCAGATTGGAGAAAGGTCTGAAGTGGGGTTTCACAGGGATCTGATCCAGGCTCAGTGTTGTTTAACATCTTTATTAATGACCTGGATATAGGAATAGAGAGCATGCTGATCAAATTTGCAGATGACACAAAGCTGGGTGGAGAGTTGTCAATACTTTGGAGGACAGAGTTAAAATTCAGAGGGATCTTGATAAACTGGAGAACTGGGCTATCGACAACAACATGAAATTCAACAAAGACAAATGGAAGGTGTTACACTTATGGAAGAAAACCCAAATTCAAAAATACAGAATGGAGGAAACTGGCTTCACAGCAGCACTGCTAAGAAAGATCTGGGAGTTGTGGTGGATCACAACCTCAACATGAGTCACCAATGCACTGCTGTTGCAAAAAAAGGAAATGCAATTTTAGATTGCATTAAGAGAGGCATAACATGCAAGTCATGGAAGGTGATAGTACCGCTTTATTGAGCACTGGTTAGGCCTCAGCTGGAGTACTGTGTCCAATTTTGGTCACCACTGTATAGAAAGGATGTAGAGAAACTGAAAAGGCTCCAGAGGTGAGTGACAAAGATGATGAAAGGGATGGAATACAAGCCATGTGAACAAAGGCTGAAGGAACTGGGTATGTTTAGTTTGGAAAAGAGGAAATTAAGGGGGGATATTATAACGGTCTTTAAATATTTGAAAGGTTGACCTGAAAGAGATGGAGAAAAGTTGCTCTCTCTTGCCATAGAGGGCAGGACAAGAGGCAATGGGTTCAAACGACAGCATAGTAGATTTAGATTAAATCTCAGGAAAAACTTCCTCACTGTAAGAACAGTAGGACAATGGAAAGACTGCCTAGGGAGGTTATGGAAGCTTCCTCATTGGAGGTTTTCAAAAAGAGGCTGGGTAGCCATCTGTCTCTGATGGCTTAGACATGAAAAATCCTGCATCGTTCCCCTCTATTCGACATTGGTGAGGCCTCATCTGGAGTACTGGGTCCAGTTTTGGGCCCACACACTACAAGAAGGATGTGAAAAAATTGGTAAGTGTCCAGCGGAGGGCAACAAAAATGATTAGGGGACTGGAACACATGACTTATGAGGAGAGGCTGAGGGAACTGGGATTGTTTAGTCTGCAGAAGAGAAGAATGAGGGGAGATTTGATAGCTGCTTTCAACTACCTGAAAGGGGGTTCCAAAGTGGATGGATCTAGACTGTTCTCAGTGGTAGCAGATGACAGAACAATGAGTAATGGTCTCAAGTTGCAATGGGGGAGGTTTAGGTTGGATATTAGGAAAAACTTTTTCATGAGGAGGGTGGTGAAGCACTGGAATGGGTTATGTAGGGAGGTGGTGGAATCTCCTTCCTTAGAAGTTTTTAAGGTGAGGCTTGACAAAGCCCTGGCTGGGATGATTTAGTTGGGGATTGGTCCTGCTCTGAACAGGGGGTTGGACTAGATGATATTCTATGATTCTATGATAATGGAGTGAGTGGGGATGGGGCCTCAGAGAAGGGGCGGGACCAGGGCAGAGCAAGGGTTTCGGTTTTGTGTGAGTAGAAAGTTGGCCACCCTAGCTCCCAGGTGCACAGTGAGTGTGAGCTCAGGACTCCACTCTGCACAGATAGGCCAGGGCTTTCTCCTGGGTGCACAGGGATTGTGAGCTCAGGATCCGGCTCTGCACGGAAAGGCCCAGGCTTGCTCTTGGGTGTACAGCGAGTGTGAGCTCAGGATCCGGCTCTGCACAAATAGGCCAGGGCCTGGGACAGGGAAAGATTTCCCACTTTTTGATACTATTTTAGCAAGCTAGGGCCTCTCGCAGTCATCTTCATTTTTTCTCTGCTACAAATCTTCGAACCTGGCTCGGTCTCCTTCTCCCTGACTTATGGCTTCTCTGTCCTCTAGGACAGCCCAATGCTGTCTGCCTCTTGGGTGCCTTTGACAGAAAAGGACCCTGCTATATGCCACAGGGTCTGATGCAGGTACTCCTCCTAGCTGGACTGTGGAGCACTGTGACGGCTGGCAGGTCATTGTTGTGCTGTAAGCAATTGACATTGGCTCTGAAGCCTTCATGGAGTAGGCACAGAGCAGCCATGTAAACCTGGCGGAATGTTCCTGGTGTACGGGCATCAGCATCAGGCACAGCACTGATGGTGCTAGCTCTGGACACTTTCCTCTGCTGCAGGGCTTGTGCCGCACCCTGCCTTTCTTCAGCTGCTGCAAGGCTGCACAGTGCCATGCGAGTGCCCCCTTTCCCCCCTGATTAGACTGCTGTGAGAGACCACAGCCAATGAGTCCCTCAGGAGCCTGAACAGCCACTGCCCCATCTTGGGGTCCCTAGGCGCACTCTCAGGGCACAGATCCTGTATCTAGCACCTCCTTTAGAGAGCTAGAACCTGCTGTCCAGCTGCCCAGGCCCTTGGCTCAGAGCTGACCCTTCAGACTCCCCAGTAGCATAGACATGCCCTGGATCCTCTAGGTCCTTCTCCTGCAGACCATGGTTTGTGTGCTGAACAATGGGGTGTTCTCAGCTTATCTCCTCTCGCTGTTGCTGTCCACCTAGTGCTTCCTCTTGCCCAGACCTTCTGTGTGTCTCTCTCACTTGCTTGCTTTCTGTAGGTTCCCTGTTTATATGCCCTCTTTCCAACACCTGGCTTTCTTTGCTCTGCATGTTGGTAACTTTCCACTCTTCCAAACCCCTGCCCCCATCCCCTCAAACCTAAGGAGGACGCATCTGTCCCTAGCAAACTCTCTTGGCACATCTGTTGACCAGGTTTTAGGAGTTAAGTGCTGCCCATCATCCCTGGTCTGGGAAGATGTTGTCACAACCCTGCTAACCCATGGTGGATACACATATACAGGAGCATTAATGATACAGCAATTTCCATAACAACAGTGGCTGTCTGGGATGGGCAGGGGGAGAGACACAGGGTGAACCTGCATCCTGCCTGTTAGGATATAGATATTCAGGCCTGTCTGTAAAGGCCTATACTCTAAGAATTTAGGTGTATTCTTATCACTTAGCTAGTTATAGAGGTATAAAAGAAAGAATCAAAATCACTGTCTGCCGGTGTAAGGGCCTTCTCTTACTGTGACAGTCTGAGGCCCTGTTCTTAGGCTAAGGCCTTTGGCTAAGCAGCAGAGGCAGCCATAAGCTGGGAAGCGAACCGTCACATCCTCACATTCCAAACTAGTCACATTGAAATAAGGTGCTATTGGGCTGTTAGGAATACAATCCTGTCCTGATAATGCCTATCACCTCCAGAGAAAGGGAAGTGCCTAGAAGATGTAAAAGGAAACTTAGTTTGATAGCATCCTGTCTGGCAAGAACTCACTTATCAATAGCTGGGATGTGAAATCCTCATTTCTGTGTTGTCCCCATTTCCCTATTGTTTGTCTGAATAATCTCTGTCTGTTTTTGGGATCGTTCCTGTCTGCTGTATAATTAATTTTGCTGGGTGTAAACTAATTAAAGTGGTGGGATATAATTGGTTAAATAATCATGTTACAATATGTTAGGATTGGTTAGTTAAATTTCAGTAAAACGATACGTTAAGGTATAGCTAAACAGAACTCAAATTTTACTATATAATCTGCAGTCAATCAGGAAGGGGGATGGAATGGGAACAGGGAATGGGGGTGGGGAAATGGGAACAGGGACACAGGTGTAAGGCTCTGTGGTGTCAGAGCTGGGAAGGGGAACACTAAGGAATGAAACTGGAATCATGCTTGCTGGAACTTCACCCCAATAAACATTGAATTGTTTGCACCTTTGGACTTAGGGTATTGTTGCTCTCTGTTCATGCGAGAAGGACCAGGGAAGTAAGTGGGTGAAGGAATAAGCCCCCAACACTGCCTACTCTCCAACTGCTTCGAGGCCAATATAAGCTGTGGAAGCCAGGGCACAGGGCTGCACAGCCCATGTTCGGGGAGCACAAACCCAGTCCATGCGCCAGGTTCAGCAGGGACAACTGAGGCCCAGACAGAGTAACTGTCACCCTACCACTAGTGTGTTGATGGCAGTTTATTTTTATTGCAGAATGTGGGTTGGTTTTGTTCATTTATCTTTTAGGGTTTTAATTCTGATTCTATTTTGTTTTGCATAAACAAGTAAAATAAATAATACAGCAAGACAGAACTAAGTGAGGGTAAAAAGAGAGGAACCCAGCATATTTACATAGCAGAATGTGTCACACTCTACTCAAACAGAGAGCAGCAAGCCTCACTCCTGAAAGGCGCTACCAGGAGCCTGTTGTGAAATACCAGGAGGGGCTGCTCTGAAAGGTGACAAATGGGAAAGGAGGATGAAATGCAATTAAGTAGAAAAGCAAGGTAGATTTCTCAGGTGTGACCAAATGTCATATTTCCCCCCAATTATTTCTGCCTAAGAGTGTCATCTGTTACTACTGTCGTTGCAGATCACTCCCATGACCACTTGCTGTATGCTCGTGTCGCTATGCCCTTACTAGTGCCAAGATAGTGCTAGCTCACCATTCCTTAGCAGTATCAGGCAGCACTAATTCACCAGGGCCCAGTGCAAAGTGAGGATTGGATACAAGTGGCATAGCATGAACTCCAGGCAGTGCAGGGATGGCTCAGGGTACATCTGCACTGTAGACGAAGGTGTGATCGCAGGGAGGGTAGGCACAGTCATGCTAGCTTTTATCTAGCTAGCATGGCTAATGGGCAGTGAGGACATGGTGGTGGGGGTTAGCCACCCTGGTACAAGCCTGCTGGGGACTCTGGGTAGGTACTCAAGTTGCTGGGTTGTGTCAGGATCCATGCTTCAGTTCCATTGTTACCCACCTCAGATGGACTAAAGCTAGCACAGGTGTGCCTCTTTGCACTCATTCACACCTTCATCTGTGGGGTAGATGATCCGAAGCTTGGGTGGGTGGTTGGGGAAAGGCTCCTCAAAGGGTAAAGCTTTTGCTTTATGAGCAGCCTTTTAAGTCACGTCAGCTGCAGAGTTTGGATCTCTCTGTTACCTCTTTCCCTCCCTTTAGCCACCTCTGGGACAGATGAGAAGGTGCCACATCACGCTTCTCCAGCCCTTAGCTCCCCTGTGTGGAACATGGCAAAGAACCACAGTCTCTGCTTATCCCCAGCTCTCTCAGCACTGGTACAACTGTTTGCAGCAATTTACCAGAGTTGGAAACAAACCTCTTCTTTGGCAAGTAATGTGAACTCTGGCTGAGGGCTGCCTGCTGCTTCTACAGCAGATAATAAGGTTTATGTTTTATAAGGGAGCTGGTTTTAATAGGGTTTAGTGGATCTGAGAGTCTCTGCTGTGTCATAAATTTCAGAGACAAGCTTTTGGTGTCACATTGCTTCTTGTTATAATGAAGGGGATTTGAATAGGATGTAATGTAGTTGGAAGCTGAGATACAGCAGCTATTCATCAAGAGAATCTGCTGCAGTGCTCAGTGTAATGAAGGCTTTCTTCGATATAGATACAGATAGATTGGAGATGGACTGGATGCTCACCCAGGAGTCTCCTTTATTACCGATAATATTAGGACAAAACACTGCTGGGCATTTGGCACTCTCTCTAAATGCATTCACACAGCAGTTGTGTATGTGATGCTCCCAGCCAGGAACTCCATTCCCACTGCTGCCTAAGGCATAGGAAGAAGGGGGCCAGCTGCTAGTAGGTGTGAGTATTGCCATGAATGGTGCTTAGTAAGCACAAGAGAAAGAGCCACTCAGATCCCCTTCTCTTCTGAATGAGATGAAAGGCACAGGCTAAATTCTGGCTTTTTCTCACTAGTTGAAAGTGTGAGCATAAGTGCATGCCAGGGAGGGATGGTGACCACCTGCACCTCAAGGAAGAAAAGGAAAAATCCCTGGAAAGCCCTGATTTGTAAGAGACAGCATCTACAATGGATTCTTGGAAGGAGAAAGCCAACTTTTGCCTTACAGTGCATTGCGGCTGGAATGTGGGAGAAAGTGGGTCCTATATTGGCTTGCTATGGAGTTTAGGCTTCAGACTAGGTCCCTTAAAATAGGGCACCAGGGTATAATCATAGAGAGGTAACACCCGATGAAGTGAGCTGTAGCTCACGAAAGTTTATGCTCAAATAAATTGGTTAGTCTCTAAGGTGCCACAAGTACTCCTTTTCTTTTTACAGATTCTCTTAGCCATGTTGCCTACTCTCTGGGTATGTCTGCTGGCAGTGCCCACTTCAGCATATGCTACGCAACTCCACTCAAAATCTGTCAGTTTGTGCATGCTGAAAAACGTGCTGCTGCAGCTTCACAGCTCTGGTACCCATGCTAGCGGATTAAAGGATCTTGGGTACATCTATTCCAGCTGCAGTCACACCCCTATGGATGGCTGAGGAGGTCTGCATGCAGGGAGCTCATCAGCAGTTCTTACAGCTTCTGCAGAAAGGTGCATTGTACAGCCCCTGCTTGCAGCTGCCAATGGGTACTGAGGGTGCCAGGGACCTGGCCAAGCCCTCTGGTCACACCCTCTTGGACCAGGAGTCCCCTCGGACACTTGAAGTGGGCCTTGCCTAGTGCTCACTGTGCAACCTGACTCCTGTGGAGCTGGTGGCCAGGGAGGGGAAATGGCTTCTTGTGCCCTCTCTCCCCCACAGGACGCTCAACCAGAATATGTGTCTGCAGAGCAAGAGGGCTTTGCTCACTGCCAAGCATGGAAACAGAAATAAGATGGCAGCAAAGACCCAGTTAGACAGAGAGGCTAGGGAAGAGCTAACGGTTTGTAGGAAGCTCTCCGGCCAGTCACCTCCACCCCAGAGCTGAGCACAGCCCTAACATAGCAGACTTCCCTTCTCACTACATGACACCACCAGCAAACACAGTCCATCACAGACTCAGGGAGCTCAATCTTTGGAGCTTAACAAAGAGAAGGCTTAGGGGGCTTGATCACAGTCTTCAAGTATCAAATGGGGAACAAATATTTAATAATGGGCTCCTCAGTTTAGCAGAGAAAGGATAACATGATTCAATAGCTGGAAGTTGAAGCTCAACAAATTCAGATTGGAAATAAAGCATCAGTTTTAAACGGTGAGTAATTAACCACTGAGACAATTGGCCAAGGCCCATGGTGGATTCTCCATCACTGACAACTTTTCAATCAAGATTGGATGTTTTTCTCAGAGCTCTGCTCTAGGAATAATTCTGGGGCAGGTCTCTGGCCTGTGTTATCCAGGAGGACAGACTAGATGGTCACAGTACTCCCTTCTGGGCTTGGAATCTATGAATCCCCCCTCTAGTGGCTGGACCACCTGAAGGGTGATAACCTACTACCCTAAAAAAAAACAGGAGTACTTGTGGCACCTTAGAGACTAACCAATTTATTTGAGCATACGCTTTAGTGGGCTAAAATCCACTTCATCAGATGGATGCAGTGGAAAATAAAGTAGGAAGATATATATATACACACAGAGAACATGAAACTATGCATGTTATCAGACACACTATAACAAGAGTGATCAGTTAAGTGAGCTATAACCAGCAGGAGAGAGAGAGAGAGAAAAAAACCCCTTTTGTAGTGATAATCAAGAAGGGCTGGAACAGTTGACAAGAGCATGTGAGGAACAGCAGGGGGAAAAATAAACATGGGGAAATAGTTTTACTTTGTGTAATGACACATCCACTCCCAGTCTTTATTCAAGCCTAATTTAATGGTGTCCAGTTTGCAAATTAATTCCAATTCAGCAGTCTCTCATTGGAGTCTGTTTTTGAAGTTTTTTTGTTTTAATATTGAGACTTTTAGGTCTGTAATCAAGTGATCAGGGAGATTGAAGTGTTTTCCGGCTGGTTTTTGAATGTTATAATTCTTGACACCTGATTTGTGTCCATTTATTCTTTTACGTAGAGAGTGTCCGGTTTGGCCAATGTATATGGCAGAGGGGCATTGCTGGCACATGATGGCATATATCACATTGGTAGATGTGCAGGTGAACAAGCCTCTGATAGTGTGGCTGATACCACAAACATGATACAGTTCTCTGGTGACCTAGAATCCTATTTTCGACGTCTCCGACTCAAGGAATATTTCCAACACACCTCTGAACAGCATACTGTCGTGGAAAAATTAATCATGCATTGTGTTTGGATCTGAACAAAGCCTGATGTCCATTTATTCAAGCATGCGCATACAGGGAGAGTCAGCTGAAGCTGCTCTGGCATAAACAGAAAATACAGGAGCTTATATTGCTGAAAACCACAATTTGTTAAGCCCACTTTCTTTAACAGTATTTTCCTTATTTGGCATATAGTGCAAGTTTCAACAGTAGCTTTGCCTTATTTGGAGTTTAGCAAAAACAAGCTTTTCCTGTTATTGACAGGTGTTTTCTCTGCGGTTAATGTTTTTTTTCTAACTTCTAGCGGTTATGGTTACATTTCTTAATACTAACCCACAGAGACCTTCCTACCAACACTACAAAAAGAAGGATTCTGGGTGGACTCCTCCTGAAGGTTGAAACAACAGACTGCACTTCTACACAGAGTGCTTCCGCCAACGTGCACTGGCTGAAATTGTGGAAAAGAAGCATCACTTGTCCCATAAGTGCCACAGTGCCATCCACAGCTTCAAAAACAACTCTGACATCAGAATCAAAAAGGCTGACAAAGGAGGTGCTGTCGTCATCATGAATAGGTCGGAATATGAACAAGAGGCTGCTAGGCAGCTCTCCAACACCACATTCTAAAAGCCATTACCCTGTGATCCCACTGAGGGTTACCAAAAGAAACTACACCACCTGCTCAAGAAATTCCCTGAAAAAGCACAAGAGCAAATCTGCACAGACACACCCCTAGAACCCCAAGCAGGGGTATTCTATCTGCTACCCAAGATCCATAAACCTGGAAATCCTGGGCACCCCATCATCTCAGGCATTGGCACCCTGACAGCAGGATTGTCTGGCTATGTAGACTCCCTCCTCAGACCCTACGCTACCAGCACTCCTAGCTATCTTTGAGACACCACTGACTTCCTGAGGAAACTACAATCCATCGGTGATCTTCCTGATAACACCATCCTGGCCACTATGGATGTAGAAGCCCTCTACACCAACATTCCACACAAAGATGGACTACAAGCCATCAGGAACAGTATCCCCGATAATGTCATGGCAAACCTGTTGGCTGAACTTTGTGACTTTGTCCTCACCCATAACTATTTCACATCTGGAGACAATGTATACCTTCAAATCAGTGGCACTGCTATGGGTACCCACATGGCCCCACAGTATGCCAACATTTTTATGGCTGACTTAGAACAACACTTCCTCAGCTCTCATCCCCTAATGCCCCTACTCTACTGGCGCTATATTGATGACATCTTCTTTATCTGGACCCATGGAAAGCTTGAGGAATTCCACCATGATTTCAACAATTTCCATCCCACCATCAATCTCATCCTGGAACTGTCCACACAAGAGATCCACTTCCTGGATACTACAGTGCTAATAAGCGATGGTCACATAAAGACCACCCTATACCGGAAACCTACTGACTGCTATACTTACCTACATGCCTCCAGCTTTCATCTAGACCACACCACATGATCCATTGTCTATAGCCAAGCTCTGTGATACATCTGCATTTGCTCCAACCCCTCAGACAGAGACAAATACCTACAAAATCTCTATCAAGCATTCTTACAACTACAATACCTGCCTGCTGAAGTGAAGAAACAGATTGACAGAGCCAGAAGAGTTCCCAGAAGTCACCTACTACAGGACAGGCCCAACAAAGAAAATAACAGAACGCCACTAGCCATCACCTTCAGCCCCCAACTAAAACCTCTCCAGCTCATCATCAAGGATCTACAACCTATCCTGAAGGACAATCCACCACTCTCACAGATCTCGGGAGAGAGGCCAGTCCTTGCTTACAGACAGCCCCCCAACCTGAAGCAAATACTCACCAGCAACCACACGCCACACAACAAAAAAACCCACCCAGGAACCTATCCTTGCAACAAAGCCTGTTGCCAACTGTGTCCACATATCTATTCAGGGGACACCGTGATAGGGCCTAATCACATCAGCCACACTATCAGAGGCTCGTTCACCTGCACATCTACCAATGTGATATATGCCATCATGTGCCAGCAATTCCCCTCTGCCATGTACATTGGCCAAACTGGACAGTGTGTACGTAAAAGAATAAATGGACACAAATCAGATGTCAAGAAATATAACATTCAAAAACCAGTCGGAAAACACTTCAATCTCCCTGATCACTCTATTACAGACCTAAAAGTCTCAATATTAAAACAAAAAAACTTCAAAACAGACTCCAACGAGAGACTGCTGAATTGGAATTAATTTGCAAACTGGACACCATTAAATTAGGCTTGAATAAAGACTGGGAGTGGATGTGTCATTACACAAAGTAAAACTATTTCCCCATGTTTATTTTTCCCCCTGCTGTTCCTCACATGCTCTTGTCAACTGTTCCAGCCCTTCTTGATTATCACTACAAAAGGGGTTTTTTTTCTCTCTCTCTCCTGCTGGTTATAGCTCACCTTAACTGATCACTCTTGTTATAGTGTGTATGATAACATGTATAGTTTCATGTTCTCTGTGTATATATATATATATCTTCCTACTGTATTTGACACTGCATGCATCCGATGAAGTGGGTTTTAGCCCACAAAAGCTTATGCTCAAATAAATTGGTTAGTCTCTAAGGTGCCACAAGTACTCCTGTTCTTTTTGCGGATACAGGCTGACACGGCTTCTACTCTGAAACCTACTACCCTGTTAGCTGAAGTGACAGAAGTATGTGCAGTTGCTCTAAAGGTTCCAACCCTGCTGATGAGTAAGGCCCTACCAAATTCACGGTCCATTTTGGTCAATTTCAGTCATAGTATTTTTAAAATTGTAAATTTCATGATTTCAGCTATTTAAATTTGAAATTTCATGGTGTTGTAATTGTAGGAGTCCTGGCCCTAAAAGGAGTTGTGGCGGGGCAGGGGGTTGTAAGGTTCTTATAGGTGGGGTGCAGCACTGCTACGCTTACTTCTGCACTGCTGCTGCCTTCAGAGCTGGGCAGCTGGAGAGCGGCAGCTGCTGGCCGGGAGCCCAGCTCTGAAGGCAGAGCCACTGCCAGCAGCAGCACAGAGGTAAGGATGGTATGGTATGGTATTGCCACTCTTACTTCCATGCTGCTGCCTGCAGAATGGGGCCCTCAGTCATCAGCTGCCACTCTCAGGCTGCCCAGCTCTGAAGGCAGCAGTGCAGAAGTAACGGTGACATGGTATGGTATTGCCACTCTTACTTCTGCGCTACTGATGGCAGGGCGCTGCCTTCAAAGCTGGGGACCCGGCCAACACCTGTCACTCTCTGGCCACCCAGTTCTGAAGGCAGCACTGAAGTAATAGTGGCAATACCGTAACCCTCCTAAAATAACCTTGTGACCCCCCCGCAGCTCCTTTTTGGGTCAGGACCCCCAATTTGAGAAATGGTAGTCTCCCCTGTTAAATCTGTATAGTATAGGGTAAAAGCACACACAAGACCAAATTTCACAGTGGGAGACCAGATTTCATGGTCTGTGATGTGTTTTTCATAGTCTTGAATTTGGTAGGGTCCTGTTGATGAACCATGTGGGGGTCAATATGTTACAACTTGATGGAATTTCTGTTTTTTCAGTTTGCTATTTTTTTTAAAATCTAGGAAATTACATACGAAAATACATTAAAAGAGTGTTAAGGTTGCAAAGTCAAGTACTCAAAAGTTAGGAAATGTCAGAATTAATGGAATGTGGAACCTTAATTTGGCCCCCTTGTGCATATGTATTATGATACTGTCTTTAATTACATGATCACATCCTATTTTTTTCACTGGACCGCTGCCTCATTCAGGATAGGCCAAACTCTGCTGATGACCCACAGTTGTGCTGTTGTCTGTAGAACCCCTGCCTCATTCGTTGCACGCATTGGGTGTTGTTCAGTGAACGAAGTGGGGTTTGCAAGAAGAAAAAAGATGGTCTCATGATTAAGGCAGTTGAATGCTGCCCTGGAGCATTCTATCCCTGCCTCTTTCACAGAGTTCCAGTGTGATACTGGGTAAGGCACAGAAACCAAACTTTCACAGATGGTCTCTCATTGTGTGTTCCTCATTTCCTGGGGCCTGACTTGAGACCCTGGTACAGGGATTTCCCTACACATACACCCCTGAATTTTCCCAACACCCCACCCCCAGTGGTCAACTAATTACATCAGTGTTGACAGTTTAGTCACTGGTTAGAAATTTGAATTGAAATGTAGACATTAATACACACTTTGGCATGTACAGTATATGATCAATACTTTTACCTGAAAAAGCATAATAGGTTTGAAACGTATGAACAACGACTAGCTTCCTCACACAGCTGTTGTTTTTTATGACAATGTCAGTGCATTCGATTCGACGATGTTGGCCAACCTCATAATTTAAAATTATGATTTGTAAGCAAGGTCTAAATGAGTTCTCCCTAACAGCTAGTGATGTGCTGGGGGAGAAGACTACAGAACCAGATAGTATTTACATGAACACACCTAATCTGCCTAGGTATCTAGCTGTGTTGCCCAAGTGATCAATTTTTTCTGGTGTTAGGTTTCAAATCACTTGAATGCAGGGGTAATGAAATGTTGATACTCTTACTGTATGAATAAAGGGCAGCAGAACTGTACTTAGACTGTCCTGATTGAGGGTGCATCACCCTCAACTGAAATGCACTTGCTAAGCAGGGGGTTCGGATGCCAGATCCCAGTGGGGAGAGAGAGTATGGACAGGTGTTTTGCTTGATGTTCTACCTAAAGTCACAAGTACTATCTGACCTGCCTCTCTCTGCTGATTAAAGACAGAGCTGATTAGGCTCCAGAGAGAGCCTTTTGTTTTGTTAAGTGACCACTCAAGCTGAAATCACTGATAATAAGGTCTAGGTGCTTAAACCTACTGTGGGCCAGTGTTTCTGTGGAAGAGACTGCCCAGCCTGCTCGAGCAGAGAGGTTCCCACACTGAGCCCTGGTCTACACTAGGACTTTAGGTTGAATTTAGCAGCGTTAAATCGATGTAAACCTGCACCCATCCACATGATGAAGCCCTTTATTTGGCCTTAAAGGGCTCTTAAAAGCGATTTCCTTACTCCACCCCTGACAAGTGGATTAGCGCTTAAATCAGCCTTGCCGGGTCGAATTTGGGGTACTGTGGACACAATTCGACAGTATTGGCCTCCGGGAGCTATCCCAGAGTGCTCCATTGTGACCGCTCTGGACAGCACTCTCAACTCAGATGCACAGGCCAGGTAGACAGGAAAAGAACTGCGAACTTTTGAATCTCATTTCCTGTTTGGCCAGCGTGGCAAGCTGCAGGTGACCATGCAGAGCTCATCAGCAGAGGTAACCATGATGGACTCCCAGAATCACAAAAGAGCTCCAGCATGGACTGAACGGGAGGTACGAGAGCTGATCGCTGTATGGGGAGAGGAATCCGTGCTATCAGAACTCCGTTCCAGTTTTTGAAATGCCAAAACCTTTGTCAAAATCTCCCAGGGCATGAAGGACAGAGGCCATAACAGGGACCCGAAGCAGTGCCGCGTTAAACTTAAGGAGCTGAGGCAAGCCTACCAGAAAACCAGAGAGGCGAACGGCCGCTCCGGGTCAGAGCCCCAAACATGCCGCTTCTATGATAAGCTGCATGCCATTTTAGGGGGTTCAGCCACCACTACCCCAGCCGTGTTGTTTGACTCCTTCAATGGAGATGGAGGCAACACGGAAGCAGGTTTTGGGGACGAAGAAGATGATGAGGAGGAGGAGGTTGTAGATAGCTCACAGGAAGCAAGCGGAGAAACCGCTTTTCCCGACAGCCAGGAACTGTTTCTCACCCTGGACCTTGAGCCAGTACCCCCTGAACCCACCCAAGGCTGATTCCTGGACCCGGCAGTCGGAGAAGGGACCTCCGGTGACTGTACCTTTTAAAATACTATACATGGTTTAAAAGCAAGCATGTGAAAGGATTACTTTGCCCTGGCATTCGCAGCTCTCCTGGATGTACTCCCAAAGCCTTTGCAAAAGGTTTCTGGGGAGGGCAGCCTTATTGCGTCCTTCATGGTAGGACTCTTTACCACTCCAGGCCAGTAACACGTATTTGGGAATCATTGTACAACAAAGCATTGCAGTGTATGTTTGCTGGCATTCAAACAACATCCGTTCTTTATCTCTCTGTGTTATCCTCAGGAGAGTGAGATATCATTCATGGTCACCTCGTTGAAATAGGGTGCTTTTCTTCAGGGGACACTCAGAGGAGCCCGTTCCTGCTGGGCTGTTGGCCTGTGGCTGAACAGAAATGTTCCCTGCTGTTAGCCACGGGGAGGGGGGAGGGTTGAGGGGGTAGCCACCTGGTGGGGGGAGGCAAAATGCTACCTTGTAATGAAAGCACATGTGCTATGTATGCAATGTTAACAGCAAGGTTTACCCTGAAAGAGTGTAGCCACTGTTTTATAAAATGTCTTTTTACATACCGCTGTCCCTTTTTTTTTCTCCATCAGCTGCATGTGTTTCAATGATCACAGGATCTTCTCCTTCCCAGAGGCTAGTGAAGATTAGAAAGAAAAAAAAAACACACTCGTGATGAAATGTGCTCTGAGCTCATGCTGTCCTCACACACTGACAGAGCGCAGATGAATGCGTGGAGGCAAATAATGTCAGAGTGCAGGAAAGCACAAAATGACCGGGAGGAGAGGTGGCGGGCTGAAGAGAGTAAGTGGCGGGCTGAAGACAGGCCTGAAGCTCAAATGTGGCGGCAGCGTGATGAGAGGAGGCAGGATTCAATACTGACGCTACTGGAGGACCAAACCAGTAATCTCCAGTGTATGGTTGAGCTGCAGCAAAGGCAGCTGGAGCACAGACTGCCACTACAGCCCCTGTGTAACCAACCGCCCTCCTCCCCAAGTTCCATAGCCTCCACACCCAGACGCCCAAGAATGCGGTGGGGGGGCCACCGGCCAACCAGACACTCCACCACAGAGGATTGCCCAAAAAAAAGGCGGCTGGCATTCAATAAATTTTAAAGTTGTAAACTTTTAAAGTGCTGTATGGCATTTTCCTTCCTTCCTCCACCACCCCTCCTGGGCTACCTTGGTAGTCATCCCCCTATTTGTGTGATGAATGAATAAAGAATGTATGAATGTGAAGCAACAATGACTTTATTGCCTCTGCAAGCAATGATTGAAGGGAGGAGGGGAGGGTGGTTAGCTTACAGGCAAGTAGAGTGAACCAAGGGGCGGGGGGTTTCATCAAGGAGAAACAAAGAGAACTTTCACACCGTAGCCTGGCCAGTCATGAAACTGGTTTTCAAAGCTTCTCTGATGCGTATCGCACCCTCCTGTGCTCTTCTAACCGCCCTGGTGTCTGGCTGCGCGTAACCAGCAGCCAGGCGATTTGCCTCAACCTCCCACCCCGCCATAAATGTCTTCCCCCTTACTCTCACAGATATTGTGGAGCACACAGCAAGCAGTAATAACAGTGGGAATATTGGTTTCGCTGAGGTCTAAGCGAGTCAGTAAACTGCGCCAGCGCGCCTTTAAGCGTCCAAATGCACATTCTACCACTATTCTGCACTTGCTCAGCCTGTAGTTGAACAGCTCCTGACTACTGTCCAGGCTGCCTGTGTACGGCTTCATGAGCCATGGCATTAAAGGGGTAGGCTGGGTCCCCAAGGATACATATAGGCATTTCAATGTCCCCAACAGTTATTTTCTGGTCTGGGAATAAAGTCCCTTCCTGCAGCTTTTGAAACAGACCAGAGTTCCTGAAGATGGGAGCATCATGTACCTTTCCCAGCCATCCCACGTTGATGCTGGTGAAACGTCTCTTGTGATCCACCAGAGCTTGCAGCACTATTGAAAAGTACCCCTTGCGGTTTATTTACTCACCGGCTTGGTGCTCCGGTGCCAAGATAGGGATATGGGTTCCGTCTATGGCCCCACCACAGTTAGGGAATCCCATTGCAGCAAAGCCATCCACTATGACCTGCACATTTCCCAGGGTCACTACCCTTGATATCAGCAGATCTTTGATTGCATGGGCTACTTGCATCACAGCAGCCCCAACAGTAGATTTGCCCACTCCAAATTGATTCCCAACTGACCGGTAGCTGTCTGGCGTTGCAAGCTTCCACAGGGCTATCGCCACTCGCTTCTCAACTGTGAGGGCTGCTCTCATCTTGGTATTCATGCGCTTCAGGGGAGGGGAAAGCAAGTCACAAAGTTCCATGAAAGTGCCCTTATGCATGCGAAAGTTTCACAGCCACTGGGAATCGTCCCAGACCTGCAACACTGTGCGGTCCCACCAGTCTGTGCTTGTTTCCCGAGCCCAGAATCGGCGTTCCACAGCATGAACCTGCCCCATTAGCACCATGATGCATGCATTGCCAGGGCCCATGCTTTCACAGAAATCTGTGTCCATGTCCTGATCACTCACGTGACCCCGCTGATGTCGCCTACTCGCCTGGTATCGCTCTGCCAGGTTCCAGTGCTGCATATACTGCTGGATAATGCGTGTGGTGTTTAATGTGCTCCTAATTGCCAAAGTGAGCTGAGCGGCCTCCATGCTTGCCTTGGTATGGTGTCCACACAGAAAAAAGGCGCGGTACGATTGTCTGCTGTTGCTCTGATGGAGGGAGGGACAACTGACGACACGGCTTACAGGGTTGGCTTCAGGGAGCTAAAATCAACAAAGGGGGTGGCTTTACATCAAGGAGTATTTCAGGCAGGACTTCACGGAGGATTCCAATAAGAAATGGTGCACCTAAGTTATTGTTCTTATTGGAACAAAGAGGTTAGTCTGGCCTCTGATTGATACATGGCTAGATTTACCTCGCTGCACCTTCTCTGTGAGCGACTGCAGTGTGACCTAGAGGAATGAGTCCCCTAGACGGGGGAGGCGGGGGAAGCAAATGAGTACAAAACAAATCTGGTCTATTTCGTGTTTTGATCCACTCCATCTATCTTTTACATCTTTGGCTGGCAGCAGACGGTGCAGAAGGACTGCATGCCATCCACATCTCAGGGCTGCTCGGCAGAAGATGGTACAATACGACTGCTAGCAATCCGTATCGCCTGCCTGCTCACCATAAGATGGTTCAATAGGACTGACTGCAGGACTAAAGAGAATGACCTGGTCAAGTCACTCCAAATTTAGTCCCTGCGCCCATGTCTGCCCAGGCACTCCCGGCCGACATGGCCAGGAGCACCTCGGACATGACGATGACGGCTACCAGTCGTATTGCACCGTCTGCTGCCAGAAGGCAATGGATTGCTGCTACTGTGTAGCAATGCCGTACCGTGTCTGCCAGCACCCAGGAGTCATAGGGTGACGGTTACCTGAGCGGGCTCCATGCTTGCCGTGGTATGGCGTCTGCACAGGTAACTCAGGAAAAAAGGCGCGAAACAATTGTCTGCCCTTGCTTTCACGGAGGGAGGGAGGGAACGGGGGCCTGACGATATGTACCCAGAACCACCCGCGACAATGTTTTAGCCCCATCAGGCATTGGGATCTCAACCCAGAATTCCAATGGGCAGCGGAGACTGCAGGAACTGTGGGATAGCTACCCACAGTGCAACACTCCGGAAGTCAACACTTGCCTCGGTACTGTGAAAGCAATCCGCCGAGTTAATGCACTTAATGCACTTAGAGCATTTTCTGTGGGGACACACACTCAAATATATAAAACCGATTTCTAAAAAAACAACTTCTATAAATTCGACCTAATTCCGTAGTGTAGACATACCCTGAGAGCTGAAATCACTGAGACCCGTGTGGAACCTCAAGAGACTGACTCACAGAGGTCACAGTGGCAGGTGGCAGCAGAAGGTGACAGCACAGAGCCATTGGCAACAGAGTGGTGGAATGAGCGGTGATACAATGAACAACAGTGGCCAGAGTGAGCAGTGAGCAGCTGGAGGAACGAGCAAGGTGCCTTCTTTCCGCCCCCTCCCACTCCCCAGGAGGTGAACTCATGAGAAAACACATCTGAACTCTGAGTCTTCACTGACCAAGGACAACATCTATGAGTGGGGTACGATGGAGGGAGAAGGGAGGGGTACATTAAAGGAACATCTGTTTGTTGGACTATGTTTTAGTGCAGGGGTGGGCAAACTTTTTGGCCTGAGGGCCACATCAGGGTTGCAAAACAGTATGGAGGGCCAGGTAGGGAAGGCTTTGCCTCTGCAAACAGCCTGGCCCCCAGCCCCTATCCGCTCCCTCCCACTTCCTGCCCCCCTCAGAACCCCTGACCCATCCAACCCCCCCTGCTCCTTGTCCCCTGACCACCCCCTCCTGGGACCTCAGTCCCTAACTGCCCCCCAGAACCCCACCCCCTACCCAACCCCCCCGTTTCCTGACCCCCCAACCGCTAACCAACCCCCCCCCGCTCCCTGTCTCCTGATCACCCCCCTCTGAACCTCTGCCACATCCAACCATCCCCTGTCCCCTGACTGTCCCCCCAGGACCTCCTGCCCCTTATCCAACCCCCCCCCCAACCATGCTGTGAAGAGCAGCAGGACAGGCTTATTGGAAAGCCT
The DNA here is from genome assembly GCF_965140295.1 of Lepidochelys olivacea. Classification (NCBI taxonomy): domain Eukaryota; kingdom Metazoa; phylum Chordata; order Testudines; family Cheloniidae; genus Lepidochelys; species Lepidochelys olivacea. The sequence continues at coordinate 40,287,438 of NC_140418.1, read as the reverse complement.
GGGTGGGCGCAAGCTGAGCTGCCCGTGTGGTGGCATAACTGCAGGGAAGGGGCCGGGGGCTATCCTTTCCGACTGGGAGCTCAGGGGCTGGGCAGGATGGTCCTGCGGGCCGCATGTGGCCCACAGGCCATAGTTTGCCCACCTCTGTTTTAGTGACTTTGCTTCAGAATGCTAGATTTGTGACTGGGAAACTTATATAAAACATGTTTCCTAGAGGCCAAGATTTTTTAAATGTATTATTTCCCAATGTTGTTATTTTACCTCATTGCTATCATGAGAGGTCTTCGTCTTGGCGAGTTTCTATACTAAATATTTTTCTTATTATAATTAATTTTTACATAAGAATAGCCAACTGGGTCAGACTAATGGTCCACCTAACCCAGTATCCTGTCTTCCAACAGTGGCCAGTGCCAGGTGCTTCAGAGGAAAGGAACAGAACAGGCAATCATCAAGTGATCCATCCCCTGTCGTCCAGTCCCAGCTTCTGGCGAACAGAGGCTAAGGACACTCAGAGTATGGTGTTGCATCCCTGCCCATCCTGGCAAATAGCCATTGATGGATCTATCCTCCAGGAACTTATCTAGTTCTTTTTTGAACTCTGTTATAGTTTTGGCCTTCACAACATCCCCTGACAAATAGTTCCATGAGTTGACTATACATTGTGTGAAGAAGTACTTCCTTTTGTTTTGTTTTTTTAAACCTACTGCCTATTAATTTTATTGGGTGACTCCTAGTTATTGTGTTATGTGAAAGATTAAATAACATTTCTTTATTCACTTTCTTCACACCAATCAAGGTTTTATAAGACTATCATATCCCCACTTAGTTGTCTCTTTTCCAAGATGAAAAGGCCCAGTCTTATTAATCTCACCTCCTGTTTCATACCCCTAATAATTTTAGTTGTCCTTGTCTATACCTTTTCCAATTCCAATATATCTTTTGGGGGGCTGGGGTGACCAGATCTGCACACAGTATTCAAGATGTGAATGTACCATGGATTTACATAGCGGCTTTGTGATAATTTCTGTCTTGTTATCTATACCTTTCCTAATGGTTCTTAACATTCTGTTAGCTTTTTTGACTGCCACTGCACATTGAGTGGATATTTTCAGAGAACCATCCACAATGACTCCAAGATCTGTTTCTTGAGTGGTAACAGGTTATTTAGACCCCATCATTTTGTACATATAGTTGAGATTATTTTCCAATGTGCAGTATTTTGCATTTATCAACAATGAATTTCATGTACCATTTTGTTGCTCAGTCATTCAGTTTTGTGAGATACCTTTGTCACTCTTCACAGACTGCTTGGGACTTAAAATTTGCAGATGATACAAAACTACCCAAAATAGTTGTCACCTCACTGTTTACCCCTGTTTCCAGATCATTTATGAACATGTTGAATAGGACTGGTCCCAGAACAGATCACTAATTACCTCTCTCCATTCTGAGAACTGACCATTTATACCTACCCTTTGTTTCCTATCTTTCTACCAGTTACCAGTCCGTGAGAGCACCTTCCCTCTTATCCCGTGGCAGCTTACTTTGCGTAAGAGCCTTTGGTGAGGGACCTTGTCAAAGGCTTTCTTAAAATTTAAGTACACTGTATCCACTGGATCCCCTTGGTCCACATGCTTGTTGACCACCTCAAAGAATTGTAGTAGACTGGTGAGGCATGATTTCTTTTTACTAAAACCATGCTGACTCTTCTCCAACAAATTATGTTCTTTATCATAGTTTCAACCACTTTGCCCGGAACTGAAGTCAGCCTTAGAGGCCTGTAACTGCCTGGATCACCTCTGGAGCCCATTTTAAAAATTGGCGTCACATTAGCTATCCTCCAGTCATCTGGTGCAGAAGCTGATTTAAATGATAGGTTACAGACTGCAGTTAGTAGTTCTGCAATTTCACATTTGAGTTCCTTCAGAACTCTTCGGTTAATCTCATCTGGTCCTGGTGACTTATTGCTGTTTAATTTAGCAATTTGTTCCAAAATCTCCTCTCATGACACCTCAGTCTGGGACAGTTCCTTAGATTTGTCACCTAAAAAGAATGGCTCAGGTTTGGGAATCTCCCTCACATCCTCAGCCGTGAAGATCAATGCAGAGAATTCATTTAGTTTCTCTACAATAGCCTTATCGTCCTTGAGTGCTCCTTTAGCACCTTGATCATCCAGTGGCCCCACTGGTTGTTTAGCAGCCTTCCTGCTTCTGATGTACTTAAAAAAAAATTTTGCTATTACTTTTTGAGTCTTCGGCTAACTGTTCCTCAAATTCTTATTTTGGCCTTCCTAATTGTATATTTACACTTCCTTTGCCAGTGTTTATGCTCCTTTCTATTTGCCTCACTAGGATTTAACTTCCACTTTTTAAAGGATGCCTTTTTGCCTCTCACTGCTTCTTTTACTTTGTTGTTTAGCCATAGTGGCTCTTTTTTGGTTCTCTTACTATGTTTTTTTTAATTTAGGGTATATGTTTAAGTTGAGCCTCTATTATGGTGTCTTTAAAAAGTTTCCATGCAGCTTGCAGAGATTTCACTCTAGTCACTGTACCCTTTAATTTCTGTTTAACCTCATTTTTGTGTAGTTCCCCATGACTCTTTACTTTTCAAAAGTCCATTTAAATTAAATACTTTTTTAAAATTATATTTGTTTTAGAAATCTAGAACTGTTATGTGTTTTGGTGTAATTTGCATTATCCTTATGTTACATTTGCATTATCCTAACAAAACTTTTAATTTATTTATATCTCTTTTATATGTCGCAGGTCAAAGTGAAAATGAAAAGACAAAAAACAATGCACAATTTTTTCCACTCAAAGGCCTCAAAAAACAACCAAGGTGAAGAACACGCCAAGAACCAAGAATATATCAACATGTCATCAGAAGGTTCAAGTGATGTATCTACATCTGACCAGCCCAAAGCACAAAATATAGCCACCTACTGAAGAAACTGTCTCCAAAACCTAAAGGCAGTTCCTGATGTTTGTCGGTCAAAGTTTCCTATTTATTGCAGTTGCAAAAGATGGCTACTGATGCACCTCTTACAAAAGAGCTTATGAAGAAGGAAAGGTTCCCAGTGCTATCATTGGTAAAAGTAGAGGAGCTTGGTTTGCCAGACGAATCAGGAAAGCCAGTGCTGACAAATTACATGAAAAGGCTGCAAAACACCACACCTCTGGACTGCATCCACATGCAGAAAGCCTTATAAGCCAGTCACTTTCAAAGCCAATTTAAGAAGTACTTAATGAGGCTGTTAAGAATGCTGGAGACAAAACTCAGATCATGCGAACAAACACAGCTGTGGTATTATACTTTCTATTTAACTAAGAGATACCACACACTACAAACTGAAGGCCAATGTTAAGTGCATTGTCACTTGTTCAACCGGAAGTTGCAGGTCAAACTAGGGACCGAATGGCTAGGCAGCAGTTCTGCAGAAAAGGACCTAGGGGTTACAGTGGACAAGAAGCTGGATATGAGTCAACAGTGTGCCCTTGTTACCAAGAAAGCCAATGGCATTTTCAGCTGTATAAGTAGGGGCTTTGCCAGCAGATCGAGGGATGTGATCGTTCCCCTCTATTTGACATTGGTGAGGCCTTATCTGGAGTATTGTGTCCAGTTTTGGGTCCCATACTACAAGAAGGGTGTGGAAATATTGGAAAGCGTCCAGTGGAGGGCAACAAAAATTATTTGGAAACTGGAACACATGACTTATGAGGAGAGGCTGAGAGAACTGGGATTGTTTAGTCTGTGGAAGAGAAGAATGAGGGGGGATTTGATAGCTACTTTCAACTACCTGAAAGGGGGTTCCAAAGAGAATAGATCTAGACTGTTCTCAGTGGTAGCTGATGACAGAACAAGGAGTAATGGTCTCAAGTTGCAGTGGGGGAAGTCTAGGTTGGATATTAGGAAAAACTTTTTCATGAGGAGGGTGGTGAAGCACTGGAATGCGTTACCTAGGGAGGTGGTGGAATCTCCTTCCTTTGAAGCTTTTAAGATCAGGCTTGACAAAGCCCTGGCTGGGATGATTTAGTTGGGGATTGGTCCTGCTTTGAGCAGAGGGTTGGACTAGATGACGTCCTGAGGTCTCTTCCAACCCTGATATTCTATGATTCTATGATCTGTTTGGGGTTCAATTTACAAGCATTTAACTCTTCTAAGATGTGGGTTATCATAGATGCAGCTGATGTGTCTTCTATAACCTGAACATCTAGAAATGCATTTACTGGCCTACCACTGACATCAAGGTAATGTATGCAATGATTTAATACTTGACACCCATCTGCATCCATCGGCCACATATGCACATTTTCTGAATGCCGTGAGAGAGTTTTTCACTTTTTCAACTGCTGAGTCTTTCGCTGTTGCACTGCATGCTTCTAGCCAGTCAGTTGAGATTCTTGCAGAAGGATAGTGTACATTTGCCCATCTTGTTCAGAACTAGTGTCCAACTTAGAATCATAGAATCAAAGAATATCGGGGTTGGAAAGGACCTCAGGAGGTCATCTAGTCCAACCCCTGCTCAAAGCAGGACCAATCCCCAACTAAATCATCCCAGCGAGGGCTTTGTCAAGCCTGACCTTAAAAACCTCTAAGGAAGGAGATTCCACCACCTCCCTAGGTAACCCATTCCAGTGCTTCATCACCCTCCCTAGTGAAAAAGTTTTTCCTAATATCCAACCTAAACCTCCCCCACTGCACCTTGAGACCACTTCTCCTCATTCTGTCATCTGCTACCACTGAGAACAGTCTAGATCCATCTTCTTTGGAACCCCCTTTCAGGTAGTTGAAAGCAGCTATCAAATCCCCCCTCATTCTTCTCTTCTGCAGGCTAAACAATCCCAGCTCCCTCAGCCTCTCCTCATAAGTCATGTGTTCCGGCCCCCTAATGATTTGTGTTACCCTTCGCTGGACTCTTTCCAATATTTCCACATCCTTCTTGTAGTGTATGGGCCCAAGTCTGGACACAGTACTCCAGATGAGGCCTCACAAATGCTGAATAGAGGGGAACGATCACGTCCCTCGATCTCCTGGCAATGTTCCTACTTATACAGCCCAAAACACCATTAGCCTTCTTGGCAACAAGGGCACACTGTTGACTCATATCCAGCTTTTCGTCCACTGTCACCCCTACGTCCTTTTCTGCAGAACTGCTGCCTAGCCGCTCAGTCCCTAGTCTGTAGCAGTGCACAGGATTTTTCCGTCCTAAGTGCGGGACTCTGCACTTGTGCTTGTTGAACCTCATCAGATTTCTTTTGGCCCAATTCTCTAATTTGTCTAGGTCCCTCTGTATCCTATCCTACCTTCCAGCGTATCTACCGCTCCTCCCAGTTTAGTGTCATCCGCAAACTTGCTGAGGGTGCAATACACGCCATCCTCCAGATCATTAATAAAGATATTGAACAAAACCGGCCCAAGGACCAACACTTGGGGCACTCCGCTTGATATCGGCTGCCAACTAGATATGGAGCCATTGATCACTACCCATTGAGCCTGACAATCTCACCAGCTTTCTATCCACCTTATAGTCCATTCATCCAGCCCATACTTCTTTAACTTGCTGGCAAGAATACTGTGGGAGACCATATCAAAAGCTTTGCTAAAGTCAAGAAATAACATGTCCACTGCTTTCCCCTCATCCACAGAGCCAGTTTTGTCATCATAGAAGGCAATTAGGTTAATCAGGCATGACTTGCCTTTGGTGAATCCATGTTGACTGTTCCTGATCACTTTCCTCTCTTCTAAGTGCTTCAGAATTGATTCCTTGAGGACCTGCTCCATGATTTTTCCAGGGACTGAGGTGAGGTTGACTGGCCTATAGCTCCCCACATCCTCCTCCTTCTCTTTTTTAAAGATGGGCACTACATTAGCCTTTTTCCAGTCGTCTGGGACCTCCCCCGATCTCCATGAGTTTTCAAAGAGAATGGCCAATGGCTCTGCAATCACATCCGCCAACTCCTTTAGCACTCTAGGATGCAGCACATCTGTCCCCATGGACTTGTGCTCGTCCAGCTTTTCTAAATAGTCCCGAACCACTTCTTTCTCCACAGAGGGCTGGTCACCTCCTCCCCATACTGTGCTGCCCAGTGCAGTAGTCTGGGAGCTGACCTTGTTCGTGAAGACAGAGGCAAAAAAGCATTGAGTACATTAGCTTTTTCCACATCCTCTGTCACTAGGTTGCCTCCCTCATTCGGTAAGGAGCCCACACTTTCCCTGACCTTCTTCTTGTTGCTAATGTACCTGAAGAAACCCTTCTTGTTACTCTTAACATCTCTTGCTAGCTGCAACTCCAGGTGTGATTTGGCCTTCCTGATTTCACTCCTGCATGCCTGAACAATATTTTTATACTCCTCCCTCATCATTTGTCCAATCTTCCACTTCTTGGAAGCTTCTTTTTTGTGTTTAAGATCAGCAAGGATTTCACTGTTAAGCCAAGCTGGTCACCTGCCATATTTACTATTCTTTCTACACATCGGGATGGTTTGTCCCTGTAACCTCAATAAGGATTCTTTAAAATACAGCCAGCTCTCCTGGACTCCTTTCCCCCTCATGTTATTCTCCCAGGGGATCCTGCCTATCAGTTCCCTGAGGGAGTCAAAGGCTGCTTTTCTGAAGTCCAGAGTCCGTATTCTGTTGCTCTCCTTTCTTTCTTGTGTCAGGATCCTGAAAAAGTAAGGGGGAAAAAATCATAGGCAGGAGTTGTAGACCAAGCTGTAGACCAAGCTGGATGAGCTAGCATTAAGAAAAAGCAGAAAGCATATAGGGAGTGGAAGAAGGGAGGGATCAGCAAGGAAAGCTACCTTATTGAGGTTAGAACATGTAGGGATAAAGTGAGACAGGCTAAAAGTCAAGTAGAGTTGGAACTTGCAAAGGGAATTAAAACCAATAGTAAAAGGTTCTATAGTCATATAAATAAGAAGAAAACAAAGAAAGAAGAAGTGGGACCACTAAACACCGCTAATCTAGGCATGGCCCAATAGCTAAACAAATACTCTGCCTCAGTCTTTAATAAGACTAAAGAGGATCTTAGGGATAATGGTAGCATGACAAATGGGAATGAGGATATGGAGATAGACATGACTATATTTGAGGTAGAAGCGAAACGCAAACAGCTTAATGGGATTAAATCGGGGGGCCCAGATAATCTTCATCCAAGAATATTAAAGGAATTGGCACAAGAAATTGCAAGCCCATTAGCAAGAATTTTTAATGAATCTGTAAACTCAGGGCTTGTACCGTATGATTGGAGAATTGCTAACATAGTTCCTATTTTTAAGAAAGGGAAAAAAAGTGATCCGGGTAATTATAGGCCTGTTAGTTTGACATCTATAGTATGCAAGGTCTTGGAAAAATTTTGAAGGAGAAGGTAGTTAAGGACATTGAAGTCAATGGTAAATGGGACAAAATACAACATGGTTTTACAAAAGGTAGATCGTGCCAAACCAGCCTGATCTCCTTCTTTGAGAAAGTAACAGATTTTTTAGACAAAGGAAACGCAGTGGATCTAATTTACCTAGATTTTAGTAAGGCATTTGATACCGTGCCACATGGGGAATTATTAGTTAAATTAGATAAGATGGAGATCAATAGGAAAATTGAAAGGTGGATAAGGAATTGGTTAAAGGGGAGACTACAACGCGTCCTACTGAAAGGTGAACTGTCAGGCTGGAGGGAGGTTACCAGTGGAGTTCATCAAGGATCAGTTTTGGGACCAATATCTTATTTAATCTTTTTATTACTGACCTTGGCACAAAAAGTGGGAGTGTGCTAATAAAGTTTGCGGATGATACAAAGCTGGGAGGTATTGCCAATTTAGAGAAGGACAGGGATACGCTACAGGAGGATCTGGATGACCTTGTAAACTGGAGTAATAGTAATAGGATGAAATTTAATAGTGAGAAGTGTAAGGTCATGCATTTAGGGATTAATAACAAGAATTTTAGTTATAAGCTAGGGACGCATCAATTAGAAGTAACAGAGGAGGAAAAGGACCTTGGAGTATTGGTTGATCATAGGATGACTATGAGCCGCCCATGTGATATGGCTGTGAAAAAAACTAATGCGGTCTTGGGATGCATCAGGAGAGGTATTTCCAGTAGGGATAAGGAGGTTTTAGTACCGTTATACAAAGCGCTGGTGAGACCTCACCTGGAATACTGTGTGCAGTTCTGGTCTCCCATGTTTAAGAAGGATTAATTCAAACTGGAACAGGTACAGAGAAGGGCTACAAGGATGATCTGAGGAATGGAAAACTTGTCTTATGAAAGGAGACTCAGGGAGCTTGGCTAGTTTAGCCTAACTAAAAGAAGGTTGAGGGGAGATATGATTGCTCTCTATAAATATGAAGAGGGATAAATACCAGAGAGGGAGAGGAATTATTTAAGCTCAGTACCAATGTGGACACAAGAACAAATGGATATAAACTGGCCACTAGGAAATTTAGACTAGAAATTAGACGAAGGTTTTTAACCATCAGAGGAGTGAAGTTTTGGAATAGCCTTCCAAGGGAAGCAGTGGGGGCAAAAGATGTATCTGGCTTTAAGATTAAACTCGATAAGTTTATGGAGGAGATGGTTTTGGTAATTAAATATTCATGGTAAATAGGCCCAGTGGCCTGTGATGGGCTATTAGATGGGGTGAGATCCGAGTTATCCAGGAAAAGATTTTCTGTAGTATCTGGCTATCGGGAGGAAGCACAGGCAGGAATGTCTGTGAGGGGAGGGCTCCTGCCTCATACTGGGAATGAGGGGCGATCAACAGGTTATCTCAAGTGCTTATATACAAATGCACAAAGCCTTGGAAACAAGCAGGGAGAACTGGAGGTCCTGGTGATGTCAAGGAACTATGACGTGATCGGAATAACAGAGACTTGGTGGGATAACTCACATGACTGGAGTACTGTCATGGATGGTTATAAACTGTTCAGGAAGGACAGGCAGGGCAGAAAAGGTGGGGGAGTAGCACTGTATGTAAGGGAGCAGTATGACTGCTCAGAGCTCCGGTACGAAATTGTAGAAAAACCTGAGTGTCTCTGGATTAAGTTTAGAAGTGTGTGCAACAAGAGTGATGTAGTGGTGGGAGTCTGCTATAGACCACCGGACCAGGGGGATGAGGTAGATGAGGCTTTCTTCCGGCAGCTCACGGAAGCTACTAGATCGCATGCCCTGGTTCTCATGGGTGACTTTAATTTTCCTGATATCTGCTGGGAGAGCAATACAGCGGTGCATAGACAATCCAGGAAGTTTTTGGAAAGCGTAGGGGACAATTTCCTGGCGCAAGTGCTAGAGGAGCCAACTAGGGGGGGCACTTTTCTTGACCTGCTGCTCACAAACCGGGTAGAATTAGTGGGGGAAGCAAAAGTGGATGGGAATCTGGGAGGCAGTGACCATGAGTTGGTTGAGTTCAGGATCCTGACGCAGGGAAGAAAGGTAAGCAGCAGGATACGGACCCTGGACTTCAGGAAAGCAGACTTCGACTCCCTCAGGGAACGGATGGCCAGGATCCCCTGGGGGACTAACTTGAAGGGGAAAGGAGTCCAGGAGAGCTGGCTGTATTTCAAGGAATCCCTGTTGAGGTTACAGGGACAAACCATCCCGATGAGTCGAAAGAATAGTAAATATGGCAGGCGACCAGCTTGGCTTAATGGTGAAATCCTAGCGGATCTTAAACATAAAAAAGAAGCTTACAAGAAGTGGAAGGTTGGACATATGACCAGGGAAGAGTATAAAAATATTGCTCGGGCATGTAGGAATGTTATCAGGAGGGCCAAATCGCACCTGGAGCTGCAGCTAGCCAGAGATGTCAAGAGTAACAAGAAGGGTTTCTTCAGGTATGTTGGCAACAAGAAGAAAGCCAAGGAATGTGTGGGCCCCTTACTGAATGAGGGAGGCAACCTAGTGACAGAGGATGTGGAAAAAGCTAATGTACTCAATGCTTTTTTTGCCTCTGTTTTCACTAACAAGGTCAGCTCCCAGACTGCTGCGCTGGGCATCACAAAATGCAGAAGAGATGACCAGCCCTCTGTGGAGATAGAGGTGGTTAGGGACTATTTAGAAAAGCTGGACATGCACAAGTTCATGGGGCCGGACGAGTTGCATCCGAGAGTGCTGAAGGAATTGGCGGCTGTGATTGCAGAGCCACTGGCCATTATCTTTGAAAACTCGTGGCGAACCGGGGAAGTCCCGGATGACTGGAAAAAGGCTAATGTAGTGCCAATCTTTAAAAAAGGGAAGAAGGAAGATCCTGGGAACTACAGGCCAGTCAGCCTCACTTCAGTCCCTGGAAAAATCATGGAGCAGGTCCTCAAAGAATCAATCCTGAAGCACTTGCATGAGAGGAAAGTGATCAGGAACAGCCAGCATGGATTCACCAAAGGAAGGTCATGCCTGACTAATCTAATCGCCTTTTATGATGAGATTACTGGTTCTGTGGATGAAGGGAAAGCAGTGGATGTATTGTTTCTTGACTTTAGAAAAGCTTTTGACACGGTCTCCCATAGTATTCTTGTCAGCAAGTTAAGGAAGTATGGGCTGGATGAATGCACTATAAGGTGGGTAGAAAGCTGGCTAGATTGTCGGGCTCAACGGGTAGTGATCAATGGCTCCATGTCTAGTTGGCAGCCGGTATCAAGTGGAGTGCCCCAAGGGTCGGTCCTGGGGCCGGTTTTGTTCAATGTCTTCACAAATGATCTGGAGGATAGTGTGGATTGCACTCTCAGCAAATTTGCGGATGATACTAAACTGGGAGGAGTGGTAGATACGCTGGAGGGGAGGGATAGGATACAGAAGGACCTAGACCAATTGGAAGATTGGGCCAAAAGGAATCTGATGAGGTTCAATAAGGATAAGTGCAGGGTCCTGCACTTAGGACGGAAGAACCCAATGCACAGCTACAGACTAGGGACCGAATGGCTAGGCAGCAGTTCTGCGGAAAAGGCCTAGGGGTGACAGTGGACGAGAAGCTGGATATGAGTCAGCAGTGTGCCCTTGTTGCCAAGAAGGCCAATGGCATTTTGGGATGTATAAGTAGGGGCATAGCGAGCAGATCGAGGGACGTGATCGTTCCCCTCTATTCGACATTGGTGAGGCCTCATCTGGAGTACTGTGTCCAGTTTTGGGCCCCACACTTCAAGAAGGATGTGGATAAATTGGAGAGAGTCCAGCGAAGGGCAACAAAAATGATTAGGGGACTGGAACACATGAGTTATGAGGAGAGGCTGAGGGAGCTGGGATTGTTTAGCCTGCAGAAGAGAAGAATGAGGGGGGATTTGATAGCTGCTTTCAACTACCTGAAAGGGGGTTCCAAAGAGGATGGCTCTAGACTGTTCTCAATGGTAGCAGATGACAGAACGAGGAGTAATGGTCTCAAGTTGTAGTGGGGGAGGTTTAGATTGGATATTAGGAAAAACTTTTTCACTAAGAGGGTGGTGAAACACTGGAATGAGTTACCTAGGGAGGTGGTAGAATCTCCTTCCTTAGAGGTTTTTAAGGTCAGGCTTGACAAAGCCCTGGCTGGGATGATTTAACTGGGAATTGGTCCTGCTTTGAGCAGGGGGTTGGACTAGATGACCTTCTGGGGTCCCTTCCAACCCTGATATTCTATGATTCTATGGCTGATGAATCTTGCCCATATGCTCAGGGTTTAGCTGATTGCCATATCTGGGGTCAGGAAGGAATTTTCCTCCAGGGCAGATTGGAAGAGGCCCTGGAGGTTTTTCGCCTTCCTCTGTAGCATGGAGCACGGGTCACTTGCTGGAGGATTCTCTGCTCCTTGAAGTCTTTAAACCACAATTTGAGGACTTCAATAGCTCAGACATAGGTGAGAGGTTTATCACAGGAGTGGGTGGGTGAGATTCTGTGGCCTGCGTTGTGCAGGAGGTCAGACTAGATGATCATAATGGTCCCTTCTGACCTAAATATCTATGAATCTATAAACTCGACCATCTCATGGTCACTGCCTCCTAGGTTCCCATCCACTTTTGCTTCCCCTACTAATTCTTCCTCCTCCACCTTGTCCAGGCCAGTGCTAACCAGCTGCTTTTCCCAGCTGCTGATCTCAGTCATGTGTGGAGAGGGCTGGGCTGGGAGATGGGGTTCTTTCCATCTGATGGGAAAGAGATATGGAGCAGCCCAGGTTGTCTTGCCATCTCTCCCAGTGAGGTCCCAGAGCTGTTGAATGGTACCAGGAGAGGACTGAGCTGGGTGAGGCTCAGTGGGCAGGGGACTTGGAAGTGAAGGGGCAGTTGCCCTAATATCACTCTAGGGCTGGTCTGAGAGGAAGGGCCTGCAGCGTTTCAGGGTGTTTCCTTCACACATGCAGCTTCTAAGGTCAGCATGGCTGACAGGATCAGATGTTGCAGAGACTCAGCACGATGGATGTGAATGGGTTTCCCTTGTTCTCAGGCAGAAGGAGGCTGGCCATTCAGAGTACATGTATGCTGCAATAAGAGACCTAGAGCATGGCAGTGGCTGGCCGAGTCAGCTGACTAAGCTCACAAAGCTCAGGCTGGGGGGCTAAAAATTTCAGTGTAGATGTTTGGGCTCAGGCTGGAGCCCAGGCTCCGATACCTGGTGCAGGGAGTGGGTCTCAAAGCCCAGGCTCCAACCTGAGCCCAAATGGCTACACTGCTCTTTTTTGCCCTGGCACCCAAACCCCGTAAGCCCAAGACATCTGACCTGGCCAGGCACTGCCATTCTGAGGGTCTCTTATTGCAATGTAGATGTGCCCTCATGAGGGCTGCTCCTTCTGTCTCTGCACCAGGCCCGGCCTGCAGCAAGACTGAGAGGGATCCAGCGGTGGGCAGCTAACAGGTTTTGTGAGAGTGCCTCCATTAGCTTGCCTAGAAAATGGAGGGCAAACCCTGGGCAGTGTTGGCGAGAGCTCTGGCTCTGGCATCTCTAGGGCAGGTCAGACTCTGAGGGGCCAGTTCCCCACAGCAGAAGCGCTGACAGATTCAGATCCTCTCTGCTTTCATTCACCAGCCAGGAGGACAGGGGTGAGAGTCCCCGGCAGCAGCTCTGACTGTTCCATGCCTGGGAAGGAGGATGCTGTGCTTGTGGATCTGACCGCATCTCTTTGCTCTTGGTGGCCCATCAGGCCATGCCAGGCCTGGGTGATCCATGTGAGATAGTTACAAATGCTGGTTAGCTTGTGAGCTGCACACATCTCTAAGCCCCCATGGGTGGGGACCCCAGAGCTCCCAGCTATCCCGCAGCTGCCCAACCCCTTCCCATTTTATCATGGATATTTTTAGTAATAGTGAGGGACTGGTCACAGTTTCCATGATTTTTTGTTTTTATTGCCCCTGACCTGTAACTTTTAATAAAAATATCCATGACAAAATTTTAACCTTAGTTATTAGAAATAAAGGGTCAAAGCTAGCTACATTACTATTAAGCAAAGGAGTCTGGGGATGTCCTCCAATGCGCCCTAGTCCCATTCTCTATCCATTGTATTGTAGTTTAAATAAATTACCAAAATAATTGAAACCAGAGTGATTTTATTGCATTATTTTGACAACTAAAATATGCAGAATTTTGTAGAATTTTAAAATATTGTGTACAGAATTTTAATTTTTTTAGAATTCCCCCAGGAATAGGGTATAGAGGGGGACTCATGACACACACTGGCCAGTGGGTTACCCTGGGACTTTCAGCAGCTCTGTGAGCCACCTGCTTGAGAGATGATGCCCTTAGGAAGTGCGACCATTGCTCCCTCCAGTCCCAGAGCACATGTGAGTCCTCCGTGCAACACAGTGCTCTAGCTTGCAGAAGAGCATCTGCTTTAATCAGCCCTAATGACTGGGAAGACACTCTGCACACAGAGACAGTGGCCAAATGGCTCCCACAGGAAGCACAGCAAAGACCTTTGTGAGGAAGAGCAGATAAAAAACCATCACTATTATGACAAATGTCAATATTTGAACTGTTCCCTGAAGTAAAGCATTCTTTTTGCGATCCCTCCAGGAAAGCCCCCTTGTACGGTTGTGAAAAGACATGGACTTGAGAGCAATACAGCCAGAAACTGACAGAATTAATACAGGACACAGGATAATAAGAAGATATTAACAAGATAATTATCTCTAACCAAATTAGTCCAGAGGGAGTAAAGCATAGCATCTCTCAGTTGCCTGGAAGTAAAAGAACTGGCAGGGGAAAGCTATTTGCATAATAAAAATAATAATACTCTGCCCTTCTCTAGCAAAGGGTGGAGATCACTTACATACTGCAGTGACAAGAATTTTGTTAATGCAGATAGAAACCCCCTTCCCACTGAGGAACTCAAAGCACTTTACACTAATGAATTAAACCTCCCACACCCAGTTGCCGTGAGGTCAGGATCATCCCTGCTGTACAATGGGGAAACCGAGGCACAGAGAGGGGACAGGGACTCATCTAAGCCACAGAGCGAGCATGTAGTAGAACTAAGATCAGAATGCAACTTTTCTGCCTCCCAGAGCTGTGCTTTAATCACTGGACTTGGCTTCTGCCTGGCTGGCTGCAGACCTGATCTGCGCCGCAGCAAAGGCCATGACCAGAGACACGATTTTCCCCTTTTGGTTTTCTTCTCTATCCCTTCCCCCTACCTCTTTCCTCCTTTCGTCACGTTTCTCATGCTCCTCTGGGGCCCTCAGGATGTGCTTTACCTGTACTTGTCTCCTCTTTGCCTATCTGAATCTCACCTGGCTTTATGCTAATGTGATATTTTACAGTGCTTATTGGTTTTTTAGACCTATTTCTATTAAAAAAATCAGCACTGAAATCTGTGTGAATACAACTTGTCTGATTGCCGAGAACTGAAACACAGAGAGGTCAGGAAATGGGGTGGGAAAGTCCTGAGTGTAAATACAACTCTGAGGCCTTCTGCCTGTATCTTTACACACCAAGTGAACCCCTCGGTGCACGGCAGCTTGGATTTCCATGCAGCAGTCTAGACGCACATGATCAGCACCAGGCACATCTGCTTGGGCAAAGCTAGAGAAGTTCTGGCCATGGCTAACTCAGCAGCCAGCTGCAGGGCAGCATGGAGGCCAGGGTAGAGAAGATTCAGCATTCATGCTTGACCCCAGAAGGAGCTGCGAAAGGTGTTAGTGCCCTGCAGAGGCAGCTTAGGAAGAGAGTGGGAGAGAGGACAGTTAGAGGCTTTTTGTATTCAAGGGGCCTCATATTTCCCATACACCAGGATTCTCACGTGTGATGTTATTGACATAAACTGTAACCATATATATCATTGTTGCAACCACTCATATATTTGCAGCAAGTATTGTACAAAGGTTGTTGTGTGATGTGTCTATAAAGAGGTTATGATTTGCTAGTTATGATTATGCTATCAAATGCATGTATCATTTTGTATTTAAAGTTATAATATTGGCTCTATACTGTCTATATTTCAAACTTGAGCTATGCTGCGTGACATCCCAGACAATTTGGCATCAGCACTGCCTAGCCTGATTGATGGCCCATTAAGGACCATCAGCTATACAACTGACCCATTGAGAGAAGGCAGATACACCTTGTGATACAGCAAGGCATGCAGGGACATGCCTATGGACAGAACTCTAAGGTTTTTTCATGCCATGCGCTGAATAGCTTGTCTTTGGAACAAAGAAAGGAGGCCACATGGCATGAGACTATAAAAGGCTGCTGCAGCTCCTCCATCTTGTTTTCAATCCTGCTTCTGACCTCTGGAGGAACCTTGCTACAAACTGAAGCTCTGAACAAAGGACTCAATGACTCATCCCAGCTATGGATGTACTCCAGAGACTTGATTTGAGCCTGCAGTTTATTCCATTACTGTTACAAGCCTGAATCAAGAACTTTGTCATTACTGTATGTAATTGATTCAATTTAACCAGTTTTAATTCTCACCTGTTGTCAAAGTTCCTTCCCCACTCTGAATGCTAGGGTACAGATGTGGGGACCTACATGAAAAACCTCCTAAGTTTATCTTTACCAGCTTAGGTCAAAACATCCCCAAGGTACAAAATATTCCACCCTTTGTCCTTGGATTGGCCACTACCACCACCAAACAAATACTGGTTACTGGGGAAGAGCTGTTTGGAAACATCTTTCCCCCCAAAATACTTCCCAAAACCTTGCACCCCACTTCCTGGACAAGGTTTGGTAAAAAGCCTCACCAATTTGCCTAGGTGACTACAGACCCAGACCCTTGGATCTTAAGAACAATGAACAATCCTCCCAACACTTGCACCCCCCCTTTCCTGGAGAATGTTGGATAAAAAGCCTCACCAATTTGCATAGGTGACCACAGACCCAAACCCTTGGATCTGAGTACAATGAAAAAACATTCAGTTTTCTTACAAGAAGACTTTTAATAGAGATAGAAGTAAATAGAAGAAAAGAAATTCCCCTTGTAACATCAGGATGGTAGATACTTTACAGGGCAATTAGATTCAAAACATAG
Organism: Lepidochelys olivacea; assembly: GCF_965140295.1. Lineage (NCBI taxonomy): Eukaryota > Metazoa > Chordata > Testudines > Cheloniidae > Lepidochelys > Lepidochelys olivacea. The sequence goes on along the minus strand of NC_140418.1, from coordinate 40,271,016 downwards.
AGAACCCCTCTAGGCAAAACCTTAAATTATAAAAAGATACACAGATAGAAATAGTTATTCTATTCAGCACAATTCTTTTCTCAGCCATTTAAAGAAATCATAATCTAACACATACTTAGCGAGATTACTTACTAAAAGTTCTAAGACTCCATTCCTGGTCTATCCCCGGCAAAAGCAGCATATAGACAGACACACAGACCCTTTGTTTCTCTCCCTCCTCCCAGCTTTTGAAAGTATCTTGTCTCCTCATTGGTCATTTTGGTCAGGTGCCAGTGAGGTTACCTTTAGCTTCTTAACCTTTTACAGGTGAGAGGATTTTTTTTTTTTTTTTCCTGGCCAGGAGGGATTTTAAAGGGGTTTGCCCTTCCCTTTATATTTATGACACCTGTATTTCTTTCTTTTTATGAGTAAACCTTTAGATTTTATATTCTAAAGGATTGGCAACATCATGAATTGTGGGTAAGATCTGACTTGTATATTGAGCTGGGTCTGGGGCTTGGTCCTTTGGGATCAGGGGAACCTTTTTTCTTTTACTGGGATATTGGTTTTCATAACTATTCATCCCCATAATGAGTGGCACTGGTGGTGATACTGGGAAACTGGAATGTCTAAGGGAATTGCTTGTATGACTTATGGTTAGCCAGTGGGGTGAGTCCAAAGTCCTCTCTGTTTGGCTGGTTCAGTGCGCCTTAATAATAAAAAAAACCCAGCCTTGGGCTGTAAACTGCCCTGCTCTAAGCAATTTGTCCTGAATTGATACTCTCAGTTGTGTCCTGCCAGAGGCAGCATCGTTACACCCCAGAAGGGGCTGCGAAAGGTGTTAGTGCCCTGCAGAGGCGGGTCAGGAAGAGAATGGGAGAGAGGACAGATATATGCTATTTGTATTCAAGGGGCCTCATATTTCCCAAACACCAAGATTCTCATCCAAATCCAGATCCCACCTTGGCCTATTTATTCACCTCTCCAGAGAACTGGCTCTCTAGAAGCTCCAAAAGTCTGCTGTTTCCTAATGCCCCAAATTGCAGGGAGTCCCAGGAAGCAGCGACTTTCCAAACAGTAGCTTTGCCTTTGGGATGTAATTATTCTGCTAGATTCTATTGCACATTGTAAATCACTTAATTTTTCTTTTTCTTTTAAATCTTTTCTATTGCAGCAGTTTCCCTTTAACCATGGTAAAGTATCCCCAAGATTAAGTATAATTGTGTTTGTCAACCCACCTCCAAGCAACTAACTTGTTCTGCTCCCCTAGATGGCAACTGAAGCCCAGTATTCCTCTGTCTGGCTGTAGCCCGGCTGAGGGAAGAATGGCTGAGCAGAAGGCAGGGAGAGTTGAATTTTGGTTAACACAATGGGATGCTGTTGCAAATGGGAGCAACACTGAGCTGGCCTGTGTGGCCAGGAGTATTGGGCATGGTGCCTGGAAGAGCTGGACACACTCAGGGCTCAGAACAGAGGGGAGCTGTGACAACTGTCTCCTTGCCCCATCCTGCTTCACCAGGAATGTCAATAAAGCCACAAACCTGTTTGGATATGTGCTTAGCAGACTCCAATGGCAGAGCTCTTACCCAGGGTTTTCAAAACCCAAGGCAGTGGTAATTTAATTGTTTCGCTCCAGGCATAATTTGCTCCATGTCAGGAATAAATCAACGGGAATGCAGCACTTCCGGCTGATGAAAAATTGATACAAGTCAGCGTGCTCTTACCTTAAAACTACAATTTCTTAGATTTAAGCACACACAGACATAAGCAATAGGTTTAGAACACCCCAAATAATTACCTCGAATCTGAGATGGCATTGAGTAATTAGCAGCAAATTGGCAATGGCCGGCCCACTGGGGAGTCTAATGTCAGGAAAGTTTCTCAGGATGGCTTCAGAGAACTGCTCCCAAGTACACTCTGTAGTCTTTTTATAACTAACTCTTATAAGATACACAGCTCATAGTGACCCCTACTGGGTCATCACCTTTCCTGACTTCAAAAAACTACTTCTCAACAAATCATTCCTAACCATATTAATCACAAGCTTCAATATCAAAGGTGCCTAAACTCAAAGTCTCCATCCACTTATTTTCTTTCAGTCTCAATTTGTTGATTCTGTTCTCCCCTCCTCCCATTCTGATTAGCAGACATTGCAAGCCTGTAGCTAGCATTTGACCTTGCCTTCAGAAGCCCTGCTTGTTCAAATTAACCCTTAACTATGTGGTGTTCCATTTTATAATTCATGGAAGCTGAATGCACACACGATGGTTGCAATTAGCTTCATCAAATTCTGGGGTAGCAACACCCCTCCATTCTGGAGCAACAGAGCCTACAGGCTCAAGCACTCACATAGGCGACTATTATTATTAATTATCATTATTATCTGTCTTGCAGTAGTGCCTATGGGTTCCAATCATGGACCAGGGCTAGCTCCATTCTGTTGGGCATTGCACAAACACAGAACAAAGAGCCAGTCCCTGCCCCAAAGAGCTGGCCATATGGATATCTAGGATTGTCACACTGGATTGGAGCAGGCTCCATCTAGACCTCTTTGTGTATGTAATTTGGTTATTTTACACCAGGTGTTCCATAAAGTCACTTGATCACAACTGCTTGTGCTTTATTGCCACTCCTGGTGGGCTTGTGCAGCTATTTGCTTGACTCTTCCTTTGTATCTCTTATTTTCTTGGGTTTCTGAGTGTATGTCAAGAGCATCCTTTGGTGCTGAGTTCTAGGAGACTAGACCCTCAGTAACTAAAATACTAACTAACTAACTAAATACTATGGAAAAAATGAAGGCTTCCTGGCTTCTTCTGGCTATGGAGAAAGAGGCATTCTCCCCATGGGCCAGGCTGCTGAGCTCTGCCAAGTGCAAAGCCAGCTGAAAACAAGGGGAAATGGCTCAGTGAGCTAGAAAATGCCTGGGCTGTTATGTGAAATTCCTCTGCACCAGCTCTGTCACTTCTGTTCAGCCTTGCACCCAGATCTGCCTTTGATATGCATTCCCCATAGTCATTAAAGGTGACATACCAATGGAAAAATGATAGGGGTGGGCTCCATGAGCTCGCACCCACCCATCTCCTCAAACTCTCCTGACCCTTCCCTGCTTCCCCGGCAAGATGCCAGTCACTAGCCACAGAGAGCACATAAGGGGCAAAAGGCAAAATGTTTGGTGCCACTTTCAATTAGCAAATTGTTTTATCTTCAGGTTCCTAGCTGTAAATGCATTATAGTGGCTGTGAAATGCCTCCCTTTGCTAATACGATGGATGCATAGGATATTTTTTTAATTTGAAGAATAAAAAAGTCCTGTTTCTACACCGAAGGGTCCTTGAATCTGCTCTCTGCACTTTTCGCCTCCAGCCCTGTGTGCAGCAGAGAACAGCTCAGGCGCTGGGAAGCCGTCTGCCACGGCACTATGCCTGTGTCAGTGTCACAGTACGGCTAATAACCCTGTAAAGAACCAACTGCCTGCTGGCTCCCAGTGGAAAAATGTGACCTGACATGTGGAGCCAGCTGCCATGAGCAGCCTCTGGAAGAAGGGGCACTCCCCAACACTGCTTTGCTCTGGGACATGCGGCCCTTAGTGTCCCTGCCGGGTGGAAAATGGAAGTAGGGTCATTCCACAGGTCATGTGCAAGCCAAGGAGAGGGGCCATCCCAACAGGAGATCAAAGAAACTATGCTTAGGCTCTCTGCACTGTTCCAGCAGCCCTGGTGGCACGACCAGTCCCAGTCCCTCCAAGGACTGGGCAAAAACCAGACAAACAAAAGGGAACTGGGTAAGACCAGAGATCCTTGACTCATGTACACATGGGTTGGGCCCAGAGACAGAGACCACCCACCCAGGCAGGGGAGTGGGACTGGGCTGAGACAAGCATGTGGACAAGTGTGGATACAGTGTACTTAGATTTTCAGAAAGCCTTTGACAAGGTCCCTCTCCAAAGGCTTTTAAGCAAAGTTAGCTGTCATGGGATAAGAGAGAAGGTTCTCTCATGGCTAAGTAACTGGTTAAAAGACAGGAAACAAAGGATAGGAATAAATAGTCAGTTTTCAGAATGGAGAGAGGTAAATACTGGTGTCCCCCAGGGGTCCATATTGGGACCAGTCCTACTCAACATATTCATAACTGATCTGGAAAAAGGAGTAAACAGTGAGGTGGCAAAATTTGCAGATGATACAAAACTACTCAAGATAGCTAAGTCCAAAGCAGACTGCGAAGAGCTACAAAGGGATCTCACAAAACTGGGTGACTGTGCAACAAAATGGCAGATGAAATTCAATGTTGATAAATGCAGAGTAATGAACGTTGGAAAACATAACCCCAATTATACATATAAAATGATGGGCTCTAAATTAGCTATTACCACTCAAGGAAGAGATCTTGGAGTCATTGTGGTTAGTTCTCTGAAAACATCCACTCAGTGTGCAGCAGCAGTCAAAAAGCAAACAGAATGTTGGGAATCATTAAGAAAGAGATAGATAATAAGACAGAAAATATCATATTGCCTCTCTATAAGTCCATGGTGTGATGGGTTTGGTCCCCTTGGGACTGTCACCTGATGTGCTGGAATTACCTCTGAGCCTGTTTTCCCTGCCAGCCTGGGACTCTAGAACACTGCCTTGTTAAGCCAGACATGCTAGCCTGCTGCAACACAGACCCAGGTCTGCTCCATGCCCCCAAAGCTGCAGACTTTAATGAAAAACTGCTCAGCAGGTTACCTACCTCCAGCACTCATACACCCAGCTCCCAATGGTATCCAAACCCCAGATAAATCCATTTTACTCTGTATAAAGTTTATACAAGGTAAACTCATAAATTGTCCATCCTCTATAACAATGATAGAGAAATATGCACAGGTGTTTGCTCCCCCAGGTATTAATCACTTACTCAGGGTTTAATAAAAAAAAGTTATTTTATTAAGAAAAATAGTAGGACTTAAGTGGTTTCAAGCAATAACAGATAGAACAAAGTAAGTTACCAAGCAAAATAAAACAAAACACATAAATCTAAGCCTAATACATTAAGAAACTGCATACAGGTAAATCGCACCCTCAGAGATGTTCCAATAAGCTTCTTTCACAGACTAGCCTCCTTCCTAGTCTGGGTCCAATTCATTCCCTTGCTACAGTCCTTGTTAGTTCCAGCTCAGGTGGTAACTAGGGGATTTCTCATAACGGCAGCCCCCTTTGTTCTGTTCCACCCCCTTTTATAGCTTTGGCACAAGGCGTGAATCCTTTGTCTCTCTGGGTCCCCACCCCTCCTTTCTAAATGGAAAAGCACCAGGTTTAAGATGGATTCCAGTATTATGTGACATGGTCACATGTCACTATAAGACCTCATTCTTTATTAACCACCTCACATACACAGGAAGGCTTGCAGGTAAATAAATCCATTGACAACCAACTGTCCTAGTCAATGGGAGCCATCAAGATCCTAGGCCACCATTAATGGCCCACACTTTGCATAATTACCTCTGAGTAATACTTCATATGTCTAGTTTTAGATGCAAGAATGACACATTCATACAAATAGGATGAACACACTCAGTAGATTATAAGCTTTTTAATGATACCTTACAAGAGACCTTTTGCATAAAGCATATTCCAGTTACATCATATTCACACTCAGCATGGGGAGTAGATGGCCAGCCCTCTGTGGAGAAAGAGGTGGTTAGGGACTATTTAGAAAAGCTGGACATGCACAAGTCCATGGGGCCAGACGAGTTGCATCCGAGAGTGCTAAAGGAATTGGGGGCTGTGAGTGCAGAGCCATCGGCCATTATCTTTGAAAACTTGTGGCAAACAGGGGAAGTCCCAGATGACTGGAAAAAGGCTAATGTAGTGCCAATCTTTAGAAAAGGGAAGAAGGAGGATCCTGGGAACTACAGGCCAGTCAGCCTCACCTCAGTCCCTGGAAAAATCATGGAGCAGATCCTCAAAGAATCAATCCTGAAGCACTTACATGAGAGGAAAGTGATCAGGAACAGTCAGCATGGATTCACCAAAGGAAGGTCATGCCTGACTAATCTAATCACCTTCTATGATGAGATTACAGGTTCTGTGGATGAAGGGAAAGCAGTGGATGTATTGTTTCTTGACTTTAGCAAAGCTTTTGACACGGTCTCCCACAGTATTCTTGTCAGCAAGTTAAAGAAGTATGGGCTGGATGAATGCACTATAAGGTGGGTAGAAAGTTGGCTAGATTGTCGAGCTCAACGGGTAGTGATCAATGGCTCCATGTCTAGTTGGCAGCCAGTGTCAAGTGGAGTGCCCCGGGGTCAGTCCTGGGGCCGTTTTTGTTCAATATCTTCATAAATGATCTGGAGGATGGTGTGGATTGCACTCTCAGCAAATTTGCGGATGATACTAAACTGGGAGGAGTGGTAGATATGCTGGAGGGCAGGGATAGGATACAGAGGGACCTAGACAAATTGGAGGATTGGGCGAAAAGAAATCTGATGAGGTTCAATAAGGATTAGTGCAGAGTCCTGCACTTAGGACGGAAGAACCCAATGCACCGCTACAGAGTAGGGACCGAATGGCTAGGCAGCAGTTCTGCGGAAAAGCACCTAGGGGTAACAGTGGACAAGAAGCTGGATATGAGTCAGCAGTGTGCCCTTGTTGCCAAGAAGGCCAATGGCATTTTGGGATGTATAAGTAGGGGCATAGCCAGCAGATCGAGGGACGTGATCACCCCCCTCTATTCGACATTGGTGAGGCCTCATCTGGAGTACTGTGTCCAGTTTTGGGCCCCACACTACAGGAAGGATGTGGATAAATTGGAGAGAGTCCAGCGAAGGGCAACAAAAATGATTAGGGGCTGGAACACATGACTTATGAGGAGAGGCTGAGGGAACTGGGATTGTTTAGTCTGCGGAAGAGAAGAATGAGGGGGGATTTGATAGCTGCTTTCAACTACCTGAGAGGTGGTTCCAGAGAGGATGGTTCTACACTATTCTCAGTGGTAGAAGAGGACAGGACAAGGAGTAATGGTCTCAAGTTGCAGTAGGGGAGGTTTAAGTTGGATATTAGGAAAAACTTTTTCACTAGGAGGGTGGTGAAACACTGGAATGCGTTACCTAGGGAGGTGGTAGAATCTCCTTCCTTAGAAGTTTTTAAGGTCAGGTTTGACAAAGCCCTGGCTGGGATGATTTAATTGGGGATTGGTCCTGCTTTGAGCAGGGGGTTGGACTAGATGACCTCCTGAGGTCCCTTCTAACCCTGATATGCTATGATTCTATGATTCTATGATTAGCATATTTCCATAAAACATATGGAGTGCAACGTCATACATGGTATTCCCATATCTTGAATACTGCGTGCAGATGTGGTTGCCCCATCTCAAACAAGATATATTGGAATTGGAAAAGGTTCAGAAAAGGGCAACACAAATGATTAGGGGTATCAGGAACAGCTTCCATATGAGGAGAGATTTTAAGACTGGGACTTTTCAGCTTGGAAAAGAAAAGACTAAGGGGGGATATGATAGAACTCTATAAAATTATGACTAGTGTGAAGAAAGGAAATAAGGAAGTGTTATTTACTCCTCGGAACACAAGAACTATGGGTCACCAAATGAAATTAATAAACAGCAGGTTTAAAACAAACAAAAGGAAATATTTCTTCACACAACACACAGTCAACCTGTGGAACTCTTTGCCAGAGGATGTTGTGAAGGCAAGACCATAGCAGGGTTCAAAAAAGAACTAGATAAGTTCATGGAGGATAGGTCAATCAATGGCTACTAGCCAGGATGGGCATGGATGGTGTCCCTAGCCTCTGTTTGCCAGAAGCAGGGAATGGGCAACAGGGGATGGATCACTTGATGATTACCAGTTCTGTTCATTCCCTCTGGGGCACCTGGCATAGACCACTGTCGTAAGACAGGATACTGGACTAGATGGTCCTTTGGTCTGACTCAGTATGGCCATTCTTATGTTCTTTCTTATGAGACAGAGACCCTCCCACATCACCCTACCCAGGCAGGGGAGTGGGGCTGGGCCCAGAGATGGAGACACAGACTGTGCTGGAATCTTCTTGGCCCAGCCTGGGCTAGTGTGCCACCAAGCAGGATTCACCCAAGGGAGGGACAGGCCACCGAGTGCAGAGTCTGCTGCAGCAAGGTAGTTTGAATCTTCACCAAGGGCTCCATGGCAGCCCCATTGGCAGAGTTGCCAGGGAGATGCCCTGAATGAACGCATTGCCTGGTTATCCTGCCCACGCCCTCCCCCCGCCCCGTCTGACACCGTACCCTGCACTCTGATTCCACAGGGGCTTCCTGTGACCTGACTCCCTCTGCCCATCTCTCCCTGTCCCTCCGTGCTGCCGACAATCACAGCAGGCCAGGACACTCTCGCTGTCTGTCCAAGGAATTAACCAGTCCCCTCTTAATACTCCACTACATCTTGGGGGGACGTGTCTTAGCTCCACATCAGCGGCTCTAGACTTTGCCTGGTGTGCTTATGATGTGGGCTGCTTTATGTCCTCCACTTAGCAGCTCTGCTCCTTTGGGTGACAGACTGGGGATCAGCACCCAATGCCTCATTCCCCAGGGCCCTCACCTTAAGCCGAAAGCCTGATCTTAGCTCTGCTGCTGCTGGTGCCAATCTTTGTGACACTGCATTGGCTGCTCTGCCTGGGTTCTCTGGTGTCTGAGGCCCTCCACTCTCCCATGCCTCCCCTACTGCACTAGCTGTGCAGTCACAGCCTCTCCCCTGGGCCACCGCAGCCTCTCCAGCAGAGACATTGAAAAGCCTCTAATATTCGGAGCTGTGGGGGCCTCTAAGCAATGGAGGTTCCCTGGCTCTCTGCTTTGTAGCCGTCCTTTCCTCCCTCTTCCACTTCTGTTCTCATCAGTGTCACTTTCCAGGTTATGCTGACTCTGGCTCTGGCCTGTCCCAATGTTGTGGGCCAGTGCCTATATTAAGGAGACTATTAGAAGTAGCAGCAGTATTCACTTGTATTGTTGTAGCACCTAGGAGCCCCAGTGAGGGCCCTGTTGTGCTAGGCACTGCACAAACATAGAACAAAAAGACAGGCCCATTCTGGAGGAGCTTACATTCTAAACACCATTTATCTGAGCTCAGGGAGAGGCAAAATCCCAATTTGCTACAGTCTGGGGGACAAACTGCTGATGGAGAAGCAAACTGGTTCCCCCATAAAATGTACTTGGCCTAGTGGAACATCAAATGAGATAAGAACCTCCAGACTCTGAGTGAAAATCTCATTTCTTTCATTCACTAGTGTTAAATTTTCAGTGTACTGTACTTCATACATCTTCTTAAAGAGCAAGACCTCATATCTCAGAGGAAACCCACCACCCCTCATTTTACAGAGAATCATAGAATATCAGGGTTGGAAGGAACCTCAAGAGGTCATCTAGTCCAAGCCCCTGCTCAAAGCAGGACCTAATCCCCAACTAAATTATCCCAGCCAGGGCTTTGTCAAGCCTGACCTTAAAAACCTCTAAGGAAGGAGATTCTACCACCTCCATCGGTAACACATTCCAGTGCTTCACCACCCTCCTAGTGAAAAAGTTTTTCCTAATATCCAACCTAAACCTCCCCCACTGCAACTTGAGACCATTACTCCTTGTTCTGTCATCTGCTACTACTGAGAACAGTCTAGATCCATCCTCTTTGGAATCCCCTTTCAGGTAGCTGAAAGCAGCTATCAAATCCCCCCTCATTCTTCTCTTCTGCAGACTAAATAATCCCAGTTCCCTCAGCCTCTCCTCATAAATCATGTGCTCCAGCCCACTAATCATTTTTGTCGCCCTCCGCTGGACTCTTTCCAATTTTTCCACATCCTTCTTGTAGTGTGGGGCCCAAAACTGGACACAGTACTCCAGATGAGGCCTCACCAATGTCGAATAGAGGGGGATGATCACGTCCCTCGATCTGCTGGCTATGCCCCTACTTATACATCCCAAAATGCCATTGGCCTTCTTGGCAACAAGGGCACACTGTTGACTCATATCCAGCTTCTCATCCACTGTAACTCCTAGGCCCTTTTCTGCAGAACTGCTGCCTAGCCATTTTGTCCCTAGTCTGTAGCAGTGCATGGGATTCTTCCATCCTAAGTGCAGGACTCTGCACTTGTCCTTGTTGAACCTCATCAGATTTCTTTTCGCCCAATCCTCTAATTTGTCTAGGTCCCTCTGTATCCTATCCCTACCCTCCAGCGTATCTACCACTCCTCCCAGTTTAGTGTCATCTGCAAACTTGCTCAGGGAGCAATCCACGCCATCCTCCAGATCATTAATAAAGATATTGAACAAAACGAGCCCAAGGACCTACCCCTGGGGTACTCCGCTTGATACCGGCTGCCAACTAAACATGGAGCCATTGATCACTACCCATTGAGTCCAACGATCTAGCCAGCTTTCTATCCACCTTATAATCCATTCATCTAGCCCATACTTCTTTAACTTGCTGGCAGAAGTTCTGGCATAGCTGAGAGCAGAATTCAGGTCCTTAATAAAGCAGACTCAAGATTTGGCAACACTACCTCTCAGAAAGTAGCCAGATCTATGTGCTTGGCTATTCTGTCTGTAACCCCAGCTCTAGCAATTAAATACCACACCCGTTCCTGAACCAAGAATACAACCCAGGAATCCTAATTCCCACTATTATACTGCTTTGAAACTTCCCTGTTTTTTATAGTAGGTGTTATGTATGTGTAAGCAGTGTCAGGATGAGCTCCACCCTGACATCTGGTGGTGAGGTGTGGCAAGTTGTGGAAAAGAACTTCAGGGGCCGATCTCGTTTGCATAGGCACACCCACCACGCCTAGAATGAGACCATAGCTGCCCAAATGGTCACTTTGGCTGCTGTGGGATCCCCAGTGTCTCTGTTATTGGGGCAGAAAGAATAAATTGTTATTACCCTGATTATGGGAACTGTGCTTGGAACTGTATGTGGCCTTTTGTTATGATGGAGGGATTCACCATCAACTAAGTAGCACTCTCTAGGCAAGGGTCATGGGTTCCAAAACTGTGTGAATAGAGAGAGGCTGGGGACAAGTATTAATACTTGGTGGCATGGGCCCCTTGGTGAGGGCCTTACATGCTAATTGCACTTCCTTCTCTCTCCACTGTGGAATATCAGAGCTAATTTTGATTTCATTAGAAGTCTAGTTATAGGCTGCTGAGCTCATTTTGGGCTGACAGTGCACCAGCACTGGGGATCCCCTACTACAAGCTGAATTCACCTAAGAGCTGAGTGTTGTGTTAAGTAGTGGGGGAGCCTGAAGATATATTGTGGAGCAGTTTGCGGGATGGCTGGAGTTCCTTGCGGACCGGCTGGTGAAGCAGTTCGACGTGGAGCAGTTTGTGGATGGCAGGAGCTGCTTGTGGGCCGTGGAGCTGAGTGAAGGAGTTCGTGGGGCGGCTGGCAGAGCGGAGAGCAGCTGAGCGAAGGAGTTCATGGGGCGGCTGGCGGAGCGGAGCGCTGCTATGGAGCTATGGGGCGGTCAGCTTCAGATCATGTAAGGTGCCTCTTACCCCCGTCCCATTTCCACCCAGGTTGGGAGGTAAAGCCCCGCAGATAAACTTTCGAACTTTGGGGCTGCCCTGACCAGGGACAGAGACTTTTGGGGCATTGGACTTTTGGGACTTTGGGTGATTTGGGGTTGCTGGACTCAAGAACCAAAGGGAAAAGGGCATGCCCCAATTTGCTTGGGGTGGGTTTTTTTTTTGCTCATGGGTTGTGTTACGAATCCTGTTGGTGGTGTTTCCCCAACATAATGCCACATTGTTTCTCTCTGTTATTAAAAGGCTTTTGCTACACTCAGACTATGTGCTTGCGAGAGGGGAAGTATTGCCTCTTGGAGGTGCCCAGCGGGGGTGGTATATATTTGTCCCAGGTCACTGGGTGGGGGCTCGAGCCGGTTTGCATTGTGTTATTCGAATGGATCCCCTAGATATTGAACCCAGCCCTTGTTGCTGCCAACTCTGACAGGCAGAAGGGTTACATTTTTGGGGGCTCGTCCGGGATCTATCCCCACTCACCCCGGGGAGGTCCCCTTGGCCTCTCCGCCCCACCACCGCCAGTTCATGCTGCTGCTGCTTCTGCAGCTCTTTCTCGGGCTCTCGCTGTCTCCCACAGTCCTCTTGCTCTCTCGGACTCAGCTCCAATCCCGTCCGTCTCCGATCCCCCGATGGGGAACCCGATCGTGAAGACCCTCGTCTGGTCGGGGACAGGAGTCTTGGCGATGCCTGGCTACCACTCCAGCTGCTCCCAGATCCTGCTATAGCCCCAGTTGGGGTCAGGAATCTGTTCCTTAGAGTGGTCATCCTCCTCCAGCTGCACGATTAACTCTGCTTTGGTGAACTTTCCGACGCTCAACCCTCTCTTTTTGCACAGGGTTACAATGTCCTTCTTAAGGAGACGGTGACAGGCCATCACTCTGCTCCTCCCAAGTTGTTGTGGACTCACAGGCCCGTGTGTTCTCAGCTCCCCACGGTTTCCAGGGAGAACCCCTAGTGTGCCAGCCCTTCTCGAGGTCACTACCTCTTTGCCAGGGTCGAGCTGCAGACTCCTCCGACCCTGAGACTGCTCACTGCAGTCCCCAGGGGGACCCCATTACTGCACAGTCCTTCTCGCTGGTCACACACTCCCAGGGGTTAACCGCCCCCCAAAACCGCTCTTCTCTGAGCCTTCAGCACGCCTGGTCCTCGGCAATCCCCCTTCGTGTTACTGCTCCCCAGTCACTTACTGCAGGAAGCGCCATCCACGGGGTGCAGTACATCCCACCGCTGCCACCAGTTGTCACGGAGTCCCTGGGCGATGCTCTGGAACTGCTCCCCATGAAGCCAGTCGGGACTCTGGGGCAGTCACCTTTCTGTGAGCAGCCTGTCTTCAGGACACACAGCTCACACAGCTTCCACCTTCCTGGGTCTGACCTCGGAGCATTCAGCATCCTCTGCCCCTCCGTGCGCTTCCCCCAGCGAGTCCGCTCAGGCAGGGCTCCTGGGGAAGCCAGAGGGTCCTGCACCCCAACTCTGCAGTCAGATGTGACTCTCAGCCAGCCAGTAAAACAGAGGTTTATTAGATGACAGGAACATGGTCTAAAACAGGGCTTGCAGGTGCAGAGAACAGGACCCCTCAGCTGGGTCCATTTTGGGGGGCAGTGAGCCACTTGCCTAACTCATGCTCCAGTCCTAGTTTTTGCTGACCCAAGCAAACCATTTATCCTGCATACTGATGCCAATTTGGAGGGTCTGGGAGCAGTCCTGTACCAGGAAGTGGAAGGCAAATGTAAACCTGTAGCCTTTGCCAGCCGAGGATTGTCTGATAGTGAAACTCGCTATCCCACCCACAAGCTGGAATTTTTGGCCTTGAAATGGGCCATCACTGAGAAATTTCGAGACTACTTGTATGGTGCTCAGTTCCAGGTGTGGACAGACAACAGTCCACTGACTTATGTGTTAACAAGTGCTAAGCTGGATGCTACAGGGCAGAGATGGGTGGCCGCCTTGGCTAGCTATGAGTTCAGCATTCAGTACCGATCAGGGAGAAGCAATGTAGATGCAGATGCATTGTCCAGGCATCCGCAGGCTCCAGAAGTTGCTGTGATACCCACAGATGGAGTGAGAGCTATTTGCAGTGTGAGTCGCCGAGAGCCAGAGGCCCGTGAGGGCCTTCAGGGATGTGTTGCAGAAGCTTTGGGCCTGCCCCCTGAATGCATGCCTTCTTCTTCAGTGAACTATATTGCATTAGACCAATCTCCTTTGCCCATGCTCAATGCGGCTGACTGGCAAGAAGCCCAGCGGCAAGATATTGACATTCGTGATACACTACTTGCCAAAAGGGAGGGGCGAAGCCCAGCTTAGATCTCTCTCATGTGTAAATGTTCATTGGGGATGGGTATCACTAATGAGCTGCAGAGCCTTTCCCATGTCACCAGCCCAGCTCAGTAGGGGTTAAAAGCTGTTCCCATCTATGGGTCATTTCAGGGGACCCTGTATGGGATGAGTCTGGGGCAACTCTCAGATCCCACATTACAAATTTGCCCCACACTTTGCACTGATTGGCCAACCCAGCAGAGCAGCCTGGGCCGTGGGGACTGAACCACCCATGGCTCTGAGCCACAGCCCCCAGACCAGGGTGAGGCTGCTGGCTGTGCAGGGGGTGAGGGAAGCTGCCCTGCTGCTGGCCAGGGATAATCAGACGGCTCGTCCCAATGGCAAGGAATCGGATGCTTTGCCAGCACTAAATCCACCCATGATTTTTTAAAAACCTGAAAAGCATGGTTATATGCAATTTATTTGCAAATATGCAAATAAGATTATTAGCTGATTTGCATGCATTTTTCAATTGCTAGTGACTGTGTGTGCCTTGTTTTTTCCCAAGAGGCTGCAGCTCTTCCCCACTGAGTCTGGACATTACAGAGGCAGGCCTTCAAAATCCCATAAAAGCTCCCCACCATGTGGCTGCACCACTGCCTCCCACATGGGTTGCTAGCTCCTCTCAGCCCTGTCTAGACCCATGCATGTCTGCTGTCTCCAGCCCTTCAGAGGCTGCTCCTCTTGGCATCCCCTGGGCTCTACCTGAGCCTTTCCCTGCTTCCTGTGCAGCCCTGTACCACAGCTCCTGCTGGCTGCCCTCATCTGCAGGCCATCCACCCAGCTCCCTCCATCCCTTCCTCAATGCCTGTGGCCCAGTCCTTGTTTCTCTGAGATGGGTTGGGGCAGTTCTTTGCAGCCTGTGTGGCCAGAGCAGTGAGGGTTGCTGGTGCTGTGAGGATTTTCCTGGCTCCCCTGTTACTCTGCAGGCAGCCTGACTTCACTTTGATTATTCAGAGTGCTCAGGGCCATGTCTCAGCACATGGATTCCCAGGCCAGGCTGTGTGCAGCACTGGCTGTTAGTGCTAGCTCTCCTCCTGCTTTCCCACTGTTCCTCCGGGGGCCCAGGCTCCTCACTAATAATGGAACAGCTGGAACCAGGAGAAGCAAGAAGCCTGCACCCAGGGCTTGCTCTCACAAAAGCAAGGGGCAGAACACTCTGTAACTGCTAGTTGGGGAAGACCCAGCAGGGTCAAAGCCAAGAGCTCCCTCAAGAGCAGTTGTGGGAGGGAATGGGGGAGGGAGTGCAGGTAGGTTGGAGCAGACACATTGGTGATAAATGAAAACAGAGACAGTGTTGGGAGAGGCAAGAGCCATGCCTGGGAGGTAGTCCCATGTTTATGGCCAGACTTGGATTCAGAGACAGGGTTTCTTCTATCTGCCCATTCCACTCCAAATCCCTTTGGCCCATTCTCCAGCACATCAGATTTAAGCTTCTTGCTGTCTCCTCTAATGCACTGCACACGCCTGCCTTAGCATGTCAGCTTTGTGGGGCAGAGAATGGATCTATTGGTTTGCTCTCTGAGGTGTCGCCCACTCCCAGAAGCTCCCCAAGGCCTATAGGTGCCAGACACCAGCACTGGGACTGGGGAGTTGGGAGGGGAGAAGGTCAGAGAACGTGTTTTGTGGGGTTTTCTGCTCCCAGGGTAAGAATTGTGTCTGAGCAGGCTGAGGCTCTGGTCTCCAAGACCAGGAGAGGGTTAATACTCAGCTAACAAAAATCTCCCTCAACTGCCCATTAATTTATGTCCAGTGATTAATACTGGAGTGAATTCAACTGCAGGTGACATGGTGACGGGAGAAGCTGAGGAACATGTTTCCTTCTGGGGGAGTTTCTCAGCATAGTAGCCACTCAGAGCATAGGATTTGCTCACTGTAGAGTAACTGAAACCTGTCAGAGAGCGAAGTCAGTGCCTGTTAAGCAACCCCGTCCTCTGATTGGCTGAGACTGTTTCATTTCAGTGTAATATTCACAGATGTTAACTGATGTGCCAAACACTTTAGCTTGTCCAGGGTACATGCATGGACCCTGCCATGAACAGAGGGGGGAGGCCAACCCCCTGTATAAGTAGGGGCATAGCGAGCAGATCAAGGGACGTGATCGTTCCCCTCTATTCGACATTGGTGAGGCCTCATCTGGAGTACTGTGTCCAGTTTTGGGCCCCACACTTCAAGAAGGATGTGGATAAATTGGAGAGAGTCCAGCGAAGGGCAACAAAAATGATTAGGGGACTGGAACACATGAGTTATGAGGAGAGGCTGAGGGAGCTGGGATTGTTTAGCCTGCAGAAGAGAAGAATGAGGGGGGATTTGATAGCTGCTTTCAACTACCTGAAAGGGGGTTCCAAAGAGGATGGCTCTAAACTATTCTCAATGGTAGCAGATGACAGAACGAGGAGTAATGGTCTCAAGTTGCAGTGGGGAAGGTTTAGATTGGATATTAGGAAAAACTTTTTCACTAAGAGGGTGGTGAAACACTGGAATACGTTACCTAGGGAGGTGGTAGAATCTCCTTCCTTAGAGGTTTTTAAGGTCAGGCTTGACAAAGCCCTGGCTGGGATGATTTAACTGGGAATTGGTCCTGCTTTGAGCAGGGGGTTGGACTAGATGACCTTCTGGGGTCCCTTCCAACCCTGATATTCTATGATTCTATGATTCTATGAACCAAGAGCCCAGATCCGCTCTGGGTAACCTAGGTAATGGTCTTAACAGGCCCCAGAATAACCAACACTCGCTGAGTCTGTGATTGGCACACGCTGGACTCATCTGAGTATTGTTTTTCCTGGGGTGTTAGTTATGCCCCGAATATGTCAGAGCCAGGCTGCTGAGCACGCTGGGTAATGTGTGGCCATAAGCAGCTGGAGTCAATCTGCCTCATACCTTTTCAGTGGCGCGGTTAGTCACCCTGAGACTGACTGAGCATTTGAAATGGCAGCTAACTTGGTTGAGGGATGGGAAGGGACTGGTCTGTAGCAAAGCTAGTCAGACTATCCACAATGACTAGTCCTGCTAATGGGGGACTCTAGGAGATAGGCAGGAGATGAGGCTCAGCCTCCAGGGTGACCTGGGCAATCCTGGGGTAACTTGTCCTGCTAGTGAAGGGATTGGGAGAGTGCAACAGTGGCAGGGCAGCCTGCCCCTTCAGAGCACAGGGCAGCTGGGCAGCTCCTCCCAAGCCTTTGACAGAGACTGGGGCCAGCCTGTCCCTGCTGGTATAACTTCAGGAGCCAGCAGCCATCTCTGCAGAGAGCAATATAGCTTTCGGAAATCAGAAGCTAAAGTGCTTTTAAATAAAGCCAAGGTTTCTCTAGGCAGCCCAGCTGTTCATGAAGGATCTGACAGCAGTTCCTACTTTTTAAGATCATGATACTTTAATGGGCAGCTGAGCAGGGGAAGGAGGAAGCAGACTGAGGAGAACCAGGAGGCTTTGGGCTCACAAATCAGAGCTGGTGCAGGAGTTTGGGTTCTTTGCTACCGTCCCCATTCTCTGAACAGGAACTCAGTTCCCACCTGTCATCACTGGTGGGGCAGGAAGTGCTCGCTGGATGACTTGGCACACCAGCCCGGTGATAACAGAAAGTGGGCTGCCTGGATTCTGTGTGACTTATGTGCACAAAATACAATTTGCTTTGCTAATGGTTTTTTAGCCATTTTGGTGCTGAGGAACTTTTCAGAACTCATTACCATGCACCAGGCTCTTTAGATTTTTCTCTCTCTTCTTCTCAGGCGATTTGTCAGAAGGGATTTTTTTGACAATTTCACTGAACCATATGTGAGAGTAGGTTAACCCCTCAGTGCTCAGAGCCTTTCCCTCTCATCTGCATTGGCTCAGTCCCTAGCCTGTATCTGCTGCCTTTATCACAGGGGAGCCAGAGCCAGCTACCACCCACAGGGTGCCTTGGACTGGTTGTTGCACTTGGGATGATCGCACTGACATCCCTTGCACATTCAGCACCTCACTCTGCTGATAAAGCTGGCCCCCAGGGATAGAAATGCAACAGGGAGAACTCTGCAGTGAGCTGGAAAGGCTGGGACAGGGACTGAACGAGGTAGCCAAGTCATTCACCCCAAGTGGGCTCACGCTGTAACCAGTCACACAGGCATCAGCACCCTAACCTGGGACACCTGTCAGCCAGCAGCATGCGCTCCCGCAGCAGAGCTGCCAAGCAGTGAGCTGAGCTGCAATGCGCTCAGCCCCAGGGTACACGTCCACATCCCAGTATTTCTGGGGAATTCTGGGGTGATTTGGGGCTGCTCAGATAAAACCTAATCCTCCGATGTGGTACTGCCAGGTAATGACCATAGGGAATTCCAGTTTAAATGATGCGTGTGTGTAACTCTACTGTCGCAGGGCATTGGCCACAGAATTGCCGGTCACGTGTGTTGGATGGCTCTTCTAGGGGCATGTGGGCCCTCTGCACATAGGTGGATTCATTTCTTGACCTGTAGTCAGCAGGTTCTGTATGAGTGTCTCTTGGCAGCTGGACTGAGAACAGAGTTCTCTGGGCAGCCTCGCTGGGGGCTGCACTGCCTTCTGCTGCAGCAGAGCCTGCCTGCACCCCCCAACAGTAGAAAGCCAGCCAGGGGGCCAAGGGTGATTGCACAGGGCCTGCCCCAACTCCCCTTTGCTGAGGGCCCTGTAGCCAGGCACAATACTAAGCCAGAAACGGATAGCGCTGGCTTGGGCATGGGTATGGCCAGGGCAGCCAATTCAGTGCCCCCATGCCAGTCCACAGAGGTCTCATGGGAAAGTAAAGCCACAAAGCAGCAGAGCCCAAGACAGAGAGAGGTGAATGCAAAACTCCCCCTGCCACTTTCCTCTACCCCACCATGGGCAAATCCTACTCTGGGTGCAGCAGCCTTCACTGGCACCAGGCAAAGGCGGGGCTTCTCCCTGACGCCTCTGGGGCAAGGGTGAATTTAGCCTATAAAGATTTTCCTGATATTTAACCCAAATTTCCTCTACTGCTTCTTAGCCCCCTGGACTGTTTTTCTGGCCAGTAAGGATACCCACCCAAACAACGTAGGGCTCCAGCGGAGACGTTCCCAGTACAGTGCTCCTGCTGCTACAGCCTAACAGAGCTATTGCTGCAACCCCATCTCCTCTCGCTGGTATTCCTGCCCAACAGTTATCCCTAGGGTCTATAAGAAGATTAATCCCTTCTTTCTGAGCCACTTTACAGTTGTCTGTATAGCATCTCACTGCATTGATTTCATTCCATTGCTTCTATTGACCAGGGTTGTAATCTTATCCTCCAGAGTATGTGCAAATTGGATTAGCAAAGTCTCCACTCCAGCTTCCGAGATGCTCAGGAGAATATTTAACTTGTACTTGTGGGTGCCCCCACCCACCTGCTTCTCTGCCAGCACTGCAGCATTCAAGATTACTCTCTGTGGTTACCGTAGTCATTCACCCTGCTTGCATCTCCAATAGTTCCCTCTGAGAATCACTTGGGGACACAAGTTTGCTATTTTCTAAGGCCTCATCTGCACAGGTGTGGGAGCTGGGCTCAAACATGAATTCCCTTCATGTTCACACAGGAGCTAAAGCTCAGCTGTACTGTGCCACCTTTCTGTGCAGCTATGGTACCTTGTCATTCTCGCAAGCTAAGCAAGGCCTGGCAGGGACAGGACTTGGCTGGGGAAAATTGAAGAAGCAGCTTGGTAAGGAAAGGGTTCCTCCATCAGCGGTGCTCTTCCCTGGGAGCTACCCCACTGTGGAGGGGTGCTGTGGGGGGGCAGTGCATCCTCTTTCATGAAACATAAAAATGAGGCCCCGAGGCTTGTGATCAGTAATCCCACAGAGCTTTTCCCCTAAGATGGGATGGTAGCCCCAGTGACCTAGCCTAAGCCTTGTGTGGCTAATTCCATTCTGCCACCATCAACTCCACAGCAGTCTTGCTGACTGTGATGTTCCCCACTGCTTGCTGGAAGCTGTCCTTACAAGACAGTCTCTTAGATGTATCAATGACAATAATAACTGGTCTTTCGGGGAAAAGAGAAGTTGTTAGTTGTGCTGGGCTGGAGCTTTCATTGTTGTTAAAGTCCGATCCCGTTTTCTAACAAGATAAACACACACAAAACAGAAGAGACAAGACCACAGCCCCAGCCAGAGCCTGCACCCCCTTGCACACCCCAACCCCCTTCCTCAGCCCAGTAAAAATGAGTGAGTGAGTGAGAGTGGGAGAGAGTGAGTGACAGAGGGAGAGGGGATAGAGTGAGCAGGGCCAGGGTCTCGAAGAAGGGGCGGGACAGGGGCGGGGCATAGAAGAAGGGGCGGAGTAGGGGGCAGGGCAAAGGGTGTTCGGTTTTGTGCAGTTAGTAAGTTGGCAACCCCAGTACATATGAGGCAGAGGATGCTTTAGCTAAGAAAGGATGGGTATTACACAGGTAAAGGTAGAACTAGGACAGAACATGTTTAAGATCCTCAGACAAACTGAGCACATTCACAGCTGCAGAACACAAGTGCAATTCACCAGAGTCCTGCAGGAGCTAGCAGTGGAAGGAGTGGAACCATTAGCAAGTATGTCTGAGAACTCATGCAAGACTGGTGGGTCCCAAGGACTGGACAAGGACAAGCACCAGCAGTGTTCCTATAAGTGGATCCAGGAAATTACACACCAGTAAGTTTAACGCCAATTGCTGGTAAATTGCTAGAACGATTAATAAGGTGGTCATGTTGGAAGCACCCGAAAGAAAATGCTGCTCAGCAAGAGGCTGTCAAAAATAAATACAACCAAACCAGCCTCACTTATTTTTATATGAAAATAATTGTAGCAGGTAAGAGGAATAAATTAATAATAACGAATAACATCTTACAACTGCTGGAGCCTGCAGGCTCCCAGAATGCTGCACACAGCCCCTGGTTCAGAAGGAGTGAATGGCAGAAGCACTGGGCCCCACACAGCAGCTGTCTCTGCAGCACAGAAGCATCTAAGAGACTGTCTTGTAAGGACAGGGGAAAGGGGACAAGGGATGTGGTTACAATGACAGCCTTATTCAATACTTTGCATTTCAAATGCTTGAACTTTTTCCTGCTTTTCTGTATCTTTAATAAACTGTTAACAGGTGTTTAATGGGGTGTTGTCATGGTAGTAAGCAGGCTGGGGTCTCTACGTACCACACACCGAATCTTGTTTAACCCTGTTTAATGTTGGACAGTGGCTGGGTCATGTTAGCACCTTTGACCTTTTAGCCCCTTTATTCCATCAAAATGAATACAACAGTATGTGCAGTGATCCAGCTAGGAAGGGACAGACATGGGGTCACAGTGGCCAACTCCAGGCAGGGACAGTGTCCTTGCGAGCTGGAGGTGAGAGAAGGGGAGTTTAGATATTGATGCTTCCTGCTCATACAAGCTGAGTGTGGAGTCAAACCGGACCCTGGGACTGTGCACCGCTTTGACAAATGGGGGCTGTTCAGTGGATGGTGGAAACAATTCCTTAGCCAGTTCTTTAAAAAGGCTTCCCCTTTCCAGCCAGCATCCCTTTGATGATCTGAGTGACTCACTCCCAGTAGATAACATAGCCTCTTCCTGTTCAGTGCTCACCACTTCCTCCCACTCTTTATTATTCAGAAATGCTCAACAATCACTTCTGTGAATGGCGCACAAAAGTTCTCTGCAAGTATTCACTGTCGCGTAGTTGTGATAGGGTAAAGTCACATGGGACTGTTTCTGTTCGCTCAGTGAATGGATGCACAAGCATTTGTTGCTCCAATATTTCCATGCAAATCTAAAATTTGATTCTCACAAATAACTCCACAAGTGACTGAAATTCATCTTCCATAAATCCTCAGGCCAGCTCTGCCCAGCTCACCAACACATGTGAAAAGCAGGGCACACACTCAGGTCAGTGAATTCATTTCAATTGCAAAGCAAAGAGGTGCTGAACCCAGGAATTTCCCAGTTCCATGATGCACTCACTGATCTGGTGTGGCCGGCATAGCAGGAAAGGAAAGGCTATTCTGTATCAGCAATTAACTCCCGACCCTTCAAATCTGGAGGATTCATGGTGCCTGGGGAAGGACAGTGAAACAAGGGAATACAATATGCAGGCTTCTAATGGGAAATGAGTTGTGGCTGGTGGCAAAGAGAGGGGGTCAGACATGGCTCTCTTTTGAAGAAGATAGCGAGGAAAGAAGGATACAGATCCTGTACATCCATTCTCCAGAGAACGAGGGAGAAAGAAGAATGTTATGTCTCAGCATTCATCCCCATGAATCTCTCTGGCTACCAGAGCTACAATCTGAGACACAGACCCTTTAAAATGTGGGATAAAAGATGTAAATGAGGAGTGGCCAAAAAAATTAGTGGAGCAGAAGACTGCAAATGATGCAGAGCTAATTCCTTAAGTGTAAGACTGGCTGCCAGTGCCCTCTGCTTCTCAGCCCCACAGTCTTCATCCAATTACAGCCCCCCTTGAGTGAGCATGAGGAGGCCAGACCGATCAAGCTGGGATACTCAGTTCTCCATGCTCACTCCTCCTGGACACCTGTCCTGGCCCATGCGGCCTTGTCTCCTGGGCAGGGAGCTGGTCCCGCCCCCATACATTAGTCTGCCATGTGGGCTCCTTGGGCCTAACCTTTGTTTCTGATTTGGTCCCTCCCATCCACAGCTGGTGGCAGGGCTGCAGATCCAGCCATACCACACAGCCCTGCACATCAGCTTCTGCTGCCTCACCCACCTCACAAGGAAAAGACGGGAAGTTTTTTAATATACTTTTATTGGTCTGTAAATTTCTTTTCTCTCCCCACCGGCTTGGATCGATGTTTGCAGTTTATCGAAGTCCCAGGCACACAGATTAAATCCTCTCCCTCTATTACACTAGATGGGTTTTTATTCTCCTTCTGATTGCTGGGAAATAAACACAGCACAAGCAGGGAGGGGAGGGCTGGCTAACCAATTTCAGACCTGTTTATTCCCTGCTAGCCTCAAAGCCATTAAACAAGTCACCTGCTCTAGAAATCTGATGAGCCCCTTCCCCCACTGCTCTTTCTGCCTCTCCCCCTACCTCCCCCTTTCTCTCTTCCCTCCCCCCTGCTTTCTCCTCTCCATTCCCCTCTTTCATCACTCCTCCTTTCCTCTCTTTTTATTCCCCTCCCTCACCCTGCCTGCTCCCCTCTTCCTCCCCATTAGTTTTAGTAGAACAATAATAATTAGGTAGAGCAGCCTCTAATACAATTGTTTCAGCCTGAGCAGGCAATTAGGGCAGGCAGTGAGGCTAATGAACAGTGCAGCGGCTCTCTCCTGCCCTGCCGCCTGCCCCCTCCATCCCTTTTCCAACACTGGGCTGAGCCGCGTCAATCGACTCATGAGCTGCGCTTTCTAACGCAACTAGGAGCTGGCAGGCAGTGCAGCCCCCAAAGCCGTGGGAGAGGAGATGGGATTAGCTGGGTGACAGGAGCTGTGCAGTAAGTGAAGGCTGATGAAAGGAGCCTGGAGCTGCATGCAGAGGGATGGGGACAGAGCTCAGCTTTACCGAGCTGTGGTGAGGGAACTCGTTTCCAGAATGAAAGCGACAGGTCGTGTGCATTTCCAGGAGCCGCAGGGGCCTGCTGCACACACAGCCAGGGGCAGGGTGCACTCTTGCACCGACACAGCATCACTCAGCGCCACCGCCTGCCCCACACAGCAAGAGGCCACCAGCTGCTCCAGACTGGCTCATGCAAAGCCAGCCCAGGAGGGGAGCCACCATAATGGCAAGCACCAAGACGCTCCAGGGCAGCTGTAGAGCCTGGCCTGGGTAGTCCACGTTCCCTCAGCCTGTCCCATCCTCATGGCCAAGCAGCCGCTGTAAAATGTTCATACTAACCTGTCTGCAAAGGCAGCATGAGTTCTTGGAAACTTGCTGCACTGCTGAACTGGAGCTGTCGGCTCCATGTGTGATGGGAGCGAGGGGCCCCAGAGTGACCAGAACTGGGAGGCAAGACAAGCCACAGCCACCCAACGCAGCAGCTCCCCACTCTCAGCACTGCCCTGCCCAGTGCCCGACAGACATCTCACACTGCATAATCATTGAATATTAGGGTTGGACGAGACCTCAGGAGGTCATCTAGTCCAATCCCCTGCTCAAAGCAGGATCAACCACAACTAAATCATCCCAGCCAAGGCTTTGTCAAGCTGGGCCTTAAAAACCTCTAAGGATGGAGATTCCACCACCTCCCTAGGTAACCCTTTCCAGTGCTTACCACCGTCCTAGTGCAATAGTGTTTCCTAATATCTAACCTAGGCCTCCCCCTCTGCAACTTGAGACCATTGCTTCTTGTTCTGTCTTCTGCCACCACTGAAAACAGCCTAGCTCCATCCTCTTTGGACCCCACCTTCAGGTAATTGAAGGCTGCTATCAAATCCCCCCTCACTCTTCTCTTTTGCAGACTAAATAACCCCAGTTCCCTCAGCCTCTCCTTACAAGTCATATGCCCCAGCCCCCTAATCATTTTCATTGCCCTCCACTGGACTCTTTCCAGTTTGTCCACAACCCTTCCGCAGTGGGGGGCCCAAAACTGGACACAACACTCCAGATGTGGCCTCACCAGTGCTGAATAGAGGGGAATAATCACTTCCCTCAATCTGCTGGCAAGGCTCCTACCAATGCAGCCCAATATGCTGTTAGCCTTCTTGGCAAAAAGGGAACACTGTTGACTCATATCTAGCTTCTCATCCATGGTAATTCCCAGGTCCTTTTCTGCAGAACTGCTGCTTAGCCAGTTGGTCCCCAGCCTGTAGCAGTGCATGGGATTCTTCAGTCCTAAGTTCAGGACTCTGCACTTGTCCTTGTTGAATCTCATCCGATTTCTTTTGGCCCAATCCTCCAATTTGTCTAGGTCACTCTGGATCCTATCCCTACCCTCCAACATATCTACCTCTCTCCGCAGCTTAGTGTCATCCATGAACTTGCTGAAGGTGCAATCTATCCCATCATCCAGATCATTAATGAAGATGTTGAACAAAACCAGCCTCAGGACCAACCCCTGTGGCACTCCGCTTGGTAGCAGCTGCCAGCTAGACATCGAGCCATTGATCACTACCCATTGAGCCCGACGATCTAGCCAGCTTTCTACTCATCTTATAGTCCATTCATCCAATCCATACTTTTTTAATGTGCTAGCAAGAATACTGTAGAAGACAGTCTCAAAAGCTTTGCTAAAGTCAAAATAAATCACATCCACTGCTTTCCCTATATCCACAGAGCCAGTTATCTCATCATAGAAGGTAATTGGGTAGGTCAGGCATGACTTGCCTTTGGTGAATCCATGTTGACTGTTCCTGATCACCTTCGTCTCCTCCAAGCGCTTCAAAATGGTTTCCTTGAGGACCTGCTCCATGATTTTGCCGGGGACTGAAGTGAGGCTGGCTGGTCCGTAGTTCCCCGGTTTCTCTTTTTTTCCTTTTTTAAAGATGGACACTATATTTGTCTTTTTCCAGTCATCCGTAACCTCCCTCAATCATCACGAATTTTCAAAGATAATGGCCAATGGCTCTGCAATCACATCAGCTAAATCCCTCAGCACCCTTGGATGCAGTGCATCTGGCCCCATGGACTTGTACATGTCCAGCTTTTCTAAATGGTCCTTAGCCTTTTCTTTCATCACTGAGGGCTGCTCGCCTCCTCCCCATACTGCATTGCCTAGTGCAGCAGTCTGGGAGCTGCCCTTGTCTGTGAAGACTGAGGCAAAAAAAGCACTGAGTACTTCAGCTTTTTCCACATCATCTGTCACTATGTTGCCTCCACCATTCAGTAAAGGTCCCACACTTTCCCACCCAGCACCTGGCGGGGTGGCCTGCATGGACCAGGCAGTTACCAGGTTATGGTCAGGAGACGAGTAGTGGGGCTGGCATGGAGCCGGGTTAGGAGACCAGGGAGGCAGGGCCAGGCACAGGTGACAGACAGCAGGCATGTAGCAGAGTCAGGGACAAACCAGGGTCAGAAGCCAGAGACTAGGGCCTGAAGCTAGAGTCTTTGTACTCCTTGTTGGATGGTCTGTGGTGGAGGTAGATACGTGGACATCCAGTCACCAAAGTGCTTCATGCCAGAAGCAAGAGGTAACCTGTGGGCCTTGGTCTGAATGTATGTGGTCTAGAAGTCTCTGGAGACAAACCATGTCTTGCACCAGGAGCTGGGCAGTAGTCTTGGTGGGGGCACGTGGTTGCAGAGGATGATGGGGCCATTTTAGTCAGACCATCCATGACTGTTCGGACTACTGTCTGGCCATTCCACAATGGGAGTTCCACAAAGAAGTTTAGGCTGATGGCAGACCAAGGCCTACCTGGCATCTCCAGGGGTACAAAGGTGTCTAGGGGTCTGGTCTGGAACACCTTGGACAGCACTCACAGGAATCCATATAACTTGGACTTTGGCCCACATTCAAGTCCACCAAAAACTGGGCAGCCATGTGGGAGGTCATAAGGCAGCCAAAATGACCTCCCAATAGAGCATCAGGGCACAGTCATGACACCTCCAGACAGGGACACCCAAAGGAGACATATATGCCCTTGAAATATGTTATCCCATTCTGCATGGTGTAGCCAATGGTTTTAGATTATTGTTAATGTATTGTGTGATGTTATGATTAGCTAACATGTTATGGCATGTATAATAGCCACAGTAGGCCATAGGCTTAAGAAATGCTTGACTTAAGTAAGTGACCAAAGAATGACTCTCTGGCGCAAGATTACAGGAAAAGATGTACCAACTGGGTGATATTGCAAAGTAATATAGATAAGAGTAATTTTCTGCTTACAAGCAGTGGTGGATTACCCACTGGGCCAATGGAGCCCATACCCAGGGGCCCTGGGCACAGGGCCATCCCTACCCATATGCAAAGTACACAGCTGCATAGGGCACCAGGATAGTTGGGGCACCAAATTCCTTGGTGTCTTACACAGCTGCGTGCTGCTCCAGCCCCTGCCCCTGCCCCTGCCCCACCTCTTCCCCAAAGCCCCTGCCCTGCTCCACCGCAGCCCTGCCCCTACTCTGCCCTCACCCCGCCCCTTCCCACCCCAGCCCTTCCCAGCTCCGCTCCACCCCAGCCCTGCCCCCACTCCCCTGAGGACTGCAGCAGGGCTGGGCCTGTACTCACTGGTGGCAGAAAGTGCAGCAACCCAGCCCCAGCCATGCTGCCGGTAAGTGCTGGGGGGTGGTCCCCCCCTCCAGAGGCCTGGGGCCCCCTGCCCACCCGCAGGGGCTGTGTAGTGCCCCAGAATAGCTAGAGACGGCCCTGCCTGGGCAACTGGGGGTCCTGGAAAAATAGGCACCTCCCCGCCCCGACCTACTTTGCTCACTCAGCACTCCTGCTATGGGGCAGGGTTGGGGTGCAGGGGCTTGCCCCACTCCACCAGCCCATCCTTCCTGCCGGGGAGCAGGGCAAGCCCCTGTGCGTTGACACAGCTCTCTGGTTGGGGCGGGGGGGGGAGGGGCAGAGGGCACTGCAGTCAGAAGGGGGGGGGAGGGGCCCCCACTTGCTCTGGCTCACAAAACCCTAATCCGCCTCTGCTTACAAGGTACCCGGTAGTCACATTTTTCTAATCCATGCCCTAACCACAGGGTATACTTATGTGTGTAAATGCTAATGAGGTATAGTCAGAAACACATTACAAAAAGAGGGTGCCCAGATTAGGAAAATTGAGCTCCCTATGGGAGACTCCAGTAGGAACCATCTCTCTACTGATGATCAAGCCCTGAGAGACCCATCAGACCCTAACATTGTTAAGGATGTGAGTATAAACTATATTTGTAACTTGTGCATAGGTCTGTATAGAATTTCTGTATGCTTGCTTAATCGTTACTTTAATTATCAGAGGAGTAGTCCTGTTAGTCTGGATCTGTAAAAGCGGCAAAGAGTTGTGTAGCACTTTATAGGCTAACAGACATATTGGAGCATAAGCTTTAATGGGTGAATCCCCACTTCGTGCAGCTGACAAAGTGGGTATTCACCCACAAAAGCTTATGCTCCAATATGTCTGTTAGTCTATAAGGTACCACAGGACTCTATTACTTTAATTGTAACTTTACAGATTTTATTAAAATTGTCTAGACCTTGTGAATGTATGTGTGGTCACTAGCCTTGGTCTGTGTGTTCCTAGCCACTCTAAAATTGAAGCAAGTAGCAGAGGTGACTTTCACTCAAATCAAGAGAAAAATAAGGCCCAGCCCCCTGTCTCTGGTTCAAAGCTTGGGCCTTGCAGGCACTCAAGGTTTTTACATTCAGTAAAAGCCTATATCAGGTGCTGCACTCTCTCACTGTGGCGATGGCATTCTTTAAACACAATTTTGATTGTGAGCAGCTCCTTCCCCAGCATGTCATAATTCATCTCTGTGGGAGTGAGGTTTTGAGAGTAGAATGCACATGGGTGCAGAACTGAGTCACTGTGACAGTACCACCCCAAGGGCTAAGCTGGACGCATCTGCTTCCACTATAAATGGGCAAGTTGGGTCAGGGTGTGCCTGAATCAGGGCCATGGTGAGGACAGTCTTCAGCTGGACTTCAGGCGACCCAGTGAAGTGAACAGCTTTATGAAGGAGAGAGGTCAGGGGCTATTTGTTCAGAGAAGTTGGTGATGAATTGCCTATAAAGATTCACAAAGCCCAGGAAGCACTGAAGTTCTTGGAGGGCCTCAAGTGCTGTCCAGTTGCAGATCACTTCCACCTTCTATAAGTCCATCTGAATACCCTCCAGGGAGATCACGTAAGCTAAAAATTGAACGTTAGCCTGGTTGAAGGTGCCCTTCCTTGGTTTGGCATGCAAACCATACTTCTGTAGTCACTCCAGGGTGGCCTGGACATGATGGCAGTGCTGCTCAGGGCTCTCAGAAAACACCAATGTGTCATTAAGGCAGAAGATCATGTACTGCTCCAGGAAGTCCCTGAACACCTTGTTTACAAAGTGTTGAAATGTTGCAGGGGTGTTTGTTTAACCAAACGGCATTCTAGATGTGCAAAGTGCCCATATTGAGTACAAAAAGTGGTCTTCCATGCATCTCCAGGCCTCATGCACACTGGATTGTATGCTCTCCAAAGATCCTGGCAGTCCACAAGTGTCCCACAATTCTGGGATGAGGTACTGGTTACAAATAGTCACCTGATTCAGTGCACGATAATCTATGCAGAGGCATAGTGACCCATCCTGTGTTTGCACAAAGAGGACTGGTACCCCCACTAGAGAGGTGGCTCTCCAAATGAAGTCTCTTGTGAGATTTTCCTAGAGCCTCTAGCTCTGTTTCAGACATGGTGTATATCCATCCAGAGAGTGTCTTTGCCCTGGATTTTAGGTCTATTGGACAGTTGTAGTCCCTGGGGCGGGGGGGGGTGTGATTTGCCATTTTTCCTTTCAAAACATGTCCAGGCAGTCTTGGTATTAGTCAGGGAGGTGAGGTTCTGGCCTGAAGTCAACTGCTTCTGGTTAGCCCCCCACCATCTCATTTCCAAGGGTCTTACCCAGTCCTGGGGCCCAGGGAGCAGGTCACCTGGGGTCTGGTCGACTGGTTGGCGGCAAGCTTTCTGGCAGTATTCAGAGGAGAAGCTAATGGTCCTCCACCCCCAGGAGATACACAGGTGATGGCACTCCAACCAAGGAATGCCAAGAATTACAGGGAAGAATGGAGACCAGATCGCATCAAAGCATATCATTTCCCAGTGTTCAGTATGGCCTGTAGGGGGATGGTCTCTTAGTTAATCAGTCCTGACTATAGTTGTCCCCACCAGGTCCAGTGTGGGTTTGGGCTGTAAGGGATCTGGCAGGTTTGGGCTGCCTTAACATCTATAAGGTTGGCAATGGCCCTTGAGTCCTTGTCACCAGCTGTGGGCAGATCTGCTTCTCCTGCCCCAAACTGCAAGCGCAGCAGTGACTGGAAATGTGGGGAGAGCTCATAGTTCCCAGGTCAGGCTCTATGGAGTGTTGTGGGTGGTTCTGGAGTGTAGAACTCTGGTGATGCCCAGGCTGTAATCCCCTACTGGGCCTTGGCTGGTCCGTTTGCCAAGCTCTTTGGAGCTGGCCAGATGGTGAGGCATGTCCTGGTGCCCACAGTAAAAGTAGTAAAACACCTTCCATCAGTGTTGTTTCTCTTCTAAGGTCATGCACTAACGACTCAGGTCAACCAGCACACTCCCACCCAGCAGCACCCTATGGCCCACTCACTGCACTGCTCCCACCCAGGGGCCCCCTTACAGCACACTCACTGCACTGGTCCCATGTGGCACTCTACAGACCATTCAGTGCACTGCCCCACCCTTTTACTAAGGCTAAGATTTTGTCATGGATATTTTTAGTAACAGTTACGGACAGGTCAGGGGCAATAATGAAAAATTCACGGAAACCGTGACCTGTCCCTGACTTTTACTAAAAATATCCATGACAAAAAATGGGGAGCCTGGGCATCTGCTAGTGGGCTCAGAGCTCCAGGGTCCCCCTCCGCTGGTGGCTCCAAGCTGCATGGGTCCCCCCCCACCACCAGCGGTGGCCAGCAGATGTGGGAGTTCTGCCTCCCGCCTGCTGCGGCTGGGGGCAGCGGGGGTACCCTGCTGCTCCCTGCTTCTGCAGGTTGCAGCAGACCCTGCAGCTCCCAGCCAGCACTGGCTGAAGTCACGGAATCTGTGACTTCTGTGACTAAATTGGAGCCTTGCCTATCACCTGTTGACACACTCCTACCCAGCACCCTACAGCCCACTCACTGCACTGCCCCACCCAACCTATGGCCCACTCTCAGTACGTGTGGACCTAGCACCCTACAACAGGCCCCCACCCAGCACCTTATGGCCCACTCACACTCCCATCCCAGCCCTCTTACATGGTATGCTCCTACCCAGCACCCTGTGGTACACTTTCACTGAACGATCTCACTCCCCCACCCTAAGACTCCCTCACAGCCTTCACTCCCACTCACCAATCCCATGCCTTCACATGCTCAACCCCCCACCAGGGCTTAAATTCATCCTGAGTATTTCCAGGAGCCCTGGGGCTTGGGACTTCAGCCCCATGGGAGGTGCTAGGGCTCTCACAGGTTTAAAAATAGTTATTGAAGCTCTGATCTGGTTAAATTTAAGTCCTACCCACACCCCTTCCCAGTGACATCCAGCACAGCTAAGGCAGGTGGAATATGTGCGCCTTCAGTGCAAGCAACCCATGGCACTCAGAGACCAAGTGTGGGCTCTTGAGGCCAGAGCGGCTGAACTGGAGGAGCTACAGGAGACAGAGAGGTACATAGAGGAGACTTTCCAGAACACAGTAGAGAGGTCCTACCCCCAGTCTGACTGCCTCTGTGCTGTTGAGGAGGATGTATTCTTGTCAGCAAGTTAAAGAAGTATGGATTGGATGTATGGACTATAAGGTGGATAAAAAGCTAGCTGGATTGTTGGCCTCAATGGGGAGTGATCAACAGCTCATTGTCTAGTTGACAGTGGTATCAAGCAGAGTGCCCCAGGGGTGGGTAGTGGGGCTGGGTTTGTTCAACATTTTCATTAATGATCTGGGTGCCGATGGATTGCACCCTCAGCAAGTTCACAGATGACACTAAGCTGATGGGAGAGGTAAATACTCTGGAGGGTAGGGATAGGGTCCAGAGTGATGTAGACAAATTGGAGGATTGGGCCAAAAGAAATCTGATGAGGTTCAACAAGGACAAGTGCAGAGTTCTGCACTTAGGTTGGAAGAAACCCATGCACCGCTAGAGGCTGGGGACCAACAGGCTAAGTGGAAGTTCTGCAGAAAAGGACCTGGAAATTACAGTGGACAAGAAGCTGGATATGAGTCAGCAGTGTGCCCTTGTTGCCAAGGAGGCTAACGACATATTGTGCTGCATTAGTAGGAGCATTGCCAGCAGATTGAGGGAAGTGATTATTCCCCTCTATTTGGCACTGGTGAGACCACATCTGGAGTATTGCGTCCAGTTTTGGGCCCCCCACTACAGAAGGGATGTGGACAAACTGGAGAGAGTCCAGCGGAGGGCAATGAAAATGATTAGGGGGGAAAATTGGTCTTATTTAGTCTGCAGGAGAAAAGAGTGAGCAGGGATTTGATAGCTGCCTTCAACTACCTGAAAGGGGGTTCCAAAGAGGATGGAGCTAGGCTGTTCAGTGGTAGCAGACGACACAACAAGAAGCAATGGTCTCAAGTTGCAGTGCAGGAGGTCTAGGCTAGATATTCGGAAAAACCTATTTCGCTAGGGGGGTGGTGAAGCACTGGAAAGGGTTACCTAGGGATGTGATGGAATCTCCACCCTTAGAGGTTTTTAAGGCCCTACTTGACAAAGCCCAGGCTGGGATGATTTAGTTGGGGTTGGTCCTGCTTTGAGTATGGGGTTAGACTAGATGACCTCCTGAGGTCTCTTCCAACCCTAATCTTCTATGAAAGTCTTGGGGAAATAGATCACGCTGGAGTGGAGGGAAACAAAACCCACAGTGGAGGGAACCCCAGTTACTAGGAAGAAATAGCCGATAGTAATGGGGAATTCAAATTATTAGAAATATAGGTGGTTGGGTTTGTGATGACTGGGAGAACTGTATGGTGAATTGACTGCTGGGTGTAATAGTTGCAGACATCTAGGCAGGCTTATGTTCAGTGCTGGGAAGGAGCCAGTGGTCATGGTATATGCAGGTATCACTGGCATAGAGGGAAAGGTAGGAGAGAGGTCCTGAAGGCCAAATTTAGGCTGCTAGGTCAGAGAGTAAAGTCCAGGACCTCCATGGTAGCATTCTCTGAAAGGTTTCCAGTTTCACACGCAGGGCCAATTAGACAGGCAAAACTGCAGGGTCCCAATGCATGGACGAGACAATGGCATTGGGAGGAGGGTTTAGGTTTATTAGGAACTAGGGAACATTTTAGGAAAGGAGGAGGCTATACAGGAAGTATGGGCTCCACTTAAGCCAAAACGGAACAAGATTGTGGGCATGTAAAATGAAAAGGTCAGAGGAGTTTTTAATCTAAGGGCTGGGGAAAGCCGACAGGGGTGCAGAAGCACAGGGTTCAGAAGGATGCATCCCTTAGGAGAGGATTTATTAAAAGGGGACACTGTGTCCTAATAAAGGGGAGAAGAGAGAAGCTGATAGAGTACAGGTAGGTACATAAGAGAAAAAGGAAAGAGTCCCATTCAATTACATCACATGAAGGCAAACAACTAAACACTGCCACATTTTATAAATGCTTGTATACAGATGCTAGAAGTCTAAATACTAAGATGGGTGAACTTGAGTGCCTGGTATTAAGAGGCTAGTGACATAATAGGCATCACAGAAACTTGGTGGAATTATGCTAATCAATAAGATTACAGTAATACCAGGGTGTCAAGGGGTCCCCTGACTGCACATGGCTCCTCCTCCTGGTGGCTCTGGGGATTAGCTATTGCCAGGTGCTGTCCTCCACTGGCTATGTCTCTACCCATTGTCTTTCATTCTGTGGCTCCTCTGACTCCCCAAGCTGTAGCTTTCTGTTTGTGGCTTGGCCCTCTGGTTTGCCAACTCTCCAGGAATTAAAGATAAATCTTTAATTAAAGATTATGTCACATGATGAAACATCCAGGAATACATCCAACCCAAATTGGCAACTCTACCCTCTGGTCAGGTCATAAGACCCTCCCCTTCCGAGAAAATCAAAGTCCTTCCAGACCAGCTGGCTGGCATCTCCAATGCCTTGCACCATTTCTCAGTGGCTGGTAGGGGAACCCAGGCCCACGCTCTGCACTGAGTTCCAGCCCAGAGACCCTGTCAAATATAAAGGGAAGGGTAAACATCTTTCTGTATACAGTGCTATAAAATTCCTCCTGGCCAGAGGCAACATCCTGTTACCGGTAAAGGGTTAAGAAGCTCAGCTAACCTGGCTGGCACCTGACGCAAAGGATAAATAAGGGGACAAGATACTTTCAAGTCTTGGGGTGGGGGCAGGCTTCCGTTTGTGCTCTTTGTTTACGTGCTTCTTTTTTGGGACTGAGAGAGGCCAGACAGAAATCTATTTTCTTCAATGCATCCTAATCCAAGTCTCCAATATTGCAACCAGTATAGGTAAGCCAGGCAAGGCGGATTAGTTTATTAGTATGTACTGGAGATGGAGAAGGCAAGGGCTCAGCAGAATTTACCAACCAACCCTATCAATCCTTCTCCAGGTACTGCTTCCCATCCCAGAAAGTTCCCCACCTACAAGGCAGGCGATGATACTGAGGCTTTCTTAGAAAACTTTGAAAGGGCCTGCTTGAGTACAGCATCTCTACAGACCAGTACATGGTAGAGCTGAGGTCGCAGCTCAGTGAACCCTTAGCAGAGGTGGCAGCTGAAATGCCTAAGGAACACATGAACAGTTATGAACTTTTTAAAACCCAGGCAAAAGTCAGAATGGGGCTAACACATGAGCATTCCTGTTGGTGGTTCAGAGCCCTGAAGTGGAGACCAAACGTCTCATTTACCCGACATGCCTACCACATTGTGAAATATGGGATTCCTGGATGTCAGGAGCAAGTGTTAAATCCCCAAAAGAGTTGCCCTTCTGAATGCAAATGGAGCAGTTCTTAGGGGGTGTTCCTGAGGAAATAGAAAGATACATCCTAAATGGGAAGCCCCAAACTAATCAAGGCAGAGGAGATTAGAGCCAAATGGGTGGAGGTGGCAGAAAAGAAGAAAAAAACTAGTAGCAGTTGGAGCGAATATCAGAAGGGGCAACCTGAAATAAAACCCTATCACCGGGGACAACCCAAGGCCCCACCTACATCCCAAGGAAAACCCTAGACACCTTATCATGCCACCACACCATTCTCCAGCAACCCACCTTGCCCCAGTGACCAGTCAACTGGGCGATGTTTTAAATGTAACAAGCTGGGGCATGTGAAGGCCAACTGCCCCAAGAACCCCAACAGATTACAGTTCATTGCACCGGGGTCACACCAAAGGTCCTCAGGCCCAGAGGCCTCCCAGAGACCCTTAGAGTGAAGGGAAACTGTTAGTGTGGGCAGGAAGAAGGTTACAACGTGGAGGGACACTGGAGCACAAGTGTCAGCTATCCATCAATCCTTAGTGAACCCCAACTTAATCAACATAGAGGCTCAAGTGACAATTCAACCCTTCAAGTTGATTTGCCTTCAATTTGCCTACAGCCAAGTTGCCTGTCCAGTACAGGGGCTGGTTAGGAATGTGGACTTTTGCAGTCTATGATAATTATCCTATTCCCATCCCGCTGGGGAAAGACTTGGCCAACCAGGTAAAGCTGGCCAAGAGGGTGGAAATGGTCACCTGCAGCCAAACTAAGCAAGCCTCCACACCTATCCCTGTTCTTGAGCCTTCCACCAGGGCCCCGTCTGTGTTACCAGAAACCCAGATGGAGGTGGTGGAACCGGATCCCTTGCCAATGACTGCAACGGCCATAGTGGATCCAGTACCAGAGACCCAGCCAAAGCCAGTCCCCAAACCGAAACTGGTGAAGCAACCAGCACCAAAACCATTGCCAGCACTGAGTCCAGCACTTGCAACCCTGTCTACAGCTCCAATACCAGAGGGCACCACCGAGCCTGCACTGGAAGCAGCAGCAAATGACCCTACACAAGAGGCTCAGCCAGAGCCTGAAATACCCCATAGTGCACCAGCGGAAAGTGGTTCACCATCAACAGAAACAGCCCCATCACCTGCATTGTTTTCAGAGGGACCAAGCACAGGTGAACAATCCAGTGAGGAACTGATGTCTCCAGCATCAAGGGAACAGTTCCAGGCCAAACAGGAAGCAAATGAAAGCCTCCAGAGAGCTTGGATGGAGGCATGGAGCAACGCACCGCCTCAACTCTTCTAATCAATCTTGGTTTGTTGTAAAAAAAAAATGTATACAAGAAAATTCTTTCTGGTGGGCATCAGAAAGACTGGCATCCTCAGAGACAGTTGGTAGTTCCAACTAAGTACTGGGAAAAGCTCTTGAGCTTAGACCACAATCATCCTAGTGGCCATGCTGGGGTAAACTGTTTGGGGAGGTTATTCCACTGGGAGGGAATGGGCAAGGATGTTTCTACCTATGTCCGGTCTTGTGAGGTGTGCCAAAGAGTGGGAAAACCCCAAGACCAGGTCAAAGCCCTTCTCCCACCACTCTCCATCATTGAGGTTCCATTTCAGCAAGTAGCTGTGGATATTCTGGGTCCTTTTCCAAAAAAAGGACCCAGAGGAAAGCAGTACACACTGACTTTCATGGATTTTGCCACCTGATGGCTGGAAGCAGTAGCTCTCAGCAACACCAGAGCTAAAAGCATGTGCCAGGCACTAACAGACATTTTTGTCAGGGTAGGTTGGCCCTCCAACATCCTTACAGATGCAGGAACTAATTTGCTGGCAGGAACTATAGAAAGCCTTTGGGAAGCTCATGGGGTAAATCACTTGGTTGCCACGCCTTACCACCATCAAACAAATGGCATGGTGAAGAAGTTTAATGGAACTTTGGGGGCCATGATACATAAATTCGTAAATGAGCACTCCAATGATCGGGACCTAGTGTTGCAGCTGTTGCTCTTTGCCTACAGAGCTCTATCACATCCCAGTTTAGGGTTTTCGCCATTTGAACTTGTATATGGCCGCAAGATTAAGGGGCCATTACAGTTGGTGCAGCAGCAGTGGAGGGGTTTACACCTTCTCCAGGAACTAACATTCTGGACTTTGTAACCAACCTACAAAACACCCTCCGAACCTCTTTAGCCCTTGCTAAAAAACCCTAAAAGATACTCAAAAAGAGCAAAAAGCCTGGTATGATAAACATGCCAGAGAGCGTTCCTTCAAAGTAGGGGACCAGGTCATGGTCTTAAAGGTGCTCCAGGCCCATAAAATGGAAGCGTCGTGGAAAGGGCCATTCACAATCTAAGAGCACCTGGGAGTTGTTAATTATTTCATTTCCCCACCTCCAACCGAAAGCCTAAGGTGTACCATATTAATTCTCTAAAGACCTTTTATTCCAGAGAATTAAAGGTTCGTCAGTGTACAGCCCAGGGAGGAGATGACGCTGAGTGGCTTGAATGTGTCTACTATGAAGGGAAAAGAGATGGTAGTGTGGAAGGGGTAAACCTCTCCATGACCCTTGGGCGTATGCAGCGACAGCAGATCAAGGAGCTGTGCACTAGGTACGCGCCAACGTTCTCAGCCACCCCAGGACTGACTGAACGGGCATACCACTCCATTGACACAGGTAATGCTCACCCAATTAAAGTCCAACCTTACTGGGTGTCTCCTCAGGCTAAAACTGCTATAGACCGGGAGATCCAGGATATGTTACAGATGGGTGTAATCCGCCCCTCTGGAAGTGCATGGGCATCTCCAGTGGTTCTAGTCCCCAAACCAGATGGGGAGATACGTTTTTGCATGGACAACCGTAAGCTAAATGCTGTAACTCGCCCAGACAACTATCCAATGCCATGCACATATGAACTATTAGAGATGACTGGGCCCGTCTCAGTTTCTCCACCTTGGACTTAACCAAGGTGTACTGGCAGGTACCGCTAAATGAATCTGCCAAGGAAAGGTCAGCCTTCATCACACATCGGGCTGTATGAATTTAATGTGCTCCCTTTTGGGCTGCGGAATGCACCTGCCACCTTCCAAAACCTTGTAGATGGTCTCCTCATGGGATTGGAAGAATATGCAGTCACCTACATTGACGACGTGGCCATATTTTTGGATTCCTGGGCAGAACACCTGGAACATCTACAAAAAGTCTTCGAGTGCATAAGGGAGGCAGGACTAACTGTTAAGGCTAAGAAGTGTCAAATAGGCCTAAACACCTTGGACACCAGGTGGGTCAAGGAACTATCAACCCCCTACAGGGATGCTATCCTGCTACCAACCCCAAGTGGATGCTATCCAAACGTGGCCTGTCCCAAAGTCAAAGAAACAGGTCCGATCCTTCTTAGGCTTGGCCGAATATTACAGGCAATTTGTACCGCAATACAGCCAAATCACTGCCCCACTGACAGACCTAACAAAAAAAAACAAAACAGCCAAATGCAGTTCAGTGGACTGAAAAGTGTCAAAAGGCCTTTAACCAGCTTAAAGTGACACTCATGTCTGACTCTGTGCTGAGGGCCCCAGACTTTAACAAACCGTTCCTAGTAACCACAGATGCGTCCAAGCGTGGTGTGGGAGCCATCTTAATGCAGGAAGGACCAAATCAAGAGTTCCATCCTGTCGTGTTTCTCAGCAAGAAGCTGTCTGAAATGGAGAGCCACTGGTCAATCAGTAAAAAGGAATGTTACGCCATTGTCTACGCTCTGGAAAAGCTACGCCCATACGTTTGGGGATGGCGTTTCCACCTGCAAACCGACGATGCTGCGCTACAGTGTCTTTGTACCGCCAAGGAAAATAAAGAACTTATTCGGTGGAGTTTAGCTCTCCAAAATTTTAATTTCGACATACAACACATTTCAGGTCCTTCTAACAAACTGGCTAATGCACTCTCCCGTAAAAGTTTCCCTGAATCAACTAGTCCAAATTGTCCTTAAGATGTGAGAAATATTGTTAGTCTTTATACAGTTAGTAGTATATTTAAAAATGCATGTGTCTTATTAACTCTGTTTTCTCCTAGAGCTCCAGGAAGAAATCACAGCCAGTGTTTCACCCTATCTGATTTGGTGGGGCGTGTCAAATATAAAGAGAAGAGTAATCACCTTTCTGTATACAGTGCTATAAAAATCCCTCCTGGCCAGAGGCAACATCCTGTTACCTGTAAAGGGTTAAAAAGCTCAGGTAACCTGGCTGGCACCTGACCCAAAGGACCAATAAGGGGACACGATACTTTCAAATCTTGGGGGGACGGAGGGGGAAGGTTTTTGTTTGTGCTCTTTGTTTACATGGTTGTTCTCTCTTGGGACTGAGAGAGGTGCCTGGCAGAAATCCATCTTCTCCAACCCATCCTAATCC
This sequence comes from Lepidochelys olivacea, assembly GCF_965140295.1. Lineage (NCBI taxonomy): Eukaryota > Metazoa > Chordata > Testudines > Cheloniidae > Lepidochelys > Lepidochelys olivacea. Next base: position 40,232,336 of record NC_140418.1, on the reverse strand, counting down.
AAGTCTCCTATATTGCAACCAGTATAGGTAAGCCAGGCAAGGCAGATTAGTTTATCTTTTGTTTGATGTGAATTTTCCCTGTGTGAAGAGGAAGGTTTATTCTGGTTTTCTGTAACTAAGGTTTTGGCCAGAGGGGGATCCTCTGTGTTTTGAATCTGAATACCCTGTAAAGTATTTTCCATTCTGATTTTACAGAGATGATTTTTACCTTTCTTTTAAGAACCTGACTGATTTTTTCATTGTTCCAAGATCCAGGAGTTTGGGTCTTTAATTTTGTTACAAATTGGTTAGGATATTATTCTCAAACCTCCCCAGGAAAAGGAGGTGTGTAGGGCTTGGGGGGGATCTTTTGGTGGAAGACATCTCCAAGTGGTCTCTTTCCCTGTTCTTTGTTTAAACGCTTGGTGGTGGCAGCATACTGTTCAAGGACAAGGCAAAGTTTATACCTTGGGGAAGTTTTTAACCTAAACTGGTCAGAATAAGCATACGGGGTCTGTCATGCGGGTCCCCACATCTGTACCCTAGAGTTCAAAGTGGGGAAGGAACCCTAACAGACCCTGTAAGGGGAGGAGGGATAGCTCAGTGGTTTGAGCATTGGCCTGCTAAACCCAGGGTTGTGAGTTCAATCCTTGAGGGGGCCATTTAGGGATTTGGGGCAAAAATTGGGGCTTGGTCCTGCTTTGAGCCGGGGGTTGGACTAGATGACCTCCTGAGGTCCCTTCCAACCCTGATATTCTATGATTCTAACAAGCAGCCAAGGCCTGTACAGTCCTACCCCTTGCTGCTGTTTCCCTGGGCTTCTTCCTACTTATCTGGCTTCTCCCTCTTCCTGGGTTTGCCAACCCAAGCTACGTCTTCTCAGGGAGTGGCTATAGAGTACTTCCTAAGAGCCCCTTGCTGCTCTCAGCTCCTGGGCTCTACACAGGTCCTTCCCGCTCCTGCCCAGCAGAGCCCATTTTCATTTAGTGGCCTGCTCCTTGTCTCCTTCTTGGTAATGGGCCTGCCTATTCACTTCAACCAAATGGCAGATGAAATTGAATGTTTATAAATGCCAAGTAATGCACATTAGAAGTCATAATCCCAACTATACATACAAAATGATGGGGTCTAAATTAGCCGTTACTGCTTGTAGCAAAGCTATAACTCACCAGTGTGGCACCTCCTGCTGGTCATCTCAGGAATTAGCTCTTTCCAGCCTTCAGAGCACCCTCTGCAGGCCAGTGTCTCACCTACCACTGGCCCTATATCCCTCCCCTCCCTGGGGAGCCCCCAACCCTCTAAACCCACCTTGCCTCAAGGGCGACTACCAGTCATCATCTAACCCCCGCTCACTGGGACCGACTGCAGTGTGATGGCTACTCAACACTGGCAAGGGGTTAGGACCAGCTGCCTCTACCTATTCTCAGACTGCCCCTCTACCTTTCTGGGCCTTTACCAAAGCCTTCAGCCTGGAGCTCCCCAGTGCCCTTCCCTAGCACTGCTCCACTTAAGGTACTTAAGGTCCGAATGACTAGGCAGCAGTTCTGCAGAAAAGGACCTAGGGGTGACAGTGGACGAAAAGCTGGATATGAGTCAGCAGCCTGCCCTTGTTGCCAAGAAGGCCAATGGCATTTTGGGATGTATAAGTAGGAGCATAGCGAGCAGATTGAGGGACGTGATCATTCCCCTCTATTCGACATTGGTGAGGCCTCATCTGGAGTACTGTGTCCAGTTTTGGGCCCCACACTACAAGAAGGATGTGGATAAATTGGAGAGAGTCCAGCAAAGGGCAACAAAAATGATTAGAGGTCTGGAACACATGACTTATGAGGAGAGGCTGAGGGAACTGGGATTGTTTAGTCTGCAGAAGAGAAGAATGAGGGGGGATTTGATAGCTGCTTTCAACTACCTGAGAGGTGGTTCCAGAGAGGATGGTTCTAGACTATTCTCAGTGGTAGAAGAGGACAGGACAAGGAGTAATGGTCTCAAGTTGCAGTGGGGGAGGTTTAGGTTGGATATTAGGAAAAACTTTTTCACTAGGAGGGTGGTGAAACACTGGAATGCGTTACTTAGGGAAGTGGTAGAATCTCCTTCCTTAAAAGTTTTTAAGGTGAGGCTTGACAAAGCCCTGGCTGGGATGATTTAGTTGGTGTTGGTCTTGCTTTGAGCAGGGGGTTGGAGTAGATGACCTCCTGAGGTCCCTTCCAACCCTGATATTCTATGATACCTCACTCTCAGGCACCTAACCCTTCCCACTCCAGAGCTAAAGACTCCTCTCTCCTAGTTCTATGACCACAGCCCTCTTATAAAGGCCAGCTGGGCCCTGATTGAGCTGGTCACAGCTGTGGTCAGCTACACAGTCAGCTTCGCCAGCTGTTCTTAATCCCTTTTACCCAGCCACAGCCCTCTCCAGGGCTGTTTTCATCCCCTGTTCTGCAGGAGTGGGGCAGCTGCCTGACTACAGGGAGAGGTCAGTCTGCATGGGCTACCCTAGACTGCTGCTGGCTGGAGCTCCCTCCTTCTTTGGGGAACTGCTGCTGCCTGGGACTCTCTTATTTCCTGAGCTGCTTCTGCTGGTTGGAGTCTCCCTCTCTGGACTGCTGTTGCTGAGTGGGGATGCATTGCCGATCTGCCCCCCCCGGAGGGAGAAGCATGGGCCCCACCACCACCTAGGGGTCTCTCCTGCTTGGCCAGCTGACTGCTGTTTGCTGCTGTGCCGGAGATGCTGCTGTCGTTAAGGAGGAAGAGGAGAACACCTGCCGAGGGACATCATGGAGGAGGTTTGTCCATGGACTGAGTGACTTTAACGTCTCTGTTCCTGCGGTGGTGGCAACTCCTGTTGCTGTTGTGGGGAGCACAGAGGAGAGGGGCGGAGCCCACCCCCTTGCCCATCTGCACCACCCCCACTGTTGCTGCCGCCCCCTCCACCACCCCACTTACCAACTGGACCCGCTCTTTGCCCCTCGATGTGGCTGCTTGTTCTCCACCCCGCCGCCACCACCACCACCTGGGACTGTGTGCAGCAGTAAGCAGCAGAGACTAAGTTACACAGGTGCACGTGCTCCCCACCTTGGATTTATACCCCCCCAGCTGCGTTTGGCTGGGGGGGACCTTTCCCTGCTGTCCTCCCTAGCCTCCCTGTGTTACTTTACCTCTGCCCCCCTGCAGCCTGCCCCGCCCGCTACTTGCTTTGTCCCTTTGGGAGTTCCCCTTCTGTTAGTTTGCCTTTCCTGCCTGGGCCCTTCTTTGTTTGCTACCTGCCCTGCCCCAAACTTTGGGTTTTAGTTTGGTTGCTGGCCCCGCCCTTCCCCTTGTAGCTTCCATTTGTGATTTGCCTAGCTTTCACTTTTTCCCCTGTCCTCCTTTGCTCCCCCAGTTCAGTTCCTTCTCCCTGTGCCCCCATGCCCCCTCCATAAGCACTTGTGCCCTTTTCAGTTGCCCCCCTTCCCACTGTTCACAGCCTTCTTAATGGAATTGTAATCCCTCCCTTTCCCAGTGCAGCCAGAAGAGCTGTCCTGTAACTGCCCCCCCACCCCACCATTTTGCCCCTGCTGGCACCCTCCTCTCCTCCCTGCAGCCTAGCAGGGAGGAGTGGTTGCTTCTTTCCTTTCCCCTGCCCCCTGACCTTGGGATGCCCTCCTCTCCTGCCTACAGCTCAGCAGGGAGGAGTGGGTGGTCCCTCCTCCCCTACTTGCAGTTTAGTGGGGAGGTGTGGTTGCTTGTTCCCTTGCTCCCCCTTCCCCATTACCTCCTCTGCACTCCCCCCCACCAAGGCACCCTCCTTCCCTGAATAGAGCTTAGCAGGGAGGAGTCATCGCCCACTCCCACAGGGCTGCCCAGAGGGGGAAGCAAGTGGGGCAATTTGCCCTGGGCCCCACAGGGGCCCCTTTGAGAGTTTTCAGTGGCAGGTCCTTTAGTGCCGCCGAACACATCTGGAGTGAAGGACCCACCACCGAAGACCTGCCACCGCTTCTTCCGCTCTGGGTCTTCGGTGGCAATTTGGCGGCGGGGTGTCCTTCCGCTCCACTTCGGCCAAGTGCCCTGAAGACCCAGAGCAGAAGGACCCCCGCCACCAAAGACCCCAGGCCCCCTGAATCCTCTGGGTGGCCCTGACTGGGGCCCCATTCCCCCGCTCCTCCTGTTAGCTCCCTCATCCCCTGCGTGTTTCCTAGTGAGTTTTCAATGAAGTCACACAAATGAGGGTCATTCTTGTCAGTTGCCAGCTTGTGCAGATCAAGGAGTGACTGGTTCACATTCTTTTCCAGGTGCAAGGCGTGTTGGCTAGCGGGGAGGAGCGGCTGTCCATTGTCCCAAGCCCATATTAAGGTCTCCTCCTGTCTTTTGCCATCATGGAGAAGGACCCTGCCCCTGCTCCTGCCCCAGCTGATCCTATGGTTCACCCCCTTCACCACCGTCCCTGCCCACCCCAGCAGCTGAACTTTTGGCCACCATTGGTCCAGACTGCACCGCTGCCATGACCCCCCCATTCCACTGGTAAAAAAGGCCAGGGGAACAAAAAGGGCAAAGGCCCCGCCCGGAGAACAAAATCTCCCGCTGGCAGGGCCACTCCCTACATCTGCCATGGCCCCTCCTTCCCTGGCCGTTCCGTCCACCAGCTCTGGGGGTGCTCCATCCCTAGCCCCCAGAGCATATGCCCAGGTGGCCACCAACCCCCCCTCCTCCCCACATGCCACTGTGCCGTCTTCCCTGACTGCTGTCTCTGCTACCATCCCTGGTGGCTGGGGTCCCTTCCCCTCTTTGACCAGGAGGCACAGCATCTGCTGCCTCCTCGTGCCCGCCTTGCCTCACGTTGAAACATACGTGTGGGCACTGGCAAGGGTGGTGGGGCTCACGGCCGTTGTGGCGGCCTCCAAGATGTATGGTAAAGTTGTGTTCTTCCTATGTCAGAGGCCGCTGCTCAGCAGGCAGTAGAGAAGGGCCTGGCGGTGGGGGGCATGTTCGTCCCCCTAGAACCTCTGTAGGACTTGGGTGTACGGGTGATATTGACCTCCGTCCCGCCTTTCCTGCCCAACACTGCCCTGTTGCCTGCCCTCTCCCCCCTGGGGAAGCCCATTTCAGTCATCAGCCCTCTCCCGCTGGGCTGCAAGGACCCTGCCCTCTGCCACATTCTTTTCTTCTGCTGGCAGGTGCAGTTCCAAGTGCCACCGGCGACATATGGTGGGGCAGCACTTGAGAGGTCCTTCCTGGTGCCCTATCAGGGGACCCATTGCCAGGTCCATTATTCGACGAGGGAGGCCCAGTGCTTCTTCTGCTGGGCGACGGGGCATGTCCAGAGGGACTTCCCCCAGCCTGCCCCTGAGGGACGCCCAGGACCCCCGAAACCTGGGAGGGTGCTGGCATGGTCACCACCAGTGACCATGGTGGCCTGGCCACGACTGCTGCTGCCCCTCCTCCTGTGGAGGAGAGAGTGGCAAGACCCTTGCCAGCTGAGGAAGAGGGCCCGCCCCAGGGGGAGGCTTCCCTTTCTGCCGCTGTCCTGTCCTTGCTGCCCCGTGACCCAGAACCCTTGCCCCCTGGCTCTGCCCCTGCCAACTGGCCCTCCACCTCCAGCTTGGAGGGCTGGGTGCTCTTCTGGGGGAAGCGCTATGCCTGCAAATCGTGGGCTCAATCCCTCCCCTCTGATGCGGAGGGAGAGGAGGCCCCCTGAAAGATGCTGCGGGGGGCTGATGTTACTACATCTTCCGCCGCACCCCCAGAAGGATCCCAGCAGGAGGCGCTAGCCATGGGAGCCATGGCTGTGGATGGAGCAGCCACTGCCCCCCTTGTTGAGTCTCCCTCCCCCCCACCGGAGGCCTCTGCAGAAGTTCCCATGGCCCCTATATAATCTGTGCCCCCCGCTGCTGCTGATACCGGGACAACTGTTGCCCCTGTGACTGGCGGGGAGGTTGCCGGGGCCGCGGGAACTGAACTCACCTCAATATTTGATGAGATCAAGGCCCTGGGTCTGACCCCGGTCACCCAGGGGGAGGACGACCCTCCACTCCCGGGCCTCGATCTGGGCGGTGGCTTACTCCCGCCAACCTCTCCTCCTCCTTGCCCTTCACCCCCAACTGTTGCCCCTGCTCTGGTCCTTCGGGCGCCCCTGGCCTTTCCTTTCTGCCCGGCCACGGATGGCACCTTGTCTGAGGCCGCCGAGCCCCTTGGGGTGATGGCCGAGGCTGAGCAGCCAGGCCCCAGGCCTTTGGGCTCACCCTCCACTGCCCAGACAGAGCAGTTGGCCTCCCTTTCAGAGGGAGGGGCCCCACTGTAGATTCCATCGTGCCCGCCGCCGTGGCTGCGGGTAACGCGTTTGTCATGATGCCCGTGCCTGGCATCAGGGAAGGCCCCCCTTCTGCCCCTGACCTTTGGTCCACAACCCCGGCTGAGAGAAGCTGCACCCCAACTGCTCGGCTGCCGGGGATCATGATGCTACCTCTGCCCCCATTCCTGTCCCTGTTCCTGCCTTTGGTCCAGTTTCTGCCCCCTCTCCCATCCCAGCCCCCATATCGGTCCCTGCCCCTGCTCCCACTCCTTATCCCGACCCAGTCTCTGTTCCTGCCCCGATCCTGTTTTTTCCCCCTCTCCAGTCCCAGCCCCAGGCTCAGCCCCTGCTCCTGCCCTAGCCGTTGTTCCTGCTCCCACCCCTCCTTGTGCCCTAGTTAATGCTCCTGCCCCCAACCCTGATCCTGCTCCCGGCCCCACTCCTGTCCCCACAGCATTGCCTGCCCCTCTTCCCTCCATCTCCCATGCTATTGCCACCCCCGAGGTTGTCTCATTTCCATTGCCCATGGACAACCCTCAGGGGGCGGTTTTCATGTCCCCTCTTCCCGACGCTATGGGGGCTGTACTTTTCCCTCCACTACCTCCTCGCATGCCGGGGATGGGGACAGGCTGCCAGGCGCAGCCATGCCAGGGCTCAGCCCCTTTTTTGCCCATTTCTGTGGGCCGCGAGGACTTCTCAGGGGCCCCACCAGAGGATGGCACCAGAGGATGGCAGTGGATTGGCTGCTACGTCCCCCTCTCTGCTGAGGGATGAGCTACGCCGCTTCCTGAAGGACACCCATGGCTCAAAGGGCAAAGTGCAGCTCACCCTTCAGCGCTGAGGGGACTTCCATCACATCCTCAAAAGTGAAGGCCCTTTTGGGGGAGGGGAGAGGGACCGCAACTCCCTGTTGACCTTTGGGGTCAAACATGGGTTGTTGCGGGGCCCGCTGGAGGCTGTCGATCATCCTGCCCATAAGGATTCGTCCCAGCCCTCCCTATGAAAGACACCATCTTTGCCACATTAAACACCCACGGCTGTAGGGTGGGTCTCTGCAGGAGCCAGGTCATCCCCTCCCGAAGGAAGGAGAGCTACTTCGTGGTCTTCCTGCAGGAGAACACACAACTCCAGCCATTGAGGCTAGCTGGTGGCTGGAATGGGGGACGGGGTTTATTTTAACCACCTCAGCGCCTGCTCGGCTGGGGTGGCCACCCTGTTCTCCCCTGAGCTACAGCCCGAGGTGCTGGGGGGTCGCCGAGTTTGTGCCGGGCTGCCTGCTGCACATCCTGGCCTGTGTGGAGGGGCTGACATTAAACCTGGTCAATGTCTATTCCCTGAACACAGGCCCGGAACGAGTGCGTTTCTACCAGCAGGCATCGGCCTTCCTTGGCACCTTGGATCCTCATGAGTGCCTGGTCCTGGGCGGGGACTTCAACACCATCCTCAAGGTCCGGGACTGCTCAGGAGTCGAGAAATCCCAGGCAGCTGTGGGCGTCCTCAGGGATATTGGGGACCATCGCTCCCTGGTGGACATCTGGCGCGACCACCACCCGGACGACGATACCACCTTCACCTATGTCTGGGTGGGAGACTATCAGTCTCGCCACTCCCCGTTGGAATGCATTTATTTCTCACATTTCCATCTGGCATGGGCCCATGGCTCCGGTATCCAGCCGGCCCCATTCTCGGATCACCACTTGGTGACCGTGACGGCCTCTCTCAGTTCAGAGAGGCTGAGGCCAGCCTATTGGCATTTTAACAACAGCTTGCTGGAGGACATGGGCTTCGTGGCATCCTTCTGGGAGTTCTGGCTGGCCTGGCGGGGGCAGCAGTGCACCTTTCTCTCTGCAAGGTGGTGGTGGGATGTGGGGAAGGTGCGTGCATGGCCCTTAAAATCATAGAATATCAGGGTTGGAAGGAACCCCAGAAGGTCATCTAGTCCAACCCCCTGCTCGAAGCAGGACCAATTCCCAGGTAAATCATCCCAGCCAGGGCTTTGTCAAGCCTGACCTTAAAAACCTCTAAGGAAGGAGATTCTATCACCTCCCTAGGTAACGCATTCCAGTGTTTCACCACCCTCTTAGTGAAAAAGTTTTTCCTAATATCCAATCTAAACCTCCCCCACTGCAACTTGAGACCATTACTCCTTGTTCTGTCATCTGCTACCATTGAGAACAATCTAGAGCCATCCTCTTTGGAACCCCCTTTCAGGTAGTTGAAAGCAGCTATCAAATCCCCCCTCATTCTTCTCTTCTGCAGGCTAAACAATCCCAGCTCCCTCAGCCTCTCCTCATAAGTCATGTGTTCTAGACCCCTAATCATTTTTGTTGCCCTTCGCTGGACTCTCTCCAATTTATCCACATCCTTCTTGTAGTGTGGGGCCCAAAACTGGACACAGTACTCCAGATGAGGCCTCACCAATGTCAAATAGAGGGGGGTGATCACGTCCCTCGATCTGCTGGCTATGCCCCTACTTATACATCCCAAAATGCCATTGGCCTTCTTGGCAACAAGGGCACACTGCTGACTCATATCCAGCTTCTCGTCCACTGTCACCCCTAGGTCCTTTTCTGCAGAACTGCTGCCTAGCCATTCGGTCCCTAGTCTGTAGCGGTGTATTGGATTCTTCCATCCTAAGTGCAGGACCCTGCACTTATCCTTATTGAACCTCATCAGATTTCTTTTGGCCCAATCCTCCAATTTGTCTAGGTCCTTCTGTATCCTATCCTTCTCCCTCTTCTACTGTGACTACTCCCGGGGCGCCAGCCGGCAGAGAGATGTGGTGATAGGGCAGTTGGAGCAGGAGATCTTAGAGCTAGAGAGGTGTCTGGCCTCCGGCCCCGAGGATCCACCCCTCTGCTCAGCGTACTGGGAGGAGCTTTGGGCCCTGGAGGACCATCGGGCCCAGAGCTCCTTCGTTCAATCCTGCATCCGTCTCCTTAGGGAGATGGATCGCGGCTCCCGTTTCTTCTACGCCATTGAGAAAAAGAAGGGGGGCCAAAAAGCATGTCACCTGCCTCCTGGCGGAGGACGGCACCCCCCTCATGGATCCGGAGGAGATGCGTGGAAGTGCCAGGGCCTTCTACGTCAGCCTCCTCTCCCCGGATTCGACCGACGCCGAAGCCCGCAGGGTGCTCTGGACCAAACTCCCGATGGTCAGCACAGGCGACCAAGACCGGCTGGAGCTGCTTCTCTCTCTGGCCGAGCTCTTGGAAGCCCTCCATCTCATGCCCACGAACAAATCTCCGGGCATGGACAGGCTGACCGTGGAGTTCTATCGTGTGTTTTGAGACGTCCTCGGCCCGGACCTTGTCAGTGTCTGGGCTGAGTCCTTGCAAAGTGGGGTCCTCCCCCTCTCATGTAGGGATGGTCTGTCGTTCGCCCTCCTGTCCCTAGACCAGGAGAAGGCGTTCGACGGGATGGACCGCTGGTATCTCCTGGGCACTCCGCAGGCGTTCGGCTTCGGGACCCAGTTTGTGGGTTTTCTCCGGGTGCTGTACGCTGACGCAGAGTGTCTGGTCAGGCTCAACTGGACCCTCACCGAGCCGGTCAGCTTAAGGCAGGGAGTACGGCAGGGGTGCCCCCTCTTGGGCCAGCTGTACACCCTGGTGATCAAGCCCTTCCTCTGTAAGAGGTTGACGGGGTTGGCGCTGTGGGAGGTGGAGCTGCGGCTGGTCCTGTCGGCGTACACTAATGACATGCTCCTCGTGGTCCAGGACCCAGGCGACCTGATGCGGGTGGAGGCCTGCCAGGCCGTTTACTCGGTGACCTCCTCCGCCTGGGTCAACTGGGTCAAGAGCTCTGGCCTGGTGGTTGGGGACAGGTGGCAGGGGAGCTCCCTCCCACCCACGCTTTAAGCCATCCAGTGGAGGGTGGGTCCACTGCTCTATAATGGCATTTATCTATCTGCCACGCATTCTTCTCCGCTGGAGAATTGGCAGGATTTGGAGGCCAGGGTGGGCGAGCAGCTGCAGAGATGGACAGGACTGCTCCGGTGTCTCTCCCTGCAAGGGAGGGCACCGGTGCTGAACCAGCCAGTCCTGTCCATGCTCTGGCACCAGCTCAACACCCTGAGCCTGGCCCCGGGGACCTTGGCCAGGCTCCAGAGGATGGCCCTGGAATTCTTCTGGCCGGGGCTCCACTGGGTCTCTGCAGGCGTTCTGAGTCTTCCCTTGGAGGAGGGAGGACAGGGCCTGGTTTGCCTTCACAGCCAGGTCCATGTCTTCCACCTCCACACCCTGCAGAGACTACTTTACAGTTCAGGTGGTTCAGCGTGGAGCAGGTTGGCGCACGCTTTCCTCTGCCACCTCTGAGGGCTCTGATATGACCGGCAGCTCTTTTTTCTCCACCCGAGGGGCCTTCCATGAGACCTCTCAGAGCTGCCGGTCTTCTACCAGGACCTCCTCCAGACCTGGACGCTCTTTTCGGTGATCAGGTCCTTTGTCGCCCCCGAGGGGGTGTACCTCTTCGTGGACCCCTGCTACACAACCCTGATCTACGTGTGCAGGTGGCGGAGTCTCCCTCAGGGCGCTGGAGGTTGGTCCTGGCAGAAGCCACCAGAGTCGGAGACCTCCTGGACTACAACTGGGTGACTCCCTGTCTGCTCGGTCAACGCATGGGGCTCTCCACCCTTCTGACTCCCATGTGCGTACTCCAGGAGGTGGAGGCCGCCTTGTCACCCATTACTCTCCTCTTCCTGTGGCATTCCCCGCTCACCCCGGGCCCTCCGGATCTTTTTATTGGGCTCCTGTTCTGCGAGCCCCCACCACGCCTTCCCTGCTCTGAGCCATCTGCATAACCTGCAGCCAGTTCAGTTCCGAACCGTGCCTAGAATCCATCTGTACACTCTCATGCTCCACACATTGCACTTCCTCATCCTCGCGTGTGTCCCCCCGACACCAAATGACAGGACTATCTTCCACCTAAAGAGGGTGAGGAGACCCTTTGGGCCAGCCTTTATTCCACCTTGGTCCCACGGCCCACTAGGGACATCGGGTGGTAGCTCCTTCATGGAGCTATGAGCACGGGTGTGCACCTGGTGTGGTTCACCCCTATACCCAAGGCCTGCCCGTTTTGCGGCATGAGGGAGAACCTGGCACATACCTATCTTGAATGCACCAGGTTGCAGCCCCTATTCCAGCTCCTCCAGAACCTCTTGTTGAGGTTCTGGCTGCACTTTCCCTGCACTTGTTCATTTTTGCACACCCCATTCGTGGTCCCATGAAGTCATGAGACCTCCTCGTCAAACTCTGCCTGTCCCTGGCTAAAGTCTCCATCTATAACACCAGGAGGAGGATGCTGGACAAGGGGGTGCTCTGTGACTGTGGGGCCTATTTTTGTTCCTCCCTCGTCTCATGCATCCAGGCAGAGTTCCACTGGGCAGCATCCCCTGACTTCCTTGATAGCTTTGAGGAGCAGTTGGTGCTGTCCAGGGTTCTCTGCTCGGTCTCCTCATCCGGTACCCTCGTTTTGAACCTATGACCTTCAGGCCGATCCCTGTTTTTCATTAGTTGTCCCCCGCATTCATTGGGTCCCTGGGTTCAGTGGTCCCTCCCGCTAGGCTGGGGGAGAGGCCTTTAGAAGTGGGTGGGCTTGTGCCCGCCCACCCCCCTGGGTTTCCAATAAAACTACACTGCTCATGAAAGAGATCTTGGAATCATCGTGGATAGTTCTCTGAAAGCATCTGCTCAATATGCAGCGGTAGTCAAAAAAGCTAACAAAGTTAGGAACCATTAGGAAAGGAATAGATAATCAGACAGAAAATATCTTTATGCCACTGTATAAATCTATGCTACACCCACACCTTGAATGCTGAGTGCAATTCTGATCACCCCATGTCAAAAAAGATATTAGAATTAGGAAAAGGACAGAGAAGGGCAACAAAAATTATTAAGGATATGGAACAGCTTCCGTATGAGGAGAGATTAAAAAGATTGGGACTGTTCATCTTGGAAAAGAGACGAATAAGGGGAAATATGATAGAGGTCTATAAAATCATGAATGGTGTAGAGAAAGTGAATAAGGAAGTGTTATTGACCCCTTCACATAACACAAGAACCAGGGGTCACCCAATGAAATTAATGGGCAGGAGGTTTAAAACAAACAAAAAGAAAGCATTTCTTCATACAACACACAGTCAACTCCTAGCCAGGGAATGTTGTGAAGGCCAAATCTATAATCAGGTTAAAAAAAAATTAGATAAATTCATGGAGAATAGGTCTGTCAATGGCTATTAGCCAAGATGGTCAGAGACATAGCCCTGTGCTCTGGGTGTCCCTTAAATTCTAACTGTCAGAAGATGGGAGTGGATGGCAGGGGATGGATCACTTGGTTAATTGCCCTGTTCTGTTCACTCCCTCTGAAGCACATGGCATTGACCACTGTCGGAAGACAGGATACTGTGTTAGATGGACTTGTAGCGGGGTGGTCACCCCACTCTGGCTCAGAAAGTGTTAAAAGCCAGCACTTGGAGAGGGCTGGGGCTAAAAGCCAATAAGAAAAGGCTGGGAGGCAGCCAATCAAGGCCAGGCTGGGCCCTATAAAAGGCTAGGTCAGTCTGTCTCCATCTTTGGAGAGACATGGATGTAGCTGCCTGAAGGAGAAAAGGGTACCGTGGACAGAGCAGTGCTGGGGAAGGGGCAGGCTGAGCCGGGGAGCTCAGATCTGGCAACCTCCCAGGCTGTGGCCTGACAGGAAGGCCTAGAGATGTACTGGGCCACAGGGAAAGGCAGCAGGTCCAAACCCCCTTTGATAATGAGTGGCTATTACATTGCAGTCTGCCCCAGTGAACAGGGGCTAGATGATAACTGGCAGTAGACACTGAGGTGAGGTGGGCTTAGAGGGTTGGTGGTTCCCCTGGGAGGGGAGACCTAGAGAGTGGGGGTCCTGTCAGGGCAGAACCCCAGGGTAAGGGGCATTGAAGTCCAGGAGGGACATGGGGGGCCTGAGGCAGGTGAGCTGCTGGCCAGCAGAGAGCACTCTGAGCTGGAAGTGAGAGAATTCCTGGGGCAACCAGCAGGAGGTGTTGCACTGGTGAGTCTCATGTCACTACAGGACCATTGCTCTGACCCAATATAGCCGTTCTTATGATCTTTACATTCTTACCCCTAGTCCCTCCAGACATTTACTCCATGAAATCCTGTTGCCAAAGGCTGCCCTGGGAGATTGGTTCCCAGCTGCCATGGATTTCCAGGGGCATGATGTGTATCTCTGAGGGAAGAATGTGGCCTGTAGAGGTGAGGAAAGAAGTGCTGTTTGGACTGACCGTGGCCACCCCACCGCTCTGCTAGTTTGGGCCAGCGCATTCCACATGCACTGCAGGGTGTTGTGCTCTTTGTGATGCTGCCATGCCCAGTATGTATAGCTGCCAGTCCGGGGCTGGCACAGACAGCTCCATTCCCCCTGAAGAGACACACACACACACCCAGGACAGAGGGGAGGAGTGGGAGTGGTAGGCTGATCCCTCATCCCAGTGAAGCAGAGGTGCAGGAACACACTGGGGATGAGGGGCTCAGGGTGTTTGCGGAGTGACAGTAATACGACCTCCACCATCCTGTACTGGTTCCCCATTGCCCTGCTGCCTGGCACATCCCTGAGCCTTCCCCTCTGTTCTGCCCCGCCCCCTTTCTTCCCACCCTGCCTGCCCATCCCTTCTGCACTTCACTCCCTGAAATCAAGCTAGACTGCTTTCTCCACCTCCATCACGCTGCCTGGGAGCTCAGGAAAGACAGTTTCCACAGTGGCTGGGAGAGGTGATTGCAGGGCATCTGTGCTCTCTGTCCCTGAGCTCTGCTAGACTCCAGCTGGGCTGTGTGATATGTGAGTGGAGGGGCAAATAAGTGTGTGTTTGGTCCCATGTGGGAAAGTGGGGCGGGGATGTGCAAGCCCTACACTGACAGAGTGTCCTGCACTGCACCTGATCTGCAGAGATTCACCCAACCTCCCCCATCAGTGCACATGGAGAAGCGCTCTTGTTTGGGCCTGTGTCTGCCTGACAGAGGAGCAGAAACCACTGCTGTTTGGATTGGTCACCTATAAAACCTACCCACTGCTCACCTCTCAGAGCTGGGGTTTCTGGGAGAGGCGGGAAAGTACAAGTGACCTTTGTCCATGGGTCCCCCACATGCACCATGTCCATGCAGCAGATAGCTCAGTTTCCCTAGAACAAGATGGAGGTGCTCCACTCTGATAAACTGCTCCAGAAGTGTATTGGGGTGTACAGGAGTTGCTAGGGGAGAATTCCCCAGCACCAGTGCAGCCAAGGGCTGATGTCTGGGGGTGGGCTTGGGGTGGTAGAGGTTATGTCAGGGGTGGGAGGGAGTGTGCCCATAATGCTGAGTGCTGTAGCGGATTCTGGGCTGTACTGCAGCCCATATTCAATTTTGGGCAGGCTGCTGTAAATTAGAGGCCTCCCTGGGTCTACTCTAATTTATGCTACGACCTGTTTTGGCTCCAGATTCCTAGAGCACAAAGATAGCATAACTCCTGTCTGTACTGTACCTCTCAGGCTATACAGCAAATAATCTAGACTACTGCCTGCCCATATACAGCCCCCAATCACTGTCCTGTTTTGTCCCCACTGTCATGCACTACCAATCCCAATGTAATTTGCTGTCCCCTGGGCCTCTCAGCATTGCTGCTTTCCAAGCATCTCCTTCCCACTCTCCGTGGTGCTAAATTATATTTCCGCAGATGGATTAGTTTGCATTTGTTCAGGATGAATCTCATTTGGCTATTTCCTTCCTATAGCTGACCTCTCTCTGTCCCATTATATCATCTCTTAGCTCCCTGTCCTTATTGGTGTGTGCAGCACCTTCCCATTTAGTATTCTCTGTAAATTCAATTAACATGCTCTTTACCCTCCCTCTATCAGATCAAATGGAAATGTTAAAGGAGCCTGGCACAGATCTGTGCACTAACCCACTAATTATAATAAAATACTTTGCACTTATAGTATATGTTTTCCACTGGAAGATTTCAGGGCACTCTGCAAAGCTGAGTAAGTATCATTATCAAAATTCTCTGTGAAAGGGAGGGGAGCCCTGGCCTCGAGGCAGGTTGCCTGGCAGGCTCTGTCAGCCCTGGGTGTTGGGGCAGTCCACTTGGTGGGATGCCCTGGAGCTTCAGAACCTGGAAGTGCGGGCTTCCCAGCAGCCCTGCAGATAGGTGAGCTGGCACCAAACTTGCCTAGGTTCCATAGCAATTTCAGCAAAATTGAACCATCTCCATGAAACATCTGGATTTTGCTCAATTGACAAATTCCAACACAGCAATGTTTTGTTAGAAGTTTTCGAACCATCTCTAATCATTATCCTCCCTCTATCCTGTTGGGGGCAGGGGGAGGGAGGGCGGAGGTGCTGAGGCACAGAGCACTCTCAACACAGACTAGACCACACCCCTCCAAGTACCAAACATATGAATAAACAGGGGTGAGTTGCAGAAGACCCTGAAAGAGTACATACCCCTGTGGGACTGCATAGAGCGCCCCCTCTGGAATCTCTGGCTTCTAGGTAAAACAGTACTAATTTCCCATTAGAAACCCCAGGAATGCAATGTGAATGTTACACAATTAACACAGAGAAATGTCAGGAAATGCAAGAAGTCTAGCTCCTTCACTTAGGCCCTGCACCCATGAGGCACCAATTGTTGTTCCTGCTCTTATATTAAATGTCGAACATCCGTATTTGTGATGGAACAGTGCAGTAACAGATCCAGTGGCTGTGCTCCACCACAGGAGGCAGCATCACAACAATCAGCATCACATTCGCAAGGTACATTTACATTTCTCTTTAATTCTCCTTTACTCTCCATGTGCAACTGGTGAATTTGCTTTAGTGAGTAAGGATCTCTGGCAAGTGGGTGGTGTCAGGCAGAAATCTGGTCAGAGTGGGGAACAGAGATAATTATAGTGATTCCAAATCTGAAGGCCATAAGGGACCACTGTGATAATCTAGTCTGACCTCCTATATAACACCGTCCAGAGAACTGCCCCCAAATAATTCCTAGAGCAGATCTCTTAGAAAAACATCCTAACTTGCTTGAAAAATTGTCAGTGATGGAGAATCCACCGTGACCTTTGATAAGTCTGTCCAATGATTAATTACCCTCATTGTTAAAAATATATGCCTTATTTCCAGTCTGAATGTGTTTAGCTTCAACTTCCAGCCATTGGATCATGGCTGCATTCAGCATTATGGGCACATCCCCTGCTGCCCGTGACATAACTTCTCTTGCCCTGAACCCCAGCTCTGGCACACTCATGCATGCTCAGGGCTGAGTTCTCTGCTAGATTGAAGAGCCCATTATTAAATATTTGTTCCAAGGTAGATAGTTATAGACTCTGTTCAAGTCACCCCTTAACCTTCTCTTTGTTAACATAAAAGTCTTTGAGTGTATTAGTCTAAGGTGTGTTTTCTAATCCTTTAATCATTCTTGTGGCTCTTCTCTGAACCTTCTCCAGTTCATCAACGTCCTTCTTGAATTGTGGACACCAGAACTGGACACACAGCGGTCACACCAACAGCAGTTGCACTACTGCCAAATACAGAGGTAAATTAACTGCTCTGATCCTACTCAAGATTTACCTGTTTAAAACATCCAAGTATCACATTAGCCCTTTTGGCCACAGGGTCACATTAAGAGCTCATGTTCACCTGATTTCCAGTTACATTTTGAGACCTATCCACCAGTTTTTAATCTATTTAATATGTGCCATGTTAATTTTATTTAATTCTAGTTTTTTAATCAAATGTTACGTGGTACCAAGTTAAACACCTTACAGAAGTCTAAGTATATTAGGTTTATCAACCCTAATATTACCTTTATCAATCAAACTTGTAATTTCATCCAAAAGGATATTAAATTGAGCATCCATTTTTCATAAACCCATGTTAATTGGCATTAATTCCCTTACCTTCCTTTAATTCTTGATTAATCGAGTATCACATAAGCCACTCCATTATCTTGCCTGGGATCGATGTCAGGCTGAGAAACCCATAATTACTTGGGTCATTCTGTTTTTTAATTTTAAAAATTGGCATAATTTTAGCTTTTTTCCAGTCTCATGAAACTTCTGCAATGTTCAAAGACTTTCAAAAATCAACATTAAGAGTCCAACAAGCTCCTGAGCCCGCTCTTTTAAAACTATTGGATGAAAGTTACTGGACCTGCTGATTGAAAGTCTAACTTTAGTAGCTTCTGTTTAACATCCTACAGAGATACTAGTGAATGAAAAGAGTGTTATCACCATATGATGAGACTTTATCGTCTGTTTTTTTCCAAATACAGAACCAAAATATTTATTGAACACTTCTTCCTCTTCTGCATTGAGATAATTCTACTAATGCCATCTAGTAATGAACCAATATTGTCAGGATTTTTTTTTGTTCCTAATATATTTTAAAAACACCATCTTACCCTTAACTCTGATAGTCACAGATTTCTCCTTGTGTCCCTTTGCTTCCCTTGTCAATTTACTACAAAATTCCTAACTTCTGATTTATATCCATTACTATCAACTTCCCCTTTCTTCCATTTATTATATATATATATTATAGCTGCCTTCACTTCCCCTCTAAACCAGGTCCATTTTTTAACCAAAACAGCCTTCTTCCTCAGTCGTAGGCTTGTGGCTTTTGGAGAATGTAGTAAGATGTTCTTGGATGCTTCCCAATGATCAATCACATTTATCTGATTACAGTCTTCCTCCCAGCTGATTTGGCTTGTAATTGTTTTCAGCTTTGTGAAATTTGCCCTATTAAAACAGCAAGTATGTATATTACTGGTCTGAACTTTATTCTGCCTGCACATTATAAATGTGATCAAGTCATGATCACTTGTACTTAACCTACCAATAATTTTTATAGTGCCCTGGGTGGGCATGGTGCTTAACAGATATAAAGTCAGAAAAGGACCTGGTCAGAACATAGCTAAGTTATACAGAGAATGCTATAGTTAAAGACCTATTGCTGTGAGTCAAGATGTGAGAAAGGTGATAGAACTAGCAGAGGATTTCATGACAGAGCATTTCTATCAGCTTTGCTTTAGCTTTGCCTGCATGTTGGCATGCAGTCTTTTGCGTTGCCATGTTAACTTCTTGGGCATTCATGCTGATTTCATTTGGTTTTGTTTAGTACCTAGCCCTGCTCAGGAGCAGCTATAGCAATGAGCACCCTTCCCCTACTGGCCTTTCTTCCACACATCAGAGCACGCCCACGTACGTGCATGCGCACACACACACACACGTATGTTCGCTCATGTGTGCTGATGTTCATACACACAAACGTGCACACACTTGCATGCACATAATGTTGCTGAGAGGGGCTTTGTAGTAAAAGCTTGTTTTCAGGAGAGCCCTGAGGGAGGGAAGCAAGGCCCCGGGTGCAGACCGCTATATGGATGACATGGAGACAAGAGGGAGCAGCAGAGATGAAGGGGGTGTTTAGCTGGCAGCTAGCTGGCGGCCTGGGGCCTGGTGAGAGTCAGGCTGAGCATCTCTGGAGCCTGTCTGGGCCTTGCGGAAGCTTAGGAGGCAAGACCCCAGGTGCACAGAATGTGAGCGGATGCCCCTGGCAACGCCTCCCCCATTCCTCAGTGTAATGTGCTGGAGGGGGTGGTTGGGCAGACTTGCCCAGGGTATAAGTGAGGCCAATCATTGACTTCAACAGGGATGTGTCCACTCCCAGCAGAGATGAACTGGCCCTGCACAGGGCTGGGGTTATGCTGTTAGTGAGTCTGTGCATGTTGCCTTGTTTGATTGTGGCCACAGACTTTTTCTGGACTAAGCTAAAGCCTGTTCCTGTGTGCCGTGGTCTGCTCCTCCCCGTCCTTGGCTGTGCCTCCGTCCCTGGCTCTTCCTCTGTCTTTGGCCTTGGTTTTCTCTGATTTCCCTCCCCCTCCTTCCACTTCTTCCCTGCCACATCCCTCCTGCCTGCCAGCATCTCCCTTGGCCTGGAACCTTTGCTCCCTACCTGCCCCCCATCTAGGGTGACCAGATGTCCCGATTTTATAGGGACAGTCCCAATATTTGGGGCTTTCTCTTGTATAGGTTCCTATTACCCCCTACCCCTGTTGTCATAAATATAAAGGGGAGGGTAACCACCTTTAAATCCCTCCTGGCCAGAGGCAAAACCCTTTCATCTGTAAAGGGTTAAGAAGCTAAGATAACCTCTCTGGCACCTGACCAAAATGACCAATGAGGATACAAGATACTTTCAAAGCTGAAGGGCGGGGAACAAAGGGTCTGTCTGTCTGTGTGATGCTTTTGCCGGGAACAGATCAGGAATGCAGCTCAGAACTCCTGTAAAAAGTTAGTAAGTAATCTAGCTGAATGCGTTAGATTTCCTTTTGTTTAATGGCTGGTAAAATAGGCTGTGCTGAATGGAATGTATATTCCTGTTTTTGTGTCTTTTTGTAACTTAAGGTTTTGCCTAGAGGGATTCTCTACGTTCTGAATCTGATTACCCTATAAGGTGTTTACCATCCTGATTTTACAGAGATGATTCTTTTACTTTTTCTTTAATTAAAATTCTTCTTTTAAGAACCTGATTGTTTTTCATTGTTCTTAAGATCCAAGGGTTTGGGTCTGTGTTCGCCTGTATAAATTGGTGAGGATTTTTATCAAGCCTTCCCCAGGAAAGGGGGTGTAGGGCTTGGGGGGATATTTTGGTGGGAAGATGTCTCCAAGTGGGCTGTTTCCCTGTTCTTTGTTTAACACGCTTGGTGGTGGCAGCATAGGGTTCAAGGACAAGGCAAAGTTTGTACCTTGAGAAAGTTTTTAACCTAAGCTGGTAAGAATAAGCTTGGGGGACTTTCATGCAGGTCCCCACATCTGTACCCTAGAGTTCAGAGTGGGGAAGGAACCTTGACACCCGTCTTGATTTTTTTCAAACTTGCTGTCTGGTCACCCTACCACCATCCTCTCCATCCCACAGCCTTTCACCGTGTGCCTCCCTTTTCCCTCAGTCAGTGCCTTGATCAGTGGCTTTCCATGTGCGCATGTGTGCTGAGCAGGAATTTGCATACCTGCCAGCATCCTCAAAGCAAACAGCAGTAGACATGCACTTGAATTTATATTTGAATAAATGTAAATAATTTACATACATATGAATAAATTTACATGGCATAGTGCTGATGAAAGGGGAAGCTCCTTCCCAGGGATATAGGGGGTTGGATGCTCATGTGATGGGGATTTCTCTGGGCCCAGTCAGGCAGGGCAGGAGCCTGCAGGACTGGGGAGGTGGAGTGCCTTAGAGTTGGGGGAGGCTGATTGTGTGTGTGCCTGTCCCTTCCTATGGGTGTACCATAGTGTCAGCTGCTCTGGTCTTCCACACCCACATATCACTGTGCCTCACTACACCAATGCCTTGTTTCCTGCCTGTGTGGCGCTGATGCTCTCTGTATCTTTCAGAGCATTTGGCTGTGCTCAGGTTGCAGTCTTTCCACTTACTACCTGACCTGGGTGAGTCATGAGCCCTGCGCTGCCCGCTCTGCTCTGTGATGAGTGTACTGTATTGCTCTACACACTGCGAGGGGCAACACGCCCCTCCTCCCACCCTCCAGCTGGGTGAGATTGAACAGCTCTAACGTCCCACTCACCCTCACCAGTTTCCACTCCTGACTCCTGCTTGAATGGCCTCTCCTGGGTTCCTTATCCAGCTTCCCCACTAGTCCCTCTCTGAGGCAGGACAGGAGTTGTCCCAGAGCAGGTGGTACAGCTGGCAACCTGGTGGGTGGGCTGGTTCCAAGAGGGACTGGCAATGGGACACAGGGCAGAGGAAGAGGCAGAAGGAGGTGACTTCCTCTCTTCTCACCTCCCGGCTTGGCACTGGGTGGGACAAAAATGTGACCCCCGGGAGCGAACAGCTGAGGTCTGGGGACCTTTACATCTTTCACTCCCAGGCCTCTGCTCTCTGGGCTGGACACTGCCAGCCTCTCTCAGGTCTGCCAGAATTAGACAGGGTCATTCAACAGATGGAGCCAGCAGGAGTTCATTGCACATTGCAGGGGTCACTGGTAGGGCTGGGTGCAGTGGGGAATCCCCCAAGCACCCTCACAAAAGCTAAGAGCAGGTATAATAGGAAGCACAGGTGGCAGCATAAACCAGCATTCGCCCAGCGATTGACACTCTGGGGTCTGTGCCCTGGGTGTGCCATCGCTAGGGTGGATTCAGCATAGAATCATAGAATATCAAGGCTGGAAGGGACCTCAGGAGGTCATCTAGTCCAACCCCCTGCTCAAAGCAGGACCAATCCCCAACTAAATCATCCCAGCCAGGGCTTTGTCAAGCCTGACCTTAAAAACTTCCAAGGAAGGAGATTCCACCACCTCCCTAGGTTAAGGGTAAACCCCTTTGAAATCCCTCCTGGCCAGGGGAAAGCTCCTCTCACCTGTAAAGGGTTAAGAAGCTAAAGGTAACCTCGCTGGCACCTGACCAAAATGACCAATGAGGAGACAAGATACTTTCAAAAGCTGGGAGGAGGGAGAGAAACAAAGGGTCTGTGTCTGTCTGTAGTCGTCTTGGCCAGGGACAGAACAGGAATGGAGTCTTAGAACTTTTAGTAAGTAATCTAGCTAGGTATGTGTTTAGATTATGATTTCTTTAAATGGCTGAGAAAAGAATTGTGCTGAATAGAATAACTATTTCTGTCTGTGTATCTTTTTTGTAACTTAAGGTTTTGCCTAGAGGGGTTCTCTATGTTTTTGAATCTAATTACCCTGTAAGATATCTACCATCCTGATTTTACAGGGGGGATTTCTTTATTTCTATTTACTTCTATTTTTTATTAAAAGTCTTCTTGTAAAACACTGAATGCTTTTTCATTGTTCTCAGATCCAAGGGTTTGGGTCTGTGGTCACCTATGCAAATTGGTGAGGCTTTTTATCCAACATTTCCCAGGAAAGGGGGGGTGCAAGTGTTGGGAGGATTGTTCATTGTTCTTAAGATCCAAGGGTCTGGGTCTGTAGTCACCTAGGCAAATTGGTGAGGCTTTTTACCAAACCTTGTCCAGGAAGTGGGGTGCAAGGTTTTGGGAAGTATTTTGGGGGGAAGGACGCGTCCAAACAGCTCTTCCCCAGTAACCAGTATTAGTTTGGTGGTGGTAGCGGCCAGTCCAAGGATAACGGGGGTAATATTTTGTACCTTGGGGAAGTTTTGACCTAAGCTGGTAAAGATAAGCTTAGGAGGTTTTTCATGCAGGTCCCCACATCTGTACCCTAGAGTTCAGAGTGGGGGAGGAACCGTGACACCTGACCTTAAAAACTTCCAAGGAAGGAGATTCCACCACCTCCCTAGGTTACGCATTCCAGTTTTTTACCACCCTCCTAGTGAAAAAGTTTATCCTAAAAACTTTTTCTGGGGGGAGGGATAGCTCAGTGGTTTGAAAATTGGTCTGCTAAACCCAGGGTTGTGAGTTTAATCCTTGAGGGGGCCATTCAGGGAGCTGGGGCAAAAATTGGGGATTGGTTCTGCTTTGAGCAGGAGGTTGGACTCGATGACCTCCTGAGGTCCCTTCCAACCTTGATATTCTATGAGTCTATAATATCCAACCTAAATCTCCCCCATTGCAACTTGAGATCATTACTCCTCATTCTGTCATCTGCTACCACTGAGAACAGTCTAGATCCATCCTCTTTGGAACCCCCATTCAGGTAGTTGAAAGCAGCTATCAAATGCCCCCTCATTCTTCTCTTCTGCAGACTAAACAATCCCAGTTCCCTCAGCCTCTACTCACAAGTCATGTGTTCCAGTCCCTTAATCATTTATGTTGCCCTCCGCTGGACTCTTTCCACTTTTTCCACATCCTTCTTGTAGTGTGGGGCCCAAAACTGGACACAGTACTCCAGATAAGGCCTCACCAATGTCGAATAGAGGGGAACGATCACATCCCTCGATCTGCTGTCAATGCCCCTACTTATACAGCCCAAAATGCCATTGGCCTTCCTGGCAATAAGGGCACACTGTTGACTCATATCCAGCTTCTCGTCCACTGTAACCCCTAGGTCCTTTTCTGCAGAACTGCTGCCGAGCCATTCGGTCCCTAGTCTGTAGCGGTGCATGGGATTCTTCCGTCCTAAGTGCAGGACTCTACACTTGTCCTTGTTGAACCTCATCAGATTTCTTTTGGACCAATCCTCTAATTTGTCTAGGTCCCTCTGTATCCTATCTGTAAGTGGGCTTATTCCTTCACCCACTTACTTCCCTGGTCCTTCTCACATAAACAGAGAGCAATAATATCCGAAGTCCAAAGGTGAAAACAATTCAATGTTTATTGGGGTGAACTTCCAGTAAGCATGATTCCAGTTTCCTTCCTTAGTGTCCCCCTTCCCAGCTCTGACACCACAGAGGCTTACCTGTATCCCTGTTCGCATTTCCCCCTTTAACTAAACATGATTCCAATTTCCCCACCCCCATTCCCTGTTCCCATTCCCCCCCCACACACACACAAACACACTCATTCACTTCCTGATTGACTGCAGACTATATAGTAAAACTTGAGTTCTGCTTAGCTATACCTTAACCAATCATTTTACTGAAATTTAACTAACCAATCCTAACATATTGTAACATGATTATTTAACCAATTATATCCCACCACCTTAATTAGTTTACACCCAGCAAAATTAATTATACAGCAGACAGGAACAATCACAGAACCAGACAGAGATTATACAGACGAACAATCGCAAAGTGAAAACTATAATGACAAAACAATACAGAAGTGAGTATTTCACATCCCAGCTATTGGTAAGTGAGTTCTTGCCAGACAGGATGCTATCAAACTAAGTTTCCTTTTACATTTTCTAGGCACTTCCCTTTCTCTGGAGGTGATAGGCACGATCAGGGAAGGATTGTATTCCTAACAGCCCGATAGCACCTTATTTCAATATGACTAGTTTGGAATGTGAGGAGGTGACCGGTCACTTCCCAGCTGATGGCTGCCTCTGTTGCTTAGCCAAAGGCCTAGGCCTAAGAACAGGGCCTCAGACTGTCACAGTAAGAGAAGGACCATACACCGGCAGACAGTGATTTTGATTCTTTCTTTTATACCTCTATAACTAGTGATCAATGGCTCCATGTCTAGTTGGCAGCCAGTATCAAGTGGAGTGCCCGAAGGGTTGGTCCTGGGGCCGGTTTTGTTCAATATCTTCATAAATGATCTGGAGGATGGTGTGGATTGCACTCTCAGCAAATTTGCGGATCATACTAAACTAGGAGGAGTGGTAGATATGCTGGAGGGCAGGGATAGGATACAGAGGGACCTAGACAAATTGGAGGATTGGGCCAAAAGAAATCTGATGAGGTTCAATAAGGATAAGTGCAGGGTCCTACACTTAGGACGGAAGAACCCAATGCACAGCTATAGACTAGGGACCGAATGGCTAGGCAGCAGTTCTGCAGAAAAGGACCTAGGGGTGACAGTGGATGAGAAGCTGGATATGAGTCAGCAGTGTTCCCTTGTTGCCAAGAAGGCCAATGGCATTTTGGGATGTATAAGTAGGGGCATAGCGAGCAGATCGAGGGATGTGATCGTTCCCCTCTATTCGACATTGGTGAGGCCTCATCTGGAGTACTGTGTCCAGTTTTGGGCCCCACACCACAAGAAGGATGTGGATAAATTGGAGAGAGTCCAGCGAAGGGCAACAAAAATGATTAGGGGTCTGGAACACATGACTTATGAGGAGAGGCTGAGGGAACTGGGATTGTTTAGTCTGCAGAAGAGAAGAATGAGGGGGGATTTGATAGCTGCTTTCAACTACCTGAGAGGTGGTTCCAGAGAGGATGGTTCTAGACTATTCTCAGTGGTGGAAGAGGACAGGACAAGGAGTAATGGTCTCAAGTTGCAGTGGGGGAGGTTTAGGTTGGATATTAGGAAAAACTTTTTCACTAGGAGGGTGGTGAAACACTGGAATGCGTTACCTAGGGAGGTGGTAGAATCTCCTTCCTTAGAAGTTTTTAAGGTCAGGCTTGACAAAGCCCTGGCTGGGATGATTTAATTGGGGATTGGTCCTGCTTTGAGCAGGGGGTTGGACTAGATGACCTCCTGAGGTCCCTTCCAACCCTGATATTCTATGATTCTATGAACTAGCTAAGTGATAAGAATACACCTAAATTCTTAGAGTATGGGCCTTTACAGACAGGCCTGAATATCTATATCCTAACACTATCCCTACCCTCCAGCGTATCTACCTCTCCTCCCAGTTTAGCGTCATCTGCAAACTTGCTGAGGGTGCAATCCACACCATCCTCCAGTTCATTAATGAAGATATTGAACAAAACCGGCCCAAGGACCAACCCTTCGGGCACTCCACTTGATACCGGCTGCCAACTAGACATGGAGCCATTGATCACTACCCGTTGAGCCTGACATCTAGGCAGCTTTCTATCCACCTTATAGTCCATTCATCCAGCCCACACTACTTTAACTTGCTGGCAAGAATACTGTGGAAGACAGTGTCAAAAGGTTTGCTAAAGTCAAGGAACAACACGTCCACTGCTGTCTCCTCATCCACAGAGCCAGCTATCTTGTTATAGAAGGCAATTAGATTAGTCAGGCATGACTTGCCCTTGGTGAATCCATGTTGACTGTTCCTGATCACTTTCCTCTCCTCAGTGCTTCAGAATTGATTCCTTGAGGACCTGCTCCATGATTTTTCTAGGGACTGAGGTGAGGCTGACTAGCCTGTAGTTCCCCGCATCCTCCTTCTTCCCTTTTTTAAAGATGGGCACTACATTAGCCTTTTTCCAGTCATCCGGAACTTCCCCCAATCACCATGAGTTTTCAAAGAGAATGGCCAATGGCTCTGCAATCATATCCACCAACGCCTTTAGCACTCTTGGATACAGCGCATCCGGCCCCATGGACTTGTGCTCATCCAGCTTTTCTAAATAGTCCCGAACCACTTCTTTCTCCACAGAGGGCTGGTCACCTCCTCCCCATGCTGTGCTGCCCAGTGCAGTAGTCTGGGAGCTGACCTTCTTCGTGAAGACAGAGGCAAAAAAGCATTGAGTACATTAGCTTTTTCCACATCCTCTGTCATTACGTTGCCTCCCTCATTCAGTAAGGGGCCCACACTTTCCTTGACCTTCTTCTTGTTGTTAACATACCTGAAGAAAGCCTTCTTGTTACTCTTAACATCTCTTGCTAGCTGCAACTCCAGGTGTGATTTGGCCTTCCTCATTTCACTCCTGCATACCTGAGCAGTATTTTTATACTCATCCCTTGTCATTTGTCCAATCTTCCACTTCTTGTAAGCTTCTTTTTTGTGTTTAAGATCAGCAAGGATTTCACTGTTAAGCCAAGCTGGTCGCCTGCCATATTTACTATTCTTTCTACACATCGGGATGGTTTGTCCCTGTAACCTCAATAAGGATTCTTTAAAATAAAGCCAGCTATCCTGGACTCCTTTCCCCCTCATGTTATTCTCCCAGGGGATCCTACCCATCAAATCCCTGAGGTTTGCTTTTCTGAAGCCCAGGGTCTGTATTCTGCTGCTCTCCTTTCTTCCTTGTGTCAGGATCCTGAACTTGACCATCTCATGTGTTAAGGAAAAGTTAGCACATGTGACTCCATTTTGGTTTGGGGCCCACCATTGTCTAAAAGCAAGCACATCATGCATCAGGAGGAGTGTTCCTTAGATACTGCATTCCTGTGAAAATCCTCCTCCTTGTCTCCAGCCTGTCTTGACTCCTGGTATCTGTTCTTTGTCCGTTCCTAACTCCCTATCTCCTGGCCTTTGATGTGAGGCCTCCCATCCTGATAATAAAAGTTACTGATGCATTGCTTTAGGACCATGCTGTGTAATTAACATACTAGTTTAGCACGAGGAATGCACCAAGCAGGGATAGGTGGTAAATAAGAAAAGGGTTTGTTTATTGGCTAAGGTTTCCGATGCACGAGGGCAACACGCTTTGCTAAGAGGTATATAACCTTTGTATAATCTGTATTCGGGGTCCCCTCCTGGCTAGCAGGGGGTCACCATGCTCGAGCGTAATAAACTTGGTGTTTTTTGGGAACTCTGCAGTTGTGGACTTTGTTCATGTGCCTCAGCCTAGATTCGAACTGTGCGTGACCTACCAGGTATAATTTGCAGCAGTCGTGTGCGTGTCCTATCAGGTATAATTCGTAACAGTTTTGGCGACCACAAAGGGACCCTAGGCTCGCCCCGACAAGCGAGACCGCACTCCTCCTCTCGGAGAGCTCCAGCCGACACAGGGTGAGTTCACCTTTGAGAACTCCGAGGAGTGGGAGCGTGGGCTGTCGCTTAGGCGATAAGGTGGCACATTTGGTGTCCTTTTGGTAGCCCATTATGGGTTCTGGTCAGAGTGTAAGTAAGGGGACCCCTTTGGCTGAAATTCTCGAGAATTGGAGGAATATTTCTGGTACCCATGGGTTAGGTAGGAAGAAAGCTGTAATTTTATGTAAGGTTGAGTGGCTAGCACTAACCACTCAAACCTCTATTGAATGGCCACCGGATGGGTCCTTTGCTGGGGATAAATTAACAGCGCTTAGGAGGAGGCTGGAGGACAAAGCTCCAGCCCAGATGGATTATTGGTATGTATGGGACAACTGGGCTTATGCGTGTGCGTATGCTTTCCTCCTCCTTTTCCTATCTGTCTCAGGGGTCTTCAGCCCCGCTCTGTGCTATACCTGTTTCTTCTCCTCCCCAGCCTGCTTCTGCCCTTCCCGCGGCTTACCCTCGGCTTTCTGACTTATGCCTATCAGCTCCTTGCTTGCCACCTCCCAACCCGTACGGGCCCACCATTGACCCGCCGGTTACTCTGCAAGCTCCCCACATTCAGCAACCCCTTGTTACTCATGGTACGGATGGCAGTGAATGGCTAGCCTTCCCCTATATTCACCGCCCCTTTGGCCCAGGCAATTTAGTAACATGGCAACAGCAGATGCCTCGCCTGCATGACGATCCAGAGAAGGTTCTGCAAACCATTCGGTCTGTATTTACCGCATTTAATCCTACATGGGGAGATGTCCAGGTAATCCTGGACACACTTTTTACTCCTGACGAGAAATATTCCATTCTGGATGCTAATAGGCACTGGGCAGAGGAGGATGGTACCCAGGCTTCTTGGCCCCTGACTGATTCCAGTTGGAATCCTAATGTGCTTGATCAAATGGGCCTTTTAAAGGTGGGTAGAAGTGGCCTTTTAGAAGCTATATGCAAAGCTGGTAGTAAAATGGCTAACTGGTCTAAAATCCGCGAATGTCAGCAAGAGCTTACTGAGCACCCCTCTGCCTTTTTGGCTCGGTTGTCCAAACAAGTTCGTGTATATGGGGGCAGTATAAACCCTGAGGCGGAGGAAAACCGTCTTATGATGGTCTCCTTTTATGTCGATCAGGCAGCATCAGATATAAAAAAATATTTTTCTAAGCATGTTCCCGATTGGCCAGGAAAACCCCTCCATAAGGTAGTCCGCCTGGCCACCTTTGTGTTTAACGGCAGGGACGAGGAGAAAACACGGGAAAAACGTAAACAGAAGAAGGAGGAAGTAAGTACGTTAGCTGCTGCCTTGCAGGTTCCTTCGGGAAACCAGCATTGGCAAGGGCGCGGAGAGATGAGAGGAAGGGGGCATGGACGGGGGACAGGAGGAGGGGGAGGTTGGGGTAAAGTGAGGGACAGAAATTGTAATTATTGTAAGCAACCAGGGCACTGGAGGAGGGAGTGTCCCCTGCTTCCCCAAGGGGCTCCTTGGAAGAGCCAGGTAGAGGCTAATCCTTCTTTTCCCCCAACGCCCCCCAGAACCTTGTTGACCCCCAGTGACTAGAGGCGGAGGTTTTGGGAACCTTGGGAGAGTTGGAATGGGATTTGGGGTTACAGTCACAAATTTATTTGAAAGTTGGGGAGCAGCTTGTGCCTTTTTTAGTAGATACCAGGGCCACCCTCTCCACTTTAACTTTTGTTCTGGGCTCTCTGTCCGATACCAAGGTTTGGTTGCAGGGTATAGAAGGCAATCCCTGCCCAGCTCCTTTATCCTACCCTGTCCCTATCGAGCTTGGTTCTTTAAAGCTATCACATAGGTTTGTTGTAATGCCAGAGGGCCCCGCGAACCTCCTCGGGCGGGATGTGCTGGACAAACTGGGGGCACACATATATTGCACCCCCGAGGGGCTCCACATGTCCGTTCCAGACTCGGCGGTTGCTTCTCTTATGGCATCGGTTACCCCTATTCCTGGTGTGCCCTCTGAATTGTTCAGTGTTCCCCACACTTTGTGGAGCACAAATCCTACTGATGTGGGTCTTCTTAAATCAGCCATTCCAGTGAGTCTGGAAACAAGGGGCGGACCGCCTCCATCTTTAAAACAATACCCCTTGCCGAGGGAGGCGGAAGAAGGCATCTCACTTCTTATTGACAGCTATTTGACTCAGGGGCTTTTAGTTCCCTGCAGTTCGCCCTGTAATACTCCCATTCCTCCAGTAAGGAAGCCTAAACCGGGACCAGACAGGCGTCCAGTCTATTGATTTGTTCAGGATCTACGGGCTATAAATGGTTATGTTATAGCCCCCCATCCAGTTGTCCCTGATCCGAGCACCACTCTAACACTGATTCCTCAGTCAGCCACTTGCTTTACTGTCATAGATTTGTGTGCAGCATTTTTCAGTATCCCTTTGCACCCTGATTCTCAATATTATTCACATTTACCTGGAAGGGTCAACAGCTAACATGGACGCGTCTTCCCCAGGGGTTCTCAGGATCCCCCACTATTTTTTCCTGGATTCTCATCGAGGATTTAAAAGACATTGTCTTGCCTAGTTCGTCTGTCCTGGTTCAGTATGTGGATGATTTGTTAATTGCCGCCTCAGATCATAACGCATGTTTAATTGACTCTGTTGTTTTGCTTACTGCATTAGCTAATAAGGGTCATCGTGCATCTCCATCCAAGTTGCAGCTGTGCCTAGATCAGGTAATTTATTTGGGCTTTGTAATTAGGCCTGGGGAGTGCCTACTCTCCCCTGATAGGGTGCGGGCAATCCAGGATTACCCGCGTCTGACTACCAAAAAGCAGTTACGGGCTTTCCTGGGGGCTGCAGGGTTCTGCTGACCCTGGGTCGTGGCTTTTGGGGAATTGGTGAAACCATTAGTCCAAGCTACTACAACGCTGACCCCCAATCCTGTTTCCTGGGCCCCGGAAATGGAAAGCGCTTTTAAATCCATCAAAAAGGCTCTGATCTCTGCGCCCGCCTTGGGATTTCCAGATTACGGTAAACCATTTTCTCTTTTCACTCTCGAATGGCAGGGGGTGGCTAGCGGCGTCCTTTTGCAATACCTGGGGGATTGCCCACGCCCCGTAGCCTATTACTCAGTACAACTGGACCCTGTTATTCAGGGCTCTGTCTCCTGTGTATGGTCTGTTGCTGCTGCTGTTGTCATGGTTGAACAGTCACGACCTATTGTTTTGGGGCACCCTCTCACTGTCTGGGTCCCTCATGAGGTTGAAATTCTCTTAAAACAGCATTCTACACAGGCATTGTCTCCACAGCGGGCTCACAAATATGAACTAATCCTGTTGGCCGCTGACAACGTTACTTTACGCCGCTGCAAAGTCCTCAATCCAGCCACAATGCTACCCCTCCCGGAGGACGGTACCCCTCACCATGTATGCATGGATGTCGTCGTGCAGGATGGTAAGCCCCTCCTGGATTTAGCTGACTCCCCTTTAGTTAAGCCTGATTTACTTCTTTTCACAGTTGGGTCCTCATACTATTTAGATGGCCACCGGGTCTCGGGCTATTCGGTTACCTCTCAGGCAGATGTTATCGAGGCTGCCCCCCTACCACCTTCCTTCAGCGCCCAGAGTGCAGAGTTATATGCGCTTACCAGGGCTTGTTTGTTGTCTTCAGAAAGAACTGTTACCATCTATACGGACTCTAAGTATGCTTTTGGTGTTTGCCATGCTACAGGCCAGCTCTGGAAGCAACGAGGATTTTTAACCTCCTCAGGCACAAAAATCGCTAATGGCCCTCTAATCTCTGCCCTTTTGGAAGCTATTCAGGCCCCTCGCCAGGTCGCGGTGGTTCATTGTTATGCGCACAGGCAGTCTAACAGTTTTGTATCTCAGGGCAATGCATTAGCTGATTCAGCCGCAAAGGCTGCAGCTCTACAGCCCCTTCTGGTTTCGGCTTCCCTCCCCCTGGATGTGTCCTTCCCATCTGCTGACTGGACACTGCTGTATGCTGAAGTATCCTTGGAGGAGCTGCGAGACTGGAAACGCTGGGAGGGATCTGAGGGTCCCGATAAGGTTTGGCTAATCGGGAACAAACCTTTTCTCCCCCGCCGTTATCTACTCCCAGCTGCTCATTATTTTCATTCCCTGGGTCACGCTGGTATTCAGGGCACGGTGGCTGCCATACTAAAGTTTTGGACAGCACCGCATGTTTATCCCGCGGTAAAGCAGGCTCTTGGCTCCTGCCCTACTTGCCTGGCCTTCTCTGCTATGACTCGGCTCCATGTCAACTCAAAGGGGGGAGACCCTAGGCAAACTTCCCATTTCAGTGCTTGCAGATGGACTACGCAGAAATGCCTAAATGCTCAGGGTTTCACCACCTCCTTGTTATAGTGGACCAACTTTCTGGATGGCCTGAAGCAATATCAACCAGAAAGGCAGATGCAAGATCTGTGGTGAAGTTCTTAATGAAAGACATTGTACCCAGGTTTGGTGTCCCTGAAGTCATTGATTCAGATCGGGGCTCACACTTTACTGCAAAGATTTTGGAGGAACTGTACCTGTGCTTGGGGATTATCTGACAATTACATACCCCGTACCACCCCCAGTCTGCAGGTCAGGTGGAACGCATGAACCGAACAATAAAGACAATGGTAGCAAAGTTCTGTAAGGAGACTGAACTTAAGTGGCCAGAGGCCTTGCCTATAGTTTTATGGCATATAAGACAAATGCCATGCATGCCCCTAGGCCTGTCCCCATTTGAGGTGCTGTTTGGAAGACCAGCTTTAGTCCCGGGAACTTATGTTCCTGCACATGCTAGCCTCTTGGATGGAGATGAAACTTTGGTCAGATATGTTGCTAGACTGCAGAAGGAGCTGACTGACAACGAGTCTGAAGCTCAGTTGTTTCAAACCACACCCTTAGGGTTACAGGTTCATTCCTTTAAACCAGGGGATTGGGTAATGGTAAAAAAGATCCCCCGCACTGACCCACTGGAACCCCGGTGGGAGGGGCCGTACCAGGTTCTGTCATGTACTTATTCTGCTTTAAAAGTTGCAGGTAAAGGTTCCTGGATTCACCATAGCTACGTCAAGTTGGCGACGGGACCCCCACCTGACCCTGGCGAGCCAGCAGACTAGCCACTTCACGAATGAACACCACAACCAACCCATGGACTGAGCTTTCCAGCTACTGGGACCTTCACAGCCCACCAGGACTTTTTGTGTTCCTGTTTATTGGACTTACATTGGGGGTAGTGTTTTTTGTATGGTACAGGGGAGGATGTCGACATTGGTATGGTTTGCCTGGGGGGTCCTCTCCCTATTCCCAAGTCCAGTACAAGGATGGGAGGGCAACAGCTTCTTGAATTTAACCCACCCTATCAAACAGGGTGTAAATCGAATGCAGTGTTGGATTTGTATTCATATCCCCACATATTTGGGTCAGGGGGTCCCGTTGGTAGGGGTACCTATTCCCCTTAATTGAACACTCCAAACTAAGCTATGGGCAAACACTACATTTAACTGGAATGTTACAATCCAAATATGGTCTATTGATATGGTGGCCCAGCGTAATTATTCTTTGTGTGTCACGACATAAGGGCATAGAAAATACAGTTTTTGTAGGGAATTTTGTGGGGTGCAAGGACACCACCCAAATCAGCTCTGGTGCAGGAGGCCCCCTCCACCTACTCCAGGACCCCGTGGCCAGTCCCCGAGGGGTCTGGTTGGTATTGGTTATGCAATCACACAGCCTATAAGGTTCTCCCAGCAGGATGGTGTGGTACATGTACCTTAGGGGCTACAGTACTCACCGTGATAGTACACCAGAACCTGACCTGGGGAGAAATCCACAATCTAGTATGGAGGGACCGACAAAGTATTCCTTTAAACCACCTTTCTCAACAGCCCAAAGGCTTTCACTCCTTTGTGCATTGGTTTCTGCCATGGTTGGGAGTAAGCGAGCTGGAAAAAGCTGTAGTTAACATTTCAGCTGCTTTGGAATTAATGGCAAATGCTACTGCAGATGCTCTCTCTGCCCTTCAAATTGAAGTAACTCAGCTATCCCAAACTACATTGCAAAACCGTCTAGCCCTGGATTATCTTCTTGCAAATCAGGGCGGGGTTTGTGCTTTGGTCAACTCAAGTTGTTGTGTATTTGTAAATCAGCACCATAGGGTGGAAACTGACATCCACATCCTCAAGCAACAGGCAGCCCTATTCCACCACGTCAGCCTTGACAATACCAGCGCCGGATTCCAGGAGGTCTGGGACTGGCTCACCTCATGGCTACCGGATGTGGGGACTTGGGGACGGCGTATTTTGTATTTACTTTTTTTGATTGTTATTGTTTTTGCTTTATTTTTTGTATGCCTACAATGCTGCAGTATGTGCTGTCGGCAGTTGCTAACTCTGCAGCGCAGTTACTCAGCCCCGATATAGCTTACTGACGTACAAAAAAAAAGGGAAGACTGTTAAGGAAAAGTTAGCACATATGACTCCATTTTGGTTTGGGGCCCACCATTGTCTAAAAGCAAGCACATCATGCACCAGGAGGAGTGTTCTTTAGATACAGCATTCCTGTGAAAATCTTCCTCCTTGTCTCCAGCCTGTCTTGACTCCTGGTATCTGTTCTTTGTCTGTTCCTAACTCCCTATCTCCTGGCCTTTGATGTGAGGCCTCCCATCCTGATAATAAAAGTTACTGATGCATTGCTTTAGGACCATGCTGTGTAATTAACATACTAGTTTAGCACGAGGAATGCACCAAGCAGGGATAGGTGGTAAATAAGAAAAGGGTTTGTTTATTGGCTAAGGTTTCCGATGCACGAGGGCAACACGCTTTGCTAAGAGGTATATAACCTTTATATAATCTGTATTCGGGGTCCCCTCCTGGCTAGCAGGGGGGCACCATGCTCGAGCATAATAAACTTGGTGTTTTTTGGGAACTCTGCAGTTGTGGACTTTGTTCATGTGCCTCAGCCTAGATTCGAACTGTGTGTGTCCTACCAGATATAATTCGCAGCAGTTGTGTGCGTGTCCTATCGGGTATAATTCTTAACACATGGTCACTGCCTCCCAGGTTCCCATCCACTTTTGCTTCCCCCTACTAATTCTTCCCGGTTTGTGAGCAGCAGGTCAAGAAGAGCTCTGCCCCTAGTTGGTTCCTCCAGCACTTGCACCAGGAAATTGTCCCCTACACTTTCCAAAAGGTTCCTGGATTGTCTGTGCACCGCTGTATTGCTCTCCCAGCAGATATCAGGGTGATTGAAGTCTCCCATGAGAACTAGGGCCTGCGATCTAGTAACTTCTGTTAGTTGCCAGAAGAAAGCCTCATCCCCCTGGTCTGGTGGTCCCACCATGGCAGACTCCCACCATGACATCACCCTTGTTGCTCACACTTCTAAATTTAATCCAGAGACTCTCAGGTTTTTCTGCAGTTTCATACCGGAGCTCTGAGCAGTCATACTGCTCTCTTACATACAATACAACTCCCCTACCTTTTCTGCCCTGCCTGTCCTTCCTGAACAGTTTATATCTATCCATGACAGTACTCTAGTCATGTGAGTTATCCCATCAAGTCTCTGTTATTCCAATCACATGATAATTCCTTGATTGTGCCAGGACTTCCAGTTCTCCCTGCTTGTTTCCCAGGCTTCTTGCATTTGTGTATAGGCACTTGAGATAACTTGCTGTTTGTCCTGCTTTCTTAGTATGAGGCAGGAGCCCTCCCTTCTCACACTGTCCTGCTTGTGCTTCCTCCCGTATCCCACTTCCCCAATTACCTCAGGGCTTTGGTCTCCTTCCCCTGGTGAACCTAGTTTAAAGCCCTCCTCACTAGGTTAGCCAGCCTGCTTGCAAAGATGCTCTTCCCTCTCTTAGTTAGGTGGAACCCGTCTCTGCCTAGCACTCCTCCTTCTTGGAACACCATCCCATGGTCAAAGAATCCAAAACCTTCTCTCCAACACCACTTGCGTAGCCATTCGTTGACTTCCATGATTCGACGGTCTCTACCCAGGCCTTTTCCTTCCACGGGGAGGATGGACGAGAACACCACTTGCGCCTCAAACTCCTTTATCCTTCTTCCCAGAGCCACATAGTCCACAGTGATTCGCTCAAGGTCATTCTTGGCAGTATCATTGGTGCCCACATGGAGAAGCAGGAAGGGGTAGCAATCCGAGGGCTTGATGAGTCTCGGCAGTCTCTCCGTCACATCATGAATCCTAGCTCCTGGCAAGCAACAGACTTCTCGGTTTTCCCGGTTGGGGCAGCAGATAGATGACTCAGTCCCCCTGAGGAGAGAGTCCCCGACCACCACCACCCACCTCCTTCTCTTGGGAGCGGTGGTCGAGGAACCCCCATCCCTAAGACAGTGCATCTTATGCCTTCCAATTGGTGGAGTTTCCTTCTGTTCCCTTCCCTCAGATGTAGCATCTGGTCCACTCTCCTTATTAGTACCTGTGGAGAGAACATGAAAACGGTTACTTACCTGTATCTGCTTTGCTGGTACATGGATGCTCCCCTTTCTTCTTCGGGAGGTTACATGTTGCCAAATTTCTTCAGCGTCCTCCTGTCCCCGCTGCACAGCCTGCTCTGAATCTCCAGAACATTGTGTCCGTAGAAGCATATCCTGATGTCTGTCCAGGAAATCTTCAGTTTCTCTTATGCAACGCAGGGTCGATACTTGTTTCTCCAGACCTTGAACCTTCTCTTCCAATATGGAGGCCAGCTTGCCCTTTGTGCAGACAAAGTCGCTTCTGTCCTGTGGAAGAAAGACAAACATGGCACATCCAGTGCAGGTCACAACAGCTGAACACTCCCCATCCATATTACCTTCCTTCTACGAGCTTCCTCAGGAGTTCTAGTAACTACTCAGAGAAACCGGCAAGATGTAAGCCTCAGTGGGCTCTCCCCAGGCAAACTCCCTCTGTTTGCCACTCAGCTGGTTCGCAGCTGACTGGCTTTTTATAACAGTCAGGCCCACTCAAGGCTCACCTGGAACAAAGCACTCCCAATTCACACTTTTCAAACAACCAGTCAAGCACACTGTCAAACTGTCCCCACAACAGACACTCAGATACTCACCAACACAGCCTCCCTAATGCAGCCCTTAGTGTACCTCCTTTCAGACAGATCCCAGGCAAACTCCCTCTGTTAGCCTCTCTGCTGTTCGCCGCTCAGCTGGTTCACAGCTGACTGGCTTTTTATAACAGTCAGGCCCACTCAAGGCTAGGGGTATGGGGCAGTGCAAGGCTGGCTTTGGACACACTTCCTCTTCCTGTAGAACTTGTTCAAACCCTCTCACCCCAGCCTCACCCACAAGCTGCCACCACCTTGCCTTTGCTCTTACCTGGAGTTCTTATGGTGTGATAGCAATCGGCCTGCTGCTCTGAGAGTTAGCAGAGCAGTCTGGGATGCTCCCCATACCCCTAGCCATGCCAGTTACACCTTCTCCTGGTGCTGAGCAGCAGTATGCCCTCAAGGAGACCACCTGCAAAACACAAGACTCTGCAAACCTTGCTCAGGCCAGGAAGGGCTGCTCTTGTCCTTGGAAGTCCTGTGCCCTTACCCCTGACCATGCCCATCTGGCAGTGGTTGCCTCTGGTAATGCCAGCATGCTTGCAAGGCCTCTGTCACTCCCATCACTGAGATCTGCCTCCTGCCTTGACGCCAGCATGGCCAGCCTTATCTCCAAGGGACACACTGTAGTTGCAGCTCCAAGCAGCTGGAAGGCTTTGGTGGTTCCCTTTCCCTGTTCTCTGTAGCTCTGGAGTCAGAGGAGCAGAGAGCTGCAGACAGGCTTAGCCCTGTGGGACTATTGCTGCTCGGTGTAGAGCCCTGGCCCGTCCACAGTAATGGAGGATCCTGACCCGGACAATAGCTATTTCCATGAGCCAGCAGAAGAAGCCCCCTGGCCAGTTACTCATGAGAAGGTCTCCCAGTTGGTGGGTGGCTTATTTCCTGGAGCAGGAAGGTTTGTCGCCCTGATCTTTTTTTTTTTTCCTTTCTAGCATTACCATGGATATTCCTAATATTCATTGCAAAATTTAATCCTTTCTGGCATCCTGCTGAGATTTTTGGCCTCAATACTTGTGGCAGCGAGTTCCACAGGTTAATTATAGGTTAGATAAGAAAATACTTCCCTTTATCCATTTTAAATGTGTTGCCTTTCTAATGGTAGGAGGAATGGGAGCTCCCACTTTATGTTCTCTTAAGCCATTCTTTATTTTCTCTGTCTCCACCAGAGCAATGGTTCTCCTGGAGCTGTCCGGTGACACACCAGTCTTCATTCTGGAGTGGTGATAATTAACTCAGAATCCAGTAATGCCTGTGAGTCATCCCAGCTCTCCCCCTGCACCCCCACTGTGCATCACCTTCTACTTATTTACAATAGAAAGCATTTAATCTGCCACAGCTTTGCCCAGCTTCATGGGTCTGTAACCTGGATCACATTGGAAAGGCCCATTCTGGGACAAATGGTGCAGTCTGGAATTAACGGTGCAATTAGTATGTCAGCCAAAGTCAGAATTCTTCCTATTTTGCTGTGCTCTCCACACTTTATGATCAAGAAGTTGTGCCCACACATTGCATGCTGGCCTGGACACACACCCATATGCACTCCCACTGTTACTGACACACGCACACTGTGAGCGAGCTCCAAACATTGCCACCGCTGCTTTTGATGCTGCATAAACTTGAGCAGATCTGGAGAAGTCTTCTTTTCTCCCATGTCTCTGGCTGTGAATTCTCCCTTTCTCAGTACCTATACTGCTCACCTAGAATCCAACATGTCTGAGCTGTGGCGCGGCTGGGATTCCAGTTCAGTTCCACCCTGCACTTATATCCAGTGAGTCTCTCTCCTCCTGTGGTTGGACAACAGGGGCTGCATGCCGAATCGTTAGGATTGCAGGGCTGCTGCTCCAGAGAATGATAGTTCAGAGTGGTTGTGGGAACAGAAACTGGGTGATGGAGGGGTTGTCTCAGCAGAAGGTGTAGTGGGAGGGGCTGGTGAATGATGGGGCTAGCAGGTGAGAAGCACAAATAGGTTTGACTGATACACAGTGGAAACGCCAATCAATTTTGTCAGAGTAAAAATGACTAACATCAATTCAGTACAAATCTCTGGACTTCATGCCATGAATTTTATTTTCTCCCATTAAACTATTCATTTGGCAATAAATCTACTCCTCCCTCCCTCCCCCCCCAGCACCCCAGAGCCAGAATTTCACATGGCTGTTATCTCCCATTTCAGCACAGAAGGTTCACAAGTGCCACAGAGATGGTGTGAGTGCCTCGGTGCTGGCTGTTCCCTGGGGCAGTGACAGAGCACCCAGGAGGCAGCTGGGTCACTCTGCTGAGAGGTCCCTAGGAGGTAAGGTCATAGTTGAATTTGGTGTTCCACTGCTGTAGCAGAGCACTGCGCTGTGTTAGGAGCTGTGATATAGCAGAGGTGATCCAGGGAGCGCTCAGGTTCTGCTGGTGTGTTCCAGCAAGGGGGATGTAGTTGTGTCTCAGTGTTGGAGGTCTCAGGCAACTGTAAGAAAACAGAGGGGATACAGTCCTGCTGGAGATTCCTGGCTGCTGGGATACAGCAGAGCTGACCCAGCTGCTGTATTACAGTGGAGAAAATGCAGTCATGGCTCAGTCTTGCTGGTTCCTGAAAGCTGTAATATGGCAGAGGCTGGGCAGTTGTGGTTCCCTGGTGCTGCAAAATTATGGAAGGAGAGCTGTCCTGGGTGCTGGGATACGGTCATGAAAATTTCTCTCCCCACTGGGCTCTACCGCAGTCTCTATTGCACACACTGTTTCTCTAGGGCAGACCCTGACTCTCCTGGTCTTCTGCCCAGCTTGGGGCCTTCTGACAAAGATGTTTGAAGAAAACCTCTTGCTGCCCTCTCAATGTTGGGAGACACAGGACCAGCACAGGCTCCTTGGGGAAACGCTTTGGTGCAGACTTCCCAAGGACCAGAGAAAACATGAGCCCTGCTCTTCCAGACAGTGTAGAGCCCTGCAATGTGATGTTAACATAAACTGTGACCATATAGATCATTGTTGCAACCACTATTCTATATTTGCAGCAAATATTGTACAAAGGTTGTCGTGTGAGGTGTCTATGAAAACGTTATGATTTGCTGGTTATGATTATGGTATCTGTTTGTATGTATCATTTTTGTAGTTGAAGTTATGAATATTGGCTATGTACTTGTATCTCAATGTGTTTGATTCTAAGTAGCCTCAGTGAAACATTTGGTCAGCTTCTTGAGAAAGGACTATTCGCAGTAAGTGCCCAATCAAGAAATACTTAATTGACAATGGACTTTGGGAGACATCAATCCACATCTGAGCTTTCCTGGGAACGTTCAAACTAACATGTAAACAGTTCTTTACAGGCCAACACCACTGAGTCATGCATGGACATGTGACTTGCCTATGTGACTCCGAACTCCATCTTGCTGCTGTGATTTCCACAGTAAGAACAAAGGGGTGTCCTTCCACATGTCAGAGGATATAAAAGGCCCTGGAAACCCCTCCATTTTGTCTTCAATTCTGCTTCTGACTTCTG
The DNA here is from genome assembly GCF_965140295.1 of Lepidochelys olivacea. Classification (NCBI taxonomy): domain Eukaryota; kingdom Metazoa; phylum Chordata; order Testudines; family Cheloniidae; genus Lepidochelys; species Lepidochelys olivacea. The sequence goes on along the minus strand of NC_140418.1, from coordinate 40,192,356 downwards.
GAGGAACTTTGCTACAAACTCAAGCTCTGAACAAAGGACTGAATGGCCCATCCAAGCTGTGGATATACTCCAGAGACTTGATTTAAACCTGCAGTTTATTACATCACTGCTACAAGCCTGAGCCAAGAACTTTGCCATTACTGTATGTAATTGATTGCTTCAACCAATTTTAGCTCTCATCTATATTTCTTTCTTTTTATGAATAAACCTTTAGATTTTTAGATTCTAAAGGATTGGTAACAGTGTGATTTGTGGGTAAGATCTGACTTGTATATTGAGCTGGATCTGGGGCTTGGTCCTTTGGGATCAGGGGAACCTTTTTTCTTTTACTGGGGTATTGGCTTTCATAACCATTCGTCCCTGTAATGAGTGGCTGCTGGTGATGATACTGGGAAACTGGAGAGTCTAGGGGAATTGCTTGTATGACTTCTGGTTAGCCTGTGGAGTAAAACCGAAGTCCTCTCTGTTTGGCTGATTTGGCGTGCCTTAGTAATAAAGGAAACCCAGCCTTGGGCTGTAACTGCCCTGCTCTAAGCAATTTGTCCTGAATTGATACTCTCAGTTGTGTCCCACCAAGGCAGCATCGTCACAGGCCAGAGAAAACATGAGCCCTGCTCCCCCAGACAGTGCAGAGCCCTGCAGAGCAAGGGCCATGAGAACCACCCATCCTGCTTCTAGTTTGTTTGTTTACTTTCAGTGCTGAGCTGCTGCTGTGGAGGGACGGTTCCCTTCTTCCCCATTCTGCTACTGGATCTGCTGCCCAGTGCTGGGCTCTCTGTGGCTGAGGCCTCACCCTTCTGAACCCCCTCTTGCCAGCAGGGGCCTGGCATTCACCCCAGGAACCTCCTGAACACTGTAGAGACTGGCAGGGTACATTCAGAGCATCCCCTCTCCCCAGCACAGCCTGGCCTTGGTGGGAGAGAAGAATGGGGGAGAGTCCAGAAACTTCTTCCAGTCCAGGACATGAGCAGAGGAGAACTTTGTATGAGCAGCGGTTCCCAGACTGTGGTGTACAGGGCACTTGCTGGCTGGCTGCTCACATGGTGCTAGTGCCCCGTCTTCATATTCAGCTGAGGGAGGGGAAAGAGAGACAAATTAGATGCAGAATAGAGGGCACTATTAACTGCTTTCCAGGGGGGCACATGCTCATTGTAATGACAATCGTGACCTGTGCACTAACCCATCCCTCATGGTGCCAAGTGCGTGCTGCAGCTGCCACCCGGATAAATCGCAATGGGGAATTTGAGAAGTGGGGCTGATGAGGGGGACAGGAAGGAAGGGGGGGGCAAACCAAGGAGAAGAAGAGGGGAGTTGTGGGTGTGAGGCGAGAGGAAACAGGAAGGGAGGAGAGGCAGGGGCTGGGCTGGGCAACGTCAGGGAAGTAGGCAGCTGGATCTTGTGGTTGGAGAAAGGATTGGTGTCAGAGAGTCAAGCCAAGGGTTGGAGCCAGAGTCGGAGACCAAGAGCAAGGATGAGGAACAAGGCCGGAAGCAGGAACCTGGAGCAAGACAGGATCCAGTGTAGCAGCCAAGTAGAGTCCAGTTGTGTGGACAACTTCCTGTGCCTTTCTTTGGTTTTAAATAGGAAGCCCTGACCAATGAGAGATCCTTTGAGCAAGGGGTTGGATTAGATGACCTCCTGTGGTCTCTTCCAACCCTAATCTTCTATGATTCCATCCAGGGCCCAAGGAAGGCCTCCCTGATGTAGCCTCAGGTTTCATGGTCTCTCTGCTCAGCTGGTTAGTAGCAAAGTTGCTGGGAGCAGGGAAGTGACAGTTGACTGTGAACCCCCCAGCCCCAGGTTGAGACCCATGAGGTTATGACAGGGTGAGGTGGGGGCTGGGCAAGGGCACCGGCTTCCTCCAGGCCCCAAGGGTGTTTAGCCCCCACCTGCCCTCTTCCCCCAAGTCCCTAGCCCTGCCCTGCCTTTCCCTGCCCCTGCTCCACACCGCCCTGCCTCTTCCTGCTCAGTTCTGCCCCCTCCCTCGAGTACGCCCCATCCCTGCTCCTCTCCTTCTCCCCAGTGCCTCCTGCATGCTGCGGAACAGCTGATCATGGCAGGTGGTAGGTGCTGGGAGGGATGGGGAGGAGATAATCGGCAGGGTCACCAGCGAATGGGAGGCGTTGGGGGGAGGAGGATCTGGCTGCCAGTGGGTGCTAAGCACTAATTTTTTTCCATCGGTGCTCCAGGGCTGGAGCACCCATGGAGTCAGCGCCTATAGGATGGGAGGGGAAGTGTCTGTAAGGTAGTGCCTTTGTAGAGTCATGGATTCCAAGGCCTTAAGGGACCTTTGCAATTGTCTATTCTGACACCCCCCCCCCCCCGTATAACACAGGCCAGAGGACTGTCCCAAATAATTCCTAGAGGAGATCTCTTTTGAAAGACACCTGTCCTGATGTCTAGATGAAGACTGGAGAACTTTGTTTGAGAAGCACTTGTACAGAGGACACCCATAGGTTGATCTGGCTCTGTGAGGTGCTGAGACACCCCTGCAGGGATTGTGGGGAGATGATGGTGTCACAGCTCATGGGTTCTGAGCAGGGGGTTAGAGGGGTCTCTCCCACCAAAAAAAATGTATGGTTTTGTAGAGAATTGGTGCCAGGTCTGTTTTCTTACCATGTCTAAAGCCTGTCTCTGTCTAAGCAGGTTACCCAGCCTCTCGCCAGCATGAGGCCTGGGGTGTGTGTAGCACTGCTCTCATTCTCCTGCTGGTTGTTTTTCCCTTTCCCACTCCACCAGCCACCCTCCCACTGGCATGTAAGTGACACCTCCTACATCGGTTTCTACACCAACTTACACTCGCTTACAGGCTTACCAACATGTCACTTACCACCACCATCTGTGTCACCTCTGCTTCTGGCCTCGAATGTACAGTGTGTCACCTCAGTGGAGTATTAACTACAGAATGCTTGCAAGCCGACCAAGCATAAACCAAAGCATATGTCAGCTCTCCTTACGTTTACAGACAAGAACATCACCTGGCACCATCGGAGACGTGAGCACATGTCGAGCGATCGAGTCTCTGGAATGCAGTGCTTGACTATGCTCCATATCCAGGAGAGCCAGCAGACAGAACCTGAGCAGACAAACCATGTGCAGGTCACAGGCTGGGCTTGGCGCATGCGGCCACAGATACACGGGGTTAGCCAGGCTCCCAAATGTCTCCACAGGCTTTGGATACTGGGGGAAGGACTTTGGTTCTTTCATCTTCTCTTGCTCAGAACTAAATGAATGGATATGTCTCTCATTTTTAACACAAAGCCACAAATAAAATTCCCTGCAAGTGGAAACCTGTCCCCGTTTAGTTAGCCTCAAGGAGGCTTTATCAGATAACAGTTTGCAGCAGCTTTTCATGAAATAAACATGCCACTCACTGCTTGGCAACACATTTCCCCCAATTTCTTTTTCCTTTCGTTTTGGAATGTGTCGTTCTCTCTGGCTTTTTCAGGGCTCATTAACTCTCCTGTTTCAGAGCAATAGAGGGCAATGGGCTATGGGCATTGCTGTTGGGGAGCTCAAGGAGGGTCCCGGCCTCCTGAGGCTTGTCCCATGTGGTTACTGGGGGGTGCATATGGAGATGCCCTTGCCCTCATTTCTGGATCTGGAATTTCCAGCTCCCAGACCATGCAGCATCTGGCCTGGCCACTCTCCTGTACATGCAGACACCAGGCCTCTCAGAGGCAGGAACCATCAGGATGTTTCATCCTGCTGTCCGGCTGCTAGGGACTTTTTACCTGACTCCCCACTGGCCATGCCAGCAGGGTTATTGTGTCAGCCCTCTGCCACTGCTCACAGCTCTCCTAGTTTCCCTCTCCCTTTGCAGATCCCTGGGGCACATCTCTGTGTAAGGAAGGGCTGGGGGACATGGAGGAGCTAGGTGTAGGCTAGTGTACTGGGGAGGACACCCCTCTGTCTGGAGACCTGTTGTGCATGTGGTTAATGGTTATGTTAAGGCCTTCCATGGCCGGGGTGAGAAATGTTGCAGGGGAACTGTCCTGGCAGCCTGATGTATGTGGTTTGCCTGCAACCTGTGGCAGATTCTGTGCTTGTTCTCTGTGACAATTCCTCGAAATTGATCTGTTGCAGTCTGAGGTAGCCAGCTTCGACATAACAATAGCAACCCGTTTCTGGACTGGTAGGACCCCTCTCTTCTGCATGGTGTCAAGTATCACGGGGTAGCCATGTTAGTCTGTATGCACAAAAACAACAAGGAGTCCGGTGGCACCTTAAAGACTAACAGATTTAACTGGGTATAAGCTTTTGTGGGTAAAAAAGCCACTTCTTCAGATGCATGGAGTGAAAATTACTCCACTAAATTTTCACTCCATGCATCTGAAGAAATGGCTTTTTTACCCATGAAAGCTTATGGATGGCAGAAAAGGAGGCACCCCCCCATCCTGAAAATACACTGTACCCATGACTGCCAGTGGGCGTTATAAGTTGGCAGTCCCCAGTCAGAGCTCCTGAGAGAGCGACTACTGCCCAGGAACTCCGGGAGGTGGTCATAGTAATCTCTGATGGTGGTTGGGAGCAGGACCACGCTCCGCAAATAGTAGTCCAGGTGGAATTTTCCCCCTTGTCCATAAGGACTGGGATGCATTGCTGAGTTGGCTGGGGAAGCTGCCCTGGGGTGATTGAGATCAGTTTGTGCTGTGGCTTGTGGAGGTGGGCAGAGAGATGGAGGGTTTAAATCATGAGGACCAGGTAGCCATAAAGCCATAGGCGCTGATTTCCCTTCTGCCAGGTGGGTACTCGACCCCTGCCCCTGCACCACCCTTGCCCCCCCCATTCCACCCCTTCCCAAAAGTCCCGGCTCCTTTCCCACCCCCAAGTCCCCACCCCTGCCCCTCCTCCTCCCCTGAGTGCATCGTGTCCCTGCTCCTCATCCTCCCTCCCTCCTCACCCTCCCTCCCTTCCCAGATGCCTTGGCTTGTGGAGCCCCACCTCTAGATGTGTTGTTGCTGTCTGTACTTTTCTTGGCTTAGATTACCTAGGGAGGTGGTGGAGTCTCCTTCCTTAGAAGTTTTTAAGGTCAGGCTTGGCAAAGCCCTGGCTGGGATGATTTAGTTGGGGTTTGGTCCTGCTTTGAGCAGGGGGTTGGACCAGATGACCTCCTGAGGTCCCTTCCAACCCTGATATTCTATGATTCTATTATTCCTTTCTCCCTAACTTGTTCTTTTCTCTCTCCCCCCTCCCTTCCTCTCTCCGCTTCTTCTCTCTCACTCCCCCTCCCTCCGCTTCTTCTCCCTCCTCTCTCTAAAAGTATTTATGGTTGAAGATATGGTTGCCAGGCAATATGGAATGTCTTTACTAATTAGTCCCTGGAAAGTGGTTTCAAGCAAAGCAGTAAAAACTGACAAAAAGGGTTGGGCCCAAAGATTGAAAAGTTTGTGTCTGCATGAAGCAGTTTTGTTTAACGCCATAGCCCCTCCCGAATAGGCTAAAAGGGGGGCAAAAAAGGCAAAGGGGTCTTGATCCCTTGGGGGTAAAAATTTGTAAAAAGTTTTTAAGACTTGTCCGCCCTGGAATTTTTCCTACGGCTGGCTGAGCATGCAGGGAAAAACCCTGGCTTTTAAGCCAAGGAGTTTTAGTGGAACAGTCAAGCCCCAATAATGCTGTCTCTTAGCTATTACTTGTGTATATATATATATATATATATATATATATATATATATATATATATATATATATATATATATATAAGCTATAAACTTAAAGCTGAGCACAGCAGAGAAACCATTAAAAACCTGGTCTGCTGTACAGGAAGGGAAACTGAGGTACCACCACCTCATGAATTTCATAAATAACCAGGGATAATTCACCTTTTCCCTTAAGGGCAGAAACCATTGAAACCTGGCCTGCCTATAGAACAAAACACAGAAAAGTATGGAGGTAATTGTTCCGCTTTCCTGCAATCAGCAAAGAGATTTGTAAAAGGAAGTGGTATTTTAAGCACTAATCTGCTGCTCCTAAAGGGGGTAGGAAAATGTTCTTTTGTCTTTCAGAACTTTAGAAAAGGCGGCACTAGCTGAAGAGCAATTCAGGATACCATGGATCACAACAGGCAACTAGGGTGGTCCTCATGAGCCCTATAGGGGCAATGAGAAAGGGAGGAACTCACTGGGAACCACTGCAGGATAGATGCGGAGGATGCAATGGTGTAAATTGGACAATAATTATGTTAAGCACTTGCCTATCCAGAGAAAACATTTGGATGTGTCCCTTCCCGGTGGCCATGGAGGAGCAGACCCAAGAGCCTGTTGCCCGGGGTGCATGATTGGGTGTAATGTAAATGGGGTATGGAGTATTCTGCTGGGACTATACACAATTCTGTAATATAACACTTGGGAGTACTGGCACAATTACACACATCTACATGCTGCCATCGGGACTTTGGAGCATGAATGGATCTGTGGAACTCATTGCTGTGAACAACTGAACCAGTGTATACTACCCGATTCCATACCAAGTGGTCCAGCTGGTTTGGACAATACCCCACTTCTCTGTGGATATTCAGTGGACTCATGATATGGACGAAAGCACACGAAACCTGCAGGAGCAGCTTGGTGCAACTACCAACAATTGGACACATTTAAAATATATTCTCCAGAATTTTACCCTGTCAAAAGAGGAGAAGCAATGTTTCTTGTGGTGGCCCAGATGTTGGACTATACTACAATGGTCAGGACTCTCAATGTTACTGTGGATCATTATGGCTAGTGGCCTGTTGTTAAGTATACTAATTCTGCAATGTATACTGCAGTGGTTCAGGGGGGCACAGATCCGCAAAGCACAACCATTGATTATAACACATAAAGCAATGTAGGCCCTCTACCAAAGTGTAACAGATAACCCGGACCCAACCTTCTTGGGCCCATCACTATGGGAAGTCTGGAACACATGCAGTGTACCCATGTGAGGAAAGGTGCAGGGCATTATACTGCACAGAGGGAGGTGGGGCAAATGGAGCATCAACGTATTCCATCTTGATACCTGGCCCTTTCAAGAAATGTGCTGTCAAATCTGGGCAGTAGGGTCCCAGAAGAAAAGTGAAAAAAAGGGGTGGAGTGCTAGGAGTGTTAGGAGGGTGAAGGGAAAACACTCTAACACACCTCAGGTGAATGCTGCCATGAAGCCAACGGTGTGAATGCTGCCATGAAGAAATTGGTCCCAATGGAAGAGGTGTCTCCTGACTGTGTGACATGTGGGAAAAGCTGGAGGGGTCAGAGCCCTTTCAGGCCTGACTGAGAGCCTAATTGGTTCTTTTTGTTTTCCATACTCCAGGGTGCTCAGTGGGCTGGGACTGGCCCCAGTACCGACTGTAGCTGGGCTGGCTGGGGAACAGCACTGGGGCTGGAGTGCTGCCAGTGGAGTCGATCATTCTGGCTGAGGGGTGGGGCCCTGCCTGTAGTCGATGTGTAGGAATGGAGCCCCTGCTTGGAGCCTCTGCCTCTGAGGATACTGTGCGGAGCTGTGACCTTCCCCTCTGAGGACGGGAGGGCAGAATGCTCCAATCCTACCTAGTGCAAACTGGGATTTGTAGTAATCTGCCAGTATGGTTTGTGGCCATCCCATGGCATGAAGTTCCAAGTAATGGATGACTCGTCTAGTCATGGACAGAGAATCATAGTCATGGAGAAGACTGTTAAAGTGAGGGCTGGAGCTACAGGCACCAACTTTCCACAGTGCCGGGGGCTGCTCACTGCTCAACCCCTGGCTCTGCCACAGGCCCTGCCCCCACTCCACCCCTTCCTGCCCCGTCCCCTGAGCCTTGCTTCTCCCCCCTTCCCCTCAGAGCCTCCCCAGAGCCTCCTGCACACCATGAAACAGCTGATTGGGAGGTGCTGATTGGCAGCGCTGCTGGTAGGTGGGAGGCACTGGCAGTGGGGTGAGGGAGCAGATGGGGGGCTGCTGACAGATTACTGTGGCTCTTTGGCAATGTACATTGGTAAATTCTGGATCCTTCTCAGGCTCAGGTTGGTCATTCCTGCTCTAGGTGTTGATTTCTGGCATTGGTTTCTGACTGTCTTTCTCGTTTCTTACCTTTAGCCCTTTCCCTTTCCCATTAAATCCTACAGTTCTGCTGGAAAGTGTTAATGGCTGCCATCAAGCAGGTCTTTGCTCTATAGACAATCACAGACCTGGTTAAAACAGATGGGCATAGGAAGCACCCCTCATTCAGGCTAAATGGATGGAGCAGTTAAATGCTCCTGAAAACAATAGCAAGCTACTGTCCAAGGTACTAGGCCCCATGGGGAGCAAGAACTAACAGAGGAAAGTTGAGCCTCTGGGACTCATTGCAAATGTGCAGGGAGTAGGCGATTGACTGTGTGCAGCTGTGTGACTGTGGGAGAGAGGTAAAAAGCCAGAAAAGCAGTGGCACTGGTTAGCAGGGCACTGAGAGGCAGCAGAGAGACGAGGTTCCTAGGGGCACAGGGCAAGCTGGAGAGGCAGGTTTGGATTTCTGAGCAAGGGAACTGTCTGCTGTGGTTTGTTCCTGTTGCGTTCAGAAAGCAGGGCTTTTTACATTCTTTATAAACAAACAGGATGCCACCAAACAAATTGCTGACTCATACAATCAATTTCTTCTCCTTATGGAAACAACCTGGCAAGGCCCCGAATAGCGACTACCAGCTTGGGTCACAGCAGCAACGCTGCCTATTTGCCTCTGTTTTGTGTGTTGCTGGCCCCACAGGGCTATTAATGGTGTGGCTCTGTGCCCCTTTATAGTCCTTCCCTAGGTAGTAGAACTTTGCAGCCCGACCCGAATCAGATGGGACCTGACATAAGTGTTAGCTTGGGTTGGTCCAGAACCAACCAGACCCTCTTGGGCTCAGGTTGAGTCATCTCTGATCACCAAGTCCTGCCTGTGAGGTTGGCACTGTGACAGCTGCATGCCTCACTCATAGTCTCAGAGGTCAGAAGAGACCATAATGTTCATCTAGTCTGACTTCTCATCATTCCATCTCCTCCATGAACTTGTCAAGTTGTGAGTGTGCTGTGGGATGAGGGTGCCAGTGAGTTTGCAGGGAGGCAGTGACGACTGGTGGGAGCAGGGCTGACTCCACAGGCAGAAGGCAGCCAGAGATGGATCACAGGCATGGGGCCTGGGGAGCAGGAAGCCCCCACCAAGTCAAACCCCAAGGACAAGGCAGTGGTGCTGACACAGGTTCAGGAGGAAGTGTTGGGATCGGGTCAGCTCTGAAAATGACTTGACACTCTCAGGTTGGGTCTGGGTCGGCTGTGGGGACAGGTCAGGCTTTACAATTAGGCCCAAGCAGACCTCTGCTAGGGAGTGCTTGGTGTGGGGCACACACTTCTCAGCTCTAGATGCCATACCAGGAGGGACCATAAAATTTCCACTTATACTCAGAGATGGGCCACTCCACTCCATCCCACACAGATGATGGGGCCATTGGTTCTGAGCAGAGCCACAACAGGACAATTCCCACCAGCTTTTGTATGGTGGGAAACACTTACACTTGCATTTGGGTGTTCAGCCACCATCTGAATAACCTACTCTGGTACAAACTGGCCATGAACACATGCAGGCTGGAGATGAGAAGAGGGTTTCTTGCCATCAGAGGGGAGAAGTTCTGGAGCAACCTGCCAATGGGGAGAGTGGGAGGGAGGTCAAACACCCTAACTGATGGAGCGCGATTAGTGTCTGAACAGGGTTTACACCAGGGCTGCTTGTGATAGCAGGATGGGATTCAATGACCCAGCAGGTCCTGTCCACCCATGTCCCCATACACAGGACCAGCAGACAGTGGGGTAGGGGGACAGTTTTTGGAATCAGAATACTTTCTCTGCCCTGTGCTGATTGGCTGTTTGCACCAACCCTCACCCTCCCTTGGTGTTTTCACTCCTCATCCTCCTACCATCTTCTCCCCTGACTTGTTCCCCTGCCCTGTTCCCTCCCTTTTCTTTCCATTTAACTGATCCCCTCCTAAGTAAACCCACAGGGGGAAAAATCAAGACACTCCCATGCCATATGCTGCCACTGCATAGGTCGCTCTGCTGGTGGGTTCGCCCCCCGCCCCACCCTGGGTCTCACTGGTCTAGATACATTGTCAGCTCTTCAGCCAGGGACCGGCTCTGTGTTTGTGTGGTGCCCAGCACACCGGGGTCCCACCCTTGGCTGGCCCAAGGCACTACTGTAATAAACATGGTTAATAATTATTCAAAATGTTTCTGGCTGCCGGGGGAGGGGGGGGGCGGGGGCAGTAAGAAGGGTTGAAGCTATGTGCATGTTGGTGGCTGCAGCCCTCTGTGTGTCTGGGTGTGTGCACACTCACCCTACCCTTATGTGTGCATTCACGCCCATCTATACTCCTCAGGGGGCGGGGAGCATGCATGCCCACCTATACACCAAGGTGTGGGGCCGGGCTGCACACAAACACTAACCATAAGGGTATTCTGGGCAGTGTGAAGGTCTCCTAGCTGCTGGGGTTGCTGGGCCCCTGAGCTGTGGTGGACTGGGCAGCAGAAGGAGAGAGGGAGCTCGTCCCCAGAGGCCTGTGCGAAGTGCCTGACACCCCTGTACATATGATGATTGAGGGCTGAGAGCAGGACGATACAGAGCAATATCAGTAAGTGGTTTTAGTGTCAGCAATCTTCCAGCTTGCTGTCAAAGGAAACATTTAAACGATTTTCTTGATACTCCAGTGCATTCTGGTTATATTTATACCAAGCCAAGTCGGGGGCTATAAACTTCAAATTTGAGCAGGGCTGGCTCCAGTTATCACAGGGATTAGAAAGACCAAAGAAGGGATGTACCATTGCTAGTTTAGAGACCTGTGTGGACCGAGAATCCCCAGGGCCTGACACTCAGCATCTCCACCAGTCCCAGCCCCGGAGCATCTGCCTGAACACCTCCTGTTTGTCCAGACAGGACGGGATCCTACTGAGACCTGCAAAGTCAGCTCCTGGTTCCTGGGAAGGTGGGGGTTACTCCTGGAGTGGTTAATACTTCCCTTAGGGGTTGCATGAGTGGGCAGTTGCCTGGCTGGGCCCAGCCAGGTACAGGGGTGCTCAGGCCTGGAACCCCCTCTCAGTCCCTGCACTGAACACAGATATGGGAGGGGTTTACAGCAGCTTGAAGGCATGTTCCCCCACTTGTGTTCTGGGGCCATTCACACATGCTGAGGACCCTCACTGCACTGACTGGAGCAGCTCATGTCCCCAGAACTATGGGTTCAGGCTATTTGCATCTTGTTAGCTGAGAGCAACCCGGTGAGATGCCTGGAGCACCTCCCAGAGTGGACATGGAAAGTCCCTTCCCCAGCCATTGTGCCCCAACATGAATTAGAGACTCTGGAGATCCACTCTTCTTCCCCTTGCTAGCTTCCCCCCTCCTCCCCCACACACCCCACACCTGCGATCCATGCTTCCCAGAAACTGAGGGGAGAGGAGGAGGGTGGAGCTGCAGTCTGCATGGGCATGTCAGAATGGCTCAGAGCAGCATATGTGGCCTTGCAGGAGGGCTCGGGGCAATGGGACAGGTGGAGAGAACGTGGGGTAGGCTGGAGCAGTGTGTGGTATGAATACAAAAGTGGGGGAGGCTTGTCAGTGTGTGTGGGGGGGGGGGTTAACCATGCAGGAGGCAGCATGGGGACTGTGCCGCTTAGCAAGAGGGGGAAGGCTGGTCCCATGGTTGGGGCACTGGGTTAGGACATGAAAGCCTGGTTCTGTTCCTGCTCTGCTATGGATTTTCCTGTATCACCGTAGGCAGGTCCTCAAGTTTCCCTGTGTCTCAGTTCCCCTCTGTGCAATAGGGTGAGAGCCCTGCAGCTCAGGGGCGCGGTAGGATTAATACACCAGAGGGTAGAGCACAGTGAGATGTACTGAGGGGCAGCACGAAACAAAAATAGACATTATTATTACTCTGACTGAATGCTGGGGCCAGCATACCCCAGGCAATGGCCCATATTGTGTAGGCCCAGGGCCATGACCAGAGCTTTGACAGAGAACTGGGGTTCTGCAAATGCAGTTTTCTTCACTTCCCACCTTGAACAAGGGACAGTCCTGGACGAGACCTTTGCTCTGTGGGAACCCAGAAGGAAAGTCCCTGCAGTGACATACCTGGGCGGAAGGAGGTGGAGCCATCTGTGCCCTCCCTCCCCTACAAATACCCCAACCCCAACAATTCCTTCCCAGGGCTACCCCCAGGCTGCAAGAGGGGGCACCAGGATCCCCTTCCCTCCACTGCTCCCCAGTCAGGGGAAGGAGCCCAGATCTCCCTTCTCTGCCAGCTTGCCCCAGCCATGAGGAAAGGCTTCCTGTCCCCTGGAGGGAAAGGAGAGGTCAGAGCTGCGCAGAGGAGTGTGAGGAGGGGAGGAGAGAAAGAAGTCTGTGCCGTGGAGCGGGTGTAGCAGGACTTCACCTCTGTCCCCAACCCTCCCACAGCCACGCCCCATTTCTGTCCCACTTTAACATGCCCCGCTGACTCCTTACTCCCTGCACTGCTCCTGCATCCTCAGCCCAGCTCCTCAACCTTGGGGGAGCTGTGCTGGCCAGGCAGAGAGTGGGGATCGCGCGGGCTAGCCTGGGCGGAGTTCTGTGGCTGGGACACTCATTGCCAAGGAGCCTGGGGCAGGGGAGCAGGGAGCTGGGTTGTGGAACGTGGCAGTGCTGAGAAATGATTTCTAATTGTTATTCTCATTCGGGCTCAGGTCAGTGCTGGTTCACAGGACAGAAAACGGGCTCTTCCCTCTCTTCTGTGGTGTTCATCAACTGTCCTGCCTACCCTGCTAGCGTTTCTCTTACACTCTCGTTTCCTATGCCCGTTGATTTCCACTTCACATTTTGAATAAACCAAGAACATTAACTGCCCCAAACCCCATTCACGCAGCGTTCCTGTGCCCCCTGGGGTCTCGAGTCCTTGCATGGTGTGGTGAGTGGCTAAAGAAAACCTCTCCAACCCAGGAAATCCAATCTCCCCACCCCTGCCCCTGGCTATGCCCTCTCTGAGTGATGCCCCAGCATGGCAATAGCACCCACACTAGCATGCTGCCCTCCCAGAGGCTATGCGATTGGGGTTGGAGCACAAGAGCACGTTAGGTCAAAGTCTAACTCTCTCTGTTAAGGCAAAATGCAGGCTTAGGTCAGACGTAGCAAACAGCTGTCCCCCAGCCTGCACTCAGACACTGAGCAAGCGCCACCCAAACCAGCCAGGCTTGCGAAACGTTACACCCCTTCTCTCCTGTCCTGAGGAGTCCACTGAGACTGCAGTACCCCACACCAACCCTGCAGACCACTGCCATGTCTGCCCAAACTGCCCACAGGCCCCATGGCAAGAATATCCCTGTGCATAGCTACTGTCACAGGCTACAGAGCTCAGCACTGCCAGGAAAACATGCGCACCTCTCCTTTCTTCACAGTGACAGCTCTGCCAGCTTTTCCCAGCTAATCCCTGCAACCAGTCTCCGCAGCTAGACCTAACGCAGGGAATGCAGCCGAAGCTCCTGCTGGAATTCCAGCCTGGGGAACATCACACAAACAATGGCACGCTCTTCTCATCGTTTTCATGTCTACTTATTATGCTGCCACCCCCCGCCCACCCCGAGTCAGTCCTAGGGGTGATTGCCAGCTCTGGAGCACCCTTACGGGTTGCCTTGCAGGGGTTGTGTGTAGCTTATCCTTATATTTCCTGGTTTTCGGGGGGCAGGGAGAAGGGAGGTTGTTACCTTTACTCTTCATTCTCTGATTCTCGATTCTTTCCCGTTCTGGCAGGGCAAGCGTCAGTGCTGGGCAACTCTGCGTTAATAACGGTATTGTGTAATTCATATCCTCACAGCTCATGTGGCCATTTCCCCGCATGCCAAGCGGGTTCAGTACGTCCCTCAGCCCCTGCCTGAGTGGAGAGTTCTGGTCTGGCCATGCTTTACGCAGGGGCAAGGCAGGGGGAATCAGACCCTTTGGTTTTGATGCACTAGGAAAATCAGAGATGGGACCAAGGATAGCATCTGCAAGGAGCCTGGGAACATTTGCATGGTATCAGGTAACATGGAAGGCACAGGGTACAAGATGCAAATGAAAGCAAACCCCAGAGCCCTCTCTGTCAGGATTAGGTGTCTGCCATGGTCAGGTTTCTGCAGACAAGCAGAGAAAATTAACCTCTTCTGTGCCAGATCAATTGCAATGTGCCTAGGAGGGGCAGGAGACACTGCTCTGTTCCCATCTCCTGCATTGCACTGCAGCCAGATGTAGAAGCGCCTGGAAATAGACAGCATCTCAAAGCAGATTCCCCAGCCGTCTGGGCTCCGGGGATGAGAGAGAAGTGGTAGCCAGGCTCCAAGAAGGGCCCAGGTGCGCCGGCTGGGCTTGGCCTTGATTTCAGCAGTACTGCAGGAAGCAGGAGCTGTTCCCAGAGAGAATCAGAAACCCTCATGGTCAATTAGGCTCAGCTAAAGCCCTGCCATGGCTGAGAATTTATTCCATCATGTAACACAGCATCTACAACTTTGCAGGGTATTCTGAGTTCAGGCCTCAGTGGCTCTGCCCCCAAGGGCACCCACCAGCCCATACTCTGCCCCTTTGCCCTACACACATCAGCATAAGGTCTTGCAATGCATCATCTCGCCCCAGAAGCAGGAGGGGGGCAGAGCTCTGGTGCAGCAAGGTCCCAGGGAAAGGCAAAGGAGATTTGTTTCTCAGAGCCCCAGGAGGCCCTGCAGTCAGTGCACATGCTGGACTTGCTTGGTTTACTCTGCTGCTTGCCAGGGGCCAAGATTTGCGACGTGACGGAGAGACTGCCGAGACTCATCAAGTCCTCGGATCACTACCCCTTCCTGCTTCTCCACGTGGGCACCAATGATACTGCCAAGAATGACCTTGAGCAGATCACTATGGACTACGTGGCTCTGGGAAGAAGGATAAAGGAGTTTGAGGCGCAAGTGGTGTTCTCGTCCATCCTCCCCGTGGAAGGAAAAGGCCGGGGTAGGGACCGTCGAATCGTGGAAGTCAACGAATGGCTACGTAGGTGGTGTCGGAGAGAAGGTTTTGGATTCTTTGACCATGGGATGGTGTTCCATGAAGGAGGAGTGCTGGACAGAGACAGGCTCCACCTAACGAAGAGAGGGAAGAGCATCTTTGCGAGCAGGCTGGCTAACCTAGTGAGGAGGGCTTTAAACTAGGTTCACCAGGGGAAGGAGACCAAAGCCCTGAGGTAAGTGGGAAAGTGGGATACCGGGAGGAAGCACAGGCAGGAACGTCTGTGAGGGGAGGGCTCCTACTTCATACTGAGAATGAGGGAAGATCAGCAGGTTATCTCAAGTGCCTATATTCAAATGCACAAAGCCTTGGAAACAAGCAGGGAGAACTGGAAGTCCTGGCACAGTCAAGGAATTATGATGTGATTGGAATAACAGAGACTTGGTGATAACTCACATGACTGGAGTACTGTCATGGATGGTTATAAACTGTTCAGGAAGGACAGGCAGGGCAGAAAAGGTGGGGGAGTAGCACTGTATGTAAGGGAGCAGTATGACTGCTCAGAACTCCGGTATGAAACTGCAGAAAAACCTGAGTGTCTCTGGATTAAGTTTAGAAGTGTGAGCAACAAGGGTGATATAGTGGTGGGAGTCTGCTATGGACCACCGGACCAGGGGGATGAGGTGGATGAGGCTTTCTTCCGGCAACTAACAGAAGCTACTAGATCACATGCCCTGGTTCCCATGGGCGATTTTAATCTTCCTGATATCTGCTGGGAGAGCACTACAGCGGTGCATAGACAATCCAGGAAGTTTTTGGAAAGTGTAGGGGACAATTTCCTGGTGTGCTAGAGGAGCCAACGAGAGGGGGAGCTTTTCTTGACCTGCTGCTCACAAACCGGGAAGAATTAGTGGGGGAAGCAAAAGTGGATGGGAATCTGGGAGGTAGTGACCATGAGTTGGTTGAGTTCAGGATCCTGACACAGGGAAGAAAGGTAAGCAGCAGAATACGGACCCTGGACTTCGGGAAAGCAGACTTCGACTCCCTCAGGGAACTGATGGGTAGGATCCCCTGGGAGAATAATATGAAGGGGAAAGGAGTCCAGGAGAGCTGGCCGTATTTCAAGGAATCCCTATTGAGGTTACAGGGACAAACCATCCCGATGTGTCGAAAGAATAGTAAATATGGCAGGCGACCAGCTTGGCTTAACGGTGAAATCCTTGTGGATCTTAAACATAAAAAAGAAGCTTACAAGAAGTGGAAGATTGGACAAATGACCAGGGAAGAGTATAAAAATATTGCTCGGCCATGTAGGAATGAAATCAGGAGGGCCAAATCGCACCTGGAGCTGCAGCTAGCAAGGGATGTTAAGAGTAACAAGAAGGGTTTCTTCAGGTATGTTGGCAACAAGAAGAAAGCCAAGGAAAGTGTGGGCCCCTTACTGAATGAGGGAGGCAACCTAGTGACAGAGGATGTGGAAAAAGCTAATGTACTCAATGCTTTTTTGCCTCTGTCTTCACGAACAAGGTCAGCTCCCAGACTGCTGCGCTGGGCATCACAGCATGGGGAGTAGGTGGCCAGCCCTCTGTGGAGAAAGAAGTGGTTAGGGACTATTTAGAAAAGCTGGATGTGCACAAGTCCATGGGGCCGGACGCGTTGTATCCGAGAGTGCTAAAGGAATTGGCGGCTGTGATTGCAGAGCCATTGGCCATTATCTTTGAAAACTCATGGCGAATGGGGGAAGTCCCGGATAACTGGAAAAAGGCTAATGTAGTGTCAATCTTTAAAAAAGGGAAGAAGGAGGATCCTGGGAACTACAGGCCAGTCAGTCTCACCTCAGTCCCAGGAAAAATCATGGAGCAGGTCCTCAAGGAATCAATCCTGAAGCACTTACACGAGAGGAAAGTGATCAGGAACAGTCAGCATGGATTCACCAAGGGAAGGTCATGCCTGACTAATCTAATCACCTTCTATGATGAGATTACAGGTTCTGTGGATGAAGGGAAAGCAGTGGATGTATTGTTTCTTGACTTTAGCAAAGCTTTTGACACGGTCTCCCACAGTATTCTTGTCAGCAAGTTAAAGAAGTATGGGCTGGATGAATGCACTATAAGGTGGGTAGAAAGTTGGCTAGATTGTCAGGCTCAACGGGTAGTGATCAATGGCTCCATGTCTAGTTGGCAGCCGGTATCAAGTGGAGTGCCCCAGGGGTCGGTCCTGGGGCCTATTTTGTTCAATATCTTCATAAATGATCTGGAGGATGGTGTGGATTGCACTCTCAGCAAATTTGCGGATGATACTAAACTAGGAGGAGTGGTAGATACACTGGAGGGCAGGGATAGGATACAGAGGGACCTAGACAAATTGGAGGATTGGGCCAAAAGAAATCAGATGAGGTTCAACAAGGATAAATGCAGGGTCCTGCACTTAGGACGGAAGAACCCAATGCACTGCTACAGACTAGGGACCGAATGGCTAGGCAGCAGTTCTGCGGAAAAGGACCTAGGGGTAACAGTGGATGAGAAGCTAGATATGAGTCAACAGTGTGCCCTTGTTGCCAAGAAGGCCAATGGCATTTTGGGATGTATAAGTAGGGGCATTGCCAGCAGATCGAGGGATGTGATCGTTCCCCTCTATTCGACATTGGTGAGGACTCATCTGGAGTACTGTGTCCAGTTTTGGGCCCCGCACTACAAGAAGGATGTGGATAAATTGGAGAGAGTCCAGCGAAGGGCAACAAAAATGATTAGGGGTCTGAAACACATGAGTTATGAGGAGAGGCTGAGGGAACTGGGATTGTTTAGTCTGCAGAAGAGAAGAATGAGGGGGGATTTGATAGCTGCTTTCAACTACCTGAGAGGTGGTTCCAAAGAGGATGGTTCTAGACTATTCTCAGTGGTAGAAGAGGACAGGACAAGGAGTAACGGTCTCAAGTTGCAGTGGGGGAGATTTAGGTTGGATATTAGGAAAAACTTTTTCACTAGGAGGGTGGTGAAACACTGGAATGCGTTACCTAGGGAGGTGGTAGAATCTCCTTCCTTAGAGGTTTTTAAAGTCAGGCTTGACAGAGCTCTGGCTGGGATGATTTAGTTGGGGATTGGTCCTGCTTTGAGTAGGGGGTTGGACTAGATGACCTCCTGAGGTCCCTTCCAACCCTGATATTCTATGATTCTATGATTCTATGGACATGGGGGGTGTTGGGGATTGCTTTCAGGAAGGAAGCAAGACAGCAGCACAAATAGGAGCCACTAAGGATCTCAGCCTGGTCCTTTCCCAGCTGCACAGCTCCTGCCAGGCGGCTCTGGCGAGTGCCGAGCAGCCGAGGGAGTCCAGGGCTGGCTAAAGGAGGTTCCTCTCGCTGCATCACCTCAGCACAGCCCAGATCCTCAAGCCAGCTCTTCTACCCTGCCCTGCCCTGCCCTCCCCTCCAGCGCCCTGAGGGAGTCACGAGACAAGGGCAGGGGCAACTATAGGCTTCTCCTCTCTGCAGGAGCCCTGGGTTCAGGCAAGTGGGCTGTGCTGCTGGCTCCATGTGTCTCTGCTAAGGGCCTGGGGGCTGAGGGAACAGAGCCAGGTAACGGGCTAAATCCAGCCATGATTGAAGCAAGTCGAGCTCCCTCCTCCTGCTCCCACTGGGCAGATAAATCCTTATAAATGCTCTGCTCCTGCTCAGGTCCTGAGACCTTGCTCCCCCTGTAACAAACACGTGCCATGAGGTTGGGCCACCCCGCTCCCAGGAGCAGCGGAGGAGCCATTTCCAAAGCCTGGGAGCTCAATGATTCCCAAGAGAACTTAGGAAGCAGGATCTCCCTGGCCAGGCCTGGCGGGGGCAGGGGACCAGTGCCTGCAGCCTGAGGAGAAAAACTGACCTTCAGGAACAAGGGAAACAAAGGCTTCTCTCAGTAGGAGCAATGGTGGTGGCTCATGACCCTGACAGGGTGACAGGCAGCTGCCCAGCCTGGAACAGTGTCCCAGGGAGCAGCCCAGCCTGGCAAGGTCACTGGAGCAGCCCAGCCTGGCACAGTCACGGGGAGCAGCCCAGCCTGGCAAGGTCACTGGAGCAGTCCAGCCTGGCACAGTCACGGGGAGCAGCCCAGCTTGGCAGAGGGTCATGGGGAGCAGTCCAGCCTTGTAGGGTCACGGGGAGCAGCTCAGCCTGGCACAGGGTTGCAGGAGCCGCTGAGCTTGGCACAGGGTTGCGGGAGCAACCGAGCCTGGCACAGGGTCGCGGGGAGCATCCCAGCATGGTAGGGGCATGGGGAGCAGCCTAGCCTGGCACAGGGTCATGGGGAGCAGCTGAGCTTGGCACAGGGTCACGGGGAGTAGCCCAGCCTGGCACAAGGTTGTGGGAGCAGCTGAGCTTGGCACAGGGTAGCGGGAGCAACCAAGCCTGGCACAGGGTCATGGGGAGCATCCCAGCATGGCACAGGGTCATGAGGAGCAGCTGGGCCTGGCACAGGGTCATGAGGAGCAGCCCAGCCTGGCACAGGGTTACGGGAAGTAGCCCAGCCTGGCACAAGGTTGTGGGAGCAGCTGAGCTTGGCACAGGGTCGCGGGGAGCATCCCAGCCTGGCACAGGGTTGCAGGAGCATCCCAGCATGGTAGGGTCATGTGGAGCAGCCCAGCCTGGCACAGGGTCATGGGGAGAAGCCAGCCTGACACAGTGTGATGGGGAGCAGCCCAGCCTGGCAGGGTCACGGGGAGCAGCCAGCCTGGCACAAGGTCACGGGAGCAGCCCAGCCTGGCACAGGGTTGTGGGAGCAGCCGAGCTTGGCACAGGGTTGCAGGGAGTATCCCAGCCTGGCTAAGGGTCATCAGAAGCAATGCAGCACATTTAGTGGCCCTTTCTCTGCCTCAGTGGTTTCTCCTTTTGGATGGAAGGAGGGCCAGGCCCCTGGGCTCTGCCAGTGGGCACTTGCCTCAAGATTTGCCCTGTTTCTGTGAGACAGACACATCCTGAGGGATCATTATAAGAAACCTGGCCTAGCCCTATGCAGAAGGGAACAACCATTGTATCAGCCTCCTCACCCAGCCCCACCCACACTGGGAGCAACACCTCTGCTGGGCAGCAGTCCCCTGCCACCCCTGCGCCCTGTACACTTCAGACCATGCAGTCCCAGGGCCTGTAAGAACAGGAATTGTCATGGAAAAGCCTTTGCTGGAGCTGAGGGGTAGATGGCCAACAGCTGGGGCAACGGACAGTCCCAGTCCTAGGTAGAAAGTCCAGAATGGACAATCCCTACCACTGAGAAATCATGAGTCAGGCCCCCCAAATCATGAGATTTTTAAAAAGAATTAGTGTTGTAGATATCTCTTTGGCCAGAGTGGTTAGCTGGTCTTTGTGGCCTTGCTTGGTCATTTCCATTAGGAGGAGAAATGGATGCTGGAGCCAGGCATTTCCTTGGTGCAAGTCTGTTTCTGTACAAAGTGCTGTTTCCCTGAACACTGCAGAAATCAACCAACAGGAGAGTTTCCTTGATCAGAAATCCAAGCCTCTTTTTCCTGATAGCACTCTGCCCAAAAGCTCTCTCTTTACTTTCTCTCGGGGTCTCTTTGGCTGTCCTTGGCTTCCTGCTACCTTCGCTGCCTGCTTCTGTGGTGTTTCAGCTGTGTCTGCTCTCACACCTCATACAGCTCCACCAAAGCAACACCCAGCCCTCTGTGTTTGCATTCAGCCTCCCCCTCTCCCACTCCCCATGAAACCCTCTGTCACACAGCTCAGCTCCTGACCCGCCTTGCCTGTGACCAGTGTTTTGGCTCCTATTGTCTCAGCTGTCTCCATATGGATCTTACCTGCTTCTTGCATTTCCCCTGAATGAAGGCACCTGTCATGCTCACACCCACTAGCTTCAGCCAGGTTTCAACCCCTGCCCCAGGGCACTCTTCTTTGCCTTCTGCTTTCTGAGGGGTTAGGTCCCACTCCACTCCACATTTTCAATCTTTACTCCACAACCACAAGAGCTAGAAACTTACTTTTTTTAACAAAAGAACACTGAGATTCTCGTTCATTCTTTTGATTTCACGAGCTAGGTCCTTGCTGCAAAGACTAAGAACTGGCAACACTGATTCAGAGCTTGTCTACACTTACATTTTATATCGCTCTAACTTGCTGGCTCAGGGGTGTGAAAAATCACACCCCTGAGCACAGCAAGTTCGAGCACTTTAAAGCGCTAGTGTGGACTGGCCCTGAGCGCTGGGAGCTGTGCTCCCAGTGCTTGCAGCTATTCCCCTCATGGAGGTGGATTACCAGGAGTGCTGGGAGAGTGCTGGGAGAGCCGGCTGACAGCCTCTGCAGGCTAGAGAGCGGGTTGTATTGTTCCCTCTTGGTGTGGACTCCCCGGGGGTCCAGAGCAAGTGGACTCCCTGAGGGGGCCCATGGTGAGAGACAGGTGTGCTGAAGGCTCAGAGAAGTGCGGTTTCAGAAGGCACTGGAGCACAGGGCTTAACACTCAAGAGATTGTGATTCCAAGGAGAAAGGCTGTCACACTGAAGGGGGTTCCTCCCAGGACCATAGGGAGCTGAGAACACGGGGCCTGTGAGTCCATGCCATCCTCTCCCAGGCTGAGGGGCAGCAGGGGAGGAAGTCCAAAGGGGCTTCTCTGAAACGTAAGTGGGTGATGCAGGCTGGCATGATGGGCTGATCGGAGGGGGGCACTGACAGCTCACTAGTGAATGGGAGAAGGAGGGTGGGGATTGACCATTAGGGGAACACATGCAGTTCGTGTTTGATGCAGTAGAGCAGGAGGAGGCAGGGAAGGGTTTCACAGAGAGGGGTGACATGGGCAAAGCAACAAGCTAGGGAAAGGACCTTGGCAGCAGCATTCTGCACTGCTTGGAGTGGGGCAGGATGGCATTTGTCAAGGCCAGAGAGAAGCATGAGACACGAGAGGATGAAGGCTGAGCTGATGGTTTTCACCATCTGGATGGATAGGAAAGTACCTTAGAGACATTATGCAGAAAGAATTGGCAAGTTTTAGACATAAACTGGATGTGAGGAGCTAGAGAGAGTTAGAGCCCTCAATATTCTCCTCTGAGGACCTGGGTTCCAGATCTTAGGGGATAGTTAGCCAAGGCAGCTCAGCAGGATTGGCAGCCTGTCAATGAGATGACTAAGACTGGAAGAACAAAGGGTGCTGCCAATGAGACTGAGCTGCGCCAGCAGAGCTGTGGGGAGCTGAGGTGCATTGGCAGAGCTGTGTTGGTCCAGGGACTGCAATAGAATCATAGAATAATAGAATCTCAGGGTTGGAAGAGACCTCATGAAGTCATCTAGTCCAACCCCAGCTCAAAGCAGGACCAATCCCCAACTAAATCATCCCAGCCAGAGATTTGTCAAGCCTGACCTTAAAAACCTCTAAGGAAGGAGAATCCACCACCTCCCTAGGTAACCCATTCCAGTGCTTCACCACCCTCCTAGTCAAAAAGTTTTCCTAATATCCAACCTAAACCTCCCCCACTGCAACTTGAGACCATTACTCCTTGTTCTGTCATCTGCTACCACTGAGAACAGTCTAGATCCATCCTCTTTGGAACCACCTCTCAGGTAGTTGAAAGCAGCTATCAAATCCCCCCTCATTCTTCTCTTCTGCAGACTAAATAATCCCAGTTCCCTCAGCCTCTCCTCTTAAGTCATGTGCTCCAGCCTCCGCTGGACTCTTTCCAATTTTCCACATCCTTCCTGGAGTGTGGGGCCCAAAACTGGACACAATACTCCAGATGAGTCCTCACCAATGCTGAAGAGGGGAATGATCACGTACCTCGATCTGCTGGCAATGCTCCTACTTATATAGCCCAAAATGCCGTTAGCCTTCTTGGCAACAAGGGCACACTGTTGACTCATATCCAGCTTCTCGTCCACTGCAACCCCCTAGGTCCTTTTCTGCAGAACTGCTGCTTAGCCATTCGGTCCCTAGTCTGTGGGAGTGCATGGGATTCTTCCATCCTAAGTGCAGGACTCTGCACTTATCCTTGTTGAACCTCATCTGATTTCTTTTGGCCCAATCCTCCAATTTGTCTAGGTCCCTCTGTATCCTATCTCTACCCTCCAGCGTATCTACCACTCCTCCCAGTTTAGTGTCATCTGCAAACTGGCTGAGAGCGCAATCCATGCCATCCTCCAGATCATTAATGAAGATATTGAACAAAACTGGCCCCAGGACCGACCCTTGGGGCACTCTGCTGCCAACTAGACATAGAGACATTGATCACTACCCGCTGAGCTCGACAATCTAGCCAGCTTTCTATCCACTTTATAGTCCATTCATATTGGGGTGTGTGGTCAGGACTCAGGTGCATCGGCAAAGCTCTGGGAGGTCCCAAGTCTGGAGCAGGAAGCACAGGAGAGGTGTTCTGGGCCAGGGCTGAGGTGCATTGGCAGAGCTGCCTCTGGAGTGGATGGAGGAATTGAGATAATACTCCCAGTGTACAGGGTAAAACTGACATGACAGAGGGGGCATTTATGGAATAGAAAACCTTCTTCTCACAGATTGATATCAATCACAAATCAGGGGCTGCATTTGAAAAAGGTCCAGGGGGTGTCCTTCAGCTCCACAGCTCTGCTATTGCTTGTTTTACCAAGGTGTATGCTATCATATGCTGACTAAGGCCAGGTCTACACTAAACAATTAAGTGGACTCAGCTACATCACTCAAGGGTGTTGTCAAGGTTCCTTCCTCACTCTGAACTCTAGGGTACAGATGTGGGGACCTGCATGAAAACCTCCTAAGCTTATTTTTACCAGCTTAGGTTAAAACTTCCCCAAGGTAAAAACTATTTTACGTTTTCCCTTGGACTTTTATCACTGCCACCACCAAACGTCTAACAGATATATAACCGGGAAAGAGCCTGCTTGGAAACGTCTTTCCCTCCAAAATCCTCCCCAAACCCTACACCCCCTTTCCTGGGGAAGGCTTGATAAAAATCCTCACCAATTTACATAGGTGAACACAGACCCAAACCCTTGGATCTTAAGAACAATGAAAAAAGCAATCAGCTTCTTAAAAGAAGAAAAAGTAAAAGAATCACTTCTGTAAAATCAGGATGGTAAATACCTTACAGGGTAATTAGATTCAAAACATAGAGAATCCCTCTTGGCAAAACCTTAAGTTACAAAAAGACACAAAAACAGGAATATCCATTCCATTCAGCACAGCTTATTTTCTCAGCCATTTAAACAAACAGAATCTAACGCATATCTAGCCAGATTACTTACTAAGTTCTAAGACTCCATTCCTTTCTGTTCCCGGCAAAAGCATCACACAGACAGACAGAGAGAGCCTTTGTTTCCCCCCCCCTCCAGCTTTTGAAAGTATCTTGTCTCCTTCTTGGTCATTTTGGTCAGGTGCCAGCGAGGTTATCCTAGCTTTTTAACCCTTTACAGGTGACAGGGTTTTTCCTCTGACCAGGAGGGATTTTAAAGGTGTTTACCCTTCCCTTTATATTTATGACAGGTGTGAAAAATCCACCCCCTCAGCAGCCGACCTAAGTCCCCTGTAGACAGAATTCTTCTGTTGCCCTAGCTATCACCTCTTGGGAAGGTGGATGACCTACAGAGAACTACCCTGGGGCACCCAGTGGTGCTGCTGTGCCACTTGTAGCATTTTAAAGATAGACAAGCCCTAAGGGTCAGGTCCTGCAGACTCCGACACATGGGAGCAGCCTCAGTAAAATCACTGGGCTGTGAGCAAGGGACTTACAGGCCAGCTGTAATATCTGTTCCCCACACCTGTAAAGAATACATTGGAGACACTGGCACCCCCATTTCCTGCAATTCAAGCACTGCCTGCTCGGGGCATTTCAGACCATTTCAGAGGCCTATGGACAGCCTAAGTTGCAGCCCAGTTCATCTGGATCTATCCCCCGTCCAAGTGGGCTCAGGCTGCTCTTTGTCTCCAGTCCAGAAGCCCCGCTTCTTCCAGATGACCATCACCTTCCCCAACAGCTCCTCCTCCATTCTTCATCTTCTCTCCTGGGCAAACAAATCACTTGGGCCCTCTCTCTTCGGTCCTTTGTTCCCCCACTGGCTGAAACTGACTGGTCAGGTTACTGGGGTCCTCTCTTCTCAGACCTTTGTCCCCCCATTGGTCAGAACTGGCTGACTTCCAAGCTGGGATGGGCCTCCCGGCCACCAGTTGCTAGGGTACTCAATCTCCAGGCCATTGTCCAGGCTCCCAACTCCTAGGCGAGGTCACACCATGTCCTCTGCAACAACAGACACCCTCACCCACCGCCTCGTTAAACACGCAGCACACAGGGGAAATTGAGACACATACAGCACTCAGGCAAAACACTAAGAAAATCCCCACTTCAACACAGGCGCTCCCTGCAAACAGCCACAAAACTACCTCCACATCCCTGCTCAGAACTCTCTTTGGCTGTGATGCTACAGTGGTTTGGCTGCTGACCAATGTTGTCTCATTGTCTTCTACTTAGATTGTAAGTTGTTTGGGGCAGGGGAGTGTCTTTGTCCTGTGTTTGTGCAGCGCTTGGCACAATGGGGCTCTGGTCCATGACTTGGGCTTCTAGGTGCTATGGCCATACCAATGATAAATAATTGTAAGAACAATAATAATAATAACTAACTATCCCATTACACAAAAGATCCATGCACATTTCTTGCATCTCAGCTTTTGAAGAGGAGCAGGACAAGCCTGCAAGGATAGAATTAATCAGCAAGTTTTGTCTGTTCTGTGGTTTCAGCCTGGGCAGCTGCCAGAGAAGCCAGCCCTTGATGCAGAATTCTACTCCAGTCTGAGCTTTCAGTTCTTAAAAATGCTTCTGCCTCTTATAATTATGATGAAACCCCTGAAAATGTGACCTGTGTATATGTGATATGGTGATGCTTGCCTGAGGCTGCAGAGAGCCTGAAACAATAGCTTTGAGCATGTTAATTCTAAAACCTGCAGATGGCTGATTAAATGTCAGCACAGTTAACTACTGTATTCCACTGCTGACTGTTATAGCAACATCAGCTACTGTGCTTATCAACAGTGCCAGTTGCTTCTGATGCCTCCCCAGGTGCCAAAAGTCTCAACTGGCCCCTAGCCAGTGACCACAAGCTCCAGCTTCCCTAACAGCCACTACAGTGTGGTTAGGTGTTGTCAATAGAAAAGTGGCACACTGAAAACTGAAAATATGGGGGCTTGCAGTGGGATGTATGGAGTGAGATAGTTAATCCAGATTTAATTCAATCCAAACTTTCAGTGTTGCATGTAAATGGAACCATTGCATAATACCTTCTTGCCCATCCAGAAGCTGCAGAATCCAGGGGCCTTAGCAATTGGCAGTTTAGGCCCAGCTTGCTGCATAACTCCCCGGGCCTTACTGGTGAGGCTAGGACACCCTGTCTGCTATTTGGCTGAGGGGCTGGAGCTGCAGGGCTGAGGGGAAGGTGCCATTTATGGCCCAACGGACATAGAGGCTTTGTAAAGTGCAGTGGTTTAGCAATTGAACTGCATAAATCTCCGGCTGGTTTCCACTGCAGGTGTGAAATACGGAAGCCTCTTCAGCCTTCCTAGAGCTGGGCAGGATTTACTTGACATGAGGTGCCTGCTGCACATTCTTTACACAGTGACACCATTTATAAAGGCTCTGAGATTTATTCCACCTAGAAAATTCAGTTAAATGTAGAGATTAGTTGTCAAATGAATATCGTTTGGTTATGTTTTTGTGTGCTGAAAGATGAATGGCACTGTCTGTGCCAGGTTTCCCACATGGGCCACATACACTTGGAGGCACACACTGGGCCTGGCTGGAAATGCTGCTGCCAAGCTTGGGGACAAGGTGATGGAACCAAAAGTGCTGCTGCTGGGTGCACAGGCATGTTCTTGCTCAGCTCTGCCTCCCTCCCCAGTCTCTGGACCCAGCCGGGGGTTGGTCCTGCTTTGAGCAGGGGGTTGGACTAGATGACCTCCTGAGGTCCCTTCCAACCCTAATCTTCTATGATTCTCTGATTCTCCCCCAGGACACAGTGTGGACACGGCTTCCCTGAGATCTTCTACTCGCTTTGGGGCTGAGAAGACACAGTCCATAATACATCACTGCTGTCCACCTTTGGGTGTTGCTTACTGATCTCTGGGTCATCAGCCCAGGAAGCTGGGGTATGCAGAGGTCTTCCAGGAGGTATTCAACTCATCTAGATATTTGCCTAGTTTTACAACAGGCTACATAAAAAGCACTAGCAAAGTCAGTACAAACTAAAATTTCATACAGACAAAATGAGAAAGTCAGCAATTTGTCAGTACTAGTGGCTGTGACACTTTTGTATTTTTATGTCTGATTTTATAAGCAAGTAGTTTTTAAGTGAGGTGAAACTTGGAGTATGCAAAAGAAATCAGACTGAAAGGGGTCCAGTAGTCTGGAAAGGCTGAGAACAACTACTATAGATGAACAAGGAGAGAAAGGGAAGGACAGACAAACAGGCATGGAGCAGGCTACATAATAGGGAGTGAAGCAACGAGATGGAGAGAGATTGAGAGGCTATGCAGCCTTGGAGGAAGTGAAAGGAAAAGGGCCAAGGGTCCACAAAGCCTGGTGGGGGAAGGAAAGGGAGGGGCCATGAGGCAGCACAGCCCCTGGGGGGCAGGGGCCATGGGGTGGCACAGCCCAGTATGGGAGGGGAGAGGATCGTTGAACACTTTGCTAGCCCATCTCAGCAGCATAGCCATCCTATGGGTGTGAGGCCAGAGCTGCTCCCAAAGGGACTGGCACGGGCTTCCTGTGGGGATAGCTCCTGTGGCTCCGCCCAGCACTGGGCCCATTAGCTGGCCATGCTGGGGAGGAGGCATGATGACTCACGGCAGAAATGTTATTTTGATGGAAATGGAAATATTCACTTTTGAAAACCTGGAGTCAGAGAGGGGTTACCATGGAAACCCAGCACCCAGCACAACAGGAGAGATGCAGCTACTGTGTTGGTTGTGGCCGAGTCCATGCATCTGTGTCCATTTGATTGTTGACTTTGCATCTTTGATTGTGTGTGTGTGTGTGTGTGTGTGTGTTTGTGAGATTCTGGGGGGTGGGGAGTGATTCTGGGGGGGGGGGGGCAGTGCATGAGCCTGTGTGTGAGTCTGTGTGATTCTGGGTGTGTATGTGAGTCTGTGTGTGTGTGCGTGTGAGTCTCTGTGTGTAATTCTGTGTGTGTGTATGATTCTCTGTGTGTGTGTGTGTGTGTGATTCTGGGTATGTGTGTGTATGAGTCTCTGGATGTGTGTGATTCTGTAGGGGATTCTGTGTGTGTGTGTGCGTGAGTCTGTGTGTGCGTGTGATTATCTGTGTGTATGATTCTCTGTGTGTGTGTTTCTGGGTGTGTGTTGTGACAGGGTCGGACCAGATGGCTATAGGAGAGTAATTTTTTTTTAAGCAAAAAAGGTGTTTTTTTATTTGCATAACACACTTACAAAACAAAACAACAGCATATGCAATGTGTAACACAGCAACCAATCACAATTGTTTTCTCATTAGCTTCAGGGGAGGGAAGTGTTCAAGCTTGCCTGAGCCCAGAGCAGGGGGCTTCCTCAACTCTTGTGGTCTTCCACCCTTCCAAGTTACCTGGTGGTCCAGAGAGAGGGGGCTTCATCGACTTTCAAGGTCTGCCACCCCCTCGAGTTACCTGGCGCCACGCCCACGTGTCACCAACAATTCCTCCTCTGAAAGCACCCAACAAAAGGGGCAGGCTGTGGGGTGGACAACCCGGGGGAGGGGGGGCACGTGCACCCACATGTAAAAGGACCCCTCTAAGGTGGTGGTGTCCGCAGCAGCAATGGCTGGGGCTGGGGTCCCTTACTCTCTCCCCCCAATCAAAGGGTCAAAACAAAGGGAGCCGGACGGTGACACCGAGCAGAGAGCTTCAGACAGCGCCCACCGCTCCTCAAAAGCATCAAGGGAGTCGATGGACGCCGCCCAGAGGAACTCCGCCCCGATACGTGAATGGACCGAGGATCGGAAAACGGCCCCACAGTCACAGGAAACTCCATCGGCCAACCTTCTCTCTCTGGTTTTATAGATGGCGGTTTTAGCCAGGGCCAGGAGGAGGTTAACTAGGAAATCCCGCGACTTTATGAGGCCACGGATGGGGAGTACATAAATAAAAAGGTGAGGGGAAAAATGCAACCAAAAACATAATAGAAGATTTGTGAGGAGCCGAAACAGGGGCTGCAGCCTGGCGCACTCCAAATATACGTGCGCCAGGGTTTCCCTCACACCGCAAAAGGGACAAGTATCTGGGATGGGGCTGAACCGCGCCAAGTATGTACCCGTGCTCACAGCTCCGTGAAGGAGCTGCCAACTGATGTCTCTGACGGGCTTCGGAACCAAGGTGGAATATAGGCTGGCCCACTGGGGCTGCTCACCCTCCAAAGGTGGCAGAAGGTCTCACCACTTTTTGTCGGGGCGGGACACTAGGGTGAGGGCATGAAAGGTGTGGAGCACGAGCGTCTATAGATGTTTCCTTGGCGAGGTTTGGAAGCATACCGGCTGCAGTTCATGCAGCCAGCTCGCCATAAAGGGGTGAGAGGGTCGATTGGGTCTACAGGGCAGGGGGTAGAGGGTGGGCGGGGCGTGCCCTCGAGCAGGACCCGATCGAGGTAAGCTCTAGCAGCGGGCGGCAAGGCGGTCTGGAGAGCCTCATGTGCCGAGCGAGCACCAGGGGATCCAGCCAGTCTCCCTGGTCATAGTCCAGAAGGTCTCTGACTCTCGTGACTTCTGCCAGGATCAAGCTCTGGTGCACCGAGCAGGACTCCGCCACCAACACACGGAGCTGGGGGTTGTGTAGCAGGGGCTCCGCGAGGAGATCTGCCCCCTTGGTGGCTGCCACAGACCTGATTGTTAAAAACCCTTTCCAAGTCCAGAGGAGGTCCTGGTAGAAGACCGGCAGCCCAGAGAGGTCTCGCGGAAGACCTCGCGGACAGAGATAAAAAAGCTGCCGGTCATATCGGAGCCCTCAGATGCGGCGCAGGATGGCGTGCGCCAGTATGCTCCACACCGAACTGCCTGCACTATAAAGGAGCCTCTGTAGGGCCTGGAGGCGGAAGACGCAGACCTGAGTGTGCAGACACTTCAGGCCCTGTCCTCCTTCCTTCAGGGTTAGATGAAGAACCCCTACAGGGGCCCAGTGCATTCCTGACCAAAAGAACCCCAGAATCGATGTCCGGAGGTTGGTCAGGAAACCCGGGGCTGGGACCAGGGTGTTGAGCCGGTATCAGAGCCTGGACAGGACTAGTTGATTAAGCACCAGCGTTCTCCCACAAAGGGAGAGACATCGGAGTAGTTCCGTTCATTTCCGGAGCCGCTCTATCACCCCACCCTCTAAATTTTCCCAGTTCTCCGGCAGAGAGGGATGCGTGGCAGAAAGGTAAACGCCGAGGTAGAGCAGCGGACCCGCGCTCCACCGGATGGTCTGAAGCGCGGGTAGGAGGGAGCTCGCCTGCCGCCAGTCTCCTACCGCCAAGCCAGAGCTCTTGACCCAGTTGACCCGGGCAGAGGAGGCTGCCTAATAGATGGCCTGGCAAGCCTCCACCCATGCCAAGTCACCCGAGTCCTGGACCACGAGGAGCACGTCATCAGCGTACGCCGACAGGACAAGCCACAGCTCTGGCTCCCACAGCACCAACCCGGTCAACCTCCTGCGGAGGAGGCAGAGGAAGGGCTTGATCGCCAGAGCGTACAGCTGGCCTGAGAGGGGGCACCCCTGCCATACTCCTCGCCCGAAGCTGACCAGTTCGGTCAGGGTCCAGTTAAGCTTAACCAGACACTCTGCAGAGGCGTACAGCACCCAGAGAAAAACCACAAGCTGGGGTCCGAAGCCAAATGCTCGCAGAGTGTTCAGGAGGTACCCGTGGTCCACCCTATCAAACACCTTCTCCTGATCTAGGGACAGGAGGACGAACGACTCTACGCCTGAGTTCCAAAACGTCCCAAAGCAGAAATAGGTTAACAAAGATACTGCGGTCTGGGACGGTATAGGTCTGGTCTGGGTGGATCACATCCGCCAGCACAGACCCTAGCCACAGCAAGATTGCTTTCACTATGATTTTATAGTCCATGCTAAGGAGCGAGACGGGACGCCAATTTCATAAATCGCGGAGGTCCCCCTTCTTTGGCAGTAAGGCGAGCACAGCTCACCTACACGAAAGAGGGAGGACCCTGCTCTGCAGAGACTCAGCCCAGACGGTGACTAGGTCTGGGCCGAGGATGTCCCAAAATACGTGGTAGAACTCTACGGTCAGCCCGTCCATGCCTGGACACTTATTAGTGGGCATACGACGGAGGACTTCTGAGAACTCGGCCAGAGTGAGAGGCAACTTTAGCTGGTCTCGGTCACTCACGCTGACTGTAGGGAGCTCCTCCCAGAGCACTCTGCAACCACCAGGGTTGGTTGGATCCGGGGAGAAAAGACTTGTGCGGGAGGGCCCGAGCCTTCTACTCATCTCCACCGGTTCTGTGAGGGGGGTGCTGTCTTCTGCCAGGAGGCAGGTGACATGTTTCTTGGCCCCCCTCGTTTTCTCCAGGGCATAGAAGAAGCGGGAGCCGCGATCCCTCTCCCGAAGGAGGCGGATGCGGGATCGAACAAAGGTGCCCCGGTCCCGATGGTCCTCGAGGGCCCGGAGCTCCTTCTGCTTCTCCCGGCACGCTCCACAGAGGAGCAGGTCCTCGGGGCTGGCGGCCAGACGCCTCTCCAGCTCTAAGACCTCCCATTCCAACTGCTCTATCGCTGCATTTCTCCGTCGGCTGGTGCCCTGGGTGTAGTCGCGGCAGAAAAGCCTGCCGCGCACCTTCCCCAGGTCCCACCATTGCCGCGCCGAGGGAAAGGCACGCTGCTGCCCTCGCCAGGCCAGCCAGAATTCCCGGAAGGACGTCACGAAGCCCTCATCCTCCAACAGGCTGTTGTTAAAATCCCAGTAGGCTGGCCCCGGCCTCTCCGCACAGAGGGAGGCTGTCACGGTGGCTAGATGATGGTCAGAAAATGGGGCCAGCCGAATGCTGGAGGAGTGAGCTTGTGAGAGATGGAAGCGTGATGAATAAATGCGGTCCAAAAGGGAGTGGCTTGACCGATGGGCTTCCACCCGGACAAAGGTGAACATGGAAGTGTCATCCGGGTGGTGGTCGCACCAGATGTCCACTAGGGAGTGATGTTCGACTATCTCACAGAGGGTGTCCGCGGCAACCGGGTTCTGCTCGGTCCCCGAGCGGTCCTGTTCCTCGAGGGTGGTATTAAAGTCCCTTCCCAGGACCAGGCACTCGTGAGAATCTAAGGTGCCAAGGAAGGCGGACGCCTGCTGGTAGAATTGCAGCCACTCCGGGCCCGATGTCAGGGCATAGACATTAACGAGGTTAACCACGAGCCCCTCCATATGGACCCGGAGATGCAACAGGTGACCCGGCACGGCCTCGACGACCCCTAGCACCTTGGGCCGTAGGTCAGGGGAGAACAGGGTCGCCACTCCAGCCTGTTGAACCGTAGCATGGCTAAAGTAGACCCTGTCCCCCCACTCCAGCCATCAACTGTCTTCAGCGGTCGGGTCCATATGGGTCTCCTGCAGGAAAACCGCAGAGTACCCTCCCTCCCAAAGGAAGGAGAGCACCTGGGACCCGCGGAGAGCCATCCTACAACCCCGGGTGTTCAACGTTGCGATGTTGAGAGGTGTCATGGGGAGCGTCGGGGGGGGTCCTCACTGGCAGGAATGCTCGCATCTGCCAGCGGGCCGCACAGCAGTCCATGACCCATCCCGTAGGTGAATAATTGTTCATGGAAGACGCAGACCCGCCAGTAGGCCACGGCATCCTTTTTCCCCATCCCTTTACCTTCCCCTATGAGGGCCCTTGTGGCCTGGAGGATTTGAGAAAAGTCCCCCCATCGCTGGAGAGCAAGTTGTACCTTGTTGCGGGAGCCACGGACATCCTCTAAAAGCTTCCGCAGCTCTCCTCGCAGCTCATGGGGGGGTGGGGTTACGGTTTCCCAGTTGCTCCCCGGCGGGACCCTTGGTGCAGCCCTGTGGTCCACTAAAACGGACAAGCAGGGTGCAGACCCCCGACGGGGTGCCTGATGGGCTGGAGCTTCTAGGCCCGCCTCAAGCTCTGGGGCGAAAGGGGGCGGTGGAGGGAAAATAGCAGCTCCTAATGGGTCAGGGCAGGAGAACACAAAGGCTGCTCCCTGGGGGTCATCAGTTGGGAAAGGGAAGGAGACAGCCCCGGGGGCAGCAATGACATTGCAGGAGGTAAATTGGATAGGGGTAGGGGCAGGGGCAGAGGCGAGGTTCTGGGTTTGGGGAGGCAAGCAGCTGGATGGTGGCGCCTCCCGATCAAGCTCAAGGGTTAAGGGGGTGGGGAGGGAGCTCTCAGTGACACTGGGCGCGCGCTCTGTGGTGGATTTAGCGGCCACAGCATCAGGAGGTGGATTATCTTCTGTAGGGCCCCCGCCCGGGAAGGAAGTCGATTGCTCCGCACCAACGGGGGGTGCCCCTGGCGACTCGTGTCCTGGCCGCGTGGCGCCGGCTGTCACCTAAGCAGGCTCGGTGGTCGTCAGCGGGGTGCCATCAGCAGCTGGGTCGGTGGAAGAGTCCAGGGGTTCCTCGGAGGTGGGAGCGGAAGCAGCAGTTAAGGGGAGGGAGCATGGGGAAAAGAGGGGTGGAGTGAGGTCACCCAGATCGAGATTTGCTGGCAAAAGGTCGTCCTCCCCCTGGGCGACTGGGGTCAGATCTAAGGCCTCCATCTACTCGAACATGGAGGAGAGGACACTTTCCGCCGCTCCGGGGTTCTCCCTGCTGGCACCCACCACGACAGTTGCCTCGGGGTTCACAGGGGCTTCGGGTAGCGTCAGGACAGAAGGGGCTTCCTTGAGGGTCTCGGAGGGGAGGGTCTCCCGTGGAGGGGAGACCCTACCCTCCGGTGCTGCCACGTCTTTCCTGGCTGACACTGGTGGATGGGATGCACCCGTGGGCAAAGCGGAAGGTTCGGCATCGGTGCCCCCCTTCCTGGTCTTTCAGGGGGCCTCCACCTCAGGTAGATGAGGCGGAGCTCAAGCCTTCCGCTTGCCTCGCTTCCCCTGGACTAGGGCCCAGCCCTCCATGGAATCATCGGGGGCTGGTTAGCAGGGGTCGTGTCAGGGGGTAAAGGCGATGGCTCAGGGACTTGTGGGGGGGGAATGGTGGGGCAGCATAAGGGAGGGAGGATTCTCCCTGGGGCAGGCTCTCTCCCATGCCTGGTGGTATCTCTGCCACACCCTCCTCCATAGGCCCCGCTAGATTGTCAGCAGCGAGGGCGGGGCTCTCCCGCTCGTCTGGGAGTTGTAGGGGAGGTGCCCGTTGGGCCTGAGCGGGAATAGCAGTGGTCTGAAGAGGAGGGGGGTGGGTTGGGTACTGGGCAGCCAGGGGCATCAGCAATGACGGGGCCGATGTCCTGCCGGGTCTCGGGGATCCCAGGTGCCCCTCCTTGCCAGGCTAAGGGGCAGTCCCTCCGGACATGCCCCGATGCCTGGCAGAGGTAGCACCGGGCTTCCCCCATGGAAAAGTACACCCGGTAACGGGCCCCCTGGTGGGGGACTAGGAAGGACCCTTTGAGCGCCACTCCATCATGCGCCGCCGACGGCAGTAAAAGTTACACTTGCTGGCGGAAGGAAAAAATGTGACGGAGGGTGGGGTCCTTGCAGCCCAACGGGAGAGGGCTGATAACAGAAACAGGTTTCCCCAGGGTGGAAAGGGTGGGTAGCAGGGCAGCATGAGGGAGAAAAGGAGGCACAGACGTCAGGACCAGGCGGACACCCAGGTCCTCTAGCTGCTCTAGGGGGACAAACACACACCCCCACCACCAGGCCCCTCTCCACCGCTTCCTGGGCGGCAGCCTCCAATGCTAAGAAGAAAACAACCTTCCCGTACATTTTGGAGGCCGCCACAATGGCTGAGGGCCCTACAACCCTCGCCAATGCCCGCACATAGGTCTCCACATGGGGCGAGGTGGGCACCAGGAGGCATCAGACACCATGCTTCCTTGTCATGGTGGGAAAGTGGCCCTGGCCGCTATTGATGGTGGCGGAGGCAGTGGGCGGGAGAGATGACGAGGCGGCAGGCGGGGGGGCTGCTGCCACCCGGGCATACGTCCTGGGGGCTGAGGGAGGGACATCCGCAGAGCTGGTGGAGGGGGCAGCGGGGGAGGACACCGTGGTCGGTGGTGGGGCTGCAGCAGTGGGGGTGGCCCCTGCCATGGAGGGCCCGGTGTTTTAGCGGGGCCCTTCCCCTTCTTCTTGCCCTGGCCTTTCCCGCTGGCTGGGGGGGCTTCCCTAGAGTCTGGGGAGGCGATGGGCATGGCAGCGGCGGAGGTCACCCCAGTGCCCTCCATTGCCGATGCCCCGGGGGGGTGGTGGCAGGTGATTGACAGGAGTTGGGGTCAGGTAGAAAGGGACAAGCTGTGGGGTGGACAATTCGAGGGGGGGCACATGAACCACCGTACGCTTGTCCAGAGAGTCCTGTTTGGCTGGCTGGTGCTTCTGGCCCATGCGGTGGAATCAGGGCGAGCAGCTGAGTCCAGAGGCAGATGTTGGACAGCCAGCAAAGATGGTGGAGTTGGGGGGTGAAGATTGTGGTGTGGGGTTTGGGAGGACACAGATGGATCGGGGGGCAGCTCCGTGCCACACCCCCTGCGTCCCTACAAACACAGTTAAGACACAGTCCAGGTCTCCCCCCACAGGAGAGCACAGTTCAAAAGTTACTCAGTCTTAGGCCCCCTCCACGGCAATTTGTAGATTCCCCGGGCGGTGTTCCTCCGGTGGACGGCTTTTTCTCTGTCTGTTCCAGGCTTTCTTTTTTGCATTCCAGAAATGCCAGAACAAGTGATAAGAGTCCTCTTGACCAGAGACGGGTCCACAGACAAACAGCAAGCGGCTGGGTCTGGGGGCTGGGTCCTTCCGCTCCCCCCCTCTGGGGAAGCGGGCCGGCAGACCCCCCCCTCTTGGGGGGGGGTTTCAGCTGGAGCGGCAGCAGCGTCTGAGGGCGGGCGAGGGGGGGCTAACAGCCGGCAGGCAGCCGGCCAGCACTCTAGCAACAGCAGAGAAAGAAAAAAAAACAACAAAAAGAAAAGAAAGGGGGGAAAGCGTCTGGCCCGGTCGGTGGGGGAAGCTGAAAGCAGGGGCAAAAAGCAAGGAAAGCCCAGGCCAGAGGGCAGCAGCAGGAGAGCAGGCTAAGTTGGTCCCTTTTCCCTGGGTAAGGTAACAGGGAAAGTTTTTTGAAACAAAAGAAAAGTTTATTGGAAACGCTTACAGAATTACCAAAGGAAACAAAACAACTATGCAACAAAACAACGCAATCAGAAGGTATAACACAGCAGCTTTCAGGAGGGAGAAGTATTCAGGATAGCCTGGGCCCAGAGCAGGGGGGCTTCCTCGACACTCGTGGTCTTCCACCCTCCTGAGTTACCTGGTGGCCTAGAGCGGGGGGGCTTCCTCGACACTCGTGGTCTTCCACCCCCTCGAGTTACCCAGTGCCGCGCCCAGTGTCACCGATCCTCCCTCTCCTGAGAGTGCCCGGTAAGATGGGCACGGCTGCGGGGTGGGCAGTTTAGGGAGGGGGGGGGTAGACACCCATGTAGTATAGGACCCCTCCTAGATGACAGGAATGATGGTATCCACAGCGGCAACGGCTGGGGCTGGCGTCTCTCACTCTGCCCCTCAATCAAAGGGTCAGACGGAGGGAACTGGACGGGGTCACCGAGCAGAGAACCCCAGACAGCGCCCACCGCTCCTCGAAGGCTTCAAGGGAGTCGGTGGACGCTGCCCAGAGGAACTCCGCCCGGATACGTGAGTGTATTGAGGATCGGAAAACGGCCCCACAATCGCAGGACGTTTCATGGGCCAACCTCCTCTCTCTGGTTTTATAAATGGCTGTTTTAGCCAAAGCTAGGAGGAGGTTGACCAGAAGATCCCGCGACTTTGTGGGGCCACGGATGGGAAGTGTATAGATAAAAAGGTGGGGGGGAAAATGAAGCCAGAAGCGTAATAGAATATTTGTGAGGAGCCGGAAAAGGGGCTGCAATCTGGCACACTCTAAATACACGTGCGCCAGGGTTTCCCTCACATTACAGAAAGGACAAGTGTCCGGAATGGGGGTAAACCGTGTCAAAAACACGCCCGTGCTCACAGCTCCGTGAAGGAGCCGCCAACTGATGTCCCCGACGGGCCTTGGGACCAGGGTGGAATACAGGCTGGCCCACCGAGGTTGCTCACCCTCCAAAGGTGGCAGGAGATCCCGCCACTTTGTATCGGGGCGGGACACCAGGGTGTGGGCGTGAAGGGTGTGAAGCGTAAGTGTATATAAGTATTTCCGTGAAGCAATTTGAAAGCTAACCGGCTGCAGTTCGTGCAGCCGGCTTGCAGTGAAAGGGTGAGGGGTGTGTTGGGATCTACGGGGAGGGGGCCCGATGGAAAGGTCCGGCGGGCCT